>NC_040079.1:83786404-88786404 GCF_003369695.1 Bos indicus x Bos taurus
AGCAGCAGCATGCATTTGTTGGGGCAGGGTATATATGGAAAACCTTTGTTCCTCTCTCTCAGTTTTGTTGTAAAGCTAAAACTTTTTTAAAAATATAGAGTCTTAAAAAAACAACATCCTCCCAAGATTCAACAATTTAATTTTCTAACTATATAATACTCCCTACTTTAAGGACACACATAAGGTGAAATAGAAAGGATGGAAAAATTATATTCCATGCAAATGATAACCAAAAGAGAATAGGATATCTCTACTTGTATTAGAAAAAATATATTTTCATTCAAAATCAGTAACAAGAGACAAAAAAGTCAGTATAATAGTGCTAAATGAGTAAATTCATCAAGAGAATGTAATAGTTAAAAAAATATGTGTCCAACACTAGCACACCAAAGTACGTAAAGCAAAAATTATCAGAACTAAAAGGAGAAATAGATAGTAATATAAAAATAACAGGAGACTTCATTTTCAACATTGGGTAAATCACCCAGAGATAAAAATCAATAACGAAACATCAACTTAAATTAGACAGTAGATCAAATGCACCTAACAGTCATATATGGAACATTTTATCAACTGGCACTAGAACACATGTTCTTTTCAAGCACACATGGAACAGCCTCCAAGAGAGGTCAAATGTACCCTAAATCAAGTTTTAACAAAGTTAAGAATACTGAAATTATATAAGGTATCTTTTCCAACCACAGTGGTATGAAACTAGAAATCAGTAAGAGAAGGAAAATCGGGAAATTCACAAGTAAACAGAAATTGAGCAACAAACTCCTGGCCAACCAAAGGGTTAATAAGGAAATCAAAAGGGAAATGAAAAATAATTGTGGAAAAAAAATGGAAACATACCTAAACTTGTGGAATGAACAAAAGCAGTTATAAGAGGAAAGTTCAGAACAATAAATGTTTGCAATAAGAAAAAATAAAGATTTCAAATAAACAACCTATTTCAAGGAACTAAGAAAATAATAAACTCAGCTGAAGTTTAGCAAAAGAAGAAAAGAAGTTTAGAGCCAGAATAAATGACATAGAGCCTAGATATACAATTTAAAAACTCAAGATAAACAAAATTAACAAATTTTAAGAAGATCAATCAAAAAATACAGAGGACTCAAACAGAATTATAAATAAAAACATAGATATTACAACTGACACCACAGAAATATCTACGCAGAGGATCATAAAAGACCACTATAAACAATTATACAAAATCAAATTAGATAACATACTTGTTTCTCTCTTTCTGACTTACTTCACTCTGTATAAGAGGTTCTAGCTTCATTCACTTCACTACACCTCACTCAAGTCCATTTGTTTTTATGGATGAATAATATTCCAATGTAAAATGTACCATGATTTCTTTATCAATTCATCTGTCAACAGACATCTAGATTGCTTCCATGTCCTATTGTTAATATTGCTGCAGTGAACATTGGCGTACATGTGTTTTTTAAAATTATGGTTTTCTCAGGGTATATTTCTAGTAGTAGGATTGCTAGGTCATATGGTAAATTTATTCCTAGTTTTTTTAAGGAAACTCCATACTATTTTCCATAATGGCTGTATCAGTTTACATTTCCACCAACAGTGCAGGAGGATTCTCTTTTTTCCACATCATCTCTAACATTTATTGTTTGTAGATCTTTTGATGATGGCCACCAATTCATATATTAACACACATATATATATGGAATCTGAATATTCATTGGAAGGACTGATGCTGAAGATGAAGCTCCAATACTTTGGCCACCTGATGCAAAAAACTGACTCATTGGAAAAGACCCTTTTGCTGGGAATGGTAGAAGGCAGGAGGAGAAGGTGATGACAGAGGACGAGATGGTTGGATGGCATCTCTGACTCAGAAGACGTGGGTTTGAGGTGTGCTGCAGTCCATGCGATTGCAAAGAGTCAGACACAACTGAACGATTGAACCACAACAATATGGAATCTAGAAAAAAAAGGGACTAATGAACCTAGTAAAGAAGGGGCTTGTGGACACAGTAGAGGAAGGTAAGGGTGGGATGAATTGAAAAAGTAGCACTGGCTCAATACACTATCATGTATAAAACAGTGGGACACCGCTAAATAACACAGGAAACCCAGCCTGGCACTCTGTGATAACCTAGGTGGGTAGGATGAGGGGAAGGAAGGGAGGGGAGGGAGGGAAGAGATGTGCATGTAATTATAACTGATTCCTGTTGTTGTACAGCAGAAACCAACACAAAGTTGTAAAGCAATTTTCTGCTAATTAAAAAATAAATTAAAATATTTTTATTTTATTTTTTTCCAACTACAATTTTATTTTATTTTTAAACTTTACAAAGTTGTATTAGTTTTGCCAACTAAAGAACTAAAACAATTAGATAATCTATAAATAATGAACATATTCCTAGAAACACATAATTGACCAAGACTGAGTCACAAAGAAACAAAAATCTGAAGAAACCAATAGCAGTGAAAACTACTAGTGAAAATTAATAATTAATCAAAAACCTTCCAACAAAGAAAAATCCAGGATCAGATGCCTTTATTAACTGGTGAATTTTATTAAAGATCTAAAGAAAGATTAATGTCAACCCTCCTCAAACTCTTACAAAATTAGTAGAGAAGGGATAAAACTCCTAGAAGAAAAAATTTTCTTGACATCAGTCTTATCAATAATTTCTTTCCATATGACACCAAAAGCATAGGAAACAAAATACAAAACAAAAGGAAAAATACACAGGTGGGATGGTATTAAACTTAAAAACTTTTGCAAATCAAAGGAAACAATCAACAAAAAGAATATGAAAACTACGGGTTAGGATAAAATATTTGAAAATCATATTTCTGATAAGGGACTAATATCCAAAACGTATAAAGAACTCATACAATACCAAAAACAAAAACAGCAATACACACACAAACATACATGTATGGTCTTCCCAGATGTCTCAGTGGTAAGGAATCTGCCTGCAATATAGGATACAGGGGCTCAATCCCTGAGTCAGGAAGATCTCCTGGAGAAGGAAATGGCAACCCACTCCAGTATTCCTCCCTGGGAAATCCCATGGACAGAGGAGCCCGATGGGCTACAGTCCATGGGGTTGCAAAAGAGTTGGAATTACTTAGCGACTAAAGAACAACATATACATACATACATCTATATACATATATATATATATATATCACAAAGAGAAATAAAATTCAGTTATAAAAACAGAAATCCTGCCATTTGGGACAATACAAATGAATTTGGAGTATATTAGGCTAAGAGGAATGAAGTAGACAGAGAAAAGAAATATTCTGTGATCTCACTTATATGTGGAAACTAAAAAAGTTTAACTCATAGAATCAGAGAGTAGAACAGTAGTTACCAGGGGCTGCGGGGTTGGAAATGGAGAGAGGCTGGACAATGGTTACAATCTGTTAGAAGTAACTTCTGGAGATTTAATGGATAGAGTGGTGACTATGGTTAATAACCCGAGAAGGAAATGGCACCCACTCCAGTAGTATTGCTTGGAAAATCCCGTGGGCGGAGGAGCCTGGCAGGCTGCAGTCCATGGGGTCGCAAAGAGTCAGACACAACTGAGCGACTTCACTCACCCATGGTTAATAACACTCTATTAATATTAGAAATGTGCTAATAGAGTATATCTTAAATGTTCTTAACAAACTTCCCAAAGTTAAAAAAAAAAAATCAAAGCAAAACTGTGTGAGATGATGTTTGTGTTAATAAACTTGACTGTGATAATCACTTCACCACTTATATATGTATAAGCCCATCAGACTATGGGCTTCCCTTGTGGCTCAGCTAGTAAAGAATCTGCCTGCAATGTGACAAACCTGGGTTCAACCCATGAGTTGGGAAGATCCCCTGGAGAAGGGAAAGGCTACCCACTCCAATATTCTTGCCCAGAGAATTCCATGGACTGTATAGTCCATAGAGTTGCAGAGAACTAGACATGACCAAGCAACTTTCACTTCACTTCATGCATCACATTATACACCTTCCATTCAATTCGTTCAGTTGCTCAGTAATGTCCAACTCTTTGCAACCCCATGGACTGCAGCATGCCAGGTCTCCCTGTCCATCACCAACTCCTGGAGTTTACTCAGATTCCTATCTATCAAGTTAGTGATACCATTCAACCATTTTATCCACTGTCATCCCCTGCACTTCTGGCCTTCAATCTTTCCCAGCATCAGGGTCTTTTCCAGAAAGTCAGCTCTTTGCATCAGGTGGCCCAAGTATTGGAACTTTAGCTTCAGCATCAGTCCTTCCAGTGAATATTCAGGACGATTTCCTTTAGGGTGGACTGGTCGGATCTCCTAACTGTCTAAGGGACTCTCAAGAGTCTTCTCCAACACCACAGTTCAAAAGCATCAATTTTTTGGTGCTCAGCTTTCTTTATAGTCCAACTCTCACATCCATACATGACTACTGGAAAAACCAGAGCTCTGACTAGAGAGACCTTTGTTGGCAAAGTAATGTCTCTGCTTTATAATAAGCTGTCTAGGTTGGTCATATGTGTCTTCCAAAAATCAAGCGTCTTTTAATTTCATGGCTTCAGTCACCACCTGCAGTGTTTTTGAAGCCCAAAAAAATGAAGTCTGTCACTGTTTACACTGTTTCCCCTTCTATTTGCCATGAAGTGATGGGACCTGATGTCATGGTCTCAGTTTTCTGAACACTGAGTTTTAAGCCAACATTTTCACTCTCCTCTTTCACTTTTATCAGAGGCTGTTTAGTTCTTCGCTTTCTGCCATAAGGGTGGTATCATCTGCATATCTAAGGTTACTGATATTTCTCCTGGCAATCTTGATTCTAGCTCATGCTTCATCCAGTCCAGCATTTCTCATGCTGCCTATAAGTTAAAGAAGCAGGATGACAATAAGTATTCCTTTCCTTATTTGGAACCAGTCTGTTGTTCCATGCCCAGTTCTTACTGTTGCTTCTTGACCTCCATCCAGATTTCTCAGGAGGCAGATAAGATGGTCTGGTATTCCCATCTCTTGAAGAATTTTCTACAGTTTGTTGTGATCTACACAATCAAAGGCTTTGGCGTAGTCAATAAAGCAAAAGTAGATGTTTTTCTGGGACTTTCACATTTTTGATAATCCAACACATGTTAGCAATTTGATCTCTGGTTCCTCTGCCTTTCTTTTTTTTTTTTAATTTTATTTTTTAACTCCTCTGCCTTTTCTAAATCCTGCTTGAACATTTGGAAGTTCACAGTTAATGTACTGTTGAAGCCTGGCTTGGAGAATTTTGAGCAGTACTTTGCTAGGATGTGAGATGAGTAAAATTGTGTGGTAATTTGAGCATTGTTGGTATTGCCTTTCTTTGGGATTGGAATGAAACTGACCTTTTTCACTGCTGAGTTTTCCAAATTTGCTGGCATATTGAGTGTAGCACTTTCACAGCATCATCTTTCAGGATTTGAAATAGCTCAATGGGAATTCCATCACCTCCACTAGCTTTCTTCATAGTCATGCTTCCTAAGGCCTAGTTGACATCATATTCCTGGATGTCTGGCTCTAGGTGAGTGAGCACACCATCGTGATTATCTGGGTCATGAAGATCTTTTCTGTGTAGTTCTTCTGTGTATTCTTGCCACCTCTTCTTAATATCTTCTGCTTCTGTTAGATTCATACCATTTTTGTCCTTTTTTGTGCCCATCTTTTGAAATGTTCCCTTGGTATCTCTAATTTTATTGAAGAAATCCTTTGTCTTTCTTATTCTATAGTTTTCCTCTATTTATTTGGATTGATCATTGAGGAAGGCTTTCTTATCTCTCCTTGCTATTCTTTGGAACTCTCCATTCAAATGGATATATCTTTCCTTTTCTCCTTTGTCTTTTGCTTCTCTTCTGTTCACAGCTATATGTAAGGCCTCCTCAGACAACCATTTTGCATTTTTGCATTTCTTTTTCTTAAGGATGGTCTTGATCACTGCCTCCTGTACAACGTCACCACCTCTGTCCATAGTTCTTCAGGATCTCTTTCTATTAGATCTAATCCCTTGAATCAATTTGTCACTTCCACTGTATAATCATAAGGGATTTTATTTAGGTCACCTGAATGGTCTAGACCTTAAATATATACATTTTTTACTTGTCAATTATATGTCAATAAAACTTGAATAATAAGGGTGTAGCCAATAACAGGAGAAGGCAATGGAAACCCACTCCAGTACTCTTGCCTGGCAAATCCCATGGACGGAGGAACCTGGTAGGCTGCAGTCCATGAGGTCATTAAGAGTCGGGCATGACTGAGTGACTTCGGTTTCACTTTTCACTTTCATGCATTGGAGAAGGAAATAGCAACCCACTCCAATGTTCTTGCCTGGAGAATCCCAGGGACGGGGGAGCCTGGTGGGCTGCCATCTATGGGGTCACACAGAGTCAGACACAACTGAAGCGATTTAGCAGCAGCAGCAGGAGCAGCCAATAACAATGGTTTACATTATAAAGTATTTTTAAGAAGTAGGTAAATTAATACATGAAAATGAATGAACACAGGAAACATAGGGCTTAATAAATGTTAGCTAAACTAGCCAATCTGATCACTTGGATCACAGCCTTGTCTAACTCAATGAAACTAAGCCATGCCATGTGGGGCCACCCAAGACGGGAGGGTCATGGTGGAGAAGTCTGATAGAATGTGGTCCACTGGAGAAGGAAATGGCAAACCACTTTAGTATTCTTGCCTTGAGAACCCAATGAACAGTTAGAAAAGGCAAAATGATAGGATACTGAAAGGGGAACTCCCTGGGTCGGTAGGTGCCCAATATGCTACTGGAGATCAGTGGAAAATAACTCCAGAAAGAATGAAGGAATGGAGCCAAAGCAAAAACAATACCCAGTTGTGGATGTTACTGGTGATAGAAGCAAGGTCCGATGCTGAAAAGAGCAATACTGCATAGGAACCTGGAATGTCAGGTCCATGAATCAACGCAAATTGGAAGTGGTCAAACAGGAGATGGCAAGAGTGAATGTCAACATTCTAGGAATCAGTGAACTGAAATGGACTGGAATGGGTGAATTTAACTCAGATGACCATTATATCTACTACTGTGGGCAGGAATCCCTTAGAAGAAATGGAGTAGCCATCATGGTCAACAAAAGAGTTCAAAATGCAGTACTTGGATGCAGTCTCAAAAACGACAGAATGACCTCTGTTCGTTTCCAAGGCAAACCATTCAATATCATGGTAATCCAAGCCTATGCCCCAACCAGTAACACTGAAGAAGCTGAAGTTGAACGGTTCTATGAAGACCTACAAGACCTTTTAGAACTAACACCCCCAAAAGATGTCCTTTTCATCATAGGGGACTGGAATGCAAAAGTAGGAAGTCAAGAAACACCAGGAGGAACAGGCAAATTCGGGCCTGGAGTACAGAATGAAGCAGGGCAAAGGCTAATAGAGTTTTGACAAGAGAACTCACTGGTCATAACAAATACTCTCTTCCAACAACACAAAAGAAGATTCTACACGTGGACATTACCAGATGGTCAACACCGAAATCATATTGATTATATTCTTTGCAGCCAAAGATGGAGAAGCTCTATACAGTCAACAAAAACAAGACCAGGAGCTGACTGTGCCTCAGACCATGAACTCCTTATTGCCAAATTTAGACTTAAATGGAAGAAAGTGGAGAAAACCATTAGACCATTCAGGTATGACCTAAATCAAATTCCTTATGATTATACAGTGGAAGTGAGAAATAGATTTAAGGGACTAGATCTGATAGACAGAGTGCCTGATGAACTATGAAATGAGGTTTGTGACATTGTACAGGAGACAGGGATCAAGATCATCCCCATGGAAAAGAAATGCAAAAAATAAAATGGCTGTTGGAGAGGCCTTACAAATAGCTGTGAAAGAAGAGAAGTGAAAAGCAAAGGAGAAACAGAGATATAATCATATGAATGCAGAGTTCCAAAGAATAGCAAAGAGATAAGAAAGCCTTCCTCAGAGATCAATGTAAAGAAATAGAGGAAAACAACCAAATGGGAAAGACTAGAGATCTCTTCAAGAAAATTAGAGATACCAAGGGAACATTTCATGCAAAGATGGGCTTGATAAAGGACAGAAATGGTATGGACCTAACAGAAGCAGAAGATATTAAGAAGAGGTGGCAAGAATACACAGAAGAACTATACAAAAAAAAAGCATCATGACACAGATAATCACGATGCTGTGATCACTCATCTAGAGCCAGACATCCTGGAATGTGAAGTCAAGTGGGCCTTAGGAAGCATCACTACAAACAATGCTAGTGGAGGTGATGGAATTCCAGTTGAGCTATTTCAAATCCTGAAGGATGATGCTGTGAAAGTGCTGTACTCAATATGCCAGCAAATTTGGAAAACTCAGCAGTGGCCACAGGACTGGAAAAGGCCAGTTTTCATTCCAATCCCAAAGAAAGGCAATGCCAAAGAATGCTCAAACTACCGCACAATTGCACTCATCTCACATGCTAGTAAAGTAATGCTGAAAATTCTCCAAACCAGGTATGTGAACCATTCAGATATGACTTAAATCAAATCCCTTATGATTAAGGGATTTTAGAAAAGGTTCAAGCTGGTTTTAGAAAAGGCAGAGGAACCAGAGTTAAATTGCCAACATCTGCTGGATCACTGAAAAAACAAGAGAGTTCCAGAAAAACATGTATTTATGCTTTATTGACAATGCCAAAGCCTTGACTGTGTTGATCACAATAAACTGTGGAAAATTCTAAATGAGTTGAGAATACCAGACCACCTGACCTGCCTCTTGAGAAACCTATATGCAGGTCAGGAAGTAACAGTTAGAACTGGACATGGAACAACAGACTGTTTCCAAATAGGAAAAGGAGTATGTCAAGGCTGTATATTGTCACCCTGCTTATTTAACTTCTATGCAGAGTACATCATGAGAAACGCTGGACTGGAAGAAACACAAGCTGGAATCAAGATTACCAGGAGAAATATCAATAACCTCAGATATGCAGATGACACCACCCTTATGGCAGAAAGTGAAGAAGAACTAAAAAGCCTCCTGATGAAAGTGAAAGAGGAGAGTGAAAAAGTTGGCTTAAAGCTCAACATTCAGAAAACGAAGATCATGGCATCTGGTCCCATCACTTCATGGGAAATAGATGGGGAAACAATGGAAACAGTGGCAGACTTTATTTTTCTGGGCCCAAAATCACAGCAGATGGTGATTGCAGCCATGAAATTAAAAGATCCTTACTCCTTGGAAGGAAAGTTATGACCAACCTAGATAACATATTGAAAAGCAGAGATATTATTTTGCCAACAAAGTTCTGTCTAGTCAAGGCTATGGTTTTTCCTGTGGTCATGTATGGATGTGAGAGTTGGACTGTGAAGAAAGCTGAGCACTGAAGAATTGGTGCTTTTGAACTGTGGTGTTGGAGAAGACTCTTGAGAGTCCCTTGGACTGCAAGGAGATCCAACCAGCCCATTCTAAAGAGATCAGCCATGGGATTTCTTTGGAAGGACTGATGCTGAAGCTGAAACTCCAGTACTTTGGCCACCTCCTGCAAAGAGTTGACTCGTTGGGAAAGACTCTGATGCTGGGAGGGATTGGGGGCAGGAGAAGAAGGGGATGACAGAGGATGAGATGGCTGGATGACATCACTGACTCGATGGATGTGAGTCTGAGTGAACTCTGGGAGTTGGTGATGGACAGGGAGACCTGGCGTGCTGCGATTCATGGGGTCACAAAGAGTTGGACACTACTGAGCGACTGAACTGATTTGATTATTCTAATAACTAACATCACAAAAAAAAATTAACAAAGCTGAAATAAAGCCAAAACATGACCTATATATTCTTTCAATGCTAAATGGTATTGATATGACCCAAAATTGTCCTAGGGAAATTTTCTTAGTTAAAATCTTGGCTTGAAATTGATTAAAGATTGATTTTTAGTTTTTGTCTAGTACAGATATGAATTGTTTCTGTCAAATGTCCCAGGTAAGTCCAAAGGTTATAGTTTATTGCAGTATAAGACATTAATCAGTTTTGCTTCCTATCCTGAAGTCTAACATTTAATATTTGTATAATTATATGAGTTGTATAATTTATAGTATAAAACATGTTTAATTATATCATGTACAGTTTTCAAATGTACTTTGGCTATTTGAGCTGATTTTATTATTACACTGTTTTACTCTTGTAGTGAGCTGGATAAAATGTTTAACATATGTTCATTTTATATTTACATTATATCACCATTTTCCCTCTTAAAATTTACTTTAATGACAATGATACTCCCTTCTTGGTTTTATCTCCTGGGAAACTCCATACCAAATTTATGACTCATCGTATTTACCACTTTCTTCCTGGCTTCAATGTATTGTTATGTCCTTATTTTCCACAACTAAACTTTGGCTATATCACTGGTATCACTATATATTTGTAATAATTACTTACATCTATTTTAGGGAGTCAGACTAAATATACTATCATCAGTCAAACCAGCACAGTATTTTGCACTAATTTCTTATCTACATTACATTTTGTAATCCCCTCTGTTGCAATTGTCCTGAAACTTAGAACCACGTCTTACTTTACTTATTTTCATTTCTTCCTCCTAGTGAACAGAATAGTAAATATTCGAATGGCCAAAATATTTAGAAACACACATTGAACATAAAGGGAACAAGAAGATAAATATTTGAATGCTGTGTTTAATGCAGCGCTAAGAAAATACCTCAAAACCATGGAAGTCTTCATTTCCCTGAGGAAGCGCTTTTTACGGAGAGAGGTACCTTTACATGTAACAAATCAATTGAATAATATTTTACACAGATGTATTACATTTCCCAGAGAACAAATCAATACCAATATCTATGTTACAACACTGGATCCTTAAACCCAAAGTTTTGTGACACACCCTAACTCACCCAGCAGGCATTCTGCAAATCTGGCAACATAATTCATTTTGAAATTAAAATGTTAAAGCATTGTTCATATCTAAACAACCAGACTGGATGGTTTTCAAGGATTAGAATACTATCCATCTATGGGGAATATGGAAGAAGATAATGGTGATGAAAACTTGACAACGACATGACACATGAAAGGAAATTCCCGCTATGATGGGAGAGGTGAAAGCCACATCTGTTATTAACATTAAACAGGAATAAGGCCATACAATAAAAAGTGGCCCAAGGAAATGCAAAGTGAACTATTATTTGATGTTCTTTTTTTATTTATCAGCAATTACTATGCACAAATATAGTAAACATAAGAATATTAGCAGTTTTACAGATAGAGTTCTGAATAAAACAGCTAGTAAGGATCAATACATATTAGTTCTTCAAAACTATAAAAAGATAACTTTCATACTTAATGATATATTCCATATTAATTTTAGAATTATGAAGAGTTTAGATTTTTAAGGGATGTACATTTATAATTATTCTATCAGATTTTTTCCCCATTTCTGTGTGCACTGTATGTCGCAAAACAGTGGTGACTGGACAGAATATGTGGGTTTTGTCAGTTTGCTGTGGTTACAGTTTGGATAGAGAACTCCAGCTGGAGAAAGAAATTATCCTTCGGAGATTCGGGGTTGAATTCTAACTCAATCATGGTCATTTCAATGGCTTTTAAAAATTTGCAATTTCTTGGAATGTTCACTAACCATTTCCCAGAATTTTTGTTACTAAGGGTATACAGACCACATATATTTGAAATTGCCTATCAAATTGCATCTTCTCCAGAACAATTCTTTACCACATTTACTCTTTCTCTGCCTTCTATACAAACTTTTATGCTGAGCATGTTTGAATGTATACATTAAGTCAGACAGAATTATTTCCTGTACTTGCCTTGGGGAGGCATGTACTGCCACATTAAAAAAAAAAAAAAAAGTCTGTGTGTGTGGGTGTGTATGCTTAGTCGCTCAGTCTTGTCTGACTGTCACCCCATGATCTGTAGCCTCCAGGTTCCTCTGTCCATGGGGATTCTTCAGGCAAGAACACTGGAGTGGGTTGCCATGCCCTCCTCCAGGGGATCTTCCCAACCCTGGACTGAACCCAGTTCTCCAGCATTGCAGGCAGATTCTTTACAATCTCAGCCACCAGGGAAGCCCCCAAAATTTAGTGACCTGTTTGCAGGAGACTGAGTCCATCCACCTTTCACTAAACAGCTAATTATGCATGGTGTTAGAATGATTATGAGGATGCAGTTTTAAAGAGTGGAACATATGTTTCCTAACAACACAGAAACTGTTAGCAAATGCTAATTGATTAATCGATTGAAAGACTCACAAATTTTGTTTAGAACATGAGAACTTCAGATTTTTTGAGAAAATGTTTTTTTTTTTCTTTCCTGTTTGGCCATCATCCATCCCTTACAGCATGCTAATAATGTGATTTCATATACTCTTTATTCCCTGATTAAGTTGTGGCTTTTCTGAAATAGAATGGAAGTGAAAAATGAGGGTAATGACTTTACTTCTTCAGTTTTGTAGTAGATAGGACAACTACTTCATAAAGTAGCTTTAAGCTAAGATTAAATGGGATTTTAATTTTTGTTTTAGAATTTAGAGATGATAACCACAGTTAGACTTTAATCAGTGAAGAAACCTTGATCCATGTGTACCTGAGGTACTCACTCAAGATCAAAATTTATAATGCTTGAGAATATGGAAACTGTTAAACAACAGAAAATGCTCAAAGGAAGAACATTTCTTCTATAATACCAAAATTAGGGAATGGGAGATCAACTATAGACATTTTAACTAATTTTCAGCTTTTCTTTAATATAGACTATCATATTTTCATCTCAGCCATCTATTTGTCTTTTTGATTGTTCATTGTGAAGGGCAAAAGAAGTATGTGGATTTTAACAATAATATAAGTTTAGGTAACCCCTTAATGAAGTTTAGAATAATTAAAATGAAACTGAGTGTGGAATAAGTGAGAAATATATTGGAATGAGTATTATTTGGCACCACATAGATTTTTACTTAAATTGCTGCTGCTTTATCAAAATCTCATTATGTGAGTAAGGGGAAAAATCAATATTTCTAATTTTAAATTTCTTTATCTATAAAATAAAAATAATAATGCCAATATCACTGAGTTGTTGGGAGAATTTGATGATATAAAATATGTAAAGGTTATAATACATAAGAAGTACCTAGTAAAAAGTAGGTATTATGGTAGCAGTAATGTTAGTATATGTATGTTTGAAACAACACAAGGTATATGTGATCGAAAAATTATGTAAACATTAATTCCAGATGACTAGACATAAACTCAGAAAATTATGAACGGAATTAAAACTGAGTTAGGATTAAAGAAAAAATTGTTAACTGATAAAACTTGATTAGATCATTATCTATATTACAGTTCTGAAAACAAAGTCTTTGTCTAATGGAGAGGATATCTTGACCCATGAACCTCAGATATAGTCTGTATCACAGAAATATTTCTATAGTGTTGACAATCACATTTGGCTATCATAACATGTAACACACATATATATAGTATATATGTATATAAATAACTTTTCAGTCAATAATGTAACTTGCTATGCTTTAATTCCATGTTCATTAAGTAATATACTTAGGTCAGTATTAATTTTTAACCAATGTTATGCCTGTCTATTGGACACACTGGAGCAGTGATTGTTTATGATTATAAAACACATAAAATTCTCACTAATACCTAGCCTTTATGAAAAAAATAGAGCTCTGTTAATTTTTTTGGCAAAAGCTCACATAATTAATAACTGTATTTTTAGTCTTCACTGATTTAAAAATAATGTTGATAACAAGTAATTAAGAATTTAAACTCTAATTAGTAACCTTGGTAGTTATCAGGGCTACTAAGAAATATTTTATCTTCCTTCTTAACATATGGTAGGATGCTTCTCCATTCCTTTTGAAATTAAGCCTGACAATGTGACTTACTTTAACCAATTAAAAAACAAGTATAAGCAACATTTTACTTCTAGGCAGAAGTTTTCAGAACATGTACGTGAATTGCTACCTTCCCTTTACCTGATCTGATATGCATGTGTCAAATGGAGCATTCATCACTCTGAGTTCTTTAATGATTACCGTGAGCCTCTATACCACCCTCTCTCCCTGCTGTCACTACTTTGTCATATTACATGGGCAATCAATTTGAATTAAAACCTTAATATTTGGGATTACTTGTTACTGTCATATAACCTAGCCCATTTTGGGTTACATGACAACTAACTGTACACTTTGGAGAAATAATATTTTATAAGTCAAGATATATTTTTCAAACTATAAATATTCAGTGTTTTATCATTGTATCAATTCTTAGCCTCCTTATTATCATTATTCTGAAGTACTGGGAGTCCATAAATAATTTAAGTACTGCTTTGTTTCACTAAACACCCCAAGCCATAATTGCCAATATTTTGAAATCTCATATAGTGGAAATATATATTCCTATACCTAATACTCAAGTATTTTGAGGGATATGTTACTATTGATATAAAGAAGATGAAATCTTACTCTTTAGAAAGATTCTCAACAAATGGACATTCCTAGCCTTGTCCCTAGTTCTTGTTTAATCTAACAGTTAAACTAATTATCGAGTCCAGTTCCCATTCATTCAGCACATGATATTCATTGCATTACACTTACTGTTTTATGCATTAATCTAGTTAATCATCACTACAGCTCTATAAGGTTGTGCAGAGAAGAAATTGAGATATACAAAGTTCAAAATGTATCCCTAGGTAAACAAATAAAAGATGACTGAGCAGCTGCCACTTAGCAATTCTGCATTATCAAAAACATTTGTTCAGCTCATTCTGGTTGATATCTCAGTATAATCATTAACTGATCACAAATTCAACGTATTTTAATATTCGACTTAGTCTAAGTGTTATCTTATAAATTGGCAATTAAAATATCAAACATCTCATGGTGCATCATAGAGAATATGGGGACAGACAATTACTGACTTACTGTGGTGATCATTTCATAATACATTTAAACATTGAATCACTATGCTGTATTCCTAAAATGAACATAATATTGCATATCAACTATATTTCAATTAAAAAATATCAAACATCTCAAAATGATAAAATCTGCTAACTTTTTAAGGTTTAACTTTGATTAATTTTATTTGAATAAGTTTATTACATTTCAACACATACAGATGTACCACAAGGATATAAAAGTATAGAAGAGAGAGCAATGTGCTTAGTGTTTCTGAGTGTGTCTTAATAGGGCTCCAAAACTGAGTTTGACAGCTTTGACAGCACAACCTAGTCCATAAGCTCAAAAGCTTGTAGAAGAGAAATGTCAGCTACTGTGCTGTCTCCCAGTCTGTGCATTGCAACAAAGCTGCTGATATGATGATTTATTAAATAGCACGATGCCATTCACTAGAGACAATACCTATGGGTTCAAAGGGCGGGTCATTTAAAAATAAGCTTTATCCATTTTTCCAGCTGGAAATCAGCATAAAGCATACCTGTCTATTGTCATGCTCCTTAAAAGAAAATTAAACTTATCAAGAGTTGAAAAGAAGTAGTTGAAAACAAGCAGAAAAAAACATTAACTATTTTCTTCATGTATGACATGTAAATAGATTAATATATTCACAGATAATAATCATACAAAAAATTTTAGTATTGTTCAAAGAAAATAGCTGAAAAAAGTTTTCATAGACAGTAAAATAAAACTCTATTTTATTTATTTTATTTATAAAATAAAACTCAATAAAACTCCATTGAATAAGAATGCATATTTGAATTGATACACTTGATATTGCTAGCAATTTGAAACAAGTTGTAATAAGCTTTTTGTTTAAATCATTTCAAAGTTTTTCACTGCCTTTTTATTTTCAACTAAAATATAGTTAACTATTGGCCAAATGTAGTGCATAGTAGATTGTACAATATTGTCTATGCTATGCATCCAGTTGGGAAATTGTCTATATACCTGTGTGTGTATATATATTTATTTATATATAATTATGTAGATATATACATTTCACTTTAATTTTCTTAGAATAAGACAACATAATAAAAAGAAAAATAGAACCATACTGGGTTTGGTAGTCATGAATTTTAAAAGGCTTAAATACCTTTAAGACATTTCCTTCTTAATCAAAGAAATATGTGACTGTATTAATAGATTATTTCTTATAATGAAGACCTTTTAACTAATAAAAGTATAGCAAGCCATTGAAGCAACAATACAAAGCCTCTTACTCTAAATGATTCAGAATACAAGAAGTAAAAATTAAGAGAACCACATGAGTGAAACACAATATTTGAATTTCCAGAATGATTCACTTAGGACAATAACAGGCTATCAATAAAAAGCTATGAACTCTCAACCATATGCAAAAAATAAATAAAATGCTGCACACACAGCTAAATCTCATGTTGGAAATTCTTTTTATATCCATGTTTAAATATTAAGTTCTAAAAAGAATACCCAAGAGAACTGTGGATAAGGAGTGGTGAACTAAGGACGAAGAAATGTATGGAATGCTGGAAAGAGCTTATTTTATTAAGCTCTGAAATAACTAAAGATGGCAGGAGAATGGTTAGAGTCCTCTAATTTCTGGACCCCAAGCCTGTTCTGCAGGAGCAGCCTGTGTGCGTTTGTTTATTCTAAAACGCCAAAATTTCTGACTTAAATCCTATATAATGAATCTGACTCTGGAAATTGCTCAGGGAACTGCAAGGATCAAGCATTGTGAGGAGAAAGCTAAGATGAATGGGAAATATATCTAAAGCATCTGTTCTTTGTGTCGTTCTGATTGGTCACAAAGGCATGAGCAAGTCTTGCAAGTACTCTCAATTCTCATGGAAAATCATGTAAGTAGGGTACATTTTTGTCCCCCTGAAAGTAGTACATTAAATTTTTAAATGGTCAATAAATTAAAGAGAATTTTATAGATGGTGTGATGCAAAAACATCTGTTCATTCTGGGTTTTATATCCTGTACACATTCAGTTTTAAACAGGCTGATCACAGTAGGTGAATCATTTAGCTATTGCCACAAGGGTGTTAAATAATCACAAAAAATATCACTGACATACATAAACATTTTTTAGCTCACAAATCTGGTGGCCAGCTATAAGATGATGCTCTAGGCTGGACTAGGTGGGATAATTTGGCTCCACTCTGTGTGTTTGTCATTCTCCTCCAGGGGCCAATGGACCAGCCTGGACATATCTTTTTCATCTGCATAGCAGGAGTAATAAAGGAAAGATCTGGTATTGCAAGTGTTTTTCAAGCAGGAACAGTTTTGTAATATTCCATTGACAATTTATATGGCAAAAGCCAAAAGTCAAGGAGGAGGGGCAGGAAATATACATCTCTTGTAGAGATGAGATGGGGAGAAGAAGCAAATATTTCTAATCTATAATCTATCATAGGAAATCTCCCTGAAAATATCTAATTTAAACAAAGACCTGATGGAACTAAGAAAACAAGTTATGCTTATTGTGGGGGAAGAACATTTTCTGTCAGTAGTAACAACACGCAAACAAAGAATTAGAGCACAACATCTAAAGAGTCAAAAACTAAAACAAGGTGATTGTGAAGCAGAATACAGGAGAAGGGGTGAGAAAGGTAAAAAAAAAAAAAAAAACTAGACTGTATCTCACATTTTGCTGATTTTGCAGAGCTTGGCACTTACCCCAAGATGAAAAGTTACTGGAGGCTTTTAGACAGAAGAATGACAGGATCCAAAAACACTTCCAAAGGATCGCCATAATATATATAGTGGGAATATGTGAAAGCAGTGAGGCAGGTATGAGACCAATACACTACCCTGACCAAAATCATAACAGTGGAGGATTGACCAGAGTTGGTTTTAGTATATTCCGTCATTGAACCTGTCTACAGACATTTATTGATTGCCTGCTGCATGTCAGGCACTATACGTAGCTTATCTCTAGTAGATATATTAAAAAGGTGGGTCCTATAGAATTTGCTTGTGAATCTATAACAAATTCCATTTTCATTAAAACAAAATATAGACCTTGAAGATTCAGAAGAGGAAAAGGTACCTCCAGATTTGGTGAGGCAGCAGATCAAGCAGCTTCAATATGTTCAGCTACCTGATCAGCTGCCTCGCCAAATCTGGAAACCTCTCTCTCTTTTAAATCTTGAAGTTTTAGAAAACTATAAAACACTGGTGAAAGAAACAAAGAGGACACTAATAGATGGAGAAATATACCATGTTCATGGATTGGAAGAATCAATATAGTGAAAATGAGTATACTACCCAAAGCAATTTATAGATTCAATGCAATCCCTATCAAGCTACCAACGGTATTCTTCACAGAGGTAGAACAAATAATTTCACAATTTGTATGGAAATACAAAAAACCTCGAATAGCCAAAGTAATCTTCAGAAAGAAAAATGGAACTGGAGGAATCAACCTGCCTGACTTCAGGCTCTACTACAAAGCCACAGTCATCAAGACAGTATGGTACTGGCACAAAGACAGAAATATAGATCAATGGAACAAAATAGAAAGCCCAGAGATAAATCCACCCACATATGGACACCTTATCTTTGACAAAGGAGGCAAGAATATACAATGGATTAAAGACAATCTCTTTAACAAGTGGTGCTGGAAAAACTGGTCAATAACTTGTAGAAGAATGAAACTAGAACACTTTCTAACACCATACACAAAAATAAACTCAAAAAGGATTAAAGATCTAAACGTAAGACCAGAAACTATAAAACTCTTAGAGGAGAACATAGGCAAAACACTCTCTGACATACATCACAGCAAGATCCTCTATTACACACCTCTCAGCATATTGGAAATAAAAGCAAAAATAAACAAATGGGACCTAATTAAACTTAAAAGCTTCTGCACAACAAAGGAAATTATAAGCAAGGTGAAAAGACAGGCTTCAGAATGGGAGAAAATAATAGCAAATGAAGCAACTGACAAACAACTAATCTCAAAAATATACAAGCAATTCCTACAGCTCAATTCCAGAAAAATAAATGACTCAATCAAAAAATGGGCCAAAGAACTAAATAGACATTTCTCCAAAGAAGACATACAGATGGCTAACAAACACATGAAAAGATGCTCAACATCACTCATTATCAGAGAAATGCAAATCAAAACCACTATGAGGTACCATTTCACGCCAGTCAGAATGGCTGCTATCGAAAAGTCTACAAGCAATAAATGCTGGAGAGGGTGTGGAGAAAAGGGAACTCTCTTGCACTGTTGGTGGGAATGCAAAGTAATACAGCCACTATGGAAATCAGTGTGGGGATTCCTTAAAAAACTGGAAATAGAACTGCCTTATGATCCAGCAATCCCACTGCTGGGCATACACACTGAGGAAACCAGAATTGAAAGAGACACATGTACCCCAATGTCCATTGCAGCACTGTTTATAATAGCCAGGACATGGAAGCAACCTAGATGTCCATCAGCAGATGAATGGATAAGAAAGCTGTGGCACATATACACAATGGAGTATTACTCAGCCATTAAAAAGAATACATTTGAATCAGTTCTAATGAGGTGGATGAAACTGGAGCCTATTATACAGAGTGAAGTAAGCCAGAAAGAAAAACACCAATACAGTATATTAATGCATATATATGGAATTTAGAAAGATGGTAACAATAACCCTGTATACGAGACAGCAAAAGAGACACTGATGTATAGAACAGTCTTTTGGACTCTGTGGGAGAGGGAGAGGGTGGGATGATTTGGGAGAATGTCATTGAAACATGTGTAATATCATATATGAAATGAGTCACCAGTCCAGGTTCGATGTATGATACTGGATGCTTGGGGCTGGTGCACTGGAACGCCCCAGAGGGATGGTACGGGGAGGGATGAGGGAGGAGGGTTCAGGATGGGGAACACATGTATACCTGTGGTGGATTCATTTTGATATATGGCAAAACCAATACAATATTGTAAAGTTAAAAAAAAAAAAAGAAAGCTGTGGTACATGTACATAATGGAGCATTACTCATCCATTAAAAAGAATAAATTTGAATCAGTTCTAATGAGGTGGATAAAACTGGAGCCTATTATACAGAGTGAGGTAAGCCAGAATCAAAAACACCAATACAGTATACTAATGCATATATATGGAATTTAGAAAGATGGTAATGATAACCCTGTATGCCAGACAGCAAAAGAGACACAGATGTATAGAACAGTCTTTTGGACACTGTGGGAGAGGGCTAGGGTGGGATGATTTGGGAGAATGGCATTGAAACATGTATAATATATCATATGTAAAATGAATCGCCAGTCCAGGTTCGATGCATGATACAGGATGCTCAGGGCTGGTGCACTGGGATGACCCAGAGGGATGGTATGGGCAGGGAGGTGGGAGGAGGGTTCAGGATGGGGAACACGTGTACACTGGTGGTGGATTCATGTTGATGTATGGCAAAACCAATACAATATTGTAAAGTAATTAGCCTCTAATTAAAATAAATAGATTTATATTTTAAAAAAAATCTTGAAGTTTCTTTGTTTTAAGAACAAAAAACTTTATTCTCCCTAAAACATGGGAAAATGAGAACAATAATGACCTAGGGAATATTCTATTTAACTTGTACTTTCTTTAGCTGAGAGTAAAATGTAAATATTGAGCAAAAGAAGAGAAATAGGAAGATGATAGAGAACTGCATTAACTCTCCTATGTATTTAATTCAATTTTAAAGCTCCACTTGCTTTCTACTGCATATAAGACAGCAGAAAAAGGAGAGAGGTGCTGATAGCTAGTCAACCAAAGAACACAGGACATATTCACAATAGAACACATCCCTCCAAATGCCCCATAAGAGTTAGAAATGGACCATATACACACAGAGTATGTTAAGGCAGTAGCCTCAGAGAAGGTTTACTGTAGGCATGTTACAGAAAAGAAGAGAGTTGAAATTGAAACAAGCTCTTTGAGGCGGAAATTTTTGAACCTCTCCAATACATTCCTGTCTTATGTTACACAGTACTCATGAGGTGGTCATTTCATACAGTGGACAAGTCTAGGGATAATAAGTGGAGATGAGCTGGAACTGAAGTCTGTGACACGTCTTCCAGCACAGAGTGCCAAAACACACATGGGGAATCCAACCAGAGTAGCTGAAAAGAACAGACCCCATATATGGAATTATACTTGCTCTACAAACCCTCCAAATCCCACTAACAACACTTAAGTCATGGAGAATTATTCTGTTTATTAACACTACTTCTGCCTTCATCTGATAGCTTCCACTAAATACATTAAAGATACATATGTTAAACATTTTATTGTTGCCAGAAAGTATTAGTAATATTGCCTTTAATGAAACTTCAGTATCAGTGAGATTATTTTCTTTCTCTGTACTCTACTGGGCAGTAATTATTTTCTTGGTTGATATTTTCTAGAAAGACATGAAAATATATATGACTTCCTATTATAAAAATAAGTACTACTTTAAGGAAACTTCTTTAAGATAGAGGAAAATTTAAAGAAGATAAATTTGAATACGGTTATTCTGAAGTCTAGCAATTTCACATCCTATTTCTCTTAAAAACTCTAAACTTGGATAGTCTAGATGTATTTTTACTCTCATCAACTACTCAAATAGCTATTTACAGTAAGTAGCTCAGAAATGTGAAAGCTGTGTGTTGCAGAAGATTTTATAAATAGCTTTTTGAGGAAACAAGTTTACAGTTGGTAAATATGAGCTAAAGTTATTATTGTTATTTACTGATGCTTAAAATATTTTGAGAAATTTTGTGTGTTTTTAAAATTAATGTCTTAAATTTGCTCTCTTATTCCATTCCCACAGCATTTAGAGAGAGACAGAGGTAGAGAAGATTATATTTCTTTCATTATATAGTCAAGAAAATAAGGAAAGGAAGAGTTTCCGTGACTTACCCCAAATTACCCAGAGTCCTGATTTCTGTGATGTCAAACTGTGTATGAAAATTAGATCACTGATTCAACTTTGCCTGGTATGGCTGAAAACAAACTTAATCTTTTACCTATCTTTTGATAGTGGAACTTAAATGTTTCAAATCTTGTTTGAGCTCTGAAGCCCTCCAATGTTAATATACAAATGAAGAAAATGAGAACCTGATCAGTGTGAAACATTTTGAAGTGTAAAATAGTTTCTGTTTCCTGCAACATGAAAGATTATGTGTTAAGAGAAATCAGTCCATGCACAGCATACTCAACACACCAGATTTCCACTCAGTTTCTAAAACAAAAGTTGTCATCCATAAACAAAAGCATGTGATGTGTCCCCCAAACAGCTCATTCAACATTCTAATTACAATTCTACTCACTTAGCTTATATTCAGTTCAATAAACATTTGAGTGACTATTTTATGCCAGGCATCAGAAACACTTTCAATGGACTTAGAGTCTAGTGAGGGAGACTGACAACAAAATAGAAATTTTCTATACTGAGATGTGCTAAATTAGAAGTTTGCATTGGTAGCTAGCTCTAGGTTAATACTCAGAAGATGGACAATTAGCCTCTGGCTTATGTAGAGGATAAATTCCTTTCTAAATCAGTACACTCTGGAATTTGAACTACCAGTAAAACAAAGTAAGATAATTTATGGGCTATATTCACTTATCCATTTCCAAGATAAAGAAAATGTCAAAAAATCTTTGAATTTTCTTCACACAAAGGTGACAATTTTCTAAACATATGAACTGTGTTCTCATCTATTTTTGTGACTGTTTTCACTTCCATATACAAATGTATTAAAATTAATATATTATGCAATAAGTGCTTATAAAAGGTTGAATTGAAAGTAAAAAATAAGTAATATTTACATACAATAGAAGAAAAGAGTACAGGAATAGGAAAATTTTTTCCTTATAGCTTTAATGAGTCATCTTTATTTCAATTAAAAATTCTGATGGTGTATTAATGGGTAAGAAAGCATAAGATAATGTAATACAGTATATCTTCATTGATATCACTTTTTTAATATGAAAAAGTGATAGATATGGAAAGATGATAGTTTACACAACATTGCTTGGATTCTCTTAATCATTTATACATTAAGTGGAATAGAACCAGTCAATCCTAAAGGAAATCAGTCCTGAATATTCATTGGAAGGACTGATGCTGAAGCTGAAGTTCCAATACTTTGACCACCTGATGCAAGAGCCAACTCATTAGAAAAGACTCTGATCTGGGAAAGATTGAAGGCATGAGGAGAAGGGGATGACAAAGGATGAAATGGTTGGATGGCATTACCGACTCGATGGACATGAATTTGAGCAAGATTCGGGAGTTGGTGATGGACAGGGAAGCCTAGGGTACTGCAGTCCATAGAGTCACAAAGATTCAGACATGACTGAGCGACTGAACTGAACTGCAGTGAGAATCAGTTCAGTTCAGTCGCTCAGTCATGTCTGACTCTGCGACCCCATGAATCGCAGCACGCCAGGCCTCCCTGTCCATCACCATCTCCCGGAGTTCACTCAAACTCATGTCCATCCAGACGGTGATGCCATCCAGCTGGTGATACCATCCAGCCATCTCATCCTCTGTCATCCCGTTTTCCTCCTGCCCCCAATCCCTCCCAGCATCAGAGAGTCTTTTCCAATGAGGCAACTCTTTGCATGATGTGTCCAAAGTACTGGAGTTTCAGCTTTAGCGTCATTCCTTCCAAAGAACACCCAGGACTGATCTCCTTTAGAATGGACTGGTTGGATCTCCTTGCAGTGAGAATAGATTATATCAAATGCAATTTAAGACAGAAAATTATTTTATGAACACTGGAGAGAAAAAACCTAAACATCAGGTTAAAAAAAAAAAGAAATGTTTTTCTTTCAATAAAAGATTTAAGAATGAAAGTTTTGAAGGATTTTTTAAGAAAATATGACCCATAATGTTTGAAGTTGAGATAAGGCTTTTCAATAAATGAGCCAGAATATTAACTCTTCACTCCACTAAATGTATCCCTTTCCTTATCAAATAATTAGGGATATTTAATGTCAACATACATTTCTACTCCTGTATTTAGATTATTTTAGAGTTATTCTCAAAAATACTTAAACAACTGTTAACACAAAAACCATAAGCTAAAAATGGAAATGGGCTAAAAGGCATTATTTTTTGGACATGAAATATCTTGATTATTCACTGTTTTGTAGTCTTCCAAGCTATATAACTTATATGGATAAGTTGTAAGTATCTTCATAGGACTGATTTTATTACAAGATATCTAGAAAGAAATATTAGTTAATTATCCCTTTTCCCATATTACCTGCTTGATTTTTAATAGATTGCAAAATTACTTTTCAAGAACTGTATATCAATCAAATATATTTTTTTTAATGTGGCACTTTTATGGATATAAATTACTGCCTTACTCCTTAGAATTGCTCAGTATTTTATTTTCCTAATCAAATTTCACTGGACAAACTCATTGCTTTTTTGGTACTAATTGTCAATGATTGTGTCTTCCAAGAAAGAGTAAGAAGGTATAAACAATCCATTTGCATTACTTAGCATGATAATATGTTTAAATTGTCAGATTTCATAACATCTTAGCACTTGGGAAATTGTTGAGATATTACTGCACTTAATTGAAAAATATGACATTATTAATTGTTAAGTTTATTATTTTTGATGTACTACTAAGAAAAAAAGATATTGCCAATTAAACCATATTAAAAATCTGTAATATTTTAAATGTTAAGATGCATCTTGATTCCAAAGTAGGTAAAAAAAAAAGGGGGGGGGAATGTAAATTCTGGACTTGAAATACAGTAATAATAAAATACTATGGCAGAGACTGCTTCTTCCTGGGTTACATTTTCTTGTCTTCCTTGTAATTAGTTATAGTCATGTGACTGAGTCTAAAAGCAAGCAGCAGTGGCATTGTATTTCAGGTCCTAGCTTCAAAAACGTTGCTGTGAAATCATTCATATTCTCCCCTCACCTGCCTATAGGATGTGGATACCCAGGCAAGTTGGAAGTCCTGTGTGGAAGACTAGTAAACTGCGACTCAGCATGTCAGCATGAAACACATCGTTTCTCCAGCCAAACAGGAAGACCAGTACAAAGTGATGCTTGAGAACACAATGTTTATTGGATTAAGTCACTGGATTTGAAGGTCTATCTGTTAAACAGGTATCAGACAAAAATATTACAGTTATTCCATATATTTATACTGCAAAGCCTTAAAGTACCTTAATCCCCTATCAAGATTCAATTTTAAGAGTCTGAAAAGCAGGAACCATTTAACTTCTCTCAAAGTGCTCACTAACAAATAATAGAATTGGAAAAAGTTCAACAAATATATATTAATGCCTATGGCATGCAAAATATAGAACTGGGTGTTGCAAGAGTGCACAACAACATCTATGAAAATGGAAAGTTCAGTTGCAATCATAATGTAGCCTACTTATGAGTGTTAATGAAATGATTAAAATAATAACAACAACAGACTCTCAAGTATTACAGCCAGAGAGAATAGCTGATAGTGTTACATGAAGATATGGAATAATTTTTATTAAAGTCTATAGATTTGGGGAGAGAAGGGAGGAGAGAAGAGAGAAGTTAAGTTGGGGATTGGGGAGAGGAGGAGAAGAGATATAGTTTTCCACTTGACCCTTTTGGAGATACAGATTTCACACAATCAAATGCTTCAGTTCAGTTCATTTCAGTTGCTCAGTTGTGTCAGAATTGCTCAGACGCTCAGTTGCGACCCCATGGACTGCAACACGCCAGACCTCACTGTCCATCAAGAACCCCCAGAGTTTACTCAAACACATGTCCATTGAGTCTGTGATGCCATCCAACCATCTCATTCTCTGTCATCCCCTTCTCCTCCTGCCTTCAATCTTTCCCAGCATCAGGGTCTTTTCAAATTAGTCAGTTCTTTGCATCAGGAGGCCAAAGTAGTGGTGTATCAGCTTCAGCATCAGTCCTTCCAATGAATATTCAAGACTGATTTTCTTTAGGATGGACTGGTTGGATCTCCTTGCTGTCCAAGAGACTCTCAAGAGTCTTCTCCAAACCATAGTTCAAAAGCATCAATTATTCAGTGCTCAGCTGTCTTTATAGTCCAAATCTCACATCCATACATGACTACTGGAAAAACCATAACTTTGACTAGATGGACCTTTGTTGGCAAAGTAATGTCTCTGCTTTTTAATATGCTGTCTAGGTTGGTCATAACTTTTCTTTCAAGGAGCAAGTGTCTTAATTTCATGGCTTCAGTCAGCATCTGCAGTGATTTTGGAGTCCAAAAAAATGAAGTCTGTATCAAATGCTTAGCTTTACATATTAAAAACATGTTCCAATTTGCTTATCCAAATTTATATGTTCATGAAACTCTTCAGTGTGGGGTATACTGTTAATATAAAACATCTATGCTGTACTGACCACTTTACTGCCATAGAAAAAAATATTAAAATCTTTTTTAACAATAGGGGTAGCATTTGAAATCTATTTTAGCTTTCTCATACTACAAAAGGCAGGAGTGGCTTTCCCAAATAATTTGCTAATCAGTTTTGTACAGTTTGATGTGAGAGTGAGTGCCCTTAGCTTATTTTACCATAAGGACTTGTGAACTAATGAACAGGAAGAAAGACATCATTAACAAAGTACTTTAACTTTGAAACTATGAACACTGCAGAAAGAAATTGAGAAGCCCTATAATTAGTCCTTCAAACAATAATCTGAAGTGATCTAGGATATACCTATATAATAAATATATCATACCAGTCAGAATATTCCTAGTTATGCTACAGTAACAAATAACTCTTACATTTCAAAGGTTTAAAACAACAAACATAGATTTCGGGCACACACTATGTCTCCCTCCTGCTACCCCACTCTCACCATCACCGTAAGCAAGAAAAAGTCACTCTCGGAAATAACGGCAGAAAGAGAGTGTGGTAAAATAGAGTGTGGCAAAACGAGTTCTTAAAGGTTCACCTGAAAATGATATATATAATTTTTGTTCATATTTCATCAGCTAGGACCACTTACAGATTTTAAATTCTATTACTTATTAGCTATCTGATCTAGGAAAAGATGCTTAAACCTCCCTGTGGTTAAAGATTATAACAGTACCGGTAACCCTCCTTACAGAGCTGTGATGAGGATTAAATAAACTAAGCCACATAAAGTGTTTAGTACAGTATATGGCATAATATAAAATTGTAATGATAACAATGAGAGCAACAAGAATAACTGAATTTTGGAATATGATGTTACCTCTTCAGACCATATATCTTCTTACTTGCAGTTACACCTTGTTGAATATTTCATTTAGTCTCCAAAAACATTCAAGGTAGGAAGTGTTCAAGGTTGGTGAAAAGCTAGAGAAAACAAGATCTTATGTGTAGATTAGCTTGAAAAGCCCCCTTAGGAACCTAAGTCTTCTTGATCCTAAATGGCATGGCTTTCCTCGACAGCCCTTTTCCTTTTTGAATAAAGAAAATTTCCCCAGTCTCACTTGCAAATTCAGCACATAATCACCTTAGAATTGAGCCACTTGAACTTTTTTTTTTTTTTCCATTGTAGACCTTATATCTTCCCAGAATGCATCTATCCCATTCTGCTTGTTGTCTAGACTGCCTAATTAATAGTTTGAGTTTCATAAGCTATCCCAGCTCTTCTCAAATTTGTCTTCTTTGCTTCCATTATTACCAGTCTAATGGCACATCCAGAAAATAAGTTATCACAAAGAAAAGTTTGCGGACAAAAGATCAGAAAGAGAAATCAAGGAAACCATCCTATTCACCATGGCATCAAAAAGAATAAAATACCTAGGAATAAATGCATCTAAGGAGACAAAAGACCTCTACTCTGAAAACTTAAAGACAATGATGAAAGAAATGAAGATGATTAAAAACTAAAAAGTAGAATATCATATGATCCTACAATCCCACTCCTGGGCATATAACTGGACAAAGCTAAAATTTGAGAAGATACATGCATCTCTATGTTCACAGCAGCAGCCCTATTTACAATAGCCAAGACATAGAAGTAACCTAAATGTCCATCAACAGATGAATGGATAAAGAAGATGTGGTATATATATACAATGAAATTATCATACTAAGTGAAGTCAGACAGAAGAAGACAAAAACCATATGATATCACTTACATGTGGAGTCTAAAAGAAATGATACAAATGAACTCATGTACAAAAGAGAAACAGACTCACAGATATAGAAAGCAAACATGGTTGCTGGGTTGGGCAGGGTTGCAGAAATGGGAGTAGGGATGAACTGGGAGGTTGGGATTGGCATATGCACACTACTATATATAAAACAGATGACTAATAAGGATCTACTGTGTAACGCAGGGCACTCTATTCAGTATCTATATGGGAAAATAATCTTAAAAAAAAGTGGATATATGTGTATGTATAACTGAATCATTTTGCTCTATAGCAGAAATTAACACAGCATCTTAAATCAACTATACTCCAATAATTTTTTTTTCAAGTCTTGTGGTGTGGTAGTAGAGTATAAACTGGGTGCAAAAGGATATCTGAAATCTCATGTTTTAGCACATAAATCCATTCTTGAGAAGCAAAAACAACAGTGATTCACTTTGGAAGTACCA
Source organism: Bos indicus x Bos taurus (assembly GCF_003369695.1). Lineage (NCBI taxonomy): Eukaryota > Metazoa > Chordata > Mammalia > Artiodactyla > Bovidae > Bos > Bos indicus x Bos taurus. The sequence continues at coordinate 83,814,974 of NC_040079.1, forward strand.
CAGTTTGAGAAAAATAAGGTATTTCTCCACCCCCTTCAGTTACTCATATCCTAAATTCCACTGGTTTCTGCACTCCAAGGAAAGCAAGAGATAAATGCATACTTTGGGTAATATGAAACTCCCTCCTTCCCCCTGCTTCCTGTCATGTCCTCATAATCTCCAACACTTGTTGGCTCACCACAAATTTGAACTTTACTCTGAATAGAGCAATACTTCTGCTCATCAGTCTTTTAATGTAACCTTTATTGATTCACTCCCCCACCTCAAGCCACTTTGGAACTTCCTTTTTAAAATGCTGGTTTTCTATGCCCTTATTCTCATCGTCACAGCAGACAACACTGTCCTGTATTTTTCTGAGACTGTTTCAACTTGTCCATGTAGATCTTACCCAGATGAGAAATGTGTTTTTCAAGCTACAATGTGGTTTACACACATACTTGTTGTTTTTATGAACATTCTCCCTTAATTATGATGACACTTTCATACATTTCAGTTTTATTTTCATTCTTTAAAGAAAACCAGAAATTTAGATATTTCTGTGTCAGAAAACAAAGTATGATCACATGTTCTTTAGAACACAAGGAAAAATATTAAGTAGTCTGCCTATAAACTATGTTTTTTTAAAAAACATCTTATTAAAGCATCATTTTTAAAAATAATTTAAGAATAAAGACAACTTGCATAAAAACTGTTTTGTGCTGTACTTTTCACCTTTAAATAGAAACCCCATTTGAATGGCATATCTGTAGAGGAAATATTTTGATTTAACTTCATATATTTTCTATATTCTCTACATTTGAGCAGTTACACTTAAGAATGAAAGAATGCAGTTACATGAGTGTGTCATAGTAGCAATTTGGGATCTTGCAAATTAGACTTGCTCTTACTACTTGTGATGGAGGTACCTCAATATTTCTTTTAGTAAAACTTTTTTAAAAAGATATTTTCTTATCCTCTGTTTCATGTCTAAATTAAATTAATTAGCAGCTGTCAACCCCCAAGGAAAAATGTCAACACTAATCAAGACAACATCTGAAGGTGTCGGCTTTCCTTCATTTATCTCCTGTCCCCAGAAGGTACAGAACCATCAAGTGAAAAATTCCAGGTAATGACTGCTTTTGTCATCTGTTAAATGTGATTAGAATGCAGTTGCACAGACATGAATGTTGTTTCAAGCTGCCAAAGACACCTGTCTTTATTTTTTTAAGAATTAAATAATAAATATTACAAGCCTCATATTTACTGTAGATCTGTACATGACAGTTCGCGTAGTGTACCTCTACATACAGCACAGTGATATTTTAAATATTTGATTCATTGAATCTGTCATATTGGGCATGTTCCATTGTTACGGATATCTCTTCTGCAGCCTTTCCAATTCACAAACTAGGGCCTTTAAATATTCAATAATTTTTATTTCACTTTCTTCATCTTACAATATAAGGGAAGAATGTGTGAAGGCAATAAATACCTTTCTATATAAATGTATTCATCTGTGAGAATGAGAATTTTGCTCAGCCTTGAAGTTTTATTAGAGAAATGTCTTACTGTTATAACTGAAGTAACATCTTTAAGAATAGAGAATTCAGGAATTTTTCTAACTGAATTAATCATGTTACAAAAACACCAAGGTGACATTATATAGTTATAAGGAGGTTATTAATTTATTCTTCCAAGAAAATTTCAATAGAAAGGAAAATTAAATCAATGGAATGGCTTTAAATATAATTCCCTAGATTAATCTTTTCTTTTGAAGCAGAGAATAATACTGTATATATTATATATAAATGAAATTGGCAATGATATAAAGGCTGAGAGAGGGTTAATACATAATACTTATTAAGACGCACTTAACATTCATTTACTAAGTCCCTATAATGATAACATATTGTCTGAATTTCAGAACAAGGACAGTATTTGAGATCACATTGTTTATTACCCTCATTTTAGGATTATGCTCAGTCCTGGAAAGGTTAAACCATTTGCTTCAAATTCATCAACTAATTTTAAGAGACTTACATAATATTCAGCCTTTCTTGCATGTAGGTTAGTATTATTCCCAGTCAATTATTTTATTATACTTTTTATTTCTATTATCATTATTTGTAGTAGAAGTAGCTAATGCTTACTGAGTGTAAGCAATATTCCAGACTCCCAATATGCTCAGTTCTTTATGTGGATCAAACTCTGAAAAATACCTACTGTTACTCTCATGATCAGATTAGTTAGCAGAGGCATGAATTTATTCAGTAACTTGTACAAAGTCATTTGAATAAGTGGCAGAGTGTTCTTACAAGTTTTGAAATTGCTTTCCCATGGTATCTGATTTTATTCTTATAGCAATTTTATTGCAAAAATGGAGCTGGAATGACAATATCAAACTTTACAAATGAGGAAGTCAAGTTTCCAAGAAGCTAACTTACTTACCTAAGGTCACACATCTAGTAAGTGGCAAATATATGAGTTGAACCAAAGTCTCCAGCACTTGATCTCTTGCTCTTTACATTATATAACATAATAGTGTTTTAGGCGTGTAGATATTATAAGAATTATTGTCACCTTCTTATTATTAGAGTGTTAATGCTATGGCATGTCACTAAATTAGGTTTTAGATTTCAATTAATTCTTTGTCAAACTAATGTAAGGAGCAATTAAAAGTAAATGCCTATTCAAAATAAAAATGAAGTATAAACAAAAGTTTATATTCCCTAGAGTATGCTATAAGTCTGTTTAACACCTATTTATATATCAAAATCCCAGCAGACTTTTCTTCTGGGCATATACTGATCCTAAAATGTATATAGAAATTCACAGGGCCTAGAATAGCCAAAGTCACATTAAAAATGGAAAAAAAAAAAAGTTGGAGGACTTAGATTATCTGATTTCAAAACTTAGTATAAAACTACAAAAATCAAGACAACATGGTAAGGAGATCTTAGTGCTTTGTACATAATAGATACCTCATAGATTTTTGTCAAATATGTACATAAATTTAAAAAAATGAATGTCATTGATTAAATGCTATGTGACTAAATCCAAACATGATCTGCTTGTTCTTGATTACTAAATTGTAAATGAAATTCTCTACAGGAAATCGATGTAATTGACTAATATTTCTCTTAAATTGTAATAAGAGAATATACAATCATTTTCTCTCTAAAATCCAGAACACATCTTGTTTTCTTTAAAATAGTTTGTATTTAAAAAAATAAAAAAGGTAATGGGGGTATTGGCCACGGGGTATTTGAATCAATGAAACAGAATTGGGAGTTTAAAAATAAATCCTTACATGTTTGGTTATTTATTTCTGATAAAGGTGCCAAGGCTACACAGTGGGGGAAAGGTTGTCTCTCATACCAAATGGTGTTTGGACAGTTGGATATCTGCATACAAAAAATGGACTTAGATCTTTGAACAGCACTTGAACAACACAATGAACAACACTTTTCAAAATGAAGTTAAAATGGATCCTAGACCTAAATTTAAGAGCTAAAACTATAAAACTTCTAGAAGAAAAATATATGAAACATTTTCGTGACTGTCTGGGTTAGGCAAATAATTCTTAGATACAACAATAAAGGCACAACCTATAGAAGAAAATAACAAGATTTCAACAAAAATAAAAACTTTATGTGTAAAAGACTCCATTAAAAATAGACTAATCACAAAGAGAAAATGTTTTCAAATTATGTATTTGATTAAAACTTGCAAACAGGATGTATTCAAAACAAAACAAAATGAAAAGCTTCTTACAGCTAACTGATAAGAAGACAAATAACTAAATCTTTAAAAATTAATAAAGGACTTGAACAGACATTCCACCAAAGAAGATATATGAATGGCTAATAAGCACATGAAAAGATGTATAAAATCATTAATCATTAGTAAAACGAAAGTTAAAACCACTACATACCAATTTGTGTGGCTATAATTAAAGGCCAACAATGGCAAGCGTGAGGATGTGGTGAAATGGTAGAGCTAACATGGAAGAACTGTTTGGTAGTTTCTTTAAGAGTTAAATATAAATTTATATATGATCCACCAGCTCCACTCCTAGGAATGTACCAAGAAAAATGTGATGTACCTGGAGGTTGGATATAGGGAAAAGGATTAATAGCAAAAAGGCTTAAAGGAATCTTTAATGTTTTATGATTGCTTATTGTGATTCACAATTCTATATATTATTTGAAAATTACTGAATTGTAAAGTTGTAATGCATAGATTTTATAATACACAAATTATACCTCAAAGAAGTTGTAAAAGAGTCACATACCTGTGGCGGATTCATTTCGATATTTGGCAAAACCAATACAATAATGTAAAGTTTAAAAATAAAATAAAATTTAAAAAAAAGAGTCACATAATTTTTAATTACAATAACCTAAAAAAGAACATTATGTAAATAAGAATTATATTTATTCCAAAGTAGATAATTTATGGCTTTGGGAAGGAGGGGCAGGGACATGATGTTTCTATGGGGGACAGCAGAAGGGAATATTTTCAGAAGATACCACGAGATTGTGGTGAATTACAGACTCCTTTTTCATCCTTCCCTTCTTCCAGCTGACCTCCTTTTTCTGTTGCTATCTTTCACACATTCTTGTTATACAAGAAGCCAAGAGCAGGTCAAAGGATGTCACTTTATATTTTTAAACAGAGAGGCCCAACAGGTTAACCTTTTCATTGGCATATGAACTTATTCCTGAAAAATACATCAATCAAGATGAGAAAGTTATGGGAGCAGATGTGTATCAGCATTTAAAACAAAAAACAAAAAAACTTGTTATGGCATACTGATCAATATTTTTTCAAATGTTACTGACATATAAAGGTTTATTCTTGTTTAACATTTCTGTAACTCTGTAATGACTTACAGAATATTTGAGATAAACGTTATTAACTTCATAAATCAAATAAAAGATGATTTGAAATATCTTAGACACAAGGCTTAAACCTTTAAATATTAGATATCATATTCCATATTAAAAGATAGAAAATAATAGTGGCTTTGTCTCTTAACAGTAATAAAATACTTTCAAGTTTCATTACTAGAAACTAGGAAAGGGAATTTAAAAAGTTGAACTTTAAAATTAATGAAATCAAAATAGAATATTAAAGTTTAAAAGCTTATTCTTTAAAAATACCAGTAAGACAAATGCAGGTAATTCTTTTAAAATTCTAATAAAGATAAAGGAGAGAGAAAATATATACAATTTAAAAAATACCTAAACATAAAGAAATGACTTTTTAAAAAATTGAGATCATTACATGTTACTAGGTAATGAATATGATATACAGGGAAAACATATGACTTGTACAAAGTAGAAATAGTCCAAAATTTGCCCTAGAAGAAATAAAAAACTTTAATATAGTAAGTATGAAAGAAGAAATGAAGTATAATTAAAAGCACTATCATCAAAAAGAGTCACTTAATCTTCAAAAAACAGATAATTCCCATGTTACTGAAGTTTTCCCAGGTGTACAAAAAGTTTCTCACTTTATTTTATAACATGTGCATGACTTTTATAACAAAAAGCCAAAAGAACAATCTTCCTAATGATTATGTATACAAAATTCTTTGACATTTGTTAACCAAGTTTAAGGTTGTGAAGCAACAAAACTCCACATCAAAAGAAGCCTTATGTAAAGACAGAAAAGACATAATCTAATCCGTCCTGGGATAAACCCTTCAAAAGACAGGGTATGTATCAGTTCAGTTCAGTTCAGTTCAGTTGCTCAATCGTGTCCGACTCTGTGCGATCCCATGAACCACAGCACGCCAAGCTTCCCTGTCCATCACCAACTCCCGGAGTTCACTCAGACTCACATCCATCGAGTTGGTGATGCCATCCAACCATCTCATCCTCTGTTGTCCCCTTCTCCTCCTGCCCTCAATCTTTCCCAGCATCAGGGTCTTTTCAAATCATCAGCTCCGTTAATCATGTGGCCAAAGTATTGGAGTTTCAGCTTCAACATCAGTCCTTCCAATGAACAGTCAGGACTGATTTCCTTTAGGATGGATTGGGTGGATCTCCTTGAAGTCCAATGGACTCACAAGAGTCTTCTCCAACACCACAGTTCAAAAGCATCAAATTTTGGTGCTCAGCTTTCTTTATATCCAACTCTCACATCCATATATGACTACTGGAAAGACCATAGCCTTGAATAGATGGACCTTTGTTGGCAAAATAATGTCTCTTTTTTTTAATATACTGTCTAGTTTGGTCATAACTTTTCTTCCAGGGAGTAAGCACCTTTTTATTTCATGGCCGCAGTAGCCATCTACAGTGATTTTGGAGCCCAAATAAATAAAGTCTACCTCTGTTTCCATTGTTTCTCCATCTATTTGCCAGGAAGTGATGGGGCCAGATGACATGATCTTTGTTTTCTGAATGTGGAGCTTAAAGCCAACTTTTTCACTCTCCTCTTTCACTTTCATCAAGAGGCTCTTTAGTTCTTCTTCACTTGTTGCCATAAGGGTGGTGTCATCTGCATATCTGAGGTTATTGATATTTCTCCTGGTAATCTTGATTCCAGCTTGTGCTTCATCCAGCCCACTATATCTTGTGATGTACTCTGCATATAAGTTAAATAAGCAGGGTGACAATATAAAGCCTTGATGTATTACATTTCCTATTTGCAATCAGTCTGTTGTTTCCATATCCAGTTCCAACTGTTGTTTGCTGACCTGCATACAGATTTCTCAAGAGGCAGGTCAGGTGGTCTGCTATTCCCATCTTTTTCAGAATTTTTCACAGTTTATTGTGATCCACACAGTCAAAGGTTTTGGCATAGTCAATAAAGCAGAAATAGATGTTTTTCTGGAACTCTCTTGCTTTTTCCATGATCCAGCAGATGTTGGCAATTTGATCTCTGGTTCCTCTGCCTTTTCCAAAACCAGCTTGAACATCTGGAAGTTCACGGTTCATGTATTGCTGAAGCCTGGCTTGGAGAATTTTGAGCATTACTTTACTAGCGTGTGACATGAGTGCAGTTGTGCGGTAGTTTGAGCATTCTTTGGCATTGCCTTTCTTTGGGATTGGAGTGAAAACTGGCCTTTTCCAGTCCTGTGGCCACTGCTGAGTTTTCCAGATTTGCTGGCATATTGAGTGCAGCACTTTCACAGCATCATCTTTTAGGATTTGAAATAGCTCAACTAGAATTTCATCACCTCCACTAGATTTTCTCATAGTGATGCTTCCTAAGGCCCACTTGACTTCACATTCAAGGAGGTCTGACTCTAGGTGAATGATCACAGCATCGTGATTATATGGATCGTGAAGATCTTTTTCGTACAGTTCTTCGGTGTATTCTTGCCACCTCTTCCTAATATCTTCTGCTTCTGTTAAGCCCATACCACATCTATTCTTAATTGAGCCCATCTTTGCATGAAATGTTCCCTTGGTATATCTAATTTTATTGAAGAGATCTCTAGTTTTTCCCATTCAATTGTTTTCCTCTATTTCTTTGCATTGATCACTGAGGAAGGCTTTCTTATCTCTTCTTGCTATTCTTTGGAACTCTGCATTCAGATGCTTATATCTTTCCTTTTCTCCTTTGCTTTTTGCTTCTCTTCTTTTTACAGCTATTTGTAAGGCCTCCTCAGACAGCCATTTTGCTTTTTTGCATTTCTCTTTCTTGGGGATGGTCTTGCTCCCTGTCTCCTGTCCAATGTCACAAACCTTCATCCATAGTTCATCAGGCACTATCTATCATATCTAGCCCTTTAAACCTATTTGTCACTTCCACTATATAATAGTTAGGGATTTGATTTAGGTCATACTTGAATGGTCTAGTGGTTTTCCCTACTTTCTTCAATTTAAGTCTGAATTTGCCAATAAGGAGTTCATGATCTGAGCCACAGTCAGCTCCTGGTTTTGTTTTTGCTGACTATATAGAGCTTCTCCTTCTTTGGCTGAAAGGAATATAATCAATCTGATTTCAGTGTTGACCATCTGGTGATGCCCATGTGTAGAGTCTTCTCTTGTGTTGTTGGAAGAGGGTGTTTGCTGTGACCAGTCCATTCTCTTGGCAGAACTCTATAAGCCTTTGCTCTGCTTCATTCTGTACTCCAAGGCCAAATTTGCCTGTTACTCCAGGTGTTTTGGCACCCCACTCCAGTATTCTTGCCTGGAAAATCCCATGGACAGAGGAACCTGGTAGGCTGCAGTCCATGGGGTCGCTGAGGGTCAGACATGACTGAGCGACTTCACTTTCACTTTTCACTTTCATGCACTGGAGAAGGAAATGGCAACCCACTCCAGTGTTCTTGCCTGGAGAATCCCAGGGATGGGGGAGCCTGGTGGGCTGCCGTCTATGGGGTCGCACAGAGTCGGACACGACTGAAGTGACTTAGCAGCAGCCAGGTGTTTTTTGACTTTTTACTTTTGCATTCCTGTCCCCTATAATGAAAAGGACATCTTTTTTGGATGTTAATTCTAGAAGGTCTTGTAGGTCTTCATAGAGCCATTCAACTTCACCTTCTTCACCCTTACTGTTCGGGGCATAGACTTGGATAACTGGGATATTGAATGGTTTGCCTTGGAAACAGACAGAGATCATTCTGTTGGTTTTGAGACTGCATCCAAGTACTGCACTTCGGACTCTTTTGTTGACTATGATGGCTACTCAATTTCTTCTAAGAGATTCTTGCCTGCAGTAGTGGATATAATGGTCATCTGGGTTAAATTCATTCATTCCAGTCCATTTTAGTTCGTTGATTCCTAAAATGTCGATGTTCACTCTTGCTATCTCCTGTTTGATCACTTTCAATTTGCCTTGGTTCATAGACCTAATATTCCAGGTTCCTGTGCAGTATTGCTCTTCACAGCATCGGACCTTCCTTCCATCACCAGTCACATCCGCAACTGAGTGTTGTTTTTGCTTTGGCTCTGTCTCTTCATTCTTTTTGGAGTTATTTCTCCACTGATCTCCAGTAGCATACTGAGCACCTACCGACCTAGGGAGTTCATCTTTCAGTGTCCTATCTTTTTTCCTTTTCATACTGTTCATGGAGTTCTCAAGGCAAGAGTACTGAAGTGGTTTACCATTCCCTTCTCCAGTGGACCACGTTTTGTCAGAAGTCTCCACCATGTCCTGTCTGTCTTGGGTGGCCCTACGTGGCATGGCTCATAGTTTCATTGAGTTAGACAAGGCTGTGGTCCATGTGATTAATTTGGTTAGTTTTCTGTAATTGTGTAGTTCAGTCTCTCTGCCATCTGACAGAGAAAGATAAAAGGCTTATGAACATTCCCTGATGGGCTAGACTGAATGAGGGGGAAAATGGGTCTTGTTCTGATAGGTAGGTTCATGCTCAGTAAATCATTAATCCAATTTTCTGTTGATGGGTGGAGCTGTGTTCCCTCCCTGTTATTTACCTGGGCCCAAACTATGGTGGAGGTTATGAAGATAATGGTTACCTCCCTCAAAAGATCCCATGCATGGACTGCTGCAGCCCATGCCTCCAACCTTGTAGCAGGCCATCGCCAATCCACATCTTTTTGGAGACTCCCGGACACCCACAGGCAAGTATGGGACAGTCTCCTATATGGTCACTGTTCCTTTCTCCTGGGTCCTGGTGCACAAGGTTCTGTTGTGCACTCTTGGAGGGGACAACAGGGTATGTATAAATGTGCATTAATTTGTACTTTAGGGTTTCAAATTAAAGGAAATGAACTGTAACCATGGGATAAATAAGATTACAGAAAATGAGAAAAATATCAGTGGCATTTTAACAATGTAATCCATCTTAGATATCTTTCTCTAGATCTCAGGAACTGTGGTACTAAAAACTACTAAAACATAAGAGGTATCTCTCACCATAGTGAGATGTATCCTTACTCAGCTAAGAACAAACATGTTAGGCAAAGAATCCCTGAACCACCCTGACTGCTTCTATGTGGAAATACGTTCTTCATTTGAACACTTACAATCTTCTTTAACCTAATCTTTCCTGTCAACCTTTGAACATATAACACTACCAATTTGTTATTCACTGACTATATGTGTAGTAACTAGTACCTGGCATTTAAACAAAGATATTTGCATTTTCATCTTTTGTATCTTGAACATCTCTTTAATGGGGTAAAATGAACAACTATATTTATTGCTATAGAAACATGTTCAAATACCAGGAAATGAGTAGGGAGAGATTGTCTGTGGGAAGCTTCTCATTTTTTTTTCTTAAAAAAAATCCTCCAAATTACGTGGCATAATTAAGATCAAACTTGTAGTTACAAGTTCTTTAGCTCTTTTTATGTGGTTTAGTGTTTTGTGTATAGGAGAATAGAGGGGAAGACAATGAAAATGAAAATTGATTTTAATCTCCCTCTAGTTCTCTAAAGAGAAAAAAACTAGCTAAACCTGTTTTGGAATGCAGAGGCTCTTTCTCAATAAAGACTAAGAAAAACTACAGCCTTAACACTGATCCTCAGTGTAACCATTTTCCATGTGAAATAGGCATGGGGAAGACAAGCAACATACTGGCTCTGCAGTGCTGGAATTCACAGTTTAGTGAAGGAAGTATACAGAAGTGGTCAGTGTTTCCAAAGAAGTGTATACTCAAAAATGCAATTAGAAGACAAAAGAAAGGTGCTTAATGCTACCTTGGGACGTGTTTCTGGAAAGGAAAGGTTTCCTAGAGGAGAAGATGGTTGAGTTGAACCTTGATGGAAGGAGAGGACTGGAGCCGCTGGAAAGCATGCATTACAACATGTACAAATGCCAAGCAGAAGTAAAAAATCATCTACCTATTTACAGACAGACTCTGCCTTTTTCTTCTTTGCCTTGTGTAGCCTACTGTTAAATACATAGAAACCTTCCTTTAGAAGAATGTGGTCCCACATCGTGTGGTTTTAATTCATTAGAATAAAATTCAGGCCAGGATGGGGATAGTGTGTACATGGCGGTGTCTGTTCACGTAAAGATGCCTTCTGCTTTAAAGAGTATGTGCTTTTAAAAGCGCTTGGAAATAGTCCAATCTTTTTTTGCTGACTCTGTTGTCTGCATAGCGAATTAGGAAAGACAGTGTTGGTCCTGCTAGATTTTATCTTAATCTTCACATGGATTCTTTTATTACTTAATGTTCTTAAGGAATGGGCCAGAAAGGGATACCAGAGTGTGTTTTTTCCTCTCTTTTCTTTTATTGGACTACGCATATATACAATACACTTACAAACAGCAGGTTTCAATCTATCTCTTTGAAAGAGTGACTGTGCTTTTACATTAGATGCTCTGCTTGTAAGAGGGACCTAGTATTTATATGCGTGTGTGTGTGTATGTGTGTGTAATCTCCTAGCTCCTGCAGGTGAAATGCTGCAGGAGAGTTCTATCGGACTAAAGGTTAGGTTTTAAATATTAGTCAAATATGAAGTTGTATTTTAGGGATTTAAAAAAAAAAAAAACTGTGCAGTTGCAAATATCGGTCAAAAAATTGTTGCCAGAAACTGAACCACCAAATTTAAATTCATATAGATTTCTGATGATTTCACAAGCAACTTAACTACGTAGAGTAATAATAATATGCTAACATTTTCCAAAAATGACAGGTAAATGTTTGCACCTGGTTGTCTTTCTTCCCCCCAAAGGATGATATATTCTTACAAAATGTTTCCTGATTTGAAAATGCCTGCACAAATCTAAAGGATAGATTGTGGTCCTTTAGTAACAGAATGAATTCTTTAGGATTTGCTTCATATAATCTCATCTTTTTCCTTTTGTACTCTGCATACTTAACACTCACATGCTAATATTAGCACTAATGCCTCAGGCCTAAATAGCAATAATTACTGGATGACATACTGGCTTCTATTTAAGTTGACAACTCAATAACTTGACATATGCATTACATCTCTATTACACTGGAATCTAAATGGCACTTTATAAAGCATTCCTTTTATATTTAGTTCACTGACTGATCAGACTGGAGCTTATGCTCATCATGTGTCTGTTAAATACTAGTGGATGTGTCATTATTTCTAAGACCTTGCCAGTGGTGGATAATGGAATCATGGAAAGCTGTGTTTACAGAGAAATGCTGGGATTTTGATAATATGTGTTTCTTGAACAAGAAAAGTCAAAGACATTTTTATAATTTTTTTAACATTTGTAGAAAATGCCATAAGTAGAAAATGACATACCTAAGAAATTCAGTCTGGAATATAAGACATATAATTTTTTCTCCCCTCACAGTTGTTCAACAAATAAATCTACTTTAGAAAATTATTTTTATGTTTTAGAAAGTTTTGTTTTAGCAACATTTCAATTATCAATATGAAGAGCATAATAATTATAAAATATGTATATCTGTTTTTGTTATCTAAACCTTACACAGCTTGGAATATTTCAGTCTATTCTACAATATAAGCGAAGTTTAGCATACGAACATTCTTTCCCTGCTTCACTCTTCTCCTGCCTTTAATCCTCTCTTTACCTTAACCCTTCTCCTTTATCCTCTTTTGTTTCCAAAAGACATCAGGCTGGGGTAGTAGTGACGGCAGGCACAGGCTTCATGTGGACTGAGCTCGTTAGTGTGGGCAGATGTGGTCAGGACAGCCCATGCAGAGGTTGTGTGTCAGACTGAAGTAGTAAGGGCAGCCTTCAAGTTTTGGGAGATTAGTCACACACAGGGAATTTATCAAAAAACTAAATATATTGAGGATATTGGAAACTAAGTTTCTCAATGATAGAGAATGAAGGCACACATATTAGAAGATTTTTGACATTGGAGCAGCACATTAATAATGAGCTTACCAACTTCTAAGTACCACCTCTCCACTAAAAAGCACCATAGACTACTAGAGAAACAGGTGATTTTAGTACTGCCAGAAATATCTTGTTGGGACAGTAAGGAACAACTCAAAGAAAAACAGGAGTATAATAAAAGGATTCATAAGTCAGTTTTAAGGGGCTCATATTGGCCAAAGAAAGGTCAATCTAACCATTTATTTCTATAATGATACTAACAGACAATAAAAAAGAAATCAATGAAAACACACTGTTATAAATAAGCAAATCTATAAATAAATGGGAAAAAGTACAAGTAGAAGTTAACGACAACTATCATGATTTGACACTATCCTAGCCACAATTTATTCAAGCAAGAAACATCAATGACTGCTAAAAATAGATGACAGTGGGATGAGGAAATGGGTATTTATATAGTTTCAAATTACTTCTACACAGAATTCTTAATTAGGAAGCAAAGAGTGGAGAAAGCTAATACATCTTAATTATGAGAACAAAGTTAACACAACACAAAGACAGAAACAAAGACATTAAGACAGAAACAATTATGTGCTACGTGATAAGATGCATAAAAATGAAAGCATAGTATTGTTTGCCTGATATATCTCTCAGTTCAGTTCAGTCTCTCAGCCGTGTCCAACTCTTTGCGACCCCATGAATCGCAGCACTCCAGGCCTCCCTGTCCATCACCAACTCCCGGAGTTCACTCAGACTCACATCCATCGAGTCAGTGATGCCATCCAGCCATCTCATCCTCTGTCGTCCCCTTCTCCTCCTGCCCCCAATCCCTCCCAGCATCAGAGTCTTTTCCAATGAGTCAACTCTTCGCATGAGGTGGCCAAAGTACTGGAGTTTCAGCTTTAGCATCAGTCCTTCCAATGAACATCCAGGGCTGATCTCCTTCAGAATGGACTGGCTGGACTCCTTGCAGTCCAAGGGACTCTCAAGAGTCTTCTCCAACACCACAGTTCAAAAGCATTAATTCTTCAGTGCTCAGCTTTCTTCACAGTCCAACTCTCACATCCATACATGACCAACTCTCACATCCATACATGACCACTGGAAAAACTATAGTCTTGACTAGACGGACCTTTGTTGGCAAAGTAATGTCTCTAAAAAATGTCTCTAAAAAATAATCTGACTCTCTTTATGAGAAAACATCAAGCCAACCTAAATTAAGAATATTTCACAAAATGATAGCCTGAAATCTTGAAAAACATGAAGGCTATGAAATCAAAGGACCATTGAAGAAGGTTCCTGGATGAAGCAGATTAGAAAGATATGACAACTGGGTATATGTATGATCCTGGATTGGATGCTTTCAATATAAAGGGCACAACTGAAATTTTAAAAGGTTCTGTGAGTAAATGGTATGCAGTTGTTTGCATTCTTCTTGCTACTTTTCAGGAAGTATGAAGTTATTTGAAAATAAAATCAATATTTTGAATATGAAAAAAATATTTTATATTTCTTTCTAAATGCGTTTTAAAGAAAGCTATGGTACATATACACAATGGAGTATTACTCAGCCATTAAAAAGAAAACATTTGAAACAGTTCTAATGAGGTGGATGAAACTGGAGCCTATTATACAGAGTGAAGTAAGCCAGAAGGAAAAACACCAATACAGTATACTAACGCATATATATGGAATTTAGAAAGATGGTAACAATAACCCTGTGTACGAGACAACAAAAGAGACACTGATGTATAGAACAGTCTTATGGACTCTGTGGGAGAGGGAGAGGGTGGGAAGATTTGGGAGAATGGCATTGAAACATGTAAAATATCATGTATGAAACGAGATGCCAGTCCAGGTTCGATGCACGATACTGGATGCTTGGGGCTGGTGCACTGGGACGACCCAGAGGGATGGTATGGGGAGGGAGGAGGGAGGAGGGTTCAGGATGGGGAACACATGTATACCTGTGGCAGATTCATTTTGATATTTGGCAAAACTAATACAATTATGTAAAGTTTAAAAATAAAATAAAATTAAAAAATGTAAATAAAAGGGCTTTGTGTTGAAAACAGCAATTTCAATAAAAAAAAAATTAACTTTATAGAAGTAGAACTGATATACAAAAATGCTGCACATATTTATTGTATTCCATTTGGTGAATATGGACATATTACATATACCCCTGGAGCTACTATCACAATCAAGGTAGTAAATATATCATCACTTCCAAAAGTTTACTCTTGCTCCAATTTTGTGTATATGTGTGTGTAAAAAGGATACTTAATATGAAATATATCCACTTAACAAATATTTAAATGAACATTATAATATTAAGTATAAATGAATTTTTAAGAGACATTTTTAACTTGCTTCATTTGCGCGAAATGCAATTTAAGTTTTGCCTAATTTCCAGCAATATGCTCACATAGAAACTCCCCATGACATACTAATAGAGATATAAAATCAGCAACTATGGGAGGAGTGCTTTTGAACTTCCCTTTTATTTCCTTTGACCTGGACACCTGCATCCTGGATGGTATCTTTCTAAGTTCGTCATGACAGTGCAATAGGAAATGGCCATCTTATCAAACTTCCTGGAAATCCTTCTTTCCCAAAGAAAACAAGGACAAAACTCACATAAGCAAATGTTCCCTTCACAGTGCTTCTCTCAGCGTCCTCCAATATTGAATTCGTTAACAGATACCCTGAAGGGATGGTAGTTTTGTGGGGAAAGGCGACACTATATCCATATTTATTAACAGCCCTTCAAACAGAATAGCAATTTCCCTTGAGATTGTGCCCTTACAAACAACATAATATAGTGTCCAATGCTTCACATAAGACATGTCATTAACTGCAGAACTATCTATCATGTGGTCTGTCTCATGTTTCTTTCTTTTTTTTTTTGCTGATGCCAAGTGATCACAAAATTTCCCAGAAGCAAATGAACACCACAAAAAATGAGTACAGAAGACAGTTCATGTACTTCTTAGAAAGGAAGAAGGAAGCAGGATGAGTTCAAGGAGAAAAACAGGACTTAAGGGCAATGGCACCCCACTCCAGTACTCTTGCCTGGAAAATCCCACGGATGGAGGAGCCTGGTAGGCTGCAGTCCATAGGGTCGCGAAGAGTTGGACACGACTAAGCAACTTCACTTTCACTTTTCACTTTCTTGCATTGGAGAAGGAAATGGCAACCCACTCCAGTGTTCTTGCCTGGAGAATCCTAGGGACTGCGGAGCCTGGTGGGCTGCCGTCCATGGGGTCACACAGAGTTGGACACAACTGAAGCCACTTAGCAGCAGCAAGGGCACAGAGGGTCAAAATGATGCAGAGAGACTCAAGAGCCTTTGGAGGTATCTATGAGTCAATCTTGTAGCTTAGTCAGTAAAGAATCTACCTCCAATGCAGGAGACCGAGGTTCGATTCCTGGGTTGGGAAGATCCCTGGTGAAGGAAATTGCAATGCAGTCCAGCATTCTTGCCTGGAGAATCCCACGGACAGAGGTATCTGGCAGGCAACAGTCCACAGGGTCGCAAGAGTCAGACACAATTTAGTGACTAAACCACCACCAGCATGAAACAATCACCAAAGCAGATCAGGTACTATAGTCGTCTGTTCTGATAGTCTTTACTGAAGAGTGATGCAGCCAAAGAATATTTTGAAAATTATCAAAATATATCTAAATGACAGATGCCAAAAGATCATCCATTTCCCCAAAAATCTCTATGGGAATATTGTTTCATTAATTTAGTTGTGTGTGTGTGTGTGTGTGTGTGCGTGCATGCATGTGCTCAGTCGTGTCTGACTCTTTGTGACCCCATGGACTGTAGCCTGCCAGGCTACCACTCTCTGGAGTGGTTGCTATTTCCTTCTCCAGGGGATCATCTTGACTCAGGGGTTGAACCTGTATCTCTTGCATCTCCTGCATTGGCATATGGGTTGTTTACCACTGTGCCCTCTGGGAAGTCCAATTCATATTAATTCCACATATCCATCTTTGCCTACTATTCCCAAAACACTTTTAGAAATAGTGAAGAGTATACAAAGATAAATATGGTATAATCTCATATCTGAAAGCTGAGTCTGTGAGATGGCATTACTCTAGTACAAGACAAAAGATGATACATTCCTTTGGGTTTTGGTTGTTGCTCTTTGGAATCAAATGTTTCCTAGAAAATAAAACAGAAAAGACTTGAGCAAATCTGTACATGTTTGCAAAAAAAAAAAAAGAACCAGAGATGGTTACAGATACATTTGCATGGGGACTACAGAGGATCTCCATGGCAGGGTCAAAAATGTTTCTTTGTGTGGTAGACACACAGGATTATAAAGGTCAAGATTCACAATCAGAAGGTCCCAAGAAGTCTGAAAGCACCTGTGGAGTTATGGTTTGTAAGGAGAATGGGAATGGGAGAGAAACAGTACACGGAATAGAAAGTGGGCAGGATGCAGGGGGAAAACAAATCTGGCCTTCTTCAGTGTTTGCCCAAGGCCAGTCTTGTTATCTCAATTGCTACATCCACACTTAAAGAGTTAATAATGCAGGAAATATAGACTTCCTTTTCACCCGTCACACTCCTTGCTCACATGCAGCCCTCACACCATTAGTGCCTTAACAAGCCTCCGCTGTTCATGCCAGGATTTCCTTTCCTTTTTTATGTTTTTATTATTGTTATTATTACTTGGATTTATAAGTGTCACTTGCTGTATACTCAACAGTGTAAGTTGGTATTCGGATTTCATGTGTTTTTAGAGAGCACTTGCTCAGCACAAAAGAAAGGGGGAAGAAAAGCTGTTACATGTTTTTTGCCAAAAAGCCTCTCTACTCAAAGTTTAGATTCACCTGGAAGGAGATCTGCTGACAAAAAAAATACATAGAATTTCCAGTATTATAATTCACACAGTCTGTGTTAAAATAAAAAATAACAACCTAGAGCAGGAAATATATTTTCCTTGATATTTGCAGTGATTGTTTTATGGTTTGCTCTGGGCATTTGGTTTATTAACGATAACTCTTAAACACAGAGATCATTTCTTTTCCTCTGTTTTTATCTGGTAAACACAGAGATCATTTGATCACTTTTTCCCTCTGTTTTCATCTGTTCTTTTCTTATGGAACTATTACTATTTGGATGCTGCACTCTTTTGAATGCTCCTCTTATTCTCTTTTGTTATCTGAATATCCCTTTTAAATACCAAACTATATTTAATTCATATTCCTGTATATCTGTTGGGAAAGGTAATTTTGAGCACTCAGTCTTTTGACCTCCATTTGGCCATGTAAGAATGGACTTTGGGCCTGGAACCCTTCCTTACCAAGTGATATTAATAAAAGATCTTCCCAGTCTAGCTGAGCTTACCGCATGTGTGAATATCATTCCCTGTTTCAGATTTAAGGTATTACCCCTCTTTTTCTGGTTAAGTACAGTCTGAATCTGTGTTTCAGACTTACAGAGGAGAGAATGAAGCCCTTCTACTACAGCACAAAGATTGTATACAGTTCTACAACCACATGGGCTGCAGAGTAGATCTGAGGTCCACAGGGCACTGACACAGTGCAAAAAGCTTGAGCCTATGCCCTTTCCCGGTACCACTCAAGCCTAGTGTGCATGCAATCTGTTCTCAGCGACCTCAAATCATGCTCTAGTCTCTCCTCTTTGCAGCACTTAACTCCCTTTTAAACTGGAAGGCACACTTTGGACACTCAGTAAATGAGCTTACAAAGTCTTTCTAAGGATACTAATGATTTACTTTTTGAAGTTTGCTTTTCCCTATATACTTTTTTCCCCTCTGTTAGATTATTCACTAAATTCCATATTGAAGAATTTTCTCGGATATCTGTTCATCATTAGTTTGTTACTTATATTCAAGAGTAGGGGATTAAAATGCTGTTTGGAAGTTCTGAGCATGTGGGTGTGGGTGGTCAACTGTGGGTTTCATTGAAAAATGATCCGACTGGGCCATTTTCATTGGAAAATCCCTATGTCAGGATCTTAATGTTTTGTCTTTTGGTGTGGTTAGATTCTGCAGACTCTTTAGTCTTCTGCCTGGAACCAATGTTTTGAGAGCTAAGAGAAAGAAGATGGATGGGCAGAGGGGATGTCTCAGCCCTTCCTTTAAATATACATACTTTAGTTAATGCTTCACACTCAACTGTACAGAGTATGCAACAGTTCACAGATCTTCTGCTTTATTCTCTCCAGAAAACAAGCCTCCAGTCTCCTGTCAGCATGGGACTATAAATTAGCTACTTATAGTAGGGTAAAAAATTGGAACAATTACATGTTTTATAAACAGGCTTTTAACCAATCTTCTGTTAACAGACTTTTCTCTCTAGTCAACTGACAAGTGACCTAGGGACACCAATTCCTGAAGTCTGGGGGATGTGCAGTACAAACGGTTTGGCCTCCTATTTCTCACTGCTGCTTTAAGTTTCAGATTTTTTGAATCTGTTGTGTCAGATTCTCAATTTTTCTCTCATATTCATTCTATTCTTGTGAATCTAGATCTTTATTGTCATGTTAGTCTGCTTTTGTGAGGGAGTGATATTAATATGTGTTCAATTCACCACTACCTGAAATTTTACAGCTATCCATTTTGTGATCAACATTTCAGAGTCAAATTAATATTCTACAGTATTTTTAATTGAGTGTCAAAATCATAATAACATTGACAATACATTTATTAACTTTGGAAAGAATTTTTTGGTCCATCTTTGAT
This sequence comes from Bos indicus x Bos taurus, assembly GCF_003369695.1. Taxonomy (NCBI): domain Eukaryota; kingdom Metazoa; phylum Chordata; class Mammalia; order Artiodactyla; family Bovidae; genus Bos; species Bos indicus x Bos taurus. The sequence continues at coordinate 83,834,401 of NC_040079.1, forward strand.
TGGAGGTTACTAGCAGATGTGTCCACCCTCTGAATGTACCATCAACACATACATGACACAATGAACTCTGTAGAGCTGCTGCTGCTGCTGCTAAGCCTCTTCAGTCATGTCCGACTCTGTGCGACTGCATGGACTGCAGCCCACCAGGCTTCCCCGTCCCTGGGATTCTCCCTGGGCAAGAACACTGGAGTGGGTTGCCATTTCCTTCTCCAATGCAGGAAAGTGAAAAGTGAAAGGGAAGTCGCTCAGTCGTGTCCGACTCTTCATGACCCCATGGACTGCAGCCCACCAGGCTCCTCCGTCCATGGAATTTTCCAGGCAAGAGTGCTGGTTTGGTGTGCCATTGCCTTCTCCGACTCGGTAGAGGGAGTGGCCTAAAATAGAGCAGAAGCATGAATCTATTTGAAAATAGAGTAGCAATGCCAGTGGGCTTTACATTAATTTGGATTCAGTCAAGAAAACATTGCTACCTTTAAGATCTGGAGAACAAAGGATATAACATAGGAATTAGGGCTCCAAGAAATGTTAGAAGAATTGGAGAGCAAAATTTAAGGAACAGCAGCTGGAACATCAGTGAAGAAGCTACTGAAGATCTGAGCTTGAGGCACAAAACTGGGTAGCTCTTAAAAGTATAAAGAATAACTACTGCAATTCTCAAGAAAAACTGTAAAGCACCTATGAATTCTCTCTTGTGCCATAGTCAGGTGAGTGACTCTCAAATATAGCCGGAGAACCTTCTGTGGCTATGCAGTCACTTCCAAAATACAGCTGTCCACTATATTTCTTCTATTCTGTCTTTCAAATTGCACTGTGTTCCTTTCACTGGCCAACTACAGAGAACCACAGACAGAAGGGATTCTTGTCTGAGTTCAAAGGGAAACTTGTAAGGGCTGTTAGTAAAGCTGAATTAGCAACAGATAATCCACCTACAACATAAAAAAAATATTGTATCTATTCAGTCTAGTCCTGTGGCTATGGACTAATTTGCAATGGTACTGACAGGAATGCAAAATGACTGAGAAAAGCTGAGTGAAGGTGAAGATATAAACTAAAATATTTCTCTTTTATATCAGGTTCCATGTAACAAATAAAGTATACCTACTTTTAAATGTCAGTTTTGAGAGTGTAGTAAAACAAAGCCAACTACTACCAGTAATTTGAAGAGAAGTACAAAAAAGTGTCAAACTACTAAGAAAAGAGAATAAGAAAAAAAAAAAGAAAATCAGCCATTTTACCTTCAGATCCTGGCCTAATGCTTTCCACTAAGCCATGTAGTTCTCCCATTGACCAAAAACAGTCTAACAGAATACGAACCTCAAACAAGATTACTTTGAGTCCAAGACAAAGTGAAACAAAACAAGGCCAGGCCACTTATTGTGCCAAAGTCCAGGCTAAAACAAGTCACCACAAAATAACAGACATTCGCCTTGCCTCTTTTGGCTAAAATGAGTAATTTTTCACTCTTTATCAATCATGGGTTTATCCTCATCCTAGCCTCTTCTTCCTACAAATAAGATGTATTGAAATACCAATCATAAAATTGTCCCACTTTCTCTAAGCATCCAGTTTACAGCACCAGGCTGACCACTGTGGCCTCCTTAAGCCTTCCCCCAAATCACCTACAAAAGCCCTCCAATTTCTGTAACAGATTCTTTCTAATACTCTCTTATTGTGACACTACATGGTTACTCATTGTGACAGGTAACGTTAACTTGTTAACTGGCTTGGTGTCCAGTTGTTTGGCCACGTACCATCTATAGATATTACTCTGAAGATATTTAAAATATTACTGACATTTAACAGGTAGACTTTGAGTAAGCAGATTACCTTCTATAACGTGTGTGGGCCTTGTTCCATGACGTTCCCTCTGCTGTATTAAACTCAATGTGTTTAGTTATAAAGATGTATTCCTGGTAGTATTTCTCTGAAGGGTGTTGACCTTATCCTGTCCTGCATTATTTCTCTCACAGAGCCAAAAGAAAAAAGGGAAGCGTCTCTATATAAGGAAATAAACTGGAAAATCAGGGAGATTTTTTTTCTCTTAGTTTTTTTTTTTTTAATTTTCTTTTTCATAAAAGGAGCTGGCTATTTGAAGACTATACCCAATCTGTATGTTTTACACAATCAGTAAAGACTTTTGAATACATTTCAAGTATTAAATCTATTTAAATGTATCATTTTAAAGAAGGTCGTGGCAAATAGTTAGTTTCACTTAATAAAATGCTTGGTTTTACTTAATAGAATGCACACTAGTTTTCTGCATCTTTTCAAGGCTAATGAAAATATTGCTAAATGGATAAACAGTGATGCTAAAGTACCATCCACAGAATTACAGATTTCTCTGCAAAGAACAGATTTTTATTTTCTCTGAAAAAAAAAGAAAAATCTGTGCTTCTTTCTCTCTAAATATCAACATTACAGAAATAGCACCACTTACCAAAGTCTGTTTAATATATTTCCTATGACCAGAACATCATTTGTTTTCCTTTACCAGAATTTGGTCAGTTTGTCAGTTTCCACTCTTTCACAGAACATAAAAAAAAAAAAAAAAATTATGAGGATCTTGAGTGTTAAAGCTTGTGACGAAAATCAATCCTAATGGGAAATTGGTGAGTTCATTTACAACCAGGAAACCATTAAGGAAATTCTGTTTCAAGAAATCCTAATTGGTCATATGTTAGTGACCAGTCCAGTGATTAAATCATCCTTTACGTAATTATTAGGGAAAAAAACAAACATACTTTTATATATTCATGGCCCAGAGCCACTACACCCCAGCTTGATCTTATCAGCCTTTGCAAACAGATCAAGGAGAGATATGATCTACATTTGGATGGAAACATTCCAAGAAAAACCCAGGTGCTGCAGGAAGTGTTATGGGTGATACAGTAGGTGGTGATCTTTCCTCTGAGTCAGTTCTGCACCAATTACCCAGCATGGGGCAAGGGAGCAGCAGTGTTGTGTGATGACCTGTCACAAAATTTCTCTGTGGTGTACAGTTTCTCATAGGTGAATGAAACTTTTTTAAAATGCCAATTTATTTTGTCTCCCAGGCAAAATTTTATGTAAATTATGTCTTATGCCTTTGCTTATTCTCTCTGTAACTAATAAAAATTTTAAAACTTGTCAATTTAAAGAATTTTAGTTCTGAGTACTACTGAAGATCTCAAAGGATTATTAGGGATCATTTGACCCAAGCCTAAATTTTATAATTAAAAATAGATTATTTACATGAGTTGCAGAATTGGGATTTGGACCAGGTTCTCTGATACCTAATTTTACTAATCTGACTCTCAATGTTTCTCTCTTTTTTTAACACTCTCTCCAGTGATCTTAACAATATGTTTTTAGTGCATAACAAATGTTTTATAGTCAATGAATAAAGAAAAATACATTGCTAACATAAGAACTGCTAGATATTGATATTTTTTCTTTTTGTTCCTTTTTTTAAAATGTAGTACATACATAGCAACTATATCCTAAGATTTTTTGTGAACTTCAGATTGTAATAGTGTCACCAATGATTTCTAAATATTTATTGAATTCATAAAAAAACTATTTTCATGTACTTTGGTAACCATATTTATGAAACATTAGTTTTATTCTTTTGACATTGAGATTTCTACTAAGGAATAATAAAGATGTCTAAGAAGAGATAACTAATCATGTGCTGGCTTTATATACAAAATTGTGGCATTGTAATAAATATTAGGACAAGTTGGAAAATAATGCCAATATTTAGTTGCTATTGGTTGGACAAAAAAATTGCAAGAAAAGAAAGTACTTCATCATTTAAGCTATGGAGAGATGCTACATTCAATTAAACTTAAAAATCAATCCTGTCATTGTGTATACAATTGTTAGAAAAGAGGACAAAGTGATGAAATTTCCTATTATTAAAAAGTGAAGATGTGCTTTTATTTCAATATGATGGAAGTAAGTGAATGGTACACTGACTAGAGATAAAAGTATTTTTAATCTATTCCAAACTTTGAGACAGTCTGACACATCCATATACCTTATCTACTAAAGCAAACAATCAAATGGATCACTTGTAATAATTCTTTTATAAATTACCTAGTTTCTTTATAAGTCACTCTTACCTCTTGGTGTTTATGTCATTTCCTAGTTTGTTCCAACTCAAATCAGAGTTCCTGTATATTTACAAGCACCCAACTCGGCAACCTATAGCTCCGGGTCCTTGATTTCATCTCTGACCAATACTGTACTGTTGCTATTTTTGCACCTCACATGCTAGGTGCAGTGAGGGCTTCTCAGGTGGTGCTAGTGGTAAAGAACCCACTTGGCAATGCAGGTAGATGTAAGAGACACAAGTTTGATCCCTGGGTTGGGAAGATCCCCTGGAGGAGGGCATGGCAACCCACTCCAGTATTCTTGCCTGGAGAATCCCATGGACAGAGGAGCCTGGCAGCCTTCAGTCAATGGGATCACAGAGAATCAGACACAGGCACATGTTCAGTGATCTCTGGTTTGATTTTAGGCTCCCAGAAAATATCAGTTACTATACTCTGGCCTTGCCAACCTCAATCCCTCAGCCAAGTCAACCAGTTAGTACACAGCCCACCTCAAAATGTGCCTGAACTTGGCTTTGTGTATTTGGCCTCTTGATAACCACTCTGCAAAACTGGTCTTATTTCTACAGGGCAAACAGCAATATGGCAGAAAAGTAGATGCATGGGATTTTTAAAAGTACTTTAAAATAAGTGACTTAGTTACTGATAACTACTAGATAATAAGGAAAAGAATCCAGAGATTTGGATTTGGGATTGATACCTATGTTAGGTACCATCTTACCTTGAAACGGTATTTCACACTACGCCAGAAACACCTTAAGTTAGGTGGCTAAATTCTACTTAATAAGCCTACTTTTGAGGATAGTTTTCTTGAGATATTATTTGATTTTAATCAAAGTAACTTGAACATTTCCTTACCATTGTGGAGTGTCCATAAGAATTTCATATTAGAAAAGAATTAGAAGCAATTTATACTTAATATATTCATTTAAGATCTGGATTAAACAATGTATGAGGAATGCTAGAAAAACCATGTTGAACAGACAAGTTGGTAATACTGAAACCTGTAAGGAAGGTAGGTGTTTGCGAAAGTAATGAGAGATGGTAAAAGGGAATAAGTGTGAGCCTTAAAAAGGCACAATTCTGAGGCTCTCCATTGTCTTATCTTACAAATAGTGAGAGGTAGGATTGCATGGTAGTTACATTCATGATCTCTAGACTTGGGACGGTAATTTCTCATATGTTAGCTCTCTTAAATGTTCATGGGAAAGTAGTACTGATGTCACGGAGATCTTATGAGAATAAAAAATAAATACAGAATAAGAACCCAGTAAGCATTAATAATCATGACAATGATTACTGTCAGTAGTTAGCATCCGTTACAATAACATTATGTATAACAGCATGTTTTGACACTGATGATCTTGCCATACTTTTTGTGGCCATATTTCTATAAGGCTTCAGACCAGAACAAGTTAATCAGTACTGTTGGAGGCATTCAGATTTAGAGAATGAATCTATGGACACAGTGGGGGAAGGAAAGAGTGGGGTGAACTGAGAAAGCAGCATCATGCTATATTAACAGATAGCTGGTGAGACGTTGCTGTATAGCTCACGAAGTCCAGCCTTTGTGCTCTGTGATGTCCTGGAGGCATGGAATGGGGTGCATAGGAGGCTCACGAAGGAGGTGAGATACATACAGTGATGGCTGATTTGCATTGTCAAACAGCTGAAACCAACATAACATTGTAAAGCAATTTTCCTCCAATTAAAAAATAAAAAAAACAGAACAAGTAATAGGTTCTCATTATAAAAAGAAATAAACCTTACAGTCTATAGATCTAAGCACACTAATTTCATTACTCATGAATCTTATGAACTTATGACACAAACTAGCATTAACATTTCAAAATGCCCTAATTATTATTACTTGTAAGAATTAAGTATACTTAATTATAATGAAAAACAAAGGTATATTTATAGTTTCTCTAACTACTCCTACTTTCACATCTCCAGAGTCATATTCCTTCTTTACACAGTAATTATAAAGGGATCAAATTTTAAATATTTTATATTTACTATATATTCTATGAAAATGGAGAAATAATACAAAAAAATTAGGTGATTAAGTTGCCAGTGAATATTTAGTCCTGATTACATATAAGTAGAATCTTTTGCCATGACCCACTGGAGTTTGGAATACTTTTTTATAGCTGCATCTGTACCAAATCATGAATAAATATTACAGAGACATTTGCTCTCTTGATGAACAGTCATAACTCCCATTTAAAGGAGTGGAAAATGAATCTGCAAATCTGTCCTCTTTACCAGATCTCAGTGCCAAAGAACTAGATGTGTTCTGGTGATAAAGTTCCACATGGAAGAAAAAGTAAGCCTCATATCTGGAAATTGATTACAAAAAAGTATCATTGCTTTATATTTTTATAAATATACAAATGTTGAGACTACATTTAAAAAATCTTTTTAAGTACCTCAAGATATATGTTCCTATGAAACAGGGAGTTTACTGTAGCTATTTTTCCCTAATAATTCTAAATAAAGTCATAATTAATTTCAGAAGAAGCAGGCTTCCTCAAGAAAGTGAAATGGTGAAATGTTAATTGTAGATCTTGTGTATATTTAGAAAATTTCCTCTAGGAATATTTTATATATCATTAAGTGGTTGTATTACTTATTATATTTTTCATCTGAGCTTAGAGGATTATATTGGTCTTGAATGTATACATAATTACTTGTTATATATATAATTATGGCATATTACCTTATGCAGAAGGGACTTTATACATATGAAGCTACTGTGATTCAGAAAGTTTAAGTGACAGAAAGTTTATCTGGCCAAAGTGACAGAATCAAGAAAGGATCCAAATTTTTCTGTTTATTTGTAAATATAAAAAAACTATTAAAAACCAACTCTGAATAGCAGAGCATCTTCTTATGTTTTAATATGCAGTGAAATAAGTTTGAGTAATATTTCCTATAGCAAGCTCCAGAAGTGGCAATGAAGTTCAGTTCAGTCACTCAGTCGTGTCCAACTCTTTGCCATGCCATGAATCACAGCACGCCAGGCCTCCCTGTCAATTACCAACTCCTGGAGTTCACTCAGACTCACGTCCATCGAGTCAGTGATGCCATCCAGCCATCTCATCCTCTGTCGTCCCTTTCTCCTCCTACCCCCAACCCCTCCCAGCATCAGAGTCTTTTCCAATGAGTCAACTCTTCGCATGAGGTGGCCAAAGTACTGGAATTTCAGCTTTAGCATCAGTCCTTCCAATGAACACCCAGGACTGATCTCCTTTAGGATGGACTGGTTGGATCTCCTTGCAGTCCAACGGACTCTCAAGAGTCTTCTCCGACATCACAGTTCAAAAGCATCAATTCTTCAGCACTCAGCTTTCTTCATAGTTCAACTCTCACATCGATATATGACCACTGGAAAAACCACAGCCTTGACTAGACAGACCTTTGTTGGCAAAATAATATCTCTACTTTTTAATATGCTATTTAGGTTGGTCATAACTTTCCTTCCAAGGAGTAAGCGTCTTTTAATTTCATGGCTGCAGTCACCATCTGCAGTGATTTTGGAGCCCAGAAAAATAAAGTCTGACACTGTTTCCATTGTTTCCCCATATACTTCCCATGAAGTGATGGGACCAGATGCCATGATCTTCGTTTTATGAATGTTGAGCTTTAAGCCAACTTTTCCACTCTCCTCTTTCACTTTCAACAAGAGGCTTTTTAGTTTCTCTTCACTTTCTGCCATAAGGGTGGTGTCATCTGCAGATCTGAGGTTTTTGATATTTCTCCCAGCAATCTTGATTCCAGCCTGTGCTTCTTCCAGCCCAGCGTTTCTCATGATGTCCTCTGCATAGAAGTTAAATAAGCAGGGTGACAATATACAGCCTTAACGTACTCCTTTTCCTATTTGGAATCAGTCTGTTGTTCCATGTCCATTTTTAACTGTTGCTTCCTGACCTGCATACAGGTTATCAAGAGTCAGGTCAGGTGGTCTGGTATTCCCATCTCTTTCAGAATTTTCCACAGTTTATTGTGATCCACACAATCAAAGGCTTTGGCATAGTCAATAAAGCATAAGTAGATGTTTTTCTGGAACTCTCTTGCTTTTTCCATGATCCAGTGGATGTTGGCAATTTGATCTCTGGTTCCTCTGCCTTTTCTAAAACCAGCTTGAACATCTGAAAGTTCACCGTTCACGTATTGCTGAAGCCTGGCTTGGAGAATTTTGAGCATTACTTTACTAATGTGTGAGATGAGTGCAATTGTGTGGTAGTTTGAGCATTCTTTGGCATTGCTTTCTTTGGGTTTAGAATGAAAACTGACCTTTTCCAGTCCTGTGGGCACTGCTGAGTTTTCCAGATTTTCTGGCATATTGAGTGCAGCACTTTCACAGCATCATCTTTCAGGATTTGAAATAGCTCAACTGGAATTCCATCACCTCCACTAGCTTTTTTCATAGTGATGCTGTCTAAGGCCCACTTGACTTCACATTCCAGGATATCTGGCTCTAGGTGAATGATCATGCCATCATGGTTATCTGGGTCATGAAGTTCTTTTTTGTATAGTTCTTCTGTTTATTCTTGCCACCTCTTCTTAGTATCTTCTGCTTCTGTTAGGTCCATACCATTTCTGTCCTTTACCGAGCCCATTTTTGCATGAAATGTTCCCTTGGTATCTCTAATTTTCTTGAAGAGATCTCTAGTCTTTTCCATTCTGTTGTTTTCCTCTATTTCTTTGCATTGATTGCTGAGGAAGGCTTTCTTATCTCTCCTGCTATTCTTTGGAACTCTGCATTCAGATGCTTATATCTTTCCTTTTCTCCTTTGCTTTTTGCTTCTCTTCTTTTCACAGCTATTTGTAAGGCCTCCTCAGACAGCCATTTAGTTTTTTTGCATTTCTTTTCCATGGGAATGGTCTTGATCTCTGTCTCCTGTACAATGTCACGAACCTCATTCTATAGTTCATCAGGTGCTCTATCTATCAGATCTAGTCCCTTAAATCTATTTCTCACTTCCACTGTATAATCATTAGGGATTTGATTTAGGTCATATTTGAATGGTCTAGTGGTTTTCCCTACTTTCTTCAATTTAAGTCTGAATTTGGCAATAAGGAGTTCATGATCTGAGCCACAGTCAGCTCCCAGTCTTGTTTTTGCTGACTGTAGAGCTTCTCCAATCTTTGGCTGCAAAGAATATAATCAATCTGATTTCAATGTTGACCATCTGGTGATGTCCATGGGTAGAGTCTTCTCTTGTGTTGTTGGAAGAGGGTGTTTGCTATGACCAGTGAGTTCTCTTGGCAAAACTCTATTAGCCTTTGCCCTGCTTCATTCCATATTCCAAGGCCAAATTTGCCTGTTACTCCAGGTGTTTTTGACTTTCTACTTTTGCATTCCGGTCCCCTATAATGAAAAGGATATCTTTTTTGGGTGTTAGTTCTAAAAGGTCTTGTAGGCAATGAAGTAGGGAATCTCAGTTGGGTCTTCAATGCTGACCTGCCATATTTCTGTTTCATTAATCAATTCAGATTAAAAACCAACAAAAGTTAAAAAAAAAAAAAGTTTTTCAGCTTCATATTCTCCCTCATTGTCTTGTTTCTTACCTCCTTTTCACAACCACCTTTTGTCTCTATTGTCTTGCCTTCCACTCATTTGTTATCTTCAAAACCAAAATTTTCACTGGCCCCATCACTCGAGTCAATGTTTTTTTTTAACAATATTGATATTGCTATACCAATTGAACTTCTAACAACATTCTGATTGTACTTGAGCACACAACATCGTTTGACATGTTTGATCATCTCCTAACTCTCTTACCTGACATCTGTTATAGCACGCTACTGATTTTCCTTTAGTTATTCAGGTTTCCTTTTCACCTGTCTTTCTTTTGAAGGCTGGTACCCATCAGTGTGCTCCCTTGTACTATGCTCACTGAACAGTCTCATGCATTGTATGATTGCAATTTTCACCTATATTCAAAACAATGTTAAAAGCCCAGTATGTCCCCAAATCCAAAATACTCTTAGATATTCCATAAGTCAGCATCTCCAAATATGAACATTGTCCTCAGTCAGAAAACTACCCTTCCTTTTATTTGATTATTCTGTGATTCTCTCCATCTATCCAATTGTTAAGCCAAGCTCTTCATCCTTTATGAATTAGTAAACACATGTGAATCTCCTACTAGTCTCTTCAGTCCTTAGCTCCACCCCAATGCCAGTAACCTATTTCACGTATTCTCACACCAAGATTATTTCTAAATTCCTCAGTTTTTAATTTTTTTTTCCTTCACAGTATTTTGTACACAACAATAGGAATTATTTTTCACAAACTCAAACTTAATTATACCATTCTTCTTCATTGGATACTCCATTGGCTTCCGATTATTCAAAACATAAAATCCAAATTATTCAATAATAGGTGATACCCAACACTGGATGATCTTGCTCCCATGATCTCTCCAGCTCCATCTTCTTCGCTATCCTGCAAACCGACCTCCTACTTTAACTTTTATACATATTAAATAACTATCCTTAATCCAGAGACTAGGTTTTTGTTCACCTTTGCACATATTTTCTTATCCTAGAATGTTTTTTTCCATTGTCACTGCCCTCCTCTCCCAGTCATTCCTCATATGACTAACTCCTACTCATTTTAACCATTCTCTTTCTGGTTTCAGCTTACATATTCCTTTTTCTGGAAAGCTCCTCTAATCAATCCCAAATCCACAAGTCTAAATTTAAAAGTCCTCTCATGTGTCCCCATAGCACCCTCTGATCCAGCTTCCCAAAATTGTACCTCAACATAGAATATATAATAATTTCTTAATTACTTGTCTTTATTCCTCAGTAGAGCATAAGCTCCAAGAAAGTAGACATTTTCTGTTCCTTTCACTGTTGTATCTCCAGTGTGCTGCAAAGAGCCAAGGGCAAAGAAGCCATCAATAAATGTTCATTTTATGAATACATGAAACTGACAAAGCATATAACCATGCTTCACTAATTATAAATCAGTTCCTATCTACCATAATCTTGATAGATAAAAGACTGAATAATTTATTCTATTTAAACATTATTTTATGTCTATAAATTAAAAATGTATCATTGTGGAAGAAGAAATGGATTATAATTAAAAAAAGTGTGGTGACACCCCCTTTATTTATCAAAAATATAATCTAAAAAATGAAGTCACTTGAGAATCTAAGCATAAATTCAGTTACCAATCAGGAAGTAAAAGCATAATTTGTAAATAATTCTGCAGTGCTTGTAAACATCTTTCATTGCTGATTCTTTAACTAATTTTATAGTTCAAACATGGCAAGTTTTTGGAAAATATTTGGATTCTCTGCTCTAATTGATTCTGGAAAGAGGGATTTGGGGTTACTGCAACAGTTGATATATTATCAAATATTGAATTTACAATTTGTTTTGCATATCATTTAGTATGTTCTCAAGTAACTCAATCCAAAATAAATAGTAAGCATGCAAATTGTAAAGATGTAAGATTTTTGTTACTAAAAATAAGACCCAATGTCAGGAAGAGATTTTGCCAGGAGGCATTACACCATTTATTATATGTTATTTAGATTGTATTGAGTAGTATAAAAGAAAATAAACTTCATTCCACAGTTACCAGTAGAATCAAAGAGATTTTCAATGTAGCAATGAAGATGAGCTTACAAAGAATGAAATATTGAAGATTCAAAGGAAGAACAAATAATGTTATGATATTATTTTACCAAAATAGATTATCAGAATTCATACCTTAACATGTTCTTAGTTATTGGCAGTGATTATTGAAATTTTCATCCAGAGAATTATACTAGCATCATAATCTGAAATATTAATCTTTGGAATGTCAATTACATCATTTGTAAGACCTAAAATGATTAGAATTACATTCTAATAGAATCTGTGGCAAGGTCAGTCCAAGTGCTTTCTCTGTAGTTTAAATCAATTTAGATTGTTATGGTCAATTGTGCTAAAAAAATTCAAAATGTGTTTAAAATTATAAGAAGGAAATGAAGTATTAGCTGAGGAGTAAAAATAACAGTATATTCTTACATTTTATTCACTCATTCCACAGGTGCTTATTTAGCACCTACAAATCAAAGTATATTTCTCAGAGTAGAAAAGACTAAGACAAATAAGAAAGAGCACTTGACTTTAAGAAACTCAAAGCCTATTTGGAGGGGGAAGATATCAGGTAGGTAAGAAGACAAATTGATGTATATATGCCTTCATTTTTTGTTTGTATAACTGATATATCTAAAATGTTAACAGGTTTGTGCAAAATTCCTCAAAAATTGACATTTTAAGTCATTTTTCTTCAAAGGGAAATAACTTCACATGATCCTATATGATTTAGTTCAATAAAAGCTATTAACATATTTTTTTAAATTCAGTCACCTCAATTTTAAATGTGGTGCAATTAGAAAGCCAGAGCAGGATTATTAATTCTATGATAGCTCCTGTCAAATTTCCTCCTATAATATTTTGTCATCTTTAAAGTTAGATGAAAAACAGTTTAGGAAATAAACCCTATTCAAACTGGTTGTATAGGCTTAAAATTAATTTGATCTGTTGTTTGAGTTTGGAAAACTTTTAGGGATTCATTGGGTCTAGCTAAGAAAGCTTTCCCTTCATGTGATTCTCTTACATGTGGATTGGAAGAGAATCGTTATTCTTTTTTTTTTATTTTTTTTTATTTTTAAACTTTGCAATATCATGTCAAACTCTCTGTGTAAGTGGAAATGGTGATAGAATAGGGAGAACTATTTATCCAAACTCAGAAATACGGATTATTGATTTGAGAGAGTGACAGATGTTACTGTATGATAAGTTTCAATCTGAATAAAGTAAAAATTATAAGAGCCTGTGTCTGTAACCAGAGAAGGCAATGGCATCCCACTCCAGTACTCTTGCCTGGAAAATCCCATGGACGGAGGAGCCTGGTAGGCTGCAGTCCATGGGGTCGCTAAGAGTCGGACATGACTGAGCGACTTCCCTTTCACTTTTCATTTTCATGCACTGGAGAAGGAAATGGCAACTCACTCCAGTGTTCTTGCCTGGAGAATCCCAGGGACAGGGGAGCCTGGTGGGCTTCCGTCTATGGGGTCGCACAGAGTTGGACACGACTGAAGCGACTTAGCAGAAGCAGCAGTGTCTGTAACACTTGAACTTATATGTCTTACTTAATTATTCTGTGATACCTTTAATTATTTCCCTAAGGTAGAGATCCACAATTTTGTTTCCTTTATTTTACAGGTGGAGGAACAGACCCAGAGTTTAAGTAATTTGATCAAGGTCATAATGAATGTTTGTATTAAACTTATTAATTCAGGTGCAGAGTTTTCCTTAGAAAATTTGCATGTCTCAATTCAACCTTCACATTCAATTAATGAATGACCTTATAGATTGAATTTACCTCTTCTTTTCATTAATTGTGTTAAATATTCAGTGAGAACTCTTCAATTTAACTCTTGGCATTCAGAAGTAGGAACTTTTCCCTTAACTTTCTCTCCAGCCTCTCTCTTCTCTTTATAATGTCACATTACTAGAATAACCAGATACTTCTCTTTATCATTTTTAAATGATATCTGTTAAATTCTCTTACTGATTTTTCCACTTTTTCTCTCTTTCTTCATTGCAATTTTTAAATTTCCAAAGACTCACTTTTGTTCTCTGGATAACCCACTACCATACTGTTCTTGCTTCGTGTCTTTCTGAGGGTATTCCTTCTCTGTAACCTTTTTTTGTTTGTTTGTTTTCTACAGTTTCCTTGTTTCCCTTTTAGTTTATTATCCTTTATCTCTTATTTTCACCTTCAGTTCAGTTCAGTCTTTCAGTTGTGTTGACTCTTTGGCCCCATAGACCGCAGCACGCCAGGCTTCCCTGTCCATCACCAACACCCAGAGCTTGCTCAAACTCATGTCTATCAAGTCAGTGATGCCATCCAACAATCTCATCCTCTGCCGTCCCTTCTCTTCCTGCCTTCAATCTTTCCCATCATCAGGGTCTTTTCCAGTGAGTCAGTTCTTTGCATCAGGTGGCCAAAGTTTTGGAGCTTCAACTTCAGCATCAGTTATCCCAGTGAATATCCAAGACTGATTTCCTTCGGGATTGACTGGTTTGAGCTTCTTGCAGTCCAAGGGACTCCCAAGAGTCTTCTCTAACACCACAGTTTAAAAGCATCAGTTCTTTGGAGATCAGCCTTCTTTGTGGTCCAACTCTCACATCCATACATGACTACTGGAAAAACCATAGCTTTGACTATATGGACCTTTGTCAATAAAATAATGTCTGTGCTTTTTAATATGCTGTCTAGATTGGTCATAGCTTTTCTTCCAAGGAGCAAGTGTCTTTTAATTTCATGGCTGCATTCACCATCTGCAGTGATGTTGGAGCCCCCAAAAATAAAGTCTGTCACTCTTTCCATTGTTTCCCCATCTATTTGCCATGAAGTGATGGGACCAGGTGCCATGATCTTAGCTTTCTGAATGTTGAGTTTTAAGCCAGCTTTTTCACTCTCCTCTTTCACTTTTATCAAGAGGCTCTTTAGTTCCTCTTTGATTTCTGCCATTAGGATGGTGTCATTTGCATATCTGAGGTTACTGATATTTCTCCCAGAAATCTTGATTCCAGCTTCTGCTTCAACCAGTCTGGTTTTTGCATGATGTACTCTACATATAAGTTAAATAAGCAGGATGACAATATACAGCCTTGATGTACTCCTTTTCTAATTTGGAGCCAATCTGTTATTCCATGTCTGGTTCTAACTATTGCTTCTTGACTTTCATACAGATTTCTCAGGAGACAGGTAACGTGGTATGGTATTTCCATCTCTTTAAGAATTTTCCACATTTTTGTTGTGATCCACACAGTCAATGGCTTTAGCACAGTTAATGAAGCAAAAGTAGATGTTTTCTGGAATTCTCTTGCTTTTTCTATGATCCCACAAATGTTGGCAATTTGATCTCTGGTTCCTCTGCCTTTTCTAAATCCAGCTTGAACATGTCTAAGTTCTCAGTTGACCTTAGATTTTCACCTTAGCTGCATCTATAAAATTTCCCGTGACCCATCATTGTCTTTAGTGAGGCAGCACAAATCGAGTTGACCAAATTTTATTTGCCCTATAGGGCTTGTTACCAGACACTTGTTAAGCTGACCAAGGTAGCAGATGAGATTTGAGTATCCATCTAAATCCTCATTATATAAATTTTCAACCAATATACCCTTCTTAGATTTATGGCAATCCATCTTCAAAAAACCTCTGTTTTCAATGCCTAAGCCAGGCAGAGTTTTGAAGCAAAATCAGAGAGCTTTTGATAACTAATCTCTCCCTCTGTTAACTGAAGGAGGATTTGATAGTTTCATCAAAACATTACGGTTAATATATAAGAGAGATAAGCCTGAAAGCAAGGCTTCTAAAACCCAGCAGGCACTTTACCCACCCCTATGTCAAGACAGCCAGCTTCTTCAGTAGGATTTGCCTAACAAATAGACCAATTCTAAACCACACAACACTAGATTCGGGTTATCATGAGTTATTCTCTGTCAACTAAGTGCTTTTTCTCTGGAGTGCCACCTTTCAGAAAAACGTAAAACCTGTATCATTACCAGTATTACTTACTAAACATTCAGTTACTGACTATGATAAGTGGAAAGCATGTGAAACATACAGATACAAAGCAAATTAAGTATCTGCCTTAATTTGGTTTCTGCTTTCCAGAAACTAAACCTAAAATATACCAAACCCTATCATATACACACTTTCTAAAGCCCCAGAAAAGTAAAATAAAAATCTATGTTTAAAAAACTATAGACATTTTTGTAGTGGGTACTAAGTAGTTGGAGGAAAGTTAGCATTTAAATCCTAATAGTAATTAGTTGGTTTCCCAAGTGGCTCAGGTGGTAAAGCATCTGTCTTCAATGCAGAAGACCTAGTTTGATCCCTGGGTCAGGAAGATCCCCTGGAGAAGGAAATGGCAACCCACTTCAATATTCTTGCCTGGAGAATCCCATGGACAGAGGAGTATGGTGGGCTACAGTCCGTGGTGTCACAAAGAGTTGGACACGACTGAGTGATGGCTGGATGGCATTACCGACTCGATGGACCTGAGTTTGAGTGAACTCCAGGAGTTGGTGATGGACAGGGAGGCCTGGCATGCTGCAATTAATGGGGTTGCAAAGAGTAGGACACGACTGAGTGACTGAACTGAACTGAACTGAGTGACTAACACTTTCAATAATTGTTTGAGTCAGCATCATATAACATGTTTCAGCTTTGGAATCGAACAGATCATAGTCAAAATTGAAATTATGCCACTCTTTTTTGAAACTGTAAAATGAAGCTGATAAGGACATCCATAGTTGTGAGAATTATGAAAACAAATGTGCTGTGCCTAATGTTTTCTGGTATATAGCAGATGTTTTGTTAATGCAAGGTGGTATTATTTAATTCATTCAACAATAGCCCTTCTGCAACTGTTATTTTTCAGGCTATGTGTTATATGCTAGGGGAAAGCAGCTAGGATCTATGTTTAATCAGATTTCTAGCAGAAGATTGACTATCACTGATCATTAATTTATCATTTTATTTTGTGCTTTTTGCTGGCAATATGGTGCCGGATAAGAGAAACTGGTTTTTCCCCCCTACTGGAGATGTATCAAACATGAAATTATAGAACTATGATAGGAAATTCAAATATAAACCCAGTGTTTAAAAGTTGGATTTGGTATTAGAATCTAGGAAAGAATTCATTACGAAATGACGTTTATACTGGGTAATATGAAAAAGATAATAGGCATTAGGTAACTGAAGGCAATGGCAACGCAGTTCTAGAAGAATACAGACAACTCAAATAAAGTTGTACTGAGAGAAGATGCATTGTGCTTCAAAGAAAGCACTGGCATTTCTGGAGTCATGGGATTATATAGAGTGGCTTAAGACAGAGATGCAGCAAGAGCCAGATCAGGAAGAAAAATGTACACCAAGTTAAGCACTTTGGATTGTGTTCTAAAAATAATGCATAGTCCTTGAAAGATGTTCCAAGAGGACTGACATGATTTGATTTGCACTTTAGATTATTCTGTCTGCTGAGGGGGAAAAAATAGAAGAAACAAAACAAAGATGCAGGGAGACATGTGGAGAGGTAACTTCAGTGTCTCAGACAAAGTAGGTATCCTGGATGGGTAATGGCACTTATAAGTTCTATGAGTTTGCAAACGAACTGTATGTTGGCACAAAGGAAAGTTATTTTACAGTGACTTAAAATAATGAAGACTTCTGACTGAATTTGGGTTTGAAAGGACTATTTCTAACAGTGGGTTCTATCTAGGTTCTACTTAATATCATGTGGTACAGATTAGTTTGAATGTCATACTCCTTTTCCTTTTAAGACCACCCCTTTAATATTCTTTGGGGAAATTGTCTCACTCTAATTTTGTGAAATCATTGGATTTCAGGCAACATGCTGTGCCTTTGCTGACCAAGGTTAGGAGAACTGGACTATTTCCTTGGATTCTGACTCATTTTAGAATACTTAACAAAAGTAGAGAAAGTTCAGCTACTGATTTTTCTCAGCGGTAACTGCCTGATAAGACTACAAGTTAGCTTCCTCCACTTGTAGCCTTAAGATTGCCCTGGTTCCAGCTCTTTCTAAATTTGATTCCTCATTATTACTTTAAGTTTTCAGAGCTCTTTTGTGCATTTACATTAAGTTCTCATTTTGCTAAAGCCAGCCTGAAGCTCTCTCTGTTGATTGCAATTGAAGTGACTCAGCAGATATGTACTGATGAATAAATATCTTGTAGACTAAACTCAAGGACTTGCAGATAGAAATGCTGAAGATCTTGCTATAGTGCAAGTGACTTTTAACTTTCTGCAGATGTAAATGGCCATGATCTTCTTCCTATAAAAATTCATTTATGCACAAACAAATGATATTTTGCATAAAATTTCAGGGAGTTCATGAACCTCCTGAATCCCTTCCCTGGAACCCCTAGGTGTCAATGGAGTCCAAATTAAGAACACCTGTCCAAATATACAATTTTCTCCTCAAAGTAGTAAAAGACTAAGATATGTTTCACATTTATTTAATTTTGAATCCGCTTTCACAAAGTAGGTGATGTAGAATGTGAATGAAACCATAAAACAGCAATTGACCTAAAGCACGAGAGTTTTAGGAGCAATTTTCATTTCAAAGGAGAATTTTTAAAACAATTATTAGTAACATCTTTCTCCTTCTCCTTGAAAAATATTTGAGGTGCTTGGATTTATTTTACATGATGTGCATATAAACTTCACCTGAAGGAGAAATTATTCACACTGCCTAGTAGTATATCAAGGTCTTAACAGCAAGATGTTGAATACACTTAGAAACCACATGTAAAAGAGTGAGTGTGTGTAGAAACCTCTGTAAACATTATCTTCCAAATTGAGAATTTAAGTATAACTGTATTTTTAGCACTTCTGTATCAAAGAAGAGAAAATTTCAATTCTAATTTTCCTGTGCAGTTTAGGAGTTTTGCTAATCTCAAAATTGGCACTTAGAAATCTATTAGTTATCAATGGAGAAATTTCTGACATTGTGCTGTAGTAGCACTATTATCATTGCTATAATCTTTGAGACATCACATGCTGCATTAAAATATTTAAAAGATGGGCATTTATGAATTTGATAAATGACATTAATTTGGAGACTTGGAGGAAAATGGGGAGAGGCTTTTCAGTTTTACGAAAAACTGGAGAAAACTTTGTAGCAAAATATAGGTGGAAATTATTGTGTTCCTGATTTAATTTAGAGAAAGCTTTATCAACCAATCTGTCTGTCATAGACAAATCCAAATTGATAATTAACTGTGATCCACCTGCAGAATTTCAGTGACACTTCACTGTCATATTCACAAAATTGCTATGAACAAGATGAAATAAATATCCAAGTATCTCAAAACTATACTTGTTGTTAAATATCAAATGCATTTGATATTTATATAAATGTATAGATACACAAATAAAATCTATGTAATTATGTGTTCATATTTGCAGAATTAAATATATTAAATTTAAGCATTTCTATCACAAAGAGAGGCATTGCCATATGTTTAAAATGCATCCCATTTTTTGAAGATCATGAAAGTTGTCAGTGTTGTAATTCTATCACATACTTAAAATAAATATGTGAAATGCATTTCATTAGACATGCAACATATGCAGCCAATGGAAAATAAAGATTGTTTCCGTATGGGACTTCGTATTCTGACTGCCTTCAAACAGATAACTCAAATGAAATAGATTAGGATCATTTTACAGCCTGGATGGTAGCATTTGGATTTGAAACAGAAAAAAAATTGCTTATTGAAATGACTACATTACTGCCACTGTAGTTTGCACAAGAGATCTGAATGCTTTGATGCTTAAGATTCTATACCTATTGCTTGAAAAACTGAAAATCAGGTTAATTATCTCCCTGACTGCGTAGTTCAGAAGCATTTGGTTTTTCCACAAGAAAAAGATGTACTTATCAGGATGATGATTTACAGGTTATCAGAAAACATCTAAGATTCATTCCAAAAATTCGAGATCTTGAAAATTAGCCCCTCCAGAGTCTGGGAAAAGCTTATAAAGTTTTTTTAATTTTTTCTCTTCACCTCTTTGAATTGAGAATGAGAAGCAAGTGTGAAAGTGCTTTAATATTTCAAATGTGAAAATCAGGACTTTGATCAAAAAGAAAATCTAATCAAGATACACAGAACTGAAACATGGTTAAAGGTATAACATTTTATTTGGAGCAAGTCTTGGACTAAAAATAAAGTCTTACATACAATCTAAGAACATGAAAAACTATGAAAAGTAAGATATTTAATCTCTAGGCAAGCAGGCATTCTTAAATTTAATAGTTCTCTAAGAATTCTTTATTCTGTTGTTCTAAGGAAACAATCGTTTCCTATCGTTTTTGCAATAGATATATTCCATATTTCATGAATATGTTTCCATTGTGCTGTCTTTAATCATGGGTCTGGTCTCGGCTTTAGTCTGGGATTTCAGGAAATTGCACAAGTAATTGTCATCACAGACACAGCTTAATTTCTAGTGTAGTGATGACACAACAATTTGCCCAAGGCCAAACTGAAACAGAAAAGTCTTTTATAAAATGATGGGTGGTTTGTTCTACAGCTTGATAGTTCACTATAGTAAGATTAGAGAATGTAAAAAAGGGAAATTTAAGTTTATGTTGAGCTTCAAAATCTTAATGAAATTGATTGCTTGAGAATGATTTAACATTATTATGATAAAATAAACCTATATTCCACCCTTCCTTACACATATGAGCTTTATTTTTTGAAAAAAAGTAGATATAGGCAAAAATAAAGGAGAAAAGTATACATAAAAACAAGGCAATGAAAATTAAAATCTAGGGACTCACATACAATTTTATTCACATTTGGAAGTCAGAAGCACTTGTTTCAAATACTGCTTTGCCACTATTTAGCTGTAAACTACTGATAAATGTATGAACTTCGTGTTCTCAATATCAATCCTGCAAGGTTCTCGTTATTAAAAATGAGATTAAAAAAAAGGAAAAAATAGGTTTGTAAGATATTTAGTATAATACCAGTCACCTATTAAGGACACAGTAAATGACAGTTATTAAATGTTTATCAGAAAGTGCTTCAAGTAGGTTTTTGAGCTATACTTAGCAGAATTTAGAGCCCTGAGACCATTAAAATTGCAAGTGATCCAATATCAACTTTTCAGGAAAAAATACTTAATTTTATACATAATCAAAAATCTAATATATTTTAAGGATAATGACAGGAGGAGAGATGAGGAGACTAAGTGTAAATGTATGTGTACATATAAATCTACTGCTACAGGAAAAGTTTTAGGAAGGAAGGAAGGCAAAGTAGAAGATACTTAATAAAGATAACAGAAAGGAACCTGGGAAGGGATGTGGTCCCAAGGGGACCTGGAAAAATGGCCTATGACAAAAGGAGCAATATTTCCTCCATGATTTAATATTAGCAACTGAGAATGCGAGAGGTAGATGGATCACCTTAGAAATTGGAAGATAGAAGTAGCTAGAAAAATATTAATTAAGATGTCTTCTAAGTGATGAGGAACTTGTTACAATTAGGTATTCTGATGGCTAACCAGTTTTCCCCAGCTGTTTTCTGATGGCATGTAGATAGGAAATGTTTTGATTTAAAATTTTATGAACTAGGATTTAATCATGCTAAGTTAGGTTATTTGTATACAGTGAATCCCAGCTTGAAATCGAAGATGATGTAGCAAGAGCACAATGGATAGGGAGAAACTGAACAGGTCAAGGGAACATAAGTATCAGTGAGATGAAATATCATTAACAGTGAAAGATGATACTGTTAATAATGAACAGTGAAAGTTTATGGTCAGAGAGTGCATTTATATGTACACATACATTTACATAATTGAGATACAGCTTAATATACGGCTTGTACCTTGTCACTAAAAATTCTTTGAACATATTTTAATGGCTGAAATATCTACCATGTTGATATATTCAACCATTTCCCCTTTGTGGTTTTCCCCATTTTTGAAATTCTAAGAAATGCTGTGGTGAAAATTCTTGTACATAAGTTTAAGAGCCGTTAAAGCAAAAAGGCAATTGTTTTTGTTCTCAATAACTCAATGCTTTGCTTTTCAGTATCCAAAACCCCAGGAAAAGGAAAGTAAGGAAAATGCAATAGAATCAACATCAAACTCCAGTAGATCTTCATCTTAAATATTAATTTTTGTAATGCTGACATTTTTAGTGTGGTAGTGAATAAGATTTACATATAGATTATTCCTAATTACATGATATTTGGTAGTGAATAAGATTAACATGTAGATTATTCTTGATTACATAATATGTTTGGTCTGATCACTACCTTTGGCCTGATTATGTATGTGCATGCAGCAAGAACATTGCTTCCCTAGCGACTCAGACAGTAAGGAATCTGCCTGCAATGCAGGAGACCTGGGTTCCATCCCTGAGTCGGGACGATCCCTTGGAGAAGAAAATGGCAACCTACCCCAGTATTCTTGCCTGGAGAATTCCATGGACAGAGGAGCCTGGCAGGGTACAGCCCATTGGGTCACAAAGAGTTGGACACGATTGAGAGAATAACACTTTAACTTTCAGCAAGAACATTAATTTATGAAACAGTTCTGCAGTTTACTTCACAAATCTAGAGTTATACAATACTTAAAATTGCTGAGGTCACAGGATGAATGCTGTCTTGATAATTCATAATAAAAAAAATCAGATTAGACTTTTAAAAGTCTCTAAATTACTATGCAAAGTCTAAGAAAACAAAATCCACAAATTTGCTCCAACTTGCTTTCACCTGTTATACTCATATATTAAGGCAAATCCTTCTCTCCACAAGGCTCCCCAAATTTAGTAGGTTCCTGGAATACCAGCCAGTGACCTTTGTTACTACCTATAAAGATGAGACCCAGCAAAGCCTGATAACAGACCAGATTTCCTGGTAGGACTTTGTAAGCATTGACTATATAACTAAAAACACCTTTGTTCCATAAAAAGTGGTTTGTCAAACCTTTTTAAATGAGCATTGTTCTCAAATGGACACTCCCACAAATTTGCTCGAAAACATCCTGGTTAAAAGGAAGACAGATTCTTATTAACCTATGTAAATAACAATTTTGCCCTGAAAGTGACTTAGTAAGAGTTTTTGAACTCTGAGGGAATCAGTGAGTATCTGATAGTTTAAAATGTTTTGTTTTATTTCACAAAAGCAGAGCTTATGAATTAGTAAGAAAAGTGGAAGAAAAGAAGCCTTTTCATAGAAGCAGAAGATATAACATTAAGACAATGTTAAAACTATTCAAAAAAATCAATAAATTTCACTATCAATTAACTATCATATAATAATTCTTGTGCATTTTGGTTCAACAGTATTTTTTTGTGAAGCTGTTTGATTCTAGATAAAAATGGTACTGGAAATCCTACCTCAGTCGATTGGTAGAAGTCTGAAAGCTGTCTAAGAGACACATGTTCAGAAACCTATACCCATGGAGTTTCATGGAAGCCTGTATCCAAGAGTCTGTTCTGTGAAGTGTTAATCATTTAGAGCTCCTTTCACAGTCCTTTTCCACAAGACTCAGAGACTACCTTTATTTCTGTGGAAGACGCAAATTCTGTCATGTTGCACATGACAGAGCTTTCAGATAAGTATAAGAATAGAACTCATTCTACAGTCTCTACTGTCTGTAGATGACAAAGATGTAATGGCTACTGTAATTTACTACTGGTAAATTTTCAATATGAATGGTCTGATGAGGAATTATGATAAGAATAATGCAATAAGACATTTTGATTAGAATAACAACAGAGATCAGGGATTGTAATAAGAATTAAAATGATTAGCTCTGAAAATTGTTGGGTGAATGAAAAATTATCGTTGTAATTATTAATATGAACTAATTCAATAAAATGACTATTTTGCATAGCTATTGATAATTTTTATTTATATATGAATATATTTATTTATTAAATAATTGTTTATTTTTTATGTTTAGGTAAAAGAAAAGAAGCAATCCAAGTCATGATTTCTGGTATTGTATCATTTGGTTTATCTCCTTCTGAGGTTGCCAACTCCATAAAGTCTTAGCTATTACTTTAATGAACACCATCACATATATGACAATGTTCTAAGAGATATGCTAAAATTCTACTTATTTTAAAGATTCAGTTCATTAAAGAGGGAAAAAAAGATGTAATTTCAACTAATCTTCCCTAAACCAGCCCAACACAGTGACTTATATTACAGTCACTATGTCTGACATTGTTAAAATCAATGAACAGAAAAGATAAAGAAGATTTTGAACTTCATTTTCATTCAGTTAAGTTTAGTTCAGTCACTCAGTCGTGTCCAACTCTTTGTGGCCCCATGGAGTGCAGCACGCCGGGCCTCCCTGTCCATTTCCCGGAGTTTACTCAAACTCATGTCCATTAAGTAGGTGATGCCATCCAACCATCTCATCTTCTGTTGTCCCCTTCTCCTTCTACCTTCAGTCTTTCCTAGCATCAGGGTCTTTTCCAACGAGTCAGTTCTTTGCATCAGGTGGCCAAAGGATTGGAGTTTCAGCTTCAGCATCAGTCCTTCCAATGACTATTCAGGACTCATTCATTAGTTAACTTCTAATTAGAGCAACATAACACTTGATTTTTTCTAATTATTGATTAAATTAAATACATTATTAAGACTTCATTTTCTAAGAGCAGATTTGGGTTCACAGCAAAATTGAGGGGAGGAAACAGAGAGGATACTCTTATATTTCCTTCTCCTACATGTGCATCGCCTGCCCCATCATCAACCTTACTCAACAGAATAGTACACTTTTCACCAAGGATGAACCTACACTGACTCAGCGAATCACCCAAAGCCCATAGATTATGTTATAGTTCACTCTTGATGTTGCACAGCCTATGAATATGGATAAACATATAAAGACATATATCTATCATTATAATTTGTACATAGAATTTTTACTGTCCTAAAATGTCTCTCTTCTCTTTTTATTCTTCACTTTCTCCCTCAACCCTCTGCCAAATAGCATAAAGTCATGTGTATTCATTATTTCCAAATTATCATTATTCATTTATTCTCTACTATTGAAATAG
The DNA here is from genome assembly GCF_003369695.1 of Bos indicus x Bos taurus. Classification (NCBI taxonomy): domain Eukaryota; kingdom Metazoa; phylum Chordata; class Mammalia; order Artiodactyla; family Bovidae; genus Bos; species Bos indicus x Bos taurus. The sequence goes on from NC_040079.1 coordinate 83,859,140, forward strand.
CAATGTTTACCTTCAGTCTTATTGATCTTTTCCATATTCAATTGTAATAGCATTTTATATAAAATTCATTGATTAGAAAGGCAAGTATTTCAAATAATCGAGAGAGAGTAATATAACTTCTTTCCCAATGGTTGTTATACACAGTTATGATTAAATATCAGTGAGCATTTGAAACTTTAGCTTTATAGGAAAAGAGAACTAAGAATTTCCATTAATGGGGTTCACTAAATTCCACAGATATTTTCACCACATTCAAAGTAATGGTGGAGAGATAAACCAACCCTCTTCATTGCTGGTAGATAATTCAAGTAATTGTCAACTGATTGTTGTGTGGCAAGCCCACAATATGTTTGGCCAACTGTTTAGTTTCCTCCTCTATTTATGGCTATAAACAGTATGAGGAAATTTAATCTGTATGTTTCTGATTCATTTACATTTGACTTATATTGTTTTAAAGAAACACAAATTCAAGTAGGCCTTTTAAGTCTTTTAGTTTATTTTTGAGAACTAGAAATCAGTCTACCTGTATTCTCTCAGCTATAAATTAATTTAAGAAAAATGTAAATATTTTAGACTTGACATAAGACCTTTTCTATCCTTGGAAGTCCCAATAATTAGATAGTTTGCTTTTTCTTCTGTTCCTGAAAGCCAACCTACTGAGTTCTCTCTGGAGTTTGTGCTGCTGCTCCATAAACAGACATTATTTCTGGAAGGATTTCAGACTATCTAAAGCAGGTAGAAATTTTAAAGTGAAAGAATTAAGTTTTATGAGCAAAATGAGAAAATACTACTTGAAATTTTAAAGTGAAAGAATTAAGTTTTATGAGCAAAATGAGAAAATACTACCTTTTTTTTACAAATTTAAATAATTTATTTTTATCTACATAGAAAGTATGTTTTATCAGTGTGAATAAGTAATCGAATTCACAGTCCTTACACCATAACTTATCTGGCCTTTTCATCCTACATCTTCTGATGCCAAAGGAGAGGAATTATGAAGACTATTCTGTAAAAAGAGGTTAAAGAAAGAACTCTAAGTAGCAAACACAGCTTAAAAATATCTACAGGTGATACTCACCCTGTAAACACTTGAATTAAGTAATTATAAAGAGTGAATTATAAAATGGAAAACTCAGTAGAGATAAGCATTTAAAAGTCTCATATATATGTGGACAAAGTAGTCTAGTTATTACTGTGTTGTGATATGTGACATTTTTTTAAAAATGACAATCATAAATCCTAATTCATTTTTTCATGTGTTCTTTAAATGCACACTTTAAAATGCCAATTATTTTAAAACATATATTCACTAAAAAATGAGTATTATACTATTCTTGTCTGTAAGGAAAACATGCACTGGCAGTAATAAAAACAAAAAATCCAATTTTTTAATACTTTTGCTGCTAAGTCACTTCAGTTGTGTCCGACTCTGTGCTACCCCATAGACGGAAGCCCACCAGGCTCCCCTGTCCCTGGGATTCTCCAGGCAAGAACACTGGAGTGGGTTGCCATTTCCTTCTCCAATGCGTGAAAGTGAAAAGTGAAAGGGAAGTTGCTCAGTCATGTCCAATTCTTAGCGACCCCATGGACTGCAGACTACCAGGCTCCTCCGTCCATGGGATTTTCCAGGCAAGAGTACTAGAGTGGGGTGCCATTGCTTTCTCCATAATACTTTTGAGTATATAATAAAAATAGTAATAGTAAAATAACCCTTGTGGCTAAAATGAATAATTTTCTCTCAAATAATTAATTTTAATTTCAATATTTCTCTGCTGAACTTGCCAAAAAATGACGCCAATTGGTATTTTATATATGAATAGAAGTTTAGGTGTAAGCATTTATCTGGTAGGAAATAATCAGTTTCACTTGACTTTCTAAGTAGTCTTCAGTGACCTCTAGTTATCCAGATGGAATTGAGTGCCAAGATGCTTTTCTATTTCATGGGATAATGAGCAGTTAGTTAAATGAGCTGTAAAGTACATAGTAATTATGCCAGAACAAGTTTTATTCTTTAATGGCTTTTGATATAGCAAAATTATTCATCATTTCTCCTCTTATCCCACTCAATTTAAGACTTTGTTAGTTCAAGAGATTTAACACTGATGTGAAAAAAAGATTACTTGTTTCTCTTTTTTTTTTTTTTCAGTTTGTCAACATTACTGCAATGAACCCTTCAAGAAACTGAAAAGTACCGTATTTCACAGTAATGTCCCTGTAACTTTATGCAAAGTTGAGAGACCTGCAGTGTCCAGCATGGCAACCACTAACCATATGTGGTTTAGGATCAGAGTTTTCAAATTTCCTATGTTGCTACTTCCACCTAAAAACATATTCAAATTTTTAATCCTATGACTCACTTTGGTTGAATTAGTCTCCCCAAAAAGAAATGTTGAAGTCTTCAACTCCAGTACTTCTGAATGTGATCTTATTTGGAAACAACATTCTTTGCAGGTATAATCAGTTAAGCTGAGGTCTTCGTCAGTTGAAGTAGGCCCTATGTCCTCTATGCTTGATATCCTTTTAAAAGGAGGGTAACTCTGGACACAAACAGATGTGTTTCAAGCAGAAACACAGAATGAAGATGGCTGTGTGAAACAAAGGCTGAGATGTGGATTTTCTGCCACCAGCTAAGGAATTTCAACGATTGCTGGCCATCAACAGAATCTAGAAGTAACATGGAAGGATTCTTCCTTAGAGCCTTATTGGTTTTCAATTTCTACCTTCCAGAACTATGAGAGAATAAATGTCTGTTCCTATAAACAATAGATTTGTGGTAATTTATAAATGGCAGCCCTATGAAACTAACAGAGAACTCTGATAGTTTATAAAGACTGATTCATTGAGAATCAACTCTGAAAGTCACAAGGTTTGCCCCCATAAAGGCTTACTATTGATAGAACATCCTTAACTGAAGAATTTTCTTCACCAGCCCTAGAAGCTCTTCTGTCCTTAGAAATGATGTAAGGTGGTAAAGCATGACTTTATTTCTACTCATGGTCATCAATGTAATAAATTCAGTGAATATTTAAAATCTTAATTAAATTAACTGAATCTGATACTACTTTAATGTCTTTATTATTTCCATTTCTATGGTGTTTCACAGATTTGGAAGCACTTTAATATACATGTTCATTTGATCTTCACAAGAACCATATGAAGCAGACTAGACAGAACTCATTAAAAAATAATAAATGTTCATTCCTTAAGGACAGTGCTTTATAGTTCTCTGTTTTCAGTGAAAGGCATTAAAAGTACTAAGAAAATGTTTTCTTTTGCTTTGAATGAGTCTCCATTTCTGAAATAGAGAACTAGGCATTGAGAAGCTAAGTTTATAATAGAAGACATGAAATTCGGACTCTGTCTGTCTGACTCTATTTTATTTGTTTGTTTATTTTTATCTTCCTGGATTCATCTGGGAGTAAAAGTGGTAATCTCTCACTAGGATTAGGCCATTTCTGCCATGAATTCATGGGTATCAAAAACACCTTAGCTTCTTCCTCAGTTGTTTCCAAAACTTCTTTTAAATTTATTGATGCAATATAAGGTTAAAGGTTCACTAATTTTAATAAATCAAGAATGCTTTTCAAGCACAATATCTCCAACTCTCCTTTATTTATAAAAGACTAGATTTTAACTTTGGTTTACTTTTATAAAGCTCTAGAATAGAGATTACTAATTCTGGTGTTGGGCCCTAAGGAATTTCAAAACTAAGCAAAATAAAGTTTCCTTAAATGTTTAAGACAATCCCATGCAGTATTATTTAGGTAATAAAAAGGGTTATTTGTAAGTACAACAAAGAATTTATTCAATAAGGACAATAATTATTATTCTGGGCATCTCTACAATCTAGTGTTCATCAGGATACGATCAAATAAACCATATTTTGTTTATTTGCCTGAGACAGCTTTCCTACCCTAACAGCAATCGTATAAAGGGCCTAAAGTGCATATTCTGTGCAATATAATTTCACACAAAACTAAAGCACAGCGGTCTTATTACAGCAGTGCATGGCAAATGGTAGGCTTTCTCTAGACATAAAGTAAATAGAAGTAGAAATAGATGAGAAACAGCTGGAGTTCAGCATTATATGGAGTCTATATTTCCATGCACCTTTAGGTGTGATGTTATTTTGAGTAGATCTTAGTATCCTCCAGGAACTTTCAGGTGCTTTGGCAAATAAGTAGCTACAGAACCATCATAAAACAATGCACCAAGAAAGAAAATGCTCAGACCCAAAACTAAGTGCCCCAAATTCAAACAGTTTATTATGCCAGAATGACTAACAAATAAAACATAAGTTTAATTTTATAAGGCAACATAAAAGATGTTACTTAAGAGGCAAACTCATCTAGAAAGCTTTATTGCCCCCATAATTTATTATGGAATTAATCCATTGCGTGTTTGCATCGGGTCTGTTCACGGAAGGGAATCTGCATGTTATCCAAATCAGATTGAGAGGTATAAATCGAGACTCCCAAATGGAGTACTAAGCACACTTCAAAAAGCCAACCGTATGGATTGTATTTCTGAATGTTTTTACTTGAGTCATAACATTAGCCAAAGGGGGAAAAATCAACCAGGGCTATTTTCTGACTAGTCTGTGCATAATCTAGAAAGAAAAGATTGTTTTTGTTAAAATACAAAAATAAGTGCTTTTGTTTCAAAATAAAGAACTCTTCAGGAAGAGCTCTTGCTCTCTTTCTCTTGCTGTTCCTCATAAAATATGTTTGGATAAAAATGTCAGAGAAAACATGCTAAGATATGATTCTTAGATATCTGGAAAGCTTTGTTTATTCTTGAGATATTATAGACCTGTTGATCAATTCTTACTGACTGCAAATCTAAGAATGTATTATCTATATGATTGAAAATGTAAAAGCTACTTTTTTGGACACATAAGTTCTCATTATAAAGAGGAAAAGATTAGGTTAAATAGTCAGAAAAACTGAATTTGGATACTTTCTCTATCTTTTGTTAATCATATAAATAACCAAAAAATTCATCATCATCAACTCTGAATTAGGGAATATGATGACCATAAGCAAAGTGAAGGTTAAATATTATTGAAAGAATCAAATGAGATGATGTTTGTGAAAAATATTTACATATCTAAATTGCATTAATATTAGAAATTTGTATTAATAGATATATTTAATTATAAATTATTTATGCAGAAATGTTAAATAGCATTTTCAGCTTTCTGAGAAAATATAGATTTCTAGTTAACAGTGGTATCTTGTGATTCAATAATACCTCAGTATATCATGAGTATGTTAATAATACATAACATTAATAATTGTATTATCATTATTAATTCTAATTAATATCATGCAACAAATTAATACAATATCTAATTTAGGTGATTGAAATATTTAAATGTACACTTTACATACATGACATTAATACACATCATTAATACATAATAAATATTTCCCCATTCATGTATACATATATATAGATTCACATATTCATATCTACAAATAAACACATTTCCATGTATACATGTTCATTTTAATTAAGAGACCCAAGGAGGATCAAGAGGTCACATCTTTATGATAAAAAATCCATTTTTATAAGAAATTTATGTAGATGATAAACAGATCTTCCCTATAAAATTTCATCCTAAAAGTGAGTGTCAAATAATGTATTTCCTCTTAATACATTTATCTTAAATGTTTAATTTTCTTTTGAATTACTTGAACATATCATGAATGAGAAAACAGGATGATAATATTAAATTAATATTCTCCAGGGTATTAAGATAAAGAGGGGGATGTGTTTCTCTCTTCTCTTAAGTCCACATCCTGCTTTATCTTTCATGTGCCTTTTATACCCACCTCTCTGTTATTTATCTTCTTTTGCGATTATTTTATTGACAAGAAATTTTGGGAGTTTTAACTTCCCTTTAACAATATTTCTTACTTATGTTAACTTATAGAGCATAGCTTTCAATCACACCATGAAGTATTTTATATCTATGTGCACTTGAAAGTCCAGTAATTTATTTTCCTCTGTCTGCTATGTGCTACTGCAAGCCTGGAATTTGACCCATAACTTCAACTCAAGACCCCACTCACCTATCGCTTTTCGAAATGTTTAACCAAACACTCTTAACTATTCACAAGTCAGATATAGGAGAGCCTCCTACTGGGCATCCTCAGTGCTGTGTGGCTCATTGACAGCTGGCGAGAAGGCCTCTAGTTAAGCATATCTGATTTGCCCTGGTTTATGTCTCCGCTGTTTTACTGGAAAAGCCGTCAGCAGGTCACTGGCTGTGCCTTCACAGCTGAGCACTAAAGATACGAAGTGTAAACGATGATTAAGTGCCTGCACAATTCTCAGATTTCCAGAGTTCTAGCCTCACAGGTGTTCATATTGCAGCTGGAAATAAGGTCTTATTTTTATCAAAAGTTAGGTGTCTATTTTAATTATGAAAAGGAGAAGGTATTGATTGAAGTACACTGCTTTTGCTGACTGGTGCTCATGTAAAGAAAGCTAGTACATTTATCGAAATATGTTATAGACCATCTTCTGGACCAAGGTGAAATGTAAAGAAAAAAGCAGATTGTCTTACAGATTAATAGCACTGATTACCTATGTCATGCTGTAGCATGCTGAGCAGTGTAAAGAATGGTGAGGGGTATGACCACTTTGTTCAGTGACTTAGACAACTGAAGATGCTTCATGTAGAATAGACATTTGATGGTCATTTTCGTCTTTGAAGAGCTGTCTGTGGAACAGATACATTTTTTCTTGTGTAATTCCAGAGGGCAGTGTCTTAGGTAGAGAGAGAAGGTTACAGGGCAGCAGATTTCAACTCAAAATAACAAATTTCCTAGCCACTGGAATATACAAAAATTTAAATTAGAGTTGATAAAGTCTTCTTTCCTGGAAACGTTCAAGGAGCAGTGAACATTTTTTATAGTGGTTGCAGTAGTTATTCCCACATAGAATACAATTTTGGATTAAATGAGATGTATGAGATTTCTGATGCTTTGATTTAATGATTTTAGCATCAAATGAGGTTTGATCATACCAAAGGAATGCATCTTAAGGCAAACATAACTGTCTTTGGTTTGATAAACTAGAAAGAGTGCAGGTTTTGAAGTTCAAAAACCAGGACTTAAATTCTAGTTATCTATTTACAGGTTATTAGCAAATCATTTAAGTGCCCTTACAGCTTCCCCATCTCTAAAAAGGATTATGCAAAATTATTATCGGGATTGAATGATTAGAAAGTCCCAAAGTTCAGTGTCTGGCATTTACAAATATATTCAACATATATTTGATGCTAACTACCATTATTACTAGCATCACTTAAGTTTAGACATTTGATATGACCTTCAATGCATCACTACACACGAAATGCATCTTAAGCAGCTGGTGTGCCTGTGTGTGTGTGTAATACTCACTGTTTCTGCCTATCTTTCTCTTACCTCCACCATTAAATCCAAGCTCTGTCTAGGATATGCTGGCAACATTGTAACAGTTTAATTTTCTAGACTCTACCTTTTCACTCCAAGCTTGTTTTTAATCTTTCAGCCAAAGTGCCATAATTTATTTTTCAAATCTTCACAGTTGATTCATACTTTGAACATATAAAAACTACTACTACATTGATAATAGATAACTGTATTACTTGAAGATTAAATCCAACTGCTTAAACACACACATGGATCCTTGTTATGGTAATCCTTAACAAGGAATCTCTTCTGCAGCTACACTTGCTGTTTCCCCCCCCCCCCCAATTACATTGAGTATGCATGTTTGCTTTCCCTTCATTAGTCCTATGTTTGCAGCCCTGAAGTTTTTGTTACAGTATTTAGTTACCATGAGGACTACCTTCTTTTATTCACTCAGCCAAATCCTCTTATTCCATCAATACTTTCTTTCTCCAAAGAAAATATTTTCCAAGGAGACTTTCTAGATGAATACCAAACCTCAGGACCACCTTGCTCATGAGTTGATGTATATCTTGTTTTATTGAATTTATGTCTATTGCTTGATATCTGCATAATTTTCCCTAGAAATTTAATTTATGCTCTATATTCCAAGTAATTCCTTTGAAATTATTGGAGTATGCATGCAATAAACACTGAACACATACCTGAATCCAAGTCTTTTAAACATTTAATAAATTTTTGTTTGTGAGAAACTAGTTTTACAATTCACTAAATGATTAGAAAATTTGAATCTATTTTAAAAAGCAATTATGGATAAATGAAGTTGCTAGTGAAAATTTATTAACTGGGAATATAACAAAAAATGAATTTACAAATGTATGTATGTATATGTGTATCTAAAAAAAGAGTGATCGTTCATATTGTATAGAAAGAACATATATGCCCCATAAACATTAGCTTTTAGGTCTTTCTTAGATAAAAGGCAAAGCTTATATGTAACAGATGATATTTGATGATAAAATGAAAACTCCTGCCAAGGAAAACAAATAGATATCTTTCTTATCTTACACTAAATTTGGCACCCAGTTAACTGGAAGTCTAGGGAAAATTAATTGTTTAGATACATTTCAAGTCAGAAAACTTTGATACGAGTATATGACATTGCCCATAGAATTACAATAACTAGTAAAAAGTATTTGTACAAGAAGAACTACTGTATTAGGCAGACAGCTACTCTGAAGATGTCTATAACCTAATCTTATGAACCTGTACATATGTTAGTTTATATTTAAGGGGAGCTTTGCACATATGACCTTAAGATGGGTAAAATAGACTGTATTATCCAGGTGGCCCAAAGTAAACTACAAAGTTCTTAAAAGAGTAGGATATGTGATGATGAAGCAGACTACCAGAGTAGTGATGCTAGGCTATTGACTCTAAAGATGGAGAAAGGACTCATGAGGGAGCGGCTGGGAGCTAGAAAAGGCAAAGAAAGAGGTTCTCCCCTAGAGCTCTATTGACACCTTGATTCCCAGTTAAACCTGTTTCATATTTGTGATCTATAGAATAGTAAGATAACAAATTCACGTTATCTTAAGTCACTGTCATGTATTATAGAAGCAATAAGAAACTAGTACAAACACAAATTAACGATTTTCTTCCAATCATTAGCTCCTGCACATTAGGAAAGTGTATAAACAAAGCAACCTACAGTTCTGTTTCTGTGAAGAGATTTGCCCATGTAGAAATTGTCAGAAATTTAGAAGAAAAAGATGAAGCCGGAAATGTGTGCACCTCCTTTTGACAGCTGTAGCAGGGTATGGCTTCATAAGCATGTGACCTGCAGCATAATACAGGACCCCATGTTTAGAAAGGCCCCATTCTTGTTTTAATACTCTGCTGTCACATCTCAAAATCTTTAACAAATTTTTAATAAAATTTTCATTTTGCACTGAGCCCTACAAATTATATTATGTAGCCTTACTGCTTAGAGTTATTTCAATACTCTATTCACTCAGAAAGACGAAAGTGACAACAAATAAATAAAATGAGGAGGAGGAGGAAGAAGAGGAGGGTAGGAAGAGGTGACCGAGGCATCAGGGTGAAGAAGAAAAGTAAAACTATTCTATATCCCTCCTAATTTTTCTGCCTATGTAATCCTCCCTTCTCTTCCAAATCTTTATGTCAGAGTTTATATAATTCATGAATCACGGTTACTTTCTATTTACTGGAGTTAAGAAAGTGAAAGGTATTTAATATTCTCCCCCTTCAATACCATATATGTTTATTAGACTACAGAATTATGTGAGACAGTCAAAAAGCTCCAAAAAGAACCTTGAGAACTATTGGGTAGCAAGTAGAATTATACACTTACAGTTACAAACTGCCATCCTAGGAAAATAATTAGAAAATTTGAATTAAAGAAAAAATCTATAAAAATGAATCAATACAATTATATAAAATCAGTAGAAAAAAATTAAACTTGATATCTCTATAACTATACATTACAAAACCACATATCATCATCAAAAATTTTCATAGCCAACTCCACCCTGTTATTTCATAAAACATTCTTGATTTCTAAAATCGTAAGCCACATTGATCCTTTCTATTAGCAAAGTCTAAATCTCATTAGTCTTTTGATGGAATCCATTATTCAAATGGAATTAATATTCCATTGTTGACTTTAATAAGTCAGCAATGACTTTAATAAGTCAACTAGTCAAGAAAAAGTTCTACAAAAGTTGAATATATGTGTATATATTAAAAAATCATGCATGTATCCATTAAGAGACATTTATTATATTTGTTATTTGTTAATTTTAAATTTGTCAGTAAAGAAAACATTCATTTAGAATAACTTCTCAAAGGTCATGTAATCGTTGCTTTATTTTAGAGAAGAAGGTGTGCAACAGAAACCACAAAATTACAGGCTGCTAATATTTGTAATTAGCTTCACTGATATTACTTATAAGCCAGTTTTTAAATCAAACAATAATTAAAGGGAAATATTGTATTTGGCTTGCTGTTGTTCAGTGGCCCAGTTGGGTCCAACTCTGCGAGCCCATGGATGTGGCTTAGCCTCATACAAAGCTGATATTTCAAAGTTGCCTTTGAAAACATGCTATAACTGAAAAATCATTTAATTTAGGTAAAAAAAAAAGATCTGGGTTTGACAGTCAGATTTTTTTCCTGTGTGGCTTTGGGCAAGTTACTTTATATTTCTGGCTCTTAATCTGTTTTCATCCAAACAAAAAGCCGGGATCAAATCATTTCCAAGGTGGGTGCCTCCCAACTCATTTCAATGTTGCTTCTAAAGGAATTTTCCAGAGAGGAAGTTGTTGCTGCCAATTGGTTTAAGATTAAATATTAATTTATTAATAATATTAATACATTTCTGTGTTGTTGTTAAATTGCTAAGTCGTGTCAGACTCTTTGTGACCCCATGAACTGTAGCCCAGCAGTCTCCTCTGTCCATGGGATTTCACGGGCAAGAACATTGGAGTGGGTTACCATTTCCTTCTCCAAAATTTCCATGGCTCTGTGGTAAAGAATCTGCCTGCCAGTGCAGAAGCCGCTGAAGATGTGGGTTTGATCCTCAGGCCAGGGAGATCCCTGGGAGAAGGAAATGGCAACCCACTCCAGTGTTCTTGCTCGAAGAATCCCATGGACAAAGCAACCTGGCAGGCTACAGTCCATGGGGTTGCAAAGGGTTGGACACGACTGAGCAACTGTGCACACCCATGCAATTACTCATGAAACTGAGATCTTTGGTGGTTTTTGAATTCTATTACCTTTAGAATGCAAATAAATGTTAACATTTCTCAAGTTCTGAAATTATCTAAAGGAAATGCTCTAAAATTTAAGATCCATAGAGACACTTGTGATGACTCAAATTTGCACAAATCAAATTATCTTTTAAATGCACTAATAAGTAAAAAGTTTCTATTCTATTAAAAATAATTCCCCATTAAACTCTGAGAATAGTTAAGTCATTTGCCTTTTCATATTAATACAGCCTTATTCTAAATATCATCATCACTATGTTGTCAGAAATCTAGTGTCAAATTGACTGTCATTTATTTTTCTAACCACAGGCAGGAAGGATATTTCTAAATGAATTATATACAACCTCATCTTAAATAAAAAGTCTTTTTTTATGACTATTTAAAACAATTCTTACAAAAATGTTTATTTGACTTTAAGAGGTAGTTTACAATCTCCCACTAAATAAAGTGCATACATTTTAACCTATCACTCAAGAGACTACACAACCTGGCGCCAATCTAATCTTTTTTTCTTTCAACCTAATCTTTAGAGCTTTATCTCCTCTGACCTAGTTTGACACATCCCAAACTGCTAAGCTATTTCTTTTCCTAAATATATTTTGTATTTTTCTGCTTACCTATCTTTGCTCAAGCTCTTATTCTGCTTTGAATGCCTTCCAAGTTGTCTTTGTATTTCCAAAGACTACCCTACCTCAAGGCTCAAATCCAGTACTGGTTCATTAATAGAAACACTCATATCCTTGTCTCTCCTATATCCCCATCTTGCCTTGCCACATCAGTGTCCAATTAGCTCACTTCCTTCTGCAATTCTTAAACCAACTCTTTTTTTTTAGTCCTTAGAGTATTAAGCATATCCAAATATATACTAAGGAAATTTGTATACATTTAGTTCCTTTATAAGATTGAAAGACTCTTGAGACCAGAAATCATCTTGTTTAGCTGTTTGTAATCTCCACATCATCAAGCATGTCGTAGTTTGAGAACGTGCACACACGCAAAATAATACTTGAAGGAGTATATAATTAATAAAAAGGCAAGGGAGGGTGTCCTATTATTTTAATTATAACAGTATTATAGGCTAACATGGACAGTCTTTTAACATCATGGATCAATTATAATTATTTATACAGTCTTAAATTATCCAATAACTGTTTTTAGGCTGTCCTGAGAAGATTTTATATAATTGTAAGAAACCGTCAGTTAAAAAACTCCACTCTTTGAAATCTTTACAATCCTAGAGGACAAGTCATCACTCTTTAACTCCTGCCTCCTCTGACTTATCCCAAGGCTGTAATAATGTTTTATTATTTATATAGAGATTTATATTTTCAAAGCACTTCACAGCCATTAATTTGTTAGGCCAAACAATATACAGTAGAACAAGGTGAGTGTGATTAAATGCATGTGACAGATAAGAAAACAGCAATAACATGAAACTAGTCTTTTCCCAGCCAGTGGGAGCCTGGAGTTTCTTTCAGTGCTAGAACTGTAACTTTCTGATGATGAAAAGCAACCAAACAATGGACCTATCATTATTTACTTCATTTTCAATTACTCTTCATTTCTAGAGCCAAATAGTGTTAAAAGCAAATCTTATGTTAATGATCTTTAGCTCAAATATATGACTAATTGTAAAATGAAGTTTTAAAATTTCACTGTTTCAATTATTGAGGGAAAAGTACTATTGTCTCTGTTTAGTTTGAATCTGGAAATACTTATCAATGATCAAGCATAATAATTCCTTAAATACCACTGAGAAGTAAGAGTACCTGGATAAATAAAATGAGATCTACCATTTTATGATGTTTTTCATTTGTAATGGATTGAAAACAATCTTTCCAAAAGATTTCAGGTTTCCTTTTGTTAACTCTAAAATTATGAGAAAATCATATACATGTATGATAAAAATACTACCTCTACAATATAAATGCATTTGTCTTCAGAGATATAAATCTTACCACAGATAACTTTTCCCACCAAAGTTTTAGTTCCCTAAGTGTCAATGCAAAATTGATTTGAAAGTAGATTTTCTTCTTTTATGCTCAAGGTTATGATTTGGGGATATATGATAATAAATTATTTGAAGTTATTTTCTCTCTGCTCCTGGACCAAGCAAATCTCCAAAGAAATTGTCTGTCTCCAGTCAGTATTTCAGGAATGTAATGTTATTTTATCCCAGTGGGGATGAGGGCTTTTCACCTTTATTTATGGCTGGCATTTTTATGCCTTTGACTCACGCAACCACTTTCTCACTGTGGAGCCATTCATATTTCATGAGAAAGGTTAAGATAATTTACTATTGTTGAATATATTTTTCGCTCACACTGATGCAAAGAATTAAACATGTGACTCCTGTTAGGGTCATTCCTAGTGATCTATATGCAAAAATCAGGACTTTGTATAAAAAGTATCAACTTGCTTTGATTCAAAACCTTAAAAGTGTTTGCATATGCCCATATACTCAGGCATACATGCACTACAAGTGGAAATTCAGACCTTGGGCAGAAGAGAGAACCAATTATGTAATTTCAATACCAAGTGCTCACCTGGATGAATGACGGATCTTGATTAGCTGTTGAGCCCACATATTTGAAACCTTCTGTTAAATCTTACTTTCACTTTATTATGTAGGCCTAACAAAAACCCTGAGGGTTTAAAATAAATTAGCAATTAGAATATATAGATTTGATCATTTAAACCAATTTCTTTTTTGCATTTCTGTTCATCATTTTCCTGTTAGCATAAGTTTAATCATTTTTACATAGTCATAAAAGAAGTTACCAACACTTGGAACACTACCACTGACCTCAAGTGTCTAAGGAACAACTTCTCTGAATTGACTAGTACAGGCCCCTCTGGGTTAGAAAAAAAAAAAGCTCATCCTCTAAAGCAACCAACACAGGTTAAACTTTTAAATGTCTTCAATTCACTCTCCTTTCAAGTATCTGGAGGGAAGTTAGGAGTGCAAGGGTCAAACCTACATCTGAGTTTAATTACAAGACACTGTATTGGAATACCATTTGAGACCTTTTTCCTTCAAGTTACAGCATATGTTGTGCTCAAAGGTGGAAAGGCTATTTTCTACCTTCACATCACTGAAAATCCAGGCCTCTCGCCTCATTTAGGTACTTTGATGTTTTCACTGGGCTTGGGGCTACTAGAGGAATTGATTTAAGACAGCCTTCTATTTTAACATCATGATTTCTTTAAATGGAAAAATAATTGACAAATGGCTGGCTTAAATGAAGTTTTTTAAAAGAGGCTTAAAACAATGCCAATTTTTTCAATCATTAAAAAGACAGTGCAATTCTTTATAATTATGTGTTTAAAATGTTTACAGAAAGTAAAGTTAAATTAATGGACACATATACAAATCCACTGTTTACATACAACATAAGCAAACATATACATACATGTGTGTGTGTATGTATATATACATTGTACATATATGTGTATAAATGCTAAATAAATACAAAGTACATAAACTGTGCAAGTCTCCTGAAACTGCTTATACTTCATGACTTTAGTGTTCAACAGCTGCTTTCATTACATAGTAAAATCCATGAGGCACTAATCACTAAAGATTACCTCTAGGTAAAGTAATAATAACGCTCTGACCTATGTAGTTAGCCTTTCCACTCACTTGTACCATACAGTCATTGTTTTTTAATGCAAGGTGAAAATGAAACTCAGCATCTGGGGAGCGTGCCTGCCCCACCCTAATCAGACTTTCCTTCCACTCTCTATGCAGCAAAGCACATTGAATTGAGGTTTAAATGTACCAGCATCTCCCTTGTTCTTCACTATCTACAGTGGGGAAGTAAAGGTCACTGATTCCTTGCCAAATAAATTCTCAGCTGTATAAGAATTGACTTCAAACAAAATAAGCTACTAAAAAAAGACACTCTTTCCTATCCACTCCCTGCAATGGGTAAAGAGGTTCACTTAATCTCAGAGAAGCAGTCACAAACATAATCAAGTGTATATACATGGAATTTAATTTAATGTACTAGATTTTTTGTTTCTTTTATTTTTAATAAATATTTTATTTTAGAATATATTTAGATCTACAGAAAAATTTACAAAGATGATAGAATTCTTATATATTCCACAGGTACTTTATCCAGTTACATCTTAAATTGGCATAGAATATACATTACAATTAATGACCCAATACTGATACACTATTATTAACTAAAGTTCACACTCTATCCAGATATCTTAGTTTTTTTTAAAACCTAAACGCTTGTTTTCTATTTCAGGATTTTGTCTGTAATATCATATTGGGTTCAGTTATTGTGTCTTTTTAAGCTTTTTTGGCTGTAACCTTTTCTCAAACTATGGTATTTTCAAGGAATATGGCTTAGATGTTTTATGGAATATACCTCAGGTGGGATTTGGGATTGAAGATCAGAGGGGTCACTATTTTCATCAAATCATATTAAAGGTATATACTATCAACATGATTTATCACTGGCTTTGACTTTAATCACCTGAGAGAGGGAGCTTTTGTTAAGTTTCTGTTGTATAAGTTACTCTTTTTCCCCTTTCCACATTGTACTCTTTAGAGATAGTCACTATTGACTATGTACAGTCCACATGTAAGGAGTAGGAAGTTATGCTCCACCTCCCTGAGGACAGAGTATCTACATACATTTTTTGAAATTTTTCTTCATGAAATATGTTATACTCTCTAATTTATTTATTCAATCATTCATTTATACTGTATGAACATATGTATGTTAATTCTGTATTTTGGATTATAAGCTGGTACAACTTTATTTTGTTGCTAAAATTCTTCCAGCTTTAGCCATTTAAAATTCTTTTAGATAGCTTCTGTGACCTATTGACATATATACATATATATATATGTGTAATGTATATATGTATACATATGTACATATGTATGTATATGTATATATCTATGTATATATCTATGCAAATTAGCATGCTCTTAAGACCATTTTAATCTTTAATCATGATTTTTGTCTTCCTTTCTTATCATCATGGAAATGAAACTACTTAATGGAACCTCCTGATTTATGTGTGGGGAAGCAAAAATTAATTTTTTTGAATGCTGCATGAGTGATGATTCTAAATTGAAAATACTTTGAAATTCTCAATAATCAGGCAACCATTAAGGAACTGCAAATCATTTTAGGGTATGTTATAAACAACTTAAAGTTGCCATTTTCATATCTATATTTTTAAAGAGATAAATTACCACCACCAGCACCATGATTATCAATTCTACAGAGAAACTGAATTACTTTAAAAACATTCTGTTTACTTTTGAACACAGCAGGAAGGCAGGGAAAGAATAATAAACAAAGATGAACTTATCTTTTTCAACAAAGTCTTCTCCACTGGCAACCTGTTTCCTATCCTCATCCCAGTTCTTTCCTAACCTCTTTTTCAAATCCCTCTTTCACATAGAAATGCAAGTGGTACACCAACATAATACTGCCTAGAGTTGATGTAATGTGTGATTTGCACTCAAGTAGAAACAGTGTCAGACTTTATTTTGGGGGGCTCCAAAATCACTGCAGATGGTGACTGCAGCCATGAAATTAAAAGACGCTTACTCCTTGGAAGAAAAGTCATGACCAACCTAGATAGCATATTCAAAAGCAGAGACATTACTTTGCCAACAAAATTCTGCCTAGTCAAGGCTATGGTTTTTCCAGTGATCATGTATGGATGTGAGAGTTGGACTGTGCAGAAAGCTGAGCGCCAAAGAATTGATGCTTTTGAACTGTGGTGTTGGAGAAGACTCTTGAGAGTCCCTTCGACTGCAAGGAGATTCAACCAGTCCATTCTGAAGGAGATCAGTCCTGGGTGTTCTTTGGAAGGAGTGATGCTAAAGCTGAAACTCCAGTACTTCGGCCACCTCATGCGAAGAGTTGACTCATTGGAAAAGACTCTGATGCTGGGAGGGATTGGGGGCAGGAGGAGAAGGGGACGACAGAGGATGAGATGGCTGGATGGCATCACTGACACGATGGACTTGAGTCTGAGTGAACTCTGGGAGTTGGTGATGGACAGGGAGGCCTGGCGTGCTGTGATTCATGGGGTCGCAAAGAGTTAGACACGACTGAGCTACAGAACTGAACTGAGAAAACCTTCTAAGTGACATAACATTTTTTTTCTCCAGCCCTAATTTTGTTACTGTTGAGTGTTGGGAAACATTTCAAAATAACTCAAAAATATATATTTTATTTGGACCTTTTCTATTAGTCTTATTATTTAATCTTAGAATCTTTGAGATTATTTAATTTTTTATAGAGGTCCTTTGTCCATATGAAGAAACGAAAGATCAGAGCTACAGAGTAATTTCTTTAGAACTTTAAATAGTATTAATGATGATTTTAAAGGTGTGTTCTCTTCTAGGGTGAGAGGGAAATGATGACATATAAAGAACAGGAAATATTGCAATTCTTGGGCATAAGAAAGAAGGAGGAACTTCCTCTGCTCTTAGAGTTGATCCAAGAAAAAGGAAGAGGTGGCTAAATCTGGGACAGCTGAAATCTGAGACTGGAAAATAATCAAGACTTACCCAGACAAGTTGGGGAAGAGAGGTACTAGTGTAAGTGGAGGTACACTAGTGTAAGTGGAGAAAATGGAGTGTGCATGGTAAACCAAAAAGTTTTCCCATACTAAAGTTGCTTTGAAATTGGAAATCTAGGGCATTGATGTGTCAACTATAAGTTGACACTTGTCATCTGCCTCTACAAGGATTAAATCATGTGCTACTGCAGCTGCTAACCTTCAACACCCACTGGAAGGAGTTAAGGGTGGAGAGGAGCAATGAGGCACTCTATGCTCAGGGGAAAAGTGGCAGGAAAGGTCTTCAGATAGTTAGGGTATTTTCAGGAGCCAATTTTATGAGCCCAATTCTTACATCTCCCATTTCTAGAAAAACACTAAAATCCTTCATAGCGATGACTGTTACTTGTGACTAGGAAAAGGTTCAAGAGACTAGTAGAAACCTGAAAAAATATATGCTTGATTGTGTGTGTTCCTCCATCAAGATCACATATACACTGACCTTTACCCCCCTGCTTCTTTGGAGCAGTTTCTCACAGCTATCTGAGGTGCGGTCTTCCAGGCTGCAGTCCTCATTTTGCCCCAAATAAAACTTAACTTACAATCCTCATGTTGTGCATTTTTTAAGTCAACAGATGAATGAAGTATTAGCCTTACATATTCTTTCCTCCATGTGAAAAACCACAACCTAATCACTTACACCAGTTCACCAAAACGTTTTTGTTCTATGAACAGGACCCCTGAAGCACCAGATCACCAGCCATTAGTGATGGCTCATGTTTTGATCCACATTATCCAACATGTGACAAGAATCATACAGGCAAAACTATATCACCTATATTACTATATATATATATATATATATATATATATATATATATATGTACTATATATACAGATAACACAAATTTTCATTTGTTTAAAGAATGCCTGTGCAACCAAATTAATATGTCAATTTACATCTCAGAAGTACAATAAAGTTTCCTGTTAGGCATATATATTATGGTTAAATTTTATCCTTGAGGTTAATATTAATTAAAAGAGAAATAAAGCAGATACTGGTAAGTAAAAACTTCATATATCTAGAATAGACCATAGTCTGTATAGACAGAGAGAAACAGATTTGTTAATTCAGTCTGAGGTTTATAGTCTAATTGCCCCACTAAAAACACATATATTCTACACTATATCACAATTTTAATTTTATCAACAGCTATACCTTCCCAGGTGAATGAATTTCAGTTTAATCAAGTTTTTCAGATTCACATAAGTATTCTAATGTCCTTGCTACCATTATTATTCTTTCTATCAAAAGAATAACATTAGTATTAGTTCAACACTAAAAAAAGTAATTTTAACTGTTTTATTAGAGAAGAAAATGATTAGTTTTTCTTCTCATTAATCAACATATGAAAAGTGAAATGTTGGAGATGATATAAAGAAAAGGGGACACTCGTTGTTGTGAACGTAAATTAGTGTTCATTGCAGCACTATTTACAATAGCCAAAATGTGAAACAACTTAAGGCTCCATCGACGGATGAATGGATAAGGAAGATATGCACACACACACATGCACACACACACACACACACACACACACACACACACGGAATACTACTCAGCCATACAAAAGAGTGAAATCTTGCCATTTGCAACAACCTGGATGGACCTTCAGGCTATTATGCTAAGTGAAATAAGCCAGACAGAAAAGAACAAATACTATATGATTTCACTTATATGTGGAATCTAAAACAAACAAACAAAATAAAACAAAAATACATACGGAGAGCAAACCAGTGGTTATCAGAGGGAAGGAGGCTTGGTAGCAAAATGGGTGAAGAGGGTTAAATATACAGTGAAGGATGGCAACTAGGCTTGTAGTGGTGATCACTCTGTAGTGTATAGAGATCCTGAGATCTAACATTGTACAACTGAAGCATAATAAAAAATATATGAAAGCTTATTTTTTTCCTGTTGTAGCAGTGTAATTTTTATTGGCAAATTTAAAACTGGCTTTCCTAAAACTATTAGTTTTTATTTGCAAAGTCTCTCAACAAAAAATATATTGAATCAAATCTCTCTCTCTCTCTAAATATATATATATATATATATATATAAAATGTCATATTAAGCACTGCCAGAAACATAGAGATAACTGGGGCAACACTACTACTCACAAGGAGATTGAGACTAATGGAATTTGATAATGCAAAAACCTCAATCCCAAGAGTGAATGTAGGTATAATCAGAGAAGAACTTGAAGGAAAATCTCGGGATTTGGAGCCAGACCAATGTGAAGTCCAGTCCCACAAATCACTAGCTTTGTGATCATGCAATCATTAAGAGTCTTTGAATTTCAGTTGACTGAGTTGTCTTATAAAATGGGACTTTTTATGAGGAATCAAGAGAATCCTTTTTATATAGCCCAACATAAATTGCAAAATGCTGCAGAAATGCAAGTTAATAGGGTTTCAAAAAATGGACAAAATGACTGTATTCATTTCTTACAGTCAGAAATATAGTGTCTCTTCACAGATGTTTACCAGTTTGCTAAGGAAGTGATACAGGAGATTGGATGAATTGCACCTCCACAAAATAAAAATGGCATTTCCAAAGAAAGAAACAGCATGGGAAAGGCATAAAGATTGTTAAATTCAGGTTGTGTTTGACAAATTTAGAGGGATTGTATTTGTCTACAGAATGTGGATCACGGATACAGGATTAGTGGGAAATCAGGGTGAAACATAGGGTAGGGTATTAATGCCAGAAGATGAAAGGTGTGGTGATGTGAATGCCATTTTAAATATAATAGACAACAGGAAAATGATATTTGAAATAGTGACACGATTAGTTCAGAATGAACAGAAGACACATCTCATGGCAGCACAAAGGGTGAACTGGAATTTAGAGCAGTTAGAGAGTGGAAGTGGAATCTGGGTGAGTTTGAACGAGTGTAGGAATAGTACGGATAGAACAGAGTAAGAGACCCTGAAGATGATGAAATCCAAATCATTAGCTAAGGCCTCACTCCGGACCTCAAGTATCTGTGTTTAGTTATCAAATAAAATTTCCAACTCATAATCCTAAAGGCATATCAAAATCCAGTACTTTGCCAAGTCTGGTCAATTCCTCCTTGTCTTTGCCATCTGTCCCTCTTCTCCCTTTTAGGCCACAATCTTCAATTTAGACCTTCATCTCTTTCCTACATTATTACACGTATTTTCTTGCCATCATTTCTTCATCAAAAACTCCTTTGTAAATAACTGCCTTTTAAATGTCTATACTTACTGTAGAATCAGCTTGTTAATTTATGTAAAATATCCTTCTGGGCTTTTTAATAGAACTGTATTGTATCTATAGATTAATTTGGAAGATAGTTGATATGATGCAATATTGAGTTTCCCAATATTTACATGGATTTTCACCTTTTCTTTAAACTTTCTTGAAATTCTCTCAGTGATTCCTAGTTTCTATTGTAGAGGTTTTTTACATACTTTGTTAGGTATTCCTACAATGAGCTGTTTTTTATATTATTGTGAATTTTATTGTCTATTCATTTTCTATTATGTATATTAATATTGAATCTATGACTTTGATAAATGACATAAAGAACAGTAGATTACAGCAACAGGAGTAATTTTCTACATGTACTTGTGACTCTTGGATGAGTCTCAAAAATGCATTTTGAATAAAATAAGGCAGACAAAGCAAGGCTAATAACATGATTTAATTTATTTGAAGTACAAAGACAAATGACACAAATCTCTGTTGTTGAATGTCAAGATTATGTTTACTATTGGGTAGATAATCACTGGAAGAGTTTACAAAAAGACTTATGAACAACTGATACTGTCCTGTTTCTTCATTTGGATGCTGGTTACATGGATGTGGGCAGTAAGTTAAGAGTCAGAGACTTGTGCTTTTATGTACAGTTTTTTTTTTTTTTTTTTTTTTAATATATATATATATATTAGATTTTTGAAGAAATAGAGATGAGTTTTACTTCCAGTTTACTTTTACTATTTACTATACTTCATGATTTCGGAGAAGGCAATGGCACCCCACTCCAGTACTCTTGCCTGAAAAATCCCATGGACGGAGAAGCCTGGTAGGCTGCAGTCCATGGGGTCGCTAAGAGTCGGGCACAACTGAGCGACTTCACTTTCACTTTTCACTTTCATGCATTGGAGAAGGAAATGGCAACCCACTCCAGTGTTCTTGCCTGGAGAATCCCAGGGACGGAGGATCCTAGTGGGCTGCCGTCTCTGGGGTCGCACAGAGTCGGACAGGACTGAAGCGACTTAGCAGCAGCAGAAGCAGCAGTAGCATACTTCTTGGTTTAAGCCTTATACACAATATATATAGGGAGTGAAAATGGGAGAAAATAATGATGTTGTACAGAGAAGTACAAACTCTGAGAGCATTTTTGCATGACTTGTACATTATTCCTTAAAAATGCTCCACCTATGACATCTTTTCATGTTTCATTGCTGCAACAACTTGGCTGTAGTTGAGTTCTTTCTGAATTCTAAATACTTTTTGACTGCTAATTCCCTGGGGAGAAGATAGGATGAAGCTGCACTAAAAACCTATTTGCTTTCAAAGTGACAGTCTCACAAACCCAGATTAGAAATGGGAGACAAGGCATTCCTTACTGGTGCTGTGCTATGCTATGCTAAGTCACTTCAGTCATGTCCGACTCTGTGCGACCCCAGAGACGGCAACCCAGCAGGCTCCGCCGTCCCTGGGATTCTCCAGGCAAGAACACTGGAGTGGGTTGCCATTTCCTCCTCCAAAGCATGAAAGTGAAAAGTGAAAGTGAAGTCGCTCAGTCGTGTCTGACTCCTAGCGACCCCAGGGACTGCAGCCTACCAGGCTCCTCCGTCCCTGGGATCTGCCAGGCAAGAGTACTGGAGTGGGGTGCCATTGTCTTCTCTGTCCTTACTGGTGGCACACTGCTAAATAGAGGTAACACTACATGAAAACAGGTCATAATTAATGTGTCAAAAATATTAGCATATTTAATCCCAGTGTAACTTAGGCACTGAGATGCCTTGTACTCTGAAAGTGTGATATTTACCTCCTATTAACTGCCATCAAAGCATGCTAAGTAGCCATGAGATACACACTAAGAATCCCATGTTTCAGAATTTCACTTTTTATCCTAAAACATGGCACAAGATTATACAAATGTATTTTTGTTCTATATATTTATTTTTGGTCTTCACTTAGTAAATATACCTATGTAATGTATAATGAAATGCTTAGGTGTTTAATAATGAAAAATGCCTTCCAGCAATGTCTCAATGATTTCAATTTATTACAAGAATGCTTTTCAGCATCTTCATGTTTTATCCATATATATTTAGTAAGGCTATAGAATTCATCTAAACTATACCACAGTACATGTCTCGTCAATTTTAGTTTAGCTTTTAATGGATTTCCAGACTCATTAAAAAATCTTAACAAAATTATGCCCCCCCAAAATAAATACACTTTCTTGCTCCAATTACAGCCTTAACAGTTTATGTTAACTCTAAATAAAAATATACTGATGTCTAACTTACACCATTCCAAATTAAATAGAAATTCCTAGCAGGAAAAATAAACATCCCAAATAATTCAATTTTATTTAACATCTGTGATTGAGAGCAATATACGTTGTGAACTTGCATATTCTTAGAAATTTACAGTTGAGATTTTTAAATGTAAATTAACTGCAAAGAACCATGCAAACAAGACTGAAAGCTGTCCCTGAGCTCAGTATAATCATTTTACACCTTAGCTAAGTCCTTATGCTATGGAGGCCCTTTAGAAATATTGAGGTATTTAATTTATTTTCAATTATTTACAACTCCATAAAATAATAAAGTAGATATGAAATGGCTATATATTAAGTACTATGTGATGAGAATGCAAAAATATGAAATCTCTCTATTTTAAAGTATTGAAACTCTGTGAAAAATAAAATGCTAAATCAATATAAATACTGGTGAGTCTTCTAGAGAACAAACATGAACACAAATAAGAAGACATAACACCAGGCTTTCCTTTTTTATTTTTTTGACTATTGGAAGTAAAAAAGTATCTTATCAGTTTGGCAAGTAATGATGACAATAAAGAATAGGATATCTGTTTCAAGATTTAGCATTTTCAGTAAGGTTGTAATATCTTAATAGCTGTAAAATGTCTGCTATTAAAATTATCTGGCATATCTACTCAGAAAACAATCTTTTAAGCAAGTTAAATCAAGTAAAACAGAGTGAATCAAATTGTTACTACTTTTAGCTTTAAAGAGAAATGAAACATATTTTCCTTTAGTGAGAATTGTCCCTGGTTAATCAAGAAATTTAAATTGTCAAAAATTATTTTCAAGTAGATCTCTGCAGGTTAAGGTAAAACTAAAATGTTCTTTTTTTTTTTAATTTTATTTTATTTTTAAACTTTACAATATTGTATTAGTTTTGCCAAATATCGAAATGAAAGACCAAGCCTTTTACTTTTAGCAGTTCTTACTATGTGGAAATCGTTGCATATCATCTTATCTATCAATAAAGGAGCTCAACAAAAAGGAGCTAGGTCAGGGTGAAATCCAACCCATTTCAAGAAAGGCGACTCACAAAATGTACATGCAAGCTCAGACAAAAGCAGAATAAGTACAAAATAGATTCTGTGTGGGTTTGCAAGAATTAACTTGTCCTGTCTGGCAGTAATCAATGTTTCATTTGAAAAATCAACTTCCTGTTTGATGGGCTGACTAACGAAGTGGACAAAAATTAAAACTAATATTTTCATAAAAAGCATGATATCCTTATCCTGCCCTGTCTCATCTAGCTCCCTTTTATCCTCCGTTTCTACTCTCCCACATATAGGCAATTACTCACTCTCACTGGGACACATTAAAGTTCATCTTAGAAAAAAAAAAAAGAAAGAAATCCACAAACCAACACAAGACCATTAAGGATATAAAATAAATTTACTGTTGCTTATAAACACCCTAAGTTATAAGAAAATGAAGAAATGAAATGGACTGAGCACCACTAATCATCCTTAACCTATTTTGATACATTTTTCTCTTAAATTCAACAGTCATCTAGTAATTCATTTATAATTTGCACATAATTAAAAGCTGTGGTCAGTTATTTCTAAGATTTAAATTTCATTAAGGAATGTGCCCTCTAATTTTTAAAATTTAATCAACATTTTACAAAATTTAAGTTTTATTTATAATCAGATACATTATTATTTGCTATATACATATAGTTTATATTGAAGGATACAAATTTATCTTTTTGTATATTTTTATTTTATTGAGTCTGTTAATTATTCAGTGTTGTTGTCACAAAATAATTTTAGGGAATAAGTTCTAAAAATGTGAGCCAGTACACAATATAACAAATATGTCACCTTAAAGACCTAAATTTTTTACTAAATAATATTTATATACCTAAGTTATGAGTTACTCAAGGGAGCTACATAAAGTCCTTAAGGACATATTCCCTTCACTAGTAAAACTGAACTCAGTCTCAGTTAAATTATTAATAGGTACACTTTTGAATTAAATCACTATGTCTATCATCAAATCTCTATGAAATCAAATTGTACTGATGTTTTTACTACAGTATTCATTGAAACACATGTTTTAGTAATGTATTTATCTGATCCAAGGTCTGGTTTTAGTAATCTTCATATGCTGCATTTAACTGAGCTATATTTTCAGCGTAAGGTTATTATATTAAAGTTATATGGGACAAAAACTATATATTCACATTTTCCTAGAGAGTAACACACAGTTATAAGTACTTCAATAATTGTTTGACCTGGAAATGGCAATGTAATACTAGAATGTAGAGTGATCTTTACTGAAACCTGTAAAGATCAGTCCCAGAAACAGAGAAGAGCATGCAAAGAACAAGAAATTGGTCTGAAGGGTGTACAGGTTTAACTCTTTGATTCAATGATTGAGCAACATGATCTGTGTTGTCTTGTTGATTGCCATTTCTTATGGCTACTGAGCTCCCTTAGCAATCTCTTTCTTTCCTTATTGTCTTATTCTTGTTTTAGAGTTCCATTACAAATGTTTAAAGATAAAGTCGTTTTTGTTCCGAAGGTGTGGCAGCAGGTTGCCTAGCAGTCTACTGCAGAAGTGTTAAGAAGCCTTTGGGCCCCTTCTATCATTATCCTTTTCCAGTTCTCAGGAGTAGAAGATGGTCTACCCACCAGTAAGATACTCTTTATCTTTCTTGGTACCAGAGGCCCTTCTTTGTCACAGAGACTAATGTGGACCTTTCCCATTGGCATCCATGAACCTGTCACTCTCATTTCAGGGCTTACAGTACAGTGATGAAACTCCTGACCAGCCTACCAGTAAAACCCAAGAAATCCAAAGGCTTCATTCCCATTCAATTGCCTGATAGGCCAAGGAACAGCTTGTTTCTAGAGAAGTGGATAGATTGGAGTTTGGGGTAGAAAAAAAGCAACAGCTATTCCAAAAGAAATCTTTCATTAATTTTAGAACAATTTTTCTAACAAAACTGATGTACAATAAATCTAGTTTTGTGGTCCATAATGCTTACTGACTTACTACAAATAAATTTCAGGCTACAAGTCATACTCATCAAAGAACTCTTGAAATAGATTTCCTGATTTTTTAGTTAGACATCAGGCTATCCAATGAGCTTAAAGCAAGTACTTATAAAGCAATTTAAATTTTCTATATGGAAAAAACTAACAACTGAAAAGAGTTGGATTTTTTTGAGTACAAGGGAAGGTTTTATTACTTATTTTCAAAGTAAAACCACTCCTTAAGGGATATAGGGCATGAAGAAATCAAAGACATCATTTTGTTTAACCCTGATAGATGATTTTAGCAGGTGCAGGCAAGTTGAGAGCACAGAATACCAGACCTTGACCTTGAACAAAACTTAGCATGTGTGCGCCAGCAATAGGCTGCCTCACACCCCGAGAGACCACAAGCAGATGCAGCCGAGTCAGGGATTCAATTATACGGAAAAAAGGATCGATCTGTAAAGGCCTTTTAGGTGTTAGCAAGCAAAGCATTATTTGTTGCTTTTAAATTTGCAGATAATTGAGTTCAGTATCCATTCAGAGCATTAAGGAGGGTCTATATTTAAATTCTTCGTGACAAAGGGGAAATGGTAATTAAGACAGTTTGAAAATTTTGGAAGTAGACAGAATAATTAGAAATAAGACCCTCTGACTGTGGCTGCCACTAAAGTAAATTGCTAAACTGCCTAAGAAAACAACAAATGCTATTCTCTGAGAGCTGACCGTTTACGTACACATAAATGGCTATTTTCCCCAGACATGGGAAATGAATAGCGCCAACTTTTTCTCAACTCAACCTTGGTTCTCATTTAGTGGATTCTGGGCAACTGTCATAAACAACCAAGCATCCTGCTGAGACTAAACACAAGAATATATTTTGTATTTGCATTTCTCCATTCAGAGAGCATGTAACTCTTACTATGGTCTTTGTTAACTGTAATGGGAACAGAACATGATTGTGCTAGGTACAACTGCTATTCAGAGCAAGATTAGCTTGTTTTCTAAATTTGGTAGTGGTTGAGCCAGTGCTGTGTTAATCACGTGGTGGTGGCTGTTTAGTCGCTAAGTCATGTCCGACGCCTGCGACTCCATGGACTATAGCCCTCTAGGCTCCTCTGTCCATGGGATTCTACAGGCAAGAATACTGGAGTGGGTGGCCATTTCCTTCTATTCCCTATCAAATATGTGACTCTTTCAAAATAAAGCTCAAAAGAAACTTATAATTGAACAAACATAACTTCTGAATATTTTAAGAAGCTACATTTGTTTGAGTTAGAGACAGGCCAAGTTGCTGCTAAAGGAATTCCAGTATAGGTGAATTGAGACCCTGATTAGTGAATTACAGTTGGTTAGGGCTCCCTGGTGGCTAAAATGCTAAAGAATAATCCACCTGCATTGTGAGAGACCTGGGTTTGATCCCTGAGTCAGGAAGATCCCCTGGAGAAGGGAATGGCTACCTATGCCAGTATTCTTGCCTGGAGAATTCCAGGGACAGAGGATAGACCCAGTGGACTAACATTTCCACTTTTCATTGACCAAATTGTGCCTCCCCTGACCCCAATTTGTGCATTGAAGTCCCAACCCTAGTACCACAGAAAAAGACCACACAGGGTCTTTACAAGGGTGGGTAAGTTAAAATTCAATCATTAAAGTGGGATTAAATAAATATAGCAATGGCAACCCGCTCCATTACTCTTGCCTGGCAGATCCCAGGGACGGAGGAGCCTGGTAGGCTGCAGTCCATGGGGTCACTAGGAGTTGGACAAACTGAGCGACTTCACTTTTACTTTTCACTTTCATGCATTGGAGAAGGAAACGGCAACCCACTCCAGTGTTCTTGCCTGGAGAATCCCAGGGACGAGGGAGCCTGGTGGGCTGCCGTCTCTGGGGTCGCATAGAGTCAGACACGACTGAAGCAACTTAGCAGCAGCAGCAAATCAATATAACTGATGTCCTTATAAGAGGAAATTTGGACACATACATGTATTGAGGGAAGATGACTTGAAGACACAGGAGAAAATCACCATCTACAAGTCAAGTGGAGAACCCTGGAGATTCTTTTTTCATAGCCCTCAGAAGGAATCAATTCTACTAACACTCTGATTTCAAACTTCTAGCCTCCAGATCTGCAAAAAAAAAAAAAAATCTGCTGTTTGAGTCAGCCACTCTGTGGTACCTTTTTATGGTAACCTTAGCAAACTAATATATCGGCATTCATCTAGTTCCCTTTTAGTTGAAAACAATATATCGAAAATTCTGTACGAAGTATATTTGGCCTCTTCCACTTGACCAGTCAGAGGCAGCGTTTAATTTTTTTTTTTTCCCAGGAAACTCAAAGTTCCCAAATCAGTTGTTTTGTGTCCTCTGGAAGCAGGCCTATTTTTCTCTAATTTCAGGCGTATTTTCCCAACAATATTAGTGTTATTATAGTTCTTCACTTCTTGATTCTTTTGTTATTTTTTCAATTGTTTCAGAAATTAGGTGAGGAAGGGAGGTACTTTGTACTGGCCCCTACAAGGGCTCTAAAAGTTTGCCTTGATGATAATGAAAGTTTGTGTGATGATCACAAATTCTTTTATTTTTTCAAATTTACAGAACCTATTCTTTCACTACCTTGTTCACTTCCCTGAGACAATGCCCTGTCCTAGTTGAAGAGGCTGTGATAAACTGCAGATTTAGGGATATCACCCTGATTAACCATGCCCTAGAGTTGTTTTTGTTTCCAAGACTTTCTTTTGATGTCTATTGTACCAAGAACAGATGAATAAGCCACACATTTGGAATTGTTAAACTATTTCTCAAAATATTTTTCAAAATTTTAAAAAGCAAAATGCATTCTCATAAACACTTTTCCCATTAAAGCAGTGCATGTTGTAACACAAACTCTCTCCATATGGTTCTGATTCATTTACACTTAACTCATCAAAAAGTTGTCGGGGGAAAAAATACTTGATTGCCCAGTAAATTGTTTTGATCATTTTATTTTAAAAACAGGACATGTTATCCAAAGTAAACAAAAGTCAAAGTGGACAGTTGATGTCTAATTCTATCCTGTTGTTCTAAGATTCAGTGTTTTATACTCAAACATTCACATGGTCATTTTTAAGCCAAACAATCACCAAAATATTTACAAATACATATGCTTCTCTAGAAAAATGTGAAAATGTTGTCCTATATAACTTTGATATAATAATTCCATGCTGAAATTGTAGCTCAATTAAAATACAGCATTATGAAGGCCTTGGGTCAGATAAACACACTGCTAAAACATATGTCATTGAATATTGGAATACAAACACTGGTTGTACCGATTCTACAGAGATTTAGAATGAAATCATAGTAATTTATAGTCCAAAATTGTGCTTAGTTTGTACTGGAGACTGAGCTCAGGTTTTTAGTGGGTAGAGTATTCCACAATGACTTTAACTTTTTTTTTTTTAATTTTTTAATTTTATTTTTAAACTTTACAATATTGTATTAGTTTTGCCAAATATCGAAATGAATCCGCCACAGGTATACATGTGTTCCCCATCCTGAACCCTCCTCCCTCCTCCCTCCCCATACCATCCCTCTGGGTCGTCCCAGTGCACCAGCCCCAAGCATCCAGTATCGTGCATCGAACCTGGACTGGCAACTCATTTCATACATGATATTATACATGTTTCAATGCCATTCTCCCAAATCTTCCCACCCTCTCCCTCTCCAACAGAGTCCATAAGACTGTTCTATACATCAGTGTCTCTTTTGCTGTCTCATACACAGGGTTATTGTTACCATCTTTCTAAATTCCATATATATGTGTTAGTATACTGTATTGGTGTTTTTCTTTCTGGCTTACTTCACTCTGCATTTAACTTCTTTGAATAACTCATAACTTAGAAAAGTAATTGTTACTGAATTACAAATGTATATTAAAAAATTTGAAAGATAATCAAAACTGGATATTAAGTTATACATCCAGAAATAATTATGATTTTAATACATTTCTGAACTTTGATATATCTAACCAAAGAGGCCTCATTAACTTTGTAAGTTTTCACCTTGTCATTGCTATAATATTTCATAGAAGACTAAAATTACAATGAGTTGTTCTAATAATTTTTAATATTTAATCATAATTAAATAAGCCTATGAGCACCCCACTCCAGTACTCTAGCCTGGAAAATCTCATGGACAGAGGAGCCTGGTAGGCTGCAGTCCATGGGGTCGCTAAGAGTCAGACATGACTGAGCGACTTCACTTTCACTTTTCACTTTCATGCATTGGAAACCCACTCCAGTGTTCTTGCCTGGAGAATCCCAGGGACGGTGGAGCCTGGTGGGCTACCGTCTATGGGGTCGCACAGAGTTGGACACGACTGAAGCGACTTAGCAGCAGCAGCAGCAGCATAAGTATATAACCATAAACTTCTATTTTTAAAATGAATCAATTTTTATATCAATTATGTTATGTATGTTGAAAAAAATTTGTCATATTGAGATGATTACCATGTACAGGCATATTGCTAGTGGATTTTCAAATTTTTTAATATTCAGGTTTTTAAACATTATATTCCTCCAGGTTGCTTTTAGCTATAAAGTAAGAACACCCCAAAAAATGGAAGAAAAGCAGATGAATAAAACTTAGATCCTCAGCTAACAATGAATCAGTGATATTCCATAAAATATGCTATAAAATACTTGCTTTTGAACAGAATTTTGCAATAAAATAATTCTAAGATAATTATTATGATAGCTATGAACTACTGAATGACTTTACATATATTATTTTCAATCCCCACAATTATCTTAAAATTTTTAAATGTTTCCTTCATAGTTTAGGTAAGGAAACAGAGAATTAGAAAAGCAGCATAACTTTTAAAACTAGTAAGAAACCAGGTCAAATTTAAACCAAACCTGATTTGTTCTAATAAATTAGTTTTTTCCACTGCAATCTTCATTCTCACAAATTTCTTAATAAGATTCTGTAATAATGTTTTGTCTGGCAGAAACGACTGCAAACTTTAAAAACTAATGTATGATGAAAATTTAGTAACATAAAAGTCTCTGTAAATACTGAATCAAAAATCTGATTTTTTTTCTGTAAAAGTCTAGTTCTAGATTTATTTAGTATTAATATATAATATATATATTATAAGAATGGACAAATTACAGTTTATGGCAAATCCAGTCTTTGTTTTTGCACAGTCAGTGAGCTATATTAAAATGACTGAATGACTGAAAAAATGATATTTCATGACATATGAAACTTATATGAAATTCAAATTTCAGAGTCCATAAATAACATTTGATTAGAGCATAGTGACATATATTTGTTCATTGTCTATGTCAGCAACAAAGACTGTATGACATGCAAAATCTGAAATATTTACTATCTGGTTCTTTACAGAAAGATTTGCTGATCCATGATATATACTAATAAATAAGAGCTTTGAATCACAGTTTAAATAATATGAATTAAGGCATTTTCTTCTTATATATGGTAAAAATAAAGTTGCAGAGAATGGATTATAGTTGTCCCTAGGTATTTTCAGGGAATGATTTTAGTATGCAATCTATGGTTGGTTGAATCCACAGATGTGGGCCCTGTGTATGTTGAGAGCCAATGGTAATTGGAAGAAAATGGTAATTAAGCCAAAACATAATGATACAGGTCTCTAAGGCAACATATTATATATTATTTAAATTAGTTGCATTGCATACTGCTTTACAATATTAAAACTATTGATTGCCAAATATTACTGTGACATCATTGGTAGAGTGGGTAGTTTCCCAAAGAAAACTACCAATTTGGAGACCCCAAAAAATGAAAATAACTTAGGTTTTCTATAAGAAAAATGCCTTGTACCCACATAAAGGAGTTGTAAGAAAAGAAAGTTGTCCTTAAAAAGATTTATGATGTCTGACATGAATTAGGTTGTGCAGATAAAGTTATATGTGACAAATTAACTAGAAATCAAATATGTGAAATTCATGGAAAAAACATAAGAGAATTGCATAGCAAATATTTCAGTTAGAAAATAAACACTGTAGCCTTATGTTGCTCTTTTATTGTGCAGAATATGAGTTATGGCAGTAGGTCATCTTGCAAAAATGAAAATAATTTATTTTAATAGAAAGTATTTTTGGTCAAAACCATATGCATACCAGCTTCCACAGCTCCTTTTGATTACAATGATATACTGCCATACAAATAATGGATACCATATAATACTTAGCATGAAAATGTCAACTTTTATCCTTTAACTTTTATTTAGAAACCACAAACATTTAGAGTCAAAATGTATGAACTGATATAAAATCTGCTGTTGTGATTTATCTAAAAGTATGGGATAAGGCAAACATACAAAGCTAATGGTATCAAAGTACAACAGAATACCTTAACTATATTTCATAGGGCTACCTGTGTCTAACACAGGAATTTGTAGGGAAAGGAAGTATGTATATTTCAATTAATTAATGCATTAAGACCATTTATATTTAAAAGAACACCCACTTGTACCATTGCCACTTGAAAAAGAAGCTCAGTTTAAAAAAAAAAAACACAAAAATGGGAACATATACCATACTTATGGACTGGAAGAAAAAAATATAGTTAAAATGACCATACTACTAAAGGCAATTTATAGATAATGCAATCCTTATTAAAATACCAATGACATTTTTCACAGAATAAATGTTCTGAAGTATATGAAAATTGTTAATAAGTAAGTTCTAAGAGTTTTCATCATAAGAAAAAATTTTTTCTTTTTCTTTTGTTTTGTATTATAGCAGATGAGGGATGCTCATTAAACTTGGTAATCATTTCATGATGTGTGTAAAGTCAAATTATTATGCTGTGCACCTTCAACTTATACATGCTACATGTCAATTATATCTCAATAAAATTGGAAGAAAAATAAAGTATTATTGATACAGTTGAATTAGCACTTAACATGTTTGCAGCTATTTCTACTCATTTTTTAAATTGTTTTCTTGTTTGCTTACTTTTCCAGTTTTTTGGGTTTAATTGACTAATTTACTTGGCTGCATTTTACTTGTTCTCTTAGCAGAACATCTTATAACAATGACATTATTCTAGCATCCATATTTTATAAAAACATTCTATATTAATTTTTATAAGTATAGATTAATGGTAAAAATAAAAAATATTAGGTTTTACCTTAATTTAGTCCTTCTTTGACATTCTCCCTTTCATGGTAGATCTGACCAATATAATGTTCCTTCTCCCTGAAGAACTTCTTTTCATGTTTCTCTGATGGGAGGTCTGCTAAGGATATATTCCCTCAGTTTTTGTCTGAAAAAGTTTTTATTTCTCCTTCACTTTCAAATTGTTACTTTTTCTGGGTATGGAATTCTAGGTTGGTGGAGATTTTCCCTTTCAACACAGAATTTAAGGGGATATATACATATATATATATATCAGAGAAGGCAACGGCACCCCACTCCAGTACTCTTGCCTGGAAAATCCCATGGATGGAGGAGCCTGATTGGCTGCAGTCCTACGAGGACTGCACTAAGCGACTTCACTTTCACTTTTCACTTTCATGCATTGGAGAAGGAAATGGCAACCCGCTCCAGTGTTCTTGCCTGGAGAATCCCAGGGATGGGGGAGCCTGGTGGGCTGCTGCCTATGGGGTTACACAGAGTCGGATATGACTGAAGTGACTTAGCAGCAGCAGCAGCAGCAGCATATATATATATATATATATATATCATTGCACTCTTTTGCTCGCATGGTTTCTGAAGTACAGTTCATTTTAATTTTTATTATTTGTTTATTTAGACTTCTTTCAAGATTCTGTTTTTGGTTTTGGTTTTCTGCTGTTTGAAAATAATATGTCTAGGTGTAGTGTCTTTTGTTTGTTTGTTTTGATATTTATCCTGTTTTGTGTCCTCTGGGGTTCCAGGATCTGGAGTTTTTTTATATCATTAAATTTAGAAATTTTCTGTTTTTTTCTTTAAATATTTCTGCTGTTTCTTTCTCTCTTCTGATATTCAAATTATCCTTACATTGCACCTTTTGAAACTGCCACTGTTCTTTGATGTTCTGTAGTTTTTGTCTTTTTTTTTGGTCCTTCTCTCTCTTTTTATTATTATTACTATTATTTTTGCATTTCATTTTGGGAAGTTTCCACTGATCTAACTTCAAATTCACTAACATTTTCTGAGTGTTGAGTCTACTGATGGGCCAATCAAAGGCATTCTTCATTTCTATTTGTGTGTTTCTGATTTCTAGAACTTCTTTTTGATTCTTTCTAAGGGTATCATTTTCTGTGTTATTGCATGTGGTATATTTTTCCCATGAGAACCCTAATGTATTAAGTGGCTTCAAATTTCCGTAATGTACTTTCTTGTCTCTTCTGTTGCCTTTTGGCTTCTCTAAGCACTCTTCCTTCTCATAAACCATCTACTTCTTGCAGTTCTTTTATTTGTGACCCTCTGGTGTTATACTAGAGTCACGTTGGTGTGAGGCATGGAGGAGGTTAAGTGTTCTAGAATCTTGTGATTAAATCTCAGTCATTTAGTGGACTTGTGTCCCTGTATTGTGACAGTCAAAGAGTTTCCAAACTTTGTCTTTCTCTGTAGTTGAGACAGGAAGGCTGTGAAATTAGGGAAATGTTCTTCTATCAGCAGTAAAGGATAAAGCACCGGCAAAGTCATCTGCAGAGTCCAGTTTTTATTTTTGCTTTTAGTAGAGAGAACATATTCTGGGTATATTTCACAACAATTATTCTTCCCCTTCTCTTGGCAGAGCCAAGAGAGGAAAATGTTTCTCGACTCTCTACTCTGAGAAGCTAGTGGGATTCCTGGAGACAAATGCATAAAAGTGTGCTCCCCATCACCACAAACTCAGACTACAGGACATTTCCCAGTCCTGGCATTTTTTTAAATCTCTCAGATTTTAAGAAATCAGAAAAATTAAAATTTAAATATTCCTATCAGTTGGCATTTCCAGAAGCTTCTGCTCCAAGTAAGCAGATCCCAGTTGTGACACTCTGTATTCAAATGTCTCTTCAGATTTGAGTGTGGCAATTTGCCAAGCCAATGTAGTTCCCTGACAGGTTCCAGAAAAGTCACTGAATTTCAATTTGTTGAGAATTTTCTTGTTTTAGGGATGACCATTCCAAGCCTTCTCCATTTTGAAGCTGAAACCAGAACTGCTTTATTTGTTAATATATATGTTTTATTGAGGTATAGTTGACTTGCAATGATGCAGGTGCACAGCAAGGTGGTTTAGTTATTCATATACATGTATATTATTTTTGAAATTATTTCCCAATATAAATTATTACAAGATATTTTCTATATTTCCCTGTGCTAAACAGTAAACCTTTGTTGCTTGCTGCATGTCTATTTTTTTTTAATTAGAAATCTAGCATTCTATTCATACTGAGTCAAACAAGTGGAATCAAAATGTCATAATTTTAAAGCAAAATTCATATATTTTCTAAAATATATATATATTACATATTTATGTCTATATATATATAGAAAGAGACACTTATGTCTATATATGTACACATACATATATGTATACAAAAGCTTTTCTATTATACATGATAAAGGTTTAAGAAAGAACATAAAAAAAAAAGAGACAGCAATTGAGAAATTGGAAAGCATAAACTAAATGAAATGGAAGCACTGAATATGAAAAAGTAAAACAAACTAGATAAAAGCAAAAATATCATCATATAGTCCAGATGTTTTTAACCATGACTGCTCATTAAAAACATATCTGGGGATCTGGAGATAAAAAAGCAATACCTGGGCATTTATATTTTTCAAAAACTTTCAAGATAATTCTGATATGCATCTGCATTTTTAAAAGTGATTACAAGTTTTTCTATTAAATCATGATATAGAATTCTATTATTTTTCTTTTGACCAATCATGACATAATGGTATTAAGTGAGTGTGCTGTGTGTGCTTAGTCACTTAGTCATGTCTGACTCTTTGCAACCCTGTGGACTGTAGCCTGCCAGGTTCCTCTGTCCATGGAGATTCTCCAGGCAAGATTGCTGGAGTGGGTTGCCATGCCTTCCTCCAGGGGATCTTCCCTACCCAGGGATTGAATCCAGGTCACCCACATTGCAGGTGGATTATTTACTGTCTGAGCCATTAGGGAAGCCCAGGTGAGTTATAGTTACATAATCACAATAGTGACACATGTTTATCAGTTTCCATTGACCAAAAAAAAAAAAAAAGATAATTATAATTGCAAGCCATAAAGTGAACCTGAATAAACTTAACAATATAACTACATACAACTTGAGCGGGGGGTCAAGCAGAGTGATGTGGTAAGTGGAAGTGCATACATGCATATGTTTTCATCTGCCCAGCCAGTCTATGTCTTTTCATTGGTAAATTTAATCCATTTGCATTTAAGGGAATTTAGGTTCAGGTTTCTTTTCTGTAGGTCTTTTCCTTCTCTTGTGTTTCCTCTCTAGAGAAGTTCCTTTAGCATTTTTTGTAAAGCTGGTTTGGTGGTGCTGAATTCTCTTAACTTTTGCTTGTCTGGAAAGCTTTTGATTTCTCCATCAAATTTGAATGAGAGTCTTGCTGGGTAAAGTATTCTTGGTTGTAGGTTCATTCTTTCATCATTTTAAATATATCCTGCCATTCCCTTCTGGCTTGTACAGTTTCTGTTGAGAAATCAGCTGAGAGCTGATGGGAGTCTCCTTGTATGTTATTCATCATATTTCCCTTGTTGCTTTAATATTTTGTCTTAGGTTTTGTCAGTTTGATTACCATGTGTCTTGGTGTATTCCTCTTTGGGTTTATATCCTGCTTGAGACTCTCCGTGCATCCCTTGTGCAGACTTGATTGACTGTTTCCTTTCCCATATTAGGGAAGATTTCAGCTATTAATACTTCAAATATTTTTTCAGGTCCTTTCTCTCTCTCTTCTCCTTCTGGGACCCCTAAATGTGAATCTTGGTACATGTAAGGTTGTCCCTTTGTTCTGCCACAGTGATTTCCACCATTCTATCCTCCAGGTCATTTATCTGTTCTTCTGCCACAGTTATTCTGCTATTGATTTCTTCTATTGTATTAGTCATCTCTGTTTGTTCTTTGGTTCTTGTAAGGTCTTTGGTAAACATTTCTTAGATCTTCTCCATTGTTTTCTTGAGATCTTGAATCATCTTCACTTTCATTATTCTGAATTCCATTGCTGGAAGGTTGCTTATTTCCACTGCATTTAGTTGTTAAGCTGGAATCAAGATTGCCAGGAGAACTATCAGTAACCTGAGATATGCAGATGACATTACCTGCCGGGGTCCAGCCCTGGCTGATCCAGGGTATTCGAAGGAGAGACGGCATGGTTGACCTATTTATTTAAATACTCATCAAAGATATAAAGAGTAATAGAATGAGGATAGCTCAGTGAGGAAATTCAGTGGAGAAAAGAGGCTGAATAATTCAGCAAGAAGGTAAGAGAAAGAACGACATGGGGAGACCAAGTTTCGGTGAACAAGGCCCGCACTTTATTTTTCAAAGTAGTTTTTATACCTTAAGTTATGCATAGAGGATAATGGGGGAAGGGGTAGAGTCATGCCGTAAGCCAGGCTTTCTTCCTGCAAACTTATCATATGCAAAAGTTTAGGTGATTTGCATCATCTTCTGGCCCGGAGGCCTGTTAACATTTTAAGACCCTTTCTTCAGAAAACTTATTTTTCTCTAAAGGTGATTAGGCAGGCGCCACCCTCCAAAAGCATTAAAGTTGCATTCCTACAGGGCAAAGGTGTGGTGGGCTACAACAAAAAAGAATTAACTCAAGGGTCCAAGGTTACAAACATTAAAGCTACTACTTACACCAATTATATTAATCAATACACTGCCAAGGACACAGTAGGTAAGAGATATGGAGACTTAGCAGCAAACATTGGGCCAATAAGTGAAAAACCCTTCACCAATACAATTTCTAATCAATCTTTTAACTACTCAAAGGAATCTGTGTTTAGACAGTTTAGAACATCTCCTGCCTCTCACAGTTGGGAGGCTCTGAACAATCACGTGTGGCCGGAAAAACCTATTCAGGCAGGCTAGAGGATTTCCAAAAGAGTTTGTAGGTTGAAACACTGTCACACCCAGGAATTATTAACTGGAGCTGTAAGTTAACTCTTTTTTCAGAGAGAGGTAGTGGGGGACAGCCCCCCATAAAGTCAGAGGTGTAGGTGAGAGCACAAAGCAGAAAGTAGGCAGACTCTGGTTTGGGGGGGTAGATGCTCGAGAATTTCCAGGGTGGACTCCTGAGGCTCGATCCTGCCTTTGCTTATGCCGAGCCTCCTTCCTCATGACCTTTGCCACAGGCAGAGTTGCTCATGCTGGCTCCCGGCAGTGATAGAATTCCAGTTGAGCTATTCCAGATCCTGAAAGATGATGCTGTGGAAAGTGCTGCACTCAATATGCAATATGCTGGCTCCCGGCAATTACCATTATGGCAGAAAGTGAAGAGAAACTGAAGAGCCTCGATGAAAGTGAAAGAGGAGAGTGAAAAATCTGGCTTAAAACTCAACATTCTAAAATCTAAAATCATGGCACCTAGTCCCATCACTTCATGGCAAATAGATGGGAAACAATGGAAACAGTGAAAGATTATATTTTGGGGGCTTCCAAAATCACTACAGATGGTGACTGCAGCCATGGAATTAAAAGACACGTGCTCCTTGGAAGAAAGGCTAAGACAAACCTAGACAGCATTTTAAAAAGTAGAGACATTGCTCTGCCTACAAAGATCCGTCTTGCCAAAGCTATGGTTTTTCCAGTAAACACATGTGGATGTAAGAGTTGGATTATAAAGAAAAGAGCACTGAAGAATTGATGCTTTTGAACTGTGGTGTTGGAGATGACTCTTGGACTGCCATTCGACTGCAAGGAGACTGAACCAGTCCCTCCTAAAGGAAATCAGTCCTGAATATTCATTGGAAGGACTGATGCTGAAATTGAAACTCCAATACTTTGGCCACTGAATGCGAAGAATTGACTCATTTGAAAAGACCCTGCTGCTGGGAAAGATTGAAGGCAGGGGAAGAAGGGGATGACAGAGGATAAGATGGTTGGATGGCATCACTGACTCGACAGACATGAGTTTGAGCAAGCCCCGGGAGTTGGTGACAGACAGGGAGGCCTGGCGTGCTGCAGTCCATGGGGTCGCAAAGAGTTCGACACGACTGAGCAACTGAACTGAACTGAACTGGGGTTTTATCTTGTCCCTTCATCTGCAATATAACTTTCTGCTCTTTCATCATGATTAACTTTCTGTAAAATGGTTTTTGTTTTAGCCACTGTGGGACTGTGGTTCTTCTTGCTTCTTCTGTCTGCCCTCTGATGGATGAAGTTCAGAGGCTTGTGTAAGCTTCCACATAGGATGAACTGGTAATGGGAAAAACTGGGTTTTACCCTGCTGGGTAGGGCAAATTTATAAAATTTATGAATACATATTTTAGAAACCCATTTACTTTTACTCTTTATGTTTTACCCTATATATAATAAGACTATGTGTGCTGTGATGTGCTTAGTTGTTCAGTCGTGTCCGACTCTTTGTGACCGCATGGACTGCAGCCCCACCAGGCTCTTCTGTTCATGGGGATGGATTCTCCAGGCAAGAATACTGGAGTGGATTGCCATGTGCTCCTCAGGGGATCTTCCAGGGATTGAACCCAGGTCTCCCACATTGCAGGTGGATTCTTTACTGACTGAGCCATCAGGAAAGCCTAAGAGTACGTGTAGTGTCTGCAAAATATATAGAGAGAAGAAATTAACTCCTTCTATCACTGTGACCAATAAATAGCCCACCTTGAGTTTACAATTAAATTATACTTTCTGATAAGTAATCAATGGCAGAGAGTATGTTTCTCATTACTAAATGAAAGGAAGCATCTTTGTCATGAATTTAACACATTTATTTAATGTATTAAATTATTAGTTTAATAAAATTCATTTAGGATGTGGAATGTCATTAAAGGGACAGTGTGTAACATAAGTGTTTGTTTACATACCTTGTCTCCTCTCCTTCCTCCCCTCCCCAAATTCTTTGGCTATAAATACCTTGAAGATAATGATTTAGATTTAATCTACTTTGTATCATTTGTGCCTAAGTATTATTTGTTTCTTGCTAGACATCCAGTAATTGTTAGTTTAAATAAATCTTAGAATGTTTTTAAAGACGATACAAAATATTTTTGTGCGACTATTTTCTATACTGACTTACAATTAAACCCGAGAATACAACATTATAATATGGAGTGTTGAAGATGTTTTATGTTGCAAGAGGAGTTAATGACTTCCAAGTGCATGGTTTTTGGTCACATAACTTGAGAAATAGAATTCAGAATACCTAGACAAGTGATATAATAGAGTGTTCTTAGCTAATATTTTTTGATATAAATTCTTTAAATTAGTGTTTTAACAGAGTCTTGACAGCAAGATGTACAAGTTCTACTTGGTGATAAAAACATGAAGTGATTATTATTGGCTGTAAAGCTTGGAGATAATCCATATGTCTTAGACATGAGAAGAGGAAAACAAAGCTAAGTGTTGATAAAGAAAGGTAAAGAACCCAAAATGATTATGAAAGTTTTTGAGTAGAAGCAAAATTTGTGTAAGGATTTCAAACTTACTCCTAGAAATAAAGGAATTTTGCCTATGCCTGTGGAGTTCAACAAAATGGGCAGTGTAGAAGTAGTTCCTGTCAAATTAAGATGGTATTTCTGAACTTAGACTTGTCTATTGGGAGGTGGATCAAAATAAATATGCAGAAAGCTGGCAAGATGCTTAGAGGCATTTCTATTTCTTTAGAAAGGAACTGACCAGACTCAAGAAGGGCACCAAAGATTCCAACACTGGTTGGTTGTCAGGGCATAATTATAGGTCTACAGTAAAAGGAGTACCAGTGTGGTACTATAGAGAGAAAATGTAAGCAGAAACTCAACCCTGGGGAGTGGGCAAAAATGTGGAGTGTATTCAAGGTCAATTTGAGGGCTATGTAGTTCACAACTCACTGAACCTCAAGGAGAATTGGCATGGAGATGGGGAAGGAGATGTATGCCAATAAGTCAGAGGCAATTGTCATACATTTGCTTCTGTTGGAGACTATAGGAGAAATTTGAAGAACCTTGAGCCTATTTTTTGGAGATACCAAAGGATATAGGTCTCAGATGCCAGAACAAAAGATACAACATAAATAGAAACTACATTGTAAGTTTTATATTGAAAAATGCAAGAAAGATTCCTCTCTTGTACCATTTATCTGTGAGAAAACATTTTGCAGTTTCTGTGGATTTAGTTGAGCTACATTCTTCCTGACAGGACTTTCAGAATGAGGTTCCTGAAATACAACCCTTGTTACTAGGTGAATTGACTTATTCCATGATCTATTTTAGTATTTTCAGTTCAGTTCATTCACTCAGTCATGTCTGACTCTTTGTGGCCCCATGGATTGCAGCATGCCAGGCTTCCCTGTCCATCACCAATTCCCGGCGC
The DNA here is from genome assembly GCF_003369695.1 of Bos indicus x Bos taurus. Lineage (NCBI taxonomy): Eukaryota > Metazoa > Chordata > Mammalia > Artiodactyla > Bovidae > Bos > Bos indicus x Bos taurus. The sequence goes on from NC_040079.1 coordinate 83,900,930, forward strand.
TTCCTCGAACTCATGTCCATTGAGTCAGTGATGCCATACAACCACCATCTCATCCTCTGTCATCCCCTTCTCCTCCTGCCTTCAATCTTTCCCAGCATCAGGGTCTTTTCCAGTGAGTCAGTTCTTTGCATCAGGTGGCCAAAGAATTGCAGTTTCAACTTCAGCATCAGTCCTTCCAATGAATATTCAAGACTGATTTCCTTTAGGACGGACTGGTTGTATCTTCTTGCAGTCCAAGGGACTCTCAAGAGTCTTGTTTAACACCACAGTTCAAAAGCATCAATTCTTCAGCCCTTCAGCCCTCAGCTTTCTTTATGGTCCAACTCTCTTTACATGACTACCGGAAAAATCAAAGCTTGACTAGACAGACTTTGTCAGCAGAGTAATGTCTCTACTTTTTAATATGCTGTCTAAGTTGGTCATAGCTTTTCTTCCAAGGAGCAAGTGTCTTTTAATTTCATGGCTGCAGTCACCATCTGCAGTGATTCTAGAGCCAAAAAAAAAAAAGTCTGTCACTGTTTCCATTGTTTCTGATCTATTTGCCATGAAGTGATGGGACCAGATGCCATGATTTTAGTTTTCTGAATGTGGAGTTTTAAGCCAACTTTTTCACTCTTCTCTTTCACTTTCATCAAGAGGCTCTTTAGTTCTTTGCTTTCTGCCATAAGGACAATGTCATCTGCATATCTAAGGTTATTGTTATTTCTCCCAGCAATCTTGATTCCAGCTTGTGCTTCATCCAGCCAGGCATTTCACATGATGTACTCTGCATATAAGTTAAATAAGCAGGGTGACAGTATACAGCCTTGACGTACCTCTTCCCGATTTGGAACCAGTCTGTTTTTCCATGTCCAGTTCTAACTGTTGCTTCTTGACCTGCATACAGATTTTTCAGGAGGCATATAAGATGGTCTGGTAAACCCATATCTTAAAGAATTTTTCATAGTTTGTTGTGGTCCACACAGTCAAAGGCTTTGGCATAGTCAATAAAGCAGAAGTAGATGTTTTTCTGGAATGCTCTTGATTTTTCGATGATCCAATGGATTTTGGCAATTTGATCTCTGGTTTTTTTGCCTTTTCTAAGTCCAGCTTGAACATCTGGAAGTTCACAGTTCATGTACTATTGAAGCCTGGCTTGGAGAATTTTGAGCATTACTTGTGCCTCAGCTGGTAGAGAATCTGCCTGCAATGCAGGAGACCTGGGTTTGATCCCTGGGTTGGGAAGATCCCCTGGAGAAGGGAAAGGCTACCCACTTTAGTATTCTGGCCTGGAAAATTTCATGGACTGCATACTGCATGGGCTTGCAAAGAGTCGGACATTATTGAATGACTTTCACTCACTCACTCACTCACTCACTGCTAGGGTGTGAGTTGAGTGCAATTGTGTGGTAGTTGGAACATTTTTGGTATTGCCTTTCTTTGGTATTGGAATGAAAACTGACCTTTTCCAGTCCTGTGGCCACTGCTCAGTTTTCCAAATTTGCTGGCATATTGAGTGCAGCACTTTCACAGCACTTTTAGGATTTGAAATAGCTCAACTGGAATTCCATTACCTCCACTAACTTTGTTCGTAGTGATGCTTCCTAAGGCTCACTTGACTTCGCATTCCAGGATGTCTGGCTCAAGGTTAGTGATCACACCATCTTGGTTATCTGGGTAATAAAGATCTTTTTTGTATAGTTCTGTGTCTTCTTGCACCTCTTCTTAATAGCTTCTGCTTCTGTTAGGTCCATAACATTTTCAGTTTGAACTTTAATTTTTATGAACTTACAATATTGTTACTAGAATACTATTTGCATGCATGTTCAGTCATTTAGTTGTGTCTGACTTTTCGTGACCCCATTTACTGTAACCTGCCAGGCTCCTCTGTCCATGGGATTCTCCAGGCAAGTATACTGGAGTGGGTTGCCACTCCCTCCTCCAGGGGATCTTCCTGACCCAGGGATGGAACATGAGTCTCCTATGATTCCTGCATTGCAGATTCTTTACCACTGAACCTCCAGGGAAGCCCATTTTAACATAAGTGCAAGTTGAAAAATGGGTTTTATATATATATATCAACTGCTTATATATGCTATGGAGAAGGCAATGGCAACCCACTCCAGTGTTCTTGCCTGGAGAATCCCAGAGATGGTGGAGCCTGGTGGGCCGCCATCTATGGGGTCACACATTATAGTAAACAAAATATAAATTGTGTGTGTGTATATACAAATATATATAAATCACATATAAAATGGGTTTATATACATGTATAAATGACACACAATTTGTATATCAGACTAAATATAGCAAATTTTTGATAAATCATTTTACTTTAAAATTAATCAAACTCATTATTCAATATTAATTTAAAGTGGTATGTCTCAACCTTGTTTCATAACTTTTATTCATTTAGGAAATTTTCCAATTAAAAGTACTTTGTAAACTAACTTCATAGTTAGATGTTCAAGATATCACAAATATCTTATTATTATAGTTTCAGTTTTCCAAATCATTGTAATCATTATACTTATTTCCAACTTATATAATCAACAGTCATCCAGGAAAATTGCAAAAAAAAAAAAACCCAAAACACATTGGAACCAACTTGAACACTTACTTCACCTATTTTTTTTCTTTTTTTGAGACAGAACTTAAGTTCTGCCTGTTTAGAATATTTTAACCTTATAATGCTTATAGTAGTAGTCACCATATTATACATTAGATCTTCAGACTTCATGCATCTTATAACTCAAAGTATTGATTCACCATCCTCTCCCTATATCCCCTATCCCCAGGCCCTGGCAACCACCATTCTACTGTTTCTATATGTTTGAACTCTTATTTTTAGGTCCCACATAAAAGTGATATCAGGTAGTATTTGTCTGTCTTGTTTATTTCATTTAGCATAATGCCCTCTAGGTTTATCTACATTGTCAAAAATATCAGAATTCAGAATTTCCTTCTTAAGGCTCCATATTTTCTATATATATGGGGTCACTAAGAGTCAGACACGACTGAGCAACTTCACTTTCACTTTTCACTTTCATGTATTGGAGTAGGAAATGGCAACCCACTCCAGTGTTCTTGCCTGGAGAATCCCAGGGATGGGGGAGCCTGGTGGGCTGCCGTCTATGGGGTCACACAGTCGGACTTGACTGAAGCAACTTAGCAGCAGCAGCAGCATACATATATATATATATATGTATGTATGTATATAAAACTTCTCACACATATAACTTCTCTTCACATCTTCTCTAGCCATTCAACTGTCATTGGACACTTTCACTGTTTACATATCTTGAATATTTTGAAGAACATCACCTTGAACATAGAAATGAAAGTATCTCTTTGAGAAACTGATTTCATTTCCTCTGGATACATATCCAGAAGTGGGACTGCTGGGGTCATAAATAGCTCTATTTTTAGTTTTTGAGGCGTCTCCACACTGTTTTCCCTAGATGCTGCACTAATTTACATTCCCACCAACTGTGCAAGGGTCCCTTTTCTCTGCAACATCTCTGACATTTGCTTATCTCTCATCTTTTTGATAAAAGACATCCTAGCAGGTTGTCTGAAAAATTAATATCCCGTTGCACTTTTGATTTTCATTTGCCTAATGAGTAGTGATGTTGAGTGTATTTCCATGTACCTAGTGGCCATTTGTATGTCTTGAAAAAAAAGTCTTCAGGGTCTTTGCCCATTTTTTAATTGAGTTATTTGGCTTTTTGTTAGTGAGAAATATGAGTTTCTTGTATATTTTGGATATTAACCCTTTATCATATTTGTAGCTTGCAAATATTTTCTCTCATTACATAAGTTGTGTTTTTGTTTTGTGGATAGTTTGCTGTGCAGAAATAAAATTTGACTCATGCCATTTTTAACTTTGTCAGTTATCAAATATCTACTTGATAGGTAGATATTCTGTTTATTCATTTAAAGTGGGAATTATGTAGATACTATAAATATATTAATAAATATAAAGTTATAATAAGAAAGGTAAGCATAATATTGAAAAAGAAAAGTGATGAGAAAAAAAATTACTTTTGTTCTCAATTTTCAAACTTTTTACTTTGTGAGTAAAAAATACTGTTGCCCCACTAGCCCCTCCTAACAGAATAAGAAAGAAGCAATTTACAGTTCCCTTAAATAAAGAGTAATGAATAATCAATAATGAATAATGAATAATAATAAATAATCAATATTTAAAGGTTTGGGATTTATTTAATAATGTATTTCCTTTGCATTTTAACATATTTAAAAACCACAAAAAGAATATTTGGTTTATTTTATCTAAAAAAATTAAAATACTATCAAGCTCTACTTAAGACAGAAAACTGTATGAGCTTTAAAGAAAACAGATAATTTATAATCGCATTGATTCATTCTATTATATGATTGTTGTTGTTCAGTCTCCCAATCTTATCCAACTTTTTGCAATCCCATGGACTGCAGCACTCCTGGCCTCCCTGTCCCTTACCATCTCCCAGAGTTTGCCCAATTTCATGTCCATTGCATCAGTGATGCTATCCAGCCATCTCATCCTCTGACACCCTCTTCTTTTGCCCTCCATATTTCCCAGCCCTCCAAAGACCCATCAGGGTCTTTTCCAATGAGTCCTCTGTTCTCATCAGGTGACCAAAATACTGGAACTTCAACTTCAGCATCAGTCCTTCCAATGAGTATTCAGGGTTGGTTTCTTTTAAGATTGACTGCTTTGGTCTCCCCACTGCCCAAGAGATTCTCAGAAGTCTTCTCCAGCACCACAGTTCAAAGGCATCAATTCTTCGGTGCTCTGCCTTCTTTATAGTCCAGCTCTCACAACCATACACATCCACCGGGAAGACAAAAGCCTTGACTATACAGACCTTTGTCGGCAGGGTGATGTCTCTGCTTTTCAACACACTATCTAGGTTTATCATAACTTTCCTGTCAAGAGGCAAATGTCTTCTGATTTCATGGCTGCTGTCACCATCCACAGTGATTTTAGAACCAAATAAGAGGAAATCTGTCACTTCTTCTACCTTTTCCCTTCTATTTGCCATGAAGTAATGGGGCTGGATGCCATGATCTTAGTTGTTTTTTTTTTTAATATTTAGTTTTAAGCTGGCATTTTCACTCCCCTCCTTCACCCTCATCAAGAGGTTCTTTAGTTCCTCTTCGCTTTCTGCCATTAGAATGGTATCATCTGCATATCTGAGGTTGTTGATGCTTCTCCTGCCTATCTTTATTCCAGCTTGTAACTCATCCAGCCCAGCATTTCTAATGATGTGCTCAAGGGTTAGCTGCTCAGTTGTGTCTGACTCTTTGCAACCCACAGACTGTAGCCTGCCAGGTTACTTTGTCCATGGAATTATCCAGACAAAAGTACTGGAGTGGGTTGCCCTTTTCTAGAAGATCTTCCTGACCCAGGGATCAAATCTGAGTCCCCCACATTGCAGATAGATTCTTTACGATCTGAGCCACCAGGGAAGCATGGTGAAAACAGAAAACCCTGAGGTACTCCTTTCTCAATACTGAATCAATCAGTTGTCCCATACAGGGTTCTAACTTTTGCTTCTTGACCCACATACAGGTTTCTCAGGAGACAAGTAAGATGGTCAGCTATTCCCATATCCTTAAGAGCTTTCTACAGTTTCTTATGATGCACACAGTCAAAGGCTTTAGCATAGTCAATGAAATAGAGGTAGATGTATTTCTGGAATTCCCTTGCTTTCTCTATGATCCAGTTAATGTTAGCAATTTGATCTCTGATTCCTCTGCCTTTTCTAAACCCATATTGGATGTCTGGAAGTTCTTGATTTGTGTAATGCTGAAGCCTAGCATGCAAGATTTTAAGCATGACCTTGCTAGCACGGGAGATGAGTGCAATTGTCTGATGATTTGAACAATCTTCAAATTGTTCTGTACTGTTCAAACTGTTCAAGTACTGCCCTTCTTGGGAATTGGGATGAGAATTGATCTCTTCCAGTCGTGTGGCCACTGCTCAATCTTCCAGATTTGCTGACATATTGAGTGCAACACTTTGATAGCATTATCTTTTAGGGTTTGAATAGCTCTACTGGAATTCCATTGCATCCACTAGCTTTATTGATAGCAGTGCTTCCTAAGTTCCACCAGATTTCATACTCCAGAATGTCTGGCTCTGGGTGACTGACCACACCATCATAGTTATCTGGTTCATTAAGGTCATTTTTGTACATTTCTTCCACATATTCTATCTCTTCTTGACCTCTTCAGCTTCTACTAGGTCTTTGTCATTTCTGTTCTTCATTGTGCCCATTTGGGCAAAATTTTCCCTTGATATTTCCAATTTTCCTGAAGAGATCTCTAGTCTTTCCCCTTCTATTGTTTTCTTCTATTTCTTTACATTATTCATTGAATAAGGCCTTCTTGTCTCTCTTGGCTATTCTCTGGAACTTTGAATTTATTTGGTTCTACCTTTCCCTTTCTCTCTTGTTTTTGCTTCTCATCTTTCTTCAGCTATTTGTAAGGCCTCCTCAGATAAGCACTTTGCCTTCTTGATTTTCTTTTTCTTTGTGATGGTTTTGTTCACTGCCTCCTTTACAATATTATTGACCTCCATCCATAGTTCTTCTAGCACACTGTTAACTAGATCTAATTCCTTGAATCTCTTTGTTACTTCCACTGCATATTCATAGGGGATTTGAATTAAGTCATATCTGGCTGGTCTAGTGGTTTTCCTCACTTTGTTTAGTTTAAACCTGAATTTTTATATGAAAAGCTGATGATCTGAGCCACAGTCAGCTCCAGGTCTTATTTTTGCTGACTATATACATTTTCTCCTTATTTGGCTACAAAGAATGTAATCAATTTGATTTTGATATTGACCATTTCAGTTCAGTTCAGTTGCTCAGTTGTGTCCGACTCTTTGCGACCCCATGAATAGCAGCACGCCAGGCATCTCTGTCCATCGCCAACTCCCAGAGTTCACTCAGATTCACATCTATTGAGTCAGTGATGCCATCCAGCCATCTCATCCTCTGTCGTCCCCTTCTCCTCCTGCCCCCAATCCCTCCCAGCATCAGAGATTTTCCAATGAGCAAACTCTTTGCATGAGGTGGCCAAAGTACTGGAGTTTCAGCTTCAGCATCATTCCCTCCAAAGAAATCCCAGGGCTGATCTCCTTCAGAATGGACTGGTTGGATCTCCTTGCAGTCCAAGGGACTCTCAAGAGTCTTCTCCAATACCACAGTTCAAAAGCATCAATTCTTTGGTGCTCAGCCTTCTTCACAGTCCAACTCTCACATCCATACATGACCACTGGAAAAACCATAGCCTTGACTAGAAGGACCTTTGTTGGCAAAGTAATGTCTCTGCTTTTGAATATGCTATCTATTGACCATTTAGTGATGTCCATATGAAAAGTTGTCCCTTGGGTTGTTGAAAAGGGTGTTTCCTGTGACCAGTGCATTCTCTTGGCAGAATTCTATTAGCCTTTGCCCAGCTTCATTTTGTACTCCAGGCACCAAACTTACCTGTTACTCCAGCTATCTCTTGACTTTCAACTTTCACATTCTAATCCCCAGTAATGAATAGAACATCTTTCTTTGATGTTAATTCTAAGAGGTCTTCTAGGTCTTCATAGAACTGATCAATTTCAGCTTCTTCAGCATCAGTGCTAAGGGCATAGACTTGAATTACTGTGATGAATGGCTTACCTTGGAAACAAACCAAGATCATTCTGTCATTTTTGAGCTTGCACCCAAGTACTGTGTTTCAGATGGTTTTGTTGATTATGAAGGCTATTTCATTTCTTTAGGATTCCTCTAGCTTCAGGAGAGAAAGTATGGTTATGTGGTGATCCTAAGGCCTACAGATTAATTTATCAACAACAGGAAACAAATTAAATAAAGTATTACATATACACTGGAAATCTATATAGCAATTAAAGACCATGTTATATATGAGCATACTAATTGACATTAAGCTTTCCTGGTGTTTCAGCTGTTAAAGAATCTACCTGCAATGCAAGAGACTGCTTGCAGTCTCCCAGGTTTGATCCCTGGGTTGGGAAGATATCCTGGTGGAGGAAATGGCAACCCATTCCAGCATTTTTGCCTGGAAAATCCCATGGACAAAGGAGACTTACAGACTATTGTCCATGGGGTCACAAGATTCAGACATGACTTAGTGAATAAATCACCACCACCACTAAATGGCATTATGTTATATAAATTTTATAATTGGCATTGAAAATACCACAATGCATAATAAAATGACGAAAGCAGATTACATAACATATACATATGAAATTTTTATTTATTTACATAAGGAACATATATGAATAAACCCAAGGTAGTGAGGCCTTCAGAAACATTCATAGAATCATGTGCCATTCTGATTTAAACTGTAGGCCTGAACCCTGACTCACACTTGCTAAACAATTATCTTAGGGCTGAATCCCAGTAAACTTCATATTAAGTTTTTTCTATATTTTATACCCATGATACTCTAATTTAGGAAAGGAAGAAATAGATTTGAAGATAGTATATATATTTTGTTGTTCTGATTAAACAAATGTGTGTCAGTGACAATATCAGGGCTTCTCTGATACCAGGGCTCAGACAGTAAAGAATCCACTTGCAATGTGGGAGACCTGGGTTAAGTCCCTGGGTTGGGAAGATTCCCTGAAGGAGGGCATGGCAGCCCACTCTAGTGTTCTTGCCTGGAGAATGCCCATGGACAGAGGAGCCTGGGGGGGCGACAGTCCTTGGGGTTGCAAAGAGTCAGACACGACTGAGCAACTAAACACGGCACGGCACAGTGACAATACCAAGTACCTGAATGCTTAAGCCAATTTTTAAAGTTAGGGTAAGGCTTTCTTTCTAATTCATCTGTTTGTAAGAAGTCTAGAGATGCACTAATATATTTTTAAAGTAAAAATAAAGTTTTTATGAAAAAAAGGGTAAAACACATAGAAATATGATAACCTACCAGTGAAGCCAATCTAACAACATTGTATCAACTCAGCCTGATTTTACCATAAAATATTTTTTACAAGCTATATTTCAGCTACCCATTAACATGCAAACATATACAATACACACAGGGCTATTTTTTGCTTTCATAGTTGTATGTCATAATATCAATTTTACATGGAGTAAGACTGATAACTTTATACCAGCTTCCTTGCCTGTATGAAACCAGTGAATTAAGCAAGGTTTTTAATTGTTTTAAAAAAAAACCTCTTAAATCACAACTTAATAGCCATTTTCCCTAACAACAAGTATAAATTACCTCCTAGCTTAATGAAAATTAATTGTTTTTCTGCCTTGACAATTATGCTGTGATTGATCAAATTTAAAGGACCTGCAAGGTTCATTTGCTGTAATTCTATTGTAACCCATTAAATCTGCAGTGGAAGATGACTTTTAACTTATCCACATATTAAGGAATTCTAATAGCAGCTCTGTATGTCACTGTTTACACAAAAGTGATATATCAAATTGCCTCTTTCTCTTAGCTCAATTACTGTTGTTTGTCTTTACTGATATGAGACATTCATATCAGTATGAGTTCTACTGTGGTGCCTTCATAACTAATGCATTTATATCACATTTTTAATTCAAGCAACAAAGATTAAAGAAAAGTAATGAATGTTTGTTGTCTAGCAGTAGCAAATAAATGAAATAGCTTAATGTAACAAAACTTTTCCATAATAAAAATTTATGTATCTCTTCAAACAAATTCTGTTTCAAAAAAAAAGACATAAATTTATACCTGTTACAAAGACAAAAATTAAAAAGGTGGGTAATATTAGAAAGAACAAACAGAGATGGGAACTGTAGTGTACTATGGGTGGGAATCTCAACCTTAGAGTCCATCTAGAAAGTGGTATATTTCCAGAAAATCTAGATGAAATTAAATATGGGTATCATATCCCAGAAAATCCATAAAGTGAAAAGTATAGAAATGATTGCTGAGCTACTATTTGTATCATTAGGAAGTCGGGGGGCGATATCATGGTTCATCACTAAAGTAATGGATAAGTAAAGGATTAAAGAGAAAGACTAAAGTACAAGACTTTAGATTGTGAAATATGAGACTGTATTTTCAGTAATATTCAGGCATAATAGTATCTATCATTTATGTATTATTACAAAATATATTATAAATGCTAATGTTTTGAACTGTGGTGTTGGAGAAGACACTTGAGAATCCCTTGGACTGCAAGGAGATCCATCCAGTCCATCCTAAGGGAAATCAGTCCTGCATGTTCATTGGAAGGACTGATGCTGAAGCTGAAGCTCCAATAGTTTGATCACCTGATGCAAAGAACTGACTCATTGGAAAAGACCCTGATGCTGGAGAAGATTGAAGGCAGAAGGGGATGACAGAGGATGAGATGTTTGGATGGTATCTTCAACATTATTTTCAGTCCAATTATTATTTTCATTATTATTTTCAGTCCAGTTATTTGGACTGAATTATTTTTAATCCAATTCAGATCTAATGGATAATAGCTGAGTCAATACATTGAAGTTCTAAATAACACTATCCATAAAGAAACAAACTTTAAAACTTGATCATAAAAGATAAACTTTATTCTCAACATGAAACATTAAAAAAAAACTGACCATATGTTAGAAAAGTTGGGAAATTCTATGAGGCAAAACTAATAAAAACAAGATTTCTGATTATAATACAGTAGATATATATACATGCATATATATATTTATATATATACATGACCTGACACAAAATACCAAACCACCTCACCTGCCTCCTGAGAAAACTGCATGCAGGTCAAGAAGCAGCATTTAGAGCCAGACATAAGTTTAAGAATACTCTGGAGATGGTGAAGGACGGGGAAGCCTGGCATGCTACTATCCATAGCGTCACAAAGAGCTGGAAATGAACAACATGAAAACTACAAACATCTCAGGAAAAATTAAAGATGGCCTAAATAACTGAAGAGCTATATTTAATGGTTCAAAGATTGGAAGAGAAAATACTATCAGGGTATCAATCTTTCCCAACTTGATTTATAGAATCTTCATGATGCCAAACATAATCTCTATAAGTACGTGTACAGAAATTGACAAGATAAATCTAAAATTTATATGGAAAAATAAAGGATGCCAAAACAACTTAGAAAAAAGACTACTTGGAGGACTATCTAATTTCAGGATTTACTATAAAATGACAGTAATCAAGACAACATGGTACTGGCAAAAAGATAAAACTACAGATAAATGAAAAAAAAAAATAGAAAGTCCAAAAATAAACTTACACATATGTGGCCAGCTGGTTTTTGGCAAAGATGCCAAGGTAATCAATTAGGTGAACAGCATTTTTTAATCAAAAAATGGTACTAAAACCAGTGGATATCCATATAGAAGAATTAATGTACCCTTGTCTGATGACACCACAAAAATTAACTTGAAGTACACATGTGGATCTAACTGTAGGCAAGTGTGTATGTGTGTGCGCATTCGTGTGTGTGTGAGTGTATATAATAAGATAAAGCAAATGTAGCAAAATGTTAAAATGAGTGACTCCAGATGAAGATATAAGGGGTAGGCACTCTATAGTTTTTCAACTTCTCTGTAGCTTTGAAATTTTCAAACCAAAATTTTTGAGAAAAGTTCTGAGTCAAATATGAAAAATATTAATATTAAAAATAAAATAATTAATAGAAATATTTAATAACGTAGCTAATTCTATTAGATTTAACATTTAAATGCTGCATTCATGAAGAATCTAATTGGCTTAATCAGTACCTAATACTCAAATTGTTGCTCACATAAGCTACCTTTGTTCTTTACTATGGGGATATATAACTTGTTTATATACAACTTCATAAATAGGTCACACTCTATAAACTTCATACAGGCTTAAGTGGCCGTAAATTCTTATCTCTTCAAAACCATGAATGTGCTAAGAAGAAAACTTCAATAGGCTTGAAATTAAGACAGTGCTTGATCCCCATTCAGATTCTGAGATTAGTATATCAGACTAAATCCCATGACATTCTAGAACAACATTCTATTGCAGTCTTGCCAGAGATAAATCCATTTATTACTCAGTAAAAATGTATCTGTTTTCATTTTAATCAGAAAGCAATACCCTTTTTTCTGTTATTGTCTTTCATCTTTGAAACACAAAATGTTTTAAGAAGTATTATCCATTATAAAGAAAAGAGAAAGGAGCTAGAGATGGGCTGACTTTATTTCAGTGTCTCCCCCAAGGCCTGAAACAAAGGCTAGAGAATTCAACAATCTCAGCTTCTTAGAAGTAGTGCAAGGTTACACTCACTGGAATTCAATGCCCTTTGGGTTAATATTCATGTTTCAGTAATGTTTCTCTTAAGTTTATTTTTCTGTAAAGCCAAACACAAATCTGCCTTTATAAGGGCATTATGCTTTTCAAAAGTGAGCTTTTAAACATTGATATGAGAACTGTGATAGTGGTGTTAAGGTACACATTAAGGGGAAATGTACGTGGGAAAAAATAGAAGGGGAAAAAAAAAGCAGGTAATAATGTGCCCAGTAATCTCAAAATCAAAGTTGTCCACTTAGAAATGCTCATTCTGTTTCACGAATTGATGATGAAGAGAAAACTCCAAAGTGGATGTAAATTGTATGCAGCCATTTGAAACCTTTGAAACATAGCTCATCTGCGATTATAAAGGGGTATGTTTCTAAAATTTCTTTGTAAATCATTTGTTTAGAACTCAGAAAGAATTTCCCCACTGAAACTATATTGTTCATGATGTTTTGTAGGTTAGGTTTCAGAGCAAAACCACAAAAATCTGCTGTATCCCAAACGGACCTAAAATGTGGTAAAACGGACTACCTTTTCCTCTACAGCACATTCAGTCCCTCTGAGGCTTCTTATACAGTTACTGCAGGAAACAGTGGAAAGCCATGCCTGAAAAAGAATACCATGCCCTACAAACTGGTCACCAGGGTCAAAACAGGACTTTACAACAAGAATATCTGCTGTGAATTGAGAAGGTAAATATCCCAGACCCAGTTCCCACACAAGCATGTTTTCTGAGTTATGATTCTCACTCAAAATGTAGGAAAATCCAGCCTGAGGAGAGTCAAGGCATGTGCCCAGAAAGAAACCATGCATGTGGTATTAGTTCCATATTATCCCTCCTCCCAAATGTTTGTAATATTGTATAACCCACTGGAGCTTTTTTTCTAAGTGGCCTTATCTTTGATAATTACTAATTATCAACTAAAATTACAAATTATCATAATATACAAATGATTAACAGCAATGAATAATATTCTAAATCATTAATTATGACAGTTATTAATAATACACAAACATCTATTAACACTAGTAACCTTTTAATGAACACCTACACACAACAAACACTTAATTTGTTGACTTTTCATCCTCATAACAACTCTGAAAAGGAGAATTTATCACAGCAAAGTACAGAAGAGAAAAGAGATGTTCACAGAGATTACTAAAAACTTAGTTTTTTATCTCTAAACTGGTAAAGCTAAGATTGCAATTTAATTCCTCTGATCTTAACCATCATTCCTTAATTAATTGAGCAATTCATTCAGCAATTGTTTATTGAGGGCCTACTATGTGGCATGCATGGTTCAGAGAGAAGTTTAACTTTAAGAGGCAAATGTGCTTTAGGGGATTTAGTATAGCCAGAAGTAGAGGGAAGGAAACCAAGGGGAGAAACAGGAATAATAGGGAAATGTTGTAATTTAGAGAAATCAAACAAGAGAGGCAATTATAAGTTTATTATTGGGTACCAGTACAGTTATATATCATTTATAGTTTATATACTACATATGATATATATTTATTATAGTCATTTTCATCTCCTGATAAATCCCATAACTGATATTATATATTTTTACAGTTGAGCTCCACTTGCTTTGAATAATAAACTCACTTCTCCAACAGAGCATCAACCAGGAAAAAATGATAGTGTATATGTTCCACTATTTCATCTTTTCTGAAGATGTGAAAAATAGGCTGCTAGTCATGTAAATATAGAGTGCTATAAAAATAATAACTTTATATGAAAGAAGAGGCTGAACTTCTGACTAAAAATGGGAAATAAAGGAAAATATTAAGTACGGAATTTTTGATTATATTATAATGGTGGTATATAAATGGAAATTTAATGAATAAGGAAAATATTTCTGCCAATATACGATTAAAGTTGAGTATGATCTGTATCGGAGACATGCATTGCTTTGGAGAAGACAGAGATATAGGCTACTATTACAAGTTAGGAGGGTACACAGAAAACAAAACTGTAACAATGGCCATGGAACTAGGTATGGGAATATTTTCTTTCCACTTATGTACATGTTATTAAAAACAATCTGCTGAATATTCATAGAAAATTAGGGATACCTAAGTCACAATATGAATACCACATTGCTAATATTTTCTGGTGGCATGATATTTCTACAAACCTTGTTTTAAGAGTTCTTAGGTACAAAGTGGTCATATTTCTCTAGGTGTGATAGGAGCTCCATCCAAGTGAATGGTAATTGCAATACTTGCATGCCTTCCACAACTATCTAAGCCATTTGTGTCAGTGATATTTCCAATATTAAAGTTATTTACATACCAGATGGTTATGGTTATAGAATGTCCTTTATTAATTGAAGTATAGTTGATTTATAATATTTTATTATAAATGCTCTACATTGTCATGTGTAGAGCATAGTGATTCAGTTATTTATTGTGATTATATTCCATTATAGGTTATTAGAAGACATTAAATATAATTCCATGTAATATACAGTAAATGCTGTTGCTTATGTATTTTATACATAGTAGTTTGTATCCTTTAATCCCATACTCTTAATTTGCCCCTCCTCCATTTCCTCTCCCCTTTGGTAACTATAATTTTGTTTTCAATATCTGTGAGTCTGTTCCTATTAAGTGTGTAGATTCATTGAATTACATTTTTAGATTCCACATGCAAGTGATCTCATTTATTATATAATATTTGCCTTTTTCTGTCTGATTTACTTCACTAAGCATAATATTCTCTGAGTACATGTTGCTGCAAATGCTGAAATTTCATTCTTTTTTGGTAATATTCCATTATATATATAATACAAATTATATATGTGTAATATATATATTATGTCTTCTTAAACCAATCATCTGTGGATGGGCACTTGGATTGTTTCCATGTCTATGTCCTACTGTAATCAATGCTGTTATGAACACTGGGGGTATATCAGTTCCGTTCAGTTCAGGGCAGTCGCTCAGTCCTGTCTGACTCTTTGCGACCCCATGAATCGCAGCACGCCAGGCCTCCCTGTCCATCACCATCTCCCGGAGTTCACTCAAACTCACGTCCATCGAGTCGGTGATGCCATCCAGCCATCTCATCCTCTGTCGTCCCCTTCTCCTTCCCCCAATCCCTCCCAGCATCAGAGACTTTTCCAATGAGTCAACTCTTCGCATAAGGTGGCCAAAGTACTGGAGTTTCAGCTTTAGCATCATTCCTTCCAAAGAACACCCAGGACTGATCTCCTTCAGAATGGACTGGTTGGATCTCCTTGCAGTCCAAGGGACTCTCAAGAGTCTTCTCCAACACCACAGTTCAAAAGCATCAATTCCTTGGTACTCAGCTTTCTTCATAGTCCAACTCTCACATCGATATATGACCACTGGAAAAACCATAGCCTTGACTAGACGAACCTTTGTTGGCAAAGTAATGTCTCTGCTTTTCAATATGCTATCTAGGTTGGTCATAACTTTTCTTCCAAGGAGTAAGTGTCTTTTAATTTCATGGCTGCAGTCACCATCTTCAGTGATTTTGGAACCCCAAAAAATAAAGTCTGACACTCTTTCCAATGTTTCTCCATCTATTTCCCATGAAGTGATGGGACCAAATGCCATGATCTTCATTTTCTGAATGTTGATCTTTAAGCCACCTTTTTCACTCTCCTCTTTCACTTTCATTAAGATGCTTTTTAGCTCCTCTTCACTTTCTGCCATAAGGGTGGTGTCTTCTGCCTATCGGTGGTTATTGATATTTCTCCCAGCAATCTTGACTCCAGCTTGTGCTTCTTCCAACTCAGTGTTTCTCATGATGTACTCGGCATATAAGTTAAATAAGCAGGGTGACAGTATACAGCCTTGACGTACTCCTTTTCCTATTTGGAACCAGTCTGTTGTTCCATGTCCAGTTCTAACTGTTGTTTCCTGACCTGCATATAGGTTTCTCAAGAGGCAGGTCAGGTGATCTGGTATTCCCATCTCTTTCAGAATTTTCCACAGTTTATTGTGATCCACACAGTCAAAGTCTTTGGCATAGTCAATAAAGCAGAAATAGATGTTTTTCTGGAACTCTTGCTTTTTCCATGATCCAGCGGATATTGGCAATTTGATCTCTGGTTCCTCTGCCTTTTCTAAAACCATCTTGAACATCTGGAAGTTCACAGTTCACATATTGCTGAAGCCTAGCTTGGCGAATTTTGAGCATTACTTTACCAGCGTGTGAGATGAGTGCAATTGTGTGGTAGTTTGAGCATTCTTTGGCATTGCCTTTCTTTGGGATCAGAATGAAAACTGACCTTTTCCAGTCCTGTGGCCACTGCTGAGCTTTCCAGATTTGCTGGTTACATTATTTGCAAATATTTTCTCCCATTCCATAGGCTCCTTTTTCCTTTTGTGGATTGTTTCCTGTACTGTGAAAAAGTTTATAAGTTTGATTGCACCACATTTGTTTATTTTTGCTTTTGCTTCTTTTGTCTTAGCAGACTGACCTAAGAAAATATTGCTACATTTTATGTCAGAGAATGTTTTGTCTATGTTCTCTTCTGGGAGTTTAGTGTGTCAAGTCTTATATATAGGTATTTAAACCATTCTCAGCTTATTTTCATGTATGGTATCAGGGAGTGTTTGGATTTCATTGATTTTTCGTGTAGCTGTCCAGCTCCCCCAACACCACTTGCTGAAGAGACTGTCTTTTCCATTGTATATTCTTGCCTACTTTGTCAAAGATTGACAGTAGGGACACACGTTTACTCCTGGGCTCTCTATTCTGTTCCACTGATTTAAATGCCTTTTTGTGCCAATACCATGCTGCATTGATTACTGTGAAAGTGAAAGTGAAGTCGCTCAGTTGTGTCAGACTCTTTGCAACCCCATAGACTGCAGCCTACCAGGCTCCTCTGTCCATGGGATTTTCCAGGCAAGAGTACTGGAGTGCGGTGTCATTGCCTTCTCCAAAATACATTATTAATTTATCTTGAAAGTGAAAGTGAAGTTGCTCAGTCATGTCCAACTCTTAGCGACCCCATGGACTGCGGCCCACCAGGCTCCTCCATCCATGGGATTTTCCAGGCAAGAGTGCTGGAGTGGGGTGCCATTGCCCTCTCCGATTGATTGCTGTAGCCTTTAGTAAAATTTGAAGTCTGGAAGGGTTATACTCCTAGTAGTAGTGTTAGTCCATCTCCTCTGTCCATGGGATTCTCCAGTCAAGAATACTGGAGTGGGTTGCCATTCCCTTCTCCAGAAGATCTTCCCAACCTGGGGACTGAACCTGGATCTCCTGCACTGAAGGTAGATTCTTTACTGTCTGATCTACAGGGAAGCCATTAAATGCCTTGCTTTGTTCTTTTTGCCCAGGAATGCTCTGTTAATTCTGGGTCTTCTGTGATTTCATATAAATTTTAGGATTATTTCTTCCACTTCTGTGAAAAATGTCATGGGCAGTTTGATAGGGTTCACATTAAATCTGTAGATTTCTTTGTGTAGCGTGGCCATTTTAACAATATTAATTCTTCAAATTCAAGAACATGGGATAGCTTTCCACTTCTTTGAGTCATTTTCAATTCACTTTATGAATGTTTTATATTTCTTGGAGATTAAGTCTTTTACTTCCTTAGTCAGGTGCAGACCTAGGTACTTTAATTTTTTGGACACATTTTAAAAGGAATGATTTCCTTTCTTTCTCTTTTTGATATTTCATTGTTACTGTAAAGAAACACAACATATTTCTGTATATTAATCTTTTATTCTGCTACTTTGTCACATCTACTTATTAGCTCTAATAGTTTTTGTTTGCAGTCTTTAAAGTTTTCTATGTGAAGTATCAAGAGCTTCACTGGTGGCTCAGATGGTAAAGAATCTGCCTGCAATACAAGAGCCTCGGGTTCAATCCCTGGTTAGGGAAGATTCTCTGGAGAAGGAAATGGCTACCCACTACAGTATTTTTGCCTGGAGAATTCCATGGACGGAGGAACCTGGCAGGCTACAGCCCAGGAGATCACAAAGACAGACATGGCTGACTGACACACACACGCATACACACACATATAGAATACCATGTCATTTGCATGTAATGACAATTTCACATCTCCCCTTCCAATATGGGAGCCTTTTATTTATTTTTCTTGTGTGACTGCTGTGACAAGGACTTCCAATGATGTTGAACAGAAGTGGTGAGAATAAGCATTCTTGTCTTTTTCCAGATTTTAGCAGGAAAGTCTTCAGCTTTTCACTGTTGAGTATTATGTTGGCTGTGGGTTTATCATAAGTAGCTTTTATTATGTTGATATATGGTCCCTCTATATCCATTTTGCTAAGAGTTTTCAATCATGAATGGGTACTGAATTTATCAAATGAATTTTCTGCATCTATTGAGATAATATTGTGGTTTTTATTTTTTATTTTGTTGATGTGATATGTTGTACCACATCAACTTATTTGCATATGTTGAATCATCCTTGTGACACTAGGATGAACTGAACTTCATCATAGTATACAACCCCTTTTAATGTGATATTGGGATCAACTTGCTAATATTTTATTATTTTTCCATCTATATTAATCAAAGTGGGAAGAATGATAGGTTTGATTTTCTTGGGCACCAAAATCACTGTGGACAGTGACTGCAGCCACAAAATGAAAAGACATTTGTTCCTTGGAAGAAAAGCTATGACAAACCTATACAGCCTATTAAAAAGCAGAGACATCACTTTGCTGACAAAGGTCCGTCTAGTCAAAGCTATGATTTTCCCAGTAGTCATGTATGGATGTGAGAGTTGGATCATAAAGAAGGCTGAGTGCTGAAGAATTGATGCTTTTGAAATGTGGTGTTGGAGAAGACTCTTGAGAGTCCCTTGGAAAGCAAGGAGATCAAACCAGTCAGTCCTAAAGGAAATCTACCCTGAAGATTCTTTGGAATGACTGATGCTGATGCTGATGCTGATGCTGATGCTGATGCTGAAGCTGAATCTCCAATACTATGGCCACCTGATGCGAACAGCCAACTTATCGGAAAAGATCCTGATGCTGGGAAAGACTGAGGGAAGGAGCAGAAGGGGGCAATAGAGAGTAAGATTGTTGGGTGGCATCATTGACTCGATGGACATGAATTTTAGCAAATTCTGGGAGGTAATGAAGGAGCCTGGCATGCTGCAGTCCATGCAGTCACAGAGTTGAACACAACTGACTGAACAATAATACTATTCCTCAAAGATACTGGCCTATAATGTTTTGTATGGTTTCTGTTTGGCTTTGGTATCAGGGTGATGATGGCTTCATAGAATGTCTTTGGGAGTGTTCTCTCCTCTTCAATCTTTTAGCAGAGTTTGAGAAGAATCAGTACAAATTCTTCTCTGAAGGTTTGGTAGAATTCCCCAATGAAACCATTTGGTCCTGCACTTTTGTTAGCTGGATGTTTTTAAATTATTATTAGAGATTCTTTTTCACTTCCAGTGATCAGTCTGATTAAATGATCTTTTTCTTCTTAATTCAGTTTTGGTGGGCTGTATGTTTCTAAAAAAACTTATCCATTTCTTATTTGTCCAGTTTGTTAGCATATAACTGTTCACAGTATTCTCTCTTTTTAAAAAAATTTCTGTATTATTGGTTGTTTTTTCTCCTCTTTCATTTATTATTTTATTTGGTTTCTCTCATTTTTCTTCTTGATGCTTATTTGCACTCTTCTTGATCAGAGGTATATAGATTTTGTTTATCCCTTCAAAAAAAAAACCCAACCCTTGGTTTTATGATTTTTCCTATTTTCTTTTTAATCTCAACTGTATTTACTTCCTTTCTGAACTTTATTTCCTTCCTTCTGTTGACTTTATGTTTTGTTTGTTATTCTTTTCCTAATTCCTTTAGTTGGTAGATTAAGTTGTTTATTTGAGAGTTTTCTTATTTTTGAGCAAGGCTTCTTCTCTATGAACTTCTCTCTTAGGACCGCTTTTGCTGTATCCTATAGGTTTTGTATGGTTGTGTTTTCATTGTCAACTGGCTCAAGACATTTTTAGTTTCCTCTGTGATTTAATTATTGACCCATTGTTCTTTTAGTAGCATGTTGTTTAGTATCCATTCACCTTCCTGCCCCATTCTCTTTCTGTGCTGTTGTAGTTGGAAAAAATGCTTGAAATAATTTCTATCCTCTTAAAAATGTCTGAGCCTTGATTTGTGTCCTACTATGTGGTCTATCCTAGGGGATGCTCCATGTGCTCTTTGAAAAGAATTTGTATTTTGGTTTTTTCAAATGTCATGTCTTGAAAATACCAAATACGTCTAACTGATTTATTATATCATTTAGGAGCTCTGTTGCCTTATTGATTTTTTATCTGAAAGAGCTGTCCATTGATGTCAGTGCAGTGTTAAAGTATCCTACTATTACTGTATTCTCATCAATTTATCTCTTTATTTAGGTTGGGATTTGGTTTATATCAGAGAAAATAATGGCACCTCACTCCAGTACTCTTGCCTGGAAAATCCCATGGACAGAGGAGCCTGGGGCTGCAGTCCATGGGGTTGCTGAGGGTCGGACACGACTGAGCGACTTCACTTTCACTTTCACTTTTCACTTTCCTGCATTGGAGAAGGAAATGGCAACCCACTCCAGTGTTCTTGCCTGGAGGATCCCAGGGACAGGGGAGCCTGGTGGGCTACCATCCATGGGGTCACACAGAGTCAGACATGACTGAAGTGACTTAGCATAGCATAGCATAGCATTGGTTTATATATTTAGGTGCTCCTATATTGAGTGAAAATAAGCTAGCAAGTGTAATATTATCTTCTTGTATTGATCCCATCATCATTGTATAGAACACTTCTTTCTTTCTGAACTTTGTTTTAATGTCTATTTTGTCTAATATGAGTATTGTCATATCTGCTTTCTTGTCTTTTCCATTAGTATGAAATATCTTTTACCATCTTTTCACTCTCAATCTATGTGTGTCCTTCACCTTAAAGTGGGTTTCTTATAGGCAGCATATTATAGGTTCTTGTTTTATTATCCAACCTGCCACTCCTTTCCTCTTGATCAGAACATTTAGCCCATTGCCTTTAAAGTAGGTATTGATAGCTTTTATTTATTTGCCATTTTAAACCTTGTTTTTCTGTTGATTTTATATTTCTTCTTTGTTGCCTTCTCTTTCTTTTTCCTTTTATGGTACAATGGTTTTCTTTTGTACTGTGCTTTAACTCTCTTTTTGGTTCTTTCACTCTTTTACATGTTTTAGATTTATGGTTACTCTGGTTTTTAGGTATGTTAACCCATTAATATATCTACTTGTTTTCAACTGGTGTTCTCATATGTTTAAATACATTTTTTTAATCTATTTTTTTTCTTACTCCCTCACTCACGTTTGATTTTGATGTCCTATTTTACATCTTCATGTAAACATCCTTTTGATGTTCATTATAGTTAAAATTGTTTTCACAAGTTTTTTTTTTAAATCTATGTACTGACTTACTTAAGTGATCTTTAATCTTTTTATAAATTTTCTTTTCCTATTCTGATTTTCCCTTTCCAACTTATTTCTTTTCTATTTATAAAAGACCTTTTAATACTGCTTTTAGGGTAGGCTTACTATCACTGTATTAGTTTAGGTTTTGCTTGTCTGAGAAATTATTTATCTCTCCTTGTATTCAAATGATAATCTTGCTGGATAGAGTATCTTAGGTTGCAGGTTTTTCACTTTCAGGACTCCAAATATATCTTGCCATTCCCTGCTGGGCTGCAACATTTCTGCAAAGAAATCATCTACTGGCTTTATGGGGGTTCCCTCGCAATCAATTTTTATTTTCTCTTGTTGCCTTTAGAATCTTCTCTTTAACTTTTACCATTTCAATGATATTACGTTTTGGTGTGGGTCTGGTTTCATATCATTCAGGGCCCTCTGTGCTCTCTGTACTTGGGTACTGTTTCTATCTTTTGGTTTAGAAAGTTCAGTTTTCAGCCATAATTCCTTCAAATACCTTTCAATCTTCCTGTCTCTTTTCTCCTTCTGTAAAGGCTATTATGTGTAGGTTGGCAGGCTTTACACTGTCCCATAGATCTCATATGTTGCTTTCATTATTTTCATTTGCCTTTCTGTCTGCTTTCTGATTGGGTAATTTCATTATTCTATTTTCCAAATCACATGGTTCTTGAATGTCATTCAGTATGATATTCATTGCTTCTACATTGATTTTTATCTCCACAATTGATTTGCCTTTTTTTGATTGGTTCATCTTTACAGTTTCTAGTTCTTTTTTTGTGGTGATCTGCTTTTCTATCAATAATCTTTCTTAATTCATTTAGCATTTTTACTATCTCCTTTTTCAAGTCAAGGTCTATTATAATGGTGAAATCTGCTTAATTATCTGTCCTTTCAGGGTATTTTTCTTGTTCTTGTCATTGGGGGTGGTTACTCTGCCTTCTTTTTTACTTAACTTTGTCTCTATGAATTTAGGAGGAACAGTTCTTTATCACAGTCTTGAAGGAATATAGTTATGTGGGAACATTCCTGTGGAGACTATGTGTCTAATAATTTTGGTGCAAGGGCTGAGTTTTGTATGGATAGCATACATGTCTTTCTTCAGAGTGTGTTGGTCATTTTGCCCTTCTTAAAGGGTGTGGTTAGTTTTGTATTGCCTAGATCCTGTGCTGGATGTGAGGTCGAGATTTCTCTCTACTCTGTGGCTATCTCTGCCCTATTGGGTAAGGTCTGCTCTCCAGTTATTGCAGTAAAAACCCTGAGGTTTGAGTTTGATCAAGTTCCTATGCTCTTGAGTGTGCTCCTTGACCCAGAGGTGTTGGGCTCAAGCAAGTGAGTCCTGTGCCTTCAAAACAGGCCTTTGCACTGCCTGTGTAGGCATCTAGGGTTCCGTTCAGAAGCAGCCCAAAGTTGTATCTAATTTCTCTTGTGTCTTGTATATGTCCCAGATTTAGTACAAGGCTGTGTTGTGGAACAGGCTAAGGCTGGGTATCAAGGCACTGTGACTATAGGAATTGAGGTGGCTGCGGGGCCATCTAAGGTCTGGGCTGCTTCCGTGGTAGACTTTTTTCAGTATTTGTCTGCCGAGATCAAGCACTAAGCTGTGGTGTGGAGCATGCGGAACCAAGGCACTCTCACTGGGAAATGAACTGCTATGTATTCCTGCCCAGGGCTTGTCTACCCAAGATTCAGTGCTGAGTATCTCTGTGTTCTCATGGCATCATCCAGTGGGCTGTGACAGTGGTCTCCATGACTCCACCCAGGTCTCATCCCAGGAATCCTAGTCTGTCTCTACATAGCTAGACCAAATATTTGCCTTGATCTTCTACTAGGCTGTAGTATGGAATGAGCAGTACCCCGTTAGACTGGGAAATGTGGAGGAGAGGTAGCAGTCACCAGTTCAAGGCTCTTGCCTTTCTGATTGTTAGCAAACCAGCATGCACATACTCTGAGGGGTTGAACTTTTAACACCTACTTTTTCCTGCCTGAATTCTGAACCAAGTAATGTAGATGAATCACAAGAAGAGAAATAAAAATGTCAGCTTTATTACTGATGGAGCAGATATAGATCATTGCTTATGTATGCAGAATTCTAGTTCTTAGGTGAAGGTCTCATCTGCACCCCAAAAATGGACAAACTTATCAGTACAGTTTAGGCAGAGCAGCAAAACCACAGGTCTTGCCTTGAAGCCTTTACCTCCAAGCTTAACAACTGTCCAGAACTTGGCTACCTGCTCTACCTACACTGAAAGGTGTATGCCAAAGAGCAGTGAGTAAGAAAAGGACTGGCAAAGCAAGCTCAGGTCCTACTCCCAAAGCCACCTGTCAGTTAAGTTATTCCTTCACTCTTGGGAAGGCACAAATGATAACAGAGAAAGAGATGGGGGAGAGTTGCCCTATGGATATTCCTTTAAATAAAAGGAATCATCAGGAATAGGATTACTGTCCTCTAAAAAGAAGGCAACGTTGAGTAGGAGTCAATCTTGGACATAGTGATTTATCATCAATGAATGAAAAGTGCTAAGATTTCTACTCATTAATAAAATATTTATGGAATATCTGCTTTCTGTTAGCACTGTGCTAGCATCTGAAATATAAAGCATATAAAATATGGTTTCTAATCTCAAAAAGTTTACATTCTATAACTATGTAATATATTCAAAAGAGAACCTCAGAAATAATTTGAGGTATTCAACATAAATTAGAGATTTACACTATAATGTTAGAATCTTTTATTTAAATAATGAAATCACTGAGATAAAAATCTATATCAAATTTTATTTAAAAAATACAGTCTTGAAAGAGAATAAGCTACCTTAAATTCAGCCAATTTCAATCTTTCAGTTCTTATCAGATGTTTTACATCCACAATTTCTCAAGAACAAACCTTCCAACTTTTTGTATTTATAAAATCTGGTTATTTTGTTTGCCGCCCAGACATACGATGCCTCCATATCAGTGCCTACACGTCATTTATTCAACATAAATACTTTATGAGTTCTATAAAAGTGAAGAAGAATCATGTTTTGTTCCATTATTCTCTCAAAGATGGACTTCATTAAAACATGATTCTTTGGGTCTTTGCCAGGCAACTAGATAAAGTAGTATAACAAGAACCTTCTGGTTGTTTCAGTAACAAGCACCAATCAATAGGATTATACTAAATTTCATGCTATGGCAGGTCATATTTTACCAAGGTTCCACTGCATTTACAATGAACAATAGTTACTCTGTAGATCTCTTTATTAACTCTCATAGTAGTTCTTTAGGTCTGGAGACTTTCCACCACCAAACTTTTAATGTCAATATTGAAAAATCAATATTTTAGAAAAATAAAATAAGATTATTTTCATTTAACTTCTAAAATATGTTGAAATTACATATTCTCAAATAGAAAAAATGTTATTGTTATATAAATAAATATTTCTACATAATAGAAATAAAAATAGCTAGTATTTATTCAGTGCTAGCAGTCACTAGTTGTAGGGCCTTGCATATATTATCCCCAATATGTTAACTTCATGATGGCCCTTTGAAATAGATACTATTATCTCTGTTTGATGCTCCTAGAAATTAATATAAAGGAAACAAAATTTAGCCAAAACTGAAACATTTAAGTAATTGCTCAAAATCACATCTAATAAATATGAGCAATGCTGGATATGAACTAGAGTCTGAAAGATTCCAGGCTCAGATGCAGAGGATTCTGCCTCCAATAATGCAGCCGAATGAGAGTATCTATTTATACAAAGTTTCTCTTGTGTTTTAAAATGCCAAAATAAATAAATAAATAATATGTTTATATAACATACATTATATTTTCTATATAACAAGACTATATAAATTATAGATACTTACCTTATTTTAGACGTACTTGTATATGAACATGGATTTGAAATTATGCATCTCTCTATAGAGTTTTAGATACTCAGATTATACCAGATGACTACTTATTCCAATCCAAGCAACCATACTGCTATAAGTTAAAAACTTAATACCTCAAATATTTATACTAGCAAACCAAAAACATACTTCAGAGATATATCATAATACATATATACATACATGTCTTCTATATTAACATGACTAATGAATTAAATAAGTAGATCAGACCTTAACATGAAGTTGATCCTGTAGAAACTGGTATGTATTGTGAAGATATAAATTATATATTCCTTTAACATACAAATTATAAAATAAATATGTAGTATAGATTTTTTAAAATTCCCAATGGAAAAGAAAAGAGTATAAATCCCTATTCCTGAGTTATTTTGGCTTTAATAGCTCACAAACAGAATCATCCAGAGAGCTTGTTAAACTGCAGATCACTGGATTCCATTTTTTGTGTTTTTGAGAATTTGCATGTTTAGCCCATTCCCAGGAGATACTAATGGTGCTGGTTCAGAGACCACATTTTAGGAAATATTCTTAAGAACATAAAGGTATAAAGTAAATTTTAACCCCTCTGCTTATCCTCATCCTACAGGTCAAATCTTGGGCAACAACTGCTTTTTGAAGATGTGGACAAGCAAGTGACAAGTCCACCAGCAAGTAATTTAAGTTTTTCCCAAGAATCCCAGTATATTTGAGTCACAGGAGGAATTTCTAAAAATTCCACTGTTCGGGCCCCATCCAAAACTAATTAAATTGGAGCCTCTTGATGAAAGTGAAAGAGGAGAGTGGAAAGGTTGGCTTAAAGCTCAATATTCAGAAAACTAAGATCATGGCATCCAGTCCCATCACTTCATGGCAAATTGATGGGGAAACAATGGAAACAGTGAGAGACTATTTTCTTGGGCTCCAAAATCACTGCAGATGGTGACTGCAGCCATGAAATTAAAAGACTCTGGCTCCTTGGAAGAAAAGCTATGACTAACCTAAATAGCATATTAAAAAGCAGAGACATTACTTTGTCAACAAAGGTCCATCTAGTCAAAACTATGGTTTTTCCAGTAGTCTTGTATGGATGTGAGAGTTGGACTATAAAGAAAGCTGAGTGTGGAAGAATTGATGAGTCCAAGAGTTGACTCATTGGAAAAGACTCTGATGCTGGGAGGGATTGGGGGCAGGAGGAGAAGGGGGCAACAGAGGATGAGATAGTTGGATGGTATCACCGACTGGATGGACGTGAGTTTGAGTAAGCTCTGGGTATTGGTGATGAACAGGGAAGCCTGACATGCTGTAATCCATGGGGTCACAAACAGTTGGACACAACTGAGTGACTGAACTATACTGAACTGATATGAGTGTGGAATTCAGGCAATGCTAAAACACCCCACTCTTTCCAATAGGCAGCCAAGGTTGAGAATAAGAAAAATGTAGCAATACTTATACCCAGTGGTGTTAAAGAGCTACCTCCATATTACAGATCTCAAGGACAAGAAGACTGTCAATCACTATGTATGTTTTTCAGTCAAATATGTAGATTTAGATAGTTATTCATAACAATATAATCAATACTGAAGTGGTCAAACTTAATAAATACAGAAGGTATTTTTAACACAATTTTAGTTTAATAATTACAGTCAAAAACTTATGTTTCTGCCTTTAATAGAAATTAAGTGGATATGGCAATTAAAATGGGGATGATTCTGATTAAAAGAGACTTGAGTCAATCTATAAAGGGAATTCGGTCACAGATTTAGTGAGAAGTTTCCTGAAGAGGATGTAAGAAAATCTATGAAATAAGTTCTCCATCTACTCCCGTTCTTATTAATATACATGTTTTAATATATTAATTTGTTGTTTTCATGCTTCTTTTCTTTGGGCTAGAAATCAATAAATTTAAACATGCATATTCTGATAGATTCCCTGCTAAATTTTTTTCAAATTTATATTCGTTATTGCTATTTTCAGCTTTCTAATTAAGTGAACATTCCTTACACATCAAAAGCGGAATTAGTTTTGGCCAATAAAACCTTAACTGGTTATTTATTTATAACTTGGCTGGCCTCACTGAAAAACTTCTATATCCTCAAGTAGGTTATTCACAAGACCTTTTCAACGTTCTATGTAATTTCACTCGGAGTTGAGAAAATACTTTTAAAATGTTCAGAAATCATCTCTTAAAAATAATTTTCCTCATCTAGGGTAATATTAATGATGATATATTTTATTTATTTAAAGCCTTTAATACAAGTATTAAAGGCATTATCTCTCCAAAGATTGTCCTTTTGTAGTAATGCTATATTTTTACCTTAGAAACATAAAACAAAATGAAATTAACAGAACACTAAATTGAATAACACCAGTATTCAACATATTTTGTTGAATTACTATTATGAACAAGCTGTTGTAAAAGCAGCGAGTAACTATGGTGAGATAACCTAAAAAACATGAGTTGGCAAACTGTAAGGGCAAGATACTAAACATTTTAGGACTTGTAATGCCACTTGCAGTCTCTGTTATATTCTCCTTCTCCTTTTTCTTCAATAACCACTTACAAACATAAAAACTTTTTTTTGGCTTAGAAACTATAACAAAACAGACTACGAGCTGGATTTTGGCTAATGGCCTATAGGTTGTTGATCTGTGACCTAAAATGTTTTTAGAGTATATTATCGTTATTACGATTGTGGTTTTTGAACCAAAATTTGAGTAATACCATCTGCAAATTTGCAACCACATTTAGAGAACATTCATGAAAGTGACCAAGAATCAAAAATGATTACAAATCTGCATAATTAATCTCAAGTTGTGGAAGACGAATGATTCAGAAACACTGAGTTATACAATAGTAATACTACTAGAATAAGCATAGAGGACACCTACAATAGGGACAGCTGTGCATGATTTACTTTAGTTTTAGTCATAAAATTCAATATCATGTGCCAAGAATCTGAATTATGAGGCAAAGAATAAAAAGGCACAGACTTCTAGTAATGAAGTGTCACCCACAGAAGAGGAAAATAAATACAGTATCCCATGTACTTGAATAAGGACAATATTTAGTAACAGAGGATACAATTATTTTTCCATGAATCTACATCCAAAAGCATACGCACAGTTTTATTTTGAAAATCATATATAATGATTTCATTTTTATGTTGGAACTACTCCTCATACCCTCAAAATATACATCCTGAAAATATGGTTTCATTATTTGAGATAGATTAAATTATACTACATTTATACAACATAGACATAGTTTCTGTATTTGATAGTATTTCAAGAATAATGTTCTGACTAGGCTGTTCTAAAAATGGCTTAGCTACTTTAAAAAAAAATTGCTGTTGCTATTCGCTGGAAGACTTTTGAGAAAGCGATCATATGACACACACACACATATATATACACACACATATATAAACTGATTCTTAAAATATATGAATGGATGACATATACATATGTGTGTGTATATATATACATGTCATCCATTCATATATTTTAAGAAGCATTAAGTTTAAAATAGAATATTTTTCTTAAAAGACTGTTTTCACTTTTGCTTGGAAGCTTCAGAAGTCATTATTAGTCTTCTATCCCAGGGAGAGAAAAAAATTGAACCAGAAGAACCGTTTCAAGACCAATTGACTTTAATGCCTATGTACCAATTCAGCAGAGTTGCTTGGGAAATGAGGGAGAAGGAAGCTGTTGAAAAAGCACAGTAGGAATCCATCTAGGAAAAAAAAATTAATGTGAACTAAATCACATCATCTCAGTATGTTACTGAAGGCTGTGGAAACATATGAAAGAGTGACTATGTCTCAACTGAAAAAAGTCAGGAAGTACATATTTGCTATTTATAAGAGACAATTTATATTATATACAAGTAAATAACATATGATATGTTATCTTATTATGAAGTTTATTAATATATAAGTAGAAAATTTTAATGTACACTAAAATATTTACATGTATAAATGTTGCTATTTTTTGCCTTTGTAACATTTCCTAATCATTTTAGCTCTGTTCTTCAGGTTGTCTAATTGGAGAAATTTATCTTGTTGCTGGTTAAACATGACCAGTAACAATGGTTTAGTGTTGGGAACTCACTGGACTAGTGCCTTAATGAAACTCCAGGGGGTAGCCATTGAGAATCAGTTTGAGCATCACTAAAGAAGAAGAGAACAAATCCGTGACCACAAAATATTCTGCAACTAAGAGCAGTTCGTTTACAGAAAGATTAACTAGAGTGGTGTTGAGTCACTAGAGCAGCATAGGTGATGAAGAGAAAAAAATGCAGTTGTGCATATAAGCACTGAATTCCTAACACTTGCTATGCATGGTCTGTCAGCCCATGCTCCCCACAGGTTTACTTTCAGAAAACATATACCTAAATGGCAAAATAACATATTTAAAATGTCAATGTTAATTATTTTCTTTACTTGTTATTGTCCAATACACATTACCCAACACCCTCACTGAAGTAATACTGGGTCAGTTTCCAGACTTCCATGGCAATGGGGTCACAGAACTTCAACAACAGTCCTTGTTTGGTGAAGGTGCTACTTTCACTAACCATTTCCATTGCGCTGTCGTTTGTAAATATTTGAACAGACACTTACATGCCTGCTATTTTGTTTGCTAGAATCTGTGAAGAAATATTTAAATGTTTTCCTGTTCTCAAGGTTTGGGGAAAAAGACATGTAAAGCACAAAGGTAAGGGTTGCTATAATAGAATAATGCAAAATGGGCTTTGAAGGCATAGTGTACTAGTAAATTTTACCCACACAAAGTAGTATAAATTTCAGTGAGAAGATAATGCTTCAGAATAATCTTTAAAAATTATTTTAAAGAATACAACATTGTAAATCAACTATACTTCAATAAAAATATTTTGAAGGTATAATAACACATTAAAAACACAGAATGGAAGTTTAAAAGTATCAGATGATTAATATTTGATTATAAAGAAACATTAGATTATATGAAGATTTTTTCACCTATTCTGATATTTTGCTTTTCTCATAAGGAAAGGACAAAAATCCTTTCCAGTAAATACAATTAGTATTAGGAAATCAGCACAGAAATCTAAAAATTAAAAAAAAAAACTATCATTAAAGTTTACTTACCAGAGAACCACAATAAATACACTGAATTACTAATTTCTAAATCAGTCTGCTGAAACAAAATTTATTTTTATATAGAACATTAACATGAAATGCAGCAAAACTTAGAGGTGCTTGCATGATGCATTTGCACTCTAAAATATTTATCAGTATTGGATAAATTGTTTCATGCAAGAACAGAAAAATAATTTGTCAAGTTTATATTAAGAGACATACAAAACAATCATATGAAAAAGTTATCCTACTCCCAAGACAAAAATCCTCTTAACCTACAAAAAGTGACAATGGGACAAATTTAGTGACAAATCAACTATTTAACAAAAATTTACATTTTTTGAAATAAACTTTTTTTCACTGCTCATTCTCTACTCAGGTGAAGTGGTGACTAAAATCTATTCAGCTTGCAGTAGAAGGGAAGTTAAGTCTGACACATGTTTTATATGCACCAATCATACTGGAAAAACTAAAGATTCTATTATGAAAATGGATTTTTGACTCATATTTTTTACTTGCAGATTAAAAAATTACCCTTAATGTTTAAGTATTATTCCACATAGCACATAACCACCACTGAAAGGAATGCTATGAGTGTAATCTTTCTTGAATTAATTCTTTAAAATACCAAACTCTCAAATTTTGCTTTATTTTAAATAGAACAAAAATGTTCTGTTCAATATCAGCATCCCAGACTTAAATAGCAAGCTTCCAGAAACATCCTACTGTATTCAATATCTGTCTTCATAGAAATACAGGGTGAAATTAATGTGATAAATTAAGGTGGCAACTGAGAATGAGACATGTTTCAAGAATTGTGTTGGATACAAAGGTTAACACTGGCTTTATCTTTAAATGTCCCCTTTTTAATATGAGGAATCAGCCAGGAATTAGTTATATATATGTATATGTCATCAAAATATTTTTCTCCTCTCTCAAAAACTGTTGCCTAGAATCTTTCCAAGAATGCAATAAACAAAATGAAAAACAACGTGTTTTTAAGTTTCGTAGAAGAAAAACACATTAAGAAACATTACTGCAAATAGTTCTTCATGTACTATGCTAAGGTTTATTTTTCAAATATATACGGATTTATTAATGAGTATACCTTTAAGTATACTATTAGAAATACAAACAATGATAAGAAGATACTTCCCTCTTTGTATTTTAGTAGAAGTTCTTTCATGTTTTTATAAAATTCATTTTAAAATAACAGCATATGCCTGGGAGTGAAATACTATGAGTTTGTTTCTGAGTGAGATTCCATTAATGAGTCTACTTTTTTCAGAGTAAAGAACTGCTATATGAAAACAAAAGCAATAGGTTTGAAAGGAACTGATCCACTTTGCTGTCTCCTGAAAGCCTCCATGAGTTTTTGGAATGTGCACACTGATGCGATAAACTCTTTTTTGTTAATTTCCAGAATTCATATCCTCTTACATTTTTCTACTGAAATATCATAATTTTGTGATTTTATACAATGTTTGCTATAACTTTTTTCTCTCAGAGATAAAAATATATTAAACTAAGTAAAAAATGACACATTCTTAGTGGTGCATCATAAAGTCAACACTTTATTTAAATACATTTGGAATTCTGGCCTTTTCTTCCAAACCATAAATTACAACTTCATGAAACTTAGCTATATTAGTTGTTATAAATATAATGTTTTCTCTAAAATGCTCAAAATCAATAATTACTTTTCAAACTCAAGTGTACAATGAAGTAATTTAAATATTAAGTATCTTACTGATTTTTGAAAAGTAATGGCTTTATATTTGGAAACAAGTTTAAAAATCAATTAAATCAAGAATAAACAGGTAGCACCAGAAGTATTTGTCAATAATTATTAGTGGAAAATCCCACAATAAAAGTCTTCCAAAATTGTTGTAAATACATTTTCTATGTAAAATTATATAATCATCAGGCTTTGCTTTTTGTTGCCCAGTCCTACTTTTTCCGGATCTTTCAGTATAAAGTCACAAATAGAAAATCACTGACTCTGAAGGCCCAACTCAAAAACAAACAAACAAACAAACAAAAAAACCTATATGCTCTAAAGCAATCTTGTAGAGACTATTTAAGTCAAATGGTTCCCGAAATATTGTCATTTTAAGTTCCTCCTTAATTGTATAATTAAAGATTGCTGCCTTGTATTACCAGAATTAAAGATGAGCTCAGAAAAATTTGCTATTCTGCCTAAATTTATAGCTATTGCTCTAATAGTACTATATAATAAACCACTTGCAAAACTCAGTGACTTAAGAGCATTTATTCTCCTAGTCTGAGAATCTATAGGATGAGGTCTGCCTGAACTTGAGTACAGAATCTCTACTTCAGGTTGCAGTAATGAGAGAGCTCTTCTTCTCACTGCATATTTTTTATTTGGCTCTGCCCCACATGGCTCTCATCCTGTTTCCTCATAGAGTTAAGTAACCAGACTCCTCTGTCCAAGACTACTTGAGTGGGTTGCCATGCCCTCCTCCAGGGGATCTTCCCATCCCCGGGATTGAACCCAGGGCTCCCATATTGCAGGTGGATTCTTTACCATCTGAGCTACCAGGGAAGCCCAAGAATGTTGGAGTGGGTAGCTTATCACTTCTGTGGGGGAACTTTCTGACCCAGGAATTGAACTGGCGTCTCCTTCATTGCAGGTGGATTCTTTACCAGCTGAGCTAACCAGGAAGGCTTGTATCCTGACTACTCTCATCCTACTAGTTAAAGAAACACACATGGCTAAGCCTAGTGCCAAGGGGCAGAAAAAGATACTGTGCTCTTGGTAAGAGGATTGGGAAGTTATGCAACAAACTGCATGGATACACACATAGAGAATTTTGTCAATAGTATAATCCTACCAACACAGTATTGGAGGACATTACCTCAACCTATATTTAAATTCAGCTATAATTCTGAAGATACTTCTTCTTGATCATAAAGACATAGAAGTTTATCAAAATATACAGGTACTCCATATAAAAATATTTACCTATTTTAAAATAAAGTCATTGCAAAAGTAAAAGGATTTGAGCATATTTGGTATTACAGATAATTTCAAACTAATTAGAACAAAGATACATATTTCATTTTAATCATTTTGCATATATATCTTTTCAGAAGTCTACCTGGAAAACTACTGCCCCAATGAAGACTAAATATTTATTATTTAACTAGGCAAAAAAAAAAAAAAATCTAATTTATTGTCTCTGAAACTACTTGCTATTATTGTATTTATTTTTTCTTTTCTCAAGTCTTACCTTCAATTTCTCTCTTTTCCTGGATTCATTGATCTGTGAGTTCTACTTAAATCAGTGGTTCTGAAACAAAAGTATATATTAGAATCACCTGAGAACTTTTAAGAATTTTTTTTTTTAATAAAAACACTTGTGTGCCGAAGACACAACCCCAGAAATTTTGGTTTATTGGGGTTGGCAGGGGCTTGGTATTTTTTTTCTTTAAAAATCTCCTGGGTAATTCTAATAAATTGCCAGGACTCAAATCCCTTATGATTATTCAGTGGAAGTGAAAAATAGATTCAAGTGATTAGATCTGGTAGATAGAGGGCCTGAAGAACTATGGACAGAGGTTGGTAACATTGTACAGGAGGTGATGATCAAAACCATCCTTGAGAAAAAGAAATGCGAAAAGGCAAAACGGTTGTCTGAGGAGGCATTACAAATAGGTGAGAAAAGAGATGTGAAAGGCAAAGGAGAAAAAGAAAGATAATCCATCTGAATGCAGAGTTCCAAAGAATAGCAAGAAAAGATAAGAAAGTCTTCCTAACTGACCAATGCAAAGAAATAGAAGGAAAAAATAGAATGGGAAAGACTAAAGGTCTCCTCAAAAAAATTAGAGTTACCAACAGACATATCATGCAAAGATGGGAACAATAAAGGACAAAAATAGTATGGACCTAATGGAAGCTGAAAATATTAAGAAGAGGTGCAAAAATACACAGAAGAACTATACAAAAAAGATTTTCATGACCCAGATAACCATGATGGTGTGATCACTCATGTAGAGCCAGATATTGGTAGTGAAAAGTTAAATGAGCCTTAGGAAGCAATACTACAAAAAAAAAAAAAAAAACTAGTGGAGGTGATGAAAAGCCAGCGGAGTTATTTCAAATCCTAAAAGATGGTCCTCTGAAAGTGCTGCATTCAATACACCAGCAAGTTTGGAAAACTCAGCAGTGGCCACAGGAATGGAAAAGGTCACTTTTCATTCCAATCTGAAAAAAGGGCAATGCCAAAGAATGTTCAATCTACCACACAACTGCACTCATCTCACACGCTAGTAAAGTAATGCTCAAAATTCTCCAAGCCAGGCTTCAGCAATACATGAACTGTGAACTTCTAGATGTTCAAGCTGGATTTAGAAAAGGCAGAGGAACCAGAAATCAAATTGCTAACATCCACTGGATTATCAAAAGAACAAGACAGTTCCAGAAAAACATCTATTTCTGACTTATTGACTATGACAAAGCCTTTGACTGTGTGGATGACAATAAAATGTGGAAAGTTCTGAAAGAGATGGGAACACCGGACCACCTGATCTGCCTTTTGAGACACCTGTATGCAGGTCAGGAAGCAACAGTTAGAACTGGACATGGCACAACAGACTAGTTCCAAATAGGAAAAGGAGTATGGCAAGACTGTATACTGTCACCCTGCTTATTTAACTTCTATGCAGAGGACATCATGAGAAAGGCTCAGCTGGATGAAGCACAAGCTGGAATCAAGATTGCTGGGAGATATATCAATAACCTCAGATGTATAGATGACACCACCCTTATGGCAGAAAGTGAAGAAGAACCAAAGAGCCTCTTGATGAAAGTGAAAGAGGAGAGTGAAAAAGTTGGCTTAAAGCTCAACATTCAGAAAACTAAGATCATGGCATCTGATCCCATCACTTCGTGGCAAATAGATGGGGAAACAATGAGAGACTTTATTTTGGGGGGCTCCAAAATCACTGAAGTTGTTACCTGCAGCCATGAAATTAAAAGACACTTGCTCCTTGGAAGAAAAGCTATGAACAACCAAGACAGCATATTAAAAAGCAGAGACATTATTTTGCCAACAAAAGTCCTTCTAGTCAAGGCTATGGTTTTTCTAGTAGTCATGTATGGATGTGAGAGTTGAACTATAAAGAAAGCTGAGCATCGAAGAATTTATGCTTTTGAACTGTGGTGTTGGAGATGACTCTTGAGATTCCCTTGGACTGCAAGGAGATCCAACCAGTCCATCCTAAAGGAGATCAGTCCTGAGTGTTCATTGGAAGGACTGATGATGAACCTGAAACTCCAATACTTTGGCCACCTCATGCGAAGAGCTGACCCATTTGAAAAAATCCTGATGCTGGGAAAGATTGAAGACAGGAGGAGAAGAGGACGGCAGAGGATGAGATGGTTTGATGGCATCACTGACTCAATGGATATAAGTTTGTGTAAACTCCAGGAGTTGGTGATGGACAGGGAGGCCTGGCATTCTGCAGTCCATGGAGTCGCAAAGAGTCAGACACGACTAAGTGACTGAACTAAACTGAACTGAATGGTCTTGTGGTTTTCCCTACTTTCTTCAATTTAAGTCTGAAATTTGCAATAAGAGTTCATGATGAGCCACCATCAGCTCCTGGTCTTGTTTTTGCTGACAGTATAGAGCTTCTCCATCATTGGCTGCAAAGAATATAATCAATCTGATTTCAGTATTGACCGTCTGGTGATGTCCATGTAGAGTCTTCTCTTGTGTTGTTGGAAGAGGGTGTTTTCTATGACCAGTGCCTTCTCTTGGCAAAACTGTATTAGCCTGTGCCCTGCTTCATTCTGTACTCCAAGGCTGAATTTGCCTGTGACTCTAGGTATTTCTTGACCTCCTTCTTTTGCATTTCAGTCCCCTATAATGAAAAGGACATCTTTTTTTGGTGTTAGTTCTAGAAGGTCTTGTAGGTCTTCATAGAACCATTCAACTTCAGCTTCTTCAGCTTTACTGGTTGGGCCACAGACCTGGATTACTGTGATACTGAATGATTTGCCTTGGAAACAAACAGAGATCATTCTGTCATTTTTGAGATTGCATCCAAGTACTGCATTTCAGACTCTTTTGTTGACTATGATGGCTACTCCATTTCTTCTAAGGGATTCTTGCCCACAGTAGTAGATATAATGGTCATCTGAGGTACATTCACCCATTCCAGTCCATTTTAGTTTGCTGATTCCTAAAATGTTGATGTTCACTCTTGCCATCTCCTGTTTGACCACTTCTTATTTGCCTTGATTCACGGACCTAACATTCCAGGTTCCTGTGCAATATTGCTCTTTAGAGCATTGGACTTTATTTCTGTCACCAGTCACATCCACTACTGGGTATTCTTTTTGCTTGGCTCTGACTCTTCATTCTTTTTGAATTATTTCTCCACTGATCTCCAGTAGCATATTGGGCACCTACTTATCTGTGGAGTTCATCTTTCAGTTTCCTATCTCTTTGCCTTTTCATACTGTTCATGGGGTTCTCAAGGCAAGAATACTGAAGTGTTTGCCATTCCCTTCTCCAGTGGACCACGTTTTGTCAGAACTCTCCACCATGACCCATCTGTCTTGGGTGGCTCAACACGGCATGGCTCATAGTTTCATTGTGTTAGATAAGGCTGTGGTCCATGTGATCAGATTGGTTAGTTTTCTGTGATTGTGGTTTTCAGTCTGTCTGCCCTCTGATGGAGAAGGATAAGAGGCTTATGGAAGCTTCCTGATGGGAGAGACTGACTGAGGGGGAAATGGGTCTTGTTCTGATAGTCAGGGCCATGCTCAGTAAATCTTTAATTCAATTTTCTGTTGATGGGTTGGGTGTTCCCTCCCTGTTATTTACCTGGGGCCAGACTATGGTGGAGGTAATGAAGATAATGGCGACTTCCTTCAAAGGTCCCATGCATGCTCTGCTACACTCAGTCCCCCAACCCTGCGGCAGCCCACCGCCGACCCACGCCTCTGCTGGAGACTTGGACACTCACAGGCAAGTCTGGGTCAGTCTCTTGCGGGGTCACTGCTCCTTTCTCCTGGGTCCTGGTGCATACAAAGTTTTGTTTGTGCCATCCAAGAGTGTTTCCCCTGTCTTGGGTAAGTTCTGGCAGCTCTGTGGTGGAGTTAATGGCGACCTCTTCCAAGAGAGCTTATGCCATACCCAGGTCTGCTGCACCCAGAGCCCCTGAATCTGCAGCAGTCCATTCCTGGACCATACCTCCACAGGAAACACTCAAACACAGTTCTGTCTCAATCAATACAGAAAAACAAGAAGGACCCACTGTTTGGTACAAAGAACTATATTAAATATCTTATAATAATCTACAATGGAAAATAATCTGAAAAGGAATATATTAACAGCTTGATTTTTTTTTAATTGAAGTACAGTTGAGTACAATGTTGTATTGACTTCAGGTGTACAACAAAGTGATTCAGATATATATATATTCAGATATATTCATATTCAGATATATTCAGATATATAACTTTCAGATATATACTTTCAAATAACTGAAAGTATCTGAAAACCTATGAGACCTAATAGATGGAAAGAGATTCTAGACTTTTTCTGTGGGGAAACAGTGAGAGGAAAAGAAAAAGAAACATTTCCTAATTATACTCTCTCAAGTTCAAACATTTTTATAATGGATATACATATGAGTCTTTATATGTAAATAAATAGTCTTTAACCTCCCCATTAAATCAATCAGTACTTAATTTAAAGCACCATGCTGGGTACAAACTGAGTAATTTTAGATTGCTTCCTCTCATGACCGTGCTCTCTCTCCATCCCTTTCTATCTCACACTGATACTAAGAAGAGGCAGATCTCTTAGTTCACAGAAGAAAGTCCATCAGTGGAGAACCTCCCTCCACAGAAAGGAAGTACACATTTCCCCATGCCCCAAACTGCTCCAAACTCACACTATTTACGTTTAGCGTAAATTGAAATATATGCTGAAAATCCAAAAATTGCCCTGGGGGAAACTATGAATACAACTGAAAAAGGAAGAAATAAAGTATTTTTTCCCCCTTCAAAACTGCAGCAATGAATCTCAGAGAGTAATTTTTCCCGAGTTGGGGAAGGCCTGAATCCTTACAGTGGAAAAAGAGATCTGCAGATCAAACATGTTCCTGGGTGAAAGAGAGCATGGAAAGAATCTACTGCAACATACAAAAAAACAGTGAAAAAAAAAAAAAGGTATCTTGATGTAGCAGAAGTTAGCAATCAACATAAGCTTCAGTGATGATTTGTGTGATTTGGGGATTGCAGCTGCCCATCCTGCCAACAAACCCAGGAAAGGTAGCCCAGCTGTTACCAGCAAAGAACTGCAACAATGGGAATTCTGTTCTCTGGGAGACATG
The DNA here is from genome assembly GCF_003369695.1 of Bos indicus x Bos taurus. Classification (NCBI taxonomy): domain Eukaryota; kingdom Metazoa; phylum Chordata; class Mammalia; order Artiodactyla; family Bovidae; genus Bos; species Bos indicus x Bos taurus. Next base: position 83,939,997 of record NC_040079.1, read on the forward strand.
AGGATTAACTGCCAATGATCCCAGTTGTGCGTAGGACCACACACAACTTAATTCAAACAGAAACCTGAAGTACAGTATTTGCGTGTCTTGATATTTGTAAAAATCTGAACTAATCCCTGAATATAACACACCACTAACAAAATAATTACAGAGAAACACTACTATAGAGTCTTTTTAGAAAGATGACTTCAAAAATGTTCACTGGCTTCTACTCTAAGTTGTTTAGATAGATGCCAATTTCATTATTTATACTGATTATAAAATATTTTGCATTATTTTCCCTGAAGATATGCTTAGAAGTAAAAATATAGAAACAATGACTACTATGATTAATGGGAGTCCACATGTGTGCCCGTCTCATTCTTTATTTTATACTCAGCCTTTTTTTGAATAGTCGCTTTTTCTCTCTCATTTCTTTAGAAAAAAAATAAAATGTGATCTTTGGATCAATAGTGTACCTCTGTAAAGAAGAAAATGGAAAAAATAAACTTTTGGGGAAAAAAAAAAAAACAAGTGATTCAATAGAAAATGGAAAATTAACAATGCTAAAAAGGGAACAGGGCTGATCTTTGATTTATTATGTATAGTGTTTCTCTGGTTTTCCATGATCCATGGAAGAAAGTTCAAACTTTTTCAAGGCATAAATGTTCCCATGCCCACATCTCTCCTTTAGTCACATCTTCAGCTGCTACCTGCTCTGCCCCTTATAATCTGACTGAAAAAGTAACTTTTCACTTTTCCAAAATTGTTTTTTTTTTTCATTTCTCTGTCTTATGAGATGCAATGTCCTTTGCCAGTAATAAATCTAACTAGCAAATCTCTACAATTTTTTTTTTAAGATCCAGCTCAATTTTCACTTTAAGTAAGTCTTTCTTGAGCAATTTCATGGAGACATCCAGTGCCATTCCTTGTGTTTTTATCAATACATGCTTTTATAATGGCCTTATCACACTGTATTACAACAAATTATATAGAAGAGTGTGTCTTTTCAGTGGAGTATGAATTCTTTTAAGATCAGGGTTTGTCATATTAATACCTATATTCCTTAGGATTGTTTGTTTGCTATGTAATAGACATGAAGTAACTATTTCTTGTATTTAAGAAAAAAATAATATGCCAGTGAGTCCTTTTTTGTTTTGGCACTAACCATAAGCTGCAAACTCTGCGCCTAAGACTGCACCAATACTGCCCTTCTTATAAAGGTTGAAACAGAGGATAGTCATGCCGTTTGACAGACTTAGTCCCTAATCAAGTGTGAAAAGTTATAAGCTAAGATCAACTGTTACAGGGCATCTCAGTGTTCACTGTCCTCATGTACCTGTAACAATGTCCTACCAAAAAACCAAAGTAAATCATTATTCAAAACTCAAACCCATGTGAAAGAAAAAGAGAATCTTTTTTTTTTTTGTAGAGTCTACTATAAAATATGGATAAACAGTCTAAAAGTATATTATTACTGGCCCTTTTTTTCAAGGTCTTACTCCTTTTATGCAAATGTTACATTTTAATTGTATTAGTCAAAACAGTATGGAAATATGTACAGAAAAAAGTCCCCCCATACACATTTAATTCTACCTTCTAAAGTAACCAGGGTTATATAAACACACACATGTGTGTGTGTGTGTGTGTGTGTGTGGTGAGTGTGTGTGCATGTGTGCCTGCTTGCAATGCACTTTTTTAAAAAAAAAATATTGATATCAAATATTACTATGCACCCTTCTTTTTGTATTTAACTTTCTCTTCCTTTTCCATTTTTTTTTGCCAAAGCTTGAAACATGTCAGGACTAGAAATCCTTGAGGATAATGTTTAAGGACTTTTCTTCCTCCTTTACTAAATACTGAATGTGACATTTTGCCCCATGTTATAGTCTTTCAGTCAACTAAGGTTTCAAATAGGATTATAATTTCTGTGCTTCAAAGGATGCATTTTTACACAATAACCACTTACAACACCCAGACAAGTCTGATTAGGTTCTCTCTCTTCACCCAAGCCCCACCCCCATCCCTCTTCCTGTCCCTTGGTCTCCTTCATTTTCCTTCTCTCTTCTTTTTCTCCTCTCCCACACATGCAAAACTCACACATGTCCACAGAGAGGTGGAAGAATGCCTCTATTCTGGTTATCACTCCGTAGCTATCTTCAAATTTTTTCGAACAGTTCTAGCACAGTTACCCTTAACAAGTGATATTTTATACACTGTAAATGCCAAATAAACATTTTTGGAATGAATGAATGGATGGATGGATGAATTTCACACTACATCCAACCTGTTTCACCTTTCTTTACAGATTCTGAAGTCCATGGAATTCAGATATATCTGTATTTTCTTCCTTTGATGACAGTCCATGCTTAAAATACTTCTACTCAAATTCCCTATGAATGCCATCTGAAACCATATAATGTACAATAGACCTTTAAATTTTACCCAAGGAACTCTCAAGAGTCTTCTGTAGCACCACAATTCAAAAGTATTAATTCTGTGGTGCTCAGCCTTTTCAGCAGTGACAGAATTAATTTTCTTGGGCTCCAAAATCACCATGATGGTGACTGCAGCCCTGAAATGAAAAGATGCTTGCACCTTGGAAGGAAAGTTATGCCAAACCTTGACAGCATATTACAAAACAGAGACATTACTTTTCTGACAAATGTCCATATAGTCAAAGCTATAGTTTCTCCAGTAGTCATGTCCGGATGTAAGAGTTGGACTATAAAGATGGCTGAGAGACAAAGAATTGATGCTTTTGAATTGTGGCACTGGAGAAGACTCTTGAGAGTCCTTTGGAAAGCAAGGAGATCAAACCAGTCAATCCTAAAGGAAATCAACCCTGAATATTCATTGGAAGGCCCGATGTAGAAGCTGCAACAGTTTGGCCACCTGATCCAAAGAGACAATTCATTAGAAAAGACCCTGATGCTGGGAAAGATAGAAGGCAGAAGGAGAAGGGGATGACAGAGAATGAGATGTTTGGATGGCATCACAGACTCAATGGACATGAATTTGAGCAAACTCTGGGAGATCGTGAGGGGTAGGGAGACCTGGCAATCTACAGTCCATGGGGTTGCAAAGAGTCAGACACAACTTAGTGACTGAACATCAACAGCCTTCTTTATGGTCCAACTCTCACATCCATACATGACTACTGGAAAAACCATAGCTTTGACTATATAGACCTTTGTTGGCAAAGTGATGTCTCTGCTTTTTAATATGCTGTCTAGGTTTGTCATAGCTTTCCTTCCAAGGAGCAAGTGTCTTTTCATTTCATGGCTGCAGTGACCATCCACAGTAATCCTGGAGCCCAGAAAATAAAACCCGTCATTGCTTCCACTTTATTTACCCTTCCATTTGCCATGAAGTGATGGGACCAGATACCACAATCTTAGTTTTTTAAACACTAGGTTTCAAGCCAGCTTTTTCACTCTCCTCTTTCATCCTGTCAAGAGGTTCTTTAGTCCCTCTTCACTTTCTGCCATTAAAGTGGTATCATTTGCATATATTTAAAATGCTCTATTATGCTTTAACAATCATCCTGCTTTCAACTGATTTTATTCTTCCTCAAATATATACAGGATTTTAAAAAATAATAGTAAGTTAAACCATTACCTAATACCCATTTTGTAACATAATATACATGACTATCATTTTTTCTTTTTTAAATGTGCATCTACATCCTTGTAATCCAATTAGAGGTGGTAGTAGAGAACAAAAGAGATTTCAGTTCAGTTCAGTTCAGTCACTCAGTCGTGTCCGACTTTTTGTGACCCCATGAATCACAGCACGCCAGGCATTCCTATCCATCACCAACTCCCGGAGCTAACCCAAATGCATGTCCATCGAGTCGGCGATGCCATCCAGCCATCTCATTCTCTGTCATCCTCTTCTCCTCCTGCCCCCAATTCCCTCCCAGCATCAGAGTCTTTTCCAAGGAGTCAGCTCTTTGCATGAGGTGGCCAAAGTATTGGAATTTCAGCTTTAGCATCAGTCCTTCCAAAGAACATCCAGGACTGATCTCCTCTAGAATGATTTACTCCTTTTTATAAAATTTTATTGTATAAGTAAGGAAACTGAGACCCCCAAAAGCCAAATATCTTAAGGACAGTTACATAGCTAGTCTGACCAGCTTCTGACCTAGAGACATATCTACTGTACTGACATTCAGCCTGTGTTCTTTCTACTACACTTCATTATCTTTCAAATAAAACCAGTATTTTTCCAGGACCGCTTAATTTGGTGCCATGGTTTAGTTTGGTATTAAGTTAATATTAAATATTTATTATAAAAAGAAAATAAATGAATACCATTTTATTAAAAGCAGAATGCAAGGTAATAGTTCCACCCTGTGCATGTTTAATAAGAAAAAAAAAATAATCTATGATACTGATAGCTTTATATTTTTCAAAGTAATAAATGCAATATTAAATAACTTCAATTAATATTTTTCAACTGAAAGACTAACATGTTTCTCATTGAGTTTCAAAATTTTGCCCACAAAATAATGAGTTCCCATTAAACATGAAGGAAAGTAATAGGATACTTTAAACATGTCCTTATAACCTACAATGGAAAGAACCACACACATACACTAACATTTTGAAATTAATTCACAGAGGTGCACTAAAAGTATTTTTACTATATAAAGATTCCAAACATTGGCATAAAAAAGAAATCAACTATAAAAATAGATAAAGTTTGTTATAGTTACCACTGGCAGTTTTGGTATTGACTAAATATTCTAAATAATCTAAAATAAATGACTTATTTTATCTTCTGTACTGACAATTATGCTGGTGAGTCTACTGTAAATAATTTTTCCAATAGTATGACTTATCCTGTATAAACACAACTATTTGCTTGTATGACCTCTCCTGCAAAACAATCTAGATTTACTGGAATATTTAGCAGAGCTGTTGGCATCTTAGGAAAAGAGAAAATGTCAGCAGAGAATTATTTAGAATTATAAGAATTAATAAATAAATCAGTTGTAAACGTTCAATAAACTTGATTCCCACTTTAAACTCTAAGAAATAGAATCAAACTCTTATTGAGATTTTACACATACACATATGTGTATTAATGTGGATGTGCACATGTGAATATGTGTGTCTAAATGACATTGGTGCAGCAGCCCCCAATAGCCCTATAGCTTTAACCTCAAGCCACCACTCTGCTTGACTGTGCTCTGCTTTTTTTGTAACATCCTCAATGTTTTACACTTTCTCTGTAACTGTTTTGACCTTGCTCTTTACCTTTTATATCATAGCATGAACACAAAAACCAGTAAGAACTACCAAAAACCAGAATTTGTTTTATCATGCTTTAAAAATGAAAGTCACTTACACTATATACAAGTAAAATATAGCTTTGCTTCCCAGGTGGCAGTATTGGTAAAGAACCTGCCTGCCAGCGCAGGAGACATAAGAGGTGTGGGTTCAATCCCTGGGTGGGGAAGAGCCCCTAGAGGAGGGCATGGCAGCCCACTCCGGTGTTCTTGCCTGGAGAATCCCATGGACAGAGGAGCCTGGTGGGCTACAGTACACAGCATTGCAAAGAATCAGACATGACTGAAGTGACTTAGCACACACACAGAGTATAGGTTTACTGTACAGATACTTGATATTAATGAGTTCACAGAGAACTGTGCCAAGAAATATTTGTCAGAATGAGGAAATATAGGAAGGCATAAATTAAATATATATCACAATCTCCGGCAGACACTCCACTGTCTTTTTCTGATTTAACAGTAATAAAATCTCTTCTACTAGCCTATAAAGTATTTTGATAGAAATTTCTTGCAATTTACTAATTTATATATTTTATGATAGGTTCAAGAAAGTTCATTGCTGTATACATTTATTTGAGCATTTTAAAATATGGAGTACAAATATTTATTATAGATATTCAGTAACCCCTTTAGAATTAATAAAAATAGCATGGCAGTTTTTATGCACTGTAGTATAGAAATTAACTTACATGTAAAGCAAATGTATCTGAAAACAATTTTTTTTTAAGGTATGATAGTTCAGGCAAATTAAGTTTCTGCATTAAGTTATTCAGGAGAGGCACCTCAATAATTTGACAGACTAGCAAAATCAAAGTTCAATGTTCTTCAAAGTGTGTTTACATCCTATGAGAATGGGACATGGTGCTTGTTTCCTGGAAAGCTTCTAAGTTTTGGTTTGAGGTGAAAGTAGGAGAAATGTTCATTGGTTTGAGCGTATTCTCAAATCTGATGACACATATCACATACCATCTCCAATTCATAGTGCTACTAGTAATAACTACCACTTTTACATACTGATCACCATGTTAACTGCCCCTGGGGGATTATCCCATTCAGTTTGCACAACTTTCAACAGTAAGTTTTACAAAGAAAAATCTATTTCACATATGAGAAAACTAAGACTCAGAATATGTATCCCAATGTCACATCTTGAATGATAAAAAAGAAATGTAATTACAGTGCTCATAAACTCCTAATAGTATTTATTAAGGGAAAAATATGGAGGGAAGCACTAAAACCACTAAAATATAAACTGAACTGAAAAAGAAGGCTAAAATATGTGATTCTCTTAGAGCATGTGAAGAATAAAAATAATTGAATCAATTAAATCAATTAATTTCTATTATTAATGAGGGAAGATGGCGAAGTTCCCTTTCCAAGTGTTTATCTTGCTGTTTTGTGACCTGCTAAATATTTTGGCTTCTCACAGTGAGAACTATCTTTTCATATTGCAGTTTCTATTCATATGAAGTTGCAATTATTAGTTAAATGACAGATATTCAGAGGGTGAATTCTTCTGATTAAAGATCTAAAACAGTCAATCTATATATGAATTTTTGAACTTATAATAATAAAATCTATCATTATCCTTTTGCATAGAAAATTACAAATAATTTTCAGGTCCATTAAATGCAGAATCATAATTACTAAAATAATTATTCTTTAAGTTCAAAGGTATGATCATCATTTATTTATATAGAAAGTATCATACAACTTTTCAGATGCAAAGTTCAGATACATACTGTTTGTATTCCACTGTATAATATATGGATTTCTACGTTACTCTCAGAGATTCTATATGTGCCTTAGAGGATGGAAAAAGGAAACTGAAAATATTCATCTTATTTCATCATTATTAGTCTTATTTCCCAAATAAAAACTAGTATAAATTCTTAAATACCTAGAGTCTTGTAATGAAACAATCACTGTTTTGAGAAGGTAGCTGTATTAGTAGAACAGCTCATTTTCTCCCCAGTTCTAGATAGCAGTAAATACTAAATCATGCAGAAGCTATTGGAAATGGTATACAATGATAAGTACATATATATCCTTTCCTTTAATTATCTATAACCAATTTACTTTACTCTATTATGGATCACTTTCTAAACTTCTCAGACCACCAAAATAATTTCACATATATTTCACTCAACAGTGGTTTTCCAACAGTGACTAGATGGTATGTATTGTGCTTGGTTAAGCATTCCCTTCTGTTTCTATTTTTCAAATTTGGCAACTAAGCTTTATTAGTTGACATATGGAATTTACAGTTAAACCTACGTCAACTGAGCTCTTTCAGTAAACATCAGTGAAGAATAATGAAATTCAAGAGGTACAAAAACAATTGAGACTCTTTATTTTCTTTTTCAGAAAATGAACAAAATACCAGCATTTAACGTGATTAAATTCTTATACTACCATAATTGAAATTAATTTACAGACAATAACAATTTCCAGACAGAAACATCAGGGCTGAAAGAAATATTAACACTGACATACAGTGGTTTCCATACTGGGTGGTAAGGCAGTTAAAACCACTGCTACCATGTTAGTGCCTGCATTCCAGTTTTGTGCAACGGGGGATCTGTTACTCATTTAGAATTTGACTGATGATATAATCTTTTTGTTTTTCCTGAATACCCATAGCATAAAGACCAATGAATTGAGCGATTTTTTTAAATCAGGCAAGTGAACGCCTTCAGAGTACAGGTAAAATACACACATGTACACAGACGTTCACTTACACTTATGAAACTGTTCTATTGAGAAAGAGACATACACACAAACAGAGAGAGAGGAAGCAAGCTATGTGTTTAGCTGCTTATATTTGGGAACACTATGCATTAGAATAGAGTAACAACCTCAGATCTATGCATTTTTTTTAACACATTTACCTCATTTTATTTGGAAAAAAATTGAGCGATAGTAGAAAGATTAATTTCTTCAATATGAGAGTCACACATAAAAACAAGCCACATACTGAGAGGAAATATTTGGAAAACACACTTTCTGATAGAGAACTAGTATTCACTCTATGCAAGGGAAACTTAAAATTTAACAATAAGAAACCTAGCAAACCAATTAAAACATGGACAAAAAATCTAAGTATTAACAATGACACACAGAAGGCATGTAAGTATATGCAAAGATGTTCAATATGGTTTTTCATTAGGGAATTGCAAATTAAAACAACGAGATACATCTACACACCATTAAAGTTGTTAAAATCTAAGAAAATGGCAATTTCAAATGTTGGCGAGGACACAGAGCAACAAGAACTCTCATCCAGTACTGGTGAGAATGAAAAATGGCACAATCCACTTTGGAAAATAGTTTGGCCATTTCCTACAAAGCTAAATATAGTCTTATCATATGATTTCATAATTGCGCTTCTAAGTATTTAACCAAGTCGCTTGAAAACTTGTATCTACACCAAAACCTGTACATGAACATGTATAACAATCGTATTTATAATTTCCCAAAACTGGAAGCATCAAAGATCTACCTCAATATACGAACAGATAAACTATGCTACATTTATAAAATGGGATATTATTTACCAATAGAAGTAACTGAGTTATCAAGTAATGAACACAATACAGATGAGCCTTACATTCCTATTGCTAATTGAAAGAAGTCAGACAAAAAAAACCTACATACTCTGTGGTTCCAATTCTATGAATTTCTGAAAAGGGAAACACTTAAGACTCTAAAAGCATCAGTAGATGCCAAGGATTCTGGAGAAGAGGGGTCACTAGCTAGGTGAAACACAAGGGAATTTTGTTTCAAATGGTGAAACTATCTTCTGTAACACTGTAGCTGTGTAATTGTGGATATGACACTGCATTTGTCAAAATCAAATGAACAAGAAGTAAACTTTAATGTATACAAATTTTAAAAAGACAGGAGACTGAGTGCGTCTCAGGATGAAATGCAGAGTGTGACAAAACCATCTAATTGTCTTACAAACAACCTTGCTGAAGGAATGTGAAAGACAGCTGCTGACCTAAGAAAACTTGGAAATGAGTAGAGTCTTTAAGACTGAAAAAAAAAAAAAGCACTGTATTCTAATTGATAATCATGTTTACCACGAGCATAGATTAGAAACGTTTATACTGTTTTATACATATATATAAATTTTATATATATAATATTTTATTATTTTATATTATATCTATCATATACATTATATTATATTATCAATTCCATTTGAAAAAATGTAATAGATTCTAGAGTCTGCATAATAAAATAATCACAATGTCTGAGATATAATCTAATATTACCCAACGTATGAAGAACCAAAAAGATGCATCCCAGTATCAGGAGGCTCAGATGCTAGAATTAGTAAAAATTAGTTAACTTTAAAGGAGTTATTTTAATTGTGCTCAGTGAAGTAAAGAAAATCATGCTTCTATGAATAAAAAAAAAATGAAGTCTCAGCAGAGAAACGGAAACTATAAAAAAAGAACCAATGGAAATTCTAGAACTAAAAAGTAAAATATAAAAGATCAGTGAGGGCATAGATTATGTGAACAACTGTATCAATTAATTTCCTCTACTATTTGTAGGGAAAGCACACTCAACAACTGTAGAATATACCTTATTTTCCAGTGAACATAATTAATTCATCAAAATTGATCATACCTTGGGTCATAAAGCAATTTTCAATATATTTAAGAGAACTGCAGGACTTCCCAGGTGGCACTAGTGGTAAAGTACCCACTTGCCAGTGTAGAAGACAAGAGATGTGAGTTTGATCCCTGAGTTGGGAAGATCCCCCGGAGGAGAGCACTGCAACTCACTCCAGTATTATTGCTTGGAGAATCCCATGGACAGAGGAGCCTGGTGGGCTACAGCCCACAGAGTCACAGAGTTGGAGATGACTGAAGTGACTAAGGATGGCAAGAAAAGTGCAATTTAAAGGATTATGTAGTTATAATCAAATTAAGTTAGAAATCAGTCACACAAAGATATCTAGAAGATACCAAATTTATAAAACTAAATAATACTCTTCTAATTAATTCACATGTCAAAAATACCACTAAAGCAATTAGAAAATACTATGAGTTGAACAATAGTAAAAATTAACATATCAAAATTTGTGGGATATAATTAAATAATATTTAGAGGGAAACATTGTTTTAAAGAAAGCTGTGGTACATATACACAATGGAGTATTACTCAGCCATTAAAAAGAATACATTTGAATCAGTTCTAATGAGGTGGATGAAACTGGAGCCTATTATACAGAGTGAAGTAAGCCAGAAAGAAAAACACCAATACAGTATACTAACGCATATATGTGGAATTTAGAAAGATGGTAACAATAACCCTGTATACGAGACAGCAAAAGAGACACTGATGTATAGAACAGTCTTTTGGACTCTTTGGGAAAGGGTGGGATGATTTGGGAGAATGGCATTGAAACATGTATAATATCATATATGTAAGGAGTCACCAGTCCAGGTTCAATGCACGATACTGGATGCTTGGGGCTCATGCACTGGGACGACCCAGAGGGATGGTACGGGGAGGGAGGAGGGTTCAGGATGGGGAACACGTGTATATCTGTGGCAGATTCATGTTGATATATGGCAAAACAAATACAATATTGTAAAGTTTAAAAATAAAATAAATAAATAAATAAAATGAGATTTAAAAAAAAAAAAAGAAATTTTGCTCAGACTATACAATAAAACCTTACTTTTCATTTTTTAAAAGACAACAACCTAGTAACAACAAAAAAAAAAAATAAAGAAACATAGTCTGAAAATACATAGAATGTGTGGGTAAGGAGACCAATTAGAAGACTGAAATCATCTAGGTTAGATGTTGCTGGTCTGGGAGACAAATATAATTATAGAAGTAGCTAAGAGTTGAATCAGAATCTAAAGATACATGTTGAAGGCAGACCTGATGTAATTGATTTGGGAATTTGATGTGGAATGTGAGATAAAGTGATGAGCAGGGGTGACTCCAGGGGTTTTGCTCACCCATATAAATGTGATACAATGTGTATCCTCAACTAAATGTATAGAAAGAGACATGTCTTAAAAATTATTGAACATATGGCTAATGGCACACTGAAATAACTAAAAATAAAATATATTAAAAGGTTAGAGTTGCCATTAGCCAACATAGAGAGGACTGAGGCTGGAGCAAGTTTGAGGGGAAAGTAGTTGCTCACTTGGAAAGGTTGAGTTGTAGATGCCAATTTAAGATCAAAGCGGAGATATCATGTATTCAATCTGGAAATAATAGAAGTACTAACTCAGGTTGCCCACTTCAGAATTTTTAGCACACACATTGTAGTTTCAGGTAAGAGACTAAATAAAGTCACCAAGTTAGGAATAAAGATGGGGTGGCAGGGGAGACCAAAGACTGGGACTGAGTCCTCCAATGTTTAGAGAATGAGGGAGAAAAGGAAGAACCAGAAAAGGAGAGTGAGAAGGAGCAGCAAGAATGTGGGAGGAAAGCCAAAAGAATTATGGCATCTTGAAAATTGAGTGAATACTTTCAAGGAGGAGAGTGTGATCAACATTCTCAAATTTATTTATTTGAAGTTGGGGTTTTAGGTGGTAAGAAATATGGCTAAATGAGAATAAATGGAAGTAAAAGTAAGCAGCAGATATATATAAATTTTAATATATACAGCTACAGAGCTCCAAAGTTAACAGTTTCGTTGAATTTGGATCAAAAATTCAGTTGTTACAACTAATGGAAATAAGCTTTCATATGTTAAAAATTTTAACTTTCCATTTGAAAATAATTATGAGGAACATCATATATCAGTTACTTAGATTTGCCTACTTTTAACACTTCATTCCATTTTACGTTTTGCTGTGTACATACATATATAAATAAATTCAGAGAATATGAATAAAACTATATCCCTTTGTTTTTGGTTAAATAACTGAACAAAAGTCTCAATAATTAAATTTTAATGATTTTAAACTCTGATTTCACATTTTTGGCATACATTTTAGTTGACATGTTCTAAGATTTGATATACCTGAGCATCAAATGGAAATTGTTTTATAGAATTTCTTTTAACTTAAAAAAAAAATCGCTCAATTTCTAGTTATGGGGCGACTTTGCACCATGAAATTGGGGTGACCTGATTTTGCTAGGAAAATGAAAACAGAACTTTTTCTACCACAGCACTTTTTTTCCACGAATGTCTTTTTTTAGCAAAGTGTGAAAAAAAAAAAGGGTAGTAAGGTGTTAAATGGCCTAAAAAGTATGTTATTTTCTAGGGGTTTATGAGCCCACTTTATGATTAAAAATCTAGAACTTTATATAATACATTTTTAAATATAATAGGTTTTAATAAATTAGTGAAAAGTCATTTCACATTTTTGCATTTTATGTTGGCATACAAAAGACTGAAACTAATTTTGGAAAATATATTTATATGTTTATAAATTCATATTTTAATAACAATTTTGGTTACATCATATTCTACAACAAAATACAAGGCTAAACATATCATTCATTATGTTTTGAAACAAACACATAGCCACAATTTTACTATTCTGACCAATTTTTTCACACTGAATTTATTTTAAAATTCTTAAATGATTATTTGATTTTGGGTGTCTATGTATACATACATGTATCTGTGACACATACAACATTATCTGAGGAACTGGAATTAATCAAATATAGATAACTTTTATAAACATCTTAATTTCCTAAAAGACTGTTTCAAATCTTCCTTTTGAACATAGCCTAAGACTCAGTGCTTTCATTTAAGGAGAAAGTGTCATGTTAGATTGTATTATAAAATAAAAATTTACAAATTCTATCAGTAATTCCAAGTTTTATCCAATTTCCGTCCCACACAGCTGCAGCCCCACAAGAAAGTCATACAATTATTTAAAACAAATTGTAATTCAAGAAGAGTAAATTATTCAAATAGATTAGAAGTTTTCTAGAATCTTGTGGAATAATAGGGTTAGCTACATAGGTCATGTATCTGTATTTAGCTTAGTTTAAATTTTAAACAATATTAACAATAGCTTTATTTTAAAATTTTTAACAAATTTTAATATTCAAAAATTTTTAAAAAAGTTTAACAATTTTAAAATAACACAGAATTTATAGTGATAGAAGTACTAAGAATTGCAGGCAAAGGTTAATCCTAGTTGCTCTGTCTAAACTGTGTTTTGGACTCTTTCCTTTTTAGCATTTTTAAATAAGCAAGATTTATCACCTCTGGTCCAAATCTTATTTTCAGGGTGAATCCCTGCCAGCTATCTAAACATTTCTAAATGGTTTTCATTTTCATTTGCATTAACTCATTTAGAAACAGAAGTATGAGAACTATTATTTTGTTTACAATATAAAGTCTAATTATATGATTCAATAATTATACTCTACAAAAAATTTTAAAACCCTAAATATAAAAAACCTGTACTTGGAAATTCAACTTCAGTAAGCATGTTTCTATTGCATATACAAAATAATCTTTTAAGAAAGGCAGCCGCATAGCAGCATAACTGTGGATGCCATGGAATTTTATTGCCATCTTTAAGATAAAATAGTGACCTAAAAGACCAGATTTCTATAAAATCTAGTGCTACAGAAACACTAGTCTGGAAGAATAGGCTTTATTCTTCAATTTATATACTAGATTATGTTTCTCCAAGGACAAAATGTCACATTGCTATAAGTTTACAAACTTTTGAATTATTGAAATACATTTTAATAGTTGGTTCAAGGGCAAAAAGGAAATCTTCTGGCCTTACTACAAAAATGGAGGAAGGATCACTGCTTTTCCAATCAAAGTAAATGGCACAGCAGGGAAAATATTTCAGGCAAGAGAGTCTATCTGAAGAAACAGCTCCTTGATTAGAAGCAGTAGTGATAAATCAGTCACACAGTGTTCTATGGTGCAGCTCCCTGGTTTAGTCACTCAAACAAATGGAAAGCCCATTAGACTTGAAGTAGTAGCAAATGTTACAGTGAAAAGGAATTGTGTAATCCACAGAGGTTAGGGTATATGTGATTACTTTATTTCTTTTTTCTAAAGCTTTTTGAGAAATAATTTCTTCCCAGAGAAGTTTTCAACAAAGGACTTGTACTTCATTCAAACACACCTCAATATTTGATTTTAAATATTTGTAAATTTATTGTTTTTAATATAAGTGATTGGCAGCACAAATCCTCATCCTTTGAACAGTTTTTCCAACAGTACCCAAATGATCTTCTGAGAGGAAACATAAAGTTTACCACAGAAAAACTTTTGGCTGAGCTTTAAAAAATCAGGCCATGTCTACATATACAAATAGAAATTGAAATTCAGGAAATTATCCAGTCAATTCATATGTCATCCTCTGGGAGAAACATTTTTTTAATTGCCTAGCAAATTGCTTATTTTATTTTGTGAATATATGGGCAAGGAAGAAAAAAAGAAAAGAAAACACTGTTCATCAATTTGAGGTGTTTTTTTTGTATTTTTTTGAGAAATTAGAGCTAAACTTAGAGCTATTTCTCATTATGAAATAAAGGTAAAAAGGCATTCCTTGATTTTGGTATTATAATAAAATCCTTAGTATTAGAAATTGAGAGTTATCATTTCCCCATGTTTTAACTTCTCACTTATTTATAGCTATTCATTAACAAGTCTGAAATTGTTGCCTGCAGAGAGAAAAGTCAACTTATTGAATGTAGTGTTGTAGATTTTTGGTTACAGTATTTACATATTAGAAAGTAAAGCTTTAAAAGCTGTAGAAGTAAGCTAGGATTGGAAAAAGAGAAATAAAAGGGGAAATGAGCTCACAGGCAGCTCTGGCTTATCAAATACAGAAAAGGAAAATCAGGCACTGAAGCTTAAAGTGGTAGGATTATTAAAGAAAGGAGAATATTCACATTGAGATAAACTTTTCTTCTTCACAATGGCTGGAGTCTGTATTTTACTGTATGAAGTAAGTGAATTCATGACTGAGTAGAGTTGATGGATGTTGGTTGCAAAGAATCGGATACAATAGGGCAAATGAACAACAAAGAGTTGACGGATGGCTGTCTGCTACTAGAAGGAAATAATTGTTACTTAGTACAGACTATGGGCCTCCCTGGTGGCTCAGGGGTAAAGAAGCCACCTGCAATGCAGAAAAATCAGGAGACAAAGGTTCTATCCCTGGGTCAGGAAGATCCCCTGGAGAAGGAAAGGGCAACTCACTCCAGTATTCTTGCCAGGAAAATCCCATGGACAGAGTAGCCTGGCAGGCTACAGTCCATCCATAGGGTCGCAGAGTCGTACATAACTGAGCGAATAAGCACACACAGCACGCCGAGTTTGCTCCCCCAGGCTGGACTGGCTTCAGCATTGTGCAATTTAAAATAAGTAACTGAAGTATCTTCAGTTCAGTTCAGTCGCTCAGTCGTGTCTGACTCTTTGTGACCCCATGAATTCCAGCACACCAGGCCTCCCTGTCCATCACCAACTCCCAGAGTTCACTCAGACTCATGTCCATTGAGTCAGTGATGCCATCCAGCCATCTCATCCTCTGTCGTCCCCTTCTCCTCCTGCTCCCAATCCCTCCCAGCATCAGAGTCTTTTCCAATGAGTCAACTCTTCACATGAGGTGGCCAAAGTACTGGAGTTTCAGCTTTAGCATCATTCTTTACAAAGAACACCCGGGACTTTAGGACGGACTGGTTGCATCTCCTTGCAGTCCAAGGGACTCTCAAGAGTCTTCTCCTACACCACAGTTCAAAAGCATCAATTCTTTGGTGTTCAGTTTTCTTCACAGTCCAACTCTCACATCTATACATGACCACTGGAAAAACCACAGCCTTGACTAGATAGACCTTTGTTGGCAAAGTAATGTCTCTGCTTTTCAATACGCTATGTAGGTTGGTCATAACTTTCCTTCCAAGGAGTAAGTGTCTTTTAATTTCATGGCTTCAATCATCATCTGCAGTGATTTTGGAGCCCAAAAATTTGAAGTCTGACATTGTTTCCACTGTTTCCCCGTCTATTTCCACTGTTTCCCATCTGGCGATGGGACCAGATGCCATGATCTTAGTTTTCTGAATGTTGAGCTTTAAGCCAACTTTTTCACTCTCCTCTTTCACTTTCATCAAGAGGCTTTTTAGTTCCTCTTCACTTTCTTCCATAAGGGTGGTGTCATCTGCATATCTGAGGTTATTGATATTTCTCCCGGCAATCTTGATTCCAGTTTCCATCCCAACGTTTCTCATGATGTACTCTGCATATAAGTTAAATAAGCAGGATGACAGTATGCAGCCTTGACGTACTCCTTTTCCTATTTGGAACCAGTCTGTTGTTCCATGTCCAGTTCAAACTGTTGCTTCCTGATCTGCATATAGGTTTCTCAAGAGGCAGATCAGGTGGTCTGGTAACTTAAGATTATACAAATCTGGAACTGTATTTAAAAAGTTATCATTCCTAATTATTTTGTCTTCTCTTCCCTGTAAAAAGTTTATCCATTTCCACAAATGTGATGTACCTATGCTGCCTTCTCTTGGAAGGAGTTTCCTTTTTAGCACCATGGAAAGGCAATGAATGACACTTGCTTTGGTCAATAAAATGAAAGTCTATTAATAACCTATTCCTGGTTTGAGGAAAAGTTTTAAGAACCATTGACGGGTCTTTCTACTAGATCTCTCTTTTTCCTTTCTTTTTCTCTGTTTTGAGAATCAGATCAGATCAAATCAGATCAGTCGCTCAGTTGTGTCCGACTCTTTGCCACCCCATGAATCACAGCACGCCAGGCCTCCCTGTCCAACACCAACTCCCGGAGTTCACTGAGACTAATGTCCATCAAGTCAGTGATGCCATCCAGCCATCTCATCCTCTGTCGTCCCCTTTTCCTCCTGCCCCCAATTCCTCCCAGCATCAGAGTCTTTTCCAATAATAGAAGCTGGATCTCTCAGCTTAGATTCTGAAATGAAGCCACAAGGAATAGAACCTCACACAACACCCTAAGCCTGCAGTCAAATATGACTTAAGTGTTGTACGCTTCAAAAATTTGGGGATTGCTTGTCACCACCATATAACCAAGCAAAAACTTCTAATGCAGAACAGACTTATCTGTTGGGTAAGAGGTTGGATTAATTGACCTTTATGATTTCACTTCTACAAATCTATTATTCTAACATCTTTACATGGAAAAAAGCAATACAAGGATTTCACAAATAATAGGTTATCATTTTTAACAAAACTGCCAGTGGTATTTTATGTTTAGGAATAAAATAATTCTTTATGATAAAGTAAAAAATGGTCTCTGCTCATTTTTGGCAGTAGTATTTATATAAATCATAAGATAATAAGCACATACAATATAAGTACACTCTCAGCTTTCAAAAAATTATTTTTATAGCTAGTCCAATCTTGTGAATGCCTTATGAATTGTGTTCCATTATTCATATAAATGAATAGACTTTATTTTCCCTTGTTCTTCCTTGAAGGAATTTCCTGGAATTAGGAGGGATTAGAAGGCATGGGAATAACATTTTTAGCTGCCAGTTTTATTACTACAGATTGTCACTATAATTATATCACCAATAAAGATCAAATAAAGACATTTTAGTTGTATTTATATACATAACATAATGGGGTTTTTGACAAGGATTTTTAGTGTTTCCATCAACTTCCCGAATGGTCTTTTTTCTAGGTTTTATAGGCCAGTTCTCAAACTTTAATGATATCCTCGACCACGCTCTGAGTAGCAAGGTTATAGGTAACAGATTAGAAAAGGCATATTAATTCAGTTAAAGTTATGTAGCACTCTGAGAAATAATTTATTCAATTTCACCTTGCAATTGGAATCAAGGAGTAGACAACATAAATTTGAAAATAGTAACAATAAACAAAAACTGTAAATTTTTCCTTCTTTTATTGGAAAAAATAGTACATCTACATACTTTACTATGTCACTTCAAAGGCAAATCCCAAAGCTCATTTAAATGTTTCATATTTCTAAATAAATTGTAAAAGGACCTATTCTTCATAAACACATATAATTAATATTTAATAAAATACACATGAATAAATGGTTTCTTTTTATTCTCTTAAATGTACTTGTATAATATAACATTGAGAGTGAAATAAAATTTATACACAGGTCACAACAAAATAAAAATCCAACAAACTCCTTTCTCCCTCATCAGTTATCTGGATGTTCTAGGTAGAATTGGCTCATGACTCAAATCACTCAGGTAATTCCTCACATTTACATTTGATTCAGTAAGTCCCCTTAACTACTAAAGACCAATTGCTTAGCCATGCCTTCAACCCTTACGTGATCTGGTTCCATACACTTCCAGCATAAGTGGGGTTCCCATGAAGTGAATGAAGCTTGGTTTCAGGGCTCCTATGGAATGTGTTCTGTCTTTGACCTTAGGGGGAACACTAGTTTTGTGTCCACATGGTTATACATTATTTGAAAATTTGCAAAATTAGATATTTTAATGACAATTGGTTAAGACAGTTGTGCTTGTTTTTGATCAGATTGAATGGTAGTTGAGTAGCTAAAGGCATTTTCTTTTTGTGATATTCTATTCTTCATTTAAAAAGTGTTCCCCACAGTCTTAAGGCCCCAATTTAAAATAAATGTGTATTTCTTAGAATAATCTCCATAGTTGTTCATTTATTGATTTTATCTAACCGACAATATTATACTTTCTCTAAAGAAAATATCTCAACTTAATTAAAGTTTTAATTCTTTGTAGCACATAGTACAGCAACTTCACATTGTAAGATACTTGATAAGTATTTGCTTTAAAAAAAAAAAAGGAAAAAAAATATATGATCATAGTTTTGATTCTGCCAGCAACCTGAATTAACTTGGAAGAGCATTCCCTAGTTGAGTCTTCAGATGAGGGTGAACCAGCTTACACCTTGATTTAAGCCCTGGGAGATCCTGAACAGAGAACCCAGTTAAAACATACCGAACTTCTGACCATGGAAAACTCTAAAATAGCAAGTTATCTCACAACTAAGTTTGCAGTGCTTTGTTAGGTATAATAGAAAAGTAATAGAAAATGTAATCTTATTTCACAGAGCTGCCAAATTGATTATTTCCTCATCCACAGTAAACTTTTTCTTATTTAACTTAGCTTCTATGTCACCAAACTCCCTGTTTTCTTTGTAAGAAAGGAAGTAATTCCTTAGCTATTTTTTCTCAATCTTCCTTTTCATTCATGACTTTTAATATTGGGGTATCCCAGGCACAATACTGGGATACCCCAATATTATCACGCTCAGTCTCATATTATTGTGATGGCCAAGTGTTTAGTCGCTGGCTCTCCCTGACTTAGTTGTACACATTCCCCCTAAAGTGCAGGACTGTATCCTAACACTTTTGTAAAGAGATGTTTACAGAGTTGCTGAATAGAATATTTGGTTTGAAGTATATAGAATAAAACCTGGGATATAATAAAAAATGTCAGAACTTTAGCCACACACACACACACACACAAAACCTCTATGTATAGCCATGGCTCCAATAATTTTATCTCTGCTCTGCCCCTGTTCCCTCCATAGCTATTTTCAAAACAACACCTATAGGAATTCTTTTAAAAAGACATTTGGATTATGCTACTCCTATACTCAAAACTTTAAATAGTTTCCAATTTCATCCAGAACCAAAGTTGTTACAGTGACACATAGTATTGTCTATTATGTATTCCTATGATAGTTTCCAAGTCTTCTACTTGTGCACTTTACCTGGCCACAAAGCTCCTTTCTATCACTCAAAGATGTCAGGTACACTCTTATGATCCTGTCATTGACTGATTCTTCAGGTTGAAAGACTCTTCTACCAGAGAGACACATGGCAAATTCCCATATCTCAATTCAGTTTGTGCTCAGAGATGACTTTCTCTATATACCTAACTAGATCACCATGTTTAAATACAGCAAGGCTGCTTGTATCCTTTGGCACTGTCCAATCTCCCTTAACCTACTCTGTTTTCTTAACCCATATCAGATATTACCTGATTGCATGCATACTTATTTATACTGTTTACTGCTTATTGTCTATCTTCTCTCATTTGAATGTGAGTTCTGTATGGCAGAGAGTCATACTACATTTACTTACTAGTTTTCAGGATTTCCAGACACAGAGTAGATACTCAATAAATATTTGTGGGATAATCATCTATTTAGCAAAACTTAAAGTTAAGTAGGTCTCATCACAGATATAAAGAAGAAACTGCTGCTGCTGCTGCTAAGTCACTTCAGTTGCGTCCAACTCTGTGAGACCCTATAGACAGCAGCCCACCAGGCTCCCCTGTCCCTGGGATTCTCCAGGCAAGAATACTAGAGTGGGTTCCATGTCCTCCTCCAGGGGATCTTCCCATTCCAGTGATCGAACCCATGTCTCTTGTATCTTCTGCATTGGCAGATGGGTTCTTTACTACTAGTGCCACCTGGGAAGGCTACACTGTACACCTAAAACTAATGCAATATTATAAATCAACTATACTGCAAGGCAGCAGACTTGGGTTCAATCCCTGGGGTGGGATTACCTGGAGAAGGGAATGCCAAAGCCTTTGACTGTGTGGATCACAATAAACTGTGGAAAATTCTGAAAGAGATGGGAATACCAGACCACCTGACCTGCCTCTTGAGAAGCCTATATGCAGGTCAGGAAGCAACAGTTAGAACTGGACATGGAACAACAGACTGGTTCCAAATAGGAAAAGGAGTACGTCAAGGCTGTATACTGTCATCCTGCTTATTTAACTTATATGCAAAGTACATCATGAGAAATGCTGGGCTGGAAGAAGCACAGGCTGGAATCAAGATTGCTGGGAGAAATATCAATAACCTCAGATATGCAGACGACACCACTCTTATGGTATAAAGAGAAGAGGAACTAAAAAGCCTCTTAATGAAAGTGAAAGTAGAGAGTGAAACAGTTGGCTGAAAGCTCAACATTCAGAAAACTAAAATCATGGCATCTGGTCCCATCACTTCATGGGAAATAAATGGGGAAACAGTGGAAACAGTGTCAGACTTTATTTTTCCGGGCTCCAAAATCACTGCAGATGGTGAATGTAGCCATGAAATTAAAAGATGCTTACTCCTTGGAAGAAAAGTTATGACCAACCTGGATAGCATATTGAAAAGCAGAGACATTACTTTGCCAACAAAGGTTCATCTAGGCAAGGCTATGGTTTTTCCAGTGGTCACATATGGATGTGAGAGTTGGACTGTAAAGAAAGCTGGGCGCCGAAGAATTGATGCTTTTGAACTGTGGTGTTGGAGAAGACTCTTGAGAGTCCCTTGGACTGCAAGGAGATCCAACCAGTCCATTCTGAAGGAGATCAGCCCTGGGATTTCTTTGGAAGGAATGATGCTAAATCTGAAACTCCAGTACTTTGGCCACCTCATGAGAAGAGTTGACTCATTGGAAAAGACTCTGATGCTGGAAGGGATTGGGGGCAAGAGGAGAAGGGGACGACAGAGGATGAGATGGCTGGATGGCATCACTGACTCGATGGATGTGAGTTTGAGTGAACTCTGGGAGTTGGTGACGGACAGGGAGGCCCAGTGTGCTGCAATTCATGGGGTCTCAAAGAGTCGGGCATGACTGAGTGACTGAACTGAACTGACTGGAGAAGGGAATGGCTACCCATTCCTATAGGGAATATGCTATGCACAGGCCTGTACTATAACAGGGCTTCTTTGAAAAATAAGAATGATCTTCTCATCACTCCCAGGCAAAGGGCTGGGAGCAGTAAAAAGTACATCCTGGAAAAATATCTTGAAAACAAGATGTTGAAGTAGTGATGTGACTGATGGAAAACCATTAGTGACTGTTCCCGTAACCAGAGCCTTGAGGGAGTTGCTGGGAAAGGTTGTCACTAGCTGAAGGGCTAAACAGAGTCATGAAAGGCCTGAAGGTTTGACATTGAGAACTATGCATTGTATATCTTTATCCCCGATCTGAGATTGTAAAAAACAGATATATCTAGAGTGTGTACAAGGAAGTAGATGTTAGCAATAAAAAGCACACAAGGATTAGGATCTGGGCTTTTGCCTGTGAGCGGCATCAGCCTCCTGATCCCCACCTTATTCCTGAGTCTTATTTTTCTTTATTCTTCTGCGGCACCGCTCCCTCAGGTCAGTTCGTTGTTGGGCTGGTCCCAGCAACCCCAGTATTCTGGCCTGGAGAATTCCATGCACTGCATAGTCCATGGGGTTGCAGAGTAGGACATGATAGCAACTTTCACTTTCACTTTCATACTTCAACCCCAAAAAAAAGAAGAAATGAGAAAAGCATGGGAAAGAAAGAAAATAGGCATTTTAGGCAAAATAAATAATTTGTACACATGAAAACATATTGAGGTAAAAAAAGAAAGTTGTATTAAGCAAATCACAAGCTTTGTGTGACCAGAATGTCAGGATGTGAGACTAGAAAATTACACTGTATTATTGGACTTCCCTGGTGGCTCAGATGGTAAAAAGAGTCTGCCTACAGTGTGGGAGACCTGGGTTCGATCCTGGGGTCGGGAAGATCCCCTGGAGAAGGACACGGCAACCCACTCCAGTACTCTTGCCTGGAGAATCCCATGGATGGAGGAGCCTGTTGGGCTAAAGTCCATGGGGTCGCAGAGTCGGACACCACTGAACGACTTCACATATTATCTGAAGGGCTGTAAAGAGTTTGGACTCTATTCTAGGACAGAATTGAAAGACCAATGGGTTCATCTATTGGATGACATAGCAGTTTTCCCTGGGACTGCTGGCTCCCTCTCCTCAGGGTCGAAGCTACTCATTTCTCAATTTATCTTAAAATCTATTGATCCAATCAACACAGGCTTCCAGAAACAAGATACTTGCTTTAAATCCCCTAAACAGTTGCTCTCCAAGTTCAGACAATTTTATCTTTCACTCTCATACCTTGTTCACACCAAGTCAGAATCTGAGAGAGTAGACAGGGTTCAATTTTGAATTTGCTGATTCGTGTCTGATAAGATATACCTAATCAGTATGTGTTTAATAAATTATTCCATGAAATGCTGTTTGAATATCAGGTTGTAAATGTCTAATAAATGAGTACATAATACTGGAGGTCTGAAGTAGAATATAAGCTTAGCATCTTTTTGATTCTATGGATGTAAAAAATATTTTTCCAGTTCTGAGGTATGAGTAACAAATAAAAATCGTATATAGTTAGATTGTAGAATATGATGAGGTTTTTAAATTTTTAGATGTATACCATGATGATCTGATATCCATATACAATGTGAAAAAAATATCACAACCACGTTCACTAACATATCCATCACCTCTTACATAGTTGTCTCTTATACCTTGTGGTAAGAACACTTAAAGTCTCCTCTCTTAGCAAATGGTAAGTGTGTAATACAGTGCCATTACCTATGGTCATCATGAATAAGTTCTGGAGATCTGATGTACAACATGGTTAAAGACATTTTTAGGGAGAGTTGGGTGGAAAGACAAGGAAGAATAGAGTAATATCAAGACTGTGGGAATGAATGGAGGCAAAGAATCTTCAAAAGGACACTGAGAATGCTGTGGCGCAACTAAGCCTGTGCACCACAACTATTCAACCTGTGCTCTAGAGCCCGTGCTCCACGAGAAGAGGAGCCACTGCAAGAGAAGCCCATGCACCGCAACTAGAGAGT
The DNA here is from genome assembly GCF_003369695.1 of Bos indicus x Bos taurus. Taxonomy (NCBI): domain Eukaryota; kingdom Metazoa; phylum Chordata; class Mammalia; order Artiodactyla; family Bovidae; genus Bos; species Bos indicus x Bos taurus. The sequence continues at coordinate 83,963,902 of NC_040079.1, forward strand.
AGCCCCTGCTCGCTGCAACTGGAGAAAAACCTTTGCAGCAACACAGACCCAGCACAGACAAAAATAGACAAATAAATAAAATTATTAAACAAGAAACAAAAGAACATTGAGAAAGTGAAGTTAAGAGATGAGAGAAAGACCAGGCGAAAATGCAAGAAAGGTGTGCTGGAAACTAATAGAGAATGTTTCAAAAAGTAGAGAATGGTGGTTGTATAACAACACTATTACAGCAGTTGAATGAAATGTTGAAAATTATATTACCTTTGTCATTGAGGATGCCACTGGTAATTATCATAGTGTAGATTCCCCAGGAATCAGAAATCAAAAGTCTGAGATCTGCTTGTAAAAGGATTATTGGACCATACTATGGAAAAAGTACCTATGAAGGGTGAGGGAATCAGGATTGAACAAAGGGAGACAATGAACTGTAATGTGATTACAGTTGGAATTTGAGGAAATGCTGACAATGGGATAACATTTCACAGTTGCCCACCTTGAAGCAAGGGAGCCTTGTCTTTAATACCATCACCTCCACCTATTGTTATATAAGACAGGAGGCTTCTGAGGGGAAGATATATTGTTGGGACAAGAAGGCTCTGAGCTCTCTTTGAGGGAGGGCAATTTCTCTTAGTGAAGGTGGCTTACTCAAGAGTTCCCTGCTGTCAAAAGAGTATCTCTGCTCCTAGAAGGTGGGAGAATGAATGCCTCAGACCTGAAGGGGAGATCCGGGTGATGCACTAGAGCATCCTACGCTGAAGTGTTTTTGCATAATTTGCCTCACATCAGACTCACTTGGAGTACTTTCTAAAACAAAAATTCCTTGGCCCATTCTGATTCAGAATCAGTTCTTGGGTAGGGCCTGCAAGTTTTTTTTCACAGTGTCCCAGGTGATGCTGATATATAGCTGATTTAAGAACTACACATTGAGAATCAATGAACTATAGCAATAATTGCAAGCATATTAGTGAGGTAGTGGAATCAGAGTACAAAATTTAAGAGGTTGTCAAGTGAGTGAGAGATCTAAATCTATATTTATATATTTTTTTTATAAAATAACTATATCTGTATCAATAGAAACATAATCTTTTTTCAAGAAATGATATAGTAGAAAAATAAGAGAAGCAGGAAGATTGAGGCAGATTTTTATGCTGTTTTACTTTAATGTTGTTAAAAAGATTTAGCATTTAATATGATGAAGTCATGTCACAAAAGGACTCTTTAGTCCTCACCCCAATATCAAATCTGTTCTTACTTAGGCTCCTCTTTCAGTAAATGATAACACTCAACTGCTCAAATGGTAACTATTGGCCATCTTTGATTATTCTCTTTCCAGTTCCTTCTATTAATAGTTATCCCACCATTTAATTATATAGGATATATTTCAAAACATATTTCAAATCAACTGATTTCTCTCCTTCTGGGCAGCTACTACCATCATGATATAGTAACCACTATTCTTGCATAAGTTTTCTAACAATTCCTTAGCTTCTTGTCCTTACAACTCATTCTCCCCCTGAAATCAGAATAATCTTTTAAGAATAAAAACCAAAACATATGATTCCCCTACTTGAAATGCATCATTGTCTTCCCCTTGGTAATTAGACTAAAGTTTGAACTCCATCATGGTTTGCAGGGCTATATTGTCTTTGATCTTTTCTGCAACTATAATTTCTTTCTTGCCACAAAGCATTGAAACATTGATTCTTGCTTTTTCTTGTGTTGATAATTTCTTTATGCCTATACTGAGTTGTACTGGGAATTTACTAGTGCAACTCTGATTTAACTATAAGATCTATGTGCTAACACCACAATAAAAGCAGATACAAATGATCAAAACCTGGCAAGCAGTAACAATTGATGATCTCACAAAATGAAACATATGCTAAACAGGACTTCAAATGTATTTTATTTTTGCTCTTTGTAGATTTAAATATTTTTCTTCACCCACAGGATGACTCAAACATCCAGACATAACAGTGAAAAGGGAGGACATATGGGAGGAAAAGGAAAGAGTAAAGGAATAGGTAAGCAGGTTTGAAGGAGCACTTTTGGATCAGCCTAATGTTCAGTGGCTAGCACAACGTCTGCTTTTAAGAGAACTTAAGTGGGCCCATCGAAAGCTGAGAAATTACGATGGTATTTTTACTTGCATATCAGAGTCTAGGATAATACGATTTTATCATTAAAATGTGCCTTATCAGGGCCAGACTTTGGAAAAGAAAAGGTTGTTTCACTCTACTTCATGGTCATGTGAACTATTTCTGAAGGGCCTGACCACCAGCACATCTGTCCTCTTGCTGGCTTTTAGATCAGTTGACCAGAATGTGATAAATCCTTCAAGACTAAAGTATTCTGGGTTAATCTATGGTAATACAGTGTGTCACCATAGAATATAAGTTTACTAACATATTATAGGCCTCTTCTGAGGTTAAGAAAAAACTAGATTCCTTCAAGTCATCATCCAGAGATTTATTCTTGGTACAGTGAAACTTACATGTCTGCACTTCTCTTAGCCATAATCATAAACATTCAAGTTTACTTTTATAATGTTTTTTATATCTCCCAGTTTTGAAAAGCTTACATGATGATGGGCAGGTAATTTAATTTTTTATCTTCTATACATGCTGGGAGAAAAATAAGTTTCTAAGGTAACTTCTTGAAAAGCAGAACACTTATTTCAAAGATGAGAAGTAAATAATAAAATCATTGACCCTTGTTTTATGAGTATATGGTAATGATAAATTTTGATACTGTAAATGAGCCACATGTTAAGATCCAATAGTTTTAGTCAGAAATTTATTTTCTTTCAGACTAGGATTAGATATAGTCTATATATATTAGACATTTTGATGATGTTGATTATTAAAAACAAAGCTGGTAATAACTTAACTGTATAATAATAGTAATATTTTATTTTGGTAACACTGTAGTAACAATTTTCTGTAGTATGTAAGAGGTAGATAGAAAATTTCACTATAGGTTATTTGATATAAATTAAATATAAATTAAAATTGAATTTTCTGTACTACTTTTATTTTTTAGATTGCCAGGGCAAACTGGAAAATGGCCCCATTAGAGCATAAAGAGGAAATATACTCTAAATCTTTTCCAAAGATATTTGTATAAAAATTACTTATTCTGTATTAATAAGAAATTACATGAAAGGTCTAATCACACTATTTAGTAGTTTAGCATTCACTGAACAAGTGAACTTTTATGTCAGCAAAATTTAAACTGAAAAATTCAAGATAAACAACAAAAAGAAATACACAACTTCCCAAGTTTGGAGAACATTACCCAGAGAAACTTTGAGCAGTGTGAGAAGCTCCCCTAGTGATTCTGGGGCAATGCTTATACTACAGTGGCAATTTACAAGTACTTTTTTCCTCTTTAATTTTTTGAGATCTGTCTTCATAAAAAAAAAATAAAGATGCACATATAAAGTTCAAATAACATTAACAAACACATCTCTTCAAGAGTTTCAGAAAAAAAAAAAAATCGCAATGATATAAAACCCTAGGTAGACCCTCCTAAATGCATCTCCCACTGTCTCCCAGTCCCTACGCTGACTTTGCCTTCTTCATCAGTCTCTTTCTTTTCTTTATCCCCAACAGTCTTAGCAATTTTTAACGTGAAATGTTTCATGTTAAAGAGCATATACAGTATATATGTTATAATTTATATGTATATGTGTGTATACTATAAGCACGATATAAATGCTATTTACATAAACACAAAGTAATACATATATACATAGTAACAATCGCTGACAAGTGTTAGAATTAGTTAGAAATAAGACTATAAACTAGAGAAGCTAAGTAAATTAGCCTAATTTTATTTATCTAAAATTAAAAGAGGACTTGAATCCAAATTTTTAATACTAGATCTACAGCTCTTTCCAAAAATGCTAAGATATGTATAAGGGTTATCTTTAGTAAATAAATACTTGATAAAATATTACAAAAAATTCAGTTACGTTCTTAAGTAAACTTTTACATCATGAAACACAATTTATTGTCACATATCTGTGCTAAATATTTTATTTATTCAGACTATGAGGAATGCTTGGTATATACCTGAAATTAGGTATCTGTTCCCATAAATCCAAAACTCTCCACCCTCAGTTTGGGAACACAACTCTAGTATAATCACTTACTTTTGAATTATTCTGGTATTACAGTGCAGTAGTTATTTTGCTCTGTTTATAAAAGGAATCAATCCTCTGAGAAGACAGTCTCTTTATAGTAAAACTGAAAGTGGAATGTCAGATTCTGATTCATATGGGAAATGCATTTTACAAAACACTGTATGTGTGCATAAATCAGACTAGCCCACAGCTAAGCTGAAAATAGATTAAAGTCAAAGTCCTACTTAGTGCTTTTAGAGTTTTTAATCTGCCTTTCGGAAAACAACACGAAGTCGCTCTACTCTCGGCAACTTTCTGTAGTGGAATTTTCTCTTATAAGGGGCCATCACAGGTTATAGAAAAAATAAAGTGCTTGAACAATGAATTTCATAGTAATCCTTTGCTGACCAGAGCTAGAAAAGGTGGGTAGACAATATTTATAAAGAAAAATTCCTCTATAAGTTAACAACTAATATGTAATAAACTTGTTACATAAAATATATGTATGCATGTAAAATCTAGAATTATGCAAATTTCCCCTCATATTTTACCAAGCCAATTATTATCAGAAAAACTTTGGTTTATAATCTAGTGGTGAATTCTGCATGAATTTGTCTAAAGCTTCATGTTTTAATTTCATAGCTACAGGTTAACTTGGAAGAAGCAGACCACATTGATGCTTTAACTCTTAACTTCTTGGCCCGTCAGGTTCACCTACAGCCACTGCAGATGGTTTCCAGTAAGCTGAGTTTCCCTGTTAAGTACCTATGTCTCTCTTTTCTCTGCATCAGGGACCTTTGAGAACAACACCAGAGGCAACCTTAAACTAATGGTCATGACGTCAGTGAATAAATGCCCAGTTTTCTTTCTTCTTCCCTTCCCTCCCCTTTCCACAATCCAGTGGGATGATTCTAAGGCATGTTCTACATAGCTTCTTACAGAGTCCCCAGTAGGAATGGGCTCCAACTGCCCCTACTAATAACCTATTTATAATGCACTCTTTATTATCTTATCTCTTTCATAGGTCTTACTTTTCCCTATTCCATTGTAATCATTCACAGGAGCACCCTCTTCCCAATAACTAAGTCCCTGTCTTGATGTCTACTTTTTGAATTACTCAAACTAAGACATCATTCTAGTTGGTTTTCATCACCACCACCAGTTCCACCATCATGATCATCATCATAGGTAATATGAAGCTCTTCCTAAGGATCAAACATGATTCTAAATACTTGATATTTATTAATACATTTAGTGCTCTCTTAAAACTCCTGACAGTTATTTTTTATCATTCTTAGTTTAAAACTGAGAAAGACCAAAGCACACAGCAATTAATTACCTAGTTTAAGTTCTGACACCAGAATTTGCACTGAACTAGTACAGTATACCTGGAGAAGGCAATGGCACCCCACTCCAGTACTCCTGCCTGGAAAATCCCATGGATGGAGGAGGCTGGTGGGCTGCAGTCCATGGGGTTGCTGAGGGTTGGACACAAGTGAGCGACTTCACTTTCACTTTTCACTTTCATGCATTGGAGAAGGAACTGGCAACCCGCTCCAGTGTTCTTGCCTGGAGAATCCCAGGGACGGGGGAGCCTGGTGGGCTGCCATCTCAGGGATCGCACAGAGTCAGACACGACTGAAGGGACTTAGCAGCAGCAGCAGCAGTACAGTATACCAATTTAAGCTTTTCTTTCTTTGTGAGTATATATGTGTAGTTTTTCAAACCATCGTTTTTTCCTTACGTGACACTAGGTATACACATTTTCTTCAATCTTCACAGCAAGACCCACTCTGATATTCACTCAAAAACCCAAAGAAGTATTTCTAACATACATTTGCAGCACCCCAAGTTCATGTGTGCATAAGTCCTGTAAGATGTGGGGATGACAGGCGATTCCTGAAATGACCAGTCACACTTTCTACATTGGTCTCATAAGCAGATCGCCCAAGAGAGGAAATACAACTTAAATGTCCTTATAAGATTCTAGATTTCGAAAATTTATAAGACACCTAGTAGGCCTTTTTCATAGGTCACATATGCTTCTCATTTGGTAAATTTATTAAGATAGCCTTTATTTTAAAGTAATGGCTTGGCGGAAAAGGAGATTCTTTTCTAAAACAAATGTTTAATTTCTAGAGCAGCATCAAGGATAAAGTATACCATCAATAAGTAATACTTAGCAATAACTCCATATCCATGTATTTAGTACTATTAAAATATTATGTCAACATTTATCATCATATATATAAAATCTACATGTATATATAAGCAGGTACATGAATTATAATCTTAAGAATACATTTTAAACTATTAATACAAAATGCTACTGCTGTCTTTTTCCCTTTTATCCCTCCCTTCAAATGACAGTCTTTGATACATTTGAAGAGCCATTGTTAAATATGTTTTTAAAATGCTATGATGAAAACTAGCTTTATTGACAGTGCACATATTCTGTTACTGTTCAGAGTACATATAATGTTTTAAAATGAAGGCAAGCTAAAGCAGCAAAACATTTGTCATGGTTTGAGGTATTAGGTCATGAAGTTTGCATGTATATTTGGTGGTTTATATCATGCCAAAATAGATGTTCCCCGTCGGGAAGATTCTTAAGTGCTAAAATTTGGCCTTACTGTTCTGTAAAAATTGTAACTCTTTCAGAGGGGAAAAATGTGTTAAAGTATATATTTTCACATCTCTGAATTGATATATTTTTTAACTACCAAATATTTTAAAAACTTATATGTATCACAAAGATATAAAGTGACTTAAAGGTGCTAAAGAAATAGCTAATTTATTCCACATATTCTGAATCTTCCAACAGATGGCATATTTTCAGCAAATAACACCTAAATTATTATCTCTCAGATGATCAACACCTGATAATTGGTGGCTAGACACATTTCTATTTAAAACATGGAATTCTACATCTAGATAATGCAATATCTTTAAACATTCACAAATTTCCTTTTTATAACTTTATTATAATAAATATTTAATTTATACATTTTACAAATTATCCCTATGAATGTGATATACCTTCATTTGTATAGTTATATTCAATGAATTTAATCTCTAGACAAAATACTTCCCATTACTCTCTTCTAACACCATCATTTGCTTTGACTTAAATGATAAACATGATAGAGATTGAATTTAATTTCCTTAATAAGTAAAGTTTATCTAACTTATTGAATATTTATATTTTAATCTTGAATTGATCAACATTGATCAACATGTCTTGGATTTCTTCCCAATGCTGTTATGACAGTTTTTTTTTTTTTCCTGATGTAGCAATCTATACCCAAAACTTACTATGATATAAAATGAATATTTAAAAGTTATCTTCTACATGAATGCATAATAGAATCAAAGACTTTATAGCATGTGAAATACCATATTACATAATATCAAATTTAATTTTGATGTTGAAATTACAGAACTATATAGTTCATCTCACTGTTAGAAGAATTAGGTCCTATTTTGGGTTTGGGGACAAAATTTCAAGCCTGTGAAAGGTGTGTGTGTGTGTGCGTGCATGTGTGGGGGGTGGAGGGGTTCCTGCATGTACCCAAGCAAGTTCTACACCAGTTCCAACACTATATTCTAGGAGATAACATCAAATTCCATAGGTTGAGACCTCAGTCCTATAGGACTGTGTGCCCCTCTCCCATCCCCACCAGAGGTCAGAAGCAAGCCCAGGTTGTTATCTGTACTTTTGCCTGACTGGTTATAAATCAGAGTTTCCCACAACCCTCTCCTTGGGTTAGACTAATTTGCTAGAGTGGCTCACAGAACTCAGAGAAGCATTTTACTTACTGGATTACTGGTTTATTATAAAAGGAACAGCCAGATGGAGGACATGCATAGGGCAAGGTATGAGGAAAGGGCACAGAGCCTCCATGTTCTTCCCAAGTATGCCCCTCTGTCTAAAGCCCCAGATGTTTACCAACCCTGAAGCTCTCCAAACCCTGTCCATTTGGGGTTTTGTGGAGGCTTCATTCCATAGGCATGATTAATTAACTCATTTTTCATCAATGACTGATTCAACCTCTACCCTCTCTCCCTTAAACATTTCTATCCTCCAATCACTTGGTCGGTTCTCCTGGCAACCAGCCCCCAACCTTAGCTGCAATCCGCAATCCGAAGTAACCTTTTGAACAAAACCAAAGACATCTTTGTGACTCTCATCACTTAGCAAATTCTAAGGGTTTTAGGAACTTTGTGCCAGAAATAGAGACAGACAAAATCAACATTTTTTATTATGAATCATGATATCAGTTTCCATGCAGTTAAGAAACTAATTTTAAAGCAAAAATATTAGATAAGATACCTTAGCAATAGTGGCAGTTACTGTTATTATGGTTATTTAGTTGCCAAGTCTTGTCTGACTCTTTGTGACCCCATGGACTGCAGCACACTAGGCTTCCCTGTCCCTCATCATCTTCCAGAGTTTGCCCAAGTTCATGTCCATTGAATTGATGATGCCATCCACCATCTCATCCTCTGTCACCCTCTTCTCCTTCTGCCTTCAATCTTTCCTAACATCAGGGTTTTTTCCAATGAGTCAGTTCTTCCCATCAGGTGGCCAAAGTATTGGAGCTTCAGCTTCAGGATCAGCCCTTCCAATGAGTATTCAGGGTTGCTTTCCTTTAAGATTGACTGATTTGATCTCCCTGCTATCCAAGGGGCTCTCAAGAGTCTTCTCCAGCACCACAGTTTGAAAGCACCAATTCTTCTGTGCCCTGTCTTCTTTATGGTTCAGTTCTCACATTCATACATGACTACTGGAAAGACCACAGCCTTGACTCTACAGACCTTTGTCAACTGTAACCCACCAGGTTCCTCTGTCCATGGAATTCTCCAGACAAGAAAACTGGAACGGGTTACCATTCCCTTCTCCCAGCCCAACTGAACCTGTTTCCTGCATTGCAGGCAGATTCTTTATCATCTGAGCCACCAGAGAAGCCCCATAGTGGCAATATCTATACTTTATTTCTTTCACTTCTTCTACAAAGGACTAAAGTTTGAAATAAAACCAACTTTTTTTCCATAAAATGTTTGTACATTTAAAAATGTACTTGTTTTGTAATGTGTGCATGTATTTTTTTTTATTATAATTGTAGTACATTTTAATTCTGAATAGCAACTTATCAAATATTTAGTGATCACATATCTTAATATTTTTCACTACAGAGACATGAAGTTTATCATAATGATTTCCTTTTGCATATAATGTGCTTTCCACATGCATGAAATTGCATTTTAATATAGCGTTGTGTTTAGAACTAAAGGAAACATTATAAGTTAACATTTTTTAAGGCAAAAGACATTAGATAACTAACATCAATTTGAAAATGATTATTGCTTTCTGAAATGTGGGTTTTGTTTTGTTGTGAATAGGGAGGAGATATTTCTACCAGTAACACCTAAAACTGGCCCTTGTCATTTTAGGCTCTTCAGGACAACAGAGCAGTAATGGAAGGGGTGTTGGATGTTGATTATCATGAGAAAGTAGTGCTCACAAATCCAGACAATGTGTTTATTACATTGAAATGTTATTAACCACAATAGAAAAGTCCATTATATGTCTATACATGATTTGTGTACTTGTCTAACTCCCTCAATTTATCTGTGGCTACCAACATATCCATCTATAATCATTAAAGTGGTAAAGTTCCTACAAGATCCTCTGCTTCTCTGATTTGAGTCTTGTTTTGTGCAAGTCAAGTACAGAATAATGTCAGAAATACCAAAAATACAGTTTAATTTTCATCTAAAGTTACAAGTTGTAGAATGTAAAACTCAGGCTGAAGTCCTTGATTTCTTTGATTAATAAAGTACTATTTATGCTAGATTCAATTACAGAATAATTCAATATACTGTGACTTAAACAGTCCTCTGCTAATACATAATCAGTGGTTTTAGATTTAAAAGTAAGCATGCTTTTGCTTTGAGAGCTTATACTTTTAAAAAAATGTTTGGAATATCTAAAGAGAATTTTTGCTTAAATTGTTATTTATGCCCTTCCCACTGCTCCCTTGTTTTAAATACAGGGAAAAATTATATAACCTCTACCCAACAGAAATAATATTTATGGCTTTAGTTATAATTATGTCATCTACACTATATTTTTTGGATAGCATCCATCAAATATTGACTATTTTGAGACTGCTGAAAAATAACACTTAGAAACTGATGAATGTTTCATTTAATATTTCTATTCATTTCCTTATTGTCTGCTTGCAAACTGTTTGATCCATACTTATAAGCTTGCAAAGAGATACTATAAATAGAAGTTTTATGTGTTTATTTGTTTTTTTCAAAAAATATAGGTCTATACAATATGAAACAATTAGGCTGAAAGGATATAGTGCTGACCTAGTACTTTTAGTCACAAAGAAATATCTTGTGGGAGAAACTAATATTTACAGACTATAATGCAGTATGAAAAATGCTGTAACACCAATGATGAATATCTGTTTCATAAAATGAATATTAAATGAGTCTTTCTGGAAACCATAAAAGTATGTAGGAAGAGAAGTATACAGAAACTTTCAGAAAATTATATATATATATATATATATATATATATATACATATAACATGAAACTTACATAAATTACTTACACATTCAATACATCTTTAGTTAGGGTATATATTTGTTCATTTGTTACCTACCAGACTCTCTAGAAAACTTCTATGCCAACCACATTATTTCTGAAGTTAATTTCCAAATTTAACTGAAGCTTGTTATGTCTTCTTTTTTGCAATCTCCAAGGCAAGAACCATATAAACTTTTCAAGCAGGGTTTATATATATGATTTTTATTTAAATTTCTATTTTTTGAGAAAGCTTTGCTTTGAAGAAGTCATCTGTTCCTATTGTTTATTTGTCATATGAGTTCTTAATCCTTTGTAAGAATTGTCTGCACTGGCAATAATTAGGCTATATCAAATGGGGAGATGAAAGACAGAAGAACTTAGCAGTGTGCTAAGTGCTTCAAAATGCCACAAGTTGTTTCTAAATGCTTTGCATATAGAAATATTTTCAACACGACTTATAAACAATTTTTCTCTAAGCTATGCCCACTGCAATATGCAGGAAAAAAAAAGGTCTAGTAAATATGAGCATGAAATACAAATTTAAAAAGCTGGATAGGAAATCTGGTGTAAGTAACAAGGCTTGGAATTCCATAACTGTCTATAAATTCACTGCATGGATCATCTTGAAGGCTAATTTCTGGGTATTTGATCAGCCTCTCTGTGGCTATTGAACACTATCAAGGAATTCACAAGCTGAAAAGAAACATGATGTTCATGCAGCATTTGCTACTGTCTATATTTTTTCAATGCCATTGACTTGATTCTTTTGTATGGTTTTCTTTCCACCAACTTATCTGATTTCATAATCAGTACAGAAATGTTAATACACCTTTCTTAGTTCAGTTTACTTCACATTTACTAAACACTGCTCACACCATACAATCTGCCAGAATTTGGAGCATAAGAAGTCACCACTACATGAACATACTGCTATTTTAAAAACAAATAACCAATGAGGACCTACTATATATTTCAGGGAATCTCTGCTCAATACTCTGTAATGGTCTAAATAGGAAAACAATTTGAAAAATAATAGATGCCTATGTATGTGTAACTGAATCACTCTGCTGTACAATTGAACTTAACACAATATTGTTAGTTGATTATAAGATATAAAATAAAAAAATAAAGTATTTAGGCTGTGAAAACAAGAAGAAAATCAATGCTATTACTGTGAAAAGAGACAATGATAGACATTCAATTTTTTGTGGCCATTTCTATGACAAAGTTGTACAGAGAATGATAAGATTGTTCTGGGGGAATCAATGAGTTGAATATTGAAGCATATGTAAATGTTAGCAGGATAAGAAAGAACTGCAACATGACAATTTTGACCAGAGGAAACATTTGTGAAGGTATAGAGCTAGGAAACATCATCTAATAAAACAAATGCATGATTCTTAAGGGATGAGCCAGGGGGACAGGCATTTCTTGTTGACTTGTGTTATATCCGTATGTGATGGGAACACAATGGATATTTTAAGCAGGCCAGTGACAGGATTCATATTGCATTAAAATAATCCTTTGGCCCCAGTGTAGTCGACTGGCTTGATTTAGGTAGGATTACAGGCAAGGAGACAAGTTGAGTGATTACTGAAAGGGACAAGGCATGAAATGAAAAGGGGTTAAATCCGGTCCTTGGATAAAAGACAGGTAGGTAATGAGAGTTACTGGAGAAATATCAAGACCATAACTGATTAGAGGTGAATGTGAGAAAGAAATTTTGAAATAAAAGCTCAAGTTTTGAAATTTTGTTAGTGAATATTACATAAACTGAGATTAGAAATATTGATGGGAAAGATTATGAAGAAAGATTAATATTTTAAGCTTCATCTTTCTTCATAACCTTTCCCATCAATATTTGAACATGGCTTATAGCACGTTCAATTAGAGATACCAAGAAACATCATCATGATTCAGAAACTCTATAGTCATGCTTATGTGGAATCAAATGTATAAATGAGACAGAGGGCCAGAAGAATAAAAGAAAAAGAATAGATACACGTGAAACTTTTTCTTACATAGGAAAAAGAAAATTGAAGAAGGAATTTTGAAGAGACTTGAGTAGCTCCATCATTTAATGTCTGGAGACTGAGGAAGAGATCAGAACAGGATTGGTCCACTGATTCTAGAGTAGTAAGTTTTAAAAAGGAGGAAGATGTCAACAGTGTTCAAAGCACCTGTGATATCCAGTAAGATAAGAATTCAAAAGTGTCAGTGGGATGTTGTTTCCGAGTTTGGGAGGCATTTCAGAGAAGAGTGGAAGCCAGATAAAGGTGAGCTGAAGTGTGAATGCAAGATGATAAGGGAAAGAGAATGAGTTTGGACTAAAACAAAACTTTACTGAAAAAGAAGAGTGACAATGAGAAGTAGCTCAAAACTTGAAATCCTTTGAGATGTTTTCTCTGCCTGTCTTCCCTCTTTATACCTTTTAACAAAAAATTTCTAATGCTCTGTTGATTACAAGCAATTTTCATTGCTTTCACTTTAAGAAAGTGAAACATTCTTAAAATGATTTATAGGTCTTGAACTACTCTAGGAAAAAATTACCCAATTTGTAATTTAAGTGAACTATTAACCAATAAAATCTAGAATTACTTTTTGTAACAGTGGGGTTTTGTTACACAGAAGACTTTAAAATGTTTAAGTTTTTCAACATGCCAGACTTTGCAAAATCTTCCCTTCTAGTTCCATTATTTTCATGATAAAAGTTTTTTTTTCTTTTTTTTTTTTTTTTTTTTTTTGAGCATCATCTCAGGAAAAAGAAATCACAAGAGAATACCCAAATACAAACAAATACAAAAATGAATAAAACATGGAAATATATAGTCAACAAGCATTAATGCCTTTAAGACAATGGTACCTGCAATTCTATGAGACTATAAATATAAGAAAATATTTATGGTTTGATAACTCATCCAGTTGCATCATTTCCAGAAATGTACTCTCCACCTTATGGATGCATATAATTTAGTGGCATGAGCAACTTTTTATTTAGGCCAACTTTCAAATAGGAATTCAACTTGTTTGCCCTATTCATTGTGGTCTATGATTTCAAAAAGGCGTCCTCTTATTCCCCAGAGAAATAATCAGATGAAGGCACAAAGTAACCTTAGAAACTAGATAGTCATTTTATATTTCTTATGTCCTACAAAAATCAGTAAGAGTATGCCAAAATAAAATCATTATTGAGAAAATTTGGCAAAAAAAAAAACAAAAAAAAATGCCATGAATATGAAATTTGACCCAGCAATTCCAGTTTCTATTCACATATTTTTGCACTGGAAAATATACAGAGGTATCCATAACAAGGTTATTTATTTTAGCAGTATTTGTAAATGCTGCTTAAAAAAACAAGAAAGAAAAAAGAAACCCAAAGGTAGCTGTAATATAAACTATGGAAAATTCACACCGTAGAGTCTATCAAGTTATAAACAATGAAGAAAATCTTTATACACTGCCAGAGAGTGATCTTCAAAATATATTAAGTGAAAATAGCAAAGTAGAGAAAAGTTTATATGCTTTCCCCTGCTTATCAAAGAAAGGTGGAGGTTGATTTGAAAATATTTATGTACATCCACATACATACACACATATGCACGTAAATACATATACATAGATACACACTATGTCTATGAATATTTTTTCATATACGTAAAAGTGGAAGAAAATAAAAATTTTAAAATGCTTACCTATAGAAGGAGTTAAGCAGGTATACCATTAGAGATTATAACTAGATTTCTTGCCTATGTCATGTTTTATAATATGATTTTAGAACCATGTAAGTATTCTGCATGATTATAAAATAAAATATATTTTTCAATTCAGTTTAGTTCAGTTCAGTTGCTCAGTCGTGTCTGACTCTTTGTGACCCCATGGACTGCAGCATGCCAGGCCTCCCTGTCCATCACCAACTCCAGGAGCTTATTCAAACTCATGTCCATTGAGTAGGTGATGCCATCCAACCATCTCATTCTCTGTCACACCCTTCTCCTCCTGCCTTCAATCTTTCCCAGTATTGGGGTCTTTTCCAATGAGTCAGTTCTTCGCATCAGGTGGCCAAAGTATTGTAGTTTCAGCTTCAGCATCAGTCTTTCCAATGAATATTCAGGACTAATTCCCTTTAGGAAGGATTGGTTGTATCTCCTTGCAGTCCAAGGGACTCTCAACAGTCTTTTCCACCACCACAGTTCAAAAGCGTCATTTCTTTGGTGCTCATTTCTTTATAGTCCAACTCTCACAACCAAACATGACCACTGGAAAAAACATAGCTTTGACTAGACGGACTTTTGTTGGTAAAGTAATGTCTCTGCTTTTTAAGATGCTGTCTAGGTTGATCACAACTTTTACTTCCAAGGAGCAAGTGTCTATTCAATTCATGGCTGCAGTCACCATCTGCAGTGATTTGGGAACTCCCCCCCCAAAAAAATGTCTGTCACTGTTTCCATTGTTTCCCCATCAATTTGCCATGAAGTGATGGGACTGGATGCCATGATCTTAGTTTTCTGAATGTTGAGCTTTAAGCCAACTTTTTCACTCTTCTCTTTCACTTTCAAGAGGCTCTTTAGTTCTTCTTCACCTTCTGCCATAAGGGTGGTGTCATCTGCATATCTGAGGCTATTGATATTTTTCCTGGCAATCTTGACTCTAGCTTGTGCTTCATCCAGCCCAGCATTTCACATGATGTACTCTGCATAGAAGTTAAATAAGCAGGGTGACAATATATGGCCTTGACGTACTCCTTTCCTGATTTGGAACCAGTCTGTGGTTCCTAGTCCACTTCTAACTGTTGCTTCTTGACCTGCATACAGATTTCTCAGGAGGCAGGTCAGGTGCTCTGGTATTCCCATCTCTTTCAGAACTTTCCACAGTTTGTTGGGATCCACACAGTCAAAGGCTTTGGCATAGTCAACAAAGCAGAAATAGATGTTTTTCTGGAACTCTCATGCTTTTTCTATGATTCAATGGATGTTGGCTATTTGATCTCTGGTTCCTCTGACTTTTCTAAAACCAGCTTGAACATCTTGAAGTTCACGGTTCATGTACTGTTGAAGCCTGGCTTGGAAGATTCTGAGCATTCCTTTGTTAGCATGTGATATGAGTGCAATTATGCTGTAGTTTGAACATTCTTTGGTATTGCCTTTTTTTGGGATTGGAATGAACTGACCTTTCTGGGAGTTGGTGTTGGACAGGGAGGCCTGGCGTGCTGCGATTCATGGAGTCGCAAAGAGTCGGACACAACTGAGCAACTGATCTGATCTGATCTGATATGACCTTTTCCAGTCCTGTGGCCACTGCTGAGTTTTCCAAATTTTCTGGCATATTGAGTGCAGCACTTTCACAGCATCATCTTCCAGGATTTGAAATAGCTCACCTGGAATTTCATCACCTCCACTAGCTTTGTTCATTGTGATGCTTCCTAAGGCCCACTTGACTTTGCATTCCAGGATGTCTTGCTCATGGCTATCTGGGTCATGAAGATCTTTTTTGTATAGTTCTTCTGTGTATTCTTGCCACTCTTCTTAATATCTTCTGCTTCTGTTAGGTCCATACAATTTCTGTCCTTAATTGTGCCTATCTTTGCATGAAATGTTCCCTTGCTAACTCTAATTTTCTTGAAGAGATCTCTAGTCTTTCCCGTTCTATTGTTTTCCTCTGTTTCTTTGCATTGAACACAGAGGAAGGCTTTCTTATCTCTCCTTGCTGTTCTTTGGAACTCTGCATTCGAATGGGTATATCTTTCCTTTTCTCCTTTGCCTTTAGCTTCTCTCCTTTTCTCAGCTATTTGTAAGGCCTCCTCAGACTACCATTTTGCAAAAAGGCAATTCTTTTAAAAAAATAAATAAAAAGGAAAGAAAAGGACCTATTAAATTTTATCTTTCTCTCCACTATGCACCACAGTTAGAAATTAGGAAGAAATGACTTTGGTAAGAATTCTCACCTTTTGGTAACTTCTGCTTGTTTCTCAGGATCCAGTCTACCGGCACCAAGAGTAACTAGGGTTGAGCCAGCACTTCCTATCCTGGTCACTAGAAACCGTAGAAGATGAAAAATAATTTTCCCTTCATCCTTTCTAGTGAGTGCCGACAGGCTGTTTTTTTTTTTTTTTTTTCTTGAGGGCACCTCATAAACAATTCCCTTTATCTTGCTTAGCCTGTCCCCACTGTGGCCACGGGTAGTCAAGATTATCTTTAGTTACTGTTAACCTACTTGTACAGCCTTGAAAAAAAATGTTACTCATTTGAGGCCTGACACCAGGCCCAGTTCAGTTTAAGCCGTATCCACTCATGTTCCAGACCCATCAGATTTCTGAGTCGGAACCAGTCCGTCCCCAAACCTGATCTTGCTTCTGAGTCGAAATCATTCCTACCCCGGAACCGGTCCAGCTTCGGAGTTAAAACTGATTCATCCCTGGGCCCAGCCGGGTTTTTGAGTCAGTCCTTGTTCAACTCTGGCTAGTTTTTCAACCCAGTTCAGAAAAAGAAGTGCTCAAATAAAGTCTGGAGGCTCTTAACACAAAAGCTGCAGAACTAAGATCCAGGGATGCGCCTGCCGCCTCCAGAGGCAGCGAGAAAGCAGCGACCTTGTGAGATTTAACAGATACCTAGGGCTGGTTGCTCAGTGCTCCAGGGGCCTGGGGTTTGGCCTGGGCTGGGTAGGGGTGGCAGGAGCCTCCTTCAGTTCCCTCTTCAGATACCAGGACTGTTAAAAGATAAATTGAGGGATATTAAAAAAGTTGTAAGTGTTTATTTGTACAAAAATGGATTCCAGTTGGACAGTATCCAGTCTGGCAGAAAGTAAACTGTTCTGAGGACCTGTACAAAATGAAAGGCTTGGCAGAAGGGAAAGGGAGCAAGAAAGTTATATTAAGCAAAAATAGCAGTTGGTTATTGGAAGTTAACTTTCCTTGAGGGAACTGCGTGAATTAGGCAGATTATTTAATTAATGCTGATCAGGGTGATTCCTACTTAACTGGTTTAAGATTCCTTATTGCTAAAGCTGAAACTAATAAACTTTCAGTGTTTGTGATGTGGCACTTAACACAGGAACTTCATTTGGGGCCTGTTTTGTTTTTAGCAGACATACAAGCTGAGACATTCAGGAAAAACTTTTGGATATTTGGTGACAGTGAAGGAATATCAGTATTCTTATTTTGGGTATGGCAACGGTCCTGTGATTTTATTTTAGAAAAGTAAGAGTCTGTCTTTTCAGATATTTATTGGAATTCATATAAATGATATTATGTCTGGGATTTAATAATATAATGAACAAGGAGTAATAGGTAGGGATTGATTTGACATGGTCTTGGTCATGAGTTAATAATTGTGTGATAAAATGTGTGATGGGTAAGTGAAAGTTTATTATACTGTCTTACCTGTTTTAACCTGCTTTTGAAATTTTCTAAAATGAAAAGTTAACTTTAAAATGATTGTTGAATGGAATATCAGCATTGAATGAACTTCAGTTGAATGTAACTTACTCGAATTAGAATCAATTGATATATGAATAAACATTACAGAAATAAGTTGGAAGAAACATTCAACTCTGACAGAAATGAAGAAAAATAAATACAAAGGAAATCTTACTTTGTTATAGTTAGCCTGAAATAATTTACCTCTAATTCAAATTTGTTTATTCCTAAAAAAATGTAAGTGATTTAATTTGAACAATAGCTTATTGACTGAATGTTCCTAAACTTTCCCTCAACTTAGAACAGTTCTTATTTAGATATATTTTTAATAATCTTAATTATCAACAGGGTAGAATGCATTTTTTTCAATTAATAAGGAAGTGTTACAATCCTTGTGATTACTTTCAGAATTAAAATGTTCAAAATATATGTTAAATGGAAAAATTACATGTTGATAAAAACAATGCATCTTTTATGTTCTAAAATTTATGGTGGGTTTTGTGTTTGTGTGTGTTTTGAAAGCTGTAGCTTAATTATAAATGATATGTATATTATATGGCAGTTTTATATCTCAGTCTCTAGAATGGTAAAAACATTAATTTTGACCAAATACAACATATGTAATTTAAAACATATTTACGTATTTTATAAATTTTCAAAATGGTTACAGTAGACAGCTATTGCTTCAGGCTAACATGAAAGGGTAATATTGTGATTACAAATAGTATCTATATGCTTCTGTATAACTAAACATAAGATGCTTAATTTGAATGATTACTTTTAAAGTTATGATTTTCATTTTTGATAAAAAGTGGACCAGTTCACTGCTTTCATTTGGTAAGTAGAAAGCTGGTAATATATATACATTATACGTATACATATATATATATGACTAATATTTGCTCTTCTACAAAATGACCTTATATTGCAGTTGAAAGGTTCAAAGTAACCAAAGGGTAGCTTTAGAGAATACACAGTTGTTATCTTTGAAAAATATGCCTTACCCCTAGGAAATGTGCCACCTAGATGGCATTTCCAAGTAGGGGGAACCAGTAATTTCTCTTGCATTGAGACATAGAATCCCCCAATTTTTCTTTGAAAGAATGTAGAAGGCATTTAAGTACATAAATTAAAAGTGGATACATTATTTGGTACCACTTTGGAATAAATATATTCCTATAAACATTGGTCTTGCTACTAATTTGGCTTAGTATAAGCTTTCCATTTATACACTTGGATTCTATATCTTTCTACTCCTATTGACAAATTTTCTAATTATTTCACATAAAAGTCTTAACTTGTCTTAGTTAACTTAAAAATGTCTTAAATAAGCACGTATTTTGTATTAAATACTAGATTTATAAACATTAATATTTAGCTGTGTATTGTATCAATGAGTTCAGTGTTATCAAATTAGCTTAAATTATCTTGAGAAATTAGCAGTTACCAGAAGAGTGAATTTTCACTGCCTTACTTACTGTATTGTACTTAAATCACTGGTAATTCTTATTTGCATTCTGTACCTTCTAAACATTTACCTAAAAATAACATCTATCACTTATCTGCATATAATCTTACTATTAAAAACATGAACTTAGAAATATGTCCCTCTCTCCTTGGGTTGCCACTTCAAAACAAACAAAAAAAGGCTTAGAGTTCATACATAAGAAAAGTATGTATTGACTACTCATGTGCCAGACATAATTAAGATTTTTGTTATAAAAAATGATGAAATGGATTGTTCTCAAGGAGCATACTCTCTGGTTAGCAAATAACAGACAAGTAAATATATTGTTTAGATAAGTTATAATTAATTCCAAGAAACCAGAAATCAAAGTCATAGAAGTAAAGTTCATGTGGGTCTTTGTGGAAGTACTAACCAGCCTGAGACTTAGATGATTAGTGGTAATTAACATCCATCAACTGTGTGTGCGCTAAGGGAGGCCTGGGGACATGGGTTTAGTTCGAACAGAGAGGTAGAGATGAGGTAAAAGAAAAGGCTGAGTGAAAAAGGCATACACAAGAGGACTTTTGGGTTCAGGGAAACACAAATTGTACCTGAGATTCTAAAACATGAAGTTCAAGAGGGAAAGCATAGCATACCTGCAATGGAAGGGAAGAAAGCTTCTATAGCAGCATCTTGATTTTAGGTCTCTTCAAGAAAATGATGAATTACTGAGTGGTTTTAAGGGAATGTGGTCATTTAGCTTGCATTGTTTATTTGTTAAAACCCAATCCAACTCTGTGAGTTTTTTTGTTTTTTTTTTTTAGAATGCGCTGTAATTATAAGAGTAAAAATTGGGCTGCAGCCAATGTAACAGAAAATTCAAGGGTTTCAAGTCTTTCTAACACATCCACAGTCAGCTTAAAACCCTGTGATATTAACTGCAAAACACAATGAGAAATGGGAAACTTGGGGCAAATAATCCAGTGTGCTGGGAACTTTATTAATACAATACCTCAGAAAGGAATAAATTACAGGAATAATCACTTAATTCACAGGTCAGTAAGGGTCTTTGAAGGAACCATATCTCTTATTCTTTACCTCCTTTTTTAGCATGAGCTTCCCACCCATGTCCATGGTTAATTTCATCTTCGTTCCTAATTTCACCTGTTCACAGTGTAGCATTTTTATGGCCTCTTCTTACTCCATTCCATCAACAAACATTTTTCCCTGTGTTATGAATAACAAAATGCATGTCCTCACATGCATGCATACACACAACATACAAATGAATAAAATCCCATAACACTCTGTTTCTTTTCACTTAATGCCAAATTTCTCATAGTGATGCCTTATACTTAATCTCTTACAGTCTGACTTTAACTGCAATTATTAAATGGCAGAAGACATAAAGAAAAACAATTTTGTAGGTGTATTCCTCCTTTACCTGTCTGTGGGAGGGATTGGGGGCAGGAGGAGAAGGGGACGACAGAGGATGAGATGGCTGGATGGATGGCATCACCGACTCGATGGACGTGAGTTAGAGTGAACTACAGGAGTTGGTGGACAGGGAGGCATGCTGCAATTCACGGGGTCACAAAGAGTCGGACATGACTAAACAACTGAACTGAACTGAACTGATTCGTCCTTTACCTGTCTGTCACATGTGACCCTCGTATTTGCACACTTGAAATCAGCTAGAACTTTTTCATTGACCTCATTTAATCTATCACATATGGAATATATCTTCAGAGCTAGTCTTTTATGACAGACTCTCACAGCTGTTGTCAGGAACTCGTCAAGGTCACCCCTCTAATTTGCTAGGCTGTCAAAGAGAAATAGTTGGTTGAGAATAGTTGGTTCCAGAAGAAAGGAATTTTCTAAGTGATTTCCTATTAGAGATCAGTGGAGCTACTTCTGGCATTTTAGTCAGAACTTTCAGTGATAGAATTAATTGCTGGATAGATAATCATTGAAATAGCTTTTTTAAGAAATAATTAAATGTGATTGTATGGCGCTCCTCTCTGGATCATAAAAGTGTGTGTGTGTGTGTGACGCGCGCATGTGCACGTAATCTCTTTTCACATTAAACATTCTTCCTTTCTTCTGCTCCTCATCATTCTCATAGCTTCTGAATTCTCTGGAGGATCTTTGTCTTTGAAGTAGGTCAATCCCCTTATATCATTATGTTTTTTTATTGTTTAAGTAAGATTTTCTTAGAGAGTAGAAAAAAGATTTTGGAGCTATGATAAGATTTTACCAGCTCCCCAAACTTCCTGAATCTTGCCCCGCAATTCATCCAAACTTCCCTAGGAAATAGGAGTGCAGAGCATATTCCGAATCAAGGTACTTCCTCATTAACAGAAGAATAACATCTCACATTCTGCAATACAGTGTACTCTGTCAAGGGATGAATTGTTGAAGCATTTGTTTTGGTTTAAGTAGAGACTCCAGCACTACCCTCCTTCCCCCTCAACATCACCAAACCCAAACCTCATATCAAGAAATTAACTGAAAAGATTAAATTTGCTTTTGTAACAAAACATGTTCTTAGCCTTGTGCTACCACTATTGTTGACCTTTCCCAAGTCTGTGTTTTATGAGAGTCAGTAAGAACACACGACCTCTGCCATATAGCCTCCTTCCTAAATGTTGCTGATTATAATTTCTGATAAAGCAACTTCCAATGTGGTGGTTTTATCAGAAATGGTACTGAAATCTCTAAGTGAAAACTAGAATAGGCATGTATGAAGAGGGATGATTCTGTCCTAAATTACCCTTCCCAGTAGTATTCTAAGGATAATTTTAATTTCAATGGCTTGGAAGAACTGACAAATATGGGCAGAAGCCTTGGCACTAGGTCCTGCTTTACTTGCTTACAGCGGAGAGTGGGCAGTGTACAGGTGTTAGCTTTGAGCCACAGTAAGAATGGTCCTTAGAGAAGAGCCATCACTATAATCAACCAATTTACCAACTCCTATTTGACTGGAGAATGATAGGGAAAAGTTTAGAAGCGTGGAGTAGTGATGTCTCCTACCTCTAGATATTTCACATGCTGTGTGTTATATGATATGGTATATATACTCAGGTTGATGATGAAATTTCTATTTGAGATAAAGGAACTAAAAAGCCTCTTGATGAAAGTGAAAGTGGAGAGTGAAAAAGTTGGCTTAAAGCTCAACATTCAGAAAACAAAGATCATGGCATCTGGTCCCATCACTTCATGGGAAATAGATGGGGAAACAGTGTCAGACTTTATTTTTGGGGGCTCCAAAATAACTGCAGATGGTGATTGCAGCCATAAAATTAAAAGATGCTTACTCCTTGGAAGAAAAGTTATGACCAACCTAGATAGCATATTCAAAAGCAGAGACATTACTTTGCCAACAAAGGCCCGTCTAGTCAAGGCTATGGTTTTTCCTATGGTCATTATGGATGTGAGAGTTGGACTGTGAAGAAGGCTGAGCGCCGAAGAATTGATGCTTTTGAACTATGGTGTTGGAGAAGGCTCTTGAGAGTCCCTTGTACTGCAAGGAGATCCAACCAGTCCATTCTGAAGGAGATCAGCCCTGGGATTTCTTTGGAAGGACTGATGCTAAAGCTGAAACTCCAGTACTTTGGCCACCTCATGCGAAGAGTTGACTCATTGGAAAAGACTCTGATGCTGGGGGGGGGATTGGGGGCAGGAGGAGAAGGGGAGGACAGAGGATGAGATGGCTGGATGGCATCACTGACTTGATGGACGTGAGTCTGAGTGAACTCTGGGAGTTGGTGATGGACAGGGAGGCCTGGCGTGCTGCAATTCATGGGGTCAGAAAGAGTCGGACATGACTGAGAGACTGAACTGAACTGAACTGAATATTAAATATTAGCATTTTCATGTGATTCAATTTCAAGTGATCACAGGTGGGTTCTGTTTATAGGAATGCTTAATGGAATGTGAGAATGAGTGTGAAACTCTCCAGAGAGACTCCAGCTGGTGGGGTATATAACCACCCAGTGTACCTAGAAACCAGGAATTTTTCCTGTAATCTTGATAGAAACCAGACAGTGGTGTGCTAGCTATATATTTTATAGAATTTTAAGATTATTTTGATGGAAGGACATAATACAGTGACACTGGGATAGATAAAAGACAGGACTCTTTGGTATTTGCAGCTCAAACAGAGAAGGCTATAGTTGTGGACTCACAAAGGGGATTGCACTGAGGACCCATAGCAACAAGCTGGAGCTGTGGGGTCTAGTTTAAGGATGGCAAGCAAGGTAGAATTAACTAGGTTTTGCGGAATCTCTGCAGCTTGGCCAGTTTGAATAATTTTGCACATTCAAGGGGGTTGTCTCTAGTCTCTGGTACCTGTTCCTGAGGTGGCCCAAAGTATAAGAGCCAGAAAGGGAAAGGTCTGCTGTGGTCCTAATTAACTGTCAAGAAAGGAAAAGGGCCTCTAGCCAGGGCCTTAAAATTGAGTCAAGACAGCATTCAAACAAAAACACACTGTCTTGCTCTATGGAAGCAGGCAAACACTTAGGAAGAACTAAGCTTCATACACAAGGTTCAATTTTGCCAAAATGTAACATGCTGTTGGAAAGTGAAGGTGCAGCACCCATCAGAACAAGTTACGGGTAGAGATAAGTGAAGCCTTGTTGGAAAAGTTCATTCTATTCTTGAGTCATGAAACATGAGAAATTGTTTGGATAGGAAAGAAAGTAGTGGGTGGGGAAACAGCAGTCCTGTCAAAGAGAACAGTATGAATTTAGACAAATAGCTGGAAAGAACAATTTGGTATTTGGGTATTTTTATTACAAAAAGTCAGATTCCAGTGGGATACATTTGAAACGCAGCAACAGTCTGCTACTGCTGCTGTTGCTGCTGCTAAGTCACTTCAGTCGTGTCCAACTCTGTGCAACCCCGTAGATGGTAGCCCACCAGGCTCCCCAATCCCTGGGATTCTCCAGGCAAGAACACTGGAGTGGGTTGCCATTTCCTTCTCCAATGCATGAAAGTGAAAAGTGAAAGTGAAGTCGCTCAGTCATGTCCGACTCTTCGCGACCCCATGGACTGCAGCCTACCAGGCTCCTCCATCCATGGGATTTTCCAGGCAAGAGTACTGGAGTGGGGTGCCATCGCCTTCTCCAACAGCAGCCTATACCTTCTTAATTCCCTTCTACTCCACAGTTCTTCCACAGAGGTTTGACTGGATAAATCTCTGTAACTTTGGATAAAGCAATGAGGGTTGCTTTGGCTTTTTTTTTTAAGAGAAATTCAGCTTTATATCATTTTTTTTAATTTAAAAAAATATTATTTTTTTTTTCTGCTCAATCTGCATGGCATATGGGATCTTAGTACCTCCACCAGGGGTTGATCTTGGGCTCCCTGCATTGGAAGCAAAGAATCTTAACCACTGGACTGCCAGGAAAATCCCTTCTTTGGCATTTTCTAGTGGGCTACATGCAC
This sequence comes from Bos indicus x Bos taurus, assembly GCF_003369695.1. Classification (NCBI taxonomy): domain Eukaryota; kingdom Metazoa; phylum Chordata; class Mammalia; order Artiodactyla; family Bovidae; genus Bos; species Bos indicus x Bos taurus. The sequence continues at coordinate 83,988,939 of NC_040079.1, forward strand.
CTATTGAGTTAAAATAGGGCAGTGGCTATAGCATTAAAAAATTCCATAAGGATGATGAAAATCAGGGAAACATCTCTTTTGGTAGATTTTTAAGACTTATAAGCCATGTTTGATTGAGGATTAGCAGTTGGTCCACCATCATTTATTCATCCTATGCATAGTTAACATATTTTCCCACTTACCTCCATTTTTCAAGGCCAATATAATAATAGTAGCAAGCACCAATATAATAATAATAGCAATAGCATGTACCCCTGTGAAGTGTTTACTCTAAGCCAAGCTCGAGGCTGTTTTATAATCCTTGCTGCTGCTGCTGCTGCTAAGTTGCTTCAGTTGTGTCCGACTCTGTGCAACCCCATAGACAGCAGCCCACCAGGCTCCTCCATCCATGGGATTTTCCAGGCAAAAGTACTGGAGTGGGGTGCCATTGCCTTCTCCGTTTATAATCCTTACCTCTGTTCTAATAAAATAACCACTGCCTCTCCCCCCACATCTAAGTCAATATACTCTTCAAATACATCACTTAAAATTGGCCTAACTCATACTAGATATGTTACCTGAATGTTTCTTAAGTTCAAGGACAATGAGGCTGGGCCCTGTATTCCCTTAGATTTTAGCACTAAAAGTCCATTTTTTTTTCTTCAGAACTTCATTTAGTGTTAGATTGCATTGTAGTCTGAAATCTCCAATAAAGTTTAATGGAGTAATGTAGTCAGGTTTAGACTTAAAGGTAAATCTTTTTGTAAAAAGCTTAAGTGTAGTTGGTCAGCCTCAATCTCAGACCAACTGCTGCCCATTATCCAGAAAGATAAAGTATACCTCTCCAACTTCTTTTTTTCATTTTTTTAAAAAATTGAAGTATAGTTAATTTGCAATGTTGTGCCAATCTCTGTTGTATAGCAAAATGACTCAGTTATATGCATATATGAATCCCTTTTTTATATTACTTTCCATTGTGGTTTATCACAGGATATTGAATATAGTTCCTCGTGCTACATGCATTAGGACCTTGCTATTTATCCATTCTAAATGTAATAGTTCACATGTACCAATACAAAACTCCTAGTCCGTCTGTCTATCCCCACCCCTGCCTTGGCAACCACAAGTCTATTCTCTATGTCTGTGAGTATTTCTGTTTTGTTGATAATTTGTTTGTGCCATATTTTATATTCCACATATGTGTGATATCACATGGTATTTGTTTCTTTCTGACATCACTTAGTATGATAATCTCCAGTTACATCCATGTTGCTGCAAATTGCCTTATTTCATTCTTTTTTATGGCTGAGTAGTATTCCACAGTATATATTTACCACATCTTTTCCCATTCATCTCTTTATGGACTTTTAGGTTGTCTCCATGTTTGGACTATTGTGAACAGTTGCTGCCATGAACATAGGGTGCACGTGTCTTTTTGAATTATAGTTTTGTCCAGTAATTTCCCAAGAGTAGGATTGCTGGATCACGCAGTTATTCAACTTTTAGTTTTCTGAGGAATCTCCATACTCTTTTCTATCATAGCTGCCCCCTTTCTGACTTCTTTTATGGCCTACCTTAAATGCCAGGGCTTCCCTCACAATTCTATCTAAAATAGCACCTTCCCTTTCTCCCCAACCATCTTTCACTCTTTACTGTCTTATCCTGCTCTATTTTTGGTTCAGACTGCCTTCATTACTTGACATATTTTATAATTACTTGTTTATTGTCTAACTTCCCTCTCAAGAATATTCCTAGGCTTAGAATGGTGGTATTATGCCATCGGTGCTCAGTGAATGTATGTTGAATATATCAACCAAAATAATATATTAGTTATTTGTAAAAAATATTGTTTTTAAGTATATGCAAAAACTGCTAATATACAAAACTTGAAGAAAATTTTAATAAACTACCAATTTTAGAACATTTTCTGTATTTCATAAGGTAAACAGTTTATAAGAAAATTATTTTTTATAACATGATTTTTCTTTTAATTGCTAAATAGCTTAGTAAAACTATTTCTGGTCATCTGAACTTCTTAAGTGTGAAAATTATGGAAAGAGCCTTAAATGCCTTTAATAAATTCTGAATGGTCTCCCCATTCAGTAGATGGCATAAATGAAATACACTGATAAGCAGAAATCTCTTTTTGAACTCAGCAATTATTATCTATAAATTAATTTTTTCTATAGCAGTTTATACAAAATTCTAGAATGATAACAACTACCTATAATGCAACTCCCAAATTTCATTTAATTGAATTTATCTCACTTGAGACACTGTGAAGGAAATTGAGTAATTAAGACTTTTAGGTTGCATTCTGCTTTGACAATATCAGGTCTCCCAAACCAAAAAGTTAGGTATATGTCAACCAAGCTTGCCTTTGTGAAAAATACTGATTTTTGAAACAGACTCACAGATAGAATAAACATAAAATAAAAATAGTTGTAAACATCCCAGGAGGTATGTTTTCTAACTGAAAAATCTTGATAAATTTCTAGATCATGTCATTATAGACTGTATTACAGACTAAAAATGTTTCTGTGGTGTATCCTTTTCCCCTTGTTAAAAAAAATTGAATAATATGCATACAGGAGGATTTTTTTTAAGTCTGCATGAATGTTAAGACTGGTTACTGGTGGGAAAAGGGAAGGGAGGAGGAGCAAGACAGGGGTAGGGAATTAGGATGTACAGACTACTCTGTATAAGATAATTTGTTTAATCTTTGATTAAATGTAAAAAGAAAAAGTTATTCTTAATCAATCCCTTAATTGCTACACAGAAGCACCTTATAAATGTCACTGAGTATTTTTGTTAGATACATAGTAACAGTTTAAATGTTATGTAAGCCTCAAATAATCTAATGTTATCTCACTAATCATTATTCTACAGAATGATGGTAGTAAAAGTACAGTTTACAATAATATAAATGTGCAGAATAATTTTAATGTGAAGAAACTATTGTGTGTTGGCTCTGTAAATCTAGCTTTCGGCTCTTTGGCCATTTTAGCGCATGGAAGGGCAAGGAAGCTTTACCCAGAAGCATGAAATATGACAGAAAGAATGTCACTTGAAAAGATGAACTCTAAACTCAACTCATTAAATATAAGGCCAGAGATAACATTGGATGAACATAGAATTACTTACAAGAAAAACCTGACAGCAAATGGATTAAAAAATTAACTTTGCTAAAAAAAAAAAAAAAAATTGTGCCAAATGAATTTTGTCAAAAATGTATATGGAGGGGAAAAAGGAGAGTTTTGGCAATAGCCATCTAACATTATGCAAGAAAGAGATTGCCCTGAACTAAAAATGTAACTCTTCTTATGGAATGAGAAAGCAAAATCTATTGAGAAAATGGATACATCTGTCTAATTTAACCTGTGGGCATTAAATATTCAGATCATATAACTATGCCTCCACCATACTGCCACCACCCAGACTCCAGTTCTGATCCTGTTGTCAGCTGGCCATCTTCTGATAATAGTCTCCTCATGTAGCTTGTGTGAAGGAAATGTGCTATGACAGCTATATTTCTATTGTAAAAAAATAAATTGGCATTGTAGCTTATATATGTCACTTTTGATTTTAATCAACATGAGTCAGCCTTCTCAAGTTTGATCAACTTGATACAGTGAACTGTACCAAGAATTTGTCCTTTTAATGCAGAAAACCAACTCACTATGTCCTACTCTATTATTCAATAAGTCTTGTAAATTCCCCTTAGCATGCAGTGTCTTTCTTAACAAGTTAGAGATCTCTCTTTTGCATCAAGATCAAATCTACAAATCCTTTGATACCATACTAAAAATAATTGTAAACTTCTAAAGAAGCACGTTTTCTAACTTTGAAAAATCTTGATACATTTCTCGATGACTACTTTATAGACTATACTGTATGCTCAAAATGTTTCTGTAGTGTATCTCTTTTTCCTTCTCTTATTTAAAAATTAAAAATTGTGCATACAGGGGTATTTTTTAAAAGTCTGTATATATGTTAAGATATTTATACATTTTTCTAATTCCTTCTTAACAGAACTCTGTTATTCTAAGGTATCTCTTGGGCATTCCATATCTATTATTTCTTTCAAGATTTTGCTTTAAGCACCTGTATCCCAGGAGGACACACACAGGGCCTTACATAATAGTCTCTGAATAACCCTTGAATTAGTTCTTAATCAAAAGCAGGAATCTTTCATGTAAAGGGTCAACTCTGTTAAATAAAGACTGAATTTTATAGTATCTTGACTCTAGCTAGTCATAGTGCACATGGTAATGTCTAGTTCTGCTCTTCACTAGTAATTTAAAATCCTTCAATCAAGAGCTAGCAAGATAAATGTTTAAATAAGCCTTTAATGCATTTAAGTTGGTATCTCTGGATTCATGAATCCTATTCCTACTCCACCTCCAACTAATCCAGTAACTAAATATATAATGAAAAAAAAAAATTTAGTAATGAAATAAACAGCTTACACATTTGGAGTGATGTAAGTCATGCGTTTATATGTTTATTCTACATGTACTATGTTTGACTGCTGGACATTGATAAATCAGAGTGCAAACTGGTAACAGGTAAAATATATTCACATAAAACTAGGCACATAGAAGTATTTGCCCACAGAGAGTAGTCTGACTTAAATTCAATAGAAACAATATTTAATTAAATATTTATTTCATGCCAAAAATATGCTCTCTTTGTACAGTTCTGTGTATTCTTATCACCTCTTTTTAATATCTTCTGCTTCTGTTAAGTCCATACAATTTCTGTCCTTTATTGAGCCCATCTTTGCATGAAATGTTCCCTTGATGTCTCTAATTTTCTTGAAGAGATCTCTAGTCTTTCCCATTCTGTTGTTTTCCTCTGTTTCTTAGCATTGATTGCTGAGGAAGGCTTTCTTATCTCTCCTTGCTATTCTTTGGAACTCTGCTTTCAAATGGGTATATCTTTCCTTTTCTCCTTTGCTTTTGGCTTCTCTTCTTTTCACAGCTATTTGTAAGGCCTCCTCAGACAGCCATTTAGCTTTTTTGCATTTCTTTTTCTTGGGGATGGTCTTGCTCCCTATCTCCTGTACAATGTGGCAAGAATACACAGAGGAACTGAACAAAAAAGATCTTCATGACCCAGATAATCACGATGGTGTGATCACTCACCAAGAACCAGACATCCTGGAATGTAAAGTCAAGTGGGCCTAGGAACAAATGTGATGGAATTCCAGATGGCTGAGTGGTAATATCACTCAGCCTATCATGGTAATCCAAGCCTATGCCCCAACCAGTAAGGCTGAAAAAGCTGAAATTGAACGGTTCTATGAGTCCTACAAGACCTTTTAGAACTAACACCCAAAAAAGATGTCCTTTTCATTATAGGGGACTGGAATGCAAAAGTAGGAAGTCAAGAAACACCTGGAGTAACGGGCAAATTTGGCCTTGGAGTATGGAATGAAGCAGGGCAAAAACTAATAGAGTTTTGCCAAGAGAACGCACTGGTCATAGCAAACACCCTCTTCCAACAACACAAGAGAAGACTCTACACATGGACATCAGCAGATGATCAATACAGAAATCAGATTGATTATATTCTTTGCAGACAAAGATGAAGAAGCTCTATACAGTCAGCAAAAACAAGACTGGGAGCTGACTGTGGCTCAGATCATAAACTCCTTATGGTCAAATTCAGACTTAAATTGAAGAAAGTGGGGAAAACCACTAGACCATTCAGGTATGACCTAAATCAAATCCTTTATGATTATACAGTGGAAGTGAGAAATAGATTTAAGGGACTAGATCTGATAGATAGAGTGCCTGATGAACTATGGACAGAGGTTCATGACATTGTACAGGAGACAGGGATCAAGACCATCCCCATGGAAAAGAAATGCAAAAAAGCAAAATGGCTGTCTGAGGAGGCCTTACAAATAGCTGTGAAAAGAAGAGAAGTGAAAAGCAAAGGAGAAAAGGAAAGATATAAGCATCTGAATGCAGAGTTCCAAAGAATAGCAAAGAGAGATAAGAAAGCCTTCCTTGGTGATCAATGCAAAGAAATACAGGAAAACAAAAGAATAGGAAAGACTAGAGATCTCTTCAAGAAAATTAGAGATACCAAGGGAATATTTCATGCAAAGATGGGCTCGATAAAGGACAGAAATGGTATGGACCTAACAGAAACAGAAGATATTAAGAAGAGATTAAGAAGATATTAAGAATACACAGAAGAACAGTACAAAAAAGATCTTCATGACCCAGATAATCACGATGGTGTGATCGCTCACCTAGACCCAGACATCCTGGAATATGAAGTCAAGTGGGCCTTAGAAAGCATCACTATGAACAAAGCTAGTGGAGGTGATGGAATTCCAGGTGAGCTATTTCAAATCCTGAAGGATGATACTGTGAAAGTGCTGCACTCAATATGCCAGCACATTTGGAAAACTCAGCAGTGGCCACAGGACTGGAAAAGGTCAGTTTTCATTTCAATCCCAAAGAAAGGCAATGCCAAAGAATGCTCAAACTACCGTACAATTGCATTCATCTCAGACACTAGTAAAGTAATGCTCAAAATTCTCCAAGCCAGGCTTCAGCAATACGTAAACCATGAACTTCCAGATGTTCAAGCTGGTTTAAGAAAAGGCAGAGGAAACAGAGCTCAAATTGCCAACATCTGCTGGATCATCAAAAAAGCAAGAGAGTTCCAGGAAAATATCTATTTCTGTTTTATTGACTATGGCAAAGCCTTTGACTGTGTGGATCACAATAAACTGTGGAAAATTCTGAAAGAAATGGGAATACCAGACCACCTGACCTGCCTCTTGAGAAATTTGTATGCAGGTCAGGAAGCAACAGTTAGAACTGGACATGGAACAACAGACTGGTTCCAAATAGGAAAAGGAGTATGTTAAGGCTGCATATTGTCACCCTGCTTATTCAACTTATATGCAGAGTACATCATGAGAAACACTGGGCTGGAAGAAGCACAGGCTGGAATCAAGATTGCCGGGAGAAATGTCAATAACCTCAGATATGCAGATGACATGACCCTTATGGCAGAAAGTGAAGAGGAACCAAAGAGCCTCTTGATGAAAGTGAAAGAGGAGAGTTAAAAAGTTAGCTTAAAGGTCAACATTCAGAAAACTAAGATCATGGCATTTGGTCTCATCACTTCATGGGAAATAGATGGGAAACAGTGGAAACAGTGTCAGACTTTTTTTTGGAGGCCCCAAAATCACTGCAGATGCCAACAAAGGTCCGTCTAGCCAAGGCTATGGTTTTTCCAGTGGTCATGTATGGATGTGAGAATTGGACTGTGAAGAAAGCTGACTGCTGAAGAATTGATGCTTTTGAACTGTGGTATTGGAGAAGACTCTTGAGAGTCCCTTGGACTGCAAGGAGGTCCAACCAGTCCATCCTAAAGGAGTTCAGTCCTGGGTGTTCATTGCAAGGACTGATGTTAAAGCTGAAACTCCAATACTTTGGCCACCTCATGGAAAGAGTTGACTCATTGGAAAAGACCCTGATGCTGGGAGGTATTGGGGGCAGGAGGAGAAGGGGACGACAGAGGATGAGATGGCTGGATGGCATCACCAACTCGATGGACATGAGAGTGAGTGAACTCTGGGAGTTGGTGATAGACAGGGAGGCCTGGCGTGCTGTGATTCATGGGGTCACAAAGAGTCGAACATGACTGAGCGATTGATCTGACTGAGTGGTAAAGAATGTACCTGTAATGCAGGAGATGCAGTTCAATTCCTGGGTCAGAAAGATTCCCTGCAGAAGGAAATAGAAACCCGCTCCAGTACTCTTGCCTGGAGAATCTCAGAGACAGAGAAGCCTGGTGGGCTACAGTCCATAGAGTGACAAAGAATGAAACACAACTGAGCAACTACATAACACAAGAGGGAAATATAGAGTTCAGCATGAGTTTTGGGTTTCTAATTTGGTGATTAGGTAGATGCCAACATTATTATATGGAAAAAAGCAACAATTTTTTTTAAATTCATTTTTTGGTAATATGAAAGCAACTAGAAAATAGAACAGTGTCTAAAAACAGACATTCTGGTTCAGTTTTTCAGTAGGTCTGTGACTTTGTTGCTATTCAGTCACTCTAAGTCATGTCTGGCTGTTTGTGGCCCCATGGACTGGGGCACACCAGGCTTCCTTGTCCTTCACTGTCTCCTGTACGTTGCTCAGATTCATGTTCATTGAATTGGTGATGCTATCTAATCATGTTATCCTCTGCCACCCCTTCTCGTTTTGCCTTCAGTCTTTCCCAGCATCAGGATCTTTTCCACTGAGTCAACTTTTCACATCAAGTGGCCAGAATACTGGAGCTTCAGCTTTAGTATCAGTCCTTCCAATGAATATTTAGAGTTTTTTTCCTTTAGAATTGATTTGTTTGATCTCCTTGCAGTCCAAAGGAATCTCAAGAGTCTTATCCAGCACCACAATTTAAAAGCATCAATTCTTCAGTGCTGAGACTTCTATTTAGTCCAGCTCAAACATCTCTGCATGACTACTGGAGACCCATAGCTTTGACTATCTAGACCTTTGCTGGCAAAGAAATGCCTCTGCTTTTTAATATGCTATCTAGATTTATAATAACTTTCCTTCTAAGGAACAAGCGTCTTTTGATTTTATGGCTGCAATCACCATCTGCAGTGATTCTGGAGCCCAAGAAAATAAAATCTGTCACTGTTTATGCTTTTTCCCTTCTATTTGCCCTGAAGTGATGGAACCAGATGCCATAATCTAATTTTTTTGAACATTGAGTTTCAAACCAGTTTTTTCACTCTCCTCTTTCACCCTCATCAAGATGTTCTATAGTTCCTCTTCTCTTTCTGCTTTAGACTGGTATCATCTGCATTTCTGAGGTTGTTCATATGTCTCCCGGCAATCCTTATTCCAGCTTATGATTCATCCATCATGGCATTTAACATGATGTACTCTGCATATAAGTTAAATAAGCAGGGTGACAGTATACAGCCTACACGTACTCCTTTCCCAGGTTGGAACCAGTCTGTTGTTCCATGTCCAGTTCTAACTGTTGCTTCTTGACCTGTGTATTCAGGTTTCTCAGGAGATAGTAAGATGGTCTGATACTTGCATCTCTTTAAGAATTTTGCACAATTTATTGTGATCCGTACAGAAAAGGAGTACGTCAAGGCTGTATATTGTCACCCTGCTTATTTAACTTATATGCAGAGTACATCATGAGAAACATTGGACTGGAAGAAACACAAACTGGAATCAAGATTGCCAGGAGAAATATCAATCACCTCAGATACGCAGATGACACCACCCTTATGCAAGTGAAGAGGAACTAAAAAGCCTCTTGATGAAAGTGAAAGAGGAGAGTGAAAAAGTTGGCTTAAAGCTCAACATTCAGAAAACTAATTTCATGGCATCTGATCCCATCACTTCATGGGAAATAGATGGGGAAACAGTGGAAACAGTGTCAGAGTTTATTTTTCTGGGCTCCAAAATCACTGCAGATGGTGATTGCAGCCATGAAATTAAAAGATGCTTACTCCTTGGAAGGAAAGTTATGACCAACCTAGATAGCATATTCAAAAGCAGAGATAGTACTTTGCCAACAAAGATTCATCTAGTCAAGGCCATGGTTTTTCCAGTGGTCATGTATCAATGTGAGAATTGGACTGTGAAGAAAGCTGAGCACCAAAGAATTGATGCTTTTGAACTGTGGTGTTGAGAAGACTCTTGAGAGTCCCTTGGACTGCATGGAGATCCAACCAGTCCATTCTGAAGATCAGTCCTGGGTGTTCTTTGGAAGGGCTGATGCTAAAGCTAAACTCCAATACTTTGGCCACCTCATGCAAAGAGTTGACTCATTGGAAAAGACCCTGATGCTGGAAGGGATTTGGGGCAGGAGGAGAAGGGGACAACAGAGGGTGAAATGGCTGGATGGCATCACCTTGATGGCCATGAGTTTAAGTGAACTCCGGGAGTTGGTGATGGACAGGGAGGGTTGGCATGCTGCGATTCATAGGATCTCAAGGAGTCGGACACAACTGAGCGACTGAACTGAACTGAACTAAATACAGTCAAAGGCTTTAGTGTATTCAATGAAACACAGAGTGAAGTGAAAGTCGCTCAGTTGTGTCTGTCTCTTTGTGGCTCCATGGACTATACAGTCCAAGGAATTCTTCAGGCCAGAATACTGGAGTGGGTAGCAATTTCTTCTTCAGGGGATCTTCCCAACCCAGGGTATCCCCCTACATTGTGGGTTGATTCTTTACCAGCTGAGCCACCAGGGAAACCCTTTTATCTGAAATTTCCTTGCTTTGTCTCTGATCCAACAGATGTTGGCATTTTGATCGCTAGATCCTCTGCCATTTCTAAACCCAGCTTGTACATCTGAAGTTCTCAAATCGCATACTGCTAAAGCCTAGAGTGAATGATTTTGAGCATACCCTTGCCAGCATATGAAATTGGCACTACTGTATGGTAGTTTGAACACTGGCATTGCCCTTCTTTGGGATTCGAATGAAAACTGATCTTTTCTGGTCATGTGACCACTTGCTGACTTTTCCAAATTTGTTGACATATTGAATGAAGCACTTTAGCAGCAGCATCTTTTAGGGATTTAAAAAGCTCAGCTAGAATTCCATCACCTACACTAGCGTTGTTTGTCCTGATGCTTCCTAAGGCCCACTTGACTTCACACTCCAGGATGCCTGGTTCTAGGTTGAGTGATCACACCATCATGGTTATATTGAGGTCATTAAGACCTTTTTAATATAGTTCTTCTGTGTATTTTTGCCACCTCTTCTTAATCTCTTCTTCTTGTATATGTCCTTACCATTTCTTTCCTTTATTGTGCCCACATTTGCATGAAATATTGCCTTGATATTTCTAATTTTCTTGAAAAGATCTCTAGTCTTTCCATTCTATTGTTTTCCTCTGTATCTTTGCATTGTTCCTTTAAGAAGGTCTTCTTATTTATCCTTGCTATTCTCTGGAACTCGGCATTCACTTGGGTTTATCTTTCCCTTTCTCTCTTGCTTTTCACCTCTCTTCTTTTCTTAGTAGCCGGCAATGGCACCCCACTCCAGTACTCTTGCCTGGAAAATCTCATGGATGGAAGAGCCTGGTGGGCTGCAGTTCATGGGGTTGCTGAGCGACTGAGTGACTTTGCTTTCATTTTTCACTTTCATGGATTGGAGAAGGAAATGGCAATCCACTCCAGTGTTCTTGCCTAGAGAATCCCAGGGACAGGGGAGCCTGGTGGGCTGCCGTCTCAGGGGTCGCACAGAGTCGGACACGACTGAAGCGTGTTAAAGCCTTCTCAGACAATCACTTTTCCATCTTGCATTTGTTTTTCTCTGGAATGGTTTTGGTCCCCTGTACAGTGTTACAAACCTCTGTTTCTAGGTCTTTAGGCACTGTGTCTACCAAATTTAATCCCTTGAATCTATTCATAACCTCTACATATAATCATAAAGGATTTGATTTAGGTCATATCTGAATGGTCTAGTGGTTTTCCCTACGTTCTTCAGTTTAAGTCTGAAATGGCAATAGGGAATTCATGATCTGAGCCACAGTCAGCTCCACATCTTGTTTCTGCTGACTGTAAGAGCTTCCCATATTCTGCTGCAAAGGATACTATCAGTCTGATTTTGGTATTGACCATTTGGTGATGTCAATATGTAGAGTCATCTCTTATGTTGTTGGAAGAGGGTGTTTGCTATGACCAGTGTGTTCTCTTTGTAAAACTGTTAGCTCTGTGACTTAGTCAAGGTCTCCAGAGATGCAGACCACTGGGAGGGCTGCCTAAGTTGCAGAGCTGTTGAGAAGTACAGCTCAGATTGAAAGTCAAGCTGCCTAACTTCATAGGAGATTTAGTATGAGAAATTGACTCACACAGTTGTGGAATCTGAAAAGTCTTATGACCTGCTGTTTGCAAGCTGAAGATCCAAGAAAGCCAATGGTGTAATTCAATCTGAGTCCAAATATCTGAGAACTAGGTGAGCCAATGGTGTAAATCCCAACCCGAGGGCAGGAAAGAGCTGTGTCCCAGGTCAGGCAGGCAGGAAGGGGATGGATCTACTTTTCTTCCTCTCTTTGTTGTATTCAGGCCCCACTGATTTGATTGGGTAATACCCACAGATACTGGAAAGGGCAGTGTGCATGATGCCCACCAGCACTGAAGAGAACAGTCTACTGAGTCCACCAATTCAAATGTTAATCTTATCCAGAAAACCCATAGGCCTTCAGAAATAATGTTCAATCTGGACACCTTGTGGTTCAGTCAAGTTAATATAAAAAACTAGCCATCACACCTTATGTACCTCAAATCCATCATCTCTAAAATGGCAATAATAATTGTACCTACCTCAAAGCATCACTGTGGGAATTTAGTGATTTAATATTCTTAGAGCACTTAGTTCAGTGTTTGGTCCATACTGAAAGCACTATGTACCTTTTAGTTTTCTGTGAAACTCAAAAGTAAAGCTGAGGCTAACAAATACAGATTTTTGAAGTCATCTGCGTGTGTATGGTGGTTAAAGCCATGGCAGTGTGGAAGGAATGGCTCAAGAAAAATGTCTGGCGTGGGATTACAAGCTGTCCACAGGTAATACCTGAATGCAAAGAATAGGTAATGAAGAGGCTTAATTTGAAGAATTCAGGTAAAAGATCCATAAAGAAGAGACTGGAGTCTCACAGGCCACCAAAGACAGGTGTTTCAAGAAGGAGGGTTTGAGCTTTAAATACTCAAAGAGTATTACCCTTATTATATATTTTGAGTATTTGACAGAGTAATTAAACTGAAATACGGTCAATAAGGCTTTGGTTTCCAAAGACAAAAACCATTTATAAAAATAGGTCAAGGCTGTGGTTCTACCCCTCTCTTTCTCATGATCCTACCTTCTGTTGGCTTCATTATCAGGAAAGTAAAAAAGAAGCCAAGTCAGTGCTAAGAGTGCCATAAAGAAACAGCAACATCTGAAGATAAAAAAGGGCATTTTCTCTCTTTGAAATAAATAACTCCTTGCCCAGAAGAGTTCCTTCCAGTATATTTACCTCCTGACTTGTTGGCCTGTGGGTAAACAAATCATTTGCAAAAAGAATCAGGCACCCATAAGGTTAGATAAATGTGGCTTCTCCCCTCATGCAAAGGCAGTACTCATTTTCTCTGAATTAAATGGCTGTGATAACCTGATTACAACCAGGGTTATTTTAGGAAAGATGATATAGAACGGATGAACATTCAATAGACAGGTCTTCTGGATCACTGCATCTCACACTTTAATATGTACACCTGGAGATCTTGATAAAGTGCAAAGTTAGAATCCATAAAGGCTGTAGGGGAACTTTGAATTGTTGGCAGCTCTAACAAACTCCTCAGTTCAGTTCAGTTCAGTTGCTCAGTCATGTCCGACTCTTTGCGACCCCATGAATCGCAGCACGCCAGGCCTCCCTGTCCATCACCAACTCCCAGAGTTCACTCAAACTCATGTCCATCGAGTCAGTGATGCCATCCAGCTATCTCATCCTCTGTCGTTCCCTTCTCCTCCTGCCCCCAATACCTCACAGCATCAGGGTCTTTTCCAATGAGTCGACTCTTTGCATGAGGTGGCCAAAGTACTGGAGTTTCAGCTTCAGCATCATTCCTTCCAAAGAAATCCCAGGGCTGATCTCCGTTAGGATGGACTGGTTGGACCTCCTTGCAGTCCAAGGGACTCTCAAGAGTCTTCTCCAACACCACAGTTCAAAAGCATCAATTCTTTGGCGTTCAGCTTTCTTCACAGTCCAACTCTCACAGCCTTGACTAGACGGACCTTTATTGGCAAAGTAATGTCTCTGCTTTTGAATATGCTATCTAGGTTGGTCATAACTTTCCTTAGATGGTGCCAGTAATGCTGCCCTGGGGCAATTTGACTAGAAAATTTTAAGGGTGGTGATTATACACTTGGGCTTCCCTGGTGGCTCAGAGCATAAAGAACCACCTACAGTGCGAATTAGATCCCTGTGTTGGGAAGATCCCCTGGAGGAGGGCACAGCAACCCACTCCAGTGTTCTTGCCTGAAGAATCCCCATGGACAGAGGAGCCTGGTGGGCTACAGTCCATGGGGTCATAAAGAGTCCAACACAACTGAGCAACTAAACACAATTATACACTTACTCTGAATTTGCCCTTCATTGGTACCTGAAATACAAAGTAAATTAGTCATAGTCTCTGTCCTCAAGGGGATCAAGACAAATGAAGATAAATAGTCTAGTGGTAGTGTACAATAAAAATAAAAACACGTAACGAAACCAAGACAATCCTGAAATTAGAAATATGATTACATGCCGGGAGCCGGCATATTGCATATTGAGTGCATATTGCATATTGAGTGCAGCACTTTCCACAGCATCATCTTTCAGGATCTGGAATAGCTCAACTGGAATTCTGTCACTGCTGGGAGCCAGTGTGAGGAACTCTGCCCATGACAAAGGTCATGAGGAAGGAGGCTCAGCATACGCAAAGGCGGGATCGAGCCTCAGGGGTCCCCCTGGAAATTCTCGAGCATTTACACCCAAAACCAGAGTCTGCCTACTTTCTGCTCTATGCTTTCACCTACTCCTCTGACTTTATGGGGGGCTGTCCCCCACTACCTCTCTCTGAAAAAAGAGTTAGCTTACAGCTCCAGTTAATAATTCCTGGGTGTGACAGTGTTTCAACCTACAAACTCCTTTGGAAGTTCTCTAGCCTGCCTGAATAGGTTTTTCCGGCCACATGTGATTGCTCAGAGCCTCCCAACTGTGAGAGGCAGGAGATGTTCTAAACTGTCTAAATACAGATTCCTTTGAGCAGTTAAAAGATTGATTAGAAATTGTATTGGTGAAGGATTTCCACTTTTTGGGCCAATGTTTGCTGCTAAGTCTCCATATCCCTTACCTGCTGTGTCCCTGGCAGTGTATTGATTAATATAATTGGTGTAAGTAGTAGCTTTAATGTTTGTAACCTGGGACCCTTGAGTTAATTCTTTTTCTTGTTATAGCCCGCCACACCTTTGCTCTGTAGGAATGCAACTTTATCTAATGCTTTTGGACGGTGGCGCTTGACTTATCACCTTTAGAGAAAAATAAGTTTTCTGAAGAAAGGGTCTTAAAATGTTAACAGGCCTCTGGGCCAGAAGATGATGCAAATCACCTAAGCTTTTGCATATGATAAGTTTGCAGGAAGAAAGCCTGGCTTGCTGCATGACTCTACCCCTTCCCCCATTATCCTCTATGCATAACTTAAGGTATAAAAACTACTTTGGAAAATAAAGTGCAGGCCTTGTTCACCGAAACTTGGTCTCCCCATGTCGTTCTTTCTCTTACCTTCTGGCTGAATTATTCAGCCTCTTTTCTCCACTGAATTTCCTCACTGAGCTATCCTTATTCTATTACTCTTTATATCCTTAATTAACATTTAATTAAGCAGTTGTTTCCTGATCTTCGCCAATGCCGTCCCCGCTTCGAATTCCCTGGATCCACCGGGGCTGGACCCCGGCAATTACACATACAATTCTCAATATAAAATAGCTAATGTTTAACTCTTATGGATTACATGCTAATGCCAATCACTTTGCAAAGGTCTTTTAAAGCATTAACTCACTTATTCCTCTTACTCCTATTGTTAAAATATGTAATATGGAGGTTAGCACTATATTTTATTTCTACATCTTCAGGTATGGAGGTATGGAAAGCATTTTTCTTTTCTTTTTTTATATATTTTATGTCTTGTTTATTCATCAAACTGAATTTACTTATGAAATTATTTCTGACTTACTTGGATATTTTATAGTAAGTGTGGACCTCATTATAATAAAATAATAGATCTACATATTCACAGAGACTTCTTCAAGACTTCACAGTGTAAGAATAGGTTATTGTCTTACTCTAGGTCCTCTGAGCATAGCAGTACATGCATGAGATCTTTTGAGGGAGGTCACCATTATCTTCATTACCTCCATCATAGTTTGGCCCCAGGTAAATAACAGGGAGGGAACACAGTTCCACCCATTAACAGAAAATTGGATTAACTTTACTCATGGCCCTGCTATTCAGAATAAGACCCAGTTTCCCCCTCAGTCAGTCTCTCCCATCAGAAAACTTTCCTAAGTCTTTTATTCTTCTCCATCAGAGGGCAGACAGACTAAAAACCACAGTCACAGAAAACTGACCAATCTGATCACATGGACCATAGCTTTGTCAAACTAAATGAAACTATGAGCCATGCTTGTAGGACCACCCAAGATCATGGTGGAGAGTTCTGACAAAACGTGGTTCACTGGAGAAGGGAATGGTAAACCCCTTCAGTATTCTTGCCTTGAGAACCCCATGAATGGTATGAAAAGGCAAAACAATAGAACACTGAAAGATGAACTCCCCAGGTCAGTAAGTGCCCAATATGCCACTGGAGATCAGTGGAGACCTAACTCCAGAAAGAATAAACAGATGAGGCCAAAAAAAAAACAACACCCAGTTGTGGATGTTACTGGTGATGGAAGCAAGGTCCAATGCTGTAAAGATTTATATTGCATAGTGTTAGGTAGGTAGAATAGGGAAAAGGAGTCCAAAATGGTGGTGGCTAAAAGACAAGGAAGGTCCGAGGACCAGAGTGAAGACTTCAGGCAGAACAAACAGAACAAACAGCACTCCTGGCTAAGCCCAATTTGCATAGGGCAGGTCCAGGTGGAGGAAAAAACATATAAAAGGAGGAGAGAAAGCGCTTTCTCTCGGACTCTCTCTCCCGCGTGCATGCACGTGCTCTCTCTCTCTCTCTCTCTCTTTCTTTCTCTCTCTCTCTTTCTCCCTCCCCACGCACTTCTCCACTCTCTTCTCTTCGGGTCTTGGATTCTTCTCCTGTCTTTAAAATAAAATAGAGCTGTAACACTGATTTGCCTAAGAGCTGTAGCACGGTTTGTCCAAGACCTGAGAGCTGTGACGCGCCGAGGGCTTTAATGTCCGTTGCTCCAAATCTTTGTTGTGACGAGACGAAGAACCGAGGAACAGACACTTGCATGACAGAATGAAACAGTGCAAAGGCTAATAGAGTTTTGTCAAGAGAACGCACTGGTCATAGCAAACACCCTCTTCCAACAACACAAGAGAAGACTGTATACATGCACATCACCAGGCGGTCAATACCGAAATCAGATTGATTATACTCTGTGCTTCCAAAGATGGAGAAGTTCTATACAGTCAGCAAAAACAAGACTGGGAGCTGACTGTGGCTCAGATCATGAACTCCTTATTGCCAAATTCAGACTTAAATTGAAGAAAGTAGGGAAAACTACTAGACCATTCAGGTGTGACCTAAATCAAATCCCTAATGATTATACAGTGGAAGTGAGAAGTAGATTTAAGGGACTAGATCTGATAGACAGAGTGCCTGATGAACTATAGACGGAGGTTCATGACATTGTACAGGAGACAGGGATCAAGACTATCCCCAAGACAAAGAAATGCAAAAAAGCAAAATGGCTGTCTGAGGAGGCCTTACAAATTGCTGCTGAAAGAAGAGAAGCAAAAAGCAAAGGAGAAAAGGAAAGATATACCCATTTGAATGCAGAGTTCCAAAGCATAGCAAGGAATGATAAGAAAGCCTTCCTCAGTGATCAGTGTAAGGAAATAGAGAAAACAATAGAATGAGAAAGACTAGAAATCTCTTCAAGGAAATTAGAGATACCAAGGGAACATTTCATGCAAAGATGGGCTCGATAAAGGACAGAAATGGTATGGACCTAAGAGAAGCAGAAGATATTGAGAAGAGGTGGCAAGAATACACAGAAGAACTGTACAAAAAAGTTCATGACCCAGATAATCACAATGGTGTTATCACTCACTTAGAGCCAGATATCCCGGAATGTGAAGTCAAGTGGGCCTTAGGAAGCATCAGTATGAACAAAGCTAGTGGAAGTGATGGAATTCCAGTTGAGTTATTTCAAATCCTAAAAGATGATGCCATGAAAGTGCTGCACTCAATACACCAGCAAATTTGGAAAACTCAAGTGGCCACAGGACTGGAAAAGGTCAGTTTTCATTCCAATCCCAAAGAAAGGCAATGCCAAAGAATGTTCAAAATACTGTACAATTGCACGCATCTCACATGCTAGTAGAGTAACTCAAAATTCTCCAAGCCAGGCTTCACCAATTGATCCATGATCTTGCAGATGTTCAAACTGGATTTAGAAAAGGCAGAGGAGTCAGAGATCAAATTGCAAATATCTGCTGGATCATAAAAAAAGCAAGAGAGTTCCAGAAAAAAATCTATTTCTGCTCTACTGATTATGCCAAAGCCTTTGACTGTGTGGATCACAATAAACTATGGAAAATTCTTCAGGAGATGGGAATACCAAACCGACTGACCTGCATCCTGAGAAATCTGTATGCAGGTTAGGAAGCAACAAATAGAACTGGACATGGAACAACAGACTGGTTACAAATTGGGAAAAGAGTACGTCAAGGCTGTATATAGTCACCATGTTTATTTAATTTATATGCAGAGTACATCATGAGTAATGCTGGGCTGGATGAAGCACAAACTGGAATCAAGATTGCCAAGGGAAATATCAATAACCTCAGATATGCAGATGACACCACACTTGTGGCAGAAAGTGAAGAACTAAAGAGCCTCTTGATGAAAATGAATTAAAAGTCAACATTCAGAAAACTAAGATCATGGCATCTGGTCCCATCATTTCATAACAAATAGATGGAGAAACAGTGAAAACAGTGGCAGACTTTATGTTGGGTGGCTCCAAAATCACTGCAGATGGTGAATGCAGCCATGAAATTAAAAGACACTTACTCCTTGGGAGAAAAGTTATGACCAACCTAGACAGCATATTAAAAAGCAGAGACATGACTTTGTCAACAAAGGTCCATCTAGTTAAGGTTATGGTTTTTCCAGTAGTCATGTATGGATGTAAGAGTTGGACTATAAAGAATGCTGAGCGCCAAAGAATTGATGCTTTTGAACTATGGTGTTGGAGAAGACTCTTTTGAGTCCCTTGGACTGCAAGGAGATCCAACCAGTCCATCCTAAAGTAAATCAGTCCTGAGTATTCATTGGAAGGACTGATGTTGAAGCTGAAACTCCAATCCTTTGACCACCTGATACAAAAACTGATTCATTTGAAAAGACCCTGATGTTGGGAAAGATTGAAGGTGGAAGAGAAGGGAACAACAGAGGATAAGATGGTTGGATGGCATCAATGACTCAGTGGACATGAGTTTGAGTAAACTCTGTGAGTTGGTGATGGCCAGGGAGGCCTGGTACTCTGCAATCCGTGCAGTTGCAAAGAGTTGGACACAACTGAGCAACTGAACTGAACTGAACTGAACTGAAGTCATCTGAGATGCAGCCTCCAAAACAGTATTAAATTAGAAAGAAATATCAAAAGGTAAAAGCCTGTGAAAGGAACTGGGGATAAATCTGGGAGAGATTAGCCATGACCATGATGCAAGTCTAATTCCTAAAAAATAAAGCAGAAAAGAAGGTGAGTGAGCATGGCAGCATCTCAGACTACCATGTAGTCAGTTCTCAGAAAAGTTACACAAGGCAGCTCTTGAGTCCATAAGGCAAAATATTCATCAGCGGAGTCCTGTGTCTCCCAGGAACAAGCCTGTCTTGGTATTCCTCCCTTGCTCACTCACTGGCAAGGAACAGCCTGAGGGAAGCCCCTGGGCACAAGCAGCAATGTGAATTTCAAAGCATTCTGGGTCATCTGGCAAGTAAACTCCCTGTAGCTGAAGATTTGAGGAGCCATTGGGACAATTCTCATCGTCACCCTAGTTACATTGACTGTTCAGTGTCCTTTGCAGAGTGAGTCCAGCTGAGTCAAACTCTTAAACTTTAAATTTGTTCCTTTAAAAATAAACATAAAATGACCATTGATTCACAGGTGCTATCAACATCTGCTTCCTGTCATCCTGAACACAGTTCCAATTTGTCTTGTTAAGTGCATAAACTAAACAATTAGAATTAAGATCCTAGAATGTGTGAGGCTTCTGGAGGTCTTGCAGAATTCTTACAGTGCTTTGGATAGTTAAGACTGGACACTTTTCAGCATATTCCAGGAAACTCATGTGACTTGCACACGTCACTGCAGCTACTTCCCTCTGAATTCTTTACTTAATGAAGCACACTAAGAAAAATGTAAGAAAAAACTAAATGATGAAAATCACATGTAGCAAACACTCAAGGTGTTGCATGATGCACAAGCATAGATCAAGTACTGGGGACAATCTGAAAATTATAATATTCAATCATCTTTTATAGATGAAATCTTGAAATTTAAACATACCACAAATACTTTCTATATTTCATTGTCAGTTTCTCTAACAATACTACTACTTTCCTCTTACAGGAATTTTTATATTAAAAAGCCAATACAGGATCACCAAAAATTTTGTAGTCTTTTGAATTTCATTTCGTATTGTGATTTCAATCATGTGCTCATTTCAACAAAAGAGGGAGCAAAATGCTTGAAAGTTATGAAATGTCAATCTATACATGGAAGAAGAGAGTAATTTAGCAATGCATCAAGACTTGGCTTTAAACTGTTGCAACTGTCAAGTTTTGAGGGAAAAAAAAAATAGCACCTGGTGCCTTACATTCAAGAATGGGTGTGTTCTGCAGTCAAGACTTCTAGCCAACGACAAGTCAGAAACAATTTTTCAAATAGTGATTAGTGATTAGTTCTGCAGTAGCAAATCAAGGAATGAATTTACTTGTGCATTAATATGAAACAAACTTCTAGTCTGTCATCATGCAAATCATATTACAAAACACAAAACTAATCAGTTCCACAAAAAATGGGGTATATGCTGATATAGTCAATTTCTTTCACAGCTGCATAGTATTTCTACAAAGGTATAGTACAATGAATCCAGATAAATAAATAAAATTTCAATATTTTTCTTGAAATAAAGGCTCATAAGTATGTAATAAAAGATACTTTTTACTGCTTGTAAAATATTTACATAGTACTTCCTGATGATTAATTATAGATTTTAATAAAGAGCTTTCATAACATGGGCTTCCCTAGTGGCTCAGATGGTAAAGAATCTGCCCACACCGGGTTCAGTCCCTGGGTCAGGAAGATCCCTTGGAGAAGGGAATGGCAACCCACTCTGGTATTCTTGCCTGCAGAATTCCATGGATAGAGGAGCCTGGTGGGCTACAGTCCATGGGTTCACAAAGAGTAGGACACGACTAATTGACTAACCCTTTGACTTTCATAGCATAGTTGAATAGAGCCAGTTTAAAAAGTTAATGGAAAAGATCCCAAGTCTTAATTTTTTAAAAAACAACCTAGCTTAAAAATTGAATTTGGTTTGTTAAAATTCCCCAAGCAAAACATTTAAATCTTTGCAAAATAAAAATATAGTTTAGAATTTAAAAGAATAAATTTATCCTTCCCAAACTGCAGTGCTATGGAAATCTACTATTAATAGCCACTCTATTACCCAAATTATTAACACAAATATACCAAAACATTGCAGTATATCAAAAGATTGCTCTTAGGAACTTGAAAACCTCTCATAATTCTTATTAAAAGGAAAATTGTGTGTGATAGAATATAATACTTTAGAAAAGTGCTTATAAATATTAAAAGAAGCCTACACAGTAAATTTCTTTGTCATAAATTAGAAGAGGCAGTCTCATATGCTTTTGAGTTTACCTTGGAGGAGGAAATGGCAACCTGCTCTGATATCCTTGCCTGGGAAATCCCATGGATAGAGGAACACGGCAGGCTACAGTCCATGGGGTCACAAAGTCACCACTGAGCGACTAACACTATGGCTTTTAAATTCAGAGTAAATTTTAAAAAGAAAAAAAAATGAAAACAAATGCTTAGGTTGAAAACTCTATGACAAAGGCGATTGAATTTTAAATTGGCTTATTTAGGTACAAGTGGCAGAAGGGATTTTTAATTAAAAACCTAAAACAAGGACTAATTTGAACCTTTTTAAAAAGTCTTTTAAAAGTTGGTAAGCAGAGGTAGTGCTAGCACAGAAGTATGAATGGGTCTCATACTTTCCCCTACCCTTCTAAGGAAAATATGAAACAGGTTTGCAGGAAAAAAAATAGCACATGGCTCCCTTGAAGGCAAATTTTCATTCCAATTTTACTAGATCTTAGTTACAGTCTGCAAAATCTACTTCTGATGTTTTCTGCTAAGCACATCTGTTGTTGGTAGCTAGAAGACAAGCATGCTCATTTTTTAGAAGTCTATATAAATGGAAAAAAGTGACATTATGCAAAGGCTTTTATAAGTATCACTCAGAATAAAATCAGTGCTATTTAGTCCACATAAGCATATTCAAGAAGAGTTTTTCTCCGATCCTCAAAACAGATTTCTACAAATTACTTCACACAACAAGATGTGAATCCCTCTTATGGATTAAAACAGAACACAGAAAGTTATTTTCCAAAAATCAGGTAGTTATACATTATAAGAAATATGTAAATTAGATCAACCAAAATAAATTCCTATTCTCAAATTTCATTACTTGTGATTATGTTTAACAAAGAGAAAGCATGAAATATAATTCTCCTCCCCTTCTCCTCCTGCCTTCAATCTTTCCCAGCCTCAGGGTCTTTTCCAATGAGTCAGCTCTTTGCATCAGGTCGCCAAAGTATTGAAGTTTCAGCATCAGTCCTTCTAATGAATATTCAGGATTGATTTCCTTTAGGATTGACTGGTTGGATCTCCTTAGGGTCCAAGGGACTCTTGAGTCTTCTTCAATACCACAGTTCAAAAGGTTTGTATTACCATTCAACATACTGTATTTGTCAGACCCAGGGCATTAGAGGAGGGCCAAGCAGGCTCTCCATACTCAACAGATGTCACTGTTTTAAGCCTTTTTAGAAAGTGCTGTTTAAATTTAGAACTAAAGAATGACAAACAGATAGATACACGAGAGGAATAAGGTATGTGGAGATAATTATTCCAGGCAGAGGACACAGAAAATTTTAAAAAGCCCAGAAACAGGAAAATGCACTTTCAGGTTTGAGGTAAGGAATGGCAATGTGGTTAAGCACTGACTTTCAAAATTCTTGACTCTGACACACAGCAAAGTTAATTAGTTTTATATTACCACCTAATATACACCCAGACACATACACATATGTATATTGAAAGAGCTTTATGAAGCATTTTTACTTACTACATGTTGTAATATGCTTTGATCTTTGCTTCAGTTTCCTCCTTCTCCCCCTCCTCCTCTTCTCTCTCTTTCTCTCTGTCTCTCTATATAGATGAGAACCATAAGTTGATTTCACTTTTTCCTAATTGCTCACCTTGCAGTTTGTAAAACAGGGTAGAGAAGAGTATGGTAGAAACTGATTAGGATGATAATGGTAGCCAAGATAAGCAGGTCCCAGAGAAGATGAGATGTGTAGGCCACTAAAAAGCCCTTGTTTTGTGAACTAAACTAGAGTGACTGATTTAGCAGATAAATATACACATTGGAATTTCAGATAAACAATAGCTTTTATTATAAAATGTTTCATCACTACTTATACTACAGTAATATGATATATAACACGTAACACATCCTATATTTTATCTGGCAACTCTAACAGTGAAAGAAAGCCATTAAAAATTGTAATCCAGAGTGATAAATAGAAAGATAAATGATCTGATTTCCTTTAATATTGCTCCAGTTGCCATGGAAAGAGAGGCAGAAAGATGACCCTAGAATTATGGATCCTAGAATATTGGTTTAATGTAATTTAATACAGGGAATTTCAGCAATATCCCAGATCTTGGAGCAAAAATTGAATTAATTGAACTAAGTTAGCCTATCATATGCTAACATACTAAATATCCTTTAAATTTTAATTTTATTTCTCAAAAAACATCATTTAAAATGCTGTGGCTTTTTAACTAGTAAGTGTGAATTTTTTGCAATTCTTCTACTTGAAGAGTGTTTTTGTAAAAAAAATTTTTTCACCATGCTTCCAAGTCCCTGGGGCTAGCAGTTTAGAGGTTTGAGTATGGTTTCAGTTCCAAAGGGAGGAAAAGGGACCCAGGCTAGTAATCCCCACTGGCCTCCATAGCACAGCCTGTGCTGTTGCCTTAGCGCATAGTCCCTGAGTTTTGAGGAGGAATTTCAGAATGGAATTTTTCATGTGGTGACATGTTTTCACAGATAAATCATATAGTGGTATCCTGAAAGTGCCTTTCTTTAAATTTTCTTGTAAAATATTCACAGAAGCTTATTTAGTGTAATGGCTCCTCAGAGAATAGAAAATTTAATATAGGTAGTCTGTCTGTACTTCATTAAGTTAAACAGTCACTTAAAAATATGTTACACTTTTTAATTTTTGATAATTATTTTTTAAGATGGTTTCTCAAAATCTTACTCCTAGAGCAGTGATAGACAGTATCTTTAATGACAGTATTTTAATTTAAAAATATCATGTTGTTTCAGTATCCCTTCAACTAGATTTTGGAAACCTAACTCACTCTAATTTAGAGAGACTTAGTTTCACTGCATAATTATCCATGAAATCACTAGGATTCCTCAGCATCCCTTAAAAGGAACTGGCTAAAGCGCTTTAAGCCCTATAAAATAAGTTAAACAGAGAAAATCTATTATTTGAAAGTTAAGCATAGCAGAAACAGCACAGGACAATCATGGGGGCCAACAAAGCAATATGGGGAGGAAAGCTTATTCAGATATCAAAATGAACTCTAATATCGGCCATTCTGAATAAGTTGTAATCTGAAAATATCCTGTCTATCTGCACTAAACGTAACAAAAGAGTCCCAAGTGACACACAGTAAATGACAGGATCCTCCTCCTATAATTGTAACAGTCCCTGGATTAGCCAATACCGCCGGCTTTTGATCTTGGCATTTTATAGGATCGCAATAAATGCATTATATATGGAAGTTCATTTGAGTCACAGGCTATTTCCATATGTCTATTATGCTTTAGTAGACACAGTTACAATAGGATTTTTCCACATTAAATTGAAGCCACCTTTCATTTCCCTAACCATTCAGAAGAATTTAGATTTCTTTAGAATTAGAGCAATTATAATCTATATACCTGGCCTCTGCCAGCAATTTTCTATTTAAAGTGAATCCAATTATACCTTTTTCTTGCCCTAATACTAATAAAACCTCATGTTAATCAATAAGAAGAGGGTTTATCATTATTCAGGGCTGTAGGAAATTGCCATAACTTGTAGTGAAGGTTATTTTTCCAATTATTTAAACCAATTCCTGTTTTTAAGTTCAGTGGTCTCTAAAGAATCATGTCAAATTAGATAACCTAAACTAAAAAATGCACAGGTAACACTCATCAAGTATCATTAAGAATCCTCCAAAGTGTGATGTAATTTGGTTTGCTCCAATATAAATGGTCTTATTTTCATAATATGAAGGTACCAGAATTATTTCAAGTATTGACATATTTAAAATTTGATTTAAGATCTTATTCTTTTTTTAACTCAATCCATAATCAGCATATGATTTTAGTTTTTTATTATAAAATAGCTGTAGTTTCAATAATGAGACCAACAGTAATGGTATAGTAATTCATAAAGGTAAAAAAGATTAAAAGATCTGCTTTTAGTGGATCATGGATTAACTCAACTATTTACCCACTCATTTACTAGGTTTTAATCCCAGTAGTCATTATGAGAAAGAGTGTTATTGTTAACCTACATGAGAAACACTGGGCTGGAAGAAGGACAAGCTGAAATCAAGATTGCCGGGAGAAATATCAATAACCTCTGATATGCAGATGACACCACCCTTATAGCAGAAAGTGAAGAAGAACTAAAGAGCCTCTTGATGAAAATGAAAGAGGAGTGTGAAAAAGTTGGCTTAAAACTCAATATTCAGATAACTAAGATAACAGGCATTCAGTACCATCAGTTCAGTTCAGTCGCTCAGTCGCGTCCAACTCTGTGACCCCGTGAACTGCAGCACGCCAGGCCTCCCTGTCCATCACCAACTCCCAGAGTTCACTCACACTCATGTCCATCGAGTCGGTGATGCCATCCGGCCATCTCATCCTCTGTCGTCACCTTCTCCTCCTGCCCCCAATCCCTCCCAGCATCAGAGTCCTTTCCAATGAGTCAACTCTTCGCATGAGGTGGCCAAAGTACCGGAGTTTCAGCTTTAGCATCAGTCCTTCCAATGAACACCCAGGACTGATCTCCTTTAGGATGGACTGGTTGGACCTCCTTGCAGTCCAAGGGACTCTCAAGAGTCTTCTCCAACACCACAGTTCAAAAGCATCAATTCTTCGGCACTCAGCTTTCTTTATAGTCCAACTCTCACATCCATACATGACCACTGGAAAAACCATAGCCTTGACTAGATGGACCTTTGTTGACAAAGTCATGTCTCTGCTTTTTAATATGCTGTCTAGGTTGGTCATAACTTTCCTTCCAAGGAGTAAGCATCTTTTAATTTCATGGCTGCAATCACCATTTGTGTTGACTTTGGAGCCCCCCAAAATAAAGTCAGCTGCTGTTTCCACTGTTTCCCCATCTATTTCCCATGAAGTGATGGGACCAGATGCCATGATCTTCATTTTCTGAATGTTGAGCTTTAGCCAACTTTTTCACTCTCCTCTTTCACTTTCATCAAGAAGCTCTTTAGTTCTTCTTCACTTTCTGCTTAATATTTTAGACTGATTTTCAGAAAACTTAAATTGCAATTCTTTTTTTGAAATAAGGAGATAGATTTTCTGATTAAGTGACTTCACATTCCAAGAATTAGTTCTATACCTGAAAAATGAGAAATCTCACATATTTCTAAACTATTTGCTGTTTTTCTTCACTAAATTAAATTTTTCATATTAGTTTTAATGTACTGTTTACTATAATTGGTGGCTCAGCTTTTGTAGTTGTTCTTAGGTAGGTGATATATTTTTATTATTTTTATTTTTTGGCAGCTAGATTATTTCACATATAATCTTTTTTATTAATATGTTTACTTTCTTTTAGTGTACTATGTTTCATTTGGTATTGGTTCATTTTTTTAAAAAGAATGACATTTTTTAAAAAAACTGTCTAGGAAATGTAGACAATTCATGAATTACTTTAACTGTAAAGATGGGAACACTACCTCTGTCTAAAGTTTATTTCTGAACAGTATTTCTTTTCTTATATCACCTAAGAGGGATCAACATTAAATATTAAGAATATTAAATTTAATTTTAATATTTGTATTTTCCCTAAAGCCTTAAGATGGAATTGAATTTTACTGATATGACCATATTTTTACTTTATAATGCATTTGTTAATTTTTAGGAATAGCCCGAAATTCTCCAGAAACAACAGACAAAATAGGTGAGCATAGTTTACTTTCCACAGCATGTGTTAACTTTTAAAAAGTACTATATGCAGGCTTAATAATGTGTGGACATTTTTGCTTCAGAATAAAATCCTTTCATACCTTTTTTAAGATACTACATTCTGAAGTTAATCTATCACAGCTATATCTTAAGAACACCAAAATGGAGTTTATGTAACTTAAAATGTGGCTCAGCCTCATTTTAAAATAAAGACATCTTTAAAAAAAGAAGAAACACAGAGGGGAGTCAGCATAGGTAATGCTGGGAAGTCTCCCTTCAAACATAAAATTTAAAACAAATGCCAATAATATGTTAGGGTAAGTTATACATGAAAAAGAAAAGAGATAGCAGAAAATGAAGAAATTAAGACATTTCATAAAGGTATGCTAACCCATAGAAAAGAGGAGGAAGTATTGTCAGATTATATATATGTATATGCTTTCCAAATTGTAGGTTTGGGAGTAATAAAACATAAAATAGACATTAGTCCTTTTGAAAGAGTTGATTCTTAAATGAAGCAAACTTTAACATACTCCTCAAGGACACAGAAGTAAACTTGGGTATGAGGATCTGCCATGCCATTCAACAGGAAACCAACACCATACAGATTTCGATTATATTTGAAAATTTATGAATTAAAAATTAATTCCTACAAAATACAAACAGTTTTGATGGAAGCAGACAAATAGATTCTGATGCTCTTATGGGGAAAACATCAGCTAGAACAGCCGAGAGAAGTCTGAAAAGAAATAAGATAGGGCTAGCATTACCAGATGGGAGAAGGCAATGGCACCCCACTCCAGTACTTTTGCCTGGAAAATCCCATGGGCGGAGGAGCCTGGTAGGCTGCAGTCCATGGGGTCGCTAGAGTCGGACACGACTGAGCGACTTCACTTTCACTTTTCACTTTCATGCATTGGAGAAGGAAATGGCAACCCACTCCAGTGTTCTTGCCTGGAGAATCCCAGGGACAGGGAAGCCTGGTGGGCTGCCGTCTCTGGGGTCACGCAGAGTCAGACATGACTGAAGTGACTTAGCAGCAGCAGCAGCTGCATTACCAGATATTACATTATATCATAAAACCTAAAAAATTAGTAGTAGTGGCATATAAAAAGACAGGAAATGAAACAAAAAAGCCAGAAATACTACCACACACATTTGGAAATTGACAGCCCTTCAGTTTACTGAGTTAAAGATGGACTTCTTAATAAATGGTGTTGGGTCATGTAGGTACAATTTGTTTAAAAAAAAATTCAGGTTAGACTCTTTGCCTCACACCATACACTAGTATAAACTGCAAAAAGACTAGAGATCTAAATGCAAATCACTAAATTTTGTAGTAGGAAAAGCCTCTATAAAGCCAAAGGCATCCAAGATAGAAAACACTGTCATCAAGGTCAAAAGATAAGTGACAATTTAAAAACCATTTAGTCAGTCACTCAGTTGTGTCCCACTCTTTGTGATCCCATGAGATGCAGCATGCCAGGCTCCCCTGTCCATCACCAACTCTTGGAGATTTCTCAGACTCATGTCCATTGAGTCATTGAGGCCATCCAACCATCTCAACTCTGACATCGCTTTCTCCTCCTGACTTAAGTCTTTGCCAGCATCAGGGTCTTTTCCAATGAATCAGTTCTTCGCATCAGGTCGCCAAATGATTGGAGTTCTACCTTCAGCATCAGTACTTCCAATAATATTTAGGACTGATTTCCTTTAGGATTGACTGGTTTGATCTCCTTGCTTTCCAAGGGACTCTTAAGAGTCTACTCCAACACCACAGTTCAAAAGCATCAATTCTTTGGTGCTCAGCTTTCTTTGTGGTCCAACTCTCACATCCATACATGACTACTGGTAAAACCATAGCTATGAGTATACAGACCTTTGTCAGGAAAGCAGTATCTCTGCTTTTTAATATGCTGTCTAGGTTTGTCATAGCTTTTTTTCCATGGAGCAAGCATCTTTTCATTCCATGGCTGCAGTCACCATCTACGGTGATTTTGGAGCCAAAAAAATTAAAGTCTGTCACTGTTTCCATTATTTTCCCATCTATTTGCCATGAAGTGATAGGACTATAAGCCATGATCTTCATTTTCTGAACATTGAGTTTTAAGCCAGCATTTTCATTCTCCTCTTTCACTGTCATCAGGAGGCTCTTTAGTTCTTAACTTTCTGCCATAAGGGTGATGTCATCTGCATATCTGAGGTTATTGATGTTTCTCCCAGCAATCTTGATTCCAGCTTGTGCTTCATCCAGTCTGGCATTTCAAATGATGTAGTCTGCATATAAGTTAAATAAGCAAGGTGACAATATACATCCTTGATATACTCCTGTCCCAATTTTGGAATGGTTTAAAAACCATTAGGTGGACAATAAATGAGAAGATGGATATTTATGTAGTACCAAAATATCATTGCACATGTTACTTTCTTGTTGTACAAGGAAGCATAAGTGAGTGCTATGCAACCTTAGTGATGATTCAGCATCCGTAATGGTGGTTCAAGCATATATTTTGAGCCTCCTGGGCAGATAAAATATAAAGTGTACAACATCATCCTGAACATATTCTGGAAAGAAAAAATATCCAACCTTTCAGATCCACATTCACAGTCATAGAATTATGAGTAACTAGCCTCCAATTAAATAAATTAATTTAAAAAATAAATAAAGTTGCCTGAATTAAATTAAAAAAATATAATATATAGGGCATAGAGAAACAAGTTATAAGATACCTCAAGGAAGCAATCAGACAAATCAAAATAGATTATTCATCAGGAAAACCGGCCTAGTCTCTTTAATGAATCTTTGAAATGAAAACAAAACCAAACAGATGACAACAACAAAAAATCTGTTTTAGATTAAAGAAGAGAAGACTTAAGGGATGCGGCAGGTAAATGCAGTAAATGAGTCTGGATTGAATTGTGGTTTAGCCAAACCAGCTACAAAAGATAGTAGAGGTATAGTTGGAGAATTCCAAATCTACTGATAAGATGAATTCTGTACATAAACATGCAAAAATAACAATGAAAATTAGCACATGGCAGTCTGATATTTTATGTGTGCATACGTGCTAAGTTATGTCAGTAATGTCTGACTCGTTGTAACACTATGGACAATAGCCCGCCAGGCTCCTCTGTCCATAAATTCTTTAGGCATGAATAATGGAGTGGGTAGCCAGTCATTTCTCCAGGGGATCTTCCTGACCCAGGGATCAAACCCCTGTCTCTTATGTCTCCTATGTTGGTAGGCATTTCTTTACCACTAGCGCCCTGGGGAAGACCCAGTATTTTATGTACATGTAGTATATATGCATGAACAGTATGGGAAGGCAAAAAGATAGGACACTGAAAGATGAACTCCCCAGGTCGGTAGGTGCTCAAATGCTACTGGAGATCAATGGAGAACTAACTCCAAAAAGAATGAAGAGATAGAGCCAAAACAAAAACAACACCCAGTTGTGGATATGACTGGTGGTGGAAATAAAGTTCGAGGCTGTAAAGAGCAATACTACATAGGAACCTGGAATGTTAGGTCCATGAATCACGGCAAATTGGAAATGATCAAGCAGGAGATGGCAAGAGTGAACATCAATATTTTAGGCATCAGTGAACTAAAATGAACTGGAATGGGTGAATTTAACTCAGATGACCATTATATCTACTACTGTGGGCAAGAATCCCTTAGAAGACATGGAGTAGCCATCATAGTCAACAAAAGAGTCTGAAATGCAGTACTTGGATGCAATCTCAAATATGACAAATTGATCTCTGTTCATTTCCAAGACAAACCATTCAATATCACTGTAATCCAAGTCCATGCCCCGACCAGTAATGCTGAAGAAGCTGAAGTTGAACGGTTCTATGAAGACCTACAAGACCTGCTAGAACTAACACCCAAAAAAGGTGTCCTTTTCATTATAGGGGACTGAAATGCAAAAGTAGGAAGTCAAGAAATACCTGGAGTAACAGGCAAATTTGGCTTTGGAGTACAGAATGAAGCAGGTCAATTGCAAACAGAGTTCGTTCTGCCAAGGGAATGCACTGGTCGTAACAAACACCCTCTTCCAACAGCACAAGAGAAGACTCTACATATGGACATCACCAGATGGTCAATACTGAAATCAGATTGATTATATTCTTTGCTTCCAAAGATGGAGAAGTTTGTTACAGTCAGCAAAAACAAGACCGGGAGCTGACTGTGGCTCAGATCATGAACTCCTTACTGTCAAATTCAGACTTAAATTGAAAAAGTAGGGAAAACCACTAGACCATTCAGTTATGACCTAAATCAAATCCCTTATAACTATACAGTGTAAGTGACAAATAGATTCAAAGGATTAGATCTGATAGACAGAGTGCCTAAAGAATTATGGACAGAGGGTCATGACGTTGTAGAGGAGAAAGGGATTAACCATTTCAAAGAAAAGAAATGCAAAAAGGCAAAATGGCTGTCTGAGGAGGCTTTACAAAAGGTATGAAAAGAAGAGAAGTGAAAGGCAAGGGGGAAAAGGAAGGATATACCCATTTGAATGCAGAGTTCCAAAGAATAGCAAGGAGCGATAAGAAAGCCTTCCTCAGTGATCAGTGCAAAGAAATAGAGGAAAACAATAGAATGGGAAAGACTAGAGATCTCTTCAAGAAATTAGAGATACCAAAGGAACTTTTCATGCAAAGATGGGCACAATAAAGGACAGAAAAGGTATAGACCTAACAGAAACAGAAGCTATTAAGAAGAGGTGGCAAGAATACAGAGAAAAAAACTATCCAAAAATATTTTCATGATTCAGATAATCACAATGGTGTGATCACCAACCTAGAGCCAGACATCCTGGAATATGAAGTCAAATGGGCTTTAGGAAGCACCACTATGAACAAAGTTAGTGGAGGTGAAGGAATTCCAGGTGAGCTATTTCAAATCCTAAAAGATGATGCTGTGAAAGTGTTGCACTCAATATGCCAGCAAATGTGGAAAACTCAGCAATGGCCACAATACTGGAAAAGGTCAGTTTTCATTCCAATCCCAAAGAAAGGCAATGCCAAAAAATGCTCAAACTATGGCACAATTGTACTCATCTCACATGCTAGCAAAGGAATGTTCAAAATTCTCCAAGCCAGGCTTCAACAGTACATGAACCATGAACTTTCAGATGTTCAAGCTGGATTTAGAAAAGGCAGAGGAACCAGAGATCAAATTGCTAACATCCACTGGATCATAGAAAAATGCTAGAAAGTTCCAAAAAAAAAAAAAATCTACTTCTGCTTTATTGACTATGCCAAAGCCTTTGACTGTGTGGATCACAACAAACTCTGGGAAATTCTTCAAGAGATGGGAATACCTGATCACCTGACCTGCCTCCTGGAAAATCTGTATGCAAGTCAAGAAGCAACAGTTAGAACTGGACATGGAACAACAGGCTGGTTCCAAATTGAGAAAGGAGTACATCAAGGCTGTATATTGTCACCCTGCTTGTTTAACTTACATGCAGAGTATATCATGAGAAATGCTGGATGAAACACAAGCTGGAATCAAGATTGCCAGGAGAAATATCAATAACCTCAGATATGCAGATGACACCACCCTTATGGCAGAAAGTGAAGAAGAACTAAAGAGCCTCTTGATGAAAGTGAAAGAGGAGAGTGAAAAAGTTGGCTTAAAGCTCAACATTCAGAAAACGAAGATTATGGCATCTGGTCCCATCACTTCATGGGAAATAGATGGGGAAACAGTGGAACAATGACAGACTCTTTTGAGGGGCTCCAAAATCACTGCAGATGGTGACTGCAGCCATGAAATTAAAAGATGCCTGCTCCTTGGAAGAAAAGTTATGGCCAAACTGGACAGATTATTAAAAAGCAGACATTATTTGGCCAACACAGGTCCATCTAGTCAAAACTATGGTTTTTCCATTAGTCATGTATGGATGTGAGAGTTGGACTATAAAGAAATCTGAGTGCCAGAGAATTGATGCTTTTCCACTGTGGTGTTGGAGAAGACTCTTGAGAGTCCCTTGGACAGCAAGGACATCCAACCAGTTCATCCTAAAGGAAATCAGTCCTGAATATTCATTGGCAGGGCTGATGCTGAAGCTGAAACTCCAATTCTTTGGCCACCTCATGCAAAGAACTGATTCATCTGAAAAGACCCTGATGCCGGGAAAGATTGAGGGAGGGAGGAGAAAGGAATGACAGAGAATGAGATGGTTGGATGGCATCACCGACTCAATGGACATGAGTCTGAGTAAACTCTGGGAGTTATGATGGACAGAGAGTCCTGGCGTGCTGCAATCCATGGAGTCTCAAAGAATAAGACATGCCTGAGCAACTATTCTGAGTATATATGCATGAAGGTAGAAGATTAAATATGTATAAAATTGTTTAAGGATATCAGTAGGCTTTTAAAAGTGGAAATATCTGTGTGGTCATAATACAGAGTTTACATTTTACTACTGCTTGTTCATTTTCTGTCACCCCTTTTAAACACAGTGTTATCTTTCTTTGTCATCCACCTGAAGAAATATTTGGGTATGTTTAACATATGATTCTCTAAATTCTCCTTATTTCATGTTATATATTTTTTAATTTAGTTTTTATTTTATATTGAAGTATAGTTGATTTACTGAATATGTTGTGTTAGTTTCATGTATACAGTTAAGTGATTAAGTTATATTGATTTATATATATACCTTTCTTTTGCAGATTCTTTCCCATGTAATTTTTTGCAGAATATTGAGTAAAGTTCCCTCTGCTATGTAGTAGGTTCTTGTCGATTATCTATTTTATGTACAGTAGTGTGTATGTGTTAATCCCAAACTCTTAGCTTATCCCCCACAGTGTTTCTCTTTTGGTAATCATACATTTGTTTTTGTATTCTGTGTGTCTCTTAAGTATCATTTTTTTAGATTCCACATATAGGTGATATCATATGACATTTGTGTTTGACTTACTTCACTTAGGATAATCTCTTAGGTCCATGAATATTGGTGAAGATTATATTATTTCACTTTTATGGCTGAGTAATATTCCATTGTGCATATGTCCCATATCATATTTACCCATTCCTCTTTCAATGGACATTTAGGTTGCTTCCATGTCTTGGCTATTGTAAATGGTACTGCAGTGAACATTGGTGTGTATATCTTTTTGAATTGTGGTTTTTTTCTGGCTTTATGCCCAAGTGTATGCTTTTTACAAGTTCTTAAAATCTGAGGAAGAGAAAATATAAAAGTAAGTTGAAAATTCTAGGCATATTTTATGTGAGAAGGGACTTCCATCTGCATAGTGACAATAATTTCAACAGGGCTACTCAAGCTTTTTTTTATTACATTCTCCTATTGATTATTCCTCTCCTGGGTTGTCTCTCAGACTTTAATATTTTAGGGTGAAAATTATTATTTTATACTCCTTTGAGGTGCTTTGTTCTGCTTTCTTGGGCTTCTTGACTTTGTGAGCAATTTTATTTTCTTCCAGGACTTGAGTCATATAGTTTGCCCTCATAAATATTTAAATAGTTATTATCAATATTATTAACATATTTTTAATAACAGCACTTCAGAAAAGTGGAGCTGCTGCTGCCTATGAAAGCTAGTTGACACCTTTTGATGGGTATGGCTTTGAGAGGAGCTGTAAAGAGCAGGGGAGGAGCTTGACAGCTGTGGTAAAGAGAACATGACTCCGACCCAGGGAAGGCAAGTGTTTGCAACTGGAGTGACAGTTTCCAGGTGGTTTCATTTATCTCTCTGATACCTTTCAAATACCTCTCTAGCAAAATGCCTTGAGCAAAACACACAGATTTCCAGGTGTAATCTTATTAAAAGAATACTGTAGAGGTGTATAGAACTCTTTTAGGGAATAGTTTCAAAAATTCATATTTGTAAGAAAGTAGTTTAATCATCTCCCTTCTAAAATTTACTTCCGACAGCTTCAGCTAATCTTGTGTGGTCTTGACCACTCACTATCTGTCAAACATTCAGGATCAAAAAGAAATTCTCTTTAGTCATGAATTCTGCTCCAAATAAGAATAAACAGATTACAAGACTCAATTTTAAACTTCTAGCCTAATGGAAATAAAATTTATAGGGCAGAAATACCAGGATTATTTTCATTTGTTAAATGTAATTTTGTTGAAACACAGATCTCCTTTTGAAGATATTTACAGGGCAGAATGGGTATTTCCTCATGCCCCCATGTAGTAAACACACCAGAGCAGTAACCAAGAATAAAAGATAAACTCACCAGGAAAAAAAAAAAAAAAATGCACCTTCTCTCTTGAAAGAAAAAGATTCACAATCAGATCACATGATAATTGTCCACAGATATTACAAAGAACAGACATTGGAGACCACTCACTGAACCAAAGCTCTTCTAACTTCTCTCTTTTTCCCTATCTATTTAGTGTGTGTTTTGCAGCTGTAGCTGCAACAGTCTGGGGAAAACTGGAAGGAGATATTCAAGAACCCAAAGAAGAAAAGGAGAAGATGGATAGAGAAGGATTGTTTC
Source organism: Bos indicus x Bos taurus (assembly GCF_003369695.1). Lineage (NCBI taxonomy): Eukaryota > Metazoa > Chordata > Mammalia > Artiodactyla > Bovidae > Bos > Bos indicus x Bos taurus. Next base: position 84,024,728 of record NC_040079.1, read on the forward strand.
TGCTTTAAATTAATAGAAAAACTAGCAGGGGACCATTTCCTCCACCTGTATCTGTATCAGTGCCCTTTATGCCAATATGGAAATGATTTGAACTGATGTACACAGAGGGAAAGAAGGAGAAGAAAATAAACTATGACCAGGCTATTAAAATAATCTATACAAGTTTACTCACTTAAAAATGTGAAAAACAAAACCATGTAACTAGAGCATCACTGCCACCCCTCTTCCCCTTATCTCATACTTCATTTACCATCTGTGCTACGTGTTTTGCCTCCTTTTTCCCCCTCTTAATTCATTATCTTATCTTCTTTTTTCCGGTTCCCTGACCCTGTGAACCAGTGGTCTATTTCATGTTCGTAGACACAATATTCCCTGCTAAATTTGATGGGCAACATAAGGTTTGTGTATTCAAATACCATTTCATGCTCTGTTCCACACTTTGCGTCCTTAGGATCATTAGTCACAGTATGTGTTCCATGCTGTGCCCATAATGTCTCATCTGATAATCACACACTCAAAGAATATTTTGAATCTCTATTTTACTAACCAAGTATCAGTGTCAAACACAATGTGTCCCTTGAGTTCCTACTCTTTCCAAAGCTATGTCTTAACATATAGACAATATTTATCTCTTTAGAATTCCCCAAATATGTTTTGGTCAACTGAGAACTTTTCAGGGTTAACAAATAGGAAAAGCTATTTTTTTTTTTTAAACTTGAGGTTAGCAAGGAAGCATCTTTAAATAGACTAGAATTTTTTAAGATAATTATTTCAAGCTGATTAAGTTTTAACCGTGAACATCATCCATGGACTGACATAAAAATTTGAAGAAAGAAGAAATTATCATAATTAAGGGATTGAATGAAAATTCTTTTAGTGGTACAAATCATTAATTTTTGTAATAATCAGGTAAGGTTGTAAGACAGCCTCAAAGGAAAAAAAAATCTAACATTATCTCAGTTTGATATGTACAGAAGTATACATATGATTGCCATATGTTTTTATGAAGGATTTGCAAAGATCCTAATAAGATGAATGTTGGTATGTTGAGATCTACATGAAAGAATATGAAAATTACCAGTAGTGGCAATAAATTAAAATTTATAAATTCTACCACGATTTTAAATTCTAGCTTACCAGAAATGATTAAAATTTTTTCTTTTAAACCTTTTTATTAGCATATCTATCAAAATAGACAATAATTCCTTAATATCACTTACTGTGCAGTCCATATTTGCATTTCTCCTGTTGTCTAAAAGCTTCTCATTACAGTTGTTTTGTTGAAATCAGTTGAAATATAGTATATACAATATTCCTTTTGTATACAATGTATGCACATTGTATTTGACTAGTACACTCTCTTAAATTACTTTTAAATTGTAAGAGTTCCCCTCTTATTGCCCCCACCCCGTTTTTTCATTTGCATTACACATTCTAGAATGGGTGATGACTTCCTTGTGGTGAGATTTAACTTACTCCCTTATTCTTATATTTTCTACACATTCAGTCCAAGATGGTTTACAGATGGTGCTATGTCTTCTTATTGCATCTCCTCTAGAGACATATGTCTAGTTGTCACTCTTTTTTTCTTATGGTGTAAAGGTAACTTTATTTTCAATTGTATTGAATAATGCAAAATTGTTTTTCAAAGTTTTTATACCAAGTTAAACAATCTTTAGCAATTCCATAATCTTTTATTGCCCCATAGCCTCACCAGTTCCCACCAATGCTCTCTGAGGGGTGGGGTGGGGAGTGGGAGGGAGGCTTAAGAAGGAGGGGATATATGTATACTTATAACTGATTCACATGGTTGTATAGCAGAAACCAACACAACATCGTAAAGCAATTATCCTCCAATTAAAAAATTTTTTTAAAAGAAAATACAGGAAGATAGCTTTATGACCCCAGGTTGGTAGATAATTTCAAGCACTAATATAAAAGAAAGGAATGATAAATTCTATTATATTGAGATTAAGAATTATTGACAATCAATATACACTATAAAGGGAATAAAAATAGCATGCCATCTAGCAGGAGAATTACATGTGTGTGTATAATTTCTAAAAAACATTAAGAAAAAACAGTCCATAATGAAAAGACATAGAAGATTAAAAATGAGTCTCTGATTTTTTTAAATGCACAACTGAATAACTAATAAAGTAAATAAAAATGAAAACCACAGTAAAATGCCTTTCAAACCTGACTGTTGAAGACATTAAATGTTGATGAGAACTGGTGAAGCAATGGAGCAATAAAAGACTATGGAATTGCTCAAGATTGTTAAAATTTTTCATTTTATATTAGAGTATAATTGATTTATAGTGTTGTTAGTTTCAGATTATTAGCAAAGTGATTGAGTTATAAGTATACATATACCTATTCTTTTTCAGATTCCTTTCCCATTTAGGTTACTGTAGAATATTGCGTAGAGTTTCTTGTGCTATACAGTAGGTCCTTGTTGATTATGTATTTTATGAGAATCCCAGGGACAGAGGAGCCTGGTGGGCTGCCGTCTATGGGGTTGCACAGAGTCGGACACGACTGAAGCAACTTAGCAGCAGCAGCAGTATGTTTATGTTAATCCCAAACTCCTAAGTTTTCCCTCCCCATCCCCACCTTTCCCCTTTGGTAACCATAATTTTGTTTTTGTAGTCTGTGGGTTTATTTCTGTTTTGTAAATAAGTTCATTTATATCATCTTTTTAGACTCTACATGTAAGTGGTATCATATGATATTTTTATTTGACTTGCTTCACTTAGTATGATAATCTCTAGAACTGCTCTTTTAATTTTATGTGCTCTGCTGGGCCTCTAGCCATTTCTTGTACTAGACAATAGGCATTTGTTGGTTAAGACTACAAAATAGTCCCCTAGTGAATCATGTCTCCTGATATTCACACCCTTGGATGGGCCATGCTAACACTGAATCTGCTCTGACCAAATACAGCCAAAAGATCATGGCATAAATAATGACGCATGGGTTCAAGACTAGCTTTTAAATACTGGACTCTAGGAATACCCACTTATCACAATAACCATGTCAAAAGTCAAAGAAACTAAGACCACCATGCTATGAGAATACTAAGGCTAGCCAAGTAAAGAGGCTGCATGGAGACAGCTACAGGCTTCCCGGGGACTTAGTGGTAAAGAATCTGCCTGCCAATGCAGGAGATGTGGGTTCTGTCTCTGGGTCGGGAAGATCCCCTGGAGGAGGAAATGGCTACCCCCTCCAGTATTCTTGCCTGGATAATTCCATGGATAGAGTAGCCCGGCAGGCTGCAGTTCCTGGGTTCACAAAGAGCTGGACATGACTGAATGACTGAGTACATATAAAAATAGCTATCCCAGACCAGCTGTCAGCCATGTGAGTAAAGGAATCACCTGGCATATTCCAGCTCTGCTGCTGCTGCTAAGTTACTTCAGTCCTGTCCCACTCTGTGCGACCCCATAGATGGAAGCCAACCAGGCTCCCCATCCCTGGGATTCTCCAGGCAAGAACACTGGAGTGGGTTGCCATTTCCTTCTCCAATGCATGAAAGTGAAAGTGAAGTCGCTCAGTCGTGTCCGACTCTTCGCGACCCCATGGACTGCAGCCTACCAGGCTCCTCCGCCCGTGGGATTTTCCAGGCAAGAGTACTGGAGTGGGTTGCCATTGCCTTCTCCAATTCCAGCTCTAGGAGGTATCAAAGTTAAAAGCAACAGCTAAAGCTGAAAACCTACGGCCCTACTTAAGCTGTCCCAGCCACTTCGGCCATTTGACCTACTCTAGTAGGGCTCCACTGCTAAGCCTTCCTTGCTGCGGCCCACCTGAGTTCCTAACCACAGAATTTCAGTATATACCTATGGCTGATTCGTGCTGAGGTTTGACAGAAAACAAGAAAATTCTGTAAAGTAGTTATCCTTCAATTAAAAGAAATAAAATTTAAAAAATTTAATTGTCATTGGGTGCTAAGTCACTTCAGTCATATCCGACTCTTTCCGACTCTATGGGCTATAGCCCACCAGGTTCCTCTGTCCATGGAATTCTCCAGGCAAGAATACTGTAGTGTTTGCCATGCTCTCCTCCAAGGGATCTTCCCAACCCAGGGGTTGAACCTATGTCGCTTACGTCTCCTGCATTGGCAGGTGGATTCTTTACCACTGACACCAGCTGGAAAGCCCCAATATTTTATGTACATGGTTGTCACTGTATACCCTTAAATATTGGGGTAATTCATTATGCAGCAATAAATAACTGAAATGGTGTTTACTTTTTAGATGCAGGATAAATGTATGAAAAAATATAAAATGTATGTCATTAGCTTTCATACCATGCAGTGGGCAGAAATGGAAAGGACATTAAAAAAAGTTATTAGAAGCTTGAAAGGACTCAAGGAAACTGTTGATGTGGGCTTGAAGGACAGTGAAGGAAAGGTACCAATTACATGCTGACAGAAAAGTTGCAGAAATTTTTTTCTCTGTAATGTGAAAAATGGAAAGGGGTTATAATTTGTGCATAATTAAGATTTCAACACCAAAAATTGAAAGTTCTACATTGTTTCTTTTAGATGTATATAATAGGGAAGAGAAAGATGCCTTAAAGAAAAAGTAGTTCCATTTTTTAGCATAATTTAGAGGACATATATAGGAACAAGGAATTGCTGGATTTAAAAATAAAAATCTTTCTTTTCCCCAGCAAAGTATTCTCAGAGTGAGAAATGGGCAAAGATACAATTCAAAATGAGGCAGTTAAATCCTTTACTAAGATACAAAATTTTAAAAAAAGATAAAAAATGCTGCACCATAGAAAATCTCAAAAGACTTAAGGGCCTTAAAGAATTTTGTTAAATAATAGGGCTCCTAAGAATTTTAAGGAACTTGTTCCACAACAGCCTGACATAGGGCCCAAAATAGAAAATAACCTTTCTGAAGGCGATTTGAGGCCATGCCTTTTGTTTTTATAGTAAATTCTAATATTATTAATAGGAAGCTCAAAGTTCTTAATAGAGTGATACTTGAAGAGGCATTTCCTGCTTGACTAAAAGCCACAGAGCCTGTACAAAGTAGAAAGATACTTCCTAGGGAGTGAGGTGACCAATAAAGACCTCAAGAATTTCAGTCATCCCAGCCCAGGTGCTAAGCAGGTGAGGGGGAAAAGTCTTCAAAGGTCACCAGCCTCAGTCTCTATCTAACTGCAATCTAATTGTATAAGGGATTCAAAGAAGGAATCACCCAGACTGTCATCACCAGAAATCATCTGCTTGACTCATACCTCTTGATGACACTAAATGTGTTTTTCTAGCTTGGCAGATATTTTGCAATAGCATTTAAGATTATCTTTGTTTTCCATGTTTTTGATTCTCTGCAAAAAAAAATAATAATTTATAGCCTATCATAATGGTAATTCACATCATTTCATAAGATCATAGCTACTCATATCAGATGAACTAATCCAGAGTAATATCAGCCATATGATCTCTAAAGTTGGACAGCGTCAAAGTCTCTAATTTTGGCACATTTCAACTTTTTTCTCTCCATATAATCTATTTTAATTTCACCATGAATTGAAAAGTTTTGGGAATTTGAGTTGAGAATTTTAACCTATACATTTTCATGATCTAGTTATAAATTTTACCCTAAAAACTTGCAAAAAGAATAGATAAAGGCAAATCTGCCAGTCTGTATATAGGTGAATTAAGATGAGTCAATTTAGGACATTATATACTACTAGAAATAAACACGTACATTATTATATGTGAAATTTAAATGTAAAGTACATTGAATGTTTTGGTGAATTTTTCTGCCATAAATTTATTTCTCAAATGGAATCAATCTTAGAGTACAATATATTCTAACACAGATTAAAAATATCACTGGTATGCATTATAAGATTTTATTTTGCGAATCTTAAACACCAGACTCTTTCTTTTCTTCAAATATTATTTTGAAGATACTCATGAACAATTTTAATAGTTTGTAAATATCTAAAATACACTTTATAGTTCAGTTTGCAGGCCAAAACTGTTGGTTTTATAAATGGGAAAGCTCTATTATATAGCATTAGCTAGTTCTCCTTAAATATTTACTGAGCATTTATGGTTATGGTTATTCATGATGAAAACCTTTGAGCTGTTTCTTGAAGTGGAAAAAGATTTGCATTAGATAAAGTGCAAAACAAGTTTCTCTTTAAGGCTGACCTATATCAGAACTAGTGACTTTTAATATCACTTTCCTGTGATCTGAGATTGAATTAGGAAGAGTAAGAATGTATTGATCATAGATATGTTTGTTATAAAATGTTCTATTAGTTTATGTACATGTTGACTCCAAGTAAATGTCCTCTATTCAATTTTTTAGTCTTCTGTCCTTTCCAGTAATAAAACTTTAATTGGAAATTACTAAATTGCCACAAAATCTTAAAGTTGGAAGAGGCTTTGAAGTACTGATATATAAACTTAAACTTGGTGCCAGCTTGTCAATTGCAGTGTACCTGCATCCCACCCTTCAGGGGTATCCTGCGAGACCTGGTCTCAGCATTAGCATTCCCTGCCTTTTCTACTCAAAGACTTCAAGCTAAATAGTTTCATACATGATGAGCAATAACCTACTTAATATCAATTCCCTTCAAAAAGATCAAGGTTCCCTGCTTAAGATAATATACCCTTTGAATTTTAAAACTAGGATGTTTGAGAGATTTGATAAAATTCACATTGTCTTCTTGTAGTGCCTAAAATTAGGATAGTGGATTAGAAGTTACTTTAAGAGTATAAAAATATTATATTACTGAAATTCTAATTCAAGCTAATGTATGAATAATGAGTGGAGGAAAAAAGACCGACTCAACATACATCTTCCCTTCTCTTTTATTCACTGTATTTTTCCTGTAATTACGTCTTTATTCATTCTTCATTTTTAATTCACCACTTCTTCTGCTACCTAACGTAATCTAATTCTATGTCTCCTATACATGTCAGACACCCAACTATATCAGACACATGATGAAGCAACTTATTAAGTGCAAGTTAATGAATTCTCAGAGAAGTTCCTGATCAACAAAGGAATGAAAGTGGCTAGGTAGAAATTGCATTTTCCACTTTCTCATTTATTTCAGGACACAACTTAAAAGACAAAGGGCAGAAGAATGTTCAGATATCACTTTGTTATCCTAAGGAACTGTTTTTCATGACTATAATATAATGCTTTTGGGAGAACTATCTCTGAATGTTCTATGATAACTATACTTATTCTAACATAAAGAAAAGCAAGTGTGTCCAAAATATTATTATTTCACTTATCAGGTCAGAGTCAAAGTAACAATGATTCTGAATATCATTTACACATTAGCCTCCCCTTAGAAATCTCCCACTTGAGATAAAATTAATCAACAGAAATTCAATTGTATGGATCAGGATTAGTATTCTAATAAAGTTGTGTCCACAGTAAAAGGTATTAAGAAAAATATGTATTTGAAGGATTAAGAAAAATAACCTGAACACATATGCTTAATTTTAAATCACACACATTGCTCCTTTCTAATTGATTATGGCACCTTTTGTAGCTCCAGAAACAGCAAGTACTAGCATTATAATTTTCAAAATATCTTCAACAAGAAACTAAGGGTTTAGAATGACCTCATATTTATCGCTTCAAACTCTATCACATGTCAATAGACATGGCAAACGTACAATACTAAGTTTAACAGTTTACAAAAAAAAAAGATAAAAGGTAATTATATGATCATAGTTAATCATTTCTAACAATTTGCTCTTGGGTTATCCAAGTAATTTCACTTCTTTATGAGTATTATGTTATTAATATTTGTATGGGCATCACATTGTTTACTTAATCTCTCCAAATTACATTGTAATATTTTATCAAGAATTGAGTCTTTGGCCTCTTGATCATTTTCATGGTTCCTATATATGTCTTTCACAGTTTGTCAATACCAGTAAGAATAGAATTCAGTATTTTACATATGGTCTTACCCATCTTTCTTCAGTAGATTTTCACCCACCTCTCATGAATTCAGAGACTGTATAAACATGGCATCAAACATGTGGAACTGATTTTTCTCTTCATATATAATCTGCTTGCTATCATTGTTTTCATCATCAGACTTTGATTATCATCACTGTTTTCAGCTTATAGTATTCAAACTATATGTGTTTTGGAAGCTAATTCTTTTTTTTTTTTTACTTTACTCCATAACTTTTTTTACAATTATTCCATAATTGTCAGTTTGCTTCTCCTGATAATGTAAAAGAAAAGAAAGTTTGTTTTTAAAAACTAGAAATGTTAATATTAAATAAAGTTCTGAAGGACTCATGATAAAGATCGTGTACTAGAGAAATACTAACTCTTGCCTATTAACATAATATTCTCCAAATGTTGAGCATTCAAACTTTCTAATATTATTTTTGTAAAATAAAGAGTGAAACTTTACTATGCAGATAACAAAAGGTAATGCATGACATTTATTTTAAACTAAAACTACCTTAATTTTCCCACTAGACCCTTACTTTATTGAAAAGGCAAGCTATACAAATTCTAGTTTTTGCTCCAAGAAGGAGAATTGTGACATATACTACAAGAAAACTATTACAGCGAAGCTCTGCTATACTTTCAAATTCACACAAATGACGGGTTCACACTGATAAAACTCATGGACCATTTTGCACTCTTTTCTCAGAATGTTTTCCTCCACTTACTGCCTATCATCATCTATCAGACTCTTGATTCTGCAAGAAGTAGTTCAGATGTCACTTTGCGAAGTTTTCTTCACTTCTCATCAGAATAGATTATACCTATGACGTGATCAGTTCAGTTCAGTCAGTGGCTCAGTTGTGTCCCTCTCTTTGCAACCCCATGGATGGCAGAACGCCAGGCTTCCCTGTCCATCACCAACTCCCTGAACTTACTAAAATTCATGTTCATTGAATTAGTGATGCCATCCAACCATCTCATCCTCTGTCATCCCCTTCTCCTGCCTTGAATCTTTGCCAGCATCAGGGTCTTTTCAAATGGGTCAGTTCTTTGCATCAGGTGGACAAAAGATTGGAATTTGAGCGGCAGCATCAGTCCTTCCAATGAATATTCAGGGCTGATCTCTTTTAGGATGGACTGGTTGGATCTCCTAGTTATCCAAAGGACTCTCAAGAGTCTTCTCCAACACCACAGTTCAAAAGCATCAATTCTTCGGCACCCAGCTTTCTTTATAGTCCAACTCTCACATCCATACATGACACTGGAAAAAAAAATAGCTTTGACTAGAGGGACCATTGTTGGCAAAATAATGTCTCTGCTTTTTAGTAAGCTGTCCATGTTGGTCACAACTTTTCTTCCAAGGAGTAAGCATCTTTTAATTTCATGTGTGCAGTCACCATCTGCAGTGATTTAGGAGCCCAAAAAATAAAGTCTGTTACTGCTTCACTGTTTCCCCATCTATTTGCCATGAAGTGATGGGACTGGATGCCATGATCTTAGTTTTCTGAATGTTGAGTTTTAAGCCAACATTTTCACTCTCCTCTTTCACTTTCATCAAGAGGCTCTTTAGTTCTTCACGTTCTGCCATAAGGGTGGCGACATCTGCATATCTGAGGTTATTGATAATTCTCCTGGCAATCTTGATTCCAGCAGCCCAGCATTTCTCATGATGTACTCTTCATGTAAGTTAAATAAGCAGGGTGACAATATACAGCCTTGATGTACTCCTTTCCCAATTTGGAACCAGTCTGTTGTTCCATGTCCAGTTCTAACTGTTGCTTCTTGACCGGCATACAGATTTCCCAGGAGGCAGGCCAAGTGGTCTGATATTATCTCTTGAAGAATTTTCCACAGTTTGTTGTGATCCGCATGGTCAAAGGCTTTGGCATAGTCAATGAAGCAGAAGTAGATGTTTTTCTGGAACTCTCTCGCTTTTTTGATGATCCAACGGATGTTGGCAATTTGATCTCTTGTTCCTCTGCCTTTTCTAAATCCAGCTTGAACATCTGGAAGTTCACATTCATGTACTGTTGAAGCCTGGCTTGGAGAATTTTGAGCATTACTTCACTAGCGTGTGAGATGAGTGCAATTGTGCGGTAGTTTGAGCATTCTTTGGCATTGCCTTTCTTTGGGATTGGAATGAAAACTGACCTTTTCCAGTCCTGTGCCCACTACTGAGTTTTCTGCATTTGCTGGCATATTGTTGCAGCACTTTCACAGCATCATCTTTTAGGATTTGAAATAGCTCACCTGGAATTCCATCACCTCCACTAGCTTTGTTCATAATGATGCTTCCTAAGGCCCACTTTACTGAGCATTCCAGGATGTCTGGCTCTAGGTGAGTGATCACACCATTGTGATTATCTGGGTCAAGAAGATCTTTTTTTTTAAAAATAGTTTTCTGGTATTCTTTCTACCTCTTCTTAATATCTTCTGCTTCTGTTAGGGCCATACCTTTTCTGTCCTTTATTGTGCCCATCTTTGCATGAAATGTTCCCTTGGTATCTCTAATTTTCTTGAAGAGATCTCTAGTCTTTCCCATTCTATTGTTTTCCTCTATTTCTTTGCACTGATAACTGAGGAAGGCTTTATCATTCCTTGCTATTCTTTGGAACTCTGCATTCAAAGGGGTATATCTTTCCTTTTCTCCTTTGTCTTTTTCTGCTCTTCTTTTCATAGCTGTTAGTAAGGCCTCCTTAGACAACCATTTTGCCTTTGTGCATTTCTTGTTCTTTGGGATGGTCTTGATCCCTGCCTCCTGTACAATGTCATGCACCTCCATCCATAGTTCTTCAGGCACTCTGTTTATCAGATCTAATCCCTTGAATCTATTTGTCATTTCCACTGTATAATTGTAAGGGATTTGATAAAGGTCATACCTGCATGAGCTAGTGGTTTTCCCTACTTTCTTCAATTTAAGTCTTAATTTGGCATTTTGGAATTCATGATATGACTTGATGTAAGATAGAAGCTTATTATTTTCCTCTATTAGACTATAAATCTGTCAGAAGCTATGTTTTGCTTGTTCTGTTGTCCCATAAGAGCAAGTGCAAATACTTAATCATCTGGTTTCTCCATACACTTCTGGAACAGTAGCTTAGGGCAAAGTAATATGGGTTAAGTAACCAGCCTAAGAATCAAAAAAGATAAAAATTCATTTAGAGGTCAATGGCTTTGGTGTCTAAGAGACCCCAAGTCTCTCCTAAACCAATAGCTATGTTAGATTAAGAATTTTAAATATCAGTTTGCAGTAATTAATAGATTATTTTGTTTTTCCCCAATAACCATTTTCATTTAAGCCATGAGATTTGGTATCACCTTTTTCCTAAAATAAGATTTGGAGATGAATAAGTGGTTGGTATTGGGAAAATGAAATTTTGTGGCCAAAGTGGAAAAAAGACAAGTTACTGACTTTCAAAAGCATTTCCCAGACATACAGCTTGATATTCCAAAAAATATGTGTAGTTGTCCTTTTAGGCAAAAATAATATTCTCATGAGACAAAATTGTGCGTGTGTGCATGCGTGTGCATGCTTAGTCATGTGTGACTCTTTGCAATCCCATGGACTGTAGCCCGCCAAGTTCTCTCTGTCCATCAGATTTTCCAGGCAAGAATATTGGAGTGGGTTGCCATTTCCTTCTCTAGGGGGTCTTCCCAAACCAGGGATCAAACCTGGGCCCCCTGTGTCTCCTGCATTGACAGGCAGATAAGGCTTCCCTGGTGGTTCAGTTGGTCAAGAGTCTGCCCGTCATGTGGGAGACCCAGGTTTGATTCCTGGGCCTGCAAGATCTGCTGGAGAAGGGAATGACTACCCACTCCAGTATTCCTGCCTGGAGAATTCCATGGACAGAGGAGCCTGGCGAGCTACAGTCGGGGTCACAATGAGTTTGGACATGACTGAGTGACTAGCAACAGAATTGTATGGTTTAAATTTAGCATACAGTAGGGTTTAAATACAATCTTTTTTAAAAATAAAAATAATTTAAGTGCTTCAGATAAATGAAGGTGTTATATTTCACCAGTTAATCTTTCCAAACATTGGATAGAATAGCCAAAAAATATCTTTTTTAAGCTGCCATGTCTTTCACAAAGTGACTATTGAACTGAGTGTAGTTGCAGTAATTACTGTTTTCAAATGTTATTGAAATCTAGTTGATTTACAATGTTGTGATAATGTCTTCTGTACAGCAAAGTGACTCAGTTATACATACATATACTATTTTTCATATTTTTCCATTATGATTTGTCACAAGACATTGAATGCAATTTCCTATGTAAAACAGTAGGACCTTGTTGTTTACTCACCTTAACTTCAACAATTTATCTCTGCTAATCCCAGACTCCCAATCCTTTCCTCCTCTCCTCCTCTCCACTTATGTGTAGAGTCTAAAATACAATACAAATCAACATGTCTAATTATTGTAAGTTCTAATATTTTATTTTCATATTACTCAAGGAATAGTAGGTATTATTAAGAAAGAGACTCAATCCAATCAGAGGATGTTACACCAGATTTAGAGATATTACTTCATATAATTGTGTTTAGTCATGCAGTCAAGTTCACTGTACAGTCATACCATATTTAAAGGGATGCTAGTCTATAATCCCAGTTATCTCTTTCCTTTCCTGGAAACTGAACATATATCTCCTCCTTAGTTTCTGTGGGAAGTGTGTTTACTTAGACTATTTATTGTGGACTTTAAGCAAATATGACCTTCAAAATATCTGTAAGATGTATAAATATATAAACCAACCTGACATACATTATCTTCCTAATAGATTATCACAGAATTGTCAGGAAAAAGAGAGAGTGGTGTATATCATTTTTTGGCTTGTTAAACTGTTGTCGGATAAAATTCTAATCACCAAATTATTTTACTATAATTGTTTAATTTCAAAATGATCATCAGTACTAATAAAGCAAATATAAACAATACATTTTCTTAATGGTAATTCCTACCCATTTGATACAAAACAATTCAAACAATTCAAAAATTGTTTCCAGTGTTTACAATTTTTCAATAACTATCCAATGGTCTGCTTTCATGAAAAATTCAATGACTGTGCAGCAAGACTCATATATAAATCTTGGAGACCAGTAATACAGTTATGTATATTGCTTTGGGTATAAAAATGTTTATTTCATTTTAATTAGGGGAAGAGTAGCCCAATTTTATGAGTTGTATCTGAATGATGCGGTGTTCAGTCATATCAAGATGAAGTCCTACTGTTTCTAAATTTCAAACCTGCCATAACATTATACTTTAGCTCTTAAATGTGTGATAGTCTAAAAGTGACTTTTTTTAATCAGTGAGAAAGTATCATAATATCAAAGGATTTTTAGAAAGATATTTTTCCTTTTACTTTTCTTGTCACCTAGATAGCAACGACATAAGTTGATTGGAAATAAGAAAAATTGGCATTGCATTTCTCAACAGGCATGCAGATAATACATAGAGAATAAGGAGTGTGTTTAAAAATGTTTGGAAAGGACAGACAAGGATACACTGGAAGTGATTTAATGATTTATAAGATTAAAGTGATCTGAAGAGTTTAATAATATGCATTAGGGACTGGAATTCAGTAACAATATGCCAGATCTTTCTCAGATGTTCTGTCTTGCATTCTTCACATTAAAGAGTCTTTAGCTTCCCCTCTGTAAAATTATAAATGTTTGGCTACCCAAATGATTTTTCCAAATTTCCCAGGCTCTCCAATGTCCAATTATTTTACAGTACAGTGTCCTGAATATCTTAATGGCATAACTGGCACAGAATCTTTTCTATATTAGCACTGGGTCTTCAAACACAACAGCACGTGCAGGGAGACAATTAAAGTAAATATTTTAAAAAAATGTTTGAAGTAAAATAGCTTTGTGATATTCTTTATATAAACTGGTCTATTTATGGCTTCCCAATGAAGAGAAAGAATGTGCACTGAATGTAGTGAAGCAAAGCAAGCTACCGTCAAGAACAAAAATGGGCTTGTACAAGTGTCATATTTTCAGCAGAACTTTACATAAAGGTGATGTATCTATCCTTATTTAAACATATTAGGATCCCCTTTCTCCATGCACAAGGTTATTCATGCACACACACACACACACACACACACTAAAAGCACACAGCATCTGTTACTATAGAACACTGCAGCGATTACTGTTCATTTTGACTACCTACCCTTGGTATGTTATGTTGTCATTCACATGGACATTTCTCTTATTTTTTGGCTAGAAACCACATTTTTTATTTCTACTGAACGTCTGGTTATCTTCAACTTGTCAGCTGCTTTATACTGTGAGGTTTGCTTAGCACCTGGGTGCCTGATATAAGTTGATGCAGTATCAGGTAATGCTGTGATTACTGTAATAAATTCAGGCTTCACAATTGCTTTACTATGGCAAATCATATTCAAGAAAAGGCTTTCTATGTGTTCCGTAAAAGTAGATGACTATGGACTCCGCTCTATAAAGCCTAGTCTTTTTCTCAGATAGCTTTGACTGTCTCCAGATTTAAATATATCAAAAGACTGAACTCTAAGAAGCAGTTCAAGGTTGTTGAAAGGGAGCCACCTCTGTCCATGTAATTCTTCAGGCAAGAGTATTGGATTGGGTAACTGTTTCTTTCTCCAAGGGATCTTCCCAACCCAGGGGTTAAACCCAGGTCTCCTGCATTGCAGGCAGATTCTTTAATATCTGAGCCACCAGGGAAGCTTGACAGTTGAAGAATAATCTGCTCAGTTGGTAAAATTGCCTATGATTAAAAACTAAATGAGAGACAAACTTTTGGCTTACATTGCTATAGATTGTGATGCTTTTGGTTTGAAAACAACTGACTATAGTTTCATGTTTCCCTTTTCTTATTTTTTTCTTCTTTGCTTCTGTAAGTCACAGATTCTAAAGAATATATTCCTTCCTGCTTTTATTTGTTTTGTTTTATTTTGATTTTATGGCATGAATGGTCATCTTCCTTACAGACTCATTAAATAATGATTTCCCATTATTTCCCAAGATTTCCCATTAACTTTATTATATGTATTTTTTTTCTCAACAGTGCAGCTTGCCTATGACTAAATTTCAGAATCCATAATTGATAAATTGTGATTGATGAATCCAATTAAATATGTATCAAACAATAAATTTGACTGTATGTAGACGAAAAGCACACCTAAGCAGGCATATATGATAAACTAAGTAGAAAACTTACCTGCAACACATCATAAACAAAAAGGTAATATATTTTCTATATAAAGAATCCCTAAAAATAAATATGACCAAAGGAAAAATCGAAGATGATGATTATGAACCCCTAGTTGCTCTCACAGCGTCCAGCATATAGAGAGACATTAAATGTTTTACGAAGAAATGAGTGAATAAATGACTATTCAATCAGTTGTCCTGACATTTCAATAAAAAGCTTCACTTTTTGTGTAGATTACCAGTAAAGAGATTGCATAAAGTTTATATATGGATCTATAGAATATTTAAAATCTGAATTTTTAAAGATATTGAGTGTAGTTCCCTGTTCTATAGAATGGGGCTTTGTTGTTCCTGCTTTGTGTAGAGTAATGTGTATATGTTAATTCCAAACTCCTAATTTCCCTCTTCTCCCCCACCCACTCCACCAACTGTAACCATAAGTTTGTTTTCTGAGTCTGTGAGTCTATTTCTGTTTTGTAAATAAGTTTATTTGTATCATTTTTTTAAGATCCTGCATAGAAATGATATCATATTATATTTGTCTTTCTCTGCCTTCACTTAATAATTGTTTCCCTGAGTGGCTCAGAGGTTAGGGCGTCAGCCTCCAATGTGGGAGACCCGGGTTCGATCCCTGGGTCAGGAAGACCCCCTGGAGAAGGAAATGGCAACCCGCTCCAGTATTCTTGTCTTGGAGAATCCCATGGATGGAGGAGCCTTATGGTTGTACCATAAGAAAGAGTGGAATAATGCCATTTGCAGCAACATGGATGGGCCCCACAATTATCATATTAAGTGAAGTAAGTTAGGCAAGGAATGATAAATATCATATAATATATTTTATATGCAGAATCATAAAAAAATGATTCCACTGTAGGGCTTCCCAGGTGGCGCTAGTGGTATTAAATAACTGCCTTCTAATGCGAAAGACATACTAAGAGACTCTGGTTCAATTCCTGGGTCAGGAAGACCCTCTGGAGGAGGGAATGACAACGTACTCTAGTATTCTTACCTGGATAATTCCATGAACAGAGAAGCCTGGAGGGCTACAGTTCATAGAGTCACAAAGAGTGGGACATGAGTGAAGTGACTGAGCATGCACATGCACACACACACACACACACACACACACATTTACACACAATATTCCACCTCACCTTGTTTATACATGCATCTGTCAATGGACATTTAGGTTGATTCCATTTCTGGTAATCGTAAATAGTGCTGCTATGGACATTGGAGTTCAGGTATCTTTTTGAATAAGAGTTTTCTCTGGATATATGCCCAGGATGGATATATGCCCGTCAAATAGAATCATGTGATGACTCTATTTTTAGTTTTTTTAAGTAGCATCTATACTGTTCTCTACAGTGGCTGTGGTAATTTACATTCCCACCAGCAGCGTGGGAGGGTTCCTTTTCCTCCCTACACTCTCCAGCATTATTATTTGTACACTAGAGCTCATCAATGAATTCAATAAAGTTGCTGGATACAAAATTAATATGAGAAATCGATTACATTTCTATTCATGAACAATGAAATATCAGAAGAAGAAATTAAGAAGATACCAATTACCATTGCATCACAAAAATACCAGGCAACAAAACTTCCTAAGGAGGCAAAAGGCCTATTCCCTCAAAACTGTAAGATACTGATGAAAGAAACTGAAGACAACACAAACGGATGGAAAGTTTTACTATGTTCTTGAATTGGAAGAATCAATATTGTTAGAGTGACCATACTCCCCAAGGCAATCTACAGATTCAATGCAATCCCTATCAAAATGCCAATGGCATTTCACAGTACTAGAACAAAACAATGTAAAATTTGTATGCAATTATAAAAGACCTAGAATGCCACAGTAATCTTGAGAAAGAAGAATGGACCTGGAGGAATCAAGCTCCCTGACTTCAGACTATGCTACAACTATACCAATCAAAACAGTATGGAACTGGCACAAAAACAGATATGCAGATCAGTGGAACTGAATAAAGAGCACCAGAAGTTAACCCACACATATTAATTTATAGCAAAGGAAACAAGAATATACAATGGAGAAAAAAGGCTCTTCAGTAAGTGATGCCAGGAAAATTGGACAGCTACATGTAAAAGAATGAAATTAGAACATTTTCTAATACCATATACAAAAATAAACTCAAAATGGATTAAAGACCTAAATATAAGGCTGAATACTGTAAAACTTTCAGAAGAAAACATAGGCAGAACACTCTTCGACAAAAATCTCAGCAATATTTTTTTGGCTCCATCTCCTAGAGTAATGGAAATCGAGTCAAAAATAAACAATTGGGACCTAACTAAACTTTAAAGCTTTTGCACAGCAAAGGAAACCATAAATAAAATGAAAAACCAACCTATGGGCTGGAAGGAAATATTTGCAAACAATGTTATCTACAAGGGATTAGTTTTTAAAATACACAAAGAGTTCATACAATTTAATGTAAAAAAAAAAAATCAAAAATGGGCAGAGACCTAAATAGATATTTCTCCAAAGAAAACATACAGATGGCCAACAGGCATGTGAAAAGATGCAATAGTGCTAATTATTAGAGAATTGCAGGTCAAATCTACAATAAGGTATCACCTCAGACCAGTCAGAGTGTCCATCATCAAAAAATCTACAAATAAAATGTGTACTTTATACATAGAACAGATATATATGTATTATACATAATTTGTATTAAACTATAGACAAAATAGATATTACATATTATGTGTAAAATATGTACATTCATTTACACATATATACATACACATGCATATATATATATATGTATACATAGGTATATATCTTTTCTCTTAAATTATCATGTTAAAAAGAGGGTAGAAGTTTACTAAAAAACACAAATAGGTTGGCATTTAGTTTGTAGATTACATTATCTCTTTTTATATTGTTATAGCATCACTTCTGCTTATTATATAGGAAAAAAATAAAAACATAATAGGTAATAACAGATGATAGATGAATGTATGTAGATTTAATTGTTTTTCTTCAATCTTCACCTGCGTCATGCAACCAAATGACTCTGCTGTGCCCCAGAGTAAAATTTTCCATTTAATTGATGTTGAGCTTTGCCCACAGGACTTAACTTTGATAAACAGAATATTAAGGGGCATGACTTACAGAGATCTTAAACAAGCTTGCATGGTTTGGCTGAGATGACTTGGCCTGGGTAGCTGCTTGTCCAAAAATGCATAGAAACACATGCAGCATGCCTGAACCCATCCTGCAGCCTCAAGCTGGAACCTAGCATGTAGCTGGTTTACCATGAGCAAAAATTAAAAACTTGTTATTGTAAGCCATCAAATTTTGGAGAGTTTCACTGTGCAAACTTATTTCTGTGTTAGCTGACCAATAGAAAATGGTATCAGAAATAGAATGGTGCCAGCAACAGAACTCCAAAACATGTGTGCCAAGAGCTGACTTTACAATTGGGTAGTGGATGTCGATGAAACTGTTATACTGGACTGAGAACATAAAAATCTCCATTATACTGTAGCAAAATATTTGGTAAAAGTGTTATCTGTGGTAACCTGGAAGTCAAAAAATGTACCCAAAGAACTTCTGGTATTGGCCAAGCTGTGAGGCAGAATGTTGATATCATGAGTGCATTATTGCTAGCAGCATGTACATGATGTTACCACAAGAGAGATAAGCTCAGAGAAAGGGAAAAAAAACAACTGGCCAGTTTGCAAGCAGAATTTAAAGGTACTATGGAGATCCTCTTTCCCAGATAGCTTTAGAATAGACAGCATTAAGTTGAGAGAGTCATGGAAGAGAGAATGCAAAGAAAGAGCTTATTCATGAAAACTCGTTCTAAGGAAGAACTCCTGGCTTGGTTATTCATGAGAAACAGACCAGAAGCCTAAGAAATTTTTGAGTAAAGTGTATTCCAAAGAAACCTCACAAGCTTGGGTTTCAAAGTCATTTGATTATTTGAAATTTAAAACAAACATCGGATGCCCAGATTTACAGGATCAGGATTCCTGCTGTGAAATTCATTCAGTACCCAAGAAGGAATACTTTCCAAACCCACTTCAGGAAGTGGTCAAAGAAGGCTCTCCTAGAAGATGCAAAGGAGTCATGTAAAACCATAGCCAGTGGAGTTAATCCCTGAGTAAAATCTGTATTTAATCCCAGTCCTTTTCCCCACCTACAACAAGGGCAGAACCACAGTGTAATTGATTATTATCTATTTTCTTCAATATCTGAGTAATAGTCACCTATATATGCCCTATCTTATAAACCAAATAATACTGTAACTTTGAGTAAGATAAGGAGAAGTGGACTTTCAAGTGCTAAGTAAAATTTTATTCATGTTAAACTATTATGTTTAATTGCATTTCCCCATAGCCATAACTTTCAGTCTAATTTACAGTAAGCATGTAAAGGAAAACAGTGTTATTTATGAGGTAGAAAGTCTAAGTAAACCCTTATTCCTAATGAATACATATGATTTCTTTATCTAATAGCCTTCTAGAATCTATAGGTATTATAATGTAAAGAGATTTTGTTATTGGAATAGATGTATAAAATACTTAAATGTCCTAGTTTCACAATTAACTTGGGTTTCTGAGTAAGAAAGACTGACTCAATATTCACACATGGCTTTGAAATAAAAAGTTAATAGACTTCATTTATAATTCTTTAAAAAAACAGTTTAATTTATTAATTATTATACAGAGATTACAGACAAGGTATTCAACAGAATGTTAATTGCCCTTTTTGATGTTTTCTTGCAAACTAATTTGTATCTCAATAGCTATTTTCTCCTAGAATTTCTATAGCTTTTTTCTGTTTCACTAAGTAGATTCAAATGATAATTGTTTTTGTATCTACTTATGTCAAAAATAGACTCATAATAGATATAAAAGTCAAAGAATTTTGCATAATAGTCCATAAGAGAAAGGGGTATTTTCATTTTAGCCTGGAGAAAATTGATTTGAATGAAGTCCAGTTTTTCTCATACTGTATTCAACTAAATTGATTCTAGTTTAAATAAAATCTCATCCTTCTTGTCTCAGTTTCCTGCACATTTACATAGACTTTTATAATGCTGATTAATTTCAGTGCTTGCTAAATTCTGTGGGAATTAAAGTCCATGAAATCTCATTTTAGCTTTTATTTTGTGTGTGTGTGTGAGGAGGTGGGGGTAGATCTAAGCATCCTTTTCTGTACCCATACACACGAGTGGGTGATTGACATTTTAAAAAAAGAAAAGTCATTTCTTTGGATAACTTTGAGATTCCTTCCTCAAATGTTTTCATATTAGGCAAAGGGGATGTGAATTTCTACACTGATAATAAAGTGTTAACTGTAGATACATTTTGCTCCATAGTAGGCCTTTACTTTTTGGTCTAACTTCATTAAGTAGAGAATACATACCAGTGATGAAAATAATGAGAATACTTTCTATAAATATTTTTAATATGAAGTAGCTAATTATGTATTATTTTATCATTTTCCTCTGAAATATATTTGAACCTCAGGTTAGTAAGCTACAATAAAGGTAGCTGAAATTATGATTCGAAAGTTAAGTTACAGTAAAAAGAAATGAAAAGCTTTTAAATGACTAGAGAGGAGATAGATGGCTTCAACAGAAGGAAAAAAATGTATACAGTCTTATAATTCCTTATTTTCAGTATAATGTTTTCTGATAAGTCATGTGCTTTTAAAAAGTTTAAAATAATGTTTGAAAGGCATCGTAAGATATTTTAAAAACCTGCCATCTGTATTATTTCATTCTAATTCATATACCTTTTATCACTGGAATGTATCAAGAAACGTTTGTCCCCCGTTGAACTATGTTATTGGTCCTGGGGTTGAAAACACACCATCTGCAAGATTTTCCTTAAAAATGATCAGAAAGATGTCTTAATCTCAATTTGAGAGTGTTTATGTTTACCCAACTATTGAAGTGATGTATTTTCAGTGGTTATCAATAGAGTCTGTTCAAACTGACACTGTGTACATGCTAATGAAAGACAATTGACAACTGTGATAACCCTTGGAAAGAGCTGTCTTCTTTGGTTGTGTGGTCTTGCATTTGTCACTTGGATAGTGTTTATGATTTTGAATCTTCCACTGGTTTGAATTTCCAAATAGAAAATAGATGAGGAAACACATCCTCCCCTTTTAAAGAAGTCATTTCTGTTATCTTTCTGATCTGCATATAATTCATATTCTCTGTGTATGTATGAGTATATATAGAAAGAAATAATTTATTGATAAGAATTAATATAATCACTTGCTTATGTACTGAATTTAATTGCCTGTAAATTAGAATTAACAACACTGAACTTTAAAATTTACTTTTCAAATTGTCTAGAAAATAAAAGGAGACTGAATGTGTTGTAGGAAGAGGCCCCAAGAGTGGGCTCTTGTCTAACATTCGGAAAAGAATCATCCAAGGAGACAAGAGACTTTACTGGAAGAAGGCACCAGGGCACAGAGCAGCAGGGGAAGGGAACCCAGGAGAACTGCTCTGCCACGTGGCTCACAGTCTCAGGTTTTATGGTGATGGGATTGATTTCCAGGTTGTCTTTGGCCAATCATTCTGATTCTGAGTCCGTCCTGCTGGCACACGCATCGCTCAGCCAAGATGGATGCTAGACAGGGATTCTGGGAAGTGGACGGACACGCGGTGTCTCCTTTTGACCTTTCCCAAACTCTTCCGGTTGGTGGTGGCTTATTACTTCCCTATTCCTTACCAGGACCTCCTGTCTAAAACAACTCATGCGAATTGTTACCAGAGATCCTGGCCAGGGTAGGCGGTTTCAGTCGGTGTGCTTCCCCTAACAACTGAGAGCAGTTCTCCTGGGTTCCCTTACCCTGCTGCTCTCTTAATTGCAAGAAGGCCCGGTGCCTTCTTGCAATAAAGTCTCTTGCTTTGTTAGCACGTATCTCCTTGGATAATTCTTTTCTAAGTGTTAGACAAGAGCCCTCTCTTGGGGCCTTGGAGAGGGCCCTCCCCCCTTCCTACAACAAATAGTCTGAAAAATTTTAGTTCTACATGTCAATAAGACATAATACTGATAAGTAATATTTTTAAATTTCAGAATTTGTACTTAAGTAAGATCTTTTAGTTTATAGTTATTTCATTATGGTATAAAATGGTGAAGACAATGCTGTAAGGTAAAAATATAGGTGCTCATCTATAAAACCCCAGAAAGAAGTAAGAAAATCCCCACACTAATGTGCTTGGAATTGTGGAGGAATACCAGCAATAATTCAAGAAAGGTGCTGGAAGGTGTTACAAATCATCTTTCTATGCATAGCACTGACATAAATTTGAAGAAAAATAGCAAAGTATTCCACTAGATAATTTTTTATGCATGAGAACCTGCTCATAGAAGGACGTTTGTGTTAGTCAGCTCAAGCCATCATAGCAAAATAGATGGGGCAACTTTAGTCCAAGATCAAGGTTCCTTGCTAATTTGATTCCTAGTGACATTTTCCTCCTAGCCTGCAGGCAGCTGGTCTATGTCCTCACATGAAGGAAAGCAACAGCTCTAGTCTCTCTTCCTCTTCTTTTTTTCTTTTTCCAGATTTATTAAGATAGACTTGATACATAGTATTATAGAAGTTTAACGCAATAAAATATATTATTGTGTAATGTTAAGACACATGAACAACATATTGATTTGACATACTAGTATATTACAGAATTGATTACCACCATGCTGCTGCTACTGCTGCTAAATGGCTTCAGTCATGTCCGACTTTGTGGGATCCCATAGACAGCAGCCCACCAGGCTCCCCCGACCCTGGGATTCTCCAGCCAAGAACACTGGAGTAGGTTGCCATTTCCTTCTCTAATGCATGAAAGTGAAAAGTGAAAGTGAAATCCCTCAGTCGTGTCTGACTCTTCACGACACCATGGACTGTAGCCTACCAGGCTCCTCTGTCCATGGGATTTTCCAGGCAAGAGTACTGGAGTGGGTTGCTATTTTACCACCATAGCTTTCGTTAATACCTACAACACATCACATAATTACCGTTTTCTTTTGTAGTAAAAATATTTGACTTACTCTGTTAGCAACTTTCAAATATTTAATACAGCCTATTAACTATAATTACTATGCAGTGTATTAAGCCCCTAAAACTTAATCATCTTATGCTGGAAGTTTATGTTGTTTGATCAACAATATCCCCTACTTACCTCCTCTCAATTTTCAGCCCTTGGTAACTACCTGGTAACTAGTTTCTGTTTCTATGAGTTTGGCTTTTTAGATTTCACCTATAAGTAATACTATAGAACATTTGACTTTGTCTAAACTTATTTCACTTAGGATAATGCCCTCTAGGTTGATCCATGTCCTATCCAAATGGCAGGATTTCTTTCTTTTGTAAGGCTAATTAATATTCCATTATGTATTTATTGACTTCATGCTGCTGCTAAGTCCCTTCAGTCGTGTCCAACTCTGTGCGATCCCACAGACAGCGGCCCACCAGGCTCTGCCATCCCTGGGATTCTCCAAGCAAGAACACTGGAGTGGGATGCCATTTCCTTCTCCAATGCATGAAAGTGAAAAGTGAAAGTGAAGTCACTCAGTCCTGTCCTATTCTTAGTGACCCCATGGACTGCAGCCTACCAGGCTGCTTCCCCTCCATGGGATTTTCCAGGCAAGAGTACTGGAGTGGGGTGCCATTGCCTCACTTCATATATTAATATAATTACATGTATTAAACTCACATCATTTTAATCTGTTCATTCATTGACAGACACTTTGGTTGTTTCCATATTTTGCCTATTACGAACAATGCTACAATGAATACGGGAGTGTGGTTATCTCATAGATATCCTGTTTACATTTTCTTTGGATATATAACCTGAAGTGAGATTGCTGGATCATATAGTAGTTCTAGTTTTAATTTTTTGAGAAATCTCCATACTGTTTTCCACAGTGGCTATACCAGTTTACATTCCCATTCTCTTCTCTTCTTATAAAGGTACTAATCCCATCATGGGGCCACACCTTCATGAGCTAAGTTAAACCTAATTACCTCCAAAAGGCTGTACCTCCAAATACCATCACATTGGGAATTGGGGCTTTAACATAAGAATTTTGGAGGACATAAATATTCAGTCCACATTAGTGCTGGAATATATTACTTGATTTTAAATATGTTCTTTTTTTTCTAAATTTCTATTGGACTATTAAAAAGTACTAACATAACAAGCTGATAAAGCTAAAATATTTTAGAGACTTTGGATTTTGTGGAAAATAGCATGAATCCCAAGCTTAAGTGTGCCATAGAGAGATTAGGGAGGTTAATTGATCTCAGTGCCAATTCTTACCAACACCCTTCAGCACTAGGAAAAATCATTAGGGTGACCCAGGGTGCTTTGGATGTGGCATGGGAGGATCTTTAGCAAACAACAAAGGGGACAGGGTTTCAGACACAAGTGCTTTTTATTTCCTTATGCTTGATAAGTAGCTTCAGTCGTGTCTGACTCTTTACCCCATGACCTGTAGCCCGTTCCCCTATCCTTGGGATTTTCTAGGCAAGAATACTGGAGTGGGGCCCTGCTCCAGGGGATCTTCTTGACCCAGGGATCGAACTCGCGTCTCTTATGTCTCCTGCATTGACAGGTGGGTTCTTTACCACTAGTGCCACCTGGGAAGCCCTGTGTCCTTATGACTGTTCCTCATTTGCCCTGGGAAAAGTAGAAACGTATTAAATCCAATAGGAAAGGGAAAGTGGTACAAATTCACAAGTAATCACATATGTGTAAATTAAAATAACGAATACTACTATAAACTCAAAGTAGAAAATTTTTCCAGAATTCAGGGTATCCAAGCATTTTTACCTTTAGATATACAACACAGAGAAACTTGCATGCAGTTCATACCGAAACATAGACAAGGGTACTTATCTTATTGGTATTTGTGGAAGAAAAAACCATCTGGGTTGTTATGACCAGGGGAATAGGAGAATCAAGATTGTTACATACTTGTGCTGGAATACCACTGAAAATTCACAGTTAAGGAATATGACATATATCTCAGCATTGCAGTCTCAAAATAAAATATTTTTGTGAAAAATAATAAGAAACGTGTGTATAATTTATGCAAAGTAAATGTGCACAGATACAATATAGTTTATACTATACAAAAACTCTAAATAAATATGTAGACAGTAGATTGAAATCATGTTCATTTACTATATTAAAATAGGTGTGTGGAGTGGATGGAGAAGTGGAAAATTGTTTTTAAGAAGAATATAACCAAGATACCAAAAGCAATGTATCAATAGTTAGGTTGTCCTCAGTGAATGGCTCTTCATTATTAATAATTTTTAGAGGCAATTTAAAAGGACAAATTCCTTGCAGAATAGAAATTTACTTTAATTATCTCCTTATTAATCAAGTATTGCCACAATAAGGATGTAAAACAAACCTGCAGAATCTTAGTAGCTTGCAATAAGAGCATTTACTTTTCCCACTCACAGGTTTGTAATTTGAATAGGAAGGCAATCATTTAACATAATGGCTCAAGTTGAGTCCAGGCTTCACGCTGGATTTCATTCAGCCCACAAGTATCTAAAGGTTCCTGTGCTTGTAGTGCTCCAGAGCATGTTTATATCATGATTATTAAGTAGAATACAAGAGGCAAAGCCATGCCATGCAAACAGTTTAAAGATCTTGGTTTGCATCACATTCCAGTAAAATTTCTTCAGCCAAAACTGGTCATGTGGCCTTGCTCAGTATTAGTGGTATGAGAACATATATCCTTTTATTCTAGAGACCTGAAAGATCCTATGGCAAAAGGAATGTGGAGAGTTGTGGGGGAATTTCAGTTTACCACTGCAAAATTCACTCTCCCTGTCCCAACTCCCAAATTCCCATGTAGTCACATCAGGCTTGAGGTCCAGGATCTAATGATTTACCTTAGAGCCAGATGAGGAACCTGTTGATCAGGAGACTGATGAACTAAAAGATAAATAAACTGTCCTCTGCATACCATTAGTACCAGAGAACAGCTGTAATAAACACTCCATGTAAAAGGGGGAGGGATGAGAATCATACAGTAGCTATTATTCCACAGTATAAGACATAACTGATAACTCTTTTTGACCTGTACATTTCCTCTAGACTTATTTACTAAGGCTTTGGACATACCAGATTTCTGCACACTGTGAGTTTAAACTTTCTTAGGATTGTTTCTTCATGTATGACTCAAAGCATCTACCTTAATCCTTTCAGAGGCCTAACAAAGGTTGTACCAGTCACAGCCTTAAGTAGATCATGTCCTGGGGCTTTGTCTTAAAGGTTATACCCTGGATTTGTTTTGAGGCATGTTTTAATGACATTGGTTTATTTTTCAAAGAAAAAAGTTTACATAGAATTATTCTCAGTGGGATCAAAATCTGCTAGTTCCCCTCCAGCTATTACAGAAAATTTTCACTTTGCATATGATAGCTCATCAGTTTTCCAACCTTGAATAGCTATTATTTTTGCCATTTACAACTTAATACCTTGGCCCATGACCTACAAGTCAGTTTTTGTTTATGATTGTACCTTCTTCAAGGTACTAATTTCAGTATAAGTAAGGCACTAGATGCCTAAAAAGATTCCCTTAATTTGTACAGAAATGAATTTTAAGGACCAGGATCTTGTTTTCTTGACCTACAGTTCAATGGCTAAATCTATTGTTGTTTCTACATGCTCCGCTGCTGCTGCTGCTAAGTCGATTCAGTCGTGTCCGACTCTGTGTGACCCCATAGACGGCAGCCCACCAGGCCTCCCCATCCCTGGGATTCTCCAGGCAAGAACACTGCAGTGGATTGCCATTTCCTTCCCCAATGCATAAAAGTGAAAAGTGAAAGTGAAGTCGCTCAGCTGTGTCTGACTCCTAGCAACCCCAAGGACCGCAGCCCACCAGGCTCCTCCGTCCATGGGATTTTCCAGGCAAGAGTCCTGGAGTGGGGTGCCATTGCCTTCTCCATCTACATGCTCTAGCATAGAACAATTCTAGATGTGGTAGCATGATCTAAAAATATCAGAAGGCCAAATAAGGATATGATAAATGCTTATCACTAATTACTAGGGAAATGAAAATCAAACCATAGTGAGATACCACTTCATACCTGTTGGCATAGCTATTGTCAAAAATCAGAAAATAACAAGAGCTGGTGAGGATGTGGATAAGCTGGAACACTTGCTCTTTGCTGGTGGGAATGTAACATGGTACAGCCATTATGGAGAGCAGTATGCCAGTTCCTCAAAAAGTTAAACATAGAATTAGCACATAATTCAGCAATTTCACTACCACATATATACCCAGAAAAATAGAAAGCAGGGCCTTGAACAGATATTTGTGTACCAGTGTTCATAGTAGCATTATTTTACAGTACCTGAAAGGTGGAAACAACCCAAATGTCCACTGAATATGGATGAATAAACAAAATATGGCATACACATACAGTGGAGTATTACCCCTTTTTAAAAATAAGTGAAATTCTGATATATGTAACAACATGGATGAACCTTGAAGACATTATGCCAAGAGAAATAGCTAGACACAATAGGACAAATATTGTACAATATTACTTTAATGAAATGCCTATAGCAGTCAGATTCTTAGAGACAAAAGTAGAAGGGCAATTATCAGGGCCTGGGTGGCAGAGAGAATGGGGAATTATTGTTTATGGGTACAGAGCTTCAGTTTGGAATGTTGAAAACCATCTGAAAATGGATTGTGTTGCTGATTGTGCAACAATATCAATGATTTAATACCATTGAACTGTACACCTAAGAATGGTTTAGATGGTAGGTTTTATGCACATTTTACCACAATAAAAATTATTTTTAAATATCAGAAGGCCTGCAACAGCAAATCTAAAGGGCCAGTGACGTGGACCAGCATATATGAGATGCTTTGAAGGAAGAACACCTTGCTGAGGAAAGAGAGAGACAACATCTATAAAGTGTGGAGTGAGAGAGAAATATTAGCTCTTGATATTGTATCTCTAAAACGATTACTAAATTCAGCCCCCATTCACTAGTATCTGAGCCTTAGCAGAGAAGGAATACACTTAAAATGTAACTATGTATTTTATAGAATCCAAAAGAGTTCTTGGGAGCACTGTGAGACCCCTTCCTAATAGGAAATGCTTAAAATAGTTGGGTAGGCTTCAGTGGTGCTAGAGGCAAAGAATCTGGCTGCCAATCCAATGACTCGCGATGTGGGTTCAATCCCTGGGTCAGGTAGATCCCCTGGAGTAGGGAATGGCAACCCAACCAGTATTCTTGCCTGGAAAATTCCATGGACAGAGGAGCCTTGTGGGCTCCAGGACATGAGGTCACAAAGTTGGACACGACTGAGCATAAGGATCTGAAGGAATCTGTAATCCTCACAGTTCTACAGTTCGGCTTGAACTGTTTTCATTATGATTATGACAGTGTTGATTCCTTAGCTTCCTGTGGTGGTCTAAAGAAATACTGGTTACACAAGCTGTTCACATTCCAACCTGTGTAAGAGTTGCCATCAGTCAGACAGCACCTTCGAATTTCAACTGGAGGGGTAAACAAGAGTGGACGTGAACCTTCTTGAAACTGTTAATAACTGCAAAATTACTGGTTCCTTTCTCTCATGACACCAGTAATTTCCACCTGGAAATCATAAATTGATTCTTTTCTCCATCTATAAATTTTGCAGAACATTATAATTGTAATGTTTTAGCAGAAACAATATAAATGTCCCTCTCTGAATTACAAGTGCTTTTAAGCTAGTTGCTGGAGGCAAATGCACTCCTTGCATCAACAAGTCAGTGAAAGTTGATTGAAAGAGAGGTAAAGCTAAGAGATTCTCTCAGTGATAACTGCAACACCTGTATTAAAGGGCTAGACACTAAAAATTATGAGAAGTAATGAAGCAGCAGCAAATTTACATTTGCTCTTGATTCCTTGACAACATAATTGTGTCTTACTTGATGTTATTTTAATCATAGTATTGGAGAACACCCAGTGAAACCAAAAACAAAGAATTGTGAAGACATCTGTGTCCATGTTTTTCACCTATAATGGTATTTGTGTCTTGGTTTTTAGAGGAAGTTGTAGTAACCAATGAGAAATATGCAACTAAATATATCTTTGCTTCCATTTTATTTTAAAAACATTTCCCATGGTACTATTTTCAATAGTATCATTATAAAAACAATGAAATAAAATTTAAGGTGCCAAAGGAACCATGAACTTCCAGATATTCAAGCTGGTTTTAGAAAAGGCAGAGGAACCAGAGATCAAATTGCCAACATCCACTGGATAATGGAAAAAGCAAGAGAGTTCCAGAAAAACATCTGTTTCTGTGTTATTGACTATGCCAAAGCCTTTGACTATGTGGATCACAGTAAACTGTGGAAAATTCTGAAAGAGATGGGAATATCAGACCACCTGGCCTGCCTCTTGAGAAACCTATATGCAGGTCAGGAAGCAACAGGTCAGGAAGCAACAGTTAGAACTGGACATGGAACAACAGACTAGTTCCAAATAGGAAAAGGAGTACGTCAAGGCTGTATATTGTCACCCTGCTAATTTAACTTATATGCAGAGTACATCATGAGAAACGCTGGGCTGGAAGAAGCACAAGCTGGAATCAAGATTGCCTGGAGAAATATCAATAACCTCACATATGCAGATGACACCACCCTTACGGCAGAAAGTGAAGAGGAACTCAAAAGCCTCTTTATGAAAGTGAAAGAGGAGAGTGAAAAAGTTGGCTTAAAGCTCAACATTCAGAAAACTAATTTCATGGCATCTGGTCCCATCACTTCATGGGAAATAGATGGGGAAACAGTGGAAACAGTGTCAGACTTTACTTTTTGGGGCTCCAAAATGACTGCAGATGGTGATTGCAGCCATGAAATTAAAAGACGCTTACTCCTTGGACGGAAAGTTATGACCAACCTAGATAGCATATTAAAAAGCAGAGACATTACTTTGCCAACAAAGGCCCATCTAGTCAAGTCTACCGTTTTTCCAGTGGTCATGTATGGATGTGAGAGTTGGACTGTGAAGAAAGCTGAGCACCAAAGAATTGATGCTTTTGAACTGTGGTGTTGGAGAAGATTCTTGAGAGTCCCTTGGACTGCAAGGAGGTCCAACCAGTCCATCCTAAAGGAGATCAGTCCTGGGTGTTCACTGGAAGGACTGATGCTGAAGCTGAAACTCCAGTACTTTGGCCACCTCATGCAAAGAGCTGACTCATTGGAAAAGACCCTGATGCTGGGAAGGATTGGGGGCAGGAGGAGAAGGGGACAACAGAGGATGAGATGGTTGGATGTCATCACCGACTCGATGCACATGAGTTTGGGTGAACTCCGGGAGTTGGTGATGGACAGGGAGGCCTGGTGTGCTGCGATTCATGGGGTCACAAAGAGTCGGACACGACTGAGTGACTGAACTGAACCGAACTGAACTGAACTGAAAGACATATGACATACAATGTAATAAAAATCATCTATTCTTGAGGTAGCTTTGGGCAATAAGTAGATTGTCTTTAGCTGTAAATCTTATGTGTTATTTTTACTGTAAATACACACAATGTGATGAATGTTCAATTGCTCATGAGCTATTGGATTTTCCACACATTCAACTTTTTGACTTTTCCTGATTTCATGAAAAAATAGACCACAGAAGCCACTGTAAATTAACAATATTAAAAATTGCCTGTAATGTCTTCATTGAACAATTATTTTGCTGGGGACTGTAGCCATACTCAAAATCCACTCAAATTCTACAGACACTTAATGATACAGTCAACTGCTAATAACACATCTACTTTAGTATTCCTTCAGGATGAGGGAGAAAGAGGAAATGGAAAGTGTTCTCTATTTGCATATCAATAACTAACATTGCATTTTCAAGTCAGATTTCTATCATTTATTATTCAAGATAGCAGGAAACTTCTATAATTATAAAATTAATGGCATTTTGTGAAATCTTTTATTTTTCTAATGTCTAAACTTCATGGCCTGCAAATAATACTCCCCTAAGAATACCCTGTTGTCTTCGACAAAAGAACATATTATAGTAGCAATGAACAGTGCTACTCCTGTTTATATTTTTCTTGCCCTTATTCAAACTGAATCCCCAGCATCTTTTTCTGTTCCTCTTATAGCATTGCCAAAATATTAACAAAGGCTTTCTGGACTATATTTTTCCCAAATGCAACACAATCCTAAATTTGGCATATAGCTGTTTGGCCATATTTTCTTTAAATACTATAAAAGCCAGTTTAGCTTCCTGGTGTCATTTTGAATACTGTTTCTCTCAATTGTATAATAATATGGCCCCATCAATTATATGATTAGTATTATATTCTTACTTGTGACTGTTTCTAAATACAGTACTTTGCCAAGGTTAAAGAAAAATAATAATAATCTTAACTATAGCTTTCTTATTTCTATGTACCATTTGATAGACATCCAGACTTTTTCTAGTTAAAAGTGAACTTCTGTTACCTCTGTTGTCTTCAGTTAAACCCAGATTTATTAATTATTGAGTGTACTCCTTATATTTTAACATACACTAACATTTGTTGGGACATTTGGGGAAAAAACTAGAAAATTTTAATGAAAAAATGTTTAAATGATAAAATATCCATCTCGTACTAATTAGCTTCTTTAAGGCTTAGAAATAAATGGTACAAAATCAAGGTATTTTTAAACACTCTAATATTGCTTTTGAAAAAAATTAAGATTCCAATAATATTATTTGGACCCATTCAAATTAAATTTCCACTTGGGTACAACTACTTTTTTAGTGAATTTTTATCATGTGGTCCCATGGTTGATTTGCACCCTCCTCCTGTTAAATGATGCAAGATACTTTGAAACTGAGATGTTATTAAGCCTCACACAAATCCAAAACCAACTAGCCACAGGTGTCAACCATGTGAGTTGCTGAAAACAGGGCCAGGAGGATTGTGGTGCATCGAAAATACGTTCATCTTAAAGTGAAGCTGGGCACTGTTTATACATCAAGGTATTTTTACTAGTAGCCTTTGAAATATTTAGGCAGGTGCCTATGTATGATTTTCGTCTGTGGAGCAGATGTGTATCTATCTATACCTAACACATAATAAAAACCTAAAGGTTAATAAAGCGATAAAAGGTATGACCAAGAGGAGGGCTTGGTATGAGTCCACAGTATAATTTAACTATGAAGTTGACACAGTGTGTAGAAAGGCACACTAGAGATAGCATTTCCTTCCCTCCAAAGAGATACTTAAATGTTTCCATCTCCCCTTGGTGAGATGTAGCCTGTGCTAGATTATTTTCAGGTGGTGTGGCATTTTCATGAAAAGAGTGGTGTGTGAGTGAAATTTAGAAGCCAATTTTTCCCTTATTAGAAAAATAAAAATCTGATAACATGGAGGATTCATTCCACATCATTCTGCAGAATATAGTGTTTCAAATGTTATTCAGTATGAAGGACATTTGAGTTTGCTCTTGAAAATTTTAGTTTCTTTTAAAAATAAATTTATAGGAGATGAAATCCAGTTTTAGAAGGCTATAGTTTTTGTGCTAACGTTATTGGCATGTGAAGTGTATAATTCTCAATTTGAGTTGCTTTAAGAATCATACTAAGTCACTAAAAGTGACTTATGGAATTTATGGAATGCAGTTTGAGTTCATAATGTAAAAGAAGGTATTTATATTAGAATACAGGAATTATTAGGAAAGGCCTATCTCTGAAATTCTTTTAAAGTGGAATAAGCATCTGTTGTTGAAGCAAGTATGATCTGATAACACACAAAAAAGAGCCAATACAAGAAGTATTATTTTATTAAAATAATTAGTAATTAGTATATATTAACAGGATCAATTCTGAAATTATAGATTGAGGACAGGAAGTTAAAATGATCAACATAATTCTTATGTACTTAAAATCACTTCTTTTCAAACTTTGTGCAATAATTGAGATAAACTTACAAATATCCAGTACACACACACACACACACAAATGAGAAACACTCAGAGATTCATGAATCTGTTACATGTGTAAAAGTATTACACATTTTGTTGTTTTAGGAATTATTTACAACCTTTGAAGTTTCTTTGAAAAATATCTTCTTTCAGATATTCAACAAAATATAAAGCAAGATTATAGAATTGTAACACTGGTTCAAGTCTAGGTTGCTTCTCTTATAAACATAATGTTTGAATTATGGGTAGAATTTGTATGAGTATCTCTGTATGCAAAGTGTAAT
Organism: Bos indicus x Bos taurus; assembly: GCF_003369695.1. NCBI lineage: Eukaryota > Metazoa > Chordata > Mammalia > Artiodactyla > Bovidae > Bos > Bos indicus x Bos taurus. The sequence continues at coordinate 84,058,121 of NC_040079.1, forward strand.
ATTGGGCAATCTGCTAAATGATATAAAGATTTTTCAAAAGGTAAACTTAAGCTCACACTCAATCTCAGCAGTCAGTGAGGAAAATGCTTTCCACATGGCTTTTAACATGCCACAAACCAATTCTCTGCTTTGAAGATCATTCTCAATGGCAGGAGAGGGAAGATACCAAGGGCAGAGTGATTTCAGGTCCAAATCCACTGGCAGTACTCTGCAACTGCAGTCAACAAGGTTCTGGATCCACAATTCAGTCTTTCTGGTCGATTCCTTGGGTACCTCATACTGTTTCTATTTTAGTCCACGTCAATACAATTTTAGAATATAGATTTGCTAACATGCAATGTTCACCAAAAAACAATTGGGGAAATTGTAATGCCAGTTGGTAGGCAAGATTTTTCTGGATATTTAATTTTTAGTGTCATATTGAAAGCAACTGTTTAGTGCAATAGCTGTCTTTCACACAGAGTGAAACCTACATAAACTTATAAAAAGAACCTCATCAAACTTCAGTTTTCCCAAGTCTGCAAAAGGAGATGGAGGTAAAGATTAAATGAGGCTATGCATGTAAAATACCAGTCATATGTGTGTGGTTATCAAATATAAGGTTTTAAATATTATTGTCATCATAATTTTTTAATCTGGAGCTCTACCTTCATTTCATAATTCAAAATTAAAGTAGACAACACATTTAAATGGTTTAAAATTTAAATGATTTAAAAATGAAGATTAACAAAGAGTATATATTGGAGAATCTTCATTCCTCCTTCTTTCCAACCAGTTGGTTTCCTGTCAGGAGAAACTCATATGACCAATTCTTTATGTATCCTCCCAGAGATATTTTGCATATATGAAGGTAAATACAAAAATATTTTTTACTTTTATACATGTTGTTGCAGAGTATGATTAACACATTTTTGTACCCTGCTTATTATTAGATATATTAATCAGTAAATTTCCCCTCTCCTTATTCAACCTCCCTGGAATTGACCACTAGTTTGTAGCCTAGTTAGCCTTATTGGCTATCTCTGGGTCACGCAAGCTCCTACCTTGTCTTCTCTTCTGATGTGTACAATAGAAATTTTTCATCCTATCCAGACGTTCCCACAATCTATTCTCCCCTTCCCTGGGAGCGATGGTGGGGAGGAAATGTATATACTAAGGAAAACATTGATAAATAAATCATCCCATCATTTCTTTCTAATAGTCAACTAACTGAATATTCATTGCAACAAAAGAAGTCTTCTTTAGTTTTATCTCTTCCCTGATATATAAGAACATAACAGATAATCAGAGAAGCCCAATAAACAAACCTTTTCAGTCTAAAAATTAAGACTTCATAAATTTGTGAAAAGTGGGGAAATGGGGGACTGCAACACAGGAGTTGGTCTTCCTTGGTGGCTCAGACAGTAAAGATACCTCCTGCAGTGAGGGAGACCTCGGTTCAATCCCTGGGTTGGGAAGATCCCCTGCAGGAGGTCCTGGCAACCCATTGCAGTGTTCTTACTTGGAGAACTCCCATGACAGAGGAGACTGCAGTCTACAGTCCATGAGTTCATAAAGAGTCAGACACCACCGAGTGACTAAATACACAGCACAGGAGAGGGGGGTCCTAGTTCTAAGTATCTGTCAACTCCATCAACTCATCATCTTCTGTGTGTCCACAATATTATCTCTAAAATAAGGGAGTTGAGCCAAGTGATTTCCAAGTTTCTCAGTACTAACATGATGATTCTGTTTTATGTTTGCAAAGACCTTTTTGCTCTCATCACACAATGTAAATATCAGCAGAAACATGGAGAAATAATGAGAATTGTAATAAATTCAAGACATTTTAAAGCCAACTGGTATCAGTTACCCCACATTTTCTGAAGAATGAGGCATTATGCTTTGGGTTGAATCATTGGCATCCCCAGTTTATACAATAGAAATTGTTAAAAAGGTGCTTTAAAACCATTACTGTATTATCTTAAGGTCAAATTCAAAGGTAGAATTTCATTTATCTCTGAATTGTTTATAATTGGTATAAAATATCCTATGGAAATAAAATTCAAACATGGAAAGGAATGATGAGGATTTAAAGGAATGAGATGAAAATAAAATATAAGTAAATAATTTAAATGTCAGGGTCCATCCCCATACCCAATCACCCAGAAATATCTGCAGATCCCCTTTACTCGATGGATCACCCATCCCCCATCTGCTATGAGTGTGGGCTGCAGAAGTTACCCAACATTCACCAAGTCCATAGGTCAAGGAACACATGTAAGGATTCTACTAGTTACTAAGTTTATTTATTCCAGCAAAGAATCCCAGAAGTGGATCAAAAAACAAAAACATAAACCTGGAGTGTATTTATGGACTGACAGGACTCACCCTGAGATGGACTTGAGCCAACCCTCCATTGATCATGTAACTTCCATATAACTCCAACTCTCACTGCTGGGCCAGTGTTACTGTTTGGTGTCTCCAGGAATTAGGGTCAGTGCAGAGTCAGTGCTCAGTAATCCATGAGTAGTTTGTTTATTCCCCCTTCACAAGTGCAGTCACTCTGAAAAATGGCCAGAAGTTCTTTGAAGAAGGAGGAAGATTTATGGTATGTTTTTTTCATTATAGCAAGGTCCTTCTTCCAGAGGTCTTGCCCTCTCATATAGTCTAGGGGTTCTGAGTCTGTGAACCGAATCAAGTATAGGAATTGGTGGAGGGATTAGAGCTCTCTATTTTGTTAATTCAAGTCAGATTTCTATTAACATTAACCAGATTTAGAACACTTTTACATATATAAATCAACTAAGATTTTTGTAGAATGTCATTTCAGTTATAGGGAAACCAGGGCCAATTAGCCAAAGGCAAAAACATCGGCTGATAAAGCCATTTTAATCACTGCCTTGATTGTGATGCCCATCACAGTCCCCACAATCACCTTTTCTGTGGTGATTAAGCGCCACTACTTGGCTTCCACTGTCAGAGCACATCATCCATAGTGAACGCACAGAGTCCAGTTCAATGGCATTCTGAAAGTATCCCTAGCCAGTGGAGAACAGCCTCCACAGAACTCCTGTAGGATGCCAGGACTCTCCTCAACAATGTAGTCCTATAAAACTTTGTAAAGAGAGTGTCCACTAGACACTCCCTGCTACTGCTGCCAAGTCGCTTCAATCGTGTCCGACCCCATAGACGGCAGCCCACCAGGCTCCCCATCCTGGGATTCTCCAGGCAAGAACACTGGAGTGGGTTGTCATTTCCTTCTCCAGTGCATGAAAGTGAAAAGTGAAAGTGAAGTCGCTCAGTCGTGTCCGACTCCTAGCGACCCCATGGACTGCAGCCTACCAGGCTCCTCCGTCCATGGGATGTTCCAGGCAAGAATACTGGAGTGGGGTGCCATTGCCTTCTCCGTAGACACTCCCAGGGGACATATTAAGAGGATGGTTGAAAGAAAGTGAAGTCGCTCAGTTGTGTTCAACTCTGCGACCTCATGGACTGTAGCTTACCAGGTTCCTCCATCCATGGGATTTTCCAGGCAAGAGTACTGGAGTAGGTTGCCATTTCGTTCTCCAGGGGACCTACCTGACCCAGGGATCGAACCCTTGTCTCCCTCATTGTAGGCAGACGCTTTTACTGGTTGCTGCTGCTGCTGCTGCTAAGTCGCTTCAGTCGTGTCTGACTCTGTGAGACCCCATAGATGGCAGCCCACCAGGAGCTGCCATCCCTGGGATTCTCCAGGCAAGAACATTTTACTGGTTGAACTGACCTTAAATGATAAATCTACTCTAGGCTTCCAGTCTCTATGAGCTTTTGCACACCTTCCTCTATAACATATCAAGGAAAATCTGCAATTTCAAATTCGTTTGCTGTAGACCAACCAAGAAAACTGTCAGGATTATTCTCTTTGCTTAACACCTTAAGTCCAGAATCTCTGCTTAATAATAATATAAGAAGGCAGATTACATTCCTATCAGACTAAACTTCATTTGTTCCACGACCTTTAGACAAGCAAATTCTTCACAAATTCACTCCTCAGTTGGGACCTGCAAATACCCAGTTTGTTACCCTCTCTTTGCAGCTGCTAAAAGCTTTTCTTGGATTTTCTTTCCCCTCATAAAGGCTACTTGCTAAGTCCATTCTCAGAATCACCAGATACCATGGAAGGAAATAAGCTGCTTCTTGTTAGCTTATACGTGAATGACGAGCATATCTCTGGAGTTTTAGCCAGTCAGGACTTCTTTCACTCTACAGATCTCTCATGCCTTAAAAAGTAATATGAACTTTGTAATTTAATCAGCTTTTTCTACCTGTTGTAATGAGAAATTTGGTCTTGCCTGGACTTATTATATCTTATACAGCAATAGAATTCCCCATTTGTTTGTGCCAATTAGGAACAGTTTATGTTTATCTCGTGCTCTTCAGATAAATATAGGAGGGCAGAGAGTTGCTTATTATTGTTTAAAGTCCAAAAACCCAGACCTCTCTATTTGGGGACACTAGATCCCTTAGATCTCTTGGCGAAATTCATTTAGTTTCTATAGGGAAAAAAAATTTTTTTTTTCCTGAACATAAGACCATTTATTAAGGGCTTTGTGACTTCAGAGAAACATGCTTCTTCCATTCTATACTTGACTATAGTGTCCACCACAGTGCCCATGAGGTAATTTACCTAGTCTTTTAGAAATCTACTGAGATACCTTGTCTGCTAATGCTCAGTAACCATTCTCTTCATTGATGAAAGTTCATTTTAATGAGTGGTCATTGAAAGTAGATAATACATGTGTTCAATCTACCACTGGCCCTAGATATCTCCTCAAAGATATTATGAAATATTTTAAATATTTAAAAAATTAGAATAAAATGTTCTGTTATTACATTTTTCAGTGAATATTCAACATATCTTGTTACAGAAAAATGTGTGGTAGAAATAAATGAGGACCACCAAATGAGAACAAACAGAGGCTACTTATTCAGAGCTTGCTATTACAAAGGAGTTGGCCACCATCACTTTGGTTTGGCAAAGACCCAAAGACAGTTTTATAGCTTAAAAAGGGAGAGGGAGGCTTTATGTATACGATTAAAAGTTGTTGGCAAGGGGAAGCTAGATGAGGTTAACTATAGTGAAGAATTCTATATGGTTCGTTGAAGAGAGTGTTTGGCTTTTACTGGTTGATCACGAGTTGGAAGCAGGGATAAAAACTAGGGAAGCTGACACTCATTGACCAAATGCTGTCTGTTCTGGGCTTCAGAGACCATAGTTTATGGTTTGGCTTTCCTGCTGATCACTCAGATTATGATTCAGGGGTCTTTGTCATATATGATCTGGCCGCTGCCCATTTGTATATCCACTTTCTTGATATAAAAGTAGTTCCAGGTTTGTTCACTGACAGTTTGGTGAAAATATTACTTTCCTCCATACTGTATATCATTCAGCAGGTAAATTATTGCAGAGAGTGCCAGCTCCCACTTTTCCATAATTAAATCTTATTAGAAAGTGGCTTTCTAAATTAAAATAAATGAGAAGCTAATAACAATTCAAATATTATTGTTTTTGCTTGATTGCTGTGTTGTGTCTGACTCCTTGCAACCCCATGGACTGCAGCATGCCAGGCTCCCCTGTCCTTCACTGTCTCTGCTCACATTCATGTCCATTGAGTTGGTGATGCTATCTAACCATCTCATCCTCTGCCAGCTCCTTCTCCTTTTGCCTTCAGTCTTTCCCAGCATCAGGATCTTTTCCAACAAGTTGGCTTTTTGCACCAGATGGCCAAAATACTTAAGCTTCACCTTCAGCATTAGTCCTTCCAATGAATATTCAGGGTTGATTTCCTTAGGATTGAGGGGTTTGATCTCCTTGCTGCCCAAGCAAGGGACTCTCAAGAGTCTTCTCCAGAACTACAGTTCAGAAGCATCAATTCTTTGGTGCTCAGCCTTCTTTATGGTCTGACTCTCACATCTGTACATGACTCCTGGATATATTCAAATATCACTGACAGCTAAAGGAAAAATCCCAATAAGTTACTGCATTAAGTTAAATATCCTTAGGGTTTTGAGTTGATGATTGACAGATGGCTTTATTTTGGAAATGTTTGATAGAAAATTATTCCAACCCTTCATGCCTGGACAGGAATTTAAATCATTGGCTTTTAAATTTTGTTGTGACTTTTATTTTTTTTTCATAATTCATTGTCATTCCACTTGGCCCAAACCTGCACCACACCTCTTTGTTTCTATGTGCTACATCAATAATGTGTTTATCATCCATGCACAGATGCATGTAGGCTTATTACTTTGTCACTGAGGACTTTTAAAAAATGCTGATTTATTTATATGTCAGAATAACTGTCAACTAATGTCAAACTTGGCATTGTACCAAAATATATAATGAGAAATATTGTCAGTTTATGATGATCCCCTAAGTATACTGTGTGTTAAGTTAAATATAAATTAATATAATACTTTGTCCTTCATCTAACAAGAAGATTCATACACTCTTTCAATAGTATACTGTGCAGAAAGAATTTTTTAAAAAGATTCTGATGGTTTATGGATTCTCCCTGTCTATCACCAACTCCCGGAGTCCACCCAAACCCATGTCCATTGAGTCAGTGATGCCATCCAACCATCTCATCCTCTGTCATTCCATTCTCCTCCTGCCCTCAATCTTTCCCAGCATCAGGGTCCTTTCAAATGACTTAGCTCTTCGCATTTGGTGGCCAAAGTATTGGAGTTTCAGCTTCAACATCAGTCATGCTTAGTAGTAAAACACTGAAAACCATAAGATGAGAATAGGCAAGGATGAATACTGTCTTTCCTTATATTCTCCTTTGCCTTGCATCCTAGGCAGGGACATATGGGAGGTGAGGGGAAGGGTTGCAGGGAGCCAGAAGGACAAAATGGGCTGAAAAAGACTAAAATTTGTACCAGGATTATAGAGGGGCTTATGTTTTAGTCAAGTGATCTGTTTCTCAAACTGGTTGGTAGGTACATGTGGTTGATATTCTTATTACAGTTTAACATGTAGAAACATGTAGATGTAATGTTATAAACTATTGTTTGCATCAATGTATAGTTTTGAGATAAAGTTTAAGTCAGGAAAAACAACATAACAGAGTATTTAATCTGGGTAAAGGTGAGGAAATAACCTTAGGTTATTTAAACCAATTGCTTTTTTAGGCAGGTGATAATTTAGTCTCATTAAAATGACCACGTGTGGAACTACACCATCATGCAGAATGTTGAGCTTTCACTTCTCCTATTTTGTCCTCAGATCTTTAAATGGCTGGAAGAACACATATCCCCTTCTAGTTAGTGAATTCCCAAATGAAAGATGGAATTCCAAATTTCTACATTTTATGTCCCTTTCTGCTCAAAATTTTTTGAGAAAGCAGTTGTGAGAAGTCTTGGAGAGTTGGAAATATAAAGGGAATACTGCTGAAGGAACTGGCACCCCCATCACTATATCATTTAACGGTTTACAAATGATTTAGCAGTAATACTACCAGGCTTCTCAGAGTTCACAATTTCCATTCTCACATCTGAAAATAGATCATAGTTCTGCTAACAGTTCACGCCATTTTTCAAAATAGGTCAGCAGAGCCTTTAATATCCAGTGTTTAAAAGGCATCGCCACAAATGCTGTCCCTGCCTACACTTAGATAAAGTGGGTGATTTGTGAGGTGCAAAGGAAATCTCCCAAAACAGCATAATCACTTACAAAATAAACTTGGATTGCTTGCTTGTCTTACAAGATGCTTAACAACCATCATTCTATTTAATTGCAAGGAAAATAAATCTAGAGAAATTCAAGTTTAAAGAGAGATGGAGGGGAGGAAGCAGAATTAGAGGGAGAGAGAAAAAAAATTAGTGAGAGAGTACAGAAAAGAGTGAAAATGAAAAGGACAGAAAGCTAAAGAGACAGGAAATAAAGAGAAAGACAAAGAGAAGGAGATTCAGAGACCAAGAGAGTAAGGGGAACTAGGGAAGGGAGGAAGAACAAGGAAGTGCAATAGAACCCTAGGGAAAAAAAGAAAATGATTTGCAGCAGATAAAGGAAAACCTCTTTCTCTCACACACATTCACAGTGTGCGTGTCAAATGGCTAATTCAAATTCCAATAATCCATTCAACTATTGTTTGTTATTTGCTATTTAATCGCTAAGTCTAAGTTGTGTCCGGCTCTCTTGCTACCTCATGGACTGTAGCCCATCCGGATCCTCTGTCCATGGGATTTCCCAGGCAAGAACACTGGAGTGGGTTGCCATTTCCTTCTCCAGGAGAACTTTCTGACCCAGGGATCGAACCCGCGTCTCCTACATTGACTGGTGGGTTCTTTACCACCGAGCCACTAGGGAATCCCCAATCCAGTCAAGTAATCACTATTGTAAGAATGATGATCCAGATCTGACTATTGTGCTAGAACTTATAGCAGTTTTTGGAGGGTGGTTGGGCAGGAGGCAGAACCTGCATGGTGAGAGTAAGGGGAGGTAGGAAGAGGAACTGAGTTGACTGGATGAGACAACAGGAATGGATGATGCTGATTTGTGAAATTTATGTTGGAACACATAGATTGAGTGTACTAATTTTTCCAGAAGTGATTTCCAAGTCCATGATGCCTGCAAGCCCCTCTATTAGTACAGAGGGAAAAAAAAAAAGACACTATTTAAATTCAGGGAAGGGAATCTGTCTCTTAATCCCCATTTTCTATGATGCTTCCTCTGAGCCTGCTGACCCTTCCTGGACTGCTTGGTTACCACCACCCTCCTCCACACTGGAGAGCATGAAGACTCTGTTTTTGATTCTGACATGAGACTGAGCCCCTGCACTGACATGATTAATATACAGCACAGTAGAAATTACTGGAACCATACTCTGAAGTCACGCCAAACACATGCTCTGTAGACATGATAACCTTCAATAAAGATCACAAATGAATGTTTTCATTTTCAAGTGAGAGGATTAACTGCAGGATTACCACCCAGAGAACTCCATTCATGTAGCTGGGCATGATTATTTTGAATTATGAAAATAGAACTCCTTTCAATCATGTCTGAAATTCCATTCAACCTGGTATGAAAGCAACTATAATACACAGAAATACCTTGAAGGGTGCAAATTAAACCCACACAAAGAGGGATTCAGGCCAGATTTCTGGGAGGATATTTGAGCTTAGCTCGTGTCACTGTTGTGCAAACATAAATTAAAGAAGAGAAAGTGCCAATATCCTGACCAAGTAACAGCATGAATCTAGCCTCAGGCCTAAAGTCTAAATTATCCATTAATAATATTTTCAGTTTTATTCAAACGGGGCATGATCCTTGGAGCAGCAATTCAGAAGAGTCTAATGCGTGTTGAGCATTACTAGCTCACATAGGTGAGGGACTATCAATCTCTTATGGTAGAAAAGAACAGAGGTAATTTACCAAATGGTACCCTACTGACTCAAAAAAACTGATTTACCTCATATGGAGGTTTCATTTTAGAGGAAATTTTATTTACCAGGCTTCATTGTAAGACCGACACATTGCATGCTGATTAAGAATGTATTGGAATATTTTGCTTCCCTATGGTCCTTTTTTGAAATAGGAAGGTTGATATTTAGTTGCAGGTTACAAGGCTCTGAGTTAACATTCTAGACCTGAAAATCATTGGTGTGCTGAAGCGTATTGGGCTGTGTTATCATCCTCACTGAGTCAGGATGATACCTATTATGGAATTATTAAAAATGCAGACTGTTTAAAACCCTGAATCATAAAGGAAATTCTTTTCTCCTTGACTTATTCAAAATACACTATTTCAAATTCTGAGTTACTCTGTACTGTATGGCCTTTAGAAAATAAATGCGGTTAATAACATTTGATATATTAAAGGCTTCCAAGTCTGTAATTTAGGGTCAGGTTACTAAACATGATACTGTTTCTTTTACTAAAGGAAAAGAGAAAGATCTTAGACAAGGATTTCAAGCAAAGAATTCATGTTCTTAGATCCTTAGAAAGAAAAGTTATCACTTGTAGTACATCGTGTCACTATTTAATTTCTATTTGAAAGAATCATTTTCAGGATAATGTTGAGACCTCTCTAAATTTCTCCCATCATAAAAACCAAATTGCTTCTCAAGCTCACAAAGTATAAAACTCAATTGCCTTGGAGGAGTAAAAGGGAGAAATGATTATTGAAACGCAATTCCAAGTGCTCTGAGTATGGCATATCATATTTTGTCCTGTGGGTCTCTGAAGGACTCAACTGACAATAACGCTGTTGCTGGTCCCTGTGATACTCCCATGGCATCATTTAGAGCTCTCTCATCATTAAATCACAGACATTTTGTGAGCTGATAAATATAGTCTTCAACATTAACTAAATAATCCTCCTGATAGTCTGGTAAAACAGATGGAGAGAATAAAACAGAGAAGTTGTTAAAGGGCTTAAGTCAGTCCATAGAGACAATCCCACGATTTAGTTAGTGCTGGACCTCCCTAGTTTAACTTCATGACACCTTCTTTTCCATTCTTTACTTATAAATAGTAACCTAGTCTCCAAACCACAGCTACCCCAACCCCACTCCCTCATGCTTGTCCTTCTTTCCATTTAATCAAGAACAGGACATAGTATTGCTATAAAGGGAATTACAACTTTTTCATGTATACATTTTCTTAACTATACCTTTAAGAGCCTTAAAATTGCTTTTAATAAGATATTTTTTTCAAATGGGTAAATATTTTACGTTTTCCTTTTTTTAAAGGAGCAAATTCATTTGAAGCACATTGTTTCTATCAACTTCTAAATTATTTTTATTTCTTGTTCTTTGACACAATCAGCTCCTTTTTAATTAAGTGGAATAAGCTGATTACTGCATTTCTTCTTGATGACAAGTATTTTGTTGGCCACTTGAGGGGCATAAATGAGTATGATATGGCTGCCATCTTGAAGGAAACCAGGATAAGGAAAGAAATTGATGACTAAACAAATATTACGGTCATAGTAATGATAATAATTCCTGGGAGTTTATTATGTTCCAGACCCTGTGCTGAGCATGCCTTCCTCCATTTGATCCTTTGATGTAAGACCTATTTCTATTCTCATTTTTCACAGACCATGCAACTGAAGCTTGCCTGGTTAATGATCTTACACATTGAACCCATGTAAAAAACAAATATTCCATTCTCCCATTCAAAGTTTATCAAACAATCTTTTAAGATTTCAATTTTTCACATAACTTTTCCATATAGAGCTTGTCTGACAGTTTTAGTTCTCAATATAATTAATACTTTTCAGTCTGGTTTATATTTTTATGATTTTTCTTGGCTTGAATTCTATCCCCAAGTCTAATCAATTCTGGGTCAGTGACAAATAGCATTTCAGAAACAGCAAAGTTGAGAACTATTTTGACAATTATTTTTAGGTCATTCTACCATGTCAGTTTTTGTGGTTAGTGGTTTTTCTCTCAAATACCAGCTAATCTTTGGAAACTTTCCTGAGTTTCAGAGGGATGTGAATATTATTTTCTCCTGCTCTTTTAAAATATCCCTACATTGCTATATTTATTTTTATACCTTATTCATATGATATTCTTCATTTTCAAGTGATAAGTATCTTCTGAGCTATGAGGGAAGCCTTAAGACAAATTAAATATTCTAAATTTGAATTCTTCAGAATCTAAGTTAAATGTCTGATATATAGTAAATTTCAATGTCTGTTGAAGTGAATTTTGCTTTCTTGAGAAGAGACCTCTATGAGGTCTCCAGTCTTTCTTTACATTACCTAATCCATGTCTATCTCTTTTACCTCTCTTTGTTTCTTCTTGTTTCAGAGAAGTAGAGTTCTCCCCTCTTTTTCAAGTGTGATCCCACCAGTTTAAATCATGGTTGTTATTGATCTATTTTTCTCCAAGACCACTAGTCACTCAGTATCTATGCCTTCCTTTCAGAAACTCTCATGGCCATCTCTTCCTTCCCTTTGGATTATAAGTTTTATTTTGATTTGTCACAATACCTTCCAAAGAATACAGTATACAAAGGAGGGGAAAAAAGAGTAACTTAATAGTGGGGAAATACTACCTGAACCAGATGATCAAGGTCAATATCAGCAGTGATAAATCATGTTGATAGTATGTGCATTTGATACACTGTGTACTTTATCTCTGTGGTTTTCCTCCCAGGAATGCATATCCCCATTTTAACGATGAGAAACACATCAGCCAAATGCCAATAGAGGGCATGTGAGGAAAAAAACCTGACTGGCACTATCAAAGCTGTCAAAGTCATTGTTTTAATTTCTCAGTGAATTGGCAGTGCTGTTCTCCCCAAAGAGGTTCTAGGAGATATTCTGTCCCTTGACTTTTCCAGCTTCTGCATTCCTGTGCTTGTGGTGGCATCACTCCAGTCTCTGCCTCTGTGATCACTTTGCTTCTTCCTCCTCTCTCTATGTGTGTCTTCTTTGTTTGCCTCGTATAAGGACACTTGTAATGGATTGAGGTCCTGCTCAGATAATTCAGGAAGGTCTTACCTGGGATCTTTCACTGGTTGTTATTCAGTCACTCAGTTGTATTCAACTCTTTGAGACCCCACCCACTATAGCACACCAGGTTTCCCCATCCTTCACTATCTCCCATAGTTTGCTCAAACTCATGTCCATTAAATTGGTGATACCATCCAACCATCTCATCCTCTGTCATCCCCTTCTCCTCCTCCCCTTAAACTTTCCCAGCTTCAGAGTCTTTTCTAATGTCTCTCTGCATCAGGTGGCCAAAGTATTGGAGCTTCAGCTTCAGCAGCAGTCCTTCCAATGAATGTTCAGGGTTGATTTCCTTTAGGATTAACAGCTTTGACTCCATACTACCCAAGGGACTTTTAAGAGTCTTCTCCAGCATCACAGTTCCAAGGCATCCATTCTTCAGCACTCAGCCTACTTTATGGTTCAGACCTCACATCCATAAATGACTATTGGAGAAACCATAGCTTTGACCATAAGGACCTTTGCAGCAAAGTGATGTCTGTTTTTTTCATATGCTGTCTAGATTTGTCATAGCTTTTCTTCCAAGGAGTGTGTCTTTTCATGGCTGCAGTCACTGTCCTCAATGATTTTGGACTCTGAGAAAGTAAAGTTTGTCATTGTCCATCTATTTGCCATGAAGTGATGGGACTGCATGCCCTGATCTTAGTTTTTTTTTGAAAGTTAAATTTTAAGCCAGCTTTTTCACTTTCATCAAGAGGCTCTTGGTTCCTCTTCACTTTCTGTCATTAGGGTGGTGTCATCTGCATATTGGAGGTTACTGATATTTATCCCTGCAATCTTGATTCCAGCTTGTGCTTCATTGAGTCTGGCATTTCTCATGATGTACTCTGCATATAAGTTAAATAAGCAAGGTGACAATATACTGCCTTGATGTGCTCTTTTCCCAATTTGGAAGCAGTCTGTTTTTCCATGTTCAGTTCTGACTGTTGCTTCTTGACCTGCATACAGGTTTCTCAGTAGGCAGATAAGGTGATCTGTTTAAGAATTTTCCATAGTTTGTTGTGATCCACACAGTTGAAGGCTTTAGCAAAGTCAATGAAGGAGAAGTAGATGTGTCTCTGGAATTCCTTTGCTTTTTCTATAACCAGTAGATGTTAGCAATTTGATCACTGGTTCCTCACCTTTTGTAAATCCAGCTTGTATATCTGGAAATTCTTGATTCATGTATTGCTAAAGCCTAGTATGAAGAATTTTGAGTGTAACCTTGCTAGTAGTTGAAATGAGTGCAATTGTGTAGTACTTTGAACATACCTTGACATTGCCTTTCTTTGGGGTTTGAATGAAAACTGATCTTGTCAAGTCCTGTGGCCACTGCTCAGATTTCCTAATTTGCTGGCATGTTGAGTACAGCACTTTAACAGCATCATCTTTTAGGGTTTTAAATAGCTCAGCTGAAATTCCATCACCGCCACTAGCTTTGTGGGTAGTAATGCTTCCTAAGGCCTGCTTGACTTTGCATTCAGTATGTTTGGCTCTAGGTGAGTGATCACACCATTGTGGTTGTCTGGGTCATCAGTACCTTTTATCTATAGTTTTTCTGTGTATTCTTGCCACCTCTTCTTAATCTTCTCTGCTTCTGTTAGTTTCTTAGAATTTCTGTCCTTTTTTTGTGTCCATCTTTACATGAAATATTCCCTTGATGTCTCTAATTTTCTTGAAGAGATCTCTAGTCTTTCCCATTCTATTATTTTCCTCTGTTTCTTTGCATTGCTCACTTAAGAAGGGTTTCTTATCTCTCCTTGCTATTCTTTGGAACTCTACATTTGGATGGATAGATCGTTCCTTTTCTCCTTTGACTTTCACTTCTTTTCTCTTCTCAGCTATTTGTAAGGCCTCCTCAGAAAACCACTTTGCCTTTTTGCATTTATTTTTCTTTGGGATGATTTTGATCACTGCCTCCTGTACAGTGTTATGAACCTCTGTCCATAGTTCTTCTGACACTCTGTCAGCTCTAATCGCTTAAATCTATTTGTCACTTCCACTGTATAATCATAAGGGATTTGATTTAGGTCATATCTGAATGGCCTAGTGGTTTTCCCTGCATTCTTCATTTTGAAATAAGGAATTCATGATCTGAGCCACAGTCAGCTCCTGGCCTTGTTTTTGCTGACTGTATAAAGCTTCTCCATCTTTGACCACAAAGAATATAATCAGTCTGATTTTGGTATTGACCATTTGGTGCTATCTATGTGTAGGGTCATCTCTTTGTTGTTGGAAGTGTGTGTTTGCTATGACCAGTGTGTTCTCTTAGCAAAACTCTGCTGGCTTTTGCCCTGCTTCATTTTGTACTCCAGGCAAAACAAATTTGCCTGTTACTCCAGATATCTCTTGACTTCCTGCTTTTGCATTTCAGCCCCCTATGTTAAAAAGGACATCTTGTTTTGGTGTTAGTTCTAGAACGTTTTGTAGATCTTTATAGAACCTTTCAACTTCAACTTCTTTGACATTAGTGGTTGGAGTGTAGACTTGAAAGACTACACCAGACAAAGACACATTCACAGATTTCAGGAACTGAAACATGGAAATTTATTTTTGAGGACCACCATTTCGAGGACCACCAAGAAGGTCTGAAAGACTGTGACATCCAAGAAGAGCCTAAGTAGACATGAGCACTAAATATAATCTGATATCCTGAATGGGGCCCTTAAAAAGACAAGGACACTAGGAAATAGCTAACGAAATCTGAATACAGAATTAGTTTAATTAATAATGATACACAAACATTAGTTTATCCATTGTAACAAATGAACCATTCTAATGCAAGATGTTAATAATAATGGAAGTTGGGTGTGGGTCATATGGGATCTAAAACTGTTCTAAAGCTCAAAGTCTACTTTAAAACAACTCTATGATTAATCCTTTATAACAGTTCTGTCAAACAGAAATATAATGTAAACCATATATGTGATTTTTTTCCCTAGAAGTCATTTCAAAAAGTAATAAGTGAAATTAATATTAATAATACATTTCATTTTATGTAGCCTAATATATTCATGAGGCTTCCCAGGTGGCTCAGTGATAAAGAATCCACCTGCCAATGCAGGAGTCACAGAAGTTTGATCCCTGGGTTGAGAAGTTCCCCTGAAAGAGGAAATGGCACCTCACTTCTATATTCTTGCCTGAAAAATCTCATGGACAGAAGAGCCTAGTTCATGGGGTCACAAAGAGTCAGACACGACTGAGTAACTGAGCACATACACACACACATACACACAATATATATCCAAAATAATATCATTTCAATAATTAATTGACATAAATATTATTAGCAACATTTATCACAATCTTTTCTTGGTAATATGTTATGTGTAGATCACACAAGTCATGATAGAACTACAATCTAATAACACTACAAATAATGCTCAAAGTGAAACATCACCCTAACTAAATGAAGTTGTGTTCAGTGGGGAAAAAAAATACATTGCTTCAGCTTTTGTTTAAATTAATTAGATTATATAAAATTCAAAATTATCCATATTTAAGCAATATTATATGATATTTATCTTTGTCGGACTTACTTTACTCAGTATGACACTCTCTAGATCCATCTGTGTTGTTGCAAATGGCACTATTTCATTCTTTTTAATGGCTGAGTAACTGTCCTTTGTATATATGTACCACATCTTCCATATATATATATATATGCAGAATGAAAAATGATAAATGAACTTATTCACAAAATAGAAGCAAGCTCACAGACTTAGAGAATGAACATACGGTTATGTGTGGGGAAAGTATAGATTGAGAGTTTGGGACTGACATGTGCACACTGCTGTATTTAAAATGGATAGCCAACAAGGAAGGATCTAGTGTATAGCACAAGGGACCCTGCTCAATATTATATAACAACCTAAATGGGAAAAGAACTTGAAAAATAGGTACGTGTGTGTATATTTATACACACACACATAAGTATGTGTGTGAATCACTTTGTTGTACATCTGAAGCTAGCATAACATTATTAATCATCTATTTGTTGTTCAGTCACCAAGTCATATCCAACTCTGCAACCCCATGGACTCCAACACTCCAGGCCTCCCTGTCCCTCACTATCTCCCAGAGTTTGCCCAAGTTCACATCCATTGAATTGGTAATCCCATCCAAACATATCATCCTCTGTCACCCTCTTCTCCTCCTGCCCTCAATCTTTCCTAGCGTCAGGATATTTTCCAATGAGTCAACTGTTTGCATCAGGTGGCCAAGGTATTGGAACTTCAGCTTCAACATCAGTCCATCCAGTGAACATTCAGGGTTAATTTCCTTTAAGATTGACTGGTTTGAACTCTTTCTGTCCAAGGGACTCTCCAGCATCTTCTCCAACACCACAGTTAAGAAGTATCTATTCTTCAGCCCTGAGCCTTCTTTATGGTCTACCTCTTATATCCATACATGACTACTGGAAAAACCATAGCTTTTACTATATGTACCTTTGTTGGCAAACTCATGTTTTTGCTTTTTAATACTGTCTAGGTTTGTCACAGCTTTCTGACAAGAAGCAGAAATTACTTCTAAGCAGAAACTAGAATCGTCTTCTAATTTCATGGTGACAGTCACCATCCACAGTGATTTTAGAGTGCAAGGAGAGGAAATCTGTCACAGCTTCTACATTTTCCCCTTCTATTTGGCCTGAAGTGATGGGACTGGCTGCCATGATCTTAGTTTTTTTTAATATTGAGTTTTAAGCTGGCTTTTTCACTCTTTTCTTTCACCCTCATCAAGAGGCTCTTTAGTTCCTCTTCACTTTCTGTCATGAGAGTGGTATTATCTGCATATCTGAGACTGTTGAAATTTCTCCTGGCAATCTTGATTCCATCCTGTAACTCATCCAACCTGGCATTTGCATGATGTGCTTTGCATATAAGTTAAATAAGCAGGGTAACAATATAACAACCTCTTTGTACTCCTTTCTCAATTTTGAACCAGTCAGTTTTTCCATACAAGTTTCTAACTGTTGCTTCTTGACCTGCATACAGGTTTCTCAGGAGACTGATAAGGTGGCCTGGTATTCCCATCTCATTGAATTTTCTACAGTTTGTTATGATCCACACAGTCAAAGACTTTAGCATAATCAGTGAAACAGAAGTAGATGTTTTTCTAGAATTCCTTTGCTTTGTCTATGATCCAGCGAATGTTGACAATTTCATCTCTGATTCCGCTGCCTTATCTAAACCCATCTTGTACATCTGAAAGTTCTTATTCACTTACTGCTGAAACCTGTATTTTGTACATAACCTTACTAGCATGAGAAATGAGTATAATTGTCCAGTAGTATGAATATTCTTTAGTACTGCCCTTCTGGGGAATTGGGATAAAGGTTGACCTTTCCCAGTCCTGTGGCCACTGCTGGTTTTTCCAAATTTGCTGACATATTGAGTGCAGCACTTTAATAGCATCACCTTTTAGGATTTTAAATAGCTCTGCTGGAGTTCCCATCACCTCTGCTATCTTAATTGGCAGCAGTGCTTCCTAAGGCTCACTAGAATTCACACTCTAGGATGTCTGGCTCAAGGTGAGTGACTACACCTTCATGGTTTTCCAGGTCATTAAGAGCTTTTTTGTATAGTTCTTCTGTGTATTCTTGCCATCTCTTCTGCTTCTATTAGGTCTTTACTGTTTCTGTCCTTTTTTGTGCCCGTCTTTACATGAAATTTTCCTTTGATATCTCCAGTTTTCTTGAAGAGATCTCGTCTTTCCCCTTCTGTTGTTTTCTTTACTTCTTTTCATCGTTCCTTGAAGAAGGCCTTATGTCTCTCCTTGCGATTCTCTGGAACTCTGCATTCAGTTCAGTATACCTTTCCCTGTTTTCCCTTGCTTTCTACTTCTCTTCTTTCCTCAGCTATTTGTAAAGCCTCCTCAGACAACCACTTTGCCTTCCTGCATTTCTTTTTCTTTGGGATGGTTTTGGTCAGTGCCACCTGTACAGTATTACCAACCTCTGTCCCTAGTTCTTCAGACACTCTGTTTACCAGATCTAATTCCTTGAATCTATTCATCACCTCCACTGGATACTCATAGGGGATTTGATTAAGGTCATGCTTGACTGGACTAGTGGTTTTCCCCACTTTCTTTAATTAAAGCCTGAATTTTGCTGTAAGAGCTGATGATCTGCAATCATCAGCTCATCATGTCAGATCATCAGATCATCATTAATCATCTCTACTCCTATATAAAATAGAAAATCAAGAAGCAAAGTGAAGTGCAATTTTAAAAAATTCAAAATTTCATTTCTCAGGCTTGCAAGCTACATTTCAAGTGCTTAACCTCACTGAACAGGATAACTCCAAATGTTTTCCTTGTTGTTGGTTTCTATGATATACTGTATAACAAACTACCCCTTCCTGCCAAATTATTACCTTAAAATAACAATAGCTTATTATATCTCATAATGCTTTCAGTTGACCTTGCAATAATTTTCTGTTCTTGCTTTATGTCTTTCATGCTGATGGTGTTAGAGAACCACTGGGGCTGGAATATCCAAAGTGGCCTTATCGCAGGTCTGGCTCTTTGGCCGGGAGAGCTGGAAGACCAGGCTGAACTAGGCCTCTCTCTCCTGCCCTGAAGCCTCAGGATCTCTGCTTGTGGTCTCTCCAGTAAGATGGCCAGATTTAATATATCTGTGGTACAGGGCTCCCCAGAGCTCAAAATAGAACCTTCCACACCTTCTTAAGGATTAGATGTAAGACTTGGCACAGTGTCACTTCTGTACTGTTTCACTATTATTGTTTAAAGATTGCTATTATTTAACGTGAGTCATGGAGCCAGCAGATTCAAGATGGAAGGAAAATGCTCAAGGGCATAAATACCAAGAGACTTGGAGACTAGTGTTCTTGAGTGTTGGTTCAGTTTTCAGCAAGTATTTATTTCATGAGGGTTGTCACTACTAATCTCATAATCGTGTACTGTTACTTCAAAGTAACAGAGATACAGAAGTTAAGAAACACGCTCAAGCAAGGGTTCCTTCGCAAACCCAGGCACTTTGGATTCCTGAGCCCCTGCCCATTTTGTTAACTGTTTCAGTTTATATAAACTTGTTTATATAAACAACTTTTAAGGACAAAAATTTACTCCTACTAAGAAGTATTTTAAATGCTTGATGTTATGCTTGTTATGCTTAAAGAAGTTCTCATTAACTGAACCTACTTATGGTCACAGCATTGTCTATATTTGTGGTGGAAAGATCTGACTCTTTGATCTCGAGCTTGCTTTTATTCTCTTTCTTTTCATGGATAAATTGTGATGGTTGTGTGAAAATTTCTGCTTGCTTTACACAAACTTTTCACTTAGAAATTTCAGTTAAGTGCATTTTTATCTGATCACCCAGAGCTCTTTCTGCTGACCCTAAATTCTTTCTTATCCTTCGTAATCACTGAAGACTCATCAGTGACATTACTAGTTTCGTGTAATATAATATGTTTTCATTCCATATTTTCCTTAGGCAGAGAAATCAACTATGATAAAGTAATGACCTTAACATAACTGTCATTAACAAAAAGGTTACAGTGTTCTCACCAGAATAATAGAGCCAGGAATCATTCTCTCTTGTGATTCTATATCTTATTTGCTCTGAGCTCTTTAAACGTAACAAATAATCATGCCTTATTAAGCACCTGCTCAGTGAAGTTGGGGAATCAGACTATGGTGACATTAAATCCTGACCTTTGACTTCTTCTGTCAGATGTCAGAATGATTATTTCTACTGGGTCTTGGTTTGACATTAGGGAGCAATTGGCTAATCCTCAGATTCTCCAAACTTGCTCTCTGGTCTCTTGCTAATGCTCATCTTGTTCTGAGTCTTAGATTTATTATGATTTACTCACCATGTGGGGTAACAGTATCTCCTTTTATCTTAAAGGGAGCAGCATCTATATGATTTTGAGTCCTAGTTCTCAAGAGAACTCAGGGGAAAACTTTAAAAGCTTAGGAATGGGTTTTTATCTCTTCCCTTGGTTGACTTTCCTAATATAGGATTTGAACAAGTGGCTAAGTGAAGAGATGTGTAAAAGGAAAAGACTCTGGGTCTAATTAGTTGGAACAACTTCCAGGAGGGGTGAATATTAGAATAACATCATATCCAGAAAAAGAACTATGAATTTGATAACTTTTCCAAACAATGGGCCTAACATATTTGTTTTGAAATGTAATCACTGGGCCTTTAGTATTTTAAAAGCATAGTTGAAGTTGGCATTGCCATTAAATTACAAATGTGATGAAGTCCAGAATTGTGAACAATGTCAGCCCAGATTATATACAGAAGGAAGTGTGATAAAAGGTATGGGAAAAATTTTGGTAGGTTAGATAGGAGAGAAGAACCTTGGGGAAAAGATCTACTCAAGCAGAAAATTTAAGAAAAGTGAAACTCACCTTAATTTATCATCTATTGTGTGTCAGACACTGTGTTGAGCACATCATAAACAGGAAAATGGGCACTAGCAGTAACATCCCATAAAAAGGAGCTAGAACAGAACGAGTAGAACAGGAGAGAGCAACACTGAAATAAGGAATTTCTATCTGGAATTTGCTAAGAACATCTGAACTTCTAGAACACAACTTCTATTTCAGAAAAATACCTAAATAGGTCACAGTGTGTGTATGTGTGTGCTTAGTTATGTCCAACTCTTTGCGACCTGCTGGACTACAGCCCACCAGGCTCCTTTGTCCAAGGAATTTCCAGGCAAGAGTACTGGAGTGGGGATCTTCCTGATCTGGGGTTGGGCCCACATCTCACTGTGTCTCCTGCGTTGGCGGGCAGAACCTTTACCACTAGTGCCACCTGGGAAGGCACAGCAGAACTCGACATCCAGCTATAAACATTTAAATAGGGCCACACAGCCCTTCTCCTCTTTAAGGCAATTTACCAAGCTTTATCAATCTGAATTTGCTTACAGTTCACTCATTCCTTTTTTGCTGAAGTTAGGCACAGTGTTTCTCTTCTTTGCCACCATGAGCTGATGCTTGCTTGCGAGTAACAATTTTAAGAATTTTGTGGGTTGTTGATCCATGTATCTTAATACAATCCTTTTAAGGAATTGAAGTGAAGGCTGCTAAAGAAAGAGTCCAGGGCTTCCCTGATGGCTCAATGGTAAAGAATCTGCCTGCCAATGCAGGAGACACAGATTTGATCCCTGATCCAGGAAGCAAAGATCCCACAGGCCA
The DNA here is from genome assembly GCF_003369695.1 of Bos indicus x Bos taurus. Classification (NCBI taxonomy): domain Eukaryota; kingdom Metazoa; phylum Chordata; class Mammalia; order Artiodactyla; family Bovidae; genus Bos; species Bos indicus x Bos taurus. The sequence continues at coordinate 84,079,765 of NC_040079.1, forward strand.
AGGTGTAACTAAGCCTGTGTGCCATTTTACTGAGCCTGTGCTATAAAGCTGAAGAAGCCCATGTACCTAGAATCTGTACTTTGCAACAAGAGAAGCCACTGCAATGAGAAGGCTGCTCGCTGCAACGAAGAGTAGCACCCGCTCGCCACAACTAGAAAAAGCCCATGCACAGCAACAAAGACCCAACACCGCCAAAATTAAATACATAAATGAAATTATATTTATAAAGAGTCCAGGTTCAGTACCTAACAAGATTCCTGAAGAGGAGGGACAGAAAGATAGAAGACAAGAGCTGCATGGTATTAGGAGAGACGGTAGCAGGAGAAATAATAGGGCTTCCCTGGTGGCTCAGCAGTAAAGAATTTGTCTTCAGTGTAGAGATGTGGCTTCAATCCCTGGGTTGGGAAGATCACCTGGAGGAGGGCATAGCAGCCCATTCCAGGACTCTTGCCTGGAGAGAATCCCATGGACAGAGGAGCCTGGTGGGCCACAGCCCATAGGCTCACAGAGAGTCAGTCACGAATGAGGCAACTAAACACACAGGCAGCAGAGACGATAAAATTGGAAAACTTGTAGGGTCCTTAGTGTTTTTGTCCAGTTGTTCTACAGAACTAAACACACCATGATCAGTACTGGTTGACTGAATAAATGAGTTGTTTAAGGCCAATGAATCCATATCTTTTCATGTCACAGCAGGCTCATAAAGTGTATGGCAAGGAGGGATGAATAGATGTGGTCACTTGCAGCTGGAGAGGATTGACTTTCAGGGTTCCAGCTGACTCCAGATCCTAGGGGTGCCCAAAGGATGAGCAGCTGAGTTTCTGACAACCTGCATGTGTTGTGGCCCATTACATGGGAAGCACTAACCTAAATCATGAAATATGCCTGAAATATACTTTTCTTCAGGTCTGTCATTAACATATTCTAACCTTTATGTATTGTGCACAGATGGTGCTTTGAAGAAGGGGATGGTAAAAATGCTTCTCTTCTTTAGGTGGATTCAGCTTCGTAAAACCTACTGCTTGGCACAGGTTCCAGGTGCTGGATTCAATCCCTGCTCATTCATCCACTGTGTGCTTTATATCATTCTGTCTGCTCAGCATTCCACTGTCCTCTTTCACTCAGCTAATTTTAGGCAATTTCCAATCTAGTGCTCACTGACCACCTTTTACTTGTAAATTTATGGATTCTGCTTCTTGTCTTCATGAATTCTCCTTTTGGTTCAAATTTCTCTTTATCAATCTGCTCAGGTTTCAGAGTTCTATATTCTCTTGAATAAATTTGAAAAAAAATAAAAGAAATCTGAAATTTTCTCTTCCCCATTATCCTTAATGTTGCCATTTTTGTTTTGATTTGTTTTTTGTCCAACTAATTCATATAGAGTCACAGCCTCTGATGAGTCAAACTGGGATCAAAGCCCACCAGCCATGACTTCCAAAAACACACTTTATTTGCCTTACTATCAACATGTGGATTTTCTGGAGAAGTTTAGGGGGGTGGGCGATGCTTATTGTAATATTAGGGTCTGGATTATGTGATTCCACAAAGGGATGGAGAAAATGGAGGTCCATTTTGGAGTGATTTCTCTCAGGAAACAGAGCAGTTCAGTTACAGTTGTCTTAGTCATTTTTATCTGGAAAGAGAAAGGATTAAAGTCAAGCTAAAGTTGTCATTGATAAAGAAGCCGTTGTCCCTTGTGATAATTAGCAGAAGGGCTGTTATTTTTATAGTTCTGGGTATCCTTGTCTCTGTCTTGTTTCAGGCATAATCACTGAGTGGCCTCATCTGTCTTGTCCACCATAGTCACCAGGTGGCCGGGTTTGAGTATTGTTTATACAGACATACCTTTGAGATATTTCAGGTTCCTTTCCAGACCGCAGCAAGAAAGTGAATATTGCAATAAAATGAATCATATGTGGTTTTTAGTTTCTCAGTGACTATAAAAGGGATGTTTGCACTGTACTATAGTCAATGAAGTGTGGAATAACATTGTTTAAAAAAAAGTATGTCTGTACCTTTAATTGAAAAATACTTTGCTGCTAATCATCATCCAAACCTTTAGCAAGTCCTAGTAGTAACGTCAAAGGTCACTGATCACAAATCGCCAAAACAAATATAGTAACAACAGAAAAGTTTGAAATGTGAAAATTGACAGAATGTGACACAGAGACACAAAGTGAGCAAATGTTGTTAGAAACACGGCACTTAATACACTTGCTTAATTGTCATGAAATTTCAATTTGTAAAAAAATGCAATATCTGCTGAAGGCAATAAAGTGAATCATAATCAAATGAGGTATAGCAGTATTCTGTAAGCATCGTTTATGCACGGTTGGAAACATTAGGTCTAGCTACCAGCTTACGACTGCCAGACCTCCAACTTTTTCAGTGCAGAATCCTTTTATTCATATGGTTATAGTTCTTGTTTTCCTGTTATTGTTTGCCCCTCCGTTTAAGCCTTTTCTATGGAGACTGCTGATTCACAATCAAGCCAGAAGATGAGAAAATCCTGTCAGATATTGATGGGTCTCTTCCTGAAATCTTCAGATCACTTGGGGAATGAAGACAGTCAAGAGTCAGAGACGTCACAGCATGGAATCTCCTATGAAGCTATCCTGTCCTGTGGCATAAATGAGCCTTGTAGGGTCTGAAGTCTGGCTTGGCTGCACAAATCAAGGACAGCCCCCAACTATCTAATTTTTGGATTGATAATCCTTCCCACCTTAAATTGCCCTTGTTGTTTCTGTTATGTATAGGTGATATTAGTGGAGTTTGTCAGTACTCTGAACTTCAGTAATAAAGGGAAAATTCCAAGTGTTTTTACCATACTCTCCTTTAACCTTATCCCATCTGTCTAGATATAACCGTTTCTGAAATTTCTGGGAGGTCTTCAGTAGTAGACTTCTTTAGTTTTCCATGCTGATGCAACTTTTTCTTCTATTTATATTCTGTTGATAATTTCAATGGGAGCTGGTGGGGAGAGAAGAATAATTGCTTCAAGAGATAGTCATCTCACTCTTTTATCTGGAGAAATGTTTGTGATTTCTAGAGAATGAAAGAGAAAAGATGTATCTTCCAGGAGTATTTTTTTCCCACATGCAAATGGTTATAGTTGCTGCAAAATTTCATCATCCAAACTTCTCAGGCAAATTTCCCTTTTGAAATGGGAGATGAAACGATTGTAGTAAATAGACTCAAAAATGATCTCAGTACCCTTAGGGAAGCCTCAGGTGTCCTGCCATGGAGCCCAGCACTCCAACATACACTTATCTAGTGACAGCCAACTTTTAAACCTGCTGACCTGTTCTTAAGGAAGATTTTTATCAAGAGAAGCTAAATCAAGTTAAAGTTAAATTGCCAACATTCGTTGGATCATCAGAAAAGCAAGAGAATACCAGAAAAGCATCTACTTCTGCTTTATTGACTACTCTAAAGCATCTGACTGTCTAGATCAAAACAAACTGTGGAAAATTTTTCAAGAGATGGGAATACCAGAACACTTTACCTGCCACCTGAGAAATCTGTATGCAGGTCAAGAAGCAACAGTTAGAACTGGACATGGAAAAACAGACTGGTTCCAAATAGGGAAAGGAGTATATCAAGGCTGTATATTGTCACCCTGCTTGTTTAACTTATATGCAGAGTACATCATGAGAAACACTGGGCTGGAAGAAGCACAAGCTGGAATCAAGATTGTTGGGAGAAATATCAATAACCTCAGAAATACAAATGACTCCACCCTTATGACAGAAATGAAGAATAACTAAAGAGCCTGTTGATGAAAGTGAAAGAGGAGAGTGAAAAGCTGGCTCAAAATTCAACATTCAAAAAACGGAGATCATGGCATCCAGTCCCATCATGCATGGCAAATAGGTGGGAAAACACTTGAAACAGTGAGAGACTTTATTTTGGGGGGCTCCAGATGGTGCAGATGGTAGCCATGAAATTAAAAGATGCTTACTCTTTGGAAGAAAAGCTGTGACCAACCTAGACAGCACATTAAAAAGCAGAGACATTACTTTGCCAACAAAGGTCCATCTAGTCAAAGCTATGGTTTTTCCAGTAGTCACATATGGATGTGAGAGTTGGACTATAAAGAAAGCTGAGTGTCGAAGAATTGATGCTTTTGAACTGTGGTGTTGGAGAAGACTCTTGAGAGTCCCTTGGACTGCAAGGAGATCCAACCAGTCCATCCTAAAGGAAATCAGTCCTGAATATTCATTGGAAGGACTGATGCTGCAGCTGGAACTGCAATAGTTTGGCCACCTGATGTGAAGAACTGACTCATTGGAAAAGACCCTGATGCTGGGAAAGATTGAAGGCAGGAGGAGAAGAATACGACAGAGGATGAGATATTTGGATGGCATCACCAACTCGAATATGAGTTTGAGCAAGCTCCTGGAGTTGGTGATGGACATGGAAGCCTGGTGTGCTGCAGTCCATGGGGTCTCAGAAGAGTCAGACATGACTGAGCCACTGAACTGACTGATGCTTCAAACTTCCTCCCTCCTCCCATCCCCAAAATCCTAATCACTCGTCCTTGATCCCAGTGAATGTTACTAAAAGAATGTAGGTATTTCCGTGACATGCTCAGAAAAACACAGTTTACAAGTAAAATAGGGAGTCCATAATTTCCACATCCATCAGTGCCTGATCAAAGCAAAATACCTTAAAATCATTTCTATTCTTGTCATTGCTCACGAATTTAGATACCATTGAAAAAGACAGATTTCTTTTAACTGGCATGTTATCTAAGTGCTCTCAGAAAGACAATCATGGACTTTAAAAAAATGAGGAAAAACTTTGAAAGTCATCTGACTTATAAATGGGTCTAAAAATAACATAAAAAATGTGTTTCATGTTCAACTAAACTTGTTAAACACATATCCCCCTGAAAGTTAAATTGCAGCCTTTATTTAGAGTCTCATTTATTAATATACACTGTGGATTTTCAAGACCTGATATAAAATACAGTATCTCCCAAACTTATATAATCACTCACCCTCTTTAAGTTTCATACCTGTTAATATTTTCTAGAAGAATATTCTAAAAACTCATATTTATCCACACATTCTCATTTTTCTGAAACAAATCTGATAGAATTCATCTATTAGAGTCAATTCCCAGAATAGTACCCAGGATCATGATTCCCAGCCTAATTTTTCCACCACATCACACGTCAAAGATGTACACATATCAACACTAGATAAGCATTGTTGAACACACTTATCTATATAAAATTATATTGTATCTTTACTATTTTCTAATTTATTAAAGAGTTGTTTCATTATCTAATGTACTTCCAATCAAGTAAAGAGTCCAAAATTACCAAAGCTGCTATGTTTTATTCAGCAGCTTTGTTTATATTTGACTCTCTTTTAGTATAAACTAAATGTGCAAGTGATAGGTATCAATATAAGTTGAATGATTTTGTTTAAATCTTTGATTATAGTCAGCAAAATATGGTCAAATAGCTCATGTTAGTCTATAACATGTTTCTCTTCATTCCCACAACTGTGCATTTAATCTGAGTCCAGTGTTTATATATCTACTGCCTACTCAGAATAAAGCATTGATTGAAGTCCCTTTTATAAATAAGTAGTTTTGCTATTAATCAAAATTTACATTTCAATAATATACAGACTATATTAGTTTCTTGGAGCAAAGTATTGGTGGTAAACCATTATGAGAGCACTTAACTCAGTAAACAGAACTAGCTATGATTGTAACTGTTAAAGACTGATTCGGGGGGAAAAATAGCACTGTTTTTATGCAAAGATTTTTTGGAACTTTCTTCTAAAGGCTTTTAAACTATGTGGTACATTGAATAGTAAGGGAACTTTTACCAAATTGGAAATAACTCAGAAAGTAAAATATGCTTAAAAATCTTATTATTTCCATTACAGAAAATTACTTTTTCAAATCAAGATAAAATTTGGATTAATTTAACCATCTTGTGCAATAATTGCATTGTTGTAGTACTTTCACAGGGAATGCTTCATGATTATTTGTTATAAAAAAGAGAGTTTTTGATTTCAGTATCACAAACACTATAGATAAAATTATCAAGTTCTAGTGTACATAAAAGAAACCTATTTATTTTTCTTGCTTGTGATTCTCGCACATGGATTTCTGGGTCTTCAAGAAACCTGATAACATGTGGTATAAAGAAACAGAAGCTTCCTCCCAGCTTTTTCCATGTATGTTGCTCCTTAGCATGCTTCTCTTTTCTATATAGTCAAAATCTTTCTTCAAGTTCCTACCTGACTCCCATAAATGTAAAACTAGTTCTAGCCTTTACACGTTCTTTTTCTCTGGACTCAGTCTTTAGTTATTCAGTCCTATGAAGAATCCCACAATGAGCCAGCACTGCCCACTGATTAGGATGGCCGAACTGTAGAACAGGGACACCAAATGCTGGTGAAAATGTGAAGAAACAGGGAATCTTACTCATTGCTGGTGGGAATAAAAATGGTACAGCCACTTTTGAAAACAGTTTGGCAATTTCTTATAAAACTAAATATATTTTTACTGCATCATCCAGCAGTCACACTCCTTGGTATTGACCCCAAACAGAGGAGTTTAAAACTTAAGTCCACACAAAAATCTGCATACAGATGTTTATAGCACCTCTATTCATAATTGCTAGAATGTAGAAGCACCAAGATGTCCTTAAGTAGGTGAATGGATAAATAAGCTATAGTACATCCAAGCAGTCATGTATTATTCAACAGTAAAACAAATGAGCTATAAAGCCATAAAAAAAATCAAAGAAACTTAAATGCATATTACTAAGTGAAAGAAACCAATCTGAAATTAATTGAAGAATTCACTATTTCAAGAATTCACTATTTTAGGAATTCACTATTTGAAATTTCAAATTCAAAATTCAGAATTTCACACCAACCTGAAATTAACTCAAGAAGAATTCACTATTAATCATTAGTGTCAGAGTTGGTAGACAGAGTAAATAATAAATATATGTTGGAAATATCACCTCTTACATTACAGGTTATCATAGGAAAACTGATTTGAGGAATACGAGGAAACGGAAGAAATATATACAGCATTTATAGCAACATCATCTTGAACCATGACTGTAAAAGAAAGGAGACTTGAAGAGATATAACCAGCCACTATAGTCAAGAAAGAAATAATGTTGAAATTTGATGCAGTAAGTTCTGGTGACTAGAATGCAAAAGTAGAAAGTCAAGAAATACCTGGAGTAACAGGCAAATTTGGCCTTGGAGTACAAAATGAAGCAGGGCCAAGGCTAACAGAGTTTTGCCAAGAAAATGCACTGGTCATAGCAAATACCGTCTTCCAATGACACAAGAGAAGATTCTATACATGGACATTACCAGATGGTCAATACTGAAATCGATTCATTATATTCTTTGCAGCCAAAGATGGAGAAGCTCTATACAGTGAGCGAAAGCAAGACTGGGAGCTGACTGTGGCTCATATCATGAACTCCTTATTGCCAAATTCAGACTTAAATTGAAGAAAGTACGGAAAACCACTAGACCATTCAAGTATGACCTAAATCAAATCCCTTACATTGAAAGTGAGAAATAGATTCAAGAGATTAGATCTGATAGGCAGAGTGCCTGAATAACTATGAACGGAGGTTTGTGACATTGTGCAGGAGGCAGGATCAAGACCATCCCTAAGAAAAAGAAATGGAAAAAGGCAAAATGGTTTTCTCAGGAGGCCTTACAAAAAACTGTGAAAAGAAGAGAAGCAAAAGGGAAAGGAGAAAAGGAAAGATATACCCATTTGAATGCAGAGTTCCAAAGAATAGCAAGGAGGAATAAGAAAGCCTTCCTCAGTGATCAATGCAAAGAAGTAGAGGAAAACAATAGAATGGGAAAGATAAGAGATCTCTTCAAGATAATTAGAGATACCAAGGGAAATTTTCATGCAAAGATAGGCATAATAAAGGACAGAAATACTCTGGACCTAAAGTCCATTCTGAAGGAGATCAGCCCTGGGATTTCTTTGGAGGGAATGATGCTGAAGCTGAAACTCCAGTACTTTGGCCACCTCATGCGAAGAGTTGACTCATTGGAAGAGACTCTGATGCTGGGAGGGATTGGGGGGGCAGGAGGAGAAGGGGACAACAGAGGATGAGATGGCTGGATAGCATCACTGACTCAATGGACGTGAGTCTGGGTGAACTCCGGGAATTGGTGATGGACAGGGAGGCCTGGCGTGCTGCGATTAGTGGGGTCGCGAAGAGTCGGACACGACTGAGCGACTGAACTAGAACTAGTAACAGAAGCAGGAGATATTAAGAAGAGGAGGCAAGAATACACAGAAGAACTGTACAAAAAAGATCGTCATGACCTAGATAATCATGATGGTGTGATCACTCAGCTAGAGCCAGACATCCTGGAATGCAAAGTCAAGTGGGCCTTAGGAAGCATCACTACAAACAAAGCTAGTGGAGGTGATGGAATTCCAGCTGAGTAGTTCAATTCTTAAAAGATGATGCTGTGAAAGTCCTGCACTCAATATGCCAGCAAATGTAGAAAACTCAGCAGTGGCCACAGGACTGGAAAAGGTCAGTTTTCATTCCAACCTCAAAGAAAGGTAATGCCAAAGAATGTTTAACCTACCTCACAATTGTACTCCTCTCACATGCGAGCAAAGTAATGCTCAAAAGTCTCCAAGCCAGGCTCAACAGTGCATGAACCGTGAACTTCCAGATGTTTAAGCTGGATTTAGAAAAGGAAGGGAACCAGAGATCAAATTGCCAACTACTGTTGGATCATCAAAAAAGTGAGGGAGTTCCAGAAAAACATCTATTTCTGCTTTATTGACTATGCCAAAGCCTTTGACTGGGTGGATCACAACAAACTGTGGAAAATTCTGAAAGAGATGGAAATACCAGACCACCTGACCTGCCTCCTGGGAAATCTGTATGCAGGTCAGGAAGCAACAGTTAGAACTGGACATGGAACAACAGACTGGTTCCAAATCAGGAAAGGAGTACATCAAGGCTGTATATTGTCACCGTGTGTATTTAACTTATATGCAGAGTGCATCATGAGAAGTGCTGGGCTGGATGAAGCACAAGCTGGAATCAAGATTGCTGGGAGAAATATCAATAACCTGAGATATGAAGATGACACCACCCTTATGGCAGAGGGTGAAGAAGAACTAAAGAGCTTCTTGAAGAAAATGAATGAGGAAAGTGAAAAAGTTGGCTTAAATCTCAACATTCAGATAACTAAGATTATGGCATCTGGTCCCATCACTTCATAGCAAATAGATGGGGAAATAATGGAAACAGTGAGAGACTCTATGTTTTGGGGCTCAAAAAATCACTGCAGATGGTGACTGCAGCCATGAAATTAAAAGACGCTTACTGCTTGGAAGAAATATTATGACCAACTTAGACAGCATAGTAAAAAACAGAGACATTACTTTACCAACAAAGGTCCATCTAATCAAGCTATGGTTTTTCCAGTAGTCATGTATGGATGTGAGAGTTGGACTATAAAGAAAGCTGAGCACAGAAGAATTGATGCTTTTGAACTGTGGTGTTGGAGAAGATTCTTGAGAGTCCCTTGGACTACAAGGAAATCCAACCAGTCCATCCTAAATGAAATCAGCCCTGAATGTTCATTGGAAAGACTGATGCTGAAAAGTCCAATACCTTGGCCACCTGATGTGAAGAACTGATTCATTGGAAAAGACCCTGATGCTGCGAAAGATTGAAGGCAGAAGGAGTCGGGGACAACAGTGGATGAGACAGTTGCATGGCATCTCTGACTCAATGGACATGAGTTTGATTAAACTCTGGAAGTCGGTGATGGACAAGGAGTCCTGGTGTGCTGCAGTCCATGGAGTCTCAAAGAGTTGGACTCAACTGAGTGACTGAACTGACTGAATTTCTTGATGAAGACAGAAGAGGTCAAAAGCATAAGTGGACAGATTAGCTTCAAATTTTAAGATACAGTTTAAATGGATAAGAATAGGTACAGGTGTAATATAGATAAGGGGAGGTTGAACAAATTTGTAGCTGAGTCTCTTTCCTTTGAGAAATAAATTGAACATATTTTAATTTAAAAAGAGATAGAAGTATTTATCCTTGGAAAACTCTTCATATTTCTAAAAACAGAAGTGTCAAACATCATAGTGGATGAAAGACAGGAATTGTTCTATTGTCAGAGGAGAGTTTCTAACAACTCCATATCACATTGTCAAGACCATTAAGTACACCTGGAAATGAGTGGAAATGAGTGGAAACTTGACTAGAGCTGGTTATTTTGCAGGAAAAAAAATAGTGCTAGGCAAACTTTCTAGCGATGTTTCCATTGGTTTTCCTAGAAAAACTGAGTCTGAATCTAACAGTGATGAAGGAGAGAACTTAGGATCTCTGTCATCTCCATGGCTGTAGCCCCATCCTTCCTTCTTTCTCACCTTCAGCACAGTCACTCCAGGTCTGTCCCCTGGATGTAAGAGGAACCATTATTTAATTTACATATTATTTTTCATCCCTGGGATCCTTCCAGCTGATTATTCTTTTCCTGGAGAATAAAGAAGTGTTTGCTCACTCACACTCCACTATGTGCTTAGGCCTTTAGTTGTGTCCAACTCTTTACAACCCCATGGACAGTAGCCCACTAGGCTCCTCTGTCCATGGGATTCTCCAGGCAAGAATACTGGAGTGGGTTGCCATGCCCTCTGCCAGGGGATCTTCCCAACCCAGGGATCAAACACACCTCCTGCAATGCAAGCAGATTCTTTACCATCTGAGCACCAGGGAAGCTCAACTCTGCTACAGTTTATGCAATGTAATTCTCCCTATCTCACATCTACAACCCCAGATTCTGGTGTTTGCATCACTCCCAAATCAATCTCAGAACTTGAGGGCCACATCATGAGACACTTTCTGGCCTTACTTACACTTGGCTTCTCATCCAGGTTTTATCCCATGTTAATTTTCTAGCCATAATCTCTACCACTCTTTGTCTCATCAATTCCATCTTCCTTTTTATCTTATCCAATTGCCCTTCCTCTGATCACTAGACTTCTTTTAATGTCAAAATCTCATAACATCTATTAGATGTGGGCATGTTTTATGTATATATAAATCAGTATAATATGCAACCAAACATACCCTTGATACCTACTCAGTGCATGTCTTTATGTCTACTTAGTCAAATAAGTATGTGGTTGAACATTTGTGACTGGCTAAACTGTGAACCCATTGCCAGGAAGGATGTTGTAGAGTTTTACTAGGCTAGAAAAAACTATGAAAATCATATGGGAGATGATTTCAGGAAGAGGAAGAGAGTGGTATCTGTTAACATCCTAGCATACTAAGGTGCTCTTAGAAAAGCATTGACACTTTCATGCACTTTTTGCTTTCTTTTCCCTGGCCAGATTTATTTCTTACCTCACACATCTTTGAAACACAGTAAGTCAGAATAATGAGTAAAGATTCCCTACATGCACACAGACACACACACACACACACACACACACACACACACACCTGAGGAGTTTAGATTCTGTTTCTGAGGAGATTTTTTTCCAGATGTCAGGCTTTCACTCACCAGAAACTTACAGTTTAGAACATTATTATTCACCCCTCCCTTATCTTTTATTTTTTTCTATATTTGTTCCTAGTCAGTCGAAATTTTAGGACAAGGTGTTCTCTCTAGTTCATTTTCTTTATAAATACTCATTATAGTAATTGCCTGCAACTTTCTTTTGGAATTCACTCCACTCTCCTGTGTGCAATGTGGGTATAACCAGTCCTGCACCTTGGTCAGCACAGAATATATACAAATGCTGTTCTGCAGAAAAGCACAGCCTGGTCCGACTGATAGTGTTACTTGACATATATCCTGATTACAGACTTGGCTCCCTGGAGAAAAAAGCAATCTATGCCAAAAGGAAAAATGGATTGAAATCCTCTGAGCTTCTAGCAAAGGTTTTCTGTCTAATATCCCTCCTAAAATGGAGCCATAATTCACTTAAGTTCTACTTCTAAGCAGAAGAGTGTTAACTTTTGACCAACAGACTCTCAGATGTAAAAAGGAATCTTCGTTTGATATTTATTTGATACTCACTCTAAAAACCACAGTTGATCTTAGTTGAAAGGGTAATGTTAAAACACAAAAGTAACTATTTATAAAAAGGAAGGCTTTAATTTTCCAAATATGAATAAATAACTGTAACACTACTAATTGAATTTATGAACATAAATATTTTAACCTGTGTCCCAGCTACTACCCAGTTTATTCAGTGCTGTTTCCTAACTCCATGAAGGCATTTTCCAAATCATTGAGATTAATCCAAAGAATGAGAAGGATGGACATCATCTCAGAAGAAAAGAAAAAATAAATTCAATTAATAAGAATTCTTACACTGCAACATGAAAATTATGACTATTTAATTTTGATATTTGGCAAAACTAATACAATTATGTAAAGTTTAAAAATAAAATTAAAAAAAAGAAAATTATGACTATTTAATTTTAATTTCATACTTTTAATGAAAAGTATGACTATTTAATTTTTTGTTACATAATTATCCTAAGTATAGTTTTTTCACTGGAATAATGTAATACAGACGTTCTCAGAACACAGTTGTGCTTTAGCATCAGGGCTTGCTTGCTTTTATCAACTTGCAGCTGCAAGGGAACACAGAATGATTTAGACCCAATCCACCTAATGTGGTTTTGACAAGTTATATCACCTCTCTGTGCCTTTTTCCTTATCTGTAAAATCTAGATGAAAATAGTCCTATTTCACATGAGGTTGTGGGAATTAAACAAATTAGTATTTCTAAATGCTCTGGAATTATTAGTTTTTTCATTAATAAAGGTAAAATAGTATTTACTTCATTATATGGTTAAGAGAATTTAATGAAGATTGCATTAAATAAATATTAGCTTCTATAATTATTAGCTGTTAATAAATAGAAACAAAATTAAATCTGCATGTAGTAGTAATGAAAATACTTATTATAGACATTTTCAATTTAGAAATGGGTCAAGAGACATGACTGTTAATGTTAACAACTTGGAATTTAGAATCAGACAGAGTGGATATAAATCTTGGTTCTGTCACGTACCAGCTTTGTAATATCTATAGTGACATCAAATCACACCACTATTCTCTACTAGTGTTAGCTTCTTCTTTTGGAAAATGTGAATAATAATTCTTGCATCTAAGTGTTGTTGTGAACATTAACCGAGACCATGTTTGTAAAGTAGCTGGCACTCTGTGTGCTTTCAATAATTGCTGGGTATTAGTAACTTTCATATTTATTGGGTTCCACAGTTTGAAACTCAAATCACGTTTTCCCCCAAAATACTATATTTCAGGTTGTGACCAGTATTTTGGAAAAGTCTAGGTTAAAAAAAAAAAAATATATATATATATATATATATATATTTCAAAGATTAAGTAAAAAAAAAAAAAGAAACAGAATAACTAACACAAAAGCCATATTCCAGTGAAAACATAGCAATCTTAAGAAGCCTCTGAGGAAATCTGGACTATGAGTGCCTTCACCGGAGGCAGCCCTCCTTCCAGTCACATTCATGGAAGGGTGTTCTTGTCCATGAAGCAGTAGATGTTCCTACGGACCAGTAGGCAAGTGACTGTGTTCTCTTGGTCTGCACAAATGCAACCCTCTTTCTCTCTCTTGTACCTTCAGCTACAGAGACTTGATGGGTCACAGTCCACAGTGCATCACACATTATTATCATTGGCTCATTCAAATTCTTTTCTTTGCTTACTCGCTTGTTTATTTTATCCCCATATCTAGGCTGTGCATGCTAAGTCGCTTCAGTCATGTCCGACTCTTTGTGACCCTATAGACTGTAGCCTGCCATGCTCCTCTGTCCATGGGATTCTCCAGGCAAGAATATGGGGATCTTCCCAACATAGGGATCAAACCACATCTCTTATGTCTCCTACACTGGGAGGCAGGTTCTTTACCACTTTTGCCATCTGGGAAGCCCAATTATATTTGCTGGGTTGGGGCAAGAGTATAAATGGAGGCCTCAGGCCCATGATTCTGTCTGCTTCCTGAATTTCAGGGAACCTCAAGCAGATGCATATGAATGCCACAGGCTACACATGTATATTCCATCCTCCTTCACTACCCCACATCCTGGGCTTGAGGATGCCACACTAAAAAAAAAAAAAAAATTGCTTTCCTTGACCAAACCTTAGTCAGGCTCCTTGAAGGCCTCTTCTGAACTGATTTAATCTTGGACCTCAGTGTCCATCTTTCTTGGATCTGTGTCACCCAGTTTTAGCAAAGATCCTGCCAGGTCAGTTTAGTCACTGGTTTTTCTTAGTAATTTTCTATTCACTGAGCCCAACTCTTCTGTTTCTTGGCTATAAATCCGTACTTCTTTATGTTGAACTTTAAATGGAGCCCAGTTCTTTCTCTCTCTCTCTCTTTTTTTTAATATTTATGGAGGTTGTCCTTAAGCCATACGCCAATTAATTCACTGTTAGTGATTCCTTACTCTTATCAATATCTTCATTTTCTACCAGTAATACAAAAATTGAGCACACTCTTATTCCTTTTGGCCCTTTTCATCCCTCACACCGTAATATTGACATTGAGAAGCATGAGTCAGACCTTAACCAATTTGCCATCTTTTCAAGAGATGCAACAAACCACTTCATATCAGTCATTCCATTGGTGAGATAAACTGGAAAACAAAGGAGAATTTCTAAATGTGTTTAGTGTGGGGTTCCTACTGAGATTCCCCAGATATACATCTCCATCATATAAAATTTCAGACAATTCTTTATATACTCAGAAAGAATTATTTTTAATTAGATTTCTTCACTGCTGCTGCTGCTACTGCTAAGTTGCTTCAGTCGTGTCTGACTCTGTGCGACCCCATGGATTGCAGCCTACCAGGATTCTCCAGGCAAGAACACTGGAGTGGGTTGCCATTTCCTTCTCCAATGCGTGAAAGTGGAAAGTGAAAGTGAAGTCGCTCAGTTGTGTCTGACTCTTAGCGACCCCATGGACTGCAGCCTACCAGGCTCCTCCATCCATGGGATTTTCCGGGCAACAGTACTGGAGGGGGGTGCCATTGCCTTCTCCCAAATACTGCTATATAAATGCATTTATGAATAGCCTTAATGAATATTAAGTGTCCAAAAGAAAGGATTGTTGCTTGCTTCTGTTTTTATATAGTCAGAGAGAGCAAGGAGTTCCAGGGTTTGCCAGAGCCAATGCCTGTTTTTCTGCTGGTTTTCTGTTGGTTTCTGCTCTAGTTACATATATCATCCTGGGTCCAAATACAAATCATATGTCAGTAATTCACTTTTAAAAAATATATGTATGATGCATCTTAACAATACATCTTTATAGTTCTAAGTCAAAGAAATTTTTGCTATTTGATAAAATGTATAAATGTAACCAATATGCCTAATTAAACTATATTCTTGAGAAAATATAAACAGGATTGAAAATGGATAAACAGGGTTATAAGTTTGGTTGACTCTCATTTAATGCTGGGCTGTCAAGGTCTAGTAGAATGTTTTTCCAAGAAGATCTCACTTAGGACTTATGTGTTCTTTAATGTAAACAGTACACGGAAATGCTACGGCACAAATAAAATAATTTATTGTATTATTATCAAAGAATATCTGTCGGGTAAATCTATATTCTTGACTCTGCCATTAATTTAAATCTTTAAACTTTTCTTCAAAGACCTCTTCAAAGTCCTTGTGTTTAAACAAACCATCTATTACAAATTACATGGAGCTTCTTTCTACCAGTTTAAATCTTGTAGATTATGGCACTGAGTCCACCTGAATCAAAGAAAAAAAAAACAACTCGTAACACCAGTTTGTAATTGTTTTGTTTAAAATAGATGAACATTCAAAAATGAAAATAGACCTTCTTCAATTTACCAATTTGATTTTAAAAGAAGTACATGGGGTAGGAATTCTAGAAAATGCATCCAGTAATGAATCATGAGAGTTTTACAGAAAAGTTGTTTCACAAGTTGCTAGAGACTGCACTAGATATGAAGAATAGAGACTTTGTCTTCCAGAAATTAAGTTTCTGGTGGAAGATATAAGAAAAACTCATAAATTTTTAAGCTGTTTGATACCTTAGAGATATCTCATCTCATTAGAGAAATTAATGATAACTCACATCAGGATACACACTAACTTAGGCTAAGTTGACCACTAGCTCACTTATATTCACTGCATTCCCTACTACACTTCTTTCATCTGTACCAAGAGCCACAAATAACTTCAGCTTTCATTTTTCCTGAGTATCAAACCCATATATCAAACTCTACCATGCACTCCTCAAATCATCCAAACTCAGTGTTCAGTGATGAAACTGTGATCTTCCCACCTTAACCTCCTTTCCTCACTATGATTCCTGGTTTTGTTTTGCTTTTAACTATTATCCATCCAGTTGTAAAACATAGAAATTTAGGGGTCATTTTTCACTTTTTTTCCCCCCTCAAATGCTAATTTGATTAAAATATTGTTATATCACATCTGATTAAAAATACCAAAATGTCATTCTCTGTCTCCAGGATTAGATTTTCATCTAGTCTGAATCATAAAGTTTCTAACAATCAGAACTTTGCTTCTTGGTCAGCTTTCTATAATTTCCACACCTGAGTAAGATATGGTTATTCTCATGCTTAACTTGGCCTGTGAGCATTGAAACCTAAGACTGCTTCCAAATGTTTCTAAAAACTAACTACAACAACACAAATTACCATGGGAGATTCGACATTTTTATTTGTTTTTCAGTAGTAAAAATGACCTGTAGGAAAGGGCTGCAATTATAACTAAACTCGATAATTGGAGATAATTGCCCAATAGTAATTTGTTTCAATATATTAAAAGCTTAGAGGGATATGGCCCATGAAACAACCCCTTTCCTGATGCTAAATGATAACTTCCTACCTGGTAAATTGGTCTCATTTTCTTCTTATTCAAGTTTATGTACTTTAATTTAATACTCTCCACTATGCGGCCTTCTACTCCTACAGTGCATATGTAAATATACTAGCCCCTCATTAACAGGGTCCATTAAAACTGAGAAGTTTGCAAAGGGCAAAAATGTTGGGCTAAATTTTGGCCTTTCTCTACATATGAGCAAAACATCCACAGTGGATTAAAAATGCGTATTATATTAATGTAGAACTTTTCCTAAACAAAATAATGATTTGTGGGATCATTTAAAGGCCTTTTACAAGATATAAATATTTCTTCAGGTTATCTAAAAAGCATGAGTTGGTTTATATATTTGATATATAAGCCAGAAAGAAGAAACTCTATATTTTAAATATCAACCT
The DNA here is from genome assembly GCF_003369695.1 of Bos indicus x Bos taurus. NCBI lineage: Eukaryota > Metazoa > Chordata > Mammalia > Artiodactyla > Bovidae > Bos > Bos indicus x Bos taurus. Next base: position 84,097,094 of record NC_040079.1, read on the forward strand.
ATAACAGTGTTCATTCCAAGAAAGGCCAGCTCAGCTGTTTGGAGTCCTTTGGCATATTAAGCACAGGGTTCGATACCCTAGATGCCTTAGGCATTTCCATAACAATAGGTATTGCTTTGAAAACAGACATTATTCCAGGGTCCCTGAGACCAAACAAGGTCCTCACTGTCACGTTTTTAAATAAGCAGGGTGTCCAAGAAAGTCCATAATATAAGTCAGTGGAACTGGAAGGTTGCATCTATTATGATGGCTGCATATCTAGTATTTTTATATGTTATTCTTTTCTCTTTCCATCTCTTTTTAGATTTTACTATTGAGTACTTTGTTCTTTTACCGCAATTTAAATCCTTCATCTACTTTTTGTTATGAAATATTTCAAGCATGTAGAATTATGTTGAGCAATATATTTAAATTATAAATCTAACACACAACTTTGTGAAATGCTAAACTAGTTACTGCAAATATATGTAATATATAATACGGAGTTTATATTTTTTTAGAGAAATAATACTTTATTGAAATAGCCATACCTCCCTGTGTCCTCATTCTCTTATTTCTTAGAGGAAAATAGATTCTGAATATACTGTTTAACTTTTCCAGAAATGTTTGTTACATTTTTACTGCTTACATATGAATGTATGTATCCATAAGCAGTATCATTTGCTGCTTTCAACTTGAAAACCCAGTATAATTCTTTTTGTGTTCCTATACTCTGGGATTCTGTTTCTTTAACATTGTTTTTTAAATTTTTCTTTATAGATGCCTGCAGCTCTCCCCCTCCCCCCAATTAAACTTCTGTATCCATCTAGTGACTATATTTCAGTCACTTCTGTAGAACATAGACATTGTTCTCTTTTTTCTATTATATTTAATCTTACAATAAATATTTTTAAAAATTTCTATTACTGCACATGTAGAGAAGGTTCTCAAGAATATACTTAATTGTGAAAAACTGGATCTTGGTGTATGTGCATTTTAAACTTTGAGTATTGGCAAGACACAGTTTTACCCAGTTACCCCCTCAGGAAAACTCTCCCATCAGGAAGCTTCCATAAGCCTCTAATCCTTCTCCATCAGAAGGCAGACAGACTAAAAACCACAATCACAGAAAATTAACCAATCAGATCACATGGACCACAGCCTTGTCTAAAACAATGTAACTATGACCCATGCCGTATAGGGCCACCCAAGATAGAGGGTCATGGTGGAGAGTTCTGGCAAAACATGGTCCACTGGAGAAAGGAATGGCAAACCACTTCAGTACACTTGCCTTGAGAACCGCATGAACAGGATGAAAAGGAAAAAAGATAGGACACTGAAAGATGAACTCCCCAGGTTGGTAGGTGCCCAATATGCTACTGGAGATCAGTGGAGAAAGAACTCCAGAAAGAATAAAGAGACAGAACCAAAGCAAAAACAACACACACTTGTGGATGTGACTAGTGATAGAAGCAAAGTCTGATGCTGTATGATAGAACAATATTGTGTAGGAACCTGGAATGTTAGGTCCAAGAGTCAAGGCAAATTGGAAGTGGTCAAACAGGAGATGGTAAGAGTGAACGTCTACATTTTAGCAATCAGTGAAGTGAAATGGACTGGAATGGGTGAAATTAACTCAGATGACCATTGTATCTACTACTGTAGGCAAGAATTCCTTAGAAGAAATGGAGTAGCCATCATAGACAACAGAAGAGTCCAAAATGCAGTACTTGGATGCAATCTCAAAAACAACAAAATGATCTCTGTTTGTTTCCAAGGCAAACCATTCAATATCACAAAATCCAAGTCTATGCACTGACCAGTAATGCTGAAGAAGCTGAAGTTGTACGGTTCTATGAAGACCTACAAGACCTTCTAAAACTAACACGCAAAAAAGATGTCCCTTTCATTATAGGGGACTAGAATGCAAAAGTAGGAAGTCAAGAAATACCTGATAACAGGCAATTTTGGCCTTGGAGTAAAGAATGAAGCAGAGCAAAGGCTAATAGAGTTTTGCCAAGAAAATGTATTGGCCATAGCACACACCCTATTCCAACAATAACAAGAGAAGAGTCAACATTTGGACTTCACCAGGTTGTCAATACCAAAATTCGATTAATTGTATTCTTTGCAGCCAAAGATAGAGAAGCTCTATACAGTGAGCAAAAGCAAGACCAGGAGCTGACTGTGGCTCAGATTATGAAATCCTTATTGCCAAATTCAGACTTAAATTGAAGAAAGTAGGGAAAACCACTAGACCATTTAGGTATGACCTAAATCAGATCCCTTACGATTATACAGTGGAAATGAGAAATAGATTCATTGGATTAGATCTGAGAGACAAAGTGCCTGAAGAACTATGGACAGAGGTTTGTGACATTGTACAGGAGGCAGGATCAAGTCCATCCCCAAGAAAAAGAAATGCAAAAAGTCAAAACGTTGTCTGAGGAGCCCTTACAAATAGCTGTGAAAAGAAATGAAGTGAAAAGCAAAGGAGAAAAGGAAAGATATACCCATTTGAAAGCAGAGTTCCAAAGAATAACAAGGAGAGATAAGAAAGCCTTCCTCAGTGATCAATGCAAAGAAAAGAGGAAAAAATAGAATGGGAAAGACTAGACATCTCTTTAAGGAAATTAGAGATACCAAGGGAACTTTCATGCAAAGATGGGCACAATAAAGGACAGTAATGGTATAGACCTAACAGAAGTAGAAGATATTAAGAAGAGGTGGCAAGAATACACAGATGAACTATACAAAAATGATCTTAATGACCCAGATAATCACAATGGTATGATCACTCACCTAGAGCCAGACATCCTGGAATGCGAAGTCAGGCTGCCCTTAGAAAGCATCACTATGAACAAAGCTAGTGGAGATGACAGGATTTCAGTTGAGCTATTTCAAATCCTAAAAGATGATGTTATGAAAGTGCTGCACTCAATATGCCAGCATATGTGGAAAACTCAGCAGTGGCCACAGGACTGGAAAAGTTCAGTTTTCATTCCAATCCCAAAGAAAGGCAATGCCAAAGCATGTTCAACCTTAGCACAATTGTACTCATCTCACACACTAGCAAAGTCATGCTCAAAATTCTCCAAGCCAGGATTCAACAGTTCATGAACCGTGAACTTCCAGATGTTCAAGCTGGGTTTAGAAAAGGCAGAGGAACCAGAGATCAAATTGCCAACATTTGCTGGATCATTGAAAAAGTGAGAATTCCAGAAAAACATCTACTTCTGCTTTATAGACTATGCCAAAGCCTTTGACTGTGTGGTTCACAACAAACTGGAAATTCTGAAAGAGATGGGGATACTAGACCACCTGACCTGCCTCTTGAGATATCCGTATGCAGGTCAAGAAGCAACAGTTAGAACTGGACAGGGAAGAACAGAGGGGTTTCAAATCGGGAAAGGAGTATGTCAAGTCTGTATATTGTCACCCTGCTTATTTAACTTTTAAGCAGAGTATATCATGAGAATCCTGGGCTGGATGAAGCACATTTGGAATCAAGATTGCCAGGAGATTAATAACCTCAGATATGCAGATGACACCACCATCATGGCAGAAATTGAAGAAGAACCAAAGAGCCTCTTGATGGAAGTGAAAGAGGAGAGTGAAAAAGTTGGCTTAGAATTCAATGTTCAGAAAACTAAGATCATGGCATCCAGTCCCATCACTTCATGGCAAATAGATGGGGAAACAGGGGAAACAGTGGCAGACTTTATTTTTGGGGGCTCTAAAATCACTGCAGATGGTGACTGTAGCCATGAAATTAAAAGACTCTTGCTCCTTGGTAGAAAAGTTATGAACAACCTAGACAGCCATATCAAAAAGAAGAGACTTTACCAACAAAGATCCATCTAGTCAAAGCTATGGTTTTTCCAGTAGTCATGTATGGATGTGAGAGTTGGACAGTAACGAAAGCTGAGCGCCAAAGAACTGATGCTTTTAAACTGTGGTGTTGGAGAAGAGTTCCTTGGACTGCAAGGAGATCCAACCAGTCCATCCTAAAGGATGGCCACCTGATGTGAAGAACTGACTCATCTGAAAAGACCCTGTGCTCAGCAAGATTGAACATGGGAGAAGAAGGGGACAACAGAGGATGAGATGATTGGGTGGCATCACTGACTCAATGAACATGAATTTGCGTGAACTCTGGGAGTTGGTGATGGACAGGGAGGCCTGGCGTGCTGCAGTCCATGGGGTCACAAAGAGTCAGACACAACTGAGCAACTGAATTGAACTGAGTATTGTCAAATCCCTCTTCCAAGATTTGTTTGTACTAATATATACACAAGTGACAAGTATATGAGCTTCTGAAGCAAAAAATAGTTTACATTTTCATCATCTTAGGCATGAGTTTCCTGGACTAACAAATCATACTAATGCAGATAACAAGTTGTATGGTTATAGATGTTTTTGATTCTCAAATGCTAAACTTCTGTCTCCTTTTTTCTCAGGATCACTCCCATGTCTTACTATATAGTCAAACAAATACACATGGAATTTTTTCAGTTTTTAATCTTAGGTTGTATCTTTATTTATAGTAATAGCTTGGGCATGCTCTTTAAGAGGACCCTATATAATTTTTTTTCTTTTTAAAATTTTATGTATACACATTACCATAAATTCTCATGTTTGAAGCATGTCAAAGCACTCAGAAAACTTGACATTTCTTTATACAACATCCCTACAAGTTATTTCATTACAGGTTTGGTATATTATAATATTATCTATTTGCAAATATAAAATATCCTACATGGGTGTACAAAATCAATAAGAAATGAAATTGTCTCTAAAAGAAATTCAAGTAAATTATTTATAAAACAAAATCAGAAACCTCAACTTATGCCTTTAAAAATTTAAATTCATACAGCTAAGCATACAGATGACTATTTTTAATTTTCACTTATAGAATGGTAATTGGAAATCTTAAAAGTTGTTACTTGAGTAGTAATATTAATTCAGTCTACTCATGTCTAAATTAAATCACAGTAAAGCTTAAGTATATAATTATAATGATTGGGAAGAGAAAATTATTCTTTTTTTCATAAGGGAAATTATTGCATACTTACAGTGCAAAATATATCTACTAAAATTTTTTAGGAGATATTTTCCTTTCTATTTGAGTCAGTGTGATTCTATGTGTAAAATCTGGTTATCATGTTCAGGGTCTAAAAACAAAACTTGCACACAAACCAACATTCTGTTTATAACCATAAAACACTAATGTTTGTATTTTATTATAATACAACCAAAATATACATTTAGAAACTTGCAATTATTTTAGATTACAAGACTACACTTCTTTTAAAATAGCAAAACTATAAATTCAAAGTAGATTGCTAACCACTTACAATTAAGTATTAAATTACACAAATAACTGACAGATTTTTTGCCCTTCACCCCCAAATCACCTATTTCAAACATACCATAAATACTTTAATATGAAAAATATTTAAATGAGAGGTATAAGTCATGTATATGTTCCTGTCTTTGCACTGTCAATGTGTCCAATCTTGGAATACTAGATCTTTTTTTAACCTCAAATGTAAATTAAATTATTTAAATATTGTCATTTACTGTGAGAAAAATATTTCTATAAAAACATTTTAAATATCTCTTTTTTCTAAATTCTCCATTCCCAATAAGGCTAATGAATTCCAACATTTTGTCCAAGACAAATTATAAAGGGATGCTGTTTCAGCTTTCATTTCCACTTTTATTTATTTATATCTTATTTCACGAGATATATTTAAGTTTTAAAATATCAGTGTTTGATGCTATTGTTCAATTTAGCATTTTGTTGACAATTGGAGGCTGTCTAATTGTCCTTGAAATTTTAATTTTCAATATAATATAGAAAAACAGGCACTGGCAACTGTAAACTTATCTTTTGCTTGAGTTTATACAATTCAGCAGAAACAAAAGTTAATAGCATATAAAGAACTGAAACATAGACCAAATAACAATTCAAGAGTAAACTCATTTTGCAGGCAGCATATTGTAGGTAAGTAGTATTTAGCTAACGGATTTGTGAGGTATGGTGTGAGTTATAATTCTTTCACTACCGTTGTGGCTTTTGCACATTTCTAATGTTCTCGATTTTCTATTTCTTAAATAATTTGGTTGATTTTCAAAAAAATTTTTTAATAATGTGAATGTGTTTTGAGCTCTCTGTGGAAAAATAGGTTCTACACTAATTATTTAGACTATCTACTTCTAAACAAACTTAAAATTCCCAATACATCAAATGTAAATGAATGCACAGTTAGGATTTAGCAGCATGAAATTCATATTTAGCTGGAATGAAATTCAAATGATGAATATGCAAGTCAGAGACATGTATTCAAAACATGGGGGAAAAAAACCCATAAAATTAAGGCTAAACACAGACATTTTAAGACCTCTCTGTAAAAAGCTGAGTTTTTAGCAAATCTGAAACTATTAACTATAATTTTATTTTTCATTATTTCAAAGAAAATTTGGTAAAAGCTTTCAGTGGTGAGGAAGTATATATTGTGTCTTATCTCTAGACAATATATTCACACTGTTCCCCTAAGTGTTTTAGGCAATTAAAAGATTAAAAAATTAAATGTAGCAGCTTAGATGTCTTGTTCTTATAAATATACATAAATCTTTGCCAATAAAAGTTTTATTTATTACATGAATTTTTTACTAACAATATTTCAAACTTATTTAAGTAATTACCATAAATTAATAGTTTTAGATCCAAAGCAGCCATTAAAATTTAGCTGTCCATTAAAATTCCTAACTTTTTTCTGAATAACTAAGAAAGAATTAATTTAAAAATGGCTTAGACATTCATATTTTGATGAAAACCAAATTTATTTTCACAAGTCAATCCTAACACTTGAGTTTCATATAATTCTCTCAAAGCTATTCGTAATTTGACCATTACTGTCTAATATACACATATTTGGAAATCTTTTTAAAAAACATACTCATACTTATATGCTTTGAGCTTATTAAGAGTTCCGGCAAGATTTTAAGCCAGCAAATCAATAGTTTCAAACACTCTTGTTAGCAGTCTGATCTTGCTTGAACTATTCATATGGATTACTTTTTAATAGACTGATTTGTTCTGGTTCACTTAAAAAAACTATCTTTCTTAAGTTTTCCTTATAGTAAAACATCTACAAATGTTTATGAGTATCCTATCAAAAGGTGACTTAACATCATAGATCAGTGTGACTTCTTTGAGTAGGTAAGCAATGCAAGTACAATGACTGTAAGATAGGACATTTTGAGCATAAAACCAGGAACAGACATGATACTGAACTCTAGTAAGTTCCCTTCTCAGAGGCTTTTACTTTCAAGACACGTACAATGCATGAGAAACAAGCAATGTCTGCTATTTAGTTTTCTGAAAAGCTGCCTTCTGTGTGAGGAAGTGACTAATTTTTCATTTCACACTAAAAAGGGCGTGAAAAGGCAAAACAGAAGAAGGCTAAGGGTTTCGTATTGTATGAAGGAAAGGTGAGTCCTTCTTAAACAGGCAGGAAACATACCATACATATTCAGAGGGAAGGTCAAATTGGAAACATTTGAAAGCACTAACAAAACGTGAAAAATGTTAATGTGAGTTTGTTTTCTTTACATGCAGTAGACTTATTTATTATTAAATTACTAAAACAATGAGATTATACAGCATATAATCTCAGAAATGCAAAAAAGGTTGTGAAGAAAAAGATGTCAAAGAGTTAATTTAACCCTTTCCGTTGTAAAAATTTTTGCATTTCATTATTTAACAAATACATAGTATTCCCACTCCCCACGACAGTTGTCTATCTAATTCTCTCTCTATATATATGTATATATTGTTTTTTCCTATTCACTCAAATAAAATCTAATAATCCATTATTTAGGAGAGAATAAAGACACTAAATAGAAATAATTTATAGAGTATGATGAAATTTTTAGAAGAAAGAGAGGCAGTACACACTGAAATTCCATTGGTTGTATATAAATTTGTGTTCTTTCTTCCCATGATCCTTTAGAAAATGTAACTTTTCCTCAGGCGTTTACTTGCAGTTTCTTATAATCTAGAGTTTTTCGTTTTTTTTTTTAAACAGATGAATTACAAATTGGCAGCTACTTATACTCCAGTGCATAAAGCCACATTACCTTTCATCCACTGTATTTGTGATTGTTCTTCCTTTTTATGGGGAGTTTTCCCCAAAGCCAGAATTTATGGCTGTCTTTCTTTCTCTTAACAAATCCCATCTGCGTTCCCCCCGGTTAGGATGCAGTATACTTCGTGATGTTTTCTTTTATCAAAATGCTTTCCCATACCCTATTAAAATATTTATTAAGCATTATGCCCCTATAAAGCTCAGCATATATTCTAAAAACACATAACTGAGCATCAAGTTCTCTCTGTGAACCTGTTATCCTGACAAGTCACAAGGAATCCTGGGAGGAACATTTATGCCCTTCAGTAAATCAATGCTGCAGGACACTAAATTGTAACCCCTGGGGTCTGAAAGGAGTAATGCACCTCTCCAAATTTCCGAACCATACATACACCAAGAGCAAATGGCTCCCTGGGAAAGTTCCTGTTGATACTGTGAGCTGTATTTTGCATCTTCCCTCCAATTCTACCCCCAGGCAGCCAGTTCTAAAGTGGAATGATATATCCGTTCATAAGAACATAAAGCAACAACTGCATGGTAAACTCCATGCTTAAAGGCCATGCAAAGGACATAAAGCACCTTATTTCAGTGTCAAATTTGATGCTTTTTTAACTCAGTTATTTACATAATAAATTCAAAAACTCAGAGTATAAAACATTTACAAGTGTAAAGCCCCTGTTTTGAGGATAATTCAGATACTTTGCAGGTGTAAGTTTTAGTTCTTGGAAAACTGGTTCAGATGAATGATTCACCCTTATTAATGCCATATCCACCATATAGTCTTATTCAGATTACTGTTCTTGTGCTTTAGCAAAATTCCATGGAAAGCTCTTATGAGTTAGTATAAGGATGAATAAAACAGACAACAGTGTTTTTGCAGGTAAAGAGTTCTTTTCTTTAAATTAAATAGAAAACTATGTGGCCACAGCTCTAGGAAGTTCTTCCAGGTCTCTGTGATGTCTTCGATTTCGTTTCTTCTTCATTTCCTGCATGTGCTTCCACTTCGGGCTGCCCTTGTTCCGCTGTCTCCGCTTCTCCCTGTGCCACATCTGTTCACAGTACTGGTCTAGGCTGAAGTTTGGACTGCTAAGGATTTGGATGTAGTCTTTATATCTCAACCTTGACTCAGCCAACAAATCCTTGACTGGCCCCTCCTCATGCTCTGCCCTCTGGGTGTTTTCCATCTGTTCATTCTCAATGATATTCAAAGTCAGCTTCACTATGGTGTGGATAAAAGTGTGCTCCTGTGCTTTGCAGTAATACAGCCCAGAGTCCTTCTTCTGCAGACTTCGAATCAGTAGCCCATATTCTGTTTTGATGATCCTTTCATCGGGTTTTACCTGCAGAGTTGAAAAAAGGTAGGTAATAAATGAGAGCCAGAGAGGCTGCATAGTTTACTTAGATGAATCTACAAGATCTAGTCCCCATCTCTCTGTCATTAAGCATAATACTGTCAGCTGTTGTGGAAGAGAGTGAAAAATTCAGCTCAAGTAGCTGCCCCCAGAAGTGTATGGTTGCATCTGATCATATCTAATTGAGTCTTTGGAATATAATTAGTTTTTCCTCCCAATCTACAGATAGGAATAAAAAGTCATGAAAATGAAGTAAACCTGGAAACTATCAGCTGACCATCTTTAAAGAGATTCCACATACTAATTGGTATTCTAAGAACACCGATTTGTATCTGAATTTTAGAACTAGAATATAACATTGTCAGTCACTCTGTAGAAAAAGAGCTTTAGTGCACACTACTACCTATCATTTAGAAGAGAATGATGATTCTGAAAGGAATTTACTCTTTTTTTCTAGATACTGCCAAATAAATGAGCTGAATAGCATATGGAAACTATAAGTGGTGACTTGTTAAAAGTCAAGTGGAAAGGCATGGAGGACACAGCCTTTGGGATGTTAGAGCTGTAACTAAGTAGGACCATATAGTCAGAAGGTTAGAAACATTTAAAGCTGAATTTCTCTTTTTACTATGAATTGAATTTTGATACTGTGTGTCTGTATGATACTTTAGACTATGTCATCTGTGAAAATACTTCCCATACCTCAGTATACTATAACATTGTGATGTGACTTCGAGTGTGAGAAAGCTCAATGAACAAAAAGAACCTCCCCTGGAATGTGATGCTCTTTGCCCTTTGAAGCAATAGTACAGAAAGACAATTCAAATGTTTAAGCTTGCCTGGCCCCCAGTCTGGTGTGAATAGTGAACCTATCTTCCATAAACTAGAGGCATGTTTACCAACACAAGAGCCCTGTTTAATGTGGACTATTGTTGAGCACTCGGCACTAAGTAGAATAACGACAACAACAACAAAGAGGTCTGGAAGATTTCCCAGTTTACACATCTGCCCCTGTACTGTGGACTTTGAGCTGATGGAAATCAAAGAGGCATAAAGACGGCTAAATTAAATTTATTCACAGTGGGTGGACTATACTTTGCATCTTTATGTGAAAAATATGTAGGAAAAAATCCCCCTATTCTGGAAATATGAGAAAAGGAAAAGAAACATCTCTGGCTACCAGCCCAGTTAACTCACAAGTATATGGCCAACCACCCTCTGTGCCAGAGAAGTGCAGCTGGCGGGGTACCACACGAGGCCAAAGGCAGGTCACAGCTCAGATCCCTGGTTAATGAGGCCGAATGGTCTCCAGCCCTGCCTTTGCTCTACACTGAATCCACACCATCAGGGGTTTGCTTGTTACCCTTACTTTGCCTATTTGGTTGAGTTGGTGTGTAGTTTCTTTTTCTTTTTTCTTTTTCTAATGGATTTATTCTAAAGGCCCAGCCATTTTAAAATGCTACTGTAATAAAACTCATGTTGAATTCATTTATATTCTTAGAAACTATAGAAATCTCCTGCCTAGGGTAAAAGTTGAACTTGAATTGGTAGAGCTCTAAAAGATTAAACAAAAATAATAATCGCAAATTTAACATGTACTATATATTTTTTGTTTTAAATAATTTTATTGTAGGAATTATTTTTAAATTTAAATACATCTTAGATTAAGAAACTGAAATTCTGACTCCATAGCCTAGGTTCTGGTTCCTTTCTGCTCTACTTCCTATGACTATTCATTTATCTTCCCTGATTGGTCTCCCATTTATCAAGTTGGTGAAACAGCATATGGTGTATTTGGGAGGGGGGTGGGTGGTTAAAAGTAAAGCTCTTTGAAGGTTAAATGTGAAGTATTATTAGAAGCATCATAGACTACTGCTATACTGCTGGAGAAGTGATGTTCTGAAGCTTTACTTCGGTGATTTAATGGAAAATGGCCTGTGGCTATTATTAATAGCAAGATGATCAAAGTGGGTGACTTCAGTTACAGTTCATCTTTGGATTTTCTTTTCTAGCTGGTATTCTTGCTAATTTTTTTCCTAATTTATCTGTTTTAACAGGAGGATAATTGCTTTACAATATTATGATGGTTTTTGCCATACATCAATATAAATCAGTCATAGGTATACATGTGTCCTGTCCATCCTATCTTGCTAAACTGCATTTAATGCGACTCTTAGAGATTGTTACACCTCTGACTCAATACTTTTAATTTTTATTTTCAAGCTTCTGACAGGAAAGAACGATGACTTTGTGATTTCACACGTATTACACAACATTTTATCATTATTTTTGCTATTCTTGTTTTATGTCCTGTTTACGTTACTTTACTCTAAAGTCTTGCCCTCTTCCCTCCTTTCCAGTCCCTACAGGATTCCGGGTTTCATAAACACCTGGCATTTCATTACCCCGTTGGGGTCCTTTACTTTTCCTTTCTTTGATGGAATGCTTACATTTTCTTTGGTTTTTGACCTACAGATAAAAAGTCTGCTTTAATGAATTTCTTTTTGGATTTATCTAAATTCTATGAGATAATTTAAGGGATTTTTTTTTTTTTGTCTTCCTAAAATTTTAAAAATATGCCTTTAATGAAATGGTATCTCTAATAAAACATTTTTAACTGATATATTTTCATAGGATTTTTGCAATATAGAGATAGAAATCTGTGACCCAGAAATTAAGTGGTTGATTAACATTTGCCTCCTTCACATTCTCATTCTCTGTAATGTTCTCATTCCATGCTGGAATAGGATGCATTATGCAGACTGCATCTCGACAGCGAAATGTCAGCACAGTCAATTTAGAAAATTCAGCTCCTCTACAAAGAGATAATGTAATCTCTGGCCACTGATTTAAACTCATAGAATTTTCTCCACTCTAGTGATATGTAAAAGCTGCTCAGCCTTACAAATCAAAACCACGCTTGAACTCGGGTCGACTATCCATTTGCCTAATGTGAACAAGGATAATATATTTGGCATTATTAAATGTAGATCTTCAGTGAAGGGCAATTCATTTAAAATGAAAAGAGAAACATGGAATGGGACAAAGGACAGTTAGGTATTAAGCAGCAGGTAAAGGTCAGGGACTTGATTCTCTGATAATAGCAGCCTAATGGTAATTCCTTTGCAGATAATTCACCTGTCAGGTCTTTCATAGCTAAAGCATGTGTCTTCCAAGTGACTAGGGCTTCAAGAGTATCTCCCTTCAACAAACATAGACGGAGACTTATTTAAAAATAGTGCTGAGGAAACTGGCTCATTATTTAAAAGGGAAAAAAATCAAATGAATACATAACTCATTCTTGATTAATATCTTGGAGTAAATGTAAATATAAAATATAAACTGTAATTGTAGGGACTTCCCTGGCAGTCCAGTAGTTAAATGAATACATAACTCATTCTTGATTAATATCTTGGAGTAAATGTAAATATAAAATATAAACTGTAATTGTAGGGACTTCCCTGGCAGTCCAGTAGTTAAGACTCTGTGCTTCCATTTCAGGAGGCATGGGTTTATCCCTGGTTGGGGAACTGAGATCCTACATGCCATGCAATAGGGCCAAAAAAACCCAAAAAAACCCCAAAAAATTACAATTGTAAAAGTAAAATCATAAAATGATGAGAAAATATATATATATGTTTTTATTGGGAAAGGAACTTCTAAACACAAAGAGAAATCATATAAATCAATAGAAGTTCCAAATGTGTGTGTTTTGAACACACAAAAGAATTTTAGAGATATAAAACATAATAAAAAGTTACTTATGCATAATGTTAAATGTTACTATTTAAATATGTAAAGGGATTATTAAAATTTTTAAATGACTGTATCAACATAAACCAAGCAAGTAATAGGTAAGGCAGTTTGCCAATATGGTGATTTTGATGAGAAATTAGCAATATACAGTTGTTTATGCAAAGCTGTAAGAATATTAAAGTCTTTAACTCACTTATTTTACATTTAAGAATCTGCCCTAAGAAAACAGACAAGTAGAGAAAGATTTAGCTAAAGGAAAATTGATTAAGAGGTAACACAAGCTATTTAAATAAAACATGGAACGTGAGTGGATGATTGTGGCATCAGGCTGGCAAGGGTGTGGGACAGGAATCATGTATTAAAATTGAATGGCAGGGGAAATTGCTGATAGTGTAATGGTTAGTAGGAAAAAAACCTGAAATAGAGATCAAAATATATATGTGATTATCTACACTTTGTGATCTCATAGTCTTTTATATGTCACTGTATTTTCAAAACCATTTATATTGCTTTTATGATAAAAGCAATAAAAATAAAGACCTACAGACAGAAACAAAAACATTTGAAGGTGTTTTTAAAATATTTTAAAAATCCATGGAAAAATTACTATCACAAATGGTAAATTATTTATTCAGATCTCAAAAGTTCAATAGAAGCTTGGGGACTGTCAATTAACTTGCTGGTTACAGCATAAACACCATCAATTTTAAGAACAGCTCTATAAGAAAGTCAGCAGACAACTGACTCATGACCTTCCCAACAGCACCCAACTGTGAAACAACTCAGCAAGGAAATGTTCTCCTCCTGGCAGAGAATAACCTGGTGACAGCCTCTGTGCCACAGGGGATCCTGGGCCTTCCCTCAGGCTTTGTTTTTTTTTTTGAGTGGAGGAAAGATTTCTAACTGTGACCTTCTTGGTAAAGAGCAGAGGGTATCCTGCTGGGAAAAATGCTTCAAATCTAGTCTGGATTTTGTCCCTTTCCTCAGCTCAGGAAGCAGTATTGCATATCCTGGACAATGAATAACTGCCTATTTACAAAGATAGATGAAAATATCAGTTGAAACATTACAGCTAAAATATTTTAAGTATAATTCAATAAATACACTATTTCTGCTCCACTGAAATTTATGGAGCTTGGTACCACCATGACTGTATGATACACTGTTAAAATGTACATTAAAGTAATGCATAGCTTTTTCTGGAAACATAAAATATATGAATGCAAACATGCATAGGCAAATGTATGTATCTAAACCTGGCAGGGCACCCCAAGCAGAGTTCAACATTTTTTTAAAGTTAGATTAAATTTGTCATGGAGGAAGAAAATCGTTATTAAAAAACTATATTTAACTGAAAAGAAATCATCAAACTTTATTGACTAAAATTAAAAATAGTCATTCGAGATATTCAAAAATAAAATACTGTAATGTAACTAAAAGAAAACCTGAATGTTAAAAAATTTAGATTAATGTCCTTCCAATATTTCATGGATAAACAATAAATGCTTTATATCTTGAATTTAAATCATTTTTACATCAGATAAAACTTTATATTGGTAAACAATGAGACTCTTAAACACTTAGTATAAATATGGATATGCCATATTCTTAAAACTTCTGGATGTAACAACAAGAATCAAGTTTTATTAGAGAATTTGACATAAGGACAATTTTCGTATTTGACACAAGGACAATTATGACATAAGGACATGAGACAACTATTCCCTTAGTATTAAATATGTGAAGGGTCAATACTTTGATAGAGAAATTATTCTTAGATGAAGAGAATAACAGCTTCTTAGTTTAACAGTGGACCATACCATAAAAGTTGGCTCTTTGACTCCAAGGTTTCCCAGCCTCAGCACTGCTGATATTTGGGTGGGGCTGGATAGTTATTTATTGTGAGGGACTGAGCATTGCACCATGATTAGCATCATCCTTAATCTCTATGTACTAGACGCCAGTAGCATCCTCCCCCCAGGCAGTGACAACAACCAAAAATATGAATACTTTGGGAGCAAAACTGCCTGAAGTTGAGAACCATAATTCCACAGTAATGTTTGACTGATTACATATCCTATTTAAATGTTTATAGAGTTAACAAGAAGGCTGATATTTTAGAGGCCATCTGGTCCTCCTACTTATATGGCAGAGAAACCGAGTGCTAAAGAAGTTGCCACCTGCTCAGAAACTCTCAGCAGTCAGGGTGAACACATCATTAGTGCTACTTCCTATTTTACACATCCTCCCAGACAGAAAGTGTCTGCGATGTTATATGAATTATTTTACACTTGTGAGTAATCCTCTGCTTTGAAATTCACATTCTCATATGTGGTTTTTTTTTTCATTTTATTTTGACAGGAACTTTTGCATTTATTTTATTTACCTTAGAAAATTTTGGCCCATGGGACTTCAGTAATATTACCAAAGTCATTACTCAACTCATCTAATTCTGACCCTGTGTTCATTCCATTACAATTACATTATCCTTAATTTAATACTGGGACTTTTAGAATTCTAGATTATCACTGGTTTCTCATATTCTGTCACTTAACCTGTTTCATGATGTTCAAATAATATTAATATACAATTTCTCAGACTACCCAAACTCATCTCATTAAATTCGGTAACATATATAACTTACCTATCTCACAAAATCTTTGTAATATGTTTTAAACACATATATGTGTTAGAAAAACTGAAATAGGGAAAAGTCAAAAGTAGAGCATCCATATTACTTTTCCCTCTCTGTTGATTTAACTTTAATATACTAGAGTGAAAAGGTAGATACTTGTACAACTTATTCATATGACGATATGATATATATTTCCAGTTTTGTACAAATTTGACATGTTTCATTTTATAGTCTAAACTGAATACAACGTGAGTTAGAATTTAGTCATTGTGCTACTGTGAGGGAAAGTCTCATTCTTGATCAAGAATTGTTCTAAAATATAAAGAATCTATGAAAAACAAGAAGTTGAGGAAGAATCATGTACATTTGTTTATTTGTCTGCTTCTAAATGTATTTCATTAACACATTTGCATTAAATTGGGCTATTTGTCTCTCAAAGGCATTGTTACCTTGGATACCAGAGTATAAAATTTTACTTTCCTTTTTATCAAGTAGTGATAAGAACTGCATTTGGCACTAAAAGTTGAACATCTTCTCGCACAACCTAAATTTGATGTAAGTTTTACACTCTTTCCCTCAAGGTGATCTTTCTTTGATGACTATAACTTACCTCCTCTCGATGTTCATCTCCTGACCGCTGGATATACCACTTAACAGATGCTTGCTGGGATTTAGGTATACATTCCAGAAAGGTTGAATTAAATTCAATGCCAAAAATCACCTTTTCATCAGCAGGTTCACTAATGCCTGGAAAGCAAACATAGAATAGGAGATTAACCTAGACCTGATTTTAAAAGCAATGGGAAAACACACTGATTTAGAACAGATGCCATGAGGGAAAGATTCATATACATTATTAAAGAGAAATGAAATTCATAGCATAGTATTTGTTCAGTTCAGTTCAGTTCAGTCACTCAGTCGTGTCCGACTCTTTGAGACCCCATGAATCGCAGCACGCCAGGTCACCCTGTCCATCACCAACTCCCAGAGTCCACTCAGACTCACGTCCATCAAGTCAGTGATGCTATCCAGCCATCTCATCCTCTGTCGTCCCCTTCTCCTCCTGCCCCCAATCCCTCCCAGCATCAGAGTTTTTTCCAATGAGTCAACTCTTCGCATGAGGTGGCCAAAGTACTGGAGTTTCAGCTTTAGCATCATTCCTTCCAAAGAAATCCCAGGGCTGATCTCCTTCAGAATGGACTGGTTGGATCTCCTTGCAGTCCAAGGGATTCTCAAGAGTCTTCTCCAACACCACAGTTCAAAAGCATCAATTTTTCGGTGCTCAGCTTTCTTCACAGTCTAACTCTCACATCCATACATGACGACTGGAAAAACCATAGCCTTGACTAGATGGACCTTTGTTGGCAAAGTAATGTCTATGCTTTTCAATATGCTATCTAGGTTGGTCATAACTTTTCTTCCAAGGAGTAAGCGTCTTTTAATTTCATGGCTGCAGTCACCATCTGCAGTGATTTTGGAGCCCCAAAAAATAAAGTCTGACACTGTTTCCACTGTTTCCCCATCTATTTTCCATGAAGTGATGGGACCAGATGCCATGATCTTCGTCTTCTGAATGTTGAGCTTTAAGCCAACTTTTTAACTCTCCACTTTCACTTTCATCAAGAGGCTTTTTAGTTCCTCTTCACTTTCTGCCATAAGGGTGGTGTCATCTGTATATCTGAGGTTACTGATATTTCTCCTGGCAATCTTGATTCCAGCTTGTGCTTCTTCCAGCCCATAGTATTTGTTACCTATGAGTAAAATGCAAACTCTATCCTAGCATTTCAGTTTTTATTCTTTCATCAATATATTAACTTTTGAAGTTTCTTTTTTAAATAAGAATTCACAAGATATAACTAACATTGAGCCTCTTTGAGTTGCACTGAATAAACTTCAACATCTTTTAACTTTAAATCTTTTAATTTGTAGAAAATAGAACCAATTTTGTAGATAGTTCTGCAATAGAAATTTATTTCACCTTTAAAGAGAAATTCATTATGAACTGGTCCACAGAGCTGACCACAAACTGTATGTTATGACCATATGACATTTCAGTATCAGAAAAGTAAGTGTACTTCTCTATACTTGATGAAATTCTATGATGACGCTAATACACTGGATATTCTAATACTCTGAATCAGGATATTATCTACCCCAAAAAGGTTCTCTTTTATTCAGAGAGGGATATTATAGCCCCACATGCATCTGCAATAAGACAGTCAATGGGAGGCTAAAGGATCAGTGTCTCAGACACCTTCTTCTTATAAATCAACTGCACCATCTGAAATACATTCCATCCAGAGTAGCCAAACGCTGTGTCCCATGTGTGATCTAAGATCTGCAGCTCAAATTTGATCAAACAAAAAATGACAGCTTCTCAGCCTGGCCCAAACATGCACTTTTTCAACATATATTCAGATGTCTCAATTCTGCAGATGGGCCCACTTAGCATTTTAGGCATAAACCAGAGTAAGGCTTAAGGGACCTAAGTGAATCTTCAATCTAAGCACCCTGAATTATCAGCAAATGGCAAGAATGCACATGCATCCAATAGTTAGGTTTCTTTTTTAGAAACTTCTTTTGAACTTATTTGTGTCTTACCAGCAAAGATTAAGTCAAGCATGCTGACCCTATTATGAATTAACCTTATCTAACTGTCAAAATGCATGGATTCCACTTGAAATCTGTAGTCTATCCACTCTCTCTCTCTGCCAACTCAATAGATTATAGCCACGATTTTCAGATAATAAATTCCTAATGCACAGGAAGATCACCAGTGCAGATCAAGGAGAAGAAAGAAATGCATCATTTCACAGTAACAGAGACTGTTTTCCTGAGCAAAGGGAGTTCATGAACAAAGCAGGGAGGATGCAGGCTGATTGTTAGGCGACAGGGCAAGAGCTTGGGAGAAATTCAATTAGATGGATTCAACAAAAGAACTAGTCAATTAAGTAAATGTTAAAATTAGTGAAATCAACTGGAAAAGTGAAACAGTGAGCTGATTATATGAAATCCATCTTCAAATCAGCAGATAGTGACCCTTTGACACAGTCATCCCCACATCAGTTTTACTACAAACTAATTTACTGAATATTCCAATAATGTTTATCTCTGAGTTTAAAATTTTCTATTTGTAAATTTAAACATATATGTGTGTGTTCAAAAGCATCAATTCTTCAGAACTCAGCTGTCTTTATAGTCCAACTCTCACATCCATACATGACTACTGGAAAAACCATAGCTTTGACTAGACGGACCTTTGTTAGCAAAGTAAAGTCTCTGCTTTTTTTAATATGCTGTCTAGGTTGGTCATAACTTTTCTTTCAAGGAGCAAGCGTCTTTTAATTTCATGGCTGCAGTCACCATCTGCAGTGATTTTGGAGCCCCCCAAAATAAAGTCTCTCATTGTTTCCCCATCTATTTGCCATGAAGGGATGGAACCAGATGGCATGATCTTAGTTTTCTGAATGTTGAGTTCTAACCCAACTTTTTCACTCTCCTCTTTCACTTTCATCAAGAGGCTCTTTAGTTCTTCTTCGCTTTCTGCCATAAGGGTGGTGTTATCTGCATATCTGAGGTTATTGATATTTCTTCCAGCAATCTTAATTCCAGCTTGTGCTTCATCCAGCCCAGTGTTTCTCATGATGTACTCTCATATAAGTTAAATAAGCAGGGTGACAGTATACAGCCTTGATGTACTCCTTTTCCTATTTGGAACCAGCCTGTTGTTCCAAGTTCAGTTCTTTTTTTTTTTTTTTTTCTCTAATTTTATTTTATTTTTAAACTTTACATAATTGTATTAGTTTTGCCAAATATCAAAATGAATCCGCCACAGGTATACATGTGTTCCCCATCCCGAACCCTCCTCCCTCCTCCCTCCCCATACCATCCCTCTGGGCCGTCCCAGTGCACCAGCCCCAAGCATCCAGCATCATGCATCGAACCTGGACTGGCAACTCGTTTCCTACATGATATTTTACATGTTTCATTGCCATTCTCCCAAATCTTCCCACCCTCTCCCTCTCTCACAGAGTCCATAAGACTGTTCTATACATCAGTGTCTCTTTTGCTGTCTCGTACACCGGGTTATTGTTACCATCTTTCTAAATTCCATATATATGCATTAGTATACTGTATTTATGTTTTTCCTTCTGGCTTACTTCACTCTGTATAATAGGCTCCAGTTTCATCCACCTCATTAGAACTGATTCAAATGTATTCTTTTTAATGGCTGAGTAATACTCCATTGTGTATATGTACCACAGCTTTCTTATCCATTCATCTGCTGATGGACATCTAGGTTGCTTCCATGTCTTGGCTATTATAAACAGTGCTGCGATGAACATTGGGGTACACGTGTCTCTTTCCCTTCTGGTTTCCTCAGTGTGTATGTTCAGTTCTAACTGTTGCTCCTGACCTGCATACAGATTTCCCAGGAGGCAGGTCAGGTGGTCTGGTATTCCCATCTCTTTCAGAATTTTCCAGTTTGTTGTGGTCCACACTGTCAAAGGCTTTGGCATAGTCAGTAAAGCAGAAGTAGATGTTTTTCTGGAACTCTATTGCTTTTTTGATGATCCAACAGATGTTGGCAATTTGATCTCTGGTTCCTCTGCCTTTTCTAAATCCAGCTTGGACATCTGGAAGTTCACAGTTCACAAACTGTTGAAGGTTGGCTTGGAGAATTTTGAGCATTACTTTACTAGTATGTGAGATGAGTGCAATTGTGTGGTAGTTTGAGCATTCTTTGGTATTACCTTTCTTTGGGATTGGAATGAAAACTGATCTTTTCCAGTCCTATGGCCACTACTGAGTTTTCCACATTTGCTGGCATATTAAGTGCAGCACTTTCACAAGTGTTTTATTACTATCCATTTTTAAAGGTGCAAAATTTGCATGCAATAATGTTTTTAAAGAGTAGAATATGTATCTTTCATGTAAGTGTAAAACAATTTTAAAGAATATTTTAATCTTTCAGATTGCAAGCAAAAAAATTTTTTTAATAGAGAAATATCTGGAATGTTTCTTCATAATACACTTAGGACATGTCACTGATGTCAGTGCAGCAAGATTATATACAATTAACATTGTTTTAACACTAACATTAATAATCGTGCAGTATCACAGTATATAACAATTGATGAACAAAAGAAGGAAGAAAGAAAACATCTATTTGCCAGTTATTCAAAACTTGATTACCAGGTCAATGCAATGCATATTTATGGTGGGTTATAAGTAACTCATTTCCTCTCTTCTTTACCAAAAACAATTGTTCAAATGTGACCCTTTCTCTTCCTTGAGATTGAAAACCCTTAGTTTGAAAATACCCTCTTAATTTCTACTTTAATTTTCACAATTGATTCTCTATCACTGACTTCTCCTATTCCAATCAATCACCAAACTACCAAAATAAATTACTTTTATTTTTAAAAACAACTTTTCTTAGTAATATGAAATAGTTCCTTATCGCTTACAGGGTAAACACAAACTCCGTAGAATAACATAGGGATGGTCATGAACTTAACCAAACCTATATGAGTCCTTTCTGATTTTAATACTTGTTACTTAATCTACTTAGGAAAGTGTGATTGTTTCTTTAAGGAACAGCTCAAGGGCTATCCCTCTGAGTATCCCTTCCTTCACCTAAGTATGATGCAGACTTTTTTTTTTTTTGCCTACCACACTGGCATTACTTTCAATGAAGGGAATATGTTAGTGATTATGGCAGGCAAATTCACCACCTTTATATTCCAGTGACAGAGACAAAGTAATCAAGTGAATGAATAGATAATATAGTATCTGGCTGTGTTATGCAGTACAAGTAAAAATAGCAGATTAGGGAATAATTAGGGATAGAAGGGAAGAAAGGTATTTCAGGTAGGTTGGTCAGAAAGGGTGTCTCTGAGAAATTAACACTGATACTAACATTTCAATCATGGAATAAAACGATGTGAGGATAGAGCCATGTGGACACCTGAAGTGAAGAGTTCTTCAGGTACAGAGGAAACAAATGCAGACAGGGCTGAGATAGGAACCAGACTAGTGCTTTTGAGAAATTAATTTCAAAAGATCATGGGCTTGCCAGGTGGTTCTAATGGTAAAGAACCCGCCTGCCAATGAAGAAAACATAAGGGACGCAGGTTCGATCCATGGGTCAGGAAAATCTCCTGGAGAAAGGCATGGAAACCCACTCCAGTATTCTTGCTTGGAGAATCCCATGGACAGAGGAGCCTGGTGGGCTACAGTCCAACCCAAAGCGTCTGACATGACTGAAGCAACTTAGCACACACGCACACATAGTCTAAATGTTTACAGCAGCAATATTTACAACAGTTAAGACATGGAAGCAACCTAAATGTCCATCAACAGATGAATGGATAAAGAAGATTTTCATAATGTTCATATACACACATGTATATATAATGGAATAGTACACAGCCATAAACAGAAATGCAATAATGACATGTGCATTTCTGCATGGATGATCCTAGAGATTATCATACTAAGTAGGTCAGAAAGAAGAAGACATATACCATATGTCACTTATATGTGGAACTTAAAATATGACACAAATGAACTTATTAATGAAACAGATTCACCCACACAGAAAAAAGACTAAGGGTTGCCAAGGGGGAAGGGGATAAGGAAGTGATGGATTGATGTTGTGGGAATAGTGGATACAACTATTATATATTAGAATGGATTAAAAAAAAAAAAAGGTCCTACTCTATAGAAGATGACCGCTTCTCAGCAGGAAAGCTATGACAAACCTAGACAGTGTGTTGAAAAGCAGAGATGTTACACTGCTGACAAATGTCTGTATAGTCAAGGCTATGGTCTTCCCCGTGGTCACATATGGTTGTGAGAGCTGGACCATAAAGAAGGCAGAGCACCAGAGAGAGTTGATGTCTTCCAACTGTGGTGCTGGAGAAGATTCCTGAGTCTCTTGGACTGCAAGGAGATGAAACCAATCAATCTTAAGGGAAATCAACCCTGAATTGGAGGGACTGATGCTGAAGTTCCAGTATTTTGGTCACTTGATGTGAACAGCCGACTCACTGGAAAAGTCCCTGATGCTGGGAAAGATTGAGGCCAGAAGGAGAAGAGGGCATGAGAGGATGAGATAGCTCAATGGCATCACCAATGCAATGGACATGAACTTGGGCAAACTCCAGGAGATGGTGAGGGACTGGGAGCCCTGGTGTGCCACAGTCTATGGGGTTGCAAAGATCCAGACATGACTGGGTGACTGAACAACAACAATTACTGTATTTCACAGGGAACTATACTCAATATCCTGTTAAACCATAATGGAAAAGATATGAAGAAGAATAAATATATATGGCTTCCCTGATGGCTCAGGTAGTCAAGAATCAGCCTGCCAATGCAGGAGACACAGGTTCGATCCCTGGCTTGGGAAGATTCCCTGGAGAAGGAAATGGCAACCCACTCCAGTGTTCTTGCCTGGAAAATCCCATTGACAGAGAAACTTGGCAGTCTACAGTCCATGGAGTCATAGAGAGTCTGACACAACTTAGCAACTGAACAACAACAAAATAACTAAATCACTTTGCTGTACACCAGAAACTAACACAACACTGTAAATCAACTATACTTCAATTAAAAAAAAAAAGCCTCTGATAGTATTGAAATGGATGGTGTTAAGGAGTGAATAGACAGAGATGGAATGTTTAGGTAGTAGAATGAAAAGGAAAGTTAAGAACACTCAGAAGGAGAAGCCTATATGGTAAAAGAAAAACCCGAAGTTTTCCATGTGGTGCCATGAAGCATACCTGTGCTGGGAGACCATCTCTGTAAATGCAAGGACCTGATTTGTAGTGCTTGCTGATTTTTCTGGTATAAGAACTCCCACCATGGCTGATTCAAGGTACCAATGGTTTAAAACCAGCTCAAAAATCCCCTACATAATAAACAATCAGCTCTCATGGGGCCATAAAAACTGGCTCCAGCATATCACTGCACCACTGCATGGAAGCCAAGTGAAGAAAGTGTTTCAGGGACAAGGGAGCTAGAGAGTAATAGTGCGTGCTAAAAAGTGTGCATTGGATTTGGCAAGGGAGGAAATCACTTGGTGATCTTGACAAAAACTGGACTGAGTTAGAGTGGTGATGGTGCTTAGAAAAGGCAATGTACAATGGAGCATAACAAGAAGGGGATGTGATGAAGTGGAGACAGAGATTGTGAGTGCCTTAGGCAGCAACAGTCTTTTATAAGTCCTCATAACATGGCATATATTTTACTTGTTTTTATGTTTGTTGCTCGCTTCCTCCCCTAACACACACTTAAATTTAAAATCCCTGAATGTGCAGGTTGTTTTCTTTTTTGTTCATTTGTTGCCATTTAGTCGCTAAGTTGTTTTCAATTCTTTTGTGACCTGTGGACTGTAGCCCTGCCAGGCTCCTCTATCCATGGGGTTTTCCAGGCAAGAACACTGGAGTGGGTTGCCATTTCCTTCTCTCGGGAATCTTCCTGACCCAGGGATGGAACGTGCATCTCCTGCATTGGCAGGAGGATTCTTTACTCCTGAGCATATCCACCGTACCTAAAACAGTCCCTGCTAATCTCATATGCACGTGTGAAAACCTGTATGCACAGCACACAGTAATGATTGCTAAATAAAACACAGGCTGTTACAGTGAGTCACCTGCACGCTGGAACAAGAAAACAAACGTCCTATTCTGGACTAGAGCTTGTTTTTCAGAAGAATGATACTTTAAATTATAAACAATTGTTTTGTTTTTAAATTAAGAACACTCTGCCAGACCACCAGTTACAGACTATGAAATGTGGGTTGTTTATTCAGCGGTGGGTGGTTACTCACATTGTGATGACGGGAAGGCAGTTCCGCTCTTCCTCCAGTTGCATGTGTGTTTGTGTGTGTGCATGCACTTGTGTGCATATATTTTCTATCTGAAGGCAGAGCTTGAGAGTGGAAAGTAATTAAAGCTCTGGAATATACACGTTTACAGATTGTATTCTCTGTTACCAGAGTCACTCAACAGACTTTCTCTCAATTTTCTACTCCTCCCTTCTCACACTCAGACTTTCAAGATCCTCCCTTCTTTGACATTTTCTCTGAATAATACAGCCTCTGGTGATTGCTCATTTTTTTTTTCCCCCTAAACTCCCACATCACGATTTGTACCTTATGACGTCTCCCCAAAGAACTGTAAGTTATCTAAGGAGTCTCTTAGTCTCAAAGTATGACCGGGTCAATTATATGCACGTGGAACTCACTTAATAAATATTTACTGATTGAATGGTACATGAATTAATAAGTGAATACAAATAATGCACAGGCTACCTAAAGTTTCTTTCCAATTAAGTCCAGCCCTTTTATCAAACTTTTCTTGGAGGGTCTCTTCTGGGACGGTCTAAATGTCCGTATGTTTTGGACTATATTCTGCTTTATCTCTAATGGTAGTTTCAAACTTTACAAGGATGGACAAGGCAGTAAAAAAGGAGGGAAAAGGTATAGGAATTTTAAAAGCCATATGAAACAAATAACAATATAACAAAGAAGTATATTCGCTTAGGCATGTGAACAGGGGGCTGATTTATTTCTATTGCTTTTCCAGAGCACAAGAGTTACACAAAATGGGATCTTCCTACATAAAAGATGTTTTAAGTCATATAATAAAAAAGACACACAAAGATCAGGCTTACAGTTTTCAATGGGAGTAAAGAATAGTAGACCTATACTTACTGTCTTCTATGTCCCAGCACTGGGTGATTGGGTCCCCATACTTCACATCTTGGCGTCTAGCTCGCCTATGGAAAAGGGATTAAACTGTTTAGAACTTCAAGCATGATATCTGGAATATAAAAAGTCTACATCTAATACTAATAACAGTAGCAGAAGCAGAACTGTACTTGTTTCACTGCTTAACTTAAATGCAGGTCAGTATTCCAATCACTGCAACATTAATCCAAGTAATACTAGTTAGGTAGAGTCCTAACAGAATGGATCTTGTTTTAGCAATAAGATGATCTGCATTTTATTTAGCCACCACAATTTTTCTTTGATTTTGACAAATTATTCAGTATAACAGGTTGAATATAAATGTGCTCCAGTTTTTATTTACACTCAATGGCGGGGGGTAACTATTTGTATCTTCTTTTTTTCAGTGTAATAAGATATAAAAGAGCTTTAGTCAGTGGGTAAGAAAGTACACATAAGTATAAAATGCTTTATCATACGAAGATTCATTATTTATGTGATTAAACAACAAGATAGATATTATTTGAAACAGAAGTACAAGTTTGAAATGGCATGAATGGCTAGATGTTATTTCTATCTACTGACACAGTTCACAATGTTTCTCTCATAGTGGTGCTAATAATAGTAACAATAAAATAATTGCCTTGTACATTATTGTCACATGTTTTCCTGAAGAGAAAATGATAACTATTGTATATAAAAAAATCTGCTACATCTAAATTAAATAAATCTTACACTCAGTGTGCAGTTTCATTTGCTTTGGCTATTTTATGTTGCCACATCAGAGATCACAGATGTCACAATGAACATTCTGTGATACTAGGGTGTTCCTTAAGGGAAACATTGACTGGATGACAGTCTTGTGGAAGATTCATCTATCATACACATTTTTTGGCTCGCACAAACATTATGTTAGGTAAGGGAGAACATCACAGTGGCATGTCTGCAAGCTCAGAGATGCAGTCCTGGGAAATACAAAAAGAAAAAAATATGATGGTATAAGGTACATAAGGTACATAAGGTCAAGAATGTTTTTAAATCTTGGATTCATAAGGAACAGGATCAATTCATCAAACTGAAGGCTCATTACCAACTAATGAGCATTCTTGTTTTTTAGGTTCTAGAAAAGAAAAGCATTGCCCAAAGATTACCTAGGATGAGTATATTCTTCGTCAAAAACTAACAAAAATGTTGTGACTTTTTACTTTAAACTTAGATTCAATTCAGAGATTTCAGAGAATATAAAAAAGTCTTGGCATTGTGTCTGTTTTTGTACTATACATTCAATCTGAGATACTAGAATTTACAATTTAACAGATCAGTTAACTTTCAAAAAATAGAAGTAAATATATAGTAGTAGGACTATTGTATGCTCACCTGCTATCTTGTTAAGACCTAAAGATTAAAAAAATATATATATATACAGTTTGCTGACATTTTACCTAGAACAAAATATACTTTGGGTGATACTTTAATAAATAGTGTTACTGTAAACCATATTTTAAAATAATGATATTTTAATATATCAGCCACCATAACTCATATTAATGAGCACTCAGGTTGTTTCCAATAATTTTGCTATTGAAAACAGTGCTGAAATGAGCAAACATATAATTTGCGGTACTTTTTTGCCTGTGTGTGTGTAAATAAATTCCTAGCCAGGATACTGTTGGCCTACAATGACATTACTTTTAAGAGTACATAAAGCAATAAGTTACAAACAGTGGGACATAGTTTGATATTTAAGCATATCTGGGTGGCAGAAATTGGCCAAGTTGGAGTAAAAGCAAAATTCCACATAACCACTGGGATGTACTGTAAGCTGTATATAATCTACAGTATTACAAAAACATACATTAAGTACAAGCTGGAATCAAGATTACTGGAAGAAATATCAATAACCTCAGATATGCAGATGACACCACCCTTATGGCAGAAAGTGAAGAGGAACTAAAAAGCCTCTTGATGAAAGTGAAAGTGGAGAGTTAAAAAGTTGGCTTAAAGCTCAACATTCAGAAGACGAAGATCATGGCATCTGGTCCCATCATTTCATGGCAAAGAGATGGGGAAGCAGTGGAAACAGTGTCAGACTATTTTTGGGGGCTCCAAAATCACTGCAGATGGTGACTGCAGCCATGAAATTAAAAGACGCTTACTCCTTGGAAGGAAAGTTATGACCAACCTAGATAGCATATTGAAAAGCAGAGACATTACTTTGCCAACAAAGGTCCGTCTAGTCAGGGCTGTGGTTTTTCCAGTGGTCATGTACAGATGTGAGAGTTGGACTGTGAAGAAAGCTGAGCGCCGAAAAATTGATGCTTTTGAAATGTGGTGTTGGAGAAGACTCTTGAGAGTCCCTTGGACTGCAAGGAGATCCAGCCAGTCCATTCTAAATAAGATCAGCCCTGGGATTTCTTTGGAAGGAATGATGCTAAAGCTGAAACTCCGGTACTTTGGCCACCTTATGCGAAGAGTTGACTCATTGGAAAAGACTCTGATGCTGGGAGGGATTGGGGGCAGGAGGAGAAGGGGACGACAGAGGATGAGATGGCTGGATGGCATCACCGATTTGATGGACATGAGTTTGAGTAAACTCAGGGAGTTGGTGATGGACAGGGAGGCCTGGTGTGCTGCAATTCATGGGGTCTCAAAGAGTCGGACACGACTGAGTGACTGAACTGAACTGAACTATGAGTATATATGTATTTATAAATATGGGAAGAAAGGAAGAATGTACAAAGGCTAGAATAGTAAAGAAAGCAAACTTTTTGTGCTTTCTGACAAAGATGAAGGCAAAGGATATAAACAATTATCAGAATTTTTTAAAGCTCTGAAATCAAGAGTTATCAGTTAAATCCATTAAACCTGTAACGGGCTTCATTGATCAAGCTTGCTTTAATTGTTGCTACAAAAAGGTGCATATCTCCAAGCCTCGGGTAACCTGAACAAATAAACTTTTTGTCCAAGCTGTTGGAGTTGGGTGTGTCCTGTTTGAGCTCTAGCCAGTTAGGGCATTGCCTTTCCCTCTGGGCATGTGAGAGTGTCCAGTGACCTTTTGACATCAGAGGCCAAAACTCTACCCTCCGAGCATGCATCCCAGGAAGAAGCCTGTAGCTTAGTTCCATCTGCACAGGCCATTGCTTATCTCACCTTTTCTATCTCCAGTTACCTTTCCTAGGCTCCCCAGGTCTCACGTTTATCTCATACACATCCTGAGTCTCTCACCTTTGGGGAGGTGGATTTGAGACTTGTTTCCTGTCTCCTCGCTTGACTGCCTCATGAATAAACCCCGTTCTCTGCTGCAAACGTTGGTATCTCCACGACTGGCTTGCTGTGTGTCAGACAAACAAACCTGCTGTGGTAAAACCTCCACATTTCTAGATTTCAGAACATTCTATTTTATCCTCCTTAAATTTAGCTTTATGAAAAACTATAAAACACTTACATTATAATATCCCTACCATAGACCATGTTTCCTGTATGTTTTGTCTTTAAACTAACTACAAGAGAAATTGGCCAACTTTTACTCACAACTTCATGTGAGCTGTTCGTCATGTAAAGTGGAAGGCTTCCTCTTAACGTGAGGTGATGCTCACCTTTTTGAAGTGGGCACATATTGAGAGCATGCATGTCCATCCCAGGCACAGTAGGGGTCTCGGGCAAGACAACAGTCTGCGCACGCTTTCCCATAAGTGTTGCATCTGTGCAAGGAAAGCTGAACCAATCCGTCTCGGGAACCAACATACAATTGTTGCTGCAAATCAGGCAAAACAAATGCATTAGAAGCATCTTTCAGCCTACTCTTAAGAACTTCCCTTTCTTGAATATCATATCACAGATCTAAATCTGTCTCCTCGGGTGCCACAGGAAGAGTAAGATAAGTCAGTCTTCAGTCTGGCTGGATGGTGGTTTGAAGGTGTTGATCCTGAATTGGACAGCATTCTATAGAGCTAGAGTAACCTTGGCAGTAATTTCAGAAGGTAAAAAACCAGCTGCTAGACTGAGGAATTAAGATGTCAAATTCTTTCTCAATAGTTGAAAATACACTTTGGTAGATTATATCAAGCACAGATGCTATAGGCAACACTGTCGGTCTTCTCCTGCCATAAGAAATGACCAAAAGGAGGTTTCTAGAACTTTTTCTGTGGTTTTAACTAACCATTTCATTTGCTAATGAAGTATGGATCCCTGAAGGAAAATGAGTTATAAATGAGAGAGAAAGTATTTGGTATCACTGTGAAGAAAGTATTAAGGAGGCTTATGGGATGCTGTATCACACGTAAAAGCCTGCAGGATACTGACAACTCAGCAAATGAAATTACATTTTGAAAATAAGTCCTAAAAATAAGGCACCACATCCTCACATCCTTACATGAATCTATTTGAGGACATGTGGTGGTGGCAGAGGGGAGGGATCATCCAAGTGAACAAGCCATTGTCTGTGTCTTCAAATGACATGTGGTCAAGTCTAGCAGACATACCAAACTTTAAATGGAGGGGAAAAAAAATCTAGAAATAGATACTGGCACAAATAACAGATGTGTACTCCACCTATAGCAATCTGTCTTATATCCCTACCAGCCACTAATCTGCCAGTTAAGACTTCCAAGAGGCTAAATGCATATATTGTTTAGTATTTATTTTACTATATAATTCTCTATAATGTCCTTGAAACTCTTCCTTTTCTCCTGTTCTCCCTCTTTATTTCTGTCTAAGATTTCTGTTTTGTTTGATGACTCCTTTCTCTGCAGTGAATGTTGGGTTTCCTTCTTTTCAGTTCTCTTCTTCCTGTACAAAGACTCAGTGGTATCTTGAAAACAACATAAATATGCACATACTGATTCCCCAAATCTACGCTTCCTACCGTATCTTTCTTTTTCTTTTAGCTGTGTGGTATGTGGAATTCTTAGTTCCCCAACCAGGGATGGAACCTGTGCCCCTTGAAGTGGAAGCATGGAGTCTTAGCCACTGGACCACCAGGGAAGTCACTTCCTACCCTACCTGACCAAGAAACAGCATCCCAGTCACCCAAGGCACAAATCTGGGAGTTGTCTCTGAATCTTCCTTCACTCTCATTCCATCTGCCACCTTATCTCTCCATTCTCTCATACAGAACTCTCTAATCTACTTCCTCCTCCCTCTCCACTGCCTTTGTCTCAAGTCCTTATCATCTCTTTCCAGGATCACTTGTAAGTGTCCTACTATTACCCCAGGACTCAATCCATCTTCCACACTGCCACACCAGACTGCTCTCTCTAAGAGGAAAATCTTACCATGACACCCTCCTGCTTAAAATCTTTCAAGGTTTTCACTGTCTTGGATAAACATGTCAAACTTCTCAGGAGGGCATCCATGCAAAGATGTGTCTACTCTTCTGCTGTTTTACTTCCCCAGGTTCCTTTCTAGTCTCCTTGCTCCATAAGCATAGGTATGCTCTTTGCTCCAACTGTACACAAACTTAGCAGGATAAGTTACAATCTTTCACTCTTTACACCTTTTCAAGTGTTCCCCACTCCTACTTGGCTTCTCCATCCCATCCTTCTTTCTGTCTGATTAACTGCAAGAGCTTTCATAGCTCAAGTTGCCTTTCTCTTAGCTTCCTCCCCCTGCTCCCCTGACCCTCTTTTCCATCAGTTCCTCTCTTTTCCGTCTCCTAGTACATGGTTCCATTTTTGCACTACTGTGTTTGCATGGGCCTTTGCCTTTCAGTTCCACAAGAGTTTCTAGAGATGAAGACTTATGCCATTCATCCATTTCTGTACCCTCCAAGGACAGTAGCAGGCCTTCAGGAACTAAATGTTGAATGAATGAACAAATTAACAGAAAGGACTGAAGAAGAAATCTACTTGGATATTTTCCTAATAATCCTTGTATCATACTAAGTGTACTTACTCTACGGATTAAGACAATTTTAGCAACAACTTAATGTTGAACATATTACCTATCATGTGTTTTACTTATATATCTAGAGTATGTATCGAAATGGTAATGCAAGTCTGAACCTCTTGAATCAACTGGGGTTTGGGGTATCATATCCAAGAACTGAGACATCATATTAAATATTATTATTGTTATTATTAGCTACCATCTACTTTACAGTTAGAAAGTTCCAGCTCTCTGTCTAGAATTTTGCATATACCATCCAATTTATTAGGAGGTAGATATTATTCTTCTAACTTTACTGTTGAGGAAATTGACTCCTGGAGTAAGATATTAAGTAGAAGGTTGGAGGTTAACTATTGGGCTGTTTTCCACTGCAGTCTAACTCCTACACTCCCTGATTAAAAACCATTTTTAATGTTTAGTGCTAGTATTCTATTGTTACATGAATTACTTTACAGCCTTGACAGAATGGCATTCTCATGAGACTAGGGAAGTGAGCTCAATTTTCAAGAGCCAAAGAAAGGGAGAATGTATTATTCAATTAATGAAATTGGGTTCCATGTCTCCTAAGGCAAGGCTGAAACAATGCCCAATAATCAGTTACAAAAGAAACAATCTAAAGCTTTTTATAGATTTATAATTTAACTTCCTGCCTCAGTGGATTTTCCCTAAAACAAACTTTGATTCAAACAGTCTTCCTTTTTGTGGCTAATTTTTACACAAAAATTAGAAAGTACCTGCTTCAGAGACAACTCCATGTTCAAGATGATTGATGAATGCTGAAAATAGAAATTAACTGTTAGTAATCACGAACAGTCTTTTATAGTAGCCAATATTTTATCTTGTACCAAAGATAATTGGAGTAAACTTCAAGGCTCTTTTATGTAGAGGAGAAAAAGATCTTAATGTTTGCTATTTCCTTTCCATGTGCAGTGATTCAACCTTAATAAAAATTATCAAAATAGTTTCTTATTAAAGAAAAATTACCTAAATATATGTGAAGGCATTCTGCATTGCAAATTGTTCCCAGTTACCCATAAGGTTTCTCCCTCTTCTGACTTTGCTTATCTTAACTGCTTCCACATAATTCAAACTAGTGTTGACAAGAACATCTCCATAATTATTTATTGCCTCTTTCTGCTCTCACTTAGATCAGTAGTTCAAAACTTGTTCAAGTAGCAGAATTCTAAAGAGTTATAGTGCTCCTTGTGAATGAGCATATGCTTTATAGAACCCTATACAACATGATGTGTATAATTTCATGGGGAGAAAGTTTTATTTGTAGGAAATACATTTCTATGCAAGCAACATAAAATTTAAAATATGAACAGAAAAGTTCTCAAACTAAGAATGATGGGATGTTTAAAATTCTTTTCATCTATCATCAATCTTTCCCTATATATTAATTTCTCAAAATAGATATAAAAAATTTAAGGAAGTATATGAAAGAAAGGAAAAGAAAAATGTTAAATGAGGAAGTTCTATCAAATAATTTTTTAAAATGAATTAAGCAGACAGGTTCATTGTTTAATCTGAAGAGTGGAATCCTTCCAAACAATTCCTCTTGACCACTAACAACCACTGAACAGACTCAGTCTAACATGCCTACATGTGTTGTGGGGGCTTTATTTGGCCTCTGGGTTCACACTTATATTTGACATTGACTTCTCCCTTGGGAACTACCCAAGGCTTTGTTTTCAGTAGATGGCAGACAGCAGGTCTTGTTCTTGTTAACTCCTGGACCACTAGTATCATCACGGTGTAAACAGGAACCAGTGGAACCCGGCATGTTAATTAACTTGAGCCCCTCTCAGTGGAGGGTCTATTCTCTTTTATGACAATAGATGTTCACATGGAAACAGTATAGTTTAATAAGTTGTCTCAACAAAAATGTTACAAAAGACGCAACATATTTTTCAAAAGCTCTTCTAAGAAATGCAACTTTATTTCTAATTTCATTTTTAGAAAATAACTTTGAACTGAATCTCACTGAACATCTACAAAGAATGCCACAATTCAGATTTACTGTTAAAAGTCTAAGGATATTCCCCAAATCTGGAGAACTATTATTTTAGGTCTACTAATGTTTTGGGCGATTGAGAGGAACTTAGCATACATAAAGATTTACTATCATGCAATTAAAAAAAAAAAAAATCCTTATACAAATGCAGGGAAACATGATTTATATACTTTTCAGTTTTCTCAAATTCAACTGAGGAAAAACTGAAAAGTAAAATTTATAAAGCAGAAAAGCATCTGGATAGTAAAAGAGATCCCAGGCTTTCATCTACTGTACTGATTTGTCTGAGCATAAGCTTGGAAAACTCAGTCATGAGGGGTAGTCCCAGGAGTCCCAATCTCAGTTATATTCTACAGGGGAAAGTGAGTCCTACTTTGGTTGCTTTTTAAACTTTTTTCCTTCGCTTAAGGAAACAAAAAATAAAGGAGTTAACTGCAAAGACTTCTCCAGAAAAAGTGATGATATATTGAGACAAACACGTCCCATATAAGAACTGCTTAGGTTCACTGTCTCTTCTCCCGGAACTCTGGCCTAAGTCTTACCTTGAATATCTGTAACTCCTCCAGTACTACCTCTTCTATATTCCACTTCTCCTTTGAAATGCTGACAACTTTTAGGACTGTTCCAATGTCTGAAAAAATACATTACCCATGATTCTTATGTTTCTACTTCAATGTTTAAACATTTATTAGCAACCTTCACATTGCTCCCCTCATTTTTTTTTCTTAATGCCTTTCAAGAAATCAGGTTAAATAAAGCATGCAAGAAATGAAGCTTAATTTATTAATATATGATTCTCCTCTTCTGAAATATTATAGCTTTCAGCTCATAGAACATATGTTTATAAATAAAATATTAAAAGACACATACTTGGAGTGTATTCCTAGCACAGGAATATCTATGTCTCCTTTAAAACTTAGTTGAAATGACAACAAAAGAGAAACATCATATGAGGTATCTATATGAGAAAAGTGGCCACAACTAATCAAATGTATTTAACTGACAGAAACATTAATGGGCTAGAAAGTAAAGTTTTTATCGAAAATTATTTTAGAATTTTAAATTATCACAAGATTAATAATACATTGCAGTTCCACAAGGTGGCATGTAATTACAGAAAGATGATCAAAAGAACATTTTAGAAAAAGAAAAAAAATTTCCATTTGGAGATTAATGTCTAGACTGACCTGTATAAAAATAAATTAAAAATAGTTGCTTATAAACTTCTGAGCACTGTGGTCGGAGTATGTAAACATGTATGGTAATAATCCTGTTTGTACAAAGCAGCGTGAATTGTTTTTAAATGATTCTAGAATCTTTGAAAAATATTAAATATACATTTTCCAAATACCATATTTGGAAATAAGTCTACCTCAGTATCCTTATAATTTTCTCAATAAAAGTTAGGTAGTACCACCTAGTGGCTAAATGGCTTTTCTGACTCAGAAATGTTGAAGAGCTAGGAATGAGCTTCGGGTGGGCCATGCAATTAAGAGGCAAACTCATTAGAATTAATGACAAACTAATTATTTCATGTTTTGATGCTTCAGTAGTAATCTCTGTAGTCTGGAAAACGCCACTTTTTTTCCCTGGGCCTTGGTACCACCATCTGCAGCATAATCAGGTTTGACAATAGGAGTTCTTGAATGCTTCCTAACTTTTGTAAAACCAATACACTTTTAGAAGTAAAATTATCCTAAAATTGTTTTAGGATAGTCCTAAAAACCTTTTTTAGTAAAAGTGTCAATTTCTTCAAAACTCATCAAAATTCTATTTTTTTTAAGCAATGCTTGATTCATCAAATTATACATTATCCAGATGCAGTGCTTTTGTTTTAAAAATACATGCTATTTTTATTGCCATTAGAATTCACAGTACATTATTAGATATTACTTTTTTGAAATGCACCAAATAATATTTCTTTTCCTAGAAAAAGTAATCATTTTAATAAGCTGGCAGTCAAAAAGTAAATAAAATGGGTTCTAATAATGAATAATTAATCCAGAAAATTCAAGGGCAGGAAAAATAATTACCAAGAAGTTCTTACTTTAAGTTATTTACAAATTAATGATTAACTTTTTTGAAAAGCCATCTTATATCAGCTAAGTCAGGTATTCTCAAAACTGGGTGAAGGGATCCTTTGGGATAGAATTGTCAAATATCTCTGTAGAAAGAAAGAAATGTGAAGTTTGAAGATAGAGAAACTTTTCTTTGCCTACTTGTTTTAGTCCATAGTCATTCAGCAAATATGTATTGAGCACCTCATCTATAGCAGGCACACTGCATTTGTATTACAGAAATATGTTTTGAAATCTCACACAACTCAAATGGAAGCTGGAAGATAGGTATGATGGTCAATTAAAAGCACTTGTTATGCAAGTTAAAAAAAAAAACAGTGATGAGGTATGAACTAATAATTACTCATTTTGATTTTGATCAGTAGACTTTTCTGAATTTTCTGTTTGTCTAATGAAAAATTCATGTGAAAGAAAGCATAACCTGGCCCTAGCATACCTGTTCCAAGAAACATCACATCATACTGGCCATCTTCTGCGACGACGTGATCCACCACGATCTGTGTCAGTCTGTAATCCACATTGATTCGTTTGAACGTTGGTCGTCCCAAAACTGGATATACTGATTTATACATCACAGGGTGCCGCTTTATGAAACTGATGACATCATCTGGAAAATCTCGGGTGGATTTGATCAGTGGGTCATAGGTTTTGCTTGGACACTGAAAAGAAATGAGGCGGGGAGTAAAGACATTATTCATGCACCTGAGAAAATTTCATTTACTTTCAAAGTTTTTAAAGTTTATTACTGGTAATATTAAAGGAATGGTCAATAGGATCAACATGAACTCACATCAAGATATAAATACATACAGTTCGCCGTGAGTGTATTTAAATCAAGTTTTTGCTTTCAAAAATATTCTAAAATATTACAAAGAAATATTATTCAGCCACACAAAAAATGAAATCTTACCATTTGCAACAACATAGATGGACCTCGAGGGTATTATGCTAAATGAAATAAGTCAAAGAAAGAAAGATAAATACTGTATGATCTCACTTATATATGTGTAATCTAAACAATGGGACAAACAGAAGAGCTCGTAGATACAGAGAACAGATTGGTGGCTGCCAGAAGTTGGGGGTGAGGGATGGGCAAAATGGGTGAAAGGAGTCAAAAGGTATAAACCTCTAGCTATAAAATAAGTCCTGGTGATGTATGGTGGCTATTAGTTACAGACACTGTATTACATATTTGAAAGTTGCTAAGAAAATAAATTTTAAAAGTTCTGATCAAGAGAAAAAAAAAATAACTATGGATGGCAACTGATGCTATCTACACCTATTGTGATCATCTTTCAGTTCAATTCAGTCACTCAGTGGTGTCTGACTTTTTGCGACCCCATGAACTGCAGCACGCCAGGCCTCCCTGGCCATAACCAACTGCCGGAGTCTACCCAAACCCATGTCCATTGAGTCAGCGATGCCATCCAACCATCTCACCCTCTGTCGTCCCCTTCTCCTCCCGCCCTCAATCTTTCCCAGCATCAGGGTCTTTTCAAATGAGTCAGCTCTTTGCCTCAGGTGGCCAAAGTATTGGAGTTTCAGCTTAAACATCAGTCCTTCCAATGAACACCCAGGACTGATCTCTTTTAGGATGGACTGGTTGGATCTCCTTGCAGTCCAAGGTACTCTCAAGAGTCTTCTCCAACACCACAGTTCAAAAGCATCGATTATTCTGTGCTCAGCTTTCTTTGTAGTCCAACTCTCACATCCATACATGACTACTGGAAGAACCATAGCCTTGACTAGACAGACCTCTGTTGACAAAGTAATGTCTCTGCTTTTTAATATGCAGTCTAGGTTGGTCATAACTTTCCTTCCAAGGAGTAAGCGTCTTTTAATTTCATGGCTGCAATCACCATCTGCAGTCATTTTGGAGCCCTCCCAAAATAATCAAACACTGTTTCCCATCTATTAGCCATGAGGTGATGGGCCCAGATGCCATGATCTTAGTTTTCTGAATGTTGAGGTTTAAGCCAACTTTTTCACTCTCCTCTTTCACTTTCATCCAGAAGCTCTTTAGTTCTTCTTCACTTTCTGCCATAAGGGTGGTGTTATCTGCATATCTGAGGTTATTAATATTTCTCCTGGCAATCTTGATTCTAGCTTGTGCTTCTTCCAGCCCAGCGTTTCTCATGATGTACTCTGCATTTAAGTTAAATATGCAGGGTGACAATATACAGCCTTGACGTACTCCTTTTCCTATTTGGAACCAGTCTGTTGTTCCATGTCCAGTTCTAACTGTTGCTTCCTGACCTGCATACAAATTTCTCAAGAGGCAGGTCAGGTGGTCTGGTATTCCCACCTCTTTCAGAATTTTCCACAGTTTATTGTGATCCACACAGTCAAAGGCTTTGGCATAGTCAATAAATCAGAAATAGATGTTTTTCTTGAACTCTCTTCCTTTTCCCATGATCCAGCAGATGTTGGTAATTTGATCTCTGTTTCCTCTGCCTTTTCTAAAACCACTTGAACATCTGGAAGTTCATGATTCACGTATTGCTGAAGCCTGGCTTGGAGAATTTTGAGCATTACTTTACTAGTGTGTGAGATGAGTGCAATTGTGCAGTAGTCTGAGCATTCTTTGGCATTGCCTTTCTTTGGGATTGGAATGAAAACTGACCTTTTCCAGTCCTGTGGCCACTGTTGAGTTTTCTCAACTTGCTGACATATTGAGTGCAGCACATTCACAGCATCATCTTTCAGGATTTGAAATAGCTCAACTGGAATTCCATCACCTCCATTAGCTCCACTAGTTTGTCGAGATGCTTCCCAAGGCCCACTTGACTTCACATTCGAGGGTATCTGGCTCTAGGTGAGTGTGAGTGATCACACCATCGTGATTATCTGGGTCGTGAAGATCTTTTTTGTACAGTTCTGTGTATTCTTGTCACCTCTTCTTATTATCTTCTGCTTCTGTTAGGTCCATACCATTTCTTTCAGTGTATACAAATATCAAATTATGTTATACACATGAAACTAATATACTATATGTCAATTATACCTCAATGAAACATTAATAGTGCACACATTTTAAATCTTTTATCCATGTCCATTTGGGCTCCAGTTTTTGAAATAGTCTTTTTTAGTTGTGTTAGCATAGGTGAAAATTGGTAATTCCCATCCATATCTTTTCTTCCAAGAAGTATAACTTCAGAAAACTGACTATAAAACCCCCGTGATAGATATTTCTATTGCCTTTTACACTGTTCTCTTCTTGAATTCAGATCTCAAAAGACAACTGTCTTAACTTGTTGGCAGATGGAATGGCTAATGGTCATCAAAGAGATCCTTACAAAACAAAGTATCCTGCTTATTAAAGTTCAAAAGAAACATCTAAATTGTATCCATTTATCTGTATTTTCTAAAGTTTCCAAAATGAGCTCTATTTTTTACAAAGGTACATGAAATTTGAGTTGAAAGAAAGTTATTTACAAACACCATTATTTTCAACTTCCTTTAATTAATGTTTAATTTCAGTTTTAAATTAAAACCATGATTGTTAAAAAATAAAATGGAACTAATCAACATGTCATAAAATTACTTGTAAAA
The DNA here is from genome assembly GCF_003369695.1 of Bos indicus x Bos taurus. Classification (NCBI taxonomy): domain Eukaryota; kingdom Metazoa; phylum Chordata; class Mammalia; order Artiodactyla; family Bovidae; genus Bos; species Bos indicus x Bos taurus. The sequence continues at coordinate 84,136,244 of NC_040079.1, forward strand.
CAGCTTTAATAGTTTGACATTATAATCATTTAGCTTTTCATAACTGGTGTGAAAATTTACTGTGAACAATTCAGCAGTTCAACAGCTCTTCCCCTAAACGATCTGTGGAGAAACCCTCAGGGAATTTTCACTTGTCTACCATCTCTTCAAGTGTACCTTTTGGCATCCACTAATTCAATAGTTAGTATACACTGCCCCCTGGTGGTAAAAGTAAAAATTTTACACTGCTACAAATTAAATGAATTCGATGTGCCTCTATCCAAAATTATGAAAAGGGAATTGCTTCATATTTGACTTTTTTCATCAAATATCTCCCCTCCCACAAACTAAATATACTTTATTTTATTATAGTTTAGGAATTTATCTCAGAATAATGCTGTTGTTACACTTGAATTCTTAATTGGCTAATACATTTCTTTTGGGAATGAAAAAATTTAGCTATATGAGGAAAGCATCGAAAAGAAAATGAGCAGTATTAGGAAAGTTTATAAGAGAGTCTTGCTTTCTCCATATTTTAGCTCTTCAACAAGTTGGAATCATAATCTGCACTGAACTGAGTTGTTTATATCCAGTACTTCCCTGGTGGCTCAGAGGTTAAAGCGTCTGCCTCCAATGCGGAAGACCAGAGTTCGATCCCTCGGTTGGGAAGATCCCCTGGAGAAGGAAATGGTAACCCACTCCAGTATTCTTGCCTGGAGAATCCCATGGATAGAGGAGCCTGGTAGGCTACAGTCCATGGGGTCGCAAAGAGTCGGACACGACTGAGCGACTTCACTATCACTACACTAATTAAAATCTTGTCAAGGCTGAATTTGTACTTCTCAGTGAAAGCATTCACCAGGGTCATTCTATGGAACTAAACATACTAGAGTTAGTCACAATAAATGACCCTGACCTTAAATTTACAGCAATAAAATTGTAATAGCTCACCAAATTATAAGAAATATCAAAGAAGTTGTAATTTAAAAAAAATCTGTTAGTGATTTTCCATAAATAACTTAAGAATATATTTATCTGTCATAAAAATCTTGCATGTGAAAAGAAACTGATCTTCTCTTGATCAGTTTTATTGTCTTGTCCCGGATCCGCACTAAAGAGGTTAGAAATGTCCTAGCATGTTAGCCATTTGGTACTTACTGAGCATATTCTTAGCTGGTTGGTGGTCTGAACCTATATCTGTATCTTTAGTCACTGTTTCTAGAACTTTGCTCTTAGCCAAGTGAAATCTGTCAACTAGATAATGGAAGAAATCCTGTATTAAGCAGATTAAGCTGTAACTTAAAGTGGATATGGAGCTCAAATGATACAAAGCTCTTGCCCAATTACAGGCTGCATGTTTCAGTCAAAGGCCATTCATAGTGGGCTTATAGCTTAAAACTCCTATGGTGCTATCTGGCGGGTCTATCATTAAAATCAAAGCAAATGCAAGATTTCTGCCTGCATTACATCTTTGAAACAGCTCTCTAACTTAAGAAAATCAGCTCTTTTGACTGTGTAGCTACAATCACAGAGTAGCCAATATTTCAAAAGATATGTTGTACCATTCAAGCCAGATTTTACATCAAATATTCAAATTATAAGAAATTTTAATGTGAGAAAGTATAGGCAAATGAAGCTATGACCATTTATCAAAAAACAAGTATAAATTTTCCTCCTTGCTCACCTTCTGACAAAAAGGTTTAACTATATTAAAATCTAAGAAAATATAAAAAGAAAGGAAATCTGGTTTCTATTGCCTATTATAAAATGATCTTTGAAAATGTATTTTTTTCATATGGCAGCTTTTCCTCATGGCATGCAGCCAGTGTTTGGATAAGATCTTTATCCTCTAGGTTGCTGTGTGTGATCTCTCTGGTCTGCGTCTCCACTCTGCTTTCACAAATGAAAGTGATTTGGTAGAGATACTCCCTGAGGTTTAAGACAGTACAGTTTGAACCAAATATTGTTATTTTAGTATGTTAAAAACCAGGGGAATTTCCCCCTTTGATATCATATACCTGCATCACACAGAGATCTAAAAATAACTTGAGATGCCAAGCATCTTATGCAGGTAAATAGAAACTAGGGAAGAATTCCATAAAGGAGAAAGATAATGTGTGGGGAAATGCTCCATCTAAATAACCATCTTCAATTATTTTCCTTCCACAAGATTTTCCATTTGTAACCATACATCCCAGGTATTCACAATCTAGCCAAGTTTTCTCTGTACGTATGTACTTTAAGTTCTACCTGTTGACTCAGTCCATCCGAATATACTGTAGAGGGCAATTTATTTCTGCCCCCAGCTTTCTAACATTTGCCTGACCTCCATCACTTTAGCTCCTGTGATTGTAAGAAATAAATCAAGGAACTTATCTGTGCCTCCACCTACTGTTTAGAAAAACTCTAAGTTTAAAATTTGAAGGGTAAAAAATACACAGAGAGCTAGTCTCAAAACTCTCAAATGTCTGTATCTTGCTGGAAACAATACCAGCACAAGCACAGAGGAGAAAAGGACCTGGTAGGCAGCTCTGAGATGAAAGGGTAAACCCAGCATCAGTGAACCCTGGTTCCACGCCTATCTATCTTCTCTGGCAGGCTGCCACCTGGACTAGGTGTGATCATGTTATGCTTGGCACATCTGCATGTTTGTAGAGGGCCTTCAATCGTGCAGTGGGAAGCAATGGATAAGAGGAGAAAAATGGGTTTTATCCAATGAGAGAACTTGGCCCCCTGGTAGGCCCCAGACAGCTGTTACAGGTTTTCTCCCCCTGCTGCTTAGAGCTTTCCTCTGCAGGTTGCAATTTCCTTTTAAACAAACCAGAGGGATGACCCCGTGCAAGGGAAGACATGGCATGGGGAACAACTGAACCCGGCTTTCATTTTTTGCAAAATGGGAAAAATAAGCTAAATGTGTAAAGCAGTCTGATTTTTATTTATGAAGTAAAACATGCAAATTTAATAGGTGCCATCCTAGCCCCTTTATTCCTCTGAGAGTTAGTTTATAACATATTTGAGCAAGAAAGATGCTATATTCAATTTAAGAGTTAGAAGAGCCAGAGGTAGAGACAGGTAAATCTCTTGTTTTTGAAGGTTGTCTTTTAGAGAGATTTCTATACCAGAAAAATGAAAACTTGATTGAACACAGTCAATAGTTTGGGATTTGGAGAATCTTATTTTAAAAGCTAATGCTGTCCCTTTGGAAAAGAAGGCTGAAAGCCAGTTGAAAAGATTGACTTGTTAGAATCTGACCCTGTCAGAGAAACATGTCCTATATACAGTTAAAGGAAAAAGAGAGAGATGTTTTGTCATATGCTAGCCTCAGTGTATCAGATTAAGGAACCAGGAGTCAGGAGGCCCAGGTTCTAGTCCTCCTTCTGCTTTTCCCTTCCAGAATCAAAAACCTAGAAGGATTAGAATTAAAGATATTCTTGGTAATTTAGAAGTGGTAATAAAGTAACAGTTTGTTATCCAGTAAGTGGAAAACCATACTGTGAACAAATATTGGGGAAAAAAATGAAACTGTGAATTTAACATGATAGAGAGGCATCTATGAGGTAGTGACACACAAAATTAATTTCCCCAAAGATTTCCAAATACTTAGGAAAACTTAAAACAAAGGAAATGGAAACCAAGTTTTAGACATTTATCAGATGCATAAATGAAAAGATAGGGCAACACTGTGAGGGGATTCTTCCATTACTTTCTTCATCTCATTTGGTAAGATTCAAAGTCTATGGTTTTCCTGGTAGTTCAAGTAGTAAAAAATCGGCCTGCAATGGAGGAGAGTCGGGAAACACAGAAGATTCAAGTTCAATCCCTGGATGGGGAAGATCCCCAGGAGAAGGAAATGGCAACCCACTGCTGTATTCTTGCCTGGGAAATCCAATGGATAGAGGAGCCTGGCAGGCTACAGTCCAAAGGGTCACAAAGAGTCAGACATGGACATGATTGAGCAGCTAAGCACACATGCACTCAAAGTCTAATACAGAAAGGAAGTTTAGGATACTTTTTTGAAGTATTTTTCTTTTTGTATCCTTATCTTTGAATCAATCTTAAAACCTTTTTTTCTCTGCAGATAATCAGAAAATCCTTACTTAATGGGGCCAGTCTAAGTTACACTCAGATCTAATTTAGGAGATTCATGAAGACATCTAATTTAGGAAATTCGTGAAGAAATACAATTCTAAGAATCATCAGCTCTATAAAAACAATGTTTTGCAGAAATATGTCATTGCTCAGGCCAAATATTTTAGGTAGATCAGGAAGAGAAAATAGGGTGAGTTTTGGAACTCATGAATTCCATGTTTTATTTCAAACCCCTGCTGTTGAGGACATGGACCAATGTAAAAGTTGGAATTTCTCAGCAAGCATTTTAATAATAAGTGAAGCACCAATGCATATATCCTGTCTGCTCTAAAAACTGAATTATTGTCATTATGTATTATTATCCTACGATATGATAACAATATCTCCTTGAAACAAGGAATTCAGATATTTTCAGAGTCAACATTTGCATCACCTCTTTCTAATATTTATACACAAAGAAAGAACAATGGGTTTTGCTGATGTGTAAGCTATTCATGGAAATTTTAATGTATTTCTCATTCAAATTCCAATATACCTATAATAAAAATAAGTTATAAAATTAAAAGGCAATATGGATAATTACATCTTATTGCTCCTTACCAAAAAATGAAGTCTTAGTTGGGAAATTCACATGTAAGTTTGATCTTTAAAATTAAAGCTGAAACATTTCACAATAAAAATGGTAACTATTTGGGAGAAAATGTAATTTTAAAATGAATTGTTATTTTTACAAAATTAGAGGTTTAGAAATTGTTTAAAAACTATGGGAGAATGGTTCAAAAGTAGTGAAACATACAGTCTTTACATGTTTTAAGTTCAAAAACTTTGTACATTTTGGTTATTGTGAGTAATGCTGCAAATGAACATGGGAGTGCTAATCTCTCTTTAAGATTCCAATTTTAATTCTTTTGGATAAATATCCAAAGTGGGGTTGCTGGATCGTGTGTTAGTTTTAGTTTTTAATTTTTTGACAACCCTTCAGATCTTATGTGAAAACAACCTAATATTCATTAACTGATGAACGGATTTTATAAAGTGGTACATATATAGGGTAGAATATTATTCAGTGTTAAAGAGAAGGAAACCCTACCACTTGTAAATAAACCTGGAGAACATTACACTAAGTGAAATAAGTCAGTCATAAAGGACAAAAACTGCTTAATTCCATATATATATATATATACACACACACACATACATATACATATACATATACATATATATCCTGGGATTTCTTTGGAAGGACTGATGCTGAAGCTGAAACTCCAATACTTTGGCCACCTCATGCGAAGAGTTGACTCACTGGAAAAGATCCTGATGCTGGGAGGGATTGGGGGCAGGAGGAGAAGGGGATGACAGAGGATGAGATGGCTGGATGGCATCACTGACTCGATGGATGTGAGTCTGAGTGAACTCCGGGAGTTGGTGATGGACAGGGAGGCCTGGCGTGCTGCGATTCATGGGGTCACAAAGAGTCGGACACGACTGAGTGAACTGAACTGAACTGATATATATATATAACATGTTCATGCGTGCTAACTCGCTTCAGTTGTGTCCGACTCTTTGCAACCCTATGGACTGTAGCCCACCAGGCTCCTCTGTCCATGGGATTCTCCGGGCAAGAATACTGGAGTGGTTGTCATGCTCTCCTGTAGGGGATCTTCCTGACCCAGGGATTGAACCCACATCTCCTGCAGCTCCTGCATTGCAGGCAGATTCTTTACCACTGAGCCACTGGGGAAGCCCCATATATATAACATAGTCAAAAGCATAGAAGCACAGAATAGAACAATGGTTTCCAGGGGTTTGGGGAAGTGAAGAATGGTAAGTCACAATTAGTGGGTATACAATTTCAGTTACACAGGGTAAAATCTAGAGAGGTGCTCTATGATATTACAGCCTGTAGATAACAATACAGTATTGTACACTTAGAAATCTGGTAAGAAGTTTCTGACTAAAGTAAATTGTTTTCAAAAATCCTTTCTTCTCACCTTTTTGATAAGAGACTGTTTTTAAAACTGAAGCTCACATCGAAATAAACACATATTAATAGTTAACATTTATGCATAGATCACTGGGGCTCCCCAGGTGGCACTAGTGCAGGAGACATTAGAGACGCAAGTTCCACCCCAGGGTCGGAAAGATCCCCTGGGGCAGGAAATCGCACTCCACTTCAGTATTCTTGCCTGGAAAATTCCACGGACAGAGAAGTTAGGCAGGTTACAGTCCATGGGACCGCAAAGAGTCGGACTCAGCTGAGCAACCGAGCACACACACACGCAAAAAAAACACATAAAAACTCATCAACACAGAATAAAACTACAGAGTAAAATTTTAATAGTAAATGTAAGAAAGAAAATCTCCTACTATTACAAATCTTTCCCAGATTCTGCTATTTTTTGGCCTGATCTCACTCTGATTTCTATATCTGACCTATTATCACTCACTGTTTGGTGGATTCTTTCATACTGTATTTCACTTTGAACTTATTACCAAGACCAGCAGTTCAATAATGGTTGAAAAGGCCCATTTGAACAAAATATAATTTGTTCAGAGATTATGTTTGGACACCAGAGGGCAGAAGAATCACTTGAAGTGAAGGAATTCCATTAGTGAATCTTGTGCATTCTTGAGTTGCCAGGCTCATTAACATTGTAGAGCAGTGATATCACCATAAGGCTAGGAGTTTAGGTTTGACTTTTTATCACAGGAAGTACAAAAGTCTGTTAAACTAAGAAAAATAAGTAGCTATGGCACACAGAAAGTTCCCATGTGTATTTACTGGAGTGATAATGTCAACACAAGGCACTGTTGAGAGAACAACTTAGAATTCTTAATAGCAACATGGTTGAGAAAATAGAAGTTGCAAAGGTAGTTTTAAAAATAATCTATTTAAAATTTTTAACTTAAGTGAAAAGTGGCTTTTAGTAAGCCACTTTCCTGACATTTCCTAGAAAGCAAATTATTCAGGCATGCTTTTGATTAAAGTAAGTCATATTCCCTGAATTACAATAAAAGAAATGACAAGTGCAATGAGGCTTCAACACTTCATTATTTTTGTAGAGAACAGATTGATCCCTGGAGAAACAATGTAAGGTTCTGTTTGGTTGTTTGATTTGATCACTTTGAAGGCAGAATGGCATGGAGGTTAATGATATTTGATTTAGAGTTATGTGAATCTAAATTTAATCCTAGTCTCACTTCACAAACTATGAGACCATGAGCATACGTCATAAGATTTTCTCAGCTAGAGGAAATTTAGTTTAACTATCCTCCTCAAAGTAAAAAAAAAAAAAAAAAAACCTCAAACGTCATGGACTGTAGCCCATCAGGCTCCTCTGTCTATGGGATTTCTCAAACAAGAATATTGGACTGAATTGCCATTCCCTCCTCCAGGGGTTCTTCCCCACCCAGGGATCGAACCCAGATCTCCTGCATTGCAGGTGGATTCTTTACCATCTGATCCACAAAGGAAGCCCTATACATATAGGGCTTTATATATGTGTGTGTGTGTAGTCACTCAGTCGTGTCCGACTCTTTGTGTCTCCATGTCTCGTCTCCTACACTGGCACGCGGATTCTTTACCATTGGGCCACCTGGGAAGCCCTATATCTATGTATACATATATATAGCATGTATATCCAGTAAAAGATCTCCCATGCAAGAGGAAAATAGATATAATTTAACATAACAAGTTTTTAATATAGTGTCAGAGTACAAGGACTAAGAGCTTGGATTCTGCTGATAGGTTTATCTGAGTTTAAAACTCAGCTGCACCACTCACAAACTTCGTGACCTTGGGTGAGTTACTGCACCTACCTGTGTCTGATATAGCTTGTCTGTAAAATGACATTAATAACAACAGAACTTGCTTCACAGAGTCATCATAAAGATGATATTAAGACTTGTAAAGCCTTTAGAAGAGTACCTGCACACCCTAAGAGCACCTACACCCTATGTTACTGTCTAAAAAAAAAAAAAAAAACGGAACAAGCAAGTACAGCTATGATGTTCAAAGAAAATTAAAAAGTGAACACTGAAAACCATAATGTTACATGCAGAACTTCATTTCCAAAGTTGTGATTACTCCTTATCAGTCCAGAAAACATCCATGAAATAAATTTATGTTGAGGAATTTTGAAAGGGAAAATAGACATGGTAGTAAACTATGTTTCCCCAATTTAATTAGGTTATATAACAGGAAGATGAAAAGAGAACTCAGAACGCCTGGCTACCAGATGTTTCCTCTTTAAGAACAAACATGTGAAAAGATAAAAGTCATTAGAATTAGATGGGTTAAATCAGTAACTTTTCTGAGATTTTGATGATTATTTTAGTGCTCTTCATAGAAATATTTATTACGAATTAATCTTTTTTAAAAGGCATTTTCCCTTTCTATTAGGTCAATTAACCATTCCTAAAATAGTAACATAACTGTTTTAATCACATCAACAAAACAAAAGCCTTCCATTTATCATGTACATACAGATTTTAAACTACAAAGGTTTTTTTTTTTTAAACAGATGCATAAACTCTAAATCACATTTCGTACTTTTTTCACCTCTGTTCCGAACATGATTTATGCTGTTTGAATAGAATTTTGGACTCAGTGTTTCCTAGGTATTTTCCACATCTAAAATAAATTCCAAGGTGCAACATAATAAAAATGAATGCAGAATAAGAGAAGATATAAGTTAAATGAACAATTATAAGTGATGTATAGTCTTTTTAAAATAGAAATAGGGACTAGAAGACTCTAGCTACATGCAGAGTTGTATGTGAGGAATAAATACTTATTTGGCATTTCCTTCTAACTTGGAATATTTGTTATTCTAGATATTAAATCATTTTGACAATTCTATTGACACTTTGAGGATAAATACTATATTCCCAGGGTAGTTTGCTCCTTACCATACAGCCCATTATTTGCTGTAGTACTTATAATTCTTACTCAAAAGAAAAATGTTAAGTTCCAGTAAAGGTCAGACATTTTAACACATCACTGTAAATAATTATTTTAAAACCACAGTGCATTTTGCTGTGGTGAATAACATAGTTTATTAGAATTAGGAAGAGAACATGGACCTAAAATAATATTTTGATTATTAAGTTGAATACATACTGTGCCAGGTCGGGGATAAGGAATCCTTCCATCATACTGCACCCAGCAATGGTCTGCACTTTCCTTATGAGCGTAGGGACCATTAAAAACTGCTCTGATGTCAGCCATGCTATACATACACACGGCAGAGCCTTTGAAGATGGAGCTGAAAGAAAGCAACAGGATCCAGTCATTCGCTGGTCCATTCTATCCGACAGGTGCTGCAGACAAAATGGGCCTATGTCTTAACGGAGCTTAGAGCCAAATAATCCTGAAAAAGGTTTGATAACAGTTACATTACAGGTAATTATAGTAAACAATAGTTTAACTATAGTAATTATAGTAAACTATACACGCAGATGGGTACCCAGTACAAGGGTCTCTAGTAAGTTTTCAGGGAGCGGACAGTGTCTATATTGATATCTGATGGACAAATAGGAATCACCTAGAAAAACTGGGGGATAGACAGGATTATGCAAGAAACAGTATCATTTATTCACATACTCTTGAATTTTATTTGAAGTTATTATAACATAATGCTTTCTAAGGAACTTACAAAATTAAGAGTTACATTACCTACTTTTATAAAAAGGAATATTTAGGTATGGAAATACCTTGTTTATCTGCTTTCTTAAAATGAATGTCCATAAATACTGGCTATTAATAATTTTGTCAGATAATTTTTATTAATTAAAAAACACTGAAATAATATCTTTAATCCCTTTTTGGATTTCTGAGTTTATGTAATTTATCTGATGCTTAAAGTTCATCATGATTACACCGGAAGGGGACACGATTACACAGGAAGGGGACATCCAATTCAGGAGCAGAAAAGCTCCATGGGAATTCAACACATTGTCTCAAACTGATGATGAAAATTGTTAGCACTGGCAGACATTTCATTTTTGTTTTATTTCTAGAAATTAAAAGACATTTCTCTGAATCTAAAACTTACAGTGATTTGTGTTCTTAAAAATAAGATCACCATTTACACTCTAAGAGGCTCAGCTTGGCACTACACAAATGAGCTTAGGATTCTCTGACATGAGTAACTCAATCATTAATAATTCTTGGAAGGACATTAATGGGAAGCCTTGGGATCTGATGGTGAACAGGCAGCTGGGAGAAAACTAGCTGCTACGAAGGGAAATGATGACCCCCATAAAGATCACATGATCTGTCTTTGATACTTTAAAGGAATTATGCTTAATGGTATTGGTGTTATTGCAGATTAATTACATCTTGTCATTGGAACAAGGATATGACTTGCATCCCGACATTACCTCACTTGCCAGGGCAGCATTAAAAATAAAATAATCAAGTACACCAAGAACAAAGAGCTGACTTGTAACTTCACACTCTGGGTGGGCAAAAACTTGATAGTAGAAAAAGAGAACTATCTTGGGGCTGTATTTTCCTGGCACATGTCTATGCCTTGTGTGTGAAATGCACAGTGACTTCAAAGAAAGTTCTGTGAATGAAAAGATGTCAAGAGAACCAGGGCTCAAATACTTGAATAACTACAGGCACGTGCTCTTCCTGCACCTTTTTAGTTAAGATATAAATTATTATAATAGCAGAAAAATGGGGTTCAAAATAGCAGCTTCTGAGCATATCCTCTCTATTGTTGTATTTAAATATTTCCACCCTATATTTTATAATTAACTAAATAGTATTTTGTTTTCTGATATATTTTGAACCAAAAGTCCATTTGAGTTTCTACTTAAGGTATTGTGAACTAAATGACAGTAAATTCTCAGAAAACGTATGTTGCCCACAAAATATTATATAATATTTTTATATTTTATAATATTTTATATTATAATATAATATAATTTATATAATATAAAATAATAAATGAATATTATTTATTCAAAAGGAGGCAGGAAGACCACTTGTCCAATGCTAATGCCAACACTGATTAATCCTCCAATACTGCAATCAATATACATTCATAATGATTGATAGCAGCACAATGGGAAAAGTGAAAAGTATTTCAAAGAATGTAATATAGGCAGTAATAACTAACAAGAATAAAAGTGCATTTGGAATGGAGTCAAATGTAAGTTACTAAGTTACTGAGTTAAATAAAATTATCATTAAATAAGATCAAGTGAGGTCCAAATATTCTTTGAGAATGCTTCATGGCTGCTAGGAGAACTTTTAAGGAAGTCACAGAGCCTCAATGACAATACAGGACAGCATTAAGCAGAAGGAAGATAATACAAGTGCAGAAGTTAGGAAAACAACTTCAGTTCTTGTCCTAGCAATTACTTACTCTTCTTCAGTCAAACACATGTAATACCAACTTCCTTTGTTTAACTTAGTCGAGCAGTGATGATGTGGTGATAGTAATAGCCACTCTCCCATCTTTGTAAAGGGTAAGTGCAAGTAAGTCCATGTGAAGACATTCTAAAAGTCAAGAGTGTCATCTCCTGATTAGAGCCTGGATAGTATTTTGTATTTTGTTAGTGTTACCTCTATGTCATGCAGCTAGACCAATATATTGTGATTAATATATGCATGTGCCCTCGTATCCAGTAATTTTAGTCTAGAAATTTAGCTCACAGAGATTTACTCGCTCCTACAGGGAATAGCATATGTACAAAGTTAGTCCCCGAAGTATTATGTATATTAGCAAAGGACTGGAAACAATGGAAATGTCTATACAGGGGACTGATTAAATAAATTGTGGTGGTCATTATAGGGGATGCTCTGCTGGTGTAAAGAGAACAGAGACATTTTATGTATTGATATCTAGGAAACACTATATAAAAAAGTAAAATGAAAAAAAATGTGTATTTTTTTATACAAAAGAAAGGGGCAAAGAGAACACAGAACTATTTTCTTACATACATATATCAATTCTCTGGAAAGATTACAGCATTTTTTTAACTTACCTGGTTGTGGTAAAGACTCCATACACTACAGGATTTCTTTCATCTCTCGTGGGGAGTAAGTAAATGTCTTCTATTAATGGGAAAAAATAACGATTCACTGTAATTTGTATTTCTCAATATCACGTTTGCTTTTTCCTTAATAATGCAATATTTCTGAGACTCTAAATAGTATGTAAAATTAAGATAACAGTGACAGTCATTACCTTATGACAAAAGAAATTAAGGGGAAAGGTCCAGTTCTCACTAGCTATCTGGCACTGTGTTGAACATTTAACCTCCGAGGTGTTTACTTCAATCACCTGTAAATGGGATGGTTCACTTGATAAGCTCCATGTCTGTTTCCTATTAGCTGTATGTGACTTCATGGAGAATTGAAAGTAAAAATGGGTTATTTTTACCCTCCAGTGTTAAAACAAGGTGTTTTCTTATAACTGCACCAGCTTGTTAGTAATTCAATTATCTATTTGGTAACTATGAAAACAGCTGGAGCAGTACATTTCTTGTGCAGTATTGTGTAATTACTTGTTCAACACTGATATTAAAGCAGTGTAAATAATATCCCTTAAAGTATTATTTAAGAGGTGTGCATGCTTATATACAGCATGAGAAATCATCCATGAATATTGAACATAGACTTCAATATTTTAAATGCAATACTGACAAAAATTATTCAATGATATCAATTTTTACATTGCATGACAAAACCACAAAAAAAAATTCAAAAGGTAAAAGCTAATGATACTAACTTTATATACAACTGACAAATTCCTTCTAGCATCACACTCAGAGTAGAGAGGCGAAATGAAAGAGAAGAATCTAATGCTTCTTGGCATATCCTTTTTACTAGAAAGTCAGAAGGGACAGAGTTCTCCAAATCTGCAGGGCATTTCCAGCAGAGGGCATCTATAGAACGAGGAGCCCACATTCTTGCTACCTACAGCTGGCGGCTCCTTCCAGATAAAAGACTGCATGAAGAATGGATCGACTGTGGCATCCCGGAGCTCGTAAGTGTCCATTTCTGACCACAGTTTAGTTTCCATCATAACTTTGAGGACGCTTACAAAGAAGGGAATTGCTTCATTACGATGTGCACCCACGTTCTTTTGTGTGTGGGAATTTAGTAAGTACCACTCTGGCAAGCTGTCCTGGGCTTTATTATCAGGTATTTGGGGCTAAAATAAAATATATGCTAAATTACTTAATTAGGAGGTAAGACTCCTTTTTTTTTTTTTTAAGAGAAAAGAAACGTGACTTACGAAGCTCATCAAAATGAGTATCTGCCCCATCACTTCCAGGAATTGAGCAAATCAATCTGGCCTTGAGAAAAGTGGTCCATTTGTTTATCAGGCTGCGTTGTCCTCCTACATCATTCTGAAAAAAGAAAAAAAAATAAGATACAGATTTACTAACATGATTTTATCACCAACTAAAACTGGTGGTTACTATAGGCAGTGTCTTATTGATGTCATTGCTTACTCTCTTTGTAAGCAATTCAAGAGCTTTCCTCCTTGAATTTTCTAAGGAGGGAAAAGGCAGTTTTGTCCTTCAACATTAAATGCTTTTTTCACAGTTTAATGTACAGTGTAAACACCATAGCTCTGCTGAATGAGCAGATGCGTGCAAGCCAACAGTAAATAATACAGGCTTGGAATCAACTCCCATCTCTACCAATTTTCTCTCTATGACTTACAAAAGGCAATTTAATTCTCCAAGTCTCTGTTTTCTCATTGACAAAATATAATAAATGCCTTGAGATATCATTATTTTGATGATTAAATGGAAAAAATTTTGTCAAGTGCTTAGCAAAGGCCAGACAACTTGTATTCAATAAATGTTAGCACTGATTTGTACATTAGTCATATGATTTAGATGAATTATTTGCATCCTTTAGAAATATGCTTTGGTATATTTTGGAATAGCTTTTTCCAAATTTAGTACTCTACTAATTAAATGCAAGACAACATAACATACACATAATAGCATACATATAAAAGCAATCTTGTTTTAAATACTAATTGATGTTTTTCCACACTATTTTATTCTGAAATATTTCATTAACCATGTTCTTTAGTGGTAGGTGAGTGAAATGGGGAAGGGGGTCAAAAGGTACCAACTTCCAGTTATAAAATAAGACGTGCAGATATACCATACAGCATGGTGAGTATAAATTATACTGTATTTCATATTTGAAAGTTGCTAAGAGTGAAAAACATTGCAACTATATATGATAATGGACATTAAGTAGACTTACTGTGGTGATCCTTTTACAGTATATACAAATATGAAATCATTATGTTATATACCTGTGACTAATGTTGTATGCCAATTATACCTCAGTAAAAAATTGAAAAAATATATTCTTTAGACATTTAGCAAGATGTAGGCATTTAAATCAATTAGGGAGAATAAACAGGGTTATGCTGTTCAATAATTCACCATAAAAAGATATTTTTATTATTTTTAATTTAATATGTCCCTGTGAACACTAAAATTAAGATGATTTTTTTATTTGGCTCAACTAAATCTGCTATGCTTATAATAAATAAATAAGACTTTCATGGTATAAATGCATTCAGTACTTAATTTTGACTTTCAAAAATTATGAAGCCATGATTTCCATTACTATATTTCCATGTAAAGATAAATTATATAAAAAAATTTGTCCTTCATGCTATGTTACTATGAAGTTAATAAATAGTTCACTATCAAATTTCAGGTCTGGATATCTAGAACTAATTTCTCTGTGGTTCTTTAATCTCTGAAAATTAATTTAGAGAAAAGCATCTAAATGACAACTCCAACCAGGAGAATTCAAAGTCATACACAATAAATAGTTGCTTTTTTTGAAGAAAGAAAAGGAGAAGAGGAGAGGAAAGGGAGGGCAGGAGAAAGAGAGCACTTTGAGTTTAACACGGGTAATATGGAAATCTAGATTCTCAGATGATGTCCTAATAGACCAGAGCAAATCTCAGAAGGCTAAAGGATCTGTGGCAGAGCTAACAGGGCAAGCAAGGTCCCTGAGACTGGAGACGAGAGCTGTCTTTATAACAAACACCAAGGGTGTACTGTGACACCCAGAGTGAGTGAATGGTGTTTCACATCCATCTCTGCTAAACAGCAGAAGTAGTTCAAGTATAGCTCCATATAGATGAGTAATTATCATTTGCTTGAATTCTTTAGGTTTATAACAAACTACTTAAAAATAATTTAAAATTTTAAATACATTCAAAATCAATAAGCAGTATGAACTCAAGTTTGCACTTAATGAACAAAATGTCACACCTCACAGCTTACATTGTCTTAATCTTAAAAGTTTTAAATAACTCCAAGTGAGTGTGAACCTACCCTTTTCTTTTAAATTTTATTTTATTTTTAAACTTTACAATATTGTATTAGTTTTGCCAAATATCGAAATGAATCCGCCACAATTTTCTTTTTATTTTTGGCCTCATGGTGAAACTTGTGGCATCTTAGGTCCCTGACCAGGGATCAAACCTGGGTCCACAGCAGTGCAAGTGTGGAGTCTTAACCACTGGACCACCAGGGCATTCCCTCAATGTGAGCTTATCCTTGAAATGTGTGTAGCTGAGTTCATGTGTGTTGGGGGCTGATTATACATATACATGTAAATGTACATAATAGAAACACAGTGGTAACCACAGCAATTGTTTAGAACTTGGACAAACAAAAGATTTTTTCTGGCAATAATATTCTGCCACTGATGCTGTATAGAACTATTAACACATGGCAATAATAAAAAGCAAAATAACTTCTAGAGTTTTAAATTCTCATCAGAAAATGTATTCTTATTCTTTTTATCCAGCATCTACTCCAAATATACCACTAACATCCTGACTGTCAGATATTTATTAAAATATGTTGAATAATTAGTGAATAAAAATACAAGATAAAATTGACAGAAGTCTTTAGAAAAAGTACAGATAAAAATAGAGATAAATGCCAAAAAATCTGAGCCTTCTCTGAAATTTGTTAGGAAAACGAGGACAGAACTCACTAAGATTTAATATTGTCTAAGATTACAGGTGGATTCACACATTCAGAGATTGGTTCAAGAAATATTCTAGATGTTGGAAACCAGGGGCAAAGAACAACTGGGAAAACAGAGATGGGTAAGGTGAACAAGGACAAATCTGGTTTAGATAAAGACTGGGATAAACTGAAATAGAGGAAAATATTACAAAGTAAACTGGGGTAAGATCAAGGAAGGCTTTGATACCAGACCAAAGCATCTGTATATAATTTAGTACATAATGAAGAATTACTAAAAGATTTAGTAATTAGCAAAGAAAGAAAATGAATACATAATATATTTTATATAATAACCCTCTAGAAGCAAACATGATTGTTAATTGCTCTTAAATTTATATTTCGTATATTGTGCCTCTATTTCTTGAACTATTGTTGTTTAGTTGCTAAGTTGTATCTAACTCTTTGCAACCTTGTGGACTGTAGCCCACTAGGCTCCTTTGTCCATGAGATTTCCCAGGCAAGAATACTGGAGTGGGTTACCATTTCCTTCTCCAGGGGATCTTCCTGACACAGGGATCGAACCTACATCTATTGTTTGAGTATCACTGCTCAATAATAAAAATATTTCAGCTAGCTATTAAATGATTTCCAATGTCTGCAGATACAAAGGCAGATTTTCCCAGACATAGTTTTTATTTATACTGCTAATATCCTCAGATCACTTAATATATACCCAGATATTAATATTAATGCTTCCTCCTAAGGTAATAATGAATTCTGTATAATGCACAGTATAATGCCTGTGAAAAAAAATGTTATCTGTAATTATTCAGAAAGAAAGATTTTAAATAAATTTAAAAATGTGTTATCTCATCTTTCTAATGACCTTTAGTCTTTTTAAACTCTCACACCTAGCCTTTATATGTTTTGTTTTAGCAAAGCCTAGGTTGTACTAAGCAGAACTCTAAAGTCTATTTTAATGCATTCTTCTTACATATTTATAATATTTATAAAATTGTCATCACTTATATTTGTACATTTTGGGAGCCAGTAATAAATACTAAAAACAGTATTGACTCAATGTGCATGAAGAAACAGATCGACTATCATAATTACAATACCAGGGATCATGTTTGGTTCACTGCTTTACCCCTAGAAGTTATCCAAATGATTTTGCTAAGTGAATAAGCAGATAGTATCAAGTATTCGCTCCATGACATTCCTTTAACACTGTACACATTACTATGTCATTGTAACAATGAGCAATCACATTCTCTTTTCAACATAATATTAGATAAAAGTGATAAGAAATGGCTCATTTTCAAACACCATCCCTCTTTATATTTGCAGTTATCACCCATATTTTAAGACAAACCATCAAAAACTCTACCTATTCTCTTAGCTCCAAATTTGTTGAAAAGAAAAGAGATTTATACTGTACCTGAATTTTTTTTTTTCAATCTGACAAATAGAAACTGCAGTCCTTTGAGCAAAAGAATCTTTAAAGGTTCTTGCCTACCCATTGAGCCGCCATGCGTGGCCTCTCAAGGAATAAAAAGATAAAAACAAACACAAAAATCCAGGTCAAAGATGAAAGCCACCTGCTGTCAACGGGAAAACAAGTATAGTTTCTGGGATAATAGCTCTCAGGAATGGATTATAAGCATTTAATGTCTGGATAGTAACTCTTACAGACATCCAGAAGCATGACCTGGGATGGCAAAGTTCAGTTCACAAGGAGTTGTATTTCTCCTGCAGAGAAGTGTCAGTTGACTGATTTTGTGGGCCAGCTCTCAGTCTCTGGATTTGTTTGCAAATCCACAAAATCCCCCCTGAGAACTTTAAGCCCAGAAGAGGGCTGAAAGGGAAGTAACCACTTTTGTACTAAACTGTCACCTCCTTGCTTATTTTTGTGAGGTTCTAAAGAACACAACTATCTCACTAACACTGTAGATTTATTATTGAGATGTCAAAATCAGCAGCTTTTAGTCATTGGTCAGTTCTGTGTTTCCACTCCACAGCTTCTTTGTGGTTAGACTTGCCAAGAGCCTTGCCATCCTCTCCACAAAGATGCAGATGAAAGTACCAATGAAATTAAATGTAAACAAACCCAACCACATGTGTACAATGTGGGTAGTGAGTGTAGAAGGTGCCTGTTTTTTCATTCTCTATAGTTTTTTACATGTTTGCCATATTTCTTAACTTTAAAGTGATTAATAAAAACCAAAAATTTTTAAAATGAAAAACAATTCACAATTTTTGTGCAGTTTAAAATAGAGTATCTCTGAATCATTTGATTGGGTAATAGCTGCATATTATAAAATACTATGATCTTCTAATCCTGGAATCTCCTAATGGGGAGATCAGCCAGGAGGCAGGTTAATGGTGATTCCATTTTCCTTCTTCTGTCACAGCAAACTCAAGTCCTTATAAATCTTACATGGACACATAGAGTAGCTACAAGCTGTCACACATGAACTTTTATTGAGTGTATCTTTTGACCTTTAGGTCACTATGCTGGGTTCATCTGTTAAACATGATTTTATCTCTGTATAACATCCTTTCCAAGGATCTCTCAACACTTTATAAATATTGTCATGTTCACCTTTATACTGAGAAACAGAAGCTCTTAGTGTATTAACTGCTGTTCAGCTCCTATGCTCTTAAATCCTCAAGATTCTGTAAATCAGTGAAATCTCCAAGACATTTGTGAACATTGAACACAGTGTATTCAATTAAAATACAGATGTGCATTCAGAAATCTGTAACCATATTAATTAGTTAAATTTGAAGGACACCAGACTTTTCAAATAAATAAACATCTTAAACCCTTAAGAAAAACAGTTTGATGGTTAAGTCAGAGGTTATAAATTCTCCTTTGATTAAAAGTTATTTTGCCTAATGGAACTCTCCTGCATCTTTGTGCAGACAAGAGAATGCAATTCCCTGAAGCACTTTAAAAACCATAATCTAGGCACGTTTGTGCACCCCTATCCACCATTCTAGCTGTCAATAACATTTATACTCAGAGATTTTATCTTGAACTAACACCACCCACTTTCTTCTGAAGTATGATCTAAATATTAAAATACAAAACATTTTTTTTCTATAACTGACACTATCACATTGAGATAAACATACAGGCTTTCTATTGATCCTTTTTACAAATTCAAAAATATCAAGGCAAGTTAATACTTCTGTGTCTTTAATGCCTGTTGAATAATATTTTAAAACATCACTCATATTCTGTATCTGATTTGTCATTTATAACTGCTGTACCTTGCAGATTTTAAATAATCTTGTATTGAGATATAGCTTCAAATCACCCATTTGCACCAGGAAATTCTGGAGATAAGATCATAGTAACTAACATTTCAGAGCAATTGTTCAATGTATTTCTCTCTGGGTGCCTCACTCTTCACTGAATTATTCTAGGGACAAAATTTAGAAATGGTAAACTTAATATGGATGATCTAAATAGGCTATATATGTCAATAATGATAAGGGTGATCCAAATGCAGGATGGCCTATTTAGAAGCTTGAAACTATGATCATCATGTGGTAGAAATAAAAAGTCAAAACCAGAGTAAGATTCCCAGGAGACCAATTAGAAAGACATACCATATGTATTAAAATACATTGTTATACTGCGAGGAAGAGCTTAAATGAGGATATTCTAATACATTAAAGAACTCATGGAAAATAGTGACGTGAAACCCACTGAATCAAATGAGAAAACTATGTTTTACTTTCCTTTTCTGCATATGACTTCTTCAACAATATGTCCTAACTGTGTTTCCTTTAACTATTTCATAGAGATGCAAAACACGTTATGACCACTAAAAATAAAAGCAGAAAAGAAAAATAATAATGAGTCTTCTATTTATCTACTAATAATCTTGAAATACCTTGGTAATAAAAGAAGCAAAACTAGGGAAACTTGAATATCTCAAAGGGGAGAAGAAAAAACAAACAAAAAACTTGGATGACAGATATTGAACATGGTGGTTTTGAAGGGATAACTTCTGAATAGGATTTCAAGAAAAAAAATTTCTTTTCTTTTCTTTTGAAAAGAACTCTAGTGTTTAGAGATGATTGTTTTTGATTTGTCGTTGGAGAACCAAAATGGAGAACATGTTTTTCTAACTACTTCAAAAAGATTATTAGTAATGCAGGACTCGGGTAATACACTGTGTTCAAAAAATCACTGTCTAAGAAGGTTTAACAGAGTAAATTTAGGCATATCTAGGCACATTCTGCAGTCTTTTTCAGGTAGGATCAGAGTTCATTAAATTTAAAAAAAAGTAAAAAAAAGCTATAGCCAAAAGTATAAACCCTTGCCTAGGAATTTCTGACAGGAAAACAGATGGAAGTGAAGCAAAAGCACATCTGTAACTCTGGGCTCTAAATCTCTCATTAGGTTGTAAGCGACAAGCTGTAAGTAAGCAAAAAAAGAAACAAGAGGGAGATCAATAAATACGAAAGTGTCATCAGCCTAAAAACACAAATCTTCAAAGGCAGTAATTGTCCAAATAGGACCATATATCAAAATAGACAATGCAAGTAGAATCGAAGCAAAAGGGCTATTAATTAGACCCCCAGGCAAGTTATGTGAAAGGTCCATCCAAGCTGAATTCCTGGCGTGGACAAAAGGAAATACCGCAGGACAAAAAGAGAGCTGGCACAACCTGCAGCTGGAATCTGGAGTGGCTAGCATAAGTAAGCTAAATGAATAGAATCCAAAAATAATGCAAAACAAACTTGAGGCAGAAAGTTGCAAGCAAGCTCCACTAACCTGACTGGTATTTCCATACATTACAAGGTGGGTTTTGAAAAGAAACACAGACAGACAGACAGACAGACACACACACACAGTAATAAACATCACATCAGAAAGGACTAGCTTGCAAAGTAAATAGACATAAATCTTTTCAGAAGGTTTATTTCATGCAGTTTCACCTACTATTTCAGTTAGCATTTATTACCTCACCACAAAGATTTGTGTAATTTACCATCATGGGAGCAGTCCACGGTATAAGGTGCACCATTTAGTACTTGAAAATACTGACTGTTCAAATCCAAGAATTATAGAGCCTGGCAAAGACTTTAAAAAACACTCTAGGCTAAACACCTTATTTTAAATTTGAGAAAACTGAATAAGTAGTTTGACTAGAATGTAGTGACACTACTGGAAAACAATTCGTTAGATTTACTGCCATTTATAATGATAATCATACTCTCTTTGAAGAGATTCTTTGAATGAAGGTACTTACTCTCCTGAGGCTGTCATTGATCAACAGCATCCTATGAAATTATCTTCTAGGTGAGTTTCTTTACTATTTAGTGAATCTCTCATTCCTATTTCTTGTCTAAAATTTGCATTGTTTAAATTGTTCACATAATTTTCACCAGTGGGTGTTAGTTGCTTAGTCATGTTTGACTCTTTGTGACCCCATGGACTGTACTCCACCAGGCTCCTCTGTGCATGAGATTTTCCAGACAAAAATACTGGAGCAGGTTGCCATTCCCTTCTCCAGGGGAACTTCCCAACCCAAGGATTGAACCCAGGTCTACCACATTGCAGGCAGATTCTTTACCATCTGAGCCACCAGGAGATGTCTGCAAATTCTTTGACTCTATGCAGAAATAAGATCCATCCTCAAAGCACAAATATTGCTAAAAATGATGGGAAAGTAATAATCATAATTTTAACATTTAAAATTAGTAAAATACCATCATCTCTTCTCAGTAACTAATCTGCCTCTCACCACCACCAAACCCCCCACAATATACACACACTATTATCTCACATTCCTAAGTAGTTAATTGATCTGACTCCAAAAGTGTGTGCATATGATGTGTGTGTATGCATGATTTTTGACATGTAATTTAAGACAGTATGATCATGTACTCACATTACTTACATGTCAATCTCTTAGATGGTTAACTGCTTGAACACTGTATAAGTATCCCTTGTTTTCTAGTACTTTCCTCTGTATCTGTCATATCCAAATTTATGTGATCCCATTCAAGCCTTTCATTTGTGTGGTAAACCAGTCATGGAAGAATTGAGTGTCCTCATTATCTAGGCTAAGAAACTGAGCTAGAAAAAAAGTACAGCAGAGATGTAAGCCTAGATTTCACTTTAAATTGGGCAAATGATTTGTATCATTTGGGCAAAAGTTACTGATTATATTCTTACTGCCAAAACTAATACCTGAATTTTAGTCATAATTATACCTGACAATGTCAGACATGTCAGTATCTGACATTACTTTCTTCTTCAAACAGTTTCTATCCCTGACTTTTGACAACATTCTTGTCTAGTTCTCTACCTGCTATCAAACTATTCCTTCTCAATGCCTTTGTGAACATTTCACTCTGCTCTTTCTCAAATGTTATTGTCCCTCAGGATTTTGTCCTTGCCCTTTGATCTTGTACTACAAATCTTCCTGGGCAATTTCAGACATTGCCATGACTTCAAGAACTACCAATACACTGGTGATTTCCACATTCATGAATCTAGACATTACTGAGTCTCAGGTTTTATATTTTCAACTGGTTATTATGGCAGCATAACTGAGAACATCAAGTTCAATATGGTCAAATATAAAATTTATGCCCATAAACTTTTCTTGGTGTTTCTTATCTTAAATATCAGAATGTATCTCTTTGTGCATTTTCCTAATATCTGCCTTATCTTCTGGTAACCACAGTTACTAAGAGTATAGGAGTCTCTTTTCTACACGACTGGTATCAAGGTCTCTGGAACAGCAGTAAGGGAGAATTAAAATGCATGGAGGATCCAGTAAGACAGGAAGTTGTGGCAGCCTTTCATATACATCATGGAGTCAATACCTGCAGTATCAGTCAATTCTAATTATGGTTGGGGAAATAAGACTTCTGAAGACTGGTGAAATTTTATACATTGTTTAAAAGGAAATGACCACTATCCTGCTCATTTTCAATGCATCTGTTTTGCTCCAATCACAGTAAACCTCTTTTTATTTCTTAAGTGTTTTTTCCCACCTCTGAGATTTCACATGCGCTCTTCCTTCTGCCTGTGATGTTCTTCATCATCCCTGTCACCTTTGCCCTACAACTTCCTAATCATTTTTATCATCTGATTCAAAAGTCAATTTCTCAGAAAGACCCTCCATTTCCAATCTAAAGTTTACTTATTTTTCCAATTGCACCCTGTGATTTTTCCATTATAGCATTTATCACACCTTCCAATTATGTGTCAATCTATGTGCTTTCTTGTTTCATTCATATATCATGCACTAGGTTATAAGCTCAGTGAGCCCAAGTGTGATTTTTTTAAGACTTCTATCAGACTATTGTTTAGAAATGCCCTGTAGAAGGCTGGTTACCAATAAATGTGTTAAGTAAATGAATGTTTTGATAGTCTATATTTATATTGTAGCCACTAATCATACAAGGCTATTTAAATTGCAATTAATTAAAATTAAATAACACCAAAAATTAAGTTCTTTAGCTATATTAGTCATATTAGGCGTATGTGATCACTAATAGCCACCTGGCTACTATGCTATAGAGAACATTCTGATACAGAACATTCTGATACAGAACATTCCCATCATTGCAGCAAGTTCTATTGGACAACGCTTTTCTACACCAAGCAATAAATAAAAGAGTGGTAGTAAATTTAGGACCTTTTAGAAATTAACATACATTCTATTTTAAAAATATCTCTTGAACTTACCTTATCTCTTCATTCTTACTTTCTTTGGGAAACTACCTAACAGGTCTCTCAGTCACAAATATTTCTCAATGCAGATGCATTCCTCAAAGAACTGTTAAATACCTAGAGGTCACTTCTCTTCCTAAAAACATTTATAACTACTCATTGTCTGAATGATAGAATTGAAACTCTTTAATATGAAAATAATACTGTTTATCATCCAATTAACCACAATTTAAGAGATAACATTGCTCCCCACCATCTCTCAATTTCCACTGACAACAAGATATCACTGTTCTGTAAACAAAATGTATTTTGTCACAAGGCTGCCTGAAATGCCTATCCTCCTTTCCTGCCCTTGGTGTAGTCCTTCTACCTCTCAATTATTAGGCTTCATGAAGTGCATAGAGTTCTCAGTCTGACCTTGATCACATTCAGTTCAGTCGCTCAGTCGTGTCCGACTCTTTGTGACCCCATGAATTGCAGCATGCCAGGCCTCCCTGTCCATCACCAACTCCCAGAGTTCATTCAGACTCACGTCCATTGAGTCGGTGATGCCATCCAGCCATCTCATCCTCTGTCATCCCCTTCTCCTCCTGCCCACAATCCCTCCCAGCACCAGAGTCTTTTCCAATGAGTCAACTCTTTGCATGAGGTGGCCAAAGTACTGGAGTTTCAGCTTTAGCATCATTCCTTCCAAAAAAATCCCAGGGCTGATCTCCTTCAGAATGGACTGGTTGGATCTCCTTGCAGTCCAAGGGACCCTCAAGAGTCTTCTCCAACACCACAGTTCAAAAGCATCAATTCTTCGGCGCTCAGCCTTCTTCACAGTCCAACTCTCACATCCATAATGACCATAGGAAAAACCATAGCCTTGACTAGACGAACCTTTGTTGGCAAAGTAATGTCTCTGCTTTTGAATATGCTACCTAAGTTGGTCATAACTTTCCTTCCACTGTGATTATTTGCTTGTATCTCAATTACCCTCACCTGTATTGTAAGGTATTAAAGAAGATGGACAGTAATTTACTTACTTCCCAGCATCTAGTATACTGCAGTTTGCACAGAACTTATGTTTTGTTGTTGAAATAATGAAATGATAAAATAATAAAGGAATGGGTTACAAAAAGATTCACCCTTATTGTGTAAACAGTCCTTTGTTCACTTTTGTGTAACTTTTGCCTATTTCCAAAATCTCCTCCCTGCCCATCACAATATACCACTCAGTCAGTTAAGTCACTCAGTCATGTCTGACTCTTTGTGACTCCATGAACTGCAGGACGCCAGGCCTCCCTGTCCATCACCAACTCCCAGAGTCTACCCAAACTCATGCCCATTGAGTCAGTGATGCCATCCAACCATCTTATCCTCTGTGGTCTCCTTCTCCTCCCTCCCTCAATCTTTCCTAGAATCAGGGTCTTTTCAAATGAGTCAGCTCTTCGTCTCAGGTGGCCAAATTACTGGAGTTTCAGCTTTAGCATCAGTCCTTCCAATGAACACCCAGGACTGATATCCTTTAGGATGGACTGGCTGGCTCTCTTTGTAGTCCAAGGGACTCTCAAGAGTCTTCTCCAACACCATGGTTCAAAAGCATTAATTATTCTGCACTCAGCTTTCTTTATAGTCCAACTTTCACATCCTTATATGACTATTAGAAAAACCATAGCCTTGACTAGATGGACCTCTGTTGACAAAGTAATGTCTCTGCTTTTTAATATGCTGTCTAGTTTGGTCAAAACTTTCCTTCCAAGGAGTAAGCGTCTTTTAATTTCATGGTTGCAGTCACCATCTGCAGTGATTTTGGAGCCCCCAAAAATAAAGTCTGACACTGTTTCCACTGTTTCCCCATCTATTTGCCATGAAGTGATGGGACTGGATGCCATGATCTTAGTTTTCTGAATGTTGAGCTTTAAGCCAACGTTTCCACTCTCCTCTTTCACCTTCATCAAGAGGCTTGTAGTTCCTCTTCACTTTCTGCTATAAGGGTGGTGTCATCTGCATATCTGAGGTTATTGATACTTCTCCCAGCAATCTTGATTCCAGCTTGTGCTTCATCCAGCCCAGCGTTTCTCATGATGTACCCTGCATATAAGTTAATTAAGCAGGGTGACAATATATAGCCTTGACGTACTCCTTTTCCTATTTGGAACCAGTCTGTTGTTCCATGTCCAGTTCTAACTGTTGCTTCCTGACCTGCATATAGGTTTCTCAAGAGGCAGGTCAGGTGGTCTGGTATTCCCATCTCTTTCAGAATTTTCGACAGTTTATTGTGATCCACACAGTCAAAGGCTTTGGCATAGTCAATAAAGCAGAAATAGATGTTTTTCTGGAACTCTCTAGTTTTCCCAATGATCTAGCAGATGTTGGCAATTTGATATCCAGTTCCTCTACCACTCAGTCTAATAGTAATTCTTTTGTCAGGTCAATAAAACAACTTTTACTTTAGTAGCTGTAGAGGTAGGGAGCTCTGAAAATGTCAACAGTTTTTCACTGGGCTGAAAGTTCTCAGGTAAAACTGAAAATGAAAGTCTCTCAGTTGTGTCTGACTCTTTGTGACCTGTATAGTCCATGGAATTATCTAGGCCAGAATATTGGAGTGGGTAGCCATTCCCTTTTTTAGGGGAATCTTTCCAACCCAGGGATTGAACCCAGGTCTCCCGCATTGTGGGCAGATTCTTTAACACCTGAGCCACCAGGGAAGCCCAGGAATACTGGGGTGGGTAGCCTATCCCTTCTCCAGCAGATCTTCCCAACCTAGGAACTGAACTGGGGTCTCCTGCATTGCAGGCATTTCTTGACCAGCTGAGCTACAAAGGAAGCCCCCAGAAAAGAAAACAAAACAAGAACAACAAGAACAACAAAAGCTTAATATTTCCTAAAAAATATCCTTGTGGAATAAGGATATCCTGGTGGAACAAATAGTATAAAGGACTCTCATGTTACTGAAAAGCTTTGTAAATTCAGTACAGTGGACACAGTTAGTCTTAACTCTCTCTAGCATGTTCTCTTCCTTCTTAGATCTTTGTTAATTGACCATCATTTTGTTTCACAGCATAGACATACATTATGTTACTATTTGTTGAAAACAGAAAAACAGTATTATAATAACCTCCTGGAGTAAAAAAAAAAAAAAAAAAAGAAACAGAGAAATAAATATATTCCCAAAACTGTCACAAAAATATTTTGTATGCGAAAAAGGACTTTTTTTTTAAGATTTCAAATCATTTTTAATCTTGTCAGTGAAATCTTTACTTAGGAGTGCTCACTTTTTACTAAGCTAATCCTAAATTATTAGGCAAGTTAAAAACTTGGACAGGGCAGGAAGGAAATTAAGAAATTACAAAGATGCATTTAGAGCCAAATATTGTAAACACTGACCAGTAGGTCATATGTGTGGCAGGAAATTCTGAAGAAGGTGTTAACTGAAGACAGGGATTGAGTAAAGAGATGCATCAATTTAAGAATAACCTCTTTTGCTGTCTCGCATACAGGGTTATTGTTACCATCTTGGATGCTTGGGGCTGGTGCACTAGGATGACCCAGAGGGATGGTACCAGGAGGGAGGTGGGAGGGGGGTTCAGGATTGGGAACATGTGTACACCTGGAGGATTCATGTTGATGTATGGCAAAACCAATACAATATTGTAAAGTAATTAGCCTCCAATTAAAATAAATCAATTTAAATTTAAATAAATAAAGAAGTCACTTAACCTTCAAAAAAAAAAAAAAGAATAACCACTATTATCTCCTTATTTTTTTTAAGGAAATTCATCCATCACATGTTCTTATTTGATCTCACAATTTGTTAGCTTTTTTTATCCAAACACAATAGCACGGCAAAATCTTGCTGTGTGGTCTCAGAAGTTTTTTGTGATGGAAAGACTCATATTTTAGTCTCTGTTTTTTTAGTTCTATAGGAGTTTGTTCATAAATAAAATAACCCATGCTGATACTTAAAGTCTAGATTATATTTTTATAATACAAATGTATAAATGGGGCAACCTATGTATTTCTCCACCTCTAAAGTCAACTTTCAGTATATTTAATATGAGGGTAAAAACATGACTTTGTTATAAACAAATTTCTATCAAATGGAATCAACCTATCAAGAAATAAGTATTGGACTCGTTCACAAAGCTAATACTTGTTATATGTGTTCATCACAAAGTGACTGTTAAAATACATCTAACTGTTGTAAATCTCTTGTGACATACTTATCGTGGTTCATTTATACAAATGATGTCCATCCACAGCACAGCCTCCGGGCTGGGGTACTGTTGTGCTAAGGCATGCTTCAGTACACTCACATACTATGACTACTCCAAGCAATGGCCATTCATCTCCAGGAGAGAGACTTCAAGAGAAATGACTGTGAATTCTTAAGACTCTGAAAGAATGAGGATGCTTTTCAGAGACTGTCCCCTGGGGGTGAAGGGATCAATGGGAGACAGCATTACTGGCTAGGACGCTAGATAAAGAATGATCTGCATTCACAAGTTTGGCCTCTTTCAAAAACTGTGTTTTCATTAGCACTCTTAAGGGCAATGCAGGTTTGTATTTCTGTCCCTGAAAGTGTTCAAAAGCCTGAGGGCACAGGTTGAGAAAAAAAAGTAATAGGCTCAGATGGAAGAAAATGAAAAGTTTGTACAAGACCAAAGAAACCTTCCCGCTGAGAGTATTTATTAAGTTAACAGCTCTTCCTCTTAATAACTGAGTTAATGCCGAAGGTGTCTGGATATTTAAGAAAAGTGATTTTAGTGAAGATAAATCCAACTAACAAAAGAATATGCTGTAAAGTATGATTGCAGTAGTATTTTTATTCTGTAAAGCTTGTATTTATTTACATGACAACTTTGACGGCACAAAATGGAAGTGTTTCATAGAGTTTCTGTTTTCTTGTAATTTCCACAAAATGGTAGTATTAAAAATTTCAGTTTTCTTCAAAATAAATGTTTTATTTTTTGGTTTATTTGTGTTTCCTTCTTATCATGTTTTTCTCTCAGAACCTAATCTAGATTAATGCTCTAGAAAATATCTAAATAGTAAGATTACAACCACATTTTCAACTTATTATGCAAAAATATATAATTTTACATGTGATGTGTTTTGATTAAAAAATATGGGATATGATTCTGCTAGTGATGCTGTTACTTTCTATTTAAAAATAAGATTATTTAATGTACAAAACATTTTAATGTCCATGGATCAGGACAATGCAGTGGTCTTACTGGGAATAGTGATAACTGGCAGAGGTACAGCCCACCAATAAAAGGAGCAAACTGCCAAGCAGAGTTAACTCAAACCTGCAAACAGCTCAGGGATTGGAAAAAATAATTTTTAACATTGGAAAATTTTTAATTCTTTTCCCTTTTGGATCTCAAAAATTATACGTATAGGATAACATGAATTTACTCTGCCATTTAGGAATAATGGGATTAACTTCAAAATTACATGGTTAATTATTCATACATATACACATATGCCTAAAGTAAAACAAATATATCTTACCTTACAAACTCTTCCAACTCGAGAAAGGATGGTCTTATCAGAAGTACTTCCTTCTTGAGATGATTCACGAAAAAAGAAATATACTTTATCATCATCTGGATTATAGGTGTCTGGGATGGGGAAAGTTCCAATAAATTTTGCTCCTGTTAGGAAGAAAAGAAGCTCTACATTAAAATACTGAAATAATTCAGCTACAATAATACTAGTATCTTTTGTATGTAAAACAATTAGCAGCAGAATAAAAAACATGAATGAAATGCGGAAATGAAGCATATGCATAATAAACATGACACAAAGTAGAAACAGGTATTAGCACAAAGAAGTCTTGAACAAGTTCTTTAGGACTCCAGAGACCAGGTGAGAACATGACTGGCTGAGATTAATAATTATCTCAATTCAACTGAATTACACATAAAGTCATTTTTTCAAACCTAGAGAGTCAATGATTTTATATTTTCCTTGTTTATGATTGGACTTTAATATTTTCCTTTTTTATGACTGCTTTTTTTAACCAGTTTCCATTATGAAGAGCTAAGGAAAAACTATAAACTTATCTCAGATTTTGATATATTACGATGTTATTTGCTATAGTTTGTGTAACTGCCAAAAAATATTCAACCAACCAGTAAAATGCTTGGGTTGACTTCAGTGTTGGCTCTGAGGACACTCTTTCCAAGTTTATATCCTGTCTCTGCCACTTATTCCTCAATTTTCTCATACCTAATATGAGGTTACCAATATCATCATATCTAGGGTCACTAATATGATAATCAAGTAAATTAATACATATAAAGCATTTACTATCCAGTAGTGTCTGATACATAATAAGGATTAAATAAATGTTATTCATTATTAAAATGACTGGGATGATAATAATAATGATTAGGGCCACAAACAAGAGATGATGGAAAATTGAGCATATTCACACAATTGGTATCAATAGTATAACATGTAGTTATTAAAAATGAAGCAATTCTAAATGTACTGGCAGGGAAAATTGTCCATGATGCATATCAAGCAAAAAAATAATGACAATACAATTAACTCCTTTGCAGTTGCATCAGTGACAAGTCAATTTGGGTTACTAATGCCTTGTTTAAAAAGTACTTGGCCTTTTAAGTCTTAGTTTTATATAAATGGGAGTTAACCATTTATATGGTTAACATACAGATCTGGGAGTAACAGATCTGTAATTGGATGATACTAGTTCAGAAATAAACACTTTGATTAATAAAAATCATTTGATTAAAGCAAAGACAAAAATTGGTTAATTGGGAGTAAAGGACTTCAATTAAGTAGAATATACAAGATGCCTGGAAGAAAGCAATGAGCACTGTTTAGGATGTAGAAGCAGGAACGAGAGAAAACAAAGTTTCCCAAAAAATAAATATAATAAGTAGGAGGTGAAAAAGTAACACTGCCTTTGTTTTGATCAGGGCCCTGATTGCCGGGTACCCCACGGTATTAAAAACCATGCCCCTGCAAATACAGAACAGTTGATCAGTAGCCCAGCAAACAACACTTCATAATAGACTCCTTCAACAGACAAAAGTTAAAGTTTGATTCTAAGTGATGAGTAGTTCAGTCTTTATCATCGCAGCCTCTCTGGGTCAACCCTGGGTCTCCCATCCAGTCTCTTCTCTGCTTAAATGTGAAACCTTAAGAGGAAAAGACTGGGGTGGGTGGGTGGGAAGTATGTGCATGAACTTTCTCCCTTTTATTCTTTGTTATTCCCCTGTTCTTTCCCTGGAACTTAGAACTCCAGTGGATTTTTATGCTCTCAATAATCTCATTTTGATATGGTTCTAAATTACACAAAAAAATTTTTAGAAAATCATGTAGCATTTAAAAACTTTTATTTTTTAATTAATCTTAAGTTAGCAAGGTCCATTAACAATTCTACTGAAGGATTTTTGTTTTTCCCTCCAGCCCTGCTTTTAAATTGTTGATACATCACAAATAGTTTTGAATATCTGAGCAAAGTTAAAATTCTTTTCTAGTCACAAATTCATATTTGATTTAAACATATCATGTTTTCTTTAAAAAAATTCTCTGTGGAAACAAAATTTCTTATAAATGTAGCATTAGGATTTCAGCATATTCATGGAAAGTAAGGATATATTTGATCACTACTATATGCAAAGGCACTTAGAACAAGAAAAAGTTCTAGGATCAAGAACACAAAGTGAGCAAGAATTGACTCTTTGCTTCAGTTACATTCTGGATTAAGAAAATACTGACATAAGGCCAAGATATGGCTAATAAGAAGGCCCAGTCTTGATGTTTCCAATGACTTGAAAAGCGATTGGAACAATGAGAAGAGAAAAGGACAACCAATTGTGGGTTTCCACAGGCACAGATCAGGTATTGATAATAATATATAGCACCTTTTTGAATTTACAGATGCCTCAATTCAATGCGACTACCTGGATACAAATCTCCTGCTGCACTGGCATGTGTATTTTTAAAATATATGAACAAAATAAATAAAACCCTATAGGTGATTTTTTACAAGGATTTGTAAAAATCCTTGTTTAAGAGTCACTGCCATAGATTACCATTTCATATACAGGAAAAGAACATAGACAGGACTCATTAACCCTAGGTCAGTCACACAGATGCATGGATGGACAGGAGGAGTGAAGACTTTAATACAAATTATTCATAATTAGACTGGGACAAAAAAGGAATAAAATGGAAACTATACAGAAAGATGATCTCCCCAGGTGGGAAGGTGCCCAATATGCTACTGGAGATCAGTGGAGAAATAACTCCAGAAAGAATGAAGAGATGGAGCCAAAGCAAAAACAGCACCCAGCTGTGGATGTGACTGGTGATAGAAGCAAAGTCCAATGCTATAAAGAGCAATATTGCATAGGAACCTGGAATGTTAGGTCCATGAATCAAGGCAAATTGGAAGTGGTCAAATAGGAGATGGCAAGAGTAAACGTTGACATTTTAGGAATTAGCAAACTAAAATGGACTGAAATGGGTGAATTTAACTCAGATGACCATTATATCTACTACTGTGGACAAGAATCTCTTAGAAGAAATGGAGTAGCCACCATAATCAACAAAAGACTCCAAAATGCAGTACTTGGATGCAATCTCAAAAATGACAGAATGATCTCTGTTTGTTTCCAAGGCAAACCATTCTACATCACGGTAATCCGAGTCTACGCCATGACCAGTAATGCTGAAGAAGCTAAAATGGTTCTATGAAGACCTACAAGACCTTTTAGAATTAACACCCCCAAAAGATATCCTTTTCCTTAAGGGGACTGGAATGCAAAAGTAGGAAGTCAAGAAACCCCTGGAGTAACAGGCAACTTTGGCCTTGGAGTAGAGAATGAAGCAGGGCAAAGGCTAATAAAGTTTTGCCAAGAAAATGCACTGGTCATAGCAAACACCCTCTTCAAACAAACAAAAGAAGACTCTACAAATGGACGTCACCAGATAGATGGTCAATACTGAAATCAGATTGATTATATTCTTTACGGTCAAAGATGGAGAAGTTCTATACAGTCAGCAAAAACAAGACCGGGAGCTGACTATGGCTCAGATCATGAACTCCTTATTGCCAAATTCAGAGTAAAATTGAAGAAAGTAGGGAAAACCACTAGACCATTCAGGTATGACCAAAATCAAATCCCTTAGGATTATACAGTGGAAATGACAAATAGATTCAAGGGATTAGATCTGATAGACAGAATGCCTGAAGAACTATGGATGGAGGTTCATGACATTATACAGGAGACAGGGATCAAGAACATCCCCAAGAAAAATACATGCAAAAAACAAAAATGGCTGTCTGAAGAGGCCTTACAAATAGCTGTGAAAAGAAGAAAAGCGAAAAGGAAAGGTATACCCATTTGAATGCAGAGTTCCAAAGAACAGAAAGAGAGATAAAAAAGCCTTCCTCAGTGATCAGTGCAAAGAAATAAAGGAAAACAAAACGAATGGGAAAGACTAGAGATCTCTTCAAGAAAATTAGAGATACCACGGGAACATTTCATGCAAAGATAGGCTCAACAAAGGACAGAAATGGTATGGATCTAACAGAAGCAGAAGATATTAAGAAGAGGTGGCAGGAATACACAGAAGAACAATACAAAAAAGATCATGACCCAGATAATCATGATGGCATGATCACTCACCTAGAGCCAGACATCCTGGAATGCAAAGTCAAGTGGGCCTTAGGAAGCATCTCTATGAACAAAGCTAGTGGAGGTGATGGAATTCCAGGTGAGTTACTTCAAATCCTAAAAGATGATGCTGTGAAAGTGCTGCACTCAATATGCCAGCAAATTTGGAAAACAGCAGTGGCCACAGGACTGAAAAGTTCAGTTTTCATTCCAATCCCAAAGAAAGGCAATGCCAAAGAATGCTCAAACTACCACACAAGTGCACTCATCTCACACAGTAGTAAAGTAATGCTCTGATTCTCCAAGCCAGGCTTCAACAGTATGTGAACTGTGAACTTCCAGATGTTCAAGCTGGATTTAGAAAAGGCAGAGGAATGAGAGATCAAATTGCCAACATTCACTGGATTATCAAAAAAGCAATAGAGTTCCAGAAAAACATCTATTTCTTCTTTATTGACTATGCCAAAGCCTTTGACTGTGTGGAACACAACAAACTGTGGAAAATTCTGTAAGAGATGGGAATACCAGACCATCTTATCTGCCTCTTTAAAAATCTGTATGTAGGTCAGAAAGCAACAGTTAGAACTGGACATGGAAGAACAGACTGGTTCCAAATAGGGAAAGGAATATGTCAAGGCTGTATATTGTTACCCTGCTTATTTAACTTGAGTACCTTATGAGAAGTGCTGGGCTGGATGAAGCACAAGCTGGAATTAAGACTGCTAGGAGAAATATCAATAACCTTGAATATGCAGATGACACCACCCTTATGGGAGAAAGTGAAGAGGAACTAAAAAGCTTCTTGATGAAAGTGAAAGAGGAGAGTGAAAAAGTTGGCTTAAATCTCAACATTCAGAAAACTAAGATCATACCATCTGATCCCATCACTTCATGGCAAACAGATGGAGAAACAGTGGAAACAGTGGCAGATTTTATTTTGGGGGGCTCCAAAATCACTGCAGATGGTGATTACAGCCATGAAATTAAAAGACGCTTACTCCTTGGGAGAAAAGTTATGACCAAGCTTAGGCATAACCTAAGAAAAGATATGACCAACCTTCAAAAGCAGAGACGTTACTTTGCCAACAAAGATCCATCTAGTCAAAGTTATGGTTTTTCCAGTAGTCATGTATGGGTGTGAGAGTTGGACTATAAAGAAACCTGAGTGCAGAAGAATTGATTCTTTTGAACTGTGGTGTTGGAGAAGACTCTTGAGAGTTCCTTGGACAGCTAGGATTTCTGAACTGATACAGAAATTATAGGAATGCAATTGGCTTGTTTTATCTCAACAAATACATAGCTTAAAATGGAGATGACACAAGTAGAATTTATCATAGTTCTTACCTCTTTGCAGCCTGATGACCCTTTGTAATTTTAGTATCAGAACTATTGCCATGATTGAGTTGAATTTATACTTTTAAATATATGGCAAAACCAATACAATATTGTAAAGTTAAAAAATAAAATTAAATTAAATTAAAAAAAAATAAAAATAAAAATAACACAGTAAGTGTTAGTCACTCAGTCAGGTCCAACTCTTTGCAACCCCATGGACTGTACACCCTCTTCTATCCATGGGATTCTCCAGGCAAGAATACTGGAGTGGGTTGCCATTCCCTTCTCCAGGGGATCTTCCCAACCCAGGATCAAACCCGGGTCTTCCACATCACAGACAGATTCTTTACTGTCTGAGCCACCATGAAAGCCCATGACTGAGCTAAATTTATAGTTTTAAAAATAACAGTGGTACAAAATTTGCAGTCTTCTCTCTTCAGAGAGAAAAAGAGATCTCAGTGATTTAAAACAGAAAATCGTTACAGGTAAAAAGGATTTTTACTCTGAGAGAGAGTTGTTTGTAAAACTTTCCTCAGACACACAGATGGAAGCAGCAGTTATATGGGCTGATTGGTGTTCTCTTATTTGCGAAATTCAACAAACAAAACACAGCTTTATGACAGAACGGAATGTACTCTGCCTAAAAGCAATACAAATAAACATGTTAATTCATATTCTATTGTTGAAATGCACAGAAGAGCCTCTTTGGCTATGCAAAACATTATCCAGGTGTTGTTGCCAGGTATTGCCATTTGAAAAGGTCAAAAGTTAGAGTATGATCCTAGTCCCCATTCCAGAAATGTCATTATAATATTGCTGCGTCGCTTCAGTCGTGTCCGACTCTGTGAGACCCCATGGACTGCTGCCTACCAGGCTTCTCCGTCCCTGGGATTCTCCAGGGAAGAACACTGGAGTGGGTTGCCATTTCCTTCTCCAATGCAGGAAAGTATCACTCAGTTGTGTCTGACTCTTAGCGACCCCATGGACTGCAGCCTACCAGGCTCCTCCATCCATGGGATTTTCCGGGCAACAGTACTAGAGTGGGGTGCCATTGCCTTCTCCAATTATAATACTAGTGGGGCAAAATAGAGTAGATATTTTTCCAAGTTGTATTTCTTTTAAATTTCAACTAATATATGACATAAATGATCTTACTGTGTTTATTCAGTGACTGTGGTCTTATTGGACTCTTAAATGTTGGTTCTTTTTCATGTAAAAAGTTATTACTGTAAGAAAATTATTTTGGAGTACTATAAACAAATTAAATGGTGGAAGTATTTAAGCCAAATATTTATTATTACGTGAAGAAATCTAATTATGAAAAAAAAAGCATTAGTATCCAACAGTACACTATTCTGTGATTTAAATAATAAGTAATTTTGAGTTAAAAATAAATACCAGTTTTAAGCAAGAGAGTTTTCTTTCTCACAGATTCAATTGAGGTCCTATGTCTTAGAATATTGATATTAGTATTTTATGATAGAAACTCTTTTCTGACTTGTTGCCAAGTTTATGTAAAAATAGATATCATTTCACCAGTATATGACATGCATAGTTGTATTAAATAATTTAAAATCATACCCCAAGACACCTGTGCTTTATTAGAGTACATTTTTCCCATTTGGCATTTGAAACACATGCCTTAATAGGGATGGAGTTTGAAATCGTGCATTTTCACAAATGAACTTTTAGCATGACATCAAGAGACACTGCCAAATGAAAATGGCATACATCCATATGGCCTGATGAAATGCATATCACTTTCATTTCTCCTTATGAACATTGTTTCATCCAGATGAGCACATCTACAACAGGACGTAAGACATAGTGAGTTGCTTATTTTCCTTTATTTCTTCTTGTAGTATCTTTTTCTACCACTTTTGAAAAATGCTATCCTTCTGTGTGGAAAACAATTTATAGACAACAGTACTCCAAGAGAAACTTCAAATGAAAACTTCCTCCACATGTTGGAAATAAAAATTTTAAAACAAAAGTTCTCATCTACTCCAGGAAACAAAACAGAAACATATGCAACGGAGGCGTCATTGTTTGTTTTCATTATCCAAATGGTCATACTTCTTACTTTTATCTCAAAATTCTCATGAAAAACGTCTAATGTGTTTGAATAATCCCTCTGACTTGTATCTTTCCTTAAGTGTTCTAAGATTAAGTTGATACAGAAAAGTGTGGAAGTACCTAAGACTGTGTCTAGAACAGCCATAGGGTTCACCTTCACAAGTTTTCACCCTCCTGGCGATGGATTTAATAGATGGATTCATTTCTCAAAGAAGGAATCAGTATTCATATTTCTTATGTCTTCTGGCATTGGATTAGACAAAGTGATCAATGATGCAATAATATATAGAGGAAAGTAGTCAGACATTGACACTGGTGACATTATTTGAAATATCAAGTACCTGTCAGTTCTTAGTAATTGAACAAAACCCCGGAGTGAGTTTCACATGTACATGCTAAATAAGTAGTCAAGAAAATTTACACATTGCATTATATGATTGTGGACTGCACTGTGATATATGACAGGTATTGCACTGATTATGCTATGTACATAATTAATAAAAAGTACACTTTAGACAAATCTAGATAGCATATTCAAAAGCAGAGACATTACTTTGCCAACAAAGGTCCGTCTAGTCAAGGCTATGGTTTTTCCAGTGGTCATGTATGGATGTGAGAGTTGGACTGTGAAGAAAGCTGAGCACCAAAGAATTGATGCTTTTGAACTGTGGTGTTGGAGAAGACTCTTGAGAGTCCCTTGAACTGCAAGGAGATCCAACCAGACCATTGGCCACCTCATACGAAGAGTTGACTCATTGGAAAAGACCCTGATGCTGGGAGGGATTTGGGGCAGGAGGAGAAGAGGACGACAGAGGATAAGATGGCTGGATGGCATCACTGACTTGATGAACATGAGTTTGAGTGAACTCCGGGAGTTGGTGATGGACAGGGAGTCCTGGTGTGCTGCGATTCATGGGGTCTCAAAGAGTCGGTCACGACTGAGCTACTGAACTGAACTGAACTGAAGGTTGAATAAGATAATGTCTAACCCCCAAACATAGCTCCTTTAACAACCATTGCTTTTTTGTCTCCCTGTATTCCTGACACTATCCAGATGACTCCTCTGGCCTCTATCTTTGGATACTAGGCTGACTATATCTGGAAAATAGCCACTTCTGAAAATGGGGAATAGAAATGCCCCTCCCCCCAAGTCAATCTTTTCCCTTAGCATGTCTTTACAAGAATCTCATATAGTTTCTACCATTTTTCCCTTGCCCTGCCATAGTTTCCTTGGACCAGGAAGCTTCTGACAGACTGAGTCTCCTGACGCATTGTGCTCTCCTGATTCTGGCCAGCTTATCCCTTAGCAAATGTTCACAATATTGGCTACAGCTGTGTAGGGCTTCCACATTGCTTGCCTAACCCACATGTTCTCTATTTGCTGTGGTCTCCACAAGCAGACGCACATCTTCAGTTTGCTGTTGCCCAACATGGCATGGCGATATGGACCCTGATTGTAATGAGGCTGCAAGAGCAGCAGATGGGCAATCACAAGATCAGAATTTAGGTTGGTGGACTGTATCATACAATGGTAAGAATAAAGTGTCTAGAGCTAGAGACACCTACCTGAGTTTCAATCCCACAATAACTGTCTCACCACAGACTATTAATCTGATTTCTAATCTACCCCCAACTGTAAAGTGGAAATAGTAATTCTCTCAAAATTATACCACTAACTGAGATTATACTTTAAAAGTGCCTAATAGCAGTGACTAGGATAGAAGCTATATAAAATTAATTTGAAGCAGAAGAGACCAGATATAGGGAAAAGGGTTAACAAACAAGATAGGGGCAATAAAACAGAGACAAGGTGATGGAGACCTAAAGAAAGATGGTGGCCATGGAAAAAACAAGGTCAACTGATATTTTGAAGGAAGTAAAGGCTCTTAGTGATAGATTAGACAAAGGGAGATAAAGGAGAGGAAGAAATTAAAGATAACTTCAAGGTTACTGGGTAGATGAAATTAAGAATGTTAAGATAGATTAAAATCAGGAAATAGGTGAGGGCAGTTTAGAAAAGGAAAACAAGAAAGTTTTGAATTAGATTCCCAGTATTTTAGATTTTAAATTCAATTATTGTTTTCTACATCTATTTACTATTCAAAGAAACTCAAGCAAAAGGTCACTAAACAACTTGTATAAATCTCAAATGATTTCAATGGCACAATCAAGGCCAAGGCTTAGATATCTTATTTCCATATTTGGCAACTAGTTCCTTTTGT
Source organism: Bos indicus x Bos taurus (assembly GCF_003369695.1). Lineage (NCBI taxonomy): Eukaryota > Metazoa > Chordata > Mammalia > Artiodactyla > Bovidae > Bos > Bos indicus x Bos taurus. The sequence goes on from NC_040079.1 coordinate 84,175,294, forward strand.
TTAAACTGAGATGAAAATGTAAGACATTTAAATAAATATTTTAAAGAGAACTTAGTTACAAGAAGGGGCTTCCCTGGTAGCTCAGCTGGTAAAGAATCCGCCTGTCGTGCAGGAGATCCCAGTTTGGTTCCTGGGTTGGAAGATCCTGTGGAGAAGGAATAGGCTACCCACTCCAGTATTTTGGGGCTTCCCTGGTGGCTCAGATGGTAAAGAATCCACCTGCAATGCAGGAGACCTGCATTCAATCCCTGGGTGGGAAGATCCCCTGGAGGACGGCATGACAATCCACACCAGTGTTCTTGACTGGAGAATCCCCATGGACAGAGAGGAGCCTGGTGGGCTACAGTCCATGGGGTCAAAAAGAGTCGGACATGACTAAGCAATTAAGCACAGCACAGTTACAGGAAAAAGTTGAAAATACAGTTTGAGAAAACACTAAAACAGAGAAAACATTTAAAGCTATTAGAATAGATAAGATCACAGAATTACAGAGACAGAGGAAGAACAGATGGTTAATATCTCAAAATGCTAAGTATTAAACAGATGTCAGAGAATCAGAGCACCCAAGTCTTTAGTCCCACTTGCTACCTCTCTCACCTTCAGGAGTAATGACGATGAGGGTGATGACAATATTGACACCGAATTGCTTTTACAATTGTCATTCATCAGACTTCCCTATACAATCTAATTCTTGTAACACCATGCGAACAGATACTATTATTATGCCAAATTGTTATTTTTATTTTTTAAATGTGTTACTTATTTATTTTGGCTGCACTATGCAGAATGTGAGATCTTAGTTTCCTGGCCAGGGATCGAATTTGGGCCCTCAGCAGTGAAAGCACTGGGCTGCCAGAAAATTCCCCAGAGAATTTATGCCAAATTTTTAGAGAAAAAATTTAAATGCTCAGAAAGGTTTGACCAAAGTCACAAATAAGTGACAGTCATTATTTAAACTTAGGTAATTAAGTTACACATAAACAGAGCTATAATTTATGTCTAAATTCGGACACCTCAGAGTTAAAGAACAGCAAAGGTAAACTGAAAATGTCCAGGGCAGACCAGGTTATACTATCCCTCTTATTATTAAAAATTAAAAGATGCTTGAAATTAAAAGATGATTGCTCCTTGGAAAAAAAGCTATGACAAACCTAGACGGCATATTAAAAAGCAGAGACATTACTTTGACAACAAAGGTCCATGTGGTCAAAGCTATTGTTTTTCCAACAGTTATGTACAGTTGTGAGAGTTGGACCATAAAAAGGCTGAGTGCTGAAGAATTGATGCTTTCTAATTGCAGTGTTGGAGAAGACTCTTGAGAGTTCCTTGGACTGCAAGATCAAACCAGTCAGTCCTAAAGGAAATGACCCTGAATATTCATTGGAAGGGCTGATGGTAAAGCTGAAACTCCAATATTTTGGCCACGTGATACGAAAAACTGACTCATTTGAAAAGACCTAGATGGGCTCGATAAAGGACAGAAATGGAATGGACCTAACAGAAGCAGAAGATACTAAGAAGAGGTGGCAAGAATACACAGAAGAACTGTACAAAAAAGATCTTCACGACCAGATAATCACGATGGTGTGATCACTCACCTAGAGCCAGACATCCTGGAAGGTGAAGTCAAGTGGACCTTAGAAAGCGTCACTACGAGCAAAGCTAGTGGAGGTGATGGAATTCCAGTTGAGCTATTTCAAATCCTGAAAGATGATGCTGTGAAAGTGCTGCACTCAATATGCCAGCAAATTTGGAAAACTCAGCAGTGGCCACAGGACTGGAAAAGGTCAGTTTTTATTCCAATCCCAAAGAAAGGCAATGCCAAAGAATGCTCAAAACTACTGCACAATGGCACTCATCTCACACGCTAGTAAAGTAATGCTCAAAATTCTGCAAGCCAGGCTTCAGCAATACATGAACCGTGAAATTCCAGTTGTTCAAGCTGGTTGTAGAAAAAGCAGAGGAACCAGAGACCAAATTGTGAGCATCTGCTGGATCATCAAAAAAGCAAGAGAGTTCCAGAAAAACATCTATTTCTGCTTTCTTGACTATGCCAAAGACTTTGACTGTGTGGATCACAATAAACTGTGGAAAATTCTTCAAGAGATGGGAATATCAGACCACCTGACCTGCCTCTTGAGAAACCTGTATGCAGGTCAGGAAGCAACAGTTAGGACTGGACATGGAACAACAGACTGGTTCCACATAGGAAAAGGAGTACGTCAAGGCTGTATATTGTCACCCTACTTATTTAACTCATATGCAGAGTCCATCATGAGAAACACTGGGCTGGAAGAAGCACAAGCTGGAATCAAGATTTCCAGGAGAAACATCAATAACCTCAGATATGCAGATGACACCACCCTTATGGCAGAAAGTGAAGAGGAACTAAAAAGCCTCCTGATGAAGGTGAAAGAAGAGAGTGAAAAAGTTGGCTTAAAGCTCAACATTCAGAAAATGAAGATCATGGCATCTGGTCCCATCATTTCATGGGAAATAGATGGGGAAACAGTGGAAACAGTGTCAGACTTTAATTTTTGGGGCTCCAAAATCACTGCAGATGGTGACTGCAGCCATGAAATTAAAAGACGCTTACTCCTTGGAAGGAACGTTTTGACCAACCTAGATAGCATACTCAAAAGCAGAGACATTACTTTGCCAACAAAGGTCTGTCTAGTCAAGGCTATGGTTTTTCCAGTGGTCATGTATGGATGTGAGAGTTGGACTGTGAAGAAAGCTGAGCGCTGGAGAATTGATGCTTTTGAACTGTGGTGTTGGAGAAGACTCTCGAGAGTCCCTTGGACTGCAAGGAGATCCAACCAGTCCATCCTAAAGGAAATCAGCCCTGGGTGTTCTTTGGAAGGAATGATGCTAAAGCTGAAACTCCAGTACTTTGGCCACCTCATGCGAAGAGTTGACTCATTGGAAAAGACTGACGCTGGGAGGGGTTGGGTGCAGGAGGAGAAGGGGACGACAGAGGATGAGATGGCTGGATGGCATCACCGACTCAATGGACATGAGTCTGAGTGAACTCTGGGAGTTGGTGATGGACAGGAAGGCCTGGCGTGCTGCGATTCATGGGGTCGCAAAAAGTCGCACACGACTGAGCGACTGAACTGAACTGAACTGATGCTGGGAAAGATTGAAGGCAGGAGGAGAAGGGGACAACGGAGGATGAGATGGTTAGATGGCATCACTGATTCAATGGACATGAGTTTGGGCAAGCTCAGGGAGATGGTGAAGGAGAGGGAAGCCTGATGTGCTGCAGTGCGTGGGGTCGCAAAGAATCGGTCACAACGGAGCAACTGAACAACAACAAGGTTAAAGGAATCTGCCTTATACATTCTACAAATATAAATGATAATTCTAATTCTTCATCAGTTTCCTGCATTCAATTCAGTGAGACTTGTACTTTCTCCCTCCAATTACTTCCTTTCCACTGATTTCCATAATTGCAAAGTTTTCTCAGTACCCCAAATCTTCTCTTGCATTCTTGCTCATATCCTTGGTTTCCTCTATTCCCAAACAATATCTTCTATTTCAATTATTTGTTGCTGTATATTCCCACATCCACCTCCACTGCCACCACTTTTGTTCTGTAGTTGGGGATGGACAGGGACGTCTGTCGTGTTGCGATTCATGGGGTTGCAAACAGTCAGACATGACTGAGTGACTGAACTGAATTGAACCTCATTTTACTATCTTTGGTGTAATGGCCCTTCTCTCTCTGTCCTCCTCCTTACTTCCCTTCCTGTTATTATCAGTTATCTCTATAAAAAAACAAAGATATGATTCTCTGGTTAAGATTAGGGAATTAGTAAAGGGAGTCCAAAAGATACAACTTTCCAGTTATAAAATAAGTAACTTTTGGAGATGTAATGTACATCATCAGTTCAGTTCAGTTCGGTTCAGTCACTCAGTCATGTCTGACTCTTTGCAACAGCATGAATTGCAGCACGCCAGGCCTCCCTGTCCATCACCAACTCCCAGAGTTTACCCAAACTCATGTGCATCGAGTCGGTGATGCCATCCAGCCATCTCATCCTCTGTCATCCCCTTCTCCTCCTGCCTCCAATCCCTCCCAGCATCAGGGTCTTTTCCAATGAGTCAACTCTTAGCATGAGGTGGCCAAAGTATTGGAGTTTCAGCTTTAGCATCAGTCCTTCCAAGGAATACCCAGGACTGATCTCCTTCAGAATGGACTGGTTGGATCTCCTTGCAGTCCAAGGGACTCTCAAGAGTCTTCTCCAACACCACAGTTCAAAAGCATCAATTCTTTGGTGCTCAGCTTTCTTCACAGTCCAACTCTCACATCCATACATGACCACTGGAAAAACCATAGCCTTGACTAGACAGACCTTTGTTGGCAAAGTAATGTCTCTTCTTTTGAGTATGCTATCTAGGTTGGTCATAACTTTCTTTCCAAGGAGTAAGCTTCTTTTAATTTCATGACTGCAATCACCATCTGCAGTGATTTTGGAGCCCAAAAAAATAGTCTGACATCATGGTGACTATAATTAAAAACAGTTTATTGAATACTTGAAAGTTGCTAAGAGTAAATCCTAAGTTCTCATCACAAGAAGGAAAATTCTCTATAGGTGTTGACAGAAGTTAGCTAGGCTTATTATGGTGATCATTTCACGATGTATGCAAGTATCAACTATTATGTTATACACTTGAAACTAGTGAAATGTTATTTGTCAATTATACCTTAAAAAAAAGACACAAAATAAAAGAATTTAACCTGTCAACAGATGAATGGATAAAGAAGGTAAAGAAGATGTGGTATATTTATATACAATGGGATAATCAGTTCAGTCAGTTCAGTTCAGTCTCTCAGTCATGTCTGGACTCTTTGCGACCCCATGAATCACAGCACGCCAGGCCTCCCTGTCCATCACCAACTCTCGGAGTTCATTCAAACTCACGTCCATCAAGTCAGTGATGCCATCCAGCCATCTCATCCTCTGTCGTCCCCTTCTCCTCCTGCCTCCAATCCCTCCCAGCATCAGAGTCTTTTCCAGTGAGTCATCTCTTTGCATCAGGTGGCCAAAGTATTGGAGTTTCAGCCTCAGCATCAGTCCTTCCAATGAACACCCGGGACTGGTCTCCTTTAGGATGGACTGGTTGGATCTCCTTGCAGTCCAAGGGACTCTCAAGAGTCTTCTCCAATACCACAGTTCAAAAGCATCAATTCTTCGGTGCTCAGCCTTCTTCACAGTCCAACTCTCACATCCATACATGACCACTGGAAAAACCACAGCCTTAACTAGCCAGACATTTGTTGGCAAAGTAATGTCTCTGCTTTTGAATATGCTATCTAGGTTGGACATAACTTTCCTTCCAAGAAGTAAGTGTTAATGGGATAATACTCAGCCATTAAAAAAAAAAAATGAAATAATGTCATTTGCAGCATTATGCATGGAACTACAGATTATTATATGAAGCAAAATGTGGAATCTAAAATAAGACACAAATGAACAAATCTGTGAAACAGAAACAGATTCACAGACATAGATTGCCAAGGGCAAGAGAGGTGGGGGATGAAAGGACTGGGAGTCTGGGATTAGGAGATGCAAACCAGTATATACAGGATGGATAAACAACAAATTCCAACTGTATAGCACAGAGAGCTATATTCAATAGCTATATCAAATATATCTGATTCATTTTGCTATATAGCATAAATTAATGCAACATCGTAAATCAATTATACTTCAATAAAATAAATAACTGAAATAAAAAATTAAATAATAGGTAACTTCATAATAGTTTCAGGAAAACATTCACAGCTTTTCAGCCCCATGAACCATCTCTTCTGATGCTCTGGACATTCATCATCCAGGAGGTTGGCAACCCTCCCCTATAATCCCTGCAGGCCTAATGGGCAGAACAGCATTCAGTATATCATAGGACCCTAAAAGCTGCTCATCAGTAACAAGTTAAACCAACACAAGTTTCCTACTTTGTAATTCTCTTCTCATAGCACTAAGAAGAGCATGCTAGACAAATAAAAGCTGAATACATATTTCTCACATTTATTGTCTTAGCAATACTGCTGACTTCTTCTGGACATGCCACTGGTAAGGAAAAAATAGAATAATCTCTTAAATGAGTGGCAATATGATGACATTTACCATCCCAAGACTAGGAAATACAATTTATACTTGACTTTAAAGCCATACTATTTTGTTACCTGAACAGAAAACTAAGCTCTTCTGCTGGTAAAATCTATGGAGTCATTCTCAAACCAAGTTATTGCCACGAAAACCTCGCAATATTCAAGGATATGGTCCTGCCTTGCACAAGTGTTAAGAAGTTAATAGTAATCACTTAGTTGGGGATATTCTAAGTTTGTTTACTCTATTAATAGGGTTCTCTCTTGGTCAATGGATCACATTGTTGTGTAAACAAATGGATCTGGAGGTTTTGACTAAAGAAATGTTTTAAAAGTGTTTTTCCCTTTTGTTTATGTTGTCACTGCTTGAATGATACTGAAAGATACAGAGATAGCCCCAAGGAAATCTCTACCCAAGCCTCCTCCACTAAAACCTAATATTTATGGGTTTTAGTGGGAATGGGAAATGCTGTGTGTCTGCTTAAATAGCAGTGTTAAGTTATTCTGCCATATGGTGAAATAAGTTCCTATGTTAACTGAAAAACTAGAAAATCATGATAAAAACCTGACCTCTTGGAAGGCAATAGGGCAAAAGGAAAAAAAACAAAACAAAACAGGCTTTCACCATTCCTTCCATTAAATAAATTCATTTAGGAAGTCTTTTTTGTTGTTAGAAACCCTAAATGCTTAAACACAAAAATAATCGAACTAATATCAATATGCTTAAAATTTTGGAGAAACATGTTTTAACTAAAAGAAAAACTATTTTTTTCAGCAAAAGAAGTTAGCATTACAATCTGACCCTTTTCTATTATGTTCATAGACAGCATTTGGCTTAGTCATTAAAAAACAGGCTACAGGAGAAAGACTGCCAACTTGAATTCCAGCTCAGCAACTGACAAGTTCTAAGACCTTGACCAAATTACTCAACTCCTCTTTACCTCAGTTTATTCATCTTTAAAAAGCACATAACAATAATAACACATCCCTCACATTAAAACTGTGAATATTTTAAAAAAATCAAGTAGAGCATGGAACAATGTCAAGGACCACAGCACAATAAATGTTAGCTATTATTATTATCATATATGCAACAAGTCCTGGAGATCTAACACAGAGAGGAATTCTTTCAAATGTATTTTATATATTGAGCTAAATAACTTCCAAAACACATCTGAACAAATAATCCTGAGTTCCTTATCTACTCAAAAGCAAAGGCAAAAAAAAAAATCTAAAGTGTGAAAATCACTAACCATTGAGCCAGTGGTGCTCTGAAATGTCAGTTCTGACGTAATGGTGGTCATGAGTAGGCCCAAGGGACCGCGTGAATGCAGTATCTTTGCCAAGGAAATCAGAAGCTGTTCCAGAGTAGAGGTACTCATCTGCAAGGGAGAAAAGAATACACAGGACTTCTAAGAGTTTACCAGCAGACACTATTGACAATAGACCAGTTTTACGACATGAAACCAAAGATGTTTACTGCTTACATCAGAATATATTGTTTTGTAAATTTCCCTTTCAGATTTTGAAAAATCTGCTCAGCTGAAGAAAAGATAACTCAATAAACTTTGGTAAGCTGATTCCAAATACTTGAATATAAAAAAGGCCAAAGTCTCCTGAATTAATAATTAATTACACGTGCATTTAGCTTCTGTTATGGAGGAACTCCTCTTCTTTCCCTGTCCTCACAAATAATTCAAAGATATGTCATAATTAGGAGTCCCTCTTTGTAAAAACACACACACACACAAATTTAAAAAGTAAACGCCATAATGAGGAATGGATTGTGTAATTAGTATTTACTTAACCGACACAACCTCAGTGACCACAACTTTTCTTTGCCTAACCTCTGCTGAAAGGGAGCTTTCAACACTGAAGTCATACTTTGTAATTATAACATGTTGCATTCCTTGTAGCTAATCATGTTTCTAATAGTTCTGATAAACAGGAATTTCTGAAAAGGGAAAGATGTGGCCATTACTGCATACCAAACTTCTTTGTCCTGTTATTTGTGTAAAGTGGATATCCATGTCTTACCAGAAACAGGAGAGAGAGAAGAGAAGAGAAGGAGGGGTGCCAGAGGCAGAGAGAGGTGGGAAGGAGAAGGAGAGCGGAAAGAATGAGGAAGAGAGGGCAGAGGAGTTTAAGATGAGGGAGAGGAGAGGAAGAAAGGACAGAAAGGAGACAGATGGGAGAAGGGGAAAGAAAAGGATGCAAGGGGCAAGAGAGGGGAACTGGGAGTGGTGGTCTGCATTCCTGATGCAAGTTAGCACATTGCTGGGGGTGGGGTATGGCAGGAAGAATGCAGTCCCCACAGTAGAACATGTTGTCCCTTTGAAAGCTAAGCCTCTGTTTCAATAAATCTTTATATTCAACTACTTTGGGTTATACTTAATAGACTAAACTTTTAAAAAATAGCCAAATCTCTACAGAGCATTTAGATTTTTTAAAGCCAATATAAGAACAACTACAATCACTAAAACTCAATTATCTCAGAAACATTTTTAAAATCCCTCCTTTGCATAAGTGATTCAGCTATTTTCAAAAATCCTCCAATTACATCCACTGAAATAAGACTTTTAGTGAACTATGTGAGACAACCAACCTAACTATTCATGACAATAGTCAGTTTCCAAAGGTGGGGGAGGGGGACACACACACACACATAAACATAAAAGAGAGAAATCGAGTTATGTAAACTACAACTATTTTTTCAGGGGGGGGGGGGATGGGTGCACATAGTGCAACATGTGGGATCTTATTCCCTGACCAGGAATTGAACCTGTGCCCTCTGCAATAGAAAGGCAGAGTGGTAACCACCAGACCACCAGGGAAGTTCCCAGTTATATAAAGTAAATGTAGACATGGTACTGATTCCATCTCTTATAAACATATGGTGCAAGACAATATTTCTTTGTGGGGCAATTTTTTAAAAATAGAAGAACCAAACAACATCATCAGTAGAGACATAAAGGAAATACACCATTAATTTGAAACATAAAACTGCAAACATTCATTTTTCCAGGAAAAAAAAAAAAAGCATATTTCAACATAAAAGTTGGATCTCTATATCCAGGTTTTAAAGCCATCTTCTTTGTACTTAAATTACTTAGAGGTTCAGGGGTCACCAATGTCTACAGTCTATTGTTAAAGGTATGTCAACTCCATTTGGCGGATCAGTCACAAATCATCGACCTCACTTTCTGAGGATAATGACTGAACATTAGTCACATAATTTTCAAAACACACACACTTTCACTTCAAAGAAGAGCACTGGTTCTCACAAAGTGAAAATTAAAATGTCATGGTGTGTCACTCTTGATAGCCTATTCAAACACCTGATGGACAAGCTAAATAAAAAGAGACTAGAGTCATGAACGAAACCAAGACAAAAGTTGTCCTTATAATGGCTGAAACTTAGAGGTCAGAGGTCATGTCGATAGTCTTCAGAAAAGACTTCAGACCACACAGTACCACCTTCTTTAAACACAATGTTCCTCCCGTAAGAGAATTTATGATGTATGCAAAGCAAGAGAAAACTGAATGTGCCAGCAAAAATTTCACATTTCTAATAATACAATCAGGTTATGGTGAAATTGAGGGGAGAGCAGTTACAACATTCTATTGTCTGTGTTCTATAGTTTGATTTATTTGTCTTATTAATTTATCCACTTACATCTTATTATTACTTCTCCCACTCAAATATTCAATATATTTTGTAATATATTATGTTCAAGGAACTGCTAAATTTAACTGCCATAATGAACCAAATAGGGGCATATAAGGTAAATATAAGAATATCTGAGTTATTATATATGTAAAATTATAGCAACATGAATGTCTTTTGCATTAAACACATTTGAGCCTTTTCAATCTGAAGTTTATTTAAAATGTAACTGTGCAGACATTAAGGATTACGGGAGACTCACTTTATGGATAAAAAGCTAAATACAGAGAGATGTGAGACTAAAAAACTATCACCAAACAGTCAGTGGATGATTAATCCAAAATAATCTTTAACTCACTAAGACAGTGTGGTTGAATCTACACACATCTTTTTAGAAAAACACCTAAAAGCAAGAAGTATCCTTTGCTGCTCTTACCTGTCATTACTGAAGCAAAAGGCTGCTGAGGATCAAAGGGACATTTCAGTCTGCCAGACTCCAAATTGTGTGTGTCTAGTTTGAAAATAACTTCCTGTTAAGAGAAATATTAACACAAGTGTGATTTTTTTTTTAAATATCAGAGTCAGCAAGAACATAGGAGATAAGAACTAAATTCTAACTCATTAATTCAACAAAAACTGAACATATAGCATGCACATCAAACTGTGCTTCTTAACTCTTCCACAAATGTTATTTCTGGCAAGACTCAATTCCCATGTTTTGGTCTCCATTTGGCCTAAGTAGTAATTATAATAATGAATGAATTTTTCAATGCCTTCATCAATTCATTTAGCCTGGACCACTATCATCATCAAAATCACTATCAAGCAATCCTATTTCTTAAGCCTAATAACTAATTTACTGAGTCTAATAAGCCAGTTTCCTCCTCTAAGAAATAAATTTAATAATCATACTTTCAGAACTATGACGGTCTATCTACCTAAGCATCTGCAACTATACCATATTACTTAAGCCTTACAATACTTTGTAATTTCAGTGACATAAAAGTGTGGTAAGGCAGACAGTTCATTTTCAGAGCTATTGATACATGTGGGCAAAAAAAATTCCAATGTAGTATTTTCACTATTATGAAAACACTATGCACATTAAAGCCACACAGTTATTTTGGCAGAAACATTTATTTTTATAATAGTGGCCACAGACAGAATGGCATTGGCAGACTTTTAATATTCAGGGGGAAAAAAACATTTCAAGTTGAACTTTCCAAGAAAAATATGAATGTATAATGAATATGGCCCCATGAGTTTGAGTGTTTCATAACAACGACAACACTACCATCCAGCAAAAAAGACTGATGATTCAACCTACAAATGCACTAGCGAAATTCAGCATTTCTGACATTCTCTCTAGAAGGCATATCTACAGAGTTATATCAGAACACACATGCAATTAAAAGGAATCATTCAGTGCCACTTATCTAGAAAGCAAGCAAAGAAGCAAAAGGGAGAGAAAAAATTGATTATTTGGATTATTATTTTTGTATGATGTGACATTTCACATCTTTTTCTTTTAAACAGTACTAACAGTAACTACTGCCTTATTAAAAAAAATAGCAATATTAATTTAACTAGCATGAATAACAATTACTATTTAATAGTTTTAAGAAAATAAGCTTTAATACTTTAATGGTATTTAATGTTAATACATACTAACCATGAGCAGGAATTTTATGTACATTATCTCACTAAATTGTCACCATAAATGTAAAGAAGTGGCTACTTTATGGATTCCAGCTTTACAAGAGGAATATTGAGAGTAAAAGGGAGAAGGATCTTGTTCAGCAACACATAATGAATAAGAGGCAGAGGAGGAGCTTGAACTCAGGGCTGTCTCCAAAGTTCATGCTCTTAACATATCTAATCTCAGGATTTCAAATTCATGGATTTAAAAAGGTGCTGAAATTAATTTATAGACTCACCATGACCATGTAACATGATCAAGCTCAAGTATGTTTAGTTAGAACAGTTCAGCTAATGATAAGTTGTGATAGTGGCGCCTAGGCGTGAAAAAAGTCCAATGAGAACACTTTTAGGGCATGTTTCCCAACCGTGGATGGGGCTAGAGATATGTCAGGAAAAAACACCTACAGATCACAGCCCTTAAGAATGTTTAAATATCATTAAGGGCACATTATTCTCCACAGGTCAAACAGAACTGTTGATTCTAAAGCCTATAATGGGACGTTGTAAAGGGAAAAAGTAAACTGAATTCTGGTGTGTCAGAAGATTATCGTAAAAAGCTAAAAAAGAAAACCCAAGAAAGTATCTGGGACAATGTCATAGTTGATGCAAAGTCCTAGATAAATCCTTATAATTGTACAGACTCCTGTTGTCAAAATGTAATATTTCATGAAATTCTCAAGATAAGCCCATAAAATTGTTATCTGTGGAGGCTAAGGACAAGGTCTCCCTTATAATCTCCTGGAGAAAGGAGAGAACAGGAAAGCAGGTTTCCTTGAGCCAGAGTCAAGGACACCAACAGGAAAATGATGTCAAAAATAAAGGCTGATACAATGGATTTCCTGAGATAAACTGAATTACATGACATTTTAACTTTTGAGACAATTTTAATTTTATAAGATTGGTCCCACCTAATTCATTACACAAAAAGCACCTGTCCAAACTACACACAGAGAAATACTGTTGAAGTAAAGACAGAAGAAGATAAGAATAGAAATTTTCATCATCACAATGACTAGGCAAAGTTATTGTTCATATCATATTAATTATGAATACTATTAACATTTAAATATGAGGTTTGCAGAAGCAAAGGGAGATTCCAGAGGAAAGAACATGTTTCCAAGCTAACTTAAAAGCAATCCTACTGCTGGGCATACACACTGAGGAAACCAGAAGGGAAAGAGACACGTGTACCCCAATGTTCATCGCAGCACTATTTATAACAGCCAGGACATGGAAGCAACCTAGATGCCCATCAGCAGATGAATGGATAAGAAAGCTGTGGTACATATACACAATGGAGTATTACTCAGCCATTAAAAAAAATACATTAGAATCAGTTCTAATGAGGTGGATGAAACTGGAACCTATTATACAGAGTGAAGTAAGCCAGAAAGAAAAACACCAATACAGTATACTAACGCATATATATGGAATTTAGAAAGATGGTAACAATAACCTTGTGTACGAGACAACAAAAGAGACACTGATGTATAGATCAGTCTTATGGACTCTGTGGGAGAGGGAGAGGGTGGGGAGATTTGGGAGAATGGCATTGAAACATGTATAATATCATGTATGAAACGAGTCGCCAGTCCAGATTCGATGCATGATACTGGATGCTTGGGGCTGGTGCACTGGGACGACCAAGAGGGAGGGTATGGGGAGGGAGGAGGGAGGAGGGTTCAGGATGGGGAACACAGGTATACCTGTGGTGGATTCATGTTGATATATGGCAACTCTAATACAATATTATAAAGTTTAAAAATAAAATAAAATTAAAAAAAAAAAAAAACTAACAGGCACCCCCAGTATTATAGAATAGATAGATAGATGGCAGACATTATTTTTAAATAAAGTTTATATATATACTTTGGAAATACTTGCCTTTTTACCTTTCTGTGTTCTTGTTGCCTAATACAGCTGAATATTAAGTGACCAGAATAGAGAAAGTGATATGCCAAAGCCCACGCAATCGTTTTCTTATTTTATTCTTAAAATAACTCTGAGTTACTATTATTATCATCATCCTTCTGCTGAATAAACAGAAGCTTAGAAAGTATATGCAGAAGGCCATGGAGCTGGTAAATGACAGGGGCCATAATTCAAACTCTGGCTCCCCATGTTCAAATTCTCAGTAGTTGTCAACAGCCCTGACTTCTGTCCTGAAATCCAGATCCAACTGCCCACTTGGCATGATCTACAGAGCATTTTTCAAAAGCAGAATGTATAAAAACTAACTCACCATTTCCCCCACAAATTTGTTACTCGTCTCACCTCAATAAATAATACTATTCTCCAGCTCACTGCCAGATAGAAATCTGGGATTCATTTCAGCTGCTTCCTCTTTCTTCTTGTTGCCCCCGACACAAAAGAGTGTCCCCCAAGAATGGGGACTGTATACACTTCTCTCCTCCATCTCTGTGTTACTATTCCCTCTTCAAAGTCATCTTAGAAGCAACCTTATCTATTTGAGAATGTCATGCCTTCCCTCTGAACTGGACAGTGAATCCTGAGACTAATAATTCATTTCATAAGTGGACAGTCTTCAGGCAGTGTTGCCATACAATTACCTGTCCTCCTGACTAGTGAAAAATTCACAAGGCTTAATACCCCTGTTCACTTATAACTCTCTCATTCACATAACCTGTAAATTTGATGGCCCCAGGGCTTTTTGACAGTTTCAAGCTAAGTATTAGCTCCTTCTAAATTCCCTTTCAGTACTTGTGAGTTTTAGGAGTTAAAGAACACTATTTGCATCCCTCAGCAGGTTGTGAGTTTGGCCTTTAGCCCCAGGCCTCAAAATACATCCAAGCTGTGGGGCTATCTCATATAATTACACCCTACGCTATGAGCCACTGTTATATATTACCCTTCATCAAAGCCAGGCAAGAGAACATTACACCAGCAACAAAGAATGATGGATTCAAGTTGCCAAGTCTCCTAGTGGTTCAGAGATTTAACTATCAGGGTTGCTTTACTTTCAAACCATTGAGTCTGGGCTGGTTAGACAAATTGGTCAGAGAGAAAAATGTATCCAGCCACAGTTATGGGTTTGATCTCTGCTTGAATCAGTTAAATCAATGCAAAGAAACCTGTACTATAAGCCCAGACTTTACTTTCAAACATACAGCCAAATACCCTTAAAATATGTGTGGTTAGTCACAAGAAGTATATACATAAACATAAGGATGACAGTGTAACCCATCAACCCATACAAAGTAATTAGAGTACAGATTCTAAAGCTCAGATGGGCATGCTTGCTCTAGAGATAGACTACTTGGGTTCAATTCCTTGCTAGACCATTTATCAGCTGGGTAATCTTAGGCATGTTATTTCATTCCACTGAGATTCCATTTTCACTAATTTGCAAACTGGGAGTTATAAAGGTACAAACTTCATTAAGAGTGTTGTGAAATTCCAAAAAACAGTCCATGTGAAGTGCCTGGCACAGGCCATGACACAAAGAAAGCACTCTAACAAATTAGTGTTGATTAAATTATTGCAATATGTATGTTTCTCATTTATTGAAATGCTCATTGATAGATGGAATGCATTACTCCTAATTAATACTTCCTACATTTCCACTACGCCAATTAGGTCTGGCAGAAATAAGTCCAGTATGATAACAAGTATGGTAAGAACTAACTATACAATTTTAAGAAAATCATTAAAATTATCTATATTTAGTGTCTGCTATTGTAAACATATGCAACAGGTCAAATTTGTTGGGTGGGAAAAGTTAAGTTACTTAGAAGATACCATTCTGTCACAAGGTCTTACAGGAAACGAATTTTTACCAACAGCAACATCATAAATAGCTCTAGTTATATAGGAAGCTCAAGACCAAATAAAGCTGTACATAGAGCCTAGAAAACAAGCACTTTCAACATTTTACACTATTAATTTTAATCATGTCACTAGAAAACTTTTAATAGAAGAAGTTTTTATAAGGTGAATAAAGCAGATAATCAAAATGGTAATAATCTATTAAGTGATTGGGAACATAAGTTCTTACTCAGTTCATACAGAAAATGATTCAATTTTTATATTCAAATCTATGTATTTTATGTCATAGGCAGTAAGTAATAAGCTATTATAGTAAATTGTTTTCATGCTATTTTACAATATTACCTCCTTGTAGAATCCAAGATCAATATATCCACATACTGGATGAAACGCTCCAGTTCCACACACATAAACATGAGTTTTGTTATAGGGTTGAAGTACTCTGATGAAATTTGCACATTCTGTCTATTGGGCATAAAAAACATAAAAGCATTAGCATATAATTCAGGTATTTCAAAGTATCATTCATACCACCTGTTTTCCAAGTAGATTAATCATCAAAAATAAGTGCTAAAATAAAAAAGATTTATGAGAAATGCTTAACACCTGACTTAGCAAAGGAGGCAAGACAAATTAGAAACTATGACTTGAAGCTTTTTTTGAAGTTTTATGGTTTTGAAATAACCAGAGTACTAGAATGCACATTTCTACATTAAGACTCAACGGGACCTACAGAATGAATATATACAGAGTATTAAAGAGATATCCATACTTACTTTCAAGAATTACCTACAGAACCAAACCCAAACCAAACATTATGTTCTGATGTTCCTACATTTTCTGTCCCATAGATCTTACTGTGTGCAGTTTCAACTGAATCAGCTACACTAAACATAACACTTAACACAGATGTCTTCATATATATTATTCCATTCTTATTTTCCAGAATGCCCTACCACTTTATTTCCATTATTTTCAATGTTACAGAGCCTTTAAGACCCAGCTTAAGTCCAGCTTATTCCAAGAACTTCTTCTGTTTCTTCCATAAATATTTTTTATGCCAAGTCAAAATTTTAAGAGACTTATATTTCTGCCTCTTTTCCAAAAGCTTGGGCCTAAAAGTATTCTTTAAAATGTGTATCTTTATAACTTAGTTATTTTCTATCCCTGAACTGCTTGTAAATAGTGACTCAATTTTTCAAAATAGTCATTCTTATTATTTTCAATCCATCTCCTCTAAGCCATCCCTTATGTTTACATAATTACTGGAAACAATTTTTAACTAACTTCATGATTCTCAGATCCAAAGACTCCAAGAAAACACTGGGCAACAGTACACTTTTATTTTAAATCAGCTCTACCTAGGAGATGGACAAGTGTTTACTAAGGAGGTTGGAAAACTATGAAATCACTGAGATTCAGAGAAAAGGTCCATTTTCTCTTGCCTGAATGGCCACAGGTCCTTCACCTGTCAGGTAACTGCTGTCATTAGGGTTGTTAGGAAAAGAATATTAAAAAATAAAAAAGACCAACTGGTAGGATGATTTTTTAAATATTTTTAATGGCAGATGATAACTTAGCTGATAGGATTATGATTGTTATATGGATTAAAATAAAGAATATAACACTTAATAGTTGTTTATCACAAACTCTGATTTTGACCTAAACAAAATAATCAGTTTCTCAGTGGCTATTCTGATGTTCAAGGAGAGAGCTATTTCTGCATAGCTGTGGTACAGAGTTTCTAGTACCTAGTTCTTTTTTGTCCAGCTGGCCTGGTAATCTTATGTCTCAAGAATTTGTAGATCCCAGTGAATAAAATCTGCACACTCTACTACAGAAAAATGTTACAAAGAACTAACTTACTGAGTCTTCTGCTCTCTGCGCCCTTACAAACAAAGCAGTTGCTTAACACTAAATGAGAGGACAGTATCAGTCAGTCCCTCAGTTAGCCATAGAAGAGAAGGATGTTTATCATGTAGGGAGAGTCAGAATTCTCTAATAGCAGCAGGACAACTACATATGGTTACACATTTGTGCTGCAAAAAAAGAAAGTCCTATTTTAGCATATGCAAATCATACTGTAGGATCCTTAATATCCTGAATATTTTCATACATTTAATATATGTTCTCATATAAGTATTACATGTAGACTCCTAAGAAAGGAAAATTTTATATTCATTGAGACAATTTATCTGGCAGACAATCTTAACAAAATCATATTATATGTTTTTCGCCCTTCCACCAAGGTATCTGATGAAGAGAATTTATTTTTTATTGACACAAAGCACTGTAGAAAACTAGCTTCATGTTCTTTTATATCATGTTAGACAATCACAAATGAAAACTTAATTCAGAGAGAAAATTCGCCCTACTAATGGTTTTGATGGTGACTGCAGCCATGAAATTAAAAGACGCTTACTCCTTGGAAGGAAAGTTATGACCAACCTAGATAGCATATTCAAAAGCAGAGATATTACTTTGCCAACAAAGGTCCGTCTAGTCAAGGCTATGGTTTTTCCTGTGGTCATGTATGGATGTGAGAGTTGGACTGTGAGGAAGGCTGAGCACCAAAGAATTGATGCTTTTGAACTGTGGTGTTGGAGAAGACTCTTGAGAGTCCCTTGGACTGCAAGGAGATCCAACCAGTCCATTCTGAAGGCGATCAGCCCTGGGCTTTCTTTGGAAGGAATGATGCTAAAGCTGAAACTCCAGTACTTTGGCCACCTCATGTGAAGAGTTGCCTCATTGGAAAAGACTCTGATGCTGGGAGGGATTGGGGGCAGGAGGAGAAGGGGATGACAGAGGATGAGATGGCTGGATGGCATCACCGACTCGATGATGTGAGTCTGAGTGAACTCTGGGAGTTGGTGATGGATGGGGAGGTCTGGCGTGCTGCGATTCATGGGGTCGCAAAGAGTCGGACATGACTGAGCGACTGAAGTGAACTGAATGGTTTTGAACAAATGTCTCAGTAACATGAGATAAGCCAGGGCAAAAAAGAGTAAAAATGTAGGTGATCATCAGATAAATTCTAATGATGGCTTCACTGGTAGGGTAAGAGATTCATTCTAATATTCTCCAGCCTTCATCTTGCTCACTCATGTTCACTGAAGGGACTTCTACTTATTAGTCTTTTCCCCACAAAGAGGTTTATGCAAGGGTAAAATCTATACAAGGAATAGTACACAGGGAGGGGAAAAGTGTAGAGGGATATGCCTGGAGTGAGGTGGGATTGACTCACTGCTAGTAATTACATAATTTTTCAAAAGCTCTGTTTTACCAGAGTCATAGAATTTAGAGAAGAATGGTTATGGAGTGAATATTTGTGTCCTCCCCAAATTCATAGGTTGAAACCCTAATGCTCCCAGGGTGATGGTGGTCGGAGGTCAGGTTTTTAGGAAGTAAATAGCTGGAAGTCTTTTGTGAGTCCCTTGGATAGTAAAGAGATCAAACTAGTCAATCTTAAAGAAAATCAACCAGAATACTCTTTGGAATGACTGATGCTGTATCTCTAATACTTTGGCCACCTGATGTGAATAGCTGATTCATTGGAAAAAACCCTAATGCTTGGAAAAATTGAAGGCAGAAGGAGAAGAGGGAGACGGAGGATGAGATGGTTGGATGGTACCACCAATATAATGAACATCAACTTGAGAAAACTCCAGGAGATGGTGAGGGACAGGCAAGCCTCGTGTGCTGCAATCCATGGGGTCGCAAAGAGCCAGACACAACTTGGCAACTGAATAGCAATAGCAACAGCCTTAGAAGAGGTCAGGAGGTGGAATCCTCCTGATAGGATTCATGCCTTTATAAGAAGAGACCAGGGCACTTGCTCTCACTCTCTCTGCCCTGTGTAGAAACCACCAGATGATGGCCACCTATGAGCCAAGAAGAGAATTTTCCCTAGAAACTAAGTCAGCCTGCACTTTGATCTTGGACTTCCCAGGCTCCAGAATTGTCAGAAATAAATGGCTGTTGTTAAAGCAGCCTAGTTTATGGTATTTTGTTATGGTAGCTCAAGCCGACTAACACAGTAATTTTACAAGAGTTTGAAATAAATATTTGTATAAAGAAATAAAACAACTGCCTTTCCAGATTATAAATTATAAAGTCTGAAAGATTAGAGACTGTGAGACACAGCACTGTTTAAAAAGGCAAATAAGGCCCAGAGTGAAACATCACACACAAAGGAGATATAATTTGAGTGATGATAAAGAAAAGCTCTGAATCACACCTAAAACATTGCACATCCTTTAACTTTTCTGGGAGTACTTTATTAAGATGCAGCCAGCCCTGGAAAGTAACCCATTATGCTAGTTCCTGACTTGGTGAGATATTACCAAGGATTTACTCTTGGTAATATTCTCCCTTCTCTCAGACTGGGCTGCCATGGAATAGAACACTGTAGGGACAGTTCTGAATTTTCTGACTTAGTTTACCCAAAAGTCAGTTCTGCCCAAAGTTTCCTGTCGATGAAGTTGATGGCAGGCAGTTCTCTAAGAAGATTGAAGCAATGAAAAGGCATTGGTTACCTGAAGGAAAGAAACGTGGAAAGAGATTCTAAAAGATAAAGTCTCTTATTTTAAATTTTGCCTAGGGTGGTCATTTCAGCCAAACACTAGTGCCTCAAGTGAAACAAAAGTCTTTCTCTTTTAATTTATAACATTTTTTAAGGCTCAAAGATTATGTGTTTTCTTTTTGTGCACAAGTTTCATTAGGTTTTGCTTAAATAGCATGAGCAATAATTAACTTGATTTAATTCACTTAGCAAACTGCATAGCTATTAAGGGTGGTGTAATTCTGTGAGGCATGAAGAAAGAAAACTCTGAGAAGCAGCTTTTTAAATTTTCCCTGAAAGCTGACTAATTTATAGCTATTGCCACAATGGTAAGGGTTGTTGCACGTGATCAAACAATTCAACTCAGTGAGTGATATACTCAACCTTGGAAGAGAACTGAATTTCCCCTTCCTTCCTATGCTTCCTACCTACTCTCTTTCCTACCTCCTCAACTCTCCACTATAAGACAGACTGAAAAAGACAGAATTAAAAACAAGTATCAACCTTCTGGGTGTCCCAGGTGGCACTAGTGGTAAAGAAACCACCTGCCAATGCAGGAGACTTAAGCGAAATCGGGAAGATCCCCTGGAGGAGGGCACAGCAACCCACTTCAGTATTCTTGCCTGGAGAATCCCATGAACAGAGGAGCCTGGAGGGCCACAGTCCATGGGGTTGCACAGAGTCGGACAGGACTGGAGAGACTTAGCACACGTGCACACGTAGTAGTAACAGCTCAGTGGTGAAAGCATCTGTCTGCTAGTGCAGGAGTCCCAGGCTGGATAAATGGGTTGGGCAGATCCGATGGAGAAGGAAATGGTAACCCACTTCAGTATTCTTGCCTGGGAAATCCCATGAACGGAGAATCCCATGGGAGGCTACAGTCCATAGCGTTGCACAGAGTTGGACACGACTGAAGCGACTTAGCATGCACACACACATACCAACTTGCTGATTTTTTCAAGTAATATTACTCGTTCCAATATCTACCCTTATACACATTTCTTTCTGTTGTTGCTATTCAGTCGCTAAGTCCTAACTCTTTGTGACCCCATGGACTGTAGCCTGCCAGGCTCTTTACACCATGAGAGTTCCAGGGCAAGAATACTGGAGTGGGTTGCCATTTCTTTCTCCCGGGGATCTTTCCAACCCAGGGATTGAACCTGTGTCTCCTGCATTGGCAGGTGGATTCTTTACGACTGAGCCACCAGGGAAGCCCCATACACATCCTTCAGTCAGTTCAGTTCAGTAGCTCAGTCGTGT
The DNA here is from genome assembly GCF_003369695.1 of Bos indicus x Bos taurus. NCBI lineage: Eukaryota > Metazoa > Chordata > Mammalia > Artiodactyla > Bovidae > Bos > Bos indicus x Bos taurus. Next base: position 84,196,387 of record NC_040079.1, read on the forward strand.
CTGACTCTGCAACCCCATGAATCGCAGCACGCCAGGCCTCCCTGTCCATCACCAACTCCCGGAGTTCACTCAGACTCACGTCCATCGAGTCAGTGATGCCATCCAGCCATCTCATCCTCTATCATCCCCTTCTCCTCCTGCCCCCAATCCTTCCCACATATATATATAAAACACACATATATAAATAGATATATAGCTATAAATAAAACAAATATAAAACTTAATACTTAGAGAAAAGACAGATACCTATTCATCTATGTATTAACATCTAGAACTTGTTTCCCCCTAATACTTGGAAAAATATTAGCAAAACAGAAGTATTTGTAAGTCCTTAATCTTACATGTAGTTCAATTAAATCCAATACAGCTTTATATGTGTTTTTGATAACTGAATTGTAATCATTTAAATTATTTAGGTGCAACATGAAAAGACACTTATGATTAAGAATCTGATCAATCTTTGTGTTTAGTATATTTTGCAGAATACTATGATCTTCAATTTTTTTGATCACTTGCCACATGCCTATCATTGTGGCAAGAATACACAGAAGAACTTACAAAAAAGATCTTCATGACCAAGATAATCACGATGGTGTGATCACTCACCTAGAGCCAGACATCCTGGAATGTGAAGTCAAGTGGGCCTTAGGAAGCATCACTAGGAACAAAGCTAGTGGAGGTGATGGAATTCCAGTTAAGCTATTTCAAATCCTAAAAGATGATGCTTTGAAAGTGCTGCACTCAATATGCCACCAAATTTGGAAAACTCAACAGTGGCCACAGGACTAGAAAAGGTCAGTTTTCATTCCAATCCCAAAGAAAGGCAATGCCAAAGAATGCTCAAACTACCACACAATTGCACTCATCTCACAAGCTAGTAAAGTAATGCTCAAAATTCTCCAAGCCAGGCTTCAGCAATATGTGAACCATGAAATTCCTGTTGCTCAAGCTGGTTTTAGAAAAGGCAGAGGAACCAGAGATCAAATTGTGAACATCCGCTGGATCATCAAAAGAGCAAGAGAGTTCCAGAAAAACATCTATTTCTGATTTATTGCCTATGCCAAAGCCTTTGACTGTGTGGATCACAATAAATTGTGGAAAATTCTGAAAGAGATGGGAATACCAGACCACCGGACCTGCCTCTTGAGAAACCTGTATGCAGGTCAGGAAGCAACAGTTAGACTGGACATGGAACAATAGACTGGTTCCAAATCGGAAAAGGAGTACGTCAAGGCTGTACATTGTCACCCTGCTTATTTAACTTATATGCAGAGTTCATCATGAGAAACGCTGGGCTGGAAGAAGCACAAGCTGGAAATCAAGATTGCTGGAAGAAATATCAATAACCTCAGATATGCAGATGACAGCACCCTTATGGCAGAAAGTGAAGAGGAACTAAAAAGCTTCTTGATGAAAGTGAAAGAGGAGAGTGAAAAAGTTGGCTTAAAGCTCAACATTCAGAAAACGAAGATCATGGCATCCGGTCCCATCACTTCATGGGAAATAGATGGGGAAACAGTGTAAACAGTGTCAGACTTTATTTTCTGGGGCTCCAAAATCACTGCAGATGGTGATTGCAGCCATGAAATTAAAAGACACTTACTCCTAGGAAGGAAAGTTATGACCAACCTAGATAGCATATTGAAAAGCAGAGACATTACTTTGCCAACAAAGGTCTGTCTAGTCAAGGCTATGGTTTTTCCAGTGGTCATGTATGGATGTGAGAGTTGGACTGTGAAGAAAGCTGAGCGCCGAAAAACTGATGCTTTTGAACTGTGGTGCTAGAGAAGACTCTTGAGGGTCCCTTCGACTGCAAGGAGATCCAACCAGTCCATCCTATAGGAGACCAGTCCTGGGTGTTCATTGGAAGGACTGATGCTGAAGCTGAAACTCCAGTACTTTGGCCACCTGATACAAAGAGATGACTCACTGGAAAAAGACCCTGACGCTGGGAGGGATTGGGGGCAGGAGGAGAACAGGACGACAGAGGAAAAGATGGCTGGATGGCATCACTGACTCGATGCACATGAGTTTGTGTGAACTCCGGGAGTTGGTGATAGACAGGGAGACCCGGCGTGCTGTGATTTATGGGGTCGCAAAGAGTTGGACACAACTGAGTGACTGAACTGAACTGAACTATTATTGTGGTATATCTTAGGTTTGTCAGGTAGACCTCTGTTAAAATTCAGTCTGCAAAGATATCTGTTTCGGTCCTATAATATTAAAAACATTTTAATATGTTGTCAACACTTCAGAATAAGTATATGAAAATCCAAATATCACACTTCTCTCAAAAATTATTTAACAACAACAACAAAAATCTAACAGATTTCTACCACTTATGGTAGAAGGGGAAAAAAAATAATTTAAAGGAAAAAAAGGAGAGATGTGCCTATAAAAGTCTAAATACCTAACAGGAAAACTAGGAAAGGACATTTTTTACGTGAGTGTGACACAAAGTAATCATAGAAAGAAAGAAAGAAAGAAAGTGAAGTTGCTCAGTCGTGTCCGACTCTTTGCGACCCCAAAGACTGTAGCCTACCAGGCTCCTCCCTCCATGGGATTCTCCAGGGAAGAGTACTGGAGTGGGTTGCCATTTCCTTCTCCAGGGGATCTTCCCAATCAAGGGATGGAACCTGGGTCTCCTGCATTCCAGGCAGACGCTTTAACTTCTGAGCCACCAGGGAAGCCCCCAAAGTAATCATATATGAATATAAATCTTAATTTTACAAATATATATGATATTTAGTGTTTATAGTAATGAACGACCTTCAAGCTAAAAACAATAAAAATAATTTTGTTTTTGTTGGCAAAAATTAAATATATTTATTTCATTCATTAATGTATTAATGTTAAGCATTAAGTATATGATGTATACAATATTAGCAAGGGTATGGGGAAATATACTCTCTTAAGAGCATGTACTGCTAATTTAAGTATAAGAAGCTTAAACTTTCTGGAGGGCCATTTTACAATGCATAAAATATTTTATATCCTTTGACCAGTAATTTTACCCAATAACCAGAGATGTTCACAATATTTATATATAAGGTTTTTCATGTGTGGCATCATTTACAATAGTAAAAACTGGATATATATCAAAATTCTAACAATAGGGGATTGATGAAATAATATATAAAGGAATGCAGTGCAGCTATTAAAAGTAGTGTTATAAAAAGGAATTTAATGACATGGGAAAATGCTCATGGCAGTCTGTGAAGTGAAAAAAAAATGTTTTAAGGGACTATGTATACAATGATTTCATTCTGAAAAATAGTAAATAGATAAGATAGAAGAATAAACATCAAAATGTCACCAGCTATCTCTGGGTAATGTTCATGGGGAAAGAAATATTTACAGATGAATCTATATAGTTTTCAAACTTTCTGCAACGAACACTTTGTTGTACTTTTAGATGTTCTTTAAAACGGAAGATAAATGTAATCAGAGAACTTTAGAGACGGAAGATCCTTTAACTCTTTGCAGTGTCTCTATTGACAAGGTTGTGTGCTCTGATAGTTAAGCTGACGAACAGCCCAGGCTGCCCACACGCCATTCATTCTTTTGTCAGGACTGAGCTGTTTACCCCTCTTTTCTTTGCAGGACCAGCCATTTCTTTAGTGACTTTCTGTTGAATAATATTCTAAACAGAAACAAAATAGACCAAATAGCGTCCTGTCGCCTCTTCCTTCCCTGGATTAAAATTGCGGACTGTACTCAAGCAAGAGGACTAGCTCTCTTTTGTATCCTGTTCTTCCACCTCCTCAGCACACCAACTAGCTAACTTTCATTATGGTAAATAATTCACTATTTTTCAGTTATATAGTACCTTTGTGTAAAGGGACAGTCTTTCTAAACACTTGTTAATTCTCAATACACTCTTGGGAAATAGGTAAAAATTACTAGAGAAGGGAGAGTGTGGGTAACGCCAAAGGTTGTAAGAGATGATAATAAAACCACAGACTAGTCTCAGTTTTCTGTGGACCAAAATCTATGTAATGATGTAAAATGAGGATCTGTGTTATGGTGATAGTGAAGAGAGAAATGGTTTGAGGGATTCAGTTTGTAGACCTTACACATAAAACTTAAATCTTTATGTGTAGACTGTAGTATTTCATAAGAGCACAGATTGTGGGGCAAGCCTTCTTGATTTAATTCCTGGCTTCACTATTTACTGAATACGTAATATTGGGCAAGTCAGTTAATTGTTCTGGTTTCAGTCTTCTCATTTGGAAAATGAGGAATAATAATAAAATCTAACATATTGTTTTAAGGATTAATCAAGATTATAGGTATAAAGCATTGAAAGCAGTTCCTGGAACATGGTAAGTACTATAAATATGTTACCTATTCTTAGTAACTCTAAAATATAATATTATTTTAAAGGGACAAATTAAAAAAGGAGACAGACACTTTTATTATTCCTACATACTTCAACAGCAAACTTTACAGACTTCAGTAAAAAGAGAAAAGCTCCCCAAACCTCTAATCTTAGGTTAACAGGTGTTAGAGGTGACTATCAGCTCTCAAATACAATTGAATTGGAAGAACAGATTCCATTTACTGGTTCTTATGTGCTGTCTAGGACACTACCTTCAAAAACGTTTATCACTCTTTAACTTAATAAGAGAGGCAACTGAGTTACTATATAACTGAAATTAGTGAACATACTGAAATGAGAACACTGACACAATTAAAACCTTCACTGATTGTCTGACCTTGAGAGCTTATCCCTCATCTATTCCATGGGAAAACTGACACTATTTCATTGCAGTACATTTAAAACAGCCTTTTCCTTCTTGCCTCTTCATCAGACACTCAATACTAGTGAAATATAAAACATTAAAATGTTCACACTGTTTATGATAAGCTTCTATTGTTATGCAACAAAATAATTTTGAAAAACCATAACCAAAGCATCTATTTTCCCCATGAGTTCAAAAAAGTACTGTTGCTTTTTCAGACCTGGGCACCTGCTCCCAGGGTACCTGACACTGAACAGGGTGAAGAAATTAGAGACATGAGAGGAAGAATATATTCTAAATTAATCTCTTTCATATCTAGTAAAATAAATATAAAAATGTTTTCCTGTTGCATTTGAAACGAATACTCCCTGACATATTTCTGCTAACATTAGGTGCCTGAAAAGATCACATTTAACACTAATTGAATACAAAATCAGGCATAACCAAAAGTTTCTTTCGTTTTGATTATTTTGTTTTGCAGGACAATCGTCCCTCAGTATCCTCAGAAAATTGGCTCCAAAACCCTGACAGATATAAAAATCTGAAGATGCTCAAGTCCTTTATATAAAATGGCAGAAAAACCTCTATATATCTTCCCATATACTTTATCTCTATATTACTTATAATACTTAGCACTATGTAAATGATACATAAACAATTGTAAATACAATATAAACAATTGTAAATACAATGTAAACACTATATAAAAGTTGCCAGAAGGCAGTAAATTCAAGTTTGTTTTTTGAGACTGTCTGGAATTTCTTTTTTGAAATATTTTTGGTCCATAATTGGCTATATGGATCAATATAACTCAAGAATATAACTATACATATTTAGGCTCTTAATAAATACTTGTTGAGTAAATGAATGAACAAATGAATGAATAAATCAGTTGTTATGAGGCGTCCTTGCTGGTTCAGATGGTAAAGAATCTGCCTCCTGTGTAGGAGACCTGGGTTCAGTCCCTGGGTCGGAAAGATCCCCTGGAGAAGGAAATGGCAACCCACTCCGGTATTCTTGCCTGGAGAATTTCATAGACAGAGGAGCCCAGTGGGCTACAGTCCATGGGGTCGCAAAGAGTTGGACACAACTGAGTGACTTTCACTTTCATTTTTCACTTTGGATTGGTAGGCTTCTAAGCTTCCCCTTAAATTTACTAAGCAACATGTCATGTTGCTTTACCTTTAGCACAATATTAAAGTGAGAATTTTTAAATCTAGTTGTGCTTTCATACAACACAAACTATTTGCTGTTATTAAATATAAGGGCACTGCTCAGCTTAATATTCCTGGGTTATAGTGGTGAGGGGAAACATTCCAGGATGATACAAAGGAAGCCTCATGATGTCCATGCTTTTGCCCGAAGTTGGAACTTTGTCATCTTGAGTTATATTCAGGGGGTGACTTATTTTTCCAAAGAAGAGCAATTCTCCCTATCATACAATGCAAGAAGTCAGGGCAGAATACAGATAATCTGACCTGAATTAGAACTTTCAGATGAGAAGAGGTGGTCAAAGCCTTAGCATCACAGGAGATTAAACAGGCAACACAATTGGACGGAGCAAGCAGGACAACTGATCTTTCTTAGTATCTCTATAATGCCTACTTTTGAAAGAATTCTTATAGTTATAAGTTTAATTTCACCCAAAATTAAATATCAAGTGTGTGTTTGTAATGCTACAACAACTGATGATTTTGTGTGCATTCAAAAAATACACAGATTAGATAAAAATACACAATTCTAGAAATATAGTATTTCCTAATAGTTTATTTTTAAATATTTTAAATGTATTTTTGGTATTTTTTTGTGAAGAAAATACAATCAGAAGTAACACTTTAGAAAGTGTAGTATTTCTACATTTCTGAGAATAATGTCATTCATTTTGGCAAAGTAGAACTATTTTATACCATATTAATCTTTACATAGACTATTAGTGTGGTTGTAAAAATAATACACTAATGTCATTCATTCAATAAAATTTAATATAAATATTTGCTATCATATCAGTACCAGTTTAACAAAGATATTTTTTAAAGTCTCATACTTACATTGGCATCTTTCCCAGCTAATTTACACAATTCCACCCGTTCCTTTGCAGCAGGCCAATAAATCTGTAAAACATTTCAAGGTGTGTTAGAATCTGAATATTTAAAACACCCTACGATTCTAATTAGGAAAGGGTGTGAAATTAAAGAGTGGGTATCAAGCCAAAAGCATATTGTTAGCTATGATTTAAGAATTTTGAGATTTAAATATTTTCTAAAATCATTCTAAAAAGAGTATAAGAAAAATCTGGCAGAAACATCCATTTCTATCTGTCAATATTATAATTTATTTTGAAATGTATTTAATAATCGATAAATCATGTGGTATAACTTCTTATTGTGACTTCAACAGAACTTCAGGTTAGCATTTGCTTTAGGTAAGAGATTCTTTTTAGCCTGTTTTTTCTCTGTTTGCTCAGAGCAGTAGTGCACTATAAACATTCAGTGAGGTGTGAGAAACAGCTCTCTGTCACAAGCATAAGTTATCACTTCAAGTCAAAGACCAGTGTGAAATTGTTCATAATATTTAACACATATAGAGCTGAGACACATCTTTCATTTAGTTAAACATTAAAATAGGATGATAAGCATTATCTTATTTAAATCTTTCAGTAACCTTTAAAATAGCTATGCTTACTCTCACCATTTTTGGGTCAGAAAATTTCTTCATATAGTCATTAAACAACAAGTCGAGGGCCATCAGACTGGTTTGCAACAGAGCCAAAGCATGACCCAAAGTCTGTGCCTTGAACTGGGAGGGGTGGGGGGCGGTCTCAAACACTACATAATAAATATTATTTGGGCAAATGCATACAGACAAAGGCAGTAGGCTCCTTGATTGATCACTTTTAATCAGCTTGAACAGTCCTGAATTTACCACAAATAATTTGTCTTATTTTTAATGAACTTTAGAAGTTCTTCCAGGAAGTTTTTCAAAATAAAGCCTAAAACTGTTGTAATACTCCATTAGCTTACAGAAAGAATTGCTCTTTGTTAAGCTATAGGCAAGAAGAAACAAGAAAGTCAAGCTCTGAGTAGCTTATATGTTCCAAGAGTTCCTGACAAATTTTTATTATGTTTCTCACCAGTGTTAGCAGAAAATATTTTAATAGGTGAGAAAAAAGGAAAATATCCTGAGGGAATACATTGAAAGAGACTTGTTAAACCTGGAATTGAACAAATGATTTAGAAGTCACTAATGTTTATATGATGTTATATTCATAGTCAAATATTAGGGTTTTAAGTTTCTGAACAAAGAGAACATAGAATAGCACTTACATTCTTTGAATAGATCTATATGATGTAATTACTGTGATTTTTAAATGAAGCAAGGTTGTTTGTTTACAGCATTAAAAAAAAAGAAATTCTGGCCACATAGCATGGCATGTGGGATCTTAGTTCCCTGACAACGGATTGAACCCAAGCCCTCTGCATTGGAAGCCCGGAGTCTTAACCACTGGACCACCAGGGAAGTCCTAGAGCATATTTTAACAACTACAAATCTAACCAAAGAGAGTACACAGATATGGTTGCTGATCTAGCAGCAGGCTCAGGTGACCAGCTAACATGGATGTGGCTCACAATAAAGACATAAAGATGCTGTTTGTCTAGAAACGGTTTAAAACACATGCACGTGATTTTGAACAATTGTTCAGATGCCAAGTTGTGTCCAACCCTTTGCAACCCCGTGGACTCCAGCACGCCAGGCCTCCCTGTCCCTCACTATCTCCCAAAGCTTGCCCAAGTTCATGTCCATTGCATCCATGATGCCATCCAGCCACCTCATCCTCTGACACCCTCTTCTTCTGCCCTCAATCTTTCCCAGCATCGGGAACTTTTCCAATGAGTCAACTGTTCACACCAGATGACCAAAATACTGGAGCTTCAGCTTCATCATCAGCCCTTCCAATGACTGGTCAAGGTTGATTTCCCTTAAGATTGGCTGGTTTGATCTCCTTGCTGTCCAAGAGACTCTTGGGAGTCTTCTCCGGCACCACAATTCGAAGGCATCAATTCTTTGGCACTTTGCCTTCTTTGCGGTTCAGCTCTCACAACTGTACATGACCACTGGGAAGATCATAGCCTTGATTATCTGGATCTTTGTTGACAGAGTAATGGCTCTGCTTTTCAATACACTATCTAGGTTTGTCATAGCTTTCCTGCCAAGAAGCAATTGTCTTCTGATTTCATGGCTGCAGTCACCATCTGCAGTTATTTTAGACCCCAAGAAGAGGAAATCTGTCACTACTTCTACCTTCCCCCCTCTGTTCGCCATGAAGTAATGGTGCTAGATGCCATGATCTTAGTTTTTTTAATATTTAGTTTTAAGCCTTTTTTTATTTTCACTCTCCTACTTCACCCTCATCAAGAGGCTCTTTAGTTCCTCTTTGTTTTCTGCCATTAGAGTGGTATCATCTGCATATCTGAGGTTTTGAACACAGCCAGCAATAAAATATGAATGAACTACAGCAATGAAAAGCAGTATGAATGGACCTCAGCAATTTCATTATTAGTGAAAAAAGTATATTCTTCAAAATGACCAACAGCATAATCTCTTTAGAATAATATTGAAAACAACTAAAATAAAAGGCACTTTTTAAGTATGTATGTACATACAATAAATACATAAAAAGAAAAGCAGAAGAGTGATGAATACGGGATTCAGAAAGATGATTATCCAAGACTAGTAAAAAGAAAATGATTAAATTACCAGTAAAAAAAAACAAAACAAGATATTAAAGATTTTAGTTTTTGTTCTGGATGGTGTGTTTTCAGATGTATATTTCTTAACTGTTTTTAATTATGTAAATTAGTAAATGAATCAAAATGGGCCATGCATAATCCAGATGACAGACAACAATCTGTCATCAACGTGAAATCAAGAAGTCCTAAATCAATTAATATATAAAGAGCAAAAATAAAACACTGTATCTATCAGGAAATTTGAGAGTTTCTTCGAGTTGTTTTATTTTATTGTTTATTTTTATTTTTAGTCACTGGCAGCAAAAACACTGAACTGAGTGTACTTCTTGCCCCTTTAAAAATAACACCTTAAATAACACCTTGAATTTATGGAATCTTTGCTTCATATTTGAACTTATAAGCTCAAGATATCATCTTTTATCTTGCTGATTATTATTATTAATTGTGATAAAATATGCATAACATCAAATGTATCACCTTGGTTATTTAAAGCATATAGTTCAGTATTGTTACATATATTCACTTTGTGCAATCTTAAGAATTCTTTCATCTTGCAATACTGCAAAGCTATATTTGCTGATTCTTTTGTGTAACAGTGATTTTACAAAGGATAACTTTGTATCATTGGAATAAAAATAAATGGTACATGGAATGCATATCCACAATGTGTCAACTTGTTTAATCACTAGCTCATTTTGTTTGGTCTCTAATCTAGATTAATATTTCTTTGAATCCTTTCAGTATGTCAGATCTTGCTCTTTTCTGTTTTATATGATGGTCAGATTTAATCATATTTCAGAGATAAATTTAGAATAAACATTTGTAGATTTGTTCAGACCTGAATAGCTTACTGGTATTAGTACTATACAAAAAAAAAAAGGAAATACAGGACTTTTTTCATATTAAGTGTGACTTAAAAAAAAAGAAGAACATCACTGGGTTCTCTCCTTTACCTTCAACCAGTGTACTGGGTGCTTGAGTTGAAGTAAATTATGAGATAAATGATGCTTCTAAAATTGGTTTTTAATGTATTTATAGGAGCTTCAAAAAGGAGTTATCTAAAGATTGACAAAATGTGAAAGCAATCTTTTTTTTTATCATTTTAGAAGTCTAAATCAAAGTTCCAAGGTTAGCACAGATTACTTACTGTTCATTACTTATTTGTTCATTAAACACATAACTATGAAAGGGCTTCTGTATACCTGGTAAGGTGTGGCTCTGAGGTCTACGATATGAGTCAGGAAGACAGTTCTGTAAACAGGGAAATGGCATTTCCACCAGAGATATAAACCTAGGGAGAAGGGAGCACAGAGGATGGGGCCAGGATGCCCAGGGAGCCCTCGAAGCACTATGTGGGAAAAAAGTCCCTACCAGTCCTGACTTCGGAGCCATTGTTTTAAATTACTTGATCTTGTAGTTTCAACTCTAATGTAATAGTTTAGTTTAGTTTAATAGTTTCAGCTCTAATTGTGTCTTTAAGACTTGCCAGTAAAATAGTAATTGAAGATTCTTTTTTCTCTTTGTAAAGGGGCACAAATTTTAAAAGATGTTTAAATGGTTTTGTTGTACATTTTCAGTTATTAACTTTAAGTCATACAATTTTAAACTGAATTATGTCACCCTAGTAAATGAAGCAATTAATACTAAAATGACAAGCTTCCAAGAACTGAGTTTCTGATTAGTGGATAAATGCTATACAAAGATATTCAAGCACTGAAAATTTGTTGGACTTCAAAAAACAATATTAATAAATCTTCTGATGTCTGTTTACAAAGCAGAATTTTTCCCCAAAATGTTATCTCACTTTTCATGATTCACCTTCAATCCCATAAAGCCTAAAACTTGTTAAAAAACAGAGATTATCCTTAGGTCATTATTGTTATTCCACAGGAATTCTAAGATAGTATCATAAAGACAATTTTACTTCTTAAGGAAACATTCAAGCCATAAAAATAAAGTTGTTGAGATTATATTGGCTTATTTTGACATACTGCTGTCAAGAATTTAGGAATTACAAATAGAATTATTTTAAGAATAACAATCTGGGAGATATCTGATTATCTTTCCGACTCTAAACATTTACTTAAAAGGAAAAAAGATCACTGAAGTTGTGCCAATATTTTAAAGCAATTATTTTAATTATCATTTATGGTGAAATTTTCTTTTACTTGCTACCTAGTCATTAGAATAAGGTTTCTTTTTTTTTTTTTTTTTAATATTCCCTTTGATCCCTTGTTGATAAACAATGTGCTGTGCTGTGCTCAGTTACTCAGTCATGTCCGACTCTTTGCAACCCCATGGACTGTATGTAGTCCGCCAGGCTCCTCTGTCCATGGGGATTCTCCAGGCAAGAATACTGGGGTGGGTTGCCCTGCCCTCCTCCAGTACAAAGCAGCAAAATTTCACGCAATTCAATTTAAAAATAAAGCCAAAGAAACAAAATTTCCACACATACAGAGAGTTGGCAGAAATATGTTCAAGTAACGTATTTGTTTTTTAATTATCTTTTGAAGTGGCGCACATAATGTGACAAATTGGATATGTGTGTGTGTGTATGTGTGTGTGTAGAGAGATACAGAGGGGACAAAACTGTAAGAAAAAAAGAGCTACAGACAGAAAGACTCACAGACACATAGAGGGAGAGACAGAGATTTTAATTCTGATTGGAGATAGAATATTTCACATATAATTTCAAGTATCAGCATGGTTTACACAAAAGCCCAGGAAGTACCTGAGATCTTGAGATTATTTCAGTAGCCCAGGTAGTATACTTTGAAACTGCCTCATGCTCAGACAAAAATCACACCTCATACTTGAAGATACAAAGTCCACAATCTCTATAAAAGGCTCTCTTGATCATTAGGTAATGGGAAAGTTTTACGGCAGTGATTATTAATACTCTCACTACCTTCACTGAATTTATTAACAGTAAAATGACATACACACTCTCTTGCACTTTGGAGCTTTGCACATCCAGCATCATACCATATTTAGAGCTGCATATGCAAGGCAAAGAAAACACATACCCTATTTCTAAAAGTTGATGCGGTTCTCATTACTCCTTTAGAAAATTAACCATAGGCATTTTTCTTTCACTTATCAAGAAGAGGCATACCAGAAGCTGAGATGTTACTTGCATAACTGCCTTCTTTCAGTTGTTCAGAAATACTCCCACAGAACACTAGTTCTTAACTAACACTGTATGATGTACCAGACACAGATCTTAAGGCTCTCATTTTGGTGGGAGTACTCTTCCAGACCTTGGACCCTACACATGAAGGATCTCAAATATGTACAAGGCTGATCTTTCCATCCATGTGCAGGGCAGACATCAGAAATCAAACAGATCTTTTCTGTGGATCCAGATGAGCCCAAGAATTTTTCTCAACATAATTACCTAGGGTGAAACTACTAATTAAATCACTACAAAATAATTAGGGGTTGCAAATTGGTTTTAATTTGAGTGCTAATGTTAGAGATCAAGTCGATAACAGAAAACTACATGGGAAAGAAGAGAAGTAAATAACTGTATAAAATGTCTCCACTTGAAAATGATAATTTATGAGTTAATGTATTAAAACAAGTATGTCTGATAAGTTAGTTTTCAAATTCAACAATTTACTGACTTACCATGTTAGTATGCTTATGTTGTCTTCAAAGTATTTCATAATTGAAATTGATCACTTCCAAAAGATTCATCTCTGCCTGTAACACTTGAAAGGATTGGATACTAACTTCTAAATAGACATATTTTAGTGCTCACTTTGTCAGCACCATGTCAACCTATTCCAGTATTCTTGCCTGGAAAATCCTATGGACAGAGGAGCCTCGATCCATGGGGTTGCAGAGTTGGACATGACGGAGCAATTTAGCACAGAGGCTATGCAGTGACTTAAGAATTTTTACTAAGGAGGGAAAATAATCGAGTTGTTAGGAGATGGGGAATAGATGAATACATGTATATGTATGGCTGAGCCCCTTTGTTGTTCACCTGACACTGAAATACTAAAATTGGAAGGATATAGAAAAGATTAGTATGCTCCCTGCACAAGGATGACATGTAACTTTGTGAAGGGTTACATATTTCTTTAAAAAATGAGTACAAACAGGTATGTATCTGTTTCTTTCAGATTTACAGAATATAGATTACTAGTCTGAACAGAGACAATACAACCTATGATCTATTAATCTTACATTGATTTTATTTGCTTTGTTGTTCAGTCACAGAGTTGTGTCCGACTTTGCAATTCCACGGACTGCAGCATGCCAAGCTTCCCTCTCTTCCTGTCCTTCACTATCTCCCACAGTTTGTTCAAACTCATGTCCATTGAGTAAGTGATGCCAACCAACTATCTTATCTCCTGTTACCCTCTTCTCCTCCTGCCCTCAATTTTTCCAAGCATCAGTCCTTCCAATGAATATTTAGGGTTGATTTCCTTTAGGATTGACTGATTTGATCTCCTTGCTGTTCAAGAGAATATCAAGAGTCTTTTCCAACACCACAGGTCAAAAGCAACAGCCTTCTTTATGGTCCAACTCTCACATCCATACATGACTACTGGAAAAACCATAGCTTTGAGTAGATGAACCTTTGTCAGCAAAGTGTTGTCTCTAATTCTTAATACGTTGTCTAGGTTTGTCACAGCTTTTCTTCCAAGGAGCAAGTGTCTTTTAAGTTTGTGGCTGCAGTCACTGTCTGCAGTAATTTTGGAGCTCAAGAAAATAAAATCTGCCACTGTTTCTACTTTTCCACCATGTATTTGCCATGAAGTGATGGGACTGGATGCCATGATATTAGTTTTTGAATGTTCAGTTTTAGGCCAGCTTTTCCATTCTCTTCTTTCACTCTCATCAAGAGGCTCTTTAACTCCTCTTTGCTTTCTGCCATTAGAAGGTTATCATCTGCATATGTGAGGTTGTTGATATTTCTCCCTGCAATCTTGATTCCAATTTGTGATTAATCCAGTCTTGCATTTAGCATGATGTACTCTGCATACAAGTTAAACAAGAAGGACGAGAATATACATCTTTGATGAACTCCTTTCCCAATTTTGAACCAATCCATGTTCCATGTTCCATGGAACATGTCTGGTTCTAACTGTTGCTTCTTGTCCTGTATACAGGTTTCTCAGGCAGGTCATGTGGTCTGGTAAAGTGGTCTGGTATTTCCATCTATTTAAGAATTTTCCACAGTTTGTTGTGATCCACAGTCAAAGGCTTTAGTATAGTCAATGAAGCAGAAGTAGATGTTTTTCTGGAATCCCCTTGCTTTTTATATAATACAACAGATGTTGGCAATTTGATCTCTGTTTCTTCTACCTTTTCTAAATCCACCTTGTACATCTGGAAGTTCATGGTTCATGTACTGCTGAAGCCTAGCTTGAAGGATTTTGAGCATTACCTTGCTAGTACATGAAATGAGCACAACTGTATACAATCATAAGCAAATTATATTTGCTTATCTCTTTCCAAAATCCAAAATGATTTGCTTTTTTTTTTGAAGCATATTTACTTCACTTTGAATACAAATAGGCAGGAGGAGCTCACAGTAAAATGATGCAATGTTTCTAACAATTACAGTTTCATTTATAAGCTATATAACTTATTAAGAGTTATCACTTAGTAAGGTGAAATGTCAGGCACTTTATTTTTAATTCTTTAATCCTAGGCAAGTTACAGAAACATTCAAATAATGATAAGGCCTTATAACAACATCCTAAGGAAATGCTAATTATATCTGCTGTTTGTTTCATCTTTGGAGAAGCAATTTAATTGACTCAAGTTAGCAAGTGCAAGGTCAGTCAAATGCCCTTTGCCCTAATTTAGAGATGTCAAAAGAACTGAATGGAATACCAAGAGGAAGTTACAACTTGTTCATAAAATCTAATTAAAGACAAAATTTCAGTCTTAAAAATTCAAGTGGCCATCTCTGTTAAAGAACATGAGTCAAGTTTCTGAATGGTTGTAAAAAAGTTGGGAAAATGCTGTTCTAAATGCTGTATAATACAAGGATACGAACAATCAAGGGAGCAGTGACTACTCCAGAGTCTGGGTTCCCAGGACATAAGAGAGGTAGGAGACCTAAGCTGAAAGAACAAAATGTTGGATATAAAGTCAGGAGGGCCAGCGGTGAAGCTCATAGAACTCAAACTGGCTAGGATAGAAACTGTTACAGGAGGGGAAGTTTAAATTCTTAAGTTTTGGGTCTAATCTGGGCACATAGCTTTCCTCATGAAGTAAGTCTTGGGTAAGAACTGTCTTTCCCTTTCCTGTTTTAGGACTCAGCTCAAAGCCTCTTCTACCAATACATGTAGTTTTCTTCTACTGCCTACTTCTGAATTCCAATACACTCATGTTTATCATATCCATCTGCCCCTTTCTTTCTGCAAGCAGATTAAGCTTGGGACCTTTGCCTGGCATAAAGAGCAATGAACTGTAGTGGACTCGCAAGACAGGAGTTCAAGTCTCTCCTGCATCACTTGTTAGCAGCTAATGCTGTGCTTTCAACTGTTATCTTAGCATTATCTGCAGAATTAGCTTTTGTATTATACAAATTAAAAGGAAATTTAAGAAATCCACAGATAGGTTGGTAATTTTGAATTTGTGGTGCAATTACAACTGTGGATAGATTCCAAAATTTTGTAAGGAATACAAGTCACAGACTCCATTATCTTCTTCAACAAGTATATGACTCATTAAAGTTAAGTAACCACTGATACTGAGTGACCAGGGACATCACTTTTCCTTTCTACCCTCTTTAGCACCTGGCACAGCTTCGCATTTAGAATAAGTACTTGAAAATTATTGAAACGTGATCTACACAGTTTCCTGTAAAACTGGAGACAGAGAAAGAGTTCTTGTCAGAGTTCTGGCCGAGGTCTGAGCAGTCTGACAACATCCTGACAGTCCATTACAGTGACCAGATGGGACCTGCACATCAGCACTCGGGCGGGGGAGCCAGCCCATCCATGAACGAGGCAATTGTTCCACCTCTGATGACTAGACAGCATGTGTTCTGCAGGCAATAGGAGCAGATTAATCACCATGAAACTAAGCAGCGCGCCTTATACCAAAACTTAATTTATTGGGATGTCCACATGGTTTCCAAGGGTTTATATTTTCTTTATTTCAAGTATTAACTGAGAAAAGAGCGGCAATTTTCTTTCATCAATAACTTGATTTTAAATGAGAAGTTATTTATTCTGAGTCTTTCCCCCTAAATAATAGACTTCCAGGGTCACACATTAGATGAGAATGTCTTATTCAGCCATGAAATGAGTTAATGAAATAGAGTCAGAAGGTCACTCTGATTTATAAAAGCATTTCTGCCTATACTCAATATAAAGTAAGCAAGTACAGGATCCCCATGTATGAGAAACCCTCTTGTTTTAGGCTTCCCTAAGGAAAGGGAAATAAATTCCTTTCATGCTATACAAAAAAAGGTGTTTAAATATTCCACTGAAAATTATTGTAGTTAAAATTATAAACTAATTATTATTTTTCTAATCAAAGTGCTTAAAAACAGAAGCATGGTTTGATAAATTTCAAGTAATCTAACTTTTGTAATTCCATACCTCGTTTTCATGTTAAATAAGGAAAAAATAATACAAAATTACATTATGGTTGTTAGGAAAAAGAAAAAAACTGTCACATTTATAAACATGGAATGACTATGAACAAGCTTCTTAGAGTATCTGAGTTCTAGCTTTTAAGGGTTTTATTTTTAATGTTTCCTTTTAAATAGTTTTGAATATTTTTTGGTTAAATAACTGAAAGAATCTAAAGTTCATAACTGGGGATCTAACTTTAGCAAGGTGAAATGAAACTGTCTCAAGTTATTCCATAAAAATATGGAGTCCTCTTAGGTAGGCTATAAAATTTATATTGCTTTGATATATTGCTCTCTCATTTTAAAACCCATAGGAAAAGTTCCTTTTGTTCTGCCAGAAACATATTTAGTGCTTTTTACATTAAAAACAAACATCAACTACATTGAACATAAAAAATTTTTAAGTATTGAACTGCTTCTGCCTTCAACCCTGTAAATTTAGCTAATAGGTTTCTGTTGGGGCCCGGTTAACAATCTTCACTTTTGATTAGATAACATAGCAATTCTTCAAACATTTTATGTACAGCATTTAATTTTGACACATGTCAGTTTCAAGATAAAATATTTTTAATTAATTAAATAACAAGGGAAAAAGATAAGTACTGTCTCAAAGTGAAATTAAACTATTTGAAGATTAATGTTTAGCTTATTTAAAAATGAATCATTGCATGTCCTATACTCTCATTTATTAGCTTCTCGGTTATGGCTTAGCTTTGCTAGAACCCAACAGAAATACTATTGAAAAATATGGGCAACAAGATGTAAAACAGCAAATGTTTTGAATAAGGCTATTACTATCCAAAATGTAAATTCTAATAAGGATACTGACATTCTCCATTATTCATAAAATTCTAGAGTGTATACATCAGGAATGATATACAATGAGCTTGCCTGTTTCATGTGGAGGTAAAGCAACATTCTTTTAAAAGCTCATTTTATGACTTAGTAGAGCAAGATGTTAAAAAAAGAAATTTTAGCTGATAAAAAAACTGAAAATGACATGTTAGCTCAGGATGCAAAAATCTTCAAAGTAGGTGGCCAAGAATCATATAGAACACCTATGTTCAAGCTATAAAACAGTTGGATCCTGGAGATTAGAAAGCTTTTTCTTTTCCCTTGAGAAGGATATTTTCTCTGAGATAGTTGTATCATGTGTCTTATAAGCCCTAGGGTGAGGAGTAGATGCCAGGGAATCAGCTTTGATGGCACCTCAAGATGTACTAGGGGCTTCCCAGGTGGCACTAATGGTACAGAATCCACCAGTCAATGCAGGAGACATAAGAGACACAGGTTCAATCCTTGGGTCTGGAAGACCCCCTGGAGGAGGAAATGGCAAGCCACTCCAGTATTCTTGCCTGAAGAATCCCATGGACAGAAGAGACTGGCAGGTTACAGTCCATAGGGTCACAAAGAGTCAAACATGACTGAAGATCCACTAGCTGTTAAACACACTGCTGTGGAACATTATGGATGAATGTGTAAAGAATGAGAGAGACTGATAGGTTGCAGCAGAAGCAGAGGCCAGGCTCAGGGGCCATACTGATATCAACCTGAAATTCCAGAGTGTGTCCAGGAAAATACACATGACAGTTTCCTAGGGGACAGGTGGGAGCCATGCTTATGCAAAAATGGGAGGGCATGAGGTCCCCTTGATCCTATTCAAGACTATAGATTGAAAAGACTTTAGAAGTTAACACTTGATGGAACTGCAACCTGCTTCAGGATACAGAATCAGGACACACTGGTTAGAACAGAAGTACAGTCACTTTTATCCAGAGAACTGCAAGAGAAGAAACTCCAGAAACTCACAATGGTGCTTATGAAAGAAAAGTCACCCTTTAACGTCTGACAAGGCCAGACAGATGAGAAGTGAGGTCTCTCTGGTGATGGCAAAAGGTACTTCCCTGAACCCCTTTCCTCTCCCCTCCTTCTAATATGACACTAGAGGGTCAGACACTGAGTGTAACAGCTCACAAAAGAGGAGGGGTGTTAAGTAGAGTCAGGAGTGAAGAAGCCTCTAAATTTCTCCCTACTTGAGAGCCTGCCCTCCCTCCCATGGCATGCCCAAACAGGGAGAATTTTAAATGAGGTTGAATGCTCTGTTATATGAGAATGGACCTTTTAACTGCTGGGTAACAATTGTGGACTACCCAAGAGTGACCTGGAAAGCAATGGGGTCTGCTGAAGTCAGACAGGTCCAGGGAGAAAACAGAGTCCCACAGAGTAGATTGAAATGGAAGGTAACATAAAGTTGCTTATTATTACGCTCCATGAGTTGACATAAAAGTTGTTGTTAGATTAGCAGGTGAAATAAATGATAACTGTAGTTTCAGAGTAAGCTTGTTTCTCATTGGTCTATTCATTGGCCTCTATAGCCTACTTGAAAAAAAAGAGAGAAAACAAAAGAAAACCAAGAAAAAAATGCTTCATTAGATATAAAGGCAGTACTTAGTTTAATAAATCATTCCCTTTGTGACCTTTCTGCTTACATCCTGGTTTAGAGACTAACTCCACCCAAGCATGGTTTGAACTGCTTCCAAAATGAGTTACATTTTCAGATAGAAGGATCCCAATAATTTATTAAGTCAAGAAGCCAACTAAATAACATAACCAAACAGAGTATTGGATTTTTTTTTTTTAACTGTCAACCATGATTCCATTAAAAAGAAAGAGTGAGAAGAGAGAGTGAGAGACTTTTAGCTTGTATATATTATTGCTAAAGTTTACAATAGAGAGAGCTCTGGATTTTACATGAATTATTGCTAGAACTACTTAAGGCTGGCTGAGGTGGAAAATATTCATTTGTAGTCAAAGTGACAGATACTGTATAATTTAGGATAATTTGTTTAGAAGCCACAGGTCCTTAAACCATACAGTACAACTGTCAAACACTTTCATTATTATGATGTCTACCCTGAACAGGTTTCTCATGCATCACTTATAAATGAATGATAAATGGATATAAATGTCTGTCTGCAGTTGACCACCTTTTTCAAGGACTATATTAAAATTCCTCTGACTCTAGAGATGGGATAGGTTAAGGGTTAGGGCAGAGAAATTTAGTTTAACTGAGGCCACAGGTGGCGCTAGAGGTAAAGAACGCAGCTGCCAATGCATATGTTAAGAGAGGAAAGTTTGATTCCTGGGTTAGGAAGACCTCCAGGAAGAGGGCATGGCAACCCACTCCAGTATTCTTGCCTAGAGAACCCCGTGGACAGAGGAGCCTGGTGGCCTACAGTCCATAGGATCACAGAGTCTGGCATGACTGAAGCAACTTAGCATGCACACATGAGAAATTTACATGTGGAGGGAAGAAATGATTTTTTTCTACCCCATTTCTCAAACATGTTTTTCCCATCCTATGGTTATAGTCCATAGGGTCGCAAAGAGTCAGACACGATGGAAGCAACTTAGCATGTATTCACACCACGTTCTTAGCACCAGTAATAGACACTCAAAGTTTTCTATGAAAAAGATTAAAAAAAAAAAAAAAATGACTTAGGTAGAAGGCCAAAAGAAAAAATTATTCAAAGTTCAGTTACTAAAAATTATTCCAAGTTTTACTTCTACAAATACATATAATAGGTTTCAACCCCAAATCATTCAAGCCAAAATTAGTTTAGATACAATTCCATTAGGTCATATTCCCAAGGATTCTTAAGTTAAGTCTATTTACTTGATTTGTTAAAAACATATGTTATCTGCACATTAAATATTTAGTGTATAATGTGAAAATCTAGTACTACACAATAATGATATAGTCTTTAATTCTCTGAGTTAAATTGTAATGTAATCCCTACTGACTGTATCACCCGAACAACAGTTAACAATATTGTAGGGAAAAAACAGGATATCAGCAGATTTGAAAAAAAACTGCAGTGGATTAGATTTTAAAAGCTTAGATTAAATAACCATAGAGAAGTTTTATAGAGGCAAATGAACTCTTACATAAGCAAGATAAGTATTTGTAAAGGTTAGCAGGTTTTTAATTTTTTACCATACAGTGTGGAGAAAAATAAATTATTTCAAGGATTTTTACTTGCAGTGAATATTTTCCAAGATATCTCCTGAAAGAAAAATAAATCCTTCCAGATAATTTCCTTGTAGAACTAGCTAATCTTTATAACTTCCTCCAAAGAGAAAATACACAGTCTTTGATTATCTGAGAAAACTTTCATGTTTGCCTATGGAAATCTATGTTAATAATAAGAAAATTCCCCTATGAAAATTATTTTTTTCAGATAACTTGCTTTCTCCTCCATGTCTGTAAAATGACCGATTTGTGAACAGGTCTTCCATCTAAAGCAGCTGGCTGATGTAAGCAAATCATAGTTTCCCCAACCCTCTTTCAAGTATAAGATTTAGAATTGACATGCTTAGGCCAAGGAGATGCAAGGCAGAATTCTTTAAAAGGTTTCCTTACTCCTAGGAATGAGACATAGTAAGTAATGGTTTTTTATTCTTTTGTATTCCCTTGTCTGGATGTGGCCCATGAAACTGCTACAGCCACCTTTCTACAAACCTAAGGATAATGCCAACACAGAAAGAACCAGATCATTCGTATTATTGCTAAGTAGGTGATATTACCTTTTATATAGCCACTCAAACTCTAGACACTTATTCTATAGTTTAATAAGTCTTCTTATTTTTTTTTAACCAGCTCAAGTAAGGTGCCTTTAAGCTGAAAGCACACTAATTGATTAAAGAGTAATATATTGGTCTCACACTCAAAAGAAGATAACAAAATTACCAACTCAAAAAAAATGAGGAAACATTATTTAGTATTCTTTATGGGTAAGAGGATGAGATGGTTGGATGGCATCACTGACTCGATGGATGTGAGTCTGAGTGAACTCCAGGAGTTGGTGATGGACAGGGAGGCCTGGCATGCTGCGATTCATGGGGTCGCAAAGAGTCGGACATGACGGAGAGAGTGAACTGAACTGAACTGAAATGATGGGTAAGATACTGTACAGTGTTTAAAGGAGACTCAAAAGTGAATGTAAAATAGTTCCCCCACTCAAGGAGTGTATTATTAAAAGGGGGATATATTTATAAAAATGGATGATAATAGCCCTATCAGATAGGACATTTGACACTGTGTGGATCACAACAAACTTTGGAGAATTTTTAAGGAAATAGGAATACCATATCACCCTACCTGCCTCTTGCAAAACCTTTATGCAGGTAAAAAACCAACAGTTAGAACTGGACATAGAACAACAGATTGGTTCAAAATTGGGAAAGGAGTACATCAAGGCTGTATACTGTCACCCTGCCTATCTAAATTATATATAGAGTACGTCATGGGACATGCCAGGCTGGATGAAGCATAAGCTGGTATCAAGATTGCTGGGAGAAACATCAATAACCTCAGATATGGAGATGACACCATCCTTATGGCAGAAAGTGAAGAGGAACAAAAGAGTCTCTTAATGAAGATGAAAGAAGAGAGTTAAAAAGCTGGCTTAAAACTTAACGTTTGATAAACTAAGATCATGGTATCTGGTCTCATCACTTCATGGCAAATAGATGGGGAAACAATGGAAACAATGACAGACTTCATTTTCTTGGACTGCAAAATCACTATAGATGGCGACTACAGTCATGAAATTAAAAGATGCTTGCTCCTTGGAAGAAAAGCTATGACAAACCTAGACAGTGTATTAAAAGCAGAGACATCACTGCTGACAAACCTCTGTATAGTCAAAGCTATGGTTTTTCCAGTAGTCATGTATGGATGGGAGAGCTGGAACATAAAGAAGGCTAAGCACCAAAGAAGAGATGCTTTTTGTGGTGTTGGAGTATTTTGAGAGTTGCTTGGAGTGCAAGGAGATCAAACCAGTCAATCCTTAAGGAAATAAGTCCTGAAACATCATTGGAAGGACTGATGCTGAAGCTCTAATACTTTGGCCACCTGATGCAAAGAGCCAACTCATTAGAAAAGACCTTAATGCTGGGAAAATTTGAAGGTAAGAGGAGAAGAGGATGATAGAGGATGAGATGGTTGGATGGCATCACCAACTGAATGGACATAAGTTTGAGCAAGCACCAGGAGATGGTGAAGGACAGGGAAACCTGGCATGCTGCAGTCCAAGGGGCTGCAAAGAGTTGGACATGATTGAGTGACTGAACAACAACAAATATATAAAATGTTCTAGTAAACACAGAGATAGTTAGGTCTCCTGAGGATGAGGAACCCTTGGAGAACTGGATGCGGTAAAAGAGTTAAATTAGATAGATGCCTTCAAAAATGAAGAGTGAGATGAGCAAGAAAGTGAATGGCAATTTCAGGAAATTGTAGCAAAGTACAAAACTTGAATTATTTTGGAAGGAACTAACATGGCAGTTAGAGTAAAAGAAAGAGAAAGAGGCAAACAAAGTAAAATGCTAGTGAGGGAACATGGAAGAGTGGGTAAAAAGGAGACTGGAAACAGGGTAGAAATGGATGGGAAGGACTTAGCAGTCAACAGAATCCTGAAGTTTATGCAAGTTCCTTGGAAATCGAGAACTGCCAGAAGTCTATAAACAGAGAAGAAATATGATCAGATTTTTATTTTTCTAAGAGATAACATAAATGGTCATGGTGAATGGATGTGATAGGGAGAAAAATGGATATTCTCTTTTACTAGATAAATGAAGCTGAAAAATGATATTATCACTTACACTAGATGAAAATATTGAAATGTTTGCTACCTTATCATCATGGTCTGTCAGCTGAGGCTTTTGTTCAGACTGCATCAGAGCTTGTTTCTCCCTTTGTCTAATGCTACTTCCTAAGTGATGCCCTCATGTGTGTTGATCCCAAGAAACCCTCCCTTGCAAATACTCTATAAGCTAATCTTCATCTTACACTTGGCCTCTGGGGGAATTCAACTTACAACAAAACTAGTGGGAGTGATTAAATATAGATCCAGATCTCTGCCCTTGGAATGGGATCCCTTCTGAATGGATCTAATTGCTCCATTTTGATCTAGTGTTGGGGGAAAGGAATATCAAGTCAATGTGCATTATCTGTCTCAAGCCTTCTGAGAGAAATTCACAGAAATTCACATTTCTGAACTAAATAGAGGACTAATGGACCAACTCTAGAGGCTTTCCTGGTGGCTCAATGGTAAAGAAGCCACCTGCCAATGAAGGAGATGTGGGTTCAATCCCTGGGTTGGGAAGATCCTCTAGAGAAGGAAATGGCAACCCATTCCAGTATTCTTTGCCTGGGAAATCCCATGGACAGAGGAGCCTGGTGAGCTACAGTCCATGAGGTTGCAAAGAGTCAGACACAACTTAGCAACTAAACAACAACAGATTAACTCTAGAAAAAGCCTCCTTAAATTCTGGGATATCATGTCCCTGGTAATGCTTATACTTGCCTTTAAGTCTATTATGTCTCTGTAGAAATTAAAAAAAAAAAAAAAGGATCGCTTATCCCTCTTATCTAAATGTCAGAATTTGAAAAAAAGTTGTCTATTTAATTTTGACTTTCTAGACAGAGGAAATGCCCTGAAAGGTCTAATTTCAACTTTCTCCTTCTATGGCTATTTTCTCAAAGGTTATTGATCATATACCTGCCCCGTTCATATACCTGCCTCATTTATTATATAAGACTCAAAAATCTAGTCTGAACAGAGTTAAGATCATAAGAAGAATATTATTAAATATTTATGATGAAATGACTTTTTGCTACTATTTTTAGTGATTCCAATCTAAATTCTTGTGGCAAATATGAAATGACAATGGCTGTTATTTCAGTAGGCACAGCCTTGTTTGTACAAAAAGTTCAAATAAACAGATATCCTAAATTTTGATACTCCAACTGGATACTTTCTACACAATTTCTTTTTAAATTTCCCAGAGGAAAAAATTCCCAACCAGTCACTCAGAGCTCAATTATGTGTTGTAGATTGCTTTAGTCTATAAAGAATACAAAGGAAATCCTTCAGCCCCACAGAGTCCCAGCATGTGTGGTTTCTTCCACAGAGGAGTCTGGATTTTTGCTGAGGGGCACTGAGCCAACGCAAACCACGTAGGTCTAAACACTGCTCAACTACTACATCTTGACACTTACTTGCTACTGTGGAGTAAGAACCTTTTAGAATTGGCATGATTTATATAAATTTTAAAGGTTGATACCTATAAAAACATAAATTCTTACCTTTGCATACCTAACCTCTTTATGAATTGTTCATTTTACAAAGATAAATGTCAGTTAAACAGAAAGTCTCTAGTATAGACCCTACTTTTATAGTATGTTCAAATGACCATTTATTTCAATAACATCATAAGGGAAATCAATATTTCATAAACATTTATTTTATTAGATATTAGCACATTTCAAGCATGGAATATAGCCAAAGAGAGATCTGCTTAAAATAGCCAGAGAAGGAAGTTAGCTATCAGAATTTATTTTAAGCAATGATCTAATACACTCAGTTCAGATAAATGGACTTATTCTTCCAATCCTTTCCAATCTCTGAAGGCAGAGAACAGCACCAGAACAAATTCCCTTAAAAGTATGAATCGCTTTTTGTTATTATTCTAAGACTGAGACATATTTGGAAAAATGCTTTGTTAGCTATGTAGTGTCTTTTAAAGCAAAACCACAAAGTTGAAGATTTCCTTTGGCCTCTTTCATAAGAAGAGCCATAAAGATATTTACTGATGTTGAGATACTAGTTGATATTATCTATAACCTCTCCTAGGAATTTTTTTAAGTACTCATACTCCTAACGGAAAAAATACACCCTTAAGAAGAACTGGGGGATTTCCCAGTTATTATATAAGGGAATTCCCATAGCATGGAGCTAAGACTCCATGCTATCAATGCAGGAGGTCCAGATTCAATCCCAAAGTTGGGGAATTAGATCCCACATGTCGCAACTAAGAGTTCACACACCACAACTAAAGATTACATGTGCCACAGCTAAGACCAGACAGCCAAATAAATAAATAACTATTTTTTAAAAAGGAATAAATGGAATGAAGCTTTAATGGCAGAATTAAAGGTAAGTTTTTTCAAATTCTACCACACAACTGTTTATTTTATCTTACTATAAACAATATCTAAGTTATAGAATAATACTCATCTTAAAAAATAAGATAACCTTATGAGTTTGTGTGTTTGGACTGACACAAGTCAAGAACTACTGGCAATACTGTGGCGCTCATTCTTCTAGAAACACAGATTACACAAAAGGTACACATACACTGACATTCAAAGATTATTTCTTTACCATATCTGAGCATTTATTAAAAAAAATATTCCTTTTCCTTTGGTGGGCCTCAAAATGTGTGGAAGTACTACTTAAGAATGTACTATTTAAATGACTAAAAGAGCAGAAACAATATTTCTAATGCAGGTGCTCATTAAGCAATAGTAACGCATATGGTGACAAATATTTTGCCTATGTAGACTAAAACTCTTGGTGCTGATAATATTCAAATAGTGGAACAACTGATATTTAGTTATTAAAAGTGCCTCATAAGTAGAAGTTTAAGTTAAAGTGGTCATTGTAGGTGAAAGCTATGTGAAGCTTCAAAGTCCAAGAGTGACCTACAAATAACTCTTTCTGAATGGGATGAAGTCTCTATTAACTCAGCGTGTACATGCTAAGTCACTTCAGTTGTGTCCAACTCTTTGCATCCCTATGGACTGTAGCACACCAGGCTCCTCTGTCCATGGACTTCTCCAGGCAAGAATACAGTAGGGAACTACTGACCTGAAACCTTGCAATGGTTCCTAGTATTTCTTTTGCAATAGTATTTCTTATGGAAAAGAAGAGAAAGAAAAAACAACCACATATACCTTACAGATGCAGAATGATCATATGTCTTCTCATTAGTCATTCAACTCCTCTAGTCTTGGTATCCATTTTTTTTTTTTTGCATAGCTATTGATATTTACTAAGTTACAATACTAGTTAATAATAATTATGACAGTGTGGCCGTCCTTGCTTTGTGTATCACAATGCTAGCTGAAACTGTAGGATACAATAGTAATGGCTTTTCAGTTTTGAGTATATATTTCTTTAAGTGGTAAGATTGTTAATGAGCCCATAAATGAGGCATTGTTCATCCTTACTATCTGAATGTGAGGAAATCATAGAAGAAACCTGTTTGAATGTAAAATTAGAATGTGGAGAAGACAGTGTGGTTTAAAATGCTACCAGAGTCATACTATCATTTTAAAGTATGCTTATGTGTTCACTGAAAATTAAAAATGTATAATTGCTACAGATATAAATATTAATACTTCATGAATAACTCATTTCCAGTTTTTCAGTCTAAAACTTTGAATTTCTGTAGCATCCATTTATTAACTGTTCATACCTTTCATTCATATTTTCAAAGGTTTTAGTATTACACTCACTGTTAACAAAAAACATGCATATGTGCTTAAATCCATAAAATCCAGAAATATGTATCAGAGGCAATATGTTCTTTTCTTTTCTTTTAATACGTTCTTTTAATATGTTCTTTTTTGACATGCACAAGACCTACTGCATTTGATGCTGAATCATTTAAAACAGAAAAGAAGGAAAGGGGCATAGATGAAAATAAATGCATCCAATCAACTAGACAGAAATAAACTGACCTTCTTAAAATTTTTGTTTAAGTCAACCAGACTGAGCAAGAAGATGTGGTCCTTGGCTCCCAGGAGCAGCCTGCCCCTCTCCTCATCTAACAGAATAGTTTGGAAATCCAGTCCTTCTGATGAGCCCAAAAAAGGAATACAGCTATTTGAAAGCAGCAAGTCTATGGGAAAATAAAAAGGATAGAAAGAAAAAATTCTTATTAAGCAAAATATTTATTTGCTTCCATACACACACCATTCCACTTTATAAATGCATATGTACATTATGAAAACTCCAATTTAGATATATGCAAACCACAGACAGATTTTAGCACACACTTGTTTAGAAAGATTCAACTTATACTTCTATTTTATTGATGTGTTTATATTATCATCAAAATAAATATAAAACATGTTAGAAGAAAAGCAATAAATACAAAATTTTTCACAACCCTGTTTGATTTCTTAAGTTATAAATTAATGCATCTAGCTACAGTAAGATTTGCAAACTGATCAAATGACCAATATGCACAAAGGAAGCAGCCAACTAAGTATATGATAAATCTCAGCCATTTTTTTTGCCCTTCTACTTTTTATGATATCCATGTTTGGATGATTACACACTGCCTAGTTCCCAGTGGCTCAGTGGTAAAGAATCCGCCTGCAATGCAGGAAATGCAGGAGACACTGGTTCGATCCCTGGGTCATAAAGATCCTCGGGGTCAGAAAGATGCCCTAGAGGAGGGCATGGCAACCCACTCCAGTAGTATTGCCTGGAGAATTCCATGAACAGGGAGCCTGACAGGCTACAGTCCACATGGTCACAAAGAGTTGGACATGACTGAGCATGCACACACAAAGTTCACATATACAGGAAGATGTAAACGTAGAAGTAATGAATTCTGAAGATGTGATCCTGAACCAGTGATGGAATCAGAATTATAAAGTGAGAAGGGACCTTAAAAGTTCATTTATGCCAATTCATGATTTTATAAATGAAGGTGTTTAATTCCATCAAGATGAAGCCACATGCCCTAAAGTCACAAAACGACAGTGGCAAAGCTGACAATATAACCTCAGTCCCAGTCTCCATTTATTTTGGGGCTGTAACAAGGCCTAAGTCTTTCAGTTATGATTGTGATATAGACAAATTTCTATTCAAATTCAGGTCTGAATCCTAGTGGTTAGGATGAGGGCCTCACTGCTGAGGGCCTGGGTTCAATCCCTGGTCAGAGAACTAAGATTCCATAAGCCATGTGATATGGCCAAACAAAACAAACAAAAAAGGAAATAAATTTAAATTTAGATCTGAGTTTACAGGAACCCAAATCTTTTCAATATATTTTACTCCAAGTACTAATCATGCCTTCTCATTTTCTGCAACCCTAGACTATTAAATAACAAGAAGAAAATAACATCACTCGTCACTTATTAAAGTCCATTACATTTTACTGGACTTTGCAATTCTGGCTGTATGATCTAGGGCAAGAACGTTAACCTCTCTGTGCTGTCGTTTTCTCATCTATAAAATGGGAATAATGATGGATAGAAACAATGTAATAAATTATTAAAGTGTGAAGAATAATCAGTAAACATATGACCAGCATTAGAATAGTGCCCGGCAGTGCTGTGTAACTATTAGCTATTATAATAATGATTTTTTAAAAACTCTATAAAATCTATTAAAAGGAAGTCATATTTCCCAACTCATAATTCCCATGATTAAAGGAGGTAACTTATATGAAGTTCTTAGAACAATGTCTTGAAGATAGGCAAAGTTCAATAAATAGTGTTACTTTGAATATTAAACTCTGGTTTGGACCAAATGAGTTCTATGAAGTTCTATGAAGGAATATCAACTCATCTTCCATTAAATCTGACTCATGAAGATTAGCACATTTCTGTGTTTTTTAAAATAGTTTTGGAATAACATTAAAAAGCTATTTTGTCTACAAATATTTATAAGCTTAGAAAGTATTAAGCATGCAAACAAGGTTGTGGGATGGCTGAGCCTCGCTGTTAGGGGCTCACAGATCCATATGCAAACAGATATGCATAGACAATACAGTACAAGCAAAATAAATTCTAATAGAAGTATACACAAAATGTTAACAAATCTTTCAAGTAGTTAATTACGTATCACCTTACAGAAGGAGGTAATATTTACAAACATTCCTGAAGGGTAGACAGAAACTTTACAGGAAAAATATAAAAAACATTTACTCCAAGCAGAGGACCACTCAAATGTATTGTACCAGGGTATATACCATCTTATATTATGCTTACATATTGCATGTTTAATGCATTTCCTACTATGGGGTATGAGTTCCTTCAGGTCAAAGACCAGGTCTTACTTATCTTAGAACTCCCAGCACACAGCTCAGAGGCTGAGACAAACTGAGCACTTAATCAATATGTGTGGAACTGCAGTAGTTCAGTATGCTGGAACAGAGAGAAGAGGTAGGGGCAGTGAAAAGTGAGGCTGTCTCAAAGTAGTCAGGGTGTAAGCCGTCAGGCTGCAGAGGTTAGGTATTATATAGGTAACTGAAAGCCAATAAAATATTTTATGCAGAGAAAGTCACAAAGAGTATAACTGAGCGTTACAAAAATAAGTCTAGCTGCTGTGTTCAGGATGGATGAGAATCAGGAAACATGGGGGCAGAGAGACTATCCAGAAGTTTCTAAAAGATGGTAAGTCCCTGAATTATGGTGGTACTAAGGGGAGGAGGAAGATGTTTAGGATATTGCATCTCATTTTCTGTCTCTACTTAAATGAGGAAAATAAAGGACATCATCATTTGCTTTATTTTCTTTTACCATAACCAATTTTTTCAGGTTTAGTTTCAAACAAATTTGACAAGGAAAAACAGCTGCAAAAATATTGACTAACCTTAAGTATTATCATTTCAAAATGATTTAATGTTGCTTTGTGACAATGTTAGCATCAAACCGATTAGAACATGCTTTACCGAGGCTTCGTAGCCAAACTAAATAATTAGATTCAGACATTACATATGAAAATTTCTCAGGTTGACACATTTTGAAAAGACCTTGGGACAGGGAATGGAACAGGTTCCCTCTCCCCTAAGCAGCTTATCTTTCTTGCATTTCTGCCAAACCAAGCAAATTCACTTTTGTTTCCACGGGATCATCAACAAAAGCCTAGGAAAAAAAAATTAAATCCAGAGTCTGTATCTTAACACCTAAAGCTGATATACTCTCAGGATTTCAGGAATCAGATATGAATGCTGGCTCTGCAGGCTGAAAACTCATGCAAGTTAAAGACTAATAATTTGGCGATATATTTCCAAGCTTTACTTTTTCTTCCCTTAAACCAGCAAGTCTTAGGCATATGATTTTTTAAATTGTCCACAGTTTATAATTCTTTTTAACAGAGACTTCATCTTGTTTCCCCCCTCCCCCCACTTTGGTGGTGGATTGAATGGGTTGCTTCATAAATGCCATTCAGAGGGGGTCTGCTCTGTACTTTCTTAGCCAGCCCCACCTTTCTGCAGACCTCTAGTTCCTAAATGCATTCTTTGTTCTTCCTACCTAAACCTTTGACCTAAGCCACCATAATCACTCCTTCTGTTCTTTTAGCAGTTCATTTTCCTATCACCTTGTTCTCAGTTTGTAATCTCACTCAATCAACCAGGGCCTCAAATTCCCAGTCTTGTTCTATCAATAGATTCTTGAAAAATCTACAGTTGATTATTTCTGAAATAAATACATCAAAGTTATGATTAATCATTTACTAGTTTAACTATTGGAGAAGGCAGTGGCACCCCACTCCAGTACTCTTGCCTGGAAAATCCCATGGATGGAGGAGCCTGGAGGGCTGCAGTCCATGGGGTCGCAAAGAGTCAGACACGACTGAGCGACTTCACTTTCACTTTTCACTTTCCTGCATTGGAGAAGGAAATGGCAACCCACTCCAGTGTTCTTGCCTGGAGAATCCCAGGGACGGGGGAGCCTGGTGGGCTGCCGTCTATGGGGTCACATAGAGTCAGACACGACTGAAGTGACTTAGCAGTAGCAGTTTAACTATGAAAATCCTGCACAGGATGGATTTTAATTGAATGATGACACAGACAAAATGTTCATAATCCATGATCAAGAAACCATTACAGAGCAACAGGATGGTTCTGTGGTTCAAAACACCTATAAAGAGCATAGTATTTTCCTATACTTGTATTCATGTGCCTGCGTGTTAAGTTACTTTAGTTGTATCCGATTCTTGGCAACCTGATGGACTGTAGCCCAGCAGGTTCCTCGGTCCATGGGATTCTCCAGACAAGAATACTGGAGTGGGTTGCCATGCCCTCATCCAGATGATGTTCCCGACCCAGGGATTGAACCTGCAAGTCTCTTAGATCCCCTGCATTGGCAGATGGCTTCTTTACCACTAGCACCATCGGGGAATCCCCTTGTATGTATGTGTGCATTGCTAAAGAGTATATCCAGAGCTCATCAACATCTTCTGTTATCTTACCAAGTGAAAGTGAAAGTCACTCAGTCGTGTCCAGTTCTTTGAGACCCCATAGACTATATAGTCCATGGAATTCTCCAGGCCAGAATTCTGGAGTGGGTAGCCTTTCCCTTCTCCAGGGGATCTTCCCAAACCAGGGATTGAACCAGGTCTCCCGTATTGCAGGCAGATTCTTTACCAGCTGAGCCACAAGGGAAGCCCATCTCACCAAAGGCATGGATAAATTGTATGTCTCCCACATAGAGTTAATAGCATACTTAAAATAATTTCTCATTTCTAACACAACAAAGTGAGTCTCTACCATTATAAAACTAGATTTCTGAAGGCAAACAACTGACTCATCTAAGATCACCAGGTTCTCTGCATATGCTATAAAAACTCTGCTAACAAGTTCCACTCACTGACCTCACAGCCTAGTGCGGAGAAAATGCTCATCCACAACAAAAAATGTGAATATATCTTTTTTTTTTTTTTTGTAACTCCTAGTGGCTGAAGACCTTATTTATTTTGGCCACACCACAGGGCATATACAACCTTAGTTCCCCAAGCAGGGATCGAATTCATGCCCCTGGCATTGGAAACATGGAGTCTTAACCACTGGACCACCAGGGAAGTCTTGAGAATGTACTTGTGACAAAGGACAATGGTACCACAGTAGTAGATTGTTAAATACTTTTAACAGTAAAATAGAGCTTCCTCTCTGTCTTCATTAGCAAGCCAAATAACACAGCTCTTGCCAATATGGTGGTTGGAGAAACCAAATGGTCTCTGATCACCTTCCAACACTCAAGTTCTATGGCATTAGAACCATACATTGAACTCTGTTAAAACAGACACATATCAAATAACAAACTTAAATGGACACTTATCAAGTAACTCATTCATCTGTTTACTCCAGGCCATTGCTCTATTCCCTGGAGCAGGTAGTCTCTAACCTTTGGGAAGAACAGAAATACAGTATAATGTAATTAGAGCTAAAGGGAGATTTTGATAATGCTGTTTGAATTCTCTATTACCAATTCAATGAGGTTCAGAATGGTTAAGTGGGCTTCACAAAACCAATTTGCTCTTCATGGCAGAATATGGCAGCAATGAACCCCCTGACTCACAGCCACATGACCCTCTATGTGAGGGGAAGGTTGAAGATCTCAGTTCCTGCTCCTATTTGAAACAATAGCTTGTTCTATAAAGAATTCTTTATATCTCCCTGTAGTGTCCCTTCATATAATTGTTCTTTCAGCCTGAAGAAATATTTGACCTAATGTTCTACACTCTTCCTCTTCACCCTAGAAAGGAAAGGAGTGGTCTGAATCTAACAAATTTAGGATTAGGCAACACAGACTTCCTCAGTGTTCACTATTAAACGAACAAAATCCCAAACCCTTGAAATCCTGCATTTATTGCCAGAAATTCTAAACTGGGTGGAGCTGACAATCTCTCTCTTGAGAAGACTACATAGTTAAAAATGGCTTCCCACATCCTTTAAAGAACACTTAACAGGAAGCTCTTTTTTAAAGAAGAAAATCAAAGTTATTAAGGGCAGATTTTCATGGGGTAAAAATAAAATCACCTTTGAACAAAGCCAATTTCTAGTCAAATTCCTCAGCAGAAAAAGCTTATAGCCAAAAATGAATCCGGGTCAAAACCCTGTCACCCTGGGGATTTCCTGGTGGTCCATTGGTTAGGACTGGGCACTTGCCAAAAAAAAAAGAATGAAAGAAAGACAAACACACACATACACACAACTCTGTTACTCTTCCCTACCATTCAGGATATTCAGCAGAAAAGCACAAATTCTTACCCTACCCGCCCATCTTTTTCCTCAAGGAAATAACCATTATATCGTTAGGACTATTCTGATGTTTCTTGAACACAGTCACATCTCCAGTGTGTTCTCTGCAACACCATCTAAATAAAGAGGTAAAGGTGTTTTCATTCTTGCCTTCTCCATAAATTCAGCTTCTCCCTCTTGACTTCTGAATTCTCTGGGCTTCCATGGCTGTCAGTCTCCCAAGACTCCTTCTATGGAACCTCTTGATCCCACAGTTCCCAGAAATGTTTTGGCTATCAAACCAACCTCACTACCCTCCATCCCCAAAGCCTGTTCTCAGTTTGGGTCAGGAGTTGAGTAAAGAGAGCAAACTGTTCATTCCAAAATGAAAATTAGTCCCTAATTTTGTGACTCACTGAGTCTCTTTGGCCCTCTATGAATCTGTATTTATTTCTCCTGCTTTTGGTCCAAGGCAAGGCAAGAATTCTTTCTTTGATTTAACCTTTGGAAAGAGAGCTCATCTTAAATTGGCCCCACCTGACTTTCAATTGGTTTTCTGAGGCCTGAGACTACATGAAAAGATTTTGATGACCAAGATAGCTCACCTTCACCTATTAAACATACCGCTTATTCTCTATGTATGAAGCTTAAGTCTCCATAGCTAACTGCTCAAAATATATATATTCAAACTTAAAATCCTGACAAAAAGACTAAATTATAAGAATATATTACTCTTCTATTTTCCTAGATGAAAAGTCTAACTCTCCCTTGCAAAATAATGCAAGTTCAAATCAGAAAGAAAAAGAAATCAAATTCTTATTTGCTCATCTGCAATGGAATGTTGGAAACTGTTCTGTTCATTAGGTCTCAGACAGATCATTATCTATATCAATAATAAATCAGGTGACACCACATAGGGAAACATACACTAGGAACAAGTAAAGTCTATTACATCATCAGAGCTACATTCTTTCCAGGACAAGATGTGGAATAGGAGTGTGGTAATTTTACACCATCACATTTTCATGTACATCCGTTCTTTTAAATCATAGGTTTATTCTTATTTGGCCAGCTTTCAACAATAGATGCCTTTCTTTTATGATCCATCACATGTGAGATTCATAATTTATGATTATGGATCCCTTTTAAATCCTTTCTTTGAGTAAGAATGAATAGTTTTAAATTCTCAAAAGCTTGGCCATAATAAATTTTGCTACTGACCTATAAAAAAGTCTAACATTATAAATAACTGATACATTTCCAGAAGAACAATGCAATGACAGAATAAACTGCCTCAGAAATACTTGACAGGATAATTCTAGGAAAGATACATTCTACTTTGACAATTATTTTCTTAATTCACTTTAAGGTATTGAGAATGTCTTCCTTCTTAAATTTCAAGGAATACTTAAAATCAAAACACCATGTCACAAGTGAGCATAAATGTGTTTTCAATTTAGAATATGAATTTAATTTAAAAAAACTCAAAAATGTCAATACATTTTATTTTGTAATACATCACTTATTATTGATTCCAAATAGCAAGACAAATATGACAAGAGCAAATAATTCCTCAAGCAAAGATGCATACAAGTTAATTTACATAGCAGGGTAGCAGGGTTATGAGACTAACTTATAATATTTTACAATAATATTTTTAAATTACATTAATCAAAGTTAAGCATATATATATATATATATATATATATATATACACACACACACATATAAAAGTAATGTTAGGAGGCATATATAAGCCCATTTGTCATCTCCAATTCTCTGTCCACTTCCAATCTAGAATCTATTGACATATTTACTAGTTTATTTTCTATTTATTTTCATATTTACAAATAATATATATGTTACTACTATCTTTTCACTCAGACATTTCTATTGAATTATTGTTTACAGAAACTGAGAATTTTAGATTTCTTATGCCAACTCTTTCCCTCCAACCAAGTCCCTAACATTATAGAATATCCATTTTTATGAAAGCTATATTTAATCATTCCATTACTAGTACAAGGTAAATATCTTCCCTACTTAGAAAAACTGTTCTTTAATGATCCTTACTTTCTTGAACAATATGTTGGTTTTGTTAATTTCTCAATTGTGACATTTGCTTTGACTTCATTAAGATCATGGTCAAAACTTTCCACACCTTCTGAAAACTGTGTCCATAAAATTTTCAAATGAAATTGTCATCTGTTTTTGTTTCTCTCCAGGAAAACCCACTCCTAGGCTCTTTCTTCCTCCTGCTCCAATCTGAACTGTCTGTTCTCTGGCTTGAGTAATACTTTCTCAGACTTTTTTCAACTTCTCTCCTAGTATGACTCCCATCTTTCCTGTATCTCATGTCTTTATTTTTTGATTTATTTTCTTATTTTGGTGAGCACATCTCCAGAAGTGTCTGTGACTTAAATTTTTGAAATTTTCCATATATCCAAAGTTACAGTTTAGAAGTCTCATGCCATCAGTGCCCCAAGGTTTTGAATGTCTTCTGTTTTTTTTTTTTTTCTTTCTTTTTCCCTCCACACTCTGCTATTATAAAATTTAAAATGATTGGCCTGAATATGTCTTTTTTTGTTTTTCATTTATTATGCTGGGCGTTCAGCATGACACCTGATTTGAAAATTAATTTCCACTGATTCAGGAAAATGTCCATTTGGTTTTTCATTTAGAACAAACAGATGTCAGTTATCCATGGAACTTTTCTCTAGGATTCGTCCAGAAAGGTTTCTCTCTCTTACCTAAGGAAGATAATTCTATAGAGATGTGCATGGAATTTGAATCAGAATATGCTTATGGACTTGCAAGAGGGAGATTCAAAATACAGTCATAGAATAATGGCCTCCTTAATTTAAGTGTGCGTGCATGCTAAGTCACTTCAGTCGTGTCTGACTCTTTGCATCCCTATGGACTGTATCCTGCCTATGTAGGCTCCTAGGTCTATGGGATGCTCCAGGCAAGAATACTGGAGTGAGTTGCCATTTCCTACTCCAGGGGATCTTCCCAACCCAGGGATCAAACTTGTGTCTTTTATGTCTCCTGTATTGGCAGGCAGGCTCTTTACCACTAGCGCTACCTGGTAAGCCCCCTTAATTCAGGCAGTAGGGCATAAACAATGAAATAAGCTTTTCCATTTACAGTTTCCCATAAACCGTTTTCTCATAAAGTGTTAGTTCTCTACTGATGATTTCAAAACAGACACCTAAAACCCCACTGCATCTCCCAAGTCAAAGTTCAGAATTTCCAATACCTAGCTTGATATTGTCATTTTCCCCTCAGCCACCTCATCCTACCAATTATAATGACTTTAATGACATGATTGAGCTCTCAGGCTCAGGATAGCAGAATCATTTTTAGTTCTTCTGCCTTATTCCCTTACTTTTTTATTCCCCTATTTAAATAATTAGTACCTCTAAGTCTATTGCATTTCCTTCACATCAACATCCAGGTAAATTTAAAGCCTTATGTATAGATTTACTCATGAAAATCTTTCATTCTTCTTCCTCAAACATTTATTCCTATTGTCAGCTAGGCAAACAGCCATACTACTTCTCAAAACTGCGTAACAGGTTCCTAAACAACCTTGTTCTCTGCTCCCATCCCTCGCCAATCCCTCTCCAATCCATATAAATTTATCTATTCTGTTTTTTCCCCTAATTAGAATTGTTAGAATTTTATGATCAAATTATCTAATGCCAACAAAGAGTTAAATTCAATAAACTAAATTGCTTCCAATTTTCCAAGTTCAATTTCACACCCAATCTCCTCTGAAGTTCTTTTAAGTGTTTTGATTTATTTACCATAATACTATGGCATCAATCTTTTTGCAGTCATTTCATCCTTTAAAAAGATTAGAAACCCTTGCAGATAAAAATAAGTCTAAATCATCACTGCAATTCATCACCTCTTTTTTCACATAAGAAGTCTAATAAACATGTAACTGATTTTTTCAAAGGAGTGATTCTTGTTTGTGTTGATTTTTCTACCTTCCATTTAAATCAGAATTTATTGCAAGCTTATTAATAATTCAGAGAGGTTAATGTGCCATTTGGAGACCCCACTGTGGCTCTAATGCTCTGTAATCATGAGAGATTCCTGTTGTGACATCCAAGTATTCCTGTTTGTGTGTGTGTGTGTCAGGGGGTGGTTTCAGAAATAGAGCACTGTAAAAAGCAGTGCTGCTCAGAATTAACATGCATTCAAATCAGCTCTGATTCTTGCTAAAATAATGGCTTCTCACCGAGGCATCTGAGAGAGGCCCTAAGATTCTGCATTTCTAACAAGTTCCTCATTTATGCTGGTACTACTGGTCCTTACACTGCAGTTGGAGTAGAAACTCTAAAGAAAACCATGGGCCCATTGCTCTGAAGTGCTGGACTCTTTCTTTCTTCCCCACACTAGAGTTTCTCTCAAACCCTTAAATGATGGTGTGTTAATTTACACAAAATAGCCAAATTATTATTTTTCCTGTACAATACTACAGTGTTAGAATAAGTTAGGGATGAACAGATTTGATCAATGTGATTAACTTACAACTAGCTTAATTGCTATCAGTGATAAATGACCTACTTAGTTTCAACCAATGACGTATAAAACTTTTCCCCCTCAGTTTTCTCATACAAAGAAGAGAAGTAATCCATTTAATATCCATTAACCTAGAAGGAAAATGTAAAGACAAGTTATGATTTATTATTGACTTAAGTGAATTTCCTATTATTTGTGGCAGAAGAAATTATATCGACGATGCCTAAATATATTTTTAAAGGCCTTGAATTTTCTTCACACCTTACTTCAATTAATTCAATAATATATTTAGTTTCTCTCTGAAGCCTATCATAATATCCATTTTGTGCTTTATTACATCCAAGGAGCTTCTCCTCTAGTATTTAATTTGATCCTTAAGGAGAACCAGAAGGATTATCAATAATTTTCAGGTGAGAAAACCTAGACTCGGAAAGAGCAAACAACTATTTTAATGGCATAAGAACAGTACATGCCAAAGAGAGAGTTAAAACATATTTTGGTCTTTTAATTCTAAGCCCTATCACCCATTACAGCTATATTTTATATTTTAAGATCAATGAGTACACTTCTATCACTTCCCCCACTTCATCATTCCATTGGGATTACTGAAATATTTGTCTTATTTTCTAGACTGTGTCTGGCTCACTGGGGCTTTAGTGAAATAAACCTCTTTATGAGTATCTTTCTAAGTAAAAAGCACTTTAGTTTTAATTTATGCCTCTTTTGAATTAATAGGATTAAAATAGCATGTTTAAAGGACTCTTAGGAAAATGCAAAAGGTATATTACAAGTTCTTGAGAGGCATTCATCAAATTTTGTTAAAAAGACCCAATGACATTCATTTTTAAAATATCCACAAATTTATATTTTACACATATATTGAAAGACCCTCACTGTAAGAAGTCCTTAATAAGACCTAAGGAATTAGAGCCAAATTTTAGGTTATTGAAGTCATACAAAAAGCAATTGCATATAAAAACTTTTATCTCCTCAATAATTTATAGATAGTAAACCTACTATTTAAAAGAAAAAAAAAAAAAAAAACTATTTTAACCAAAAAAACAGGTTGACTGGATTTAATACCAGAAAAATTTGCCTTTACTTAAGTTATACTCTTATAAGTTCCTTCCATATTTATGCATAACCAGGACACAATCAAAGGTCTCATAATATAGCTCTCCTTCACCCCACCCTGCTGGGGGTGGGGGGTGATGCTGCTGACTGCGCAGACTTCAGTGATTCTCATATGTTCTTAATTCCAGAACACTTTTTATATGATACCCTTGTATGGTGATATTAGTAACTTCCACCACTCTGTGAACCTCTACAGATCAATTACATTTAGAAGAGTGCTTCACATATATTGTTAAATAGATTTTGTGTGTGTGTGTGCTCAGTAGTGCCTGACTCTTTGCCACCCATTGGATTGTAGCCTGCCAGGCTCCTCTGTCTATGGGATTTCCCAGGCAAGAATACTGGAGTGGACTGTCATTTCCTACTCCAGATAATAGATTTTAATTATTACTAAATAAATTTTTTAGATACAGGCAAGTTGTAATACAGATATTGAACTGAAATGCAGGAAACAGATCAGTTTTTTAATTATCTGCTTATGGGACTCTGATGTTATCATTTAATCTTTTTATTTCCAAATCCTTACATATAAATTTTCTAAACATATGTAGTACTTACAACCTGTGTCATTATATCAAACTGAATATATTTTCATATCTATTTAATCTCTCTTTCCACCTAGACAACAGTTGACATTGATAATGAATCAGGTAATAGTTTATTATGCAAAATAATTCACTTTTATTAACTTATGTTCTAAAAGGAGCCTGATTTTAGAGAAAAAAAATTGAGTCTTATCATTATTTTCTTCAATAGGGTATGGATTATCCCATATTGCTCCTGAATCATTAATTATTCCTCACCTAGATTATTTCAATTAACACAAAAATATGTTGCTGTTTTACTCATAAAAAAAAAAAAAAGACAGTCTATTGATCTCATTGTCCTTTCAGCTACATCTCCATTATAGGAAAACCCCTTGAAAGAATTATCTACACTTATCTCCACTTCCTGAGCCCACACTCCAGAATGCATCCTTGTGTTCTGACTCCCATTCTTGAAGATACTACTCTTATCAAGGTCAACAATAGACTTTTGTTGTTAAATTTAATATTGGTTTTTACTTATCTTTCATGACAGAGCTAAACAGGGCACTGCTGATGAGTCCTCTTCTTACTTTCTTCATATAACTTCCTCTACACCACAACTTCTGATTTTGCTCCTCCCGACCTGAGTACTTCTTTTAGTTCATGTTGATGCTCATTCCTTCTTTCTCTAATCCCCTGACTTAAGGAATTAAAATTTATATATGCTAACTGCCAAATTCATATCTCCAATTGACACTGCCCATAAACTCCAGAAATTATACACTCAAATACTTTCTTGGCATTTCACTTAGATATCTAATAGACTTCTCAAACAAATATGTCCACTTGATCTTCCCACACAGCAGCCTTTCACAATCTCCACCATCTCAATTAATATCAACCCCATCCTTAGATCAAAAAACAAACACACACCATGGGGTTAGGCTTGACTTTTCTCTTACTTCACATCCACACCATCCAACCCCTCATTCACTTCCAATCCATCAACAAACCGTTCCCTTCTTCTTCTATCTCCACAGAAGGAGTCTGACTCACAGAACCCACCTGGATTATTACAATCCTCTCAGACTTAGCTCCCTAGTTTCCTGATCTCTCCTTTTTATTGCACACAATACAGAAGCCAGAGTGATCCTATAATAACGAAAGTCAGATCCTGTCACCTCTGTGTTCAAAATTCTACAGGGGACTCCCATAACATTCAGACTAAAAGCCAATGTTTTAACAATGGCAACAGTGAAAGAATCTGATCCTCCTTCCCTCCTATTAACTCTGATTTAATCATTTTTCTTATTTCTCCCATTCCATCTCTTTTTAGCCATACCATCAGTTATTATTTTCTGTGAAACATTATTATCTTTCTAGGTATTAATAGTTGTTCCTTTAACTCTCTTCTTTAGGATCCTTAAACATGTCAGACAAAAGCCAATCCCACACACAGCCTCAGTTTAGGGAAAATATGTCTGGGAAAACAAGTGAGTTTATTAGAAATTAAAGTATCAATGACTTGCTCCACTTGGGGGAAAAATATATATACATATATATGGGATTTTTCCTATAAGATTGATTATGCTTGTTTGCGATGTACTTAAGGGGAGATAAATTCAGAGCAAATCATTGATTTGACAACAAAAATGTCCACTTTTGAAAGGAGCTCCTGAATGATTTTATGATTCCTTTTAACCCACTCTGAAGGTTACTGACCACTCAAAGACACTCCTCTTATCAAGGTCAATAATGATCCTAAGGCTTGTTAACTACTAGAATATGATGAAGATAAAAATACTGGAAAGTACCTTCAATAAATTCACAGTCTGTGGGTGGTACTGGACTAAGAGAAACTAACTCTAGTAAAAAATCTCTGAGAATAAACAGAGGCGATTTTAATATATGCTGTAAATCCCCAGGAGGAAACTATATAATATTTTTCAAACTTGTTTACA
Source organism: Bos indicus x Bos taurus (assembly GCF_003369695.1). Classification (NCBI taxonomy): domain Eukaryota; kingdom Metazoa; phylum Chordata; class Mammalia; order Artiodactyla; family Bovidae; genus Bos; species Bos indicus x Bos taurus. The sequence continues at coordinate 84,238,474 of NC_040079.1, forward strand.
CAGGGAAAACTGTGGTCTAGGAACAACCATTAATACCTAGCAAGATAATAATGATTTCCAAAAAATAACTGACAGCTAAATGCTTACTACGTCAAACACTGTTTTTCATGCTTTACATGAATCAAGATACCTTCACACTATCCTTATTAAATACATTAATGCATTTACAAAACTGCAATACAGAAAATAAACATCCAAATATCTCACAGACCTAAGCAGTTTGGCTTCAGAATCTGCCTTCTTCATTGCTATACTCAATCGAGAGGAACAGAATCAATATTAGACTAGTCAAATCAAGTAAGTTAGATGCCTCAAATTGTTATCTCTACTTGAGACATGCCACATTTTACATTAAACAGATTTATTTGCAAATAATAAAAAACATATAGACATCCATTCATTTCTCAGAAAATTCAACAAAATTACTATTCTTTCAAATACACTAATGTTTATTTATATAATAGCAGATGAAATTTTTAAAGGTGACATCAAGCTTTTTTTCTACAGAAACACATAAGTTTTGGAGGAGCAAAAAATAATTAGTACTCTCAGTAGTTACTGAAAAGAGCGTATTGCCAAAGATGTAATAATGAAACCTTGTTTTCTTCTTATATATCTTGATATTTCTATTTCTGAACATGCAATCTCTCTCTCAAGGGCATAGAGTGGCAAGAACATGGACCTGAACTAGAGAGATGGAAACACACAATTTAGTTCTTTCACTTAACAGCTTCACGCTTTAGGGCAAGGCCTTCAAGCTCTGACGTCGTGTTTCTTATCTATAAAATGGGTACAAAAACAAGGTTCTTCATAGTGTCCTAAAACTTAGCCATGATAAAGTCCAACTAGGATCCTGGATTCAGTCTTTTGCCTTATATCCTGGATGGCACAACCCATGATTGAAGTAACCTTCACTCGTCTGTTTACCTGTTTATTGTTTGCCTTCCTATCTGGAAAAGAAATTCAAAGGAGACAGCGGCTTTTCCTTTGCCAAAGCTTTTGTACATTCTCTCTTTAGCTGTATTACCTATCTCATCTTTAGGAGTTTTCCAAACACCACTGCAGATACTACAGATTCCTGGGTACGAATATCCTTAACTTGTATAAGTTTCTTCATCAGGAGAACAATATACAAAATGTTTATACTAATTTCAAGATTGAAGTTCGTCATTTTTCAAAAATTATATCTACTACATCTGCAGTATAAAGTATACAAGTCACTGTGAGAAGCCCACCTTGTAAGGCCATATATGTATGTATATTTTATCCTTATAACACAAAATACAGAAACCCAGATCATCCTGATCTCCAGGTTCCTTACTTACTACTCTAGAAACTGATTTAGCATGCATAAATGTGTAAGAATTCAAAATATTCAACTGAGAAGGAATCTCTTTACACAACAAAAGAACCAAACAAGCTCCTGTGGATTCAGAGGTTCAAAACTAAGTCTATCAAAGGGCATTCTTTAGATAAAATGGTTATTGTATTTCTGTTGACCTTTAAGAAATCCTGTAAAATAATCTTGCAGCTGTTCAAAGTATGGGCTGTGTGTCCACTCTGCACATAAGGAAGCTTGAGTTATGGAAAGTAAAGCTGATTTTGTGCTCATAAAAATGAATAATTTTTGAAAATTACAATCAACTTTTCATTTGGACTGAATTTTCTAGCCTCATATCCTGGAAGTGAATAACTAACAGCAGCCACAGGGCACTATTGGAGGGTGGTGGAGGAAGGAGGTGCGGGGGAGAGGGAGTGTATGTGTGTAACATGGGTGAGTTCAGAGATTTTTAAAATTACTTCACTGCATTCAATCTTTGCTACTGCTTTTGAAATGCAGATAACATACTTGTAAATAAGTACCTAAAAATATAACATTTGAAAAGTATACTAAATATAAGAACCATAAAAAGAAGAGTTCTTATTGCATTGAATCCAACATTTATACCAGTTCTTTTATATAAGTACTAGGTGCTGGGACTTTGGCCACCTCATGCGAAGAGTTGACTCATTGGAAAAGACTCTGATGCTGGGAGGGATTGGGGGCAGGAGGAGAAGGGGACCACAGAGGAGGAGATGGCTGGATGGCATCACTGACTCGATGGACGTGAGTCTCAGTGAACTTCAGGAGTTGGTGATGGACAGGGAGGCCTGGCATGCTGCGATTCATGGGGTCTCAAAAGAGTCGGACACGACTGAGCGACTGAACTGAACTGAACTGACTGAGGTGCTGGGAGAAGTGAGAATATATAGAATATATATAGAGATAAATAAAACAAGATTTTAAACTCTTACACACTTTTGTACTTTGTATTCCAAGTACAAAAGCAGATTCAGCTCCCCAAAACTTTCTTATTAAGAATAAGCTAATTAGCAGCTGCTACCTAAAATTAATGTTTTTAATTCTTTTTAATTTTTAGAACCTGATCCATTATTTTCAAATGATCAAGTTACCACATTTGAGTTAACATTTTACAATTAATTGTATAAAATTTTGATTATGACTACAAATTAGCACAATGACAATCTTTGCTTCCTATAAGACTATCAGAGGGGATGAAATCCCAGAAGTCTGTAAATCTCTTTTGGCCCCTGAGTAATCTTAAACGGAGACTGTGGTTTTCTTCAACCCCATTTGATTTTGACAACTGAAATCATACAATCAGTCAGGTAGGTAAGTGCCCCAGGGAAGAAAAGCTCTTGTCCAGGGTGTGAGAAATATGAATAGGTACACAGGCTCCCTGCAGCATGGGGCTGACTCAGGAATTGAGCCACCAACTAATCTGAGACCTTAATTTCTTAATTTCTCAGTACCTCGGTATCCTCCTTTATAGGAAGATGGTAATAATCTCCACCTCCGAGGGTGGTGATGAGGATAACATAATTCACACACAGTTCTTATTCCAATGCTTTGCCCATGAGGAATCCCAGAGAGTAATCATTAACTATTATTAAAGTTTCTTTCCAAGTCTATTTTGCATGTTTATATTCATCAATACAATGCTCTGGCATTATTCACTGTATCACAGAAACCAAGTAATATTTCCTTTTTTTTCCCTTCAATCTATTTTCAAACTTTCTATTTTTTTTAACTGTTTGACTTTTACTATTTGTTTTCTGTTCTATGAAGAAGTGAAGTGAAAGTTGCTCAGTCGTGTCTGATTCTTTGAAACCCTAGGGACTGTAGTCCATGGAATTCTCCAGGCTAGAATACTGGAGTAGGTAACCTTTCCCGTCTCCAGGGGATCTTCCCAACCCAGGGATCGAACCCAGGTCTCCCACTTTGCAAGTGGATTCTTTACCAGCTGAGCCCCAAGGTAAGCCCAAGGATACCGGAGTGGGTAGCCAATCTCTTCTCCAGCAGATCCTCCCAACCCAGGAATTGAACCGGGATCTCCTGCATTGCAGGAGGATTCTTTACCAACTTAGCTATCAGGGAACTTAAGGTAAATGTAGAGGCATTTGCCTTAAAAACAGGCAAACAAATCAGACACGTGCAATATGACGGGTTGTGAAAAGCCCATATTATGTATCCATATCCCTATTAGGACAGAAAACATTTCCATAATTTAAGGAAGTTTCCTCTCGCATTCCTTTCCATATGATCGTCCCTCAACCATGCAAAAGCAATATCTTGATTTTTTTTTTAAAACCATAGGTTAGTTTTACCCGTTCTAGCAATTTGAGAAGAATGTAAAAACTCAAAGATAATGATGCTAGCTTAACTCGTTGTTCATGAGATATAAATTCAAAACAAATACCAACATATGAAATGTGTAATGGATGTAATAAAATAATTCCACTTATGCTTACATTAAGCATCAAATTAGCTTTTACTATCGATATTTAATTTGAGCTGAAAAACTATCTTTTAAAAGATTACCTTTTAATCTTTAAGATAAAAAGTTATCTTAAAGTTATCAGCATTATTTTTACCTGCCAAGTTCAGAATAAAGGAGTCTGAATCCCCTATATTCCTCTCATTAGTTAAGGTATTAAAGAGGCCAAGGGGATACCAGGAAAAAAAATCTTCACCAACGAAACTTGGCACATCCTCTCTCTCTCTCTCTCTTTCAATATATATATTTATATATTACACTTACATATAAACATGATGGTTAAATACTAACATATAAACTTTGCTTTTAAATGTTTAAATTAATATAAAAGCGATCAGATTTCACTTCTTAAATGTTTTCTCATCTCTGTTTTAAGCCTTTCACACTTCTTAAACAATAAAATATGTATATCCTTGAGATATTCAAGATATTTCAGTTTGTTAGTATTTTGAAGATATCTTGCTGTTTTTAAAAAATGCCAAGGATAAGCTAATTAGTAGCAGCTGTATGGAATTAACATTTTTCTATTTTTAGGGTGTTAGGTTGCTCACTGCAGGCCTAGGAGGCCTCTACTTGCCCAGCTTCAAGACCAAAGAAAGAGCCCAGGGTCAGCGACAGAAATATCAGTGGTTTAACAGAAGGGGAGCTTACATGTCTGAAGCAAGATCTTAGAGCAATACCCCACAGAGGTTATGACTGACCCCAAAGCAGAACATGGCAGCAGGCTTCAGTCCCAGAGGCCGGGGGCTAGAGGGTGGGGGGGGGGGGGGGGGGGCGGCGGGGAGGCGGGGCAATGTTACCATTTATAGAAAGAATTGACAGCAGGTTGGCTCATCAGTTACCAGGGAAATCAGAAACCCCTTCCTCCGCTTTGATAGGTTATCTTGGTGGCTAAAAGTTAGAACAATCATTCAGTTCAGTTCAGTTCAGTCGCTCAGTCGTGTCCGACTCTTTGCGACCCCATGAATCGCAGCACCCAGGCCTCCCTGTCCACCACCAACTCCCAGAGTTCACTCAGACTCACGTCCATCGATTCAGTGATGCCATCCAGCCATCTCATCCTCTTCCTCCCCTTCTCCTCCTGCCCCCAATCCCTCCCAGCGTCAGAGTCTTTTCCAATGAGTCAACTCTTCGCATGAGGTGGCCAAAGTACTGGAGTTTCAGCTTTAGCATCATTCCTTCCAAAGAAATACCAGGGCTGATCATTAGCTGGAGCCTAAGCAAGCATGTGGAGAAGGCAATGGCACCCCTCTCAAGTACTCTTGCCTGGCAAATCCCATGGGTGGAGGAGCGTGGTAGGCGGCAGCCCATGGGGTCGCTAAGAGTCTGACACGACTAAGCTACTTCACTTTGACTTTTCACTTCCATGCATTGGAGAAGGAAATGGCAACCCACTCCAGTGTTTTTGCCTGGAGAGAGTCCCAGTGACAGCGGAGCCTGGTGGGCTGCCGTCTATGGGGTCGCACAGAGTCGGACACGACTGAAGTGACTTAGCAGCAGCAGCAGCAAGCAAACATGTAGGAAAGTCTGGCAGATGTAGGTGAAGCAGGTACCGGTTGAGCAGAAGACTTACAGACAGCAAGAGAAAAACCATCTTGAGTGGCCTGACCATATGTAGGGATTGTTTTAATACCAGCTGACTGCAACTTGAGGATAAAAATTTCCTAATTATGCTAATCAATACTTGTAAATAATGAACTGAAAAGTATACATGGACAGTTTTTACATTTATTTTCTTCACCAAGAAAAATATATAATTGGGCTTTGTGTTCTATAATAATAATATTATTAACTGATTACAAACATTTCACTGAACTCAGCATGCGTTTCTAAATAAAAGAAGAGATGCTGAAAAACACTGACACATTTACCTTTGTAGGTTAGCTTGAGTCGTGGAATATTTTGCTTAGAAGTTCTAATGACTGGAAGAAACAGCATGGTCATGCTTATCGTCATCAGGGCATGAAAAAGATGAAAATTGTGGCTTCTGGACTTTGGTTTCTCATCTTTAGTAACAATCATGATGAAAACAATGTTCTCTTTCAAACAGTGTTAACTGAATCTAAAAAGAAGAAAAAAACTATTAATATAGCAATTTGCAGATTTCTCTATACTTAGTAAATTATAATTTTATGAATGTATATTTTTTAAAAAAATAATTTCTCCTCTCTTGTTCTGCTCTTACAAATTGTTGCAGGGGGAATGAATCAAAACTGAGTAATAAAAGTGTAATAAATAAACGGCTGGCTTTATTCAGACATGGAGATGAGTGCAAAACAAAAACTTCAACTACTTAGGTTAATTAGCATCTCTTCTTCTACTAAAGTGTTTGTCTTGTTTTATGCAAATATAGGAGGAACCAATTCTTTGTGTATCTTGATGGATTCGTGGTCAGAAAAGAATACTGGTAGAAGCCTACTCTTGCCTTATACAATCCTCAAAGAAAAAGATCCTCAAGTAAAACTGAATAAAAGCTATCATTTTGAGAGATTTCTTTTGTTTCTGACCAAAAAATATTTCCAAGTCTACCTATAATTGGGACAATTAAACATGATCTGGTCAGGGCCACCAGTACAGATTTTAGACCTGGGCCAAGGCAATCTTACCTGCAACCTATATTACTCCACACAGGGTGGCACTGAATATAAAATACTGTAGAAGAAAAAAATTTATAATAGGACATAGTTATTAAGTAGGTTGCCACAATCAAGCTGCCTTGGTTGTCTTTGTTAAGACATGGAATAAATCAAAACTCACGTATTTCCAACGAAGCCTTGTAATAATAATTATAAATAATATTCATTGAGTATTTACATGAACCAGGTACTTTTAAAAAAGTGGTGTGAAAATCTTATCCTATGTTCATTGTTTTTTTACCTTATTCAAGAATCCATATTTATTTAATTGCATTGAGCAGGTTCAGCTGTATGCAATAAATTCTACTAAATTCCCTTTTCATTTTTACTCTGTTACACTATTTTCTAATTTTCCTTGTTATGGCTTTTCAAACATATCCATCATTTAAAAGTAGACATTTAATTTCCAAATAAATGGGGTTTTTAAAATATCTTTGATATTACTCTCTCATTTTGATATTAAATTCTCCTTTAAATGCTTTCTTCTCTACAATCACCCTCTGTGTTTTTTTCAGTCTTCTAACTTTAGTGAGGCTTTAAATGGCTAAGTCAAATATCTCCTTGGTAAATGTCACATTGCAGTTGAAAATATGTGGGTAATTTTCAAATATCTTTTGATACTGATTTCTAACATAATTCCACAGTAATAAGAGAACAGACTCTATATGATTTCAATACCTTTAAACCATGAAAATGTTGCACCTTACTTTATGTTCTTAGATATGTTACAGTGTCTCCTAGTTTATACTCTATGGGAACTTGGACAAAATTTGTATCCTACCATTTTGTGAAAATTGTATAATTCTTAATTATGTTGAATTGGTTCATGGTGCTTTTCACGTCTACTACATACTTCTACTTTTCTGTATATTCATTCTATTAATTTTTGTGAGTTTGATATTGAAACTCCAACTAAAAATCTTAACTTATCTACTTAAAAAATAATTGTAATATATAGTGGAACTATATGTAACTTTGTTCTGTATTTTCCAAGTCTCCTATAATGTGTTATCTTACTTTCATAATTTAAAAAATAAAAAAGAGAAGAAAAAGGCTGGTTTATATAAATTAAATGACCTAATGCTGATAAATTAAACAAGTATGTCATTAGACTGAGGTTTCTCTAATGCCATGATAGCCTATCTAATTGAACAAAGCCTAAGCCTGTAAATGTCTCAAAAGTACAAACTTAGAACACTAAGAACAATCCATCAGTTAACTAGGCTTTAAGGTATAGACAATCAAATAATCTTCCTGTTTTGGAAAATTTCTTTAGGTAAGTCTTTCCCCTAATATCCATCTATTAGTGGAGTGCTCCTAACCGCTTTCAGTTTCAGTTCAGTTTAGTTGCTCAGTTGTGTCAGACTCTTTGCCACCCCATGAACTGCAGCATGCCAGGCTTCCATCTCCATCACCAAATGCCAGAGCTTTTATATTCATTGAGTTGCTGATGCCATCGAACCATCTCATCCTCTGTCAGGCCTTCAATCTTTCCCAGCATGGGGGTCTTTTCTAATGAGTCAGTTCTTCACCAGGTGGCCAAAGTATTGGAGCTTCAGCGTCAGCATCAGTCCTTCCAATGAATATTCAGGGCTCATTTCCTTTAGGATTGACTGGTTGATCTCCCTGCAGTCCAAGGGAATCTCAAGAGTCTTCTCCAACACCACACTTCAAAAGCATCAATTCTTTGGTGCTCAACTTTCTTTATGGTCCAACTCTCATATTCATACATGACTATTGGAAAAACCATAGCTTTGACTAGATGGACGTTTGTTGGCAAATTGACATCTCTGCTTTTTAATATGCTGTCTAGGTGTGTCATAGCTTTTCTTCGAAGAAGCAAGCATATTTTCATTTCATGGCTGCAGTCACCATCTGCAGTGATTTTGGAGCCCAAGAAAATAAAAGTCTCTCACTGTTTCCATTGTTTCCCCATCTATTTGCCATCCAGTGATGGGACCAGATGCCATGATCTTAGTTTCTTGAATGTTGATTTTTAAGCCAGCATTTTCACTCTCTTCTTTCACCTTCATTAAGAGACTCTTTAGTTCCTTTTCACTTTCTGCCTAAAGGTGGTGTCATCTGCATATCTGAAGTTATTGATATTTCTCCCAGCAATCTTGATTCCAGCTTGTGTTTCATCCAGCCAGCATTTAGCATGATGTACCATGCTTATAAGTTAAATAAGCAGGGTGACAATATACAGCCTTGACATACTCCTTTCCCAATTTGGAACCAGTCCGTTGAAACAGTTGCTTCCAAATTTGCTAGCATATTGAGTGCAGCACTTTAACAGCATCATCTTTTAGGATTTGAAATAGTTCAGCCAGAATTCCATCACATCCAATAGCTTTGTTCATAGTGATGCTTCCTAATGCCCACTTGACTTCAGACTCCAGGATGTCTGGCTCTAGGTTGGTGATCACACCATCATCATTATCTGGGTTATGAAGAACTTCTGTGAATTCTTAACCACCTCTTCTTAATATCTGCTGCTTCTGTTAGGTCTGTACCATTTCTGTCCTTTATTGTGTCCATCTTTGCATGAAAAGTTCCCTTGGTATCTCGAATTTTCTTGAAGAGATCTCTAGTCTTTCCCATTCTATTGTTTTCCTCTATTTCTTTGCATTGTTCACTGAGGAAGACTTTCTTATCTCTCCTTGCTATTCTTTGGAACTCTGCATCAAATGGGTATGGCTTTCCTTTTCTTCTTTGCCTTTTACATCTCTTCTATTCTCAGCTATTTGTAAGGCCTCCTCAGACAGCCATTTTGCCTTTCACATTTCTTCTTCTTGGGAATGGTCTTGATCATGGCCTCCTGTATGATGTTACAAACCTTCATCCATAGTTCTTCAGGCACTCTATCAGATCTAGTCCCTTGAATCTATTTCTCACTTCCACTGTACAGTCGTGAGGGATTTGATTTAGGTCATGCCTGAATGGTCTGGTGGTTTTCCCTACTTTCTTCAATTAAAGTCTGAGTTTTGCAATAAAGAGTTCATGTCTGAGCCACAGTCAGATTCTGGTGTTGTTTTTGCTAACTGTATAGAGCTTCTCTATCTTTGGCTGCAAAGAATATAATCAATCTGATTTTGGTATTGACCATCTGGTGATGTCCATGTGTACAGTCATCTCTTGTGCTGTTGGTAGAGAGTGTTTGCTAAGATCAGTGCATTCCCTTGGCAAAACTCTGTTAGCCTATGCCCTGCTTCATTTTGTACTCCAAGACAAACTTGTCTGTTACTCCAGTTATCTCTTCACTTTCCACTTTTGAATTCCACTCCCCTTGTTGAAAAGAACATCTTTTTTTTGTTGTTAGTTCTAGAAGGTCTTTTAGCACTTCACAGAACCTTTCAACTTCAGCTTCTTTGGTATTAGTGGTTGATACTTCCAGTTTGGTATCACACAATTCAGATTGATTTTTGATCAAATATACTCTTAAAAATTTTAACATGCCTCCATTTATTTTTTATCAATGCTAGTGACATCCAAGAAAGACAGGTAATTATATATTTTCCTTATTTTACAGATGAGGAAACTGAAGTACACATTTTGATAATTCTCTCAAGGTCATAGGGCAAATAAGAGATGAATTAAAACTTTTGTTCCAGACTTTAGATAGAATCAGCTTCCTTAGCCCCAAAGTATTTTATGTGCTTTTCATTATGTCACAATCAAGTTATTTTCAACTCTTCAAAAGTCTTCCCTCTCCTCGATATTTTCTAAGACATAACTCATAGGAACGATATTGCTTTGCCTGCTTCTGGGAAGGATTCCAGATGTGGTACCTGCTTCAAGTATCAATAATTTCTACACTTCCTTTAGTGACAGTTAAGCCATAATAAAAAAGTATTATCCTTTAGTAATTATCAAATTATTTAATATCAAAATAAATATTGTATGCCTATAGGGTTAATTTTAAGAGAAAGTCTATTAAGAGTATTTTTCTTATGGAAGATCAACTCTTTATTAAAATGCTTTTATTAGAATGACTTTGAATCAAGATTCCTTAAATTTATCTTAAATCTCAGAAGTCAAAATCAGTCTCTGAAGGTGAAATAAAACAAATTATATATGTATTAATTTTATACATAAGACAAATATTCAAGAATACATTACAGATTGTATGTTGTTTATTCATGAAGTGTTCAACACGAATGCTTAATACAGTATGTTTTCTCACTTACTTTAATTATCTAGGAAGTACCAAACTATTCTATCTTTCTGTAATCTGTGCATATTTAATTCTTTGATTTAGAAGATTACTACAAATGAAAAGAATCAAGTTGATTTAGATACTCATTTAAGAATAATGTACCAAATATGCCACACATATTTTCTTCACATTTGCTTGACATTTTGTGATGATTCCAGAGATCTAATTGCCAACATCTGTTGGATCATAGAAAAAGCAAGAAATTCCAGAAAAACATCTATTTCTGCTGTACTGACTACACCAAAGCCTTCGGCTATGTGGATTTAAAAAACTGTGGAATATTCTTCAAGAGATGGGAACACCAGGCCACCTTACCTGCCTCCTGTGAAATCTGTATGCAGGTCAAGAAGCAACAGTTGGAACCAGACATGGAACAACGGACTGGTTCCAAATTGGGAAAGGAGTATGTCAAGGCTGTATAATGTCACCCTGCTTATTTAACTTATATGCAGAGTACCCCATTGGACATGCCAGGCTGGATGAAACACAAGCTAGAATCAGGATTGCCGGGAGAAATATAATAACCTCAGATATGCAGATGACACCACCTTTATGGCAGACAGTGAAGAGGAACTAAAGAGCATATTAATGAAACTGAATGAGGAGAGTGAAAAAACTGGCTTAAAGGTCAACATTCAGAAAATAAAATGGCATCTGGTCCCATCACTGCATGGTAAATAGATGGGGAAACAACAGGAACAGTGAGAGATTTATTTTCTTGGGCTCCAAAATCACTGCAGATGGTGACTGCAGCTGTGAAATTAAAAGACTTGGAAGAAAATTTATGACCAACCTAGACAGCATATTAAAAAGCAGAGACATTATTTTGCCAACAAAGGTGCATCTAGTCAAAGATATGGTTTTTCCAGTAGTCATGCATGGATGTGAGAGTTGGACCATAAAGAAAGTTGAGCACTGAAGAATTGATGCTTTTGAAGTGTGGTGTTGGAGAAGACTCTTAAGATTCCCTTGGACTGCAGGGAGATCAAACCAGTCAATCCTAAAGAAAATGAGCCCTGAATATTCATTGGAAGGACTGATGCTGACGCAGAAGCTCCAATACTTTGGCCACCTGGTGAAGAACTGACTCATTAGAAAAGACCCCAATCCTGGGAAAGATTGAAGGCAGGAGGAGAAAGTGATGACAGAGAATAAGATGGTTCAATGTCATCAGTGGACATGAGTTTGAGCAACCTCCAGGAGTTGGTGATGGACAGGTAAGCCTAGTGGGCTGCAGTCCAAGGGGCTACAAAGAGTCAGACATGACTGAGCAACTAAACTGAACTGAATGATATAATTTAAGAGAAAACAGAAATTTCAGTGTGATGTAAAAGATCTATATTATCAGCAGCCCTTAATGAAAATTCTAGCTTTAATAATTTAAGTAAAAATATATATTTTAGAATAAAACACTAATGAAGTCCCTCAGTAAATAACATTTTTAAAGCAAACTCTAAAAGACTAAAGTTTTGTATTATATAAAAACTATTAGGACAACACATACACTGTTGGCACAAAACAGTCACTTAATTGATCTACAGAAAAATTTATAAGAATTAGTTTTAAATTATGTGAGTTTTCAATTACTTGGTGTCTTAAAAAAATTTATTTCTTCACTTTTTAAATTTTACATTTATGCCTGTAAAACACAGATACATTCTTTGTGTTATAGATTCTCCTTAAAAATGTGTTTTTTTGCAAATGAAATATTTTTAAGGAATATACACTTAAGAATATATATTATATATATACTTCTGGTCACTAACACCATAACTCATCTCCAAACATTTATTAAGGTGAGAAGAAAGATAAGAGTCTTTTTTAAAAGGAGCAGTTGATTAGATACAAATAATAAACTCTCAAGAAATAATTGCTAATATCAAGATATTGATATGATGCTATGGAAGACAATCAAAGGAGTTTAATATAGGTTTAAGTAAGACAAAGCTAGTTTCACAGAGAAAGAGAATAAAAAAGGAGAGGAAAAAAAAAAAGGAGAGACAGTTCCAGATGACAATGATACCTAGTGAAGGGTTCCAAAAAAGCTGGAAGCATGATAAAAATAAAACAGGTAATGGAGATAACATGATTCAGTGGGTGAAGGAGAGAGGAAACCAAAGAGGAATTCAGCCTAACACTTAAATGTGCCTCATGCCTGTTCTGGTATCTAATATAGTAGAACTCAAATGATGCAGTTATTCCACACTGCCTTTGGTCTTAGACCATGAGTGCTGTTATCATCCATTTTCATCAGTGCTTTTTTGATCCCACTTGCCTGTTATTTCCAATTTTCCCAACATTGTCGTGTTAGCAGAACATGGGTATCTGATCACAGCAGATCCACAGCTTTGCCATCAGTTCAATTCAGTTCAGTTGCTCAGTCGTGTCCGACTCTTTTGCGACCCCATGAATTGCAGCACGCCAGGCCTCCCTGTCCATCACCAACTCCCGGAGTTCACTCAGACTCACGTCCATCGAGTCAGTGATGCCATCCAGCCATCTCATCCTCTGTCGTTCTCTTCTCCTCCTGCCCCCAATCCCTCCCAGCATCAGAGTCTTTTCCAATGAGTCAACTCTTTGCATGAGGTGACAAAAATATTGGAGTTTCAGATTTAGCATCACTCCTTTCAAAGAACACCCAGGACTGATCTTTAGAATGGACTGGTTGGATCTCCTTGCAGTCCAAGGGACCCTCAAGAGTCTTCTCCGACACCACAGTTAAAAAGCATTCTTCGGCGCTCAGCTTTCTTCACAGTCATACTCTCACAACCATATATGACCATTGGAAAAACCATAGCCTTGACTAGATGGACCTTAGTTGGCAAAGTAATGTCTCTGCTTTTGAATATGCTATCTAGGTTGGTCATAACTTTCCTTCCAAGGAGTAAGCGTCTTTTAATTTCATGCAATCACCATCTGCATTGATTTTGGAGCCCCCAAAAATAAAGTGTGATACTGTTTCCACTGTTTCCCCATCTATTTCCCATGAAGTGGTGGGACCGGATGCCATGATCTTCGTTTTCTGAATGTTGAGCTTTAAACCAACTTTTTCACTCTCCTCTTTCACTTTCATCAAGAGGCTTTTTAGTTTCTCTTCACTTTCTGCCATTAGGGTGGTGTTATATCTGCATATCTGCATATCTGAGGTTATTGCTATTTCTCCCGGCCATCTTGATTCCAGCTTGTGCTTCTTCCAGCCTAGCGTTTCTCATTATGTACTCTGCATATGAGTTAAATAAGTAGGGTGACAATATACAGCCTTGACGTACTCCTTTTCCTATTTGGAACCAGTCTGTTGTTCCATGTCCAGTTCTAACTGTTGCTTCCTGACCTGCATATAGGTTTCTCAAGAGGCAGGTCAGGCGGTCTGGTGTTCCCATCTCTTTCAGAATTTTACATACAAACATGCATACTTCCACCTACCCATAGTCTCCAAAAAGAGTGAAAGGTTAGTTGAATGTCGGGATTAAACCAGGGCTTCCCTGGTGGTTCAGTGGTAAAGAACCTGACTACCAAAGCAGGAGGCACAGGTTTGATCCCTGAGTGGGGAAGATCCCCTGGAGAACGAAATGGCAACCCACTCTAGTATTCTTGCCTGGGAAATCCCATGGACAGAGGAGCCTGGAGGCTACAGTCCATGGGGTCAGGAAAGAGTTGAACACAACTTAGTGACTAAACAACAACAACAAAGAGTTTAAGTACATTACATTTCTCATTAGGTTTAGTTTTCCTGTGCTTCTGGACATGTGTAATACTACTCTTTTATGACATGTAACTGCATGTAGTGCGAATGCATGTTTATGTACACAGGCAAAAGAGGAAACTTTCTGTGTGTGCATTTTATTAGCAATAATGACCTCAGTACAGGACATTTCCTGTGAATTAATGACCAGTTGGGGTTAATGGCCCTTAGCTATGTATTGAGATATCTACTCCTCCAACTGGTCATTAATCGCTAAGACATGCCCTGTGCCTTAACACTATGTTAAGAAGATTGATGTTTTGGTTTTCAATGAACAGTAGCCATACTGTTCCCTGTTACCTAACTCATTAATATTGTTAAATACGTTAAAAATCAAAGCACTGCTTTCCTTGCTACTGTGGCATTCCAGTAAGTGCCCACACGTGCTGAAACATTTGTTAAGGGTGACGGACAAAATAAATCAAAAATTCTGAACCTCCTGAAACATTTTTTAAAACGTTATATATGTTTCTCCTATAAAACAGTCACTGTCTATAATCTGCTGTTCCTAATTCTTTGTTTCTCCTCCCAACCATCCTTTAAATTCAACAGTTAAACTTTTAATTGAGATCACTTATGAGTTAAATGTATTGCCAACAACCTCTCCACTAATCTATTGATACTTTGCTATCTTCCAGTGTATGTTAGTGTATGTGTGTGTGTGTGTTTTGTACCTACAAGAGTGTGTGTCCCGCATCTGGGAAGAATTACAGAAGTAGGTGTGATTTAACCTAAAGTGGTGGATTTGGTGAATTGCACAGGTTATACTGCGCGCTACTGTCTGTAACAAGCTCGACCTGGAGCCAATTAACTGCACATAATCTGTTCCAGATGTGCACTGGGACAAACAGCACTCTTGGGGATCTTCAGATGTGAAGCCAATAGGGAGTGTTCTGATTACGAGAGAGTTTTACACACTGTTCCACTAAATCAGAGATTCAAATACATAATCTCACACTCAAGAAGGCCTTATGCCATTTCCCAAAGGAATACAGAGTCCAGAACTTATTAGATGGATGGTAAATTGTCAAAGATATAATTTGAGGAGCAAGGGATATAAAATTTCACATTTGAACTTCATTAATTTGTCTTATTTATATCTATTTGTTCCAAAAGTCACTGAGGTAAGAATGTATAATTATGGTGAAAAACTAGATTCTATACTTAGGATAAGAATTAAAATACAATATAAGTCTTTTTTTAAAAAAATTAGTTATATTTAATTCTCAATCTCCTATGATAGAGAAAGTATTATTCACCCTACTTTATAAAAGAAGCACTTTAATAATTAAAAAAAAGAAAAAAGAAAGAATTAAAATACAATATAAGTCTTCATACCTGAAAATCCTGAACTTAGGATTCTTTTTCAGGTGTGTGTGTGTGTGTGTGTGTGTGTGTGTGTGTGTGTAGGTTTGGGAAAGGAGGAAAAGAATCCTTGATTTCTTAATTTATAAATAGCTATTTATTCTTCATGGGTGTCCCTGGTGGCTCAGATGGTAAAGAATCTGCCTGCAATGCAGGAGACCTGGGTTTGATTCCTGGGTCATGAAGATCCCCTGGAGGAGGAAATGGCAACCCACTCCAGTAATCTTGCCTGGGAAATTCCATGGACAGTGGGGTGGCAAAAAGTTGGACATGACTGAGCAACTAAACAAAAAGAACTGCCTTCAGATGTCATGAATTCCTCATCAATTCATATATTCTGGGGAGTATGACAGATTACCTGATTTTTGAGAAATAATGAAAAAGGAAACTTACATGCTAAAGTCAGTAAGAATAAATTATAGTAGTTCCACTTATAGTTTGCAGTGGTTTAAACATAATGTTTCTATTTCTAAACTACACTGAAAGTATATTGTTGAATAAATCTGTGCTCAACAAAGAACGACTGTTACATGTTACTTGAGTTTGCATGCCTTATATAGCCTTGCACTTAAAGCCTGATTAAATCCTCTAGGATCTTACCCCAGTTGAATCCAACTCAATAAAAAAATAATAGAATAGTGAGATTTCAGAACATACACGTGTAACCTGTTAGATTTAATATTGAGGGTTACATTTTTTCTTGAACATGACAGTAACAGCAAAACCATGCTTACACTGTAAGAAGTTCTAAAGAAATCAAGTGCCTCCAAGGCCCAAACTGTTCAAATAATAAACACAGAAAAAATTAATAAAATATGACTAAATGGCTTTGCTAGTCTTCTTTCTTAGCCTTAAATCTCATATTAACTGGCTACTCAAAGTACTAATGGTTATCAATTTGTAGGGTCAGAAAAAGTATCAAAGCATAATCATAGTCAGTTTGTCTTTAAATGTGATTAATCCTCAATTCAAAGGCTTAAGATTTTCCTTTCCATATTCTCATTTTCCAGAGAGCATTCTGATCCATGCATCTTTTTATGACCAAGATAATCCTATTCGTTACCTTTTGGAATTCTGATATACTTTATGAGAATTCTAGGATATTTTGTCAAATGTCTGCATTTTGTATTCAAAATATAAATGTAAATTATTTAAACTGAATGTCGTTTAAAACTTAATATCCACACCTCAAATATTCTGATATGTGCCCCCTGCAGTTTAAAAGGAGATTCTTAAATTAATGAAATATTGAATAAAGCAGAGTAGAAATTACTGTAATTAAGAAGGCAAAACAATTATATTTTCTTGAAATTAAAAATAGTTATCCATGTGTTTATTATTGAATGGTTCCTCGATTTTATTACTTTTAAGAATATTACTAGCATAAAAAACTGACTGATATTTTGATAAATAATAGAAAGTTTTAGCTTTCTTTCCTAAAGTACACATTTACTTATTCACTTAGATACTGAGTTATATGCCCAATAAAGATTTCTCAGACTTTATAATACTGATCTACTATTTCTGCTACATGGACAATAAATGGATCTAAACCTTTAAAAAATTGACCCTTCAATGAAAATACATAAATTTTATATAAACAAACTAATTTATTTATTGGCCCAATGGTCTCTGTATCAGCTGAAATAATCGTGCACTTCAAATACCTTGTCTTTCAAAGCAATGGAGCTATCTTATATTCTCCTATGCTTACTTAGGCAGCACTTGTAGTAAGGATGGGTTCTCCAGGTGGCGCTAGTGGTAAAGAACCTGCCTGCCAATGCAGGAGATGTAAGAGATGTGGGTTCCATCCCTGGGTGGGGAAAACCCCCTGGATTAAGGAATGGCAACTCACTCCAGTATTCTTCTCTAGAGAATCTCATGGACTGAGGAGCCTGGAGGGCTATAGTCCATAGAGTTGCAAAGAGTCGCACACAACCAAAGCGACTTAGCATGCAGGCATCAATATCTAAAAGGAAACTTCTTTGAAAAACAGCATATGGCAGGAAAAATGTGACCCTGAACTTCGTATTCACATAAATTCTCTAGGAATGTAGGTACTTTTGAGATCAAAACACTTAAGACAAGTTAAATGACTTTTTTAAAAAGCAAAAGCATGTGCTAAACACATTAACACAATTTGTTTATTTCTTCACTAATGAAATGCCTAAGGGAAGTAAACATTTCTAACAATGTAAGGCATCCACCTGCATAGTGAGAAAAGTTTAAATAACTAACTTCATAAACATAACACTATCTGGGAATAAAAATAAGCAGTGTGTCCTGAGGAAACCAGAATTGAAAGAGACACGTGTACCCCAATGTTCATCGCAACACATAGCCAGGACATGGAAGCAACCTAGATGTCCATCAGCAGATGAATGGATAAGAAAGCTGTGGTACATACACACAATGGAGTATTGTGCAGCCATTAAAAATAATACATTTGAATCAGTTCTAATGAGGTGGATGAAACTGGAGCCTATTATACAGAGTGAAGTAAGCCAGAAAGAAAAACACCAATACAGTATACTAACGCATATATATGGAATTTAGAAAGATGGTAACAATAACTCTGTATACGAGGCAGCAAAAGAGACAATGATGTATAGAACAGTCTTTTGGACTCTGCGGGAGAGGGTGGGATGATTTGGGAGAATGGCATTGAAACATGTATAATATCATATATGAAATGAGTCGCCAGTCCAGGTTCGATGAACAATACTGGATGCTTGGGGCTGGTGCACTGGGGCGACTCAGAGGGATGGTACAGGGAGGGAGGAGGGTGGAGGGTTCAGGATGGGGAACACGTGTATACCTGTGGCGGATTCATGTTGATATATGGCAAAACCAATACAATATTGTAAAGTTAAAAAAAAAAAAAAAAGGCAGTGTGTGAAAGGAACTAGGAGTCATATGCAGAATTTAGAAACTCATTCTTCATATCAGATTTTAATTTAAACTCATTCTTCATATCAGATTTTAATTTCATGATAATTGACCCAACTATGTTAAAAAGAAATAACAATTTTAATGTAATTAAATGTGAAAGTCACTAACATTTTAAAATTTATCTTTAGCAAACTGAGTTCAATAACTGATGACTATCAAGTCTTTCTTAGGTGAATATTACAAGATAAGTCTGCACATGCTCATTGTAGGCGCTGCTAGCCCAGAAAAGGGCTGGGTCTCTGAAGACAGTTATCTGCAATAGAAACCTGAATTTTGCCACAGCTGATCTACCAGCTACTACCAGAAATTCAAAAGTTCCCAAGACTTTGACCCAGTCAATACTTTCCCATTTAGTTTAGTTCTGCAATTAAAACACTAACAATAATTTTAAAGTAATGTTATAACTTGTATGTATAAGCCAGTATTATAATTTTCATTTTTTTATCCTTACATGCTTGCTTGTTAAATTTCTTCTACCTACAGTTCTAAACATCCCCAGTTACACCTTTCATAATTCCTCCAGAAGTAGACTGACATGGTGCTTGAACACACAGGTGCAAAGCCTAGGTCTGCCACTTGCCTCCTGATTATTGATAGGAAAGTTACCGAACCTCACTGTGTCTCACTTGTCACATCTGAAATAGTAGATTACAGAAGTATTTAACTCATTCATTTAAGGATTAAGGTATGTACACCATGTACATAGTAAGTGATCAATGTGTATTAGCCATTTTTCAATTACTGTATTTGATTTGTCTTAATTTTCTATTAAGATTATTTTTAACTACAAAAGCAAATTATGTTTCTAAAGATATTTAGTAATGATCTTAACGTATGCCTACAGTTTATAAGGCCTGTAAAATAAAGAGATCTCAGGAAACTATTGTATAACCTTCAAGAATATGAAGACAAATGAAAAAAAAAAATCAAAAAATCACAGGGTGCCACCAAAACAAATGACCATGCAAGCAAATGGTCTGAATTTTGTTATATAAGGATAATATATAATTGTGTCTCGAGTGCTTCCAAAGCTACTCATTTAAATTAAATGATGTACAAAACGACAGTGAGGCACCACCTCACACCAGTAATAATGAAAAAAAAAAAAAAAGTGAAAATCGTTCAGTCGTGTCTGACTCTTTGCAACCCTGTAGACTGTAACCCATCAGGCTGTTCTACGCATGGAATTCTGCAAGCAAATGACCAACATTAAAAAGCGTACAAATAACAAATGCTGGAGAGGATGTGGAGAAAAGGGAACAACTACACTGTTGGCAGGAGTGTAGTTGGTGAAGCCACTGAGGAAAACAATATGGAAGTTGATCAAAAAACATATGATACAATGATCTCAGCCCTGGGCATATAGGCAGACAAAACTATAATTCAATAAGATATATGCACCCTATGCTTACTGCAGCGCTACTCATAATAGCCAAGACATGGAAACAGCCTAAGTGTCCAACAGATGAATGGATAAAGAAGACTTGGTTTATGTATACAAGTTTCAGCATAAAAATATTCAGCAAAATAATGCCATTTGCAGGAACATGGATGCAACTAGAAATTATCACACTAAGTGAAGTAAGTCAGAAAGAGAAATATAAATACCACATGATATCACTTAAATGTGGAATCTAAAATATGACACAAATGAACCTATATATGAAACAAAAACAGAATCATGGACATAAAGAATAGACTGGCAGCTGCCAAGGCCGAGGGAGCTGGGGAAGGAATGGAGTGGGAAGTTAGGGCTAGCAGATGTAAGCTCTTATATGTAGAATAAATAAACAACAAGCTCCTACTGTATAGCACAAAGAACTATATTCAATATCCTATGATAAACTATAACAGAATATTAAAAATATACATACATATATGAATAACCGAATCATTTTGCTGTACAGCAACAATTTATACAACATTGTTTAAATCAACTATATTTCAATAAAAAATTAAATGATGTTGTTTTTAAAGAAAGAGAATATAACTACCCAATCAAAGTAATAACATCATATAAATCCTTAAAATCAAGACAGAATAAACATTGATGAATATGTATAATACTTGACCTTAATATTTTCACTTGTATTAAAAGATTAGATTAAAGGGACTTCCCTGATGATACAGTGGTTAAGACACCATGCTCCCAATGCAGGAGGCCCAGGTTTGATCCCTGGTCAGGGAACTAGATCCCACATGCCTCAAAGACCCAGTGCAGCCAAATTAATGTGGGAGCTTCCCCAATGACCCAGCAAGTAAAGAATCTGCCTTGCTGAACATGGGTTCAATCCCTGGGTTGGGAAGATCTCCTGGAGAAGAGAATGGCAACCCTCTCCATTATTCTTGCCTGGGAAATTCTGCGGACAGAGCAGCCTAGTGGGCTATAGTCCACAGGGTTGTGAGGAGTTGGACGTAACAACCGAGCACACACAAGAGATTAAAAGGATTAGGCTTCTCTTGGTCTCTTTTCCAGAAACAGTACTAGTTTCAAAGGAAAAAACAGAGAATTTAAATAACCTTGTGGGATACTTGCAATTGAACAACATACTATACTCAATGGTATATTCAAAATATAGCAATGACATATGCTATAATTAAATATATCCTTTGCATTGGATCTTACTATGTTACATATATGTTTTAATTTTTATACATCTATCCATCTAGCCTATTCAATTCAGTGTACTGTTTTCCATTTCTACCCCTCATCTTTGCTTTTAAAATGGGTAGAATGATCTTGTACAAAGTGTTAGCAATGTCCTTTGCTTTTCACCTTCTTTAAAAAAATTAATTATGATGCCACTTAAGTTTACATATTTTATAAGATGCTGACATCCTTTGACATATACAAAGTATTAAGTAGTTAATTAAAAGAATTTTTCTTCACAAAGTAGTAGTCATTTAAAAAGGTGTATTTTGGGAATTCCTTGGCAGTCCAGTGGTTAGGACTCTGTTTTCTCTACCAAGGGCCTGAGTTTGATTCCTGGTTGAGGAACTAAGATCCCACAAGCCACATGGTGTGGTGAAAAAGTAAAATAAACAAAAATTTTAAAAATAAGTTATATTTTATCCAAGATAAATTTTACAAGTTTTTTTTCACTTACCTAAATTGTTCTTTTATTATAAAGCATATTTTCAAATTCATAACAGCTTACAAAACATGGTTAATCTAACTTGATTCCCACTAGCTATCTGTTTTATATGTGCTAGTGTATATGTTTCCATGCTGCTCTCTCCATTCATCCCACCCTCTCCTTCCCCTCCTGTGTCCACAAGTCTGTTCTTCTATGTCTTTGTCTCCAACACAATACTGATATTTTTAAATTATACTGATTCATTATTTTGTAGAATGTTCCTCATTTATAACACATTCATTTTCAAGCTTAAGTAACCAATCATGATGATTCCCTGAGATCTCACAGAAATTAGTGGCAGAGCACCTTGTACACAAATAAAAGACAACTAACTGTAAAAATAAATAAATAAATAAATAACCACCCTAAATCTTTTCGGCCTCAGTTAGAATAAGCATGAGATTCCTGAGTTGAGCAGCCAGCTACAGATGGACATTTACTCATTTTATTTTTTATATATTTCTCTCTTAGAGAAAATATCATATCACCTCTTACCTCTGAGGTTGACTTACAAGTGAAAAGGACACTGGAGTCTGAATTTTAAAATACAGAATTCACAGGACTTCCCTGGTGGTCCAGTGATTAAGAATCTTCCTTGCAATGCAGGGGACATGGGTTTGATCCCTGATCGGGGAACTATGATCCCACATGCTCTGGGGTCAACTAAGCCCCTGTCTCAACTACTGAGCCTGACAGCCACAGCTAGAGAACCCTTGTGCCACAACTACTGAAGCCCGAATGCTCTGGAGCCTGCACGCCACAGCTAGAGAGACTGTGCCCCACAACAGAAGATGCCACATGACACAACAAAGGTCTCCTACGCCTCAACTAAGACCCAAGGAACCCAAGTAAATAAATACTTTAAAATAAAATACAGAATTTTCTTTAGATATAATCTCTCAGCATCCTCAATAATTAACCTCATTTCTTTTTATCAAGTGTTACAGTAACTATAACTTTCTTGAATCTCCCAAGGGTAACACAGCCTGGTGATGGTTTGGGTTGTAATCCATTTTGCTACTTATTAGCTTTTTGTCTTGAAAGAATTAACTTAATTTCTCTGATCTCAGTTTCCTCATCTATAAAATAGGATTATCAGTTCTTGTTAAATATGGTTGTTGCAAGAACAAGATGAGATCATTCATGGAAAGCACTTAACGACCTTGTGAGGTATATAGTTAGCTCTCAGAAATGACTGGCTTACAGTTCCTCCACTTTTGCATGAACTATCATAGCAACTATTTTTCCAAAGATGTTAAGTGGGGATGAAACTTAAAAGGAAACCTGGAAACTCAAATGTTCCCCTATCATGCTTGCAAATGAGTTTTGTGTAATTTGGCATTAAAGTTCCCAACTTTCACCCCACAATGTAAGCTTTTTTCCAGGCACAGTTAGATAAGATCCCATAATACAGGAATAATAATATATTATTTTCTCTGAACCTCCATTTGTTGAGCACTAACAATGTTCACTGCCAAAATTAAATCCTAAACAGAAGAACAAACTTGCTTTGTTGGATATGGAAATTGTTAGAAAATAATAATAAAGGCCAAGTGAAAAATGAATGCTTTTTATTTTAAAAGACTCAATTTGGGGTTACTAAATATGTTTGACAAAAGTCTTGGAACTTACAAACAGTTTTGAGGATAATTCAACCTAAAGGTACTTCTGAAAGCTTTTGCAAGTCAGGAACTTTAGTTTTAATTATAACTGCTATAGTTTTTCAAAGTATTCATATCAGTAATCTGTTATAGAATGGTAAAATCAGTTTTAAAAATGTTTCCAAATGATATTTAGGCCGTTCCCTACATCTCACAGGATCTGCATTTGTACCTTTCAGAACAAGTGTAATTTTCAACAGCAGACACGTGTTTCTTTCAAGCTACATGAAGGCACACATGAATCACACACATAGCTGTATCCCCAAAGCCAAGCACAGTGTCTGGCATGGAGTATGTAGGAGATGAGCATAAATGTGTTAACTAAATGAAAGAAGCAACCAACCTCTTTCTTTACCCTTTAGCAGCCCACTTATATGATGCATGGTGATGAAGCAGCCAAAATGTCCGTATGTCATCTGTGTGTGTGATATCATGAAGAATTAAAAAGTCTATACAAACTTAAGAGTACCGGAAACATATGGAAGCTTTGGGATTTAACAAGAAGAACCTCATGTCTGCTACAAAGATTCATACCTACAAAACAGGAGAAATAACTGAGCAGGTCAGGGATATTCTTGGTATTTCTGGTTATCTTTTTTTCAAAGAATTTTCAGAATTGCATTTTTCTCACTTCACTCTGAGAATGTCGCAGAAAACTCCTGTATATAGACGGACCATGAAATAGTAAAAAGTTTGAAATCTGGAGTCAGGTGTGTGTGAATTCTAATTTTACCACTCTCTAGACAATAATTTCTTCAAAATTTAGGAAAAACTGGCAACTTTTGTTATATTCTTTGATTTGAATACTAAACATTAAATTATCTTTCTACATAGTATGTGTAGAATAAACCTTAGACATTATGATGAATATTCCTCAATACAGATTGCTGCTGCTAAGTCGCGTCAGTCGTGTCCGACTCTGTACGACCCCACAGATGGCAGCCCACCAGGCTCTGCCATCCCTGGGATTCTCCAGGCAAGAATACTGGAGTGGCAATACAGATTCAGTTCAGTTCAGTTCAGTCACTCAGTCGTATCCGACTCTTTGCAACCCCATGAATCGCAACACGTCAGGCCTCCCTGTTCATCACCAACTCCCCGGAGTTCACTCAGACTCATGTCCATCGAGTCAGTGATGCCATCCAGCCATCTCATCCTCTGTCGTCCCCTTCTCCTCCTGCCCCCAATCCCTCCCAGCATCAGAGTCTCTTCCAATGAGTCAACTCTTCACATGAGGTGGCCAAAGTACTGGAGTTTCAGCTTTAGCATCATTTCTTCCAAAGAAATCCTAGGGCTGATCTCCTTCAGAATGGACTGGTTGGATCTCCTTGCAGTCCAAGGGACTCTCAAGAGTCTTCTCCAACACCACAGTTCAAAAGCATCAATTCTTCAGTGCTCAGCCTTCTTCACAGTCCAACTCTCACATCCATACATGACCACAGGAAAACCATAACCTTGACTAGACGGATCTTTGTTGGCAAAGTAATGTCTCTGCTTTTGAATATGCTAACTAGGTTGGTCATAACTTTCCTTCCAAGGAGTAAGCGATACAGATTAGGATAGTTCTATTTCCCCCAATGGGGTATGGTCTGCCAATGAATCCTGTTGCTACCTATGACTGGGAATTGAGCAAATGCCCATTAGCATTTGGAAAATATTATTGTTTCACTCCCCCCATATCCCAATT
Source organism: Bos indicus x Bos taurus (assembly GCF_003369695.1). NCBI lineage: Eukaryota > Metazoa > Chordata > Mammalia > Artiodactyla > Bovidae > Bos > Bos indicus x Bos taurus. The sequence continues at coordinate 84,263,709 of NC_040079.1, forward strand.
GGTGTCAGTGGAGAAACTTCTGTAATAAGCTAATAATATTTTAATGTGATTCTTTTAGTATCACCTTTATACTGACCCCTTGTCTCCTTATGTTAATGGTTGTTTTATCTAGAAGGCAAAGCACAAAATTGAGCTTGGCAGAAATTAAGCACATATTTAAATACTCATTCTGTCTTTACAATCACCATAGTCCTAAAACATTCACAGCACAAACATTTTCCTGAGTAAAGCCATATCCAGATGAAAAAGGAATAGGAATGGTAAAATATGCAAACCACTCAGAAAAAAAAAAAAAAGTGGAAATGTAGAGATTATTGCTGTCTTGGGCAGGAAAGAATGTGAAGTTCAAATGCAATAGTGCATGCATGTATCTTTTGGAATGTCAAAGAACAACAAATAATTCTTGATCATAAAATGATGAGAAAAAGATATCTTCCTATCCTTGGCACTTCAAAAAATCAGTTTTTCAGGCACTCTTCGATGAAACTCTTGTATTGCATTACTCTAAAAAGGAGTACTCTTTTTTGAAAGTTAATCTGTAACTTACTATATTAAGTTTAATAAGTACTATTTTACTTATTCACTCAAAAAGGGTTGACAGCCAGGGACTCTGATAAGCATCAGTGTGAAGTAGGCACAAAATTCATTTTTCAAATGTTGCATCTGAATATTTGAATGCACCTGCATTTAAAGCAGACACATTTATCATCCATCTACTTAGGGCATACCTGTAAATTCATATATTTTAAGAAAAATTATTATCTATAAGTGGTATTTTAAAGCAATTAAAGTATACAACTGTCTAGAAGCATGTTTTAACTTCAATGAACCTTCGTTGGCAAAGTAATGTCTCTGTTTTTGAATATGCTATCTAGGTTGGTCATAACTTTCCTTCCAAGGAGTAAGCGTCTTTTAATTTCATGGCTGCAGTCACCATCTGTAGTGATTTTGAAGCCCAGAAAAAAAGTCTGACACTGTTTCCACTGTTTCCCCATCTATTTCCCATGAAGTGATGGGACCAGATGCCATGATCTTCGTTTTCTGAATGTTGAGCTTTAAGCCAACTTTTTCACTCTCCTCTTTCAACTTTCATCAAGAGGCTTTTGAGTTCCTCTTCATTTTCTGCCTTAAGTGTGGTGCCATCTGCATATCTGAGGTTATTGATATTTCTCCCGGAAATCTTGATTCCAGCTTGTGTTTCTTCCAGTCCAGCGTTTCTCATGATGTACTCTGCATATAAGTTAAATAAACAGGGTGACAATATACAGCCTTGACGAACTCCTTTTCCTATTTGGAACCAGTCTGTTATTCCATGTCCAGTTCTAACTGTTGCTTCCTGACCTGCATACAAATTTCTCAAGAGGCAGATCAGGTGGTCTGGTATTCCCATCTCTTTCAGAATTTTCCACAATTTATTGTGATCCACACAGTCAAAGGCTTTGGCATAGTCAATAAAGCAGAAATAGATGCTTTTCTGGAACTCTCTTGCTTTTTCCATTATCCAGCAGATGTCGGCAATTTGATCTCTGGTTCCTCTGCCTTTTTTAAAACCAGCTTGAACATCAGGAAGTTCACAGTTCACATATTGTTGAAGCCTGGCTTGGAGAATTTTGAGCATTACTTTACTAGCGTGTGAGATGAGTGCAATTATGCGGTAGTTTGAGCATTCTTTGGCATTGCCTTTCTTTGGGATTGGAATGAAAACTGACCTTTTCCCGTCCTGTGGCCACTGTTGAGTTTTCCAAATTTGCTGGCATTTTGAGTGCAGCACATTCACAGCATCATCTTTCAGGATTTGAAATAGCTCAACTGGAATTCCATCACCTCCACTGGCTTTGTTCGTAGTGATGCTTTCTAAGGCCCACTTGACTTCACATTCCAGGATGTCTGGCTCTAGGTCAGTGATCACACCATCGTGATTATCCGGGTCGTGAAGATCTTTTTTGTACAGTTCTGTGTATTCTTGCCATCTCTTCTTAATATCTTCTGCTTCTGTTAGGTCCATACCATTTCTGTCCTTTATCGAGCCCATCTTTGCATGAAATGTTCCTTTGGTATCAAATACTATAAAAAGGGCTAAAATCGTTACCACTGAAAGGTAAAGTATGCCTTCGTGCATGCATCCTGTCACTCAGTCATGTAGTTGTGTCTGACTCTTTGTGACCCCATGGACTATAGCCGCCCAGGTTCCCCAGTCCATGGGATTTCCCAACCAAGAATATTGGAGTGGGTTGCCATTTCCTTTTCCAGGGATTCTTCCCAACTTAGTGGTCAAACCCATGTCTCCTGTATCTCCTGCACTGAACCACCTGGGAAGCTCTATTGTTGCTAAAAAGGAATGTGCATTAACTGGGAGATTTTCAACTAAGAGAAACATTTTTGATAATTTGTTATTTATAGATTCTGCCATATAACTTTTACTATTAAAATCTGACTTTTTAGTATGTCAGTTTCTCCACCTATTATTTTATAAAGGACATAAAGAACACGAACAAGGATGAATCACGTTGTAGCAGAAAAGGCAATAAAGCCCTAAGGCCTCACAGAAGTCCTGGCTTTGTCTCCAACTGAACATCTTATCTTCAGGAATTTAATTAACCACTCAGAGTGTTAGAGTTCTTTTATGTAAATATAGTATGTCACTATGTCTTCAACCTAACAGGGATACTATATAGTTCTAGTAAAGTGCACATAAATATTATAAAAATAATTAACAGACAACATACACAAAACTATTTCTTAAAAGAGGTTAATTATTTCAACTTACTTCAATCTTGTTTTCTCAAGGATTAGGGTTATTGGATCATATCTAGGACAGAGTCAGTTATCAGAAAACCTGCTTTGAGATCTATTATAATTTCTCTTTATCAAATAAAGAAGAAACATATGTACAGGAAGAAAAGGGAAAGGTATGTCTGTTTTTTACTTAGCAAACAAGCCTGTCATCAGTGACAGTTGTGTCATTTAGTGATATACAAGCTATTTTATGTCTAGGATTTATTTTTCCTACTCCATGTTCAAAAGGGAGCCCTGAGTAGCTGTTGTTATATGCCTGGGTTACTTACAATTGGTATTCTGAATTCCAGCTGTAGACTCCAATCTTGGGAGTGACATATATTTCCAGATGTGTTTGTTTTTATAAAGTGTTTTCTTTTATAATGCCATCTCAAATTTAAAATATAAACTCCCTCTCCCAGTTCCTTCCTCACATAAATTACTCTCTCTCTCTTCCTCAATGTGTACTCCCTGTTCCAGTCAAGACGGTCAAGAAACACATGCCATCCAAATCATGTTCATTTCCTTCTCCCTGTGTTTGATATCCTGCTCTCCCAGATCCAGTCTCATCCAAAAAGCATTTATGGATAAATTCCAAGGCAAAATATTCACTCTCTATCACGATCACTATGGCATATTTGTTTCTAACACACTAACTTACAGTCAAGTTATTTTGTATACGGCCTAAACTGTACACACCTCCTATCACTCCAAAACTGTTAAAAGGTGCTTAAACACAAAAAAATGTGCATTCTTTTAAATCTACCTTAAATATCTCATAGAAGTTGACTAGGTTCAAAGTAAAAACCTAATAAATGTTTATTAGATTGATTAGAAATGAACAAATTAAAGGGAAAACATAAAAAGTGCTCTTCTGATTTAACTAAATGAATTTAGAGGATATAAGGGTCTATAAATTTTCTAAGACATAAATGATAGTCTTTAATAACCTAAAAACATATGTAAATTTGTGAGAAAGAACTTAAGTATTATGAGGAACTAGAGAAATAGATATATTATGTTTTACAAATAAAATAAAATATTAGGGTGTAGATGAAGAAAGAAAGGAAAGATGTACCCATTTGAATGCAGAGTTCCAAAGAATAGCAAAGAGAGATAAGAAAGCCTTCCTCAGTGATCAGTGCAAAGAGATAGAGGAAAACAATAGAATGGTAAAGATGAGAGATCTCTTCAAGAAAATTAGAGATACCAAGGGAACATTTCATGCAAACATGGGCACAATAAAGGACAGAAATGGTATGGACCTAACAGAAGCAGAAGATATTAAGAGGTGGCAAGAATACACAGAAGAACTATAAAAAAGATCTTCATGACCCAGATAACCATGATGGTGTGATCACTCATCTAGAGCCAGACATCCTGGAATGAGAAGTCAAGTCGGCCTTAGGAACCATCACTATGAACAAAGCTAGTGGAGGTGATGGAATTCCAGTTGAGCTATTTCACATCCTGAAAGATGATGCTGTGAAAGTGCTGCACTCAAAATGCCAGCAAATTTGGAAAACTCAACAGTGGCCACAGGACTGGAAAAGGTCAGTTTTCATTCCAATCCCAAAGAACAGCAATGCCAAAGATGCTCAAACTACCACACAAATGCACTCATCTCACAAGCTAGCAAAGTAATGCTCAAAATTCTCCAAGCCAGGCTTCAGCAATATGTGAACTGTGAACTTCCAGATGTTCAAGTTGGATTTAGAAAAGGCAGAGGAACCAGCGATCATATTGCCAGCATCTGTTGGATCATCAAAAAAGCAAAAGAGTTCCAGAAAAACATCTACTTCAGCTTTATTGACTACACCAAATCCTTTGACTGTGTGGATCACAACAAACTGTGGAAAATTCTGAAAGAGGTGGGAATACCAGACCACCTGACCTGCCTCTTGAGAAATCTGTATGCAGGTCAGGAAGCAACAGTTAGAACTGGACATGGAACAACAGACTGGTTCCAAATAGGGAAAGGAGTACATCAAGGTTGTATATTGTCACACTGCTTATTTAACTTCTATGCAGAGTACATCATGAGAAACGCTGGACTGGAAGAAGCACAAGCTGGAAATCAAGATTGCTGGAAGAAATATCAATAACCTCAGATATGCAGATGACACCGCCCTTATGGCTGAAAGCAAAGAAGATCTGAAGAGTCTCTTGATGAAAATGAAAGAGGAGAGTGAAAAAGTTGGCTTAAAACTCAACATTCAGAAAACTAAGGTCATGGCATCTGGTCCCATCACTTCATGGCAAATAGATGGGGAGACAGTGGAAAGTGAAAGATTTTATTTCTTGGGGGCTCCAAAATCACTGCAGCCATGAAATTAAAAGACGCTTGCTCCTTGGAAGAAAACCTAGCAACCTAGACAGCTTATTAAAAAGCAGAGACATTACTTTGCTAACAAAGGTCCATCTAGTCAAAGCTATGGTTTTTCCAATAGTCATGTATGGATGTGAGAGTTGGACTATAAAGAAAGCTGAGTGTTGCAGAATTGATGCTTTTGAACTGTGATATTGGAAAAGACTTTTGAGAGTCCTTGGACAGCAAGTAGATCCAACCAGTCCATCCTAAAGGAGATAAGTACTGAATATTCATTGGAAGGATGGATGTTGAAGCTGAAACTCCAATCCTTTGGCTAACTGATGCAAAGAACTGACTCATTGGAAAAGATTATGATACTGGGGAAAGTTTGAAGGCAGGAGGAGAAGTGGATGACAGAGGATGAGACGGTTAGATGGCATCACTGACTCAGTGGACAGGAGTTTGAGTAAACTCTGGAAATTGGTGATGGACAGGGAAGCTTGGAGTGCTGCAGTCCATGGGGCCCCAGAGAGTTGGACACAACTGAGCTACTGAACTGACTGACTTACTGAGATGAAGAAACATAATGCTATCCCTTAAGCACTAGTTAATAAACTGTTAACAAAGGTGGATCAAAAAGTCTGATAATACAATCAACCTGGAATCGATTAGAAGTTTAAAAATAAAGAATGGACAAACATAAAATATGATTTAATTTCATGGCTGACAAACAATGTATTTGTAAACACAACAAATGCAGTGTAACTCTACTCAGTGACAAGAAAAGTACATCATGGAGTTAGTTTACGAGTTAACCTGAGATAACAATACTCATATTCTTAAAACTATAGGATATGCTACCACTCAACACTCTTGTACCAAAATATGACAGCAGTTATAGTACTGTTCATTTTGTGTTCACTTATTTATATAGATGACATTAGGTTAGAAGATCTATGTAATACATGAAGCATATGGACTAAATATGTAAACTGTTGTTTAAAGCATTTAACATTGAAATATATGTTAACTAACACATATCAAATCTAATATAATTAGGTTATATTAGAAGCTAATATCAAACTATATGATTAACACTCACATTGTTTGAATGACTTCATTACTTTAAATCACATTTCGAGCAATCAACACAAAGGGCAAAACCAAGATATTCCATTGTCACCCACTCAGAAATTTTCACTCTTTTTAGCAGCAACCTTAGCTGACGGAGAAGGCAATGGCAACCCACTCCAGTACTCTTGCCTGGAAATCCCATGGACGGAGGAGCCTGGTGGGCTGCAGTCCATGGGGTCACAAAGAGTCGGACATGACTGAGCGACTTCACTTTCACTTTTCCCTTTCATGCATTGGAGAAGGAAATGGCAACCCACTCCAGTGTTCTTGCCTGGACAATCCCAGGGAGAGGGGAGCCTGGTGGGCTGCCGTCTATGGGGTCGCATAGAGTCGGACACGACTGAAGCGACTTAGCAGCAGCAGCAGCATAGCTGACCAATATCTTCTTGTTTTAATGGAAGTGTCTCTAACGGAAAACATCATGGTGTAAATAAATATTTGACTATCAGTTTGAAGAAAGACATATCATCATGGATTCCCGGTATTAATTTAAGGCCAGTTTCTGCCACCAGCAAGCTTTTTCTCCTCAGATAATTTATATGACTTTGCTATGGTCTGAATGTGTACACCCCCATAAAATTTGTATGTTGAAATCTTAACCTCCAAAGATGATGGTGTTTGTAAATGGAGCCTTTCATAGGTGGCTAAGTCATGAGGGTTCACCCTCATGAATTGGATTGTTGTTGTTGTTTAGTCGTTCAGTTGTGTCTGACTCTTCCACAACCTCACGGACTGTAGCCTACCAGGCTCCTCTGTCCGTAGTATTTCCCAGGCAAGAGTACTAGTGTTGGCTGCCATTTCCTTCTCCAGGGGATCTTCCCGATGAGATATCAAGCCTATGTCTCATATATCGGCAGGCAGGTTCTTCACCACTGAGCCACCAGGGAAGCCTATAAATGGGATTGCTGCTGCTGCTGCTAAGTCACTCAGTCGTGTCCGACTCTGTGCGACCCCAGAGATGGCAGCCCACCAGGCTCCACCGTCCCTGGGATTCTCCAAGCAAGAACACTGGAGTGGGTTGCCATTTCCTTCTCCAGTGCATAAAAGTGAAAAGTGAAAGGGAAGTCGCTCAGTCGTGTCCGACTCTTAGCGACCCCATGGACTGCAGCCCACCAGACTTCTCCATCCGTGGGATTTTCCAGGCAAGAGTACTGGAGTGGGGTGCCATTGCCTTCTCCGATGAATGGAATTAGTGTCTTATAAAAAGAGGCTCCAGAAAGACCCCCTAGCTCTTCCCACCATGAAAGGCCACAAGAAAAAAGCACTGGCTATGAGCCAGGAAGAGGGCTTTCACCAGAAGGCAACCATGCTGACACCTTGATCCTGGACTTCTAGCCTCCAAAACAGCCAGCAATATATTTCTGGTATTTGTAAGTTACCCAGTCGGCAGCATTTTGTTACAGCAGTTCAAACAAAGACAGACCTCTCTAGGTCTGTCTATACTTTTCTTCAAAACATGGAATCTGGAACCACTGGAATTTTAAGGTATTTTCTAAGTCTAAAATTCCAGTATGGCAAATCTAGTCATGATGAATTGCTTCCAATTTCACAAAATTAAAAAGCCATATAGACAGTTGCTAACAGACATACATACATTGCTAACTTCATTAGCAATAAGAACACTAACCTTTATTTTTAGATTGTATCCCAATATCCATACATATAGTAAGTATAGTATTGACTATCATTTTGTGAAAATGTTTCAGAGTGATGTAAAAAATCAGCTTTACTCAAGATAACACAAGTATATCACAGATATAATCATTCAAGAATTCCAAGACAGGAACAAAGACCCATGAAAAGTTTCAATATAAATGCATAAAATACAAAAAAGCTACTATTCAAATTAACTGCTTTTCTATAAAGTTTTGAAATTTTGCTTCACCAAGCACTTTAAATTTAAAGCTACAATAACATGATACTAATATAACAAGATAGCTGTACTACTTGGATTTTGAAAATATTTTTGTCTTTCTTACAAAAAACCTATAGATTGCAAAGTCAAAAAAGAGTAAAACATTTTTATAATTATTATCATCAGTATAGCTTCTATTCATATTTGAAATGGTTGGACATTTATAGAAAAGAAAATGAAGAGACATCTTGAAATATCTAGGCTGCTTTTGTTGAAACATACTATAAACATAAACAAGAGTGTTAGAGAAATTTGCCATAAATTTACTTATGGCAAGGGAACACATTTACTTTTTGATATTAAATGTCACTACATAAACTTGTAAATAAAATGAACAACAGAATTTAGTAATATAGCAGTTATTAGAAATCTAAAAAGTTATTAAAAACACTAGAAAAGTCATATGCTCACACATGGTATATTTTTCTGTTAAAGGACATTAAACAATTGTGAAATGAATGAGAGAAAAAAAATTATTAAGAAAAAAATGTTTGTATGACCCATCTTGTTTTTAGAATGGTAAAACAGAAAAAAAAATTCATCTTAGAACTCATGAAATGCTTATAGAATTATCTCATTTTTGTGGCTAGACTAAGGCATACATTCTATTTCAAAAATGAGACAAATTATAAACACTGTAACTTAAAATGCTTTTGCAGAATAAGCAATTATTCCCACTATGGAACAATAACAACAAACTTAATCATTTCTTTTTTTCTTCTCTAGGTGAAGGTTAAAATCATAGAGTTAAATTATCAGCACAGCAGAAAAAGTAAGAATTATCAAAATAGATAAAAATAATTTTTTATCTGCTGAAATTAATAAGCAGTTAAAATATTACTGCAGGCTACTATTAATGTATCCTATAATTTTAATGCACATATATGAAAAATATTTACTGATATACTCATAAAATTAGATGTCTGATGTGATTTACAATATATAATAAATATAAAATATTTGTTAACATAAGGAGTTATTCTATTTTATCTGATTTAAAATAATAATTGAACCACTACTGTGGATGACTATTAATTGACTTTTTCATTCAAAAGAATATTTATTGAGCACATTCCAAGTGTCCCAAGTGTCAAGCACCTTTCCAGGCACTCCAGATACTGAGTGAATATAGAAAAATATCACCCTTGTTGATAAGATCAATGGTATCTAAAATACAAGCACCAGTATTTTAGAAAAAGGAACAGGAAATAAACACAAAGGAAATATATAATAAGTCACATTGTGGGAACTGCTATAGAGAAAAACAGAAGAGATAAAGACTTGGGATGGGGAAGTTACCATCTAAATGGGACAACTTAAGTGACATTAAGCAGACTTAACTGTGAACATTTAAAACATTTCCATTCTTCAAAAAGTTACTGCATTCAAAGCAATGACAATTCTCATTTGGAGATTTGTACTTACTGGGCATACAGGGTTAGGAAAAAAGTCATGTTTCCTCTACCTTAACTAGAAGGAGAATGATTTTCTTAGTGTAAAGAAATAGCCTCCGACCTTTCTTTTTTTAACATGGCATTTTTCCTCTCTCAGTATACCAGGTGGGATGATAAAAATGTCCAAATGCATTTTCATGATGTGGTTACAAACCATAGTATCTTAGTTGACATGAAAATTGAAAAGAGAAATTCAAAACACATTTTTGAAGAGTGCAATTATTTCTTCTTGAAATCCAAATCAGATAAAAAATAAAATCAACTTAACTCATATTCAATCAATCTTGTGATGAGTAAGACATGACTTCTTGGACTTCATAATTCTAACTATAGTTACATGTTCCCTGAACATGAGAACTAATTAAATTAAATGATATTATATGACACTACATGTTATATAATGGTCTAAAATAAAAACACCACATCAACAGAATTGAACTAATGTGCTTGAGATTACTGTTCTTAAATTTTTAGAGGGAGATATCTGATCCTCCAAGAGAAATCAGTTTAATATCAAAATTCCATTTGTAACTTCAATATGATTTTCTACAATGTGTATTAATTTCTGCATTTCCCCCCCTTCCTCAAATAGGGAAGACTTTTTAATGTGACAGAGTAAAAGTACACAATAGTATAAGTCACATAAATTAAGTTCTTATTTAAGCTCTGCCAATAAATGTCAGTGTGACTATTGACAAATTATTTTATCTTTGTGAATTTCAGTTTCCTCATCTTTAAATGAAGGGATTAGTGAAGATGGTCTTTAAGGTGTCTTTCTGTTCTAATACATAAAAAGACACTTACATTAAAAGAAAATAGTTGAGATATTCTTCATCATGGTGTTACTTCAAACATCAGCACACAATTTGGTGCTATAAGTTACAATAGAGTTCTTCTAATTTATTTTCTAATTCTGTCGTTTGTCATTTACTTTGCACAATCTATAGTCTACAACTTGCAAGACATGAACACTTTACTAACAGTTTCTGATTACCACAGAGTCCTTATTAAGAGCCAAGCCTTCTTAATCTAAGTTTCAAGTTTTCCTGAGGGAATGGCCTCATGCTGAATGAATGAATGCATAACATGATCAGGGATGGGAGTGAAAGGAGTTTGAAAAAGTTTTATTAGAGCAATAGTCTGTTTTGTAGTTTGTTTTGTTACCCTAAAACTTCAAAATGCATTTATAATTCTCAGAAGAAGAATGTACCTGTTTTAGTCTTCTTACTGTAGAGAAAGAGACTTGATGATTATTTCTTAGCAAAGTTCTAGTGTTGCTCTTTGTAAAACTAGTTTATTATCAAGAATAAAAAATTTAATATCATTAAAACAACCTGTGGTATTCTACACTGCAAAACAAAAACATAACCCAATGCAATGACTGATGTCTAGGGTTTTTTTACATTTTCACAATACATAATATTTTAGTAAAAGTATCAAGGCAAATTTTACTGCTGGTTAATTGTTTTATTAATAACAGATTGTAATTATTACTTAAGTTGCATATTTGTACTCTATACAGTTAAACTACAGACAAGCAAAAAGAAGAAAATAAAAACATCTCTATTTCTATTCACACTCCACTCAGAAATTACCACTGTTAAAATCTTATTTATCTTTCCATTTGTCCTATATATTTTATCACAAGGAGATCATATCAAATATTCTATTTTGTATATTTATAAGTTAATTACCTCCATTTTCCTGTCAATAAAATTTCATTTTATTTAATATCCAGTCCTTATTAAAATTTTCAGGATTGTCCCCAAATTGTTCTTTACAATTACTTTGTCCAACTTGGGATCCAATTCCATGTGACACACTCTACCTAGTTGCTGTGTTGCTCTCATTTTTAGCCTAGCATGCAGATCATTCCTCCCTTTTTCCATGACATTAATTGTTGACAAGAGATAGGTTCAAGTTATCCTTTTAAAAATGCTTTAGCCTGTTCATAAATTTCAATGTTACCAAGTTATTTAAAACTCACGTGTTAACTAACTGCACAGGATGCCTATTTCCCAAAGCCTTTGTTGGAATTCAGAGAAAATTAATCATTGTGCTATCAGGGATTTTGTGCTAATCTTAAAAAGACTGTGTGTTCTCCTGACCCTCTCCATTGGGACAAGAGGATGATGCATGTTTCCCTGGCAGAGGAGCACTGCCCTTCATGAATGAGCATGAAGGTATGCTAAGAACAGTCTTAGCCATCACTTAAATTAATGTCCTTTCTTTGTGATCTTCTATAAAGCAATTTCCCCTCTTATATTCTTTCACCCATTAGAATGAAATCTAAGAGCATTTTCCTCTTGGACTGAGTAGTACCAGTTTACCTAAATTAATGTTTATTTAGTATCTAATAATGTTTTCTATCGAGAGAAGTGAGGTTTTGTTTTCTCATGGTTTGTGCCAAGTCTCATAAATCTGGGAAAAGGCATTCAGTGTAACTCCTACTAATAACCAAAGTGGCCACACACAGAATAAACAAGGGCCTGGTTTATAAAGTCGCACTGAGAGACCCTACTGGGGGTCTCTCATATTAATTTATGATGTGTGCAATGCACTTTGCACTCAAAAACAGAGAATAGGAAAAGAGTTAGAAATGCATTTAAACAGAGCTTTAATACATTGATGTACTATTTAAATACGACAGCCACCCCACCCCCAACACAAGAAAAAAAAATATGTTTCTGTGAATTATATGGAAGTTGGCAATGAATTTTAGTTGGTTTGGGTACATAAGAATTTCTAAACTATGATATGTCAACATCACTAAAAAACACAATTTGCTGGGTGTTTTTCTCTCAATTGTTAAATTATTCAATGCTTTACTTAAAGCTTGAAAAGTCATTTCTTTACAAACATAACATATGTTTGAGCCAAAAATACCTAGCAAAATGTTCAGAAAGTGTTTAGTTTCATCTACAACTTCAAATCAGTTAGAGTTACTTCCATATGAATTTTATTACTTTAAAAGTCAAAATTTATTTCAAGACATGAAATTACAACCTTATTTAAAATTCCACAATAAAAACTTTCTGAAGATGTCATAATTTATTTATAAAATACACAGACTACATAAGGGAAATAAGGAATCTATCTCATGGTGGTCCTATTTTTATTTAATTGTTCTCCATGGTAATACAGCATTTTCCCAATTTTCATTCATCATGGATCTTACAGAACAGGATGTAGACAACTTTTAGAAAGAAGAATAAAGCCTTTTGATATTTATTTGGTTTCACAGATCCCAGAGAGTCATCATAAGAAAAGAAAGAAGGGCTGCTATTTCTTAATATCTGAAAAAACCCTGTCAATATTTTCTTTAATTTTATGACTCTGTTCATTTTCTCACTAGAAAGTTTCCCAGACAAGCAATATGATGTGAATGTAATAACCTTTTCTCTTTTTGGTTGAGTGATAGTTTCTTAAAATAAATATAACCCATCTTACACATTTTTTTCCTGAATATCTCTCTCTTGAGCCATGAAGTGAAAAGACTTTCTCTTTTCAACAGCAAATGCTAAGACATTGCCACCTTAATTAGCAAAAGTAACATTAAAAGGAAAAGAAGTCTACCTCAGGCAATTTGCTAAAGCTTTTTTTTTTTTAACCCTCTTTTCAATAGCTCTGTCTCTCATATCTTTACCCATGAAGCAAAAATTACTTCCAATAAGAGCATCTTAAAAATTACTCATTCATAAGAATGATAATGGGTACCTACTACACACCAATCACAATGCTACATGCAATTAGGTATGAAAAAGAAATGACACGTAAGGTGATTACCAGAGTACCTGACATATAAGTTCTGAAGTTAATGTTAATAGTTTTATTATCACAGTAATTTCAAGATAGTTGGAGATAAAAATAACATAAAAATATGTCAGTATATGTAATATTATAATGAATTGTGGTGCTGGAGAAGACTCTTGAGAGTCCATTGGACTGCAAGGAGATCAAACCAGTCAATACTAAAGGAAATCAATCCTGAATACTCATCTGAAGGAGTGATGCTGAAGCTGAAGCTCCAATACTTTGGCCACCTGATGCAAACAGCCAACTCATTGGAAAAACCCTGATACTGGGAATGATTGAGGGCAGGAGGGAAAGGGGATGACAGAGGATGAAATGGTTAGATGGCATCATCAACTCAATGGACATGAGTTTGCGCAAACTCTGGGAGATACTGAAGGACAGGGAAGCTGGGTGTGCTGCAGTCCACGGGGTCACAAAGAGTCAGACGCAACTTAAGAGACTGAACAACAACAATGTAATACTATATTTAATATAATCAGTTCTAAAATATATACTAGTTCTATCCAATAAAAATATAATGTGAGAAATTTACTTTAAAAAATTTTGCAGCCATGTGAGTTCTGCTTCCAATGCAGATCTGGGTTCAATCTCCAGTTTGGGAAGATGCCCTGGAAAGGGCATGGCAACCCACTCCAGGACTCTTGCCTGGAGAATTCCATGGACAGAGGAGCTTATTGGGCTAGTCTATAGGGTTGCAAACAGTTGGACACAACTGAGCAACTAACACACATACACACACACACACACACACACAAATAAAAAGTAACAGATGAAATCAATTTTTATATTCTATTCGATCCAATATATTAAAATATCATTTGGCTCAGACAGTAAAAATGTCTGCCTATAATGCAGGGGACCCGGGTTTGATCCCTGGGTCAGGAAGATCCCCTGGAGAAGGAAATGGCAACCCACTCCAGTACTCTTGCCTGGAAAATCCCATGGACAGAGGAGCCTGGTAGGCTTCAGTCCACAGGGTCGCAAAGAGTCGGACACGACTGAGCGACTTCACTTCACAATAGATCAAGTGTTAATCAAACACTTGATGTTTTTCATTCTAAGTCTTCCAAACCAGCTGCACATTTTATACTTTCAGCATTTTTCTACTTGAATGTTAAATTTTCATCAGAAATACTTAGTCTGTATTCAGATTTCACAGAATTTACAATTGAAAAGGCAAACTGAATGTGCCCTGTTTCAACAAACGAAAATTTTCGAATAAGTGAATTGAGTACCACTTTTAAAATTTAGATTAATTAAAATTAAATAAATAAAAGGTGAAATTAAAGCTAGATTTGAAACTTCTGTAAAAGACGCGGAGATCGGAACCCTTTATGCTTGTCCCCAGATGAGGAAAACATGCTTTGCTATGAGATAGAGGGGAAGGGATTCCCAGCATAGAGATATATTTTTCACTTCAGATTTGACGTGACAAAAAAATGAACACAATTTACACAAACACCAGAATTTCTGTGAGAATCTTTATCAAGATTTCCAAGCATTTATACATAGTCTTTTTTTGAGTCATTCTGCAATATTTGGGCTTGCCAGGTGGAGTTAGTGGTAAAGAACCTGACTGCCAATGCAGGAGACTTAAGAGACACAGGTTCAATCCCTGGATTGGGAAAATCCCCGGAGGAGGGTATGGCAACCCACTCCAGTATTCTTGCCTGGAGAATCCCCATAGACAGAGGAGCCTGCGGGACTATGGTTCATAGGGTTGCACAGAGTTGGACACAACTGAAGCAACTTAGCATGCATGCAAACACACACAAATATTAAATACTTTTATGTGAGTCTAGAGTCCAAAATTAAAGTTGTGTTTGTGCTTATCTCCCTTATGCCCTTCACTACTTACTTTGAAACATATTATCCACATAAAGCAGATATTAATATCTCACAGGATTTTATTTGGGTTCACCATGGATTCTTACTTTTATGCCAATCCATTGATTAACATCTCAAAGGTGGGAAAATTGTTATTTCATATCAACCTGGCTTTAGTGACCACTGTACTTAACTAAGGAGACAAATAAGTTTTGGAGGGAAATCCTGGAGCAGCTGGATAATATCTACAGTTCTAGCATGGCTTTTATTAGTGTTTAGTTTGGTTTAATTTATTTGTTTATAAGGCAAGGAAGAAAAATATAATCCTTGAAACCTCATTAAGAATGCTTCAAGGCTCTGAATTGTTCAATATAAATGACAGGGTCACAATAATCTATCTTCCAAATTTTTAACCTCTTCCTGGAATGGTTCTGTTGAAGTATAGGAATTAGGAGGTTAGAAGCTTCTACTTTTTATCCTTTATTTTATTCCTATTCTAGCATAATATTTGGTATATAAGACATGTTCAACTTATTATAGAAAATGAAAGAAATCACGAGTAAGTGAATGAATGGAGCCAAATAAAAATTGTAAAGTATTGACACAGATGTGATGATTTGAACAACATATTATTGTTTTGGGAGGGTGTAGACAAAAGTACGTTTCTTAAACAATAATATAATCAGAAAATATTGATGCATTTTATGCTATTGTTGTTGTTTTTCTTTAATTCTAAAGATATTTAAGAACTGAATGACAAATTAGGAAGCTGCATCCCTGCCCTTGCCATTTTATAGACAGTTTAAATCTCAATCTGTCCAAAATATCAGAGAAACTTGACATTTGAAAAGCTAACTTGGCTACTTTACTGGACACTTGGAGTACTGAAAATACAACTCATAGGAAAGAACCTGCATGAAAGAACAGGAAACTTTCATGAGTCAATCTCATCGAGCAAGATAATACAGTGTGTTTAATAACAAAAAATTATAAAATATCTGGTGGAAAGAAGGACCTATACTGGGGAGAAATTATAGTATATTTGCAAAATGAAGTTATTTTTAATGACCCAAATACAAAACAAACAGAGATTCAAAACACACACACATAAAGAAAAACTAGTTGGTATAAAAAGATAATGCAGTCTACCTTATATTTGTATTGTATTCCAAAATTTTACAATATATATGTATATACCTGCACACATGACATCACATTTCACATACTATTTTTAAATCCTTTACTTAATTTTTCATTTAAAATAGCATGTCATTATATTTATAAAAATAAATTATTATTTTTTTTGAAATCATATTTTCAAAAGGAAAAACAGCACAGTGGCAGACTTCATAGATAAAAGAAATAGAGAAATGACAAGAACCAGTCTTTTCATATATTATATATTTGTGTGTGTGTGTCTATGAACAGAAAAATCTTCAGATACTTTTGGTAATAAGGCAGCAAACTTTTGAAGCAGGCTAAAAAACTGTGTTGCAAATCTGCGTGGGTACTCAGAGGTGTAGCAAATTTAACATGAACACTGCAAGAAAAGAGCCTCAGGAATGGAAAGTACAAAAGAAGGCACTTTGATCCAGCAGTTAGGATAAAGTTAGTGAAGAAAGTAAACATGTTCATTCCTCCAGGGAGGGGTTCATTGTGCTGCATACAACAATGTTAACATTATTCACTCATAGTTGTAGGCAAAGGGGTAGAGATTCTGTCCATCTTTCTAATCACCCCTACTTCCAACTATCTGTAAATCTGTCTCTATCTACAGACCTGTGACTAGTTACCCAGCTAAAAAGCAATACAATACCAATCATGAAAAATATAATGCCACGATCCATTCAAATGTAACATCTGGAAACACATGTACACACATACACAGATATAAGTAAAGCACATGTACACACACACACATATATAAGTATGTATATGTATGTACACATATAGATACACACACTTGTATTTCTAACATTTTGGTGACAGAATTTTATGAAGTTAGAAATATCAAATTATTATCTCTTCCAGTTATTATTTACCATATTATTTACATATTTTTATTTTCTCCTAATAGTTCACTTCACTGTGCGCGAGCTCAGTCACTTCAGTCGTGTCTGACTCTTTGCAACCCCACGACTGTCACCCACCAGACTCTTCTGTCCATGGAACTATCCCAAGTAAGAATACTGGAGTGGGTTGCCAGTTCCTCCTCCAGAGGATCTTCCCAATCCAGGGATTGAACTGGCTTCTCCTATGTCTCCTACATTGACAGGCAGATTCTTTACCACTGAGCTAAATGGGAAGTTACCTAGATATTGCAAATCACAGTGTAGGCTGTTATTGCTTTCTGCTCTTGTAGTTAGATACGGAACAATCAGAATCAGTCTTGCATATATAACACAGGTGAAATGCCCTTCCCACTACCCTCCATACAGCCATATAGCCTTCATTTACATGACCAATTCCCTGCTACTTACCTCTTTAGATTTTTAAAAGTTTCTTAGCTGAGAGAACTCACAAGGTCCCAGACAAACCAGCCTGCCAGCACCAGTTCTGGGTTTCATTCCTTCAAACACTGATTATCAAGTATATAACAAATTATTTCAGTCACTAAATAAAAATTAAACCAGTCATTCCTGCTATGAAAGCCAGCTAATTGTTACTATAGCAGAGATTATGATGACTAAATCTACTTACAGGTATGGAAACTTTATTAACAAAGTAGGTGGTAGGAAATTAGGATTAAAAAAATAAATAAATCTAGATCTACCAAAAGAAATGAACAGATGAGAAAAAAATAATTCAAAATTTGAATTCAAAATCATGAGTATGTCAATGATAGGAATGAGGTATCTTCGTGAATGATCAGTATTAGCCCCCTGTGAGAGACATGTTAGAAGAGCTCTACATTATTATACTTTGTGTTTCACTATTCACTTAAAAATTGATCTATATTCTTGATAATTCACTTTAATATAATTTGCTTTAGTTTTTGATTCTGAGCCTTCAGTTGGGGACACTGATAGTTCTCATAGTTTATTGTTCAGGAAACAGATAACATCATCTAGTTTAAAAATTCTCATATTTGATTTCTTCTAATAATCCAAATAAGACTCACTGAGTTCCGTAGCTAAGATTAAATACACATTTCTATAAGATATTTGTTTTTAAAAGGAAACAATGTTTATACAGTTAACTGGGTTACTGAAATGCAAAAATGAGATAAAATGGAAAATTAGTTCAAATCCCCTGACTTACAGCACCCCAGGGTTTATTTGCAGTTAGGACACACACATGAGAAGATACAAAATCTCCTCTTATACATCTCATAGACTGTTGAGAAAAGGTAGTTGGAAAAATGTGTAGTTGGAAACTTTGAAAAACATTTAGTCCAATTCTTAAAATGCCATGTCAAAATTTAAAATGTCCTAATAGACTCTGATAATATTATTTTGTTAAAATATATAAGCAACATTTGTGCCAAACAACTGCTGGCACAGTCGTTTGATTTGCTAACATCAAACTTCCAAAGCCACAGAAAATTATACCGTGAATCTTGAGAAATATCTGCATTAGACTAAAAAATCTAGAAAACTGAGATTAAAGAATAATATATGTTAAAGAATAAAAAATGTTTGATTTACAGTGCTTCCCATTTACTGTCACTCTGGCAGAGGTTTTCTGAGTTCTCAGTTTTAAGATTCAGGGCCTGATTCACATTAGCATCTAATAGTCTACATGATTCCAAAACTGTGTGCCAAATCATCCTGGAGTGCTAAGAGTGCTTACAGGATGTGGTGAGGGATATTTTAAAATGTCAAGGTAAACACAACATCATTCAACATCTATCAGACACAGATGTTGCATCCTTACAAATTACTAGTCAAGGTATTACACAGTTCCTTTCAAGGGCAGCATAGCTGTGCAAAGCTGGGTTTTCAGCAGGTCATGTGATTAAAAAGCAAGTGTCTCCTAAAAAATCCATGTGGAACAGGTAATGAAGATGACAGTGTTCAATTTGTTTCCAAGGTTTGAGAAGTTGTGCAGTGCCCAACACACACATACATACACACACACCCCCATCAATAAGTGATTGTGGTTATTAAGAATAAAACTATTAATTTTATTTTTTCTTTCAATTTAGGCTGTCAGAACATAAATACTTGTTAAGTGGCTTGTGTTAGTCAGTCGTGTCCGACTCTTTTTGACCCCATGGACTGTAGCCTGCCAGGCTCCTCTGTCCATGGAATTCTCCAGGCAAGAACACTGGAGGGGATTGCCATTGCCATCTCCAGGGGATCCTCCTGACCCAGGGATTGAACTCAGTCTCCTATTCTGAGGGCAGATTCTTTACTGTCTGAGTCACTGGAACTAATAAGCTGTATGACTGCGACTAATAAACAGAACTCTTGCTTTTTGTTTATTTGTTGGCCTAATGATGCCATGGAAATGTTACTGAGCCAAGGTACTATGAACTGAAAATCTTTGGAAATTTTCGTTCTAAATGCTTTTCTAGGAAATTTAAAAATGTATCACTACAAGTAGCATCACCCACCAAGTTATATCTGCAGAAAGAATTTGCTAATACAACATAGAAGTCAATTTACTGCTTGACTCTTCAAGCTTTATTTTAGTATCTCCTTCATTCTTCTGCATTTTCTAGCTCTTGCCAGATTTGTAGCCAGAAGATTATAGTCAATGAAGCTTTTCTATGTTGTTGTTTTCAAGTTTATGTCTAAGTTCACCAGGTAGATAGTAGCCTGGTATAACAGAGTCCTTATTGTGGTACCAAAATGAAGCCCCGCTGGAGACAATCCAAAGCTGACTTTCTTCACACTGACTTCCCTTCATGGTGACAGTGTTATTTTGTTTGTTTGTTTGTTTCCTGTTGAGTTCCTTTCATTGTAAATGTAAGATACTATAAAATTTCAAAACAATGTTTCCAGTGTCTTAAAAAATAATTTAACCAAGTTATATACTGAAAAATTTAATATCAACTTGAACTTCCTTCAATTGCCAAGCAATACAAATGTTTAAATAGCACTGTTGCAATGAACACTGGGATGCATGTATTCTTTCCGATCGTATTTCTCTCCACATAATGCCTAGGAATGGGACTGCTAGATTATATGGTATCTCGGTTTTTTGCTTTTTAAGAAATCTCCATCGCAGTGCTATTTGCAATAGCCAAGACATGGAAGCAACCTAAACATCTGTCAACAGATGAATGGATGAAGATGTGGTACATACATACAATGCGAGATTACTCAGCCATAAAAAGAATGAAATAAAGTCATTTGCAGCAGCATGGATGGACTTAGAGATTAACATACTAAGTCAGAAAGTCAAATATCATATGATATTGCTTCAAACTGGAAGTTTTTTAAAAAATGATACAAATGAACTGATTAACAAAACAAAATCAGACTCACTGACTTAGAGAATGAGCGTACAGTTACCAGAGAGGAGAGGTAGCAGCAGGGGATAAATTGGGGGTCTGGAACTGACACGCACACACTGCTATATTTAAAATAGATAACCAACAAGGGCCTAGTGTATAGCACAGGAAACTCTGCTCAGTATTATGTAATAACCTAAATGGGGAAAGAATTTGAAAAAGAACAGATACAGTTACTTGTATAACTGAATCACTTTGCTACACACCTAAAACTAACATAGCATTGTTAATCAACTATACGCCAATATAAAATGAAAATAAATAGCACTATTAGCTACAATAAAGAAATAAACACACATTTAGGAAATTAGAAGTTCTCTAATATTATTGAGACTAAAAGGAAAGTCACATAAGTAAATTGCCACAGAAAGTCTACGTAAAAATTGAATACAGAAAATGCTTATTCACAAAGTTTGTTTATTTTCTCCTTCCCTCTCTTAGTTCAATATAGTCTGTCTCTTTTCCCTCCTTAATTTTTTACTTTGAAAATCTTCAATAAAACCAGGTAAATTTCTCTACATTTACACATATATAAACAATTTCTGGAAATCTTGTAATCCCAAACTAAAGCAAAACTGAGCAAAACAAACATACAAACAGAACCGTGTGATGTTCTTAACAAACAGTAATAGATCATTTTCAAAATCAACTCCAGGAAGTATACAGTTCTTCATCAGAAGATTTAACAATCAGAGTAGAACATATTACAATATTGAAATCGAGCTTTAAATCGAGCTCGAGCTTTAAAATTGAGCTTTATTATCGATTTGTGCATATGTGTGATGATCATTCAGGCATGCTGTTTTTAATTTAATTATTATATTTTATTTGAATATCATTATTTTCTACGGGTTTCTCAGGTGGCGCTAGTGGTAAAGAACCCGCATGCCAATGCAGGAAACATAAGAGACACAAGTTCGATCTCTGAGTCGGAAGGATCCTTGGAGGAGGGCATGGAAACCTACCCCAGTATTCTTGCCTGGAGAATCCATGGACAAAGGAGCCTGGTGGGCTACAGTCCATGGGGTCACAAAGAGGCAGACATGACTGAATGATTAAGCACACCTTCTTTTTATATCTTCAAAGCATCTTATATAATGCTTTTTGCATTAATATTTCATATTCAGTTATATTGAATTGAAGGTACTAGGCTATCTTGAGGTTTCATGATACACTTTTCTTAAAAGATGTTGCTGCTGCTGCTGCTAAGTCACTTCAGCCTACCAGGTTCCTTGGTCCATGGGATTTTCTAGGCAAGATACTGGAGTGGCTTGCCATTGCCTTCTCCATAAAAGATGCTAAATAACTTGTAATTCAAATTATAAACTGACAAATTTTGGCACCTCTGTAAAAAGAATCAAATTTTCTAGCTCACTTGGATTAAAACAATGAAAATGTCCAGAAAACTAAAATGCAAAATAAATCCATTACAAATATGTCCCAAATGGTTTTATTTACTTCCTAATTATATTGTTAGGTAAGATGTTAGGCATGAGCAACAAGGGGTGGCCTAGCCAAAATGGATTCAAGCTGACCTCTAAACCCCATCCCAGACACACCCAGGAGAGCTTACAGATATGCTACAAAAATAACCACAGAGCCTTTCCAACTCCTGCACATGTACCCTAGGCACACAGTGGATGCAAACTACAAGCGCTTCCTCAAGTAACCTTAGGAAGCTAGGAGTCCATTAAGGGTTCATAAATATTCTACACATAAATACATCTGATTATAGCATACTGAATTATGGGAAGACATACACAACGGAGCCTGTTGTTATATAACTTGCAGCTGTCCATTTGCATCTCCTTTCTTGATTGGTGGTGGGTGCAAGCCCTATTTTGCTCAGGGCACAACCAAAAGGAAAAGATGGGAAGTATAAAAAGGAGGAAGTCAAGAGGGACTGGGAGAACTACTCCTTTGGGGTCAGACTGCTCCCATGTCTTAGAAGCGTCTGTTTAATAAAAGATGTATCTGCCTGAGATGTTAACTGAGCTGTAACTAGTCTGTTTTGGCTTTTTTTAATTCTTTGTAGCCAAAGATGGAGAAGCTCTATACAGTCAGCAAAAACAAGACCAGAAGCAGACTGTGGCTCAAATCAGTTCAGTTCAGTTCAGTCGCTCAATCGTGTCTGACTCTTTGTGACCCCATGGACTGCAGCACACCAGGCCTCCCTACCAATCACCAATAATGAATTCCTTATTGCAAAATTCTGACTTAAATTGAAGAAAGTAGGGAAAACCACTAGATCATTCAGGTATGACCTAAGTCAAGTCCCTTAAGATTATACAGTGGCAGTGACAAATAGATTCAAGGGATTAGATCTGACAGAGTGCCTGAAGAACTGTGGACAGAGGTTTGCAACATTGTACAGGAGGCAGTAATCAAGACTATCTCCAAGAAAAAGAAATAAAAAAGGCAAAATGATTGTCTTAGGAGGCCTTACAAATAGCTGAGAAAAGAAGAGAAGCAAAAGGCAAACAAGAAAAGGAAAGATATACTCACTTGAATGCAGAGTTTCAAAGAATAGCAAGGAGAGATAAGAAAGCCTTCCTCAGTGATCAGTGCAAAGAAACAGAGGAAAACAATATAAAGGAAAGACTGCTGCTGCTGCTAAGTCACTTCAGTCGTGTCCGACTCTGTGTGACCCCATAGACAGCAGCCCACCAGGCTCCCCCATCCCTGGGATTTTCCAGGCAAGAGTACTGGAGTGGGGTCCCATTGCCTTCTCTGAAAGGGAAAGACTAGAGATCTCTTAAAGAAAATTAGAGATACCAAGGGAACATTTCATGCAAAGTTGGGCTCAGTAAAGGACAGAAATGGCAATGGACCTAACAGAAGCAGAAGACATTAAGAAGAGGTTGCAAGAATACACAGAAGAACTGTACAAAAAAGATCATTGTGACCCAAATAATCATGATGGTGTGATCACTCACCTAAAGCCAGACATCTTGGAATGTGAAGTCAAGTGGGGCTTAGGAACCATCACCATGAACAAAGCTAGTGGGGGTGATGGAATTCCAGTTGAGCTATTTCAAATCCTAAAAGATGATGCTGTGAAAATGCTGCACTCAACATGACAGAAAATTTTGAAAACTCAGCAATGGCCACGGGACTGGAAAAGGTCAGTTTTCATTCCAATCCCAAAGAAAGGCAATGCTAAAGAATGCTTAAACTACCACACAAATGCACTCATCTCACAAGCTAGCAAAGTAATGCTCAAAATTCTCCAAGCCAGGATTCAACAGTTCATGAACCGTGAACTTCCAGATGTTCAAGCTGGATTTAAAAAAGGCAGAGGAACCAGAGATCAAATTGCCAACTTCCATTGGACCATCAAAAAAGCAAGAGAGTTCCAGAAAAACATCTACTTCTGCTTTATTGACTACACCAAAGCCTTTGACTGTGTGCATCACAACAAAGTGTGGAAAATTGTGAAAAGATGGGAATACCAGACCACCTGACCTGCCTCCTGAGAAATTTGTAGGCAGGTCAGGAAGCAACAGTTGGAACTGGACATGGAACAACAGATTGGTTCCAAACTGGGAAAGGAGTACGTCAAAGCTGTTAATTGTCACCACGCTTATTTAACTTATATACAGAGTACATCACGAGAAACGCTGGGCTGGAGGAAGCACAAGCTGGAATCAAGGGTTCCGGGAGAAATATCAATAACCTCAGATATGCAGATGACACCACCCTTATGGTAGAAAGTGAAGAAGAACTAAAGAGCCTCTTGATGAAAATGAAAGAGGAGTGTGAAAAAGTTGGCTTAAAATTCACCATTCAGAAAACTAAAGATCATGGTATCCAGTCTCATCACTTCATGACAAATATATGGGGAAACAGTGGAAACAGTGTCAGACTTTATTTTTCTGGGCTCCAAAATCACTGCAGATGGTGACTGCAGCCATGAAATTAAAAGACACTTGCTCCTTGGAAAAGAAGCTATGACCAACCTAGACAGCATACTAAAAAGCAGAGAGATTAGTTTGCTGGCAAAGATCCGTCTAGTCAAAGCTATGGTTTTTCCAGTAGTCATGTATGGATGTGAGAGTTGGACTATAAAGAAAGCTGAGTGCTGCAGAATTGATGCTTTTGAACTGTGGTGTTGGAGAAGACTCTTGAGAGTCCCTTGGACTGCAAGGAGATCCAACCAGTCCATCCTAAAGGAGATCAGTCCTGAATATTCACTGGAAGGACTGATGCTGAAGCTGAAACCCCAATCCTTTGACCACCTGATGAGAAGAACTGACTCATTGGAAAAGATTCTGAGACTGGGAAAGATTGAAGGCAGGAGGAGAAGGGGACAAAAAAGGATGAGATGGTTAGATGGCATTACCGACTCTATGCACATGAGTTTGAGTGAACTCCGGGAGTTGGTGATGGACAGGGAGGCCTGGCTCGCTGAAGTCCATGGGGTCGCAAAGAGTCGAATATGACTGAGGGACTGAACTTAACTGAACTGAACTGGTCTGTTGTTTTAAATCCTTTAGTCCATCGTTCCAAATTTTTGTCGTGATGCGACAAAAACTGAGGGAGAGAAATAAAACAACCTGACAATATCAAACGTGCAGTATGGATGGTTGCTGTGGTCTGATAATAATGTATAGGAAAATATCATCACCCTAAAATTTCCTGCTTCCCTCACTTTGATCTCTTTCTTGTTACATTTTATGTTTTATTTTACATCTACACTTATTTGTAGCTACGTATTTGTTTACACAGAGAGGGTGCTTTTTAATCTTAGGTTTGATTATTTCAAACACCTGATGGACAAATTTTACTGAAACGTGCAAGTAAATACTGAGTGGATTGACCTCTTGCTGATTATTAAACTAAATCAAAGCTGCATATGGAAGGATAATTGCTAACCACAAGCAAATGACAGAGATTTCAACATTCACAACTAAATTTGATCTCAGATGAACAAATTAAATTTGGTAGTCAAAAGATACCTGTATTTTTGCCTAAAAAGAGGACCAGTAGTACAGTATGAGGACAACACAAACCTGTGTTGTGTTTGTGGAGAAGTCAAGTTGACAAGGATGAAAATGATCTCAGAAGTGTGTAAAAGTGTGTAAAAATGTCATACAGTAAAAAAAAAAAAATGAGAGCTATTGATGATACCTGGAAAACAGTGAAACAATAGAGCATTTACAGAGCTAATAATAATTTAATATTAAAAGAACATTTCTAAGATTAGGTACTAGTGATATGGCTTCAAATATACATTGATAGTCTTATTATGAAAGTAAGTTCTATAGAAAGTAAATCTTAGAAAACAGATACAAATATTGATTCAGGTGATAAACTGACCAAATACTTGTTACCCACATGGTAAATTCTGTTATTCTATAAGCCTAATTAAATAATAGAAAGCTCTATCATAGTTGTCAATCTTTTGCTATTGGTGCCCATGGAAATCAAATTCAAGTAGCCTCAGAAATTAAGACACTTGCACATGTTCATACTGGCATATTAACAGAAAGCTGTGACCCTGATTCTGAGACAGATAACTAATTATTGACAGGTAATTTCTAATCTTGATGATATTAAATGTTTGGTGATTAGTAGGAGCCAAAGCATCATAATGACTTTACATTCAAACTGTTTCAGTGAATAATACCAGTAGAATTATATGGCAGAGATTCAATCATCATTTGTATCCAAGATCTTTTTGAACTGACCATATCTATAAAGAATACTGCATGTGGTATGGCCATATATTACCCACAAACTGCTAGCTGTGGCAAAGAGTCATGCAGACACTCTCCTCTCCCTCTATCTACTCAGCCCAAGGAGGCCGTTCTCTCCTCCTCCTTTCCAGCACACAGTACTAAAGCTTGCTACTGAGCACCTGGACCCCTATCTCCCCTGTGCCTACTGAACTGAGAAATGTTCAGATGTTACAGACGCCCAAGTTCCAAACTCTCCCTATACTCCATTTTCTTAGGATATATAGTAATTAAAGCTCCCAATTAAAGTCAGATAGTAATAATTCATAGTGGCTGATAACATGTGCTGTAAACAGACTGTTAAATATTTTTTAACTTAAACTTTGTATTGTGTGTTAGAGTATAGCTAATTAACAATGTTGTGACAGTTTAAGTTAAATATTTTATTTAAAAAGAAAAAAAGATGGAACAAAACCCAGAAGGACTAATAGATGAGAGGGGATGGAAAGATAGGTACTCAAATCCTACTACCATGCGGGGGGTCTGCCACTTCTGTGCCAACACTGATCAGGCATTTACTTATTAACACTTTAGAAATAAACATGTACGAAATGCACTTGCCCAGTTTTTTTTTGTGCTTTTTATTGCAAATGAAGTAATGGTTGGGATGGCAATGGCTTGAAATACAGTAGTACAGATTGTTTCCCTGGTTATAGGAAAGTAGAAGTGCAGTATAAAGTGCACTTTATAAATGCACCAGAGAGAACTATAAAAGTGAATAAGCCCATTGATTAAAATATAACACAAAGTGATAACTTTAGGTTAGCCTCAAATAATAGATGGCCATAAAAAATAATTAGGTTTAAACACATAATCTGGAGAAAGAGTAAAATCTTTTTCAAGAAATACATACATCTGAAAGGAATTTAGCTAAAATTCACATTTACTTTAAAAACATACTTCATATTTTAAAATATAGCATAGCTTGTCTTTCTACTTATAAGGAATTATATAATGTTATTATTGGCAGCTCCCTTCATATTTTATCACACTGATTGCATTTCAAAAATGATGTAATAGTCTATGTTGCAAATGATTTTCCAAATTTTTGTTATAAAAATTTTTAAATATTTATAAAACCTAAAGTGTACAGCAACATCCACAGACTTACACTCAGATTCAATGATTAACAGTTTTCTATATTAGCTTTATCACATATCTACACATCCTGCCAATCCACCTGATTTTTTAAAAAGATGTTTTTAAATGTGTGATATTTGGCAAAACTAATACAATTATGTAAAGTTTAAAAATAAAATAAAATTAAAAAAAAAAAAAAAAGAATTCTAATTGACCTCAAATGTCACAGCTACCCAAAACCTTTCCTTGGAGGGTCTGTGTGCAATGAAAAGGCAGATTATAAGTTCTTCAAGGACTGCCTGGAGAATTTGCTGAAAAACTTTGCAGTAGTACCTCTCTAATTAAAAAGTGAGTTTTGTAAGAGAAATTCATGAAACAAATGGTATGGTGCTTGATTTATGGCTTTTCCATCAACATTGACCATGGAGCCTAATAGGAAAACAAACAAACAAACAAATAAAAACACCTACACTGATGGAAACTGATAAGGAAGCATCTGGTATGGTCTCTAGCAGAGAGGAGTTGATTGATGGAAAAAAAGAAAGGGAAAGAGGGAGAGTGGAAATATGGTTAGGGCTTTTCAAAACAGCTTTCAAAACAAAAAAGAATGGATCCCCAATTCAAGTCGCTTAGTTTCCAAAAGATAATACAGATGCATTTATGCCTCTCCAAAATATTCTATTTGACTTAACGTTTGGAGTGAAGTTTTGAATTTAACTTCAAGGAATATTTGAAAAACCTATTTTTGTTGATGTTTCTTCTCGTATATGTACACAATTGAAATAAATTGATCTTTTGACCAAAAAAAAAAAAAAAATAAATGTGAGATGAAGCTATCAATATACTTCACCTCTAAACACTTCAGCATGATAGAAATACTTTTAACTTCTCTTATAAGTTAAAAACATGTTGCTAAGAGATAATAATAACTAATAAAATATTTTTATTACTGCACACTAGATCACTAGGAGGTTAGTTAATTTGTCCATTAGAGCTCAGTAATCATGAGGTGATGGTGTTAATGTTAATCTCCCTGATGGGTCAACTAGTTATTTCTTTTCCATGGATACATATTAAATCTCTGGTAACACTTAGTCATACTGAAACCTAATATATTTTCAACAAGAGAGCAATAGATAAGAGTACATGAATCTTTAGTTATAGACAAATCAGTAAGCAGCCCCTACTGATGGTGTCAAAGACATTTTGCAAATGATTGTTTTATATATTTAGTGACTGTGAAACATTATTTGAAAGAGCATAAAAATATAATTGTAGCTTTTTTATCTTCTGCTACTGCTAAGTCACTTCAGTCGTGTCCGACTCTGTGCGACCCCATAGATGGCGGCCCACCAGGCTTCCCCGTCCCTGGGATTCTCCGGGTAAGAACACTGGAGTGGGTTGCCACTTCCTTCTCCAATGCATGAAAGTGAAAAGTGAAAGTGAAGTCGCTCAGTCGTGTCCGACTCTTAGCGACCCCACGGACTGCAGCCCTCTGTCCATGGGATTTTCCAGGCAAGAGTACTGGAGTGGTCTAGGTGTACCATATTTGCAGATATTAATGTTTTATTTTTTAAACTTTTTATTTTATATTAGAGTATATCTGATTAACAATGTTGTAATAGTTTCAGGTGGACAGACAAGGAACTCGGCCATACATATACATACATCCATTCTCCCTCCCATTCCCCTCCCATCCAGGCTGCCACATAACATTTAGCAGAATTTCCTATGTGGTACAGTAGGACCTTGTTGGTTATACATTTTAGATATTTTGATGCTTTATTGCTTTATTTTATTTTGATATTTATTTATAATGCAGGTTAGCTCTTTAATATTAATAGAATGCAAATTATTAAAGAGTCTGACATTAACAAAGTGGTTTTTGCATCTATCAGAGAACAAGTGACCAGTCTTTGATTTCTCATTTAAAAACTGAGGCATCTTAATCAACAATTTAATGCTGAGCTGTTGAAATCATGAGAGAACAATATGACTCATCACACATTTTACTTGATATGCTTTTAAGTTCAAATTTATTTGAATTTATTCAATCACATTGATTTTTCTTCTAAAGATTAGTAGTTTTGAATCAACTTCTCATATATAAAGTTTATATATATTAGCTTAGGAATGCTACATGTAGACAAAATAAGGTGTTACTATATTTATATCTCATACTATGCCATAAGATAAAGAAGTCTTAATACAGTAAAGCAGTCTCCAACTTTTATGTATTTCATAGAATGTTAGAACTTGATTCCACCACCTGAAAGAACAAGTGGATTTTCAAATGTAACAGAGTTCCAAAATTTTCTCTTAAGAAAATCAAGTCTCTCTTTAGTTCTTATGGTCTTGCTGGCATTCTAAATCAATATCAAAAAATTTTAAGATGTTTACCAACTTATCAGCAAACTCCATCTCTTCATGTGTTTGTTTAAATTTCCCTCCAAATATATCACTAATATACCACCCATATTCAATCAGTATAAATGATACATTCAAAAAGACAAGTATCAAAGGTTAAGAAATTGACATTTCTTTACTAAAGGGACAATCTGCCTACCCTGCAGATCATTAGCATAATAGGTACTATAAGAAAATAGTTATGCCATGTGGCTATATTATAGACTATAAAATATAAACTCTTCATGGAAATTCCCACATGAAATCCATAACAAAAAAGTAATGTTTCTAACACATTTTGTTTGAAAATAATGATGCTATTAACACTTGGCACTATGGTTCCCAAATGGAAGTGAGTCTGCATAATAGTTTACTTTCTTCTTTATAAAGATAAACACAGTAAGTCACTGTGCTGAGAGGCTGGCATGCTTCAGGAATAAATGCCATTTTGAGATATAGAAAGCCTCATTATCCCTGACACAAGCCTACTTTGTAAGTCAGATATTTTTAAAGATCTGGGTTTTGATTTTTTTTTCTCCATTTTATGAAGCTTTTGGTGGTTCAGACCAAATAATCCGTATTTATTTGGTAATAATAAATAATCTGCCTGCAGAAAAAAATAATAAATAATCTACCTGCAATGTAGAAGACCTAGGTTCAATCCCTGGGTCGGGAAGATCTCCTGCAGAAGGGAATGGCAACCCACTACAGTATTCTTGCCTGGAAAATCCCATGGACTGGCAGGCTACAGTCCATGTGGTTGCAGAGTCAGACGCGACTAAGCGACTAACACAATAAAATTTTATGAAATAAAGATTCATTTTTATTTGCTTAGATGGCTGAAATAAGTCAATACTAAAAATGTGGCAGTAAATAAATTATATCACTATCAAGCAAGGTAACAATTTTGAAGTTAATGTTGAAATACCAGGGTCTGTGTGTGTGTGTGTGTGTGCGTGCGTGCTCTGACACTTCAATCATGTCTGACTCTTTGCAACCCTATGGACTGTAGCCGTCAGGCTCCTCTGTCCATGGAATTCTCCAGGCAAGAATACTGTAGTGGGTTGCCATTCCCTTTTCCAGGGGATCTTCCTCTCTTAGGGATCAAACCTGCATCTTCCACATTGCAGGCAGATTCTTTACCATCTGAGCCACCAGGGAAGCCCAAAATAAATGAAAAGCATTAATTTATTGCTTTACATGTGTCATCAGTCTTTGGGGAAAATAAAAGAGAACAAAACAACAAAATATTTATATACTTTGGATATTTTCCCCCAACAATATTCTGTTCTCAATTTTTGCTTAAAAATCAGTGTGAGCACACTGATTTGCAATATCATTCAGAAATTTTTCTATTTTACTAAAAGCAGAAGCTCAGAATTCCTAGGTCTCTCATGAATTCCTTAATTAAACTTTTTCAACCATTCTCACTAACCACACCTATTGTGTCAAGCTTGGTTAACCACATCACTTATTCATCACAGCCACTGGTCTTTCCCTCCATGATCCTAATCCCTTGGTCCATTACCTCCTTCATGTACTCCTTTTCCTAGTAACACTAGACCCTAAAATTAACTAATAGTGACAATGACAACTCTTTCACCTGAAGATTTTGTAACCACTTATAAGCATATGAAGCAATTCAGGGGATTGTAACACTTACAGTTTCCATGACACCATCTCCAAGTACTCTGTTTCAGCAAGTCACAGAGGGATATTCAGGAGTCTAGATTAACCATGAAAACACTCCAGGTGGAAAGACTCTGAGGAGCCACTGACTGTAAAGTTGTTTCCCAAAAGCATAATACCAGATTCAAATTTTTCTCCAAGCTCTAATCCTTATCTGCTTTTACTACCTAATTCCTAGATTATTAAAATATTTCCCTAGCATATTTTCTTAGCCTCCCTCACATCAACTCTTCCTTCATACACAAACACATTCATACTATAGAAAGTTTTGACGAAACTCATTTGGCAGGAAGCCTTCTGTTGTTTCACATACAATTTTTTGAGGTTCTTCTCAATCCAACCCTAAACCTTATTTAGGATTTCTGTCTCACTATTCCTACACTTTGTGAATAAAATGCTGCTTTATTCTCAGTCATCATGTTTGGGAACCTCACTCTTGTTATATATGAGGACACAAGTGACAAGGTAAGTGGTTTGATGTGTCTGCACAATTCAACACTCTGAGAACAGGGTCTAGAATCACAGGTACAGCACTCTCCCCCTCACACCATCCTTGATGCCAGGACTTAAGGAACCATTGTGTGAGGGAAGGAAGGAAGTATGAAAGTCAGGGAAGAATGCAGTGAAGGAAGAAAGGATTAACAAGTACTGAAGAAACACAAACCATGATTTATACTGTAACTATTTCAGAGTCATGAGACCTTTCATGTCTTTCCCCAAAATATACAATTTATGGGTTAAAAACTGAACTAAATGTCATTTTCTTAAGTTCCACACAGTAGTCTCAAACAGAATATATAGCTTCATTCTCTGAGGAACTGATAAAACTAAATTTTCAAACCTAGTAAAATAATGCCAAGCTACTATTTGATTTGCCTAAAAATGACAAGGTAGGATATTAGATAAACATAAGGAAATAAGAGTATCTTTTCTAATGGAGGAGTGAAGGAAGTCAATTTGACTAAGAGATGGATGGTTTGTTGTCAGCACCAACTGGAAAATGGTGGGACAAAGAAGATGTTGAGTTAACTACGAAATGGAGAGAAAAAGGGAAATAAAACAAATTAATTAGATCATGAGGCAGGCAGGATGAGTAAAATAAAAACAGTAAAGAATGATATGTACAGACTTATAGTGAGAGCTAGAAGCAAGAAAATGAGAGTGAGAAGAGGAGAGAAATTGGGATTTTCACTCTGGAAAAAGGATAAGCTAGAAGAGAGCTGCAGGAGAGTAAGGGAGATGAAGCTGCGCTTGACTCTGCCTGTAGAGACAGGCATCATATCTCTAATGAGCACCTAAGGGAACAAGAAAACATCATCCTGGGTATGATGGGACCCTCCTAGACAGGACTGATGGGAGGACCGCAACTGGTGCTCAGATCCAGGCACCTCATTATCCAAAAGGTGCACAGAAGCTGGAAGGAGTTCAGAGACACGATGGAAGAGTGATTAAGATATAGAAAAAAAATGATTTATGATAAAAGATTAAAGCAGTAAACAAGCACTTCTTGGCAGAGCAACAAAT
Source organism: Bos indicus x Bos taurus (assembly GCF_003369695.1). Classification (NCBI taxonomy): domain Eukaryota; kingdom Metazoa; phylum Chordata; class Mammalia; order Artiodactyla; family Bovidae; genus Bos; species Bos indicus x Bos taurus. Next base: position 84,296,839 of record NC_040079.1, read on the forward strand.
GGATGGGCAAGGTAGCTATCTACAAACAGGCAAAGGATATAAATAATCTAGAGGAAAACCATTATTATTTAAGATGGTACCAAGGGGAGAGGTTCACAGAGAACAATCGCAAGAAGGCAGAAAAGAAGACAACCTTAAAATTAGGAAGGGAAGTATTAACATACAAATGACAAATCTCTTCACCTGATGTGGAGCGAGGCACGTCCCAGGAAACTGCTGCTATCAGTCTGTATGCATAAGATACAAACAACTTGACCACTCAGTTGGTTACCACGATTCTAGAAGACAAAGCAATCAACAGAATTAAAAAAAAAAAAAAATGAGAATCCTGTTAACAGTTCAAGCTCATTTTCAAAAGAACTGAAAAACTTAGTTTTATCCTCCATATTTTGTTCATACAAAGGTCTTTATTAATGGCTTGAAATGGTATATAATAATTCAGTAGTTTTCATAGGGGAATAAAATGGGATAATAAATCTTTTTAGTATGGCTTTCAGTGAGTCTATGTGTTGGTTTGCAATATGGTATTTTTAAAGATTAAACTGTAAATGAATCACTTGTATAATTAGACATGTGGGAAGACATAAAACCTTGAAATCACCAATCCTGTGGGAGTGAGATGACTCCTTACAGAGGAAAGCAAAGGATTTCCAGGTGGAACTTCACCCGTAATAACACATGCCAATGCATGTCCTTGCCACCCATCTGTGTTTTCCCTATGAACTGCACTGGAACAGCCATCCTATCACATGAAGAAATTGTGAACTACATACATGGTATTATTTTTGGATTATGATATTCAGATCAGCAAAGCATGTTACCTACCACCTTCAGACACTCAAATATTCATAAGGCTATGTGAAATTTTCTTTTATTAAATAAAACCTTAAATGAAGATGTCAATATTTTAAGAAAACTTCTGATGCTAGAGAGAAAACTGTATAAATAAATGAAATCCTTATGTAAGGATTTCTAGTCATATTCGCCTTTCATTTTTATTTACATTGGTATGTGCTTGACAAACTTTCATCTCTGTGCTTTGAAAGCCAATATAATAATAATTTGTACCTGTTGTATGGCAATTTCCAAATTATAAAATATGTGCGTGCTTTTTGTCTCACTTGAATCTCCCCTTTGGAGTTAAGTATTATTAATCCTTCACTTGACAAATAAAGCTGAGAGTAAGAAGAAATATTGTAGAAGCTAAAGTCAGGTTGACAAGAAGAACCACCAATGGCAAAGACTTGAATCTTCTGACTGTATGCCCTGTGATCTTTTCACTGCCCTGGATTTCTTATATAATTCGTGTCCTCAATCATAGCACCAGTAAGCACTTAGAGCTCACTTAAGAGTGATTACTATGTAAAGCCAGGTCCTCATCATGAGCTTCTTGCAAATCATTAAAGTATGATTCTTATGAGAGGAATGAAGGAAGCAGATAAAGTAGATCAGGTTAAAAAAAGAAATAAAAAAACTTAGTTGCTGAAGTTTCCAGAATGTGTAGCCATTGGTTTTCGCAGAATGACATGGCGTAGTTGATTAAAATACAACTCCTTCCACAGTAAAAAAGACAGTGGAAGGTTTGGGTAAATTGAAGCATTCAGAACAAGAGGATATTCTGAAGTGAACTGGGGTGGAGAGAAAACAATATGGTAGACACATACTAGGCTAGTGAGGTGAAACGTGAAGAAGAAAAATGTAGAAAATGAGAGGAAACTCTGTAGAGTTTCCAGGAACAGAAAAGCAAGCATATGTACAAAAAGAAATTTGGCAGCTTCATTCCAAATGCACCAAGGAGCAATCTGCAGAACAGAAGATTCCAGTAGCTTAAAGGAAATACACTCAGCAGAGACAAACATCATCTTGGAACTGAATGAAAGGAAAATAACATTCAAAAGCTCAGACTCCTTGGAAGACAGAAGTAAAAGAATGGAGTTAGTAACTGAATGTCACAGGGCAAGGAGGCCAAGGACATCCCCAGCAGTGAGTCAGTGACCTGGGAGAACAGAGATGCAGTAAGAAATGCAGGAGCACACAAGGGAACACATTACATTCTAAAATGTTGATCTACATTTTGAAGGAAAGGGGGATATTCCTTAAAGAAATGAGTAGGACTGTAAAATATATAGAGAATAAAGGAAAGGAAAAAAAGAGGCAGCTTTTGAAAGTGCATCTCTGATAAAACGAGGATACTTGTGCAGCTCTGGAGAGCCTGAGCTCTGAAATCAAACCACCTGGGTCCACGTCCCATTCTTCATACTTTATGGGTGGGAACTTGGGCTATGTAATCTATGTCTCAGTTTCCTTATCTGTGTCAAGTAGAAAATATCACTCACCACACAACAGAATCATAATTTAGTAAGAAAATTCTTGCCAAGCAAAGAACATAGTGCTTGTGAGAAAGTGAACAGTAAAACAAAGCTAAATTTCTAAAAATTCATGAAAGTATATTTATCAAACTTGAAAAATAAGAAACCGAATCTGAAAAAAAGCAGACTTTAAAAATAGTCACAGGATAGAAAACTAAATATAGAAAGAATCAAATATCCAGCAGAAAGGATATTAAGGAGAGTAAGAAAGATTAAGATAATTTAGGGCTGCATTTTTTAAAGTAATGAAAAAATAAGAGATGTTACTTAAAATTTATCTGATCCAAGACAATTTTCTATGAAAAAATGTAAATTCATGGAAAATGGGCAAAGAATCCCATTATTTTTGAAAGATCCGATTCAGAAATCCAGCTTCAATCACTCAAAGAGGGGCCCTTTTTCTCATTCCCAGAATTGCCTTCAACTAGCCAAGTGTTTCAATCCTGATTCAAGTAAATAATCAAGCATTTCATGTCTGAATGCCTTTTCAAAAATAGTAGGAAGGAAAAAAAAAAGTACTGCCTATCTTCCAAGTATAAATTGAAATGAGCAAAGTCACAGATGCCTTTTCTAACAAAGAAGCCTTGAATTTGCACTGTAAGTTACAAATGATTATTTTTTAAATGGAATCATCAATAATAGTAACAATAACCGTTTTTGAATCCTTACAATATGCTGAACTTTAATGCATTTCAAGTTTCTGCAGGTAGATACTATTTTTAATCCAAATTAGCATGTGATGAAACTGATGCTCAGAAAAATTAAGCCAGTGTTTTAGTCAGCAGCAGAGCATGGATTTGAACAAAGGTCTATCTGAGTAAAATTTTGTTCTTTTAACAATGCTTTTATTGCAAAGCCTTTCAAATTTGAACTGAGCCACTACATCATATAATGCCAAGCATCCTAGATTTAAACTAGTTATTTAAGTTAGTATTCTTTAGTCATTTTTAGTTTTGGTATAAAAAAAAAAGTAACATGAAATTTATTATCTTAACCACTGTTAAGTGTAAAACTCAGTATTATTATGTATATGTACACTGTTGTGAAACAGATCTCCAGAACTTTTTCATCTTACAAAACTGAAACTCCAGTATCCATTGAACAACTCCCCATTTCTCCCTGCCCCCAGGAGCTGAAACCACCATTCTACTTCCTGGTTTCTGTATTTGACTACTTAGATGCCTCACTGAAGTGCAACGATATACCATGTGTCTTTTGTGACTGGGTTGTTTCACTTAGCATAATGTCTTTAAGGTTTATCCATGTTTGCCATGTAACAGGATTTCCTTCTTTTTTAAGTCTGACTCACTTTCCATTGTTGTTGCTGTTGTTCACTCACTCAGTTTGTGATCCCATGGATGGCAGCATGCCAAGCTTCCCTGTCTTTCACCATCTCCCGGAGTTTGTTCAAACTCATGTCCATTGAGTTGGTGATGCCATCCAACCATCTCATCTTCTGTTGCCCCCTTATCATACCACATTTTGTCTGTCCATTTATCCAGTGATGGACATTTGGGTTGTTTCCACATCATGGTTATTTTGGATAATGCCACATAAGCTTACATATGCAAATAGTGCTTTGATATCCTGCTTTCAAGTTTTTGCGATGTATAACCAGAAGTGGGATTGCTAGATGATGTGGTAATTATATTTTCAGTTTCTTAATGAAAACTCAGTACTGTTTTCCTAAGCAGCTAGATCATTTTACATTGTCACCAACAGTGCAACAAGGATTCCAATTTCTTTACATCTTTACCAACCCATGTTATTTCTGTTGTTTGGTGTTTGGACAGTAGCCATCTTAAGATGTGAAGTGATAACTCATGATGGCTTTGACTTGCATTTTTCTAATGATTAGTGATTCTGAATATCTTTTCATATGCTCATTGGCTACTTCTAAATATTCTTTGAATAAATATCTATTCAATCCTTGCTCATTTTTCAATTAGTTTTTTGTTGTTGTGTTGAGTTGTAGGAGTCCTTTATATATTCTGGATATTAACATTTGTCAGATATATGATTTTCAATTATCTCTTATATTTCATGGGTTTCCTTTTTACTCTGTTGTTTGTTCTGATGCACAGAAGTTTTAAAATTTGACATAGTCCTTATCTCCTAACTCAGTTAATAAAGAATAAGTCTGCAATGCAGGAATCCCCCTGCAAGGCAGGAGACCCAGGTTTGATTCATGAGTTTGGAAGACCCCCTGGAGAAGGAAATGGCAACCCCCTCCCGTATTCTTGACTGGAAAACCCCATGGACAGAGGAGCCTGGCTGGCTACAGTCCATGGGGTCACAAGAGTTGGACACAACTTAGCAACTAAACCATCATAGTCTCCAAAATAGTATATTTTTACCCAAACCTCCATTTATCTATCTTTCTTTCTTTCTGTCTATCTACTTACTGACCCAAACCTTTAGGAAGGTATGCAACCAAATGTCATGAAAATCGAGATGATAGGAAGAATTTTTGGATAACTTAGCTTTTTAAAAATAATTTTGAGGGCAAGAAAAAAGAAATCCCCTTTGTCATTCTCAGTTCTCATAGTCTAAACATCTCATCAAGCTGTATTTGATTTTCATATTTAAAGAGGCATGGGATTTTTTCATACAACACAGACTCTAAATATAAGCCAATTACTTCATCTGTGCTGAAGTGAAGAAACAGTGACTTGAATCCAATGTAGAAGGAAAACTTTCAGTGTTACATATTATTGAAAGACTGAATGTCAGCTCCTAAAGTGGCACACAAATGCTTTATAATACATTTTATGTATTAATTTAATGACTTTTCAGGGTAACATTGACAAGATGTGATTTCAAATATTGAACTTATAACCTGTATAAGATTCAACTCCACTGTATTTTGTTTGTAATTTAGGCAGAATGTAAGTGCTATAAAAGAGATATAAAATATGAACTAAACTGTTAAAAATTATTTCTTGACTGAGATAGGAGGGGAATGGATAGAATCTGAAAATTTCATAGTAGGGATATCATTTAAGCTGGAATTTGAGAATGGGTATTATTTTAAGAGACATATAAGATATGTCATGAGAAAAGAGGTGATATTATAAATCCGTGTGGCTAAAACTAAGCAGCAAAGTTAGATTAAAGCCAGCTCATACCAACTGAAGGCATTCGAATTGGATTTTGCCATCACTCTGGACAAGAAATGAATGACAACAGTGACAGGAGAGTACAGTTGATGATGAAATAACATTATCAGGAGAAAACTGTGTCTTACACTCAATGATTTCATCATTTGTGATTTTTTTCAGTAATTTGATGCATATGTATAACAATTTTTAAAAATTCACAGCCTTTAAGTCCACTTCTGGTCATTCCCTTTAAATAAGAGCATCGACTATTCATGATTCTTATTGATTAAATTGAGGTCACTAGTTGGTGACAACAAAAATAAAGAGGTTAAGAAAGTAAAACCCTGTTTCATTTTACACACTTTATCACATAGAAGGAAAGAAATATGAGTTGGGGTTTATGTACAGGAGGGTATAACATATAACAGACTACAGCCAAAACAACTGATCATATCATCATATGAATGATGGCTTATAGGTGTTGTGAGTTCAGGCCAGTTGCCGACTTTGCAACCACATGGACTGTACCTGTGGTGTGTGGGAAATGTACATTTCCCTGTACATCACCAACACCTGGAGCTTGCTCAATCTCATGTCCATCATGTCGGTGATGCCATCCAACAATCTCATCCTCTGATGTCCCCTTCTCTTCCTCCTGTCTTCAATCTTTCCCAGCATCAGAGTCTTTTCCAATGAGTTGGTTCTTCATACCAGGTAGCCAAAGTATTGGAGTTTCAGCTTCAGCATTGGTCCTTTGAATGAATATTCGAATGAATTTCCATTGTTTCCCCATCTATTTGCCATCAAGTGATGGGACTGGATGCCATGATCTTCGTTTTTTGAATGCTGAGTTTTAAGCCAACTTTTTCACTCTCCTCTTTCACTTTCATCAAGAGGCTCTTTAGTTCCTCTTCGCTTTTTGCCATAAGGGTGGTATCACCTGCATATCTGAGGTTATTGATATTTCTCCCAGCAATCTTAGTTCTAGTTTGTGCTTAATCTACCCCAGCACTTCACATGATGTACTCTGCATATAAGTTAAATGAGTAGGATGACAATATACAGCCTTGACATAGTCCTTTCTTGATTTGGAAACAGTCTGTTGTTCCATGTCTGGATCTAACTGTTGCTTCTTGACCTGAATACAGGTTTCTCAGGAGGCAGGTAAGGTGGTCTGGTATTTCCATCTCTCTAAGAATTCTCTCTAAGAATTTTCCACATTTTGTTGTGATCCACACAGTCAAAGGCTGGTGTAGTCAATAAAGCAGAAGTAAATGTTTTTCTGGAACTCTCTTGCTTTTTCGATGATCCAATGGATGTTGGCAATTTGACAAACAGGTGTTGTGAATGTGAATATAAATTACCAAATTTGTCCAAAGTTGTCTGAACATTGTTCTGAGACCAACACAAATTACTTGGCCCAGAGAAATATGCATCAGCAAGGATGGCTGATGATCCAGAAGATAATTCACTGGACTTAGATGAATAGAAACCCACGTGGAAATCAAAGAGTCCAAAAAATATATGCATCATTATATAGGAAACTACATCAACTATGTGAGCACATGAGATGTTATAGCAGGCTGAAAATTTTTCTTTGAAATGCCTGGTCTGGAGATCTAGGCTGTATACATAGATAAGTGAAACCAAGAGATTCTGGAAAGATGGAGGACAGTCAAGGCTGGTATGTTCTGATGGAGACATAGATCATTTCAGCACAAGTGAACAAAAGAAAGAGCTAGAATAATAGGAGGTTGAGTTACTATAAATTTCCATCTTTAGATGATACTGAAATTTTCCATGAAGATACTGTGGGAGATTCATTTGTTTGTATTTTAGTAGGAATATGATTATTTTCCCCTAAAATTCCCCATATCTGTTTTTTTGGGAGGTGGGGGGTAGTTTCTGATAACACAGAAATATCCTCAGGAAGAGTTACAAGTACTGGAGCTCTATCTGTAAAGAAATATACTTAAAAGACCAATACATTTAAGAAGGAAGAGTGTATTTTCACATCAACTCATCATTTTTTTTTTTAAGAAAAATACATAAAAAACTTAGGAAATTATTATTCCAGGAAGGATGGAATTTCCCTCTACAGGAAAATATACACGACTGAAAGATGTAATGCAATAAATAAATACATGATTAAGAGAAAAAGAAGACTGCACATCTGCTTCCTGGTAGAATTATGATGAATACATTGGGAAATGTTTCTTTTGGTTTCTATTATTAAAGGTGACCGCATCAAGAAAGTATGATATTGTGTAAAAGTGTTATCTCTTTTTCTTTGTTCACACCCAGATGATGAGTGGAAAGTGGCAGCATTTTACATAAGCCTACCTCCCACAGACAAAGAACTATAAACAACATACCGGTAACTGCAAAGGATATCATTAACATGAATACTTTTGATAAGGACATTTATTTTGGATTAAAGTCTACACTATTGTTGGATATTCTGACAGCATTTTGTAACAGAGTTTCATGTTTAAAAATGTGGAAAAGACCTGTAAGTTTGGAGGGGCAAGATGTGCAGTTAGACACCAGTCCTCAGAAAGCTTTGTCCTTTCTACCAATACAAGCTGGTCAGAACAAACTGTTCAGAGTAATGAACAGAAAATACTACTGAATAACTTTTTAACAATGTTTAAGAGTGACCTATTTTTATTTTTTTATTTAAAAATAGCTGAATTACTATTGAAAGCCTCTCTTTACCAATGAGTTACATACAGTATGTGCATGAGTGCAAGTTGCCTTCCAATTAGCCTATCTATGGTTTAGGTTTCTTGGATGGTGGGGTTATTCCAAAATTGAGAGGTAACAATGGAAGTCACAGTGTAAACTTGAATAAGGAAAAAGAAAACAAATCAAAGACTTCCAGGTTGTCTGGAAGAACCTTCTTAATGCCGTAAACCAAAGACAGCATCACAAGAAACACTTCCCAGACATTCATCCTGTCAAGAATCATTCCTTCTTCTAATGAAGGAGGAAATGGACAGAACAGGCTCTATCTTGAAAGCAGGACTCCATCTTGGGCCAGACTGTGGACTTTGAGCTATATGCCCAGTGTCTATGGAAATGACATACCAACTGGAAAAACCAGACACCCCCCCGCTGCCCCCCCCCCCCCCCCCGCCATGGAAGAGCCCCAGGGCTCGTACCTAGACTCTCCATTGCCTAAAAGAATACCCTAATTATCTGTGTAACTAAATAGAATCATAAATTCTATTATGCTTATTGGGGTATGACCACAGGCCTATTGATAATTGTCTACTGTTAACTACCTAGGCTTAAGGCATGCAAATCATGGATTTAAGGCATATGAATCGCAGGTTAACTTTGGGGAGGTGGGTTTGAGCACATATACTTAGGGTATATGAGGTTTTCACAAAAACTGGTCAGGGTCCTTGGCTAAGAGGAGATTCTGCCTTGGGCCCACTGGTGTAATAAATCACACTCCACTATCTGCATTGTCCTTCTGAATGAGTTTGTTTCCCAGAACGCGTGGCTACAACATTTGGTGCATGGGCCAGGAAACTCCTCACTTTGAGGAGACAAGTCCCATTTGGGACTACTCTGAGGCCTTGCGACACAAATCTTCTAGAAGGAGGAAGGCGCCTCGCCCTTCTGGAAGGATTCTGCTTCTCAGTGCCTGGACCTTGCATGTTAGCAGGTGGTGGGCGGCAGCAGAGTAACTGAGCGCTCAGATGAGGAGGAGCCCACCTGGCAGGGTGGAAGAGGGGGCCTGATCAGCCCCCTGGGAGGGACTAGAAGGGGCACAGACCCACAGGAGCCTGGAATAGACAGGTGGCAGCGATTGCTTGGTACACAGGTCGACGAACGTGTTAGGGCTTAGAAAGGAAATTTGTGAAGGTCATTCAGGAGGTGGTGTCCATGCCATCTTGGGGAAAATTATTACCAAGCCATCACCAGGGGATTTTTAGGATAGGCAGGTAGCAGTGATTGCTTGGTACACAGGTTGAAGAGCATGTTAGGGCTTAGGAAGGAAATTTGTTAAGGTCATTCAGGAGGTGGTGTCCATGCCATCTTGGGGAAAATTATTACCAAGCCATCACCAGGGGATTTTTAGGATAGGCAGGTAGCAGTGATTGCTTGGTACACAGGTTGAAGAGCATGTTAGGGCTTAGGAAGGAAATTTGTGAAGGTCATTTAGGAGGTGGTGTCCATGCCGTCTTGGGGAAAATTATTACCAAGCAATCACCAGGGGATTTTTAGGAGAAGAAACTTGGTCCTTGTGTGCTCGTATTCTATCCTCCCCCAGGCGGTGTCCCATCTGCAGTGAAATTCTTGTCCCCCTCGGAATTGTCAGGCTAGAAGGAGCAGAATACATAAGTGAGTATGAATAGGCTTTTCCGAAGATGGCCTAGGACGTGGGGTATTTAACCCATCTGTGTTTTCATCTGCACATCTTGGTGGATCAAGTCCACCAAGGCAGAACGGACTTTAAAAGTTAAGGGAGAAACAGTCTTGGACCATGTGGTGTTCTGGTTCGGCTGTGCTGACCGGCGGGTGAAGACACACTGATCCCCCTTCTCCCTCTGGGATCTAGCAGGTAAGGCTCTTCTCACCCCATTTAAGAAGGAGGCAGAATGGCAATTTAAGTGTTTCATTGAGTGGAAATATCAGAAGTACATAGGGTACTGAGAACTTCGTAGACAGAATGAAAAGGAAAAGTAGAAGAAGGTCCGAGAAGGTAAGCAAGATGTGGTGGGGAAGTGAATCTAAGGCAACTGTATTGGAGTGCATGATTAAAAATTCAAAGAAGGGATTTGGAGGAGACTATGGGGTGAAGATAACGCCTAACCGCCTCCACATACTCTGTGAGGTCAAATGGCCCCCTATGGGAGTAGGATGGCCACCAGGGAACAACATGAACTTAAAAATAGTAGAATCAGTCTATACAGTAGTCACAGGAGAGCCAGGACACCCAGATCAAAATCCACATATGACTCATGGCTAGGGTTAGCTTAAGACCCTCCTACTTGGATAAGGTTCTGTATTCCAGAAGGGAAAGAGGAAAATATTAATGGCACAAAAATTGATGATAAAAAAGGAAATTCTACAGGATTTGGATGGGGATGACCTGACCCCTACCCCATACTAGATAATGACACGCCTGCCTCCCAGTGCTCCACCAGGACCGGAGGCCACCTTACTGCCCAATCCAGGGCCAGGTGAAGTTCCTGCAGCAGCCTCTGCTCTTCCACCAGCTCTGCCAGAGATCGTAGAGGCTCCGATCCCAGAGATGGAGACCTCCGGTCAATGCCCCAGAATTCCATCTCAGCCAGACCTCCTAGATTGTATCCACCTCTCTCGGTGAGTACTGATGGGAAGGGGGAAGAAAACACAGCAATTCAACAGAGGCTTTGCTCCAGGGAAAGGGGGAAAGAACCCCACTACAGATGCCCCTCAGAGAGCTACAAGAGCCTCTGGTTCAGGATGCATGGGGCACTACCATCAGCCCCCTGTAGCCTAGTATTACCAGCCATTTTCCTCTATGGTATATTAAACTGGCAGAGACACGCTCCACCATACTCAGGGGAGCCACAAGCCATGATTAGGCTAATGGAGACTATTTTTTGAATCCTCCACCCTACATAGGGTGACATAATCCAACTACTAGTCTCCCTTTTCAGCACTGAGGAAAGACACAGAATCCTAACTGAGGCCAAAAAAAAAAATGGTTAAGAGAAATGGCACCTGAGGGTACTGCAAACCTGCAATGGTGGGTAGAACTAGCCACCCCCGATGAGAGGCCCAATTGGGACTGTAACACAGAGGAAGGGAGGGGCTACCTGGAGAGATATTGGGCGGCTATTTCACAAGGCCTCAAGAGGGGGGCCCAAAAAGCTATGATTATTGCAAAACCCTCCGAAGTGATTCAAAGGGAAAGCTAATCACCCTCTGAGTTCTGCAAAAGACTGTGCGAGGCCTATAGACTTTATACGCCAATAGACCCAGCCAGAGGCTGCTGGGTCTCAGATGGTGATAAGTGCAGGCTTTGTGTCTCAAGCCTACCCCGAAAATGCCAGATGGTGGGGACACCAGGTGACTCATGAATTTTTATACATCCTTGAATGCCCAGTACCTTTGTTGGGAAGCAACTTGCTAAATGGAGGCACAAGTGACCTTTCCCCCAAACGAAAGACTCACTCTTCGAGTGGGATCAACCACCTATTTACTCTTCTTCTCGATAATCCCTCAAGATGAATGGAGGTTGCAGGATCTCCCAGAAGGGAAATCGGACGAGAGAGAGAGAGTTAGCCAAACAGTCAAGAGAGAGTTAACCCAACAATTCCCTGAGGTCTGGGAGGAAGACAACCCGCTCCCCGCCAAGGCTTGCAAAACAAGTCCCACTGGTTAATAGAATTCAAACCCAGTACAATTACATCAGCACCCGCCTTGGGCCTGCCAGACCTATATAAGCTGCTTACTCTTTACCTGACTGAAAAGGACAAGGTGCCTATAGGACTGTTGTCCCAGACTGTGGGGACATGGGACAGACCCATGGCTTATCTCCTGAAATGGCTGGACAGTGTTGCCACTGGGTGGCTGGGATGCTTACGGGCAGTTGCTGCAGTTACCTTACTGGTCCGGGAGGCAACCAAGCTGACTTTGGGCCAAGATTTGATCATAAAAGTCCACATGAGGTCAGCACTCTCTTACGAGGGGACCCCCATAAATTGCTGTCAACATCTCGGATTACTCAATACCAGGGACAGTTATGTGAGAACCCCTATGTTACTACTAAGCCTTGTCAGGCCCTGAATCTGGTCACTCTCCTTCCTGTGAGAGGAGGTGGGCCCTCACATGATTGCAAGGAAATATGCCAGCAGACCTGACTAGAGAGACCAGCCAATCCTGGACCCAGATTTGGTCCTGTACACCAATGGCACCAGCCTGGTGAAACAAGGACAACAACTGTCAGGATATGCAGTAGTCATGGAAGAAACCATCGTAGAGGCTAGCTCTCTCCCATCACACTCGTCCACTCAATGGGCCAAACTATATGCTCTAATCCAGGCCCTCCAGCTGTCAAAAGGTAAGAAGACAAAACATTTACACAGACTCCAGGTATGCTTTTGCCACACTACAGGGCTCTGTATAAGGAGAGAGGCCTTTTGACAGCTAGTGAAAAAAATAGTAAAAATAAGGAAGAAATTAAGACCCTATTAGATGTTGCCTGGAAACCAGAAAGGGTTGCAGTCATACACTGCTGAGGATATCAAAAAGAGGATACCCCCTGGGCTTGGGGAAACAGATTGGCAGGTAAGACCGCTAAACAGGCAGCCAAGGGCTTGGGGGTGACCAGTGAGGGCTTATTAAAGCTCTCATATTGGTGGAGCTGCCTGAGCTAACGCTGGACTCTCCAAAATACACTGAACCCTGAAACCAACTACTCAAAGCAGAAGGGGCCATCAAGACTGAAAAGGGATGGTAGGAATTGACAAGTGGTAAATTATTGGTACTGGAGGAGCTGGCACCCACTCTGATAAGCCAAACACAAGTGACCTTCCTAGGCCATGACAAACTGGAAGAGCTAATTCGAAAATATTTCTTGGTTCCCCGCCTCTCGTCCCTATGCAGGACAGAATCTCAGGACTGCACTGCCTGCTCACAGGTCAAAGCTGCCTCTCAGCACAGACAGAAATCTCCGGGGATTCAGCTAAAAGGCATGCTGCCCATTCAACACCTGGAAGTGGATTTCAACAGAATGAAACCTCACCGACATCACCACTACCTGCTGGTCATGGTATGTATGTTCTCAGGATGGGTAGAAGCTTTTCCTACCCGGCCTGAAAGAGCATCAGAAGTAGCCCGGTGCCTGCTTAGGGAGATAGTTCCCAGATTTGGATTTCCTACCAGCACTGGATCAGACAATGGTCTGGCTTTCATAGCTGATTCAGTATAAGTAAGCAAAACTTTAAACATCAAGTGGAAATTACATACAGTATATAGGCACCAGAGTTCTGGGATGGTGGCAGGAACCAACCAGACACTTAAAGAGACACTCTCCAACTGGATCATAGAGACTGACTGCTCCTGGGTGGACTTGTTTCCGACGGCTCTGCTCAGACTCAGGATGACCCCATGGTACCATGGCTCTTCTCCGTACGAAATTGTGAATGGGAGGCCCCCTCCCATAATAAAACAGATGTCAACCAATTTGCCTCAGGTAAGGGGAGAGGAGATTTCACAGCAGATGGAACAACTGGGTAAGGTAATAAATCAGGTAACTAAGTTTGTACAAGAAAGGGTGCCATTCCCCCTTGGAGAACAGATTCACGAATTTGTGCCTGGGGATCAGGTGTGGTCAAGGACTGGAAACACGACTCCTTGGCTCTACATTGGAAGGGTCCATATACTGTTGTTCTTACCAGCTCTATGGCAGTTAAAGTTGCAGGTGTCATTCCCTGGATCCACCACATGAAGGTGAAGAGAACATACCACGCAGACCCAGAAAACACTTAGTGGACTGTGCAGAGGGACTCCACTAACCCTCGAGAGATTAAGATCATCCTTAAGAAGGAAAAGAAGATCCTGGACGAGCCCCTTCAGGATGAAGCTGAATAATCAACTCCTGCTGCTTGGCCTCATCAACGTGATTTTGAATTTAACTTCTGTTTCACCTTAGGAAAATGTTTTCATCGCATGGGCACATTCCTACGCGGGCTTCCACAACACCTCTAACTGCTGGTTATGTGGGGCTATGCCTCTGTCTGTGATGGATGGACTTCCTTAGTGGGTGTCACTGCTCTGCCAAGATTTTAAACCACTCTGCTCTTTTCTGGGATGACAAAAAGAGACTTTCCTTTCTCTTGTCAATCATAATCTCTCCCTGTTCTCGGTAAGCCAGACCTAGAGTCAACAGACTTGAGTCATGGGGTTATGTTTGATGTAAACACCAGTTTCATAGAAGTAACTAAAGCCTAACCTACAACAAGCCCTGGTAAATCTACCTTATTTACATGCTAGGTGGACAAGGTCTGTGTTTCAATGGTATGAGTATATTGCTGCCTTATTCATACCTTCTACAGGCACAACAGATACTATGATTAAATTAGAATCCTTGAAAAATTACACAAAACAGGCCTTCCTAGATAGTGCTAAAGCCATTCAAGCCTTAAATGAAGAACAAATCCTAATGAAAAAAGTGGTAATTCAAAATAGAATGGCTTTGGACATGCTCACAGCTGCTCAAGAAGGGAACTGTGCTATAATTAAGGTTGGATGTTGTGTATATATTCCTGATTTATGAGTCCCTTGGACTGCAAGGAGATCCAGCCAGTCCATTCTAAAGAAGATCAGCCCCGGGTGTTCTTTGGAAGGAATGATGCTAAAGCTGAAACTCCGGTACTTTGGCCACCTCATGCGAAGAGTTGACTCATTGGAAAAGACTCTGATGCTGGGAGGGATTGGGGGCAGGAGGAGAAGGGGACGACAGAGGATGAGATGGCTGGATGGCATCACTGACTCGATGGACGTGAGTCTGAGTGAACTCCAGGAGTTGGTGATGGACAGGGAGGCCTGGTGTGCTGTGATTCATGGGGTCGCAAAGAGTCGGACACAACTGAGTGACTGATCTGATCTGATCTGATCTGATAGTCTATATAGGATACAATTTTATGTGTATATGTGCATATATATATATATTATATGATTAACATGTTAGAAGATAAGACATAAAGTGACAATAAAGTTTTGGAGTTATTAAATATATTTTTAAAAACATGATAAGAAAGAATCAGACCACTGAGGCAGAAGATGCATATCCTACTTTCTTGCATAAAGTAGTTTTTATGACAATAAAGAACATGAAAGCACATGCTAACTCAAACTTTCCTTTTGTAACATCCTCCCTTGAAATTGATGAAGGCAGGAATTTATCTTGATCACCATGTTTTCATCATGATGATAATAAGTATTAGTGTTGTAGCCACGCATTCTGGGAAACAAATTCACTCAGAAGGACAATGCAGACAGTGGAGTACAATTTATTTGGTTAGGTTCTTGGCTGAGATGGTCCCCTTCCCCTGTAATAAAAAGACTAACAGGAGAAAAACAAGTTTAAGAACATGCACACCTCCTGTATACATGGAAGATATCCAGGAAAATTGAGGTAACACAACAGAACAGGCCAAGGTCACACCTTAAATACTTTCTTCAACTAATGACAGAAGAAAGATAAAGGGCACTGGGGAGCCATCTATGGGGAGGTCACCAGGTAAAGCACAGTAAACAAAGGTATTGTTACATAGATTTAAGTCGGGGCCTTCTGCAGCAAGGAGTTTGAGATTCAGTCATAAGATGGTCCAGTTCAGTTCATTCACTCAGTTGTGTACGACTCTTCGTGACGCCGTGAAACGCAGCACGCCAGTCCTCCCTGTCCATCACCAACTCCCAGAGTTCACCCAAACCCGTGTTCACTGAGTCAGTGATGCCATCCAACCATCCTCTGTTGTCCCCTTCTCCTCCTGCCCTCAATCTTTCCCAGCATCAGGGTCTTTTCAAATGAGTCAGCTCTTCACATCAGGTAGCCAAAGTATTGGAGTTTCAGCTTCAACATCAGTCCTACCAATGAACACCCAGGACTGATCTCCTTCAGAATGGACTGGTTGGATCTCCTTGCAGTCCAAGGGACTCTCAAGAGTCTTCTCCAACACCACAGTTCAAAAGCATCAATACTTCAGTGCTCAGCTTTCTTTATAGTCCAACTCTCACATCCATACATGACGACTGGAAAAACCATAGCCTTGACTAGATGGACCTTTGTGGACAAAGTAATGTCTCTGCTTTTGAATATGCTATCTAGGTTGGTCATAACTTTCCTTCCAAGGAGTAAGCGTCTTTTAATTTCATGGCTGCAATCACCATCTGCAGTGATTTTGGAGCCCAGAAAAACAAAGGCAGCCACTGTTTCCACTGTTTCCCCATCTATTTGCCATGAAATGATGGGACCAGATGCCATAATCTTAGTTTTCTGAATGTTGAGCTTTAAGCCAACTTTTGCACTCTCCTCTTTCACTTTCATCAAGAGGCTCTTTAGTTCTTCTTCACTTTCTGCCATAAGGGTGTTGTCATCTGCATATCTAAGGTTATTGCTATTTCTCCCGGTAATCTTGATTCCAACTTGTGCTTCCTCCAGCCCAGTGTTTCTCATGAGGCACTCTGCATATAAGTTAAATAAGCAGGGTGACAATATACAGCCTTGACATACTCCTTTTCCTATTTGGAACCAGTCTGTTGTTCCATGTCCAGTTCTAACTGTTGCTTCCTGACCTGCATACAGGTTTATCAAGAGGCAGAACAGGTGGTCTGGTATTCCCATCTCTCAGAATTTTCGACAGTTTATTGTGATCCACACAGTCAAAGGCTTTGGCATAGTCAATAAAGCAGAAATAGATGTTTTTCTGGAACTCTCTTGCTTTTGCCATGAACCAGCAGATGTTGGCAATTTGATCTCTGGTTCCTCTGCCTTTTCTAAAAGCAGCTTGAACATCTGGAAGTTCACAGTTCACGTATTGCTGAAGCCTGGCTTGGAGAATTTTGAGCATTACTTTATTAAAGTGTGAAATGAGTGCAATTGTGCAGTAGTTTGAGCATTCTTTGGCATTGCCTTTCTTTTGGACTGGAATGAAAACTGACCTTTTCCAGTCCTGTGGCCACTGCTGAGTTTTCCAAATTTGCTGGCATATTGAGTGCAGCACTTTCATAGCATCATCTTTTACAGAGTAGTAAAAACCCTTACAAATGGAGATTTCCTTCATAAATATTAATTGATTTTACAAAAGGGTAGCTTCTACAAGATTTTCAAAGCTTCTCCTATAGCTGTTGTCTCTCCAAAAGCTAGTGAGATAACCCTTATGCTAAAAAGGCATTTTGGGAGGATAACACATTTTCTCTCCTTCAGACATATGCATATATATGTATATATGAGTGTGTATTCATAGATCTCTAAATTAAAAATTCTATAGTAGTAATGTAAGGTACACATTTGTAAATGTACCCTTTTTTAATAACTAAACTAGAAAGAGATCAGGTCAAGAGCAGCTGTGTAGCATCGATGATCATAACCAGAGCAGAGTTTTTGATTATCAGATGAGAAAAATAATGTATTATTTCAGAAATGGTCATCATTATGTTACTAGCAGCCATCACTTTGCCTGGGTATAAGTGTCAACATTTCTCACAGCATGCATTAAATTTTTCTAAATCATCTGTCGCATTAGTGAAAAGTAGCATGTCTGCCCTTTTAGGAGGGACAAGACTTCAGTTATAATCTCAGCTTTGTGATGACTCAATTGTGTGCCTATGAACACACTACAACTAGTGTCTTATTTACATGGATCATGAATTACTCAAGCCTGGGGCCATTTCTCTCCAAACATTCAGCTCCAATCTGTGAATATAGAAGCTGTTCTTTCATGTTTAAGGAAGGAAGAGAGAGAGGGAGGGAAGGAAGAACTCACATTACTTCATCCTCAGTCCTCTCTGTAAAATTAAGAAGATGGACTAGACATTCAATTAGGTTGTTTTTTTTAATTCTGAAATGTCACGAGTCTATGAAACAAAAATTGTTATATTATTTATATTTTTTTAATAATAGGAATTTCAAAATAGGTATCTGAATACTGATGATTTATCAGGCTTACACTCTATTTCCTAGGTTGGAATTCAAACAAACAAAACAAAAGTCCTCAGGTACTAGTTTTCTTAAATAAGTTTTAATAAAATATACCCATGTTAGAGAAATGCCAAAATACCAAATCGGATAAACACAAATTCAATATATTTACTTAGAATGTAAAACTGAACTTTAGGAGCACTATTTCTTAAACTAATAGGTTGTCTGCTACTTTCATATAGTAATTTTTGTCCTTAACATTCTTTTGAATGCAGGTAATCTAAAGTCAAAATAAACTGATAGTAAGATGCAAAATAGAGGACCTAGACCATTTCCATAGGTTATTATCTTAATGGTACAGAAGGTTCATCTGTCACTTAAACATTTTTTAAATTAAACAACAACTGCTATCTGTGAGAATTATTTTACATGTTTTTGATTGAGAGAAGGATAATCGTTCTATGATCCCGGATTTAACTAAAACTGAAAAAGAATAACCAAAGCATCTAATTAATTATTTATTTAAACAAAATAACAGTTTGCCAATACTGACTCAGGATCTTATTTTCAACTCTCACAGCTCTTCTTGATTTTATTTTTTCACTTGTAATTACAAATCCACAAAGACTGATTGCTATGCTAGATGTCAAGGAGAATGAACCAGATATGGTTATACATCTTCACCCTAGGAGCTGGTGATTTGCCAGAGGTATAAAATGAATTTTAAATTAAAATAATTTATTATAAAACACAAATATGTGTGATGGGGAAAATAAGTTACTGAACTTATTTATGTTTTTTGAATTGTTAATTGGAGGAAGAATGTGAGTTTGCATTAGTTTTTGAAATATAGCAAAGTATCAAGACAATTTTTAAAAAAAAGATAAAAGGATGAACAGCATGAGAAATATTGGATGCTAAATGTTAAACATACATGAAAAAAAAAATAAGAAAGCACTTTTATTTTACAAACTAAATATTTAGCTGAGATTTTCATTGGTTTTTCTTTCCAGTTCTGTGATATCTGCTTGAAAGTTGCTCTCTACACAGTCTCTCCATCCTCTATATCTAAGGATTATTTTCTTAACCTGAAATACTTAAAACTTCCTTTAGCAGGAAAAAAATTCATGAGATATTTTATATCCTGCTGGGATCAAGTCTGACCTCAGACTTTATATGTGGTAAGATGTTACTTGTTGCATAGATGTTAACACATCTATGTTCTGAGAGGAATATAAAATAGTTCTGAGTCAGGCTGAGAGCAAAGTTCACATTATAATAATAGTTCTTTGACTATATAACAGGGAAAAATCATGAAATACACAAATAACAAACAGTAAAAGTCTGATATGATAGCCCTGCATTTCTCTAACACCCTTATTTCTATTCTCAACACCATTGTGTTAGTCCAGCCCTTATTTTATCTACAAAGTGTCTCTTAATTGGTCTCCCTGTAAATTATTCCTAGGCTCATCTTCCTAAAATACTAATTCTTGGGTTATTTCATGGTTCAAAAACTTTCAGTGGCTCCCATGTGCCTCCAGTATAAAACCCAAAGTCTGTACCCTGACATTTCAAAGCTTTTTTAACCAAATATGCTTAATGTATATTAGTGAGAAGAAATAAAACTATCAGTGTTGATATATTAAATAGCCATGGTGTCAGGCACTAGGAGAAATTTACTTATATTTTCTCAACTAATACTCACATGTGTTTTGTATACAGAGCTGTCATTTACCCCACTTCAATATATGAGTAAAACAAGACTGATAGACTTAAATAACAAGTGTTCCCAGATAGTAAATTGTGACTCCAAACTGTGCTGCCTTTCCACCACAAGATCATTTGTGTGTACAAAAATCACAACTACATTGGAAGAAAGTACATGATGAGATCATAGTAAGAATTTAAACTGCTTATTAAATGGATGATTAATTGCCTTAGACTAGAGTCTACTGGAAAAAGCACTGGCAGAGGGATCAATACCATGAGAGAGGTCACGGTTAATAATTTATGTGTCTTTCTCATCTAAATAATAACAGAAATGAGGAGAGTGAATGGATCAGGGAGAAAAGTCTGTAGACAGAAAAGAACAGAACTGTGGGCAAAAGGCAGTAAGTGGGAGGAAGAGAAAGGGGAACCAGTGAAAGAGCAAGAGGAGAGAGCCATCAGGCACAACCCAGGAATTACAGGGCCCCCAAAGAAGAACATACATGAGAACCCCTAGATTGTTCCACCTTCTCTGTCTTCAGTCCTGAACTACAGACCTGGAACAGGTGTTACTTTGGCCCTGGTCACACTTTTTTAATGACCCTGAAACTACCCAGAAAACCACTATTAGCCTGGCTAGTCCTCATAAACACCTAAAAGGAATCATTTGAAAATGGAACTCCCTTGCCCCAGCAAAATACTTAGAAAACTAATGTAAATTATCTTCCTTACTTAAAATTTCATCAAGAAACAAGCCAGGAGATTTATAAATATTTACTTACTAAAGTAATAAAGCCAACAGAAGTAAGAGTGAATTTATAAAACCAGAACAAACAAACTAAATTGACTCTGGGTTCTAGTTCTTAAAATTTTTTCCTTCTTTTAATTTGCTCTAATAAAATTATCCTTAAGATTCATGGAATAGAAAATGCCACACACTGAAGATATATATATATTAATATATATTTGAAACATTTTACATTGATTTACATCTATCTATTTGCAACTATAGGAAATCACTTTACACTCCTGGGATTAGCACTGTGAGAGGCTTTTTAATTATTTAGAAAATATTTAGAAATTATTTCAAGTAAATCTTATTTATCCTATCTCTGAAGCATTTCATTTTCTGTGAAGTAGAAATAGGGTCTTACATATAGTTATTAATATGATATATATAAGGTTCATAATTAAAGTAGTAGAAAATAATTTATTAATTATATAAAATATATTGATGAACATTCATAAGCCAACTATGGGAATAGACTAATCTGAAACAATACCAAAAACAGCATTAGAAAAGTATTTTCCCATAAAATAACTAGAACATTATTCAGTTTCACTTCCACTTGCTCAGAAGCTGAAGTGACCTTTAAGTTCAATTTCTGGAAAATATCATTGATTAACATACTTGCTGCTTCCACTAGTTATATTTCAGAGAAGGGCCAAGAAGATGCATCAACCTGAGACAAAGGTTTTCCTTGCATGTTAGATTGCTTATACGTAGATGCAGGAGCTACCCATTTGTCTCTGGATTCTTCCTAAACTTACACCTTGGAAGATGCTTCTCTTGGGCAACTTTATTTCATAAGTGCTATACTACAGGTTCCTTCAAGATCCCCTGAAGCCCAACCTTTAAAGAGCAAGAATCCAGGGACCTCTTGGTAGCTAGACCATGGCAGCAAGTTCAGCACCGGTACAGGGTCTAGTCCAGTCCTCGGGCATGAGCCTGCACTACAAGAGACTGTCACTGGGCCAATTTCCAAATCCTCTAGTGGATGGAGAGTGAATTAGGTCATTCTGTTTTCTTTCACTCCTTATAAACGGGACTGAAATAGAATATTCTGAAACCACAAAGTAGTGAGAGCATTTAATAAGAAGTTTCAAGTGCAATAACTGGTTAGCAGAGGTACAGGGACAAGGTAGTGATCAAACAGGGGAAGGAAGCTGAGGGCAGGGGATTAGAATGACCTTAGAAGGCCCACATTGGAGGGCTAAAGAAATATCTGTGTACTGAGTTAAAAAAAGTCAGAAGCAGGGGGATATGAAGGCTGTTGAACAAATCTGTGTTGTTTATTTGGGAATGGAGCACTTCAAGGAATGTGCAGTGTTATAAATCCAGTAGTAGATGGCTAAGGAATGGTGAACTGCTACAAAATAAACCTGGAAATTTAGATGGGGCACCAAAGGATTATATTGTTTGCTGTTTAGCTTCTACAAGCAGCTGCTGCTTCTGTGACAGCTAGTATGAAAGGGTTCCTTTGCCCTGGATTCTCCTTCACATCCCTATAGCATAGTCAGTCACAGTATGCCCCAAATGATGTTTCTTTAAACACACTATTGTGCAGAAGAAGGATATGGTAATAGTCAATCCTAAAATGTCATTCTCTTATCCAGGAATATACCTGAAGGAGGTCACAAAAGGACCTTTTTCTGAATGAGATTAATGGAATCCAGCAGATAAGGAACAAGGCAGCAGAACAGTGTGGAGATGTGTGAGAATCTGATCTATATGTAATTTGCATCATCTTGTAAGGATAATGGAAAGATAACACAGTATAATACAACATTTGATTGTCCTATATTAACCCATTTATATCTTGCAATAACCCTATGAGATTAGTGCTTTAATGAACCCAAGTTAAAAGATGGGAAATGGACATAAAAAGGTCAAGCAACTTGTCTAATCACACAGTTCAGAGGTGACAGAACTAGGATCTGAATCCAAGCTGTCTGCTTCCACAGGGCATAACCTTAACCACAGCACCACATGTTCCCCCACACTTGAAAGCCTCAGTTTAAAGTTCCACTAATTAAAGACTCTTTCAGTTTTCAGAGAGATCTCCTTTTTACACATAATGTAGAGAAATGAAGACTAACCCACAGGGGTTGTAGTGGTGTGGTAATGTACCTGGGACCTGGGAGAGAAGTCAGGGATGGAGATAATGCTCTGAGCATAATCTCCATAAAGATAAAAGAGGTTAAGGTGAGAGGATGACATCATTTAAAAAAAGGCTGCAGAGAGAAAAGGCCAAGACTATGAATAGGACTGTTTGTTTTTTGGATTTAATATCATAAGATTTGATTTGACCCTTGATGATAATGAATTACAGTCACCTACTTCAGGGCTGCAGCCATGGTTTCTCACCTGTATTTTGTCAGTGACTCGTATAGCATATAGCAGGCACTCAATAAATACTTCTTGAATTAAAGAAAAGATGAAAAGGGAATTCAAGATGGAAAGGCATCAAGAGTAATATGAATATTACTAATAACTAATAACTAATAACTAATAACTAATAATAACCTTTTTACAATGAAGGAATGTGTGTGTGAAAATAACTTCATGAGGAATTATACATCTAAATTAGTTATAAGAGGAAAAACAAAAAAGGGGTTCTGAATAGAATAATTTATATTCAAGTATTAGAGATTGTGTACTTATTACATAAAAGACTTGGTGATATGCATGGAAGTATGGAGAAAAATATCAAGGTAGCAACTACTTGGTCCTTATTCTTGAGAAACTTAGTCCAAGTAAGAGAGAAATAGTTATCGGAACTGAAAAAGATCGTACAGACAGGAGGGCAGAATTTAAGTGAAAAGCACTTTTTCAAGCAAGATTCAATGGCCGTACATGAGGGTACCTAGGGGAGTGGGCACTGGTTTGGGGCCAGGAGAAGTGATGGTAGTAAGAGGCAAAACTATCCAAGTAAAAGAAGAAATCAGCTCAAAGTCCCAAGAGGAAAGAGTAGAGAAACTGTAAGCCCATGTGGTTGATGCTAGTCTGTCCTCTTTATTAATTCAGGGAATTTACAAGACTTTTTTGTTTTTGCTCATCTTAATATATCACCCACATAAAGCACACTTTTAAACCCTGTTTGTATAAAATAAAGTAATGGAAAAAAGAGAAAGTCAAAATTGTCATTTCCGATTATCAGAAATAACCAAAGGTTACAAAAATATAAAAAGAATGATTGGTGACCATCATGAAGATGATGGTTACATGTTTTATAAATATTAAGGAAAAGCAGATCTGAATGCAATTCTTATTTTTAACGTCGCTAGTGAACTGCACAGGATATGAGTGACCATTTCTTGTACTCTAAAAAGTTTTGAAATATGGATCAAAACTACCATTTTCTGGAATGTGAAAAGGCCTATGTGATAATGACAAAACAAAAGAGCTCTAAGCAATCAACATCCAGAGACTTGGAGTAGGGTGAAGTAAGGAATCCCAGGATCTCAGCCCAAGCTCTCTGAAGGGTCTATTGAGTGCACATGTGTAAGCACAGCATTCCTCTTCTATGTAAACTACTTCTGCCAAAAACTTGCCCTTTTAAAAACCTGAACAATGAAGACTCTCTGCCAAAATTCATCACAGTGTAGTCTAAGACAACAATCCCCACGGCGCTGAGAAATGTGAATCAAGTCAAAGAAAGGGAAATGTTATCCCCTCATCTGTATATCCAGTACAAATGCTTTTGAACAGCTACTTTACAGGTGATAAAAGCCTTCATAAGTTGATACAATAATTTGACTTATACTAATTTTCTACTTTGTAATTATACATAACTCACCTTACACTATTTCATCATGCAAATACTTTTACAGATAGAACAGTCTGGCTACTTCGACCTTCTACCAAACTGCTTGGAAAGCAACTTAACACCCCAATTTGATCATGATAAGGAAATATTTGAAGCTATAAGACGGAGGCTAGTGTGGCCAAAAGAGTGAATTTTGAATCAGAATATATGTGAAGGATAAAGTTAGTAAGTATACAATTTCACAACTGTTTTAAAAACCTGTCTTCTGATAAGGAGAGTCAGACCTCACAATTGATGAGATTTGAGACGATTATTTTCATCTGAAAAGACTTTTTGAAAATAGTACCTTAGTTATAATTATGTATTCATAAGTCATCAATTACTTGAAAATACATTGATAGGAAGTAAAAAAGGAGTCAATGATAGTCCATGCAAAAGCATAAATTTCACATCTCTATTATGCAAATTATGCAAACCATTTCTAAAGGTTTTGGTCAGAATTTGTATTTCTGCATTCTTCTTTCAGAATGAGTTGAATTACCATAGGCAGGATCTCTCTTTTAAAAAATTGCATTCAATCCTTCCATGTAACAAAAATGAAAACCTTGTACCTAAGATTCCAATGGAAGCCCAGAACACACTAGTCATATTTGATCTGGGTCTTTTTCAGACATTGTCCCTGAATCTCTGGAAGTTCAGTGGGGTATCACTAAAAAAAAAGGCCCTTTAGCCACATATTCTGGGACTGGATTCCATGATTTTTCCCAAACAACTTCTTGAAATGTGTTTCTTTGTGTGCTATGATTCATACAAACTAAAAACAAGACAAATAAAAAAAGTATGTTTAAACTTTTCAACCACTGCCACAGTAGAGCACAAATTCAATAGAAAGTTGACTATAAAGCACAGTCAGGTAATTATTAAATAATTATAAATATGAGATAATAAAAAATAAGACATCAGCATGTATAAAGGTGAAATGACAGGACTTTTAGTCCAACTATAAGCAAGAGATTTCCCAGGTGGCACAGTGGTAAAGAATTAGCCTGCCAATGCAGGAGACACAGGTTTGATCCCTGGGTTGGGAAGATCCCCAGGAGCAGAAAATAGCAAACCACTCCAGTATTCTTGCCTGGAAAATCCCATGGACAGAGGAGCCTGGGGGGTTATAGTCCATGGGGTCATAAAGAATCAAGACATGACTGAGTGACTAAGCACATAAGCAAGAAAACTTACTAAAAGGGAAAAAAAAAAATCCTTGGACTTTCAAAACATATGCAACCATTTGTAACACAGAGAATAGAAGGAATAATGTGAGTTTTATAATAGAAAGTATATACGTAAAGTGAGGGAAAGAATTGAAAACACACACACAGATAAAAATGGAAATGGCAACACATATCTACATTTTTGGAACATATATGAGTCTTAATTTCTATGAATTTAAAGGGATATAAAAGACTCCTTAGGTAAATTTTTAATTTTTAAAATAAGCAATGATATGTGTATTATACCTATAACATTTGATATGGAATAATCTTTAATATATTTAATGTAGTAGATGTCCTTGAGATTCAAAGAAGAGAAACAAGAACATAGTCATTGAGCCTTTTTTGGCAACAATTTGAAAGCACAACCATCATGTAGAACTGAAGACATCTGACACAGAATATGGATCTTGTCAATATCGATAAAATAGCAAAGACTAAAGTGTGAAAAAAGTGTGCCCTCTCTTTTAATATTTAAGGCTGATTTATGGAACATTACTGATACATAGCTTTCTTTGCACAAGAACCGATCACAATGGTGATGTAAAATTTTTTATTAATCCAAGTAATATATTTTATTTTGAAAAATAAGTAATTACAAGAACACTTCAAAATATGCATTTATTATGATGAGATCTATTATACTTAGCATCAACAGGAAAAAAACAGTAGAATAGTTCCACCTTGAACTAGGAGAATAAAGTAAGCGTTAATTGAACAACATTAACCTTTCTGACCAGAGAATGGTTCACCTTTTATATAGTTTCTCACCATGGTCAATCTATATGCTTTCAAGTATAATTTTTACAAATAGATGTTATTTTTCAGAATGGTTTTAGATGCACAAAAACTGAAAAGACAGTACAGAAAGTTTCCTTAGAACCCACATCCAGTTTTCCCTATTATTTTTAAATCTACGATAGATAGAATGGACATTTGTTATAATGAATAAAATCAATATTGACATTTTGTTATTACCTAAAGTCCAAGTCTATTCTGATTTTTTTAGTATTTATCTAATGTTCTTTTTCTTTCCATGGGTCTCACCCAGAACACCACATTACATTTAGTTCGTGTCTCTCTGACTTCTTCTTGCTTATAACAGTTTCTCAGACTTACTTTGGTTTTTTATGATCTTGACCGGTGTGAGGAATGCTGGTCAAATATATTGTAGACTGCCCCTCTTTTGGAATTTGTCTGATGTTTTTCTCATGGTTTTATTGGGGTTATAGAACATATTAAGGGAGAGGTTGAGAGGGGGAGTATTCCTTTCATCCTTCATATCAAAGGCACATACTACCAATATGCTTTAGGACTGTTGAGGTTGACCCTGAGCACTTGCCAGAGACAGTCTCTGCTCGCCTTGTTTACTGTAAAGTACTCTTTCCCTTCCTTTCCATGCTGAGTACTCTTTGGAGGAAGTAACCATGCACAGCTCATTTCAGAAGTAAGGAGTTATATGTTCCCCTTCCTTGAGGGCCAGATACCTGCATAAAGTGTTTGAAGTTCTACTGGATGGAGTATTTGTCTCTTCTCCTTTATTAATTCATCACTCATTTATATTAGCATGGTCCCATGGATACATATTTTATACCTTGGGTTATAATCAATAATAGTTTACTTATTTTGCTTAAATTATTCTAGTGTTGGCCATTGGGAAATTTTTCAGCTGGTTCCTAGATCTCTTTGACATACCCCTATCATTGTGCACATTTGGTATGTTGAGTGTATGTGTGTGTTTGGGAAACTTGTTTATTTTTTGGCAAAAGATGATCCAGGCTCACATACATTTCCTGCCCCAGTCCTAGAATCAGCCATTTCTCTGAGGATCCCTGGTTCCTTTTATGGGACAGTAATCCTAGAAAATGAGATCTAGGCCCTAGCTGTCACATATAACATTTATTTTAAAAATAAATTTCATGTTTAACCTAAGAATTAACATATATATTTATGTGTAGTGGATTTATGGATAACTTTTTATTACATTTTCTTACTTTATGCTTATCTGTATTTACTGATTTTTCAGTAATGATTGTGAATGTGTATCTGTAATGAAATCATTAATATAAAAGTTCTTTTAGATGTACACCCCATTTCAACAAGAAAACGCAAATTACTGTCAACTTCTACTGACCTTGTATTTAGTACTGTAAGTAAACTGAGAATTTTGAGGGTTCCAAATAGTTCTTTGAAATGAAGTGTTACATTTCAAGATTAAAAGTGCTCCTCCAAGTAAAAAAAAAAAAGTATTCATTTTTTCACCTTAGAACACACTTTTTTCTTTCATAGAACAATTATTTCAGATATAAACAGCAAATATTTATCTGAAAGCAACAATAGCAAATACCAAAATGCAAGAAATGCCTGAATGTCATATTTGTGGACTGGGCTTTAGAAGGAGAGAAAACAAAAAAGAAGTAAAAGCCTCACACTGATTTTATACATTCCATCAAAGAAAACTAGATTATTTAGGTATAATTTGAGATTAGAAAGTCATTAGGCACATGTTCAGCTGTCAATATGTCTTTTTTTTTTTTTTTAAAGGCTTCTATAGAACTATTTAACTTAAGAGGGTACTTTTTTTCTGGACATTGCTTTTATGCAGTTCATACATGCTGATGTTAAAAACTTAGACTATACTATTTCTCTGTCTCTTCACTAACATAACTCCAGACAATATTTCTACTGAGAAATTGTATTCGTCTAATTTCTGCTAATCTAATGCTTGAAACTAGATATATTTAACTCAGTTACTAGGTACCAGCTATATAGGCTCTGGACCAGCTATATATTTCTGGACCAAATATAATACTGTAATAAAAAAAAGTACATAATTAGTACAGGAAAATATATTAGACATTTACCTGATGGTAGAGTAATAATATCACCTCTCTATATCTATACAATTTTATTTATTTTCCCTGAAAGTAGTAATACTGTATTTCTTCTGCTCAGTAATCTAGACTTGGTTTACTTGACTTTGTTCTTAGTAGTTATGGCCCCATTTAATAATGCTTAATAATTCATTAGAAAAATGCACCAAGTGTTCCCATTTTCCTATGATTTACTAGAACATACTTGAGATGTTGAAGTTACAACATAAAATATTGAAGTTATAGTATTATGTTAAATGCCCTATAGAAGAAACAAGGGACATAAAGTACGTCATTTCTAATTTCTGAAGCAGAAGACCCCATATATTTAAATGGATAACAGATTTAGAGAAACACAAACTCTTCTGTGAATACTTGATCATTTAATTCTACTTATTTTATAGTAGAATTTTAATTCTACTTATTTTTATAGGAGGGTAATATGTGTGGCTTACTGAGCATGGCAAAAGAATGAGCAAACTGTCTAAATTTACCAGCAAAAGATTAGAAGGTTGGTTGAAGAAGTCCTGGTTCATAACTATTAGAAATAATTAAACATTATTATTTACATGGAGATAAAAGATCAAATATTAATGATGATAAATTAAAAGTCACCAAAATCATTTAAAATTTAAATATGAACAATCTATCTTATTACATATTCCAACTTTTTGAAACATTGTCTTGAATAATTTATATTTGTAAATGTCTAATAATTTAAGTATACCTCATTATTATTACTTAAATTTCAAAATAATTTCAATGTGTTGCAGTCTCTTATCAGTGCATTTCTTGTTTGCAGTGAATTTGCTTTACCTTTATATTTCTTGGGCTTCCCTGGTGGTTTAGCAGTAAAGAATCCACCTGCCAAGGCAGGAGACGTGGGTTCGATCCCTGAGTCAGTAAGAGCCCTGGAGAAGGAAACAGCAACCCACTCCAGTGTTCTTGCCTGAGAAATCCCACGGACAGAGAAGCCTGGCAGACTACAGTCCGTAGAATCACAAAGAGTCAGGCACAACTTAGTAACTAAACAGCAAAAACGACTTAAAGTTAAGGTGAAATAAGGTGGACACAGATGATGCAGATTCTCATTTCTTAATTGGATCCTTCTAAAAAATATAATAAATTCAAAAAGAAAATAACTTTTTGTAATATGCAACCTTTTACTAAGTATTTTTATAAACCCTATTTCACATGATCATTACACTGCTCCTATATGTTATGCATTATGATAAAACACTCCACATCTCAACTTTTTTTTTCTATTAAAGGTTAAAACTCATATAAAAGCAAAACTCTCCTTTCTAAAATCTCAGAGAAAGTAAAGTATAAAACCAAAGATCTTTAAGCTGATCTTTTATAGGGGACAAAGTGATTCAAAATCATTTTATTAACTGCTTGATAATTAATTATATTTCAATATTTGTTAGTATCTAAATATGTTTAGCATTGTACTAACCTAAAGTTATAAAAAGTTAGAGAAGACAAATCCTAACTTCCAGGTCCTTTTGATCCAGTTAGGAATTATAAATAAAATTGTAAGGAAACAAATGACTGAAAAACTCAGAATATTAGCTTAAAAGGCAGGATGAAGATATAATAATAAAAAGGAATTCTGGCCAAGATTTCCTAGAGTAAAGAAGTATTTTTTAACTAAGTTTTGAGGTAACAAGGTGTGGGATTGACAAATTTTTCCCATGGTCAGTCATTATTACTGTTATTACTACTTATTTCACAAATATGAATGTTTCTTTTTCCTTCAAGGAATATGTTATCAAGTCTTGAAATATTTATTAATACTTTACTTAGGTTATCTATATAGGTCCAGGTACATATAAAAGGAATAGCTTTTCAAACAGAGCTATGGTTACTCATGTTTATTAAATAAATCATTTATTAATTGACAAGAATTCTATCCAAAAAACATGTATCATCAAATTATTATGTCTCCCAAACAGAACAGTAAAGTTCAGTCACATTTCTTTTCCATAATGAAGTTGTAACAAACAATCTGAAGACATACTAATATTCATTAAATCACCACCAATTAGAACGTTTTCCCCTTGAGATTGATAAGTTGATGTTCTAAATAATAAAAATGGGGATGACTTAACCCAGTAACTCTGTCCAAGCAGAAAACAAACAGAGGGCAACAGAGATATCTGCCAATTCCAGAGGACATCTACAGATAACTTTCAGGTCTGTGATAAACCTTTTGATAGTTTACAAATACCCATGCAATGCAAAAAGACCACAGTATGAGGAATAAGACCTGAGCACCATGAAACATATAGTTTTAATTTAACTCCAACTCCAAACAATATATTTCCTAGTTTTGGAAAAGACGTGAGAGTAATTCAGCCTGGTGACTCAAGTTCAAACCTATATTTAATGTGTTAGCCTGTCACTGGAAACAGTACATGTGCTTCCTCTGCCTTTGTAATTGTTTATATTCCAGACCCTCCCTGACACCAAAAATAATTCCCACTCCCACCCTTACCAGCTCCCTCCACACACAAAGGAGATTGAAAACACAGTTTAGCTTTGTGTATAATTTTCCCATGCAAAATTATAGAGCAAATTATCTAAGACTAAGTACAAAGTCTGCAAAAAGGCAAAAGAAAAGATACATAATTATTTATCTTTTACCCTTAGTTTCTACTGGTGTTGGTTATAATTCTCTGAAAATTTCAAAACATTTTGCATTGCCAGGCATTTTCCCTTAATCTCCCCTCTCAGAGAGTCAGCAGGAGGGTAACAGGAGTCAAATGATTATTTCTTGCAAGCAAATGGGCCACAGACACAAAGGTGAAATGGTGGTGCCAAAATATGAAGTAAGTTTGTAGGTATCAGGTTGTGAAAGCAGTAAGTAGACTAAGGAAAACTTCATTAACCTCAGAGAATTTTCTCAAAATAGCCAAAGGGTTACTATTTGATAAAATGTTTCTTTTTGTTCTGTTTTTCCTATATAAACATTATTAAATAATTCCCCATAAGGCACAGTGACCTGTATAAATATAAATTATTAATATCATGTACATAAGATTCTTGTTCTACACACTTGTTGTGGCCCATACCCATCTTCAACCCTGAATCCCATTTAAATTGTTGGGGTTTTTCCCCTGTAAATTATAATACACAGATACTGCATCAAACTGATCTTAGAAAGGTCCCTTAAGTGGCGTCATGGAAAGCTGCCTGAAGTTCTTAAAAGGTGACCAACATCCAGGTAAAACAGTTCCAGTCTCAGCTCCACCTCTTACTAGCTTACATTTGAACAGAGCAGCTAACACTTTCACATCTCATTGTTCTCATCTCTAAAAGGAAAGTGACTGCTTTGTTTACTCCCTTAACCACCAATACCATTTTTAAGAATTATATTTTTTCTTAAAATTGAAAAAACCAAAATGGGACACCCCACATTTCTAACTCTGTTTCTTTTCTTTAAAAAGAAAAACTAACTAAACATGGCGAGTTCATGGCTTAATGTAGCACCTTTCCAAAGCATCACATTTTTGACCTACACCTTAAATGCAATGCATGCCAAGTTGCTTCAGTCGTGTCAGACTCTTTGCGACCCTACAGACTGTAACCCTCCAGGCTTCTCTGACCACGGGGATTCTTCGACAAGAATACTGGAGTGGGTTGCCACACCCTCCTCCAGGGCATCTTCCAGACCCAGGGATCGAACCCTCCTCTCACAATTCCCGCATTAGCAGGCGGGTTCTTTACCAACTAGCGCCACTTGGGAAGCTCTTAAATGCAATACTTTAATTACTGGCTGAGAGGGAGAAAAATCTGATCATAGAACCCGGATAAAGGGACAAGAGACCTTGCTGAGGTTTCAGACAATGGCAGTCACACAATATAGGTTGCTGACTGACATAATATAAAGCCTAATAAAATTGTGTGTACAAAAAAAAAAAGAAAAAGAAACGTACTGCTGTTGAGAATATTAATGGTGATAATGTACAAAATACCTAGGATGCAATGTGTTTGTCCCTTCCCTTTTCCACCAGTTTTCCACTTCATAAATGGGCAAATTCCATTTGAAATTTTGGCAGTCCAGATCAGTACCCTTTTATTGTCTCTCAGCTACCTCTTGACCCTATTCTTATCTCTTCCCACATCTCCTTCCTGTACTTCCTGGCCTTTTCTCTTCCAAAGGCCAAGGCCTTTTCCCATCTCCCTGACCTGAACCATCACTTCGTAGCCTATCAGCGACGGCTTCTCTGGCCAGCTTTAACTGCTAGAACAGGCCTCAGTGATTCTGAGGCGGGACAGAGTTAAAGTAACTGCTGGCTGGGGCTGCTCACACCCAACCCAGACCTTTCCTGCTCATCCTCCTAGCTGTCTGGCTCAGAACAGCAGGAGAAGCGAAGGCAACACAGGAGTGATGACATGTGATTCTCTCCCTTCCCCACCCTTCACATTTTTCTTTCCACGTGCAGAACCCGGAAGGCTCTGACCGCTCTTGCCCCGGCGGTTGCCATGGTTACACAATAGCAGCCCCAGACCCCGGAGTGGGGTCTCATCCAGTCTACCTCGCCCTCAACCCTTTTCATCCGTTAGGGACACCGTCCTCAACACACACCCACGGGAGGAGAATCTTTCCAGCTAAATTTGACTTTCGGTCCCCTCGCCCCTTCTCTGGCAAATGGCACTGACAGGCTAAGGATGGGAGGGGCTTTGGTGGGGAAAGAAGAGTCTTCGTAGAGACATTTGCCTTTCATTACAGCTTCACTTGGGGCTAAATAGCGGAAAGTTCGCCTATTTAACTCCAGTCTCGGTAACTTAAAATTGGGGACCTCAGCGGCCGCAGCTGCTGGGCACGCGGCTCCGGTCCAGTCCCTTCGAGTCCAGCCTAGTCGCGGGAGCGCGGCGCCTCCTTCTCCTGTCAGGTCCCTTCCGCGCGCCAGGAAGCAAGCAAAGCAACTCAGCCCACGAGGTTGAACTAGCTCGTGAGGGAAGGAGAATCAGGTGATGCCGAAAACTGCCGGGGCTCTTCCAGGGCGGACCATTAACGCATGAACTCCGGGCGCATGGGGAGGGGTTGGGGAACACCCCGCGGGGTTAAATCAGGCGGGTTAAACTCCCGGCAGGAGTCAAATCCGGGCCTTTTCTGAGGGAGCCCAGCGAGGCTACCGGGGGATGCCCGGCTCCCTTAAGAGTGCGTTTGGCAAGAACCGCCTTTCCCAGTCAGCCAGCTCTGAGGCTGGTGTCTGCTTCCAACTTTGCCCTCCGAGTCTGGGAAGATGCAAGCTCCCGTCAGAAGGAGCGTCACGGTTCCCTCACAGGGTAAAAGGCGTCGCCCATCCCTCCCCAAAAGCACCACAACACAAACAACCGCCACGGTCTCCCCGTCCCCTCCCCCACGCGTCGGGAAAAGGAGCGAGGGAGGGCGCAGACGCCCCAGGTCAAGTCCTCCTCAGACGGTCCCCACCGACGCGTCTGCGAATGAACCTGCAGCCGGGGGAGCCAGGGGGCACGTTCAGAAGCGCTCCCGGCCGCCAGCGTCCCGGAGGGAATGAGAACGAGCGAAGTTCCCGGGCGCGTCCGGGAGGAAAACTTTTGCCCGACTCGGGCTGAGGAGACTGCGGCGGTGGTGGCGAGTGTGGGGGCTGCGCCCGCCGCCACGCTGTCCCTGTGCCGCGAGCCAGGACCGTCCGCGCCTCAGCGCCGGATTCTCCGTCTGGCCCCCGGCGGACCCACTCCTGTCAGCTCCGGAGAGCTCTATCCGTCCCATAATGTTCCGTATCTCCCAGACACTCGGTATCCTCACTTCAGACCCTCGGCCACCCCGGAATCCAGTCATCCCTTACTGAACACCGCGGTCCCCAGAGCACCCTCCCACAGGAGCAGCAGGTGACCCGAAACCTGCCTTACCTGCCGCGACCTCTTCTCTCCCTCCCTCGGTGCCCGCTGTCTCTTCAGGAAGAGAGGAAGGGGATGCAGGAGGTGCGCGAGCGAGGCGGCGACCCGGGACACCGGCGCGACCTCCTCTGAGCGGCAGCGCTAGCTGAGCCGCGGAGCCGCGGGCGGCCCTGGTGGAGCGAGGAGGCTGCGGCCACAGAGGACTGGCCAGGAGGCAGGGGGCGCTGCTGACCCCCAAGCGCCCTGCCGGAGCGGCGCGGAGCCAGGCACCAGCTGGAGCTGAGGGGAGGCGAGGGTGGCGAGGAAAGGCACGCTCGGAGCGGGAGGCCGGCTTTTAAGTTTGTGGTGTGACCGCAGCAGCTGTCCCGGGAGAGACTCAGTCTTTCTAAAAAGGGGATGCTCAAAACGCCGGGGATTACCTCTCCCCTTCCGATCTCCTCCCCCAGCCCTTGGCCCCCCCTTCTCAGTGCGCACGCCAGTCCTCCCCAGCGTGCAGAAGTCCATCCCCGTCGGCGCGCGGGCTGTCAGCAGCGTGGATTAAATGTAGCCCCAGCCGCGCTAGGGTATGTTTTTCCGGTCAGGGCACTGTGTATGTAAAGGAACTTCTGACGTTTGAACCCTCGCCTCCGTGAATTTAGGGCCTGTTTATTGTATACCATGAAGTCTCCAAAGACTCCCCGCGGAAGAAACAGGACAAACCTTGTCTCAGAAACTCTAGGACTCTAAAAGAGTACCTGTGTTCCAGTCTATAAAATTACGATCCACTGTTACTGTTAGTGGCCTTGAAAGAACTGGCCTTGAAAGATGAGCGACAGAAATCAGCCCACCAATAAAGGGCTGGCACCGAGGGAAGACCAAGCAGAAGGAAAACAAAAAACAAACACACACACAACAGAAGGTGTAAGTCTTTTTTTTTCCTCTTTACCTCATACCAGACCAACAGAGTTAAGTCACTTATTCCTGTCTTACTTTCCCTGTGTAGATTTGTACACACCTTGGTCATGCAATAGAAAACTTGGAAGTGTATGAGGAATAGGCTGAATCCACATTTTGTGGAGCCTGGAACTCACACGATTTGGAGGATTTGGGATCCTCTTTAAGAAAATGAATACAGAAATAATGATTTGATTCCACGGATTTTAGAAATGAATTCGTTATCAGGCTGACCTCAGGGACATGGAGAAGGGCTGTGCAAATGATGAGTCATGAAACTTTGGGTCTTATTGGCTAACGTGTCTATTATGGGAACTCTGGGTCCGTGGTCACACACCTTGCACTTATTAGTCTGAAACATAAAACCGACTTGGGGTGGAACCTCTGAAAAAAAGCAGCCACGGGGTCCTGCATTTGTCAGCTTGATTTAAGAGCACAGCTTGTAAGGTCTCAGAGCTCCCTTGGCAAATGACAAGGCGGGGTTTGGTTTGGGGGCAATGAGCAGACAATGGCAACAATGGAAGAACTGGTCTGGGGAGGAGACTCTTCATTCAGCCTTCCTCTGCTCAGGGAGCTGAGGGCCACCAGAACTAAATGAGTCATTTTAAGTTACAGATGGTTGGTGGCAGAGCCAGCTTAGGAGGGATTCAAGTTTCCTAACTCTAACCAAGGTTCTTTCCTGTGTCTCATACTGCCCCATCACTGTAACCTTGGTTTTGACTGTCAACCAACAAACCCCATAATTTTCTTCTTTGGATACAGGAAAATTTACAGACTATTCCAACATATAGCCATGTTTTTTGCTGCATGCTTTCTATTTAGTGTCATACCACTCATTTTATAGTTAACCATATGCTTGATATGTTTGCTACATTTTAAAATATTTTTATGTTGTTTTATTTGTTTAGGTCATTGCCCCCAGACCAAACTGCAAGCTCACTGTGACAACAAAATGCCTCTTTTGTCTCCCCCAGCATAGCTTAGGGTTTTGCATATGGTGGGTTTGTGATAAGAAGCTTTTGATTTTTATTCTATTAATTTTCTAATATTTTGTCAGTTTGTTGGCCAGAATGTTGTATTTAACTAGAATTGTGGTTAACTCTGGATTTCCCCTTTTTCCCTCCTGTCTCAAATCCTAGCTTAATATACTCAAGCTAAATGACATCTCCCTTTTGCTACTGTCTCAAACTTTTCCACAAAACCCCCAAAGAAATAGTCACTCTCTCCTGTTTTTCCAAAGCACTTTGATTTCGCTACCAAATACATCTCTTTCACATTATATCATACTAAGTTATACATTTGTCTGCATCCCATACAAGAGTATCACCTGTTTTGTGTTCTTGTTTCTCTAGCTCCTAAAACAATGAATGCCTATGAATTTGTATTAAACTGATTTAGTTTGAAGTACCCTGACTTCAAATTTAGACCGCATTTTCTAGGGCATCCTGAACATACCATGAGAAGACAACATCTGGAAACTGGGTTCTGTGCTTTCTTTCCTTTTAATTACTCTGAGCACGCAGCAGGCAGAGTCAACCACACAGCTCAGTTGTGATGAATGGCCTCAGCTGTGCCCAGGGCTTTGTAATCCTCACGATACTTGTGAGTGTCTCGCATATGGTGGGTGCTTAACAAATATTTGGGGGTTAAATGAGTTAATGAAAACAGTGGATGTGATGACAATAATTAGTCACTGAATTTATTTCTGAAATTTCTACTAACTCTACAGGATCTCACACAGTATGGATCCCACATATCCCTAGTATGGTTTTACAACTGTTTTTAAGAGTTTGAAATTTACTGTTATCTAAAGCAGTTTGGTGGGAGAAGGCAATGGCACCCCACTCCAGTACTCTTGCCTGGAAAATCCCATGGACAGAGGAGCCTGGTGGGCTGCAGTCCATGGGGTGCCTAGGAGTCGGACACAACTGAGCGACTTCACTTTCACTTTTCACTTTCATGCATTGGAGAAGGAAATGGCAACCCACTCCAGTGTTCTTGCCTGGAGAATCCCAGGGACGGGGGAGCCTGGTGGGCTGCCATCTATGGGGTCGCACAGAGTCGGACACGACTGACGCGATTTAGCAGCAGCAGCAGCAAAGCAGTTTGGTAATCTGGTCTGCAGTGTTGGTTAATACCCAATCTGGATTCTTAAAATAACATCCAGTAGGAAAAGACTGAGCACACACATACACACACACACACACACACACACACACACGAAAAGTATTTTACAGAGTTTTATTAAAATGTAAGGTGTGTTATATAGTTTAGTTTATCTTCAAGGGTGACTCTTCGAGTCTCAGCAAATGATCCTTAATTACACTGAAAGAGATGTCTCTCATCATGCGTGCTCAGTCCCTTGTGTCTGACTCTTTGCAATCCTATGGATTGTAGCCAGCCAGGGTCCTCTGTCCATGGGAATCTCTAGGCAAGAATACTGGAGTGGGTTGCTGTGCCCTCTTCCAGGGGATATTCCTGATCCAGAGATGGAACCCACATCTCCTGCATTGCAGGCAGATTCTTTACCGCTGAGCCACCAGGGAAGCCAGTATGTATCATCAGAACTACCTAGTTGGTGCTGCTATATCTGTTCTAGACTGAGGGGAAAAAGAAAAGAAAAAAAAAGGAAAAACAAAATTCCTTCCAGGTGCTTGGAAACTTTATTGAATGAGTAAACTTGTCTTGAGTGTCCAGTTTATTCCTCTGTGACACACTACTCATCTTCCTTAGGGCTCACAGATTGAATCAAAGTCATTTTCACTCTATGGTAGTAGATATACATTAGATAATATGAAATACAGTATTTCTTAAGGATTACATTTTGATACTGAATAATGCTAAAGAATAAAATTCTAATTGTAGAATTTCAAGAATCGTTAATCTGTTTCAGAACCCATAAAGGAAGGTAGCATGGATGGAAAAGGATAGAATAGGTATATGCTAGGCTTTTCCAGTTCCACATATAGCTACCTCTGCCCAGGAGACAGGAGAATGATAATTACTGGCTCCAGAGTTTAAATCTAGCAGAATCTCAGAGGTTTTGACTATACTTTAAGCAGAAAGTAAGTACTTTTCTGTACAATCTTCTGTTGACAAAGCTATGGAAATTAAAAGGAAAAAGACAGATAAAAGAGACTGCAAAGTTCTCTGCACAGAGACAAGGAAATGGAGACGAAACCCAATCCATTTAGTGCTCACTTCTATAAAAATAATCGTACCTTGGTCAGACATAAAACCCTTCTGCCTTATAAATTAAAATACTATTTTATGAATATTTTCCCATGTATTAGCACATTAGTACCAACAGATAAAAGATATTATTATACTCGTATAAGAAAACTGGGGTATGTTTTAGTTTATGTCTAATTGAAACAAGTGATGACATGAGTTGAAAGCAGCTCACCCAACTCCTAATCTTCTATCAGATACTTTCCCTTTATAAACTGAAGATATTTTTTCACATCTGTTTCATTTGATCATGACAATTCACTCATCACTGGATCATTAGGTAGTAACATATTAAGATCATTATATCATGTTTAGTAGTGGAAAAGAACACACCTGACTTTCACCTTTAATACAGTATTAGACATAGTATTAGCCAGGCATAGATCTCTCAGAAGTAAATGGATCCCTGTTTCTCATCATCAAATAAAGACAGAAGATAGTTTATAGTTAGTTCATCGGAATGTGAAACTATAATGTCTTTGTGTTTTAAACTCTTATAACATCATAATCATAAATATTTAGAGTTAGGAGAGACTTCAAAGATCCTCTAGTCTTCATGTTATACATGAGGAAATGAAAGACGAGAAGACGGAGTGATCACCTAGCTTCTCGTGACTTGCCTTGATGCCCTCTGCAAAACAGCACCCTGCTATATAGCCCTTTTTTTTTTTTGGAAAAAATAAAAATCAGTTATTTTTCAAACCCTTTCTAAGCCAGAATCTTAAGGTTATATTTACTTAGCTGGGTTGGGGTGTGGTGAATAATTAAATTCAGCAGGAATGCACTTCAAAACAAAAATAAAAACACAGCCCAACCCCTTTGGCCCAAGTCCTGAGACCTCAGAAAAGAAAACCTCCTTGACTATGAACATTCACTAGAAACTGGAAAGGCTTTCTGTGTCTGATATAGGACTCCACAGAGCTATTGCAGAATGGAGGAGTTTAAAATAAAATAAATGACTTTTTGTTTTATTTTTATTTTTTTTTATTTTTAACAATGTTCTTATATAAACAAACCATCCCCAAAGAAATATTTTAAGTGAAAGCAAACAACTTTCCTATACATCATATAAGAAAAAAATATCTTTAAGTTTGCTTTTCTTAATACCTCATACCACCACCACTCCACCCTTAGAGCTTGCTGTGGACACAAGTGTATTCTAAGAAAGTGGGAGAAAGGGAGGGATTCCTATGATACCTAATTGAGGCAAGCCTTATTTATTTAAGAGTGATGAAACCAAGAAAAATATGCCCTCTTGTGGCTTATTTGTTCTACTTCACAACTAATCTACCATGCTCTATTATTTCCTGAAACTCAAACATACCTATATTCCAAGTGGAATTAAACTATTCCTTTGTGCGGTAACTGGAGAAAACAGGTCTGTGCAGACAGCAGGAAGACGTTCCAGGACTTCTGTTTTGTTCAAGGTCTTAAACAGCAGCTTAGCCACAACGAAATCAGTATCCCTAAAAAATGGAAAATTTTCCAAAATAACCCACAGATTCTTACAGATATTATAAAAGTGCTTTCCAAATAAATGCATTAGATAGAATTTCTTTCCTAAATAGTGAGGTTTGTGTTAATAAACCTAAACCATCAGTTCCACAAATAGGAGAAAATTCATGATTTCCTTTCCTACTGTGTTTATCCCTCTAATATTTCTTTAGCTGTGGGATGATGCATATTTTTCCATTAAAAAGTAAAATGTATAATAGTTAAGAGAATCCTGATTTTCATTCTCTGCATATTTTTCTCTCCTACTTGTTCTTCAGAGATGAATATATAACAAATGTATTAAATTTTTTGAAAATGCCCGCCATGTTTTCCTAAAACAGCAGTCGAGATGGGGTTAGTGGGAAATGATCTCTGCTGATCAAGAGGATGACTGTCATGTAGCTATCATTATCATTTAATAACTTAGTAACTAAGTGAATGTCAAAGGTTTAAAACAGGCCAGAATGCTAAATCCTTAGTCCATCATTGTTATTATTTTACATACAAAAAAAAAAAAAAAAGACTTAAACCACACATTTTCCATTTGGCTGGATCTGCTTGTGTGTTAAGTAGGCGAGTGGGCCTAATCTGCACCCTTACTTTAGCAAGTTCTCTACTGAAATAGACTGAATTATATCTCACTTATCGAAGAATAAATACAACTTTCCAAAATGCCCAGTTTAACATGGAGTTATTGCTTTTGTAAATTATAAGCTTAAAATGGAATCCTATAGCTTAAGTTTATCTAGTTCAGTGATCATTCTGACCCTTGAAGCATAGATACACTTTACTGGAATTTTCATTTGCAAGGAACATTCGTTCATCAAATAGTTGACTTTTAAATTTTATTTACCTTAATTTACTGAATAATAATAAGCCACTATACTACTATTTAAAAACTGCCTTCTGTTTCTATTTGACATTTCAGTAAAATTATGTTTACCTATGGCAAGCAGTTTTACTTCCCAAAATTTATTCATGTGTTTGCCAAAAGAATCTACATTAAAAGTCTATGATATATGTGTATTTTAAAAATTATCTCTAACTTTACAATATGTAAAATATCCAACTGTAAGAATGGAGCTAATTTTAAAAGACAAAAACATGACCATTTAAAAATTATCAAGAAATTAGTATTTCATTAATTAAGAATAGTAATAAAAGATAAGTGATCCCCACTAACGAAGGTTAATATTGTAAGTATGGTATGATTGATAGCATGCCCAGTATTAAAAATGGTGATCTTCCAGTATTAACTATTAGAATATTATAAACTTATGATATTTGTGTATCCCTGTTGTGTATGCTGTTGTTTTGTTCATTTTCTTTGCTTTTAGTGATATTATTGTTTGAATGCATTGGGAGTTATCCATTCTCATGTTGATAGCCAGTTGATAACAGTGAGGTATTGGTTAAAGATCAGATAAACAAATAAAACAAATTAGAAGTCTAGAAAATAGACCTAGATGTATAGTCATGTACATAATGGGAATTTTGTTTTCTGCCTCCAGACTTTAGTGTACAGTAACTGTCTTCTTTTTAGGAATTCCCTGGAAGTACAGTGGTTAGGACTCCACACTTTCACTGCCACAGGTGCAGGTTTGATCCCTGATCAGGGAACTAAGATCCCACATCCCTCAAGCTGTGCTGCAGAGCCACACCACCCCTCACCCCTCAAAAAAAGCCTTTTCTAAAAATTACTTTTGTTATGTGGCATTTGAAATAGAAAAAATAGCAAACACACATGTATACACAATAAAATAGAACTCACATTGAAGAATATGCCACTTAAACTAAGAGTTAGAAAATTATAATTCTCTCAACTTTTCTTTGTGCTCTTCCCTGATTCCATCCTCTTGCCTACCATACAGAAATGAACAATATTCTAAATTTACTGCTTATTTTCTCTGCCATTTTTCTGTACTTATGATTATAGCTCTAAACAATATCCAACATGATGCTTTATTCTTAACTTTATATAAATATAACAGCTTTCTAAAAATAATAATTTTCTGTGACTTTCTTTACCCTGGTGGCTCAGATGGTAAACAATCTGTCTGCAACGTGGGAGACCTGTGTTCTATCCCTGGTTTGGGAAGATCCTCGGAGAAGGGAACGACAACCCATTCCAGTATTCTTGCCTGGAGAATCCCATGGACAGAGGAGTCTGGAGGCCTACAGTCCATGTGGTCACAAAAAGTTAGACACGACTGAGCGACTTTCACTTACTCACTTACTCAGCAGTATCTAAGATTCATCTTCCCTGTTGTGAATGCTGTTGCTTTTTGTTCATTTTCATTGCTTTTAATGATATTATTGTGTGAAGATGTCATGAGTTATCCATTTTCAGGTTGATAGCCAGTTGAGTTGTTTCCAATGTTTTGTTATCACTAAGAATGCTTCATGAACATGCTTGAAATATGTCATTTTATTTTTCTGTTTCTCAGGCCCTTTATGAGCCGGTTATGAACACAGAAACCAATCCAAGCATTTAATTGTCAAGCCAAAGGCATTTAAGATAGGAAATCGGAGTATAGGGAAATAGATGAAAAATGTTGGAAGGAGCAACAAAAGAGAGAAGGACAGGGTCTGGAAGAGTAAAAGGAAAAGAATGATCCTGAGAGATTAGGTACTACTAATGCTCCAAAGCTTCAAGTCTTTGTTGAGTGTGGTGTTCCAGTCCTTATTGGATCTGCTAAAATGTGTTGCCTTAACCAGAACTGGGCTGATGAAAGGTGTTAGCTCTGTGATGCTGGAGTTAGAAACACTTTGACCCTGCTATTTCTTCTCCTGCAGCTACCAG
This sequence comes from Bos indicus x Bos taurus, assembly GCF_003369695.1. NCBI lineage: Eukaryota > Metazoa > Chordata > Mammalia > Artiodactyla > Bovidae > Bos > Bos indicus x Bos taurus. The sequence goes on from NC_040079.1 coordinate 84,339,694, forward strand.
AAACTACCAAAGCTTGCTTCATTTTGAGACCCAGAAGCATAAAGCTTTTCTGTTTCTCATCTATTGATCATCTGCAAACTTTTGTCTTGACTAAATCTAACCAAAGGCCAGATGGCAAAGTAATATAAAATGGTCTAAAGACTTGAGCAGACTTTTCGTAAAAGAGGGTATTTAAAGGGCCAATAATGTCGGCAGCTACCACGGAAATACAAATTAAAACCACAATGTGATTCCATTACACATCCACCAGAATGACCAAAATGAAAGGACAAAATGCCAGTAGTTGCTAAGGATGGGAGGATCCAAACTCTCATACATTGTAGATGAAAATGTAAATTTTTACAACCTTTTTGGAAAACTCTTTAGCATTATCTACCAAACCCTAAATGTATACATACCCTATAGGCAACAATTCTATGCATAGATTGAGCCCAAGAAAAAGGTATGAATATCTTCATCAAAGTAACTATACAATAATGTTTATGACAAAATTATTTGACATAGTCTCACTTGGAGACCATGCAAACTATCCTCAACAATAGGAAGGATAATATATTGTGGACAGTTCACATAAGGGAAGGTTATAGAGCAATAAAAATAAACTACAACTATGCCAGCAATGTACATTAGCTTCAGAAAACCAGTAGTTAGTGAAAGAAGATAGGCACACATAGTATGATTCATAGTTAACCTTTTTTTTTTTTTTGCAGAGGTAAACCAACTGATTTTAAGATTCAAATAGAAAATAATCATGCAAGATGAGGAGGAATGACTCTTTATGATCTTGACTCTTCCAAACCAATAACAAACAACACCCTTTTATTGGTTCAAGTTTACTTCATTGTATTTCCATAATGTTTTAAAGCTTTTCTCTTAACTGTTTTGTACATTTCTTTTCTTTTTTTGGCTGCACTATTCAGCCTGCAAAATCTTAATTTCCCAACCATGGATTGAACTCATGGACATGAAAGCCCTAAGTCCTTACCATTGACCTCCAGGAAACTCCCATGTATATTTCTTAATGTTTCATTGTTTTACATTATTGCTGATATTGTAAGTTAGGTTTTCCTTTCATTATATCTTCTACCTGGGTATTGTTAATAGATACAGAGGTTGTGTGCATGCTGAGTTGCTTCAGTCGTGTCTGACTGTTTGTGACCCTGTGGACTGTAAGCCCACCAGGCTCCTCTGTCCATGGGATTCTCCAGGCAAGAATACTGGAGTGGGTTGCTATGCCCTCCTTCTGGGGAAATCTTCCCAACCCAGGGATCGAACCCATGTCTCTTACATCTCCTGCATTGACAGGCAGGTTCTTTACCACTAGCACCACCAGGTAAGCCTCAGATGTAGAGGTTGCTGCTGCTGCTGCTGCTAAGTCACTTCAGTCGTGTCTGACTGTGTGACCCCATAGACAGCAGCCCACCAGGCTCCCCCGTCCCTGGGATTTTCCAGGCAAGAACACTGGAGTGGGTTGCCATTTCCTTCTCCAATGCATGAAAGTGAAAAGTCCAAGTGAAGTCGCTCAGTCGTGCCCGACTCTTAGCACCCCCATGGATTGCAGCCCACCAGGCTCTTCCGTCCATGGGATTTTCCAGGCAAGAGTACTGGAGTCTATTGCTGTCTATATATTAATTTTATATTTTGCTAATTTTCTGAATTATTTTATTGTTTCCTTAACTTTAATCATGGATTCTTTCAGATTATTCATGAATACTATCATAAAATTGTTAATGTCTGGTCTATGAAGGTTTGGTGGAAATCTTTAATACCTTTTTTCTGCTATATAAATTTAACCTTTCTATTTCTACTGGGTTAAATATAGGTAAATTATATTTTCCTAGATGTTATCTCAGAGAAGGCAATGGCGCCCCACTCTAGTACTCTTGCCTGGAAAATCCCATGGGCGGAGGAGCCTGGTAGGCTGCAGTCCATGGGGTCGCGAAGAATCAGAGACGACTGAGAGACTTCACTTTCACTTTTCACTTTCATGCACTGGAGAAGGAAATGGCAACCCACTCCAGTGTTCTTGCCTGGAGAATCCCAGGGATGGGGGAGCCTGGTGGGCTGCCATCTATGGGGTCGCACAGAGTCAGACACGACTGATGCGACTTAGCAGCAGCAGCAGCAGATGTTATCTATTTCATATAAGTTTATAAATTTATCTGCCTAGAGTTGGACAATAATTACTTAATTTTTAATTTTCTTTTTGTTTCATTGATCTTTATCAGTTGTAATTTCTTGTTAATTTTCTTTTATATTTAATTAGGTGGGCTAGTAATTATTTTGATTTTTTATTAAAAAACAACTTTTTCATTGATTAGTTGGTTGTACTGTTTTCTGTTTTAAAATTCATTAATTTTTGCTATGCATTAGTTATTTGCTTCCTGCTTTTTTGTTTTTAGTTTCCTTTTTTAAAAGTTTTGCTTTGAGGATTTTATTGTTATTTTCACTCTGATTTTTATTAATATAAACAGATACGTTTTCTTCTGATTATCACTTGAATTAGAGCCAAGAGTGTCTGATATGTAGTGTTATATTGTCATTATTTTTCAAAAATTCTGCAATTTGATTTCCTATTTCCTCTTCCTCCAATGAATTAATAGAGTTTTTTTTCCCACCAGGAAAAAGAGATATTGTTGTTCTTGCTTATTTTAAAATTATATTATTTTCTAAATATATTGTATCCATGTAAGAAAATGTTATTTGCAATATTTATGCTTTATAGAAATTTGGGAGATTTGAGCAGCCAAATATATGGTCAGTTTTCATGACTTTTTTTGTGCACTTGAGTTAAAGGCACTTTCTCTGTTAGTCTATATATTTTCATATGATCTATCCTCTTATTTTCTGTCTATTTCTTCTACCTTTGCCTGTAGTTTCTACTTTATAAAGTTAGGTGTTCTAATCTTTGGCCCATAGATGACCATAACATTTCCTTTGTGTATTACGGTCTAATATTATAAACCGCCTCCTTTGCTGCTTGATACATCTTTGCTCATCCTTTCATTTTCAACTTTATGAATAATATCATTTTAGACTTATTTCATTAACTCAACATATATAGTAGACTTTTACTTTGAGTCAGTTTGAAAATGTTTACCTTTTAGTAGATGGATTAAGCTCATTATGTTTAATAGGATTAATTTATTTTGAAGAAACTTGTATTATTTTGCACTTTATGTACTATATGAATAATTTCACATTTCTATAGTTTTTTCTTTATATTCTCTAGTTTTATCTTTCCTTCTTTTTTCTTTTTGATATTTTTATTTTGAATGAGAGTGATTTTCATCACTGGAAATGTTTTGATTCTCATTTTTGGCTTTTTTTCCCCCTAAATTAAACATGGATTATTATTATTATTATTTTTTTTTTTTGCTAATGTCTGTTCCTTCTGAAAGAATAAATTTTCATAAACCAGCAAAGCAGGTAATTCTCTATGAGGAGTTTGGGTGTGGATTCCTAATTTTCTTAGTTTCTAAGTTCTTTTGGTACAACTGGAGGCAGTTTTCTTCGTAAATGGCTCCTTTCATTTCAGTGGAGGAGAAAGATTGATAACATGTTCTGATTTTATGATTCTCTTTCCTTAGAATGCTTGGTTTCCACCACTTGTTTATTCTTTCCCATCAGTACCAATTCCCCAAGGAGTCCCTTTCTCCCAGAATCTATGGTTTGCCTTCCCAAAGTACTAGTTTTGATTCTGTGTTTTCAAGTCCTTTTTAAAATAATTCCCCAGCAGTCTATGCTGTGACCTCCTTCAGTACCTAAATGTAGGACTCCCTCTCTCTCATGGGTTTCTGTTCAGTCTCCTCCTCACTTGTAGCTTCCAGATCTGGCACTACTCAATTTGGGATGTTTGTTTCCTTATTTTTATGTAAATTAAAGATTGTGGTATTTTCTGTCTCCTAGTTAAGATATAGGAATGCGTTAAGGGTGGTTTCATATGCGTTCCTTCTTATTCTATATGGGTTTTTTAGAGGCTGTGAGGAGAGATTCCAATGTAGGTGGTTGTCATTATTCTACAGAAACCCAGAAGTGTTTCCTTTTTTTCACAAAACAATTACAATATGGTTTTATACCAATGGAAATTATATAGTATGGAAAGGAAGAATTAGGAGAGAACTTTTGGAATGATTTCCTTGCATAGAAGCAAGAGAGAATAAGGTTTAGTACCCAAGGTAAAAAGTCACTTTTAATAAGAGCAAGGAGAATTTGTGGTAAATTGAGAGAGGGCCGAGTTATGTGTAGTGAAAAGCAGGTTAATAGGCAAAAGATTTGTTGTGAGCTTGTGGAAGTTCTTTTTATTTTTATTGAAGTTTAGCCAGTTTACAATGTTGTATTAGTTTCTGGTGTGCAACAGAGTGATTCAGTTATGTACATATATAAATTATATATATATTATTTTTCAGATTATTTTCCATTGTAGGTCATTACAAGGTTTCAAAATTGTTACCAGTGCTATACAGTTTCTCTATTTTATATATAGTAGTATATATATTTATATATATAAAGCTCAAATTCCTAATTTATCCCTTCCCCCTTTCCCCTTTGTTAACCATAATTTTGTTTTCCGTGTATGTAAGAACTGACTCATTTGAAAAGACCATGATGCTGGGAAAGATTGAAGGTAGGAGGAGAAGGGGACGGCAAAGGATGAGATGGTTGGATGGCATCACCAACTTGATGGACATGAGTTTGAATAAGCTCCAGGAGTTGGTAATGGACAAGGAAGCCTGGCGTGCTGCAGTCCATGGAGTCGCAAAGAGTCAGACAGGACTAAGTGACTGAACTGAACTGAAGCCTGTTTCTGTTTTGTAAATAAATTCATTTATGTCATTATTTTAGATTCCACATATAAGCAATATCTTATGATAGCTGTCTTTCTCTGTCTGATTTATTTCACTTAGTGTGATAATCTCTAGGTCTATCCATTGCTGCCTCTCTTCTCAGTAATGTGAGATTAAGACCAGTATCTGAGAGGAAGATTGGAGTGGGTATCATGAGGAGGGAGTGGAAGTATACCCAGAAGATACCCAGAAGGGTGTGGATATGTTAGTAAGAAAAACAGCATGATATATGTTTTTAGCCCAATTTATTTTGGAAATATAAATATGTTCATATAGCATGTTTTCATGAGTTGATTAAATTAAGTATTAGAGACAACCAAAACTGTAGTTTTGCCAAACACTTTGAAGACAGAAAGGGATTTTTAAAAAAGACTTAAAAGTTCTATTGAAGCTCAGAGAAAAAACATAATCTGAGATTATGCAGAAGAGATTATAAATTAAGTGTATGGACAGACTGTGGTCAAGATGGCTTTGGGCAAGGTCCTTACAGGTAGAACCAGAACATAAGCACCTGGAAAGTATGGGGGTATAAGTGAAAGAGGCTGCAAAGAGAGGTTGTTTCATGCAGGAACCCTGTAAACAAAGTCCTGATGTGGGAATGTGGGCTGTGTGTTAAGGAAAATATGAATATGTCTAATTTTTCTGAAATAGGTAGCTATAAAATTAGAAAGTAAGAAACAGCAATGAAAAAGTAGATATGTAAGATATCAAAGCAAGTTTTAGATGCCTTACTAAGAAAGGACTTCACAAATTGAACAGGAAAGATATTGGAAAAACAAATTTTAAAAACTTTGAACACTGTAGTGATTTCTTAAAGCAAGCAATCTTAAAACTCCTTGCTTTGAGAATTCTAGTCTGCCAATAGCATGTTTTGGATGTGGGGAAAATTAGAAATCAATAGTCCTTCTGAAGGATAACTACAATATTCCAGGGTAATAAGGATATGAACTCAAGGAATGGCCCATAGAATCAGGGAAAGAAGGTTCAAGTGTAATAAATAGTTGAAAATTATATGTCTTATGTAATCTAGATTAAATGAAAAAAGTAGCTTTAAAGATAAATACTTTTTAAAGCTAATTCACAATACAGAACATTTGAGCACTTTAAAAAATTTTTATATTTTGGCATTGACAAGGAAGATGCTTGATAGACTAGACTATTACTTAATTGACCCTGTGTTAGTCATCTGAGGGTAGTGACTTTTCCAACTTGGCAAAGGCATTTGAAACTGACTTATTTTCCAAAGCAGTTGAATGAATAGTCCTTTCAAATGACATCCATTGATCTAATATGGTAAAAACAGACTGTCAACCACTTCAAAATAGCCTTCTGAAGTCATTTATTGATTTGGTCCGATTTAGAAGTAAATTTTCCCTAAAAGTATCCCCCAGACCTAAGCCAGTACGATGTAACTGAAACCTACTATGTAATATATAACATCTCTATGGAGAAGGCATATTTAGTTCTCTCACTTTGTATAGGAACATGGCTCCTAGAAGTGATGGGCACTGGTGATTTCTCCCTTCCTTGTGGTTGATTGTTAGTATGACTGGGGAGAAGAGTCCCTGTGCACATGCTAAGTAGTGACTGAGCATCCTGCATAAAGGCTTTTGAAGGTAAGGAGGTCATTGGAACCAGGTTTAGTTCCCAAGTCTCACTCAGTATTACCTCCTCTAACTGTAGGAATGGGCTTTCTTATATACTTTTTTGCTATTAACACTCTTGGTTTCATTCTTTCTGATCCAGTAAGAATTTAATTCACTGTTACGGTTTTTCTTGGTACTGTCTAGGCCCTGAAAAATACTCAAAGACATTTTAAAAGTTTCTAATAAATAGTAACATCAGTAATCAGAGAGAAATTAAAACAAAAAAACTTTGCTTTATTTTTCCTCATTTCCCCATGTCTTTCATTTTTCCTTCTCTTCTCCTTTCTCCTCACTTATCTTAGCCAAAATCAATAATTTGAACTTTCTTTTTATATTGTTTTTGATCTCTCTCAGCTAAAAAAAGTGACCAAACTCCTGGAAAATTTGTCCCTGTCTTTACTTCTTTCCCTAAAAGCATGCCTGGTGCTTGAGTAGCTTCATATGCAGTGGGAGATACCAAAGTTTCAGGGGATAGCGTCTTCCTTTTTTTTTCCATCCTCCAGAACATGCACCTTACCATGTGAGTAGCACTTGACCAGTTAACTTCTTCACTCAAGTCTATGACTGTGGCAACTAGTGATCTTTTTATTTCACCAGGCCCAGTAGCATTTCCTGTCTCAGGCTTACCTCAACTCTCACTGCGTCTACAGAGTACTGAGATCCTCTTAGCATGTAGGCACAACTCAGGCAATTTCCTTTGTAACAATCAATGCAGAGTTTCTTGCTCTGATAACTTGACCTTGGCAGTCTCTCCACATTCTTAGCTATGTCCTTTTAGCTGGGTCCTATGGGAACAAGTTTCAGAGAAAAATGACATCCCAGGCCCTCTTACAGACAGACCACCAGGTTGGCATGAGTTTCCCAGATTGGTACCTGGTTGAAGGTGTAGCTTCCCTCCTCACTGACTGATCTAACAAACATTCCCCTCTCCTGACCTACATTGGAACATACTTAACTGATTCATGCTTCTGTTTTCTTTCTCTATTCTCCTTTCTAATCCCCATTGGCTGGAAATCACCAACGTTCTCCTTCTTTTCTTCTTGTTTCCAAATATGGATAACTTACTCTACATATAAACTCATTGGTTCAGCAGGCCAGTCTTATCTCTGAACATATTAGAGGAAGAAGGGATAAAAAAGACAACTAACTGTCTTTCAGGAAAATCCTATGTCCCAAAACAATTGCTTGCTGCAAGTCTCATTATTGAACATCACATGTAGAATGTTGTTATTTTTCTAAGCAATGTTTCTGAAACAAATTTCAAGGCACCAAGAAGTAGACAGCTTGGGCAGACCAGGAGAGAGCCAAAGACTCAGAAAGGTAGAAGGGAAGCACATGCAGAGCTTTATAATTTACCCTTGTTCACTTCAGTTCAGTTGCTCAGTTGAGTCCTACTCTTTGCGACCCCATGAACTGCAGCACGCCAGGCCTCCCTGTCCATCACCAACTCCCGGAGTCCACCCAGACCCTTGTCCATCGAGTCAGTGATGCCATCCAACCATCTCATCCTCTGTAGTCCCCTTCTCCTCCTGCCCTCAATCTTTCCCAGTATCAGGGTCTTTTCCAATGAGTCAGCTCTTCTCATCAGGTGGCCAAACTATTGGAGTTTCAGCTTCAAAATCAGTCCTACCAATGAGCACCTAGGGCTGATCTCCTCCAGGATGGACTGGTTGGATCTCCTTGCAGTCTAAGGGACTCTCAAGAGTCCTCTCCAACACCACAGTTCAAAAGCATCAATTCTTTAGCACTCAGCTTTCTTTGTAGTCCAACTCTCACATCCATACATGACCACTGGAAAAACCATAGCCTTGACTAGACGGACCTTTGTTGGCAAAGTAATGTCTCTGCTTTTCAATACGCTATCTAGGTTGGTCATAACTTTCCTTCCAAGGAGTAAGTGTCTTTTAATTTCATAATTGCAATCACCATCTGCAGTGATTTTGGAGCCCAAAAAAATAAAGTCTGACACTGTTTCCACTGTTTCTCCATCTATTTCCCATGAAGTGATGGGACCAGATGCCATGATCTTAGTTTTCTGAATGTTGAACTTTAAGCCAACTTTTTCACTCTCCTCTTTCATCAAGAGGCTCTTTAGTTCTTCTTCACTTTATGCCATAAGTTTGGTGTCATCTGCATATCTGTTACATATATTTAAATTCTAATGAGGTTTCTTTAGGGTCTGAAGATTAAAGGAAGATACTCAGATGCTTAAAATAATGTTAGCAGTTTGAGAGAGAGGTCCAGAATATCATCTGGATGGCATTTGCATACCAGAATGTGGTTAAGTCTGAATGCAGGTCTGGAGTAGGGAAGGGAAAGACCCTGTGCATTATGTAGTGCATCTTAAAGTTTAGCTACAGACTTAGTGTTCAACTCAAGCACGCTCTTTGCACATACCTAGTTCCACAAAACTTACTTGAGTGAGATGCAGAAGTTTTGTATGATTAATGATTAATATGTTGTCATCATATTAAAAATGAAGCAGGAAAAATATTTTAATAAAATATAATAGAATCTGAATACAGAAGACTTAGAAGTAGCTGCTGATACTATGGTTTTCTTCTTTTCTTGAACTGCAGTGATAGGCAGAACATCTTAACTTGCTAATTTCCTTTTCCTACTCTTCCATTTTCCCTTCTTAACAACTATCCCTCCAGCTTCCTATTTCCTTCTTTCTAAGGTCAGATTTATCCTTCAGAAAAATCACTGCAGTAGTAGGCCTCAAGAGATTTGTGGATATATCAATAGATTTCTTATAGTATCCTGGTTAATAATTCATCTGGGAACAAAGTTATTTTATAAAGAATTTTCTTCACTTGAAACAAATAAACAACACAATAAATAGTATGACAGTAAAAAAAATAATAATAAAAAATTTTTTTAAATGAAGCAGGGCAAAGGCTAACAGAATATTGCCAAGAGAATGCATTCATAATAACAAAAACCGTCTTCCAACAACACAAGAGAAGAGTCTACACATGAACACACCAGATAGTCAATACTGAAATCATATGATTATATTCTTTGCAGCCACAGATGGAAAAGCTTTATTCAGTCAGCAAAAACAAGACTGGGAGCTTACTGTGCAACAAATCATGAACTCCTTATTGCAAAATTTAGACTTAAATTGAAGAAAGTAGGTAAAAACCACAGTACCATTCAGATCTGACCTAAATCAAATCCCTTATGATTATACAGTTGAAGTGACAAATAGATTCAAGGGATTAGAGCTGATAGAGTGCTTGAAGAACTATGGATAGAGGTTCATAACATTGTACAGGAGGTGGTGATCAAGACCATCCCCAAGAAAAAGAAATGCTAAAAGACACTATGGTTGTCTGAGGAGGCCTTAAAATAGCTTAGAAAAGAATAAAAGCAAAAGGCAAAGGAGGAAAAGAAAGATATACCCATCTAAACGCAGAGTACCAAACAACAGCAAGGAGAGATAAGAAAGCCTTCCTCAGTGATCAATGCAAAAAGAAAAAGAAAAAAGAAAAATAGAGGGAAACAATAGAATGGGAAAGACTAGAGATCTTTTCAAGAAAATTAGAGATACCAAGGGAACATTTCATGCAAAGATGGGCACAATAAAGGACAGAAATGGTATGGACCTAACAGAAGCAGAAGATATTAAGAAACAGTGGCAAGAATACACAGAAGAACTATACAGAAAAGATCTTCATGACTCAGATAACCACAATGGTGTGATCACTCACCTACAGCCAGACATTCTGGAATGCTAAGTCATGTGGGCCTTAGGAAGCATCACTGTGAACAAAGCTAGTGGAGATAATGAAATTCTACCTGAGCTATTTCAAATCCTGGAAGATGATGCTGTGAAAGTGCCACATGCAATATGACAGCAAATGTGGAAAACTCAGCAGTGGCCACAGGACTGGAAAAGGTCAATTTTCATTCCAATCCCAAAGAAAGGCAATGCCAAAGAATGCTCAAACTACCACACAATTGCACTCATCTCACATGCTAGCAAAATAATGCTCAAAACCCTTCAAGCTAGGCTTTGACAGTGAACCGAGAACTTCCAGATGTTCAAGCTGGATTTAAAAAAGGCAGAGGAACCAGAGATCAAATTACCAACATTTGTTGGATCATAGAAAAATCAAGAGAATTCCAGAAAAGCCTCTACTGCTTCACTGACCAATCTAAATCCTTTGACTGTGTGGATCACAGCAAACTGGAAATTTCTGAAAAAGATGGGAATACCAGCCTACCTTACCCCTTACCTGTGTCCTGAGAAACCTGTATTCAGGTCAAGAAGCAACAGTTAGAACTGGACATGGAACAATGGACTGGTTCCAATTTGGGAAAGGAGTATGTCAAGGCTGTATATTGTCACCTTGCATATTTAACTTATATGCAGAGTGCATCATATGAAATGCTGGGCTGGGTGAATGGAATCAAGATTGTTGGGAGAAATATTAACCACCTCTGATATACAGATGACGCCACCCTTATGACAGAAAGTGAAGAACTCAAGAGCCTCTTGATGAAAGTGAAAGAGAAGAGTGAAAAAGCTGGTTTAAAACTCAACATTCAAATAACGAAGATCATGGAATCTGGTCCTATCACTTCATGGCAAATAGATGAGGGAACACTGGAAATGGTGACAGATTTCATTTTCTTGGGCTTCAAAATCACCACAGATGGTGACTGCAGCCAGGAAATTAAAAGACGCTTGCTCCTTGGAAGAAAAGCCATGACAAACCTAGACAGCATATTAAAAAGCAGAGACATTGCTTTGCCAACAAAGTTCCAATAATCAAAGCTGTGGTTTTTCTAGTAGTCATGTATGCATGTGAGTGGGACCATAAAGAAGGCTGAGCACAGAAGAATTGATGCTTTTGAATTGTGGTGTTGGAGAAGACTCTTGAGAGTCCCTTGGACTGCAAGGAGATCCAACCAGTCCATCCTAAAGGAGATCAATCCTGAATATTCATTGGAAGGACTGATGCTGAAACTGAAGTTCCAATACTTTGGCTACCTGATGTGAAGAGCTGACTCTTTAGGAAAGACTCTGATGCTAGAAAATATTGAAGGCAGGAGGAGAAGGGGATGACAGAGGATGAGATGGTTGGATGGCATCACTGGCTTGATGAACATGAGTTTGAGCAAATTCCAGGAGATGGTGAAGGACAGGGAAGCCTGGCTTGCTGCAGTCCATGGGGTTGCAAAGAATCAGACATGACTGAGCAACTGAATAACAACAAATCATATTAAATGAATTTTCTTTCTGCTTTACTTCCTTACCAACAGATTTCTTGATCTCACAAAAGTAACAATATTTATAGCTTGGAAATTTGCAAATTGTTTTCCAATTGTCATAAATAATAGAACAGACACAGTGAAGGTTATGATTAATTGAGAAATTATAAACTTAATTTTTTTCACATTCTGTAATTATATGTTTATACGTGGTTAAAGTGACTTGTGACATAATTACTGGTAATACACAGAAGTTTTTATCATTGTTCTTTAGCCAAACTCCATAAAAGAGGAGAGGTTTTATAACTTCCTTGGCATTTATTTATGCAAGATGTTTCCACAAGGTAGAATAACAGTTCTCATGTTGAAAGAGATGCTTCAACAGATGTTTCAGTGCACTATATTTCAGAGAACATATGCTTAATAACATACAATGATTGCTTATAGAGCAAATGGTTTGCTGAAATCAGAAGAAATCAATATGGTATTCTTTCAGAATGTAAACATTTCTTCTGTATTCAGTGAAGACGCTACTAATCATTCTGTTTCAAGAAAGGACTTGAACAAGGTGTACATTCAGTGAAAGTAGACATCCAGGTGGAAATTTGGAAATACTATTTTTGTTTTGCCTACCAACTACAATGATCTTTTGGCCTATATCTAGCTCCAAAGTTTAAGGATTTTTTTTTAATGACTTTGTGAAGCAGCAGGTACTTGCATTTATAAATAAAAACACAAGTTAAGGCCATCATGTTAACTTTGTGAAAACATTCAGTATTTACTTTGAGTGTTAAAAAAATTATTTAATTTGTGGATTGCCTCAATGAAATTCGTCTTTACCAGTCTTCAAGTTCTAAAACTAAGAAAGATAGGTCTTTATATTGGCCATTCACTTTAGGAAGGAAAATAATTTAATAAATTAGTCATAGCATCACCACCTGAGCTAGATGAAAGTATTTTTGGTTCTTTCACTGACCTCAGAGTAGAGTGAACAGTCTGTCTTTCAAAATTGCAGTTTCATTTATCTGGCCTTAGGTTAGGCCTAATTTTGATTTTGCTACTTGCTTATTTGGCATTTTCCAAAATATAAATTCAACATATCCTTTGTACAGGATCAAAAAATTAGAAATCTGAGCTGGAGAAACAGCAGAGCTGACCTTGAGAAAGTGATAAGCTCCCTTTATTCTCACCTATTCCATCACATCTCACCCTACACTGCCACTGGGAAATGTGAGAAGAGAAGAATGGCATGGAAAGTGAGTAAGCCAGGGCACTTAAAGACCATCTTCCTCTCTCTCTCACACATACAGAGCTTTAACTAGCAAAGGAAATCCACAGATCATTATAAATACCTAGATATGTTAATTGGAAGAGGGAAATTTTGTTTCGGACTTTGAGAGGTTAGAGGTCTGAACAAAGACCTCTAACTTATGTGAACATTCTAAATGAATATAGTAACTTACGTGAACATTCTAATTGAATATAGTCTAAGTGAATATAGTCAAGGGCATTTGGCTCTTTTACATCCCTACTAGTCTTTTTATCTCCATCAAAATTCTTTATACCCTATTAGTCACACTTAACCCCAGATCAACACTATATATGGTCTACTTTTCAACTTAATAGTAGTAACAACAAAATATATCAATTAAAATGAGTGTGTGGAGTAGTCTGAGTATTAACTTTCTTTAACAGAGCAAATGCAAAATATATCTACTGATATGACTTTTGGTAAAACTGAGCCTATGAGAATACCACTTATTTTTGTAGTGTATAAAAGTGTATATTTTAGATATAATACACATACAAACACATAAGTACAACCTGTATGATGGTACTAAAGCTTTCTGCAAATTGTAATCATCATAGTTTACATATACATTCTGTCTCCTGGGTAGGTACTTGTTAGGTGTTTGTCAGTCAGAAGGAGGAAGAGGAGGCCTCTGAAAAGAGGAGGGAGAGGAACCGGGAGAGGCAAATACATCAGAACATGTCACCACTGAGTACATGCTCTGTTTCTCAGCAATTACCAGAAAGCTTTTACGAGCAGAGAGTTAATCGTTCTTTATTAACCATCTCTCCATCTTATCTTCTTCATCCCACCTTCCCTTTGACAGTTTATAATGATTTATTCCTTTTTTCCCCCAAGTAACATTTTAGTATCAAACTACCAACCAGTACTAACTCTAAAAATTCAAGCTATTCAACTCAGTATACTAAGATTTTTTTCAGTATAATAAATGACCGACTCGTTTTTGAGTGCTAAGACTTTAAACATTTTATATGTAGCGTCTACATACTTAACTCTCATCAAGGTCAACTAAAATGTCTTTTCTTTAAAATAACAAAAGTGCTGAAATTCTCAATCTTTGTCTTAGTTATTAAACATGGCAAACTATTTACAATGTATTAAAATTCTCCATTCAAAAATTTACAAGAATAACAGAAGTAGAATGATAACTCCTGAGGTTACCATAGAAAACTGTGTAACTTTAGGTTTGTCATTTATTGATCCAAACTGCTTATTTACAGACAATAAGCTGAGAGTCAGGATGGCTTGCCCAAAGTTGCACGACTGGCTAATTGTATAATCCTGAACTAAATTCATTTTGTGCTAATTCTATCACATACCACAATCTTTCTTAGCAAATGCTAATAAATATCTTCATAAAACTTTCTCTTGATAATTAAACATACATTTCTACACTGAGGAAAATAATCTTTTGTTATTTTGCCCTGTTTTGCACCTGTCAAAACATTGGTTAATAATTATATAGTCATAACCTAAATGATTTATAAAATAAAAATTTATTTTTAAACTACTTTATACAAGATAGGCTTACTCCTCTTTTACTTAGTTTATGCGTTAATGAATTCCTCAAATCACAGTTGTTTGATACTCCAAAGTTAATTGGAAATCATCCATATGTGCATAAATATTTTAGGATCTTTAGGAGTTCACACAGGAAAGGTACAATGACGAAAGATTCCAGGGAACTGATGCAGAGCATAAGTCTGGAGTGAATAAAATTATATCATGGACTTCTTTTATGTTAATAACAATTTTGAAGAGTTAACTAGCACGTCTACAATAGATATAAACATTCAGTAAGATTAAAGATTATTTTGAGAGAGAACATATTTAGAGATGGAAACTTTTTCTAAAACAACAGAGGGAAAAAAAGCTGCTAAGCTAGCATGCTGAACATTACTCTATCTAGTTTATCTGTAAATATTGTAAGATATGAGTCAACATATGATCTGCAGGACTGTTAGGCTTATTGCTTACCATGATCTTCAGTAGGATTAGGCAAAAAGATTTTGTGGGAGTCGCCTCTGCTTTTATTTATTTATCCATTCGTCAATGTTACATCAAATGCATATTATGACTCAGTGTTGCAGATCCTAAAGATAAATGGTGGTTAAAATAATTTCTCAACTGTTGGTTTAGCCGAGAGATAGATACTATCCAATTAACCCTCAAATAAATGTAAAATTGGAACTGTAATAAATGTTGGGAAGCAAGGTTTATGATGCTGAGAAAGATTAAGTAGGAGATTCCATGATTCTCTACTGTCCTGGCTCAATATCTCAAACACAGCTGTCATCAATGCTCTTTAACCAAGGAGGATGAATAGGCTTAAAACAAGTTTAAAGAATTTCTGAAAAATTGAGCCACCAAGATGAGTTCCTAAAAATGGATGAAAATATAAAGAGAAATGGGATCCAGTTCTAAACATTTGTTTAAACTGTTTCTATTCTCTACTTCTCTATTCTCTACTGCTGCTTGCTAAACTCTTTAAGGCCTTTTCCAGATTGAAGTCACAATATTCCCTCCACCTTTTTCTTTGTCACTATCATTCAGAGAGGGTTCATGTGGCCTATGCTTTTTAGGTGAAGATATAAAGGCTAAGCATTTACTTCCATATAGCAACTGGATTGTTAACATCAAAACACTTCAAAAAAGCAAAAATTGTTTGCTGGAAAAACCCTAACCTTAGAACAGTAGTGTGTACCTATTCAACTGGTAATTTTTTTCTGAAACAGACTTCAGAGCTAATTGCTTCTTCTGCTGAGAAATATGGTATCTGTGTGATCTCTTTCACTTTTCAGCTTTGTTATGGGCTAAACTTTTTTAAAAAATTCTATTTGTGAATTGTATGTGTGTGCATGTGTTTGTGTAATTAGACATTTAAAAATATTTTTTATTTATTATTATTTTTTATTTTATTTTATTTTTATTTATTTTTTATTTTTTTAAATTTTATTTTATTTTTAAACTTTACAATATTGTATTAGTTTTGCCAAATATCAAAATGAATCCGTCACAGGTATACCTGTGTTCCCCATCCTGAACCCTCCTCCCTCCTCCATCCGCATACCCTCCCTCTGGGTCGTCCCAGTGCACCAGCCTCAAGCATCCAGTATCGTGCATCGAACCTGGACTGGCGACTCGTTTCATACATGATATTATACATGTTTCAATGCCATTCTTCCAAATCTCCCCACCCTCTCCCTCTCCCACAGAGTCCATAAGACTGATCTATACATCAGTGTCTCTTTTGCTGTCTCGTACACAGGGTTGTTGTTACCATCTTTCTAAATTCCATATAATATCAAAAATGTATAGGGTTGGAGTAAATTAACTTTAATTCACTGATTTACTAAAGATAATATTTTTATTTTAAAACTTTAGGTTTGATAGTTAGATTTTCTTCTGAAACCTAATCTATAAATTTATATTTTTATTTTCAAAATATGCACTATGTATTGTTTGTTTTAGCTATTTTTTTTCATTTCCACTCAATTTATAGCAAATTTATACAATGTGATTGCATTTCAGGCAAAGTATCTGTTAAGTTAAACTTCGTGAAGTAGTGGTTTATACATTGCATTAGACAGAATCATGACGTCTAAATTTTGCCCATAAGAAAGTTTATTTTGTGAAATATTAAAAGAACTGCTTTCTATTCTTGCAGATTTATCCTAGAAGTTATTAATTATCAGTTTGTAGCAATTTATAGTACTCATGTTGGGCACACGAGTCATGGTCATTGTCTTTCTTACAATTTATTTTTATCAGTAAGCAGTTAGTTAATAAATATAGTGTGCTTAGTTTATAAATACACATAATAAAGCATTTAAAAGCATTTCTATTTGCTATTGTAGTATCGGAAAAGACTTTACCAGATTTTTGAAAATGTCTACACATGCTGAAAGTACCCAAGGATGTACTAAGCTCTAACAATTAAAATTCCTTTGAAAATAGGGTCTGCTAAATTCCAATATGATATTTTTCATTTCATTTATATGTTATCAGGTGAGCTAAATATTAATTGCAATAAAAATGCTTACTTATAAGTTTCAGGTAAAGTTTTTTTGTTTTTGGTATAATTCTAGAGTATGCATATTGTTTTTTAAATACTAACCCTGTAGATTCTGTATCTGTGGTAACTATTTGCTAATTATTTAGTGTATTAATGGCTCCACTGCATGTGCCACAGTCTGTATTTATTCACAGATGGATTAAGAATGTTATTCTGCTCGGTGCTGTGTAATTGTTTTTAGAAGACAAGAGAGAACAGTATTCCAGAGCATTAAACAGAAGCTATTTTCCTTTAATCATTTAATGTAAGCACATGATGTCTTTCACCTTTGTGACCTATGGTGTTTGATTAGTTCTAAAATTGCATCTGATATGTATGTTTTATCTTCAGTTTCCATTTTGTTTGCATAACATTATGCTCAACTTAATTTAGTTTACATCAGCAACATTTCTAGATGTGGCTCTCTTTGGCTGCCTTTCAGTCTCACGGGCTATATAAAAAATACATAAATTATTAAGTTTAGCATCATTGAAAACATGTGCATCTATGTAAAAATGTCATACATTCAGTGGCTACCATCTGTGGCTGTGGTAATACAAATAAATGTGCACAATTGTGTGTATCGATTCAAGTAAACAAAACTCAGTTGGATACCTAACCTGATATTGTGGTTTGGGTAGACACTATTTTAATTTTGTCAAATATCAAATGGGAAGAGTAATAGAATACACATATTGTTTTGGTTAGTTGGCACTTTCTTCCTCTAACAAACATGATCAGCTCTTTAGAGTAAAATTACTGATTCAGCATTGTAGATTGATAGTAACTGGGCAATTTTCACATCCCAACATTGGTCATCATTAGAAAATACGTTTTAGTTGTATACATTTTATAGTAAAATATTTGTACTGTTTTAATAATTTATTAATGTAATTGTACATAGGGTGACCTCTCTGGGCTTCCCTTGTGGCTCAGACAGTTAAGAATCTGCCTGCCAAGCAGGAGATGCAGGTTCAATCCCTCAAAGATGATCCCCTGGAGAAGAGAATGTCTACCCACTCCAGTATTCTTGCCTGGAGAATCTCATGGACAGAGGAGCCTGGCAGGCTATGGTTCATAGGGTCACAAAGAGTAGGACACAACTGAATGACTAACAGTTTCACACTAACAAGGTGTTCTCTCTAGTATCATTTGTTAGGAAAGGGAAGAAACAACAAAATAAAGAGAAAGATGTTACTGAATTTTAGTCTGGTGAGAATAAGATGATTGTTTCCCTATTAAATTCATTTAATTTAATATCTGTTTTTATAATCATGAGTTAAAAAATTATTTCTGCATATAATCCCCAAATCCAGCATTCTAAGCACCGGTCAGACTATGCACATAATCACATTTTCCTATGATTCTTTTTGACCTGTTTATATAATAATAATTTGGTAATATTTTTATGGAAAAAAATCATTTTTTTCTCTATCAAGGTTATTAGAATGTGTATCTTATTGATAACTTAAGAAAAATCCTTTTAACTTTCTAACTTATTATAGCCAAGGTCATATAAACCTTGCGGAATATTATAGGAAATTCTACTAAATATTTTTTCATATAAAAGCTGTAAGGTTTTGGAACATTCCAGATTTTCTTCAACAGCAAATATTATAACTACTCATAATGGTCCTACACTCATTAACTAGGGCTTTAAAGGTACCTGTGCAAATAATAGGCCTTGAAGCATAGCTTCATTAATTTTATATTTACCTCTGTGAAGATCTTATGAAAGAGATGTTATTGTTATTTGAATACTGGAAATATAGACCTCAAGGTTTAGCAGCATAAATAAATTACCTGTATTATCACAAATTGAGTAATGTGGAGCATCTTGGATTCAGAGCCCATTTGTTTAACCTCATATATACCTTTTTATTATCCCTCAGTTATCTATACTTCTTTTGCCATCATGCTGTGACTTCTCTTTACTTGGAAGTCTTCAAAACTTAGGCCGAACTGATATTTATTTTTACTCTGTCTAGATACCACTAGGTGATAGTGCACATGCCTATTAATAAGCCAGACTAATATATTCAGTCATCCATTCAGCAAATATTTATTCCATACCTACTATATGTTTATATACTCCTAGACTCTGGAAAGATAAAAATGAGTGAGAGAGTTATGGTCCTTGTTCTTACAAATCTTATAGCCTAGTGAAAATAATATTTGGAGATTCAATTCAGTTCAGTTCAGTCCCTCAGTCATGTCTGACTCTTTGCGACCCCATGAATCGCAGCATGTCAGGCCTCCCTGTCCATCACCAACTCCTGGAGTTCACTCAGACTCATGTCCATCGAGTCAGTGATGCCATCCAGCCATCTCATCCTCTGTCGTCCCCTTCTCCTCCTGCCCCCAATCCCTCCCAGCATCTGAGTCTTTTCCAATGAGTCAGCTCTTCTCATGAGGTGGCCAAAGTACTGGAGTTTCAGCTTTAGCATCATTCCTTCCAAAGAAATCCCAGGGCTGGTCTCCTTCAGAATGGACTGGCTGGATCTCCTTGCAGTCCAAGGGACTCTCAAGAGTCTTCTCCAACACCACAGTTCAAAAGCATCAATTCTTTGGCGCTCAGCCTTCTTCACAGTCCAACTCTCACATCCATACATGACCACAGGAAAAACCATAGCCTTGACTAGACGGACCTTTGTTGGCAAAGTAATGTCTCTGCTTTTCAATATGCTATCTAGGTTGGTCATAACTTTCCTTCCAAGGAGTAAGCGTCTTTTAATTTCATGGCTGCAGTCACCATCTGCAGTGATTTTGGAGTCCCCCAAAATAAAGTCTGACACTGTTTCCACTGTTTCCCCATCTATTTCCCATGAAGTGATGGGACCGGATGTCATGATCTTCGTTTTCTGAATGTATTACAGACAAACAAATGAGAAGATATTAGTTTTGGGACACTGAATTCAACAGACACTTCAATAGACAAGAAAGACCGATAAGGAGAGAAAAGTCAATATGATAAAGAAAAGCAAGATTTAGCCAGTGAAATAGAGGATCTAGTCAGTTAGAATGCTGCTGCTGCTGCTGCTAAATCACTTCAGTTGTGTCCGACTCTGTGGGACCCCATAGACGGCAGCCCACCAGGCTCCCCCGTCCCTGGGATTCTCCAGGCAAGAACACTGGAGTGGGTTGCCATTTCCTTCTCCAATGCATGAAAGTGAAAAGTGAAAGTGAAGTCTCTCAGTCGTCTCTGATTCTTCGCGACCCCATGGACTGCAGCCTACCAGGCTCCTCCGTCCATGGGATTTTCCAGGCAAGAGTACTGGAGTGGGTTGCCATTGCCTTCTCCAGTCAGTTAGAATGAGAGTGTTCTAATTCCCAGAAATCAATATGTGAGAACTCTGTTGTTGTGGTGGTGCTTTGCCCAGAAATGTCCTTTGCCAAGAGATGCCTAAGCAAATACCCATTTATCTGTCGAGGACTAATAAAAATGCCCTGTCTTATGAAGTCTTTTATAGCTCTGCCAAGCAATTAGTTTCCTATGTATAGATGTTTCTTTATTTATACATGAAGGAAATAACTGTTTTTGATGAACTTTTTTAGCATAATGATTACCAGAAAGTTGTCGTTAAATTATTATTGTTATCATTTACTATTGCTAACCAGTGGTTTAACCATTTTCAACAATCAGCAATAGCATTCATGGAATTGTATGGTTTAATAATAATCATTAGTTAGCTAATTATTTTACCATTTAAGGATTTGTCCATGAAAAAGCAAGTGATTCCTGGGCATGACTGAGTGCCCAAAAAGTGCCACATGTGTAGAAGTCCCAAAAGGAACACAAATTATTCACTTAAGATAAAAAGGCATTCAATGATTCCTCTTTGATTGACTTTCCTGCATGAAAAGTGGAGACTCTGGGGGGGAAAAAAATCCTTTAATTGGATAAAACAAAGAGGTCTCTAGATTTAGTTTCTAGACTTTTCTGACTGCACACTTCTTTTTAAATTCAAATATAAAGTATTTATATATTTTTAATTTTGATTGGAGTATGAGTTCAGTTCAGTCACTCAGTCATGTCCGACTCTTTGTGACCCCATGGACTGCAGCATGCCAGGCCTCCCTGTCCATCACCAACTCCCAGAATTTCCTTAAACTCATGTCCGTTGAGTCAGTGATGCCATCCAACCATCTCATCCTCTGTCATCCCCTTCTCCTCCCACCTTCAACCTTTTCCAGCATCAGGGCCTTTCAAATGAGTCAGTACTTCACATCAGGTGGCCAAAGGATTGGAGTTTCAGCTTCAGCATCAGGCCTTCCAATGAATATTCAGGACTGATTTCCTTTAGGATGGACTGGTTGGATCTCCTTGCAGTCCAAGGGACTCTCAAGAGTCTTTTCCAACACCACAGTTCAAAAGCATCAATTCTTTGATGCTCAGCCTTCATAGTCCAACTCTCACATCCATACATGACTACTGGAAAAACCGTAGCCTTGACTAGATGGACATTTGTTGGTAAAGTAATGTCTCTGTTTTTTAATATGCTGTCTAGGTTGGTTATAATTTTCCTTCCAAGGAGTAAGTGTCTTTTAATTTCATGGCTGCAGTCACCATCTACAGTGATTTTGGAGCCCAGAAAAATAAAGTCTGTCACTGTTTCCACTGTTTCCCCATATATTTGCCATGAAGTGATGGGACTGGATGCCATCATCTTAGTTTTCTGAATGTTGAGCTTTAAGCCAACTTTTTCACTCTCCTCTTTCACTTTCATCAAGAGGCTCTTTAGTTCTTCTTCGTTTTCTGCCATAAGGGTGGTGTCTTTGCATATCTGAGGTTATTAATATTTCTCCCAGCAATCTTGATTCCATCTTGTGCTTCTTCCAGCCCAGTGTTTCTCATGATGGACTCTGCATATAAGTTAAATAAGCAGGGTGACAATATACAGCCTTGACATACTTCTTTCCCAATTTGGAACCAATTCTTTGTTCCATGTCCAGTTCTAGCTGTTGCTCCTTAACCTGAATATAGGCTAAATAGGATAAATAAACAGGGTGACAATATACAGCCTTGATGTACTCCTTTTCCTATTTGGAACCAGTCTGTTGTTCCATGTCCAGTTCTAACTGTTGCTTCCTGAGTGGCTTACAGATTTCTCAAGATGCAGGTCAGGTGGTCTGGTATTCCCATCTCTTTCATAATTTTCCAGTTTGTTGTGATCCACACACTGAAAAGTTTTGGCATAGTCAATAAAGTAGAAATAGATGTTTTTCTGGAACTCTCTTGCTTTCTCAGTGATCCAACGGGTGTTGGCAATTTGATCTCTGGTTCTTCTTCCTTTTCTAAAACCAGCTTGAACATCTGGAAGTTCATGGTTCACATATTATTGAAGCCTGGCTTGGAGAATTTTGAGCATTACTTTGCTAGTGTGTGAGATGAGTACACTTGTGTGGTAGTTTGAGCATTCTTTGGCATTGCCTTTCTTTGGGATTGGAATGAAAACTGACCTTTTCCAGTCCTGTGACCACTGCTGAGTTTTCCAAATTTGCTGACATATTGAGTGCAGCACTTTCTCAGCATTCTTTTAGGATTGGAAATAGTTCAACTGGAATTTCATCACGTCCACTAGGTTGAAGTTTAGTTGATTTAAAATGTTGTGTTAGTTTCTGTTGTACAGCAAAGTGAATCAATTATGCAGTATGTATATCCACTCTTTCTTAGGTTTTTTTCCCCATATAAGTCATTTCAGAGTATTAAGTCTAGTTCCCTGTGCAGTACAGTAGGTCTTTACTAGTTTTACATTTTATATATAGTAATTTGTATATATCAATCCCAGTCTCCCAATTTAGGCTCCCCCTTTCCCCCCAGTAACCCCAGGTTTGTTTTCTACATCTGTGACTCTACTTGTATTTTTAAAATAAGTTCATTTGTACCATTTTTTAAGATTCCACATATAAGCAATATCATATATTTGTCTTTCTCTGTCTTAATTAACTTAGTATGATAATCTCTATAAATCCATACATCTTGCTGCAAATTATTTCATTCCTTTTTTTAAGGCTAAGTAATATGCCTTTGTATTTTCGTACCACATCTTTATCCATTCATCCATTGATGGACATTTTGGTTGCTTCCATGTCTTGGCTGTTGTAAACAGTGCTGCAATGAACACTGGATGCATGTGTCTTTTTGAATTATCGTTTTCTTCAGATATATGCCCAGGAGTGGAATTGATGGATCATATGGTAGTTCTATTTTAAGTTTTTTAATTAACCTCTATACTGTTCTCCATAGTAGTTGTATCACTTTACATCCCCACTGACAGTATGGAAAGGTTCCCTTTTCTCCACATCCTCTCCAGCATTTATTGTTTGTAGAATTTTTGATGATGTGACTGCACACTTCTGAGTAAGAACTATCTGAAATATCCCAGTACATACATATTTACAAGTGATATATATTTACAACTGTGCTAACATATTATGTATATTATAAAGCATTCATAAAATAGGAAATAGGAATAAAATAATTCTTAAATACAAATATTTTAATGTACTTTTTCATTGGAAGTACACCATTAACTATCTTTGATTTGACTTTATATTTTACATAGTCTTGAAAATTCTGGATACTTGATTTTTGTTTCCTTGGCATATCTGATGAGATCATCATTGATTTTACTTCATGATGTACAGTTCAAAGGGGTTACACTTGGAGAAGATATGTCACCTCTGCTACATTTTTTGTATTTCATTTATGTTTTTATTAGTAATAATGATCAATATGAGATTTAAGGAAACAATTTAACTATTTACTTCATTCATTTTTTTTTTCAATTTCAACATTTACTATTTAGCTACAGTAATCCTTACAATGATATTACCAGAGGAATAAATATATCAACTGAACAAAGCGGAGAGCCCAGAAACATATTCATACAAACATGCCCAACTGACTTTTGACAAAGGTACAAAAACATTCAATGGAGAAAGGATTGCCTTTCCAATAAATTGTGCTCAAGCAATTGAAGATCTATCAACAAAAAAAAATAAGAAAAAAGAAACATATAAAGTTAAACCAAAATGGATCACAGACTTAAATGTAAACTATAAAATTTTTAGAAAAAAGGAAACATGAGAAACATCTTTGGAATACAAGTCTAGGTAAAGAGTCCTTATGCTTGACACCAAAAGCATAATCCATGAAAGGAAAATTTGATAAACTTAACTTCATTTTAAAACTTTTGCTCTACAAAAGACTCTGTTAAGAGAATGAAAAAACAAGCTACAGACTGAGAGAAGATACTTGCCACATATCTGACAAAGAACAAGTATATAATGAACTCTCAAATATCAACAGTTGAAAAACAACAACAACAACAATCCAATCACAAAATGGGCAAAAGGCATAAACAGATATTTCACCAAAGAAGATACACAGACTGCAGATTAGCACATGAAAAGATGTTCAATATCAGTAGCCACTAGGGAAACAAAGTTAAAACCATAATGCGTCGGACACGACTGAAGTGACTTAGCAGCAGCGTTATCACTACATGTCTATCAGAATAGCTAATTTGTTTTTTTTTTAATATAAATTTATTTATTTAAATTGGAGGCCA
The DNA here is from genome assembly GCF_003369695.1 of Bos indicus x Bos taurus. Lineage (NCBI taxonomy): Eukaryota > Metazoa > Chordata > Mammalia > Artiodactyla > Bovidae > Bos > Bos indicus x Bos taurus. The sequence goes on from NC_040079.1 coordinate 84,364,350, forward strand.
ATCACTCCACAATACTGCATTGGTTTTGCCATACATCAACATGAATCTGCCACGGGTGTACATGTGTTCCCCTCCCTCCCACCTCCCTCCCCATACCATCCCTCTGGGTCATTCCAGTGCACCAGCCCCAAGCATCCTGTATCATGCATCAAACCTGGACTGGTGATTCATTTCATGTATGATATTATACTTGTTTCAATGCCATTCTCCCAAATTATACCACCCTCTCCCTCTCCCTCAGAGTCCAAAAGACTGTTCTATACATCTGTCTCTTTTGCTGTCTCGCATACAGGGTTATCATTACCATCTTTCTAAATTCTGTATATATGTGTTAGTATACTGTATTGGTGTTTTTTATTCTGGCTTACTTCACTTTGTATAATAGGCTCCAGTTTCATCCACCTCATTAGAACTGATTCAAATGTATTCTTTTTAATGGCTGAGTAATACTCCATTGGAGAAGGAAATGGCAACCCACTCCAGTGTTCTTGCCTGGAGAATCCCAGGGACAGGGGAGCCTGGTGGGCTGCCGTCTATGGGGTCGCACAGAGTTGGACACGACTGAAGTGACTTAGCAGTAGCAGCAATACTCCATTGTGTATATATATGTACCACAGCTTTCTTATCCATTCATCTGCTGATGGACATATAGGTTGCTTCCATGTCCTGGCTATTATAAACAGTGCTGAGATGAACACTGGGGTATACATGTCTCTTTCACTTCTGGTTTCCTTGGTGTGTATGCCCAGCAGTGGGATTGCTGGGTCATAAGGCAGTTCTATTTCCAGTTTTTTAAGGAATCTCCACACTGTTCTCCATAGTGGCTGTACTAGTTTGCCTTCCCACCAACAGTGTAAGAGGGTTCCCTTTTCTCCTCATCCTCTCCAGCATTTATTGCTTGTAGACTTTTGGATTGCAGCCATTCTGACCAGTGTAAAATGGTACCTCACTGTGGTTTTGATTTGCATTTCTTTGATAATGAGTGATGTTGAGCATCTTTTCATGTGTTTGTTAGCCATCTGTATGTCTTCTTTGGAGAAATGTCTGTTTAGTTCTTTGGCCCATTTTTTGATTGGGTCATTTATTTTTCTGGAATTGAGCTGCAGGAGTTGCTTGTATATTTTTCAGATTAATTCTTTGTCAGTTGCTTCATTTGCTATTATTTTCTCCCATTCTGAAGGCTGTCTTTTCACCTTGCTTAGAGTTTCCTTTGTTGTGCAGAAGCTTTTAATTTTAATTAGGTCCCATTTGTTTATTTGTGCTTTTATTTCCAGTATTCTGGGAGGTGGGTCATAGAGGATCCTGCTGTGATTTAGGTCAGAGAATGTGTTGCCTATGCTCTCCTCTAGGAGTTTTATAGCTTCTGGTCGTACGATTAGATCTTTAATCCATTTTGAGTTTATTTTTGTGTATGGTGTTAGAAAGTGTTCTAGTTTCATTCTTTTACAAGTAGTTGACCAGTTTTCTCAGCACCACTTGTTAAAGAGATTGTCTTTTCTTCATTGTATATTCTTGCCTCCTTTGTCAAAGATAAGGTGTCCATAGGTGCATGGATTTATCTCTGGGCTTTCTATTTTGTTCCATTGATCTATATTTCTGTCTTTGTGCCGGTACCATACTGTCTTGATGACTGTGGCTTTGTAGTAGAGCCTGAAGTCAGGCAGGTTGATTCCTCCAGTTCCATTCTTCTTTCTCAAGATTGCTTTGGTTATTCGAGGTTTTTTGTATTTCTATACAAATAGTGAAATTATTTGTTCTAGCTCTGTGATAAATACTGTTGGTAGTTTGATAGGGATTGCATTGAATCTATAGATTGCCTTGGGTAGTATACTCATTTTCACTATATTGATTCTTCCAATCCATGAACATGGTATATTTCTCCATCTATTAGTGTCCTCTTTGATTTATTTCACCAGTGTTTAATAGTTTTCTATATATAGGTCTTTAGTTTCTTTAGGTAGATATATTCCTAAGTATTTTATTCTTTTTGTTGCAATGGTGAATGGAATTGTTTCCTTAATTTCTCTTTCTATTTTCTCATTATTATTGTATAGGAATGCAAGGGATTTCTGTGTGTTGATTTTATATTCTGCCACTTTACTATATTCATTGATTAGCTCTAGTAATTTTCTGGTGGCGTCTTTAGGGTTTTCTATGTAAAGGATCATGTCATCTGCAAACAGTGAGAGTTTTACTTCTTCTTTTACAATTTGGATTCCTTTTATTTCTTTTTCTGCCCTGATTGCTGTGGCCAAAACTTCCAAAACTATGTTGAATAGTAGTGGTGAGAGTGGGCACCCTTGTCTTGTTCCTGACTTTAGGGGAAATGCTTTCAATTTTTCACCATTGAGGATAATGTTTGCTGTAGGTTTGTCATATATAGCTTTTATTATGTTGAGGTATGTTCCTTCTATTCACGTTTTCTGGAGAGTTTTTATCATAAATGGATGTTGAATTTTGTCAAAGGCTTTCTCTGCATCTATTGAGATAATCATATGGCTTTTATTTTTCAATTTGTTAATGTGGTGTATTACATTGATTGATTTGTGGATATTGAAGAATCCTTGCATCCCTGGGGTAAAGCCCACTTGTCATGGTGTATGATCTTTTTAATGTGTTGTTGGATTCTGATTGCTAGAATTTTGTTAAGGATTTTTGCATCTATGTTCATCAGTGATATTGGCCTGTAGTTTTCTTTTTTTGTGGCATCTTTGTCAGGTTTTGGTATTAGGGTGATGGTGGCCTCATAGAATGAGTTTGGAAGTTTACCTTCCTCTGCAATTTTCTGGAAGAGTTTGAGTAAGATAGGTATTAGCTCTCCTCTAAATTTTTGGTAGAATTCAGTTGTGAAGCCGTCTGGACCTGGGCTTTTGTTTTTCATTATTAGTGTATAGGAATGCAAGGGATTTCTGTGTGTTGATTTTATATCTCTCCATTTTCATTTCTAATTTTATTGATTTGATTTTTCTCCCTTTGTTTCTTGATGAGTCTGGCTAATGGTTTGTCAATTTTATTTATCCTCTCAAAGAACCAGTTTTGGCTTTGTTGATTTTTGCTATGGTCTCTTTTGCATTTATTTCTGCCCTAATTTTTAAGATTTCTTTCCTTCTACTAACCCTGGGGTTCTTCATTTCTTCCTTTTCTGTTGCTTTAGGTGTAGAGTTAGGTTATTTATTTGACTTTTTTCTTGTTTCTTGAGGTATGCCTGTATTGCTATGAACCTTCCCCTTAGCACTGCTTTTACAGTGTCCCACAGGTTTTGGGTTGTTGTGTTTTAATTTTCATTCATTGCTATGCATATTTTGATTTATTCTGTGATTTGTTGGTTATTCAGCAGCGTGTTGTTCAGCCTCCATATGTTTGAATTTTTAATAGTTTTTCTCCTGTAATTGAGATCTAATTTTACTGAATTGTGGTCAGAAAAGATGCTTGGAATGATTTCAGTTTTTTTGAATTTACCAAGGTTAGATTTATGGCCCAGAATGTGATCTACCCTGGAGAAAGTTCTGTGTGTGCTTGAGGAAAGGTGAAATTCATTGTTTTGGGGTGAAATGTCCTATAGATATCAATTAGGTCTAACTGGTCTATTGTATCATTTAGTTTGTGTTTCCTTGTTAATTTTCTGCTTAGTTGATCTATCCATAGGTGTGAGTGGGGTATTAAAGTCTCCCACTATTATTGTGTTGTTGTTAATTTCCCCTTTCATACTTGTTAGCATTTGTCTTACATATTGCAGTGTTCCTATGTTGGGTGCTTATATATTTATAATTGTTATATCTTCTTCTTGGATTGATCCTTTGATCATTATGTAGTGTCCTTCTTTGTCTCTTTTCACAGCCTTTGTTTTAAAGTCTATTTTATCTTATATGAGTATTGCTACTCCTGCTTTCTTTTGGTCTCTATTTGCGTGGAATATTTTTTTCCAACCCTTCACATTCAGTCTGTATATGTCCCTTGTTTTAAGGTGGGTCTCTTGTAGACAACATACATGGGGTCTTGTTTTTGTATCCATTCAGTTAGTCTTTGTCTTTTGGTTGGAACATTTAACCCATTTACGTTTAAGGTAATTATTGATAAGTATGACCCCATTACCATTTACTTTATTGTTTTGGGTTCGAGTTTATACACCCTTTTTGTGTTTCCTGTCTAGAGAAGATCCTTTAGCATTTGTTGGAGAGCTGGTTTGGTGGTGCTGAATTCTCTCAGCTTTTGCTTCTCTGTAAAGCTTTTGATTTCTCCTTCATATTTGAATGAGATCCTTGCTGGGTACAGTAATCTGGGCTGTAGGTTATTTTCTTTCATCACTTTAAGTATGTCTTGCCATTCCCTCCTGGCTTGAAGAGTTTCTATTGAAAGATCAGCTGTTATCCTTATGGGAATCCACTTGTGTGTTATTTGTTGTTTTTCCTTTGTTGCTTTTAATATTTGTTTTTTTGTGTTTGATCTTAGTTAATTTGATTACTATCTGGCTTGGGGTGTTTCACCTTGGGTTTATCCTGTTTTGGACTCTCTGGGTTTTTTGGACTTGGGTGATTATTTCCTTCCCCATTTTAGGGAAGTTTTCAACTATTATCTCCTCAAGTATTTTCTCATGGTCTTTCTTTTTGTCTTCTTCTTCTGGGACTCCTATGATTCGAATGTTGGGACGTTTAACATTGTCCCAGAGGTCTCTGAGATTGTCCTCATTTCTTTTAATTTATTTTTCTTTTTTCCTCTCTGATTCATTTATTTCTACCATTCTATCTTCTACTTCACTAATCCTATCTTCTGCCTCCATTATTGTACTATTGTGCCCTTCAGAGTGTTTTTGGGCTCATTTGCATTAATGCATTAATCATTATATATTGACTCTTTTTTATTTCTTCTAGGTCCTTGTTAAACCTTTCTTGCATTTTCTCAATGCTTGCCTCCAGGCTATTTATCTGTGATTCCATTTTGATTTCAAGATTTTGGATCATTTGCACTATCATTATTTGGAATTCTTTATCTATCAAGTAGATTCCCTATCTCTTCCTCTTTTGTTTGGTTTGGTGGGCATTTATCCTATTCCTTTACCTGCTGGGTATTCCTCTGTCTCTTCATCTTGTTTATATGCTGTGTTTGGGGTGGTCTTTCTTTATTCTGGCAGTTTTTGAGTTCTCTTTATTATGGAGTTTCCCCACTGTGGGTGTTGTTGTACGGGTGGCTTGTCAAGGTTTCCTGGTTAGGGAAGCTTGTGTCAGTGTTCTGGTAGGTGGAGTTGGATTTCTTCTCTCTGGAGTGCAATGAAGTGTCCAGTAATGAGTTATGAGATGTCAATGGGTTTGGAGTGACTTTGGGCAGCCTGTATATTGAAGCTTGGGGCTGTGTTCCTGTGTTTCTGGAGAATTTGCATGGTATGTCTTGCTCTGGAACTTGTTAGCCCTTGGGTGGTGCTTGGTTTCAGTGTAGGTATGGAGGCATTTAATGAGCTCCTGTCGATTAATGTTCCCTGGAGTCAGGAGTTCTCTGGTGTTCTCAGGATTTGGATTTAAGCCTCCTGCTTCTGGTTTTCAGTCTTATTTTTACAATATCCTCAAGACTTCCATCTATACAGCACTGTTGATAAAACATCTAGGTGAAAAATGAAAAGTTTCTCCACAGTGAGGGACACCCAGAGAGGTTCACAGAGTTACATGGAGAAGAGAAGAGGGAGGAGGGAGTCAGAGGTGACCCGAATGAGATGAGGTGGAATCAAAGAGGAGAGAGTAAGCTAGCCAGTGATTACTTCCTTATTTGCGCTCCACAATCTGGACCGCTCAGAGTTGTTCACAGAGTTACACAGAGAAGAAAATAGGGAGGGAGGGAGAAAGTAGACAGAGGTGGCCAGGAGGATAAAGGGGGGAATCAAAAGGAGAGAGACAGATCCAGCCAGTAATCAGTCCCCTAAGTGTTCTCCACCGTCTGGAACACACAAAGAGATCCATAGAGTTGGGTAGAGATGAGAAGGGGGAGGGAGGAGATAGAGGCGACATGGTGGAGAAAAAGGAGGGCCCAAAGGGGGAGAGAGCAGTCAAGCCAGTAATCTCGCTCCCAAGTTAACATGGGTACTGAAGATTGGGTTCTTAAAGGTACAAAATTGATAACAAGTACCAAAAAGCAAAGATTGAAAGTCTGGAGTAGAAGTTGGATTTTCAAAAATACAATATTAAAGAAAAGAAAAGAAAAAAAGTCACAAAATTATTTTATATATATATATATATATATATATATATATGAAGTTTTCTTTAAAAAATAGGGTTTCTTTTTTTTTTTTTTTTTGCAAAGTAATAGTAGGTTATAAAATGAAAATTAAGGAAGTAATAGAAGACTTAAAAATTAAAAAAAAAAAAGAATGATAGTGAAAATAGTGAAAATATATCTAGGACTTTCTCTGGTGGTGTTGTGGGCAGTGTGGGGTCAGTTCATTTTTGGATAGATCCTTGGTCTGGCTTATATTTCTCAAGATCTATAGGCCCCTTTCTATGTAGTTGGTACTAACTACAGGGTTTTAATCTATTGCACCTGTCACTTCCAAGGAGGTTCCCTCTGTTTTAGCTTCTTCTGTTTGCTGGTCTCTTCAGTGTCTAATTTCTGCCCTGACACAAGGGGGCAGTGGTGGACACTTTTTAGGCTCACTTGTTCAGTTGCGCTGTGGGGAGGGAGGGACACTACAAAAAAATAACACTGGCATGTGCTCGCAGTGTCTCGGCCACACTGGGCCTGCCCCCGCTCACGGCACGTGTGCCTTCCCTGCCCACACTGCTCAGGCTCTAGGTTGCTCCACCAGGAACCGTCCGAGGCTGGCCCTGGGCTGCATGCCCCTCACAGGTCTAAGCCGCTCAGGTTCAGGTACTCAGGTAGTCCTCAGAGGCACAGACTCTGTTGGGCCTGCGTTTTGTGCCCTTCCCAGGTCCGAGCAGCTCAGGTGACCAGGTGTTTGGTGAGCGTGGTCTCTGCGACTTATTTCCTCCCGTGTCCCTGCTGCTCGGTTTTCTGGGTGTATAACTGGTGCACCTTCTCAGGTGGATGTTGACCGTCCAGAATCACAAGAAGTCTTAGTTAGCAACAAAGCCTGCTTGTAGTTTGGTAGATAATGCCTCTTTGGTGCCACGATTGCCCCCTTCTGGCTCTGGCTGCCTGTCACCAGAGGGGGATGATCTGCAGCCAGCTAGCTCTGCTCAGTCCTTTGTTCTGTGAGCAGGCCTGACAGTGTCTTAGGTTAGGGCTTTTCGCGTGGTAGCTATCCCAGAGTCTGGTTTGCTAGCCCTAATTAGTTCCCTCAGATTGCCTTTGGGGCATTCAGGCCCAGTCCTTACTCTAAGCAATGCAGCCCACGCCTCCCTGCCCAGCCCCCGCTTGCTAGTAGCAGGTGCAGGCGTTTGCGCTGCTTCTCCGCTGGGGGAGTTACTGTTGGGCGTGTAATCTGTGGGGTTTAATTATTTATTTATTTTTCCTCCCAGTTATGTTGCCCTCTGTGGTGCCAAGGCTCGCCACAGACTCGGCAGTGAGAGTGTTTCCTGGTGTTTGGAAACTTCTCTGTTTGTAAGACTCCCTTCCTGCGATGGGAACTTCCCTGGTTGCTCAGATGGTAAATTGTCTGTCTACAATGTGAGAGACCTGGGTTCGATCCCTGGGTTGGGAAGAATCCCTGGAGAAGGAAACACACTCCAGTACTCTTGCCTTGAAAATCCCATGGACAGAGAAGCTTGGTGCAGGCTACTATCCATGGGGTCGCAAAGAGTCGGGCACGACTGAGCGACTTCACTTTCACTTTCCTGGGATGGAGCTCCATCCCTACCACTTTTGTCTCTCTTTTTGTCTTTTATATTTTTTCCTACCTTCTTTTGAAGACAATGGGCTGCTTTTCTGGGTGCCTGAATGCCTCTGCCGGCATTCAGAAGTTGTTTTGTGGAATTTATTCAGCGTTTAAATGTTCTTTTAATGAATTTGTTGGGGAGAAAGTGGTCTCCCCGTCCTATTCCTCCACTATCTTAGGACCGCCTCCTATTTACTTTAGTATACATGGAAGTCTGTATTCTTGTCATGAGCAAGTAGAGTTTAAAGATGCTACTTTAAAGATGAGTTTCCTAGAATTTTATTTACTATCTCCAGTTAAGGGCTATATTATTACTTTTTAAAGATTTCTTTCCCTCAGGGGGCTTGTTTAAAATATGGGAATCCCCACGTGCCCACTACCATATATTTGATTCAGTAGGTCCTGGGTGCATCCCATGATATGCATTTTAAAAAGTCTCAGAAAGTGATTCTGAAATACACTTAAAATTGAGAAGTACAATACATGGATTCTAGGTTTTTTAATGCACTTGTTTTGGAAATTCTTCTCTGTGCTCCTTAATCAGGATTAATTGTAGAACTGTAAGTAGAATAAGGTCTGCATTCACATCTTAAGGGGTAGCAAACAAGATGTACACAACTTAGAAAACCACATCCTCTGTAAATCCAGGCTTCCATGATGAAGAACCCTAGGAAAAAGAGGTTGTAGTGGCAGCTACCAGAGGAAAAGAAGGTAGCTGTTTACTAGAGCCCAGAGAGAAAAAGAAAAGGAGCCTTTTGAGGCACAAAGAAGTTTCTACTACTGAATAGCAGAATGGGTTGTATTGGCTTATTGGCCAGTGACATCAATGGGTTAGAGTTCAGAATGGACACTGGTTATTTTATTCATGTTTGTATTTCAAGTACTTTATACATACCATACCACACATTGGTCCATGAATACAAGATGAAGGATATTTTTATTTGCTCAGCCATATATTACCACTTCTATAGTTATTCTCTATCATATAATAATTATATGTAAGTTAGTTATTTCATAGATCCAACGTATCTAGTAAAAGTAATTAGATAACTAAATTAAAATATCTATTTTTAAATAAGATTCCTGAGGGAAGGATACATAATTATAATAGATACATCCACATATAGGTACACACTCACAGCTATTCCAGATTATAGAAGTCTTTCAAGGATATGAGTAGGATCAAAATGTATTATTATCATTGGAGAGATAGTAACACTGCTGGAAAATTTGCTTAATTCCATAATTAGGCATGCAAAATTTTTCATATTTAAATCAAGCAATGTGGTTTAGCCATCTTGAAGGAAATTTGTAAAAGAAAAATGATTATTGTAAAATGCTTTGAATTATAAGTTATTAACACAGAAATAAAGAATATACTTTAAGGTCCCCCACAACTGGCTCATAAAATTTTTCATCAATATTATCCCAATTTTGTCAACAGGTAATTTCAAATCATCAAGGTTTAGATGTGTTATCTACTATGTCATTAGGAAATTATCAATAAACTCCCCCTCAAATATATTTGTTTGCTTCCAATTTTAATAATAAAAGCAGTACTTTTATTTTTTTAATTTACTTTTTGTCATCTTTTTCTTTCAGGTGCTATATTCTTGTTAATGTAATAACAACTTAGTAATACATCTTAGATGTTCTGAGTCAGATCTGGACACCATGTGTTGTGGCCCTGTACCTAAACAATTCACCCTTTTAGTGGTACTTTGGTTTCTTGACTATATCAACAAGTCAGCCTAGAAACGTTTCCATAAAAATTACATGTGGGTGGCAGATTCAGGGTCATGTTTTTTTCTCTCCAGTCAAAGTTCTATTCATAAGTTTACTTTCAACTTATCTTGTTATTTCTGGCCACACTTCTCCTAAAGAGAAACAAAAAATGTTTATTGGCCATTAGTCTTGATTCATGCTTGTTGAATGGCTCAAGTCAGTCATATGGTTATTGGAAGAAAAAAAAATGGCTTCTGATTCAAAAAGCCCAAGAATTTATCTCAATTCTGAACACTGGTTACTGTGTAACTTTGAGCAACTCATTTAACCTCTCTGGATTTTCACTTTCTTGTGTCTAAAATATAGATAACAATAATACCTGCCTTATCCACATTGTCTTATTCTTAGAAGGAATTTAAAGATAGTAAATATATATGGGCTTTGTAACATTTAAAGGAGACTACAAATTTAAAATTAATGTTTTACTTTTGCCTGATAAAGAGACAATGCTGTTTGAAAGACAGCTATTGAGATGATGTTGACACAGAATGAAAGGAGCTCTCTCCTTCTTTGATCCAAGTAGAGTGATCACTTAAACTTATGGTGCAATCAGTTGGTTCAGGTCACAGGGGCCAAGACCTTATTATTAAGAATCATGTTGCACAAACTGTAGGACAAAGATTTCAACATAAAACTGGGTCAGACTAGTGAATAAGTCAGAGAAGCAAACTACACTTCTTTTTTAATAAGGGTCAGGGTCAGATAGAAAAGTGATGGGAGAGTCCAGAGGGCTCTGGCCTCAAATCTTTTAAAGAAGACCTGCACTCCAGTATCAAGACTGCAGCAGAGAAATAGTCAAAAGTAGCACGGATCTAATTTAATCATCATCTAGAAGAAATGATGAGTCCTTGTCTAAACTGTCCATTGATTAACCAGGCAGTTTTATTTTGGTCAGAAGTAGACCCATGTTTAGCCAGAAGTAGACCATGTTTGGCCAGAATTAGACCCTTATGGCAGAAAGCGAAGCTGAACTAAAGAGCCTTTTGATGAAAGTGAAAGAGGAGAGTGAAAAAGTTGGCTTTAAACTCAACATTCAGAAAACTAAGATCATGGCATCTGGTCCCATCAGTGCAGTTCAGTGCAGTTCAGTCTCTCAGTTGTGTCCGACTCTTTGTGACCCCATGAACTGCAGCACGCCAGGCCTCCCTGTCACTTCATGGCAAATAGATGGGGAAACAGTGACAGACTTTATGTTTTTGGGCTCCAAAATCACTGCAGATGGTAACTGCAGCCATGAAATTAAAAGATGCTTACTCTTTGGAAGAAAAGTTATGACCAGCCTAGACAGCATATTAAAAAGCAGACATGATTGCTTTGCCAACAAAGGTCTGTCTAGTCAAGGCTATGTTTTTTCCAGTAGTCATGTATGGATATGAGAATAGGACTATGAGGAAGGCTGAGTGTAGAAGAATTGATGCTTTTGAACTGTGGTGTTGGAGAAGACTCTTGAGAGTCCCTTGCCCTGCAAGGAGATCCAACCAGTCCATCCTAAAGAAAATCAGTGCTGGGTGTTCATTGGAAGGACTGATGTTAAAGCTGAAACTCCAATACTTTGGCCACCTGATGTGAAGAACTGACTCATTTGAAAGGCCCTAATGTTGGGAAGGGTTGAAAGCGGGAGGAGAAGGGGATGACAGAGGATGAGATGGTTGGATGGCATCACCGACTCAATGGACATGAGTTTAAGGAAATTCTGGGAGTTGGTGATGGACAGGGAGGCCTGGTGAGCTACAGTCCATGGGGTTGCAAACAGTTGGACATGACTGAGTGACTGAACTGAACTGAACTGAGACCCATGTTAGGAAGAGAAGAAAATATGAGTAGAAAGGAACTCAATAAAGAGTATGATTAATATGCAAATTAAATGCTAAAGGAGATAAAATAGAAATGTAGGTAATACTCTATTACTTCAAGTAGAAACTGCGTCATTTTAGTGGTAAAAACTCTTAACATACCTTCACATTACAATTGGTAAAAACAAGCCTTGAGAGGATAGATCATATTCTGAAGTCCACATATTGACCAGGATTTGAAAATTTTGTATGGTGTCAGGCCTTGTATTCTTGAATTCTACATCATACTCTCCAAGGTGGTTGACAAGATGTTCTCATTTGGTAATCACCAATGAAAGTTTATGATGTTTGGTGTTCTCAAAATATAAGTAAGTATAAAACAGATAGCTAAGTATGTAACAACTCAATTCCTCATGTATCACTCACATGAAACTTAGACACAAAATATACAGATAAATAAGATACCTTATGTAAAATATCAAATAATATTATGGGTATCTTAGGAAAAAAGCAGGAGGGAAAATCTATATTAAAATAAATTTAGCAATCAATGTTATGGATAACACCAAAAAATAAAGAAATAATAGCATTGAATTAAATGTCAAATTCCCTTTTTACAAAAAACACATTCTATAATTATAGATTTCAACTTGAATGTTTTTTAATACCACTCAAATTCATCACATGTAGGTTAATAGCCATCAAGCAAGCTTTCCTGAAGGCATGAAACAGAGACAAACAAATATAATCATAGCAGATAATAAAATTGCTAAGGTTATGGTGAGATTTAGAAATCTCCAGCCAAATTTACCTGTCTATTCTCAACACGTGTACATTACTAATCCAATTATCCTAATACATGTTCTCATTTATAGAACGCACACCCTTAAAACTAAAAAAAAAAAAAAAATCTGCAAGTCTCTCTCTCTCAAATTTATTTTGCTACAACTTTCACCCACAAGAAGCTAAACATTTTCTTTTGTTTATCCTTTTGACAGTGACCTGACATTTTATTTAAACAAAGCTCTTTTCTAAGTAGCTAGAGATAAAATTGGAATTTTGTATTTAAATTTCAAATTACTTTAATGGAGAAAAGTTACCTAAGGTGGGTGTTTGGAGATAGGTAGAAATTAACCATTCTAATGCAACATCTATATTAGTAAATGGTACCCTCTTCATACACACACACACACACACAGACACACACACACAACACACAAGTGCATACATGCCAACTAAAGCCTCAAAGTTAAATTGACCTGTCATTTCCCTTTTCCTACCCACCCCCCTTTTCTACTGACTTTTTTCTTAAAGATAAATTCAGTTGACTTACTTTTCTGTGTATGGAGGATCAGAGCTGTTATAAAGACAGGCAGAATTAGCTGATGCTTTCAAGGATTTATTCGAGAAAATGTTTATCTTCCCACCCTTGACTAGTCATGACATAAGTAGCCCTTCTCTCTGCCTCACGGAAAGGAAAGCTTTGCACCATGCTTTGGTCTCCAGAGGAGCTCCTGAACTGGGAGGACATCATCAGTGAGGAGTGTGACCCTAGCTTAGGGCCTGGGAGCTAACTATAAATTTGCACTTCTGCTGCCTCTGCCATGCCGTTCAGGGAACATTTCCTAATACTGCAAGGATAAGTGAAAAAGGGGCTGGTGCAAATGTCATTGTGTCTTAAAAGTTATTTATTGGTTGGCAGATTTTGGCCTAACTTCTTGATATGACTTGATAGGGAAAGCTATGCCCTTTACTTCAGAAGCACACTAACGGCCTGGCTTTTCATTTCCATAAAAATCACACAGACTGGGACAGTTTATAAATTGCTGAATATTAGAGCTTAAAGGAAACCTAGAGATAATTTTACTTTTATTTTTACTTTATAAGTGAAGGAACTGAAGTCCAGAGATTTAAATATTAATAACTTGTCTAAATACCTGCAGCCATCTAGATGTAGAGGAAACCCTGGAATCCTGGTAGGTGACTGGTGCTGTGTTCTTTACTCTATAGCACAATTCTTCTTCTCAGAGAAGGTCACTTTGTAACTTAAAGTACATTGCTTCATGTGTTAGTGGAAATATGGAATGGGAATGTTATAGCTGAAAGTAATTATACAGTTCACCTAGCAGAATTACTTATTTTGCGGTTAGGAAAACTGAGGCCCAGAAGGTGTGCATAATGTAGTAAAAAACTTGCCTAAACTGATGCATGTAGGAGAATATGCACATTTTATCTAATTGAGTATTAGCTATATCATTGTTTAGTAGATCATTTTGCTCACACATAAACAAAAATTTAATCATACCTGTGTTTATCCCTTCTCCTCTCTTTTCTAGTACTCTTTTTCCCTGCCCCAAAGGATTGTTTGAATATTATAGAGAATTGTACTTGTTAGCGTAATGATGATATCTTAGGTAACCCTCAAACTTCTGTGTCCTAACAGAATTAATTATGGTTCATATATTAGTCAGCTAGATACAGTTGTTTGCAGTTTGGGTGGGGAAGATCCCCTGGAGTAAGAAATGGCAACCCACTCCAGTATTCTTGCCTGGAAAAATTCTATGGACAGAGGAGCCTGGTGAGCTACAGTGCTTGCGGTCACAAAAGAGTCGGACACAACGGAGCAACTGAGCATGTGGATATTTAGGGAAATCGAGCTTCTGCTATCTTGTGGTTCTTTCATCCTCTAAAACGTGGAGTTCTGTTCATCCAGCTGGTAGAAAAGAAAAGGAAAATGGAGATAGCATGCCCTTTTTTTGTTTTATTTGTTTTTTTATTTAAATTTTATTTATTTACTTCTAGCTGTGCTGAGAGCTCGTTGCTGCACATGGGCTTTCTTTAGTTTCTGCCAGAAGTGCCTCCTCTCTAGTTGCAGTGCATGGTCTTCTCATTTCGGTGGTTTTTCTTGTTGCAGAGCATGGGCTCTAGAGTATGGCCTCAATCATTGTGGTATATGGTGGGCTTAGTTGCCCCCAGGCATATGGAATCTTAAAAGACCAGGGATTGAACCCATGTCCCCTGCATTGGCAGACAGATTCTTAACCACTGAACTACCAGGGAAGTCCGGCATGCCCTTTTAAAATGCTTTGGCCCTTAATAAGCACACATTAATTCTTTCATGATTCATTAGGACCAACTATCATACAGCCCCTTCTAGGTGCAAGGAGGACTGGACTGAAATATTCAGTGATAATTCTGCATGCTGCTGCTAAGTCGCTTCAGTCGTTTCCGACTCTGTGCAACCCCATAGATGGCAGCCCGTGAAGTTCCCCGTCCCTGGGATTCTCCAGGCCAAGAATACTGGAGTGGGTAGCCATTGCCTTCTCCAATGCCTGAAAGTGAAAAGTGAAAGTGAAGTCGCTCATTTGTGCCCGACTCTTAGCAACCCCATCGACTGCAGCCCACCAGGCTCCTCTGTCCATGGGATTTTTCAGGCAGGAGTACTGAAGTGGGTTGCCATTGCCTTCTCTGATAATTCTGCATAGTTAATGGAAAGACATAGTTTTCTATACACAACTATCCACCTCTAGTGAAAGACTACATAAGTAATGTGCTTCGATATTTCTATTTATTGAGTCTCAGCTCTGCCTACTAATGTACTTTGTCTCTTTAGTAGTGTCCAACTGTTTTCAACCCTATAAACTATAGCCCACCAGGCTTCTCTGTCCATGGGGATTCTCCAGGCAAGAATACTGGAATGGGTTGCCATGCCCTCCTCCAGGGATTTTCCTCACCCAGGGATGGAACCCAAGTCTCTATGTCTCCCGCATTGACAGGTGGGTTCTTTACCTACTAATGGGTCATTCCAAATATTGACTCCTAATGGGTGATAGTAGACTTTGGGCTCATATTCAGGCATTGGACCTAATGATATTAATTTTCTAAAACTGTTCTTGCTATGATTTTTGTTTAAGTATAACAAGAACACGGATGAAATGAAATTCATTATTTTTTGTTGAGACTTATCAATCTCTGTCTGTAAATAGCAAGTCATATGATAGATCTCATATTACACCATGGACAACTGTTATGTTTTACTAATTTTTCTACAGAATCAATCACATTTTACTAAATACACAAGTTTACATTTTCAACTATGGTATAATAAGAATCTTCTAACTAATAATGTAGAACATGCGTTTTTATGTTTTGCAAACCTGAAGAGCAAATGACCTTTATGCAGGATGTCTATTTTTTAAACATCATAGAAGTGATGGAACTGGGCTATCTTGGTTATCACCACTTTCATACACAGTCCTGCACCAGGGGAAGGTTGGTCATCATCAGTAGCAGAAGCAGCAATACCTCCATTTGTGTCTTAATCTACACAAGTCAAACTGCTGTAGGTATTAGAGAAGGGAAGTTAAAAAAGCCTTTTGTATCCTCTGCAGCTGGGGATAGGCTGGGTCCTAAAATCTTGTAGTGTCAAAGATAGTGGGGCAATCTCATCCTAACATTGTTATAGGAATGAGGGTAACACTTCACAAGTAGACCTTATGGTTCTGTGTTAGAGAAGTGTACAGCATCCTAGCAGAAAATTTTGTGATTGTAGTCCATGATATGGAGAAAGTAGTAATTCAGGAGAATCTTTATTCCAGTAAAAATGCAAAAAAAATGCATTAGAGAAAATGACTTTTTAAATCTCAGCTGACGTTTATTGACTGTTTTGCAAATTTAGAGCAAAAAAAGAATGTAAACAGTACCAATATTGCCCTCATCTGTTTAGGCAGCTTAGTAATCTGAATCAATACGAAGATCTTAGGGTTGCTTCTTAGGAAGTCACACTTGGTCTGTAAGCTCCTGAAGCATTCTTAATTCCTCTTGACCATGTGTTACTATTTATAACACAAACACCTACACCAATTCATAGAAATTAAATAGGGCAGTAGCTACTGTCTTATTTTGAAATTCTCTCTGCTCACAAGCAACATTAAAGTAAAAGACTATTTTCCTGTAATTTATACTCACCTTCCTAGTCAGTAATCATTACATTAATATTTCAAATTAATCTGCTTGATCACACAAAGTAAATTTAGAAATTTAGAAATAGTCCAATTCATTGTGTTTCAAACTGAACTAGCTAGATAGAATAGCATTTTTCTAATAATCACAATTTTTATGCTAGAAATCAGGATATAGAATCAGGATATTATTTCCTTGTTGTATTAATAGTGCAAGAATGGCAACCCACTCCAGTATTCTTGCCTGGAGAATCCCATGGAGGAAGGAGCCTGGTAGGCTACAGTCCACGGGGTCGCAAAGAGTTGGACACGACTGAGCTACTTCACTTGTAAAGAAAGATTATGATTTTCTAAATCATCCATTGTGTACCTACAGTTCAAGCTAATACACTTCACAGTTTCTTGGGCAGAGGATTTTCATATGTGTTCAGAGATAAAGTTTCTCTCCTTAATAACTGAATTTTCTTATTTTTAAAGGTCAAATTCAAAAGATTTGCCTTTTGCTAAGTTTAATTTTAATGTTTTCCAAGGCTTAAATCACTCAGCGTATAACTTGAGGTGTTCCAGGATGTTTTTTCAGGTGCCTTTTTGGATAATTATAAATAAGAAGAGATGGGACATATATACTCAGCTAGAAAGTATAATAATATATTGATATGCTATCTTTCAGAGAAGGCAATGGCACCCCACTCCAGTACTCTTGCCTGGAAAATCCCATGGATGGAGGAGCCTGGTGGGCTGGAGTCCATGGGGTCGCTGAGGGTCGGACACGACTGAGCGACTTCCCTTTCACTTTTCCTTTTCATGCATTGGAGAAGGAAATGGCAAGCCACTCCAGTGTTCTTGCCTGGAGAATCCCAGGCACCCTGGTGGGCTGCCGTCTATGGGGTCACACAGAGTCAGACACAACTGAAGCGACTTAGCAGCAGCAGCAGCAGCAGCAGCAGCATGCTATCTTTATTTCAAGGAAAGAAAGGAAATTTTCTCTTTGAGCTTGCAACAAGATAGAGTTAATAAATATTTGTTGAAAGAATGGAGAAAAAAGGAAATAAATAATTTTGGGAAAAGCAAGAAAAAATAAAAAATAAAACCAATGGAAACTCCAGTACAAAATGGCATTTTAATCTGTACCCAATCAGACCTTTCTCTATGTGCAAATATATTCACATATATTAATTCATATATTAATTTGTTTTTAATGTAAAATATGTTCATCAGTTTAGTTCAGTCACTCAGTCGTGTCCGACTCTTTGTGACCCCATGATTTGCAGCATGCCAGGCCTCCCTGTCCATCACCAACTCCCAGAGTTCACTCAAACTCACGTCTGAGTTGGGGATACCATCCAGCCATCTCATCCTCTGTCATCCCCTTCTCCTCCTGCCCCCAATCCCTGCCAGCATCAGAGTCTTTTCCAATGAGTCAACTCTTTGCATGACGTGGACAAAGTATTGGAGTTTCAGCTTTAGCATCAGTCCTTCCAAAGAACACCCAGGACTGATCTCCTTCAGAATGGACTGGTTGGATCTCCTTGCAGTCCAAGGGACCCTCAAGAGTCTTCTCCAACACCACAGTTCAAAAGCATCAATTCTTTGGCACTCAGCTTTCTTCACAGTCCAACTCTCACATCCATACATGACTACTGGAAAAACCATAGCCTTGACTAGACAGACATTTGTTGGCAAAGTAATGTCTATGCTTTTCAATATGTTATCTACGTTGGTCATAACTTTCCTTCCAAGGAGTAAGTGTCTTAATTTCATGGCTGCAATCACCATCTGCAGTGATTTGGGAGACCAAAAAAACAGTCTGACACTGTTTCTACTGTTTTCCCATCTATTTCCCATGAAGTGATGGGACCAGATGCCATGATCTTAGTTTTCTGAATGTTGAGCTTTAAGCCAACTTTTTCACTCTCCTCTTTCACTTTCATCAAGAGGCTTTTTAGTTGCTCTTCACTTTCTGCCATAAGGGTGGTGTCATCTGCATATGTGAGGTTATTGATATTTCTCCTGGCAATCTTGATTCCAGCTTGTGCTTCTTCCAGCCCAGCGTTTCTCATAACGTACTCTGCATAGAAGTTAAATAAGCAGGGTGACAATGTACAGCCTTGACGTATTCCTTTTCCTATTTGGACCAGTCTGTTGTTCCATGTCCAGTTCTAACTGTTGCTTCCTGACCTGCATACAGGTTTCTGAAGAGGAAGGTCAGGTGGTCTGGTATTCCCATCTCTTTCAGAATTTTCCACAGTTAATTTTACTGCTATATAGTAGATTTTCACTCAGAAACAATAAAACAATTATTTCCTAATCACTATCTACTTCAAATTGTTTTTAAAACTATGTAATATCCCATTTTATGACTGTAAAGTTAGTGTTCATTCAATCCTATATTATGAGACATCAGGTGATTACCATTTTTAAATTTATATGTAGCATAGTTATCTTTAGTACTATAATTTCAAATTATATATGTTCTTATTTTCTTAGGAATGTTTCCTTAAGATAAACTTGAAATTAATGATTCAAAAGACATCTTGTAGCTCATAAAGACTTTTTTCAGTTATTTCTTAATTGAGGAAGAACATTATTATTATTTTTTTTTGAGGAAGAACATTATGATGTGACCTTTCTGTTACAGTTTTTTCAGATGTGGAAATAGCATGTTCAAGTGGCCAAAAAAGAGGAGAGAGGTCACTAAGATATTAAATTAGCTCCCCATCATGTTACTCTATCAATAAAACCTACTTTAATAATGGGGACACTACAGCTTCCCACTCTGTTAATTTCTGATTTGTTTAAATATTTACTAGTCATTAAAAAACAAAACGGTAGCAAGAAAATGATTTTCTAATTAGCTAATCATAGATTTTCATGCAAGTATCCTAACAACTGCTTCATTGTAAAGGCAATTTAATGATTTTAAATATTCTACATATAATGATATTAACCATTATATATAATGATATTAAACATCATGTGTTTAAAGATATTAAAAATTATATATGTATTGATAGTAAATGTCATATATAATAATATTGAACATATATATATATATATATATGATGAGTTAGAATTTAAGGTTGAATTACTTAAGTGTCCTCTACCTTTCACCCTGCAATGCAAATACATATTGACTGGAATAAAGCCAGCAATACTGGTATTCCCTGAATGACAAGATGCCTATCCTCTTTATGGCAATATTTTAAACCCATGCTTCATTTTGATAATAACAAAATCTTACTTCCTTTCCTCCTCACCACAAGATCCTGTCCTTATCCACAAAGATTTTTGTCAGGATTCATTTTGAATAGTTCATATCATGAAGACAATACATTAGTTTCCTATTCCAAATACAAAATTACATATTGGCTATGCATTTCAAACCACAGGATCTGTAGCATTTCCTTTTCAAGAATCACTGCTCTTGATTTTCCAGTGGAAAAAGAACAAGTTGTTCTTATGATGTGTGACTCTTTCTCTTCGCTTTTCTCCTTTCATTTCCCCTTTCTCTTTCTGAAGGATACATTCCTATAGCCTTTGGGGAAGGTGTGGAGTTAGTACAGGGAACAAGGTATGAGCTCACCCAGAGGTTCAGCCTGGTGAGGGATGTTGAGACCCAAAACAGAATGAGGCAGCCAACCTGTGAAGGGGTGGGGTGGCCGGGTGTGTGACATCTCTCTGGAGGGATGGCTTGCTGTGGGGTTTCAGAAACCAAGTAGGGTGAGATGTTTATATGTGGGGTAAATTACTCTGGGATATTAAAACCTGAATGGGGTGAAGATGGTGTTTATCTTAGTGCAAGAGTTGATAAACAAGGTTTGCACGTAGTGGCTGGGTAACTGTGGCAATAAGACATTGGTTCGTATACAGAATGAGTTAAACATGTTAGTAAATTAAGAATAATGAGACCTCAGCTTCCCACTATCAGAGAAGGAAGTTACAAATATGGAGAGGGAGAAGACTAGAATAAACATTGTGATGTGATCGTAAGTGGAGTGTGAACTCATGGTCCTCAATAACTATGGATTTAGAAATGATTTCAAATGTAAATATAGGTGTATATAAAAATATGGTTATTAATAAGAAACATATGTAAATGTAAGTACATAAATATTAATACAGTTAATATGTGGACACAATTATTTATCTATATACATATATTCTCATGGGGAGGGCATGGGCACAGTAAGCTTGCCAACATTTTCATATTGATGGAAATTGAAGTCAAGTAAGGACTGTTTTAGATTTCTCATTTCCTTGTTTATCTGGGTAATTCTCATGACTCCTTTTCATTTTACTCCCAGTGTGTGATTTTTATTTTGCGGGTGTATAATAGTAGGGATATATGAACTTTACTTCTGAAATGTTGTGTTGTGTGGGTAATGGTTTGTTCTATTTGGATGCTGGAAAATAACTTGTTTATCAATAGACATTCAATGAAACAGTAACCAGTTGACTACAACTATAGAGTTGACTGTATATGTATTCATATATGCTTACTCCTTGGAAGGAAAGTTATGACTAACCTATATAACATATTGAAAAGCAGAGACATTACTTTGCCAACAAAGGTCCGTCTAGTCAAGGCTATGGTTTTTCCTGTGGTCATGTATGGATGTGAGAGTTGGACTGTGAAGAAGGCTGAGCGCCGAAGAATTGATGCTTTTGAACTGTGGTGTTGGAGAAGACTCTTGAGAGTCCCTTGGACTGCAAGGAGATCCAACCAGTCCATTCTGAAGGAGATCAGCCCTGGGATTTCTTTGGAAGGAATGATGCTAAAGCTGAAACTCCAGTACTTTGGCCACCTCATGCGAAGAGTTGACTCATTGGAAAAGACTCAGATGCTGGGAAGGATTGGGGGCAGGAGGAGAAGGGGACGACAGAGGATGAGATGGCTGGATGGCATCACTGACTCGATGGACATGAGCCTAGGTGAACTCCGGGAGTTGGTGATGGACAGGGAGGCCTGGCGTGCTGTGATTCATGGGGTCGCAAAGAGTCGGACACGACTGAGAGACTGAACTGAACTGATCTGTATATATATTCAATGAGTTTTCCTTTATATTATGGCTTTATTTTCATTTGTTATTTTTTGTATTTAGAAAAATCTCTCATTTTGTAGTTTTTATAAATGCTTTTGAGTATGAAGATTTTTATAAAAAGACAAATGTTTTATGAGAAAGAAAGTGAAACATATATAGTGAGTTATATTTTCTGAAACATGGATTTGTGTTTCTACCATTTATGTTATCTTTATGTGTGTGTGTGTATACACTGAGCTTCCCACATATACGTTGTTGTTGTTCAGTCACCAAGTCATATCCAACTCTTCGCAACCCCATGTGTATACACATACATATATATTATGTCTCTTGCTATATATATATATATATATATGTGTGTGTGTGTCCTATATATGTATTTTTTTTTTATTGAACTGGCTATTAACAAGTCATATCTAGCCACACTGAAAGTTTAAAGGTTTTTCTGGATAACCAACAAGTTTGATGTATATAATTATTCAATCTAATTGACAGAAAAATTATGACAACTTCAATTGTGTTCATCTGCTTGGACTGCCATAGCAAAATACCACAGACTGAGTGGCTTAAACAACAGAAAGATATTTCCTCATGGTTCTGGAGGGAGAAGTCTGAGATCAAGGTGTCAGCTAGTTGGTGCCTGGTGAAGTCACTGTTTTCTGACTTGTACACAGCCACCTCCTCACCATGCCCTTATGTTCCCTTTTCTTCCTGTGTGCATGAGGAGAGAGAGCAAGTGAGCTCTCTGGTGTCTCTTCCTATAAGGATGCTGATCCTAATGAAACAGGGCCACATGCTTATAAACTTATTTGATCTTAATTACTTCCTTAGTGACCCCATCTCAAATATAGCCATACTGTTGCTTGGATCTTTGATGTATGAAGTTTGGTGGGGGATACAAACACTCACTTCACGACATCAATATTAATAGGAATTAATTTCTTTCTTTAGTTGTGTTTATTTTTAAAAAATCTATCAATTGCATAAATTTGTAGACATTGGATTGAGGAAATCTGATTTGCAGACATGTTTAATGAAATTTATTTTTTGCAATCAATATTTACTAACAATTTTATTTCTAAAATTTAACTTACTAATGGCACCCCACTCCAGTACTCTTGCCTGGAAAATCCCATGGACGGAGGAGCCTGGTGGGCTCCAGTCCATGGGGTCGCTAAGAGTCGGGCACGACTGAGCGACTTCACTTTCACTTTTCTCTTTCATGCATTGGAGAAGGAAATGGCAACCCACTCCAGAACTCTTGCCTGGAGAATCCCAGGGACGGGGGAGCCTGGTGGGCTGCCGTCTATGGGGTCTCACAGAGTCGGACATGACTGAAGCGACTTAGCAGTAGCAGCAGCAGCATACTCCAGTAAATTGCGATGATATATATATGTTCAAAACTTTTCATTTCATCATTAAAATAATAAGAAAACATTATAAACAAATGAAAACTCCATTTATATGTGACCAATTATGTAAATGTTAATGTATTAATATAGTAGAGAAACAACTGTTTAAAAGAATATGAGAGATCTATATTACTGATATGAGCATATGGTTAATCTACATTTTTATTGCAAAAGACATGGTCTAAGAGATTTATTTGTATAAATCTAAGGATTTGTGTATACACAGTGGCAGTACTATGTATATGCAAGGAAATGTATGTAAATATAATATATATCTTAGAAGGAGACTAGAAAAAAAGAGTTCAGTGGGAGACATTTTACATTTTAGGTTATACTTCTCTTTAATTTTTAAATTATGTTTACTATGAGTGTATATTATCTTTTGGAAAAATTTTCCAAAGATTTTCTATAACTGGTTAGGATCATTAAGTAGAAGGAGGTGGGATCCATGGGTCCCACAAAGCTTACTGTGTTTAGTAGCTTATTTAGATCTAACACAGAGACCTAGTATTAAGCACATGTTTAATAACTACAGTCTTTTCAGGGTTTTATCTTGACTTTTTCTTACAAATATAGCTGTGAAGTTATCTTAAGCATTGTGAACTAAAAAACTGTAAAAAACAAGAGTGCTATTGAAGACAAAGAGAAACATCAGCAATTAGTACATTTATGCTACGGCGACGTTTATTTTGCTGCCAGGTATATCTTGAATTTTACTACAGCATGTTGCATTGCCTTGTTTTAAGCTTTTGATGTTAATGTGCATTTCTAAACAAGCAAAAAATAGATTTTATGATTTTATGTTGAGCACATAATTTCCTAAGATATTAACAATTTTGCCTGGAAAGTTTCACTTGCTATATCCTATAAATATAATAGACATATAAGCCCATACAAATAAGACTATAAAACTTCCACATTATACTAATTTTGATTTAAAAGCAGGAGAAATGTTTCTTAAATTACATTTATGGATTCTCTTTCACCAATTTATCATTGAATTGTCAGAATCCATGTTTAGCCCCTCCCCATCAAATTCTCATATTTTTCTACAAGTGCATTATTAATACTTTGGTCTACAGTGTTAAGTCTGTTTAAAATTCCATGGCTTTCATATGCTTTATTCATTCTTTCTGCTGTAAATATTCTTTTCCAACTTGGATTTATATGACAGCCTATTAAACATAAAGTTTTTTCTTTTCTTCATTTTAGAGATGGGATCAAGAGTTCAGTCTCATGGGGAAAAAAAAAAAACCTAAGATATAGGCTTTCCATCTTGTTTTTGTTTTTTGTGGTTTTTTTTTTTTTGGTTTGACAAATTAAAATGGCAACTTCATGTTGCACATGAAAATAATAATCACTTGAGGTTTTTTCAGCTTCAATCCAGAGATAATTCAGTATCCTTATTTTCTGGTTCACATTCTTATTAAATGACACTCTTACTGTATACTCAGTGACCTCTTTCTTTTCTTAAATATAGAATTAAACTATAAATGATAGTAAATATTCTTTCAATTTCTGTGGTTGTGGGAGATCCCCAGATAGCATATTTGCAGATTTTGTGGTAGTTGTGGTAGCAGAAAAAGGATTCTGAACTCATAGTTTTCTTTGATGAAATGGTTATATGAAGGAAAAAGCAGTTTTCCAGTTTCAACATTGAAAGCTTAAGATACTGATTTTTTTTCTGTTCGTATCCAAGAAAAGTCTTTGTATTATAAGCCAAACATTTTCATCAAATTAATTGTATTGTTTAAAGTG
Organism: Bos indicus x Bos taurus; assembly: GCF_003369695.1. Lineage (NCBI taxonomy): Eukaryota > Metazoa > Chordata > Mammalia > Artiodactyla > Bovidae > Bos > Bos indicus x Bos taurus. The sequence goes on from NC_040079.1 coordinate 84,388,917, forward strand.
AAGGTTAAACATGATCTCCTTTGTGGTATAGAAAGACTATAGAGGGCAAGGGCAGATGTTTTCAAAGTACATGCCATATAGCCTTTTATTGAGTTTATACTGTGGAAATTTATGGTACTGTAAAAATTTATCTAGACATCAGTGGGTAACTGATGGTAAATGAAAAATCTGTGGCTCCTTATAAGGCATGTGCATTAAGCACAATGAACTTTGTGCTCTTTCAAATAAAAATAAGATATAATCATAAAAACAATAATTGAGATACTTTTCTATAGCTTATTTTTTTGAAAAATGATATTGAGTTAATTATTTCCTTATCCTTTATATTTCATTTTTTTAAATTGCAAAGCACTTATCCTCTTGGAAAATATTTAAAAATTGTAAATGTTCTGTCTTATAAAGTATAGGAACTAGGGCTGAAAATATTTGAACACAATCAAAATATCCACATCATTATTCTTTGAAACATTGTCAATTTATGTGACAATTTGAAACATATGTAATATATGTAATGAACATATGTAATTTAAAGTCTACAGATTAAAACTTTGTATTCCTTTAGTAGAAAGCATATATGATGAATTTCAAAAATTAGAGTTCTCTTTATCACTTTGTTGTGAAGAAATTTTTAAAGTAAGACCTCATTATATATAAGTGCAATTTCAGGTTCACTGTGCAATAATACATAATTCTTTTGTTTGTTTGTGATCAACAATACGTTTTTCCAAGGCAAATCACATTAAAAACAAATATTAACTTTGACGATAGATATGTGAATCAAATAATTTATAAATTAAGATATTCTCCTTGCCTTCCTTGTTAATTTTCATGCTAACCAAGCTGGCAAAGAGACACAGGAAAACATTCATTTCTAATATTTTTATTATAATATTTGAAATTGGTCATAGACACGATGTTGCTATACATTTGATAAATTTTATACAGGAAAGCAAAAAGTATTTTTACTTAAAACTATGACTTTTTTCTACATATCTTTGAATATTTGATGTTCCCCATACTGATAGATATTTGAGGGGATTTCTATTTTTGTTTTTCTCATCAAACATTTGTCATGAAAGTTAATATGTATCCTGCATACTATAAATTTGTATCTGAATAATTTCAGCATGTCCAGATAAAACAAAGAAGCACAATTATCCAGATATTTTTCTACCATAAATGTCTGTTTTCTGGATGATGACTTTATTTTCATTTTAATCACATGATTGTCATCCACTAAGCATTGTGTCTATTTAAAAACAGGACAAACCATAGATATCTATATTTATATCTATACCTATATATACGTATACATGTAGAGAGAAAGAGTGATTGAGAAAAAAAGTGAAACGAGAGGTAGAAGGAGGGAGAGAGAGAAAAAGAGAGAGACAGAGACAGACAGACATGCAAGATTTAACAAAAATCTACTGGTACACATTGGTATTTGCTTCCAGTGTAGGATCTGGAAATCTCATCAGATAGCTGGTGTTGATGCCTTCCAGGCTACAGAGTTGAAATTCTGCTCTTTCTTCATACAATCTTTTGATTCTGTCCTTTTCTTTGACCACCCACATGTTTTGGAGAATTGTTTTTCAAAAGGACCTAGTGATCCTTTATTCTTTTGATCTTTCATTTTACCTCCTCTAGTCTCTCTCTCTCTTTTTTTTTTTTGCCATTTTTGTGATGCTATAGTTTATGAGTATAGAGATGAGAGAATTATGAAAAAGGTGAAGAGAGAGGAAGTCATGTACCTACTGTGACTCATTGCTCTAGGTTAAGAAGCAAACAACAACACACTAAACCTAGTAAGTGCCTTGAGACCTATTTATTTCCAACAATGTTAATCCTAGAGGACAATGAGTTGTCTACTTTATACAAAGCCTTACCTGGCACAGCATATTGGCTTCAACATACTCTGTAGGAATCCCTGGACAGTTTCAATGTTTTTTCATTCAGTTTACTTCCTAAACAAAATAAAATCTCAAGTTATTTCTTTTTTTATTCTAAGTGTCACCCACTATAAGAAAGAAAAGTTCAGTTATAAAATAGCACTCTTCCACATTTTAACAAAAAGAAAATATATGTCACCATTGTTTAGCAATCGTGAATCACATAGAGTCTTAAGCCTTCAGAAGATAGACATCTTTAAATAATATTGGTTTATGGGATAATCCTTTTGTCTTAGAAAGATTTTGCCAACAATCATTTCATTGTCAGAGTATATGAAATATTTTGCTTAATATGCTACATTATTAAATAAGTGTTTTGATTCATTGCTAATTTTTAAAATGTCCTCCAGTAAAGGAATATTTGATTTAATAAAATCATATAAAATATTTTCCATATTCAAGAACATTCACTAGGACTAGGATTTATACCCTACTGGATCTTATCCACAAAAAGTTATCTTTTAAAAAATAATTATTTTTAATAAAAGCTTCATTGCTAAACTCCAAATAGCACATTTACTGTTTGTTAACATGTGTCCAACTTTTATTATGAGTATATCTTTAAGTGTCTATGATGAAAAATTAAAGTGAGAAATGCTTTATAGTTCTGTTTTATCTTGCTAGTGTTCCAAATGGAACACTGGAAATGATTAAATATAAAAACTCTTCCAATAACCAATTACATATTTGTCATATTTAGAATTTTCCCCTTTCCTTGATCAGCATTTCTGATCTAACCTAATTCTATTTATGTTGCTCCCCTTATTCCTGATGATCATTCTTTTCAAACTACTCACTTTGCCAGCATACTTCTTATTTTCTACCACATTATTTGGAAACTGTTTTTAAATTTAAGCAAGCTTCAGTATACATTTGCTTTTCAAGAAAAATCTCATCTTGACTGCTTTAAGTAAAACCTAGTTATCTTGAATGGTAAAACTCAGGAACCTTTTGTTTCTCTGGTTCATTTATTGACAATCAGTCTACTTTCCTCTTCCCATTAGTACTTCCAGATCACTGCCCAACAAAGTGGCTTTGACTATTCATCTGTATCTCTGTCTCTTAATAAATGGCCTCATTTTCCTTCTCACTCCCTCCAGTTCTTCAGTCTGATTTTTGCCACCATAAAGTTCTTCTGTGTCTCACTCTGCCTTTCTTCACTAAGCCTTACAGAGCCTTTCCAGAGTCACATGCTTCTGTGATGATCAACCATTTCAGTCATGGCATTGCTTAAACCATAAGGATCAATTTTTTTCTTCACTTACTTTACTAAAATCAGAATCATGGGCATCGTTCCATTGTTTTCTGTGTTAATTATGGGCGACTCTTTGGCTTCAGTGCATATTCATGTAGTCAGTCCTCCATAGGTCCTCAATGTTGACAGTACATTGAATTATAAACAGTGTTCAAATCACTTTTATCCTCAGTCATTATACCCTTGCTAAAGCAATCAATGTATCTTGTTTCCTGTATTGCAGAAACTGAGATCATCTAATGTGAGAAGTTTTAATATTTCTTTTCTTCTCAGTATTGATCTATTTTTTCTGATGAAGATTAAAACTCTTCTTAATTAATGTGCTGAGGCCCTTAGCCTATTTAATTTGAATTTGGCAGATCTTCTCTCTTTAGCTATTTGCTCTCTACATGCATGCTTAGCTCATCTCTACATCAAAATGCCTTCCCTCAAACACTCTACTTTCTCATGTAGTCATTAAATGATCCTCCTTTCTCTCAGTGTCAAAGGGCACAAGGGAGTAATCTCTACTTGCCTCTTGAATTTTCTTATCCCCACTCAGTTGTCCTTTCATCTCCTGTTGCAACAGACTCAACAAGAACAACTTCCTGCTTTGATTCCAGCCATCGAACACTTTGAGCTCAGTTCCTGTGATATTTTACACCTTTTCTTTCCTCTTTAAGGAGTGTTCCTTCCTTGATCTATTGGGAGTTATTCTTGTAAATCTTTTTCTAGGTCTTTCACTAGGCCTTTATTTCATTTGCATCTTTCTAGGCTTTTCCCCCTTTCTCTGCCATAAATGTAAGCACTCTCAGAATTCTACTTTTCCTTCTTTTTTCTCAAGCTCCTTTATTATGTTGTAATATTTACTCCGTTTTGTATATCCATCACGTTTGTGTAGATTTGTTCCAAATACATTTCCAGGCCAACATCTCTCCTAAACTCAAGAAACATATATCAAAGGGCTACTTGAATTATCCATCCTGGTTGTATTGTGAGCTCTCAGAACTCAACCACAGCAATTCCAATTTAATCATTAATTTCCATGAAGTGGACACTTTGTTTTTGTTTTTAAAAGATACTATAAGTTTCTTACATCCCCTTATGTAAACCTGACCTCCATTAATTTTGTCCAGTTATTGATGTTGTGTAGAGGGAAGAAGGGGAAGATATCTGCACTCATCTTGGATGGGGCATGGTGGGAAAGTTTTACCAGTTCAGACAGCTGATACAGAGAAAGAGATAAAACAACAGCAAGAATGACTATAACAACAAAAGCTTCTACTTCTACAAAATAGCAGGCTTGTACTTCAAAAATATCATAGTTGTGAAAGACAAGAGGTTGCAGAACTCTTCCAGATTAAAAGAGACTGAAATGACATGCCAACCAAAGTTAATACAAGAGTCTGAGCTGGATCCAGATCAGGGGAAAAGGCTGTAAATGACATTATTGGGATATCTGTTAAAACACTGAATGAAGAAAATATATTGGATAATAGTATCTCATTAAATTCCTTAATTTGATAATTGTATATTGGTAAATGTTAGAGAATGTTGTTCTTAGCTATATAACAACCAAAAGTTCCTAGAGGTAAAACAAACAAACAAACAAAAACTGCTACCTACAGCTTTTAAATGTTTCAAGAAAAAGTAAAAGCTTCAACTAAAGTTTTTCATGTTTCTGGAGGTAGAGAGGATGTGATTGCTGAGAGAGCTCTGAGGGCCAGCTCCCAAGATGAAGGACTTAGTATCTAACACTTAAGTGTTATCTTTGCAATGATCCTGGACATGCTCTGAAGATTGTGATAAAAAGAGAATGCTGGAAGCTTTAGTAAAGTGTTGGAAAAGGGCAAAGAGATAGAAGCCCAAACCTTCCCTGGGAGGTACCAGAGTAGATTCACATCATACTATCAGCAGAATATTCTCCTTCAATGCTGCTGAAGCCCAGAAGAAAGCAACTCTGAAGCAGAAGCAGAAAGATAAGTAAAAGATTGTGCAGAGATGAGTGGTCCTATTGCAAATGACAGCAGCACTGGAATTGCTCACTGACAAACATTTGAACTATCTTGAATGACAGTTGCTTAAAGGTTGCATCTGTGTGACTTAAGCATAGATTAACCCAGAAAAACTCTTGAAAGGCTTATAAAGTTAAAACTTCTTCCTCTTAATCATGGATAGAGACAAATAACTGCCCAGCATACAATTTAATTTCAAAGAAATCATGTTAAAAGATCTTAAAATAGTTTTAAAAAATTAAACTTAATAGGAATTTGTACTTACCATATACATACAATTCTGTTTTTGTTTAGTCACTAAGTGTGTCTGACTCTTTAGTGATCCCACGGACTGTAGCCCAACAGGTTCCTCTGTCCATAGGATTTCCAAGGCAAGAATACTGGAGTGGGTTGCCATTTCCTTCTCCAGGGGATCTTCCCAACCCAGGGGTTGAGCCTGTATCTCCTGCCTTAGCAGGTGGATTCTTTACTACCAAGCCACCTGGGAAGCCCACATACAACTATGTATTGATACAAATATAATCAACAAACACCTACTATATATCACAGGGAACTCTACTCAGTATTTTGTAATAACCTATAAGGGAAAATAATCTGATAATATAAATATATGTATATGTTTACACACAGATATACACTTATATTCATGTTTTATATGTTTAAAACTGCATCACTGTGCTGTATACCTGAAACTAAAATGACAATGTAAATCAATTATACTTCAATTTAAAATTAATAAAAGATGAAAATCATTTTGACAGTTCTAAGAAATAATGTGGTAGATAGCATTTTTACTTTACTTTTTCTACTAGAATTTATAAATTGGCAAAACAAGTTCTGAAAAATAAGGGATAGAGGAGGGTCCCTTTGCGCTACTACCATCCAGTTCTCTGTCATTTGTTGTTGTTCAGTCGCTAAGTCGTGTCAGACTCTGCCACCCCACAGACTGCAGCATGCCAGGCTTTGCTGTCCTTCACTGTCTCCTGGAGTTTGCTCAGACTCATGTCCATTGAGTCAGTGTAGCCATCTAACCATCTCATCCTCTGTCACCTCCTTCTCCTCCTGCCCTCAATCTTTCCCAGCACCAGGGACTTTTCCACTGAGTTGACTCATTGCATCAGGTGGCCAAGTATTGGAACTTCACCATCAGTCTTCCAATGAATTTTCAGGGTTGATTTCCTTTAGGATTGATTGGTTTGATCTCCTTGCTGTCCAAGGGACTCTCAAGAATCTTCTCCAGCACCACAATTTGAAAGCACCTGATAGCTCAGTTGGTAAAGAATCAGCTTGCAATGTGGGAGACCTAGGTTTGATCCCTGGGTTGGGAAGATCCCCTGGAGAAGGGAAAGGCTACCCACTCCAGTATTCTGGCCTGGAGAATTCCATGGACTGTGTAGTCCATGGGGTCACAAACAGTCGAACATGACTGAATGACTTTCACTTCACTTCTTCTTTCTTCAGCCTCAGCCTTCTTTATGGTCCAATGCTCACATTTGTATGTGACTACTGGAAAAAAATTTAGGTTTGATTAGATGGATCTGTGTCAGCAAAGTGATGTCTCTGCTTTTTAATACACTGTCTAGGCTTGTCATAGCTTTTATTCCAAGGAGAAAGCATCTTTTAATTTCATGACTGCAGTCACTGAAGTGATTTTGGAGCACAAGAAAAGAAAATCCATCACTGTTTCTACTTTCCCCCCATCTATTTGCCATGAAGTGATTGGGCCAGATGCCATGATCTTAGTTTCCTGAAAGTTGAGTTTTAAGCCAGTTTATTCACTCTCCTCTTTCATCCTCATCAAGAGGTTCTATAGTTCTTCTTTGCTTTCTACCATTAAAGTAGTATCATCTGCATATCTGAGGTTGTTGATATTTCTCCCAGCAATTTTGATTCCATTCACCCAGCCTGGCATTTCATATGATGTACTCTGCATATAAGTAAATTATCAGGGTGACAGTATGCAGCTTTGACATACTCCTTTCCTAATTTTGAACCAATCCATTGTTCCAAGTCTGGTACTATGGCTTCTTGACCTGTATACAACATTAATTCTGTGTAGGTATTACTTTCAGGAAAATATACTAATATATTAATTATGGTAATATGATAAGCTTAGAGTGTATATCTTATTTAATTATCAAATGTAATTCTTAATGTATATTTTATCCATATCTTATGATAATTTTGTACTTATATATTTATGTTTTTAAAGCATTTTTTATTTGGATGCAAGCCATGTGTGACTAATAATATAAATTAGGTTGGAATAGTCCAGGCAGCTATTTGGCAGTATGAAATCAGAAGTAAGCAATGGTGGAAGGTGGAGGGGTAGATTTCAGGTGACTTTCAAACCGAAATTATTCATTTTCCAGGTGAAAGCCTGAGTGACCTATCTGCTGCTGCTGCTAAGTCGGTTCAGTCGTGTGCGACCCTGTAGACTCTGTGAGACCCTGTAGACGGCAGCCCATGAGGCTCCCCCATCCCTGGGATTCTCCAGGCAAGAATACTGGAGTGGGTTGCCATTTCCTTTTCCAATGCATGAAGTGAAAAGTGAAAGTGAAGACGCTCAGTCATGTCCGACTGCAACCCCATGGACTGCAGCCTACCAGGCTCCTATCCAGCCTATCCAGTCCATGGGATTTTCCAGGCAGGAGTACTGGAGTGGGTTGCCATTGCCTTCTCCGAGCGATCTATATGATCTCTTAAATTACTGAAGTGAAGCACTGAGAGGCAACCCTTCCTTATAAGGGAATGTAGCAGTAATTTACAATTTACAGAGTGTGCTGAGAATGCTTATATGGCAAATGGAGACAGTGAACCCAGAGTGTCAACTGTGTAAAAATATAAAACCCTGACATAAAAGTGTTATGAGTCAAAAGCACAATATTGGAATATAGGATGGTGTAAAATTAAAAAGAGTGTATCATTGACCAATGTAGAACCAGAATGGGCTTCCTAGGTCACACAGTGATAAAGAATCCACCTGCCAATGCAGGAGAATCAAGAGACGTGGTTCAATCCCTGGGTCAGGAAGATCCCCTGGAGTAGGAATAGGAAATAGCAACCCACTCCAGTAATCTTGCTTGGAGAATTCCATGGACACAGGAGCCTGGCAGGCTACAGTCCATGGGGTCAAAGAAGAGTCAGACTCAGCTGAGCAACTAAGCACACACACATGTACAGAACCAGTATAAAAAGAAAAAGCATATCTGCTGAGACAGAATAGAGATTCAGTGCCTGAATTATAACATACAAAAAAACAAAAAACTTCCTGTAAAGAATAGTGCTCTGAACAAGGACTAGGGGAAATTTAAATACAGCTTTCCAAGCATAGCATTATATTGTCCACACAGATATCTGTATACCTATTTTCAAGAAACAGCATTAAGAAACAAAATATCCTAAAAGCTTTAATATTTATAACACTTGGTTTTCTCCAATAAAATCTTTTCTCAATCGTTGTAGAATACCAATAACTTCATTACTTGTATTTACTTCACATTAAATCAAATTGATATTACTGTAACTTCCCATCTTTAATACACAGATGTAACTTAAACACTTGTCTTACTTGGGACACAGTTTAGCTTTAAATGAATTAGAACTTAAACAGATGGGCTTATTAAATAAGTGAGTAATTATCTTTCTTTCCTATAATTTTTTATAAGAGGTAAATGAGTACAACAAAAATACTCTTTTAAAAGCTATAAATCATTTCTCATTATATCTTCTCTTAGAAAGATTTCTTTACTAAAGTTATAATTAAAGTATTTCCTGCAGAATAAGAAAACATGTATATACTGTCTAGACTTGTTAACTTGCCTTTGGCTATGTCATAATTTAAAATGACCAGGTGAGATTAGAAGAATAAAAGATAAACTAGTAAATCTACTGGAAACTAGGGTTTGGTAATGTAATAGAAAAATGACGTAAAAATTAAGAATATATGGATAAAAATATATGGATTAAAAAAAACAGTAAAATCGGAGTGCTGCTGCTGCTGCTAAGTTACTTCAGTCGTGTCTGACTCTGTGGGACCCCATAGACGGCAGCCCACCAGGCTCCCCCGTCCCTGGGATTCTCCAGGCAAGAACACTGGAGTGGGTGCCATTTCCTTCTCCAATGCATGAAAGTGAAAAGTGAAAGGGAAGTCGCTCAGTCGTGTCCAACTCTTAGCTACCCCATGGACTGCAGTGCACCAGGCTCCTCCTTTCATGGGATTTTCCAGGCAAGAATACTGGAGTGGGGTGCCATTACCTTCTCCGAAAATTGGAGTAGATGTTAATAAATACGTCTATTATTTGTCTCCATAACAATATGCAAGATTCAGTGTCAAGCTATATCATAGATACTTTTATTTTTGCTATGCCATTTTTATTTTGGTCATCAAAACTTTATGTAGGCACCTTCTTCACTTTTACAATTTGTGGTATAAGCTCAGGGAAAGCTTTGTCAATAGCATATTTTTAAACACAGCAAAGGTAAGATCATTCATGGCAGATTGAATTACACTTCTTTCAGATGAGATAATCATGTTCAACAAGTGAGAGCAGGAGTGCATTTGGAAATATTTCACAAAGCAGAGCTGCTCATAACTTTACAAAAGGTTAAAGAGGCCTCCAGGCATTTCATCCTCCAGTTTTTCTCTCAGGAGAACGTGAACCATTTTCTTCAAATGATTATATAAACATACCATTGGAATAAGTGCTCTCTCATTGATGAAAAATAAATGGCACACAAATACATAAGCATATGTTAAATCTTATTAGTGTCTAGGGAAGTACAAATTAAAACTACAAGGAGATATATCTTAGTACATACATTGTGCCAGTTGGTGTAATTTAAAGTCTGAAAATACCAAGTGCTGGTGAAGATATGTAATAACAAGAATGCTTATAAGATGAAGATAGCAAATATGTTGTTACAAGCACTATGGAAAACAAATAATGCCTAGTAAGTCTGAAGATAAACATTTCCTATGGCCTGAAATTCTACTCCTGTGTATGTAAACAAAAACCTGGGTCTGGCTACTTGCCCCTTAAAAGCCAATAAAGAGGCCAGGCTGGTCAAAAGGAAAATTTGCTTTATTTCAGATACTGGCAACTGGGGAACGGGGGTCAGACATCCATCCAAAGACCGACATCCCCCTCCCACCACTGACAATCAGTGGGCAAGAGCTTTTATAGATGGAGTTACAGGGCTACATACAGAAACAACACAGTCAGCTCTGACAGTTTCTTTCAAATTGGTCATTCATGGTATGACCAGTGTCATCTTGCTTTTTTTAGATACAATTAATCTTCAGTTTCAGGGTCAGTTTGTCAGTTTGTTTCCCTTTCTTTGAGGCCAGTTCTCAGAATTGTGGGATTTTATGTTGTGGGTACAATCTGGTCATCATGTAGTTAACTTCTTCTACCTGGTGGAGGTTTCAGTATCTATAGGACAGCTCACAGATTATAGCTCAGAATATTATCTATAGCCCTTGAGAAGGAACTAAAGGTCCTTGACTGTGTTTAATGACTACCTTATTATTATTTGATCTCCTTTACTGCTTTCTTTTGTTTCTGCATTTTCTCACTTCTCTAACTAAACCTATTCTTTGGCTAAAGTTTTTCCACAGGCAAAAGGCAGGCAGAGGACATGCAGTACCAGGGCGGGGTGGGTGGGGGGTGGGAGTAGGAGAGAAAGGGGGTTGGTACAAGGATATGCAGTGGTGGACCATAGAATGGAGAAAATAAAGTGAATGGGATAAAGGTAACATTCAAGTTAATAATAATTAAGAATGTTTAAGATTGAGTGAAAGATATGTGTTTTCAGATTTTGAAAACATGCAGAGTAATGAAAAAGATAAATAAAAATAAAACAATTATGTCTAGACATTTCTTAGTGAAATGCTGAAAATCAAAGACAAAAGGAAGATCTTTAATAGCCATCAGATCACAACAGATATCTAAAAAGAAAACAGAATAAATTTGAGATTAGATTTCTTAATAGAAATGATAGAAGACAAACTAACAAACACATTTAGAGAGTTAAGAGGAATTCACAAAATAGAATAGTACTCCAACTATGATTCCATTAGAAAATTAGAGTGAAATAAATTTTCAGGTAAAAAATGCTGGTTTTACCACCAACAGATTCTCATGGAAAATTGCTGAATAAAATTAATTTCAGAAGAAAAGAAATAAATGTGAGAAACTATGGTGAACTAAGAAACTGACAAAATGACACTAAATAACTGAGTAGGATCAAACTATAAAAATTTTACAATAATGGTAAACTATAATTGAATTAAAACAATAGGCATGTGAGATTATAAGAACAATTTGATTTAAGACTTTCTACAGTCATTATATTGTTTGGAAAAAGGAGAGATACTGATTAGTGTAAGTCTTTTTTTTTTTAGACAATATGAAGATTAAAAAATATAAGATAACCTCTATAGGTACAGACATCTTCAGTTCAATTCCCATGATCATGACAGTGTAGTACCTGGTATCAAATTTAGTACCCATTCCTATCATAAAGTCTATAAAACAGATAAAATATAACACAAGCAATTGATTACCTACAGCAAAGGGTAAAATAAATAAATTTATATTAAAAAAAAAAAGTTAAAAGTGCTGACAGAGAGGATACATATAAGCTGAGCCCCACATTCACCCAGTTCAGTTCAGTCACTCAGTTGTGTCCGACTCTTTGTGACCCCATAGACTGCAGCACACCAGACTTCCCTGTCCATCACCAACTCCTGGAGCATGTGCTCAAGCTGTTGTCCATCGAGTCAGTGATATCATCCAACCATTTCATCCTCTGTCCTCCCTTTCTTCTCCTGTCTTCAATCTTTCCCAGCATCAGGGTCTTCTCCAATGAGTTAGTTCTTCGCATCAGGTGGCTAAAGTATTGGAGTTTGAGCTTCAACTTCCAAAGCATATTCAGGACTGTTTTCCTTTAGGATCAGCTGGTTTGATCTCTTGCAGTCAAAGGGACTCTCAAGAGCCTTCTCCAATACCACAGTTCAAAAGCATCAATTCTTTGGCACTCAGCTTTTTATATGGTCCAACTCTCACATAAATACATAACTACTGGAAAAACTATAATTAGATTACACAGATATTTGTTGGCAAAGTAATCTCTCTGCTTTTTAGTATGCTGTCTAGGTTGGTCATAGCTTCTTTTCCAAGGAGCAAGTGTCTTTTAATTTCATGGCTGCAGTCACCATCTGCAGTGCTTTTGGAGCCCAAGATAATACAATCTGTCACTATTTCCACTTTTTCCCCATCTATTTGCCATGAAGTGATGGGACCAGATGCCATGATCTTAGTTTATAGAATGTTGAGTTTTAAGCCAACCTTTTCACTCTCCTCTTTCACTTTCATCAAGAGTTTCTTTAGTTCTTCTTCACTTTCTGCCATAAGGGTAGTGTCATCTGCATATCAGAGGTTATTGATATTTCTCCTGGCAATCTTGATTCCATCTTGTGCTTCATCCACCTGGCATTTTGCATGATGTACTCTGCATAGAAGTTAAATAAACAGGGCATATAAATATAAAGCCTTGACATTCTCCTTTCCCAATCTGGAACCAGTCTGTTGTTCCATGTACCATTTTAACTGTTGCTTCTTGACCTGCATATATATCTCAGGAGGCAGGTAAAATGGTCTGGTATTCCCATTTCTTAAGAATTTTCCACATTTTCTTGTGATCCACACAGTCAAAGGCTTTGGTGTAATCAATGAAGCCAAAGTGGAAGTTTTTCAGGAGTCTCTTGCTTTTTTGATGATCCAACAGATGTTGGCAATTTGGTCTCTGGTTCCCCTGCCTTTTCTAAATCCAGCTTGAACATCTGGAAGTTCATGGTTCATGTGCTGTTGAAGGGCTGGCTTGGAGAATTTTGAGCATTTCTTTGCTAGCATGTGAGATGAGTGCAATTGTGTGGTAGTTTGAACATTCTTTGGCATTGCTTTTCTTTGGGATTAGAATGAACACTGATCTTTTGCAGTCCTGTGGCCACTGCTGAGTTTTCCAAATGTGCTGGCATATTGAGTATAGCATTTTCACAGCATCATCTTTTAGGATTTGAAGTAGCTCAGCTGGAATTCCATCACCTCCACTAGCTTTGTTCATAGTGATGCTTTCAAAGACCCACCTGACTTCTCATTCCAGGATATCAGGCTCTAGGTGAGTAACCATACCATCATCATTATCTGAGTCATGAAGATCTTTATTTGTACAGTTCTTCTGTGTATTCTTGCCACCTCTCCTTAATATCTTCTGCTTCTGTTCAGTTCAGTTCAGTTCAGTCGCTCAGTTGTGTCCGACTCTTTGCGACCCCATGAATCACAGCATACCAGGCCTCCCTGTCCATCACCAACTCCTGGAGTTCACTCAAACTCATGACCATTGAGTCAGTGATGCCATCCAGCCATCTGCTTCTGTTAGATCCATACCATTTCTGTCCTTTATTGAGCCCATCTTTGCATGAAATGTTCCCTTGGTATCTCCAGTTTTCTTGAAGAGATCTCTAGTCTTTCCCATCCTATTGTTTTCCTCTATTTCTTTGCATTGATTGCTGAGGAAGGCTTTCTTATCTCTCCTTGCTATTCTTTGGAACTCTGCATTCAAATGGGTATATCTTTCCTTTTCTCCTTTTTTGCTTCTCTTCTTTTCTCAGCTATTTGTAAGGCCTCCTCAGACAACCATTTTGTCTTTTTGCAGTTCTTTTTCTTGGGGATGGTCTTGAACACTGCCTTTTGCACAATGTTGCAAACCTTCATCCATAGTTCTTCAGGCACTCTATCAGATCTAATCCCTTGAATCTATTTGTCACTTCCACTGTAGAGTTGTAAGGGATTTGATTTAGGTCATACCTGAATGCTCTAGTGGTTTTCTCCACTTTCTTCAGTTTAAGTCTGAATTTTGCAATAAGGAGCTCATGATCTGAGCCACAGTCAGCTCCTAGTCTTGTTTTTGCTGACTGTATAGAGCTTCTCCATCTTTGGCTGAGAAGAATATAATCAATCAAAAAAAAAAAAAAAAGACTAGTTACAGTTCAGTTAATAGTTCAAGCAGATAGATCTTTTATTAAACAGACACTCCTAAGACATGGAAGCAGTCTGACCCCAAACATGTAGTTCTCCCAACCCCTTTTGGCTTCCTGCTTTTTTTAATACTTCCTATCTTTTCCTTTTGGTTGAGCCCCATGCAAAATAGGTCTTGTACCCAGCACCAATCAAGAAAGGAGATGAAAATGGGCAATTGCACAGTTTATAACAACAGACTCTGTTGTGTATGAGTTCGTGATCTGAGCCACAGTCAGCTCCTGGTCTTGTTTTTGCTGACTGTGTAGACATTTTCCATTTTTGGCTGCAAAGAATATAATCAACCTGATTTCAGTATTGACTGTCTGGTGATGTCCATGTATACAGTCTTCTCTTGTGTCATTGGAAGAGGGTATTTGCTATGACAAGTGCATTTTCTTGGCAAAACTCTGTTAGCCTTTGCCCTGCTTCATTTTGTACTTAAGGCTAAATTTGCTTTTACTCCAGGTATCTCTTGACTTCCTACTTTTGTGTTCCAGTGCTCTGTGATGAAAAGGAAATCTTTTTTGGATGTTAGTTCCAAAGTTCTTGTAGGTCTTCATAGAACTGTTCAACTTCACCTATTTCAGCATTACTGGTTGGGGCATAGACTTGGATTACTGTGATATGAATGGTTTGCCTTGGAAATGAACAGAGATCATTCTGTCATTTTTGAGATTGCACTCAAATACTGCATTTTGGACTTTTTTGTTGACTATGAGGGCTACTCCATTTCTTCTAAGGGATTCTTGCCCACAGTAGTAGATATAATGGTCCTCTGAATTAAATTTGCCCATTCCAGTCCATTTTAGTTCACTGATTCCTAAAATGTTGATATTCACTCTTGCCATCTTCTGTTTGACCACTTCCAATTTACCTTGATTCATGGACCTAGCATTCCAGGTTCCATTTTGCAATATTGTTCTTTACAGCATTGGACTTTACCTCCATCACCGGGCACATCCTCAACTGGGTGTTGATTTTGCTTTGAGATGTAGCAAAAACAACTTCTCTTCATTCTTTCTGGAGTTATTTCTCTACTTTTCTGCAGTAGCATATTGGGAACCTACCATCCTGGGGAGTTCATCTTTCAGTGTCATATCTTTTTGCCTTTTTACTGTTCATGGGCTTCTCAAGGCAAGCATGTTGAAGTGGTTTGCCATTCCCTTCTCCAGTGGACCACATTTTGTCAGAACTCTCCATGATGACCCTTGGTCTTGGGTGGCCCTCCATGGCATGACTCGTAGTTTCATTGAGTTAGACAAGGCTGTGATCCATGTGATCACATTCACCCATGCCCTCCCAAAAGTAGACCTCTACACATAGACATTTGAAAATTGAGAAAAGTAGAAAGAAATATTGCTGTCACATCATATAGAAAAATAAATTTCTGGGTAAATAAAACATGAATGCTTAAAGCAGAACTTTAAATGTTATAGAAGAAAAATAAGGGGTAATTTTTTATCTTAAGGTAAGGGAGATTTCTTAAATAAGACACAAAGTACATAAATTAAAAAAAGATAAATGAGTACATTAATAAAAGATATGTATGCATCTCAAGAAATTATAATAAAAAAGAAAGGACCAGTCATAGATTGGGAAGGGTATTTGCTACATGCATAAACAAAGTATTATTACCCAGCATATTGAAGGCTAAGCAGAACTTCACAAAGTAAGTTCTTTAATGAACATTTAAATAATGAAAGAGAAACTACAATAAAAAAGAAAGTGAATAGAATGAAATGTATAAGACAATGACAGAAAAAATACAAAATAATAATGATAATAATTAACTTAATAGAAAGGTGGTCAAAGACTTTAAACGGTTGATTAATGAAACAGGATAACCAAACAGTCAGTTAGCTTATAAATATATTCACTAATGATCATGGAAATGTAAATTTAAACAATGGAAGATTTTTTCCACAACTGTAATGTGCCAATAAGTTTCAAGCCTTACAAAACCAAATGACGACCAGTATGGAGAGCACAGTTGTTTTATAAAGTATAAATTTATACAACTACTCTGGAAGGAAAAGTAACAATAAAAAGGTACATGTTTTATTTTTTATTATATTTTCTGGAGAATCTCACACACATACATGAGATATTGAATCTTTGTAATTTTGAAATATTGGAAGTATTCTCACTATCAATTGTAGAATAACTAAATACTTTTGGAGTATTGATATACAAATGTAATAAAAGTTAAAACATATAAACTAGAAAGATGTACATTTTCAATTTGGATAAATCTTCAAAACCTGTTGAATGATGTGATAAGAGTGGCACTTTACCTCTGTGGTGTTTCTCCCCAAAATATAACTTCAGACTAATCATGAGAAAATCATCAGACTATTATCAACTGAGGGACTTTCTATAAAATATCTGACCAGTAACTCTAAAACTTTTAAGATCATTAAAAAATTAGGAAAGAATGAGAGACTGCTACAGCCAGGATGACCTAAAGGAAATATGATGACTAAATGTAATGTGGTAATGAACATAGGTCCTGGAATTGAAAGGAAGGAAACGTGAATAAAGCATGGTCTTTAGTTAATAATAATGTTTCGTATAGACTCATTCATTGTACCAAATGAACCAAATTGAACAAATGAATGTATGTCAGATGTTAATAATAAGCCTCTCAATCCCTGCTCCAAACAACCCTCAACCTTGTCCCTTGAAACATCACACCTTCTTTGAAACAGATTCCGAAGAGCAATTGTAGATTTACTAATTTTCCATTTACAATAATCCCATGTACTCATAGAGTAAATATGTGTTAGTATTATTTTTAGGGTGAACCTATAAATAACTGAAAGAAACCAAAGTCAAAACATAATTTTCCTTATTAGGTCCTTAAGATTCAAGACTCACTTCTCTTCCCTAGAAAAATTCTCTGAAATAACACCCAGAAGAAATTATGGCTTTAGTAAGTTAAATAAAAAAATGAAATTATCCAAAGGTTTATATAAAGAAAAAAATATTAATTCATCTGGTTTGAGGGCCTAGTGAATTTGGTTAACTCTCAGAGTTATGGTAACTTTTTAACATGATTTTTATAGCTGAATATAAAGCCAGAGGCAAGAGTAATTTTGAAGGATTGTTAACTTGTAATTTAAAGACTTAATGCTTATGGGTGATACAGAGGCCCATGTGGCCTTTCATATCAGAGAAATGGTAAGCTGCTTTAGCACAGATTTAAAAGAGTCAGAGATGACTGAGTGACTGAGCCCACACACACCAGCATAGAGATTTAAGCATGGTTTCCCTGGTAGCTCAGCAGTAGAGAATCCACCTGCCAAACAGGAGACAGGTTTGATCCTCGGGTCAAGAAGATACCCTGGAGAAGGAAATGGCAACCCACTCCAGTATTTTTGCCTGGAAAATTCCATGGATGAAGGAGCCTGGTGAGCTACAGGCCATGGAGTTGCAAAAGAGTAGGACAGACTTGGTGACTAAACAACAAAGCTTAGAGAAGGAATGGAATTCATTTTGATTTGAGGCTACTTAGGTTTCAGTCATATTGTCTTGTGGCTAAGTTCTAAATTAGAAGTTGTAGTCAAAATGATTTAAATTATCTTGTCTCTCCTTCTGTGTGGGTATATCTTTATCCTATATGTAAAAAGCTAAGAGTTAGCTAAGAAAACCAGGTTTCAGATATTACTGAGTGCCTCACCAACCCACTCCACCTTTTAATAAAATATCCATAGCTTCTAAGAAATATATAATCCAATTGAAACTTGAGGAGGCCTAAGTATTAATTTTTAAAAATTAATAAACCCTATTTTTTGAAGCAGTTTTAGGTTCACAGTAAAATTAAGCAGAAAGTATAGAGAATTCTCTTATATCCCCTGTCTTCCACACATGCACATAATCTTTATCACTCACCATTAACATCCCCTATCCCACAGAGTGGTACATTTGTTTCAAATGATGAATCTACACAGATTCATTGTTACCAACCAAAGCCCATAATTTACACAGGAAGTTCATAGAAATGATGTGATCTGATTTTCATGTTAGTGAATATTCTAATTTCTCTGTGGGGAATGAATGGGAGGAGAGAAAACATAGAAATGAGAAATCAGTTTGAAACTAATTAAAAGTGGTCCAAGCAATACTATGTAGAGAATGGATAAATAACAAGGTTCTACTGTTTAGCACAAAGGAAACTATATTCAATATCCCATAATAAATAATGATATAAAAGTATATTAAAAATTATATATATGTATGTATAACTGAATCACTTTACTGTATAGTGGAAATTAATACAAAATTGTAAATTAACTATGCTTCAGTAAAATGAATAAGTAAAAGTAACCTAAGCAAGAGATGGAAATATCTGGGGCTGAGCTATTAGTAGCAAAGATAGAAATGTTTAGATACAAAATATTACAAAGAAAAGTAGATATTAAAACTCCTATAAATGTAAGAAATAGAGGAAGATATGGGAGGTGGTAAAAGAAGAAATAAGTCAAAAATCAATCTTGGTTGGGGGATATTGTAAGTATGTTAAATTAAGATGAAGATGAACAGAGAAGAATCAGATTGAAACCTAATCAGAAGTTTTGTTTTGGGTAATTTAACTTTGGGTTTCTCATAAGGTATCCCACTCAAAGCATCAAAGGGACAGTTAGTTATATAAATTTGGCTCTCTCTAGTGATGTCTTCATCAAAGAAGTAAAATTGTAAGCTACCTGCATGTAGTTATTATTTAAAACTATGGGAATAGAATCACCTCGAAGGTAGAGAATGTAAATAAACATGAGAGGAGGTCAAGACTGTATTTAGAAGAACTCCAGCATGTTCCTAATACTTTGAGAAAAAAGGACTGAGCCAGCAAATGAACATCTTGGGAAGTTGGAGGCAAATTCAAAGAGTGCAATATGAGACAGAAGAGAATTTCAAGAAGGAGCAAAAGGTCAAACTGTTTTATACATATATTCCCAATAGTCAAGTATGATGATAATTAAATAATGTTCTTTGAATCTGGCAATGTGAGATAGAGGTGACTGGAGACTGTGACCCCAGTGGAGCTATAGAGACAGAAGGTAGGCTGGATTGTGTTAAAGAACAGAGAAGTTGTTGAAATGTGTTAAAGAATGACTGAGACATTGCTAAATGGAGTCAAGATGTGCAAACAATGTTTTTTAAGTGTAGTCATCATGTTGTACATTATATCCCCTTGACTTATTTATTTTATATCGGGAAATTGGAACATTTAGAACCCAATTTTTAAATTTTCTGAGAAAGAGAGCAGAAAAATTGAGCAGTATCTATATGATGATCCAGGTGGAAAGGAAGGCTTATAGTGTGTGGAGAAGGCAGTGGCACCCCACTCCAGTACTCTTGCCTGGAAAATCCCATGGATGGAGGAGCCTGGTAGGCTGTAGTCCATGGGATCACTAAGAGTCGGGCACGACTGAGCGACTTCACTTTGACTTTTCACTTTCATGCATTGGAGAAGGAAATGGCAACCCACTCCAGTATTCTTGCCTGGAGAATCTCAGGGACAGAGGAGCCTTATGGGCTGCTGTCTATGGGGTCCCACAGAGTCGGACACGACTGAAGTGACTTAGCAGCAGCAGCAGAGCTGGTAGAGTATGCTGATGAGAGTATGTCATTAGAAAGATGAATTTGAAGACTCTGGAAATATTTGAACATGTATCCTGAGAATTTTGCAGGAGGTAGAGTCTAGAGTAAAAATCTGTGATCTAGACTTTCCTTTGATAGATGGAGGGCTGTTTTCTCTTTGGAAAACCTTGGCTGTTGTAGGTTAACTTCTAAATTTTGTTTAGCAAAAGATGATCCAGTTCATGTTTGAAGTATGAGGCCATTAGCCACAAGGTTGGGTAAAGAAAGGGAGTGTTCAAGGTTGAACATCATTTTCAGCATGAATTAAGCCCTAGGAATTGTTCAGGGTGGTACCCCTGAGGGTGCAAGAGGTTTTCAGGGAGAGGAAGCATCACCTATTCACATTAGAGGAGGGGAATGTAAAAGTTTACAAAGAGAATACAGTAGGAGCTCTGGCTGGAACTGTTTGACTTCATGAATTTATAATAATTTAAAGTGAAGTCAGTCATCTATGTTTCTTATTTTTTTTCCAGAAAGGCTTTCCATTTAAAGGCTTAATTGTAGGCTCAGAGGAGATAGGTAAATGGGTTCATGGACTTTGTTATGTAATTATGATACAATTAGAAGAAGACACGAGAACTAAGATTGTGTTGTGATTATATTAACAAATCAGAATTCTAAGCTGGTGAAAGTAAAGGGAAAAGGAAGCCACTGGTTGAAAAAAATAATAATGTAGTAAAAAAGAAAAATGAGCTCAAGCTCATAGATAATCTGAAGAACTACAGTAGCAAGAAATACTAGGGCAAGTGAACTGCTGCTGCTACTGCTAAGTCGCTTCAGTTGTGTCCGACTCTTAGCGACCCCATGGACTGCAGCCCACCAGGCTTCTCCGTCCATGGGATTCTCCATGCAAGAACACTGGAGTGGGGTTGCCATTTCCTTCTCCAAGGCATGAAAGTGGAAAGTGAAAGTGAAGTTGCTCAGTCGTGTCCGACTCTTAGTGACCCCATGGACTGCAGCCTACCAGGCTCCTCCATCCATGGGATTTTCCAGGTGACAGTACTGAAGTGGGGTGCCATTGCCTTCTGCAAGAATACAATTACTGGGTCAGAGAATAGGATGAACAATTGGAGTTCAGAGATGTGATATAATTTCTGATAACCATGGTTCTCTTGGGTAAGTTGATAATGGGCTTAAATGATTATGGCAGAGAATGTGATATAACCCCTTATTATCTATTCTTTTTTCATTCCCTTTGATACTATAACTCATGATCCTTCAGAACACATGCTAGAAAACTGTTTCTCTGTCTGCCTCACTTTTATGTTATTTTTGTCTTGAGAATAATAAATTTGTGCAAGGGACTACGAGTAGAATTTATGTGGACAACTTCAGAGTAATATCTTGTGGAAGGAATTGCCCTCTGCTTTCTATCTTCCTCCACTCGTGGACTAGTATGGGGGCAAGGTGCTGGTGAATATGCTTTGACCATGCTGAATAGGGCCAGATCCAGGGGATGAGAGAACAAAATTGAGCAGAATTGAAATCCACATGTGTGGAACTGAGTCATTGTGTCAGCTGTAACTGATAATGTAGAGGAAAAAAAAAAGGGGGGGGGGGGCTTATGTCATCTTTGAGCTGCTATGTGATATGGATGAATAGGTAGCTTACTCATTCAGGATTTGCATTTCTTTTTTTTTTTTTTTTTTTAAATATCTGAAATAAAAATTGCAGTTATAGATCATTAAATGTTAATATTATTAAAGTAGTATTTTTAAACATAAGTCATAGGTACACAGATGCTTATTATTTTCTGTATGTTTGAAATATTCCACAGTGAAAGAACAATTTCACAGCAAGGGTGGCATCCTCAAAGCCAAGCCCTGTACGGCTTCACGTAGTAAACTCATCTCAAAAAATTCCCACCCATTCCTTCTTTCTGCAAGATCAATCCAATAGCTACCTTTTCATTGTTTTTATAGCTCCTTCAATATTACAGGTATAAAAAGGTAATTGTGTGTTTGTACAGTGATGCTATATGCCCTTTGACGGCAGGGACTATGCCTGTTTTTCATCTTTGTAACCTCAGTGTTTCACAAATGAAAGGAATGATTTAATATATTTTGAGGGCCAAAAAGAACATGAAATTGTGCTAATTATTAGAAGAAAAATGAATAAGACACTGTTTATATCTTCAGAGTCTTTATGGTTCAACCACAAAACCATAGAGAGAAGATAAACCAAGAAAAACCAAGAAAGTAGTGACAAGGACAAACTTTGAAAAAAAGGTTTGTAATTCTGCAATATGTTAGGAAGAAAGAAGCAGATATTAATAGGGACAAATCCTAAAATCCAGACTCACAAAACCCATTGCCTAATGTTATCTATCCAGAGAAGGCAATGGCAACCCACTCCAGTACTCTTGCCTGGGAAATCCCATGGATGGAAGAGCGTGGTAGGCTATAGTTCATGGGGTCGCTAAGAGTCGGACACGACTTCGCGACTTCACTTTCACTTTTCACTTTCATGCATTGGAAAAGGAAATGGCAACCCACTCCAGTGTTCTTGCCTGGAGAATCCCAAGGGCGGTGGAGCCTGGTGGGCTGCCGTCTATGGGGTCGCACAGAGTCGGACACGACTAAAGCGACTTAGCAGCAGCAGCAGCAATGTTATCTGTACTGTATTCGGAGCTCCTATGACCCCTCACATGCAACATGTCATTTCTAATCCAGTATCCACTGTTTTGGATGGTGTTTTCATCATTCAATTGGCAGTCACCCTGCATTCCTCCAACTTCTTCCATCTGTTGCCACCCAATTGGTTACAGAGTGCTGTGAATCATACCGTACACACATTATGTAAATCTGTCCCTTCACTCTCTGTACTCAAAAATACATGTTAAGTTCAGGCCCCTAATCTTACTCCTAATGGATTTTTTCACTCCTTTAGTTTTACAGCCTCTTTTCTTTCCCCTCCAAACACCTCCCAAAATTAATTTCTCACACTATTGCAGGAGTATTATATGTAAAATGTAAATAAGGCCATGTTGTTCCTTTGCTTCCTAACTATCACTAGTACCTGGTTAAGGTGGCATAATGACATGCAACATGTGAACTCAACTTTGTCTATCCCAAGTATCCCTGTTCAACTTTTACATTTCAATAGTACTGAACACCCTCTAATTACCTATCATCATGTCCGTGCAATTGTTCTTTTTGTTCTGTCTCTACATGAAATGTTTTAGAGTCCACAGCTGGCTTCCTCAGCACTCCCATTCTTGGCCTGACTTATTTCTAACTAAGTATCTCATCTTCTTGGATGATTTCTATGTGCTTCATAGTATTCTGTGCATCTACTAAAATGTAGCTGAAATTATTTGATTACCCATATGTCTTCTCTTCTGGATAAGCTCTTCAAAGCATGTACCAAGGCTATTTATTGTTTAAATATACCAAATAAGAATAATTTTGAGAGTTCAAATATTTGTCACATTGCAACAAAAGAGTACAAAGGGTCATCAGTGAAAAGAATAGATCTGATAATCAAAAATTTCATTTCAGAAGAAGTCTTGATAAAATATAATATTGATTAACAGTGAGGCATTTACTTGCTATATAAAATATTTAATGTCTGTATTTTTAAAATGTATGCCTGAGTCAGAACTGTTAAATCCAGTTGGTTATTGGTAATATATGATGTTAGACACAAGGACAATACAATTCTACCTACAAATTCAAATTCAAATGCTTTCTGTAGACTTACTAGTGTTATCTTTATTCATGAAGAATAACATTTTACATTTACTACATGAAGACACTTCTTCAGACTACCTGCAAGAATATAGTAGAATTGATGAGACAAGTTGCATAAATATGCATAGATAACTTTGGAAAAGTATGGCATAAGCAGACATTTTCTTGGTTCCATTTTATCTTTACTTCACCCCTCTTCTCTTCAACCGCAGAAATCAATGACCTTGTGCTCCCTTTAGCTCTTCAATTATCCTAAGCTCTTACTATTTCTTAGCAGGATATGGGGACCCATGATTCTTCATGTCTTCCCAGTTACAAGTATTTTTCCCAGGGTTTGCAAAAGTAAGTTGCAGAGCTAGTCTTTGATAAACTACTATCTCAATGCCTTGAAAACCATAAAGCTTAAAGGTATTGCATTTGGAAAGTTGACCTTTAGTTGTAAAACTATCTCAATAAATAGTGGAAGTCTTTTTATTTTCAGGATGTGATGCTAGATGGAGGAAAATTTGGAAGATTCTTCAAATCAAATCACTTAGTTGATATTTTTCTATCCTTCTAATACTTATAAAAAGCTACAGCTTATAATGGATGATTAAATCAATGATCTTAATTTTTAAAAACCAGAAAACTTTAGCAGGGTCAAGATATTGTATCACAAAATAAAATATGAAGAAAAAAGAGTATTAATAGGGTAAAATAGGAAAGCTGTAATTTTTATGTATAAAAATGATTTCTACTTTCCAGAAATTGAATGAAAGTATTTTTAAAGGTCTTGATTGAAAATGGGAGCTTCTGTAATTGTCAATTACAACATTAGGTGTGAATCTGTGCAGGCCAATTAAATCTCAATCGAAGCTTTTTTATTAAGGCATTGTCTAATTAGACATTAGAATATCTTATTGAGGATATTTCTAGAATTATTTTGTTAAGCTCAATATTAGGTCAGAATTTGTTTAGATTCTTTAAATCATATAGTTCTCTAGTACCAAAAGGAAAGAATATTAAGCTGTGATTTCTAACAAGAAAATCTCCAAAATCTTGTTACTATTTTAGAAAATTTTGCTAAAAATATTTCTGTGTGAGTATCCTGGATGGGTAAAGTAGCCAATGAACTTGCTGAGCACAAGTAGAAGTAATGATTAGTATATCAGATAAAGCAAGACAACCCATACATAAGAACCCATAATTATATTTCCCCCCATGCATATCCTTGGGGCAAGTGTAGATGAACAAAGATTTACAGGATGTGGATTCATCTCAGGGTCACACCTTGCATACCACAGATTTTTTTACAACTAACTATGCATGCTTCATCCTTAGCAATAGAAAAGCTTTTGCACCCATATGGCACCATTCAGCTTTCTCAAGGTCCCATATGACACCACTAAAAACACATTAGAAAAACAAGTTGTTGCCTGTTATCCTGAAAAAATAACAACTTAAGAGTGATGACTAGAGGTTTCATTTTTCTTTCAGATACTTTGCCACTTAACACACCCTCTTCTGAACTATGCCACAGCATAACAAGCACTCCTTAGTTACAACTGCACACATCACACTTATGTATTGTGTATAGGGCAGAGTAAGCCCTCCTCCTCAAGACCAGAGAATCAACAGTGTTTCTCTTTCTTATTGATTGATTATCCTACCTTTTATTGCTGGCAGACCTAGGTCTACCTTTTATTACTGACAGACCCACATTTCCTCTTATTAACCTGTCTCCTTTGAAATCAAATATAACAATATATTTATACTCTTCTGCCTCTCTCACATTCCTGTTGTGTGAAGTTTTATTTGAAACATTACAATATGAGACCAAATGTAAAAAGCTTATATTCACATGTGTGACCCAGGTTTTTGTGTATATTTATTAATTTCCAATGCTTAAAATTTAAATGGAATTATCATTTATGTACACCCTGCATATTTAGGACAAGGTAAATCTTTATAAATTTTTGTGGAGGTTGAGAACACCATTGGGATAGTCATATAATGATTTGAGACCTTTGTTTTACTTCATGGATCTTTGCCCCCAAGTCAGCCAAAAGACTCCTTAGATAAATGATGAGTAGTAATAAAGGAAACTCTAAGCAAGGTGAAAAGACAGCCTTCAGAATGGGAGAAAATAATAGCAAATGAAGCAACTGACAAATAACCAATCTCAAAAATATACAAGCAACTCCTGCAGCTCAATTCCAGAAAAATAAATGACCCAATCAAAAAATGGGCCAAAGAACTAAACAGACATTTCTCCAAAGAAGACATACAGATGGCTAACAAACACATGAAAAGATGCTCAACACCACTCATTATCAGAGAAATGCAAATCAAAACCACAATGAGGTACCATTTCATGCCAGTCATAATGGCTGCGATCCAAAAGCCTACAAGCAATAAATGCTGGAGAGGATGTGGAGAAAAGGGAACCCTCTTACACTGTTGGCGGGAATGCAAACTAGTACAGCCACTATGGAGAACAGTGTGGATATTCCTTAAAAAACTGGAAATAGAACTGCCTTATGACACAGCAATCCCACTACTGGGAATATACACTGAGGAAACCAGAATTGAAAGAGACATGTGTACCCCAATATTCATCGCAGCACTGTTTATAATAGCCAGGACATGGAAGCAACCTAGATGTCCATCAGCAGATGAATGGATAAGAAAGCAGTGGTACATATACACAATGGAGTATTACTCAGCCATTAAAAAGAATGCATTTGAATCAGTTCTAATGAGGTGGATGAAACTGGAGCCTATTATACAGAGTGAAGTAAGCCAGAAAGAAAAATACCAATACAGTATACTAACACATATATATGGAATTTAGAAAGATGGTAATGAAAACCCTGTATGCAAGACAGCAAAAGACACACAGATGTATAGAACAGTCTTTTGGACTCTATGCGAGAGGGAGAGGATGGGATGATTTGGGAGAATGGCATTGAAACACGTATAATATCATATGTGAAATGAATCGCCAGTCCAGGTTTGAAGCATGATACAGGATGCTTGGGGCTCGTGCACTGGGATGACCTAGAGGGATGGTACAGGGAGGGAGAAGGGAGGGGGGTTCAGGATGGGGAACACGTGTATACCCATGGTGAATTCATGTTGATGTATGGCAAAACCAATACAATATTGTAAAGTAATTAATCTCCAATTAAAATAAATAAATTAAAAAAATAAAGCAGTAATATTTAATATTTCACAAAATAGAGAGGACAGTTATTAACAAATAGTGAAACAAAGAGAGACAAAGGGTTTCTCAGAAATAGCCAAAACACTGCTAATGAAAACAACCATGAGGTACCAATGTTTTCATTAATTAGATTGTCAGAGGAAAATGAAGTTGTATATTATGGCAGGAGCGTAATCAGACAGCCTTTTCAAAAAGCACTTTGCTAATGTGAAACAAGAGATATAAAAATATTTGCATTCTTTACCAAGTGAATCCGAACGTGTTATAACTGTCCTAAAGAAATATGGAAGAAAATAAACTGAGGTAATTTTCATTACAATATTAATTCCTATCAAAGAAAATGGAAATTGGTTTTAAAGTCCAAACTTGGTGGTGGTTAAATAAATTTGGGGAGATCTGATACACGACAGAATATTATATTGCCACTAACTATTACGGGTATGCTTTCTATTCTTATAATTTGAAAATGTTTGTTTATAATGTTAAGTGAGAGTAATAGCACTTCAAAAATTCACATGCTAATATGAGCTACATATAAGTACTAAAGACAGGCCAGAGGGAAGTCAACTAAGATAGAATTAAAGGATAATAGGGTGATAGATTTCAGTTTATTTTCCTTCCATAGTTATGACAGGTGGTTATGGTACCTATCTAATAAAAAAATAATTAAATACAAGAAAATATAAGTATACTAAGTAGACTCTAAATTTAAGAAAAGAAGTCGAATTGAACTTACCCAATAATAAATGAATAATGACTGTTGGGTTAAAACATCTTCATACTGACTTGATAGCATTAAATCATCAGTTATTTGGTTTAACACATTCTACTTTCTTTCATCACATACAGTAAATAGCTTATTTTAAAATGCACTCATTTGCTTTGGATTGAACAGAGAGACTAGAATTAAGTAAACTTAGCCACTCATTTTTTTTTTTTAATTGTTTATTTACATTTTTGCCTGCTTTGGGTCCTCATTGCTTTGCACAGGTTTTCTCTAGTTGTGGCAAGCAGGGGCTACTCTTTGTTGTAATTCCCAGGCTGCTCATTTCAGTGGCTTCTCTTGTTGCAGAGTATAGGCTCTAGGCACATGCACTTCAGTCAGGAAGGTTGATTCCTCCAGCTCCATTCTTCTTTCTCAAGACTGCTTTGGCTATTCGGGGTCTTTTGTGTTTCCATATGAATTGTGAAATTTTTTATTCTAGTTCTGTGAAAAATGTCATTGGAATTTGATAGGGATCATACTGAATCTGTAGATTGCATTTGGTAGTATAGTCATTTTCATAATATTGATGCTTCTTGCCAAGGAACATGGAATATCTCTCCATCTGTTTATGTCATCTTTGATTTCTTGCACTAGTGTCTTATAATTTTCTGTGTATAGTTCTTTTGTCTCCTTAGGTAACTTTATTCCAAGATATTTAATTCTTTTGGTTGCAATGGTGAATGGGATTGATTCCTTAATTTCTCTTTCTGATTTTTCATTGTTAGTATATAGAAATGCAAGTGATTTCTCTGTATTGATTTTGTATCCTGCAACCTTGCTATATTCACTGATTAGCTCTAGCAATTTTCTGATGCTATCTTTAGGGTTTTCCATTTCAATATCACAGTAATCCAAGTCTATGTCCCAACCAGTAATGCTGAAGAAGCTGAAGTTGAACAGTTCTATGAAGACTGACAAGACCTTTTAGAAATAACACCCAAAAAAGATGTCTTTTTCATTATAGGGGACTGGAATGCAAAAGTAGGAAGTAAAAAAATACCTGGAGTAGCAGACAAATTTGGCTTTGGAGTACAGAATGAAGCAGGGCAAAGACTAATAGAGTTTTGCAAAGAGAACACATTGGTCATAGCAAACACCCTCTTCCAAAAACACAAGAGAAGACTCTACACATGAACATCACCAGATGGTCAACACTGAAATCAGATTGATTATATTCTTTGCAGCCAAGATGGAGAAGCTCTATACAGTCAGCAAAAACAAGACCAGGAGCTGACTGTGGCTCAGATCATGAACTCCTTATTCATGAAGGAGTTAGAAGTCTTAAGATCATGAAGTCTTAAGCCAACTTCAGACTTAAAGAAAGTAGGGAAAACCACTAGACAATTCAGGTATGACCTAAATCCAATCCCTTATGATTATACAGTGGAAGTGAGAAATAGATTTAAGGGACTAGATCTGATAGACAGAGTGCCTGATGAACTATGGACAGAGGTTCATGACATTGTACATGAGACAGGGATCAAGACCATCCCCAAGAAAAAGAAATGCAAAAAAGCAAAATGGCTGTCTGAGGAGGCCTTACAAATAGCTGTGAAAAGAAGGGAGGGAAAAGCAAATGAGAAAAGGAAAGATATACCCATTTGAATGCAGAGTTCCAAAGAATAGCAAGGAGAAATAAGAAAGCCTTCCTCAGCAATCAATGGAAAGAAATAGAGGAAAACAATGCAATAGGAAAATCTAGAGATCTCTTGAAGAAAATTAGAGATACCAAGGGAACATGTCATGCAAAGATGGGCTCAATAAAGGATAGAAATGGTAGGGACCTAACAGAAGCAGAAGATATTAAGGAGAGGTGGCAAGAATACACAGAAGAATTGTACAAAAAAGATCTTCACGACCCAGATAATCACGATGGTGTGATCACTCACCTAGAGCCAGACATCCTGGAATGTGAAGTCAAGTGAGTCTTAGGAAGTATCACTACGAACAAAGCTAGTGGAGGTGATGGAATTCCAGTTGAGCTATTTCAAATCCTGGAAGATGAGGTTGTGAAAGTGCTAGGCTCAGCATGCCAGCAAATTTAGAAAACTCAGCAGTGGCCACAGGACTGGAAAAGGTCAGTTTTCATTCCAATCCCAAAGAAAGGCAATGCCAAAGAATGCTCACACTACCACACAATTGCACTCATCTCACATGCTAGTAAAGTAATGCTCAAAATTCTCCAAGCCAGGCTTCAGCAGTACATGAACCGTGAACTTCCAGATGTTCAAGCTGGTTTTAGAAAAGGCAGAGGAACCAGAGATCAAATTGCCAACATCCACTGGATCATCGAAAAAGCAAGAGAGTTCCAGAAAAAAACATCTATCTCTGCTTTATTGACTATGCCAAAGCCTTTGACTGTGTGGATCACAATAAACTGTGGAAAATTCTGAAAGAGATGGGGATACCAGACCACCTGACCTACCTCTTGAGAAACCTATATGCAGGTCAGGAATCAACAGTTAGAACTGGGCATGGAACAACAGACTGGTTCCAAATAGGAAAAGGAGTATGTCAAGGCTGTATATTGTCACCCTGCTTATTTAACTTATATGCAGAGTACATCATGAGAAACGCTGGACTGGAAGAAGCACAAGCTGGAATCAAGATTGCCAGGAGAAATATCAATCACCTCAGATATGCAGATGACACCACCCTTATGGCAGAAAGTGAAGAGGAACTAAAAAGCCTCTTGATGAAGATAAAAGAGAAGAGTGAAAAAGTTGGCTTAAAACTCAACATTCAGAAAATGAAGCTTATGGCATCTGGTCCCATCATTGCATGGGAAATAGATGGGGAAACAGTGGAAACAGTGTCAGACTTTATTTTTTTGGGCTCCAAAATCACTGCAGATGGTGACTGCAGCCATGACATTAAAAGACGCTTACTCTTTGGAAGAAAAGTTATGACCAACCTAGATAGCATATTGAAAAGCAGAGGCATTACTGTGCCAACAAAGGTCCGTCTAGTCAAGGCTATGGTTTTTCCAGTCGTCATGTATGGATGTGAGAATTGGACTATAAAGTAAAGCTGAGCGCCGAAGAGTTGATGCTTTTGAACTGTGGTGTTGGAAAAGACTTGAGAGTCCCTTGGACTGCAAGGAGATCCAACCAGTCCATCCTAAAGGAAATTCTGGGTGTTCATTGGAAGGACTGATGTTGAAGCTGGAACTCCAATATTTTGGCCACCTGATTGAAGAGGTGACTCAATTGAAAAGACCCTGATGTTGGGAAAGATTGAAGGCGGGAGGAGAAGGGGATGACAGAGAATGAGATGGTTGGATCGCAGCACCAACTCAATAAGCATGAATTTGTGTAAACTCTGGGAGTTGATGATGGATAGGGAGGCCTGCGGAGAAGGCAATGGCACCCCACTCCAGTACTCTTGCCTGGAAATCCCATGGGCGGAGGAGCCTGGTAGGCTGCAGTCCATGGGGTCGCTAAGAGTCGGATACGACTGCGCAACTTCACTTTCACTTTTCACTTTCATGCATTGGAGAAGGAAATGGCAACCCACTCCAGTGTTCTCGCCTGGAGAATCCCAGGGACGGGGGAGCCTGGTGAGCTGCCGTCTATGGGGTCGCACAGAGTCGGACACCACTGAAGCGACTTAGCAGGGAGGCCTGGCCTGCTGCAGTTCATGGGGTTGCAAAGCGTCGGACACAACTGAGCGACTGAACTTAACTGAACTGAACTAATGTACAGTATCTTGTCATCTGCAAACAGTGAAAGCTTACTTCTTCTTTTCCAATCTGGATTTCTTTTTCTTCTCTGATTGCTGTTGCTAGGACTTCTGGAACTATGTTGAATAATAGTGGTGAAAGTGGACACCCTAGTCTTATCCTGACCTTAGGGGAAATGCTTTCAGCTTTCACCACTGAGATAATGTTTGCTATAGGCTTATCATATATGGCATTTACTATGTTGATATAGGTTCCTTCTATGCCCATTTTTTGAAGAGTTTTAATCATAAATGGGTGCTGAATTTTATCAAAGGCTTTTTCTGCATCTATTGAGATTATCATGTGGGTTTTATCTTTCTATTTGTTAATATGGTGCACCACATTGACTTGTTTACATATATTGAAGAATCCTTGCATCCCTAGAGTAAACCCAACTTGATCATGGTGTATGAGATTTTTGATGTGTTGCTGAATTTGTTTGCTAAAATTTTGTTGAGGTTTTTTTACATCTATGTTCATCAGTGATATTGGCTTGTAGTTTTCTTTTTTGGTGTTGTCTTTGTCTAGGTTTGATATCAGGGTGATGTGGCCTCATAGAATGAGTTTGGAAATGTTTCTTCTTCTGCAATTTTTTGAAAGAGTTTTTGAAGGATAGGCATTAGCTCTTCTCTAAATGTTTGATAGTCTTCTCCTGTGAAGCCATCTGGTCCTAGGCTTTTGTTTTCTGGGAGATTTTTGATCATAGCTTCAATTTCAGTGCTTGTAATTGGGTTGTTTGTAATTTCAATTTCTTCCTGGTTCAGTCTTGGAAAATTTAACTTTTCTAAGAATCTGTCCATTTCTTCCAGGTTTTCCATTTTATTGTCATATCCTTGTTCATAATAGTCTCTTTTGCATATAATCCTTTGTATTTCTGCATTGTCTGTTGTAACCTCTCCTTTTTCATTTCTAATTTTGTTGATTTGATTCTTCTTTTTTTCTTGATGAGTCTCACTAAAGGTTTGTCAATTTTGTTTATCTTCACAAAGAACCAGCTTTTAGTTTTATTAAACTTTACTATTGTTTCTTTCATTTCTTTTTCGGTGATTTCTGCTCCTATCTTTATGATTTCTTTCCTTCTACTAATTTTGGGCTTTTTCTCTTTTTCCAGTTGTTTTAGGTGTAAAGTTAGGTTGTCTATTTGATGTTTTTCTTGTTTCTTGAGGTAGGATTGTATTGCTGTAAACTTCTCTCTTAGAACTGCTTTTACTGCATCCCATAGGTTTTGAGTTATTGTGTTTTCATTGTCATTTGTTTCTAGAAGTTTTTTTATTTCCTTTTTCATTTCTTCAGTAACCTGTTGGTTATTTAGAAACATGTTGTTTAATCTCCATGTGTTTGTGTTTCTTACAGCTTTTTTTTTTTCTTCTTGTAATTGGTATCTAGTCCCATAGCCTTGTTGTCGGAGAAGATGCTTGATATGATCTCAGTTTTCTTAAATTTACTGAGGTTTCATTTGTGACCCAAGATGTGGTCTATCATGGAGAATGTTCCATATGCACTTGAGAAGAAGATGTATTCTTCTGCATTTGGATGGAATATCCTGAAGATATCAATGAGATCCATCTCACCTAATATATCATTTAAGACTTGTGTTTCCTTATTAATTTTCTGTTTTGATGATCTGTTGATTGTTGTGAGTGGGGTCTTAAAGTCTTCTACTATTATTGTGTTACTGTCAGTTTCTCCTTTTATTTGTGTTAGTGTTTGTTTTATGCATTGAGGTGCTCCTATGTTGGGTACATAGATATTTATCATTGTTATGTCTTCCTCTTGGATTGATATCTTGATCATTATGAAGTGTCCTTCCTTATCTTTTGTAATCTTATTTATTTTAAGGTCTATTTTGTCTGATATGAGAATTGCTACCAAAGGTTTCTTTTGCTTCCCATTTGCATGGAATATATTTTTCTGTCCTCTCATTTTCAGTCTGATATGTGTCTTGAGGTCTGAAGTGGGTTTCTTGTAGACAGCATATATATGGATCTTATTTTGTATCCATTCAGCCATTCAGCTGTGTCTTTTGGTTGGAGCATTTAATCTGTTTACATTTAAAGTAATTATTGATATATATCAGATCAGATCAGATCAGATCAGTTGCTCAGTCATGTCCAACTCTTTGCGACCCCATGAATCACAGCATGCCAGGCCTCCCTGTCCATCACCAACTCCCAGAGTTCACCCAGACTCAAGTCCATTGAGTCAGTGATGCCATCCACCATCTCATCCTCTGTCGTCCCCTTCTCCTCTTGCCCCCAATCCCTCCCAGCATCAGGGTCTTTTCCAATGAGTCAGCTCTTCGCATGAGGTGGCCAAAGTACTGGAGTTTCAGCTTTAGCATCATTCCTTCCAAAGAAATCCCAGGGTTGATCTCCTTCAGAATGGACTGGTTGGATCTCCTTGCAGTCCAAGGGACTCTCAAGAGTCTTCTCCAACACCACAGTTCAAAAGCATCAATTCTTCGGTGCTCAGCCTTCTTCACAGTCCAACTCTCACATCCATACATGACCACAGGAAAAACCATAGCCTTGACTAGACGAACCTTTGTTGGCAAAGTAATGTCTCTGCTTTTGAATATGCTATCTCGGTTGGTCATAACTTTCCTTCCAAGGAGTAAGCATCTTTTAATTTCATGGCTGCAGTCACCATCTGCAGTGATTTTGGAGCTCAGAAAAATAAAGTCTGACACTGTTTCCACTGTTTCTCCATCTATTTCCCATGAAATGGTGGGACCGGATGCCATGATCTTTGTTTTCTGAATGTTGAGCTATATATATATATAATTTTTTTTTTCCATTACCATTTTCTTAATGGGGTTGATCTTGGGGTTGTTTGGGGTTGATTTTGTAGATATTTTGTTGTTGTTGTTGTATTTCTTGACTATATAAATCCCTTTAACATTTGTTGTAAAGCTGGTTTGGTGGTACTGAATTCTCTTAACTTTTGCTTGTCTGAAAAGCTTTTTATTTCTCCATCAATTTTGAATGAGATCCTTGTTGGTACAGTAATCTTGGTTGTAGATTTTTCCCTTTCAGTACTTTAAATATATTCTGCCATTCTCATCTGGCCTGCAGAGTTTCTGCTGGAAGATCAGCTGTTAAGCACATGGGGTTTGCCTTGTATGTTACTTGTTGCTTCTCCCTTGCTGTGTTTAATATTCTTTCTTTGTGTTTAGTATTTGTTAGCTTAATTAGTATGTGTCTTAACATGTTTCTCCTTGGGTTTATCCTGTATGGGACTCTTTGTGCCTCTTGGACTTGACTGGCTATTTCTTTTTCCATGTTGGGGAAATTTTGAACTATATTCTCTTCAAAAAATTTATCATAACTTTTATTTTACTCTTCTTCTTCTGGGACCCCTATAATTTGAATGTTGGTGCATTTGATATTGTCCCAGATGTCTCTGAAACTATCCTCAGTTCTTTTCATTCTTTTTACTTTATTCTGCTCTTCAGAAGTTATTTCCACCATTTTATTTTCCAGCTCACTGATTCGTTCTTCTGCTTCAGGTATTCTGCTATTGATTCCTTCTAGAGTATTTTTAATTTCAATGATTGTATTCTTGTTTGTCTCTGTATGTTTATTCTTTAATTCTTCTAAGTATTTGTTAATTTATTCTTGTATTTTCTCCATTTTGTTTTCAAGGTTTTTGATCATCTTTACCATCATTATTTTGAATTCTTTTTCAGGTAGTTTGCCTATTTCCTCTTCATTTATTTTGACTTCTGTGTTTATAGTTTGTTCCTTCATTTATGTAGTATTTCTCTGCCTTTTTTTTTTTTTAACTTATTGTGTTTGAGGTCTCCTTTTCCCAGGCTTCATGGTTGAATTTTTTTTCCTTTTGGTTTCTGCCCTCCTAAGGTTGGTCCAGTGGTTTGTGTAAGCTTCCTATAGGGTGAGGTTTGTGCTGAGTTTTTGTTTGCTTGTTTGTTTTTCCTCTGAGGGGCAAGGCCGAATGAGGTGGTAATCCTGTCTGCTGATGATTGGGTTTGTATTTTTGTTTTGTTTGTTGTTTAGATGAGGTGATCCTGCACAGGGTGCTACTGGTGGTTGGGTGATGCCAGGTCTTGTATTCAAGTGGTTTCCTTTGTGTGAGTTCTCACTGTGTGATACTCTCTAGTGTTAGTTCTCTGATAGTCTAGGGTATTGGAATCAGTACTCCCATTCCAAAGGCTCGGGGCTTGATCTCTGGTCAGGAACGAAGATTCCACAAGGGTTTGTTATGGCATTAAGTAAGATTAAAACAAATATCCCAAAATGAGAAACAAAGATGAACCCCAGACAATGGCAGTTACAAAATCAGACAAATAATAATTAAAATAATGGAATATACACATACACATATATGCTCTTGAGCAGAGTCAAAACAGTCCAACAAAAATAAAGTATCGTAATTGACCCAGAGAACAAAGGAGATCAAAAATTATATTTACCAGTTAAGAAGAAAGGCAATGCCAAAGAATGCTCAAACTACTGCACAATTGTACTCATCTTACACGCTAGTAAAGTAATGCTCAGAATTCTCCAAGCCAGGCTTCAGCAATACATGAACCGTGAACTTCCAGATGTTCAAGCTGGTTTTAGTAAAGGCAGAGGAACCAGAGATCAAATTGCCAACATCTGCTGGATCATCAAAAAAGCAAGAGAGTTCCAGAAAAGCATCTATTTCTGCTTTATTGACTATGCCAAAGCCTTTGACTGTGTGGATCACAATAAACTGTGGAAAATTCTTCAAGAGAGGGGAATACCAGATCACCTGACCTGCCTCTTGAAAAACTTATATTCAGGTCAGGAAGCAACAGTTAGAACTGGGCATGGAACAACAGACTGGTTCCAAATAGGAAAAGGAGTATGTCAAGGCTGTATATTGTCACCCTGCTTATTTAACTTATATGCAGAGTCCATCATGAGAAATGCTGGGCTGGAAGAAGCACAAGCTGGAATCAAGATTGCCAGGAGAAATATCAATCACCTCAGATAAGCAGATGACACCACCCTTATGGCAGAAAGTGAAGAGGAACTAATAAAAAGCCTCTTGATGAAAGTGAAACAGGAGAGTGAAAAAGTTAGCTTGAAGCTCAACATCCAGAAAACTAAGATCATGGCATCTGGCCCCATCACTTCATGAGAAATAGATGGGGAAACAGTGGAAACAGTGTCAGACTTTATTTTTGGGGGCTCCAAAATCACTGCATATGGTGACTGCAGCCATGAAATTAAAAGATGCTTACTCCTTGGAAGGAAAGTTATGACCAACCTAGATAGCATATTCAAAAGCAGAGACATTACTTTGCCAACAAAGGTCCATCTAGTCAAGGCTATGGTTTTTCCAGTGGTCATGTATGGATGTGAGAGTTGGACTGTGAAGAAAGCTGAGTGCTGAAGAATTGATGCTTTTGAAGTGTGGTGTTGGAAAAGACTCTTGAGAGTCCCTTGGACTGCAAGGAGATCCAACCAGTCCATTCTAAGGAGATCAGCCCTGGGATTTCTTTGGAAGGAATGATGCTAAAGCTGAAACTCCAGTACTTTGGCCACCTCACGTGAAGAGTTGACTCATTGGAAAAGACTCTGATGCTGGGAGGGATTGGGGGCAGGAGGAAAAGGAGACGACAGAGGATAACATGGTTGGATGGCATCACCGACTCCATGGACATGAGTGTGAGTGAACTCCAGGAGATGGTGATGGACAGGGAGTCCTGGCGTGCTGCGATTCATGGGGTAGCAAAGAGTCGGACACGACTGAGTGACTGAACTGAACTGATGCCAAAGAAGCTGAGAGTGGAAGCAAGGGGATCAATAAGGTAGTCTGGGAATGAAGTCTGAAATATGGTGCTAGCAATGGAAATAGAACTATTTTGAGAGGAAAAAGATGTCCCTTTTATACTGAGTAACTATGGGAGATGATGGGAAGCCAGAAATTATAGATGTCTCAAGATTTACTTATTAAAAGTAATTGACACAGTGCCTGGCTTTGTGAATTATGTATAAATGTTATTTGAATGAGTGAGTGGACAAAGAATAAATCAAAGCAGGTTTGTAACTTCTTCAAGGGGTGAATATCCACCCTCATAAGCATTAAAGGTATGAAATTTAATGTATCATTAATGGTTAATCAGAAATGGTGAAGTGTACATGACCTGCTCATGTCTGTTCAATTCCTAATTTAGGTCTAAATCATTGAAAATGAGAAACACCAAAAGTAGCCCTATTTTTTGTAGTACTTTGCATGTGTGCTCAGTGACTCAGTCATGTCCTACTCTTTGCACCCCCGTGTCCTACTCTTTGCATGTGCCAGACTCCTCTGTCTGTGGGATTTTCCTGGAAAGAATATTGGAGTGGGTTGCCATTTCCTCCTCCAAGGGAGTGTCCCGACCCAGGGATTGAGCTTGGTCTCCTACGTCTCCTGCATTGGCAGGCAGATTCCACTGAGTCACCTGGGAACCACTTTTGTAGTACTAATACCACCTAAAAATATAAGAATACTTTGTATTAAAATCTTTCTCTTAATTATGTAAATGTCAATGTTTATTCTGGTTATTTTACATTGAAATACCATTTTCCTCTCTAGATAGTATTTAAGGAAGGAATTCTGTTTATACTTAACTCCTTTTAATAGTGGGAATCACTCTTAAAAGGCTGAAAGTTATTGTAGTGAAAAAGGATGGGGGCTAAGAACATCAGTGTCATTGTATTAGGGTTTGGGTGTGGCATTAAAATGAGAACTCTTGGCAACCATTAACTGAAGTTCAACCTATGCTCCTTTGTTTTCCCATTGTTCTACCAGAGGCTAGTGACCTTACCTCCTGCTCATCAAATGTATGGTGCAATCTGCAGACAGCCTTCACAGACCCCTTCAGGCACCTTTCGCATTTATCCTCAGAATACAAAAAAAAAAAAAAAGAAAAGCATATGGTTTGCTCCTGTCAAACAGGTACCCATTACCTTTGCTGGAAAACAGAAATTTGTAATCAGACTTATGCAGAGATCTTAGATAAGCAGCTTTAAACATGATTTCTGGGATCACTGGTAAAAACATCATCTACTGGCTATTCTATTTGCTAAAAAGGTGTTTAAAAAGGTCAAGTACAGAGGAAATGAAATAGAGTTGCATTTTATAAAAAAATGGTACAATTACAATTCTGTAAATTTATTCAAATGTATCTAAAAGGGGTCCCCTTGCTATATCTCACTGTCAGTTTAGGCAAGCCAATCATCTTATTTTTCTGGGAGTAAATTTCTTCACTTGAAAATTCAGAGGTTTGTATTCAGGGATCACAAGTAATTCTTCCAATTTATAGGGTCAAAGATTATTTTAGATTATTCATTTTTTGTCAGTGTGTAAAATTTGGGATACATTTTGAGTCTCTGTTCAAGATGCAAATTCTTAAATAAAAAAAAAAAAACTAGCAAATTTTAATGTCATGAAAGGGAAACATTTTCTTAAATACCTACATGAAGAAAAGACTATTTCAGTAGCTCTTACTAAACATGTCACAAATAAAGTAATATTTACCTGCAACGGAGAAACCACAAACAGTATCCAGGAAATTATCTGAAGTTCTCTTGCATTAGTGATGATTAAAGTAACCCATTATCAAGCATAAAAAATAATTTTTTGTAGGAAAAAATGTTGCAGGAAGGTAGACTCTTTCCAGGGCCCAAAACTGGGCTCTTGTCTAATACTCAGAAATGAATTGTCCGAGGAGACACATGTGCTGACAAAGCAAGAGATTTTATTGGGAAAGGGCACCCAGGTGGAGAGAAGTAGGGTAAGGGAACCCAGGAGAACTGCTCTGCCACGTTTTATGGTGATGGGATTAGTTTCCAGGTTATCTTTAGCCAATCATTCTGACTCAGAGTCCTTCCTGGTGGTGCATGCTTTGTTCAGCCAAGAGGGATGCCAGCGAGGATTCTAGGAGGTGGATGGACATGTGGTGTCTCCTTTTGACCTTTCCCGAGCTCTTCCTGTTGGTGGTGGCTTATTAATTCCGTGTTCCTTACCAGGACCTCCTGTCGTAAAACAACTCATGCAAATGGTTACTATGGTGCCTGGCCAGGGTGGGTGGTTTTAGTCAGTGTGCTTCCCCTAACCAAAAGGAGACCTGTTTGTCAGACTTGGTTGCATGTATAATATTTGATTTTTTTTTTCACTAAGTTAAACCACAGGCAGAAAAAAGGAAGTATGAAAGAAATGAATACTTACTCTATCCACCTGGTGTTTCCATTTATGTAGACAAATCTACTGTGAAATGTAGAACAGAATATATGTCCAATAATGCAGGATTTTAGGTGGCAATACAAAATTTGATAGCAATGAAAAGTTAATGTAAACATTTCAAGAGTTTGATTTGCTATATAGTCATGATATCATTCAGTGAAGTTTACTTTATTAAAATTCTGCATTTGCCATTGAATTTTGACATGTTCCTAAAAATATTATGATCATATTATGACTACAATTCTCATCACTTCTGAGTATTTTAACCTTGTATTCTGCTATTTCTAATGACATGGGTGGCTATGTAAAGCAGAAACATATGAGAGCTATGAGCTCTAAAAGAAACTACAAATCTTAACACAAAGTTATTTACTTCTTTTGGGACTAAGTTGTAAGAAAATTCTAGCTTGGTGGTCTCCAAAAGAAGGGTTTTAGAGCCATGCATTTCATTTGTAGAACTCATATAGAATGTCAGCCAAAATTACCAAACTAAAATCTTAAAATCTCTAAGCGGAATTTAGAGTTCCAGAAGGGTAATTTGGAAATTAGGGTTTAATGGGACTGATTATATACTGAGGTCTTTCTTTCCCTAGTTATAAAGGCTCAGAGAAAAGGTACTTCCAGTTTATTCAAGCACAGAGATCAATCAAGCTACGATAAAAATTTTTTTTCTTGGATGGAACATTATAATTTAAACATTGCAAAATAAGGTATCTAGGGAAGGACCACTATTCAATAAATATACAGAGATCGTAGGCTTACAAGAGGAAGTTTCTTCAGTGTGTCATTCTAATAAAAATGACATATTAACTAAGATCATAGACTTTTTAATATTATGACACTACTCATAAGATGGAACTCAGTTCAAAAGCAGTTATAGTTCTGTTATGGTAAAATTTTTAAAGTTAAGTCAATACTGGGGGTTCCCTGGTGGCTCAGATGGTAAAGAATCTGCCTGCAATGTGGTAGACCTGGGTTCAATCTCTAGTCGGGAAGATCCCCAGGAGAAAGCAGTGGCAACACACTCCAGTGTTTGTTGCCTGGAGAATCCCATGGACAGAGGAGCCTGGTGAGCTATAGTCCATGGGGTCCCAAAGAGCCAAACAAAACTGAAGTTACCGAGCAGCAGCAGCAGCTATGATGAAATTGTACAAGAAAAATTGTTCAAATTATAGAGCACAAACTCAAATGCAACAGTATTACCACCCAGATAATTTTATCATGACTTTCAGCAACTCTGATATCTGAATTTTTTTATTTCAGTCAATATTTTTAACTTGGCTGAACAATGGATAGAAATATGCCACTATTTTTTTTCTAGATGGCTACACTACTTTTAATATTATCATAACTTAATAGATAAAATGGCTACCATAACTAAGATATTTATAGACAAAGGCAAGTACAGTGAAATGAAGCATGATTATCTAGTGAATTAACTTCATGATTTATTATTCATTCAGGAAATATTCACTGAATACCTTGTATGTGTCAGACACTGAGGATAAACTGGTGAACAATATAGAGTGGCCTTTATTTTTCCTTTTTAAATTTACAATTTATGTTGATAGCTTGTTCTTTCAGAAAAATACAGCATTTAAAAGAAGATCCTAATCTTTCTATACATGTAGCAGAGTGATCTAACATAAAAGCACTACCCATAAGGTAGAAAACAGTCCATTATGAGGTCACAGAATATCCTATAAAGTGTCAGATCATGTTCCCCAAATAGCAGCAGTATTAGGTGGTCCTCCTACCTACTAACACTGATGCTTAATAATTTTTAAGTTCCCATACTGAAGCAAGTTGGAAAGTGATACACAAATGGCTCTAGATGAACGAATTTTACTAGCACTGTGTTATTGATCCCAGGGATGTGCAATTATTGTCAATCTAAATTTCCTTTTCTTTTTCTGAATGAAATGAGAATTAAACAGGAGGAGAGGGATAGATAGTGAAAGAAAACAGTAAAATAAAAGAAAGCTTATCCCTGCTCTAAAACAAAAGTAAAATACTTGGTTCTAGTTTAATTTTAAGTACATTATATGCATATCACTGAGGCTTCCAAGGTGGCTCAGTGGTAGAAAATCCACCTGCAAGGCAGGAGACTCAGGAGATGCTGTTTCAGTCCCTGGGTTGGGAAGATCCCCTGGAGGAGGAAATGGCAATCCACTCCAGTATTCTTGCCTGGAGAATTCCATGGACAGAGGAGCCTGGAGGGCTGCAGTCCATGGATTCACAAAGAGTCAGACATGACTGAGTGACTAAGCACAACAATGATGCATATCACTGCATATGTATATGCTTGTATTTTTTCAACTTCTGAAACATATCGGTTTTATTTTCAAAACAATGAAGTTACATAACTTTTACATGTAAAGACTGCATACTGATGATTTAATGATATGACTTTATCAGGTCTACTTTCTTTCTCTATTTCTATGGATATACAAATAGCTGTGAAAATAAGAGAAGTGAAAAGCAAAGGAGAAAAGGAAGGATATAAGCATCCAAATGCAGAGTTCCAAAGAATAGCAAGAAGAGATAAGAAAGCCTTCCTCAGTGATCAATGCAAAGAATAGAGGAAAACAACAGAATGGGAAAGACTAGAGATCTCTTCAAGAAAATTAAAGATACCAAGGGAACATTTCATGCAAAGATGGGCTCAATAAAGTATGATGTATGGATCTAACAGAAGCAGAAGATATTAAGAAGAGGTGGCAACAATACACAGAAGAACTGTACAAAAAAGATCTTCATGACCCAGATAATCACGATGGTATGATCACTCATCTAGAGCCAGACATTCTGGAATGTGAAGTCAAGTGGGCCTTAGAAAGCATCACTATGAACAAAGCTAGTGGAGGTAATGGAATTCCAGGTGAGCTATTTCAAATCCTGAAAGATGATGCTGTGAAAGTGCTGCACTCAATATGCCAGCAAATGTGGAAAACTCAGCAGTGGCCACAGGACTGGAAAAGGTCAGTTTTCATTCCAATCCCAAAGAAAGGCAATGCCAAAGAAGGCTCAAACTACCACACACAATTGCACTCATCTCACCTGCTAGTAAAGTAATGCTCAAAATTCTCCAAGCCAGGCTTCAGCAATATGTGAACCGTGAACTTCCAGATGTTCAAGCTGGTTTTAGAAAAGGCAGAGGAACCAGAGATCAAATTGCCAACATCTGTTGGATCATCGAAAAGGCAAGAGAGTTCCAGAAAAACATCTATTTCTGCTTTATTGACTATGCAAAAGCCTTTGACTGTGTGGATCACAATAAACTGTGGAAAATTCTGAAAGAGATGGAAATACCAGACCACCTGACCTGCCTCTTGAGAAATCTGTATGCAGGTCAGGCAGCAACAGTTAGAACTGGACATGGAACAACAGACTGGTTCCAAATAAAAAAAGGAGTACGTCAAGGCTGTATATTGTCATCCTGCTTATTTAACTTATATGCAGAGTACATCATGAGAAATGCTGGACTGGAAGAAACACAAGCTGGAATCAAGATTGCCAGGAGAAATATCAATCACCTCAGATATGCAGATGACACCACCCTTATGGCAGAAAGTGAAGAAGAACTCAAAAGCCTCTTGATGAAAGTGAAAGTGGAGAGTGAAAAAGTTGGCTTAAAGTTCCACATTCGGAAAATGAAGATCATGGCATCCAGTCCCGTCACTTCATGGGAAATAGATGGGGAAACAGTGGAAACAGTGACAGACTTTATTTTGGGGGCTCCAAAATCACTGCATATGGTGACTGCAGCCATGAAATTAAAAGATGCTTACTCCTTGGAAGGAAAGTTATGACCAACCTAGATAGCATATTGAA
Source organism: Bos indicus x Bos taurus (assembly GCF_003369695.1). Lineage (NCBI taxonomy): Eukaryota > Metazoa > Chordata > Mammalia > Artiodactyla > Bovidae > Bos > Bos indicus x Bos taurus. The sequence goes on from NC_040079.1 coordinate 84,432,273, forward strand.
AAGCAGAGACATTACCTTGCCAACAAAGGTCCGTCTAGTCAAGGCTATGGTTTTTCCTGTGGTCATGTATAGATGTGAGAGTTGGACTGTGAAGAAGGCTGAGCACTGAAGAATTGATGCTTTTGAACTGTGGCGTTGGAGAAGACTCTTGAGAGTCCCTTGGACTGCAAGGAGATGCAACCAGGCCTTTCTGAAGGAGATAAGCCCTGGGATTTCTTTGGAAGGAATGATGCTAAAGCTGAAACTCCAGTACTATGGCCACCTAACGCGAAGAGGTGACTCATTGGAAAAGACTCTGATGCTGGGAGGGATTGGGGGCAGGAGGAGAAGGGGACGACAGAGGATGAGATGGCTGGATGGCATCACCGACTCGATGGATGTGAGTCTGAGTGAACTCTGGGAGTTGGAGATGGACAGGGAGTCCTGGTGTGCTGTGACTCATGGGGTCGCAAAGAGTCGGACACGACTGAGCGACTTAACTGAACTGATAAACAAGACTTAAGTAGAAAAAACCCTGAACCAAACAAAAGAATAAGTAGAAAGTCTTTTCTGCAGGAAGTCACAACTATGGTTTATTTTCCTGAAACCCTTACTACTCAGAGTATATATTTTTTTATCTTTAAATAAAAATTCTTTGCTTATTAACAGTAACCTCTTTTCAAAAATATTTTTTGCTTGCTATGTCAATTCTAATACTGTGTTATGGTCATGGGTCGTTGAAACACGTGCTGGGTTGTGAAATATACTGAATAACATGTTTTTTGGTTGTTGTTGTTTTTTAATATTAAAGATTCTTATGTTTGTTATAAAGGAAACTGATCCCTTTCAAAAGTCAATACTATACAACAACTCCTGTCACCCCAGTACTCTAAAGAACTGAACAGAAATAGTTTTAAAAGCACTGGAAGCATTTTTCTTTCTTCTTCTTTTTTTTTAGTAGAAATTTGGTCTCTGGTGAGTAAAACAAATATTCACTGAAAATCAAATATTTTTATAATGGAGGAATGAAAAGTGATTATTTTACTAAGAAGTTTTATTTGATTGCCAGAAGATATGCTTGATATTTATTTTATTCTGGTAGCCATATTCACTGAAGTTGAGGTTCTTCTTTAAAAGCTCACTGTTATTACTGAGACCAAAACATAGGTAATGAGTAGAAAGTATAGCCTGTCAGAAATTTCATGTTCTATTCTTGCAATATACTCTTTCGTCAATATTTTTATGTAAGAAATGAAATAAATACTTAATAGTAAAATATTTTTTAGCCTTTAAATGATAGGGACTAAAATCTAGATAAACTTATTGTAGAGGCCAGATTTCTAAATGCATTATTTTTCTTAGTCAATTATGCTGTGCTGATTTATTTAGGATTATAGAATAATTTGGCTCCCCAAAGAAACACATTATCTAATACAAGTGATCAGGAATGAACATTGGCAAAAATTTACTCTTCCTCCAAATCTCCCCAGAAACAACCATAAAGTCTTACTCTTCTGTCTTATAAATTCAGAAAGATACATGTTTAAAATAAACTTTATAAAGAAGGCTTGTCACATGTTTCAGGTGGAAAATCCTGCAATAACGTTCTGGGGAAAGGCTGAAGCTGAAAGTTTAGTAAGTGTGAATTTCTAAGAAAACATTCTATACAAGTTGACTTTTTCCCTAAAAAATTTAACAATATTCTCTTCTGTCTTTGGTCAAAGGTATTACAAAGAATGGAAAATTTGACCATCTCTCTTGTCTCTCACTTTGAATTCTAACAGTAAAATGAAAGAGGAATATATATCTTTTAGTAGGGTGGAGAAAATATACAGTTTTATCAATAATGTCCAAATGTCCAGATTCACTGCAAACATACAAAAATTACTGTATTTTAGAATAGGAAAAAAGAAAAGCTAAGTCTGGCATACTGTAATGCTAAACAGCTTGAATAGGATGGGGTATCAAGAGCAGTGGTGTGATTCAAATCACTTATAAATACATTTCTATTCAAAGCTTATTTGTGAACTTAAAATCTACTAATTGATTTACAAATACAATTTTAACACAGATACATATATATATATATGTTAGTGTTAGTCTGTGTAAAATATATATGATATGCATTGTACATAGTATATATTTATAATATGTATTATGTATATGTTTTATTAAAATATATGTGCTTATATATATAAGTGTAAACAATTTTATTAAAATTAAATCCTTACATTAATAATAACATATAATGTCTAAAAATAATTAAATAATTAAAAGATAACATCCATTTATGATAAAAACTCTCCAGAAAGCAGGAATAGAAGGAACATACCTCAATATAATAAAAGCTATATATGACAAACCCACAGCAAACATTATCCTCAATGGTGAAAAATTGAAAGCATTTCCTCTAAAGTCAGGAACAAGACAAGGGTGCCCACTTTCACCATTACTATTCAACATAGTTTTGGAAGTTTTGGCCACAGCAATCAGAGCAGAAAAAGAAATAAAAGGAATCCAAATTAGAAAAGAAGAAGTAAAACTCTCACTATTTGCAGATGACATGATCCTCTACATAGAAAACCCTAAAGATTCCACCAGAAAATTACTAGAAATAATCAATGACTATAGTAAAGTTGCAGGATATAAAATCAACACACAGAAATCCCTTGCATTCCTATACACTAATAACGAGAAAACAGAAAGAGAAATTAAGGAAACAATTCCATTCACCATTGCAACGGAAAGAATAAAATACTTAGGAATATATCTACCTAAAGAAACTAAAGACCTATATATAGAAAACTATTAAACACTGGTGAAAGAAATCAAAGAGGACACTAATAGATGGAGAAATATACCATGTTCATGGATTGGAAGAATCAATATAGTGAAAATGAGTATACTACCCAAAGCAATTTATAGATTCAACGCAATCCCTATCAAGCTACCAACAGTATTCTTCACAGAGCTAGAACAAATAATTTCACAATTTGTATGGAAATACAAAAAACCTCGAATAGCCAAAGTGATCTTGAGAAAGAAGAATGGAACTGGAGGAATCAACCTACCTGACTTCAGGCTCTACTACAAAGCCACAGTTATCAAGACAGTATGGTACTGGCACAAAGACAGAAATATAGATCAATGGAATAAAATAGAAAGCCCAGAGATAAATCCATGCACATATGGACACCTTATCTTTGACAAAGGCAAGAATATACAATGGATTAAAGACAATCTCTTTAACAAGTGGTGCTGGGAAATCTGGTCAACCACTTGTAAAAGAATGAAACTAGACCACTTTGTAACACCATACACAAAAATAAACTCAAAATGGATTAAAGATCTAAACGTAAGACCAGAAACTATAAAACTCCTAGAGGAGAACATAAGCAAAACACTCTCTGACATACATCACAGCAGGATCCTCTATGACCCACCTCCCAGAATATTGGAAATAAAAGCAAAAATAAACAAATGGGACCTGATTAACCTTAAAAGGTTCTGCACATCAAAGGAAACTATTAGCAAGGTGAAAAGACAGCCTTCAGAATGGGAGAAAATAATAGCAAATGAAGCAACTGACAAAGAATTAATCTGAAAAATATACAAGCAACTCCTACAACTCAACTCCAGAAAAATAAACGACCCAATCAAAAAATGGGCCAAAGAACTAAACAGACATTTCTCCAAAGAAGACATACAGATGGCTAACAAACACATGAAAAGATGCTCAACATCACTCATTATCAGAGAAATGCAAATCAAAACCACTATGAGGTACCATTTCACGCCAGTCAGCATGGCTGCGATCCAAAAGTCTACAAATAATAAATGCTGGAGAGGGTGTGGAGAAAAGGGAACCCTCTTACACTGTTGGTGGGAATGCAAACTAGTACAGCCACTATGGAGAACAGTGTGGAGATTCCTTAAAAAACTGGAAATAGAACTGCCTTATGATCCAGCAATCCCACTGCTGGGCATACACACTGAGGAAACCAGAAGGGAAAGAGACACGTGTACCCCAATGTTCATTGCAGCACTGTTTATAATAGCCAGGACATGGAAGCAACCTAGATGTCCATCAGCAGATGAATGGATAAGAAAGCAGTGGTACATATACACAATGGAGTATTACTCAGCCATTAAAAAGAATACATTTGAATCAGTTCTAATGAGGTGGATGAAACTGGAGCCTATTATACAGAGTGAAATAAACCAGAAGGAAAAACATAAATACAGTATACTAACGCATATATATGGAATTTAGAAAGATGGTAACAATAACCTGGTGTACGAGACAGCAAAAGAGACACTGATGTATAGAACAGTCTTATGGACTCTGTGGGAGAGGGAGAGGGTGGGAAGATTTGGGAGAATGACATTGAAACATGTAAAATATCATGTAAGAAACGAGTTGCCAGTCCAGGTTCGATGCACGGTACTGGATGCTTGGGGTTAGTGCACTGGGACGACCCAGAGGGATGGTATGGGGAGGAGGAGGGAGGAGGGTTCAGGATGGGGAACACATGTATACCTGTGGCAGATTCATTTTGATATTTGGCAAAACTAATACAATTATGTAAAGTTTAAAAATAAAATAAAATTTAAAAAAAAAGAATGGATAAAGAAAAATAAATAAATAAAAAATAAAATGAATATAGGGAAAATCTCACAATTTTTTGATGATCTTTCTCAGGAAAGATGGACATACTTTAAAATTGAAGGAGGAAACAGAGAGCACAGGCTCCATCTTGAAAACAGGACTCTATCTTGGGCCGGACTGTGGACTTTGAGCTATATACCCAGTGTCTATGGAAATGATATACAAACTGGACAACCAGGCCCCCTGAATGGAAGAGCACCAGGGCTCGTACCTAGACTCTCTATTGCCTAAAAGAATACCCTAATTATCTGTGTAACTGAATAGAATAATAAATTCTATTATGCTTATTGAGGTATGACCACAGGCCTATTGATAATTGTCCCCGGTTAACTACCTAGGGTTAAGGCATATGAATCACGGTTTAACTTGGATTGTATCTTTCTTTTCCTTTGTTCAGACTAGTTTCAGGGAATTTGGGAAGGTGGGTTTGTCACGTACACTTAGAGTATATAAGGTTTTCAGAAAACTGGTCAGGGTCCTTGGCTAAGAGGAGATTCTGCCTTGGGCCCGCTGGTGTAATAAACTGCATTCCACTATCTGCATTGTCCTTCTGAGTGAATTTGTTTCCCAGAACGCGTGGCTACAACTCCCTCACTTTGAGGAGACAAGTCCCATTTGGGACTACTCCGAGGCCTTGTGGCTTGAATCTTCTAGAGCGGGAAAGGCGCCTCACCCTTCTGGAAAGATTCTGCTTCTCAATGCCCGGACCTTGCATGTTAGCAGGTAGTGGACGGCAGCAGGGGAACTAAGCACTCAGGTGAGGGGGAACCCACCTGGTAGGGTGGAAGAGGGTGCCCGATCACCCGCCTGGGAGGGATTATAAGGGTCACAGGCCCACAGGAGCCTGGAATAGGCAGGTGGCAACGATTGCTTGGTACGCAGGTTAACGAGTGTGTTAGGGCTTAGAAAGGAAATTTGTGAAGGTCATTTAGGAGGTGGTGTCCACACCGTCTTGGGAAAAATTATTACCAAGCAATTACCAGGGGATTTTTAGGAGAAGAAACTTGGTTTTTGTGTGCTCATATTCTGCCCTCCCTGAGGAAGTGTCCCATCTGCTATGAAATTCCTGACCCCCTTGGAATTGTGAGGCTAGAAGGAGGGGGATACATAAGTGAGTAAGAATTGGCTTTTCCGGAGACGGCCTGGGACGTGGGATATTTAACCCTTCTGTATTTTCATCCGTGCCTGATCAAGCCCACCAAGGCAAAATGGATTTTAAAAGTTAAGGGAGAAACAGTCTTGGATCACGTGGTGTTCTAGTTTGGCTGTGCTGACTGGCAGGTGAAGATATGCCGATCCCCTTTCTCCCTCTGGGATCTGGCAAGTAAGGCTCTTCTCACCCCAATTAAAAGGAGTCAGAATGCCAATTTAAGTGTCATTGAGTGGAAATATCAGAAGTACATAGGGTACTGAGAACTTCGTAGACAGAACAAAAAGGAAAAGTAAAAAAAGGTCCGAGAAGGTAAGCAAGATGGGGGGAAGTGAATCTAAGGCAATTGTATTAGAGTATATGATTAAAAATTTAAAGAAGAGTTTTGGAGGAGACTATGGGGTGATGATGAAGCCTAACCTTCTCCACATAATCTGTGAGGTCGACTGGCCCCCCATAGGAGTAGGATGGCCGCCAGAGAACACTGTGAACTTAGAAATAGTGGAAGCAGTCTATCAGTAGTCACAGGAGAGCCAGAACACCTGGATCAATATCCATATATTGACTCATGGCTAGGGTTAGCTGAAGACCCTCCTACTTGGACAAGGTTCTGTATCCAGAAGGGAAATAATAATGGCACAAAAATTGACTGATGATAAAAAAGGAAATTCTACAGGATTTGGACGGGGATGACCTGACCCCTCCCCCATACTGGATAATGACACACCTGCCTCCCAGAGCTCCACCAGGACCGGAGGCTGCCTTACTGCCCAATCCAGGGCCAGGTGAAGTTGCTGCAGCAGCCACTGCTCTTCCACCAGCTCTCCTGGAGTTCGTAGAGTCACCGTTTTGGCAGGCTCCAATCCCAGCAATGGAGATCTCTGGTCAATGCCCCCCGAATTCCACCTCAGCTGGACCTCCTAGATTGTATCCACCTCTCCCGGTGAGTACTGATGGGAAGGGGGAAGAAAACACAGCAATTTGACAGAGGCTGGGCTCCGCCAAGGAACAGGGAGAAAGAACCCCACTACAGATGCCCCTCAGAGAGCTACAACAGCCTCCAGTTCAGGACGCATGGGGCACTACCGTCAGGCCCCTGTAGCCTAGTATTACCAGCCATTTTCCTCTACGGATATATTAAACTGGCAGATACACACTCCACCATACTCGAGGGAGCCACAAGCCATGATTAGGCTAATGGAGACTACTTTTCGAGCCCACAGCCCTGCATAGGATGATATAATCCAACTACTAGTCTCCCTTTTCAGCACTGAGGAAAGACAGGATCCTGAGGCAAAAAAAAAAAAAAAAAAATGGTTAATGGAAATGGCACCTGAGGGTACTGCAAACTTACAATGGTGGGCAGAACTAGCCACGCCTGATGAGAGGCCCAATTGGAACTGTAACACAGAAAAAGGGAGGGGGCACCTGGAGAGATATCGGGTGACTATTTTACAAGTTCTCAAGAGGGGGGCCCGAAAAGCTATGAGTATTGCAAATCCTCCGAAGTGATTCAAAGGGAAAGTGAAGCACCCTCTGAGTTCTGCCAAAGACTTTTCAAGGTCTATAGACTTCATACACCAATAGACCCAACCAGAGGCTGCTGGGTCTCAGATGGTGATAAATGCAGCCTTTGTGTCTCTAGCCATTCCTGAAAATGTTAGATGCGGGGACACCAAGTGACTCATGAATTTTTTATATCTCTTAATGCCCAGTACCTTTGTTAGGAAGAGACTTGCTGTCTAAACTGGGGGCACAAAGACCTTTCCCCCCATGAAAGACCCACTGTTCAAGTGGGCTCAACCACCTATTTACTCTTCCTCTTAGTAACCCCTCAAGATGAGTGGAGGTTGCATGATCTCCCAGAAGGGAAACCAGGCAGGCTAAACAGTCAAGAAAGTAAACAACAATTCCCTGAGGTCTGGGTGGAAGACAACCCACCCCAGGGTTGCAAAACAAGTTCCACTGGTACTAGAACTCAAACCCGGTACAATTATGTCAGCATCTGCCTTGGGCCTGCCAGACCTTGCTTAGCCATTTACTCTTTACATGCCTGAAAAGGACAAGGTGGCTATGGGAGTGTTGTCCCAGACTATGGGGACATGGGACAGACCAGTGACTTCTCTCTAATCAGCTGGACAATGTTGCCACTGGGTGGCTGGGATGCTTATGGGCAGTTGCTGCAGTTGCCTTACTGGACTGGGAGGCAACCAAACTGACTTGGGCCAAGATTTGTTCGTAAAGTCCCACATGAGGTCAACACTCTCCTACGAGGGGACCCCCATAAATTGCTGTCAACATCCCGGATTACTCAATACCAGGGACAGTTATGTGAGAACCCCCATGTTACTACTGAGCCTTGTCAGGCCCTGAATCTGGCCACTCTCTTTCTTGTGGGAGAAGGTGGGCCCTCACATGATTGCAAGGAAATATGCCAGCGGACCTGACTTGAGAGACCAGCCAATCCCGGACCCAGATTTGGTCCTGTACACCAATGGCACCAGCCTGGCAAAACAAGGACAATGACTGTTGGGATATGCAGTAGTCATGGAAGAAACCATCGCTGAAGCTAGCTCTCTGCCATCACACTGGTCCGCTCAATCGGCCGAACTATATATGCTCTAATCCAGGACCTCCAGCTGTCAAAAGGTAAGAAGACAAACATTTACACAGACTCCAGGTATGCTTTTCCACACTACAGGGCTCTGTATAAGGACAGAGGTCTTTGACAGCTAGTGAAAAATATATTAAAAATACAAAGAAATTAAGACCCTATTAGATGCTGCCTGGGAACCAGAAGGTGTTGCAGTCATACACTGCTGAGGATATCAAAAAGAGGATGCCCCCCGGGTTCAGGGAACAGAATGACAGATAAGACTGCTAAACAGGCAGCCGAGCACTTGGGGGTGACAAGTGAAGCCCCTGTTAAAGCTCTCATATTGGCAGAGGTACCTGAGCTAACGCCTGACTCTCCAAAATACACTGAAGCCCAAAACCAACTAGCCAAAGCAGATGGGGCCATCAGGACTGAAAAGAGATGGTGAGAATTGCCAAGTGGCAAAATATTGGTACTGGAGGAGCTGGCACCCACTCTGGTAAGCCAAACACACCAAGCGACACATCTAGGCCATGATAAACTGGAAGAGCCAATTTGAAAATATTTCTTGGTTCCCTGCTTCTCTTTCCTATAAAAGACAAAATCTCAGAACTACACTGTCTGCTCACAGGTCAATGCTGCCTCTTGGCACAGACAGAAACCTCCAGGGATTCAGGTAAAAGGCACACTGCCCTTTGAACACCTGGAAGTGGACTTCACTGAAATGAAACCTCACTGACACTACCATTATCTGCTGGTCATAATATGTACGTTCTCAGGATGTGTAGAAGCTTTTCCTACTCGGACTGAAAGAGCATCAAAAGTCGCCTGGTGCCTGCTTAGGGAGATAGTTACCAGATTTTTGGATTTCCTACCAGCATTGGATTGGACAATGGCCCGGCTTTCGTAGCTGATGTAGTATGACAAATAAGCAAAACTTGAAACACCAAGTGGAAATTACATACAACATATAGGCCCCAGAGTTCTGAGATGGTGGAAGGAACCAACTGGACACTTAAAGAGACACTCTCCAAGTGGATCTTAAGAGACTGACTGTTCCTGGGTGGACTTGTTTCCAACGGCTCTGCTCAGACTCAGGACGACCCCACAGTCCCATGGCTGTTCTCCGTACAAGATTGTGTATGGGAGGCCCCCCTCCCATAATAAAACAGGTGTCAACAAATTTGCTTCAGGTGAGGGGAGATGAGATTTCAGAGCAGATGGAACAACTGGGTAAGGTAATAAATCAGGTAACTAAGTTTGTACAAGAAAGGATGCCATTCCCCCTTGGGGAACAGATTCACGCATTTGTGCCAGGGGATCAGGTATGGTCAAGGACTGGAAACACGACTGCTTGGCCCCACATTGGAAGGGTCGATATACTGTTGTTCTAAGCAGCCCTACGACAGTTAAAGTTGCAGGTGTCACTCCCTGGATCCACCACATGAAGGTGAAGAGAGCATACCACACAGACCTGGAGGACACCGAGTGGACTATACAAAAGGACCCCAATGAGCCCCGTGAAACCAAGGTCATCTTAAAGAAGAAAAAGAGGTGAAGCTCTACAATCAACTGCTACTACAAGGACTTGCTGGCATCATCTTGAGACTAACCATAGTTTCAGTACAAAGAGGGACCTGTGCTATAATTAAAGTTGAATGTTGTGTATATATTCCTAATTTATCTGGCTATATATCAGCCACCCTAGATGACGTGAAAGGTCAGGTAAAAGTTATGTCTGATGATAATCTTCCTTTTTGACTTCGGTCCTATCTTGGGTGAAGGGTGATTGGGGGAAAACTATATTTACAATTGTAATAGTTGCCTTGATAGTTCTGCTTTGTGGATCCTTTATTTTACAGTGTATTATGAACTTTGTAACCCAAAGGTTGATGTCATTCTCCCAAAACAGAGGTCAGAGAGTCAGGGTGCAATATATATCCCTATGAATGATGCACACACTATGAGTTAAGAGCATCACGAGGAGGGAATGAAGGAGGAAACAGACAGAACAGGCTCCATCTTGAAAGCAGAACTCTATCGTGGGCCAGACTGTGGACTTTGAGCTATATGCCCAGTGTCTATGGAAACGACATACCAACTGGAAAAGCAGGCCCCCTGGATGGAAGAGCCCCAAGGCTTGTACCTACTCTCTGTTGCCTAAAAGAGTACACTAATTATCTGGTAACTGGATAGAATCATAAATTCTATTATGCTTATTGGGGTATGACCACAGGCATATTGATAATTGTCCCCTGTTAACTACCTAGGGTTAAGGCATATGAATCATGCGTTAACTTTGATTGTATCTTTCTTTTCCTTTGTTCAGACTAGTTTCAGGGAATTTGGGAAGGTGGGTTTGGCATGTACACTTAGGGTATATAAGGTTTTCAGAAAACTGGTCAGGGTCATTGGCTAAGAGGAGACTCTGCCTTGGGCCCGCTGGTGTAATAAACTGCATTCCACTATCTGCATTGTCATTCTGAGTGAGCTTGTTTCCCAGAACGCGTGGCTACATCAAAATAACATCTTTAACTTTCTCGACATTGTAATATTGCACAGGGAAGCTGAATACTACACTTTAAAATTTTAATTCAATATTTGACATAGTAATTTAGCTAAACATGCATAACTATTGTATAATTAAATAAAACTACCAATGAATTATGGCAATAGGCCTTATCTGAATATTGTTTCTAAGGGGAAATTAGATGCTTAGTATTTGACTGTTTTAAATTCTATTATAGTCCATAATCATCATTTTAAGGAGATTCTGTTAAGCAAGATCATTGAGAAAATGGCACTACTCATCCAAAAAGAATTAAGATAACTTTCTTCACATATGACTTTTTAAAATGGGAAAATTTAATGTAAATTTTTTGACTTGTAAATTCAATTAAAAATGTTTTTGTGTGTACTAATAAAAAATTATATGTGGATGACAGATTTCTAGTTCTTGGTAAGTATCTTTATAAGATTTATGATAGCAGTTACTCATAGGTGAAAATGTTAATATATAAATGATATGGAAAATACTTCTTTTATCATGGAAATTCTTTCCTATCTCCACAGTCCTATTTTTTTTAAAAAAGACAAGTAAACAGATTTCATCAGATATAAAAACTGTTGCTACTGATAAATTTCAGGTAGAGGGAGAACCTAACCCTCTGTGTTAATTGGATACTGTTAGTTGCTTTACTGCTATCTTCATGTCCCTCTCTCTGAGCATATAATGCATGCAGTAACTTGTCAGTTAAGTCTTTTCCTCTGTAGAGAACTGGCTTTGGCCATACACACAATAAAAGGACTCTATTAACTTAATTCTATCTGCAGTTTGTGTGCATGACCCAAATCACCTCAGAGTAAATTATGATTAGTTGTCTGAACCCATAAAGAGCTAGGACTAGAATCTGACTTAAGACTCACAGGGGGATGATAGAACTGTGAAGGAATTGTGTGCAGCACCTGCCCACTCTGTGCCCTGCTTAATCAACTGCATCTCCTTGGGGCATTGGAAAGAGGGCTGGAAGATCACCAAGAGCTGTTTATACAACTGGAACCATTCCATCTCAACTCAAGTGAAGCAAACAACAATGAAAGGGTCCTCTATTCCAATCATCCAGCAAAACCAATATGAAGTGGACATCTTGGGAAGTAAATCACCAGGAACGTTAAGATATCAGGGGCAGAAGAAATTTATTTTTTAGGTAGTTTGATTAAATAGATTTTACTAAATTTATCTCTAGAGTTTGCTATGGGATCCAGTTGCTTTACCTATGTTAGAGCAATGCAAGTGAGGAATGTTAATGTCTTGTGCACAAGAAGGTAAGAAAAAAGTCAACCATGAGTTATAACAAAATAAAATTTTTCCTTTTACCATTACATACTTCGTTGGGCAGATTTTTCTTTAATTATTCTCAAAGCTTTTTTCAGCCTTGAGTACCTGAAAGTTTCAAGAACATAAGCTCCTACAAAGACTTCACATAAAACCTGGCATGAACATCTTTTCTAATAAAAGTTTAGTTAAAATGAAGAGACTGTACTTTTTCCCAACTCTACTCATAACTTTAAAATCCATAATATTTTTCTCCTTTGCATCTTTATAGTTTTTATTATAAGCACATATTTTGTAATTAATGTTATATTTTATGCTGTACTGAGAATAAGTGAAAGATTTTATGCTCAAGGTAATCTATTTGACAGACCTGCATACTCACTAACAAAAAAAGGCAAATAAATTTAACATCAAACTTTATATCTATCACTCAAAAGTGAAGTAGCTACAGTTCACTTTCTCTCTGCCAGGTGCTATGCTGTTTTATATGCATTACCTCATTTAAATCTCATATCATCATGGGGTAAAAATACAAATATTAATAATAATTATTAATAGTTTCCACTTTAAGAAGTGAAGAAGAAGAGCTTAGGGACTAAGTAATAGCAACAACTTTGCCTAAGGTTCTGTTACCACTGAGTACTGGACTGGAGATTTGAAAATGGTGTTTTGAGATTCCAAATTCAGTCTCTAACCATGACTCGATAGTGGCAGTTCTACAAAATTTTGGATATACTTTCTAATTTATAGAATAAATGTGATTAAGCTGAAAAAAAAAGAAAAATGCCTAGGGAAAAAATCATCAAAGAAGCAGGACTATGACAGTATAGGAAATATGATACCAAAGACCTGATAAATGTAAGATGATAGTATAAAATCTTCTCATGATGAAAGGACTTAAAAAAAAAACAAAACTGAGAAACACTTTTGAAAAAATATTTATTTATTTGGCTGTGTCAGGTCTTGGGCATTTGGGATCTTCAGTCTTTAGTTGTGGCATGCAGAATCTTTAGTTGTGTCCTGTGAACTCTTAGTTGTGTAGCATGTGGGGTCTAGTTACTGAACCTGGGACAGAAGCTGGACTCCCTGCATTGGAGTCTTGGCCACTGGACCACCAGGGAAGTCCCAGGACTCTTTTCCAATTGAGAACTTTTCCAGAATTCTTATTTAAAAACATGCAAATCAATAGCCGTGTGAGGGCATCAGCTATTGTTATATTTTCAGATCATATTGGAGAGGCACTGTGTCTCAGTGAAAATTTTAGGCGTTTCAGTCAGACTGCCTGGGTTCAAAATCCACCTCTCCTATCCATTAGTTTTGTCATCTTTGAGCAATTAATTAATCCTGTTAGGCCCCTATTTATTCATTAGTTAAATGAGGGAAATAATTGCAACCTACTTCTTGGGTTGTGATGAGAATTGAGTCAATTGACAAACAGCATATAAAACATTACCAGCCTATATTAAGCACCAAATAAATGTTAGCCATCTATTTATTTAGCTTTTGAAAAACCTTTCTTTTCCTTTTTTTTTTTTTTTTTTCTTTTTTGTTTCTTTCCTTTTCCTTTTTTCCTAGTTCACATACCACCCAGTATGGGTAGAGCAACAAAGTGATCTGAATGAATGCAGCATGACTAATATGGGGTTGATCATCTTAGGATATCTACATATTGTTGTGTTCTTAAATGTTTGAAGAATGTCTAGCTCCTTTGAATACTCTGATTTAAATATTCATGATGTAATAATAACTCTGTTGAACAATTGATTAGACTGAAACTCAGCTATGATAATGATGTAAGCTCATGACCTAGATAGAAGAATAACCTAATTCTATTGAGAGTCAAAAATAGCTGAAATGAGCAAGTGTGGGGTACCAATTTGTGAGGCTTTAAATAAAATTTGTTCACAACTATCAAGTGACATATTCTTTCTTCACACTAATTAATATTTATGTGAAATGAATTGAGTTCTTAAAATATAGTGATACATTTTAGGTGTATTGAAAGAAGGCAGTTGAATAAACACTAAGCAGATTACTTATGCCAAAGATGAAGAAAGCACAGTTGGAAACAGTGAAACACTGAAACACTGGTATGATTAGCAGGAAAACAGTAACAAAAATGCTCACATCAGCATTCAGTAATCAGTGACTCAGAACAAACACATGATGTTGACTGTCAGATTAACATATTTCCACAGGCAGATCCGGTAAAAAGACTGAAACCATGCAAAGACAGACTATGAGTTGTTGCATATGGCATCAAGTTATTTAATTCTCTATGCTTGTTATACAGCTCCAGATTTTTCTTTCCTTATTAGGAGAAACTGTAAGTGATACAGCTCTGAAATACACATCAGTTGTTTGAAAGTGTGCATAGGTAATCTGTCATACCCTTTCATCAGGAGAAAAAGCATGTTGTTTCAAACACAGGGAAACAAAGATTTCCAATTGTCTATGAAATTTACACCCAGGCATTGACTTTTTTCTCCCATATTCCTCTCATATAGACACAGAAATGACAGCATCAAGATTCTTTTTTAGTGCTAGACATATACCCTATGATTATTTTAATAACTTATTTTGCAAAGCAAGCTTTTCATTGTCACATGATTCCTCAAGCAGCCTCCTATGAAACAATACAAGCAGGAGTATTAGGAAATCTTAGCATAACATAGATTGCTGCCAAATTGTCAGCTGTTGCTGGATGAATAGTGAGACCAAGATACATTTTTACCCCCCTGGGCTAACCATTTTGGATGACACATCTGTATACAGTTGTCCAGTTAAGATTAGTGTAAGTCTTCACTGTTGACACAAATAATATAACTTACTAAACTAAGGGTTTGGTGATGACTTCCCTCTGGAATGTAATGTGAGGATTATAAGCAAGACAGTTACCCCTGTTGATCAGTCACAAGGCCTCAGCTAGTCCATGGGGACTGTTGAAAGCATTGCTGATTCTTCATGCCTTAAGTATGTAATCATATCCTAGAGACTTGAGTTACATACTGATAACAATTTCTTCTCGTCTAGAAGACAAACCATGTCAACCACAGAAGAAGAGAATTAAAATATCTCTCAGTAAATTTTACTTGGATATACCAAACAATGTGTGTATTGAGGGTTGTCCTCTGCTGCCATTGTCAATAGTCTTCTCATCAGAGACAACTGCTAGCCCTTGCACCACAGAGGCCTTTTAACTTTTAAATTTATTATTTCACACTTGAGACAGGTCTGTTGTCATTTAAAAAGATAAGTGCAGATTCCAGATAATTAATTTCCCTTTGGATAAAACTCAAGAGGCACCTCACAATATTTTGTAGTCTTTTAAAGAGGATCCCCCAGACTAGTGGAAAGCTACAAGTAAAAGTGATAGTAGAACAAAAAAAAGCTAGGTTTTTTTTTGTGTGTGTGTGGAATAAATTAAATGCAAAACATATGGTTTTATATATTTTGTAATGCCTATTTGCAAATGCCACTGTGTGATATTTTCATGTACATTGCTTTTTAAGCAAAATTCAGAGTCTAGACCTTAGTACTCAATTAAAGTGAAAATTTACGTCTACTATTAGGGTAGCTAATTAGCTAAGCAGTTTAGGTAATTGTGGTTTAATTCTGGATAACTTCTATAATTGTCTCTGTATTTTAAGTTAAAAACTCTAGGATAACCAGTTGCTGTAAAGAAACAGTTGTTGGGGGTAAAATAATTCATGCTGAAAACAAATGTCTATATTTTCCAGTGAGGTACATTTGACTTTGTAAACGTATTTAAAATTGGTGGGAACAAAGCAAAATCATCTACTTTATAAGAGCTTCTGAATAGTTTACTATATTTAAGGGAAGATAATTAAATTATTCTATAATTATATTATTATTCTATCTAAAGCTACTTCAACATGGCCTTTAAAGATCCATACTTTTTTTTTAAGCTTATGTATAAAGAAGACAATGTTTTCATATAATAGTCATATTTTGAAAATACAGGGGTTAGGAATCTTAATCTCAACCATCAGTCTCTACATCAGTTCTCCTTTAAAGAGGCTAATAATTTAACTCATTGCTTCTTAAGTTTTCTCTTACATGAGAGAAACATTTTAAATATAAAATTTCTCTGTAATTACCTACTCACTGTTAATACACCAACATGAAAAAAAATTGACGAGATCCATGGAAGACACTTTCTATTTGAAGCATGATGCTATTTAAATGCAGTAACAATCTTGAAAGTCCATGACTGAAATGCATGCAGATCCATAACACTTAAAAAAGCTAAGCAGAGACTAAAACTCTACTTCCAGATGAACAGAGATTTGTCTCTTTTTTTCTTCTCTTCAGTTTCTCTTATCTATCACCTCTTTAAGCTCATCAATGCTATTTTCAAACCTGCATCCCTTCTTCTTACTTTGCTATAAGCTTGATGAGTTTTTCTGTAGCCCATAAGCCTGGGTCATCCTGAGGTGCACATCATTTTCCCTGTATCAAGTGGAACCATAGCCCCCAGCCTCTCTTCTCCTTACTACCTATTTCACAACCTTTTCTCATTTTTCATAACAAGACTTCTGATAGTTAATTGTTGTATCAGGACCCACAAAATGGATACTATCCCAGTGGCAAGGACCACATCACAAATCTAAACTTAAGTCAGCCTGCACCTAGAATTACCTCATTGTCAAGAAAACCTAAGGACAGTCACAAGCCTCTAACTCAGCTTTTAGCTAGTTAAAAGCTTACCCCAGAACCTAAAACCTGCTAGCCTTTTGAGGAAATGCTTGACCTCCTAGCCTAGCCAATCATGCTCTGTGTTGGGCTGCACCCTGCAGACCTACAAAGTCTGTACTTGGCCAGCTCAAGGCAGATGAAAGATTATCAGTTATAAGGGAATTGATGTCAGGTGTGTTCATTAGTTACCAGGGAATCCAGTTGAGGAGCACACCACTCACCATTCCTTTGATGAGAACAATCACCAGCTGCGTCCTGGGGCAAGTACTAGGAAGGTCAGTCTTATGTGTAAGGTATAGGTGAAGCAGGCACTGGTCTGGCAAGGCACATACGGAGAGCAAGAGAACAACCATGTTGAGTGGCCTGAACATACACCCTGTTTTCTGCTGCCTCTAATGCTCTATAAACTCATTCTTCAACCCACTTAAAAAATGGGTAGAAAACCTAAAAAGACATTTCTCCAAAGAAGACACACAGATGGCCAGTAGACACATGAAAAGATGTTCAACATCACTAATTAGCCAAGAAATGCAAGTCAAAGCCACAATGAGATATTATCTCACACCATCCAGAATGTCTATCATCAAAAAATCCACAATCAATAAATGCTGGAGGGGGTGTGGAGAGGAGGGAACCCTCCTACACTATTGGTGGGAATGTAAATTGATATAGCCACTAGGGAGAATAGTATGGAGGTTCCTTAAGAAGTTAAAATAGGACTACCATATCACCCTGCAATCTCACTCCCATTCCTGGGCATGTATCTGGAGAAAAACATGATCCAAAAGGACACATCCACCAAAATGTTCATTGTAACTCTGTTTACAATAACCAAGACATGGAAGCAACTTAAATGTACATCAACAGAGAAATAAAGAAGATATGGTACATATATATAATGAAACATTGTTCAACAATAAAAAGAATGAAATAATGCAATTTGCAGCAATGTGGATGGACTTAGAGAGTCTCATAATGACTGAAGTAAGAAAGAGGAGAAATATTGTTTGACATCCCTTGTATGTGGAATCTAGAAAGAAATGATACATGTGAACTTGCTTGCAGAACAGAGACTCACAGACTTAAATGAACTTATGGTTGCCAGAGAAAGGGGATAGTTAGGGAGTTTGGGATGACATGTACACACTGCTATAATTAAAATGGATAACCAACAAGGACCTACTGTATAGCACAGGGAAATCTGCTCAATGTTATGTGGCAGCCTGGTTGGAAGGGGAGTTTGGGGAAGAGTGGATCTATGTATGGCCAAGTCCTTTTCTCTGTTCACCAGAAACTATCACAACACTGTTAATCAGCTATCAGTTCAGTTCAGTTCAGTCGCTCAGTCGTGTCCGACTCTTTGAGACCCCAAGAATCGCAGCACGCCAGGCCTCCCTGTCCATCACCAACTCCCAGAGTTCACTCAGACTCACATCCATCGAGTCAGTGATGCCATCCAGCCATCTCATCCTCTGTCGTCCCTTCTCCTCCTGCCCCCAATCCCTCCCAGCATCAGAGTCTTTTCCAATCAGTCAACTCTTCACATGAGGTATACCCTAATACAAAATAAAACATTAAAAAAATAAAACCTCATTCTTGCCCAGCAGCCTATGGGAGAGCTTCCAATGCTTGTGATGCTCTGCATTTCCCTTCATCTACAGACTGTTTTCCTTTGAATAAAGGACAGCAAGCTTGTTGTTAAATAGTTTTAGTTTTATCCTTTGAAAGTTTTGGCAATGGGATGGGACCTGAAGACAGCTTCTGAAACTTCTGGGACTGCTCTTAGACACAAGGGATGGTATCCTTCAAAACCTTTTTGTTTGCTGTTTTTTTCACTCTCTGGGATCTCTGGTAAGCCTATCTCAGATTGAGCTCCACTTATTTTGTGTTCTGAGCTCTTCAAGCTTGTTCTGATCACTTTGGGTGGAAAATTAAGGTATGAGAGACTCCAGTTTTTTCATGGCTTGGAAAATTGGGCTGTGAGAGACTCCAGGTTTTTTCTAGTTTGGAAAATTGGGGTATGAGAGACTACAGGTTTTGATGATGAGACTTAGTGGGCCACAACATTTGGGTTTGTGGCCAAACTTATCTATAAGGGATATATATGCCTTTGGGCAGTCCTGACAGGTCTCAGAAACTATGTACAGGCAATCAGAAAGAATAAATTTGGTTAAATGGGGGAGGAGGGGAAGTATTTCAGTGAGGGAAAATATAGTGCTCAATCTAAAGAAAATAAGAGGGAAGTCATCACAAAATTCAAAAAAAACTTGTGGTAAGTCCATAGCATACTCTTCTGGGGCACTTGGGGAAATAAGACAGGAAATTCAGTTTTGATCAGTGACACATCATAATCTAAGTAGAGAAAAGTTTCCAATTCGATGCAACCCCATGGACTACAGCAGAGAAGGAAATGGCAACCCACTCCAGTATTCTTGCCTAGGGGATCCTATGGACAGAGGAGCCTGGTGGGCTGCTGTCCATGGGGTAGCACAGAGTCAGACACGACTGAAGTGACTTAGCAGCAGCAGCAGCATGAACTACAGCACAACAGACCTCCTCAGTCTTCCACTATATCCTGATGTTTGCTCAAATTCATGTCCACTGAATTGATAATACTATCTAACCATCTCATTCTCAGCTATGCCTTTCTCCTTTTGCCTTCAAACTTTCCCAGCATCAGGGTCTCTTCCAATGAGTCAGCTCTTCAAATCAGATGGCAAAGTATTGGAGTTTCAGCTTCAGCTTTAGTCCTACCAATGAATATTCAGGGTAAATATCATTTAGGATTGACTGGTTGGATCTCCTTCCAGTGCAAGGGACTCTCAAGAGTCTTCTCTAGCACCACTGCTTAAAAGCATCAATTATTCAGTGCTTAGCCTTCTTTCTGGTCCAACTCTTACATCCATACATGACTACTGGAAAAACCGTAACTTTGACTATATGGACATATGTCAGCAAAGTTATATATCTGCTTTTTAATACAATCTAGGTTTGTCATAACTTTTCTTCCAAGGAGCAAGCATCTTTTAATTTCATGGCTGCAGTCACCGTCTGCAGTGATTTTGGAGCCCAAGAAAATAGTCTCTCACTGTTTCCATTTTTCCCCATCTATTTGCCATGAACTGATGGGACTGGATGCATGATCTTAGTTTTCTGAAGGTTGAGTTTTAAGCGAGCTTTTTCACTCATCTTTCACCTTCATCAAGGGGCTCTTTATTTCCCCTTCACTTTCCAATGTTAGGGTGGTATCATCTGCATATATGAGGTTATGGATGTTTCTCCCAGCAATCTTGATTCTAGCTTGTGCTTCATCCACCCCAACATTTCTCATGATGTACTCTCTATATAAGTTAAATAAGCGGAGTGACAGTATACAGCCTTGAAGTACTCCTTTCCCAATTTTGAACCATTCCATTGTCCCATGTCCACCTCTAACTATTGCTTCTTAACCTGCATTCAGGTTTCTCAGGAGGCAGATAAGGTGTTCTGGTTTTCCCATAACTTTAAGAATTTTCCAGAGTTTGTTGTGATCCACACAGTCAAAGATTTTAGTGTAGTCAATGAAGCAGAAGTAGATGTTTTCCTGGAATTCTCTTGCTTTTTCTGTGATCCAATGGATGTTGGCAATTTGATCTCTGGATCCTCTGCCTTTTCAAAATCCAGTTTGTACATTGGAAAGTTCTTGGTTCATGTATTGTTGAAGCATAGCTTTAAGGATTTTGAGTATTACTTTGCTAGCATGTGAAATGAGTGCAATTGAGTGGTAGTTTGAACATTCTTTGGCATTGCTCTTCTTTGGGATTGTAATGAATACTGACATTTTCCAGTCCTGTGGTCACTGCTGAATTTTACAAATTTGCTAGCATATTGAGTGTAGCACTTCAACAGCATCATCATTTAGGATTTGAAATAGCTCAGCTGGAATTCCATTACCTCCACTAGCCTTGACCTTGTAATGTTTCCTAAGGCCCAACTTTACTTCACTTCAGGATGTCTGGCTTTAGGTGAGAGATCACACCATCATGGTTCTCTGAGACATTAACACTTTTTAAATAGTTCTTTTGAGTATTCTTGCCATCTCTTCTTAATCTATTCTGCTTCTGTTAGCTTCATACAGTTCCTGTCCTTTGTTGTGCATATCTTTGCATGAAATATTCTTTTGGTATCTCCAATTTCCTTGAAGAGATGTCTTTCCCATTCTATTGTTTTCTTCTGTTTCTTTTCATTGATCACTGAGGAAGGCTTTCTTATTTCTCCTTGATATTCTTTGGAACTCTGCATTCAGATGGATATTTCTTTCCTTTTCTCCTTTGCCTTTCACTATCTTCTTTTCTCAGCTATCTGTAAGGCCTCCTCAGACAACCATTCTGCCTTTTTGCATTTCTTTTTCTTGAACGTGGCTTTGATCACCACCTCCTGGACAGTGTTAGGAGCCTCCCTCCATAGTTCTTCAGGCACTCTGTCTATCAGATCTAATCCCTTGAATCTGTTTATCATTTCTACTGTATAATCCTAAAGGATTTGAAATAGGTCATACCTGAATGGTCTAATGGTTTTCCCTACTTTGTTCAATTTAAGCCTGAATTTTGCAATATGGAGTTCATGATCTGAGCCACAGTCAGCTTCCAGTCTTGTTTTTGCTGACTCTGTAGAGCTTTTCCATCTCTAGCTGCAAAGAATATGATCAATCTGATTTTGGAATTTACTATCTGGTAATGTCTATGCTTTTCACTTCTCTTCTTTTCACAGCTATTTGTAAGGCCTCCCCAGAGAGCCATTTTGCTTTTTTACATTTCTTTTCCATGGGGATGGTCTTGATCCCTGTCTCCTGTGCAATGTCATGAACCTCATTCCATAGTTCTTCAGGCACTCTATCTGTCAGATCTAGTCCCTTAAATCTATTTCTCACTTCCACTGTATAGTCATAAGGGATTTGATTTAGGTCATACCTGAATGGTCTAGTGGTTTTCCTACTTTCTTCAATTTAAGTCTGAATTTGGCAATAAGGAGTTCATGATCTGAGCCACAGTCAGCTCCTGGTCTTGTTTTTCTTGACTGTACAGAGCTTCTCCATCTTTGGCTGCAAAGAATATAATCAATCTGATTTTGGTGTTGACCATCTGGTGATGTCCATGTGTAGAGTCTTCTCTTGTGTTGTTGGAAGAGGGTGTTTGCTATGACCAGTGCATTTTTTTGGCAAAACTCTATTAGTCTTTGCCCTGCTTCATTCCATATTCCAAGGCCAAATTTGCCTGTTAATCTAGGTGTTTCTTGACTTCCTACTTTTGCATTCCAGTCCCCTATAATGAAAAGGACATCTTTTTGGGGTGTTAGTTCTAAAAGGTCTTGTAGGTCTTCATAGAAATGTTCAACTTCAGCTTCTTCAGTGTTACTGGTTGGGGCATAGACTTGGATTACTGTGATATTGAACGGTTTGCTATAAGAAAGACTTCCTCAGTGATCAATGCAAAGAAATAGAGGAAAACAACAGAATGGGAAAGACTAGAGATCTCTTCAAGAAAATTAGAGATACCAAGGGAACATTTCATGCAAAGATGGGCTCGATAAAGGACAGAAATGGTATGGACCTAACAGAAGCAGAAGATATTAAGAAGAGGTGGCAAGAATACACAGAAAACTGTATAAAAAAGATCTTCATGACCCAGATAATCACGATGGTGTGATCACTGACCTAGAGTCAGACATCCTGGAATGTGAAGTCAAGTGGGCCTTAGAAAGCATCACTATGAACAAAGCTACTGGAGGTGATGGAATTCCAGTTGAGCTATTTCAAATCCTGAAAGATGATGCTGTGAAAGTGCTGCACTCAATATGCCAGCAAATTTGGAAAACTCAGCAGTGGCCACAGGACTGGAAAAGGGCAGTTTTCATTCCAATCCCAAAGAAAGGCAATGCCAAAGAAGGCTCAAACTACCACACACAATTGCACTCATCTCACATGCTAGTAAAGTAAGGCTCAAAATTCTCCAAGCCAGGCTTCAGCAACACGTGAACTGTGAACTTCCAGATGTTCAAGCTGATTTTAGAAAAGGAAGAGGAACCAGAAACCAAATTGCCAACATCTGCTGGATCATCCAAAAAGCAAGAGAGTTCCAGAAAAACATCTATTTATGCTTTATTAACTACGCCAAAGCCTTTGACTGTGTGGCTCACAATAAACTGTGGAAAATTCTGAAAAGGGATGGGAATACCAGACCACCTGACCTGCCTCTTGAGAAATTTGTATGCAGGTCAGGAAGCAACAGTTAGAACTGGACATGGAACAACAGACTGGTTCCAAATAGGAAAAGGAGTACGTCAAGGCTGTATACTGTCACCCTGCTTATTTAACTTATATGCAGAGTACCTCATGAGAAACGCTGGACTGGAAGAAACACAAGCTGGAATCAAGATTGCCAGGAGAGATACCAATAATCTCAGATATGCAGATGACACCACCCTTATGGCAGAAAGTGAAGAGGAACTCAAAAGCCTCTTGATGAAAGTGAAAGAGGAGAGTGAAAAAGTTGGCTTAAAACTCAGAATTCAGAAAACGAAGATCATGACATCTGGTCCCATCACTTCATGGGAAATATATGGGGAAACAATGGAAACAGTGTCAGATTTTATTTTTTTCGGCTCCAAAATCACTGCAGATGGTGACTGCAGCCACGAAATTAAAAGACGCTTACTCCTTGGAAGGAAAGTTATGACCAACCTAGATAGCATATTGAAAAGCAGAGACATTACTTTGCCCACAGAGGTCCATCTAGTCAAGGCTCTGGTTTTTCCTGTGGTCATGTATGGATGTGAGAGTTGGACTGTGAAGAAGGCTGAGTGCCGAAGAATTGATGTTTTTGAAGTGTGTTGGAGAAGACTCTTGAGAGTCCCTTGGACTACAAGGAGATCCAACCAGGCCTTTCTGAAGGAGATCAGCCCTCAGATTTCTTTGGAAGGAATGATGCTAAAGCTGAAACTCCAGTACTTTGGCCACCTCATGTGAAGAGTTGACTCATTGGAAAAGACTCTGATGCTGGGAGGGATTGGGAGCAGAAGGAGAAGGGGACGACAGAGGATGAGATGGCTGGATGGCATCACTGACTCCATGGATGTGAGTCTGAGTGAACTCCGGGAGTTGTGATGGACAGGGAGGCCTGGCGTGCTGTGATTCATGGGGTCGCAAAGAGTTGGACACGACTAAGTGACTGAAATGAACGGAACTGACTGAATGTCTATGCAGAGTACATCATGAGAAATGCTGGTCTGGAAGAAGCTCAAGCTGGAATGAAAAGATTGCCGGGAGAAATATCAATAACCTTAGATATGCAGATGACACCACCCTTATGGCAGAAAGTGAAGAGGAACTAAAAAGCCTCTTGATGAAAGTGAAAGAGGAGAGTAAAAATGTTGGCTTAAAACTCAAAATTCAGAAAACAAAGATCATGACATCTGGTCCCATCATTTCATGGGAAATATATGAGGAAACAATGGAAACAGTGTCAGACTTTATTTTTTTGGGGCTCCAAAATCACTGCAGATGGTGACTGCAGCCATGAAATTAAAAGACGCTTACTCCTTGGAAGGAAAGTCATGACCAACCTAGATAGCATATTGAAAAGCAGAGACATTACTTTGCCAACAAAGGTCCATCTAGTCAAGGCTATGGTTTTTCCAGTGGTCATGTATGGATGTGAGAGTTGGACTGTGAAGAAAGCTGAGCGCCGAAGAATTGATGCTTTTGAAGTGTGGTGTTGGAGAAGACTCTTGAGAGTCCCTTGGACTGCAAGGAGATCCAACCAGCCCATTCTAAAGGAGATCAGCCCTGGGATTTCTTTGGAAGGACTGATGCTAAAGCTGAAACCTCAGTACTTTGGTTACCTCATGCGAAGAGTTGACTCATTGGAAAAGACTCTGATGCTGGGAGGGATTAGGGGCAGGAGGAAAAGGGGACGACAGAGGATGAGATGGCTGGATGGCATCACTGACTCAATGGACGTGAGTTTGAGTGAACTCCGGGAGTTCATGATGGACAGGGAGGCCTGGCATGCTGCAATTCATGGGGTCGCAAAGAGTCGGACAAGACTGAGCGAATGAACTGAACTGAACTGAACTGAATGTCTATGTGTAGAGTTGACTTGTGTTGTTGGAAGAGGGTGTTTGCCATGACCAGTGCATTCTCTTGGCAAAACTCTGTTAGCTTTTGCCCTGCTTCATTTTGTACTCTAAGGCCAAAGTTGCCTGTTACTCCATCCAAGAATCTCTTGACTTCCTACTTTTGCATTCCAGTCCCCTATGATGAAAAGAACGTCTTTTTTGGTGTTAGTTCTGGAAGGTCTTGTAGGTCTTCATGGAATCATTCAACTTCAGCTTCTTCAGCATTAGTGGTCCAGGCATAGACTTGGATTACTGTGATATTGAATGGTTCACCTTGAAAACAAACAGAGATCATTCTGTCGTTTTTGAAATTGCACTCAAGTACCGCATTTCAGACTCTTTCGTTGGTTATGAGGGCTACTCCATTTCTTCTAAGAGATTCTTGCCCACAGTAGTAGATATAATGGTCATCTGAGTTAAATTCACCCCTGTGATCAATTGGCTATTTTTCTGTAATTGTGGTTTTCATTCTGTCTGCCCTCTGATGGATGAGGATAAGAGGCTTGTAGAAACTTCCTGATAGGAATGACTGGCTGTGGGGGAATCTGAATCTTGCTTTGATGGGCTGCCATGCTTAGTAAATCTTTAATCCAATTTTCTTTTGATGGGTGGGGCTGTGTTCCCTCCCTGTTTTGACCTGAGGTCAAGCTAGTTAGGGGTCATGGTGGCAATGGTGACTTCTTTCAAAAGGACTTATGCCAGCATACCACAGCTCCCAGTACTGGGTATATCTCAGTTGGGTATATCTTTCCCTTCTCTTCTTTTCTCAACTATTTGTAAAGCCTCCTCAGACAGCCATTTTGCCTTTTTGCATTTCTTTTTCTTGGGGATGGTTTTGATCACAGCCTCCTTTACAATTTTATGAATCACCATCATAGTTCTTCAGGCACTCTGTCTATAGGATCTAATCCATTGAATCTATTTGTTACCTCCACTGTACAATTGTAAGGGATTTAATTTAGGTCCTACCTGAATGGACTAGTGGTTTTTCCTATTTTCTTCAATTTAAGCTTGAATTTTGCAAAAAGGAGTTGATGATCTGAGCAACAGTCAGCTCCCAGTCTTGTTTTTGCTGACTATATAGAGCTTCTCCATCTTTGGATGAAAAGAATATAATCAGTTGTTACTGACCATTTGGTGATGTCCATGTGTATAGTTTTTTCTTGTTTTGTTGGAAGATGGTGTTTGCTATGACCAGTGTGTTCTCACGAAAAAAACTGTTAGCCTTTGCTCTGCTTCATTTTGTACTCGAAGGCCAAACTTGCCTGTTACTCCATCCAAGAATCTCTTGACTTCCTACTTTTGCATTCCAGTCACCTATGATGAAACTCGAGTGCTAGGATAAATTGGTCATGAAATAAGTTAAATAGACTATAGGCTACCTTCCAAGCTCAAGAAAATTTTCAGGCAACATTGCATACTGTAAAATGCCACAAAATCCCCAACCTAGTGGCACATCTGTCTTATGTGTTAATTTGGTTCTGAGAGACCAAAGACTTAACTAAAGAAATGGCATCAGGTTTCTATTATAAGAATGGAGCATCCCACTTCTGGCACATCTGCTTAGTTTATATCTATGTACTGTGGTCCTGGAAGATAGACACATAAATGGCAATATCTCAGACAGCCTGGAATTACAATGGCCACTATATAATGAATGTTCCAGTGAGATAAGATTGTTCATTGAGGAAGTATATTTGAACGCAAGGGCTCTCAAATCAAGCAAACAGAATGGGGTACCTATTTTAATTTGCCTGCTAAAGCCTCCAAGAGGCTTCAAAACTGCAAAATATCATCTTGAAAGATTCAAGATACAAATTGAATCTTGATTTAAATGCAAGATTCAAGATTGCAAAGGGCTAATAAAAATTAAAGACAAAGAGGTGGGGCTTCCCTGGTGATCCAGTGGCTAAGACTTAGTGCTCCCAGTACAGGGGCCTTGGATTCTATCCCTGGTCAGGGAACTAGATCTTGCATGCAGGAACCATTACCTGCTTGGGGCAGAAAAATAAATAAATAGATATTTAAAAATAAAGATACAGAAAATACTGAAAACAAAATCTCTATGACTGATGTGATACCCACTACTCCCCTCTATTCCTTTACCTAAGTGCTCACAGTCTTCTAATCTATCTAAATTCCCTTTCACTCTGAAGAGTTTCCAAGATGGTAAACAAAAGTCCAACAAGTTAGTGGTCTTAAATATGCCACCACATCTATCCTCTCAGGGTTGACAGGCCTCCAAGAGATTCTCTGGTAAACTGCTATTAGTTGTTTCTTTAAATAGTCCAGGAGAACTAAATAAATAATAAACTTTGACAAGTTCTGGCAGATACTAGAGCTACACTCTTGATTTTAAACCTCAAGGCTTCTGCAGATGAAATCCTGTGCAAACTGACTGAAGCCAGTGAATGATGAGAATTCCAATTACAGTAGACTTTTTAGGATCTCAGTCTGTAGTGCCCAGTCAAGAGAGGATGATAAAATTTCATGTTGTCCCTTCCTTTCTAAATCCAGACCCATTAGCTACTGATCCATTCTCTGTCAGTGTTAGTTATCATCTCCTTGTCTCCTTGTTTTTCTTCTTTTGTGTCCTGAGTATTTGGCTTGGCAACCATCGGGTTGGGAATACCCAAATACGGCCAGATAGAAATGCAGGTTGCACCCCATTTGCAGCTGGAGTCCTACCTTTTGTTCCTAGCTCTCAGGGGAATTGTCTACATCTTCTTTTGCTTTCTTCAGTCATGGCTCTAGATCTTGGGAGGCTGGTATCTTTTGCACCTTTTGGGGCGATACTTCTTACGCCAAGGTGTTGTGATTCAGTACTGCCAGTAATATTTACTGTTTGTATCAGCTGAAACCCGGCAAGATATTTGAAAGTGTTTGTTTCTATTGTTTTCTTTTAAAGCATCTCAATGGTCAGAACCTAATCTGGGAAAGACTGTGGGCAGGAGGAGAAGGGGATGACAGAGGATGAGATGGTTGGATGGCATCACTGACTCAAAGGACATGAGTCTGAACAACTCCAGGAAATAGTGAAGGACAGGGAAGCCTAGCATGCCACCATAGCATGTCCGTGGGGTCTGAAGACAGGACTTAGTGGTTGAACAACAACAGTGGTCAGAAGCTGATATTGAGAGCCAGATGGGAACTTAGCTCTTCTGCCTTAAACTAAAGGAAATTATGTACCCAGAGGCAAAGAAAAACATTCCAGAGACACACAGTTCTAAATCGAGAACAGAAATCTTGATTTCCATCTTAGCGCTCCCTGATCTAAAGAAGCAAATTGAAAGTAATTTAGATGAATGGGTGGATCAACCCTTTGATGTCATTCGGGTTACAGTCCAGTTACTTGAGGAATTAAAAATGATTATACTTGCCTTGTAAATTTAGTCTTTACAAGAACAGAAATGAATATTTAGGAGCAATTCAAAGACCACCAGTCCTTTTTACCCAGGCAGAGCCTTTTCCATTTATTTATAAAGACTTTTTAGTATTGCAAAATTATGGATTCAGAAAACAAACAAACAAAAAATTCCTTGGAGGAAGTTAAACTTTTTCCCTGTGTTTTTGAGATGTAAATGTTCTACCTCGTCTACTCCTGGAACTGAGTAACTTGCACCTCTTTGAAATGCAAATTTCAGGAGGTAATTCTTATCAGAAGGGGGAAAAAAAAAAGAAGAAGGAAGGCTTCTTGGAAAGTGGTATTAACATCCTTCACAGATGTTAGTAAAAATTTAAGATGTCTGAGCAGGTTACCTGAATTTATGACATCTGACAGAAACATGATTTAGATACAGCTTTTTTTAATTTCTTAATGTTGTCTGGTCTTGTGCCATTAGGAATCTTACTTCCCTGACCACATATTGAACCTGTACGCCCAGCAGTGGAAAGGCAGACTTCTAACCACTGGATTGCCAGGGAAATCCATAGATGCAGTTTTTCTAAAGCTGTAAATTTCCAAACAAAATCTATAAGATTTCTATTTGCATCTGTCTGTATGTGTGACTATGTATGTTTGTTCTAAGTGTGTGATTTTTTTTTTTTTTCCCTAACTCTGGATGTATTTGTAAAGAAGCCTATTCAAGTTTATATAATCTAGGATGAACTTCAGAAACAAAAGCTAGTGTAGATTTGTCGTCCACTTCTCCTCCTGCCCCCAATTACTCCCAGCATCAGGGTCCTTTCCAATGAGTCAACTCTTTGCATGACATGGCCAAAGTATTGAAGTTTCAGCCTCAACATCAGTACTTCCAATGAACACCCAGGACTGGTCTCCTTAAGAATGGACTGGTTGGATCTCGCAAGAGTCTTCTCCAGTGCCACAGTTCAAAAGCATCAATTCTTTGGTGCTCAGCCTTCTTCACAGTCCAACTCTCATATCCATACATGACCACTGGAAAACCAGAGCCTTGACTAGATGGACCTTTGTTGGCATAGTAATATCTCTGCTTTTTAATATGCTATCTAGGTTGGTCATAACTTTCCTTCCAAGGAGTAAATAAGGGTCTTTTAATTTCATGGCTGCAATCACCATCTGCAGTGATTTTGGAGCCCAAAAAAATAAAGTCTGACACTGTTTCCCCATCTATTTCCCATGAAGTGATGGGACGAGATGCTATGATCTTCGTTTTCTGAATGTTGAGTTTTAAGCCAACATTTTTACTCTCCTCTTTCACTTTCATCAAGAGGCTTTTGAGTTCCTCTTCACTTTCTGCCATAAGGGTGGTGTCATCTGCATATCTGAGATTATTGATACTTCTCCCAGTGATCTGGATTTCAGCTTGTGCTTCTTCCAGCCCAGCGTTTCTCATGGTGTACTCTGCATATAAGTTAAATAAGCAGGGTGACAGTATACAGTCTTGACATACTCCTTTTCCTATTTGGAAGCAGTCTGTTGTTCCGTGTCCATTTCTAACTTTTGCTTCCTGACCTGCATACACATTTCTCAAGAGGCAGGTCAGGTGGTCTGGTATTCCAATCTCTTTCAGAATTTTCCACAGTTTATTGTGATCCAAACAGTCAAAGGCTTTGGCATAGTTGATAAAGCAGAAATAGATGTTTTTCTGGAACTCTCTTGCTTTTTCGATGATCCAGCAGATGTTGGCAATTTGACCTCTTGTTCCTCTGCCTTTTCTAAAACCAGCTTGAAGATCTGGAAGTTCACGTACTGCTGAAGCCTGGCTTGGAGAACTTTGAGCATTACTTTGCTAGTGTGTGAGATGAGTGCAATTGTGTGTGGTAGTTTGAGTCTTCTTTGACATTGCCTTTCTTTGGGATTGGAATGAAAACTGCCCTTTTCCAGTCCTGTGGCCACTGCTGAGTTTTCCACATTTGCTGGCATACTGAGCACTGCACTTTCACAGCATCATCTTTCAGGATCTGAAATAGCTCAACTAGAATTCCATCACCTCCACTAGCTTTGTTCATAGTGATGCTTTCTAAGGCCCACTTGACTTCACATTCCAGGATATCTGGCTCTAGCTGAATGATCACACCATCGTGATTATCTTGTTTGTGAAGATCTTTTTTGTACAGTTCTGTGTATTCTTGCCACCTCTTCTTAATATCTTCTGCTTCTGTTAGGTCCATACCATTTCTGTCCTTTATCGAGCCCATCTTTGCATGAAATGTTCCCTTGGTATCTCTAATTTTCTTGAAGAGATCTCTAGTCTTTCCCATTCTGTTGTTTTCCTCTATTTCTTTGCACTGATGGCTGAGGAAGGCTTTCTTATCTCTCCTGCTATTCTTTGGAACTCTGCATTCAGATGCTTTTATCTTTCATTTTCTCCTTTGCTTTTCACTTCTCTTCTTTTCACAGCTATTTGTAACACCTCCACAGACAGCTATTTTGCTTTTTTGCATTTCTTTTCCATGGGGATGGTCTTGATCCCTGTCTCCTGTACAATGGCACGAACTTCTGTCCATAGTTCATCAAGCACTCTATCTATCATATCTAATCCCTTAAATCTATTTCTCAGTTCCACTGTATAACCATAAGGTATTTGATTTAGGTCATACCTGAATGGTCTAGTGGTTTTCCCTACTTTCTTCAATTTAAGTCTGAATTTGGTAATAAGGAGTTTAAGATCTGAGCCACAGTCAGCTCCCGGTCTTGTTTTTGCTGACTGTATAGAGCTCCATCTTTGGCTGTGAAGAATATAATCAATCTGATTTCGGTGTTGACCATCTGTTGATGTCCACCCACGTGTAGCGTCTTCTCTTGTGTTGTTGGAAGAAGGTGTTTGCTATGACCAGTGTGTTCTTTTGGCAAAACTCTATTAGCCTCTGCTGTACTTCATTCCGTATTCCAAGGCCAAATTTGTCTGTTACCCCAGGTTTTTCTTACTTTTGCATTCCAATCACCTATAATGAAAAGGACATCTTTTTTGGGTATCAGTTCTAAAAGGTCTTGTAGGTCTTCATAGAACCGTTCAACTTTAGCTTCTTCAGTGTTACTGGTTCGGGCATAGACTTGGATCAGCATGACATTGAATGGTTTGCCTTGGAAATGAACAGAGATAATTCTGTCGTTTTTGAGATTGTATCCAAGTACTGCATTTTGGACTCTTTTGTTGACCATGATGGCTACTCCATTTCTTCTAAGGGATTGGTGCCCACTGTAGTAGATATAATGGTCATCTGAGTTAAATTCACCCATTCCAGTCCATTTTAGTTTGCTGGTGCCTAGAATGTCGACATTCACTCTTGCCATCTCCTGTTTGAACACTTCCAATTTGCCTTGATTCATGGACCTAACATTCCAGATTGCTATGCAATATTGCTCTTTACAGCATCAGACCTGCTTCTATCACCAGTCACATCCACAACTGGGTATTATTCTTGCTTTGGCTCCATGAAAAAAAATGACAATTAGCTATTTAATCTCTTATGAAATTTTCACAAGTAATCTAAATACAATAAAGAAGAAGTAAAATAATATAACTAAGATAAACAAGTCCAATAGATATAACTAAGAACTTTTCA
Organism: Bos indicus x Bos taurus; assembly: GCF_003369695.1. Classification (NCBI taxonomy): domain Eukaryota; kingdom Metazoa; phylum Chordata; class Mammalia; order Artiodactyla; family Bovidae; genus Bos; species Bos indicus x Bos taurus. The sequence continues at coordinate 84,464,362 of NC_040079.1, forward strand.
ACAATAATTTAATTTTATAGTATGTCTACTTAAAAATACTTTATATTATGTCTACTCAAAATCTTTTTGATAACTTTATACCTTAAAGTGATACTGAAATAAGTTAAATTATGAATATTCATTGAATATCTAGATCAATCCCACATAAGATAAGATACTGAAAGATTAATTACTGAACATAGGTTTATCCTTTATTGGTTTCCTTTACACAGGGACTAAAGGTATTTGGGCTTATTAGTACAAACATGTTCTGTGCCACAATGAAAAGCTTATTGTGAAGAACATACATCTAGAAATTATGAAATATATTTATAAATTTTGTCAGTCAACAGAATGGTAATGCAACAGTCCACAGTTGTTAAGTTCTTAGTTTTCACTAGGATTTAAGGATTCTAAGGGATAATAATTCTAGTTAGTATATGTAGTTAAAACTACTAGAAGTAAGAGAAGCACCTCTATGTAAGCAAAGTGAAATGGATTTTTGGTAAGGTATTAAGATACCTTTTTGTTAAAGGAAAAAGAGTGATTTTTTTCTAAAGTGAAATGATTGGTCCATAATGAGAAATAGGACAAAAAAGAAAAAAAAAGACAAAATTAAGTGGACACAAAAAGTTTTATAACTTCCATGGAAAAGGAATTTTGGGAAAGGAATTTTATGTGTGGTAAAGATTACTAATATTGGAATGGATTATTTTTTTAATTAGTTTTAATATCAAAAGAAAACTGTTGCAAAATTAGTTTGGTTTTCTCTCCATTAAGAGGATGCAGTTTTATTAGTTTTACTATTGGTCCGTTGGAGAAGGCGATGGCACCCCACTCCAGTACTCTTGCCTGGAAAATCCCATGGACAGAGGAGCGGTAGGCTGCAGTCCATGCGGTCGTGAAGAGTTGGACATGACTGAGCGACCCCACTTTCACATTTCCCTTTCATGCATTGGAGAAGGAAATGGCAACCCACCCCAGTGTTCTCGCCTGGAGAATCCCAGGGACAGGGGAGCCTAGTGGGCTGTCGTCTATGGGGTCCCACGGAGTCGGACACGACTGAAGCGACTCAGCAGCAGCAGCAGCTTTGGTCCACTCTTAATAAGGAAGTATAAACAAAGATTTCGGTTTACCTTAAAATAATCTGCCTGGACAGCAAAGATTTTGTGTCTTTTCAACTAACTGACTGTGCTTCAAGTTTGTTTGTTTGTTTTATCAAGCTTTTGATTAGTTATGGAAACCCAGTCTCTTCAATATCAAAAAAGTTTTGTTCACAACTGTGTAAACTTCTGTATTTGTTATAAAATCTTCTATTATCATTTTAGTTAAATAAAGGCTATTTCATAATAATTAGTGATCCTGTTTAGTAAAATGTTCATACCTTTTGATGTTTTGGCAACTTTAAAGAATTACATTCTAAATGGTATCTTTTTGACCGACTTACGGGTAACTGAGATTTCCAAGAGGCCCCCTGGAAAACTTCAAAAGATTTATTTTTCACCTTGTAAAAGAGAGATGTTAAACCAATTAGGTTTATTTGGCATGTTAAATTATGTAGGATGCACTGTCAAATAAGTGACGATAGACCTTCTTAAATTATATGTATGCATGTTTGTTACTAATATAGGTGTTCCAGAAATTGTTTCAAGTTTCTAAAAAATTGTCAGTACTCATTGTCTAAGTATTATTCTAAATTGTTGAACACCACAGAAATAACTCAGCATAAGGTAATGGTTGGAATGAGAATAGGAATCCGGGTTTTTTTGTTTGTTTGTTCTTTTCACCTGGGCTTTCAAGACTGAGGGATCATTCAAAGAGAGGAAGCACTTCTAAATGCATCCTGTTTTGTGATCTAAGATTTCTTTATGTAAGAAAGCAAAGGAAGAAATGGAAAATCTAAGATTTTTTGGTGTAAGAAAGAAATAGAGAAGCTTCTTCCAGAGAACATGGATGTTTTTCCTTAATATTGCATTACATTTAGGCTCTCTGGTGCCTGAGGACTGCACAGCTGTGTGCATTTGTGTTCAAGATTAGGTTTATTGCATTTAGCTTTAGCTTGCCTCTTCTTTTATGGTTACTCTTCCTCAGCTGTCTGGCTTCCCATCTCACTTTCACATTTAAACTTGCAAAGAAATGCAGAAGGTAATTAAATGACCCTGGAATTTCCTTAGTGTAGGGGTACTGAGTAATAGATGGGCTGAATGTGCTCTGATTGATATTATCTTTCATAAAATTATACATGCCTGAAAATAGGCATTGGGTTAACTGCTGAGAATATTTTGTTTGAAAACCTTCTTGCAAAATCAAAGACTAAGGAGTGTAAGTGGGATTAAAATGCAAAATGTTTCAATGAGGAGGCTAACTGGCTTTTAATATTAACATGAATTATTTCATATAAAAACTAACCTTTTCCTCTCCTTCCACCAACTTTCAAGTTTTCTGAACTCAGAGTATATAATAAAATATACAATCTTCTTATTGTCTTTATACTATTCCTTATTATATAAGTTGAATTGTTATCTTTGACTCTCTTTGTGTTATATGTATATGTCATATATAGTGTATGTAAATTTATACAAATGTGCACATACACATATTAAAATATGTATTTAATACACATATTAAAATATGTATTTAATATCTGTCAAAATTTTGAAGTGACTAAAAAAAAATCCTTAGGTTTTCATCCTGTTTTTTTTTTTTTTAATAGAGATTTTAGCTCCTTTTTTGGCCTTTCCTTCTTGGTGTTACTTCTGCTCCCTCTCTTCTTTTATAGATGTTCAGGATCTACTTGCAACCCCACCTTTACATAAATCAAATATTCTGTCAGGTGAGGACATACCAAAATCATTCGTCTCAGGGAAGATTTACAAATTAATATGCTTTATTTCCAAGAATTTTTTTTTCTTATTAGACATAACTACTAATAAAATTCCATGAGTTAAAAAAACTAAGGCTAGAAATTATTTCTAGGAGATCAAGAAAGAACTTGTGCCTGGAAATCAGAGCTCAGAGAAGGTAGTAGTATGGTCCTAAGCATAAGGCTGTGTATCTTACACTTGGTTGTGACTGATACATTAGTGTAAAAGCAATGAAGTTGGAGATTTGTCATGTTCCAAAATCAACTTCAAATTGACACTTACAGCTCTGAATCTAGAGTTCCCTTGGTTGATGATGTCTGTTTCACTGCATAAGAAACAGTTCTTTTTGCTTTTCAGATCAAACTTTTGGGTTCTTGTCAACTTTATGTGCTTGAATCAAAGGATGATGATGGTTAGATAACATCACTGAACATCACCGTCCACTGAATGGACATGAATTTGAGCAAACTCCAGAAGATAGTAAAGGACAGGAAAGCTTGGCAGACTACAGTCCATGGGGTTGCAAAGAATCGGACACAACTTAGTGACTAAACAACAAATTTATGTGCTCATCTCAAACAGTGAAAATCCCAGATGTAATTAGTGTGAAAATTAACACTTTATAGACAATGCTTACTATGTTTTGCTAACATATCTATTTTCCTAAAGTAATATCAAGATTTTGAAAATAAGTTCTTACTTTTCATTACTCTATTACAATGAATTTAGTTCAGGAGGAAAAAAGTCAAATAGCTAAATGTTCAGAATTAATAAAGCTGCCACTGTGCATTAAGCATAAAAATATTATTTTTTTAATTCAAAGGATTTATAGCTACTTAAAGTCTTGTAAACACTGTAGTGTGAATTATGCTTGTGTTATGAGCTGAATTATGCCCTCTTCCCACCAAATTATGTTGAAGTCCTAACCCTCAGTACTTTAGAATCTGACCATATTTGGAGATGGGTTCATTGCAAAGGTGATTAAGTCACAGTGAAGTCATTTAGGTTGGTTGTAATCCAGTTTGAGAGGTATTCTTATAAAAAAGAAAATATGAACACAGACATATATGTAGGGAAGATGATGTGAGGTTCGGCAAAAAGATGGCCAAGCAAAGAGGCCTAAAGCAGTTCCCTCCCTCAAAGCTCTCAGGAGGAAGCTAGTCCTCTGACATCTTGATCTTGGACCTATAGTATCCAGAACGATGAGGAAATAAATTCCTGTTGTGTAATCAACCCTGTCTGGGGTATTGTTATGGCAACCCCAGCACACTAATTCAGTGTGGAAATTATTCATTTCTTATTGGGAAAGTAAACATAATTTGAAAGTAATAATAAACATTAGTTGAAAATTTGCCAAAGACTTTGGTTGAATTCTAATGCAAAATTTCAAGAAAAAATCTGGTTTTAAGAACCAATCAGTAAAAAAGATTGAGAATACTAATTTTAAGAATAGTTTCAAAGAACCATATGTTTGGATATATTTGAAAGACATCTTGATCACATCTATACTTTAAAATTTACCTCATCATGCGATTAATGTCAGCTCAGTTTTGATGTGGTATTGGAGTTTAAATCTTGGCAAATGTACATTAAAAACACATTATGATGTTCAAACAAATATGGTAGAATTGTAAAATAATCATTAACTGAGCTTGATTAATCCATGTAATTAAGCCTAGTTTACCAAGGCTGTTAGTAACATGTCATTATTTCAGCTAGGGCTTTCATCTACTATGATCCATCAGCATTTCCTAATAAACTCAAACTTATTTGAAAAGCATTTGGCCAGGAGTTTCTTAAAAGGAATGTTTCCAACATAAAAGTTTAGTCTACTTGTATTAATAAAACTAAGAAAAGCAAAATTGCTTCTCTTCTTTTGCTTTTTATATACTAAATAAAAAGAGACCTAAGTTTATAGCTAACTATTTTATAAGTAGTTGTACTTTTTCCTTAGACATTCTTTTCAAAAGGATTTGAAGCCATTGTGAAAAAGTGAATGATTTCATAAGGAATTTTGATCATCCATGTGTGAGTACCTGTGTATGGAGATTAACAGAGATTGCAGTAATCACCAATTGTCTTCATATTGCCTCTGACTTAAACAGGAACAGGTGTATTTTCACAATATGAAAAGCAAGGGTTCATAACAGGAGGTTTAACAAAGCAGTTCATGATTAATCACTAAGCAAGAAGTATAAAATAAATGCTTAAATTTAAAAGGAATGAACACTGGGATACAGTGGTTTAGAAGACAAACTTGTTACATTACAGATACTATTATTGATCAGTTTTAAATTAAATAAAAAGATTCAGGAATAGTTACAAAACCATTTTCCCCGCCTTTGGCCCAAAAGAAAGTTTGGGGAAATTTGGAGTTTAAGGAGATTTTTTTGTGTGTGGTTAACCTGTCAGACATTGTTAACTCCAACTTTGATGAAATGTATTAATGCCTCTATATCTTTCTCCAAAGCAAGACTTACTATTTTGTTCACTAAAACAAAACTCATGAATGTTAAAACAAAATTTTTAACCTGTCTCTTTTTATTTGGTTTCCTTCTGAGGTTGTATTGTGGGGCTTATAGCAGATAATTCATTGACACATGAGTAGAGTCAGCTGTTTGAGCCTAATTGTTTGCTCCTTGACTCCTGCAAACTCAACATTTGGGTGTCAAATCTGTGTTGTGTTTATGTAGCAACTGCGGCAACAACCTGAAGAATATATTTAATTGGATTTTTGAAAGTGATCATGAGAAATATTGAAAGAGAAATTTGATGAATACACAACACTCTGAAATTAGAATTCAGGTATGAGGGGGTCTGAATTAGTATTAGTGTTGGTTCCCCTGGGGCTACTGTAACAAACCAAAAACTGGGTGGCTTTACAAAAAGCAGAAATTTATTTTCTCACAATTCTGGAGGCTAAAATTCTGACAAGATGATTCTGCCTGTGTTGTGTTCCCTTTAAAGCCTGTAGAGGAAAATTCTTCTTTGCCTTTTCCAGATTTTGGTGTTTGCCAGCAATTCTTAGAGTTCTTTGGCTTGTAAAGGAATCATTTGGATCTCTGCTTCTGTTGTTACATGGCTGTCTTCTCTTTTTTAAAAGGACTTGTGTAGTATTAAAGTAAGGACCCACCCTCATCCCACATGACCTCATCCTAACTAACTATGTCTACCAACAACACTATTTCCAAATAAGGTCACATTTTGAATCCTGGGATTTTGGACTTAAACATGTCTCTTGAGAGGGTGCAATTCAACTTATAGCAGGGATACTTTAAATATAGGAAGTATTGATAGAAAGTCCAGGTTTGTGTGTGTGGGTATGTGTTTACCGTAACAAATTACCACAGATTTAGTGGAACAGTCTGGAAGTCTGAAACTGAATGAGTATCACTGGACTAAAACCCAAGGTGTATATATAAGGCTGTGTCCTTTTCTGGAGGCTCTGGGAGAAAAATCTATTTTCTTGCCCTTTTCAACTTCTAGAGGTGGCATGTATTCTTTGGTTTTGTGATTCCTTTCTCCATCTTCAAGGCTAGCCATGGCCAGTCAGACTTTCCCCTTGATGCCGTCTCTCAGGTTCTGACTCTTCTCAACTGAAGACCCATTTGAAGATCATGGGCCTACTGGGATAAACCAGGATAATCTCTGTTTTGTAAGGTCAACTGATTAGCAACTTTAATTTCATCTACAACTTAACTTCCATCAATGCCTTTTAGCAATATATTCATGGGTTTCAGAAATTAAGATATGGACTGAGAAGTCATTAATCTGTCTACTATAGCCCAGTAAAATTTGTCTTTCTTCTTGAAACAAATTTATCCCTTCATAAAGTGGTAGGAAAAGTTATTTGGCCCAGAAAGCCTCTGTGTTCATTTGTATATAAGTTCATGAACTGATTTGTTTTAAAGTGCCTCTAAATGCCTACTATCTGGCTGGAAACTAAACACACTTGAGTTCTTCCTCTCCCTGAGCTCCCAGTCTAGATTAGGAAAACTTTTATGAACAAGAATTGCAATAAATGTGGTTTTGTAACTCAGGTCCATTTATAGTTGATTCAACATGATAGAGGAACACAAGGGACTTTTTCTAACAGGATCATGCAAACTTCTTAGAGAAAGAGGTAATTGAAAAGTGTGCATAAATATTTACCAGATAGAGTGGGTTGCAAGAAGGCAGAAAGAGAAGAATCTGTGTAAATGCAGAGAGGCAAATCAGAGAGGTGTCTTTTCGGGGCATTAAAAATGGTAACTATCTCTTGAAGCATATGAAGCAAAAAGAAGGGAAATAAACTGGTGCTGGAAGGAGGCTAGGTTCAGGTATAGGTGGATCTATGTGTCAGTAAAGAGAACTGAAATGACATACAGAAGGACCATGTTTCTTACACTTTTCAGGGAACTAGCTCCTTTCAGAATATGATAAAGCCCTTGAATCTCTTGCTTTGAATTCTAACAGTAAAATGAAAGAGGAATACATGTCTTTTAATAGCATGGAGAAAATATCCTCATATATGCACAAAACTGCATATACAGAAATCTTTTACTTACTTACTTACCTTCAGGGGTTACAAAATCCCAATTTAATCTATCAAGTTTTTTTGAGTTTGTGGACTCCAGGTTAAAAGATTGAGGGAGGTGAGGATGGAGAGAGAGGGAGAAAAAAATACTTGGAGAATTATTAGCAAACTGTAAAAAAAAAAGAGTGGAATTATGTTCATAAAATTACTCCAGTGTGTGAATAGAAGTGAGGAGGATGAATCATGAAACAGGAATAAGGGATTAATTCTAAGTGTCCAGATGAGAAATCAAGAGCATTAAATTAGCAGTATTTTGGCTATTTTGTCATAATCTTAAGATAAACATTTTAAAAATGGTTCTTAGTTATTTGTTACACCTTTCTAAGAAATTGGAATATACAGAAACAATGATAAAGAACTTGTGAAGAGGAATGTTACCAGTAAGTATTGAAATTCTTGAATATTTTAATGATGTTAAGCTGGATTCAGTATTTACAATAAATTCTAATGGATAAAATATAGAGAGAAACATCAGGGGATCAAGAAATACCAAAGTGTACACAATTTTTTAAGATAAATTTACTGAGATATAAACTTTATACTATGAAATTCACCTATTGTAAATATTTAACTGAATGATTTTTAGCAAATTTATAGAGTTTAGCAAGCATCACAACAATACAGATTTGGAATCTTTCTACCATCCTTCCAAATTTATTCTATACTCTGCTCCTGCCTCAAAGTTACTTCATGCTTCTACACCTAAACAACCACTAAAGTTACTTCATGTCTATGTATTTGCTTTTATTTGTTGGTTAACTGTTGTCATACTTTCCTTTAATTTATTGAGCATGGCTTCTTTTACTTCATTGAACATATTTATAATAGCTGCTCTGATATTTTTGTCTGCCAAGTCCAACACCTGGGGACAATTTCTGTTCTTGGCTTTTTTTCTCAGAATATAACACATTTCTATGTCTTTGCAAATCTCATTATTTTTTTATTGTTGTTGAAAACGAGTTTTTGAATAGTAACTGTAGCAATTCTAAGTTCATATCCCTCCCCTCAAGCTCTGAATGTTGTTCTTGCTATTTTGTTTGTTTGTTTATTGGTTTCTTTATTTTGTTACTTGTTTTGACTAAGTCTGTGACTCCCGTGGTGTTCAGCCTCTGATGTTTTTATTTATTTATTTTGTATTTATATTAAAATTTGGCCTTCTAGGATTTGCCTGTGTATTCCTTACTTGGGGCTTCCCAATAGTGAGACTATTGGTAAAGAATCTGCCTGCCAATGCAGGAGATGTAAAAGATGCAGTTTCAATTTCTGGGTTGGGAGAATCTCCTGGAGTCATAACTTTCCTTCCAAGGAGCAAGCATCTTTTAATTTCATGGCTCCAATCACCATCTGCAGTGATTTGGGAGCCCCCCAAAATAAAGTCTGACACTGTTTCCACTGTTTCCCCATCTATTTCCCATGAAGTGATGGGACCAGATGCCATGATCTTTGTTTTCTGAAAGTTGAGCTTTAAGCCAACTTTTTCACTCTCCTCTTTCACTTTCATCAAGAGGCTTTTTAGTTCCTCTTCCTGAAAGTGAAAGTGGAGAGTGAAAAATTTGGCTTAAAGCTCAACATTCAGAAAACAAAGATCATGGCATCTGGTCCCATCACTTCATGGGAAATAGATGGGGAAACAGTGGAAACAGTGTCAGATTTTATTTTTTTCGGCTCCAATATTGCTGCAGATGGTGACTGCAGCCATGAAATTAAAAGACGCTTACTCCTTGGAAGGAAAGGTATGACCAACCTAGATGGCATATTGAAAAGCAGAGACATTACTTTGCCAACAAAGGTCCGTCTAGTCAAGGCTTTGGTTTTTCCTGTGGTCATGTATGGATGTGAGAGTTGGACTGTGAAGAAGGCTGAGCACCGAAGAATTGATGCTTTTGAACTGTGGCGTTGGAGAAGACTCTTGAGAGTCCCTTGGACTGCAAGGAGATCCAACCAGTCCATTCTGAAGGAGATCAGCCCTGGGATTTCTTTGGAAGGAATGATGCTAAAGCTGAAACTCCAGTACTTTGGCCACCTCATGCGAAGTGTTTGAAAAGGAGTCTGATGCTGGGAGGGATTGGGGGCAGAAGGAGAAGGGGACGACAGAGGATGAGATGGCTGGATGGCATCACTGACTCGATGGACATGAGTCTGAGTGAACTCTGGGAGTTGGTGATGGACAGGGAGGCCTGGCATGCTGCGATTCATGGGGTTGCAAAGAGTCGGACACGACTGAGCGACTGAACTGAACTGAACTGTGTCAGTGTTGGTTTATCCATTGTAATGTATGTATGTACCATTCTAGTGGGGAATGTTGATAATAGGGAGGTTATGTTTATGTGTGAAGAGTGGATATATGGGGAATCTCTGTACCTGATGCTCAGTTTTGCTGGGAACTTGAAATTACTCTAAAAAATACCATCTTATTTTTTAAAAAAGGTGAAGGTGTTGAGAATTATGCCTGGTTGAGCAACATGAAGAATAGTCTGTAACTTGCTGTTTGAGTACTATAAACTAACATATGATTCATAAGAGGTCATGCTAAGAGCAGAATCAGGAGGCTGAATCAGAATACAAGCTAGATTAAACCAGATGTTTATTAAAAATCAACAGAAGTTAACATGTACCCCCACCGCCACCAACATGCATTCTTTTAAATTTTTAATTCTAGTCTGTTTCTGTATAGTTACTAGAGAGAAGAAACTTAAACCAAATTAAAATATTTTTGTCTGTTTTCTATATAGACAACAACTTAAGCAAGACCTTGGAAATCAGTATTCTGATCTATATTCATTTAAGCAGAAGAATAATATAGGTGAGACAAGGGAATTTGGGGAGCGAGGAAGGAAAGCATGTGCATCAAATAACAGGATCTGTTGGAAAAAATAGGAAGGAATTTGGAACAGGCTTTTAAGTATTGCTTGCATTGAGATGGAAATATTCCCTTAACGTCCTGTTCTTTGTAGGAACATTCTAATTTATCAGATACTATCTTAATTCAAGACTTCTCACTTCCACATCTTCTCTAAATGTTCCCAATATATCATTTTTCAAAAATGAAAGAATTCTTTTGTTTAGTCTCATGGAGTTTTTCCTTTGAATCTCTTGGTTTCAGAAAATTAGGAATTCTAAACAGAAATTGCTGATGAAATCTACAACAGATGTGAAGAGACTATAAAATCTGTGAACAAGGAACACCTCTTCTCTGAACTTGAGTTGGGTCACATACTAAATACCCTATTCCCCCAAGGTTAGTTTTATTTTGTTTTCTCAATTTTAAACCTAGGAAGAAGAAAGAACATGTCAGTTTCTGCTTTAGCCACAATAAAATTAATAATGCTTTTTCAATTCAGCTTTCCAAGCTAGATACAACGCAAGTCAAATGTAAAGAATTGTGGAGACATTGACAAGATGAAAGGGATTCCTATCACTTTCATCAAAACTTAAAGCACAATTTTTAAGTTCTTAAGTTTTAAGTTCATAGGGTAGTAGCTATAGGCAATCTTCACTTCTAAATAACATGTCAGACTGCAGGTGTCCCTGGGGATTGAAGAAAGTCTATGGTTTATGTGCCTCTTTGTCTCAGGTTCCTCAACACATCTGTATATATGTGTGCGTGTGTATGTATATGTGTATATATGGAGCAGATCAAAGCTAGTTCCGTTTTTAGTTTATACTATATGATTACTTTTAATAGTAATTTTTCTCCACACATTCTACTCAACACTTAGGACCCCTGGGCTTGGTATAACCCCCTCTTTTTTTGATCCATTTTTTGAATTGTGCCTCTCCCTTCTGCATCTGAGAATCCATGAACAGACGCTAACAAAAGTCCAATCTCAGTGTGTCATCTCTCTGAGGAGCTATTTGTGATTGTAAAGGAATGTTTTCTTACGCTAATTCTTAGGCTCTCTCCATCAACTAATTGGGCTGACTTTGGACTCATATATATTTTTGATAAGAATGTCTCTGGTGAATGGGGAGGTTCTGTTAAAAGCTTTTACACATTGACATTTGGTTCAATCAGGCTTTAGTTTTGTGTTTTTCAAACATGCTGTGGAAATATTCTTTTTTTTCAACATATTTTACTAGTTTTACTACTCTACTGTGTAAATAAAATCTAAACCATTGAGGAGAGGGGTAGAAACCAACATGTCAAAGAATCACACCAACTAACAAGAAGTTACTGACATAGGAATTAAATTGGCAGTGGTGAAAACCTTATTACATGTTACATGTTTCATTTGATTTCATTTTAGTACCAATACCAACATTTTCAGATGTTAAAATATTTGGCAAGGGTAAAGCTTCATTTCGTTCTATGAAACTAATACTAATATTTTTTTATTGTTGACTATATTTCCTTTGGCAAACAAAAGCATTTATTCTCTAGAAAATTATAAAAGGCTAAATAAGACTGTAGCAATTGCTTCTCTACCATATAATTTTTCTTCTGAGAATTTCTTGTGAAATATAAAAGAAATCAATTTGTTGAATAGCAAGTCTTGGGTCAGATGGTATTAAAACATTGACTGGCTTCTTTATGAAATAGCTGATCTAATGTCAAGTTTAACTTAATTTCACGGGTTTACTCTGGAAGAAACAGAGGACCAGAAACCACATAGGATTCTTAAGTATTCACCTATTTCCCTATCTTTTCCTGTAAATTTAATATCAATTTTAAGTTGTATACATTTTTTAAGGGGCATTTTTATTTTCTATCAATTGTATGAGATATGTAAAAAAAAAAAAAAAAAACCACCCAAACAAAAAATTAAACCCCCTTTTATATCTTTCTTTATTTGAAAAAGAAACTCCTTCAAGTTTTATGGAATTAACAAGAAAGTATCCCAACTGAATTCATAACCATTTTACTACTTACAGTTCACCCAAACTCTTAACACTTTGAGCATATTCAGTATTTCTCCACTTATGATGTTGAAGCATCTAGTGGAATGAAAATCTGCATATCTTTCAGAAGTATCCCAGGGTATATATTAATTCTGCCTTTATGTGGTAAAGGTGATTTTGCTTTATTTTATCCTAGCTGTAAAATACTATGATGTGTCTTCTCATTCTGCTACTTGTAAGATGTGTGTCAGGGGACTGATTATTTATCTTTTCTAAGTGTCAAGTTCCTCTCTATAAACTGTGGGGGGTGTGTGTGTGTGGAGGAGAGAGCAAGATATTACATTCGGTACCAACTTTACATGGTCATTCAGAGAATTAGATGAGACAACATGTAAATAGGACTTTCAACACAACACCTGACACATACTTTCAAAAGCCCTCAGAAAAAGTTAGCTAGCTACCAAATAACACCAAAGTAATTTATATCAAAGTTTAGTTGGAGGATTTATCAAATACTTGAAAATTATAAAAAGTTCATAGAAACTTTGTTCTTTGGAGGCTGAAATTTCCCAACCAACATTATGAATTTTTGAAAGGAAAACTAAATTAGCACTAGTGTTCTGTGCTAAGATGATTATATGTAGCCAGTGTTAAATCACACTCTTGACTAATATTTTAAGATGTACCTGCATGAACTATATACATTTACTGTTATATAGGTAATTACAGTTTCTACTGCATTCTATGTGAACTTTGTGGTTTAGTATTAAATTTAACAACCTACCATTTGTTGCTTCTATTAGAGCCTACTGTAACAGTTCCTTTGATAGCATAAAATTTTGTAGTATCATTTTCTCAAATTCTCACTATGTAAATGTTTAATTACCTTATAAGTTTTGCAATATAATTCGCATTTTACGGTAGGAAAAAATGAAGGGTCTAGATGGCGATTGATGCCCAGGGATATGAAGTTAATCAGGGGCAGAACCAGGATTCACATGGTCATATTTGCTCTTGTCCTGCTATGAATGAATCTTGGGGATAAGATAGAGGTAGGGAAACTAAGAAGAAGCTCTGTGGTCCTATGATAGCAGTCTAGTAGATTAAAATTAGCTTTTTATAGTAAGGGGGTCAATTAAACTTCTGCTGTGACTGTCCAACTTCCATCCATTTCTCACCCTTTTTTCCCAGTGTTATCAGCTCTTAGCCTTTGAAGATATAGTTCATCCTTACCCCTCCTTCTCATAATCAGGCTTATTTGAGGAGTAATTCTATTGATGCTTCTTGAACTCTCATTCATTTTTATTATTTGACTTCTGCTGTATCAGTCATTGAAATGACTCTTGTTAATGACTTTTACTTCAAATTATTATCTCACATTCAAAAGAACATGTAAAAGTGAAAGTGAGTCACTCAGCGGTGTCCGACTCTTTGCGGCTCCATGGACTGTAGCCTGCCAGATTCTTCTGTCCGTGGAATTCTCCGGGTCAGAATACTGAAGTGGGTAGCCATTCACTTCTCCAGGGGTTCTTCCCTACCCAGGGATAGAACCCAGGTCTCCTTCATTGCAAGCGGATTCTTTGCTCTCTGAGTCACCAGGGAAGTCCTCAAAAGAACATATCTGAGTTTAAATGAAGTGATGTTAGCATAAAAAAATTTAAATTCATTTTACTTTATGTATAAAAAAAGAATAAGCTAGCAATGAACTTTCAAAATTAATTGGTAAAAGATTATTTTAATCAATATAAATCCAACTCTAGTAGGAGTTAAGAGGAAAGGAAAGCCATGGCTTACCTTTCTAACTGGCCTGATGTTAGCCATAGTTCTTAGCACATGGAATTAGGTCAGCAGAACTTGTTGAATGAGTGAGTAAATAAAGATTTAACTTACCTCTTGGCCATTGCCTACTTACTTGTTCAGAGATTTCACTACTTCCTCCTTTTGTATCTTGTCTCCCATTACTGGCAAGTAATTTTTCTTGCTTAAATATTGGGAAGAGTATAGGGCTTAGTACTTTATTTTTAAGGTGGATCATATGCAATACCTTTGAGGATTACTACACTAGATCCTCTTCCCACTTACATGGCAACACTGCCCTACACCCTGGAAAGCAGCAGATAACATATGACTGAAATGGTAGAGAATATTGAGAAGGAGTTTAGTGCAATGCTCCCATACTCTTCTTCCAAATAGAGTTGAAAGTTTCAAATTTTGGAGAAAGATTATGGACAGGTGGAAGCTTTGCATAACTGTTCTCTAAGTCACTGTTAACAGAATTAAGAATACATCATATAAAGTAGTCAGACCTTAAAGAACTACTTATGGTGTCAGTTTGATGAAGCTAATCCATTCCAAGCTTTAAACTTTAGTAAATGGCTCTAAAATCAATATGTAACTCAACATGAAGCCAACTGAATGGCTTTCAATTAGGTGTCATATTTTATCCTGAATTACTTTAAAAAATATGGGTACTTTGAAATTGCAGTTCAAATTTAAGCTTCTAAAGAAACTTGCTAAGAGAGAAAAGTTTATTCCCCTGATTTTCTTTAAAAATAAAAACAAAAGTAAAAATGATGGAGCTTATTAAATCTGAAACTTAGATTTTAACAAGTTGCTGCTGCTGCTGCTACTAAGTTGCTTCAGTCATGTCTGACTCTGTGCGACCCCATAAATGGCAGCCCACCAGTCTCCCCTGTCCCTGGGATTCTCCAGGCAAGAACACTGGAGTGGGTTGCCATTTCCTTCTCCAATGCATGAAAGTGAAAAGTGAAAGTGAAGTCTCTCAGTCGTGTCCAACCTTTAGCATGGACTGCAGCCTACCAGGCTCCTCCGTCCATGGGATTTTCCAGGCAAGAGTACTGGAGTGGGATGCCATTGCCTTCTACCCACCTTCAAAGCATTCTTTGAACTATATAGTTTTTTTGTGGGAGTCATTATTGACTCTAAAGTAGCATTTGCTTAATCCACTATCCATCATTACCTTCTTCTCAATGCTTATACCCTAATATATCTTTGAGATCTAGCAAAGGATTTTAAGTGTATGTTTGACAACAGACATATATTTTTTTTTCCTTTCTCTTTAGGGATAGAGATAGTAGACTTGGAAATATATGTGACACATTCTAAAATTTAAAAAATATATTGTCATTATATACTAATATCAATTAAACATAACTAACACAAATTTATTTTTGCTAAAAACTGACACTGTAGAATTCTGTAGATTAATGTAAATAAGATAATTACTTAGGTAAAACCTCAACAGTTTGCACATGAACTATACTTAATGAAGCATTGATTTAAAAAGAAAAGTCTCCAAGGGAAAGTAAAAGCAGTTATTTCCTTAATTCATTTGTATAATGTTTCCTTGATTGAAATAAAGGAACAAATTATGAGGATCTATTCAAAAATAAAATAAGCAAAACCATTGCCATTTTATTCCAAATATTTGAGTAACCCTTGTGATGGGTCACTTCCCAGCTCACTGCTCAGATATCAGCCTATGCCATGCTCCACTGGGGTTGTGCAGTTTTCTTCTCCAAGTGGTATTTAGGAGTTTGGGTTCATTATAACGTTTATGTATAGTAGAATCAGCCTCCCAAGTGCCTTATAATTACTTTTTAAAGCAATATGCTACTTAAAAGAGTATTATTTTTCAACTTTCATAACTTTCCCCCCATTAAGCATATTTATCTTTCAACACACTTGCTGGGAGTGTTGGCTCTGGTGGTGTTGCAGAAAGGACCAAATTGCTTCCTGTCTACCAGGCAGCCATCCTAAAGTAATAATTTGGATCAACATGATCTAGGCAGCTTTAGTGTTCATTAAATGTAATGAATTCTTTTGTTTTAAGCGTATCCAAGTCATTAGTTGTTTACAACTGCATTTGTATTCTTCTTTAACTTTTTACATTACAAGTCATACTTCATAGATGTTTAGCATTGGGAAGATCATGACAATCTCTTTTTTGTTCATTTTCTTATTTTTTAATTATCACTAATAAAATCATAATACATGATTTCCTAGAAGTGCAGTCACGTATTACATGATTAACGAAATAACTTGTCTTGAATAATTCTAAATTGATTTTTTTGTTTATTTATTTATTTTTAAAAATCAAGAATGTGTTATGCAATTTTGAAATGGTGGACTGCTGCCCTGGATAACCACTGCAGTGGTTTTGAAATTCATATTACTGATATTGCAATAATGATAATAGTAGTGATATACAAATAATGGTGATCATGAGTACAAAGTTCTTTGTACAAAATTTTTCATCTATTTATTTTTCACAGTATTTTGAAGACAAACATTTTGGTCTCTTATCTTACTGTCTTAAGCACAGTGCCTGTAAAATACCTGTCACCCCCTTGTTATTGTTCACTTGCTAAGTCACGACTGGCTCTTTGAGACCCCATGGATTGTAGCACACTGGGCTTCCCTGTCCTGCACTATCTCACCGAGTTTGCTAAAACTCATGTCCATTGAGTTGGTGATGCCATCCCACCATCTCATCCTCTGTCACCCCCTTCTCTTCCTGCCTTCAACCTTTCCCAGCATCAGGGTCTTTTCCAATGAGTCGGCTCTTTGCATCAGAGGCCAAAGTATTAGAGCTTCGGCTTCAACATTAGTCCTTCCAATGAATATTCAGAGTTGATTTCCTTTAGGATTGATTGGCTTAATATCCTTACTGTCCAAGGGAGTCTCAAGAGTCTTCTCCAACACCACAGTTCAAAAGCATCAATTCTTTGGTGCTCAGTCTTTTTTACTGTCCAACTCTCACATCTGTACATGACTACTGGAAAACCATAGCTTTGACTATATGGACTTTTGTGGGCAAAGTGATATCTCTGCTTTTTAAGATATTGTACGCTGTCTACGTTTGTCATAGCTTTTTTTCCAAGGAGCAAGCGTCTTTTAATTTCATGGCTGCAGTCACCATGTGCAGTGATTTTGGAGACCAAGAAAATAAAATCTGCCACTGTTTTCACTTTCCCCCATCTATTTGCCATAAAGTGATGGGATTGTATGCCATGATCTTAGTTTTTGAATGCTGAGTTTTAAGCAGTTTTTTACTCCTCTTTCACCCTCATCAAGAGGCTCTTTAGTTCCTCTTCATTTTCTGCCATTAGAGTGGTATCATCAGCATATCTGAGGTTGTTAATCTTTCTCCTGGTAATTTTGATTCCAACTTGTGATTCCTACAGCCCAGCATTTCTCACAATGTTCCCTGCATAAAAGTTAAATAAGCAGGGTGATAATATCCAGCCTTGTCATACTTCTTTCCCAATTTGGAACCAGTCCATTGTTTCATGTCCAGTTCAAACTTTTGCTTCTTAACCTGCATACAGGTTTCCCACGAGTCAGGTAAGGTGGTCCGGTATTCCTTTCTCTTTAAAATTTCCTACAGTTTGTTGTGATCTACACAGTCAAAGGCTTTGGTGTGATCAATGAAGCAGATGTAGATACTTTTCTGGAATTCCCTTGCTTTTTCTCTGATGCAACAGATGTTAGCAGTTGGACTCTGGTTTCTGTCTTTTCTAAATCCAGTTTATACATCTGGAAGTTCTAGGTTCGCATACTACTAAAGCCTGGCTTGAAGGATTTTGAGCATTAGCTTGTTAGAATATGAAATGAGCACAACTGTACGTTAGTTTGAACATTCTTTGGCATTGCCTTTCTTTGAAATTGGAATGAAAGCTGACCTTTTCCAGTCCTGTGACCACTAACATTTCTTCCAAATTTGCTGACATATTGAATGCAGCACTTGACTTTCAGAGCATCATCTTTTAGCATTTGAATTAGCTCAACTGGAATTCTATCATCTCCACTAGCTTTGTTCATAGTAATGTTTTCTAAGGCCCTCTTGACTTCACATTCTGGGTTATCTGGCTCTAGATGAGTGACCACACTATTGTGGTTATCTGGGTCATTAAGACCTTTTTTGTATATTCCTGGCACCACTTCTTAATGTGTTCTTTTTCTGCTAGGTCCTTTGCGTTTCTGTCCTCTAGCATACCCATCCTTGCATGAAATGTTCCCTTGGTATCTCCAATTTTCTTGACAAGATCTCTAGTCTTTCCCATTCTATTGTTTTCCTCTATTTCTTTGTTCCCTTAAGAAGGACTTTCTATCTCTCCTTGCTATTATCTGGAACTCTGCATTCAATTGGGTATATCTTTCCTTTTTTCCTATGCTTTAGCTTCTCTTCTTTTCTCGGGTATTTGTAAAGCCTCCTCAGACAACCACTTTGCCTTCTTGCATTTCTTTTTCTTTGGGATGTTTTTGGTCACCTCTTCCTGTAAAATGCTATGGATCTCAAGCCCTTGTTCTTCATGCACTCTGTCTACCAGTTCCAATCCTTGAATTTATTCATCACCTCCACTGTATAATCATAAGGGATTTGATTTGGGTCATACCTGAATGGTCTAGTGGTTTTTCCTATTTTCTTCAATTTAAGCCTCAGTTTTGCAATAAGGAGCTCATGATCTGAGCCACAGTCAGCTCCCGGTCTTGTTTTTGCTGACTATACAGAGCTTCTCCATCTTCAGCTGCAAAGAATATAATCAATATGTTTTTGGTACTGACCATCTGATGATGTCCATATGTAAAGTTGTCTCTTGTGTTGTTGGAAGAGGGTGTTTACTATGACCAGTATGTTCTCTTGACAAAACTCTGTTAGCCTTTTCCCTGCTTTATTTTGCAATTCAAGGCCAAATTTGCCTGTTACTTCTGGTATCTCTTGACTTTCTACTTTTGCATTCCAATTCCCTATGAAGAAAAAGACATCTTTTTTTGGTGTTAGTTTTAGAAGATATTGTAGGTTTTCGTAGAACCCTCAACTTTAGCTTCTTTTTCATTAGTGGTGGAGGCATAGACTTGTATTACTCTAATGTTGAATGATTTGCCTTGGAAACAAACTGAGATCACTCTGTCATTTTTGAGATTGCACCGAAGTACTGTATTTTGGACTCTTTTGTTGTACTACAACTATGATTCTTTTGTTGAATATGTCATGCAGTAGGTATTCATTATGTAATGTTAAATGAATATTATTTTTATTCAAATTCCTTCAACTAGTTTTTAATGGGCTAGAGTGATATAGCAGAGAAGGCAATGGCACCCCACTCCAGTACTCTCACCTGGAAAATCCCATGGACAGAGGAACTTGGTAGGCTGCAGTCCATGGGGTCGCTAAGAGTTGGACGTGACTAAGTGACTTCACTTTGACTTTTCACTTTCATGCATTGGAGAAGGAAATGGCAACCCACTCCAGTGTTCTTGCCTAGAGAATACCAGGGATGGAGGAGCCTGGTGGGCTGCTATCTATGGGGTCGCACAGAATTGGACACGACTGACGCGACTTAGCAGCAGCAGCAGCAGCAGCAGCAGAGTGATATATGGAAAATGCTAAGCAGTTCTAAATAGGAGTGGTCTTTAAATAAGAAAGGAAGGTAAAAGGGAGAGAATTAACATTGAAAATCCACTGTAGGTTAAGTATCACACTAGGAACATCCTCTCTTCATCTCATTTAAGAAGTTCATCTTTGCTCTAAGAAAGCTATTACCCCACTATACTTTAACCATGGAAAAGTGATATGGCCAGATAAATGCCTGGATTAAATATACTAAGTCTCCTAATTCTAAAAGTATAATTGTTTCTATTATTACTCAAAGTCTGCAGTGATCAAAACTACATTTGCACTAAATGTTGTAACCTATTTCCACCTACTATTGATTTGATATCAATTTATGTAGTAGTTCATGGTTCTGACAATTTTTTGACATAGAAAAGTTTACTTGAATTTAGTATGTGTTGCAGACACTGGTGGCATCTCATCCATTTCCCTCTATGCTCACTATTCCCAAGAGCTTCCATTATCTGCTCTCTAACTCTTTGCCTGAAGGTTTCTTTGACATCAGCACTCCCTATGTGGTACATAGAGCAGCCAGACAGTAGTAGACAAGTAATGCCCCGTGGAAATAGTTCTCAAACCATGACTGCTAAAAATTAGTAGGTAAAGTGCCCAGCTCCCTCTCCCTTCAATGTGCCAGAACATCTGTAGCATGTTCCACATGATTTCCTAGAGCTCCCCAAGTGCCCACAGAGATCACGGCCACAGAAGTCATCTGCTCTATAATACAGCCATTCTTAGCTTCATTTCCTTTCTTTCTCATATCCCCATTTCTGACCAGAGCTTCTTGGGATCACCTCTGAAATGAGCAGCTTTCATTCATATGCTTGTCTTGCATTCACATTCTTGTGGAATACAATCTAAGACACAAAAGATGAATTTTACTTTATACAAGTAAAGAGAGACTGAGATTTAGATGAAGTTGATACCCATTCATAGGGAATAAGTGATCAAGTTTAACCTGAGTTTTCTGTCACCACGTTCATCTTACTTTCTGTGAAGTGTCTCCAGTTTCTTTTCATGACCTGACTGGCATAGTGGGTGTGGCTCTCTGTTAATACAGCTTTGTAGTATTTTCTTCTATTCCATGTGTGCAAGAGCAGAGGGGCCAAATCAGTGTGTCTGTTTCTGCTTGGGACAAATATAGTTTTTGGTTTGGGATAGCTTAGGACTTTAGGTTCTATCTGAATTAAGATATTTTGCCTATGTGCATCAGAGAAGGCAATGGCACCCCACTCCAGCATGCTTGCTTGGAAAATCCCATGGACAGAGGAGCCTGGTGGGCTACAGTCCCTGGGGTCGCTAAGAGTCCGACACGACTGAGCGACTTCACTTTCACTTTTCACTTTCATGCATTGGAGAAGGAAATGACGACCCACTCCAGTGTTCTTGCTGGAGAATCCCAAGGACGGGGGAGCCTGGTGGGCTGCCGACTATGGGGTTGCCCAGAGTCAGACACGACTGAAGCGACTTAGCAGCAGTAGCAGGAGCAGCAGCCTGTGTGCATATGCTTAGTCACTCAGTCATGTCCAACTCTGCAGCCCCATGAACTGTAGCCTGCCAGACTTCTCTGTCCATGGGATTCTCCAGGCAAGAATATTGGAGTGGGTAGCCACTCCCTTCTCCAGGGCATCTTCCTGACCCAGGGATTGAACCCAGGTCTCCTGCATTGCAGACAGTTTCTTTTATCATCTGAGCCACCAAGGAAGCATGTATTGCCTATGGCTAATATCAATTTGGGGATCTTAATTTTAGACTTAAAACAGAACTTTCCTGAGATTAGCATGTATAAAACTATACTCAACTCTTAACAGACAATTCTATCTGCTTTCACCAAGGGTGGAAAAACAAATATACAACTCTGAGTTGAATTATAAGTAAAACTTTCCCTATATTAAATACTACACTGCAAGTCTGTAGGAACTATGTTGATGCCAGTCATTGTTTTGTCCCAGTTTTTGTTCTCTGACACTCTGTTTATATTGGCTGCAGTGCCCGGACTATTTCTGTCTGCATTGTCAGGCTTGACACAGGAGGCCTTTTGACTCTCCCCGCATGTAACTCAATACCCCACAATTACTAGACGTGATGCTTTCATTTCCCTGTTTCCTTTCAAGGTTTTAGCCTTTTGTTCTTGGATTTTTCTCTCTCCACCTTCTGCGTATTTTTTGTACTCCATGAGGTGTGCTACCTTGGCTGTCACTCTTCTGCTGCATGTCTCCTGAACCCCATGGTAACTCACTCAGAATGCCACCAACATTCACAAATGGGCTGCTTCCCTTGTGGTTTTTCGCTTATAGGTTTGTTTCTGCCTCTGCAGTTTATTTCCTTAAACAACTTGCTCTCAAATAAAGTCACTCAAATTTTATTTTGTGATTTACATGGAACATGAGTTGATGCTATTCATCAGGTTTTTTTTTTTTAATTTTATTTTATTTTTAAACTTTACAATATTGTATTGGTTTTGCCAAATATTGAAATGAATCTGCCACAGGTATACATGTTCCCCATCCTGAACCCTCCTTCTTCCTCCCTCCCCCCTCCCCATACCGTCCCAGTGCACCAGCCCCAAGCATCCAGTATCGTGCATCGAACGTGGACTGGCGACTCGTTTCATATATGATATTATACATGTTTCAATGCCATTCTCCCAAATAATCCCACCCTCTCCCTCTCCCACAGAGTCCAAAAGATCAGTTTGTTTTATTTCTCATGTATGGGGTTATAAGTTCTGGGAAGGCAGATGCCTTGTTTCTTGCTTCCTAGTGTATCCCCAGGTGTCAGCACATACCCTACCACAAAGTAGATACTTAGATATTTGTTGAATAAAAAATGCCTCTTGCTCAGGGAAGGTATTGAAGAGCTCCCTCTAAGAAGATAATGCCTTTGGTATTTGAACATAAAAGTTCTGCCTGCCAGGAAGACAAGTGATGAAGAAGATAAAGCAAGATGTGCTCCATTGTAGTTCTGTAGAAAACTTTAATCACTTACTTTTTATAATATGAAATTATTTTTGCAAAAAAAACACATACTATTTTATAAGATGGTTGTCTGCTTTCACTGAGAAAACAAGAATTTATGAAAGCATTCCACAGAAAAAGAGCTATGATTTTTTTCCCAATGCATGTTTGTCTGAAGTTAACGTAACCAGTAAATTGAACAAATGTAGTTTGTGGTTAGGATTATAAAATGATTTACTGTCTTTTAAGTGTTGGGGACATGGCTCAATGAGCTAGTTTATCCCTTTATCAGTGAACCAACCTAGACTTCTTAAAGGAAGCTCATTTCTCATGGTAAAATTATATTAAGACATGGCTGCTTCACAAGTCACATGTTGGCTAAAATTTATCTGGTGGATTTGACTAAAGCAAGAGATCAGACCAATTCTGTTTCTATAATAAGCATATTACTAGCTAACATAGTTGGGTGCTTACTAAGTACCTAGTACTAAGCTGTTTTATATAGATTATTATTTAAAACATTATTGAGTGATATTGTTTACCAAGGACCATTCTGTATTTTATATGTATTAACCAAATTTAGTCTTCACAATCAGAGAAGGCAGTGGCACCCCACTCCAGTACTCTTGCCTGGAAAATCCCATGGACGGAGGAGCCTGGAAGGCTGCAGTCCCTGGGGTTGCGAAGAGTCAGACACGACTGAGTGAGACTTCACTTTCACTTTTCACTTTCATGCATTGGAGAAGGAAATGGCAACCACTCCAGTGTTCTTGCCTGGACGTCTCAGGGATGAGGAGCCTGGTGGGCTGCTGTCTATGGGGTCGCACAGAGTCAGACATGACTGAAGCAATCCAGCAGCAGTGCAGAGTAGATTGAGATTGAATTGAACTTTCAATATTGAATTTTGAAATTCTAACATTAAAAGATTCCTATTTACATAAAATTCTAAAAAGTGATTACTAAATAACCTTCCAAGATGTGGTTGAATAAATTATTCAACAAAAATATAAGCAAGCAGTGAGAATATTAGATGGTTTATATATTTAAAACTCTAAGTAATGTTAAGAATTTACTTCTCCTTAAACAGTTATCAGTGATTAATATTTTATTAGATCACTATAAAGATGTGTTTTAGGAAAAATAATGAAGCTTCAATTTCTACTATTGTTCTTGTGTCTTTTCCTTTGACCAAAATTGGACCACGTCGTTCCTCAGTTTGTATATGATCCAGAGCTTCTTGGTATTCTTCCTAAAACTGAAAACTTTAATAACTTGAACACTACAGCTTTTTCTGATACTAATCATAACTATAGCAGGAAACAAAAATGTTAGTCTGTGCTCAATCAATTACTCATCTACTCCCAAACCGAAAGTGTTCTGTTTATATAAGAAATTCAGTCTATTAAAGGCATTAGTATAGGAAAAAAGGTTTACATTTCAGAACCCAGTCTGGACTTACTAATTATTTTTTCATATGATAGGTCTTCTAATTATAGTGGAATGCCTTAATAAATACGTTAGCTTTGAGAATATAAATGGATTGCAAAGTAAAATACACTAATTCTACTTTGAACATTAGTTGAATTTTGGCCTATAACTTTAACGTATTATTTGGTGATTAATATTTATAAGCATTTTTCACCCACCTCTTCATTCTGCCTTTACGTCCCAGCAAGAAAACATAATGGTCATGTTTATATATTTATGCAGATATCTACTTACACAATAAATGATATTAGATAGACAATTCTACTGTTACATATTCTGAGGCTTTAATTGTAAGAACCTCTTGGCTAAAAAGGGCCCATCCCGCATAGACAAATACAAAGAAGGGCTGTATTCTTTTCTTGTAAGCCACAACTAAACTTTGCACATATAAACGTTCTAGATTTCCTAAAAAAAAATCTCTAAATGTGCTAAGTTTAGTTATAATTGCCACAAAAACTGTATTTTATTTTTAAGCTTATATATAGAGAAATTTATAATACATTGTCTCATAATAAACAGAAGCTCAGAGTAAGAACAACTTCTAATGTGTCTTAGAATAAATCAAAAGTGACTATAGAGATTGCTAGTGAAATATCTCTGTGTTTCAAATGAGAACTAAAATTCAGCACAATGTATCTTCACAAGGTGTTAGATCCCACTCATAACAAAGCTGACTCTGGATCATAGGCATCACAGTTTAGAATGCAAATTAGAATGGATAACCATTGCTGGGATGGCTCAAACAGTAAAGAATCCTTTTGCAATGCAGCAATGTAGATTTGATCCCTGGGTTAGGAACATCCCCTGGAGAAGGGAATGTAACCCACTCCAGTATCCTTGCCTGGATATCCTTGTCCAGTATCCATGGACAGAGGGGCCTGTCAGACTACAGTCTATGGGGTCACAAAGAGTTGGATACCACCAAACAACTAACACTTTCACTTTCAGGATGGATCAGTGTTCTTTGAATCATCTAATCTATCAAGTTCTAGTACTCATCTTTTAAATGCTAAAATTGCAAATCACCATGAAGGCAGAAAAACATTTTTCTTCAAGAAGAAAAAACTACACATAAATATTCTTCTGAAATGGGATCTCCTTTGGCTTAAGTGGAAAAAATGCCTGACAAAAGTGATAATAGACCAAAGAAAATTGAGGGAGTTTTTCAGTGGAGTAATGCTAAGATTACACAGAAAAGAGCAATTCATTAGCTCAAGGTTGGCCATAATTGGGGCCAGAATTTGCAACTTTCTTTGCACTGTTATTTGAGGGGAACATCAAGATCCTATTTTGTTAGACATATTTTCAACCAGCCTCTGTGTTTCCTGAAGTTACTTTTGTTCTTTTTAAGAATCAGGATATTGCTAACAAGTAGTTAGCAAATACATCACATTTATGGCTAACACTGTTATCACCACCAAGAGTAGCAAAATGTGTGTGACCTTAATTAAATGAGAAATAGAGGAATATGGGTTCATATCCAAGTCCCATGACACTCACTGGAAAGGAAGTGTATAAGTAGGAGAGACATTGATCACTATAAGGAGCTGAAAGAAATCACCTAAAAGAGATATAGAGGGATGCACAACACAAACATTGCCTGTGTCAGACTGCGTTGAGTCAATTCAAGACAACACTGATTGCACTCATTTTGGAAGTACACATATTCAAATGAGGCCTTGTATTATAATCTTTCATTGAATGTTCTACTTTTCATTCAGAACACTCACTATGGCTTATAATGATATATTTGTAGGTGTAACTAAAAAAAAAAATTATCTCTCAACCAAATAACACACACACATAAACACACCCACATCACATACCAATATCCACACATACATGACCTCTTTGGGTCTTGAGGACGAAAGATCTGACTATTTCTTTACAACTTTGTCACCAGTCTCTAACTTGGGCCTTGACAGATAAAAGTTGCTCAGTGAATATTTATTGAATGAATAAAAGTAACCTTAAATTGTATTTAAGAGAGTTGTCTAATCTGTGAGGCCTTTGTTTGATGTTATCTACTGTCACTTAAATGATTTAATCCTGACAAGTAAAATGCAACATCCATTGTGGGAGAAATAGAGTAATAGCCAGGCTATAGCTAAATTTAAGCTCACTTTTTAAAATGTTTCAGTATATTTGCTTTACAATATTGTTTTAGTTTCTGCTGTACAGCAAAGTGAATCTGTTATATGTATGCATATATCCCCTCTTTTTTAGATATCCTTCCCATTTAGGTCATTGCAGAGCACTGAGTAGAGTCACCTTGCTATACAGTAGGTTCTTATTAGCTATCTATTTTATACATAGTGTATATACTAATATGTCAATCCTTATCACCCAATAGGCCCGCTTTTAAATGCTGTGGGCATAAATGTAAAAAATTGCTAAAGGCTAAAGTAGCTGTTCTTGGGTTGGATAAGTTCAACTATGTAAATCATAAGTAATTATTGCTTGTGAGATGCCATGGCTTTTCTGAAAACAAGATTCTCTAAGTTGAAGGAGTCATTCTTAATCTTTTTAAATATCCTTGTGTGAGCCATCGGCAGTGGCCACTGGGTCAGAATCCAGAACCACTGAGGTGTTGGCTTGAGCTGTAAGGGCTACTTCAAGTTCTCTCACGTGTTCTTGATTAAAAGTGTATATCTGCTGAAAGCCAGCAATATGTGGAAAAGAAACTTCTGCTCAATGATTATTTACTTTGGGCTAAAAATGAATACCACAGCTGGATTCTTTCTACATCTTTTTTTTTTTTTTCTCTCTCATTTTGACCGCTGCTTTTGAGAATAAAGACATTGGATTGTTAAAGAGTGTTGTGGAAATTTAAATTTTACTTTTCTCTGCTTTAAAATTTCAGGGGCCTTCCATAGTTCTCTTGCTTTCCTCCCATGTTAGGAACTCCTTGATCTATGATAGGATCACATTTTATTTTGGAGAAGGGACATCCTCAGGTCCCACTCCACTTATGACAAGAAACATTCTCTCATGTCTCCTGCCACTGGAGCAATGAAAACATAATTTACTTTTTCAACCCAAGTTAGAATTCCACAAAAGTGAGCACAGCTATGCCTGGCTGATTGAATGAAACTGAGTCAAATTTAAACATTGACTTCTAGGCTCCAGGATCTGAACTTACCAAATTCATTATTGAAGATGATTTTCTTCCCACCAAAACACATGTTTTATATCCATCCATACATTATTGCTCCTTAGGAAGCTTAGAAAGTCAGCCTGGTTGAATCTGTACTAAAATGACCTTGGCTGACAAATGTCTTACAATTTAAAGGTCTATTTACCCAACTTGTTACTGTTATTTCTACACAGGAATTTTAGTGCATCACTGTGACATTGGGTTGAGTTTTAAAAAGCAACCAACCACCACCACCAGCAACAAACTGTCGGTACATTTAAATTTCAGTTTCCTAGGTTAACTTTAGAAAGCCTTTCAGTCAGTTTAGTTGCTCTGCTGCTGCTGCTGCTGCTGCTAAGTTGCCTCAGTTGTGTCCAACTCTGTGCAACCCCATAGATGGCCCCCCACCAGGCTCCGCCATCCCTGGGATTCAGTCGTGCCCAACTCTTTGAACCCCATGGACTGCAGCATGCCAGGCTTCCCTGTCCATCACCAAGCATCTCCCAAAGCTTATTCAAACTGACGTCCATTGAGCTGGTGATGCCATTCAACCATCTTATCCTCTGTCGTCCCCTTCTCCTCCTGCCTTCAGTCTTTCCCAGCATCAAGGTCTTTTCCAAGGAGTCAGTTGTTCACACTGGGTGGCCAAAATATTGGAGTTTCAGCTTCACCATCAGTTCTTCCAGTGAATGTTCAGGACTTTAAGATTTAGGATTGACTGGTTGGATCTTCCTGCAGTCCAAGGGACTCTCAAGAGTCTTCTCCAATATCCCAGTTCAAAACCATCAGTTCTTCGGCACTCAGCTTTCTTTATAGTCCAACTTCACATCCATACATGACTACTGGAAAAACCATAGCTTCGACTAGATGGACCTTTGTTGGCAAAGTAATGTCTCTGCTTTTTAATATGCTGTTTAGGTTGGTCAAAACTTTTCTTCCAAGGAGCAAGTGTCTTTTAATTTTGTGGCTGCAGTCACCATGTGCAGTGATTTTGGAGTGCCAAAAAATAAGGTCTGCCACTATTTCCACAGTTTCCCCATCTATTTGCCATGAAGTGATGGGACTGGATGCCATGATATTAGTTTTCTGAGTGTTGTGTTTAAAGCCAACTTTTTCCCTCTTCTCTTTCACTTTCATCAAGAGGCTCTTTAGAAAGCCTTTAAACCTTTTTATAAGGACAAAACAAGCATAATAGGAATATTTAAATAAGCATAATTAGATAATGAATTAAAATACTTAGCATATTGTTAACCAAATATTTTGTTGCTTAAAATACAAACCAAACTTCACCACATTCACCCTAGGGATATCAGATGGTGCATTGTTATAACATAGAGGTAAGTGGCTTTGAAGACTAGCAAAATGACCTTCGAGCTTCCCTTGTGGCTCAACTGGTAAAGAATCCACCTTCAATGAGAGAGACCTGAGTTTGATCGATGAGAGAAGGGAAAGACTATCCACTCCAGTATTTTGGCCTGGAGAATTCCATGGACTGGTAGTCCATGGGTCACAAAGAGTTGACATGACTGAGCGACTTTCACTTCACTTTGAAACAAAATGTCTTTCAATTGCAAAAAAAAAAAAATGGGCCACTATAGTTAGTGGATGAGTAACTCTGAGATAAGGGCCATCAAGATGGTTGACACTGGGCCAATTGGAGCCACCAGGGAAGCCCCTTGTATTTAAATGTAATTTCCTAACTGCATTTAAGTATTATTTTCTTTTCATTGTTCTTGGTATATTTTTGGTGTTTCTAAAGACTAAAAATCCTCAGTAAATTATAGATCGGCTCATAAATCTGTGTTAATATTAAGAGTAAAGGTGATATTAATTTTAATATAATTATAAATTAAAATTTTTATTTATTGCTCTTATATGTAAAGAAGTCTGTTTTTCAGGCTGTTCAAAGAACAAGAAACAGGGCTTGTAACAGAAGCCACAGTTACTCATAAAATAATATCTAAGCAGCTGGTAGCTTTATTTTATTTTCAGTCTAAAGAGGAGCCAGGTTGTGTTTCAGGATTTGTCATTTTAATGTCCTTAAAAAAAAAAATAGGCAGTAAGTTGTTCCAACCATTCTCTTAATATATTCCAGTGTTAGAAATTATTGTCTAGTATATAAAACTATTCATGTACTTAATTCCATTATGCTTCTGTAGTTGAAGATTTTTTTAAATCCTTCTACATAAGTAAATGTTTTGCTGCTGATACAGTTCCTTTTGTTTTCATAAGCACTTACTGATACTGGATACTTTCCATCATAAAATGCTTAGGTTATAATTAAATTTCCTAATGGTTATTAAATAATCATAATGTGACAGTCTTGAAGTAGAAGTTTAAGACTTTTCTGAAGAGCACATATATATGAAGGAATAAGACTGATGTGCCATAATGATTTTTATTTTTTTTTCTCAATCTCTTAGTAGCTTTCAGCATGGGAATAACTAAAATAATTGCAAAATAATTCAATTTCAACCACCACAGATTTAGTTTGGGGACTTAGCCATATATTTATAGATAGCAATGTGGACCAGGTCATATGTACAAAAGTGTGTTAGACTTTCTTATACAATTTTTTATGATCAGAATAGAATTTGTCCATCATTTAAGTTACCCACTAACCTTGAAGAATGTTGACAGAACCCCTGATACAAAATTTTTTACAAGGTCTGTTAGATGTTTCATAGCAAAAAAGGCAGTGCTATACATAGTTGTTATTGGCCATTGAGGCTCATAAGAAAAAAAAAATGTATTTAAATAGTCTATATGTATTATTATTACTAAAGAAGGTAAGGTAATTTTTCTTCAAATGTGGTTCCTCTTTTGTGAATTGTTATGTATAGGAGTTTACTTCTTTATAGTTATTGGGCAAATGGAAGAATTCTGGTTCTTATACTTGCATATTGTGTAAATTGTGAATCACTGTAAATAGAAGTAATTAAAAAAAAAGAAACTGGGCATCACAAAAACAAAGAAGCTGAAAAATTGACAGCATGAAAAACTAGAAGTTTCTCGGGCTCCAGAATCACTGCTGATGGTGACTGCAGCCGCAAAATTAAAAAACACTTGCTCCTTGGAAGAAAAGCTATGAAAAACCTATACAGTGTATTAAAAAGCAGAGACATCACTTTACCGACAAAGGTCCATATATAGTCAAAGCTGTGGTTTTACTGGTAGTCACGTATGGATGTGAGAATTGGACTATAAAGAAGGCTGAGTACTAAAGAACTGATGTTTTTGAACTATGGTGCTGGAGAAGACTCTTGAGAGTCCCTTGGACTGCAAAGATCAAACCAGTCAATCCTAAAGGAAATCAACTCTGAATATTCACTGGAAGGACTGATGCTAAAGCTGAAGCTCCAATACTTTGACCATCTGATGCAAACACCAACTCATTGGAAAAGACCCTGATACTAGGAAAGACTGAGGGCAGACAGAGAAGGGGCGACAGAGGATGAGATGGTTGGATGGCATCACTGACTAAATGGACATGAGTTTGAGCAAGCTCTGGCAAATAGTGAAGGACAGGGAAGCCTAGGATGCTGCAGTCCCTGGGGTCACAAAGAGTCAAACATGACTTAGTGACTCTACCACCACAGCAACAATATTTAAGCCAGATTTTAATGTCTTCCTGAAAAAAAAAAAAAATATATGTATATATAAATCTCCCTTATGTGTAGGTATAATTTGACACGAGTTATCAAAGTCTCAATTGAAGCTTAGATTTTGTGGGTAACTCAAGACTGTGCCTCTCTAATGAACAGTGAAGCAGGTAGTTTGCTTTAAAAAAAAAAAAAAAAAACTATTATGAACTTGTATTTTTTAAAAGCACAATAAAAATTGATTACTAGATAAATGATCAAATGCATATATTTGATGGGTGTGTTACATTTTTATTCACCAATGTGTCTAAAATCTTGCTCTCAGTCTGGCTTATTTTGTCACAGTTCAGAAAAATTTTGTGGACCACTTAATGCTAATTTGAACACCACTGAGTTAAGAAAATGTAATACCAATAAATATCTTGGAAAAGATTCTATCTTCTCTTGAAAATAAGAACATGAGAAAATTTTAGATTTTTGTCAGATACTCTAAATACATAGGCATAATACCTATGTAGTTTTATATACTTTGATACATACATAACTGATAATTAGTAGTATTATTCCATTCTAAGCCTCAGCTTGTCATTGTTAAATGCCCATAAGTATTTTGCTGAGCCTTAAAAGATTTTATGAGGATTGAATGTAGTAATTTATGTACAGGGTGTAGCACAGAGGATAAACAGTAGCTATTACTACTATTGTTGAATATGTCGCTTGTGTTTTCTGTCTCTTCCTTCTCATTCTCAATTTCTTTCTTAGTACTCTAGGAATATCTGACAGTAAGCATTACTTTTATCATGCATTTATTTGAAGAGTAGCATTTTAGCAAATGTCTAGTCACAATTTGTTTCCATAAAGAATTCCAAATTCTCTAGGCAATCCAAATCTCTGTCTACCAGAGATTTACATGAGTGCTAAAGGATCTTGAATTCTTTTCGGTTCAGCTTTTTGAATGACTCAGTATGAGTATCAGATTTAGCAGCATTCCTTCCAGAACACAGAGATGGATGACATTCTGTGATCTATTTTTTCAACCAAGTATATGCTGCAACACAATTATAAAAATTCCTTCGGAACTATGAGAATTCACACTACATAATGGCCATAATGAGGGGCATTTCAGGCCACTGTAGACTGTAACTCTGAAAGTTTCATTCTGATATGCTTCTCTAAAGCTATGCTAAACTGTGTTAACACTTAAGATAACCCTTCTTTAAAAAAGCCGATTAAGACCCTGTATGCTACTTAAAGGGTCAGCAAGAATGCTGCCATAGGCTGTCCTACAGAAGATTATCTCAGATCAGTCCAGTGAGAAAGGTTAGCAAGTCATGGGAGTCCCTTCAGTGAGCATCAGAAGTAATTGTTGGAAGCCTCCTGCTGAGAACACTGAATCCCACAAGTAACCATCACCACTGATGGAGCTACCACCACTGACTGATAATGAATCCTATCAGAAAGCTGCAAATGCTAATTGAAACTGGCAAGCAGTATGACTAAGGATTCTCCTCCCCTGTGCTCTTATATGACTGTCCCAGCAATACTTACCCCATGGCCTTGGGATCCTGGCAGAACTTCTCAGATCTGAGGCTTCATGTTCTTCATTTCTATTATCATCAACACTTAGCCCTAGAGGCTAAAACATAGTAGAAGACAAATGAACATTTAATTGGGGAGGGAAGGAAGGAAGAAAGAAAAGAGGAAGGAGAAAGGAATTGAAAGAAAGAAGTAGATTAGTGACGGGAGTTATTACTGAGATTAGAAAATAGATCACCAGATTGGAAGGATTTGAAGGTCAAAGAACCCTTTTCCTGTCACTGTTAGTTACTCTCAAAGATTGTGTGTGTGGAGTGTGGGCTGGGCTACAGGTTGCTGAAGATGATTGATTGAAATGGAGAAAAAAATAGTGCATGTTGACTTTTTTAAAAAAGTATGTCAATGTGAAGAAAAAATATTATTCAGTAGTGAATATGATGGGCTTCCCTTTGGCTCAGCTGGTAAAGAACCCACCTGCAATGCGGAAGACCTGGGTTTGATCCCTGGGTTGGAAAGATCCCTTAGAGAAGGGAAAGGCTACCTACTCCAGTATCTGGCCTGGAGAATTCCTTGGACGGTACAGTCCATGGAGTTGCAAAGAGTCAGACACAACTGAGTGACTTTTACTTTCGGGGAGTCTCAGAGTGTTGGAAATCCAGAAATTTTGGGATATATATAGGAAATTAAACAATTTTTTTCATATTCTTGGTAAATAACTTGAGTTGGGAGTTTTTAAAGATACATTTTGAAAATTTTGAAAGAATAAACTGGGATCAGATACTGAAAATTAGTTATCTTTTGTTCTTGTAGGAGAGAAATATTGTGGCACTAAGTTGTCAAGGCTGTTTTATAGGAAAAAAGATTGAGGCTCATACTCTATAAATAATTTCTGTGTGGCTACAAAGTATGGGAAGATCAAAGAGAATTCAT
The DNA here is from genome assembly GCF_003369695.1 of Bos indicus x Bos taurus. NCBI lineage: Eukaryota > Metazoa > Chordata > Mammalia > Artiodactyla > Bovidae > Bos > Bos indicus x Bos taurus. The sequence goes on from NC_040079.1 coordinate 84,497,686, forward strand.
GCTTGTAAGAGAAACCAACAAAAATAAAAGGATGCAGTAAAACAGTGATAAATGTAGAATTTATTTTAAAGTTCAGCCAAGGTACATGTCATTCTTAGAGCCTGAAGGAACTGACATCTTGAACAATATTTCCAAGATTCTTCAGAGTATTGCAAAGTAAGGACTTCACTAAAACAAACATATCTTGAATTCGCGATACTGATAGTGTTGTGATAACACACAAAGGCACTTTAGAGCATGTAGGAGGCAAAGGACCCTTTTAGGGCTCTCAGCAAGCCCAGGCAGAGTCACTGGAAAAGTTGTAAAATTGTGTTGATTAGAGGCTTGACTCACCTCCCAATTGATTTGATGACTGATTGTGACCTGGAGCCATTTATCAGGAAAAAGCAAGATAGATAATGAGTAATGTATCTAAGGAAAGGATGGAGCTTGTAAAATGTTGATTTTGCAGGATAGTAAAGTTCTGTTGTTATCAAATGTGTTGGCTGAGAAAACAAGTAATTCTGATTTTTACACTTTAAGAGAGTAACTTGAAAAAGACTATGATATATCTACCTTTGTCAAATTATAAGACATTAATTGCTCATTAATCAAAGAATGTGTACTTAATCAAAAGAGATACATGCCAGATTTTAATTCTTTTGAATCAAATGGAGATAGAGTTTATAGGAATAACTAACCATGGTTCCTCGATACTTCTTTTAAAAATAAATTTGCTGATCTCAGAGGGAGGACACATAAATAAAATAACTAAGTACATTTCTTAGGATGAACTTAAAAAAACTGTATTTACTATTAAATTTCATACATTTAAGCAGTATTAAAAAAAAAAAAACAACACAAGCAACAGATGTTTTAAGGTCGTAGTTATATATTCATGTCTGTTAAGTCACTTTAGTTGTGTCCGACTCTTTTGCGACCCCATAGAACATAGCCACCAGGCTCTTCTGTCCATGGGATTCTCCAGGGAAGAATACTTGAGTGGGTTGCTGTGCTTGCCTCTGGGGGATCTTCCTGACACAGGGATTGAATGGGCTTCCCAGGCAGCGCTAGTGGTAAAGAACCCACCTGACAATGCAGGAGACCTAAGAGATGTGGGTTTGATCCCTGGGTCAGGAAGATCCCCTGGAGGTGGGCACAGCAACCCAGTCCAGTATTCTTGCCTGGAGAATCCCATGGACAGAGGAGTCTGGCGGGCTATGGCCCACAGGATCGCAAAGAGTTGGACACGACTGAAGCAATTCAACATGCATGCATGTATATATATGAGCTTTAATCCTTTATTCTACTTGCTCCTCTTTTGGGTCTCTTCTCTCTTCCATTCTCTAAACACAGGGTGTCACCTTATACAATCCTACTACCAATGTGTTTTCCAAAATATTTCTCTTCATTCTCTTTGCTCTCAGCTAGTTCATCTTATCAGATCCTTGCAACTTGGCCCTGTGTGTCTCAAAGGACCTAGTATGAAATTTCATGTCCACCCAACACCACTTCCTAGTCTGATAGTTAAAAAAGAGACATTTATTTTTTGCTCTGGACAATTCTGACAAAGATAAATTATCCTTGGAATCCTATCCACTGTTCCTACTCTCCACTTACTCTTCCATGGTTTGCACATGGTAAATATTACATAAATTTTACTGAATGTTAACAGGCTTGGCTGTTTTTTGTTTTCGTTTGTTTTAACTTTCTATCAGACAGTAACTTCCTTCCTGAGATCTCCATGACTGTAAGTGGAAATTGGGACTATTTTTTAATATTTTTTTATTTAGGCAGTCTTCAGTCTATTCTTCTTTCTTCAAACCCCTCTTTTCAGGGATTTTAGTCCTTCTTGCTTCACTTCTACTCTGTGGAGTCGTTTATCTTACGTCCTTCATTACTGCACTGCATGCACTATACCAGTAGATTTTATCTCTTGGTTGAAGAGGACGTAATAAATTGCTTCATTGAAAGGTACTAATGACAAATAATTATCAGCCATCTCTGTAGTCCCTTGCTCTTGCTTCCCTCAGCTTCTCCCAAGTAGATAGACCCATTGATATATTTCCTATCAATCAGCTGGAGCTTAATCATGCTCCAACTCCCAGACTGTCTGTGTTAACTCAGGAATTATTTTCAATTGTCTGTATTCAGCAACTGAAAGCTAACATTTGTTGAGTACCATCAAAAAGTCCTCTTTGAAGCTTAAGAGGTAGGTTTTACTGTTTTGTATCTACAGATGGAGATATGAGACTTAGATTATTTAACTTGCCATGATATGTTGACTCAGAAATAATCCATTACAACACATGGGCTCGATGCCCTAGTTATAGTAAGATGAATTGCCTAATGACACATTAGAACTGAGGTACAAGCATGCATGGTGTCCCAAATTATATTTCTTTTACACTACACCTGATCATCATGTTTATACAAGTCATAAAATTGAGCTGCTGCTTAAAGCTAAACTGTTCAGAGTTTAAAATTAAAATTTTGGCTAGATGCTTTGTTTTCTCTAGTTCAGCTTTAGAGCTGAAGACCAAACTTGGTAACTGGGCCATTTCTTTAAAAAAAAAAAAACATTTATTTTATTGAAGTATAGTTGATTTACAATGTTGTAAATCACTTTGTATACAGCAAAGTGATTCATTTATATATGAATATATATTCTTTATATTATTTTTCATTATGGTTTATAACAGGATATTGAATATAGTTGCCTGTGCTATCCAGTATGATGTTGTTGTTTATCTGTTCTATATATAGTATGTTGCACCTGCTAATCCCAAACTCCCAATCCATCCCTCCTCCACCCACCTCCCCCTTGGCAACCACAAGTCTGTTTTCTATGTTCTCTGAGACTGTTTCTGTTTAGTAAATAAGTTTGTTTGTATCATTTTTTTCATATTCTACATGTAAATGATGTCATATATTTGTCTTTTTCTTTCTGACTTACTTCACTTAGTATGATAATATCTAGGTTCATCCATGTTACTGTAATCAGCAATATTTCATTCTTTTTTTATGACTGAATGATATTCCATTGTGTGTGTATATATATATATATACACTACTTCTTTATCCATTCATCTGTTGATATACATTAGGCTGTTTCTGTGTCTTGTCTATTATAAGTAGTAAGCAGATCATTTCTTAATCTTGATCCTGTCAGTCATCTCTCAAACTCCATTCTATAATTCACATCTTAATTTATAGCTCAGATTGATGACTGTGGTCCTGTTGCCTATGGATAGATAACAACGATTACATACCAGCCTACAAACATTGTTTTTGTCCAGTTGCTGAGTCGTGTCCAACTCTTTGTGACCCCATGAACTGCAGCATGCCAGGCTTCCCTATCTTTTATTATCTCCCAGAGTTTGCTCAAACTCGTGTCCATTGAGTCAGTGATGCCATCCAACCATCTCATCCTCTGTTGTCCCCTTCTCCTCCTGCCTTCAGTCTTTCCCAGCAATAGGATCTTTTCCAGTGAATCAGCTCTTTGCATCAGACGGCCAAAGTCTCGGAGCTTCAGCTTCAGCATGAGTCCTTCCAATGAATATTCAGGGTTGATTTCCTTTAGGATTGACTGGTTGAATCTCTTTGCTGTCCAAGGGACTCTAAAGAGTCTTCTCTAGCACCACAGTTCAAAAGCATCAACAGCCTGAGTATTAATTATGAGACTGCTCTTCTTCTTCTGTACCTCACTCATCCTATTGGACTTTCCTTAGCAGGTGCCTTCCTTTTACGGTGGCCTCCCTGATTGCCACTCTAGAGGATCTTTCTTTGGCTGGAGCAGCCAACTGGTCTCTGGCATGGGACACAGACCTTGAACCAGGACCTGGTTCCCATTTTTTCTCTTCATGAAAATACCTGACTGCCTGTCATTCAGCTTAAATTATAGTTTTAATGGTTCAATAATAGTACCTATTAAGGCGGTCTATCAAAGCCTTGTCTCAACCAAATAGAGTTCTTTGGAGGAGATTTTCAATAACAACAATGTTCTGTTGGGGAGGTGAGTTTGGAGTTGATTCAGTTACTATTGGTTAGTCACTATTAGATACATATTTGTGTGTTCCTAATTTTGGTGCTGTTCTATATTATCTTTAAGTTTACTACTTTTCTCCTTTGCCCTTGTAAATTTGAAGGTTTCACTTATGTTGCATGATAAAGAAGAAACATAGAGGCAAGTTTATAGGGAATTATTTTTCTTGGACTTTTTGTTTTCTTGAGGGTCTTCTAAATTGGTTTTACAGTATCTTCAGTATATGATGAAATGGCAGTTTTTTAGACAAAGTATCATGTGATTTTATGCAGAAAATAATTCATATTTATTAACTGTTATTTGTAATTCTGTCAAGTTCATATAAAATATAATTCATATTTACTATATTGTTTAGAGTTTTGTTAAAGAATCATAGGTCTTTTTATGTAGTAAATAAATAAAACATATGATGGTTTATAAAGAAAAACTTGTAGAATGAAGATTAACTCTAAAAATGTTATTCTTTGAGTAGAAGAAGAATATTGGTGGGGTTTTTGTTGGTCTTTTCTATATGTATATATGAGGGATAAATATCCCATAAAAATTGTTCTACTAAGTCTCAAACTGGGTTGTTTTTTCTTTTGAAGATGCACAGTGTGTTAAACATGATATCTCTTACATGAGACAGTTAAAGGCACTCATCCATAAATGCAAATCTGACTTGCTTAACTGGATTTTCAACATGCTGATTTTAGAACCTCAGTAACTCTCTTCCATGGTGCTTATAAGTTGTTTTTCTGCTAAAATGCCTATATCTATTATGTGTTCTTTAATATATAAAAAGACTTGCTTTTTTATTCCTACGCTCAAAAAGAATAAAAATGTATGGCCCATGCAATATGAAAGTTATGGGTTATGAGATAGCATTTCAAATTACAATGCCTTTTCCCAGGGCAAATGCATGGAATGCTTCCCAGGACTTTTTGTACCCTTTGAGATTCAGTGCGAGATGGTTTCCCTGCCCCCACAATCTAATTTTTCTTTTTTGGCTACAATTATTTGTGTGTGATAAAAGTACCAGTTCATGAAACACTCATTTTTAAAAGTATATAAACAAGTATCTGTTTACTCCAAAATATACCCTGAGCAAAATTAAGTGAGAATAGTTCCAAAGATGATTAAATCCAAAATTAAATATAAGTCTTGGAAAGGAAAACTTTATATAAATCCTCAGGGAATATTTGTTTAATATTTGCACATGGAAAAAGGAGAATTAGCTGCATATTTTTTAAAAATAAAAATTTTGGTTTCATTCAGTCCTTATATCAGCTATGAAAATATAACGTCTTAAAAAAATATTACAACTAGGTTGTTGTTTAATCCGTAAGTCATGTCTGAGTCTTATGACCACATTGACTATAGTCCACCAGGCCCTTCTATCCTCTGGATTTTATAGTTAATGAGTATTAACAATGTTAAAAAATGCTGAGTAGTAAGATTTTATTTATATAATATTTTTCACACTTATAGGAATTAAAAAAAAAAAAACTGTTTTCCCCAAGGGAAAAAAGTATTCTGCATATCTATGCAAATGCTGTATTATAGAATTGTATATCAAATAAAAATTGTATTTTAGTTTTCAGTATTCAAATTCAGTGCCACAAGTCATACCCTTTAAATGATAAGCATTTTCTAAGACAGAATCTGCTCATGTATGTGTTATCTGTGCTCAGTCATGGGACATAATAAGAAAAGTACATTTTATCTGAAGTATAACATGTCTCAATGAGGATAAACCAAAGAATTTCTCTCAATAAAAATAGCGATGGTTAAGACATGAGCAGATGGGCCCTCCATCCAGAGAATATAGTACCTATTTCCATGATAGCATAGAAAGCTTCTTCAAAGAGTTAATGTCTAGAAAAATTCATCTCTCTGGGTGAACGTGTACCATTCCTCTTACATAGGAAATAATTCCCAAGTTCTCAATTTACAATACATCTTGTTATTTTGAATTTGATTCTTTTTTATTTTTTTGGCATTTTGAATGCTTACACCAAAAGAGCCCCTATGTTGTCCTCGTCTTGATACCCACGCCAGTTATTACTTCAGTCTTGGATTTCCAGGCCACAGGTCTCTCTTTTGACAAAGATCCTGATTAAGTAGTCTACTCTAACTGTAATATACACAGCATCAGTGCCCCTGTTTACCCCACCTCAGTCTACTCTGACCTGGGCTTAGTAAAACAGTTATTAGAAACACAAACAAACAAGTTCAAAGGAACGGATGTGTCAGAAGCAATGTACTGAAGGAATAGCCATGATGAATTTGAGGTTTCAGGATTGATTGTATCTAGACTGTCATTCAAATGTTCATTAATTTTCTCAGTGTTCTGGTGTTGAGTATACATAGAGGTAAATATAAGCACACATTTTACACTCAACAAGCTTATAATAAAGTGAGAAATACATTAAAAAGCAACTGGTGAATACTGGAAACAGATTTCAAAAGAGAAAAGCAAAAATTTGAGTTCAAAGTCTATTGAGGTACGTATATCTGGGAGATCTTGCATAAGAGATTGTTATTCATAGGTACTGAACATCATGGAATAGTTGGATCAGAAATTTGGATAGTCATTCTCACATGTATATAGTAGTTGAAATCATTGGAATTAAAAAACAATCACTCGATGATTTATAACGTGAAAAAAAGCGTCAAGTCAGATGCTAAAAAAAACTCAGTTTACTAAATTGAGTTATCAACAGATACCTTGGCCAATTCATTTTTTTTTTCAATAAAATATGGTTAGTGTCCAGTTGTGTTCTGTTCAAGTTTTTTTAACTTAGTGTAGAGTTTTTGCAGAAGAGCAGTATGTTTGCTTTTCTCAGATTCTGGTTACACTTAACTTTTCCAATTGACCAGACTAAGGAAATCTAGAAGCAGGAGAAGAAGTCAGACATTGCAGTCAAAATAAAGGTTAATTGAACTAAAATTCAATTGAAATTCAATTGAAAAGGAAAGATATAACAATTTGAATGCAGAATTCCAAAGAATAGCAAGGAGAGATAAGAAAGCCTTCCTCAGCGATCAGTGCAAAGAAATAGAGGAAAACAACAGAATGGGAAAGACTAGAGATCTCTTCAAGAAAATTAGAGATACCAAGGGAACATTTCATGCAAAAATGGGCTCAATAAAGGACACAAATGGTATGGACCTAACAGAAGCAGAAGATATTAAGAAAAGGTGGCAAGAATACACAGAAGAACTGTACAAAAAAAATCTTCATGACTCAGATAATCACGATGGTGTGATCACTCACCTAGACCCAGACATCCTGCAATGTGAAGTCAAGTGGGCCTTAGGAAGCATCACTATGAACAAAGCTAGTGGAGGTGATGGAATTCCAGATGAGCTATTTCAAATCCTGAAAGATGATGCTGTGAAAGTGCTGCACTCAATATGCCAGCAAATGTGGAAAACTCAGCAGTGGCCACAGGACTGGAAAAGGTCAGTTTTCATTCCAATCCCAAAGAAAGGCAATGCCAAAGAATGCTCAAACTGCCACACAATTGCACTCATCTCACATGCTAGTAAAGTAATGCTTAAAATTCTCCAAGCCAGGCTTCAGCAATATGTGAACCGTGAACTTCCTGATGTTCAAGCTGGTTTTAGAAAAGGCAGAGGAACCAGAGATCAAATTGCCAACATCCGCAGGATCAATGAAAAAGTGAGAAAGTTCCAGAAAAACATCTATTTCTGCTTTATTGACTATGCCAAAGCCTTTAACTGTATGGGTCACAATAAAGTGTGGAAAATTCTAAAGAGATGGGGATACCAGACCACCTGACCTGCCTCTTGAGAAACCTGTATGCAGGTCAGGAAGCAACAGTTAGAACTGGACATGGAACAACAGACTGGTTCCAAATAGGAAAAGGAGTACATCAAGGCTGTATATTGTCACCCTGTTTATTTAACTTTTATGCAGAGTACATCATGAGAAACGCTGGGCTGGATGAAGCACAGGCTGGAATCAAGATTGCTGGGAGAAATATCAATAACCTCAGATATGCAGATGACACCACCCTTATGGCAGAAAGTGAAGAAGAACTAAAGAGACTTTTGATAAAAGTGAAAGAGGAGAGTGCAAAAGTTGGCTTAAAGCTCAACATTCAGAAAACTAAGGTCATGGCATCCGGCCCCATCACTTCATGACAAATAGATGGGGAAACAGTGGAAACAGTGGCTGACTTTATTTTTTTGGGGTTCCAAAATCACTGCAGATGGTGATTGCAGCCATGAAATTAAAAGACACTTACTCCTTGGAAGGAAAGTTATGACCAACCTGGACAGCATATTGAAAAGCAGAGACATTACTTTGTCAACAAATGTCCATCTATTCAAGGCTATGGTTTTTTCCAGTGGTCATGTATGGATGTGAGAGTTTGACTATAAAGAGGGCTGGCCACAGAAGAATTGATGCTTTTGCACTGTGGTGTTGGAGAAGACTCTTGAGAGTCCCCTGAACTGCAAGGAGATCCAACCAGTCCATTGAATTTGGTCCTGGGTATTCACTGGAAGGACTGGTGTTAAAGCTGAAACTCCAGTATTTTGGCCACCTGATGCAAAGAGCTGACTCATTTGAAAAGACCCTGATGCTGGGAAAGATTGAAGGCAGGAGGAGAAGGGGACGACAGAGGATAAGATGGTTTGATGGGATCACTGACTCAATGGACATGAGTTTGGGTAAACTCTGGGAGTTGGTGATGGACAGGGAGGCCTGGCGTGCTGTGGTTCATGGGGTTGCAAAGAGTTGGACAAGACTTAGTGACTGAACTGAACTGAACTAAAATTCACTAAAGACTCATCATTTATTATTATTTTCCTGCTCTTGAATCCTGTGTTATTTGAAAAGACTTATTGACTGACAAACATATGAGTGTAGAGCAAAGTCAATATGATATTTCTCTAGTCAATATGTTTCAGACAGTTCTTACCAAAATCAGATTATAAAAGATGATAAAATATGCTCTATGATATTTCTTTATTAAAACTGTTCTATGTGAGAACACTTAATGTCTTAAGTGGTGAAATGCCATCTTGATTTTTCTTGTTAGATTTATGTAGCTCTGTTTCCGAAGAAAGTCAGAGGAGTTATCCCTTATGAGTGTAAAGCAATTTTATTTCAGGTGCTTTCCTCAAGGACTGCATATTTGCTAGCAAATAATTTTCCCAATTTGATTTATTACTGCTGCTGCTGCTAAGTCTCTTCAGTCATGTCCGACTCTGTGCAATCCTGTAGACGGCAGCCCACCAGGCTGCCCCATCCCTGGGATTCTCCAGGCAAGAACACTGGAGTGGGTTGCCATTTCCTTCTCCAATACAGGAAAGTGAAAAGTGAAAGTGAAGTCACTCAGTCGTGTCCAACTCTTAGAGACCCCATGGACTGCAGCCTACCAGGCTCCTCCGTCCATGGGATTTTCCAGGCAAGAGTACTGGAGTGGGTTGCCACTGCCTTCTCCGTGATTTATTACGCTTGGACTAATTAGTACACCTCTGTAGAGCTTTCACAAAAGAAAATAACATGATTCTCCACTTGATAGTGAACTGATCTTTTCAGGATGATGGTGACTGAAGAGTCCACTATTATAACTGTTTGATTTGTGACATTTGCCTTGTAGAATCACAGAGAGAGTATTCCCAAAATATGCCATTAGGATTTTTATTTCAAATGCTTCCAAACTAGAAGCAAAGTTTGCAACTTTGCAAAACAAACAAATAAATAAAAAGATTTTTCTCTTTGAATACTTTCAAAATATGCTTGGGTAGGGTAGAATAATTCAATGGATAACAGAAATGTAAGGCAATGGAAAGAACACATAGTTCTAAGAAGCTAGCCACTGAGTGAGTTGGGCTAAAAAGTAAAGAATGAGTTACAATATATAAAGCGACAGCTATATGCAAACTTATATAATATTGTAAACAGAACCAGCCTGTGTCACTTGTTCAACTGAGACAGTCTGAATCAGATCAGGCTATGTGAAAGCAGCCATTTTCTATTTGTTTAAAAGAACTGTGGACTTAGCATCAATGATCTCATCTACAGTGATTAAACTTGGTATGATTTTTCACATACAAATCATTTTTATACAAAACTGCTTTTGTTTGGATAGCATGATAGCATGTGGTTGACTCAAATGCCTATATTCCTCATAATTTTTTTCATAAATGATGACCTCAGGAATGCTGGAAGTAGGTCCAAGAGATATATACTCTGATAGAGGATACCAGGCAATCATGATCTATAGAAGATTTTAGATTTTGTTATATTTATTGGGTAGTTGATTTTGCATTCTTCTCATTTAAGTCTATGTGCAAGTCTCAATGAGTATTGTCTCTCTCAAAAAATTCAGATTTTTGCTAAAACAGAATCAATTTTCCATGTCAGCTCTTATCCAACTTCCCATAGCTGCTCTGGATTCCACACTATCTTGCTACCAAACATGTTCAGCATGCTTATTTGACAGATACAGAAACTAAGACCCAAAGTTAATGACTTTTCAAAAGTCCTATAGTTGGTGACTATATATTTATTAAACTTAAAATTATAAGTCTATATTTACAAAAATGAGGAAACACTGTGAAGAAGGTGATGGGTGTCCATAAAACTTAGTGTGAGGTGATCCTGTTCCTCACAGGTCTTCTGTCTGAGGGTTGACTTAATCACATATACAAAAATCTTTTATTTGGAATTTTTAACTTGTATGTTTATTCTTTCTTGTCTCCAACATCCCACACCCCAAATCCCTACACATAGCATTCTATCTCATGAAAAGTAAGCATACTTAGCTTTATTTGTTAGCTGTCATTTTACTTTTTTGATAGGCCAGAATAAGATGTCTTAAATATCCGACGACAACTCTCCTAGTTCCCCCAAGTATGAAGCCTGGGTCATTTAGCTCCATTCCTGGCATTTTCATTTTGTTTAGAAAAAACAGTCCTAAAACTTTTACTGACCTTGTGCATAATATGATTCTCTGGATTTTTTGCTTAGAACTTGACAAATTACCCATCACATACTCAAGGAAGTCATACAGCTGTTTCTCTTTTCTATTCCAAACCATCCATACTTCACTAGCCTAGAACTGAAGTATTATACTCAGCTATGTTCCTTTTTCATTGTTTTCCAGCTGTGATAAGATAATCCTATGTGAGCAGCAAGCAACAAAGAATACTAAGATGAATAGTGCAGTTGAAAAAGAAATATAAGAAAAAGTGATTTCAATACATATACCTTTTTTTTTTAATCTAATGAAATATTAAGCACCAATACATTGTAAGTTGTTCAAAATGTGAAGAATGATCTTATGTATCTAAGCCAAGATTTCTGTTATAAATTGATAAAGGAAGTGATTCTGGGAAGAGTGAACTGGAGTGCATGTCCCCAACTTTCCTTTCAGTCCAATTAGCTACTGGTTTCTAAGTTCCCTCCGGACCAAATATTATTTTGGAGAATGTCATCCCACATTAAGCCTTACTGAACCATGTTGCCAAACTCTTGCCATTTCAATACTTAAGAGTTAATGAACCATTTGGCAAGAGTGGATAAGGGTAGGGAAGGGTCACATAATATCCAGAGAATGAACAGTTTTCAGCCAGTTCTCTAAAAAAGCAAAATAAGACAGTCTTGTATTATAAATATCCCACTCCAAAAACAACAAGGCTTTCCTTTTCCTGTTGATTATTGATGACTCCCTTTCTTCACAAGGCTAACTTCCATTCTACATTTTGTTGTTGTTGTTGTTTAGTCGCTAAGTCGTCTGACTCTGTAACCCCATGGACTGCAGCCCACCAGGCTCCTCTGTTCATGAGATTTCTCAGGCAAGAATTCTGGAATGGATTGCCATTTTCTTCTCCAGGGAATCTTCCTGACCCAGGTGTTGAATCTGTGTCTCCTGCATTGGCAGGTGGATTCTTTGCCACTGAGTCACCTGTGAATTCCACTCTACATGGTGATAGGTAAAAGCTAATGAGGAGACAAGGATAAGAGGAAAAGGATGAAAAATTTTCAAGGAGTGACAGAAATGCCTATGTAAAGCTACCTTTTTTAATGAAGGAGGTTGGCTATTGAAAGGAGTATCACATGAATCTGAATTACTAGTTGTAGTTGGGAATGAGATCTTTCATGGCTTTTTTTTTTTTTTAATGCAACACCTCTTCCAGAATGATATTATCTCCACTCATGTATTTTCCTTTGACTTTGTACATTATTTTTTCAAACTCTGAAGTTTTCTGCTCAGATATTTCTTTATAGCTCTAAAACTCAACTTCCTATTACAGGGAATATGTTAATCAATAGATATCAAAATAACAAAATCAACATATCTGAAACTATAGTAGCTTTTCAAGTTACACATATACCCTTCTTCCTATATAATAATACTAAGGTGACCATAGAATTTATCATTCAATCTGGGACATTTTTGAGAATTAAAAAGTATCCTGTTAATAATGACGATGCCAGCAGGCCTAGAGGGGGACTATCTTGGGAAAGTGGCCTGGGTGATCCTCATTTCTCTACTGCATTTTGTTAAATTCCCCATGCAGTCTGAAAGCTTTGGAAATAGTAATCAAGTTTTTTTCTGGTACCTTACTCCTCATTAGGTCTTATTAATATTACTGCTCTTTTCTTTTTTTCAAATTGGAACTTTCATGCCTAGTCATGTATTTGCTCCTTAGTTAAGATGTTCATCACTTCTTTCCTGGACTTGAAAAGATCCTAATTGGTCCCCAGGATTTCAATATTCCCTCTTTCCAATATTCACCTGTGAGGAGGTTTTCCTAAAATAAGTATCTAGTCTAATCATTTTCCTCTCAGGATCATCTAAATGCTTCTTATACAGTCAGTTTTAGTTTTTTTGCTCTGCTATTGTGACTGTTGCCACATGCAGCCACTCCTAGTTTCCTGAACTCAACCATACTTCTAATGTCATCATGCCTCTATCAAAGTTGTACCCTCTTTATGTGAGGTCCCTCCTCTATCTTATAAATAAGATACACTTAAAGTCCCTCAATTACCTTTTAGCATTACATTTTTGGAGTACTATAATAGCACAGAATATTTTCTTTTTTTATTTTTGGAATTCTAGAAAAATGGGCTTGAGCTAAGTGTTGTCTTTATCAGCAAAAACTTTTTCATTTTAAAGGCAAGATAATAGACACAGTACAAAAAAATCAGGGACAAAACTTCACATTATGCTTAAATGTTCAAAAAAATGTTTTCCTCTATAGTCTATTACTGATTTTTATTTTGCCTTTAAAATCCCAGTCTGCTGTTAATGAGTATAAAACTTAAAATAATCAATTAATTATAGTTTATGTGCCTACCATTGATGTAAGTTTTTTTTCACTTGTTTGTTTTCTGGCTTTTAATGTTGTTCTAAAGTCTATAGTCAGTTTAATTAACAGCTTCATTTTCTATCCAGTATTTTTTTTAATAATTTTGATTTTAAATCTTTTATTTATTTCAAAATATAATGTACATTAGGAAAAGAGACAGAACTTATACAGCTCAGTGAAATAATTGCAAATCAAAAGCATGTAACAATGGCTTGGTTAGAACTCCAAAACCCCTCTCTTGTCTCCACCTATCCTCACCAAGGAAACAATCTTCTGAATTTGATTATAATAGTATCATAGCTTTGCTTTAATTTTACTATCTAAGTATGTGTACCTCCCCGAAATTATTGTTTAATTTTGTCTTTTTTTTGAAATTACATCAATAGAACTGTACTGCTATATTCATTTTGTCTGGCTTCTTTCACTATGTTTGTGAGACTTGTCTATGCAACAGTAGATATTTACTTCTTCTCCACTGTATGAATATTACCATTTTTAATCCATTTGATTGTGATATATATTTAGATGGTCTAAATTTTTGACTATTAAAAATAATGCTGTATGAACATTCTCACCCGGGCTTTTTAATGTCTATGGACCTGACTCTCTGAATATAATTCTAGTAATGATGTTGCCATATCATAGGGGTTATCTATCTTCATGACTGACAGATAATTTTAAACCAACTGACATCCCAACTGTAGTGTTAGAGTGTTCTTTTTGCTCCACATCTACACCAGTACTTTATAAGTTTATTATGAGTTCTAATTGGTGAGGGTTAATATTTCACTGTGATTATACATTTTATTTCCTTGATGACTCATGAATTTGAGTATTCTCTTAACACGTTTATTAACCATTTAGGAATCCTGTTTTGTTTTGTTTTGTTTTTTTGAAGTAAATGTTCAGATATTTGCTCATTTTCCCCTCCCTTTTCTTCCTGGTCATTACTTCATGATTTCTGTTTTGCTTTGTTTGTAGCTGGTTGTTCAGACTCCATGTGTTCATTCTTTTCCTGTTTTTCTCATGATTGATTTCTAGTTTCATATCACTGTGGTCAGAAGAGATGCTTGAAGTGAAAAAGAAGTCTACCTGGACCACACCCCAAGCTGCTGGTCTCCTCTGTAACCCTACTTTGAGCCTTCTCCAAAGACCTGCCCGCCCTGTATCCAGCACCAACATGTGACTTGTGTTGGACAAGGCTGGAGCATTTGCTTGGGAGCAGGAACTGTGGCGTGTTGCTTTTGGTGATTTGAATGGCTGTGTGGCCTTCAGAATGAGTGGAACCCAGGTGTTTCCCAAGCTGGCATCAAGGAGTGTGGTGAGACAGCAGGTACTCATGCAGAGCTCTCTCCACCTTGTCTATTGACAAATCAGTATCTGCATACTCTCCTGAGTGGATTCTAGGCTTCTCTAGGCACCCCACTCCAGTACTCTTGCCTGGAAAATCCCATGGATGGAGGAGCCTGGTCAGCTACAGTCCATGGGGTCGCTAAGAGTCAGACACGACTGAGCGACTTCACTTTCACTTTTCACTTTCATGCATTGGAGAAGGAAATGGCAACCCACTCCAGTGTTCTTGCCTGGAGAATCCCAAGGACGGTGGAGCCTGGTGGGCTGCTGTCTATGGGGTCACACAGAGTTGGACACGACTGAAGGGACTTAGCAGCAGCAGCAGTAGCAGTGTTCTTGTTTGCCCTGGATATTCTTCCAACAGCCAAAGAGGCTTGTCTCCTCCACATAGGGCCCCAGGACTGGGACACACAGTCTGTAGCGTCACCCAGTCATGTCTCAGGGCAACAGACTGTCTTGTGGTCTTTTCTTTTTTGTTAAACCCCTCCCAGGGGGACAAACATCAACTTGATGCTTTTTCCCCCATCCTATCTTGTTAGTAGGAACTTTACTTGCAGCTTTGGTTGTATGGGAGTTCTGCCTTTTTCCAGTTAGTTTTCTGTGAGAATTTTTCCACATGTAGATGTACTTTTGATGTATGTGTGGGGTGAAGTGAGCTCCATTCCTCTTACTCCACCATCTCACTCTCCCTCCTATTGATTCTAATTCTTTATCTGTTTCTTATTTTACATTTTCTACATATTCCTATGTAGAAAACAAACTACGGATTTAAAACATCTTTTCAAAATCTTATGTATTTCTTTCTCTTTTTCTGTTGTATAGGTTAAACACACCAATATTGAATTGAATTAAAATGATGTTAGTGTGCATTCTTGTCTTATTCCTGATCTTAAAGGGAAAGCTTTAAACAGTTCATCATTATGTATGATGTTTGCCAGGGGCCTCTTGGTTTACTCTTTATCAGGTTAATATTTTCTTCTAATCTTAGTTTGTTAAGGATTGGGAGATTGGGATTGACATAGACACACTACTATGTATAAAATAGATAATTAATGTATAAAGTAGATAATTAATAATTAATTTTCTAACTATACAGCAAAGTGGAAAAAAGAGAAGATATAATCTGTTTGTAGGACATATATTAAGTTAACCTTTAAAAACACATTATGGTATACAGTAGATGCAGACAAATACTGTTTAATTCTACTTATATGTAGCTAGAACAGTCAAATTCAGAGTCAGAAAGCACATTGGTAGATGGCAGGGTCCAGGGTGGTGGGGAGGTGGGGAGAAGGAATGAGGACTTAGTATTTCATGGGAACAGAGTTTCAATTTAAGAAAGTGAAAACTTCCAGAGATGGATGATGGTGAGAGTTGCACAACAACATGAATGTACTTAGTGTCACTGAAAGGTCCAGTTAAATATCGTTAAAATAGTGTGTTTTATATTATGTGACTTTTACCACAATAAAAAACTGTACTGCAGGAAGTAATATAGAATGATTTCACTTTTTCTTCATGTATTGAGATGATCACAAGACTTTCCTTTTGTTTCTCTGTGATCAGCAGGAAAGAAGTTGTAAAAAGACATAGAGAGGGTTAAGAATATATTATAGGAACTGGTAGAGCTCCTCAAAACTAGTTTCAGTGGGGAACTTTATCATATCAAATCCAAAAGGATGGGAGGGCATTGATTCCCTAACTTTCATGAAATACAACACTGTAAAAGAGGACTGTGGGCTTTCCTGGTGGCTCAGCTGTAAAGAATCCACCTGCAATGCAGGAGACATGGGTTCAGTCCCTTTGCTGGGACAATCCCCTGGAGAAGGAGATAGCAACCCACTCCAGTATTCTTTCCTGGGAAATCCCATAGACAGAGGAGCCTGGCAGGCTACAGCCCATGGGGCTACAAAAGTGTTGGACATGACTGAGGGACTAAGCAACCAACTACCCAACAACAAGAGAGGACTACACAATCAAAGCTCTAACTTGGGGTTTATAAATGCACCAGTCCAAATGGACAGCATATGTGATATCAATTTTCTATTGTTTTCTTTTTCAGTGTCTTCCATTGACATGTCAAACTAGAAAGCCAGTGAAGCTTATCAACATGCCAGGGCACACTCATGGTGGAGATGAGTAAAGAATGGTGGTGGAGAAGCTACCTGGAATAATGAGAGCAGATCTATTAATGTGGTGAGTTACATGGACTGATTTTGAAACCATATTGCATTCTGAATATAAATCCAACTTGGAAATGACTTATTATCCTTTTAGTGCATTGCTGAATTTGGTTTAGGGATATTTTATTTAGGATTTTTACATATGTGATCATAAGAGTGATTTTTACTCATGCTAAATTTGTCAGATTTTGGAATCAATGTCGCTCTGGTTCAATAAATTGAGGTCTGTAGTGCTCCCTCTTTTTCAATTTTCTGGAAAATTTTGGAAATGAATAATATTATTTCTTCTTAAAGAGTTTGGTATAATCATCTGCTTATGTCATATGGGCTGGAGATTTCATTCTTTTGCAGTTTTCTGATTAGAGATTTAACAAATTATTGATAAAGATCTATTCAGATTTTATATTTCTTCTGTCATATTGGTAGGATATCTTTCCCGGGATATTAGTCTATTTTATCTGTTTTCCTTTTTCTTGATAATTGTTATGATTTATTGTTATTTGCTCTTAATGTCTGTTGAAAATGGCATAAAGACTCCTTTTTCATTCCTGATATTGATTATATACACTTTATTTTTTTCTTGATTAGGGGCTCATAAATTTTATTGTCTTTTCATACAATCAAATTTTAATTTCTTTGATTCACATTTCTATTTAATAAATATTTGCTCTTAAATTGTTTCCTTTCATACTTTCTTTGTATTTTTTATTCCTTCGTTGATTTCTAGATATAGAAAATCTGTTGTTGTTCTCATTTTCATTTAGTTCAAAATATTTTTCAGTTTTTATTTTTATTTTTCCTCCATGTGTGGGTTATTTTGAATTTAATTTCTAAAATTTTTCAATACATAAGAATCCACTTGTTAATTTTATTTCTTGCCTAAATCATATTCTGCATGATTTTAATGATGTGAAATTTGTTGAGACTTTGTTATAGTTTGAATGTTTGTGTCCCCCTGAAATGATGTTGAAATCCTACTGCTCAGTGTGATGATATTAAGAGGCGGGGATTGGGGAAGTACTTAGGTCATGAGGGTGGAACGCTTATGAATGAGATTAGCATTCATAAAAGAGGTTCCAGGGAGCTTGCTAGTGCCTTTATGTCATGTGAAGATACAATAAGAAGTTTGTGTTCTGTAAGAGAGACCTCATGAGACCATGCTGGGATCCTGATTTTGGACCTGCAGCCTCCAGAACTGAGAGAAAAAGCTTTCTATTGTTTATTAAATCCCCACTCTGTCATATTTTGTTACAGCTGCCTTAGTGGATCAAGATAGACTTGCTTTAAATCCAGCACATGGTCATTTTTATCTAAATCCTCCGTGTGCATTTGAAAAAAAGTCTGTGTTTCTGAGTGGTTGTTTTATGCATATGCTTAATAAGCATCAGAATAAGGTCGGAACTGGAGAACCATGGAATTTAAAGTTTTGATCTTACTGATTTCTACCTGATTGTTCTAAGGTTATTTATAAAATACATATTTATAAAATAAATTTACAAGCAAAGACTACTGGTTGTTATTTCCCAGTCCAAGGGATCTTCCAGACCCAGAGACTGAACCCACGTCTCCTGTGTCTTCTGCATTGGCAGGTGAATTATTTACCTTTGTGCCACCTGAGAAGCCCACAGAGGCAAAATCCACCTTTGCCTCTATACTAAGAGGCAAAGTTCCTGTTGACAGAATGTTTTAAGAAATACCCGGATATGTTTGGGAATCTTGGAGAAATGGGGTTTGTTTCTTACTTTCCAGGTTGCAAGGTGAAAAACTTCAAGTACCCTCAGTCATGTCCAACTTTTTCCCACCCCATGGACTGTAACCTGCCAGCATGTGATTCTCCAGGCAGGTTACTGGATTGGGTTGCCATTCTCTTCTCCAGGCAAGACTACCATATGACCCAGCAATCTCACTTCTGGGCATATACCCTAAGAAAACCATATATATCCTGAGAAAACCACAATTTAGTGTACCTCAGTGTTCACTGCAACATTACTTACAATAGCCAGAACATGGAAGCAACCTAGATGTCCATCGGAGATGAAGAATGGGTAAAGAAGTTGTGGTATGTATACACAATGGAATATTACTCAGCCATAAAAAGGAATGAATTTGAGCCAGTTGTAGTGCAGGGGATGAACCTAGAGCTTGTTATACAGAGTGAAGTAAGTCAGAAAGAGAGAAACAAATATAGTATATTAAAGCATATATATGTGGAATCTAGGGAGAAGGCAATGGCACCCCACTCCAGTACTGTTGCCCGGAAAATCCCATGGATGGAGGGGCCTGGTAGGCTGCAGTCCATGGGGTCACTAAGAGTCAGACACGACTGAGTGACTTCACTTTCACTTTTCACTTTCATGCATTGGAGAGGGAAATGGCAACCCACTCCAGTGTTCTTGCCTGGAGAATCCCAGGGATGGAGAAGCCTGGTAGGCTGCAGTCCATGGGGTCGCACAGAGTCAGACACGACTGAGCGACTTAGCAGCATATGGAATCTAACAACAGATGGTACTGATGAACCTATTTGTAGGGAAGGAGTGGAAACACATGGACAGAATGGACTTATGGACACAGCAGGGGACAGAGAAGGTGGGTGATATTGAGAAAGTAGCACTGACATATATACACTATCATGTGTGAAGTAGATAACTAGTGGGAAGCTACTATATAACACAGGAAGCCCAGCCTGGTGCTCTGTGATTAGATAGAGGGGCAAGATATGGTGGGGTGGGAGGAAGGCTCAAGAGGGAGGGTGTGTGTGTGTGTGTGCATGTGTGTATATGTATGTATATATATGTGTGTGCGCTAAGTCGTTTCCAACTCTTTGCACCCCATGGACTGTAGCCTGTCAGGCTCCACTGTCCATGAGATTTTCTAGGCAAGAATACTGGAGTGGGTTGCTGTTTCCTCCTCCAGGCATCAAACCCACATCTCCTGTTTCTCCTGCTTTGGCAGGTGGATTCTTTAACACTGAGCCACTTGGGAAGGCCATATATACATGTGTATACACACACACACACACACACACACAACTGATTCACAATATTATATGGCAGAAAACAACATTATAAAGCAATTATCCTCCAATTAAAAAATTAAAAAAAATTACCTCCAATCCATGGCGATTCTTAACAATTTCCAGTTTCCTCCTTGAACTAAAATCTGACCATCCTCTTTTTCTTTTTTTTTTCCCTTAGTACTTTCTGCCTACTTCTCTTTGAGTACTTGTGATAATGTATTATATTTTTTTTCTCCTCTTTTAGACTTCAATTCCTTAACAATCTTTTTCTCCTGAATTTTATGCAACATCTGCAAGATAGAACTACTTAATTGTGTTTGAATGGATAAATCCAGATATGTTTTCATGTTTTTTATTCCTTTTCTCCTTCTACAGCATCTTCACAATCCTGACTTCTTGCTTCTTCATTTTCACTATATTAAGCAATGAACGCTAAAGTGAACAATAACTCTATTGCATGTACTTAAAGAAGTGTCTAGCTTCTAGTAGATCTCCATTTGGTAGAATTAGTGGACCAAAATACTTGGTGGATAAGCAGATCTTCATATAGGTTCTATCCAGTGCGTCCTGTCCAGGTCTTGAATTGCTCCTGAGCTCCCACATACAGACTCTTCTGACAAGCAGTAGGAATATAGAACACATATTTTTTAAAAACATACAATTGTTTGTAACCAGTCAACCCTCTTCTTTGTTACAAGACACGTTGCTTTCTTTGGGATGGAATAAAAACTCATCTTTTGCTAGAAAGGGAGTATGTTTTGGCAACCCAAGAATATACAAACAATGAAGAACCATCTGAATCCCCAAAGTTCAAATTTTGGTAAAATCAAGTTTTAGGGCTGAATGTATTTTATCACATTGCATTTTGAAAATCAATAATCCACATACGGCATATGTATCCTTGAATTACCTACAGTTCTCAATTAAGCAAACCATGGCATTCCCTAGCCATTATAAGTAAACATAGGTTATTGTAGTTTTAAATTATGCCACTTTCAAACATTTTTTGCTTTAGTCCTTGAAACATCAAATCTCTTTCATTTTCAATTTGCCTCTTTCAAACCAGTGCCCCATAGGAGGTGCCGTCCAAAAGTTGAAAGTCTCTTTATTTCTGCCAAGTCTAATTTAGATACCACTAAAGCTTCCAACAAGTGTACATGGGAGAATGAATTTGGGAAGAATTTTGAAAACAGAATGGTTTATGTCGGCAGCAGTTTGAAAAAAGAGTAAATGCTATTGAGAAATGAACTTTCACTAAACCAAAAATAAAAATGCTAAAAGTATATAATTATCTTGAATGGTAATAAGTTCTGCACAGTTATCCAAAATCTATAGATTAATTGAAGAACTATGTTCCTTTTTGAGTATGATATGGCCTTGAGTTAATGAACCACAGCATCCGTGATATGGCATTTTGTACTGTATGGTATATTTTAAATGAAGCTTAAACAAATAAGGACTCCATACTGCCCCAAGCAAATAAAGTTTTACACAGCAGGAGGCAAACATTCTTGAAATAATTGGTCACGATAGGATATTATTCTTTTTTTTTTAAGTCTTACACAAAACATATCTCATTTCTTCTAAATTGGTTCTGTAGATTTGAAAAAGAATCATGATCAAATTTGTGGCATGGAAAAGAGCCATTCTTTATAAAGAATATTAATTATCACTGTAAAGTACAATTAATATAGAAGCCAAGGAAATTACACTGGATTTCTAATTTGATGACGGTGCAAACTTACTTTTGAATTAATTTCTGATATTGACTTAATCAGTAGATATTATTATGTACATAAAAATTATGAAAAACATTGCAAAAAATACACTACTAAACCAAAGTACAATTTCTAGGATTTCTTTTCTTTTTTAAAATTTTTTGTTATTGGTTGAGAGAAGCAGGTATGAACGTGGAGGAAGGGCCAGGAGAATAATATAATCTCTTATAAGATAAAAGGAAACTATCTTCATGATACTGGCTGTGTTCTAAAACAGTTTGGGTCTATAAAGTTTGTTTGGTCCAGTTTCTCATCCTATGAATAAGAAAATAAGACCCAGATAGAATGATTAGACTGTTTTTAGCACTGTTATATACTAACATTTTGAGATTTAGAACCAGGATTCATGAATGCAAGTCAATTTTAACTTAAACAAATTCATATAGAAAGCTTAATGAAATAAAAACTAATCTATTTTTTTAAAAAGTTATAAAATAGCCTTAAATCTTACATGATATAAAATATACTTCGATTTTACATTGATCCAGCTACACTGGTGCCTAGAGCAATATTTCTCCAGAGCGATTTTTTTTTTTCACAGTAAGAGGAAGCAAAGATATGAGAATAGCGGGGCAGGAGGAGAAGGGGACGACAGAGGATGAGATGGCTGGATGGCATCACCGACTCGATGGATGTGAGTTTGAGTGAACTGCGGGAGTTGGTGATGGACAGGGAGGCCTGGCGTGCGGCACTTCATGGGGTCGCAAAGAGTTGGACATGACTGAGTGACTGAACTGAACTGAACATGTAATTGTATTGCTTGTTTCTGAAACCTTGGGATAAAGTGACTAATGACACCAAATTTCAAGCAACACTGAGAATCTTTCCAGTAACCTTCGGCCTGTTTCATTGTGATGGCTATCTGCCTCAGCATTAGTATTCGAAAAATGGTGACAACCCAGTACCTTTGTGTCCTGACTACAAAGGAGACAGGCTGGATGTAAAATAAGAGGCTGTGAAGAGTTAAGGAAATGGAAACAGCAGAAAATCAGCAAAGTTGTGGAGCCCCATTAGGAAAAGTGGACCCACTCAAGGAAAGAAAATGAATCAAATCCAAAGCAGGTTGTGGGGACTCAGTTTAGTCTTAGGCAGCTCAGTCATTAGTATGGAGAATCAACATGTCCTGACTTAAGAATATTGCAAATGGCTTCAGAGGCTCACAATGGTGAAAAGGGAATCAGGATTATTAAATGAAACATGTAAAAACAAAAAAGCAAGTGTACTAAAAACAGTGCTGGAAGGAAGGAATGCAGGATGCAGTTCTTGGGAAACAGAAACAAGAATGAAAGAGGGAAGCAGGCTAAAAGGAGGTAGTGGCAGTTAGCTATGCTGTGAAAAGGAAAACACATATTCCATTCCATTAATACAAAAGTCACAGACAAAAAATGACCTAATAGGTTGCCTAGTCTTTTCCCAGAATTATTCATAGTGCCTATCCCTCCATTGTATGATGTTCTTCACTTCTTGTACTTAGGAGATATGACTATGCTTTTGAAACTTGGTTTTCAGGGAGACGACTTGTTTTCTTATACTTCTGGTCCATTGTGTTTCCCACAAGAGATGGTGAATGACGAAAAGCTTTTTTAGAATTACCCCAATAGTTGTTTCTCAATTCTACTTGCTTATCAAATTCTATTGATTCTACATCCATAATATATATTTTTTCCATTTTGTGTCTTAAGTCCTTTTTTCTTCTTCCAAACTGATCTCTGCTTCTCTAGTATTCTTCATTCTAATCCATTCTGCATGATATTGTCAGAATTATCTTCCTGAAGCACAGGTCAGGCTGAATCACTTACCTGGTCAAACTCACCTAATGAATGCCTACTGCAGAAAAAATAAACAAGTTCTTTAATATGGAACCTAAATATTTCACAATCCATCTATTAAGCAGTGTACCTTGTTCATAGATTATACACTTCTTTTTCATTCTTCCATTATTTTCTTTCAAAATTTTATCTTTTCTCTAGAGAGTGCATATTGAACTCTTGACTTCTCCAGTCAGTACTCTCAGATCACCTAACTGAAACATTCTCTTCTCCGGTTCCCTTAGCACAGTGCTTAGATATCTGTCATACTTTGTATTTTAACAACTTACCATAAATTAATATCATCTATCTTCCTTTGTAAATGCAGAACTGCCCGAAAAAACAGAAGCCTCAGATCAGAAACTGTATCAGTTTCCTGGGCAAAAGATATCTGATGAGATGCTTGGGAACTTTGCAAGAGCAAGAATGAAATATGATGATATAATTTAGAGAGAGAGATGTGGGTCAGGGTCAAGAAAATAATTGTGTTTCCCTTGAATACTTATTAAAAAAAAACAAACAAACCTCTGATGTAGAAAAGATTTTTCATATACTCAGTGTGATAACTTGCTTCATGCTTCATAGGTATTGATCAGCCCTTGTCTTTATTGTTTTTAAATGGTTCTTAAATAAATAGATCCCAGGGATGGAGGGTATATATATGTTCTAAACTACTTGGACTATCCCTGATTAAGATAGACTTGGCTTTCACTATGGCTGAGTAGTTTTTCATCCACAAAAACCAATCATTGGCTTCCAATATGGATTTTGTAGCTCACATAGACAAGAATGTTATGTGGTATCCAACCCACTGAACTGAACTCCTTACATTATTAAGAGAAATGTACTGGAAGAGAACTTATTCTTAAATTGGTTTTAACTTCTCTGTCTTTCATGTGTCTGCTAGTATTATAGACTTAGTAATGCTGCCTTTTATATAGCTTTGGTTATACTCACTAAGGAACTCAATTCATATAAAAATGGACAGGTTACTGTAAGATTTACTACTCTTAATCATAAATTCAGAAGCAATTGACCATCCAGACAGTGAAGCACATTAGACGCTCACGTTCTAACAAGGAGAAAATAATTTGGGGAGTAAGTTAGCTCTTATAAGATCCAATATTGTTCTGGAATAATAGTGTTACTTCATTTAAATCTCAGAGTCAAAACTGACTGGCCCTTTCAAAAGTCAAAACAGTAGAAACTGTGTTTATGTCTTGGGGGGTGGTAAAGGAATGGATATAACAGCTCTAAGGGTTACCCCCAATGTCTTAAAATGTTGGCTTCTCATCTTCATGTCTCTGCTTTCCGATCATTTAAGTTTTTTGGTTTTTTTTTTTTTTTTTAATACATAATCATGGGCTAATTGAATTGGAATCTGAGAATGGCTTTAAAGATAAACTAAAGAGCCGTTGAGGAAGGTGAAAGAGGAGAGTGAAAAAGCTGGCTTAAAATTCAACATTAAAAAACTAAGATCATGGCATCTGATCATGGCAGTAGATGGGGAAAAAGTGGAAACAGTGACAGATTTTATTTTCCTGTGCTCCAAAATCACTGTGGATGGTGACTGCAGCCATGAAATTATAAGAGGCTTGCTCCTTGGAAGAAAAGCTATGACAAACCTACAAAATGTATTAAAAAGCAGAGACATTACTTTCCCAACAAAAGTCCATCTAGTCAAAGGTATGGTTTTTCCAGTAGTCATGTATGGATGGGAGATATGGGTCATAAAGAAACTGTGGTGTTGGAGAAGACTCTTGAGACCCTATCATGAATTACTTTTCAGTATTCTTGGGCTTAGTGTATATGGAATCATGCAGCATGTATTCTTTGGTATTTTGTTCTTGTTGTTTGACATTAGGTATTTACGATCCCTTCATTTTTTTAGTATTGGTGTTTTGTTTTGCTATTAGTTCATTGTGTAAATATACTGCAATTTGTTTATCAATTATCCTGTTTATGGACAACTAAGTTGTTTTCACTTTTAGGCTATCATGAATAAAGATGATATACACAATATACATTTCCTTTTATTTTCAGAAAATACATAGGAATGGGATTGATTTAATACCTGATTCTTCTTTGAGTTCTTAGTCATCTCCCAAATCATGTTGTCTTAGTTTCAAGATATACCTTCTCTCCTAGAAGAACTGAACACTTCAATGAAGTATCTTGAAGATAGTAGTAGGCTGTGAGTAATGTAGAGACATGTAATAAAGAGATAGTATTCTAAGTACTGTAACTGCATAATATGTTTTACTATCTAGCAATGTTAATTCCATGTCAGTGCTCTTTGGGAGGTATGGGCTTCTCTTGTGGCTCAGCTGGTGAAGAATCTGCCTGTAATGTGGGAGACCTGTGTTCTATCCCTGGGTCAGAAAGAACCCCTGGAGAATGGAAAGGCTACCCACTCCAGTATTCTGGCCTAGAGGATTTCATGGACTCTATAGTCCATGGGGTCACAAAGAGTTGGACATGACTGAGCAACTTTCACTTTTAATTGTGAAAGGATTGTCTGCCTTTTTTTTTCTTTTTAATATGAACTTAATAATTGGCTGCTATAGTTAAAAGAAGAACTGTACAAAAAAAGATCTTCATGACCCAGATAATCACGATGGTGTGATCACTGACCTAGAGCCAGACATCCTGCAATGTGAAGTCAAGTGGGCCTTAGAAAGCATCACTACGAACAAAGCTAGTGGAGGTGATGGAATTCCACTTGAGCTATTTCCAATCCTGAAAGATGATGCTGTGAAAGTGCTGCACTCAATATGCCAGCAAATTTGGAAAACTCAGCAGTGGCCACAGGACTGGAAAAGGTCAGTTTTCATTCCAATCCCAAAGAAAGGCAATGCCAAAGAATGCTCTAACTACCGTACAATTGCACTCATCTCACACGCTAGTAAAGTAATGCTCAAAATTCTCCAAGCCAGGCTTCAGCAATATGTGAACCGTGAACTTCCTGATGTTCAAGCTGGTTTTAGAAAAGGCAGAGGAACCAGAGATCAAATTGCCAACATCCGCTGGATCATGGAAAAAGCAAGAGAATTCCAGAAAAACATTTATTTATGCTTTATTGGCTATGCCAAAGCCTTTGACTGTGTGGATCACAATAAACTGTGGACAATTCTGAAAGAGATGGGAATACCAGACCACCTGATCTGCCTCTTGAGAAATTTGTATGCAGGTCAGGAAGCAACAGTTAGAACTGGACATGGAACAACAGACTGGTTCCAAATAGGAAAAGGAGTTCGTCAAGGCTGTATATTCTCCCCCTGTTTGTTTAACTTTTATGCAGAGTACATCATGAGAAACGCTGGACTGGAAGAAACACAAGCTGGAATCAAGATTGCCGGGAGAAATATCAATAACCTCAGATATGCAGATGACACCACCTTTATGGCAGAAAGTGATGAAAGTGAAAGAGGAGAGTGAAAAATTTGGCTTAAAGCTCAACATTCAGAAAATGAAGATCATGGCATCCGGTCCCACCACTTCATGGGAAATAGATGGGGAAACAGTGGAAACAGTGTCAGACTTTATTTTTCTGGGCTCCAAAATCACTACAGATGGTGACTGCAGTCATGAAATTAAAAGACGCTTACTCCTTTAAGGAAAGTTATGACCAACCTAGATAGCATATTCAAAAGCAGAGACATTACTTTGTCAACAAAGTTTCGTCTAGTCAAGGCTATGGTTTTTCCTGTGGTCATGTATGGATGTGAGTGTTGGACTGTGAAGAAGGCTGAGTGCCGAAGAATTGATGCTTTTGAACTGTGGTGTTGGAGAAGACTCTTGAGAGTCCCTTGGACTGCAAGGAGATCCAACCAGTCCATTCTGAAGGAGATCAGCCCTGGGATTTCTTTGGAAGGAATGATGCTAAAGCTGAAACTCCAGTACTTTGGCCACCTCGTGTGAAGAGTTGACTCATTGGAAAAGACTCTGATGCTGGGAGGGATTGGGGGCAGGAGGAGAAGGGGAGGAAGAGGATGAGATGGCTGGATGGCATCACCGACTCGATGGACGTGAGTCTGGGTGAACTCCGGGAGTTGGTGATGGACAGGGAGGCCTGGCATGCTGCGATTCATGGGGTTGCAAAGAGTCAGACACAACTGAGCGACTGATCTGATCTGATACTTAAAAGAAATCTTACTGGTATATTATCAAGATTGAACTAAATTTAGATTGAATTTGTGATAATTAACATACCACTGGATCTTCCTATCTAAAAATTAGGCAAGTTGTCTTTTCTGGCTTTCATTAGCATTTTAAAATTATCTTAATATGTATAATGCTCATTGCTTCTTAAACTAAAATTTCACTATATTTATGTTCCTTTTTTGGTGTAAAATAGCCAATGCTGGTCTCTGTCACTTGTAGTCAAATGTTACTTGAAACAACAATAAGGTGAGGAGGTTTCTATCAATCTGGTTTAAGTCTCTAACATGATTTTTTACAGATGGATAAAGGCTATGTTTCCTAAATTTAGAATTGAAAAATTGTTGGTTAGAGGATAGAAAATTTGCATTGCAGACAAAGAGCTTTTCTTTGGGAAATCTGATTAAGGACTAAGCTATTTTTTTTTTTTTTTTTGATGTTCAATATTACACAATTTAGGTGACTTTGAAAGTCCCCAACTTAGATCAAATAGCAGGAAAAGGACCCAGGTGTTCAGAGAAGAAATTCATCAAAAAGAAATGAGATGTTTTGATTGGTGATCCAGGATCAGTGCCAAGACAGGGATTATTTTAGGAATAGGCTGGTGCCAAATAAGTGGATGACAGTGGAATTTTTTTTTTCAACCAGCCTCTTAGCATGATGTATATGCCCTTGGAAGAAAATTGGATAAATGAGGAGGAGTGTATGGGGTCTGTGGGTTTCAGAGACAGAAAGAGAGAAAGAAAGAGACAGAAAGAGAGGAAAAGACAGAAAGCAAGTAATTCTCAAAATCATAACACTGAGCATGCAGAGAAACTTTGGCATATATACAGTAGTAACTGGAGACTGTTTCCAGCTTCAGCAGATGTATGTAAATTCAAACTCAAAAACTTAAGTAAGAGCAAACAAGACTGAATTGAATAATGGTGATTTTATGTGATTAAAAAATATCTGAAGATAAAGTTGTGAAATGTATTGATAGATATAACACATGGAACTTTTTATTGATTTAATATTTAAGAATTTGTTAAGAAATATATATTGCTTTTATAAAAATTAAAAATACTTTATTATTAAAAAGTAATTTATACAATGAAAATTTAGTCAATAAAATATGTAGAAAGTAAAAAAAAACTCTTACTTAATTCAAACTAATGGTGCTAAAAATATCCATTTTTAACAATTTGTGATTTTTTTTTTAGAATTTATTACCTCTACATTTATAATAGTAAACATGGGTTAATTTCTGTATATAACATAGCAAGCTTTTTGTTTTAACTTTAGAGAAGTATCTCAGGGAAATATCTATTTGAATATATACATAAAGTAATACTTTGTTATTGGTTACTTTATATTGAACTAAATGTATTTTTAATTGACTTTACTGAAATGTCAAAATTTTAGACAAAGTATATGTTAGCCAAGCAGATTAATGTTTATTATGGAAACTATAAGAAGATCATAAAATGTTGGTAATTCTTGAGTGTTTTTCAAAAAGACTGAGTCTATTATGGCTTTGATTCTATAATCAATCATGAAATTCCACATCTAAAAACCATAAGACCAAAGTGCAAATACATAGAATTCCCAGCAATTAGAGATTTCTTGTCATAACTCCAGATCTACTTGATCCTATTCCCAACTAACATCAATCTCATATTCTATGACTTTGATCTTGACCTTGGCTCTTATTCGTTATACTTAGTTTATATATTTGGTATCTCTAGTATTTGAAGCTGCCTCTTTCTAGAGGATTATTACTTGACTTCAATACTTGGATCAAGGCTCCATGCTATGTTGGATAGAATGCCAATCACTGACACTTCACTATTTAGGAATTTCTGCAGGATCAGTACTTATATCCCTATGAGGGAATGTGGGAAATATTCAGATTTTACTATATGGGACCATATACAATTCACAGATGTAGAATAAAACTGGATTCAGAGCTGTAAAAACAAGAGTTAGTAAAAGGTGCTTTAAGGTATTAAAAGTAATGTCTTTAAAAAGGCCTTCTTTATTAAATGAGTGATTTAGGTTAAAGATAATTAAATATAATTAAATATATTTAATTATAAAATAAATATAATTAAAGATAATAAAAATAATTGTTATTGAGATTAATAAATGTATAAAACTAGGTGGAGTTTTACCAGGATGATTTTTTTTGAAGTAAACTAAATTGATGTGTTTTTTCTGTCAAAACTTCTTTGAAGAGATAAATCTTTACTAACATTTTATTGCTGAATAAATGGATCCAGATGATAGTACCAGTTCCTTCCATGGAAGAAATGTGGCATGTGTGATGAAATTAAGCCTTGTGTGTGTGTTGAAGTGAAGTGAAGTGAAGTGAAGTCACTCAGTCATGTCTGACTCTTTGCGACCCCATGGACTGTGGCCTACCAGGCTCCTTCGTCCATGGGATTTTCCAGGCAAGAGTTATGGAGTAGGTTGCCATGTCTTTCTTCTGTGTGTGTGTTCAGTTCAGTCGCTCAGTTGTGTCCGACTCTTTGCGACACCATGACTCGCAGCACGCCAGGCCTCCCTGTCCATCACCAACTCCCGGATTTCACTCAGACTCAGGTCCATCGAGTCGGTGATGCCATCCAGCCATCTCATCCTCTGTCGTCCCCTTCTCCTCCTGCCCCCAATCCCTCCCAGCATCAGAGTCTTTTCCAATGAGTCAACTCCTCGCATGAGGTGGAGTTTCAGCTTTAGCATCATTCCTTCCAAAGAAATCCCAGGGCTGATATCCTTCAGAATGGACTGGTTGGATCTCCTTGCAGTCCAAGGGACTCTCAAGAGTCTTCTCCAACACCACAGTTCAAAAGCATCAATTCTTCGGCACTCAGCCTTCTTCACAGTCCAACTCTCACATCTATACATGACCACAGGAAAAACCATAGCCTTGACTAGACGAACCTTTGTTGGCAAAGTAATGTCTCTGCTTTTGAATATGCTATCTAGGTTGGTCATAACTTTCCTTCCAAGGAGTAAGCGTCTTTTAATTTCATGGTTGCAGTCACCATCTGCAGTGATTTTGGAGCCCAGAAAAATAAAGTCTGACACTGTTTCCACTGTTTCCCCATCTATTTGCCATGAAGTGATGGGACCGGATGCCATGATCTTCGTTTTCTGAATGTTGAGCTTTAAGCCAACTTTTTCACTCTCCATTTTCACTTTCATCAAGAGGCTTTTGAGTTCCTCTTCACTTTCTGCCTTAAGGGTGGTGTCATCTGCATATTTGAGGTTATTGATATTTCTTCTGGCAATCTTGATTCCAGCTTGTGCTTCTTCCAGCCCAGCGTTTCTCATGATGTACTCTGCATATAAGTTAAACAAACAGGGTGAGAATATACAGCCTTGATGTACTCCTTTTCCTATTTGGAACCAGTCTGTTGTTCCATGTCCAGTTCTAACTGTTGCTTCCTGACATGCATACAAATTTCTCAAGAGGCAGATCAGGTGTTCTGGTATTCCCATCTCTTTCAGAATTTTCCACAGTTTATTGTGATCCACACAGTCAAAGGCTTTGGCATACTCAATAAAACATAAATAGATGTTTTTCTGGAATTCTCTTGCTTTTTCCATGATCTAGCAGATGTTGGCAATTTGATCTCTGGTTCCTCTGCCTTTTCTAAAACCAGCTTGAACATCAGGAAGTTCACGGTTCACATATTGCTGAAGCCTGGCTTGGAGAATTTTAAGCATTACTTTACTAGCGTGTGAGATGAGTGCAATTGTGCAGTAGTTTGAGCATTCTTTGGCATTGCCTTTCTTTGGGATTGGAATGAAAACTGACCTTTTCCAGTCCTGTGGCCACTGCTGAGTTTTCCAAATTTGCTGGCGTATTGAGTGCAGCACTTTCACAGCATCATCTTTCAGGATTTGGAATAGCTTAACTGGAATTCTATCACCTCCACTAGCTTTGTTCATAGTGATTCTTTCTAAGGCCCACTTGACTTCACATTGCAGGATGTCTGGCTCTAGGTCAGTGATCACACCATCGTGATTATCTGTGTCATGAAGATCTTTTCGTACGGTTCTTCTGTGTATTCTTGCCATCTCTTCTTAATACCTTCTGCTTCTGTTAGGTCCATACCATTTCTATCCTTTATTGAGCCCATCTTTGCATGAAATGTTCCCTTGGTATCTCGGATTTTCTTGAAGAGATCTCTAGTGTTTCTCATTCTGTTGTTTTCCTCTATTTCTTTGCATTGATCACTGAAGAAGGCTTTCTTATCTCTTCTTGCTATTCTTTGGAACTCTGCATTAAGATGTTTATATCTTTCCTTTTCTCCTTTGCTTTTTGCTTCTCTTCTTTTCACAGCTATTTGTAAGGCCTCCCCAGACAGCCATTTTGCTTTTTTGCATTTCTTTTTCTTGGGGATGGTCTTGATCCCTATCTCCTGTACAATGTCATGAACCTCATTCCATAGCTCATCAGGCACTCTATCTATCAGATCTAGGCCCTTAAATATATTTCTCACTTCCACTGTATAATCATAAGGGATTTGATTTAGGTCATACCTGAGTGGTCTAGGGATTTTCCCTACTTTCTTCAATTTAAGTCTTAATTTGTTAATAAGGAGTTCATGATCTGAGCCACAGTCAGCTCCAGGTCTTGTTTTTGCTGACTGTATAGAGCTTCTCCATCTTTGGCTGCAAAGAATATAATCAATCTGATTTTGGTGTTGACCATCTGGTGATGTCCATGTATAGAGTCTTCTCTTGTGTTGTTGGAAGAGGGTGTTTGTTATGACCAGTGCATTTTCTTGGCAAAACTCTATTAGTCTTTGCCGTGCTTCATTCCGTATTCCAAGGCCAAATTTGCCTGTTACTCCAGGTGTTTCTTGACTTCCTACTTTTGCATTCCAGTCCCCTGTGATAAAAAGGACATCTTTTTTGGGTGTTAGTTCTAAAAGGTCTTGTAGATCTTCATAGAACCGTTCAACTTCAGCTTCTTCAGCATTACTGGTTGGGGCATAGACTTGGATTACTGTGATATTGAATGGTTTGCCTTGGAAACGAACAGAGATCATTCTGTCATTTTTGAGATTGCATCCAAGTACTGCATTTCGGACTCTTTTGTTGACCATGATGGCTACTCCATTTCTTCTGAGGGATTCCTGCCCGCAGTAGTAGATATAATGGTCATCTGAGTTAAATTCACCCATTCCAGTCCATTTGAGTTTGCTGATTCCTAGAATGTCGACATTCACTCTTGCCATGTCTTGTTTGACCACTTCCAATTTGCCTTGATTCACGGACCTGACATTCCAGGTTCCTATGCAATATTGCTCTTTACAGCATCGTACCTTGCTTCTATCACCAGTCACATCCACAGCTGGGTATTGTTTTTGCTTTGGCTCCATCCCTTCATTCTTTTTGGAGTTATTTCTCCACTGATCTCCAGTAGCATATTGGGCACCTACTGACCTGGGGAGTTCCTCTTTCAGTATCCTATCATCTTGCCTTTTCATGCTGTTCATGGGGTTCTCAAGGCAAGAATACTGAAGTGGTTTGCCATTCCCTTCTCCAGTGGACCACATTCTGTCAGATCTCTCCACCATGACCTGCCCATTTTGGGTTGCCCCACGGGCATGGCTTAGTTTCATTGAGTTAGACAAGGCTGTGGTCCTAGTGTGATTAGATTGACTAGTGTTCTGTGAGGGCAGACACACTGAAACACACAGTTTCAGTGTGTCTGCCCTCTGATGCCCTCTTGCAACACCTACCATCTTCCTTGGGTTTCTCTTACCTTGGGCGTGGGGTATCTATCTCTTCACGGCTGCTCCAGCAAAGCACAGCCAATGCTCCTTACCTTGGACGAGGGGTATCTCCTCACCACCGCCCTTCCTGACCTTCAATGCGGGATAGCTCCTCTAGGCCCTCCTGTGCTGGTGCAGCCATGGTGGGGTTGGTCCTCCTGGCCGCCGCCCCTGGCCTCAGGCGTCGGGGCGTGGGGTAGCTCCTCCCACTGCGGCCCCTGGCCTCGGGCTTAAGGGCGTGGGGTATCTCCTCCCGGCCTCCGCCCCTGACCTTGGACGTGGGGTAACTCCCCTCGTCACCACCCGTGACCTCGGATGCTTGGTATCTCCTCTCGGCCGCTTCCCTCGACCTCGGACGTGGGGTAGCTCCTCTGGGCTGTTCCTGCACGGTTGCAGTCTGGCACTCTCGGCCGCTGCCCCAAGTGGGGTAACTCCTCTTGGCCGCCGCCCTTCGGGCATGGGGTCCTCCCGGCTTCTGCCCCTGACCTCGGACGTGTTGTAGCTCCTTTCGGCCACGCTTTAGCGCACCCATGGCAGCCGCCTGCACTAATCAGGGGTCAAACTTGGGTTTCCTGCATTGCAGGCAGATTTGTTTTACCCCTAACCCACCAGGGAAGCTTGTATAAGTAGATCCACATATAAACATTTTCTTAAATCAAATGACTACTCTGTCCACATTTTATGCCCTCAACATTTTATCATTGCATAAATATGGAAGAGCTCTCTTAATCTCTCTTCACTTAAGTGACTTAACGAGTATGGTTCATATAGACTGATGTCTTTCATGTATGCTCAGGGTTAGTTAACTACACTTGAGCACAGCACTCATTTTTTCTCTTAACAGCTAGACTGTATCAAGAGCAGATTGGTTTTATTATTATGCTTATCAACAGGGTATTGTATTTATTTTTAAACTGATTATACCAGTTGTACTTGTTACTGTAACAAGTTATTGCAATTAATCAAATCTTATGTAACTGGTAGAGTAGCAGTATGAGAAGAAAGCTTTTTTATATAAAAAAACAAGTTCAATATTTTAGAAAATTTTTACTAATTGCTGTCAAAAAGATGTTCATGAGACAAATGTAAAATATTAGGAAATGCATTTTAAAAATATAGGGTGATTTTTGCATATTTCTCTGTGAATCTTTAAGGACTTATTTCAGTTTCAACTAAAATTGGATATTGTAAGCTATAAACCATAACCATGGTTTATGAATGAAGCTGTTACTTCAGCCCATAAGTTTTGATTGTTAATTGGTCTTGATCTCATTAGATGAGAGGAAGCATCTGTATTATGTCAAATTTCTTTCTTTTTTTTTTTAATCAAATAAATGAGATAGTTTAGGAGACTTAAGCTGCTGTTTTTAATTTATGGAAAGGCATTCAAAATAAACTGATGCAAAACAACACTGTAGCCATGCATTATCTTTCATTCTATGATTCTTTCTTTCTTTCCTTCTTTTCTTCTCTCTCTCCCTACCTACCTTCTTCATTCTTCCTTCCTTCTTTCCTTTCTCCCTCCCTTCTCCTTCCTCTTCCTCTTTTCCCTCTCCCTCTCTCTCTTTCTATATAATTTCATTTCCCATCCAGTTTCTCACAGTTCTTATTTGGAGCATTTCTATTTGCATAGTGTATACCTGTGGCAGATTCATGTTGATATATGGCAAAAACAATACAATATTGTAAAGTTAAAAAATAAAATAAAATAAATTAATAAAAAATAGATGTTATGTAAACTTAAATTATTATTCAAAATATGAAATTATGTGTTCTTTGTGATATTTTAAGAATAGTCTTTGGCACATACAAATATCCCTGTTAGAAATTAAACATAATAGAGAAGTAAATAGCTAATAATATTTATATTGATTTATTTGAAAAAAAAACTTAAAAGATTTCCATTCTAGAATTTACAGAGATTGAAGTAGAAAATTAGATTCTCTTGAATGTTAAATAAATGCTATTCCTGCTTCCTTGCTAAAACATTTTTGAGATATAAAATAAGTACCTCCAAAATAGATCACATAAGTGGGAAATCTCCAGGATCAGAAATGATGGTATGTTCTAATTTTCCCAATTTTCACAAAAATTTAATTTCATATTTGTCTCACAGGTACAGTTTTTTTTTTTTCTCCCTTTAGAATTAACCATTTATAGTTTTTCAGCATTTGGGCAGAATATTTTTGCAGTCTACTCATTATGGCTTTACCATTTGGGTTTTGGCTTTACTATTTTAACTGCATTGCTTGGTGTTTTATGAATAAAAGAGAAAATAACTAATGAAGCTGATTAAATAGAGCATTCATTTAAAATGAAGTTCTGGCACCAAAGTAAGTAAGGTAATGCATGTAAATGCCAAGTTTATTTACTATGTTCAATACTGCCAGCATAAATTATCTTTTGGGGGAAGTATTAAAATAAGATCCTTTATTAGGACTTTTTCAAGACCCTGAATTTTATACCTTTTATAACATTTCCATGTAAGGACAATCTTTCTACTTAATGCTATGCTATGCTATGCTAAGTCACTTCAATCGTGTCTGACTCTGTGCGACCCCATAGACAGCAGCCCACCAGGCTCCCCCGTCCCTGGGATTCTCCAGGCAAGAACACTGGAGTGGGTTGCCATTTCCTTCTCCAATGCATGAAAGTGAAAAGTGAAAGTGAAGTCGCTCAGTTGTGTCTGACTCTTAGCGACCCCATGGATTGCAGCCTAACAGGCTCCTCCGTCATAGTGTTAATAAATGTACTATGAAGAAAAAGTGATAGATTCTAGGTATGGTTTCAAGGATAATGCCTTGTATGTTTGGGTAAAATTTAACCTTTTACTAAACTTGATTTGTACTCTAAATGTTAAAAAGATAAAATTCATATAAATAAAATATCCATTTAAAATATTATTTTAAAATAATGTAATTTATTAAAACAATAAAGTAAGTATAGCACTAAATTTCACGTGTAGCATTAAGAAATATGAGATGGAGAGATTAACATAACTGTGCAAACAATAGTCAGAAAATACTGCTGTTGAGAAAATACATAGGTCAATGAACTCCATTTAATCAACCACATGAGGCAACTGCTCGGATGCAAGTTTGCATTGCCTGTTCAAAGTATGAGCCCAACAGAATTTTAGAAGTGGAAAGGGGCTAAGAATTTTATCAAGACAACATTTTTCTACCCAGTATAGTAGTTGCCCATTTTGGAAATAAAATTTGCTTAAGTAATATTATCCTCATCTCTCCTTGAAGACCCCTAATGGCTGAAACAGTTCTACCTAAAAAGAAATTCATTGCATGTCTCATTATTGCTAATTTTATAAAACTTTTTCTGTATTCCATTAAAAATTTGTTGCATGCATCCTCCACTCACTGACTACAGTTTAGCTCCTACTTATTTTATTCAACAAACATTTGAGTATCTAATTTAAATTCAGCAGCATTTTTTTTTCTTGCACGTGTTTCATGAAAAGAAAAGCAGATAATCCAGCAGACCTGATGAAACTGCATTCTTAGGAAAGAGGCATTGTAGACAGCCTCAGGAGGTGTGTAGGTTCTGCACTTCCTGTCATACTCTAGGGCAGCATGAGCACCCACCTGGTTAGATGTCAGATTCTAGAACGATGACTTTGACAAGTCTTCATTACTTCCCTCGTGTGATGAGCAGCTGGCATATAATAATTATTAGTCCATTCCTGCCAGTTCAGACGGGACAACACATACCACCCTTTCCCTGGAGATAGTAGAGTTGGGCTTAGGTCCCAAGGTTACAGTAGACCTTGCCACAATCTGTGGTCATCAACAGGGCACTGGGAGTAGTTAACTGAAAGAAATAGTTATCTTAAATCCTGGGAACATAACTATTTTTCATGTAGCTTTGCAGGCCAGCTTTTTTTTTTTTTTCCTTAGATCAACCTAAATGAAATCAAGTTTGGAGAAAGTAAACTTTCCCTATTAAAATATCTTCAAGTATTTGAGTTCAAGGATCACTTCTTTTATCCCCTTTATCAAGCATGCTTCTATTTTATAGTGTGCACTTAAGTGTTTGTTGAATGCATCCATGAATAAACCCTCATCTAGATACTATTTGAACATAATTTCCTTAATACTGAAGTTTATGGAGACTCCTCCTAAAGTTGATGCCCAGATTCAGAGACTATCCTCCAGATCTGTGTGTTTAACTTTCTTTGATAATGCTGTATATAAATTAGTATAGTCCCAAAGTAGATTTTCTCTTTTAGCAACAGGATAACATTGTTGGCTCATATCTAGTTTGTGGTCATATAAAACACTGGACCTTTACATGAACTCCTGTCATTCCAGAAGACCAACCCATGTATTACATTCAGAAGAAAAATAGTCTCATCTTGAGCAGTTACAATTTTGTTAAGTACAAAATTGTCTTTTCAACTTTAAATCAGGGCCACATGTTTTCTATGTTAAACATCAACTTGCTGCTTTTAGGTCATTTCGTTCTATCAGTTTGCATCCTAAATGTATCACCCTGTTGCTGTTGCTGCTGCTGCTGCTAAGTCACTTCAGTCCTGTCTGACTCTTAGCGACCCCATGGACTGCAGCCTACCAGGCTCCCCCATCCCTGGGATTCTCCAGGCAAGAACACTGGAGTGGGTTGCCATTTCCTTCTCCAATGCATGAAAGTGAAAAGTGAAAGTGAAGTCGCTCAGTCGTGTCCAACTCTTAGCAACCCCATGGACTGCAGCTGACCAGGCTCCTCCGTCCATGGGATTTTCCAGGCAAGAGTACTGGATTGGGTTGCTATTGCCTTCTCCGATGTATCACCCTACATATCATCAACTCTATATTGTATTCTGCATATTTGACAAATGTGTGTTTGTACATTATTTTTAAAGTTCTGCCATTTAGAACTGAGCAAGTATCTGGCATACTATAATCAACTAGGTTTGGCATGGGTGCACTCATTACAATTAATTTGATATGTTTTTGGTAAGCAGCTATGAATTAGGGCAACCCATATGAAAAGAAGAACAATATGAAAAATGTGGGAGTGATTTTATTCCTTGATTTATGCAGCACCATATCAAATGTAGTATGCAGTGAAGGACAAAGAACAGGTTTACAGCTTAGAGTCCCATTTCCCATCCACCATTTTGCATATATTGTGTCAACTTCTCCAAGTTTCAGTTTTCCTTATCTGCTAAAAAGATGCAGGTATGAGCATTAAGTATGATGATGTATTTACTGTGCCAAGGAGAGCTTGGGACTTGTAATAGGAATGAATTAAATGTTGAATTCTTTCTCTGTATAGAAAGGATGTGAAGACACTGAATTGTGAACATCTTAAACTCTTTTGCTATTCATTGGTCACTTCATCTTTTTATTTTATTTGGTCTCAATATGTCTGAATTTTATGGTTCTTTGATTTTCTGTTTTAGATTTTTAAATACTGGGATATTCATGTATCTATAGTCCTTGGGGCCTGTGTTTATCTGCAACCTCTAAAAAGCAGATGGGAAAATGAGATAAAATGTGCAGGCATATCATTGGAGAACTGGGAGAAAATGGAAAGGGAATGAAGAATGTCTGGGATAGCTCTAAGACCACGCGTGCATGCTCAGTCTTGTCTGACCATTTGTGACCCCATTTACTGTACCCTGCCAGGCTCTTCTGTCCATGGGATTCTCTAGGCAAGAATACTGGTGTGAATTGCTATTTCATACCCCAGGGGACCTTTCCAACCTAGGGACCAACCCACATCTCTTGAGTCTCCTGCATTGGCAGGCAAATTCTTTACCCGTACACCACGTAGGAAGCCCAGCTCTAAGACCATAATTTCAGTCTCACTCTAAGTATAGAGAAAAAGGAGTAAAGGTTACTAGGAAGCCTACTAAACAGCAGTGTAGTTTAAAAAGAGTTCAGTAGGACACTTGGGAGTCCTCAAGCCAGAGGCGAGAGGGGAGTCTGTGTCTCTCAGGAACAATGCTGCCTTTGAATGCTTCCCAGGTTCAACCATTGACTGGGGACATCCACTGGGAAATGTGGCCTCCAAGCAAAGGCTGAGGTGGAGTTCAGAGCACCAAAGCTGCAGTCCTAATCAATTAAGCTTCCTGAAGTTGGAAGTCTATGGACCAGGGACTCTTTGAGAAGCTTGAATCTTTATCAAAGATAGTGGAAATAACATGTATATCATTGTCAAGTATAGTATACTAGTGAGTGAAAGTTGCTCAGTCGTGTCCAACGCTTTGCAACCCCGTGGACTATACAGTCCATGGAATTCTCTAGGCCAGAATACTGGAGTGGGGAGCCTTTCTCTTCTCCAGGGGATCTTCCCAACCCAGGGATCGAACCCAGGTCTCCCGCATTGCAGGTGGTTTCTTTACCAGCTGAGCCACAAAGGAAGCCCAAGAATACTGGAGTGGGTAGCTTATCCCTTCTCCAGTGGATCTTCCCAACCCAGGAATTGAACCAGGGTCTCCTGCATTACAGGTGGATTTTTTACCAACTGAGCTATCAGGGAAGCCTGTTTCTATATTATACAAAGGATTCTTTAAATGACTTTAGAGACAACTTATTTTGTTGTTGTTTTAAGGATTCATTATAAATGAACATCTTTAAATACAAAGATAATAATCCATATTGCTGTTAATGCTGCTAAGTAATATAAATATGCATAAACATAAAAGGATCAAGGGGAGAAGAGAGAAAGGAAGGAGAGGAGAAAGACTCTGACTCTGCTCTTTTTACTGTATCACTTCTTTTTACTATATCACTTTACTGCATACTTGCCAGATGAAAGATTATAGGATGGTGTAAAACACAGTAGGCAAAATGACCTGGCAATGGATGACCCCACCATATGGTCACACATAGCAAATTTGCTTCGTGCCATATGTGGTACCCATATTCTAAAAGAGCAGACTTTGTTGCTGTTTACTCTTAGGTGAAGTAGAATCTCAAGTATAGGTCAGCAAAGATTGACAAGCAGTGTTCTGGGATAAATGTAGGGCATGATATGAAGAACAGAGCTCTTTAATTACCAAAAGACGTCATTGTTAAAGCAAAAAGATGGTTTTGAGAATTCAAATAGACTTCTCCAAATAGATCAGATGAATGGGAGAACTGTACAGTTGATGTGGGCATATGGAAGAAATAGTTCTCTCCCGGTTAGATACACAGGAGGGCTATTTATATGCCTCTTTTAGAGAAGACAAGGTTAGCTTGCAGACCAGAGCCAATTTGGGAATGTGGAAGCCTTCATAAAAATCTACTTTCAAATTCTGAATATTTTTAATCTAAACGAGCTGCTAAGGAAAGAATTTTTCACTGTTGCCAGTGTTGTTCTTATTGTTTAGGTATGCAATAAGCAAAATAATAACAACAAAAAAAGTAATTTACACTTTGGAAATGGACCAAATATGTGAGCCATCTTTTAAAAATATTTTAAAATAGGGAATAATAAAAATCATTTAGATACTTAAAAATTAGGGTATGTTGTTTTCCTTTACAAAAAACTGTATCTGTAATTCTATAGTTTTAAATTTTTAATGTCATCAAGTAGAGGATTTTTTTTTTCTTTTTTAGTTGCTGAGAATGAGAAAAAATAAATTATGCTTATTATAATTTAAAGGAATAAATTTAATACAAAGATGATATTATTATGCAAAACATATCAGTGGTAGGCATAAAATAAAGACAGAGAAAGATCAAACCACAAGTTGTTCTTGATAAAGTTGTTTTAGACTGTTGCTGACCAACCTAGATAGCATATTGAAATATTACTTTGCCAACAAAGTCCCGTCTAGTCAAGGCTATGGTTTTTCCAGTGGTCATGTATGGATGTGAGAGTTGGACTGTGAAGAAAGCTGAGCGCTGAAGAATTGATGGTTTTGAACTGTGGTGTTTTAGAAGACTCTTGAGAGTCCCTTGGACTGCAAGGAGATCCAACCAGTCCATCCTAAAGGAAATCAGTCCTGGGTATACATTGGAAGGGCTGATGCTGAAGCTGAAACTCCAATACTTTGGCCATTTCATGCAGAGTTGACTCATTTGAAAAGACCCTGATGCAGGGAGGGATTGGGGGCAGGAGGAGAAGGTGACAACAGAGGATGAGCTGGCTGGATGGCATCACTGGACATGAGTTTGGGTAAACTCTGGGATTTGATGATGGACAGGGAGGCCTAGAGTGCTGTGGTTCATGGGGTTGCAAAGAGTCAGACACGACTGAGGACTGAACTGAACTGAACTGAAAGGGCTTAAATTGTTTTTATGTTTTCCAGTGAGAATTTTAGCTTCAATTAAAACATTCTATTACAGTTTTAGGCTGTGAATTCTATGTTTACTTGTCACTAGGAGATAGAGTAATGAGACCTCATATTATATAATAAAAGATTCTTCTTCTAATTCAAAAAGAAGGGAAGATCTGTCAACAAACCCAGCTTTCAGTAATATCAGGTATTAAGAAGAAGCAATATTTATCATTAACTCAGTTTTTAACACCTTCAATTATTAATTTAATCATTTAATGTTAGAGAAATTAGCAACCTGCCTAAGGCCATGTGACTAATCTATGAAGCAACAAAGGACCCACAGATTCTTAATTTTTACTTTGTAACCCAGAATAATAGGCCACCCAAGCTCTGATAATTTATAAACCTTAAAAGAAGCAATTAAAATATCAGAAGCCAAAAGAAAATAATAAATAAAATCAGTATGGGTTCATGAAGGAGGCAGTTTTCTGTTTCCAAATACCATGATTTATTTATAAGTATATTTCCTTTTAGTTGACTTTGTGGCGCCTTTATATTTAAAATCTGAAGACTGAAAGTAACCATGGAAGTCACTTTTCCCCCCAACTCCATAAACTGGCACTTAACCATTCCTGCTCAATTGATGTCTGCCTTTTGAGTACCTGCCAGAAAAGGAGATGCCCAGCCTCTCAGTTGGACATTCAGACTTGTCTTGTAAACAGGGAATTCTTATCTACAACCTATATTGTTCTTAAGTCTTCAGAATTAGAGAAGAATTGGCCATAACCCAACTCTTTTCACAAAGGCATTAATATTTTCAAAGTGAATCTTCATCTTTGATCTTCCATACTTTAAGAAACTTGGCAGTGTTTCTTCAGTACTAGCTTTCCCACTTGTCTGTCCAGTTTCTATTTGAATTTTTATAATAGATAATAGTGACTTTCATTGTATACTTCTTTTTCTAGTCTTTCCTTAGAGTTGTAACTTGAAAGTGAAATATCAG
This sequence comes from Bos indicus x Bos taurus, assembly GCF_003369695.1. Classification (NCBI taxonomy): domain Eukaryota; kingdom Metazoa; phylum Chordata; class Mammalia; order Artiodactyla; family Bovidae; genus Bos; species Bos indicus x Bos taurus. Next base: position 84,540,346 of record NC_040079.1, read on the forward strand.
TATAGATTAAGTTACAAATCTGGGCACTGGTGGGTATTGCCATTCCTACCTGCCAGGCACCAGCTATCTGTAATGTCTACATGTCACTGTTTTAGAAACAAGATACCCAGAATTATCTTGTTCTCAGATTGATGGCTGTGAAATAAAAATTGACAAGAAGACAGATGAACAGGTCTGTGTTTTTAAGAAAATCAGCATCTTGTCTTGTGGCTTTAAACCTGTAGAAACACCAAGAGTGTTTTATTTATTTATTTATTTCTTATCTGGCAAACTAAAACATTAGCTCTTAGACAAATTTGCCCCAGGACAGAAAGGCTGGCCCACTTTCTTATAAATTCTCTCAGTGGAGGAAGCCAGAAAATGTGTTAGTTTAGTTCAGGTTGTTGGATTTGCTACAGGAAAAATCAAACCACACTACAAAGATTTAACAGATAATTATGTCGTCTTTAACCACAAACTAATAACTAAGGACTTATGAAGGAGTTAAGATACTTGAAGAGAAAAACAAATTCTAAATATATTCCTGTTCTTTAAAATCATGGTCACATTTCCAACTAAATAAATAATTACCTTCTCCATTCTGGAATCTACAAGGCCCAGTAGAATTTGCAGTAGACCAGGAAAGTGGAATTCAAGAAAGGGGTTATAATTACAATACTGTTATAAATTTACTCAGACAAATCACTTACATTTGATTTGCCTCAGTTTATTTGGATCTAGATTGTGATAGCCGGTCTCTTTGCTTAATACTTAAACATAATGTTTTTCTATAAATGGTGAAAAACTGTTTATAAAAAAAGAATATAGACAAATATTTCTGGATTTGTTTTTTTATTTTATTTTTTAACTTTACAATATTATAATATTTCTATCAACTTGTAATATGCTCTTTTCTGAAAATAATGTTTTGCCAAAAGAACGTTACTTGGGCAAAATAAAAGTAGCTTAACATGGTTAAATATTTTCTCATTGGTGAATGTACCATTTGGTTTTACATATATGTTTGATGTTTATCAGAGCTCATATTTATGTATCTAGTTACATGTTACAGGAATATTTTTGTTGTAATTCTTTATTAACTGAGAATAGTGCTCAATAATGGAGAAGGAAATTGCCTGGAGAATCCCAGGGACGGGGAAGCCTGATGGGCTGCCGTCCATGGGGTCACACAGAGTCGGACATGACTGAAGTGATTTAGCAGCAGCAGCAGCAGCAGCAGTGCTCATTAAAGTTATGTAAATAAATATATGTTGTACATATCTATCGTCTAGTTCTTTGAACAATAATTTCTTGGACTTCGGGGAAATATTCTTAAAAATATTTGGTTTGTGTCTGATTTCAGAAAAAAGAATTCTATAGACAGGATAATATATAACACTAATCTAATACACAATGATAATCTTTGCCATTTAACTATAAATGATTAATCCTTACATGTGACCCATATTTGGCATTATAAAATACTCTTTATTATGATCGCTGTTGTCAAAAAGCTTACATTTTTGAATATTTTTTACATTATTAGATTAATAATTCCATATATTTTGAGAATAAATATTTTTTACCTTATTACTTTCTTCTATATTTTGTTCTGTGATTAGATTTTAAAAATATCACAAATCAAGTCAGAAGTTATGCATACTACTTTGATCATGCTGCTACTTTGATGCATGCTTTTGTTGGCAAGACTGGGAGCCATTCATGCTCATTCTTGGAAGATCTACCTATCTGTTTATCTACTCTATCTATCTCAAATCATCATCTATCAAGGACTTCTACCTAAAATGAATTTTCTGTAAGACTCTGTGAACTCTACAAATGGACTACTCTGAACTACTCAAATAAAGTTATTATGCTATAAATATCATTTCCAGAGTAGTGATTTTCTGCATTAAAAAACATGGTGGTTTTCTGCATTAAGAAATAAAACATAAAATATTTGTGTAAGATTTAAATAGTCAAGAATTATACTTTACTTAGAATCTTTACCTAATAGGAATGTATTTACAAAGTATATTCAAAGCTAAGATGTCTTTCCTGGAGGAAAATTTCGCATCTTGAAGCAGATAGAAATTTCCAGTATTTATGCTCTGTACCTTCTTTTGGTTTAGATAGCTGTTTGTTGCTGATGTGAAAGAAGAGGGAGAGGAATGGCATCCTTACAAGGAAGAAAAACATCTGGAATCAAGGAGTAGGCTCCACAAGTCATTAAAGCCTTGCTCTTCTAAGTAAAAGGCAAAACTCTACAAGTGTCTTGAAACATTAGGTTAAGGCTCATTGTCCTTGGGCTGTGTGGGCTATGCTCTTGACTTACTGGTCACTGGCTCATGATCAAGTTTGTTTTTCTGATCTCCTGATGGACTTTCTGCTCTACACTGCTACATAAACCACCAGACTACACCCTCAATCACACTTAGAAATGTTTCCTGAGATGTGGTTTTTGCAGTAACTTTTTCCCCCCCAGTTATGGCAAGCAGTTCAATCCCAGCTAATCTTATCCCTCATTTATTATTATTATTATTTTTATTTTGGTGCAGGAAGGGATTTCTTGGATTCGGCTCTCCCCTTTGCTTCTGGTTTATTCAAATTTAAATATAGCTGAAATTTATCAACAAGGAAGTACTAAACAAACCTTTGTTTAAATTTCCAACATCATTCTAAAGAGTCTCTTATTTTGACCTAACTATAATACAGATGACTATAATGCAGACTAGAGATCTCTTCAAAAAAGTTAGAGATACCAAGGGAACATTTCTTGCAAACATGGGCACAATAAAAGGCAGAAATCATATGGACCTAACAGAAGCAGAAGATATTAAGAAGAGGTGTCAAGAATATACAGAACTATACAAAAAAGATCTTAACGAACCAGATAACAATGATGGTGTGATAAGCCAGACATCATGGAGTGCGAAGTCAAGTGGGCCTTAGAAAGCATCACATGAACAAAGCTAGTGGAGGTGATGGAATTCCAGTTGGGCTATTTCAAATCCTAAAAGATGATGCTGTGAAAGTGCTGCACTCAATAGGCCAGCAAATTTGGAAACCTCAGCAGTGGCCACAAGACTGGAAAAGGTCAGTTTTCATTCCAATCCCAAAGAAAGGCAATGCCAAATAATGTTTAAACTACTGCAGAATTGTACTTATCTCACACGCTAGTATGGAGAAGGCAATGGCAACCCACTCCAGTAAAGTAATGCTCAAAATTCTCCAAGCCAGGCTTCAACAGTACCTAAACCTTGAACTTCCAGATGTTCAAGCTGGTTTTAGAAAAGGCAGAGGAACCAGAGATCAAACTGCCAACATCAGTTGATCATAAAAAAAACAAGAGAATTCCAGAAAAATATCTACTTCTGCTTTATTGATTATGCCAAAGCCTTTGACTGTGTGGATTACAAAAAAACTTGAAAATTCTTCAAGAGATGGGAATACCAGACCACCTGACCTGCCTCCTGAAAAATCTGTGTGCAGGTCAAGAAGCAACAGTTAGAATCGGACATGGAACAATGGACTGGTTCCAAATCGGGAAAGGAGTATGTCAAGGCTGTATATTGTCACCCTGTTTATTTTACTTCTATGCAGAGTACATCATGTAAAATGCCAGGCTAGAAGAAGCACAAGCTGGAAATAAGATTGCCAGGAGAAATCTCAATAACCTCTGATATGCAGATGACACCACCCATATGGCAGAAAGCGAGGAGGAACTTAAGAGCCTCTTGATGAAAATGAAAGAGGAGAGTGAAAAAGCTGGCTTAAAATTCAACATTCAAAAAACAAAGATCATGGCATCCAGTCCTATCACTTCATGGCAAATAGATGGGGAAATAATGAAAGACTTTTTCTTGGGCTTCAAAATCACTGCAGATGGGGACTTCAGCCATGAAATTAAAAGACATTTGCTCTGTGGAAAAAAAAAGTTATGATCATCCTAGACAGCATAGTAAAAAGCAGAGACATTATTTTGGCAACAAACATCTGTCTAGTCAAAGCTATGTTTTTCCAGTAGTCATGTATGGATGTGAGAGTTGGACCATAAAGAAGGTTGAGCACCAAAGAATTGATGCTTTTTAACTGTGGTCTTGGAGAAGACTCATGAGAGTTCTTTGGACTGCAAGGAGATCAAACCAGTTAATCCTATAGGAAATCAATACTGAATGTTAATTGGAAGGACTAATGCTGAAGCTGAAGCTCCAGAACTTTGGCTACCTGATGCAAAGAACTGACTCGCTGGAAAAGATCCTGATGCTGGGAAAGATTGAAGGCAGGAGGAAAAGGGGATGACAGAGGATGAGATGGTTGGATGGCATCACTTACTCTATGGACATGAGTTTGAGCAAGCTCTGGGAGTTGGTGATGGACAGGGAAGCCTGGTGTGCTACAGTCCATGGGGTCACACAGAGTCGGACACTATTGAGCAACTGAACTGAACTGATAATACAGATGAAAGTAGGTTATGCGTGATATTTTGGTTAGATCATTTCCTCATCATTTATTGCTATTGTAATTGTTTTTTCTTCTTTAGAAAGTATAAGAGATTTGAATTTTGCTTGTCATTGCTCTTTATGAGGGCATAGTTGTGTTTTTTTTTTTTTATAAAAGATAGTGCTTAATTTTTTAAACATTTATTTTAATTGGAGGATAATTGCTTTACAATGTTGTATTGGTTTCTGCCATACATCAACATGAAACAGCCATATGTATACACATGTCTCCTCCTTCTTGAACTCCCACCCCATCCCACTCCTCCAAGTTGTCACAGAGCACCAGGCTGAGCTCCCTGTGATACAAAGCAACTTCCCATTAGCTATCTAGTTTATACACAATAATGTACATATTTCAATGCTTCTCTTTCAATTCATCTCACCCTCTACTTCCCTTACTGTGTCCATAAGTCTGCTCTCTATCTATGTCTGAGTCTCTATTCCTGCCTTGCAAATAGATTCATCAGTACCATTTTTCTAGATGCCATATATATGCATTAATGTACAGTATTTTTTTCTTTTTCTAACTTACTTCACTGTATAATAGGCTCTAGGGGTAGTGTTTAATATTAACACAGTAATATTTACACAACACCATCTTTTGTCAACATTTCTAAAAAAGAAAAAGAAAAATTATAGTATAGAGAAACTCTGTGCCAGGAAAAGTACTGGATCTTGATAGAAATTAACTTCACCATTCATTTATTAATGTAACAAATATTTATTGAGCAATCACTAGTTGCTCATCATTATACAAGTCATGTGGATTACATCACTGGAAAAAGAAGAAAAAGAAAACAAAGTTCTGCCCTGATGAAGCTTTATTCTACCTAGAGTTGAGGTTGGAAGGTTAAATATGATATCATATATATAATAAAATTATTTGTCATGGTTGGAGGTAATGAATATATGGAAAAATATACAGCTGTCTTTGCAGACTAGACATGTAAGTGACTCGGTGAAAATTTTAATCAGTAGTCACAGTGGGCTTCATTGAGCAGGTGACATGTGGTCATAGAGAAGAAAGCTATGAAGGGCTGAATGTGGGAGCACATGTGGTATGTTTCCAACATCAACAAGGCCAGAGTAGCTGGAGTGGAGTGAGCAGGCAAAGAGTATAGGATGGGCCTCGATCTCATAGGTTCTCAGAAGGGCCTTGTAAGCCATTGCAAGTGTTTCAGCTGTAGTTATAAATAAATGGGTGATATTTCAGGGATTTGATTAACAGGATAATATGATGGAACATAAACTCTATTACAGTTACTCTGACCTCTTTGTTAAGAAACCTCTAGAGGAGAAAGAGGACATTTAAAATAATGGTAACTCAGATAAATGAGGTGGGTATACACGATTGAACTGTGGTGAATTCTGCATATCTTTTGAAAATAAAACTATGTATATTTTCTGATAGATTAGATCTTATATAAATGAAAAAGATGAATCAAGTATTTAAACTGCAAGATTACCTAAGATTTATCAAAGGATTGACAATAGCTCGAGAAGAAGGACCAAGACTGAGGTCTGAAACATTTATTATTAAGGGTCAGGGAAAAGAAGAGCATAACATATAAGTAGATTCAAGTAAGTAAAAGGACAAGAGAAAGTGGGGACCAAGAGAAGAAAAAGAAATCAAAACAGCAGTAAATATCAACTGTTTTAAAAGCAAATATTAATCAGGGGTCAATGAGAAACATAGAACCACTGTGTGTGTTATAGAAAAATTATTGCTTATAGAATTGCAAGAGAAGATAAAGAAGTAAGAAAAGGTGATCTCCAAAAAGGATATAAGTGATCAAGGAAAAGTTGCTAACCAGCCTTCCTGATGGACAGTTGGTAGAGAAGACTATGGGAGGCTGTTGCCTTTGCGTTTGGTCATGGCTTGGCTTGTCATTAAAGAGCAGGGCTGCTAGTTGGAAGAAAAGCTGTAAGCAGGGAGGGGTTAGAGGAAAGATAAGTTGAAAGCCACCAGCACTTTGTGTCCATTTCTTAACATGCAGAAACACTATAATCTCCACGAAGTAATCAATGATTCTTCAATTTTGTCTTCCCAATCTTGTGAATATTTCCCTCTTGGCTAATTGCAACTCAGAACTATAAAGGAAAAAAAATTCTAGAAAATGTAGTTATAGCTTGGCCATGTTGACATCGTATGAAACTACTACAGTCCACCACTTTTCAACTTGATAGCCATGTGTACCAATTTGAATCATATTTCCATTTTCACCTAAAGACAATAGCAAAAGCATGTGTTAGCTTTAGCTGGTATAACTATCCCTCCTGCTGCTAAAAACATACTACTCTCCAAAAGAGGATACAAAGTCTATGTAGCACAGTATCAACATGTGGGTAACCTTTAGTCATTATTTAGCTGAGGTATATTCCCTCTTGAGATTTTAAAACTTATTTACTGATAAGATATAAGTTTAACCATTCTATTAACCCCGCATTCAAGGTCAGAGAAACCCCAGCAACACAGTAGCTGCTGGAGCAGCGGCTGCGCAGCACTAGAGTGGTGGCTGTGCAGAGCTGGAGTGGCTATGAAAAGATACCCCATGCCCAATGGCAAAGGAGAAGCCCCAGCAAGATGGTAGGAGGGGCAAATTCGCATTTAGAATCGAACCCCATTCCCACCAGAGATGCTCAGGGGGCTCAAACAAACCTTGTGCAAACCAGGACGCAAGGATCCCACAGAGACTGAGACAGAACTGTGTTGAGTGCCTCCTGTGGAGGTAAGGGTCAGCAGGGACTGCCACAGGGACAGGGGCTCTGGGTGCGGCAGACTTGGATATGGCATGGGCCCTCTTGGAGGAGGTTGCCATTAACCACACCTTAGAGCTGCCAGGACTTACACAGGGCTGGGAAATAGACTCTTACAGAAGGCACAAACAGAAACTTATATGCATCAGGACCCAGGAGAAAGCAACACTGACCCCAAAAGAGAGAGACCCAGACTTGCCGGAAGTGTCCAGGAGACTCCAGCAGAGGCGTGGTGCGGTGGTGGTTGGCTGTAGGGTTGGGGGCACTGAGTGTAGCAGTGCATGCATGGGATCTTTTGAAAGAGGTTGCCATTATCTTATTATCTCCACCATAGTTTTAGTTCAGTTCAGTTCAGTCGCTCAGTGGTGTCCAACTCTTTGCGACCCCATGAATCGCAGCACGCCAGGCCTCCCTGTCCATCACCAACTCCCGGAGTTCACTCAGACTCACATCCATCGAGTCAGTGATGCCATCCAGCCATCTCATCCTCTTCCTCCCCTTCTCCTCCTGCCCCCAATCCCTCCCAGCATCAGAGTCTTTTCCAATGAGTCAACTCTTCGCATGAGGTGGCCAAAGTACTGGAGTTTCAGCTTTAGCATCATTCTTTCCAAAGAAATCCTAGGGCTGATCTCCTTCAGAATGGACTGGTTGGATCTCCTTGCAGTCCAAGGGACTTTCAAGAGTCTTCTCCAACACCACATTTCAAAAGCATCAATTTTTTGGCGCTCAGCCTTCTTCACAGTCCAACTCTCACATCCATACATGACGACTGGAAAAACCATAGCCTTGACTAGACGGACCTTTGTTGGCAAAGTAATGTCTCTGCTTTTCAATATGCTATCTAGGTTGGTCATAACTTTTCTTTCAAGGAGTAAGCGTCTTTTAATTTCATGGCTGCAGTCACCATCTGCAATGATTTTGGAGCCCAAAAAAATAAAGTCTGACACTGTTTCCACTGTTTCCCCATCTATTTCCCATGAAGTGATGGGACCAGATGCCATGATCTTCATTTTCTGAATGTTGAGCTTTAAGCCAACTTTTTCACTCTCCACTTTCACTTTCATCAAGAGGCTTTTAGTTCCTCTTCACTTTCTGCCATAAGGGTGGTGTCATCTGCATATCTGAGGTTATTGATATTTCTCCCAGCAATCTTGATTCCAGCTTGTGCTTCTTCTAGCCCAGCGTTTCTCATGATGTGCTCTGCATTGAAGTTAAATAAGCAGGGTGACAATATACAGTCTTGACATGACTTTAAGTAGCTATAAATACTTTGAATTAAACAAAATAATCTTTAATTTGATCTCTGCTTCCTCTGCCTTTTTTAAAACCAGCTTAAACATCTGGAAGTTCACAATTCAAGTATTCCTGAAGCCTGGCTTGGAGAATTTTGAGCATTACTTTACTAGCGTGTGAGATGAGTACAGTTGTGTGGTAGTTTGAGCATTCTTTGGCATTGCCTTTCTTTGGGATTGGAATGAAAACTGACCTTTTCCAGTCCTGTGGCCACTGCTGAGTTTTCCAAATGTGCTGGCATATTGAGTGCAGCACTTTCACAGCATCATCTTTTAGGATTTGAAATAGCTCAACTGGAATTCCATCACCTCCACTAGCTTTGTTTGTAGTGATGCTTCCTAAGGCCCACTTGACTTCACATTCCAGGATGTCTGGCTCTAGATGGGTGATCATACCTTTGTCATTATCTGGGTCATGAAGATCTTTTTTGTACAGATCTTCTGTGTATTCTTGCCACCTCTTCTTAATTTTTCCTGTTTCTATTAGGTCCATACCATTTCTCTCCTTTATTGAGCCCATCTTTGCATGAAACGTTCCTTTATCTCTAATTTTCTTAAAGTGATCTCTAGTCTTTCCCATTTATAGCTTTCCTCTATTTCTTTGCATTGATCACTGAAGAAGGCTTTCTTATCTCTCCTTGCTATTCTCTCTGCATTCAAATGGGTATATCCTTCCTTTTCTCCTTTGCTTTTTGCTTCTCTTCTTTCACAGGTATTTGTAAGGCCTCCCCAGACAGCCATTTTGCTTTTTTGCATTTCTTTTTCTTGGGGATGGTCTTGATTCCTGTCCTGTACAATGTCACAAACCTCCATCCATAGTTCATCAGGCACTTTGTCTATCAGATCTAGTCCCTTACATCTATTTCTCATTTCTCTTGTATAATCATAAGGGATTTGATTTAGGTCATATCTGAATGGTCTAGTGGTTTTCCCTACTTTCTTCAATTTAAGTCTGAATTTGGCAATAAGGAGTTCATGATCTGAGCCACAGTCAGCTCCTGGTCTTGTTTTTGCTGACTGTATATAGCTTCTCCAACTTTGGCTGCAAAGAATATAATTAATCTGATTTTGGTATTAACCATCTGGTGATGTCCATGCGTAGAGTCTTCTCTTGTGTTGTTGGAAGAGGGTGTTATGACCAGTGTGTTCTCTTGGCAAAACTCTATTAGCCTTTGCCCTGTTTCATTCTGTACTCCAAAGCCAAATTTGCCTGTTACTCCAGGTGTTTCTTGACTTCCTACTTTTGCATTCCAATACCCTATGATAAAAAGGACATCTTTTTTGGGTGTTAGTTCTAAAAGGTCTTGTAGGTCTTCATAGAACCGTTCAACTTCAGTTTCTTCAGCATTACTAGTTGGGGCATAGACTTGGATTACTGTGATATTGAATGGTTTGCCTTGGAAATGAACAGAGATTGTTCTGTCATTTTTGAGATTGCATCCAAGTACTGCATTTCAGACTCTTCTGTTGACTATGATGCTCCTCCATTTCTTCTAAGGGATTCTTTCCCACAGTAGTAGACATAATGGTCATCTGAGTTAAATTCACCCATTCTAGTACATCTGAGTTCACTGATTCCTAGAATGTCGACGTTCACTCTTGCTATCTCCTGTTTGACCACTTCCAATTTGCCTTGATTCATGGACCTAACATTCCAGGTTCCAATGCAATATCACTCTTTACAGCTTAGGACCTTGTTTCTATCACCAGTCACATCCATAGCTGGGTGTTGTTTTTACTTTGGCTCCATCCTTTCATTCTTCCTGGAGTTATTTCTTCACTGATCTCAAGTAGCATACTGGGCATCTACCGACCTGGGGAACTCATCATTCAGTGTCCTATATTTTTGCCTTTTCATACTGTTCATGGGGTTCTCAAGCCAAGAATACTGAAGTGGTTGCCAGTCCCTTAAAGTAGTGCTCAAAATTCTCCAAGCCAGACTTCAACAGTACATGAATTGTGAACTTCCAGATGTTCAATCTGGTTTTAGAAAAGGCAGAGTAACCAGAAATCAAATTGCCAACATCCATTGGATCAAGAACATGCAAGCGAGATCCAGAAAAACATCTATTTCTGCTTTATTGACTATGCCAAAGCCTTTGACTGTGTGGATCACATTAAACTGTGGAAAATTCTGAAAGAGATGGGAATACCAGACCACCTGACCTGCCTCCTGAGAAATTTGTATACAGGTCAGGAAGCAACAGTTAGAACTGGATATGGAACAGCAGACTGGTTCCAAAGGAAAAGGAGTATGTCAAGGCTGTATATTGTCACCCTGCTTATTTAACTTATATGCAGAGTACAACGTGAGAAATGCTGGGCTGGAGGAAGCACAAGCTGTAATTAAGATTTCTGGGAGAAATATCAATAATCTCAGATATGCAGATGACACCACCTTTATGGCAGAAAGCAAAGAAGATCTAAGGAACCTCTTGATGAAGGTGAAAGAGGAGAGTGAAAAAGTTGGCTTAAAGCTCAACATTCATAAAAGTAAGATCATGGCATCTGGTCCCATCATTCCATGCAAATAGATGGGGAAACAGTGGATACCGTGACAGACTTTATTTCTTGGACTCCAAAATCACTGCAGATAGTTACTTCAGGCATGAAATTAAAAGACGCTTACTCCTTGGAAGGAAAGTTATGACCAACCTAGACAGCATATTAAAAAGCAGAGGCATTACTTTGCTAACAAACATCCATCTAGTCAAGGCTATGGTTTTTCCAGTAGTTGTGTATGGGTGTGAGATTTGGACTGTAAGGAAAGCTGAGTCCCAAAGAATTGATGCTTTTGAACTGTGGTGTTGGAGAAGACTCTTGAGAGTCCCTTGGACTGCAAAGAGATCCAACCAGTTAATCCTAAAGGAAATGAGTCTTGAATATTCATTGGAAGGATTGATGCTGAAGTTGAAACTCCAAATCTTTGGCCACCTGATACAATGAACTGACTCATTTGAAAAGACCCTGATGCTGGGGAAGATTGAACGTGGGAGGAGAAGGGGAGGACATAGGATGAGGTGGTTGGATGACATCACCGATTCAACAGACATGAGTTTGAGTAAACTCTCAGAGTTGGTGATGGACAGGGAGGCCTGGCATGCTGCAGTTCTTGGGGTCACAAAGAGTCCTACATAACTGAGTGACTGAAATGAACTGAACTGAACTTGTTTTAATTATTAGGAAAATGGGAGATTAAGAAAAATAAAGAAAATGAAATGAATAATAAAATATATTTGTAAGTATGTAAGGAAGAAATGCAGCTACTTCAACCCTCAGTTCTATATGTGGTCATATAATCATAGCTATGATTTATATTGTCTTAGCCTACTCATTTCACATTTCATTTGCCCTCAGGAAGAACCTCATCTGGGTACATATCATTGCCTAATGGTGTGATCCAAGGCTTTATTCCTGACCAGTCTGTCCATTGACAGTCCCCCTGTATCAGGCTATTGTAATTTGTTTCCTTAAATTTTACTACAGAATGTGGATGAATGGAGGGATATCTCAGAGGATCACCTTCATTACAGCTATACTGCTTCTAAACCCTTCATCTCTATCCAATTTCCACTTAATAGAATGTGTTCTGCCATCTGTATAGTAACCCTGCGCTTTTCCTGTTGATACATCATAATGAGAATTTCATTGATGACAGACTGGTGACAGACTGAATTTCCAGGGTTCTGTAACCACTGCTATACTTCCTGGTGGTAACATTCCACCAGGAATGCAAGCTCCCTCCACTAATCCAGCAAAACCCAGTGTTGCAGGAAGGGAAGCACATGTTTTGTGTAAGGTTGAGAATTCATTATACATTGTGATTTTACTGCTCACAGAATTAGACTGTTGGTTTGGTTTCAGAAGTTTCAACCTCTATGGCTGTAGCAGACAAGGTTTTTTTTTTTTTCTTTTAGGAAGTCTTAGAATTTATTTTTTTCTTACTATATCTTTAAATGTGAATTTAAAGATTTGAGTTTATAATTTTCCTTCTCCAAGTTTCTCCCACACTTAAAAGCATGTGACTACGGACTTTTTGGTGGCCTGGTAATTAAGATTCCATGCTTCCGTTGCAGAGGCAAGAGTGTGATTCTTGGTTAGGGAATTAAGATCCCACATGTATGCAGCACAGCCCCCTTGCCCCCCCCCCCACCTCCCCAAATAAGTTACCTACCAAGCCCATTGTGACCCTACTGTTTCTAAAGATTTAGTGGTAACAACATCTTGGTTACTTAAAACCTTGCTTCTGTAGACACCTGTTTATAGATGTTTCAAAACAATAATGTAAGCAATTGTTTGCCATTATATGATATGTGGCTCAGACAGTAAAGAATCTGCCTGCAATGTGGGAGACCTAGGTTCAATCCCTGGATTGGGAAGATGCCCTGGAGAAGGGCATGGCTACCCATTCCAGTATTCTTGCCTGGAGCATTCCTTGGACAGAAGAGCCTGGCAGGATAAAGTCCATGTGGTCACACAGAGTCAGACACAACTGAGTGAGTAACACTTTCAAATAGAATTCAGCATTCCTCCACCCTCAACATATGCTATGAACTATTCCATTGTTCCCTCTCTCACTATCAAAAGTGTCATTTATACCTTTGAATCTAATCAGATCATGTAACTAATCCCACACTTCTATCCTTAAGGTTATATTGACTCAGACTTGTATGCCATGAAATAATTAATATTTCCAACCATGCTTTGATAGAGGATTTCAGATATAGACAATACTTAACACTTTCCAAATGATTCATCTAAGCATTTCATTAAATTACTTTGAGGCAAAGAAAACTATTAAATATATGAAAAAGTGTTAGTTGCTCAGTTATGTCCAACTCTTTGCAATCCCATGGACTGTAGCCCACCAAGCTCCTCTGTCTGTGAAATTCTCTAGGCAGGAATACAGGAGTGGGTAGCCATGCCCTTCTCCAGGGGATCTTTCTAACTCAGGGATCAAACCCAGGTCTCAGTCTCCTGAAGTCCTGCATTGGCAGGTGGATTGTTTATCACTGAGCCACCTGGGAACCCCTTTTATACCTTGTTGTGTAGCTTCACACTATTACATCAAATAGATGTACTTATTTAAACATTCCGCTACTATTAATTTCTCAATACAAAAGCCAGTGGATTTTTTGATTGCAACAATCAGAAAACAATTCAAACTTCTTAAACCAAAAAGCGAAAAGTAATATCTTGGTTGAGAAATTGTGACATAATTATTCATGATCTAGCAACTTCAAGTTAAATGTCACATTCAATAATTTCCAACATATTTAAAATAAAATAAGATAAATGGACAAATCTCCCATTTTAATAAAGAGAAGCAGAGAGATAACACCCAACAATCACTGGTCCAAATCTCAAAACATATCCTGTAGAACAATTAATACCAGATGCCCTCTCTTCCCTTCCAGCAGCAGAGTTCCAGCATGAGTTCCATGTCCAGCCAATCTTATTCTGCTTTCTAGGAAGGTCACTTGTTTTCACTCCATGGTCAGTCAAATTTGAAAGGCCTTAAGGAGGAGAATTTTCTTACTGGAAAAATCTTCATCTTTATTGCTCACGTCCTCAGAGTATGGGTTTGGGAGCCAATAGACTGAGGAGTAAGTATAGCTGTGCCAAGACTGGTACCCTCCTTCAGGGTTTGTCAGGAAAAGTACCTCTCTCAAACGATTAGCAAGATGTCACCTTTCTTATCTGTGGTCAGGTTCCAAAGGCAAAGATCAGTGGAGAACCATAGGTGATTTATCATGACTTTGGTCTGGGAATTCCTTCTCTTACAGAAAAAATTCTGTGTTTATATCTCCCTCACTCTCAGCTAATGACTTAGGTCTATTTCTCAACAAATTTTGAATTAATAGCCAGAGATAAAGGTGAGAAACGAATCACCCCTTGTCCAAAGGTTAAGAAAGAACGTTTCTCAACAAATTAGTTTTCTTTCTTTTATTTTTCTAGACAAGCCTATTTCAACACAATGGAAATGAGACTTTAATGAAGGCCATAGGAATGAGCTTATAAAAATGCTCTTATTTTTCTTTATTTCCTGACTTTGTAACTCATAGTTTCATTCTTGTACAATAGAATACATTTCAAACACCTGTTTTTTGTATCTGTGGGCGGGGGGTGAAAAATAGATAGTAAGATAGTCACCTTTTTAGCTGAGGAAGAAGGACCCTCATGTTCCTCTCTTCAATTCTGTATTTTAGAGTTTGAATTTTAACATATCTCCTTATTTACCTTGTTCCTATGCTCTTGACTTATCTTTTACTCCGGCCACATCTTGGCAAGGACTTTGTGGAAGTGCAAGATGACAGCACCTCATACATAACATACCTCATGTTTCTAACTTTTGGCATGGGTCTCCCTGATGAAACCATCTTGTAATTACACTTGTGAAACCTAGAGAAATCTCTTTACCATTGGGAGGAGGCTCGTAGATAAATGTGTTCTGTTCTTCTTTGAGCAGACAATTCTGAGTATATACTTCAGTGTTCCTCACAAGGTCCTGATGGAAGCTAGTCCACATTGACCACAGCAGTGACCGACTCTAGAAAACATTTTTGTTTTGGTTTTCTCTCTTTCTCAATTTGCTGTTCCCAGTCCCCCAGCCAGATTCTGGGGATCATTCTCAAACTATGCTTGCTACCTTTCCTCAAATATTTGTTCCAGGCTATTCTTTCTGAAGGAGAACTCAGGCTAAAGCATCTTCAGTTTTATATGAAACAATCATCATTTTATTTGACATTTTGTTAGTAATTGGCCAGCCCCAGGATGCATCAGGCAGAGTTGAATTTCCAGGCTTAAATGATTCCATGAGAATTTCCGCTCCATGTCTTTTCTCTGCTTTCCTCTTAAGTTGTTTCAGTCAAGTAGACAGTTCCACATGGTGGCAGGATTACCACCACTGGTTTGTGGCTTCTACTCTAAGGGAGACTCAGAAAATGCATGCTTCTTTTCCAAAAGTTTCACCAAAAATCCTAGTTGTATCTAGTCAGTTTGGCTTAAATCACATCACAGACTCAAGTAGTCACTGTCCAGGGTATGGAAGGCTTTGATCCCTGGAGTGATTGAGGGAGGAGAGGGGAGAGGTGTGGTTTCCCAAAGAAAGATCAATTTACCATTACAGAATAGCAAAAGATATGTAACAGGCATTGTTTCTTTCTATCTTCTCCTCCTCTTAGTCTCTCTGCTATTTTAGCAATCTATATTTTATAAATAATTTTATTACTATACTGTAAATTGACTTCTTTATTATACTTTCCCTTGTCTTATAAAGGACAAAGGAATATTTTTAAATCAATAAAATATATTAAAATAGTTAAAATGCATGAGTAAAATATAAAGTGGAACATTTTGATGAAACTAGGAGTTAGAATAGAAACCCTAACTCATAGTAGAAGTGAAAGTGAAAGTCACTCAGTCATGTCTGACTTTTTGTGACCCCATGGACTCTAGTCCATGAGATTCTCCAGGCCAGAATACTGGAGTGGGTAGCCTTTCCATTCTCCATGGGATCTTCCCAACCCAGGGATTGAACCTAGGTCTCCCTCATTGCAGGCAGATTCTTTACCACCTGAGCCACAAGGGAAGCCCAAGAATACTGGAGTGGGTAGCTTATCCCTTCTCCAGCAGATCTTCCCAACCCAGGAATTGAACCAGGGTCTCCTTCATTGAAGCTTTCTTATGGTTATTATGATCAAGCAAATGCAATTAATTAAGAAAATTTGTGGGGTTTTTTTTCCACAAAAGCAAACATTAAGAGAGAAAAAAAAAAGGAAAATATTTCTCTCACCAGCACCAGAAATTACTCCAGTAGTCCTCACCAAGAAAACCATGTACCATTAACAACATACACTTTCAGTTACTTCTTTATAGTAAAATATTGAAGTATTTCATAGAACTGGTCCTTCTAAAGCCATTCAGCATAAGGTTAGAGCATTATACTGAAATGTAATGTAGAACAAACAGTTCTATGGATGCCAACATCCTAAATTCTGGGTATGTGGTTCTGTAATAGCCTGACTTCTCATTAGTATATTAAATTATTTAGAGGAAATTTATAATAAACATTTTTATTCATTCTTTATTTCATTCACGTATTTATTCAACATATACTATCTACTCTGTTCCATAATATGTGCTAAGTGTTTGGAATGTGATGGTGAACAAATCCAGATAAAATGGGTGCTCTCATGGAGCCAAAAGTCTAAGGGAAGAGACTGACATCCACCACCATATTTAAGGAGATAAAGTTACACACAGATATAAATGCTTCAAAGAGATTAACCTGTCACTGGTCTCTGCTAGGACACTTCTAAATATTATATATATATATCCTCCCAGAAACACTATGAATTGGGTACCAGTATGATACCCAGTTTACAGATGAGAAAACTAAGGTACAGAAAACAATATCACATAGCTTCTAAATGATAGAGTAGGAAATCAAACATAGGCAAGGCTCATGCCAGAGTCTGCTATTTGTCTCCTTTAATATGGAACATGATTTTATAGAACCATCCAAAAAGAAGGGGGCAGATTACAAAGAGGCTGAATTATCCTTACTTGCAGGTGATATGTCATGGGAAAATAGAACTGGTTGTAAGTAATAACTTTCTCAGCAAAATGACATTTGGTCAAAATGTTGACACCAGCCAGAACATCATCCCCAGACACTTCTGCTAAGTCCTGTGGATAAGTTTTCATGCAGGGCAGCCTGTCTTGCTCTACCACTCTGCCCACAGCATCATTCAGAAATCAACAGCTACCTAGCAGGAGACTTTTTCTCTCCACTTTGAAGTCAGAGAATCCTGTTGCTGGTGGCCCCTTGGCCAGCAATTTGTTTGTTCTCAAGTAGGGAATAAACTTTGGAATTGTTTATTATTGGCTTGATGATGTGTTTGGACATCCTGATACCATGAAAGAGAGGAAAAAATAAACCAAGCAACAAACTGGGTAAAATATGATTAAAAAAAATACTTACTGGCTCCAATAAAGGAAATCAGAAATATCTCACACAATACAACTTAAAATAGTAAATGATGTTTTATTCCACAAGAAAATAATATTGATAGTAAAATACAGTTCAAAATAGTAAAACAAAACACACCTCCTCAAACAAAGCAAAACAAAATAAAATACTATAGACTATCTAGGAATTACCAGTAAACAGCTTCAAAGACTATTATAAGATAAGTTATAACACAAGACTTAAATAAATGGAAAGAGGTAATATATTTCTGAATGTGATAGCATTATAAAGTCAACAGTAAATTGTCTCAAATTTATCTCTAACTTCAAAATAATTCTAATAAAACTCAAGCAAAATTTTGGAGAAACACGAGAAAACAGTTCTCAAAAAATGTATTAGAAGAATAGAAGTCCATGACTAACTAAAACTATTTTTAAAAGAGTAAAACAGCCAGGAGGCCCCATGCCACTAGATATTAAACTGTGTCATAGAACCATTATCATGGGAACACTGGAGTACTGATACAGGAACAGAAAGATACCAACAGTGTCCTGTACACATAGATGCTAAGCATAGTATTAAGGAGACATGAAATTTCAGGGGAGAAAAGATGAATTATATAGTAGATAGCCCTGGGAAAACTTGACTCACTTTTCTGTGGAGAAAACTAAAGTTGTATCACTATCTACATTGTATACAAATGTAAATTGTGATGGAATAAAGACATGAATAAAAAAAGTGAAATAAATGACCCAAGCAGAAAAGCTTAGGAACAAATAATAATATTAAGGGCAGATTTGAAAACATCAAAATTTAAGGAGTTTTGGTTAAATTTTATCCAGGGGATCTTCCGAACCCTGGGATCGAACCCAGTCTCCTGCATTGCAGGCAGATTCTTTACCAGCTGAGCCATAAGGGAAGCCCAAGAATACTGGAGTGAGTAGCCTATCCCTTCTCCAGCAGATCTTCCCAACCCAGGAATTGAACTGGGGTCTCCTGCATTGCAGGCAAATTCTTTACCAACTGAGCTATCAGGGAATCTCTTATTAGAGACCAGAAGAAAATATTTGTAATGCTTCAAACAAAGAATATCTACAAAGAATTTCTGCAAATCAAAAGGAAAACTCAGGAAACCTAAGTGAAAATGGGGAAAAGGTATATATAGACAGTACACAACAAAGCTATGTTATATTATTAACTTACTTTGTTGTTGTTTTTTAGTCACTAAGTTGTGTCAGACTTTTTTGTGATTCCATGGACTGTAGACTGCCAGGGCCCTCTGTCCATGAAATTTCCCAGGCAGGAATACTGGCATGAGTTGCCATTTCCTTCTCAGATTATCTTACAACTTTAAAGTGAAGCAATTCCAGGATTCCACAGGATTAGAGCTTAGAAAAATGTCAAGTATTTGTAAATATGTAGAAGATGGAAATTCTTGTGTTCCTGTGCACTGCTGGTAGAAGTTGAGACTGCTATAGATACCTGATGGTATTTAGGG
Source organism: Bos indicus x Bos taurus (assembly GCF_003369695.1). Classification (NCBI taxonomy): domain Eukaryota; kingdom Metazoa; phylum Chordata; class Mammalia; order Artiodactyla; family Bovidae; genus Bos; species Bos indicus x Bos taurus. The sequence goes on from NC_040079.1 coordinate 84,559,348, forward strand.
GAATTATATATGCCTGTCTTTTTATGAGTATACTTCTGAACCAATTATTTCACTCTTTATTGTGTCCTTTGTTATATGTACTCTAGTCCATATTGAGGTGTTTTTTGTTTGGTTATTGGTTTTTCACAAAGAAGGGAGTTGGAGGTAATGAAAGAACTCAGCTCAAGACAACTAGGTAATAAAAAAAAAGTGATGGGACTTTTCTGGTGGTCCAGTGGTTAAGACTCTATGCTGGTACTGCAGGGGGCACAGGTTCAATCCCTTGTCGGGGAATTAAGATCTTTTATGCCATGTGGCACACACCCCCCAAAAGGCCAAAGTCAGTGAAAAAGTAAAGAATGAGCATATTACAAATAAATGTGATGAATGCACATAGTGGAGTAGTATGGAGCATTTAGGAACAGTGACTTTGATATGGAGTTACCAACCTAGACAGGTCGTGAACAGTGCCGACCAGAAAAGTCAGGGGGAAATATCTTAGATCAAGATCATTTATTTTAATGAAAATAGATATATAGTAAAGACAACTGTTAACATTCCTTATAGTTATGTGCTTATAAAAGGGCACATATTAAAAGAGTAGTACAGTGGTCAGTGGAAAGAGAATAGAAGTGGGAGTTTTCACTCAAAAATGATAAATAATGAAAAAATATAAAGCAAAATGGTCATTTTTCCTGATTATTACTGTTATGTAACAAATCACCCCAAAATTTAGTGATGTAAAAAAGCAGCATTTATTATACTTCCTGATCTGTGAGTTAGGAATTCAGAAAGGCTGCAGTTTGTCTGAGAATTCAGCCTAGAAGATTAAAATGGCTGGGGACACAAGCATCTGGGGCTGGATGATCTATTTTCAAGATGATGTTTTTACTCACATTTGGAATCAAGGATGAGATAATTTAAAGTTTGGTCGGACACAGCTCAGCAACTAAACAACAGCCAAATGGAGCTGATCAGTAGAACACTTACACATGGCCTCTCTGTGTGGCTGAGTCTTCTCCCAGCCAGATGGCTGGTATCTGAGAGAAAGCATCTAAAAGGGGGCTTCCAGTGAATGGATGTTCCAAGAGAACCAAGTGGAGGGTGCATGGTCTTTAATGACCTACCTCAAAAGTCACATCATAACAAATCTACCATACTTTATGATGAAAGAAGCCACAATCACATTCTGACATAAGAAGTATCATAAACTCTACTTTTCAATAGTAGTGGCAAGAAAAACATTAGAGAGACTGTTGAGGTCATCTTTAAAAAAATACAATCTTTTACAGTTATGCCCACATAGGTGATGATAATGTTTCATGAAGTATTTGTTTAATCAATTCTGCCCCTCAAGTTTCAAATAATAAATAGAGAGAGAAAGGAAAGAAGGAGGGGTAGAAGGAAGAAAGGAAGAGTCTGATCTAAACTGCAGTGTAGGGTATGGTTAGAGAAAGCTGTAGCCCTTGAGCCAAAGCCTAAATTTTGAGTAGAATTTAGTTGGGAAAGAGCATTGCAAGTAGGAGGAACAGCATGTGCCAAGGTCTTGCAGTAAGAGGGAACTGTGGTCATGGCACATACTAGGAAGTGGAACAGAATCAGTGTAATTGGGGCAGCAAGAGATTGAGAGAGAGGACAGGGAGGGAGTACAAACAATTAGGTCATATGAAGCATGTTGCTCCTAAGAGGAAAAGAAAACAATGGAAGATTGTTTAAAATAACATGACTAAATGTACGTTTTTGACAAGATTTCTCTTTCTGTAGTGTGGCAAAAGAAGAACAAAGTAGGTAGAAAAAGACCAGTTCATAGAATATGCACATAATTAGAGGGAGAGAAAAGGCTTTCTTGAAATAAAATGGAAAGAGTGGAAGTGGGAAGACGTGTGCCTGTTCAGGGCAGTAATATCAATGTGAATACTAAAAAGATGGATATGGGTGAGGGGAGGAAGAATTATCCAAGATAATATCTAAACTGTGCAACTAAATAGACTCAACTTTTTATGGGCAAAAGGAAGTTGATTAGAGGCAGTTTATAAATTAAGACTTGATTGACGATTTTGAACATGTCGGGTTCAGAGTAGAAGTCTCAGCTGAAGTAAAATTTTGTAGATGTTTGTATAAGTATAGCTTGTTATGAATATTGACAAAAGTTACTATGATTACTGTTGTTCAGTCACTCAGTCGTGTCTGACTCTTTGTGACCCCATGGGCTGCAGCATGCCAGGCTTGCCTGTCCTTCACTATTTCCAGGAGCTTGCTCAAACTCATGTCCATTGAGCTGGTGATGCCATCTAACCATCTCACCCTCTGTTGTCCCTTTCTCCTCTTGCCCTCAATCTTTCCCAGCATTAGGGTCTTTTCCAATGAGTCAGCTCTTTGCATCAGGTGAGCAAAGTCTTGGAGCTTCAACTTCAGCATCAGTCCTTCCAATGAATATTCAGGGTTGATTTCCTTTAGGAGTGTCTGCAAGGATCTCCTTGCAGTCCAAAGGACCCTCAAGTCTTCTCCAGCACCACAGCTCCAAAGCATCAATTCTTTGGCACTCAGCTTTCTTTATGGTCCAACTCTGACATCCATACAGGCTACTGGAAAAACCATAGCTTTGATTATAGGGATATCTGTTGACAAAGTAATGTCTCTGCTTTTTATTATGCTGTTTAGGTTGGTCATAATTTTTCTTCCAGGGAGCAAGGGACTTTTAATTTTATGGCTGCAGTCACCATCCACAGTGATTTTGGAGCCCAAGCAAATAAAGTCTTGTCACGGTTTCCCTTGTTTCCCCATCTATTTGCCATGAAGTGATGGGACTGGATGCCATGATCTTAGTTTTTTGAATGTTGAGTTTTAAGCCAGCTTTTTCACACTCCTCTTTCACCTTCATCAGAGGCTTTTTAGTTCCTCTTTGCCTTCTGCCATAAGGGTGGTGTCATCTGCATGTGCTGTACTGAGCTGTGGTTAGTCGCTCAATCGTGTCTGACTCTTTGTGACCCTATGGACTGTAAACTGCCAGGCTCCTCTGTCCATGGGGGTTTTCCAGGAAGATTACTGGAGTGGATTGCCATGTCCTTCTCCAGGTCCATCTGCATACCTGAGGTTATTGATATTTCTCCTGGCAATCTTGATTTCAGCTGTACTTCATCCAACCCTGCATTTCACATGATGTACTCTGCATATAAGTTAAATAAGCAGGGTGACAATATACAGCCTTGATGTACTCCTTTTCCTATTTGGAACCAGTCCATTGTTCCAACTGTTGCTTCTTGACCTGCATACAGATTTCTCAGGAGGCAGGTAAGGTGTTCTGGTATTCCCATCTTTTTAAGAATTTTCCACATTTTGTTGTGATCCACACAGTCAAGGCTTTAGCACGGTCAGTGAAGCAGAAGTAGATGCTTTTCTGGAATCCTCTTGCTTTATCTAAGATCGAATGGTTGTTGGCAATTTGATCTCCGGTTCCTCTGCCCTTTCTAAATCTAGCTGTACATCTGGTTCATGTACTGCTGAAGCCTAGCTTGGAGGATTTTGAGCATTACCTTGCTAGCATGTGCAATGAGTGCAATTGTGTGGTAGTTTGAATAAAGTTGAATTTATTAATGTTTTAGAAAATATGTGACCATACAGTCCCCCTTTTTGTATCATCTATGAAAATCATATGGAATAATTGAAATTTCTCCTAAAAAATGAATGGATGCATGTTTTTCAGGAAACTCACTATAAATATTCTCTTTTGGTCCATCTTTTAAATAGTTTTGAATGGCAATTTATCTGAGATTGAAAAGCATGACAATTACTTGGAATTCAATAATGGTAACCCACTCCAGTACTCTTGCCTGGAAAATCCCATGGACAGAGGAGCCTGGTAGGCTATAGTCCATGGGGTTGCAAAGAGTCAGACATAACTGCGGGACTTCACAGTGGTTAATAAATTTAGGATCACACTTTAACCAATCAAGATGGAGAAATGAATGACATCTTGAAAACACTGAGCTACCTGATAATAATAAGATATATAGCTAAAAATTAGACTTTCAGTGTGCTAAGCACTTCATGTGGATTAACTCATATATTCATAATAATCCTAAATTAAGTAATAGTATTATTTTCACTTCAAAGATTAGGAAGCAGACACAGAGAATTTACATTTGTTACAAAAAGTTACCTGTAAGTGAAAAAGCTAGGAAAAAACTAGGTGATTCCTATCTTTGAAAAGAAAGACAACACCACTTCTTCGTGAAAGGAAGACATGAATGACATGTTTCACGAGAAATACAATGTAGTATTTTATGTGGCTTTTCTAAAAAAATAAGACATGTAATAAATTTAATAAAATTGGAAAAATTATAAAACTTCAAAGTCTAATTGCTTTGGATTAGTTTTCTGAAAGTAATCAAGTAGAGTATTTCAGATGACTTTTCTCTATCTCATGTGGAACGAGGTGTGGAGGTCTGGCAAATTGTGAATTATTTGGCTTGGACACTATAAGCAATATCTAGGTGGAAAATATCTAGACATGAGACTTGGAATGTGCTTCTTAATTAGTTTTTGGTAGAATTGGAGCTTCTCATCAGTTTTCTAGCCAAGACTGTTAGATTGGGTAGGTCATCATTATGTATTAGAATGCCTTATTTTTAGCATGTTTCTTGGAAGAGAGTTTTGGGAGGCCTGACATATTAGTAAATGGGAGTGTAGAACCTTGATGCCAATGTTCAGAAAGGAATTCAGTGTAATTTTTCATTATTTTTAAAACGTTTTTTAAAGAGAAAGTGTCATATTCTGTGCAAGAATTCAGTTCAGTTCAGTTCAGTGGCTCAGTTGTGTCCAACTCTTTGCAACCCCATAGACCACAGCACGCCAGGGCGCCCTGTCCATCACTGAATCCCAGAGTTTACCCAAACTCATGTCCATCGAGTTGGTGATGCCATCCAACCATTTCATCCTCTGTCATCCCCTTCTCCTCCTGCCCTCAATCTTTCCCAATATCAGGGTCTTTTCAAATGAGACAGCTCTTCACATCAGGTGGCCAAAGTATTGGAGTTTCAGCTTCAACATCAGTCCTTCCAATGAACACCCAGGACTGATCTCCTTTAGGATGGACTGGTTGGATCTCCTTGCAGTCTAAGGGACTCTCAAGAGTTCAAAAACAAAAACACAGTTCAAAAACATCGATTCATCTGCACTCAGCTTTCTTTATACTCCAACTATCACATCCATACATGACTAACGGAAGAATGATAGCCTTGACTTGACAGAACTTTGTTGACAAAGTAATGTCTCTGCTTTTTAATATGCTGTCTAGGTTGGTCAAAACTTTCCTTCCAAGGAGCAAGCGTCTTTTAATTTCATAATTGCAACCACAATCTGCAGTGATTTTGGAGCCCCCCAAAAATAAAGTCAGCTACTGTTTCCCCATGTATTTGCCATGAAGTGATGGAACCAGCTACCATAACCTTAGTTTTCTGAATGTTGAGCTTTAAGCCAACTTTTTCACTCTCCTCTTTCACTTTCATCAAGAGGCTCTTTAGTTGTTCTTCACTTTCTGCCATAAGGGTGGTGTCATCTGCATATCTGCAGTTATTGATATTTCTCCCAGCAATCTTGATTCCAGCTTGTGCTTCTTCCAGTCCAGCATTTCTCATTATGTACCTTGTATATAAGTTAAATAAGCAGGGTGACAATATACAGGCTTGATGTACTCCTTTTCCTATTTGGAACCAGTCTGTTATTCCATGTCGAGTTCTAACTGTGGCTTCCTGCCCTGCATACAGGTTTCTCAAGAGGCAGGTCAGGTGGTCTGGTATTCTCATCTCTTTCAGAATTTTCAAAAGCATTTTATAATTTTTTCAGATTTTTGTTATATGTATTAAAAAGTAAAAGTGAAAATGCTAAGTGTTAGATATTAATTGGGCATAAAATAGTGCACAGATTTACATATATGAGTGTGTTTTGATGTCATAAAAGAAAATACACTTAAATGCTTTGATTAACTGATATAATTAGATAAATTCAATTTTAATTTTATGATTTGAATAAGAATGATCTGGTAGAAAATAAACCTGTGATTACTTGTGTCTTATTTGCATCCAGCACTTTTTTTTTTTTTTGCTTTGACTTCTACATTATGAATCATATTTTTCTTGGAACTTCAGGGAACTCAAATCATGTAACACATTACTTGTAAGTAAAAAGTTAATCTAATATTCAAAGGATTGTATATGTATATATCTTATTAAATGACTAGTCTACACAGTTGAGCTTGTAGTGAGACTAATACTAGAATTACAAATATTATAAATAAAATTATAAATAAAAATGGACTACACAGACACTTTCTTCCCTTGGATCTCTTTCTATGCTATAGCCCTTTATCCAATGTGGGAAAATAAAATCTAAGTGTCTTTTTTTTTTTTTCCTTTTAAAAATGATTTCGAATTCAACTTTCCTCTTGAATGATCAAGCAAGGACTGAGTGGAGCAAACAAACAAACAAAAGGATGATAACTGCCTAAGGCATTATCTGCCTCTTCCTACGCTATGTGCTGTTAAATTATTCCACATTTCTCCTTAGAATTTGTATTTCTAAAAGAACACAATCATAGTGTAGTCCCATGGAAAACATACTTAAAAACAATTCATCTTCAGGTAGCATCTTAAGGTAAAATTTCAAAAAGGGCCCTTGAGGGTAATCTGTGATTTGGGCTGGGTCACTAAGGCAGATAGAACCCAAGTAGAATTTGGAATCAAATACTAAGTAAACAGTATATTTGCCTTGAAGACTGTTTTCAACAAAAATACAAATACAATTTTCATTTTCATACTTTTAGCTGGTATAAGAAATCAAAAACATTGGATAACATAAACCATTGGATTATAGATCTCAGAATAACATTTCTTAAATATATTTTCCTCCTCAAACAAAATTTGATCTATTTTAAACATTAAGATTCAGAGGATTTTGAAAATTGGCAAGTAAAGAGAACTATAACCATAGTGCTTTGTTTGATTCCTAGTCCTCATGTTTCCTAAATTTTTGACTCATATTTATCTCTCTTTTTTTCCTCCATCTTGTAAAATGGAAATAATTCTTCAGTAGATAAACTGACTCAGTGTCAATATAGGGCCTACCTTGTTCCTATCAAATTCTTGGATTAAACCTCCTTTTCCTGGCTTCAGGCTAATTTTATTATGCCAGTTCTTGCCTTGATAATCTACTTTACTTGGTACACTGGTTCCTCTGAGACTTGAATCTTATCCTTTCCTTATCAGTATTCTTTGGAATCTGAGCAGTTCAGTTCAGTTCAGTTCAGTCGCTCAGTCGTGTCCGATTCTTTGCAACCCCATGAATCGCAGCACACCAGGTCTCCCTGTCCATCACCAACTCCTGGAGTTCACTCAAACTCATGTCCATCAAGTCAGTGATGCCATCCAGCCGACTCATCCTTGGTCGTCCCCTTCTCCTGCCCCCAATCCCTCCCGGCATCAGGGTCTTTTCCAATGAGTCAGCTCTTCGCATGAGGTGACCAAAGTATTGGAGTTTCAGCTGTAGCATCAGTCCTTCCAATGAACACCCAGGACTGATCTCTTTTAGGATGAACTGATTGGACCTCCTTGCTGTCCAAGGGACTCTCAAGAGTCTTCTCCAACACCACAGTTCAAAAGCATCAATTCTTCGACACTCAGCTTTCTTCACAGTCCAACTCTCACATCTATACATGACCACTGGAAAAACCAGAGCCTTGACTAGACAGACCTTTTTTGGCAAAGTAATATCTCTGCTTTTTAATATGCTGTCTGGGTAGGTCATAACTTTCCTTCCAAGGAGTAAGTGTCTTTTAATTTCATGGATGCAATCACCATCTGCAGTGATTTTGGAGCCTAAAAAAATAAAGTCTGACACTGTTTCCACTGTTTCCCCATCTATTTCCCATGAAATGATGGGACCAGATGCTATGATCTTAGCTTTCTGACTGTTGAACTTTAAGCCAACTTTTTCACTCTCCATTTTCACTTTCATCAAGAGGCTTTTGAGTTCCTCTTCACTTTCTGCCATAAGGGTGGTGTCATCTGCATATCTGAGGTGATTGATATTTCTCCAGGCAATCTTGATTCCAGCTTGTACTTCTTCTAGCCCAGCATTTCTCATGATGTACTCTGCATAGAAGTTAAATAAGCAGGGTGACAATATACAGCCTTGACGTACTCCTTTTCCTATTTGGAACCAGTCTGTTCCATGTCCAGTTCTAACTGTTGCTTCCTGACCTGCATATAAGTTTCTCAAGAGGCAGGTCAGGTGGTCTGGTATTCCCATCTCTTTCAGAATTTTCCACAGTTTATTGTGATCCACACAGTCAAAGGCTTTGGCATAGTCAATAAAGCAGAAATAGATGCTTTTCTGGAACTCTCTTGCTTTTTTGATGATCCAGTGGATGTTGGAAATTTGATCTCTGTTTCCTATGACTTTTCTAAAACCAGCTGGGACATCTGGAAGTTCACGCTTCACGTATTGCTGAAGCCTGGCTTGGAGAATTTTGAGCATTACTTTACTAGCATGTGAGATGAGTGCAATTGTACAGATCTTGAGTATTCTTTAGCTTGCCTTTCTTTGGGATTGGAATGAAAACTGACCTTTTCCAGCCCTAGGGCCACTGCTTAGTTTTCCAAATTTGCTGACATATTGAGTACAGCACTTTCACAGCATCAAATTCCAGGATTTGAAATAGCTCAACTGGAATTCCATCACTTCCACTAGCTTTGTTCATAGTCATGCTTCCTAAGGCCCACTTGACTTCACATTCCAGGATGTCTGGCTCCAGGTGAGTGATCACACCATGATTGCAATGTGTCTCAAAATCTTATCATATCATTGGATCTTGTTACCTGTTTCTGGGCCTCATGATACTATTCATCTGCCTGTTTGAATCTCCAGAGCTTGCTGGTACCATGGCAGGTCTCCCAGATTACCTAGTAATCTCCGGATGAATTTCTGCCTAATCCTGCCAGTGATCTAAATTCAGGCTCTGTATGCTAGACTGTGGTGGTGGTGTCTGACTCTTGCGACCCCATGGATTGTATCCTGCCAGGCTCCTCTGTCCATGGGATTCTCCAGGCAAGAATACTGGAGTGGGTTGCCATTTCCTTCTGCAGGGGATCTTCCCATCCAGGGATTGAACCCAGGTCTCCTACAGTGCAGGCAGATTCTTTACCAACTGAGGTACAAGGGATTCTAGACTGTATATAGTGTAATAAAATCACAAATATAATTTCAATGTTGGGTCCTGATACTTATCCAGGTGTTTTGACTTAGCCAAATTACTTAAATTCATTGAGCTTTTTTTCTTCATCTTGAAAATGATGCTTTGTATTTATGCTTTATATATAATTAATATAGAGAGAGTTGGTTATAGAGATATGGAAATTATATAGATAAGTATATTAAATGAATTGAGGACTGTACTAAGGCACTGTACTAAGCTCTTTGGGGGAATGATAATTATCATTTAATGATTCCTGTGGTTTCCATTTAAATGACTTGCTGAGGTCTTAGAGTTTATTCTGACAGGAGTAGATTATATCTACTATAATCTACTTTATACTAATATTGTAAGAAATAGAGATAAGCGCTTGGCATAACACCCTCGTGTCTACGGGTCATCTCTACTTTTATTTGTAGCTGAGTTTCAAACAGGCACAATTCCCATTATGCTGAGAGTAACTAATATCTAAGTCTATCCTCATTTTGACTTGTACAAGTTAACAAAGAACATGCTATAGTACTCTCATTATCTAATGTTGCTTTTCTTGTGCTGCATCTATGCCTTCCTTATATTTTATTTATATCACAGATAATTCTTTTCTATTTCCTATCCAATATTTGCATATTTATCAAAGCACTATAATAAGTATATTGCAAATACAATTCTGTTTTGGGAATGTTGAAATTAACATGATTTTAGCCTGAGGTAAAATTAGCGTGAAATGTATAACTGGCATGAAATTACTTGAATTAACTGTACATGGCTGTCTGGTTTTCCACAGGGACTGATCTTTGTTGCTTGCAATTAATACAAAGAAAGTCTCTTAAATTGCTTTTGAAAAGCAATTTATTTGTCTCTTGACATTTGAATAAAGTGAAATTCTATTGATTAACTACCCAAGCTGATGCTTTTGGAACTTTATTCTGCCTCTAGTAAATTTAAAGAAAGCAAGTTGCTTAAATTCTTCAAAAATGAATATTGCTGTCAAGAACTGCGAATCTGAGCATTTTACTCAACTTGAAAGTTATCAAGTAAGTAGGTCCTAGTTTCGTGCTTGGCAGAAGACATGAGCCCCCTCAGTGAGAGACAAAGACGTTTATTAGTCATGGCAGGGCAGGTAGATGAGCTTCATGTTTGTGTTGCTTCATTTTGCTCCCGGGTACTTTAAAGATGACACAAATAGCACATGCTGTAGCTTGTCACAGCTGAGGAATTCCAAGATTAGGGGACTGGAATCTGTTATAAACCTGAATCTGTTATAAACCTAAAATTGGCCCTGGAGGAGGTCATTATCTTTATTGTGCTGGAAATACACAAACAAACAAAAATAGAAATAAAAACAATAAACTTGCTCTTTGCTCAAGGGAGAGACACTATAGGGCTGTCTGTTTCAAAGATCTTCACAGTACAAACATCCTTGAAAAGATAGTCTGGGACATAGATCAGCAAAATGTACAGAAATACAGGAGACCTACATAGAATTGTCTCCTAACAGTTGGTTACCTGGAACAGTCTTTGATTTGATTCTAAATTATACTTTGATTTATATTCAATCACTCCAGTTGGTAACATCCAAAGTGAAAGAATTTATTTGCCTTGGTTTTGGGGGGTAATCCACATGGCTACTCCTCTTCTCCCCAATAATTTTTTTGATTATTTTGAACAAATCAGAAAAAACATATGATTATACTCTGACATTTTGGGGATCCACTCCAGATAGTGGTGCCTATGCTACATAAAATCTGCATTCACCAGGAATACTTAGAGGTGGAATCTGTTGAATAAGATAAATGTCCTTTTTTGTCATTAGCATTTTGGCTCTGGTTTGCTTATTCAACCTATATGTCTGTTATATATTTAAAATATGTCCAGCACAACTGCATATATGCTAAGAATACTATGGGGAATGAAACAGGAAGAAGTTTCTATCTTATGGAATTTATAATCCAGAGGCACAAGTCCCATCTCTGGCATCCAGGGAAATGAAAATGAATTTCCTGCTATTTTACCCCTCTTTTTCCTTTTTTCTGCTTTACTTCATTCATATTTACTAATTGTGTGTGTATGCGTGTGTATATAATATGTAAAACTTATCTACTTGGTTTATCATTTATCTTTTCCTCCTAAAATATAAGATGTATGATGGCAAGGATTTTTAGTCAATTTTATTTGATTTACTGTTTTATTCAATTCCAAATCTGTAGGATATAAAAAGATTCTGACACACAGGAAAGGCTCAATAAATACTTGTGGAATACATCCTTAAATGGATGAATAAAATAGATTTTCAGGGAGTAAAGACCTCCAGAGAAGATCTTGCTAGAGATCACTGGAATGGATTAATAAGAAAATGATAGTGGCCACTTGATATCAGATGTAACATATCCATGTTACTGGGAGAAAAGTCCTGTTTCGGGAAAATTTATCAGGAGCTGTAATTTCTCTAACACTGAATATATGGTAAGATAGGGGAGTATAGTTTATTACTATCAATGGAGCCAGGTTTATGTCTTCCAGACTGGTGTGACCAAAAATGGTTTCATATATAAAAATGTTCATGGAGGAACTTCTTTGACAGTAAACCGATCTAAAATTCAGTCAGGCATATAGAAACAAGATACTGTCTTAAAATGTATCTTAATATATATAGTGAAGTAGGGCAGTCTCAATGGAAGGCAATTGACTCAAAGATGTATTAGAGGATCATTCTGTAAACATATTTAATTAAGATTTTTCTATACCAAGAAGGTTATTATGACAATTCTAAATGACAGAGTCATGTTTTTAGCTTTGCTCTCACTTAGGCCGGTTAGCTTAGGAGAATTTGAGTTAGAATACATTTTACCATGGTACCAAAAAACTGGTTTAACTAGGTTTTTAGGATTGCAATGGGGCTTCCTTGGTGGCTCAGCTGGTAAAGAATCCACCTGCAGTGTGGGAGAGCTGGGTTCGATCCTGGATTGGGAAGATCCCCTGGAGAAGGGAAAGGATACCCACTCCAGTATTCTGTCCTGGAGAATTCCATGGACTATACAGTTCTTGATGAAAGTGAAAGAGGAGAGTGAAAAAGTTGGCTTAAAGCTCAACATTCAGAAAATGAAGATCATGGCATCCGGTCCCATCACTTCATGGGAAATAGATGGGGAAACAGTGTCAGACTTTATTTTTTTGGGCTCCAAAATCACTGCAGATGGTGACTGCAGCCATGAAATTAAAAGATGCTTACTCTTTGAAAGAAAAGTTATGACCAACCTAGATAGCATATTCAAAAGCAAAGACATTACTTTGCCAACAAAGGTCCGTCTAGTCAAGGCTATGGTTTTTCCTGTGGTCATGTATGGATGTGAGAGTTGGACTGTGAAGAAGGCTGAGCGCCAAAGAATTGATGCTTTTGAACTGTGGTGTTGGAGAAGACTCTTGAGAGTCCCTTGGACTGCAAGGAGATCCAACCAGTCCATTCTGAAGGAGATCAGCCCTGGGATTTCTTTGGAGGGAATGATGCTAAAGTTGAAACTCCAGTACTCTGGCCACCTCATGTGAACGGTTGACTCATTGGAAAAGACTCTGACGCTGGGAGGGATTAGGGGCAGGAGGAGAAGGGGACGACAGAGGATGAGATGGCTGGATGGCATCACTGACTCAATGGACGTGAGTCTGGGTGAATTCTGGGAGTTGGTGATGGACAGGGAGGCCTGGCGTGCTGCGATTCATGGGGTCGCAAAGAGTCAGACACGACTGAGAGACTGAACTGAACTGAACTGAACTGATATAGTTCATGGGATTGCAAAGAATCAGACAAGACTGAGTGACTATCTTAGGATTGCAAAGAACTAAGAAAACAGTCTTACTTGTAATGCATACTTTTAGAAAATATTCTAGAGGAACACAAAATAGGGTAGAAAACCTGACCCTTTAAAACCAACCATCTAAAGAACTTTTTGACATCTCTAAACTTGGCTAGATTCAGTAAAAAAGGAAAGCTTTCAGAAATCTGGATGTTGTATATACTTTCACTTTATAAATGAAAATGTATATGCTTTTTTTTTTTAGTTTAAAAATACTCATCTGCAATGAATGTATTTGTTACTTCTTTTGCTTGAGGAAAACAAATTTTCATCCTTTTTTATCTTTGATTTCAAGAATTTTAAATTCAAAATATCCATTAAAAAAATAACTTTGTTCATGTCTTGTGAATATCCTACAGTATTCATTGGGCAGCAGCTGTGAGAAGTTAAAAAAATGAAAAGCAATAATTAAAGAAAGTTCTTTACATGATGATGCAAAAAACTCAAACAGTACAGAATAAATGGACTAAACTATTTCAGGGTGTGCTAGTTTTGAGATTTAGAAATAAAAACATCCATTATATAAGTATTAGACAATGAGTAAGAAATACTATTTTTACATATCCAAGATCTTTAAAGGTTTTTATCCAATATTTTTATTTCAATCTACAAAAGGAAGAGGCCATGTATTAATACTAGAAAGACAGGAGCTCATGACTGATCGGACTTCTTCTCTGTATAATTTTTTATCACTTTAATTCATAATGGAAACAGTTTGGTACTAACATAGCTCATTTTATAAATAAATGATGTGAAACAGCATATACTGCTTTTACTAAGGTATAAAAAAAGGTAGAGTAAAAATTACATGAGTTAATTCTTATATTTTGCAATCTATTTCCAATGAAGAGAAGATTAAAGCACCCAAATAAAAATGCCTTTTGGATTCACTTTTTATTCATTAGGAGATTATACCCATTTATAGCCATCATAGTCTTCTTGTCTAGTCACTGATACTTCTAGTTTCTCTTTACTATTTATCTGAGAGTTAAAATATTTTATCCTTTAATTTGGTGAGAGTTTGATAAAAGCATATATATGCTACTGGAGAAGGTAGTCTTTCTGAGAGGATGCTGCTTGGATGAATTCATGTTTACCAGGCAAATCAGGATTAACCAAGAGAGACACAGAGAGCAACTACCTGGAAACTACAATTACCTGTACCCTCCATTACTATGCAAGTTTAGCATTGTAATTATTCCCTCCAACCAGTGGATATAGTTCTCCTCTTTAACTTGGACTGATATGGGAAAGTCATGATGGGAAAGGAAGAAGAAAGAAGTATAGATTTTGGAATGATCCTGAAACTAAGTTTATGTGTAACAGAATTTAAGAAATAAATCCTGTGAAGGAAAACCAAAGAGCTGTCTCACCACAATAGCAATCAAAATAAGGATTACAATTTGGTAACACCTTATAACACCTATTGTAAAATATTGTTATTTATTTCATATAGAACTCTTTGAGGCAGGTATTTTATCATCACCATTTTCTAGATGAATATACAGGAAGAGGCTTATTTAGTTTAACTTTTTTTCACATATTTTAAGCCAAAAAGTGCTGACTCAAGATCATGGAGCTCAGTTATCCTCCATTCAGAGAACAGCGGGAAGGATACTTCACCCCTGCTCCTTCAGAGGTCATGGCTAGATTCCACTTGGACTTCTTTAAAGCTGCATGTACCACATGTCTGCCCAAAGTTGACAGAGACAAATGCATTTAATTTTATATTTTACTTATATCCTTTTCCCCCTTCAGGAAAGTTATGTCACACATTTGTAATATAACTATATTTTATTGCTATAGCCTGTTTTCTTTTCTGGGATCCCCTGATCTCCTGAGTAATTTTTTTGTTAATTTGCATATGTTTATGTTCACTCTGACTTATGAAGTTATATGAACTTGGAAATGCATGGTGCCAGGTATCTGCCATTATAGTATCACAGGGAAGAATTTCATAAAACAAACCTCTCCTGTGCATCACTTTTTTAATCTCTGTCCCCATGAACACTCTTTTTTTTTAACAGCATCTATAGCTTTGCCTTTTCCAGAATATTCTACAAACAGAATCACATAGTATGTAGCCTTTTGAGACTGACTTCTTTAACAGTATACATTTAAGTTTCCTCCATGTTTTTTCATGGTTTGATAGCTCATTTCTTTTTATCACTTTTAATTTTCTTTTATCAATGGAATATCAATATTCCATTGTATCATGTACCACAGTTTATCTCTTCATAATTAATGACATCTTGGTTGTTTCCAATTGAGGTGATTATGAATAAAGCTGCTATAAACATCCCTGTGCAGTTCATAGCATGGACATAAGTTTTCAGCTCAGCTGGATAAATATTTTGGAGCATAGAGAATCATATAGTAAGATTGGCCAAATCCTCTTCCAAACGGCTATTCCATTTTGTGTTCCCACTAACAATGGATAAGAATGACTGTCACTTCATATCTTCCCTAGCATTTGATATTGTCAGTGTTTGGGGTTTTGGCTATTCTAACACTGGTATCTCAGTGTTGTTTTAATTTGCAATTCCCTAACAAGAAATGTAATCGAGTATCTTTTCATATACTTCTTTGCAGTTGGCCTATCTTCTTTTGTAAGATTCTGTTCTAATCTTTCACCCACTTTTCAAATGGGTTGTTTTCTTATTGTCGAGTTTTATGATTTATAGCATTCAGTAATCTAAATATCCCCCTGAGTACTGTTTTCACTATATCCCACATATTTTGATAAGTTCTATTTTCATTTATGCTTAGTTCAAAATATTTGCTAATGTCTCTTGAGACATCTTCTTTAGCCTATATCTTATTTAGAATCATATTGTTTTATGTCTAAATATTGTTGGATTTTCCAGCTATATTTCTGTTACTGATTTCTAGTTTAATTCCTTGTGGTCTGATTTAAGTTTGTGAAGGTATGTCTGATAGCCCAAAATGTGGTTTATCTTGGTGAATGTTCCTTGTGAACTTGAAGTATCCTGCTGTGTTAGTTGAAGTATTCTATGGATGTCAATTAGATCCATGTGATTAATGTTTTTGTTTAGGTTAACTCTGTCCCACTATCTTTTTGCCCCCTTGATCTGTTGATTACTGAAACAGAATTGTTAGGATTTTTTTTTTTTTTCATACTAAAGGAGTTGTAAGGTTAATATAGTTATGTAACAGCGAAGAGTTAGAGTTAAATTCCCAAGAATTTACAAAGCTGGATCTCTGCTCACGGAATACTTGACAGAGCAATCACTACTCTGTTAGCATTGCTTAAGTTTGAGTCCTCGTGACCCTCTTAGGAGGGCTGAGCCTCCTGCTGCTGCAACTACTTGGCAAACAGTGTCCCTGTACTCTTCATTGAGAGGCAGTAGAGCACGGTAATTAGGACACAGAGACCAAAGTCAGACTAACCTGACTTGAACCCCAGCATAGACCAGCCGTGTGAACTCATTTAACCTCTCTGCACTGTGGTTCCATCATGTATAAAATGAAACTGATGATTGTGTCTAACACATTGGGATCAAATTGGGTAGCTAAGGGGATTAAATAAGTTAATACACATAAAATTCTTAAACAAATACTTGGAATTAAAGCAATACTATCTCTTTTGGTAGCTTGAAGACATTCTCAATCTCTTTCCTACTTGAAATTTTACCACAAAACTTGGAAATTCAATATTTCATTCTCAGTCTTCCTTATATTTAGAGATATCCATTGATCTACAGATGAATCAAACAAACAAAAAAAATCTCTTGCTACTCTGACTAAAGGGATAGTTGAGATGAATACTTCCCTTTTACACCCACTTCTTCAGCTTAGAAAGCTGACACATTGGCTGAAGCTGCAGCGGGGTAAGGTCAAGATAATAACTCAGTCCTTAGCATGGACATCATTAAGATGCTGAGCCAGCAATGGCAAATTCTTATTTCTTCAGAGAAAAATAAGTCCAAATTTGTCAGAGACATGGCCTGTTCAATACCAGCATGTATACTGTATGCAAACTATGCTACCATCTAAAATGTTTTCCTAGGGTGGGCACAATAAAGGAAAGAAATGGTATAGACCTAATAGAAGCAGAAGATGTTAAGAAGAGGTGGCAAGAATATGCAGAAGAACTGTACAAAAAATATCATCAAAACCCAGGTAATCACGATGGTGTCATCACTCCCCTAGAGCCAGAAATCCTGGAATGTGAAGTCAAGTGGGCCTTAGAAAGCATCACTATAAACAAAGCTAGTGGAGGTGATGGAATTCCAGTTGAGCTATTTCAAATCCTGAAAGATGATGCTGTGAAAGTGCTGCACACAATATGCCAGCAAATGTGGAACACTCAGCAGTGGCCACAGGACTGGAAAAGGTCAGTTTTCATTCCAATCCCAAAGAAAGGCAATGCCAAAGAATGCTCAAACTACTGCACAATTGCATTCATCTCACACTCTAGTAAAGTAATGCTCAAAATTCTCCAAGCCAAGCATCAGCAATATGTGAACTGTGAACTTCCAGATATTCAAGCTGGTTTTAGAAAAGGCAGAGGGACCAGAGATCAAATTGCCAACATCCTCTGGATTATCAAAAAAGCAAGAGAGTTCCAGAAAAACATCTATTTCTGCTTTATTGACTATGCCAAAGCCTTTGACTGTGTGGATCACAAGAAACTGTGGAAAATTCTGAAAGAGATGGGAATACCAGACCATCTGACCTGCCTCCTGAGAAATCTATTGGAGGTCAGGAAGCAGCAGTTAGAACTGGACATGGAACAACAGACTGGTTTCAAATTGGGAAAAGAGTATGTGAAGACTGTGTATTGTCACCCTGCTTATTTAACCTATATGCAGGGTACATCAATGAGAAACACTGGGCTGGATGAAGCACAAGCTGAAATCAACATTGCCGGGAAAAATATCAATAACCTTGGATATGCAGATGACACCACCCTTATGGCAGAAAGTGAAGAAGAACTAAAAAGCCTCTTGATGAAAGTGAAAGAGGAGAGTGAAAAAGTTGGCTTAAAGTTCAACATTTAGAAAACTAATTTCATGGCATCTGTTTCCATCACTTCATGGCAAATAGATGGGGAAACAATGGAAACAGTGGTTGACTTTATTTCCTGGACTCCAAAACCACTGCAGATGGTGATTGCAGCCATGAAATGAAAAGATGCATACTCCTTGAAAGGAAAGTTATGACCAATCTAAGCAGCATATTAAAAAGCAGGACATTACTTTGTCAACAAAGGTCCATCTAGTCAAGGCTATGGTTTTTCCAGTAGTCATGTATGGGTATGAGAGGTGGACTATAAAGAAAGCTGAGCATCGAAGAATTGGTGCTTTTGAACTGTGGTGTTGGAGAAAAGTCTTGAGAGTCCGTTGGACTGCAAGGAGGTCGAACTAGTCCATCCTATAAGAGATCAGTCCTGAGTGTTCACTGGAAGGACTGATGTTGAAGCTGAAACTCCAGTACTTTGGCCACCTGATGCAAAGAACTGACTCATTTGAAAAGACCCTGATTCTGGGAAAGATTGAGAGCAGGAGGAGAAGGGGACTACAGAGGATGAGATGGGTAGATGACATCACCAACTTGATGGACATGAGTTTGGGTAAACTCTGGGAGTTGATGATGGACAGGAATGCCTGGCATGCTGTGGTCCATGGGGTTGCAAAGAGTCGGACACGACTGAGAGACTGAACTGAACTGAACTGAACTGAGGGCTTCGTTATAGAAAGCACTATGCTATGTATTTCATATGTTATTTAATTCTCACAAAACCCACCGGGATAGGTGCCATTATGTTATTTTAAAGTGAAGACACTGATGCTAGGGAGACTACCTAAAAATACCAAATGTATAGTTAGTAAGTAGAGGAGTAGGGATTTGAATCAAAGTTTGCCTGATTTTACCAGATTATTAACAATTATGATATTCAACTGCCCTATAGATACAGAAAGCAACTTAGAGGAAGGAAAGGAAAGCATTTGAAATGTTTCATAAAAATTAAATAGAAAAGTGTTTAGCAATTAAAGGAAAGAGACATTTTGCTTGAATTATATAGGTATCTAAACTGATAAAACTGATATTTGCTCAATTTTCAAATTTTCTTCGCCCATAGTAAAATAGAAAAGTGCTACTTAACTTCTAAGTTCAATCTTTGATGGAAGAAACCAGTGGTTTGTGTCCAAAGGCATTTTCTGTAGCATTCGTGAATGGGTTAGTGGTTGAAATCCACTTCCTAATTGTCATGTGTCCACCCACTGCTTTTGTTATAGACTTTGTGGTTATTCCAAGGTCTGGCATGCTAGGAAGAGGCGCTCTTTTTTTTTTTTCTGACTTTATATTTATAGTTTCAGTAAAAACAGAATAGATAAAGATTAATTCCATTGCAACAGACTCTATTTCTCATACTTCTCATGTCAAACTTGCAACTGTATTTTGTGAAAACAGTCACAGGACTACAAATTCTTACCTTTAGAGGCTATAGTCTTTCCAAAAGGAGTCTGAAACTTCAAGAGATCTCTAAACATTTATGTAGGAATCATAACCGCAACCCACAATAAACAAACATAGGAAACCACTGGGGTGGCTCCTGAAGTTTAAAACAATATTAAATGTGCTCACATTGCTACTGGGAGATAAAATAATAACAAAAGCAACTGCACAACTAAATATGTTGTTTCGCCACGTGGTTGTTTATGTTTCCTTGAGAAGTAAATTTAACTCTTTTGTTGTTGAGATACTTATTGTGTATTTTTTGTTTGTTTTTATTTTTAAAAAATTAGTTTATTTATTTTAATTGAAAGATAATTTCTGTACAGTATTGTAGTGGTTTTGCTATACCTGAAATCCCCTCCCACGTCCCTCCCCACCTCATCCTTTGGGTTGTTGTATTTTTGAATCAAAATCCAAGAGACATAATGAAAATGAAAATGATAATTTGTACAGGTATTAAGTGTGATCTTAAGTAATATGGATCATAATATGTATCATAAGGATTTCTATTAGTACAGTTTTGGTTCATTTTGAAGGTTTAAGTGTTGATATAATCTGAATACATAGAATTAAATACAAATGAAAAAGAAATGCAAATTTCTGCCCTTTTGTACTAATTTCTTCCTCATTTCTTTTACTCATTCATCCTACAATTCCTTCTATGGCCTCTGCTCTTATAAGAAAGTCAGAGAACTGCAGAACCACCATCATAATTCATCTTTCCCATGTAAAATTTTGATATCTAGGATGAAGAATGATTAGTAATGATGGGGGAAAATAACATGTTAATATGTTGTTTATCTATCACAAAAAGAAAAAGATAATAGTTGTAGGGTTTCAGGGAATAGAAAGTGTAATGAAAAAAATGAAGGCAGAGAATGAAGAATGATGATATAGAGGTAAAATTTGAAATGGATTTAATTCTGAGAAGACTTTTATAGGAAAAGATGGAACACTTCCAGTTTTGGGGTATCAACTTCTGAACTTCTGAATGTCATTTTCTCTGAGGTTTTGGACCCAGAAGCTGTAGCCATACAGAAAAGATAGAGCAAGGCTGAAACAGTTGTTGACAGAAGGCCTACTTGTAAGATAGGCCCTGGGCTGGTGTCTGGAAAATCTGCCTTTGAAATGTTGATACACTGATAAGGTTGTTTTGCCTGCCTGGAGCACTGAACACCTGCTTTCCTTCTGAGAGCCTGCAATTTCATTTGTTATGGCTCCTCATATGTGCCTTTGTGACCATAGTCCAATAAAAACCTTGAACCCTGAACCCCAAACAAGTTTTCCAACACAGACACATTGCTCAATAAAAAGACAAATGCTTTCATTCCTGAGGGTAGGGCTTTCTTAGCGGCCCTCTCGGGGCAGAGCACAGGAAGCTTATGCTGGGATATTCCAGACTCTGCCTTTGTCCTATTCCCTTATTATGGTCTTGCTCTATATGCTTGCTTTGTTGTACTGAGTACAAGTTCCGTGACTCTTTCTAGAGAATCTGTGAAGGTCTGGATGGTCCCTGTGCCCTCAAAACATTAGTCTGCCAGACCCCTTCATTTCTCACATTTTTTTCTACCTAGAATGGACATCATATTCAGTCATTTCAGAACAGCGCAAGCATCTCTCTAAAGTGGAAAGAACATGAGGGATTATATCATTGCCCTACTTGAAGTCCTCCAGTAGGTTCCCATGAAAACTGTTGTCTTCTGACTTTGCCAGCAATTCTCAAGGTCATATATATCTCTGTCTCTCCCCTATGATTGTCATGTGCCAGCCATACTCACCACCCCCTCCCAATTTCTCAAAAACACCCGGCTTTTATTTTTTTCCCTTTCCTTGAGTTCTCTGCTCATGCAGTTAACTCTTTCAGAAAGACTCTCTACAGCCTCTTCTCTCCAACTATTCACCATGCACACATTTAAAGGTGTAAAGGTGTGCACTATTTTCACCTTTGAGGTCTTAGTTTAAGCATCATTCTCTCAAAGAAAGCTTTTTTGGCTATCCGGTCTTAAGTAGTACTTTCTCTTCTCTATTATTTGCTTTCATAGCATTCTAATTGTTTCTCTTGTCATTTATCACAGTTTCTAATTATATATATATATATATATATATATATATTATATGTATATATACTTTTCTTTTTAAATTTGTGCCTTTGCCATTAGTATAAAACTTGCATGAAAACAAGGATGAGTCCAATTTGTTAATCCTTAGGCTTAGTCCCTAATCTAATAGCCTAGCACAGAGGAAGGCATGTAATAGTTGTTAAAATTTTAATTGAAATGCAGGAACCTACATGTGGCCAATAGTACTCAAGGCAAAAAGACCACAGGGAGGAGAATGAACTATAAAAAAACAAAAACCTTTAGATAGAAGAAAGTGCATCAATTATTTGTTTAAATTCTTATCATTCTAACAATTTAAGGATATGAATTTTACTTTTATAAGTAGAATAAAGTCTGAGCAATTTGCTGGATATTCTTGAACCAAAGCAAAGTATCTTAAGGATTTTTTTGTAGTAGTAAATAAAATACAGAAAAGCCAAGTGTAGGTCAAAGAATAACATCTCTTCTGCATAGCAAATTATGTGAGAACGTATAGGGTGAATTTTAAGGACCCTTATCTAATGAGCTTATATATGTCCAAGAGACTCAGGGATTCACCCAGATGCAAATTCTCTCTAGGCTCAATTTAAACTTTCCACTAAGGAAACATCTAAATGTTCTAATTCAAGAAGTGAGTCAGTTTATCATGACTAAAAAGATTGAGAATCAGTTGATCATAGTTATTTATGGACTTGTATAAAAATTTCTCCAGTGCCATGGGTTTTGATTTTAATAAACTGATAAATGGGTAAATTTGGCTCAAACTGATGTTGGGTAAATTTCCATGTAAGTCATTTCCCTAAAAGGCAAATTTCAGAAAAACCTGATCAATAAAATTTCTGATTCAGGGAAATATTTTGAATTTCAAAAACTCTAATGTTTGTACCCTAAGTATAAAATTTTTAAAGTGGAGTTTTGGGGGTTATGTTTTCCATTGGTAGCAATTGTTATCAGGATCTTTCAAAATACATAGATATATGTATCATGTATTGTTAATAAAATGTATTTCTAGAACAGCCTTATATAGTGCCAAAGTTTAGATATAAATATGGTCAAATCTAGCAACTTTGATTCATTTTTCTGATTTTTAGCCAAAGTAAGATAAGAAACTACATCAAGCCAGTATTTAGGAAACTGTTTAAATATTTTGTTTAAAATAGTTGGTTTTGCAAGGCATACCAACTCTATCAGAGGATCTGTCTTAAAAAATTATTTTAAAAAGTTGGAAGCATGCAGCTGCCCTTGCTTAAGAAGTGCTTTGAAAAGAATAATATTTATGTAGTATGCACCATACATATATTATATGATTCACTAGACACAAAGTGGGCACTCAAATACTTGCTGATTTTTTCATTTATCCAACATAACCAGAAATATATTTTGGGAAGATAACAGATTCTTCTTCTTTTTTCTTTTTTTAAAGAGGAAAGGCAAATTCCCCCATTTTGTTTGATCTTAAAGAATATAAAATCCAGAACTCCAGAATATCATACATTTATGCTTAAAACTAGTTCTATTATGTTCATTAGAATGTCTTCTTATGAATTCAATGCTTATTCTTTTTTTCTTTTTTCTCCTTCTTGTTAAGTAAAAATATCCCCTCTACTAAGCTAATTGCATATTCAATCAAAAAAAAATTATATGAAGCAAACAGTTGTTTCTTCCCTCTTTGAGTTAAACCAAATGGAGAAGCAAGTAACAGACTCACAAATTGCTTTTTTCAAGTAGTTTCAAGAAGAGAAGACTGAATCAAATGTGGCCAGCTGGTATAAAGAAGCTAGCAGACAGGATTCTAGGATGGAGTAGTAGGGATAGGTCTGGGGCCAACCTCCAAGCATTCCAAATCCAACTTCATCCAGTACTAGGTGTTCTTCAAACAACTTCCCAACCTCACTGGTCCTAGTTTCTTCCTCCACCTAGTTAGGAAACTACACGTCGGTTGAAAAGCTTCCCTGAAGTGTTAATAAGATAAAGAAGACTTTTTTTTTTTTTTTTGTACACATCAGCATATCAGACATTAAACAAGTCAGTTCCTTTCCTTCAGTCCCAGACAAGTCACTGGGCTAGAGAGATTTACACAACTCATCAGTTTTTATTCTGAAATAAATGGCATCAATTAGAGTGAAGTTTTACCCATTTCTCTCTGTTTTTCCTCCCTTTCCTTTATATAAAAAGAGAAGATATTTGGCTCTCCCTCAAATGCTCCTTTTCTTGGTCTTCAAAAAGCTGTTTCTTTTTGACATTCAATCTGAGCTTAAATCATACCTCTTCAGTAGGTCTTTGCTTCCAAAGAAACTGCTTTGAAACTGTTTACCACATAACTGATTTTAGATTGTCTGCCTAATATTGTCAGAGTTGGTTAATTGTCTGTGATTGACCAGAATGCAAGCTCCATGGACAATAATAAATATTTAAAAATGAACAAATGTTGAATGAATGAAGGAAGAAAGAACTGAATAGATGCTTGCATTATCCCTTCTATTAATTTTTAAGTCTTTTGAAACCTAGATGATGTATTTGCTATAGTAGTTGGAAAAGTATTTTGCATATATTTGACATCAATGGGTATTTGTGATTGGAATAAAACATTCCACCTCATTTCTTAGGAACAAATTCAGTGCAGCCTTATTTTCTTACACAACGTACATTATTTCCAATTTTAGCATGTGTGCTGCTCTGTTGAGAACAGGTGTGGCATTTCAGACAATTCTACAGTTGTATATTTTATAGTAAAATAAGCACAATGAGTATTTTATATTAATGTAAAAAGTTTTTTATGTTCAATGACATGTGAATACATCTGCAGTGATTTAGAGACATTGTGAGTTATTTTCCTGTCATTTCCTTTTCTAAATGAAGTCCAGCAGTTTACAGGTACTATTTCAAGTCTATTTAAAAACTACAATTGGAATTGGGATTACATGTTTAGCAGAAAAGTCAGAATTTTACAGCTAGAAGTGATCTTAGCAATCATTAAGGTTCATCACTTCTTTCTTATATCAAGAAATTGATAAAGAGAAAAGTTACTGGTTTGCCTAATTTCTTACAAATATGTTTAGTAATATCTTACCAGTCTTCATAATTACACTTCTGAAAATGCTATGTAATTTAACAAGTTACCAAGCTCGCAAAGTAATAATTAGAAAAATAATTAATAAAAAGAGAGAGCTGGATAAACAGAAATAATGCACAATTAAGAGTGGTTTATGTCTTCATTTAAAAGTTCATCAGATTTGTGTTGCAAAAAAGCTAATATAGTAGTCTCTCCTCCTCAAGCATTATAAACTTTAACTATTCATAAACAGAGAAAGAACATCTTCTGAGACAGATTCCAACACAAGTCTTCAGGTTGTATCTGAAGTTTCTAAAATTGCACCAGTTTCTAAAGTTTGCAAAAGAGACCTGATTGGCTTGGCTTTGTATGCTCTGTGTGGCTGTTTTTCATTTTTTTGTTTATTTGTTTGTTTTCTCTTGATCAGAATAAATTACATACAGTAATCTTTTAAAAAAAGTAATTAGTATATTTTAATTGGAGGCTAATTACTTTACAATATTGTGGTGGTTTTTGCCATACATTCACATGAATCAGCCATGGGTGTACATGTGTTTTCCATTCTGAACTCCCCTCCCACCTCCCTCCCCATCCCATCCCTCAGGGTCATCCCAGCACACCAGCCCTGAGCACCCTGTCTCATGCATGAAACCTGGACTGGCGATCTATTTCACATATAATAATAGACATGTTTCAACGCTATTCTCTCAAATCATCCTACCCTCGCCTTCTCCCACAGAGTCCAAAAGTCTGTTCTTTATATCTGTGTCTCTTTTGCTGTCTCGCATATAGGGTCATCATTACCATCTTTCTAAATTCCATATATATGCATTAATATACTGTATTGGTGTTTTTCTTTCTGACTTACTTCATTCTGTATAATAGACTTCAGTTTCATCCATCTCATTAGAACTGATTCAAATGTATTCTTTTTAATAGCTGAGTAATACTCCATTGTGTATATGTACCACAGCTTTCTTATCCATTTGTCTGCCAATGGACACCAGGTTGCTTCCATGTCCTGGCTACTGTAAACAGTGGTGCGATGAGCATTGGGTACACATGTCTCTTTCTATTCTGGTTTCCTCGGTGTGTATGCCCAGCAGTGGCATTGCTGGGTCATATGGCAATTCTATTTCCAGCTTTTAAAGGATCTCCACACTGTTCTCCCTAGTGGCTGTACTAGTTTGCATTCCCACCAACAGTGTAAGAGGGTTCCTTTTTCTCTGCACCCTCTCCAGCATTTATTTTTTGTGGACTTTTTGAGAGCAGCCATTCTGACCAGCATGAGATTGTACCTCATTGTGGTTTTGATTTGCATTTCTTGATGCTGGGAGGGATTGGGGGCAGGAGGAGAAGGGGACGACAGAGGATGAGATGTCTCGATGGCATCACTGACTCAATGGACATGAGTCTGAGTGAACTCCAGGAGTTGGTGATGGACAGGGAGGCCTGGCATGCTGCGATTCATGAGGTTGCAAAGAGTCGGACACAACTGAGCGACTGAACTGAACTGAACTAAACTGAATTGTTTATAATAAATATATATTGAATGAGTTGTCTTTAAAGAAAACACATACAAAACAAATTTATGTATTGTGGAATTACAAAACATACTGTAACAAGACAACTCTTGGGAACCTAACCCTTTATTTCCTAGGAGCAATGGCTCAGTATTTGCTAATTCAAGTTTGTGGCAATATTCTAGAACATAACTACTCTGAATGACTAGAATCAACTATACATACAGATGGTACATAAATCTATCTCCCTTATCTTACTCCTATGGTGATCCCCAGATCACACATCCTAGGGCTAATGGTTTCTTTCCCTGGATGTCTAAAAGGAAAATTAACCCCCAAATGTCAAAAATTAAATTATCTTTTCCACCACTAATATTGTTTCTTTCCCCCCTGAAATCCTATGCTCCCTCTACATTCCTTAACTCTGTGAAAAGACTAAGCATCCAGTCAGCCAACCAAACCAAAAATTGGAACTCTCCCCTTTACTTTTTCTTTTCCTGTAACACCACTCCTATGACTATTCGATCAACACATTTTAGTTCTGTTTATTTGCTTATATTTTTACCTTTTACTATTTTTCAGTTCAACTGTGTCTCATCATCTCTGTAGTATAGATGGGTAACTAAGAACACTCGTGTTATGGTCAGATGGAACTGATTTTGATGTTCGGAAAAGGAAATAAAGTTGACTCCACAACTGAGTAGATGGAAATTATTGAGTGAACTAACTTGTATAAACCTCAGTTTCCTCATTTGCTTCCCATGTCATCATATAATGTTGAGCATTACTTCTCAGCAGAGACACATAAGCATAGTACAACTGTGGCTGACACTATTACTCAAGAAAGTGGTTATTCTTGTTAGTCTATAAATCAGTCACTGTGCTAAGTGCTAGAAACGTAACAGTGAATAACATAGTCCTTGGCTTCCATACTCGTTTTGTTGTTGTTCAGTGGCTCAGTTGTGTCTGACTCTTTGTGACCTGCTGGACTGCAGCATGCCAGGCTTCTCTGTCCTTCACCATCTCCCAGAGTTTGCTCAAACTCATGTCCATTGAGTCAGTAATGCCATCCAACCATCTTGTCCTCTGTTGTCCCCTTCTCCTCCTGCCTTCAATCTTTCCCAGCATCAGGGTCTTTTCCAATGAATCAGCTCTTTGCAGTATGTGACCAAAGTATTGGAACTTCAGCTTCAGCATCAGTCCTTCCAATGAATATTCAGGGTTGATTTCCTTTAGGATTGACTGGTTTGATCTCCTTGCAGTCCAGGGGATTCTCGAGAGTCTTCTCCAACACCACAGTTCAAACATATCAATTTTTGATGCTCAACCTTCTTTATGGTCCAACTCTCACATCCATACATGACTGCTAAAAAATCCATATATGGTATGGCTATCCATACCATAGCCCATACTCATAAGGTTCCTAATCTATTTGTTGAAATTCTATTTAAATATTGTACTTAGGGTCATCTTCAGTTATGCTCTCTTTTTTGCTTAATTTCCTCTATTTTCTTTTTTCACATTTGGGAACAATGAAAAAATTAGAGCAAGAGTTGATATGAAAAGATAGAAAATGTCTTCATTTCATTTCTTCAACATTATCTCATAAGGATTAGTCCAATTCATTTTCAGCAAAGGCAGTTATCAAAGGGTTAGATTTCTTCCTCCACTGAAGTTTGTTTTCTCCACAAGACTGAAATGACTCCATTTGTTTCTTATTTTCATCAACACACTGTAACTATCCTTAAGAACTGTGTCTTTAATTACTGTGCTTTGTACCCAAGACAGACTGCAAGGACCAGGACAAAGCAAAGCGAGGAAGAATGTCTTTGAGTTCACATTTCAATCACATTGTTGTTTTAATCATAGATTAAAGATGTGGACAAATAAGCGTTAACATGGGGCCTGGAGACAATGACAATAGGGGTGTTTTGCAGATGTTTACATGTTACTGGGAACTCCTGGGATATACCAAAAAAACTACGCCTATTATCTCTATGTGAATGCCTCTAAAGCAGCACTGCCCAGACATATGGAACAGGTTTTTCTCTATCCAGAAAGAAATTAAAATTTACAGAAAGGAAGTAGAATGAGTAGACAGAGAATCCATTTATTATGTGGCTCCTGTGGACCATATTATCCAGGGAACAACACTGAGTAGGCCCCACACAGCAGTGGCTTTTATAACTGATTCTACCATATGTGTAGAGCATTTGAAATTTCTCTGAAGTTGAACTCTCTGAAATGCAGCTTAGATCTCTTCAGTTAGTTCAAAGAGGTATACCACCACTTTGAACAAAATTTTTACAGTCTGTCATTTTTAAAGGACCCATCTATCCACCGAAGAGTATAGGTTACACTGTAAAGCCCAAATCAACATAGATTATTATTATGCTTTAACTTTTCATATCACCTAGCACTCTAGATGGCACCCCGCTCCAGTGTTCTTGCCTGGCAAATCCCAAGGACGGAGGAGCCTGGTAGGCTGCAGTCCATGGGGTCGCGAAGAGTCGGACATGACTGAGTGACTTCCCTTTCACTTTTCACTTTCATGCATTGGAGAAGGAAATGGCAACCCACTCCAGTGGTCTTGCCTGGAGAATCCCAGGGATGGGGGAGCCTGGTGGGCTGCCGTCTATGAGGTCACACAGAGTCGGACATGACTGAAGTGACTTAGCAGCAGCAGCAGCACTCTAGAAGATAATTCTGATTTTATTTGGTAGGTTAACAGGTTAATAGGTTAACAGGATCAGAAAGCCTTTTTCATGGAGCATCTTTTGTTTCCAAGAAGAAAACACACACTTGTAAATTCTTTTTCATGTGAGACTCAATAGAAAAACATCTCTAGCAAACATCAATTTATTGGGGGAAAAAAAACGATGAGTCCCATACAAAGACCAAAAGTATTAAATATTGCTTCACAAAAATGAATAAATAAATAAAAGGTATTTAGTCCTCAATTTTGTTCTCTAAAAGACTGGAGCCGCACCTGTATTTTAGTTGTTGTGTCTTCTCTATATATTCACTCTTGATGTTGCCTTCAAAATATTCCTTCTTGGCAAACTTCTTTTGCAGCAGCAGGAGACAAATTAGACATTAAAGAGAGTCTCAAAGCAAAGCAGGGTAGAATGTCTTTGAATGCAAATTTCACATCATTGTTTTCATCATGAGATTAAAGATGTGTACAAATAAGAGCTGATGTGGGGCCTGGAGACAGAGAATGGGGTGTTTTACAGATGTTCAGAAATCACTAAGAATTACAAGTGGGTATGCCAAGAGACTGTGGCAATTAACTCTAGTAGAACAGGAATAGAAGAGAAAACTAACCATATTTGTGACCATATTGTTGTATAGGATTCAGACTTGTAGTATATATTTTTAATTTTTTAAAAGTCTTTGCTGAATTTGTTATAATATTGCTTCTGTTGTTGTGTTCTGGTTTTTTGGTCATGAGGCACATGGAATCGTAGCTCCCTGACCAGGGATTCAATGAACACCCCCTGCTTTGGAAGGGGAAGTCTTAATCATTGGACCACCAGGGAAAATCTCATATTTTTGCAAATATGAAATAAAGGCAAGTTTTACATGAACTATGGTCCTGATTTTTATTTTTCAAAAAGAAAGATAATCCCCCTGGACAGAACAAGAGACGTAAAAATATTATTTGAGATATACTACATCCTGTTGTTGTTTTTGCCTTCAAAGTGGGGAATACAGTTTATACAGGCTTTCCAGATGATGCTAGTGGTAAGAACTCACCTGCCAATACAGGAGACATAAGAGATGTGGATTCAGTCCCTGGGTGGGGAAGATCGCATGGAGGAGAGCATGGCAACCCACTCCAGTCCAGTGTTCTTGCCTGGAAAATCCCACGGACAGAAAAGCCTGGTGGGCTGCAATCCATAGGACTGCAAAGAATCAGACACAACTGAAGTGTCTGATTAGCACACATGCATGGTTTTTACTCATGAGAAATAATATGTATACATTTTCTTCACACCTACAAAAACTGATAGGGAAAGAGAAAAAAAACTAAAATTTTGAAGCCTTTATTCTTCTTATGCTGCAGAAATGAGGTCATTTAATATAGTGAGCTATCCCTTTGGGAATTTTCCTCATGGCTAATGAAGCTGATTATCTTTTTATGTAATTATGTATCTTCTTCTGTGAAATGTCTATTATTTTGCTCATTTTTACTGAATCATCTTATTATTTAATTGGAAGTATTCTTTATATATTTTGAAACAAATGCTTTTTTTAATACATGCATTTCAAATACTTTATCTCAGTCTGGTTTAGCATTTTCATTTTCTTAAGAGTGTCTTTTGAAGAGCAAATGTACTTAATTTTGATGAAATCTAATTTATTATTTTTTCTTCTACTTATTGACTTTTTGTTTACTATATAATAAAATCCCCCCCTTTTACCCCCCACAAAAAAAGAAAAAAAAAACCAAACAGGTCATCAAGGCTCTACGTTTAGAAGGAAAGAAAATCTGGAGTAGAAAGTCTTATGTTAGTAAGACTATTTATAAATTTTTAAATATGCAGAGGCTGAAGTGAGGAGTGGAAAGTATAGATAACCATATGTGAAACTGTGATGGCAAATGTGTTTTCAATTGCATCTGAGAATAAAGGTGCTTTTAAAACAGAAAATCAGAGATATTAGAGGAGGATCATTTTAAAGTGTAGTTGAAACAGAGAGGCTCAGTTCAGTTCAGTTCAGTTCAGTCACTCAGTCGTGTCTGACTCTTTGCGACCCCGTGAATCACAGCAGGCCAGGCCTCCCTGTCCATCACCAACTCCCGGAGTTCAACAGAGAGGCTAGCCTCAGCAAATGAAGGTGAGAGATTCCAAGCGACACATTGGTCAAACAATTTGTGAAACACCCAAAACCTTAAGAAAATGATACATGCAAAAATGTTTTAATGGTTTCTTGAGGAATTAAGGAAAAAGAGTTACACTTTAAGTTTAAATTTTTCTGAAAATCAGAGGGAAAAAATGGCTACAGGTGGTGAAACACAAATAAGATGTTCTTAATCTGCTAGAAGGAGAAGGCAATGGCACCCCACTCCAGTACTCTTGCCTGGAAAATCCCATGGACGGAGGAGCCTGGTAGCCTGCAGTCCGTGGGGTCGAGAAGAGTTGAACACAACTGAGCGACTTCACTTTCACTTTTCACTTTCATGCATTGGAGAAGAAAATGGCAATCCACTCCAGTGTTCTTGCCTTGAGAATCCCAGGGACGGCGGAGCCTGGTGGGCTGCCGTCTATGGGGTTGCACAGAGTCGGACACGACTGAAGCGACTTAGCAGCAATCTACTAGAAAATGATTTCAGGACTTAAAATTAGACTTCCTGTTGTGTTTGATGAAAAAAATCAGACTCGGGCTAGTAGATTTGAAGGAAGAGTAGCTCATAACATGGGCTTAACAGAGGCCTGTGTGCATGAAGATCTAAGAAATATTTTTGCAAAAAACTGATCCTTAAGAAGGGAACTACAGAAACCAGATGAAACTCAAAAGGTCATTGAGAGGAGAAACTTTTGAGTAAAGCAGAGTTTAGTTACTGAAGCTTAGATTGTTCTTTGATGCAAAGCTTGGTTCAGAACCCCAGGGAAGAGAGGTGAAATAAAAAGAGTTGGATATCTCTGTCTCTCTCTCTCTCTCTCTCTCTCTCTCTCACACACACACACACACACACACACACAGAAAGACATGGAGGCATGGGCAGTGGTACCTTAGAGTTCATGAACAGAATGCAGGTAAAAGAGTTAAGAGTTTGTCTTCTCTTAATAAACATCTATACTGAAGTTAATTGTAAATTTTGTTACAAAATGGCAGACTGGCTGAGAATTTGAACCGGGGGGAAAATGATGACATCTTAATTGTTAGTGAGACTAACCTAATTTAAATTAGAGAACAGAGAACATCATGTATTAGAGGCACTTTGAGCCATCAAATCAACAGCATAAACTGGAGGTGAAAGAATGTAAACCTCACAAGACGTTCAGAGAACACCTAGACTAAGTCTAATTTATCTGGAGGACATTTGAGATAGAATGATTTCTAGAAATCTCCCAATGGAGGCTGAACTGGAAAATAGCATTTTATTATGTCTAGCCTAATTGTATTTCATTCCTATTTTGGTGAGTTCTGAATCACAGAAGTAACTTAATTTTAAATTTGCCTCAGTGTATTGGAAGAAAAGCTATGACCAATCTAGACAGCATATTAAAAATCAGAGACATTACTTTATTTTACCAACAAAGGTCTGTCTAGTCAAAGCTATGGTTTTTCCAGTAGTCATGTATGGATGTGAGAGTTGGGCTATAAAGAAAGCTGAGCACACTCCATGGGGTTGCAAAGAGTGGGACACAACTGAGCGACTGAACTGAATTGAACTGATATTTCTGTGAAGCAAATTGTTCTTGACTTTTGCTTCTTCTGTTGATCTAATTAGTCAACAGCAGCCTTGCTGCTATTAAAAATAAATGCAGCCCACCAGTTTGGGTCACAGACAGGATTTACCATTTTGCAAAATTATGTACTTTGGAGTACATATGATGCAGACAGTATCATATGTAGAACACCTATTCTGCAGAGTATAGACACATCCTATTTGTTATTCTCTTGTTTGGAATGTAGAAATCGTTAGCAGATATGATTTTTTTGCATTTATATAAAACATGCAATGTTTATTTCTAAGGGTAAGTTTGTAGAGCATTGTCTACTCTTACTCGTGTAATATTTTATGGAAGAAATATAGGAAAAAGACAAACCTTTGTACTTACCTAATTTATCTAGAAAAAAAGTTTTTAATTCTTTTACCCAAGGTATATCTTAATATTGGAATAACATGGCAATGGGAGAAATTTTTAGTTACGAAAAATACAAAAAGTAACCAAATAGTAGAAGTCAGAGGAAATATATCTCTGGCTATTATCTTTGGGCAAATTATTAATAATTGCCTTAATCTCTCTTTTTCAGGCAATAATAATAATAAATTTTTAAATCATGCAAATTTTGTGATAAATAAATGAGATGATATGTGATGAGCATTTTGTAGAAATTACATAATTGCTTGCTATCAGTAGAAACTAAACTAATCATAATAGATCTTGGAGAAATGCTGTACGACTGACAATTATACACAATTTCCATAAATAATCTATAAAAGAGCTATCTGATACAGTTTCTTTAGGGTTATAAATGGGTCACAAAATAATGAGCAAAAAGAAGAAAAGTTTTATATAGGCCAAGGTCCTGAATATATATATATATAGAGAGAGAAAGCGAGGGAGAGAGAGAGAGCATTGTTGTTGAACTCACAAATGATAAATTCTAGATATCATTTCTGATATAAATCTGGGACTAGGAAACATTTTCTGAGAAGATTCAGAAAGTAAATATTTCAGGCTTTGTGAGCCATAGGTCTCTGTTGAAAGTACCCAACTCCATTAGAGAGAGAAAGTAACCATTGAGAATATATAAAATGAGGGTAGCAGTTTTTGTTTTTTCTTTTTCCTCTCTCTCTCTTATTTTAAAATTGAAGTACAGTTGATTTACAATGTTGTGTTAGTTTCAGATGTACAGCAAAGTGAATCAGATATGTGTATTTTTTTCAGATTCTTTTTTATTATAAGTTTTTGCAAGATACTGAATATACTTCCCTGTCTTATACAGTAGGATCTTATTGTTTATCTATTTTATACAGAGCAGCTTAATCCCAAACTGCTAATTTACCCCTCCCTTCATCCCTTAAGTAACCATATGCTTGTTTTCTATGTCTGTGTCTATGTGTCTGTTTCTGCTTGTAAGTTCATTTGTGTCTTTTTTTTTATTCCCCATATAAGTGACATTGTATGATATTTGTCTTTCTCTGACTTACTTCACTTAATATGATAATCTCTAAGTCCATTCAATTAAAAGATGCTTACTCCTTGGAAGGAAAGTTATGACCAACCTAGATAGCATATTCAAAAGCAGAGACATTACTTTGTCAACAAAGGCCCGTCTTGTCCAGGCTATGGATTTTCCAGTGGTCATGTATGGATGTGAGATTTGGACTATAAAGAAAGCTGAGCACCAAAGAATTGATGCTTTTGAACTGTGGTGTTGGAGAAGACTCTTGAGAGTCCCTTGGACTGCAAGGAGATCCAACCAGTCCATCCTAAAGGAGATCAGTCCTGGGTGTTCATTGGAAGGAGTGATGTTGAAGCTGAAACTCCAATACTTTGGCCACCTGATGCGAAAAGCTGATTCATTTGAAAAGACCCTGATGCTGGGAAAGATTGAGGGCAGAGAAGGGAATGGCAGAGGATAAGATGATTGGATGGCATCACCGACTCAATGGAAATGGGTTTGGGTGGACTCTGGAAATTGATGATGGACAGGGAGGCCTGGGGTGCTACGGTTCATGGGGTCGCAAAGAGTCAAACACAACTGAGCGACTGAAATGAACTAAACTGAAGTCCATTCATGTTGCTGCAAATGACATTATTTCATTCTTTTTTATGACTAATACTCTATTGTATAAGTGTGTGGGTGTGGTACATCTTATTAATGCATTCATCTATTGATGGGCATTTGGATTGCTTCCACATATTGAGTATTGTAGATAGTTGCTTTTATGAACATTGGGGTGAACCTATCTTTTTAAATTAGAATATTTTTCTTTTTTGGATATATTCCCAAGAGTAGGATCACAGCATCATATGGTAGCTCTATTTTTAAGTTTTTAAGAGACTCGCACATCACTTTCCATAGTAGCCACACAAATTTATATTCCCACCAACACTGTAGGAGGGTTCATTTTTCTCCATACTCTCTCCAGCATTTTGATTGTAGACTTTTTTGATAATAGTCATTCTGACTGGTATGAGATGATACCTTAATGTAGTTTTTATTTACATTTCTCTGATGATGTTGAGCATCTTTTCATGCGCTTGTTGGTCATCTGTATGTCTTCTATGGAGAGATGTCTAATTAGAGCAATTTTTCAATAAAACATTATTTGCAGAAACAGGAAAATGGCCACACTTAGCTCAGGGACTGTTGTTTGTCAACCTTGGTATATGGTAAAAATAATGATATATTTCTGGATAGTTTCCTGACAACATTAACCCAACATAAGAAAATGAGATCTAAAAGGCCATCATGGGCTGGCATAATCAGGAATTCTATTCCAAATTAAGCACTTATTTATCGAACCAATATTTATTGAACTATGGTTAGTGGCAGGAACTCTGCTATTACTTATAGGTCAAAATGACTTTTGGGACCTGGCTTTGCCTTCTGAGAAGCAAACATGGGTTGCGTGATGACTGGTTATTATACTTCAGTGAAGCTATAATAGAGAAGAAAGTTGTTAGAGGCCCAATTAGAATGATCAAAGGATTAGAAAGATTTCTTTATAAAAGATACACTTAAATCATTAGGATTCCACAATGTGGAAAGAATAGCTAAGACATAATGTGACTGAAATTAATAGAAGTAACTTCATAGATGCTAATATGTTACACTTGTTATTTACATAGATGTGATAGCTTGGGAAGTTGCTTCTATTAAATGTTTTGTTTATTTACTTTAAGAAAAAGATGATAATATAATAGAAAAAGAAGAACATTTTTTTAGAAAATAGAGACATTGATACTCAGTAATTCACATTTTCTTTTTAATGTATTTATTCAGACTTTTCTATATGTATGTACTTTTTGCATTTTTATTATTTTAGCCAAAATGTAATCTTGTTTTGCTTAATATTGGAGCATATAATTTTATGTCATCTGTCATTATAAATTCTTTCAGTATTGGTGTTCTTTCTGATGTCTTTGACTTTTAACAGTGCAGTATATGTCACTTCTGGATGTCTTCTTAACATATTTTCTTTTTTTTATCAACTTTTTCTCTCCTTAGCTCCAGATATCTCAACAGTCGATTGTATTTTCCCCTGACTAGTGCTTGGATACCTCAAACTCAACATGTCCTACAAATAAATTATCATTAGCCCTGTTCATAGCCATTATGTTTCCTTTACCTCTCATCTCCTCAAATGGTATTATTATAAATCAAACTCCCAAGGCAAGATTCTGGGTTTTTTTTTATTTCCTCTTTTCCCTCTCCTCTAAGTCCCAAACGATTGTGTGTTCAGTATTGTCACTTTTATCTCTTTGAATCCAATGCCTTAGTCTAGCCAATAACATTACTCACTGATTTTTGCGAAAAACTCCTTTCTCTCTCCAGTTGAACATCTTTCCTGCTGCAGAACTGGTTGTTCTAAACATACATCTGAGTTTTTAAATTCCTTCTTAACATCCTTCAGAGAATCTCAAGAATAACCCAGACTCTTAAACATAAGTACTAGAAATCTAAAGTCAGTTGGTTTATGATAAATGAGACCTGACTGGTTTACTGATCTATAAGAAATGCAGAGGGACTAAGAAGATCTCTGGCTCAAATGGTGTTTTTGGTCTCATGTTGCTATTTCTCTGTTTTTGTGTCTCTGTCACCTCTCTCTCCTTTTCTGTTTTGCTCTTTCTCCCTCCTCTTTTCACCCTCCCTCCCCTCTGCTGCCTCCCTCCCCACATTTCTTATTCCTTATTTCTACCTCTCCATCAATTTTAAAACATCTCAACCAAATCAATGAAAGAGTTTTTATAAGAAGCTAGATATGAATCTAATTATCTTGAAAAACTAGTGCATACAAGAAAGAAAAATAAATTAATGTTAGAAAAAGAAAGTTAATGGTCTGAAGGTGACAAGCTAAGTTCACAGATGTGTCTCAGTTCATAGAAGGAATACTGTATTAGCAGACAGGGTGTATTTGTTCCCACTGAGATTTACATGTTTATAGACATGGTTTTCTTTTTTTCCTTTTTTTTTGTCCTGAATCTTGAACCACTTAAATCCAGACTATACCAATTGTCAGTTACAGCTGTCCCAAATTCCATAATCCTTGACAATATTTTTAAGGTTTTCTTTTAAAGCATTATGTATATAGATCAAGGACCCACTACTCGGATTCTCCATTTAGAATTTATATGAAAGACCCCATAAATATCTAAACCCTTACATGTATGGTTAAATTTTTATTTTCACAAGGAAGGACATGCTGTTATTTAAATCTTATTGCCTCTTTTTCAGATGTTTAATTTCAAGTAAGATTCAGGCCAAATTACTAATAACTGTCTAATGCTACATAAAGAGATTACTACATTAAGCATTATGAGTATTTACCTTTGATTCTTATATTAGTATTTAGTTATCTCTTAACTGAAACTATTGAGTAAAGATAAGGAGACATATATTTATTTAATATTTTAATCATCATATTTGTCTGATTATGCATATTTTTAATACTGTAATGTGTGGGAGATCATTATAGAAGTAATATACCATTATTTGCTAAGACTGGTTAATCCTTAAGTCATGTCTGACTCTTGTGACACCATGGACTGTAGCCCTCAAGGCACCACTGTCCATGAGATTTCCCAGGCAAGAATACTGGGGTGGGTTGCTGTGTCCTTCTCCAGGGGATCTTCCTGATCCAGGGATTGAACCCAGGTCTCTTTCACTAAAGACAGATTCTTTACAGACTGAGCCACCAGGGAAGCAATATTTGCTAAGACTGGATATGTGC
Organism: Bos indicus x Bos taurus; assembly: GCF_003369695.1. Taxonomy (NCBI): domain Eukaryota; kingdom Metazoa; phylum Chordata; class Mammalia; order Artiodactyla; family Bovidae; genus Bos; species Bos indicus x Bos taurus. The sequence goes on from NC_040079.1 coordinate 84,597,217, forward strand.
TGTAGAGACTGGACCATATTGTTAGAAATACAAGGAAACATAAGGTCATATGACAATCAGATTACTTGGTAGAAAATTGATTAACACAGTAATTATTACTACAGAGTAATTACTGCTACAGAGACCTAAGGCTCATGCACCACCTGTTATGTCAAATTATTAGCATAAATTAGCTAACGCACTGCAAGGCCCCAGGTAATTAAAAACACTCTTATTAGTCCAAATTTTTAAAGGGCTTAGAAGTTATCTCCCAAGAGCTGGGCCACTCAAGTGTCAAATATTCTCTGGAATGAATACACATCAGACAACTGAGCCCTGTGATGTATTTCTTTCCACAGGTCAAGAAAAAATACTCTAAACTGTACCCTCCCTATTTTACTACTATATATGTTCTCAAGTTTATTTAGGGATTTATGTCCTCCCAGATGGCTCAGTGTTAATCTCCCTGACAACGCAGGACATGCAGGATGTGCAGATTTGATCTCTGGGTCAGTGAGATCCCCTGGAGAAGGAAATGGCAACCCACGCCAGTATTCTTGCCTGGAAACCCCATGAACAGAGGAGCTTGGCAGGCTACAGTCCATGGAGTCACAAAGTGTCAGACAAGACTGAGTGACTGAACATAGCACACGTAATTATTACATTTATTTTAAAGTACCTGTATGATAAAAAATAATGGAGAATTTTAAAAATGTATTTTTTAAAAAATGACTCTGAACTTGAGATATTAAAAATATAACCACAGAATCTGCAGAAGCTTTGATAATGGTGGTAAATGTAATACTACATTTAGAGAAGCAAATGGTTTTCTAACCAAATTACTAGAAAACTATGGTTTCCAGGAGCAATTCAAAAATTTTGAGGTCTTTAGTTTTGGATTTTATTAACAGCACATATATTTTAAATATATTTTAAAACTGCTTTAAAAACATTCAAATGTGTAACTTGCTCAGTTTAAGTATATTAGAAGATATCAGCAGATTGGCTTTTGCTACAAGAATTCCTAGCTTCCCAGGTGGCTCAGACAGTAAAGTATCTGCCTGCAATGTGGAAACCTGGGTTTGATCCCTGGGTCGAAAAGATCCCCTGGAAAAGGGAATGGCAACCCACTCCAGTATTCTACAGTCCATTAGGTCACAAGAGTCAGACACGACTTAAGGACTAAACCACCAGTCTTAGCAAATAATGGTGTATTACTTCTATAATGACCTCCAGAACAGGTGATGGAATTCCAGCTGAGCTATTTCAAATTCTAAAAGATGATGTTGTGAGAGTGCTGCACTCAATATGCCAGCAAATTTGGAAAACTCAGCAGTGGCCACAGGACTGGAAAAGGTCAGTATTCATTCCAATGCCAAAGAATGGCAATGCCAAAGAATGTTCAAACTACCGCACAATTGTACTCATATCACACGCTAGCAAAGTAATGCTCAAAATTCTCCAAGCTAGGTTTCAAAAGTACATGAACTTTCAGATGTTCAAGCTGGATTTAGAAAAGGCAAAAGAACTAGAGATCAAATTGTCAACATTTATTGGATCATCGAAAAAGCAAGAGAGTTCCAGAAAAACATCTACTTTTGCTTTATTGACTATGCCAAAACCTTTGTGTAGATCACAACAAACTGTGGAAAATTCTTTAAGAGATAGGAGTACCAGACCAACTTACCTACCTCCTGAGAAATCTGTATGCAGGCCAAGAAGCAACAGTTAGAACCGGACATGGAACAACAGACTGATTTCAAATTGGGAAAGGAGTACAGCAAGGCTGTATATTGTCATCCTGCTTATTTAACTTATATGCGGAGTACCTCATGCAAAATGCCAGGCTGGATGAAACACAAGCTGGAATCAAGACTGCCGGGAGAAATATCAATAACCTCAGAGAAGCAGATGATATCACCCTTGTGGCAGAAAATGAAGAACTAAAGAGCCTCTTGATGAAAGTGAAAGAGAAGAGAGAACAAGTTGGCTTAAAATTCCACATTCAGAAAACTAAGATCATGGCATACGGTCCCATCATTTCATGGCAAATAGATGGGGAAACAAGGGAAACAGTGAGAAGGTTTATTTTCTTGGGCTCCAAAATCACTGCAGATGGTGACTACAGCCATGAAATTAAAAGATGCTTGCTCCTTGGAAGAAATGTTATGACCAACCTAGAGAGCATATTAAAAAGCAGAGACATTGCTTTGCCAACAAAGGTCTGTCTAGTCAAAGTTATGGTTTTTCCAGTGGTCATGTATGGGTGTGAGAGTTGGGCTATAAAGAAAGCTGAGTGCTGAAGAATTAATACTTTTGAACTGTGATGTTGGAGAAGACTCTTGAGTCCCTTGGACAGCAAGGAGATCCAACCAGTCCATCCTAAAGGAGATCAGTCCTGGGTGTTCATTGGAAGGACTGATGTTGAAGCTGAAACTCCAATACTTTGGCCACCTGATGCGAAGTGCTGATTCATTTGAAAAGATCCTGATGCTGGGAAAGATTGAGGGCAGGAGGAGAAGGGGATGACAGAGGATGAGATGGTTGGATGGCATCACCGCCTAGATGGACATGAGTTTGAGTAACCTCCAGGAGTTGGTGATGGACAGGGAAGCCTGGTTTCCTGCAGTCTATGGGGTCGCAAAGGGCTGGACATGACTGAGCAACTGAACTGACTTGAATTACTGGCCTAAGCACATGGACTCATTTTTGTGTTCCCCTACTAAAACCACTCTCCTCTATTAAAACCACATGAAAGAAACATATGAACTTCTTTTAAAATTATTATTTATTTAGTTATAGTTTTGGTTGCTTGGGTCTTCATTGCTACATGCAGGCTTTCTCTAGTTATGATGAGCACGGGCTGTTTTTTGCCATGGTACGCTGGCTCCTCAATACTGTGGCTTCTCTTGCTATAGAGTGCAGCTCTAGGGTGCATGGGCTTCAGTAGTTGGGACATGTAGGATCAGTACTTGTGACACATGGGCTTTGTTGCTCCATGGCATGTGGATCTTCCCAGACCAGGTATTGAACTTGTATCCCTTGCCTTGGCAGGCAGATTCTTATACACTGTACCACCAGGGAATTCCCACATTTAACTTCTTACAATTCATTATTGTCCTTCCCTTGAATTCACATCCATATATGGGCACCCATATAAAATGTATGCTGAGTATCCAACCAAAACACACATAAACCATCTTCCATTAAATGACCTGCAATTTGCAGCCATGTGAGCTGTGAGCACACTCTCATCATGGGGTAATAGTTTTTCAGTAAAAAAGTGAACATATAACACACTGAATTCTGATATTATTGCATCATTTTAACATGTAGAAATCCTAAATATTGTGTATTTCTTATATCTTGATATTTATTTTAAGGGTGTAGAGTATTAGATTAAATTTACATGTGGAATTTATTATTTCACTTTAAAGTTTCTAGATCAGTGATATGTAATATTGAGAAGATATCTCAAACTATATCTGGTTACAATGCTCTAAATACACAGACTATTTTTGGATGATACATAAGAAACTGTTTACAGGGCTATTCTATGTAAGAGGTTCTCAATTCTGGGTAGGAGGAAAGCTTAATTTGCTTTTTAGTTGTATTGTATTCTGTTACACACTCTTTTACAGCATGATTATTGTTTTAAAAATTTACTATGTTCCATCTGTAAGCTTTTAAATTAATTGTATAGAAAAATGAATTAATTGTTATAATTAAGATTTTTTTTGAAATGTCTTTTTCAACTACTTCACTGTGGGAACCCAAATATTCTTGCAACCAATATAAAGTAAATTGCAGCCTGAAATGTAAATGTTCTTGTTTAAAAACTTTTAATAAGTGAATATTATATATTTTAACTCAGGAAATGATTTATAAAATGTATTTGAATATTATTATTTTTGTTACTGGGGATTCTACTAGCAATTTCATCTGCGGAGATTTTTCCAGTTGCCTCCCTTTTAAAAAAGAAAAACACCAGTCCCATGTTTAGTTTTCTAATATATTTTCATTTTTATTGGATCATTCTATTCTTTCCTAACACATAGGAGGTGGGAATTCTCTGTTATTATATTCTTCTCTATTATTATAACCATTTGTAGGGTGAAGACAATTGAGGCTCAGAAAGTTTAGAGGCTTTTCTAAGACCAAAGAGCTAATAAATGACAGAGCTATGGCTTAATCCAGATGTTTTTAGCTCTGCATACAACATTTGTGCTATGGTCTCATAATATTTCCATTGGGATAAGATACACCTATGAGAAACCAATAACACATGGTTGAAAGTATAAAACAAACATGGTCAATCATTTACAGTATTTTTTCTATGTGAAATTGAGAATTCAAAAAATGATAAAGAAGTGGGAATTGTAGCCCAGGAACATGGCAAGCAGGCCATGTGGCCGTAGCGCTCTGTACATCAGCATTGGTACCAGCGGGAGCCTCTGCCATGGTTTTGATTAAGAGGTACAAGTTGGGCTCAGCATGCCTAAGTTCATGTCTTAAGAGTCTTTCTTTTCTCATTGTTCTTTTAGGATAGAAGTCTTAACTCTTCTTGATAATACTACTACCTGAAACATAGTATGTGTTCATTCACAAATATCTTATGAATAAATTCTCTCTTTTTCCTATCATCCACCCAGAGACAGGTTTCATTTCCTTGAACCCAAATCTGCTGATTAAGATATAGTTACCTGATGACTCTTCTCTATATGGTTAAATAGACTGTGTTCTGGCCTGGCCTGAATGATCATACATAATATTATTTACCACACTGATCTGTGCAATTGTACCCCTCCAGGAGACATCTGACATAATGGGGAAACTGAAACATGTCTTATGATGGCTTTATGGCACTATCACTAAGAGTAAACCCAGGTTCCTGAAACTTAGTCTTTTTCTTCATTCTTACTACCATATTTTGTAGTAGCTTCCCCTTCTCATGCCATCCACTAAACTTCAGAGATGCTTCAGACGTGTAGCTAACTTAGTCTACAATACACATAAAGCCAATATAAATCACTTAATCTGGTTTAAATATATAAATTTTCCTTTCATTAATTTGCAGTGAATCCTTTTTTTTTAATTATTTAAAATTTCTTCCCAAGATCTTATCCACTAGAGCCATGATTATTCTGACTAGCATATCTCCTTTAACTTTTTTATGCTTAGTTAAACAAATCATGTTAGTTCTGTTTCATTTAGTATCTAGAGGACTAATGCCTTTTTTTTTTTTTTAGCTCTACTGCTTCATTTAGTGTTTGCAGGACTAAGGCCTATTTTTTCATTTCTCAGTGTCTTCTGTTTTCTTCCCTTCTTCCCAGTCTTTGTAGTGTGTTACAGTAGGTGAACCTGAACAATGAGTCCAGAGTTCTGAGTTCTGGGGTTGGCGTCATATACTTCACATACTTACTGTTCTTATAACCTTACACAATTTATTTCACATCAGGAGTATAGGTAAATCCACAAATTTTCTGGAAGTTAACCCATAATTCCCTATCACTTTTGAAGAGAGATGATATTTTGTCACAATTATGTGGGAGATAGTTAGGATTCGAAGGAGTTTTGGCCATGAACTTGAGAAGAATTCATACTGAACTTGAGGATTTGTATATTTTTTGAGTGTACTTCTGCCTGAGTTAAAATCTTCCATGTGTATATGTGCTCATATGCTCTTTCTTGTCCAACTCTTTGCGACCCTATGGACTGTAGCCTGACAGGCTCCTCTGTCCATGAGACTCTCCCAGCAAGAATCCTGGAGTGAGGTGCCATTTCCTTCTCTAGTGGATCTTCCTGACCTAGAGATGGAACCCACATCTTTTATGTCCCCTGCCTTGGCAGAAGGGTTCTTTACTACTAGTGCCACTCTCTAGCAAAAGAGCAGTTGTTATGGTAAGAAAACATCCTATATTTCTTTGCTAATTGACAGATGGCTCACAGTCATAAGTTCTTTTTTGTGACATTTCTTCTTTTAGTATCTCATTGCAGGCAACTCAATCATGTTAAAATAGTAAACCACTACCTACCTACCCCCTTGTCCTTGTGGTTTTAGATGTTTATAAACACTATCACCTTAACTCTCAAGAAAAAATGTAAAACATTAAGCTCAACACTCCCATGGAGGAGGTAAATATATTTATCCACATCTCTCAGCTCCTAACTCTTTCCTGTCAGCACTTGTATTTCCAGAACGTAAGTATCCAATGTCTTCATGTATTATTTCTCCGCCCTGGTCCCTCCCTTCTCCAGGAATCTTAGAGCTGTTTCTGCCATCCTATAATACCTGTGTCCTACAGTTTTATATTTCCTTGTTATGTTTCTCCTTTAACATATGACTTGCCTTATTTTTAATTCAGTAAATATTTATTAGATAGGTGTTTTACTGTGTAATTATTCAAAGATGACATAGATACAACCTCTGTAGGAGTTGTTGGTAACTACGAGAGAATGTAGAAACAAATATAATAGAAGAATTAGTAGGACAGTGGAGAACTAAAGAAAAAAATTAAGTTGGGCTAGGTTGCCTTTCGTTAGCTATGATTTAATCAATTAATTTATTTTCAGGTGTGAAAGACTAGAAGCAGATATATACATAGATTTTAACAGTGGATTTATGTACTTTACATTGCCTTCCCTAAGGGTCATGTCTCTGATTAGTATTCTTTTTTTTAATGTTTAGTACTATAAAAGTGAGGAAATGTTTTGGTGGTAAAGTAACCTTTCACATTAGCCCTTTACTTTACACTAAGTAGATAAGAGATAAGCATATCTACATGTGAAGTCAGCAGTGGTTAAAAGATAAGCAAGGGAAATGTTTTGTATCAACGACAAATTTATGGAACACCTACTACAGACAGGCGCTATTCTTAATTCACTCATGTAATTCTACCAACAAACCCTGTTATAACACACATCTTACAGGTGAAGAAACAGTACGGGAGAATACACGGAAGAGTGAAGTGAGTCATCCTCTTCACAAGGTGGTTTCGCTTATGAGTTCGCCTTCTCAGTCTCTACCTGTATGCCTTCTGGAGTAAGAATGCTTCATGATACCAAATCCACTTCAGGAAGAACAATTCAGAGCTGGAAGTCTCAGGTCTGAGTTTCTGGGTGGCAGGTATGGCTTATAAGGTGGAGGAGAGGAGCAAATGGCTAGGCAGTTACAGGGCTTGGGGCCTGTATGTTCCTGAGACTTTGTATGAATTACACCACTAGTTTTGAATGCTTTTGGAGATAAATATAAGCTATTCTATATGAAATGAAGAATTAACTTCCTGAATGAAGACACTTGCATGATGTTCAGTCTCCTCCCCATGGATAGGAAGTACCAATAACTGCATTCATGTACTTACATCTTTTGAAGAGCACGTGCATTTTATTGGCATCTTTACAGTGTGTACATGTGGGCTATATCACTTTGAAAGATAAATGCATACCACAATAGCGGAAACAAGTCAGCAAATAGTTGCACTGAGAGTTTGTTCTGCTTCTTACCATCACCTAGCCATCAGAAATAGCTGGCCTGATAACAATATCAGTACAGCTGTACTTTTTAAAAATGTTTTGATTCTTAAACAGCTCCTACTATTACTCCCTTTTTAGAATAGCTGTTTTTATCCACTTGTGCCAGTGAATTATTACTTAAGTATGAAATAGAGCAGGAGAGAATATGAAGGAAATAAGTTAAAAAAGACACATTTCCCACCCAGTAGTCATGGATCCAACTGATTTGCCAACTACATTCAGTGTATACATTAAAAAAAAAAAAAAAAAAAAAGAATCTGCTACCAGGAAGCAAGAGTTGAGAAAGTCCAGATTGGTCTGGAACAATTTCCTGCTGGTTCTTTTTGACATAATTTAACTCTGAGTCAACAAAATGTTTTTTCTATATCATGTAGCTTGGAAATATTAATTGAATGCTTCCCCTTGGTATTTGAAGCATTGAAAAAGAAGCCAAAATTAGGTGGTTTCCAGAGGTCAAAAGTTAATCAGGACTCAGTAGTTTTCTGTGCAGGTACAGTTGTGTGTAAGAAAGACAGTAATAAAATGCACTGTTGCTCAGCTTGCTGGAAGTAAAGGAAAACAGATCACTGGAGGGTGAACACAGTGTCATGATAACTAAGGTCAAATTTGTTTGCTCAAAAATTTGCTTTGAATTTTAGTTATTCAGCTGTGTTTACTAATAAGCTGTTCAAGCATATTAACAAGCAGTCTTAGAGACACAATGGCTAGACTTTCTGTTTCCAAAATATTGGCCCAAATTGCAAAATCCATTCACAAAAATACACTTCCGTTGGTTAAGCAAAGGATTGCTAAATAAAAGAGATGCAGTTATTCTAAACTTGTGATATTTTGGACTATACATTATAGACATTCAATGTATATATACTAGATAATACAACCAAAGAATATAAATAGAATGAGTGAAAGGACCATACATAGATACATGTAACTGCTACACAAAATTTTCTAAAGAGAAAAGAACAGGACCAAACAAACAAAAAAAGAAAAGGTTGATGAAGATATTGAGATATGGTTATTTTTTTCATTTTAAAGTGGATATACTAAATGACCGTAACCAAATGAATCTACTGTTGTAGGTGTTAATAGTTTCTGCCTTTCTTCTCAGGCCACAGCCCAGATTTCCCAAGAAGTGTCTAAGATTCTTCTTCTTTTTCTTTTCTTCTGGTCATATTATATCAATTAGATCTGCCAAATTAAATATTTGACTTATAACTACTATTCTAAAGCTGGTACAAAGGAAAATGAAATTTAACATGCTGTAAGCAATTCAAGTCAATGACCTAACTATTAATGTTTTATAAGCTATAAATATGAGACACACACACACACACACATATATATATATTTCCCTTGAAGTAGTGATTTGTTTTAAAATAAAGTTAGTTTTAGTTTTCTACTTAAGACATTTTTTAAATATTGTTGAAACATCTTAGAGCTGATAGTAACTTATAATTCAGTGGCATGTACTCTCAGAATTTCAATTAAAGATACTTTTAAAGACTTACCAAATTTCCTTATTTAGTTTGATAATAAATGAAAGAAAGAAAAGTTGAGTTTGAAAGATAAAGACTGACTGAATTCATGGGAAATAGAATGGATTGTTGAGAAACATTCAGAAAAATACCATTTTTGCAGGAATTATTTTCCAGCAGATAATGTGGATCCTTGTTCATATTCAGTATTATCTAAAATTTCATGGACTCTATGTTTTGATCTAAACATAAATGTATATTTTTTAACAAACCAAGTAATGTTATTGTGCAGTTTCCTTCTACAAGAAAATTACTAAAAATATAAATATAAGATCTCTAGAAAATACTCAGAATTGCTCTGTAATCTCTTTCCTTCCCTGAACTGGGGTCAACCTTTTGATCTTTAAAAGAGTCAACTGGATGTTTTCTAAACTTGTGTGCTTGTCTTCATATCATCCACATACATAACAGGATCAACTTTGCGGCTAAACCTTTGCTGAAGATTCTTGAATCTCTCCTCCGTATTCCTTTGCGGCTCAGATAAACTATTTTCAGACTTGTGACAGAACCCCATTGCAAATACCTGCATCTATCTGCTTCTGTCTCTGAGGGTTATTCTAGCTCCAAAACAATGAAGTGCACTAGACTTCACATTCCCAGGGTCAACCCTTAACCAATGGAAGATCTGGCACATTAAAATTGGTGGATGACAATTTCAAGGTAACCACCCCACTTCTCAGGCAGGAGTTGATGGAGTAGAGCATCAGTTGTCCAAATCAGAAGCCCATTCATGGTATTTCTTCCTTTTCAGTATCACCTATATTCCCCTTCATCACTCCTGTTTCCTAAGATCAGTTTCCAAATAAACTGCATGCGCCTGAGTCCTTGTCTTATCACCAACTTTAGAGATCGCAAGCTAAAACAGCTTGACTTCCAATTCTAGGAAGACATACTTAAACATTTTCAAATACACATAACCAAAGATCTATTGGCTTTTTGAATATCAAAAACTCAACAAATATTTTTGATAAATTAACATATCATATAAAGATGTCATCTATTGTTCTGGCTTCATGAGTCATTGTTCAGCCACTCAATCCTGTCAGACTGTGACCCTATGGACAGCAGCTTTCCCTGTCCTTTCCTATCTCCTGGAGTTTGCTCAAACTCATGTCCATTGAGTTGATGATGCCATCCAACCATCTCATCCTCTGTCACCCCCTTCTTCTGCCCTCAATCTTTCACAGAATCAGGGTCTTTTCCGATGAGTCAGCTCTTCGCATCAGGTGGCCAAAGTATTGAAGCTTTAGCTTCAGCATCAGTCCTTCCAATGAATATTCAGGACTGATTTCCTTTAGAATTAACAGGTTTCATCTCCTTGCTGTCCAAGAGACTCACAAGAGTCTTCTTAAGCACCACAGTTAGAAAGCATCGCTTCTTCATCACTCAGACTTCTTTATGATCCAGCTCTCACATCAGTACATAACTACTGGAAAAACCATAGGTTTGACTATATGCAAGGAGACTAAATATAAAAATAAAATAAAAGTTTTCCCCAGTTGTTCTCAATTTTTGGGTTTGGTGGTGCTTGAAACTTAGATGTTGCTACAGTTTTGAGTATTTGATTAAAAAAAAAAAACAAAACTTGGAAAAACCTCAGCCGGTTCCCTTATTGTTAACTGCAACCTACATGATTATTGCCAAGAATGTGAAGATGAACTCTTCACTGGAACACATGCCAGACCAATTATGTCCTTTGTGTCTAACATGATTATTTTAAAGTGAATAGTTAAATTAGTTTTTTAAAAGATCACAACTTTGGAAGAACTGTTTGCTTTTTAACTCTTTCTCCTTTTTATTTTTTTCCTTGAGTAATTCCCATTTACTTTAAAATATGAACATACTTCCCACTTACTTTAAAATATGAACAAAGAAAGGCTATTAAGCTATAGTTGGTAAGAAGGTAAATTAAACTGCACCATATCTAAGTATTTTTGAGAAATGCTAGCACTTGAGACATTAGAAAATTCTTAGATCCTTATTTTTTACATTTGTTTGTTGTGTTTTGTTTGTTATTGTTGTACAAATATATCTAATATAATGGATAGAAAACATTCTTTCCTGTTAATATCTTTTGAAGACAGAAAAGTCAAATAAAATCTTGAATTAGATTTTTATGACAAGTAAAATAAATATAATAAATAATAGTAAAACATAATGAATAATTGTTAAGTTATTTTAGTTAGATGTATAGTTAAGTAATAATGAAAGTAATAATGAAATGAGATGATGTAATAATGAAAGTAATAATGAAAATGAGATGGAGAGGAGAAAAAGGAGAGGGCTGAAATAAAATGTCAGAAAGTTGATTTAATTTTTAAAATCCTCAAGATGTGTAGAACTAATTAATTTAATACAATTGCACTTAAAAATAGTCATGCATGGTGAAAATATGCTATAATTTTAACTATTATTTCATGGAAAAATGAAATGCATATTCTAGTATACCTGTTTTCCTAATTTATAGATGGAAAATCTATCTTCCACGTATTACTTTATAAAGTCAAAATGTCTCTGAAAAAATTTTGCCTTTTAAGCCTCTCTCCCTTTTGTTAAAAACAGATATACATTTTTTGAATAGCATCCCATCAAATCCTGCTGCTGCTGCTGCTAAGTCACTTCAGTTGCGTCCGACTCTGTACGACCCTATAGACAGCAGCCCACCAGGCTCCCCCGTCCCTGGGATTCTCCAGGCAAGAACACTGGAGTGGGTTGCCATTTCATTCTCCAATGCATGAAAGTGAAAAGTGAAAGTGAAGCCACTCAGTCGTGTCTGATTCTTAGTGACCCCATGGACTGCAGCCCACCAGGCTCCTCCGTCCATGGGACTCTCCAGGCAAGAGTACTGGAGTAAGGTGCCATTGCCTTCTCTGCATCAAATCCTAAATGACTCTTAAAGCTTTATGGAACTTTTCCTTTATCTATATTGACATAAATATAATCCATTCATCCTACTTGACCAGACAAAAATAAATGGTGTACCATATCTAGTCTCAAGAGTTATTATCCTCCTAGTTTGTAAATACATAATTAGAAAATATTACTAATGGTTAATTTCCAGTAATCAGTCACATTACAACTAACACATTTTTTTATTTTTATAGTAATGGTAAAACTGTTCATCTGTAAACATTTCATTTAAGTAATAAAGTTGCAGAATGACCCCAGGCTCAGTTGAAACTGGAATTGAAGCTGTTAAGCTTCCCCATTATACTTTTCTGCCCAAATTGTATTCCGCCTTCCCCTTCATGATTAAAATAGAGAGCATTAACTTTTGATCAGAAGCCAAAGATGTGACTGAACTTAATAAAAGTTGTCTTCTTTCCCTCCAAACCTTCTGCATTTTTGGCCAAAACATTCCCTAGAGATGGGAAGCTTTTAATTGCATGTTTTGATTGTTTAGTGTCTGCCTTTCCATCTGGTACTTGACTGTACATTATATATAGGAGGGTGTGAACAGGAGATGGTGACAATGTCAACAAGAACTAACATTTTTGCAGTGTGTAACTAAAGAAGCTGATAATATAATTATGAAGCTGAAAGACAAATTGTGGAAACACTCAACTGTGTATAATTAGGAAATTGGCTCTGCAAGTTTTAGTATATCCTTAGTTCAAAGATTTGAAAGAAAACAAAACCCATATGTAATGAATTTCTCTTAATCAAATAAAACCAGGTAGATCGCAGTTTTCTGAAGAATACTAAAACTAACATGTAAGTTAAATATTATTAAACAAGCAGTAGCTGTTAAAATGTATTAAGCATTAATTATTAAACTGTAAAATAATTATTTCTATTATATAATAATATTGCTTCTATATTAAAGAGAAGGCATTTGTTAAATAAAAATCAAACATTAAAGGAGAAAGGTGTAGTGTGCCAGATGGTGTTCTCTAAAATGACATGTCCATGTCCTAACTTTTGGAGCCTCTAATTGTGACATTATTTATCAAAAAAGGTCTTTCTTAGATGTAATTAAGTATCTCAAGATGAGGTTATCCTGGATTATCCAGGTAGACCCTGGACCCAATGACAGTTGTCCTTACAGAAAACAAAAGAGGAAAAGGAACAGAATACCATGCATGTGAAGACAGAGGCAGACTGGAGTTATGTTCCAAGAAACAGAAAAACCAGAAGCCAGAAAGAAAAGATAAATTTTTTTAAACTCATATATATTGTATTGTCTTGTATGCTATCACACACTGAGAAGGGTGACAAGAGTTTTCAAAAATATATTCTAGATAATTATCCACTTTTACCAATGGCAACCCACTCCAGTACTCTTGCCTAGAAAATCCCATGGACGGAGGAGCCTGGTGGGCTGCAGTCCATGGGGTCGATAAGAGTCGGACACGACTGAGCGACTTCACTTTCACTTTTCACTTTCATGCATTGGAGAAGGCAATGGCAACCCACTCCAGTGTTCTTGCCTGGAGAATCCCAGGGACGGGGGAGCCTGGTGGGCTGCTGTCTATGGGGTCGCACAGAGTCGGACACGACTGAAGCGACTTAGCAGCAATAGCAGCAGAAAACCAAAGAAACAAGACAAGGAAGCATTGAACGCTGAGTCTTTTCATGCCCTAGTATCCAAAAGTCAGGCTTTTTTCCCCTCTCATTTACAGTAGTTATTAACAGAAATTTGGCTTTTTAGATGATGTCATTACTGTGTTAATGCAACTGAAGAATTTGAAAGTTAAGACATGTGAAATACAGAGCTGGAAGAAAGCATGCTACTATTCCATTTTGAAAGGAAAACGGAATGTAGGCCACAAGGGTACTTCTTTTTCTCCTTACTTTCAATACCTGGATACAAGTCAGAGGCTCATTTGTCCAAATCTAGTACCAGCAACTAAATATATTCTCTCATTGTAGACAGCAACTCCAGTCCATTTTGGCCAGTCATTAGGTTGAAATTACAGTGTCCATTGGTTAGTGTTTATGTTAAAAGAATCTGTATGAACCACAAGGATCTGGTTGTTATTATAGTCTAGATCACGGCCACCAAGAACACAAAGCTTTCAGAGAGCACTGCACTGACCACGCCTTGACTGCGGACTTTGGACTCCAGAACTGAGAAAATGCTTTCTGTTGTTTTAAGTCACCCAGTTTTCTGTAATTTGCTTCAGTAGTCCTAGGAAACGAACACAGAAGGTAGCCATATGTATTACATAATTTAAATGCTTTAAAAATATATAAAAATTAATGTTCATATACCTTCAATACTACATATTAGAAATTAAAGCTTCTATTCTTCATGAGGCATTTTTCATTAGGTAAATAATGGTGTTAACATTCATTCTATACTGTGTATGTATTATAGCAGGCAGCTTGAAGTGCATTCAAATATTAATTTAATTATTACAACAACCTAAAAACATCGAGTACTAGGTGAGTAGAGATAGCTGTAGCACAGACTAGCTAAGGATTCCATACAAAGAAGATGCTGCTGCTGCTGCTGCTAAGTCACTTCAGTCGTGTCCGACTCTGTGCGACCCCATAGACGGCAGCCCACCAGGCTCCCCCGTCCCTGGGATTCTCCAGGCAAGAACACTGGAGTGGATTGCCATTTCCTTCTCCAATGCATGAAAGTGAAAAGTGAAAGTGAAGTTGCACAGTCGTGTCCGACTCTTCTCAACCCCATGGACTGCAGCCCACCAGGCTCCTCTGTCCATGGGGTTTTCCAGGCAAGAGTACTGGAGTGGGGTGCCATGGCCTTCTCCGACAAAGAAGATGATAGACCTGCAATTTGTGACTCAGGCAACTGGACTCCAGGGTCTGAGTTCTAAATTATTATATTAAAAGAACTGAGAAAAAACAGATGATGGAATTCAAATACTCCAAAGAGATGCTTTCATTTTCTTTTGAATATGAATGTTAAGACAGGGAATTTGAATATCTGAAAATCAAATGGTCCACACAGGAGTATAAACAAATACCCAAGTAACAAATAGTGCTGATTATGCAAGTCTGTTTTCTTCTTCCCAAACCCAAACTATCTGACTTATGCTAAATAAAAAAAAAAATAGAAATAGAAATTCTAGTTATACATTTCTCTCTTTCAAGTTTAAATAGATCTGGAATCATGCAAGGAAGCTCCTGTAACTGAAGCAACATGAAAAATTAAATGCTTTCAGTTATTTGAATGTACCATTACCTTAGCAAATTAATTCACTAGGTATTAAAAAAAATTGTGAATGTAAATTAAACTGAAAATTTTCAGCTGATTGTAAGTTGTTATGTTTATTAAGTTTTCCCTGAAAACCCATACATTTAAATTGGTGTTAAAACTTTTCTTTTGAAAACAGCAATATAATTTCAAGCCTGGTCCTATACATACCTATATTCTCAAAATTCATTTTTTAACTTTTAAAAATTACCTAACCATATTCTTCCTTTTAGTACTTAATATTTTGATTTGGTTCCATGGCTAAAATATAATAAAGTAGTCTATATATACAGAGAAGGCAATGGCAACCCACTCCAGTACTCTTGCCTGGAAAATCCCATGGACGGAGGAGCCTGGTAGGCTGCAGTCCATGGGGTCTCGAAGAGTCGGACACGACTGTGTGACTTCACTTTCCCTTTTCACTTATATGCATTGGAGAAGGAAATGGCAATCCACTCCAGTGTTCTTGCCTGGAGAATCCCAGGGACGGGGGAGCCTGGTGGGCTGCCGTCTATGGGATTGCACAGAATTGGGCATGACTTCATGGGAAATAGATAGGAAAACAGTGGAAACGGTGTCAGACTTTATTTTTTGGGGCTCCAAAATCCCTCAAGATGGTGATTGCAGCCATGAAATTAAAAGACACTTACTCCTTGGAAGGAAAGTTATGACCAACCTAGATAGCATATTCAAAAGCAGAGATATTACTTTGCCAACAAAGGTCTGTCTAGTCAAGGCTATGGTTTTTCCAGTGGTCATGTATGACTGTGAAGAAAGCTGAGTGCCAAAGAATTGATGCTTTTGAACTGTGGTACTGGAGAAGACTCTTGAGAGTCCCTTGGACTGCAAGGAGATCCAACCAGTCCATTCTAAAGGAAATCAGTCCTGGGTGTTCTTTAGAAGGAATGATGCTAAAGCTGAAACTTCAGTACTTTGGCCACCTTATGTGAAGAGTTGACTCATTGGAAAAGACTCTGATGCTGGGAGGGATTAGGGGCAGGAGGAAAAGGGGATGACAGAGGATGAGTTGGCTGAATGGCATCACCGACTCGATGGACATGAGTTTGAGTTAACTTCGGGAGATGGTGATGGACAGGGAGGCCTGGTGTGCTGCAATTCATGGGGTCGCAAAGAGTTGAACACGACTGAGTGACTGAACTGAACTGAACTGAACTGAAGCGACTTAGCAGGAGCAGCAGCAGCAGCCTATATATATATATATATATGATTAGCTCACTGATACAGAAACTCAGAAAATGAGAAGCCTTACAGGAGGAATGTTGAGGTTATCTAGATAGGTCCTAAATTCAGTAACATTGTCCTTTTAGAGACATAAGGAGTTTTTTACATCATTGAGGCATTTTCAAAAACTAGACATTTTAAAAAAATGCAACTTTCATGAACATGAGTTCATTTATTTCAAATCCATTTGTATAAGTTGATATTATATAGAATGTACTGGAGAAGGAAACGGCAACCCACTCTAGTGTTCTTGCCTGGAGAATCCCAGGGACGGGGGAGCCTGGTGGGCTGCCGTCTATGGGGTCGCACAGAGTCGGACACGACTGAAGCGACTTAGCAGCAGCAGCAGCAGAATGTATACTTCTGAAATATTTATTTTTATGTCTGTTTAGCTCTGACATATGAACTTTTAATCTTCCAAATTTTTCTAATCAGTCTTTATACTATGAATCTAACTTTTTAAAATGTTTGTCCTAAGGCAGGGACTGATTTATAAAACGTTCTCAGATTGTCAGATTTTTGTGGCTTCTTTCCATGTACTATTAAGGCATTTAAATGCTTACTACCAAGGAACATCAACACTATGTTGTTATAGTATAGTGTAGGTAAATGGTCAAGAATGAATCAGTAGGAAAATATTTGATTCATTGCTCTTTTTATAAATACCAGTTGAAGTATTTTGATTATCACAAATTAGACACATACGTATGTTTTTTCAAGTTTATATATGAAGTTTTACTTCTCCATGATTTAAAGAAGTAAAAGTATGATTTTTTTTTCCTTTTTACTTGTCTCTTTTTTAATACAAACCTGCAATATTGGTATATCAAAAGCTCATAGCAATTGCTACAGAAAACAATGTGGACGGAGGCAGATCCTCAAGGTATTAAAAAGATGGCTACCATATGAAATAGTAATCTCACTTTTGGGTATACAACGAAAAGAATTGAAAGTAGAATTTTGAAATGATGTTTTGAGAGCCATGCTAACTGTGTCACTATTTATAATAGCCAAGAAGCAGCAACAACCCAAATGACCATTGAGGGATTAATGGATTAACAAAAAGTGATACTACATACAATGGAATATTAGCATTAAAAAGGAAGGAAATCACATTCTGCAACACTGGTGAATAGTAAGAACATTATGCTAAGTGAAATAAGCCAGCCAAAAAAGACACTATATCATTTCACGTACATGCAGTTATCTAAAGTAGTTAAGTTCATAGAAAGTACACCACTGAATCGACTTAGAGTGCACATGTATAATCGTGGATACAAGGGACTTTGTGAGGGAGAGAGAGAAAGAGTTGTTTAGTGGCATAGAATTTCAAATTTTCAAGATGAAATAGTTTTGTATATCTGTTTTACAATGTGAATACTTGTTCAACTCTAGTGAACTTTACACTTTAAAATGGTTAAAGGGTAAATTTTATGTTATGTGCTTTTTTCCAGAGTGAAAAAAAAAAAAAAAGCAAGTATCAGAAAATATCTGAGGCAGAAATATTGTTTCCTAAAGTTGAGTAGTCTTAGAATATAGTTCAACTATAACTAATATGCTGTTATAGTTTTAGACTCTGTCAAAGGGATTTCTTTCGTTTCCTTAAACAGAGGTTTCTTAAATGGAGATTCTTTAGAAAATAAACACTAACTAGAAGGCTTTTGATCTAGTACTTCAAGAGGATAGCAAAAATCCTTAAGCTTATGGAAAAGAAATTTTACAGAAAGGAAAGAAATTAGAATGGGTGAAAAAATATGACTTGATTTGGTTGCATAATATTGAGTAGCTATCAGCATAGTATTTGTGGGTTAGTTTATTCATTTTAGTAGAATAAAAGTATTTTATTGGTAAAATTTTAGAACTGTCCATTATGAAAATTTTATGCAAAATTTACTTTCTCAGAAATTTTTGCTTTCAGCTTATTGCAGAGAAAAGAAGCAACTCAGATAATCTCTTTAAGTGTTTTTCTGTTCAGTCAATGTTTAAGTTGACTGAAATGCTTCCCATGATCATTTAAGAATCTGTATGTATCCCCAAGGGAATCAATATTTATCTGTAGATGTCAATGGAAAATCATGAAATGTGAACTTTGTTTACTGTTGTTCATTGTCACTCATAGCCTCTCTTTTGCATTATTATCTTTGTTTTCAAAATATCTTTTTCACTGTAGAAAATAATAGTGGAAAGAGGCAAAGAGAAGAAAATTGAATGCCTCCATACTAAGCCATGTTAAGATATCAGTGTGTACATTGAGGTTTTCTTTAATCATCCATATTATATATTATATAGATATCTAAAAGACACACACACACACACAACTTCTGTGAACACAGGCTGTTTTACAGTTTACTCGTTTGCTTAATTTGTCATGAAGTTAATCATTCTATCATCTTTTTTTCTGACTTTTTATTCATAGAGTTGGTCTTTGGGTTGCTGTTCTTTTTACTTTGCTTTCATATTGCAGTGGTACCAATCTCCTTACCTGTAAAGAGGAAAAGTTGAAAAAGAGGTCCCTAGAGTTCATGGCAACCCACTCCAGTACTCTTACTGGGAAGGTCCTATGGATGGAGGAGCCTAGTAGGCTGCAGTCCACGGGATCGCTAGGAGTCAGACACGACTGAGCGACTTCACTTTCATTTTTCACTTTCATGCTTTGGAGAAGGCAATGGCAACCCACTCCAGTGTTCTTGCCTGGAGAATCCCAGGGACGGGGGAGCCTGGTGGGCTGCCGTCTACGGGGTCGCACAGAGTTGGACACGACTGAAGTGACTTAGCAGTAGCAGCAGCAGCAGCAGAGTTCCCTCCAGATGGAGTCCATGGTTCTTTTTTTTTTTTTTTTTTTTAGCTTCTCTGGACCTTCCTTGCATAGGCTTTCTCTCTTTTCCTTGCCATTTGGGCAGCAAGTGGGACCTACTCTGCGTTGTAGTCCATAGGCTTCTCATTGCGATGGCATATCTTGTTGAGGGGCACAGGCTCTGAAGCACAGGCTTCAGTAGTTGCATCACATGGGCTCAGTAGTTTCAGTGCAGGGGCTTAGTTGCTCCAAGACATGTGGGATCTTCCCAGACCAGGGATTGAAGCCGTGTCCCCTGCATTGGTAGGCAAATTTCCATTCACTGCACCACCAGGGAAGTCTCAGAGCCCATGATTCTAAGTCCTGTCCACAGTCCCCAGTGAAGTCTAGGGGGCCATCTTTGGTTTCTCGGCCCACGTTGTTGTGATAGGATGACTTCCACACATCCTAGGGCCAATTTTACCTGCAGAACCAGTGTAGTATCCAAAAGGTAAATTGTCTCTATGAAATTATGACAGTCCTTGAGGATAAACTTTTGTGTTATACTTTTCTACACTTACCACAGAGCAAGATGTTAAATAAATATTTATGTTCACACCATCACAGAAAGCTATGTGCTATGTATTTCTTGTATTCAAAAGAAAAAGGAAGTACTTGTAACTTAAATTTCTTTTATTTTCCTTTGGTAATTTTTTGTTTTACAATTTCCACTCAAGAGAATGATTTAAATGTAAAGAGAACACAATATATATCATTTCTTCTGTTTAATCAACCCCCCCGCCCGCCCCGCCCTGCACCTTGACATCCTGGTTTAGAAATAATCATTCCTCACTGGAAGAACTAGCTTTGAATGAGTAGATGTTTAACTGTGGTCTGATGGACGATTTGCTTACACATAGTTAAAATAGATAGCTCTGGGAGTCATTGAAAAATATTTCTCAGTATCTGTCAAGTTGTCATAAAGGAATCTAGGACAGGCTTTGATATTCCCTATTTGACTCTAGGTGAGCAGATGGTGACTGCAGCCATGAAATTAAAAGACGCTTACTCATTGGAAGGAAAGTTATAACCAACCTAGAGAGCATATTGAAAAGCAGAAATATTACTTTGCCAACAAAGGTCTGTCTAGTCAAGGCTATGGTTTTTCCAGTGGTCATGTATGGATGTGAGTGTTGGACTGTGAAGAAAGCTGAGTGCTGAAGAATTGATGCTTTTGAACTGTGGTGTTAGAGAAGACTCTTGAGAGTCCCTTGGACTGCAAGGAGATCCAACCCGTCCATCCTAAAGCAGACAAGTCCTGGGTGTTCATTGGAAAGACTGATGCTGAAGCTGAAACTCCAATACTTTGGCCACCTCATGCGAAGAGTTGACTCATTGGAAAAGACCCTGATGCTGGGAGGGATTGGGAGCAGGAGGAGAAGGGGACGACAGAGGATGAGATGGCTGGATGGCATCACCAACTTGATGGACATGAGTCTGAGTGAACTCTGGGAGTTGGTGATGGATAGGGAGGCCTGGAGTGCTGTGATTCATGGGGTCGCAAAGAGTCAGACATGACTGAGCGACTGAACTGAACTGAACTGAACTTTAGATGGTCATTATGTCTAGGCATGTGTTTGAAATATAGCTTTATTATTCATTATGTGAATTCAAAGAAATGAAAACAAACAATATAATGGGAAAGACTAGAGATCTCTTCAAGAAAATTAGAGATACCAAGGGAATATTTCATGCAAAGATGGGCACAATAAAGGACAGAAAATGTATGGACCTAACAGGGTAGATCCAATAGCAGAAGATATTAACAAGAGGTGGCAAGAATACCCAGCACTATATAAAAAAGTTCTTAATAACCTGGATAACCATGATGCTGTGATCAGTGACCTAGAGCCAGATATCCTGAAATGCAAAGTCAAGTGGTCTTTAGGAAGCATCACTATGAACAAAGCTAGTGGAGGTGACAGAATTCCAGCTAAACTATTTCAAATCATAAAAGATGATGCTGTCAAAGTGCTGCATTCAATATACCAGCAAATTTGGAAAACTCATCAGTGACCACAGGACTGGAAGAGGTCAGTTTTCATTCCAATCCCAAAGAAGGGAAATGGCAAAGAATGTTCAAGATACCATACAGTTGCACTCATTTCACATGCTAGGAAGGTAATGCTCAAAATCCTTCAAGCTAGGCTTCAACAGTATGTGAATTGAGAACTTCCGGATGTTCAAGCTGGATTTAGAAAAGTCAGAGGAACCAGAGATCAAATTACCAACATCTGCTGGATCATAGAAAAAGCAAGAGAATTTCAGAAAAGCATCTACTTCTGCTTCATTTACTATGCTAAAAGCCCTTGACTATGTGGATCACAGCAAACTGGAAAATTCTTCAAGGAATGGGAATTCCAGACCACCTTATCTGCCTCCTGTGAAACCTGTAAGCAGGTCAAGAAGCAACAATTAGAATCGGACATGAAACAATGGACTGGTTCCAAATTGGGAAAAGAGTATGTCGGGGCTATATATTGTCACCCTGTTTATTTATCTTTTATGCAGAATACGTCATGTGAAATACCAGGCTGGATGATTTACAAGCTGTAGTCAAGATTGCTGGGGAAAAAAAAATCAATAACCTCAAATATACAGATGGCACTACCCTAACAGCACAAAACAAAGAGGTATTAATGAGCCTCTTGATGAAGATGAAAGAGGAGGGTGAAAAAGTTGGCTTAAACTCAACATTTTACAAACAAAGATCTGGCATCTGGTCCCATCACTTCGTGGCAAATAGATAGGATAACAATGGAAACGATGACAGACTATTTTCTTGGGCTCCAAAATCACTGCAGATGGTGACTGCAGCCATGAAATTAAAAGATGCTTGCTCCTTGGAACAAAAGCTATGACAAATGTAGACAGCATATTACAAAGCAGACACATTACTTTGACAACCAAGGTCTGTATAGTCAAAGCTATGTTTCTTCTAGTAGTCACATACAGATGTGAGGGCTGGACAATAAAAAAGGCTGAGTGCTGAAGAATTGATGCCTTCAAACTGTGGTGAGGAAGAAGACTCCTGAGAGTCCCTTGGACAGCAAGAAGATCAAACCAGTCAATCCCAAAGGAAATCAGTCCTGAATATTCATTGGAAGGACTGATGCTGAAGCTGAAGCTCCAATACTTTGGCCATTGATGCAAAGAGCTGACTCATTAGAAAATACCCTGATGCTGGGAAAAGTTGAAGGCAGAAGTAGGGGACAACAGAGGACAAGATGGTTGGATGGCATCACCAACTCAGTGGAGATGAGTTTGAGCAAACTCCTAGAAATAGTGACGGGCAGGGAAGCCCTGTGTGCTGCAGTCCCATGGGGTCCCAAAGAGTCAGACATGGCTGAGCAACTGAACAACAACAAATTGTAAACCTATTACAACAATATATCAGAAGATGTTAAACATGATCTCTCTGATATATATTTATATGTATTTTATAAATTTCATTTATTTTGTATATGAATAAGATTCAGTTCAGGTCAGTCACTCAGTCATGTCCGACTCTTTGGGACCCCATGACACACAGAATGTCAGGCCTCCCTGTCCATCACCATCTCCTGGAGTTCACTCAGACTCACGTCCATCTAGTCGGTGATGCCATCCAGCCATCTCATCCTCTGTCGTCCCCTTCTCCTCCTGCCCCCAACCCCTCCCAGCATCAGAGTCTTTTCCAATGAGTCAACTCTTCGTATGAGGTGGCCAAAGTACTGGAGTTTCAGCTTTAGCATCATTCCTTCCAAAGAACACCCAGGACTGATCTCCTTCAGAATGGACTGGTTGGATCTCCTTGCAGTCCAAGGGACTCTCAAGATTATATTCATATAAAATATACTGTGGGAGAGGTTTTTAATTTTTTATTCTGTTGTAAATAAAGGTAAACTTTAAGTCCTTTCTCTTGTAATCACAAGACAATTTTACCTTAACAGAAAAAGAATTAATCTTTTTGATTATGTTAAAATCACCCTATCATCAAAGCTAAATCATAAGAAACACTGAAAGAAATTACATGAAAATAATTAAATGTTGTATAGGTCAGTAAGTTTTAATAGGGGTAATGGTCTCAACAGAGTTTTTGAGGACTTAATGATCTCTTTTTATATCAATTGACATAATAAGAGATAGTATTAAAATTGATAACTGCTATTGTTGAAAACTTCAAAAGTTGAATATCTATATGCAAGTAAAAGTGAAAGTGTTAGTCAGTCAGTCGTGCCGACTATATGATGTCATAGGCTGCAGCCCACCAGGCTCCTTTGTCTATGGGATTTTCTAGACAAGGATTCTAGAGTGGTTTACCATTTACTTCTCCAGAGGATCTTTCCCACACAGGGATGGAACCTGGGTCTCCTGCACTGCAAGCAGATTCTTTACCGACTGAGCTAGCAGGGAAATCAGTGCAAGGCTGTAGTTAACACTGAATGCTCCTGTATATCAAATTTACTTGTCCTTTATCCATTTACAAAAGTTAGCATTTGTAAACAGATTCTTCAACTTTGGCTCTCAAAGTTCTTCATTAGCATAGGATTAACACTATTTCAAAATGTTTTTTTCCTGACCATGTATATTGGCAATGTGATGTGCTAGGTGAACTTCTAACAGTTGGCTGCTTTCAAGCCTTGGCTAATGTGCTCTTTTTGAAAGTGTAGTTCAGTTCAGTTCAGTTGCTTAGTCGTGTCCAACTCTGCAACCCCATGAATCGCAGCACGCCAGGCCTCCCTGTCTATCACCAACTCCCGGAGTTCACTCAGACTCACGTCCATAGAGTTGATGATGCCATCCAGCCATCTCATCCCCTGTTGTCCCCTTTTCTTCCTGCCCCCAATCCCTCCCAGCATCAGAGTTTTTTCCAGTGAGTCAACTCTTCGCATGAAGTGGCCAAAGTATTGGAGTTTCAGCTTCAGCATCAGTCCTTCCAATGAACACCCAGGATTGGTCTCCTTTAGGATAAACTGGTTGGATCTCCTTGCAGTCCAAGGGACTCTCAAGAGTCTTCTCCAATACCACAGTTCAAAAGCATCAATTCTTCGGCACTCAGCTTTCTTCACAGTCCAACTCTCACATCCATACATGACCACTGGAAAAACCATAGCCTTGACTAGATGGACCTTTGTTGGCAAAGTAATGTCTCTGCTTTTGAATATGCTATCTAGGTTGGTCATAATTTTCCTTCCAAGGAGTAAGCGTCTTTTAATTTCATGGCTGCAGTCACTATCTGCAGTGATTTTGGAGCCCCCAAAAATAAAGTCTGACGCTATTTCCACTGTTTCCCCATCTATTTCCCATGAAGTGATGGGACCAGATGCCATGATCTTCGTTTTCTGAATGTTGAGCTTTAAGCCAACTTTTTCACTCTCCGCTTTCACTTTTATCAAGAAGCTTTTGAGTTCCTCTTCACTTTCTGCCATAAGGGTGGTGTCATCTGCACATCTGAGGTGATTGATATTTCTCCTGGCAATCTTGATTCCAGCTTGTGCTTCTTCCAGCCCAGCGTTTCTCATGATGTACTCTGCATATAAGTTAAATAAGCAGGGTGACAATATATAGCAGTACTGCAAAATTTTGATCTTTGTTGATTTACCTAGTTATAATAGGTAGCTAATCTTAAAAAGGTGGCTCTTATTTACTGTGATGTTTATATTCTTTTAAGATGTTCAATATTACATTACAGTCTTCTTAAATGCACTCAGATAAACTCCATCAACAACTTCAAAAGAAAAAAAAAGGCAAAAAAACTCTGAAGTTTTCATGCAGAGTAGTGTGCAATAATCTTGGCTGTTCTTCCAGTAATATGTTTGTTTCTAACTACTTATAAAACAGCTCTCTTCCTGTGCTCTAAGGGAATTTGATTTTCACTGAGGTAAGTATTGCCGGAAGGGTTTAGAGAAGATTGAAAGAATTTAGAAACCTCAAAGTTGGCTTCCATGAACACCTGGTCAATTATTTGAGACAATAAACGGGAAGTATGGCAACTTATAAAATACTTAATTCATTTCCAGATTACCCATGTATATGTGCTTTTGCTTGTTTTCCTGCTTTAATACTTGGAATGACTTTATGGAAGATGTTCCTGCAGACTCTGGCTTGATTATCTAATTTTACATTAGAATATGATTATTTACCAATCTTTAAACCATATACCTGAAAAGCTACCAGATAATTATGGTTAAAAGTCAAAGTACTTGGAGAGTTAGGGAGAATTTGGAGAACTCCTCTTTGAAATTAATCTTACAAATTCCTTTAACTTTGTGTATATATGTGATTTTTTTAGTGCTGTGGAAATACATTTGGCTTTGGGCCTCAGCTAAATCTCTGTATTTTAGCTGTTATTGTGGTTATTTTTGTTCAGTGAGAGATTAGTATAACTGTCCTTTTGTCTTTCACAGTAAAATTAATAATCATGAATAATAACTGATAAAATATGCTATTTTATGATATTAATCTTTCCAAAAATGTGCTGATTTTACCATCATCATCATTATTATTACTACAATTTTACTGATTAGAAAGTTTAGGCTTACAGTAGTCAAACAATTAGTTGTCCAGGGTGACCCAGTTTGCTGGTAGCAAAAATAGAATTCAAAGTCCAATGTGATTACTTCAGATTTTGAATTCTATATATTGAATAATTTTTCTGTATTAAGAGATCCAATCTCACAATTATATTTGCAATTTATGCACAGTCAAAAACAAAAACACTCCAGTGGAAAAAATATGAGACCTCTTTTTCTGTATTATGACCTCTTTCCTTTGTGCTTGCTAAGACTTTCCTAAAAAGTAAAAGGCTTATTTTAGGAGAGTATTTCCAATAAACTGGGGAGATTTGCGTATATTACATTATTACTAACAGAGAGCTCGGTGATGTGCAAGGCTTCACATATTGAGATATTTAGTTTCCACTTGGTAAATAGTTCATAGTTTGTTTCCAAATACTCATGAGACTGTTTAAAATGGGTCTTACCCATGGGAAAAAATAAGTAAGTTCTTATATATAAAATTGATTTCAGAGGTTCCAAGAGAGAGATTCTGCACCTTCCTTCCCCCTTCAAACTCCCTACCCCCCATTATCAAATGCTGTACCCTCTCATGAAAATCTGAACTACCAGGATGTACTAAACATGGACAAATCCTCAGTGGGGAAAATGCTGATAGATGGAGAAGACTGTAGGTTTGGAACTTGAATTGATTCTCTCTCTACCCCTATCCACAGAGTATGGGAGAGGACTATCATTCACTAAGTAAAGTTTATAACAAAGGAGAAAATAAAACTACTATGATATTCTTTCATCAATATCATTTTAGAATCTCATAATGAGCTCGATGAACATTAAAAATCTAGTCTGACCATCTGCATATTATTTTAAGAATAATATTCAATGTCCTACATTAATTTTTTGTTTTAAATTCTCAAGAAAATTCAAAAAATATGTATTTTTAATACTGTTATTATAAATTCTCTACTTTTATTTTGCCTCCATTCCAAAAACATATCCAAGTAATTCATATGGTAAATTACAAAAGAAGCCACAGTTTTTACTCTCTGTATAGACTTACTTTTCAATATCACTTTTTCTTAAATTGTAATAAGAACATTTAACATGATATCTACCTTTTTAAGAAAAGTTTTAAGTATACAATATTGTGTTGTTAACTATAGGCACTATGCTGTACATCAGATTTCCAAAACACATTTGTCTTGCAAAACTGAAACTTTATGTAAGTTGAAACACAATATCTCATTTCCCCTTTTTCCAGACCCTGGCTGCTGCTGCTAAGTCGCTTCAGTTGTGTCCGACTCTGTGCTACCCCAGAGACGGCAGCCCACCAGGCTCCCCAAACCCTGGGATTCTCAAGTACCACTAATTCCTGCTTCTTTTGGTTTGACTCTTAAATATCTCATGTAAGTACAATCATGTACTTGTCCTTCTGTGATTGGCTTATTTCACTTATGTCCTCTAGGTTCGTCCATGTTGTTACATATGACAGGATTTCCTTTAAGACTGAAAGATATTCTACTGAATATGCTGTTCAGTTCAGTTCAGTTGCTCAGTGGTGTTCAACTCTTTGCGACCCCATGAATTGCAGCACGCCAGGCCTCCCTGTCTATCACCAACTCCCAGAGTTCACCCAAACTCATGTTCATCGAGTTTGTGATGCCATCCAGCCATCTCATCCTCTGTCATCCACCTTGTCCTCCTGCCCCCAATCCCTCCCAGCATCAGGGTCTTTTCCAATCAGTCAACTCTTCTCATGAGGTGGCCAAAGTATTGGAGTTTCAGCTTCAGCATCATTCCTTCCAAAGAACACCCAGGACTGATCTCCTTTAGAATGGACTGGTTGGATCTCCTTGCAGTCCAAGGGACTCTCAAGAGTCTTCTCCAACACCACACTTCAAAAGCATCAATTCTTCGGCACTCAGCTTTCTTCACAGTCCAACTCTC
Source organism: Bos indicus x Bos taurus (assembly GCF_003369695.1). NCBI lineage: Eukaryota > Metazoa > Chordata > Mammalia > Artiodactyla > Bovidae > Bos > Bos indicus x Bos taurus. The sequence goes on from NC_040079.1 coordinate 84,624,946, forward strand.
ACATCCATACATGACCACTGGAAAAACCATAGCCTTGACTAGACGGACTTTGTTGGCAATGTAATCTCTCTACTTTTGAATATGCTGTCTAGGTAGGTCATAACTTTCCTTCCAAGGAGTAAGTGTCTTTTAATTTCATGGCTGCAATCACCATCTGCAGTGATTTTGGAGCCCCCCAAAATAAATATGCTGTATATACCAAATATTCTTTATTTATCTGTCATTGGACATTTAGGTTGTATACATATCTTAAATATTGTGAATAATGTAATAAAGATGGTAGTGGAAATTAATCTTTTAAACCTTCATTTCAATTCTTTTGGATATATACTCAAAAGTGGGATTGCTTAGTTGTATATCAGCTTTAATTTTTTGAAGAACCCAAATACTGTTTTTTACAACGACTGTCAGTCAGTTCAGTCACTCAGTTTTGTCCAACTCTTTGCAAACCCATGGACTGCAGCACACCAGGCTTCCCTGTCCATCACCAACTCGAACAGCTTACTCAAATTCATGTCTATCAAGTCGGTGATGCCATCCAACAATCTCCTCTGTCATCCCCTTCTCCTCCTGCTTTCAATCTTCCCCAGCATCAGGGTCTTTTCCATTTAGTCAGCTCAGTTGTGTCCGACTCTTGGCGACCCCATGGACTGCAGCATGCAGGGCTTCCCTGCCCGTCACTATTTCCAGAAGTTTGCTCAAACTCATCTCCACTGAGGTGGTGATGCCACCCAATCATCTTGTCCTCTGTTGTCCCATACTTCTGCCTTCAACTTTTCCCAGCACCAGGGTATTTTCTAATGAGTCAGCTCTTTGCATCAGGTGGCCACAGTATTGGAGCTTCAGCATCAGTCCTTCCAATGAACATTCAGGACTGATTTCCTTTGGGATTGACTGGTTTGATCTTGCTGTCCAAGGGACTCTCAAGAGTCTTCTCCAACACCACAGTTGCAAAGTATCAATTCTTTGGTGCTCAGCTTTCTTTATGGTCCAACTCTCACATCCATACATGACTATTGGAAAAACCAAAACTTTGACTAGATGGAACTTCATTGGCAAAGTAATGTCTTTGCTTTTTAATATCCTGTCTGGGTTGGTCATAGCTTTTCTTCCAAGGAGCAAGCATCTTTTAATTTCATGGCTGCAGTCACCATCTGCAGTAATTTTGGAACCTAAGAAAATAAAGTCTGTTACTGTTTCCTCTGTTTCCCCATCTATTTGCCATGAAATGATGGGACCTGATGCCATGATCTTAGTTTTCTGAATGCTGAGATTTAAGCCAGGTTTTTGACTCTCCTCTTTAATTTTCACCAAGAGGCTCTTTAGTTTCTCTTCACTTTCTGCCTTAAGGGTGGTATCATCTGCATATCTGAGGTTATTGGTATTTCTTGTTGCAATTTTGATTCCAGCTTGTGCTTCATCCAGTCTGGCATTTCACATGATGTACTGTGCATATAAGATAAACAAGCAGGGTGACAATATACGACCTTGATGTATTACTTTCCAAATTTTGAACCAGTCTGTTATTCCATGTCTGGTTCTAACTGTTGTTTCTTGACCTGCACACAGGTTTCTCAAGAGGCAGGTAAGGTGGTCTGGTATTCCCATCACTTTAAGAATTTTACAGTTTGTTGTGATCCACACAATCAAAAGTTTTAGTGTAGTCAATGAAGAAAAAGTAGATATTTTTCTGGAATCCTCTTGCTTTTTGTATGATCCAATGGATGTTGGCAATTTGAACACTGGTTTGTCTGTCTTTTCAAAATCAAGCTTGAACATTTGGAAGTTTTCAGTTCACATACTATTGAAGCCTAGCTTGGAAAGTTTTGGGCATTACTTTACTAGCATGTGAGATGAGTGCAATTGTGCAGTAGTTTGAACATTCTTTGGCATTGCCTTTCTATGGGATTGGAATGATAACTGAACTTTTCCAGTCTGGTGGCAACTACTGAGTTTTCCAAATTTGCTGGCATATTGAGTGCAGCACTTTCACAGCATCATATTTTAGCATTTGAAATATTTAGCATTTGAAATTCCAGTTTAACTGGAATTCCATCATCTCCACTAGCTTTGTTCAGTGGTGCTTTCTAAGACACACTTGACTTTGCACTCCAGGATGTCTGGCTCCAGGTGAGTGATCATACTATCATGGTCATCTGGGTCATTAGATCTTTTTAGTATGGTTCTTTTGTGTATTATTGCCACCTCTTCTTAATCTCTTCTGCTTTTGTTAGGTTCATACTGTTTCTGTCCTTTATTGTGCCCATATATGCATGAAGTATTCCTTTTTTATCTCTCATTTCCTTGAATGGATCTCTAGTCTTTTCCATTCTGTTGATTTGTCTATTTCTTTGCACTGATCACTTAGGAAGACTTTCTTATCTCTCCTTGGGAACTCTGCATTCTGATTGGTATATCTTTCCTTTGCCTTTTGTTTCTTTTCTCAGCTATTTGTAAGGCCTCCTTAGACAACATTTTGACTTTTTGCATTTCTTTTTCTTGGGGATGGTTTGGATCACAGCCTCCTGTACAATGTTATGAACCTCCATCCATAGTTCTTCAGATATTCTATCAGATCTAATCCCTTGAATATATTTGTCATTTCCACTGTATAATCATAAGGGATTTGATTTAGGTCATACCTGAATGATCTAGTGGTTTTCCCTACTTTCTTCAATTTTACTCTGAATTTGGCAATAAGTCAAAAATTTTGCAATTTTGCTCATGATTTGAGCTGCAGTCAGCTCCCGGTCTTGTTTTTGCTAACTGTATAGAGCTTCTCCATCTTCGGCTGTAAAGAATGTAATCAATCTGATTTTGGTATTGACCATTTGGTGATGTCCATATATAGAGTCGTCTCTTGTGTTGTTGGAAGAGGGTGTTTGCTATGGCCAGTGCGTTCTCTTGGAAAAACTCTGTTAGACTTTGCCCTGCTTCTTTTTGTACTTCAAGATCAAACTTGCCTGTTATTCCAGATATCTCTTGACTTTCTACTTTTGCATTCCAGTCCCCTATGATGAAAAGGACATCTTTTATTTGGTGTTAGTTCTAGAAAGTCTTGTATGTCTTCACAGAGCTATTCAACTTCAGCTTCTTTGGCATTAGTGGTTGAGGCATAGACTTGGATTACTGTGATATTGAAAGGTTAGCCTTGGAAACAGAAGTTATTCTGTTGTTTCTGAAATTTCACCCAAGTACTGCATTTTGAACTCTTTTGTTGACTATGAGGGCTACTCCATTTCTTCTAAGGGATTCTTGCCCACAGTAGTAGATATAACGGTCATCTGAATTAAATTTGCCCATTCCAGTCCATTTTAGTTCATTGCTTCCTAAAATGTCAATGTTCATTGTTGCCATCTTCTGTTTGACCACTTCCAATTTACCTTGATACATGGACCTAACATTCCAGGTTCTTATGCAATATTGTTCTTTACAGTACTGGACTTTACTTCCATCATCAGTCATTTCCATATCTGGTTGTTGCTTTTACTTAGGCTCAACCTCTTCATTCTTTCCTGAACTATTTCTCCTCTCTTCTCCAGTAGTATATTGGGCACCTACCAACCTGGGGAGTTCATCTTTCAGTGTCATATCATTTTGTCTTTTTACTGTTCATGGGGTTCTCAAGGCAAGAATCATGAAGTGGTATGCCATTCTCTTCCTCAGTGGGCCATGTTTTGTCAGAACTCTCCACTATGTCCCGTCCAACCTGGGTGGCCTTACAGGGCATGTTCCATAGTTTCATTGAGTTAGACAAGGCTATGTTCCATGTGATCAGTTTGGTACATAATTAGTGTACCAATTTGCATTCTCACCGGAAGCATACAAACATTTAATTTCTCCATACACTTCACCTATATTTACCTGTTTTGTGCTTTTTTGATAATAACCATTATAACAAGTGTAAGATGATATTTGATATTGGGCACCTTTTCCTATTTCTATTGGCTTTTTGTATGTCATCTTTTGAGATATGTCTGTTAAATTCCTTTGCCCATTTTAATATCTTGTTTTTGTTATTTTATTATTATTAAATTGCAGATGTTCTTTATATGTTTTTGAGATTAACCTTCCATCAAATTTAGGGCTTGCAAATATTTTCTCCTGTTCTAGTTAGTTTCTTCTTTCTTTGGTTTCCTTTGCTTTCCTTCCTGTGGAAGCTTTTTAGTAAGATGTAGTCCAGTATCTGTTGTTGGGTTTGAGGCCTGTGCTTCTGTGTGGTAGCCAAGATATCATTGCCAAGATCTGCATCAAAAAGCTTTTCCCTTGTATTTTCTTCCAAGACTTTTACAGTGTCAGGAACGGTGATAGACTTGTACACTTAAAACTATAAACCATTGATTAAAAGAAATAAAGAAGACAAATAAATAGAAAAATATCTTATTAGATCATAATACTTCGTATTGTTAAAATGTGTATACTAACCAAAGTGATATTTAAATTCAATGCTCTCCCTATCAAAACCCTGATGGTATTTTTTATAGAAATAGGAAACAATCCTAAAATTAATCAGATCAGATCAGTCGCTCAGTCATGTCCGACTCTTTGCAACCCCATGAATATGAAACCACAATAGATTCCAAATAATTAAAGCAATCTTGAGAATGCTTTAACTAATGACAATGGTTTCCAAATCTATTACAAAACCACAGTAATCAAAGCAGAGTGGTATAGACATAAAGACAGACATACAGAAAAATGAAACAAAATAGAAAGTCCAGGAATAAATTCACATATATTCTGTCAACTGATCTTCAAAAAGGGTGACAGGGATACACATTGAGGAAAAGGTAGTCTGTTCAACAAAAGATATCGGAAAAACTGGATCCACATGCAAAAAAATGAAATTGGACCTTACTTTACACCATAAAAATCAACTCAAAATGCAATGTTAAATCTCTCCTAATTTGCAATTCTTCTATTAAGGGAGTCAGTTTTCTATCCTTCGATTCTTGCTTTGTTCATATGACTTGCTTTGAGCAATGGGATATTAGCAAATGTGATACAAATAAAAACTTGGAAACTATTTAGTCACTGGATCTTGCTCTCTTGCTGTTCTTTGGAATCCTGGTACCACCATGTGCCAGAAACCAAAGGTAGCCCAAATCTTCCCTGAATGAGGACTCAGTAGATCAACCAACTTCGTAACTGTCAGACGTGAGTGAGACTGTTCTAAATCCTCAACCTTTGCTTAAATATGCCTAGAGAGGAAGAACTGCCTAAGCAATATAAAGAACTGTGAGAAGTAATAAATGTTTATTGTTTTAAGCCAAAAAATTTTAGGGTAGCTTGTTATACTGCAAACACTACTTGGTATATCACTTAGTTTTCTTTGGTGGTTGTTGTAGATATAGATCTTATAGAAAACCTAGCTAGTACCTCCTGGTATAAAGAAAATATCCGGGAATGTAAAAATATTCACACTATTCCGTTATTCTAGGAAAGAATCTAATAGCTCTGTTTAGAAACACAATGAATGTCACTGCTGTGTTCACAGTGGAAAGCTAGTTTTCATTGTGTTGGAATACTGTATTTGAGGAAAATGAGAAGTACAGTTATGTTTATGTTGACATGTCTTCATTTCAAGGTTAAGCATTTGATTTGTTTATACTTTCCCCCATTTCCCTGGTTCAGCTGCACTGTCTGGGTTTTAACAAGCTTCAGTATCCCCTCATTTGGTGAGACAGTGTCTGAGTTAAGGATTAACATTTGTATAATGAAACATAAATGCTCACGAATTGTATATAATATTTTAGCAAAAGCTTATTTAGTTTTACCACTTTCACAAATTTTTGGTTTAGCAAGCAGCCTTTTCTTATTGCCTTAGAAGTTCAATCTGATGGGTGCTGGAAATGCAATAAGAAAAGTGAAGGGTTGTTTTTTTTTTTTTTTTCCCTTGGTGAGTGAATATAATAGATAGCTGCTCTGTCCTATAATTGAAGAAAACAACTTTCAAATTTTACTTAATTTTTTCTGACTTTCCCCTATCCTTTCCAACTGCTGCCTTAACAAATGAATCTAAAAAGCATTTTTAATACTATATTGAAATAAGTGTATAACCTGACCAGATTAAGTAAAAAAGTGCTTGAAAAGTTTTTTTAAAAAAGACACATAAAATTCTATATGACTATAACACTATTTTGATACCTTGTATATGGTGTTTTTCTATTTTTCCCTTCTCCTAGTCCCCTGAAGATCTCCCCAGCCCCAGGATTCCAATATTTTTAAGATATTTACATGTCAAATATATACATTAACTATATTAATATATTTAAAATATTTATATTAGAGCCAGAAGAAAATTTGAAGTAATCTAGAATCTTTGTTTTGAATATATTTTACTCCTATTCAGAGTTAGACATACATGTAAATGTATGTTCATTTATAGACATATAAACTTAAAGCAAATTTCTTAAATTATTTATTCTTAATATACCTATACCTTCAATTCTATTTTACTCCATTTCCATTCTCTTCTATTATGGTCTCTTCATGTTTTGGTTTTCTTTCTTTCTTTTTTTAATCTTGGTCACTGCTTACTAAATTGATTTCACGTTTTACATTTGACTTTTAACCTACTAGTGGGAAAACTCCATCGTAAACTAGATGAGAGAAAATATTTTACAGCTTACAATGCCCATTATTGTTGTAATTCTTCTCATTTTTCTCTGCTTTCTCCTTGCAAAGCAGAACTCACTTCTAACCCCTCCTGGAGCCAAAGGAGTTTCTGTCCCTGAAGACCATGGCCAGAGGCATCCCCTAAGTCTTCTGTCCTACATCATTTTTTCTTTGATTTCATGTTTATCACTTTTTTTTTTTTTTTTTTTTAGCTCTGTCAATTTTGGCTCCATTCTTTATTTTTTTTTTTAATTTAATTTTATTTTTAAACTTTACATAATTGTATTAGTTTTGCCAAATATCAAAATGAATCTGCCACAGGTATACATGTGTTCCCCATCCTGAACCCTCCTCCCTCCTCCCTCCCCATACCATCCCTCTGGGTCGTCCCAGTGCACTAGCCCCAAGCATCCAGTATCGTGCATCGAACCTGGACTGGCAACTCGTTTCTTATATGATATTTTACATGTTTCAATGTCATATCACTTTTGACTTCTGAATTGATTTACAGGTTGTTTCATCTTTTCCAAAGTACTATCTCTGTCATTCCTTAACTCCCTAAGAACATGCATCATTTTTCTACCAACTTTTCAGTTTTCTTTCCTAGATCCTTTTTTCTATTTCAGATGACCCTGCCTCATTCACTTGCTCTTGGACATGACTCCTCATGATCAAAGACCTTATCATTGTAATTTTGTGGGGCTCAAACTCTAAAAGCAATGATTAGAATTACTGGGATCTTGTAAGAACAGCAAAAATGACTTTCAAAAAGGCAGAAGTAAAAAAAAAAAAAAAAAAAGGCATGAGAAATGGGTCCCTCTACTGGTCTAAGAAAATACTGAAGATTTTATTAACTAACTTCTGTCACTTTTAAATAAATATTGGACAGTTAAGTTTCATTTTCACCTCAAGTAAATAACTTAAAGTTTGAGAACATTTCCTCATTGAGAAGCAAGTCATTATTCTCATATTTAACCTGGAGACCACTCACCCATGCTTCCCAGAGCCATGGCTGTAAAGGGCAGCTCTTCCTGCTTCTAGTGTCTGCTCACTTAGACACCCTTATGGTTATGAACTTTCCTAGCTTCTACTCTCTGTTGTGTTTCTCACACCAGATTTTTCAATTACTCATTCCCCTCACTTATCTCTTCCACTACTTTTTGAAGATTGATTATTGATACTTTCACACCAAAAAGTAACAATCCTTGCCAGACGTATTAATTTAAAGTAGGGTACTGGTAGAAGCACAAGCTGGAATCAAGATTGCCGAGAGAAATATCAATAACCTCAGATATGCAGATGACACCACCCTTATGGCAGAAAGTGAAGAGGAACTAAAAAGCTTCTTTTTGAAAATGAAAGAGGAGCGTGAAAAAGTTGGCTTAAAGCTCAACATTCAGAAAACTAAGACTGTGGTATCTGGTCCCATCACTTTATGGGAAATAGATGGGGAAACAGGGGAAACAGTGGCTGATTTTTTATTTTGGGGGGCTCCAAAATCACTGCAGATGGTGATTGCAGCCATGAAATTAAAAGACACTTACTCCTTGGAAGGAAAGTTATGACCAACCTAGATAGCATAATAAAAAGCAGAGACATTACTTTGCCAACAAAGGTCTGTCTAGTCAAGGCTATGGTTTTTCCAGTGGTCGTAAATGGATGTGAGAGTTGGACTGTGAAGAAGGCTGAGTGCCAAAGAATTGATGCTTTTGAACTGTGGTGTTGGAAAAGACTCTTGAGAGTCCCTTGGACTGCAAGGAGATCCAACCAGTCCATTCTAGAGGAGATCAGTCCTGGGATTTCTTTGGAAGGACTAATGCTAAAGCTGAAACTCCAATACTTTGGCCACCTCATGCAAAGAGTTGACTCATTGGAAAAGACCCTGATGCTGGGAGGGATTGGGGGCAGGAGGAGAAGGGGACGACAGAGGATGAGATGGCTGGATGGCATCACCGACTCGATGGACATGAGTCTGGGTGAACTCTGGGAGTTGGTGATTGACAGGGAGGCCTGGTGTGCTTCAGTTCATGGGGTCACAGAGTTGAACACGACTGAGCAACTGAACTGAACTGAATTGAACAGGTGCTTTCCACCATGACTTACAGAACTAGTTGTAAGATAGGGTTATATTCATACTACACAAAGGCATCACTGGGGTATTTGATCTGTCTCCGTCCTTCTCTGAGGATCCAAATCATCTCCTGTTACTTTTTCTTTTCCTCCCCACAGCCTGAATTTCCAGGTGCTCAGTGTATGTTGATCTCAACTAGGTGTACATTGGAAGAAAAGTACAGAGTCAAAGATCTGTGTTAGAGGTCTTAGAGGAGTATATAGTTACTTATATTTCTAATTGGTGGGTTTCAATGGGGAGGCAAGTAATCCAACCTGTTCTGAAAAAGTATGTGAGGGACAATAATCTTACTTGACATTTGATAGTCACCACATGTTCTCTCTATATTACCTTCTTGTTAGGCTGATTGAGCTTTGACTTTTTTTTATCACTTTGTTTTATAGCAGAATGAATCACTTGGTAATCTGTTATTTCTCCCTAATATATGAGTGTCTTTGTGTGTGTGTGTGTGTTTTAATCTTCATATCCTGGGAACTAGCTGAAAATTTTAATGTGAGGGGGAAAAGCAAAAAGTAGAATCTGCTCTTGAATAGAAGAGTAACTGAATATTCTTAAGTCTGTAAGATCTCAACCAATGGAAATAGACATTGAAGATGACAAAAGCAGTCTAAATACAAATGTTGCCAGATAACATTTTCTAGACAAGATTTGTAAGGACCAGTATATCCAGTGCAAAATTAAAGAGAGGGTCCCTGTTTACAAAGTATTTGAAATTTCAATATGGCAATAGGAGAGCATTAAATTAAGTTCACACACTTCTATTATATATATGTGTGTGTGTGTGTGTGTGTGTGTGTGTGTGTGTGTAGGGCTTCCCTGGTAACTCAGGGAAAGACTTCTAATAAAGAATTCACCTGCCAATGCAGGAGATGCAGGTTCGATCCCTGGGTCAGGAAGATCCCCTGGAGAAAGAAATGGCAACCCACTCTGATATTCTTGCTTGGGAAATCCCATTGACAGGGGAGCCTGGTGGTCTACAGTCCATGGGGTCACAAAAGAGTCAGACACAGCTTAGCAACTAAACAGCGATAACAATGTATGTATCCCACATTTTCTTGTCCATTTTTCTATCGATGAACACTTAGATTGTTTCTATGTCTTGGCTATCATAAATAACGCTGCTATGAACATAGACTGCATAAATCTTTGAATTAGCATTTTCATAGTCTTTGGATAAACACCCAGAAGTGGGACAGCTAGATGTATGATACTTCTACTCTTGAGATTTTGAGGATTTCTGTACTGTTTTTAATTCCCTGCACCAATTTATGTTCTTGTCAACAGTGTACTAGGGTCCTCTTTTTTCTCCATCTTTGCCAACACATTATTTCTTGCCTTTTTGATAACAGTCATTCTAAAAGATGTGAGGAGATATCTCATTGTAGTTTCGAGTTACATTTTCCTAATAATTAGTGATGTTGGACTTTTCTTCATGTGCCAGTTGGCCATCTGTTTGCCTTCTTTGAAAAATGTGTATTCTGGTCCTATATCCATTGTTTTATTTGAAGTATAATTGATGTATAATACTATATAAGTTCAGTTCAGTTCAGTTCAGTCGTATCCAACTCTTTGCGACCCCATGAATCACAGCACGCCAAGCCTCACTGTCCATCACCAACTCCCAGGAGCTCACTCAAACTCACATCCATCAAGTTGGTGATGCCATCCAGCCATCTCATCCTCTGTCGTCCCCTTTTCTCCCTTCCCCCAATCCCTCCCAGCATCAGAGTCTTTTCCAATGAGTCAAGTCTTCCCATGAGGTGGCCAAAGTACTGAAGTTTCAGTTACAGGTATACAATATAGTGATATTCTGATCCTTTATCCATTTTTTAATTTGCAGTATAATTGATGTATAATATTATAGAAGTCTTATATAAGAGAAGACTCTACACATGGACATCACCAGATGGTCAACACCAAAATCAGATTGATTATATTCTTTGCAGCCAAAGATGGAAAAGCTCTATACAGTCAGCACAAACAAGACCGGGAGCTGACTGTGGCTAAGATCATGAACTCCTTACTGCCAAATTCAGACTTAAATTGAAGAAAGTGGGGAAAACCACTAGAACATTCAGGTATGACCTAAATCAAATCTCTTATGATTATACAGTGGAAGTGAGAAATAGATTTAAGGGACTAGATCTGATAGATAGAGTGCCTGATGAACTATGGACAGAGGTTCATGACATTGTACAGGAGACAGGGATCAAGACCATCCCCATGGAAAAGAAATGCAAAAAAGCAAAATGGCTGTCTGAGGAGGCCTTACAAATAGCTGTGAAAAGAAGAGAAGTGAAAAGCAAAGGAGAAAAGGAAAGATATAAACATCTGAATGCAGAGTTCCAAAGAATAGCAAGGAGAGGCAAGAAAGCCTCCCTCAGTGAGCAATGCAAAGAAATAGAGGAAAACAACAGAATGGGAAAGACTAGAGATCTCTTCAAGAAAATTAGAGATACCAACGGAACATTTCATGCAAAGATGGGCTCGATAAAGGACAGAAATGGTATGGACTTAACAGAAACAGAAGATATTAAGAAGAGGTGGCAAGAATACACAGAAGAACTGTACAAAAAAGATCTTCACGACCCAGATAATCACAATGATGTGATCACTGACCTAGAGCCAGACATCCTGGAATGTGAAGTCAAGTGGGCCTTAGAAAGCATCACTACAAACAAAGCTAGTGGAGGTGATGGAATTCCGGTTGAGCTATTTCAAACCCTGAAAGATGATGCTGTGAAAGTGATGGACTCTATATGCCAGCAAATTTGGAAAACTCAGCAGTGGCCACAGGACTGGAAAAGGTCAGTTTTCATTCCAATCCCAAAGAAAGGCAATGGCAAAGAATGCTCAAACTACCACACAATTGCACTCATCTCACACGCTAGTAAAGTAATACTCAAAATTCTCCAAGCCAGGCTTCAGCAATACGTGAACCATGAACTTCCAGATGTTCAAGCTGGTTTTAGAAAAGGCAGAGGAACCAGAGATCAAATTGCGAACATCCACTGGCTCATGGAAAAAGCAAGAGAGTTCCAGAAAAACATCTACTTCTGCTTTATTGACTACGCCAAAGTTTTGACTGTGCAGATCACAATAAACTGTGGACAATTCTGAAAGAGATGGGAATACCAGACCACCTGACCTGCCTATTGAGAAACCTATATGCAGGTCAGGAAGCAACAGTTAGAACTAGACTTGGAACAACGGACTGGTTCCAAATAGGAAAAGGAGTACGTCAAGGCTGTGTATTGTCACTCTGCTTATTTAACTTCTATGCAGAGTACATCATGAGAAACGCTGGACTGGAAGAAGCACAAGCTGGAATCAAGATTGCCTGGAGAAATATCAATCACCTCAGATATGCAGATGACACCACCCTTATGGCAGAAAGTGAAGAGGAACTCAAAAGCCTCTTGATGAAAGTGAAAGAGGAGAGTGAAAAAGTTGGCTTAAAGCTCAACATTCAGAAAACAAAGATCATGGCATCTGGTCCCATCACTTCATGGGAAATAGATGGGGAAACAGTGTCAGACTTTATTTTTGGGGGCTCCAAAATCACTGCAGATGATAATTGCAGCCATGAAATTAAAAGATGCTTACTCCTTGGAAGGAAAGTTATGACCAACCTAGATAGCATATTGAAAAGCAAAGATATTACCTTGCCAACAAAGGTCCATCTAGTCGAGGCTATGGTTTTTCCAGTGGTCATGTATGGATGTGAGAGTTGGACTGTGAAGAAAGCTGAGGACTGAAGAATTGATGCTTTTGAACTGTGGTGTTGGAGAAGACTCTTGAGAGTCCCTTGGACTGCAACGAGATCCAACCAGTCCATCCTAAAGGAGATCAGTCCTAGGTGTTAATTGGAAGGACTGATGCTGAAGCTGAAACTCCAATACTTTGGCCACCTCATGTGAAGTGTTGACTCATTGGAAAAGACCCTGATGCTGGGAGGGATTGGGGGCAGGAGGAGATGGGGACGACAGAGGATGAAATGGCTGGATGGCATAACCAACTCGATGGACATGAGTTTGAGTGAACTCCAGGAGTTGGTGATGGACAGAGAGGCCTGGTGTGCTGTGATTCATGGGTCGCAAAGAGTTGGACACGACTGAGTGACATGAACTGAACTGATTATGTAAGTTACAGGTATACAATATGCTGCTGCTGCTAAGAAACTTCAGTCGTGTCCGACTCTCTGTGACCCCATAGACGGCAGCCCACTAGGCTCCCCCGTCCCTGGGATTCTCCAGGCAAGAACACTGGAGTGGATTGCCATTTCCTTCTCCAATGCATGAAAGTGAAAAGTGAAAGTGAAGTTGCTCAGTCATGTCTGACTTGTAGGGACCCCCATGGACTGCAGCCTACCAGGCTCCTCCATCCATGGGATTTTCCAGGCAAGAGTACTGGAGTGGGGTGCCATTGCCTTCTCCACAGGTATACAATATAGTTATTTATAATTTTTAAAAGTTATTGTTTGTAATTATTTAAATTTATTTTACAATGTTGTCTATATTCCCCCATGTTGTACAAGATATCCTTGTATGATGTATCTTTTCATGCTGTTAATACTGTTCATGAGGTTCTCAAGGCAAGAATACTGCAGTGGTTTGCCATTCCTTTCTCCAGTAGACCACATTTTGTCAGAACTCTCCATCATGACCCAGCCATTTGGGTGGCCCTAGATGGCATGGCTCATAGTTTTATTGAGTTAGACAGGACTGTGATCCAGTCATTAGTTTGGTTAGCTTTCTGTAATTCTGATTTCCATTCTGTCTGCTCTCTTGGATAAGGATGGATAAGGATGGATAAGGATAAGAGGCTCGTGGGAGCTCCTGATGGAAAGGACTGGCTGTTCGGGGAATCTGGATCTTGTGCTGATGGGCGGGGCCATGCTCAGTAAATCTTTAGTCCAATTTTCTGTTGATGGATGGGGCTTTGTTCCATCCCTGTAGTTTGGCCTGAGGTGACCTCTTTCAAAAGGACTTATGTCAGGACTGCTGTATTCAATGCCCCTGATCCCACTGCAGGCCATTGTTGACCCACACCTCTGCCAGAGATCCTGGATACTCACAGGCAGGTCTGGTTCAGTCTATTGTAGGGTCACTTCTCTTTCTCCTGAGTCCTGGTGCACACAAGGTCTTGTTCGTGCCCTTCAAGAGTCTGTTTCCCCAGTCCTGTGGAAGTTCTGTAATCAAATCCCACTGGCTATCAAAGTCAAATTCCCTGGGAGTTCTCAGTCCCTTTGTCAGATCCTTGGGTTGTGAAATACATTGTGAGCCCTAGAACTTTCACAACAGTGTGAGAACTTATTTCATATAATTATTCTCCAATTTGTGGCTGTCTGCTTTGTGGCTCTATGGTGGGACTCACATGCTGTGCCTCCCAGGTCTGCTTCAGCAAAAGCCCCTGGCCCCACTGGAGCCCCTGGCCCCATGCAGGCCAGTGCTGACCCATACCTTCACAGAAGACACTCAAAAACTCAAAGGAAGGTCTGGCTCAGTCTCTTGTGGGGTCCCTGGGTCCTGGTATGCACAAAGTTTTGTTTGAGCCCTCCAAGCATCTCTGGCAGGTATTGGATTTGATTCTAAATGCGATTTTGCCCCTCCTACCATCTTGTTGGGGCTTCTCCTTTGCCCTTGGACATAGGATATCTTTTATGGTGGGATCCAACATTTTCCTGTCAATGGTTGTTCAGCTGCTGCTGCTGCTGCTGCTGCTAAGTCACTTCAGTCATGTCCGACTCTGTGCAACCAGTTAGATGCAATTCTGGAGTGCTCACAGGAGAAGATGAGTGTATGTCTTTCTACTCTGCCATTTTGTGGGAACCTCATGAACAGTATGAAAAGGCAAAATGATATGACACTGAAAGATGAACTCACCAGGTTAATAGGTGCCTAATATGTTACTGGAGAAAAGTGGATAAATAGCTCAGGAAAGAATGAAGAAGGCTGAGCCAAAGCAAATACAGCACCCAGTTGCATATGTGACTGGTGGTGGACATAAAGTCTGATGCTGTAAAGAACAATATAGCATAGGAACCTGGAATGATGGGTCCATGAATCAAGGTAAATGGAAGTGATCAAGCCGAAGATAGCAAGAGTGAACATAGATATTTTAGGAATCAGTGAACTAAAATGGACTGGAATGGGCAAATTTAATTCAGATGACCGTTATATCAACTATTGTTGGCAAGAAACCCTTAGAAGAAATGGAGTAGCCCTCATAGTCAACAAAAGAGTCTAAAATGCAGTACTTGGGTGCAGTCTCAAAAACAACAGAATAACCTCTGTTTCCAAGGTAAACCATTCAATATCACAGTAATCCAAGTCTATGCCCCAACCACTAATGCCAAAGATGCTCAAGTTGGATGGCTCTCTGAAGACCTACAAGACCTTCTAGAACTAACACCAAAAAAAAAAAAAAAAAAAGATGTCCTTTTCATCATAGGGAATAAGAATGCAAAAGTAGGAAGTCAAGAGATATCTGGAATAACAGGCAAGTTTGGCCTCGGAGTACAAAATGAAGCAGGGCAAAGGCTAGCAGAATTTTTCCAAGGGAATGCACTGGTCATAGCAAACACCCTCTTCGAACACCACATAAAACAACTGTACAAATGGACATCACCAGATGGTCAACACTGAAATCAGATTGATTATATTCTTTGCAGCTGAAGATGGAGAAGCTCTATAAAGTCAGCAAAAACAAGACCAGGAGCTGACTGTGGCTCAGATTGCGAACTCTTTATTGCCAAATTCAGACTTAAATTGAAGAAAGTAGGTAAAACCACTAGACCATTCAGGTATGACCTAAATCAAATCCCTTATGATTATACAGTGGAAGTGACAAATAGATTCAAGGAATTCGACCTAATAGATAAAGTGCCTGAAGAACTATGGACAGAGGTTTGTAAAATTGTACAGAAGGTGGTATTCAAAACCATCTCCCAAAAGAAGAAATGCAAAAAGGCAAAATGATTGTCTGAGGAGGCTTTACAAATTACTGAGAAGAGAAAAGAACAAAAGGCAAAGGAGAAAAGGAAATATAGACCCATTTGAATGCAGAGTTCCAAAGAAGAGTAAGGAGAGATAAGAAAGCCTTCCTAAGTGATCAATACAAAGGATAAATGAAAACAATGCAATGGGAAAGACTAGGAATCTCTTCAAAGAAATTAGAGAAACAAAGGGAACATTTCATGCAAAGATGGGCATAATAACTGGCAGAAACTATATGGACTTAACAGAAGCAGAAGATATTAAGAAGAAGTGGCAAGAATACATAGAACAATACAAAAAAGATCTTAATGACCCAGATAACCACAACGGTGTGATCACTCAGCTAGAGCCAGACATCTTGGAATGCAAAGTCAAGTGGGCCTTAGGAAACATCACTAAGAACAAAGCTAGTGGAGGTGATGGAATTCCAGTTGAGCTATCTCAAATCTGGAAAGATGATACTGTGAAAGTGCTGAACTCAATATGCCAGCAAATTTGGAAAACTCAGGAGTGGCCACAGGACTGGAAAAGGTCAGTTTTCATTCCAATCCCAAAAATGGCAATGCCAAAGAATGTTCAAACTACCGCACAATTGCACTCATCTTACATGCTAGCAAAGTAATGCTCAAAATTCTCCAAGCTAGGCTTCTACAGTACATGAGCCAAGAACTTCCAGATGTTCAAGCTGGATTTCAAAAAAGCAGAGGAGTGAGAGATCAAATTACCAACATACATTGCATTATAGAAAAAGCAAGAGAATTCCAGAAAAACATCTACTTTTTCTTCATTGACTACACTAAAGCCTTTGACTGTGTGGATCACAACAAACTGTGGAAAATTCTTAAAGTGATGAGAATACCAGAGCATCTTACCAGCCTCCTGAGAAACCTGTATGCAGGTCAAGAAGCAACAGTATGGACTCGTTCCAAATTGGTAGAGGAGAAACAATGGAAACAGTGACAGACTTAATTTTCTTGGCCTCCAAAACCATTGCAGATGGTGACTGTAGCCATGAAATTAAAAGATACTTGTTCCTTGGAAGAAAGGTTATGACAAACCTAGACAGCATGTTAAAAAGCAGAGATATTAATTTGTCTGCTGACAAATGTCCTTGTAGTCAAAGCTATGGTTTTTCCAGTAGTCATTTATGGATGTAAGAGTTGGACCATAAAGAAAGCTGAGCACCGAAGAATTGATGCTTTTAAACTGTGGTGTTGGAGAAGACTCTTGAGAGTCCCTTGGAGGGCAAGGAGATCCAACCAGTCTATCCTAAAGGAGACCAATCCTGGGTGTTCATTGGAAGGACTGATGCTGAAGTTGAAACTCCAATATCTTGGCCACCTGATTCAAAGAACTGACTCATAGGAAAAGACCCTGATGCTGGGAAAGATTGAAGGCAGGAGGAGAATGGGATGACAGAGGATTAGATGGTTGGATGATATCACCGGCTCGATGGAAATGAGTTTGACCAAGCTCCAAGAGTTGTTGATGGACAGGATAACCTGGCATGCTGCAGTCCATGAGGTCACAAAGAGTTAGACATGACTGAGCAGCTGAACTGAACTATTGTATACCTAATAGTGTGTACCTTTAATTTACTACCTCTATCTTGCCCTCCCCTCTTTCATCATCCTCCTGTAACTACTAGTTTGTTTGTTTGTTTGTTTTCTGCATCTGTGAGTCTTCTTTTTTTTTTTACATTAAGTAGTTTGCTGTTTATTAGATTTTCATTAAAGTGATAGAGCATTTGTCTTTCTCTGATTTAGTTCACTTATCACAATGCCCTCTAAATCCATCCATGTTACTGAAAATGACAGAATTTCATTCTTTTTTCATGACTGAATTTCTTTCCATTTTATATATATATATATATATATATATATATATATATATATATGCCACATCTTCTTAATCCATTTATCTGTTGATGAACACTTTGGTTGCTTCCATGTCTTGACAGTTGTAAATAATGCTGCTATGAACATTGGGGTGCCTGAGTCTTGTCGAATTAGTGTTTTTGTTTTTTCCAGACTTATGCCCATTAGTGAAACTGCTTGCCATTTGTGACAATATGGATAACTCTTGAGTGTATTATGCTAAGTGAAATAAGTCAGATGGAGAAAAATACTGTATGATGTCTCTTATACGTGGAATATAAAACTAGCAATCAAGTACACAAAAATAAATACATTTACATGTGGAATGAAACAGAAATGAATATGTGGATACAGAGAGCAGAGTAGTGGTTACCAGGTAGGAAAGGGTGGAGAGGAGGGAGAAATGAGTAAAAGGGATCAACGTGTATGGTGACAGATGGAAACTAAATTTTGGGTGGTGAACATATCGTAGGGTATACAGATATAAAAACATAATGTTGTACACATGAACCTTATATACTGTTATGAGCCTTATATACTATTATAAACCAATGTCACACGTGCATGCTTACTAAGTCACTTCAGTTGTGTCTGACTCTGTGTATCCCTGTGGACAGTAGCCGGCCGGGCTCCTCTGTCCATGGGATTCTCCAGGCAAGAATACTGGAGTGGGTTGCCATGCCCTCCTCCAGGGAATCTTCCCAACCCAGGGACCGACCCTGTGTCTCTTACATCTCCTGCATTGGCAGGCAAGTTCTTTGCCACTAGCACCACCTGGGAATCTCATAAACCAATGCCACCTGAATATAAATATAAATTACAAAAATAAATCAGGCCCTTCTCCACATGGGTCTCTGCAACTGTACAGGACATGAAGCCATCCTTGTCCATATAAGTTTTCCTGTAAGTGTCTACTGAAAGTTTTCAGTCCCTCCCCAACTGCCTCCATTGCATTCACTAGCGTTTCTGTTCCCTAGACAGACTTGTGAAATAGCAGTCTGACTGCTAACAAATAGTACTGGGAAAACTATGTGTGTGTTTCTGTATATATATATTTGTGGGTGGGTATATACTGAGTTGCTTCAGTCGTGTCTGACTCTTTGTGACCCTATGGATTGTAGTTCACCAGGCTCCTCTGTCCATGGGATTCTCCAGGCACGAATACTGAAGTGGGTTACCATGCCCTCCTCCAGGGAATCTTTTCTGACCCAATAATCACGCCTGTGTCTCCTGTGTCTTTTAATTTGCAGGCAGATTCTTTATCACTAAGCCATCAGGGAAGCCCTATATATATGCATTCACACATATAAAATAGTAAAATGAACTTTCTACTTCACATTGTTTAACACTTCACATTGTTAAATAAATGGTTCTAAGTGGATTCAAGACTGAACTGTGAAAGGCAAACTATAAAAGTTTTAAAAACTTTTAGAAAACAGTAGAGATTTTGACTTCAGATCAGGAAAATATATTTTGAAGAAGATATCTAGAATAAACAAAAAAGTAAAGATTCATGCATTATCTATATTAATTT
The DNA here is from genome assembly GCF_003369695.1 of Bos indicus x Bos taurus. Lineage (NCBI taxonomy): Eukaryota > Metazoa > Chordata > Mammalia > Artiodactyla > Bovidae > Bos > Bos indicus x Bos taurus. Next base: position 84,644,104 of record NC_040079.1, read on the forward strand.
TTTTTAAAAAATCATACTTTAAGTTCAAAGATGCTTTAATCAAAATGTAAAGATAAGCTGTAACCTGAGAAAGTTATGTCATACGTATAGCTGATGAAGGATTATCAACAGGATATCCAAAAAAATCCTTTATAAAAGGCAATAATAAATTTTAAAAATACAACAGAAAAAAATGAGTAAGCTTAAATGGTAAATAAACCTATATGAAAGTTGCTTATTATCAGAACATGTTGAGGTCTCATTTCACACCTCATACTCAACATCCTCATCTTTCCACAAGTGCATATATGCCAGCAGCCTTGGGCACAGTCACAAAGCTTCTGATTCATTAGGGATTGGGTGTGGTCTTGGAAAATCACCTTTGAAAAAGCCCTCTGAGGGTTTCTGATGTGTACCATGGTTGAGACATAATTTCCTGCATTTTTACAAATCCTTGTCCAAAGCAATCATCATATCCTAAAATTGTTACCTCTAAACAGCTTTTCAACTTGTCATTTCCTCTCTGTTACCTTGTTTCAGACAGGTTTAGAAATGGACTTTGGTATGTGCAAAGAATGTAGTCTTGAAGGCCATTCAGCAATGTATTCCAGTTGTATAGGAGGTGCAAAGGCCATTAGCCAGATTCCATAACCATATGAAAAATGATTAGGATGGTGCTGATGAATCTTCATCCACTTTTCTGTTTCTTATATGTCAATCATTTCCTCCACAACGTATCACTCTAATTGTACATTTTATCAGAGAGATCTGCATCTCCAAATCTTCCCCAGTACTCTGTCTCAATTTCTCTTCTTTTGTTCCCAATTGATGGAGGGAAGAAAATGCTGTTCATGTCTCAGGGGAAAAGCAGGGAGGAATAACTTCAGAAAGGCTTCATCCAGGACACTAATCTTATGTTAAATCTGAGAAGGTGATTAGTTGTTCTGTAGTGGGACCAGCAAAAAGCAAGAACTTCTGTATCACTTGGGTCAGAAACAACAAAAACTCTACATGGTGTTTCCCAGAAGTACACATTGGCTAATCTAATAGTAACATATTTAAATATTTAGAAATATAGTTTAAATATTAAGAAATAAAGGATAAAAAGCATATAGAAAGTGGGCAAAGCACATGAATAGAATTTAACACAGGGAAATATTCATAAAACATCTGAAAATATGCATTATTTTAGTCAATACAATGCAAACTAAAGCTATACTGAGATTATCATTTCTCACTTTTTATTATTTTTTTTAATTAGGTAATTTCTTTATTTTTAAATATATTATTATTATTATTATTATTTTACTTTACAATATTGTATTGGTTTTGCCATACATCAACATACATCGCCATGGGTGTACACGTGTTCCCCATCCTGAACCCCCCTCCCACCTCCTTACCAAAACCATCCCTCTGGGTCATCCCAGTGCACCAGCCCCAAGATTCCTGTATCCTGGGTCGAACCTGGACTGGCGATTCATTTCTTATATGATATTATACATGTTTTAATGCCAACCTCTCAAATCATCCCCCCTCCCTCTCCCACAGAGTCCAAAAAACTGTTCTATACATTTGTGTCTCTTTTGCTGTCTCACATACAGGGTTGTCATTACCATCTTTCTAAATTCCATATATATGTGTTAGTATACTGTATTGGTGTTTTTCTTTCTGGCTTACTTCACTCTGTATAATAGGCTCCAGTTTCATCCACCTCCTTAGAACTGATTAAAATGTATTCTTTTTAATGGCTGAGTAATACTCCACTGTGTATATGTAGCACAGCTTTCTTATCCTTTCATCTGCTGATGGACATCTAGGTTGCTTCCATGTCCTGGCTGTTATAAACAGTGCTGCGATGAATATTGGGGTACACGTGTCTCTTTCAATTCTGGTTTCCTTGGTGTGTATGCCCAGCAGTGAGATTGCTGGATCATATGGCAGTTCTATTTCCAGTTTTTTAAGGAATCTCCACACTGTTTTCCATAGTGGTTGTACTAGTTTGCATTCCCACCAACAGTGTAAGAGGGTTCCCTTTTCTCCACACCCTCTCCAGCTTTTATTGCTTGTAGACTTTTGGATCGCAGCCATTCTGACTGGCGTGAAATGATACCTCATTGTGGTTTTGATTTGCATTTCTCTGATAATGAGTGATGTTGAGCTCTTTTCATGTGTTTGTTAGCCATCTGTATGTCTTCTTTGGAGAAATGTCTATTTAGATTTGGCCTATTTTTTGATTGGGTCATTAATTTTTCTGGAATTGAGCTGCAGGAGTTGCTTGTATATTTTTGAGATTAGTTGTTTGTCAGTTGCTTCATTTGCTATTATTTTCTCCCATTCTGAAGGCTGTCTTTTCACCTTGCTTATAGTTTCTTTTGTTGTGCAGAAGCTTTTAATTTTAATTAGATCCCATTTGTTTATTTTTATCAAAGAGGACATTAATAGATGGAGAAATATACCATGTTCATGGGTTGGAAGAACCAATATAGTGAAAATGAGTATACTACCCAAAGCAATCTATAGATTCAATGCAATCCCTATCAAGCTACCAACGGTATTTTTCACAGAACTAGAACAAATAATTTCACAATTTGTATGGAAATACAAAAAACCTCGAATAGCCAAAGCAATCTTGAGAAAGAAGAATGGAACTAGAGGAATCAACCTGCCTGACTTCAGGCTCTACTACAAAGCCACAGTCATCAAGACAGTATGGCACTGGCACAAAGACAAACATATAGATCAATGGAACAAAATAGAAAGCCCAGAGATAAACCCAGGCACCTATGGACACCTTATCTTTGACAAAGGAGGCAAGAATATACAATGGAGAAAAGACAATTTCTTTAACAAGTGGTGCTGGGAAAACTGGTCAACCACTTGTAAAAGAATGAAACTAGAACACTTCTAACTCCATACACAAAAATAAACTCAAAATGGATTAAAGATCTAAACATAAGACCAGAAACTATAAAACTCCTAGAGGAGAACATAGGCAAAACATTTCTCACTTTTTAGACTGGAAAACTTCAAAAACTTCATAACATACTCTGCACCTGGAGCTTTTGGGAATAGGGCACTCTGACTTTTTGCAAAATGGTCAAGCTCTTTGGAGGGAATTTTGGCAGTATTCAATAAAATCCTTGTATACATTTTTCCCTTTGACCTGAAAATCTCACTTTTGGGAAATCACCCTGCAGATAGGCCTTCCAAAATACAAAACAATATATGCAAAAGGTTACTAGTTATGAGCAAAATTTGGGAACCCAAACCATAAGAGACTGGTTAAATAAGCTATAGCATATCTGTAAAAAGAAGTGCTAAGTAGTAATTAGAAAGAATGAAAAAAAAGAAAGAAAGAATGAGAAAATTTTGTATAAATTGATAGGTGATATCCAGCACCTATTTTTATGGGTAAAAAAAAAAGCAAGGTGCAAAAAATTTAATAGGTTAATATTCTTTAATTTGTGCAAAAAGATAATGCATTTTTTTCTTTAAATGAGCCAGAAACTTATGACTTCTGAGACAATTGGGAATACATAGACAATTACAATTATTTGTGGCTTAGAAGATAATGAATCTGCCTGCAATGCAAGAGACCTAGGTTTGAGTCCTTGGGTTAGAAGATTTCCTGGAGAAGGAAATAAATGGCAACCTACTCAAGTATTTTTGCCGGGAGAATTTCATGGAAAGAGGAGCCTGGTGGGCTGCAGTCCATAGGGTCACAAAAAGTCCAACTCAACTGAGCGACTAACACATGAAATAATAATTTTAGATCTGATAATGATATTTTGATTATGTAGAATGTCTTTATTTTTAGAAAGTGTATGCTGACATATTAATGGAGAATCTTTATACTTTCAGTCTACTTTTCAAATGGTTAAAGTACGTGTATAAATATATATAGAGATAAACCAGTGACAGAAGATATAAACACTTGGTGACTCTAAGTGAAGGGTTTACAGTTATTCATTGTGGTACTTTTGTTCAGTTCTCTATAAAATAGAAATTTTAAAAAACAAAGTTGGTAGTGGTGGGTAAAGCAATTTCTTCTATTTTTGCTTTCTTCAAGTCATGTTCTGCAAGCAATATTCCTGTTCTCCACAAACTGCACCAAAACTCCCTCATTAAGCAATCAAGCTAGGGCAACAACAGCCATACCACTACACCCTAAAAGCAGATGAGTTTTGCACATTGCCCTCTCCTTTAAGGTGGCCAAGAGCTATTTGTTGTTCTTCCTAACTTTCCCTACACTGTCTCTACGAGAAAGAAATCCAGCTAAACAATTCACAAAATTTACATTAACACACCATGATACTTAATTCTAGTTTCAGGGTAAGACAGTTTCATTATTTCTGTTACTGTTATTTTTGCCCATTCACGTGTCCCCCCCCCCCCTGCCCCCCGCCAGAATAAAGCAACCCTATAACAATTGAGATTATATTTTCCAGATTTAGGAACATTACCATTACCTAAAATCCTTAAATGGCTCCCATATATGAATGTGCTACATTACATAAGGTTGGAAGATGTCATTGCAATAATTTCCTTTAGTTAGATATTCACCTCCTGCAATAGTCATCACAGTTGTAATTCTTTCTTCACAGTCAGTCTTCTCTCTTGAATTACATCTGATGGTGCCTAGAACCTACTAATTGCCTGATGAATATATGATGAATAAATCAGTGCATGTATAGGTAACCTGGAAACTTGGAGATCAATAGCAATAGTAGATCAATCTTTGTACATGAAGGAGATCTTCAAAGGAGGTGAATTGAGAGAACAGAAAATAAATCAAAGAGGAAAACAGGAAAAGACAAGGAGAAAGAGTAAAGGAATAGATAAAAGAGATGGTGGTGACATTGGGTAGCATAATTAGAGGAGAACATTTCTTTTATATTCTTTAATATTCTCTTGGTTACATTTCAATTGACTAATTACTAGTCAAGCTTGGCACATGGACAGTGAAGCTTATAGAAAATTTCCATTATTATAGAAATTTTTGTGGGACATAATTGGTAGAGAAAATATCGAGAAGGGCCAAGAAGTAAAATCTGAAGAAGCCCAGGATTTATTGGTTAAAAAAAAGTGTGAAAGAATGGTTAAGTAAAAATAAGCAACCAGCAAAGGAGTCCAGGAAAATATAATAACAAGGGAACCTAGGGAAGGAATATAATCAAGAGTGTTCTTAACTTGTCAGCCTCCCTGATCATTTTTTACTTGCTGCTCTAGAGAAATAACTGAGTAGGTCACAGAAGTCTATCACAAAAGAAACACTTTCAATAAATATTCACGTATATGAAAGGTCTGAAAATATTTATGCTTCTGATTTTATATTCTGTTAACACACCATTAGGTTTGGTTTCCAATGTATCCTTGCTTTAATATTTCTAATTGATGTTATAGTAAATAATCCACATTAACTTAAAAATATTAAAGACCCCTAAAACCATACCTTCCAAAATAGTATGTGCTACATATAAAATCATCATTGTTGTAGCAAATGTTTTAAAAGCTAAATTCAAGGCAATGCAAGGACGTGTGATGGAAAATAGAGGGGGAGTTAACTCAAGAAGCGACAATTTAGGAAGTGCCCTAAACACAAACTCTATTTTGGTTTTCTCGAGCCTTTCCACGCTTCCCACTTGCGTTAGTCACCATCCCACAGTTTCCTTTCATGTCACTGAAAGTGAGTTAACTCAGAAAATAAAGAGTCATCTGTCTTTATGCTCTCACTGCTCTAAAAACAACTCCCATTGCCCACTACTGAAGCATTCAAGTCTTGCCAGACTTACTTTATTCAAGTACCTTCCACTGTCTTCTCAGAATAAACACTATTGGAAAAATTTACTATAGTAATCTTATGTGAGTTGTTTCCCCCTCCTTGAACTCAAAACATTTCTTAAATATGTGAGAAGGGAAAACCCAATCCTTATGCTCAATAAGACTTAACTGAATCCTCTGACAGTTCATATAAACTATTAAATGAATGTTTATTATAAGCGTGCATGCAAACTGTTGGTTGTAGGGAGAAACCTACTTGAAACAATTATTCTACCTGTAAACATAGTTTGCCTAGATAGATTTTATTTTATTCCTAGAAAAATGTCATGGGTTAGGTGGAAAATTAAAGGATATGTCATCATAATTTGGTTTGGCTGACTCTGCATCTTGTGTAACCAAGAATGTCTGTTCCCATAGATTTTGATTTTGGTCCAAGTGAAAATTTGACAACAGACTATGCATTCTGCTCTTTCTAAACATCATAATCCATGAAAAACCCACCCCATCAGCTTCAGGGGTTACAGGAGATGAGGGAAGATGATATATATTATCATTTAAATTGTATTATTTTACATTATGTTGCATAGCAGACTTAGAAGCTCCCATAAATACTGTGCCTCCCATGAATGGGTCTCAAGATTTATTAATGTCATTGTTATTATACCAAAGGATAGTTGTAACTCACCTATATTTTCAACGAGTGAGTGAGTGAAGTTGCTCAGTCATGTCCGACTCTTTGCGACCCCATAGACTGTAGCCTGCCAGGCTCCTCCATCCATGGGATTCTTCAGGCTGGAGAATATTGGAGTGGGTTGCCATTTCCTTCTCCAGGGGATCTTCCCGAACCAGGGATCGAACTTGGGTCTCCGGCATTGCAGGCAGACACTTTACCCTCTGAGCCACCAGGGAAGCCCATAGTTCTAGTAAAAAGTGTAACACTATGGATAATTCCATGGACAGAAAGAAGAGCCTGGTGGACTGCAGTCCATGGGGTTGCAAAGAGTTGGATGCAAAGAGTGACTGAGCATGTATCACTATCACCATCTATATGATAACTTTGACTACTTTGAAATTTATTATCTTTTTATTATCCACTATTTTCTACTAATATTATTATCTACTAGTCTACTCAATAGAATAGTAGAATAAGTTCTAATTAAAATCTGAATTATTAAAGAATCTTAATTTCTAATCATCTCGAAAAATAGCATAGCTAAGTCGAAAACCATAGCCGTAGAATAATATGGAGTCAAGGTGGAATTTATAAGATGTTATACTGAAGAAAACCACTTCAATATTCTTGCCTTGAGAACCCAGTGAACAGTATGAAAGGGCAAAATGATAGGATACTGAAAGAGGAACTCCCCAGGTTGGTAGGTGCCCAATATGCTACTGGAGATCAGTGGAGAAAAAAACTCCAGAAAGAATTAAGGGATGGAGCCAAAGCGAAAACAATACCCAGTTGTGGATGTGACTGGTGATAGAAGAAAGGTCCGATGCTGTAAAGAGCAATATTGCATAGGAACCTGGAATGTCCGGTCTAAAAATTAAGGCAGATTTGAAGTGGTCAAACAGGAGATGGCAAGAGTGAACATCAACATTCTAGGAATCAGTGAATTAAAATGGACTGGAATGGATGAATTTAATTCAGATGACCATTATATCTACTACTGTGGACACCAATCCCTTAGAAGAAATGGTGTAGCCATCATGGTCAACAAAAGAGTCCGAAATGCAGTACTTGGATGCAATCTCAAAAACGACAGAATGATCTCTGTTCGTTTCCAAGGCAAACCATTCAATATCACGAATCCAAGCCTATGCCCCAACCAGTAATGCTGAAGAAGCTGAAGTTGAATGGTTCTATGAAGACCTACAAGACCTTTTAGAACTAACACCCAAAAAAGATGTCCTTTTCATTATAGGGGACTGGAATGCAAAAATAGGAAGTCAAGAAACACCTGGAGTAACAGGCAAATTTGGCCTTGGAATACAGAATGAAGCAGGGAGAAGGCTAATAGAGTTTTGTCAAAAGAACGCACTAGTCATAGCAAATACCCTCTTGCAACAACACAAGAGAAGACTCTACACATGGACATCACACCAAAATCGGATTACTTATATTCTTTGCAGCCAAAGATGGAGAAGCTCTAAACAGTCAGCAAAAACAAGACCAGGAGCTGACTGTGGCTCAGATCATGAATTCCTTATTGCCAGATTCAGACTTAAATTGAATAAAGTAGAGAAAACCACTAGACCATTCAGGTATGACCTAAATCAAGTCCCTTATGACTATATAGTGGAAGTGAGAAATAGATTTAAGGGACCAGATCTGATAGAGTGCCTGAGGAACTATGGAATGAAGTTCATGACACTGTACTGGAGACAGGGATCAAGACCATCCCCATGGAAAAGAAATGCAAAAAAGCAAAATGGCTGTCTGGGGAGGCCTTACAAATAGCTGTGAAAAGAAGAGAAGCAAAAAGCAAAGGAGAAAAGGAAAGATATAAGCATTTGAATTCAGAGTTCCAACAAATAGCAAGGGGAGATAAGAAAGACTTCCTCAGCGATCAATGCAAAGAAATAGAGGAAAACAACAGAATGGGAAAGACTAGAGATCTCTTCAAGAAAATCAGAGATACCAAGGGAACATTTCATGCAAAGATGGGCTCGATAAAGGACAGAAATGGTATGGACCTAACAGAAGCATAAGATATTAAGAAGAAGTGGCAAGAATACACAGAAGAACTGTACAAAAAAGATCTTCACGACCCAGATAATCGTGATGGTGTGATCACTGACCTAGAGCCAGACATCCTGGAATGTGAAGTAAAGTGGGCCTTAGAAAGCATCACTGTGATTAAAGCTAGTGGAGGTGATGGAATTCCAGTTGAGCTATTTCAAATCCTGAAAGATGATGCTGTGAAAGTGATGGACTCTATATGCCAACAAATTTGGAAAACTCAGCAGTGGCCACAGGACTGGAAAAGGTCAGTTTTCATTCCAATCCCAAGGAAAGGTAATGCCAAAGAATGCTCAAACTACTGCACAATTGTACTCATCTCACACGCTAGTAAAGTAATGCTCAAAATTCTCCAAGCCAGGCTTCAGCAATACGTGAACTGTGAACTTCCAGATGTTCAAGCTGCTTTTAGAAAAGGCACAGAAACCAGAGATCAAATTGCTAACATCCGCTGGATAATCGAAAAAGCAACAGAGTTCCAGAAAAACATCTATTTCTGCTTTATTGACTATGCCAAAGTCTTTGACTGTGTGGATCACAATAAACTGTGGAAAATTCTTCAAGAGATGGGAATACCAGACCACCTTACCTGCCTCTTGAGAAACCTTTATGCAGGTCAGGAAGCAACAGTTAGAACTGGACATGGAACAACAGACTGGTTCCAAATAGGAAAAGGAGTACGTCAAGGCTGTATACTGTCACCCTGCTTATTTAACTTCTATGCAGAGTCCATCATGAGAAACGCTGGGCTGGAAGAAGCACAAGCTGGAATCAAGATTGCCTGGAGAAATATCAATCACCTCAGATATGCAGATGACACCACCCTTATGGCAGAAAGTGAAGAGGAACTCAAAAGCCTCTTGATGAAAGTGAACGAGGAGAGTGAAAAAGTTGGTTTAAAGCTCAACATTCAGAAAATGAAGATCATGGCATCTGGTCCCATCACTTCATGGGAAATAGATGGTGAAACAGTGGAAACAGTGCCAGACTTTATTTTTTTTTGCTCCATAATCACTGCAGATGGTGATTGCAGCCATGAAATTAAAAGATGCTTACACCTTGGAAGGACAGTTATGACCAACCTAGATAGCATTTTCAAAAGCAGAGACATTACTTTGCCAACAAAGTCCATTTAGTCAGGGCTATGGTTTTCCAGTGGTCATGTATGGATATGAGAGTTGGACTGTGAAGAAAGCTGAGCGCCAAAGAATTGATGGTTTTGAACTGTGGTGTTGGAGAAGACTCTTGAGAGTCCCTTGGCCTGCAAGGAGATCCAACCAGTCCATTCTGAAGGAGATCAGCCCTGGGATTTCTTTGGAAGGAATGATGCTAAAGCTGAAACTCCAGTACTTTGGTCACCTTATGCGAAGATTTGACTCATTGGAAAAGACTCTGATGCTGGGAGGGATTGGGGGCAAGAGGAGAAGGGGACGACAGAGGATGAGATGGCTGGATGGCCTCACCGACTCAATGGATGTGAGTTTGCGTGAACTCCAGGAGTTGGCGATGGATGGGGAGGCCTGGCGTGCTGCAAGTCATGGGGTCGTGAACAGTCAGACACGACTGAGCGACTGAACTGAGCTAATACTGAACATTGGACATTCTCAGATGATTCAAGACTTGAAGTATTCATCATAATATTATACCAATGTCATGTGTACATTTGAAATTTATGACTTCTTTTGTTAAAGTTTGATCTCTAAAAAATGCACTATGTGCAAAATAGTGCATTTTTTCAGGTAGCATGAAGTATTGGAATTAAACAAAAATTTCCTTTGTGTCATTATCCAAAAGAAAAAGTCAAAGTGACTCATGTCACCAAAATGAACAGGAAAGAAGTATTCTTTAAACGCCTACTCACAGCTGTTACCATAAATTGTTTAGGCTTATGAACACATAAGATGGAAAAACAACCATCAAATATCTTTATTGACTTCATTTTAATTTCCTTTCCCTTGGGAATGTGACCCCTGTCCAGTGAGGTTTTTTTTTTTTTTAAGTGCAGGTGTTAAGGAAAGTAGGTTTTGGTGTTTTAGTTGAGTTACTGTCCTTCTGTAAAGATTGTCTAAAATATATGATATTTTCATATATTACTTTCAGAAACTAAATTATTATATTTTAATAAAGATAAAATTAAATAATTTTGAAATCATAGAGAATGAAATAAATCTTTATGTTTGGGATATATATACAGATCCATCCCCCATTGATTGCATTTCTCTGGAGGAATCTAATTAATATAGTAGTCACACATTACATATTTAGGATTTTGTTTGGTACTTCATAGCAATTAGATAAGTAAATGAGCAACAATCAGTCTTCTACATCGTGTTAAATTTTATTTAGCACAATGTTGCAGAAGAGTGCAAGGATATAGTTAAGACATTAATAATAAAGTTCAGAATACAGAATATGATTCCATTGTATTTGAATAGTTTGCTTACTATTAACTTGTTAAGCAGATTTTATGACAAAAATTAAATGGTGATATTATACATTACCCTAAAACAGTAGCACAGCAGCTTATACATATTGCACAAAATAAATATTCGGTTCATATTGATGTACTTTGAGTAAAAATGCCTCAGTTAATTCCATTTAAGTTAAAAGTTCTATTTTATAAAGCTAATTTATTTTTTTCAGCTAAGGGGCATCAATGACAGCTTAATGCTACCATGCTAAGGCCGTGTTTTCACAGTGGCCTCAGTGAGAGTGCTAGTTTTTTCCTTTTCTGAAAGCTGCAGCATGGGATCTACTACACTTCCCAAATAGGGTGCTCTGCTCTGATTGGCAGTGCTGAGTTGGAAGGTGGTCCTGCTTAGACCACGACCACACTGATTGCATTCTCCAGACTTGTGGTCATGAAATTGGAAGCCACCTTTCGTGAAGCAAAAAGCCTCAAGGTAATTGCTATGCGCTGTAACCTTCTCTCTCGTTTGGAAAACAGAAATAAGCAGTACATTTTCCTTATGAACCTACTGTATTTACCAATATCATTCATGGGGTATATTTTGCCAGTTGACATTCTTTAGTAAACTTAGTATTATATGGTCAACACCTGCCCCATAAATATAGAATAGAGAAGTTATATTATATTTGTGTTTGGTGAAATGAAGTGTTACCCAAACTCTGATGTGGTGAAGACCTTTGGTGCTCTCTATATTTATGGAAGCTACATGCCACTTAACATATACCAAATTGGGTAGGCAGCCATGCTTGACTCAAAGTTCAACTTTACATGATCTCTGTGACCGGAGGTTGGGTCATTTGGTTTCTAATGTATAGTTTCAACTAAGAATTCTAAATATGTTTTAAAATTTTAAGTTAGCATTTTAGATTTTCTTATTAAATAGCTGTACATTGACCAATAGGAAGACTTGTCCACTATGTCAATGGATATTTCTCTTATTAGCATACAAAACCATCAGAAGTTTACTTCAAAATTAGATAGTACTTAAGAACATATAATTAGAAAGTACAGAGCCTTATCTTTTTCTGAAGTAGCATGATGTAATGACACAGTGGTGAGAGAAACCAAAGCCAGAGGAATCTGGACTTGTATCTCAGCTACTCTCTACAGCTGTGTGTTCTTAGATAACTCACTTTAATTCTATGAATCCTAATTCCATTATTTAAATATATGGGCCCTATCCTATAATGTCTATTTATATGTTTAGAAATATATGACCTTTTATGTAAAAGGTCAAATTGTCTCTGGTATTAAAAATTGTTTTGTTATTGCCATTTTTACTAGTACTGTTGCACTTTTAGTAAAGTATTTTTATAGTTATTCTGATACTAAACTCATTTTTCACTTGCCTTATTGCCAAGACAGCAGTAAAAATACTGTCATCACCACCGACAACAAAGACATATTAAATTTCTGCTGTATTCACTTGTTCAACAACAGAGTTATAAAAAATACAAGATAAATACAACCTGCCATCCTCATTCTTCAAGTCAGTTTTCATTACTATTGAAAAGAAATTTAGTTAGGACCTTCTACAAGAAGTTATGGCCCTAGAACTGGTGGGCAGATCTCTTGAATTAGTTAAGAGTAATTTCTTTATCTTGCAGATGAACATTTGAGGCCTATGGAAATGAAGTGAACTAGAAAATAACTTGATATATATTTTTTAAATGTATAAATCTTTTTGTTGTTGTTCAGTCACTCAGTTGTGTCCAACACTTGTGACTCCATGGACTGCAGCATGCCAGGCTGCCCTGTCCTTCACCATCTCCCAGAGCTCACTCATCTCCATTGAGTCAGTGATGCCACCCAACCATTTCATCCTCTGTCATCCCCTTCTCCTGCCTTCAATCTTTCCCAGCATCAGGGTCTTTTCCAATGAGTTGGCTCTTAGCATCAGGTGGCCAAAGTATTGGAGCTTCAGCTTTAGCATTAGTCTTTCCAATGAATATTCAGGGTTGATTTCCTTTAGAATTGACTGGTTTGATTTCCTTGCAGTCCAAGGGACTCTCAGAGTTTTCTCAAGCACCACACTTCAAAAGCATCAATTCTTCGGCACTTAGTCTTTATGATCCAACTCTCACATCCATACATGACTACTAGAAAAACCATAGCTTTGACTAGACTAGATCTTTTAATCTCATGGCTTCAGTCACCATCTGCAGTGATTTTGGAGCTTGAGAAAATAAAGTCTGTCACTGTTTGCATTGTTTTCCCATCTATTTGCCATGAATTGATGGGACCAGATGCCATGATCTTCATTTTTTGAATGTTGAGTTTTAAGCCAGCTTTTTCACTCTCCTCTTTTACTTTCATTGATAGGTTCTTTAGTTCCTCTTCGCTTTCTGCCATAAGGATGGTGTCGTCTGCTATCTGAGGCTATTGCTATTTCTCCCGGCAATCTTGATTTCAGCTTGTGCTTCATCCAGCTCGGCATTTCACATGGTGTATGCTATATCACCAAGTTCCAAAGCACAAAGCAAATATTCAATCTAGAGTTCCCGTAAGTAGAGCATAGCCATTGTCCTCTGTTCTCAGAGTGGAAGAACCAATGTTACCAGAAAAAAAAAAATGTAGAAAATGGCTATCCCATCAAGGAAACTGAACATTGTGAGTTGGAAGATAAAGCGGAATAATACCCTTTAAGGAGTTCATTCTACAATGAGAAATATGGTCAGGTTACTAGTTTATGCAGATAAATTCAATGTTCATGGTACTCCTTTTACTTGGAAGTGAAACTTGCTGTTATAAAGAAGCTGCAGTCAATTTACTTGAATGGACATCTTAACACATGTATGGAGATGTGTTGTAGCATACATTCATGGAAATTGAATAACTGGGTTGGAGAAAATACAATTTCTAAAAAATTTTGATAGTAAAAAATTGTTTTCCATTGCATTTTTTCCCTATTTACACAGCTGCGAATCATGCTTGTAAGTCTATTCATCAGTATGTGTTGAGATAGTCATACTTCTATACAATGGAATGTGCTGCAGCCATTTGAAAAATGGAGGCAACTCTATATAAATTAAAGTGAATTAAAACATGTTGTTAAGGGATTAGAGCAAAGTTTAGAATTAATATATAATTTCACCATTGTCTTATTCTATTAGTTTATTTAATTAAATTTTTATTGTGGTAGAAAACACATTATCATGAAATTTACCATCAGTTCAGTTCAGTTCTGTTCAGTCTTCCAGTTGTGTCTGACTCTTTGTGACCCCATGAATCACAGCACGCCAGGCCTCCCTGTCCATCACCAACACCCAGAGTTCATTCAAACTCACGTCCATCGAGTCGGTGATGCCATCCAGCCATCTCAGCCTCTGTCGTCTCCTTCTCCTCCTGCCTCCAAACCCTGCCAGCATCAGAGTCTTTTCTAATGAGTCAACTCTTCGCATGAGGTAGCTGAAGTACTGGAGTTTCAGCTTTAGCATCATTCCTTCCAAAGAACACCCAGGACTGATTTCCTTTAGAGAGTCTTCTCCAACACCACACTTCAAAAGCATCAATTCTTCGGCACTCAGCTTTCTTCACCGGAGAAGGCAATGGCACCCCACTCCAGTACTCTTGCCTGGAAAATCCCATGGACGGAGGAGCTTGGTGGGCTGCTGTCCGTGGGGTCACTAAGAGTCGGATACGACTGAGCAACTTCACTTTCACTTTTCACTTTCATGCCTTGGAGAAGGAAATGGCAACCCACTCCAGTGTTATTGCCTGGAGAATCCCAGGGACTGGGGAGCCTGATGGGCTGCCGTCTATGGGGTCGCACAGAGTCGGACACGACTGAAGCGACTTAGCAGCAGCAGCTTTCTTCACAGTCCAACTCTCACATCCATACATGACCACTGGAAAAACCATAGCCTTGACTAGATGGATCTTTGTTGGCAAAGTAATGTCTCTGCTTTTGAATATGCTCTCTAGGTTGGGCATAACTTTCTTTCCAAGGAGTAAGCATCTTTTAATTTCATGGCTGCAATCACCATGTACAGTGATTTTGGAGCAAAAAAAAAATAAAGTCTGACACTGTTTCCACTGTTTCCCCATCTATTTCCCATAAAGTGATGGGACCAGATGCCATGATCTTTGTTTTCTGAATGTTGAGCTTTAAACCAACTTTTTCACTCTCCTCTTTTACTTTCATCAAAAGGCTTTTTAGTTCCTCTTCACTTTCTTCCGTAAGGGTGGTGTCATCTGCATATCTGAGGTTATTGATATTTCTCCTGGCAATCTTGATTCCAGCTTGTGCTTCTTCCAGCCCAGCGTTTCTCATGATGGACTCTGCATAGAAGTTAAATAAGCAGGGTGACAGTATACAGCCTTGACGTACTCCTTTTCCTATTTGGAACCAGTCTGTTGTTCCATGTCCGGTTCTAACTGTTGCTTTCTGACCTGCATAAAGGTTTCTCAAGAGGCAGGTAAGGTGGTCTGGTATTCCCATCTCTTTCAGAATTTTCCACAGTTTCTTGTGATCCACACAGTCAAAGGCTTTGGCATAGTCAATAAAGCAGAAATAGATGTTTTTCTGGAACTCTCTTGCTTTTGACATGATCCAATGGATGTTGGCAATTTGATCTCTGGTTCCTCTGCCTTTTCTAAAACCAGGTTGAACATCTGGAAGTTCAGAGTAAGTTTATAATTTGAAACTGTTAACTATATTCATGTTGTTCTGAAATGGATCAACAGAACTTTTTACTTTGAAAATATGAAAGTCTGTGTCAACAACTCCCTTTTCAACTTTTCCTTACTCCAGCCATTGGAAATCATGATTCTACTTTCTATAAATTTGACTACTTTAGATATTCATAGAAGTGAAGTCGTGCAGTACTTATCTTTTTTGGGGACTTGTTTCATTTATATAATGGTCTCAAGATTCATCAGTGTTGTATCTTTGATGGAATTTCCTTCCTTTTTAAGGCTAAATAATAGTCCATCATTTGTATATATCACATTTTATTTATCCATTCATTTATTAATGGACATTGAGTTACTTCCACACTTTGGCTAATTTATTTTTTACTTGAATATGTATATATATATATGTATGTAATTTATATATGCATTTGTGTGTGTGTGTGTGTGTGTATGTGCTTCCCAGGTGGCACCAGTAGTAAAGAATCCACCTGTCAATGCAGGAGACACAAGAGACATGGGTTCAATCCCTGGGTAGGGGAGATCCCCTGGAATAGGAAATAGCAACCAGCAACCCACTTCAGTATTCTTGCCTGGAAAATTCTATGAACAGAGGAACCTGGTGGGCTACAGTCCATGGGTTGCAAAGAGTCGGACACAACTGAATGCACATATATACATGTGTGTATATACATATATATATATATATATATATATATATATATATATATATGTATATATAGGAAAAGGCAATGGCACCCCACTCCAGTATTCTTGCCTGGAAAATCCCATGGACAGAGGAGCCTGGTAGGCTGCAGTGCATAGGGTCACTAAGAGTCAGACACGACTGAGTGACTTCACTTTCACTTTTTACTTTCATGCATTGGAGAAGGAAATGGCAACCCACTCCAGTGTTCTTGCCTGGAGAGTCTTAGGGCCGGGGGAGCCTGGTGGGCTGCCGTCTATGGGGTCACACAAAGTCGGACACGACTGAAGTGACTTAGCAGCAGCATACATATATATGTATATAATGATGCATACATATAATTGAGTGTTTATGATATTATAATATATATAGGGGAATATTATTTCTCACAAGATATAACCACTTGCCAGCTCAGTATATATACCAATGATATTTTACATAATCTTTCAAATGTATCAGTTTAGTTCAGTTGCTCAGTCATATCCGACTTTTTCAGCCCCATGAACCGCAGCTCGTCAGGCCTCCCTGTCCATCACCAACTCCCGGAGTCTACCCAAACTCATGTCCATTGAGTCGGTGATGCCATCCAGCCATCTCATCCTCTGTCGTCCCCTTCTCCTCATGCCCTCAATCTTTCCCAGCATCAGGGTCTTTTCAAATGAGTCAGCTCTTTCCATCAGGTGGGCAAAATATTGGAGTTTCAGCTTCAACATCAGTCCTTCCAATGAACACCCAGGACTGATCTCTTTTAGAATGGACTGGTTGGATCTCCTTGCAGTCCAAGGGACTCTCAGGAGTCTTCTCCAACACCACAGTTCAAAAGCATCAATTCTTCAGTACTCAGCTTTCTTCACAGTCCAACTCTCGCATCCACGCATGACCACTGGAAAAACCATAGCCTTGATTAGACAGACCTTTGTTGGCAAAGTAATGTCTCTGCTTTTTAATATGCTGTCTAGGTTGGTCATAACTTTCCTTCCAAGGAGTAAGTGTCTTTTAATTTCATGGCTGCAATTACCATCTGCAGTGATTTTAGAGCCCCCCAAAATAAAGTCAGCCACTGTTTCCACTGTTTCCCCATCTATTTGCCATGAAGTGATGGGACCAGATGCCATGATCTTAGTTTTCTAAAGGTTGAGCTTTACAAATGTATATGTATATATAAAAGTCGAGCTATGTTTTGTGATATTATATTATTCTGCTATTTTCTTTTTAAGTGTGGCTCTATTTGGAGTTAAATTTGTGTCAGTAAGTAGAACTCTACCTCATTGATTTTATTTGTGAATTAAATATATGATTATACATGATTATGTAGAATACTTCCAGTAACAGCATGGATTTTAGCAAATTTTGAGTTTTAATACACATACCAATCAGCCTTTCCAGTCAATCCTCAGAAGTAAGCACTTTCCTAACTTCTAAGAGCACAGGTTTGCTTTGCTTCTTTTTGTAGTTTATGTAAACAGAATCATACAGGACATTCTTTTTATGTGTCTGGTTTTTTTCATTCAAGGTTACTTTTGCAATTTTTATCCAAACGTCTGTCAGTAGTGGCAGTTTTTTCATTCTCGTTGCCATACATGACATTGTAAGAATATAACACAATTTATTCTACTTTTTATAAGCTTTTTTTTTTTTTTTTTAACAAATAGTGATGCTATGAGCAATATCATTTGTGTCTTTTGGTGTTTGTGTATACACATTTCTGTTGGCTGTCTATACTTGCAAGTGGAATTGTTGATTCATAGAGTATCCATGGGCTTCCCTGGTGGCTCAGTAGTGAAGACTTTGCTTGCCAATGCAGGAGATATACATTCAATCCCTGGGTCAGAATGATACCCTGGAGAAGGAAATGGCATCCAGTCCAGTATTCTTGCCTGGGAAATCCCACGGACAGAGGAGCCTGGTCGGCTACAGTCCAGGGGGTTGCAAAAGAGTCGGGTGTGACTTAGTAACTAAACAACAAGAGTATACATCAATTTACTTTAGCTGATCCTGACAAGTCATTTTTCCAAGGCACCTCTACTAATTTACATCCTATTCAGTTGTGTATAAATAAACTGTTTCTTCACTTTATTGTCACATTTTGAATTTTCAATTATTTTCATTATGGTTCTGATGGGTAGGCAGCAGTATCACATTATGACAGACATGAATGTGCTATTACTTATATAGACCATTTCTGGAAATATACATAGAAATTTAATGATTGCCCCTGGTGAAGGAACTAGAATTTGAGTGTCAAGAAAATAGAAACAAACAATACCTCTCACTGCATTGTTTAATTTTTTTTTTTTTTTTGCCATATGCCTCTATTACCTCTTTAAAGCACTATTTCCTTTCATTTCTTTTTTTCATTTTGAAGAGAAAACTCTTTAAGCCTAGAGTCTTAAAGCTTATAATTTTAATCTGCAAAACAATTCAGTTTTGATATCAAGGCTACTGGGAGTAGGACAATCATGTACCTCGTGGATATTTTTGCCAGCCCTTAAGAAGGGGATAGATCAGGGCGATGAGAAACAGATCCCAGAATAAGTTTGAAACCCTAAAGGAATATGAAGGAATATCCAGAATCCTCTGAAATAATACTTGTTATTCTCTCCTCTAAATGATTATATGTGTGTGTATATGTAAATATGTGTATATATATATATATTTTATATATATATATATATATATATATATATATGTAATATAATGGCACGCACCATCCTCCCATTCACCATCCCCAGGGTTCCAGCCTAGAAGTGTGGAGGTGAATGGACTAATATGTCTCCACTCCTCCATCCTGGCATATAGATTAATACTGACCTGAGAGGGATGCCAGGAGGAAAGCCATTAAACTGAATATAGGGTCTTGCCTAGAATCCACAGCGTTGGTGACAGAAAATGCAAGGGCATAGTAGAGATATAAGAAGCATAACGTGGCAAGATTTTATTTTTGATTACTAATGAGTAGAACTACCCTGAATGACAACTGATCGATGACTAGGATTTTAAGATAATTGTATTGTTAGGAAAACCCATGCTTTGTAATTAGCCACCTGTGATTGCCCTCAAAGCCTGCAGGACCAAGACTAATACCATTCTTAAATACTGTTTATGTTGCAGAGCCTTGCATGAAGGCACAGCGTGTTCCCTTGTGCCCTCAGGAGCGTGGTAATGGAGACACACGGACAAATGATAGCCCCACAGTGGGTCAAAGCAATTAATTTACACCAGTAACAGACAAGAATTAGCTTGTGATTGTTCCTTTCTTGCTTTTCAAATAGGAGTATTTTTTTGTACTGTTTCTCTTTTTCCTAACATTGTCTGTTGAGTAAGATGGAAATGGTTCTATTTATAGTTAGAATTGTGTTGTGGTACTGTGACGACTCACATCTGGACTTGATTTAGAAAAATGCATTTTACCCAAAAAGACCAGCTTTGGAACAGGATGACTTAATATTGCTATGGGTTGTGCCCTTTAGAGAGAGGCTAAGTATGTTTTAAGTGAAATAATTACACTGTTATAGGTGAAGTCATTCATTGAATTGGTTATAGGTGTGCTAACTGAGCAGCTAAAGGTTGAAATGAGGTGAACAGATTTTTGATACCCTTGTTTACCCACATTTCAGTATTAACAGCCAACTCCATCCTTTTGGGGGAATCGAGTCTTATCTACTGCTTATCATTCTGTTGGGACCAGTGTCATGCCTGCCCTCCTATCTTTCTTTTCTCTCTGTAGCCAGAGGAGTGGCTGATCTAGGTCTGGCTTACATTACCCATCACTTTAATCACAATCATTGACCCAGTGATGGGATTTAACATGTAGATGCTAGAGTGGAGAAATACAGTCCTTTGAGATCACTAAGCTTTGTTAAAAGACTAGGGCCTTGTGTGGACCTAGTATTACTATATCCTCTCACATAGAGAAATTTTACCTATGGGAAAACCAAATGACCAACACAGAAGAAAAAGAGTAGAGCTGAGAAAGACAGGGAACAGAGTAACTCCCAAGATCATAGAAGTTACAGAGCTTCTAAGTACCTTCATGGTGCAGAGTTTTGACAAAAGGTAGTCCACTGGAAAAGGGAATGACAAATCAGTTCAGTATTCTTGCCTTGAGAACCCCATGAATTGTATGAGAAGACTGAAAGATATGATACTGGAAGATGGACCCCTCCAGGTTGGTAGGTGTCCAATATGCTACTGCAGAAGAGCAGAGACTAGCTCCAGGAAAAAAAAACAAGAGGCTGACCCAAAAGGAAAACAACTCCCAGTAGTGGATGTGTCTGGTGATGAAAGTAAAGTCTGATGCTGTAGAGAACAATATTGCATAGGAACATGGAATGTTAGGTCCATGAATCAAGGTAAATTGCATGTGGTCAAATGGGAGATGGCAAGATTAAACATCACCATTTTAGAAGTCAATGAACTAAAGTTGACAATTATGGGTGAATTTAAATCAGATGTAGCCCTCATGGTCAACAAAAGAGTCTGAAATGCAGTACTTGGGTGCAATCTCAAAACTTACAGAATGTCCTCAGTTCATTTCCTATGCAAAGCATTCAACATTTAAGTAATCCAAGTCTGTGCCCCAACCACTAATGCCAAAGAAGCCGAAGTCAAATGGTTCTATGAAGACCTCCAAGACCTAGAGTGAACACCAAAAAAGGATGTCCTTTTCATCATAGGGAATTTGAATGCAAAAGTAGGAAGTCAAGAAAATACCTGGAGTAACAGGCAAGTTTGGCCTTGGATTACAAAATGAAACAGGACAAAGGCTAATAGAGCTTGGCCAGGAGAAGACATTGGTCATAGCAAACACCTTGTTCCAACAACACATGAGACGACTCTTCATATGGACATCACCAGATGGTCAATACCAAAATTAGATTATTTATGTTCTTTGCAGCTGAAGATGCAGAAGCTCAATACAGTCAACAAAAATATGACCTGGAGTTTACTGTGGCTCAGAGTATGAACTCCTTACTGCAAATATTGAAGAAAGTAGGTAAAACCTCTAAGCCATTCTGGTATGACCTAAATAAAGTCCATTTTAATTATACAGTGGAAGTAACAAATAAATTCAAGGGATTAGATCTGATAGATAGAGTGCCTGAAGAACAATGGACAGAGGTTTGTAACATTGTACAGGAGGCAGTGACCAAAACCGTTCAAAGAAAAAGAAATGCAACAAGGCAAAATGGTTGTCTGAGGAGGCCTTACAAATAGCTGGGAAAATAAGAGAAGTGAAAGGCAAAGGAGAAAGGGAACTGAAGGTAGAGTTCCAAAAAATAGCAAGGAGAGATAAGAAAGCCCTCCTAAATGAACAATGCAAAGAAATAGAGGAAAACAGTAGAGTGGGAAAGACTAGAGATCTCTTCAAGAAAATCAGAAATACCAAGGAAACATTTCATGTAAAGATGGGCACAATAAAGGACAGAAAAGGCAAGGACCTAACAGAAGCAGGAGAGATTAAGAAGACCTGGCAAGAATACACAAAAGAACTGTACAAAAAAGATCTGATTGACCAGATAACTGTAATGGTATGGTCACTCACCTGGAGCCAGACATCCTGGAGTATGAAGTCAAGTGGGACTTAAGAAGCATTAACACAAGCAAAGCTAGTGGAGGTGATGGAATTACAGCTGAGCTATTTCAAATCTTAAAAGATGATGTTGTTAAAATGCTGCATTCAGTATGCCAGGAAATTTGGACTTAGCAATGGCCAGAGGACTGGAAAAGATCAGTTTTCATTCCAATCCCAAAGAAGGGTAATGACAAAGAATGTTCAAACTATCATATAAATGCTCTCATTTCACATGCTAGAAGGGTAATGCTCAAAATCCTTCAAGCCAGGCTTCAGCAGAATATGAACCGAGGGCTTCCAGATGTACAAGCAGGATTTAGAAAAGGCAGAGGAACCAGAGATCAAATTGCTAATATCAGCTGGATCATAGAAAAAGCAAGAGAATTCCAGAAAAACATCTACTTCTGCTTCATTGACTACACTAATGCCTTTGACTGTGTGGGTCACAACAAACTGAGGAAAATTCTTAAAGAGATGGGAATACCAGATCACCTGACCTGCCTCCTGAGAAATCTGTATGCCGGTCAAGAAGCAACAGTTAGAACTGGATATGGGACACGGACTGGTTCAAAACTGGGAAAGGAGTACATCAAGTCTGTATATTGTCATCCTCCTTATTTCATGTACATGCAGAGTAATCATGAGAAATGCCAGGCTGGATGAAGCACAAGCTGGAATCAAGATTCCTGGGAGAAATGTCAACAACCTCAGATAGGCAGATGATACAACCTTAATGGTAGAAAGCTAAGAGGAACTAAAGAGCTTCTCAATGAAGTTGAAAGAGAAAAGTGAAAAAGCTGGCTTAAAACTCAACATTAAAAAGTTAAGATCATGGCATCCGGTCACATCACTTCATGTCATAAAGATAGCAGGGGGAAATGGAAACAGTGACAGATTTTATTTTCTTGGGCTCCAAAATCACTGCAGCCATGGAAGTAAAAATACCCTTGCTTCTTGGAAGAAAAGCTATTAACAAACCTAGACAGCATATTAATAAGTAGAAACATTGCTTTGCCAGCAAAGATAAAGACTATATGGATAGTCAAAGCTCTGCTTTTTCCAGTAGTCATGTGCTAATGTAAGAGTTGGACCATAACGAAAGCTGAGCACTGAAGAATTGATGATTTTGAACTGTGGTGTTGGAGAAGACTCCTGGGAGTCCCTTGGACTGCAACAAAATCAAACCAGTCAATCCTAAAGGAAATCAATCCTGAATTTTCATTGGAA
The DNA here is from genome assembly GCF_003369695.1 of Bos indicus x Bos taurus. NCBI lineage: Eukaryota > Metazoa > Chordata > Mammalia > Artiodactyla > Bovidae > Bos > Bos indicus x Bos taurus. The sequence goes on from NC_040079.1 coordinate 84,667,220, forward strand.
GAACTCATGGTATAACTGAAGATCTAGTACTTGGGCCACCTGATGCAAAGAACTCACTCATTGGAAAAGACCCTGATGCCGGGAAAAATTGAAGGCAGGAGGAGAAGTTGGTGACAGAGGATAGGATGGTTGGATGGCATCACTGACTCAGTGGATGTGAGTCTGAGCAAACTCCAGGAGATAGTGAAGGTCACGGAAGCCTGGCATTCTGCAGTCCATGGGGTCACAAAGAGTTGGACACAACTTAGCGACTGAATAAAAATATGTACCTTCTTAGTACTTGGAAGAACCTTCTACAATTCCACAGCAATGGAAGAACTAATCAAATAAAGAAATCAAGGGTAAGATGCAAGGTTATTATGTGATATAAACCTAACTCAGTCAACTTGAGTCATTTGCATTTTAGCAGTTTGTCATGGGTCTTTGTAAGATCATGGTCACAATCGATCTGCAAAGTTTTATTGTGTGTAAGGAAAAGTGTTTTAGCTTGTCACTCTAAAATTCATGTTTCTCTTTTATGAAGATGAATATTTATATAGGCACATATGCAACTTTATATATATATTTTTTATTTTATTTTTAAACTTTACAATATTATATTAGTTTTGCCAAATATCGAAATGAATCCGCCACAGGTATACCTGTGTTCCCCATCCTGAACCCTCCTCCCTCCCCATACTCTCCCTCTGGGTCGTCCCAGTGCACCAGCCCCAAGCATCCAGTATCGTGCATTGAACCTAGGCTGGCGACTGGTTTCATACATGATATTATACATGTTTCAATGCCATTCTCCCAAATCTCCCCACCCTCTCCCTCTCCCACAGAGTCCATAAGACTGATCTATACATCAGTGTCTCTTTTGCTATCTCAAAAATATACAAGCAACTCCTACAGCTCAACTCCAGAAAAATAAATGACCCAATCAAAAAATGGGCCAAAGAACTAAACAGACATTTCTCCAAAGAAGACATACAGATGGCTAACAAACACATGAAAAGATACTCAACATCACTCATTATCAGAGAAATGCAAATCAAAACCACTATGAGGTACCATTTCACGCCAGTCAGAATGGCTGCAATCCAAAAGTCTACAAGCAATAAATGCTGGAGAGGGTGTGGAGAAAAGGGAACCCTCTTACACTGTTGGTGGGAATGCAAACTAGTACAGCAACTTTATATATTGCTTGCTTGATATATGGTTTTCTATGCAGTTTGCCCTTGGCCTAGAAATCAAACATGTTTTGAGAGAATATTGAATAGTTGAATAATTGATAAATATTTAAAATTAATAAGAAAATGTAAAAATATATGATTGCTTCTTCATCAAAAGAGCTATTTATATTTAAGAAATAGAATATCCGCAATATACAAAATATGATTATGACTGTTACAGGTAAAACAGAAATATGTTCTCTTGCGAAGCACTTAGCATTACCTAAACATACATAGAAAGATAAATACCCAGGAGGAAAAAGAGATTTATGTTCCATGGCTATAAAAACAGAAATTTGTATTTTATTTAAGATTGAATCTTACACTGATATTAAAAATGTGCGTAATGGCAACAATATGAATTGAATTCTTACTGTATTAAGCCAGTTTCATGAGTAAAAGTAATTCAGTACTTTATCACTTTCCTGAGGAACCAGAAATCAGACTGCTGTAATAATGGTGTGTAACATGAAGTCCAGTAAAAATCGTATACCTTCCCTATATTGCTTTTTCCATTTTCTCAGCTGAAATGACAAAATCAGTGTTTCTGGTCCATGTTTTGAGTGAGTTACGATCAACAGCCTTCTGTGCTCAGCTAACAGACTGTGCCCAGAGCAAATAGGTGTGAAAGGAAACTGAATGTGACTCAATATTTACCTAGACTTCAAAAGACTGTCTTTTCTCTCACATGCATTCGCGATCGGATGTGTTATGTCATAAAGCTGTATTTTTCATTACAGCCTGTTTTAATGTTGACCTGTGACATAGTGGCAGACAGGAACAACTATGCATTGATTACTTTTTGCCATTGCTAATGGGGAGGAAGAAACTACTTGCATAAGCACTGTCATTTGCAGCTTTTAGGATTATTTGCTAAAGGATAAGTCACAGTGGGCTTCAAAGATTGTATTATTTTCAATACAGTATGCATATTTTCATTGCTTGACTCATAAGCTGCTTGAGGCTGTTTACTTATTACCTCACTAAACTGTCCATGATGAGGGGCCTATTACATTTATTGTGATATATATATTTAAATAAATATTCTTTAAGGAATATGATATTAATGTCCTTTAATTCCCTTCTTTCAAATGCTGAGTAGTTAAATAATTGACACAATTATAAATTGCTCAAGCATAGTAAAATATGTATGAACCAAACATGGGATTTATAAATTTTTTGACTGTTACTTTTATCAAGAACTTAGACTCTCAAGTTTTATTATCGTGAGGAAGGCAAAGTTTGAGCGCTCTGTATGTTGAAAATAATGTAGGGTGGGGTATTATTCAAGACAGTTAAAATTAGTGTTGCTTTACCTAACAACAGACCAGAAATTAATGAGCTAAGATTATACTGAGAGAATTTTAGTAAAATAGAACATTGAAGGTTTTTTGTTGTTTTTTACTAAAAAGTTATACAAATTAATGATGCATGTCATCTCAAAATATTTTTAAATGTGAATCTGTAGTGAGATATTAGATAGCCTCTCCCCAAGATATTTAAATTAAAACTCTGCTTGGAAAGAGGTTAGATAAACTTTGGAGGACCCTTCAGGTTCTTGAGTCAATCATTCTGTGATGTAAGCAAATAAGACAGTATGGATTTGAAGTGGATATGTTCTAGCCAAGTCTTTCTAGAAGCCAAACTAGTCATCTGGTTTTAATGAGGCCCTTTGGAATGTAAAAATTTTAATGTTTTGCTTGGGGGCACTGCAGTTTTAATTACTTGAATTTGACATGTGTGGAGCAACAACTCGCAATTAACCAAAGACAGCATTTTGTGCAGTACTAGCCTCATTTAGGCTGAAGTGTAAAACAGTTGCATCTTTCAGGTAAAACAGGATAAAGAATTAAAATGATAGGTCATTGGTATTCCCGATAAAACTTCAAAATAACCTAAGGTTAGCATGACCTTCTGTCCAGTTTTTTGGTAAGTATTTAGTTCTTTCCAGATACATTAAAAAAAAAGTCTGGATTATGTAACTTTACATGAGAGGATTATGAATATTTGATCCTAACCAGATGTTTCTAATCTCCACTAACTACAGACAAAAGGGCAGAAGATTAGATTTCATCAGTTAAGGACAGTTACTTCATTAAGATGGAGTAAATTAGTACCTAAACTTTTTCAAGTCTGATGACCTGGTTTTTAATGTCAAAATGTTTTACAGATATTCATAAGGTAATAGTGATACTGTTAGTAACTTCTGATCAGGAAAATGTGTAACCGTCAGAAACTATGATAAGGTCAGTGATATTTTAAGGTAAATTTATATTTTGTAAATTATAATAATATTTATAGGCACTTGAAAAAATAAGTATGAATATGAAAAATACTACTTAATGAATCTACAAAAATATTTATAAAGGATTTTGAGATCCCTTATTTTTACTCTAAAAACTCACTGAAGCTTCCTTTGTCTTAAGAGTCTCAGTCTAATTATTATATTAGAAATTAACTTTTAATACAAATTTAATATTTAAAAAGAAGTCCTCAGCATCTAAACTTAAGAACACATATAAAACTACATAAATACAAACAAGCAAATAAACTGATAAGTCAGAAAAAGTGAATATATTTCAAAATATATTGGGGATATATTATTGAGTTGGTTTATCCTTTATATTATGATAATGCAGAATATGAACTGCTAACCTATATTGGAAGAAATTTTAGACTCTGTTATATGTAGAGAGAGTTCTAAAGCTTGATTTCTTAGATGAAAATATCTTTCACAATTTTTATTAAAGTCTTTTTCTTATAATGTTAGTTTAACTTTTTCTCTGTCTACAGCACTGATGAGAAATGCTTAGACTAGATAACTATGCTCTTAAGAGGTTGAGTTAAATTGATTTACTTATGCATGGTTTTATTTTTCAGTGATACTAATATTTTAAACAGGTAAAGTGTACATTTTACTGGTTTTATTCATACATGTAAGCAAAAAGGAATGAACAGAATTATCAGGTGTAAATCTATCATTGAAAAATGAAAGTGTTAGTCATTCTGTTGTGTCTCTTTGCGACCCCATGGATTATAGCTCACCAGACTCCTCTGTCTGTGGAATTCTCTAGTCTAGAATAAAGGAGAGTAGCCATTCCCTTCTCCAGGGGATCTTCCCAAGGGATCAAACCTGGGTTCCCTGCATTGCAGTCAGATTCTTTACCATCTGAGCCACCAGAGAAGAAAGAAGTTGCTTCTTATACAAAGGTTAGTTTCTGATTTCAACATCTAAAACAGAGATTAAAGCAGTTATATGAGGCATAGTACTGTTTTTCAAAACCAAGAGGAACAGCGTTCAGATTTATTATATTCTCAACTACTGCCACCAGCATTCTAAGTTCTGATATGGGGGCTACAAGAGAGAAAATGTGAAAGGTCGTTGAATGTGTGTAAGTTAAAGTCTATGTCGTGAGACTGCATCTAAGTTGTTTTCTAGCAAGAAAGGAACAGTTTTGTTATGCTACTGTATAGGCACTGCCACAGCTTTTATATATTCAATTGCATTAACATCACAAACTAGATCATACTTCATACATCACATATGAGATTGTACATCACTGTATGAACACAGACTGGAAGGTTTTACATTGACCATTTTCTTTTTCTCTTATTGTTCAACCAACTCATTTTTTTAAAACACTCTGTGAAACACCATTAGCAGCAGAAGTAATAAATTTAGACTTCATGCTCACAGGTGTTGATCAATTGGGTAGAGGGAATATTTAGAGTTGGCTGATTCTTTGGCCATATAGGCAAAATGTAACTTGATACTGCCAGATGATTCAATGTTGAATAGGAGAATCTGAATTGTTATAATATGCTTCCATCTGTTTCTTAGGATTTCTTGAGATTACAGAAAGTGAATAGAAAGAAAAAAAAAATCACCGTGGACAGTACGTTCATAAATTCTCTAGGCAAAATTAAGTATCTGTTTTCTGGTCACACTTCATTTAGTAAATGATAACCTCATTCTACCAAAACTTTGATGTTATCTCTGACAATTGTCCTCTTATACCATATATCAAATTCATCAGCAAATTTTCTTATCTCTAGATAAAAAATGTGCACAAAATCTACATCTTCTCATAATCTGTACATTTATTATCTTGTTAATGCACCACAATATTTCACTGGAAATAGAACAGTAACTTCCTAATTGATGGATGAAATGTTGAATATAGTATATTCCTAGCCTGTAAGAAAATCACAATGTAGTGTTTGAGACAGAAAAAAAAAATGATTAAAGTGGTAAAAGACTATATAAGTGTGTGCATGCTAAGTTGCTTCAGGCCTGTCTGACTCTTTGTGACTCTGGACTGTAGACTGCCAGGCTCCTCTGTCCATAGGATTCTCCAGGCAAAAACTGGAGTGGGTTGCCATTTTATACTCCAGGGGATCTTCCTGACCCAGGAATTGAACCCACAACTCTTACGTCTCCTACATTGGCAGGCAGGTTCTTTACCACTGGCACCATCTGGGAAGCCCAAATAAGTATGTATAAATACATGAATTTATGTATTTATAGATATGTATGTTTACCAGGTATGCATTTATTTTAAATACACCTAACTGTAAAAAATAGAGAATAAAACAAAAAAACTCTAATATCATACAAATCATACATATGATGAAATTGTTCTTAAAAATACATATATATGTGTGTGTGTGTATATATATATATATATTCATCAGTGATTCTCAGTGCTGCTGTATCTCTCATGATCTGCAGTGATTCAGTGTTTTCTTCCAAATCCACAAAATTTGATTATCAGAGCTTCTTAAGTCCAAGTGCTTACTTAGCTGGTTTAGGTATCAACCTCTAATCTTGTCTGCTGCTGCTACTGCTGCTGCTACTAAGTCGCTTCAGTCATGTCTGACTCTGTGCGACCCCATGGACTGCAGCCTACCAGGCTCCTCCGCCCATGGGATTTTCCAGGCAAGAGTATTGGAGTGGGATGCCGTTGCCTTCTCTGAATCTTGTCTACGGTGATTCATAAATGCTGCATCTCATTTTTAGAACAGAGTATATTATTTAATCTCACTAAGATAAAATCATTAATTTAACAAAAAATGAATACACCTATTTAAGATTTTTAATTTCTAATTTAAAAAATTGAAGAAAATTGTTTTATTGGACTAATAATTACAGTCAACTAAGAAATACATCAGAACTGTTACACATTCAAATGTGGTGGATGGAATTTTCATTCATTTTTTTATATCTCCTGGTTTCCTGGCACTGTGCTCCATCCAGGAATTCAGTGGTGAATAAGACCCCTAACTCACAATTCACACACCACTGTCCATGAAATAACAAGAAAAATGGTCCTTGCTGTGTATCTGTGATGTTTTGGGTCTGTTCAGAAGAATGTAAGTAACATCTGCCTAATAACTAATATCTTCACTTAAAATTGGAGAAGGCGGTGGCACCCCACTCCAGTACTCTTGCCTGGAAAACCCCATGGACGGAGGAGCCTGGTAGGCTGCAGTCCATGGGGTCGCTATGAGTCGGACATGACTGAGCGACTTCACTTTCATTTTTCACTTTCATGCCTTGGAGAAGGAAATGGCAACCCAATCCAGTGTTCTTGCCTGGAGAATCCCAGGGACGGGGAAGCCTTGTGGGCTGCCGTCTATGGGGTCGCACAGAGGGACACGACTGAAGCGACTTAGCAGCAGCAGTCACTTTAAATGATATAAAACTTTGATGTGTTTCATGTAGTTTCTTTGTAAGCTATTTATAAATATAAAATGATAAGCTATTTGATAAAATCAGCTTATGGAAATTGTTAATTGTGTGCCACATGTTACAATTTGTAATATCTGCTGAATGCTTATACGTTTATTAGTGCTGTTAAATATAATCAGTGTTTGTTTTACCTAACACAGTTCAATAGAATTCTTGATGTATTTTATAATAACCTAACTGTGGTTTACCATAGATTTTTCCCTTCATGTTATTTAAAAACAAGTTTTACAAAGTAAGACAAATGACATTTATTGTGATATATGTATTATTAGTAATTGCTTATTGTCATTTTATATACAATCTGCTAAGTACCAAGTTTATATTTACCAGGAAAATATCTAGTTTGGTGACTTAAGCCATATGTTCTTCATTTTCTGCTCATGGTTGGCAGTAAGTGTGGGCGTCTGTCTGGGCCACTTGCCCAGCTGGACCAGTGCTTCCCTTTCACTTCCTTTCCCTGACTCAGCAGCAGGCCTGAGTGACAGGACGGTCACCAGTCTTCTAGACAAAAAATAGTTTGACAAGGGTAAATGTTTCCACTACTTGAGTCATCTGGGACTCCTCTCTGTGGTCAGTACCTGTACAGAAAAAGAATGGAAATTGTGTTTTCACTGATAACATCCCTTCAAATATATTATATTTTGTTTCAGAGAACACCAAACCACAAGGATGGTTCCAGTCAGACATCCAAATGTTTACTCTGAGTCATACAGTAGTTAACACACTGGAGTGAGGGATTCCCTAAGTAGGTATCTGGGTTTTCTCTAGTCACTAGAGGCTGTTAGATATATGGATTTAAGTGGCTAAGTTTTATTTACTTTGCTGACTTCTAAATTTTATACAGTGACTTTTTTTTTTGGTCTTTTTTGTGTAAGAATCAGAGAAATGTCCTATAATAGAAAGTGGAATAGAGAAGAATTCCCAGCACAATAAGATGAAGCATAGATACGTCAGATGAGTGTTAAGAAAATACAAAAATAGTTACACCACCAGATAGATGATGATTAGCATCTGAAAAGAGGGTTTAGGGGATTTAGAGGAAAAGGGGATCATATCTGTCCGGAAATCTCAAGACTTCACACAGATAGTAATGCTGATATGTTTTGTGAAACTGCAGAATTGTAATGCTGAGGAAGAAGGGGACTTTTTAGGGAGAAGGAGCAAGATGACTACTTGTTTCAGAAGAAGAATAATCCACCTAGATTGGTCTACTGGATCCATGTAGGGAATTATTAAGATTAACAGCTGAAAACTAAATCAGGCTTTGATTTTGAGTCATAATTTAAGAAAACTGTATTTAGTTTGGTAGACATTATTTTTCAGTGTAATAACGTGATTGAAGTATAATTTAGAAAATTAACCTGAAGTCTTAATCATAATAAATGGCTTCAGGAAAGACTAAAGAAATGAGATCAGTGAAGAAATAGGAGAAAAAAGGACACAATATGAGGTAGAGAAAAGGAACCAGGAAGGGAGAGAGAAATGTGTGGACGAAGTAGAAATTATATGATTAACTGATCATATAAAAAATTTTATAGAGGGCCCTAAAAAATTCTATTATTTTCGCATTAGCCTAATATAACCCCAGTATTTTTCACAGGTAGAGAAATTTGTGAATGGATTTAGTTTCTCACCCTGCTGATTTTGAATTCCCAGGTATTTCTATAGTAGGAATTTGAAAATAGGGAGCAAGAAGTCCAGAGAAGATTAGAAATCATTCAATTAGAAGTAATTACAAGGGTTGTTAAATGCCAAATGAGAGATATTTATTTTCTTGGAGGTGCTATTGATGCCTTAATGTGTTGTATGGTTAGTTTTGTGTCACAGTCATTTCCAATGACTTCTCCTGAATTTGCTGTATGCATTGACTCTAGCTGGAAATGGTTGGTTGTGCAATGGCTGGGGGAGATGGTCACATTGTTCATGCCCATTTATTCTTTCTCTTCTTCCTTCAATGTGATACAAAGTTTAATGAAAAAGATTTCTTGCCCTCAAGAGACTAAGTTTGGTTGAGGAGTAGAAAGCCATTGCTAGCAAGTCTGATTTTAGAATCATCAGTTCAAAATTTCCATTATGTTGATAAATTTGTGGTCAAGGCTCACTTAGATATCAGAAACAATCAGCAAAATTATTTGTTAGAAAACCATTTAACAAGTGGACAGTACCAGAGAAAATTATTTAGGAGTCTGTATTCGTGAGAAATCATATTTTGGCAATAATTGCCCTTCTTCAAAAAATCATCTTCCTTTTCAGTTTGGCATGAAAAATATTTGGACAGTGTGATTGTTTATAATAAAAGTGAAGTTTATACTATTTAAATCATATTTCTGGTTCTTGAACTTAATGTGCTACTGTCTAAATTTGTTTCCTATGTCAAGTTAGATTTATTTCATTTGGCCTGTAGAAGCTGACTGTCATCTTGCCAGATATTTACTTGTACGCCTTTCTTTTTAAATTTTTTTTCTTTCTTCAGTTTGCTTTGCTTTTGTTCTATTTGCTTTATTTCTTCTTTTATTTTTAATTGTTAAGTGAGTTAGGAGGCTGTGACTGTCTGCATGTATAAACAGTCATATAGTCCTTATGACACTTACAGTAACAGTTTGTTTCACTGAATTCAGCATAGTCTTGGTGGTTGTTGCTCAGTTGCTCGGTTGTGTCTGATTCTTTGTGACCCCATGGACTGCAGCACACCAGTCTTCTCACCCCTTCACCATCTCCCAGAGCTTGCTCAAACTCATGTGCATTGGGTCAGTGATGCCATCCAACCATCTCATCCTCTGTTGTCCCCTTCTCCTCTTGCCTTCAATCTTTCCCAGCATCAGGATCTTTTCTAATGAGTTGGGTCTTCGCATCAGCTGGCCAAAGTATTGGAGCTTCAGCTTCAGCATCAGTCCTTCCAATGGATATTAGGGTTGATTTTCTTTAGGATTGACTGGTTTAATCTAGGGATCTCAAAAGTCTGTCCATGCCGTGGTTCAAAGGCATCGATTCTTCAATTCTCAGCCTTTTTTTATTGTCCAGCTCTCACATCTGCTATTGACTACTGGAAGAAACATAGCTTTGTCTGTACTGATTTTGGTTGGCAAAGTAATGTCTCTGCTTTTTAATATACTGTCTAGGTTTGTCATAGCTTTTCTTTCAAGAAGCAGTCTTCTTTTAATTTCATAGCTGCAGTCACCATCTGAAGGTATTTTGAAGCCCAAGAAAATAAAGTCCGTTACTGTTTCCACTATTTCCCCATCTATTTGCCATGAAGTGATGGGACCAGATACCATGATCTGTTTTTTGAATATTGAATTTTAAGCCAGCTTTCACTTTCATCAAGAGGTTCTTTAGTTCTTTTCACTTTCTGCCATAAAGTTGGTGTCATCTGCGTATCTGAGGTTATTGACGTTTCTCCCAGCAGTCTTGATTCCAGATTGTGACTCATCCAGCCTGGCATTTCACATGATGTACTCTACATATAAGTTAAATAAGCACAGTGAAAATATACAGCCTTGACATACTCCTTTCCCAGTTTGGAACCAGTCCATTGTTCCATGTCTGGTTTTAACTGTTGCTTCTTGACCTTCATACAGATTTCTCAAGAGGCAGGTAGGGTGGTCTGGTATCCCCATCTCTTAAGGAATTTTTCCACAGTTTGTTGTGATCCACACAGTCAAAGGCTTTAGCATAGTCCATGAAGCAGAAGCATATGTTTTTCTGGAAACTTCTTGCTTTTTCTATTATCCAACAGATGTTGGCAATTTGATCCCTGGTTCCTCTGCCTTTCCTAAATCCAGCTTGAATATCTGGGAGTTCTCAGTTCATGTACTGTTGAAGCCTAGCTTGGAGAATTTTGAGCATTACTTTGCTAGCATGTGAAATGAGTGCAAATTGTGCAGTAGTTTGAACGTTCGTTAGCATTGTCCTTCTTTGGGACTGGAGTGAAAAGACCTTTCCAGTCCTGTGAGTTTTCCAGATTTGCTGGACATTGAGGGCAGCACTTTAACAGCATCATCTCTTAGGGTTTGAAGTAGCTCAGCTGAAATTACGTCACCTCCACTAGCTTTGTTCATAGTGATGCTTCCTAAAACCCTCTTGACTTCGTAGTCTAAGATGTCTGGCTCTAGGTGACTGATCACACTATTGTGGTTATCTGGGTCATTAAGATCTTTTTTGTATAGTTCTGTGTATTCTTGCCACCTCTTCTTAATATCTTCTGCTTCAGTTAGGTTCATACCATTTCTGTCCTTCATTGTGTCCATCTTGGCATGAATTGTTCTTGTTAGACAGCAGTATTTTGATAGAATTCTGCACTTCTTGGCAATTTAGTTATACTTCATCAAATAAGGCTAGATCTATCAAGTTTGTTGCCTGAAATGATCATGTTACTCAAGCAACATGAGCAATGTTGCAAGCCGCCAGAAATAAGGTATGCTTTCTGTAGTCTTAAGAATACAGAAACTTTTAGAAATATTTTTGAGCTTTTGAAAAACCTTTTCTTAATTCCAGAGTTTCATTTCAACTTATATAATGTTTACTTGAGTACATTATTTGTTACTGTTAAAGTTTAATTTCTTCTCCATTATAGTTTAGGGGAAAAAAATGAAAAATCACCAAATAATGCAATAAATTATTCTCTAAACATGCCATCTCTACCTGAAAAATAATACATTGGGCATAAGACAGGACATTACATTTTATCTTGTACTTGGTCAACTTTACCTGTCTGGATTACTTGTGCATGTAAGAAAAACTGGAATTTTAAGAAAAGGCACTACTGACAACATTAAGAAAAAATATACATATACAGATCCTGCCATTATATGCCTTTTAAGAAAGGCTTATTTGAGAATTAGGACATACCAGTATCTCTCTATCTCCTTCACAGTCCTCACTAATTAGGTTGTTTAGGAGCTATCACTAAATTGTTGGTATTTTTATTAGTTGTAGTGTCAAAACAAGCAAACAAACAAACAAAAAGACCTCTGAGGAGGGATCACATCACAAATTGAAATAGCAGAGAAAATTCCATTGACTTTGACTATTTGGAGTAATCTGGAGTAGGTGCAGAGTATCATTTCTCTGTAAATGTCTTGAGTAGCACCTGTAATTAAGCATTTCCAAGTATTTTCTGTACACATAGTATTGCATAATTGCATGCTCTAACTACTTCCTCATGTACAGATCAAAGTTTTTGAAAATACAATACTTTATTTTTACTGGACTTACTTTTATCCTCCTCTTTTCCCACTTTGTCCATTGGGGATACATTCTCCAAAGTTGTTTAAAAAGGAAAAGAAAACACCTTTAGATCTTTGGATTTCATTATTTAGCCAAGGAAAACATTGAATATGAATCAAATGCTCCAGTAACATTTCCATGATCTGTCATTAAACTATTTTCTTTTGAATTTCCTTTTAAAAATTGTTAAAATCTATGAAAGACCATGGTCCCCCCCAAAGTTAACAATTTGCTTTGAACTAAAGTTTTGACTAATTGAATTCCAATACATTTTTTTTTCAAGATTGGTAAGGAAACTTTAATAATTATTCAGTTCAGTTCAGTTGCTCAACGTGTCCGACTCTTTGTGACCCCATGAATTGCAGCATGCCAGGCCTCCCTGTCCATCACCAACTTCCGGAGTCCATCCAAACCCATGTCCATTGAGTCAGTGAAGCCATCCAACCATCTCATCCTCTGCCGTCCCCTTCTCCGCCTGCCCTCTATCTTTCCCAGCATCAGGGTCTTTTCAAATGAGTCAGCTCTTCGCATCAGGTGGCCAAAGTATTGGAGTTTCAGCTTCAGCATCAGTCCTTCCAATGAACACCCAGGACCGATCTGCTTTAGGATGGACTGGTTGGATCTCCTTGCAGTCCAGGAGACTTGAGTTTTCTCCAACACCACAGCTCAAAAGCATCAATTCTTTTGCGGTATCCAATATAATATCAGTGTTCATGTGTTGTGAAAATGCCAAAAGTTATGAAGGTAAATGGTACTAAAGATTTTGATAGGAATTTCAGATTTTTATCAACATAAACATGTATAATGGGATAAACATATGGCTGAAAATAGCCTTCATACCTTATTAAAACATTTTCCATGGAAATGAATTTTTCTACCCTTTTAAAGAATTTATTAAGATTAAAATGCTAAATTATAATACTTTCCTTGTACTCTGTTTTAAAGTTAACTACAAGTTAAGACTGACGTGACTTAGCAGCAGTAGCAGCAGCAAGAATTGAAAGCTTTTTCATTATATATATAAAACCAAAAGGATAAAAATCTTTCAGAAACTAAGCCTATTTTATTATTTAATTGACATATTCAGGATTTTTGAGTAGTAACTCTTTATTTGACTAGCATATTCAGCATCTAATATGCTAAATCTATTAGTGGGCTTGAGAAAGACAAAGGTGAATAATATAATTGGTTCTGCCTTGGAAAGTTTCACTCAAGTTTTGAGGGGAAAGTATATTATTTCAAGAATTAAATAGCAGTATTCCATGAACAAATGTTCACAGACATGAGTAATTTTATCTCTTAGTAATCTAATCATTATGATTTCACTAGCACTATTGAATTAATGCTTTAATTATAAATAAGTTAATATTTTAAAATATTCTACATTTTTGTTCAGATTCAGTTCTTTTTTTATATGGTACTATGTGTCTTTAACTGGTAACCATGTGTCAAATTTCTGTGACTCTTATACTTGAGTATAAAACTAAAGATTATATAACATTTGCTCTGTACTTATCCTTAAACTGTATTTCAGTATAATGTATCAAAATTTGCTCAGCTGAATGTACCTATTATAAAGAGTAAATGTTTAATTTAAATACCATTGTGAAAGAACAATTGCCCACTTCTGAAGGGTAAAAAGTTTCAAAAGAATGAATTAACTTTGTGTTTTTAACTTTGCCATCATTTTGCCTTTATTCTTGGCATAGAATAACATGAAGATTAAAGATGATTTTCTTTTCTTTACATTTAGCAGTTCTTTAGCTACAGTTTGCTCTCTCTCTCTCTCTCTTTTGACAACTGACCATGTTGGAACATTACATAAACTATCTTAGGTTTTGTATTTCTCAACTCTAAAATTTCCATCTGGTTCTTTCTAAATGTCTTCCTTTCTTTTTGAGATTTCTTATTTTTTATTATAAGCGTATTTTCCTTTGTGTCCACAAACACAAATGCTGCTTTACAATCCTTGTCTACTGATTCTAACATCTGGGTCATCTCAATTGGTTTCTTGAATATGGGTCAAATTTTCAATCATGTCCTGGTCATTGTGAAAGAGGGTATTATAGAGATTTCAGTTTTGATTACAATATATTCCTCAAAAGACTACTCCTTTTTGTTTGTGTTAGTGTACAGTTAGCCAGGTTAAACTTAAAGCTGCCTTTGCTGATGTGGGCAGCTTCTGAAAGCTGTTTAATTCTTTTATTCTTACCTGGGCTGTTTGGAGTTTACCATCTGCATACATACATAGCCAGAGATGTGGACAGAATTTATATGCAGAATTTGAGGCTTTCTAAATTAGGATCTCTCCTTTCTTGTATTTCCTCTTATGTTTCCACTGGCTGTAGTAGCTCTAAACTCTTTCCTGTGGTTCTTCAAAGCAGTAAGGCTCTAAATTTCCATCTGAGTTTTTGCCACTTCATATGTCACAGACTGGAGTCTAATATCAGGTAAAAACTATTTTTTAAAAAAGGAAACTTCATCCAATGCTGTTTCTGGTTCCAAAGAGTGACTCCTGCTCAGTATATTCTGCCTGCTTTTGGTGATTCTCCAGTGCCTCTAGATAACTAACTGCTCAATTTATATTTTTGTACCCCAGAAACTATAATTATTATCTATAGGGGCATTAAAAGACATTTGCTCCTTGAAAGGAAAGCTATGACAAACCTAGAAACTGTATTAAAAGGCAGAGATATCACTTTGCCAACAAAGGTCCATATAGTCAAAGCTATGGTTTTTCCAGTAGTCATGCACAGATGTGAGGGTTGGACCATAAAGAAGGCTGAGAGCAGAAGAATTGATGCTTTGAATTGTGGTGCTGGAGAAGACTCCTGAAAGTCCCTTGGACAGCAAAGAGATCAAACCAGTCAATCCTAAAGGAAATCAACCCTGAATATTCATTGAAAGGACTGAAGCTGAAGCTGAAATTCCAATACTTTGGCCAGCTGATGCAAAGAGCCAACTCATTAGAAATGACCCCCAATGTGGGAAAGATGGAAGTTAAGAGGAGAAGGGGACAACAGAGGATGAGATGGTTGGATGGCAGTACTGACTCAATGAATATGAGTTTGAACAAACTCTGGGAGATAGTGAAGGACAGGGAAGCCTGGCGTTCTGCAGTACATGTGGTTGAAAAAGGAGAATACTATTTAGTGACTGAACAACAACAAACAACAAAGAGGACAGACCTTCATGTTATTAGTAGAAGCAGAATTTTCTCCAGAAATTTTCATATCTAACTTTCCAACAAAATTATCTCTAGCAAAGAATAATTGTTTCATTAATTTTCATGACATAGGGATCTCTTTTAAGAATGGTTTTATTCAAAACATCTTCCTAATTACTGCCTAATATATAAATATATCATAGAGAAGAAATATATCTTATTAGTTATAATTACTGTTAAAATGTCTGCATCCTGTAACAATATGCAGTTGCTATTAATATTTGCTGGTTTCATGATATCACTTCCAGATAAAACTGTGCAGATATGACCATTTTAACACTAAAATCTAAAGTACATATCATATCAACATATATATAATCTACCAATACATGGCTTTCCTGGTGGCTCAGATGGTAAAGTGTCTGCCTGCAATGCAGGAGACCCAGGTTCAAACCCTGGGTAGGGAAGATCCCCTGGAGAAGGAAATGGCAATCCACTCCAGAACTCTTGCCTGGAAAATGCCATGGACGGAGGAGCCTGATAGGCTACAGTCCATGGGGTTGCAAAGAGTCGGACACGACTGAGCGACTTCACTTCACTTAACTTCACCAATACATAGTTTAAAAATTACTTAGAAGATAAACCATATGTTACATTTTAACACTTATTGTCTTATGATTCATGCTTTTTATTTATAATGATTGGCAGTATTTTTGAATATTTTTGTAACAACATACATTAATGAGGTCTATATCTGATGATATTTTGATTTGCAGAAATGATGTAAAATACATTTCCACATATTGAAGAAATTACAAACTGATGTAGAAAATACATCTTTTGTATTTTTAGACTTATTAATAAAATATATACTTTAATAAAAATGAACCATAGTATACTTTCATTTTATTTATCTTACTACCATCTTCTTAAAATATGTTATATAATGAAAATTACTGATAAAAGCTATTTTCCCTGGTTGCTACCATGAGTATGTCTCTGTGTAGAAAAGCAGAAAAACAAACCTAAGATTAACAGTAATATAGCATCTTCTACAATGACAGAAATTAACACTATGCTATAAAATCAAGGACTCAATGCTAGGAGCAAACCCTCCCCCCCCCAAAAAAAGACATGATTTTCATGTAGGTTATAAAATAAGGTCTAAGTATCATCATATTTCCTGACTAATATCAAAAGTTTCAGTTGTAAAAATTAATGACAAAGCAAAAAACTTTCTAAAATAGATTTTTTTAAATGTGTTTTAAAACTAGGCATTTGGCCACTTGTGATTATTGTCTAATTCTGCAAATATGTTTTAAAGCCAAGCATGTCAAGTGAACTTAAACAGAATTACCAGAATTATGAAATCTTCTGTAGAGATAACCATCCTTGGATCTCTGGAGATTTTCTCGTATTAAGTCCTGTATGGTAGCCAAAGAAAGTCAAAAGAGTCTCTGTTCAGATTTCCTTCATTTGGTCTTCTCACCACAATTTTAACATTAGAAGGATATTAACTCTGGATGCTATAGAGCCTGTGTATTTAACTTATTTATTTCCATTTTCCAGTTGTGTGGAAGAGGAAGAGATTGAACTATTGATGTGCTTTTGGAAATATAGGTGGGCCTACAAAACAGGGCTTGGAGAAAGAGAAGAAATGTATGAGATTAAAGATTAAAAATAAGTAAAGAAGCATACAGATACTTCAGTAACATTGACAAAAATTAGATTTGGGTACCAAGGAATATCTTTCCTTTTCTCCTTTCCTTTTTGCTTCTCTTCTTTTCACAGCTATTTGTAAGGCCTCCTCATACAGCCATTTTGCTTTTTTGCATTTCTTTTTCTTGGGGATAGTCTTGATTCCTGTCCCCTATACAATGTCACGAACCTCTATTAGCCTTTGCCCTGCTTCATTCTGTACCCCAAGGCCAAATTTGCCTGTTACTTCAGGTGTTTCTTGACTTCTTACTTTTGCATTCCAGTCCCCTATAGTGAAAAGGACATATTTTTTGGGTGTTAGTTGCAGAAGGTCTTGTAGGTCTTCAAGGAACCATTCAGCTTCTTCAGCGTTACTGGTTGGGGCATAGACTTGGACTACCTTATTATTGAATGATTTGCCTTGGAAACAAACAGAGATCATTCTGTTGTTGAGATTGCACTCAAGTACTGCATTTCCGACTCTTTTGTTGACTATGATGGCTACTCCATTTCTTCTAAGGGATTGGTGCCCATAGTAGTAGATGTAATGGTCATCTGAGTTAAATTCACCCATTCCAGTCCATCTTAGTTCGCTGATTCCTAGAATGTCGATGTTCACTCTTTCCACCTCCTGTTGGACCACTTCCAATTTACTTTGATTCATGGATCTAACATTCCAGGTTCCTATGCAATAATGCTCTTTACAACATCAAACCTTGCTTCTATCACCAGTCACATCCACAACTGGGTGCTGTTTTTGCTTTCACTCCATCCCTTCATTCTTTCTGGAGTTATTTCTCCACTGATGTCCAGTAGCATATTGGGCACCTACCGACTTGGGGACTTATTTTATTTAACTTATATGCAGAGTACATCATGAGAAATGCTGGGCTGGAGGAAGCACAAGCTGGAATCAAGATTGCCGAGAGAAATATCTATCACTTCAGATATGCAGGTGACACCACCCTTATGGCAGAAAGTGAAGAACTAAAGAGCCTCTAGATGAAAGTGAAAGATGAGAGTGAAAAAGTTGGATTAAAGCTCAACATTCAGAAAACTAAGATCATGGCATCCAGTCCCGTCACTTCATGGCAAATAGATAGGTAAACAGTGGAAATAGTGGCTGACTTTATTTTTCTGGGCTCCAAAATCACTGCAGATGATGATTGCAGCCATGAAATTAAAAGACACTTACTCCTTGGAAGGAAAGTTATGATCAAACTAGACAGCATATTAAAAAGCAGAGACATCACTTTACTGGCAAAGGTCTATCTTTTTCCAGTGGTCATGTATGGATATGAGAGTTGAGCCATAAAGAAAGGTGAGCACTGAAGAACTGATGCTTTTGAACTGTGGTGTTGGAGAAGATTCTTGAGTCCCTTGGACTGCAAAGAGATCCAACCAGTCCATCCTAAATGAGATCAGTCCTGAATATTCATTGGAAGGACTGATGCTGAACCTGAAATTCCAATACTTTGGCAACCTGATGGGAAGAACCAACTCATTGGAAAAGACCCTGATGCTGAGAAAGATTGGAGGTGGGAGGAGAAGAGGATGACAGAGGTTGAGATGGTTGGATGGCATCAGTGATGCAATGGACATGAGTTTGGGTAGGCTCTGAGAGTTGTTGATGGACAGGAAACCTGGTGTGCTGCAGTCCGTGGGGTCACAAATAGTCAGACACAACTGAGCAACTGAACTGCACTGACTGACCTTTCTTGCGGTAATGTTTTGTTTTTTTTTCTTCTTCTTCCTGTAGTTTGTCTTTTGGAAATTTCTTTCATGACAGACTTGAAGTTGTAAACTTTTTCAATTTAAATGGTATTTATTGCTTTCTCATTCTTTGTAGTTCAGATGAAAATATAATTCTAGTTGGTTCAGTTCAGTTCAGTTCAGTCACTCAGTCATGTCCAATTCTTTGCGACCCCATGAATTTCAGCACGCCAGGCCTCTCTGTCCAAGACCAACTCCCGGAGTTCACTCAAACTCACGTCCATTGAGTCGGTGATGTCATCCAGCCATCTCATCCTCTGTCGTCCCCTTCTCCTCCTGCCTCCAATCCCTCCCAGCATCAGAGTCTTTTCCAATGAGTCAACTCTTCACATGAGGTGGCCAAAGAATTGGAGTTTCAGCTTTAGCATCATTCCTTCCAAAGAACACCCAGGGCTGATCTCCTTTAGAATGGACTGGTTGGATCTCCTTGAAGTCCAAGGGACTCTCAAGAGTCTTCTCCAATACCACAGTTCAAAACATCAATTCTTTGGCACTCAGCTTTCTTCACAGTCCAATTCTCACATCCATACATGACCACTGGAAAATTCATAGCCTTGACTAGATGGACCTTTGTTGGCAAAGTAATATCTTTGCTTTTCAATATGCTGCCTAGGTTGGTCATAACTTTCCTTCCAAGGAGTAAGCGTCTTTTAATTTCATGGCTGCAATCATCATCTGCAGTGATTTTGGAGCCCCCCAAAATAAAGTCTGACACTGTTTCCATTGTTTCCCCATCTATTTGCCATGAAGTGATGGGACCAGATGTCATGATCTTAGTTTTCTGAATGTTAAGCTTTAAGCCAACTTTATCACTCTCCTCGTTCACTTTCATCAAGAGGCTTTTGAGTTCCTCTTCACTTTCTGCCATAAGGGTGGTGTCATCTGCATATCTGAGGTGACTGATATTTCTCCAGGCAATCTTGATTCCAGCTTGTGCTTCTTCCAGCCCAGCGTTTCTCATGATGGACTCTGCATATAAGTTAAATAAGCAGACTGACAATATACAGCCTTGACGTACTCCTTTTCCTATTTGGAACCCGTCTGTTGTTCCATATCCAGTTCTGACTGTTGCTTCCTGACCTGCATACAGGTTTCTCAAGAGGCAGGTCAGGTTGTCTGGTATTCCCATATCTTTAGAATTTTCCACTGTTTCTTGTGACCCACACAGTCAAAGGCTTTGGCATAGTCAATAAAGCAGAAGTAGATGTTTTTCTGGAACTCTGTTGCTTTTCCATGATCCAGCAGATGTTGGCAATTTGATCTCTGGTTCCTTTGCTTTTTCTAAAACCAGCTTGAACATCTGGAAGTTCACGGTTCACATATTGCTGAAGCCTGGCTTAGAGACTTTTGAGCATTACTTTACTAGCATGTGAGATGAGTGCAATTGTGTGGTAGTTTTGAGCATTCTTTGGCATTGCCTTTCTTTGGGATTGGAATGAAAACTGACCTTTTCCAGTCCTGTGGCCACTGCTGAGGTTTCTACATTTGCTGGCATACTGAGTGCAGCACTTTCACAGCATCATCTTTCAGGATTTGAAAGAGCTCAACTGGAATTCCATCACCTCCACTAGCTTTGTTCATAGTGATGCTTTCCAAGACCCACTTGACTTCACATTCCAGGATGTCTGGCTCTAGGTGAGTGGTCACACCATCATGATTATCTTGGTCGTGAAGGTCTTTTTTGTACAATTCTTCTGTGTATTCTTGCCACCTCTTCTTAATATCTTCTGCTTCTGTTAGGTCCGTACCATTTGTGTCCTTAATGGAGCCCATCTTTGCATGAAATGTTCCCTGCTGCTGCTGCTAAGTCACTTCAGTCATGTCTGACTCTGTGCGACCCCATAGATGACAGCCCACCAGGCTCTGCCATCACTGGGATTCTTCAGGCAAGAACACTGGAGTGGGTTGCCATTTCCTTCTCCAGTGCATGAAAGTGAAAAGTGAAAATGAAGTCGCTCAGTCGTGTCTGACTCTTCACGACCTCTTCCATCCATGGGATTTTCCAGGCAAGAGTACTGGAGCGGGGTGCCATTGCCTTCTCCAAAATATTCCCTTGGTATCTCTAATTTTCTTGAAGATATCGCTAGTCTTTCCCATTCTGTTGTTTTCCTCTATTTCCTGGCATTGATCTCTGAGGAAGGCTTTCTTATCTCCCATTGCTATTCTTTGGAACTCTGCATTCAGATGCTTATACCTTTCATTTTCTCCTTTGCTTTTCGCTTCTCGTCTAGTTAGTTAGTCATTATTAATTTTTCTTACAGTATGTCAATGGATATCTTTTTCTTATACCAGTTGGTATATGTTATACTTTCTTTTTTTTTTTTTTTAATTATTTATTTGGCTTTGCCAGGTCTTAGTTGTGGCACATGGGATCTTTAGTTTCAGCATGTATGCTCTTGTTCCATGACAAGGGATTGAATCTGGGCGCCCTGCATTGGGAGCATGGAGTCTTAACCATGTGATCACAGGGAAATCCCTCTTATACTTTCTTTATCTATGAATTTGTGAGTTTATCAGTTCTTGAAAATTTCAGTCATGTTTCTTTTATATTGCTTCACCTCTATTTTTCTTTATTACCTACATGTTTAGATGTAAGCAGGTCCTTGCTTAGGTTTAGCTTATAATATGCTCAAGATAAGTATACACCCACAGCATTGTGCATATGTTTGTGTATGTGTGCATTTTCTTCTTATAATTATTAAAAAATTGATTTAGCCCTCTGTTTTGGTTACAATTAGCCATAACATTTATCTTAGGAAGAGGAGATTATTTACTTGTATAGTTTTGACATTATGTATGACTGGCTCTAACATATTAACCAGATGTTAGTCTACATGCAGAAAAATTACTAAAAATAATAGGCATTTAAATTATTTTTTTTTCAGTCCAACGTGGGTGGTTATGTTAATTTATTAAATTTGTCTCTAGAATTATTCAGAACAAATGGTACTTTGCATTTTTTGATGTGGGTTTGTCTATCAATTCTTGCACCAGCCATTTGGACACTTTTTTAGATGCCTACATGTCCAGATGTGTTGTGTCTTCTTGAAGAATTCACCACTTTATTATTATCAAGATTCCTCTTCATGACTGATATCTTTCTCATTCTGAATTATATTTTGTCTGAAATTAGTATAGATACTCCAGCTTTGTTTTAATTTGTGTTCAGTTCAGTCACTCAGTCGTGTCCAACTCTGCGACCCCATGAATCATAGCACACCAGGCCTCCCTGTCCATCACTATCTCTCAGAGTTCACTCAAACTCACGTCCATCGAGTCAGTGATGCCATCCAGCCATCTCATCCTCTGTCGTCCCCTTTTCCTCCTGCCCCCAATCCCTCCCAGCATCAGAGTCTTTTCCAATGACTCAGCTCTTTCCATGAGGTAGCCAAAGTACTGGAGTTTCAGCTTTAACATCATTCCTTCCAAAGAACACCCAGGGCAGATCTCCTTTAGAATGGACTGGTTGGATCTCCTGGCACTCCAAGGGACTCTCAAGAGTCTTCTACAACACCACAGTTCAAAAACATCAATTCTTCGGTGGTCAGCTTTCTTCACAGTCCAACTCTCGCATCCATGCATGATCACTGAAAAAACCATAGGCTTGACTAAATGGACCTTTGTTGGCAAAGTAATGTCTCTGCTTTTCAATATGCTATCTAGGTTTGTCATAACTTTTCTTCCAAGGAGTAAGTATCTTTTAATTTCATGGCTGCAGTCACTATCTGCAGTGATTTTGGAGCCCAAAAAGATAAAGTCTGACACTGTTTCCACTGTTTACCCATCTATTACCATGAATTTGTGTTAGCATGGTGTATTTTTCTCTATTCCTTTCCTTTTAACCTATCTTTGTCTTTATATGTAAAATGAATTTCTTAAAAAAAAATAAAATGAATTTCTTAATACAAGTGGGCGATTTTCTTTCTTATCATAAATCTCTATATTTTAATTGGTATTATTTATATCACTCTTACTTAAAGTAATTATTGATAAAGTTGAATTCATATTTACCATGTTTTCAGCTGCTCCTGTTCATTCCAATTTTCTATTTCCCCCCTCTTTTTCCCCTCCTCTAGTTTTGAGTATTTTATTAATTTACAGTTCCATTTTTATCTCCTTTCTTCTTTTATCTCCCTTCTTACACTTCTTTAAATGTTTCTTTAGTAGTTGCCCTAGAGTTTACCATATTCTGTACATTTTAAACTGGCCTGGATTCAACTTCAAATAACATTATACCATTCCATAAATCAGAGAAGGCAATGGCACCCCACTCTAGTACTCTTGCCTGGAAAATCCCATGGACGGAGGAGCCTGGTAGGCTGCAGTCCATGGGTTCACGAAGAGTCAGATACGACTGAGCGACTCCACTTTCACTTTTCACTTTCATGCATTGGAGAAGGCAATGGCAACCCACTCCAGTGTTCTTGCCTGGAGAATCCTAGGGCAGGGGAGCCTGGTGGGCTGCTGTCTATGGGGTCGCACAGAGTCGGACACGACTGAAGTGACTTAGCAGTAGCAATATTCCATAAGTAGTACAGATACAATAAAAAAGTATTTTCAGTTTCTTCCTCCCATCATCTGTGATACTGCTGTCATTCATTTCACTAACCATATGCTATAGCCACCCAAAATATTAGCTACAATTATTTCTTTGAACAGTTATTTTTAACATCAGTTAAGAATAAGGAAAAAAGGGAAGAGATTTAATCTTCATTTTTCTGTTCTCCAACACTTTTTTTTTAATAGGTCCAGTTTTCTAACATACACTGTCTTTCTTTCGTCTGGAGAATTTCTTTTAATTTCTTAATTTCTTTTCTGCAGGTGTAGGTCTGCTGGTAATTAATTCCTTCAGCTTTATTTTGGCTGAGAAAGTCATTTCTCTTTCAATTTTGAAGGATCATTTCTCTGAACATCAACTTCGAGGCAAAGATCTTTCAAAACTTTAAATATTTCACTTCACTTTCTTCTCGATTCATGGTTTCTGAAAAGACTCCAATGTAATTTAGTTACTCTTCCTATATAGGTAAAGTGTTTCTATTTCTCTGGATTCTTTCAATTTTTTCTCTGTCTTTGCTTTTTTTATTTTAAATATTACATGTAGAGGTTGTGTTTCTTTTTTTCTTGTTTTCCTGCTCATGGCCTCCAAACTGGTTTGTGGATCTATGGTTTTGTATCTGTTATGATTTTGAAAATTCTTGATTTTTATTTCTTCAAATATCTCTCTTTTGTTCTCTCTTTTCTTTACAGTACTCCAATTACATACATTTATACTTTTTGAAAATTTCCCACATTACTCCAATGTTATATTCTGGGTTTTTTTTTTTTTTTTTCATACTTTTTTCTCCTTGCATTTCAGTTTGGGACATTTTTATTAATCTTTCTTTATGTTCACTGAATTCAGCTGTGTCACATTTACTGATGAGCCTATCAAAGGCATTCTTCATTTATGTTATTGTATTTTTTTACTTCTAGAAGTTCCTTTTGATTCTTTCCATCTTTCTGCTTACATTACCCATATGTACTTTCATTGTATCTAATATTCCATTAGAATTCATAATGCTCTAATCACAGTTAGTTTAAATTCTCTGATTAACCCAACATCTGTGTCATATGTGAGTCTGGCTCTGATGATTGCTTTTCCAATCTGATTGCTTCTTCAGATTCTGTTTGGTTTTTTGATGGGGGCACTATTGCTGTGTTTTGTTTATATTTGTTGAAAGCTGGAACATGATTTGTCAGGTATTAGAAACTGGGGTAAACAGGCTCTTCATATGATGACTGATATTAATCAGCCTAGGAACTGGGATGTGTTTCCTGTTTGTTGTAGCTGTAGATACCATCAACTTCCAATTCTTCTCATGCCTTACTTTTGTGTCCTCTCTTGACCTTAGGCTTCCCTACTTCAGAGAAAGTCTGTGTCTTATAGCGCTTTACCTGTATCTGTGGTTATTATGCTGGAGCCTTTGTGGTAATATGTGGAGGAAAGTGATTTTTCTACACTTTTATTCAGCTCATCCTTTTAGTGTCTGTGTCTTAGGACTGTGACACCATTTCCTGCCCCTCTCCCCTCGCTCACCCACACATACCTGTTATGCGTATGTGTATGTTTGTGTCTTTGTGTGTGTGTTTTCATTTTAGGTGAGGCACAAGAGGTAGAGGGGACTAGAATGAGGAGGACTTACCTCCCCTAATTGGAATAAGAATCCAGGATTATGCTATGGCAAAGTCCTTTCCCCTGAAGAGAAGGTCTCTTTCTGGGGAAGGCTCTGGATATATTTCTTAATGTTCTTGGCATCTCCAGCCCCATATCCTCACATGAGGAGATCCTCCAGAGACCTTCACCTTGAGAACCTGGTGGCATTTCTGGAGGGAAAGATAAAATTATGCATGAGTGGGGGAATCCTAAGACTGCGATCCCAGGAATTTGTCATTGTCTTACGAGTGTACTCAGCCTCTGGTTGTGGTTGTTGTTGTTCAATTGCTAAGTCGTGTCCAACTCTTTGAAACCCCATGGACTGCAGCACTCCAGGCCTCTCTGTCCCTCACCATCCCCTGGAGTTTGCCCAAGTTCATATCTAGTGCATCAGTGATGCTATCTAAGGGTCTCATCCTCTGCCGCCTCTGGCAGTTCTCCAAAAAGAGCGTCTAAATGTTCTTATCAGGTATGGTTCCAATGGCTTTGCTCCATGGAAGGTAAAACTTGGGTGCTGTATCTCTCTGGATGTGGCTGTCTTATCAGATTCTTAGGTGTTGCTTTGTTCTTAAACCTCTTTTTTCTGATATGTTAAAGAAAAGTAATTGAGTTTGTTTGTCCAACTTTTTCTTGTTTAAAGAATAGGAGTGACACCTTCCAAGAACTTTCATGATGAAGCCGAAACCAGAAGTCCCCAAGTGGTCTTATTTAAGACAGTAAAATCACATATCTGTCATTATCTATCAAGCGTCATACAGTCCATCTTCATCTTGATCTTTTTTGTGCTGAGTACTAACACCTAACCCATGTTCTTTCGTAGCATTGGCATGAATTGTAAACATCAGTCCCCAATTCACCTTTCTAATTATACTTCTGACCTCTAAAACTCTGTGTTAAGAATACCCTCTCCACTTTCTGCTATCATTCATCTAAACCCTCTAGTCATTCTGTACCTAAAGTAATTTCTTCTTAAATATCAAGCAATCTAATATCACAGTTGCTGCACTCTGGTACAGTTTTTGGAAAATTTTTTCCTTTTTTAATGTATTTTTCCTAAACTTCTAATTTTCTTTTATTTGTTCAACAAAAGTATATACTCAACAACATGCTGTTGGCTGTGCCTTCACCATTTTCCCTCATTCCAAATTCTGTACTACCAAAATGCATACATACTCTAAGTTTAAAATTCTTGACCTCTTTTGGAATTGATTTCAAGTACTATGCTTTTTTGTTGTTTGTTTTCAGTTTTCAGAATAATGCCTTTCATGATACTGTTCTGGACTCTCTACTGTAACCCCTATATAGTCATATAACTTTTATCACAGCAAAGACATTCTGAAAAATTCCTATAGAATATTGATTTCATATTGATCTCTTTGTTTTGGTATACCCAGAGGTTTAGTGAGAGTGTTCACACCTTAGAGACAAATCCCTTCATGTGTCCAACCTCTAAAAATTAATTAATATAATCCATTCTATCAGAAGAATAAAAAAGAAAATCACATGATAATATCAATATGTACAAAAAAAGTATTTGACAGAATACAGCACCTATTCATGATAAAAAAAAATAGGAAACTAGGAATAGAGGGAAATATTTTCAACTTGATAAAGACTACCTACATAAACTTTTATACTAACACCGTATTTAATGGTGATCAATTCAAAGCCTACCCACAAATATCAGATAAAAGGTGAGGATGCCTCCTCTTGCCACTCCTTTTCAACATCATACTGAAAGTCCTTGCTAAAGCAACAAATAAGAAAAGAAAATAAAAAGAATAGATTGGACAAAAATGCATAAAACTGTTCACAAATGACATGATTTTCTATGTGGATAAATCCTCCTGGATCTAATAAATGATTATAAGAAAATTTCAGGATACAAGGTTATATACAGAAGTCTATTGTTTTCCTACATACCAACTATGAACAAGTGGATATTGAAATTAAAAATACAATACCACTAACTATAACACTGAAATAAATAACATATTTAGGTATAAATCTAACAAAATATGTACAGAATCTAAACTAGAAGCAGGTATAAAACTCTAATGAATGAAGTTAAAAAAAAAGAGCTAAATAGATGAAAAAAGTGTTCCATATTCTAGTAAAGAAGATTCAATATAATCAAGATGTCATTTCTCACCAAATTAATCTGTAAATTCAATGGCATTCCAATCTAAATCCCAACTGGTTATTTTATAGATATCAACAGTCTGATTCTAAATTTTACAGGGAGAGGCATAAGACCCCAAATAACCAGCACAATATTTAAGGAAAAGGACCAAGATAGAGGACTGGCACTATTTAACTTCAAAAAAGGTCTTAATGACATGGATAACCAAGATGGCATCTAGGAGTGTGAAATCAAGTGGGTCTTAGGAAGCGTTACTGCAAATAAAGCTAGGAGAGGTGATGGAATTCCAGCTGAGCTATTTTAAATCTAAAAGATGATGCTGTTAAAGTGCTGCACTCAATATATCAGCAAATTTAGAAAACTCAGCAATGGCCACAGAATTGGAAAAGGTCAGTTTTCATTTCAGTCCCAAAGAAGGGCTATGCCAAAGAATGTTCAAGCTACCACACAATTTTCTGGAGAAGGAAATGGCAACCCACTCCAGTATTCTTGCCTGGAAAATCCCATGGACAGAGGAGCCAGGTGGGCTACAGTTCATGGGGTCTTAAAGAGATGGACATGACTGAGTGACTGAGCACAAGGCACAGTTGCACTCATCTCACACGCAGCAAGGTAATGCTCAAAATCCTTCAAGCTAGGCTTTAACAGTACATGAACTGAGAACTTCCAGTTGTACAAGCTGGATTTAGAAAAGGCAGAGGAGCCAAAGATCAAATTGCCAACATCTGTTGAATCAAGTAAAAGCAAGAGAATTCCAGAAAAATATCTACTTCTGTGTCAATGACTATGCTAAATCCTTTGACTGTGTGGATCAAAACAAACTATGGAAAATTCTTCAAGAAATGTGAATACCAGACCACCTTCCCTGACTCCTGTGAAACCTATATGCAGGTCAAGAAGCAACAGTTAGAATCAGACATGAAACAATAGTGAAAGTGAAAAGTGAAAGTCACTCAGTCGTGTCCAACTCTGCGACCCCATGGACTATACAGTCCATAGAATTCTCCAGGCCAGAATACTGGAGTGGGTAGCCTTTCCCTTCTCCAGGGGATATTCCCAACCCAGGGATCAGACCCAGGTCTCCCACATTGCAGGCAGATTCTTTAACAGCTGAGTCACAAGGGAAACATGAACAAAGGAGTACATCAAGGCTGTATATTGTCACCCTACTTATTTAACTTATATGCAGAGTGTATCTTTTGAAATGACAGACTGGATGAAGCACAAGCTGGAATCAAGATTGCGGGGAGAAATAGCAACAACCTCAAAGGTGCAAATGATACAACCCTAATGGAAGAAAAAGAAGAGGAACTAAAGAACCTCTTGATGAAGGTGAAAGAGGAGAGTGAAAAAGCTGGTTTAAAAATCAGCATTTAAAAAACTAAGCTCATGGCATCTGGTCCCATCACTTCATGGCAAATAAATGTGGAAACAATGGAAATGGTGACAGATTTTATTTTCTTGGGCTTCAAAATCACTATGGACAGTGACTGCACCTATGAAATTAAAAGACATTTGCTCCTGTGAAAGAAAGCTATGGCAAACCTAGACAGTGTGTTGAACAGCAAAGACATTACTTTGCCGACAAAGATCCACATAGTCAAAGCTTTGTTTTTCCCAATAGTCATGTGCAGGCGTAAGAGTTAGACCATTAAGAAGGCTGAGCACCAAAGAATTGATATTTTCAAACTGTATTGCTGGAGAAAACTCTTGAGAGTCCCTTGGACTGCAAGGAGATCAAACCAGTCAATCCTAAAGGAAATCAGTTCTGAATATTCATTGGAAGGACTGATGCTGAAGCTGAAGCTCCAATACTTTGGCCACCAAATGGAAAGAGCCAACTAGTTGGAAAAGACCCTGATGCTGGGAAAGATTGAAGGCAGGAGAAGGGGGCTACAGAGGATTATATAGTTGGATGGCATCATCGACTCACTGCACAAGAGTTTGAGCAAAACTCTGAAAGATAGTGAATGAAATGGAAGCCTGGCATGCTGCAGTCCATGGGTTCGCAATGAGTCAGACACTACTGAGAGACTGAATAACAGCAATTCAATGTCAAGACTTACCATAAAGCTACTGTAATCAAGCCTGTGTGGTACTGGCAAAAGAACAGTGAAATTGATGAAACAGAATAGAGAGTCCAGAAACAGATTTCTGTAAATAATGTCAACTGATCATTGACAAAGGAGAAAAGCTAGTACAATGGAATAAAGATAGCCTCTTAA
Source organism: Bos indicus x Bos taurus (assembly GCF_003369695.1). Classification (NCBI taxonomy): domain Eukaryota; kingdom Metazoa; phylum Chordata; class Mammalia; order Artiodactyla; family Bovidae; genus Bos; species Bos indicus x Bos taurus. The sequence continues at coordinate 84,696,610 of NC_040079.1, forward strand.
TAAATGGGACTAGAACAAGTGAACGTTTACTTCAAATAAATAAATCTAGACACAGACCTTACACCCTTCACAAAAATGAGTGCAAAATGTATCACAGATATAAATGTAAAATTCAAAATTATAAACATCCTAGAATGATTATATAGAAGAAAACTGATGGTAGTGCCTTTTTAGATATAACATCAAAGACATGATCCATGAAAGAAATGATTGATCAGTTGTAGATCATTAAAATTGAAAACTTCATCTCTATGAGAGACAACATCAAGAAAATTATAAGACAAACCACAGACTGATAAAAAATACTTGCAAAAGAGACATGTGATAAAGGACTGTTAATGCAAAATAAAATGCAAAACACTATTAAAACTGAAAAATAAGAAAACAAACAACCTGATTTAAAAAATGAGCCAAAGTAGTTAACAGACACTTGAGCAAAGAAGATGTATAGGTGACTGATAAATATATGAAAAGATGTTCCACATCATATGTCATAGTTCAGTTCAGTCGCTCAGTCGTGTCCAACTCTGTGCGACCCCATGAATCATAGCACGCCAGGCCTCCCTGTCCATCACCAACTCCTGGAGTTCACTCAGACTCACATCCATTGAGTCAGTGATGCCATCCAGCCATCTCATCCTCTGTCGTCCCCTTCTCCTCCTGCCCCCAATCCCTCCCAGCATCAGAGTCTTTTCCAATGAGTCAACTCTTCGCATAAGGTGACCAAAGTACTGGAGTTTCAGCTTTAGCATCATTCCTTCCAAAGAAAACCCAGGGCTGATCTCCTTTATAATGGACTGGTTGGATCTCCTTGCAGTCCAAGGGACTCTCAAGAGTCTTCTCTAACACCACAGTTCAAAAACATCAGTTCTTCGGTGCTCAGCTTTCTTCACAGTCAAACTCTCGCATCCATGCATGACCACTGGAAAAACCATAGGCTTGACTAAATGGACTTTTGTTGGCAAAGTAATGTCTCTGCTTTTGAATATGCTGCTATCTAGGTTGGTCATAACTGTCCTTCCAAGGTGTAAGCATCTTTTAATTTCATGGCTGCAATCACCATCTGCAGTGATTTTGGAGCCGCCAAAAATAAAGTCTGACACTGTTTCCACTGTTTCCCCTTCTATTTCCCATGAAGTGATGGGACCAGATGTCATGATCTTAGTTTTCTGAATGTTGAGCTTTAAGCCAACTTTTTCACTCTCCTCGTTCACTTTCATCAAGAGGCTTTTTAGTTCCTCTTCACTTTCTGCCATAAGGGTGGTGTCATCTGCATATCTGAGGTGATTGATATTTCTCCCGGCAATCTTGATTCCAGCTTGTGCTTCTTCCAGCCCAGCGTTTCTCGTGATGTGCTCTGCATATAAGTTAAATAAGCAGAGTGCCAATATACAGCTTTGATGTAGTCCTTTTCCTATTTGGAACCAGTCTGTTGTTCCATGTCCAGTTCTAACTGTTGCTTCCTGACCTGCATATGTCATAAGAGAAATACAAATAAAACAAAGAGACACCTCTATACACCTATTAGAATCACCCAAATTTAGCACTGACAATAGCAAATTTGGCAAGGATGTGGAAAATAGGAAATTTTATACATTGCTTATGGGAATACGATATGTTGCAACCATTTTAGAAGACAGTTTGTTGTTTCATACAAAATTAACATACTTTTTGGCATGGGATCTAGCAGTCACACTTCTTGGTGTTTTATTGGAAGGATTTGAAAACATGCCCATGCATAAACCTGCATATGGATGTTTATAATGCCTTTATCTGTAGTTGCCAAAACTTGGAAGCAACCAGGATGTCTTTCAGTAGGTGATGGATAAATAATCCAGGGTATAAATAATCCAGAGTCCCTTAGATAGCAAGGAGATCCAACCAGTCCATCCTAAATAAATCAGTCCTGAATGTTCATTGGAAGGACTGACGCTGACGCTGAAACTCCAATACTTTGGCCACCTTATGTGAAGAACTGACTCATTTGAAAAGACCCTGATTCTGGGAAAGATTGAAGGTGGGAGAAGGGGAAGACAGAGGATGAGATGGTTGGATGGCATCATCGACTCAATGGACATGAGTTTTAGTAAGCTGTGGGAGCTGGTGATGGACAGGGAGGCTTGGCATGCTGTAGTCCATGTCCGACAAAGAGTTAGACATGACTGAGCAACTGAACTGAACTGATATACAAATAATGGAGTATAATTTAGCAATAAAAGGAAATGGGCTTTCAATCCATGAAGATGTGAATAAACTTTAAATGTATATTACTAAGCAAAAGAAGCCAATCTGAAAAGGCTACACACTATATGATTTCAATTATATGAAATTCTGGAAAAGGCAAAATTCTGAAGACAATAAAAGGATTAATCGTTAGCTGAGATCAGGAAGGGGAGGGAGAAATGAATACATAGAGTACAAACAATTTTTAGGGCACTGAAAATAAACTCTGTATAGAATAATGATGGATATATGTCATTGTGCATTTGTTCAAACCTGTACAGTGTACAACACCAAAAGCGAACCCTTGGGTAAATTTTGAATTTTGGGTGATTATATGTATCAGTATAGTTTCATCCTTGGTAAAAAAAAAAAAGTACCATCCTGGTGAGTGATGTTGATAATGGGGTAATATATTAATAAAAAGTATTGGGTTGGCAAATGGTTTCGTTTGAGTTTTTCCAAAAGGTGTTATGGAAAGACCCAAACAAACTGGTTGGCCAACCCAATACATGGGAAATATCTGTACCTTCATCTCAATTTTGGTGTAAACATAAAACTTCTAAAAGGAAATAAAGTCTTTAAAAGATATAAAAAAGAAACTAAAGAAGTGAGTTAATTGAATATTTTGTACTTGTCAATATCATAAGTGCTGAAAACATATAAAAGAGTATGACAAAGACTATTCAAAAGTAATTTGCATTCAGTTGCCAGGGAAAAATATGTATTAAAATAAATGTATAAATATATAATGTAATAAACAATGTAATGATATATAATTTAATAAAGTTTTAGGTTATAAAATACTTTCTTTTACAAAGTTAGTTACAGAGGAACAATCAATAAAAATATAAGAATGGTCTGACACTAAAATCTGAGAAATCCATGTGAAAACTCTTGTAATCAGACTTGTGATCTGGGAAAAGCAACTATTCCTTTGGGTTTTACATAGAAAATGTTTGCTTTTTCTTTCTTATGTGCTTTTGCTGTATTTTTTATACAGACTTCTCCATTAAACATAAGATCCAAAGTTTCCTGTAAAATTTTTCTTTATTTTTTTAAAGATGTTTAGAAAAGTTAATTTGTCATGTAAAGACATTTTAAGAGTTTACTATTAATTAAATTGAAATATAGAAAATATAAACTCACATATACTCATAATATTAAAAAAAAACTGTATTAAATCAACCGTAAACATACTTCTTTTTAGAAAGTAAAATAAATATAGAGTCCAAATCTCAAACTCAATTACTAGAAAGAACAAAACTAATTCTAATTGTTTTTGGAACACATAGAATACTTTATAGTTTAAAAATGAACAAATAAGCTAGCTTTCCAACCCCTGCAGGACTCACATATCTAAATTATTCATAGAATATTAAATATGTATTCTAAGCAAAAGAATGCCTCCTTCCACAAGGGATGGCACACAAATAATTAACCTTTATATGGGACTTTTACTTGATTGAATTTTTGAATATGTAATTTGTTCTATTTGGAACAGTAATGTTTAGATGGGCCACTCTGGCAGCAAGAAAACAATTGCATTCATTCCCTTTTAGAAAAACCACAAATGGAATAATTTTCTTTAAAGAAAAACTAAACTGCAAACTTTCATAAGAAAATATAAGGTTATTTCAAAATTCATAGTAACTTGTCATTTTCCTGTATCTTATGTATGATATTTATGGTTGGGATATGAAGAATGACAGAGAGTGTTGTGGATTATAAAAGGTACAGTTCTTGAAAGTGATTATCTTTAATAATGTTGTATAGCATAGTTCAAAGATAGTAAGTTAGGATCCTGGAGCATGTGATTATATGTTTGACTATACAACTAGTTAGCTGCTAAGCAGATGTGGTCAGTTTCTTAATATCTCTAGACCTCATTTTCTTCATGTATCACTCAAGCTATAAGTCAAAATATATAACAAAACACTGCTAAGAATTTAAAGGTAGCTATCAAGTAATTGATAATTTTTATTTCAAGTGTTGCAAAGGGATGTACATTTTTCAATTATGTCATACATGTATTTTTAAATGCATCTAGTTAATAGAAATACAGGCGTAAGTTGTATTTGAATAGAAATACAGGTTCCACTTAAGTAAATATATTAGACTTAGATTCAATCAAAGTTTTGTGGCAACGTTTGCCAAAGGAATCCAGAAATGCATGTGCCTCAGAACACTGGTGTTAAAGTTTTGGCATCATTATTGGAAAATCATTATGAAAATTAAGCTGATTTTTAAGTTGATTTGTTACAATAATACACACATGTCTTAGAAGGATTTAGAAATAATCCAGTTATCTTTTAATTATTTATCATACATAGCAACAAAATCTAAATAAGCCCAAACAAATTTGCAGAGCTACCATTTGATATATACAAACTATATATAATTCCTATGATCTTTAGTGATTAATTTTCTGAAGCCAAGGAAATTTAGTAGTGAGAGTTTACTGGAACTCAAATCCAATAAATACATTGACTTGCAATGTATTAAACTGGAAATATATGACTGCACAATTTTGGAAGCTCAAACATTTGTGTGACACATTATTGGATTTATTTAGAAAAACTAATAAATAATACCCTATAATAATGGCATTTTATTTGTTTTTTAAATGGATCTACCTCCAGAATTTGTAAGCCTGTACATTTGATTCTTTACTACTACCTTATATTAGATCATGTTGGCAGAAAGAGCAGCATACAGAAATGGGGTGGGCTTAAATACTATCAGTGAAGAAAAGTCTATTGTATTTACTAGTACATGCACTATACTAAAATGTGTTACTTTTTCATAAACATAAGATGTAAATTTATGATTTTATAACTCATAATAAAACTGAGAGACCTAGACTTTTAATTTATAAAGAAACATGATATTTCCCAATAGACAAATATATCTAAGAAGCTAAATTTTAATTGTAATAGAACATGAAATGTTTGAAATAAGAGAAAGGGTAGTTATTACAATGTGGAACCAAATTGCTTATGCTTTTCTATCATAGCAGTTATTATAGTTATAAGTACATGCTCAGTCCTTCAGTTGTGTCTGACTCTTTGCAGCCCCATGGACTGCAGCCCACCAGGTTCCTCTGTCCATGGGATTCTTCAGGTAAGAATACTGGAGTGGGTTTGCTATTTCCTTCTCCTGGGGATCTTACCAACCCAGAAATTGAACTCATGTTTTCTGCATTGGCAGACAGGTTCTTTACCACTAAGCCACCTAGGAAGCCCTTTATAACTACAATTACATGTGTATTTATTTGTGTCTGTCTACTTAATAACTTTTTTATTTACTAAATCATACATTTCACAAGAGCCATGTCTGTATTTCTGCTGGGGCTGCTGCTAAGTCTCTTCAGTTGTGTCCGACTCTGTGCGATCCCATAGACGGCAGCCCACCAGGCTCCCTCCTCCCTGGAATTCTCCAGGCAAGAAACACTGGAGTGGGTTGCCATTTCCTTCTCCAATGCATGAAAGTGAAAGTGAAGTTGCTCAGTCATGTCCGACTCTTCTCGACCCCATGGACTGCAGCCTACCAGGCTCCTCCATCCATGGGATTTTCCAGGCAAGAGTACTGGAGTGGGGTGCCATCTCCTTCTCCTGTCTGTATTTCTATTCAGGATTTAAAGTGTTCAATATGTGGAATGACCAGATAAATGACTGGCCAGTAATACCTAGGTGTGCCTTTAGAGATTTTTTATTTTATTTTATTTTTACTTTACACTATTCTATTGGTTTTGCCATACATCAACATGCATCTGCCACAGGTGTACATGTGTTCCCCATTCTGAACCCCCCTCCTACCTCCCTCCCCATACCATCCTTCTGGGTCATCCCAGTGCACCAGCCCCAAGCTTCCTGTATCCTGCATCGAACCTGGACTGGCGATTCATTTCTTATATGATATTATACATGTTTTGATGCCATTCTCCCAAATCATCCCCCCCCTCCCTCTCCCACAGAACCTAAAAGACTATTCTATACATCTGTGTCTCTTTTGCTTTCTCACATACAGGGTTGTCATTACCATCTTTCTAAATTCCATATATATGCATTAGTATACTGTATTGGTGTTTTTCTTTCTGGCTTACTTCACTCTGTATAATAGGCTCCAGTTTCATCCACCTCCTTAGAACTGATTAAAATGTATTCTTTTTAATGGCTGAGTAATACTCCACTGTGTATATGTATCACAGCTTTCTTATCCATTCATCTGCTGATGGACATCTAGGTTGCTTCCATGTCCTGGCTATTATAAACAGTGCAGCAATGAACATTGGGGTACACGTGTCTCTTTCAATTCTTGTTTCCTCAGTGTGTATGTCCAGCAGTGGGATTGCTGGGTCATATGGCAGTTCTATTTCCAGTTTTTAAAGGAATCTCCACACTGTTCTCCATAGTGGCTATACTAGTTTGCATTCCCACCAACAGTGTAAGAGGGTTCCCTTTTCTCCACACCCTCTCCAGCATTTATTGCTGGTAGACTTTTGAATTGCAGCCATTCTAACTGGCATGAAATGGTACCTCATTGTGGTTTTGATTTGCATTTCTCTGAGAATGAGTGATGTTGAGCATCTTTTCATGTGTTTGTTAGCCATCTATATGTCTTCTTTGGAGAAATGTCTATTTAGTTCTTTGTTCCATTTTTTGATTGGGTCGTTTATTTTTGTGGAATTGAGCTGCAGGAGTTGTGTGTATATTTTTGAGATTAGTTGTTTGTCAGTTGCTTCATTTGCTATTATTTTCTCCCATTCTGAAGGCTGTCTTTTCACCTTGCTTATAGTTTCTTTTGTTTTGCAGAAGCTTTTAATTTTAATTAGATCCCATTTGTTTATTTTTACTTTTATTTCCAATATTCTGGGAGGTGGGTCATAGAGGATCCTGTTGTGATATATGTCAGAGAGTGTTTTGCCTATATTCTCCTCTAGGAGTTTTATAGTTTCTGGTCTTATGTTTAGATCTTTAATCCATTTTGAGTTTATTTTTGTGTATGGTGTTAGAAAGTGTTCTAGTTTCATTCTTTTCCAAGTGGTTGACCAGTTTTCCCAGCACCACTTTTAAAGAGATTGTCTTTTCTCCATTGTATATTCTTGCCTCCTTTGTCAAAGATAAGCTGTCCATAGGTGCGTGGGTTTATCTGTGGGCTTTCTGTTTTGTTCCATTGATCTATATTTCTGTCTTTGTGCCAGTACCATACTGTCTTGATGACTGTGGCTTTGTAGTAGAGCCTGAAGTTAGGCAGGTTGATTCCTCCAGTTCCATTCTTCTTTCTCAAGATTGCTTTGGCTATTCTAAGTTTTTTGTATTTCCATACAAATTGTGAAATTATTTGTTCTAGCTCTGTGAAAAATACCATTGGTAGCTTGATAGGGATTGCATTGAATCTATAGATTGTTTTGTGTAGTATACTCATTTTCACTATATTGATTCTTCCGATCCATGAACATGGTATATTTCTCCATCTATTAGTGCCCTCTTTGATTTCTTTCATCAGTGTTTTATAGTTTTGTATATATAGGTCTTTAGTTTCTTTAGGTAGAGATATTCCTAAGTATTTTATTCTTTTCATTGCAATGGTGAATGGAATTGTTTCCTTAATTTCTCTTTCTATTTTCTCATTATTAGGGTATAGGAAATGCAAGTGATTTCTGTGTGTTGATTTTATATCCTGCAGCTTTACTATATTCATTGATTAGCTCTAGTAATTTTCTGGTGGAGTCTTTAGGGTTTGCTATGTAGAGGATCATCTCATCTGCAAACAGTGAGAGTTTTACTTTTTCTTTTCCAATTTAGATTCCTTTTATTTCTTTTTCTGCTCTGATTGCTGTGGCCAAAACTTCCAAAACTATATTGAATAGTAATGGTGAAAGTGGGCACCCTTGTCTTGTTCCTGACTTTAGGGGAAATGCTTTCAATTTTTCACCATTGAGGATAATGTTTGCTGTGGGTTTGTCATATATAGCTTTTATTATGTTGAGGTATGTTCCTTCTATTCCTGCTTTATGGAGAGTTTTAATCATAAATGGATGTTGAATTTTATCAAAGGCTTTCTCTACATCTATTGAGATAATCATATGGCTTTTATTTTTCAATTTGTTAATGTGGTGTGTAACATTGATTGATTTGCAGATATTGAAGAATCCTTGAATCCCTGGGACAAAGCCCACTTGGTCATGGTGTATGATCTTTTTAATGTGTTGTTTGATTCTGATAGCTAGAATTTTATTAAGGATTTTTTTAAGTTGTATTTGAAACTTTAACTACCAAACAAAAATAACTTCATTTTTAAGAGCATTTTCAAGTTAGTAGAAAAAAGAGGAAACAAATTTCACTCTCAGCCTCCTTTTCTCCAAAATCAGTTAAATGTATATTACCTCTTTCTTTTAAGATTGAGTCTGGTTATAATTCTAGTGTATTTATATTAACATATTATGCTATATATGCTATACTATATTATACTATATATGTTAATATACTGCTACTGCTAAGTCACTTCAGTCGTGTCCAACTCTGTGTGACCCCATAGACGTCAGCCCACCAGGCTCTCCCACCCCTGGGATTCTCCAGGCAAGAACACTGGAGTGGGTTGCCATTTCCTTCTCCAATGCATGAAAGTGAAAAGTGAAAGTGAAGTTGCTCAGTTGTGTCCGACTCTTAGTGACCCCATGGACTGCAGCCTACCAGGCTCCTCCATCCATGGGATTTTCCAGGTAAGAGTACTGGAGTGGGGTGCCATTGCCTTCTCCAATATGTTAATATAATTATGTTTATATACATATATAGGAAATCTCAAGACAAAATGCAACCAAGTTAAAAGCAAAATAGAAACTACGAAGCACTAAGAATAGAAATATTCTAAAATGTTTATGCACAACTATCTTCAACATAAATATTATACATACTAAATTAATTATACACATATCAATAGAAATAATTATATATATATATATATATATATATATATATATATATATTCATTTATATGGGCTTCCCAGGTAGCGGTAGTGGTAAAGAACCAGCCTGCCAACACAGGACATATAAGAGACGCAGCTTCGATCCCTGAATTGGAAAGATCCCCTGAAGGAGGACATGGCTACTCACTCTAGTATTCTTGCTTGGAGAATCCCCATGGACAGAGGAGCCTGGTGGGGTACAGCCCACAGGGTCACAAAGAATTGGACATGACTAAAGTGACAATGCATGCGCAGACACACACACGCACACATGCACACACACACACACACACATATATATAATTTCAAGAAAACTGCAACGAAGTAAAAGGAAAAAGTAAAAACCCCAGCCACTGAGCATAGAAATAGTTTTTGAATGTTTATTCATGACAGTCTTCAATAAAAGACCTCATTATTCCCATACACAAGTGTGTACAGTTTTCTGTCAAGGAAAAAGAGAAATATGGATTGCCTTTTCTGTAAAGAAAAGATGAATTTAGCCATCAACAATTGGTCTGAAATTTACTTATCTGTGCTTTGCATGGTTGGAATGGCTTGCCAACTTATAGTGGACAGAGTTACATGGTTTTTTACAAGCAAATAAATGAATGTAATCTTACACTAAGGGAAGAGGGAAGGTCGGAAAGAATTCTGTTGTATAAGCACCAAGTCTTTTTGCCATATGGCATGTTTCCAGTGTGATAAAGAATACTGAATTCTAGGCTGATATAAATGTTTTGTATATATATATGTGGCATATTTCTGTGCCAGTACTCAGGAGTACAGTTAGATCTGGAGGAGGAAGCCCAAGTGAGAGTGAGGGTGTGAAATCCCAAAGCACCATTTTCAGGAGCGTTATTGCATTGTCAGCAGTATTCTCTTCAGCTGGAAGGACTACTTTCTGTGCATTTGTGCATGTTTGTGATTATGTGGCCACACACATATAATGTGTATATGCCACTAGGGCTAAACAGACATGTGGATGCCCCAGGCAAGCTAATAAATCGTCAGTCCTTCAAAGCAATATGCTTTTGGTGTTTATTGTATTCTAGTAGAAAGTTGACTGCTTTGTAGCAGAAAAGGAAGGAAGGCGGCTAATTGGAGGGTGTGATCAGTCTCTTCCCATTTTCTCAAACAAGTCTCCCCTACTCCCACATTGTACTTGGCAAAGCAAATAATCCTGTAGTTAATGGGGTCCATTTCTTAGAAGGCAGTTTAATGATGCTCAATTGATACTTGGTGCCTTCCCAGTTCTTTACTCCCATGCTTAAATAAATTATCAAAGAATTCCCCAACCTCATATAACTCTTCTACCTAAAAAGGATCTGGTAAGCATAGTCTCTCTTCGTTTACATTTGAGTGATTTTAAGGCCCCTTTTTGGATTTGGATCCTGAGCAATGGCCTGAATGGTTTGACACTTAGAACAATGCATTAAACCACTAATCTGTACCACCTGGTTCAACCGCAGGGAGATTGGAAGCAGTACTTAAGCTTCCATCAAAAAAACCTCTGTCAGCACCAACTGTCTCCACCACTTTTCACTTCCTTACTTTTCCTGGAGCCTCTTGTTCTTTTCTAATTCCTCTCACTTCAATTCTGTTCTCAGAAAAAAAGCTCATACCAGCAACTTGTGTACATTGGACTGTGTGATTAGTAATTTCTCCTCAAATACTCTCCTGGTTCATATATTCTAAATGAATAAAAAAACTTTGTTTCTTTGCAAATGTAATGTAAAAAATCAAAAGACAAGTAAGGAAATAATTCTGTGAGTGGTACAGAACAGCTGACTATAGTCATATCACCTATATACTTTAAAGAGTGAGTTCAGTGACCAAGGCATAATTTAGAGTAATGTTGGTAGCTTAATTTTTAAACACAAATAAATGGATGTTAGCTTTCATGTATTTCTGGTAGAGAAACTGTTGGATTGTAAGTGTATGTAAATGGACACACAGGAATATGCATACTATCAACAGTCTATATTGGCTAATAGGGGACAAGAACATTTTGTAAATAGTATATGTTGATTGCTTTCCCTGAGACACACACATACACATGCACACAAAATTAAAAATCACGCCAGAATTAAAAAAATTTTTCTTTAGTTAACTGTGATAGGCATAAAGGCTTTTTATTTTGAAGCATTACTCAAAGAAAGTTGCATAAATAGTGCAGATTTTCATATACTCTTTATCCACCTTTCCCCAGTAGAGGCATATTACACAGCTGTTGTATAACATCAAAACCAAGAAATGGCACCTCAGTGCTAACCAGAATATAGTCTTTTCACCATTTTAAAATCTGCATTAATTTCTGTGAATATACAATTCTGTGCAGTTTTATCACAAGTATAGATTTATATAACCACCACCCAAATCAAGGTGCCAAATGGTCCTGTCACCACAAAACAGCTCTAGCATGCTATTTTTTTGTACTTGTATCTGTAACCTCATCACACACACATACACACTCTACCTGGCCCCTGGAAATCATGAATATGTTCTCCATCTTTACATTGTTTTTCCATTTCAAGAATGTTATATAATGAGATCAGTACAACATGAAGCATTTTGAGACTGACATTTTTCACTAAGAATAATTTTTCAGGTCCATTCAGGTTGTTAGACTTATTTGATATTTTATTGTTTTTTAGTGGTGTGTGGTGTTCCATGTGTAGAACATATGGATTCCAGGTATGGATGTATCAGAGTTTGTCTATACATTCACCAAAGGAAGGACATTTGGGCTATTGTTAGAACTTTTCTATTATAAATAAAGTTGCTAATACATTCATGTATTGGTATTTTCCTATGTATTGTGTCAATGTAAGTTTTCATATCTCTGTAATAAATGGCCATGTGTGTGATTGCTGATTCATATAGTAAAAGCTGAGAAAGTGCTGTAAACATTCTGTAAGTGTCTGTACCATTTTAGGGGCTTCCCTGGTGGCTCAGACAGTAAAGAATCTGCCTGCAATGAGGGAGAGTTGGGTTCAATCCCTGGGTTGGGAAGATCCCCTGGAAAAGTGAATGGTTACCCACTTCAGTATTCTTGCCTGGAGAATTCCATGGATGGAGGAGTCTGGCACGCTACAGTCCATGGGGTTGCAAAGAGTCAGACATGACTGAGCAACTAACATGCACACATACACACACACACCATTGTATATTCCCATCAGCAATGTAAGAAGGATCAAAGAGTTCACATTTACTTCAGGCTCTTTGGAAAACTGAAAAAAACTAATTAAAATGATGATACATATACCTTGCATGGTAAGTTGTTGCAGTCCTGTCCAACTCTGTGTGATGCCAGGCTCTTCTGTCCATGGGTTCTCCAGGTAAGAACTCTGGAGTGCGTTGCCATGCCCTCCTCCAAGGGGATCTTTCTAACCCAGCGATAGAACCTGCGTCTCTTATGCCTACCTGCATTGGCTGGTGGGTTCTTTACCACTAGCGCCACCTGGGAAGCCCTTATGGGCCATCAATTCCCTCTTAAGTATAGGTCTTCAAGTGTAAGACTGAATCACTGCATATGTGTTCCAGGAGTCATGTACAAAAACCTGCAGTGTGCTCATAATAATGAAGGACTGAAAGTGCTCCCAAAGCTGGCAACAGCCAAAACAACCAACCAACAAACAATCATCAGTTCAGTATATTGATATAAATGACTTGCTGTACAATCTCACATTGGATTAACATTCAACAGTGAAAAGAATAAACTGCAACTAAATGCATCATCTGGATGAATCTCAAAAAATGTATAAAGAGGGAAATAAAAAGAATGTATACAAAATAATCCCATTCATTGAAATTGAAAAATTAAAATACAGATAGTAGTTTTTTAAGGAAATATATATACATAATATTATAGAAAAACAAAGAATTGATTAACAAAATATTCAAGAGTATGCTGGAAAGTGATCAAATTCTATTACAGAGGACCATAAGGACTTCTCTGGTATTGGCAAAATTCTATTTTTTGAGTGGTAGTTATCTGGGTTATTATTATTATTTAAATTGTATGTATATATAACATTTTTTACATGTGCTATATCCCCAGTACAATAAAATAAAAAATATAAAAAATGATACCTCTCCATTTTATTTTAATTACTTACTCTAGTCTTTTTGGTCTGGCATCACGCACAAAGATACACACACACACACACACACACACAAATCCCATTTGCTCTTTGTTTCATGTCTTTCACAACTTAGCTTTGTGTCTGATTAGCCTGTAAATTGAACAAAAAGAGTAATGCGTTTTTTACCTCTGTACAATTTTTTCAACACTGATGCATCATAATCATATTTCTTGTACTCCACATATGATGAATATATTTAACTATTGTCAGAATTTCCTGTTGGGGTTGGGGACAGGACACATCTTAAAGCTTTTGAAACATTTTTTAAAAGCTTCTGGGGATTTTATAAAATCTGGAATTTATTATACTTAAAGAAAGCTTTTTTACTATCTTTCTTAAGGATTAAGTAGTCAGCAATAGAAAGAGAAAGAAATTAACTGCTTTCTATGTTAATAGTGCACCTTATTCATTTGATAAGTGAACAAATCAAATTTAATTTTTTACTTATCCCATAGGAAAATAAACCCAGAGAAACATTTAACTTAAAAATATAACTCAATAAACCTTATTTTATTAATAAGTTGCTTAAAGAAAGAACTTTAAATTTATAACTATGGGCACTAAAAATGGCAATCTATTAAATGAAGATATAGGTATAAATACTAATCCAATATGTGCAACAATATATTAAATAAACATTAAATATTTTTAGGTTTAACCTGTTAGAAAATTAAGCAGTATTTTTCACACAAAATTAGACTTTTAAGTTATTAGTAAGAGCCCTTCTTTTATGTAGAGATACAATCAGCTGGGTGGTTTTATTTATTCAAGTCATCTTTATGTCTCCATATGCTAGTTAAGCTCTTTTTCATATTATTGTAACTGGTATGAAACACTTAATCAAATTCTGAAAACACCCAGGCATTTTTCAGGATAAAAATATGTCCTGCTTTCTTTTTAGGAGTTGGATTTATTTTTCTAATCATGAATTAACATCTTCCCTTATAATTCATTGAATTTTAATATAACTTTCCCTGGGTTGGGTCCCAAACAATCCAAAATCTCTCACTCAGACTTAATTGGTATTATGGCCAGCTGAACATGTCCTAAAATATTACTAAAGTTAATATCCATCCAATCCGTCATGTACTTGCTGACCATAGAAAAGCGCTTATATATTTGATTTCAAGGATGATCAGAATAACAACTGTAACATTTGTTTGGAGTACTTTGCAGTTCACAATGTGATTTAAAATACATTATTATAGTTCATCCTTAGACAAATAAGTGTCTGGTACTACTGTTTTACAGATTACCAAGCTCAGAAGGATTAAGTGATACACCAAAGCTCCACAACTAGTGAGTTTGTGTGATGGTTCTTTATGATTTTGTCAGTTTTGTTTGGCTTGCAAGTCAAGGCCCTAACTGCCTTTTGCCTCTGGACTATTGTTTTAAGAACATTTGTATGTAGAATAACTTTAAGAAATTGAGTGCCTCCTCCAGAGTAAAGGTCAGGCAAATTTGTTTGCAATTCATAGTAAAACTTTTGAGTTCCTTGAATTTAATACTTCTAAAATCCCACGGATGGAGGAGCCTAGTAGGCTGTAGTCCATGGGGTCGAGAAAAGTTGGACATGATTGAGCAACTTCACTTTCGTTTTTTGCTTTCATGCATTGGAGAAGGAAATGGCAACCCACTCCAGTGTTCTTGCCTGGAGAATCCCAAGGACGGAGGAGCCTGGTGGGCTGCCGTCTATGGGGTCACACAGAGTCCGACAGGACTGAAGTGATTTAGCAACAGCAGCAAGCTGTAATGCAAAGCTACTTTGTTGCCACTTCCACCTAGGTCTTTGTACATTGGCCCCTTGGGAACTGGGAACAGTGGGAACTGACATAAAAATTAAGCTGTCTCTGATCCAAGAGACTCATGTTTTCTGGCAGTACCCATAAAACTGGCCAACTGCTTGGCTTGCATGTATTGTAAAGCTTCAGACTTATCATAGATCTTGGAGCCAGTTATGAAGCAGAGGAGACAGTGATTTTTTTAGTCTCATGGTTCAGTATGCATTTTGTATACTAAATGAGTCCCCAAACACCAAATTAATATATTCAGATCTCCAGTATTATTTTACACATGAAAAAAGGAAGATGCATGTTATTGCCTCCTAATTGTGCTAAATATCTCATGCACAGTCATTTTGATTTTATATATGTTTGCATGTATAGGATACACACATGCCTCAAAGGGGGGAAAACCACTGATCACAGTGGCAGAATTTGGCAAAGGGAACTCATACTTCAGGAGGGAAATTTTCCTTTTGCCCATATACATATTCATACTTACTGAATGGTATCCTTTGTGGAAGGCAGTTAGTATAGCAATCAATAAAATCAAGTTATCTAGGGTCATATTCTTAACTGACTATATTACATTGATAAATTTTCTTAACATTTATTTCTATATACTTCAGTTTTCTTGTTGTTAAAATTGTGCAGTTATAATAACCACCTTATACATCGTGAGGATGAAAATAATGTGACAGTGTGATCAACTGCTCAGTCGTGTCTTGACTATTTGCAACCCCATGGACTGTAGCCCACCAGGTTCCTCTGTCATGGGATTGTCCCAGCCAGAATACTGGGGAAGGCAGTCATTTCCTCCTTCAGGGGAGCTTCCTAACCCAGGGATCCAACCTGTGTCTCCTGAATCTCCTGCATTGCAAGCAGATTCTTTACCTCTGAGACACAGGGGAAGCTTGAGTATTAAACAAGTTGCTAGCTTAAAGGTTTTAATATAGTGCCTTAGAATAGGCAATCAATGTGTTAGTAATAATGATTCAAAATACTTTTCAAGTGATTTTCATATGTTAATATCCTGCTATCAGTAAATTAATTTTAAATGACATACTATTTCATGAGTACAAGGTACAACATAAAGTGAAAATACTCTATATAGCTTTTAGTTGAGACTGAGATGCAAATTACTGATGTGAGAACATATACTTTGACTCTGTTTTGATAGAGAAGAGGTAAGAGAAGAAAACTGGGTGCTTTAGCAAAGGTCTTATGATGCCATAAATATGGTAAGAAAATCTCAGGAGGAAATTTCAGTGGTGAAAACAATCTCTTTACTAGACAAATTCATCCCTTAAAGGAGCACAGCTTCAGTAATGGTTACTGAATCATACTTTAAATCATCCCTAGATTGCTTTTAATATTGATACCTGTGTTGTGTAATATGCTAAGTTGCTTCAGTCATGTCTGACTCTTTGTGACCCCATGGACTGCAGCCCCCCATGCTCTTCAGTCCATGGGATTCTCCAGGCAAGAATACTGGAGTGGGTTGTCATTCCCTCCTCCAGGGCATCTTCCTGATTCAGGGATCGAGCCCATGTCTCATGTCTCCTGCATTGGCAAGAGGGTTTATTTTTTACCACTAATGCCACCTGGGAAGCCATGTTAATACCTAATACAATGTAAATGCTATTTATAATAAATAGTTGTAGATACAATGTAAATGTTATGTAAACAGTTGCCATAAATGAAAGATTCAAATTTTAATTTTTGGAAGTTTCTGGGTTTATTTTTTCAAATATTTTCAGTTTGCAGTTGGTTGAATCTGCAAATGCAGAACCAACGGATACAGAGGGCAGACTGTATCAGAAACTTAGCTATGATTATAGCAATTCTTTGAACACAGACAAGATCAGTGATGTTCTATGCCCGGCTGGGTGTTACTGGTTAAGTCCCATTCTTGATTAACTGTGTACTCTTATGTTAACAAGCTATACCTACCAGATACCCATTATATTTGAGAAAGATGTAAGGTTTATCAAGACCTGCTTCAAGTTAAAAATGGAAGGCAACAATGTTGAAGGGTGAGAGATGAAATCTGCCAAGACATTTCTAGTAAAGGGGAAGAGCTCAGAAATTCCCAACCTGCATCCTTTTTAGGTTCAGTTCAGTTCAGTTCAGTTGCTCAGTTGTGTTTGACTCTTTGCAACCCCATGGACTGCAGCATGCCAGGTTTCCCTGCCCATTACCAACTCCCAGAGCCTACTCAAACTCATGTCCATTGAGTCAGTGATACCATCCAACCATCTCATCCTCTGTTGTCCCCTTCTCCTCCTGCCTTCAATCTTTCCCAGCATCAGGGTCTTTTCCAGTGAGTCATTTCTTCACATCAGGTGGCCAAAGTATTGGAGTTTCAGCTTCAGCATCAGTCCTTCTAGTGAATATTCAGGATTGATTTACTTTAGGATGGACTGGTTGGATCTCCTTGCAGTCCAAGGGACTCTCAAGAGTCTTCTCCAACACCACAGTTCAAAAGCATCAATTCCTTGGCACTCAGCTTTCTTTATAGTCCAACTCTCACATCCATATATAACTACTGGAAAAATAATAGCTTTGACTAGATGGACCTTTGTTGGCAAAGTAATGTCTCTGCTTTTTAATATGCTGTCTAGGTTGGTCATAACTTTCCTTCCAAGGAGCAAGCATCTTTTAATTTCATGGTGCTTTTTAGGTAATTCACTGCATTTCCAAATGCCTAAATGTCACTATATCTGCTTGTCTGTCATAGAATTATGACCTAAGATTCCCATTCTCTTGAAAATACACGTCTCCTACCAGTCAATCTAACTCAAGTAAGACTGCTACTGTGTTGAGACTTTTCAGAATGTAATTAAACGGTCCCAAATCAATTGATGTTATACAGGGAGAATGTCCTGCCAGAGACTAATCCAATCCTGTGAGCCCTTAAAAGGATCTTGGCTTTCCCCAGCTAAAAAGATGTGAAGTGTGAGAGGAGATTCTCCATTGCTGGTTTTGAAGATGGAGAGAGCATGTGAACTCTCAGAGATGAAAGTGATGTCCATCTCACAATAGGCAATGCAATAGGGACCTGACTCTGACAACCATAAGGAACTAATTTGTGCCATCAAACTGAAAGAAGACTGCAAGATTCTACTGAGAATGTGGCTGCTTGACATCTTGATTTTCAACCTGTGGGACCTTAAGCAGGGACTCCAGTAACACTGTGTCCACACTTCTGACCTACAGAACTGTGAGCTAATAAACAGGTATTGTTTTAAAGCCGTTAAATGCGTTGTGGTTTCTTAGCCAGCAATAGAAAATTAATAAACAATGTGACTGTGCTTTGAATGCATTTTTATTGCATTATTTGCTTTTTAGAATTTTGTCTTATAATTTTCACACCATTACCTGGATAATTGTACCAGCATAAATATTCCAATAAGCAATGTGTTATATCACAAAAGTGAAAGAGTTTGAATACAAAGGTACCAATGTGATAAATGTTTCCTGCCAACATTCAGAAGAATTGTTTCTGAATCTTTGTCTAAGTACACATATTTCCATGACATTGAACAGATATTTGCCTAACTGCAACAGAAAAAAAGGCTTTTTATCCTCCTTCTATTAGGATCCCAGGAACTATACTTGGTTTTTCCTTTGTACATTTTAACTACGCGAAAGACTTAAGGGTCCAAAACCACAGATACACCAAGATTGAGCTCCTTTTATCTTTTAAACCATCTACCACTTCAAGGGAAGTTTCCATCAAGCTTTCCATGACATTCTTTCATTGATTTGTCAGTTTCCAAGACATTTTATGTATGTGTGTTTCCTTAATGCATTTAAACCACACTTTAAAACCCTCCCTACCCTGGCAACAGCTCTGCTTCCTGGTAAATATTCACGTGTTTTAAAGTCAACTCTGGGTTGTATAGCCTGCATTATACCTTGAAAACGTCATGGTCTGAAGTTGTTCCAGAGGTCTGAAGGCTTGCCTTTGCTCTGCTGGAGCAATTTAATGTCATTTAGATGCTCAGAGAAGGATAATGAAAACTTGTATGCCTTGGGAATCAGGACTCTCTCCCCACCCCGCACCTCCACCCGTCTACTCCTTCCCTTACTGTGCTCATCCTTTCACTTTCCTCTCTCTTTGCTCTGCTGGGTGATCATATAGGCAGATCCTTACGTGTGGTCAGTTTACTTTCAAAAGTCACAGTTAATCATTCCAGGTTTCAGAGTCTAAATGGTGGCTGGTGAGGATTAGTTGAGCCATCTTGCTCTATGGAATGATCTTCCATCTAATTGGTTCTCTTTTCCACTTTAGGAAAGGAAAAAAGAAAACTTTGTAGAAGAGAGTTACAGCTACAGAAACAATTTCTATTTTCTTTTTCTTTTTTTTGTCTTTTTGTTGTTGCACCAGATATAGTATTTCACCTATCTAAAATACTGTAAGTTGTGAATGCATGTTATTTTTTAAAAAGAAAAGCAAATACTGCCAGTTAAGCCATGGTGCAATGCTTTCTTAACTTTTAGAATTTTATGGTAATTGAGAGAATTATTTTGGATTTAATTATGCAGAATTTTCTGAAAAATTATAAATTACCATTTTTTATGTATAAGTGAAAAAAAAATAAGCCAGTTAAATTGATTATGGTGTTTCTAAATTTCACAAAGTACAACTTTTTCAATAATTTTTAAATTCAGTGTCATTGACATCTGTTTTTTATCCAGATGCTCCAAAGCACTGATGATAGAGAATTTTTTAAAAGAATCATTTTGTTTTAAATTACTAGTACTGGGCTCTTGCACTTACATAATATAGGGCAAACCTACTTTTAGCTCTTGTATTTTGAAAATTTTTTCACAATATTCAATCCCCTATCCTCTGATTATCTGTTCCTTATGCTTTAAGAGGTATCTTTCAAACAACTAAAACCCTTTTTCCTGAATTTTAATGGTTGTACTTTGGACACATTGCAGACTACTGGAAGAACTGGCTCTTTAGGAGAGAACAAGTATAAAATGTTATTGATATTAAGATGCATCCATATTTCAGAGATGTTGGAAAGTGAAAACACACCATCTAAAACTGACATTAAATGTCTCAGTATAATAGAGTCCTGCTGCCATTGTTCTTCTCTGGGAGACTTTTAGACACTGTTTTTAAAATTACATTGCAAACAAATTGCATTATGAGAACTTTCTCTTATTAAATTAGCACTGGACACAGCAAATCAATTATCTTTTCCTATTTTGTGGGTGTTTTCCTGTTTTGTTTCTATTTTTTCTGATGGCTACAAGGAAGGTGCAACTTGTCCTGCCATACCTAGCTCATCCTTTCTTTAAGACCCTTCAAAATGTGAAGCAATTGCCGATATAAAACAAACATGATGACCTTTCAAATTTTCTTCACATTAATGCTGAAAGATTATCCATTTTATATTGTAATACTATATATTCTTCCAAGTATCTAAATAAATAATATGTATTTTTATCTATGTAACACACATTGCATTCTAATAAAACATTTTATTTCCAGTGTTGGTTATACTGTTAAGTTTTACATCATAAATTTGACTGCCTATCATACAATAAATTTGATGTTCCCCCAAACCTTATACACAACATATTAAAAGTTGAATTCATATTATATTCCTTAAAACATATTTGTCAATTTCTTGTCTCCACACCTTCTATTTCTGTGGGAAAACTAGGAATTGCATCTATTGCACCCTCCTTCCTCCCTTCATCATTGCATCAACTATTTAATCATATAGATTCCTCCTTCCTATTATTTCCTGAAAGTGGCTCCCTTTCTCTTTTCCAAGATTATTTCTTCCCATCACCACTTCTATCCTGGATTAGTATGATAACTTCTTCACTGGTCTCCCTTCAACCAATTCATCTTCACTCACTCCAATATCCTTTCAGAGAAACTTAAAAAATATAAATACAATTATGTGTTCATGTGCTTAAAAGACTTTTAAGTGCTTCCTAAAACTTAAAGGAAAAACATGTATCAGTTGTTACACTGAACACAAAAGGCCCTTGATGGTCTGATTCTCCAATTATTACATATATAATACTGTCGCTGCTGCTGCTGCTGCGTCGCTTCTGCGGCTGCATCGCTTCTGCTGCTGCTGCTAAGTCGCGTCAGTCGTGTCCAACTCTGTGCGACCCCATAGACGGCAGCCCACTAGGCTCCTCTGTCCCTGGAATTCTCCAGGCAAGAACACTGGAGTGGGTTGCCATTTCCTTCTCCAATGCATGAAAGTAAAAAGTGAAAGTGAAGTCGCTCAGTCGTGCCCGACTCTTAGCGACCCCATGGACTGCAGCCCACCAGGCTCCTCCGTCCATGGGATTTTCCAGTCAAGAGTACTGGAGTGGGTTGCCATTGCCTTCTCTGGAAATACTCTTAATTTGTATTATATTAAATTTTATATATAAAAAAATTAAAAACAATACTCTTAATTTCTATTATAAATTATTTTTTTTACTCTGAGCATGTCAAGTAATTCTATGTATTCATACATTGCACATGCTGACCTATGCACATAAATGCTTTCCTCCTTAGCAAGTTAATGCCTGCTTGTCCCTCAGAACTTAAGTCTAAATTTATAATTTTTGGTAAAAGTTTTCAAGCCTCTTAGTCTAGTTTATGTGACCTCCTCTCTGTGTTTTCATGAAGCTCTGTACATCATACTTCTGTCATTACACTTAACTCCTGGTACTGTAATAATTAAATCATTCCTTCAGAAGTACCAGGAGTTAAGTGTAATGACAGAAGTGTGATGGTTCAATCCCTGGGTTGGGAGGATCACCTGAGAAGGGAATGGCTACCCACTCCAGTATTATTTCCTGGAGAATTCCATGGACAGAGGAGGCTGGTGGGTACAGTCCATGGGGTTGCAAAGAATTGGACATTATTGAGTGACTAACACTTTCTTCTTCTTCTTCTATACTGTTAGCTACCAGAGAGAATCAACTAATTTCTTGTTGGAATGTTTAGTTATGTTGTTATTTGTTCTTTTGTTTACTTTAATTTTATATTTTCACAAAAACCACTAAGTGTTAAGCATTTATAAATATTTACTGAGCAAATTAGAAATTCGTTCTAGTATAGTTAGTGAGAAACACATCTGTTGGTTACCAAACAGTGGCTTTTGATACTTCACTCTGCCAAGTCCTGAGAATTCTGTGGAGGTGATATAGGGCACCTCTTAAGAACAAAGAGATCTTTTTAAGGACTTCTTGAGGTATTTTTGGAGTTTATTTAGTGTTTTAAAGTGTGTATGAATGGATAAGGTTTTCATGAAGATTAAACTTCTTATATAATATAAAGTGAGTAGCCAATTGCATAGGTATATCTGGCAAAATCCATTTTCCCAACTATCAGTGGGAAGAAGAGCAATTTACTTTGGTGTTCAAATGTAATAACTGAACCCAACCTAATAAGATTGCCAGGATATTACATCAGCTGTGAGACTTTCTTTTACAAATACTCCTTGGATACCCCTTACCAAGATTGCTCAGGAAATTAGATTTATCCTTCAAGGTTGATTTCTAATGTTAAAATTTTTTTTTTGTTTTTACTTCACAGACTCCTGTTTGAAGTCACGGTTTCTTATGTTGCCATGTTTGCTATAGTTGGGGACCTTTTATTTCCAAGAACTGTACTGTTTGTTGTAAGACTGTTTTCCCCAGAAATTTCTCAGTATTTGAGAAATGATGTCCTACTAAAAGCTATGAAACATGGAGGTCCAACATAGTTTCCCGTTTACCACATGGATTATCAAGGGGACCAAGATATAGATACCAAGGTGGCCTTGAATTTTAGTATAAAGTTCTCAGGGTATTGTAATCTTAGATCTGTGAATAGATTTCAGAGGGTCCTTGGAATTGTATGGGTAGGATTATGGATTTATATTCACTAATCTCTAATTAAATTCAGCATTCTCTTCAGTTATTAAGGTAGGAAACACAGTTTAGTAGGGTTAGCAGTACCTCTGATTTTTCACTTAAAAAAATAACAAGCTTAATAACTCTTAACACTAAATCTATCAGCTTTTACACATTAATTTTCCTTACAAAATCAAGTCAAAGCACACACTTCAGTACTTTAGAAGGTAAATTGCACATGAGAAATAGACATTTTTGTAGGTGAATTTGTAGAAGGTCAGTTTGTGTCTGTGTGTGTGTTAGCTGCTCATTTGTGTCCAATTCTTTGTGACCCCATGAACTGTATGTAGCCTACCAGACTCTTCTGTCCATGGGATTCTCCAGGCAAGAACACTGGAATGAGTTTCCATTCCCTTCTCCAGGGGATCTTCCTAATCCAGAGATCGAGCCCAGGTCTCGTGCATTGGCAAGGAGATTCTTTACCATCTGAGCCACCAGAGAAGCCCCAGAAAGTCAGTTTACTACCAGCCTATTTGCCAAAAGTCAAAGGATTAATTTAATGAATTTATCCATTTTTAAAACTTGTTTTAAAATCTTTGAAAATGATTGTTTAGATATAGTTGGTCAATTTTTGTTTTTAACTTTAAGAAATATAAAATATTTCTAAATTGAAGAGCCAAGGAGTGCTTAGCTGGTATATGTAACAATCATACATATGTATTTCATTAGTAAATTCATTTCATTATCATGACCTTGTTGGATTCATTTCAGTCTTCCAGAAAAATCACATGTGATGATTTAAACAGAGGCAGAGAGAAGTCTCTATGATTCAGCACTCAGTGAAAAACTGGGAAAGATCTATGGAAAATCAACCAGATTAAAGATAACAGCATAAATGTGAGTCAGGAGGCCAGGTGGAGGCTACCTAGTCAGGGCTCAGCAGCAAGAGCTTCACATACATTATGGTCAATAAATTTATGAATCCTAGGCTGAATGGTTGGATTTTAACATAAAGTTCAAAGTCTCAAAGCTCTATACACAGATGACTCTTGACTTACCAGGCACTGGATAGATATCCTTCCTCTGTTGTGGTAGATATTAAGTGCAGTCATATACCATACCTGCTTTCTGGCATTCTAAAATGATGATGATTCATTCCCAGATTAACTTCCTCAGTATTGACCACTTCTCTGAACTTCGTGTTTTTTAATATTTAATAGCTTAACATTTCCATGTGTATTTCTAATAGGTAATACACACTTAAAAAATGAATAAGAAATAGAACTGTTAACTTCTACCACCATCCTGAGGCTGCTTGTCACTGTCTTTCCCATTTTAAGAAAATAGCAACAGCACCAAATAAACACCTAGAAGGTTTCCTAGATGATTCGATATGTCTCAGCACCCATATTTAACCTATCAGCAAGTCCTGAAACTACCCAAGATCTAGCCACATCGCCCCATACCTACTATGATCATCTCTACTCAGAGCTGCTATCTTTTATTGTCATGACTATTTAACTTGCTTTCTTTTTTGAATAAAGTCCTCTACTGAACTTTCATAATCCATTCCCCAATCTTCATTTTTTTTTAAGTATGAATCAAGTTAAATCACTTATCAATCAATTATATCACTTATTGGAGAATTTTAAAACTCTCAAATGACTTTCAGTAAAATCCTAGGCTCTATATGACCTGACCCCTGTCTACCTCTGCAACTTCACTCCTTCCACTTTCTAACTTGTTCCTGTGTTTTGGCCTCAAAATAATTTTTCTGTGCCTTAATAATGGGTGCCCACCATCATGTCTTCCCATCAGACAGATTGTTTTTGTCTGTTATGTTCTTGCCATTGATTTTTTCCTTGATTACCAACTCTTTGCCATTCAAATCTGTTTATGGTCATCATCTGTGAACACTGAAACCTATTTTCAATTTCTATATAGCAACAATCAGAGCTAATTTCTTCTTTGTGTATTGTTTTTATCTGTTGCAACATAAACTTTATGGGAAGAAAGTTTCTTATTCACTATCACATTCTTGGTGCCAGTATATACTGATGGTGCTCAGTCAGTCAGTCATATCTGACTTTGCGACCCTATGGACAAGGCCTGCCAGGCTCCTCTGTCCATGGGATTCTTCAAGCAAGAATACTCCACTTTCTCCTGGAGGAGATCTTCTTGACTTAGGAATCCAACCTGTGTCTCCTGCATTGGCAGGCAGATTCTGTACCAATGAGCCACCTGGGAAGCCCGCCAGTGTATATAAAGCATAGTACAAACTTAATAGGAATTTTGGAATTAGAATTAGTGACTTAATATAACTGTTTAAATAAGTATAATTTCAACCCTGAATTATTTGACCAAATTGTGACAGGGTCAATTAGAATGCAAAGGATTAAAACTGAAAGCTCAAAAATTGTTTGAACAATGCTAATTTACATGATACTTATGAGAAATTATTGTTTCATTACTGCTACTCCTTCTTAATATACATTTTGCCTTTTGTTTTAGGGGAATAAACTATGACATGATGATACTATTATATCATGAGTTTAAGGCATATGTCACATCTTTGTAAGATTTTATTGAAACTCCTGTCATTCTACATTGTTTGGAGGAAATTTCAGATGCATAATTTTTTTTTCTTACAATACTTCAGTTGAAGTGGCAGCCTAAATTCAGGTTGTTTCTCTGCCAAGAATCAAACATCTTTCCATAAAGGCATTGTACTCTTCTTGCTTAAGAATTTTTTATTGACTTCATTTAGTTTGCTCTTAGGCAAGAATGAAAATATGACAGACTTTCACAAGCTGGTCTTATATAGTTACTCATACAAAATTGTGGCAATCTTCATAAAAATAAACTTCCATAGAAAGCTTGCCAAACTTGTTCGATTCTATGGAGAAATCTATCTCTCTCTCTCTCTACATATATATAAATATAAATATATATATATATATAATGAGTAACAAAATAAACACTCATAAACACCCATTTTCATTATAATAAACCTAGTGTGGGGTCTTTTTTTTTCTGTTTCAGTACTCTATTAAGTAAGAATTTTTATTGAAAATTTAAGTAAACCAGTAGAAATAAATACAGCCTTTTGGATGTTGAAAATGCTGCTCAGTGTAGCAAATTCCAAAAATAATGAAAATTGCATATAGATATGAAATATCCACTATTACTTTGAATGATATAAACAAATTTATAATAGATGAGCAACACCATGCCATTTTGATCCTGATAGAAATTTAAGACGTAAAATTTATTTAATAATAAATTTTAACAGTCTTATCGATCATTTATTACATACCTATTGTGTTCTAGGATCTTCCCTGGTGGCTCAGAAGGTAAAACGTCTGCCTGAAATGCAGGAGACCTGGGTTTGATCCCTGAATCAGGAAGATCCCCTGGAGAAGGAAATGGCAACCCACTCTGGTACTCTTGCCTGGAAAATTCCATGGACAGAGGTGCCTGGTAGGCTACAGTCCATGGGGTCACAAAGAGTCACACACGACTGAGCTACTTCACTTACTCACTTATTGTGTTCCAGGGACACTACCAAGCATTTTATATAAATTCTTTAACCTAATTATCACAATTCCCATAGTAGCCAGCCTAAACTATTCGAAATTGACAAATGAAGTAATTAAGGCTCTGAGAAGTGACTTGAAAACTTGGAAGTTCAAAATCAGGTCCATCTGTCTGACTATAAAGTTCTCCAGGCATAGCATGCGTGATTGACTTGGCCAGAATTGTTAGGGAAGTGAATTTGTTTTTAACTGGCTATTATGGTTGAAGTTTATAAACATTCAGGGCAAAAACTATGAAATGCCATTTAGGCCCAGGAGCAGAAGTTTAAATGGCCCAAAATTTCTCTCAGTTCTCATTAAGCTGACACATATAGCATTTTGTATTCAAGGTAACAATTTAGGAAGGAAATGAACCTAAGAGTTTATATTTTTCAAGAGTGGAGACTCATTTTCAGGAGGTGCAAAATATAAAGCAACTGAAATTCCTGGGTTGATTCTCCAATGCACTCTTCTGTTTCAGCACCTGATCCTGCATGTCCAACAGAGCAGTACTTTTTGAACCGGCCTCTCTATCTCAGGTCCTCCCTGTTCAGTCCCCAAGCGCAGGTGGAGAATCCGTTCTTCTAAAGCATTAAGGTAAAGGTAAGCTCTTTGAGGAGAAGGCAATGGCACCCCACTCCAGTACTCTTGCCTGAAAAATCTCATGGACAGAGGAGCCTGGTAGGCTGCAGTCCATGGGGTTGCTAGGAGTCTGACACCACTGAGCGACTTCACTCTCACTTTTCACTTTCATGCATTGGAGAAGGAAATGGCAACCCACTCCAGTGTTCTTGCCTGGAGAATGTCAGGGACGGGAAGCCTGGTAGGCTGCCGTCTATGGGGTCACGCAGAGTCGAACACAACTGAAGTGACTTAGCAGCAGCAGCAAGCTCTTTGAAGATATGACCTAGATTCCTAATGATGCATTGTAGAAGAGAGCTGCTAAGTAATTAGATGTGGTCTCTTCCAGACCTCAGGGTCTCTTCCTTCTCTCTTTCCAGGAAAAAATAGTGTGGGGGCAAGGATCATGTAGGCTGTCCAGTCAATTGTTTATTCCACAGCAGGCTGGTAGTCTCTGCAAGATCTAAGTCAAACTCTTTTTAGTATCATGTTGTGTACGTGACATATATGCATGTTAATATATGATATATATTTCACATGTGTTTTTGTTTTGTATATGATATTATATATATAAATTGTCTTTAAAAGTGCACTGGGAGAATGACTAAATGAAAATTACGTACCATAATAAGTACTGGTGAAGATATAGAGTGACCAAAATTTTCATCACAATTAGGGAAAGTATAAATTAGTACAATCACTTTGAAAAATGGTTTGGCAGCATTTACTAATTATGTAACTTAATATATGTATGTTATATACCCAGTAGAAATGCACACATATGTATGTCAAAGGATATATACTATAATATTCATAGAAATACTATTCATAACAGTTTCAAATTGGATGAAATTTGCATGATACAATGAGATGTGTGGCATGATTATGAATAAGAACTACATGTCTGGAACTTCATAAATATTATGTTGATTAAAATCAACAGACACAGAAGCATATACACTACATGATTGTATTTGTATAAAGTTCAATGAAATACAAAGCTCATCTGTGGTTTTAGAAAACAGGATATGGTTACATATAAGCAGTAATGGAGAAGTTAGTATTAGGTAACCATTAGGTTCTAGTTATGTTCTATTCCTTAATCTTATTGTTGGTTACTTAGGTGTATTTGTTTTGTAACAATAAAAAATCAAATCATCAGTCCATTCGATTTGATGTGTGTACTTTTCCACATGCATGCTAGAATTCAATACAATTTAAAAAGTTTTCAAAAATCCACTTTTCTTTTTGGAATATGGGATTTGAAACACGTTTAGCTGACACATGCATTTTTAAAATCTATTGCATAAAATTTCCTTGTTTCTCCATATGGGCTAATCCATATAGTCCATTTCTCTTAAGTTACTGGAATGGAAAGGTCAAAAATGTTTATCTTCTTGTGAGTCACACCAAGTCTCATTTAGTTTAATCCTGCTGCACTTCTGGTGTGACTTTAGGGTCTACTGAGAAAGAGCAGTTGTCTCTACAAACACCATCCCCATTTACTCAGTATGGATTGGAATTCCATTCTGGGTCTTTGTTCTGTTGTAAGTTTTTATGTTTTAATGAATTTTCACCTAATGGAGTAATATTTTGACTAATTTACATTAAAAAGTATTATCTAAGAATCAGCATGAGGTTCACTAAGACAGAAAGTAGGAATGATACTTATGAAAGAGAAGTATGGAAAACTCATAGAATGGAAATGTGGATACTTCTCCAGTATCAGAATTGGGCCCAGGGATTACAGTCTGCCTCCTAACAGGATGGAAGTAGAGAAGATTTCTGAGTTAGATTAATAGTATCCATCTTATCTTTAACATACATGTGTGAATCTGCTAGTAACTTGAGGACAGGGCTTCAAAATCTGCAATAGTCAATAGAACTGAAAAATAACAGAGCTGTCTGCAGCAACACCTTTTCCTCCCCCTATCAAGCCTAAACTTCTTTCTTCAACAAAGGAGCTAGTATGTAAATAGCATATATTTCAAAACATTTTTTATATTAGAGTTACTCTAGATGAAGAAGTCACAAAACTTTCATTAAACTGCAAAATAATTTTTATTGAAAAGTCATAGATTTTTACTGCCATATTCTCTTTGTTTCTCTTATTTCAGATACATATATGATTACATTGCATGTTTATACTCTTGAACAAGCTATGTGACATATAATATGGAAACATGTAGATATATCTATTTAGATATACTTTTATTTAGGAGAAAAAAGTAAAAATAAACTTCCGTGAGTCCAATGCAAATAGAAAGGACCTCCTCCATCACCATCGCCTTCTCACATACTTCTTACCTTCTCCACTTCACTACCCTAATTTTTAAGTTACTGCTGAACACCAACTCTCCCTGTTCTACAAACTTCTACAGTCATTCTGCTGACACATGTTCTGCCAAAAAACAAACAAAACATAATCATGAATGACCAGGGACAGTGGGGAAGGGTTGTTAGTATAGCATATTCCGCCATCTCTGACCCTTCATTCATAGGCTATGGGGATAAGAGACACAGGATAAAAAAGAAAAACGTTTCAGTTGCTACATATATATCCAAACCAATTTTTGAAACAGATTTAAGCTTCCTACTAGTTTGATAAATGATATGATTTCACTGTTGAATAATCCTGAAGAATTGACACTAGTCCATCTCTATCTCAGATTCTATTTTTATCCTTCCTTTTTCATACAATTTTAGAAAATAAAATATTGTATACATATGTGTGCAAGCTGGAGAAACCCCCAACAGATAAACAGCCATGAGAACATATACTAAAGGATCTCACAGTTAAATGGCCTGTTTGATCCTAAATGACAGATCAGATTCATGCTAAAAGGCCAATCAGTAATTCTCATCTTCCTGAAAACTTGGACTACACTAGTCTTAGGACTTCTCAGGCGGTGCTAGTGGTAAAGAACCCACTTGCCAATGCAAATAGATGTAAGAGATGCAGGTTCGATCCCTGGGTTGGAAAGATTCCCTGGAGGAAGACATGGCAACCCACTCCTCTGGTGTCACTCTGGCATGACTTCAGGGTCTACTGAGAAAAAACTTAGTGTCTCTACAAACACCATCCCCATTTACTTGGTCTGAATTGGAATTCCATTCTGGGTCTTTTTTCTGTTGTTAAACTTTTATGTTTTAATGAACTTTCACCTAATGGAGTAATATTTTGACTTATAGTAAAAAGTATTATCTAAGAATCAGCATGAGAGAACCACTCCAGTATTCTTGCCTGGAGAATCCCCATGGACAGAGAGCCTGGCGGGCTACAGTTCCATGGGGTCACGAAGAGGTGGACATGACTGAAGCAACTTGGCATGCACTCTTGCTCACTAGGTTTAAGACAGTGTATTTCACAAATGACAACCATATACTCTTTCTTGAAGTACAATAAGGAAGATAATAGTAAGAGATCTTAAAGCAGTTAGGAATTATTTTTTTCCCTCCTAAATAGAGCTTAAAATTAAATGCAAATGCATTTGCTAGTAATAGCCAGAATCTGCAGTTTGCAAGGGCTTCCCTGGTGGCTCAGGCAGTACAGAAGCAGTTTGAAAAATTATTCTTCCATATGCATACTGCCACCTGCTGGTAGTTGAGTGTATATCTGCCCACAAGAATTCATAAATGCAAACTTTTCAGGGTTGAGGTTGTTTCAGAACTCAAAGATCAGGCTTTAGAGTTCAAATTAATTTTTATGTTTCTTATTAGAAAGATGCATTTTATCAGCCTCTAGATGCAAGGAAACACTTCTGAACACAAGAGTGACTTTTAAATACAGATTTTGTACTTCAAATAAATCCATTTTTTACAATATAAAGCAATACTAGTGACATATATGGTCAGCTTTACATAATGCATTGTACATGATCACTGTACATTGTACATGATTTCTAGTCATTTGTATGATTTTTAATTTACAAATTCACTAAAATTAAAACTATCTGATACTTTTAATAGTAACTATCATTAATGTGGAGAATGAAAAAAATTACATCTCTTTTAAATCTTATAACGATATTATGAGGCATTTACAGACATGTCCCCATCTCAAAAATAAGTTCAAGGACACAAAACTGATGTAGAAATAGATCACTGAATATTGTGAAATATTAGACAAAGCACTTTTAAATTAAGCTAGTTCTTTAAAATTGTTCATCTGGACTTTAATCAGTTGTGTCCATGCAGAAGCTGCAAATAATTTTATTCTTTAGTAATAAAATTCATTATGATTATACATTAATTCTAAAGAGCTCTATGTGGAGAAAATACACACAAAGCTCTCTGGCTTGCTTAAAAACAGAGGATTAAGCAAGATGCATAGTCATTTAATAGTATATATAGCCAGTATAGGCCTAAAAAAGAAAATTTAGACCTTTTTTTAAAAGGTCATGTACTATGGATTTACATATAGAAAACAAAAAATGTTAAAAAGCCTGTCTATGATGGTATCTGTGTTATTAATAGAAATATATATTTTTTTCCAGATAGATTGTGGTGATTAAATTATTAGTAGAATAGCAGGTAAATTCTTAGAACATACATTTAGGGGACTAGGTAATTTCTAACAAAGGTATATTAATCCATTTTTTTTTAAAGTTTGCCACAAATACTGAGTGTTATTCCCTATTGTGCATCCACTTACACTGATTTGAGAGACACAGATGATATTAAAAGGTTGAAAACCTGATTTATTTCACCATGCTGCCCCAGAAGGCACAGCTTTAGACTTAACATATTTATAGTAACCATATGTTCTTTATATTATGGGATAGTCAGGACATCATATAATTATATATTTTCAATAAAGATTATCACTTAAATTTATAACTAATATGATTTTACTTTTATGCCCTTTGAATACATTTTTACATGCACTCAATTTATATTTGGTCAGTGTAATTATTCTTTATGTTATTAAGCTGATTTAGGACCAAGGATTTTATTTTAGTTGTATTAAAGAACAAGCATCCTGAATTAGGACCTTGCATTTTTCATTACATCTGGAAACATCCCACATAATGAAATGATGTAAAATGTGGCTATCTCTCTGCAGTAGGTTTTAGTACCAATTGAAAATCTGCTCTGCAATTGCCCTTTAAGTAGCTCACTAAGTTGTTACTTCACATTTAAGTGTTTATTCTTTTATTCAGAGTGAACATAAGCTTTATCCTCTTATAATTGTATTACTCTGTAGTAATCTATGTCTATTCTGAGTGTTTGTATAGGGGACTTATAACATTTCATACATTCATGTTTTATGAATCTTGGGAAGACAAAGTGATTTTGAAGGATGAAACTGAGGCACACTTCATCTACATTACTATTATGCCTATCTACATGATGTGATGCCATTTTTTTTTTTTTCAAGTGGACCCAAGGTAAAGCTCATTTCCCATGCTTTCTAGATGATTCCGTAAGCCATACATTTGCAGGCTCCAGTTCCAGGTTACTGCAAGATAAAGCAAACTCTGTATTAAAAAGCTTATTTTTCCCTCCACAATGTTGACATTTAAGTTTAACAGCTGTACCAACTTTATAACACATTCCACATATGAGTTATTACTTCTTTTCTCAAACTTAACTATCACCACATCCACATATAACTCAAGCTAAGCTCTCAAAAGTGAACTCCAAACCACTTTTCCAACTGTGTGCAGAATGTTTTTCTCTGATTATCTGTTAAAGTAACCCACATTTCTTATGGAACTTCAGTGAAACCACCACCCATTGCCACCACTAAATGCTGCACTCCTGCCAAAAGAGGACACATATATGGATAAGACACATATATGGCTGTACCCTCCAAAAACTTACAGTCTGTCATGCAGAGAGTTACACATAAAGATGTGTTGATAGATGTTTAACAACTAGCTCTTCAGGGAAAGAGAAAGCCTGATAAGAAGCATTTGCCAATTTCTATGGTGTAAATGCTCCTACCATGACTGGTTTCAAACTGTCAACTTGTGTCACTGAACTAGGGCTAAGAAAAAAAAAAAAAATGTGCACACTTAATGTATGCAAGCTGGTAAAAGCCAGCCGTAGCAAAATGTTGGCGATGCAGTGGTCTTTTCTAGCACCGTGTGTTAAATGATTTGATTGAGGCATGTCATAGTGCTGAGGAGACACAAGAGAGCTGGGGGGTGGGAAGTTGGTGTCAACCAGAACCAGACAAGGCTTCATTAACCCAAACTCTGCATCATCTTAGTACCTCTTCAGCTTGATTCTCATCCTGATCTGCTTGCTCATTTAATACATAAGAGTATTTTTCCAGTTACTTAGAAGACACAAAATCTTAGATGTACTATTATTTATTATTCTTTTTCCCACAAACATACATTCAGTTTTGAAGCCCTTTACTTCTGCCTTTCTTAAAAAGTTGATATAGGTTCCGCAACTTTGATTCCCGCTGACACAACCCCTCCACCCTGGTTCAAGACATCTTTTATTACCAATATCAATCAAACATATAGTTTCAACCTACTGAAAGAGATTTTTTTTTGCCTCCATCTTGCCATCTCTTATATATTTATATTTTCATTTTAATTATTAATCTATCATTATGAATCTTCCTTCAATTGCAATTTGCCTGAAGGCAAACAGTATCTTTGGCTTCCGCACACGGTGCTAGTGGTGAAAGAACTCACCTGTCAATGCAAGAGACATAAGAGACCTCAGTTCTTCCCTGTGTCGGGAAGATCCCCTGGAGGAGGGCACGGCAACTCACTCCAGCATTCTTGCCTGGAGAATCACCTGGACAGAGGAGCCTGGCGGCTACAGTGCATGGGGTCTCAAAAAGTCAGACATGACTGAGGTGACCTAGCACACACGCACAGGGTCTTACTCTCACCATACCATGGGACCTAGTAAAGCCTCTCACATTATGTTATTCCCAGTAGATATCTGTTGAATAAATGAATTTCTAGATAAATATGTTTATTTACATAAGGAATGAGTGCTTGTTCTTTATTTATTCTTTAGCTATCGTTCCCTTTCATTTCTACTTCAGTTTTTCTTTCCTGCAGCAGACACTACAACGTTCATCCCCATCCTACTCACAAATTCTAACAAATATACATACTAAAAGTGGCAATGTCACTTGTAGCTAAAAGACTGTATTCGTTAACCTATTTGTGTCTCAGAGTGGCTATGTGACTAGTTGCATGTGGTGACATGTAATTAGAAATGTTCATGGAGTCATTCCAGGAGGTCTCCTTAAAATGACAATGGACTTTCTTCTCACTTTCTGTTTTCTTTTGCTGGAATGAATATATAAAGGTTGAAATTCCAACAGCCACTTGAGAAACAAGGATGGGGGAGTAGCGAGACAGAGCCTGTCTTCATGACCTAATTGAGCCAGCATATTAGACAGCAATTCAGTTTTTCAGGAATTATTTTGTTGGAGAAAGAAAAAAACCTAAATTCTCCTATAACTGCTCTTCTCTTAAGCAATTTTTTTGTCATATAAAGCAGAAAATAATACTAATAAATATTGTTTACAACCTTGCTTATTTCCAAGGTTCATTTTATTTCCTCTGGTAATCATCTGTATCCTCCAGGTACTGTTGCTTTGGCTGGAATGATCGTATGTGGTTATTGTTTTTCTCTGACTTTTTAAGTAGCCCTCAGCCATAGTCCTTAAACAGCTCAGATTCTTTAAGCCATAAAAGCTCATCCATTATCTTGAAGATAAGGAGTCATTATGAGAAGACCATTTAGCAGAATTTATCTTTGGAATGTATCTTTTTTTTTTTTCTGGGTTCAGTCTTCTTTTGATATATCTCACTGGAATTCATGATTATGTGGAAATATGAAGAATCTGTATTATTCATTTAGGA
The DNA here is from genome assembly GCF_003369695.1 of Bos indicus x Bos taurus. Classification (NCBI taxonomy): domain Eukaryota; kingdom Metazoa; phylum Chordata; class Mammalia; order Artiodactyla; family Bovidae; genus Bos; species Bos indicus x Bos taurus. Next base: position 84,731,638 of record NC_040079.1, read on the forward strand.
AAAATTGGGAGTTTTGGTTCACCTTGTTAAGACTTGCCCCTAAATATAATGGTATGGGTAGTTTCTTGTCATCACAGATGTGAAATGGAAATTGATTATGTGTATATAGTTTAGTCTACTCAAGGCTATGGTTTTTCCAGTGGTCATGTATGGATGTGAGAGTTGTACTATAAAGAAAGCTGAGCGCCAAAGAATTGATGCTTTTGAACTGTGGTGTTGGAGAAGACTCTTGAGAGTCCCTTGGACTGCAAGGAGATCCAACCAGTCCATCCTAAAGATCAGTCCTGGTGTTCTTTGGAAGGACTGATGCTGAAGCTTAAACTCCAATACTTTGGTCACCTGATTCAAAGAGCTGACTCATTTGAAAAGACCCTGATGCTGGGAAAGATTGAGGGCAGGAGGAAAAGGGGATGACAGAGGATGGGATGATTGGATGGCATCACTGACTCAATGGACATGAGTTTGAGTAGACTCTGGGTGTTGGTGATGAACAGGGACGCCTGGCGTGCTGCGGTTCATGGGGTCACAAAGAGTCGGACATGACTGAATGACTGAACTGAACTGAACTGATATAGTTGTTTATAGTTTACAAAGTGTTTGCAATTATCTAACTGGAACCTCACAAACACTGCTTATATATTGTACATCAAAAGACTGAGACACAGGGGACTTCCTCAAAGAAATTAGATGTATTTGAATTCCAGACAGGTGTTTTTGATTCCAAGATTCTTGATACTCCCTCTTTAGTATTTCCTCAGAGTGTTATTGAGCTATGTTTGAACTTGCAACAAATATGTTAAAAGGGAATTAGTAAAGTTTGCATTGGAACATCTAAAGAAGATTATTAATCCCCAAATTTCTGTTAACTGCTTTAATCATGAGTATGGGCTAAGATATGTTGCAGTCACTAACTGGCCAAATATGTTAGTGGCTTAAAACTACAAGAGTTTATTTATTTATTGCTTGCAATCACATACAGAACAGATTAGCCAGGCTAATCTGATCATTAAATCAACCAGAGACCTAAGTTGATTTAGGCATCGTCATTTTTTTAATAGTTGTTTTTGTTTTAGTTTCTGCTGTACAGCAGAGTGAATCAGCCACACATATACATATATCCCCTCTTTCTTGGATTGCCTTTCCATTTAGGTCACCACAGACCATTATGTGGGCTTCCCTGGTGGCTCAGATGGTAAAGAATCTGCCTGCAATGCAGGACATCTGGGTTCGATCCCTGTGTCAAGCAGATCCCCTGGAGGAGGGAATAGCAACCCACTCCAGTATTCTTGCCTGAGAATTCCATGGACATAGCAGCTTAGCAGGCTATGGTCCAGGGGGTTGCAAAGAGTTGGACATGACTGAGTGACTAACACACACACACACACACACAGTATTGAGTAGAGTTTCCTGTGCTATACAGTCGGTTCTCATCTCTACTTTATATATAATAGAGTATATATGCCAATCCTAATCTTCTAATCCACCCCCCTTTCCCTTCCCCTCTTGGTATCCATATATTTGTTCTCTACATCTGTGTCTGTTTTTCTGCTTTGCAAATAAATTCGTCTATACTATAGATTCCACATATATGTGTTAATATGCAATATTTGTGTTTTTCTCTTTCTGTCTTACTTCACTTTTTATGACAGTCTCTAGGTCCATCCAAGTCTCTGCAAATGAAATAATTTTGCTACTTTTTTTGGCTGAGTAACATTCAGCAAGAGTATGCTCAAATTCCTTTGAGCTAGGCTTCAGCAATATGTGAACCGAGAACTTCCAGATGTACAAGCTAGATTTAGAAAAGGCAGAGGAACTAGAGATAAAATTGCCAACATATGCTGGATCATAGAAAAAGCAAAGGACTTTTAAAAAACCTCTACTTCTGCTTCATTGACTACACTAAAGCCTTTGTGTGGATCACAACAAACTGCGGGATATTCTTAATGAGATGGGATTACCAGAACACATTACCTGCCTCCTGAGAAACCTGTGTGCAGGACAAGAAGCAACAGTTAGAACTGGACATGGAACAACAAACTGGTTCAAAATTGGGAAAGGAGTATACATCAAGGCTGTATATTGTTATGCTGCTTATTTAACTTACATGCAGATGTATCATGCAAAATGCATGGCTGGATGAATCACAAACTGGAATCAAGATTGATGGGAGAAATACAAACAACCTCAGATATCCATATGATACCACTTAAATGGCAGAAAGTGAAGAGGAACTAAAGAGTCTCTTGATGAAGGTGGAAAAGTAGAGTGAAAAAGCTGGGTTATGCAACATTCAGAAAATGAAGATAATGGCATCTGGACCTATCACTTTGTGGCAAATAGATGGGGAAAACGTGAAACAGTGTCAGATTTCATTTCCTTGGGCTGCAAAATCAATGTGGATGGTGACTGCAGTCACGAAGTTGAAAGATGCTTGCTCCTTGGAAGAATAGCTATGACAAACCTAGACAGTGTATTAAAAAGCAGAGACATCACTTTGCCAACCAAGGTCCATATAGTCAAAGCTACGGTTTTTCCAGTAGTCATGTACATATGTGAGAGTTGGACCATAAAGAAGACTGAGCTTTGAAGAATTTATGCTTTTGAACTGTGGTCTTGGAGAAGTTTCTTGAGAATCCCTTGGACAGCAAGTAGAGCAAAGCAGTGAATCCTAAAGGAAATCAGCACTGAATATTCATTAGAAGGACTGATGCTGAAACCTAAGCTCCAATACCTGGGCCATCTGATGCAAAGAGTCGACTGACTGGAGAATTCTGGGAAAGATTGAGGGCAAGAGGAGAAGGGGTTGAGAGAGCATGAGCTGGTTGGATGGCATCACTGACTCAATGGACATGAGTTTGAGCAAACTCCAGGAGATAGTGAAGCACAGGGAAGCCTGATGTGCTGCAGTTCATGAGATCAGAAAGAGTCAAACATGACTCAGTGACTGAACAACAATATTTATCTTGATTCATTCTTCCACAATCACTAAGGCAAGGAGAGTGCCACAGTGCCCCATACTGGTAACTAGGTCTATTCACCTGAAAGATACTCATCTTTTATGCTCACATTTTACCTGCCAAAGCAAGTCACATGGATCCAAGGAAGGTTTTTGATTTCCTAGGGCTGCTGTACAGATTATCATAAGCTTAGTGGGTTAAAAAAAAACAAACAAAAATGTATTCTGTCACAGTTTTGGAGGCTAGACATCTGAAATCAAAGTGTAGACAGGCTCGTGTTTCCCCTGAAGGCTCTTGTGAAGGCTTCTTCCTTGTCCCTCCCGGGTTCTAGTGACTCTAAGTATTTCTTAGGCCACCATTCAATTACCACACTAGGCATGTGTCTCATGCCCCATTTCAAATATTGTTAAAGACAATTATGATAAAAGAAAAACTTCCCAGAAGGCTGCATCAGAAGCTGTGGAAAACTGATCAAGTAAGATACATATAGGGAATGAAAATAGGGCAAGGTATATTGCCCATTTCTGGAGAACGGTACGGTTGGAATATTGACCCAGAGGGCTCTCAAGAGTGGTAAATATCAGAGTCTGCCAGATGGCTCATATTCTGTCATTCTGAAATATGCCATTATTGTGAACCTGTTGTATCTCTGCAAGATGGATGTGTGGGGAGCTGACAGTTTATCTTATGTTCATACGTCTCGGGATCTAAGGAAGCCACAGCTGAGTGAGATAAAGAGACTACTGTACATCATCCCTAATGTAGAGATTATCACATGCCACCCAGAGACTCCACACGGTGTGCTTGTGCCTTAATTCTTGTATTTTGGGATTTCCTTCCTTGGAGGACAGAATAAATTTATATTGCATTCTGAAAGATTGATATACTTATTTGGGGACCAACAGGGAATACTGTAATGCATGTGTGTGTGCTCAGTCATTAAGTTATGTCTGACTCTTGTGGTCCCATAGACTGTGGGCCACAAGGTTCCTCTGTCCATGGGATTTCCCAGGCAAGAATACTGGAGTGGGTTGCCATTTCCTTCTCCAGGGGATCTTCCTGACCCAGGAATCAAACTTGCGTATCCTGTGGCAGCTCTTGCATTGCAGTCAGATTCTTTACTGCTGAGTGACCTGGGGAGGCCAAGACTGTGATAGACAGTGGTCTTAATAAGTATGTTACAGTTGTCTTTCTGCATAGAGTAGAAGTGTCCCCCTTCACCCACTTGAAGTTATGCTTGACCATGTCTTATATGGCTAATGAAATGTGACCAGAATTGCCATGTAAGAGTTTCAAGAATCTTTAAAGACCATATATCTTTCTTCTTTCATAGCAACCAATCCTAATCAGAATGTCTCAAAAGCAATTCAGGAAAATGTAAAAGTGTCTGAAATACTTTAAAGTATTTATAGCCTTTATTTTTCATTAGTAAACATGCTTTTGTTTGTAAGGACGTTCTATCTTGTGTATGTCACTATCTAACCAAACATTTTGGCTTTGATTCTTCTTTGTTATTTATGAATTCAGAGCCAAAAAGGATGTTACAAAAGGTACTGATGGAAACCTAATTGTGTCTGTCTAATTGCTCCTCAAAAGTTCAGGTTCTAAGCTGCTTCAGTCGTATCCGATTCTGTGTGACCCTAGGGACTGTAGTCCACCAGGCTCCTCAGTCCTTGGGACTCTCCAGGCAAGAATACTGGAGTGATTTTCCCTGCCCTCCTCCAGGGGCTCTTCCCAACCCAGGAATTGAACCCTCATCTCTAACATCTTCTTGCATCAACAAGTGGATTATTTACCACTAGCGCCACCTGGGAAGCCTCCCCCTCAATAGTAAGCTTATAGAAAAGAAATTGTTTAGTGTGGTAGGCAACACCAGACCAAAACATATTCATGAGAATATCTTTGATTAAACACCATTCAGGGCCAAATTATGGCACTGTCTATACTGGATCATGGAAAAAGCAAGAGAGTTCCAGAAAAGCATCTATTTTTGCTTTATTGACTATGCCAAAGCCTTTGACTGTGTGGATCACAATAAACTGGAAAATTCTGAAAGAGATGGGAATACCAGACCACCTGATCTGCCTCTTGAGAAATTTGTATGCAACAGTTAGAACTGGACATGGAGCAACAGACTGGTTCCAACTAGGAAAAGGAGTACGTCAAGGCTGTATATTGTCACCCTGCTTATTTAACTTATATGCAGAGTCTATCATGAGAAATGCTGGACTGGAAGAAACACAAGCTGGAATCAAGATTGCCGGGAGAAATATCAATAACCTCAGATATGCAGATGACACCACCCTTATGGCAGAAAGTGAAGAGAAACTAAAAAGCCTCTTGATGAAAGTGAAAGTGAAGAGTGAAAAAGTTGGCTTAAAGCTCAACATTTAGAAAACGAAGATCATGGCATCCAGTCCCATCACTTCATGGAAAATAGATGGGGAAACAGCGAAAACAGCGTCAGACTTTATTTTTATGGGCTTCAAAAATCCCTACAGATGGTGATTGCAGCCATGAAATGAAAAGATGCTTACTCCTTGGAAGGAAAGTTATGACCAACCTAGATAGCATATTCAAAAGCAGAGACATTCCTTTTCCAACAAAGGTCCGTCTAGTCAAGGCTATGGTTTTTCCAGTGGTCATGTATGGATGTGAGAGTTGGACTGTGAAGAAAGCTGAGCGCCAAAGAATTGATGCTTTTGAACTGTGGTGTTGGAGATGACTCTTGAGAGTCCCTTGGTCTGCAAGGAGATCCAACCAGTCCATTCTAAAGGAGATCAGTCCTGGGTGTTCTTTGGAAGGACTGATGCTAAAGCTGAAAACTCTAGTACTTTGGCCACCTCATGCAAAGAGTTGACTCATTGGAAAAGACTCTGATGCTGGGAGGGATTGGGGGCAGGAGGAGAAGGGGACGACAGAGGATGAGATGGCTGGATGGTATCACTGACTCGATGGACATGAGTCTGAGTGAACTCCGGGAGTTGGTGATGGACAGGGAGGCCTGGCGTGCTGCGATTCATGGGGTTGCAGAGTCAGACACGACTGAGCGACTGATCTGATCTGACCTGATCTGATACTTTTCCCATACCAAAGTCATTTTTTTGGTGGACATCTTTTCATAAAGTGATGAAATGAACAGTACTAGAATGAAGAAGGCAATGGCACCCCACTCCAGTACTCTTGCCTGGAAAGTCCCATGGACGGAGGAGCCCGGAAGGCTGCAGTCCATGGGGTCGCTGAGCGTCGGACACGATTTAGCGACTTCCCTTTCACTTTTCACTTTCATGCATTGGAGAAGGAAATGGCAACCCACTCCAGTGTTTTTGCCTGGAGAATCCCAGGGAAGGGGGAGCCTGGTGGGCTGCCATCTATGGGATCGCACAGAGTTGGACACAACTGAAGCGACTTAGCGGCAGCAGCAGCAGAATGAAGAAAAATATTTAAATTCTGGAGTTCTGGAGTTCATGTTAGCAAAAGCAACTCAAATTTGCCATGATGGCATCTGATTTAAGTAAAAAATATTTTAAAAATAATTATAATGGATATACTGTTTTAAAGTAACCTCATATAAATGTAACCTCATATAAACCTCATATAACCTCATATAAATTATATAAATATTTTAAAAAGGGTGATAAGTTCCTGAATTTTGCTTTTGAACTAACTTAAGATGGTAAATTAACAATTTACCATCAGCATCAGTGAACACTCCAAGCACTTGATCTGATCAGTGTCAGACACACTCCACTTCTTGACTTTTATTTAACTGCAGAAACCGCCAGAGAACCTGGCTCACTGAGTGAGAACAGTCTCACTCAGCTCTGGAGCTAACAGAGAGAAGGGACCTTCAATATCCTCAGTTCTGTGCTCAAAATTTTGTGAAATAGATGTCATTATCTTCAATTTATCTTTGATGTGCCTTGCCCAAAGTATGTAGCCTGGCCATGACAGAGTTAATGTTTTAATTCTCATCAGTTGAAAAGAAAAAGTCAGTCTGATGTCAAAACCCAAGTTCATACCAATCTATCAAGTAATGCCATTTTCACAGTGGATGAAATACATTTTTCTTTCCTACTCTTGATGCATATGTGGTTGATGTGCATGCTTATATGCGAAGACACTTCAATCATGTCCGATTCTTTTTGATCCCATGAAGAGTCCCACCAGACTCTTCCATCTATGGGATTCCCCAGACCAAAAATTACTGGAGTGGGTTGCCATGCCCTTCTCCGGGCTTCTTCCTGACCCAGAAATCAAACCCAAGTTTCATGAATCTCCTACATTAGCAGGCAGATTCTTGACCACTGTAGCACCTGGTGGTGTTTACAAGTTGTTAAATTTATGATATTGTTGCATAGCAATAGAAAACTAAAGCACAGAACATGATACTTTCTATGCTTACTAAAGTTTGGATATCAGTCCAAATTCTAAAAGATGTTGCTATGAAAGTGCTGCACTCAATATGTCAGCAAATTTGGAAAACTCAGCAGTGGCCACAGGGCTAGAAAAAGGTCAGTTTTTCATTCCAATCCCAAAGAAAGGCAGTGCCAAAGAATGTTCAAACTACCACACAATTGCACTCATCTCACACACTAGCAAAGTAATTCTCAAAATTCTCCAAGTTAGGCTTCAACAGTACATGAACCATGAACTTCCAGATGTTCAAGCTGGATTTAGAAAAGGCAGAGGAAGCAGAGATCAAATTGCCAATATTTGTTGGATCATAGAAAAAGCAAGAGAATTTCAGAAAAACATCTGCTTCATTGACGATGCTAAAGTTTGACTGTATAGATCACAACAAACTGTGGAAAATTCTGAAAGAGATGGTGGTCTGAACCAGACCACCTTACCTGCATCCTGAGAAATCTGTATGCAGGTCAAGAAGCAATAGTTAAAACTGGACAAGGAACAGCGTACCCAAATTGGGAAAGGAGTACACAAAGGCTGGATTTTGTCACCTTGCTTATTTAACTTATATGCAGAGTACATTATGCAAAATGCCGGGCTGGATAAAGCATAAACTGGAATCAAGATTGCCAGGAGAAATATAAATTACTTCAGATATGCAAATGACATCACGCTTATGGCAGAAAGCAAAGAGGAGAAAGAACCTCTTGATGAAAGTGAAAGAGGAGAGTAAAAAAGCTGGCTTAAAACTCAGTTCATAAAACTAAAATCATGGTGTCCAGTCCCATCACTTCATGGCAAATAAATGGGGAAACAATGGAAACTGACACACTTTATTTTCTTGGGCTCCAAAATCACTGAAGATGGTGACTGCAGCCATGAGATTAAAAGGCACTTGCTCCTTAGAAGAAAAGCTACAACAAACCTAGACAGCATATTAAAAGCAGAGACATTACTTTGCCGACAAAAGTCCATATAGTCAAAGCAATGTTTTCTCTAGTAGTCATGTATGGATGTGGGAATTGTACCATAAAGAAAGCTGATCGCCAAAGAATCGATGCTTTTGAGTTGTGGTGTTGGAGAAGACTCCTGAGGGGGCCCTTGGTCTTCAAGATCAAACCAGTCAATCATAAAGTAAAACAGTCTTGAATATTCATCGGAAAGACTGATGCTGAAGCTGAAGCTTCAATACTTTGGCTACCTGATGCAAAGAACTGACTCATTGGAAAAGACCCTGATGCTGGGAAATATTGAAGGCAGAAGAAGGGGATGACAGAGGATGAGATGGTTGGATGGCATCACCGACTCAATGGACATGAGTTTGAGCAAGCCCCAGGAGTTGGTGATGGACTGGGAAGCGTGGCGTACTGCAGTCCATAGGGTTGCAAAGAGTCAGATATGACTAAGCGACTGAACTGAACTGAACTGAAACAAGGACACCATCACACATCTCTTCGTCCTAATATAGTACAAAAATTACAGCTTAGAATTTCTATCCACCAAGTTATAATGCCCTATAAATATTGAAAGCTAAGTCACAGTAAGCTTAAACATGTCTCATCCCTTTGCACTCTGCTATTTTTTTATGAAGGTCAGCTTTCGTGACCTTAAGCCACTTATTTCCAGATATCTAATTTATGGCTTCCTCTTCTTTGCCTGTATCCACTGATGAGATTCCTGTCTATTTGGCCACAGCTGTGTCAAACATGGTCTTTCCAGGTGATGCTAGTGTTAAAGAACTGCCTGCCAGTGCAGGAGACATAAGAGTCATGGGTTCAATCCCTGGGTCGGGAAAGATTCCCTGGAGAAAATGCAACCCATTCCAGTATTCTTGCCTGGAGAATCCCATGGACAGAGGAGCCTGGTGGGCTACACTCCATAGGGTTGCAAAGAATCGAACATGACTGAAGCGACTTAGCATGAACAAACATTGTTAGATGGATTAAAATTTCCAGTATTTTAAGAGGTTAATAAAACTGCTACTCTAAGTTGGTTATTACCATCAGTAAGATTTCTAATAGCAGATTCCTCTAAACAGAAAAAGAAATGATGGTTATAGATTGCTGCTGCTGCTGCTGCTAAGTCGCTTCAGTTGTGTCCGACTCTGTGCGACCCCATAGACGGCAGGCCATCAGGCTCTCCTGTCCCTGGGATTCTCCAGGCAAGAACACTGGAGTGGGTTGCCATTTCCTTCTCCAATGCATGAAAGGGAAGAGTGAAAGTGAAGTCGCTCAGTCATGTCTGACCCTTAGCATGGACTGCAGCCTACCAGGCTCCTCCGTCCATGGGATTTTCCAGGCAAGAGTACTGGAGTGGGGTGCCATTGCCTTCTCTGGTTATAGATTATGAAAAGTCAATTATAATACATAGCAGACAACTTTATATTTTCTAACCTTTTAAAAAATTGTTGCTTAAAGCCATGTTTAGCTTTCATTGAATTTTGTATCTCTGATTACATAGCTATTTCCTCCTTTGATTTCATTGTGTTAACTTCTAAATATTGCCTTTTGGAATCTTGGCTGCATTCAAGTGTATTTATATAATATATAATCCTCTCAAATTATTCTTTAAAATATGCATAGTTTTTGAATTCCTTTAAACCCATCTGTACTGTGCACCTCTGTATATCATGTCAGTGGTAGAAAGTTCATCCCGAGAACAGAGATGATGAACAGGACACCACAGCAGGGAAATTTAAAATAAAATTAAAAAAAAAAAAAACATATTTATTGGCATGAGCTGTAAGAGGAAGAAAGATATATACAGTTTAGAAGACTTTCTGCCAACTCCTCATTGTTAACTCCCAACAGCCCTCATCCAGAATAGAATGAATTCCTCCCCATTTGACGTAAATTCCTTTGCACTAGAAGCATCTGCACTGGACACAAGGGAAGAGATAGGCATGCTTTCAAAAATCCACAAAGGTTAACAGGAAATCAGGAAAGACAAATGGCAGTCAAAGAGTGAAGTAACTGTATCTTAGAAACCTGTGGAATAAATCCAGAACAAGAAAGGACACTTTAAAAACTAGAGCGGTCAAGTCTCTGATAAATCTGATTTAAATTAAAAATACATGTCTCTTCCATTTTTAAAGTGAGGATTTGCTTTGTAACCAACAACAAACAACACGGTAGAAATCTGGCAGCTTAGCCGCTAAACTGGAGTTTGGCCCTGTGTTCGATTTAATCTGTAGCCTTGAGTAAGTCACTAAACTGTCCAAGCCATTGGATTGCAGATGTTTAAGTGACTGAAATAATATTTATGTAACTCAAAGGAGCACTTCGAAGGTTTCATTCATTCTTATTGCAAAGTGTCTTATTCTCTTTAAGACCTTTAAGTGAAAAGTACTGAGATATATGAAGTAGTATTATCATTTTCCTTCTAATTGATTGTAAAATATGGTACTATGCTAGTTTTCACCAGTAAGAGTCAAGTCAAAATCTAAAACTGATTATGTCTTAAATTTTAAACCTTTTTTCCTTGATAAATGTCCCAGGCTAAATGTACAATGTATCTTAAATACATGGCAAAAAAGAGGTAAAGACAAGTCCACACGCACATTTATCTTACTATATTCAGTGACAGCCATTGGTCTCAAGGTAATGGATAGTCATTATCTCAAATATTTCAGATTAAAACCACACTTAGTTAAAAAAAAAGTTATATGCCCTTGTGGTTTAGTGAATTGTGTCTTTAATTATAGAGTGAGTCAGACATCTCAGTATAGGAGTCTTTTATACTTTTCCTATTTAATAACTTCCAAACTACTCTCTCTCATACACACACAGAAACACGAAAATATAAAGTATAAATATAAATATATGGCTTATGTATTAGCAGCTATTTTACATAAGTGTTATACATATTACTACGCCTTTTATTTTAAAACAATACTAGGATCAAGATTTTTCTTTTTTCAAGATTGGTATTATTTCCGTGTAGAAACTGAGACTCAGGTTAAGAAACTAGATTGGCACCAGAGTCTAAGTAGATGTGGGACTGCCAGTGGTGTATGTACAGTGAGGAGTCTGGGCTGGCTGGACCAAGGGGAACAGGTGGAGAATGAGGAAGATAAGACTAGACAAAAAGGTTATGTTTGTATCTGGAAGATGTTTCTTCTTGAGAACTCAGGTTCACTGTCAAATGAGCACACAGAATGTCTTCTATAAAAGTAGAGTTTGACTTTACAGCCTTGTGTTCTTATTTCTGGTAGACCCCTATCACTGTTTTAACTTGGTTGATATGAGTGTAATGTAGCCTGGGGCAGTAGCTGATGATTTTATATTTTATGTTTTTTTTTTTTTTTTTTTTTTTTTTACCACCCATCATCTATTAATTGTACTTACAACATTAGCTTCAAGTTTCCATTTGAATATCCATAACTTTGTTCAGTCTTAGTTAGTGGGTGTCTGCTGATAGTAATTCTGATAGAAAGGATGGCATATGACTTCAGCCTTATTACCTCCTGGGACAGTGACTAGATTAATAATAGACCCAGGCTTTCAGCCAAACCAATAAATCCAAGGACAGTAAATTTAGATTTTTATTTGGATTAGGGGAAAAAATACATTCTTTAGTACAGAACTTGGAAAGGACATGGATTAAAGGTGCTGCTGCATCCATATTGACAGATTAAATGAATAGAACTGAGAGAAATCTGAGAGATTAGGAAGAAAATATGGTTCTGATGATATGTTAGTCGCTCAGTTGTGTTCGACTCTGTGTGATCCCATCCACTGTAACCAGCCCGGCTCCATGACGATTCTCCAGGCAAGAATACTGGAGTGAGTTACCATGCTCTCCTCTAAGGGATCTTCCCAACCCAGGGATCGAACCCAGGTCTCCCACATTGCAAGCAGATTCTTTACTGTCTGAGCCACCAGGGAAGCCCAAGAATACTGGAGTGGGTAGCCTATCCCTTCTCCAGGGGATCTTCCTGACCCAGGAATAGAAACATGGTCTCCTGCATTGCAGGTCTGAAGATATAATTTATGTAAATATTATTGATACAGCTGTATCTGAAACTGATGCTATTCACTATGCATTTTAGGAATATGATTGTCAAGGACAGAAAAACACTTTCTCAGTATATCCAGGTCCTTGAAATCGATAAATCTGTCAGGTTACTTAGCACAGGGAAATTAGGGTTGCTCATAAAAGTAAGGTTGCTAATCATCTGACTTTAAAATAGAAATAATTCTGGATTATCTGGTGGGACTAATGTAATTGCAAGAGTTTTTAATAATAGAAAAGGGAGGAAGAAGTGAAGATTCAGAGGCAGATGTGACTCTGGAAGAATGGTCACAAAGTGGTAACACTGCTTGCTTTGAAGATGGAGGAGAGGGGCCATCACCCAAGAAATGTGGACAGCCGTAGAGGCCAAAAAAGTCAAGAAAACAGATTCTTTCCTAGAGCCTCCAGAAAGAAATGCAGCCTGCTGACAGCTTGATTTTAGCCCAGTGAGATGCATGCCCATTGACTAACCCACAGAACTGTAAGATGATACATTTGCACTTTTGTTTTTAAGCCAGCAAGTTTGAAGAAATGTGTTACAGCAATACAAGCTACAATAACAGATAAATGTCCTGCCTGCCCCACTCCCACTTTTCTTTTCAAAAGGTAGAGTCAAGTTTTCTTTAACTTGTAGCAAAATAATATACTTGGTTAAGATGAGAAACTATTTAAAAATCTTAGGAATTTGAATAGGCTTAGGGCTTTGTGCCATGGCTGAGAAACTATATGAAACATCCACAATTCAGCAGCTTTGTCATCAGTCTGAAAAACTCTAAAAAAACTGAAAAAAAACCACATTTCTGGAATGGGCTAATTCTTTGGAAAATTGGTATTGAATATGCTTATGTCCAGAAAATATAGTGAGTTATTAGATAAATTTTACATTATCTATTGTACTTCAATGCTTTTATTTGTTGTTCATTCATCCAGTCATGTCTGATTCTTTGCAACCCCATGGACTGCAGCATGCCAGGCCTCCCTGTCTCTCACCATCTCCTGAAGTTTGCCCAAGTTCACATCCATTGTATCAATGATGCCATCCAATCATCTCATCCTCTGATGCCCTCTTCTCCTTTCGCCCTCAATCTTTCCCAGCGGAAAGTCGCAGGGACTTTTCCAATGAGTTGGCTGTTCACATCAGGTGACCAAAATACTGGAGCTTCAGCTTCAGCCTCAGTCCTTCCAATGAGTATTCAGGGCTAGTTTCTCTTAAGATTGACTGTTTTGATCTCCTTGTTGTCCAAGAGACTCTCAGAAATCTTCTCCAGCACCACAGTGTGAAGGCATCAGTTCTTTGGTTCTCTGCCTTCTTTTATTTTATGTATATATAAACTTCCCTTATGGCTCAAGCATTAAAGAATTCGCCAGCAATACAGGAAAAATGGAGATGTGGGTTCAATTCCTGGGTCAGGAAGATCTCCTGGAGGAGGAAATGGCAATCCACTCCAGTATTCTTGCTTGGAAAATCCTATGGACTGAGAAGCCTGACAGATTAACAGTCCATGGGGTCACAAAGAGTTGGACACGACTGAGCACACAAGCGTGATGATGTAGATATATATACACACACACACATATATGTAGATGTTATAATTATACATATATAATTTCCAATGGTGATACCGTTCATAAGAAACTTTATGAGATATATTGTTGAAAGTAATAGATTTAATTTAACATAATCAATCAATGTAATTCCAATAAAGTTAGGTTTCTATACCTAATCAGGAAAAAGTTGTATTGGTTTACAGCAAAATAGAGGAATTCAGTATTGCATCTCATGAATTATTACTATAAAGTATCTGGTTTATTTGCTATCTATAAAACTGTATTGCTCATGAAACATGGTTACTCTTTGTGACCCTATGGACTATAGTCCTCCAGGCTCCTCTGTCTATGGGATTCTGCAGGCAAGAATACTGGCGTGTGTTGCCATGCTCTCCTATAGGGGATCTTTCCGACTCAGAGATAGAACCCACATCTCTTATGTCTCCTGCATTGGCAGACAGATTCTTTACCACTAGTGCCACCTGGGAAGCCCCCTTGTATGTTCTATAAAATAACAAAACAAAATCCTACCTTATGTAGAAATAATGCAGCCACCTCATTAAAAAAATATCAGCCACATAGCTTTTTAACTGTTCCCAAATCACAGTGTGTTACTGGATTATAGGATCCCAACATGAGTGTTTTATTAATCTCTGGTTTGGTGCCTTGGAGGAGCTCTGCAACTGAATTAAATAATTTGGGGTTGAAATGTGTGTATGTGTGTCTTCCTTTCTTTTAAAAGTTTCATAGTTTGTGTATATGCACTGGTACTCACAAGGGCAGTCATGCAAATTAAAGATCATGCATTAATTTGAACTTTATTTGTACACTTAAGATAACCTTATTTATGACAGTAAATTCAAAATTGTGGCTAAAAACAAAAGTGAATACACTATGTGAACAAAAAAATTGTTGTGGACAGAAAACCAGGCTTGTAACTACATTGGACAAACTCAAGTGCACTTTGTGATTCTAACCCAGAAGACCACCAAGAAAGTTATGTGACTCTCTTGAAGCCATTTATTCATGAGGCATGTAGGAAAGCAGTGAGAAAGTAGTTATTGCAGAAGGCTCATTTGGCTTCAATATGACCTGTTAATAGTGGAAGCAAAGAAACCATGGAAAAACTAAAGATCCAGGCAAGTCTCCAGTTTCTGAATAATACCATGAACAAAATCTAGTCATGCTCTGAACTAAATTAAGCAATCCTTATTAAAGTGTTAAGAACTGACAAGTCAATATCTTAAAAGCAGAAAGAGATAAGGAAGAACGTGGCCAAATTTCTGGCCAAATACAGGTATTCCCTGTTTTTTGAAATTTTACTGGGCTTTTCTGGAAGACCTGAATTAGCACCATCTGCCTTCCATGTCCATGGGTTCCACATTTGCAGATCCAACCAACAGCAGATAGAAAATATTTTTAAAAAAATCTTCCTGCTGCTGCTAAGTCGCTTCAGCCGTGTCCGACTCTGTGTGACCCCATGGACGGCAGCCCACCAGGCTCCCCCGTCCCTGGGATTCTCCAGGTAAGAACACTGGAGTGGGGTGCCATTTCCTTCTCCAATGCATGAAGTGAAAAGTGAAAGTGAAGTCGCTCAGTCGTGTCCGACTCTAGCGACCCCATGAACTGCAGCCTACCAGGCTCCTCTGTCCATGGGATTTTCCAGGCAAGAGTACTGGAATGGGGTGCCATCACCTTCCAGAAAGTTCCAAAGAGCAAAATTTGAATTTGCTGTATATTGGCAACTATTTACACATTTTGCTATTGTATTCAGTATTATAAGTAATCTAGAGATGATTAAAGTAGAAGGGAGGATGTGTGTAGGCTATACTGCAAATATCACATCATTTTATATAATGGACTTGATCATTTGTGAGTTTTGGGTATCCAAGGTGGGTCCTGGACCCTATTCTCCATGGATACCAAGGGACAACTATGTCTGTTTTCACTAAATGAAAGAAATCTGAAGAGGATTTTCACTTTTACCAAAAAAAAAAAAAAAAAGCAAGAAGCAAAATATAGGGTTTGGTGTTTGTTTTGCAGAGTGTGGCCGTTATGGAGGCAGCATGCACCCCTGCAGGGAGAGTGGCACCCTAAGCTCCTTCCCAGAACTACAAACAGCATCTCAGCATCAAGCCGCCGTGGCTTTGAGCAGTGTCTGTGGGCATATGTGTTTTATCTCAATTTATTCTGTGTATCCATTAACACAAAAGATTTGTCTGTCCCAAGATAATTGTTTCTTTGCTTTAAGCCATTTCAATGTAGAAAAAAGTTTCCTAGGAAAGTGTATTTTCAGATAGCAGGGGAAATCTGTGTTTAAATAATGCATTAAGTCAAGTATTTACTTTCTTCACTTAAATATTCTTTCTTCCACTCTAAAGAGAGAATTAATGTCTCTTAATGTTATGAAGTGATAAGCTCACAGTATAGCATTTTGAAAACACTTATAAGATGCTATTATGGTTATATCTTTTGAGGCTATTTTCTGTAGGTAACTAAAAGAGACAAATCATTTATGATCAAATCTTTGTTCCATTATGGGTTCTTTGGGCATATATTTTTAGGCAGGAGAAATCTTCATAGGGCTGTCTGTACAGGTAAGAGAAATATTACTTGGCTCTCTGAACCATCAAGTTTTCCTTGCTTCCCTGCAAATATTTGTTACATGTTTGCAGATATTTTCTGCTCTAAGCACTTAGAATTTAAGTATAAAAGCCAGCATAAGGAGAGAGATGCTATTTTATTGCTGGAAGAAACTTTAACAGTATGCTGAATCAATTATATTTTTGGAAACCATTCGATATGATTGTGTTGCCCAGGATATATTGGCACATTCATTTCTGGCTTACCACATAGAAAAAAAAAAAAAGAATGTTTACTGATTTCAGCATTCCTTTTTGTGCAAAGATGAGTGAAGCAATTAAGTTTGGCTCTATCCAAGTCCAAGAAAAAAACAGTATTCCATTTATTATGATAAACAGATCACATAAGTAAGACAAAGCCAGTAATGAATATGAGAGAGAAAACATTCTCTTAGAGCTGCCCTTAGTACGCTGCTGATACTTACTAAATTTTATAGGAGGAAAAAAAAACTCAAGGAAATAATTTGCTACAGTAAAAACAATAATAAAATAAACATTTACCCAATATAGATTTTCTCTAATCTGTCATTTCCTTTTCATCCTTATTATGTTGCCTTAATTTTTATATTTTATTTCCTAGATTGATTGTCTCCCTCCCAACGCAGCTGGAATTTTCTAACTTAAATATGAGACAAACCACATAATTTCCCTGCTAAAATATTTTCAGTGGATCTCAAATGTCCAAATTTATTACTTGACCTTTACACTGGTCATTTTACCTCTTTATGGTTTAATAATACAGATTATACTCAGTAGGGTATGCATTCTCACATGCCTCCTTGACTTATTCATTTCCTCTGCCTATGGTTTTTCCAGTGGTCATGTATGGATGTCAGCGTTGGACGATGAGGAAAGCTGAGGGCCGGAGAATTGATGCTTTTGAACTGTAGCGTTGTAGAAGACTCTTGAGAGTCCCTTGGCCTGCAAGGAGATCCAACCAGTCCATTCTAAAGGAGATCAGCCCTGGCTGTTCTTTGGAAGGAATGATGCTAAAGCTGAAACTCCAATACTTTGGCCACTTCATGTGAAGAGTTGACTCATTGGAAGAGACCCTGATGCTTGGAGGGATTGGGGCCAGGAGGAGAAGGGGACGACAGAGGATGAGATGGCTGGATGTCATCACTGACTCGATGGACGTGAGTCTGAGTGATCTCCGGGAGTTGGTGATGGACAGGGAGGCCTGGCGTGCTGCGATTCATGGGGTCACAAAGAGTTGGACACGACTGAGCAACTGAACTGAACTGAACTGAAGTGGCCTTTATACTTTTCACCTGGATGATTTTAATTTATCCTTTATTGAACTGGCTGAACTGGAACTGATTTATCATTCTGCTTGAGTCAAATATTCTTATGGTCTTTAGCATCTGCTCCCTTACCTATATCTACCATAGTGTTTATCAAATTATTTTGACACTTTTTATTCCTTGTCTCTCCTTTGAGACTCTATAAATTAACTGAAAACATTTTTGTATCCTCAACAATTAGTATAATGCCTGGCATATAATTCTGTTCAGTTCAGTCGTTCAGTCATGTCTGACTCTTTGCATCCACAAGGACTGCAGCACGCCAGGCCTCCCAGTCCATCACCAACTCATGGAGTTACTCAAACTCATGTCCATTGAGTCAGTGATGCCGTCCAACAATCTCATCTTCTGTCATCCCCTTCTTCTTCTGCCCTCAATCTTTCCCAGCATCAGGGTCTTTTCAAATGAGTCAATTCTTTGCATCAGGTGGCCAAAAGATTGGAGTTTCAGCTTCAATATCAGTCCTTACAATGAACACTCAGCAATGATCTCCTTTAGGATAGACTAGTTAGATCTCCTTGCAGTCCAAGGGACTCTCAGAGTCTTCTCCAACACCACAGTTCAACAGCATTAATTCTTTGATGCTCAGCTTTCTTTATAGTCCAACTCTCACATCTATACATGACCACTGGCAAAACCATAGCCTTAACTAGACAGACCTTTGTTGCCAAAGTAATAACTCTGCTTTTAATATGCTGTTTAGGTTGGTCATAACTTTTCTTCCAAGGAGTAAGTGTCTTTTAATTTCATGGCTGCAGTCACCATCTGCAATGATTTTGGAGTCCGAAATAATTGTCACTGTTTCTATTGTTTCCCCATCTATTCGCCATGAAGTGATGGGACTGGATGCCATGATCTTAGTTTTCTGAATGTTGAGTTTTAAGCCAACTTTTTCACCCTCCTCGTTCACTTTCACCAAGAGGCTCTTTATTTCTTCTTACTTTCTGCCATAAGGGTGGTGTCATCTGTATATCTGAGGTTATTGATATTTCTCCTGGCAATCTTTATTACAGCTTGTGCTTCATCCAGCCCAGTGCTTCCATGATGTACTCTGCATATAAGTTAAATAAGCAGGATGATGATATACAGCCTTGATGTACTCCTTTCCCTATTTGGTACCCATCTGTTGTTCCATGTACAGTTCCATAAGGAGTTCCAAGGCCTCCTCAGACAGCCGTTTTGCTTTTTTGCATTTCTTTTCTTGAGGATGGTCTTGATCCCCGTCTCCCATACAGTGTCACAAACCTCTGTCCATAGTTAATTAGGCACTCTGTCTATCAGATCTAATCACTTGAATCTATTTCTCACTTGAACCATTTAATTGGAAGGGATTTGATTTAGGTCATACCTTAATGGTCCAATGGTTTTTCCTACTTTCTTCAATTTAAGTCTGAATTTGGCAATAAGGAGTTCATGATCTGAGCCACAGTCAGCTCCTGGTCTTGTTTTTGCTGACTGTATAGAGATTCTCCATCTTTGGCTGCAAAGAATATAATCAGTCTGATTTCGGTGTTGTCCATCTGGTGATGTCCATGTGTAGAGTTTTCCTTGTGTTGTTGGAAGAGTGTGTTTGCTATAACAAGTGCGTTCTCTTGGCAAAACTCTGTTAGCCTTTGTCCTTCATTCTGTACTCCAAGGCCAAATTTGCCTGTTACTCCAGGTGTTTCTTGAATTCCTACTTTTGCATTCCAGTCCCCTATGATGAAAAGGATATCTTTTTTGGATGTTAGTTCTAGAAGGTATTCATAGAACTGTTCAACTTCAGCTTCTTCAACATTACTGGTCAGGGCATAGACCTGGATTACCATGATATTGAATGGTTTGCCTTGGAAATGAACAGAGATCATTCTGTTGTTTTTAGATTGCATCCAAGTACTGCATTTTGAACTCTTTTCTTGACTATGATGGCTACTCCATGTTTTCTAAGGGATTCTTGCCCACAGTAGTAGATATAATGGTCATCTGAGTTAAATTTACCCATTCCAGTCAACTTTAGTTCACTGATTCCTAAAATGTCAACATTCACTCTTGCCATCTCCTGTTTGATCACTTTCCATTTGCCTTGATTCATGGACCTAACATTCCAGGTTCTGTGCAATACTGCTGTTTACAGCATCGGACTTTGCTTCTATCACCAGTCACATCCACAGCTAGCTCTTATTTTTGCTTTGGCTCCATCCCTTCATTCTTTCTGGAGTTATTTCTCCACTGATCTCCAGTAGCATATTGGGCACATACCCACCTGAGGAGTTCATTTTTCAGTGTCCTATCTTTTTGCATTTTCATACTGTTCATGGGATTCTCAAGGCAGGAATACTGAAGTGGTTTGCCATTCCCTTCTCCAGTGGACCACATTTTGTCAGAATTTTCCACCATGACCCATCTGTCTTGGGTGATCCTACATGGCATGGCTTGTAGGTTCACTGAGTTAGACAAGGCTCTGGTCCATGTGATCAGATTGGTTAGTTTTCTGTGACTGTGGTTTTCAGTCTGTCTGCCCTCTGATGGAGAAGGATAAGAGGCTTTATGGAAGCTTCCTGATGGAAGAGACTGACTGAGGGGGAAACTGGGTCTTGTTCTGATGGGCAGGGCCATGTTGAGTAAATCTTTAATCCAATTTTCTACTGATGGGTGGAGCTGTGTTCCCTCCCTGCTATTTACCTGGGGCCAAACTATGGTGGAAGTAGTGAAGATAATGGCGACCTCCTTCAAAAGGTCACATGCATGCACTGCTACACTCAGTGCCCCAACCCTGCAGCAGCCACCACTGACCCATGCCTCCGCTGGAGATGTGGACACTCCCGGGCAAGTCTGATTCAGTCTCTTTTGGGGTCACTGCTCCTTTCTCCTGGGTCCTGGTGCACAGAAGTTTCTGCTGTGCCCTACAAGAGTCTATTTCCCAGTCCTGTGTAAGTTCTGGCAGCTCTATGCTGGGGTTAATGGTGATCTCCTCCAAGAAGACTTACGCCATACCCAAGTCTGCTGCACCCAGAGCCCCTGTCCCTGCGGCAGCCCACTGCTGACCTGTATCTCCACGGGAAATGCTCAGAGTTCTGTCTCGGTCTCTGTGGGGTCCCTGGGTCCTGGTGTGCACCAGGTTTGTTTGAGCCCTCTGAGCATCTCTGATGGGAATGGGATTTGATTATAAACATGAATCTGCCCATCCTACCATCTTGCTGAGGCTTTTTCTTTGCCCTTGGACATAGAGTATCTCCACCCACACTCCAGCGAAGTGTAGCTACAGCTTCTGACCTTGGACTTGGGGTATTTCATCATGGCCGCTCCAGCACCATGCAGCTGCCATTCCAGTGCCAGTGCAGCACATAGTCACTTACTTAAACTCAGATCCTTAGCACAAAAGGATTTTTATTCATCATCTTGTTTGAAAGACATTATGTTACATGTAGTGATTAATCTTCTTAGGCTTTAAGGTTAGACAGATTTAGTCTAGACCTAAGGTCAGTCTCTGTTTCTAATTGTGTGCTCTTGGATACATTTCTTAAGTTTATAAGCCTTGGTTTCTCATCTCATCTCTATCTCATATCTGCATTGTCCAATAAAGTATTCACTAGTCACATTTGACAACTAGACACTTGAAACATGGCTAGTCCAAGTTCAAATGTTCTGTAAGTACAAAAATATACACTTTTGGGAAATTTAATATAAAAATGTAAAACATCTCAATAGTCTCATTAAATACTGAATATATGTTAAAATGGTAACATTTTCAGTGCAGTTCAGTTCAGTTCAGTCGCTAAGTAGTGTCTGACTCTTTGCAACCACATGAACCACAGTACAAAGGGCCTCCCTGTCCATCACCAACTCGCGGAGTCTACCTAAACTCATGTCCACGGAGTCGGTGATGCCATCCAACCATCTCACCCTCTGTGATCCACTTCTCCTCTTGCACTCAATCTTTCCCAACATCAGAGTCTTCTCCAATGAGTCAGCTCTTCACATCAGGTGGTCAAAGTATTGGAGTTTCGGCTTCAACATCAGTCCTTCCAATGAACACCCAGGACTGATTTTTACGATGGACTGGTTGGATCTCCTTGCAGTCCAAGGGACTCTCAAGAGTCTTCTCCAACATCACAATTCAAAAGCATCAATTCTTCAGCACTCAGCTTTCTTTATCACATCCATACATGACCACTGGAAAAACCATAGCCTTGACTAGATGGACCTTTGTTGACAAAGTAATGTCTCTGCTTTTTAATGTGCTATCTAGGTTGGTCATAACTTTCCTTCCAAAGAGTAAGCATCTTTTAATTTCATGGCTGCAATCACCATCTGCAGTGATTTTTGGAGCCCAGAAAAATAAAGTCTGTCACTGTTTCTACTGTTTCCCTATCTATTTGCCATGAAGTGATGGGACCGGATGCCATGATCTTTGTTTTCTGAATGTTGAGCTTTAAGCCAACTTTTTCACTCTCCACTTTCACTTTCATCAAGAGGCTCTTTCATTCTTCTTCGCTTTCTGCCATAATGGTGGTGTCATCTGCATATCTGAGGTTATTGATATTTCTCCCAGCAATCTTGATTCCAGCTTGTGCTTCATCCAGCCCAGCATTTCTCATGATGTACTCTGCATATAAGTTAAATAAGCGGGGTGACAATATACAGCCTTGAATTAGATCATGAACTCCCTATTGCAAAATTCAGACATAAATTGAGGAAAGTAGATAAAACCACTAGGCCATTCAGATATGACCTAAATCAAATCCCTTATGATTATACAGTGGAAGTGACAAATAGACTCAAGGGATTAGAGCTGATAAACAGACTGCCTGAAGAACTATGGACAGTGATCCCTAACACTGTACAAGCGGTGGTGACCAAAACCATTCCCAAGAAAAAGAAATGCAAAAAGGATAAATGAGAGACCTTACAAATAGCTGAGAAAAGAAGAGAAGTAAGAGGCAAAGGAGAAAAGGAAAGACATACCCATCTGAATGTAGAATTCCCAAGAATAGCAAAGAGGGATAAGAAAGCCTTCCTAAGTGATCAAATCAAAGAAATGAAGGAAACAATAGAATGGGAAAGACTAGAGATGTCTTAAAGGAATTTAGAGATATTAAGGGAATATTTGATGCAAAGATGGGCACAATAAAGGACAGAGATATTAGGGACCTAACAGAAGCAGAAGATATTAAGAAGAATGGAAAGCACACGCAGAAGATCTATACAAAAGAAATCTTAATGACCCAGAAAACCATGATGGTGTGATCACTCACCTAGAGCCAGATATCCTGGACTGCAAAGTCAAATGGGCCTTTGGAAGCATCACTACGAACAAAGCTAGTGGAGGTGATAGAATTCCAGCTGAGCTATTTCAAATTCTAAAAGAGGATGCTGTGAAAGTGCTATACTCAACATACCAGCAAATTTGGAAAACTCAGCAGTGGCCACGGGACTGGAAAAGATCTGTTTTCATTCCAATCCCAAAGAAAGGCAGTGCCAAAGAATGTTCAAACTACTGCACAAATGCAGTCATCTCACAGACTAGCAAAGTAATGCTCAAAATTCTCCAGGCTAGACTTCAACAGCAGGTGAACTGAAAATTTCCATATGTTCAAGTTGGAGTTAGAAAAGGCAGAGGAATTGGAGATCAAATTGCCAACATCTGCTGGATCATCGAAAAAGCAAGCGAATTCCAGGAATACATCTACTTCTGCTTCATTGACTACGCTAAAGCCTTTGACTGTCTGGATCACAACTGTGGAAAATTCTTCAAGAGACGATATTATGAGACCACCTTACCTGACTTCTGAGAAATCTGTATGCAGGTCAAGAAGCATCAGTTAGAATTGTACATGGAACAATGGGATGGTTACAGATTGAGATAGGAGTATGTCAAGACTGTATATTGTCACCTGGCTTATTTAACTTAATATGCAGAGTACATCATACAAAATGCTGGGCTGGATGAAACATAAGCTGGAATCAAGATTGCTGGGGGAAATGTAAATAACCTCAGATATGCAGATAACATCACTCTTATGGCAGAAAGCGAAGAGGAACTAAAGAACCTCTTGATGAAGGTGAAAGAGGAGAGTGAAAAAGCTGGTTTTAAACTCAACATTCAAGAAACTAAGATCATGGAAACTGATCCTATCACTTCATGGCAAATACATGGGGAAATAATGGAAACCATAACAGGCTTTATTTTCTTGGGCTCCAAAATCACTACAGATGTTGACTTTAGCCATGAAATTAAAACACACTTTCTCCTTGGAAGAAAAGCTATGACCAACTTAGACAGCATATTAAAAAGCAAAGACATTACGTTGCCGACAAAGGTCCATATAGTCAAAGTAATGGTTTTTCCAGTAATCATGTACGGATGTGGGAGTTGGACCATAAAGAAGACTGAGCACCAAAGGATTGATGCTTTTTAACTGTGGTGTTGGAGAAGACTCTTGAGAGTCCCTTGGACTGCAAGGAATTCAAACCAGTCAATCCTAAATGAAATCACTCCTGAATATTCATTGAAAGGACTGATGCTGAAGCTGAAGCACCAATACTTTGGCCACCTGATGGAAGAGTCAACTCATTAGAAAAGATCCTGATGCTGGGAAAGATTGAAGGAAGGAGGAGAAGGGGATGACAGAGGACAAGATGTTTGGATCACATCACTGACTCAGTGGATATGAGTCTGAGCAAGCTCTGGGTGATGGTAAAGGACAAGGAAGCCTGGCATGCTGCAGTACTTGGGGTTGCAAAGAGTTGGACAGGACTGAGTAACTGAACAACAACAATTATGATGAAAATTAAGAAAATGTAAAGTTATTAACAAAGAGTTATACATAGTGAAAATTCAATGGATATTAGCCATTTTCTCAATTTTTAATGAACAATATACATTACTATAATTGTGAAGTGAGAAGTATATATCCAAGATATTTAGCTTAAATTTTCAATTGATCTTGAAAATTAAGCCATGTTATTTTTCAACTGTGTTTACTTTCATATTGGACTATAAATCCCAAAGGTAAAATATAGCTTAATTTAGTGAATTGCTTATGAACATTTTATAAATATCTATGAGATAATCATTGCCACTTTCTCAAAATAGTTCCTTCAGATAATAAAGAACATTGTTCAATGTGACAATAAACTAAAGTCTGTTTTTATAGTTTATTAGGGAAACTGAGAATCTAAATTCACACTCTTTTAAATTTCCACCATGGTCATTGGGAGCTAAGGAATAATTAAGCTACATATGGAGAATGGGCTATAGTCCAGGGTGATTTTATTGTCTTAACATTTCCATATTCATTTTCCTCTTTCTCCTTCTCTCTCTCCGACTCAGTTTGAAAGGGATTAAATTGAAAAACAGGAGGAAAAATAAAGGAATTCCCCCAAACCCAATCAATTCTTTAATTAACTTGATCATCTAGCTGTATAATAGTGATAAAACAGTATGAGTTCCTATAGGATTAATCCAAGTGTGGCTGTCTTTTCAAAGAAGTTCATTGGTTGTCTCTGTTCGTTGGAGTTAATCCAGAAGGTTAAGGTTTCTCAATTGAATGTGTGTGTTAGTTTATTTTCTCCTTTTTCAGTCTTCAGGAATTAATACAAGTTAACTTGATTTTGTTGTCATTTTATTTAATTAAAACAAGTAAACTTGATTTTATTGTCATTTTCATGAATATATGTGGGAGTCATTGAAGTTGGACTCTTAAGGCTCAGAAAGATGTCTTAGGCATGTTTTCAAGCAAAAGGCAAAACACAGACATTATTAGTTAGCAGTGGTACATTCCTGTGGGGGCTCTGATTTGTGCTGCATCATTTATGGACTCTAATAGTGGCCAGGTACATCCAATGAATCCATTTTTTCATTTATAAACTAACACCTATATTATGGATTTTTTATAATAATTACATAAAATAATTTTTTAAAGTCTTTTTTTAAAAAATTATGATTCCTGGAATATAAAGCATACTCAGTGCATCTTAATTGCCTTTGTTATAGTTGCTATCATTTGGCAAATATGTTGAAGTCAAAGACTCAGTGCTTTCCATATTTTAAGTGGCTGATTTTAGATAATTTAATTGGAAGACAGTGGAATTCAGAGTTAAAAAAAAAAAAGGATGAGTTGAGTTCACCTAATTTATTAACGTTTGATCTTTTGCAATTTACTTAATCTCTGAGAATTATAAAGTAGGGCTAACAATACTTGTCTCTTAGCAATAAATGAGAATTATGATGGTGGTGCTTATGGCAGCAATAATAAAAGCTTAGTGAATGATAACATTTTCTTTTTTAAAATTTTATTCAATTTGCTACCTGAAAAAGATGTTGTTTCTTATCTGTAGGCCTTTATATAATGACTGTGTGACAAACCTTGGTCTCATGTACTTGAAGATAAATGACACTTTTAGAAAAAATTAAGATTGAGAGAGCCTCAGGAAT
Organism: Bos indicus x Bos taurus; assembly: GCF_003369695.1. Classification (NCBI taxonomy): domain Eukaryota; kingdom Metazoa; phylum Chordata; class Mammalia; order Artiodactyla; family Bovidae; genus Bos; species Bos indicus x Bos taurus. The sequence continues at coordinate 84,757,928 of NC_040079.1, forward strand.
ATTTTTTAAAATTAATACAGATATATTTTTCAACAAATAAAATCCTGAAAATTTTATGGAAATAATAACTGTTGTAGGCATGTGATTTTTTTTTTTCTCAAGTTCACAGTGCAATTGAAGCTAGGATAAGTGAGTTTCCTAAATTCTGCTCATTATTTTCTTCACACAATTTTAGGGCATATAATAATATTCATCAGTGATACTGCTTCATGACATTCACATTCTTAACCTGAATTATCTGATTCTCCCTTAAAAGTTAAAATGTCTCAATATTGATTTTGGGTTAGAAAATATTTACAATTCAAATTACTTCTTTCCAGTAATTTCTCTTAGGCTTCTGAATGAGTTTGGATGGACTAGAACAAAATTATCAATAAGAGTATATTCCACCCATGATTAAACAGAGTGAAAATTTACTTTGAAATGTAGAGGATTAAATATGGATTTTCCATTTTAAACAGATGAAGATCTGATGCAATGTCAAATAACTCACTGATTTGTTTTCAGATTGGAAAATAAAAGTTTTATTTTGCAAAATTTTTCAGTAGGATATGTGAAATATGATATATATAAATTATACAGAGAATATGCCTTTTGCTTATTTCTTTTGTAAATCTGTTAAGCTCAGACAATCTTTCCAAATAATCTGACCTGTAATATATAATACTCATGATTTAACTATTAGATACATAGGTAGATAAAAAGGAAAAGAAAATAAATTCAAGCTGAACTTTCTTAAGGAAGGATTTAGTGCTTTTATACTGCAGTGCTTTAAGCATAATAATAATTATAAACCAGTTAATTATAGGCTACTTCAAATATTTTACACTTTTTTTTTTCTTTAAAAAAATATTGGTTGAGTTTGTACTGTGGCTTTGCATTTGGCCTTCCCTTTTGGCTCAGTTAGTAAAGAATCCACCTGCAAGGCGGGAGACCTGGGTTTGATCCCTGGGTTGGGAAGATTCCTGGTAGAAGGGAAAGGCTACCCACTCGAGTATTCTGGTCTGGAGAATTCCATGGACTGTATAGTCCTTGGAGTCGAAAAGAGCGGACAATACTGAGCAACTTTCACTCACAGAAAGCTTAGTGTTCAAAATGTGTAATTAAAAACAAAGTTTAGATGAAATAACCTTCCAAAATTTCTTAAAATATCCATAAAGCATAAAAAGTATTTGTGTTTTCTTGCCAAAAATGTTATATAATAACAAGGTTTGGAGTGGATTTAAACTTCCTGATTCATAGTCACTAAAGTTACATGAATGGTTGTTGAGTGGAATAGCAGTCTCTCTCTCTCTCCCTCCCTCTCTGGCAATTGCTCTAGTGCTGTTTTTATCTTGTGCCATTCTAGTTGATATTGAAAGGTTATGAATCAAAATTTATACCAAATATCAAAAAGCACAATAAAATTTTAAAGTAAATTTAAAAGAACATAGCTTTGTGTTCTCCTCCAAGATCTTAGCCATAATTTTGACACCCTGATGGTCTGCCAGAAATTGAAAGTATGTTGCCAGGGATAAGATTTACATTCTTAGCTTTATAAAAATATCTTTGATTGTTCAAAAATTGTATTTGGTTGATATTAACATTTGTGACCTGTTATTCAGCTGTTTAAAGTACCAGATGAGCCTGTTCATTCAAGTACAATATTAATGATTTTGTTCTTTTGCATTATGTTGTTGAATAAGCACTTTATAATGCTCTTTCCTCATTCATCGGTAATGATGACACAAAGAAAGCATCTAAGATAATGTAAACTGAAGTGGTGTGTGTGTGTGTGTATCATCAATGTCTGCCCATAAATATAACTCTTTCTCTGAGAGGTCTTCTCTCTGTACCCTATTTAAAATTGCTTCATCCAGGCACTCTCAGATTTCTTTTTCAGACATTTTCTCTTATCAGTAAGCACAAGTGGTCTTTTAAAGTTGGGGGTGCAACATGTTACAACTGATGGTGTTCTATTCCCAGCTATCTACCTATTCTAAGCAAAGAAACAGAGTCCAACTTTGAAGAAGTACTTTTCTAATGACATTTATATGCCAGGCACTTAAGGATGCTAGAAATTTGGCAGTGAATAAGACAAAGTAGGAAGAACAGACCAAAAGCAAGGCAATTATACATGTAAAAATCAACACTGATTAAAATTCTGTTTGTGACTTCATTATGTGCACCATTATGAAGATATGGATGACATCTATAATGGTTGAATGTAATATTTCACTTTATATGATACTATAGATGCAAAGCTCTAATTTAGACACAAGGAAACAATAAGAAAAAAAAGAAAATGATAAAGAAGAAGTGAATGGAGAAGAAATAAAATAAAGAGGAAAAAGAACAAGGAAAAGGAGGGGAAGGAGGAGAAGGAGGAGAAGGAGGGAGAGAGGGCAGAATGGGAGAGGGAGAGATGAAACTATATTCTTGGTTTCAGTAAAATATTAGATTTAAATGTCTTTTTAAACAGTACTAGTACATACACTGTTCTCTTATTTTTCTTTCCTGCTATTTATACATTTTACATATCCCCCAAATAATATTTTTCTCATAGTTGTTTTCAAATGTATTGAGCAACAGTTTTCATGATATGTGCAACTGAATTTTGTTATATGTATAGTCATAAAACTCACCCCACAAAGAAGATAGAGAAATGTTCTCTTATCTGAAATAGTAACATACTTGGTGCCGCTTTACCATCTACTTCTCTCCCAACTCCTAGCCCCAGACAATCATGATCTATTTTCTCTTAGTTTGATTGAATGCAGGTGGATATAGATAGTTGGGTATATAGTTAGGAGTATTATTTCTTTGTCATATGGTGTGTGTGTTTATATATTTAATTTATATATATGCAATGTATTTGATGTATATATATGTGTATATATATATATATATTTATATATACATCTTAGTATGTAATACTATACTCCCAAGTGATTATAACATTTTATATTTTAACCAACAATGCATGAAAATTCCAGTTGTTTCACATTCTTACCAATGCTTAGTATTGTAAATGTTTTAAATTTAATCCTAAAAGCATATTTTTGTGTGTTTATTTCCCTGGTCTTTCTGTGATTGCATTTCCCTGAAGACACAGATATTTGCATATTTTTGTGTGCTTGTTTATCATGATGTACTTTATTGTGTCAAGTGTTTTTTGATTCAGATTTTTTGCCACTTTTGTTTGTTTCTTAGTGAGTTGATTATATTTTTGAGTTGTATGAGTTCTTTTATATTCTTCATAGAATCTCCATCAGATATGTGATTTGCAGTTGGAATATTTATTGCATTAATATTTATTATAATACTTACTTTAAATTTTGTGCTATCTACATTTTTATTGTTTTCTGTATCCCCTCTGCATTTTGTTTTTCTCTTCCTTATGATTAATTTTTGGAATATTTCAATAATTTTTAGAATTCAACTTTGTTTTTCCTATTGGCTCTATTCCTATACTTTTTTGCATTATTTTTAGTAATTGCTTAGGTACCGAAGTATACAACCTAAACTTTCCATGGTCCATGTCCAGTGAATATTTTATAACTTTATATAAAATATATAAATCTAGTAATATAATCTAGTATAGATTTAAATCTATATATATATCAGGTTTATCCCTGTGTGTTTTTTCTCCTGGAAATATGTTTATTTTATTTTGGTTCTATGCATAACCAATAACTTTGAATTATATTCTGGACATTATGAATAATAACTTTTGGAAATTGTAGTTTTCTCTGATGAGTTTTCTTATTTGTTTAGAATTTTTTCTCTGATAAGTTTTCTTATCTGTTTGTTTTAGCTGGCAATTATCTTTGCTGCACTCGAATTGCATAATCGGTTGCTTGAGCAGCAGCTCTGACTTAAGTTCACATTTCACGCTCTCCCTGAGCTGCTTTGGGTCTGTTCCATGTATACATGATTCAAGAATCATTCCAAAATGGGAACAGAGTTTGAGACTGCATTTCTGTTTTGTTTCCATTTTGAGATTCTCCCACTCTTTTTAGTGGTGGTAGTTTCTCTGATTCAATTTTCTGGGTCCCCTTGTTGGAAGGTATGCTTTTTTTTTTTTTTTTTTAACTATAGTTGATTTACAGTATATATTAGTTTCAGGTGTACAACATACTATTTCAAACTTTAATTCAAAGTTATTATAAAATATTGACTATATTCCCTGTGCTATACATTATATCCCTGTGGCTTATTTACTTTATAACTATCAGTTTGTACCTCTTAATCCCTTTTACGGATTTCCTTCCTCTACCACTTTCTTTCTTCCCTCTGGAAACCACTAGTTTATTCTCTGTGAGTCTGTTTCTGTTTTATTATATTTGTTCATTTCTTTGCTTTTAAGATTTCACATATAAGTGAATACATATAGTATTTGTCTTTCTTAGTTTGACTTATTTCACTTAACATAATACCCTCTAGGTCTGTCCATGTAGTTGCAAATGACAAGATTTTATTCTTTTTCTATGAGAAGCATTCTTTTATACACACACACAAACATATATACATACATAACACATGTATTTTATCCATTTATTCATCAGTGGGCACAGTATTTTGTTCTCTTCAGACTGATACACAGGGATGGGATTATTGGATCTCACGATATTTCTATTTTTAATTTTTTGAAGAAACTTCATATTGCTTTCTACAGTGGCTGTACAAATTTATACTAAGTTTCTTTTCTTGATACCCTCACTGGCACTTGTAATTTAGTTTCTTTTTAATGAGAGGCATTAGGACATGAGTAAATGTATATTTCATTGTGGTTTTGACTACCATTTTTCTTCTTACTTTTTATGAAGGCTTTATGTATACATTTTCAATGTTAACTTTGTTATTTATTCAATTAATATGTATATAAGAACTGATAAGAAAGCGCCATAAGCACATCCAAGAATGGCTTTACTCTTTGGGAGAAATGTGCCAGGGAGAAAAATAAATTAGAGGCAGAGAATTAGTTTTCTTTCTTTTGTGCTTTAAGTCATAGGGATCTTTGTTAAGCAAGGGGATTTCAAAAGCCTTTGAACAAGAGAGCAGTGACATGACTGAATAACAAAAATGTCGAGCAGGGTTTCCTGAAAGCTGTGAGTGGAATAATTGGGGTGATGGAAATCTCTGATAAATGAGTACAGTCTCGCAGTGTGTTTATATGAAGTTAGTTTTGCCTCAAATAAATGTAAAGTGGAAATTAAATTCTGACCAGGTGTTAGGGATACCATTACTTCTGTTTTGTTATTCCGTAAAGGTGTAGAAGACCTTCTTGCCTGCCTGCCTGCTAAGTCACGTCAGTCATGTCCAACTCTTTGTGACCCTATGGACTGTAGCCTGACAGGCTTCTTTGTCCATGGGATTCCCCAGGCAGGAATACTAGAGTGGGTTGCCATGCCCTTCTCCAAGAAGACCTTCTTATGCAACTGCAAAACTGAAAAAGTCTATTCTTGCCCTGTCTATACATTGATGCTTTTTAAATTTTTTGTTTTGTCAATTAATAATGTTGTGATAGTTTCACATGAACAGCAAAGTGGCTTAGTCATACATATACATGTATCCATTCTCCCACAAACTCCTCTCCCATCCAGGCTGCCACATGACATTGAGCAGAGTCCATACAGTAAGTCCTTGTTGGTTATCCATTTGAAATATTGCAGTATATATATGTTGATCCCAAACTCTCTGATTAGAATTTTTCTGATGATTAGTGATGTTGAGTATGTTTTCTTCTGCTTATTGACCATGTAGATTTCCTCTTTGAAGAAATGTCTCTTTCTATTTTTACTACTATTTTATTTTTAAATGTTTACCTCATTAAAGAGTTAACTTAATTTACTATAAATTTGAAAATAATACATAAAATAATTTCAATCTACTATATAATTTGACCCAAATAATGGTAATACCAATTTAAGAACTAAACCATTTTGGGCTTTTTGAAACCCCTTCCCTGGTAGCTCAGCTGGTAAAGAATCTGCCTGCAATGCAGGAGACCTTGGTTCAATCCCTGGATTGGAAGATCCCCTGGAGAGGGGAACAGCTAACACTCCACTACACTGGCCTGGAGAATTCCATGGACTGTATAGTCCATGGGGTTGCAAATAGTCGGAGAGGACTGAGCGACTTTCACTTTCACTTTTCACTTTCACTCTGATTCATATCACGTGCATAGTACCCTGTATATCTTTGTGTGTGTGCTCAGTCAGTCAGCCCTGTCTGACTCTTTGTGACCCCTTGCACTTGTAGCCTGCCAGGCTCCTCTGTCCATGGGCTTTTCCTGGCAAGAATACTGGAGTGGGTTGCATTCCCTTCTCCAGGAGATCTTCCTGACCCAGGAATCAAACCCATTCTGGATTGGCAGGTGGATTCTTTACCACTGAACCATCTAGGAAGCCCAGGATAGCTATTCTTGGAATGGGTGGCTCAAGAATCCACCTGCTAAGCAGGAGATACAAGATATTTCTTGACAGCAAGCATGTTCCTTAATATGAGTTAACAGCAGATTATTAATTGGGAAATATATAACCTCAATATTCTAATTGATGCATTTTTTATTATTGTGGTTCATGTACACAAAACTGTACTAATGTTGATTGAACCCAAGATTCTACTTTGTGAGACATAACTGAGTTCTATTAGCAGGAGACTAATTGATTATAGTCTAATCCAAGTCTATGTCCCAACCAGTAATGCTGAAGAAGCTGAAGTTGAATGGTTCTATGAAGACCTACAAGACCTTTTTAGAACTAACACCCAAAAAAATGTCCTTTTCATTATAGGGGACTGGAATGCAAAAGTAGGAAGTCAAGAAACACCTGGAGTAACAGGCAAATTCGGCCTTGGAATACAGAATGAAGCAGGGCAAAGACTAATAGAGTTTTACCAAGAAAATACACTGGTCATAGCAAACACCCTCTTTCAACAACACAAGAGAAGACTACACATGGACATCACCAGATGGTCAACACCGAAATCAGATTGATTATGTTCTTTGCAGCCAAAGATGGAGAAACTCTATACAGTCAACAAAAACAAGACCGGAAGCTGACTGTGGCTCAGACCATGAACTCCTTATTACCAAATTCAGACTGAAATTGAAGAAAGTAGGGAAAATCACCAGACCATTCAGGTATGACCTAAATCAAATCCCTTATGATTATACAGTGGAAGTGAGAAATAGATTTAAGGGACTAGATGTGATAGATAGAGTGCCTGAAGAACTATGGACTGAGGTTCATGACATTGTACAGGAGACAGGGATCAAGACCATCCCCATGGAAAAGAAATGCAGAAAAGCAAAATGGCTGTCTGGGGAGGCCTTACAAATAGCTGTGAAAAGAAGAGAAGCGAAAAGCAAATGAGAAAAGGAAAAATATAAGCATCTGAATGCAGAGTTCCAAAGAATAACAAGAAAATATAAGAAAGCCTTATTCAGTGATCAATGCAAAGAAATAGAGGAAAACAACAGAATGGGAAAGACTAGAGATCTCTTCAAGAAAATTAGAGATACCAAGGGAACATTTCATGCAAAGATGGGCTCGATAAAGGACAGAAATAGTATGGACTTAACAGAAGCAGAAGATATTAAGAAGAGGTGGCAAAAATATACAGAAGAACTGTACAAAAAAGATCTTCATGACCCAGATAATCAGGATGGTGTGATCACTGACCTAGAGCCAGACATCCTGGAATGTGAAGTCAAGTGGGCCTTAGAAAGCATCACTACAAACAAAGCTAGTGGAGGTGATGGAATTCCAGTTGAGTTAATCCAAATCCTGAAAGATGATGCTGTGAAAGTGCTGCACTCAATATGCCAGCGAATGTGGAAAACTCAGCAGTGACCACAGGACTGGAAAAGGTCAGTTTTCATTCCAATCCCAAAGAAAGGCAAAGCCAAAGAATGCTCAAACTACACAAAGAGCACAATTGCATTCATCTCACACATTAGTAAAGTAATGCTCAAAATTCTCCAAGCCAGGGTTCAGCAATATGTGAACCATGAACTTCCAGTGGTTCAAGCTGATTTTAGAAAAGGCAGAGGAACCAGAGACCAAATTGCCAACATCCACTGGATCATGGAAAAAGCAAGAGAGTTACAGAAAAACATCTATTTCTGCTTTATTGACTATGCCAAAGACTTTGACTGTGTGGATCACAATAAACTGTGGAAAATTCTTCAAGAGATGGGAATACCAGACCACCTGATCTGCCTCTTGAGAAATCTGTATGCAGGTCAGGAAGCAACAGTTAGAACTGGACATGGAACAACAGACTGGTTCCAAATAGGAAAAGGAGTACATCAAGGCTGTATATTGTCACCCTGTTTATTTAACTTATATGCAGAGTACATCATGAGAAACGCTGGTCTGGAAGAAACACAAGCTGGAATCAAGATTGCCGGGAGAAATATCAATCACCTCAGATATGCAGATGACACCACCCTTATGGCAGAAAGTGAAGAGGAACTCAAAAGCCTCTTGATGAAAGTGAAAGTGGAGAGTGAAAAAGTTGGCTTAAAGCTCAACATTCAGAAAACGAAGATCATGGCATCCGGTCCCATCGCTTCATGGGAAATAGATGGGGAAACAGTGCAAACAGTGTCAGACTTTATTTTGGGGGCTCCAAAATCACTGCAGATGGTGACTGCAGCCATGAAATTATAAGACGCTTGCTCCTTGGAAGGAAAGTTATGACCAACCTAGATAGCATATTCAAAAGCAGAGACATTACTTTGCCAACAAAGGTCCGTCTAGTCAAGGCTATGGTTTTTCCTGTGGTCATGTATGGATGTGAGAGTTGGACTGTGAATAAGGCTGAGAGCCGAAGAATTGATGCTTTTGAAGTGTGGTGTTGGAGAAGACTCTTGAGAGTCCCTTGGACTGCAAGGAGATCCAGTCAGTCCATTCTGAAAGAGATCAGCCCTGGGATTTCTTTGGAGGGAACGATGCTGAAGCTGAAACTCCAGTACTTTGGCCACCTCATGCGAAGAGCTGACTCATTGGAAAAGACTCTGATGCTGGGGGGGATTGGGGGCAGGAGGAGAAGGTGACGCCAGAGGATGAGATGGCTGAATGGCATCACTGACTCGATGGACGTGAGTCTGGGTGAACTCCGGGAGTTGGTGTGTACAGGGAGGCCTGGCATGCTGCGATTCATGGGGTCGCAAAGAGTCGGACACGACTGAGCGACTAAACTGAACTGAATTTATTATATTTTGTTTCCAGTAAATCAGTCATGTCTATGGTATTATGGAATCGAGGGAGGAAAACAACATACATTTCTCCCTGCTAGTAGAAATGAGTCAATCCTCACTGAAAATTTTCCTTACTTGAAATGTTGGCATTCTGTTTATAAAAAGAGCACTACAGACTTCTGGTTCAGTACAGTCCGTGGGGTCGCAGCGTTGGACATGACTGAACAACTGAGCACATACACACACATTTATCTTATAATATCCAGAAAATATGTAAGAAACAATGCTGTATTACTAGCTTTCAAAACGTGGAGTATATAAAACAGCTGCCTGAGGCACAACGATCCGTCCATTGTGAGTACCAGCCTGTCACCACACCTAGGCCACATCTCCTGCAGGCCTGCTTCATCTGTCATTGCTAATACAGTTCATTTTCAAAAGAAATAAAACAGAAATACCATGTTCCTGAATACATTTTTCCTGTTTAAAAGCCTCAAATGTATTCCCATTATTATTTTAAGTAATTAACTCACAGTATCAGGCTCAAAGAACAATTTAAATGTTTTCTCTAATGCTATGGCATCTCTGGAATGTAGGTGATAAAAAATGTCCACATTCTAGATAAATCTTTGAACAACTCCTTGAAATAAGCTTATTCTTGTTGAAGAGAGCTGTCATTTCTCTCTCATCTCTTGATGAGTGGGATTTGGGGGGTCTCCTTTCAAATGAACTCATGACGGCTAAGTTTGCTGCTAAGATGGTCTGCATTTACTGACTTCAGAGCTTGTGTTCCACAGTGTCTGCCTCTCTAAAGCACTGACAGATCTGCAATTCCAAGTGAGTTTTAAAATTCAGAATATCCCATCATGCTTAATAAGATTTTCACCATCGAGGCCAAAATATTCAAAAAGCACAATGTAAAGATGCAGCCTGGGCAGCTGCAGATTTGCTGACATGGAAGCATTTAATTTCAACCTTGGGTCTTGAAATAGATTTATGCCAGGTTATTGGAGGAGTTGTAAAGAATTGTGGATTATAATTCCAAAAGCTTTCATAGAGATACTTTTCACAAGAGTTTATGACTTGATTAAGCATCATTACTTTGGTTATTGACTTCAAAAATAAGTTCACTACTTCCCAACTTATGTTAAGAAGGCAACATAACCCTGATACCACAACTTAAATAAAGATGCTAATAATAAGCTGATAGGCTTCAAATATAAATGTTAAAATCCTTAACAAAATATGAAATAAATTGGATCAGGCAATATATAAAGTGGATATATCATTACCAAGTGGTATTATTCTTAAAATGCACTGAAAATCAAAATAATACCCCTCATTTACACATTTATAGAAATGACCATTTATAATCTCAATAGTTAAAGAAACAGTATCTCTTTGTAATATAAACTTTATTAAGGCAATCTTAAAATAGAAAGTAACTCTTTCATTCTAAAAGATATATATGAAAAAGTCTTTCTGTAACTTAATGATGAAGTTTTAAATATTTTTTTCATAGAGTACAAAACAATGCAAAGCTATTTGTTCTACTTGTAATTAGGCAAGAATTAGAAATTAATAGTTAGAAAGGTCACAAAGACTACATAAGGGATATTTATTTTTCTGTATATTCTAGCTTTGGAAATTGATTTTAAAATACACTTTAATAGTAGCATGAAGAAATATCTGATGAATAAGAATGACCGTCATGTAAGATGAGTAAGATCTCTATACTGACTCCTAGAAAGCATTGTAAAGATAAACAAAAGACATAAATAAATGCATAAATAAGCCATATTCATGGATTGTAAAACTATATTATTGATAATGTCTATTCTTTCCAAATTGATCCATAAATTCAACTATAACCCATATTAAAATTTCAGCAAGTCCCTTTAAGGTAGTAGAAAACATGGTTTGAAAATTCATATGAAGGTAAAAATAATCTGGAGTAGACACAATCATGCAAAAAGTATTTTGAATTATTTGAATATATATAATATTCAATATATATAATAAATATATATTTATATATAATAAATATATAAATACTATATATAATATATAGTATTTATATATACTAAATAATATATATATAATAAATATATAAATACTATAATTATAAATTGCAATACTTGAACTCAAGGCTTACTATACAGTTATAGTTATGAGACATTGTGATATTGGTATATTGGTAAGCAAATACATCAGTTTAACAGAATAGAGTTCAGAAATAAATCTTTACAGAGAGAGTAAAGTTTTTCATAAGATGTTAGGAGAATTCAATGGAGAAAATGTTGTTTAGCAAATGATGCTGGAATAAAAATATATTCATGTAGATAAAAATGACTATTACAGTCCCTCTCTCAAAACTAGCTTGAGGTAGATTATTGATCTAAGCATAAAACTCAGAACCATAGAACTAGAAGAAATACAAGCAAATATCTTCATAATTTTAGGTTAATTTTAGATTAAATCTGAGGACACAAAAATCACAAACCATAAAAGAAGTGATACATTGGCAGTTATTAAAATTAAAATATGTTTTGATCATCAAAAGATGGCATTAGGGAAATCAGTAGACAAAGGACACATGATGGAAAAATATTTAATTATGTATATTAGACAAAGAACTTGTATACGTAAAATATTTCCATTAATTAAGAATAAAAAAGTTTAAGTGTCTCCAAAATAGTCCAAAAACTTGGACTTTACAGAGAATATAAATGGTCACTAAGCCTATGAAAAGATGTTCAGCTTTGTTAGTCACTGGCGAGATGCATATTAAAAATCACAGTGCAATACCACTTCAAACCCAGTAGAATGACAAATAAAGATTTCTGACAACACCAGTCTTGGTGAGAATTCAAGTAACACTCATACCTTTCTAGTGGAAATGTAAACTTGTCAAGTACTCTGAAGAACTGCCTGCAAGTTTCTTACAAAATTGAATATACATTTACCATGCTATGCTAAGTCACTTCAGTCGTGTCCAACTCTGTGCAACCCCGTAGACAGCAGCCCACCAGGCTCCCCCGTCCCTAGGATTCTCCAGGCAAGAACACTCGAGTGGGTTACCATTTCCTTCTCCAATGCATGAAAGTGAAAAGTGAAAGTGAAGTCGCTCAGTCGTGTCCGACTCATAGCGACCCCATGGATTGCAGCCTACCAGGCTCCTCCGTCCATGGGATTTTCCAAGCAAGAGTACTGGAGTGGGGTGCCATTACCTTCTCTGACATTTACCATATAACTCAGTAATTCAACTTTTGTTTTTCACCCAAAGGGGATGAAAATGTATCTGTACAAAATGTTATAAAATAAAGTCCATAGTAGCTTTATTCAGAATAGTCAAGTATTAGAAATAAGTCAAATACCCAACAACAAAATAAAGAATAAACTACCTATGGTATAGCCATACCATCTAATGTACTCTGAAGTTAAAAAAAACAAACTGCTGAACAGTAAACCAATAAGGAGAATCTCAAAACACTATGTAGGCAGATAAAGCCAAACACAAAGGATTACAGAGTGATTTCATTTATCTAAATCCAGATACAGGAAAAAACTAATCTATGATTAGTATGATTGTGACAATGACATAAGAGTACTTTCTAGGGTCTTGGTGGTGTTGCTATTTTGACTGAGCTATTAGTTTCAGATGCATGGGTTTAGAAAAACTCATTGAACTGAACAATTAGGATAGGTACATTTAATTACAGGCTAATTATATGTCAAAAAAAAAAAAAAAAGAATTGCATACCCTCTAAAATATAGATATTCTGTCTTGGGGAACTGAACTATCCAACACTGTCTATAAGTAAAATAGTCACAAAAATACCACTTCTATATTGAATTTGTGTTTATGTTATAAAAGAACCCCTTAAATGCTACATTTCCTTTGTAAATACTTTATTATAAAATATTATTTTCTTAACTTTCTTATTTCTCTTTGTGATACATGTTCATGTAAAAGGTGAATTCAAGAAATATAAAACTTAAGAATCCATATTACAAATCAGAAAACAAAGGCAAGCAAATAAAAAAACTCCACCAGTAATCTTTTGTTGAATAACTTTCCAAATATATTAGGAAATTTCAAGACCAAATCCAGATAAAAATGTATTGCATCATAAAAAAAAACACACACACAAAAGACCAAAATGAATTGATTGAACCAACCATTTGCTGGAATGAGGATGTGTAATTGGAGGTAAATTTTAAGTGGATAAAGGTGTTATCTAACAGCTAGTGTTTTGGCAAGCTTCCTTTATGGTTAGTAGTTCCCTGGGGCATTTTAAACTATGGTGTATAGATTCATTAAACCCTATTCCTGTCTTAATATCACTTTCTTACATTAATTCCTTTATCTGTTGAAATTTTCCAGGGACACTTCTGTGATCACTTTAGGACCCTCTCTTGATGAAGTCATCCACAATTACAGAGTTAACAACCCTTTTTCACTGAGAGTCCATAAACGTGTATTTCAAATCTAAATCAGTTTCTGAGATTTGGAGACAGCCTTTTAATGTTCACAGGTATTAAAGAGTCAACATGTTCAAGATCAAGACAACTGTCTCCTTCCCCACACTTGCTAACTAACCTACCATTTGCCATAGAATACATTAAGTAGACACTTTGCTGTATGTGGCATAAACTAAAGATCCTTCTCAATTTTTCTGTTTTTTAACATTTTAACACCCGTATGTCAAATTATGTTCACTTTATTTCCAAAATTTCTCATAAAATTTCTTATTCTCTATTGTTACTGACACTGTATTATTTTAAATTCTCAAATTTCTTTTGCTGGTGTTTGCCAGTACCCTGATACTGATAGTGTCTTTTTCTCTTATGCATCTTCTAATTGGCTATCACGAAAATCCCTCTGTAATAGTAATCTTATAAGATCATTTCCTGTTGACATTACATTACTAACATTCTTCCATTTAGGCTATTCCTACATATTCTGAGTTTCAGAGCATGTATAATTTTCTCAAAGGAGCTATCATTTATATTCCTCTTTGATTTTGTAGCATCATTTAACATATCATATAAAAGCACTTAAAACTCCCAATAAATTTTTGTCTGTCTTTGCTTCTCGACATTGACCTCAATCATGACAGGAAAATTTTCCTATTTCTTCATACTTAGCAAATAATCCTGGACTTGTGTACAGTAAGTGTTTAATATCTTTGAATGAAAATCGTACATGTATTTTGAAGAGTAAGCATAAATCTATTTAAACACAAAAATATTGAATATGACTAAATAATTTCAGTCTTGATTTTGAATCCATTCATCATTTCAACAAATGTTTAATCAGTGAGTCTCTGTAACACACAGGGTTCTTGGTGCTGTGCATTTGTAATAAATTAGGCAAGATTCCTATTTTTAAAAGTTTCATTCCAAAAGTGAAAGATCCTTGTAAATAACAAGGGTTATCAACAAAAAGCTGTTGACTATTCTTAAATTATAATATAGGCAATTGGTTCTAGAGTGGGATGGGAGATTGTTGGAATAATCTTCACCTTTGAAGTTTATTTTCAGTAATGAGCCAAGTAAAAAGAGTGTACCAATTTGTAGAGAAGATTTTTGATATAAAAGTAGTAGTTTTGACAAAGTCATGCAGGCTTGAAACATCTTGACATTTACAGAATGTTTATAAGGGCCTCAGGATCCCTAGAATAGAGAATAGAATACAAGTTTCTGCAAGAAATGAATTTGGCAAAGGACAACCAGATTTTTTCAGGCTCCTGTATGCTATGCTAAGAATAATGATGGAGGGATAAAGAAGTCAAACTGGGAGAAAAGAAAGCATGAAATGTAAGATAAGGAACAAGGAGGCAGGTAATGCAATGCAGAAGCCAGAACTGTAACTGGAGCCCGGGAGACATTAGAAAGACAGAATCGAGGTAAGATGAGTGCAAGTGTGGGACATGTCAGACACAGAGACATAATAGCCAAAGAAGGATTGATGCATAGGGTCAGAATAAAGTCAGTTTCAGATATTATGCAGACTCTTAATAATTCTGGTTGTCTTCTCTATTTTAAGCATTTACTGCACTGTTATCTGGACATGGTGAAATGTGTTATGTTGTTGGACAGGCTGCTGTTTGTATTATTTCTGTTCTAAAATAGAAGTCTGTCATGGAGTATTTCATGAAAGAAACCTCCTCTAAGACATCCATTCATTTTACATAATCATTGGCAATTAACATGTTCAGTTTAGTTCAGTTCAGTGCTCAGCCGTGTCCAACTCTTTGTGACCCCATGGACTGTAGCACTCCAGGCCTCCCTATCCATCACCAACTCCCAGAGTTCACTCAAACTCATGTCCATTGAGTCAGTGATGCCATCCAACCATCTCATCCTCTGTCATCCCCTTCTCCTCCCACCTTCAATCTTTCCCAGCATCAGGGTCTTCCAATGAGGCAGTTCTTCGCATCAGGTGGCCAAAGTATTGAAGTTTCAGCTTCAGCTTCAGTCCTTCCAATGAATTTCAGGACTGATTTCCTTTAGAATTGACTGGTTGGATCTCCTTGCAGCCCAAGGGACCCTCAAGAGTCTTCTCCAACACCACAGTTCAAAAGCATCAATTCTTTGTCACTCAGCCTTCTTTATAGTCCAACTCTCACATCCATACATGACTACTAGAAAAACCATAGCTTTGACTAGACAGACCTTTGTTGGCAAAGTAATGTCTCTGCTTTTTTAATATTGCTGTCTATGTTGGTCACTTGATGAACTTAATTCCTGTTTCTTTAAAAAGAAATTTCCCAATCTTTTATTTAGAAAACTTTCTAATTGATAGGAAAACTGGTAAAATAGCAGAATCAACTCTCATTATGTTCCATTCATCTAAAATCATCAATTTTGTAAGTGGAAGTGAAGTCACTCAGTTGTGTCTGACTCTTTGCGACCCCATGGACTGTAGCCCACCAGTCTCCATCCATGGGATTCTCCAGGCAAGACTACTGGGGTGGATTGCCGTTTCCTTCTCCAGGGTATCTTCCTGACCCAAGGATCAAATCCAGGTCTCCCGCATTGCAGGCAGACGCTTTAACCTCTGAGCCACCAGGGAAGCCAAGGTTTACCTAAACACTTCATATCTTCTTCCTAACAGTAAGGAACTTTCACAGTATACCAAAGCCATTGTCATAGAAATGAGGACTCCTTATTGAGTTAGTTTAGTAGTGACATAGTTATCTGCAATGTTCCCCTTCCATTATAGCTCTGGTCAAATCCTCAGATTGCTCAATGTGATGGCCTGATGGCTTTTCACCTTTTATCTCTCACAGAAATGTACACTTAAAGGGGCTTTTCCTCATGGCCCTTTAGATCATATTTCCCAACTCTATCATGTCAGTATGCTTCATTTTCATTACCTGCCTTATTTTTCTTTTCTTATATTTATTTACTTATTTTCCACATGTATATTTTTTTCTCCCTCTCCACTAACATGTAAATTCTATGAAGAAAAGGATTTGTCTTATTCACCATTTTGCACCAGGACAAAATTGATTTAGTGCAGGGCCAAGATTCAGGAACTATTTCCTTCTACTTTTAAATTTACAAGCTTCCTTACATCTCCATCCCTTTTCAATTATATAAGCAAAACAAAAATAAGACTTTTTTGTCTTTTTTTTAATCTCCACTTTCAGTATTAAACTTTTGATTCTAAACAGGGACATGTACTAGATCTTTTAATAAAAATCAACATTTTCTTACATATTGGTACATGATTAAGGGGTGAAAATAATTCACCTCACTATTTTATTTTATTTTTAATGACTCTGTATAAATTGAACATCATGAGACAGTGATACTACAGATACTCTTTGTGCTGGCTAGACATTAAGTCACTGTATTTTGGGTTTCCTTATATAAACATTTAGATTTTGTTTGGAACATATTCAGGTAAATAGGAGCACATGGATTCTATTTTCCAACGCAGAACTATTTAGTAAAAACTTGCATAGGACCCATGCCCAGAACCCTGATCACTTTCCATTTTGTAATCCTATAAAGTTTGAAGTATTTCCATAATTTACTATTGCTGAATGCAGCTCAGCAGGCATTAAAATTAATGTTGCCTTTCAAATTTGTTTTTATAAGCACCTGAATCTGGAAATCTGTCAAGGGGGACTTTTGCTTACTGAAAACAAACAGCTTGATTTAATTTAGCATATGTATCACCTAAAATGTACAACTTATTATGTGATACGGTATCATCCCACATGGCAGATATGTACCACCAAAGCTTTGTCAAGCACTTAAGCATTTCCATTTGGTTTGGAAAGCAGTCAGAGAAGACTAGGAGTTCATCAGAGAACTTCTGAATGTGGATGGAACTAGTTTCCCCTGCATGCTATTGCCTGCCTTTTAGACCTCCTTAAAGGAAATTTAAAAATCCATAATTTCATAATTTGTTCAGCAGACTTTCATATTTTGCTTGGTAAGCACAAACCTTTAAATTTTGTTGGACTAAGCATTATTTTTTAAATTCCTTTTTAAAATTTGTATTCAAATATAGTTGATTTACAATGTTGTATTAATTTCAGGTATATGATACAGTGATTCAGTTACACATATATATATGTGTATATAAATATATATATTCTTTTTTACATTCTTTTCCATTACAGGTTATTGCAAGATATTGAATATAGTATGTTATTTTTATTATAGGCTTTCAAATTTTTAATTTCCCTCCATTCATCTCTTTCATATACACATGCACACATCTGCACACTTATCATAACTGAACACATTCACTCTTCCTTTGCCTTCTTTTAGACTAAGATTAGTTCTTTCCTCCATAGCAGAATATGCCAATATACTTTATCCATTTTTTCAAACTATTTGAACCACATTATTAATATTGGTAGAGAACTTGTTATTTATAAGTCACTCTGTTGGGAACTGATGAAAGCGATGGGATGATACTTAAAATATAATTTCTGTTTGCAGGAGTTACTTCATATTCATATGCTTTCCGATGCTTAAATCTCTGCTAAGGTTATTCAAAAAGTAAAATTTAGGTATTATTTTAGACTCATGAATCTGGTTAATTTCTGTCTTTTCAGCATGATTACTTGCTATACTAACATCTAGACAACTACTTTTATTTAGTATCAGCATTACTAAATGACCCAGTGTAACTTTAAAAACTATTATACATGTGTTAGTAGTGTTTATAAATTATAAATTATTTATAAAAATAAAGTGATAATGTTAAAATTAATAACAGTAATACATTAATATTTAAGAAAAGGCATTTAGTAATGATAAAACTAATTATGATCAACAAAATTAACTTAAAGTTCATAGGAATATACTTTCTTATACTGAATAATAGTTGTTAAAAATATATTTTAAATAACAATGTTAGCATTTAACACAAGATATGAACTCAATATATAAAAGGGAGTGAAGTCCGTTCAAGGAAGATGAAGGTGTTCATTGAGAGGGCACACTTACAGGTTCATGGTTGGGTGTGGCAGGTACCTGATATCTGTTTATGAGCTCCCAAATCAGAAGGAACTACATTTCTGGACTCCTTCTGCTTAGAGAAGCAAGGATCTAACTCTTAGCACATTAGGAGAGAGAAAGAAGAAATACTGTTTGGAAGTTATTCACATTTGTCTTGTGAACAGAGCCTTTACTGATTCTTATGTTTCTCTTCCTCCTGATAACTGAAGCCTGCTATTCCTTTGCTGTTGTTCATTTACTAAGTCCTGTCCAACTCTTTGCGACCCCGTGAACTGCAGCACGCCAGGCTTTCCTGTCCTTTACTATCTCCAGGAGTTTGCTCAAACTCATGTCCATTGAATCAGCTATTTCTTTAACTAAGTAAAATTTCATTCTATAACTATAGATAAGAACCTTAACCTGTGGATGTTTGGAAGTTAATCTTCTGAAAGACATGCATCTTCAGGGCAATTTTCCATCTTGCGTATCTGATTTATCTGATTGTGTATAATATAAATAAAGCCTGAGTGCAACTGTCAAGTATGAGAACAAGATAGAAGCCTTATATTTGACAAGTTCTTCTTCTTCTTTTTCCTTCCTGTGCTCGATATTGCTTCTATTGCAACTATAGGGGGAAAAGGAGAAAACCTTCTTAATGTATTAGTTATGGTGACACATGAAGGTAACAGCGTGTCATTGTTCACGAATAAACATTTAACTGCTGCTGCTGCTAAGTCACTTCAGTCGTGTCCGACTCTGTGCGACCCCATAGACGGCAGCCCACCAGGCTCCCCCGTCCCTGGGGTTCTCCAAGCAAGAACACTGGAGTGGGTTGCCATTTCCTCAGGCAAGATTTATTTTGAAGAAGTATAGCATACCTAAGGTATTTTCATTCATGCTTCATAGTAACATTGCTAGGATTTTTCTATTTTTCAATACTGTTTTCTAGGAATAGGAGATACTGAGGAAAAAAATATCACTTTTCCCTTTTAAGAACCCATAGTCTATAGGATTTAGATCTATGCTATGCAGATGGTGACTGCAGCCATGAAATTAAAAGACGCTTGCTTCTTGGAAGGAAAGTTATGACCAACCTAGATAGCATATTCAAAAGCAGAGACATTACTTTGCCAACAAAGGTCCGTCTAGTCAAGACTATGGTTTTTCCTGTGGGCATGTACGGATGTGAGAGTTGGACTGTGAAGAAGGCTGAGCACCGAAGAATTGATGCTTTTGAACTGTGGTGTTGGAGAAGACTCTTGAGAGTCCCTTGGACTGCAAGGAGATACAACCAGTCCATTCTGAAGGAGATCAGCCCTGGGATTTCTTTGGAGGGAACAATGCTGAAGCTGAAACTCCAGTACTTTGGCCACCTCACGGGAAGAGTTGACTCATTGGAAAAGACTCTGATGCTGGGAGGGATTGAGGACAGGAGGAGAAGGGGACGCCAGAGGATGAGATGGCTGGATGGCATCACTGACTCGATGGACGTGAGTCTGGGTGAACTCCGGGAGTTTGTGATGGACAGGGAGGCCTCGCGTGCTGCAATTCATGGGGTCGCAAAGAGTCGGACACGACTGAGCGACTGAACTGAACTGAAAGATGCCTTTAAGGATAAAGCCACAAAGGTAAAGAAAATGGAGACATTAACTGTAAGACTAACCTGAGTCTGAACTAGAGTCATCACATACATGATGCATAAGAGAGGCCTAACATACTGAATGTCAGAATTTAAAGTAGAGAAAGGTTTATTGTAAGGCTCCCACAGAGAGAACAGGTTGGCTCGTGCTCAAAATATCTGAACTCCCCTGATGAATTTCAGGGCAGCATTTTTAAAGGAGAGGTAAGGAAGGGGTGTCAAGGGTGCCTGATCATCTTGGCTATGACTCTCTGATTGGTTGATGGTGGGGTAAAACTGCAGTTTCACAGGGGTTAACATCATCAATCCTCATACTCCAGAAGGTCTGGGGATTAAGTGCTCTTGGTCCTTAAGCAGTTAACTTCTTCCATTTGATGGGTATTTTAGCATCTACAAAATAACTCAGGAAATATGCATCAGTTACTGTTGTCTAAGTACTTCAGGAAGAACTAAAGATTCTGTTGACTGCCATATGGTTGCTTTACTATTTAAATTGTTACCAGTTTTTCTGGCCCAACTGCTACTTTTGTCACTACATGTTCACATCCTTTCAATCATTAATTCTTGAGCCAGGCTTTTGTAACTCAGGGGAAGCCCAGGAGGTTACAGCTTTTCTAAAAACAAGAGGCAGGCAGAGGACATGGAGAATCATCTGTCCCAGGAAGGCCCCATTACGTCTGCTCTGTTACACTGATGTAGGACCTTAAGTAGCCTTTCTGATCCTCAAATGCAATGAGAAGAAAGGTAGGTACCTGTCTGTTTTTCTTTGATTGGTTTAGTAGATCAAATTATATGACATATGAAGTAAAATAGAATTATTAGATTTATCACTTAAAAAATTATTAACTTCAAAAATTTGAATTTTGTTTATAAATCCAATCAAGGGTTATTGTTGTTGTTTAGTAGCTAAGTCGTGTCTGACTCTTGCAGCTTCATGGACTGTGGCCTGCCTGGTTCCTCCGTCCATGGGATTTCCCATGCAAGAATACTGGAGTAGGTTGCCATTTCCTACTCCAGTGGATCTTCCTGACCCAGGGATTGAACCCATATCTCTTGCTTGGCAGGTGGATTCTTTACTGATGTGCTACCTGGGAAGCCCCCTATTCAGGGTAAACCATTTGAAAATATTTCTTTTAAAATGTGACCTCTTTCTAGTGGCATTTATGTTGTTGGAATTCTATGAATTGTTACAAAAAAATTCTGATTCTTTTATCTTAGGCCAGAATCTTACCAGCAAGCTAACTTATATTTTAATTCAATTACAATTTACCTTTTTCCAAATTGATAGCTGTATTTTCTGCATGCTGACAGTTTTTCCCAGACTTAGCCCTACATGATTGAGTAATGTTTATAAATAAAATCAGAAAAAAATAAATAAAGGGAAGCCCAATATAATCACATTCCATCCTAATATTAAATATTTGCAGCATAATAAAAAGTACACGGGTTTTATCATAGGATTTTGACTTTATAATTTAGTTAGTATTTATTGTTTGAAATAAAGATTGTTTATTAAACTAGGATGTTAGATTAACTCTCTGAAATAGTCTTCATCTCCAAAGACTAGAATGAGTTATTTTGTCACTACATTGAATAGTGTATATAATTTTCTGAATTTTAAGATTTTTCTCCCTCAGTATTGGTACTTAGACCTTTTCTCCAACTCACCAGTTAATAAGTATCAGCAAACTATATCACATATAAATCAATACTTATATGCATTAATGGAAATAATTAAAAATGGAAAATTATGCTATACTACCAACTTATCTTTTCTGTACTTCAGAATATACTTTATTTTGCACAGTCATAATGTACTCATATTTATCCTGATAGAAATGTTTCCAGTTCATATGAGAGAATTAAATATGTCAGCATGAGAATGAAGAAAATTAAATATTTCTTTTGTCATGGGCACAAAAATCCCCAAAGAGCTCTATGACTGCAGGTGCTTTTCCATATTAGCACTGGGTTAGATGATCTTTAAAATCTGTTCCAGCTCTTCATTTCTATAATTACTCAAAAATTAGATGTAGCCAAAATGAACTAAAATATGAATGTAGGCTTTAAATGGAATTATTGACTTTAAAAACACTTAGGAAAAGTAATTAAATGATGGGCCATAATTAGTGAGGGCTCAATCTGGGTCTGGACAGAAAACTAAATATCAGTGATTTTAGTAGAGAAGCATTTTAGTGTGAGAAATTGTGTAAGTATTGGAGAAGTGGAAAAGCAGTTGGGGAACACTGAGATATCACAGAGGTAGTAACTAAGGAAAGCAGGGCTGTGGGGATTCGAAACAAAGGCAGCAATTTAACATTGGAAGGAAGCCTGAAGTTTAAAGGAGGGATCTTGCCCTCAGTGATGAGACTCAGACCTCAGAGAAAAGAACATTGCTCAGTGAGGGCTGGTGCCTCAGGAAGTCAGATGAGGGTCCTGGCCATCTGAAATTCAGTTTTCAGAAAAGAGGGTGCCATCCAGTTGTTGCTGAGGAGACCCAGTAAGGCTGGTTTTAAGAAGGTGGAAGGCAAACTGCAAACTGGAATCAGTTTCAACTGCCAGGATAAAGAACTATTACTGGAATAATGCTGACAGGAGGGAACTGGAAGCAAACAGGAGGAGTGAGTCCTTTCTCTAGTTCAGACTTTCCATCTTCCTCTAGTGAAAACGAAGAGAGAGCCAGCTGATAATTGAGAAATGCAGTTCTCCAAGTTCCAGGTTCTATCTCACAAAGCAAAGTGCAGAAGGGAGGATTTGAAGCTGAAAAATAATAGCTTAATAACCAGTACAATGAGGAGACAATCATAGCAATGCCTTAGAGTACAAGTAAATAATCAAAAGTAAAATGAGGGAGAAACTGTGTTAGATTGTTGAAGCAAAAGCAGCATTTTCCTGAGGTTTGTATTTCTCCAAATGGTCTTGAAGTTACAGCTTATTTATTTTATAGAAGAAAAAGTTCAACTACCTCATCATTATACTGAACAAGAAGTTATTTACTAGTTAGATGATAAGTAATGGCAATTAAATACCACCAACACTCCATTAAATGAAACCTGAAGCTCTTGTACAACAAGTTGTTGTTTTTCTCCCCATAGAATTCACATACATTATACATGTAAACACATGGTTAAACAACTTTTTTTTTTTAAACTTGCTAATTTTATTTTCCAACATGGAATATTAGCAAATAATGGGCATGCGTTTACAAATTTTATGCCAGTGTTATTTTGAGAATTAAAACCTAAAATATATGGTAAAGCACATACTTTTAAAAATAATTGGTCCATTTAATGAAAAGCAAATCAGAACATGAACTCTTCTTATGTCAAAAAGAAAAGAACTATTGTAGTAAAACACACTGAATCATGTACTTACAATTTCAGTGACTCTATAATTGCAATAAAATTTGTACAATATTGTGGTACAACTCTTGGAGTGTTCCAGCTGCACTGACAACATAACTGATCCACCCAATTATTTTACACTTTTGAAATTGATTGACTAATGGAAGTGACTCAGTTAATTAGTTATTTAGTCATTATGTGATATAACAAATTTGATTGAGATTTAAAATCTATTTTGTATCTAATTCTCAACATAATTACCAATGAAGATAAAAGTTAAAGTAGAAACTGGTAAACAGATGATCCTTAACTTTGAGTAGAAGAAATTATGTATATATATTATATATATATATATATAAATACATATATATATGATTTTTATATAGAAGTTTTATATAACTATTCAGATATTAGATAGATATAGCTCTTGCCTGGAAAATCCCATGGACGGAGGAGCCTGGTAGGCTGCAGTCCATGGGGTTGCTAAGAGTTGGACATGACTGAGCGACTTCATTTTCGCTTTTTATTTTCATGCATTGGAGAAGGAAATGGCAACCCACTCCAGTGTTCTTGCCTGGAGAATCCTGGGGATGGGGGAGCCTGGTGGGCTGCCGTCTATGGGGTCTCACAGAGTCAGACACGACTGAAGCAATTTAGCAGCAGCAGCAGCAGCAGCAGCAGCTATAATTCATTTTGCCAAAACTTGGAAAAGTCCATACTAGTTTTTGTTCAACCACATTATAGATTTTAAGCCAAGTTACATTTATAGGATTATATTCAAATTTTATCTTTTTTACTAAAATATGAACCTTTTTGCTCTTTATAATGTGATTTCAATGAGACTGGCAGAATTTAAATATTTTTGCACATGATTATGCACCTTTGCGGAGAAGGCAATGGCACCCCACTCCAGTACTTTTGCCTAGAAAATCCCATGGACGGAGGAGCCTGGTAGGCTGCAGTTCATGGGGTCACTAGAGTCGGACACGACTGAGCAACTTCACTTTCACTTTTCACTTTCATACATTGGAGAAGGAAATGGCAACCCACTCCAGTGTTCTTGCCTGGAGAATCCTAGGGAGGGGAAGCCTGGTTGGCTGCCGTCTATCGGGTCGCACAGAGTCGGACACGACTGAAGCGACGCAGCAGCAGCAGCAGCAGCATGCACCTTTGAGACTTCAGGGGAAAGAGATTCATATCTTCATCCTTTTAGTTTAATTCACTTTGATAGGATGGCATCAAGATGCCAAGTAAACTATTACACTCTATCCAGTCACTAATGTAACATTCAGAAATCCAGAATAACTAAACCTGGGTGAAAGCTTTAATTAGTATTAAGTTACTTATAATTAAACTAATTAGAACTTCAATTGCTACTTTGCATAATTCATGCATTAATATTTTTTAGTTAATATCTATTATGAAAGATGAGGAGGTCATGGTAACATATTCCAGTATTCTTCCCTAAAGAATCCCGATAACAGAGGAGCCTGGCAGGTTATGGTCCATATGGTTGCAAAGAGTCAGACATGACTGAAGCAACTTAGTATGTATGCATTATGAAAGATATGGTGTTAGGAGCTATGAGGAATGTAAAATGGTTTAGCTCAGTCACAATAAATTCCAAGTTTTCTAAGACATATCACATTTAAAAAGTTATCCCCATATCAGACCTATATATTTTAATTTTTAGTTCATAAATAGTCTCAATAGTATAAAACTTACTAAAGAGAACTCCTGAGGTTCTGACAAGTAATACAAGTTGGTGGAGTCAGTAAATTGCATAAAAGATTAAATGCCAGACAGCTTCCTTAACCAGATTATTATATAGGTCAGTAAGTATAGAACAGATGACCTCTAAATGTCTTTTTTATAAACCAGAATTCTTTTGACCACTCCTGTTGGAATCTATTATTTAGTAAATTTTTAATTGCAGCTCCGTGTGACACTGCATTTTCTCAGGGATCTGGTGGCTTTTGGGAGAAAAGTCATCTGTTTAGTGATGTAGCAGTGGCCTGTTTGAACTTTTCTGTGTCAGAATTCAGTAGTCTTGACAGTTACTATTGTTTTCAATGGCTGAATGTTGCAAAGTTGTGACACCTGCAAATTCCTGAAATATTGAGAACTGAAAAATCTAGACAGGCAAATTGATGTCCATTATAGATAATTATAGACTGAATTCATGGTTACTTTTCCACATTCAGAGAAAGCAGCTGTTGTTGCTCTAAGTCTTGAACTTTTTTCTTGGAGAATAAAGGAATAGTTGTCTATCACAAATAATTCTTGATTTCTGAAATAAATATGATTTTTCACAAATACTCTGACATTGGATAGATATATGAGGTTTTAAGAAGTGACTTATTTACTCCTTCCTTACAGATACTCCCCTGAAAATGTCCTTGTTTTTGTGTCCTGTTCTTATGCATAGACGGATTTAGAGACAAACTGTTTACTTTCTGAAGTACTGTATTTGGCCAAAGAATTCCGTAATGGTCTGAGAGTGTTATGAAAATATGACTATGCATTAAACATGACACATTGTCCACAAAGAAGTAGTAATTGCACTGAATTTTGTTCATTGCACTGATGCTTCATTGGTCTCTAAGTTATTCCAAGGCAGGTGGAATAGCTTCTGCATTGTCTATCAGGCTTTTCATGCTTTCAGTAGACTGTACCTAAGAACACAATTTAGAAGCTTCTAAATCCTTTAATACTTAGCTACTCTCTTATTTAATAAATGTTAATATTTCTAATTGTTTTGACTAATTGGATAAACAATAAAAATATGTCAAAAATGTTTTGATTCAGATCGAATAATCTTTTCTGACAAAAATAGAAGCATTTATCTACTTTGCCAATTTCATTCATTAAATTCTTCAAGGAATTTTTGGTTTCTTTTCATCTACTTACATGAGAACTATATGGTCTCATTTTGTTCTCTTTATTATTTATTAATTATCCTCATAACCTAAGTTACTTTTTAATAAAGCTGCACTTACCTTCTTAAAATAAACTGTGTGCCTTTCCACTCTAATAGTATTCTTGATTTTCTTTTAGAAAAAAGACGAAATTTGTTATATTTCTGTTCTTACCTTCCAATTTTCAAAACGAAAACAAAACAAAAAAACAATAAATCGAGATATTTCAGTCCATTGCTTAAATTCTTCTGAAGATTTCTGGACCATTATGTTGTCATTTGAATAAGTGAAGACTTTAATGAGGTGCCTGTGCCAGGTTGCATTAGATGAGTGATTAAAAGCTCCCACGAGGTCCACAGCTCTTGTATTTCCTTGAATCCAATTTGCCTTCTGACCCAGGAGTTCCACCATGGATTTCCCACTCATGATTTGTTTTTCCTTTTCAACTCCTAACTCCAAAGTAGTTTATAAATATCTCATTATCAGAGGTCATCTTTCTGGATGTACAAACTTATTTCTCCTGTTCTTAATTTCTCTCTAGAAAAATCAGTGTTGGTAAAAGAGATGAAAATAGTTACAATTCCAAGTTCTTTATTGGTATATTGCGGTTGTTGGCCCACTTGATATTTTGGTGTGGGGTTTCAGAATTGTGGCAAAGACAAAGCTGTTCTGTTGCATAAGACAGACAGAATAATCTGTAAGATCCCCAAAGGAGAGTCAGGCCATGATTTTAAGGTGTCATTGAGAGATCCCCATTTCACCTCACCCAAAGAGCTGGCTTTTCAGAACCTGTTTTATCTGCTTCAGAAAGAGAAAGGGTTGGCTGACAAGACTTAAACTTCTGGCTCCAGGCAGTCTAGGCTCTCATGTGGATTCCTAGATCACTAAGCCAAGCCCTGCCACTCTCAGAAACTTAGTATTTATACATAGATGATGATTATGCCAATCAAGTTGACTTTGATCATGTGAGTCAAGTTGAATCAAAGTCAGTCTGTCATTTTTTCCTTCCAATATCAATTATGAGTAACTTCATTTAACTTACTTTCATGTATTTATAGATTCTTTTTTCTCAAAGAACATCAGAGCTGATGTTGACTAAATATTATAATCTTCTCTTATCTACAAAAATACAGTGAAAAACAAAAAACAGATTCCTCCTAATTGCAAGAAAATCTATGTTGTATGTTGATAATGATGTTTGTAAATCAAGAATTATAAAACTAGAACATGCATGTTGTGTTATTTTCATATTATCTTTGAGGAAAAATCCTTGCAAACCTTCTTTTCAAATCAAATTTTTTTCCTACATTTATTGTTATGCATATTTGGCTTTTTTAAGAGATAGACCATAAATTTCTGGGCATCTGAAGTGAGTAAATAAGGGAATATAATTAATATTTTAAATTACAATTCTCTCAGAGAACGGGCAAAATGTACATGGCTACTTTAATCTCTATATAAAATTATGACAGGAATAATGAGATAAATACTGCTAAATAACAACATAAATTTTCATGCTGATTTCTAGAACAAATGTTCATTAGCATGTATTTTCATTTAAAAAAATGTCACAATTGCTAGTGAAATATAGCAGTTAAATTTTATTTGTATTAAATACAGACAGAAGAAGAATGGCAGATAGTACTGAATATTTATTTCTTGATATTGGCCATAGCATGTACATATGTAATTTAGTAAATGAAGTAAAACAGTGGTAACCATTTGGCACTTCGGGAGATGGCAAATTGACCTTGTCTGTAGGCTCTGCATAACATGAATTTGAAAATTTTTACATTATGATTGAACAGCATTCAGCAGTAAAGTATTTGTTAAAAGAATCCCTTCAACTCTAAGTCATCCAGAAAAGTGAAACACTAGACACACCCCTTGCCCCCAATCCTAGAAAATTAAAAAAAGGTAAAAATTATACTTTGACCTGGCTCTCTTCTTTTTAAAGATTGTATATGCTGTCATTTTGATTCCTTACTCTTTTTCTCAGGTGTTTATACAATTCTCCTGTTTGAGGCCAATCGTGACAACAACTAAGTCATTATTCTTACTTGCACACTTCAAAATGTGGCCCAACTTTATATTTCATTTGGATAAAGATTAAGTCATCAGGGGTAAAGTTGGTTGTAGCTTATACACTCAAGTATAAGCCGTCTTCTATACTTCATATTTCTCCCACATTTCTAGGCAAATTGAAGTATACTAGCTAGCAGTTCAAATATGTTTGACTTCCAAGTAACTGGAATAAAAGAAATTCATTTTAAGTGAGTTTGAGATAAGAAAAGCTGAAAAAGTTATTTCTGAATGAACTGTAATGCAAGCTATTAAGTAAAAACTTTCATAGTTCTCTTATGTACAAGATATCTGAATCACAGCAAAGATTATTATATATATATATATCTCAGAGAAGCTCTGAAGGCACAGATTGAATAATACAACTGTATCTGTTAATTCTAGCAATAAGGTAAGAGAGAAGAATTTTACTATGAAAAGAAAAAAGAAAAAAATTTACTATGAAAATATGCCAGATTTGTTCAGTCACTAGGATGTGTCTGACTCTTTGTGACCCCATGGACTGTAGCACACCAGACTTCCCTGTCCATCACTAACTCCTAGAGCTTGCTCAAAATCATGTCCATCAAGTCGGTGATGCCATCTAACCATCTCATCCTCTGTCATCCCCTTCTCCTCCCACCTTCAATCTTTCCCAGCATCAGAGTCTT
Source organism: Bos indicus x Bos taurus (assembly GCF_003369695.1). Taxonomy (NCBI): domain Eukaryota; kingdom Metazoa; phylum Chordata; class Mammalia; order Artiodactyla; family Bovidae; genus Bos; species Bos indicus x Bos taurus. The sequence goes on from NC_040079.1 coordinate 84,787,222, forward strand.
TTCCAGTGAGTCAGCTTTTCACATCAGGTGATGAAAGTATTCGAGTTTCAGTTTCAGCATCAGTCCTTCCAATGAATATTAAGGACTGATTTCCTTTAGGATTGACTGGTTTGATCTACTTACAGTCCAAGGGACTCTCGACAGTCTTCTTCAGCACCACATTTGAAAGCATTAATTCTTTAGTGCTTAGCCTTGTTTATGGTCCAAATATCACATGCATATATGACTACTGTAAAAACCATAGGTTTGATTATACAGACCTTTGTCAGCAAAGTAATGTCTCTGCTTTTTTAATGCTGTCTAGGTTTGTCAATGGCACCCTACTCCAGTACTCTTGCCTGGAAAATCCCATGGACGGAGGAGCCTGGTAGGCTGCAGTCCACTGGGTCGATAAGAGTTGGACAGGGCTGAGAGACTTCACTTTCACTTTTCACTTTCATTGGAGAAGGAAACGGCAACCCACTCCAGTGTTCTTGCCTGGAGAATCCCAGAGACGGGGTTGCCTGGTGGGCTGCTGTCTATGGGGTCACACAGAGTCGGACACGACTGAAGCGACATGCAGCAGCAGCAGCAGCAGAAGGTTTGTCATCAGAGAAAGCAATGGCAAACCACTCTAGTACTCTTGCCTGGAAAATCCCATGGACGGGAGCCTGGAGGGTGCAGTCCATGGGGTCGCTGAGGGTCGGACACAACTGAGCGACTTCACTTTCACTTTTCACTTTCATGCATTGGAGAAGGAAATGGCAACCCACTCCAGTGTTTTTGCCTGGAGAATCCCAGAGACGGGGGAGCCTGGTGGGCTGCTGTCTCTGGGGTCGCACAGAGTCGGACACGACTGAAGCGACTTAGCAGCAGCAGCAGGTTTGTCATAGTTTTTCTTCCAATGAGCAAGCGTCTCTTAATTTCATGGCTGCAGTCATCATCTGCAGTGATTTTGGCATCTATTTGCCAAGCTCTTCCTTTTGTAAAGTAGACTGAATTACGAAATATATAAATTCTCACCCAGCATTTTGAAGCTCCCTATCAATCAATAGTCCTATCTTGCATTTTATTATGCATTTTTCACATTCATCTTTCTTCATGAATATTTCTACATAACTGAAAAATATCTTATTGCATTTTAGAAAGCTGAATTCACATTCAAATTATGTCTCACTTTACTATTTTAGTGAAATCTCTACATTAAGTTTAAAGCATTCATTTGACTTCATTCTTTTGCCATTTATTCTGTCATGGATCCTCTCACAAATCAGAAAGCAAGTGGTATAGTATCAAAAGTCTTAAATAATATATAGGAAGCATTTAAGCAGAAAACAAGCTTTATACTTTAATCAAGTGGAGAATTACTTTGGCTGTCGCATTACAAGATGCCATTATGTGAATGGCATATATTGGGTTGAGTCGTACACAACCTGTGCAGCCATATACAGGAGAAAAAGTAGTCAAACAAGTCGAAGTTGTAGAGATTCAATATGCATGTCTTACTTTCCAATCTTCCTTAACAGTAGTAAGAAAAACTTTGCTGACTCTTGTCATTTTGGTGTTCCTGTAACCATACTAAAAAATAGTACTGAATAGACACTTACAATGTACTTGGCATTATTATAAGCATCTGCCATTGATTCCCTTAATACTCACAACAGTCCTGTAAAGCAAATTTTATCCTCATTTTACAAAAAAGGAAATTGAGGTACAAGAGGGCCAAGTAGCCAAGGCCAAACATCTGGTGAGCAGTAAATCTCCTGAGCCTCTTTAGATTGCGTTTTACAAATGAAGATCCTAGGATTTATATCCGTCACTTTTCTTTTCTCAGTATTTCTTATTTATCTGGACATTATAAACCAGCCTACCTTTTATTATTACCTATATGTCAGTGGTATATTGAATGAATGAATGAACAAATGAATAATGAATGAATGATGTCTGTGTTGTTAATGATATTTCTCCTATTCTACAGATATATTCAACCACATGCATTCTACTTATGTATCTCACAAATGCTTTACATTGAATTGGTTCAGTTCTGTATTTATTATCTGCCCCATCAGCACTCGCACCTCTAAGCTATTCACTCTGCCTGTGGTCCCTATATAACTGTGCTATGTACCTATTTTTGTCTCAGAAACAATTACTCTTTTTTTAAATTTATTTTTAATTGGAGGATAATTGCTTTACAATATATGTTGGTTTCTGCCATATGTCAACATAAATCTCTCTTTAAAAAAAACAGAATCTGTGAAGAATTTGCAAATTGCATTTCTCCTATACTACTGGACTTCCTTTCAGTACCCATCAGTAGCAATGCAGAGAAATTGGCCAGGAGGAAGAAGGGAGAATATAATTTCTTTCATGTGTTTGCTGTTCCTCTCAGCATCATCTTCGCAGCAACTGGTTCCAGCATCCAGCTCCTTCTTGGATACACAGAACAAGCTTTATTGTTTCCCTGCAGTAGCCAGCCGCACTGGCTTTCAGGGGTCTGACCTCTAAATCCATAGAAACTTCCCTCTGAGCTTCTAGGTTCTCATGACTGCAACTTTTTCCCTTTGTTCCCTCAGTTCTAGGTAGTAGCTGCTTCCTGCAATTATGTATTTAGTCATAGCTTTAATTCTCCTTGCCTCTAACACCAGTGTAACCAATCACCTATGTTGAATTCCATCTGTTAAAAAATCTAATAGGCTTTCTATTTTCTGTCTGGTATACTCATGTGAACTTCCTTTGATGACTTTAATTTCTTTCCCTGACTGTTTCAGGCATTTTCTTTACCTACTCCAATTCATTTCTTTTCCACGTTCAGCTGATTTCTGAAAAATGTTAATTATAAACTACAGTATGTACAAAATCTATCTTGTCTACTTTATGTCAATCAAAATCCAGTGATTAAGATCAAGCAGTTTTATCCAGAAGGCCTGGATTCAAATACTAGACCTGTTTGTTAGCTTTAGAGACCTGGGTGAGCTGGTTTATCACCAGCCGTCCTGAAAGAGCTAATTTAGGGAAGAATATTGATGACTATAACCTGACAGAAACTGCTATTGAGAGAATTATAATCTTTGCACTTCATGGTTTCAGAATTATACTTTTGTCCTCTTCTATTTTGCAGAGTCAAAGAGAAGAAAAGAGTGCAAGAAAATGAGGGATAAAAAGTGTAGAATGTGGGACTTGGGGTGAACAAAGAATCCAGTTAGAGACAAAAAAAAATGATAATTGTTTCAAATGAAAAGGCAGAAACACATAAACACACGCACGTATATATGAAGCTGTATATATACAGTAATATATATGTGTACATATGCAAAAATATATATATTTTTGTATATATTAATATATAAGTAAACATATTTGGTATATGTTACATTTTATGTATCAATTTTATGTTAATTCATAATTTTAACATAATTACATATATAATCATTTCATTAGTACTTGCAGTCTAATACCATCTTTGCCCAAATGATTATTTTGGCCATTATTCCTTAAAAATTATGAAGAACTTAGTTTGTTAGGGATATAACAAATGCTAGATTTACTGAAAATAACCTGCTATTTAAAACATGTTTTATTCTGTCTTCTTTCAAACAGTTCTCTCTAATAAAATCAATTAAAACTATATTCAGTTAAATATTTTAGCCTTGTTTTTGATATATGACACTTTTATCAAAACTCCAAATATGGTTGGTGTACGTTTGGGTGAAAAGATACCAAAATACAAATATAAATATTGACTTAAGCTATGTTATACTTACATTGCAAGATTATGGTATGTTTATCTGGCTAAATGTAGCCTTGTGATTAATAAAATTATTGTTGTCTTGTGCTTAGGTAACAACAAAAGAAATTCACTTATCACATCTAGTTTTTTAGAGCATTCTTAATATGTATCTGTATAATTCAGTTTGGTAGTTATCATTATGAATTGTAAAGAGCTATGGATGAGTCAATGGGTAGAAATTCTGGTGGGTAGAATGCCATTTTTGCTGCTTTCAACATTTGTTGAGCCCTGACCTGTCTTGCCTAGGCAATATTAAATTATTAAAAGGCTATATTAAAAGTTCTATAAGGAAAATCTTGATCTTCTCTATGTTCTTTAACTGTCTACTTCATTGTGTTTGGCATGATTCCCAGCTATATCCTTATTCATATAATAATTGTGTTGAGTTCTTAAAAAATTCATGTGAAAGAGGGCACTTCCCAAGTTAAAAAGAATAAAATCAGTTTTCTATTTAATTGTGCTGATACACTTTCCACATCTTAATTATTTTAAATAAAGGTGTTATATTTTTTGTTTTTGCACCACAAATGTTTCTTAAAATGGTTGACATATGTGGTTCATGGAATCAGATCAAGTGGCAAATTTTCTGAATGTTCAGTAAAGTTAGACACAGGTGTTTCAATAATTTCCTGGAGATATAAGCTACATTAAAATTGTTTTACATAATAAATACTTCCGGTGAAACAAATGCCAAGGTGATTTAAAAATAGCTGTAGGTATTAAAAAATAATACTTAAAACAGTCTTATTGCTAAAAAAGACTAAATAAAGGGCTTATGGCTCAGCTCATGAAAAGCAAGGGATTTGTGTCTATGAAAATGCCTCCAGGGTAGGGAGTCATACCTTGTATATCTCTTTTATTTTTCTGAAGCATCTGGTTTGGGAATACATATATAAAAATGCTTTTACTTAATGACTACTTAAGCTAATAATTGTTAATTTTTACTTATGGGTCTCTGCAGATGGTAGGAATAACTCATTCCATTCAATCAACACATACCTAATTGACTGCTTCTAGAACTCTGACATGAACTAAGGATACTATGTTGAAAAATCCAAGTGTTGTCTTAGATTCCATGAATTTAGAGTCTAATTGGGGAAATGAATAAAAATAAATAAATAATTGTAAATAATCCAAAAAATCTAAAAAATTAGCATATTTACTAATATAGCTAACCATAATTTTGTATCTTATATAGGCAACCAATAGCTAAAAAATACAAGTGAAAAGGCAATCTAGAAACTGTTTATAACGCGTGTTATGTCAAATAATCAGTATCTATAGTATATGAAATATTCTTTGGAATCAATTTTTTTTTTAAAGACAAACAGCATAAACTAAATAACAGAAGAAATATGAATGGGTATTTCTTAACAGGGGTATTAAATTTGGTTAGTTGAACTGTTCATGCACATTAGTAATTAGGAAAATAAAAATGAAGACTTCAATGAGATGTATTCTTGTGCAACTTACTTTGGCAAAAATAGGTATTTATACCAAGTGTTTGAAAGCATATCAAACAACCAGAAACTTACATAAATTGTTGATTGGACTGCAAATTAGAATAAGCTATTTCAACAATAATTTAGTATTATATATGAAGATTTATATTCCCTACAACATCTGTCTACTTTTAGCGATATGGTCTATAAAAACTCTTGCATAAGACTAGCTTCTGGAAAGGAGCTTGGCAAATTCTCAGGTGGTTTATCAAACCACCAAGCATGAAATGGGCCAAATATGAGCCTGGAACATCTTACAGAATGCTTTCATTAGCAAAAATGCTGGAAATAACCCAACATCCATTGGCAAGAGAATCCACAAATAAATAGTGGTATATTCACACAGAGTAATATTATGCAAAGTGAGAAAAATGACTTCTTATTATACTAACAACATAAATCTTATAAATAAAATTTTAAGTGAAAAAGTTAACCTATACACATACAGAAATTACATTAGTTTTATAAATTCCTCAAACAAAACATATATTGTTTATATATACATGTATATTTGTATGCCTAAATCTATAGAAAAACAAGAGAATGACTAATTTTAAAAGTTCAAGATAGCCATTGGGGAAGTAAGAATAGGGAGAAGCATACAAGTAGAGATTCAATGTTATTGGTAATGTTTAGTGATTTTATTGGAAGAAGGCAATGGCAACCCACTCCAGTGTTCTTGCCTGGAGAATCCCGGGGACGGGGGAGCCTGGTGGGCTGCCGTCTATGGGGTCGCACAGAGTCGGACACGACTGAAGTGACTTAGCAGTAGCAGCAGTGATTTTATTAAGTAGTAGATTGTTAGGCTTGTTTTATTAGCATATTTCAAAAGCTATATATACAATAGTGCATGTATAAGATTTGCATAATAAACATTTGTTTGAGTAGAGAAAATCAATTTGGGGGGAATCTCTCAATTTGGGAAGGACATATTAAGTCTTGGACTTCCCTGGTGATCTAGTGGTTAAGACTCTGTGCTTCCACTGCAGGGGATGTAGGTTTTATCCCTGGTTGAGGAACTAAGTTCACACATGCCACATGGTATGTAGCACATTATGGGCTTCTCTGGTGGCTCAGACAATAAAGAATCTGCCTGCAATGCAGGAGACCTGAGTTCAGTCCTTGGGTTGGGAAGATCCCCTGGAGAAGGGAATGGCTACCCACTCCAGTATTCTTGCCTAGAGAATTCCATGAACAGAGGAGCCTGATATGCTATAATTCATGGGGTCACCAAGAGTTGGACACACCTGAGTGACTAACATATTCACTTTCCATTAAATTTAAGTAGTCATAAAAATATTCAATAATTGCCCCACATAGACAGTTGGATATATGAATTGGAGCAAAGAAAGGAGACCTGGCAAGTAGGGAAAAATCTAGAATATAAGATCTTGGAATGCCATATAAACATACATATGTGTGTGCTCAATTGCGTCCCATTCTTTGCCACCCCCTGGACTACAGCCTGTCAGGCTCCTCTATCCATGGAATTTTCCAGGCAAGAATACTAGACTGGGTTGCCATTTCCTATTCTCCAGGGGATCTTCTAGACCCAGGGATCAAACCCACGTCTCTTGCATCTCCTGCATTGGCAGGCAGATTCTTTACCACTGTGCCTCCATGTATACATATATGAAAAAATAAAGTCCTAATGAAGTCATGCTTCACATAGTTAGGCAGAGGAAGACTGCTAATCAAGGAATCTGATAAGAACTGACATTTCTGATGGAAAGTAAACAAGCAATCAAAAAGCTAGAGCTGGTTTAAGGAGGGCACAATAACTGTATAGATTCTAGTCAAGAAGCAGAATAAATGGCTGAGTAATACTCCATTGTGTATATGTACCACAGCTTTCTTATCCATTCATCTGCTGATGGACATCTAGGTTGCTTCCATGTCCTGGCTATTATAAACAGTGCTGCGATGAACATTGGGGTACACGTGTCTCTTTCCCTTCTGGTTTCCTCAGTGTGTATGCCTAGCAGTGGGGTTGCTGGATCATAAGGCAGTTCTATTTCCAGTTTTTTAAGGAATCTCCACACTGTTCTCCATAGTGGCTGTACTAGTTTGCATTCCCACCAACAGTGTAAGAGGGTTCCCTTTTCTCCACACCCTCTCCAGCATTTATTACTTGTAGACTTTTGGATCACAGCCATTCTGACTGGTGTGAAATGGTACCTCATACACAATGGAGTATTACTCAGCCATTAAAAAGAATACATTTGAATCAGTCCTAATGAGGTGGATGAAACTGGAGCCTATTATACAGAGTGAAGTAAGCCAGAAGGAAAAACACCAATACAGTATACTAACGCATATATATGGAATTTAGAAAGATGGTAACAATAACCCTGTGTACGAGACAGCAAAAGAGACACTGATGTATAGAACAGTCTTATGGACTCTGTGGGAGAGGGAGAGGGTGGGAAGGTTTGGGAGAATGGCATTGAAACATGTAAAATATCATGTATGAAACGAGATGCCAGTCCAGGTTCGATGCATGATACTGGATGCTTGGGGCTAATGCACTGGGACGACCCAGAGGGATGGTATGGGGAGGGAGGAGGGAGGAGGGTTCAGGATGGGGAACACATGTATACCTGTGGTGGATTCATTTTGATATTTGGCAAAACTAATACAATTATGTAAAGTTTAAAAATAAAATAAAATTAAAAAACAAAAACAAAAAAAAGTAATTCAAAACAAACAAACAAAAAAAAGAAGTAGAATAAAATGGAGTCATAAAAAAGAATATATAATTGCATAATGACAAAAGCAGTGGATTCCTAGACGTAGAGTCCAAAACAGAGTGAATTGAAGAGTGGATGGAGAATATGCTGGAATATCCTGAATAAATTTCCATTATAAACACCCAAAAAGTTTAGATAAAAATAGGAAAATTTACTTCATGTGCTTTGTTGAACTGGAAAGAAAGTCAGGAAACATTAAGACTAGAGCAGAGCATGGATTCAGTGAGATGAGCTAACCCCTAAGGGAGAGTGACTCAGAGCCTCTAAGACCTGAGTGTTAGCTTAAGATCTGTTTAAGAGATAGGAATGAAAATCCACAATGCCAAAAAATTTTTCATAATGATAGTAGAAAATTACTAGTTTTCTACTATATTATATACAAAAGCAAAAATGGGGTGAAACTGCTGACATCTTTGAATGATCTAGGCAGTGATAACAAACCAAACTGATAATTGCATCTCTTTTAATCACTATGCATTTGTAAAAAAAAGTTAATAAATAAATTAAAAGGCCAGTTTATACTTCAAAGTGTCCTGAAAGAAGCAATTAAAATTATTAATTACAGTCATCCATCAGTATCTGTGAGGGACTGATTTCAGGATCCTCTACAGATGCCAAAATCTATAAATATTCAGGTCCCTTATACAAAATGATGTAGTATTTGCATGTAAGATATGCACATCCTTCTGTATACTTTAAATCATTTCTAGATTACTTGTAATACATTGTTGTTTAGTCGCTAAATTGTGTCCAACTCTTCTGCAATCTCATGGATTGTAGCCCTCCAGGCTCCTCTGTTCCTAATACAATATAAATGCTATATAAATAGTTGCAAACACAATGCAAATTGCTAGGAAAATAGTTGCTGGTGTGCTGCATATTCAAGTTTTGCTTTTTGGAATTTTCTGGAAAAATGTTTTTCTAATATTTTCAATCCCTGATTGGTTGACTCCATGGGTGTGGAACTATGGATATAGAGGGATGGATTGTATTTATAATCTCTACCCTTGGGTACACATTTTAAAATTATTTTCTGTAATCATGTGGGAAGCATGTATAAAGATTCGTGCTGTATATGCCACTGTGATAGCTGTTTCAAGGAAAATACCTATATGATGTTTTGAGTTGTTAGTTTAATCAGCCACTTATTCATGGAGCCGCTTTTGGAGGGTGGGGGGCAAGAATACTGGAGTGGGTTGCCATTCCCTTCTCCAGGAGATCTTCCTGACCCAGGGATTGAACCCGGGTCTCCTGCCTTGTAGGCAGCTGCTTTACGCTGTGAGCCACCAGGGAACATAATGTTTTTACTTGAAATAAATAACTGACAGATAAACCATGGTTATTCCTATTTTGGTACTTGGCAGAGATCTTTTTGAAAATAAACAAAGTTAGCCTGTCATATCAAGGAAAGCAGTTAACAGTATTTGTTGCCAATAATAAAATTGGAGTCTTGGAACAAAACTTACAATTTGGGTACATTGTCTCCACCACCATAAACTTGACAGCTTCCCAGTTCTAAATGTCTTGTCTGAGGAGATAATAACAAAAGTTCCTCTTTTATTTGTATCAGGAAATATGCTAACATTTGAAGATCTGTGTAACTCAATGAACCAGTATCTTCCAAACGATCAACTCATCATGTTATATAGTCATGCTTAGGTAAAGTATATATCTCAAGTGCAAAGATAAACTGATGAATTTTTTATATGTATATAATTTATTTATTTACTTTTGGCTGTGCTGAATCTTTCTGCATGGGCTTTTCTGTAGTTGAGAAGAGTAGGGGCTGCTCCCTAGCTACAGTGCTTAGGCTTCTCATGGCGGTGGCTTCTCTTGTTGTCATGGGCTCTAGGCCCACGGGCTTCAGTATTGCAGCATGTGGCCTCAGTTGTTGTGGCTCCCGGGCTCAAGAACACAGGCTCAGTAGTTGTGAAACACAGGCTCAGTATTTGTGAAACACAGGCTTCGTTGCTCTGTGTCATGTGGCATCTTCCCAGATCAGGGAGCAAACCTGTGTCTCCTGCATTGACAGACCAATTCTTTACCACTGAGCCACCAGAGAAGCCCAAACTGATGGAGTTTAATGTGAAAGAGTATGAAAAATGTACTGACATGATTTCATATTTTACATTGTCGCTATCTTTTAAGCTACTATCTACCACTTGTCAAATTTTAGTGCAATAGCAAAACAAAAATTCCTAGTTATCTAAAAAGATTATTCAAATCATCCATCCTTTTTCAGTTACATATTTTTGTGAGCTTTAGTTTTCTTCATACACTTCAACTAAAGCAACATATTGCAAATATTCAGCATTGTGCTACCAATTCTGGTCTATGGAATAAAATAAGAAAAATACATAAATTTATGCTAAATTTAAAGCAAAAATCAAACTGACCTTTTTTATTTTTACTGTTATGATTATCTAAAAAGAAAATAAATTGAAGAATAAGAACAGTATTAGTATTAATAAGAGAATCTGGTGAGTTTGATGAAAGAAATAAAATATTTTTGCTGTACATATAGGTTGTGAATATCCCCTGGAGGAGGGCATGGCAATCCACTCCAGGTTTCTTGCCTGGAGTATCCCATTTACAGAGGAGCCTGGCGGGCTACAGTCCATAGAATCTCAGAGTCAGACACAACTGAGCATGTGTGCTTGCATGCTTCTATACATACGTACATATTTATCCTTGCTGGCTCCCTGTCTATCTTGCTACCAAAACATTGTGATCCGTTAGACATTTTCACAGATCCCTGAGGGTCAGATCACTAGCTGCTATTCTGACCTAAATGCTCATTCAGCAAATATGCTCACTTGCTTCTTCTTTAAAAAAAAATATTATTAGAATGTAGTTGCTTTACAATGTGGTGTTAGTTTCTGCTGTACAGCAAAGTGAATCAGCTATATGTATATGTACATGCCCTCTTTTTGGATTTCCTTCTCATTTAGGTTACTACAGATGATTGTGTAGAGTTCCCCACACTGTAGAGTAGGTTTGGATCGATTATCTATTTTATTCATAGTATCAATAGTATATATATATATATATACACACACTATATATGACACACATATATATGTCAATCACAATTTCCCAATTCATCCCACCATCCCTTCCCCGCTTGTTGTCCACATACTATTCTCTACATCCGTGTCTCTATTTCTGCTTTGCAAATAAGTTCATTTCTGCCATTTTTCTAGATTCCATATATATATGTGTGTGTGTGTTAATATACGATATTTGTTTCTCTCTTGGATTTATTTTCCTTCCTATGACAGTTTCTAGGTCCATCCATGTCTCTGCGAGTGGCACAATTTCATTCCTTTTTATGAAAGGAATACATATGTACCTGAATACATATGAACCACATCTTCTTTATTCATCCCTCTGTTGCTAGACTTTTAGTTTGCTTCCATGTACTTGTTGTTGCTGTTCAGCTGCTAAGTCGTGTCCGACTTTCTGACCCCACGAACTGCAGCACGCCAGGCTACCCTGTCCTTCACTGTCTCCCTGAGTTTGCTCAAACTCATGTCCATTAAGTCAGTGATGCCATCCAACCATCTCATCCTCTGTCGCCCTCTTCTCTTGCCCTCAATCTTTCTCAGCATCAAGGTCTTTTCCAGTGTTTTGGCTCTTTGCATCAGGTGGCCAAAGTATTGGATTTTCAGCTTCAACATCAGTCCTTCCAATGAATACTCAGGGTTGATTTCCTTTAGGATTGAATGATTGGATCTCCTTGCTGTCCAAGGAACTCTCAAGCCTTCTCTAGCAACACAGTTGATTGGTAGTGTTGTTGAACTCTTCCATATCAGGAATCAGCAAATTTATTCTTAAAGGACAAGATAGTATATATCTCAATCTTGGGGGTCATATTGTCTCTCTGGCAACTGTTCAACTCTGAAATGTGTATGAAAGCAACCACAGTGATATATAAGTAAATAAATGTGACTGTGACTCAATGAAACCTTGTTTACAAAATCAAGTAGTTGGCCCATGGATCATAATTTCCTAAGTCCTGTTCTATATCCTTTTGGCATTTGGTCTACTTGGTGTATCAATTACTGTATGGAGCTTTAACATATCTATCTCTAATTATGAATCTGTTCATTTCTTATTTCATTTCCATTGGTGTTTATCTATTTTATGATTTGTAAAGCTCTGTTGTTAGCAGCACATACATTTTAAAGTTGTTATGTCTTCTCTATGAATTGACTCTATTATGTAATTTTTTTTTATTTGTAAAAGTTTTTTTTTTTTTTTTAAGTTTACTTTGTCCCTAGTAATATAACTAGCTCATCTTTCTTTTGGTCAATGTCCACATACCTTTCCATTCTTTTACTTTATATATATATGTCTCTATATTTTTTCTTTAACAAATTATTTTAAAGTCTTTACTGAGTTTGTCACAAACTGTTTCTGTTTTATGTTTTCGTTTCTTGGCTGAGAATCATATGGGATCTTAGCTCCCGAACCAGGACTGAACCCATACCCCCTACTTTGAAAGGTGAAGTCTTAACCACTAGAATGCCAGGGAAGTCCCTGTCTCTATATTGTAAATGAATTCCTTGTAGACATGATAGTTTTTGCTTTTTAAAACCTCTATTCTGAAAATCTAACACTTGATTGAGATATTTAGACAACTCAATGTATTTATTGGTACTGAGTGATTAAATCTATAATCTTGAAAGTTTTTTTTCTATTTGTTTTAGCTTTTTACTTCCACTGAAAGTTCATGGAGATGACCTTATGAGTGTGGAGTTTGGCAGTTTTCCAAGAAATCTATGTATGATTTTTCAGGTCCAACCATAGGCATATATAAAGTCAAGAGTTATGAATTTAAAAAATGCCCTCCCCACAGAGAAATTTGTTGCATACCAAAAGGAATTACAGTAAAGGACTCAGAAACCCCTAGCTGACCAAGCTCATGCATAGCTTCATTCCTGGCCCAAGTGCCTTCATTTGGAGGTTTCTTTATTAGGAAACTATGAAGACACTTTTCTCCACTCTGACTCAGAACTGAGTGCTTTTCCACTTTTCCCAGTTCTCCTCCCTCTTCCCACTGACCCCACCCACCAATAAAACTACAGGAGCCTTTTAGCTTTTGTTCAGAGCTCCTTGAAAAGTGAGAGGATTCCCAGATCTGTGTCTATCTGTCTGTACCTCTACAGGGTGGGGGAGGCATTAGTAGGGGGTCGTCTGTACTTTTTATGGTTTTATACTCCTGCTTGTACCATCAGAGTAAGTGGCTAAAGTAAATATTACTTTCATTTTGTTTTGTGACTTTAGTTGACTGCTCCAACATCTGACAGCTCAGCTCCCTCTACAACTGAGCTGAGCTCTGGACATTGAGTGAATTAAAGCTATCCATGTATCTGGGGCTCCTTGGTATTATGCATGGCCTTGCTAAATCACATTTCACCTTTAGTAATTAAGTGAAATTTTAGCTATTTCTCCCTACCTAGGTTTCCTGGGATGTGGGTAGTAAGGGAATCTGTGATTTCTAGACCATTTCATTATCCTGTGACTACAGCTAACTGATTGCTTCAAGAAAATATCTTATTACAGTGGAAGTGATGTTCTTTCCAAGCTTCTAAATTTTAAGTGGAAGCAGAAATATCTGGCCACCACTTTTTCCCAGCTTCTAAGGGCTAACCCATCAGACTATTAAAATATTGTCCAAGAGACCTTGCCAGGTTGTTAAATCCAATGTTATGACAGAATGCTCCATATTAGTAACACTCCTTATCAATTTCCATATTCCACTCCCCTCTATCTGGCATATGCATTATCCTCTCTGATTTATTCTCTCTAGATTCCCACCTATAGAGATCCCATAGTTCTCTTAGCATAAAATTCCACTCAGTCCTTAGCAGCCACAGCTCTTTGTCAATTGGAGATACTGATGTTTGGGACTGTTAATATACATGCGTGCTAAGTCACTTCAGTTGTGTTCAACTCTCGGAGGCGCTAGGGACTGTAGCCCTCCAGACTCCTCTGTCCATTGGATTCTCCAGGCAAGATTCCTAGAGTGAGTTGTCATGCCCTCCTCCAGGGGATCTTCCTGACCCAGGACCAGGAATTGAACCTGTGTCTCTTAGGTCTCCTGCAATGGCAGGCAGATTCTTTGCCACTCATGCCACCTGGGAAGCTGGTTTGGGTTTACATATGGGCCTAAGGTTCAGGAATGCCCTGAGAACAGATCCAGGAGAAAAAAACAACAACATTGTTTTATAAAGCTCTTGCCATGTGGAGGTGTTTGAACAGTCTTAAAATGAAGAGAAGCTTGTAGCTTCAAACAATGGGAAGTAGACTCCTTTGGTTGCTTTAGATGACCCAGGAAAACCTGGGCATTCAAGGTCCTCAGATAACCCCCATTCAGTGTCTCAGGGTCCTCTCTCTGTTAGTTCCAGGCCCAGATGTTTCCCTCTGTCTGCCCTTAGAATGCTGAAGTTAAAAATCTCTCAATGGTTCCAAGGAAGCCATCTCATTTTCACAGTTCATATTAGATTAGTGATAAGTAGATCCATGCCCATTGTGTTCTCTCTTCAATGCATCGACAGCCCATAGAAATAACCTCTTAAGTCCACAGTCCCTTTTGGTTAACGATTTCTTCCATACTTCTCAAACACCTAAGATTTTGCATATGTTAACACGGCTTTCCTCCTGCATCTTATCTGAGGTTACCATGTATGAAAACCCTAGCTATTGCTATGCTAGTGCACACCAAGAACTATCAATTTCCTGGCATCCATGAGGAGAACTTCAAGTTCAATCAGTAATTGGCTGCCCGTACAGTATAACTTCCAGAGCAAGGGCAAATAGTGGCACATGGATTACAGGTCAATGTAATTCTTGTTAAGTCAAGGGGAATTTTCCAGAAAAGGGAGGAGCTGTGAGTTTTAAGCAGTACATGTCTATGGCAGCCATAGGAAGAATGCACTGGCTAACACAAGGAAATCTGAGGACGATTCCATCAGCGCTTTGCATAGGACAGCTTAGTCTCTCTCCAAAGATTTGTTGGCTTGTTCCACTTTTCTGTATCTTTTTATTCACTTCTTGTTCACTGTCGTGTCCTTTTGTGTATGAAACAAAATTCCCTTATTTGGTAACAGCTGCATTTCACATTGAATATTCAAAAAATAAAATTGACTTTGCCTAACATATTTGTCTAACATATTTGCCTAAACATATTTGTACAAAAACGATCTTCACAACCCAGGTAATCACGATGGTGTGATCACTGACCTAGAGCCAGACATCCTGGAATGTGAAGTCAAGTGGGCTTTAGAAAGCATCACTACGAACAAAGCTAGTGGAGATGATGGAATTCCAGTTGAGCTATTTCAAATCCTGAAAGATAATGCTGTGAAAGTGCTGTACTCAATATGCCAGCAAATTTGGAAAACTCAGCAGTGGCCACAGGACTGGAAAAGGTCAGTTTTCATTCCAACCCCAAAGAAAGGCGATGCCAAGAATGCTCAAACTACTGCACAATTGCGCTCATCTCACACGCTAGTAAAGTAATGCTCAAAATTCTCCAAGCCAGGCTTCAGCAATATGTGAACTGTGAACTTGCAGTTGTTCAAGCTGGTTTTATAAAAGGCAGAGGAACCAGATACCAAATTGCCAACATCCTCTGGATCATGGAAAAAGCAAGAGAGTTCCAGAAAAGCATCTATTTCTGCTTTATTGACTATGCCAAAGACTTTGACTGTGTGGATCACAATAAACTGTGGAAAATTCTTCAAGAGATGGGAATACCAGACCACCTGACCTGCCTCCTGAGGAATCTGTATGCAGGTCAAGAAGCAACAGTTAGAACTGGACGTGGAACTACAGACTGGTTCCAAATCGGGAAAGGAGTACATCAAGGCTATATATTGTCACCCTGGTTATTTAACTTATATGCAGAGTACATCATGAGAAACGCTGGACTGGAAGAAGCACAAGCTGGAATCAAGATTGCCTGGAGAAATATCAATCACCTCAGATATGCAGATGAGACCACCCTTATGGCAGAAAGTGAAGAGGAACTCAAAAGCCTCTTGATGAAGGTGAAAGAGGAGAGTGAAAAAGTTGGCTTAAAACTCAACATTCAGAAAACAAAAATCATGGCATCTGGTCCCATCACTTCATGGGAAATAGATGGGGAAAAGTGGAAACAGTGTCAGACTTTATTTTTCTGGGCTCCAAAATCACTGCAGATGGTGACTGCAGCCATGAAATTAAAAGAAGCTTACTCCTTGGAAGGAAAGTTATGACCAACCTAGATAGCATATTCAAAAGCAGAGACATTACTTTGCCAACAAAGGTCCGTCTAGTCAAGACTATGGTTTTTCCTGTGGTCATGTATGGATGTGAGAGTTGGACTATAAAGAAGGCTGAGCACCGAAGAATTGATGCTTTTGAACTGTGGTGTTGGAGAAGACTCTTGAGAGTCCCTTGGACTGCAAGGAGATCCAACCAGTCCATTCTAAAAGAGATTAGCCCTGGGATTTCTTTGGAAAGAATGATGCTAAAGCTGAAACTCCAGTGCTTTGGCCACCTCATGCAAAGAGTTGACTCATTGGAAAAGACTCTGATGCTGGGAGGGATTGGGGGCAGGAGGAGAAGGGGACAACAGAGGATGAGATGGCTGGATGGCATCACCGACTCGATGGACATGAGTCTGAGTAAACTCCGGGAGTTGGCGATGGACAGGGAGGCCTGGCGTGCTGCGATTGATGGGGTCGCAAAGAGTCGGACACGACAGAGCGACTGAACTGAACTGAACATATTTGTCTACCGCAGTACCTTGAATACCGTTCTCCTGAAACGAGTTTTGACCTATGATTGATATCCTCCCTTGCAACTAGAATCCTCTTTTTAAGTCCTCTTCCCCCCACCGCCCAAGCCCCTTTTTACAGTTTGAGCTCCATCAAGTTTTGATAGGAAAGAATTCTTACAAAAGACTTGTTTTTAAACACAAATCTTAGAAACAAATTTCTCTTTTCATATGTTTGAGAGTAATTCTGCCAGTAATACTCATTTAGGTCTTTTTGCAAGGAACCACATGTTATTGTTATCCATTTTTGCATATACTTTATCTATACAACTAAACTTAAGTTTGCTGAAATAAGAGGAACATACTTTATGACTCTGTTCTTATTAGAATTCAGTTGTGTTCTATTTTATGAGTGAACTATGTAAAGATTTCAAAGTGAAGGATCAAGTCTATTTAATGTGTGTCTTAGGATATAATAGGGTTTCCCCGGTGGCTTAGTAGTAAAGAATCTGCCTGCAATGCAGGACACCCAGGTTGGATCCCTAGGTAGAGAAGATCCCCTGGAGGAGGGCACGGTAACCCACTCCAGTTTTCTTGCCTGGAGAATTCCATGGACAGAGGAGCCTGGAGGGCTACATATAGTCCAGGGGGTTGCAAAGAGCCTCATACAACTGAAGCAACTTAGCATGCACGCACAGCATATAATAGTCTCTGGCACAGAGATGTACTCAGCAAGTATTTACTGACTGAATAAATTAATTAAGATTAAATCAGTTTATGATAAGTATATATTCCAGTATATCTGCCTATGTGTGTATTTACGGGTTACATTTGATAACTTGATTTTTGAAATTTGGAAATGTTTTCTGAAATGGCAAGTTTTGTGTCTTTTTTTTTCCTCTGAATTTACTTAGTCTGCTTTAAATTACTATGAGGAAATTAGTTCTTTTATTCCACGTATAAGCCACATAGTGATGAGCATTCTTGAATTTATTTCTTTATTTCTTAAAACCACAGACCTACAGATGAGTTTGAATCTGATCCAAAATCTAGTGGTACTCGAAAGCACATGGTGGCAGGCTGCAGTCTGTGGGGAATGCTATAACCACAGGCACATGACAGCTCGGAATTAATAAAACAATTTGGCTGAAAGGAATTGAACCACATCTTTGTTTGAGCTGAGTTTACTGACTCTTGTTTATGAAATGTCCCTTGAGGTGAAATTCTTAAGAAAATACTGGTAAATGTCAACGAGCTTCATTTAGTTTTTGTGTGTATATCTGTACAAGCCCTTATGTATGTTATAGTCAGAAAAATAAGTGGGTTCTTTAAGGCTGTTCAAGAGGAGAGGAGACTCAGCTAGTGCTGCCAACATAGTTGAAAGAGGAAGTACCTCAAGTCTAATGAGAACATTCTTCCCATTCTAAGAAGCTTTACAGAGTAGTTCCGCAAGCCCAGGAGATTTGTACACCATAAAGAACAAACATTTGAGTACTTGTTCAGATTGGACCCTGAATATACAAGTGTTTACAGATTTTATTTATTGAAAGATAATGAGGCAAATATTATCTGGTGGGCTAGACTGTTTCTCTTTTTGACAAATAAAATACCACAGGGGGAACCTGTCAACTTTATCATGTGACTCTTTCCCACTTTTATTTGACTTTTAGTTCTTGCAAGGCCAATTTTATTTCCTTTCCAGTACTATGACATTGTATTTCTTCTCATCATTTTCCTCATTTAGCTAATTTCTGATCACCTGCTTAGAAACCTTTTAAATCACCCTTTCATTTTTATCCTCTTCTTTCTCATGTGCCTCATCCATATAGAAAGATATGCCATTGCAGTGAAATTATACTAACATTGCTCAGTTTGAATATGCTTTCATATTTTGTACATGCTGCTGTGTTTGAATAAAATGTGTTTATTATGGGATGAGCTGCCTTGGATTATATATATATCTATCACTGATCCTATCAACAGTGACATAAAGCATGACCAGCCACTCTGCAGGGGCGGTTTTCAGTCAGTACCCCTGGTTTGAGAGTGTGGGCATGAGTGGATAAGCACTGACTCATATCTCCATTACTTTCTATTTCTTGAAGCAATTCACACATGACATCATTCCTACACCTTTCCAAAAGTGGTCATCCACCTCAACTTGTCCAAATAGAACATTTATTCATTTAGAATTTATTAAGTACCAAATATATGTTAGGTTAATTTTATGTTTATTCATATAAGGATAAATTAGGGATATAAACTTATTTTTTATAAGACTAAAAAATTTTTTTCCTTGCTTTCAAGCTGGTTACAAGAGGTAGGAAAACTGTCAATTACCTATTGATAAATTAACAACTTCATAATTAGGGAGAATTGAGAAAAAGGGGAGAGATGAGGGAAGAGAGGTAAACGGATGAAAGATCGTATACATCTTGAGAATGTGGAGAATGCCTTTGTAAAAACAAGACTAGAACACAGTGGAGAGAACCAAACTGAAGTTAAAGATTTGAGAGTCATACATTCTTGGTGGATTTTAAAGCCACAGAGGACCTTTACATAGAGAAAGCTGTTATTTTGTTATTTTTTAAGCATGAGGTGGAGGAAAACTCAGATCAACCTTGTTTTGCTAGAGCTTATGCGGGTGTGCTAAGTCGCTTCAGTCGTGTCTGACTCTTTGTGACCTGTGGACTGTGACTCGCCAGGCTCCTCTGTCCATGGGATTCTCCAGGCAAGAATACTGGAGTAGGTTGCCATTTCCTCCTCCAGGGGATCTTCCTGACCTAGGGATTGAACCCAGGTCTCTTGCATCTCCTGCATTGCAGGCAGATTCTTTACACTGAGCCACCGGGAAAAGGATGGTTATATTTGAGAGTGCATCAAAATAGCCTGGAAAGCTTGTGAAGACATAAAATTGCTGGCCCATCATCTTCGTTTCTGAATCAGAAACTATGATAATTTGCTTATTTTGTAAGCCCACAGTTATAATAAAGAGTCTGAGTGTATTTTTATATGTTTCACTGCGGACATAAGTTTTTCAGCCTTACTCCTTTCTCTTCCTCTTCTGGCCACTTCTAGATACACCAATTAAACAGCCCAGCCTTCTTCTCCTTTGGTCCTCATGCTGCTGCTACTGCTGCTGCTGCTAAGTCGCTTCAGTTGTGTCTGACTCTGTGCGACCCCATAGACGGCAGCCCACTAGGCTCCCCCGTCCCTGGGATTCTCCAGGCAAGAACACTGGAGTGGGTTGCCATTTCCTTCTCCAATGCATGAAAGTGAAAAGTGAAAGTGAATTCACTCAGTCATGTCCGACTCTTAGCGGCCCCATGGGCTGCAGCCTACCAGGCTCCTCCGTCCCTGGGACTTTCCAGGCAAGAGTACTGGAGTGGGATGCCATTGCCTTCTCCTTGGTCCTCATAACAAGCTCAAATCCTTAAACATTTCTGCCCGTGGCACCTCCCCCTAACCACAGTAAAAATCCTAGGCCAGTCTCCTTTGCCTGCTCTCATGAGACATTTTTGGACCTGCTTAAGAACCATTTTGATGTCTCTACAAAGTGTGCTTATATGAGTAATAAGTCTTTTCATGCCTTAGTGTGTGTGTGGCATCAGTATCATGATTGTCTTGACCCATGAACCAGAGTTTGGTCAGTGTCCATCATGCTGCTTCAGTGTGGCTGTGGAGATACAATACTCATGCTGCTTATCTGGGGAACACTGAGAAACACTTACTTAAGAAATAGCATGTTTTAATAAAGACAGAAAGATTATTCAATTTTAAATGCTGATGAGAAATCAAGTAAGTTGAAAACAAAAGTTGGCCATTGATCTTAGGATAATTTGTGATCTTAATAAGAGCTACTTTTGTGAAGTAGGTTGAAGATATGACAAATGTATCAGAGTGGACAGAAAGTCTAAAGAATTTCTTTAACAAATAGTTGGGGTTTTTTTTAACGTTAAGACATTCTGATAAAATAATTTACTATAAAAGGAGAAAACTGATCATGTGATAGGGAAAGAGGATATTTATTAAAGTACTTGAAAAGTGAGAGATGTACTCCATAGCACAACTGGCTTACCCTTAGATCAGAAAAAGGCAGAATTGTTATATCATATTAGGAGTTTTTAATGTACATGGAAGAGAAGAACAGTGTTGGTCTCATCTGATTGCATCTGTTTTCCTTATTAAACTAAGATTAACAACTCAGAAGAGAGGAACTAGTAACAGATAAATAGTTATTGGAAGAGTGGTAAACTTATTTTCAAGAAATCTAATGGGATTTTTTGTTTATTTATTTTGAGAGTGATGAATACTTACCTGAGATGCCTGTTCATAAATATAAAAGAAGGCCAGGTAGTATTGAGCATTCTGAGTAATAATTGCAGCTCTTAAGTCAGACATTCTGGACTCAAATCCTGATTCAACCACTTATTAGTTGTGTGAAATTAAGCAAAATAATTAACCACTGTTCTTAAAATATTAGTTTAGCATGGAACATGTCAGCATTCAAAGGTCTGAATACTACTGTGTGAAACAACTTCTTGCTCTACTGAGAGTAGATAATTTACTCTTTTATCTTTCTTTAATTCCAGGGCCATGGCAGAATAACCTAATTCTGTTACACGAGTGGGTGGCCCAGTGACTAATTATGAAATGAGCATTGGATTTGTTCCTGGAAAATTAGGGTTCAATCCAGGAAGAACACAGTAAGAAGAAGGTCATGTTCTTGATTTTGTCAAACATTCTCATCCCTGTTCCCTTGATTGCTTTGGTTTTGTTCCATCGGAAAGAACAAGATTGGATAATGAAAACAAAAAATAGTTGGCCATCTTTGATAGTTTAATCAGTTCTTTGTTAGAAAGTCTTTTCTCTAGTGAGAGCTCTCTAGTGAGCACTAAATCTGATAAAGTCTTTCCCCAAACTTCAGTATTATCTGATCTTTCGATTTTGCTGCTTTCAAATCAATGAGCCATCCAGTCATCTGTTCCTTCTTACTTCAGAGGCAGGTGATCCATCCACTTGCACAGACCTCATCTAAGAAAGCCCCATGCTTTGTTTAATGCTTTGCTTTTACTGTCTTGAAATTCTTTGGCCTTGGGTTAAGTGAAGGCTGATGGAACAGGAGAGCTTGCACATGAGCAGAGGAGACATACTGAGGGGCAACACCCTCACATGGTCGTGGTCTAGCAGTAGTCAGCACCTGCTGGTTCAAGCATGCTGGAAAATAAGAATGTGGAGTACTTGGCAGGGCCTGTAAGCACATGCTTTGGGGCATTTTAGGGCACCACGGGGACTGCCAAGCCAGGGTCTGAGACCAGACTGGAGCAGCATTGGCTATAGCAGCAGAAAATGTGCCAGCAGCAATGACGATGGGAGAGGAAATGTTCTGCCTGGGTTTTTGGACCTGATTTGTGAGGCTGGCTTGCCCTTCTGTCTCCAGGGCCTGTCTTGAGACATCTGTAGAAATATTAAGTCTCCAGGCTGAGTGCTGGGGCAGAAACTGCTGCTGTCAAGCTGCAAACTATTTCAGTAAATTATTGCAAAATATAAGTTTACACATGGATATTGCAGTAAAGAATACTGGGAGTAATTAGAACACTTCAAAGAGTTTAGAATCTCCTTTTTGATAACTGACACAATACTGCAAAGCAACTTTTTGCAGGCTTGGAAATAGAAATAAAAGTTAAATATCATTGCATTATTAGAAAAGAACATTATTCTCATATAAAGTTTTGGATGACTATTTCTAACAAGGAAGACAATTTTAAATTAAATTATTTTCTTGAAATTGAAGATAAAGCAATAGAATGCTTAGACAGACATTTTGAATTATGTAAAAATTCTGAATTTGCTTTGTTTTTTATACAACCTCCACAAGTTACAGGAAATGTCAGAATAAACATTAAAATGCTATTTTGTAAATTTACATTTAAATTAAATTCAGACTTCCAGGAAACTAATTTGTATGAAGAGTTAAATCTTTTATAAAAAAAAATTTTCTTGAGAATCATCAGATCCAGATGTACTAAATTTCATATTTGAAATAATTTATTAGAAATCTATTCCAATAGTATCACAGCCTATAAAACATTCTTACCAGATCCAGAAATGGTTACATCAGCAGAAAGATCCTTCTCAAAATTAAAAATTATCAAAATTACTTGTGACCTTGCATTTACAGAGAGTGACAGAAGCTTTCAGTTATATTAATTATAAAAAATGTTGCTATAAATATAAATTTTGATGATCTAGTAAATGAATTTGCAGACTAGTGAGAACCAAAATTCTATAATCAATCATGATACTACATTTAAAAGTATTGTCTGTGTTATTATATAAAATTATAATACAAATTTTTGTAATTTGAAAATTAATATTTTTATGTAACACTTGTGTCCACATTATATAGTTATGCTTAGTGATAAAAATCTTTTAAAGAAAGGTATTTTATATTTTTGTACCTTTAATAACAAAGTATTAAGCAAAGGGCCCCACATTTTCATTTTGCACTGCTGCTGCTACTGCTAAGTCACTTTAGTCGTGTCCAACTCTGTGCAACCTCATAGACGGCAGCCCACCAGGCTCCCCCGTCCCTGGGATTCTCCAGGCAAGAACACTGGAGTGGGTTGCCATTTCCTTCTCCAAACCATGAAAGTGAAAAGTGAAAGTGAAGCCGCTCAGTCGTATCCGACTCTTAGCGACCCCATGGACTGCAGCCTACCAGGCTCCTCCATCCATGGGATTTTCCAGGCAAGAGTACTGGAGTGGGGTGCCATTACACTAGGTAATACAAATTATATGGCTGGCCTTATATACTACTCAGACATTATTTTAAATCCTACCTTTGGTGATTCTCTCCCTCAAGCAAAGTAAACTTAGATGTTTTAATTTTGAAAAAAATATTTATTTTAAGACTACCCCTGATAATGGAGGTAGGTGATCAAACATATGTATGAAATGTTTGCTGTCCATCAGTTCCATAAGCAAACCCTTCTAGGTAGATTTAGATACCATATAGTATACCATTGGTATCATATCCTGCCATAAGTAGTTTATGCCATATGTTTATAAACTATCGAGTTAGCCAGTCCACTAGATAGCTGGTGAGCTATGCTGTAGCACGTAAACAGAACCTGATCTATTCAGATTTGACTCTGTTTTGTTGACATTACTTGCAAGTTGTGTGATCTCAATGTTTCATCTCAAAGTCTATCCGTAAGATAATGAAGTTCTCTTGATGTCTTTTGAGTTCCTTTCCAACTCTAAGATTTTATATAATGAAAATGATTGAAAATATTTCATCACAATGAAATATGAAAATATGATGACTATTTACCCAAACATAAATGTCATAACCCAAACATTTGAGAATTATAATTTTAAATAAAATTAATAATTATGGAATTAAAAAAGGGTGTCATGATTTATATGTTCC
The DNA here is from genome assembly GCF_003369695.1 of Bos indicus x Bos taurus. NCBI lineage: Eukaryota > Metazoa > Chordata > Mammalia > Artiodactyla > Bovidae > Bos > Bos indicus x Bos taurus. The sequence goes on from NC_040079.1 coordinate 84,811,445, forward strand.
AGGTCTGCCCCATGGAATCGTTACAGATCAGCTTCCTGTAATTAAGTAGTCTAGCTTACAGAGAGCATATTGTGGCTGAAGAAAAGCAGTAGCAAAGACCTGGATATATCACTGACAAACTTGGTTACAGTATTCTGCAGTTTGGACTTGTTGGATAGCCCATAATCCCATTTCCCTTCCCACATCTTCAATTCTCCCACTTCTGGATGTTTAACATAAAATGTCTCAGAGATTATACTACCAAACGTCATACATTTTTTTCACTTCAAGTTTACAAAACCATTCTACTACAATAAGAGAGTCATGCATTGAAAACATTCTTCATTTATCTTCATAATTTTGTAGAAAATGCATTTGTTGCATTAAAGATGGGCCAATCAATAATAACAAAGAAGTAAATTTCTTCCTGTTTGCAAGGTGTCTGAAGTTGTTTATTGAGGGAGTGATTGACAAATGTGGTATAGTGTTATCTTAAGCAAACGAGCTCACAGTGCTGTGGTGAAGACTACCAAACACTGCATTGCGTTTGCTGAAGGAGTGTGGTAGAAATCAACAGCACTCAATCATTGAGTGCAGTGACCACAATGCCTGTTTCTACTATTCTTTGCAAGTTCTGTTTATTCTGGGCATACTCTTTCTTTGTTTCCAGACTCTCTGCTGATTTCAGAACTAAGGTCAAGCTGTTCTTTCTAACCCACCCTTATAAACAAGTGATGAGGAGATATCCAATACCCCAGCATAGACCTGAAACGTCCAAAGTTCTGTGTGGAATGCCTGGCACACTGCACAGCACGGCCCTTAGCAAATAGATGGATTTCAGATCAGTCTTTTACTTTTTAATTTAACTTTATATAATGGAGGAAACCATGTGGATAAAATTAGGAAATTTAGAATATTAGAACAAGACACTATTCTGAAATGGAAAGCATGCCTGTGCTGTAGAGTTTTCTTTTGGATATGATGTTGGCCAGAAACCTTATTGAAATTCAAGGGGAAAGTCTGAGCTGTAGTCATTTGCTGCCCTTCCCTTTTTATTTTTATTTTTAAATCATACTGTATTAAAACAAGAGAGGAAAAAAAAAAAAAACTTTCCAAATTCTCTCCAAAAAACTCTCCAAAATATCCAAGGGATAAATTACTAAATTGGCTAATAGAAATTATGCTTCATAAATAAATGTGACATCATTAAAAATGAATCATCAAAATAGCATTTTTTTGTCCTGAAATAAAAAGTCTTTAGTTCAGAAATATATTATTCAAAATTTTTACACTTACTCAATTTAAAAATTGAAAAATATCATTAACAATTTATCACTGAAGCTATCTTTTCTAAATATAATTCAATTTAGCTATTATTGATAAAAACATAAAGTATGTTTACTTATCTTCCAATATAGTCATGAGGAACAACTACTGACGTTTCAAATGTTTTAGGAGAATTCTCATGTGAATAAAATATAGGTGGCTCAGTGGTAAAGAATCTGCCTGTGGATGTGGTAGGAGCCATGGGTTCAAACCCTGGGTCAGAAAGATCCCCTGGAGGAGGAAATGGCAACTCCATTTTCTTGTCTTCTTGCTTGGGAAATCCCATGGACAAACGAGCCTGGCAGGCTATAATCCATAGAATTGCAGAGTCCAACATGACTGAGCAACTGAACACACATCAGTATTGCTGCTTAGCTTATCAATTACAAACAACTCATAAAAATTAACAAAGCAGAATTATCTTCAACATCCACTTGCCCTAGTTTGAATGTGAGTCATTAAAACATGTTAATTTTGCACATTCAGTTGATATCTATACTTAACCAGTTTCTTAGATCTAAGAATATTATATATAAAAAATTCAAATGTTTTCACAGCTCCTACTGATTGAATTGTGTCCCCAAATCCATATGTTGAAGTCCTGACTCGCAGTACCTCAAAATATCATCTTATTTGGAAATAGGGTGTCTTAGGCAACTTGGGCTGCTATAAAAAAACACCATAGACTGGGTAGCTTAAATAAGGAATATTTATTTCCCATAGTTCTGGAGGCAAAAGAGTCTCAAGATGGTAGCAGATCCAGAGTCTAGTAATTTCTTGGCTTGTAGATAGCCACCTTCCCTCTGTATCCCCACATGGCAGAGAGAGAAGATGCAAGCTCTCTCATGTTTCCTCTTATAAGCCCATACATCTCATCAGGAGGGCTGTATCTTCATGATTTAATTACCTGTCAAAGACTCAATCTTAATAAAACATCGCATTGGGAATTAGAGTTTCCCAATATGAATTTTGGATGAACACAGACATGCAGCTGAGAGTTTAGGGTCTTTATAGAGGTTTTCAAGTTAAAATAAGGTCATTTGGATAGGCCCTAATACAGTATGACTATTGTACTTATAAATAAGGGAAATTTGAAGACAAACGTGTATGAGGAGAAAGTCAAATTAAGACAAAGGCACACATTAGGGTGATGCTACTATAGGCCAAGGAATGCCAAAGATGTCTAGCAAAACACCAAAGGCTAGGTGAGAGGCAAAGAACATACTCTTCCTCACAGCTTTCATAGGGAGCCAACCTTGAACACACCTTCATTTAGGATTTTAACTTCCAGAACTGTGAGACAACACATTTCTGTTATTAAACTGTTCAGTTGGTACTAAAGGTAGCCTTAGAAAATTAATGTAATAGTACCATGTAATGTATATAAACCTATATATTCAAGTTGGTAATTTCTTATGTATTTCTGTCTTACATGTACTACATATGTGCGTATGAATGTATGTAAAAGCAAAGGCTTGGAGACATACAAAGAAACTTCATATCAGTGGTAATGAGGGCATTAGAGAGGGATTTTTAAAGGATTGGTTTTATCTTCAACATTTTAATTTATTAAAGGGAAACAAATTAATAGCCCCCTATGTGACTAAAAGTTAATTATAGAGAAAAAAAATAAGTTATAACTTCAAGCTTCTGTCGAAATTGTCATTGTATCTCATCTGGACAACTGCAATAGATTCTTACTATAATATGTTTCCTTTGTTTAAAATTTCTATATTTATCATTTATCTACTTATAGAAATCCTACTAACTCTCCAAAAACCAGTCTTTTTTTTTTTTTCTAATTTTATTTTATTTTTAAACTTTACATAATTGTATTAGTTTTGCCAAATATCAAAATGAATCCACCACAGGTATACATGTGTTCCCCATCCCGAACCCTCCTCCCTCCTCCCTCCCCATGCCATCCCTCTGGGCCAGTCTTTTACCAGAAATTTCCAGGTTAAATTAGTTCTTTCCTCCTGTGTCAACATATAACACCATGCTTAGATTTCCATTATAGCTCCTTAAGAATTTGATCTTTTACAGAGAAAGTTTGATATATTTTAGTTAGTAGAGTGCCAGCTTCCTGATATGAGACTTTACTGCATATACAACATTTATCATTCTGTTTTGTATAGAGTGGGAACATATTTGAGGAATTGTTCCATATACCGGCTAAATGGGCATAATCACATTCAAGAGCATAAATTTTGAAGTCAAACATATATTTTTTTAAATTTCAGCTCTGATACTTATTTTTTACATTACCTTGAAGCAAATAACCTAACACCTACCATTTAATTAATAACACTTATACCAAAGTGATATTGTGTATACTTAAGGAGCACATGTGAAGGTTTTTAATACCCTAGCGGGAATTTAGTAGTCAATAATTGGTTTACTGTTTTATTATATTGTTTTTGCTTTTATATAAACATATTTGGGCTCCTCATTGCATTTTTTAAATCTATCAATTTTGACTGGTTATTACAAACAAAAACTCCATAGCAAGATGTTAAGATCCATGATAAAACTATCAGTCTGGACATGTTAGAAGTAGTTTATAATGCAAGGGGTAGCAGTTACCTGGGATTCCAGATGCTCCTGTTTCACAGTGGTTACCCATATAATCATAACCTGTGTGTTTCTCAGTCTCTCAGTTTACTGCACTGATACTGAGCTCAATCTACTTCCAGTGTGCTTGACATTTCTATTTTCCACTACTTTATACCAGATCCTGATTCTGCTTTCCTGATCTCCACAGGTAATTTGAATTTTCCTCCTTCACTTTTTATTGAAGATTTGGCTGTGTACTTGTCCCTGGAAGATCTTTTATTTTATAAAACCCAGCCAGAGAAAGATCTGCGGAAAGAGATCTGAGAAAGATGACAAGGATGGTAAGTTGCCTGGAAGCACTTTTAAATGAAAAACAGTTGTTAAAGAAGCTAGAGAAGAAATAAAATACTAAGAGGTGATGATAATGGTTTTCAAATATTTGAAGAATTGGCATATAGAAGTCAGAGTAAATTTTTTTCTATCTTCTAAGAGATCAAGACTAAAAAGCAACAATTGCAAAATGAACAATTAGAATTCAATATAAGATTCTTTACACATCTTTAAATACCTTTCTTTACATTTTCAAGATTGTATTTTATTAAATGCCTATGATTCCCTTATCCCATAAAAGAGGTTAAAACTCTGTGGACTAAGATGCCAGAAGCAGTTGGAATATGTCATCTCTATAGACTCTTCTACAGATGCCACCTCTTGTTCCATGGGCTTTCCTGATGGCTCAGTGGTAAAGCATCTGTCTGCCAATGCAGGAGACACAGGAGACATGGGTTTGATCCCTGGGTTTGGAAAATCCCCTTGAGGAGGAAATGGCAACTCACTCCAGTATTCTTGCCTGGAAAATCCCTTGGACAGAGGAGCCTGGCAGGCTCTAGTCCATGGGGTTGCAAAGAACTGGACACGACTGAGCAACTGAGCACACACACACTCCCCTTGTTCCAGGCATGATGTATTTGGGCTCAAAAAGCAAAACAGTGTCAGCAATTATGATGTGGAAACACAAAGCACTATTTGGGTCATTTTTCAACAAGGGGAGCCATGTATGCTTCTCTGAGTCCTTCCTTCCTCACTCTTTGCAGGATCTTACCTCCATCCTCAGGCATTCCCTTTCGTGTATCTCTTCTGCTGTCATATCCTCAACTAACAGAGCATTTGGTTTTAAAACACTGTTTCTATTCAAAAGACTCTGCAAATTCCTGAATTTTTAATGATATTCTTTGTTTAATCTCAGTGGCTCACTGAATGATCCATCCTCTAAGCATCTTCTGTAAATCCTCATGTGGGTATAGCATCTGAATTCCTGGTCTTCATGAGAATGCCCCATAGGTTAGCCAATGGATGGTATGATTTTTAGAATCTCAAGAAATTAATCACCCTAATTAAGACACTTTAGCAGAAGGTGGTTGCTCAGCTATTAGTTCAGTTCAGTTCAGTCTCTCAGTCATGTCTGACTCTTTGCAACCCCATGGACTGCATGGACTAGGAATATTGCAATTCCTACATTAGCAGGATGTGGAAATATGTTACTTATAGTTCTATAGAATGTCTCTTGTGTCCACTTAAAATTCTCTTTGCCTCAACTTTTACTAAAGACATTGCTCTATTGACAATCCAATAGGATTTATCCAGCTTCATGTAGGTATACATGGAAGTGCCTCACCTTGAAAATCTTGCCCATAGCCTTCTCTGATATTGCTACATGGGATAACCAGAACTTCACCTGTCATTTCTGCCAGAATGTATTACTGAGTGTGGCCATTATCATTTTTTTGGAAACTCCTGATGCTTAGTCTTCAATATGTTATAGTTTGCCCACCCCCACAAAACAATTCAAGTTGATGACCTCTTAGGCTTTCTATCCTGGAGAAACAATAGGTCATTCTTACCAGAACTGACACCAATGCTGCATATGGGTTTCTTTTCCTATGTTCAGTATATCTACAAGCATCACCATCTACATGCTTGTTTTATCAGAATAGTATATTGCACAATATTGTTTCTTGTCAAGTGACCTATTTTGTCAACAGAGGTACAATAATTTGCATGTAACTATTGCATCTGCTGGTCTAAGGTATAGACCCTGTCACCCAGGAGCAACGGATCTAATGAAAGGATGAAACAGCCTGCTGGAGTGTGTTTCTTTTTGTCCTCTGAGATATGGAATATATCTCTATAATGGAAGCATGTAATAGCAGCTCCTACCCTGTACATTTCTGCCCAGGGCTTTTCTGTTTTCATGTCTCTTTCCTATGAAGATGTATCTCTTGGAACGGTCTTTGAACATGGGGGTAGGAACTGATAAATTGAATACTTTTCTGCCTAGTAAGTGTTCATGAAGTGTCTCATATGGCCCCAAGACATCAAGCACCTTGTTTCCATAGTAATGGCCTGTTTGATAGCATAATGGCTCTATTTTCATTCCTGGTTCTCTTGCCCCACAACTCATTTCTGGTTCCTGGGTTCATAGTCTCAAATGAACTATTCATGTGTCATCCTCTGTCTCAGGCACTATTTCAGAGAAACACAGGATAAGACAATATCTAATGTCCCTACAAACTCTGGCAATGTATCAATTTTCCTAAAGGTAATTGCAGTGTAAATCTGACTTACTTTTCCATAATAGCAGAAAAATCTTAGATTCCTGTTTCTGAAATGAGCTGTCACTATCTGCCTTTGTTTGAAAAGCTGGGAGCAAACATTAAGTAACTGTTTCTTAGTTTATGACTTAATGGGTACAGTTTTATGATCTCAATCATTTGTAAGGCAAAATAGAGCTGAATCAAAATGGCACAATTAACAGAGGCCAGTTTAGACATTAGCATTTGGCAGTAAGGATATGCAATCAAAGTACTTGGCAAAGGCTATTTCTGTTGATTCATATAGATAAAAACAAACAAGTTTTTCTTTGTGGTCATGAAAACCACAATTTTATTATTATAACATAAATAACTCTAGGCAGAGGGTCTTGGCAGTTATAACTGACTTACTATTGAGAATCTATCGATGTTTTTAATCCTTATTTATTTTTTCTTTGTTTCATTTAGATATAAAAGCATGAGAAATTCTACTACTTAATCCCTTGATGTGATTAGGCTTTGTCTGTTTTGTGAGTGCTACCATTATCAAGGTGGACTGGTATACCTAATTGATTTGTAATCAACATAAATTCATCATGGAGTATCCCCTGTGTTCACTCACAATGAATAGCTCATAATGGTATTTGAAATTATGAATGATGCAACAAATTTGTCTCAGTCTTTTGTACTCCAGCCATTCCTACTCTATTTCTTTATAGGACTATATTATATATACTTTTTCATCATCTGTGCTCTTTTATATATGAATTTGTATAGTACAGAAATCTATAAATTTTAATAAATTGAATGGCATAGATGTGTTATAGAGAAGTGATTTTTTAAATGAAATCAAATTATTTTCAGACTTCAAGAAAGAATAGTTATAAAATAGTGAAAATGAAATCATTCGTTGTAGAGAATATAGTAAATTAAACATGTAAAATAGTAAAATAAACATGTAAAACATGTTTTTCAGTTTTTATATAAGAAAGGCACTTTAATAAATAATCAAAAATAGAAATGTGGTGGTGGTTCCAGCTTAGATGCTAAGAAGTGTTTCTGCTGCTCAGTGATTCAATCAATATGAAGACTTCTATGAATGTTTGCAAAAATGTGTTTAGCTTGCTACTTTTTTTAATAGCACAGCACTTATCTTAGTGCCGTATTGCCACTGGTGACATTTTTGCACTGAAGTTATTGAGAAGAAATCTTCCATTGGACTGAAAAACTTCTTTGGGATGGAGTTGAAAGTTTTAGTGGTTGCTGTTGGATCACAGAGGTGATCTATAGTACAGTGATTTGAATGACTAATGCATTAATGTCTGGAAGACAGACAGTGGGGATTTTAGCAGAACTAGCTTCCAGGTGATGATGGGCTCCTCTTATCTCCCCCATGAATGCCACCGCACAATTTTTATGAAAGCATTTATACCTATTATTAGAAGTTCATGTGGTAATTATTTGCCAGGAAATTCCTTCACTTAATGGGACAGAAGACAACAAAGAAAAAATAGATGGCAAGAAAGTGCAAATGCCACATATTCTTTTATCTCTTGTGCTTTGGGGACATTCACAGAATAATGCAAGCAAACACAAGCTTTCACTTGTGTGCCAAAATTTCTCCGAGAGAATATTTCATTCAACACATGGCTTTGGCATTGCCTGTCAACTAGCTTTCTTACCCCACCATCTTTCTTCCTTTAAAAAAAAAAAAACTAATTATTACATAATTCATAAGGGAATCAAGTCAGGTTTTTAGAGTTAATTCTTTATGCTACTAATCTATTCACAATATTAATTGCTACTTGCTGATTTTTTCCCTCCTTTCTACTTAAGCCTTTGAAAACTGCTTCTACTCCTGCCCTAACTTCATCAGTATTCCTTTCTTCAAGTCCGTCATCAGTGTGTTTCTAGGGACCAATCACTGTCCATTCCAAAGTGCTATCTTTTTCTTCAACTTTTGTCTCAAATTTTAGTTTATGCAGCATTATTCATTTAGGGTCTTTTTCTGCTTTTCTGTCTCTGTTTTTCTCCTCTCCTTTTTTTCTCTCTTTTCCACAAAAGCGTGTCTGTTTTCCACAATCCCTCAACAATAGTGTTTCCAAAAAGCACGCATTCTACTTTGTCGCTGTTGTCTTCATTATATGCTTCCATGATTTCTTCCATTGTAGTTTTGAAATTACTCTAAAATTAGATAGTTATTGTTAATCTCCTTTTCTAGGCCAAATATGCATTTTAAAATATAATTACACATAATGAACCATAAGCATCTCAAGTTCAGCATGTCCTAAACCAATCTTAACGTTCTCACTTTTTGTGGTAAGCATATTTCTAAGATAGGACTAACATCCCCACTTGCCTGGTCTACATACTCTTCATATTCTCTGAGGCTGGGTATATTATGGATTTTACTCATATGATCAAGTTATATTTTATGGCATACTTGGTTTTAAGAAAAGGCAGTTATTCATATGGGCCTAACCTAATAACATGAAACTTGTAAATCTGGGTCGAGATATCTAGAGACAGAGAATGTCTCTAGAGGCATGAGAGGAATTAGAAACAAGGGAGGTTCTTTGTAGCTGGGTGGGAGGGGCCACTTGACTGGGAATGGAGGCCACCCTTAGGAGCTGAGATTGACCCCTACTGACAGCCAGCAAAGTAATGGGAACAGCCTTGCAACCACAAGAAACTGATTTCTCCCAACCATCTGAATGAGCTTGAAAGTAGAATTTCCCCTAAATCCTCCAGGTGAGAATTCATCCTAGTGGGCACCTTAATTTTAGCTCAGTTATACCATGAGGATAAAAAGCAGCCATGTCTAAACTTTGGACCCTTATAACAAACAAGGAGGAGGTGAGGAAAAGGGAGTAAGAGATTTGTGAGCAAATATCAAGTCCTTCAGCAGAATGTTTTCAAGTAAAACTTTGAGTTAGCATGGTGAAGTGATGTATTTTAAGCAGTGAAGTAAAGAGATTAAGATTCTGTATTCAGCCTTGAGTTGAATCCCACACATTCATCTCATCGCTTTATTTGGAGGCAAGTTACTTTTCTCTCTGGGAACAGCCCTTTACTTAAAATGAAGATGTTAATACTACCAAGCTCATACGATTATTTGAAAATCAAATGAACTAATAAATTAAGTACTTAGAAAGGTGTCTGATTCATACAAAGCATTAAAAAATGTGTTAGCTGTATTTTCTCAGTTTTTAAATTTACTGTAGCAAGTGTATCTATGCATGCCAAAAATCACTTAGCCTAGCATCTTGCTTAGAGTATATACTCAATTCCTGATGTTGAATAAATGATGGTATAGACACTTCTCCCACCAGACATAGCCACTCATCTATAATCATCCTGTAGTTTTAAATTCTGCTGCTGCTGCTGCTAAGTCACTTCAGTCGTGTCTGACTCTGTGCGACCCCATAGACAGCAGCCCACCAGGCTCCCCCGTCCCTGGGATTCTCCAGGCAAGAACACTGGAGTAGGTTGCCATTTCCTTCTCCAATGCAAGAAAGTAAAATGTGAAACTGAAGTCACTCAGTCATGTCCAACTCTTAGCGACCCCATGAACTGCATCCTACCAGGCTCTTCCATCCATGGGATTTTCCAGGCAAGATTACTGGAGTGGGGTGCCATTGCCTTCTCCATGTAAGCTCTGGGAGATGCTTTAATATTTGACATTATTTAAAGCATGGCAAATATGTAAACACATGGTTTCATAGTCTCAATAAAGCAATGAATTTTCTCAAATTGCATCAGGTCATACTCACACACAACCCTGATACTGCTCTGATTCTAAGCCCCTCCTCTCACATCCCTCCCCCACCATAAATGGCTCTTACTGGTTAATTCAATTCGGACTCATAACAGGCCAGCATAACTCTTCCTCTAAATGTGCAAACAGACACTAACACATTTGGAATATGACTTCTGCTATAGAGATTTGCTTATCTTTCTACCAACCCATATTTTAGCACATTGAGTTTAACCTTATAATACCTTTAACTTAGCAGAAGAAAAATAGCATCCTCAAATGTCACAGCATAATAAGGATTTCAAAGTAGAAACAGAATATGTCTCCCATACATGATTCAGCTTGCTAATCACCTCTCAGAGCTTAAAAATCATATGGAAAGTAAGATAATTATACTATGCTACACATCTTGAAATAACTTTTATCTTCTTTAGTGACAGATTTTCACTTTCCATTAAATTTTGGATGCTATTCAATGTGGATGATTATCTGAATTTTTCCTGTGCCATTAATCGAGGTTTCTACTTTTAGACACCTACTTGAAATGTAATAAATGTAAATACCTTGGAATTCTAACAGCACTAAAATTTTATGCAAAGGTAAATTGTAGATTGAGTATACCTTTTATTGCCAACAACATATTTATGGGTGATGTTTTCAATATTTGAAATTATGAAGCCTAAGTCATATGATTTCATACGTAAAAAAGAAAGATATTTTAAAAAGAAAACAGAAGACCACTGAAGCCATGTTTTGTAATCAGTAGTCTTTTTTTTATTATTATTATTTTACATTGAGAAGCCTGGTCTAATCCCATATTACCTGCATTCATTATATTTTAAAATAAAATTTCAGCTAAAATAAGCATAATAATTTACTTCCCTTTCATTCTAAAAATCTGTTTCATGTTACCATATTTACATAAATAACACAGCCAGAGAATTATGTGTGTCAAATGGACACTCATTCATGTAATGTATATCTGACACACTTTGCTCACCAACTTGCTAACTGCTGTTGGAGTTCAATTCCAGGTCAAAAAATGAATTATCTGGATTTTTTCTGAATTACATGGAAGGAGTTATTTGTCATCTAGGTTTTACTTCTTGGATAAAAAGGTACTATATTTTAAATATCAAGAAAAGAGAAAGAGAATAAGAAATTACAAGGAAAAGTAGTTTTGTGATTTTAAGTTAAAAGTTGTAAGGAAAATAAGGCAAATGTGAATGACAACTCATAAAAAAAACCCAAACTGTTCATTTAGTCTTTTTAAGTATCTCAAGTGATATTTTAGCTTATATCACAGTTGATCAGATCATCTGGACTGTTTGTGTCAAATAATAAGTAATATATTACATTTCATGTTCATTTTTTACTGTACATAACCCACTTTATTATCATTCTGGAAATATATTCACAGTGATAAAAATCAGTTAATTAGAGCCAAACTAATTGGTACACTTTACAAGTACAAATTCTAGTATTTTATTTTCTAGATAATGAAGGCCAAAATAACTAAGAATATGTTTAAGTAGAAGATACTGGGGAAAAAAAAGAAAAAGAAGGTGAACCCCCAGAAACTAATATCTGACATTAGTGTGAAAATATCCTTGTCTTTCTCTAAACAAGTTCAGTTGTTCTTTCTTGTGTGCATCTATGGTACAATTTAATAGATTAAAATAATTTAGAATTATTAGAGTGCTAACTTTTTATGAAAAGACAAATTGTAACTTGGACACATCTCTCATTACTAACAACATATTAATGGGTCATGTTTTCAGTGTTTTAAGTTACAAAACCTAAGTCATACGATTTTACACATAAAAAAGGAAGATAGGACAGATTGCTTTTATTTGCTTACATTACTTTTTCTCTCAATAACCTAAGCTCGTTGAAAGGGCTCATATTTAAATCTTCATTTATCACTGAAATATTAATTCAGGTTCTAAATTACTGTTTCTTTTCAGTAACTGTTACATTAATGACTTAAACTATGAGGAATAGTTTTATTATATAGTAATTACAGTAACATACTTAATGATACCTGTATCACATAAAACAACACAATATTTGCAAAATTATAAAAATAAAAATACGAAGAAACAAGATGAATTGGAGCCATAGTATTGAATAATACAAATTAATAAATCTAGAATATTGATATAATAAATAACAAAACACTAAAAATCAAGAATAAAATGTTAGTAGAGGCTATACTGAGAAGAATGAGAAGAAAATCTCATTCTCTAATTTTAAATATAACTGAAGATAGAAGTCTTTCATATATGATCATTCTTTTTCCAAAAAAAAAAAGTACGAACAGGAGAGATTGTGTCACATAAACAATGATATACTGATGAGCTTTTCTCCTAAGCTGACAACACATGAGAATTATTAACCCATTTTTCTTATTATTATATGCCTCTGCCAAGATAATCTGCATGCAGAAACCTGATGATTTTAAGGGAGTTTCCCACTTGATCAGTGTTGTAGTGAATGAGATGCATGATAAATATGCTTCCAGAACAAGGGAAGAAGTATGATTTCAGAAATGTGAGTAGCTTGGGAATTTTGATGTTTATTGATAAAAGGTCTAGTTTGGTTATTGACTCCTTTCTGAGTGTGGTTCTTCCAATAAACTTCAGTTTATCCATTTGTGTGTAAAAAGTAGTCAAATATGTCTGCCTCATCCTAGTTAATATTGGCATTTTTCCATGGATATTCTCAATGTTAATAATATTATTATTTATATGATTAAGTATATTGTAACAGTCACATCAGGGTGAAGCCAAAGGAGCTAGTCTACATCCACTCTCTGGAATTTTCTGTTCATGTTAAATTTAGCTGTATTTTGAAAGAGAAATAAAATGTATTAACCGATTTTAAAGACCACTGTTTCATTTTTAAATGGAGTTAGATGCTATTGTGATGAAATAAAGGAAAAAATTTATGAGAGTGACAAACACAGTGGCAGCACATACAATTTTCCCGTAATTGGTTTTTAATATTGACTTAAGATCACTTGTTAGTAAAGTAGAAATGTTTAAGTAAACAATTGTGACATTTACTCACTAATTACATATAAATACAAATGAAATAAATGTTTTTAACAGTTTATTAAAACTGGCTTTTTGGCTTCATATAAACAAAAACTAATAAAACAGTCTGTGTCATTTTTGTCGTTTGACCACAGATTTCATTGTCTGTATGAAATCGCAACTTGATTCTAATAAAACAAACTGGAAGTCCCTATTATCTGAGAAAACCTAAGTACTTTTTGTTAAAATAGTAAGACTTATACCAAATTGAATTGTTATAATGTACTTAGATATTAACTTAGGAATCATCTTTTGTTTGATGACAAAACAAAGCTAAGTTTAAAGACTTATTATAGTTTGGACTATGATTTTTGGTAGAATGACCACCTGTGGTATATACATGGAAAGTGACACAAGGTTTTACATGGCTGAAGCCTGTCATAGAACTAAACTTACATTTTTATTTCTTATACTTTACATCTTTTCCCCTAATTGTGTTGGAAACCTCTATAGCAAATCAATGCAAATCATTCAATTGCTTGTTATATGTTGATGTTAAAATACTTAAATCATGAAAGACATCGGTTCTGCTAATGTTAGTGTCCAAATTAATTAATATTAGTTAAATTATTACTGCCATGATGATGCTATCATTTCAGTTAATCTATTCCGCAGCAGCATGAGTTATTTCTTCTCAGTCAATACATTAATTCTTTTTACCAGTGTCACAATGCTGAACCTCAAGAACTGACAATCACTAAATTAACTTTTGGTTGAATATATTGAAATAATGTTCAAAATAACTACCTTAAATGTTTAAAATGTCATTTATTGAATATGTTAGGTACCAAAATTAAAATGTACAAAATGATGTATTATCAAAATTAAGTAGTTCTTCCATCTCTGGTCACTGATACACAGTTTTTCTCCTCAGAGGCAATTATTATTCCCAGATTATTGTGTTGATTCCAAAAATGTTCATTTGATTTCTCTCTGTAGTGTGTGTGTATGTATATGTTTTATTTATTATGGATATTATTTCTTACTTTGCAAATTAAAAAACTACTTTCCATTATTTTCCATTGACCTAGCTGTCTATATGTTCACCTATACCATGCTGTTTAGTTATCATAGTTTAATGTTTTAATATTGGGCTTCCCTGCTGACCTGATATGTGGTTAGAATAGTCTGATGAGAATAATGGCTACACTCAACTTTTAAAACTTTTTACAGTTTCTCTTGACTTTTTGGTTATTTATTTATTTATTTTCTACAAAGTGTGTCTAGTACTTTACTTGTTTTGGGCCACATCATGTGGCATTCAGGACCTTAGTTCCAGAAATCAAACCCTAGTCCCTTGTAGTTGAAACGGGGAGTCCTAACCACTGGATCACCATGGAATTCTGTCTAGTACTTAAAAAAAAAAAAAAAAGGTACTTTTATAGAAACAATTTTAAATTGATAAATTCAGTGAGAATCACTACTTTCATATTGTGGAAAATGTTGAAAGTGTTAGTTCCTCAGTCGTGTCCAACTGTTTGCAACCCTATATACTGTATAGCCTGCTAGGCTCCTCCGTCCATGGAATTCTCCAGGCAAGAATACTGGAGTGGTTGCAATTCTCTTCTCCAGGGGATCCTCCAGACCCAGGGATGGAACCTGGGTCTCCTGCATTGCAAGCTGATTCTTCACCATTTGTGCCACCAGGGAAACCCTTCTAAACATTGTGGAGTCTTTGTAAATAAGCACGTGCATCCAATGTTTCTTCATCTTCCAAAATGTTCTTTTGTATATCTTTCTAAATTTTTTTATATAGAACTTGACCACTTATTGGGCTTCCCTGAGGGCTCAGACGGGTAAAGAATCTGCCTGAAATGCAGGAGACCAAAGTTCAATCCCTGGGTAGGGAAGATCTGCTGGAGAATGGAATGTCTCTCTACTCCAGTGTTCTTGCCTGGAAAATTCTGTGGATAGAGGAGCCTGGGAGCTACAGTCAAGGGGCTGCAAAGATTCAGACACAACTGAGCAACTAACACTTTCACTTTCACTTTCTTGACCACTTATTAAACATATTACCAAGCATATTTAAGTCATTCTTGTTCTTATCATGTAACAGCTTTCCTTCCATTTTCTATGCTGACTGATCCTTGCTTCAATTCTATGAACTTATAATCTTGAAATTTTTCAGGTCAAGAATTGTCAGCTTCATATAACAATATTTCCCATTTCTCCATCAAATTCTACAGCTTTATTTTTTGTTCTGGTTTTGTTCGTATTGCCTAGTGCTGTTAAATATTATTGACTTTCTTTCATTATTTCAGTAGCAAATTTTCCACATTGTTGTCTTTTGGGATAAAATACATGTATTTTATCATGTGAAAGAACTATCCATTCATTCCTACTTCTTGAGAGTTTTAACCAAAACTTTTTCTTAAATGTTATTTTATGTTATTAAATATCTTTTCAGATTTGTTTAGATATTTTCATTTTTGATCTATAAATGTGGTATATTATATAATTGATTTCCTGATAATCAAGGATCTTTGTATTTTTAGAGTAAACATGATATCTCATGGAATTTTGTTATCCTTTTAATCAGTTGATGAATTATGCTTGTTAAAGATATATTTTTAATTTCTTCATTGATATTTATCAGTGTGATTGATCTGGAGATTGCATTTTTTAATTTATAATTTACATTCTTTGTTAGATTTTGATATGCAACTTTCTTCATCAAAATACCTAAATGATTTGCTTGTTCTCCTAAGAAAGGATAGTGCTAAATGGTATATGACGAATTTGTTTCTTATAGTTTCTTTGTGGTGCATCTGTGGAAAAATGCAGGCCCAGTTCTTTTTCAAGGAGAAAATCTCTGGGGATTTTATTTATTTTGTCATTTTTTTATTCAGTTTAGCTTTGTATATCTTCTGGGACAGTTATGATAGTATGTATGTCCATGAAAATTATCTTTTCCCTAGGATCACAAATTTATGTCATAAAGTTCCCAAGGAACTCTCTTAAATTTTTTTTTTTTAATTTCTTATACAACTATGGCAACTTTTTTCTTACTTAACATAACTATATATTTTCTTCCTTTCTATCTTGATGTATATAGTTAATATTTATATATTTTACTGTTTTATCCCTTTAAAAAGTTCTTTACAAAGACGTTAGTTTATTGACAAGTAGATAAATTATTCATACATCTGTTATTGTTAGCTTCAAATAATTTTTTACATGTGCAAAAATGGAGACATGACATTATCTACAAATTTCTTTTCTCCTTTCCCTGACATCACTTTTTATTCATGAATTTTCCAAGTTTTAAGGTTTATCATGTGTATATCGTATATTGTGAACTTAAGCTCCATATTCAACTTAGACATAGTCACACATTCCTTTTGCCAGAGTTTCATCATCATCTCAAGGTTGCCTGAAGTTCATTCTCAAGTACTGAAAAAAAAGCTTATGAGCAATATATGAGCAGTATATCCCTTGAGTTATTGCAAATTTAAAATGTCTGCCTAAATATAATTGAGTTGCATGTTATGTCCTTGGTCACATTTGGGGAACACACTGTTCTGTCATTCACTGTTGAAGGGCTCAAGGTCATTTCCAACGTAATGAGAATTATCTTTATGACACGGTTTGTGAGTAAAAGAGTTATTTTACTGTTCTCTCAGGCAAATGAATATGTTGCTTCTACTTCAGTCACTGTCCTCCACCCTGCCTCACTGGCAAAATGTTTTATGAAAATATTGCTCATATGTAGAATTAGAAATCAAACCAAATCCAAAAAAGCTCCCACTGCCCTTCCAAGGACCTCCTGCCCGCTTTTGTAAGCACAGATGTGTTGGTCTGCACCTTTGCTTTTGCCTCTTATTTTAAATAAGTGTTAGTTGCTGTTCAGTGTACCCTGAAGTGAGTATCCTGTGTCTTTCTAAATCCCTGTTTGACCATCACTGCATTTGAGATCTTTTCCTATTCAGTTGAGACACAGGTTTGAAGTTTCTGTAAGGTTTATCAAAGATGAAATTTACATTTTTATTCCTCATTCCCTTCAGAATTATTGAGTAAATCCCAAGTAGAGAGAATAAAAATATAGACTTAACTGCATCATGTAAATATAAAAAAATGTAAAATATATTTTTATTATTCCAAAAGTCATGACACATGTGATGATAATAAGTTTTATTATTTTAGAGTCCGACCTAGCAGAATACTTTATTATTTAAGAGACAAATATTCCATTCTGTTTGACCTTAAAAGAAAGAATGAGTAGAAGCCAGAGAACAAGGGGAAAAATTATTTCAAACATGTTTGTTATGTTTATATATGTCCCTTTATCAAATTTTAAAACAAAAGTAATTTTAAAAGTTTGTGCATTGATTAATTTGTAAAGAATTAATTGCAGTAGATAGACTGCTCTCTTTTTTAAAAAAGTAGTGGTAAAATTATAGGATGTGGTGCTCTATTGTATACATCTAATCCTGTAAAGAATTCAAATATAAAAGCAACATTCTTCCTTTATCCTTTTCATATTCTTCCAATAACTGAATATTTATTAGTTTTATGAATATGAAAATTTATATTCCAAATAAAATGTCAGTTCATCAGTGCCCAATATCTCCAATTGTTATGATAGTCCAGCAAATTTCTTTTCCAAAATATGTTAACTATTTTGAAATAATGTATTTCAGGATCTATGGGTATAATTTTTTAAAATGCAAACTATTGGATGTATGCAGCTAATGGAAGACTTACATTTTATCTCTATGAGATCTTGTCATAAAGCAGGTGTTTGACAATAATGTTTTCTGGCTGCTTGAAGCAATCACATATGTATTTCATGTATGTGACCACATCACTTATCCACTACTTTGAAGCACAGTAAATCTTGCAGGAAATGCTGGAGGGCTGTACATTTATGGAACACATTGAAAGAAGTCACAAGATTTTTGCATGTAGCAACTTGTTTATTGAACAACATTAACCTACCACAAAACTTTAATACTGTGAGAAGGACCACATAAAAGTTGCAACCACATTTTCAAGTTATTTATGCTCTACAACCATAGCACAGCAGATATCACATGAGAAGATAAAAGGTAAGAACATTTTAAAAGATTTTAAACCATCTTTTTCTATTAATCCTAGTGATGAATTGTCATAGAATATTTTTAAGCATCCTACCTCTGGGGCTATTTCATCAGTCAATAACAACATCTTACACTAAAATATGAGTTGAAATATGAGATTATAGTATTTTTATTAGAGCTTTACTATTATCTTGGACATGTGCTAATGCAGAAAAGAGAAGAAAATCATGGCCTATGAAATTCAGTTTGCAAATGTAGTTTAATGGATTTTTGTACTAAATAATAAAGAGTTGTAACATGTAAAATTAAAATCCATTATTTAGTAAAATATTTAGCCATCACTTACTTCATTCTTTGTTTACATTCAAAAATATTTATTGAGCATCTACAGTATATGAGGCACCATGCTCCCTGTGAGATTTAAAAGGCAAAAGCATGATATCTGATATTTTTAAAAGTTAAAAAGGAAAATATTTTGTTTATAATTCCTATTTAAAAATTATTCAGATATAATATACATGAAGTAGAGTGTATTAATCTTATATGTTCATCTTAATTCGCCTTTACTTCTGCTTACCTAAGGGTAACCATTCTTCACATCAG
The DNA here is from genome assembly GCF_003369695.1 of Bos indicus x Bos taurus. Lineage (NCBI taxonomy): Eukaryota > Metazoa > Chordata > Mammalia > Artiodactyla > Bovidae > Bos > Bos indicus x Bos taurus. The sequence goes on from NC_040079.1 coordinate 84,830,394, forward strand.
GATGTAGACTATTTTTACCATCACAGGAATCTATCTCTTAAACTGTCAATGCTATTGACATTCAATTATGATTCTGTTCTCTGTCACCAAAGAATAATTTTCCCTTTTGAAAACTTGCTTCCACTCTTGACAACACACTTAATGAACATAATGAAGAAGGTATAGGAAGGTTATTTGATTGCCATTGTTACACGAGTCCCCTGTTGCTAAACCCTTGCCTTACCCCACTCAGTAATTCAAGCCTGTTGCTGTTGCTGCTGCTGTTAAGTCGCTTCAGTCACGTCCAACTCTGTGCAAGCCTGTGCCCAACCACTAATGCTGAAGAAGCTGAAGTTGAATGGTTCTATCAAGACCTTCTAGAACTAACACCAGAAAAAAGATGTCCTTTTCATCATAGGGGACTAGAATACAAAAGTAGGAAGTCAAGAGATACTTGGAGTAACAGTCAAGTTTGGCCTTGGAGTACAAACTGAAACAGGGCAAAGGTTAATGGTGTTTTACCAAGAAAACACACTAGTCATAGCAAACACCCTCTTCCAAAAGCACAAGAGACAACTTTATATATGGACATCACTAGATGGCCAATACCAAAATCAGACTGATTATATTTTTTGCACTGAAGATGGAGGAGTTCTATACAGTCAGTAAAAAAAAAAAAAAAAAAAAAAGACCAGGAGCTGACCGTGGCTCATATCATAAACTCCTTATTGCAAAATTCAGACTTAAACAAAATAAAGTACGGAAAACCACTAGACCTATGACCTAAATCAAATTCTTTATGATTATACAATGGAAGTGACAAAGAGATTCAAGGGATTAGATCAATAGCTACCTATTCATAGTGCCTGAAGAACTGTGAAGGAGGTTTGACATTGTATAGGAGGCCATGATCAAAACCATCCCCAAGATAAAGAAAACAAAAAGGCAAATGGTTGTCTGAGGAGCCCTTACATATACCAGAAAAAGAGAACTGAAAGGCAAAGGAGAAAAGGAAAGATATACCCAGAGATGTAAGGAGAGTTCTAGAGAATAGTAAAGAGATATAAGAAAGCCTTCTTAAGTGAGCAATGCAAAGAAATAGAGGAAAACAATATAATGGGAACTACTAGAGATCTCTTCAAGAAAATTATTAAAACCAAGGGAACATTTCATGCAAAGATGGGTACAATAAAGGACAGAAATGGTATAGACCTAACAGAAGCAGAAGAGATCCAGAAGAGGTAACAAGAATACACAGAAGAACCATACAAAAAAATATTTTCATGACCCAGACAACCATGATGGTGTGATCATTCACTTAGAGCTAGACATCTTGGAATGTGAAGTCAAGCGGGTCTTAGGAAACATTACTATGAAAAAAGCTAGTGGAGGTGATGGAATACCAGTTGAGCTATTTCAAATCTTAAAAGATGATGCTGTTAAAGTGCTGCACTCAATATGCCAGCAAATTTGGAAAACTCAGCAGTGGCCAAGGACTGGAAAAGGTCAGTTTTCATTCCAATCTCAAAGAAAGGAAATGCCAAAGAATGTTCAAACTACCACACAATTGCGCTCATCTCACATTCTAGCAGTGTAATGCTCAAAATTATCCAAGCTAGGCTTCAGCAGTACATGAACCTAAGAACTTCCAGATGTTCAACCTGGATTTAGAAAAGGCAGAGGAACCAGAGATCAAATTGCCAACATCCACTGAATCATAGAAAAAGCAAGAGAATTCCAGAAAAACATCTACTTCTGCTTCATTGACGATGTTAAAACCTTTGACTGAGTGAATCACAATAAATTGTGGAAAGTTCTTCAAGAGATTGGAATACCAGACCACCAGACCTGCCTCCTGAGAAATCTGTATGCAGGTCAAAGAGCAACAGTTAGAACCGGACATGGAACAATGAAGTGGTTCCAAATTGGGAAAGGAGTACATCAAGGCTGTATATTGTCACCCTGCTTAAATAACTTACATGCAGAGTACATCATGTGAAATGCCAGAGTGGATTAAGCACAAGCTGGAATCAAGATTGCAGGAAGAAATATAAATAACCACAGATATACAGATGACAGGAGAAGGCAATGGCACCCCACTCCAGTACTCTTGCCTGGAAAATCCCATGGACGGAGGAGCCTGGTAGGCTGCAGTCCATGGGATCGCGAGGAATCGGACACGACTGAGCGACTTCACTTTTACTTTTCACTTTCATGCATTGGAGGAGGAAGTGGCAACCCACTCCAGTGTTCTTGCCTGGAGAATCCCAGGAGCGGCGGGGCCTGGTGGGCTGCCGTCTATGGGGTCGCACAGAGTTGGACATGACTGAAGCGACTTAGCAGCAGCAGCACCATACAGATGACACCACCCTTGTGGCAGAAAGCAAAGAGGAACTAAAGAGCCTCTTGATGAAAGTGAAAGAGGAGAGTTAGAAAGCTGGCTTAAAATTCACATTCAAAATATGAAGATCACTGCATCCAGTCCCATCACTTCATGGCAAATAGATGGGGAAACAATGGAAACCATGAAAGATTTTATTTTTGTGGGCTTCAAAATCACTGCAGATGGTGATTGTGGTCATGAAATTAAAAGACGCTTGCTTCTTGGAAGAAAAGCTATGACCAACCTAGACAGCATAATAAAAAGCAGAGACATTATTTGCCAACAAAAGTCTGTATATTCCAAGCAATGATTTCTCCAGTAATCATGCATGGATGTGGGAAATGGATCATAAAGAAGGCTGAGCACCAAAGAATTGATGCTTTTTAACTGTGGTGCTTGAGAAGACTCTTGAGAGTCCCTTGGACAGCAAGGAGATCAAACCACCCTATCCTAAGGGAAATTGGTCCTGAATGCGAAGAACTGACTTATTGGAAAAGACCCTGATGCTGGGAAAGATTGAAGGCAGATAGAGAAGGCAACGACAATGGATGAGATGGTTGGATGGCATCACCGACTGGATGGACATAAATTTGCACAGGCCCCGGGAGTTGGTGATAGACAGGGAAGCCTGGCATGCTACAGTGCATGGTGTCTCAGAGTTGGACACCGCTGAGCGCCTGAACTGAACTGATCGTTACCTTATCTCCTAAGGCTGTGCTGAACTCTGGGGGAACTTTCACATCTTCTCCTCACCTGGTCTCTGACTAATCCTTCAGCTACAGAAATTTGTTCTTCTATCATACCCTCTCCTGTTTCTCTTCCATTTCTCTCATTCACATATTAAGTTTATATACCAGTTTAGAATATTTGTTTACTGTCATCACATTCATGTCCTGGGAGGAAGTTTTAGCAAATATCTAAGATGTCTGCAATGTTTATTGGAAAATTTACACTATGTTTTAATCAAGATTATTGAGATATAATTTACATACAGTGAAATTCAACCTTTTTAGGACAAAATTCTATATGTTTTGACATACATGTATAGCTGTGTAACTTCTACCACGATCAAGATATAAAAAATTTCCACAAAGAAAAAATCATCTCTGTACCACTTTATATTTAAACACACCCTAATCCTCTAATCTTGGCAAGCACTCAGCAATTCCCTTTTATGATCATTTCACTTTTTCCAGAATGTCATACAAATAAATGTACATGATAATCTGGTTTGCATAGTCCTTGGTGGCAAGTTTTCACTAATCCTTTTCTCTGTTCCTCTGTGTATCTTTTGTTCTCTGACTTCATGATTTTCTCTTTATCTTTGACTTTTCATAAATTAGAGTATAAAGCACTTAGATTTTATTTTGTATTATTATTTGTCCTACTTGGATATTTTGCTTGGATATTATTTGTTCTGCTCTTCATATCTTGGATATATAGTTGATATTGACATCTTTTATTATTTCTGAAAAATTCTTGGATATTTGTTCTTCAAATATTTCTTCTTCTTTACTGCTCTCTTTCTTCTCTCTGGAATTGTAACTGAATATTCTTTTTTCAGGGTCATCCCAGTTGTACATACAAGACGATTTCTTAGTTTCTTTTCCTATAGAAGCAAATCCTAATGATGAGTAACCCCAAATTCGTAGTGAAAGCTTTCTTCTTCACATATCACATTACAGAGGATGGAAAGCCAAATACTTTTCCAACCTTACATCACAACTAGTGGTGACTACAAAGCTTTATTTCAGTCTGTGACTTTAAGTGGAAATCTGATACAAAAGCTTCTAGAAATTTTTTTTAATATATTTAGATGAAGTAGAAAAATGTAACTAGAGATACTTTCCTATTTTATGCCTTGAAGACATAATTTATGTCACTACAACAACCATCATGGATTCAAAGACCCATAAACCAATATGCTAAGGACTGTAGAGCTGAAATGCAGATGAAACCTGAATCACTGATATTTTTGAAACACTGATCCAACCCTGAAATTTCTATATATAGTTAATTTTTTTCTTCATAGCGCTGAAAAAAAATAGTCAAATCTAAATTGTAAATTCAGTAAAAATGTGCTTCTAAAAAGAGTATGAAAAAAGACATTTTGAGACAAGTGAAAGCTCAGAGACCATCTCACTGGCAGAGCAAACTACAAGGAAACCTTTAGGATGTTCTTCAGAATGAAGGGATGTAATACTGAATAGATTAAAGACTGAAAGAAAGAATGGAGAGCACTATAAATGGCAAATAATTCCATACATATAAAAACTATGTTTAATTCTTAGCAAATTTCTTTCAAAGAGAAATTATATTTTAAGCAAAACATAAGAATGCAAATTTTACATCCAAAATACATATATTTATGTACACTGGAAATGAATAATTGGAAAATAGTAAAAATAAAAAAGATTATAATGGCAGTAAGGTAAGACTGAAGAATGATTTTTTAAAGTGGATTATAAAACCTGTACTTTGAAAACAATAAAATCTAAGAGGAATTTAGAAACCCTAAGTAAATTGTAGGATATACTGGTTCATAAACTGGAAAAATTAATATTGTTATGGTATCAAATTTTCCCAAATTAGATCTGTAAATTCATTATACTCCCATTAAAAACCCAAGCAAGACTGTTTTGCTCTTTATGTGAAAGAGCAAAGAATACAGAAGGGCAAAACAGTATTGAGAAAGAAAAAGAAACTGTATGATTTACACCACTTTGATCACTGAGACCTACTATAGGGCTACAGTGACATTAAGAGTATAGTAGTTCATAAGGACAGACATACAGGTAAATGAAATAGAATAGAGGCTATAAATAGATTCATAAAGGTATGGCCAACTCATTTCCAATAAATATGTCAAGATTATTCATTTGAGAAAGGATAGCATTCTTTTCAATGAATGCTTCTGGAACAATCGGATATCTGTGGGTGCAATGTGAACTTTGATGCCTATATATTATTCTTACTAAAAATGCAAAGTAAATATTACCCATAGACTTAAGAACTACAAATATAAATCTTCCAGAAGAGAATATAGAGAAAAATTTGACATATTTGGGGTAGGAAAAGGCTTCTTGGAGAGGACAGAAAAAATATTAATCACACATGAATTAATTGTTAAGTTCGATTTCATAACGAATTTGTGTTTGCTTTTGAAAAACTCATATTGGAGGAAAAGTGTGTTTAAAAATATATGGCAAGGGGCTTATATCTAGAACACAAATAGACCTATTACAAATTAATACTAAAAGATTAAGCAAAAGTTTTTTTAAATTAATATAATTTTAAAAGATTACTTTCCATGCAATTATTACAAAGTATTGGCTATATGCCCCATGTTTTACAATACATCCTTGAGCCTGTGTTACACCCAATAGTTTGTACCTCTTCCTCCTCCACCCTTATAATGCCCTTCCCCTGCTCCTCACTGGTAGCCACGAGTTGTTCTCTGTATCTGTGAGTCTGTTTCTTTTTTTTAAAATTAACTAGCATGCTGTATTTTTCAGATTCCACATATAAGTGATATTATACAGTGTTTGTCTTTCTCTGTCTTGCTTATTTCCCTTAGCATAACGCCCTCCCATGTAGCTGCAAATGGGCAACATTCATTATTTTCATGGCTGAGTAGTATTCCATTTATATAACTTCTTTATCCATTTATCTATCTTCTTTATCCATTTATCTATTAATGGACTCTTAGGTTGCTTCCATATATTGGCAATTGTAAATTGGCAGAAGTCTCAAATATATACCACACAAAATAAAATATACAGATGACCAATAAGATCATTAAAGATGTTCTATGTAAGTCAAGAGCTTAAAAGCACAGTGAGATTCCATTTCACACTCACTAGAATGATAAAAACCTAAAGTTATTGCAATACTAAGTATTCATTGAGATATGAGCTATTTGAACTCTCATAAATGATGAGGGTATGACTTTGAAAAATATTTTGATGTTTCCTGTAATGTTTAACCTCTTTTGATATTTTCCCTAGAGAAATGAAAACCTATGTCCATCAATTATGTAAACAAGTGTTCATTGCTGATTTATGTATTTTACTCACTGAATGAAACAACCCAAATATACAAAAACATGTGCTTGGGAAACAAACTGATACATGTTTATGCTAGAATATTGTGCTGTGCTCATTCACTTCAGTTATGTCTGATTCTTTGCAACCACATCAATAGCCCACTAGACTCTTTTGTCCATGGAATTCTCCAGGTAAGAAGACTAGAGTGGGTTGCCAGGCCTCCTCCAGGAGATCTTCCTTACCCAGGGATCAAACATACGTTTCTCGAGTGTCCTACATTGCAGATGGATTCTTTACCACTGAGCCACCAGCCAATGTATGGGCTTCCCACAAGCCCAAACTCACACATTAACAAGAACAACTTCCAATACAGCCACAACACACATAACTCTCAAAACACTAGTCTTAGTAATGGAAGCCAGATGTATAATAATCCTTTTTATATGAGATCCTAGGAGAGGTTAAAAATCAAGTTATTTTGATAGAAATCAGCTTAATTGTTGCCCTGGGTCAGGTTTTGAGAGAGAATTGGATGAATAGGGACCTGAATATATGTTCTTGAGTGACAGAACTTTTTGATGTCTTAATTGTGTTGATAATTTAAAGGTACATACAGTTGTCACAGCAGCATATTGCACATGTGAAATGCGGTCATTATTATAATATGTAAATGATAATTCACTAAAGTTGACTCCAAATGTTACAATCAGAGCTATGCTTCAGAAAGATAATTTGCTATGATATGCATATGGAATGAGAAGTAGGAGGGTTAGAAGATTGAAGGTAGTTAGACCAGATGGCTTAGTAGGTGAGGAATCTGGCTGCAATGAAGGAGACACAGAGGATGCGAGTTGGACCTCTCGGCTGGGAAGATCCCTTGGATCCCCTGGAGTAGGAAATGACAACCCACTCCTGTATTTTTACCTGGGAAATTTCATGGACAGAAGAGCTTGGCAGGCTATAATCCATGGGGTGTCAAAGAGTCAGACACAACTGAGCATGTGGCACAAAGACAGATCAGATAAGACAGTGTTGTCATATCTTAGCTAAGAGGTAAGGCAGACCTGTGATGGAAAAGATAAATGAAATTTAAGAAAAGAAATACAAAAAGATAATTCAAGACTTTAGTTTTCTGCTTTGCTAAAGTTCTGATGTTGCAAAGCCAAATTCTTGAAAAACATAGCCACTATATTTTTTGTTTGAAGCTATTCTAATAATGGTATACTTCACAAAAGAGTGACTGACAAAGGTACATTAGAAATAACTTCAACTTCAAATTGCACACATAATATACTATAGTGAATTTCTTATTTTAAATGGGTAGGAATATGCTAAAAAACAATGAAAACAATATTTGTGAAGTATTCACTCAATATATCCAGGTACTTTATCAAAAACTATCACACTTTGGTTGAACGTGCTGTGGATCTTTGGCTCAATTACTTTTACAAGTTTTGGGATGCAAATTTGAAAACTATAGGAAATGTGGGGAAAATGTATATAACTTATTTGTTAAAGTTTTCATCTGTCATCTTTGTAGCAGTAATGAAATAGCAAGTTCCTGGCCTACTGAAGGCATTTAAATATGTTAAATAATGCATTGTAATTACGCTAAGAAAAACTGGTCTAGTTAACTTTTACAGATAGAATTCAAAGAGTATTTTTTCACAATACAAAATTTTTATAAGGAAAAATCCCTCTTACTTTGTCTAAGTTGTGTGGTCTTTCAGTAAAAACAAAACTCTAACAAAAAAGAAGCAGCTGGAATTTCTCTAAAAGGTGAAATAGAAGTATTTTGACAAGATTGCAATGGATTAAGGTTAAGTATGCAGGGAAGGCCAGAAGTAGCTAACACAAAGAGATTAATATTTTGATAAAAAGAGAAAATGTCTTAAAGAAAGGAAAGGTTAAAGGTTAAATGGCCTAGTATTTGACTGTTGGCCAAACAATACTCTGTGGTTTACATCTTGGTTCAAGATTTGAGAGGTAAACCTTTGCTTTTGTACAAAAACATAGTAACAAATAGGTTGTGCTAATATATATTTAAAGTGAGGAATCTGGAGGGGGATAGATTTGAATTTTTCAAAGGCAGAGAAACACTGGGACTTGGAATAGCTTTGGCTCTGATTTTAGCAAAGGTGACATCTTTAGGGAAATGTATATGAAAGTGTCTCTCTCAGAAAGCATTACTTTCTGAGTTTAATACTTGCCAAGCCATTAACATTTGAATTATTAGTCAGTATATCTTAAGAGATCATATTTATAAAATAAAATTATGGTAAGAATAAGAAGTTTGTAAGCAGTTTTTAAATTTTAGGAGAATAAATGTCTTATCAAAAACTTGAGTATAGTCCTAATTTAATTTGATCTTTCTTACATCTGATGTGAAAATGCACATTTGCAAAGCTGTGCCATTCAAATAATTTGATTGGAATATATCTGTAGGTATACTTTTTGTGATTTTTTTTTCCCCAGAAAGCTGCGTGAGTTACATACAATTTTTGTATTTGCATTATGCCAAGTCAGAGGACCATCTCAGTATCCCTAGATTAGTTTTGATGCCCTACAAACAGTGCTTCCTTAGTGACAGTATTTTAAACATCTTAATACCTTTGAATAAACTCAGCAATAATTAAGTAATAAAATGATAGTTTTTAATATGAAATTATGAATTAAATTGTGTTTGAATGTGTAGTGGTTCCTTTATTCCCATTTTTTTGAGGGGGTATGGTATCTGGTCTGACATCAGTAGTTCTCTGTAAGTCTTTCAAGGAAAGAGAACACTGTTGTTATACTAGCCACATCATTGAGGCTTATGGGCTTTCAATCAAACCCAGAAAATTGTTTTATGTAGAAGAAAGGATAGAATGAGATGTTTTTCCTGATAATGTTCTGGGCATAGGCATCATATCATGACCAAATAAGAAGGCAGAAAAAAGAGCCATGGTGAATTTTATATTTTCTCTCACTTCCATTGCTTTAAAAACATTCATGGACTTCAATTAAGCTTCAAAAGAGACATTTGCTGTTCACTGTTTAGTTGCTAAGTCATGACCTACTACTCTTTGCGACCTCATAGTCTGTAACACGCCAGTCTCCTGTGTCCATGGGATCTCCCTGGCAAGAATACTGAAGTGGGTTCCATTTCCTTCTCCAGAAAGAGACATTGCAGATATAAAATAATACTCTAGTATTGGACTACTTTTCCCTCAATTTATGCAAAGTAATTGAGAATCTTGAAATTTCCTCCTGTTTTTAAGAGAAATTTAATCTTTGACTAACTTGGGAATGCATTTTGTAAATGTGTTTTATCTTCTGATGACATGAAAAGTCTTTTTCCTGAAACAGATCTTCAGTGTTAACCTGCCCATAGTTTCACATCTGAAGAGACTCAGACATAGGAATGCTAAGGCTACCTGACCTGGAGCAGTGGTTACAAACCTGGCTGTGGAACCAGACTGCTGGCTTGGCATTCTGATCTGCACCAAGGAACCATGTGGCACAAAGCCACACAGTGGAACTCCAGTTCTTGTTTTCCTTTTTTATAAAATGAGGTTATTAGGGAAGCCTAATCACAGCAGCTTTATATTAAATAAGTGAATGTGGGTCACTTAGAGCAATGCCTGACACAAAGTGAGCACTCATTAAGAACAAAATATCTATTCTGGAAATTCCGAGTCCCACTGAAGACAGTGTTCACATCCATTTTCTTAATTCACTGTGGCATACACTTTGTTTCAATGTTTAATGAAAACAGTGATGATATTTTCAAAATAGTCACTTTGTGAGGAACCGAATTATCTTTTATTACATGTTGCAGTAAACATTATATGGTGAAATGTATTTGAGAAAAGTGGGGCAGACAATATGACGAAAATACATAGATTAAAATTAATTTATATGATTGATCTAAATTATAAATTGTAAATAATACATTTTTAGTATCTTTGGTTTTTCATATTTAACTAGCTTTTATTAGTCATTAGTATAAGAAAGAGTATTGAATCAAATACTGGTTTCCTTAGGGTAACAATTCTGATGAAAATAAAATGCTTAATTAGTTAATGAGATTAGGAAATAGTTGTTATTTCTTTCGAACTAATTTTTTTTCCAGTAATGCATAACTCAAATTAGGCACCCCTTTTTACTTATTATTAATGACATTTTGGAAGGTTTTGTCACAACCTGTTTAATATTTAAGAAATACTGTGCTTCTCTCATTATCTAAGAATGAGAAGAAAAGTGGACTTGCATATGATTAGATCCAGTGCTCTTGTTATCTGGCTAAAAGTCCTCTCATTACCTCAGATTACATTAATCTGTTTTATCTTGGGGAGGAGGTTAATGATATTTTAATAAGTAACTAGGATGAATTCAATTTTGTTAATCCATAAATCTATCATATATAAAAGGTGAAGTATGTGGTCAAAAATAACATAAATTGGAGTTATATCAGACCAAGGCACAATCATTTTTTAACCTAAAACCATGGCTATATAGGATTTTGATAAATAATGGGGCTTAGAGTTCATGTAATTTAATTATTTTGATAAATAATATTGAAGCTTAATATAATGTGATTGGTTCAGGAGCATGCAGTCAGTTAATAGACAAATGGTCTAGAAATAAGAATCTTGGCACCCAATCTAAGCACCTTTGCTCAATAGAACGCTCAAGTCAAGCATTTCAGCTTAACTCATACAACCAAATAACCAGATAAACACAGACAAAACTAAACAAAATAAGCAGGATAAATGTCAATATGTAATTGAGGATTACATATAAACCTAATTTCTAACTGGCAAGAATTTATGTGTCCACTTCTATTGCTTCCTTTTTTCTATGACAGGTCTCTGAATACTTTGGAAGAGCAGAGTTACATTAAAAGTCCCTCCAGATTGTGTTACCTTCACCAATATTCTGGAATACTGTGGGGCACTAGAAAACCTTGGAGCAAAGCAGAAAATAAAATCCTGTTTGGGACCTCAAAGATGGCAGATAAAGACATAAATTGAAAAGGTAAGCTTTGTAATATATTTGTTAACCTTGAACACTAATGTATTTGAGGTAAGGCTTAAGAACAAATTATTAAGGAGAAATTTATCAAAAATATAAAAAATTAAGGTATTGAGAAGAAATTAAAAAAAATAAAGTATGAAGAAGAAAATATTAAGAAGAAATGTGATGTAAGTCTTAAAAAGAAAGCCGAAGGAGAGGAATGCTGAAAGGATGAGAACCTGCCCAGGGAGGGTAAACAGCACATTGCTTACTTGCAACGGTGAAGTCACTGAAATAGACCTGGCCTGAGTAGCACTCTCCATTCACAAGCCTAGACACCAGTGCACTCATCTGACTTTCATGTGCTGCCTGGTATGGCTAATCCAAAGTAAAATGCCCCACAAAGTGTTCACTAAAGTGGCTTATGATGTTTGTTAGTCTTATCTTTACCCTGTGTCCTATGCTCCACCCATCCTTCCCTGCTTGCACCCAGGGACATCACACACCCCGCCCCCCCGCCACACACACACACACACACACACACACACACACACAGAGGCTCCAGGCCATGCGACAGGCCATACTTGGGGTGGCCATGTGTATCTCCCCCAAGGGCTTTTGAGATTGTCATTCTGCAAGATCAGTAAGTCTTTCTGATTGACACACTCCTCAGTGTGTAGAAGGTGAGAGTGCAGACATCATTGAAACAGATCACTTTCTAGGGATCCAGTGATTATTGCCTAGTGATTACAGGAAAAGACATGGATGGAAGATGTGATGTTTGACATGTCAATAATTTTTAAAGATAAATTTAACCAGAAAATGAGTTATTTTTAGATGCTTATTTTTATTATAGCTCTCACATTTACTATCATTGTTAACAAAATACAGTGATATTAACAACCGTTCAAAGAGTCCTTGGACACGAACATTCATGGGGAACACTACAGAAAATGCAGGACCATGAGTGGTGATACAATCGATGTGAAATAAATGATATTCAGAAACTATAGAGGCAAGACTTCCTATATCGTTTCATGAGTAATAATAGCGTTGCTACTGTATTTTAGACTTTTAAAAATTAATAAATATTTTAAATGAGGTATAATTGACATTCAATCTTATGTTAGTCTTAAATGACAACATAATGACTTGATATTTGTATATATTGCAAAATAATCACTGCAGTAAGTCTAGTTAACATCTTCCACCATACATAGTTATAGAATATTTTTCTTGCATTGAGAACTTTTAAGATCTACTCTCCTAGCAACCTTCAAATACATGATACAGCATTATTACATCCCTACACAAGCTGGAATCAAGATTGCCGGGAGAAATATCAATAACCTCAGATATGCAGATGACACCACCCTTATGGCAGAAAGTAAAGAGGAACTCAAAAGCCTCTTGATGAAAGTGAAAGTGGAGAGTGAAAAAGTTGGCTTAAAGCTCAACGTTCAGAAAATGAAGATCATGGCATCCGGTCCCACCACTTCATGGGAAATAGATGGGGAAAAGTGGAAACAGTGTCAGACTTTATTTTTCTGGGCTCCAAAATCACTATAGATGGTGACTGCAGCCATGAAATTAAAAGACACTTACTCCTTGGAAGGAAAGTTATGACCAACCTAGATAGCATATTCAAAAGCAGAGACATTACTTTGCCAACAAAGGTCTGTCTAGTCAAGGCTATGGTTTTTCCTGTGGTCATGTATGGATGTGAGAGTTGGACTGTGAAGAAGGCTGAGTGCCGAAGAATTGATGCTTTTGAACTGTGGTGTTGGGGAAGACTCTTGAGAGTCCCTTGGACTGCAAGAAGATCCAACCAGTCCATTCTGAAGGAGATCAGCCCTGGGATTTCTTTGGAAGGAATGATGCTAAAGCTGAAACTCCAGTACTTTGGCCACCTTATGCGAAGAGTTGACTCATTGGAAAAGACTCTGATTCTGGGAGGGGTTGGGGGCAGGAGGTGAAGGGGACGACAGAGGATGAGATGGCTGGATGGCATCACCGACTCGATGGACGTGAGTCTGAGTGAACTCTGGGAGTTGGTGATGGACAGGGAGGCCTGGCGTGCTGTGATTCATGGGGTCGCAAAGAGTTGGACACGACTGAGCAACTGATCTGATCTGACCTGATGGCTTATTAGTTTTAAAACTAGACATTTTGTACCTTTTGCCCACCTTTACCCATTTTGCCCACTTTCTACCCTCTATCCTTAGTCTTGGCGACCATCAATCTGCTCTCTATATCTATGACATTGGCTTGTTTGTTTTTTAGGTTCCACATATAAGTGAGGTCGTATTATATCCTCTTCTCTTGCTGGAAGATGTGTAATTAGCCAGGGTGGTGCTTTTAACAATAACCATAAAGAGATAGTTCTAGAACATTAACAGGAAGAAATAAAACCTGGATACTGAAAAAAGTGTGAAAGTGAAAGTCACTCAGTCATGTCCGACTCTTTGCTACCCCACGGACTATACAGTCCATGGAATTCTCAGGCCAGAATACAGGAGTGGGTAGCCTTTCCCTTCTCCAGGGGATCTTCCCAACCCAGGGATTGAACCCAGGTCTCCCGCAGTGAAGGCAAATTCTTTACCAGCTAAGCCACCAGGAAAGCCCAAAGAAACCAACAAAAAAAACCTCATTGCACACTGATTGGACAATAAACTGAAATACAGAAAGTTCCCATATAGAAATATCTCTCCACCCATTATCCTGAATGTTCATTGGTACTTCTCTGTACTCAACATGGATTGTTTATTTTGTAACAAACTGTTCCTATAGACAAGTGTTGTGTCACTTACTCATATCTGACTCTTTGTGACCCCATGGACTATAGCCTACCAGACTCCTTGGTCCATGGGATTCTCCAGGCAAGAATACTGGAGTGGGTTGCCATTTCCTTCTCCAGGTGATCTTCCCAACCCAGGGGTTGAACCCAGGTCTCCCACATGGAAGGCAGATTCTTTATCTTCTGAGCCACCAGGGAAGCCCATATGCACATATTTTGTCCTATAGACAAAAGCCCTATCAAATATATTTCCCTGGAATCCAGCACAAACAGTAATATTAAGTTAAAGAGTACAATCCCAGAATGAGTTCTCAGAAAGACAAGCTTCATCACTCCAGTGCCTTGATACCATTGCCACATCTCACATCTCAGTGCAATAAAGGCTGATTGGACTCAGCTGCTGGCTATTCCCAATCACCTCTCTTACCCAGGGTTCTGTGCATAGGGCAGGAGGCCGGAAGGTTAAGATGCTGAAACGATTTGGCAGTGAAACAAAAGCTTTAAAACAGTTTGGTAGTGGAATAACAGATTTCAAAACCTAATTCTACTTGAGACATAGCTATATGACAATGAGATCAACAGACTACAATCATACCACTCAAACTATGCACCAGTGTATTCTCTCAGGAGCTACAGCAAACACAGAGAGGAGCTGCATAACTTAAATCTTCAAGAAAAACATGGCAATACTCAGCAGCCTCAGACATAAAGTGAAAAATATTAACAATGTCAACATTGCATAGGGCTACATTCCTTTTGATGACATCATGACTTGCTGAATGGTGTTTCCTGCAGTTGCATGATAAAAAAGTAAGTACCATATGAAAATCACTGTGAAACAGGAAATGAGTGTGTGAGTGTTTGATTTGATTTAAAAAGCTTACACAGCTAAACAGGTGCACACACCCAATTTGTAAGTAATTGTGGTTATTTAAGAATGAACTAAATTTTATTTTGTTCTCTTGATTTATGTGTATTTTTTCTAAAAGCCTACTAAGTTGTTAGAACATAAATACTTGTTAGGCTGTTTGGAATTAGCTACTAAGTAATGGGAACTGTTAGGTATTTCTTTTGTCCTAGGATATGCAAAGAAAAAAATTACTAAGATACTGAGAGTATTATGAATTCAAATGTTTGTGAACCTCCCAAGCTTTGGTGGAATAGGAACTGTTTTGGATAATATTTTAATGTAATGACATATTTTCTTGAGCCATTACTTCCTGGAAGATCTGAATGTACAAGTGAAAATTTTAAGGTTAGTCTGTCCCATCTAAATCATATTGACATTTAAAATTTTAAATGTGTACTTAGACATCTATATAGTGATTACCATATGGCTAAGCTTTTATTACTTTAACCAAAATAGTAATTTGAGCAATCTGAAATAAATTTATATATAAATTTGGTTCATTTTACATTGATATGTGTCCTAGATTTGAAATTGATATTATGAAATTTGTATCTTGGTAGTCCCTAAGAACTAAATGTCAATATGAAAAAAAAAAAAAGAAAGAAATGTGATGCAATTAAACTGCCTTTCTTAAGAAGGATAGTTTTAACCAAGTATGTGACAACCCTTAAAATATTACAACCTGTTTCTGCCAAATTCCCCATTCCCAAGTGGATCATCTGACTTTGACAAACCTGACTGGTAGTTTTCGTTTTGGCAACTTGCGGGTTTTGTTTTCATGTACTATATGTCACTCTGCTTATTAACTGGGGTGAATAAATCATTCTTTCAAAGAGGCATATGAACAGTACAACCAAAATGAACTATCAATGGATAAAAATAGGGAAGAAGCCCAGGAGGAAAGTTTCTCTCTTGGCTGTATTTGTCCCCTCAAGGATTGTGAGATAATTAAACTGGCCACTCATATTTCTGAATATGCTGAAGAACAATTTGGTTAATTAAACCATATTTCCTTGACTCTGATTACAAAATAACGTTTCACATATTGGTAACTAAACTTCACTTCTTTATTCTTTAAAGTTTTTGGTAACTATCCGTAAAAGTGACATAAAAAGAATATAAAACCAATCTGCATTTCTTTTAAAATTGTTTTATTTTCCATTGGAGCATAGTTGATTTACAATGTGTTGGTTACAGGTATACTGGAAAAATGATTTATTTACACACACACACACACACACACATATATATAGTTTTATATATATGTTACAATATATATAATATATACATACTATATATATATATATATTACATATATATTATTTTTCAGACTCTTTTCCTTTATATAGGTTATTACAGAGTACTGAGAAGAATTCTCTGTGCCATACAGTAGATCTATTTTTTTATATAGTAATGTATATATGTTAATCCCAGCTTACTTGCTGTACCAATTTACATTTCTACCAATAGTGTAGGAGGGTTCTCTTTTCTCCACACCCTCTCTAGCATTTATTGTTTATAGACATTTTAATAACAGCCATTGTAGCTGGTATGAACTTATACATCATTGCTTTCATTTGTATTTCTCTAAAAATTAGTGATGTTGAACATCTTCTAGTGCTTTTTGGACATCTGTATGTCTTCTGTGGAGAAATGTCTGTTTAGATCTTCTGTCCATTTTTCAGTTGAGTTGCTTTTTGTGTATTGAGGTTCATGAGCTGTTTGTATATTTTGGAGATTAACCCCTTGTCCATCCCATTGTTTGCAAATGCTTTCTCATTCTGTGGGTCGTCTTTCCTTTTAATTGATGGTTTCCTTTGCTATGCAAAATCTTTTACATTTAATTTGGTCTCATTTGTTTAGTTTTGTTTTTATTCTTATTACTCTAGATGGTGAATGCAAAAGAAACATATTGTTGCAATTTATGTCAAAGTATGTTCTGCCTGTGTCTTCCTATAAAAGTTTTATAGTATCTGGTCTTATATTTAGGTCTTTAATCTATTGTCTGATTCGCAATGGAAGGTTCTATCATTACTGTAACATATTGATGAAAGACTAGAGAGAAGGATTAGATAGAAACATGACAAATAGTCACAAAGTTTCAATGAGGTCATGACTACAGTGTTGTTAACATTGTTAATATACATGATGCTTGGTGTAAAGTACATCTAAAAATATTTTAATCCTTCCTGACAGTGCAGTGGACCCTCTATGGTTTGAAAACTCTGATCAAAAATATTTGAAAAAAAGAAAAACTCCAGAAATTTTCCAAAAGGCAAAATTTGAATCTGCCAGTTCCACCAACTATTTACATGTACAGAGTATTAATATTTACATTGATTAGGTATTTTAAGTAACATAAAGATGATTTCAAGTACATTGAGAGATGAATGTTACATACAAATACTATGCCATCTTATCTATGGGATTTGACCATACACAGATTTTCATATCTTTGGAGGTCCTGGTACTAATCTTCTGTGGATACTGAGAGATGATTGTAGCTTTTTCTTCTTCTCCTCCTAACCCTCTTACTCCTTCTTCTGATAAATATACCTAATGAAAGAGATGGTGGTCTTTGGAGTCAGACCTGAGTGTAAATCAGAATCCCATGGTATGTGGTCTTGGGGAAGATATTTAACCTGATGATGATTTAAACATAACAATATGTGTATAAAATCATTCTCTGAGGATTTGCATGTAGATTAATTCAGTTACTATATGTAGATTTCTAGTATGATGAGTCTCTTTTACCTCCCATGCATTTATTTCCTAGCTCTATAATTCTGCCCAAGGTCTTGGTATTCTAATTTTGTCCAAGCCTCAGTGTCTTCAACTATTATACTGAGGCTAAAAACAATGCCTACTTATAAGGTTGTTTTAACAGTTAAATATAGCCCAGCTAAAATGCAAAGTGCAGTGCCTCTTCAGGGAAAGTAATATGTATTGATTACTGTTATTATTATACTACTTGCTATTTTTAGTAGTAGTGGAACTCCACTTCTTCTACGTGACTCATACTCAGTGTAGAGTATACATGATCCTTCTTTTTGTGCTTGGCAAAATTAATTCATTATAAAATCAATTGCTTAGTGAATAGAAGAAAGGATCACCCATGGGACCATTAACATGTCTAAAAATTGCAAAAGAATGTTCATGAGATAAATTTCATTTTACTGCAAAGCCTGTGGTTGGAGTGTGTTTTCTCCAATGAATTGAATGTGTCACTGCAGCTGGTCTCCTACGTGAAAGTGGACGATCCCAGTGAGAACAAAGTAAGGGCAGGGCACTCTGTATGTCTACAAAGGCGGCCAGAGTAATTTAGGAATGGTTCTCTACCCACTGGGAGATTTCATACACTCATCACTTTCTTTTAGTCTGATATACAGGCAGTTCCTTCTACTACTCTTATTCTTGGCTCCTTTGAATGATTGCTTTGCCAGAAATAAGGCCATGACTCAGGCTTGCCAGATGGGCCATGCTTTGCAGGCACTCAGAAGAGGCCTGAAGCGTGTTTATGATACACGTCATGTCTGAGGTGAGTTAGAGATTTCCCTGGAATTTCACAGAAGAAACAAAGTCCTTAGTGGTATTTTGCAGTAGTTTGAAGTGAAAAATAAAGCTATGGCTTGCTTTTCATAATGTCAGAGATAGGACACAGTGCAATGCATGAAAATGTAGGACATTGAATGAAAGAATAAAAATGAATAATTTACTATGAAAACCATTATCTAATTCAAGAAAGCATATATTCAAAACTCTGAAGTTTAGCATTTAGAAAGGAGTTAGCTCTAAACTTTCGACCCTTCTGCTTTATTTATTTTATAATTAAAAACTTAATAACACAGTGAATCTTACAGTGATCAATGAATAATAGCTGATGCTTTGTCTGGGTTTTGTCTAGGCTTCTCTGGAACAGTAAGAATTAGAAAATGCAGTATAAAACTTCTGATGGTATTTTGACAGTTCTGTGTCAGACACATCATTGGTATAGCTTTCTGCATTTCAAAATCAATTCATTCAACAGAAGTTATGAGGTTTCCTATTAACATTTTCCCTGAAATTTTAAGACTGAAGAATACTTCCATAACCTACTTCTCTAAACCAGAATTTGAAATAAAGCAATTGTGATGCCTCTGGGCACTGGGAAAGTATTCCTGAGCTCAGCCTCTCAAACTTAATCAGTTGAAGCGATAAGATGAAGAGTTAGAAGGTAAATACATAAAACAGAATTTTTATATCTGAAATCTAAAAAAGAATTTCAAAATACATTGTTGACACACTTGCTTCAGAAATATAGAAATGTAGCTGAGATCATGAAAGGTTTGTTTTGAAATTACTTCTCAGTGATGTATTTCATATGAGGATGGAAATTATTGCAGTTGTTTTGTTTGCGGGGTCTAGAGATTTCAATTTGATAATATGTGATAGTAAACTAGTATATTAAATGTGAGTTCCTTGAAGATAGAAACCATCTATTCCTCATATATGTACACATAGCACATAGCAAAATTGATAACAGACTCAAGATAAGTTTATTGAATTTGAGTCACACCACTTCAACACAAAGTAAAAAGAATAGTAGGTTAGAAATCTAGGGCAATGACTCTTAAACTAGTGTCTGCTATGATTGTTAAACTAGTGTCTAAGAGAATCTTAAGAACTTGTCAAAATATAGTTCCCTCTCTCAATCTCTTTCTCTCCAAACTAAACACATATATACAGTTCTCATTAGAACCACAATAATAATGCAAAAGCAAAATTCAGAGAATTTTTCAGCAATAAAGATAAAAGAAGGGGGGAAAAAGTAATGGTAAATAAAACTGTAGGCACTGAGAAGAAAGTAGGTCATGTATTAAGGACAATAAAGTATTTTCATATCCAATTTATTTAGACTTGAATATAAGAAGTTGCTACTTTTTGTGCTGGATGTTTCACCCTCATTCAAAATATTGTTATAAAATAATTCCATTTTTCTGTTGCTGGAGAAATCAGTTCACATTTCAATTCCTTCTTAGAAGTCTTCTTTCTCAGTCATCAGATAGAGACAACCTTAGTGAATATTTTGAGCATGCAAAAGGTGAGGAGTTAACAGTGAAAGCTAGAGAGGCTCACAATACAACACCTACCTTCCTGGTACCTTCCAGGACCCACACATGGCACATGCATTTTTAAAATAAATTTCTATTCTGTATAGTTGATTTACAATGTGTTTTGTTAGTTTCAGGTGTTCAGCAAAGTGAATCAGTTATTCACGTACATATATCCACTGCTTTTTAGATTCTTTCCCCATATAGTTCATATAGAATATTGAGTAGAGTTCCTTGTGCTATACAGTAGGTCCTTATTAGTTACTATATATTTTATATAGAGTAGTATGTATAGGTCAATTCCAGTCTCTTAATATATCCCTCCTCCCTATCCCCTTTGGTAACCATAAATTTGTTTTCTATATCTGTGACTCTATTTCTACTTTATAAATAAGTTTACTTTTATCATTTTTTTAGATTCCATATATGTTATATCATATGATATTTATTTTTCTCATATGCATTTTTACACCTAAGAATATGACTTGGTCATGAGCTAATATTATTTTGCAGAAACTAAACTTTCCATGCTTTGTTTGGTTTGCCATTTATGTGATTGGCTACTTAGAACACATAATGTTTATTTTCCAGATTTTGTAACACTGTGTACCCTGTAGGGATTTGCACTTCATTCTGATGACTGTGTGTTTTTAGAAATCCTTGTAAATCCTGTGCTTACCAAATAAAACATCCCAGACCAGTCTGCTGTCGGCTGCTCCAAACTAGTCCTGAGGTGTAGTTACTGTTTAAAGAAACTCCTAATAGAACGTGAGTAAAAGTTGACTTTTGGTTATATGTTTCCTGTGAATTAACTATTAGTTCCAAACTCATCAAGTTAATAACTCATCTATATGCATGCATATATTTATAATTGGCTGCATGATGGCACCCCACTCCAATACTCTTGCTTGGAAAATCCCATGGATAAAGGAGCCTGGTAGGCTGCAGTCCATGGGGTCGCTGAGAGTCAGACACGACTGAGCAACTTCACTTTCACTTTTCACTTTCATGCATTGAAGGAAATGGCAACCCACTCCACTGTTCTTGCCCGGAGAATCCCAGGGATGGGGGAGCCTGGTGGGCTTCCGTCTATGGGGTCGCACAGAGTTGGACATGACTGAAGCGACTTAGCAGTAGCAACAGCAGCGTTTAATTAGCTACAATGTTTAATGGCACATTTCATTATCAAGAAATTCATTTTTTATTAAAAATTCTGTTAAACAAACAGGCATTCTCTACATCAGTATATACCAGTTATCTGTACCATAGTAGTTCATTTCAGCTGCTGTCCCTTCTTTCATAGCTGATGCTACTTCAGTATCAACCTCACCTGATAAAACCAATATGATTACACAGAGGATAGATATTAGACTAACAGGGAAGTGAAGTTAATGGAAAAAAATGCCATTGCAAAGAGAGGCATTTTGGGATGAACTTCTTCCTCAGTTAAGTTCAGTTCAGTCACTCAGTTGAGTTTGACTGTGACCCCATGGATGGTAGCGCGCCAGGCATCCCTGTCCATCATGAACTCCCAGAGCTTGCTCAAACTCATGTCCATCGAGTCGGTGATGCCTTCCAACCATCTCATCCTCTGTCATCCCCTTCTCTTCCTGCCTTCAATCTTTGCCAGCATCAGGGTCTTTTCCAATGAGTCAGTTATTCACATCAGGTGAGCAAAGTATTGGAGTTTCAGTTCTTCCAATGAACATTCAGGACTGATTTGTTTAGGATTGAATGGTTTCATCTCCCTGCGGTCCAAGGGACTCTCAAGAGTCTTCTCCAACACCACAGTTCAGAAGCATCAATTCTTCATTGCTCAGCTTTCTTTATAATCCAACTCTCATATCCATACATGACTACTGGAAAAAACATAGCTTTGATTAGATGGACCTTTGTCAGTGAATAATGTCTCTGCTTTTTACTATGCTGTCTAGGTTGGTCATAGCTTTTCTTCCAAGGAGTAAGCGTCTTTTAATTTCATGGCTGCAGTCACTGTCTGCAGTGATTTTGAGCCCAGAAATATAAACTCTCACTGTTTTCATTGTTTCCCTATCTCTTTGCCATGGAGTGATGGGACCGGATGCCATGATCTATCTTAGTTTTTTGAATGTTGAGTTTTAAGCCAGCTTTCTCACTCTCCTCTTTCACTTTCAAAAAGAGGCTTAGTTCTTCTTTGCTTTCTGCGATAAGGGTGGTGTCATCTGCATATCTGAGGTTATTGATATTTCTCCCAGCAGTCTTGATTCCAGCCGTGCTTCATCCAGCCTGGCCCGTCATATGATGTACTCTGCGTATAAGTTAAATAAGCAGGGTGACAATATACAGCCTTGAGTAGTCCTTTCCCAGTTTGGAACCACTTCATTGTTCCATGTCTAACTGTTACTTCCTGACCTGCATACAGATTTCTCAGGAGGCTGGTAAGGTGGTCTAGTATTCCCATCTCTTGAATAATTTTCCACAGTTTATTGTGATCCACACAGTCAAAAGCTTTGGTGTAGTCAATAAAGCAGAAGTAGATGTTTTTCTGGAACTCTTTTGACTTTTTGATGATCAAACAGATATTGGCCATTTGATCCTCTGCCTTTTCTAAATCCAACTTGAACATCTGGAAGTTTACAGTTCAAATACTGTTGATACCTAGCTTGGAGAATTTTGAACATTACTTTGCCAGCATGTGAGATAAGTGCAGTTGTGTGGTAGTTTGAGCATTCTTTGGCATTGTCTTTCTTTGGGATTGGAATGAAAACTGACCTTTTCCAGGCCTGTGGCCACTGCTGAGTTTCTAATTTTGCTGTCATATTGAGTGTAGCACTTTAATAGCATCATCTTTTAGGATCTGAAATAGCTGAACTGGAATTCTATTACCTTCACTAGCTTTGTTTGTAGTGATGCTTCCTAAGGTCCATTTGACTTTGCATTTCAGAATGTCTGGCTCTAAGGTGAGTGATCACACCATCGTGGTTATCTGGGTCATGAAGGTCTTTTTTTGTATAGTTTTCTGTGTATTCTTACAACCTCTTCTTAATATCTTCTGCTTCTGTTGCTGCTGCTGCTACTAAGTCGCTTCAATCATGTCCGACTCTGTGCGACCCCATAGACGGCAGCCCGCCAGGCTCAGCCGTCCCTGGAATTCTCCAGGCAAGAACACTGGAGTGGATTGCCATTTCCTTCTCCAATGCATGAAAGTGAAAAGTGAAAGTGAAGTCGCTCAGTCGTGTCCGACTCTTAGCGACCCCATGGACTACAGCCCACCAGGCTCCTCCGTCCATGGGATTTTCCAGGCAAGAGTACTGGAGTGGGTTGCCATTGCCTTCTCCGTATTAGGTCCATACAATTTCTGTCCTTCATTGTGCCCATCTTTGCATGAAATATTCCCTTGATATCTCTGATTTTCTTGAAGATATCTCTAGTTTTTCCCATTCTATTGTTTCCATTCAATTCTCTTCCTCAGTAGAGAAAAAATAATGACTTTAAATTAATTTGATATTTAACTAATCTCTGAGTGGAAGTTGTATTTAAAATCTAAACATAAACCATTAAAAATTTGAGCATCTATTTATATTCAATTTTAATAAAAGAAGTAGTATGTGGAAAGGATCATTCCAAAGTAGTTCAGAAATGCTGTGAGCTATTTGAGACGTGAGAGAAGAGGAGTCAGAGAGGATAAGGCAGATTATAGCTGCTTACTGCTGTGTAAAGAGTTCCCTAGTTCTGGATGAGGAAAAGATGAGTGAAATTTAACCACATAAACATAGCATATAGTATTTATTATGGTATACACCATTACTTTAATAACTTTAACTGTATAATATCCTACATAATTTTCTTGGTTTTTAATTTTATTTTTTATACCAAATTCTGGTAACTATGTACAGCAATTCAGATATTTTTGTAGCTTGATGTCTGGACCAATTGGACCACAACTCAATGTGGAAATTCAAGATTTTACTGTGGAAATTAGGAAGATGAGACAAGCAGCATCCTTCGCGGTGGGTTTGGCTCAGCTGATGTGTGCTCTGTGTTGAATAAGCGTTGAGAAAGTACTAGTCTGGGAGTCAGGCCGTCTGTCTTCACTTCTTAGTGCTGCTTGCAAGCATATCTGGATGATGTACACTGGGGTACAGAGACTAGGTGGATACATTTTCTTCTATTATTAAAGTCACTGACATTTTCCTCTGCTTTAACAGGTGGATTTAGGCAAATTATATACTTCAGGTTACCAGTTTCCTCGTTTATAAAGTAAGTATAATAGTGGTACCTAATAGTGAGGAAAGATTAATTGAATTAGTACATGTAAAGAGTTGTGAATGGTTCTTGGCACATAATATGCACATAAGAACCAGAGTAGGACAGAAAAACAGGGTCAGCAAGAGTATAAGTCTACTGGAATTTAACTGTGTGGGTTCAAATTCAGGATCTCCCACCTGCTAGTGGTGTGACCTGGCTTCTCAGAGCTTCAGTTTTATTACTTGAAAAAGGAGACAGAAATAATATTCTCTTCAAGACATTTTGGGAGATTTATTGAGAATGTATACATAAAACAGTAGGACAGTTTTCAAAAATGTAGCTATTTTGTTTAATTATCATGAAATAATTATATTTCATGTTAACTAAGGAGGAAAATCATTAAAAAGGAGAATTGGGGTTCTTTACTTATTCAGAAGAGGGAAACTAAAGTCTTCAGAAAGTTTAAAGTATAAACAAAAGCAACTGCATAGCGTATTATTATGACTATGTCATGGTATTATGATGTTACACATTGTCTAAGAGTAAAACCTCCTTTAGGCTTCCCTGGTGGTTCAGATGGCAAAGCATCTGCCTGCAATGCAGGAGACCTGGGTTGGATCCCTGAGTTGGGAAGATCCCCTGGAGAAGGGAATGAATGGCAACCCACTCCAGTATTCTTGCCTGGAGAATTCCATGGAAAGAGGAGCCTGGTGGGCTACAGTGCATGGGGTCGCAAAGAGTTGGACACAATTGAGCGACTAACACACAAAACCTCCTTCTAGAAACAACATACAATGATATGCTTTAGGAAACATATCCTGATTTATGAAGGAAAGAGAATTCTGCTTTCCATGTAAGCATACAAAATATGTAAAAATTAAGGTGATTGCTCATTCTGAGAAATTTTCTTTCATATTGTTTACAACTCTGACATTACATATATTGTGAAATTGAAATACATAACTTCTCTAAAGGAAGGTGGTTACAAGCATGATTTCTGTGCTTCTAGACACTGAACAAAAACTGACTAACCATTTGTTACTCATTATCCAGAGTGAAACATGAGGCTTCCAGGTGATGCTAATGGAAAGAACCACCTGCCAATTCAGGAGACAAGAGATGTGGGTTTGATCCCTGAGCTGGGAGGATCCCCTGGAGAAGGGCATGGCAACCCACTCCAGCATTCTTGCTGGAGAATCCCATGGACAGAGGAGCCTAACAAGCTACAGTCCATAGGGTTGCACAGAGTGGTACACAACTGAAGGGATTTAGCATGCATACATTGAGTGAAATATATTTTAAGAGTGTCCACATGATACAAAGTTGTAGAAAGAATCATGTAAATTCTGTCATGTTTCCCCACTTTTTCAACCTCCTTCTATGATCTTAAGCCTGTGAATTAATTTTGGGCTTCTGGGCATTCTCCCCTAACTTCTCAGTATATTTTCCTCTTTCCCGTTCCTGCTGTCCCCAGTCCATTCTCAGCAACAGCCACTTACCATAAGAGTCCTTAATCCCATTTAGTTCCTAATGGCTATTTGGTAGCTTTATGCATATTTTATATATTTAGTTGGGCCTTTCCAGTGCACTTTATATCTTAAAGAGGAAATATGTTCCATTGCTAAACTATAATAATGGTGTCAAATAACATTTTCCAATGGAGGAAGGGTGTATTCATGGAAACTTTTTTTGAAGGTTTTTATTTTCTGAAATTTGAAAATGTAAATCTCCTAACAATATATGCATGATAAATATCTAGCATGACTGTAAATAATAACAAATAATACTGTGTCCTATTCCCTGTAGTTTTCCTCACAATGCCCTATGTCTCTTGCCCATCTGTTCTCCATTTTATGACGCTGATCCAGATGGTTCTCAAATACATGGGAGTGCAGAAATTTATAGATGGAGGAGAGTGTAAGGTAGCCCTGTTACATTAATCAGATTTTATGTTGGTTTCAAAATGAGAAGAGTATTTTGAAAAGCCAAGAAGAATCTCTCCCTATAAAAAGACCAAATGGCTATTGAAAACCTCTTAACCAGCTTTAAGCCCATTTTTCTGTGAGTGATTTCAGTTTGGGGAAAGTTTTTCCTAATGCAGTGTGTCTGTGATAAAGCAGTGGGCTTATGACAGAAGAAAATTGGGATGCAGGGTCTTGACAACTGATCCTCACTATGATATATAGTATTCAGCCTATAGTTAATTGAACATTTGAAATTAATGATAGCACACAAAAGTATATTCATTTGGCCCTATGTTTTGGCTTGTAGTTTTAAACACACATGACTGACTCGATGGACATGAATTTGAGCAAGCTCTAGGAGTTGGTGATGGACAGGGAGGCCTGACATGCTGCGGTTCATGGGGTCGCAAAGAGTCTGACACAACTGAGCGACTAAATTGAACTGAACTGAATATGTTAATGATGATGCCTTGTTGCAAATTACATACTAATGTCTTATTAGGAAATGCATGTAGAGTACATCATTTAACAAATGCACTCACTTTGCTTTGGGAGAAGATATTTTTGCATGAGAAAGTTGCCCCAACACCTGAATTTTAATCCTATTTGCAAAATTATATTACTTTGTGCAAACCATAAATTTTTATTGAGCCACTATTTTCTTCTGTGGTCAATACTCTGAATTTAATATATTTAAAATACCAGACCACCTGATCTGCCTCTTGAGAAATTTGTATGCAGGTCAGGAAGCAACAGTTAGAACTGGACATGGAACAACAGACTGGTTCCAAATAGGAAAAGGAGTACGTCAAGGCTGTATATTGTCACCCTGCTTATTTAACTTATATGCAGAGTACATCATGAAAAACGCTGGACTGGAAGAAACACAAGCTGGAATCAAGATTGCCGGGAGAAATATCAACAACCTCAGATATGCAGATGACACCACCCTTATGGCAGAAAGTGAAGAGGAAGTAAACAACCTCTTGATGAAAGTGAAAGTGGAGAGTGAAAAAGTTGGCTTAAAGCTCAACATTCAGAAAACGAAGATCATGGCATCCGGTCCCATCACTTCATGGGAAATAGATGAGGAAACAGTGGAAACAGTGTCAGACTTCATTTTTGGGGGGCTCCAAAATCACTGCAGATGGTGACTGCAGCCATGAAATTAAAAGACACTTACTCCTTGGAAGGAAAGTTATGACCAACCTAGATAGCATATTCAAAAGCAGAGACATTACTTTGCCAACAAAGGTCTGTCTAGTCAAGGCTATGGTTTTTCCTGTGGTCATGTATGGATGTGAGAGTTGGACTGTGAAGAAGGCTGAGTGCTGAAGAATTGATGCTTTTGAAGTGTGGTGTTGGAGAAGACTCTTGAGAGTCCCTTGGACTGCAAGGAGATCCAACCAGTCCATTCTGAAGGAGATCAGCCCTGGGATTTCTTTGGAAGGAATGATGCTAAAGCTGAAACTCCAGTACTTTGGCCACCTCATGCGAAGAGTTGACTCATTTTAAAAGACTCTGATGCTGGGAGGGATTGGGGGCAGGAGGAGGAGGGGACGACAGACGATGAGATGGCTGGATGGAATCACTGACTCGATGGACGTGAGTCTGGGTGAACTCCGGGAGTTGGTGATGGACAGGGAGGCCTGGTGTGCTGTGATTCATGGGGTCGCAAAGAGTTAGACACAACTGTGTGACTGAACTGAACTGAATATTAAATTATGTATCTTGAATGATTTATACCTAATCAAAATGATCTCAGGAACTATTGTTTGATAATAAATTTTAATAATTTATTTCCCCTATTTAGTAACACTTGGATATCACTGAAGTCATTTCTATTTTATATGTAGGAAAAAGTAACCCTAGCATGGAAAATTCTTTAATCATTCTTAAAGAGTCATAAATATTTTGTACATATAACCCAATGTGATTTTTTTTTAATAAAAAATTCATGGCCCTAAATTTTGGAGACCGAAGCACCTATTATAAGCATGAGACTTGTGTAAAAGTTATTAACATGTACATCCCTAAAAGAATGTCATTCAACCTCAGAATATATCTATGTTTTTCCATACAAAAAAATAAATAGCATTTAGATTTCTTGTCAATTATCTGATATATTTGTCCCCAAAACTTCAAGTGAAATTGAAAGAAATGTGTACTTTAGTTATTTTATAAGAAAACATGTACTTTTTCTCGTGTTTATAATCAGTACTATCTTTTGCAGCAGTTAGTGCTGAATTAGTGCAGAGTTTCAAAATATATTTACTTCTTACTTGCAAAATTTAGCCAGCATAAGATCAGAGTTTAAACTCTTCATCTCTTAACTTTCATGAGCTCCTTTCAGAACCCTGGCAGAAACCATAGCAATGTATTCTGTTGGCCTTACATTTTAACTGAAATTTACCAGAATAAGTAATTTCAATTAAAGTCACTTGATATTATCATCTCTGCACTCGAACTTCTGTGTCACGTGTCTTCGAAGTATCCCTGGGCATTTTTATGGAGTCTGTCTAAGGGGAAGCTTGGGACATATTTTGTCTGGATTTTAGTAGGTTATCTGGTTGGCAATCACTTTGTGATTTGGCAATGACTTCTGTGCATAGTTAATATATTGCTCACTATCCCCTTGTAGGAGAGATTTCCAGAAGTTCTCTGCCAATTTGTAACATTGTAACATAAAGGTATGAAGACAAAGGCTGTGTTGCAGTATGAACATTCTGTCCCATGGCACCCTGATCTTGACGGATATGGGAAATGAGGTATGATGTGACAAATATATCAAGCCAGTTAATGATTTCTATAATTTTTTTTTTTATTTGACTGACACTCAGCTTAAAACAATGTCCTTTCCTTTGGGCATATATTTAACTGTGCCTTCAAATCTTAGAGCTAAATAAAAATAACCAATGTTTTTCTATCAGCCATGCTAAAAGACAATTTCAACTCTTTCTCTACAGAAAACGATTACAAAAACATTATTATATCAAAAGTTAGAATTTTAAGCCAAAACTATCTGGCAAAACATATCATAAAGCCGTGTCAATTAAGATAGCTAAGTTAAAAAGAAATTTACACTATTTTTCTGGATTTTCTGATGTGAGTGGTATAAGCTAGCCTTTGATAATTTAATTGTTGTTAACAATTAAATTATCAAAGGCTGGCATATATATATATATTTTTTTAATCCTCTAAGTTGTATAAGCCACAGATCTCGTAAGGCTATAAACTTAGTAATTAATTGATATCTCTCTTGGTTACTTTATGATTGAAAACATATATCAATATACATATTTTGTATATAAAAAGTAAAAGTTATATCTGTGATGTCACTAATAATTTATACCTGAAGAAAGTGTAGTTAATGAAACCTCACAATAATCACACAAGACAAAATCTAATTCTAGTAACAAGGACTATTTATCAGGTTCTTTTTCACAAGATTCTATAATGATATCATTTCTATTAAATTAATTAGAAAACTGACAACACAGAAAGGATCCCCATTCTTCACCATTGTACATACTACCTCTCACAGTACCTTCTTTCATCAAGTAGCAGATCCTCAGATTTTAGACATACTGAGAAGTATTTAACTGGCTTAGTATGTATTTTTTTGTTTTTCTCCAAGGTTTAATAAGGGGATCACATAAAGTAATTCATAAACATCTAAGGGGCTTGGGCTGAGGTCTCCTTGCCATATGGGACTGGATGCAGGATTTTTACCCATATTTATATTTTGAAAATTTGCCCAAATGCTCCTGCTAGACCTTTAAGTGACAGTGGCTCAGACAGTAATGGATCCACCTGCAATGCAGGAAACACAGATTTGTTCCCTAGGTGAGGAAGATCCCCTGGAGAAGGAAATGGCAACACACTCCAGTACTCTTGCCTGGAGAATCCCATGGACAGAAGAGCCTGGCCGACTACAGTCCATGAAGCCACAAAGAGTCAGACGCAACTGAGTGACTAAGCACACGCACACACAGAGTAATAATATGATCACAAGAATTGACTATGAAAATGGAAAAGAATTAAAGATTCTTCTTACACTGAATCGGCCTTTTCTTTTCTGCCAATCCCTCACTTTGGTGCCCTACAAACTGACCTGTTCATAATAATTAGAAAGAGATGAACTTATACCTATCATTCTAGAGAAGATATTAACACCACTTTAAACATTCTTGATTAGATAGCAAGTACATAATTCAAATAGTACCTGCTCAGCCTTTGAAACATAGATCAGGTTTTAAGATTTATAACTTTAAAACAAGCAACACCATGGTGCATAGTACTTAGGTATATGTGTTTATTTTGAAAGAATTAAGAACTTGGAAGTAATCATGGAGTCCAGAGTGATAGTTATTTCTGTGACGGCTAGTGGGGAAGGATAGAAGAAAGAAAGAGAGAGAAGTAGGGAGATATGAACCACCAATAACACATATGCCAGTTTGCTTTAGTTTTAGGTTAAATGATATGTTCCTGATTGTTCATTATTTCAGTACAAGCAAGTGAAATTGAAAGTTAAAGCAAAACCAAAGACAATCTTTTCTTTCTTTTTTTATTGAGATATAGTTGATTCACAGTGTTGAGCTAGTTTCAGGTATATAGCATTGAAGACGATATTAGATAGGCATATACATATGTGATATAAAGTTATTCTAAAGAGAACTATGCATAGATCCATGATGACAGTGACTTATGGACCTTGGGCTATTTTGGATACTTGATACACCTCTGATTTAGGCCAATCTGTGCCCCAGTATCTCGGAGAAGGCAATGGCACCCCACTCCATTACTCTTGCCTGGAAAATCCCATGAATGGAGGAGCCTGGCAGGCTGCAGTCCATGGGGTCGCTAAGAGTCGGACATGACTGAGCGACTTCACTTTCACTTTTCACTTTCATGCATTGGAGAAGGAAATGGCAACCCACTCCAGTGTTCTTGCCTGGAGAATCCCAGGGACAGGGGAGCCTGGTGGGCTGCCGTTATGGGGTCACACAGAGTCGGACACGACTGAAGCGACTTAGCAGCAGCAGCAGCTGCCCCAGTATGGGTGAATATTCTCACTTAGTATTTATATCTATGGCTTCCCTGGTAGCTCAGAAGGTAAAGAATCTGCCTGCAATGCAGGAGACTAGGGTCTGATTCCTGAGTTGGGGGATTTATTTCCATGTTGTTTTTAATAGCCTTATTGAGATATCATTGACATATATAAACTGTACATATTTAAGTTATATAACTTGATGCTACTTTTAAATTGAAGCATAGTTGATTTACAATGTTGTGCCAGTTCCAGATGTACAGTATAGAGATTCAGTTATATAAATAGATGTAAATATGTATTTATGTACTCACTTTCAAATTCTTTTCCCTTATAAGTTATTATAACATATTGAGTATAGTTCTCTGGGCTACATGGTAGGTCCTTGTTGGTTATCTATTTTATATATAGTAGTGTGTATATGTTAATCCCAAACTTAATTTATCCCCCACCCCATGCCTTTCCCTTTTGGTAACTATATTTTCTCTGTCTGTGGTTTTATTTCTGTTTTATAAATAAGTTCATTTGTATCTCTTTTTTTTTAAGATTCTACATATAAGCAATATAATATGATCCCCCTATGTTCTTAGTGCTAATCCAGCCCTTAGATTCTTTACTTGATTAACCCGCAGTTTAGGAGAGCTCCTTGAAAGAAAACATTTGTTTCTGTCTGCATCATTATGCCTCAGACAGTACATGGAAGAAAATAAGCAGGCAGTCCCTGTTTAATCAATGAGTGAATGCTGGCTATTGTGTTTGTTAGTAATATCATTTATTATTTAGTAACTCAAGTCTCTCTCAGGGTATATAATCACTGTAACGTATTTACCATGGAGTAACATGTAGAGCTAGTAATAAATGTGGTCTGCTCTTTCAGTCTAAATTTTTTTTTTTTAATTTCCACTGTGCTATTAAAATTATGTAGAACTTAATAAACTCTTTAGTTATTTTTAGATCAAAGAGACAAAGTTTAGTACAGAAATGACTACTGCAGAAATTAATAGCCACATGGTTAGGTAGGCCAATATGAAGAAAATCAGTTCATTGAATTTCCAAATCCTATTACTCTTCTCTCTTTTCCATTTTCCAGTTCTTTTGCTTTGAATAATACCTTTCTATTGTTAGTACATTTTGGTAATACAATCCTGGGTCTGTGTCAAAAACTTTGTGAGGACAGGGTAAAATTCTGTAACCCCATGAAAACAGTGTTTAGACTATTGGTTTTGGATACTCTCATAAAATTCTATTTTAGGGTTATCAGATGAATGAGTATGTTGATATTAAGAATTTATGATTATAAGGTTTTCTTTGTACTGAAAGTTTTTGACTTCTGATCAACTTGGATATGCTTCAGTAATTTTCTCTTGTATGATTTAGTATCAACTTTCTCTTGCACATTTAATTAAAACTTTGGCATTCTTCTTTAACATTCAACTTCCCTTCTGTAATCAGAAAAATGGTAATTATTGGAAAGTCTATCAAGGCTACCCTTAGGCACATATGGAGGCCACAATTTTCTTTAATCATCATTTATTAATACCCTGAATCTAAATATTATCAAGTAAGCATATGTGTGCATATAAATCAACATCTCAGTCAAAACCTTTGAAATTTTGCAAGACTCCATATTACATAGAGGGTATGCCATAGGCAAAATGTGTTTTCCATTTCTTCCCAATCCTTGACTTTCTTCTGCATATTCAGAGTCTTTCAGAACTCTTTCCACTTGTTCCTTGATCCAGTGCCTCAGGGGCCCACTGTTGTTGGCTAATCATACTTTTCCTTTTGTGTTAATATTTTATAGGTGGTTAACTCTCAAAATTTTGCACCCTTCCAGCTAACGAATTTCAAAAGTTATTTTTTTTCTCCTGTAAGTCAAAGAAAAAATTAATGTACTTTCAAGCATTCTTAGAAAATAATTCTCTGGTCAAAAGTTCCTTGGCATTTAAGAAAATTAATTCTGTATGGTTATATGATGAGGAAGGAGAAAGAGGATAATGGGGCTATTCTGAGAGTGAATTTCTCTTCGTCAAAATATATGTTTCAGTGTGATGTATGAAAGGTTATGGTAATAGATCCTAGCTCTCATTGTCCTTAACTCAGGTCTGTATGGTAGGCAAAGTACAGGAAGTGCTAAAATACAGACCAGTCTATATTCCCCACTGAATTAAGCTGGTTTTAGAGATACAGAAACAAAAAAGGAAAAGTCAGAGGTTAAATATACAAATGCTGAGACTTTCAGACTGTAAAAGTGAAAGCAATTGTGGCAAGACCACCATTTGAATCATTTAACAGAAGGAAGCATTTGGCAGTATTCTTAAGGGAGTTATACTTCATGTGCAGAAGCACTGGGGGGAGGAGGGGAATGGGCCAGTGGGCACTTTGCAGTTTTAGGTTCTGTAATACCACGGTTCATTTCTAGCTTTTTTTAGAAATAAAAATGGTTTATTTCAGGGCCCACAGAGCTTTATCCTAGAGTTGAGTTTCGTGCTTCTCAATGTTTTCAGACAGTGACTGTCTGGTACATAATACTCTTAAGTGAAATAACAGAATGACTATAGTTTTGTGACCTCATTAAGTCAGGAGGTCAATCAAAAATTCTTTTCCCTTAGGTTATTTGATACCTGTATAACCAAGCTCGCCATTGTCTATTATTTGAATTTCTAGATCTGCTTTTATGGATTAATTCCTTAAATGTATTTTAAAAAGATGTTATCATTAGAGATGTACTGGAATGGGGTAGAAACAAAGTAGTATTATTCTTTCTCATCACATCATATGTCAGAAGACAGTTTAACAAAATAATACTCTTTAAAGAAGGTCTACCATCCACTCAGCTCATATATAGACTTTATTTATTATTTAAAACCTCACATTTAGCACTTTGCAGTACAATTCACTCATATTTCATGAAGCCTTGACATGAGGGTCCTAATTTACTAGATGAGATCATTGTATCACATGTAAAGCCTGCACATCTGATAAAGAGACGCTTTAGGCATTTGAAGTTAAAGTATTAATAGAAAGGCAGAAAAAGAATATAAGTAAAAGATGGGGTTGCGATATGTATATACACAGAAAGGACACAGAACTATTTCTGTCCACCAGAGAATTGGAAACATGGTATAATCATGGTGTGAATATAAATCTGAGAATAGGAATATATTACACAGTATTATGTGTAATGTCCATACCTGGAAATCTGTTTCTTTCTTTAGTTTCAGTAATATTTTAGTCTCATAATTTCATCAAATATACTTTTGAACACTTTTTGTCTTTCTTCTCCCTCTGGGATCCATATCATATAAATATTAATATGCCTTATATTGTCTCATTAAACTATCCTCATTAAAAAAATATATATTTCTTTTTGCTGTTCAATTGGGTGATTTCCATTACTCTGTCTTCCAGATCACGTATGTGTTTTGTATTATTTAGTCTGCTGTTAAGCCCTTCTCAGAGAAGGTGATGGCACCCACTCCAGTGTTCTTGCCTGGAGAATCCCAGGGATGGGGGCGCCTGGTGGGCTGCCATCTATGGGGTCACACAGAGTCGGACATGACTGAAGTGACTTAGCAGCAGCAGCAGCAGTAAGCCCTTCTAGTTTGTTTTTCATTTCAGTTATTGCATTCTGCTCTGAATGGTTCTTTTTTTTTTAAATATTTTCTGATCCTTTGTTGGGTTTCCCAGGTGGCTCAGTGGTGAAGAATCCGCCTGCAAGGCAGTAGACACAGGTTCAACCCTTGGGTCAAGAAGATGCCTTGGAGTAGGAAATGGCACCCCACTCCAGTATTCTTGTCGGGAAATTCCATGGGCAGAGGAGCCTGGCGGGCTATAGTCCATAGGGCTGCAAAGAGTCAGACATGACTCACTGAACACAATTCCTTGTTAAAATTCAGTTTATCTAAGTTTTCTCCAGTTCTATTAGCATTCTTATTCTTAAAGAGTTCAATCTTTTAACTGGTAAACTATTTATCTCTGTTTCATTAGGGATTTTTCATGGTGTTTCTCCTCTTTGATTTGAAACACATTCCTCTGTCTTCTCATTCTGTTTATCTTCCTCTGTCTGTCTGACAGTAGGTGAAAAGTTCTGTGTCCCAGTCTTGAAGGGGTGTCTTGTGCAGGAGTGTCTCTATGCATTCTGCATGTGTCCAGTGGGTTCGGTGGGAGAGTTGTATCTGCTGAGAGCATGGGTCTTCCTGGAGGTGTCCCTTAGGTCCTGGCAAATGGTTCAGAGCCCAAGGCTGTTTTCAGTCTGCCACCTCTGCAGAACGCTAATAATAGTCTTCACCCTGGTCAGAGGCAGAGTCAGGTCTGAGCTGTTCTCTCTGTGTCTGCACTCTCCTTGGCAAAGCTCCTCCCCCTAGTGGAGAGATGCATCAGAACAAGAATGGCTGGAGCAGAGGACGATGCAGTCTGGGGTGGTGGTGGAAAATGGCCAGAGCCCCAGGCAGGCTCAATCTGCTGCCTTCACCATGTTCCCAGTTATTAGCAAGTGCGCTGTTCATGAGTGGAGCTTAAATTTCTTACAGCCCACCTTTAGTCCCGCTGGTTTTCAAACCTGCACAGGGGACTCATCTCATGTCAAACTTGCGAGCTGGGGTGCCCATTGTATGACTCAGACTCCTCATTCCACAAGGAGGATCCCTGAGCTCATGATAACACCTTCCTATGTCCCTTGCTAGGGACCTGAGTCCTGACCGAATTGCTCCTCCTCCCTTTCTACCAAACTCAACATCGATCTTTCTTTATAGCCTTGTCTGTAAAGGACCTTCTTGCAAATCTCCAGTCTATTTTCAGCAAGAGTTGCTCAACATGTAGAATTAGTTTTCATGTGTTCCTGCAGGAAGGTAAGCTCAGCATCCTTCTATTTAACCATCTTGATTTCCAGTTTACATTAATTTTTCCATTTGTTTATTATTATAAATAAAATATTATATTTATTTATTCTATTCTCAATTTTTCTTGAGCTATAGTTGACATGTAAATATATTAGTTTCAATTGTGAAACGTAATGGTTTGATGATGTACATATTGGGAAATGATCAGCACGCTATCTGGTTAACATGCATTGATATACATAGAGCTATTTTTTTTTCTTGTGATGAGAACTTTTAAGATCTACTCTCTTAGCGACTTTTGAATATACGATACAGTATAATGAACTATAGTTACTCTGATGTACATGATATCCATAGGACCTATTCATCTTATAACTGGAGGTTATCACCTTTTGACTACCATCTGTTTCACCCATCCTACCCTGAAATCCCTACCTTGGTCTCTGCTAATCTGTTCTCTCTGAGATCAATTTTTTTTTTTTTTTTAGATTTTAAATGTAAGTAAGATTGTATGGTATATGTTTTGTCTGACTTGTATCACCTATCATCATGCCTTGTAGATCAATCTGTGTTGTCACAAATAGCAGAATTTTATTTTTTTCATGGCTGAATAATATGGAATATGATTTTTAATAAATATTGTATTACTATTATTATAAATATTGGACTATATCATATCTAATATATAATATTACATGTAATATAATATAGCATATATTAATTTGTTCATGTTGTTCAGTCGCTAAGTCGTGTTGGACTATTTGTGACCCAGTGAACAGAAGCATGCCAGGCTTCCATGTCCTTCACCATCTCCAAGAGCTTGTTCAAACACAAGAAATTCAGTCATTGATGCCATCCAACCATCTCATCCTCTGTCGTCTCCTTCTCTTCCTGCCTACAGTCTTTCCCAGCATCAGGGTCTTTTCCAATAAGTCAGCTCGTCACATCAGGTAGTTAAGTTGGAGCTTCAGCTCAGTCCTTCCAATGAATGTTTGGGACTGATTTCCTTTAGGATTGACTGGTTTGATCTCCTTACAGTTCAAGGAACTCTCAAGAGTCTTCTCCAGAACTGCAGATCAAAAGCATCATTCTTTGGCACTCAGCCCTCCTTATGGTCCAACTCTCACATCTACACATGACTACTGGAAAAACCATAGCTTTGACCATACAGACCTTTGTCAGCAGAGTGATATCTCTGCTTTTTAATATGCTATCTAGGTTGGTCATAGCTTTTCTTCTAAGGAGCAAGTGTCTTAATTTCATGGTTGCATTTGCAGTCTGTAGTGATTTTGGAGCCAAACGAAATGAAGTCTGTCACTGTTTCCATTTTTTCCTCATCTATTTCTCATAAAGTGATGGAACTGGAGGCCATGATCTTCATTTTTTGAATGTTGAGTTTTAAGCCAGCTTTTTCACTCTCCTCTTTCACACTCATCAAGAAGTTCTTTAGTTCATTTTCACTTTCTGCCATTAGGGAAGTATCATCTAAGGTTGTTGATATTTCTACTGGCAATCTTGATTCTACCTTGTGATTCATCCAGCCCATTATGTGTCATAATGTACTCTGGATATAAGCTAAGTAAGCAGGGTGATAGTATATTGCCTTGATGTACTCCTTTCCCAATTAGGAGCCAGTCTATTGTTCCATGTCTGGTTCTAACTGTTGCTTCTCGACTTTCACACAGGTTTCCCAGGATGCAGGTAAGGGGGTCAGGTATCCCCATCTCTTTAAGAATTTTCCAGTTTGTTGTGATCCACCTAGTCAAAGGCTCTAGCATAGTCAATGAAGCAGAAGTAGATGTTTTTCTGGAATTCTCTTGCTTTTTCTGTGATCCAATGGATGTTGGCAATTTGATCTCTGGTTCCTCTGCCCTTTCTAAATCCAGGTTGAACACCTGCAAGTTTTTGGTTCACATACTGTTGAAGCATAGCTTGAAGGATTTTGAGCATTACCTTGCTAGAATGTGAAATGAGTGCAATTGAACGGTATTTTAAACATTGTTTGGCATTGCCCTTCTTTGGGGATGGAAATGAAAACTGACCTTTTCTAGTCCTGTGGCCACTGCTGAGGGTTCTAAAGTTACTGGCATATTGTGTGTAGCACTTTAACAGCATCATCTTTTAGGATCTGAAATAGATCAGCTGGAATTGTATCACCTCCACTAACTTTGTTCATAATGATGCTTCCCAAGACCCACTTGACTTCACACTCCAGGATGCCTGGCTCTAGGTGAGTGATCACAGCACTGTGGTTATCTGGGTCATCAAGAACTTTTTTTGTACTATTCTTCTGGGTATTCTTGCCACATCTTCTTAATCTCTTCACTTCTGTTAGGTCCTTACTGTTCCTATCCTTTATTGTGCCCATCTTTGCATGAGACATTCCTT
Source organism: Bos indicus x Bos taurus (assembly GCF_003369695.1). Taxonomy (NCBI): domain Eukaryota; kingdom Metazoa; phylum Chordata; class Mammalia; order Artiodactyla; family Bovidae; genus Bos; species Bos indicus x Bos taurus. The sequence continues at coordinate 84,869,067 of NC_040079.1, forward strand.
TGATCTTGACGAGATCTCTCATCTTTCCCATTCTATTGTTTTCCTCTATTTCTTTGCATTGTTCATGTAAGAAGTTTTTCTTATCTCCACCTGCTGTTCTTTGGAAATATGCATTCAGTTAAATATATGTTTCCCTTTCTCTTCTCTTCTTTTTCAGCTACTTGTAAGTCCTCCTCAGACAACTGTTTTGTGTTCTTGCATTTCTGTTTCTTGGGGATGATACTGGTTACAGTGTTAGCAACCTCCATCCATTGTTCTTGAGTCACTTTGTCTATGAGATCTAATCTCTTGAATCTATTTGTCACTTCCACTATACAATCATAAGGGATTTAGGTCATACCTGAATGGCCTAGTGGTTTTCCCTACTTTCTTCTATTTAAGCCAGTTTAACAACATAATATAAGCAATATACTAAGCACACACATAATATAATTATATATAAAATAATAGCAGAATTGGTAGCCATTCCCTTCTTCAGGGGATCTTCTTGACCCAGTGCTTGAACCAAGGTTTCCTGCATGGCAGGCAATTCTTTACCATCTGAGCCACCTGGGAAGTACCAATATTATTAGTATAATATAATTATATGTAATATATAATTATATAATTATATAATACTTATTATAATATATAATAGTGTATATATGAAATGTTATATATATTACATGTATTAATGGGCTTTTCTTGTGGCTCAGATGGTAAAGAATCTGCCTGTAATGTGGGAGACCTGGGTTTGATTACTGGATTTGGAAGATCCCCTGGGGAAGCAAATGGCTATCCACTCCAGTATTCTGGCCTGGAGAATTCCATTGTCAGAGGAACCTGGCAGGCTATAGATGGCATCACAAAGAGTTAGATACAACTGAATGACTAACAATTTCACTTTTTCATACTAATAATATTATATTATTATATTAAATATAATTATATTAAAACATATTATTAATAATATTATACTGTTTATATTATATTATTAATATGACTTAAATTGAAGAAAGTTGGGAAAACCACTAGACCATTCAAGTATGACCTAAATCAAATCCGTTATGATTATACAGTGGAAGTGACAAATAGATTGAAGGGTTCTTGAATAACAATGGATGGAGGTTGCTAATACTGTGAGCAATACCATCCCCAAGAGAAAGAAATGCAAAGACGCAAATGGTTGTCTATATTATATACTTTGTTGTCTATAATATATATACATATATATGTTACATTTTCATTATCCATTCATTTGATGATAGACAATTAGGCTGTTTCCATGTCTTGTCCATTTTAAACAATGCAGCAGCAAACATGAAAATGAAGATATATTTTTAAATTACTAGTGTCCTTTTTCATTTTGTTTGTTTTTGGATGACTACTAGAAGTGGAACTGCTGGATCAGATTTTAGTTCTATTTTTAAAATTTTTGATGTAACTCATACTGTTTCCCGTAGTAACTGTCCCAATTTGCTTTCTACCAGCAGTGCACAAAGGTTCCGTTTTGTCCACTTCCTCACAAGCATTTGCCATATCTTATCTTTTTGATGATAGCCATTCTAGCAGGTGTGAAGTTTATATCACTATGATTTTGATTTCCATTTTCCTGATAATTCCTGGAGCAGGAAATGGCAACATACACCAGTATGTTTTGATGGAGAATACCATGGACAGAGGAGCTTGGAGGGCTACAGTCCTTAGGGTCACAAAGAGTCAGACACGAGTGAAGCTACTTAGTACACACACATACTACGATTAGTGATACTGAACACATTTTTATGTCCCTGTTAATCATTTGTATGTTTCCTTTGGAAAACTGTCTATCCATATCCTCTGCACATCTTAAAATCAGACTATTTGACTTTTGCTATTGAGTTGTTTAAATTCTTTTGAATATATTTTGCAGATTAATGCCTTAATAGATATATGATTTTGCAAGTATTTTCTCCCATTTGATAGGTGACATTTTTATTTTGTTGATGGTTTCTTTTGCTGTTCAGCAGTTTTAGTTTGATTTACTCCCACTTGGTTTTTTATTTTGTTGCCTTTGCTTTTGCTCTTAAATCTAAAAAATAATTTGCCAATACTGATGTCAAGGAAATTACTGCCTATTTTCTTCTAGGAAATTTATGGTTTCAGGTCTTTATGTTCAAGTCTTCAATTTATTTTGACTTATTTTTTTGTGCATGTTGTAAGATAGTACTCCAGGTTTATTCTTTTACCTGTGGCTATCCTGTTTTCTGAGCTCCATTTATTGTCCTTTCCCCTCTGTATATTCTTGGCTCTTTTGTCATAATATGTTATTTATTTTGTATTTATTTTTGTGTTTTTGTTCATTTGTCCTCATTTATATCTTATATCATTTATTTTCTAGTCTTTTATCTTAAAACATTTAAAAATGTTTAATTTTGAGGTCCCCAAAGTGGAGAGATAGCATAGTAAAAACAAAAAAAGTAAAAATGAGAGCAGATACTTTAAAAATGCCTACTACTTATTATAACCTATTTTAAGCATAGTTAACAGAGAGTTAATGTGCAATCAGTCGTTGAAGTAGGTATTATTATTTTCTTTCATATGAAAACATTGTTATTGAGAGGTTCAATAACTTGTGCAAGTCACATAGGTTTTCTGTGGCTGAAGCTTAATGCAAGCCCAGAATCCTTCTACACCTACTCTTTTGGTATTTTCTAATAATATATTCTGTGGTTCTCTGCTGCTGCTGCTGCTGCTGCTAAGTCGCTTCAGTCGTGTCCAACTCTGTGCGACCCCACAGACGGCAGCCCACCAGGCTCCCCCGTCCCTGGGATTCTCCAGGCAAGAACACTGGAGTGGGTTGCCATTTCCTTCTCCAATAGACAGTTCTAAAAAACTACCATAAGAATTTCTGGAGACCCACATGTTGATTCTTATCAGAATAATAAATACTCACTGTACATTTATTGTGCTTGAGTTATTGGACTAGAACTAAATCTTTGGATCTCATATCATCTTGCCCTTATAGGAGGGAACTTATGTCTTAAGTTTCTGGCATATATAGTTTGTAAGGTTTTGGGTAAAAAACAAAAACAGAAATAAATAGGAGATACTAGACAGGAGACCAGTTTAAGGGAAGGTCTTCTAGGCAATGCCATTTCCCTAACTTTGGTTAGAAATGAGGAATTGTGAACATTTTAAGAATCAAGCAAAGAATTCAGTAGAAAGATTATGGTCCCTGCCTCTGACATCACAAATATGCAAGCCTACTATTAAAAGAATTAATTATCATTTCTCTCCTCTACTAAAATTCTTATCAGTCTTATATGAATATTCTGATCTTTATGTGAAATCCCTCAACATTTTCCTCTTTGTGTGTAATCAGAAGCTATTCTGAGACGTTATCCCTAAAAGGCTGCTTGTTCATCTTTTTTTTTCTTTAAATGAGAAATCAGCAGTGAACTTTATTTATGTTGCAACCCATTTTAGTTCAATCTGGGGCTCTATTAAATGTGAGTCCACAGAATTTGATAGGCACAACTATTCATTGTTAATACTTGTGATTCTCCTCTGAAAACATGGTGATTGAACTTTTTTAATATGCCAGATGTTTGCAAGTGAATTTCTTTAGGCATAAAATATAAGTGACTTTTAGATGTATTATATTATGTAATACAATATTCCTAAGATTCAGATAATACTATTATCCTCATTGAGAGATTTAAAAACAATCCTGAAGTTTAAAAAAAAAAAAAAAAAAACTGCCCTAAAATCATAGAGCCAGGAACATTTCATGTAAAGATGGGAAAAATAAAGGACAGAAATGGTATGGACCTAACAGAAGCAGATGTTAAGAGGGGGCAAGAATACACAGAAGTATACAAAAAAGATCTTAATGATCCAGATAACCACAATGGTGTGATCAATCACTTAGAGCCACACATCCTGGAGTGCGAAGTGAAGTGCAAAGTCAAGTCAAGTGGGCCTTAGGCGGCATCACTAAGAACAAAGATAGTGGAGGTGATGGAATTCCAGCTGAGCTATTTCAGATCCTAAAAGATGATGCTGTTAAAGTGCTGCACTCAATATGCCAGCAAATTTGGAAAACTCAACAGTGGCCATAGGACTGGAAAAGGTCAGTTTTCATTCCAATCCCAAAGAAAGGCAATGCCAATAAATGTTCAAACTACTACACAATTGCTCTCATCTCATACACTAGCAAAGTAATGCTCAAAATTCTCCAAGCGAGGCTTCAACAGTATGTGAACCAAGAACATTCAGATATTCAAGCTGGATTTAGAAAAGGCAGAGGAACCAGAGATCAAATTGCCAACAAACACTGGATCATAGGAAAAGCAAGAGAATTCCAGAAAAACATCTGCTTCATTGACTATGCTAAAGCCTTTACCTGTGCAAATCATAACAAACTGTGGAAAATTTTTCAAGAGATGGGAACACTAGGCCACTTTACCTGCCTCCTGAGAAATCTGTATGCAGGTCAAGAAGAAAAAGTTAGAACCGGACATGGAACAAATGTGTGGTTCCAAATTGGGAAAGGAGTACGTCAAGGCTGTATATTGTCACCCTGCTTATTTAACTTATATGCAGAGTACATCATGAGAAACGCTGGGCTGGAAGAAGCACAAGCTGGAATCAAAAATTCTGGGGTAAATATCAATAACCTCAGATATGCAGATGACACAACCTTATAGCAGGAAGCAAAGAGGCATTAAAGATACTCTTGATGAGAATGGAAGAGTAGAATGAAAAATCTGGCTTAAAATTCAACACTCAAAAAAAGAAGATCATGGCATCTGGTCCCATAACTTGATGGCAAATAGATGGGGAAACAATGGAAACAGTGATGAACTTTTCGTGGGCTCAAAAATCACTGCAGATGGTGACTGCAGCCAGGAAATTAAAAGATGCTTGCTCCTTGGAAAAAAGCTATGACCAACCTAGAGAGCATATTAAAAAGCACAGACATTACTTTGCCAACAAAGGTAGGTATAGTCAAAGCTATGGTTTTTCCAGTAGTCATGTATGGATGTGAGAGTTGGACTACAAAGAAAGTTGAGTGCTAAAGAATTGATGCTTTTGAACTGTGGTGTTGGAGAAGACTCTTGAGAGTCCCTTGGACTATAAGGAGATCAAACGAATCAATCCTAAAGAAAAATCAGTCCTGAATAATCATTGGAAGGACTGATGCTGTGCTGAAGTCCAATACTTTGGCCACTTGATGAGAAAAACTGATTCATTGGAAAAGACCCTGAGGCTGAGAAAGATTGAAGGCAGGAGGAGAAGGGGATGACAGAGGATGAGATGGTTTGTTGGCATCACTGACTTGATGGACATGAGTTTGAGCAGCTCTGAGAGGAGTTGGTGATGGACACGGAAGCCTGGCATGCTGCAGTCCATGGGGTTGCAGTCAGTCAGTCATGACTGAGCAACTGAACTGAAAGAAGTAAAAGCCCATTCAAATCTGTATCTGTTTGAATTTGGACATCAAGATGTTAAGCATACTTACACATGTGATTAATTTACTATCTCCAGATACATATTTGAGTCAGTTGTGGAACCTAAATAAAGAATTCTCTATGACAAGAACTGCTTTCTTACTTTTGAGTCATAGAGATGATAATCTGCCTTAGTTGGTTTTGCTTGATTTTTGAATCCAGATTATGTCTCAGTATACTTTATCCAATTTGGATAACCTCAACCCAAAGACTAGCTGTAATTTATATTAAGCTATTAGAGAGAAAATGAATACCTATGCCAGAGGAGTTTGTTTTATGTAAAAGAAGTTATGACGTGAATTGAGGCCAATTTTTACTTTTTAAAAAGTAACTCAATTAATTTTTTATTCTTAGTTTCAACATTTTTTTTAATAATTTCCTTATTGACTTAATGAATCATGTCCATCATAGTGAATAAACACAAATACTTTTTTGAGCATGGTGTAGTAAAAGTATATGTATAGTTACTTGTTATTTCAGTGCTTGTATCAGGTCCATTATTAAATAGACATTAAATACATATGTGAGTCTGTATTTTACTCTTTTAAATAAAGTAGAATTCAAATGTATTACTTTCTATCTATAAATGATTATAAATGTGATGCTCTTGAAAGTTAAATTTTAAATAGCAATCAACTTTTTAATGTACTTATTTAAATAATTTTAAAAAGAACGTATAAAATAACTCATGTTTAAAATGACTTTTTAAATAATTCCCTTTGAAGTACAAGGAACCAAGGATATAAAGAACTCATTAATGTTTCCCAAAATGTAGAATTCAAAAACACACAACTATAAAAGTTAAAATAGAATATGATAGGCAAGGGAAAAAATTAGCTGAAATCCAATCCAAGAATTATTGTCATTGTAGAGTAGGGAACAAGAAATGGGAGCTGGAACAATAGTCAATGCAGTATTTATAGAAACTTTTCTGAGTTGAAATGCATGTTAGTATACCGTATGGAGCATTCATTTAATTTGATTCAAAGAAAAAATTGCACCTGTGAGCATCTTGGGAAATGATTTAATTACAAATTTTTAAATAAAAATGTTCAAATATACATGAAACTTGCAAGAATAGTAAAATGAAACCTGTAGACATATTATCTAGATTCCAGAATTATAATTAATTTACCATAATTGGTTTTTATATGTATGAGAGTGTTTGTGTGTTAATGTGTGTGTGTGTGTGTGCACTTATCTGCACAAGAATTCAGCTGGAAAATATTTTATTATAAAGGAACAAAACACTAGTTGACTTTGGAATTTTCCTTTGTAAATCAAATTGCCATAAGAAAAAAGAACAGTCTACAGTGTTTAAGAGCAAAAGGACATGATGCAATTATTTTATGCCCAACTGAGTTCTTTTTAAAGTGAAAAGTGAAAAAGAGAAAGACATTTTTATGTATATCAGAAAATATAGCATTTGTGTGCCTATTAAAAAAGCAATGTTTCTTCAAAAATATGTTAACATACATTTTAAGAGTTCAATAGTATTAAAAATCTAAAAGTAAAACTTAAAAGAAAAAATGGACTGAGATAAGCATGGGAATCACACATATGTAAAGTTAATGCTCATGTAAATCTGTCAAAACTATTCTTTAAAGAGAATGTAGGTTCCAAAAATATTGTATTTTGGAGGTAAGGATTTATAATATATGAAAACTTATTAGCAAAGAGATTAAATAAAAAGTATGAGAGAGGTCAAGCAGGCTACAGTATTGTATTAAAAAGAATAACAAGCTACAACTTAATTTTCATATAATTAAAAATAGAAGTTGATGAATTCATAGAGAGTAACTAAAAACATAAACAACAAAGACCATTCAAAAGTAACAGAAAACACAAAATAGTCAAATGTGAATCTCTAGAATATTGAGTCAGCATTAAGAAGAAAAGATAGAAGTGCCTGAATGGGAGGAGCTACGGAGAAAGACTGGCTAAAGAGGCCTTCTGATCGCCAGCCACAAGAGGCTTGAAAAAAGACTGATAGGCCCATAACTCCTATGGCAGAGGCAGTCTGTGTCCCTGCACATTTGGTGCCCCTTGGGTCCCTGCAACCCAAGCAGCTGTGCCACCTTCACGCTCAACTCACTGGGGCAGAGCTGCCACAGGCCCAAAAAGTCCTGTGTCTATGTGTGTAGGGATGCTTCAGTCGTATCTGACTCTTTACAACCCTGTAGACTGTGGTCTGCCAGGCTTCTTTGTCAGGGAAGGGGTTCTACAGGCAAGAATACTGGAGCATATTGGCCAATAGTGGTTGCCATAGTCTTCTAGAGCACAGTAATTCCTTCTGCCCTAGCCGCCAGCTCCCCTGAGTACCTGGTTCTGCCAGAAGCCCTGTGACTCAAGCAGCTGCACCACTTCCACAGCTGGCCCTCACAGGGGCAAACCCAAGCCCTCCAGGCCAGCCTACCAGTTTGTTCCACTGGGAACAAACCCCAGTGGACGATCCACAAATAGAGGTAGAAATAAAACACAATTGAAACCCATGGGCAGTGTGGCTAAGCAAGAAAACCCAGAACCTTCCCACCAGCTCTACAAGCTGCAGATTAAATCCACATGATCAACTAGGCAGACTCGGTCTATGGAATATATAAAAGGTCACTGAGAACTGCCACAAAAGAAAGCACACTAGTTCTGATAGCTGTGGACATTGGAGGCAAGAACACACAGGAGAAGGACCAGATTTAGAATCTGAGCTGCCCCCACAGCAGGTCCAGAGATCAGCACAGTGTTGGAGGGCATCCTAGGGAGGTAAGGTGGACTGTGACTCCCAGTGAGGGACCCTGACACAGTGACTCAAGAAAAACGTTTATTGTTCTTATTTTTTAATTTGTTCTGTAGATTCTTTTGGATTTTTTTTTCTTTTTCCTTCCCCCCACCCCTCTGTTGCAGTTGTTGATTTTATTGGCACTACGAAATCCAATTAAGTTTTTGAGCTTTTTTTTTCTCTCAGTCATATTTTTTATTGTTGTTATAAACCTCTGCCTCTACATTGGGCTTTTGCAGTTCTGTGGAGTTTTCCTTTTTTTCCTCTCTCTCTCTTTTTTTTTTTTTAATTTGAATTTTTAATTTTTAAAACCTATTATTATTTTTTCTTAATTTATTCCTTTCCTTGCTTTTCCTACTGTTCTTTCCCCTTGCAGTTAGTCTTTAATATATATAAATCTTCTTTATCTACCTCTATTTAACTTTGCATATCTATTCTTTCTTTCTTTTTTTTTAAATTTTATTTTATTTTTAAACTTTACAATATTGTATTAGTTTTGCCAAACATCAAAATGAATCTGCCACAGGTATACCCGTGCTCCCCATCCTGAACCCTCCTCCCTCCTCCCTCCCCATACCATCCCTCTGGGTCGTCCCAGTGCACCAGCCCCAAGCACCCAGTATCATGCATCGAACCTGGACTGATGGCTCATTTCATACATGATATTATACATGTTTCAATGCCATTCTCCCAAATCTCCCCACCCTCTCCCTCTCCCACAGAGTCCATAAGACTGATCTATACATCAGTGTCTCTTTTGCTGTCTCGTACACAGGGTTATTGTTACCATCTTTCTAAATTCCATATATATGTGTTAGTATACTGTATTGGTGTTTTTCTTTCTGGCTTACTTCACTCTGTATAATAGGTTCCAGTTTCATCCACCTCATTAGAACTGATTCAAATGTATTCTTTTTAATGGCTGAGTAATACTCCATTGTGTATATGTACCACAGCTTTCTTATCCATTCATCTGCTGATGGACATCTAGGTTGCTTCCATGTCCTGGCTATTATAAACAGTGCTGCGATGAACATTGGGGTACACGTGTCTCTTTCCCTTCTGGTTTCCTCAGTGTGTATGCCCAGCAGTGGGATTGCTGGATCATAAGGCAGTTCTATTTCCAGTTTTTTAAGGAATCTCCACACTGTTCTCCATAGTGGCTGTACTAGTTTGCATTCCCACCAACAGTGTAAGAGAGTTCCCTTTTCTCCACACCCTCTCCAGCATTTATTGCTTGTAGACTTTTGGATCGCAGCCATTCTGACTGGCGTGAAATGGCACCTCATAGTGGTTTTGATTTGCATTTCTCTGAGAATGAGTGATGTTGAGCATCTTTTCATGTGTTTGTTAGCCATCTGTATGTCTTCTTTGGAGAAATGTCTATTTAGTTCTTTGGCCCATTTTATGATTGGGTCATTTATTTTTCTGGAGTTGAGCTGTAGGAGTTGCTTGTATATTTTTGAGATTAGTTGTTTGTCAGTTGCTTCATTTCTATTATTTTCTCCCCTTCTGAAGGCTGCCTTTTCACCTTGCTAATAGTTTCCTTTGTTGTGCAGAAGCTTTTAAGTTTAATTAGGTCCCATTTGTTTATTTTTGCTTTTATTTCCAGTATTCTGGGAGGTGGGTCATAGAGGATCCTGCTGTGATGTATGTCGGAGAGTGTTTTGCCTATGTTCTCCTCTAGGAGTAAATAGAAGAAATATTCTTTCTTTCTTTCTTTCCTTTCTCTCCTTTCCTCTCAAGACATTCATTAGTTTTATTTTCATTGCTTTATTCCCGAGTTGGCACCTTGCTTTACTTTTGTGTTCCAGTTTGTGCTTTAGTTAGTATTGTTCTGGTAGATATAATTTTTTGTTTCTTTTGTTTACCGGGTCAACCTATTGGACTTTATTTTTGTTGGACTGTTTTGATTTTGCTTATGGGTGTATATGTGTATGTGTATATTCTGTCATACTGTTTTATTGTTATAAAACTCTGCTTCTACATGGGCTTTTGCAGTTCTTTAGAGTTTTCCTTTTTTATTTTCCTTTTTTTGTTTTCTTCCTTTTTTTCTCTTTTTATAATTTTAATTTTTAAAACTTGTTATAGTTTTTCTACATTTATTCCTTTGTTTGCTTTTCCTACTGTTCTTTTCCCCTTGTAGTTAATCTTTAATATATATAACTCCTCATCTGCCTCTATTTAACTTTGCATATCTATTCTTTCTTTCTTTCTTTCCTTTCCTCTCAAAATATTTGTTAATTTTGTTTTCATTGCTTCATTCCCCACTTGGCACCTTGCTTTAGTTTTGTTTTCTAGTTTGTGCTTTAATTAGTTTTGTTCTTAACTGATAAATATAATTGTTGATTTCCTTTGTTCACAGGGTTAATCTACTGTACTTTATTTTGTTGGACTGTTTTGACTTTGTTCATGGGTGTATATGCATATGTGTCTATTCCATTATTTAATCATTATTTGCCTGATTTTGTGGTTACCCCATTTGTCTGGGGTTCATGATTGGTTTCTCATTTTTGGATATTTGTTTTAATCTTACTTAATGCCATAACAAACCACTTGTGAAATCTTCATTCCTGACCAGAGATCAAACCCTGAGCCTTTGGAGTGTGAGAACTGACTCCAAAACCCTAGACTACCAGAGAACTAACCCAAGAGAGTATCAGATAGTGAGAACTCACACAAAGGAAATCACTTGAATACAAGACCTGGCATCACTCAACCACCACAGCACCATGTGAAGGACACCTCATCTAACCAACAAACAAAACAAAAATACAAACCCAGTCATCAGCAGACAGGATTACCACCTCACTCAGGCTTTCCATCAGAGGGAAAACAAACAAACACTCAACACAAATCTCACCCTATATGCAGCTTACACAAACCACTGGACCAACCTTGGGGGGGGCAGAAACCAAAAGGAAGAAAGAATTCAACCTTCTTCAAGGAAAGAATTCAACTTCCCTTGAAGCCTGGGAAAAGGAGACCTCAAACACAATAAGTTTAAAAAAAAAAAAAAAAAAAGAAACAGCCGAGAAATACTGCACAATGAAGGAACAAATGAGAAACACAGAAGTCCAAATAAATGAAGAGGAAATGGGCAAACTACCTGAATGAGTATTCAGAATAATGATAGTAAAGATGGCAAAAGGCTTGAAAACAAAATGGAGAAAATGCAAGAATCAATTAACAAAGACCTAGAAGAATTAAAGAATAAACACAGAGAGACAAACAACACAATTATTGAAATTAAAATACCCTAGAAAGAATCAATAGCAGAATATCTGAAGCAGAAGAACGAATAAGGGAGCCGGAAGATAAAATGGTGGAAACAACTTCTGAAAAGCAGAATAAAGTAAAAAAGAATGAAAAGAACTGAAGATAGTCTCAGAGACCTCTGGAATAATAGCAAACCCACCAACATTCAAATTATAGGGGTCCCAGAAGAAGGAGAAAAAAAGAAAGGGTATGAGAAAAATTTTGAAGAGATTATAGTTAAAAATTTCCACAACATGGAAAAGGAAGTAGTCAATCAAGTGCAAGAGGCACAAAGAATCCCATACAGAATAAACCCAAGGAGAAACATGTCAAGACATATACTAATCAAAATAAAAAAGACTAAACACAAAGAATATTAAAAGCAGCAAGGGAGAAGCAACAAGTAACATACAAGGGAAACCCCATATGTTTAACAGCTGATCTTTCAGCATAAACTCTGCAGGCCAGAAAGAAATGGCAGGATATATTTAAAGTACTGAAAGGGAAAAATCTACAACCAAGATTACTGTACCTGGTAAGGATCTCACTCAAAATTGATGGAGAAATCAAAAGCTTTTCAGACAAGAAAAAGTTCAGAGAATTTAGTACTACCAAGCCAGCTTTACAATGTTACAGCTTTAAAAATGTTAAAGGGACTTATATAGTTAAGAAATACAAGAGAAGAAAAAAGATCTACAAAATCAACCCCAAACAATTAAGAAAATGGCAATAGGAACATATATATCAATAATAACTGTAATGTAAATGGATTAAATGCTCCAATTCAAAGACACAGATTGGCTGAAAGGACACAAAACAAGACCCATAAATATGCTGTCTACAGGAAACTCACTTCAGACCTAAAGACACATATAGATGAAAGGAGACGATGGAAAAATATATTCTAGGCAAATGGAAAGCAAAAGAAAGCTGAAGTAGCAATCTTTATATCAGACAAAATAGACCTTAAAATAAAGAAGATTATAAGAGATAAGGAAGGACACTACCTGATGATCAAGGGATCAATCCAAGAGGAAGACATAACAATTATAAATAACTATGTACCCAACATAGGAGCACCTCAATATATAAGACAAACACTAATAGACATACAAAGAGAAATTGACAGTAACACAATAATAGGAGGAGACTTTATCACCCCACTCACACCAATGGGCACCATCATCAACTCAGAAAATTAATAAGGAAACATAAGTCTTAAATGGTGCATTAGATGTGATGGATTTATTGATACCTTTAGGACATTCCAGGCTTCCCTGGTGGCTCAGAGGGTAAAGTGTCTGCCTGCAATGTGGGAGACCCAAGTTTGATCCTTGGGTTGGGAAGATCTCCTGGAGAAGGAAATGGCAACCCACTCTGGTATTCTTGCCTGCAAAGTCCCATGGATGGAGCAGCCTGGTAAGCTACAGTCCATGGGGTTACAAAGAGTCAGACACGACTGAGCAACTTCACTCACTTTCAGGACATTCCATACAAATGCAGAAGGATATACCTTCTTCTTAATTGCATAAGTAATATTCTTCAGGATAGAACACATCTTGGGTCACAAATGAAACCTCAGTAAATTTAAGAAAATTGAAATCATATCAAGCATCTTGTCTAACCACAACACTATGAGATTAAATATCACATACAAGAAAAAAACTGTAAGAAACACAAACACATGGAGATTAAACAACACACTTCTAAATAACCAACAGGTTACTGAAGAAATCAAAAGGGAAATAAAAAAAATTCTAGAAACAAACTACAATGACAACTCAAAACCTATGGGATGCAGCAAAAGCAGTTCTATGAGGGAAATTGATAGCAATACAATCCTCAAGAAACAATAAAAACATCAAATAGATAATCTAACTTTATACCTAAAACAACTGGAGAAAGAAGAACAAAAAAATTCTAAAATTAGTAAAAGGAAAAAAAAAAAAATCATAGAGATCCGAGCAGAAATAAAATGAAAAAGAAATGAAAGAAACAACAGTAAAGATTAATAAAACTAAAAGCTGGTTCTTTGAAAAGATAAATAAAATTGACAAATCTTTAGCCAGATTTATAAAGAACAAAAGAGAGAAGAATCAAATCAACAAAATTAGAAATGAAAAAGGAGAGGTTACAACAGACAATGCAGAAATAAAAGGATTATAGGAAACTATTATGAACAATGATATGGCAATAAAATAGATAACCTCGAAGAAATGGACAGATTCTTAGAAAAGTTCAATCTTCCAAAACTGAACCAGGAACAAATAGAAATTATGAACAACCCAATTACAAGCACTGAAATTGACGCTGTGATCAAATATCTCAGAGAAAAAAAAGCCTAGGACCAGATGTCTTCACAGGAGAATTCTATCAAACATTTAGAGAAGAGCTAATGCCCATCCTTCAAAAACTCTTTAAATAAATCGCAGAAGAAGGAACACTTCCGAACTCATTCTATGAGGTCACCATCACCTTGATACCAAAACCAGACACAGACAACACCAAAAAAGGAAACAACAGGACAATATCACTGATGAACATAGATGCAAAAATCCTCAACAAAATATTAGCAAACAGAATTTGGCAACAGATTAAAAAGCTCATACACTATGATCAAGTTGGGTTTATTCCAAGATGCAAGGATTCTTCAATATATGCAAATCAATTTATGTGTTGTACCATATTAACAAATGGAAAGATAAAACCCACATGATAATCTCAATAGATGCAGAAAAAGCCTTTGACAAAATTCAGCACCCAATTATGATTAAAACTCTTCAAAAAATGGGCATAAAAGGAACCTACCTCAACATAGTAAAGGCCATATATGATAAACCTACAACAGAGATTATTCTTAATGGCAAAAAACTGATAGCATTCTCCCTAATGTCAGGAACAAGACAAGGATGCCCACTTTTGCTACTATTATTCAACATAGTTCTGGAAGTTCTACCTACAGCAATCAGTGAAGAAAAAGAAATAAAAGGAATCCAGATCAGAAAAGAGAAATTGTCTCACTGTCTGCAGATGACATGATACTGTACATAACCCTAAAGATAGTAGCAGAAAATTACTAGAGCTAATCAGTGAATTTAGCAAAGTTGCAGGATACAGAATCAATACACAGAAATCACTTGCATTTCTACATACTAACAATGAAGATTCAGAAAGAGAAATTAAGGAATCAATCCCATTCACAATTGCAACAAAAAGATTAAATATCTAGGAATAAACTTACCTGAGACAAAAGAACTATACACAGAAAATTATAGACACTAATGAAAGAAATCAAAGATGGCATGAACATGGAGAGATATTCCATGACCCTGTGTAGGAAGAATCAATATTGTGAAAATTATTATACTACCAAATGCAATCTACAGATTCAATGCAATCCCTATCAAATTACGAATGCATTTTTCACAAAACTAGAAAAAAAATTCACAATTCATATGGAAACACAAAAGATTTGAATAGCTAAAACACTCTTGAGAAAGAAGAATGGAGCTGGAGGAATCAACCTTCCTGACTTCAGATTATTCTACAAAGCTCTAGTCATCAAGACAGTATGACTGGCACAAAAACAGAAATATAGACCAATGTATTCAGTACTCTTGCCTGGAGAATCCTATGGGTGGAGGAGCCTGGAAGGCTGCAGTCCATGGGGTCGCGAAGAGTCGGACACGACTGAAGCGACTTCACTTTCACTTTTCACTTTCATGCATTGGAGAAGGAAATGGCAACCCACTCCAGTGTTCTTGCCTGGAGAATCCCGGGGACAGGGGAGCCTGATTGGCTGCCGTCTATGGGGGTCGCAAAGAGTCGGACACAACTGAAGCGACTTATAATAATAATAGGAATTAATAATAATAATATAGGAAGCCCAGAAATAAACCCATGTATCTACCTTATTTTTGACAAAGGAGGCAAGAATATACAATGGGACAAAGACAGCCTCTTCAATAAATGGTGCTGGGAAAACTAGACAGCTACATGTAAAAGAATGAAATTAAAACCCCTCCTAACACCATACACAAAGATAAACTCAAAATGGATTAAAGACCTAAATGTAATACCAGAAACTATAAAACTTAGAGGAAAACATAGGCAGAACACTCGATGACATATATCAAAGCAAGATCCTCTATGACCCACCTCCTAGAGTAACAGAAATAAAAATAAAACTGAACAAGTGGGACCTGATTAAACTTAAAAGCTTTTGAACAGCAAAGGAAACTATAAAAAAGGTGAAAAGACAGCCTCAGAATGGAAGAAAATAATAGCAAATGAAACAACTGACAAAGGATTAATTTCAAAAATATACAAGCAGCTCATATAACTCAATACCAGAAAAACAAACAACTCAATCAAAAAGTGGGAAAAAGACCTAAACAGACATTTCTCCAAAGACATACAGATGGCTAACAAACACATGAAGAGATGCTCAACATCGCTCATTATTAGAGAAATGTGTATCAAAACTACAATGAGATATTACCTCACACCACTCAGAATGGCCCTCATCAAGAAATCTATAAACAATTAGTGCTGGAAATGATGTGGAGGAAAGGGAACACTCTTGCACTGCTGGTGGGATTGTAAATTTATACAGCCACTGTGGAAGATAGTGTGGAGATTCCTTAAAAAACTAGGAATAAAACCACCATATGATCCAGCAATCCCACTCCTAGGCATATACCCCGAGGAAACCAAAATTGAAAGAGATACATGTATCCCATTGTTCATTGCAACACTATTTACAATAGCTAGAACATGGAAGCAATCTAGATGTCCATCGACAGATGAATGGATAAAGAAATTGTGGTACATATACACAATGAAATATTCATTTCAGTTCAGTTCAGTTGCTCAGTCGTGTCCAACTCTTTGTGACCCCATGAATCACAGCATACCAGGCCTCCCTGCTCATCACCATCTCCTGGAGTTCACTCAAACTCATGTCCATCGAGTCGGTGATGCCATCCAGTCATCTCATCCTCTGTCATCCCCTTTTCCTCCTGCCCCCCAATCCCTCCCAGCATCAGAGTCTTTTCTAATGAGTCAACTCTTCTCATGAGGTGGCCAAAGTATTGGAGTTTCAGCTTTAGCATCATTCCTTCCAAAGAACACCCAGGGCTGATCTCCTTCAGAATGGACTGGTTGGATCTCCTTGCAGTCCAAGGGACTCCCAAGAGTCTTTTTCAGCACCACAGTTCAAAAACATCAATTCTTCGGCACTCAGCTTTCTTCACAGTCCAACTCTCACATCCATACATGACCACAGGAAAAACCATAGCCTTGGTTAAACAGACCTTTGTTGGCAAAGTAATGTCTCTGCTTTTGAATATGCTATCTAGGTTGGTCATAACTTTCCTTCCAAGGAGTAAGTGTCTTTTAATTTCATGGCTGCAATCACCACCTGCAGTGATTTTGGAGCCCAAAAAGATAAAGTCTGACACTGTTTCCACTGTTTCCCCATTTATTTCCCATGAAGTGATGGGACCAGATGCCATGATCTTCATTTTCTGAATGTTGAGCTTTAAGCCAACTTTTTCACTCTCCACTTTCACTTTCATCAAGAGGCTTTTTAGTTCCTCTTCACTTTCTGCCATGAAATATTACCCAGCCATAAAAAGGAATGCATTTGAGTCAGTTCTAATGAGGTGGATGACCCTAGAACCTATTATACAGAATGAAGTAAGTCAGAAAGAGAACAATAAATATCTTATTCTAACACATATATACATAATCTAGAAAAATGGTACTGAAGAATTTATTTACAGGGCAACAGTGGAGAAACAGACATAGAGAATAGGCTTATGGACATGAGGAGAGGGGAGGAGAGGGTGAGATATATGGAAAGAGTAACGTGGAAAGTTACATTACCATATATAAAATAGATAGCCAACAGGAATTTGCTGTATGGCTCAGGAAACGCAAACAGGTGCTCTGTATCAACCTAGAGGGGTGGGATGGGGAGGGAGATGAGAGGGAGGTTCAAGGGGAGGGGATATATGTATACCTATGGCTGATTCATGTTGAGGTTTGACAGAAAACAGCAAAATTCTGTAAAGCAATTATCTTTCAGTGAAAAATAAATACATTAAAAAAAGAAGAAAAGTTTGTGAAATAATTATATCAAAATTGATAACTGCTATCTTATATGCTCATAATTGTTAAAAAATATGATTAAAAAATAAGTTCTACTCATAGTAGACATTAACACAGAGAATTATTAAGGAAAGACTCCAGGATATAATACAAAGGTCTAACAAGAGCATAAATCTTCTAGAAATGTAATTAGTTATAGGAAGAAGTAGACTTGTGAAAGAGTTTATAATTAGATAAAAAAAAGAGATTGAAGTCATACTCTATAGTGCGATGAATCATATAAAAGGGAAAGCACAGGGCACTAAATGAGCATATATCCTTGCACAATGAGAAGGAGACAATTGATAGTTGGTGAAAGTTAACTAAGTAGAGACGATCTAACAGTTAAAAGCACAGAGGCAAGACAAGGGAAAGCAATTTGACATACTGACAAACTACAATGTGGCTGGCCATTGTCCTCATACTTTGTCATCAGGAATTAATTTATGAAATGTGGCGTATGGCCCGCCACCCTTAAGTAAATATTTTCCACTGTCAAAAACTAAATACTAAAAGTATTTTAATATAATTTTCTTGTTTTGTACTCTATGAGTAATGCTTATTAAAAATACTATCTTTTACCTATTGAATATTCTTCTTCCTTTGTCGAAGATTAATTGACCATGGATGTGTGGGGTTTTTTTGTTTTGTTTTTTTCTGGGCTCTCTATCTTTTCCATTGATCAACATGTCTTTTTCTATGCCAGTACCACCCTGTATTGATTACTGTAGTTTTATAAAATTGTCTGAAGTCTGGGCAGGTTATGCCTCCTGCTTTGTTCTTTTTACTTGGGATTGCTTTGGAAATTCTGGGTCTTTTTTGGTTCCACATAAATTTAAATATTATTTGTTCTAGTTCTGTGAAAATGTCATGGGTGACTTCATAGGGATCACATCAAATCTGTAGATTGCTTTGGGTAGTTCAGTTCAGTTCAGTTCAGTGGCTCAGTCGTGTCCAACTCTTTGCAACTCCATGAATTGCAGCACATCAGGCCTCCTTGTCCATCACCAACTACCGGAGTTCACTCAAACTCACATCTATCAAGTCCATGATACCATCCAGATATCTCATCCTCTGTCGTCCCCTTCTCTTCCTGCCCCTAATCCCTCCCAGCATCAAAATCTTTTCCAATGAGTCAACTCTTCACATCAGTGGCCAAAGTATTGGAGTTTCAGCTTTAGCATCATTCCTTCCAAAGAACACCCAGGGTTGATCTCCTTTAGAATGGACTGGTTGGATCTCCTTGCAGTCCAAGGGACTCTCAAGAGTCTGCTCCAACACTGCAGTTCAAAAGCATCAATTCTTCGACTCTCAGCTTTCTTCACAGTCCAACTCTCACATCCCTACATGACAACTGGAAAAACCATAGCCTTGACTAGATAGACCTTTGTTGGCAAAGTAATGTCTCTGCTTTTGAATATGCTATCTAGGTTGGTCATAACCTTCCTTCCAAAGAGTAAGTGTCTTTTAATTTCATGGCTGCAATCACCATCTGCAGTGATTTTGGAGCCCCCCAAATTAAAGTCTGACACTGTTTCCACTGTTTCCCCATCTATTTCCCATGAAGTGATGGGACCAGATGCCTGAATATTCCCTGGAAGGACTGATGCTGAAGCTGAAACTCCAATACTTTGGCCACCTGATGTGAAGAAATGACTTATTTGAAAAGACCCTGATGCTAGGAAAGATTGAAGGCAGGAGAAGAAGGGGACAACAGAGAATGAGATGGTTGGATGGGGTCACTGACTCAATGGACACGAGTTTGAGGAAACTCCAGGAGTTGGTAATGGATAGGGAGGCCTGGCATGCTGCAGTCAGTGGGGTTGCAAAGAGTTGGACATGACTGAGTGAACTAAAAGAATTACTATTGAATGTTCATATCAGCTTTGCCCCTGATAACCAAAACCTAAAAGCAATGCAAATGTCCCTCAATTAGGGAGAGGATAAAAAAATTGTTATATATCCCCTACAATGGAATAGTACTCAGGAATTGAAAGAATAAATTGGTATTAGCATAAATAAATTTCAATATAATTGCATTAAAGTGAAAAAAGCCAGACAAAAATGGCTATATTCTATATTCCATTTGTAAGAAATTCTACAAAAGGCAAAACTATAGTGTTATTTTAAGAAGCAGATGGATATTTGCCTGAGAATAGGAAAACGGTGGTGACTGAAAAGAGCCATGAGGAGACTTTGTTGGGATGAAAGAAATTTCCATGTCATGATCGTGTTTAGTATTTTTTTTAATACCTTTTTCAAAATTCATAGATTCATCACTTAAAATGGTGATTTAAAAAAACCATTTTATTGAACCAAAGTTGATTTGCAATATTGTGTTAATTAATGCTGTATAGCAAAGTAATTTAGTTATGCATATATATTCATCCTTTTTTTGTTTTATTTTACTTATGGTTATCACAGGATATTAAATATAGCACCCTGTACTCCACAGTAGAACCTTGTTTATCCATCATATGTATAATGGTTTGCATCTGCTAATCCCAACCTCCTCACCATCCACTCCCATCTCACTCCCTTAGGCAACCAGTCTGTTCTCTATATTCTGTGAGACTGTATCTGTTTTGTAGATAAGTGAATTGGAATTGTATTTTAGATTTCACATATAAGTGATATCATATGGTATTAGCCTTTCTTTTTCTGACTTCATTTAGTATGATCCATCTGTGTTGCTGCACATGGTATTATCTCATTGTTTTTGATGTCTGAGTAATATTCCATTGTGTATGTGTATCACATCTTTATCCATTCGTCTGTCGATGGACATTTAGATTGTTTCCATGTCTTGGCTATTGTGATAGTGCTGCTATGAACATAAGGGTGCATATCTTTTTGAATTATAGTTTTGTCTGCATTTGTGTAAAATGATTATTTTTATATGTGAATTATACCTTAATGAAGCTGATAAATATAAACAAAATTCATATTAAATGTTTAATATTCAATGGCAAACATCTAACTGCTTTCTCCCATGGCTTTTCATTTGATTCCTTTAATAACATGTTTATATCTCACTTTCATCTTATTAAACTTTAGGGCATCTACAATTTTATTTATCATTTTTCTAATAAGGAAAAGAAGTTATCTAAATACATAGCCTTATAACTTGGTTACTGCCACCAGATTGATACCCATTTTAATAAGTATTTCAAGTAACAAGTCAGTTCAATTTCACTATTTATTTCAATTATATTACCCTATTATTCAAGAAAAACGGCCTGTATAATATATATAAACCACAATTTAAAAATATTTTATTTGAAATATAATTTCATTTTATTGATCACCTCATCATAATATTGGCTAATTCATTTACAAATTATGAAAGCATGTTCAAAAGATATGCTCTTTAAACCAGAATTTAGAGACACAATGAATCTTTGAATCTGTTCCTTCTTTTCAGCTGTTTTCTATTGCTCTTTTACTCAATGTACTTTTTGCCTTAGTCAATAGAGCTACCTTAAAAAATTAATGGACTTTTCCAAAAAGCCATCTTGAAACCATAAGAAACCATGTTCTTTGGATCAGTTTTTATTATTTCACATTTTATACATATATTTTCAAAACCACAGATTATAGGCATATTTCCCTTTCTGAAACATAACAGTTTGTGCAAATCCAGTGTTACTGGTAGGTAGCACCACTAGTAGATGAGTCGTTAGAATATGAGCATAGCTCAAGTTTGCTTTAGAAACCACTGATCTGGCTTGGATTGGAAATAACAGAATCAGCCTGCTGTGTTCTGTTAAGCTGGTCCAATTTCTTCATTTTCTGCAGAATTCAGAATTCCATAGTGTTATTCATCATGATCTAGAATTATCTGTAAACTTTAGTCAATTTATTGGACATATTTTCACAGGATAACTACTTCACATGTTAATATTCATTTTATTTGTCAGGAAATTATAACTGAGAGAGGCTGAATGGTTTGCCAGAGGTCATTAGGAGAGAGAGAGAGAGAAAGAAAAGAGATATTAAAATCATGTATTTTAGAATCAGTGAAAGTGACCTTTATTATTACCATTATAAATAAATATTTCTCAATACGAATAGGGATTCCCAGGTGGCTCAGCGGTAAAGAATCCACCCACAATGCAGGAGATAAGAGTTTGATCCCTGGGTTGGGAAGATCCCCTGGAGAAGGAAATGGCAACCCATTCCAGTATTCTTGCCTGGGAAATCCCATGGACAGAGGAGCCTGGTGGACTATAGTTCTTGGGGTTGCAAGAGTCAGAGACAACTTAGCAACAAAACCACCATCACAATATGGATAATCATGTAGCATTTCCTTCATTTCCTATAGCTACTTTTGTGATGAATATCCTTTTTTGTCTTGAGTGATATACATTAATAAAAATTCACTCCTTAGTTCCAAGTGTTTACTTATACATCTGGTTGCACATAAGAAGAACAATTTAATTATACATGTGTTTAGTTGATAAATCCTGTCCGACTCTTTGTGATACCATGGACTGCAGTCTGCCAGTCTCCTCTGAGAATAGGATTTCCCAGGCAAAAATTCTGAAGTGGGTTGCCATTTCCTTCTCCAGGGGGGACCTTCCCAATCCAAGTATTGAACTCATGTCTTCTGCATTGGGATGCAGATTCTTTACCACTGAGCTGCCTGGGAAGCCCATGTTATATCTAGTTTAGTGCAAATGCCCTTGAGAAAGAAAAAATAAAGCTCTGGAAGTATAACTGACAATTTTATGAAGTACTTTTATAATTTTCAGATTTGTTAACTGACTTCCACCAGAGTTTTAGGGGTAAATGGGTGTTTTTGTCATCTTTTGGTAGATGAGGAAATTGCAAGCAACTTCTTAAGGTCACACAGAAAAACAACCCATGCCAGGTATATGCAGTCCAAGATTTTGACCATTTGAGAAGGCTGCTTTATATTAGCTTTGCAAAAACTTATTTTTGAAAGGTAATTAGTTACAGAAAACTAGGTGGAGACAACTTCAAGAATCTTACCGGTAACATGGACATTTTTATTCTTTTTGCTTTTAAGGCCTTCAGGAAATTAAGAATGTTAGTTCTGGATAAGTTTTCCGGACTTTGAGTTTCTTGGCTTTTACTCATTTGTAAAATGTCATACTGATTATTTAAACTCAGTGGGTATATTTTTGACAGCTGTGCTATGTCAACCCTCTTGGGAAAAATCTTTAGTAATATTAACAAGTTCTGGACAACCAGGATGACGTTATTGCTACTGCTGCTAAGTCGCTTCAGTCGTGTCCAACTCTGTGCGACCCCATAGACAGCAGCCCACCAGGCTCCCTCGTCCCTGGGATTCTCCAGGCAAGAACACTGGAGTAGCTTGTCATTTCCTTCTCCAATGCATGAAAGGGAAAAATGAAAGTGAAGTCACTTAGTCATGTCCAACTCTTCATGACCCCATGGACTGCAGCCTACCAGGCTTCTCCGCCCATGGGATTTTCCAGGCAAGAGTACTGGAGTGGGTTGCCATTGCCTTCTCCAGGATGACGTTAAAACCTTGTAATTAGTGAAATTACCACCAGAAGGCATCTATTCAACTGGCATATAGCTTAATAAAGTACGTTGTATGTGTGGACTTGGGAAATGTTAGGTTTGGTAGAAGCTAATTCACCTTTTTATTAACAAGGTTTTATTTTCTCTCATTTGTTTTTCCTTTCTGTCAATCATCTCAAATATTGCAATGGAGAATCTTTCATAAGACTTTATAGAAAATCTTGTGTTGTTTTTTTTTTAATTCCTCTCTATGCTCTGATTAATCCTCTTCCCTCTCTTTATAAATTTTCAGGAAATAAAGATATTTTCTTTTCTAGCTCATTTTCAGATATATGTGGAAACAGTTCTGCAGCAAAAGGATTCTATTGCTGAGATTGGACAATAGTCAAACAGGACATGGTTATCATTCTTTCAGAGTTTCTTTGGAAATATCAAATCTTCTTAAAGCATTTGTGTGCTTCCTCTTGGTGCAATACTATTGAAAACTCTGCTATTTAGGTTTAAGAACAAATAATACTTTCTAATCGTTTGTCTAGTTCCTCAATTTCCAACCCTTGATATAGCTATCATTCAATTAAAGAAACAAAGAAAAACATGCATATTGAGAACTTACTATGTTCACAATGTCATGAGAAGTCTTTTTTTCTAGGCTTTGGGTAGCCTCTGAGTTTTGACCTCTTTGCTAAAAATTGAAAACTCAATATGTCATACTTTTATTTTGCTTCCAAATCTTTTCTATGTAACTTCTCAGTTAATGGTGTGTTTATCTGTACAGATGCTAGAAATTAGGAGCTAAACCCTAACCCTCCCTTCACTAATCCTCCTATTTATAATCAATTACCTAACCCCTTCAAATTGCCTTGTTAATCATCATTAGATTAAAACTTTTTTACTTCTGTGTCTCTGCTTTTGTTCAGTGTCTTATTTTTTCCCCAGACTAATGTAAAAGATTTTTTAACTTATCTGTCAAACTACTTTTATAATATTCTCCATTCTGCCACCGGATTAACCTTTTTAAGAAACACAAACCAGGCCATGGTTTTGATTCCCTTTAAAAATCAGTGCCTAATTTTTGACCATAAGATTTTTAAATTTCTTTTTAATGATGTAGAGAATCTTGCTTATGTCTCCTATCCTATCAATTTATGACTATCTCATTTTAGAGTATTATAGAATGTTTCAGAACTGCATGTCTTCATATACGTATATACTCTCTTCTATGACTATGCTACTTGATGCTACAGTCTATGACTCACCTGTCAAAAATCTTAGACAATTTTTTATTCTCAGTTCCAAGCTGTAATATTTCACTAAGTTGACCTAATTATTTTTCTCTGATATAGCCAAGATAGGAAATGTTAGCTGCCACAGCAGACACATGAAAGCCTCAGTGGCTCGACAAGACAGAGTTTATTTCTCAATCCTGCCAAGACCTCTTCTTCAAGTAGACTCAGAGTTCCAGGCTGCCTATGTCCTGTGGCTTTGCAGTCTCCACAAGGCCTTCCTGGCCATTACCAGTGAGAAAGAGAGAGGGAAGGAGAAACTGTCTTTTAAGTAGCATACAGTCTTAAGCAGGCATGGTCTGTTTGAAGGCACATGGACTGTTTTCTGCTGTCCCTGCTGACTTGCCTCAATAAGACTTACAACCCTGTGTTTCTTCACCTTGCCTGTGCTTGTAGAGTTGTGTGTGTTGTTGTATTGTAGCAGTGTCCTTACATTTCTCTCTCTCCCTTCCACTTGAATATGAGCTTCCTAACAGCAGAGGGAGTTCCTATGTACTGTTGTCTCTACAGAATAACTTAATGGTGATAACAGGTGATTATGTTTTCAGAATGAACTAATACGTGCTGATTTGATGTTTGGGTATAAACAAGACCAAATGCACTGATGTATTGAATGTGTGGGAAACAATTTATCGAATATAAGGATAATGACTTGGATGCAAGTATTACAGAGGCTTTTTATTTCTCATATATGAAATATAACTTGAAATTTTTGGTCTATTCCAGTGGGAAAATCCCATGGACAGAGGAGTCTGGTGGGCTGCAGTTCATGGGGTCGCTAAGAGTCAGACATGACTGAGCCACTTCACTTTCACTTTTCACTTTCATGCATTGGAGAAGGAAATAGCAACCCACTCCAGTGTTCTTGCCTGGAGAATCCCAGGGACAGGGGAGCTGAATGGGCTGCTGTCTATGGGTTTACACAGAGTTGGACGTGACGGAAGTGACTTAGCAGCAACAGCAGCAGCAATGTGCCTTACTGCAAGCTTACCGGTGAAAATATAGTCAACGTATGAATGCAACAGTAACAGATGTAGTAAGTCTGTATCCAAGGGAGAATAATATCTCTTCTTCATTGTATTTTTTGCATTCATGCTGTTTGTGTGCATCTCTACTATGGTATTAAGCTTAGTCATTTGCCATGTGTGATACTATCTTACATGTCAAGAGAGGCCTCCTTTTTTTTTTAATAAAAGCACAGATCATCAAATAATCCCTACTAGAGCTACTGACCTTTCTCAGGGCATGTGGAACTAGTGAATGGTTGGCTTCATGACCTTCTCTTTAGGAGGCTATGGGGCAGTAGCTCTATATCTCCAGACTGTACCACATATGGAACTTCCCAGGCGGCACTAGTGGTAAAGAACCTGCCTGCCAATGCAGGAAATATAAGAGATGTGAATTTGATTCCTGGGATGGGAAGATCCCCTGGAAAAGGGCATGGCAATCCACTCAAGTATTCTTGCCTGGAGAATGCCACGGAGAGAGGAGCTGGTGGGCTACAGTCTATAGGGTCTCAAAGAGTCAGACACGACTGAAGAGCCAGCACAGCCCATGCAACGTGTGACAGTAGGTTTTTCTCTTTGAGGGATGAAGGACTTCATGCTTCTGGTTCTCCTAATGTCATCATAGAGACAAAGCAGTGATCACTGCTGCCAGTATACTGGAAGTGAAATGGACTCTGTATCATTAAACCTTTAGGGTAAATTGCTGTTGACCTATATATTATTAAGTTGCAAGTACTTCTTCATAAACACTTTAATCCTGCATTCTAGAATGCTATTGTTCATATACCAGGATGACAGAAACCACTGAAATCTTTTAACCAGGGCATGACGAATCTGTTAGAATTATTCAATGCTGAGAAGACACTGTAGGTAGGAGACCAATATAAGACCTCAGCTGTGGTTTGAAAGAAGTCACATGGACTATAATTAGGCTGTCAGCAATATAAGCATTTCACTGAAGCATTTGATTCCTTCATAGACAAGAATTCTAAGGAGAGAATTTGGGAGAAAATAATTTTCCTGATTCTCCAAATAAAGAAACCAATCATGAAACCAATAGGAAGTAATCCACAACTTAGGGTCTAAATACTGTCATGAGAAACCTGGCTCCAGTAACAACTAGCTAGGTTAATAGAAAGCTAATCTCTCTATTAAACACACATACATAATTTCTCTATCTTCACCAAAAAGCCCAATATATGGGAGCCCTTGTACATCAACACCTTAGTGGTAGAAATGGATCTCATATCGTTCAATTGACCTTAGCCATTGTACTTGGAGCATATGTGCCACGTTAGAGTGTCTGTTGGACTCGAGGTACAGGCAGTTAGTCTCGACATCATTGCTTAATAATGGCCCTTCTCATTCTGAATTCTATATCTAGAATTTTTATCCCATCACAGTGAGTTCCATTTGTTTAGGAGTATGCTTCTTGATATTCTTTCCTTTTCCTACCAATAGATACTGGTTGGGGATATATAAATCCATGAAGTAGGTTAGCCATCGATCCTCTTCTTAGAATGCTTTTGACCTTTCAGCTCATTTACCTCCAACTTAAAAGCACTTGTATGTCCCTAATGATGGATTTGGGAGCTGGGTTGGCCATCTAAAATGTTCTGTTACTTTTTTTCATAGGACAAGGAGTATAGTTTAATTTACAGGTGTATAACTAAGAGTGATAATTCTAATGATTTTTCCTTAATGAATGTCTGCTAAAAGTAGCTTGCTTTTTCAGTATAGAAGAGAGATCTCTAAAAGGTGCAGTGTCAGGACAGAAAATAGATATCTTTCTATTTATTTCAAACAACAACAAAATGATTGTAGAGAATTAAACCTTCCCTTACCACATCATGGAATGACTGGAGGGCTAGAGTCAGGAGACTGCCATCACAATAGTCAGTTCATAATCCCCATCCAGGGTTTATCAAGCTCCTGGTGCTAACATGTAGGCAACGACAGCAATCCCTGACCTGGAAAGCTGGGTCAAGCCATGTAACCACTACTAAGCACTTACATCCCCAAGGACACGACTAGAAACAGAAATACCTCACCTCTTCCTTCCAAAACGAATCTGAGTTTATTAGATACATCCAGAATTTTGATGCTAAAGATCTATGAGAAAGTTGATTTGAGCTTCCCAGCTTCCTTACTTGTAAGAAAGTATAGGAAGGTAAATTTAAAAAATTTTTCAACTGATAAAGTTAAAAAAAAAGAGAGAAGAAAAGCACCATGCCGAGTTCTGAGTACAGAAATGAAAAGAATCAAGTACAAGAATGGTGAGAAATGTATTAAAGTATATTGTACCTAAAGAAGGATTGATTTTAAAAAAATATGTAAAAGCACCCATTTTAAAGTATATATTAAATATTTAAAAAATAAATAACTAGATCTGGCTCAGGGGTTTTTGTTTCTTTGCCTACAACTTAGGTGTATTTATAATGGATAAACAGAGAAATACTTATTACTGACAATCATTTTCATGATTGAGATGTTTATTGCTGATGTGGATCTAAATGGAAATATATACCTTTTCCCTCATTTTGCTTTATTTAACAGTGTATATTATTTTCTATAAAATTATTGTGATGCTTTCAGGATTTGCCTTGTCATGAAATTTAAACAAACATTAATTAAACCTTTCCTCTACCTGATTTTTTCTCAATTACAAATGTATATCACATTACATAATTAGTTTTATTCATGTAAAAAGTAATATCTGAAAATTGAGGACACATAAAATGGCAGCACAAGTTCAACAAGTTTTAATATAGACTAGTGTGAGATGTTGGACCTAACAAGTGTGTGACAAGATGATCTTTCTACTTCCCTGGTGTTGTTTGAATAGGCTTTGGAGATTGTCAGGTTCTGGCATGGTGGCTGTGTCATGGAGTTTCAGCAAAAACGTGACTCGTATCATGAATGTAATTAGAACCAGTAACCAAACAGCACACGCTTTGAAAGGATATTCCATTGCAGAATTTCTGAACCATTTCAGTCCTCCACGGATTTTATTAATGGGATTTATTTGTTTCTGACTGTACTTTTTTAATAATAACAAATGTAATATCAATCAATTTCTTTCAAACAGATAAAGTCCTTCAGGCTTGTTGAAACACCTGAAATTTTTAGTTTTGTACTGGATCTTGGATCTTGAGCCAAACACAGACTTTTTGGCGGTCATCTCTGTACTCATCTCACCTACAAAGATTTGAAACAGGTATTAGATATCGGATTTTTTATCAGGAAATGTATGCTGACTTTGCCTTTTCAGATGTATGACATTGAATCTACCCTTCCTTTCGCTTAGTGCAATAAAAGATTAGGAAAGACTTAAGCAAAGAAATGTAATGTAACTTAAGATCCATGATTGTAGGATCATTAAATATTTGAAAAGAACTCAAAAAATATGCATGTCAATTAATCTGTCCATTCATGTATATATTCTTCATTATATCCTATTGGGGGCAAAATCTGAGTCCCTCTATGGGCAAGGTCTTTTATAGGACTAAACAACTGTACAGTTTAAAATCCAAATTGGCATGTTTTTTGAGAGTGGAATGAAATTCAATTTGTACTTATGCCAGGATAACAGACCTGACCTGGATCTGTTCCTAGCAAACTTAGAGGTAAGCCTTTCCACGTATCATCCATGTTAGGATAATGAAAAGATTCATGCTTCCTTCCAAGCTGACCTTAAAACAATCTTATTTTTATCCAGTATTATAGAGGTTGTGTCCTTTACTTGAATAGATTTTTCAACTGCCAAGAGAGGAAAATATCACTGGGGAAGTTAAAGTGCTTTTTGTTTCTTATGCTGAAATGTAAGTGAAATCATTAGCTCCTATCCTGAGAGCATCTCTTGAGAGGATATCTAAAGGTTGAGTAAGCAAGAGAGGTAAACATAGAGAAAGTAGGGGCTAGTGAACTAAAAATAAGTTTTATTTCTTCAATATATCTGAGTTTACTGTATCGGAGAACTCTGACAACTAAAATGCAGATGAAAACCACAGGTCATATAAAGGACTGGAAAACACACTATGAATGGATTGAGTCAACTCTATTACCACTACCACGAAAACAAATGAATGCCCATGTATGTTTAATGGTGTATCAAAAAATCAACTTTACATACCTAAGATGGCATCATGATGCTATTGATTTTATATCTATGTTAGGTCCCATTACTGGCAAATTGGCCAGTATCATTGTGAGTCATAACAATTCTAATATAACAACAAAATAGAATAGCTCAAATTAAGTTAAAAGCTTAGAGATATTACAGCACTTAACACTAATATAAAATTGTATGTTTTTTGTGAGAAACAAGGTCATGTTTTCAAACTGCACAAAAAGCCAAACGGTAATGTGGTCCATCTGGATTTCTTGAAACTCTGCAAGTGTAAACTCCTAGGCATTTTACTGATAGAAAATGGACTGCAGGGTGTTAGTTAAAATGTAGTTAAATGTTCATAAAGCCTTTTTAATCCTATATTTATAGTACCCAAACATAAAGTGACATGAACAGTATTTCAGCTGTTCACAGGACCTTCTGTTAATGGATTTCTAAATGATTAGTGACAAAAGCAGATCCCATAATTGATTTATAATTACTCTCACAAATATACTGTGCTTCAGAAATATTCACCTCAACCTCTTATCAAAGCAATTATTACACTAGTGTTCATAACTCTGTTTAACACAGTCAATGTAATTGAATACCTGAGAACCATAGTAAGATACAATTTTCCTGTCTGAAACATGATAAATGACATTATAAACAAACCTAAGAAAACTTCAGTTATAAGTCCTTATTTCTTGAAAAAAGTTAGTAATTTTTCAAGTCTAACAGGAGTTTGTAGAATTATGTTATGATGGAGAACTATGACCTATACTACCCACTACCATTGAAATGTTAAAATATTTCCACCTTTATTGAGTCTCTGGCTAATTAGATGCTATTCACATCTAGAATAAAGCAAATTCCTTATCACTACTTTTAACAAAAGTATTTTAGTATTATAAAGAAAAAACTTATTTCCAATCTACTTATTGCATCTATATTCTGTCTCTGGCTTCCCTGTTGGCTCAGAGGTTAAAGCATCTGCCTCCAATGTGAGAGGCCCGGGTTCAATCCCTGGGTCGGGAAGATCCCCTGGAGAAGGAAATGGTAACCCTCTCCAGTATTCTTGCCTGGAGAATCCCATGGACGGAGAAGCCTGGTATGCTACAGTCCATGGGGTTGCAAAGAGTTGGACACGACTGAGCAACTTCACTCACTCACTCACTCTATCTCTGTATCTAAACTTTTGTTATAAAGAGAAATATTTGTCTACATATATTTTTTTTCAAGATTATCCTTAAAATAAGCAATATTGACTTATAGATAGTATACATTTTTGTTTCACACTAAAAATTTGGATAACATAATGAAGTATTTTCTGAACCACTAAGTATTCTTCATGTTGACCAAGTAGAGTTCATTTCCTCCTTCCTTTGGCCCCCTATCTGCTTTCTGTACATATCCATGTGAAAGAGTGTCCTACTCTTTTGTAGTCAGAACTACTAACCTAATTAGATGTGAACCTGCAGAAGGCAGCAGCTGTCTTGACTTTTCTTTCCTGGCTACTCCTCCCACAATATATGCCTGCTCATGCTTGCTCAGTCACTTCAGTCATGTGTGACTCTATGATGCTATGAACTGTAGCCTGCTAGGCTCCTCTGTTCATGGGATTCTCTAGGCAAGAATATTGGAGTGGGTTGCCATGCCCTCCTCCAGGGGATCTTTTCCACCCAGGGATTGGACCCATGTCTCCTGCATTGCTGGCAGATTCTTTACCACTGAACCACTGGAGAAGCACCATAGCACATGCTAGGTACTCAATAGAGCATTTTTTTTTTAATTAAAAAAAAAAAACCCTCAAAATAGGCATAAAAATTGAAAAGATGATCCAAGGAGTTTCTGTACATATTCTGTTACAGGAAGGGGGACCCCTTCCAGGGCCCAAAAATGGACTTTGGTCTAACACTCAGAAATGAATTGTCTGAGAAGACACATGTACTGACAAAAGAAGAGATTTTATTGGGAAAGGGTGCCCAGGCAGAAAGCAGGAGAGCAATAGGGTAAGGGAACCCAGAAGAACTGCTCTGCCATGTGGCTCCCAGGATTTATGGTGATGGGATTAGTTTCCAAGTTGTCTTTAGCCAATCATTCTGACTCAGAGTCCTGCCTGGTGGTGCACACCTTGTTCATCCAAGATGGATGCCAGTGGGAAGGATTCTGGGAGGTGGTCAGACATGTGGTGTCTCCTTTTGACCTTTCCTGAGCTCTTCCTGTTGGTAGCAGTTTATTAGTTTTGTGTTCCTTACCAGTACCTCCTGTCCTAAAGCAACTCATGCAAATGATTACCGTAGTGCCTGGCCAGGGGGGACGGTTTCAGTCAATGTGCTTCCCCGAACACTTCCTCCTGATTTTCCCTAATGCTAATAGATGCCATGGAGCTTTGGTCAATACTAAACCACTAGCCTTGGTAATATATTAATTAAACTAAAGACTTTATTTGGAATTTATGTTTTCTCTATAATGTCTTTTTTGGTTGTTATTGTTGTTCCAAGATCTAATTCAGGATACCACATGACATTTAGTCATGTCTCCTAAATATCCTCTGATCTATGTCAGTTTCTCAGTCTTTTCTTGTTTTTCATGACCTTGATGAAAAATAAAGAATTTTGCTTAACTAGGTGAATGAATTACTTTGTTGAAAACCAATCAGTCTACTTTATTATGTGTTTGTATTAGAGAGAATTGTGTGGATGTAAAATATGTGCTTATTCTGTGGTTGCATTTTAATTGTTTACTCAAAACTTCTGAAGTATATCATGTAATGCAGCTTAAGTATTGATATAAAGGCAAAGTTTAAATAGAGTTAATTTTCTTCTGATTTTAAATTTCAAATGTGAAAATTATTTTCAAAGATGAATGATCATAAGCCTCTTCAAGTAATAAGAATTAAGAACTAATAAACATATAATGCCAGTGAGACAGAAAAAGCAGGATGGATTAGGGTTAAGAATATCTACTTTGGATTCAGAAATGCTTGTATCTTGTTAATGACTTGGCCATTTGCTCACTATGTGGTCTTTGGTGAGTTATCTTGACTTTGTCTTTCGTTAAAGAAAGATAATATTATTCATGGGCTATTGTGAAGATAAAAATGATTAAGTTAATGTACTTTATTAAATTAAAATTAGCTCTTAAGAAATATAATTAATGAACCAAAAGAAAAAAAAAGCAGGAAAGGAGATTAAAAGAAATAATCATTCAACAATATAAAAAGTCATACTAAAATTGAACAAGCTAAAAGAAATCTAATTAATAGATAACTAATGCAAAGTTATGTGTACTTGCCCAAGAGGAAACCCAAGACCATTAATTCACTTGTTATCTATTGACATTTGATGTCTCAGACTGTAAAGAATCTGACTGCAATGTGGGAGACCCTACTTTTATCCCTGGGTCCATAAGATCCCCTGGAGAAGTGAATGGTTACCCACTACAGTGTTCTTGTCTGAAGAATTCCATAGATAGAGGAGCCTGGTGGGCTACAGTACAGTCAACGGGGTCTCAAAGAGTCAGACACAACGGAAAGACTATTATGTTCACTAAAACTGAACAAACTAGAAGAAATCTAATTAATAGAAAAGTTATGTGTACTCTCCTAAGAAGAAACTCAGACAATTAATTCACTTGTTATCTGCTGACATTTTTATTTAATATTTATCAGAAAGTTGGAGAAGAAAAGGGCACCCCACTCCAGTGTTCTTGCCTGGAGCATCCCAGGGACAGGGGAGCCTGGTGGGCTTCCGTCTATGGGGTCGCACAGAGTCGGACACGACTGAAGTGACTTAGCGGCAGTATATAGTTGAAATCTTCTATAAATTTTAGAGTTTCTTTATAAATTAATGTATCTTAGTAAGAACTGTATTGTTAATGCATCACACACTAATGGACACTCCCACATATTTTAACAGTCTTCTCTGACACTGAGGAGCTCAGTAAGAAATAAGACTTCCCACAACTGCAACCATTGGCTCATGTATTCTAGACACATGCTTCAGCAAATTTACTGATTGTATAAAAGTCATGTTTTACAGTCCATAAATTAAAAAGTATAATATATTAGAGAGATTTTATGGAAAACTGTCTTTTTCAGAAAGTAAAAGAGTATTTTTTAAATAGAAAAGTAATCTTTTTTTACATATGTCCCTTTTTATATATTTTTAATTTTTTATTGGAGCATAGTTGACTTATAGTGTCATGTTAGTTTCAGGAGTACAGCAAAGGGATTCACTTATACGCATGCATTTATCCATTTCCTTTCAAATTGCTTTCCCATGTAACTTATTACAGAATATTAACCAGAATTCCCTGTGCTATACAGTAGATCATTATTAGTTCCCATCACTTCATGGGAAATAGATGGGGAAACAGTGGAAACAGTGTCAGATTTTATTTTGGGGGGCTCCAAAATCACTGCAGATGGTGATTGCAGCCATGAAATTAAAAGACGCTTACTCCTTGGAAGGAAAGTTATGACCAATCTAGATAGCATATTCAAAAGCAGACACATTACTTTACCAACAAAGGACCATCTAGTCAAGGCTATGGTTTTTCCAGTGGTCATGTATTTATGTGAGAGTTGGACTGTGAAGAAAGCTGAGCACTGAAGTATTGATGCTTTTGAACTGTGGTGTTGGAGCAGACTCTTGAGAGTCCCATGGACTGCAAGAAGATCCAACCAGTCCATCCTAAGGAGATCAGTCCTGGGTGTTCATTGGGAGGACTGATGCTGAAGCTGAAACTCCAATACTTTGGCCACCTGATGTGAAGAGTTGACTCATTGGAAAAAACCCTGATGTTGGGAGGGATTAGGGGCAGGAGGAGAAGGGAATGACAGAGAATGAGATGGCTGGATGGCATCACTGACTCGATGGACATGGGTTTGTGTAGACTCTGGGAGTTGGTGATGGACAGGGTGGCCTGACGTGCTGCGATTCATGGGGTCGCAAAGAGTCGGACACGACTGAGTGACTGAACTGAACTGACTCTAAATGTAACAGTGTGTGTATGTTAACCCCAATCTCTAGTTTTTCACTTCCCCCCAAGTTTCCCCTCTAGTAATCATAAGTTTGATTTTCAGATCTGTCAGTCAGTTTCTGTTCTGTAAATCAGCTCATTTGTATCATTTTACACACTTTATATATCTGGGAGTTGAGCAAGTTGTGGAATCACTCCAAGCCTTGATTTATTTTCTGCTTAAAAATGTAGAATTGTGCTGGATCAGTGGTTCTCATGCTTTTGTGTTTTTCATTAAGAAGTAAATTAAAAATGGAAATCAGCAATTCTCACTTTGGCAGCACATATAACTAAAAATGGATATCAACATAGGGCCACTCTTCATTCTGTCACATAAAGCAAATTTTTAAAACTCAAAAATATTTTAAAACATGTTTTAAAGTTATTTAAATTTTACAAACCATGCTGGTTATTTAGACGGAGTCTCATATTCATTGCTTCTGCCTATAGGTATTTTCAGCAAAAGTTGTCTCAATCTCATGTACAATTTTTCTGTTGAAGGAGTTTTTTTCTACCGAATTTTAAAATAATCTCAACAAGTCTGATTGATAGCAAAAACAGTTGAAGTGAAGATAGAAAAAGCAAGCTGAAAGTAGTTATATTCTAGCACTTTAATATGCTTATGTTTAATTTTTTAAATTTCTCATTCTATTTTCAGCTAAACTGTGAAATAAATCAGGAGGGTAAGACTGAAATAAAGATGTAATAGGAAAGCTGAGCACAAACCTATTAATTTATTTGTTTGTTATCCAAAGACTTCCTGAAAAAGTTGGTACTAAGCTCTGGTTCTCCTGAGTCATGATCTTCTCATCTCTTAGACCACATAAAAATGTCTTTTAGCTAAAATGAATCATCTGAAAAGGTAAAATTTCACTCTATTTGGGCACACACAGAGGTCTCACCAAAAACCTTTTTCATAGGCAAAACTAATTCTCAGAAACAATGAAGTATATATAAAATTGAAAATGAAAGGTCCTTCAAATTACTAGCATTACCAACAGTATAACAAATTCAGTCATATTTAAATTTAAGAACATATGCAAAAAGACAAAGCTGGAGTTTTAACTGTAGATTTTTAAAATTGCACAGATATAATCCCATTCAAAAATGAATTAAGTAAGCAATCAAGTACTTCTTAAAACTACAGTGATAATAACAGAAAACTAATAAATACCTAGACTGCTACTAAATGCCATAAAGCATACAAAAAAAGCATGGCCATGATCTTTTTTTTCTAGAGCATAGTAAGCTACTTGAAGATACAAGACTAATACATATTCAAAACTATTGTTGAATAGAAAAAAAAAGTATATTCATATGGCTGTTCGTGAGTCCACACACAGCAATCAGGGAAGGGTTCTTGTTGGAAATCTGAAGTAAGCTGGGTCTTGGAAAGTAATCAAGATTTGAAAAGACAAGGAAAGGGAGGGTATTCTATAGCTAATGAACAAACACAAGTATAAAAATATGGTGAAATTGGGAGGTATCAATGTTTAGGAATAAGTTAAAAGGATCTTAGAATCTTAGAGCTTGAAGAGGCTTCAAATATCACATAGCTCAATCTCCTGCTTTCTCAATTTGGATTCCTAAGAATGAAAAAAACAGAGGAGACTGGCCACAGACACACAGCTTATTAATGATTCAGTTGGTACATGAATCTAGGTCTCTTGATTTTCACAGTCCAATGCTGTTTTAAATAAACAAGTTATCTTTTACTGGTTCACATTTAATTCAATATGAATGGAGCAATTAAAATTACAGACTGGAAACAGGAGATTGCCAAAGAGAGGGCTTGAAAAATATGCTGTTGTAATTATTGTTAACCTGTGAGAGTTTCATCATGTTCGCTTATCTTCCTGTTTCTGGCAAGAGGTAGTATGTCCTTCTGAAATCTGATGTGGCCTCTTGCAGGTTTTTGGCATGAAATTACCTAAATAGAGCCAGAAATATCATGAGTGAGACTGTACAGTGAAGTTTCTACCCCATTTTCAGTGTTAAGACTCAAACACAGTTTGGTTGAAGCTTCTGATGTAAGTACCAGACTTGGGAGATGTAACGACACATATTAGATGGTGCTTGTGGCAGAAGGGCAGGCACAGGTTACAATCTGATGAAGCAGATCTGATTCTTCATTTTGGTGACTTAAATGTATAATTGAGGTATAAACTTAAATTCAGAAAATAGTTTATACACCAATGTAATTCAAAGAATTATATCATAGAAGCTAATAGAAAGGCGAATAATAATTTTCATGATTAGATACTTTAAGATCTAATTCAAGTTAAATAATTCTAATTAAATAAACTAATTAAAGGAATTAAGTAAAATTTTATGAGTTCAATAATTATTTATTTAGTGAGAATTTCTAGGCTTTTAAAAAAATTTTGGTGATTATGATACATCAGTGAATAAACAACAAAAGCCTTGCCTCATGAAATTTATTGGCCGATGGAAATTTACATTCCAGTTTGTCTTCTAAGTGCTAGAAAGAGTATCTAGTACAGACTGTGAAAAGATGAAACAAAGTGACTGGTCTATTTACAAGTCCATTATTTTAAAAGAAAAAACAGACATGAATAATAATTAGGAGATAGTAAGATATCATCTCCAATTGAAAAATGTATTGCGTCAAATACAGCACAAAGAAATAAGTGAATAACTCCATAAATAGCAGACAGGAATGGTTTTGCTAAGAAATAGGCTCTAAATGGGTTGTATTAAGAATGCAGAAGTGAAGCTGGCTAAAATAAAATATAATACTTTATAGATATGGATATGTATAGATATGTATAAAATATGGTAATTTTGAAGTTGAGATGAAAGGTGACTGAAGTAACAAGCCAAATTTCTTATTAATAGATACACACTTCTTGCTTCTTGTAAAATGGAATCTGAATATTTTTTCCTCCTATGTACATCTAACAGTTAACTGAAATGGAAACATTTACAAGAACTATTGATTAACCAGATTTAATAAATATAAATTAAGGATATTTTTGCTTTTATGTGGTGAAATATAGTTTATTAAATACTATGTTTATATAATAGTTCAGTCTGAAATATTATATATTAAAATTTTGAGTCTTTGTTGATTACTGTTCTACTGCTCTACTGCTCTACTTTAAACTTAAGGCATCTGGTCCCATCACTTCATGGCAAATAGATGGAGAAACAGTGGAAACAGTGTCAGACTTTATTTTGGGGGGCTCCCAAATCACTGCAGTTGGTGATTGCAGCCATGAAATTGAAAGACGCTTACTCCTTGGAAGGAAAGTTATGACCACACTAGATAGCGTATTTAAAAGCAGAGACATTATTTTGCCAACAAAGGTCTGTCTAGTCAAGGCTATGGTTTTTCCAGTGGTCATGTATGGAAGTGAGAGTTGGACAGTGAAGAAAGCTGAGCATGGAAGAATTGACGCTTTTGAACTGTGGTGTTGGAGAAGACTCTTGAGAGTCCCTTGGACTGCAAGGAGATCCAACCAGTCCATTCTAAAGGAGACCAGTCTTGGGTGTTCATTGGAAGGACTGATGCTAAAGCTGAAACTCCAGTACTTTGGCCACCTCATGCGAAGAGTTGACTCATTGGAAAAGATCCTGATGCTGGGAGGAATTGGGGGCAGGAGGAGAAGGGGACGATGGAGGATAAGATGGCTGGATGGCATCACTGACTTGATGGACATGGGTTCGGGTAAACTCCGGAGTTGGTGATGGACAGGGTAGCCTGGTGTGCCGTAATTCACTGGATCACAAGGAGTCGGACACGACTGAGCAAATGAACTGAACTGAAACTTAAGTTATTGAATAAACTTACTAAAGTAATACTAAGTTGATTTAGAATCAGTTCTCAATTAACTTATTAATTCTCTCTAATCATTTAATATGCTGACTGGCAATTTTATCCAGCCAGAGTTGCAAAATAGCCAAAGTAACACAATGTTCAAAAATTGCTAAAATGAACATGAGAATCATATCATCTATTTTAAAAAGTTGAATCAAATAATTGGAAATTTTCTTGCACTAAAAATGCTAGCTGATAAATTATATCAATTTTGGCAGCTAAATATGACTTTAAAATAATTTTGGAACTTTACAAGCCCACCCAGTATTTTGATTTATTTTCAGTGGAAAACTTTCTTTTTTTTCCCCCTAATGAAAGATCCAAGATATTTAAATAAAAGTAAAAGATATCCAGTGACCTTAGGAAAACCCCTTAAATAAAAATAAATGTATCAAATGACCTTAGACATTCCCCTTAAAGATGGGGAAGAATGCCTAATGAAAGGGAAAATAAAGAGAATAAACTTCTAATATCAACTATTGGGGAAGTCTGTTTAAAATTGTGCTAGTCTGTAAAATCAACATTGTATCTCCAGTTCTCAGTAAAAGGACAGTTGAGTTCAGAGAGTAAGTGTAACTTTAACAGAATGCTTGAAAGGCAAAAACTCATATCAAGGACAGTAATTATAAAAAGACTGAAATAATTTACCAAATCTGTGCATGCTTGAAAGTGAGAGGGAAATGTAGAAACCTGTTAGATGGACATGTGGAAACAGGTCAGTCCACAGATTAGCTGAGCATTCCAAACCACAGGCATTCAAAATTATGAGCTAGACCAAAAGGAATGTAGATAGAGGGATCTTCAGTCCATCACATCTTCATGAGCATGCTTACCAGGTATCATTTTTACTCCAGGGGATGCTGTGTTTCTCTTTTAATATGAAGAAACTTTGAGGAAGAGTAAAAGGGAGATTTCTGGGGAGAATGATTTTGTTTTGTTTTCCTCTTTGATTAGATTGCATGGTACATCTCAGTTTAAATTTTCCATTTTCATACAGTTATTTTATTATTATATACTTTATTTGAAATAAATTTCTAAGAATTTTTTATCCTTCCTTTGAAAAATGGATGGACTAATGTGCAAATCCTTCTGGCTTTCTATCATTTCTCACAGTTGGGCTTTAACAGACATTTGAGCTTGAAGATCAAAGCTGTACCTTAACAGTTATGCAACTCGGGTCAAATTATTATCCCTCTCTAAGCAGTCCTTTCACTTGCAAACTAGATTTTTGTGAGGCTTAAATGAAATAATCATCTTTAAGCACAGTTAAATTTTTACTAATAATCCTACTAAAATAAATGGCACATTTTAGATGTTCATATGATATTGTTGGGGGCTTCCCAAGTGGCTCAGTGAATCTGAGATTCTCAAAGAATCTGCCTGCCAATGCAGGAGACACAGGGGACGTGTGTTTGATTCTTGCATCAGGAAGATCCCCTGGAGGAGGAAGTGGCAACTCACTGCAGTATTTTGGATGGAAAATCCCATGGACAGACGAGCCTGGCAGGCTATAATCCATAGGGTCACAGCTGCTGCTGCTGCTGCTAAGTTGCTTCAGCCGTGTCTGACTCTGTGCGACCCCATAGACTGCAGCCCACCAGGCTCCTCTGTCCATGGGATTCTCCAGGCAAGAACACTGGAGCGGGTTGCCATTTCCTTCTCCATAGGGTCACAGCACCGGACACAACTTAGCTACTGAGCATGCATGCATGATATTGTAGAGGTTTGTTTTGTTTTGAGACAGATGTCACATAAATTATCAAAAAATAAACAAAAAATAATAAATATCCAGTTTCTACTTATGCAATGCTAGATTCTGTATGAATAGCAGTCATGTAGCATGTAAAACTCTACCCTAAAAAAATCCCATAATCTACTAAGATATTATAATGAATTTTAGAGACAATAAGCTAAGCTAGACTCTTTGCTATATACTGCAGATTTTAGTTACTAAGATGCATTTTTGTACACATGAAATTTATTCTAATGGTATTGTCTGGATTTCTGTATGGGCTACGTTTTGATAAATGTGTTTGCCTATGAATCCCTTTAACTTCCAACAATAAACCCCCTTGGGTAGAATCCTGAAAAAAGCCAAACTTATCCACCTTGTACCAGATCACAGTGTAGTGAAGTTACATGATGCCTTATACCCAGCACCTCCTGATGTATAGGAGGTAGTCTGTAGGGAGAGGAAGGTTTTAGGAAATTAGGCGACCTCCTTTGCATATTGTTTTGAACATTCAAGGGATTGTTTACTAAGCAGCACCCTAGTGATTGCTAACATTCCTTTCGGTTCTAAAAATTCCATGATTCTATAATTCTGTAATTTAGCCTATAAAAATACTCCAACAAATCACATGAGCCATTCAAGAAATAGTACCGCAAGGCTTGTCATGTTTGTGCTTCTGCCTTTTGGACGGACCACTATTTATTTTATAGTTTTCCTCTTGATGGACCTAAATAAGAAAGGGAGATATAAAAATATTATTCTTGTTATTATCAGTTCTCATTTTTGCAAGCTTGGAATTCATTTGGTGGAAAATCACTAGATTTATCCTACTCTAGTTAGTTTGTGTTGGACCAAGGTTGATAAGTAAAATAATATACTGGAAACAAAGCTCCTAAAAAATTTCCAAACATTATAAACCTTTATTTTCTCTTTTCTCTTTTGAGACATTTTCACAAACTGTGACTTGAGTTGGAGTATTTTTTCTCTATAGATTTGAAAATGCAGTAAAGGGAAATTCATTTAAGTGTATCTTATATCATGTTTTTAAAGCTAGAATTCACAACCAGATAATGGAAGGTTAAACATATTGAAGTAGGTGACATCAGCTCCAATCTATAACTTATTACATCTGCAAGGCCTAAAAGTATAACTATCAAAGATCTTTGAACTTTTGGATCAATGCTAAAATTTGTTAAAAAGTTCTACTCGGGTTTTGAATTATTCTTGATAATTTATAATTATTAATTGAGTAAAATGAAAATAATTCTAATGGGTGGGAAAACTGTATACATTATATTTCTATATTAAATATAGTATTTATTATATATACTATATGAATATTGTATATAGATATTTTGTTGTTTAGTCACAAAGTCGTGTATGACTCTTTTGTGATCCATAGAATGTAGCCTGCCAGGCTCCTCTGTCCATGGAACTTTCCAGGCAAGAATACTGGAGTGGGTTGCCATTTCCTTCTCCACAGGATCTTTCTGACCTAGGGATCAAACCCTCATTTCCTGCATTTCAGGTGGATCCTTTACTGGTGAGCCACCAGGGAAGCCCATATATATATATATATATATATATATATATAAAATACTTTTTTAAATGTTTTGAAATTATTTTTTATCAAGGTATAGTCTACTTACAATATTTTGTTAGTTTTAGAATATTGTGTTAGTTTTGGGTATACAGCAAAGTAATTGTTATATATGCAGTTTTTATTTCAGATTATTTTCCATGATAGGCTATTACAAAATATTGACTATTGTTCCCTGTGTTATAAAGTAAATCCTTATTGCTTATCTATTTTATGTATAGTAGTTTGTTAACTCCATGCTCCTAACCAGAAATTTGTTTTCTATATCTGTGAGTCTTGTTTCCATTTTTATACAGATTCATTTGTAGTATATTTTTCAGTTCAGTTCAGTCGCTCAGTCGTGTCCGACTCTTTGTGACCCCATGAATCACAGCACGCCAGGCCTCCCTGTCCATCACCAACTCCCAGAATTCACTCAGACTCACGTCCATCAAGTCAGTGATGCCATCCAGCCATCTCATCATCTGTCGTCCCCTTCTCCTCCTGCCCCCAATCCCTCCCAGCATCAGAGTCTTTTCCAGTGAGTCAACTCTTCACATGAGGTGGCCAAAGTACTGGAGTTTCAGCTTTAGCATCATTCCTTCCAAAGAAATCCCAGGGCTGATCTCCTTCAGAATGGACTGGTTGGATATCCTTGCAGTCCAAGGGACTCTCAAGAGTCTTCTCCAACACCACAGTTCAAAAGCGTCAATTCTTCGGCTCTCAGCCTTCTTCACAGTCCAACTCTCACATCCATACATGACCACAGGAAAAACCATAGCCTTGACTAGATGGACCTTTGTTGGCAAAGTAATGTCTCTGCTTTTGAATATGCTATCTAGGTTGGTCATAACTTTCTAGTATCACTTAAATAAGAATTCACTGACCACAGGCATTAGTTTCAGCAAAACTCTCCCAGTCAGTAATGGGTTAATCTTGAAATAGTTTCAATTATTTTAGGATTGAGAATTTTGTCAAGCAAATTTAAGGTATGATAAACATAAATCACTCTCAGATTTCATATTATCTCAGGCATAAAATTATAACAATGCTATCAATAGTTCATAGAAGTCACAAAGATATTTATATATTTCTGAGTAATATTTGAATGCATTATTGATAAATATATAAATAAGAAAGCATAATACCATAAAAAGATAAACTATTTTACATTTTACTATGGTGGAGCAGTTTGAAATTTTATGACTATATCTTTGAAATTTTCACAAGTATTGCCTTGAAAATAACATGATCTGTATACATTTTACCAAATATATGGTATTTATCTAAATTCTTTTGTGAATGAAAATTGTGATAATTTTAAGAGAAATTCTTAACTATATGTCATGAAAGGTAGTTGAAAAGCATAGTACTAATCAGGCTTATTTTTTGCTGATCCCTTTGTTTTTTCTATATCCAGCTAGAATGTCAAGTTGGATCACATGGAATTAGGAGCCTAAAATTTGGAGCCTAAAACATTTTGCTGCATTTTATGACACAAAGGCCTTAATCTTGG
Organism: Bos indicus x Bos taurus; assembly: GCF_003369695.1. Classification (NCBI taxonomy): domain Eukaryota; kingdom Metazoa; phylum Chordata; class Mammalia; order Artiodactyla; family Bovidae; genus Bos; species Bos indicus x Bos taurus. Next base: position 84,912,330 of record NC_040079.1, read on the forward strand.
CATCCTTAATCTTTTCCTTAGGGTGTAGGATGTAATGAAAAGCACATAACAGCTATACCCAGTCATCCTTTCCTTTGTTATTTAAAAACGTGGATCATTTTTGGTACATTTCTCCCCATTGATGTGGCTCCTTATGCAAAATATGCCCTTTGGACAGAAAAGTTTTATTCATTGTGCTTGCAATTCCAAGAAAAAGGATGGGATGCCTTTCTTCATCTTCTCAGATGTCAGTGGTAAATTTGAAAAGTTATATTGGGCTTTCTATTGAATTATGGATCAAAGTGGTTTTCCTGTTCAGTCCAACAGGAATCTGCAGAGGACAATAGAATCCCAGAAATCAACAGAACATTTTGTGTCAAAAGTAGTTCTGTCATGTGAGAATACATTTTGTCTGAAGGAGATGACTGGCACAGATAAAGAGGCACTGGAGAGAGACATCCTCAGATACCTCTTGCATAGACTTGTCTTTTCTAGTATTGATGTTGACTGGCTATATCTATCCTCATGCCCTTGGTTCAGAGCTTGCTAAATTGAAAATATATGGAATTTAATGAGTAACTTTCCCCACTCCATTAGGGATGACCAAGGTCAGTTTTAGAATGTGAAATTATAATACATATGTTTCTGATTTATTTACAGCTAATTCAGAAAAAAAAATATTACTGGCTCTGAGCAGTTTTGTGTCCAAGAATGCTACAAAAAAAAAAAAATCAAAGGTGTCATCCTTCTCTCTCCTCCCCTTTTGGAGTAGAATTCCTGTCTTGTCTCCACCCTCTTTCATTTCCCCTGATAAGTTTTAGTAGACACAGGGTATCTTTTACTTCCCTGGGGAGAGGATTCTATAATCTAATCATTCTGTGGTTTCCCTAGAATTTAACATAAATTTTCTGTGGTTTCCTCTCCATACAACCCAATATACATTTTACTATTATTTCTCTATGACTGTAAGTCACTCTTCCTCTTTTATGAGATACCTAATATTGTGCTGATAGCATATAAATCAGGAGCCATTTTGACATTTTCTTTGCAATGTTTAAAATAATTCTTTTAGTCATCAAGGAGTACTATTAGGCTGAAATGTGTATTAGGTTTTCAAGTGTCTGATATGGTTTAAAACTGAAACTTTTAAAGGGTGGGAGTGACTAAGTACAGTCTGCCACTGCAGATATGCTCTATGTAATATTTATACAGATTTCTTTAACTTGGTTTTTAGTGAGTTATTTCTTTTATCTATTCTGATCCATTTCATTAAGTCTACTGAATCAATTGGTGTTAATAGCATATAATCTTTCATTATGTATTCGTGAAAATGAAACTGTACTTTGCTTACAGCATTTGCTGTAATCTGTCATTCTGTTATCAGCATTTTGTATGTATTTTTATAGCCTTTATACATGTATTATACCTAAAGTTTTAGTTTACAGTCTCTGTATAGACAAGACTGTGCCATAGGCATATGGATTCTTTTTTGGTGTTTACAAAGAGCATTGATATATAGACAGACAGACAGATAGATATATTATCTTCTGTCTCTTTTCACAACAATCTTATCCAATAGGGATACAACAGATATTTTTCTTTATGAATTAATAAATGTGAGAACTGAGATTAAAGAGAGGTTAAATGACATAGAATAAAACATAACTGGTAAGTAGCAGAACTAAAATTAATATCTAAGACTTCTGATTCATTATCCAATCATAACTATCAACATTAATTAAATAGTAGTCATATGAGAAATATTGAGTGATGTAAAACTTCACTTTTTACATGAAAAAGTAAACACTATCCTTACTATCTATTATAGTGTTTTCTTCTTGCTCCAGTATCTAGTTATATTGATGCCATTAATAAGACAGAAATCCAATAAATATTAAGTTTGAATTTCTCCTTCTTGAGTGAGTGAAGTGAGTCAAGTTGCTCAGTCGAGTACCTTTATAGCTTTCCTAAGAAGAAAATAACTTAGTTACAAGGTTCTGAGGAACAATGAATGCACAGTGTTTGTAATTACCATCATCTGAGTGTATAAACGGTAAGTGTATGTGATAACTCACTTCAGTCCTGTCCGACTCTTTGCAACCCTATGGAGTGTAGCCTGCCAGGTTCCTCTGTCCATGAAATTCTCCAGGCATGCATACTGGAGGGGGTTGCCATGCCCTCCTCCAAATGGTGTATAGATGTGTAAAATAAGATGGGCAATGTATTAGTGAGTATCAACTACGTATTAGCTCTCACACTAAATTTTAGCCACCAACGACAATTTGCCTATCTCGTAATTTCCTTTTCTGGCTTTCTCTACCTCAATTTCAGCCTATTTAAACCTCAGTTTTCTTGGTGGCTCTCTAGAAAACAATCTTTTCCTATAATCCCTATAATCCCAAATGATTCCAGGCCTAAAGCACACTCTAATTACTTACTTGCACTTTTTGCTAATTTAACTTGGCCCCAAATTCCAAGCACAGAACATCTTTTTACCTAAAACTACTTTCAACTTCTTCCCCACTGCCTGCCCCACCCCTATTCATCTCAGTCACTTCCTGAGAGTCTTATTTCTTCAGCCTTTATTTAGAATACTCTTGCTCCTTTTAATATTGAGCAATTTTCATTTTTATTTTTTTTTTCAGAATATCAAGTGTGAAGATTTAATTCAGATAAATTGTACAGAATATCTTGTTCAGTATCTCAATCATGGTAAACACGGTAGCCATGATTATAATCTATGTTAATATCACTTTTGCCTTTCTCTTGTTAATGGTAGAGAAGAGTAAAACATAAAAAGTAAAAGTTACCTTTCTTATTATTTCTCATCCTCACTCCCAAACCTCAATAGGAAACGTGTTTTTTTATTGTTTCAGTTTCCAAATTTCTGAAACTACCAAAATAAATGTTACCATTTCTTCATTTATCATTTTTAAACAGTGTTTGTTAATGTTGTCTATAAAAGAGGGAAATTTGCATGGTCCACTTCCTCCTCCTCTCATATTGGTAGTTCTTGTATTAGCTATATTTATGAAGTAGAAATAATGTATTCTTCATCTTTGGTGTTTTTGTTTTTTGTTTTTTTAGATATATATATTTTTTTAAATTTTATTTTATTTTTAATTTGTTAATTGATTCTTCTGCTGCTGCTGCTGCTAAGTCACTTCAGTAGTGTCTGACTCTGTGTGACCCCATAGACGGCCTCCTACCAGGCTCCTCTGTTCCTGGGATTCTCCAGCAAGAACACTGGAGTGGGTTGCCATTTCCTTCTCCAATGCACGAAAGTGAAAAGTGAAAGTGAAGGCGCTCAGTCGTGTCCAACTCTTAGCGATCCCATGGACTGCAGCCTACCAGGCTCCTCCATCCATGGGATTTTCCAGGCAAGAGTCCTAGAGTGGGGTGCCATTGCCTTCTCCGATTGATTCTCCTGGACCCTATCAGTTCACTTCTTATAGAATCATAGATTTGATAGATAGGAAATATTATATATGTTATGAATAAAGACAACAAGGACCAAAGGGATTACAGTTTACGTATCTTGGAATGTCTTTCCCTTCCTGGTTTTATATTTCTGCCTTACCCCCATCTGCTTTTACCTGAAGTTGCTTTTTTTTTTTTTTTGCTAGCCACAAGATGTCTCTTCTTCGAATTGCAAGTTATGGCCTATTATAAAATCATCACCCACAAAATTATGTTTAAGTAATATGTGTACAATTATATTTAATATGAATTAAAGGGGTACATGTATTCAAAGAATACTTTTGACTAATGTGCTTTTAAAAAAAATTTCCCATATTTGATATTAGAAAGTACTTTTCTGCTTTATCCACTTTTAAGATTTAGTCTTTTTAAGTAACTGGAATTTGAGTTTTCATTTTGATGTTAAAATATGAGATATAAAATCATAAATCCTAATTTAATATTATATGAAATATCATAAATATGGGATTCTTTTATTGTCTATGTCAGTTATAGATTTTTGTTTAAGACAACTGCTTTCACTAGCCCATTAATCATGTTTCAGTGCAATTGTTTTTAACCATATAAAGACATTTTTATGTTTCTGCTTATAGTATTTTGATTAATTTTTATATTCTATGACAATGAATAACAAAGTAAAAATTATTTCATATAATAGTACTCATAGGTATTCACTTTGACCAAAATAATTCTGTCTTTCCTTCATCATCTGCAAATTTTAATAAAAATAAGATCCTTGCTCATAACAAGTATTACCTCAGCATCAGATTATACATTTTTTAAGTAATAAAATGTTAATTGCCTTTGTTAGGTGCAGTGCTTTACAGGTTCCTATTACCCACATTTCTGTTTCATATCTTCATCAAAACCCTGTCTTTCAGAGATCATACTCTACCTTCTAGATATGATGTGAGGGTTGTTTATTCACATCCTGTGATTTTGAAGATGAAGAATCCGAGGTGTAGAAATACAAGTTCACAGACATGCTTTAAGTCACACAATTTTTAGATACCAGAATTGAAGCTATCCTTCCATGCTGCTTCTGAAATTCCCAAGAAGTGATAAGGACTTTTGTGTTTTTCTTTATGTTCGTGCCAGGGATGTTTACTGACTTCCAGTGCTTAGAGTTTGAAGATAAACAATTTGAGGCTTTGCCCACATTTGACCTTTTTTATCTCTTACAACTTTTGATTTTCCATTGTTTTTAGAGTGGTTGTCGTAGGCAGAATACTGATCCCTGCTGCTTAGTTGCCTCTGACTCTGTGAGACTCTGCGGACTACAGCCCACCACACTCCTCTATCCATGAAATTCTCTAAGAAAGAGTACTGGAGTGGGTTGCCATGCCCTCCTCAAATGAATCTTCCCAACCCAGGAATCAAATGCTGGTCTCCAGCATTGTAGGCAAATTCTTTACCACTGAGCCATGAGGAAAGCCCATTCTCATCCCTAGGTGGTGTCTATACCCCAGTCCCTGAAGCTTATTGTGTTATATGACAAAGGAGAATTAAAGTTTCAGGTGAAAGTAAGATTGCAAATTATCTGATCTTCAATTAAGGAGAGTAGTTCTGATTATTAAGTGGGCCCAGTGTAATCACCAGAGTACTTAGGTGTGGAGGGGGCAAGGGGTAGAGCTGAAGAGTCAGTGTCAGAGTCAGAGTCAGGGTGTTTGAGATGCTGCTGGCAAGTGCCAATCCAAGAAATGTTGGGAGACTCCAGGAAGGAGCTTGGCGCCAGTGACACCTTGTGATACATATTTTGGACTGCTAGCCTTCAGAGCTGTGAGATACAATATTTTTACTGTTTTAAGCCGCTTGGTTTGTAGTAGTTTGTTATGGCAACAATAGGACACTAATTAATACAAGTGGAAATCTTTCTTCCTAGCTGTTAAATTTTGAAAACCTGACTTATGAAAAATGATCCACTGGTGCAGTATTCCACAGGGCTCTTTTCACCTGTGCTTTTAGTTGTTTTCACAAAGTCTATTCCCTGGTGGTTCAGCAGTAAAGAACCCACATGCCAATGCAGGAGGTGCTGGTTCAATCCATGGGTTGGAAAGATCCCCCGAGAAGGAAATGGCAATCTGCTCCAGCATTCTTGCCTGGAAAATCCCATGGACAGAGGATCATGGTTGGTTACCATCCATGAGGTCGGAAAGAGTTGGACACGATTGAGCACACCCACGCACACACCCTTTGCTTGCTGGATGCACAGTGATCATGTTTTAATTGTGTTTGTGTTGTAAAAGAGAAATGGCTCAGGGTGTGTTCTGGTTTAGGCAGTGTAATTTCAGACAGCTGGGTTTGGATTTTTTTCACAGACCTCAGATAATTGGAGTATGGGAACTAGGGCATTTTGGAGTTTTTGTGAAAAGACAAGCTGGGCCCTGGTAACTTCCCTATTGTGTACTGTTGACATGGTCTGCCTGACTTGAGTTCCTTCATCTGTGAATTGAATATAGTAATACCTCACTGGTGTTGTACAATTAAACTATGTAGTACATGTGCAATACCTTGCACAGAAACTAATATACAGTAAAGACTTTAAAGCCAACATTTCTTGTACACACGGTCCTGGAACAGAGAATCCAGTTTATTCTTATTTGGGTGCATATGCTTTCTAAGAAGGGAAACAAAATATGAAGTGGCTCTTCTCTCAAGTTATTAATACCAACATGATGGGTAAAAAAGTTATGATTTGCCTTCCTTTACCATCCTAAAGCTTTTCATTTTTCTTTCTTTGTTGTATTAACAAAAACAACATGAAGATGTCTAAGTTTTTTTTTGCATAGCAGAGTTTTATTAAAGTATAAAAAGAGATGTCTAAGTATTATCTTCATTTTTATTCTGTAGTTGAAGCAAAAAAGAATTTGTAAAAAAAAGATAGTTTTTTTTTTTCTTTAGAAAGAGAAACCAAATCAATTTTGATTTATAGGATGATCAGGGAATACAATTAAGTATTTCAAGATGGTATTGCTTCAAGCTCTAATTTTTGGAAGCCATCTTGATGTCAGAAACAAGAATGATTTAATCAGGAGGAGTTTTCCTATTGCTATTTACTTGAATAAAAGGTCTTGCTGGAATGATTCCGAGCCAGTGTCAATAGATTATCCACCTCTACAATAAGCTGTGTGTAATAAATGACTTCAGTTTGACTCATCAGAGCACACACGTCTGAGCATAATTTCCATTAAAGAAAAAAAGGGAATTGGTTTGCAGATGTCAGATCCCTCCTTAGATTTCTCTTTCTCTTTTGCTCCTATGTTCTCCCATGAAACATCAGCATCTGGAATCCTCAACTCTTGAGTCATATACACCCTACAACACAAACTGTGCTCATCTTCAATCCAAGCTATTGGCATTGCTTCTGAAAATGGGGAAGTGTTCACTCACTTCTCTGCTCAATCAAAATCCATATCTTCCAAAACACTTGCATGCAGATCATTTGGCACACTGGGGAATATCAGTGTAGCTTATTCAGTTGTTATTAATACATCTTAATTGCCTTAAAATTTGCTGTTGTATTTTTTTAATTACCAATTTTCTTCTGAGCTTTTCTATAAGTCTAATTAGGTATCTTGTTTATAATTTGATAAAATTTTGCTTCTTGTTTTTGAACTGATGATATTTATTATTTTCATCTACCTGGAGTGTTGAAGAGATTGGAGGGAACACTAGATGAGAAAAGGAATGTGAAACTATAAAACTATAATTAGTAGTAACACTGCTGTATCTGTGACATGCTTGAATAAGTACAGAGATTGTGTACATATGGAAAACAGAGCCTCACAAAAGGACAGGAAGTAAAAGTCAAAATCAAGGGCAAGATATCAACCTATTTTTAATGATAATGACTGCATTATAATCATTAAATGTTACATATTATTTTGGTTGTAATTTTTATTAGGATCTTGATAAAACTGCATATTTTTAAGCAGCTGTGTTTTTTTTTTTCTTTTTCTTTCTCTCTCTTTCTATCCATATTGTGTATATACACACCTAGGTATATGAAAGAGTAAGAACATAAAAGGGAGAAATAATGTGTGAGGAGCTTAGTTAGCTCTTGTCTACCCCCTACCCCTCAAAAAAAAAAAAAAAAAAAATGTTTAGCCCTTGCTCCTTGCTGTCCCTGTCCCAGTCCCATTTGCCAAAGCATTTTGGGGAAAAAGTGTATCTGTGAGAAATAAAAATTCTGAAGTTTAGGTAAATATTAATCCAGATTAAGCATTAATCCAGATTAAGCACACTCTAAATTCCAAAGCCTTTGACTCAGTTCAATAAATATCTATTAGCCTGGCTGAAAACAGAGGGATAAATGAAACCACATTCAGGATAAAAAGGACATTTCCCTTGAGAAAAGGAACAGTTGGTTCTTGCACAGTAAGGTTATTGCAGCTCAGACTATATGTCCAGCTCATTGTAGGAAGAGTGTAGTCGTACCAACTGACTCTTATTTTATTCACCAGAAAATGAAAGGTGTTTTGTTTTTTTTTCAGAAATATTTCACAAATTTCCAGTTTTGCCCCACTTGATAAGAAATTTGTTGTATGCTGACATCTAACAGCAAAAGAGAGGAATAACGGCAATACTTAGATGAGCTCATTACTCTCCAGGTCAAAGATCTATGTTTTGTTAATAAGGATGAGGATATGGGTATTGTTAAGTCACAAACAGTTTCTGCTAAGTGTCCCAATAAATGACATGGTTACTGCTAATGCCCCAGAAGAAATTTAAGCATTTTCAGAAAGTCTCAGAAAAAGAGATAAAAAAGTTAATTTATTCTCCCTGGAACTAAAATCAGATATGATTTGGTAGATACTACATGTTAGTGGATATTGTGATAGAGAAGGAAGTTTGCATAAAATTGCCTCAGTATTTCCTTTTAACTTGTTTCACGTGAGCTATCACAGAAAATTAAGTAAAACTTGCTTTCTTCATAATGAAATTCAGGGTCTAAGAATATATTCATCTCAAGTCTTTGCTTTGTAGTTACTGCTCTGGGCAGGGAGATGGGGTGGGGAATGGGAAATGTTCTTCAGTAATTTTCTTTCCATTCCTAAATTCTCTTTTCTGGAGTTAGACATAAGCAGCAGTGCACATATGTGCCCAGCCTGGAGGTCAGTCGCAAAAATAGTTTTGGCATTTAGCTGATTCTGTTGACTCGTCTGAAGGTGGTCTGAATCAATTTTTATATTTTTAAATAACTTTTAAATAATCAGATTCTAATATCTTATTGAATTAATTTGGCTCTTTCTGTCCAGAAACTCAATGTTTAAATTTAGAATAGATTTGAAATCTTATAGATGTTTACCACACTTAATAATGTAGCTTAGTGGTTTTCAAATAGGGATGAGTATCAGATCTGTGTATCTCCAAAAAGTAAAGTGCCCACATCTACTCTAGATCCTATTGGATTAGGATCAAAAGAGTGGACTCAGAGCCTGTAGCTTCTACACTTGATCTTAGCCAAAAGGCTGAGAAGCGATTGTAACTTCTAATTCCACAGCTTATTCTGTCACATATTCCTCATGAGAGCTAGACATTTCTGGGTTATTTTATGTCCAAACATGATTTCAAAAGTCAAGTCAATAACATCAGATAAAGATTTATCCTCATAGCTCCCTACCATTTCCCTTTCCTAGGAGTTAAAGTAGTCTGTTCTAAGAACCACTTTTGACTCCAAAATCATCTTTATTATTTAGCTGAATCCTGTACGTTTCAGATATTTCTGAAAGTACACACACTTCTATGTAAAGTTTGTCAGTGATTATATATTGTATATCTGTAAGTGTACAATCTTTCCAAGTTTTATGACACAATTACTATATAAAATATATCAGATTTTTTTTGTATTTTTGCTAAGCATGTTTCTAAAGGTATATTAAAAATATCACAAAAGACTAAAAATTCTCTGATGTAGATACCAATAACTTTCAAGGAAAGAACTTTAATCACAAATATCAAAGAACATCTTTAGAGCAAATGGGTTAGGGTATATATATATGAAAGTGAAATAGAAAATGTTAGTTGCTCCGTTGTGTCCAACTCTTCAGGGATTCAACCCAGGTCTCCTGCATTTTAGGCAGATTCTTTACCCTATTTGGGCTACCAGGGAAGCCTCTGGAAAGAGAGTGAGCAATTACCCATGCCAAGCAGTCAATGGTAACTCCATTTTATAGTTTAGGAAACATAGAGACAGATATTACAATTCATCCAAAAGCAACAGTAATAGACCTCAGTATGGACTGCAAGCAACTGCTTGCTCTTTGGGGGGGAAAAAAAAAACTATGACAAACCTAGGAAATGTGTTAGAAAACAGAGACATCAATTTGCCTCAAGGGTCTGTATAGTCAAAGCTATGATTTTTCCAGTAGTCATGTACGGATGTGAGAGTTGAACCATAAAGAAGGCTGAGTGCTAAAGATTTAATGCTTTCAAATTGTCCTGGAGCAGACTCTCGAGAGTCCCTTGGACTGCAAGGAGATCAAACCAGTCAATCCTAAATGAAATCAACCCTGAATATTCACTGGAAGGACTGACACCAAAGCCAAAGCTCCAATCCTTTGGCCACCTGATGCAACAAGCCAAGTCATTGGAAAGGAACCTGATGCTGGGAAAGATTGAGGGCAAAAGGAGAAGGGGGTGACAGAGGATGAGATGGTTGGATGGCACCACCCATTCAATGGACATGAGTTTGAGCAAACTCCAGGAGATAGCGAAGGACAAGGAAGCCTGACATGCTGCAGTTCATAGGATTGCAAAGAGTCAGACATGATTTAGTGACTGGATAACAAAAACAAAGGTAATAGGTGAAACTGAGTGCTAAGCATAAAATTAAATGTATTCAATTTTTAAATCAAAGCAATCTTAAGTTTAATCTTGTTCCCTACTCACTTTATTTCCTAAATGAAAATACACCGTTTTTCTCTCAGACACATCATAATGTCTAAGTGATATATACCTGCTTCTCCCAGGCTTGGACATGTTATTTTCTATCCAGGTACTCAAGAAATATTACATAACTCACAATGGCTTAATATATTTTTGTTGTAAATAAAACTTCTGAATACATAAATTAATAAGAAAGAATTACTATAGATTCTAAATTCAAGCCAGAGAAAGCCATTGGCAAATTATTCATAGATAAATTAGTAGGAAAAATGGCATTGAAATCTTTGTATTTTCTTATTCAAGAAAGAGTCATTCAAAGAATAAGAGTCTAGAGAAAATATTTTATTTAAAAATAAATTAATATATTGGTAAAGTATGATTTAAAGTCAATATAAGGATCCAGAAGTGAATTTCTTAAATGAAAAAAGTGAATCACTGCTTTCTCATTTTGAAGTTAAAATAATGCTGTTATTCCATGAATAAAGCAAAGCAAGAATGATTTATCATTCACTGTTGTCTCTAAGTCTTGTCTGACTCTACAGATTTATTTGAAGTCCAATTAAAAATAATAGAAGCTATATTGTAAGAGAAAACTAAATCTAACAGAGTCCTCAAATACAGTTACCATAATCAAGTCTAGCCTAGAAATAGTAATCAACCTAATTGTTGCTTCTCATAGATTACCAGTAACAGGAATTGAGTATGCCCCAAAATCGATGGAATGCTGAAGGTGTGTGACTGTATGAATGACCTTAAATTAATACAGAACTGATGGTAGAACAACTAATAGTCATCCCTCAATATTTAAAGGGGATATGTTCTCAGACCCCCATGGATACCTAAATCTGAGGATATGTAAGTCCCTTGTATAAAATGGCATAGTATTTGCATATTACCTACACACATCTTCCCATATACTTTAAATTATCTATAGATTACTTATGATTCATAAATACAATGTAAATGTTATATAAGCAGCATTGAAGTCTTAAAAATATCATTAAATGCCCAAGCTCTCAAATTAGGAGAGTGGAATGAAAAAAGTAATCTAAAATATCTACCAGAGATAACTATTTAAAATCAATAGTGATATTATATTAATAGGTCATGTAACATATTGCCCTATACCATCCCATTGTGTTACTTGTTAGTGCAGTTTATATTCATCAGATCAGAGCAGATCAGTCGCTCAGTCGTGTCCGACTCTTTGCGACCCCATGAATTGCAGCATGCCAGGCCTCCCTGTCCATCACCAACTCCCGGAGTTCACCCAGACTCACATCCATCGAGTCAGTGATGCCATCCAGCCATCTCATCTTCTGTCATCCCCTTCTCCTCCTGCCCCCAATCCCTCCCAGCATCAGAGTCTTTTCCAATGAGTCAACTCTTCACATGAAGTGGCCAAAGTACTGGAGTTTCAGCTTTAGCATCAGTCCTTCCAAAGGTATCCCAGGGCTGATCTCCTTCAGAATGGACTGGTTGGATCTCCTTGCAGTCCAAGGGACTCTCAAGAGTCTTCTCCAACACCACAGTTCAAAAGCATCAATTCTTCGGCGCACAGCCGTCTTCACAGTCCAACTCTCACATCCATACATGACCACAGGAAAAACCATAGCCTTGACTAGATGAACCTTTGTTGGCAAAGTAATGTCTCTGCTTTTGAATATGCTATCTAGGTTGGTCATAGCTTTCCTTCCAAGGAGTAAGCGTCTTTTAATTTCATGGCTGCAGTCACCATCTATAGTGATTTTGGAGCCCAGAAAAATAAAGTCTGACACTGTTTCCACTGTTTCCCCATCTATTTCCCATGAAGCGGTGGGACCGGATGCCATGATCTTCGTCTTCTGAATGTTGAGCTTTAAGCCAACTTTTTCACTCTCCACTTTCACTTTCATCAAGAGGCTCTTTAGTTCCTCTTCACTTTCTGCCATAAGAGTGGTGTCATCTGCATATCTGAGGTTATTGATATTTCTCCCAGCAATCTTGATTCCAGTTTGTGTTTCTTCCAGTCCAGCGTTTCTCATGATGTACTCTGCATATAAGTTAAATAAACAGGGTGACTATATACAGCCTTAATGTACTCCTTTTCCTATTTGGAACCAGTCTGTTGTTCCATGTCCAGTTCTAACTGTTGCTTCCTGACCTGCATACAAATTTCTCAAGAGGCAGATCAGGTGGTCTGGTATTCCCATCTCTTTCAGAATTTTCCACAGATTATTGTGATCCACACAGTCAAACACTTTGGCATAGTCAATAAAGCAGAAATAATCAGTATATCTCAAATTTAAGAGAAGCAACTTACAAATAAGTTTGTTTTCTTTGCCAAAACTTTGAGCAAAAAAATTATATTTTAACAGTCTGGTTTAGTTATAGTAACATTTAGTTACAGTAATGAAAGAAAGAAGCAAAACTTCACCATTTAGAAAAAAAGAATTAATTGCATATAGATAATTTTATTATTACAGTTTTTACTCAACTTTTTAGTGTAAAATTGAATTCAACTAAGAATATTTCAGATGAAAGAACTAAAAGCAATTTTATAAAGCCCAACTGTTGGGATAATATTTTTGAAAGTTAAAAAAATAAAATTGCTCTGTAAACAGGAGATGAATAAAATTATCAAACCCATGGCTTAAAGATGCTGACAATGTCCTTCTGAGGACTAATCTTGTAAACATTTATTCTGTGAAGCCAGTTCCCACAAACCAATAAGACGCAAGTCAAACTCCAGGTTTATCTAATAATGGTGAGGCAGAAAAGAGGTAACCATTTCAGTAAGTTTTGTTTTTGCTAACTGATGGCTGTATCATTATGAAAAGGTTCTACATGTTAACTAAGTTTCAGTTGATATAAATGTGTTTATATAATATCATTAATCCTCTAAGAAAGATATAAAAATATGAAGTCAAAAGTATATCAATGATATGAAACAAACCTATTTTTTTACATGATTTTCTATGTTTAAACTAAAGTACCAGCAATACAAATGTGTGAAGTTTATTAGAGAACTGTACATAAAATTTAGTGGGAAGCTCCTTTGGGGCATCTAGTGTTTGTCTTAATCTCAAGTTGTATTTGGAAATTCTGGAGTTGATACAGATATTCTGGAATCCAGCGATCTCAGTTCAAATTTCTTTTTGGGTTAATAGGGGAAATTGAGAGAAATTCTTTGGCCATATGAAAGACACATAAGCCACAGAGACAGAATATTGCCAGGAAACTATAAAAGCAAATGAATTGTGTAGATATAATTAGAATTTCATGAAAGCAAGGATTTGTTTCTAGGGTCAGTCCAGTTAGACTGAATGGTCTTAGTATTTACATCTGAAATAACAACTGAAATCAAATGTTCTATAAATATAATGTACTTTCATCTGAAGGGTTATGTTCTCTAATCTGAAAAATAATGCAAAATGATATATCTAGCCAAATAATGAATTCCTTTTGAAATTAAAAGAAATAAATTGACATTATTTCTTTTGAAACAATCATTTCCCTTTATAATAACTGTAATATTTGATATTACAGTAACGATCCCATTTATTCATTGTTTGAAATACAAATGTGGGTCTCTATTATTTCATATACTGGTCTTAGATGAGAAAAAAGAGGCACAAGTTGATCAGGGCCACCAAGATGTTAGTGGTGTGCCAGAATTGAAAGTCTCTTCAAGGAAATAAATATTTAGTCAAAAGTTTAAGAAAAGGGGTCTTAAAATGGGGTGAGAGGAGGAATCAAAGGCAGAACATAACACTCTTACAGGATTGTTGTTTTTTTTTTTTTTCCTTTTTTTATATTAGGTTTCTTGGAGTGAGGAGGAGAAAATGGCTGTTTTTATATTAATCAGTATTTTTTAAAAACACTAGTAGATTGAGCTTAACACACAGAAATATATTAATTAAATCAAGATTGAATTAATGAAGTGAGAAAGAAGCTATCTCTGGCTTATACTTTGAAAATACTCAAATGAGTGCCTGAACTTAGGACACTAAAATGTTATGACTCCACATTATTGTTTACCAAAATTGTGTAGGTCCTAAGGAAATCATAAAGGAATACACAAGAATCTTAAAGACTGGAAAGAGCACCTCTAAAAAAAAAAACCACCAAAATTTAGTAAGATACATTTTATTTGTTTCATTGATGAAATGTAGGTGTCATACATCATTGTATAAACTTAAGGTATCACAACTTAGTAATTGGACTTACATATGTTATGAAATAATTGAACATCCATCATCTCATCTACATACAAAATTAATGAAATTAATTTTTTATTGTGATAAGGACTCTAAGGGTTTATGTTCTTAACAGTTTTTATATATAACATACAACAGTGTTAGTAATGTTTATCATTTTATGCATTATATCCCTTGTACTTACAAATGGAAGTGTGTACCTTTGGACTGCCTTTATCCATTTCACCCTCCCCTCACCCTCCACATCTGAAAATAAAAAAAATTTTTCCTATGTTTGTTAGTTTTTGAAGTATAATTGACCTACTACACTATGCTAGTTCCTGTTGTGCAACTTAGTGATTCTCTATTTCTATACATTTCCCCTTATTCCCAAATTCAGAACTAAATTGAAGAAAGTGGGGAAAACCACTAGACCATTCAGGTATGACCTAAATCAATCCTTTATGATTATACAGTGGAAGTGAGAAATAGATATATGGGACTAGATTTGATAGAGAGCCTGATGAACTGTGGAAGGAGGTTCATGACATTGTACATGAGACAGGGATCAAGACCATCCCCAAGAAAAAGAAAGGAAAAAAAGCAAAATGGCTGTCTGAGAAGACATTACAAATAGCTGAAAAGAGAAGCAAAAAGCAAAGAGAAAAGGATACATATACCCATTTGAATGCAGAGTTCCAAAGAATAGCAAGCAGAGATAAGAAAGCCTTCCTCAGCAATCAATGCAAAGAAATAGAGGAAAACAATAGAATGGGAAAGACTAGAGATCTCTTCAAGAAAATCAGAGATACCAAGGGAACATTTCATGCGAAGATGAGTTCAATAAAGGACAGAAATGGTATGGACCTAACAGAAGCAGAAGATATTGAGAAAAGGTGGCAAGAATACACAGAAGAACTGTACAAAAAAGATTTTCATGACCCAGATAATCACGATGGTGTGATCACTCACCTAGAGACAGACATCCTGGAATGTGAAATCAAGCAGGCCTTAGGAAGCATCACTACAAACAAAGCTAGTGGAGGTGATGGAATTCCAGTTGAGCTATTTCAAATCCTAAAAGATGATGTTGTGAAAGTGCTGCACTCAATATGTCAGCAAGTGTGGAAAACAGCAGTGGCCACAGGACTGGAAAAGGTCAGTTTTCATTCCAATCCCAAAGAAAGGCAATGCCAAAGAATGCTCAAACTACCATACAATTGCACTCATCTCACACACTAGTAAAGTAATGCTCAAAATTCTGCAAGCCAGGCTTTAGCAATACGTGAACCATGAACTTCCATATGTTCAAGCTGGTTTTAGAAAAGGCAGAGGAACCAGAGATCAAATTGCCAACATCCACTGGATCATGGAAAAAGCAAGAGCGTTCCAGAAAAACATCTATTTCTGGTTTATTGACTATGCCAAAGCCTTTGACTGTGTGGATTACAATAAACTGTAGAAAATTCTTCAACAGATGGGAATATGAGACCACCTGACCTGCCTCTTGATAAACGTGTATGCAGGTCAGGAAGCAACAGTTAGAACTGGACATGGAACAACAGACTGGTTCCAAATAGGAAAAGGAGTACATCAAGGCTGTATATTGTCACCGTGCTTATTTAACTTATATGCAGAGTACATCATGAGAAACGCTGGGCTGAAGGAAGCACAGCTGGAATCAAGATTGCCGGGAGAAATATCAATAACCTCAGATATGCAGATGACATCACCCTTATGGCAGAAAGTGAAGAGGAACTAAAGAGCCTCTTGATGAAAGTGAAAGTGGAGAGTGAAAAAGTTGGCTTAAAGCTCAACATTCAGAAAACGAAGATCACGGCATCTGGTCCCATCTCTTCATGGCAAATAGATGGGGAAACAGTGGAAACAGTGTCAGACTTTATTTTTGCGGGCTTCAAAATCACTGCAGATGGTGATTGCAGCCATGTAATTAAAAGACGCTTACTTCTTGGAAGGAAAGTTATGACCAACCTAGACAGCATATTCAAAAGCAGAGACATTACTTTGTCAACAAAGATCCATCTAGTCAAGGCTATGGTTTTTCCAGTGGTCATATATGGATGTGAGAGTTGGACTGTGAAGAAAGCTGAGCACCAAAGAATTGATGCTTTTGAACTGTGGTGTTGGAGAAGACTCTTGAGAGTCCCTTGGACTGCAAGAAGATCCAACCAGTCCATCCTAAAGGAGATCAGTCCTGGGTGTTCATTGGAAGGACTAATGTTGAAGCTGAAACTCCAATACTTTGGCCACCTGAAGCAAAGAGCTGACTTAATGACAATACCCTGATGCTGGGAAAGATTGAAGACAGGAGGAGAAGGGGATGACAGAGGGTGAGATGGCTGGATGGCATCACCAACTCAATGGACATGAGTTTGGATAAACTCCGGGAATTGGTGATGGACAGGAAGCCCTGGTGTGCTGCGGTTCATTGGGTAGCAAAGATTCATACACGACTGAGAGACTGAACTACTAACTAATACATTTCTATTATTCCCACACTGTATATTTTATACTTGTGACACATTTATTTCACACCTGGAGGTTTGTACCTCTAATCTCCGTTAGTTTTTTCTTTCCCCCCTTAACCCCTCTTCTCTGGCAACCACCTATTTGCTCTCTGTGTTTATAACTGTTTCTGGTTTTTGTTATAATTGTTAATATGTTTTGTATTTTAGATTCCACATATAAGTTAAATCATACAGTATTTATCTTTCTTTGATAAACTTATTTCACTTAGCATCATCCCTTCTAGGTCCATCTATTTTATCAAATATATAACAAAATTTCATTTTTATGACAAGGCAATATATATATACCACATCTTTATCCATTCATCTGGTAATGAAAACTTACATTGCTTCCATATTTTAGCTATTGTAATAATTTTGTTATTAACATAAGGATGTATATATCTTTTTCTAATTAGCATTTCCACTCTCTTCAGATGAATTTTACCTAGAAATGAAATTCCTGGATCATATTGTAGTTCCATTTTTATTTTTTTGAGGAATTTACATACTATTTTCCTCAGTGGCTGCACCAATTTCGTTCTCACCGACAGTACAAGAGGGTTCCCTTTCCTCCATATCCTCACCAACACCTGTTATTTGTCATCTTTTGGATATTTATTCTGATGGGTGTGAGATGATATACCACTGTGGTTTTGATTTTCGTATCCCTGTGATTAGTTGTGTTGAGCATTTTTTCACGTGCATGTTGTCCATCTATCTTCTTTGGAAAAATGTCTGCTCAGCTCCTGTCTATTTTTTTTTTTTAAACTTTACAATATTGTAATTGGGTTGTTTATATTTTGATATTGAGTTATGTGAGTTTTTATTATATATATACATAGGATAGTAACTACATATCAGATATATCATTTGCAAGCATATTCTCTCATTCAGTAGGAGATCCTTATGTTTTGTTTCATTTGTTGGGTAAATGGTTTTTAGTTTGATATAGTCCCCTTTGTTTTTGCTTTTGTTTCTCTTGCCTAAGGAGACATATCCAGACAAATATGGCTAAGAGTAATATCAAAGAGCTTACTGATTGTGTTTTCTTCTAGGAATTTATGGTTTCAGGTCTTACATTTAGTCTTTGCATGGTATGAAAGAGTAGTTCAGTTTGATCCTTTTGTATGTAGCTGTCCAGTTTTCCCAACAGCATTAAATCATATTTTAACATCTTTTAGTGACAAATCTGTACTTCTGATTTGATAGAAACAGCACTACACTAGGAGTCATTGATACAATAACCTGTTTTTCTTTTTCCACTAATTAAATCTATCATCTTAAGCCTGTTGTTCAGCCTATTTGGAATGTGCATATCTAATGAAAATACAGTAGATAATCCCAGACATCCCCTAGAGAACTTAGTCTGTGCCTTACATAATGTGGATTATCAAGAAGGTGAAAACAGGAGGCAGAGAGAGGGCCAAGGTTGCAGGTGTAGTGGAAGTTGGTTTTAAAAAGAATACACACTGGACATGAAACTGAGATTGGGATCAGAATTGGGATGGACTCAGAATGGGCTCAAAATTGAGATGATCAGAATAAAGGAGAGCTGCAGTTATACGAATGTGACTGGGAATTGCCAAAAGTTTAAGATTACATTTTTTTAGTCACTCAGCCATGTCCGACTCTTTGTGACCATGTAGACTATAGCCCACCAGGCTTCTCTGTCCATGGAATTCTCCAGGCAAGAAGTGGGTAGCCATTCCTTTCTCCAGGGGATATTCCCAATCCAGGGATTGAACTCAGGTCTCCTGCATTGCAAGCAGGTTCTTTTCTGTCTGAGCCACCAAGGAAGCCCAGGCAGGGAAGCATTAAGGATGGTAGGTAACAAAGACATAGTCAAGAAAAGGAAATGAAAAATCAGTAAGGATAGAAGTCTAGAAATCAAACAAATGCCCAAAGATAGTATTTGAAATGCATATCCTAGGGTAAAGCGGTTTTCAGTGGCCCAGGGACATGGTGCTCATCCAACATATTAAGGTCTGCTTCTGAAACTAGACTGAGAATATTACGTCAAACTTTTCCATTTGGAGAAGAGATTGGATTTAGTGTTGCGATGCTTTATAATCCTGTAGGCCTGGGAAGCCTTTGTTTTTTTCTAAACCTTATTAAATAGCCCCATTAACAGGGTCCAGAAACATCTGAATCTCCATAGAGATTTATCTTAGTTCAAATTGGAATAGCCTATATTTATCAGAGAGTTCTGTTTATTGCAAGAACTCAAATGACTAAGTTATACAAGCTTTCAAAATTATATATAGACAAAATATTCATGGAAAGCTCGTAATGAAAGAAAATACATACTAAATTGTTTTATAAAAGGGTACATTGCAGAAACATACCCCTTTTTAAAGAATCATATGGCAAATGAATTTATTATGGAAGGAAAACAGCACCTTCTCAATGATTTGGATCAGACTTGAACAGTTGATAGCTTTCCTTGTACTACCTGCCACTAAGGCATCTGGAGGCAGGCCCCTCCCAAGCAACATTAATAAAGAAAAGTTTCTTAAGTTTCATTTCTTAAGGTGGATTATGCTTTTGCTTTGATCACCAGATTCCAGTGAACTTCTCATTATTGTTTATTTTACTCCTAATCTTTTAAAATGTGTATATATGTTTTTATTCATTTAACTTGTCAAGGATTTCCTATGAAGAGGCTTGAGCCAAGAAGCCACATTCTTGCCTCATGCCTCATTTACAGGGCTCTCCTATTCAAGCTGGCTCTGAGAGTACAGGGTATTTGTTTCCCCTAGGAAAGCAAAAAGAAATCTACACAATGTAATTGCCTCAACACTTAGCATTATCTTTATTTTATATACTGTAATGTATATACACTTGCAAAAGAAAATACTTTATTAAAATTTTATTGGCATTTAATTAAGTTTACTAAAATTGTAAAACACTTGCCAAAGATGATTTTCAGTTAATAACATTTTGTATTCAAATTTTAAAAGGGCCTCAATTTCTTTATTCCCATTTCATAATTATTAGAGTTAACTGACAAGCAAATTATAAGGTACAATAAGTTGATGTACTGGAAATAATGAAAATACCATGAAGTTTCTAAGAGGTATAGTCGTTTTCATCATGTTTCTAGCCCTTCAAGCAGCATTTTCACTCTTTAAACCATATAATTTTACTATAAGATATTATATTAAAAGATAGGTGAAGATTGCATTGACCATTTATTTTCATGATTTTTATTTCAGTCTACTACTATTCAATACTATCAATACATCAACTAAATCAGTTTTTGTGCTGGGGTACTGAATCAGGTTTTAAATTAGTTTTAAGTCAATTGGCTGGTACAATCAAACAGTTTTATTTAATTCACGACTCATTTGCAATATTTAATGAAGCTGTTCTTTCAGAACCACAAGCTTTGTTGAAAAGGAAAATGGCTCAGGAGACTGGTTTCTGGACAAGGATACTGAGGGCAGAGACTCCCAAATGTCAGGGTGAAAGCAACAGAAAATGTTACAAAGTAAATTTAGAGAACTAACAAATTTAGTATTTTGTTAAGGAAATACTGGGGGGAGAAACTTATCCACAGTCATTACAATGTTTAATAGAAAAGATTTTTTATCTTTTCCTAAAATTCTGTAAGCTTGATACTATACCATTTGAGAGATACTTGAAAGATAGAAAGAAGATCCAGTGTTTTATTTTCACTTCCTTACCAATATCATATCTTCATTAAGAACATGATTGCACTTTTTATGTCAAGTCCTTCAAAGAGATAGTCAAGGGTTAAGGAATGTGAGTACTTCCTTGTAACCATATTTTTTTCTTAATTTGTAATTTGAAGTTTATATATAAATATATATCAAAATATATAAATAGTATATATTATATAACAAGCATTATATATTTATGCATATTCATATAAAAGTAATCACTATGCTTAGTTCCCCTTCTTCAAAATTAGAATATTACCAATTCCAACGAATGTTCTAATGTTTCACCTTCCTATTTTATCCTCCTTTCTTTTGTCCCTGGTTCAGTTCAGTTCAGTCGCTCAGTCATGACCGACTCTTTGTGACCCCATGAACCGCAGCACACCAGGCCTCCCTGTCCATCACCAACTCCCGGAGTTTACCCAAACTCATGTCCACCGAGTTGGTGATGCCATCCAGCCATCTCATCCTCTGTATTCCTCTTCTCCTCCTGCCCCTATTTCATTCCAGCATCAGAGTCTTTTCCAATGAGTCAACTCTTCGCATGAGGTGGCCAAAGTATTGGCGTTTCAGCTTCAGCATCAGTCCCAGAGTACATCTGAGAAACGCTAGGATGGAAGAAGCACAAGCTGGAATCACGATTGCTGGGGGAAATATCAATAACCTCAGATATGCAGACGACACCACCCTTATGGCAGACAGTGAAGAGGAATTAAAAAGCCTCTTGATGAAGGTGAAAGAGGAGAGTGAAAAAGTTGGCTTAAAGCTCAACATTCAGAAAACTAAGATCATGGCATCTGGTCCCATCTCTTCATGGCAAATAGATGGGGAAACAGTGGAAACAGTGTCAGACTTTACTTTGGGGGCTCCAAAATCACTGCAGATGGTGACTGCAGCCATGAAATTAAAAGACGCTACTCCTTGGAAGGAAAGTTATGACCAACCTAGATAACATATTCAAAAGCAGAGACATTACTTTGCCAACAAAGGTCCATCTAGTCAAGGCTATGGTTTTGTCCCCAAGGGTAATACTATTCCAAATTGTGTTTTCACCTTTTGTTTTCTTAAAATAATTTTATGTGATATATGTAATATAATTTTGTTGTTGAACTTTAAGTGCTTTCAGCTCTTTATTTTTCCATGCCTTGCTATTTTCCTTCAACATTCCATATTTGAAATTCTTATATGTTTTTGAAGCTGACGTATGCACATTTTAACTGATATCATAATACATTAATATAGAATCTTCCATAATATATGAGGTATCATACAAGATAATTTATTCATACTTCCAGTCACCCTGTTGAGAGAAATCTTTCACATTTTTTGCTATTACAGCTATTTTTAAAATGCTCCTATGACTATTATAACTGAAAGAATACTCTAATCCCTACCCTCCAAAAAATAAGGGAGAGGGGCAAGATAGAAAGGATTTCAGATAAAAAAATAGATCCTTAATTTCTTCTCCTTACATTGTTGCTGCTAAGGAAGATCTTATCACAAGTTAGTTTGTGGGGACACCAGCCTGGAGCTTCTGTGAATAGGATGCACATCACTTTAACTCGACCCTATGGGCTGTAGACCACCAAGCTCCTCTGTCCGTGGGGATTCTCCAGGCAAGAAGACTGGAGTGGATTGTCGTGCCCTCCTCCAGGGGATCTTCCTCACCCAGGGATGGTACCTGCAGCTCTTATGTCTCCTGCATTGGCTGGCAGGTTCTTTACCACTAGCGCCACCTGGGAAGTCCCACTTCGCACAATCAATACTTATGGGGTAACGTGATTATTGACCTGCTTGAGGAAATTAGTCCTGAGTATTCATTGGAAGGACTGATGCTGAAGCTGAAACTCCAATACTCTGGCCATCTGATGCGAAGAACTGACTCATTTGAAAAGCCCCTGATGCTGGAGAAGACAGAAGGTGGGAGGAGAAGGGGACGACAGAGGATGAGATGGTTGGAAAGCAGCACGGGCTCGATGGACATGACCGGGAGTTGGTGATGGACAGGGAGGCCTGGTGTGCTGCAGCCCATGGGGTCGCAAAGAGTCGGACATAACTGAGAGACTAAAATGAATTTAACTGAACAAGATGAACAAGATTTTTTGTTTGTTTTTTGTTTTGTGTGTGTGTGTGTGTGTGTGTGTGTGTGTGTGTGTTTGCCACAGCGCCCCCTTTTGGGCTTCCCTGATAGCTCAGGTGGTAAAGAATCCACCTGCAATGCTGGATACCCCGGTTGGATTCATGGGTTGGGAAGATCCGCTGGAGAAGGCATAGGCTACCCGTTCCTGTATTCTTGGGCTTCCGTTGTGGCTCAGCAGGTAAAGAATCCGCTTGCAATGCGGGAGACTTGGGTTGGATCCTTGAGTCCAGGGGAGATCCCCTGGGGAAGGGAAAGGCTACCAACTCCAATATTCTGGCCTGGAGAATTCCAGGGACTGTACAATCCATAGGGTCACAAAGAATTGGACACAACTGAGTGACATTCATGTCAATGAAGACACTCTCTGTCGTCATAAAATATTTCCTCTATAGGCAAGTATTGAACAAACCGATTTATAACATAGGACTAATGTGAAGGTGAGCTAGAATAATTCATTAAAGTTTTTTAAAATATCAACAAACTGGATATTGATGCTAGCATACTTTTTCATATTTCAAGAAACTCATTCATGTGTGAGGAATGTTTACAAACATATGTCTCCAAGGAAAATGAAATGCAGTTGCTCTTCCTTGTCTGGATATGATCTTTGTCCATTTTATCTTCAAATTATCCAGATTCAGTTGTGCTTCAACAGGTTGTCTATCAGCCCCAGATCCAGACTCTCTTCCTCCTTTCATATATAAAAGGGCCTCCTCAGTCTTTTTCCCTCTTGCTTCCTGGTGGAAGGGATGGTCCAGTTCTGTCTAGTGTGGTAACTGACCCAGATATAACACACTGAATCATAACTTTTAAATTGTTTTTCCAAAATTTCTAACATCTGCAGCTTTTGCCAGTTTCTTTTCAGTTCCCATGTATAGAAATGTCCTGCATTCATTTTCTTCTTCTTATTGTTAATATTCATCAGTAGTTTACTAGACCCGATGACATATTAGAGAGTGCATTGTGAGGCTTGCACAAATATGTCATGGGCTTTATCCTCAAGGATCTCACAAACGAGGGCAAGTGATACAATGCTGTAATGCATACAGTGTAGCTGACTTTCTCCTGGTTAATTCTTGGAGACATGAGTAATTTCTTTTCATTTCCTATTGTCTGTCCACTGCTTTCTTGAGCAGAGCTTCTTGACTGTGTATTTACTCGCCTGCTACTGGGTGTTTGATAAAACATACTGTTAACAGGGCTTTACACTTTTGAGTTTTATTTTTGGTTGCTCCAGAACTTACCATATGTATCTTAATCTAGCCAGAATTTACCTCAGAATTATATTAGCTGAATTTCAGTTAGAAATAGAAAATACTGTTCATGTATAGCTCTATTTCTTCCTTTTCACTCTTTTTTGTTATACATGTTATGTTTTTATGTCTTACAAAACTAATGATACATTGTTATAATTATTTATATAATTTTATAGCTTTCCAAGAAGCTAAGAAGAAAAGGGGAAAATGTGTTTAGAGTTAATTATATTAAAATTTTTGCTTTTGTCATATCTAGTTTTATTTTTTTCCTGTGGATTTAATGTATCACCTTGGTCATAAATGCAATTTCCTTAGTGGGAGCTACACAGCTCTGTTCCCAAGGCCTCCTCTACCTCTGGGCAGAACTTTTGCTCTCCTCCGTCTGAGCGACCACTTCTCACGGGGTGACACCTGTGTTCTATGAATGGAACATTTAGTGGCCATGGTAGCCCTTGATCTTCTCAGCTTACCTCTAATGATGTGGAAACTTTGCCTGAAAGTCTGGTTTGGGGCAGAATGTTCTCAGGCTGCCCTGTCTAGAGTTGTGCTTCTTTAAGAAAGCAGCTGCATGGTGGGAGGGAGCCCCAGACTTCCCAACTGCACTTGCCTGGAACAGAGTTTCTGCAACAAGAAATGTATGAGGTGGGAAGGAATGATAAATCCTGGTGGCCAGATTGGAAAAGTAGCCCTACCTGGGAACTGGAAAGAGAAGGAGCTGTGTCTTCCTGGTTGCACCTGCTGTGAGTGGGGCTTCCTGAGCTGGGGTGGAGGAGGAAGGAAGGAGACAATGACTCACGTTTCAAAGGCTTGCACTTGTCACACAAGATGTAGTAAATTTTCTTCAGTAACTATTTCTCCACTTTCTAAAATCATTTAGGACCCTTTACAGAGATTTGAATAGTTGTTTTCACCAGTTATGTTTGTTCCACTGAAGTGAGGATCTGTAGAACTCCTCACATTGCCATTCTGGAAATCAATTTCTATTATATTTTAAGTGACTTATGATAGAATATAGTTGTTTCACATTTCAAAATTTTTACTCTGGCATTCTTTTTATCGATGTGTTTAGGGACATGAACATACCATATGATAAATATCTTCAAATTTAGGTCTGGCATTTCTTTTTGTTTGGTTTTTCTTATTATACTTACTCTGGTTCCCCTTTCTATCTCCTTCTGAGTTATTTGAATATTTTAAAATTATTTAAATTTCTCTCTTCTTTGTCTTTGCATAATTCTTTTAGTGATTGTCCTAGAGATTACAGTTACATACTTATCTTTTTATTTCTGCTTAGAAAGAATATTTTTCCACTTCTAGTGGAGATAGAAACCTTAGCACAATATGTGTTCTTTTACTTCTCCCCTTGTGTTGTACTTGTATATTACCCCTACATACACTGAAATTCTGTCAGATAATTTTACAATTTTGCTTTCAACCATCAGATGCATTTTAAAGAACTCAAGTACAGATGAAGAGTCCATTATATTTAGCCAGGTACTTACCATTTCTGCTGTTCTTTCTTCATTCCTAATAATGCAAATTTTCTTCTGATTTTCTGGCTGAAAATCTTTGTTTAGTGATACTTTGAGTGCAGGTCTGCTGCCAATACCTTCTCTCTTAGATTCATTTCATCCGAAAGTATTTTTATTTCCCCTTTGCTCCTAAAAGATATTTTCACTAGATATAGAAATCTAGGATTACAGCACTTTTAAATTTTTGGCTTCACTCATTCTATCCTCAGTTATTTCTGAAATAAATTTTGAAGCCAATCTTCAAGTTGTTGTTCTTCCAAAATCAATGCATTATTTTCCTTTCTCCCTGCTTTGAAAAAGTTTTTTCTTTGTCTCTGATTTCCAGCACTTTTATAACAACTGAAATGGATATACATTTCTTCAGTGTATTCTGTTTGAGGTTAATGAGTTTCTTAAATCTATAAGTTTACATCTTTCATAAAACTGAGGACATGATCAAACAATATTTATTCAACATTTTTTTTCTGTGTTACATTTAGCTTCTCCCTTCTTTCTAGGGCCGTTTGATACTGGTCCATGTGTTCCCTAAGCTCTGTGCATTTGTTTTTCTAATATGTTTTGCCCCTGTTGCTTCAATTACCTTCAAGTTTCCTTACTCTTTCTCTGTCATATCCACTCTGTTATTAAGCAGTGAGGGTTTGGTTTTAAGTTATAAAATTCCCATTTGATTGTTTTTCATTTATTCCACATATTTTCTGAGCTTTTCTAGCTTTCCATTCATTTGAACAGTGATCACTTTTACTTGTTGGAACATTTTTTTTAATAGCTGCTTTGAAGTCTTTGTCAGTTCCAACAATTGTGTCATGTCATTGGCAAACATTGGTTGTTGTATCATATGCCTGTTGATATTTTCCTTGTTCTCTGTCTGCAAAGTACTTTTTAAATATAAGACATTTTAAATATTGTGTTATGAGACTCATATCTTCCAAAACCTCTCAATAATGTTTATACTTTTTTTAAACAATCTTGGTTTTAAGCCACACATTCCACCCACCCCTCCATCCATCTCTGGATTGTATATTTAATATTTTGTTTTCTATTTCCAGAGTATGATGCACACTGGAATAGTCTGGGAACTGTCTGTCTGGCTGTCTCTGGGTTTAGTTTCCAAGGTCTTTTGTCTACTTCTTAAGACAGATACATACATACATACATATCTTGGTGATTGTGGTCAAGGTGAAGGGTAACCCAAAAAGTAAGTAAGTACCTTCCAGTTCCCTGCAAGTCCCCTTATAAGTGTTCCAATCACAATGCTGGCACTTTATTCACCCTATACTATTCCACAGTACCTTTGTGTTTCATTTACTAATAATAATTCTTACATGTTTTAACCTTTCCTTGGGACGGAGTATAGAATACTAGCCCTTAAAGTCAACTTTTCCTTCCAGACAATGTCGCAAAGATGATTCAGTGCCAAAGCATGCTTAATAGTGGGCCCATTATGCCATGACGCAGAGCACAACAATGCATGAGTTGAATCTGAATCATTTTTAGAAAGCTGTTATCATTTAATATACAAATTATGTATGAAAGAGAAGTTGCTGTAAGACATCTGACTTGCAGCAGCAATGAGTCATTTTTGAAACACCAGTAGATATTAAAAATATCTTTAATTTAAAAATTAAATATGTACCACCACTTTCTTATATTATATTACTTAATGAAACACAGCTCAAGATTTCAGTGAATTTTAAGTTCAAAATTGGGCATGGTAAATTAAACTTCATTTACAAAGAATTAACGAGAAAGAGACCGAAGCAAAAAACTTAGTCCCATAGTCATTATTCTGGCTAGATTTTTACATTATTTTGTGCTGTGTCAACAATGTTGATGACTGTAAATTACCCACAGATCCAAGATATGAAAAGATCAAGCACACACATTCCACACTATCTATGATGCCAAAATACAGTGCAGAAATACTCACTGAACTCAAGAAAATCCACTTTGATATTCAATATATAATCTCTTCTTGATAAACTTGTAAAAGAAACAGGTTGTACATCAAATGGTGAAAGTGGCTTACTTTAATTAGGGGCATTATTTCAGAGTGTTTTGGCAAGCTGCCTGCTATGTACGTGTACAGGCAGTTACAAGATCAGCAAAAGAAAGTCTTTTGATAGTATAAAGTCACTTTTTGTGAGATCTAGGCTCTATCCCAAGCCAATGGTCAGTTAACAATAATATGGAAACTGGCTTCTATCATCACTGCAGCTGAGTCCATTGAGTTTGCAATAATAACCTAGAACAGACTTTGGGTGACAGAGGCAAAGCCGAATGCCAAGACTGAGTTATGACGGTTTTGCAGACAAGATCTCTCACTTTACCACAAACCATTTATGGATGATAACGGGAGTGTTTTTAATTATGACTCATACCATTTCATCTCCTTGAGTTATCTTCTCTGAACATCAAGTGGATATTCATATGGTATGTATATTTATGATTATTATGACCATCCTGTTTTTCCTTGGTAGGATAATCTTGGGTTTGGGTTTTACTTAAGGGTTTTTTGCATGCTTTCTGAATTTTAAGCAATTTAAGCAATGTAGTAGACACAGCATTCGGGATTTGGGTTTTTCCTTAAAAGGCAGTCTGTTCCTTTGAAATGTGTTACATATGCATTTACTTGATGCTGGAAAATCTCAGAGTCAGTATCTAACTTAAAATGTATTTGAGAGACTAATGTGGTTACACTTAAACCTGATACCTAAAAGAGAATCTATATATAGAAAATGTGATCAATGATATGCTGTACTGTAAGGTGTGTCTGTGTGTGTGATAAATTTTATATACCTAGAGAATAGTATTATGTTTATAGTAGATTGAGATTACTTAGTCTATATTCAGGAGTTATGTTCCAAATCAACTTTGAGGTTTTTATTTTTTTAAAAAACACAATGTTTTATTAATAAAATGTCTGCTTAAAGGGTCCAAATTTATTATATTTATAAAATCTTTCAGGTTAAGATAAGCATAAGTTCTGGCGGCAAATATATATGCTTAATAATAGCAACATAATCGTTCATACTTATTTCAAGACTGAGTCTTGGATCTGTTTATAAGCAGTAATTTTTGTGGTCATCTAATATTTTGTTATAGATCCAGCCTTTTGTGTTTTTTTCCACTAGAGTGCTTCTGTCTTTTGCTCACTTGATCTTTTTATCTTTGTCCTTAACTCCCATAATTTTTACCCCTTTTACTCTATCTTTCCACATCTTTTGAATGATTCTGCATATAACCTCTGAGACCAGCATCTAAAAGAGTAGGCCCTTCCATCTCTATTTGAAATCTCAGTGTGGCAACCTAAGGACTAAAGTAACTGTTGTAAAATTGCTGTCCAAACTGCCAAAATCATAGGCCGACAGAAACAAGTTACACAAGATTCTATCCAGATGGGCCTGTGTCAAAATATTTAGCTAGAATATGAGGATAAAATGACTTGTTTTCCTCAATTTTTGGTTAATTTCAAAATGATTGAATGATTTTCTAACCAATACATTAAATCACATTTACATCTGTGAGATACACATATACATATCAACATTTATTAAATAATTTCATATTATAATAATGTAATCACACAAACTAAAGCCAATGCAATTCTAAAATAATTATAGCCATGAAACAAAGCTGTGTGGTGTTCTGTGGTTACAGATCTAGGTATGGTAAAGTGCTTGATTTGATACGGTCATCGGTATTACAATAAAACAATGATAATAACATATTATGATTTCTGTTAAATACGTTTGAAAATAAGAGTTTAATACTAGGCATCATTTTAGATATGTGATCATGGAGGATCCTGGTTTCTTTAAGCATCAACTTGGTTTGTGCCAAATGCACAGCCAAAATGTAGAGTTTTCCTAAAGCTCAACATTTCACTATTACTCAAAGTAATTATGTTATAATATTATTATTGTAAAATAATGTCATTAATTACAAACAAAACCCCATAAATGGCACACTTCACTTATTTACCTTTCTCTATTACTTACTGCCTGGAAGTAACTGCTATAGTGAATGGCCTTTGTTTTGTTTCAGGATTTCTGAAAGTAGTTTTAAAACTCTGGCTCATGTGTCGTATGTCCTTTGTAAGGAACTGAGCATGAACGTCATGCAAAGCTATTTATAATTGTAGTTGTTCATGTAATTAACCACTTATGCAAATAAGATTTTTGTGGCATTACTTTTGTCCTGATGGCATACATTGGATCTTCAAGCATATCTTCATAGTAACAAGGAATTATACCGAGAAAAGAGTTTATATCCCAACCATTACAAATATTGTTATTGATAATTTTCTCTATTGGTATACTGAATGCTACTGGGATAATCAGAAGTAGCTGAACTATTTTCAATAACATACCTAGGTATTTTTATTTAATTACCAAGAAATCTCTGATTTGATCATTTAGAAGCATTCAGATTTACAAAAGCTATTTTCCTTAAATTGTATGAAAATCAAAGTTTATTTTGGCTTTGATTAAATGACATGTATTTGTGTTTCTTGAAGTTCACAACAAAACTTAAATACATAAAATATTAAAAATGGATGCAGATGTTCTCATGCCAACTTCCAGTTCCCCTCCACTTCTATGTATGATAAATTTTTCC
The DNA here is from genome assembly GCF_003369695.1 of Bos indicus x Bos taurus. Lineage (NCBI taxonomy): Eukaryota > Metazoa > Chordata > Mammalia > Artiodactyla > Bovidae > Bos > Bos indicus x Bos taurus. Next base: position 84,942,614 of record NC_040079.1, read on the forward strand.
TCCATGTCAGATGTGCTGAGAATTAATATTTTAATGCAGTCTTCAAGTTCTGATAAAGCAATTGCTTTAATGCGTTTTGTATACATATACGCTAACTCAGGAGTTGCAAAGACATATTAATACAAAGGAAAGCCTCTATGTTAGAGCTTTAAATTTCAGTATGATATTAATTCCTGGGTGCCTATTTTACTTGTTAATCAAAGAAGTATGTGTTAGCTCATCTCTCGTTTGACTATTTTGCAGTTAATCTGTATTCTTAGTCATTTTGCAAGTAAGAATATTTAAAAAGAAATCTTCCACTCTCTTTAGTGACAGTAACTACTTTCCTATTCTCCTGTAAACATAAATAGGGAGACTATGACACCATATATGATATCAGTAAACAATAGAGTTACCTAAAGTTTGGTATTTTCAGACATTTAATGAATGAAGTATACTTACAAAAGTTGAAGTATGTGCTGACTTTTCTACAAAGATGAATTTCATAGGCATGTTTGTGTTGACTTGAACTAGAAAAGTCTTGGTATTGTTCACCTTTATGTCATAGCCTAAGGGATGCAACAGTAGGAGGACAGAGGTATACCAAGTTACCATTCTAATTTTTAACATTGACCTTATAGTCCTTTTTCCTGAGGAAAGGTTGAAGAAAACAAGAATAAGTAGAGATAATGAAACATGTGCATGTACTCGATATAGGACATTGCTGAAGTTGATGAGACTGAGGGATTAAGAGCTACAGAGACTGTAGAAATAGGAGTTGAGAGGATCTAATGCTGCTGATTGGAAGAAAAAGGAGTCCTGCTGTTACTTCAGTCTAAGAGGTGAGCCTTGAAATGTATATTGTTCTTTGCATTGTGTGATCTTTGATTCTCAAGGTAACATAGCCAAGGTGGTTAATTTAAGTGGCCTTAAGTTAACTTAGGTGGCCTTGAGTTTTTAAGGCCAGACTCACTAACTGACTGACAGTGGGTATAGTTTGCACATTGATCTGTGTTGGTTCTGCCATCTGTAAAACTGAGAGAACAACAGTAGTACCTAATCTGTAAAATTATTTGGGGGATTAAATCAGACAAAATATGCAAAACACTTAGAATAGTGTCAGGAAGTGAGGGATTACTGTGTAATTGATTGATTCTTACTGTTACTATTCACATCTTTGGGAGCTTATATTCTCTGTTTCCCAGTAGATATGTTGCACCTGTTTATTTTTTTATTTTATTTTATTTTATTTTTAAACTTTACATAATTGTATTAGTTTTGCCAAATATCAAAATGAATCCGCCACAGGTATACATGTGTTCCCCATCCTGAACCCTCCTCCCTCCTCCCTCCCCATACCCTCCCTCTGGGTCGTCCCAGTGCACTAGCCCCAAGCATCCAGTATCATGCATCGAACCTGGACTGGCATCTCGTTTCATACATGATATTTTACATGTTTCAATGCCATTCTCCCAAATCTTCCCACCCTCTCCCTCTCCCATAGAGTCCATAAGACTGTTCTATACATCAGTGTTTCTTTTGCTGTCTCATACACAGGGTTATTGTTACCATCTTTCTAAATTCCATATATATGTGTTATTATACTGTATTGGTGTTTTTCCTTCTGGCTTACTTCACTCTGTATAATAGGCTCCAGTTTCATCCACCTCATTAGAACTGATTCAAATGTTTTCTTTTTAATGGTTGAGTAATACTCCATTGTGTATATGTACCATAGCTTTCTTACCTGTTTAAAAAGAAGAAAACACAAAGCCTTCAGGAAAACTTTTGATTGACTACAGGAATTTTGGAATCCATGCTATGATTGTGTTTCAGATTGGAGATGGCATGTTGACAGTCTTTTTATAATAGGTAATCATAAATTTGAAAATACCTCTAGCTATTTCTGAATTTGTTTTACAAATTTCAGTTTTGATTCATCAGCTAAAATACCACTTCAGTACTATTAATTACTAATAATAAAATAATAATAAAATCATTATAAAATCAGTGATGCTTAGCAATTTTGGGATAAAATTCTGATAAAAGTTATGCTTTTTTAATTAAAAAAAAACCCTGAAAATGTTTTTATTTTAGAAGTTTCTTTGAACTCACTGAATTATATCCTGGTACCTCAGGCTAAAAACCTCTGAATAAGAGGTTATCTCATGAGCAATTTGGATACATAATTACAATTCTTTGCTTCAGCCAAGTTCAAGTTTAACTCCTTGATAGAAATAATACCCAATTACAATTTTATTATTAGAAAATGCTAGAGCAATATAGAATAGGTTATTTTTAAGATGTTAAATTGTAAGGTCACTGGTGGTGGAGTTATTCTCTGGGTATAATATCAGCTGTTTTAATGTTAAACAAAAAGATTTGAAAAAAGAGAAGCTGCTTAGAATGAATCTATATTCTCTAAAGCCAAGCACAAGAAATAGCCCTCACACATTGATGGATCAGGAAGATGAGCCAGGACTCATGTATCCTTAGATCTAACCATTGATTACATTTCCAGGCACTCTCCTGGCTCTGGAATGCTGCCTTAGAGACCACCAAGTTTCCCCAAAGACTTGGCCTATCTGTAAAAGAAAAAAAGACTGAAGTAGAAAATTGAGACAAGGAGGTGTTAGTCTCTCATGTTCTCATAATGTAGCCAGTAAATTTAGATTGCTTTCACAGAATTGCAAGACTAACTGGATCCACAAAAAAAAAAAAAAAAAAATGTACTGGGATCTTTCTTAGGAAAAAAAAATAAAGAAAATCAGAAGTATCGGAGTAAATTAAGGGTGAATAAACTGCCATATTTTCTGCTAAAATACTGTAAACACCATTGATTTGTAATCTCTAGTTACTTCTCAAGTCAAAGTCACCTTTCTTCAAATTAGATTTGTATACGGTAATTATGCCTCTTACACTAGTACTGCTTACTAATATAGGTCGTGTATACCATGTGCATATGCAACACAGTACATGAACTACTGAAGATTTTGCAGAAATATTGAAATGCCAGATCCCATTTCCAGTGAGCTAGAAGGATTTTCTCATAAGTGAAGTTTTCAAACAGGCAGCAGAACACTGACACATGATTTTTCTGATTATAATAGCATATATCCAAAACTAAAAGAAAAACAATCCTAAAATTCAATGCTGATTAACAAAGTGCAACAGAGTGAAGTTATCAGATAACTTTTTATTCAGTGGAATTCTATTTTTATGGGTTTTTTTTTTTTTGGTGGGGGTGGAGGGGGAGGTCATAAACAGTGAGCTCTAAATACACAAAGGCTTTCCAGGTAACTCAGTGGTAAAGAATCTGTCTGCCAATGCAGGATACACAGGTAACAAACTCTGGTATTCTTGCCTGGAAAAATCTCCTGGACAGAAGAGCTTGGCAGGCCACAGTCCATGGGGTCACAAATAGTTGAACACAACTGAGCACATATACATACACACAAGAGATAAATACATGAATAGAATTCAATTTCTTTTCACTTAGCATTATTTATCATGTCAGATAAATTGCCACTTTTAAGACTGAATTTCAAATGAATCGTATTTGTGTCGCCAGCTAAGCCTGGGGACTGTATTATGCCGATGGATATCTCCCTTCCGTGGATGAGATTCACTTAATTAGAGGGGGTGCTGTTGTACAGTTTGTCCTCTTATTCTGTGCTCAGTATTTTTTTTTAAGTCTCAAACTGGTTGATGCCACCTTTCTACTTGCACTGTTATTTCAGTTAGTGCGATTTCACTCATGGCTTTCAAACTTTAAAAAGATAACCATTTCTATATATGAAAGTTATACTTTCAACGCATACAAGAGAAAGAAGAGAGGAACAGATCTAGTTGAAGAGTCAGATGTTGGATGGAGAATTCCACCTTTTGGCTCTACCTCCATCCCCTTCCAAGTTCTTGAGGGGCTGAAAACAACTAACAGAAAATTATCTTCTTTCCTTACTGTAATGTAAGCCGACAGAAGTAGGGGATTTTTCCTGTTCACTCGTCAAAGGAGTAAGAGCCGTTCACTGTGTGGACAGAATGGCTGATAACCTGCCATTCACTTTCTCTCACATAGACACTGTCTCCTGATTTTGTACCTATAAAACATCCCTAAAAGTTTCCTTGGCCCTAGTCTAAGACAGCTGCTGGAACTCACATCAAAAAAGAGCTCACATACCAAGCAAACAGATTCTATGCTTTACACATCAGAAAACCCTGACCATGTGTAGGCAGGAAGGAAAGCAAACAAATTCTGTTTTCACTCATTTGCACATTATATTACCCTAACTTTTACCCTTTCCAAATAATATGCAGATGGAAAATTAGGCAACATACTGCTGTAAATCACAGTTAGTGCTATTGTGGTGGCAGGAGAAAACAGTTAAGGGATTCATTTTTCTTCCAAGAAAATCATACTCTGCAAATCCATCTGAAACACAGCCAAAGGATTACTTCTTATCTGGCTGTAACAAGCGCTCCTTCCGCCCATCTTGGAAGTGAAAAGAAACCAGCTCATTGTACTAAAAAGTGCCAGGCCCTCCAAGGTCAGCTACAGTTGCCCAGCTTTGCAAGAGGCACCGCAGCTTATGTTTTTATAGGGGTTAGGTGAACTACGGATGGGGATGTGGTTCCTGCTTTTAAACATCCTGTGTGAGCAGTCTGTAAATGAGTCTGAGGTCTGCTTGGTCTTTATGGTAGCACACTTATTTATTGGATTTTTGAAAACAAGAAGGTACTCTGTTCTCTAGGATGAAGAAAAGACCCTCATAGGAAATGACAGAGGCAGTGTTAGAATTATGACAAGTCAACACCCACCCCCCCAAAGGAAGTCCTCCTGAGAGTCTGTAAGGTACTCATTTTCGCTTTCATGCATTGGAGAAGGCAATGGCAACCCACTCCAGTGTTATTGCCTGGAGAATCCCAGGGATGGGGGGGCCTGGTGGGCTGCCGTCTCTGGGGTCACACAGAGTTGGACACGACTGAAGCGACTTAGCAGCAGCAGCAGCAGCCTTACCATGATGAGCAAGGGTGTTATTGTTTAGTTGCTCAATCGTGTTAGACTCTTTGTGACCCCATGGGCTGTAGCCCACCAGGCTCCTCTGTCCCTGGGATTTCACAGGCAAGAATACTGGAGTGGGTTGCCATTTCCTTCTCCAGGGTGATCTTCCCAACCCAAAGATCAAACTTGCGTCTCCTATGTCTCTCACATTGGAAGGCAGGTTCTTTACCACTGAGCCACCAGGGAAGCCCGTGAAGAAGGACAGGAGAACTGAAATAAGATGGATTACCCGAGTCTTCAGCATTTACTCTGGACACATAGGTCCAGGTGATAAGACTATTTAAAACCAGCCGAGATTCATGAAACTGACAAGTACTTCTTTTGGACAGCCTCGTACACCTAAAAAGCTGTTGGAATCATGCTGAAATTCTAGACAGTCTATATGTGTACATGTACACGACAGCTTTCATTGCCAGTTCCAAATCCCCACCCCACTTCACTCATTGTACAGTTTCCAGAGTTATGAAGATGAAGGATCCTTAAAATGTCGAAGCTTTCCAAGGCCTTAATCAAAAAAGGAAAACAGTGGGACTAGGCAACCAATAAGAAAGATAAATGAGCCTATATTTCAGTGTTGTCAGTTTGGGAGTTAAGAACAGGTCTAAAAATGGTGCTATTTCCAGGAAAGAAACCTAAAAACAAATAATTTACATGAAAAAATGTGAAGTTAGGGTGATTATCCCTGAGGGAGTCACCAAATAAAATTGTGAGTTGTGGCATCTCCAACCAGATGATTGCATCTTGAGGGACACAGTGATTTGGGCCCACTTATGGGGAAGTTGTAAGGATGTGGGAAACTTAAATGCTTTTTTCCTTTCTGTATAAAAGTGGCTTAAGCTATACATTTGCCTTGGCAGACAAACTTTGTGATGTTGATTTTAGATTTATTTGGGAGGAAATAATAAGAATAAATGCATTCACCAGTGGGTAAAAGAATTCTTCCAGATTATTTAAAACTATGAGAAGGTTTTCATGGCTAGAAAGACCTTACAGTTTTTTAAAACTCATTTCCAGCATAGTCACAGTGATCCTTGCTACTTGTTATTTTTTGTAAACAGGAATTGTGCCTAACTTTCGTATATTTTCAAGCTTCACTAAAAGATATTATGGAGTTTGATTAAGGAGACGTATGTTTAATAGAAGTTGCTAGTCAGATATTCCTCTTAATGGATGTATTTGGGCTTGCTTGCTTGCTTTCCAGTAACTTATCTATAACATACACATAAATGGACAAGTCAAGAAGTAGAATATCAGCAACACCTAGAAGGCCTTATAATACGTCCTTCCAGTCAATTACACACCTCCCCCCGCATTCCCGTCTAGATTCCTTGCACTAAAGATGTTTTGTCAGTTTTAAATTTTATATAAGTGGAGTCCTAAGTGCTGTATTTTTTATATTTGGAATCTTTTTGCTACATTTTGTGGGTGAGATTCATCTGTGTTGTTGTGCTTAACACTAGTTTGTTGCTGTTGTTTGGTCACTAAGTTGTGTCTGACTCTTTGCAACCCCATGTACTATAGTCCACCAGGCTTCTCTGTCCATGACATTTCCCACACAAGAATATTGGAGTGGGTTGCCATGCCCTACTGCTGGGGATCTTCCTGACCCAGGTATTGAACCTGTGTCTCCTGCATTAGCAGACAGATTCTTCAGCAGTGAGACACTTGGGAAGCAAACACTAGTTAGTTTAACTTTACTATTGGTTAGTTTAACTTTCATATTGAATGAATATGCCACAGTTGTTTTGTACTATTGATGGATTTGGGGTTATTTTCTGCCAAGGTTAATACAAACAGTGCTGCTATAAAGTTTCTTAAACACAATTTTTGGTAATCAAATATATATATATTTTTTTTCTTGTGTTTCCATTAAATTGAAAATCTGGGTAACAGGGATTATGTATATTTAGCTTTAGATACTGCCAAACAATCTTTCAACATGAATGCTTCGATAAAACTTACACTCCTCATGTGGGAGAGTTCCAGTTTCTTTATATTCTTGCCAACACTTGGTATCTTGGCTCTTTTAGCATTTCTGATTGCTGTGCAATATAATTCTAGGAGTTTTGAGGGTTTTTTGTTGTTGTTTGTTTATGTTATAAGCCCTTTTCATTGAGTTTTCTGCAGCATTTGTGTTGGTTGGTGAAAAAAGTTGGACTAGTCCATTTGGAGGATAATTTCATTTGAACTGACCAGTCAGGATCCATCATATGATACATCTCCATTTCCATGAAACTGAAGTGACTGCTGGTCATGAGGAACAACTGTTTCCCATAGGCCACCAGGTGACTTAGGACAGCAAATGTTTACTGCACTCTCACGGTGTACTTCACTGTGACCCTACTCAATCCACAAAATAGTTATTTTATTATTTTTATTTCAATTATCTTCTTTTTAATTAAAAAAATTGAGATACACTTGACACATAAGATTGTTAGTTTCAGTTGTACAGTATAATGGTTTTATATGTGCATGCTAAATTATGAAATGATCATTACAATACGTATTGCTTGCAATCGACTCCTTTCACCTGTTTTGTACTCCCCAACTCTTTTCACCTCTGGTAACCACTTGTCTGTTGTCTGTATCAATGAGTGTTTATTTGTTTGTTGTTGTTTTAGATTCCACATAAGGGTATAATTGCATGGTATTTCTCTTTATCCATATGACTTATTTCACTTAAATTACTATCTTTAAGGTTCATCTATGATGTCATAAACAGCAAGATTTCATTTTTTATAGCAGAATATATTGCATTCCATGGTGTGTGTGTCTCTCTCTCTATATGTATGTGTGTACAATTATATATATATAATGTCATATCTTCTTTATCCATTCAACCATCAATGTACTTAAGCTATTTCCATATATTGACTATTGTAAATAATGCTATAATGAACACAGGGGTGCATTTATCTTTCAGAATTAGTGTTTTTGTATTCTTCAGATAAATAGCCAGAAGTAGAATAGCTTGGTCATATGGGTATATTGTTCTTAGTTTTTTTTAAGACTCTTCATACTGTTTTCCATTGTGGCTATTAATGGAAATTTAAATTCCTATCAACAATGCACATCTTCTGCATTCTCACCAGCATATGTTACTTCTTGTCCTTTTGGAACCATTCTAAAAAATGTGAGGTGACACCTAGTCGTGGTTTTGATTTACATTTCCTTGATTAGCAGTACTGAATATCTTTTATCAACCTGTCAGCCTATGTTTTCTTTGGCAAAATGTCTGTTTATATCCTCTGTCCATTTAAAATCAGATTGTGGCTTTTTGATATTGAATTGTATTAATTTTTAATTTATTTTGTACATTACCCCTAATAGACACATGACTTGCAAGTATCTTGTCCCATTTATTAGGCTGTGTTTTCATTTTGATGATGGTTGCCTTTGCTGTAAAGAGGCTTTTTATTTGATGTAGTCCCGCTTGTTTATTTTGTTTCCCTAGCTTTTGGAATCAGATCCACAAAAGCCTTCTGATAACAACGTCATGGAAGTTCCAAATAGGTTTTCTTTTAGGACTTACGGTTTCAGGTCTTACATTCAAGTCTTTAATCTAGTTTAAGTTAATTTTTGTGTATGGTGTAAGATAGTGGTCAAATTTTATTCTTTTGCTTGTGACTGTCCAGTTTTCTCAGAACCATTGGTTGAAAAGACGATTGTCCATTGTATGTTCTTGGTTTTTCATCATAAATTTATTATCCATGTATCTGTGGGTTTATTTCTGGTTTCTACATTTTGTTCCATTCATCTATGTGTCTTTTTTTTATGCCAGTATCACATTGTTTCAATTGTTTTTTTTTTTTTTTTGGCTTTACCTTTTATTGCAAATAAAGCATAATCCTTGTACAAACTTTAGAAACTACACCAAAATATTAATGTCAATGAATATCTTGATTGTCTTAATCTTGTTTACTTATATTTTTATGATACTTCCTTAAATAGAACCATACTGTTAATATTGTTCTATATTTTTTCCATTAACATAGTGTCATACTTTTAAATAATATAGGTTTATAGTATAATTTGATATCAGAGAGCATGGTATTCTAGCTTTGTTGTTCTTCCTCAAGATTACTTAGGTTATTTGCTTTCTTACTGTTTTTCTTTTGTTTTTTCTAGCTCAATACAAATTTTAGAATTACATGCTTGAGTTCAGTGAAGTATGTTTTCGGCACTTTCATAGGGGTCACATTTAAACTGTAGGTTGCCTATGGGTAGTATGGACATTTAAACAATATTAATCCTTGTATTCCACAGTATGAAATGTCTTTCCATTTATTTGTGGCATCTTCAGTTTTTTTCATAGTGTCTTATGGTTGCAGTGTACAGGTCTTTTACCTCCTTGGTTAAATATATTTCTAGATATTTTGATTCATCATTTAGAATTCATCATTTGATTCATCAAAAAGAATGCACCATTCTTTCTGATGCATTTGGAAATGGGATTGTCTTCTCAATTTCTTTTTCTATATCTTTACATGTAAAAGAGTGACAGTTTACTTCTTCATTTCCAATATGAATGCCTTTTATTTCCTTTTTCTAACCCAATTATTGTTCCTAAAGGTCTTCTAATACTATGTTGAACAAAAATGAAGACAGTGGGCATCTTTAGAGGAAATGCTTGCAATTATTTTTGCTGTTGGGTACTATGTTAGCGTGGGTTTTTTCTTATATGACCTTTCCTATGATGAGTTATGTTCCCTCTGTACCAGCTTTATTGAAATAATTTATTATAAATAAGTGTTTAACTTCATCAGATGTTTTTTACGTACTTGTTGAGATGGACAAACAATTTTTATCCTCCATTTTAAAGTGGTATTTCATATTAATTTGTGGTTGTTTAACCATTCTTGTATCTCTGGAATAAATCCCACTTGATCATGGTATCTGATCCTTTTAATGTACTGTTGAATTCAGTTTGCTATTTTTGTTGCTGTTAAAGATTTTTGCATCTGTGATCAACAGAGATGTTGGCTTATAATTTTTTTCTTGTAGTATCTTTGTCTGGTTTTTGTAACAGGGTTATTTTTGCTGGACTGGAAGAAACACAAACTAGAATCAAGATTGCCAGGAGAAATATCAATAACCTCAGATATGCAGATGACACCAGCCTTATGGCAGAAAATGAAGAGGAACTAAAAAGCCTCTTGATGAAAGTGAAAGAGGAGAGTGAAAAAGTTGGCTTAAAGCTCAACATTCAGAAAACGAAGATCATGGCATCCAGTCCCACCGCTTCATGGGAAATAGATGGAGAAACAGTGGAAACACTGTCAGACTTTATTTTTCTAGGCTCCAAAATCACTACAGATGATAACTGCAGCCATGAAATTAAAAGACGCTTACTCCTTGGAAGGAAAGTTATGCCCAACCTAGATAGCATATTCAAAAGCAGAGACATTACTTTGCCAACAAAGGTTCGTCTAGTCAAGGCTGTGGTTTTTCCTGTGGTCATGTATGGATGTGAGAGTTGGACTGTGAAGAAGGCTGAGCACTGAAGAATTGATGCTTTTGAACTGTGGTGTTGGAGAAGACTCTTGAGAGTCCCTTGAACTGCAAGGAGATCCAACCAGTCCATTCTGAAGGAGATCAGCCCTGGGATTTCTTTGGAAGGAATGATGCTAAAGCTGAAACTCCAGTACTTTGGCCACCTTGTGCGAAGAGTCATTGGAAAAGACTCTGATGCTGGGAGGGATTGGGGGCAGGAGGAGAAGGGGACGACAGAGGATGAGATGGCTGGATGGCATCACTGACTCGATGGACGTGAGTCTGAGTGAACTCCGGGAGTTGGTGATGGACAGGGAGGCCTGGCGTGCTGTGATTCATGGGGTCGCAAAGAGTCGGGCACGACTGAGCGACTGATCTGATCTGATCTGATCTGAAGTCACTTCAGTCATGTCCGACTCTGTGTGACCCCATAGATGGCAGCCCACCAGGCTTCCCCATCCCTGGGATTCTCCAGGTAAGAACACTGGAGTAGGTTGCCATTTCCTTCTCCAATGCATGAAAGTGAAAAGTGAAAGTGAAGTTGCTCAGTCATGTCCGACCCTCAGCAACCCCATGGACTGCAACTTTCCAGGCTCCTCCATCCATGGGATTTTCCAGACAAGAGTACTGGAGTGGGGTGCTATTGTCTTCTCTGAACAGGGTTATACTGGCCTTATAAAATGAGTTTGAAGGTCTTCCTTTTTCTTCTATTATTTGGAAGAGTTTGAGAAGGGTTGGTGTTCTCTTTTAAATGTTTGAAGAATTGATCTGTGAATCATTGGTTCCTGGACTCATTTGTTGGGAGAGAAAAACAGTTATTTTAAATTTTTGTTATTTTTTTCCTCCAGTAAATTTTCTGTAAAACACTGAGACACAAGTCACTGGAGATCAGCTGAACAAATATATTGCCTCTATGCTTTTAGCAAAGGGAACTATCTTTTTTGAAGCTTTCATATCAATTGTGTTTTTCTCTTTCCATGAATTATCATATGTACCAGTAAGCTTTGTAGAGTGCTCATAAATAAGCTCCTGAAAGAGGCCTATAAACATGTCTAGACATATGGAATTTTAGTGGCCAAATAGCTTATGATAAAAGGAGAGTGGCACGTTCTCACTGTCCCCACCTTAAGTACACACATACAAGTGTAATATATTTGTGCATAAAACATTGTTTTGACTGTGTAAAGAATAGAAGAGGAAAAAAAAAAAAAAACTATTTGAGGCTATATGAAATTGCATCCCCAAATTCCTACCAGGTTTTTTAAAACCAGATGATCAGTTTTCTCATATTAAAAGCTGCTCTGTCTCTCACAAAGTTTTTTTAAAGTTCAAATGAAATAATAACCATAAACTTCCTTGCTTACCACGGAGAAGAAATATAAAATACAGAAAACTCAGCAGTAAAATCATGTCTCTGCAATTCATGCTGACAGCAAGAACTAAGTTATGCAAATCATTGTTCACTTAGAATGACTTTAAACTTCTATTTAGCACATATTATATCATAACAAAAGGCTGGAGCCTGAGCATTAAGTCTTTAACAGAACAGAGTTAAGAACAAAAATCTGTGTTGCATTAGTATTTCCATTTATGAGTGACATTAATTAATTCATGCGTTCAACAAGATAGATTGTGAGCACAGTATGTTAAGGCATTATTTTAGACACTTGGTAATTAACCTCTTTGGACTGCAGATTCTTTCTCTTTATAGTGAGAGAAAGAGAATTGGTCTGGTCCAGAAGTATGCTATCTATTAAGTTCTAAATTCTTTGGTAAAAGATAGGCAACTGGAAGAACATACACTTAAAAGAAGCCAACTCTAGAGGGAACAGATATTTAGAAGGCACTAAAAAGAAGCATGTGATATGAATGGTATTCCAAAGATAATAACTTTTACTGAGAACTATATTTTAGATATTTGCATGATTTCTTACAAAATATGGAAATTCATGCATCCCACACATCTACAATTCCTGATTTTCTTCGTATATAATTAGAGACAATAATATAATGTTTGATGGCCTAACTTTCCTGGAGGATTATAAAAAAGATTCTTTGTTTTCCATGGATACTCAATCTGTAAACCACTTACCACACCACTAGGGTAGAGCACATGGACAACTCAACTTGGCAGCCCTTTGATTATCTTGATTCTTTTAAAGCTGTTTGTTGAGATTGGATATAAATTACTACAACATTATATGGATTTATTCCTTCAGGTTGTGTCCTCATTTTGGTTAAATTCTATCGGCCCCTCCCACCAGTAGTGGTTATCTTTCAAGACTTAATACAATTGTGCTTGGGCTTCACAAGATGTATGTCTTTCACAATTACCATGTAAATGACTAAAGAAATCCTATTCTGAGTTACCAGAGGGTTATTATGTACCACATGGACTATTTCAGAAGATGGCTGATATCAATCTTGATTTCCACAGAGGAAATATGTAGGTTGTATATTAGTGCTTTCCATCCCTTTTCCACCTTGGGTCTTAACCAGAGCCATGTGTTTAGTGGGATATGTAAAAGGAAACAGGCTCACACTATTTCATGTCTAAAGGGGATAGAACCTAGCTTAAAATAGATTTATTAAGACAGGAACATCCACTAATTACCAATTAAAATAATCAGGGCAGAAAAGGTGATTGAATGGGAAATTCAGAGAGTCTGCCAAAGCTAAATAGCATTTTGGGGATAAGAATACTTTGCATTTGCATGGGAATATATTGTATTCAAGATACTTTGTAAATGCCATCTCATAATTTTTAACATTCAATTTTGTAGACAGAGTATATTTAATAATAAAAATAATAAAACAAGAACAGCAAATGCATTTTCTAGGTACCACTCTATTTCATGTGTAGTATGAATAGTAATTTATTTAACCCTCTCTATTATTCTGTGACTTAGGTTTTTTTTTAATGTCTAGTTTATACCTAAATAAAAAGAAGCAAAAAGATTAAATAACTTGGCCAAGAGAACAAATTTAGAAAATGGTGGGGCCAGGCTATCTACTGATGTCATATCAATGGCCATTCGACTAGGCTAGTATCATTTAGCTCTTTTGACAAACACATATGTTTCTTTGAATGAGTCTAAGATTAAAAGAAAGACAATTCAGAGATCTTAAGCTATCAATTAAAGAGAAACTAAATGAACAGTATATTGGTTTAGTGGGGTTTTATCCCGTCATCACTTTAATCACACATTAAAATGCCCATGAGTGTTTTGAGTTTTTGACAGTCATTGAAAGCACCTAATAGAGATTAAAGCCTGTACCCTTCTATAGTGTGCTGCTGCTGCTAAGTCGCTTCAGTTGTGTCCGACTCTGTGCGACCTCATAGACGGCAGCCCACTAGGCTCCCCCGTCCCTGGGATTCTCCAGGCAAGAACCCTGGAGTGGGTTGCCATTTCCTTCTCTATTCTATAATGTAGTATACTAGAAAATATGGTCTTCCCTCATGATTCAGTGGTAAAGAATCTGCCTGCCAATTCAGAAGTGGTAGGATTGATCCTTGCATCGGGAAGATCCCCTGAAGAAGGAAATGCAACCCACTCCACTATTCTTGCCTGGAAAATCCCATGGACAGAGGAGCCTGTGGGCTACAGTCCATGGGGTTGCAAAGAGTCAGACACAAGTTACCAACTAAACAACTATTCTAGTAAGTAGCTGAGTAGACACAGACCACATTTCCTTTATATCTACCTCTGGCCATTGGACTGGTTCTCAAATAAATGTGATTTAAAGGAAGCTAGGTTTTCTCTTCTCTCATTTGCCTATCTAAACATGATGACCAGGGCAATTATGTCAAGCTTTTGAGGATGGAGTAGGTGTCCGGCAATCTGGATTATCCGTTTTGAATTTTCATGCATGTATGTTTTAGGATTTTAACTTTGGACACTGTTTATTTAAATGTCCCTATATGAATGCCTGCTTGGGGAGTTATAATTTCAAAAGCAAAAAAATAAACTCACAGATCCAAATTACAATAATTATATAATTTATATGCATTTTTGTGCATCAGTGTCATGGTAAAGAGTTGGTAGTTTTTTACTATTCTGAGCTTTTGAGATTTTCCTCATTTTCCCACCAGCCCCAAGAACACTTAAAGAAACATTGAGAGGGAGAGATATCCATGGATCTTCCTCTTTACTTCTAAAAAGGAAAATGAGAAATATACATTCAAATTAGCAGATACATATAAGAAAATAACATGCAAATAAATGACAAAATAAGTATAAAATAAACATAGAAAAAGTCAAAGAATAAATCCTAATATTTCAGTAATTGCAAGAAAATTAAATCTCTAGAAAGGAGTTTTGTATCTAGCAATATGGAATACTGGATATTCAGAAAAAAATTTCCCAATAAAGTATTCAAGAACTGTGGGGTATTCTTGACAAATAGTTCAATGTTTTTAAATTTTCACATCAAAACATATTATTTAGCAAACACACACACACACACACACAACTCACAGACAGTATTTATAGCAAAACTAAGGGGGAAGTTATTGCTATGGATGCAAAATTACAAGTAGATAGAATTTTTGAAAAAAGATAAAAAACCTGCATGGCACCCTTATCTGCGAGGGGGAAAGAAAAAAAAAAAAAACTACAAGGTCCCTGACCTGAAAGTAATGGATATCCTCAGGGCCAATTTGAAAACAATTGCTGAAATGGAGAGAAGATTTGCTTTGTTGATGGGTACAGTGACTGCCCAGTAACCACTAAAGAACTTGGGGTCTCTGTGCTTAGGCACTCAGTCATGTCCTATGCTTTGCAACCTCATGGACTGTAGCCTGCCAGGCTCTTGTCCATGGCGAGTCTCCAGGCAAGAATACTGGGGTGGGTTGCCATGCCCTCCTCCAGGGGATCATCCCACCCCAGGTCTCCCGGATTGCAAGCAGATGTTTTACTATCTGAGCCACCAGGGAAGTCCAAGAATGCTGGAGTGGGTAGCCTATCCGTTCTCCAGGGGATCTTCCCAATCCAGGAATCAAACTAGGGTCTCCTGCATTGCAGGCAGACATTAAAAACTCCCCAGACTGACTGGGGATCCCTGCCAGGACAAAGCTACACACGGAGGAGAAATTGCTGAGTGCAATGAAAATTAAGCATTGTATGGACAGAGACAGACAAAGGAAAATGACTGGATGAAGTGAGGTTGCTTTAAAAGACGAATAAAACTTCAGAAGGCATGGATAATAACAGAAAATGAAGCACTGTTAAGTTAAAAAAGTCTCTGAACCTTACCTTTTTATAATATCAGAAAAACTTTTCCATAAAAATAACCAAGAGATCGTTGCCAAGGTCAAATTCCATACATTTATTATAAGATAAAAAGGTAATGAGGTGAAGAAAAACATCCCTACAGAAAATGAACATTTTTAAGATGAGTTATAAATCATCTTAAATCATTTGAAAATTAAAAAACAACATAAATAAGAATTAGAATAAATCAGGAATTTGGTGATACAACTTAAATAACAAAAAATAGAAAGAAATATTAATAAATGGCTTCTTACTTAGAACACAAGTAAATATAAAATGCCTTTTGAAATTTAGATTGAAAGTGCAATGGTGAAAATCAGAAAGATAAAAAGATTCAATAAAAAGTGTTAGTTACTGAAGATAGGCAAAGAAGATTTTAAAAAGACACAATAGAACTTTGTAAAGAAATCCAAAGCATAGAAAAAGAATCAATAGAAAAGGAAAAAAAACTATAGCTTAAGAAAATTTTCCTATCATTTAAAAAAATGGAATTTTGTACTGATACCCATTGAGTTCCTATGAATTTTCATACAGAATGATCAAACCCAGGAAATATTCTATTAAAATTATTGAACTTAATAAAAATTTAAAACAAAAGCTTATTTGGGCATTAAGACAAAACCTTACATGAGCTAGAAAATTAGATTATCATTACACTTTCAACAGCAGTGCTTTTTGTCAAAAAAAAAAAAAAAAAGTAGTACTGCATATTTAGTATACTCAAGAAAATGAAATGAATGTGAGTCAGCATAAAATCTGGCAGAACTGATTTCCATTATAAAGGCATAATCAGTGTTTTCTCAACATGGAAGAATTCAGTGAATTTTGTTCCCTTGAGTCTTCTAGAGAAATCTACTAGAGAATGATCTCAGACAGCCAAAATAGCTTTAAAAGCAAGGACATAAGGAGGATGGTGAACATTAAACAGAGTTACTTTTAGACTTAAAATTGAAATAAACATGAAATAGAACAGTATGTAATGATCATATGCTTAGATATTATATTTATTTATATTAGATATAAAACAACTATTAAAACTAGGGGATATTGGGAAAACACATGTAAATAAACTGTTCTCAGTAATTATACACATAAGAGAAGTGTTAATATCATTTTCTGGCAGTGTGTGTATAAAGAGGGAGAACTTTAAATAATACTTATGAACTATAAAAATTTTGCTGTGCCATGTGCCCTAGGCAACTTGAATTCTCAATGTAAAAGAAAGCAGTCATGAATGTAATATAGAACATGATATGTAAAAAGTCTTGTGGTCGTAAATTTGAACGGAAATATCAATAAGACCTCACAAAGCATAGTATCTCTTAAAAGTGCCTATCGCTATTTATCATCTATCTAATCTTTGATCAACATATATTCTTAGCTCAGTCCACTGAGGAGACCTAAAAAGAATGGCCGACCTAGTACCAGTAAGAGTCCTTATATACAGATTGCAGTCTTAATTACTTTTTCTCTTAGAATAATGGCCAGTTCCAATTCTGGAGAGAAAATTTCCAAGGAAATCTTGAAACACAGTGTCACACAGGATAATGAAAAGACTTCTGTGCTTGTGTGTGCTTAGTCACTAGGTCCTATTGATTATTTGTGATCCCATGGATTCAGGGTGACCCTGGGGTCACCCTGCTAGGCTCCACTATCTATGGGATTTTCCAGGCAAGAATATTGGAGTGGGTTTCCATTTTCTGCTCTGTAGGATCATCCCAACACAGGGAATAGAACCCAGGTCTCCTGTATTACAGGCAGATTCTTTACCATCTGGATCACATCAAAATAAACGTGTACATGCTTCAGTCATGTCTGACTTTTTGTGACCCCATGGACTGTAGCCCACCAGCCTCCACTGTCCATGAGATTCTCCAGGTAAGAATACTGCAGTGGGTTTTCATATCCAACTCCAGGAGACCTTCCTAACCCAAGGATTGAACCTACTTCTTTTACATCTCCTGCATTGGCAGGTGGGTACTTTAACACTAGTGCCAATTAATTTTTTTTTAAATGTTCTTGCTAAAGATGGGACAATTTGAGCTTTGAAAATGATCATTACAACTGATGGTAACCAGTCATAAATGCTGAGATATATATGTCAGGATTCTTCTTAATACAATTAAAATATTCTTGATTTTTTTTTTCTAGAAAATGTTATCAATGATATCATGAAATTTGGATCTTAACATTTTGTTTGTCGAAAATTTTAATACAGAAGGAAATATATATTTTGTGTTTTTTTAAGCTTGGGAATAAAACTGAGATATCATATAGGAGGAGATACTAGGGTGACCCAGAATTGCTGTCAGTATCCCCCAAATGATGACATTTTGGGTGGTTCACCAGATTCCTTTTAAATGTCATTTTTAGGAGATGTCGCTGCTACTCTGTAAGAAGAAGTGATCCTTCTCCTTCTAATCTGATAACACTACCTGTATTTCTCATGATGATTTTATATTATAATTATTTATGACCATCAGTTCAGTCACTCAGTCACGTCCAAGTCTTTGCGACCCCATGGACTGCAGCACTCCAGACTTCCCTGTCCATCACCAATTCCTGGAGCTTGCTCAAACTCATGTCCATTGAGTCAGTGATGCTATCCAACCATCTCATCCTCTGTCATCCCCTTCTCCTACTCCCTTCAATCTTTCTCATATCAGAGTCTTTTCAAATGATTCAGTTCTTCACATCAGGTGGCCAAAGTATTGGAGTTTCAGCATCAGTCCTTCCAATGAATAGTCAGGACTGATCTCCTTTAGGATGTAGTGGTTGGATCTCCTTGCAGTCCCAGGGACTCTCAAAAGTCTTCTCCAATACCACAGTTCAAAAGCATTACTGCTTCAGTGCTCCGCTTTCTTTATAGTCCAACTCTGACATCCATACATGACTACTGAAAAAACCATAGCTTTGACTAGATGGACCTTAGTCAGCAAAGTTTGGCTCTGCTTTTTATATGCTGTCTAGGTTGGTCACAGCTTTTCTTCCAAGGGGCAAGCCTCTTTTAATTTCATGGCTGCAGTCACCGTCTACAGTTATTTTGGAGTCCAAAAAAATAAAGTCTGTCACTGTTTCCATTGTTTCCCCATTTATTTGCCATGAAGTGATGGGACCAGATGCCATAATCTTAGTTTTCTGAATGTTGAGTTTTAAGCCAGCTTTTTCAACCTCCTCTTTCACTTTCTTCAAGATGCTCTTTAGTTCTTCTTCGCTTTCTGCCATAATAGTGGTATCATCTGCATATCTGAGGCTATTATTTCTCCTAGCAATCTTGATTCCAGCTTGTGCTTTATCCAGCCCAACATTTCACGTGGTGTATTCTGCATATAAGTTAAATAAGCAGGGTGACAATATAGAGCCTTGATATACTCCTTTCCCAATTTGGAACCAATCTGTTGTTCCATATCTGGTTCTAACTGTTGCTTCTTGACCTGCATACAGATTTCTCAGGAGTCAGGTCAGGTGGTCTGGTATTCCCATCTCTTGAAGAATTTTCCACAGTTTGTTGTGATCCACACAGTCAAAGGCTTTGGCATAGTCAACAAAGGAATAGATGTTTTTACGGAACTCTCTTTTTTTCTGTGATCCAGTAGGTGTTGGCATTTTGATCTCTGGTTCCTCTGCCTTTTCTAAAACCAGCTTGAACATCTGGAATTTGATATTCATGTACTGTTGAAACCTGGCTTGGAGAATTTTGAGCATTACTTTACTAGCGTGTGAGATGAGTGCAATTGTGCCGTAGTTTGAGCATTTGAGCATTCTTTGGCATTGCCTATCTATGGGATTGAAATGAAAACTGACCTTTTCCAGTCCTTGGCCACTGCTGAGTTTTCCAAATTTGCTGGCATATTGAGTGCAGCACTTCTACATCATCATCTTTTAGGATCTGAAATAGATCAGCTGAAATTCCATCACCTCCACTAACTTTGCTCATAGTGATGTTTTCTAAGGCCCATTTCACTTCACATTCCAGGATATCTGGCACTAGGTGAGTGACCACACCACTGTGGTTATCTGGGTCATGAAGACCTTTTTTGTACAGTTCTTCTGTGTGTTCTTGCCACCTCTTCTCAATCTCTTCTGCTTCTGTTAGGTCCATACCATTTCTGTCCTTTTTTGTGCCCATCTTTGCATGAAATGTTCCCTTGGTGTCTCTAATTTTTTTGAAGAGATCGCTAGTCTTTCCCATTCTATTGTTTTCCTCTATTTCCTTGCACTGATCCCTGAGGAAGGCTTTCTTATCTCTCTTTGCTATTCTTTGGAACTCTGCATTCAGATGGGTATAACTTTCTTTTTCCCCTTTGCCTTTAGCTTCTCTTCTTTTCTCAGCTATTTTTAAGGCCTCCTCAGACAACCATTTTACCTTTCTATATTTCTATTTCTTGGCGATGGTCTTGATCACTGCCTCCTGTACAATGTCACGAACCTCCATCCATAGTTCTTTAGGCACTGCATCAGATCTAATCCATTGAATCTATCTGTCACTTCCACTGTATAATGGTAAGGAATTTGATTTAGGTCATACCTGAATGGCCTTGTGGTTTTCTCTACTTTCTTTAATTGAAGCCTGTATTTTGCTGTAAGGAGTTAATGACCTGAGCCACAGTCAGCTCCCAGTCTACCTGAGAGCTCAGTTCTTAAAGAATCTGCCTGCAATTCAGGAGACCCCATTTCAATTCCTGGGTCAGGAAGATCTCCTGGAGAAGGGATAGGCTACCCACTCCAGTATTCTTGTGCTTCCCTTGTGGCACAACTGGTAAAGGATCTGCCTGCAATGTGGGAAGCCTAGGTTCAATCCATGGGTTGGGAAGATCTCCTGGAAATGGGAAAATCTACTCCAGTATTTTGGCCTGGAGAATTCCATGGACTGTATAGTCCATGCTGTCACAAAGTAAGCGACTTTCACTTTCACTTCAGCTCCCAGTTTTGTTTTTGCTGACTGTATAGAGCTTCTCCGTCTTTGACTGCAAAGAATATAATCAATCTGATTTCAGTATTTTCCATCTGGTGGTGTCCATGTATAGTCTTCTTGTGTGTTCTTGAAAGAGGGTGTTTACTATGACCATTAATTAGTTCTTTTCCCAAAACCCTGATAACCTTTGCCCTGCTAATATGTTTATTAACATACTTTATATATATATATAGGAAATATTTGAGAAAAAGATTCATGTCTCATTTATCTACATATCCTTTGTCCACTGTCCTGTAAATAACAAAGAAGAAAAAAAATATTTGTCCTTTTTAAAAAAATCTAGATATTAGCTCTTTCAGTAATAATTTAAGTACTTTGAGATTTGATCAGTTTAATTTCCTGTGTGCCTAAAGAGTACATGTGGGTAGCCTGATGTAACTACTTTGTAACATGCCACTTGTGTTGAACTAAAGACAAGACGTAATTACATCATTTTGTAAATTAAGTAAAACAACATTAGAAGAATAAAGTGACAAAAACAAAGTTACTTCAAGAAATTAACCCTGAAAAAATTGACTAAGCATGATATGGTCTATGAGTCAGTTATAGATGTAAATCTAAAAAGTTGACCACAAAAGAAAAGGACAAAAAAAGTACAGGCCATCACAAAGCAGGAAGTTTTAAATGTTTAAAGACTATTTAAATGAATAAAAGGATAAACTTAAGAGAGCTTTTTGGCTCTAGGAAGAAGCCTGGAGCTTGCTGTGTCTGCCATGTGCCCTACAGGAAGAAAAGCTTTTCTTTCTGCCTGGATCACTTGCATAATTAAGCCATAGCTGAAGGAGAAAGGGTCTGTAAAAAAAGAGCAGGGTTGGAGGGCTGACCTTGGGTTACACTAATAGTCAGAAGTTAGAGAGAAACAGAGACTGAAATGGGGTGACATGAGGAGTGTGGCACACTCTGAGAGGAATCTTGCCCAAGAGGGAGAGGGCTGCTTCAAGAAAGAAAGGGCTTCCCTGGTGGCTCAGACAGTAAAGCGTCTGCCTGCAATGTGGGAGACCTGGGTTCAATCCCTGGGTTGGGAAGATCCTCTGGAGAAGGAAATGGCACCCCACTCCAGTACTCTTGCCTGGAAAATCCCATGGACGGAGGAGCCTGGTAGGCCTGGTAGGCTACAGTCCATGGGGTCACAAAGAGTCGACTGAGTGACTTCACCTAAGAAAGAAAAGCTTTTCAAATGCTCCAGAATGGTCAAGAATGTCTAAGACTGGTAAACAACTATCAGTTTTGGTAAGGAAGAAAGTGTTGGTGATCTTGTAGAAAATGAATTTTGGTGAAATTGTAGTGCATGCCTGTGTGCGTGCTCAGTCAGCAGAGGCCAAACTGGAGATAGTTCAGAAGAAACTGAGGGAAAAAACTGAAAACATGTACGTTTAGCACTTGCTGGTGTTGGAGAAGACTCTTGAGAGTCCCCTGGACTGCAAGGAGATTCAACCAGTCCATTCTGAAGGAGATCAGCCCTGGGATTTCTTTGGAAGGAATGATGCTAAAGCTGAAACTCCAGTACTTTGGCCACCTCATGTGAAGAGTTGACTCACTGGAAAAGTCTCTGATGCTGGGAGGGATTGGGGGCAGGAAGAAAAGGGGATGACAGAGGATGAGATGGCTGGATGGCATCACCGACTCGATGGACGTTGAGTCTGAGTGAACTCTGGGAGTTGGTGATGGACAGGGAGGCCTGGCATGCTGCAATTCATGGGGTCGCAAAGAGTCGGACACGACTGAGTGACTGAACTGAACTGAACTGAGCACTTGCTGGAGAAGAATGTGAGGACAAAGGAGGTATTTTTGTTTTTGTTTTTTAAGACAGAAGGAGGGAGAAAGGGATAGGGAAAGTTTCAATAAGAAAGAGAAATTTCATTTCGTAAAGAGATTTTTGTATTTTTTTTTAATGTAAACAATTACCCTGAAGATGATATGGAGAAATCTTGGTTTTGAGATTATTAAGTTACTGACTCAGAGTATGATAATTAGAGGTCAAGTAATATATAAATTAATTATCTTAATAACTTGACATCTTAGTGCTTTGTTTAAAAAAAACTTCCTATCAAAATTTTAATTTTTAATAAGATGAGTGCCCATTAATGGAAAAGTCACACTTGCACATTATCTGATTTTTTCTTTAAAGTACTTGGTTTCTGTGGCTTAGTCTGTTTTAAAAAATTCATTGAAGGTTGTAACACATTTATTTTTCTAAAACTTAAAAATTTTTTAAGAATATTTTTTTCCTCTGAGTCACTGTGAACTATATAATCTCCTTCCCTCAAGTTATATTAGATAAAACTACATAATAAAGTATGCTGACACATATGAGTTCACTCAAAGACATGTACTATTTCCTGTTCCTTATGAATATCATATGCCGAATAGCTATTCTACTGACCTCCAAACTGTATATACAGAGCAGGTCTGTTCCACTAACATCCTAAAAAATGTAGTAATTAATTATAACATTATTCTTATTGTGCCAAAGGTTTATTACTACCCCCTACAACCATAAATGAAGTAATTATATACATATCTACCTTCAGTTGTCATTCTTTAAATGCATTACAGAATTCACATACTTATGCTTTCTGGATTATTCACATTTCATTAGGGCATTCAAGTCTTGCCAAAGTCTTCAACTCTTAGGGAACCCTGTGGGAGATTAAAATTGGAATGAAACTAGGAAGCTTCTAGTGCTTTTGTGTGCTTAAAACTACATTTCTGCCAGGGTCTGAACTATTTAACCATCATTGTTGGGTTATGAATCTACCTGAAACATTCTGCCTATAACTTAAATGAAGAATTGAATCAACCAGCCTTTCTAATGTTAATATATTTTCTAAAAGAGTGCAAATCATTATTTTAGCAAAAGTTAACATTAATGGAAAGATGTAAGCATATCAAAAACTGTGCTGCTATTAAGACTAACATTTTTGTTACATACTTAAATGTAAACCTCAAATGCCTCTGTTCCAAGACCATGCCCCACTACCATTTCTTTATGGATAATGCATGGGTAGAAGGACAAGTGTACATCCTGGTGATCTTGATGGATCGACTGCATATCACCACCCAAGTGATAACACAGAGACAGAGGGAAGGAAAAAACATATCAGAACAAGCCTTACTAGAGACTCCTTGCCTAGCCTATTCCTACTTAGAGACATGTTCAGACCAAGAAAGGTGTTAATTAGATAAACACAGTCGAGTAGGAGAGCTCACTGAGTACCATTGAATTAAGGTTTTAAGAACCAAGGGAGGACCACTCTGTCTCTCTTCTAGACTGTAGCATTTGTAGAATGAATACAGGAAGCATTAGAGGTAACAAAGACTAAAGAGTAATTTAGTGACAGGGTTAGGTTGATAGAGCTAATACAAGATGTCACAGCAATTGTAATTAAAAAGGAAATGTTATCCTATGGTCTAAGATATCCAATAAAGGAAAGCTGATGTTTTTAAGTTAATATAATTCCAAACATGCAGAACAATTTCAAGCATATTTCAAAGAATTCTAATATGTAATTACTATATTATTTACTTTTCACTATTTTTTAATATTTGCTTTATCTCTAGCTATGACATTTTTCTTAGCCATATAAGAGCAATAGAAATCATATTTTATACCCTTAAATACTTTAGTATCTATTTCCAAGGAACAGAGATTAATCTTTTTTAAACAGTGAAATTGCCAAAATTAGAGAAATTATTATTGGTTCTCTTAGCTAACTGAAAGCCTGTATCTAAATTTCATTCATCATCTAATCTCTATATGGCTTTTTCCCCTCAGTCCAAATTGAGTCAGTGATCATGCATTGTATTTAGCAGAAATGTTTCTATGTTTTCCTTTATTCCTCAGTTTTTCTTTGTCTCTCATGATTCTGAAAGAGCACAGGGCATTACATTCATAAAATATCCCTCAGTTTAGGTTAGCTACTTCTTCATGATCTGGTTCATTTTGTATATGTCTAGCAAAATGATCGGAGAAGGCAATGGCACCCCAGTCCAATACTCTTGCCTGGAAAATCCCATAGGCGGAGGAGCCTGGTAGGCTGCAGTCCGTGGGGTCGTGAAGAGTCGGACACGACTGAGCGACTTGACTTTCACTTTTCACTTTCCTGCATTGGAGAAGGAAATGGCAACCCACTCCAGTGTTCTTGCCTGGAGAATCCCAGGGACGGGAGAGCCTGGTGGGCTTCCTTCTATGGGGTCACACAGAGTCGGACACGACTGAAGCGACTTAGCAGCAGCAGCAAAATGATAAGAGTGATTGTGTGTCCTTCTCAGTACATCGCAGCAGTAATCACACAGTATCAATTTGCACCATTAATCACAATATTAATTTTAATTACATCATTAAAATGGAATCCACTATGTTATTACACAAGACAGTTACTGTTTTTCTCTTTGCAGTTAATGTTTGTGATGAACTACTTGAATACTGTGTCATATATTTTTTTCAGCAAACATGATCCCACTTGTTTAATCATCTACTAATCCTTCTTGTCTGAATCAGTTATTGCCATCATTATGGAATAGTGATTTTTTTTCTCCTCCAAGAACTGACATACTTTTGCTTGTTTAAATATAAAAAGTGAATTAATAAACATTCACACTGAAATCAGGAGTAGCTAGAAACATTTTATTTAGCCTTTATTTTTTACAGTTATGAGATATTTTTACCAGCATATTAAGACAGGATACAGGAATACATGACCTATTAGGACAGTGGGGAGATAATGTCATCACTATTTCTGGTCCATTGTGTGTAGCATCATAAAAAAAGGCAATGATAAAAAATTTGAGAATTCTTATTTTTAATACAATGGTATGAAAATGTAGCTAGATGCAATTGAAATGTATGTAAGTCAATGACTGATTAATTTACGCCCCAAGTAATCATGATTAGTTTTTAATAAGTGAAACAACATATATCCATAAAAGAGTGATTTCACATAGATTAGAAAATAAATTAACAGTCCCATCCATGTATGTATTATTTTAATAAGAATAAAATTATAAAACTTGACACTAAAGGATTTATTTGAAAAGCCAAGAAATATATGTATATTTTGGAAATTTCATTTGAGAGAAGAGCTAAAATTTGTAAAGCCAGACTCCTCTGTCCATAGGATTTCCCAGCAAGAATGCTGGAGTGGATTGCCATTTTCTCCTCCAGGGGCTCTTCCTGACGCAAGGATCAAACCCACGTCTCCTGCATTGGCAGGCATGTTCTTTACCACTGAGCAACCAGGGAAGACCACCTGGGCCACTATTTATAGGAGAGGATGTGGCTCTTGCTACTAAACATTATAATAAGAATTAGCATAAGGAGCTGCTTGCATAAAAGTAGGCAAAGGGAAAGCACAGATATCACAGGGTCTCTATTTTAAATAAAATTATTGTCTAATAATGCAAAAATCATCATGAGTGCATTATACATTAATTATTACACATTACTGTGAAAATTGGACAGTGATATTTTGGAGGAAAGCAGGATAACTTTTCACATTGTATCACAAAGAGTTTTCTTTTTAAGTGGCCTAATTGAGAATGGCTGACATATATTGAGGATATTATATACTGTATAGATTATGTACTATTATGTCCATGATAGTTTTTATTTTGTACAATTCTGACACATACACCAGTCTTCTTTAGTATTGAGTAGGCCAAGAAGTTTATTCAGGTTTCTCCATACCATATTATGAAACTCAAACAAGCTTTTAGGCCAACCCAATATATTACTCTTTGTGGAACACATTAGAAGACATATGCTCTCCATTTTCTAAGTGAGAAAGCTTAAGATATGGTTCATAGCTCATGTGTCCAGTTTCTGCAGAGATGAGCTTGATATCAAATCCTAAAATTTTTAATTTTATACAAGTTAAATCTTGCTGCATTTGTGCACTGCTTGTGTATACTACAAGAAAAGCCCTCTATACCCCGTAATTCTAAGAAGGAAATTATTTTCCTGACCATTGAACCATTTTGAAATAGAATAGATATGACTATTTCACAGAGAAGAATAACTGTCACTTAAATATTACAATTACTTTAATTATGTTTCAGATATATCTATTTGTGATTTTTAAATGAAGAACTCATTAAAATAAAATAATAATACAGAGGTTTATTAAAATTAGACATAGCAAGGAATCCTAATTTATAATATAAATCAGTGTTAAATATTTACAAATACTAGTGTAATATAGTTACATAAAGCTTATTAAAAACAAACTATATGTTTTTCTCTTAGAAAGGAACAATTTATTATCAAAAAAAAAAAAAAGTGATGGTCAAGGTAGAAACTGTAGTTTAGTAAATACATGAAAAAATTTTAATGAACTAATTTTTTAAAATATGAAGTAAATAATAAAGGGAAAACAATAAAACCAACAAGTAGAGAAATTTAAGTAAAAATTAAAAATTTTAGAATATTTCCATTAACAATGATAAATTTGTTATATTACACATAGGGCCATACTAATAATGTGAATTCATTTTTTATTTAGTAGACATTTATATCCTTTTACTAATTCTATTTTCAGTGTGTCAAACTTGAGGCATTCATCCAAATACTATTTCCAATGAATGGATAATGTCTATTTTGAGAAATAGATGTTTGTCATTGTAACCAAATAAGAGGAGCTTAATTATTAGGGTTTATACAGCAATAAAAGACACAACTATCTCAAGAGAATGAAAACAGAATGCATAATGTACGCAGGCTTCATAAAGGCCAGATCCATTACTTCTCAGCAATAGGTGTCAGAAAACTAGTCTCTGTGTCCGCATTTATTTCTTTTGTCCTTTTGCTCCCAATCCTCTAGTGATCTTATTCTCTACTGTACTCAGTCACCCACTACCAAATTCAAAATTTAGACTTTGGCATTACCAATAAATACTACTTTCTCTAAAAATACAATCTCACTTTTCCAATTTTCTCAATCCCAACAGCAGTCCCACAAATTTACATTTTCAAACTAACACCAAAAATAAGCTAACACTTTTGATAAACATATGCAAAACAAAACATGTTCTTCAAAGATAGGAATATCAAGATAGTAAGACTTTAAAGACCAAATTAAAAATCAGAAGAGGTCACGTTTGGTATGAACACAGTTGAGAAACTGAGCTATAACTGTGAAGGCTCAAGGGGCCAATGGAACCTAAATCCATTCTAATAAGCATTGCCCTCCAAAGTTGGGAGACTGCTAGATATCCATATGCAACCTAAGCAGGGGACATGTGGGCTGTTCTCTTTAGGACAATGATGATAAGATAGTGATATATTAGAGTTTCACAGAAAGGTTGAACATGGGGGAAAAAATAAAAACAAACAGCTAAATCTTTTTCCTAAGAAATGAACCCTTGGAGAGATATCACATGAATTTCAGTTTGAGTCTGCCTGATTCTGATTGGCCAAAGAATCTTCAAGCATAGTTTCACTTGGTAGCACTTAAAGTACTTGGCCGAAGTAAATGAAAAGGCAAATAATTCCGGGACGACATAACCTTTCATGTTAAACCTGAGTTTGTGGTTTTTTGGGGTTTTTTTTTTTGCATCTTTGAAATAATCAGTAACTTTATGATGTGTTTCTTTTTCATTTTTTTTTTTAATTTGGAGTATGATTATTTTACAATGTTGTGTTAGTTTCTGCTGTCCAACAACGTGAGTCAACTATATGTGTACTTA
This sequence comes from Bos indicus x Bos taurus, assembly GCF_003369695.1. Taxonomy (NCBI): domain Eukaryota; kingdom Metazoa; phylum Chordata; class Mammalia; order Artiodactyla; family Bovidae; genus Bos; species Bos indicus x Bos taurus. Next base: position 84,971,079 of record NC_040079.1, read on the forward strand.
TACCCTCCAACACTTGAGCCTCCCTCCCACAGCGCCCCCTCCGCCCAATTTCCATCTCTGTAGGTCATTGCACATTACCTAGCAGCCCTCCTGGTGCAACATCCCTAGAAAGTGCTAGTCGCCCAATTGTGTCCAACTCTTCATGATCCCATGGACTGTAGCCCACCAGACTCCTCTGCCCTTGGAGAGAATAACTTTCTATTCCCTTCTTCAGGAGATCTTCCCAATCCAGGGATTGAACCCAGGTCTCCTCCACTGCAGGAAGATTCTTTAACATCTGAGCCACCAGGGAAGCTCAAGAAGCTATTGTAAAAGGTCATCAAGGAGCACCAGGCAAAGAAAACCAAACACACAGCCAAAAATTATCATGACAGAACCTAACAAGTAATATAAAAGATAAGGAGCTTGCAAAACAATCAAAACAATTTTTAAACTAGATACTAGAAACACATATGTATATAATGTTTTTAAAGAAATAAAAGCCGGGAAATCTCTACAGAGAATAAGAAGCTATAAAATGCAGATCTAAAATAACCAAATCTTATATTATTCATAGACGCAACATAGTAAAATTATAACAGTATTTACAGTCAAAATAGCCTTTAGCGATGCATGGCAATTGATAAGTAACTGAGATGATGTGGCAGATCAGCAAGAAAAGAATGATCTTTTCAAATATGCAGAAAAAAATGGATATACTTATTGAAAACTATGATAAAGAACCCTTTCATATAAACAGAGAAAAATAATCAGTTCTAGAAGGATTCCAAAACAAAGTATGGAAGGCAAAACTATAAAGCTTTAATAAAATATTATAGAGAATATCTTTATAACTTTGATATAAAAAGTTATTTTCTTGAGCAAAAGTAAAGAAAAAGACAGATAATCTTAGATGCCATAAAGCATAAGACAATTTTGTTTCTATTAAATTAAACAGGCATTCATCCACAGTGAAGAATACATGAGTAGTCAGATATGGAAATGAGATAGAAGATGTGTAACACCTGTAACTGATGAGGAAATTTTAGAATTCCTGCAAATCAGTCTCTCATCCCCTCCCTACCACTGACTTCACATGCACACATACACATACATAGATAATCTAATAGGAAAAAGGAAATAAGTCTTGAAAAAGCTATTCATGAAAGATAAATACCAAAGGGGTTATATAAGAAAAGTCACTTAGCCACATAAATAACTAGAGAAATGAAAATAGAAACTGTAAAAATAAATGAAAATAAAAACTGTAAAATAAACTACATACCCATCAGGTTATCAAAATTGGAATGTCTGACAATGATAAGCAACAACTTGTAAAAGGTTCAAAGAAGATAAATCCATAAAGATAGAAAGAAGACTAATGGTTGCCTGAGGATAGATGTGACAATGAAGAATGATGGCTATGAGAAATATGCATAGGGTGATGAGAAACGTCTCAAAATTGTGTTGTGATGATAGTTGCACAGCTCTATAAATGTATAAATTTACCAAAAATCATTCTTTTTTTAAATTCTGGGAACAAACAAGTATGTTGTATATAATCTCCTGTTTTGTTTTTTTTTTTAAGGTGAGGGAATAACCATATTTGGAGAAAAAACATAATTTGTTAAGAATATCAATACTCTGACTAATTTTTGCCAGTCATAGGATATAAATTAGAAAATACTTTGCCCATCTGCAGTAGTGTATCTGAATAACTTTAGAGAAATGATGTTGCTCAATACTTCACTGAAAACATCCAAATTATTTAGCAAGCATCAATATAAACAAATTTCATCTGAACTCAAGAGCACAATGTTGAAAGAAAGAAGTGAAAAGAATGCATAAAGCCTTAATTCATACTCATATGGTTCCATAACATGGAAAATAAAACTATACCTTTTAAAGATACACTTATCTTGTTCAGATGTACCTAGGTGGTAAGTCCAGAAAATTGCACAAAGATATAGTTTTCACAAATAGTTATAGCAGGGAGAGAGGTTTAAAAACACTGAAAAGAAAGTGGATCATTCTGTGCTATTGTTAATGTGCTATTTTTGAGCAGGTTAATGGTTCAGTTCAGTTCAGTCGCTCAGTCCTGTCCAACTCTGCGACCCCATGAATTGCAGCACGCCAGGCCTCCCAGTCCATCACCAACTCCCAGAGTTCACCCAAACTCATGTCCATCAAGTCAGTGATGCTATCCAGCCATCTCATCCTCTGTCGTCCCCTTCTCCTCCTGCCCCCAATCCCTCCATGCATCAGAGTCTTTTCCAATGAGTCAACTCTTCGCATGAAGTGGCCAAAATATTGGAGTTTCAGCTTTAGCATCAGTCCTTCCAAATACCCAGGACTGATCTCCTTTAGAATGGACAAGTTGGATCTCCTTGCAAATACCCAGGACTGATCTCCTTTAGAATGGACAAGTTGGATCTCCTTGCAGTCCAAGGGACTCTCAAGAGTCTTCTCCAACACCACAGTTCAAAAGCATCAATTCTTCGGCGCTCAGCTTTCTTCACAGTCCAACTTTCACATCCATACATGACCACTGGAAAAACCATAGCCTTGACTAGACGGACCTTAGTTGGCAAAGTAATGTCTCTGCTTTTGAATATGCTATCCAGGTTGGTCATAACCTTCCTTCCAAGGAGCAAGTGTCTTTCAATTTTATGGCTGCAGTCACCATCTGCAGTGATTTTGGAGCCCCCCAAAAAAAGTCTGACACTGTTTCCACTGTTTCCCCATCTATTTCCATTAATGGTTAATGCTTCTTATATTTTAATTATTAAATTGTGCATATAACTTTTATAATCATTAAGAAAATTCATATATGATTCATGCATTTTTTCTGTATTTATTATTTTTAACAATAAAAAGAACAGTAAGAAAGCAGTAATCTAAATATTTAGATAATGTAGATAATAGAAATGGCAGAAACTGACTTGAAAAACTTTTATAGCATTATGTATATATGTTTAAAAGTATTTAAATATATGCATATACATGACTGCCAATATATATACATATTTGTATGATTGCTAAGCTCAAGGTCGGAGAAGGCAATGGCAACCCACTCCAGTACTCTTGCCTGGAAAATCCCATGGATGGATGAGCCTGGAAGGCTGCAGTCCATGGGGTCACGAATAGTTGGACACTTACTGAGCGACTTCACTTTCACTTTCATGCATTGGAGAAGGAAATGGCAACCCACTCCAGTGTTCTTGCCTGGAGAATCCCAGGGACGGGGGAGCCTGGTGGGCTGCCATCTGTGGGGTCACACAGAGTTGGACACGACTGAAGCGACTTAGCAGCAGCAGCAGCAAGCTCAAGGTGACAAGTATCATCACTTTTAAATACTGCACTGGAATTCCTAGGTAATTCAAATTCAATAAAATAAAAGTAATCAGGATTGTAAAAGAAGATCAAAAATGTTACTTTTGACAAATATGATTTCTATGTAGAAATTTTGGAGAACCACTGAGTAACTAAAATTAAAATTCAGTGCTACTGGTACACTTAACAGTTTATTTTAAAGAAAATGTCTGTAAACACAAATAAAATGAAAATACAGTTTTATAAGCATAATTATATTAAAAATATCTATTTTGTAAGAAACTTAACAAAATTTACATATAAGCTTTGTGGAGTACATACTGTGCATCAGTCATTGGGATAAATTTCATAAGTTCAGAGTAATAAAGGTCACTGTACCCATCCTCATGGAATGCTTTACATAAGGACTAGAAAATTAGAAGGCAAATTAACGATGTTATGTTTGAGAAAGGAACTTTCTAAAGGTAGAGTAGTCCCAGGTCACATCTGTTTTATTGACATTATCATAATAGGAACCGCCTTTTACCCTCAATTATGTCCCAGTTTGGAAGATAAATTATAGAGCCATCAAAACTACTGGACCATTAGACATAACCTTAATTCGGGTTATGGTGGGGCACTAAACCTAATTTGGAAGTTTTGGGAATGATATCACTGAGGAAGTGGTTGTCAGTGCCTAGTTGGAACTGAGTTACAATTCAGGTTCATCCAAGAGAAAAGAGAACAGAGGTTTATGACATACAGAAGCAATAACCCATCAATAACTGAAAAAATGGGAGAACATTACATCGGATAATGGAAAAAACAAATGAAAACAACTGAAGCCCAGAGTATGGATGGGGATTATGCAAGAGAAGAAGAGGGAAGCTTTGTTTTTGTTTCAGTGAAGTATAGTTGATTTACAGTGTCATGTTAGTCTCTGGTGTACAGAAAAGTGTTCCAGTTATACATATATACATATCTTTTCAAATTATTTTCTCTTATGGTTTATTACAAAGTATTGACTACAGCTCCTTGTGCTATACAGTAGGACCTTGTTGTTTATTCATTTTATATGTAGTAGTTTGCATCTGCTAATCTCAAACACCCAGTTTGTTCCTCCCCCACCACCCCTCCCCTTGACAACCACAAGTCTATTCTAAATCTGTTTGTGTTTCATAGATAAGTTCATTTGTGTCTTATTTTAGATTCCACGTATAAGTGATATCATACGATACTTGTCTTTCTCTTTCTGACTTAACTTTGCTTTATATGATGATCTCTAGGTGTGTGTGTGTGTGTGTGTGTGTGTGTGTGTGAGTCGCTCATTTGTGTCTGACTCTGCAGCCCCATGAACTGTAGCCTGCCAGGCTCCTCTCTCCATGGGATTCTCCAGGCAAAAATACTGGAGTCGGTTGCTAGCTAGTTGCAAATGGAATTATTTTATTCTCCTTTATAACTGAGTAATATACCATTGTGTATGTGTGTATGTACACACAAACCCCATCTTCTTCACCCATTCATCTGACAATGAAGTTAGCAATTTAAATTGTTTCCGTGTCTTGGCTATTTTAAACATAGTGCTTTAAACAGTGCTTTATGAACATAGGGGTGCATGTACCTTTTTAAATTATAGTTTTGTCCGGCAATGTTCCCAGAAGTGGGATTACTGGATCATATGGAGCAGTGGCTGTGCAGTGCTGGAGTGGTGGCTACAAGGCACTGGAGTGACTGTGAGGATATACCCCATGTCCAAGGCCAAAGGAGAAGCCCCAACAAAGCAGTAGGAGGGACAAAATTGCATTTAGAATCAAATCCCATATCCGCCAGAGACACTCAGAGGACTCAAACAAACCTTGTACACACCAGGACCCAGGGGCCCCGTGAAGACTGAGACAGAACTGGGTTTGAGTGTCTCCTGTGGAGGTACCGGTCAGCAGTGAACTGCCGCAGAGGCAGGGGCTCTGGGTGCAGCAGACTTGGGTATGGCATAAGCCCTCTTGGAGGAGGTCACCAATAACCCCACCATAGACCTGCCAGAACTTACACAGGACTGCAGAAATAGACTCCTGGGGGGCACAAACAGAATTTTGTGCACACCAGGACCCAGGAGAAAGGAGCAGTGACCCCAAAAAGTCTGAGCCAGACTTGCCCGTAAGTGTCCAGGAGTCTCCACATGAGTTGGTGGTGGCCTGCTGCAGGGTTGGGGCACTGAGTGTAGCAGTGCCTGCACGGGACCTTTTGAAGGAGGTCACCATTATCTTCAATACCTTCACCGTAGTTTGGCCCCAGGTGCCTCCTGAGAAATCTATATGCAGGTCAGGAAGCAACAGTTAGAACTGGACATGGAACAACAGACTGGTTCCAAATAGGGAAAGGAGTACATCAAGGCTGTATATTGTCACCCTGCTTATTTAACTTATATGCAGAGTACATCATGAGAAACGCTGGGCTGGATGAAGCACAAGCTGGAGTCAAGACTGCCGGAAAAAATAACAATAACCTCAGATATACAGATGACACCACCCTTATGGCAGAAAGTGAAGAAGAACTAAAGATCCTCTTGATAAAAGTGAAAGAGGAGAGTAAAAAAGTTGGCTTAAAGCTCAACATTCAGAAAACTAAGATCATGGCATCCAGTCCCATCACTTCATGGCAAATAGATGGGGAAACAGTGGGAAAAGTGGCTGACTTTATTTTGGGGGGCTCCAAAATCACTGTAGATGGTGATTGCAGCCATGAAATTAAAAGACACTTGCTCCCTGGAAGAAAAGTTATGACCACCCTAGACAGGATATTAAAAAGCAGACACATTACTTTGCTAATAAAGGTCCATCTAGTCAAAGCTATGGTTTTTCCAATAGTCATGTATGAATGTGAAAGTTGGATTACAAAAAAAGCTAGACACCAAATAATTGATGCTTTTGAAGTGTGGTGTTGGAGAAGACTCTTGAGAGTCCCTTGGACAGAAAAGAGAGCCAACCAGTCAATTCCAAAGGAAATCAGTTCTGAATATTCGTTGGAAGGACTGATGCTGAAGCTGAAACTCCAATACGTGGCCCTTGATGTGAAGAACTGACTCATTGGAAAAGACCCTGATCCTGGGAAAGATTGAAGGTGGAAGGATAAGGGGGTGACAGAGGATGAGACAGTTGGATGGCATCACTGACTCAATGGACATGAGTTTGAGTAAACTCTAGGAATTGATGATGGACTGGGAGGCTTGGCATGCTGCAGTCCATGGGGTTGCAAAGAGTTGGAGGTGACTGAGCGACTGAATGAACTGATGTCAACTCTATTTTAGTTTTCTTGAGGAACCTCCATACTGTTCTCCATAGTGGCTACACCAATTTACATCCCCACCAATAGTGTAGGGGGTTGGGCAAGAAGATAGTAGTTTTAATGGATGAAGTTGGATCAATAAGTTAGACCTGGACCACTGGAGGGCTTTGTAAGCTAGTCTATAGAGCGTCTAAAGAGACTGCACATGTTTGCAAAGATAGTGAAGGAGCTGAAATGTAATAGCATATTGGTCTGACTTCAAAATCTATGCTCTCTTTGTATATATGGCTGAAATTCTGGGGGAAACTAGCATTAGTGGAGTGTGCAGAGAAAGAGAAACAGGCCACTGATAAGAACCATCAGGGAGAAGGAAAAAATCAGGAGGGAATTGAAAAGGGAAGATGTTCCACTGTATCATGAACTCTAGAGAAGTCACATAAGATACCTGGACCTGAGATTATGAATTAGGCTACTTAAGAGTGAAAGTCAAAATTATGGATAACTCATGTATTCCTTGGAGAAGGCAATGGCACCCATTCTAGTACTCTTGCCTGGAAAATCCCATGGACGGAGGAGCCTGGTAGGCTGCAGTCCATGGGGTCGCTAAGAGCCGGACACGACTGAGCGACTTCACTTTCACTTTTCACTTTCATGAGTTGGAGAAGGAAATGGCAACCCACTCCAGTGTTCTTGCCTGGAGAATCCCAGGGACGGGGGAGCCTGGTGGGCTGCCGTCTATGGGGGTCGCACAGAGTTGGACACGACTGAAGCGACTTAGCAGTAGCAGCATGTATTCTTTGGGGCTTCCCTGGTGGCTCAGATGGTAAAGAATCTGCCTGCAATGCGGGAGACCCAGGTTTAATTCCTGGGTCGAGATCTCCTGAAGAAGAAAATTGAGTTGCCTGGAGAATCCCATGGACAAGGTGGTCTGGTGTGCTACAGTCAGCTTATGGGGGTCACAAAGAGTTCGACACAAACTGAGAGACTAACATATGTACTCCTATGTCTATTTATGCCATATTTTCTTACACTTGACAGCTAAGCAAGAAAAGGCCAGATTCTCATTAGTTTCTTGTTCATCTTTCTATAAACAATTGATCTTGGGGACTATTGACTTTTCTTTTCAACTATCTCTGAAATCTGTTCATTTTTTTCTTCCTTTCCTTCCTCCCTCTCCTTATAAATCAGGTTCTTATTATCTCTCACTTACACAGTCACTTTATTATTAATACAACAAACTAGTAAATATAACATAAAAGCAGATTCAGATAGAGAACAAATTAGTGGTAACCAGTGCGGAGAGGTAAAAGGCAGAGAGGCAGTATGGGACAGGGAATTAAGAGGTACAAAGCTTAGAGCATAAGAAATGAGGATATATTGTCCAACATGGAGAAGATATAGCCCATATTTTATAATAACTATTGTTGTTTAGTTGCCAAGTCATGTCTGACTCTTCTGTGACCTCATAAACTGTAGCCCACCAAGCTCCTCTGTCCACGGAATTTTCCAGGCAAGAATATTGGAGTGGGTTGACATTTCCTCCTCCATATAATAACAATGAATGGGATGTAACCTTTAAAATTGTAAATCTCTATATTGTACATTTGTAACATATTGGTCATCAACTTTACTTCAATAAAAATAAAAATAATCATTTTACCTGCTTAGAAGTAATTAATGAAAAATGTATACAGTTATATTGTCATTTTATATCAAGTTGAGAAAGCATAGCCTTTCAGAGACAATTCTAGGAAAAAATCACAGATCTGACATCAAAAGACCAGACTAAACATATAAAAGTAGTATAAAAATCAGTGATTAAATCTTTTTCACTGTATTAATAATGTCAAGAAAAAGAACAATTCTCTTCAGGTTGCTTTAAGCAAAATATTTGTATTAATTTTTATTTTGAGCTAGTTTCATACCAGACATATTTAATTTTTTTTGTACCTATAGAAAGCTAAGGTTTTCATAAGCAAATGTTGACTCTATCCAACACTATATCAAATAGTTGAGACAGGAAGGATATTACTTAATGGTTATATATTGTTACCCTGCTTATTTAACTTATATGTAGAGTACATCATGAGAAACGCTGGGCTGGAAGAAGCACAAGCTGGAATCAAGATTGCTGGGAGAAATATCAATAACCTCAGATGTGCAGATGACACCACCCTTATGGCAGAAACTGAAGAGGAACTAAAGACCCTCTTGATGAAAGTGAAAGAAGAGAGTGAAAACGTTGGCCTAAAGCTCAAAATTCAGAAAACTAAGATTATGGCATCTGGGCCCATCACTTCATGGCAAATAGATGGGGCAACAGTGGAAACAGTGTCAGACTTTATTTTTTGGGGCTCCAAAATCACTGCAGATGGTGGCTGCAGCCATGAAATTAAAAGACGCTTACTCCTTGGAAGGAAAGTTATGACCAACCTAGATAGCATGTTCAAAAGCAGAGACATTACTTTGCCAACAAAGGTTCGTCTAGTCAAGGCTATGGTTTTTCCTGTGATCATGTATGGATGTGAGAGTTGGACTGTGAAGAAAGCTGAGGACTGAAGAATTGATGCTTTTGAACTGTGGTGTTGGAGAAGAATCTTGAGAGTCCCTTGGACTGCAAGGAGATCCAACCAGCCCATTCTGAAGGAGATCAGTCCTGGGTGTTCATTGGAAGGACTCATGCTGATGCTAAAACTCCAATACTTTGGCCACCTCATGCAAAGAGCTGACTCATTGCAAAAGACCCTGATGCTGGGAGTGATTAGGGGCAGGAGGAGAAGGGGACGACAGAGGATCAGATGGCTGGATGGCATCACTGACTCAATGGACATGGATTTGGGTGAAACTCCGAGAGTTGGTGATGGACAGGGAGGCCTCCTGTGCTGCAATTCATGGGGTCACGAAGAGTCCGACACGACTGAGCGACTGAACTGAACTGAACATGATTAGGTGTTTAACACTCACATGACTAACCAGTTTTGGTCTCAGATATTTTTTTTTAAACTGTAGCTTTAATTGTGCCATATCTAATTTCTCTGAAGCTTAAATAGATGTCTAGCACATAATAATTGTTTAATAAGTATTAAACATTTTTACTCTGCCATATATTTTTATAATTAAATAATTTACTATGAATCAGGGTTTTTTTTTAACATTCTTCTGATTTGAAATTCTGTACATTTATAAAAACAAGTTTTGGGGGAATATGGCTAACTGTATTTTATTTACCAATTTGTACTGCTTCTAAGGATCTCAAAGTTGCTCTCATCTTAAAAGTCTGGATTATGAATATTTTGAATACTAAATTCCTATACTTAAAAAAATTTATAAGGATTTAAAATATCATGTTAGTGTTTTGTGTATGGCAAAGTGAGTCAGTTATACATATACATATATATATACTCTATTTTTGATCCTTTTTCCTACATAGACCATTATGGAGCACTGAGTAGAGTTCTTTGTGCTATACAGTATGTCCTTATTAGTTATCTCTTTTACAAAAGTAGTATGTATTTGTCAATCCCAATCTCCCAATTTATAACTCCCCGAATTTTCCTCTGGTAACCGTAATTTGTTGGAAGACTTCTTTTACTTTTATTCTCTAATATATATTTCCTCCATCTCTGCTCCTATATTTTTCTTTCTTGGGATTGTGAAACTCAGTATAGAGTCATTATATGCACATCCTGTCTTCCACTTTCTAAGCCAAAAAAATTCATCTTAAATTTTCTTGATTCTTTGTCATGTATCTACAATCTGTAATTTGTTAAATCTTTTAAAAGTTATTCTCTATGCTTCCTATACTAGATTAAATATTCCTTTTAAGTCTTTAATTAAATATTAAATAGATTCTGTATTGACAGTAGAATTGCTTTCTACTGAATATGTGAATTTTTCTTGAAAATCTATTTTATATATATATTTTTTAATTTCTTCTGTTCCTCAATTTTTACCTTCTGTTCCGTCCAAGTAGAAACACTTTACAGTTTCCTGATTGCCAAGGATCCATCTTCTATTTTCCAATCACTTCAACAGACTTCTTTATATCGTGTGATGGTTTTATGAACCTAGTTTCCATGCAAATATAGTTAAAATACAATCTGGTACTGAAGTATTTTTTCCGTATTACCAGAGAGTATTGAATTTGCTATAGACCAATTTGTTGTCAGGCATGGTGCCATGTTTTGTTGTTGTTCAAATAAATGTGTCCTGGCACTGACAATGATTAGGACAAAATGCACCATTCTAACTGGCAAACTATTCAGAAAATTTCTGATTCATTCATCTCTGGCAATGAATCTGCCTTCAAACACTGACGGTGAACATCCATAGAAACCAAATATTTGCTGAAAGGTGTTTAAAGGATATTTAAAAATCAGAGTGAAATTATTTGCCTAAGAAATGAAATAAAATGTGCCTGAGCAAAGTTTTGTTTACCTAATGTGTAATCTTCACAGTCTGTACGGGGATAGATTGCATTCTGGTGTGTGGTAAGCACTGACTCCCTAGGAATCATCATCACAAACCAATAAATGTAGAGTCTGCTCTTAGTCTTTGAAGGGCAAAAAACCTGTGTGGTAATAAAGTGTTAAAAACATATGAAATGCTTTCCCACTTGTGGCTGGTGGAAATTCACTGCAGAGGAATGGAGAGAGAATTGACTTGGCTTTTCCCTTACTATAAGAGGACAAGGAAAATGAAACATTTTCAAAAATTAAAGACTCATTTTAAATATATATATTTTGTGATTCCAAAGTGAACTTCACAGATGTTTTATCTATAATTATCCATACCACTGCCCCTTTCTAATTATAGCACAGAAAAAATCAGTGAGGCCCAAAAATTAGAAAAAAAGAAAAACAAAAACTTAAATGGTTCTATATGTTTTAATCATTTTTTTTTTCTACTTAGGGATTGTGAGGACAAGCACCTAAAACTTTTTGCTTTTATTATTAACTTTCTGCTGCTGCTGCTGCTAAGTCACTTCAGTCATGTCCGACTCTGTGTGACCCCATAGACGGCAGCCCGCCAGGCTCCCCCGTCCCTGGGATTCTCCAGGCAAGAACACTGGAGTGGGTTGCCATTTCCTTCTCCAATGCATGAAAGTGAAAAGTGAAAATGAAGTCACTCAGTTGTCTCCGACCCTCAGCGACCCCATGGACTGCAGCCTTCCAGGCTCTTCCATCCATGGGATTTTCCAGGCAGGAGTACTGGAGTGGGGTGCCATTGCCTTCTCCATATTAACTTTCTAGAGTACTTTATTTAATCAAAAGATAAGTGGAAATCTACAGTTTTTCTTACTTTCACAAGTTGACTTTATGTTTATGACTTTGTTAAATCTATATTTTATTTTTCATATGCTGAAATTTATTGAGTAAGGTTACTAATACCCAAACCTGTGGCAAGTGCAAGTGACTTTCTCACCTTAGCCATGGAGGCAGATGGAAAGTTCATGTATAAATGAATGGGCTACAACCAGAGCCAGACACACAAGAGAATTTTTCAACCTTCAGTGCATGCCCTTCTCTGCTTTTTCTTTTACCCTAGTAATTTTAAACAGTATGTGAACTGAGAACTTCCAGATGTTCAAGCTGAATTTAGAAAAGGCGAAGGAACCAGAGATCAAATTGCCAACTTCTGAAAGGAAGAGAACTTCAGGAAAACATCTACTTCTGCTTCCTTGACTACACTAAAGCCTTTGACTGTGAGGATCACAACAAACTGTGGAAAATTCTTCAAGAGTTGGAAATACCAGATGAGCTTACCTGCCTCCTGAGAAATCTGTATGCAGGTCAAGAAGCAACAGTTGGAACTGGACATGGAACAATAGTCTGGTTCCAAACTGGGAAAAGATCATGACAAGGCTGTATACTGTCACCTTACTTATTTAACATTTATGCAAAGTACATCATGCAAAATGCCGGACTGTATCACGCATAAGCTGGAATCAAGATTGCAGGGAGAACTATCAGTAACTTCACATATGCAGATGACACTACCCTTATGGCAGAAAGTGAAGAGGAATTAAAGAGCCTCTTGATAAAAGTGAAAGAGGAAAGTGAAAAACCTGGCTTAAAACTCAACATTTAAAAAATGAAGATGATGGCATCCAGTTCCATCACTTCATGACAAATAGATGGGAAAACAATGTAAACAGTGAGAGACTTGACTTTCTTGGGCTCCAAAATCACTGCAGATTGTGACTTCAGACATGAAATTAAAACACACTTGCTCCTTGGGAACAAAGCTATGACCAAACTAGACAGCATATTAAAAAACAGAGACATTGCCTACAAAGGTCTGTCTAGTCAAGGCTATGGTTTTTCCAGCAGTCATGTATGGATGTGAGTGTTGGACAATAAAGAAAGCTGAGTGCCAAAGAATTAATGCTTTTGAACTATGGTGTTTGAGAAAACTCTTGAGAGCCCCTTGGACAGCAAGGAGATCCAACCAGTCCGTCCTAAAGGAAATCAGTCCTGAATATTCATTGGAAGAACTGATGCTGAAGTTGAAACTGCAATACTTTGGCCACCCAATGTGAAGAGCTGACTCATTGGAAAAGACCCTGATGCTGGGAAAGACTGAAGGCAAGAGGAGGAGAAGACGACAGAGGATGAGTCAGTTGGATGGCATCACCGACTCGATGGACTTGAGTTTGAGCAAGCTCCGGGAATTGGTGATGGACAAGGAAACCTGGCGTGCAGAAGTCCATGGGGTCACAAAGAGTCGGACACAACTGAGCAACTGAACTGAACTGATCTGAAGTAATTTTACTTTGATGGGTCAAGAGAAAGAATTGCGGAGTCTGGCTCAACGATCTAGAAGGGTCATTTGTTTCCGTTGGGAGGGAGAAAATATAAGTACCTTACAGGCAATCAGAATCCTCAGCTAATGTTGTACCTCTTGGCTCAAAGACACATTTATATCCTGATATATACTCTCTATATTTTCCTCTGACACCGTAAGAGAACCATACTTGAGGGAATATTTCAAGGTAAGTTATTGCCAGAAATGTGACAGCATGAGGGAAAACACTGTATTTCTTTGCCAGTCTATCACTTAACGGTACATTTCCCAGCTACTTCACCTAGCTCCCTGTGTGGGTCACAGAGTGTCGCCTCTCTGTGGATGTTTACCTTGGCATGATCTTGCCTCTCTAATTTTCTTCACCCTCCCTAACCTTACTGGGGCAGGAGGCCCCTTAATATTCAGGAAACCAGACAGAATTAAACTTTGTTTTAAAGTGAGTCAAGGGAAGACAGCAGGGTGTGTATGGACAAGGAAAACTGAAGTATATTTCTGTATCAAGGTCAGTCAGTCTGTCTGTAACTGGCCTCTGCAATTCTGGTATCAGTCCCTCTTCCTTCTGTTGACTGTTCTTCAGCAAAGAGATGCTTCTACAAAGTTCACAATCTCTGTCTTTCCTTTTCTCTTTAAAAACTTTGAAAACCTCAGTTTTTTAGGGTGAAAATTAAAAGATTCAGAACATAACTAAAATAACTACAAAAATTCACAGGTAATTACATTGTGTGTATGTGTGTGCCTAGTCATGTCTGACTCTTTGTGACCCCATCGACTGGCCTCTTTGTCTATGGGATTTCCCGGGCAAGAATACTGGATTAAGTTGCCATTTCCTTCTCCAGGGGATCTTCCCAAGCCAGGGATCAAACCAGCATCTCCTGAGTCTCCTGAATTGACAGGCAGATTCAACACTGTACATCAAAATAGTTGTTAAGTCAACTCTGTGTTATGTTATGGTTTGAGGGGAGCTTTTTTCTCTCTAATAATACTTTCTTGAATAATCATAGAACAATGATTTGATATATTGGTGGAGGGGGGAACTGATATATCTTTTGTGATCATTTGAGTCCTGTAAAGTTGTTTGGCTCTTATTTACAAATAGTGTTCTTTGCATAGCCTTGCTCATTTCAGCTTGTTGTAAAAAAAAAAAAAAAATCTACTGAAAGTTTTATTGATATTGTGTTCAGTCCATCAATCAGTTTGGGAGAGAATTGCCACCTTAATAATATTGAATCTTTGGATCCATGAACATGATACATGTGTATGTGTATTTTAAGTCTTAATTTTTTTAGTGCTATTTTATAGTTTAAGTATATAGGTTTTGCACATGCATTATCAAATTTACTCTGAAGTATATCATGTTTTTTGATGGTATTATAAATGTCACTGTATATTCTATTTCGCTTTTTACATAATCACCACTGTAAAGGCATATACATTCACTTCCAATAAACCAGTGTTTATTTATAGTTTTGAGTGTAATGGAGTAGCATATTTGTGAAAAAAAGGCACACTTGGCCTATTAGTGTGCAGCCCAGTAGTTGAAAACTACTTAATGCTTACAATTTTAGCCAGTTGCTTCTGAGCCAGTCTAGATATTCTGTAGTAGCCAAGAAATAATGGCATGTTTATCTATTAAGGTGGCCAATGAATAAGACAGGAAATACCTGAAATTACTGGGAAATTATTAACTTTAAGGATTCTTATATATTGTTCATTTAATTTTCTTATAAACCACGTGTCAAGGTTATTTTGAAGAGACTAGAGGGATGAAGGAATTTGCCAAGGTTTTATAGCCATTTAACGGTGACCTGGATTTGGACTGGGGCCGGGGTAGTTGCTCAGGTCTGCCATCCCCCTAGTGAGTGGAACATACGTTTGGCCACTCATTTTTTAAAAACTTTTCTAACTGTGATTCTTGGTTCCTAACATCATTTTCTGAGCCTTGTTCTCAAAGAAGCAAAGTTGGCAGAAATTTCATCTTTCCTAAGAGGAAGTCCCAACGAGCAACACATTCGTGGACCGAAAGCTCAGCCTTGCTTTTGTATTGAGTTTTTATCCTCTTCTTTTCAGAAACCAGTTTCTCATTTAAAACCCAGGTGCAGTTACTTTCCATTTTTGTTCACACACACAACAAAAAAATTGGCTTACTTATGGGAAGGAAGGCAGTCACTTAGCCATGTGGCCTGGAACTTGATTTGCCACAAAAATTGATGGAAATAGTGTATCTGGAGATAAATCCAGAGTTAGAGCCAGGAATTGATTTTTTTTTTTCCTATTTGTAGTTACTTACTCTCAAGTTTCAGAAAAGTCTCATGACTTGTGTGAACTCTTTGGACTGTCCTTATACATTGACTGGTGTTACACAAGCTTGGAGTTATATATGTATTAAAATTGACTCTGAGATTTGTGAAAATTTTGTTAATCACTAGGACATTTCCTATCCACCCATCAGTTGGATAAGCTGAGTAAGCATCATCACCACTATCTACCTAATGTTCTGTTGGGCTATGCTTAGTCAGTCATGTCCAACTCTTCACAATCCTAGGAACTGTAGCCCGCCACACTGCTCTGCCATGGGGATTCTCCAGGCATGAATACTGGAGTGAATAGCCATGCCCTCCTCCAGGGGATCTTCCCAACCCAGGGATCAAACCCAGGTCTCCCTCATTGTAGGCAGATTCTTTACCATCTGAGCCACCAGTGAAGTCTGCAGCTCTAGGCAGTAGCATCAGTCATGTTAGATACTCTTTCATCTTTTCCAAACTCTACTTATCTTACCTGTTCTTTATTTTAGACCACTGTATCACATCTCAAGTCTCAATCTTCATAGAAACCACTGGAAGATCTCGTAAAAGGCAGACTTGGATAAGGTAGGACGAGATATCTCATAACTAAATTATTAATAATATCAGTTTTTAGTAATAGTGGTGGTGTCAATGCTTCTGATCCAAAGTCCACTTGGAGTAGAAAGGCTTTAGTTTTGTTGTCTTTTGAGTGTGGTCCTAGACCAGCAACATTACTACTACCTTGGAACTCAGAAATGTATACCTTTCGGCTCTGAATCTGATGCCAACTCGAGTTTGAGGAATCACAGCTTTAGACCACTTTCTGTCACTCCATTTCCTTTGACACTTGCCTTTGCCCAAGTGCACATAAAATCTCTGTTAGACTAGCTGAAGCGTCTTCTAGCTGGTCTCCCCCAGGTCACAAATTGCTATAAGCCATCCTCCACATTACTGCCACACTGATTTGTAAATTGAAAATTGGAAGAATTTGTACTCCTCAGATCTCTCTGGTGCCCCCTTTATTTGCAAAATAAAGTCTAAAGTTTGTAACCTGCATGTTACAAACATTAAATAAATAGAATTATTAAATAAATAAATTTATTAAATAAATCTTAATGAGTTGCAAGCAGGCAGTGATGACTCAACTTAAAATTTATAGATTGAATATCATTTGTGGATGCAAAGGGTCATTATATGAGACAATTCATACAGGAAAAAAATGAGGATGACTCAGGGAAAAGAGTGTTTTGAACTTGGTCTCCCCAATTGTGAAAGAAGCATGGGTAAAAATAGAATGGTAAATCTGAGAGATGCTAGAGCAGGTTTTGCCTCTATTCAGGAAATAGTAATGATAGTTCTTGTTGCTCTGTGAGAACTGGTTGAATGATATCCCTCAGCCTCAAGAGGAATTTTTGAAAGAAATTCTAGAATAAGGAGAGGAAATTTTGAGTTAAATTGTAGAGTTTGGAAAGTTACAAGTATCTGTAATTGCTTTGTTTCAATGCCAGACTTT
The DNA here is from genome assembly GCF_003369695.1 of Bos indicus x Bos taurus. Classification (NCBI taxonomy): domain Eukaryota; kingdom Metazoa; phylum Chordata; class Mammalia; order Artiodactyla; family Bovidae; genus Bos; species Bos indicus x Bos taurus. The sequence goes on from NC_040079.1 coordinate 84,988,254, forward strand.
TTTTTTTTTTTTTAATATGAAGGGCATTAAATACAGCTGGTATGGTTTTTTCCAATCTCGGTGCCACAATTTGGCATTTTGGTGTAAGGAATAAAGTTTAAAAATGTTTTTCACACTCTCTCATTTTGGTTCCCCATGTCTGTTTTTTAGGTTACGTAGATGAGCCTTCTTATAAAGTTTCTTTCAGAAGTGTTCAGTGTGATATTTTCCTTTTGAAAATTGAGCCCATAGGTGTGGTTATAGCCAATGTCGTTTAAAGGGATTTTAAGGACTAGCCTGATGAAGCCCATAATTAGGTCAATTTAAGATTATCTTGCTATGTTGCAGATGTTTTCCTTTCATTTGAAAGCTTTTACTTTTGCTTTGATTTTATTTTAAGGATATTGTCAAGTACTGTACGAGTCAAAGTTAATTAAAAGTAGGTTAGAAAGTAGAAAATGAAGAAAACACTTTCCAAAGAAAACAGACCATGTAGTTTTATAAAAACTTGCATTGAAATTTACCTCAAGTTTTGCTAAAAGTTACTGGCACTGGTAATGATGCCTTTAAGTTAGATTAACTTCCTGATTGATTTTATGTAAACAGATGAATGAACCTATTATAGCAAAGGATGAAATGAATATATTATTTGTCCACATTATTTCTTTTCTGTAACTCTAAGGAAAAGTAATTGACTTAAGAAGATGGACTCTCCCTTAAGTTCTATGAGTCTAGACACTTGAATATCATAATTATCAGCAAAACAGAGTTTTAAGAAAACTGATTCAGTTTTAGAACTTTGTGTAAATCATTTATTTTTCTGGGATTCAGTATCCTGAATTACAGTATGGATTAAATTATCATGAAAGATTCTTTCAGGCTATGGTATTCTGATTTGGTAAGTGGTCAAGAAGTTAATGTCTTTTTTTTTTTACAATGAAAGATGGCTCCATGATTTATTTATTCTTTACCTGCCATGTCATTCTTCATTCCCTGACATGCAGAAACTTCATTAATATACAGAATATATATCTGGATGGGCTTTCAAGTAGTACTGAATACCAACTCTACTTTGAAACTTGTATTGCATTCAGTTAAAACATTAATGCTTATCTCACAGATCTATCAACAGGATCATTTCATTATATTTTTTACATGACTGTTTTTCAACAGTTGGAGCAATAAGCATCTCTCTATTTTTTTTAAAGTTTCAAATATTTCACATAAATCTTCACAAAATATAATTCAAAAACTCAGAAACCACAAATATATGAAAGCCATGTTAACCATTTTTTACTAGATCTACTTTCTCAGATTCATCTTTGTTTTTTGAACACAAGTGTTAAACCAATTTATTTCTACATAGCTTCCTACTTAGTATGATTTGGAGACACGCCTATGCCTAGCATAAATAGTAGATGACTGTAAAAACATTTGAAGTGTTATTTGTCCTGTCTAATATGAATCCTTTGTACATATTTATGTATGTGCAACCAAGAGCCCTTTTGTTTGCTCAATAATATGTGTAAATAGATGATTTGTAAGTAATTATTGCTTTCCAATTACTCAGCTTTCACAGATGAGGAAAGTAGAATTGAATGAATATCTGAGGCCATTATATCATAGTAAGCAGAAAAATTGTCATTTTTCAAATGTTTCCCTAAATTGAATTGAGCTAGAAGTTCATAGAGAGTACAAGAAATCATGTACTCACATGGAAACACCTGCATGGAAGCTATACTGGGAGAAGGGCTGGGAACAAGGAACCAAAATAGATGATGGACTTTGGGACAAGTTTGCCACGTGTGTGTGTGTGTGTGTGTGTGTGTTTGCCACATAACACCCCTCAAACAACACTGTTGGCGTTTTGGTGCCTTGCATTTCATGAGATTCTGAAGGTACGTGAGAAGGGACACAAGACTGGCAGAACATACAGGCCATGTTCAGAGTATCAAGAAGCCTTATTCTAGAATTAGATCATCTGCCACTTGAGAAATTAGCCTGATAAGTGCAGTTTTTCTTTCGCTTGTTTCCTTTTCCATAAATATGTTGATGAGAAGTTTTTTCAATCTCACAGGAACATATGGTTAAAGTAGATAGTGTACTTGAAAGTGCTTTCCAAAAGTATCAAGTAGTTTACAGTTCTGTAGTATCATTGTTGATAAATAAAGATGACCAAAGTAGACTGGAAATTTAACATGTGGTAGCCATAATGCAAATTCCTCAAATGTACCACTTAATGTATAATGAACAATAACTCTATAAAATACTGATGGATAATCTTTTAGCTTCACTTCACCAGTGAGGATACAGGTTTATCCATGCTCCTAGAGATAATAAAAGAGAGCTAGAATTCATACCTAGGATGAATGACACACAAAGTCACTTTCTGAACATCTAGTAATTACCAGGCACCATATTAGATTGCTTAGGTTTATATTTCATAAATATTTAAATATTGTCCTCAAAAGTCTCTTAAGGAATAGAGATAGAATTCAAAGTCTATAGATTTCTGATTCTGTTTCAGATTGTCAAAACCACTGTTTCAATATTTCTTCCATATTTTAGCAGCTCTTCAAAAACTGAACATTTGACATATAAATTTTTATTTTATACCAAAAATACTGCATCACAAAAAGTATAGATTCTCAAAAAACATTTTACGATTAATGTTAAACATTTCTATTTTTGAATACAAAACAACCTAGCATATGTATGAAAAAAATGCTCATAAATATGTCTTATGATGGTGTGAGCCTGCCTTAAAAAAGGTTTTCAGGATATTTAGTATCTTCCTTGCTTACTCTTTAAGAATTATTAATGAAAGGCAGATTATGCCCCAGACATAATTCTCTGAGGGATATTATATGAAATCTGTGGTTGTTGAATATACTAAATTATTTTATTAAAAATATACATTAATCTCTTGTCACATTGTTTGCAAATATTTTCTACCATTCTGTGGTTGTCTTTTCATATTTTTATTATTTCTTTTGCTATGAAAAAGCTTTTCGGTGTAATTTGGTTCCATTTGTTTATTTTGTGTTTCTATCCATTATTCTAAGAGACAGGTTGGAAATAATACTGATAAAATTTATGTCAAAGAGCATTTCCTATGTTTTCCTCTGAGAGTTTTATAGTATCTGGTCTTACATTTAGGTATTTAATCCATTTAGAGTTTATTTTTTGAGTATAATGTAAAAGAATGTTCTAATTTCTTTTCTTTTCTTTTTTTTTTTTTTTTACACACAACTATCTAGTTTTCCCAGCATCATTTATTGAAGAAACTCTGTTTTCTCCATTGTATAGTCTTGCCTTCTGTGTGCAGATAAGTTGACCATAGGTATGCGGGTTATTTCTGGATCTCCTATTCATTGATCTATTTTCTATTTTTATGCCAATACTATACTTTTTTGATGACTGTCACTTTGTAGTATAGTCTGGCACCAAGGAACCTGATCCTTCCAGCTCCATTTTTCTTTCTTAAGATTGCTATGCCTATTTGGGGGCTTTTGTGTTTCCATAAAATTAAAAAATTTTTTTTCTACTTCTGTGAAAAATGCGATCGGTAATTTGATAGAAATTGCATTGAGTCTTTAGATTGCCTTGCATAGTATGGTCATTTTGACAACATTAATTATTCCAGTTCAAGCACGTGGTATATCTTTCCATCTATTTGTGTCACCTTCTATTTCCTTCACCAGGTCTTATTTTATTTATTTATTTATTTTTTTTAGTACAAGTCTTCTGTCGCTTTATGTATAGCTGTTCCTAGGTATTTTATTCTGTTTTGGTGCAATAGTAAACAAACAGCACATGTAGCTCAATATCAAAAAAATAAACAGTCCAATCCAAAAAATGGGCAGAAAACCTAAATAGACGTTTCTCCAAAGAAGACATACAGATGGCCAAGAGGCATGTGAAAAGATGCTCAATATCACTAAGTATTAGAGAAAAGTGAAAGTGAAGTCACTCAGTCGTGTCCGACTCCTTATGACCCCATGGACTATAGCCTACCAGGCTTCTCCGTCCATGGGATTTTCCAGGCAAGAATATTGGAGTGGGTTGCCATTTCCTTCTCCAGGAGATCTTCCTGACTCAGGGATCGAGCCCGCATCTCCCACATTGTAGGCAGACGCTTTTCCGTCTGAGCCACCAGGGAAGTCAAAGAAGGAGGCAAATCAAAACTACAATGAAGTGTTACCTTATATCAGTCAGAATGGCCATCATCAAAAAATCTACAAACAAATGCTGGTGAGGGTGTGGAGAAAAGGGGTCCCTGCTACACTGCCAGTGGAATGGAAATTGGTACAGCCATCATGGAGAACAGTATGGAGGATCCTTACAAAACTAAAAATAAAGCTACCATGTAATCCATCAATCCCACTCCTGTGCATATATCTGGAGAAAACCATGGTTCAAAAGGATACACACACCCCAGTGTTCACTGGAACACCGTTTGAAATAGCCAAGACATGGAAGCAACCTAAATGTCCACTGACAGATGAGTGGATAGAGATGTGGTACAGGATACAGTGGAACATTACTCAGGCATTAAAGAGAATGAAATAATGCCATTGGCAGAAGCGTGTATGGACCTGGAGATTATCACACTCAGTGAAGTAAGTCAGATAGAGAAAGACAAATACCGTATGATTTCGCTTATATGTGAAACCTAAAAACATTATATAAATGGACTTCTTTACAAAATTTAAACAGACTCATAGGATTAGAGAATGAACTTATGATTACCAGGGAGAAAGAAGGAGGAAGGAGGGATAAATGGGAGTCTGGGGTTGACATATACACAGTACAATATTTAAAATAGTCAACAAGGACCTACTGTATAGCACAGGGAGTTCTGCTCAATATTCTGTAACAAGTTAAATTGGAAAAAGAATGTGAAAGAAAATAGATATATGTATATGCATAACTGAAAACTTTGCTGTATACCTAAAAATAATACATCATTTTTAATCAATATAAACTATTTTTAATTTAAAAAATCATATTTAAATATTTCCTACTCATCAAGGGAAATATCACTATTAACAATTTCCTCTGGTTTTACAAATAATTTTTGCACCTGAAATTGTCATTAAAGTCAGCCTTGGTTGGTAAAAAACTATTCTTTCAACCCCTTCTCTAAATTAGCATTATCAGCTTTCAATTGAGCTATTCATAGCCTAACTACAATTTGATGCATGCTGAATACTCCTACCCTCTCCCTGCTAGAAAATCACTGTATGATATTTTAAAAAACCAATAATCGGAAATGGATCTATGTCTAAGACATGAACCACAGGTACTCATGACTAAATTCAGGAAGAGAAAATATAAGCAACTGAAAACATGAGGGCTTTGTGCATGACAGATGGGCAATAAAAACAAAAGTAAAAATAATGTAAACAAATATTTTAAGATTTTATGTGGGTGACAGGAATTGTTCACAATCTTGTGTTAGATACTGCCTAAAAGGAAGTGTTTTTTCATTCATTCTGGATATCACACATTTCTGTACAAATTGGATCTAACACCTATTATCGAAGAACTCATCACAGTGGTCTGCTGCTGCTGCTGCTAAGTCACTTCAGTCGTGTCCGACTCTGTGCGACCCCATAGACGGCAGCCCACCAGGCTCCCCCATCCCTGGGATTCTCCAGGCAAGAACCCTGGAGTGGGTTGCCATTTCCTTCTCCTTACAGTGGTCTACTACATGTAAAAGGATTTGTTTTTCTTGTCAGAAGTAGGCAGTTCCTGGTGTAGTTTCTGTAGTTTAGATATTGGAGCCAAGTCACTGTTTCTCTTAGCCTTCTCATCATGGTTCTAAGAAGGCCGCTAGAGCTCCATCCATCCATGTCTTAGGCAGCAGGAATTATGATGGAACGAGAGCAATAAAGAATGCCTCCAACTGAGTCACACATCTTTAAAGTCTTTAAAATGTTTTCCCTAAACCTTGTCCAAGCACTCCTGCTTCCATTTCCCTGGCACCCTCATTGTTAAGTAGTCTAGGCCATGAAGATTTATACTTTAAAAATTACCACTAAGCCAAAAATAAGGATTCCATTACCAATGACAAAGATGAGAATGTACATGAGAGGGACAAGCAATAATTTCTGATACTACATCTAGTGAAACTGCTTCACAACTGACTGAAGAGAAAGGTTATATGATTAATAATTTGTATTTATTATTAAATTTTAGACCAGTTAGGAGTAAGAACATGAGTTCAATTATTAGATGGGAGCTATGATATATAAAAGTTAGTACTTTCCATCAGTCCATTAAAACACATTATAAAGAATGAAAAGAGAATTCAGTTCAACCAAACAACTACAAGCATCAGTTTCAAGATTTCATCAAAGAATTTTAATATTCCTTACACTTACTCTAATGTTATTACATAGATTTAAAAGAAATTCTAATCAAGATACAAGAAAAAAAAAATGCTTCCAGAAAAAAGAAATAAGATTTCATGTAAGAAAAAGAATGATCAAATTTATATGGCACTCATATGTTCCAATTTCAAAAGATCTTCAATTCTTTTCATTGTGATATTTTCAAAAGTAAAATGCCCAAATTATAACATAGTAATGAAAATTATTGGGAAATATATAAATTTCATTTTAGAAGCTTTCTAATGTATTTCTAACCTTCTTTTAAATGTTGCTTTATCATTTGGACTGTAAACAGAGTAACTGTATAGGGATATGTGGAATAAATCACGCAATTTGATATATATATATTTGAAGGCTGACTTAGTGACTGAAAAGTTTAAATACTTTTCTGCTAAATATGTTTCCTGTTTCTTAAAAGATTTAATAGCAATGCAAAGCCTTAATACTTTTGCAGTACTAATGTAGTTATTTGGGTCTTTCTGTAGCAGATAGAAATGAGTAAAAAAAAGTAACAATCCCCAAGTATAATTCCTTCTGGAAATCCCAGATAAGTTAATAAAGAACAAGTTAATTTAATCTTACAAAAATGTGCAGTTTACATGATGCATCTGATTAAGTGCCAGAACACTTTTTATTCAGTAAATATGCCTGTATGCATTTTCCTATATTACATTTTACAAATGACAGATGGCCCTAGCATGTGTTCTATCTTGGCATGCAATTTAAATTCCTGATTCCGGTGACTATGCATGGATGGATTTGTGTGCAGATGTGTGTGTGTGCCTCACATAAAAATATAGACATCCACACCACACATTCTTATCTCATGCTACAGGGGAAAAAAGTGCCTGATTATTAACAACAAATAATCTAAAAGGTCTAAGCTATGATTCAGTTCAGTTCAGTTCAGTTGCTCAATCGTGTCCGACTCTTTTGCGACCCCATGGACTGCAGCACACCAGGCCTCCCTGTCCATCCCCAACTCCCGGAGCTTACTCAAACTCATGCCCATTGAGTTGGTGATGCCATCCAACCATCTCATCCTCTGTCGTCCCCTTCTCCTCCTACCTTCAATCTTTCCCAGCATAAGATTACTTTATTTCTATAAAATAGAGTGAAGAGCTTCTCAGACACCTGAAGTAGATTTCTGGGAATATTCTATATTCTAAAATTTTAGTGTTGGGTGATCCTTTAGAGGTCATCTAGCTTCCCTTATTTTAAGAAAGTGACTTGAAGTCATACCTTGAAGAGTTTAAGTCGGTAGAAAAAGTAAACATGTAAGTTTGTGCTTAGTTACTCAGTTGTGTCTGACTCTTTGTGACCCCATGGACAGTACCCTGCCAGGTTCCTCCTGTCCATGGGGATTCTCCAGACAAGAATACTGGAGTGGGTATTCTTTCCCTCCTCCAGAGGATCTTCCCAACCCAGGGATCAAACCCAGTTTTCCCACATTGCAAGTGGATTCTTTACCATCTGAGCCACCAGGAAGCCCAAGAATACTGGAGTTGAGTAGCCTATCCCTTCTCCAGGGGATCTTCCAACCCAGGAGTTGAACCAGGGTCTCACTTATTGCAAGTAGATTCTTTGTTCAGCTGAGCTGTGGATAGATAATTTAATCAGAGCGATGGGCAATATAAGAGAAGAAGATTCAAATGAAAATACTAAAAATTAAAAACATAGTAACATCAAAAAATCATAATGGTGAAATATAAGGTCTGCAATAGATTCATTGCTAGACTTGACACAGCTAAGAAAAACTCACTAAAATCACCAAAAATGAAACAAAAATAAAAAACAGCAAAAAGGAAAAAACAGCAGAATAGCAAAAGGAAACAGAAGAGAGTGCCCAGGAACTATAAGAAAATAGCAGTTTTGTAAATGCATAATTGGGCTTCCCTGGTGGCTCAGTGGTAAAGAATCTACCTACCACAGCAGGAGACCAGGGTTCAGTCTCTGGGTCAGGAAGATCCCCTGGAGAAGGAAATGGCAACGAGCTCCAATATTGTTGCCTTTAGAATCCCATGGACAAAGGAGCCTGGTGGGCTACAGTTCATGGAATCCCAAAGAGTCAGGCATGCCATAGCAACTAAACAACAAGAAAATAATGCATAACGAATTCAAAAAGATGAAGAGAAAATGAGACCAATGAAACTTTTTAAGAAATAATGCCCAAGAATTTTTCAAAATTAGCAATAGACACTGAGCTATAGACCCAAGAATCTCAGAGACTACCGAGTAGAAGAAATTAAAACATACACATGCACATATCTAATAATATCAAACAAATTGCTGAAAATCAAGTCAAAATAAAAAATCTTGAAAGAAGCCAAAGGAAGAAAGGTATTATTTATACAGAAATGAGGATCAGAGGTACAATGGGCTTCCATATAAACCCAGGCAAGCAAGAACATAATTAAGTAACATTTTTATATGTTGAAAAAGAAAGGGAAAAAAATTCACACTGAATTCTATACTCAGTGAAAATATCCTTCAAAAAGATATTTTCTACAATAATCAAAACACCTGAAGACCTCCACTGCCAACAGATCAAATCTAAAAATCTATCTTAAATTAAGTTTCTCAGGCAGACAAAACATAAGAAACTTGTATCTACCCTCAAATTGCAGAGAATTCAAAATAGAATAAAATGAAATTTATTTCTCTTTTAAAAAAATGTTCTAAAAAGTAATCACATAAAGCAAATATAGGAATAATGTATTGTGTATTAGCAACATATACAAAATACATTGTCATGATGATATCATGTAGAATGGGAGAGGTACTGAGTTGTATCTGTATCAGTTGTTTTATGTGGAGTGGTATACTATTATTTGGACATTAAATCTGAGCAATATATATATATAGTAAAATTAAATGAAACTACCATTGTTTTTAAATAGTATCAATATCAACACATGAAATAAACTACAATTATAAAAATACTAGTACAGAGGATTACAGGAAAAAAGAAAGGGAAAAACAAAGTACCAATTTAAAATAATCACCTTAAACAGTAATGTTACAACATACAATTTAAAGGACAGAGATTGCCAAATGTGATATATAAAAAGAATGCAAACCCAAATATATAAGTTGTCTATAAGAAAGGCACTTTAAATGTAAACATAGGACTATAGTAAACATAATAGTTTTAAAAAAGAGCAAAAGAGAATAATAAAAATAAAATGATGAATAAAGATGTATCATGCAAACACATCAAAAGAATGCAGGAATATATCTGTTAATATCAGACAATGTAAATATCAGAATAAGGAGTATTATCAGACATAAATACAATTCTAAAAATGATAAAATAAGTCAGTGCTCCAAAAATACATCATTTTAAATGTTCACACACCTATATGAGGCAGAAAAAAAAAAAAAAAGAGTACAGAACTGAAAAGAAACAGAGACATATCCATAATTAAATGTAGGTTCATCAGTATTACTCTTTCATAATTTGTGGAACAAATAAGAAAATCACTAAGGATAAACATGACCTAAATAAGACAACCAAACAAATTGACCTAGTTAACATTTATAGAATGCATCTGAAAAACTGAACCATATCAGGATATACATCCTTTATATAAAGCTTAATAAATTTAAATAAAAGAAACTATTTCCTTGCTACACAGTGAATTTAACTAGACTTATAATAGAAAAATATCTAGAAAATGTCTCAAATATTTAGAAATTAAGAAACACATTTCTCAATAAATCATGGATCAAAGAAGTTTTGAAGAGAATTTGAAAATATTTTGAGCTAAGTTAAAACAAAAATACAACACATAAAGATGTGTGAAATACACATGTGCTTGGAGAACATTTATAAAATGCTTATATTAGAGAAGAATGATCTCACATCAGTGATGTAATTTTCCAACTAAAGTAGGAAAAGAACAGCAAATATGACTCAAAGTAGGCCGAAGGAAGGAAATAATAAAGATCAGTGCAAAAGCAATGTGGTTGAAAATGGAAAAACATAGAGAAAGTCAATGAACCCAAAGTGTAGTTATTGGAAAAGATGAATAAAACTGATGAAGCTCTATTCAGACTGGCAAATAAAAAGAGAAAAAACAGAATTTACTAATATTAGAAATGAAATAGGAACATCATGAGGGATCCCATAGATAGTTGAAGAAAAGAGAATCCTATAATTCTATGCTCATATATTCAGCAAAATAGATGAATGAATGCTTTCCTGGAAAAACAGTTTAATAGAACATGCAAAAATAAATCTATAACTCTGATAGTCTTGTGTCTATTTAGAAACTGAATTTATTCTTAAAAATTTTACAAGAAAGGAAAACTCCAGGTGTGGATGATTTCACTGATGAACATTAACAAATATTTAGGGAAAAAATAATGCTGATTTTACACAATTCTTTCCAGAAAATAGAAGAGGGGACACTTTCAAACTCACTTTCTGAGACGAGCAGTGCTCTCATGCCAAAATCGGATGAAGATGTTCTAGGAAAGCTCCAAACCCAGTATCATGAACATAGACACTGAAGTCCTGAATAAATTGAATTCAGAAATATATAGAAACAATTAAACATCATGAAAAACTGGGTTTCTTCCAAGAATGCAAAGTTGATTCAATATTTGAAAAATAAACAGTATAATTCACCATATTAACAAAGTAGAAAAACTATGAATATCTCATATACACAGAAACGAATTTTTTGACAAAATGCAATACCAATTCATGATAAATGCTCTCAGAAAGCTAGGAATAGATGAAAACTTCATTAACTTAATATTAACCAGAACATCTACAAAACAGTAGCAACAACAAAATTCTACATCTCACTGTATGCTTAATTCTGAAAAACTGAAATGTTTTCTACTAAGGTCAATAGTCATGTATGGATGTGCGAGGTGGACCATAAAGAAGGCTGAGCACCGAAGAACTAATGCTTTCGAATCGTGATGCTGGAGAAGACTTTTGAGAGTCCCTTGGACAGCAAGGAGATCAAACCAGTCAATCCTAAAGGAAATTAACGCTGAATATTCATTGGAAGGACTGATGCTAAAGCTGAAGGTCTAACAGGTTGGCCACCTGATGCAAACAGCTGCTGCTGCTGCTGCTAAGTCACTTCAGTCGTATCCAAGTCTGTGCAACCCCATAGACGGCAGCCCACCAGGCTCCCCCATCCCTGGGATTCTCCAGCAAGAACACTGGAGTGGGTTGCCGTTTCCTTCTCCAATGCATGAAAGTGAAAGTGAAGTTACTCAATTGTGTCTGACTCTTCACAACCCCATGGACTGCAGCCTACCAGGCTCCTCCATCCATGGGATTTTCCAGGCAAGAGTACTGGAGTGGGGTCCCATCGCCTTCTCCGGATGCAAAGAGCTGACTCATTGAAAAAGACCCCGATTCTGGGAAAGACTGAGAGCAAGAGGAGAAGAGGGAAGTAGAGGGTGAGATGGTTGGATGGCATCACCAACTCAATGGACATGAGTTTGGGCAAACTCCAGAAGATAGTGAAGGGCAATGAAGCCTGGTGTGCTTCAGTTCATGGGGTTGCAAAGAATTGGACCTAACTTAGCAATTGAACAACAACAATTCAAGGTCAGTAAAAAGGCAAAAATGTCCACTCTCACCATTCCTAGTCAGCATTGTTTTGGAAGTCCTAGTCAGTACTAAAGGCAAAATACAAAAACAAAAGCCCTATTGAATAGAAAAATATATATATTTTTTCTATTCTCAGTATGACTGTCTATGTAAAAATCTCCCCAAATTTAACTAAAAATTGCCAGAATTAAGTGTGTATCCAAGGCCATGCATTAAAAGATCAATACAAAAAGTCAAATCTCTATACACCATCAAAAAACAATGGGGATCTGAAATTAAACAAAAATAACTACAAATATAATAACATAAACAGAGAAATGCTTAAATATAAATATTCAAATGAATGCAATAACTCTATGCTAGAACCTGGGAGACAATAATGAAGTAAACAGAGAAATACTCTACAGAGGAGCCTGATCATGGATTTGAAGCTTCAGTTTTATTAAACTGTCAATTCTGTCATTTGCTTTATGGATTCAGTGCAATTCCAATCAAAATCTTTGAAATATATTTTTATCACTATTGACAGCATTATTCAAAATTTGTGTGGAAAGGCAAAGTATCCAGAATAGGCAAATAATTCTGAAAAAGAAAAACAAAATTGGAAGACTTGTCCTATGCAAATCAAAGGCTTACTATAAAGCTATAGAAGTCAATAGAGTGCGGTAGTGGAAGATGACAAGCACACAGATTATGGGACACAACAGAGAGCCCAAACAACCACACAAATATGCTGATTGTTGACAGTAGTGCAAAGGCAATTCAGTGGAGAAAGCATACTGTATGCATCAAATGTTGCTAAAAGAGCTGGACATTTGTTATCTAAAAACAAAAATTAAAAGTGACTTAAATCTCATACTTTGTATAAAATTAGCTCAGAAGATATCATAAATATAAATGTATAAAACTACGTAATTTCTAGAGTAAAACATAGGAGAAAATTCATATGACTTTGACAAAGAGGTTTCAGGTAAGACATAAAAGACATGAGATGTAAAGTATTAAAAAATTGAAAAGATTTCTCTGTGGCTATACCCAAAGGAGTTGAAAACTTACATCCACACAAAACCTGAACATAGATGTTTCAGTTCAGTTCAGTCACTCAGTCGTGTCCGACTCTCTGTGAACCCATGAATCACAGCACGCCAGGCCTCCCTGTCCATCACCAACTCCCGGAGTTCACTCAAACTCATGTCCATCGAGTCGGTGATGCCATTCAGCCATCTCATCCTCTGTCGTCCCCTTCTCCTCCTGCCCCCAATCCCTCCCAGCATCAGACTCTTTTCCAATGAGTCAACTTTTCTCATGAGGTGGCCAAAGTACTGGAGTTTCAGCTTTAGCATCATTCCTTCCAAAGAAATCCCAGGGCTGATCTCCTTCAGAATGGACTGGTTAGGTCTCCTTGCAGTCCAAGGGACTCTCAAGAGCCTTCTCCAACACCACAGTTCAAAAGCATCAATTCTTCGACGCTCAGCTTTCTTCACAGACCAACTCTGACGTCCATACATGACCACAGGAAAAACCATAGCCTTGACTAGATGGACCTTTGTTGGCAAAGTAATGTCTCTGCTTTTCAATATGCTATCTAGGTTGGTCATAACTTTTCTTCCAAGGAGTAAGCATCTTTTAATTTCATGGCTGCAGCCACCATCTGCAGTGATTTTGGAGCCCCCAAAAAATAAAGTCTGACACTGTTTCCACTGTTTCCCCATCTATTTCCCATGAAGTGATGGGACCAGATGCCACAATCTTCGTTTAGAGCAGCTTTATTCAGAATTGTCAAGATTTGGAAGCAATCAATGTGTGTTTTAGTGGCTGAATGGATAAATAATCTGTGCTACACCCAGACAATGGAACATCTTTCAGTATTAAAAAGAAATAAGCTATCATGCTATGACAAAACATGGAGGAAACTTAAGGACATGATACTAAGTGAAAGATGCCAATCTGGAAAAGGCTACACAATACATGATTCCAACTACATGACATCTGGGAAAAGCAAAAATATGGAGACAGTAATGATCAGCATGTGCTAGACTTTGGAGAGGCGAGGAGGGGCCAAAAGTTGGGGCACAGAGAATTTTCAGGATGGTGAAAATACAGTACTATATATATGTATGCAGACCCGTAAAATATACAACGGCGAGAGTGAACTGTAAGGCAAACTGTAGGCTCTGAGTCATTATGATGTGTCTGTGCAGGTTCGTCAGTTACAGCAAGCCTACCACTCTGGTTGAGGCCCGTGATAATGGGGGAGGCTGTGTATATGTGGGGTACCTGGGAAATCTCTGTAACTTCCCCTCAGTTTTGCTGTGAACCTTAAACTCTTCTAAAGGAAAGTCAATTTAAAAAATTGACTAAGACTTGATAATTTTTTAATCTCTTTATGAAATGCTCTCTTAAGTGACTGAAAAAGATAACAGCATGAAAGGAAATATTCACCAGTAACATATCTGATTATAATTTTTTTCCAAAATACATTAAAAACTTTTAACATTCAACCATGAGAAAGCAATCCAATAAAAAAAAATGGGCTAAATAAGTAGACACTTCATACAGACATACAGTTGGCAAAGAAGCGTATGAAAAATCAGTATAAACAGTTAACAAACTGCAAATTAAAATCAGATACCACCACAAACAAAAAGGACATACCACTACAAGTCTGTCAGGATGGCTAAAATTTGAAAAACAGAAAATTGACAGTACCAAGGGCTGCAGAGGATCTGGAACTCCGGGGATATGCATACACTGCTGGGGGAAATGCAGTATTATGGAAAACAGTTAAATACTTTCTTTATAAAATGAAACTGCGATACAGTACTCATCCTCCTAGGCATTTAAACCAAGTAAATTGATCAAAAAAAAAAAAAAAAAACTGTATAATACCATTCGTATGACAATTTAGAAAAGCAAAAATCTAAAAACAAAAAAAGAGATCAAATTTGCCAGGCACTGAGGGTAGATTGAGCCCAAGGGTGTCACCAGGAAGCACTTAGAATTGATAAAACTGCTCTATATGATAATGTGGCAGTAGGTATATGATTATATGCTTTTGTTAAAACCCATAAAACTGTACACCACAAAGAATGAATATTTCTGTATGCAAGTTAAGAATTAACCCAAATGTTTGGGGAGCCCAAGATAAGATGCAGCCTGTGACAAATGAACCCAACTGTATTCCAAATGCCTGACATATCTACATAGAAAAGGGTGGGGAGAAAGGAACTTCACACACACACACACACACACACACACACACACAGGAGAAAATGAGGAAATACACAGGGACAGACCTCATAAGAGAACTATAGACCCAGTTCCCTATGGCTTTTTGCTCAATGGTGTACTACCTCTGATTTTGTCATCTTAGTTAACTTTAGTTTGGGAAAATTATAACAAAAACCTAAGTAAGTCCATGTAGATTTTCATGTCTCTATAGTTTTTATAATCATGAAGTTACTTTGTTGTCTTTATCTGTTGAGAACTGTAATTTTGTTCTCAGGTTCCCTAATTTAAAACAATGTCATCACCAACAGAAAAAGTGCAATTGTGAGCAGTGTTGTCCTCCTCCAAATTATTGAAAAAGCAGCAGTTTTTTCTGTGTGCTTTAAAAATATCTCTTCAATCAATATATAGTTCTTTGTTTATTAGAATCTTCAGAATTATAGACCTCTTACACTGCAATGCTAATATCTAATATTTTGAGAGAAAAAAGATAAATACATTATTTTCAAAACAGCTTACACTTTAGTGTTTCCTGGAACTTTAGGCATCTGCTGTGTTGCTAAAATATGCAGCTATTTGATCAATGGACTGTTGGCTAAGAAAGCTTGCCCTTCTCCCATCTCCAACCTGGTGTGCCATCCACTTGGGTTCCTTTTTGTCTGAACACTTTGCCTGACATCTCAAAGGAGTTTATACTCTTTAGCAGTAACATGTTACTATTATTACTACTATTATTATCATCATCACCATCATTATTATTATTGATTTTTCAGCTTGTTTGTGATTAATTTGAACTCCCTACTTCCCCCATAGAGCCTCCTTCTTCTTGATTATTCACCAGAAGTTTCTGATTTGTAGTTTTACCAAATGCTAGGCTCAATTTTGTTATAAATTCTATTCCTCCTCTGAAGGAATGTGTGATCTGTTTTAGGTATGAAGGACAAAGTTGGTGGGAAGGGCAGTGGCCCAGGAGACATCTAATAGTGATCTGGTTACACTTTCACTGCACTGAAGCTTCATTTTCTTTAGGAACTAATGTGCTATTTCTTTGCTGGTGATCTTGGGAAAGCCGCTAAATATTTCGCTGGGTTACCTGATAACAAGATAATTGGAGGAAATATGTTTAGAAAATTCTTAGATCAATGCAAGTGACCCCAAAATGTTTTATCTAAATTAGCATTTCTAAATATATAAGTACACTTGAAGATAATAGAGACATGCATTAAAATGAAACAAGCTATGGGGGACTGGAGAAAGGCTTCTAGGTCCTAAAGACAATCCTTAGCTGTCAGCTAGCATTGGAGAACACAAT
The DNA here is from genome assembly GCF_003369695.1 of Bos indicus x Bos taurus. Lineage (NCBI taxonomy): Eukaryota > Metazoa > Chordata > Mammalia > Artiodactyla > Bovidae > Bos > Bos indicus x Bos taurus. Next base: position 85,004,752 of record NC_040079.1, read on the forward strand.
GGCAACCCACTCCAGTGTTCTTGCCTGGAGAATCCCAGGGACGGGGGAGCCTGGTGGGCTGCCGTCTATGGGGTTGCACAGAGTCGGACACGACTGAAGTGACTTAGCAGCAGCAGCAGCAGCAGCAAGGAAATAGAGATCTCAGTCCTACAACTACAGGGAACTGAACCTGCCAACAACCTACATGTCCCTGGAAATGGATTCTCTCAGTGAGCTTCCAGAAGGGCAGGTGACTCTACCTGCCCGCGTTTTGAGTTTAGGTTTGTGATACTCAGAGCAGACAAACCCACCAATCCCTGGGACTTCTGACCAATGGAAGTATGAGATCAGAAATTTGTGTTATCCAAAATTGCCAAGTTCGTGGTAATTAGTGACAGCAGAAATAGAAATTGAATATTACTGAATAACTAGTTCTGCAATTTGGGGCATAGCACTATTCAATCAAGATCTAGAAAGCAGATTGTGAACTAAAAATCCCTTCTTGCCTCACAGAGAGAGGAATCTAGTATTATTGATTCTGTCATTCTTTAAAGCTGTACTTTCTAATTTTTCAAATTAAAACCTCAATCACTACACCTTTAAATTAGTAAAGTATTGCATAAAAACCAGTCTTAATACAAATTCCTATTAAAGAAGCAATGAATGCTGATATAAATTCTGAAACAAATACAGTTTATGCAGATTCTTGTTTTATTCAATGAATCAAAGTGAAGGAAAGTGAAATTAAAGTTGCTTGGTTGCGTCCAACTCTTTGTGACACCATGGATTATAGCCTGCCAGGTCTTCTGTCCTTGGGATTTTCCAGGCAAGAATACGGGACTGTGTTGCCATTTCCTTCTCCAGGAGATGTTCCAGACCCGGGAATCGAACTTGACTCTCCTGCATTACAGGTAGACTCTTTACCATCTGAGCCACCAGAGAATCCCTTATTCACTGAACGCACCTCACAATTCACCATGCACGGAAAATGCTCTAGATATTCTTTTTCTTCTGCTTTCCACATTAATCATCAGATCAGATCAGTCGCTCAGTCGTGTCTGACTCTTTGTGACCTCATGAATCGCAGCACGCCAGGCCTCCTGTCCATCACCAACTCCCGGAGTTCACTCAGACTCACGTCCATCAAGTCAGTGATGCCATCCAGCTATCTCATCCTCTGTTGTCCCCTTCTCCTCCTGCCCCCAATCCCTCCCAGCATCAGAGTCTTTTCCAATGAGTCAACTCTGCGTGAGGTGGCCAAAGTACTAGAGCTTCAGCTTTAGCATCATTCCTTCCAAAGAAATCCCAGGGCTGATCTCCTTCAGAATGGACTGGTTGGATCTTCTTGCAGTCCAAGGGACTCTCAAGAGTCTTCTCCAACACCACAGTTCAAAAGCATCAATTCTTTGGCGCTCAGCCTTCTTCACAGTCCAATTCTCATATCCGTACATGACCACAGGAAAAACCATAGCCTTGACTAGACGAACCTTTGTTGGCAAAGTAATGTCTCTGCTTTTCAATATGCTATCTAGGTTGGTCATAACTTTCCTTCCAAGGAGTAAGCGTCTTTTAATTTCATGGCTGCAGTCACCATCTGCAGTGATTTTGGAGCCCAGAAAAATAAAGTCTGACACTGTTTCCACTGTTTCCCCATCTATTTGCCATCAAGTGATGGGACTGGATACCATGATCTTCATTTTCTGAATGTTGAGCTTTAAGCCAACTTTTTCACTCTCCACTTTCACTTTCATCAAGAGGCTTTTAAGTTCCTCTTCACTTTCTGCCATAAGGGTGGTGTCATCTGCATATCTGAGGTTCTTGATATTTCTCCCGGCAATCTTGATTCCAGCTTGTGTTTCTTCCAGTCCAGTGTTTCTCATGATGTACTCTGCATACAAGTTAAATAAACAGGGTGACAATATACAGGCTTGACGTACTCCTTTCCTATTTGGAACCAGTCTGTTGTTCCATGTCCAGTTCTAACTGTTGCTTCCTGACCTGCATACAGATTTCTCAAGAGGCAGATCAGGTGGTCTGGTATTCCCATCTCTTTCAGAATTTTCCACAGTTTCTTGTGATCCACACAGTCAAAGGCTTTGGCATAGTCAATAAAGCAGAAATAGATGTTTTTCTGGAACTCTCTTGCTTTTTCCATGATCCAGCGGACGTTGGCAATTTGATCTCTGGTTCCTCTGCCTTTTCTAAAACCAGCTTGAACATCAGGAAGTTCATGGTTCACATATTGCTGGAACCTGGCTTGGAGAATTTTGAACATTACTTTACTAGTGTGTGAGATGATTGCAATTATGCTGTAGTTTGAACATTCTTTGGCATTGCCTTTCTTTGGGATTGGAATGAAAACTGACCTTTTCCAGTCCTGTGGCCACTGCTGAGTTTTCCAAATTTGCTGGCATATTGAGTGCAGCACTTTCACAGCATCATCTTTCAGGATTTGAAATAGCTCAACTGGAATCCCATCACCTCCACTAGCTTTGTTAGTAGCGATGCTTTCTAAGGCCAACTTGACTTCACATTCCAGAATGTCTGGCTCTAGGTCAGTGATCACACCATCGTGATTATCTGGGTTGTGAAGATCTTTTTTGTACAGTTCTTCTGTATATTCTTGACATCTCTTCTTAATATCTTCTGCTTCTGTTAGGTCCATACCATTTCTGTCCTTTATCGAGCCCATCTTTGCATGAAATGTTCCTTTGGTATCTCTGATTTTCTTGAAGAGATCTCTAGTCTTTCCCATTCTATTTTCCTCTATTTCTTTGCATTGATCACTGAAGAAGGCTTTCTTATCTCTTGCTATTCTTTGGAACTCTGCATTCAGATGTTTATATCTTTCCTTTTCTCCTTTGCTTTTCACTTCTCTTCTTTTCACAGCTATTTGTAAGGCCTCCCCAGACAGCCATTTTGCTTTTCTGCATTTCTTTTCCATAGGGATGGTCTTGATCCCTGTCTCCTGTACAATGTCATGAACCTCATTCCATAGTTCATCAGGCACTCTTATCTATCAGATTAGGCCCTTAAATCTATTTCTCACTTCCACTGTATAATCATAAGGGATTTGATTTAGGTCATACTTGAATGGTCTAGTGGTTTTCCCTACTTTCTTCAATTTCAGTCTGAATTTAGCAATAAGGAGTTCATGGACTGAGCCACAGTCAGCTCCTGGTCTTGTTTTTGCTGACTGTATAGAGTTTCTCCATCTTTGGCTGCAAAGAATATAATCAATCTGATTTCGGTGTTGACCATCTGGTGATGTCCATGTGTAGAGTCTTCTCTCCTGTTGTTGGAAGAGAGTGTTTGCTATGAACCAGTGGATTTTCTTGGCAAAACTCTATTAGTCTTTGCCCTGCTTCATTCCGTATTCCAAGGCCAAATTTGCCTGTTACTCCAGGTATTTCTTGACTTCCTACTTTTGCATTCCAGTCCCCTATAATGAAAAGGACATCTTTTTTGGGTGTTAGTTCTAAAAGGTCTTATAGGTCTTCATAGAACCGTTCAACTTCAGCTTCTTCAGCGTTACTGGTTGGGGCAGACTTGAATTACTGTGATATTGAATGGTTTGCCTTGGAAACAAACAGAGATCATTCTGTTGTTTTTGAGATTGCATCCAAGTACTGCATTTCCGACTCTTTTGTTGACCATGATGGCTCGTGGCTTATCTTAAAATGACAAGAAACCGACATGTGTCTTTGACTATGAGGGAAGTCTTTACCACAGAAATCATGGGAGGAGCCACTGCACAGCGTTGACCTCAATCTTCACCCAGGCACACTCTTAACAGTATTATTACTGAAAGTTTCCAAAAACTCCACTGAATGCACTACTTCACAAATTACCTAAGAGCTCTGAATCTGTGAAATCCTGACCTCTTCCTCTTTTAACAATTATCACAGCAGTTGACCTCCAAAGTTCCATTCCCCTTGGCCACTGCATGGCCTAAGGCAATCATTTGAATTGTAGGTACGGCAGAGATAGAGTCCTGATTCCAGTCTGTGAATTCTGGCAAACCTTTTGATGCATTAATCTTTAACAGAATCTTGAACAGAAATGAGACTCCCTTGGAGGACAGAAAAAAAAAAAAAAAAGACATAATGAAAAAGACCAAGGTCTACTCTCTTGCTTATATGAGTAAACAGATGAAAAGATATTCTTAAAATATATTCAGAAGTTTTGTATATTAAAACTTCCTTCTCTCTCCTAAGGGGTGAAAACAAAAAAGGGTCTGGGGGTTGAGACCTCAGCCCATAGATAAGGGCCTGAGGGTTTGATGTGAGCATTTCTGTCCTCATGCAGCCAGCACAGTAGTCCTGAATTTAGTTCCTTGCCTTCATCCACAAAAGATTTAGGTTTAATCTCTCAAATCCATTTTCCACTCCAAAGCTGGCCAGAGCTATGAGTTCTATCAACTCAGCCTCTCAGATTCTGGGGTGAGAAAGTTTGAGCCATGCATGACTTTTCACTGACCCCACTACTCAGGGGGACCATCCTCTGGCTGTCTGGGAATCGTTCTACACGGTTTAAAGAAAACTGACAGCCCTCTGCACAGGCCCTATTGCTCACAGGACATTGTTACTTAAACATGAAAATCTTCCTTAACCATACCCAACTTTTGAAAGTGCATGCTGTGCCTTGGGATCCTACTAGAACTGTAATTTGAAAAATAGGCTATATTTTGATAAGATGAATGTGTATTTTATAATGTGTTTCATAGTGTTGACATTCCGCATTTTAATATCACTGTACTTATGAATGTAAAACAGGTTAAACCTTCAGTTATTTTCCGCATGGGGATTATCCCTCGGAATCTGCCCATAAAGGTCCACTTTCATAGGTTCAGTTAGTCCACCTCACTTATCAAGGCTTTGCCCCAGTGTTTAGTCTCCCGCTAATGCCCTGACAGTGTTGATGGGCCATAGTGATGCTGACAGGCCACAGAGCAGTTTAAATGCAAATGTTTATTTCCACCCAAAGCACCCATTTGGATAGGTACATTGAAAGAATGCTTTTCCCAAGGGATATATAATCTCCGTATAATCAAAATATTTCATGTGAAAGCATCACAATGCCAGACTGAGAGCTTTGATCTTGAGAGCAGAATATTGAATCTATGAAACAGAATATAATGCTTTTAATAAGGAGAAACAAAAGACATAGCTTTGAACACATGAGTTGAATAACATTAACGCATGTTTTCTGCCCAGAATGATCATGGCTAAATGAAAGTTAAATATAATTGTTTATGGAAAACACTCTCAGAAGGCTACTTTTTTTTTTTTTCCCCCTTCTTGCTCTCTTGTTAAGTACCTAGTGATAGGTCTTTGCACCTGACAAGGATGAGCACTTCTTGGTGAAGCTTGCCATCTTGTGGCAAACATATTAATATAATTTACTGTGCAGGATTAGTAAGGAAGCTCCAGATTTAAAGTTTATTAGAAAATTTAATGCTGCATTAAAAGTATGTGTAATAAAATTCTGTTTATCCAGACTATTGGAAAAACTGAATGTTTTTGTTAACATTTTAAGTAGCTTTGAATTACCACAGATACAAATATTTATATCTATATGGTACTTTTAATGGCACTACAAGTTAAGAGTGCAAGCTCTGGAGACAGAGTGTCTGCATTCAAACCACAGCTCAACCATTTTCTAGCTCTATGGCCATGAGTAAATTAGCTTCTCTCAGGATGCCTCAGTTTTTTAATATGCCAAATAGAAATAATTATAGTGACTACTTAAGGTTGAGAGGATCATTATATATATAGCATGTAACAGCTTAAAAGACTGCCTGGGAAAGTGAATTTCTCTCTGTATATAGTAGTTATTATTGTTGCTTGTGCCTTAAATTCTCTGGGATGGGCCTGATTATAATTAATCTACCTTATTGTTGATTCATATGTGGTATTTCTCATTTAGAGACTCAAATAAAAAAATAAAGAAAATCATATTTAACAGCTCTGTGGTACTGATGATGTACCAGGAACTCATCTAAGTACCTACCACGTATAAATTTACTTCATCCTCACAACATGGTAGGTATCAGTATCACCCCAATTTCACACATAAGGAAATGAAAGCACAGGGAAGTTAAGTAAAAATTTTAAGGGCACAAAGCTGTAAGTAATAGAGCCAAGATCTAAGCATTAATAATCTTGAGCTGTCAGTTGTGTTCTTAAACACTGTATATATTTCCTCTTGGCATAACTGAGATTTGGGGAAACTAATGGGCAGAGGAGCCTGGTAGGCTGCAGTCCATGGGGTCGTGAAGAGTCGGACATGACTGAATGACTTCACTTTCACTTTTCACTTTCGTACATTGGAGAAGGAAATGGCAACCCACTCCAGTGTTCTTGCCTGGAGAATCCCAGGGACGGGGGGGCCTGGTGGGCAGCCGTCTATAGGGTCACACAGAGTCAGACACGACTGAAGCGACTTAGCAAAAGCAGCAGCAGTAAATATTAGGTAGCTACTTTAGTGACAAAAAGAGGTAATAGGACAGTATCATACACATCTTCTTAAAAGTTAGTAAATTCCACTGGAAGTACCAGATCCTTTAAATCTTATCTGTTCTACATGGGACCTCTACTCTGTTTGGTCTTTTTGTTTGTTTGTTTGTTAGTTGTTTTATTACACTCCATTTTCAAAATAAATGTATTGGAAACTTGAATTCCTCCTACTAAAATTTCCCTCTTGAATAATTTGATAGTGTACTATGTATCTGTTTCCTTTTTCTTCTCCTCTCTGAACCTTAGAAAAGCGAAAATAAAATAATAGTTCCATCGTGTTCACATCTATTTTGGAAATATTTTATTGGTGGAAACTTTTCACATGGGGCATTCAAGTAATGTTTCCTGAATAATGTATGAATGGATGAATGCTGTAGTCATGTATTGACTTGAGATGATAAGGTTAGGAAAATCAACAGTGTGAAAACTGCTTAAATAAGACATGACGTTTCTAAGAGCATATGTGTCACCCACGCATCTCCATCTCACAGTGGTCTTGAATGGCAAGCAGTGCAACTATTAATATCTGTATATCTTTGATCAGGAAAGAGAGTGAAGGCTGTTCGCTTTGGAGAGGGTGGTCATATGGGTAACCTGAGAAGAGCCAGGGGTGGAAATTCAGAGCTCTTTTAGTATAACCTCACCTATGTAGTGTGTAGAAACACTGTTCTGTTTATCATTACTGAAAAACAAATATTTTTCTCTAGCTGTTTTGTTAGTAATGTGTCACTAAACAGCTATTTTCCAACTTTGCATTGTTGTTGCTGTTAGAGAAATGCTTCTTTTTTATTCTGTTTTATCTTATATTTTCTTATCCTATGAGAAAAATCTGCAGAAGCCATTCTTCCCTTTCAACAAGAAAAAGCAAGTTCTTCTGAGAGGAATTAAAAAAGAAAAAGTGGTCTCAAAATGACCCTTCCAAGTCTACCTTGAGAGGAAATTGGAAAGTGTGTGGTCACGGGAGAGTAGATTTGGCATTTCTAAACACCAGTCACGTTTATCATTTTGCTTATATGTTTTGATCTATAGTGATACTTGAAGTATATATAGTAGAAAATGCTCCTATGACTGATGTATCAATTTCCAGAAACCAGTGAACTTCAGTGCTACCAGAAGTTGCAAACAGTGGAATGATTGTGTGGAAACAAAGGGCAGTTTATACATTTGGTCAAAAGAGAGTAAATAACTGGAGAGCATTGCTCAGATATCCAGTATGCACCATCTGACGCCAGGATGTCATAAAATGTGGGCCTACAGTTAGGCATTTCTTGAGATTAGTAAGATTACCCTCATGCCATTCCTGAATGAAAGATGGAATCAGATCAAGCCATGGTTTTTAATGGGTATGCATCTGAACACTTTCTCCTTGACAGGAACTCTTTTGTAGCCTTATTTTTTTTCCTCCCTCATACCTTTGAGTTTAATGTCTCTACTTCATGCTTACCATCTTTCCTGTTGACTGGCTGGGACCTCATAATGGTCCAATTCACTAAATGGTTGCAAAATAATAGCCAATTTGTCTGAGGGATTTGCTTTACTGAATGCAACTTCTTAAAAACTTTAAGCATTTGAAAAGTCTGTTAAAATGATTACTTAATATTTTCAACAACAAAAAAGGCAATGAATAAATTTGTTTGCCTTTTCCTGGGAAGGATAGAAATGGAAGGTTTACAGACATTGCTCTTTAGTTTTCTACAGACATCAAAATAAATGAAACAAATCAATGATTTATAATTGCTCATTACTATTATTCATGAAACCTTCTAGAAAAGTTATTGTATTCTGTACCTCATACTCCTTCAACTTTAGAGAGAAAATGTTATCAAGAAAGGCATGTTAGTAAATTGTTAGACTTCTGTATAAATATGCTTCCTTAACACTACATTTCCACTACAATTATCTAGTAAAATTAAATAACTTTACTCTGATTTCACTGGCATTTTCTGACCGTAGAAAAGAGTGGGATTACTTGAAGATTCCTACTGTTTGATTGCTGAGTTGCCAGTTTCTATAGCTATTTGATCACTTGCCAGATAAACCAGCTACTAAAGAGTTCAGTTAACATTCAGTACATACTGACTGTCAAGAAATTAAACCATTGAAGTAAAATAAGCAAAGTCCTTCTGATGTACTGTTTTTTCACAAATGGATTAAATAACATGTCCTGCAAGTGGCTGGAAATAAGAGCTCACATGTGTCCAGATACTTTATCTCTCAAAAATGATACTAGTGTTTTCCAATTTCTGTTTTTCATGTCTGTATACTGGAATCTAGTTGAGCTTTATATTACTCACAGATCATAAAAGCCAAAGGACACATACTTGAATCTAGTTTGCTTCCAGTGCAAAATATCTGTGCCCTGGTGGAATCCATATAGAATTACACAGTACTCATCAGCCAACAAAAATGCCATGGACCAAATCAGCATAAATTATCATGCCAAGAGTTGCTGAGGACAAGATGGTACAATGTTTAGTGTGCAACTAAACATTTAAAGTATGTTTTCTTGTGTAAGAAGTGTCCTTTAATTGAAAAGTTGTACTGTCATTGATGGTACAAAATGAGAGGATTAAAAATTACATTCTGATTTTATTTTTTAATTGATGTATCATTGATTTACAATATCATGTTAGTTTCAGGTGCACAGCATAGTGATTCTGTTCTTTTTTGCAGGTTATATTCCATTATGGGTTATTACAAGGTATTGAGTAAATATTAATACACTCTGTTAAGGGCTTTCCTGGTGGCTCAGTGATAAAGAATCCACCTGTTAATGCAGAAGACAGAGGTTCAATCCTTGGGTCAGTTAGGAAGATCCCCTGGAAAAGGAAAAGGCAACCACTCCAGTATTGTTGTCTGGAAAATCCCACGGACAGAGGAGCCTGGTTGGCTATAGTTCATGGGTCTGCAAAGAGTCAGACACAACTTAGTGACTCAACAACACTCTTAAAATATTAACTCAATTAAACTTGGCAATTTCAGGTAACTAATTTGGGGAAGATTTTCTTCCTTTCTTCATTTTTCTTTCTTTCCTTTGGAATGTGAATTTAAAATACCCCGGGAATATACACATTTTTAATTGTTCACTGATTAAAGGTCACTAGTATGAGGACACATATTTTGCAATAACTATGCAGCCATACTACATCTCAGATTGTCTCCCATACACAAGAGCTGTGAAAACTCTTTACTCCATTAGGAATAGATAAGACTAAAATTTAAGAATTATAAAAGGGCAATAGAATAAAAGATAGAAAGTAGTAAGCTTGGATTATTCATCAACCATGCAATCCCTGGATGTTCAAAACTTACCCTTGCATGTGAAGTAAGTCATCAAATCCTTGCTATATAAATCTCCTTAAATAATATTTACAAAAGACATACATAAAGCATTAGGGACTACATAATAGATTTCTTTGACTAGACTCTAAATCAGTGGTTCTCAGAACACAGTACCTGGGATAAAAGCATTAGCATCAACTGAAAGTGGGAAAGTGAAATTTGCTCAGTTGTGTCCGACTCTTTGCAACCCCATGGACTATACCGCCCATGAAATTCTCCAGGCCAGAATACTGGAGTGGGTAGCCTTTCCCTTCTCCAGGGGATCTTCCCAACCCAGGGATCAAACCCAGGTCTCCTGCATTGCAGGTGGATGCTTTACCGTCTGAGCCACCAGGGAAGCCCAACTCCATCAAATGAAAGCATTTTTTAAATGCAAATTCTTGAGCCTCATCCCAGACCTACTGAATGAGAAGCTCCGGGCAGGACTCAGGTCTGTTTTATCAAGTCCTCTAGGTGATTCTGATGTACACTAAAGTTTGAGAACTACTAGCCTACATGTGTCAGAGTGTGTGCGTGTGCACACTCATCTGCTCAGTCATGTCCAACTCTTTGTGACCTCATGGACTGTAGCCCGCCAGGCTTCTCTGTCCATGGAGTTCTCCAGGCAAGAAAACTGGGGTGGGTTGCCATTTCCTTCTTCAAGGGATCTTCCCAACCAGGGATTAAACTCATGTCTCCTGTGTCTCCTTCCTTGGCAGGTAGATTCTTTACTATTGAGCTACCTGGGAAGTCCCCATCCACCAATGATTATTTCATTAGTTTTCCCTGTCTACCTAGAATTCTGGTAAAACAAAGTTAGTACCTTAAACACTCTTTTCCTTCATAGGTATGGAAAAGGCACAAAAAGTTATCATTTGTATAAATCCATATCTTCTCTTTTACAGAAATTTAGTTTTAGCAGTTTTCTAACTCAAGTTACAGAAATCATTGAAATATAATGACTTAGTTGAAATAGCCAAAAAGTCAATCAAATAATCTCCTCTTAAAAATATGCTCAGAACACTTTGAAAAGATCTAACCAGCAATAGAGAGAACAGAGGGTCGGGGAGGAGGAGGATGGGAGATTGAGAGGAGAGAAAGAGAATTCACTTTTATCCTATAGGGCTTTACTTTCAGAAATGAGCTGTGTGCTGACTGAAGAATGACCGTAGTTGAATTATGAGAGTATAGCAAACTGTCAAGCTTGGGTTAACCAGATACCTTAGCAGGAAATTTGTTTTGCTATAATGAGAAGAATCACTATGCTAATGAAAAATAAAAGGTATGTTATGACTTCACATACGATATATTAAAGTGTTTGTCATTCAGTCATGTCTGAGTCATTGCAACCCCAGGTTCTGGGGCTAGCCAGGCTCTTCTGTCCATGGGATTCTCCAGGCGAGAACACTGGAGTGGGTTGTGATTTCCTCCTCCAGGATGCAATATATTAAGGCGTCAACAAACACAAAAACATGTTATGATTTAAACCCTGTCTCATTCCAAGAAGGAGCTGAAATAATCAGAGTTCAGAAAAGTGTATAATTACTTAAATTTCTAGTGTCTCTATTTCTTCCAGAAACTATGCTGTAATAGTTTTATTTCACTATAAGGCTCCAAGTTTTATGCGTTCACAAAATAAACTTTTCAAGAATATATGTATTTTCACTATGACCTGTCTCAGGTATGAATTTCCAATACCCACGGCCCTTTAAGGGAAAGGTTGCTTCCTGCTAGAATACATTTGGCAAAGGCCCCATTCTATGTGCAACTGAGAATCCTGAAAATGCCCTTTTCCAGTGGGAGATTCTATCAGGCTTACCTTCCTATACTATTTTATCTTCACATAGTATAATTTTTCTCAGGTTATTTTTCAGATAACTAGGTTGGAAATATAATATTTCCCAAATATTTCTTAAAATGTAACTATAAAATTAGTTTACATATCAATGTTTTTTCTCTGTAAATCTACAATAGGTAAAGTAAGAAATTATTTGAAATCATAGTATTTTCTATACAGATTTTCCTCAATTTATGATGGGGTTACATTCTAATAACCCCACTGTAAGTATAAAATACTGTAAGTTGAAGGTACATTTAATACATCTAACCTACTGAATATCATAGTTTAGCCTAGCCTACCTTAAATGTGTTCAAGAACACTTATGTTAGCCCACAGCTGGGAAAAATCACCTAACACAAAGCCCATCTTATAATAAAGTGTTGAATATCTCTTGTAACTTATTAAATACTGTACTGAAAGTGAAAAACAGAACACTTACCTGGGTGCAGAATGGTTGTCAGTGCACTGGTCACCTGCCTTCATGTTAGTAAGACTAAGATCTATGGCCCCCTGCCACTGCCCCTTGTCACTGCCAAGCATGAGGAGAGAATATCACACTGCATATCACTAGCCCAGGAAAAGATCAAAATTCAAAAAAAATATAATTTCTATTGAATGCACATTGCTTTCTCAATATTATAAATTTGAAAAATCATGAATTGAATCACCATGAAGTCAAGGACTGTCTGTATATGTAGGTATCGATTTCTCTCAAGATCTTCATGGTATACATACAGTAGATAAAATAAATACTGGTCAGAATTTAGCAAAAGGGAAAAAACTGATTTTTTTTTAATATTAGGACATACCATGGAACATTAATAAATGCTATTAATTGCCATAAACTCCTAAAATTTTGAAGTCAAGGGTTGCTTTTAATCAAGCTGCTTTTAACTGAGAAGTAACGTCAGAAGTACATGGTCTTCACCACTGCGCTGTTGCTTTAGAGGATGAGCTTGAGTGAAATCATATGAATCCCTGTGTCTCAAGCATGGTTTGGGGAAACTGACTATGTTACCTCCGCTTCAGGAACAGAATATAAATTAGCTGAAAGAGAAAGCCTAAGGACTCTGTAAGCGGTATTGAAGTTGATAGTAAGACAAACTGACAGCATAGAATTCAGGGTGGAACATCTTGACAGGAAGAGACTGCAGTATCGCTCCATTTAGATCACTAAGCCAGTTGGGAGAACCAGAGAAATAGCTGAGGTAAATTATACTATATGATATGCCAGGATAAAACTGAGGCAGATAGACAGTGAGAGAGGGATAACATCATTCTGGCAGTGAGGAGAGGACTAGAAAATTTTGTGCATTTTTAACTTAATTCATTCAATGATTCTCTATTCAGATCCTGTTCTATGCTGTATGTGTGCACGTGAACTCAGTCTTCAGTCATGTCCAGCTCTTTGCGAAGCTATGGACTGTAACTCGTCAGGCTCTTCTGTTGATGGGATTCTCCAGGCAAGAGTACTGGAGTAGGTTTCCATGTCCTACTGCAGATGATCTTCCCAAACCAGGGATCTAACCTGAGTTTCCTACGTTACAGGCAGATTCTTTACCGTTGAGCCCCTGGGGAAGACTCATCTATGCCATGTAGTGACACAATGTAAAAATGGTGGACCTCTTGATACTTATACTCCAGCAAGATTATGTTATTTATCTGTCTTTAGAATCACTGAATTTGACTATACTTATATTGACAAGATTAAATTTTTGAGTTGGAAGATAAGTATTTAATTTCAGTTATAATATTGTTGAGCATGGTCTGTACATATTATTTGGCACAATATTCTTCATACAGTAATTACTCAAAAAATGTTGATTCTATTTTATAGTATCCTTTCTTAAAACCAAATCTGGTGTTTGTTTACAAATTTTATTTGTTTTATATTTATTGCTTTTTGCTTTTTATTTCATTCTCTCTTTTGGCATTTCTAATTTTAACTTTTATATTACTTTACAAACATGTTATTATTTTTGATTCATGATAAATTATTTAAGGCTAAATGATAAAGTTCCTTCCAATTAAAGCTTTATCTGTGTATCATATTTTTTGACATGTAGACTTCTAAACTGCTGAGAAATTCTAGATTTCTTTCTTGTTTTACACAACAGTTAGGGGAATTTAAAAATATTCATATGTATTTGAAAGTGATTAGGATTTCTCATAATTTAAAAAATAGTTTTTATTGTTATTGCTTTGTGTTTTCTTTAAAATTTATTAGGCCTTTCCTTCTCTAACTCATGTTTAAAATTTGTAACTATTCCATAGACACTCAAAAATAAATATTTTTCCTACATTCTAGGATAAATATGTATTTTAACCTTAGCTGTTTTATTATTCTGATCTTTCTTTTTCTCCTGCCCTGTGCATCACTGTACATTAGTGAAACTGATGAGAAATTCAGTTTTGTTTTAGACTATCCCCAGTGGTTCAGATGCTAAAAAATCCATCTGCAATGAGGGAGACCTGGGTTTGATCCCTGGGTTCAGAAGATCCCCTGGAGAAGAGAAGGGCTACCCACTCCAGTATTCCTGGCTGGAGGATCCATGGACAGAGGAGCCTGGAAGTTATAGTCCATGGGGTCACAAAGAGTCAGAATCAGACACGACTGAGTGACTTGGGACTTCCCTGATGGCTCAGATGGTATAGAATCTGCCTGTGATGCCAGAGACCTGGGTTTGATCCCTTGGTTGGGAAGATCCTTTGGAAAAGGAAACAGCAACCCATTCCCAGTATTCTTGCCTGGAAAATTCCATGGACAGAGAAGCCTGGCGGGTTACAGTCAATGGGGTCTCCAAAGAGTTGGACACGACTGAGCAGACCAACAGATTCTCTAGTTAGCTTATGAAAATAAAGGGGAAGGGACATATAATAATGAAAAGTTAGAATGGGAGAGGAGCTATAACCACAGATATAAATATTTCTGTACATATTTATATGTATATTTTAAACTTTATTTATATATAATATACATGCAATAAAATTTATTTAAGACAGATTAATTATGGTAATTAAATGCATACAATGCAATTTTAAATTTTATTAATAGTATACAACATTCTGGAATAGGAAATGGCAACCCACTCAAGTATTATTGCCTGGAAAATTCCATGGACAGAGCAGCCTGATGGGCTACAGTCCATAGGGTGGGAAAGAGTTAGACATGACTGAGTACACATACACCATACAACATTATATATGTAGCAGTACATCTTTTTAAATTTTAAATTTGTTTATATTTTTAATTCAAGGATAATAGCTTTACAAAACTATGTTGGTTTCTGCCAAACATCAACATGAATCAGCCATAGGTATACATCTGTTCCATCCCTCTTGAATCTCCCTCCCACATTCCTCCCCATCCCATAACAGTACATTTTTATCTAGCATTTAAATGGATATTCTGTAATATTATATTCAGTTGAGGAATTCACATGATGAAAGCTCTGTTCTTTATGTCATATAAAGAACTTTAGAGGAGATAGCAGATTTATATGTAAAAAATAATATTTAGGTATGTAATGAGTGTAAATATTTATTTTCAATGAATAAAATGAGGCATTTGACTTCCTCTAGTTAACTTCAAATAAATCTAGGGAACAATAATCTAACATTTTAAACATATTTCAGCTCAATACAGAGATTCTTTTATGAAAATAGCAGAATCTAACATATAAATGAGTTGCCCTGGAAAATAGTATGTTTCCATTCATAGGAATACTTTAGGCTATGGCTGCTAGAGGTAGTATAAAGATGGCACTGGGTTGAATTAGGTGACTTCTAAGATTCCATCCAACTCTTGGATTTTATTTTTCTGTGGGGACAAAAAAGAGAGAGAGACAAAGAATGAAAAAAAAAAAAATTCTCTCTGCAACCATATTAGTTACTCTAATAAAAATGTGATATATACTGTGTCACAATTTATTATGAACTCTAAAACATTAACAGCTAGATCAGTGTTAAATTGCATATCATTGGAATTGAGAAGATATGTTTTCTGTTTCTCATAATGTCAAATTAAAACATTTGGTATTCATGGGGGATGGGATGTTGACTTTATCCATGGTGCCCCTGGTAAATGAGATGGTATAATTTAATGACTAATAAGGTACTTTGGGTTATTTGGAAAATCCATTTATACTGGAAGACTAGAGAAAAGAAGTGATCATGCATTAGTTCTTGCACATGGTTATTAATTTGCTTTTTTTCTGGAAGAATTATACATTTTTTATTAGTAAATGTTAAATATAACCAAAGACATGGGATGGGAAGGAATAAAATCATGGAAGATATGTTTCACTTCTATTTATTTTATGATTAAACTCTGTCTTTTAATGCTTAAAATGTTTTAGATGCAACCTTGTACATATAGTTTGTTTAAACTGGGTGGAGTTGAAGGCACTTAAGAGAACACTTGCCCAGTGGATTTTTTTTTTCAGTTTTCATAGATTTTATTTCATTTTTAATGAGATCCAAATGGCTCTTCAAATATATAATAATTTTAAAAGCTATGACATGCCCAAATGGACATTAGTACTTTTATCTCTTGTAATCTTAGCTATAGTATTCTTGTAATGAAGGATGTAAAGTCCTGAATCATTCTGGATTTAAGTATTTTAAACTGTTGACAATAAATAATTAGAAATGAGAAACCACCCCAGGAAAACATCTAACTGAGCCATTTATTAAACACTGACATTTTTTGGCTCAAAAATAGTTGAAGTTATTCCATCAAAATGTCAAAATAAACCAGTCTACTTCTATAAATTAGGTTTGTCTGTTAATATTGCTAATGAGAAAAAGCAGTAACTTAAAAATCACTTTGCTAAGCCATTTCCTGATGATGTAGTTCATATATACATACATTTAACATTGTATTAATAATTATGTTTGCTTATAAAATCTACAAAAAAGAATAGCAAGTCAAGAAACAAAGATGTAACAATTCAAAATGTATGTAAAATAAGTGGTCATAGGTCAATTCTGAAATTCTGAGAGTAAAATAAAAAGAATATTTAACTATCGGACTTATTAGGATCAGCTTCAAACATAAGACTGCCATTTTGTACCTCTTGGTCACCTGGATGATGTCACAATAAAACATGGCTAATTCAGATACCTGGAGTTTAGTGTTCCAAAAGCTTCAGGTAATTGAAAGTCACTGGAAGTATAAATGGAAAAGGAAAGGGTAGGAGGAGTCAGCCTTTAAAGTGTAAGAAGCAAATGGAGAAGATTAGAAGGCCTGGTTAATCCAATGTTCTATTTGCTAACTGATTAGAAAGAAACAGCTTATTTCTTGTTGACAGGATTTTCTTTGGAAAGACAAGAAACAAGAATAAACAGAGCAAAAGATGTGAAATAAGCTCACATAGAAGAAGGAGACTGCGGGGGAGGAATAGGAGAAGGTTGGGGAGAGAAGTGTGAAACTTGGTGAAAGTAAAGGGAACTAAAAGATAGAGGAGACAATTCTGGAGAACATTCAGTTACTTTCAATAAAATCAAACATATGTAGGATTAGGAAGTAGAAGAAGTTAGGATTTGCAAATGACCCAGTGCAAAATAGCAAAAATGTGCCTAATGTTAGACAAATTCATAGTTGAATTTGTAGAATTAAAACTGGCTATAAAATATATGTGAGTTGAAGTTTACATTGTGTAGCTGCAAAGACTTAGCCATCTGAGGCAAACCAGCCTTGTACCCCCCACAACTGATGACCGCCCAGGAAGAAACAGAAGTGAAAACTAAAAAATAAATAAATAAAACAGTGATGAAAAATGAGATTAGTTTAACACTCTCTGATTTACTATTATAGGTAATGGAAAGTAAACATTTGGTTCTTCATATAATTTAATCACAGAAACAATATGACTAATATACACTTTAAAGGAAACCAACTGACTTTAGGATTATGATCAAATGAAGACTGCAGTTTTTAAATGAGGTAACCTGGAACCACTAAATCATTAATATATTTTAATCACAAGTTAAAACAAGAGAGGGATAGTCAATACCAATATGCACAGACAAGTAGACAGTCTTGTGGGTTAAACGTAGGTGTACCATAGACCAACCAGACAGGAATGTTGGAAATAAACTAGAGTCAGAGTCAAAAAAAAAAAATAAGAAGGAGGAAGGTTTTGAATGTGTGTAAATCACAGGATGTGAGCTTGTGAATGTATGGGATAGCGCAGGCCTATGGCATCTCTTGGACTGCGAAGAGATCCAACCAGTCCATTCTAAAGGAGATCAGCCCTAGGATTTCTTTGGAAGGAATGATGCTAAAGCTGAAACTCCAGTACTTTGGCCACCTCATGCGAAGAGTTGACTCATTGGAAAAGACTCTGATGCTGGGAGGGATTGGGGGCAGGAGGAGAAGGGGACGACAGAGGATGAGATGGCTGGATGGCATCACTGACTCGATGGACGTGAGTCTGAGTGAACTTTGGGAGTTGGTGATGGACAGGGAGGCCTGGCGTACTGCGATTCATGGGGTCGCAAAAAGTCGCACACGACTGAGCGACTGAACAGAACTGAACTGATGGCGTCTCTCACTAACTCTGGTTAGAGAGAAGTTGCTAAAAAACCATGTAGTGTAATTCGTTCTACTTCATTTGTTCTTGTATGATATTGTTGCATGGAAGAGAGCAGGAACTGAGAAAAGGAAGTGTCTCTCCTCTCCTGCCTAAATTGAATTGGTCTGAGGTTGGAGTGAACTCAGTTCCTGATCTTTCTACTCTTGCTTCAACTCTGGAGATCAGGGAGAATTTAAGAAATCAACCATGGTTTCTTTCCAGGTTTCAATAAAAGATAGTTTTATTTTTTAAGCTTTTATAGACTTTTGAAAGTGATGGAATAATTTCTAATTAATGTCACAAAAATACAATAACCCTTGTTCAAATACCTGAAATACATAGCATGAAAAAGAAAACTATAGCTCAGTTTAAAAGAAAACATAGATGCAAATTTATAAATATATTATTAAGATGGCAAAGTAAATAATTCATTAAAAATTCTTTAGCAGCAAATAATTTTTATTGCAAAAATCTAGTTATTATTAAATACCATATTAAAATTCATCATTTTTATAGCCTCTCTCTCTCATTTATATAGAAATAAATTGCACATTTATTTCTAAAACCAGTCAACCAAAATACAAAATATATTTAGCAAGCTTTAATACATTCTACAAACAGTAAACTTGGAAAAAGGTATCAGTCACTGAATAGCAAACAAAATCACACTGTAAAGGGAAATATTGGAAGCATGTCACTGAAATCAAAATGACAAAAGAAACATTATTTAAAACTGTTTTAGACATTCTGGATGATACATAAAATGAGCAATTGGGTATGCTTTTGGGAAAAACTTCTTTGCAGAAATGTGATTATATTAATATAAAAACTAAGATGAAGTGAAAATTCCAGTAACAGAAATGAGAAATTTTAAAGAACCCAGAGATGAGGCAAATACACTCAACAACATGTCTTTCTTGTATTCCCAAAATAGCCTTTATAGAAGGGTTGAAATTTAACAAACTACCTGTACCTTCCATCATACAGGAAACATGTGGTTTCCATATTTTCTGTAACTGATCTCATTTTTCTCACTTATCCCTGTGCTATTGGGTAGCATATGATGACAAGGAGTAGAGACGGTTGACTTTTACTTGCTTAAGAAGACAATATCTCTGCCTATTATATTTTAACACAGTTCAGCAACAAGTTGTTGTTTTTAATTTGAAGTTCTCAATCACATCAGTTATAAGCTAATATGCTATAATAAATGCTTTATTGGGGTGAGACCACATATACAAAACATATAGAAATTATGCTAGATATAGAAAGTTGGAACAAACAACTTCTATGTGGCAATTCTTTGATTTTAATTCTAGAGCTGCCTGAAAACTCTTCTAATATTATCATAAAGGACAAACCCTCACATCTTATTCTGATAGTTTGTGGGAGGATATCATTTTTGTTTGTCTCTAATGGAACTAATGAAGGGCAGATCAGTAAAGAACTTAAATCCACAGAATTCTCCCCCCGCCCAAAGACTTGCTTGTTTGGGATCACCACATCAAACACAGAAAGGTGAAAGATAATCCCCAAAGCAGGATAAATAAGAATGAAGGGGAAAAAAGAAAATATGTTTTAGTTGGCTATTACAAAGTGTGTGATTAAATGTTTGTGTTTTACAAAGGCTAAAGCATATTTTGTCAGTCATTTCCGCCATTGGTGTCTGAGTTTGGTGTCCAGCCCATGAAATTAAATCCATTTATAGTTAAGCCATCAAAAGAGTAGATTTCTAAAAACCTATTTAATAACAAAGGTGTCCTTATCCAGTAAGCCTTTTGAAATCTTTAAATTCGGAGATCTCAATTCATCAAACCCATTCAGACATAAAAGTTTTAAGATCAAGATATCATATTTAGGGCAGACTAAATGGTATATGAAATGTGATAAGCTCTACATTCTCTTGAGACATGCTCATTAAACTTAAAAGAAGCTATTTGTAATATCAGGATGCATTAATAATGCTAAAGGGAAAGAATGTAAATATACTGGAGTGTATTTGCCGACATTTAAAATAAAGTTCTTTTTCTTTATTGTGAACCATGTGAAAACATATCAGTACCTGCTCACCATTGCATGAGTAGCAGTGAGCGATTTAGCTTGAAGGTCTGGTACACAAAGGTGACACATCTGATGGCGAGGGAAAATATATGCAAATAATAGTTCACTTTTAATAAAGTTACTGTAACTGAATAACTTTCTTCAAACAAATAGAATATGGATAGGAAAATAGTAAGTGTAAAAGAGAAAACTGAGCAGATACCACTTTATTATCTTTAATATGGAAAAGAGCTAGTAGTGATGTCAATGCTCTGAAATAGAGAATTTGTCTCTTCTCTCTTTTTGGCATCATCAGTATGGTTGGTTTATCAATTTTATTGATCTCAAAGATGTCAATGTGATATCATTAATTTTCTTCAGTACTTTAAAAAATATTGGTTAATTTTCACTTTTTAGAATATCTTTATTGAGGTATAACTGGTATATTTTTGACTGTGTGGATCACAATACACTGGAAAATTCTGAAAGAGATGGGAATACCAGACCACCTGATCTGCCTCTTGAGAAATTTGTATGCAGGTCAGGAAGCAACAGTTAGAACTGGACATGGAACAACAGACTGGTTCCAAATAGGAAAAGGAGTACGTCAAGGCTGTACATTGTCACCCTGCTTATTTAACTTATATGCAGAGTACATCATGAGAAACGCTGGGCTGGAAGAAGCACAAGCTGGAATCAAGATTGCCGGGAGAAATATCAATAACCTCAGATATGCAGATGGCACCACCCTTATGGCAGAAAGTGAAGAGGAACTCAAAAGCCTCTTGATGAAAGTGAAAGAGGAGAGTGAAAAAGTTGGCTTAAAGCTCAACATTCAGAAAACGAAGATGATAGCATCTGGTCCCATCACTTCATGGGAAATAGATGGGGAAACAGTGGAAACAGTGTCAGACTATTTTTTGGGCCTCCAAAATCACTGCAGATGGTGACTGCTGCCATGAAATTAAAAGACGCTTACTCCTTGGAAGGAAAGTTATGACCAACCTAGACAGCATACTCAAAAGCAGAGACATTACTTTGCCAGCAAAAGTCCGTCTAGTCAAGGCTATGGTTTTTCCTGTGGTCATGTATGGATGTAAGAGTTGGACTGTGAAGACGGCTGAGCATGGAAGAATTGATACTTTTGAACTGTGGTGTTGGAGAAGACTCTTGAGAGTCCCTTGGACTGCAAGGAGATCCAACCAGTCCATTCTGAAGGAGATCAGCCCTGGGATTTCTTTGGAAGGAATGATGCTGAAGCTGAAACTCCAGTACTTTGGCCACCTCATGCAAAGAGTTGACTCATTGGAAAAGACTCTGATGCTGGGAGGGATTGGGGGCAGGAGGAGAAGGGGACGCAGAGGATGAGATGGCTAGATGGCATCACTGACTCGTTGGACATGAGTCTGGGTGAACTCCGGGAGTTGGTGATGGCCAGGGAGGCCTGGCGTGCTGCGATTCATGGGGTCGCAAAGAGTCGGATATGACTGAGCGACTGAACTGAACTGGTATATTAAAAACTGAATATATTTAATGTGTACAACTTGGTTAGTTTGGACATATTCATATACAAGGGAAATCATAATACGGTCAAGGTAATAGAGCTACATATCACCTCTAATTTTCTTTGTACCCCTTTGCTTTTGTTATAAGAACTCAAAACAGATCTACCCTCAACAAAATTTTAGTTGCACAATGCAATATGGTTAACTACAGTTACTCTGTTGTATGACAGATCTCTAGAACATACACACCTTGCACAACTGAACCTTTTAAAATTGAAGTTTACTCAACTTACAAGATTAGCATAGTGATTCAGTATTGTTGTCAATTATATACATTATAGATTATTACAAGATAGTGGCTATTTCTCGGTGCGATCCAGTTTATCTTTCTTTTTTTTTAAATTTTATTTTATTATTTAACTTTACAATATTGTATTGATTTTGCCATATATCAACATGAATCCACCACAGGTATACACGTATTCCCCATCCTGAACCCTCCTCCCTCATCCCTCCCCATACCATCCCTCTGGGTTGTCCCAGTGCACCAGCCCCAAGATTCCAGTATCGTGCATCGAACCTGGACTGGCGACTCATTTCATATATGATATTATACATGTTTCAATGCCATTCTCCAAAATCATCCCACCCTCTCCCTCTCCCACAGAGTCCAAAAGACTATTCTATACATCAGGGTCTCTTTTGCTGTCTCATATACAGGGTTATTGTTACCATCTTTCTAAATTCCATATATATGCGTTAGTATACTGTACTGGTGTTTTTCTTCCTATCTTACTTCACTCTGTATAATAGGCTGCAGTTTCATCCACCTCATTAGAACTGATTCAAATGCATTCCTTCTAATGCCTGAATAATACTCCATTGTGTATGTGTACCACAGCTTTCCCATCCATTCATCTGCTGATGGACATCTAGGTTGCCACCATGTCATGGCTATTACAAACAGTGCTGCGATGAAAATTGGGGTACACGTGTCTCTTTCAATTCCGGTTTCCTCAGTGTGTATGCCCAGCAGTGGGATTGCTGGGTCATAAGGCAGTTCTATTTCCAGTTTTTTAAGGAATCTCCACACTGTTCTTCATGGTGGCTGTACTAGTTTGAATTCCCACCAACAGTGTAAGAGGGTTCCCTTTTTTCCACACCCTCTCCAGCATTTACTGCTTGTAGACTTTTGGAACGCAGCCATTCTGACTGGCATGAAATGGTACCTCATAGTGGTTTTGATTTGCATTTCTCTGATAATGAGTGATGTTGAGCATCTTTTCATGTGTTTGTTAGCCATCTGTATGTCTTCTTTGGAGAAATGTCTATTTAGTTCTTTGGCCCATTTTTTGATTGGGTCATTTATTTTTCTGGAGTTGAGCTGTAGGAGTTGCTTGTATATTTTTGAGATTAGTTGTTTGTCAGTTGCTTCATTTGCTATTATTTTCTCCCATTCTGAAGGCTGTCTTTTCACCTTGCTTATAGTTTCCTTTGTTGTGCAGAAGCTTTTAAGTTTAATTAGGTCCCATTTGTTTATTTTTGCTTTTATTTCCAATATTCTGGGAGGTGGGTCATAGAGGATCCCACTGTGATGTATGTCAGAGAATGTTTTGCCTATGTTCTCCTCTAGGAGTTTTATAGTTTCTGGTCTTACATTTAGATCTTTAATCCATTTTGAGTTTATTTTTGTGTATGGTGTTAGAAAGTGTTCTAGTTTCATTCTTTTACAAGTGGTTGACCAGTTTTCCCAGCACCACTTGTTAAAGAGTTTGTCTTTAATCCATTATATATATAAGATAAGGTGACCATAGGTGTGTGGGTTTATCTCTGGGCTTTCTATTTTGTTCCATTGATCTATATTTCTGTAAAAATATGGAGCGCTTCATGAATTTGCGTGTCATCCTTGCGCAGGGGCCATGCTAATCTTCTCTGTATCATTCCAATTTTAGTATATGAGCTGCCGAAGTGAGCACCAGTATATCTTTCTTGCTTACCTAGTTTATACACAGTGGTTTGCTAATCCCGTAGCCCTAGTTTATCCCTAACCCCTTCCCTCTCCATTTCAGTAAACATAAGTTTATTTCTGTATAAGTTTGTTTCTGTTTACAAATACACTCATTTGTATTTTTTTATTGTACTCTAATTCATAACCAGTACAATGTTTGTTTCTCTCCTTCTGACTTACGTACTTAAGCATAATATTCTTTAGGCTCATCCTAGTTGCTACAAATGATAGTATTGTATAGGTAGATAGATGGCTATGTGTATAACATCTTCTTAAGCCAATAATTTGCTAATGTGTACTTGGGTTGCCTGTCAGGTACTGTGTCTATTATTAATAGTTCTCCTATGAACATTGTGATGCATGTTGCTTTTCAAATTAGCCTTTTTATTTTTCTGGATATTTACCAAGGAGTAGAATTGCTGAATCATATGGTAGTTCTATTTTCAGTTTTTTGAGGCACATTTATACTGTTTTTCACAGAGGCTGCACAATTTCCCTTTTCACCAACAGTATAGGAAAATTTCTTTTTCTCCACATCCTCTCTAACATTTGTTATTTGTAAACTATTTGATGATGGTTATTTTGACATGTTTGAGGTGACATCTCCTGGTGGTTTTGATGTGTGTTTCTTTTTTCATGTGCCTGTTAGTATACTGCATGTCTTTTTTAGAAAAATGTCTATTCAGGTCTTCTGCCCATTTTTTATTGGGTGGTTTCTTTTATGATAATTGAAATGTTTGTCAGTGGCATCATTGCAAATATTTTCTCCCATTCTTTATGCTGTCTATTCATTGTGTCAATGGTTTCCTTTCCTATGCAAAAGCTTTTAAGTTTAATTAGGTCCTATTTGTTTATTTTTGCATTTATGTGTTTTGCCTTAGGAGACTGAACCAAGAAAAAATTTGTAATGATTTTTATCAGTTTTCTACCTATGTTCTCTTTTAGGAGTTTTGTGGTTTTCATTCTTGCATTTATGTCTTCAAACCATTTTAAATTTATTTTTGTACATGGTGTGAGGTTATGTTCTAAACTCATCATTTTCTCTGTTTTGTCCAATTTTCCCCATACCACTTGTTGACAAAACTATTTATTCATTGTATATTCTTGCCTCCTTAGGTTAATTGACTGTATGTGCATGGATTTACTTCTGAGCTCTCTTTTCTATTCCATTGATCTGTGTGTCTGTTTAGTGCCAATATCATACTGTCTTGATTAGTGTAGACTTGTAGTATAATCTGAAGTCTTGCAGGATTTTATCTCCAGCGTTGTTCTGTTTACTCAAAATTGCTTTGGCAATTTGAAATTTTTGTGGTTTCACACAAATTTTAGAATTATTTGTCCTATTCTATGAAAAACTTAATGGGCATATTAAAAGGAATGATGTTAAATTTGTAGATTGCTCTGGATAGTACAGATGTTTTAGCAATATTAATTCCAATCCAAGAGCATAGGCTATCTTTCCATTTCTTTGTATCATCTTCTGTTTCTTTCATCAATGTTTTAGAGTTTTCAGAATATGAGTGTTTCACCTTCTGGGTTAAGTTTATTCCTAGATATTTTTATTATTTTTTTATGTGATTTCTAAATGTTTTTTTTTTAAGTTTCTTTTTTTTTTTTGATGTTTCATTATTAATGTCTAGAAACAAAATAGATTTCTGGGTATTAATCTTTTAATCTTGTATCCTGCAACCTTGCTGAATTTATTTATTGGTTCTAATAGTTTGAGTGGAGACTTCATGGTTCTCTGTGTAAATTATCATTCCATCTGTAAATAGTGATAGTTTTACCTCTTGCCTTCTAAGGTTAATACCTTTTCTTCCTGCCTCCCCACCTCCCTTCCCCCCATTTTCCTCTCTCTTTCCCTCCCTCCCTTCCTTTCTTCCTTCCGTTTTGTCTGGTTGATACATGTATAGGACTTCCAATAGATGTTAAACAGAAGTAGCAAGAGTGGCCATTCTTGTCCTGTTCCTGGTCTTAGAGGAGATGCTTTCATCTTTTCACCATTGAGTATTAGTTTGGCTGTATGTTTGTCATAAATGACCTTTATTATATTGAGATATATTCTGGCTATATACTAGCTTAGTTAAGTAATCTTCAATCCTTATTATATATTTGCCTCTCCTTTTGGTATTTTCCCTTTCCTATGGATTCTTACTTCTTATCCATTTAAAGAAGACTCTTCAACATTTCTTTTAGGGTAGGTTTAGTATTGCTGAAATTTTTAAGTTTCTGGTTTTTCTGAGAAGTTCTTTATTTCTCTTTATTTATCATTCTAAATGGTAATTATTGCTAAATAGAGTTATCTTGAGTGAAGGTTTTTTTTTTTTTGTTTTTCCCCTCTCAGCCCTTTGATATACTATGCCACTGCTCCCTTGTGGCTTGCAGAGTTTGTGCAGATAGCCTTATGGAGATTCCACTGTATTTAACTACTTTTCTCTTGCCGCTTTTATAATTCTCTCTTTAACTTTTGCCATCTTCTTTATGATAGTCTTGACGTGGGATTGTTTGGGTTCGTTTCTGGGAGCTTGTATGCTTCCTCTAGTTAGATATATGTTTCTTTCTTTAGATATGGAAAGATTTCAGGCATAATTTCTTCAAATACAGTTTCAATATCCTTCTCTTTCTCTCTTTGCCTGCTGAAACCCTATAATGCAAATGTTGGCATGCTATTGTTATCCCAGATATGCATTGCATCTCATGTTTTTTTTAATTTATTTTATTTTATTGTCATCCTGTCTGCTGCTCTGATTGAATGGTTTCCATCATTCTATCTTCTAGATCATTCATGTTTTGTTTTGCATCATTTAGTCTGATGTTCATTGTTTCTAGAGGGCTTTATATCTCAGATATTTTATTACATATTTTTGTTTTCTTCACATTTTCTAGGTCCTTGTTAAAATGGTCTGTGTTTAGATCAATTCTCTTTTCTAATTCAATTACTATCTTTATTACCACTGTTTTGAATTCATTGGTACCTTATATATTTATGTTTCATTATTTAATTTTTTAGAGGTTGAAACTTTCTCCTTCAATTAAGAGTAGCTCCTCTGACTTTTCATTTTGCTTAACTCTCTCTGTCTCTATGAATTTAGATGAAACAGCTCTGTATCATGGCCTTGAAACTGTGAGCTCATGTGGGAGCAACCCTGTGTGCACTGTGAGTGCCCAGTGCCTTTGTGGGGAGGACTGGATTTCATGTGGATGCCTGTCAAGCCTTCCCTCAAGATGCCCTGGCTACTTTCACCTGTAGGGGGTGTGATGGTGAGGGGGGAGCTAGAGCCTACACAGGGTATGAGGCAGGACTTCTTCACTGCTCAATGGCTATTACTGCCCTGAGAGGGGTCTTCTCCCAGTGGGGTCTTCCTCCCAGTGCTGGAAGGGAAGCCCTCAGGGTCAGGCTTGAGCTAGCTCTGTTCCTTCTCTGTGTGTTTTTCTTTCTCCCCACACAGGGATTTTTGCCCAAAAAGAAGGGAGTGCTAAAGCAAGTGAAACTTACCATGCTTACAGGGGTCCAGTGATATGCTTTTGTAGACATCTGTGGCTCCTCTCAGACATAGCCCATGGTCACTTCCTTTCTCCATTGTGGCTACCCAGATATACTGCCAGGCTGTGGCATGGAATGGACATGGACAAAGTGTTCTCTTGGCTTAAGCAAGACAAGCCTCACACACGTGCGCACTCTTTCTCTTACTAGGACACCTCCGTGGAAAACAGCTTCTTCTGCCCCTACATGCATTAGAATTTTATCTGACTAAGAAATAACTACAAGATTTGAAGATTATTGAATAATTAGAAAAGGGAAATTATATGTGGGTGCTACAAGTGCATTGAATTATGCAAGCTCCTTTGCCATGATAAGGCTGAGAAAATGAAGTGTTTTTTGTTTTTTTGTGGGGATTTTTGGCCAGTAACCTAACAGAAGCAGAAGAGATTAGGAAGAGGTGGCAAGAACACACAGAAGAACTACACAAAAGAGGTCTTAACGACTCCAAAATCCATAACGATGTGTTCACTCACCTAGAGCTGGACATTATGGAATGTGAAGTCAAGTGGGCCTTAGGAAGCATTGCTATGAACAAAGCTAGTGGAAGTGATGGAATTCCAGCTGAGCTATTTCAAATCCTAAAAGACAATGTTGTTAAGGGGCTGCACTCGATATGTCAGGAAATTTGGAAAACTCAGCAGTGGCCAGAGGACTGGAAAAAGTCCGTTTTCATTCCAATTCCAATTAAAGGCAATGCCAGAGAATGTTCAAACTATTATACAATTACACTCATTTCACATGCTAGCAAAGTTATGCCTCAAAATCCTTCAGACTAGGCTTCAGCAGTATGTGAACCAAGAGCTTCCAGATAGTCAAGCTGGGTTTAGAAAAGGCAGAGGAACCAAAAATCAAATTGCTAATATTCTTTGGATCATAGAGAAAGCAAGGGGATTCCAGAAAAACATCTACCTTGTGGATCACAACAAGGTGATGTGGATCACATCAAACTGGAAAATTCTTAAAGAGATGGGAATGCCAGACCACCTTACCTGTCTCCTGAGAAAATTGGGAAAGAGATATGACAAGGGTATATATTGTCACCCTGCTTCTTTAATTTCTATGTTAAGGTAAATAATATGAAATGCCAGGCTGAATGAAGCACAAGCTGGAAACAAGATTGCAGGAAGAAATATCAACAACCTCAAATATGCAGATGATACCACTCTAATGGCAGAAAGTGAAGAGGACTAACAAGTCTCTTGATGAGGGTGAAAGAAGAGAGTGAAAAAGCTGGCTTGAAACTTAACATTCAAAAAGCTAAGATCATGGTATCTGATTTCATCACTTCATGGCAAATAGAAGGGGAAAAAATGGAAACAGTGACATATTTTATTTTTTTGTTTCTAAAATCACTGCAGACGGTGACTGCAACCATAAAATTAAAAGATGCTTGCTTCTTAGAAGCAAAGTTACAACAAACTTAGGCAGTGTATTAAAAAGCAGAGATGTCACTTTGCTGACAAAGATATGTATAATCAAAACTATGACCTTTCCAGTAACATGTATGGATGTGAATGTTGGACCATAAAGATGACTGAGAGCTGAAGACTTGATACTTTCAAACTGGTCCTGGTGAAGACTCTTAAGAGTCCCTTGAATAGCAAGGAGCCCAAACCAGTCAATCCTAAAGGAAATCAACCCTGAATATTCATCGACAAGACTGATGTTGATGTTTCAACTTTGGCCACCTGCTGCGAAGAGCCAATTTATTGTACAAGACCTTAATGATGAAAAAGATTAAAGGCAAAAGGTGAAGTGAGCAGCAGAGGATGGGATAGTTGGCTAACATCACCAACTCAATGGACATGACTTTGAGCAAACTCTAGGAGATAGTGGAGGACAGAGGAGCCTGGCAGGCTACAGTCCACGGGGCCATAAAGAGTTAGACACAACTTGGTGGCTGAATAAAAACGGCAGATGCATAGTGGGAGGTCTGTGATGAAGAAACATATCAGTGACCGGAAATGAGGTGATTCAAGTTATGCAGCCACAAAACCGCAAGTAAAATCATCACCTACGATAATTTGCAAGGCATAATATAGACTTATTTAGCCTGTGTGTCTACTCATTGGCTCCTGGAGGCTTCTTTTGACACTGCACTATAAGAAAGATGATACCAGGAAATATTTGGCCAGTTTATGAGTAGAAATAAAAGAGATTAAGTCATACATTGTAAACTTTTCAGAGTTTTAAAAGCCAACTGCTTTTCTCCACCCCAAAATAATAGATGAACATAAAAACAAGAGCAATCCAGGGAGATTCCTCAGTTGAAGTGCTTGACTTGAGGCTGAAGTAAACATCAGATAAGGAGGTTAACCACCCACACAATCCATTTGTTCCAGGTGGGCCCTTGGGACATAGATTTAGCTGAAGGAAAGCCAGTGGGACAAGAAAGGGCAGCCCAATAAATCAGAGTTGAAATCTGTCTGAAAAAGAACTTTGGGTGTGGCTACTGGGACCTAAAGCTAACTGACAACAAAGAAATGAGATGCATTAAACGTTTTCAAGGGAATTAAAATACCAAAGAAACATTGAGTTTGGAATAAAAAATTCCTGTGACTGTTGAAAGAATCTTAAAACAACATTCACATTAAACTTTGCAAGAGATGGTGGAGAAATTTGATCTTTAGTGATTTGAAAGACTTTTGGAAATGTTTTGAGAATACTTAGAATGAAAGTTTCTATTGGTCAAGGAGGGTCCTCCTACTTACTCCCAAGAACATTATTGAATGTATTGCCCATCAGATCAGTTCAGTCGCTCAGTTGTGTCCAACTCTTTGCAACCACATGAACCACAGCACACCAGGCCTCCCTGTCCATCACCAACTCCCAGTTCAGTTCAGTCGCTCAGTCATGTCTGACTATTTGTGACCCCATGAATCACAGCACACCAGGCCTCCCTGGCCATCACCATCTCCTGAAGTTTACTCAAACTCACATCCATTGAGTCAGTGATGCCATCCAGCCATCTCATCCTCTGTTGTCCCCTTCTCCTCCTGCCCGCAATCCCTCCCAGCATCAGAGTCTTTCCCAATGAGTCAACTCTTTGCATGAGGTGGCCAAAGTACTGGAGTTTCAGCTTCAGCATCATTCCTTCCATGGAAATCCCAGGGCTGATCTCCTTCAGAATGGACTGGTTGGATCTCCTTGCAGTCCAAGGGACTCTCAAGAGTCTTCTCCAACACCACAGTTCAAAAGCATCAATTCTTCGGTGCTCAGCTTTCTTCAATGGCACCCCACTCTAGCACTCTTGCCTGGAAAATCCCATGGACAGAGGAGCCTGGTAGGCTGCAGTCCATGGGGTCGCTAAGAGTCGGACACGACTGAGCGACTTCACTTTCACTTTTCACTTTCATGCATTGGAGAAGGAAATGGAAACCCACTCCAGTGTTCTTGCCTGGAGAATCCCAGGGATGTGGGAGCCTGATGGGCTGCAGTCTCTGGGGTCGAACAGAGTCAGACACGAGTGAAGCGACTTGGCGGCAGCAGCAGCAGCTTTCTTCACAGTCCAACTCTCACATCCATACATGACCACTGGAAAAACCATAGCCTTGACAAGACAGAACTTTGTTGGCAAAGTAATGTTTCTGCTTTTGAATATGTTATCTAGGTTGGTCATAACTTTCCTTCTAAGGAGTAAGTGTCTTTTAATTTCATAGCTGCAGCCACCATCTGCAGTGATTTTGGAGCCCCAAAAAGTAAAGTCTGACAGTGTTTCCACTGTTTCCCCATCTATTTGCCATGAAGTGATGGGACCAGATGCCATGATCTTCGTTTTCTGAATGTTGAGCTTTAAGCCAAATTTTTCACTCTCCTCTTTCACTTTCATCAAGAGGGTCTTTAGTTCTTCTTCACTTTCTGCCATAAGGGTGGTGTCCTCTGCACATCTGAGGTTACTGATATTTCTCCCGGCAATCTTGATTCCAGCTTGTGCTTCTTCCAGCCCAGCGTTTCTCATGATGTACTCTGCATATAAGTTAAATAAGCAGGGTGACAATTTGTAGCCTTGATGTACTCCTTTTCTGATTTGGAACCAGTCTGTTGTTCCATGTCCAGTTCTAACTGTTGCTTCCTGACCTGCATATAGGTTTCTCAAGAGGCAGGTCTGGTGGTCTGGTATTCCCTTCTCTTTCAGAACTTTTCACAGTTTATTGTGATCCACACAGTCAAAGGCTTTGGCATAGTCAATAAAGCAGAAATAGATGTTTTTCTGGAACTCTCTTGCTTTTTCCATGATCCAGCGGATGTTGGCAATTTGATCTCTGGTTCCTCTGCTTTTTCTAAAACCGGCTTGAACATCTGGAAGTTCATGGTTCACGTATTGCTGAAGCCTGGCTTGGAGAATTTTGAGCATTACTTTACTAGTGTGTGAGATGATTGCAATTGTGTGGTAGTTTGAGCATTCTTTGGCATTGCCTTTCTTTGGGATTGGAATGAAAACTGACCTTTTCCAGTCCTGTGGCCACTGCTGAGTTTTCCAAATTTGCTGGCATATTGTGTGCAGAACTTTCATAGCATCATCTTTCAGGATTTGAAATAGCTCCACTGGAATTCCATCACCTCCACTAGCTTTGTTCGTAGTGATGCTTTCTAAGGCTCACTTGACTTCACATTCCAAGATGTCTGGCTCTAGGTGAGTGATCACACCATCGTAATTATCTTGGTTGTGAAGATCTTTTTTGTACAGTTCTTCTGTATATTCTTGCCACCTCTTCTTAATATCTTCTGCTTCTGTTAGGTCCAAGATGATCTTAATCTAGCAAATGAAGGTCTGGGTTATAAACTTCTTTTAAACCCCTACTCCACTAAATAAACAAATACAATCTTTTTTCTCCAGTAATTTTTCATTCAAAAAATACAGTGCATAATTAAATTAGCAACTGCTCTATTATGTTAAGGTAATGAACATTTTTTAAATTTATCTTCATAGTTCTGTATGTTTTAACAGTTGCCTTGAGTATGTGAACTTTATTGCAACTATATAAATGATATAATATATATAATAAATTTTCTATGAGAATTGATTTCAGATTATAATTCCTCCTAATCCTCCTGATTTTTTTGTCTCAAGGATATGAAGTGAGTGCTTGGATATTTTATCTTTGTGTTGAGGGAGATTTGTTGGCAGACTCAAGGTTAGTGTATTAGAAATTTTATTGCTAAATAAGAAGTTATTTTATGATGCACTTGTTCAAGGACTGAAGTTTTGAGGGCTAGATATTTCCTGACCTTAGGCAATTCCACCTATTTATAAACTCATCTTAGGATATCTCTGCTGTCTTTAATTATAGAACATTAAAATCATATTAAATATGGACAGTAGCCATGACTCAGATTTTATTTTCATGTGGGCATTTGAAATTTATATCTTGAGATCATGAAGAAATGAGAAGAAAATGAGATACCAAGGACATGCTGGTAGAGAGTAAAATAAAATAAAACTACAATATAGAGTCAAACATGACTGAGCAACTAACCGGGGCTTCTCTGGTGGCTCAGATGGTAAAGAATCTGCCTGCAATGCAGGAGACCCAGGTTCAATACCTGGGTCAGGAAGATCCCCTGGAGAAGGGTATGGCAACCCACTCCAGTATTCTTGCCTGGAAAATCCTACGGACAGAGGAGCCTGGCGGACTACAGTCCATGGAGTTGTATAAAGTCAGACTTTACAACATACTTAAAAGTTAAATTTTTAAGGAGCTGAGTATTGAGATGAAAAATGAGAGCATTGTTTCCAGAAATGTATTTTATGAAAACAAGTTTGAGGGTTGAAAAAATTGTATACTGTGTTGAAAAAATTCAACAGGTTTTTTAAAGGTATCTTTTAATGTGCTTATATACATTGCGAGTCCAAAAATTGTTGTTTGTGACATGTTGGGGTATTGTATGCAGAATTCTTATACCCTTGGCAACAAAACTCTTATTATTACAGATTTTTTAGCTCTAGTGTTTCAGGTTGCACTTTGGAAAATGATTCCACATATAGAAGCAGCAATTACAGAAAAGTCTATGTGATGCTATCAGTGGGAATTAGCATTAACAGTGACTATTAAATATAACATGCCCTTTTGGAAAAAATTTTTCCTGATTTTATATTGAAATTATCTGATGCACCAAGTACACATTCATAATTATGTTTTGGAAATATCAATTTAATTCTTCAAATTTAGTTTTCTTTTTCTGACCACACTTTTATTCTACCCATTTTAAACATCTATGCCTCTATTTAAAAATAATGAGGCCCCTGTGAGTGATAAGTACCCCATGAACTGAAAGAGTTGGTCGCTTAATCATGTCTGACTCTTTGTGACCCCATGAACTGTAGCCCACCAGGTTTCTCTGTCTACGGAACTCTCCAGGCAAGAATACTAAAGTGGGTTGCCATTCCCTTCTCCAGGGGATGTTCCCTACCCAGCGATCAAACCCAGGTCTCCTGCATTACAGGCAAATTCTTTAATGTCTGAGCCCCCAGGGAAGCCCAAGTACCCTATACTGTCATGCAATTTTAAAAGCACGAGTGGCATGTCTCAAACCTATGCAGATTTGGAGACAATTACAACATCTGTGTTGGATGCATACTTAAAATGTTCTAGTATAAATTGAAATACACATCCAGATGTTGGCCATGCTGTTTATTTCCCTGGACAAATAAAATGGCTGGATATCAAACATAACTCACGACATGAGGATAAGTGAATTGGAAATGTGTCAGAAATGGTGTATCTGAAAGAACACTTGACTAGGCATCTAATTCCAACAATATTGGATGAGTCATTTAATCTTCATGGATTTGCATAATAAGTAAGTTGTAAGAGATTTTCACTAAGATACCTACAGTTCAAAAAGTTTATGGAAATCTTCAGTTGACTCACTTTTTAAAAATGAGATGACTATTATATTCTTGATATGTTTGTGTGATACTTGAGACTGAGTCAATGATAATTCTTATTTTATGATGTACTGCATCAAAACATTTTATGTTTTATCACAGCATAAAGATTTTTCTGTATCTTTCTACATTGTGATTGTATAGTTTACCCTAATTATTGTTTCTTTTGTAAATGTAATATCACAGTAACATTGTAAATGCTTCATTGTCAGAGGGTTCATCTTGTGTTTATAATATAACTTTGATAAAAGGTTCTGGTAAGTTGTTGCTGGTAGGAATAGAAAAAATGGGTTTAAAGTTCATGAATTCTGTTCAGTATTTGAATTTATTTAAAACCTAAGAAGTTATTCTTGCCAGATGCTAATAGCCAATACAGCAAAAATTACCTCCAAAAATCTGAGTTCAAAATTAATAGACATTTACTTGCTCAGGATTTTGTTTCCCTATTATTTTTTTTATCCTGGAGATCCTTGACTTAGGCCGTGCTCAACCCTTTATAAAGCATTATATCACCATCTAGTGGCAACAAATGGAAATTCACCATTTCAGTTTACAGATCTTTCAATTTATAAAGTATTTGAAATTTGCATGATTTTGACAGCATGAGCACTTCACGTTTCAAGTGCAATATAACTTTTTAATGATATAAATATATAAAATTGTTTCTAATATTACTGGAGATAATACATTATATTTAATATTCAACTGGAATATTTATTAAGAGATATTTATTTTTAAGCTACATAGAGGTATATAATAATTTACTTTTTAAATGCACTGAAATAAATGGCATATGAAGTATCATACCTGAATAAACAATTCCTATACTAAAACTCACTCTACACTTTATGGTTTACTTCTACATTATATGTGTGTTAGACTCCTCGTTGGTGAATTCAAAACCTTAGATGTTCACGGTTTTGCCTAATGTGTTAGAAATCTCCCATATTAGCTTGCATATGTTTTTGTATAGTATTCAACCAGTATAGTCAATGCATCTAGTTACAATTCTTATCAGTTTGCTTTCTATATCTTTATTAAATATACTTTACTGCTGCTAAGTTCTTCAGTCATTCCCAATTTCTCATGACACCTAAATCATGTCCTGATTGATTATTATTTTATGTTTCATTAGCAATCAATCAGTAATTGTTCAGTATTTACTCTGAAAAACACTCTCTTATAACCATTTGCCTGTCTCAAAATATCTTGGTCTTTTGTCTTTAGACAATGTTGCATACCATAACAGTTCAGTTCAGTTGCTCAGTCGTGTCCGACTCTTTGCGACCCCATGAATCGCAGCACACCAGGCCTCCTTGTCCATCACCATCTCCCGGAGTTCACTCAGACTCACGTCCATCGAATCGGTGATGCCATCTAGCCATCTCATCCCTCTGTCATCCCCTTTTCCTCTTGCCCCCAATCCCTCCCAGCATCAGAGTCTTTTCCAATGAGTCAACTCTTCGTGTGAGGTGGCCACAGTACTGGAATTTCAGCTTTAGCATCATTCCTTCCAAAGAACACCCAGGACTGATCTCCTTTAGAATGGACTGGTTGGATCTCCTTGCAGTCCCAGGGACTCTCAAGAGTCTTCTCCAACACCACACTTCAAAAGCATCAATTCTTCAGTGGTCAGCCTTCTTCACAGTCTGACTCTCACATCCATACATGACCACAGGAAAAACCATAGCCTTGACTAGATGGACCTTTGTTGGCAAAATAATGTCTCTGCTTTTCAATATGCTATCTAGGTTGGTCATAATTTTTCTTCCAAGGAGTAAGCGTTTTTTTAATTTCATGGCTGCAGTCACCATCTGCAGTGATTTTGGATCCCCCAAAAATAAAGTCTGACATTGTTTCCACTGTTTCCCCATCTATTTCCCATAAGTGATGGGACCAGATGCCATGATCTTCGTTTTCTAAATGTTGAGCTTTAAGTATAATCAATATTAAAAATTCAATATTAACCAAGTAGAAAATACACAATCAGTGAGCTATGCTTCTGCTGCTGCTAAGTCACTTCAGTCGTGTCCGACTCTGTGCGACTCCATAGACGGCAGCCCACCAGGCTCCCCTGTCCCTGGGATTCTCCAGGCAAGAACACTGGAGTGGGTTGCCATTTCCTTCTCCAATCATGAAAGTGAAAAGTGAAAGTGAAGTTGCTCAGTTGTGTCGGACTCTTCGTGACCCCATTCTGCAGCCTATCAGGCTCCTCCTTCCA
Organism: Bos indicus x Bos taurus; assembly: GCF_003369695.1. Lineage (NCBI taxonomy): Eukaryota > Metazoa > Chordata > Mammalia > Artiodactyla > Bovidae > Bos > Bos indicus x Bos taurus. The sequence continues at coordinate 85,041,195 of NC_040079.1, forward strand.
TGGGATTCTCCAGGCAAGAGTACTGGAGTGGCTTGCCATTGCCTTCTCTGCAATGAGCGTATATTAGTAGCTTTACAAAAATTACAGCTAAAGCTGAATATATTGTGTTAAGGGATAAGGTCATGTCCTTACTTTATTAAAGCCTTTTGATACTTAAGTCTTTTCAACAGCCACCAAAAAATGCCAAAATATTCTATTACTTCTAATGATTGTAAGCCCACCTTATTCAGATTTTGATACCATGACTAAAGGAGTCATGCCAAAAAATAAATAAAGAAAGAACATGGTATTCTATACTAATAACATTTTATAACAACGGCAAATTGTGGACCTAACTCTATAAAGAGTGAGCTCGTCAGATCTCCTTGAAGCTGACCGTAACATTCTGAGTTTGTAAAATTTAAGCCTTCCTGGTGGGTCAGATGGTAAAGGAAACCCAGGTTTGATCCCTGGGCTGGGACAATCCCCTGGTGAAGGAAAGGGCAACCCACTCCAGTATTCTTGCCTGGAAAATCCCACAGAGGAGCCTCACAACTGAATGACTAACATACACAACCTCTGATTATCTGCCACTTCTATTAATTTGTACATACGAGGACAATGTTGAAGTAGCTTAAATACCAATTAGAAGCTCGTTCTCTGTAAATTTACATCTCTGTTCTAGGCCTCTTTCCTGAAATCCAGACTCAGGTATCAAACTGTCTATTCTGCATTTCTGCTAGGCATTTCACACAATGCACACATTTAAAACTAAACTCAACTTCCTCCCTCATTGCTCCTTCCTGTCTTTTCCATTTTAGTTGCTAGGAATTATGCAACACCTTCATGAGTTGCATAATCCCCAAATCGTCACCCCTTTCTTCTGTCACACCCCACACCCACTGGCAACTTTCAAATAAAATTCAAATCTTACGCCCTACCACCCTGGCCTCAACTTCCTGCAACAGACTCCTAACCCATCTCCCTGTTTGAATCCTTTCCCTTCTCCATAGTCTCAATTCAATGAAACACTGGTTTACTTTTTAAAATTTCCGGTGACTCCCCATAGCACTTAGTGAAAGGCAAACATTCTTACAGTGGTCCACATAGCCCTGCACAGCCTTCTCCCACATTACCTGTCAGACATCACCTACTAATTCTCTTCCTCTCTCAATCTTTCCCAAACACCCTGGCCTGCTTCTACTTCTTTGAAGGCACCATGGTTGCTCACGTGCATTGCCTTTACCATTTCCGTTACCAGAACCACTCTTGGCTCAGCACCTCTTCTTCTGCTGTGACACTGCTTAAAACACCATCTTCAATAGAGATTTTCTCCAGCGGTCTATCTACAAACCCTCCTTCCACGCCCGATGTTCATTGCTCTCTGCCTTACCTTCCTTCACAGTGCTTCTCACCATTAATATATCATTGTGGCACCCTTGTTTGTATTTAAACCTTAAGAACATGCACACTTTTAAACTTTCATACAGAACAGTGTCTGGCACTTAATATAATGGCTGAATGAATGAACAAATGCCACCAGCTTTTACCTTGAAAATATTTTGGATTGACTTCGACCTAGAATTACAAAACTTTGGGGCAAATTCAGTCGATTTAATTTATTTTTTTAAATAAACATTAAAAATGATGATCTGATGTTACAAACATTTACCCTGATACCCTCTATCCAGAATGCCAAGGTATCTCTGTGAAATAATTCATAAGAAACAGAAAATCAAACCTGTCCTCCAAGAAAATATAATATATTTCCTTTACTTTACATTATTGTTTCTAACTGAACATTTGGCTTTCCACCAAAAAAATACAGTGTCCTGTTTCATATGTAAAAGCCTTTTAAGCCTGGCAAAAGTAGTTTAAGGTAGGATGTGCTGTAGCATGTAGCAGTGGAATGTAAATGCGTACAATGTGATCAGGAAGAAGTCAAAACATGACTTACTTGTTCCTGGGGTGTTTGGAGCATCTCTTAAATGTTTCATAGTAGCATACTGAGGATGAATGAGAAAACAAGGTGGTGGGGCTTTAGTTTTCTTTCTTGCCTGCTTTCTCCCTCTCATTCTCTTGTGAGTAATACAAAATGTGCAGTAAATATTTTTTGACATATAGACATAATAAAGCACCAGAACTGTTAATGAATAGTTAGATATAAGGAAGGAAGACCATTTGCCTCTTTATACATAGATCGATATGAAGAGAATGACTATCTCTATAGTATTGAGTCTTATTATTTATATAATAGTCTATGTCTTTTATTATTTAGTCTTTTCTAAACTCTGTGATAATTATATGTTATAAGTTGAATTGGAACTAATCAAGACAAAGGAAAACATTGAAATATTTAAGGATATTTAGTACATTTACCTTATAAGCTTATATTTACTCATATTATTGCTAAAGTACCGCATTTCTTTCTGTGCTTAAGATTTTGGCATATAAATACAATGTATCTATATTTGCTAATATCAAAGACAACCTAAATAAACCTTTGAAAAAACCTTCCATTTTCTCTCTGAAAACTAGAAATTTTATGTGTTTATCAAAATAAAGTAAAATTTTGCTTGATAATTTTTAGGAAGGTTGCATTGTTTTAACTTTATTTTTTTTTTGTTTGTTTTATGGAAATATAAATGATGCACAGCTCTGAATAAGTTTGAGGTATAAGCATGATAATTTGATTTACATATATCATGAAATTGATTACCACAATAAGTTAAGGTAATTTCCATCATATTGCAAAGAGACAAAAGAGAGGAAAACACATTTTTTTTTATAATGAGAACTCTAAGGACCTAATCTCTTGTGAAGTGTTATATTAACCATCAGTTCAGTTCAGTCTCTCAGTCGTGTCCGACTCTTTGCAACCCCATGGACTGCAGCACGCCAGGCTTCCCTGTCCATCACCAACTCCTGGAGTTCACTCAAACTCATGTCCATTGAGTTGGTGATGCCATCCAACCATCTCATCCTCTGTCGTCCCCTTCTCCTCCTGCCTTCAATCTTTCCCAGCATCAGGGTCTTTTCAAATGAGTCAGCTTTTCCCATCAGGTAGCCAAAGTATTGGAGTTTCAGCTTCAACATCAGTCCTTGCAATGAACATTCCGGACTGAATTCCTTTAGGATGGACTGGTTGGATCTCCTTGCAGTCCAAGAGACTCTCAAGAGTCTTCTCCAACAACCACAGTTCAAAAGCATCAATTCTTCGGTGCTCAGCTTTCTTTATAGTCCAACTCTCACATCCATACATGACTACTGGAAAAACCATAACCTTGACTAGACAGACTTTTGTTGGCAAAGTAATGTCTCTGTTTTTTAATATGCTGTCTAGATTGGATATAGCTTTTCTTCCAAGGAGTAAGCATCTTTTTATTTTGTGGTTGCAGTCACCATCTGCAATGATTTTGGAGCCCCAAAAAATAAAGTCTGACACTGTTTATCTCTCTATTCGCCATGAAGTGATGGGACTGGATGCCAAGGTCTTCATTTTCTGAATGTTGAGCTTTAAGCCAACTTTTTCACTCTCCACTTTCACTTTCATCAAGAGGCTCTTTAGTTCTTCTTCACTTTCTGTCATAAGGGTGGTGTCATCTGCATATCTGAGGTTATTGATATTTCTCCCAGCAATCTTGATTCCAGTTTGTGCTTCTCCAGCTCAGCGTTTCTCATGATGTACCCTGCATAAAAGTTAAATAAGCAGGGTGACAATATACAGCCTTGACGTACTCCTTTTACTATTTGGAACCAGTCTGTTGTTCCATGTCCAGTTCTAACTGTTGCTTCCTGACCAGCATAGACATTTCTCAAGAGGCAGGTCAGGTGGTCTGGTATTCCCATCTCTTTCAGAGTTTTCCACAGTTTATTGTGATCCACAAAGTCAAAGGCTTTGGCATAGTCAATAAAGCAGAAATAGATGTTTTTCTTGGAGAAGGAAATGGCAATCCACTCCTATATTTTTGCCTGGAGAATCCCAGGGACAAAGGGGCCTAGTGGGCTGCTGTCTATGGGGTCACACAGAGTCGGAAACGACTGAAGCGACTTAGCAGTAACAGCAGATGTTTTTCTGAAACTCTCTTCCTGTTTTGATCCAGCAGATGTTGGCAATTTGATCTCTGGTTCCTCTGCCTTATCTAAAACCAGCTTGAACATTTGGAACTTCACAGTTCACGTATTGCTGAAGCCTGGTTTGGAGAATTTTGAGCATTACTTTGCTAGTGTGTGAGATGAGTGCAATTGTGTGATAGTTTGAGCATTCTTTGGCATTGCCGTTCTTAGGGATTGGAATGAAAACTGACCTGTGGCCTCTGCTGAGTTTTCCAAATTTGCTGGCATAGAGCAATGTTAACTAAGTCATTATGTTGTATGTTATATTGCTGGATCATTTTGTTAGAAAATGCATTGCTATATTTTTCATTGACTGTTGAGAAGTTCTGATTCATTTCCCTCTTACTGAGATTCAGAATCGTGAGTAGGCTGAACAGATCCATTAAATAACTATATCTCCCCTTTGCTTGCTATCTCAACAACATTAGTAATTTTAAATGAAAGCTAATATTCTAGAGATTGACACTACATGTATGCAATCTAAAACAGAAATATACAATGAGATATTATTCCTTCTAAAATCTTTATGGGAAAATAACACAAGATTAAAATCAATATTTAATTACAGACATATAAATATTTTGAATTATTATGTTTTCCTTTTATTTGTAATATTTCCCTTTACAGTGTTTTTATAGAACCCAAAATAGTTAATAAAAACATTATTTTTCCATTTAGTTTTATCTTTATTGTAAAATTTTTCTTTAGTATAAAATACTTTCTTAAAAAATATTTCAAAAATTTACAAGATAAACTGCCAAAATTTATAGATGAATTCCTGTGTTTCCCATTACCCAACAATCCCCATGGTTTCTTGGGTGGCTCAGTGGTAAAACATCCTCTTGTCAATGCAGGAGACGTGGATTCAACCCCTGGGTCGGGAAGATTCCCCTGGAGAAGGAAACCTATTCAGTATTCTTGCCTGGGAAATCTCATGGACAGAGGAGCCTGCAGACTACAATAGAAGGGGTCACAGAAGAGTTGGACGTGACTTAGCGACTGAACAACAGGAGTCTCCTCAGAAAGAATATCAATATATTAGCCTCAAAATAAAAGATTAAAAGTTGGAAATGAATAATAGAAATACCAGCCTTCACTAATTGGTCTCAAAATTCACTCAGTTTAAGCCTGCCAGGCTCCTTCATCCATGGAATTCTCTTAGGCAAAAATACAGGAGTGGGTTGCCATTTCCTTCTCCAGGAGATCTTCCTGAATCAGGAATCAAACCTGTGTCTCCTGCACTGCAGGCAGATTCTTTACCATCTGAAACAGGATGTCAAAAACTACTGATACAGAATTGAACAAAAATGAGCTATTAATGTTACATAATAATGATATAGCTTCTTATAGAAGAATAGAATTAAAAATATTGATGGAGATTACTCTTACCCCCCCAAATATAGGTAATTAAATTGTAGGAAAATAAATACCTTTAAAATACTTAATTTGAACAGGTTTAAATGATTTGAAGGTTGATAACAGTTTTGTAACATGTAGAAAATGCAATGAAGTTTATTTATTGATTGATTGATGTAGAGTTGATTCACAGTGGTGTGTTAATTTCTACTGTACAATACAGTGATTTGGTTACACATACGTATACCTCCTTTTTCATGTTCTTTCCATTATGACGTATCACAGGATATTGAATATAGTTCCCTGTGCTATACAGTAGAACCTTGTTGTTTATCCACTATATATATATAATAGTTTATATCTGCTTATCCCAAACTCCGAATCCATCTTTCCTCCAGCCACCCTCACCTTGGCAACCACATATCTGTTCTCTGTGTCTGTGAGTCAAGCTGCTGATCTCTTCAGTTCAAATCCATATTAACAGTTTTGCTTATTTACTGTACCCCCTGCTGCCTTCATGACTACTGTTTTTGATGTTGTACTTTTTTTTTGTTTGTTTTATATATCCCTTAACTACTTAATGTGGATGGCTGGCCCTATCTGTCTAGTATTTATCAATATGTATATAAACTGCTAAATTAGATATCTGAAATATATGTTTACATAAGAAAATATGTAAAGTATATACACCCTCCAAACTAAGAATTTAAGAACATCTTTAAGAAATATATGGAGAAGGAAATGGCAATCCACTCCAGCACTCTTGCCTGGAAAATCCCATGGATGGAGAAGCCTGATAGGCTACAGTCCATGGGGTCGCAAAGAGTCGGACATAACTGAGTGACTTCACTTTCACTTCAAGAAATATAACAAATCCACATAACCAGTCATATGCTTATTGTTGTTTTCTTAAATTTACAGGTAAAGTTAGATAATAAAATTTTGTTCCAATTTTTGTTATTCTTTGGGGAATATCTTTTTATTGTGTACAATGTTAAATATGTGTGTAAATGATAACAGAATTTGCAGTCTACATTCCAGGAAAGGGAATAGATGCATATAAATTCTGCATTTCATAACTGATTCTGATCACCCCATTATCTTCACCAAAGAATGAGTAATTTCTTCATGTCATTTTTTCCATCTATGCATGTAAATAGGAAATACTTTAATATCACCACAACTATAATAGAGCACATGCAAGCGTTCCTAGTAATTTCCTTCTAGAAACAGCAGTCAAAGAGATAGCGGTTAGAAGAGGGGGTAGCCAGAGATGTAAAAAGAAGGCTGATCACGTATCTGTGGTTTTGAATGCTTCATAACTGTGTTGCTAGTGATTTCATTAGTTCTTTTTGCTTTTACTATTCTATCTAAGGGAGGTTTCCAAACTCATGAAATGGACAGAATCGGCATAGAAAACTTTTGAGGAACAATTTATAATAGACTTCATTTGGCATAGTGTTCAAAGGAAGACACACATGGGAAAGTATTAATATAGTATTCAATCAATAAGTGGGTCTTAATTCAAAGTTAGAACAAATTATTTGCAGGTTATTTACATAGAAATATTAGATAAGTGATTTATTGAAAAGAAAATGAAATGAAAGGAATGTGAATTTTCAGCCTTCATGTATCTTCCACATTTTATTAAATATTTAGATAATATAAAATAGGATATTGCATTTTTCATTAATTAGCTTCTTCATGAAAATAATTTTTTAAATATTTTTGTATTTTGTATCACATTATACATACCCAACTGTTGCACTGAACTCCAAGGGTGCTGTACTTTAAGGATATAATGTGAGCAGTGCTTCTTTGAGTTACTCAGTGTCAGTACTTACATATAGTTTAAGATAAGTATATATCATATACTGTAAAAATTTTGGAAAATCATTGTATCCATTCATTCTGCATTGATTCTATCTTTAAATCTCAATTAATATCTACTTCTGTGCTTCCATTTTTCTCTAAAATAAGTTTACAGAGATTCATATCTTATAATACCATTAGATTTTCTTTTATCAAGAAAAAAATGTTTTAAACATTGCCAGTATTTAAAATATATAGGAAAGTATGTCATTTGCTCTAGGTATTGTAGATAATCAACTTTCAAGAATCATACAATTCGAGATAACACAAAAATTAAAAATTATAAGAAAATTAGAAAAGACATCTCAGGGCAATATATGATTAATTAATTTCTTAGCAAAGGAAAACATTCTTTTATTTTGCATATTCTTTTTGTCTCTAACCAACTTCTGATTCAGATAGTCTGTGCACATCCAGGAATAATATATAAAACATATATCAGTCAATATGGTTTTGTCCCTTACTAGTTAGTAGGACCTACAGCCATTGAAATGAGGCCCCAGAGTAGACCCCTGCTGACAGGAATCACCTCATAAATTGTTGGAACACAAAGAGTTGTATGTTACACAACTTATATCTAGTTGATTTTTTCAATCCACTATTTATTCTTCAAGAATTTTATAAGGTGTACTTATAAGCAAGATCTTGTGTTTTCTATACTTGTAAGCTCCTTCCACCAGTTGTTCGCTGTCTCAGTGAAGCCATGCTAAGCTAAAGTGTAATGGAGATTGTTAGATTTCTTTCAACAGGAAACAACAAAGCCTTGCATCAAGTTTATTTGCATGATTACTATTTTAGAGTAATGAAGTAGATGATACATTTAACTGAAAAAAAAGGTGTTTTAAGATTTCTACTTATAAAATAGTACATAATAAGGTATGAAGATAATAGTCACAATAATTATAAACTGATAGGATGTATTTTTAAAAATCATGATTGTGGGCTAAAACGGAGACGTTTCTCTCTCTCCATCTTCTTTCTTCTTCTTCCCTAACGATGCCATATATGTAGAGAAGTGTTTAGGGTAAGGAGCGGCACAACTGGAAAGTTAGCTTGAATGATAAAGCTGTCTTTATGTACCATTTTTCAAAGTCAGACTATTTTCCTAAGTCAAAAGCAAACTCTTGAAAGATCCTTAGAAGAAACAGCTTAACTCCTATTTAAATAGTTCAGACTTTTAAAGCATTAATTGGGGAGTCAAAGCACACTCAGATTAAACAGTTCAGAGAAAAATTTTAAATTATAATCCAAACAGTGTAACATAAAGTAGCAGGAAATGAGAAACCCCTGAAGGTTATCACACCAGCTATTAAAGCTACAAAAGTATCTGAGGAAAATCCCATTGGCTGTTAAAAATGTAAGAAAACAAGAAGACCTTGAAGAAAGGAAAAATCTAAAAAGATTTTGGAATGATTCCTGTGTGAGAGATTTGAATTGTTATTTTTAAAAGAGAAAGCAGTGGGTTAATTTATAAGACATCACTCAATAATATCTTCATAAACACAAATCTATTTAGAACATAAATCATATCAAACTCCCCTACTCCAGGATCTGGATCACTTCCCACTGCCCTTAATAAGAGCTCATCTATTTTTGATTCTCTACAAGGCTTACCATGTCCTGCCTTATCTTGCTTCTGCCAAAATCTTGTGCCATTGTTGCCCTTACTCATTTAATCCAATCTCATTCATTAGTAGATCACAGCAGTAAGACTGCACTCGCTGTTCTCTCTTGTGAAGTTTTTCAACAAACATACACATGCGTTTCTCCTTCATTTTATTCAGATCTGTATTTGTATGCCACTTCCAAAGACCCAGAGTCTCCTCTATCCAAAATGACAGAGTAGCATTGAAACATATGCATTACTGTAAGTAAAACAGATAACCAGTTGGAATTTGCTGTATGATTCAGGGAACTCAAACCCGGTGCTTTGTGACAACATGGAGGGATGGGATGGAATGGCAGGTAGATGGAGCTTCAGGAAGGAGGAGACATATGTATACTTCTGGCTGATTCATGTGATATATGACAGAAACCAGCACAATAGTGTGAAACAATGATCCTCCAATTTAAAATAAACAATATTTTAAAAAGAAAAATCGACATCCATCAACATTTTATGTTGCTTTGTTTTTAATACCATTTATTACCACATGATTTATATGTGCTTATTATCTTCTTTCTCATGAGAATGTGAATAATATGAATGCAAGAATTTCATTTGTTTGCTCAATACTGTACATGCAACGTGGTTGAAATTCAGTGAACATTTGTCCAGTGAGTGACTGTGCATATAACTGCGTATCTAGATCTCTATGTCCATATGTGTTTACACATCAAGCTATATCTCTATACTTTACATACACTTTCTATAGGTAATCTCATTTAATATTTGTAATGATGTGTGTAATGCTATTATTATGACATCTATCTTATTGAATGGATAGTGGGGCTTAAGGAAATAAATATTTGCCCGCATTCACACTGAATTTCAGATTCTATGACACCAGTCCTTCTTTTTTCATTCTATAGTATTGTTTGCCTTGAGCACCCTTGCATTTATCTTACTTTATAATTTTTACTTGATTTTTAAAACCTGATGGGATTTTAAATTTGCAATATAAAAAATGCATAGTTAAATAAGCAAAAAGTTGTGTATTAGAAAGTAAATATCACTATGGTATTACTGTTGAAGCATCATTACAGATATTATTTTATTTTTATTTCACCATACTTTATGCACATTTTATATATATAATGTTTTTTTAAACACAGTTTCTGATATATACTGTTCATTTAAATATACCTAAAACTGGGGTCATTCAGTATGCTGCTGCTGCTGCTGGTGCTAAGTCGAATCAGTCGTGTCCGACTCTGTGCGACCCCATAGACGGCAGTCCACCAGGCTCCACCATCCCTGGGATTCTCCAGGCAAGAACACTGGAGTGGGTTGCCATGGCCTTCTCCAGTGCATGAAGGTGAAAAGTGAAAGTGAAGTCGCTCAGTCATTATCCGACTCTTTGCAACCCCATGGACTGTAGCCTACAGGTTCCTCCATCCATGAAATTTTCCAGGCAAGAGTACTGGAGTGGGTTGCCGTTGCCTTCTCTGGTCATTCAGTATATTCAGGGTTTTATATTGCTATTTTGCCAAATATTATTTTTCCCAAGGCTAAATGTTATTTTATGTGGTTTATTTCCTTATGTGAGCAGTCTTATTTATTTATTTTTCCATTTTGATTGGCATTTTGCTTACCCTCTGTCTAATAACCTATATATGCAACTCTAGCCTCAGTCCTACCAAGTAACCTGTATCAATTACCTTTATGCATTTCATTTATCTGTATGTTTCACTCTCATAATTTATATACACATACAGAGGAGCCTGGTCATACAGTCCATAGGGTTGCAAAGAATCGGACACACATAGTTTGAAGGTTTTAAATCATTTGGTGATTATTTTTGTTTGGTTTTGCTTTACACAATGGAATCATGTGACGTGTACTCTAGCTTTTCTCCACACAACTCTACTTTGAGGATATTTCTAATTTCTAATTTGAAGGGCTACAAATATTTTATGTTAAGGGTATAATCTATGGTATTTATCTTTATCTTTATCTATGGTATTCCTCTAGTGATAACTATTCTCTAATTTATTTTCTTTTTTCCTTGTCTTTTTATTATTCTTTCCCTTTTTACTTCCTTCTTTCCTTCCCTCCTCTCTTTTTCCTTCTTTCTTTCTTCTCCTTCCTCCCTTTCCCCTCTCTCTTTATTACTTTCTTTTCTTTCCTTCTCTCCATGTCTTTTTCTTTCTTTCTTTAATGAATGTGATACACATCCTTATAGCCCAACCCTCCCTGGAAATTTTATGGACTAGATTGTCAGACGGGATTCAGAAAACATTTTTAAAGACTAAATTTTGTAACATATATTTACGTTCTACAACATATTTAATCCATCTTATACTGTAAATTTAGACTCATTTCCATTTGCAAAGTAATTCTACTACAAATATGTTGATGCTTATGCTCCTTGTATTCTTATGTATAAGTGTATCCCTCATTATTTCCTTATGCATATATTAGTATATATTCCAAGATACATACTATGCTTCAAAACAACTATACAAAGAGTATGAATTCTTTCAACGCTCTTGTTCCTTGATGGCAAATTATTTTGTACGCTCACTACCAAATACTGTCAAATTTACCAGCCCGATTCCATCATTGATTAATTCAACCAATATTTAGTGAACAATTTTTTTGTTCTAGATTCAAGTCCTTACGCTTTGATCTTTTCAAATCAGAGAGTAAAATTGCTATTTTATGTCTGTTTAATATTTGCCACTGACCGGGCTTTTTGAAGTTTATTGCTTTTGTTCTTCTGTGAATACCTTGCTTATATTGTATTCTATTATCATGTATTAATCTCTGAGTTTAACAGGTGTTTATTATGCAGCTAGCATATGGGCAGACATTCTACTAAGTATGGGGATACAGGGTCAATAAGACGAATCAAGTTTCTGCTGTTCTTAGAGTTTACATGCCGATGGATTAAGAAAAGGCAAAAAAGGAATAAGTAAACAAGTAAATATTTAAAATGAGAGTCACTTTTGGACATTTATGTTCAATATGACAATTAGATATGCAAGCAGAAATTTCAATCACATAATTTACACATCTGTAACTCAGTGGAGAAATCAGGACTAAAGACGTTGACTTTTCTTTTGGAATGTGAATGTTAGTATATTATAAGGCCTTGGGAGATTTGGGGAATAGAGGATTCTGAAAAGTTATTTGATGTCTCCAATTGTATTCCAAATACCATCTGTATGTCCTGAGCAGAGCAATTTATTAAGCTGGCTGAAATATGAGGTATTATCTCAAGCTGTTGACTTTGTGAGGAGAGTTCCCCCAGAGGAAAGACCTGAGGCACAACTTGTTTTCACTGTTTCTGAGTAGGAGGGGACTTAATGTAGACTGTTAGAACACCACATTTCTGGGACTTCCCTGGCAGTCCAGTGGTTAAGGCTCTGTACTTCCACTATAGGAGGCCTGAGTTTGATTCCTGGTTAGGGAACTGATATCCCATAAGCTGTGCAGTGTAGTCTAAACATCAAAAAGTCAAAATAATATGAACTTGCTGATCTCTTTTACCTTGACTCATTATCATAAATTTTTGCTGCCACCAAGATGAAGAAAGTTTCACTTTACAGCTGTACATGCCAGGTAATGGTAGTCTTCATCAAGGTTTTGGTAAATGATGACAAATGTGTTGTTTAACCTTTCCTCCCTCAAAGGATCATTCCCAATAAAAGTATCATGGAATTTGAACTTGTACCCTAAGGATTGACAGAGCCATGTGAGGGCACTTTATGGGAACCAACAGCAGAAAGGAAGAAAGAGCCATCCTTTGAATAGACAAAATAGGCAAACAGAATTGGGAGAAATATGAAGTATTGAAAGAGGTTTCAACTGCAAAATAGAAAAAAATTTTTAAATCCTTCCATTTAAGAAGTTAGTAGATAAACTGAATAATAGGGTTGCCATTATTGAGGCCTGGGTTTGTGTCCTGGACAATAACATGGAAGAAACATTTTATAGACACAGTACAAGTTGAAAGTGTTGCACTGATGAGAGAAAAGCAAGCTTCCTAGAGGGCTAATGCAGATGATATAAATAAAATATTTTCCAAAAGAAGCAAATGAAAAACCAAAGTTAATTAAACAAATTAAAAATAGTATTTCTATGAACTAAAGACTTGAATTTGCAGAATTAAAGCAGCCCCCAAATGTCAGGCAAAAGTTCAGAAAAGACACATATTGAGCTATATACACATAATGATGCCTAAACTTCAGAATGAAGATAATATCTTATAACTTTGAAAAATTTGTTTCTTAAAAAGTGAAAAGAATGAAATTGACCATATTTTCCTATATTACACTAGATGTTAAGGACATTGGAATAACATATATAGACAATATTTAAGAGAACACAGACCAAGAATTTTAAACCCATGTGAACACTCCACTGTCATTAAAAAAAAGGAAAAGAGCGTATTTATTTACAGTCTGTATGCCAATTTAGGGCAAGATGTATGAGTCTTAGGGAATGTTTAAATGAGTTCCTTAAATAAAAAATGATCAGATCTCTTATATTTGGGATGATAATATTGGTTAGCAATATATACAGCTTAATCTAAATAAATGACTAGGGGTGTTTAGTTTGAGTGTTGAATCAGGATTTTTGAAATGGATGCTCTACTTTTTTTTCTTATAAATCTTATAGTCAAATTTATGATTAAATAAAGATTACAAAATGTTTACATCTTTTGAGTATTAGATATTTAAAATTAGGTATATATGTATAATTGCTCACTGATCCTTTAGAGATATTGCAGCTTGTCTAATATTTAGTAAGATCAGATTTTATCATTCGTTACTTTATTTTTTTACATTTACCCAAGAATCCAACTATGTGGTTTGTATACAATGGCTGTAGACCAACCTGGAGCCAAATTTGTATTTCTCTTAATAGAAAACTTTCCTAGTGGCTCAGACGGAAAGTGTCTGCCTACAATGCGGCAGACCCAGGTTCGATCCCTGGGTTGGGAAGATCCTCTGGAGAAGGAAATGGTAACCCTCTTCAGTACTCTTGCCTGGAAAATCCCATGGACAGAGGAGCGTGGTAGGCTAAAGTCCTTGGGGTCGCAAAGAGTCAGACACGACAGCGATTTCACTTTCACTTTAATAAAACACATCCTCTAAATATATATATATATATATATATATATATATATATATATATATATATATATAATGTTTATTATTTCACTATATGAAATAAATTCCAAGTTCATATATGGGTAATATAAAAAATATGCCTGCCTCATTTTTATAGCACTAATCATTAAAGGGACGTTGGATAATTGACTTAAAAGGAAATTGTGAGATTTAGTGAACTATATTAAATGACAATGTAATTTCTTTCCCAATAAAGTATTATTCTCATTTGGGAATTCATTTACTTTAGACAGGTAGGCAGAATGTGATGAGGGTTTCCAGTATTCATTAACATAATTAATGTTTCAGAAATAAGAACCCTGACTAAGGCACAAATTGGGCTTAATAAGGATCTTCAAAACAAATACTCTGCTGTATATATCTGTATCTGTACTTAGGTAGGGAGAAGGCAATGGCACCCCATTCCAGTACTCTTGCCTGGAAAATCTCATGGATGGAGGAGCCTGGTAGGCTGCAGTCCATGGGGTCACTAAGAGTCGGACACGACTGAGCAACTTTACTTTCACTTTTCACTTTCATGCATTGAAGAAGAAAATGGCAACCCGTTTCAGTGTTCTTGCCTGGAGAATCCCAGGGATGGGGGAGCCTGTTGGGCTGCCGTCTATGGGGTCGCACAGAGTTGGACACGACTGAAGCAACTTAGCAGCAGCATACTTAGGTAGATAAATGATGGACAGATACATGGGTAGGTAGATATATAGACAGACAGACAAATAGTCCTCTGGTGATTTTGAGATAGACCACACTGAATATAAAAGCTTTTATCCAGGTACTGTGGTGGTAGAGACAGAAGCAAAAGGAAAGACAAGCCAGAGGATCCTAAAAGAAGTTGTTATTGGAAAAAGATACGAGAGAACGTGACTCCAAAGATACTTCTAAAACTGTAAAATAACAGATGATATTAATACAATTGCAAGCGTAGAAGCTCTCTACTGGCATAGGTTGTTGGAAAGGTTGGATGTGGGTGTGCTAAAGGTGCTCTGATCATTGAGGGAGGTAGCAGCAGGTATCAGTGAACGCATCTTTAGGAGAAAGGAATTCAAAAGCAAGACATGAACTCAGTGTGAAGATATGGCGTAGGAAATTCTCAGTCACAGCAGCATTCGTGGAAGGTGAGAAGAGGTGAAACAAAAACATGCGCTTGCCGCAGTCAGTGGACCACTACCTGCGCTGCCATGCGTGCTCCCTGGGTTACAGCCGAAAGGCCCATTCACCCAAGTGAAGTGAAGCCAGTGGCAAGAATAAAAGGTACAGAAGCCAGAAGCTATTAGAAGGTATTAGAAGCCAGGCTATGTTGAAAAAAAAATAGACAATGTGCGTGTCCTATTTTTTTTTCTTTTTTATATTTCATTAGAAGTTTTTATATTCTACTGGTGTGTGTGTGTGTGTACATGTAAAAATAGAGGGATGTATAGGTATGAGAAGTGGGAAATAAAAAATGATAATAGAAAGCAACTTCAAACAAATAATTTGCTATAGCTTTAGGAGTTCTGCTTTATTTTAATCATATTTCCTCTCCTTGGCTCATAAAATAATATCTGTTGTATTCAAGTTTGAAATATTCTGGTAACCATTTTTAACTTTTCCGCAAAGATAAAGTATAAGAAAACAATTTTGGAAAAGAGAAATGCATTTAGCAAATACTGAAGGAATGATAAAAAGTGTGAGTTTGTGTTAGTAAATTATATTTTATAAATATAATCACTTGTAATTAGATTAAATCACATTTTGGTTCATAGCACAATATTTAAACTGGTCTACATATGCTTGTGTTTATATATTTATGGGGGCGTGTGTTTAAATTACCAATAATGTTCCTTCTCATATGATTCTTTAATCATGCCTCCTAGGCAGAGGTAGCAACTCACTATCTATAATTGTGGGTCATATATATGATATATAAACCATACATATTTGATACAATATACATATATAAATATATCACTGCATGGAGTCATCGTAATATGCCTTTTCCCTTAACATTTTGTTCAGATTCATCCATGTTGTTGTGTGTAGCCACACTTCATTTATTTTAGCTGTTATTATGATCGTTATATAAATATACCAAATTAATGTATCAATTTTGTTCTTGATGAACATTTGGCACGTTTCTACCTTTTGTTTATTATGAAAGTGTTACTGTAACATTCTTAAATATCTTTTCTAGTATATAGTTGCACAAGGGCTTCATACATATGTGTGCTTTTAGCTATTTATAGTTCTTAAATTAATATTTGCCTCTATCTCCTTCTTTTAGATTGAGAAAGCCTTTAGCTTTTTGGCCTTTTGGAGTAGGGTGAGCTAAAGAAAGTTTTAACATACCAGTCCTGTGATGCTAGATTTTCTCTACCTATACAGATTTAAAATAAAGTGATCACACCACGTCCTTCTTGATGCTGTTTCCCTCTCAGTTTATTTTTTTGGAGAATCTTCTCTTTCCATGTAACTTACCCTATTGTGGTCAAGCACCTTAATTTTTGTAGAGAAAAATGCGTAGCTAGACCCAAAAAATTATTCAGGAGGTAACCCAAACCATAGTATCCTAGTTCATATGGACTAGAACTTGACTGAAATTCTGGAAAGGCTATGAACTGTCCTTCCAGAAAAAGCAGGGGCAGCTATTACACTTGCTATTACCTCAATAGCTAGTACCTTTGATCTCTTTTCTTTAGTGGATGGCAAAGGCTTTTGGTACAACTACAGAATTCACTGCTTTATTGCTTTAGAATATGTGAACTAATCTTCTCAGCAGGCATGAAGAAATGCTAATGTACTTTAAATATATTTGTGTGCCAATTTAGTCTTCAGGGGGTGCTGAGGCTGTGGATGCTTGGCAAAACTGTTACGGAAAAAAGTGAAAAACTGAGTGAGGTGGAGAATAATATGTGTTCAAGCATAGCATCTAACTAAATGCTTACATTGCTTATAAAACATGTAGATAGTTTCTCATCAAGCAGGATATATATATATATATATATATATATATATAACACTACATATATACATCACTACATATAAACATCACTAAATATATATATCCTGTGTTGCTATACATATATATTATGTATGTGTGTTATACCCTATTATATATAATATACACACATATATGTTATATATTCTACTATACTATATAATTGTTGCTTACTAAAGGTTTGTCAAAGCAGACAACATTCTTGTTTGAGCATTGGAAAGTCCAGGAGACCTTTGGTCTAAATCCAGATAATAGTAAAGCTGTGTGTGCTCTTGGTCTAAAGAGTGAGGAAACAGTGGTAACTGTCTGACAGTTTGAGTGTTGATGTATGACATCTTATGCCTAACAAGGGAACCGGGACAATTGCCCAAGGATTTTTTTTTTTTTTAACGTGAAGGTATAAGTTCTTACCTGGTATAGTTAAAGTATATGAAAAGGTATATATGTGAGCCTATCCTTCTTTGGTTACAAAGATTAAAAAGTCAGTAGGAGCCTTGTGTGCTCTGTTTCAAAACATTGCAAAATTAAGTAGTTGTGAAAGCATTTGATAAATGGAGATGGGCATGTCATTATTGACATAAAGGATTCTCTGTGCTAGTATTTATTGCTTTATTTAAACTTGTTTGCAAATATAATATTACAAAACTTAGGCAGCCAGTCCAGCATTGTTTAATTTACAAAATACCTGTACATCTAAACTATCAAACAAGCCAGATATGTTTATAACTAAACTGGTGACTCAAACTGCCTGAATGCAAGTGCATTCCTTATTGTGGCAACCTCAACTATCCAGAAGGCTTGGAAGAATGTGAAAACATATTGAGGTCAGGAAGTCAACGTTCTACGAAAAATACCACAGACACTGTCTCAGAGCCTAGTCTAGTTTTGAGCAAAGTTCTTGCAAGTTTGATAAGACCATTTCCCAGCTCACAGAAGTTTATAAATAGTAAATAAGAAAGATGGATTGAGAAGAACTCTGTAGCTGCTGGTGGCAGACAGATCAAAGACGTGTCCTTGAGTGGGGAGGGGAGATCTGTGATGATTTATGAGACAGTCCTGCTCTTCAGAAGCTCACCACCTAGATAAGGATAGCTCAACTGTGAATGGAAAAGAATAATTATAAAAATCAAAACACACAAAAAGGTCATTCTGTGGAAAGGCAAAAAGATTAATATTTTCAACACATTTCAAAGAAGTGATCTGCCCTTGAGGCTTTTGCTCTTTTGCTATTCATTGCAACAACTGATTCTTGTAATGATACCCTACCTCATTAAGATAAGACTTTTATTCATCCACTATATTTAAGTAGATAAGGATATATATTATACTTGGGACATTTATAAATGCTGTTTTTAAAAATAAAGATAAGCTCTTACAAATTCAGCTTGAATCAGCTAGAAATTTATCTCATATAGAAGCCTATTTTCTGCAAATGCTGGTTAAGATTCTTCACAGAAATTTAAAATTATTTTGGCAGCTCCAAAGCTATGGGAAAAGAGGCAATAGACATTCTTATAAATGTAATACTGTACACGCAGTGATTTCAGTGGTTATGTCATATGCAAGATAAATAAAAATGACTGTTATGCTTTGTACTTAGGAGAAAAGTCCTTAAGATTTATCAAGTAGACTTAATCAGCTCACATAGAAAGTAGCCGTGCCTGCATCTTTTACATGATCAAAAATAGTTAACATTTACCTGTCTGGCTATTGCAGATTGTAAGCTACTCTCAGCGCTCTTAATTGCTCTGGTGGTAAAGAAAAGTAGATAACATCAGGTAAAAATTGTTCTTTTTTTTTCATAATTAGTTTAGGTTTCTAGATTATTTAGAATTAAATGTCTTAACCTTTAATATTATTTCTGGAAATAAGCAAGAGCACAGGAACACAGCTGCTAAGAGTTGTTTTTTGAGTCAGTTTTATGAGAAGTTTAAAATATGACCATAGGAATTAGGGAGCACATTCAAGCAAGTATACCCTGTACTTACTAATAAGGTTCTTTTCAAATTGCAAACATTTAAAAACATTGAACTAGTTAAAATCAGGTCAGATCTATGTAGTACTTTCGTGTATGTGTTCACTGGTCACAATGTTAATTTGAAACTACAAATTATGAGAAAAAAGCATCTAAATAAGGTCATTGCTTTATATTTCCTAAAATATTTCTATACACATGATCTCATTTTGTCCTCACAATACTAGAGCAAAGATGTTCTTATTATAAGCATTTGAATCAGGGAGAAAAAGAGAATAAAAACTTCTCAGATGTGTAATACTATTAAGTTACCTTTTATGTGGAACTGATTATGCTTGTCATAGACTAATTCTTATAGGCCTTAATATGAACATGTTATTAGAATATTTATGTAACAGATTTGGTTTTTAATAAAGTCATTCTTTGGCATCTGTGGGGATTAGTTCTGGGAGCCCCTGTGAATACCAAATCTAAGAATGTTCAAGTCCCTTATATAAAATGATGTGGCATTTTCATAAAACCTACCCATATCTTCCTGTGTTCATTTTAAATTGTCTCTGGATTACCTATAGTATCTAATATAATGTAAATGCTATGTAGATAGTTGCTGGTATAAGGAAAATGCAAGCTTTCCTTTTAGAAAATTTCTGTATTTTTTTCAAATATTTTCAATTGGTAGTTGATTAATTTCATGGAGGCAGAATCCATGGGTATGAAGGACCGATTGTAAATCATTTGTGCCCAGGATCACACAATTTGTGAATGATGAAGCCAGAATTCAAAAGCTGGCCTATCTGGTGCTCTTTTAAAATTGATATTAAATTTGGTCACAGTTTATCTATGTTTTACAAATCAGTAAATTGATATTCAATACATGTCAATGAATTGATCTGTATGTTGTTGACTTTCTACCATGAGTCTAATTCAAATATATTTGTG
Source organism: Bos indicus x Bos taurus (assembly GCF_003369695.1). Taxonomy (NCBI): domain Eukaryota; kingdom Metazoa; phylum Chordata; class Mammalia; order Artiodactyla; family Bovidae; genus Bos; species Bos indicus x Bos taurus. Next base: position 85,061,204 of record NC_040079.1, read on the forward strand.
ATATTTTTGCTTTCTTTGCAGTTCACAATAATCCTTTGTTTCTACAATGTGTCATTAAAAATATATGCGAACTGTACGACCTTTATGAGAGTTATTCATTATGTTGATTGATATGTAGAGCATGTTACTACTTGATTAGAAAGACTAGGGTAGGTTGATTTCTAATATAAGTATGTACAGAATATTGCAACAGTGATTTCTTTATATAAGTTTAAATTTCTCATGTATAATCTACAAAAGCCTTAAGGGCACCTATTAGTGAAATAATTTATTGGCCATGCAATTTGTATGTAGTTGTTATGAGGATGTAAGGCTGTTTTCCTGCTTATGTTTTTTATTGTAACAATAAAGAGAACAAAGTTAGGGATTATGTGCTCTATGTCATCTAGAGACAAAATGTATTCTGTGTGACTAAAAAATGTTCCAGGGGAGGTAAGCCTGGAAATCTGCTGGGCCTCATCACTTACCTGTGCTTTCTTTCTGTTTTATACCATATCATTTGCCTTTACTATAGCCTTCATCAATATGCTCTGTAGAAGTTTGTGATCCTATCAATTATCTGACTTATGTAATTTTTGCTGTTCAGATTATAAATAAGGTTTTTGTAATAATTCTTGACTCAATAATTAAGTTATGCTTAACTAAGGCTTTGTTTGGGAGGGATAAAATGAAGCAAGTGAGAGTGAGAACTGTTGTCGCCAGGATGGCTTCCTGGCCATCCTCAGGGTGAGGTCAATGCTTCAAACACTGGAAGCATTGATGGTAGAGAAAATACATTGAGGTCACTTGCAGTTGTAGATCCCAGGTCTAGATGGATTCTGAAAGACAACAGAACTTCTAATGGAAAGGAAGTCTTAGCTGCTTTTGCCTCTTTTAAAAAAAATGAAGGTAACTGAGAAATTATCCAAGAATAGTCCATCAACTTATACCTGGTGATTCAGTCTGTAAAGAACAGGGTCATATTTATTGCCCAAAGGGAGTTGGTAAATATCCATTTTGATCAAAATAATTCCTATCAGACTAATAGTCAATAAAATGATTATACAGGTCACAAGGAGAGGGATCCAATAGGTTATTGAAACATGAAAGCTTTATTGGAAACTCCTTTCTGTGTCCCTCTGAAATGGATTTTGCATGCAAGAAACAAAGAGGCTATATTCATGTGTAGAGACTGTCAAGTGGAAAAGCATGATCAGACTTCAGGACCCTCACTTAGCTTCAACTTTTGAAGAAGTGTGGCCAGAAGGAGTAAAATTCCAACCTGTTAAGCCAGAAAAAATTAAAAGACATAATACATATCCTAAAACAGAAAACTACCCAACTCTGTCCTTGGACATTGGATAAGGATTGTGCTTATGAGGCTCCTGCAGCCTTGTGACTACAACCAACTTAGAACTGGTTGTATGACAGAACTCAAGTTTCTTCTAATCCATGTACTTTTCTTTTCTTTTCTTTTTTTTTTTTTTAAAGCAGTGATGGTTAAGTGATGGTTTAGGTGATGCTATGCTAAAATTGGCACAGTTCCTTATATTACTTTATTTACTTATTTCTGTATTAGTTTTCTTTCTTTTTTTTTTTTTTTACCAACTCACACATCCATCACCATGACATAAAATTTCAGGTGCTCTTGTAACCTAAAATTCCATAGGTCAGATGGATTAAGGGATTAAAGTCATCTTTTCAACCTAGGTATTTGCATAGTCCTCACAGATCAATTGTTTGGCACTCAGTAGTATTTTCCCATTAAAAAACTGTATTGTAAATGATAGTTACATCTCTGAGTCTACTGAATCTATATCCAGCTAAGATTCCAAACATATTAAGTAAAATGCAAGAAAATATTGTGACATTACTTTTTAAGTATCATACATTGTATGAAAGCATATAATATGTTAAAAGAAATGAGAAAACACTTCCCTGACATTTTATTTTTAACAGGTTAACTGAGGTACAATTGAGCTATCAGGAAAGCCCCTTTGATATACAAAAACCTGCCCATGTTTAATATATACAATTTTAGGGTCTGGGCATATTCATACACCCGTGAACCCATCACCATAATCAATGTAATAAACATATTTTCACCTCCAAATGTTTGTGTATACATGCATATTATGGTAAGAACATTTAACAGCAGATCTACTCTCTTAACAAAATTTTCAGTGCACGAGACAGTAATGTTGACTAGATACCAACGTTGTACAGCAGAGCTCTAGAACTAATTCATCTTAACTGAAACTTTAAACCAGTTGATATTTGTTCACTTATTTATTTTGGTGAGGATTAAATGATTCAAAACTGCCCTGAGTGGGGCTGAATAATAAGAAAAAGATTTTATTATGAAAAAAAAAATAAAAATGAATAAAAGCACAGTTAAACTGGATAGAAGTGCACAGATGGTTGATTAAAAATGTTGTGGAAAGAGAGATACAGAATATGTAGCTACTAAAATTCTAATAAATGACTGTAAGATATAAAGTAGTCTTAATGTTCCACCAGAAACTTAAATTATAAAAGAGCCACTACAGAGTCATTTAATTTGTGCTAGCCACAGAGGCTTAAACATTCTGATTATACAAAAGATAAATCTATAATCTCTTCAGAGCTAGTTCCAATTAAAATACTAGGGGGTAAAGGAGAGGATTATGAGCGGAAGGATTTCCAAGTGATAGAAGAGCCAAGGTCTTTGACACCATCCCCAACAGGAGACCCAAAGTAGTTTGAAGTGGTAAAGGTAAAATGACTGGAGGTTTGTTGAATCCTGATAGATGACATATAGTTCCATCTAAACTTGCTAATATAAAGCTAAAGAGCAATATAAAGGTAAATTTAAAATAACGGGGTTTGGTAAGACAGCTGTTGGATGCTTACAAAGTGAAGTGTGGCTCAAATTAAGAATATTTACTGAAAGTTTTGTATGGTTGTTGCTTTACCACTATCTGAATATATTCCTGGAACAAATGTGATGTCTGGATGGGGGATTCTTCCCATACTTAAATCATGGAAGCAAAAAATGTTGTGCAACGTTACTTTTCAGTGTTAATTGTGCATACTTGATGAAAACATCTAGAAATACATAAGCGCACACAAGTTGTTAGTTTATAACAATATCAGCTATCAGGAGGCACTAGAAAATGTTGTTTTTAATTTAGGATTTATAAGATGCAGTACTCACAAAATGCTTTTTCAGATTCCAGTTTTATCTATTAAGAAATCCCTAATAGACCCTAGAGGAAGCTATAGATTGATGTCTTAATAAAGTAGTGTCTGCTTCCCTTGAGTACAATCAACCGTGCCTGATATGGTATTAACAACTCAGGCTTCGAGACATGCTAAAGGACATTAGTTTTCTTTAATCAGTTTGGCTAAGGTTGTCTTTTCAGTTTCAGTTTTGGAAGAGAGCTTTAGCTGGGTGGGTCAGTTTGTATTTATGTATGATGGACTTTGGTACACATACGGTAGTCTCCCACAAGGATATTTAAAGAGTCCTTTAAATTGTGAGGGATAGTTTGAAGCCAACCAGTAAAAGCTATTGGGATTCTGAACTTGAAAATCACTTAATGTATCATCAAAATAACACAGATTTCAAAGACAACTTTTGTCTATTATGGGCATTAGTTGCAAATGATTCTACTGATATTAAGTCATAAAATTAGTTTGAGAACTGAAATGTCCATTGTTTCTTGGTTTATGTCAGATCATTTTTCCAGCAAGGAAGGACATGCACAAAGGGATTCCCTATTAAATGAAATGGCATATTCAGGACTATTTGATAGGGAACTACTGGAAGTGTCCATTGTACACATGAATAGGTGATTGCTATGCCATTGAACCCTACAAGAAATCTGCTTCAGGAGTTAGTTTCCTAACCCCATAGCTGGATGAGCCCCTCCCTATAATCAGTTATCATAGGATGCCAAATATGCATCTAGGTGTAAGGATGGTAGCTCAGAAGTAGAGGATGGACACTCGGCTTGGAAAACAGATGCATTACAATGCACTCATTGTTGTCATTTAAAGATTAAAAGGATAAATCCACTGAATGAGTAGAATTAAGATTGGTATTATTTGTGGCATCACTAAACAAGAGAATTACAATATAGTATGCTTTTGCTTTCAATTATTCCTTGGGCAGTAGCCAATGGACTGGCAATAGGGTCTGAATAGAGGGCTTGGGTAAACTGGAAGATCAAAGGAACCCCAAATAGGGTGTTATATTATGGGAGTCCATATGGACTTGGAGAGAAAAATCAAAATGTGGTCATTTAATGGAAACCTTACTCCAGGATCTGGCCCTTATTCCCAAGTTGGAACATTTCTGTCTTGGTGGATGCTGGTGTCTCAAAGTGTTGACAAAATCTCTCCACACTGGATAGGCTAGACTTTCTGCATCCTCTGAGACTGTGTGACCTCTGATGTCTTGGTTCTGTTCTCAATACTGTAATAGTCATTTTATAGACACATCATACAGATTTCCCCTTTTCATACAGAGCTCAGTCCTCAATCAAGGGTTGCTGCTTTCTAAAAATAATTTCTTTGTTTTTCGTGGCTTTTCTAGTTCTTCCATGTAGAAGCTGTCACCAGGTCTGTATCCTAGCCTGAGGCAAAAATCTCTTTAAGCTGCATTTAACTTTTCAAAGGATATTCTCTCCAGTTACGGTGTTAAGATTTTATAACATAATATTTCTTTCTACTTGCTTGATTTATTGTTCATTCTTTTCCCACATAGCTCACAGGTCTTTTCTGCTAAATCTCCCAATTTTCACTTTAACCATTTTTTTCTTCTCAAAGACACACTATATCCTTATAGTTAGTTGACTATTTTAACAAATTAAGATTTGCAAATGTGTATACTTAACACATCCCTAGATTAAAACCAGAAAGGGGAGCTGACCATAATTATAGCTTTGGGATAATTCAGTAATTTGTGTGATTGTATCAAAATCTTTGTGTCAAAATAGAATTACCATATTAACATTTTGTTCTAGATTGTCAAAAGTTCAGAAATAACTAAAGTAAAACCTATTAATCAGCAAAATTGTAAATAGTGAAAAATTTTTGTACACACATCAGAAAGAGTGTTTGCAAATGGACCATTCAAACCAAAACATGAAATGAGGCTCAGGGGGCTATTGTTATAAAAAAACGTAAATAGTAAGAACGTGGGGACAGTTTAATTTTTACAGTGATTGGTTGTAATATTAGACTTTTATTAAATGATGGGGAATTGGTTGATGGTTACATCATATCAACCTTAGGAAACAGTTCAAGTTTTGCTTTTCATTTCCAGGGGCATAAATAAGAAATGACCCAGGTCCAATTTAACTTGCAATTTAAGCTAAATTAAACTGTTTGTATGACTAAGCTGGTTTTGTCTGTTCAGGGATTTTTAAGACTCGGTCTCTTTTTTGTCAAGACAAATTTCCAAAGGTGAAAGGTCAAAATTATTTAAATTTGGGGGGGAAAAAAAACCAAGAAATAATATGTGGATTTTATAGAAAATTTACTTTTTTACAGATAAGTCATCTAGTGGCCAGGCTTCCCTGATAGCTTAGTTGTTAAAGAATCCGCCTGCAATGCAGGAGACCCTGGTTCGATCCCTGGGTTGGGAAGATCCCCTGGAGAAGGGAAAGGCTATACACTCCAGTATTCTGGCCTGGAGAATTCCATGGACTGTACAATCCATGGGATCACAAAGGGTGGGACATGACTGAGCGACTTTCACTTTAACTTTTCACTTCATCTAATTGCCTGTATATTTGTAACTGGTTATATCTCCACAGTTAGTAGTACTCTAAGGATCCTAATCTTTGAATTAGCATAATCTTACTTTGAGAAGATATCTGTTTCTTCCTTGTAATTTTCCCTTTTATTTCTTCTTCTTTATGCATGTGGGAGGTTTTATGCTCATTATCACAAGAGAGGAATGTTAGCAGAACTGGGGGGGAAAAGGGGGCTTACAGATGGCTTTGCATTTATTTTTTAAAGCTTAAGCTGTTAGAAGGAAGCTTTCAGGTACATAATGATTATATTTAAGAAGCAAAAAGGTAGAATGTATTGTTTTTGAAGAAGCATAAATATATTTCTTAAAACTCAAGAGAAGGGCCAAGAAGAGAGACCCGTCTTTAGTCAGGATGCTATTAGTCAGGGTGCTACGGAAGCAGCAGTATAACTGTGAACGACCATTTTCATGGCCCTTCATGGACCAACTTCATGGACCATTTTAGCCGCCAGTATTTAAAGTTCCCACTGAAATATGCATGCACCAAAGCTGTGTGGCAGCCTCAAGGGAATCAGTTACCCAATGAGAAGGGGCCACTGGAATGAAAATCTGGAGATTCAGTAATAACCTGTGTGAACAGATGAGGTAGGAACATATCAACCTCTCCAGGTTATGCCTTGGAGAGGCTTGAGACTATGAAATAAAATATAATCACAGAAAGTTATCTTTTGTTGGTCAGAAATTCAGTGGTGTCATTGAAAATGACATTTCTTCCATGATAACAAATGCTTTATTTGTTAAACAATGAAAGATAGACAAAATTCCTACCCATTAAACAGCTATTCTTGCAGAATTCCCCTTTAACAGATTAAATAGGAAATAAGTCATGTAAATAATCCCTTGCTTTACAAAAAAAGTCTTCTCTAATTTTAACACATGACCACTTGAAATTTTTCTTTTTATATTTCAATTAAAGCATTTGGAGGTCTGGCTACAACTTTTGGTCATGTAGTTATGTTTCTATCCTCAAGAGGGCACTTTAATATAAGCGAAATCCCTTCCCAGAAGTATTTTAAATTCTCTGTGAGCAAAACGCTTGACTTCACGGAGCATCTGTCTTTCATGATACTGTTTTCCATGTGTATACCTGCACTCTTTTCAGTGTTCCTCTAAAAACAGAATAGAGTTGTCATTGTATAAAATGTGGGATTGTAAGCTAGGCACATCCCATTCTTACCTTTTTCCTTTCATCACAGTTTCCTATTATATAGGCTTTGTCAGATCATCTAGAAATTGATAGGTATTTTTGTTCTATGAATAGTAAGTAGAATTTAATGCATGAGACTAGGTTGGATCCCTTGAATTATTTTTCACAGTGTTTTCTATTTTTATAATGTTTGTATTTTAATCAAATATGTGTTTTTGGTTAATACCTCAGTCAAGTTGCAAATTCTCTACGATGGATGTTTCTTTTCACTTTGAAGAATAAAGGTGTTGGGAGACATTCCAGGATACTCTCAAGGAAGAAAAATAATTTCCCCTACACCCTTCTAATGTCTTAACTGAGACCTCCTGTAATAAAAGATAGATTAACAGGGGAAAATACATATATTTAATAATATGTATATCTTCTGTATACACAGGAGATATAAATGTCAGAGGTAAATATTAAGGAGTAAGACAGCAACAAGCCAGCCTAGATTGAAACAGCTCAAAGGTAGAGCAGAGATGGAAACAGAAAAAAGAAAGGTTACACACCCAGTTCTACAGTATTTCCAAGACTGTAGTCACAGGTGGCCTTCAAAGATAGAATCAAAAGTAAATTTACATTTTCTGACACAGGTAAGAGATGTGTTGTCAGACCCAATCTGTGTACACGATATACACAGTGAGGCCAAAGAAATGGAAATATCAGAGTTTGGAGCAGAAAAAGGTTTATTGCAGGGCCAAGCAAAGAGAATTGGTGGCTCCTGCTCAAAAGTCCTGAACTTGAACTCTGGCATCTTTCAGGAAAGAGTTTTAAAGTCAATAGTTGGGGTGAGAGAGTGAGACTTTCTTCTGATTGATTGTTTGCTTGCTGGTGAGGTAACAGGAATCCTGGTTACCCTCCTCTCCCAAGGGGAGGAATCTTAGTTCCTGCAGAACAACTCAAAAACAGGGATCAAATTATTCTGCATATCTCTTGAGGAGGAACTGGTACTGTTTTATCCCTGAACTTTTTTTCCTGACTGTTTTTCCTTTGTTTCTGTAACTCCTCCCGTCCCTAATTCAGTTCAGTTCAGTTCAGTTCAGTCACTCAGTCATGTTCGACTTCAACTTCCCTAATTAGTAACTGCTGTGCCTTCTCTTTGGAAATCAGGCAAAGCCTAGGAGACTAAAGCCTTTTCTACAAATAAGAGACAGGATGGGGAGAGGGGGTGTGTCATCAAGAGACTTTTGTACTCAGAAGGACCCTGCAGCTTCCCTCTTTTCTTTGATATTTCTTGGTCCTGAGAGGAACAGATGCAAGATAAGAAAGGGAATAAAGTTTTGGATTCTGTTGTCATTCAGTCACTAAGTCGTGTCCAACTCTTTGTGACCCCATGGATCGCAGCACAACAGGCTTCCCTGTCCATCACCAACTCCTGGAGTTTGCTCAAACTCATGTCCATTGAGTTGGTGATGCCATCCAACCATCTCATCCTCTGTCATCCCCTTCTTCTGCCTTCAATATTTCCCAGCATCAGGGTCTTTTCCAGTGAATCAGCTCTTCACATCAGGTGGCCAAAGTGTTGGAGTTTCAGCTTCAGTTTCAGCATCAGTCCTTCCAATGACTATTCAGAGTTGATTTCCTTTAAGATTGACTGCTTTGATCTCCTTGTTGTCCAAGGGACTCTCAAGAGTCTTCTCCAGCACCACAGTTTGAAAGAATCAATTCTTTGGTACTCAGCCTTCTTTATGGTCCATCTCTCACATCCATGGGCTTCCCTTGTGGCTCAGCTGATAAAGCATCCACCTGCAATGTAGGAGACCTGGGTTCAACCCCTGGGAAGATCCCCTGGAGAGGAAAAAGGCTACCCACTCCAGTATTCTGGCCTAGAGAATTCCATGAACTGTATAGTCCATGGGGTCTCAAATAGTCAGAAACGACTGAGCAACTTTCACTTTCTTTCTCACATCCATACATGACTACTGGAAAAATTATACCTTTGACCATATGGACCTTTGTCAGCAAAGTGATGTCTCTGCTTTTTAGTACACTGGATAGAGAGGTTAATCATAAACTTGGCAGGGGAATTTGACTTTAGGGGGAATAATTTTTAGAGGTATGCAGTTCTGAAATGAATATTTATACCTTTTAAATTATTTGAAATGAATTTTCTTGGTAAAGTATTGTTACCTGAAAACTAAGTTTGCCTCTTGGTGAGTGAAAAGCCAAAAAACACAACCACAACAAAGATAGAAGGAAGGATTTATTTCTTGAAACAAGTAAAGAGAACACCAGGGATCTTTCCCAAAGCAGTGTCTGGCCCAAAAACAAAATGGGCAAGTTTTAAGCTAAAGTTACATGCATATTCATGAAACGGCTTGGTTGATAGAGTCCAAGCTTGAGCCCAAGCTTGAGTCACAATGGTCAGAAAATGCCTACATCATTTTCTCTAAGGTTCTAGTTGATCTGGTGGTTGAGTGCTTCAGGCTAATTTTACCATTAAAATAGAAATGGGAGTCTTTACAACTGATGTTACTGATGTTGCTGTTGTTACTTCTCTTGCCTGACAGGCAGTGTTTCTGAATATTTTTGTTTGTTTGTTTGTTTCCTTAACATCATTAGCTGCTGAGATCTGTTCAAGGAGGAGCATCTTGGCTAGGTTTAGATCACAGAATGGCTTAGGCCAAAAATGGCTTCTCTTATGTTAAGGAAGCCATGCCTGGTTTTCTTCCTCTGGGGTCCCCAACCCTACGTTTGTATACTATCTTACTTGTAAGATCATTTAGTGTTAAGAACTATACCTATTTATTTATTTACTTAGAATATTGACAGATAAGTTATCAAGTAATAAAAAATAAAACATAATAAAGATTTTAAGATCTTTAATACATTTTCATATATTTTCTAAGTTTTAAATATTAACCAAAATTTTCATCATCAACCATCAAAGTTAAATATTAAACTTTGTCTAACATTTTTACAAATATTTTTTTTACTCTATGTACCAACAACTACTTTTAACATAAAAATGCTTTTTATCACTCACTCTTAAATTCAGACTCTATATAAGCTTAATTAAGATATTTAATTATAGAAGAAGTGATCAGCATATGAGTCATATATAATACAAAGCACCAATGAAAAGCACTATGACAAGCACCAATAAAACTGAAGATTCTGTCTGCAATGAACTATCTTATTTGCTAATCTCAACTAGGTAACTAGAAAAATTGTTTTATAAAGAAATGCTTTCCATATGCTAGAAATCTTTTTTACAGAACGCTTATTCAACACATGCTGTATTTTTAATATAAATTTAATTTATTCAGTTCAGTTCAATCACTCAGTTGTGTCCAACTCTTTGTGAGCCCATGGATGGTAGCACACCAGGCTTTCCCATCGATCACCAACTTCCAAAGCTTGCTGAAACACATCCATCAAGGTGGTGATACCATCCAACCATCTGAACCTCTGTCATCCCCTTCTCCTCCTGCCTTCAATCTTTCCCAGCATCAGGGTCTTTTCCAAGGAGTCAGTTTTTTGCATCAGGTAGCCAAAGTATCAGAGCTTCAGCTTCAGCAACAGTCCTTCCAATGAATATTCAGGACTGATTTCCTTTAGGATGGACTGGTTGGATCTTGTTGCTGTCCAAGGGACTCTCAAGAGTCTTTTCCAACACCACAGTTTGAAAGCATCAATTATTCTGTGCTCAACTTTCTTTATGGTTCAACTTTTGCATCCATACACGACTACTGAAAAAAACACAGCTTTGACTAAATGGTTGTTTCTTGGCAATGTGATGTCTCTGCTTTTCAATATACTGTCTAGGCTTTTCATAGCCTTTTTTCCCAAGAAGCAAGAGTCTTTTAACTTCATGGCTGCAGTCACCCTCTGCACTGATTTTGGAGCCCCCCAAAATAAAGTATGTTACTGTTTCTATTGTTCCCCCATCTATTTGCCATGAAGTGATGGTACCAGATGCCATGATCTTAGTTCTGAATGTTGAGTTTTAAGCCAGCTTTTTCACTCTCCTCTTTCACCTTCATCAAGAGGCTTTTTAGTTCCTCTTCACTTACTGCCATAAGGGTGGTGTCATCTGTGTATCTGAGGTTATTGATATTTCTCCCAGCAATCTTGATTCCAGCTTGTACTTCATCTAGCCTGGCATTTCACATGATGTACTCTGCATATAGGTCACAGAAAACTAATCAAACTGATCACATGGACCACAGCCTCTTCTAACTCAATGAAACTATGAGCCCTTTAACTTATTAATAGCTCTCAAATGCCTTTGTACTGTGTTGGGGTACTTAATTTTCTATCTTAGTGTCTTTATTAGTGAGTATTCCAACTGGAAATTTTCTATTCAAAAGTTTAAGTATAGGTTGTCCATATACTTGTAATGGTTAAAGTTCAAATTTCATGTGAGTTTTGAAGGGGAACAAAATATGCCACCCCAAAATATGCTTCTTTGGCATAATGATTAATACAGCTGGTTATTTTTAAGAAACAGTAGACATGGATACTGCTCTGAAAACTGAGTGGAAGTTACCCTTCTGCTAGAAATTTATACTTGTATGGAAATTTTTCATTTGTGATGGTGTCTCTCTAGCTGTATCAGGAAAGGACTATCTAAATCTCTAGAAACAATGAATGGAGAAGGCACCCACTTCAATCGGCATAAAAACCATGTCCTAGTTTACTGTGCTTTTCCTGGTAATCCATGCCAACTCCTTAGCCCTACAACATCTTCTTTTGTCTTTAGTTGGAGATAGTGTTTCAGGTGGTGGTTTTGGCTATTTCAGAAAGTTACTTTGTGTTTCCTGGCTCTCCTATGTATATAGGAGGTATACATAGTATGAAACTTCAGTTTTCTTGTATTAATCTGTCTTATATGAATTTAGTTATTAGACCAGCTAAAGAACTTAATCACCGACTCGATGGACGTGAGTTTGCGTGAACTCCGGGAGTTGGTGATGGACAGGGAGGCCTGGCGTGCTGCGATTCATGGGGTCACAAAGAGTCAGACATGACTGAGAGACTGAAGTGAACTGAACTGAAAGAACTTAAAAGGAAGAAGATAAATTTTCTTCACCCCTATAGGTTTTTAACAGCAAGAGGAAATAAAAATAAAAACATTGCTGTGAGTTGTATGTCATGCTTGGTGATCAAATTATCTTTGGGTTCAGTCCATAAATTAGTGTGCACTCTAAAATTATGGTTGAATTTCTTTTTTGGAATTCAGGAGGGATCACAGGGTACTCAAGAATCCACAGTAATGTGTAAAATCTGGGTCAATATATTTAGTCTAAAGAAAAGAAAAAGTGAAAGTGAGGTCATTCAGTCATGTCTGACTCTTTGCAACCCTATGAACTGTAGCCTACCAGTCTCCTCTGTCCATGGAATTTTCCAGGCAAGAGTATTGGAGTGGATTGCTGTGTCCTTCTCCAGGGTATCTTCCTGACCCAAGGATAGAACCCTGGTCTCCCGCATTTCAGACAGACACTTTACTGTCTGACCCACCAGGGAAGCCCATATTTAGTCTAAGGGAGCAGTAACTTCAGAGAACTGGCACAGAGGCCCAAGTCTAGCAGCTGTCATTTCCTGGCACAAGGAAGATTCCAGTTTTGTGGGGGTTTTTTGTTTGTTTTTTTTAAGATTACTAAAAACTGGAAGCAAGAAATGTCCATAAATAGTTATTGATATGTACCAGGTACCTCTTTTACTCAACTACAAACCTACTGAAAAGGTAATGTCCACATTAAGGACCAGGAGACTTTATTGGAGAAATACGAGAAAGAAGCCAAATTTCTGGTACTTAGGCACAGGAAACATGGGAAAATCCAAAGGAAACAAAACATGTAAACATAAGTATTATAACTGATTCACTTTACCTAATAGTTTTGCTCAACAAGTTTGTGGCTCCAAAATTAATTATATTAACATTAAAAACTGAAACTAAGGCTCCTTGATCTGTTGCTCCACCTGCTGCTTCTGCTGCTGCTAAATCACTTCAGTCGTGTCCAACTCTGTGCGACCCCATAGAGGGCAGCCCACCAGGCTCCCCCGTCCCTGGGATTCTCCAGGCAAGAACACTGGAGTGGGTTGCCATTTCCTTCTCCAATGCAGGAAACTGAAAAGTGAAAGTGAAGTCGCTCAGTTGTGTCTGACTCTTTGTGACCCCATGGACTGCAGCCTATCAGGCTCCTCCGTCCCTGGGATTTTCCAGACAAGAGTACTGGAGTGGGTTGCCATTGCCTTCTCCGGTTGCTCCACCTAAGATCACCCATTTCTTAAGAGCTTTGAGGGCTTGAATGATTTCAAGGCAGTGAATCAGCAGGTGATATTCATTTCTCACAGACATTAATTAGACCTTGAGGCTCACAGTACTGGAGACTTTAGTGATTAAACTTACACACACCAGGGGCTTACTCAGACTGGCTTCCATATGCTTTGCTTTTCTCTTTAGGCTACTGTACTACTAGATAGCATTCATTAAGATGTGTAATTTCCACAAAACTAATAAAGTTGAGAGTTTAAAAGTGCATAAATATAATATTATAAAACAAAATTTTATAGGGCAGTGTCTTGGAGACACTTGGAAAAAGAGGAGTTTTATTTTTCTTCCTTTTGAAGTTGAGCTAAACTCTTGAAGCCCCAGTTAATTGGGTGTCAAGATATCAAACAATAGGAAGGACCAATAAGCATTCAGTGGTCTCCTCCCTGAGAACTTATGTTGGGTAAATGATAAGTGAACTTTAAAGCTTTAGCTTTTCTGTCTCCTCTTAACCTTTACAACCCTTATATCCATTTATGAGAAAGCTTCAAGTACCAAGCAGAGATCCAAAGAAAGATTAGAAAATGAGATTGGACTATTACTATTTTTCTGGCAGAAAGGTTCACTTGTCTAAAACTGGCCAAATGATTCCATAATATAGACTTTTGTTACTTTCTTCCCAGAGATAAAGGTAAAAAAATGAGTAATAAAAATGAACTTTTCTATTGTACACATGGATTAACTTCAGGGAAAGTAAAGCAAAGTATAAATACATGCATGCACAATTACATATATATTTCTGTGTGTGTGTGTATATATATATCTGTGTGTGTGTGTGTATATACACACACACACACACACACACACACACACATATATATATATATATATACATGGCTTCCTTGATGGCTCAGTTGATAAAGAATTCTCCTGCAATGCAGGAGACCCCTGTTCGATTCCTGGGTTGGGAAGATCCCCTGGAGAAGGGATAGGCTACCCACTCTAGTATTCTCGTGCTTCCCTTATGGCTCAACTGGTAAAGAATCCACCTGCAATGCAGGAGACCTGGGTTCGATCCCTGGGTCGGGAAGATTTCCTCTGGAGAAGGGAAAGTCTACCCACTCTGTTGCACACACATAAGTAACCATTTGTTTACATGACAGTGGTATTTTTCCAACTGTAAACAACCTCAGATATTTGTTCAGTATATTCTCTTGAGAAAATATTTCCTGAAACATACCCTTCATATTAATAATTGTGAATCTATTATAAAAAGCCTGTGATTTGATATAAAAAGCCATCGAGAACCACTACTAGGGCTTTTCCTGGGGCACAAAGATTAACATTAGCCCCGAAGAAACTATTGTGTAGTCAGCATAGAAAGAATGACTATAATTTGTTCCAGAGGTTAGAAATAAACATCATGGTGATATTTAAATGAATAATACTATACAAGGAAGTGGTGTTGATATTTCTGTAAGTCATCTATTACTAAACAAGTCTGCGATTCTGTAACTGAAGAGACCAGAAAAATATCAAGATTAAAGGAGTGTATCTTTAGGGCTGAAACACATCTTAGTGTTTTGGAGAAAGAATGTGTCGAGGAAAAGAAGTAGATAGAAGTGCTGAGATATGTACACATTCTTAAAATCTGGAATTAAAGATTTTTCTTTTTCACAAAAACTGACAGAGAGAGAAACACTAGTATATACGTGTGCTCTGTTCATCTGATGCAAAGGCCCTGATGAGGCTGACCTGGTGTCGCAACAGCATTTCTTCAGACTATCAAATTCTCTCTTTCTTTCCAAATTATTATTTTTATTTTTCTAGAAACTTTCACCTGTATCAAAATTCTTTTGAGAAATTAGAGGATATTTGGAGAAAAATATCTTGATAACAACTTGGGCCTTAGGCTATAATATGAGAGAGCTTGGATGCGGGCCAAACTAAGGGACCAAGAGAAAATGGAAGATTACAGGATGGGAGAAATAAACCAGCTGAAGTATCTCTGAAGTCCACGTGTCTTCTCCATCATCTTCAGCACTCTTCAACTAGATAAATGTGCACCTGCACACACACACACACACACACACACACACATACACACACAGACCGTGTCTTCAGTTGAGGTTCCAAGGCTTCAGAATATTGGAAGTATCTTTGGAAATGGTAAAGAAGTCTAAAAAGTAGGACTTATTAGGCTGACATAGGTGGAATAAAGGCAGTAAGTGTTTCAGAAAGCAGAAAAGTGTGTGGAAGTCAAAGAGTCAGAAGCTTTAAATTTGGTAATTCAGCCAGGGTTAAAAAGAAGGATAAGAGGCAGAGGGTGAACTAGCTCATGCCTACCTTTTATAAATCTGTAAATGCCCGTGTTTAGTACACAGTAGTTTCTGTCATCTTGATTTGATAATCATCATTGTCAAACTCTTGATGCATTGGCAGAGCACGTTTTGAATCTGCAGATTTTAAGGACAAGTCCTTTGGGCCCTGGTGAACACAAAATTCACTCTATGACATATCTCAAGCGTTGTTATTTTTATAATGTCTAAAGATTAAATAAATAAGAAAATGTGAATAAGAAACTAGCTAGTAAGGACCCCAGATGTAAGTTACTAAGTTTCTTACTATATTCTTTCCTTCAAGAAATGTGACTCTGAGCTCTACTTGTTTGTATTTTCTCTCTCTATGCTCTTTTATAATTTTATGGGAGAAAATATTTCAGCTCCTATTGTGCAACTTCTGAAAATGAAAGCAAAGGAAAGCCATCAAAAGAAATAATCATTAAAATGTATATGGGAAGTGATTATATATTAATACTAAGGGGAAAAAGCATAAAATATTGTTTAGGTTGGCATAAGGGAAAATGACCAGTGGCAAATGCCTGTCTGTGTTTGAGGTGGAAGAGCTGATATCTGATGAGTGTAGACACTGTATGATTTGAGGTCAACCAAAGAAGAGAAATTTTGAGGATTTGACATTGTATATGTAGTTTGGGTGTCATATGTGTGGTATTATATTTCAAATCCATGGGAAAAATGATATTTGTAGGATATTATGGCTTCCCATATGGCACAGTGGTAAAGAATTTGCCTGGAGACTCAAGAGACATGGGTTCAGCCCCTGGGTCAAGAAGATCCACTGGAGTAGGAAATGGAACTCACTCCAATATTCTTGCCTGGAACATTCCATGGAGGAACCTGCCAGTCTATGATCCTCAGGGTGGCAAAGAGTTGGACACAACTGAGCAACTGAGCACACACACATTAAGGATAGAATAAAAAATACAGTGGAATAATGATAAGTGAAAGAGAAGAGTGAAAAAGTTGGCTTAAAACTCAACATTCAGAAAGCAAAGACCATGGCATATGGTTCCATCACTTCATGGCAAATAGATGGGGAAACAATGGAAACAGTGACAGACTTTATTTTTTTGTGCTCCAAAATCACTGCAGATGGTGACTGCAGCCATGACATTAAAAGACGCTTGCTTCTTGGAAGAAAAGTTATGACCAACCTAGACAGCACATTAAAAAGCAGAGACATAACTCTGCCAACAAAGGGCCATCTAGTCAAGGCTATGGTTTTTCCAGTAGTCATATATGGATGTAAGTGTTGGACTATAAATAAAGCTGAACACAGAAGAATTGATGATTTTGAACTGTGGTGTTGGAGAAGACTCTTGAGAGTCCCTTGGACTGCAAGGAGATCCAACCAGTACATCCTGAAGGAAGTCAGTCCTGAATATTCATTGAAAGGATTGATACTGAATCTCTAATACTCTAATACTTTGGCCACCTGATGTGAAGAACTGACACATTTGAAAAGACCCTGGTGCTGGGAAAGATTGAAGGCAGGAGGAGAAGGGGACAACAGAGGATGAGATGGTTGGATGGCATCACCAAATCAATGGACATGAGTTTGAGTAAACTCTGGGAGTTGGTGATGGACAGGGAAGCCTGGTGTGCTGCAGTCCATGGGGTCGCAAAGAGTCGGACACAACTGAGCGAGTGAACTGAACTGAACTGAACTGAATGATAAGACTGTAACTGAGGGTTCTCTTGAAACATTTAGAATGTCTTCAGATTTTTTCAAATGTTTCTTTAAAGTGAAAATCATAACTTCACTTTTATCCTGTGGATCTCTTTAAATGTAAAGCAAGTGTCTTGTAGATAGCAGTGGTTTATTTTTTAATATATGTAGTCACTCTGTATCTTTTGATTGATAGGTTTAATCCATTTACATTTAAAATAATTATTGATAAGTAAGGACTTATTACTTCCATTTTGTTAACCATTTCCTGTTTTGTTCTTATCTTGTCTTCTTTTTTCTTGCCATCTTTTTGTGTGTGTGTGGTGACATACTTTGATTCTTTCCTCTTAACTACTGTGTATCTGCTGTAGATTTTTCTTTTATGGTTACCTTGAGGTTTGCAACAAATCTCTCATAGTTCTAACAATCTATTTTAAGCTGATAACAACAAAAGCTCTACACTTTTACTTCCACCCGCTATACTTTGTTATTGACGTGAGCATTTACTCCCTTTTATATTGTGTAGCCCTTAAAAAATTTTGTGGTCACAGTTATTCTTAATAATGTCTTTTAACTTTTATAATAGGATTAAAAGTGATTTACCTGGCATCATTACAATATTACAGTATTCAGTGTTTTTCTATGTGTTTACCTTTACCAGTGAGATATGTGCAATATTTTGTATTGCTTTTAGCATCTATTCATTTCAATTGAAGGATTCCCCTTGGTAATTCTTATAGGCTAGTGTAAACAAGGAGAAGGCAATGGCAACCCACTCCAGTACTCTTGCCTGGAGAATCCCATGGATGGAGGAGTCTGGTAGGCTGCAGTCCATGGGGTCGCTAGGAGTTGGACACAACTGAGCAACTTCACTTTCACTTTTCACTTCATGTATTGGAGAAGGAAATGGCAACCCACTCCAGTGTTCTTGCCTGGAGAATCCCAGGGACAGTGGAGCCTAGTGGGCTGCCGTCTATGGGGTCACACAGAGTCAGACACGACTAATGCGACTTAGCAGCAGCAGCAGTGTAAACAAACTACCTCATTTTGTTGTTGTTGTTGTTAATCTGGTAAAGCCCTTTATTTTTTTGTACTATCAGTTCAGTTCAGTTCAGTCGCTCAGTCATGTCTGACCTTTTGAGACCCCATGAATCGCAGCACGCCAGGCCTCCCTGTCCATCACCAACTCCTGGAGTTCACTCAGACTCATGTCCATCAAGTCAGTGATGCCATCCAGCCATCTCATCCTTTGGCATCCCCTTCTCCTCCTGCCCCCAATCCTTCCCAGCATCAGAATCTTTCCCAATGAGTCAACTCTTCGCAGGAGGTGGCCAAAGTACTGGAGTTTCAGCTTTAGCATCATTCCTTCCAAAGAAATCCCAGGGCTGATCTCCTTCAGAATGGACTGGTTGGATCTCCTTGCAGTCCAAGGGACTCTCAAGAGTTTTCTCCAACACCACAGTTCAAAAGCATCAATTCTTCAGCGTTCAGCTTTCTTCACAGTCCAACTCTCACATCCACACATGACCACTGGAAATAGTCCTTTATTTTTTTGTACTATAAATGTAAATGCATATACAGTAAATCTTACTGAGAAAGCCATGGAATAAAATGGAGGTAGAATAAAGGAAGTAATAAGAGAAACTACAAAGAAAATAGTAAAGAATAATCCCATGAATAGGTGCAGGAAGAGAAAGGGTACCCTTACATGACATGAGGTCAAACAGGTCCACACGTTTATCACCCTAAGTCTTATATTTTTTTCCCCTAAGACTTACTGTTTTTGTTTAAAAGTAGGACTCCAGCAAGTATGTAAGATATCTCCAGTCCCAAAACACCATCCTCAAGTTGACCTCCTCCAATATTTTTCATTCCATAGTTTGAAAGGCTTTGTGCTCTGTAATGGGATGCCAGGTTGGAAAATTGAAAGGACATGATTACTGCTGAAATAATCAGAGTTCTAAAGGGAGATAAGCAAGCTTGTGAGTCTATATCTATCTATAAAATGCACAATGAGTTTATAGTCTGGTCTGCCAGCATTCAGAACAGTCTTTGACTGAATGACAGTACCAGAAATCCAAATTTAAGCAATTATTCCGGCATACTGTAGCTGCCGGCAGTGTACATAGCTGACACGGTCATTAGTTTTTATGCTGCTTTAGAGAAAATGTGTTACCAGAAACCCAATTTACTCCTGACAGAATACAATTGGACAACCAAAGCATGGAGACTGTCAAGGGTTTCTTCTAAGAAAAGCAGGCTGCTGGCATAAGGTGCCCTGTATCAGAAATATATCTATACATCTAGGGTTTTTTAATGCTCAATTTTTTGCCTCCTTATCCATTATAAATATCTCTTTCCCTCTGCTAAGTAATAGTTAATGTAAACAAAGAACATTTTGTCCTATACTAAAGCCCTACAGCATGGATAATGACATCCTATTCAAAACGACAGTGGGACAGCTGGCCTGCATGTTGGTGGTGAAATAAAAAAGAAGGGTACCAGAAATGCATGCCAAGTGGGGAATAAGTTTACAAAAAATAAGAGGTGACTGAGAACTTCAGAGGTTGGAAACTGTCTTCATGTGCCCTCACTCCTGGCTCCACCAAATCCTGACATTTGAAACTTCAAACCTGAATTTGAAAGACATGTCACAAGATGAAAAAAAAAGTCTCAGCCTGATGAACATGAGCATGTTTTAACATAATGATGTACTTTCGACTCTCAAGTAGCAAAACAGCTGAAATACTGACTGTTAGCCAAAAGTCACTTATTTCTGGTTAGCATTTAGAATCTTATTGCAAGATCAGGGATTTTTTTTTTTTTTAATTCAGTCCAAAATACTGTAAAAGTTTCTCAAACAAAGAAGGAGTGTGGGCTGGGGGGATTAAATATTCTATGAAGAGGGAAGAAAATGGGGAAGGGAATATGATATTTAAGAAAAATTCTCTGTTTAAGGCACACGATGTATGAATTTGGTCATCGGAGAAGAGATTGTCAGATTAACTTCAGTGCATATTTTAAAGAATATTTGATAGGTAGGTGATAAACAGGTTGGTTGATGCATGTATTTATTGAACAAACATTTAGTAAATATCTACTATATTCCAGGCGTCATACCATTCAGCTTCTGACAATACAGCAGTAAATATATGTTTCAAGCTAGCAAGTGGCTAATATTCTTTAGTGAATGATTCACAATAAACACATTGGGTTATTTCAGTGGTGACACATCTTAAAAAGAAATTGAAGCAAGCTCCCATCACAGCTTACAAGTGTTCAACGTTAGATATGGGGGTTAAGAAAGATCTGTCTGAGGAGGTGACATTTGAGTTGGCCACGTGTAAGGAAGAAAAAGATGCTTCAGGCAGAGGAATGGCACTTTCAATGACCCTCAAAAAAAAATTAGCTTAAGAAAGAAAAGAGGACCAATGTGGCTAAATCTTAATGACAAAAAGTGAGGATGAAGTTTATAACAGATGAGAAACAGAGGCAGAGACCGGCTCATAGAGAAACTCTGAGGCTAGTAAAAAGCCCAGCTGTAAATCACTGTGGATTCTAAGACAAATTTGCTAACTAACAGACTTGTGGCTGTATGGCAGGAAAGACACGATAATGACTTAAGACAATGTGTCTCATGAAGATGGATAGATTTGAGATGTGTTTTGAAAGTAGTATTAAAGGAATTTCTCAGTCGTTGGATACAGGAATTGATGAAATAAAAAAGTAGCAAGAATGGTTCTTGGCTTTTGATTTGAGCCCCAGACTGAAAACCACCCAAATATTCCTTCAAAAGGTAAATAGTTAAAGCAAAATGTAATCCATTCATACTATGGTATGCTGCTGCTGCTAAGTCGCTTCAGTCGTGTCCGACTCTGTGCGACCCCATAGACAGCAGCCCACCAGGCTCTGTCATCCCTGGGATTCTCCAGGCAAGAACACTGGAGTGGGTTGCCATTTCCTTCTCCAATGCATGAAAGTGAAAAGTGAAAGTGAAGTCGCTCAGTCGTGTCCGACTCTTAGCGACCCCATGGACTGCAGCCTACCAGGCTCCTCCACCCATGGGATTTTCCAGGCAAGAGTACTGGAGTGGGGTGCCATTGCCTTCTCCTTACTACTACTCAGCTATTGTAATGAAGCAACCATTCATGCAAGCAACAGCTTGGATGATGCTGAATTCAGGGGAATTACTTTGAGTGAAAAAAAGCCAATTTCAAAAGGTTATATACACAGTGATTCCATTTATATAGTGTTATGCAACAAAATATACAGAGGTGAAGATATACTGGTAGCCAGGGATTATGGAAGGGAGCAGGAAGGATGTAGCTGTGGCCTTACAAGGGTTTTATGTATGATCCTAGAGATGAAAATATTCTGTGGCTGTGATGGTCACACACAAAAAAATCTATACATGAGACAAAATTTCATAGAACTAAATACAAGCACAGACAACTGAATGCCTATAAAAGATGAAATTTGAATAAAATGAGTGGATTACATTGATAGGAAATGTATGGTTATAACCTGTAACTATAGTTATGCAAGATGGTATAATGAGGAGGAAATCTTGAATAGTAAACAGAATTTCTCTGTATTATCCTTTAATTGTATATAAATCTACATCTCAAAATTAAAAAAAAAATTAACTCCTGGCATTATGAAGAGAAGGTAAAATTGGATAGCTATAATATCTGTGATCTCAGTGAGAAAATTTATGGAAGGATAACTGTTGGTTTTATGGATTACATCATTCAAATAACTCTTTTAAAATTCTCTTCTCTTGGATTGTGGCTGCTTGTGTTACAAACAAAAATAGAAGTGATTCCCTGGAGTGCCTATCTCTGTTCCCTTAACGACACTTCTTTCACCTTTGCCTTGAATTTCAGCCACAAGGTGAGTTCTGTAAGTGCTTTCATATTGTGGGTGATGCAGCACCTGTAACAAAGTCACCCGGTATGTTAATAGAACAATGCAGAGTCCTACACTACCCCCTGGGCTACTCAGAACCTGGGTGCATAGCAATTACCTCCAAGTAACAGTGTAAGGCTGCTTTTAAATGATTCCAGCACTTTAGTACTAGATGAAGTACCCTATTTATAGGAAGGAAAGGAGTAAGCATCATGGTTGAGGACATGCTTTGAAGCCAGCCAGGCATATGTTGGCTTTCTCTATCCATCACATCTTAACTACTGGAATTCCCTCAAATGTATTGACTTTTTAAAATCACAACTTCTTTTTTTAAATACTAATAATAGCACATGATTTGGTGAGGAGTCAATGTTAAAAATTTGTATTGCTTGGAAAATTGACTGAAAAAAAAACTACACAGTAATATCCTTACCTCTTCACCTCTCACTCCCTCTATCCATGTAGGTATGGATGGATGGACGTATCTATTTGTGGTATTTACTTTTCTTTTTCTATAAATTTGATATGTAAATGCTTATGATATGTTTCCTATTTTAAACTGTAAACATTTTAGGACAAAGACTTGGATATTTGTGGGGTTTTTTTAATATTTCACTAAGGTCCTGGATGCCCTGTTCTTGCTGTTGTTCAGTTGACTTTTTAAAGATATTAACCAACATTTTCATCAACAATCAAAGTTAAATATTAAATTTTGTCTAACATTTTTACAAATATTTTTTCACTCTGTGTACCAACAACTACTTTTAATATAAGAATGCTTTTTATCACTTCCTCTTAAATTCAGACTCTATGTAAGTTTAAGATATTTAATTATAGAAGAAGGGATCAGCAGTAAGTCATAAACAATAAAAAACTATGAAAAGCACCAATAAAACTTTGAAGATTATGTCTGCAGTGAACTATCTTATTTGATAATCTTAACTAGGTAAAAAAAAAAAAAACTAGAAAAATTGTTTTATAAAGAAATGCTTTCCATATGCTAGAATTCTTTTTTATAGAACTCTTATTCAACACATGCTATATTTTTAATATAAATTTAATTTGTTCAATTCAGTTCAGTTACTCAGTCTTGTCCAACTCTTTTTGACCCCATGAATTGCAGCATGCCAGGCTTTCCTCCCTGTCCATCACCAACTCCCAGAACTTGCTCAAACTCATGTCTATCGAGTTGGTGACCATCCAACAATCTCATCCTCTTTCATCCCCTTCTTCTGCTGCCTTCAATCTTTCCCAACATTAGAGTCTTTTCGAATGAGTCAGTTCTTTGCATCAAGTGGCCAAAGTATTGGAGCTTCAGCATTAGCCCTTCCAATGAATATTCAGGGTTGATTTCCTTTAGGATGGACTGCTTTGATCTCCTTGCAGTCCAAGGGACTCTCAGGAGTCTTAGTCAGCACCACAGTTAGAAAGCATTATTTGGTGCTCAACCTTCTTTATGGTCCAACTCTCACATCCATACATGATTACTGAAAAAAAAAAAAAAACATAGCTTTGACTAAATAGATGTTTCTTGGCAATGTAATGTCTCTGTTTTTTAATATTCTGTCTAGGTTTTTCATAGCTTTTTTCCAAGGAACAAATGCCTTTTAATTTTATGCCTGAAGTCACTACCTGCAGCGATTTTGGAGCCTAAGAATATAAAATCTGTCACTGTTTCCATTTCCATTTTTTCCCTATATATTTGCCATGAAGTGATGGGACCGGATGCCATGATCTTAAATTTTTTGAATGTTGAGTTTTAAGCCAGCTTTTTCACTCTCTTCTTTCACCTTCATCAAAAGGCTCTTTAGTGCCTGTTCACTTGCCACTATTAGGGTGGTATTATCTGTGTATTTGAAGTTATTGGTATTTCTCTCAGCAATCTTGATTCCACCTGTGATTCACTCAGCCTGGCATTTTTCATGATGTACTCTGCATAAAACTTAAATAAGCAGAGTGACAGTATACAGCTTTGATGTACTCCTTTCCCAGTTTTGAACCAGTCCATTGTTCCATGTCCAGTTCTAATTGTTGCTTCTTGACCTGCTTATGGGTTTCTCAGGAGGTAAGTAAGGTGCTCTGGTATTCCCATCTCTTTAAGAATTTTCCACAGTATGCTGTGATCCACACAGTCAAATCTTTAACATTGTCAGTGAAGAAGATGTTTATCTGGAATTCCCTCACTTTGTCTATGATCCAATGGATGTTGGCAATTTGACCTCTGGTTCCTCTGCCTATTCTAAATCCAGCTTGAACATCTGGAAGTTCTTGGTTCATACACTGTTGAAGCCTCCCTTGAAGAATTTTGAGCATTACCTTGCTAGCATGTGAAATGAGCACAATTGTATGGTGGTTTGTACATTCTTTGGCATTGCCCTTCTTTGAGATTAGAGTGAAAACACATTTTCCAGTCAGTTTGCTGAGTTTTCCAAATTTGCTGACATATTGAATGCATCACTTTAACAGCATCATCTTTTAGGATTTGAAATAGCTCAGCTGGAGTTCTATCTCCTCCACTAGCTTTGTTCATAGCCATGCCCACTTGACTGCACATTCCTGGTTGTCTGGCTCTAGCTGATGACCACACCATCATATTTATCAGGGTCATTAAAACCTTTTTTGTACAGTTCTTCTGTGCCTTCTTGCCACCTCTTCCTAATCTCTTCTACTTCGGTTAGGTCCTTGCCATTTCTGTCTTTATTATGCTCATCTTTGCATAAAATGTTCCCTTGGGATCTCTGATTTTCTTGAAAAGATCTCTAGTCTTTCCCATTCTATTGTTTTCTTCTATTTCTTTTCGTTGTTCACTTAAGAAGGCTTGCTTTTTACTGGAACTCCGCATTCAGTTGGGTATATCTTTGTCCTTTGCCTTTCACTTCTTTTCTCAACCCTTTGTAAGGCTTCCTTAGATAACCATTTTGCCTTGTTGCATTTCTTTTTCTTGGGGATGGTCACTGCCTCCTGTACAGTGTTACCAACCTCCAACCATAGTTCTTCAGGCACTCTATCTGGATGCTCTGGTTGATTGAAAAAGTTCTTGACTGACATCATCTTTAGTTATAGATGTTGATAAATTTGGAAAAAGATTAGCATGTATGTACTTTGTCCAATATTGTGAGAAGCAATTAACGAAATTCATGAATTATTTCTTTGCTATATCTTCTTATCTAATGTTCAAGTTCAAACCTGCATGTTTGTCACCAGGATTTGATATTGACTTATCTTTCTATTGACTTCCCTGGTGGGTCAGACAGTAAAGCGTCTGTCTACAATGTGGGAGACCCGGGTTGGATCCCTGGGTTGGGAAGATCCCCTGGAGAAGGAAATGGCAATCCACTCCAGTACTATTGCCTAGAAAATCCCATGGATAGAGGAGCCTAGTAGGCTACAGTCCATGGGGTCACAAAGAGTCGGACACGACTGAGTGACTTCACTTTCTTTCACTTTTATCTTTCTAGAACACTTGGACCCGTTTTTTTTTGTTCTTTGTTTTTTTTTTTTGTCATTTACCTTATCTCTAAATTGGCCTCAAAAGAAATGTAATTATTAATTAAATATTGACAGGGGATAAGCCATTATATTCCAGCATCTAACTAATATGCTGTTAAATATTATGGATACATGAAAATTAACTCCCTGTTTTGAAATAAATAATTTCTGTTATTGATTTTATCTCATTTTTGAGCTTACAAAAAGTCAGGCATATTAACTCAGTTAAATGTGAATATAGTCCTGACAGAACTGGAGGGTTTACCAGCTCTGCACATCTTGGCACACACATTTGTTGAAAACAAATATTTTTTTTCCCTTTCTCATTCTGCTGACATCTTAAGAACCACTATATTTATAGAATCATTGTGGCAAATTAGTCTCTAAATGATGTATGAAATGAAATATCCTTGCCAACTTCAGATAATTAACTGGGATCTGCTGTGCTCAGTTACTTTTTGAATGTGTATTTGTGTTCAATTGTATTTATCGTTCCTCTTTTTTTTTACTATATATGTATTTAACTTTTTTTTTAAAAATTAATCTAAGATATTGGGGTAATCATTTAGACCTGATAAACAATTATTGAGATTAACTTCAGAAATTATATTGTGGAATATAAATGCATCCACATATTATTTATGTGCAGAAACACAGTTTTAATTTATTTAGGTTACAGCAACTTCCCAAAGTCACTTAGGTGAATTATGTGCTAGGTATGTAAATTTATTCAAAGAATTCTGAGCCACATTAACAATACCTGAAAATTCTTGCACTGTACTAACATCAAAGAGCTGAGTCACACATGTTTAAGATTGATATAAGATCCTTGAGTTTCAGATTATCCACAGGTTTCAAAATTAATTTTCAAAGCGTTAAATATATTAAACCATAGAGATTTGAAAAAGAGAAATGCTCTTTGAACTTCAACTTAAAGTTTGAATAATAGCCTTTTTTCATTGTAAAAAAAGATGCTGATTTTTTCTGAAAATAATGTGACATCATTAGTCACTATGGATATTTTCAAATACCCCAGAAGGATAAATATATATTTAATGTAACCAAAAATATAAGTAAATGTCCAAAGAAGAGACTCTGTTACAAATACGGCAAGGATTCATAACCATTTATCCTCTTTTCCTTGGGCATATTTTAGTTTAATTCATCTTTTCTCAGGGATACAAGATAAAGGAGAAATGGAGTTAGCACCCTCTAGTCATGATGCAAGGAATAAAATCTTAATATCAATTAATAATTCACAATTTCTACCTCATTTCTTGTTAGATTTCAGAGGAGAAGTATTTTCTCTCTTTTTAAAATTGAAATATAGTCAATTTACATTATTGTGTTGGTTTCTGAGATTCAGTTTTATATATATATATATATGTATACACGCACATACTATGTATATGTATGTATATGTATATACACACACTCTTTTTCAGGTTATTTTGCATTACAGGTTATTAAAATATATTGAATATAGTTCCCTGTGCTATACAGCAGGTCCTTGTTGTTTATCATTTTTATATAAACTGATTTGTATCTGCCAACCCCAAACTCCTAATTTATCCCTCCCTACCCTTTCCCCTTTGATAGCCATCAGATTGTTTTCTATGTCTCAGAACCTGTTTTGTAATAAGTTCCTTTGTATCATATTTTAGATTCCATGTATAAGATATCATAGTTACTTGTCTTTGTTTAATGTACTTCAGTTAGTATGATATTCTCTAGGTCCATGCATGTTGCTGGGCTTCCCCAATGGCCCAGTGGATAAAGAATCCAACTGCAATGCAGGAGACACAGCAGATGTGGGAGATGCAGGTTCAATCCCTGGGGTGGGAAGATCCCCTGGAGGAGGAAATGGCAACCCACTCCAGTATTCTTGCCTGAGAAATCCCATGGACAGAGGAGTCTGGCAGACTACAGTTCATGGGATCACAAAGAGTCAGACATGACTGAGCGATTAAACACTTATCCATGTTGCTGCAAATGGCATTATTTCATTCTTTATTATGGCTGAGTAATATTCCATTGTGTATATACACACAAAAAATCTTCTTTATCCATTCTTTTGTTGATGGACATATTTCTGTGTCGATATGTTGGCTGTTGTAAATAGTGCTT
Organism: Bos indicus x Bos taurus; assembly: GCF_003369695.1. Classification (NCBI taxonomy): domain Eukaryota; kingdom Metazoa; phylum Chordata; class Mammalia; order Artiodactyla; family Bovidae; genus Bos; species Bos indicus x Bos taurus. Next base: position 85,088,945 of record NC_040079.1, read on the forward strand.
CTACTCACATTGGAATGCATGTACATTTTTGAATTTGAATTTTCTTCTTTTCTGGATATAAGTCCAAGAGTGGGATCACAGGATCATTTGGTAACTCTATTTTTCATTTTTCAAGGAACTTCCATGCTATTTGCCCTAGTGGCTGCATCAATTTACATGTCTGCCAACAGTGTAGGAAGGTTCCCTTTTCTCCACATCCTCTCCAGCATTTATTGTTTGTAGAGTTTTTGATGATGGCCTTTCTGCCCAGTGTATGATATCTCCCAGTGTGTGATATCTGTAATTTTGGTTTGCATTTTTCTAATAATTAGTGATGTTGAGCATCTTTGCATGTGCCATTTTAACCATCTGTATGACTGCTTTGGAGTAATATCTGTTTAGGTCTTCTGCCCATTTTTCATTTTTTCTTTTTTTCCTTTTGAGCCGCTTGAGCTGTTTGTCCCTTTTAAATTTATACAGACAAACTGTTCGATGCATCTTGAGAGACGTAGGTTGATGTCTGTCCCTACCTTACGTTGGATTTCCCATGAAAAAGATTTGGAGAAGAAATTCTTCCTAAGGATTTATTAATAATTGGAGAGTGCTCTTGGGAATAACTTCTGCAAGGAAGTAACAGAAGCAGGCTTGAGTGGAGGAAGCTAATTTCCAGTGCAGTTGGAAGAGAAAGAAAGTGATATTGTTAGTTGCTCAGTGGTGTCCTGTGTCTGACTCTTTGAGGCCCCATAGACTGTAGACTGCCAGGCGCCTCTGTCCATGGAATTCTCCAGGCAAGAATACTGGAATGAGTAGCCATTCCCTTCTCCAGGGGATCTTCCTGACCCAAGTATCACACCTGGGTTTCCTGCATTGCAGGAAGATTCTTTACCGTCTGAGCCACCAGAGCAAGCCCACAATTTAATGAGAGGTTCTAGAATTGGGACAGCTCTTAATATTTGTGCCAAATTGAGGCTAGCCGGATAGGTCTGTATCTCCCCACACTGATTTGCCCCTGGAGAGAGTGAGACATAGAGTGACACAATTCACTTTGGCCAAGTGCAAGTCTCTGTAAGCATCTCAGCTGGGAGTCACTGGAAGCCTCAATCTCCAAAGCTTTAGTGTCCCATTCCTAATGGTCAGAGGTGATATTATATAGTACAAAGTCCTGCCAAAATCAAATGTTCTGTAAGATCTTATGCAATGGTTCTGTTTATTCCACTTTCAATAGGAAAGGATAATCCATACCTGTATCATATTTATCCAAGTCAATAAGGATTACTGCATGTTCAGGGTATAATGTATTTGTTGTAATCAGTTAATCACTATGTGGATAATTAGCCTCTTCACAGAATAATGTTTGATTAGGTGCTCAGTATTGATTTCTGTTTCTGTAAGATCTGAGATTCCGCAATAGCAGTAGCTAAATTCAATTTGGAGAATGGAAGGCTAACAGTTGATAGCTGTTAGACTCTATTCCAAAGCACTTTAGAATCCACCTCTGGTCATCATGACTACTCTATTCATGAGTCTGCTCTTGGAGAGCTGAAGAAAGGGGTGGGTTGACATCAACTGAATGAGTTGTTGGATCTACATAGCTTTTTAGGGCCTCTTCCATGTGGGTTGCCTTGTACCCACCCCCATAAGGCCATCCATATAACTCTTGTCCACGCCTCCTTATCCTCCCCCACCCTCTCAGTCTCCTTCAAGGCCCCAGTCAGCTAGCCAAGCAAGCCATTTACTACCCCTTTTATTTCACATGCATACTGATTTTAAGATACTTCTATGTAGCAAGTCAATGAGTAGGTGTGACACCTAAGTAAGGCTCAGCACTGTGGGAGGATTTCACCTCATTATAACCTTTCAGTGCCACCTCTGATTGAATGTTAATGAAGTAGCAATACACTTTTTTCTTCACACCTATACACAAAGCCATATCATCCATGAACTGCCCTTAGGTCATATCCTTTTCTATCATAAGAGACTTCTTCCCAATATAGATACAAGCGTGAGCTGAGAGAGCTATAATTTGAATATTTTCAAATACAGATATAAGGATTATGTAATCTATCTTCTAGGTTTATTGAGAGAAAAAATGAGATAATGAATATGTAAAATCTATTGGAATATCAGAAACTATGCTATTATTTGTTTTTTTTATCATATAACAAAATGAAAATGATATTATGATAAGCAGAGACTCAGTAACCAGATTAGCTACAATAACATTTGAGATCTTGAGCTAATATAGAAAAAAAGAAAAGGTAAACATTAATATGCTTCCCTGGTGTCTCAGAGGTCAAAGAGTCTGCCTGCAATGTGGGAGACCTGGGTTTGATCCCTGAGTCACGAAGATCCCCTGGAGAAGGAAATGGCAACCCACTCCAGTATTCTTGCCTGGAGAATCCCATGGACGGTGGAGCCTGGTGGGCTACAGTCCACGTGGTGGCAAAGAGTCAGACACGACTTCACTTTCACTTTTCACTTTCAAACATTAATATATATGCTAGGTGTCTACATATATTGTCTTAGAAGACTCAAGAGTTAATAAAAGAAGACTGTGTCAAAATGTAAAGTGACATACTGCTTCTTTCATCAAGGAGATCTTGATATAAACAAACAAATAAATAAAGGAAAGATTACTGCAACAGTTGCAAGGAATAATGCTTCCCGGACAAAGCTCGATTACGTCACAAATTTTCTTTGATTCTTTACACCCAGAAGAAAGGTGTTTAAGGCTATAAATGCATATGTTCCCTAACTAGTCCTGTATGTTGATGATCAGGTGAATTTCTCTTTGTAGATTAGCTAATCAATTATACACAGACACACACACTCACACATAGAAACACACACACACACACACACACACACACACCCTACTGCCTACAACTTCTTTCCCTATTTCTAGCCTGTGACCAAATCAAAATTTTGTAATGCATGTGGATTTATAGGAAAAGTAACAGCATGTATAGCTCCAATATATTTTGCTTTAACAGAATTGAATAAAAGTGTGATGAGAATGCCAGATATTTGATACTGATTTATATTAAATAATATTACCATATGTGCATTTCAAGAGAAAAATCCCTTTACTTATAATCAATTTGTATGAATAGTTTACCTTACTATTCTTATTTCAATAATACTAAGGTTGAATAGCATACCTTAGGTCTTATTGGCTAGACAGCTTGTTGAGAAGTGGTATGAAATCCGCTTGGAGTTTATCATTTAAATCATCCTCAAAATGATAGACTTGTATGTGTATAACCAGATTAATGATATCTGTCTGAAGCACTGTAAAGTTTATGGTTTGGAACTGATGAACTCTTAGGTTATTTGCTCTTCTAGAATTTGAATACTGATACCTTTAGTTACAAATAATTCTCTCTGATCAAATGGCTTTAACTCAAAGAATCAAATGTTCAATCTAAATCAGTGGTAAATTGCATTTGATATTTTTTATTACAAACCTTTTGACATTACATTCTGTTTCCACTACAAAGATTTTAATACTTGCCAGGTTCAGTTAACTGATTTCTGTTAGTGAAATTAGAGAGCCTATATTTTATATTCTTACAATGGGTGATTATGCCAAGATAGATGTTATTTTAATGGTTTGGTGCATAATCTGGCAGTCAGAAGAATGTATCATATGTCATTTGGCAACAAGATCTTATATATAGCCCGTTTTTCTGTGACTTTTAAAATATAGTTTTCTTTAAGTCTTACATCTACATATTGCATCTGTAAGTTTCACTCTATACTGAAATTCATATGAATGAAATATTAAAAATAAAATATAAGAAGTCATACTAAAACTAACATCAATTTTCTTTTTAATCCCCCTGTTTTCTAAACTTCTATATACTGCTTTTTATAATTGTATTATTTATAAACAAATATTGAAACAATTTGGGGTTTTATTGAGATTATATAAAATGATTTTCTTCTGTCTAGGTTTCTAAGCCTACTAAGGAAGCACTGAGACTTCCAATTATGTCAACCAATTTAAATGAACACCATTGACAAAGTATATTTAGAACACAATCTAGTATTTTATGATCACTAAAAATTGTATTTCATAGATACACAGTAAACAACATTTTAAATGAAAGTAGTTTTTCTATCGGAGAAGGCAATGGCACCCCACTCCAGTACTCTTGCCTGGAAAATCCCATGGACGGAGGAGCCTGGTAGGCTGCAGTCCATGGGGTTGCTGAGGGTCGGACACGACTGAGCGACTTCACTTTCACTTTTCACTTTCATGCATTGGAGAAGGAAATGGCAACCCACTCCAGTGTTCTTGCTTGGAGAATCCCAGGGACAGCACAGAGTCGGACACGACTTAAGTGACTTAGCAGCAGCAGCAGCAGCAGCAGCAGCAGTTTTTCTATTTCCTTATAAAAAGAAAGCTAGTTGCAGTTGCCTATTAATAGGTACCACAATAAAGAAAATATCTCACACCTGTTATTTTCTCGCCTAAACAAAAATAAAGTATAGCTACTCCCTGCCTGGTAAATACACTTTTTCTAGAACTACAAAATACGACTTTCAGTGGACATAAGCTAAATCTTGAGTTCAGTTCCTAAGGTACTGTTCCTGGAATCTAATATTCAATCAGTTAGTGAAACAAAGCCAATATAGATATGCCTATTCTTTTAACAGAAGGAATAGACTTACTGGGTGAGCAGAACTAACAAATTACCAAAAATACCCAAACTAAGTCTAAACTAAAAAAATCTACACCACAAATAGGATATAGAATTACTTTGACTGTAAAGACTCTAACATGAGTAATCCACCAAGTCTTAATGAATGGACTGAATGGAAAATTTTTATGATATTGCCTACCATTCATATTATTTTATAAAACTAAAAATTATTCTTAAGTAAATCACTTTTAAATGAATTTAGGACTATTTAGAAGCAAAACTCTAAACTATCTAAACCAAAAGAGACTTTTGAAATTGAGGAATATAAAAGTGTTGAGAGGAGCTCGGGACACAATATTTCCATTTGCTTTTGCTAAGATTATCACCCAAGTATTTTAAATGTTATCTACAATATGCTATATCAAAGAGAATATTAATCTATTTTCACTCCATTAACAATAAAGGTATTGATAGAAAATAATATAAAAAACAGAATCTATCCTTTCTTTGAACAGGTACATTTTTCTATGAGACAAACTGAAAGTTTTAGTCACTTGCTTGTGTCCAAGTGTTGCAACTCCCTGGATCCTAGCCTGTCAGGCTCCTCTGCCCATGGAATTCTCCAGGAAAGAATACTGGAGTGGGTTGCCATGTCCTCCTCCAGGGGATCTCCATGACCAAGGGATCAAACCCAGATCTCCCATTCAGCAAACAAATTCTTTACCGTCTGAGCCAGTAGTGTTATGCTATTAGACTGAAACTCATTAAGGATAAGGACGAAGGTCTGATTTTGTCCTTAAGGACTGTAATGCTTATTTCAACAAATCACTACTTATTGGTCCGGCCAGTAGATGATCTCTAAAGTCCTGAGTATTATTGTAAAATTAACCTAGGGATTAAAAATCCCCGATATCTGCTGACTCATCATCATCAGCCATCTGGGAAGATGTGGTCTTCTATTATTCAAGTATCCTAATCCAGATAGGCTTTCATTTCAGTTCAGTTCAGTCACTCAGTCGTGTCCGACTCTTTGTGACCACATGAATAACAGCATACCAGGCCTCCCTGTCCATCACCAACTCCCGAAGTTTACTCAAACTCACGTCCATCGAGTCAGTGATGCCATCCAGCCATCTCATCCTTTGTCATCCCCTTCTCCTCCTGCCCCCAATCCTTCCCAGCATCAGAGTCTTTTCCAATGAGTCAACTCCTCACATGAGGTGGCCAAAGTATTGGAGTTTCAGCTTTAGAATCAGTTCTTCCAAAGAAATCCCAGGGCTGATCTCCTTCAGAATGGACTGGCTTTCTAAATTCCATATATATGCGTTAGTATACTGTATTGGTGTTTTTCCTTCTGGCTTACTTCACTCTGTATAATAGGCTCCAGTTTCCTCCACCTCATTAGAACTGATTCAAATGAATTCTTTTTAATGGCTGAGTAATACTCCATTGTGTATATGTACCACAGCTTTCTTATCCATTCATCTGTTGATGGACATCTAGGTTGCTTACATGTCCTGGCTATTATAAACAGTGCTGCGATGAACATTGGGGTACACGTGTCTCTTTCCCTTCTGGTTTCCTCAGTGTGTATGCCCAGCAGTGGGATTGCTGGGTCATAAGGCAGTTCTATTTCCAGTTTTTTAAGGAATCTCTACACTGTTTTCCATAGTGGCTGTACTAGTTTGCATTCCCACCAACAGTGTAAGAGGGTTCCCTTTTCTCCACACCCTCTCCAACATTTATTATTTGTAGACTTTTGGGTCGCAGCCATTCTGACTGGTGTGAAATGGTACCTCATAGTGGTCTTGATTTGCATTTCTCTGATAATGAGTGATGTTGAGCATCTTTTCATGTGTTTGTTAGCCATCTGTATGTCTTCTTTGGAGAAATGTCTATTTAGTTCTTTGGCCCATTTTTTGATTGGGTCTTTTATTTTTCTGGAGTTGAGCTGTAGGAGTTGCTTGTATATTTTTGAGATTAGTTGTTTGTCAGTTGCTTCATTTGCTATTATTTTCTCCCATTCTGAAGGCTGTCTTTTCACCTTGCTGATAGTTTCCTTTGATGTGCAGAAGCTTTTAAGGTTAATGAGGTCCCATTTGTTTATTTTTGCTTTTATTTCCGATATTCTGGGAGGTGGGTCATAGAGGATCCTGCTGTGATGTATGTCAGAGAGTGTTTTGCCTATGTTCTCCTCTAGGAGTTTTATAGTTTCTGGTCTTATGTTTAGATCTTTAATCCATTTTGAGTTTATTTTTGTGTATGGTGTTAGAAAGTGTTCTAGTCTCATTCTTTTACAAGTGGTTGACCAGTTTTCCCAGCACCACTTGTTAAAGAGATTGTCTTTAATCCATTGTATATTCTTGCCTCCTTTGTCAAAGATAAGGTGTCCATATGTGTGTGGATTTATCTCTGGGCTTTCTATTTTGTTCCATTGATCTATATTTCTGTCTTTGTGCCAGTACCATAAGATGATAACAATAACCCTGTGTTCGAGACAGCAAAAGAGACACTGATGTATGGAACAGTCTTATGGACTCTGTGGGAGAGGGAGAGGGTGGGAAGATTTGGGAGAATGGCATTGAAACATGTAAAATATCATGTATGAAACGAGATGCCAGTCCAGGTTCAATGCACGATACTGGATGCTTGGGGCTAGTGCACTGGGACGACCCAGAGGGATGGTATGGGGAGGGAGGAGGGAGGAGGGATCAGGATGGGGAGCACATGTATACCTGTGATGGATTCATTTTGATATTTGGCAAAACTAATACAATTATGTAAAGTTTAAAAATAAAATAAAATTAAAAAAAAAAAAAAAAAGAATGGACTGGCTGTATCTCTTTGCAGTCCAAGGGACTCTCAAGAGTCTTCTCCAACACCACACTTCAAAAGCATCAATTCTTCGGCGATCAGCTTTCTTCACAGTCCAACTCTCACATCCATACATGACTACTGGAAAAACCATAGCCTTGGTTAGATGCACCTTAGTTGGGAAAGTAATGTCTCTGCTTTTTAATATGCTATCTAGGTTGGTCATAACTTTCCTTCCAAGGAGTAAGCGTCTTTTAATTTCATGGCTGCAATCACCATCTGCAGGGATTTTGGAGCCCCAGAAAATAAGTCTGACATTGTTTCCACTGTTTCCCCATCTATTTGCCATGAAATGATGGGACCAGATGCCATGATCTTAGTTTTCTGAATGTTGAGCTTTAAGCCAACTTTTTCACTCCTCTTTCACTTTCATCAAGAGGCTTTATAGTTCCTCTTCACTCTGCCATAAGGGTGGTGTCATCTGCATATCTGAGGTTATTGATATTTCTCCTGGCAGTGTTAATTCCAGCTTGTTCTTCTTCCAGCCCAGCGTTTCTCATGATGTACTATGCATAGAAGTTAAATAAGCAGGGTGACAATATATAGCCTTGACATACTCCTTTTCCTATTTGGAACCAGTCTGTTGTTCCATGTCCAGTTCTAACTGTTGCTTCCTGACCTGCATATAGGTTTCTCAAGAGGCAGGTCAGGTGGTCTGGTATTCCCATCTCTTGAAGAATTTTCCACAATTTATTGTGATCCACACAGTCAAAGGCTTTGGCATAGTCAATAAAGCAGAAATAGATGTTTTTCTGGAACTCTCTTCCTTTTTCCGTGATCCATGGATCATGGAAATCCTTGATCCATGGAAGTCCAGATCATGATCTCATTTTTGCCAAATTCAGACTTAAATTGAAGAAAGTAGGGAAAACCACTAGACCATTCAGGTATGACCTAAATCAAATCCCTTATGAGTATACTGTGGAAGTGAGAAATAGATTTAAGGGACTAGATCTGTAGGTAGAATGCCTGATGAACTATCAGGCATGTACAGGAGACAGGGATCAAGACCATCCCCATGGAAAAGAAATGCAAGAAAGCAAAATGGCTGTCTGAGGAGGGCTTACAAACATCTGTGAAAAGAAGAGATGCAAAAAGCAAAGGAGAAAAGGAAAGATATAAGCATCTGAATGCAGAGTTCCAAAGAATAGCAAGGAAAGATAAGAAAGCCTTCCTCAGCAATCAATGCAAAGAAACAGAGGAAAACAACAGAATGAGAAAGACTAGAGATCTCTTCAGGAAAATTAGAGATACCAAGGGAACATTTCATGCAACGATGGGCTCGATAAAGGACAAAAGTGGTATGGACCTAACAGAAGCAGAAGAAATTAAGAAGAGGTGGCAAGAATACACAGAAGAACTGTACAAAAAAGATCTTCACAACCCAGATAATCATGATGGTGTGATCACTCACCTAGAGCCAGACATCCTGGAATGTGAAGTCAAGTGGGCCTTAGAAAGCATCACTACAAACAAAGCTAGTGGAGGTAATGGAATTCCAGTTGAGCTATTCCAAATCCTGAAAGATGATGCTGTACTCAATATGCCAGCAAATTTGGAAAACTCAGCAGTGGCCACAGGACTGGAAAAGGTTAGTTTTCATTCCAATCCCAAAGAAAAGCAATGCCAAAGAATGCTCAAACTACCACACAATTGCACTCATCTCAGATCAGATCAGATCAGATCAGTCGCTCAGTCGTGTCCGACTCTTTGCGACCCAATGAATTGCAGCATGGCAGGCCTCCCTGTCCATCACCAACTCCGGGAGTTCACTCAGACTCATGTCCATCGAGTCAATGATGCCATCCAGCCATCTCATCCTCTGTCTTCCCCTTATCCTCTTGCCCCCAATCCCTCCCAGCATCAGAGTCTTTTCCAATGAGTCAACTCTTCACACGAGGTGGCCAAACTACTGGAGTTTCAGCTTTAGCATCATTCCTTCCAAAGAAATCCCAGGGCTGATCTCCTTCAGAATGGACTGGTTGGATCTCCTTGCAGTCCAAGGGACTCTCAAGAGTCTTCTCCAACACCACACTTCAAAAGCATCAATTCTTCAGCACTCAGCCTTCTTCACAGTCCAACTCTCACTTCCATACATGACTACAGGAAAAACCATAGCCTTGACTAGATGGACCTTTGTTGGCAAAGTAACGTCTCTGCTTTTGAATATGCTATCTAGGTTGGTCATAACTTTCTTCCAAGGAGTAAGCGTCTTTTAATTTCATGGCTGCAATCACCATCTGCAGTGATTTTGGAGCCCCCCAAAATAAAGTCTGACACTGTTTCCACTGTTTCCCCATCTATTTGCCATGAAGTGATGGGACCAGATGCCATGATCTTCATTTTCTGAATGTTGAGCTTTAAGCCAACTTTTTCACTCCTCTTTCACTTTCATCAAGAGGCTTTTGAGTTCCTCTTTACTTTCTGCCATAAGGGTGGTGTCATCTGCATATCTGAGGTTATTGATATTTCTCCTGGCAATCTTGATTCCACCTGGTGCTTCTTCCAGCCCAGCATTCCTCATGATGTACTCTGCATATATGTTAAATAAGCAGGGTGACAATATACAGCCTTGACATACTCCTTTTCCTATTTGGAACCCATCTGTTGTTCCATGTCCAATTCTAAAAGCTGAGTTAAGTAGTGACAAATAGCTTGTGGCTCCCAAGGCCTTTCGTGTTTATTCAATTTTCACAGAAAAAGTTGACCAACTACTGCTTTAGAAAAGCAGAATTAATTTTTATAAAATACAATATATGGTATATTTTTATACTTTTGTTACTATTTTTATGCTATCTATAAAAACTTTCTGTATAACACAATACTGAAGTTATTTTCTTTCATTATGACATTAATAATATAATAATTAATAATGTAATACTCTTACATTATTTTCTTTCTTACATTTGTTTCTAGGAGTTTCAGGTGTTAGAAAGCAAAGTTCCTCCCCACCATGAGAATATCAATTTATTTCAGCATTGTTTGTTGAAAAGCAACCCTTTCCCTATTGAATTACCTTAGCACTTGTGTCTAAAGTTAGTTGGCTCTCTGTATATTTATCTATCAAAACTTCTTCTCTGTTATTTTGTGTATCATCATATTAATGCCATATAGTGAATTTCTGTCACTTATAGTAAGTCTTAAAATTATGTAGTCATTTTTTTCTCCAGATTATGTTGCCTATTCTAAGTTCTTTGAACTTCCATATTAATTTTAGCTTAGGCTTGTCAGTTTCTTTAAAAAAGCATTATGACATTCTTATCAGGGTGGCATTGCTCCATATATTAATTTGTGGAAGGTAATTATCTTAGTAGTGTTAATTCCTCCAATCAATAAATATAATATATTTTTTAACATTTATTTGGTATTCATTATAGTACTGGTGAACAGTTTCAAACCTTTTTTTTTTTTTTTTTTGGTGAAATTATTCACACCTTAAACAAATAGTCAGCTAAATAAAACATTTAAAGCACTAATTTTCAGACCCTGGACAATAGACAGCACAAGGCAGTAATCTCTGTGGTAAAGGTCTTAGCAATCTTTAAGTCTCGGGTATAAATTACATTTTCTGTTGCTCTAATGTATTAGCAAATTCTAGAGATCAATCAAATACTTTTTTTTTTAATTGAAGAAGTACATAGTTCTCTTAGGGCAAGAAAGTGAGAAATAAACTACTATTAGTATATAGAAATTTCTTATTTTTTGTTGATTAGGAAGACTGGCATTTCAGATGTGATGATACTGGATACCTGTTGACGGGGATCAATCCAGGCTCTCAGAACTGTGATTTTTGGGGTTGTCATGGAGGCAGTATTGCTACAAGCGCTTTGGACTGATGGGCCTAAAGGCTTATGAGATATAATATCAATGGAGCTATTTCAAAGTGTTATCCATGATATCATAACCCATCACACTAGGGAAATTGTGAAGCTCTACTCACCACTCTTTGTAGATGGTCACAGTATTGAGTAAATCATTTCTATGTATTCAAATTGGCCAAGTATTATCTAGAGTGCTACTGTCTGAAACTTGTCTTCCCCAATTAAGAATTATAACAATAATAGTTTAAAATGTTCGCCACCATTCATTGCTTAGGTTCTGTCTTCCAGGCATAGTACTAAGCACTTCATTTGTATTTTCTGATTTAAATTCTCACAGCAACACTTAAGAATAATATTTCCCATTTTACAGAAAGGAGAATTAGGTAGCATTAACCAAAGATTCTTGGATGAATCCAGTTTTTGAATTAAAGTCTTTTTTGAAAATTATGTGCTTCAGATTAATATACTATACCACCTCTTTGAAAGTAATTTCATAAAGATCAGTTTACCATGGAAATGTTTCAGAAATTTCATTGGTTCTCCCTAGTATGTAATTGGTTCTGGCCCAAATTCTCAATCTTGAGAGAATAAGCAAAGTCACCTCCATGAGCTTAAGAAGGCTTGAGTCAGCTAACAGAGATTAGGGTATGCAACAGTTGATTAATTCCTTCACAGAAGTGAGATCATAGAGCTTCATGCAGTTCTTCTGTTTATAGTCTTGGACAAAGAGCTAAAAGTTTCCTTGCTTTTTGGGGGGAGTCTATATCATTATTCATTTTTCTTATTTTCCTTCAGTTTCTAAAATGAGAGAAGGGCTTACCTTTCAGCTCCTTCACACTGAACATCCATAAAGCTGACTTTACTGTGCCCTGAATAAATAGCATCTACATACAAAGGAGCACATCTGCATAGAAAAGCTGACAGTGAATCTTTCTGCAGAAAATTTGAGAGCCCTGTTGGTGTTCAGTAGAAGCTTCATTTTTCTTCTGCTAGCTTTGATTACTGCTAGACCTGCTGCTGTCAGAAGAGCTAAAAACTGACACACTTGATTAGAAACTGAAACACTTGATTAGAGAGTCAGAGTCTGAGGCCCTTAACTAGGGCTGAAAATCCAGGCAATTATTTTATTTGCAGTTTTTATTGTTTATATATTTTAAAAGATGGGGACAGACTTAGGTAACTAAATAGGATGAGTCTAAAATTATTTTGAAAACAGGCCTCATGGAATATGAGATTAAAATTTAGGACAGTTAGTAGAAAATTTTTCCCTAATGCTGAGTAAGTGAGGCGTAGGACTACAGAGTTGATAAGGAACTGGGTGTGAAAAGAGATTTGTTAGTATTAACCCACAGTGGCTCTCTGCGACAAACCCACAACGGCAGTCTTGAGTTTTGCACTCTGAGATAATATGCATTTAGGAAGGAAGTCTGGATCAATAAATCCACAAGAATAGGCACATAGCAGGAACTGGTTCTGAAAGAAAATGTCTAGAATGATACTCCAGCCTAAGAAGATGGAACAAGTGGGGTTTATGAACTAAGACTTGGACCAGTTCTCTGAATCAAGGGGTTAAAATTATTATGAACTAACTATTCTTAAGGTCACTATGATAAATGACCAATTGTAGCACCAAGAATCATTTCATTTATGTAGAGCAGGCCTAAATTTAGCCTGATTTTATTATAAATTAAACATATACATCTTAAAGATCATGAGTGTTTTTTACAAAGTGCATTTCTTGAAAGTTTCTATGTTTTAACATTTAATAAGTGGCCATATTATATGTATATGTATGTGTGTGTGTGTGTATTTGCAAATTGAGAGAGCATTCATGAAATATTCTGACTGGAAGTAGATATTAACGTATGTGGTATAGGAAAAAATTCATCTTGAGAGGCCTGCTGCTGCTGCTGCTGCTAAGTCGCTTCAGTCGTGTCCGACTCTGTGCGACCCCAGAGACGACAGCCCACCAGGCTCCCCCATCCCTGGGATTCTCGAGACAATGAAAATCAATGAAAAGGTATCAGTTGGAATAACAGAGTGGGTTCAGTGAGAGGCCTGCGTGTTTGTTAACTAACAATGAACATATCTATGTCTCCAAAGATGCCAGTGGGTAAGGAGACACATTTGTTACCCACACAAACCTGAAATCAAGTCTCAAGAGTGCACAGTTCTCAGTGCAGGCACGGAATTGAACGACCTCTGTCATTGAAACCAGCTTTGTATGATCTTCCCAAGTTTCTCAAGATTGCTAATGATTCTTCTGAGTAAGGGAGGCCAGCTAGGACAGAATATACTGAACCCACCAGGGAATGGTTTTAGGTCTCCTCATTAAACAGCTATGGATTATGCAGATATGAATCTTTTACATCCAGTTGAAAAATCTGCTTGATGCATCTTTTCCTGTCTCTTTTTGAGGTACTAGAAAGACCTCTAAATTTAGAAACAAGAAATTGGTTTCATACATCAACAGTGTCACTTAACAGCTGTGTGATGTGGAACAGAAAAAAACTCAGTTTTTCAAATTTTATTCAGTTCAAATTCTCTAAGATTCTCTCTTAGGTTCTCTAAGGGTTCAAATTCTCTTACTTTGTAGTTACTTTGATTGTTCAGTGCTGAGAGGGGTAAAATTGGACCCTGGAATTGAACCAAGGAGGATCTCTAAAGCATTTGATCTCAGTTTAGAAGTTCTAGATAGCTAAAGGGGTCATTTAAATTTTTTAAGTCCATTTTTCCAGCTTAAAAAATATTTAAGGATAGAGAGGAGTAGCTTTTTATTCAACAATTGTTCATTATTGGGGCTGAACTACCAACTTTCCATGAGTCTTGAATATGTAAGATTGGGTGCAGAAGCAGGAGGTAAAACACCTCACAGTGCTCTGTAAGTGTGAGAGAGAGAGGGCACATAAATGTGAGTATACATGTGTGCATATGTTTGAGTTGTACGCATGTGTACGATTGTGAAGTTGTGTGAATATATGTTAATGAATAATGTCTGTGAGTGTGAGTATAATTAAAGTGAAACAAATTTAAAGCAACTGTGAAAATGGAACCAATTGTTAGTTGAGTGAATAGAGAGGCAGTTCTGAAAGGAAATATGTTATGACTGTTTATTTTGTTACAATGGCTATCAAAATTAAGCCTTAGCTTTAAGGCCAAATACATTTGAATTCATACACCTATTATGAAATAAATAGTGCATGAATTCAAAGGGTAGAGAATTGATAATTGAATTTGTAAATGTACTCTCATTCTTTTGGTAAGCATTTCCATCAGTTTGTGATGTGCATACACAGTTATCTATTATATTAAAATGAGACTGCTCAGGCATTATTTGAAAAGTATAATCAGTAAACACTATCCATAAACATAATGTATTCCCATAAAGACAAGATTGATTAATTCTTCAATAGTTAGATTTTTTTTCAATATATTTTAACAAAAGTCAGTTTCTGCACATGGCTATGTACAGAGTAAGTCCATAAATCTAATGCATAATGATGCATGTGTATTATTCAAAATTCACATCAACAGTATTCTTACAATAAAAATGAATTACTTCAATATTTTTAATTTAATCTTGAAATTCAGTTAAGAAGAAATCTTAGAATTGAACGAATCCAGTCACTTCACTTTATAAGAGGAAATTTAAATTCTCTTATTATTAATAGACTACTAAATGACTCACTCCTTGCGAAACTCAGATCTATCATTAAAGTCACATGACTGTGTACTTTTCAGAGGAAATCTTACATCTTTGCCTTTGAACATTTTAGTATTCTATAAATTTAGAGATCTTAAGCACTTTGTCCCATTTTTCCTAGACAGGGAAATTTTAAGAGCAAAATGTGCTATTGGCACTTGAGTTTTACATAACTCTTAAACATCTTATATTTCATACTGTGTGATGTGAATTTTGATGTGTGGGTGAGATGGAAGGCTCTATATGTAGATATGGGACATACGCCTGGATAAGTTGATGTAGGAGGAAGACTATAATTTTTACTGTATTGAGAAAAGGTATAAAAATTGTTACTGTCTATCTGGGAGATATGAAATATATTGTTGAAACCTGATTATGTAGAACTTTACCAATATCCTGGTGACTGCCAAATTAACATTTTCCAGAAAAAGCCTTCTTGAATTTTTGGCCTCTTTATATAATGTTGTATTTCCACTTGGACGTCTCAAATTCATCACACCAAAACCTCCTCATCTTCTCTTCAAGTCTATTCCTAACCTGGATCTTTGTGTTAATATGATGATTTCTTTAGTCAACCGAGTAAGAAATCCAACATTAATTTAAGATTCACCCTTCATTTCTCTCCTACTCTCAACCCAATTAAACTTTCATATTTTATACCCTAAATATTTATTGTATTTCCTCTTTTTTTTTTTAGTTTACATTCATGAGATTTCTCACTCAGATTAATTTGACAGTCTTAACATTTTTTCCTAATTTTAAATACATTCTCAGCAAAAGAGTTATTTTAAAACATAAATATCTTAATAATTATATTTTCATATAAGATTCTTTAATAGGTTTCCATTTTTGTAAAGAAGCTAAACTTCCCCAAATAAAAGCCAAGTCTTTCATGATTTGTTCTTTTCTTAAGTAATCAGGTTCATTTCCTGCCACTACTGCTACCATTACTCCAATAAAACCAACTGTACTGTGGATGACTGAGTGCTCCACACGCAGCTAGCTCTGTCCTTTGCATCTTCTTCTCTGCTGAGTACCGCTCTATCACTCTTTAAAGATTCCTAATGCATATATATGGAATTTAGAAAGATGGTAACAATAACCCTGTGTAAGAGACAACAAAAGAGACACTGATGTATAGATCAGTCTTGTGGACTCTGTGGGAGAGGGAGAGGGTGGGAAGATTTGGGAGAATGACATTGAAACATGTATAATATCATGTATGAAACGAGTCGCCAGTCCAGGTTCGATGCACGATACTGGATGCTTGGGGCTGGTGCACTGGGATGACCCAGAGGCAGGGTATGGGGAGGGATGAGGGAGGAGGGTTCAGGATGGGGAACACAGGTATACCTGTGGTAGATTCATTTCGATATTTGGCAAAACTAATACAATATTGTAAAGTTTAAAAATAAAATAAAATTTAAAAAAATTGCTATTGATACCTAAAAAAATAAAAATAAAGATTCAGAGAAAATATCCCCCCTTTTAGGAAATATTAACCAATATGTGAAAGGCTGACTCATTAGAAAAGACCCTGATGCTGAGAAAGATCTAGGGCAGGGGGAGAAGGGGGCGGCAGACTATGAGATGGTTGGATGGCATCATCAACTCAATGGACATGAGTTTGAGCAAACTCCAGGAGATAGATAAGGACAGGGAAGCCTGGTGTGCTATGGTTCATTGGGTCACAGAGTCAGACACGACTGAATGACTGAACAACAATGTTTTTCTTTTCCCAATTGCCTGTGTTAGATGTCCCTCTCCAGTGCTCCTTTATTCTCCTTTGCATGCTGCTGCTGCTGCTGCTGCTAAGTCGCTTCAGTCGTGTCCGACTCTGTGCAACCCCATAGACGGCAGCCCACCAGGCTCCTCTGTCCCTGGGATTCTCCAGGCAAGAATACTGGAGTAGGTTGCCATTTTCTTCTCCAATGCATGAAAGTGAAAAGTGAAAGTGAAGTCGCTCAGTGTTGCCCGACTCTTAGCGACCCCACGGACTGCAGCCTACCAGGCTCCTCCATCCATGGGATTTTCCAGGCAAGAGTACTGGAGTAGGGTGCCATTGCCTTCTCCATCTCCTTTGCATACACAGTATTTATTTATTTATTTTTTAATTTTATTTTATTTTTAAACTTTACATAATTGTATTAGTTTTGCCAAATATCAAAATGAATCCATCACAGGTATACATGTGCTCCCCATCCTGTACCCTCCTCCCTCCTCCCTCCCCATACCATCCCTCTGGGCCGCCCCAATGCACTAGCCCCCTGCATCAAGTATCGTGTATCAAACCTGGACTGGCATCTCGTTTCATACATGATATTTTACATGTTTCAATGCCATTCTCCAAAATCTTCCCACCCTCTCCCTCTCCCACAGAGTGCATAAGACTGTTTCATACATCAGTGTCTCTTTTGCTGTCTCGTACACAGGGTTATTGTTATCATCTTTCTAAATTCCATATATATGCGTTAGTATACTGTATTTATGTTTTTCCTTCTGGCTTACTTCACTCTGTATAATAGGTTCCAGTTTCATCCACCTCATTAGAACTGATTCAAATGAATTCTTTTTAATGGCTGAGTAATACTCCATTGTGTATATGTACCACAGCTTTCCTATCCATTCATCTGCTGATGGACATCTAGGTTGCTTCCATGTCCTGGCTATTATAAACAGTGCTTCGATGAACATTGGGGTACACATGTCTCTTTCCCTTCTGGTTTCCTCAGTATGTATGCCCAGCAGTGGGATTGCTGGGTCATAAGGCAGTTCTATTTCCAGTTTTTTAAGGAATCTCCACACGGTTCTCCATAGTGGCTGTACTAGTTTGCATTCCCACCAACAGTGTAGGAGGGTTCCCTTTTCTCCACACCCTCTCCAACATTTATTATTTGTAGACTTTTGGGTCGCAGCCATTCTGACTGGTGTGAAATGGTACCTCATAGTGGTCTTGATTTGCATTTCTCTGATAATGAGTGATGTTGAGCATCTTTTCATGTGTTTGTTAGCCATCTGTATGTCTTCTTTGGAGAAATGTCTGTTTAGTTCTTTGGCCCATTTTTTGATTGGGTCTTTTATTTTTCTGGAGTTGAGCTGTAGGAGTTGCTTGTATATTTTTGAGATTAGTTGTTTGTCAGTTGCTTCATTTGCTATTATTTTCTCCCATTCTGAAGGCTGTCTTTTCACCTTGCTGATAGTTTCCTTTGATGTGCAGAAGCTTTTAAGTTTAGTTAGGTCCCATTTGTTTATTTTTGCTTTTATTTCCAATATTCTGGGAGGTGGGTCATAGAGGATCCTGCTGTGATGTATGTCAGAGAGTGTTTTGCCTATGTTCTCCTCTAGGAGTTTTATAGTTTCTGGTCTTATGTTTAGATCTTTAATCCATTTTGAGTTTATTTTTGTGTATGGCGTTAGAAAGTGTTCTAGTTTCATTCTTTTATAAGTGGTTGACCAGTTTTCCCAGCACCACTTGTTAAAGAGATTATCTTTAATCCATTGTATATTCTTGCCTCCTTTGTCAAAGATAAGGTGTCCATATGTGCGTGGATTTATCTCTGGGCTTTCTATTTTGTTCCATTGATCTATATTTCTGTCTTTGTGCCAGTACCATACTGTCTTGATAACTGTGGCTTTGTAGTAGAGCCTGAAGTCAGGTAGGTTGATTCCTCCAGTTCCATTCTTCTTTCTCAAGATCGCTTTGGCTATTCGAGGTTTTTTGTATTTCCATACAAATTGTGAAATTATTTGTTCTAGCTCTGTGAAGAATACTGTTGGTAGCTTGATAGGGATTGCATTGAATCTATAAATTGCTTTGGGTAGTATATTCATTTTCACTATATTGATTCTTCCAATCCATGAACATGGTATATTTCTCCATCTATTAGTGTCCTCTTTGATTTCTTTCACCAGTGTTTTATAGTTTTCTATATATAGGTCTTTAGTTTCTTTGGGTAGATATATTCCTAAGTATTTTATTCTTTCCGTTGCAATGGTGAATGGAATTGTTTCCTTAATTTCTCTTTCTGTTTTCTCATTATTAGTGTATAGGAATGCAAGGGATTTCTGTGTGTTGATTTTATATCCTGCAACTTTACTATAGTCATTGATTAGTTCTAGTAATTTTCTGGTGGAGTCTTTAGGGTTTTCTATGTAGAGGATCATGTCATCTGCAAATAGTGAGAGTTTTACTTCTTCTTTTCCAATTTAGATTCCTTTTATTTCTTTTTCTGCTCTGATTGCTGTGGCCAAAACTTCCAAAACTATGTTGAATAGTAATGGTGAAAGTGGGCACCCTTGTCTTGTTCCTGACTTTAGAGGAAATGCTTTCAATTTTTCACCATTGAGGATAATGTTTGCTGTGGGTTTGTCATATATAGCTTTTATTATGTTGAGGTATGTTCCTTCTATTCCTGCTTTCTGGAGAGTTTTTATCATAAATGGGTGTTGAATTTTGTCAAAGGCTTTCTCTGCATCTATTGAAATAATCATATGGTTTTTATTTTTCAATTTGTTAATGTGGTGTATTACACTGATTGATTTGCGGATATTGAAGAATCCTTGCATCCCTGGGATAAAGCCCACTTGGTCATGGTGTATGATCTTTTTAATGTGTTGTTGGATTCTGATTGCTAGAATTTTGTTAAGGATTTTTGCATCTATGTTCATCAGTGATATTGGCCTGTAGTTTTCTTTTTTTGTGGGATCTTTGTCAGGTTTTGGTATTAGGGTGATGGTGGCCTCATAGAATGAGTTTGGAAGTTTACCTTCCTCTGCAATTTTCTGGAAGAGTTTGAGCAGGATAGGTGTTAGCTCTTCTCTAAATTTTTGGTAGAATTCAGCTGTGAAGCCATCTGGACCTTGGCTTTTGTTTGCTGGAAGTTTTTTTGATTACAGTTTCAATTTCCGTGCTTGTGATGGGTCTGTTAAGATTTTCTATTTCTTCCTGGTCGAGTTTTGGAAAGTTGTAGTTTTCTAAGAATTTGTCCATTTCTTCCACGTTGTCCATTTTATTGGCATATAATTGTTGATAGTAGTCTCTTATGATCCTTTGTATTTCTGTGTTGTCTGTTGTGATCTCTCCATTTTCATTTCTAATTTTGTTGATTTGATTTTTCTCCCTTTGTTTCTTGATGAGTCTGGCTAATGGTTTGTCAATTTTATTTATCCTTTCAAAGAACCAGCTTTTGGTTTTGTTGATTTTTGCTATGGTCTCTTTTGTTTCTTTTGCATTTATTTCTGCTCTAATTTTTAAGATTTCTTTCCTTCTACTAACCCT
This sequence comes from Bos indicus x Bos taurus, assembly GCF_003369695.1. Lineage (NCBI taxonomy): Eukaryota > Metazoa > Chordata > Mammalia > Artiodactyla > Bovidae > Bos > Bos indicus x Bos taurus. Next base: position 85,109,249 of record NC_040079.1, read on the forward strand.
GGGGTTCTTCATTTCTTCCTTTTCTAGTTGCTTTAGATGTAGAGTTAGGTTATTTATTTGACTCTTTTCTTGTTTCTTGAGGTGTGCCTGTATTGCTATGAACTTTCCCCTTAGGACTGCTTTTACGGTGTCCCACAGGTTTTGGGTTGTTGTGTTTTCATTTTCATTTGTTTCTATGGAAATTTTGATTTCTTTTTTGATTTCTTCTGTGATTTGTTGGTTATTCAGCAGCGTGTTGTTCAGCCTCCATATGTTGGAATTTTTAATCATTTTTCTCCTGTAATTGAGATCTAATCTTACTGCATTGTGATCAGAAAAGATGCTTGGAATGATTTCTATTTTTTTGAATTTACCAAGGCTAGCTTTATGGCCCAGGATGTGATCTATCCTGGAGAAGGTTCCATGTGCGCTTGAGAAAAAGGTGAAATTCATTGTTTTGGGATGAAATGTCCTATAGATATCAATTAGGTCTAACTGGTCTATTGTATCATTTAAAGTTTGTGTTTCCTTGTTAATTTTCTGTTTAGTTGATCTATCCATAGGTGTGAGTGGGGTATTAAAGTCTCCCACTATTATTGTGTTATTGTTAATTTCTCCTTTCATACTGGTTAGCATTTGTCTTACATACTGCGGTGCTCCCGTGTTGGGTGCATATATATTTATAATTGTTATATCTTCTTCTTGGATTGATCCTTTGATCATTATGTAGTGACCTTCTTTGTCTCTTTTCGCAGCCTTTGTTTTAAAGTCTATTTTATCTGATATGAGTATTGCTACTCCTGCTTTCTTTTGGTCCCTATTTGCATGGAAAATCTTTTTCCAGCCCTTCACTTTCAGTCTGTATGTGTCCCCTGTTTTGAGGTGGGTCTCTTGTAGACAACATATGTAGGGGTCTTGTTTTTGTATCCATTCAGCCAGTCTTTGTCTTTTGGTTGGGGCATTCAACCCATTTACGTTTAAGGTAATTACTTATAAGTATGATCCCGTTGCCATTTACTTTATTGTTTTGGGTTCGAACTTATACACCATTTTTGTGTTTCCTGTCTAGAGAATATCCTTTAGTATTTATTGGAGAGCTGGTTTGGTGGTGCAGAATTCTCTCAGCTTTTGCTTGTCTGAAAAGCTTTTGATTTCTCCTTCATACTTGAATGAGATCCTTGCTGGGTACAATAATCTGGGCTGTAGGTTATTTTCTTTCATCATTTTAAGTATGTCTTGCCATTCCCTCCTGGCTTGAAGAGTTTCTATTGAAAGATCAGCTGTTATCCTTATGGGAATTCCCTTGTGTGTTATTTGTTGTTTTTCCCTTGCTGCTTTTAATATTTGTTCTTTGTGTTTGATCTTTGTTAATTTGATTAATATGTGTCTTGGGGTGTTTCGCCTTGGGTTTATCCTGTTTGGGACTCTCTGGGTTTCTTGGACTTGGGTGATTATTTCCTTCCCCATTTTAGGGAAGTTTTCAACTATTATCTCCTCAGGTATTCTCTCATGGTCTTTTTTTTTGTCTTCTTCTTCTGGAACCCCTATGATTCGAATGTTGTAGCGTTTAATATTGTCCTGGAGGTCTCTGAGATTGTCCTCATTTCTTTTAATTCATTTTTCTTTTATCCTCTCTGATTCATTTATTTATACCATTCTATCTTCTAAATCACTAATCCTATCTTCTGCCTCTGTTATTCTACTATTTGTTGCCTCCAGAGTGTTTTTAATTTCATTTATTGCATTATTCATTATATATTGACTCTTTTTTATTTCTTCTAGGTCCTTGTTAAACCTTTCTTGCATCTTCTCAATCCTTGTCTCCAGGCTATTTATCTGTGATTCCATTTTAATTTCAAGATTTTGGATCAATTTCACTATCATTATTCAGAATTCTTTATCAGGTAGATTCCCTATCTCTTCCTCTTTTGTTTGGTTTGGTGGGCATTTATCCTGTTCCTTTATCTGCTGGGTATTCCTCTGTCTCTTCATCTTGTTTAAATTGCTGATTTTGGGGTGTCCTTTCTATATTCTGGCAGTTTGTGGAGTTCTCTTTATTGTGGCGTTTCCTCACTGTGTGTGGGTTTGTACAGGTGGCTTGTCAAGGTTTCCTGGTTAGGGAAGCTTGTGTCAGTGTTCTGGTGGGTGGAGCTGTATTTCTTCTCTCTGGAGTGCAATGAAATGTCCAGTAATGAGTTATGAGATGTCTATGGTTTTGGGGTGACTTTGGGCAGCTTGTATCTTGAAGCTCAGGGCTGTGCTCCTTTGTTGCTGGAGAATTTGCTTGGTATGTCTTGCCCCGGGACTTGTTGGCCCTTGTGTGGTGCTTGGTTTCAGTGTTGGTATGGAGGCGTTTGATGAGCTCCTGTCAATTAATGTTCCTTGGGGTCAGGAGTTTCCTGGAGTCAGGGTTTGGACTTAAGCCTCCTGCTTCCAGTTATCGGTCTTATTTTTACAGTAGTTTCAAAACTTCTCCTTCTATACAGCACCATTGATAAAACATCTACGTTAAAGATGAAAAGTTTCTCTACTGTGAGGGTCACTCAGAGAGGTTCACAGCATTACATGGAGAAGAGAAGAGGGAGGAGGGAGTTAGAGGTGACCCAAATGAGATGAGGTGGAATCAATAGTGGAGAGAGTGGGGTAGCAGTAGTCACTTCCTTGTGTGCACTCCACAACTGGACCACTCAGAGATGTTCACGGAGTTATACAGAGAAGAGGAGAAGGAGGAAGGAGACAGAGGTGGCCAGAGGGATAAAAGGGGGGAATGAAACGGAGGGAGACAGATCCAGCCAGTAATCAGTTCCCTAAGTGTTCTCCACCATCTGGAACACACATAAACTCACAGAGTTGGGTGGCGTAGAGAGGGGTTAGGGAGGAGACACAGGCAACCTGGTGGAGAAAAAGGAGAGTCCAAAGGGAGAGAGAGCAGTCAAGCCAGTAATCTCGCTCCCTAGTGAAAAATGGGTCCTGAAGATTGGGTTCTTAAAGGTACAAAATTGGTAACAAATACATAAAAGCAAAAATTAAAAATCTAGAGTAGAGTTTGGAATTTCAAAAATACGATGTTAAAGAAAAGAAGAAGGAAAAGAAAGAGAGAAAAAACGAACGAAGAAAAACAATCAAGGTTGCGAAAATTATAAAGAAAATACAGGTACAAAATTGATAACTAATACCAAAAAGCAAAAATTAAAAATCTAGAGTAGAGTTTGGAATTTCAGATATACAATGTTATATAAAAGAAGAAGAGAATGAAACAAAAAAAAAAAAGTCACAGAAATTATAAAAAAAAAAAAAACTGTAGGTACAAAATTGAGAACATATACCAAAAAGCTAAAATTAAAAAACTAGAGTAGAGTTTGAAATTTCAAAAATACAATGTTAAAGAAAAGAAGAAGAAAAAAAAAAAAAAAAACAAGGTCAAAAAATTATAAAATATATATATATGAAGTTTGCTGAAGAAGAAAAAAATAGGGTCTTTTTTTTTTTTTTGCAAAGTAATAGGTTATAAAAGTGAAAATTAAAGGAACAATAGAGGACTTAAAAAAATTTTTTTTAATTAAAAAAAAAGAAAGAATGATCGTAAAAATAGTAAAAATATATCTAGGACTTTCTCTGGTTTTGTTGTATTGTGGGTTCAGTTCATTTTTGGCTAGTTCCTTGGTCTGACTTATATTTCTCAAGATCTATAGGCCCCTTCCTATGTAGTCCGTAGTAACCACAGGGTTTTAATCTATTGCCCGTAGCTTCCAAGGCGTTTCCCTCTGTTATAACTTCTTCTGTTTGTTGGTCTCTTCAGTGTCTGGCTTCTGCCCTGACACAAAGGGGACGGTGGGGGAAACTTTTTTTTCTTTTTTTTTAGGCTCACTTGTTCAGTCGCGCTGTGGGGAGGGAGGGAGGGATGCTGCAAACAAATAACACTGGCGTGCGCTCGCAGTGCCTCAGCCACACTGGGTCTGACCCTGCTCATGGCGCGTGCAGCCTCCCTGCCCACACTGCTCGGGCTCTAGGTTGTTCCGCCAAGAACAATCCAAGGCCGGCCCTGGGCTACATGTACCTCCCAGGTCCAAGCCGCTCAGGTTCAGGCACTCGGGTAGTCCTCAGAGGTGCAGACTCAGTTGGGCCTGCGTTTTGTGCTCTTCCCAGGTCCGAGCAGCTCAGGTGATGAGGTGTTTGGCGAGCGCCAATGCTGCGACTTAACGCCTCCCCGCCACTCGGTTATCTGGGTGTAAAACCGGCGCACCTTCTCAGGCAGATGTTGACCGTCCAGACCCCCAAGAAGTTTTAGTTATTAAAGAAGCCTGCTTACAGTTTTATAGATAATGTCTCTCTGGGGCTGCGATTGCCCCCTTCCGGCTCTGGCTGCCTGTCACCGGAGGGGGAAGGTCTGCAGCCGGCTATCTCTGTTCAGTCCTTTGTTCCGTGCGCGGGCCTGGCGGTGTCTTAGGTTGGGGCTGGCTTTTCGCGTGGTAGATATCCCACAGTCTGGTTTGCTAGCCCAAATTATTTCTCTCAGATAGCGCTCAGGGTATTCAGGCCAGATTCTTACTCTAAGCGATGCAGCCAGCGCCGCGCCTCCCTGCCCAGCCCCCGCTTGCTAATGGCGTGTGCAGACGTCTGCGCTGCTCTCCGCTGGGGGAGTTACCGTAGGGCTCGCAATCTGCGAGTTTTACTTGTTTATTTGTTCTCCCTGTTATGTTGCCCTCTGTGCTTCCAAAGCTCGGCACAGATTCGGCATTGAGAAGGTTTCCTGGTGTTTGGAAACTTCTCTCTTTTTAAGACTCCCTTCCCGGGACGGAACTCCGTCCCTCCCTCTTTTGTCTCTTTTTTTGTCTTTTATATTTTTTCCTACCTCCTTTCGAAGAGTTGGGTTGCTTTTCTGGGTGCCTGATGTCCTCTGCCGGCATTCAGAAGTTGTTTTGTGGAATTTACTCGACATTTAAATGCTCTTTTGATGAATTTGTGGGGGAGAAAGTGTTCTCCCCGTCCTACTCCTCCGCCATCTTGGCTCCTCCCCCCATACACAGTATTTAATAAAGTTATGTGTTTTAGTATGATTATCTGTCAGATTGATGAGGCAACCTTGTAAAAAATGAATAGAAAATAGAAATTTTATTAGGGAACTCTAACTCTGGTATTGATTGAGTATTGGCAACATTTCCTTGTTTTGTTTTCAAGAAGTCCTAACTTCTTTCATGGAGGAGTTATTTAATGAAAAATCTAGTTAAGATCCAAAATTACATTAATAAGAATCAGGATTTTGAAGACAAGAAGAAAAGTGTCTATGCTGCTCAGAAGTATTTAACCAGAGAACTGAGGCCAAATGAAAATGATGAGTTAAAGTTCCAAAATGTATTTGAGGTTTATAAGAATTGACCCTTAGGTGCTGTGCTTTTGACTATCTTCACTTAACTCATGTGTCTGAAAGAGTGATTGCTTTAGTATGGCGAGGGACTTCATTTACCATGTTTCTGACAATAACTGGGGACAACAACACTAATTTGAAATATTCCTTCAAGTATTTGCTGTACCCATCATATTTCAAATCCAGATCTTTATGCTTTTTCCTTTGGATAGGTAACTTGACCCAGATTATCAGTTGTTCGTTCATGTTATTTAACATTTTTGTTTGGCATACTGTTATTCAGTCTAGAACATCATGGTACTTTTATAAACATATGTTTGGAAAAATTTGGAAGACTGTTTAAACACAAACATAACTAATAATACTTCCTTCAAAATATCTATTGATAAGCATAATAAAGCATATATTGAGGCTTGCAACTTCAAAACTTATAGAATCATGCATGGAAAACTAACTTTTCAATTAAAATTTGAAAATATGATTTCCCTAACTTTGGTACCACAATTCTATTTGAGACATAATTCATCTGTTAGTTTATCAGTTCAGTTCAGTTCAGTCGCTCAGTCATGTCCAACTCTTTGTGACCCCATGAATCACAGCACGCCAGGCCTCCCTGTCTATCACCAACTCCTGGGGTTCACTCAAACTCACGTCCATCAAGTCAGTGATGCCATCCAGCCATCTCATCCTCTGTCGTCCCCTTCTCCTCCTGCCCCCAACCCCTCCCAACATCAGAGTCTTTCCCAATGAGTCAACTCTTCGCATGAGGTGGCCAAAGTACTGGAGTTTCAGCTTTAGCATCATTCCTTCCAAAGAAATCCCAGGGCTGATCTTCTTCAGAATGGACTGGTTGGATCTCCTTGTAGTCCAAAGGACTCTCAAGAGTCTTCTCCAACACCACAGTTCAAAAGCATCAATTCTTTGGCGCTCAGCCTTCTTCACAGTCCAACTCTCACATCCATACATGACCACAGGAAAAACCATAGCCTTGACTAGATGGACCTTTGTTGGCAAAGTAATATCTCTTCTTTTGAATATGCTATCTAGGTTGGTCATAACTTTCCTTTCAAGGAGTAAGCGTCTTTTAATTTCATGGCTGCAACCACCATCTGCAGTGATTTTGGAGCCCCCAAAAATAAAGTCTGACACTGTTTCCACTGTTTGCCCATCTATTTCCCATGAAGTGATGGGACCAGATGCCATGATCTAAGTTTTCTGAATGTTGAGCTTTAAGCCAACTTTTTCACTCTCCACTTTCACTTTCATAAGAGGCTTTTTAGTTCCTCTTCACTTTCTGCCATAGGAGTAACTAGTAAATATTAGAAGGGCTGCAGAAAATTTGTGTGCCAAATAAACTTTTCAGTGGGCAAAAATTTTTAAATGCCAGATCACTTTATTAGAGGCTTACCATCAAAATATCAGTTGTCTGCTAAACTCTTCATGGATAGATGATAATTAAATTTGAACTCTGGGAATACTTTTATAGATTCCCAATTCATCTTTAAGGTAACTAAATATTTCATTGTCTTTGTCTTATATAGTAGAGTGTGTGTGCGTGTGTGTGTGTATGTTGCTCAGTCATGTCCAACTCTTTGTAACCCCGTGGACTGTAGCCCACCAGGTTCCTCTGTCCATGGGATTCCTGGGGCAAGGATATTAGAGTGGGCTGCCATTCCCTTATCCAAGATAGTAGAGAATAGGCTGATACTTTTTAAAGTAATTATTCCAATCAAATAAAATATAAATCCTGTGTTTCTAAAAAGCCTTTGAATAAATCTTAGAAAATCAGATTCCCTTCTCCCATTTTTGTAAACAGAAAGTACCATCAATGTCACTGGAAATGTAATATTGTAGTAAATGTTCTGAAGTTTGTTTTTTAAATACAGATTCATATGTTTCTACAAGCCCTTTATGTGTAGTTTTCTATAGGTTCCCAACAGCCAGCATGCCAACTGACTTAGCTTTCCTCAACAAGGCATGCCAACACTCCTAAGTCTGAGAACGTTAATGTTCTCTAATTCCCTTCTTTAGATGAATGATCATTAGAATTGACCAATGAAAGAAGGTGAAGCAGAAGCCATTCCTCTCAGGAGGTCCTAGCGACCAGATGCAGGGCTTCACACAACTCTTGATACATCTCTTGATAAACTTGCACTATCCTCTCCCCCAACTCTTGTACTTCAGGCTGGAATCCTTCAAGGCTCTTTCTACCATCTTTTCATTACCATCACTCCCACAGTTCCCCCTTTAGCTCTTCCCACATACATATAAACCTGATTCTTCTACATTTGATATTGCTTTATTTCTATAATAACTTTAGTTTCTCCCTTTACCTGACTTAACCCAGACTGATACATCAGTTAGAGATTTACCCTTCATCTGACTTGGATATTCTTCATCAGTGAAAGAACAGCAGCTTGGTAGTTCTCACAAGGGGTTTAGAGGAAGTACAGGATTGCCCACAGAGCAGCTGAATCAGTGGTTGATCCTTAGAATGAAACGGAAAATAGATTGAATGTCAAAGACGTCCTTTATTCATGTAACAACTGGAATTTCAGAAATGAAGCACATTCTGAAAATTATCTATTCCAACATCTAAAACTATAAATGTGGAAAGTGAGATGACTGGCTTCAGTCGAGGTAATTGAGTAACTTGTTTCAGTTCACTCAGTAGGTTAATGGTAGGGCTGGGAGGAGAAGAGGTGATTATCCCTGTGCTTGAAAAGTTCACACTCTATTAACCATGATTGAGGCAGAATGGTACTTTTTCCTTTATGAGTTAAAAGCTCAGAAGTGGTGCACACACATGTATTAATAGGTAAATATACAATTTACATATATATAGCTAATATATAAATTAACATTTTCTATAAATGTATATGTATGTAGGTGCTGAATAGATTCAAGGGGTTAGATCTAGTAAGTGGAGTACTTGAAGAACTATGGACAGAGGTCTATAATATTGTATAGGAGGCAGCGGGAAAAAAAAAAAAAAAATCCCAAAGAAAAAGAAATGCAAGAAAGCAAAGTGGTTATCTGAGATGGCTTCACAGATAGAGGAGGAAAGAAGTGAAGTGAAAAGTAAAGGGGAAGGGAAAGGCACACCCAGCTAAACACAGAGTTCCAGAGAATAGCAAGGAGAGACAAGAATGCGTTCTTCAGTGAACAATGCAAACAAATAGAGGAAAACAACAGAAAGGGTAAGACTAGAGATCTCTTCAAGAATATTAGAAATAAAGGAACATGTCATCCTAAGATGGGTATAAAAAAGGACAGAAACAGTAAAGACCTAATAGAAGCAGAAGAAATCAAGAGATGGAAAGAATATACAGAAGAACTGTACAGAAAAGATCTTAATGACCTGGCTAACCATGATGGTGTAGTCTCTTACTCAAAGCCAGATCTTCTGAAGTGTGAAGGCAAGTGGGCCTTAGGAAACACTGTTCCAATAAATCTGGTACAGGTGATGGAATTCCAGCAGAGCTATTTAAAATACTAAAAGATGATGCTATTAAAGTGTTGCACTCAGCAAAAAAAAAATAAAGTGTTGCACTCAATATATCAGCAAATTTGGAAAACCCAACAGTGGTCACAGGACTGGAAAAGGTCAATCCTCATCCCAATTCCCAAGAAGGGCAGTAGTAAAGAATGTTCAAACCACCAGGCAATTGCACGCATCTTCATCTCATACTAGTAAGGTTATGCCCAAAATCCTCCAAGCTAGGCTTCAGCATGAACTGAGAAATTCCAGATGTTCAAGCTGGATTTAGAAAAGGCAGAGGAATCAGAGATTAAATTGCCAGCATTCACTGGATCATAGAGAAAGCAAGGGAGTTCCAGAAAAACAACTACCTCTGTTTCATTGACTATGCTAAAGCCTTTGACTACATGGATTGCAACAAATTGGAAAATTCTTAAAGAGATGAGAATATCAGGCTATCTTACCTGTCTCCTGAGAAACCTATATGTGGGTTAAGAAGCAAGAGTTAGAACCCTTTATGGAACAACTGACTGGTTCAGAATTGAGAAAGGTATACAAGAAGGCTATTTATAGCCAACCTGTTGGTTTAACTTACACACAGACCACATCATGGGAAATGCTGGGCTGGATGAGTTACAAGCTGGAATCAAGATTGCCAGGAGAAATACAAACAACCTCAGATATGTGGATGATACCACTCTAATGGCAGAAAGCAAAGAGGAAATAAAGAGCCTCTTGATGAGGGTGAAGGAAGAGATTGAAAAAGCCAGCTTAAATCTCATTATTACAAAAACTAAGATCATGTCATCCAGTCCCTTCATGGCAAATAGAAAAGGAAAAGCAGTGACATTTCCTTTTCTTGGGCTCTAAAATCACTGCAGATGGTGACTGTGGTCATGAAATTAGAGGACAATTGCTTCTTGGCAGGAAAGCTAAGACAAACCTAGACAGAGTGTTGAAAGCAAAGACATCACTTTGCCACCAAAGATATGTACGGTCAAGGCTATGGTCTTTCCAATAGTCATGTACGAATATGAACGCTGGACAATAAAAAAGGCTGAGCACTGAAGAATCGATGCTTTCATACTGTCGTGCTGGAGAAGACTCATGAGAGTCCTTTAAAGGAGATCAAAACAGTCAATCTTAAAGGAAATCAACCCTGAATACTCATTGGAAGGACTGATGCAGAAGCTGAAGCTCCAATAATTTGCGAACAGTTGACTCTTTGGAAAAGACCCTAATGCTGAGCAAGATTAAAGGCAGAGGAGAAGAGGACGACAGGATGAGATGGCTGGATGGCATCACCGATTCATTTGACATAACTTGGGCAAACTCTGTGAGATGCTGAGGGGCAGGGAAACCTGGTGTGCTGCAGTCCATGGTGTCACAAAAAATGAGACATGACTTGGCAACTGAACAAAAAAATGTATGTATAATTTAAATACTTGGCCTTGCTAATAAACTAGCTATGATTGGAAAACCATTAGCTTACTTTAAGAACTTTATGTTCTCTGAGGCAAGAATATTTTCTCCTCTTCTACTGACACTTGGATCATCTGTATTGTGATTTTACATTAGCAAATTTCAGAAAAACTATCAAAGTATAGCTAATTTAATATACAGCTTTTTTTTTTTTTTTGGTAGTTCCCATTAGCAATCCGAGGTTTGATGGTTCACTATGAGAATTCACAGGATTCTAATAGTCTTATTAACAGCTCATTAAAGTGAAAGAATACAAAACATAGTTGACAATGAGAAAAGTCTTATGGAGCAAAGTTTGGGGCAAAATAGAAACCAGCTTTCAATGATCTTCTCCTAGTAGAGTCTATAAGGCACACTTACTCACCCCAGTAACAAGTTGTGAACATATATGTAAAATTTGTGAGAGACCAGTGAGCAGAGATTTTGCAGGGAGCTATTCACATAGGCAGGCCCTGCTGGAAGTAATCCAAATTCCAGAGCCCCAGAAAGAAAGAAGGTGTTTATTTAACATATACCATACTGTTTGTTCAGGGCTTCCCTGGTGGCTCAGACAGTAAAGAATCTGCCTGCAATGTGGGAGACCTGGGTTTGATCCCTGGGTTGGGAAGATCCCCTGGAGAAGGAAATGGCAACCCACTCCAGTATTCTTGCCTGGAGAATCCCATGGACAGTGGATCCATGTGGTTGCAAAGAGATGGACACGACTGAGTGACTAACATAATATAACATAATACTGTTTGTTCAAGGAGTTTAGGCATAGTAAGTCACTCTTATCAATTAATGTCAGGGACGCTTCCCAAATCCAAGTTCCCAAATGGCAGCCAAAGGCAAACCTTGAGAGCAGGCCTTCCAAAGATAGCAGTCAAACCTTCTGTGTTAATTCTTTTCTGCACATCCTAGTATTCACAACTTAAAAATGTAACTGAAAAATAACCAAAGCTGTTGCCATTGATGTTAGCATCTAAAGTTCAGGCAATTCCTGTTACTTTAGGAATGCTGTGGAGAAAGAACAATGCTTCACTCCTTCTAGGATCTGATGAGATCACAATGCTATGTATAATAGCTGGAGAGCAAATGGAACAGCAGATATATTTTCCAGTTGATACACATTGGTTTCACAGTTGATTTTCCAATATTAAGTACTCAATGAGATGGTTTAACTTGACTTACAGTATTGCATTCTGGTTGATTGTTTTTTGGTTTTTGGTTTTTTTCCTTCTGATTTTGGAGTTTTTAATTTTTTACATTTTGTTTTGGTCTTATGAAAATAGAAAAATGTGTATATCACTGTTGTCGCATGGTTCATAAACACTATAAAACCAAAAACACAGTTTTACCATCTTTTCCACACCTGCTTAGCAGTTAGGTATTTCCTTCCCTGGTACCTGCAGCTATCTGAATGTTTCTGTGATTATATATTAAAAATGTTGTTATGTGAAAATTCATTATTGTGTATCTGTCTTCTCCCATCCCTAAGCTGTGAGTTTCTCAGAGATTATGACTGGATCCAGAATTAGTACATCCAGAAATAGTAGCTACTACTAGATGTTCAAAAATACTTATTCTCTAATGAGTGAACTTTATATATATATATATATATATATATATTTCTGTACTAAAGTAACAGCTGCTGGAACAAATAATAGTCACTGGAAAAATAATAAATCAGGCCTCATAAACCTAAACTAAAAATAAGGAGACAAATAGAAAACGGATAACAAACTAAATGATATATTGAATATATCCAGTGTCCCTTTTGTGTTACTGCATGATTTATTTCAAATAAGAAAATGACTGATCTTTAGATATTTCAGGATTGTTATAAGAAGTTGATATTACGGTAATAGATGACAAATATTCTTGAAATATTTAAACTGTAAAAATTCAGAGAAAGTAAAATGATAACTTTTATAACCCCAACAACTAGAAAGAATACAGTGCAAATTACTTCTAAGTAAATTGTGGTTGGATAAAGTGGAGAGAAGAAGAGTTCTCTCTCAAATTGGAAGAATGTTCCCTTTCCACCAAGAGCCAGGAAATCTTATATAAGCCCTCCTACAACAGCAGACATTTAGATTCAAACACTCCTTGGTATTTACGAACAGCTGTAGCTAGCAGAACTGGAGGAGAGATCTACCTCCTGGAGTTTTAGAATTTGCAAAGATCTGTGCATAACAAATAGGAACAGAAATAACTAGAACTATGAAATGAACTTGATGAAAACAGTTCTTAAAATTGGTACTTGAATCAATTTCAATCCTGGAGCCCAAACATTCATGGCATTTATAATGAAGATCTTCGTACAACAACATGACCAGTTGATAAGGCGCTTTATTGGATGCATCAAAACAAGGGACATGACAGATTAGAAAAATGGACCAACAGATTGTCTATTTCAATAAGCACACCCTGGTTGAAGATTTTTATAGATACCTAGTATATAATTTTGGTAATAAATATCAGAACCCCATTACAATTACATTTGTTTAAGTTCATTTAAAAATGAGTAGCCATTAGTTCTTTCTTCCCCACAAACCATATACTATGGCTGGGGTTTTACTGATGGCTCAATGGTAAAGAATCTGCCTCCCATGCATGAGAGTTGGGTTCAGTCCCTGGGTCAGGAAGATCCCCTGCAAAAGGAAATGGCAACCCACTCCAGTATTCTTGCCTGGAGAATCCCATGGTCAGAAGAATCTGGTAGACTACAGTCCCATGGTGTCACAAAAGTGTTGGGCAAAATTTAGCAACTGAACAACAATACTGCGGCTGCAATCTGCCCAGATTCTTCAGTCTTCCAGTCCCCTATACCCCAGCTTTATTGAGGTGATAATTGGTATGTAACTTTGTGTAAGTTTAAGGTACACAATGTGTTGTAATGCAACATAATTACCGCAATAGGGTTGGTTAAACATCTGTAACTCAATTATTTACCTTGGTATATGTGTGTGATGAGACCATTTAAGATCTACTCTCAATAACTTTCAAGTATGTACGGCAGTATTGTTGACTATAGTCACCAAGCTGTACATTACATCCCAAGAATATATTTATCTTATAACTGAAACTTTGTACACTTTGGCTGACATTCCCATTCTCCACACCCTGAGATCATGCAGTATTTATTTTTCTCTGATTTATTTTGCCAGCATAATGGCATCAAATTTCAACCCTGGTGTTGCAAATAGTAGTATTTCCTTCTTTCTCATGGTTGAACAATACCTTATTGAATAAATGTGAATATTCATTTATCCATGGATAGGCTTAGGTTGCTTCCGTGTCTTGACTATTGTGAATGGTGTTGCAATGAACATGGGGTGCATATATCTCTTCAACTTAGTGATTTCATTTCCTGAGGAAATTCCTTAATGATTTCATTTCAGTCCATACCAATGAGTAGAGCTGCTGGGTCATCTGGTAGTAATATTTTTAACTTTTTGAAAAACCTCCATACTATTTTCCTTAGAAGCTGTACCAGTTTATATCACTACCAGTTGTATACAAATGTTCTCCTTTATCTACATCCTTGCTAACATTTATCTTTTGTCTTTTTGCTAAAAGTCATACTAACATTCTAACAAGGGTAAGGTGATACCTCAGTATTTTACATGCCTTTCCCTGATGATCAATGCCATTGAATACATTTTCATGAACCAGTTGAACATATGTATAACTTCTTTGGAAAAATGTCTATTCATATCTTTTGCCCACTTTATAATTTGACTTTTTTTCTTTTCTTTTTTTTTTTTTTGCTGTTGAGTTGTATGACTTCTTCACATACTTTGCATGTTAACCTCTTGTGGCATATATGGTTTTCAGATATTTTCTCCCTTTCTGCAGGTTGTGTTTTCACTTTATTAGCTTTTTTACTTTCTGTGAAAAAGCTTTTTGTTTTGATGTAGTTCAAATTGTTTAGTTTTTATTTTATTTCTTGTAATTCTGCTGTCATATCCCAAAATTTGTTGACAAGACCAGTATCAAAAAGATTTTCCTTTTTTTTTTTTCCAAGCAATTTTATGGTTTCAGGTCTTGTTCCACTTTGAGTTAATTCTTGTGAGTAATGTAAGATAGGAGTCCAGTTTCATTCATTCACATGTAGATATCTAGTTTTCCCTGTACCATTTAACAGTCTACTCTTCACAGTAAGTATTCTTGACTCTTGCCAATTATGAGTTAACTTAAGTGTTCAATTTTATTCATCTTTATATGCTTAACACATCTTTTGTTTCTTTTCTTATAAAAATCTAGGTATAAGCTATGTGTTTTCGTCCACTTGAAGGTTATTTTTTGGGGATAGAGGAAAATTTTCTTATATTGCACTGGACTCAGTGACTTGGTAGCTATTCCTCCTTCTGCTCATTAGATCCCCCACCACCATTTCTTACCCTGTGGCCTTTGCTCTGGGAATTCCTGGATTTCAGTACTCCTGATATTATGCTAAAATACTTTTTGGGGCCTTCGAGGGGTAGAAGTGTGGGATAGACCATACCTAACATAGTCTATTCATTCACATGTTTAACTAAAAAATATCTACAAACTAGTAGAACTGAATAGTTTATATTTAAAAAAAAAACAGCAGTTTTCTTCTAGATTCCTCTTTCTTTACTCTCACTTCACTTTGAGAATTTTTGTTTGTTTGTTTTTTGATGTAGCTGCATCTAAATCTCTTTAAAAATGTATTTGTAGTATTATTCTTTAAGTTAGTACATTCTGACTTATCTATTGGTTTTTCTATGTCAGATGAGGCTTTAGCTACTGAATTATTACTCTTCTCTTGGAATGCCTACCTTCGTAGTATTGCTGTTACTTTTTATTCACTTTTCCATTTTTATAGGTTTAAATGTTTATAATGTATTTCTATTTCCTTTAATGCCAACTGTACAGAGTCGGACACGACTGAAGCGACTTAGCAGCAGCAGCAGCAGCAAACAATACTGTTTTACATTTCTGTTTAGTCCATTTTGTCCACTATAACAAAATACAGTGAACTGAGTGGCTTATACAACAGTTATTTATTAATATTTCTCACATTTCTGGAGGCTGAAAATTCAAGATGGAGGCACCAGCAGATTCAGTGTCTGGTGAGAGCCTCCTTCTTGATTCACAGATGGCTAACGTCTCCTTTTGTCCTCATATGTGAGAGAGACCAGGGAGCTCTCTGGCACTTATATATGGATACCAATCCCATTGGGGTAAAAGTGAAAACAGTAACAGATTTTATTTTCTTGGGCACCAAAATCACTGTGGCCTGTGACTGCAGCCACAAAATTAAATGATGCTTGTTCCTTGGAAGAAAAGATATGACAAATCTAGACAGCATATTAAAAAGCAGAGATAACACTTTTCTGACAAAGGTCCATATAGTCAAAGCCACGGTTTTTCCAGTAGTCACATATGGATGTGAGAGTTGGACCACAAAGAGGCTTAGTAATGAAGAATCGATGCTTTCAAACTGTAATGCTGTAGAAGACTCTTGAAGGTCTCTTGGACTGCAAGGAGATCAAACCAGTCAATCATAAAGGAAATCAACCCTGAATATTCACTGCAAGAACAGATGCTGAAGCTGAAGCTCTAATACTTTGGCCAACTGATGAGAAAAGTCAACTCATTGGAAAAGATCTTGATACTAGGAAAGATTGAGAGCAGGAGTAGAAGGGGGAGACAGAGGATGAGATGGTTGAATGGCATTCACCAACTCAATGGACATGAGTTTGAGCAAACTCCAGGAGGTTGTGAAGAACAGGGAAGCCTGGGTTGCTACAGTTTATGGGATCCCAAAGAGTCAGATACAACCTAGAGACTAAACAACAATCCCATTCATGAGGGCCCCACCCTTGTGACTTAATCATGTCCCAATATCATCACTTTTGAGGTTAGGTTTCAACATGTGAATGACGGGTGGACACAAACATTTAGACCATAGTGACTTTACTCCAGAAAACAGATAGTAGTATTCTTTTACCGTAATTTTTTTTCCTTTTCTTGCCATTTATTAAATTCTGTCATCTGTGCTTGTCCTTTAATATGCCTCAAGTTAAGTCATATTTCCATTCTCTTTTAAAACCACATGAAATCTTTTTTTATGTCTAGTCTGATTGTAAAATTCCCAAATCAACAAAATTGTCTAGCTAAATATGTCTATGTAAAAATCAAGGGCATGTGTGCTATGTATCCGACTCTGTGATGCTATGGATCATAGCCAGCCAGACTCCTCCATCCATGGGATTCTCAAGGCAAGAATACTGGAGTGAGTTGCCATGCCCTCCTTCAGGAGACGTTCCTGTCTTCCTGACCCAGGGGCTGAACCTGCATCTCTTATGTCTCCTGCGTTGGCAGGCGGGTTCTTTACCATTAGCACCACCTGGGAAGCTAAATATATCTATGCAAAAATCAAGGACAATAGAACCAAATGATGTACTGTGATAAAAAGGTGAAATATGGCCATATATGTATACACACACACACACATATATATATGTATATATTCACATTCTTTTCATTGACAGTGTGGTTGAAGACTCTTACTTGAGTCAGTCTGGGCTTTGTGACTATTTTGACAAATAGAACATGGCAGAAGTCATGGAATGTTGGTTTCTAGCCCCAGAATTTAAAAGATGGCAGCTTTCATTTCTGTGTCTTAGAAGATCATCTGAGATCCCTCATGTGCCAATGAAATACTTCCTGCTTCACTGCTGGAAGAGAGGATCTGTAAATACTTTTTTGACAGTCACTGTGGGACCTGCACTTTCATCCATTTCTTCCAAAATAATAGATATATGAGTGAATCAGTCTCGTACCCTCCATACTAGCTCATCTACCATCTGAGCACCACTGAATGACCTCAATTGATACTACATGGAATAGCAGAATTATCCAGCTAAACAGTGTAGGCATTCCTAATCTATAAAATTGTGAGATTAGTACACTGATTGTTGTCAGTCACCAAATTTCAGTATTTTGTTCTTTTATGTTGCAAAACATAACTAGGAGAGTTATTTCCTTATTTGTTCAAGATTTTTCTTTTCCCAAACTCTTTATTGGATTTTCCTTTTAAAGTTGCCAAACTTGTATCTATTATATCATGAATTATTTTCAAATGATCCATCATAGCACCTATTCTCAGGATTCCTCTTAATTCCTGGAAATCCCCTTCCACCTGCTTGCCATCTTCCTTCTACAAACTAAAATATTCGATTTTTAGATCTGTTACAAATCTGTCACCTTGGGACTTCCTTTTGCTTCCCTCTTTAAATGAAGTGAAAATTTCCTGAATCCTATATCTTCCACTTTCATGTTTTACTTACTTGCTTTGATAGAGTATGTTCAGGAGGAATTTGCTGAGAGAATGCTTCCAAGGTAAATGTTCTTATTCTTTGCATATTGAATATATTTTTGGCTCTTGCCTGTGACTAAATGGATTTGGAATTTAAGATTCAAGTATATTTTCTCTGATCTTTGAAATATTTTTTCATTGTATTCTAGAATACTGCATGCATTTTATATGAGAAAGTCAATGTTAGTCTTATTTTTATTCCTTCTAGATAATCTCTTTTGTGCCTCAGGTGTCTCTTTTCATTTCTTATACTGGGCTATTTTATTATTTTATTAATAGCAAGTGAATTTTAGCAAGTGAAGAGGTTTTCTGGCATATTCAAGTAATAGATAAAAGGAGAAAAGCATCCCTGCTACTTCTCTCTCTCTCTCTCTCTTTTTTTTTTTATTGTTGTTTCTTGCAGTGTGTAGAAATTGTTTTAAAATTGTGTTTGAAAAAATTAGTGTTATGGATCTGCTATGAGTTGATGACTGATTGAGGTGGTGATTACTGTAAAAATGACTTTTGAAAAAGTAGAAATTAAGAGCTATTCCACAGGCTATTCCATTAACATCATTACACACAGTCAGCGGCTAGCGGCCCTGATTAAAATCAAGATGCTTTACTCTTGAAATACACCATCTCACTTTACTAGACAGCATGATGCCCTCTCAGAAGAGATGGTATGTTGTTTCTGAATGACTTAGTGGATCACTGGAAGGACTGTGAGTAATGACAAAGATTTTAGGAATTATTTAATACATTTTCCATGCTTATATGAATAATCTTGAGTTCCCCTCGCCTCTCATTTCTGTTATTAAATATTTGCTTTTCCTTCAAAGCTCATTTGAGAGAGCTTGGTGAGGTACATAAAGTCCTACATTTGTGAGGGTTTAGCATTTTGGAGTTGTAGACCACTCTGCTTTTCACACTTTAAAGGGCACTAATGCTCAAGAGAAAAGAAAAAAAAATAAAATGAATTCAAGTGGAAGATATATAGGATTTCAATTCCAAGCAGATGTTGGTAACATAGACAAAAATAACAATAATTAGCCAAGACACATAAAAAAAGAGCCAATGAATCAACTGGTTATAAAAAAGAGAAAATGAATGCAATGCAAGTCAGAATAAAAAGAGGTAAAACTTTCAGTTGCACACATTATGATTAATGTGCCTTGTACACACAGAGTTAATTGTTTGGCATTACCAAAGGCAAACCTCATGAATAGAGGTTAAAAAAATCAAAGTTACAATGAATTAAGAATGCATTCAACATTTCTTCTTCCCATCTTTTAAATGAACTTTTTTTTTCTTCCTCCTTTTGCTTTTTAAACCATTTTCCTGTCTTCTAAGCTAAAAAGTAAGATACTGATTGACTCTCCCCCTTAAATAAATTTTTTTTTTGTTTTGGTCTTCAAAAATGACTGCTTTTACAGTTTTCAATCAGAAAACAATTTACTCCCATATCTGCAACTTCTAGTCCTCCATTAGAAGAGAAAATATGGAAAACTCACTAATAATAGAAGATGTAGAAAATAGATTATAGTTATCAGAAAGGAGGAGGCTTAGGGTGGTTGAAATGGGTGAAAGGGACAAACTAAGTGGTCGTAGATGACAATGGTGATGATCACTTTGTAGTGTTTATACATGCTGAATTATAATACTGCATATTTGAAACATATATTTCAAATTATATATTAAAAATAAATGAATATGTATAAATGAAAATTGATGCTGAGATCCTGATAGAGGTTTACAGGGTCTTGTATGATGATTATTTAAGCAAACTGATTTTTATAGATCTTTTAGCAAATTTCCGTCTTTAGTCTTCCTCATCCTCACCTAATACCCAATACATATTGCAAACATTTACAAGTATAATTATCAGTAAAGTTTTGAGCTACAAATTTAAAAATATCAACCCTTATGTGAAATGCCATTAAATACATTCCTTCTTCTAACTTGAAAAAATATTAGTTGCTCAGTAGTGTCTGACTCTTTGTGACCCATGGGGCCTATAGCCCGCCAGGCTTCTCTGTCCAAGGAATTCTCCAGTCGAGAATACTGGAATGGCTAGCCATTCCTTTCTTCAGGGGATCTTCCTGACCCAGGGATTGAACCTGGGTCTCTTCCATTGGCAGGCAGATTCTTTGCCATGGGAGCCATCAGAGAAGCCAATTCTAACTAGAGTCTCCACCAAATAACTGTAAGGATTATAAAATAATATATAAATGAAAAACTTTTAAAATACAAGTATCATATCACTCTAAACTGTTTTCTCTTTTATTATCTAAGATTTTCAGCAAAAGTTTTGAAGAGAAATCATGCTACTAATGAAAAGGAAGGCAGATAAGATCCCTGATCGTCTATTGAGAATGCTAAAGATCTTTGTAGACTCTTCCTTGGACTGAATAAGGCCTAATTCTTGTAAGCCTCCTCACCACACATGTATCCACTGCTCCTGGCTCCCAAATATAGGTTATTAGTGAGGTGTTAGGGCCACTTTAGAACCCTCTTAGTCTTTATTAATAGTTGGTCTTAGAGTGTACCCTGACACTTGAAGTCAGAGGAAGGCCATCTGGGTTTCAATTAACTTGAAAGGCATATTAGAACCTATTTGAAATACCCCATCGAGTTGTAGTGGTTGTTTTACTAGCATCAACTAAAATCAGTTACTCTTTTAGTACATATATCTTCTCCAGCAAAATGAAGGATACATAATCTCCACAAGTAGGAACTATTTGATACACTAAAAAAAAAAAATAAAGGCAGCCCTAATATTGTGTCCAGTGATATTATTAGAGTAATAAATACTTATAAAAACTGTATTGCCAGGCTGTAAATATTAATGGAAAGCTATCCATGTCTTCAGTCAAAGTAAATTGACCTTTAATTAAAATGAAATACTTTTTGTCTCTCACATGACTCTGTACACAAGTGATGAGTCAGTTTGTTCTTGATTTATCCCTCTTTCACTTCAGTGTATACCCTAGTATTCCCTGAATACCCAGATCCTAAATACTGAATTTAACACAGCGTCAATAAATATTAGTTGAATTGAACTGTACTTATTAGGCACTTAATGAACATTAGGATGGAGACATTATACTTTGAACTTTTTGGGTGAAGGATGGAATTATATTGATTCTCTGACTGAAAGCTACCATGCTCACATATTTGAACTATTTGAGATTTCAAAAGTTCCCAGCAAATGATTACTAGCAAATCCATTTCTTACAATTAGTCTCTTTTCAGCCATATCTTAATAGCTGCTCCTGTTGCTGACAGGTGATCTATCACTTTGTCTCAAGATATTGTAGCGACAGGGTGAAAATTGCTAAGTGAAGCACTGGTATGATGTAGAAAGAAGGGGGAAAGTGAATGGACATAGTTTGTAATTGCAATGTCACTTCACAAATCCTGAGGCATTGACATTAAAGAAAGTACTGTTTACTGGTTTCTAGAAACCAAGGTACATGGCAAGCCTATTATCCTTTTAGAGATTATGGATTACTTAACCTGATTCCAGAACTATTTTCTACGTATTTGAGGCATTTTTATGAAAAGAACACTATTAATTATTGATAAACATGGCAGACAGCCAGCCCACCTGGTTATAATCCATGTCTTTATTGTCATATTCTTTTCCATTTCATTTAATGAATAGTTCTTTTTCACTTGATTATTTCCATTTTCTTCCCTCCTAAATAATTTCTAAAAACCTTTAAACTTTTTTATTTATTTATACTCCAATCAGTTTCTAAAGGAATTTAAAGCTGCTCCATTCAAATAGAGAGAAATAGCCATGCACAGACTTCTGCATGGTAATGTTAAAATACCATATTTGAAATTACAATAGCAAGGGAACATTATTAAAAATATACATTTAATTACTATTAATTTTTTCCTGAAAATATTTGCAGACCACTAATTTTAAGATGGTGAAATTTAGCAGTTAGTCTAAAGACATTGAGATAAAAATGACATTGTGCTGAGGTTTGAATCTAGGTTCCAAAATGCCTTTCTGTATGACTTTACACAAGTCATTTAACCTTCTTGGATCAACTTCCTTAGGAGAACAATGAATGAGTTTATAATAAAACCTACCTCAGATTCTTTTTTTTTTTTCATGTGGGTGAAATACACATCAGCTTCTTAGAATGTTATTAAGTCTTTAAGAAGTTAATAAATATTTTCTGCACTCATGTTACTTATACTTGATCTGAGTTGTATATCCATTAAAAAAGATATTGTCAGAAAAAGAAGCCTTCAGAATGGGAGAAAATAATAGCAAATGAAGTGACTGACAAACAACTAATCTCAAAAATATACAAGCAACTCCTACAGCTCAACTCCAGAAAAATAAATGACCCAATCAAAAAATGGGCCAAAGAACTAAATAGACATTTCTCCAAAGAAGACATACAGATGGCTAACAAACACATGAAAAGATGCTCAACATCACTCATTATCAGAGAAATGCAAATCAAAACCACTATGAGGTACCATTTCACACCAGTCAGAATGGCTGCGATCCAAAAGTCTACAAGCAATAAATGCTGGAGAGGGTGTGGAGAAAAGGGAACCCTCTTACACTGTTGGTGGGAATGCAAACTAGTACAGCCACTATGGAAAACAGTGTGGAGATTCCTTAAAAAACTGGAAATAGAACTGCCTTATGATCCAGCAATCCCACTGCTGGGCATACACACTGAGGAAACCAGAAGGGAAAGAGACACGTGTACCCCAATGTTCACTGAAGCACTGTTTATAATAGCCAGGACATGGAAGCAACCTAGATGTCCATCAGCAGATGAATGGATAAGAAAGTAGTGGTACATATACACAATGGAGTATTACTCAGCCATTAAAAAGAATACATTTGAATCAGTTCTAATGAGGTGGATGAAACTGGAACCTATTATACAGAGTGAAGCAAGCCAGAAGGAAAAACATAAATACAGTATACTAACGCATATATATGGAATTTAGAAAGATGGTAACAATAACCCGGTGTACGAGACAGCAAAAGAGACACTGATGTATAGAACAGTCTTATGGACTCTATGGGAGAGGGAGAGGGTGGGAAGATTTGGGAGAATGACATTGAAACATGTAAAATATCATGTAAGAAATGAGTTGCCAGTCCAGGTTTGATGCACGATACTGGATGCTTGGGGCTAGTGCACTGGGACGACCCAGAGGGATGGTATGGGGAGGGAGGAGGGAGGAGGGTTCAGGATGGGGAACACATGTATACCTGTGGCGGATTCATTTTGATATTTGGCAAAACTAATATAATTATGTAAAGTTTAAAAATAAAATAAAATTAAAATGTGAAAAAAAAATGTGAAGAATGAGGGTTACATGGAAATGCATGCAAAGGCTAATACCTTGCATGTTGAATGCAACCTTAATACTGATTTAGTTTAATTAAATTAAACCAACCTTGGAAAACCCAGAAGTGGCCAGGGTTGGAAAAGGTCAGTCCTCATCCCAGTCCCCAAGAAGGGCAGTACTAAAGAATGTTCAAACCACCAGACAATTGCGCTCATCTCCCATGCTAGTAAGGTATGCTCAAAATCCTGTATGCTAGGCTTCAGCATTATGTGAACTAAGAATCCCAAGATGACCTAGAGGGGTGGGATGGGGAGGGAGATGGGAGGGAAGTTCAAATGGGAGGGGAGATACATATATATATATATATATATACACATATACCTATGGCTGATTCGTGTTGAGGTTTGACAGAAAACAACAAAGTTCTGTAAAGCAATTATCCTTCAATAAAAAAAAAAAAAAAAAAAAAAGAATTACAAAATGGTTTGAGAAGAGGCAGAGGAAACAGGGATCAAATTTCCAACATTTGCTGGATCATAGAGAAAGGAAGTGAATTCTGGAAAAACATCTACTTCTGTTTCATCGACTATGCTAAAACCTTCAACTGTGTGGATCATAACAAACTATGGAAAACTTTTAAAGAGATGGGAATACCAGACCATTTTACCTATCTCCTGAGAAACCTGTATACAGGTCAAGAAGCAACCGTTAAAACTGTGTATGGAAGAACTGACTGGTTCAGGATTGAGAAAGGAATATGACAAAGCTGTTTGTTGCCACCCTGTTTATTTAATTTACAGGCTAAGGGCATCATGAGAAATGCTGGTCTGGAGAAGTTACAAGCTGGAATCAAGATTGGCAGGAGAAACATCAACAACCTCAGATATGCTGATGATACCACTCTAATGGCAGAAAGTGAAGAGAAAATAAAGAGCCTCTTGATGAGGGTGAAGGAAGAAAGTCAAAAAGTCAACGTAAAACTAAATATTAAAAAAAAAAAAGATCATGACATTTGGCTCAATGACAAATAGAAGGGGAAAATGTGGAAGCAGCGATAGATTTCCTATTCTTTGGTTCTAAAATCACTGTGGATGATGCCTGCAGCCATGAAATTGGAAAATGATTGCTTCTTGGCAGGAAAGCTAAGAGAAAACTAGACTGTGTTAAAAATCTTTGCCAACAAAGATACAAATGGTCAAGGCTATGGTCTTTCCAGTAGTCACATACAGTTGTGAGAGCTGAATCATAAGGCAGAGCACCAAAGAATTGGAGCTTTTGAACTGTCGTGCTGGAGAAGACTCTTGAGAGTCCCTTGGACAGCAAGGAAATCAACCCTGAATACTCATTGCAAGGATTGATGCTGAAGCTGAAGCTCCAATATTTTGGTCACCTGATGTGAACAGCCAACTCATCAGAAAAGACCCTGATGCTGGGAAAGATTGAAGGCAGAGGAAAAGAGAGTGTCAGAGGATGAGAAGGTTGGATGGCATTACTGATTCAGTGGACATGAACTTGGGCAAACTCTGGGAGATGTTGAGGGACAGGGAGGCCTGGCATGCTACAGTCCATGGGGTTGTAAAGAATCAGACACAACTAGGCGACTGAACAACATCAACCACAACAACCTTGTTTGAGTATGTGTTACATCCTGGTCCTTGCATTTTTCAGATGAGAAAACTAAAGCTTGATATAACATAAGCACTTTCTCAAGTTAGAAAATGTATAACACCACTATAAGCTACAGCCCTCACTTAGCTGCCTCTTAGGTAATCTCCTTCTGTAAACTTTACGTGGACCACTGGGAAGGCCACATTAGCAAATTTTCTTTCAAAAGCCCCAGAGCAATTTTCCTGAAGCAAAGAGAAAATGCACTTGCACTCTGAAAGTATCGCATATTGGATTGCATATGCTACTCTGGTATTTGAACTTAAACAGGTCATTTAGCTTGTTTGGATCAATTTTCTGAATAAAAACAACCACCATAAAACAGGAAAAGATAAACCTAAGAGTAGATATCTCAAATATTTCATAAAAAATTGTTGTTTAGAAAAGGGTGTTAGCCTCAACAGGGGTAGTATGAAAGTCTTACTTGAAGTAAAATGATTTTTTCACCCCAGGATTCATTTGTACTATCAAGGGACTTAAGATCTCCCTGTAAAGTATTTGAATTTTTTTCTATATTTGTCATTGCTATGAAACAATGAAATTGCATACTGTTTCCAATAGTGCCAATATTCATTTATTATGTAAATCAAAGAAGTGAATATTTTATACTGCTAAATAATCTTTAAATGAATAGTCATAATAATGCATCTAATTCATTTTAAATCTCATTTCAGCACATTTGATTTCTCAATAAAACAACTTTATAAAGGAAAATATTTAACTGGTTCTGTAAAAAATATAATATTCATTTACATGAAAAACAAACTATTCTATGTGCTTTTATGATGGATATTATTAGTCTCATATAGGCTCTCTATATATCCATATACATATTATTCTTATATCTGCTTACAAAAAATACTTTTCTATTTTAAGTTACTGAAAGCATTTAAAAAACAAAGTTCATTAATTGTATATATTTCAGCTATACAGCTGGAAACTCGTTTTACCTGTACCAGAAACTCTCCTGAACTGTGCTAAGTCACTTCAGTTGTGTCTGACTCTTTGTCACCGCATGGACTGTAACTCGCCAGGCTCCTCTGTTCCTAGAATTTTCCAGGCAAGAATAGTGGAGTGGGATCTTCCCACTCCAGGGATCGAACCCAAGTCTCTTATGTCTACCAGTATTGGCAGGTGGGTTCTTTATCACTAGCACCACCTATGGAGCCCCTCTCCTGAAAAAGATTCAGTTAAAGAAAATCAAAGATCAGTAAGTTAGAAAACCAAGAATAGGTACATTTTTAAAAAGCTGAGAGTATGTTTTGATGTTGCATAGATCTCAGCTTAAAATATGTTTGTTGCTACTTTAGGCTATTTGAGCCTCAATCTCCATCACTCTAGAATGTGAATTATAATGTAAGCACACTGACTGATTCCCCAGAACCAATTTCTCTCTTGCCTCTTTCCAGTAATCCATGGTTTTAACTTGCAGAATCTGGTGGTGGCTCTATCTTCTTTCTAAGGGTAGAAGATAGACAGAGACTTAATCAATTAGTGCATCCCTTCTCCAGTTCAAGTTTATGACCTAAATTGCTCAACTCAGAGTGAAAGTTAGCAGCCTGGCTTGATATGTGGGAGCACAAAGCACTGCTTCTCTCTGTAGACAAAGCAATCCCCACAACTGCTATGAACTGTTGATCCTTGAGCCCTCCTAAAAACTCAACTGGATAGGGGCAGAGCTCAGAAAATTCCAGGGGGAAATTTAGAGCTTTGATATCACTCTGATCCATCTTTTGTGAATACCATTCTACTTCTAGTCTTTTCAGTAATGTGTACCAATACTTTTGCTTTATCTTTTCAGAACATTTGAGATGAATTTTCAGGTATTTGTAATATAAACACTTGACTTAGTGAGAAAATAATCCCTCCAGTCTGTGGGTTGTAAGGTTTAACAATACAGGTTGACAGTCCTCATCTTTATTCTCAGAGGAAAGGTATGCTTTAGAATTCTTTCTTTTTTTTTTTTTATTTTTAAACAGGCGATGTAGCTCGTATACTATACAATAGCTAACACCGCCAGAAGGATAAGTGGCAGAAACCTATAATCAAACTGAGCATTTCTGCAGGAAAATGTGTGAGCAATCACAATTAGTTTTCCTCTTTTTTTTTTTTTTTTTTAAAGGCTACAAATAGCCTAGTGATTGTTCATTTCAGGCTTTGCTAAAATGTGAATTTTGAAGAAAATTCTTGATGCATAGCTCTCTGGATTTTATATTTACATCTAAGGATATGTATTCCTTCTCTGTCTCTCTCCTCTCTATACACACACACATGCACATATCTACATATGTAAACATATGTGTGTGTAAATGTAATACTATATGTTCTTATTTGGTATATAAAAATCATTTTATTAGTTCAGTTACTCATGATAAAGAATGCTTTTTATGAATAAAATTTATAGCCAAATTACATCATTATTTTCTCATCATCTATATTATCAAAAAGATGGATTATAATTTACTCTATCCTGTTTCTGAAATGTACCTAGACTGAACTAAGAGCAGAGTTTGCTGCAATGTTAAAAAAAAAATGTTTTGGTCAGATATATTTTATTTTATTTTATTTATTTATTTATTTTTTTTTTGGTCAGATATATTTTAATTGGAGTTTTCACCGTTTCCTTCCTTTGACACAAATCCTATTAAATATCATTCTGACATTCATTATGATAAGTAACTGAGCTCTTGGCAAACATTTGCCATGTAAGCAATTTTGGATCTGTTTCTAATGACTGGTAAAATGACACATTAGTCCTTGTTAACAAAAATTTTCAGCAGATGAAAAATAAGATTTTTACTCTTAGAGCAGTTTTTTCCTAATAAAATCATATGAATTATGCTAAAATAGATATAACATTCATGATATAGCTAAGAAAACTGGGAACAAAGGAGTAAATATTGTTTTCAGAGAGTAATAGATAAACTAAAACTTTGTATTTTTTTCTATTATCTATATTGATCATTTTTAAAAATTTAATCTGTGTATTAAGGAATGATATCTTATGACACTTAACCAGAGATAAACAATACTTTTTTCAAAGTTTTCTAAAACTTTATTAGTTACTCCCAATAATCCTGGATTTCTCATTATTATTTTTTTATATAAAGAACTATTAAATAAGAAAACAAATGGCAGTATACTTACTCTGAATGTATTTTCTTATATAAATTTAAACAGTATTTGTAACCTAGAAGAAAAGAAATTTGCCCTAAAAGATTGTGGTTGTCCTTATTAATAAAATTATATGGCAAATATCTAGTTTTAAAAAAAACACCTGTCAGAGCAGCGTTCTAACCTAGCTTGAATTTTGCCTTTCAAATAGAACTAATTTGCTTTTTATACTATTTTGCTCTTTGAAGGGCTTTTATTCAAGTCTCTACTCAAATATTTAGTATTCTAACTATAGCTGTCTGGACATAATTAAAAATCATAAATCCCACTTAGCTAGTTTAAGCAAGACATAAATTCATTAAAATGTCAAGAGGGTCTAGCCAATATCCTATACTGCAGAGAACGAGGCCGCCACTTACACAGCCAAGAACAATGAGCACGTGACACCACTTGTCCGCCCTAATGAGCAATCTGCTTCCGTGGCTGCTCAAGAGATGAATGACAGCCTCTAGCAGCACTGCCAGTCTGACCTTGCACATTGCTACACCTGCACATTGGCTGTTTCTCCACCACACTCATGAAAATGGATTCCCCTGTAGTGTCTCATTTATGTACCTCTCCTCTTAACCAATATTCCAGGGGATGTATGCAAACTCTGAAGCCGGTATCAATTATCTGAGCTTGGCCTCAAGGGAAATGGAAATAGGTTGCTGGATTTAACTTTACAGAACAGACATTCTTAAAATGGATATTCCTAAAATTTAGAAAAGCATTTCAAATTCCTGGATGACTAGATAGCAGAGGCAATTGTGGTCAAAGGGCTTCCCAAGGTTCACTAGTGGTAAAGAATCCACTTGCCATTGCAAGAGACATAAGAGATGGGTGTTTGAACTCTGGGTCGGGCAGATCCCCTGAAGGAGGGCCTGGCAACCCACTCCAGTATTCTTGCCTGGAGAACCCCATGGACAGAAGACCCTGGCAGTGTATAGTCCATAGATTTGCAAAGAGTCGGACATGACTGAAGCGACTTAGCAAGCACGCATTGTGGTAAAAATAAGAAGACTTGAAAATGATTTACAGCTAAAAAGAAAAAGCCTAAAAATGATATGATTACAATGCTGATGTGGAAACAGCAGTGTTTGTAGTAGAAATATTAATTATAAAATTGCCATGTTGGTGGTGGTGTTGTCTGTGCAAAGCCCATGCCAGGTTGGACGGTCATGGCATTCTGATGACAGGGTAAGTGGATATGTTGGGTAAGTTGCATATGTTGTTCCTGGGCTTCATTGCTCTTACCTGAGCAAATTTCAGCCATATCTTAATCTTGGGCAATGATAAATTTGTCTTTGACATCAGCAACAAAACCATTGTTTTGACAGTAATGAGGAGTGATGGCATTGTTTTTGATGGTCAGTGGTAAAAGAGCCTCATGTTTTCCCAGAACTAAAGTGAATCATCCATAGGCAGGCCAGCATTGCAATTACAAGTACTTGACATATTGAAAAGAATTGTTTCTTGGTGAACTAACAGGACTCCTCTGAAGGACTCTAGCATTGTTTGGAAGGAAATGGTGGGAAAGTTAAAGTCCCCACCAAACAGCTAATGTTCATTTTGTTTCAATCCCATGATACATGAGTTCTGACATTCACATTGATATCAGTGTTTCAAAGTGACTGCATTTACATTATGAGGAAAATTATTACCAGTAAGACACAGTCTCTGAATCTCTAAGTGACTTGAAAATATTTAGAGTTGTGATATACTATACTGACTTTTAAATACTTTTAATAAAATTGAAATCTCATATGTGAGGCCAATTTAGAGAAGAGCTAAATGCAAAGGGTCTAAGTGCAGAACTTCTCTGGAAAAATCAGGATTTAGGGGTGTGAGAAAGGATATCACTCCCTCCACTAACCTCCACTTCCCAATGTCTTTCTCTCTTCATCACACTCTCCATCTCCATTTCTTTCTCCCAACAGAGGTTTCTGGGACACTTCTCAGGAACATCTGCAAAAATTAAAAACAAGTAAAAAACACAGAATCCCCAGTGGCAAAGTAGATTGAAACTGGAGCCTCAAGGATGTGAAATGCAATGTGGAAGGGAGGAGTCCCGTTTGTTCTGTGTGAAGAGTATAGGTTTTGGAATTCAAAGCCAATGGGAGTATATTTCAACTTAACAGAGAGATGTTGATAACTTACAGAGCTTTCTAAAAATGAAATTGGTAACTTTATGAGATTAATTCCCTGACTACTAAAGATACTCCAAGACCAGACAGTCACTAATGGTGTTCAAAGAGATTTAGATCTCAGAAAGTGGTTGTCTTTAGGTTCTAGCATTATATGGAGTCATTGTCTATATCATCTGCAAAATGATCATACCTTAACTTCCTGAATGAACATCAAGTAAATTAGAAATATTTTAAAAAGTGTTTCCATGTATTTTATACATCTTAAAATTCCAGTGGTACACTAAACTCCACTTGGCTTTTTTTCTTTCTCTTTTTTTTCACTACATGAAGACCTTTATTTTTTGATAATCTTAATTATTATTAGAAATAATAAGTATTGTTTTGTAGATGCTTCTAAGAAAAGTAAACTGTAGGTAGAAGTATAAAATGTCAGTGCATTTTCCCACAAATACTGCACTACTATGCCTATTTTTCTTATTTGAGAATCCTTCCAAAGGAAAGAGAAGAGAACATTTGTGAACAAGATGAGATGAACTGAGAAGCACAACAGCATTACACGATAACATCAATTTAACCGATAAACCAATTCAGGAAGCACTTTAATTCTGAAAGTAATAGATACAGAATTGCCAGATTACAAAAACACATTGTGTCTTTCCTGTTTTGGAAAAGATAGGAATCTTTTTCATCTGTGATTATGCCACATAGCTTTGCTTTAGGAAAAATACAAATTCTTGCTCCTATACTGTCTTGCACCACTATAATATGTCTATTTCTCCATGAGTTTTTTGGAATAAAGTATTCATTTTATGTAAGATATAAGAAGAAACATTGTAATCACAGGATAGAAAATTTATCAGAGAAACATGAAAGTATGATAGAGCAAACATTTTACTTGTTGATGTATAGCTTTCATTGATTTGTTATAACAATCTAAGATTTAACATTAATTTTTAAAATTTCTTTGAAGGTGTATTCTTAATTCTGCCTTTAATCAAACTTTAGTTCATTAAAAATAAAAGTGATTATATTTCACATTTTGCTTTAAATTGATATCATTTTCTGTTTCTAGAATATATTTGTATACAGCTAAGGATGTAATAAAAGAGTTATTCTAAGAACCAAGAAAATAGTGATTGAAAATTCTTTAAAGAATGAAAACTTAATACTTGTGAGAATAAGACCACTGTTTTAAAATATCATTACTCTAAGGTACCTCTGTCAGTGGGGCTATTAGGTCATAGTATACATACATGCATACAGGAGGTATCATGGAACAGCATGGTGGAGGGCAATTTTATAATAGTGGTTTTTCCAATAAAAATATAATAGTGATTTTTCACTTTGCTTTAGAGTTTATAGATATCCTATTACACCACTGTAGCAAACAAACAAACAAACTGGTATTTGATGATTGAATCATACCCATTTTTAGCATCCTGTGATTTTATCTTTCAAATCCTTCAAGTTTGTTAATTCCCTTCTCTTTTACAAATGTTGAGGGTACATGACTAAAGGTCTGGATATTGTCATAAATATATTGAATAAGTGACTTAAAGTTTTATGTGCCCTCTCACTAATGCATATAAGCATTTATATATTTTAAAGTTAAATTCCATATTAATTAAGTTTTAGTTGCACATCATAGAAAACTACTTCGATATAGGCAAAAGTGCATTCTATTAGCAGAATACCCACTTGCAGATGACAAGAACCATTAGAGAAGGCGGGACCTAAATACCATCCAGAACCACTGTAGCAAAAACAGAGGAATCTCAAGAGTGTGATTTAGTTTAGTTCAATCCGTTTGTGTCTTCTGTCAAGCTTCAAATTTCATAGAGTGATAACTCTATTTGAACCAGTTTGGGTTGGATATTCTAACTCCACATTAATCTTTGGAGGATTTAACTACTGGAAAGAACAATTAGAAATCAGTGAATCAGGCCAAACTATAATAGGTCTTTACCTTTCATTTGTTTTTTTGAACAGCTGTATTGAGATATAATTTACATAACAAAAAAATCAACCACACTAGTATACAATTCAGTCATCTTCAGTATATTTATAAAATTGTGAAACTAGATCTAGAATTTACTTTTAGAACATTTCCAGCATCCTTAAAATTCCCCGTCAGCTAGCTTACAATCTAACCTTGCTTCCATTTCCAAACCCAGGCAACCACTGATCTCTTTCTACCTCTATAAATGTGCTTGCCAATTGTATGTAAACATACAATATGTAGAATTTTGCATCTGGCTTCTTTCACAAAGCATGAGTGTTTTCAGTTATGTCCATGATGGATGAGTATTTGGCTCTCTGTATTGCTGAGTAGTATTTTACTGTAGAGATGCATCACATTATGTTTACCAGTTGATGTTTATATCAGGTCCAGATTTTAGCTACTATAAATAACATAGTTATGAGCATTCACACACAAAGCTTTTTGTGAGCATAAACACTTTTTTTCCTCTTGGATAATATTCATAGAAATGAAATTGCTTTATCATATAATAAATTTATGCTTAACTATTAAGGAAACTGTTAGAGGACATTTGATTTTATTCCAAGGTGATTATACCAGTTTACATTTCCACCAACATTATATGAAGATTTTAGTTTCTCCATATTTCTGGCCAAAAATTAGCATCGTCTATTATTTTGGTATATCCCTTCTAGTGGGTAGAACGTTTTTGTCATTGCACTTTTAATTTGCATGTTCCAAAAGAATAATGGTGTTGAGGACCTTTACATGTGTTTATTAACTGTTTATATATCTTCTTTAGAGAAATGTCTATTGAGTTATTTTCCTCATTTTTACTTGGAATATTTGATGTTTTGATATTAAATTTGGAGGTTATTTATGTATTCTCTATCCATTTTTATATAGTTTAGAAGATATATGATTCATTTGATTTATATAGCTTGATAATAAATTACCACAAATTTAGTGGCCAAACATCACACACATTTATAATCTTGCAATTTCCATGGGTCAGAAGTCTGGGCATGGCTTAGCTGAGTTCTCTGCTCAGGGTCTTAGAATGATGAAATCAAGATTTTGACAGGACAGTAATTTCCTCTGGAAGCTCAAATGGGGAGGGATCTGCTTCCAAGTTCATTCAGGTTGCTGGTAGAATTCTTCTTATTTTTGATGTATGAGTGTTGGTCCTGGTTTATTGCTGGCTGGTGGCTGGTGGCTGGTGTCTTCTCAGTTGCTTAATACATGAACTTCCTCATCACGGCTGTTTAGTTCATCAACCCAGTAAGGAGAAGCTTGCCATCTGCCAAGAAAGAATCTTACCTAACATAACTAACACTGAGTGTTATTTCATCACTGTTAGATATTTTAAGTTGCAAGCATGAAAATGTGCTACCTACACTGAATAGAAAGGAATTAAACAAAGATATAGATATCAGGAGGTAACTATGGGGGTGTTATCTAATGTCTTTCTCCATGTATTATTTGCAAATATATTCTCCCAGTCTGTAGCCTGTGTTTTCATTTACCTAAGGGTACTTTTTGAAGTGTAAGATTTTACTGAAGTCCAACTCATCTTTTTCTCCCCTTCATTTAAAGTTTATACTTTTGGTATTGTATCCAAGAAATCTTTACCAATTGAAAATCATGAAGGTTTTATCCTTTGTCTCTTTCTGGCAGGTTTGATATTTTAGCTCTGAAATTTAGGTCAATGATCCAGTTTAAGTTCATTTTGTATATAATGTAAGCTTAGTGTTTAGTTCATTTTATTGTAGTTGGGTATAAAAATGGTCCCAGAACTATTGATTGAAATGGCTGTCTTTCTTCAATTATGTTTTTCTTAGTACCTTGTCATAAGTCATAAATGTGAGGGTTTATTTTAGACTCTTTTTTAAAATATAAATTTATTTATTTTAATTGGAGGTAATTACTTTACAATATTGTAGTGGTTTTGCCATACATTGACATGAATCTACCACGGGTGCACATGTGTTCCCCATCCTGAACCCCTCCTCCCACCTGTCTCCCCATCCCATCCCTCTGGGTCATCCCAGTGCACCAGCCCTGAGCACCTTGTCTCATGCATCGAACCTGGACTGGCTATTCATTTCACATATGATAATATGCATGTTTCAATGCCATTCTCCCAAATCATCCCACCCTCACCCTTTCCCACAGAGTCCAAAGGACTGTTCTATACATCTATGTCTCTTTTGCTGTCTTGCATATAGGGTTATCGATACCATCTTTCTAAATTCCATATATATGCGTTAGTATAGTGTATTGGTGTTTTTCTTTCTGGCTTACTTCACTCTGTATAATAGGCTCCAGTTTCATCCACCTCATTAGAACTGATTCAAATGAATTCTTTTTAATGGCTGAGTAATATTCCATTGTGTATATGTACCACTGCTTTCTTATCCATTCATCTGCTGATGGACATCTAGGTTGCTTCCATGTCCTGGCTATTATAAACAGTGCTGCGATGAACATTGGGGTACACGTGTCTCTTTCAATTCTTGATTTCCTCAGTGTGTATTCCCAGTAGTGGGATTGCTGGGTCATATGGCAGTTCTATTTCTAGTTTTTTAAGGAATCTCCACACTGTTCTCCATAGTGGCTGTACTAGTTTGCATTCCCACCAACAGTATAAGAGGGTTCCCTTTTCTCCACACCCTCTCCAGCATTTATTGCTTATAGACTTTTGGATCGCAGCCATTCTGACTGGCATGAAATGGTACCTCATTGTGGTTTTGATTTGCATTTCTCTGAGAATGAGTGATGTTGAGCATCTTTTCATGTGTTTGTTAGCCATCTGTATGTCTTCTTTGAAGAAATGCCTATTTAGTTCCTTGGCCCATTTTTTGATTGGGTCATTTTTCTGGAATTGAGCTGCAGGAGTTGCTTATATAGTTTTGAGATTAATTCTTTGTCAGTTGCTTCATTTGCTATTATTTTCTCCCATTCTGAAGGCTACCTTTTCACCTTGCATATAGTTTCCTTTGTTGTGCAGAAGCTTTTAATTTTAATTAGGTCCCATTTGTTTATTTTTGCTTTTATTTCCATTACTCTGGGAGGTGGGTCATAGAGGATCCTGCTGTGGTTTATGTCAGAGGATGTTTTGCCTATGTTTTCCTCTAGGAGTTTTATAGTTTCTGGTCTTATGTTTAGATCTTTAATACATTTTGAGTTTACTTTTTTGTATGGTATTAGAAAGTGTTCTAGTTTCATTCTTTTACAAGTGGTTGACCAGTTTTCCCAGCACCATTTGTTAAAGAGATTATCTTTTCTCCATTGTATATTCTTGCCTCCTTTGTCAAAGATAAGGTGTCCATAGGTGCATGGATTTATCTCTGGGCTTTCTATTTTGTTCCATTGATCTATATTTCTGTCTTTGCGCCAGTACCATACTGTCTTGATGACTGTGGCTTTGTAGTAGAGACTGAAGTCAGGCAGGTTGATTCCTCCAGTTCCATTCTTCTTTTTCAAGATTGCTTTGGCTATTCGAGGTTTTTTTGTATTTCCATACAAATTGTGAAATTACTTTTTCTAGTTTTGTGAAAAATACCATTGGTAGTTTGATGGATATTGCATTGAATCTGTAGATTGCTTTGGGTAGTATACTCATTTTCACTATATTGATTCTTCCAATCCATGAACATGGTATATTTCTCCATCTATTAGTGTCCTCTTTGATTTCTTTCACCAGTGTTTTATAGTTTTCTATATATAGGTCTTTAGTTTCTTTAGGTAGATATATTCCTAAGTGTTTTATTCTTTTCGTTGCAATGGTGAATGGAATTGTTTCCTTAATTTCTTTTTCTGTTTTCTCATTGTTAGTATATAGGAATGCAAGGGATTTTTGTGTGTTAATTTTATATCCTGCCATTTTACTATATTCATTGATTAGCTCCAGTAATTTTCTGGTGGAATCTTTAGGGTTTTCTATGTAGAGGATCATGTCATCTGCAAAGAGTGGGAGTTTTACTTCTTCTTTTCCAATATGGTTTCCTTTTCTTTTTCTTCTCTGATTGCTGTGGCCAAAACTTCCAAAACTATGTTGAATAGTAGTGGTGAGAGTGGGCACCCTTGTCTTCTTCCTGACTTTAGGGGAAATGCTTTCAATTTTTCACCATTTAGGATAATGTTTGCTGTGGGTTTGTCATATATAGCTTTTAATTTTGTCCTATCCACATGCTATTTTTATTACTATAGCTTTGTGATAAGTTTTGAAATCTGGTAGCTTAAATCTTCCAATTTGCTCTTCTCTTTATAAGTTGTTTTGACTATTCTAGGTCCTTTGCACTTCTCTCTCTATGTATAAATATATATACATACATAAATATGTATGTACATATACTTTAGAATTAACTAACCAAGTATATTAGAATTCTTACTGGAATATAGATAGTGATTCTACTATATCAGTACATTAATTTGGGGATAATTACTATCTTAATATCAAGTCTTTAGCATACAGTATTAAATGTTTTTATAATTTTTCTTACATATTGATTTTGTTATTATGAATAAAATTATTTTGTTGGTATTAATTTTGTTGTTAGTTGATTTTTTTTTCATTGTTCAGTTGCTAAGCCATGTCCAAACCTGCAACCACAGGGACTGCAGTACACCAGGCTTCCCTGTCCTTCACTATCTCTTGGAATTTGCACAAATAAATATCAATTGAGTTGGTGATACCATCCAATTATCTCATCCTCTGTCTCCTTCTTTTCCTCCAACCCTCAATCTTTCCCAGCATCAGAGTCTTTTCTAATGAGTCAGCTCTTCGCATTACATGGCCAGAATTTTGGAGCTTCAGCATCAGCCCTTCCAATGAATATTCAGAATTGATTTTCTTCAGTATTGACTGGTTTGGTCTCCTTGCTATCCAAGGGATTACTAAGAGTCTTTTCCAGTACTACAACTCAAAAGCACCAATTCTTTTGCACTCACACTTCTTTATCATCCAACACTCACGTCCATACATGACTATTGAAGAAACTACAGCTTTGACTATAGGGACTTTTGTCAGCAAAGTGACATCTCTACTTTTTAATATGATGTCTAGGTTTGTTATCATAATAGGTCTGTCTAGGTTTGACATCATATGTCTAGGTTTGGAGAAGGAAATGGCAACCCACTCCAGTACTCTTGCCTTGAAAATCCCATGGACGGAGAAGCTTGATGCAGGCTACTATCCATGGGGTCACAAAAAGTCGGGCATGACTGAGTGACTTCACTTCACTTTCTAGGTTTGTCATAACTTTTCTTCCAAGGAGCAAGCACTTTTAATTTCATGGCTGCTGTCATTGGGCACAGTAATTTTGCAGATCAAGAAAATAAAATCTGCCACTGTATCCACTTTTGCTCCATCTTTTTGCCATGAAGTGATGGGATCCGATGCCATAATCTTTTTTTTTTTTTTTATTGTTGAGTTTTAAGCCAGATTTTTCACTCTTCTCTCTTACCTTCATCAAAAGGCTCTTCAGTTGCTATTCGCTTTCTGCCATTAAGATATCTGCCATCTGCACATCTGAGGTTGTTGATATTTCTCCCAGCCATCTTAATTCCACCTTAAGATTGGTCCAGCTCAGAATTTTACATGATGTAGTCTGCATATTAGTTGAATAAGCAGGGTGACCATATACAGCCTTGACATACTCTTTTCCCAATTTTGAACTAGTCCTTTGTTCCATATATTGTTCTGTTGCTTCTTGACCTGCATACAGGTTTCTCAGGAGGCAGGTACAGTGTTCTGGCATTCCCATCTCTTTAAGAATTTTCTACAGTTCATTGTGATCCACACAGTCAAAGGCTTTAGCATAGTCATTGAAGCAGAAGTAGATGTTTTTCTGGAATTCCCTTGCTTTTTCTGTGATCCAACAGATGTTGGCAATTTGATCTCTGATTCCTCTGCCTTTTCTAAATCCAAATTATACACCTGGAAGTTCTTGGTTCATGTACTATTGAAGCCTAGCTTGAAGGATTTTGACAATTATCTTGCTAGCATGTGAGATGAGCACAATTGCACAGTAGTTTGAACATTCTTTACCATTCCCCTTCTTTGGGATTGTAATGAAAACTAACCTTTTCCAGTCCTTTTGCCACTGCTGAGTTTTCCAAATTTGCTAGCATATTGAGTGCAGCACTTGAACAACATCATTTTTTAGGATTAAAATAGCTCACCTGGAATTCTATCATCTCCACTAGTTTTGTTTGTATTATTGCTTCCTAAAGCCCAATTGACTTCACATTTCAGAATGCCTGGCTCTAGGTGAGTGACCATATCATCATGGTTATCTGGGTCATTAAGAGTTTTTTTTTTTTGTACAGTTCTTCTGTGTATTCTTGCCATGTCTTCTTTTTTTTAAATTAATTAATTAATTAATTTTACTTTACAATATTGTATTGGTTTGGCCATACATTGACTTGAATCCACCATGAGTGTACACGTGTTCCCCATCCTGAACCCCCCTAATCTCTTCTGTTTCTGTTAGGCCCTTCTGTTACTGTCCTTTATTGTGTCCATTTTTGCATGAAATATTCCCTTGGAATGTATGATTTTCTTAAAAAAAGATCCCTAGTCTTTCCCATTCTATTATTTTCTCTATTTCTTTGCATTGCTTTCTTAAGAAGGCTTCCTTATATTTCTTTGCTATTCTCTGGAACTCTGCATTCAGCTGGGTATATTCTTTCCTTTTCTCCTTTACCTTTCATCTCTCTTCTTTTCTCAGCTATTTGTATGGCCTCCTCAGACAACCATTTTGCCTTTTTGCATTCCTTTTTCTTGGGGATGATTTTGATCACCACCTCCTGTACAATGTTATGAACCTCTGTCCATAGTTCTTCCAGCACTCTATCAAATCTAATCCATTGACACTTACACTGTATAATCATAAGGGATTTGATATAGGTCATACCTGGATTGCCTAGTGGTTTTCCCTATGTTTTTCAATTTTAGTCTGAATTTTGCATTAAGGAGCTCATGGTCTGAGCCACAGTCAGCTCCAGCTCTTGTTTTTGCTGACTGTGTAGAGCTTCTCCATTTTCAGCTACAAATAATATTGTTCCTATATATAAATATATTTTGTTTTAATATGTGTGTACACACACACACACACACACACACACACATATATGTATGGCATTCTGTGACCTCTCTAGTGTATTAGTTCTAGCAATACTTTTGTGGATCCCTTAGGATTTTCTACTTATAAAATAGCTTATCTTTCTCTCTCTCTCTGTCTTTCTCATTTGTCTCTGTCTCTGTCCCTCTCTCTTTTTTGTTCTTTTCTCACATCTTCTAGTACCACCAATACAATGTTGAATAGAAATGTCAGGAGTTGACATCTTTTCCTTGATGCTAAAGAGAGTGGGAAAACACTGCCCCCATTCAGTGTAAGCTACATGCCTTTCAAAAGTGGCCATCCTCAGGTTGAATAAGTTCCCTTCTAGGTCTAGTTTGTTAAATATTTTTACCATGAAAATATAGAGAATATTTTCAAATGCTTTTTCTGAGCTTATTGGAAATATCATGTGGTTTTGTCATTTATTCTATTTCTGATGCTAATGTGACCTTGCATTACTAGTAGAAATTATGGTTGGCCATAATTTATAAACCTTTTTATGTTGCTGGACTCCACTGGCTAATATTTTATTAAGAACTTTGATTCTATTTTCTTAAGGGCTATCTATAATTTTCTTTCTTTTAATATCTATATCTCTCTTTTTTATGTAATAGTAATACTCCCCTCATAGAATGAGTTTGTGAATGTTCCATTTTTTGTGTGCTTTCTGAAAGAGTTTTTGAAGTACCAGTATCATTTCTTTAAATACTTCATTTCTTTAAATACTCTAGTAGAAATATCTGGCTTGGGGTTTTCCTTTGTGGCAAGATTTAAAAAAATAATTCAATATCTTACTCCCTGCTGCTGCTGCTGCTGCTAAGTCACTTCAGTCATGTCCGACTCTGTGCGACCCCAGAGATGGCAGCCCACCAGGCTCCCCCATCCCTGGGATTCTCCAGGCAAGAACACTGGAGTGGGTTGCCATTTCCTTCTCCAATGCATGAAAGTGAAAAGTGAAAGGGAAGTCGCTCAGTCGTGTCTGATTTTTAGCGACACCATGGACTGCAGCCTACCAGGCTTCTCCACCCATGGGATTTTCCAGGCAAGAGTTCTGGAGTGGGGTACCATTGCCTTCTCCGTCTTACTCCCTAGGAAATTCAAAATTTTCATTTCTTCTTTAGTTAGTCAATCTTAGATTTTGTATTTATCAGGCATTTGTTCATTTCATCTAACTTTTTGCAGAATGTTGGTCATAATATGTCATTATAATCTTTTTGACTTCTGTACCTCATAGTGGTTCCTCTTTCATTTCATTTTAATCTTTTAAATGTCAGTATGCTAAATGTTTGGCAGTTTTCTTGATTTCTTAAAAAAAATCTTCAGTGTACTGATTTTTCTCAGTTTTCTCTGTTTTTCTCTATTACATTGCATTCTGCTTTAAGCTTTATTTTTTCCATTATTCCTGCTTGCTTTGAAATGTGTTTATCTTTTTTTTTTTCTATTTTTCCTTCAGTGGAAATGTAGTTTATTGATTTGTTTTATCTTTATTGATAGAGGAGATTACAATTATGAATTTCTCTCTAAGCACTGCCACAGCTGTACCTAATAAATTCTGATATATTATATTTTCATTCTCACACAGATTAAAATATATATTTTAAGCTTATTTTGTGATTTCCTTTTTTACTCATGGGTTATGTAGTAGTGTTTTTAACTTCTAAATATTATAGGTTTTCCCTGATATTAATAGAACCATTCTCTCTCTTTTATAGTCATCACATGATTTCTTTTTTCCTTTAGTTTCAATTTTCTTTCTCACTGTATCTGAGTAGTGTTTCTTCTAGATATCATATATTTGAGGTTAGCTTTTTATTAAGTCCATTAATATCTCTTTTTTCCTTCTGAGTGGAGTATTTAGCCCACTCACTCTTTGTGTCATCACTTTAATGGTGGATTTCAAACCAGCTATGGCCTCTTTGCTTTCTATTTTATTCATGCAGCTTTTGCTCACTTCTTCCTCTAAAAGAGGAAGAAAAAATATCCTATTTTGTGTCAAAAATATTTTTGTCTATTTCTTCTGCTGATTTAAAAAAAAACAAAAACCCTTTCCATTTATTTTCTTTCTCATTTTTGAGGAATTAAAAATAGATCTTAGCATATCATACTCTAATTAGGAATAATACTGACTTAATTCTGTTAAAGTATAGCACTGTTGTTTCAATATATTTTCTTCCCCTCTCCTTTGTGCTTTATTCATATATGGTACATCTATATATATAATAAACCCCACTATAGACAATTATACTTATTGCTCCATACAATTTTATAATGTTAATGAAAAAAATGAGAAATATATCTATAGATTATTTTATACTCACCCTATATATATGATGTATCTGATTTTCTTCACTTCTACTTAGAAATTCATGTTATTTCCTGATATCACTTTCTTTAGCCTGAAGGACAACCTTTAGTGTTTCTTTTAAGATAGGTTTGATAGTGACTAGTTCTCTAAATTTCTTTTTCTGAACATAATGTTATTTTATCACTTTTTAGGGGAAGGGGGTGTTGCATGTGGGATCTTAGTTCCCTGACCAGGGCTTGAACCCATACCCTCTGCAGTGGAAGCACAGAGTCTTAACTACTGTACAACCAGGGGAGTCCAAATTTTACCTTTATATTTTATAGATAAAATATTTTCCTTCCACCATTTAAAAAAAATCTTTGCAATACATTTTAACTTCCATTTTTTTTCTAATAGAAAGTCAATCCCAAATTACAGTTTTGTTTTCTTATACATGATAATTTGTTTTCATTTTATTGCTACTTTCAAGATTTTCTTTTTTTCTTTGAATTTTATCAACTCATCTGTGATGAATTTCTGTGTAACTCTTTCTTAGTTTATTTTCTGAATCTTATCTTTTAAGCCTGGTTTCCTGAGGTTATCCCTGTGTCAGCACAACTGGTGACCAGCCAGAAGTTGACAAGAGACTGTGCAAACCCCTAAAGTCAACAGGGCTCACACTCTGAAGATAAATCTGTGTGTGTCTTATAGAATGTATTCAAAAGCCAGGCCATTTTTAAATCTTTCCTTTAGTATTTTACTTTCTCCCAAGCAGTCTCATCTCTCGTTCTCTCTCTCTCTCTCTCTCTCACACACACACACAGACACACACACAAGTTGTTCAACCACACAGAGAGAGTTGGGGTGAGATATGGGAAGAGTCTTCCTCAAAGACCACTGTAAGACTAACCCATTTTTAATGCAAACTTTTAACAGTTTTCAAGAATAAATACCTCTTTGTATATCTTTAGTTAATTTCCAATATGCTGAAATACTTGTTTATGACAGTTTCATCCATGTTTACAGTTGCTTTCTGAAAAAAAAAAAAAAAAAAGACTGTCCATTTTCTCTTCCCATAAGGTAAAGGTTCTCTACATGTTCAACTAATTAAGGTTTAATAAAACTAATTAAAATCTAATTAAATTAGTTAAAATCTAATTAACTAATTAAAGCCTACAACTCTTAATTACTGCAATGATACCAACAAACAATGTGAGGAACATGAAGAGCCCAAGCAAAGATTGTGAGTAGCCAAGGTGCAATACTACAAAGAGGTCCTATACTAGTAGAAATTTTTCTTGTTAGAGGGAATTAAGCACATAAAAAAAAGTAGGGGATTTTGTTACAATTAAAAATGTTTTTTTTTTTTTTTTATGGACTATGTTCCTTATGCTGTACATTACATTCCCATAACTTATTTATTTTATTTTATTTTTTTTTGATTTTAAGTAGACTTTTTATTTATTTATTTTTTTTAATTTAATATATTCCTTACAAATTTAAGAACCCATCCTGAACCCTCCTCCCTCCTCCCTCCCCATACCATCCCTCTGGGTCGTCCCAGTGCACCAGCCCCAAGCATCCAGCATCGTGCATTGAACCTGGACTGGCATCTCGTTTCATACATGACATTTCACATGTTTCAATGCAATTCTCCCAAATCTTCCCACCCTCTCCCTCTCCCACAGAGTCCATAAGCCTGTTCTATACATCAGTGTCTCTTTTGCTGTCTCGTATACAGGGTTATCGTTACCATCTTTCTAAATTCCATATATATGCGTTAGTATAGTGTATTGGTGTTTTTCCTTCTGGCTTACTTCACTCTGTATAATAGGCTCCAGTTTCATCCACCTCATTAGAACTGATTCAAATGTATTCTTTTTAATGGCTGAGTAATACTCCATTGTGTATATGTACCACAGCTTTCTTATCCATTCATCTGCTGATGGACATCTAGGTTGCTTCCATGTCCTGGCTATTATAAACAGTGCTGTGATGAACATTGTTTTTTATGTACATTTCCTAGTACTTCTTGCTGGTATTTAAGTATATAATTAGATGTCATATATTAACTTTTTATACAATAATTTGTTTTTAATTCTTTATTTTTTTCAAGTCCAATAATTTTCTTTTGCTTATTTGAATCAATAGTGTGAAATTTTTCATTATTTGAGCCAATTTTACTTCTTATTTTTGCATTCTTTTTGTTGGTTATCCTTTCTTGTCTTCACATATTAATTCCAATGTCCTGTAACTGCTAAATACAAATGGTGTGAGCAAGTATGTTAATTTTTCCCCTTGTTTTTAAAAGAATGTCTCTAACATATATTATCATTAAATATGATACTAATTGTAAATTTAGGATAGAC
Organism: Bos indicus x Bos taurus; assembly: GCF_003369695.1. Classification (NCBI taxonomy): domain Eukaryota; kingdom Metazoa; phylum Chordata; class Mammalia; order Artiodactyla; family Bovidae; genus Bos; species Bos indicus x Bos taurus. Next base: position 85,152,937 of record NC_040079.1, read on the forward strand.
ACATTTTTTTTCCAAGAGAAGGAAGTCTTGGTTTCCTGAGAGATTTTATCATGAATAGATGTTATATTTTAACATCTCTATAACAACTGAGATAATTATGTGCATTTTTTTCTTTTAATTTATTAATGTGCTAAATTACAACTTATGATTTTGTCTTTTTTCAGTTCATAAAATTTATTGCAGTTAGCATACAGTTTAAAAATTCACCAACACACCAATAATACAAAAACAAACCAGCATTATAAGTTATTCCTCCCTCAGGAAAATAGAACATACAATGACAGTTAAAGCTAGCTGTCAGTCTAAGTTTTAGAACAAAGGAAAAAGTGAAATTAATAAAAGGAAGAGGTCATTTCACTCATAATGACCATGAGAGGAAATCCAAAAGCCAATTTTTTCATAGACATTATCTTCTTTATATTAATGACATTTTATATATATAATATATATTATGTTTTAAATATAATATAAATATATAAATTATATAGGAATGCAAGGGATATAAATATAAAATAAATATTAATATATTTATATTAATCGTATATTAATTAATATGTTCATTAATTTTAACATAAATTGTATTTTTTAAAAACGAGAAACTCTGCAAGTAACTAAAAATAATACTCCAAGGCCATTTTCACAGATTTTTTTGTTTATTTTAAAGGCCATTACTGCCAAATTAACACACATTTGACCAAATATTTCCAAAACAGTCCAGCAACACACAACGGAGTTTTCCATTCAGTATCTTAAGCACAAAAACAGGCTGTTTACAGAAGTGAAGGTGCTCAAATTCTAATATTAAATTATCCTTTTATTTTTCATGTAAATCAAATGTTCTAATGTGTATTTCTATATACATTTTAGTTATACTATTTATGAATATTTTATTTAGAAATTTTGCATCTACGTACATAACAGGGTAGGTCAGAGGTTATCTATTCTTCTGCTAATCCTATACTATATTGTTTATACTATACTTGTATTAATTTATTCTTTAAATATCTACAAGAACTCTTTCATATATATTTGGATGAGTAATTGTTAACTTTGTAAAACTTATTTCTAGATCATTTTAACCTGGAATAGTTTTGAGGTGTGAGATGTATAGGCATATATTTTCAGTTCAGTTCAGTTCAGTCATTCAGTCGTGTCCGACTCTTTGCGACCCCATGAATCACAGCACACCAGGCCTCCGTGTCTATCACCAACTCCCAGAGTTCACTCAAACTCATGTCCATCAAGTCAGTGATGCCATCCAGCCATCTCATCCTCTGTTATCCCCTTCTCCTCCTGCCCCCAGTCCCTCCCAGCATCAGGGTCTTTTTCAATGAGTCAACTCTTCGCATGAGGTGGCCAAAGTATTGGAGTTCAGCTTCAGCATCAGTCCCTCCAATGAGCACCCAGGACTGATCTCCTTTAGATGGACTGGTTGGAACTCCTTGCAGTCCAAGGGACTCTCAAGAATCTTCTCCAACACCACAGTTCAAAAGTATCAATTCTTCAGTGCTCAGCTTTCTTCACAGTTCAACTCTCACATCCATACATGACCACTGGAAAAACCATAGACTTGACTAGACGGACCTTTGTTGGCTAAGTAATGTCTCTGCTTTTTAATATGTTACCTAGGTTGGTCATAACTTTCCTTCCAAGGAGTAAGCATCTTTTAATTTCATGGCTGCAGTCACCATCTGCAGTGATTTTGGATGTACTGATTAAATGTATTTAATAGTAATGTGTGGATTTTACTTTTCAATTAACCTATTGCTTACTTGATATATATTGTTGAGGTCCTTTAATGGACCAGAACCTGGTGGTCCAGGATTGACGATAAGAAAGTAAAGGAGAGACAAAGAGGCTGATATTCCTTGGTTTATACAGAAAACCAATAAAGTCCCTGACATGGGGCTTGCTCTGTTCACGAAGGCCTCAGGCGCCCTCTTGATGGGGTGAAGCCGCAGAGCACCTTCTCGAGAGGGTCTTAGAAGCCGGAGCAGGAAAGTGAACCCAGATGGCCTCTGTGCTCCAGAGAATTAGCCTGACAAAGAGAGAGAGAGAAAGAGAGAGAGGAGGAGAGAGAGAGAGAGAAGACACAGGGACCAAAGCTCTGATGGAGCAAAGGTGTTTTAATCAACATGGTGTGGGCATATATACTGTCTTACAAGGTAGCTATTCTCAGCAAAGATAAAGATTACAATTTCAGACTTACAAAACATAGGCGATCCATATTAAAGAAAGAGAGTTGTAAACAATCACTTTTACTGTATGCTTCATAAGAAGGAAGAGGGAACTTATTACCGTATTGAAAAACTAATGAAGGAAATGCCTGGATTCCTCAGCCCCGGGAGAGGCTTGCCGCTCCTCTTAATTCCTGAATATTCAGGAATTAATAAGGAACAGAGGATTCCTGACAGATCCAAAACAGCACACAGGGAGCCTCCTGTTAGATGCTTCCTGACAATATATAGTATTTAATTAGTGTTACAACTGTGTATGTTTTTGTACTTATTTGCTTAAACTATTTTATATATTATTACTCATTTAATCTATCTGTGGTTTATTTTTTTTAATAGTTTAGAAGATGTATGTTCCTCATTCTGTCTCATCGAAATTCTCAGTTTTTTGTCCATTTCGTTGATCCTTTCAAAGAACCAAACTTTGGCAGTTTTGAACTTCTCTGTTACTTCTAAGTTTCATATGCATCCTGTTTTGATGTCATAACTTTTCTTTTTATGCTTTTTTCTCAGTATTTTCAAGTTTTATTATCATGCTTTCTTTACACTAGCAATTATATAAGAATGTTTACTTTGTAACTTATATATACACGTATGTATGTATCAGTTCAGTTCAGTTCAGTTCAGTCGCTCAGTCGTGTCCGACTCCTTGCGACCCCATGAATCGCAGCACACCAGGCCTCCCTGTCTATCACCAGCTCCTGGAGTTCACTCAGACTCACATCCATCGAGTCAGTGATGCCATCCAGCCATCTCATCCTCTGTCGTCCCCTTCTCCTCCTGCCCCCAATCCTTCCCAGCATCAGAGTCTTTTCCAATGAGTCAACTCCTCACATGAGGTGGCCAAAGTACGGGAGTTTCAGCTTTAGCATCATTCCTTCCAAAGAAATCCCAGGGCTGATCTCCTTCAGAATGGACTGGTTGAATCTCCTTGCAGTCCAAGGGACTCTCAAGAGTCTTCTCCAACACCACAGTTCAAAAGCATCAATTCTTTGGCGCTCAGCCTTCTTCACAGTCCAACTCTCACATCAATACATGACCACTGGAAAAACCATAGCCTTGACTAGACGAACCTTTGTTGGCAAAGTAATGTCTCTTCTTTTGAATATGCTATCTAGGTTGGTCATAATTTCCTTCCAAGGAGTAAGCGTCTTTTAATTTCATGGCTGCAATCACCAGCTGCAGTGATTTTGGAGCCCAAAAAATAAAGTCGGACACTGTTTCCACTGTTTTCCCATCTATTTCCCATGAAGTGATGGGACTGGATGCCATGATCTTCGTTTTCTGAATGTTGAGCTTTAAGCCAACTTTTTCACTCTCCACTTTCACTTTCATCAAGAGGCTTTTGAGTTCTTCTTCACTTTCTGCCATAAGGGTGGTGTCATCTGCGTATCTGAGGTTATTGATATTTCTCACAGCAACCTTGATTCCAGCTTGTGCTTCTTCCAGTCCAGCATTTCTCATGATGTACTCTGCATATAAGTTAAATAAGCAGGGTGACAATATACAGCCTTGACATACTCCTTTTCCTATTTGGAACCAGTCTGTTGTTCCATGTCCAGTTCTAACTGTTGCTTCCTGACCTGCATACAGATTTCTCAAGAGGGAGGTCAGGCAGTCTGGTATTCCCATCTCTTTCAGAATCTTCCACAGTTTATTGTGATCTACACAGTCAAAGGCTTTGGCATAGTCAATAAAGCAGAAATAGATGTTTTTCTGGAACTCTCTATATAGGTATTTATTGAAATAACTATATATATATGTGTGTGTGTATACATATATATGATTTTAAAGTATCCTATATGCATACTAATTTGAGGATACTGTTATAACAGTTACTGTGATTGTTGTGCTATAATTTCCCACTATGTTTGTGTAACACTCCATTTTTCTTTTAACTGTGTCAATTTTTTTCTCAAATCTTTCCATATTCTGTGAGGCCAGAATAAGGTTTCTCTCTCAAGAGGATTTCCCTCTACCAGCACCCTTCAGTTCAGTTCAATCACTCAGTCATGTCTAACTCTTTGCAACCCTATGAACCGCAGCACGCCAGGCCTCCCTGTCCATCACCAACTCCAGGAGTCCACCCAAACCCAAGTCCATCGAGTCGGTGATGCCATCCAACCATCTCATCCTCTGTCATCCCCTTTTCCTCCTGCCCTCAATCTTTCCCAGCATCAGGGTCTAGCACCCTTACAATGCTATAAAACATTAACAAAATTTAAATTGACTTTGACTGATATATAGTCAAGAATTGTAAACTCAAACTAATGTCTACCTGAGGTCACCCATAGCATTATGAATGGTCAACAAAATTTACTTTTCTATATTTTAAAATCCGCCTTGATATAATTTGTTGTTGTCAGATATTATCTGTAGGAGGACTTTTTTATCCATTCTTTCCTGACGTTGCATGTCTGCAATGTTCTTCTTTTAGGCAGAAGTCTTGTTTCTAAGTAACCACCTTACTGTGCCTGAAGCCTTGACTTGTGTCCCTTATACAGATGCTCAAACCCAAAATTCAGCTACCAAACTCAATAAATGCCCTCAGGGCATTCCTGATTTCAGGGCTCACTAAATGCTCCAGTTTTCAGCTTCTTCTTCATTTTCTGCTTCTGGGGATTTCACTCAACATTTTACAAAGTCAGCTATGCATTTAGAAATGGCATTTCTAGACATTTTATACCAGTAGTTTTGTTTTTGCTTTTGTTTTTCGGGGTGTATGGTCAGCACTGTTACTGGAAATAGAAGTTACAATACAGCTTTTCAACCAAAACAAAAAAGTTTTTTTTCAAGCTGTGAAAATAACTATTTTTAAAAATCTTTTATAAGTTCTCATTTTTAAAATTGTAGACACTAACAGAAAGAAAAGATAAAATATAATGAAGAACATTTGTAGATTATCACTTGTGACTAAAGTGGCATTCTTATTCCATATAACTGGATATTTCCTGTTTGATTTAGGAATTATTCACAGAACTTTCCTCGAGATTAAGATAGGACTTCTGGGGACATAGGGTAGAGTGATAAATCTGATGTGTATTTAATTCCATACTAATATTTGTGATTAATGATTACAGTTTAAATACCTTTAGCATGCTTTCTTATTATGTGTAAATGGTTTGACATTTTACAGACAATTGAAATGGGAAGCTCTCAGCATAAAACTTCACTCCTTCTCTGTCCACCCATATCCCTTGGTAGAAGAAGTTCTCTACATAGGATTTCTAAGCCATCTCAATTATCACTCTTTCAATGAAGCCTCAAATTTTTCATATAAATAATTATGATTACTTTCTAAATAACCTCTAAAAACTCATAAATATCAACAATATCAGGCTATATGGAATATATATATATATATATATATATATATTACTATTCAATATCTCTGTAAGAAATTAGTTGCTTACATCTCATATGTTCTAACATATTTGGCTGATGCTGGGTTATGTTATTTTTCCATATCTACCATCGTCAGAGGAAAACGATGTTGTTTTAAGCAATAGTAATGTATTAATAATAAGACTTTCCCTTGTTTCCCACTCCTCTATGACCTAGGCAGGTGTCCCGGAAAGACTGATATAAACAACCAAGGTGAGCAAATAAAGCAGCCTATCATGCCCTGCTTTCACTGCTGACAAAAGGAGAGCAGTAAGAAAACATTGCATTCAAATAAACTTTGTAGATTTGACTGTCCCTGAAATGAGATTATACTTGTGATCAGAAATGACAGGAGGAATTTTTGTCATCTGAGCACGACTGTGTAAATCATTGAACATGCCCTAGATTTTTTCTAAGGTCAGGAGAAAATGGGACAGAGGAAAGGAAAGAGAAAATAATAATCTTGGTTTCTATTCATACCCTTAGGATTTGATTTATAACAGTTACTTCTATAATGCTAGGACCCAGCATAGAGTATGACATGTAATAGACACTTGAGAAATTATTTATTGATTGAATGAGTTATTCTATTCTGTACCATCTAGACCAAGTTTCTGTTCAAACCATAAAAGCCATTTGAAAATTAAGATAATAATATTTGGGTACATTAATGAAGAAAGCAATACACTTCTCCACTTTCCTCTGTTAACATATTCATCCTAGGAAACCAATCAACATGTGGTGGGCGCAGGTCACCTGGAGACACTGCATATAGGCCTTGCAGCAAACAGCCTTAGCTAAGATCCAGGCTGACAGCCAGTGTCATTGGCAGGTGTGAGTGCTCACGTTTGAGTGAATGAACTTTCAGACAACAGGCAGCCTTTAGGCACTGAGTCACCCTCTACAACCTAGTGTAATTATCTCAATAGGAAACCTATGAACTCATCTCAGAAGTCAAGAATTAGAACACTGACAACATCCCAAAAGCATCCTCATCACTATGCCCCAGTCCTCTGAGGCACTAATTACTACTTAGACTTTTGGCACTATATTTGAATTTTGCTGTTTTTCAACTATGCATCAGTTCAGTTCAGTTCAGCAGCTCAGTCGTGTCCAACTCTTCATAACCCAACTATATATAAACTATTTCAAACAGTGAGAACATTTTTTATTTCTAGTTACATTTGCTGAATATTTTTAAAGAAATCTCTTTCTTTTGCCTATAATTTTGGCTTATTTCCATTATGGTATATTCCCTTTTTGAGTAATTTATGATTTTTGTGCATTCTGCTATTTAAGGATATTTGGTTTCACATAAATAGTTTTGGTATACATCTGTGTGTGCAAATGTTCAATATGTTGTTGGATGTACCTAGTAGTAGATTTGTTGTCTTGGGAGCTGACTGTGGCTCAGATCATGAACTCCTTATTGCCAAATTCAGACTTAAATTGAAGAAAGTAGAGAAAACCACTAGACCATTCAGGTAGGACCTAAATCAAATTCCTTATGATTATACAGTGGAAGTGAGAAATAGATTTAAGGGCCTAGATCTGATAGATAGAGTGCCTGATGAACTATGGATGGAGGTCCCTGACATTGTACAGCAGACAGGGATCAAGACCATCCCCATGGAAAATAAATTCAAAAAAGCAAGATGGCTGTCTGGGGAGGTCTTACAAATAGCTGTGAAAAGAAGAGAAGCGAAAAGCAAAGGAGAAAGGAAAGGTATAAGCATCTGAATGCAGAGTTCCAAAGGATAGCAAGGAGAGATAAGAAAGCCTTCCTCAGTGATCATTGTAAAGAAATAGAGGAAAACAACAGAATGGGGAAGACTAGAAATCTCGTCAAGAAAATTAGAGATACCAAGGGAACATTTCATGCAAAGATGGGCTCGATAAAGGACAGAAATGGTATGGACCTAACAGAAGCAGAAGATATTAAGAAGAGGTGGCAAGAATACACAGAAGAACTGTACAAAAATGATCTTCATGACCCAGATAATCACAACGGTGTGATCACTGACCTAGAGCCAGACATCCTGGAATGTGAAGTCAAGTGGGCCTTAGAAAGCATCACTACAAACAAAGCTAGTGGAGGTGATGGAATTCCAGTTGAGCTATTTCAAATCCTGAAAGATGATGCTGTGAAAGTGCTGCACTCAATATGCCAGCACATTTGGAAAACCAGCAGTGGCCACAGGACTGGAAAAGGTCAGTTTTCATTCCAATCCCAAAGAAAGGCAATGCCAAAGAATGCTCAAACTACTGCACAATTGCACTCATCTCACACGCTAGTAAAGTAATGTTCAAAATTCTCCAAGCCAGGCTTCAGTAGTATGTGAACTGTGATCTTCTAGATGTTCAAGCTGGTTTTAGAAAAGGCAGAGGAACCAGAGATCAAATTGTCAACATCTGCTGGATCATGGAAAAAGCAAGAGAGTTCCAGAAAAACATCTATTTCTGCTTTATTGACTATGCCAAAGCCTTTGACTGTGTGGATCACAATAAACTGTGGAAAATTCTGAAAGAGATGGGAATACCAGACCACCTGACCTGCCTCTTGAGAAATCTGTATGCAGGTCAGGAAGCAACAGTTAGAACTAGACAAGGCACAACAGACTGGTTCCAAATTGGGAAAGGAGTACGTCAAGGCTGTATATTGTCACCCTGTTTATTTAACTTACATGCAGAGTACATCATGAGAAACGCTGGACTGGAAGAAACACAAGCTGGAATCAAGACTGCCGGGAGAAATATCAATAACATCAGATATGCAGATAACACCACCCTTATGGCAAAAAGTGAAAAGGAACTAAAAAGCCTCTTGATGAAGATAAAAGAGGAAAGTGAGAAAATTGGCTTAAAGTTCAACATTCAGAAAACGAAGATCATGGCATCCGGTCCCATCACTTCGTGGGAAATAGATGGGGAAACAGTGGAAACAGTGTCAGACTTTATTTTCTTGGGCTCCAAAATCACTGCAGATGGTGATTGCAGCCATGAAATTAAAAGACGCTTACTCCTTGGAAGGAAAGTTATGACCAACCTAGATAGCATATTCAAAAGCAGAGACATTACTTTGCCAACAAAGGTCCATCTAGTCAAGGCTATGGTTTTTCCAGTGGTCATGTATGGATGTGAGAGTTGGACTGTGAAAAAGGCTGAGCACCAAAGAATTGATGCTTTTGAACTGTGATGTTGGAGAAGACTCTTGAGAGTCCCTTGGACTGCAAGGAGATCCAACCAGTCCATTCCAAAGATCAGTCCTGGGTGTTCTTTGGAAGGACTCATGCCGAGGCTGAAATTCCAATATTTTGGCCACCTCATGGGTTCACAAAGAGTTGGACACGACTGAGCGACTGAACTGAACTGAATGTACATATTCCCTTAACCTTAATAAATAAAACTGTTAATGATGTCTGAGATGACTTCACAGTGTTCCTCCTGAGGTCATTATGTTGTGGGAGGGTGACTCAGTACTTAATGGCTGCCTGTTATCTGAAAGTTCATTACTTCAAATGTGAGCACTCACACTGCACCAGTGATATTGGTTGTCAGTCTGGACCTTAGCTAAGACTGTTTGTCGAATGACCTTTATGCAGCCTTTCCAGGTACCTGGGTTCATCATATGCTGATTGGTTTCCTAAGAAGAATATCCTAACAGAGGACAGAGGAGAGTCTATTACTTTTCATACTTAATCCAAACATCACCATTTCTGTTCTATTATCTCTGTAAAAGGAGTCAGGATACCCCAGCAAGTTTCAATGGGAAGGAGAATTGTTGTTTTTCAATCACTGAGTTGTGTCCAACTATTTGTGACCCCATGGATTGCAGCACACCAAGGCCTCCCTGTCCCTCACCATCTCCTGAAGTTTGCCCAAGATCATTTCCATTTCATTGGTGATGCCATCCTGTCATCTCATCCTCTGATGCCCTCTTCTTTTGCCTTCAATCTTTCCCAGGATCAGGGTATTTTCCACTGAGTCAGCTCTTTGCATCAGGTTGCCAAAGTATTGGAACTTCAGCTTCAACATCAATCCTTACAATGAGTATTCAGGGTTGATTTCCTTTAGGATTGACTAGTTTGATCTCCTTGCTGTCTAAGCGTCTCTCAAGAGTCTACTCCCTTGACAAATAGCTAAAAGAGAGAGAATAGAAGCCAAATAAAGATTAGGAAGTGACAAGTTTCTAGAAGGTCATGTATGAACTGAATATTGCTTGATCTGTAAAAGAACTATCAATTATTGATAGAATTTAGTAGTACAGACACAGGGTCTTTTGTGTTTGAATTATAAAATTCTGAGAACCTTTTTAAGTGTTTAAGACATGGCAAAGAAAATGCTAGAGGAGTCTCTAGCAATAATCAAGGGAAAGGTAAGAGACTGAAATAAGTCAGTAACCTTTAAATTTTACATAAGGAGATGGAATTGCAAGATATCAGGTAACCAGAAGCAGTCAAACCTAGTCATCTATTTATGTCAAGATTTGAGTGAAGAGGAAAAGAAAAGTTTTCAGTTTTCTGACATGGGTGATTGAACAGATGGTAATGCCATGTGTTCAGATACAGGAGAAAAAAATAGATATTTTTAGATATTCAAATCGAGGATTTCCCAGGAAAGCCCAGAAAGAGATGTGAACAGCTAGATATGTGAATCAGAAGACTGAAAATTTTTGGATGTAGCAAATTTCCTGTCTTGAGAATACAGATAGTTTTTAAAACCCCAAGAACGCATTAGATAATCCAGAGTCTGTGTAGAGTAAGATGATCAAAGACCAGGCTTTTGTGAACAACAGGTAAATAGATAAGAAGCCTGCCAGAAAGACTGAGAAGGACCTATAAGAAAGAGGAGAATCATGGCAGAGAGAAATAATGAAGATAAGAGAGGGATCTTTGGCAGGGAACAGTCACTGGTGTAAAATATTGCAGTGTAGTTAAAGCCCGAAAAGACCATTAACCTTTTTTTTCCTTTTTCTCCAAAATTTCTGTAGAGGATTAAAAATAGTTCAGGTGGCAAAATATGCATTCTTCTGGATTGAAGTGAATATCTAGAGTGAGAAATTAGAGACTGTAAATGTATATTAGTTTTTTTAATCAATGAATGTGTGAATGAATGAATGTATAAATACATACATGAATGAATGAAAGTAAGTGTTCATAGTTATTTCATGGTGGTTAGAAAACACCTTAGAAGGTCACAGTGGAAAATTTTAAATTAAGATTATGAGTAACGTTATAACAGGAAATTTTGTTTTACTTTATTTAATTCAAAAGTTCTCCAATTTAAATCTTGTCATTTTGTGATGAAATATTTGTAGAAGTATTATTTTCCTAAAAAAAATACTGACATTAACTGGGCTTAACATTTTTTGAGCCCAGCAACTCAACACTTTGAGGAAGAAAAAACAGCAGTAGATAAATGGTGTTTGTTAGAATGCAGAACAAATTCATTTCATTTTATTTTATTTTGTTTTATAATGGGAGAAATTTAAGATTATCATTATCTCTGGGGAAAAACAAATAAATTTATAAGGAAGTTGAAAATATGGGGGCAAAATTACCTGATAATACAAAGTTCAGGGACCAGACTGGCACCATAATAAGGGTGCATAGTGCTATTTGGCAATTTGAAGTTTAGGTATTTCATGGGAAAATAAGTTACTTAAGTGATCAAGAATTTCACCATGCACTTCACAGTTATAAATCCAAAGTTGTCTCTAGCCAGAGGTCAGAGTGACAGCTATAACCCACTCTTCACGTAACTCTCAGAAGAATGAACACTAGGACACAAGCAAAATTATTTAAATGTTTATCACATGAAGAAGGCCAAGCAATTAAATACCAAATAAGAATTGATTGTCGTAATCCTATCTTCCTTAAAAGTTTCTCTCCAGTTAGACAGCAGCATCTGCCCCATTCCTTGAAAATATCTCTTCCAGAGAAGTTGGGAATTGATGAGTTCTTTTTTCAAAGTTGACTATCCTTGTTTCTCAAGTCCACCTAGCAGTGAGCTCTCTCTTGGTAACTATATGTGAGAAGGGAGAAGACTAACTTCTGCTACCAAACCAGCAAACCAGCATTACCTGCACATATGTACGTTTGTTTGTATGAGTTTCGATTCTTAAGGTGAAAAGACCACCTAAATATAAAAATAAAAATGGGTTCTTGTTTTCAGAAACATTCATATATAATTATTTGATCAATCAAGGCTATTAAAAAATAATATGATTCTCATTGAATTTATGAAACATTTTAAAACAACTTGATTGCTACCTAAATTGCACTTAAGTGCTTGCACATTTAACCTTTTTTAAAAAATTTTATTGTTTAGGTATAGTTGATTTACAACATTGTGTTAATTTCTGGTCACGGCAAAGTGACTCAGTTATACATATATATTATTTTTCACATTCTTTCCATTATGGTTTATCACAGGATGTTGAATATATTGCATATGTTATACAGTAGGATCTTGTTATTTATCCCTCCTATATATAACAGTTTGCATCTGTAAACTGAAGCTCCCAGTACTTCCCTCCCCCACCCCCACTCCACTTGGCAACCATAGGTCTGTCCTTTTTGTCTGTGCTTCTGCTGCTGCTGCTAAGTCACTTCAGTTGTGTCCCTGCGACCCCATAGACGGCAGCCCAACAGGCTCCCCCATCCCTGGGATTCTCCAGGCAAGAACACTGGAGTGGGTTGCCATTTCCTTTTCCAATGCATGAAAGTGAAAAGTGAAAGTGAAGTCGCTCAGTCATATCTGACCATTCGTGACCCCATGGACTGCAGCCCACCAGGCTCCTACATCCATGGGATTCTCCAGGCAAGAGTACTGGAGTGGGATGCCATTGCCTTCTCCCTTTGTCTGTGAGTCTGTTTCTATTTCATAGATATGTTCGTTTGAGCTGTATTTTAGATCCCGTATGTCAGTGATATCAAGCGGTATTTGTCTTTCTCTTTCTGACTTACTTCACTTGGTATAATAATCTCTAGGTACTTCCATGCTGCTACAAATAGCGTCATTTAATTATTTCTAATGGCCAGGTAATATTCCATTGTGTATACTGACCGTATATTCTTTACCCATTCATCTGCCAATGGACATTTAGGTTGTTTCCATGTCTTGGTTATTGTAAGTAGCACTGCTATGAGCAGTGCATGCATGCATCTTTTAATTATAGCTTTGTCTGGGTATATGCCCAGGAGTAGAATTGCTAGATCATATTGTAACTCTATTTTTACCTTTTTGAGAAACCTCCATACTGTTCTCCATAGTAGCTGCACCAATTTACATTCCCACTAACAGTGCAAGAGAATTCTGTTTGCTCCACACTCTGTCTAGCATTTATTATTTGTAGACTAGGGTGGTACCATATTGTAGTTTTGATTTGGCTTTCTCTAATAATAAAGGTGAAAAGGAAAGATATATATACCCATTTGAATGCAGAGTTCCAAATATAGCAAGGAGACATAAGAAAACCTTCCTCAGCAATCAATGCAAAGAAATAGAGGAAAAAAATAGAATAGGAAACACTTGAGATCTCTTCAAGAAAATTAGAGATACAAAGGGAACATTTCATGCAAAGATGGGCACAATAAAGGACAGAAATGGTATGGAGCTAACAGAAGCAGAAGATATTAAGAAGAGGTGGCAAGAATACACAGAAGAACTGTACAAAAAATATCTTCATGACCCAGTTAATCAGGATGGTGTGATCACTCACCAAGAGCCAGACATCCTGGAATGTGAAGTCAAGTGGCCTTAGGAAGCATTGCTATGAACAAAGCTAGTGGAGGTGATAGAATCCCCTTTGAGCTATTCCAAATCCTGAAAGATGATGCTGTGAAAGTCCTGCACTCAATATGCCAGCAAATTTGGAAACTCAGCAGTGGCCACAGGACTGGAAAAGGTCACTTTTCATTCCAATCCCAAAGAAAGGCAATGCCAAAGAATCCTCAAACTACCTCACAATTTCATTCATCTCACTGCAGATGATGATTGCAGCCATGAAATTAGAAGACACTTATTCCTTGGAAGGAAAGTTATGACCAACGTAGATAGCATATTCAAAAGCAGAGACATTACTTTGCCAACAAAGGTCTGTCTAGTCAAGGCTATGGTTTTTCCTGTGGTTATGTATGGATGTGAGAGTTGGACTGTGAAGAAAGCTGAGCACCGAAGAATTGATGCTTTTGAACTGTCGTGTTGGAGAAGACTCTTAGTCCCTTGGACTGCAAGGAGATCCAACCAGTCCATTCTGAAGGAAATCAGCCCTGGGATTTCTTTGGAAAGAATGATGCTAAAGCTGAAACTCCAGTACTTTGGCCACCTTATGCAAAGAGTTGACTCATTGGAAAAGACCCTGATGCTGGGAGGGATTGAGGGCAGGAGGAGAAGGGGATGACAGAGGATGAGATGGCTGGCTGGATGGCATCACCGAGTAGATGGACATGAGTTTGTGTGAACTCCGGGAGTCGGTGATGGACAGGGAGGCCTGGCATGCTGTGATTCATGGGGTCGCAAAGAGTCGGACACGACTGATCAACTGAACTGAACTGAACTGAACATGCTAATAAAGTAATCCTCAAAATTCTCTAAGCCAGGCTTCAGCAATACATGAACCGTGAACTTCCAGATGTTCAAGCTGGTTTTCGAAAAGGTAGACAAGAGATCAAATTGCCAACATCCTATGGATCATCGAAAAAGCAAGAGAGTTCCAGAAAAATATCTATTTCTTCTTTATTGACTATGCCAAAGCCTTTGACTGTGTGGATCACAATAAACTGTGGAAGATTCTGAAAGAGACGGGAGTACCAGACCACCTGACCTGCCTCTTGAGAAACCTGTATGCAGGTCAGGAGGCAACAGTTAGAACTGGACATGGAATAACAGACTGGTTCCAAATATGAAAAGGAGTATGTCAAGGCTGTATATTGTCACCCTGCTTATTTAACTTATATGCAGAGTACATCATGAGAAACGCTGGGCTGGAGGAAGCACAAGCTTGAATCAAGATTGGCAGGAGAAATATCAATAACCTCAAATATGCAGATGACACCACCCTTATGGCAGAAAGCAAAGAAGAAATAAGAACCTCTTGACGAAAGTGAAAGAGAAGAGTGAAAAAGGTGGCTTAAAGCTCAACATTCAGAAAACGAAGATCATGGCATCCGGTCCCATCACTTCATGGGAAATAGATGGGGAAACAGTGGAAACAGCATCAGACTTTATTTTTTTGGGCTCAAAAATCACTGCAGATGGTGACTGCAGCCATGAAATTAAAAGACCCTTACTCCTTGGAAGGAAAGTTATGACCAACCTAGACAGCATATTAAAAAGCAGAGACATCACTTTGCCAACAAAGATCCGTCTAGTCAAGGCTATGGTTTTTCCAGTGGTCATGTATGGATGTGAGAGTTGGACTATAAACAGAGCTGAGGGCCCCAAAATTGATGCTTTTGAACTGTGGTGTTGGAGAAGACTCTTGAGAGTTCCTTGGACTGCAAGGAGATCCAACCAGTCCAACCTAAAGAGATCAGTCCTGGGTGTTCATTGGAAGGACTGATGTTGAAGCTGAGACTCCAATACTTTGGCCACTTGATGCAAAGATCTGACTCATTTGAAAAGACCCTGATGTTGGGAAAGATCGAGGGCAGGAGGAGAAGGGGACGACAGAAGATGAGAATGTTTCATGGCATCACCGACTCAATGGACATGAGTTTGGGTAAACTCCAGAAGTTGGTGATGGATAGGGAGGCCTGGTGTGCTGCAGTTCACGGTGTTGGAAAGAGTCAGATGCAACTGAGCAAGTGAATTGAACTGAATAATAAGCAATACTGAGAATCTTTTCATGTGCCCATTGGTCATCTGTATGTGTTCTTTGGAGAAATGTTTGTTTAGGCCTTCTGATATTTTTTGATTGCTCTTTTTTTTCCCTGCTGAATTGTATTAATTGTTCATATATTTTGGAAATTAAACCCTTATTGGTTGTATCATTTGCAAATATTTCCTCCTAGTATGTTATCTTTTCTGTTTATCTTCTCCTTTGCCCCTGTGCCAAAGCTTATAAGCTTAATTAGGTCCCATTTATTTATTTTTGCTTTTATTTATATTGCCTTTGAGTCTGACCTAAAAAAATACTGGTGTGATTTATGTTAGAGAATGTTTTGCATATGATCTCTTCTAGGAGTTTTATGATATCTTGTTTTATATTAAGTCTTTAAGCCATTTTGAGTTTATTTTTGTGTGTGGTGTGAGGGTGTATTCTAACTTTATTGATTTATATGTGACTGTTCAGCCTCCTTACATCACTTGCTAAAGGTACCATCTTTTCCTCATTGTATATCCTTGCCTCCTTTGTTAAAGCTGAATTGTCCATAAGTGTGTCTGTCTTTCATTTGAATTATTTAATACCAGATCCATAGCATGTAACAGTTCACTTATCTAAATCCACTAAAAAGGCAAATTATTGTGAGAAATTTGGCTCCATAGAAAACATATAGATTTTGACAGTTTCTAATCAAATAAGAGTTTTACAGTTTGAACTTTCATAGCAACATTTTCTTGGTATAGGTAAGCAAAGCAAGGTGAGTAGTGTTGTATCAATCAAGGGTCTGACTAGTAGAAGCTGATGGGATCAAAAATGCCTTGAAACTATTCACCTAGAGTGAAATGCTAACAACTGCAGTGAAGTAATAATTATCATCTTTTGATTTTACCAGGGAACACGTTCTTGACTGAATAATCAATTAAAAAATGACCTTTTGTTATTTATTTTTAGAGATGTGTGGTCCTTACTGAGGTTAACGTGGCAATAAAGTTGTGTTTTTTATTTTGATTTGTGGAGTGTTTGGTGGAATGGCAGGTTGAGAAAAGTCCAAAAGCATTTCCTTCTACAGTGTGAAGGCAGTCAATTCAAAACCACGAGGCTGATTTAAATTACACGTATGGTGATCTAGACAGTGCCTTGATGGCTTTGAACGTTTGTACTGGCCAGAGTTTTTCACAGGATCAAGTGGGATGAAAATAAGATAGAGTTAAGGGGTAAAACTGAGATAGCAGGTACATTCAAGTGAAAGAGGAGTGATAGAGATTGAAGCGATGTTTTCTTTCAGGTGCTCTGGGGTCATGACTGTTCTCTCTACTTCCTTAATGATCTATACATAGGTAATCGGCTTGATTTGAAATTCTGAGTATCTAGGGGTCTGGGAAAAATACCTGGAAAATCTGTTAAAAAATAAATTGAAAGTAACAGTTGGTCAAAATTCTAGATGAGAAGTTAGCTAATAAATAGAGGGTATGGGAGAGAATTCAAATGAATAGGCTAAGTCCTGAAAATACTTGACGCAGGTTGTCATACAGAAGATTATAGACTGTATTTAGTAAATATTATAAAATCAACTCCAAGATGCTGTACATCTTTACAACTTTCAAATATATAATACAATATTATTAAGTATAATCACTATGCTGTACATTAGCTCACTAGAACTTACTCATCTTTTAATTGTAACTTTGCATTCTTTGACCAACATATCCCCCTTTTTCCCACCCCCCAGCTCCTGATAACCACCATTCTAACCATGATACAAGTGTAAGCTAATATTATGATGGTAGTTATTTTACAATATAGAAGCGTATCAAATCAGCACTTTAAACATACATAATGTATCAATTATATTTCAATAAAGCTTGAAAAAATGGGTGCTTACCTCATAGTGTTGTTTCAGGATTAATAGACTGCTTGTTATAGTACCTAGAATATACTAAGCATTCATAATAACTCTCGTTTTTGCAATGACATCAGGACTTGGAGTTGAAAAGCATTAATATTAACTGAGAGAGTGATAAAATAGGCCAATAGGAAAGTATATCAAAAATAGGCAGTGGTGAAAAGAGAACAGAATCCCCTGGTCTCTTGATGAAATGCCATATACTGGAAGAATATTATGTTAACTGTCTTTTTTCTTCCTCATTTTTTGGGTATATGGAATAAGGACTATGCTTCCATGGAAAGGGGTGTGGTGGGATATGGTATCATGGTAATTGTATTACAAAGTTTATGAGGACATAACAGGAGGTGAATTTTGGAGGAGAGTTATTTTTAGTATTCTACTCTAAGCACAATTATGGGGAGGGTCTGAGGCACAGTTGTTAAATTGATGACATTATGCCTGGATGGAACATTGAATTAGAAGGTCTTTTTTAAATTTTGTAGCCACATCTCAATAATCTGTAGAAGAACATGGAAAATTTAAAATTTTCCAACTGTCTATATCTTTAGTCACTCATTTGCTTCTTTCAGCTGCCTAATAGTGTCTACTTGATGAAAGATGAGCTAAGCTGAGTTATGGATTTTAAGGACATTTACCATGTCATAAAATAATTAAAAAATGGGAATATTGTGAAGAAATAGATTGGCTTCAAGAAATGGGTAACAAATGTAGTACAGATATTAGGTGCTATTGTAATTAAAGGGAGAGAGAGAACTAGCATTCTGGGTTGCACACCTTGAAAGTCTTCACCAAAACAGAGGAACTCTGAATTGTTGTAAAGCAGATCTGAACAGTTATACCTAGTTTCTATTCTAGGTAGAAAATATTTTATAGAAGGTCTTGAGAGCAAAGAAATTGAAACTAAATCAAAACAAGACACCAGGTGTCCCCTCCTAGACACCCCCACCCCTCTAAGAAAAACCGCCACCTGACTTCTAACATCAGAGATTTGCAACTAAAATTTCTAAAAAAATAATGTTTCTGATATTTATAAGTCAGGAAATCTGCATTTCTGTCATTCTTCGAGGCAATCAGATGCTGTAACTCTGGGCCATGCATGCCCTCTGGGCCGCTGCCTGCAGTAGAGTGGTCCCTCAGTGGCGGCATGGCCTTTCCAGGCCAACCCGACTCACTTCCTCCTTTTGTCAGTGTAGGCTTCCTTGTGGAAGAGCTTGCAACATCTGCTTTTCTCCATCTCTTGATCCTGATTTCAGTGTCTTTGTAAGTTTGACTACCCTGAGCCTTCTGTATAAAAAGGTATTATTAGATAAGTAAATAAGTAAATTAAAAGCTAGTAAAAAAGTATTTCCTGTCTCTTTTTTCACAAACTGCACACACCCATGTTCTCAGCCCAGATTCAAACAGGACACATTCCTGGCAAAACCTCCTGGCTTCAGGCATTCAGATCCTGTCACTATGGGCCATGCATGCCCATCAAGGGGTTTTGCTAGGAATGTTTTGTGTCTGGATTTAGGTTGAGAACATGGGTGTGTGCAGTTTGTGAACATTTCATGGAGAACCACATTTACAATATGTGTCTCCCCTGAGATAAAAAGGTGAAAAAAAGAATAAACAGAATCATTCTAAGATACGAACACCGCAAACATAAACGTTCAGTGTTTTGCAACTGTTGAGTTATTGCTAGTTTTATTGAAACATTAGACATTTGAATGCTTTATATTATAATTATACACAAGCCTGCAGGTCATGTTTGTTTACTCGTGACTCTCATTTGAATGAGAGAGTAACATAAGCAACTGAACAACATCCTGAACAAACACAGAAAGCAACAATCTTAGTGCTAGACCCTTTTTTGGCTAATATTAATACTTATCACTACTTGTTGCTGTTCTCTGTGATTCTTTTGGATTGTCTGCTAACCATTTAGCCTCAAACTGACTAAATTCCTGACTAGCCCTTTGTTGCTACTTAAATAAATTGTGTGTGTGTGTGTGTGTGTGTGCGCGCGCATGTGTACCCAGTCACTCAGTTGTGACCGGCTCTTTGTGACCCCATGGACTGCCATGGACTGCCATTATAGACATTCGCATGAATTAGTTTGCTGAGTCATCTTTATTGTCATTTTGATTTCTGTTAATGGACCAATTTCTGCCTTGACCTTCACATTTCACTTGATATTCACTTTCTTGGTTTCCTGTGATATTGAAACCTTAGCAAATTTTATCATGGATACTCTTTTGCTAATGTCCAAATTAAGTGTCGGAGAAGGCAATGGCACCCCACTCCAGTACTCTTGCTTGGAAAATCCCATGGATGGAGGAGCCTGGTAGGCTGCAGTCCATGGGGTTGCGAAGAGTCGGAGACGACTGAGTGACTTCACTTTCTCTTTTCACTTTCATGCATTGGAGAAGGAAATGGCAACCCACTCCAGTGTTCTTGCCTGGAGAATCCCAGGGATGGCGGAGCCTGGTGGGCTGCCGTCTATGGGGTCATACAGAGTCGGACACGACTGAAGCGACTTAGCAGCAGCAGCAGCAGCAAATTAAGTGTAGATTCGTGGCAGCTCTGTAAAAATGACACCTAAAGGAAGATGTGACTGACAGTTTGTCCACCCCAATCATTGAGAACACTGACAATTTTTACGTTTCAGCAGGAGGCTAGAAAAAATATGGATAAAATGAATGTTTTTATGGCATTCAGTTTGAAAAAGAATAAACAGCATGTAAATAAATGAACAGCGGCAACAAAGATAGAAACTTGAGCAATCTCTCTCTTTTGATAATCTAAAAATGTTCCTTTTGATCAAAAGAGCCAGAGTAGAATATAGCTCAGAGAGCAAATGCACACCTAAGCCTGACAAAACCTGAGAGAAGGTTGAATAGAACTGAACCTGGAGGAATGCACACATGCATATGCACACGCACGTACCCATAGAATTAAGAGTGAATGTATCCATGCATTCATTCAACAGATAGTTATTGAATGCCCAATATATGTCATCTGCCCTACTAGGCATGAAAAATTTGAAAAAAGAAATATGAATAAAACAATTCCTAATAAAAAGGAATTCAAATATGTGTCTAGAGATAAGCACACACATTAACAAGCAATGCAGCTTTTACAGTAATAGATAAATGTATGTATTAACAAGGGAGCACTGTGGAGAGGCATGTAATTTAGTTTGGTGGTACTAGGGGAGAAGCACGGAAGCCCTTCTATAAGAGTAGGCCAAAAAAGTTAAACTTTAAAGATTTCTTTCATTTATTCATTTCTTGAAAACAAATTTTTTTTGGAGTACCTACTATATGCCAGACAATGTTGCTGGTAATATGGCAGTGAAATAAACACTCTAGGGGATGACTTATATTTACAGTTTACAATTTAGTGGATGAGAGTCGAATGAGGCAAATCACAGGATACAAGTGAAGAGAAATCACCAGGTGATTTAATCTGGGCCTTAAAACACAAGACAAGGAGCAATGAGAAATTAAGCAGGAGGGTGGGGAAGGAGAGTGACATTAACATGGAAAGCATGTAGCTCATGTGAGTGTTTGGTATTGCTAGGAATTCAAATCACATATGGTTATGCATATATAATAGTAAATATTTATTAGCAACTGTCAGAGTCATATTATTTTTCTGATTGATTCCCTTAGGAATTATATGGAGTATGACAGGAATTATGGAAGAAGTGTATAAGGAGCCATGTAACAGTATATTTCAGCATCTGCATATTAAATCTTCACAAGTTGTCATCAAGTCATCTGCTCTTTAAACGATCTCTTAAGAATGAGGCAAAATATGAGAATCTCTGGTTGAAGAGACAAGAACTACATGGACACATAATGCACGGTGTTCTCTCAAGGTACTGTAGTAATTTATAATTGCAGGATTGCAGAAATCTGATGTAGAAGCCTTTTACAGAATATGAACAATGAGAGGGTGTTATAGCACCCAGAGTTTACTAAACGGATATAGTTTTCTTTCCATGGCACCATGTTATTTTGCAACAATTATATAAAAAAGAACAAAGTAAATATTTAGATGCTGATCACTGGACTAGATCAAAATATAATCTGATGTAGTGCTTATAACACTTGCTTTTCCAAAAACTTTGTAGTGTTTGGGTGCAAGAGCACATCATCCAATCTTGTCCCTGAATCGATCCCATCACATATGTTTAAAAGAGTTCAGGCCAGACAGCATCTTTTCCAGAAACCTAAGATGTTTGATTGCCAGGGAATTATATTCAGACTTGTTTCAAGTGTATGATTTAATAGGATACAGAAGACATCCTTCTAAACTGCTACTGGGAGAGGGCAGTCCTGACCAAGAAACTTGACACAACGTGGTTGAACTCTTCCTAAGAACTCTTTAACTGCAAATTGTCTAATGATGGCATGTCTAACATAGAACAGGACTTCAAAGAGTAAGCAATCAATAAATGTTGAGCTACAGCAGTCCACAGTAAAATGGTCCTTAAAAAAAAGTGAATCAACTTCACTGCCACCAAGATCTACTTCTTGAAGAGCAAAGGTGACGCACACAGATATTCATCAAGGCATATATATTGAAACAAAACAAATGAAAAAAGCAAATATTTATAACGTTAGGGATTGAATACCTAATTTTTCACCAAGTTAGTGCTGCTTGTTTTTTTTTTCCATGGAATATGACCCTTTTTTAGTGATATCGGTGTTATGGCTTTTTCACAGATCGGGATCTATTTCATAGATCTTTAGATGTTTGATAGGCTCTGGCATACATGAAATAAATTTCAGATAATTCATACCTGTATCTGTCTATCAGTCTAGTCTTGATAACACTTTCATTTCCTGGCTGTCAAGGGCAAGATATTTGAGAAACACTGACAAATTTCCAATGGAAAACTGGTTATGATTTTTACTACTTAATTTTTACCCAGTATCGCACATATAAAGAAGGGCTCTCTTACATATACTACCCGTATGTATCATAGTTAGTTCTAAATATCAAGCTGTAGTTTTACAACTTGAGGGAATGCCATAGTTTTTACTTATTTAAGGGTCATCTGGGGAAAAAAATCAGGAAACCTGTAAACTTGTAGAAAATCAAGAAGCATCTTTTATTAATGAATATATATTTTATATTCTGTCTCATAAAGCTTCAACACAAAGTTTATTCTTATTGTAATAGTTCAAAGTTTCAACACTAAAATAGTCTGTTATTCACTACCTCTTTATTGTGAACCTTTGTAAATGCTTTGAAATAGATTTTATTGACTCATGTATCATTCTTCCACTCACTTTTTCTCATCTTTTTTAAAAAGTTTTTAGCATGTATTTTACGTTCCTACATACACAATCAACTACCTTTATATTTCGTTTTGCATTTAAATTCTCAGCTTTTAAAACTCAATTCATTAACATAAACTGTCTACCTACTTCTCAGCATATTTACCATTAGTAATTCCTGTTATAACATTGTTAGAATACTCACTATTTGAAATGCTACTTTATATAACTCATAATTTTTGAGGTCGCAGTCTAGTTCATGGTGCCAGCATCTGAATTATTCAGCTTTCCCTGCACTCTTCACAGGAGGAACCATTAATATACATATCTTATTTTATTTCCCATCTGTGCCCAGTTCTCAAAGTTGGTCTCATTGGTTCAGAACCAGGTCTTACTAATGCTGGAAGCTATTGTGTTGCTCTAACCATAATCATGTGATATCTAGACAGTGTCGCACTAAGACCTGGGCTCCTCAGTGATAATCAAACTGCTTAGATATTTGCTACCAACAGGAGTGACGACCCAGGTCTCTTGGAGTGGGGCTCTTGGGAGGATCAAAGCTTTTCCTATTTCCAAAATTTTCAAGTAAAATAATCTGCTTTTGTATCCTAGAACTAGAGACATATCTTGAAAACTTGTCCTTGTTTTAAGATGATCAGTTTCCTTTCTTTTTGTCATTTCCTCTTATTAGAAGATAGCACTATTTTTCACTTCCAAACTCTTTAGAAATTCAATTCCAGGTACTTTATTTTCTCAGATTAGAAAAGTGAGTTAAATGACATTTTGGAAATGTTTCAAAATGATGAGACTTTAAATAGAGATTTGTGAATCAGATTTATATCCTATAGATTACTTGGTTCAGAGAGGTTCATAGTAATTCTGAATATTAAAGGGTTCAATTTTCATTGAAATAATATTCATAAATCTTACGGAAAAAATCAGATAATAAGAAGGTAGAGAATAAGGTGGATGCGAAGCAGTAGGAGGGGAAAGGCGAGAAGGAAAAGAAGGAAAAAGAGGGAAAGCAATACTCTTTTTAGTTCATTCTGAGAGTCCTTTTTATCCTTAAGCTTTATATATTGTGTAATACTAACATCCCTGAGACATTAGCCACTGTCTCCACTACTTTAAGGAAACATAAAGTTGGGAGTTAGGATGTGCTCAACACTACTAATTGGTAGTATCTATTTCACAGTTGGTTTCCAGTATTGGAAAAAAGTTCAGAACTTCATAGTCTATCATTTACTACATGAGTAAGCAGCTGGGAGCTATTCATCATGAATGTGACTGAAAGTAGAGGCAATTCAATACTTCCTTAAAGATTGCAGTGTGTATTTATGATTTTAAACCTATTGATTTTTGAAAAGTGTACTATCTTTCTTTGATTTTATATAGATTTGTCTTTAATTATCTTGTAGTTCATGTTCTGATATATCATTACTGTGAAATGCCACTGCTGATCTTGTTCTCAGACTGAAATGACTTTGTCTACCCAGTCATTTCTTATTTCATTTATTTTTCTGGGATGGTGAAAATGACAAGTGCTAGCCAACTTCTGTAGATTGATGGAAAGGAAAATTAAGAATGATTTGGACTGGCACTAAAAATAACTCACTAAATCCTCAAAGTGTCAAAACACTATATTCATGTCCTCTGAAAATTTGTTTACTTTAAGGGATACATGTTTAACTTTTTTTAAATTATTTTAAAGAGTAGAGCTGCATTTAGACAAACTGACATAAAGGTTTACAACTTCATTTATGCATTAAAATAAACTGTCATTTAGGGAGAACGTAGTAACATAAAAAATAATACAAACAACAATATGATTAAACCTCATATATTTAACCAGTAAGTGATATCACACATGTAACTCGCTTCAGACTATTAATTTTTTCTTCCCTCTTTACTGTATTTTACCTTTGTTTTTGTTGTTACGAACAACCCTGAATCAAAAAACACACAAGTAAATAGCAATTGTATCCTCAATGAGCACAATATGGAAAAATAAATCCATAGTCCTCCAAAGGATATGAAATGCTTTGATTGCTATGAATGTCTCTTCTCCAATCACTTTCAAGCTTCTAGTATGAATGTCCCCAAGAGATTCAATTTCCCAAGTATATCAGTTAAATTTTGTTCAGTATGCCACCACTCCAACACTTGTGGTTTAAATCAATAATTTTATTTTGGTGGGAGGGGGTGGTAGTGGTGGTCCCAATTCTATGAATTCACTGGAAAGTTCTAATTCAGATAGTCCAGCTGATCACGGGTTAGTAGGCAGCTTGACTGGGTCACTGATGTCCCAAACCATGTCTGACAGCATATTCAGTGTCAGTTTAAGAATGAGGATGATTCGGGTAGTGTTTCTCGTCATCCAGGTGCTGCTTGCCTCACTCACAGAGTAGCTGGTTGTGGAGTTCCCAGGAGCAGCGAGATCAGGCATGCCTCGCTCAAAGCAGGAGCTTTGAGCTTTCTCTGTGTCACATTTCCATGAATCCAGTTAAGTCACAGGGCTAGAGGTACAAGTCAATATGGGACAGGGATATGCAAAGGCAGAATGAAAGGGTGGGTTATTGCTATTTTTTTCAAATTCATTTTTACATTCATTGGGAGATACGATTGCTAGAAATATTTACTTTATATTTATTTAGTATTTAATAATTCTATTACAATTAAAATATTCCTAACATATGCTGGGCTCCAGAGAAACATTGGTAAAGATAAAAAATATGCAATGGATAGCCTGGGAATTATAGGTTTTAGTATCTTCAATACCTTTGACAAAAATACCTCTTACATGCCAAATGACAGTGTATTCCCAAGATTATATGATTATTGAAAAACTCTTTATACTAAAATGTCACTAACTAAAATGTCTACAGAAGCAAGATAGCATGAATTTTGTCAGTCAAACAAGGTATACGATGAGGAGGATAGGTGAAGATATTTTGATCTATTGAGTATGGGTTCTGTGTATTATTTTAAAAGCAAAATTTTCAAATATTGAGACCTCTGAGAAAAATGTGATGACAGAATAAGATTCACATGCCACCAGATGTGATTTATATATATATATACATATACTGAATACATATATTCTTTTTCAGATTATTTTCCCTTGTAGGTTATTACAAAATATTGAATATAGTTCCCTGCATTATACAGGAGGTCCTCATTGGCTATGTATTTATATATAGCAGTAGGTATCTGTTAATCCCAACTTTCTAATTTACCCATCCCTAACCCCTTTCCCCTTTGGTAACTATGTTTGTTTTCTATGTCTGTGGGTCTATTTCTGTTTTGTAAGGTCATTTATATCATTATAAGATTGTACATATAAGCAATATCATATATTTGTCTGGTTCTCTGTCTGGTTTACCTCACTTATATGACAATCTCAAGGTCTAACCACATTGCTATATATGGCATTATTTCATTTCTCTATGGCCGAGTAACATTCCATTGTACATATATATCCCATCTTGTTTTTCAATTCATCTATTGATGAGCATTTAGGTTGTTTGCATGCCTTGGCTATTGTAAACAGTGCTGCTGTGAACATTGGGTGCTCTGTTGTTGTTCAGGCGCTCGGTCATGTCTGACTCTTTGCAACCCCATGGACTGTAGCACGCAAGGCTTCTGTGTCCTTCACCATCTTCTGGAGCTTTCTCAGACTCATGTCCATTGCCATCCAACCATCTCATCCTCTGTTGTCCCCTTCTCCTGTCTTCAATCTTTCCCAGCATCAGTATCTTTTCCAATGAGCTGGCTCTTCACATCAGGTGGCCAAAATATTGGAGCTTCAGCTTCAGCATCAGTCCTTCCAATGAATATTCAGGGTTGATTTCCTTTAGGATTGACTGATTTGATCTACTAATACCAGAGTTCAAAAGCATCAATTCCTCGGCACTCAGCCTTCTTTATGGTCCAACTCTCAAAACTGTACAAAACTAATGGGAAAACCATAGCTTTGACTGTATGGAGCTTTGTTGGCAAAGTGATGTCTCTGCTTTTTAATATGCTGTCTAGGTTGGTCATAGTTTTTCTTTTAAGGAGCAAATGTCTTTTAATTTCATGGCTGCAGTCAACATCTGATTTTGGAGCCAAGAAAATAGTCTGTTACTCTTTCTATTGAAGTGATGGGACTGGATGCCATGATCTTAGTTTTTTGAAAGTTGAGTTTTAAACCAGCTTTTTCACTCTCCTCTTTGACCTTCATCAAGAGGCTTTTTTGTTCCTTTTTGCTTTCTGCCATAAGGGCACTGTCATCTGCATATCTGAGGTTACTGATATTTCTCCTGGCAATCTTGATTCCAGCTTGTGCTTTATCCAGCCTGGCATTTCACATGATGTATGCTGCGTGTAAGTTAAATAAGCAGGGTGACAATATACAGCATTGACATGCTCCTTTCCCAATATTGAACCAGTCTGCTGTTCCATGTCTGGTTCTAACTGTTGCTTCTAACCCGCATACAGGTTTCACAAAAGGCAGGTAAAGTGGTCTGGTATTCCCATCTCTTTAAGTATTTTCCACAGTTTGTTGTGATCCACAGAGTCAAAGGCTTCATTTTTTAGAATTTGAAATAGATCAGCTGGAATTCAATCACCTCCACTCGCTGTGTTCACAGTGATGCTTTCTAGGGCCCACTTTATTTTGTATTCCAAGATGTCTGGCTTTATGTGAGTGATCACACCATTGTGGTTATCTGGGTCATGAAGATCTTTTTTTGTATAGTTCTGTGTATTTTTGCCACTTCTTCTTAATGTCTTCCTCTTCTGTTAGGTCCATATTGCTTCTGTCCTTTATTGTGCCCATGTTTGCATGAAATGTTCCCTTGGTATCTCTAATTTTCTTGAAGATATCTCTAGTCTTTCCCATGCTATTGTTTTCCTCTATTTCTTTGCACTGTTCACTTATGAAGACTTGCTTATCTCTCCTTGCTATTTTTTGGAACTATGTGCATTCAGATGCACATATCTTTCCTTTGCTCCTTTGCATTTTTCTTCTCTTCTTTTCTCAGCTATTTGTAAGGTCTCTTCAGATAGACATTTTGCCTTTTTAAATTCATTTTTCTTGGGAATGGTTTTGATCACCACCTCCTGTACAATGTTAGGAACCATTTATCAGATCTAATCACTTGAGTCTATTTGTCACTTAACTGTATAATTGTAAGGGGTTTGATTTAGGTCATACCTGAATAGCCTTTCTCTGGGATTGGAATGAAAACTGACCTTTTCCAGTCCTGTGGCCACTGCTGAGTTTTCCAAATTTGCTGGTATATTGAGTGCAGCACTTTCATAGCATCATTTTTCAGAATTTGAAATAGCTCAACTGGAATTCCATCACCTCCACTAGCTTTCTTCATAGTGATGCTTTCGAAGGCAAACTCGACTTCACATTCCAGGATGGCTGGCTCTAGGTGAGTGATCATACCATCATGATTATCTTGGTCATGAAGCTCTTTTTTGTACAGTTCTTCTGTGTATTCTTGCCACCTCTTCTTAATATCTTCTGCTTCTGTTAGGTCCATATCATTTCTGTCCTTTATGGAGCCTATCTTTGCATGAAATGTTCCCTTGGTATCTCTAATGTTCTTGATGAGATCTCTAGTCTTTCCCATTCTGTTGTTTTCCTCTATTTCTTTGCATTGATCGCTGAGGAAGGCTTTCTTATCTCTCCTTGCTATTCTTTGGAACTCTGTATTCAGATGCTTATATCTTTCCTTTTCTCCTTTGCTTTTTGCTTCTCTTCTTTTCACAGCTATTTGTAAGGCCTCTTCAGACAACCATTTTGCTTTTTTGCATTTCTTTTCCATGGGGATGATCTTGATCTCTGTCTCCTGTACAATGTCACGAACCTCCATCCATAGTTCATCAGGCACTCTGTCTATCAGATCTAGTCCTTTAAATCTATTTCTCACTTCCACTGTATAATCATAAGGGATTTGATCTAGGTCCTACCTGAATGGTCTAGTGGTTTTCCCTACTTTCTTCAATTTCAGTCTGAATTTGGCAATGAGAAGTTCATGATCTGAGCCACAGTCAGCTCCCAGTCTTGTTTTTGCTGACTGTATAGAGCTTCTCCATCTTTGGCTGCAGAGAATATAATCAATCTCATTTCGGTTTGACCATCTGGTGATGTCCATGTGTAGAGTCTTCTCTTGTGTTGTTGGAAGAGGGTGTTTGCTATGACCAGTGCATTTTCTTTGCAAAACTATATTAGCCTTTGCCCTGCTTCATTCTGTACTCCAAGGCCAAATTTGCCTGTTACTCCAGGTATTTCTTGACTTCCTACTTTTGCATTCCAGTCCCCTATAATGAAAGAACATCTTTTTTGGGTGTTAGTTCTAAAAGGTCTTGTCAGTCTTCATAGGACCATTCAACTTTAGCTTCTTCAGCATTACTGATTGGGGCATAGACTTGGATTACTGTGATAGTGAATGGTTTGCCTTGGAAACGAACAGAGATCATTCTGTTGTTTTTGAGATTGCATCCAAGTACTGCATTTTGGACTCTTTTGTTGACCATGATGGCTACTCCATTTCTTCTAAGGGATTCCTGCCCACAGTAGTAGATATAATGGTCATCTGAGTTAAATTCACTCATTCCAGTCCATTTTAGTTCACTGATTCCTAGAATATCGACGTTCACTCTTGCCATCTCCTGTTTGACCACTTCCAATTTGCTTTGATTCAAGGACCTAACATTCCAGGTTCCTATGCAATATTACTCTTTACAGAATCGGACCTTGCTTCTATCACCAGTCACATCCACAACTGGGTATTGTTTTTGCTTTGGCCCCATCCCTTCATTCTTTCTGCATCTCACACACTAGTAAACTAATGCTCAAAATTCTCCAAGCCAAGCTTCAGCAACACATGAACCGTGAACTTCCAGATTTTCAAGCTTGATTTAGAAAAGGCAGTGGAACCAGAGATCGAATAGCCAAAATCCGCTGGATCATCAAAAAAGCAAGAGACTTCCAGAAAAACATCTATTTCTGCTTTATTGGCTATGCCAAAGCCTTTGACTGTGTGGATCACAATAAACGGTGGAAAATTCTGAAAGACATGGGCATACCAGACCACCCGACCTGCCTCTTGAGAAATCTATATGCAGGTCAGGATGCAACAGTTAGAACTGGACATGGAACAACAGACTGGTTCCAAATACGAAAAGGAGTACATCAAGGCTGTATATTGTCTTCCTGCTTATTTAACTTCTATGCAGAGTACATCATGAGAAACACTGGGCTGGAAGAAGCAAAAGCTGGAATCAAGATTGCCAAGAGAAATATCAATAAACTCAGATATGCAGATGACACCACCATTATGGCAGAAAGTGAAGAGGAACTAAAGAGTCTCTTGATGAAAGGGAAAGAGGAGAGTGAAAAAGTTGGCTTAGAGCTCAACATTCATAAAATGAAGATCATGGCATCCGGTCCCATTACTTCATGGGAAATAGATGGGGAAACAGTGGAAACAGTGTCAGACTTTATTTTTCTGGGCTCCAAAGTCACTGCATATGGTGATTGCAGCCATGAAATTAAAAGACACTTACTGCTTTGAAGGAAAATTATGACCAACCTAGATAGCATATTGAAAAGCAGAGACATTACTTTGCCAAAAAAGGTCTGTCTAGTCAAGGCTATGGTTTTTCCAGTGGTCATGTATAGATGTGAGAGTTGGACTGTGAAGAAAGCTGAGCACCAAAGAATTGATGCTTTTGATTATGGTGTTGGAGACAACTCTTGAGAGCCCCTTGGACTGCAAGGAGATCCAACCAGTCCATTCTAAAGGAGATCAGCCCTGTGTGTTCATTGGAAGGACTGATGCTAAAGCTGAAACTCCAATACTTTGGCCACCTCATGCGAAGAGTGGGCTCACTGGAAAAGACCCTGATGCTGGGAGGGATTGGGGGCAGGAGGAGAAGGGGATGACAGAGGATGAGATGGCTGGATGGCATCACTGACTCAATGGATGTGAGTTTGAGTGAACTCCGGGAGTTGGTGATGGACAGGGATGCCTGGAGTGCTGCAATTCATTGGGTCGCAAAGAGGCGGACACGACTGAACGACTGAACTGGAACTAGAACTGGATAGCCTAGTGGTTTTCCCTACTTTCTTCAATATAAGTCTGATTTTTTCAATATGGAGTTTGATCCTGAGCCAGGGTTAGGTCCTGGTCTTATTTTTGCTGACCATTAGAACTTCTCCATCTTCAGTTGCAAAGGATATTATCATTCTGATTTTGGTATTGACCATCTGGTGATGTCCATGTGTAGAGTCATCTCTTGTGTTTTTGGAAGAGGGTGTGTGCTGTGACCAGTGCAATCTCTGGCAAAACTCTGTAGCCTTTGCCCTGCTTCATTTTGTACTCCAAGACTAAACTTGCCTATTACTCCAGGTATCTCTTTACCTCCTACTTTTGCATTCCAGTCCCCTGTAATGAAAAGGACATCTTTTTTTTGGTGTTAGTCCTAGAAGGTCTTGTAGGTCATCATAGAACTGTTCAACTTCAGCTTCTTTGGCATTAGTGGTTGGGGCATAGACTTGGATTGTTGTGAAAGTGAATTTTTTGCCTTGGAAATGAACAGAGATCATTCTGTCATTTTTGAGATTGCATCCAAGTAGTGCATTTCAATGTCTTCTGTTGACTCTGTGGCTACTCCATTTTCTTCTAAGGGATTCTTGCCCACAGTAGTAGATATAATGGTCATCTGAATTAAATTCGCCCATTCTAGTCCATTCTAGTTCACTGATTCCTCAAATGTCAATGCTCACTCCTGCCATCTCCTATTTGACCACTTCCAATTTACCTTGATTCATAGACCTAACATTCCAGGTTCCTATGCAATATTGTTCTTTACAGCATCAGATTTTACTTCCATCAAGAGTCACACCCACAGCTGGGTGTTGTTTCCTCTGGCTCAGCCTCTTCATTACTTCTGGAGCTATTTCTCTGCTCTTCTCCAGTAGCATATTGTGCACCTACCACCCTGGGGAGTTCATCTCTCTATGTCATATCGTTTTGCCTTTTCATACTGTTCATGGGGTTATCAAGGTAAGAATGCTGAAATGGCTTGCCATTCCCTTCTAAGAGGATCACATTTTTTGAGAAGTCTCCACCATGATCCATCCGTCTTGAGAAGTCCTACACAGAATGGCTCATAGTTTCATTGAGTTAGACAAGGCTATGATCCATCTGATCCATTGGTCAGTTTTCTGTGATTGTGGTTTTCCTTTTGTCTCCCCTCTGATGGATGATGATAAGAGGCTTATGGAAGCTTCCTGGTGGGAGGGACTGGCTGTGGGAAAAACTGGGTTTTCTCTGTTGGGCAAGGCCATTCTTAGTCAATCTTTAATCCAGTCTTCTGCTGATGAATGGGGTTGTGTTCCTTCCCTGTAGTTTTGCCTTCAAAAGGACTTATGCCAGCACACAACTATTGTAGTCAGTGCCCATGACCCTGTGGCACAGCACTATTGACCCCTGCCTCTGTCGGAGACTCCCAGACACCCACAGGCAAGTCTGGCTCAGTCTCTTATGGGGTCATTGCTCCTTTCTCCTGGGTCCTGGTGTGCCCCAGGCTTTGTTGTGCCCTCCAAGAGTCTGTTTCCCCAGTCCAGGGGAGGTTCTGTAATCAAATCCTACTGGTCTTCAAAGTCAAATTCCCTGAGGATTGTCAGTCCCTTTGCTGAATCCCCAGGTTGGGATATCTGTTGTGGGCCCTAGAATTTTTGCAACAGTGTGAGAACTGCTTTGGTATAATTGTTTCCAGTTTGTCTCCTCAGCAGCTCCATAGTGGAGCTTATGGATACCTCCTCCAAAAGGACTTATGCCACAGGCCATGCTTCCCAGGCCTGCAGCCAGAGCCCCTGTCCCTGCAGCATGCCACTGCTGACCCGTGCCTCCACAGGAGACACTCAAATACTTAAAGGCAGGTCTGGTTCAGTCTCTTGTGGAAGTGACTGCTCCTTTTCCCTGGGTCCTGGTGTGCACAATGTTTTGTTTCCACCCTCCGAGTATCTCTGGCGTGTCTGAAATTTGATTTTAAACATGACTGTGTCCTTCCTACAACCTTGTTGGGGTTTCTCCTTTGCTTTTGGATGTGGGGTATTTTTTTTGGTGGGATCTGACATTCTCCTGTCCATGGTTGTTCAGCAACCAGTTTTGATTTTGGTGTTCTCTCAGGAGAACATAAGCGCATGTCCTTCTACTGCACCATATTAGATTATCATTGGAGTGCATGCATCTTTTCAAATTAGAATTTTCCCCAGATATATACCCAGGAGTGTGATTGCAGGATCATATGGTATCTCTACTTTCAGTTTTGTCAGGAGTTGCCATACTGTTCTCCACAGTGGCTTTACCAATTTGCATTCCCATCAACATTGCATGAGGGTTCCTTTTTCGCTACACCTTCTCCAGCATTTATTATTTATGGACATTTGATGATGGCCATTCTGACTGATGTGATGTGATACCTCATTGTAGTTTTAATTTGCATTTCCCTAATAATTAGTGATGTTGAGCATTTTTCCATGCACGTGTGTGTCTATTTAGAATGATACAATAACTTCTAAGTACAAAATCATTTCATAAAATGTATGATGAGATGATTGCAAAGATTAAAAACTCTCAAAAAGAAGTAGCCAGGTAGTTTTGGAACATTTACAACTAGATAGGCAAAAACCATTGCTTAAAAGCACAAATATGTTTGTTAGTCTTATTTAGGAATGAAAGGGCTTCCCAGATGGTGCTTGTGGTAAGGATACCTGCCTGCCAATGTAGGAGGCATAAGAGATGCAGGTTCAATCCCTGGGTTGGGAAAATCTCCTGGAGAAGGGAATGGCAACCATTCCAGTATTCTTGCCATGGACAGAGGAGCCTGGCAGGCTATACGGTCCATATGATCCCAAAGAGTTGGACACAACTTAAGTGATTTAGCACATAAGGGATGAAAGGAAAGTGAAAAATCAGAAGATCCAAAAGTCTTCATTAGATTTATGAGGAAATCAGGTTCTTTAAGATTTTTAATATTTGTACTGGCTGACCTCCTTGTCCTTCCCCCAATAAATATATCCCCATAAAAATAAAGCTGAGAGATACATGTGTATAGATTAATTTATGAAGCTTATATAAGTAAGATTATTTATTTTAATATACTTTATCTTAGAACAAATATAGATGCCACAGGCATACTGCATGTGCCAAGATAGTAGAGCAGAATGTTTTTCTAGACATTTTTTTGTGCTCTAGTTTGTTGCATATGAAAGAATTTTCTATCCTTCCTGTATTAGTGAGGATACTTATATTTGGACAGAACATCAACTTAAATTGGCTTAAACAAAAGCGATAATTTATTGATTTATTTAATTAGAAATTCAGAGAACAGCCTGGCTTTCACCATGTCTGTCTGTATCCAGATCCTAGGACTTGCTTTCTTTTCCTGTGGCTTACTTTTCAGGCATGCTTCCATTATATTTATGCTGGCATAAATAGGCAGCAGTGGCTCCAGACTTATCTGTAACAATGTACCAAACTCAGGGAAAGAAAGAAGCAAAATTTGGGGATGGAATCTGATTTGGTTTAGACTGGATAACCCAGCACCATCTGACCTAATCACCAAGACCAGCATAATGAAATGTGCTGATTAGCCATGTGGTATGTTGCTCATGTCTGGAGATGAGGGGTGTTTCAAGCACCATTCAATCCATTAGAAATGAAAATGGGAAAGAGAACCAGAGTATTGTTACCAGAAAGGCCACAGAAATTTGTCAGGCAAATACACTAGGCTTTGTAAAAAATATAAAAAAACATGATATATATTCAAATTCATGGTTTACATTTATCTTGGTATTAAATGCCATAACAGAAAAATAAACAATAGAAGAATGAAGTAGTGTATCACTTATAGTGCATTTCCACTAGTATGAATAAAAAGCTGGTATGGTGGGATTTGTATAGATATATATTGAAAAAATAAATTCCAGTGAAATACAACTGTACACTAATATGAGGTATTTTTCAATCATATTATTTTTCTACTCTGTTGCTTCTATTTTAATAGGCTAGTCAGCACAGTATTACTTAAGGGCATGGCATGATACTTAATAGCTGCTGAAAACAATACTTCCTATTTTAATTACATGAATACTCTAATTCCCACCATATCAATATATTTTCATTTAAGAAGCTGACAACTCTTTCATTAGGAAACACAATTAATTAATTGAACTCTCATCTAATTATGTAATTGTTCCTTTTGACACAAAAACTAAAGCTTCTATTTCAGAATGTAGCTGAGAAATAGAACTCAAGAGGTCAAATATTAAAAATTTTGACATCTTACATGTATTGGATTTAATGATTTAACATCATTTAATATTGTACATTCTGGGGTATGCAATCATTAAGTCTTTCATGTGAGTATATTAAAAATAAAACACATCAAAATGAAAAAAATCTACTGTATTTAGTGTAGTAATACTTAGTAATTATACTACTTTTTAATCTTAAAATCTAAATGTCTATGATTGTCATCTTTCTCCTGCTGCCAAAAAAATTCTCAGCCAATCTACAATGTTAAGTAATAAGTAATCCCCAATTTCTTTTTTTTGTGTGGGGTAAAGTACA
Organism: Bos indicus x Bos taurus; assembly: GCF_003369695.1. NCBI lineage: Eukaryota > Metazoa > Chordata > Mammalia > Artiodactyla > Bovidae > Bos > Bos indicus x Bos taurus. Next base: position 85,188,201 of record NC_040079.1, read on the forward strand.
TTTTGATGCAGATGCCTTTCATTCAATTTAAAATATGTGATATTTATAGAAATATTCTAACGCACTTTCTTTACTTAAAACAATTTAGAAAGTCTTAGATGATGAGAAACCATACTTACTTCTCTACTGAGGCCAATAAAATTCTTTATTTTCCCTACTTTTATATATGTACTATATTTATTTTAAAATGTTAGGTACCAAGCACACAATTTGAGTACTCAGCTACTCAAAATTTATTGGTGTCTCCAGCATTCTGCTATTGCTTTTAGTATTCTGAACTATTAAAAAATAAAAATGATGTGCATATAATGCTTACATAGCTCATTTATCAAAGATATATTGTGTTTATTTATCAAAGAGAAAAAATGAAACACATTTTGGCATTTTATCATATGCCAAAAGAATTGCTTTTGGAAATATGCACTGAAGAGTAGAACTCTTTAATGATTTCATGATACCCCTTCTAAAAAAAGTAGACTGATATGACTTTCATATTCCTTGTCATGACAGTAATAGGACACATGCATATTTTGGTTATTTGAGAATTTGAATTACCACATGCAGTATATTTATTTGGTTCTCTTCTAGGTATATGATTTTTGTCTCTCATAAAAAATCTCTCATACTCACACACTATGAGTATGATGAATGCTATCTCTTCTCTTATGTGTATGTATCTTAAATGTGTATTTCTCCTCTGATACAGATGTTCTTAAATCTGTTTTTGTCCTGATAACAAATAAGTGAATCTGCTGCCATAAATACTATATAAAAATGTATTGAAAATTTGTTTCTCCCACGTACCATGTCAGAAAGTCTACATCATTCATGATTTCTGTCACAAAAATTAAAGATATGAATTACAATTTCTGTTTTACACATAAGGAAACCAAGCTTCACAGAGGTCAAGCAACTTATCTAACTTAGATGTCTTACTAAATCCTGGAATTAAATAATAATCCAAGTTTCAGTGACTAAAATCTACCTTCCTTCATGTGACATCTTTCCTCTTCTGGAAAACACATGCCTATATTTAAAAAGAAAGATGTCAAATCAGTAAACTAAAAAAAAGAACAAACTAAATTTAAAGCAAACAGAAGGAAATAATTAAAAATATTAGAATGGGAACTAATGAAATAGAAATAGAGAAATAGTGCTCAGAAAAGCAACAAAACTGATCTATTTTTTAAAAGATTAATAAATTGATAAAACTTTACCTGGCTTTACTAAGCAAAGATAGTGAGATAGCAAAAGAGCAAAAAAGCAAGGGAGAACAAGGCTAAATATTTAAAGTCAGGAATGTAAGAGGAAAACCTATTACTAATATAGAAACAAAGAATGCTATGAAAATAAGGGGATAATATTGAGTTTAATTCAGTTCAGTCACTCAGTCGTGTTCAATCCTTTGTGACAACATGGACTGCAGCAGGCCAGGTTTCCCTGTCCATCACCAACTCCCTGAGCTTACTCAAACTCATGTCCATAGAGTTGGTGATGCCATCCAACCATCTGCTGTCCCCTTCTCCTCCTGTCTTCAGTCTTTCCAAGCCTTAGGGTTTTCTTCAATGAGGTCAGTTCTTCACATGAGGTGGCCAAAGCACTGGAGTTTCAGCTTCAGCATCAGTCCTTCCAATGAATATTCAGGACTGATTTCCCTTAGGATGGACTGGTTGGATCTCCTTGCAGTCCAAGGGACTCTCAAGAGTCTTCTCCAGCACCACAGTTTGAAAGCATCAATTCTTTGGCTCTCAGCCTTCTTTATGGGCCAACTCTCACGTCCATACATGACAACTGGAAAAACCATAGCTTTGATTAGACAGACTTTTGTTGGCAAAGTAATGTCTCTGCTTTTTAACATGCTGTCTAGGTTGGTCATAACTTTTCTTCCAAGGAGCAAGTGTCTTTTAACTTCATGGCTGCAGTCACCATCTGCAGTGATTTTGGAGCCCAACAAAATAAAGTCTTTCACTGTTTCCATTGTTTCCCCATCTATTTGCCATGAAGTGATGGGACTGGATGCCATGATCTTAGTTTCTGAATGTTGAGTTTCAAGCCACCTTTTTCACTCTTCTCTTTCACTTTCATCAAGAGGTTCTTATTTCTTCTTCTCTTTCTGCCATAAGGGTGGTGTCATCTGCATATCTGAGGTTATTGATATTTCTCCCAGAAATCTCAATTCCAGCTTATGCTTCATCCAGCCCAGCATTTCACATGATGTACTCTGCATGTGAGATAAATAAGCAGGGTGACAATATACAGCCTTGACATACTCCTTTCTGGATTTGGAAACAGTCTGTTTTTCCATGTCCAGTTCTAACTGTTGTTTCTTAACCTGCATGAAGAGGCGGTCTGGTATTCCCATCTCTTTCAGAATTTTCCACAGTTTGTTGTGATCCACACAGTCAAAGGCTTTGGCATGGTCAATACATCAGAAGTAGATGTTTTTCTGGAACTCTATTGCTTTTTTGATGATCCAACAGATGTTGGCAATTTGATCTCTGGTTCCTCTGCCTTTTCTAAATCGAGCTTGAACATCTGGAAATTTACAGTTCACATACTATTGAAGTCTGGCTTGGAGAATTTTGATCATTACTTTGCTAGCGTGTGAGATGAGTGAGATTGTATGGTAGTTTGAACATTCTTGGGCATTGCCCTTCTTTCGGATTGGAATAAAACCTGATCTGTTCCAGTCCTGTGGCCACTGCTGAGGTTTCCAAATTTGGTGGCATATTGAGTGCAGCATTTTCACATCATCGTCTTTTAGAATTTGAAATAGCTCAACTGGAATTCCATCACCTCAACTAACTTTGTTCATAATGAAGCTTCCTAAGGCCCACTTGACTTCCCATTCCAGGATGTCTGGCTGTAGGTGAGTGATCACACTATCATGGTTATCTGGGTCATGAAGATCTTTTCTGTACAGTTCTTCTGTGTACTCTTGCCACCTCTCAATATCTTCTGCTTCTGTTAGGTCCATACCGTTTCTGTCCTTTATTGTGCCCATCTCTGCATGAAATATTCCCTTGGTATCTCTAGTTTTCTTGAAGAGATCTCTAGTCTTTTCCATTCCATTGTTTTCCTCTATTTCTTTGCACTGATCACTGAAGAATGCTTTCTTATCTCTCCTTGCTGTTCTTTGAAATTCTGCATTCAAATGGGTATATCTTTCCTTTTCTCCTTTGCCTTTAGCTTCCCTTCCTTTCTCAGATATTTTTAAGGCCTCCTCAGACAACCATTTTGCCTTTTTGCACTTCTTTTTCTTGGGAATGGTGTTGATCCCTGCCTCCTGTACAATGTCGCGAACCTCCATCCATAGTACTTCAGGCACTCTATCAGATCTAATCCCTTGAATCTATTTGTCACTTCCACTGTATAATCATAAGGTATTTGATTTAGGTTATACCTGAATGGTCTAGTGGTTTTCCCTACTTTCTTCAATTTAAGTCTGAATTTGGCAATAAGGAGTTCATGATCTGAGCCACAGTCAGCTCCCAGTCTTGTTTTTGCTGACTGTATAGGGCTTCTCCATCATTGGCTGCAAAGAATATAGTCAATCTGATTTCGGTATTAACCATATGGTGATATCCATGTGTAGAGTCTTCTCTTGTGTTGTTGGAAGAGGGTGTTAAAGTATACTAACAAATTAGATAACTTAGATAAAATGGATAAATTCTTGTTAAGACACAAACTATAAAAACTGACAACCTGAAAGGTAATCTAATTAGATCTAACAAGTAAAGCAATTGAACTGATAATTTAAAAACTTCCAAGAAAGTAAAGCTCAGGCATGGACAGCTTAATTAGTGAATTCTACCAAATGTTTATTGAAGAATTAATAACAAACCTTCTCAGACTTTTCCAAAAAGTACAGGAGGGTCACTTTCCCATGGAATCTAAGAGATCCATATGTAACCTATACCAAAGTCAGACAAAAACCCAAAATTATAGTCAGTATTTTTTAGACATAAAAATCTTCAACACAATACTAGCAAAGTAAATCTAGCAACATATAAAAAGGATTATACAACATGACAAAGTGAAGTTTCTCCCAGAAATGTAAGGTTTGGTTAGCATATGAAAATCAATGTAATGCACTATAGGACAAAAATCTGCATAATCCTCTAGATAGACTCAGAAACAAATTTTGACAAAATATACACCTCTAAAAAAAAAGAAGGATTCAACAAAATAGAAATAGAAATTAATTTCATCCTGATAAAATAATGTATGAGAAAACCACAGCTAGCAATATGGGAAAGACTGAATATATTGCCCCTAAGATCAGGAATGGGACAAAAATGTACTCTCCTGTCACTTCAGTACACAGCTGGATTTACTAAGCAGCGCAATTAGACAAGAAAGAGAAAAATGGTCTAGATTGGAAAGGAAGAAGTAAAACTAGTATAGAAATACAATGAGATCTATGTATGATCTCATATACAAAAACTCCTTAAAACCCATAAACATTTGTTAGAAGTTATGTATGAGTTCAGCAGATTTGCAGGATAAATATCAATGTATAAAAAAACAATTGTTTTTCTATATACTAGCATAAATACTGGAGAAGGCAATGGCACCCCACTCCTGTACTCTTGCCTGGAAAATCCCATAGATGAAGGAGTCTGGTGGGCTGCAGTCCATGGGGTCGCTAACAGACAGACACGACTGAGTGACTTCACCTTCACTTTTCACTTTCATGCATTGGAGAAGGAAATGGCAACCCACTTCAGTGTTCTTGCCTGGAGAATCCCAGGGATGGGGAACCTGGTAGGCTGCCGTCTATGGGGTCACACAGAGTCGGACACGACTGAAGCAACTTAGCAGCAGTAGCATAAATACAATGATGAAATCAATTTTATCTGTAAAAATGCCTAAAGTGCAGCTTCTAAGTAGTATGACAAGTAATTTTTTTAATTCTGTAAGAAACAACCTTACCCTTTCCAGTTGCATTCAGTTTTACCAGCTTTATGTTTTGAGTATCTATTACAGGCTAGGCTTATTTCAGACTATACTTTAAGGAGCTTGAAAAAAAGCAATGCATAAAACATTTTTCGTGTAACATTCGTGTTGGAGGAGATACTTAACAAAATAAACAAGCAAATAAAATATATCAGATCTTAAAAAATGCAATACAGATAAAAAAAAAAAAAGATGAGCGAGGAGCATAAGGAATGTGGGAGTTTGGAATATTTTTATAGTAAGGGCAAGGAAGAGCTTTGGGAGAGGACATAGGTAGAAATTAATCTCATGTAGTATAAAGTTTTAAATGTTCCTATTTCCTGATGCTTCAGTATCCCAGTGAACATCTGGTGAGCACCCTGCCCAGGTAACCAGGTGCAGCACTGTGATAAGTTCCCCTTCTCACTCTCCCTGACTTTGACCTCCTGACATTCACATAGGCCCATGAAATCCCCTCATGCCTCTTCCTTGTATATTTCACTCTGCCCCACAATAAAGGCACTTGCCCATAGTCTTCACTCTCTCATGGCTCCTTGGAACCCATTTCACTCACATGGTCCTACCTGACAGTTCATCTTAAAACCCATTTAAATTATAAAAAGTATTCCTTACAACACACCTAGGCTATTTGAAAAAATCAAGTTCCAGATATTCCTTGACAAGTATAGGGTAATTTCCTCAGAAAGCTTAAGGAGCAGGGCTCTCCTGGCCACCAGGCCCTTGAGGCAGAGTGCCTGGAGCCCACAACATTTTTAGGGACCCATAAAATTTTTACTATTTAATTTCTTCTAAAATCATGGAAAAATTAATGTATCAGGTCTGATGTATCCTGGAAAGAAGCTGAGTGCATGAGGGGAGTGAGGTATAGAGAAATTCAAATCGTTGAGAGATTACTGGGAGAGATCTTTAAGGCTATATTTACACTTGAGTTTTTACCCTGAGAGAGATGAGAAGCAATTAGAGAATTCTGAGCATAAATTAACATTTTAAAACAATTATTATTGCTGTGCTGTAGATAGTAGATTGCAAAGGCAAGTGTAGTATTGAAGATGCAAAATCAAAGTGAAATCATGCTCTGGCAGAGATGACATAAAGTAGTCAATTACTGAATGCATTTATTAGTGTCCAACATCCAGAAATAGCAAGACTAAAATGACCATATCATTAAAATAGTAATTAGCAATAGTTTATTGTGCACATAAAAACAGTTCCTGGACTGAAAACTCTCAAACCCTCATGGGAATGAGGCTCAGAGGTATTGCTATAGGAAAGCTTGCAAACAAGGGCTGTTTATGCCGTATAGTAATAGGTGATAGCACTGGCTCTCCCCTACTGACAGGGGATTGTTTAAATGTGGACACCACATGCCATTTTAGGGGAACAGCTTAAGTTCTGTTTATGATTTTTAGGGGCATTTGCAAGAAGTCAGTATGTTTTGTTGGTTCTGTAAAGTAAGCTAAGTTAAGTTATGCTTATGTGGCTTAATTGGTTTTGCCTGTTTATGGAATTTTCAAGTCTGGTCTCTAATTTGTACTTTAGCATAAGTGAGAATTAAAAGGATTTGCAAATTGTTTTAGTCTGGAGTCATAAAAAGAACAAGAGTGTAAAGAGATGTACTTAGTTCTCCCACTAAAGGCAAACTAAGGTCAAACACTGTCTGCTTTTAACTTCTCCAGTAAAAGGCCAAAGATCTTTAGCATCAGCTGCTTCTTCTATATTCAGACAAATAAATGCAGAAATATAAACTAAAAGTGTGATAATGATTGAATAGTGACAGTGACAACAAAAACTGTGGTCCTTTCTCCAATCAGAAGGCATTTTTGCATTTAATTTAATGTTTAGTCGCCCATGATGGTGTTAGAAGCAGTATTGGTGCATATCAGATGTTATCAACATTGATGTCCATGCCAGTGATTTTCAAACAGAAGAACACTGTTGTCACTGCAGAGGGAATGGGATTGCTGAGAGAAGTGTGTTAAGGGCATAGCCCAGAGGGAGTAATTGGGGGACAAGGTGGTGATGGGAGAAAAAGATGGGGTGCCGTGTGGAATGGAAGAGCAGAATTGCTAGGGGAAGCACACTGACTGAAACCGCCCACTCTGACCAGGCACCATAGTAACTATTTGCATGAGTTGTTTTATAACAGGAGGTTCTGGTAAGGAACACGGAACTAATAAGCCACCACCAACCAGAAGAGTTCGGGAGGTAAAAGGAGACACCACAAGTCCGACCGCTTCCCAGAATCCTTCTCACTGGCATCCATCTTGGCTGAACAAGGCATGTACCACCAGGAAGGACTCTGAGTCAGAATGATTGGCTAAAGACAACCTGAAAACTAATTCTATCACCATAAAACTGCGAGCCATGTGGCAGAGTGGTTCTCCTGGGCTCCCTTACCCTACTGCTCTCCGCCAGGGTGCCCTTTCCCAATAAAATCTCTTGCTTTGTCAGCCCAGGTGTCTCCTTGGACAATTAATTTCTGAGTGTTGGACGAGCCCACTTTGGGGCTGTGGAAGGGGCCTGCAACAGAATGTCTGGTAGTATCTGAACATTTTATTTAGGATGTGCTTGTTCCATTATAAGTAACAGCCCACTATCAGCATTTGTATTAGGTTTCATAGTGTTTCTTTGATCTAACTCATTCTCTTCCCCTCTTGTGGGAGAAAAAAATATATTCAATAGTATTCAAGTCAGATTTCCAAGGGAAAGAAAAAGAACAGTAAACTCTCTAAAATGGACATTGAAATTATAGTTTCATTAGCAGAATACTCAATGAACTGAACCACAAACAAGACTCACTTTTCTGTAGATTAAAACACAATCAGAATGACTTCTGAAACTTAAGGTTTGCTTGAGAGTTGTGGGCTATCGAAATTGTTGCCAAGAGATTATGAATTTACATTGTTTTCTGGTTAATGATGGAAAGCCTAATGGGAAAAAAAAAAATCCTCCAGGGGATGACATTCTTAAGCCTAACCCAGTCAGCCGGTCAAGAAACTTCTATCATCTTGCCGTAAATTGATTTGTTTTAATTATAGCTTAAAGGAATTATTGAGGAAACACCTAGAAACACAGTAATTAGTCAAAAAAGATAGAGATGCCCCATTAAATGTTTTATTTTTAAGAAGATATGTTTCATATAGAACAAGGAGCCCCAGGTGCTGATGATATAATGAGAGTTTACAATATTAAGGCATGCAGTCTCCAAAAGAGAGAAAGACTCTAGCCACTTCTGACTTTTATACATATTTTGCCACTTGCTGGCTTTAGTTTCTGGCTTTTCTGTTGACCTGATTTAACTTGGTATTTAAATTTTATTTATTTATTCATTACTTGCTTCTGCCAATTTCCAAAAAAGGATTTCAGGTGAACTTAACTGGAAGGGCCTTCACAGAATGCTGGCATTTTTCCTATTTGTAATTCAGAAATCATCCACACCTTTGTAGAAGATGGCCTTATCAGATCTCTGGAAGTTTGCATTTTATACACGGTATTCAGACACGACTGAGCCACTGACCACCTGAGATGTTCTCTCTGCGCATTTCCTTGTAGTTCTGATGTTTCATTTGGCCTCTTGGATTTACCTGTTCCACAGGAACACTTTCATTTGTTTGAATGCTTTCGCTCATGCTCTCCTACCTCCAGTGGGCGTGGTGGGGGAGGAGGCGGAGTCAGCGGAGGCAGAGGTACTGGGGTGTTGGGGGCGGGTTGCAGGGAAGCCAAGAACTAGAGAGCCTGCGGCTGGGCAAGTTTACTGGCGCACGGTGGTGAGAAGGAGGGGCCTACCTCAAAGGAGCCAGGTCTCCAGGCTGGCCCGCAGCAGGCACGGCGGACCAGGACGTGCTCACCTCTGAGACCCAGTTTTTGCCGAGCTTCCAGCTCAACTGGACTGGCTGCACCTTCTTCCTGGACACGACCAATTGGAAGCTAGGAGCAGCAGTTATATGACTTTGAGAGCCCAAACATCACTGTCCCCTCTGCATCCTTTGTTGAAGATGTCACCCTGGGAGAAGAGGAGTCCATACCTCCTGATGCTCAGTTTATAAAAACCTGGCAGATGGAGAATTCTGGGGCAGAGGCCTGGCCTCTACGGGTTTGTCTTAAGTATGTCAGGGGAGACCAGATTGGATGTATGAACGTGGTGATAGTGACATCGCTGGAGTCCCGAGAGATTGCAGGATTCAGCGTCGGGTGTACAGCCGGGGAGCAGGGATGAGTCAGGACCGGCGCTGATGAGCGCTGCTGCAGGCTCTACCGTGGAGGCGGGTGGACTTTTAGGAGTGAGAAGTGTCACCTTTTGAAACAGTGTGCGACACGCAGCCGCATCATAAGGGAGAGCGAAACTTCAATCTGTTTGCCTCGCCCCAGAAGAACAGAAAGTCAGGTGAAAAGAATTTAAAAGACGCCGGGGATTCTGGTTGGAGTCCATCAGCAAAAACACCTGGGCTCCCGCACCTGACCAAACCCAGCAAGATGAGAAGAGACACAGAGCTCTGTAAATCTGTCCCCTGGCCGACACACACACAGCTTCTCAGTAAGGTAGGTTGAAGACGAGAAGGGGGAGGTGGTGGGCCTTGTATTTTGCGGTACTCCTTCATGGCAAACTGAGAAGCCTAGAATGTTCCTTAAGACGGCTTAGCTCTCCTGCCAACAGCAAAAAAAAAAACCTCCTTCCACCCCATCTCCATGTACTGTGGGTATACTCACTCCATCCATGTTTGTAGTTTACTTCTGCCTCTCTGCTCTGGTTTGGGTGTTGAAAGAACAAAGTTCTTTACCTTTTGCGTTAAAAAAGAAGAAAAAAAAAAAGTCAAGACTATCACCAGCCATTCTCCCAGTGTAAATGTGTACTAAGTGTTGAGCAACAGCACTCCTTTGGAATTCATTCCTACTGTTTCTTGTTTGTTTGTTTTTTTGGTGTGGGGTGGGCTATTTTTTCTGAGGAAAAAGGCTCAGTTATTTATCCTAAATGTTGTTGAGCTTCCCCTTTACCTTGTTGGTGTGTCTTTTGTTGATACCCTCACCCACAGTCTGTCTGGAATGGCTCAAAAGATATTTTATATTTTCATGTGTGACAAGTTAGTGTGAGAATTGTTTGAGTTAATCATAATTTTAAGTACTCTGATTCTTCTATGACAATCTTCTGGGTATTTGATTTCTTGTTCTATTTCTGCCTATGCTTCCTGATTAAACAGTGCCTTACATGCTCTGCTAAAGTAATGGTGGTTGGTTCCTGGTGGTTGATTTTGGTTAGTTGAGTAAAGCCCCTGATGCTGAGAGCTTTAAAAAAAGAAAAAGTTTTTAAAATTCATAATCTCTCTGACAAATTATTTAGTAGAATAGCAATTTATCTTATTTAATTTGGCATGCATTTGGAGAAAGAAGAAAAAAAGTTTAGACCTTAGCACTCAAAGAGCATCTGACCTAAGTTAACTATATTGAATTCTCCTTCCGTGAATTTAGACAGGTAGAAGCTGCTGAAACTTTTATTTCTATATTGTAGTGCAGATTGTGGTTCTTAAACTTTGACATAGCTTAGAATCTCTTGCACTGTTTGTTAAAACACAGATTGCTGGGCTCCACACTTACTGTTTTTGACTCAATATCAGAGTTGGGTTTGGGAATTTGTTTTTCTAGCAAGTTCCTAGGGGAAGGTGATATTGCTGACCTGAGAACTGCTGATGGCTGTCGATTATATCAAGGTTTAGGATAAAAATTTCACTCTTAAAAATTGTCTCTTTGCTGAAAAAAAAAGTATATTACTCCATGCAGGCTGTTTTCCATGGTAAGTCTATACTGGGTGGCTGAAGTTGTTTAGCATTTAAATACTAAATACAAAGCAGTTTATTTCTAGGACATTTACTAGGTACAGAGAGAAAAAAGCCTTGTAAAGACAGAATTCTGCCTGTTGTAAGAAATAAATCATTGATTTACTGACATTTTATGAATAATCAGTAACAGTTAAGAGTAGGTAAATTTAAAATATGGTGTAAAATATAATATAAAACCAAATGTTTATAACTTCACACACCCAGAGATATTGATTTTAAATTTTAGCATTTAACATTACAGATTGTATATGTGTATATTTTGTATACATTTATTTATGTAATATATATAACATTTAAATATTTTACTCCTGATTGATTTTACTGATAATTACATAATAATTAGTTGTAATTACATTTTTTGCCAAAATATTCTTAAATAATTTTTAAGTAGTTACATAGTAGTTAAAATATATCAAAATTCCATTTCTTTTTTTTTTTTTTTTTTTGCTATTGTAAACAGTATTGAAGTGGACGCTGGAGTGCATGTATCCTTTTAAACCATGTTCTTCTCCAGATATATGCCCAGGAGTGGGATTGTGGATCATATGGTAGCTCTGTTTTTAGTTTTCATTATTCTGAGAGATGAATCAAAAAAAGATATTGCTGCAATTTATGTCAGAGTACCTATGTTTTCTTTTTTTTTTTTTTTTCAGCAGAACTTTGTCTCCTTCTTGTTTGTTAGTTTTAAGTTATTGTGATTTTGGTTGTGGAGGAGGAGGAAAAATTCAAAGATATGTACTCTCCTAGGACACCAATAGCTTAGAAGAAGCCATAAAATTTAGGAGCTTCTTAAGTTGACCTCAAGAACTCTTGAATTCAAAATTCCATTTCTAAACAGATTTTGGCTATTAATATTTAGGCTGTAATGAGAATTTTATCAAACACTCTTATCACATACTTGTTGTCTGTACCTGTGAAAATATCTACTGAATGCCTCATCTCTGTCTAACCAAAACTGTTTAATCCAGATCCATCACAGCCTGTAGAACTCTCTATGACTCAAAACTTGTTATTTTCTAGAATGATACTCTGATCACTTGTGAGATTTTAAATTATTTTGCTAGTTAAGTCTCTCCTCCTATGTAAAGTAAGATCTCTGTCCACACAGATCCATAGCAGCCTCAAGTAAATGTATCATATTTCTACCTGTCAATGAGCTTTGAGAACATTTCTGCTCACTTGCTCTATGACAACCTGGACACCGTGTGTCTTTGGGAAAATATAGTCCCACTTAAATGTCTTCCTTCTAAATCTCCTGTTCAAGGACAGCCAAGGTACCCATTACCATAAGGCCAGGGAGTTTTGACAATAGATCATGGCAGGGTCTTGTCAGAAACAACTCATTTAGCAAAACTTCTGGCATATGGCATTTATTCAGCTAGATGAATTTATACTCACGAGGAATGAAACTTTTCTGTCCTTATAATTTGATATTTTTGCTTTAACCCATTTAGCTCTTGGTAAGATTCTTGTATGTGTCATCTCTACAAAGAAAACATTATTTATAGTGAAGCTCTTCCAACTCAAAACTCAGCATTACCAGTAGACCCCCCTCTTTGATATACACCAAATTAGACAATGATACTGTCTGTTATCTGGCCCACTCTCAGTACAGCAAGGACATTTCTTCTGGTGATCCTTGTCCTTACAGATTTGAAATTGCCTTGAGAACTAATCTGAGAACATCAAGATTTATCTCCCATCTTGATTTGTATCCAAGGTCTAGGAAAAACTGTCCTGGAATGGTGCTTGGCACATACTAGAACAACCAATATTGGTTGAAGGAATAATTTGTTAACACTATTAAAACTTAGCAGACGTTTATTTTTTTACAAAATTAGCTTTCAATTAACAGTGGTTCTACTAGATTTTCATGACATTGTTTACTTATGTATGAATTTACACATCATCTGCTTCCAAAAAGAATTTGAAGTACAGTATATCAATACAAGCATAATGAATGATTAAAGAACATATTATATTCCTCTTGAATTTATTTAAAATCAAAAATAGGTTTAATTTGTCTTCCACATGCAAAATCAATAATGAATGGTGGCTATTTGTGGTTAGAAAAAACAGATCAACTTTAAATAAAAATACCACTTAGTGATGGTAATTACAACACATTTTAAATATGAGTTATGGGCTTCCCTGGTGGCTCAGATGGTAAAGAATCTGCCTGCAATGCAGAGATGGGAGTTTGATCCATGGGTTAGGAAGACCCCCCTGGAGAAGGGAATCACAACCCACTCCAGGATTCTTGCCTGGAAAATCCCATGGACAGAGGAGCCTGACAGGCTACAGTCCATGGGGTCACAAAGAATTGGACACGACTAAGCTGGAGAAGGAAATGGCAACCCACTCCAGTACCCTTGCCTGGAAAGTTCCATGGATGGGGGAGCCTGGTAGGCTGAAGTCCATGGGGTCGCAAAGAGTTGAACACGACTGAGCGACTTCATTTTCTTTCTTTCTATAGCTCCTTTTGGAGAAGGAAATGGCAACCCACTCCAGTGTTCTTGCCTGGAGAATCCCATGGACAGAGTGGCCTGGTGGGCTACAGTCTATGGGGTTGCAAAGAGTAAGATACAACTAAGCAACTAATACACAAAAGCTATTAACACACACACAATGTGTATGTTTAGCATTTATAGAATAAAAATTATGAAAGATTTAGATATAGTGATGTTTCTAGTTTTAAAATTGTAGCAAGTCTAATGTCATCAAAATGTACTGTTCTTGGCATTGGGCATGAAAATACTGCCGAGCCATATATTTTCAAAGTGTAATGTTCATTTCAGCCAATCTTAAATGTGGGGATTAAGACAGTTCTTTTTCAGAATAATAAATTTATAATTCAATTGGCTTGCATCCACAGTTTCCCCCAATATATGCAAAGGTGTTCGGATATTGAATTTGAAATAGCTTGACTTTCTATTTGAATGTTGGTGAGTTAATAACAGCAAGAGATTAAAAAGAAGCAAGTACCTTGGCCAAATGCCAATGTTCTGTTGGAGTTTTGTTTTAATGGAAGTTTATTTTTTATTTTTTTTCCTCCTGGGAGATGAGGTTTAGAGTTTAACATGACCCCTATAATTTATCAGTTACTTTATGAAGTAATTTGCATTTAATTTTGAGTCTCAGTTTTATGTTTCTCTTATTCCCTTTTTTAATGGCATTTATTCTCTTTCTCCTTTTGCAAGCAGTATGTATTCATTGCAGTCACCTAGAAATACATAAAAACATAAAGTAAAATTAATAATCACCCATTATCCTCACCCCATAGAGATAACAGTCATTACCATTTTAATTCATTTCCTTGCAGTATCTACATATTTTTTAAATTGACCTACAACATTATCAGTTCTAGGTATACAACAGAGTGATTCAGTATTTCTATACATTATAAAGTGACCACCACAGTATGTCTGGTTATCATCTGTATCATCATACAAAGATAGAGCAGTTATATATTTCTAAATGTGCAGAAAATAAATGCCAGCTCTATGGACAGTTATAATGATTGAATAAATTGTTACATGAAATGATTTTTCTAAATACATAAAAGATTAGTTGTCATAGTATTTCCCCCAAGTTTTATTTTATTGTCTTCTAGGATTTCTGAGGATGGGAATGGTACTAAAGCTACTTCTAAAAAATTCAGAATACTCAGAGAGAAAATTAATGCAGAAATCTTGAAGAGACAAAATAGCATGGGATTTTTGAGGAACACATGTAAATTGGTAAAGCTAGAGAGAAGAGATAATGAAAGGAAGTAATCTGAATACAGTTGGAAAGTGAGATACCTTCCATTCATACCCTTTGATGACTAAATGTGTCCCACAGCGACACTGTATTTACTGATCCCAGAAACTATCCCAGTTTTCCCCCTATACCTGGACTGCCATTGGTCATCTCTCTATCTGTGAATCTGGTACTGGGTACACAAAAATCCATTCATTACCTAACTTTTCATTGAGGCTTCACAGATAGAAGTAGCCTTACCTTTTTCTCCATAGTCTCTTATGTTTTAAGGTATAACTCATTGTATTATTTAACACATCCTGTATGTTTTATTTTTAGAGATTCAGCTGTATGGTCACCTCATAAATGTAAGCTTGTCTAGTACAAGTACTTAACTCCTAATCATTCTAATATTTTCAAAGCATAGATCATATTGCAGGAAGTAGATACAAGAGACATTTTTAAGCTGACTTATAAAATTTGTAATTTTATTAACAAATTGTATTATTTTATATTATTTTTATGTAGCTAATTTTTATTATTTCTGTATCCAGAGGTATGCACAGTTACTATGTGTGTGCGTATGTGCTAAGTTGCTTCAGTCACGTCCAACTCTTTGCAACCCTATGGACTGTAGCCCCCCAGGCTCCTCTGTCCAAGCGTTTCCCCAGGCAGGAACACTGGAGTGAGTTGCCATGCCCTCCTCCAGGGGATCTTTCTGATCCAGGGATTACACCAGTATCTCTTTTCACCTCCTGCATTGGCAGGCAGGTTCTTTAATCACTAGGGCCACCTGGGAGGCCTGTACAGTTACTACTTATTTAAAATCAGTGGGAGAGGAAGGCCATTTTGCAGGGCATTTCTGTTAATGTTCAGTACATACAGGAATTTCACATATATGCATGCACACATATATACACACACATATATATATAAACTATGAATACATTATTTACAGAGCATAAGATCTATCTTGTGGACTCAGGTTACAGCATTGTGGAGGAGCATTAGTAAACTTACTTGCTTGGAGAAAAATATCACCTTCTTAATCTAACTTTATCAGGAATAATAGTGACATTTTAGTCTTAATACTTTTGATTTCTCTTCCACTGCCTTTTTTCATAGAAGGGATTCATGCTATATATAGATTCCCTGCTTTGGTCAATATCATCTCAAGAAAAAACTATTATTTTTTGGTTTAGATTTATGTTTGCTTTTTAAAACGTTTTATTTAATCCTGGAGTATAGTTGATTTACACTGTTGTGTTAGTTTCAGGTATATAGCAAAGAGGTTCAGCTATACACATACATATATCCATTCTTTTTCAGATATTTTCCCATATAGGTTGTTACAGAGATTTGAATGTCCTCTGCTATACAGTAGGTCCTTGTGGTTATCTATTTTATATATAGTAGTGTAGATTATCTATTGTATATATAATTGTATGCATATGTTAATGCCAGCGTCCTAATTTATCCCTCTGTTCTACTTTTCACCTTTGAAAGCCTGTTTTATTTTTTTTCCCGAAGTCTCTGAGTCTGTTTCATAAATGTTTATTTGTATCATTTTTTTTAGATTTCACATGTTCGTGTTATCATATGATATTTTTCTTTCTCTGTCTGACTTAAATCCCCTTCACTTACTATGATAATCTCTAGGTCCATCTGTGTTGCTGCAAATGGCATTTTTTCATCCTTTTTATGGCTGAGTAATATTCCATTGTGTATATGTACCATATCTTTATCCATTCATCTGTCGATGGACATTTAGGTTGCTTCCAAATCCTGGCTGTTGTAATGAACATTGGGTGCATATCTTTCTGAAGTATGGTTTTCTCTGTATATATACCTAGGATCGATTGCTGGACCATAAGGTAACTATTTTTTGTTTTTTAAGGAACCTCCATACCATTCTCCATAGTGGCTATACCAGTTTACATTTCCACTAACAGTATAGGTCGGTTGCCTTCTCTCCACACCTCTCTAGCATTTATTATTTGTAGATTTTTTTGATGATGGCCATTCTGAATTGGTGTAAAGTGATACCTCATTGTAGTTTTGATTTGCATTTCTCTAATAATTAGTGATAATGGATCTCTTTTCATGTGTCTTTGGTCATTTGTGTGTCTTCTTTGAAAAAAAAATGTTTATTTAGAACTTCTGACCATTTTTTGATTGGGTTAGTTTTTTCTTTTTTTGTTGAGCTGTATAAGCAGTTTGTATATTCTGGAGATTAATCTCATCAATCACAGCTTTTGCAAATATTTTCTCCTATTCTGTGGGCTTTTTATTTTGTTTATGGTTTCCTTTGCTGTGCAAAACCTTTCAAATTTAAATTTAATTAGGTCCTATTTGTTTATTTTTAAAATGTTGTTAATCTAGGAGGTGGAGCCAAAAGATAGTGCTACAGTTATGTGAAACAGTGTTCTGCCTATGTTTTCCTTTAAGAATTTTGTATATACAGTTTTACATTTGGGTTTATAGTACATTTTGAATTCATTTTTGTTTCCAGTGCTAGAGAATGTTATACTTTCATTGCTTTATATGAAGCTATCTAGTTTCCCAGCAACCAGTTACTGAAGAAACTGTCTTTTCTCCATTGTATATTCTTGCTTCCTTTGTCATAGATTAATTGATGATATATCTGTGAGTTTATTTCTGTGCTTTCTCTTCTGTTCCATTGATCTGTAGTGACTTGGACTCTAAATCCACAAGAAGAAATAGAGAAACCAATACTCATAACTGGTTATTTTCAGAAATATGGGGATCTTTTATATAGGTCATCTCATGATGTATTTACCAGTGGAACTAAGGGTTATTATAGGATATATTTGAACTCTTACAGGGATGATAAGCAAGGTGCATGTTTTTTTAGCACCTAATAATATTTTGTTAAAATAAAAGAGAGAAAGATACATGATTTTTAGTAAGCATATCTTCTCTATACTGAATCCATTTTTGGATTCTCTGATTTTTTAATGCTGGGAGAAAAATTAGGTACTTATATTTATATAAAGTATACTGAGTCCAACTAGATGTGGGCTCAAAAATCCAGTTTAGCCATTGACTGCCTAAAAATGGGCAGAGTAAGACAATATTCTCAGTTTTTTCATATGTTTATCTCAAATTACGCATAGAGGACTGTTCATTATATCTATCTCATAGTAAGTAAAATAGGCAGTTTATGGAAGGCATATAAAGGCATTGTCTGGCACAGAAATGCTGCCTAAAATATCATCATCATTATTATTATGCTGGAAATGTGGAAATTACAAAACATAGATTTTGGAATAATAAATTTAAGTATAAAAAGAAATAAATAATAAATGATTGCATATGGCATGTTACCTTATCCTGTAATATCCAAAACAAAGAATACTAAACAAGATATTTTGTAGGCAATAAAGAATCTGAATAGGGGAACAGAATTGGAGTAGAGTAGAAGAGGAACACATAGAATAAGTAAATCGATGCCAATATGTTAGTCCTCAGACGAGAGGGCTAAACTAGTGCCAGTCATTGTGATTCATTCTCTCCTGTTTACCCATGCAAACTACAAAAGGAATATGATTAAATTGCTGTGCGAGAAAAGGATATGAAAAGTGATTGGAAGGGGAATATATAAACATATTTTTTTTTTAAATCTAGTGTTTCATAAAAGAAAGGATTCAATATTATAGCTAAGTTGTGGGTCCTGAAAAAGTCCTTTCAAAAACCCATAACAAGAGAATTGCAGCTTATTGTTCATGAATGAAAAATATGTAGGCCAGTTATGTAGGTATTTATGGTCTGACCTGCTTCAAGTTAATGATATTTTAGGAATTAGAATGCCCGAATCTAAAAAGTTTTAAAAGGGCACAGTGTTCAGCTGAAGATACTTTATGATAAAATGAATATATTTGAGCAATTGTAATTCATTGCTTTAAAACAGTTCTTATCTAACAAATCACATGAATGACTCTGAACTAAAATAGAATTCCTGCCAAGAGCATGATTTTATTGAACTTCTCTATTATAACTTGTACTGTTTTTTTCAAAGTATTTGACTTAGAACATTATAACATTATAGACAGAAACTTTTTAGCTCAGTGAATTCTTCTTTAATTATTAAGTGACATATATCATATGTTTTAAAAATGGATTATCACTAAAATTACTTTGGATGGTTTTCATTTTTTTAGATGCTTACTGAACAGAGTTTTTTTTAAAGCATGACACTGTGGACATTGGGGCCAGAAATTCTTTGTTGTGGAAGGCCATTTCACTTACAGAAAGATGTCTAGCAACGTCCCTAACCTGAAACCACTAAATAACAGCAGAACATACCAGATGTGACAACCAAAAATGTCTCCAAATACTGCCAGTTTTCCCTTAAGGGCAAAATTGTTTCTGTCCCTGTTGAAAACCACACTCTAGTGATGGACTCTCAGATAAACCTTTTCAAGTGTATGAGAGAAGAAGGGTTAAATATAGATGGGATTTCAGGAAAACAGGTAGTATAGAGTCGAATGAACAATGTAATAGATATTTTCTTAATTTCTATAAAATAAACTGTTTATGTAATGAAATTTAGACCAGATACAGTCTAAAAATGGAGAATGAGGGAGAAAAGGGTTGAAGTGGCAAGTGATTTCAGAAAGATAACCTGTGAGTTATAAGACATTGATTTGAATAGCTCAGCTCTCATTCTGGGTGATCTACTCAACCTTGAAGGAGGAACTGCTGAAACCTAAGATGAAATGGTCCCCTGGAAAGAAAAGATGTACTTTGACTCTTACTGTTGGCTGCTGTGGGGCCCTCCTCCTGTCTCCCACCCAGAGAAAAATTCAGGAAAATTAATAATTTTTCATGAACTGTTATGGTAAAGTTTTTAGAAGTAATAAGCAAACCTCAGAGGAAAACATTACCCCAGAAAAAGGAAAACAAACCCTTTAAAAAAATTTTCAAAAACATCACATGTAAGAGAAATACAACTTTCAGAACATGTATTATAAAAATAAATATTGAGCACCTGCAATATGCCAGGAACTGAAAAATGTGGAATGCAGCAAAGAATAATGAGAAAAACAACCTTGTTTATAACATGTGTATTTTTGATAGAGATAAGAAAATAAATTGTATCTCGTCAGCCTTCTATAACCTCAGGTTCCTCAACCACAGATTCAGCCAGCCAGATTTTGCACTAACTTTCTGATTGGTGGTTTGATGAATCTGTAGATTTGGATCCTAAAGGATATGATAGGACAACCCTGGGACTTGAGCATTTGTGGATTTTGGAATTTCTGTTGGGTCCTGGAACCAATACCCCACTGATATGTAGGGACAACAGTGGTTTATCAGGAGGTGATAATTGCTAGTAGAGAAGTAAAAATAAGGAGTGAAAGGGTAAAGATGCACAAAGTTTTAATAAAATTACTCACCAAAGAGGTGTTATCTATACCAGCATTAAAAGGGGCGGGGGAAGGAGAATATCAGGTACCAGTCTGAGAAAACAGCAGGGGCAGAAACCCTGAATGGGAGTGTGTCTGGACCATCCAGAGAACCCCAAGAAAGGCAGAATTGCTGGAGTGGACCATTAGTGAGTGAGAGTAGTGGAGTACTAAGTCAGAGAGGTAACCCTCTGCTGCTGGGAAGGTCATTGTAAGGCCGCTGGGTTTTACTCTGAGTGAAGTGGAGAGAAATAGAGGGTTTTGAACAGGGCTTAAGCAGGGTCTGTGTTATATAGGCTCATCGTGGCTGTTACTCTGTTGATTTCAAAAGGAAGATGTATCAAGCTTAGAGACAGCATAGTTACTTAAGAGATAAAGCAATAATTAAGTGAAGCATTGAGGCTTAAGCCTTGTTGTAGCAGTGGAGGTGATGAGAAATTTGTGAATTCTGGCACAAATATTTTGAAAGCAGAATCATTTTATTTGCTGACAGATTAGATCAGGGAGATGAAAGGGTCGACCAGAACATCACCACAGTTTTTGGCTTTAGGTAGAGTTAACATTGTAGCATTAGGGGAGATTGCAGGTGGGGCAAATTGTAGGAGTGAGAGGTGATTTCCAGCTTTAAATTATATTAGAGAGGCTTAGTAGACTCCCAAATGGAGTTTTCAAGGAGATTGTTCACCACAAGTATAAATATCAACATACAAGCATTTAAGCCAGGGTCTGGATGGTATAGAAAAGGGAGAGCATGTTCAATGGAGGAGATATTCAAATAGGGAGCCCTGGGATTGTCCACCATTGAAAGGGAAGACAGGAGGAGGAGGAGAGCATATTGTCTCTTAGAAATCAAGTGAAAGCAGTGCTTCAGTGTCCATGGAACACTGGCAGTGTATTCCTGTTTCAAATACTGGTGATGGTTCAAACAAGATGGAGAATGAGAAGTCATCTTTAGATTTGGCATTTAGAAGTCTTTGGCAAGCACTCATTAACAGAATCTATGTTTTGATGCCAGTAAAAGCCTCATAAAGGGAGGTTTATGAGAGAATAAAAAAGAATTTGAATACAGTGAGCACATGTAATTATCTTGAGAATTTTCCTGTAAAGGAGAACAGAAGAATGGAGTAGTTGCTGGAGGAGACATGAAGTAATGGGGGTGCTTATCAAGACAGAGTAAAGTGTGATTCAGAACTGATGAGAAAACCTAATGGACAGAGAAACCATGATTATGTGAGAGAATTCTGAAGTTTTGTTCTTAAGTAGGTTGACTGAATGGGATCTGGTTCTTAGGTGGAGGCACTCACCCAGTGCAATGGCCCTGCAGCCTTGGTTACTGAAGGAAACAGAGTACAAGTGCTTAAAAGCAGTTATCAGTTCATACGTAAATGTGATGTGAAAGGATATGGGTGTTCTCCTCTATTTTTATTGTATTGGTTAAAATAATAAAGTGAAGAATAAGAGTTGAATGCCTGAAGAGAGAGAAGGTAAGAAGTAGTCATCCAGAAAAGGAGGAAAGTGACTGACCAGAGAAATGCAATGTTGTTAGCAGCTTCAGTAGTCTCATGGACGTAATAATCACAGTTCTGTATTTTTCTCCAGTCATATTGTTTCGTGGAAACAGGCTTGGGGTAAGTGCCAATTGCATTAAAACAAAGCAAGACAAATGGCAGAGGTTTCTTGACAAAGCCAAGAAGGGCAAGGGATTTAAGGTAATGTACAAGGGAGGATTATAATAATTGACTATGGATTTTAAAATGAGGAAAGAAAAAATTGAGAATATGTGGCTGTCTGTTGTCTAGTAAGTTCAACTTTGGGGTCATATCATCTTCATTTTCTATTAACTACTTATATGTAGTTGACTGTGGATCAAATTTTCTTTCTATATATGCTTATTTGTATTGAACACTGGCCATTGTAGAGACTTTGGATTCTGTTTTCTTTTGAGCATCTTGATTCTTATTCAGATGGCTAGCTAATCACTTTGAATTTGTGTACTCATAGATTTATACTTTCTAATGTGAATCTGTGTAAAGTTCCAGGTATTCCCCAAACTGCTCAGAACTCATTCTCCAAAAGGCTTAACTTTCATAATACCTTATTAATCCCTATTTTAAGCTTTGTTAAAATCTAGTAGAGTGTGTTCTAGCAAATCCTTCTATAGTAAGGATTATCTATTAATTGGTTTTTAAAGGAGTTAAGGAGGTTATAATGAGGATTCTGCAATCTGGCAGGACCAGAATTCATGTCCTCAATACTGCTCTTCACTTTAGTATCTCTGTTGTTAACCCACAGCGGCTACTCTCAGGGAAGCCTTAAACAACTTCACCCTGTCGATGTAGAACCCAGCCCTGAGCCACAACTCTGACCCCATTACAAATATTATTAGAATCTGATTCTTGTTACTTGAGTAGCAGTAGAATATAGTTCTTGTCACATTTCATTGTGGTTTTTATAAAAAGTTCCTTGATCAACCTGTTTTTATTTGGATTTTTTCTTCTTCCTTGCTAAATTTTGAGCCATAAATATTTTCTATTTTGTGATAATTGTCCAAGTAGCATTTTTTTCATTGTCTACTTATATTCAAATATGAGTCAGAATACATGTTAAAATTAATGTTCATGGATAAAGAGAAATACTTTTTATAAAAATAATATATTCAGTCAATAACCATCTGCTTTTATTTAGCTTAATTTTCTTTTAAGTAAATATACTTTTCATTAAAATATTAGTCTACATTTAGAGTTCAGCCTTTGTATGTTCTAGTTACTTTCAAAAACATTTGTTAAGTCAGGAGAACAATAAAAATAAAAGGGCTAAAATGCATTCATAAGTCTTAAAATTTATATTTAAATACTATAAAAGTGCCAATTAAAACTAACCCACTATCTTATTTTAACCTTTGAAAAAATATGGTGGGCTATGATGAATGTATTTTTTTTTTTAAACATGAGCTCAATCGAGAACTTATCTGCCTGTATATTAGTCTATGTCAAATAAAAAATAAGATAGTGTTGTCTTAAAACGTATCTTAATAAATCTGAATATTATGTTTTTTCCCTTACCAGATAATTGTACAATACTCTTCTTGTTACACTGAAAGATGCAAGTAGTTTTAAAATGTCGTTTTATTGTAAGCATGTATATTTATATCATCAATAATAAGCAAATATTTCTGTGACATAGTGACTCGTGATTAATTTCTGATCCAATCAATCATAAACATTTGGAATATCTCTAGACTTATAAAAATAAAGAAAACATAATTTCTGCTGATTTTCTTTGTCTCTGTAACTTATATTCATCAATCAAATTTTGGGGTATCACAGAGAAGCTTCTGGCTAAGTTCGTGATTCCCACCTCATTGCAATTATGAGCATGTCTTCAGGCTTCCTTTTTCATTCCGTACTGTTAGAATTAGGTTTTCATAACCCTCACTTTTATGACTAATTAAAGATTTATCTAGCAAGCCTGGAACAAGATAGTATTTGTCTCCCTCCCTTTCTTTGACTTGTCCCTTTTTCATCCCCTTCTTTCCTTTTTTGTTTCCTGGTCTCCCACAAGGAAGTTGATTTTTCCCTTTGTAGGAAGGTAAAGCTTTCGTGGATTTATTGCATGGTACATGTGCATGATCAGTTGTGTCCAACTCTGCAACCCCATGGACTGTAGCCCACAAGGCTCCTTTGTCCATGGGGTTTTTCAGGCAAGAATACTGAAGTGGGTTCCATTTCATCCTCCAGGAAATCTTCCCGACCCAGGGATCGAACCCACGTCTCCTGCATTGGCAAGCAGATTCTTTACCACTATGGCACCTGGGAAGCCCTCATAGATACTTTAGTGTTCCTTAAAAAGTCCAAGCTTGCGAAGGTTCTTGATATTCCAGGAGAATTACATCACTAATCATTTGTCTAGCTAATTAATATAAAAGAATAATAGAATTATCTTAACCTGTAATAAAGTGAAAGTGAAAGTCACTCAGTCGTGTCCAACTCTTTGTGACCCCATGGACTGTAGCCTGCCAGGCTCCTCTGTCGATGGAGTGCTCCAGGCCAGAAACCTGGAGTGGGTAGCCATTTCCTTGTCCAGGGAACCTTTGCAACCCAGGGATTGAACCCAGGTTTCCCACATTTCAGGCAGATTCTTTACCATCTGAACCACCAGAGAAGACCAACCTGTAATAAGTGCTCTAAAAAGAAAATGAAAGACAGAATAGTAGAAGTTATCTACTTCCAAGAAGGTAAATGGTTACAGCCCAGGAATAAGCTCCTTCTTTAAGCCTCTGAGTTTCCAGGAAAACGGAGGGGCCTAACCTTGTATGTATTTACATTTCAAGGTCCTTGAAGACCTCAGTGTGTCCTAAAAGACCTGACATATGGGGCTATGATTAACTTGGCTCCAGATTCTGTAGATTACTGGAGGAGGAAATGGCAATCCACTCCAGTGTCCATGCCTGGAAAATCCCATGGATGAAGAAATCTGGGGGGCTACACAGTCCATGGGGTCGCCAAGAGTCAGACTTGACTTAGCAACTAAACTTCACACTATCACCAAGATTTTAGGGAGGCCAAGTGCATTCCACAATTAACTGTAAAAAGAACAATCTCTGCTTCTGTCGTCTTAGCTATAGAACCACCCCATCCTTTTTTTCTTTTTTTTCCTTCTGTCAATGCTGAGAATATTTTAGATTCGTGTAGAGAAGAGAATCAGGGACTATGGCTCTACTATTCATTAAATAAGCAGATGAGGCTCCCAAGTCTTGTTGTTCCAGTAGCTTTGTTTTAGTTCAGCTGTAGAGATACTGGAAACCTAAAGGGCTGCAAATAAAAATGCCTGTCAACCTCAAATCAATCAGTAACAGATCATTCTATGGAATTCAATTGTTCTTCCCATCACAGTAAGTGGAAATAGGGATAGTAAAGTCACCCATTGGCTGAACTTTGAGCAGTGTAAGGAAACTGCTACCAACTCTGGCAGAATCAAACTATGTATGGGATTGATAATGTGTGTCAAAATAAAAGTTATGATAGCCATCCCATGACAGAGGGGGTAGGCAAGTAATAAGTTTGATACTGTCAAGTGTGAAATAATACTTAGTTGAAAGTATAAAAAGGTAGTGTCTTAAATGTAATTAGATTCTGATAAGTAAAGGATGCACATTGTTAGCTCAAGATTAGTCACTAAAATTGTTTCAAATCATCGGAAGATAAGAAATAAAAGTGATACTCTAAAAGCTAATAATTTGCTCTTTACATAGCAGATTAGTCAGGGTACTTTTTGTTTAAAGAC
Source organism: Bos indicus x Bos taurus (assembly GCF_003369695.1). Lineage (NCBI taxonomy): Eukaryota > Metazoa > Chordata > Mammalia > Artiodactyla > Bovidae > Bos > Bos indicus x Bos taurus. The sequence continues at coordinate 85,213,444 of NC_040079.1, forward strand.
TCAGTAATTTAACTGGAACAAGCCGCAGCCAAAAGGTAAATTTATTGTTAGCATACTGAGGAATCTCAAATTATCCACAAAAAGTTTGAATTATAAAACAGCAGAAAGGTCCATGATGCAACTAGGGGTTAATTTGGTATACCATTCACCCTGTTTTTCTGTCTTTTGTCCTTGTGCTCCATGATTGTCAGCTTTATTTTCTCTCAGTGTTCAGTGGCTTGATGATGGAAAAAATGGCTGAAGAGAACTTCTACTTCTCATATCCCAGAGCAGCCACTCATAAGTGAGTGACCCTTTCTCCAGTGGCACTGTGACCAAGGATGAGGAAGGACTTTGATTCACTGCTTTTATGTCATGGTCACCAATGGACAAATTGGTAGTGGCCAGTAAGAGGGTGCCATGTGCGCTAACTCAATCATTATCACACTTTTACCTTATATTTCTACATTTACTTGTCTGAATATGGAAGAAGCAGCTGATGCTGATGACTAAACTGTTGAAGTTAGCAATAGGAGCTGTTCACTGAAACAGCTGGCAGAATTACCTGAAGAAAAATTGAGGGTGAACGAATTGTCAGACAAAAAATAGTTCTCCAGTGCACACAGGGAGATGGGAAGAACAAACACCAGGACCCCTATGCAAGACAGACTCTGTTTCTTACTAAATGGTAGATTTTAGTTGAGTCAAATAATCATTCTGTCTCATTCTAATCTATAAAAGGATATAGTAGGACTTTTCCCTTGTAAACCTAATTTTGTTATCATGATGAAATGAGAGAATGTGAGTGAAAGTGAAAGTGAAAATCACCCAAATACCATAAAGTTGAGCTATTTTGATGTCATATTTTTATTATTTATGATATTCTGTTATTCTTTATTGATATATTATCTCCTATATACTAAAGTATAAGGTACTAAGATTCTGTTCCCCTTTAATTAAGAATTTACTGGTGTCCTCTTTAGTTATGAAGATAATAAAACTAATCAAGAAGTATTCAATGAAACTGTCAGAGAGATTTTGACCTGCAGTTAAAAATATTTAGGCAATTGCTGTCATCAAAAGCAGAAAAAAAAAAAAAAAAGAGGAAGAGAAGGAGAAGAAATCTATTCACATATATAGGCATCAAACTAAGATTGAATTCTGTAATTGAATGGAAGGTACTGTAGGCCAGAGCACTATGATAAACTTGGAGTTGAGCTGAAAAGATGGCATATAAATAATTATCTTCAAACTCACAACTGTGTTTTTTTAATGGAAAAAATGAACTGATTGAATTAGCCTCAGTTGTAGGACATATTAAAATACAGTCTTTCATACATATAGGATACATTCATAAAATCAGCAAGTTAATGTTTTGATAATGGAAACATGGTATGACTTTGAAAGACAACATTTGCAAAGTGAGGCACAGTGTACTCAATAGTAAGCCACGGTTCAACAAAAGAACGACAAGAGAAATTGAAATAGAGAAGCTTATTACAAGTCCTAAAGGAAGTACATGCCACACCTCAAGGGGTGAGCCTCAAGAGGTTACATGGTGAGGTCAGGGTAGGCAAGGGAGCAGGCAGAGAGAGAGAGACCTGGGGCCCATGCCTTTATTAGGTCCACAAGTGAAGTGTGTTTGGGTTCCTGGGCTACGACTGGATTGGTCAATTCAAACCAAAAGGAATGTGGTTTTGGTAGTCTCCTGCAGGGGTCTTATCTAAGTGGTGTATAATGAGAAGGCCTGGGAGGCGGGGAAGACTGTTTATGACAAGGGCTATTGGGAAAGTCATTTAAGAAATGTACATTTACTTATGACTCTGTGGACTGTTACCCAGGGTTTTGGCTTGCGTGATGGAGTTCTCGTCAATTTAAGGTGCCTACAGGCCACTTGGTCAGACAAAATGGATACCTTAGCAGCAATACCACAGAATGTTTAGCTGAGCATTAGACAGAACAAAACCCAGTTCAAAGTTGGTGATATTAGCAGTTCTTGCTAATGGATTAAGAAAGATTTCATAAACCAAAAGTATTTTATATGTAACTGATACTAGAGTGAAACATGCTTTCTGATGAAGGAAAATTAAAAACTTGCTGTATAACTTGCTTAAACGCAGGGATTTACTAACGCTGTTGGAGACTTCTTGAGTGAGGTAGGATAACAGTGGTAAGGAAGAATAGCTCTTGGGAAACCTTGTGATCCAAAAGTACAACTGGCATGTTTTCTCATGGGATACCGTTTAGCCTGCCAAGAGAGCGTGTTAACACAAAATGCTGAAGACACATTTATGATCCAAGCTAACCCTGCATCCAGAGGGCAGCCTGGTATTTTGTTGACCCCTGTGTACCTATGGAGTGTTTCCAGAAAGCAAGGAGCGTCAGTGGTCTTGACTGGCAAGTATGTGAACCAAAATGCTGAGCTGTTCCATTAGGACCTGCCATAAACCACTGAAGTAAGAGTGCAGAAGCACAAGAATATAAATCATTAACAGTGATAATCCCACAGATTATCCAGATGGTTATTAAAGCAAGTTCAATGATGTGTGGGGCAAGGGGTATATGTAAGTAATTACTCTCCCCTCAGTGTAGCTATAAACAGCTTCTCTAAAAAGTAAAGTCAAAATATTAAAAATAGATATTGAATTGCTTCTTACTGGAATTAAGTCAGCGATCCAGTATAGAATATCTGAAATGCAAAATGAACCCAAAGCACTTCAGTGTTTTCCTAAATATGATCTATTCCAACAGATTTTGTTATAAATATTATCTGTCTTTACTTGCTTGTGTCCTTTTCTAACAAATATTTGGAGAGCTGGTTAAATATAAACTGTGTGACTAAGCAACTTCTGTGACACAAACATTCTGGCATACACTGCTGATGATCTCCAGACCGAATCAATACTTTAATAATTTATAATAAGTAGCCTAAAATGCATGTAGAAACAAACGTACCATAGTTCTGAGATTTAAAAATTAAGTGCTCATTAAAACTATTCACTACAAGTCTTTAATATTGTTAAAGCTGCAGGTTCAGAACAATTGTTGGAAAACCAAGGAGGTTTCATAATATAATTTGGGAACAGCCATAATTAATAGGCAAGCTGCTTTTTTATTGTCTCCTCCTTTAAAAATGTCAGATTTTATTGAATGTAATCAACGGGAATGCAAATGTCATCCTAACAGCATCTTGAATAATGAGAAGGTCAAAGAAGCACAATCCTCAATCTTTAATATTTCAAATATAAAGCATTTAGGGAATTTGAAATGTTAGACTTCAGATGTTCTCTGTTTATGTCAACATTATCAATGAGGGAGCAAAGTGGAAACACAGTAATATATTATCCTGACAAAGATTGTAACTACAGTGGAAAAGGGAACATTTTCCATTCTAATTATTTCTGTATCTTTTAAAATTGTTGTTCCAAAATGGCAGAGCACAAATGAAAATGAGAATCTGAAATACTTTATTAAAAGTAGATTGTAGTTAATATGTCAGACAAAAACATATACCTTCATTTGGGCATGGACAGCATTTTTCAACTTTTTATTTTGATCTAATTTTAAATTTATTATAGAAGAGTCACAAAAATGTAGAGATTTCTGTTTACCCTTCATCCAGCCTACCCTTATGGTAGCTTTTTACATAACAATAGAATCTTTATCATAATCAAATAATTAATTTGGGATAATAATACTGATTAAAGTGCAGAAGTTTTTGGCTTTTACAAGCTTGTTCACATTACATTTTTGTCTTTACTTTTTTTTTTTTTTTTTTTTGCATCTTGAAGGTAAATGATGAGGTACTGTGTAGAGTGTATCTGAATTTGTTTTTTCATGAATTTTTTATGATTAAAATGAAAGTGTTAGTCACTCAGTTGTGTCCAACTCTTTGTGACCCCATGGACTGCGGCCCAGCAGGCTTCTTTGTCCTTGGAATTCTCCAGGCAAGAATACTGGAGTGGGCAGTCATTCCCTTCTTCAGGGGATCTTCCCAATTCAGGGATCAAACCTGCATCTCCTGCGTTGCAGGCAGATTCTTTACCATCTGAGCCACCAGGGAAGCCCAATGAAATAAAGGTTATGCATTGTTGGGAAGGATACCAGAGAAGTGATATGCCCTTCTTATTTCTCAAATTACAGAGTATAATGATGTCAACATTCATTACTGATAATATTAACCATGACCATGTGAATAAAGTGGCATATTTCAGCATTCTCTGACTGTCAGCTAACCACATTTCCCTTTTTAATAACTAAATGTTTTGAGGGAGATACTTTGAAATTATGCAAATATCCTGTTTCTATTTAAAATCTCACCATTTTAGTATCACCATTTAGTATCACCATTTAGAACACCATAGTAGTGTTCTCATGGCAATTTTCTATATCCCTCTTTCCTTCTCCATTTAATCATTGGAATCCATTTATAAGGATTATCCATTCATAATCCATTTATTACTTATCCCTTAGTTATTTGACTTCAGCATTGATTTGAATTGGTATAGATTTATGGATATTTATCTCTGGTGGGTCAGACAGTAAAGAATCCACCTGCAATGCAGAAGACTAGTGTTTGATCCCTGGGTCGGGAAGATCCCTTGCAGCAAGAAATGGCGTGTGAAATCCCATGGACCGAGGAGCCTGGAAGGCTATAGTCCATAGTGGTCTTAAAGAGTAGGACACGACTAAGCAACTAAGCACATAAAACAGCATGCATTTTATTTTAGATTATAATTCAATACTGTTGTTACTTATTTTGTGGCTCAAGCCATTCCAACTTTGGGCATTTGGAACTTTTTCCCCTAGTTTTATTGAGTTATAATTGGCATATGATATCTGTGCCCTTTTAATTTACCATTACCAACTTACCACCCACCCCCAAAACAAACATTGTTTTAGCACTTTCTAGTGACACAAGAGACTCCATGCTCATCTTATACTTCCCTTGCTCTCCTTCTGGATATCTTTTTCTAAATTGCAGTATGATATTTAGACACTGGGATTTGGGAACAGATAGGTTTGTTGCTATGGCAGTGTCACTGATTGTTACTTTTCTTAGTGAATTGAGCTAGGAAATACATGTGTATGTGCACACAAGAACCCAGGCATACATACAATTATACATACACTCACACAGACCTTTGTGTATTTGTTTGTCTGGATATATATTTTAATATTTTCAGGAATCAGTATTGACACCTCCACCTTAAATTAAGTATTCCAGTGTTCAGTCTTTGCCCTTTTCCTTATAACTTCTTTTTCCTACAGTGAGAGATCTGTGCATTCTTGTCTGTCCTGCATTTACTTACACTTTCCAACATGTTTTATTAATAAAGATTCATAAACCATACCCCTGTTTGCAACAAATTTGCCCAGGAAAATACCCATGCAGTTCTTTTTGTTTTTGTCTTTACAATATCCAATCAAAACATTTTTTTTTCCTTTACATAGGTTAGCTACTTTCTTCCCCATACTCTTCAGTTTAGTATTTGATTCACAGAAAAACAGTTTGAGTCATTTGTGACAGATTATGTTTCACTTTCCCCCTACATCCTAGTTGCTATTTTAAAATCTAAAATAGAGTAAATCTCATCTTTTTGTAGTGTATTTTTCTGTCAGTTTTGACAAGTGCACAGACTGCATAAGCAACTGGTGTATTGACCCCCCAAGTTCCCTATGCTAACTCTGTGTGCAGTACTTTATCCTCTCAGTCCTTGGCAATCACTTGTATTTCCTGAACTCTGCCTTTTGTAGAGTTTCATAGAAGTGGAATCACATGACAGGAATCTTTAGATAGCCTTTCACTTAGAGAAATGTACTAGGATTCATCCACGTTGTTCAGTTCAGTTCAGTCGCTCAGTCGTGTCTTACTCTTTGCAACCCCATGATTCACAGCACTCCAGGCCTCCCTGTCCATCACCAACTCCTGGAGTTCACTCAAACTCATGTGCATCCAGTCGGTGATGCCATCCAGGCACTCATCCTCTGTCATCCCCTTCTCCTCCTGCCCCTAATCCCTCCCAGCATCAGGGTCTTTTCCAATGAGTCAACTCTTCACATGAGGTGGCCAAAGTACTGGAATTTCAGCCTCAGCATCGGTCCTTCCAATGAACACCCAGGACTGATCTCCTTTAGGATGGACTGGTTGGATCTCCTTGCAGTCCAAGGGACTTTCAAGAGTCTTCTCCAACACCACAGTTCAAAAGCATCAATTCTTTGGCGCTCAGCCTTCTTCACAGTTTAACTCTCACATCCACACGTGACCACTGGAAAAACCATAGCCTTGACTAGATGGACTTTAGTTGGCAATGTAATGTCTCTGCTTTTCAATATGCTATCTAGGTTGGTCATAACTTTCCTTCCAAGGAGTAAGCGTCTTTTAATTTCATGGCTGCAGTCACCATCTGCAGTGATTTTGGAGCCCCCCAAAATAAAGTCTGACACTGTTTCCATTGTTTCCCCATCTATTTTCCATGACGTGATGGGACCAGATGCCATGATCTTTGTTTTCTGAATGTTGAGCTTTAAGCCAACTTTTTCACTCCTCTTTCACTTTCATCAAGAGGCTTTTGAGTTCCTCTTCACTTTCTGCCATAAGGGTGGTGTCATCTGCATATCTGAGGTTATTGATATTTCTCCTGGCAATCTTGATTCCAGCTTGTGCTTCTTCCAGCCCCGCGTTTCTCATGATGGACTCTGCACAGAAGTTAAATAAGCAGGGAACATGTCTCAATTGTTGGTCCCTGCTTGTTTTTCAAGTAACATTTCCTTGGAGAGCATGCCTTTCTGTGTTTACCAGTTGAGGAACGTTTGAGTTGTTCCCTGTTTGGGGAAATTACAAATAAAGGTGCTATTCAGTTTAGTCATATTTGAATCTTTGCACTCTTTAAATATTTGTGTTGTGATGGTAAAACTGCATTCTAAAACTTTTTCAGTGAAATAGAAAACTTTGAGGGCTTTCATTTGTGTTTGTGAACAGATTTCAGAGCTACTCTATCAAATTTATAAACTTTGTGTCCCTTTTACATCTTTTATGACAATATAATTTAAGAACAAACTAAGATTTGAGCCTCCGTGGTACTAAGTATTTAATTTTCTCAAGAAATATTGACAGTGTTGTAAAAGATTACTGAAAATAATATTCATACTGATTTTATTAACTCTAGTAATAATAATTAGTTTTTAATTATGTAGCTACTGCATAAAGTCTGAATTCTTTATACAAATCTGTACTGGTATTTAAAGTAGTTCAGATTCCTTGTGTATAATTTGAACTAATTATTTCAGAAAGTTAAATTACTTTGTAAAACCTATTTCATTCCAATTCCCCAAACTATTTTGGGAACAGGGAAGATAAGCTTTGTCTTCAAAAACTTAGTCACTATCTATCCTTTTCCTCCTAAAATGCATTTGAGAAATAAAGATTTTTAAAAAGCTGGTTACTGTTTCACAATGCAGCTGTTTAATAACCTTACAAATCATACTGATTGAATGGTTACAAGACTGAGAACTAAGGAAAGATAATTTTAATAATCCTTCCTTTGTCTAGACACACTGGTGCTTTTTATTTCCTAAATGAAATTTTTCCTTGATTAACATTGTAAAAAGTTAAATGCCTTGCAGAAGCTAACATTTGTCAACTTCAGTTAAACTTCAGCATGACTTCTCTGTTAAGGACATTCCTAGAAAAGATTTATACACATACACAAACACATATACACACATATTTATTTTTTGCCAACTTCATAATTCTTGTATTGCTCTCATTAATTTTTATGTGATAAAAAATTTAGTAAATTTCTGTGCTTTTTGGCATTTTCACTTTTAAACTGGCTATGAATCTATGAGTTTTAATGTTATTTAAAAATCATTAATTATAGTGTTTATTAGATATAAACTTAAAAATAGGTAAATGCTTTTAGATTATACCAAATTACTGATGGATTCTTTTATTTTGTGTAAAGTGAAATAGTAATACATTATTAAATGGAGACATTAAATACTGGAGAATTTCTATTTTATATCATTTTCAAAATTGGGCCAATTATTTTTCTTTAAAAATCTATTATTATTAAACTATCTTTGAGTGTTGTGGGAAATATTATATGAGTTCTATAAATGTCCCAAAGATTTATAATACAATCATTTAATTTCTTATAAATTATAAAGTTAGATATATTGAGCAAAATTTAGCCTGGGAATTTCCCCTTAAATGGATGTATTTATATTTACATATGTATATATATATTTCATTTCAGCTAAAATTCAGCAGTGCTCAAAGCTCATATAATCTGTGAAATAAGAGTATATGTTTTTAAATAATTGACACCAAAAAATAGGGATAAAAATAATTTCCCACTGACAAGAGATTAAAATAATAAATTTACTCTAAAATACTATTAAATTATGAGTTCATTTCATAATTATGAGTTCATATGGTAAGCTCACTTCACATTCCTGTCATGCTATCTGTGTACTGTTTTTTCCTTTTTAAATATTATTATCAATATTTAAACCAAACACTGCTAATGTTATTGGTATTCTTAAAATATTTGGTCAGTAATAATCTCCTCACATATTTATTGTTGTGAATAATGAGTTACAGCAATTATAATCCATAATCACATGCTGACATACCTAGATGGTGTACTTAACTTCGTTGGATGCTCTGCGTGAATAACAAAAGTAACTGTATAAGCTCTTGATTGGAAGCATTATCAAATTTTGCAGTGTTCACATTACTCTGTTATCTAATGCTAATAATAGAGAAAACTGAAGATAGATTAATTCTGCTGCCTAAAAATACTATTTTATATTAAATGGCTCAAAATATTGTAATATAAGCTAATATGAATAGAAATGATTTTGCAAATATTTATAAACTCATTCGATGTTCTTTTAAAATGGTGTATGTTGAGAATAAGTACTGTAAAGAAAAAGCATAACAATTTCCTCTACACTTTAGCCTCAGAGTTTCATTTTTTGCTATTCTTTTCTGCCTCTTTAATTGCACTGGTAGGTGGTCCCTGCCATTTCGCTAGCTTTCATACAAATAATATGAAAGTTGGCAAATTGTTTTTATAATTATAGAGTATCTGTCAAATATCCTTGTCAGCACCATTTGAGATCTTCTGTTCTTAGCCCAAATGATTTACAACTTAGACTGTTCCTTATTCTTGTCATCTTAAAAACTTTGGCCAAATTTCTTGATAACTGACTAAAATGGTCTCAAATTTATGAGTTCTTTTTTCTGTTCTTTCAGCTTCATTATTCCTAATTCAAAAACTATATTTTCTTATTTTTAAGAAAAGTAAAATCATTTTGAGAATGCCAAAAAATCAGATTGTAGATTCTTATAATAGGTAAGAAAAGCATACAGTCTGAGATGAAGATGATAATCTTAAGGTTTTTAATTTTTTCAATTTCCTGAATTTTTCTAAATGAGCAAATGTTACTTATATTTTTGTACACTATCATATGTTTCCTGAATTCAGTGAGTATATATTCCTATACTGGAAACTTTTACTATATGGCTGGTGTCTTTCCTAAATAAATGCATTATATGGCATCTTTTTGCTTTCATTTCTGATATACAAGTCTTGATCATTTGGTTTTCAGTTGTAGGTTCTTGTTTGTTTGTTTGTTTGTTTTTTGGTTGTGTGGCTCCACATGTGGAATCTTAGTTCCCTGACCAGGGATTGAACCCACACCCCTGCTTTGGAAGCTCGGAATCTTAACCCCTAAACCACCAGGAAAGTCCCAGGTTTATGCTATTTTGATGGACTTCTAGTATTCCTTACTTTTCTGTAACTTTGAGTGCCAGCACACTAAAATCCATTACCATCCCACTTCCCCTTTGGAGCAGTAGGGAAGCATAGTTAATTGCCTTTTTCTAAAAAATTGCCCTTCAGTAGAGAGGCAGCCATAGTGGCAGCCTTAGGGCAGACATGCAGAATACTTAAAGATTTCCTTTTGGACAATAATACAACTTCGGGTTTGAATGTTGTTGGTCAGTCGCCAAGTCAAGTCCAACTTTTCGTGACCCTGTGGAATGCAGCAAGCCAGGCTGCCCTGTCCCTCACCACCTCCTGGAGTTTGCCCAAGTTCATATCCATTGAATCAGTGATGCCATCCAAATATCTCATCCTCTTTGCCCTCTTTCCTTCTGCCTTCAATCTTTCCCAGCATCAGGGTCTTTTCCAGCGAATCAGCTGTTCACATCAGGTGGCCAAAGTATTGGAGCTTCAGCTTCAGCATCAGTCCTTCCAAAGAGTATTCAGGGTTGATGAACGTTGAGATTGACTGGTTTGATCGCCTTGCTTTTCAAGGGACTTTCAGAAGTCTTCTCCAGTACCACAGTTGGAAAGCATCACTTCTTCGGCCCTCTGTCTTCTTTATTGTCCCACTCTCACATCTGTACATGCCTATTGGAAAGAACATAGCTTTGACTATATGGACCATTTTTCGGGAAAGTGATGTCTTTGCTTTTTAACTCACTGTCTAGGGTTCTCCTAGCTTTCCTGCCAAGAAGCAATCGTCTTCTAATTTTGTGGCTATAGTCACCATCTGCAGTGATTTTAGAGCCCAAGAAGAAGAAGTGTGTCACTGCTTCTGCCTTTTCCCCTTCTATTTATCATGACATGATGGGACCAGATGCCGTGATCTTAGTTTGTTTAATATTCCATTTTAAGTGCGCTTTTTCACTCTCCTCTCTTTACCCTCATCAAGAGGCTCTTTAATTCCTCTTCACTTTCTGCCATTAGAGTGGTATCATCTGCATATCTGAGGTTGTTGATATTTCCACTGGCAATCTTGATTCCAGCTTGTAACTCATCCAGCCTGGCACTTTGCATGATTTGCTCTGCGTATAAATTAAGTAAACGGGGTTACAATAAACAGCCTTGTCAAACTCCTTTCTCAATCCTGAACCAGTTAGTTGTTCCATACAGGGTTCTAACTGTTGCTTCTTGACCTGCATACAGGTTTCCCAGGAGACAGGTAAGGCAGTCTGGTATTCCTGTCTCTTACAGAGTTTTTCACAGTTTGACTACCTCAGGAACAAGATGGCGGAGGAGTAGGTGGACATGGAGTACATCTCTCTCCACGGATACATCAGGAATACACCTTCAAACACAGAAGTGCATGCAGAACACCAGCTGAGAGCAGACAGGAGTATCTGATCAGCAGAAAAGAATATAGAGAACCACACAAAACTCGATAGGATGAGGGAAATAGGGGGAAAAACAGGAGTGTTATTAGGAATGGCCCTGCCCTTGGCGGGTGAGGGAACTGAAGCAGGGGTCCGATCCCCACATTAGGGCAATTGTCTGAGTCAGAGGAAAAACATTTAAGGCTGACAGTGAAACACCTGATCTCTGGCAGCCTAAATGGAATTAGAATCAGGCAATCCTTGCCATAGCCATAAATACCTGAACAGGAATGCAGGTCCCTTGAAAGGCACCGAAGCTGGGAGCTGGAGTTTAGGGACAAACAAGGACAAGTCTACTGTTGACTGTGGAGAGATGGAATGAGGGGATGTGAAGCAGGAGATTGTGGTGGGAAATACCTGTGGAGGAAAGCTGTGCTGCTGAGTCACACATACTGGGTGGAGCCGTCAGCTTCACCTCTCTCTCCCCACATACCAGCATTGGCAGCTGAACCGTAGAGAGGCTTGCCCATCAAATCCCTGGTGCACTGAACTACACAGTAAGACCCCACTCAGGGTACTCCTTTAAGTGACCAATATGCTGAACTACAGAGTAGGACCCCATCCAAGGGGGCCCCTCTATGTGCCTGACACTCTGAACAACAGAAGGACACCAGGCAGGGGAGCCCTCTAAGTGCCTGAACAGGCAGAGCTACAGAGAAAAGCTGGCCAAAGAGGCCTTCTGATTGCCAGCTACAAGAGACTCAAAAAAAAAAACTCTGATAGGGCCATAACTCCTACTGCAGAGGCAGTCCAAGTCCCGGCACACTTGGTACCACCAGGGTACCCACAAACCAAGCAGTTGCATTACTTTCATGCTCAACTCTCACTGGGACAAAAAAATATCTTGTGTCTGTGCGTTCAGGGTTGCTTTGGTCATGTCCATCTCTTTGCGACCCTGTAGACTGTGGCCTGCCAGGCTTCTGTGTCAGGGATGGGGGGTCTCCAGGCAAGAATACTGAAGCATGACGGCCAATACTGGTTGGCATACCCTTCTGGAACATTATATTTCCTGCTGTCCTAGCCGCCGACTCCCCCTGAGTACCTGGTGCTGCCAGAACCCCTGCAACCCAAGCAGCTGCACCACTTCCACAGCTGGCCTCACAGGGGCAAACCCCAGTGGACGATCCACATGCAGAGGTGGGAATAAAACACAATTGAAACCAAGGGGCAGTGTGGCTAAGGAAGAAGACCCAAAACCTTCCCACCAGCTGTACAAGCTGCATATTAAATCCACATGATCAACTAGGCAGATTCTGTGTCTATGGAACATATAAAAGGACATTGAGTGCTCCTACAAAAGAAAATACACTAGTTCTGATAGTTGTGGATCTTGGAGGCAAACACACACAGGAGTAGGACCAGATTAGAATCTGAGCTGCCCCCACAGCAGGTCCAGAGGTCAGCAGAGTGTTGGGGTCATCCTAGGGAGGTGAGGTGGACTGTGACCCCGACCGAGGGAAAGGACTCTGACAGCAGTGACTCAAGAAAAACATATATTATTCTTATAGTTTGACTTGTTCTGTAGATTCTCCCCCCCTCTTTTTCCCCCTTCTGTTGTAGTTGTCGATTTTATTGGCACTATGAAATCTAATGAAACTTTTGAGCTTTTTTATTTCTTCCTCAGTCACATTTTTTATTGTTATTATAAACCTCTGTCTCTACATTGGGCTTTTGTAGTTTTGTGAAGTTTTCCTTTTTTTTTTTTTTTCTATTTTCTCTTTTTTTAATTTTAATTTTTTAGACCTATTATTTTTTATACATTTATTCCTTTGTTTGCTTTTCCTGCTGTTCTTTTCCCCTTGCAATTAATCTTTAAAGTATATAAAATCTTCTTCTGCTGAGTCCCTTCAGTCATGTCTGACTCTGTGCGACCTCACAGATGGAAGCCCACCAGGCTCCCTTGTCCCTGGGATTCTCCAGGCAAGAACACTGGAGTGGGTTGCCATTTCTTTCTCCAGTGCATGAAAGTGAAAAGTGAAAGTGAAGTCGCTCAGTCATGTCCAACTCTTAGCGATCCCATGGATGGCAGCCTACCAGGCTTCTCCGTCCATGGGATTTTCCAGGCAAGAGTACTGGAGTGGGGTGCCATCGCCTTCTCTGATAAATCTTCTTAATCTACATCTATTTAATTTTGCATATCTACTTTTTCTTTCTTTACATCTCAACATATTTGTTAGTTTTATTTTCATAACTTTATTTCCCAATTGGCACCTTGGTTTAATTTTGTTTTCCAGTTTGTGCTTTGCTTAGTTTTGTTCTTAACTGGTATATATAATTTTGGGTTTCTTTTCCTCTGGGTAAATCTATTGTACTTTATTTTTTACACTTTGGATTTTGCTTATGTATATGTATATAGGTATATTAAATCACACTTTTTATTGTTTTTATAAATCCCTGCCTCTATGTTGGGCTTTGCAGTTCTGTGGAATTTTCCTTTTTCCTTCCTTCTTTCATTTTTAAATTTTATCTTTATAATTTTAATTTTTAATTTTTTAAAACTATTATAATTTTTCTACAGTTATTCCTTTGTTTTCCTTTCCAACTGTTCTTTTCCCCTTGCAGTTAATCTTTATATAAATATTCTTCTTCTACCTCTATTTAACTTTGCATATCTATTTTTTCTTTCTTTCCAGTCTTCTCAACATATTTGGTAGTTTTGTTTTCATTGCTTTATTCCCCACTTGGCACCTCGCTTTAATTTTGTTTTACAGTTTGTGCCTTAGTTAATTTTGTTCTTGACTGGTGTATATAATTTTTTATTTCCTTTGTTCTCTGGGTAAATCTATTCTACTTTATTTTTGTTGGACTGTTTTGACTTTGCTTATGTGTATATATCTATATCAGGGCTTCCCTGGTGGCTCAGAGGGTAAAGCATCTGCCTACAATGCAGGAGACCTGGGTTTGATCCCTGGGTCAGGAAGATCCCCTGGAGAAGGAAATGGCAACCCACTCTAGTACTCTTGCCTGGAAAATCCCATGGAGAGATGCCTGGTAGACTACAGTCCATGGGATCACAAAGAGTCAGACACGACTGAGCATATATATGTATATTCCATTATTTATTATTTGCCTGATTTTGTAACTGCCATTTGTCTGGGATTCATCTTTGGTTTCTCCTTTTGGGGTATTTGTTTTAATCTCACTTAATGCCGTAACAAACCACTTGTGGAATCTTCGTTCCTGACAAAGGATCAAGCCCTGAGCCTTTGGAGTGGGACTGATTCCAAGACCATAGAATACCAGAGAACTAACCCTAGAGAGTATCAAATAGTGAGAACTCACACTAAGGAAACCACTTGAATACAAGACCCAGCATCAAGGAGCCACAGTAGCTCCATATGCAGGATGCTTCATCTAAACAACAAACAAAAAACATACAGACCCAATCATCAGTAGACAGGATTACCACCTCACCCACAATTGCCCATCAAAGGAAAAACAAACAAACAAATAAAACTCAACACAAATCTCACTCTGTACAAAGCAGCTTACGCAAACCACTGGACAAAACTTAGGAGGGTAGAAACCAAAAGAAAGAAAGAATATAACCCTGAAGCCTGGGGAAAGGAGACCTCAAATACAATAAGTTTAAAAAAAAAAAATCATGAAAAGGCAGAGGACTACTACTCAAATGAAGGAACAAACAGAATCACAGAAGTCCAAATAAATGAAGAGGAAATGGGCAAACTGCCTGAAAAACAACTCAGAATAATGATAGTAAAGATGATCAAAAACCTTGAAAACAAAATGGAGAAAATGCAAGAATCAATTAACAGAGACCTAGAAGAATTCAAGAATAAACATGCAGAGACAAACAACACAATTACTGAAGTTAAAATTACTCTAGAAGGAAGCAATAGCAGACTATCGGAAGCAGAAGAATGAATCAGTGAGCTGGAAGATAAAATCGTGGAAATAACTTCTGAAGAGCAGAATTAAGTAAAAAGAATGAAAAGAACTGAGGATAGTCTCAGAGACCTCTGGGACAATATCAAACACACCAACATTTGAATTATAGGGGTTCTAGAAGAAGAAGGGCTTCCCTTGTAGCTCAGTCAGTAAAGAATTGGTCTGTAATGCAAGAGACCTGGGTTTGATCCCTGGATTGGGAAGATTCCCCAGAGAAGGAAATGGCAACCCACTCCAGTATCCTTGCCTGGAAAATCTCATGGACAGAGGAGCCTGGTGGGCTGCAGTCCATGGGATCGCACAGAGTCGGGCACAATTAAGTGACTAACACTTACTTACTTACTTGAAGAAGAAGAGAAAAAGAATGAGAAAATTTTTGAATAGATTATAGTTGAAAATTTTCCCAACATGGAAAAGGAAATAGTCCATAAAGTTCAAGAGGCACAGAGAGTCCCGTACAGGATAAGCCCAAGGAGAAACACATCAAGACACATACTAATCAAGCTAACACAGACTAAACACAAAGACAAAGTATTAAGAGGAGCAAGGGAGCAGCAACAAGTAACAAAGGAAACCCTATACACTTAACAGCTGACCTTTCGGCAGAAACTGTGCAGGCCAGAAGGGAATGGCAGGATATATTTAAACTACTGAAAGGGAAAAAATTACGACCAATATTACTGTACCCAGAAAGGATCTCATTCAAAATTGATGAAAAAAGCTTTTCAGACAAGCAAAAGTTAAGATAATTCAGTACCACCTAACCAGCTTTACAACAAATGTTAAAGGGACTTATGTAGTCAAGATGTACAAGAGAAGAAAACAAGATCTACAAAATCAATCCCAAATAATTAAGAAAATGGCAATAGGAAGATATATACCATAATTATTTTAAATGTAAATGGACTGAATGCTCGAACCAAAAGATACAGACTGGCTGAATGGATACAAAAACAAGACCCATATATATGCTGTTTACAAGAAACACATTTCAGACCTCAAGACACATAAAGACTGAAAATGAGAAGATGGAAAAATATATTCCATGCAAATAGGAAGCAAAAGAAAGCTAGAGTAGCAACCCTCATATCAGACAAAATAGACCTTAAAGAAGATTATAAGAGATAAGGAAGGACACTACATAATGATCAAGGGATCATCAATCCAAGAGGAAGACATAACAATTGTAAATATCTATGCACCCAACATAAGAACACCTCAATACATAAGACAAACACTAATAGACATAAAAGGAGAAATTGACAATAACACAATAATAATAGACTTTTACACCCCACTCACACCAATGGACAGATCATCAAAACAGAAAATTAATAAGGAAACACAAGTCTGAAATGATACATTAGATGAGATGGATCTCATTGATATCTTCAGGACATTCCATCTAAATGCAGAAGAATACACCTTTTTAAGTGCACATGGAACATTCTCCAGGATAGATCACATCTTGGGTCACAAATCAAACCTCAGTAAATTTAAGAAATTGAAATCGTATTAAGTATCTTCTCAGACCAAAACTCTATGAGACTGGATATCAATAACAAAAAATCTGTAAGAAACACAAACACATGGAGACTAGGCACCATGTTTCTAAATAACCAACAGGTTACTGAAGAAATCAAAAGGGAAATAAAATGTCTAGAAACAAATGATAATGAAAACATGACAGTTCAAAACCTGTGGGGGAAAAAAAAAACAAACAAAACCTGTGGGATGTAGCAAAAGCAGTCCTAAGAGGAAAGTTTATAGCAGTGCAATCCTACCTCAATAAATAAGAAAAACATCAAATGGACAAATTAACTTTACACTTAAAACAACTGGAAAAAGAACAAAAAATCCCCAAAATTAGAGGAGGGAAAGATATCATAAAGATCTGAGTAGAAATAAATGAAAAATGAAAGAAACAATAGTAAAGATTAATAAAACTAAAATCTGGTTCTTTTGGAAGATAGAAAAAATTGACAGACTTTTGGCCAGACTCATCAATTAAAAAAAGAAAGGAATCAAATCTACAAATTTAGAAATGAAAAAGAGGTTACAACAGACAATGCAGAAATACGAAGGATTATTAGAAACTGTTATGAACAACTATACAGCAATAGAATGGATAACATGAAAGAAATGGACAGATTCTTAGACAAGTTCAATCTTCCAAGATTGAACCAGGAAGAAACAGAAATTATGAACAACCAATTACAAGCACTGAAATTGAAGCTGTGATCAAAAATCTCCCAAAAAACGAAAGCCCAGGACCAGATGGCTTCACAGGAGAATTCTATCAAATGTTTAGAGAAGAGCTAATGCCTATCCTTCTGAAACTCTTTCAAAAAATTGCAGAGGATGGCACACTTTCAAACTCATTCTATGAGGCTACCATCACCCTGATACCAAAACCAGACAAAGACAACACAAAAAAAGAAAACTACAGGTCAATATCACTGACAAACATAGATAGAAAAATCCTCAACAAAATCTTAGAAAACAGAATTCAGCAACACATCAAAAAGCTCGTACATCATGATCAAGTTGGGTTTATTCCAGGGATGCAAGATTTCTTCAACATACGCAAATCAATCCATGTGATACACCATATGAACAAATTGCAAGATAAAAACCATATGACAATCTCAATAGATGCAGAAAAAGCCTTTGACAAAATTCAGCACCCATTTATGATTAAAACTCTTCAAAATATGGGCATAAAAGGAACCTACCTTAACATAGTAAAGGCCATATATGATAAACCTATGGTAAACATTATTCTCAATGGTGAAAAACTGAAAGCATTCCCCTTAAGATCAGGAGCAAGACAAGGGTGACCAGTTTCCCCACTATTATTCAACTTAGTTCTGGAAGTCCTAACTACCACAATCAGAGAAGAAAAAGAAGTAGAAAGAATCCAGATCAGAAAAGAAGAAGTAAAGCTCTCACTGTTTGCAGGTGACATTATACTGTACACAGAAAACCATGAAGATAGTATCAGAAAATTACTAGAGCTAATCAGTGAATTTAGCAAAGTTGCAGGATACAGAATCAATACACAAAAATCAGTTGCATTTCTATATACTAACAATGAAAAATCAGGAGGAGAAATAATGGTATCAATCCCATTCACCACTGCAACAAAAAGAATTAAATATCTAGGAATAAACTTACCTAAGGAGATGAAAGAACTGTACACAGAAAATTATAAAATGCTAATGAAAGAAATCAAAGATGACATAAACAGATGAAGAAATATTCCATGTTCCTGGTAAGAAGAATCAATATTATGAAAATGACTATACTACCAAACACAATCTACAGATTCAGTGTGATCCCTATCAAATTACCGATGGCATTTTTTTCACAGAACTAGAGCCAAAAACTTCACAATTCACATGGAATACACGAAAGACCCCGAATAGCCAAAGTAGTCTCAAGAAAGAAGAATTGAGCTGGACGAATCAACCTTCGTGAGTTCAGATTATACTACAAAGCTACAGTCATTGAGAGAGTATGGTATGGGCACAGAAACATAGACCAATGGGACAAGATAGCCCAGAAATTAACCCATGCACCTATGGGTACCTTATTTTTGACAAAGGAGGCAACAATATACAATGGGGCAAAGACAGCCTGTTCAATAAATGGTGCTGGGGAAACTGAACAGCCACATGTAAAAGAGTGAAATTAGAGCACTTCCTAACACCATACACAAAAACTTAAAATGGATTAAAGACCTAAATGTAAGACCAGAAACTATAAAACTCTTAGAGGAAAACATAGGCAGAACACTCAATGACATAAATCAAAGCAAGATCCTTTATGATCCACTTCCTAGAGTAATGGAAATAAAAGTAAAGAAGAAGGACCTGATTAAACTTAAAAGCTTTTGCACAGCAAAGGAAACTATAAGCAAAGTGAAAAGACAACCCTTAGAATGGGAGAAAATAATAGCTAATGAAACAACTGACAAAGGATTAATTTCTAAAACATACAAACAGCCCATACAACTCACTGTCAGAAAAACCCAATCAAAAAGTAGGAAAAAGACCTAAACAGACATTTCTCCAAATACGTACTGATGGCTAACAAACACATGAAAAGATGCTCAACATCGCCCTTTATTAGAGAAATGCAAATCAAAACTACAATAAGATATCACTTCACACTGGTCAGAGTGGCCATCATCAAAAAGTCTACAAACGGTAAATGCTGGAGAGGGTGCAGAGAAAAGGGAATGCTCTTGCCCTGTTGGTCGGAATGTAAATCGATACAGCCACTGTGGAAGATGGTATGGAGATTCCTTAAAAAAACTAGGAATAAAACCACCATATGATCCAGCAATGCCATTCCTAGGCATATACCCTGAGGAAACCAAAATTGAAAGAGACACATGTATCCCATTGTTCATTGTAACACTATTTGCAACAGCTAGAACATGGAAGCAACCTAGATGTCCATCGACAGATGAATGGATAAAGAAGTTTTGGTACATATACACAATGGAATATTGCTCAGCCATAAAAAGAAACACATTTGAGTCAGTTCTACTGAGGTGGATGAACCTAGAATCTATTATTCAAAGTGAAGTAAGTGAGAAAGAGAAAGGTAAATATCATATTCTAATGCATATATACTGAATCTAGAAAAATGGTACTGAAGAATGTATTTACAGGGCAGCAGTGGAGAAACAGACATAGAGAACTGACCTCTGGAGGTGAGGAGAGGAGAGGGTGAGATGTATGGAAAGAGTAGCATGGAAACTTACTTTACCATATGTAAAGTAGATAGCCAATGGGAATTTGGTGTATGGCTCAGAAAACTCAAACGGGGCTCTGTATCAATCTAGAGGGGTGGGATGGGAAGGGAGATGGGAGGGAGGTTGAATAGGGAGGGGATATATGTATATCTATGGCTGATTCATGTTGAGGTTTGACAGAAAACAACCAAATTCTGTAAAGCAATTATCCTTCAAGAACATAAAATGAAAACAACAACAACAACAAAGAATTTTTCAGTTTGCTATGATCCAGACTGTCAAAGGCTTCAGCATAGTCCGTGAAACAGAGGTAAATGCTTTTCTGGAATTTGCTTGCTTTCTCTATGATCCAGCGAATGTTGGCATTTGGTATATTCCTTTTCTGTACCCAATTTGAAGATCTGGAAGTTCTCTGTTCACTTAATGCTGAAGCCTAGCTTGGAGAATTTCGAGTATAACCTTCCTATCATGGGAGATGAGTGCAATTGTATGGTGGTTTGAACTTTCTTTAGCACTGCTCTTCTTGAACATTGGGATGAAGAATGACCTTTTCCAGTCCTGTGGCCACTGCTGGGTTTTCCAAATTTGCTGACATACTTCACACAGCACATTAATAGCATCATAATTTAGGATTTTAATAGCCCTGGTGGCATTCCATCACCTCCACTAGCTTTATTGGCAATTGTGCTTCCTAAGGCCCACTTAACTTCACAGTCCAGAATGTCTGGCTCTGAGTGAGAGACTACTCCTTTATGGTTATCAGGTCATTAAGATTTTTTTTGGTACAGTTCCTCTGTGTATTCTTTCCATCTATTCTTGATTTCTTCTGCATCTATTAGATCTCTACCATTTCTGTCCTTTATTATGTCCATCTTTGGATTAAATATTCCTTTGATAGTTCCAGTTTTCTTGAAGAGATCTCTAGTCTTACCTTATTTGCTGTTTTTCCTCTATTTCTTTGCACTGTTCATTGAAAAAGGGCTTCTTGTCTCTCCTTGCCATTCTCTGGAACTCTGCATTTAGTTGGGTGTACCTTTCCCTCTCTTACTTGCTTTTTGTTTCTCTTCTTTCCTCCACTATTTGTAAAGCCTACTCAGTCAGGCACTTTGCCTTCTTATATTTCTTTTTCTTTGGGATGATTTGTTCACTGCCTACTATACAATATTACTGACCTCTGTCTATAGTTCCTCGTGCTCTCTGTTTACTAGATCTAATCCTTTGAATCTATTTGTTACCCTCCACTGTATATTTATTGGAGAAGGCAATGGCACCCCACTCCAGTACTCTTGCCTGGAAAATCCCATGGACGGAGGAGCCTGGTAGGCTGCAGTCCATGGGGTCTCGAAGAGTCGGACACGACTGAGCGACTTCACTTTCACTTTTCACTTTCATGCATTGGAGGAGGAAATGGCAACCCACTCCAGTGTTCTTGCCTGGAGAATCCCAGGGACGGGGGAGCCTGGTGGGCTGGCGTCTATGGGGTTGCACAGAGTCGGACACAACTAAAGCGACTTAGCAGCAGCAACTGTATATTTATAGGGGATTTGATTTAAGTTGTTCCTTGCTGCCCTAGTGATTTTCCTCCCTTTCTTTACTTTAAGCCTGGATTTTGCTATGAGGAGCTGATGATCTGAGCCACAAACAGTCCCAGGTCTTGTTTTTGCTGACTGTACAAAGCTTTTCCATCTTCAGTTACAAAAAATATAATCAATCTGATCTTGGTATTGACCATTTGGTGATGTCCATGTGTAAAGTTGTCTCTTGTGTTGTTGCAAAATGGTGATTACTATGACCACTGTGTTCTCTTGGCAGAATTCTGTTAGTATTTGTCCTGCTTCATTTTGTGTTCCAAGGCCAACCTTACTTGTTTCTGCATGTATCTCTTGACTTCCTACTTTTGCATTACAATCCCCTTTGATGAATAGGACATCTTTTTTTGGTGTCAGTTCTAGGAGGCCTTCTGGATTTTCATAGAAGTGATCAACTTGAGCTTCTTCGGCATTTGTATTTGGGGTGTAGACTTGGATTACTGTTGAATTGTTTACCTTGGAAAAGAATTGAGATCATACTGTTATTTTTAAGGTTGCATGCAAGTACTGCATTTCAGACTCTTTTATTATGAGAGCTACTCCATTTCCTCTGTGGGATTCTTGCCCACAGTTGTAGATGTAGTTGTCATCTGAATTCAATTTGTCCATTCCCGTCCATTTTAGTTCACTGGTTGCTAAGCTATTGATGTGTTCAACTCTTGTGACCCTTTGTAGTCCACCAGACTCCTCTGTCCATGGGATTTCCCAGGCAAGGATACTGGAGTGGGGTGCCATTTCCTTCTCCAGGGGATCTTCCTGACCCAGGAATCAAACCTGAGTTTCATGCATTGCAGGTGGATTCTTTACCTGAGATAATGGTCCCTGCTTGTTATGTATTCTGGTTACCTTGGTTTCTTTACTTTTTGAAATTCATTTTAATATACAGATGCATATTGACAGTTCATATAGACACAAATATGTACATGAGTCACACTATCAAAATTATTTGTGTTTTTACCTGGTAGGTAGTGATTTTAATCAGAAGACCTCAACATTTTTTTTACACAGTATTTAAATCCACAGGGAAGTAGTGGGCAAGGAGTAGTCCTTTTCTAGATTCCAGGCAGCAGTCTAGGGCTTGCTTCCTATCTAAGTAATCCACTTTTGCTACATTTAGATAAATTTCAATTCAGTTCAGTCACTCAGTTGTGTGCAACTCTGAGATCCCATGGACTGCAGCATGCCAGGCCACCCTGTACATCACCAACTCCCAGAATTTGCTCAAACTCATGTCCATTGAGTTGGTGATGCCATCCAACCATCTCATCCTCTGCCGTCCCCTTCTCCTCCCACCTTCAATCTTTCCCAGCATCAGGGTCTTTTCAAATGAGTCAGCTCTTCGCATCAGGTGGCCAAAGTATTGGAGTTTCAGCTTCAGCATCAGTCGTTCCAATGAATATTCAGAACTGATTTCCTTTAGGATTGACTGGCTGGGTCTCCTTGCAGTCCAAAGGACTCTCAAGAGTCTTTTCCAATACCACAGTTCAAAAGCATCAATTCTTCAGCACTCAGCTTTTATTAGATAAATTTACTAATACGTGAAACCTTGTATCCAATGCTGTCACCAATCTCTGATCTTAATCTCTAGTATCTATTTTCCTTAATTTCCCCTTACCTAGTGTTGCTTAGAGATGGTTAGATAGCATCACTGACTCAATGGACATGAACTTGAGCAAACTCCAGAAACATTGGAAGAGGGAAGCCTGATGGGCTGTAGTCCATGTGTTCACAAAGAGTTGGACATGACGTAGCCACTGAACAAGTGTTGCTTAATACTAGACACTTAAGCTGAAAATGAAATAATTTCATCCCATGCTGTTACTGAACCTGCCTTATATATTCTCCATTCCACATCCTTTCCATTGTTTCAGTATTCCAAGTGCAAGTAAATAGTCATAGTATAGACCCTTCAGTTCAGTTCAGTGGCTCAGTTGTGTCTGACTCTCTGCTACTCCATGAATCGCAGCATACCAGGCCTCCCTGTCCATCAACTCCCAGAGTTTACCCAAACTCATGTCCATCAAGTCAGTGATGCCATCCAGCCATCTCATCCTCTGTTGTCCCCTTCTCCTCTTGCCCCCAATCCCTCCCAGCATCAGAGTCTTTTCCAATGAGTCAACTCTTCACATCAGGTGGCCAAAGTAGTGGAGTTTCAGCTTTAGCATCATTCCTTCCAAAGAACACCCAGGACTGATCTCCTTTAGAATGGACTGGTTGGATCTCCTTGAAGTCCAAGAGACTCTTAAGAGTCTTCGCCAACATCACAGTTCAAAAGCATCAATTCTTCGGTGCTCAGCTTTATTCACAGTCCAACTCTCACATCCATACATGACCCCTGGAAAAACCATAGCTTTGACTAGATGGACCTTTGTTGGCAAAATAATGTCTCTGCTTTTGAATATGCTACCTAGGTTGGTCATAAATTTCCTTCCAAGGAGTAAGCATCTTTTAATTTCATGGCTGCAGTCACCATCTGCAGTGATTTTGGAGCCCCCCAAAATAAAATCTGACACTGTTTCCACTGTTTCCCCATCTATTTCCCATGAAGGGATGGGACCAGATGCCATGATCTTAGTTTTAAGCCAACTTTCAGAGTTCCTTCCAAAGAACTCTCCTCTTTCACTTTTATCAAAAGGCTTTTTACTTCTTCTTCACTTTCTGCCTTAGGGTGGTGTCATCTACATATCTGAGGTTATTGATATTTCTCCCGGCAATCTTGATTCCAGCTTGTGCTTCTTCCAGCCCAGCATTTCTCATGATGTACTCTGCATATAAGTTCAATAAGCAGGGTGACAATATACAGCCTTGACATACTCCTTTTCCTATTTGGAACCAGTCTGTTGTTCCATGTCTAGTTCTAACTGTTGCTTCCTGACCTGCATATAGGTTTCTCAAGAGGCAGGTCAGGTGGTCTGGTATTCCCATCCCTTTCAGAATCTTCCACAGCTTATTGTGATCCACACAGTCAAAGGCTTTGGCATAGTCAATAAAGCAGAAGTAGATATTTTTCTGGAACTCTCTTGCTTTTTTGGTGATCCAGCAGATGTCAGCAATTTGATCTCTGGTTCCTTTGCCTTTTCAAAAACCAGCTTGAGTATCTGGAAATTCATGGTTCACATATTGCTGAAGCCTGGCTTGGAGAATTTTGAGCATTACTTTACTAGCGTGTGAGATGAGTGCAATTGTGCAGTAGTTCGAGCATTCTTTGGCATTGCCTTTCTTTGGGATTGAAATGAAAACTGACCTTTTCCAGTCCTGTGGCCACTGCTGAGTTTTGCAAATTTGCTGGCATATTGAGTGCAGCACTTTCACAGCATCATCTTTTAGTATTTGAAATAGCTCAACTGGAATTCCATCACTTCCACTAGCTTTGTTCGTAGTGATGCTTTCTAAGGCCCTGTTGACTCCACATTCCAGAATGTCTGGCTCTAGGTGAGTGATCACACCATCGTGATTAATTTCTGGGTCATGTAGATCTTTTTTGTACAATTCTTCTGTGTATTCTTGCCACCTCTTCTTAATATCTTCTGCTTCTGTTAGGTCCATACCATTTCTGTCCTTTATCGAGCCCATCTTTGCATGAAATGTTCCCTTGATATTTCTAATTTTCTTGAAGAGATCTTTAGTCTTTCCCATTCTGTTGTTTTCCTCATTTCTTTGCATTGATCGCTGAGGAAGAGTTTCTTATCTCTCCTTGATATTCTTTGGAACTCTGCATTCAGATGCTTATATCTTTCCTTTTCAAATCCTTTGCTTTTCGCTTCTCTTCTTTTCACAGCTATTCAGGGATCAAGACCATCCCCATGGAAAATAAATGCAAAAAAAAGAGCAAAATATAGAGCCTTACAAGATTCCAAATTTAAAGCATAATCAGCAACAGTAATATACCCAATCTGGCATTCATTGTTTCCTGATACCTGACAAGTCTTCTCAATTAAAAAAAATTTTTTTAGGTTTTGGTGGTAATGATGAAGGAAGATTCTCAGTAACAACTCCACAGATTAGAATAGTGAATTCTCAATTTAATTTATGAAATTTAATTTATGGACAGTCAGGATTGAGCTATGTATTATTTGCTGGGTAAACTTAAGAAGACATATGCTCAAATGGTATCATTAACAAGCCTATCTGATTCTTAACTTTTTAAGTAAGAAATCACAGTGGTCTTTTCATGTTGGCTTCTTCATAAAATGAGTTGAAAGCCTTCATTTTAATTTCAAAGAAGTAAATGGCAAATTTATTTTCTCCATTTTAAGTTTTGGAAGAATTCACCCCAGAGACACCTAAGGCTGGGGTTTACTTTGGTAAAACATTTAATGATGAATTCAATTTCTTCAAGATATACCAGGCCAGAAAAATTTTCACTTCCTTCTTCTGGTCAGCTCAGTAAGGTATATTTGTCATCCAAATGTTCAAATTTATCAGCAAACTTTTTGCTAGCATTGTGCTATATCTCCTGCCACTGGGCTCACTATTGTGAGGAATCACCCCATATCCTCAGTACTTTCTTAGGACTATCTGTACTTCCTTTGGAGAAGGCAATGGCACCCCACTCCAATACTCTTGCCTGGAAAATCCCATGGACGGAGGGGCCTGGAGGGCTGCAGTCCATGGGGTCGCTAGGAGTCGGGCACGACTGAAGCGACTTAGCAGCAGCGGCGGCAGCAGCAGTACTTCCTTGCTTTGGGCAACTGCTTTGTTGTTGTTTTAATCTGTGAGTGTTATCTTCTCTGAGATTAACTGAAAATGGATTTGTTATTAGTTTGTCATTTCACTTTTGCACAACAGGCAAGATAAGGCTAGTTCTGTCTCTAATCACTCTGTTCACAACAGCGGTTTTCCCTGTTTGAGAATAAAATTAAGGAAAAAATGTTTCCTTACTCAAATCTCTTCAGTGTTTTTACCTCTAAAAATTGTGCCCACACTTATCAGAAATTCAGTTTATTTACAAAGTAGCATTTCCCAGGTTCAGGAATTTTCCTTGTACAAGGAAATAAATGTATATGAGAGATAGTAATAAATTTGGGGGAAACAGCAATGAGTGTAGGAAATAGCAGTAATAAAACAGTAAACCTCAAAAGTATTGAAAGTATGAGTTGGAGTATATTTTGAAATGGGAGAGAGAAAATGAAATCTAATGTGGCACAGATTTGACTCAATGTCTGAGGCAGTGGGTTTATAATGCTTTATGAGATGCTTCTTCAGTCAACTCAGAAATTTGAGATGACTGCAAACCAATTTCCGATGATTGTGACAGTTGAAGAAACAAAGTTTCGTAACCTATAAGTAAGAAAAAGGAATAGTAAATCCTTTTTACAAGAAAATTTCTATTCTTTTAATGTATACTGTTTGTCCTAGATGAAATAATATCTGATTACTCGGAGGTGGTATGCCTTCGGCACTTTCCCCTGTCTTCTCATGCTATTTTGATGATTCTCCCTTTGTTTCTTATCACCTCTATTTCTTCCCAATTTCAAGGACAGAAGCTCTCATTTATTTTACTTTTTAAAAGATTGAAATGTAGTTAATTTATAATGTGTTAGTTTCTGATGTGATTTAGTTTCTGTAAAGTGATTCAGGTAAATACATACACATATATTCAATATTTTCCTCTATAGTTTATTACAGTATATTGAAAATGGTTTCCTGTGCTATGCAGTAAGACCTTGTAGTTGGTATATTTTATATATAGTAGTTTGTGTCTGCTAATCTCCAACTCCTAATTTACTCCCTCCCTTTTCCGTTTGGTAACCATAAGTTTTGTTTTCTATGTCTGTCAACCTGTTTCTATTTTATAGATTAAAAATTCTCATTTATACTCAGGGCTCATTTAAAATTGTATGTCATTGCACTATTTATATTTTTGATATATCTCTAGAAAAAAGTCATGAAAAGCTTAGTATTCTGTGAATAAATTACAAATATCCCTACGAGGCAAGTAATCTATTTTAGGCTTGGAGCCCTGTTTTGGTATTTAAGATCTAATACCCAGAGAACTGTCATTTATGTGAATGCTGGCACTGCTTTTACCTCCAAGGTAGAATGCTCACCAAGTAGAACTGATTCTTTTGGGGCAGCAAAATATGCCTCTGAAAAGATATATCAGCAAAGTACAATTACTGTGCCAGCAGTTTTCACCCTCTGTGCTAAGTACTGAATTGCTCTTTTATCCTTTATTCCCCTCCCGATAGTGTGGACATTGGCAGAATAGAGCTTATTGTTTTAAAACACTACCAATGTAAAGATTGTCAGGAAATTTTTCTAAAATGAGATTTAACATGAAATCTGTTATATTCCTTAGCTTGATGACTATATTTATTGAATATGGTAAGTTTACCAAAAATACTGATTCATCAACGAAAGAGAAACATTGAACTCATTTCAAATGGTTAGGTTTACATTTCATTTATTCAATTAAACACTCATTCTCTTTTTCTTTTCTCTGGGAAAAGAACAAGCCTAGAGGCATAAAAGAGGAAGCTATGATTATGAGTCCTAAAATATAATTCAAAGTACAAATTCTCAACACCATATTCACATCATAAAATATGATTTCCCTGAAGTGTGCTGTCAAGATGCAAACATCAGAAGTTAGGTATTTCTTATATCTACTTTGAATGTTATTTCAAACATTCAGAATAATCCCTTCTTATCTTTGGAACTCAACTAAAAACTCTTACATTTTTCCTTTTCTACACAAAGAAGTGTTAAGGAAAGAATAAACATATTTTGAACATGTTTTAAATGAAATTGTTTAAAATAAATACTAATGAAATTTAACATTGTGTATAATAACTGTCATCACAATGAAAATACAGTAGTTAATTTTATCCTGTTGTTTTTTTTTAATATGTCTTCCTATCAGTATCTTTTTTTTTTTTAAGAAAATATACGTGGATGGGGCCCATATTTGACTTTTATAATTATTTCTCCCTACAAGCAGTTAGGCAGATTATTTAAGATTCCTCATGGCTTCAAAATGGTGTTGCACATAAAAGTTGCTACTGGTGATTAACTTGATATCTGGCAAAATCTCACCTTATTGCATCTCATCTGTTCCCTTATATACTCTGACAAAGGACTATTTGAAACTTTAAAATATGATTGTAACTAGAACTTAAAGGAAATAACGTACTAGTGCTAGAAGAGTTTTCCCAATTTCAGTTCTAGTCATATGAGTTAAATAACTGGAAGAATCCTTTTATCTCCCTGAAAATTGAGGTTTATACTAAGCAGAAAACTTCTCATTTCCTCTACCTTGTAGTGTGTATTAAATGACTCATCACTATTTTATGCATCCAAATTAATTATCCTTTCCATGAAAAACTCTCATCTTTAAAAAAAAAAAAAAAACTCATAGTTTTTTGTGTTTTTTTTTAAGATTACCTTTTTTAAAAAGAAGTATTAGGTTTACAAAAAACTACAGCAATTTCCTGTATCTTCCCTGTCTCTACAACTGTGTGGCTTCCCCCATTATCAACGTTCCTCACTCAGATGTTATTTTATTTTATTTACCAAGGATGAACCTACCTACACTGACCTCAAGATCACCCAAAGTCCATAGACTTCACTCTTGATGTTGTACATTCTATGGATTTTGGCAAACTGGAGAAGGAAATGGCAACCACTCCAGTATTCTTGCCTGGAGAACCCCATGGATGAGGAGCCTGGTGGGCTACAGTCCATGGGGTCCCAAGAGTCAGACATGACTTAGCTACTAAACCATCACCATGATCACATATATCCATTATTAGCATACAGATCATTCTGACTGGCCTAAAAAACCCTTTGTGTGGTCTCTGTTCATTTTTCCTTCCCCCTTTGCCTCATAACCAGTGATCTTTCCTTTGTCTCCAACATTTTGCCTTTTCCAGAAGTCATATGGGATTTAGTCTTTTCAGAGTAATTCTTTCATATATTAATATGCATTTAAGCTTCTTCTATATCTTTTCATGGCTAAATAGCTTAATTCTTTTTAGTGCTAAATAATAGTTCATTGTCTGTATGTGTCACAGTTCATCCCATTTACCCATGGAAGCACATCTCTTTTTTTATATTTTTTTAAAGTATAGCATATGTATAATGTAAAGCAAAAAGGAAATACAGCTCCAAGAAGCTTTACAAAATGAGCTTATCCATGTAACTAAAACACAAAGGTGGGAGGGGGTTCAGGATGGGGAACATATGTCCACCCATGTCTGATTCATGTCAATGTGTGGCAAAAGCCACTACAATATTGTAAAGTAATTAGCCTCCAATTTAAAATTAATTAATTAATTTAAAAAAATACTGACCGTTCTCTTGTGAGAATGCCTTTTGGTATCCCTTCTGATCATTACCCTCCCTCAAAAGTAAAGTACTATTTTGATTTCTAACAACATAAGGTAGTTTCTTTTCTTTTTTAACTTTATAGGAATGTAATCATGCAGCAATGTTTGCCATTGTTATTGCATATAATTGTAGGTTTTTATTCTCATTGTTGAATATAATATTCCATATTAATCTGTCATAGTTTATCCAGTCTACCAGACAAGAGATTTGGGTTGTGTCCATTTTTGGCTATTTTCTAAAGGTCCATGTATTTCAGTAATCATAACTAAAAGTTCCTTTGAGTAGATGCTAAAGAGTAAAACTGCTGGGTTACAGGGAATGTATATGTTCAATTTACTAAATAATGTGTATTTCCACAGTGATTGCACCAATTTATGCTTCTAATGGCAGTGTATAAAAGTTCTAGGAGTACAGGGTATTTTATATTTTTGTTTTTTATTGAAGGACAGGGAAGCCTGGTGTGCTGCAGTCCATGGGGTTGCAAAAAGTTGAACATAACTGAGGGACTGAAAAACAACAACAATTGAAGTCTAGTTGACTTACAACATTGTGTTAATTTCTGCTGTACAGCAAAGTGATTCAGTTCTGTGTGTGTGTGTATATATATATTTTTTTCATATTTTTCCATTCTGGTTTGTAATAGGATATTGAATATAGTTTCCTGTGGTATATAATAGGACCTTGTTGTTTATCCATTCTATATATTAGTTTGCATTTGCTGGCCCCAACCTTCCAGTCCTTTCTTCCAATCCCTTTTACCCCTTGGCAACTACAAGTCTGTTCTTTATGTCTTTGAGTCTGTTTCTGTTCAGTAGATAGGTTCACTTGTCATATTTTAGATTCTACATATGAGTGAAGTCATACAGTATCTGTCTTTCTCTCTGACTTTCTTTGCTTAATATGATAATCTCTAGGTCAACAATTTTCAGCTTGTATATATTTGGTCAAGTTATTTAATCTTTATCTGTCACATCTTCCTTATTTTTAAATTACAGTAAATAAATTGTTTCTCATGTGGCTGTTGCTTAGAAGAGGTACACAGAAAATTTAGTCTAATGTTAGTACATACTGAAAATAACTACATTGTGACTTTTTAAAAAACATTATTCTGTTTTAATCCAAGTACTTTAAATTTCACCAGTCACTGTCATGTGGGCTATGAGCTAGGCACATTGGATTATTACTAAATTGAACAATTGAAGAAAGGAATTCTACTGGGACACATGAAAGTAGAAATAGACCTGAAGGACATGCAATTTCATTCCTATACAGAATCCTGCATGTGGGATCTATGGGACCTTTAGAAATAATTACCAAATAAAGTATAGTAAAATTCATACCGGATGTGTACATCTCTGATAATATAGTGAAAGAACAAGGGAAAAAACAGGATGGCTGTATTTTCAAGGATGTAAGGATACATTATTTCTCAAAATGTCAATCAAAGCCATCAGAACATAACAGGAAAAAGATAAAGACATCTGGGTGTTTTGGTGAAAATAGGTTAGAGAGGTAAGATGACAAGACACAAGGGTGAAAACAGTATTATAGATAAGAGATGCTGATGGCTGGACCAGTGTAGTAGCATTGGGAGAATATAAGTAGTCAGAATTCAAATTCAGAAATAATTTTAAGGTAAAGCCACTATAATTAGTTTACAAAATGTGCATGAAATGTGAGAGGGAATGAGATAGGAGTCAAACCACTGTCAACTGATACAGAAAAGATAGTTTGTGGAACAATTAGAAGGGGGAGTTTAGTCCAGTTTTGATTTTATTGACTTCTGGAAACTTAAAGACATCTTGGTAGAGGTGTCGAGTTAGAAATACAAGATTGCAGTTCATATTTGACTGTGGACATATATTTGTACATCATGGGTAAATAGGTAAAATGAAACTGAAAAGACATCATCTAGGAGTGAGTCTTGTTGTTGTGGTTCAGTCGCTCAGTCATGTCCGACTCTTTGTGACTCCATGGACTGCAGCAGACCAGGCTTCCCTGTCCTTTATCATCTCCCAGAGCCCGCTCAAATTCATGTCCATTGAGTAGGTAATGACATCCAACTGTCTCATCCTCTGTCATCCCCTTCTTCTCCTGCCTTCAATTTTCCCAGCATCAGGGTCTTTTCTAATGCGTCAGTTCTTCGCATCAGGTGGCCAAAGTACTGGAGCTTCAGCATCAGCCCTTCCACTGAATTTTCAGGACTGATCTCCTTTAGGATGGACTGGTTGGATCTCCTTGCAGTCCAAGGGACTCTCAAGAGTCATCTCCAACTCCAAAGTTCAAAAGCATCAATTCTTCAGCATTCAGCCTTCTTTATGGTCCAACTGTCATATCCATACATGGCTACTGAAAAAACCACAGCTTTGACTATAAGAGTGAGTATAGATAAAAAATTAAAGAGCTTCCAGATAAAGAAGTTGGGTAGCAAAGGTGACTGGTAAATAAGTGATGAAATTGGGATTGACAGATTTTTTTCTCTGGCATTATAAAAATATTCTTCTACCATCTTGTAGCTTCCATTTGTGTCTAATGTGAGGTCAGTGATAATTTGGGTCTTTTGAATCATTGTTCACTGCATGGATATGTTTTCTCTTTGTTCTTTTCAATATTTTCAACTCATTTTGGTTTTCAGCAGCTGGCTATCATGTGCTTAGGTTTGACTTCTTTTTGTTAATTTTCTTTGGTATTTACTGAGTTTTTGAACTTATATACCTCTCAGTAAATTTTCCCAGACACAACTGAGTGATTGAACAACAACACTAAATTTTTGAAACATTTTAGTGCGCTTTTCATTTTTGTGTTTCCATATGAATTGTGAAATTTTTGGTTCTAGTTCTGTGAAAAATGTCATTGGTAATTTGATAGGGATCACTGAATCTGTAGATTGCATTTGGTAGTATAGCCATTTTCACAATATTGATTCTTCCTACCCAGGAACATGGAATATTTATTCATCTGTTTATGTCATCTTTGATTTCTTTCATAAGCATCTTATGATTTTGTGTGTATAGTTCTTTTGTCTCCTTAGGTAAGTTAATACCTAGATATTTAATTTTTTTTGTTGCAGTGATGAATGGGATTGATACCATTATTTCTCCTTCTGAATTTTCATTTAGTATATAGAAATGCAACTGATTTCTGTGTATTGATTCTGTATCCTGCAACTTTGCTAAATTCACTGATTCAGTTCAATTCAGTTCAGTTCATTTCAGTTTCTCAGTCATGTCTGACTCTTTGCAACCCCATGAATTGCAGCACACCAGGCCTCCCTGTCCATCACCAACTCCCGGAGTTCACTCAGACTCATGTCCATCAAGTCAGTGATGCCATCCAGCCATCTCATCCTCTGTCGTCCCCTTCTCCTCCTGCCCCCAGTCCCTCCCAGCATCAGAGTCTTTTCCAATGAGTCAACTCTTTGCATGAGGTGGCCAGAGTACTGGAGTTTCAGCTTTAGCATCATTCCTTCCAAAGAAATCCCAGGGCTGATCTCCTTCAGAATGGACTGGTTGGATCTCCTTGCAGTCCAACGGACTCTCAAGAGTCTTCTCCAACACCACAGTTCAAAAGCATCAATACTTTGGCGTTCAGCCTTCTTCACAGTCCAACTCTCACATCCATACATGACCCCTGGAAAAACCATAGCCTTGACTAGATGGACCTTTGTTGGCAAAGTAATGTCTCTGCTTTTGAATATGCTATCTAGGTTGGTCATAACTTTCCTTCCAAGGAGTAAGCGTCTTTCAATTTCATGGCTGCAATCACCATCTGCAGTGATTTGGGAGCCCCCCAAAATAAAGTCTGACACTGTTTCCCCATCTATTTCGCATGAAGTGATGGGACCGGATGCCATGATCTTCATTTTCTGAATGTTGACCTTTCAGCCAACTTTTTCACTCTCCTCTTTCACTTTCATCAAGAGGTTTTTTAGTTCCTCTTCACTTTCTGCCATAAGGGTGGTGTCATCTCTATATCTGAGGTTATTGATATTTCTCCTGCCAATCTTGATTCCAGCTTTTGTTTCTTCCAGTCTAGTGTTTCTCATGATGTACTCTGCATATAAGTTAAATAAACAGGGTGACAATACAACAGCCTTGACGTACTCCTTTTCCTGTTTGGAACAAGTCTGTTGTTCCATGTCCACTTCTAACTGTTGCTTCCTCACCTGTATACAGATTTCTCAAGAGGCAGGTTACATCTCTTTCAGAATTTTCCACAGTTTATTGTGATCCACACAGTCAAAGGCTTTGGCATAGTCAATAAAGCAAAAGTAGATTTTTTTCTGGAACTCTCTTCCTTTTTCCATGATCCAGTGGATGTTGGCAATTTAATCTCTGGTTCCTCTGCCTTTTCTAAAACCAGCTTGAACATCAGAAGTTCACGGTTCATGTATTGCTGAAGCCTGGCTTGGAGAATTTTGAGCATTACTTTACTAGCGTGTGAGATGAGTGCAATTGTGCGGTAGATTGAGCATTCCTTGGCATTGCCTTTCTTTGGGATTGGAATGAAAACTGACCTTTTCCAGTCCTGTGGCCACTGCTGAGTTTTCCAAATTTGCTGGCATATTGAGTGCAGCACTTTCACAGCATCATCTTTCAGGATTTGAGAGAGCTCAACTGGAATTCCATCACCTCCACTAGCTTTGTTCGTAGTGATGCTTTCTAAGGCCCACTTGACTTCACATTCCAGGATATCTGGCTCTAGATGAGTGATCACACCATCGTGATTATCTGGGTCGTGAAGATCTTTTTTGTACAGTTCTTTTGTGTATTCTTGCCACCTCTTCTTAATGTCTTTTGCTTCTTTTACGTCCATACCATTGATTAGCTCTAGTAATTTTCTGATACTATCTTCAGGGTTTTCTGTGTATAGTATCATGTCATCTGCAAACAGTGAGAGCTTTACTTCTTTTCTGATCTGGATTCCTTCCACTTCTTTTTCTTCTCTGATTGCTGTAGTTAGGACTTCCAGAACTATGTTGAATAATAGTGGGGAAACTGGTCGCCCTTATCTTGTTCCTGATCTTAGGGGGAATGCTTTCAGTTTTTCACCATTGAGAATAATGTTTGCCATAGGTTTGTCATACATGGCCTTTACTATTGTTGAGGTATATTCCTTTTATACCCATTTTTGAAGAGTTTTAATCACAAATAGGTTCTGAATTTTGTCAAAGGCTTTTTCTGTGTCTATTTAGATTGTCATATGGTTTTTATCTTGCAATTTGTTCATATGGTGTATCACACGGATTGATTTGCATATGTTGAAGATATCTTGCATCCCTGGAATAAACCCAACGTGATCATGATGTATGAGCTTTTTGATGTGTTCCTGAATTCTGTTTTCTAAGATTTTGTTGAGGATTTTTCTATCTATGTTCATCAGTGATATTGACCGGTAGTTTTCTTTTTTTGTGTTGTCTTTGGTTTTGGTATCAGGGTGATGTTGGCCTTGTAGAATGAGTTTGAAAGTGTGCCATCCTCTGCAAATTTTTGAAAGAGTTTCAGAAGGATAGGCATTAGTTCTTCTCTAAACCTTTGATAGAATTCTCCTGTGAAGCCGTCTGGTCCTGGGCTTTTGTTTTTTGGGAGATTTTTGATCACAGCTTCAATTTCATTGCTTGTAACTAGGTTGTTCATAATTTCTATTTTTTCCTGCTTCAGTCTTGGAAAATTGAACTTGTCTAAGAATCTGTCCATTTCTTCCATGTTATCCATTTTATTGCTATAGTTGTATAGCAATTTATGGTATAGTTGTTCATAGTAGTCTCTAATAATCTTTGTATTTCTGCATTGTCTGTTGTAACATCTCTATCATTTCTAATTTTGTTGATTTGATTTTTCTCTCTTTTTTTCTTGATGAGTCTGGCTAAAAGTTTGTCAATTTTGTCTATCTTCTCAAAGAACCAGCTTTTATTTTTATTAATCTTTACTATTGTTTCTTTCATTTCTTTTTCATTTATTTCTGCTCAGATCTTTATGATTTCTTTCCGTCTACTAATTCTGAGGGTTTTTTGTTCTTCTTTTTCCAGTTGTTTTAGGTGTAAAGTTAGGTTGTCTATTCAGTGTTTTTCTTGTTTCTTGAGGTAGGATTGCACTGCTATAAACTTCCATCTTAGAACTGCTTTTGCTGCATCCCACATGTTTTGAATTGTCATGTTTTCACTGTTGTTTGTTTCTAGAAATTTTTTGCTTTGCCTCCTGATTTCTTCAGTAACCCGTTGGTTATTTTTAAAAGTTTTGTTTAATCTCCATGTGTTTGTGTTTCTTACAGATTTTTTCTTGTAATTGATATCTAGTCTCATAGCACTGTGCTCAGAGAAGATGCTTGATATGATTTCAATTTCCTAAATTTACTGATGTTTGATTTGTGACCCAAGATGTGATCTATCCTGAAGAATGTTCCATGTGCACTTAAAAAGGTGTATTCTTCTGCATTTGGATGAAAAGTCCTGAAGATATCAATGAGATCCATCTCATCTAATGTATCTTTTAAGACTTGTGTTTCCTTATTAATTTTCTGTTTTGATGCTCTGTCCATTGGTGTGAGTGGGGTGATAAAGTCTCCTACTATTATTGTGTTACTGTCAATTTCTCCTTTTATGTCTGTTAGTGTTTGTCTTACATATTGAGGTGCTCCTATGTTGGGTGCATAGATATTTACAATTGTTATATCTTCCTCTTGGATTGATCCCTTGGTCATTATGTAGTGTCCTTCCTTATCTCTTGTAATCTTCTTTATTTTAAGGTCTGTTTTGTCTGATATGAGGATTGCTACTCCAGTTTTGCTTTGCTTTCCATTTGCATGGAATATATTTTTCTATACTCTCTCTTTCAGACTATATGTCTCTTGAGGTCTGAAGTGGGTTTCTTGTAGACAGCATATATGTGTCTTTTTTTTGTATCCATTCAGCCAGTCTGTGTCTTTTGGTTCGAGCATTTAATACATTTATATTTTAAGTACTTATTGATATATATGTTCCTATTGCTATTTTCTTAATTATTTGGGGTTGATTTTGTAGATCTTCTTTTCTTCTCTTGTATTTCTTGACTATATAAGTCCATTTAACATTTGTTGTAAAGCTGGTTTGGTGGTACTGAATTCTCTTTAACTTTTGCTTGTCTGAAGAGCTTTTTATTTCTCCATCACTTTTGAATGAGATCCTTTCTGTGTATAGTAATCTTGAGTGTAGATTTTCCCTTTCAGTACTTTAAATATATCCTGCCATTCCCTTCTGGCCTGCACAGTTTCTGCTGAAAGATCAGCTGTTAAGCATATTGGGTTTCCCTCGTATGTTACTTGTTGCTTCTCCCTTGCTGCTTTTAATAGTCTTTCTTTGTGTTTAGTCTTTGTTAGTTTGATTAGTATGTGTCTTGGTGTGTTTCTCTTTTGGGTTTATTCTGTATGGGACTCTTCCTTCATGCCTCTTGAACTTTATTGATTATTTCCTTTCCTATGTTGGTAAATTTTAACTATAATCTCTTCAAAAATTTTGTCATACCCTTTCTTTTTCTCTTCTTCTTCTGGGACCCCTATAATTCGAATGTTGCTTATCTGATATTGTCCGAGAGTTCTCTGAGACTGTCCTCAGTTCCTTTCATTCTTTTTACTTAATTCTGCTCTTCAGAAATTATTTCCACCATTTTATCTTCCAGCTCACTGATTCATTCTTCTGCTTCAGATAGTCTGCTATTGATTCCTTCTAGAGTAATTTTAACTTCAGTAATTGTGTTGTTTGTCTCTGCATGTTTATTCTTTAATTCTTCTAGGTCTCTGTTAATTGATTCTTGCATTTTCTCCATTTTGTTTTCAAGGTTTTTGATCATCTTTACTATCATTATTCTGAATTGTTTTTCAGGCAGTTTGCCCATTTCCTATTCGTTTATTTGGACTTCTGTGATTTTGGTCTCTTCCTTCATTTGTGTAGTATTCCTCTGCCTTTTCATGATTATATATTTTTTTAACTTATTGTATTTGAGGTCTCCTTTTCCCAGGCTTCAGGTTGAATTCTTTCTTCCTTTTGGTTTCTACCCTCCTAAGTTTGGTTCAGTGGTTTGTGTAGGCTTTGTATATGGTGAGATTTTGCTGAGGTTTTTTGTTTGTTTGTTTCTCTTCTGAAGGTCAAGGCTGAGAGTGGTGGTAATCCTGTCTGCTGATGATTGGGTTCATATTTTTGCTTTGTTTGTTTTTAGATGAGGCATCCTGCACATGGTGCCACTGGTGGTTGGGTCATGCCAGGTCTTGTATTCAAGTGGTTTCCTTTGAGTGAATTCTCACTATTTGATACTTCCTAGGGTTAGTTCCCTGGTATTCTACGGTCCTGGAGTCAGTTCTCCCTTTCCAAAGGCTCAGGGATTGATCTCTGTTCAGGAACAGGGATTCCACCAGTGGTTTATTATGGCATTAAGTGAGATTAAAACAAATACCCAAAAATGAGAAACCAAAAATGAACCCCAGACAAATGAAAGTTACAAAATCAGGCAAATAATAATTAAAATAATCGAATATACACATATACATATACACCCATAAGCAAAATCAAAACTATCCAACAAAATAAAATACAATAGATTGACCCGACAAGCAAAGGAAACTAAAAATCATATCTACTAATTAAGAACAAAACTAACTAAAGCACCACAAACTGGAAAACAAAACTAAAGTGAGGTGCCAAGTGTGGAATAAAGCAATGTAAATAAAACTAACAAATATGTTGAGAAGAAAGAAAAGAAAGAAAGAATAGATATGAAAAGTTAAACAGACAAAGAAGATTTATATACATTAAAGTTTAACTTCAAGGGGAAAAGAGTAGTAGGAAAAGCAAACAAATGGGAAAATATATAAAAATAATAATTGGTTTAAAATATTAAAAATTTAAAAAAGAGTAAAGAAAAAAAGGAAAACTCCACAGAGATGCAAAAGCCCAAAATAGAGGTAGAGTTTTATAACAACAATAAAATATGTAACTGAGGGAAAAGGAAAAAAAAAAGCTCAAAAGCTTCATTAGATTTCATAGTGCCAATAAAATCGACAACTACAACAGAAGGGGGGGAAGAAAGGAAAAAAAAATCCAAGAGAATCTACAGAACAAATCAAACATAAGAAAAATGTTTTTCTTGAGTCACTGCTGTTAGAGCCCTTTCCCTCTCTGGGAATTACAGTCCACCTGGCCTCCCTAGGTTGCCCTCCAACACTGTGCTGACCTCTGGACCTTCTGTGGGGCAGCTCAGATTCTAATCTGGTCCTACTCCTGTGTGTTTTTCCTCCCAGGTCCACAGCTATCAGAACTAGTGTGTTTTCTTTTGTGGCAGCTCCCAATGACCTTTTATATATTCCATAGACACAGAGTCTGCCTAGTTGATGGTGTGGATTTAATCAGCAGCTTGTATAGCTGGTATGAAGGTTTTAGATCTTCTTCCTTAGCCACACTTCCCCTGGGTTTCAACTGTGGTTTTATTTCCACCTATGCATGTGGGTGGAGAAGGCAATGGCACCCCACTCCAGTACTCTTGCCTGGAAAATCCCATGGGCGGAGGAGCCTGGTAGGCTGCAGTCCAGGGGGTCGCTAAGAGTCGGACACGACTGAGCGATTTCAATTTCAATTTTCACTTTCATGTGTTGGAGAAGGAAATGGCAACCCACTCCAGTGTTCTTGCCTGGAGAATCCCAGGGACGGGGGAGCCTGGTGGGCTGCCATCTATGGGGTCGCACAGAGTCGGACATGACTGAAGCGACTTAGCAGCAGCAGCAGCATGCATGTGGATCATCCACTGAGGTTTGCTCCTGGGGCTGCCCCGGAAAACTTGGATTTTCCCCTGTGAGGGCAAGGTGTGGAAATGAAGCAGCTGCTTGGGTCACAGGGGTTCTGGCAGCACCAGGTACTCAGGGGAGTTGGCGGCTAGGGCAGCAGGCAATACAGTGTTCTAGAAGGGTATGGCAACCAGTATTGGCCAATACACTCTAGTATTCTTGCCTAGAGAACCCCCCTGACATAGAAGGCTGGCAGGCCACAGTTTACAGGGTCACAAAGTTTTGGACATGCCTGAAGCAACCGTGTACACATAGAGGCAGGACTTTTTTGCCTGTGGCAGCTCTGCCCTAGTGAGAGCTGAGCATGAAGATGGTGCAGCTGCTTGGCTTGCGGGGACCCTGGAAGCGGCAGGGACATGGACTGCCTCTGCCACAGGAGTTATGGCCCCATCAGAGTCTTTTTTCAAGCCTCTTATAGCTGGCGATCGGAAGGTCTTTTTGACCAGTCTTTCTCTGTAGCTCCACCTGTTCAGGCACTTAAAGGGCTCAATTGCCTGGGATCCTTCTCTGTTATTTGGCGCGTCAGGCACATAGGTGGGGCCCCCTTGCTGAGGTCCTACTCTGCAGTTCAGTGTGTCAGGCGTTGAATGGGCCAGCCTCTCTATTGTTCAGCTGCTGATTCTGGCATGTGGGGAGAGACAGGAGATGGTGATGGCTCCACCCTCTATGTGTGACTCAGTGGTATCGTCTTACCTCCATGGCTGCCCACCTTTCCTCCACAGGCATTTCCCCCCCAAGTCTCCGCCCTCATATCTGCTCCATCTGTGTCTCCCCAGTCAACAGCAGCCCTCACCGTGGAATTGCTCCACAATCCCTAAACTCCAGCTCCCAGCCTCTGCACAAGTCCATGGGACCTGCATCCCTGTTCAGGGTGTGTATGGCTGCAGCAAGGACTGTCTGATTCTCATTCCATTTAAGCTGCCACAGATCAGGTGTATCACTTTCAGCCTTAAATGTTTCTTCTCTGACTCATACAATTGCCTGAATGTGAGGATCGGACCCCTGCTTCAGTTCCCCCACCCACCAAGGGCAGGGCCAGTCCTGCTAAGACTCCTGTTTTTCCCCCTAGTTCCTTCATCCTACCAAATTTTGTGTGGTTTTATATATTATTCTCTGCTGGTCAGGTAGTCCTGTCTGCTCTCAGCTGGTGTTCTGCATGCACTTCTGTGTCTGAAGGTGTATTCCTGATGTATCCATGGAGAAAGATATACTCCACATCTGCCTACGCCTCTGCCATCTTCTGCTTTTCATTTTTTGAAAATTATTTTTTGGTTATTTTAAAGAGTTTATATTTCTATTTTGAAATTTGCTTTTAAATCTAAGTGTGTTTTTTTTTTTAATGCCCTTGAGCGTAGTTATATCAGTTCTTGTCTGTTTTTTGGTGTTTTTTTTGGTATGTTAAATCATTTTGTAAGGTATCCTCAAACATTGCAAATGATGTGATGTATAAAGTCCAGATTAAATTTTTTAATTGGTATGCAGCTAATTTGGCTAAACTCAAACTGTTCAAACTCTGATTTCAATGTCTGGTAAGCCAAATTTCAAATCAGTGATTTTTATCTTAGCCAAGATCTTCAAGTTTTGCACTCTTCCCCCCCGCCCCCTCCCCGTTCAGAGGTTAGTTACACATTTGGACATAGATGCTTTCTGGAAATTTTCACCTTATTTTTAGTTTGTGTGTTTGGCCCTGCTTTTCCAAGTGCAAGAGATAAGGATTTAACTGTTACATAGCCACACCAGAGTCTGCCCTTAGTATAAAATATATAGAAACAGGACACTCATAATTCCATTTACTACTTCCACGTGATGACTCGTTCTAGTATCTGCTTTGTTCATTCTCCATAGACTCTGCCAATCTCTTTTGTTGTTAATAGTATTGCCTTTTGTTGTTATTTTTTAGCATGCATATTTTTCATCTGTTAGAAATTTGGATTGATCAGTTCTTTGGCCATTCTAAAAGTAAATGTTTAATTATTTGCCTTTCAAATCTTATTTTTAACTGTAAAATGAAAGCCTCAGGCCCCTAATGAGGGCATTAAGGCCTAATCAGAAATCTTGTCACTGATACAATATATAGTGCAGTTTTTACTAATAATACTTGGTGGTGAAAGAGAGAAAAAAGATATGGCCTTTCAATTATTCATTTCTTCCTCATTATTCATTTATTCATTGACTTATTTATTCAGTATACATTTATGAGCCACACATTTGCCTATGCTCTTGGGATAGAACTGTTAAGAAATACAACATCTGTCCTTGTGGAGTTTGTATTGTAGGAGAATGATAGAAAAATAAAACAGTAGGCAATAAGTAAGAAAATTGTATTCTCTGGTAGATGGTGAAAAATACCTTGTAAAATAGGGGGCCTAGAAACATAAGTGTGAGAAATAATGGTGCTTGAGAGTTTGTAGTTGTAAATAAGGTTCTACTTCATTGAAAAGTGGGGTTTTGAGTACAGTCATAAAGGAGACAAGTGAGCTAACCACATGGATATATGACTTTCAACAAGGGGCACTGCTATGTGCAAGAGAGGTCTCTAGAACCTGCAAGGTTGTCAGTGTACCTGAAACAGGAAGGGTTCAAGCTCTGTTATTGTTGTTCAATCACACAGCTGTGTCTGACTTGTGAGCCTATGGACTGCAGCACACAGCACTACAGGCTTCCCTGTCCTTTACCATCTTCCAGAGCTCACTCAAACTGTGTCCATTGAAATGGTGATGCCATCCAACCATCTCATCCTCTGTTATCCCCTTCTCCTGCCTTTAATCTTTCCCAGCATCATGGTCTTTTCTAATAAGTTGGCTCTTCACATCAGATGGCCAAACTTTTGGAGCTTCAGCATCAGTCCTTCCAATGAATATTCATGATGATTTCCTTTAGGATCGATTGGTTTGATCTCCTTGCTACCCAAGGGACTCTCAAGAGTCATCTCCAACAACACAGTTCAAAAGCATCAGTCAATTCTTCAGTGCTCATCCTTCTTTAGAGCCCAACTTTCACAATCCATACATGACTACTGGAAAAGCCATAGCTTTGACTATATGGACTTTTGTTGGCAAAGTAATGTCTCTGCTTTTTAGTACACTGCCTAGGTTTGTCATAGCTTTTCTTCCAAGAACTAAGTGTCTTTTAATTCCATGGCTAAAGTCACCATCTGTAGTGATTATGGAGCCCAAGAATATAAAGTCTGTCACTGTTTCCATTCTTTCCCCATCTATGTGCCATGAAGTGATGGGACTGGATGCCATGATTTTATTTTTCTGAATGTTGAGTTTCAAGCCAGTTTTTTCACTCTGCTCTTTAACCTTCATCAAGAGGCTCTTAGTTCCACTTTGCTTTCTTCCATAAGGGTGGTATCATCTGCATATCTGAGGTTATTGATATATCTCCCAGCAATCTTGATTCTGGTGGTGCTTCATCTAGCCCAGCATTTTGTGTGATGTACTCCTTTCCTAATACTGAACCAGTCTTTTGTCCATGTCCGGTTCTAATTGTTGTTTCTTGACCTGCATACAGGATTCTCAGGCAGCAGGTAAGGTGGTCTGGTATTTCGATCTCTTTCAGAATTTTCCACAGTTTGTTGGTTTCCTTATAGTCAAAGGCTTTAGCATAATCAATGAAACAGAAGGAGATGTTTTTCTGGAATTCTCTTGCTTTTTCTATGATCCAGTGGATGTTGGCAATTTGATCTCTAGTTCCTCTGTTTTTACTAAATCCAGCTTGAACATCTGGAAGTTCTTGGTTCATGTACTGTTGAAGCCTGCTGCTGCTGCTAAGTTGCTTCAGTCGTGTCCGACTCTGTGCGACCCCATAGATGGTAGCCCACCAGGCTCCCCCGTCCCTGGGATTCTCCAGGCAAGAACACTGGAGTGGGTTGCCATTTCCTTCTCCAGTGCATGAAAGTGAAAAGTGAAAGTGAAGTAGCTCAGTCGTGTCTGACTCTTAGCGACTCTATGGACTGCGGCCTACCAGGCTCCTCCGTCCATGGGATTTTCCAGGCAAGAGTACTGGAGTGGGGTGCCACTGCCTTCAAATGGAGAATTTTGAGCATTACTTTGATAGTGTGTGAAATGAATGCAATTGTGTGGTAGTTTGAACATTCTTTGGCATTGCCTTTCTTTGGGACTAGAATGAAAACTGACCTTTTCCAGTCCTGACGTCACTGCTGAGTTTTCCAAATTTGCTGGCATGTTGATTGCAGCACTTTAACAGCATCACCTTTTAGAATTTGAAATTTTTCCATTGGATTCTGTCACCTCCACTAGCTTTGTTCATAGTGATGCTTCCTAAGAGCCCCCTGACTTTGCACTCCAGGATGTCCGACTATAGGTGAGTGATCACACCATAGTGGTTATCTGAGTCATTAAGATCTCTTTTGTATAGTTCTTCTGTGTATTCTTCCCACCTTCTTAAAATATCTTCTGCTTCTGTTAGCTCCATACCATTTCTGTCCTTTATTGTGCCCATCCTTGCATGAGATCTTCCCTTAGTATCTCTGAATTTCTTTAAGAGACCTCTAGTCTTTCCCATTCTGTTGTTTTCCTCTCTTTTTTTGTGTTGATCAATTAGGAAGGCTTTCTTATCTCTCCTTGCTCTTTTTTAGAACTCTGAATCCCAATGGGTATATCTGTCTTTCCTTTTTCTTTGCCTTTCATGTCTCTTCTTTTGTCAGCTATTTGTAAGGTCTCTGCACACAACCATTTTGTCCTTTTGCATTTCTTTTTCTCAGAAATGGTTTTGATCACCACCTCCTGTATGATGTATGAACCTCCATCCATAGTTCTTCAGGAACTATGTCTATCAGATTTAATCTCTTAATTCTATTTGTCACTTCCACTGTATAATCGTAAGGGACTTGATTTAGGTCATATCTGAATGGCCTAGTAGTTTTCCCTACTTTCTTCAATTTAAGTCTGAATTTGGCAAAATGGAGTTCATGATCTGAGCCATAGTCAC
The DNA here is from genome assembly GCF_003369695.1 of Bos indicus x Bos taurus. Taxonomy (NCBI): domain Eukaryota; kingdom Metazoa; phylum Chordata; class Mammalia; order Artiodactyla; family Bovidae; genus Bos; species Bos indicus x Bos taurus. Next base: position 85,257,992 of record NC_040079.1, read on the forward strand.
CTCCCAGTCTTGTTTTTGCTGACTGTATAGAGCTTCTGCGTCTTCAGCTGCAAAGAATATAATCAGTCTGATTTCAGTATTGACCATCTGGCGATGTGCATGTGTAGAGTTGTTTCTTGTGTTGTTGGAAGAGGTTGTTTGTTAAGACCAGTGCATTATCTTGGCAAAACTCTGTTAGGTTTGCCCTGCTTCACTTTGTAGTCCAAGGCCAAACTTGCCTATTACTCCAGCTATCTCTTTACCTCCTACTTTTGCATTTCAGTCCCCTATGTGTAAAGGACATCTGTTTTTTGGTGTTAGTTTTAGAAGGTCATGTAGGTCATCATAGAACCATTCAACCTCAGCTTCTTTGGCCTTAGTGGTTGGGGCATAGACTTGGATTGTTGTGATATTGAATGATTTGCCTTGGAAATGGACAGAGATCATTCTGTTGTTTTGGAGATTGCACCCAAGTACTCCATTTGGTCTCTTTTGTTGACTATGGAAGCTACTCCATTCTTCTAAGGGACTCTTGCCCACAGTAGTAGATATAATGGTCATCTGAATTAAATTCACCCATTCCAGTCCATTTTAGTTTGCTGATTCCTAAAATGTCGATGTTCACTCTTGCCATCTCCTGTTTGACCACTTGCAATTTACCTTGATTCATGGACCTAACATTCCAGGTTCCTATGCCATATTGATCTTTATAGCTTCAGGCTTTACTTTCCCCACCAGACACAGCCACAGTTGGGCATTGTTTTCGCTTTGGCTCAGCCTCTTAATTCCTTCTGGTTTCCTCTCTTATCCAGTAGCATATTTGGCACCTACTGATCTGGGGAGTTCATCTCTCAGTGTCATATCTCTTTGTCATTTCATTACTATTCATGGGGTTCTCAAGGCCAGAATGCTAAAGTGGTCTTCCATTTCCTTCTCCAGTTGACCATGTTTTTGTCAGAACTCTCCAACATCTGGGTTGGGTAGCCCTACATGGCATGGCTGTGGTGGTGGTGGTGGGCAGGTGGGGCGGGGCGGGGGAGGGTGGTGGGTAGCCCTACAAGGCTGTAGGGTTAGCTGGGTCTTGCTCTGATGGGCAGTCCCAGGCTCAGTAAATCTTTAATCCGATTTTATACTGATGGGTGGAGTTGTGTTCCTTCCCTATAGTTTTGCCTGAGGTCAAACTGTCTAAGGGTAATGGCAACCTCCTTCAAAAGGACTTAGGCCAGGACTTTTGTATTCAGTGCCCTTGACTGTGGACCCATGCCTCCACCAGAGGCTCCCAGATACTCACAGGCAAGTCTGGCTCAGTCTCTTGTGGGGTCCTTGCTCCTTTCTCCTGTGTCATGGTGTGCACAAGGTTTTGTTGTGCTCCCCAAAAATTTGTTTCCTCAGTCCTGTGTTAAGTTCTGTAATTAAATGCCACTGGCCTTCAAAGTCATATTCCCTGGGGATCTCAGTCCCTTTGCTGGATCTACAGCTTGGGAAATCTGTTGTGTGCCCTAGAACTTTTGCAAAAGTGCAAGAACTTCTTTGGTATAATTGTTCTCCTGTTTGTAGCTCCTCTGCTCAGTGGTTCTGTGGTTGGGCTGATGGCAACCTCCTCCAAGAGGACTAATGCCACACTCTGTGCCTCCCAGGTCTGCTGCAACCAGAACCTGGTCCCTGCCACAGGCCACTGCTGACCCATGCCTCTGCAGGAGACGCTAAAACACTCAAAGGCAGGTCTGGCTCAGTCTTTTGTGGGTGTCACTGCTCCTTTCCCTGGGTCCTGGTGTGCACAATGGTTTTGTTTGCACCCTCTGATCATCTGTGGCAGGTATGAAGTTTGATTTTAAATGCGATTTTGCCCCTCCTACCGTCTTGGGGCTTCTCCTTTGCCCTTGGGTGTGGGGTATCTTTTTTTGGTGGGATTCAATTTTCTCCTGTCAATGGTTGTTCAGCAGCTGGTTGCGATTTTGGTGTTCTCACAGGACAAGATGAGCACATGTCCTACTCCACTATCTTATTTATGTTGTCAGGCCTTGGGGTGACATTATCTAACTTCAGCAAATGATCAACCTGATTGCTATGTTGAAAATAGACTGTAGAAAACAAATTTATTATGAGGTTATTAAATTAATCCAAGTTATCCACACTGGGGATGCATGACAGGCTACTTATTACACAGCAGTAGTGGAAAGTAAGTTTAAGCTATGGATGTATTTTAAAAGTAAACACAAAAGGATGTCATGATGGATCAGTATGCGTGGGGTGTAAGAAAAGTAGAGGGGTCAAGATGACTTTCAAATTACTGGCTTGAGCACCTAAGAATATTAAAATAATCTTATTAGGGGTCTTAAGATTGAGTAGCTATAAGGGGAAAAAATCAAGAGTCCAGTTTTGACCAGGGTACACTTGAGAGGTCTTACTGGCCATCAAAGTTAGGGAGGTGGAATAGGTAGCTGCATATGTGAATCCGGACTACAAATCTAGATATGTGAGTCATATAAAAGTGTGAACTAGAGATATTTAAGTGAGACATAATGCAGTATTAAAGACCATGAGAGTGGTTGTCAAGGGAGTGAGTGTGATCACAGTACAGACTAGTCCACTCTGCCCTGGAGCACTCCAACATTAACTCCTGGAATCTTCAAGTTATCTTGGCATAAATCTGTGACTCTTTCAGACGGAACATGAAAATCACTGATTTGTGTAAGATCCTCATTTTACTTTTGAACAAATTGAAAAACAGAAGTGTAAGTTTATCCAACAGTTTATCCACTGTCAAAGAGCTACGACTTATCTGACTAATAATTAAAAGACTACTTGTAAAGCAAGAGGGAATACGGCAGGAAGTGTTTCATCAAATACCCAAAGAATAGATGTCTGTGCTTATTAAATATTTAATTACAGTCTTTCCTGTGCTTTAATTAAGCACAGACTTTGAAAACTTTTGATAAAAGACTCATAGCCCTGTGTAAATTCAAAACTATCAGATTGAGGGAGTGTGATGTGTGTGTATTCAGTGTCTTTCATCACACATTACCGTTTCTTGTTAGTAAAAGAACAAGAGAGAAAATAAAATTTTGTTGTCATAGCACAGAAAATAATATATACAAATCCATATTGATGGTCTATTTGAATTTTATAGAAGTATTTACTGAACTTCTGGTAGACTCATGCTTGAAGTCCTGAATTCTCCTTTTATATATTAGATGAAAACGTTCTGCTATCAAGTACTTCATCTTTGAATAGAAAGATAAAACTCTCCCGATAAAATAACATTTTATATTTATATGGAAGCTTTTATAATAAGAATATTTTCCTCACTTATAAATAACATCATTTTACATACTGTTGGATTTCAGCTGTTATTAAGACACTTAGCATCACTACCAGGCAGTAATTCTCAGACTGTTTTTTAAAAAAATAATACCACATCCTATTTAGTAAACTGGAATCCTAAATATATGGAGTATGTTTACTTTTTCCCCAGTCAGCAAAAGAGAAAATCTGTTGAAGTCTCAGGGCCATGGGGCTTGGACAGGAGGCCATTTTGCAGGCAAAGGAGAAGCTGGTGGAGGCGCCTTTTTGACCTTCGTCTTGCGGTGCAGGTTGTTGGTGTGGCCACACTTCCTGTGGCAGTGGGCAGCGTGGGGCTGTAGGCAAGCACAATACTTGCAGCAGATCATCTTGTTGCCGCTGTATTTCTGAGTGAGTTGGCAAAGGGAAGGCTCAATGATGCTGCCTTGCACACGAAGCACCAAGAGCCGGGCAGGCTCTTTCTGGATATTGTGATCTGACAGAGTGCTGTCATCCTCCAGCTGTTTGCCTGTGGAAATCAGATGCTGCTAATCAGGCCAGTTGCCCTCCTTGTCTTGGATTTTAGCTTTGACATTGTCAGTGGTGTCGCTGGACTTGACCTCGATGATGATGGTCCTGCCAGGATCTTCACAGAGATCTGCATCTCTGCATCTGCTGCTTGGCTGCCTGTTGAAGAGAAAGGGAGGAGCAATATACACCCAACAGATTATAAACAATAGTGTTATTTTCAGGAGTACCTACTTGTCTCTAGAAGAATGATAGAAATGGATGGTTTTCATTGTCTATTGGGTAACTGTGTCATACTCCCTAAGTGCAATAAGCCTGCAACACAGGCTTTATTCATGTAACATGATTGTAAAGTTCCAAGATCAACATTAAGCTACTAAGAAAATAAATCAAGAATTATGTTTTTTTCTATACTTTCAAATATGTTCCATAGGCTGTAAGTACTGTCAACCAAAGTGGAGTTGAAGCACATGACATGACTAAGCTTCTTCCTTGAATACTTCTCATGCAGCCCTTCTAGGATGAAAATATTATTTTCCTTGTTTTACAGATAAAATAAATGAGGATAATAAAATATAAATAATTTAGTTGTCTTTTTAAAATTACATAGTGTAGGTAGTATAGAAAAAAATAGAGTCTCTCTGGGTATTTAACTCATCTTGTCCTTTGCACTTATTCATTTTTTTTAAATGGTGTTGCCACTTGTTACTTTTGACACAGAATATTCTGAATGTTTTCATTTAGTCCTATCATTTATATTATGAACATATTTTTGAAATTTAACATTGTGTCTATGTGTGTGTGTATGTGTGTGGGTATGTGTGAGAGAGACAATAGATTGATCTCATGTGCCTTTAATTTTTTGTTAGTTTCTTTAATATTAATAAAAATTTAGATACCTTTTAGATTAAAATCCTCATTTGTTAAACGGGTCAAAATTACTTGTCAAAGGTAATGTTACTAATATATTTACTGGAATATACAAAGCTTTCCTTATTGTATTGTACTATATATTTCTTTATGTTTCTCGATGATGAATTTGGGTTTCGCAGATGGCGCTAGTGGTGTAAAGACCCTGCCTGCCACTGCAGGAGACAAAAGAGACACAGATTCGATCCCTGGGTTGGGAAGATCCCTTGGAGGAAATGGCAACCCACTCCAGTATTCTTGCCTGCAGAATCCCATGGACAGAGGAGCCTAATGTGCTATAATCCACGGGGTTGCACAGACTTGGACATGACTGAAATGACTTAGCACACACACATAATGAATTCATTCTTAAGGATTAGACTTATAAACCTACAGTACTCTGTTTGAAATCTAAAACAAGAATGTGAATCAAAGCCATTTTTTTCTGTTCAAAAAAGTAAGAAAATTCAAGATGGGAAAAGAACAGGCAGGAGAGTGTAAAAACATAAGAAAAAGCAGTAGATCATAGTCGTCATTTCAGATGACAAAAAAATGTGATAAAAATATAAAGTAAATCTTTTACATTTACTTTTAGAGAAACTTTTATTATTTCTAACTTCCCTGAATTTCTCTGGCATTTTATTTCACCAGTATCATTCATATATTTTAATACAATTATATATATATTAAATTCCTTTAGATAGCTAAATTGCCTTCAAGTCAACTTGTATACCAAATCACTCACCATATTGTACAGCTGTTTTTTGTATAAAGTAGGAATTCAGTATTGTCTGATGTTGTTCTTAATAATTTTGAAAATGAAAGAGTAAGTGAGTGAATTTATCAGTGAGCTAATAGTTCCCACCAAGTGTCAATAGTGGTATGTGGTTAATAATTGACTATTACTGATTGAAGATTGCCAGCCTGAGCTGGGTGGGGCTCAGAGACACTGGGTAGTTCTGTGTCACTTTCTTCCATGCCCTTCAATTCATTGTCCAACTTCCCCAAGCCTCTGTTACATGGTGAATATTAAAGTCAGTAAACTGGAACGTTCTTAACTATCTTACTTTCCCTCTATAGTCACAGTTTTTAGTACCATCTTTCACTGTGTGAGTGCATACGTATACTTCAATTTAGTTATTGTGTTAATAGACAATTGCCCATTGTCCTTATGTTCATATCTCATATAGGTATAGCACAGTTGTAGTATGGACATTCTTATATCTTCCCTAGTGTTCTTGGGCACAAGTTTAACTAGGCCATAGAGAGAAGGCAGTGGCACCCCAGTCCAGTACTCTTGCCTGGAAAATCCCATGGATGGAGGAGCCTGGTAGGCTGCAGTCCATGGGGTCGAGAAGAGTCGGACACGACTGAGTGACTTCACTTTCACTTTTCACTTTCATGCATTGGAGAAGGAAATGGCAACCCACTCCAGTGTTCTTGCCTGGAGAATCCCAGGGACGGGGGAGACTGGTGGGCTGCCGTCTCTGGGGTCACACAGAGTTGGACACGACTGAAGCAATTTAGCAGCAGCAGCAGCATACCTAGCAAAGAGTTGGACATGACTTAGCAACTGAACAACAGCAGATACCTGACAGTTGGATTTCTGGGTCAGAGGATGTGCACAACTTCAGCTTTGTTAGATAATGCCAAGTGGTTTTCCAAAACAACTGAACCAGTTTGAATTCCTACCAATGGAATGTGAATCATCAAATTGCTTTTCATCTTTGCCAATACTTGATGGTATCTAATAATTTGTGAATTTTACCAATCTTGTGCTGTGGAAATTATCTCCTCTACTTTAAGTATGCAGTCCCCTGATCACTAATGAAGGGCAGGATGTAAAAAGAAAAAAAAAAAATACCCATTGATAATTCTGATTGCATCCTTTGTAGAGAAACTGTTCATAATTTTCTTCTGTCTTTTATTGCTATGCTGACATTCTTTATATAATCTTGATAGTTAGCCTTTGTCAGTTTTAAATGTAAATATATTTTGGCATTTGTATTTTGCGTACTCATTTACTTCAGGGTTGTTTTGATGAATAATATTTTATTTTAATTTAGTTCAGTGTTTAGTAATTCTCTTCCATTATCATATTGTCTGTAACTTGTCAAATTATGTCTCCTACTAGTTTAGGTAGTTATACATGACTCTTGGTATTTGATAAGGCAAATAATTCCCACATTTTCCCATTTCATTTAATGATCACAAAATTTTCCTTATATTCAAAGTTAAAATTATTCTTTTTGAGCTTGGATTTCTATTATTAATCTCTTTTAAGCTCTTTAGATTTAAAGAGCTAAATTTAAACTAAATTACCATAAACATGGCATATTTTTCTATATTTTGTTTGACAGTATTTTGTTCCAGATTTGTTCCATCTATTTTGCCAATGAGCTTGAAAACCAGGCTGTATTATCAAGGTTATTCTGGCCTCATAATTGGTTTCTTTATCTCTCTCCCTCTCTTTCTCTTTCCTATTATCTGGGGGAAAAAAGGAGATTTGTTTATTTCTTAAATATGTAGAAGAATTCAACAGGGAAATATCTAGGACAAGTGTTTTCTTGGTAGAAAATTCTAAGTTTTCTTTACAAAATTATTTTTACATTTAAGTTTCTTTATAATTACCTTTCAGTCTTTCATTTAATCTATGTAAGTTTGATTACATTTTATTTTACTTGAGATTTATAAATTTTATCTATATGTTCAAGTTAGTTGACATATAATTATTTAAATGGACTCATAAAATTTTTAATATCTAGAGTCAAAAACAATGTCTAATATTTCTCATTCCTAATGTGATTTATTCTTTCCTTTTCATTGTTGAGACCTACAGAGGAGCCTGGTGGGCTACAGTCCATGGGGTCGCTGAGAGTCGGGCACGACTGAGCGACTTCACTTTCACTTTTCACTTTCATGCATTGGAGAGGGAAATGGCAACCTACTCCAGTGTTCTTGCCTGGAGAATCCCAGGGACAGGGGAGCCTGGTGGGCTGCCGTCTATGGGGTCGCACAGAGTTGGACACGACTGAAGCGACTTAGCAGTAGCAGCAGCAGCAGCAACATTTTATGAATTTTATTAATTTTACTTGAGAATCATCTGATAGCTTTAATCCTATTTGTTGTATATTTTCTATTTCCTGAGTTTCTACTGTTATCTGTATTGTTTCTTTTCTTCTACATTCTTTAACTTTAATTTGTTATTTTTTTCCTAATTTCATGAGATGGCTGCTTAACCCATTTTTTGTTAACCTTTCTTTTTTTGTGGTGCTTCCCTCTTGGCTCAGGTGGTAAAGAATCTACCTGCAATGCAGGGGACTTGGTTTTGATCCTGGGTTGAAAAGATCCCCTGGAGAAGGGAATGTCTGCCCATCTAGAATTCTAGCCTGGAGAAGCCCATGGACTGGGAAGCCTGGTATTCTGCAATCCATGGGGTCGCAAAGAGTTGGCCACAACTGAGCAACTAACACTACACTACTAACACCTTTCTTCTTTTGTAGTATGTAGATTGTAAGCAGAAAGACCTGAAGCACATATTTTCTTTGTAAGAAAGTTGGTTTATATTTTTCAACCATAGGTTTTAATTTCTTTATGATACAACATCTTTTCGGCTATGTATTTCCTTCTATGTATGACTTTTGCTACATCCATCATGTTTTGAAATATCTTTTTGAGTGAAAATGTCTTTTAATTCTGTAGTGCTTTACAATTCCCAAAAGTTTCACACATATGATTACATCCTATGCTGCCCCTCCCTCCTTCCTTCTCTGCATTGGTGACCACTACTGTTCTCTATGTCTGTGTTTCTTTTTTATTTTATTCACTAGTTTGTGGTATTTTTTAGATTCCACATATAAGTCATAGCATATAGTATTTGTCTTTCCCTCTCTGATATATTATATTCAAAATATATTTCCCTCTCTGATATATTACATTTAAAATTATTTCACTTAGCCTTATGCCCTTCAAGTTCATCCATGTTGCTGCAAGTGACAAATCTTATTTTTTATAGCTGAGTAGTTATTCCATGATATAGATGTAGATAAATAGAAAAATATATACTACTTCTTTTTATCTGCTCATCTGTGATGGACACTGCGGTTGCTTTCATTCCTTGGCAATTGTAAATAATGCTTCTATGAACAATGTGCTGCATGTTTTTTTATACTAGTGTTGTTGTTTTTAAAATACATACTTAGGGATAGGGAGATTCCCTGGTGGCTCAGATGGTAAAGCATCTGCTTGCAATGCAGGAGACCTGGGTTCAATCCCTGGGTCGGGAAGATCCCCTGGAGAAGGAAATGGCAACCCACTCCAGTATTCATGCCTGGAAAATTCCATAGATGGAGAAGCCTGGGGGGCTACAGTCCATGGGGTCACAAAGAGTCGGACACGACTGAATGACTTCACTTTCACTTTACTGGGTCATATGTTCTATTTTTATTATTTTGAGTACTGTTTCCCCAGTGGCTGCACCAATTTACAGCACTGCCAACAGTGTACGAGGGTTCACTTACTCCACATCTTTGCCAACATTTGTTATTCGAGTTATTTTTGATGGTAGCCATTCTCCCCAGTCCACTGGAGAAGGGAATGGCAAACCACTTCAGTATTCTTGCCTTGAGAACCCCATGAACAGTCCTGGGGTGCTGCGATTCATGGGATTGCAAAGAGTCGGATGTGACTGAGCGACTGATCTGATCTGATCTGATCTGATTCTCCCCAGTAGGTGGTTATACTTCATTGTGGTTTTGACTTGCATATCTTTGATTAGTAATGTTGAGCATCTTTTCATATGCCTTTTGGCCATCTGCAATTCCTCTTTAGAAAAATGTATATTCAGTTCTTCTGCCCAGTTTTTAAAATATCTTTTTCATTGTTTAAATTTCAAAATATTTTCTAACTTCTAATGTGATTTCTCTCTGATACATAAGTTGTTTAAAAGGTTAACATTTTCCTCAAAATTGTAGATTTTACAATTATTTTCTGGTTGCTGATTTTTATCTGACTTCTAAAATGTGCTGAGGACATACTATATATTATATTTTAAATTGATATTTATTTTATCTCATAGCATGCTCTATTATAGTAAATTGTGCAGTATCACTGAGCCTTCTTTATGGTCTACCTCTCAAATCCATACATGACCATTGGAAAAGCCATATCTTTGACTAGTTGGACTTTGGTGGCAAAGTGATATCTCTGTTTTTTAATTCAATAAGTTTGTCATAGCTTTACTTCCAAGGAGCAACATCTTTTATTTTTATGGCTGCACTCACTATCTACAGTGGTTTGGGAGCCCAGGAAAAAAAATCTGCCACTGTTTCCACTTTTTCCCTTTCTGTTTGCCTTGAAGTGATGGGAATGGATGCCATGATCTTAGCTTTTTAAATATGGAGTTTTGAGCCAGGTTTTTCACTCTTGTCTTTCACTGTCATCAAGAGGCATTTTCTGCCATTTGAGTGGTATCTTCTGCATATCTGAGGTTGTTGATACTTCTCCGAGAAATCTTGATTCCAGCTTGTGATTTATCCATTCCGGCATTTTGCATGATGTACTCTGTGTAGAAGTAAAATATGCAGGGTGACAATATACAGTCCATTGTTCCAAGTCTGGTTCTAACTGTTGCTTCTTGTCCTTCATATAGATTTCTCAGGAGATAGGTAAAGTGGTTGTCATCCCTATGTCTTTAAGAGTTTTCCATAGTTTTTTGTGATCCACACAGTCAAAGGCTATATGTAGTCACTGAAGCAAAAGTAGATGTTTTTAATGCAATTCCCTTGCTTTTTCTATGATCCAGCAGATGTCAGAGTTTGATCTCTGGTTCCTCTGCCTTTTCTAATCTCAGCTTTTACACCTGGAAATTCTTGGTTCAGGTAGTACTGAAGCCTAGTTTGAAACATTTTGAGTGAACCTTACTAGCATGTGAAATGAGCCCAATTGTACAGTAGTTTGAACATTCTTTGGCATTGCCTTTCTTTGGGAGTAGAATGAAAACTAACCTTTTCCACTCCTGTGGCCATGGCTGAGTTTTCCAAATTTGCTGACATGTTTGCAGCATTTTAATAGCATATCTTTTAGGATTTGAAATAGCTCAGCTGGAATTCCATCACCTCCACTATCTTTGCCCATAGTAATGCTTCCTAATGCCCACTTGACTTCACAACCCAGGATGTCTGGCTCTAGGTGAGTGACATCATCATCATGGTTATCTAGGTCATTAAGACCTTTTTTGTATAGTTCTTCTGTGTATTCTTGCCACCACTTCTTAATCTCTTCTGCTTCTGTTAGGTCCATACCATTTCTGTCCTTATCATGCCCATTCTTGCATGAAACATTCCCTTGATATCTCCAATTTTCTTGAAAAGATGTCTAGTCTTTCCCCTTTCATTGTTTTCCTCTATTTCTTTGCTTTGTTTACTTAAGAAGGCCTATTTTTCTCTCCTTGCTCTTCTCATTCTACATACAACATTCTCAGTAGTATTTCTAAAGTCTAATTTGCTTGACATTTTTATAGCTGAGACAACTTTGTTTTTGGTAGTGTCAATTATCTCATTTTTCTTTCAAACATTTTGGGTTCTGATATTCGTGATATGTCTTTCATAAGCAGTGTATTTTTAAAGCCAATCTGGTAGTTGACATATATGTTAAATAGTTATTCATATATCTGATTTAAATCTACCATTTTACTCCTTTTTTCTAATTTTATAACATTCTCTATGTTCCTTTTCTCTGTCTTCTTATCCTCTACTAAGTTAATATTTTTAATTTTATCTTTACTCTTTCATTTTCCTTTTTAACTCATTCATTATATATCCTTGCACTCTTGTTTTTGTGGTTACTCTAGAGATTACCACATTCACTTTTAATTTATTAGATTTTGAAGTGAATTAACTCTCAATATTGCACTGTCTAGAGATTTTTCCACAGTATTTTGACCTCAGTTATCCTCTATCACCATTTTTAATTGATATATCTCATATTAGATATATTATAAGGTCCATGTGATATTTTTATTATTTTACAAAGTTAATATTCACATACTTACCCACATATTGACACATTTTGTTGATAATCATTTCTTCTGGCCTATCTTTTCTTTCACCTGAAGAATATGATTCAGGATTATCTATAAGTTATGTCTCCTATGGGCTTTAACTGGTGGCTCAGACATAAAAGAATCCACCAGCAATGTGGGAGACCTGGGTTTAATCCCTGGGTTGAGAAGATCCCCTGGAGAAGGGAACAGCCCCCCCACCCCAGAATTGTTGCCCGGAGAATTCCATGGACGAGGAGCCTGGCAGGCTACAGTCTATAGGGTCACAAAGAGCTGGACACGACTGACCAACTTTCACGGACTCACACACTGCTGCTAATGACTGTCTAATTTAGTCCTTATCTAAAAATTTTTATATTGCATAGGCTGAGTGATCTGTTTAGCAACAATATATTTTAAATATGCTATTCCGTTTCAAGTAATTGTTTCTTGTCTTATCTACTGTTTCTTTTGAGAAGACACGTATTAGTCTTGTTGTTCCTTTGAGGGAGTTACATTTTATGGTTGACACTTGAATAGCATGGGTTTGAACTGTATGGATCCACTTAGACATGAATTTTGTTCAACAAATAAGTACTAAAGTTCCAGGTGATTCACAGTTGGCTGAATTTGAGAATGCAGAAATGTTGATAGGTGGGCCAGCTGTAAACTGTGTGGACTTTCGATTGTGCAGTGGGTCAGCAACCCTAACTGTTCAACTGTTCAACCCTTATTGTTCAACTATATTTGTGTTTTGTTTTCCCTGTGTTTCTTGTGTTTCCTTCTTGTCTAAAGTCTTAAGCAGATTTATTATGATCTATCAAGTATGGTATTATTATATATATCCTGTTTGGGCTTCTCAGGAATTTTTATATTTAGCTTCAGTTCAGTTCAGTCACTCAGTCGTGTCTGACTCTTTGCGACCCCATGAATCGCAGCACGCCAGGCCTCCCTGTCCATCACCAACTCCCGGAGTTCACTGAGACTCACGTCCATCGAGTCAGTGATGCCATCCAGCCATCTCATCCTCTGTCGTCCCCTTCTCCTCCTGCCCCCAATCCCTCCCAGCATCAGAGTCTTTTCCAATGAGTCAACTCTTCGCATGAGGTGGCCAAAGTACTGGAGTTTCAGCTTTAGCATCATTCCTTCCAAAGAAATCCCAGGGCTGATCTCCTTCAGAATGGACTGGTTGGATCTCCTTGCAGTCCAAGGGACTCGCAAGAGTCTTCTCCAACACCACAGTTCAAAAGCATCAATTCTTCGGCACTCAGCTTTCTTCACAGTCCAACTCTCACATCCATACATGACCACTGGAAAAACCACAGCCTTGACTAGATGGACCTTTGTTGGCAAAGTAATGTCCCCGCTTTTGAATATGCTATCTAGGTTGGTCATAACTTTCCTTCCAAGGAGTAAGCGTCTTTTAACCTCATGGCTGCAGTCACCATCTGCAGTGATTTTGGAGCCCAAAAAAATAAAATCTGACACTGCTTCCACTGTTTCCCCATCTATTTCCCATGAAGTGATGGGACCAGATGCCATGATCTTCGTTTTCTGAATGTTGATTTTAAGCCAACTTTTTCACTCTCCTCTTTCACCTTCATCAAGAGGCTTTTGAGTTCCTCTTCACTTTCTGCCATAAGGGTGGTGTCATCTGCATATCTGAGGTGATTGATATTTCTCCCAGCAATCTTGATTCCAGCTTATGCTTCTTCCAGTCCAGCATTTCTCATGATGTACTCTGCATAGAAGTTAAATAAGCAGGGTGACAATATACAGCCTTGACGTACTCCTTTTCCTATTTGGAACCAGTCTGTTATTCCATGTCCAGTTCTAACTGTTGTTTCCTGACCTGCATACAAATTTCTCAAGAGGCAAGTCAGGTGGTCTGGGATTCCCATCTCTTTCAGGATTTTCCACAGTTTATTGTGATCCACACAGTCAAAGGCTTTGGCATAGTCCATAAAGCAGAAATATATGTTTTTCTGGAACTCTCTTGCTTTTTCGATGATCCAGCTTAATGTCTTTTAATTTTGGAATGTCTAGCCCGTTCTCTTCAGATATTTATTTTGATGATTCTCTCTTTCTTAAAGACCTCTTCTTACACATACAGTACCATTTATCATTCTAGTATATTTTTAATTTCTATCTTTTTTTTTCTCTCTCTGTTTCAATTTGGATATTTTCTTAAGTCTTACTATGAACTCAATATTTGTGTTCCCTCAAGTTTACATATTGAAATCACACTCTCCACTATGATGATATTTAAAGGTGGAGCCATTGGGAAATAATTAGGTCATGAGGGTGGAGCCTTCATGAATGGGATGATCTCTTTCTGTCACTTGAGGATATAGCCGGAGGGTAGTCATCTGCAAACCAGGAGGAGGGTTCCTACCAGGAACTGAATCTGCCCCTACCCTGGTCTTGGAATTCTTAGTCTCAGAACTGTAAGAAATATGGTTTGTCATTTAAGTGAAGTGAAAGTCACTTAGTCATGTTCTCCTCTTTGCGACCCCATAGACTATACAGTCCATGGAATTCTCCAGGCCAGAATACTGAATTTAAGTCACCCAGTAAATAATATTTTTGTTATACCAGACCAAACTCATTAACATAGGACTAATTTTCCAATTTAATTTTTTAATCATGCCCAATTAGCTACTAACCTTATCTACTGAATATTACCTTTTAGTTATAGCATAGGAAAATCATAAAGTTATTACCTCTTTCTTTTCTTTTCTTTCCTATTTTTCTGTGTGCTTAGTCGCTCAGTTGTGTCTGACTCTTTTCGACTCCATGGACTATAGCCCATCAGGCTCTTTGTCCATGGGATTTTTCAGGCAAAAATACTAAAGTGGGTTGCCATTTCCTCCTCCAGAGGAATCTTCCTGATCCAGGGATGAAACCCATGTCTCCTGTGTCTCCTGCATTTCAGCCAGATTTTTTAACCTTTATAATTATCTACTAATATTCTTACCACGTAGTTTATTTCATGAATACTAATTCTAGTTATTTTAAAGTCTTTATTTGATAATTCTAATATGTTTTTTCTCTTGTTAGTCTGTTTCTTTGTTATTCTTCATTTAAAATGGGAAAAAAAACTTTAAAAAATTCATAGAGAATTCACTCTTAATTTTGGGTAGCAGTTGATATAGGCATATACTTTTCCTCTAAGTGAAACCAAGGGTTGAAATGATTTAAAGGTCAGCTTAAATCTTCTATTTTTGGTCTATCCCCACTCTTATGATGAGAACTGTCAGATATTCCACCTGAGGGATTTTTCCAGGAACTATCTTCTTGGGTAACTGAAGTTCAGAATTTTTTATATATTTCTTCATGTGGTTTCTATTCTCAATCCACCATCAACCTTTTTAAAACTGGAAAATACCTCAAGGGAAGAAGCTCTGCTAGATTTTGGGATCACCTCTCTGTAATTCCCTTCTATTCAAGTCTTTGCTGTCTTGAAAGGTATGTAATGAAAATATTTCAACCAATCAAGTATCTATTGCTTAAATATTTTAGCCAGTTTTTAAAACATTACTTTTTATTTGTTTTATGGGAGAATATTTCTTCAACAACAAGACATCCATATTTATCTTGAATGTCTCCAATGCTATTACCCATTTTCTACTAAATCTGAGCTTTTTCTATTCGGTATTCATGCTCCACCAGTGCATGGTAGTTAACACTGAATTTACTTGCTACTGCAAATGCCATCAAGTTGAAAAACAGTTGAAGTAACAATCTATTTTTCACAGTTTTTCTTAATTTTTTCCTTAAAAATATTTATTGTATCTTAGTTGATTGATGAATTTAGCATTTTGCAGTATATATTTTCCCTAGCTTATTTTTCCTGCCCCCTCATTCCTGGCAAGGGATTGTCAATGTATACTTGTCATACAGTTGCAAACAATGGACAAGTATAGTAATTACTTTATAAACAATATATTTTAAAAGTAAATGATTACTCTGAAATAGTAAAATAATAGCTACAATAGAGAAAAATATTATTCAAAGTATTTATATTTGTGGAGATATTTCTGGGCTTAAGAAGTGACTTGTATAACTTATTCCATAACTTATATAAAGTTATAGAATTATAAAAGTATTAAAGCAATCTGTCAATTCCAGATTTATATGTCCAATCTACTGAGTATGGAGATTTAACTTTAATAATTCACCTTCTTAATATATTTGGCTTTCTTTCAAATATGTGGTCATCTTTTTAGTATTGCTACTTATTAATGTTTCTTTTTTATGTTTTATTTAAGTGCTTATTTTAATTCTGCCTCTAAAGACTCCAGTATGTGAGAATTGTATGGATCTAATTCTCCTTTTTATTTCTACTGGGCTTTATTCTTGCTAACATATTTTTCTTTGATGTTGCACTATTCAGTTGTGCTCTCAATCATTTGATTTTTTGTCAATTGTAATATTTTATGGTCTAGTTTGATTTATCTTCCTCCAGTGAGGATTTGAATATGCTTCAGTCAGATAAATCATGCCACTAACATCCAAGAACCCTTTAAATTAAATTTTAGTCCCACTTATTTTCATAGCACCCACTGTGAATTTGGGCAGCTGAGTCCTTTGAAGGGAGGCCTTTAATCATGAATTCACAAATGAAATTTCTACATCCTTTCATAAGTATAAGAAAAAAAGGAAATAATGAATATTTTTATTTTTCATTTAAAATTTACTGATATAAGGTAATAAAAAGACTTATACTAGAATTGTAAAAGTAGAGAGAGATAAGAAAAATGTGTGAAGCAAAGTTAACTGTCTTAAAGGCAATATAATCATAGGACGTTTCTGTTTTAAGTATTTTCTCTGAAAACACTACACGATAAATGCTTCATTGTTTATGGAACCAATAAAAATTAATTAAGATTTCAGATATTACACTTCGCTCCATAGTGTCCATTCCTAACAGAGATATGACACTAAGCGGTAGCCACCTCTGTTTCTCGAGATTCTTTAAACATAAGCCTGCATAGAGAAATCGGCTCCCCAGGTGGCGCTAGTGGGAAAGAACCTGTTTGTCAACAGGAGACATAAGAGATGAGGGTTGATCCCTGGGTTGGGACTGAAATGACTTAGCACACACACAGAACATAGAGAAATATATAAATGAAAATTTGTATATATGAAATGTGGAAATGTAAATTATTGCAGGAAAAAGAAAGTACTTGACATGAAATATTAAGCTGGTTTTAAATATAAAAGGTTACAAATACAACAAATATTGACAAACATTTAATTAACAAATCGAATTTAGAATGTCATTTTGGTTTTCATTGACGTTTACATTATTGAGGCTGTAATGTCCTTAAATTTAATTATGTCAAATGAGACAAAGTGCCTAATATATAGGAAAAATAAACTTTATAATAGCAAAGTCATTTAATATTCTTCAAATTTGCTGTAGAAATACTGTTTTATTTTTTAACAGCCTTTTCCCCTAACTAACAACATATAATCTTTATATCTTACAAGATATAGAAATTGTCAAGAAACCCAACAGGTTGCTTCAAAGTAAAAGTCCTGGACATCAGAGATAAAATGGGACTCATCATAAACTCATTGAAAATAGTTTTCTGTAAAATGAATTTTAATTCACAGGCAGTTGTTACATAAGCTTTGGCCATTCACCCACTGGCTGCAGGTCTCCCCTTCCTTGCTTAGTAAAGAACAGATATTAATTGAGATTTGAAGAATGTCACTGAATAACAAAATTCTATTTCTTCTTTGTAAAAAGTATTGTACATTGGTATCTTAAAATTCTGTGGCTGGTAAGTTGGGGGAAAAAAGACTAATGAGTTTATTTACTTCAGCATCTCTTTGAGAAAGGCTAGGATAAATTTTAAAAATTAGTATATAAACTTTTTTTTTTTTACTTTCACTAAGTGTTAAATTCAGAGATTCAAGGAAATATATAGAACCTTATCTGAGTAGTCAGATTATGGATAGCTATAGATATTTATTGCTTTCTGGCAGCAAAGATATACCGTTTTCATGATAAAACTCAAAGAAAAGAATATATTTTATTTACCTGACTTAAGGATGAATTTCAAAGGTAAAAACTTGGCTCAGCTCTTTAAAGGTAAGCTACCTGCTAAAAATATGCTTCTTTCATGCATAATATGTAAGAATATAGAGAGAGCTTAAAAAATAAAAAAGGAAACTGAACTTTCAACATGTTTTTATGCTAAATGCTTCCCAGAAATTTGTGAAAAAGAGCAGATGATAGTTATATTTAATTAAAGCACTACTAGAATTTTGTCTCTTATTGGAATACTTCCAGTCTTTTGAGAATTTATGTATTTCACATCGATTATTTTTAGGCAATATTAAATCTAGAGTAAAACTAAAACTTATTTTTCTTAGCCAAATTAGAAAAAATTTTAATTTATTGGTGTTTTTAAAACAAAAGTATTATCTATAATTTTTTTCTCTAAAGAAGTAAAATTCTGTTTTAAAAATTCATGGGCATTATTTATAACATAGTTTCAAAGCACAATGGATATATCAATTATATATAAAAGTTGTACAGGAACATGTTGATTAACATTCAGTAATGATATTTAATGGAGCAAGAAGTAATTGTTAGGATAGAGCATTCTATAAACATTAAAAGAATGGAAAATTGTATATTAAACCAATAGTAATCAAGAGAAAGGGCTTCCCTGGTGGCTCAGTGGTAAAGAATCCAACTTCAGTGCAGGAGACATGGGTTGGATCCCTGAGTCAGGAAGATCCCCTGGAGAAGAAAATGGCAACTCACTCTACTCTTCTTGCCTGGGAAATCCCTTGGACAGAGGAGCCTGGCAGGAATCCATGGGGTTGCAAAAAGTCAGACACAACTTAGAAACTAAATAACAACAATAAAGAGAATATGATTTATAAAAAGTGAGCAAAAATATAAATTAGCAACAAACCTCATTAACATTTAATTTTTTGAGGTAGTGATGATAAATAGCAACTGAAGTAGAATGTATGTAGTCATAATTTCAAATGAACGTACAAGAGCAATGTTTAGTTACATAAACTATTATAAGAAAAAACAAACACTGAAATTTAAAACATATTAGCAATTAAATCACCCCTACTAAACTCAATAACACCCCCCAAAAAAGCTATAAGATACAGTAGAATGAACTAAATGCCTCAGTGAATGTGGGAATATGGAAACACTCTAAGAAGCTCAAATACTAATCATAGATGTAGATTTTAAAAAGTAAATGTAAAAACGTTGATCAAATTTGGGAAATTTCTTTAAGAAATTAAAGAGAAAGAAAAGGCATCTTGGAAGATAAGACTAAAATAGAGGTAAACCAAAGAATAAAATTGAAAATAATGCTGGAGAATAACCAAGAGAATGAACAAAAATAAAGAAGTGATATTTGTCTGAATTACTTCACCTAGTATGATCATCTTTAGGTCCGTCCATATTGCTGCAAACGACATTATTTCACTTTTTCAATGGCTGAGTAATAATAGTTCATTGTATAATGTGCCACATCTTCTTTATCTGTTCCTCTGTTGATAGACATTTAAGTTATTTCCTTGTCTTGACCATTGTAAACAGCTGCAATGAACATTGGAGTGCATATATCTTTTGAAACCATGTTTTTCTCTAGATAAATGCCCAAGAATGGTATTGCTGGATCATATGGTAACTGTTTTTAGTTTTTTAAGGACCTCCACAGTATCCTCCATAGTGGCTGTACCAATTTACATTCCTACCAACAGTGCGGGAGAGTTCCCTTTTCTCCACACCTCTCCAGCATATGTTGTTCTATAGACTTTTTGAGGCTGGCCATTCTGACTGGTGTGAGGTGATACCTCATTGTGGTTTTGATTTGCGTTTCTCTGGTAATTAGGAATGTTGAGCATCTTTTCATGTGCCTCTTGGCCATCTGTATGTCCTCCTTGGAGAAATTTCTGTTTGAACTTCTGGCCATTTTCTGATTGGGTTGTTTTATTGATATTAAGCCACATGAGCTGTTTGTATATTTTGGAGATTAATCCCTTGTTGTTCACATTGTTGGTAAATATTTTCTTGCATTCTGTGAGTTATCTTTTCATTTTTGTTTACGGTCACATTTGTTTATTTTAACTAGATTCCATTCATTTACTTTTGTTTTTATTTTCACTACTTTTGTAGATGGTCCAAAAAAAATCAGTCCAGTTGTTCAGTCTTGTCCAACTCTTTGCGACCACTTCTGTAATTTATGTCACAGATAGTTCTGCGTTGGTTTCCCTGTAAGAGTTTTATAGTATCCGATATTACATATAGGTCTTTAATTCACTTTGAGTTTATTTTTGAACATGGTGTTAAAGAATATTCTAATTCCATTTGTTAACATTTAGCTGTCCAGTTTTCCCAGGACTGTTTATTGAAGAGTCTGCCTTTTCTCCAGTGTATAGTTTTGCCTCATTTGTCATAGATTAATTGACCATAGATGCATGGGTTTATTTCTGGGTTTTCTGTCCTGTTCCATTGATCTGTATTTCTGTTCTTCTGCCAGTATCATACTATTTTGATGACTGTAGATTTGTAGTATAGTCTGAAGTCAGAACTTCTTTGACATTTATTGCTCAAGTCATCCTGTCCCACCTGGATTCTTGTGTCTCCCCTACAGTCTCTCATGGATATTAACATGAGAAAAAGTTTCACACTCAGTACACTCACATGAATACATTTATTTTTTGTACTTCTTGGTCTCTAATTAATTTCACTTTCCAGGCCCTTGATCAACTAGCCATGACAATCAATTTATCCTTACTTCAGGCCAATATTCCTTCCCAAGAAATATACACGCAAGAGTACTTCTCAAAGCTCGTTAGCCTGGGTACTTTTCTATCATCATTCACTATTATAGCCCTCTTTCAATAAGTCTTTAGCCGGGCAGAAGTCAGTTTTTTGACTTGTACTAGATTGAACCATTTCTAAACCAATCCTGAGATTTTTCTCAATTACCAGTTGGTTACAGGGAAAGCTTTATAAGGATTTCAATGGTAATTGAGGGAGATATTTCAGTGTTAACAGGTAGATGAAGTAGAGGCGAGGACTGTACTTAACACTGGAAAGATCCACTCAGTCATGATATATTCTTTCTTTAATGCTGCATGCAATTAGCTAACATATTATTGAAGAATTTTAGTCTGTAGAATTATTTTTGTCAGGTTTTTGTCTACTCTGGGGGCTTCCCAGGTGGTGCTAATGGTAAAGAATCTGCCTGCCAGTGCAGCAGACACAAGAGGTTTGATCCTTGGACTGGGAAGATCCCCTGAAGAAGAGAATGGCAGCCCACTCCAGTATTCTTGCCTAGAGAATACCATGGACAGAGGAGCATGTAGGCTACGGTCCTTGGTGTCTCAAAGAGTTGGACACAACGGAACATGCATCAATGTCATTTGTTATCCAGATAATGCAGCTACATACAGTGAAATTAGGAGTGTTTTCTTTTACGTTCTGAAGAGTTTGTGTAGAATTATGAAGTTCAGTTCATTTCAGTTGCTCAGTCGTTTCCTACTCTTGGCAACCCCATGGACTGTAGCACTCCAGGCTTCCCAGTCCATCACCAATTCTGAGAGCTTGCTCAAACTCAAGTCTATCAAGTCAATGATGCCATCCAACAATCACATCCTCTGCTGTCCCCTTCTCCTCCTGCCTTCCGTCTTTCCCAGCATCAGGGTCTTTTCCAATGAGTCAGTTCTTTGCATCAGGTGGCCAAAGTATTGGAGTTTCAGCTTCAGCATCAGTCCTTCCAAAAAACATTCAGGACTGATTTCCTTCAGGATTAACTGGTTGGCTCTCCTTGCAGTCCAAGGGACTCTTAAGAGTCTTTTCCAACACCACAGTTCAAAAGCATCAATTCTTCGGCACTCAGCTTTCTTTATAGCCCAACTCTCACATCCATACATGACTACTGGAAAAACCATAGCTTGGAGTAGATGGCCCTGTGTTGACAAAGGAATGTCTCTGCTTTTTAATATGCTATCTATCATGGTCATAGCTTTTCTTATAGGAACAAGCATCTTTTAATTTAATGGCTACAGTCACCAGTGACAGTGATTTTGGAGCCCAAGAAAATAAAGTCTCTCACTGTTTCCATTGTTTCCCCATCTATTTGCCGTGAAGTGATGGGACCAGATGCTATGATCTTAGTTTTCTGAATGTTGAGTTTTAAGCCAGCTTTATCACTCTTCCCTTTCACTTTCATCAAGAGGCTCTTTAGTTCTTCACTTTCTGCCATAAGGGTGGTGTCATCTGTATATCTAAGGTTATTGATATTTCTCCCAGCAATCTTGATTCCAGCTTGTGCTTCAATCCAGCCCAGCATTTCTCATGATGTACTCTGCATGTAAGTTAAATAAGCAGGGTGACAATATACAGCCTTGATGTACTCCTTTTCCGGTTGGAACCAGTCTATTGTTCTTTGTCCAGTTCTAACTGCTGCTTCCTGATCTGCATATGGATTTCTCAGGAGGCAGGAGAGGTGGTCTGCTATTCCCATCTCTTTAAGAATGTTCCATAGTTTCTTGTAATGCATACAGTCAAAGACTTTGGTGTACTCAATGAAGCAGAAGTAGATGTTTTTCTGGAATTCTCTTGCTTTATCTATGACCCAGTGGATGTTGGCCATTTGATCTCTAGTTCCTCTGCCTTTTCTAAATCCAGCTTGAACATCTGGAACTCACGGTTCACATACTGTTGAAGCCTGGCTTGGAGAATTCTGAGCATTACTTTGCTAGTGCAATTGTGCGGTAGTTTGAACATTCTTTGGCACAAATTACAAATATCAGGAAAGAGAGAACATCAACACAAACTGACAATAGGGGTATGGTACAAACCCATGACAATAAACAGATAAATTTACCAAATCACTTGATAAAGCTTCCATAGATAATGAAGAAGAAATGAAGACGCTAATCTGCCCTGTATCTTCTAAAGAAACTGAATCTGTAGTTAAAACCTATCCCACACAGAAAACTCAAGCCACAGAATTGCTGCCCAATATTTACTGGGATAAAAACAGTACTAGTTCTAGAACTAACACCCCCAAAAAGATGTCCTTTTCATTGTAGAGGACTGGGATGTAAAAGTAGCAAGTCAACAGATATCTGGAGTAACAGGCAAATTTGGCCTTGGAGTACAAAATGAAGCAGGGCAAAGGCTAACAGAGTTTTGCCAAGAGAACACACTGGTCATAGAAAACACTCTCTTCCAACAACATAAAAGACTCTACACACAGCATCGCTAGATGGTCAATACCGAAATCAGATTGACTATATGCTTTGCACCCAAAGATGGAGAGGCTCTATTCAGTCAGCAAAAACAAGACCAGGAGTTGATTGTGGCTCAGATCATGAACTTCTTATTGTCAAATTCAGACTTAAATTGAAGAAAGTAGTGAAAAACACTAGACCATTCAGGTATGACCTAATCAAATCCCCTGTGATTATACAGTGGAAATGACAAACTGATTCAAGGAATTAGATCTGATAGAGTGCCTGAAGAACTATGGATGGAGGTTCATGACATTGTACAGGAGGCAGTGATCAAGACCATCCCTTAGAAAAAGAAGTGCAAAAGGCAAAATGGTTGTTTGAGGAAGCCTTACAGATAGCTGAGAAAAGAAGAAAAGCTAAAGGCAAAGGAGAAAGGGAAAGATATACCCATTTGAATGTACAGTTCCAAAGAATAGCAAGGAGAGATAAGAAAGCTTTCCTTCCTAAGTGATCAATGAAAAGAAATAGAGGAAAACAATAGAATGGGAAAGACTAGAGATCTCTTCAAGAAAATTAGAGATATCAAGGGAACATTTCATGCAAAGATGGGCTCAGTAAATGACAGAATTCGTATGGACCTAATAAAAGCTGAAGATGATAAGAATAGGTGGCAAGAATACATAGAAGTATATATAAGAACAATCTTCATGAGCCTGATAAGCACAATGGTATGATCACTCACCTGGAGCCAGACATCCTAGAATGTGAAGTCAAGTGGCCTTAGGAAGCTTCACTATGAACAAAGCCAGTTGAAGTGATGGAATTCAAGTTGAGCTATTTCAAATCCTAAAAGATGATGCTGTGAAAGTGCTGCATGCAGTACGGCAGCAAATTTGGAAAACTCAGCAGTGGCCACAGGACTCAAAAAGGTCAGTTTTCATTCCAATCCTAAAGAAAAGCAATGCCAAATAATGCTCAAACTACTGCACAATTGCACTCATCTTACATGCTAGCAAAGTAATACTTAAAATTCTCCAAGCCAGGCTTCAACAGTACATGAACCATGAATTCCAGATGTTCAAGATGGATTTAGAAAAGGCAGAGGAACCAGAGGTCAAATTGCCAACATCCATTGAATCATCGAAAAGGCAAGAGAATACCAGAAAAACATCTGTTTCAGCTTTATTGACCATGCCAAAGCATTTGACTGTGTGGATCACAACCTGTGGAACCTTCTTCAAGAGATGGAAATACCAGATCACCTGACCTGCCTCCTGAGAAATCTGTATGCAGGTCAGGAAGCAACAGTTAGAACTGGACATGGAAAAACAGACTGGTTCCAAATTGGTGAAGGATTATGTCAAGGCTGTATATTGTCACCCTGCTTATTTAGCTTATGTGCAGAGTACATCATGAAAAATATTGGGCTGGATGAATGGGAAAAATATCAATAACTTCAGATATGATGATGACACCACTCTTGTGGCAGAAAGTGAAGAAGAATTAAAGAACCTCTTGATGAAAGTGAAAGAGGAGAGTTAAAAGGTTGGCTTAAAACTCAACATTCAGAAAACTAAGATCATGGCATTTGGTCTCGTCACTTCATGGCAAATAGACGGGGAAACAATGGAAACAGTGAGAGACTTTATTTTGGGGGGCTCCAAAATCACTGCAGGTGTTGACTGCAGTCATGAAATTAAATGCCACTTTTTCTTTGGAAGAAAAGCTATGACCAACCTAGACAGCATATTAAAAAGCATAGACATTACTTTGTCAACAAAGGTCCATCTAGTCAAAGCTATGGTTTTTCCAGTAGTCATGTATGGATGTGAAAGTTGGATTATAAAGAAAGCTGAGCACTGAAGAATTGATGCTTTTGAACTGTTGTATTGGAGAAGACTCTTGAGAGTCCCCTGGACTGCAAGGAGATTCAACCAGTCCATCCTAAAGGAAATCAGTCCTGAATATTCATTGGAAGGACTGATGCTGAAGTTGAAACTCCAATACTTTGACCACCTGATGCAAAGAACTGACTCATTGGAAAAGACCCTGATGCTGGGAAAGATTGAAGGCAGGAAGAGAAGGAGACGGCAGAGGATGAGATGGTTGGATGGCATCACTGACTCAATGGACACAAGTTTGAGTAAGCTCCGTTTGTTGGTGATGGACAGGGTAGCCTGTAGTGCTGAAGACCACAGGGTTGCAAAGAGTCAGACACAGCTGAGTGGCTGAACTGAACTGAACTCCTTTGTATTTCCTTTTTTTTTTTTTTTTTTTAATTTAATTTTATTTAACTTTACAATATTGTATTGGTTTTGCCATATATCAAAATGAATCTGCCACAGGTACACCTGTGTTCCCCATCCTGAACTCTCCTCCCTCCTCCCTCCCCATACCATCCCTCTGAGTCGTCCCAGTGCACCAGCCCCAAGCATCCAGTATTGTGCATCGAACCTGGACTGGCGACTCGTTTCATATATGATATTATACATATTTCAATGTCATTCTCCCAAATCATCCCACCCTCTCCCTCTCCCACAGAGTCCAAAAGACTGTTCTATATGTCAGTGTCTCTTTTGCTGTCTCGTGTACAGGGTTATTGTTACCATCTTTCTAAATTCCATATATATGCGTTAGTATACTGTATTGGTGTTTTTCTTTCTGGCTTACTTCACTCTGTATAATAGGCTCCAGTTTCATCCACCTCATTAGAACTGATTCAAATGTATTCTTTTTAATGGTTGAGTAATACTCCATTGTGTATATGTACCACAGCTTTCTTATCCATTCATCTGCTGATGGACATCTAGGTTGCTTCCATGTCCTGACTATTATAAACAGTGCTGCGATGAACATTGGGGTACATGTGTCTCTTTCCCTTCTGGTTTCCTCAGTGTGTATGCCCAGCAGTGGGATTGCTGGATCATAAGGCAGTTCTATTTCCAGTTTTTTAAGGAATCTCCACACTGTTCTCCATAGTGGCTGTACCTAAGACACCACCAGGCCCGCGCATGGAACAAAGGACTGTACAGAGATAGCTGGCTGTATTTCCTTTAGATTTATTTTTCTTTAAAAAAAAACTGTAAGTGGTAGATTTTTTATTTAGACCTTTATTCTCTCTTGTATTAATTAATGATAGAAATATTCCTTTAAACTGTTTTTAGCTTCCTTCTTAACACTTTAATGTATATTTATAGTTCTTATTAATTATTTTACAATTTTCCTTTTGATTCACTTGTAATTTAGAAATGTTCTATTTAGTATTTCCAAATATTGTAGGTAATTTTTAGCTAACCTCTTTTTGCAATTTTGCATTGAAATCCAGTAGTATCCCTAGAACTTACATTGATTAATTCTTTTTTTTTTTTTTAATGTATGATTTGTTACATGGAGCAAAGTATGGTCTATCTTAGTGAATGGCCCATGTGCACTTGAAGTAATAGATTCTGTATTCCTGTTGGGCTCTATAGATGTTAATTAGATCAAGATGGCTGATAGTAATTTTCAGGTCTTCTATCAGGTCTTTCTAATGTTCTGATGTTGTACACATTTAGGTGTGTTATGGATTTGGGGCTAATTGATATCTTTATCATTATCTACTTTTCTTATCTATTATAATCTCTATCATTATCTATTCTTTATCCTGGGGAATATTTCTATGCTGAAGTTCATTTAATCAGATATTAATCTAACTATTCCCATTTTCTCTTGATGGTTGTGTAGTTGCTAAGTCGTGCCCAATTCTTTGTAATCCAATGGACTACAGCCCACCAGGATCCTCTGTCCATGGGATTTCCCAGGCAAAGAATTCTGGAATGAGTTGCTATTTCTTTCTCCAGAGGATCTTCCTTACTAGGGATTGAACCCACATCTCCTGCTTAGCAGGCAGATTTTTTACCACTGAGCCATCAGGGAAACACTTTCTCTTGATTACTGTTAGTTTAATATATAATTTTCCATTCTTTTAATGTCTTTATGTTTGAAATGTATGTTGTGGGATGTATATGTGTGTGTATGTGTGTTTGTCCAAGTTGACAAATGTGGTTAGTTTTACCTTTTTCCTCTCATGATTGTTTTCTGATTTTTATATCTTAACAGTTCTTTTTAAGTCTATTACATTTGTTATAATTATAGATGTCATTGAATTAAAATCTACCTTCTTGGTAGCTGTTTTCTATTTGTTCCATCAGGTCATTGTTAGATTTTTTTTCCACTTCTTTTTCTGCCTTTTTTTTTTTTTTAAATTTTTAGTTGTATCAAGTGACATATGGGATCTTAGTTCCTTGACCAGGGATCAAACACTTGTACCTTGCATTGGAAATGCAGAGTCTTAACCACTGAACTGCAAAATCCATCTGCCATCTTTTTAATGAAACAATTTTAGGATTTCATTTTAACTCTCATAATCTTTTTACTTACTATTCTTTATAGAAGTTTTTCAGAGTTTCCTTTGTATTTACTTCTTTATTAATCAAAGTGTACCTTCAAATAATATTATAACACTACTTCATTATAGTTTAAACAATTTTCAATATACTCTAAATTATTCCCTTGCAACTTTTATGCTATTCTTGTTGGACATGTTAATGATACTTGTGCTTTAAATATACACTGAAGCATGACTATTTTACTTTACAAAGTCAGTTATTTTTACATGTATTAAAAATTGAGAAAAAAAGGAAATTTGTAGTTACCTCCACTTACTTCACTTCTAGCTCTCTTTGTTTCTTTCTACAAGTCCAGGGTTCTGTCCAATTTCTAAATGTCTAAAAGAATTTTCAGTAGTATCAATATTTTCTACAGTCCCAATCTGGCAACAAATTCCTTCTATAATCATTCATAAGTGAAAAAATCTACTATCATCTTCCTCTTTTTTTGCCTGCATGTAATATATTTTGGTTCTGTGACTGTCTTAAAGATTTTATCTTTCACTTGGGTGGTGATCAGTGTATATAAGTTATGCCTAGATATGCTGGGATTATTTGCTTTGTTGTTTTTGGAGTTACTGGAGTTTCTTGGGTCTGTGAGATTCTTGTTATTAATTTTGTTAAAGTTATTTATGCTGCTGCTAAGTTGCTTCAGTCATGTCCGACCCTCTGTGACCCCATAGATGGCAGCCCACCGGGCTCCCCCACCCCTGGGATTCTCCAGGCAAGAACACTGGAGTGGGTTCCCATTTCCTTCTCTAATGCATGGAAGTGAAAAGTGAAAGTGAAAAGTGAAAGTGAAGTCGCTCAGTCGTGTCCGATCCTGTGCTACTCCATAGACGGCAGCCTACCAGGCTTCTCTGTCCATGGGATTTTCCAGGCAAGAGTACTGGAGTGGGTTGCCATTGCCTTCTCCAAAAGTTATTTATAGTATTTCTTTAAATATTTATTTTGCCCTTTTCCTTCTTCTGGGATTTCAGTTCCATTTATTAGACTGTCCATAACATCACTCTTTTTTCTATTGTTGTAATTTTTTATTTCTAGCATTTCCAAATGATTATTTCTTACCATTTTCATCTCTGTTAAAATTACTTTGAAAAGTCTACCTTTCTTGCCAGAGCCCTTAACATGCAAAGCATTGTCATTTTAAAATATTATGGTGTAACTGGCATTTCTACACAGTCAAATTGAATCCCTTTCATATTTCTAAATATTGCTCAAGATTTGATGTGTGTGTGTATATATATTGCATATATATGTGTACAGACACTATGTATGTATGTGTATATACATATGTGTATATATTTGCATTCTTATAGAAAAATTAAAATGAATGCTCAGAATTAGTGCTGATTATTAATGGTATCAACAAACTTAAACAGCCTATAAATATTATAGTCATGAAGCAGTTAGGTACAAATAAAATCTCAATTAGTCCCAACACTCTGATTTATGTAAAGCCAAAGACAAATCATATGTGGAATTAATGAGGTGGCCACTATATATCTACTTAATCTGATTTTAAATTGACAACACTGTCATCTATTAACTTTAGGAGAAAATAATCAAACACACCAGCAAGCAGTATTGGTCTGAAATCTATTTATATAATTTTGCCTTCTGGTTATGGATTATAAATAAGAAATTTAACTGTAAAATGAACTTTAATAAGTCAAATATGTTTTATTTGATTATGAACCTTGATTTAAACCAGTTTCCTAGTGATGAATTCACCACACATTTTATATTTTTCTGACTTAATTGGGGAAAGTAAAATTGCTCCCAATATTGGAATCAGACTTTCTTCTGAAGGATACAACATTTGTGGCAGTTCTTTATCTCAATTACCAGAGAAACACTCTGGCAGAGAATATGTTTACAATTCCATTTTTATCACTCAAAATACTAAATGTTATCTTTAAACGTACAGCCTTAAGCTTGAAAGATTATGCTTTATCTTTCATACAAGTCTGGAAAGATTAAGATGAAACCTTTTATTCTTTAGCAATTTCCTATCTAGTATATATGACCAGTGAAATTTGAAAGCAGTAGCATGTTAGTAATATTCTGTTTTGAATTTTAGAATTAAATCTTCAAGTAGTTTTTGCATTTTTCTTTAAGGTCATCTAGCAATATCCAGGGAGCTTAATATTCCAGAGTCAAATATTTAATTCTAATGTAGTACTTTGCAATTGACCTTAAGTATACCACTTACCTTTTCTACTTCAGATCTCTTTCTCTAGGAGAAAGAAATAAATTTTATTATGGTAATTAAGTTTTTATTAAGGATCTCTGGAAGGCATGGCTATGTAAAACATGTACATTTTGGCCTTTATATTAAACTGCTATAATGATCACTGATTTTTATGACTTTTAACTTTAACGGATTAAAATTAAATGTAGGCAAGAGAACATAAATACTGTCATTTCAAAATATGACTTGCCAAGTTATGTGGAGTGTTCTCACATAATAATTCACGGTCCCTTCAATGAACATGGAAAATTTTATTTTTACTACCGATGAAGCTCTAAATGTGAATGAGGACATTGCATTTACAGACTATTAAAAGTCTAAATATGAACAAGAGTTCCTGAGTATCACCTCAGATTTCACCATCTTGTCCAATTCAGGATATTTAGAGTAAGACTATAAAATTAGGACATGTGAAAACTTTATCATCTTAGTATAAATTATGTAACTATTCTGAACAAAGATTCACTAAGCCCATAATAGGAGCTTCAAGATGTCTTAGATGCTAAAAGATAAGGTAACTGAAAAAGTATCCTAGAGTAAAAAGAATTAAAGGAGTCAAAGGCAAATTTGGGAGAGTTCTTCCTGCTACAAAAGTTTCGCAGCATTACCGTTATCTCTGAATCCTGAACACTGGTCCTTCCAGCATAACCAATAATACACATACAGGTAGTAAGACTAGTTATGGCTTGCACTTAATATCATATTCAGTATATACATCTTACTATCATGACCCTTCATTCCCTGCCCAACATCTCTGAAAAACAAGAATTTCAATTTTGAAACTATTTTGTAGGTAGGAAATAGAAGCCCAGAGGATAAGTTACTTGCTTACATTCACTCAGTTAGGATCTAAACATACTACTCTCTTTTTACACTATCACATTTTATTTTAAAATTGAAATAGAGGCAATGGGAAAAAGTATGTCCTGTCTTAAACAATTACAATTCCACTTCTGCACTGTATTCATCATCATTTTCCCTCTTTTGCAAACAAGAGGGAGCAATTGTTGACTTCTTCAACAATTTTGAAGAAGTCATTGACGTTTGACAAATCAGTTCAGTTCAGTCGTTCAGTCGTGTCCGACTCTTTGCGACCCCATGAATCGCAGCACGCCAGGCCTCCCTGTCCATCACCATCTCCCGGAGTTCACTCAAACTCAGGTCCATCGAGTCGGTGATGCCATCCAGCCATCTCATCCTCTGTCATCCCCTTTTCCTCCTGCCCCCAATCCCTCCCAGCATCAGAGTCTTTTCCAATGAGTCAACTCTTTGCATTGAGCAAAAACACTTTCACTTTTCACTGACATTTACTCATTCATTTATTCATTTTTGGCCCAATGGCATGTGGGATCTTAGTTCTCTGACTGGGAATTGAACCCCAGGCCCTCAGAAGTGAAACCACAGATTCCTAACCACTGAACAGCCAGAGAATTCCCAGGGAGTCATTGACATTCACCTCATTCACACTTGCAGCTACCAAAATACTGTTATTTCTTTCTTTGAAACATCTATTAAATATGCCCTTTTCTCTTTAATTCCATCATAGTAATTCATATACCAATCTCAGAACACCATAATAGTCTCTCTTTGCCTCTAGCTTCAAACTCATAATCCTGCCAGCTAAGTCTTTTAAAAATATAACATTCAGCAAATGCCCCCAAAGACTGAATATCAAGAAAATCTCCAAGATTCCTGGTATCGTTTAGGCTTTCATTATTGTATCTCTCATGTAAATTAGTGATGCTAGCTCATGATCTCCGATTTTGTTCCCTTTTAATATACCAGCCACTCTGTTTCTATAGTAACCATATTGAAAGGCAAATTTGGCCATGCTTTTTCCCCTTATACCAGTGATTTAGTCACTCCCAAGAAAAAGAGATGCAAGAAGGCAAGGTGGTTGTCTGAAGAGGCCTACATATAACTGAAGACAAGAAGAGAAATCAAAGGCAAAGGAGAAAGAGAAAGATGCCACTCAGCTGAATCCAGAGTTCCAGAGAATAGCAAGAAGAGATAAGAAAGCCTTCTATAGTGAACAATGCAAAGAAATAGAAGAAAAAAAATAGAATAGGAAAGACTAGAGATCTCTTGGGGCTTCTCAGGTGGTACTAGCGGTGAAGAATCTGCCTGCTAATGTAGGAGATGCAAAAGACACAGTTTTGATTCTTGGGTCGGGAAGATCCCCTTGAGTCAGAAATAGCAATCCACTTCAGTATTATTGCCTGGGAAATCTCATGAACAGAGGAGCCTGGTGGGCTACAGTCTGTGAGGTTGCAGAGAGTCATACATGACTGACTCTTAGTCAGTCTAAGAATACTACGAGTACACATACATACTATGAGATCTCGTCAAGAAAATTGGACATACCAAGGGAACATTTTATGCCAAGATGGGCACAATAAAGGAAAGACCTAATAGAAGCAGAAGAGATTAAGAATAGGTGGCAAGAATACACAGAAAAACCATACAAAAAAAGTCTTATGACCCAGCTAATGATGATGGTGTGTCACTTATCTAGAGCCAAACACCCTGGAGTGTAAAGTCAAGTGGGCCTTAGGAAGCATTACTATGAAGAAAGCTAGTGGAGATGATGTAATTCCAGTTGAGCTATTTCAAATCCTAAAAGGTGATGCTATGAAAGTGCTGCACTTAATATACCAACAAATTTGGAAACCTCAGCAGTGGCCACAGGACTGGAAAACATGAGTTTTCATTCCAATCCCAAAGAAAAGCCATGCCAAAGAATGTTCAAACTACCACACAATTGCACTCATTTCCATTCCATGAACACTATTGTCTGATTTATTAAGGTCTTCTGCTTCATTGATTACACTAGAGCCTCTTTGTGGCTCACAACAAACTGTGGAAAATTCTAAAAGAGATGGGAATACCAGACTACCTACCTGCCTTCTAAGAAACCTGTATGCAGGACAAGAATCAACAATTAGAAACTTACATGGAACTATAGACTGGTTCAAAATTGGAAAAGGAGTATGTCAAGGCTGTATATTATCACTCTGCTTATTTAAGTTCTACACAGACTACATCATGTAAAATGCTGAGATGGATGAATCACAAGTTGAAACAAAGATTGCCAGGAGAAATATCAACAACCGCAGATACGCAAATGATACCACTCTAATGGCAGAAAGTGAAGAGGAACTACAGAGCCTCTTGATGAGGGTGAAAGAGGAGAGTGAAAAAGCTGGCTTAAAACTCAACATTCAAAAACCTAAGATCATGGCATCTGGTCCCATCACTTCATGGCAAATAGATGGGGATAAAGTGGAAATGGTGACAGATTTTATATTCTTGGGCTCCAAAATCACTGTGGACTTGGACTGCAGCCATGAAATTAAAAGACATTTACTCCTTGAAAGTAAAGCTATGACAAATCTAGACAGTGTATTTAAAAGCAGAGACATCACTTTGTTGACTAAGGTTCAAATAGTCAAAGCTATGATTTTTCCAGTAGTCATGTACAGATGTGAGAGTTGGACCATAAAGAAGGCTGAGCACCAAAGAATTGATGCTTTTGAGCTATGGTGCTGGAGAAGACTCATGAGAGTCCCTTGGACAGCAAACCAGTCCATCCTAAGAGAAATCATCCCTGTATATTCATTGGAAGGACTGATGCTGAAGTTGAAGCTCTAATACTTTGGTCACCTGATACAAATAGCCAACTCACTGGAAAAGACCTTGATGCTGTGAAAGATTGAAGGCAGAAGAAGAAGAGGGCAACAGAGTATGAGATGGTTGGATGACATTACTGACTCAATGGATATAAGTTTGAGCAAACTCTGGGAGACAGTGAAAGACAGGGAAGTTTGAAGATTGCTTCCATGGGGTCACAGAGAGTTGGACGTAACTTAGTGACTGAACAACAGTGTCCAAACGTTAAAGGTTAAATCCAGACATTTTGCATGGTGACAAGGACCCTGTTATCCTCTTAGCCATTTCACAATAGTTGATTTTTCCTCAAAACTCATATGTGATTTCTTAACCAAGAATCTTTTATACTACTATTTTTCCCACCTGTAATGCCTCCCTCTCTCCTTCTCCTTTTACACTTCTCATTTTTCAGGGTGCAGCTTAAGATCCATCTACTAAATAAAGCATTTCTTTCCTTATTCCCATAATGCAGATTGGATTGAATTTTTTTGTATTAAGGTCAAATTAATTTAACATTAAATTAGCCATTTTATTTGTACAATTTAGTGGCATTTAATACATTCATAACATTATGTAATCATAATTTATATGAACATCAAAGATATTTTCATCATTCCCTAAAAAAGTTATTGAACTTGAACAATTGGTGTCATATCTAAGACTCTGTAAACAACCCCAAAGTCGTGAAGATTTACCCTTATGCTCTAAGAATTTTGTAGTTTTACCTGTTAGATGTAGCTCTGTGATCTCTTTTGAGTTAATTTTGTTATATGGTGTGAGATAGGAATCCAACTTCATTCTTTTATATGTGAATATTCAGTTGCCCCATCACCAGTTGTTGGACTATTTTTTTCCTTATTGAATAGTTTTGGCACCACTGTTTCCCTGGGCAGAGATGTATGGGTTCATGTCTGGACTTTCCGTGCTCTTGGTCTATATGTCTATTCTATGCTAGGAACACATTCTTCTGATCACTGTAACTTTGTAGTAAATTTTGAAATCTGGAAGTGTGAGTCCTCATCCTTTTGCAATATAGTTTTGTTTAAGAAGCCTCCTGCAATCCCCTGTGAATTTAAACATCAGCTTTTCCATCTCTGGGAAAAAAAAAAAAACAACAAACTTTAATTTTAATGGAGATTTATATAATGGGATCCTTGGATATCTTTGGGTACTATTTCCATCTTAACAGTCTTAACTCTTCCATTACATGAACACTATTGTCTGATTTATTAAGGTCTTCAATTTCTTTTGACAATGTTCTGTAGTATTTATTTACTCCTCGGTATTTCATTCTTTTAGATGTTATTATAAATAAAGTTGTTTTATTATCTTCCTTTTTTGGATTGTCCATTGATGGTGTATAGAAATACAACTGATATTTGTGTACTGATCATATGTGTTGCACTTTGCTGAGTTTGCTTATTAGCTTTAAAGGTATTTTAAGGAGGTCCAACCAGTCCATCCTAAAGGAGATCAGTCCTGGGTGTTTGTTGGAAGGACTGATGCTGAAGCTGAAATTCCAATACTTTGGCCACCTCATGCGAAGAGTTGACTCATTGGAAGAGACCCTGATGCTGGGAGGGATTGGGGGTAGGAGGAGAAGGGGACGACAGAGGACGAGATGGCTGGATGGCATCACCAACTCGATGGACGTGAGTTTGAGTGAACTCCGGGAGTTGGTGATGGACAGGGAGGCCTGGCGTGCTGCGATTCATGGGGTCGCAAAGAGTCGGACATGATTGAGCGACTGAAATGAACTGAACTGAGGTTTTTAAATATAACAAATTATGTCATCTGCAAATAGTTTTACTGTTTCTACTTTGATGAATTTTACTTATTTCTCTTGCCTAATTCTCTGGCTGACTAGAACTACCAGTACAACAATGAATAGAAGCAATCAAAGTGGGTATCCTTATATATTTTCCTGATTTTAGTGAGGCTTTCAGTTTTTCAACATTGAGCAATATTAGTTACAAACTTTCCTTAAATACCCTGAGACTGAGGAAATTCTCTTCTAGGCCTAGTTTGTTTAGTGTTTTTATTATAAATGCATGTCAGATATTTTCAGATGATTTTTCTGGAATAAGTATTGTGATGCCTAAATTTGTGGTCAAATGGACTTGTCTAAGCAGTTCCCAGGTAGTTGATAAACATTATTTCTAGGTGTATTTGTCAGAATGTCTCTGAGAGAGATTAGCATTTGAACCAGTGGACTAAGGAAGAAATAATGCCCTCGTCAAGGTGGGAGAGCATTATCCAATCTGTTGAGGTCCTGAATAGAACAAAAAGGAGGAGGAAGGATGAATTTACATTCTGTTTGAGCTGAGATATCCAGCTCCTTCTGCACTCAGACAGTGACTCTCCTGATTTTTGGTCATTTGCACTCAGACTTGGACTTACATTGTTGGTTCTCCTCATTCCCCAGTTCTCAGGTCTTCACACTCAGACTGTTGTATCTTTACCTTTCCTCGTTTTCCACCCTTGGGACAGCAGGTCATGAGACTTCAGTCTTCAAAACCATGTGAACCAAATCTTATAAATTCTTCACAATATATACCCTACTGATTTGTTTTTCTGGACAACTCTGAGATAATCATGTTTTATTGGTTTTTTTCCTCTTTCTATTAATGCAGTGTATTGATGTTTCTTTTTTATTATAGTATACACTTTTTATAGTATACCATTTCAGTTACTTTCTTATTTTAAATGTATATTTAGCTGTTTTCTTAGTTGCCATCTTGGAGACTATATTTGACTTCTTAAACTTAAAACAATTTATTTTGAATCAACACTACTTTGGCTTCAGAGAATACACAAACTTTGCTCCTGTATAACTCCTTTCCTCCACATTCATGTTGTCAAAATCATTATACCTTTATAAGTTGTGTGTCCTTTAACATCCTTTAATATAAATCTGTAAATATTGTTTTGTGCATTTGTCCTTTAAATGATATTGTGAAAAAAAAAAGGAGTTAAAAATCAAAAATTCAGTAATACTGGCTTTAGAATTTACTTATGTAGTTACTTTTGCTGCTGCTCTTTATTTCTTCATTTGCCATCTAGTGTCCTTGTACTTATTCCTGAAGAATTTTCTTCAACAGTTATAAATAGGTCTAGTGGGAAAAAGACACTCAACTTTTGTTTACCTGGGAATGACTTATTTTTTTCTTCAAATCTGGAGGATAACTTTTTCATACCTTTACTCATTGCTGCTATTGCTGCTGCTGCTAAGTCGCTTCATTCGTGTCCAACCCCATAGACGGCAGCCCACCAGGCTCCCCCGTCTCTGGGATTCTCCAGGCAAGAATACTGGAGTGGGTTGCCATTTCCTTCTCCAATGCATGCATGCATACAAAGTCGCTTCAGTCGTGTCCAACTCTGTGCGACCCCATGGACAGCAGCCCACTAGGCTCCTCTGTCCACAGAATTCTCATTGGGTGTCCCTTAACATAAATTTATAAATATTGTTTTGTTCATTTGTCTGGCCTCCTTGGTTTCTGCTAAAAAATTAGCTGTTGATCTCTTTAAGGATTCATTATGTGTGATTTGTCACTTTCTTTTGCTGATTTCAAGGTTGTCTTTTGGCTGTTTAGGTATCATTTTTACTCTGTGGTATGTAGTTTGTAAAGTCTATTTTTTTAGCTTGTGGTCAGCTAGTGTCTTGACAGAAATTTCCTTTAACATGAGGAGTACAAACAAGACAGAAAACAAAGAGTAAAAAAGGAAGAAATGAGAAAACATCCTCTTAAGTATTTGCACATGGAGCACGCCTTCAGTGCTTAGCCAGGCCATGTTGAACTCTGCCTTAGCTTCAGTGCTTTCACTGAGACCAAATTCCAGTCAGAAGTGGAAGTTTAAGGATGTCTCAGGTCACTCTGAGTGTGCTTCATGCTCTGGGTATATGCACGGATTTTTTAATTTCCTAGTATCCATGGTGCCTTCCACATTGTACTTTCCCAAGGGCACACTCTCTCAGGCTTGTCCTCCGAGACATTTGGCATGTTTATTGTTTCCTCACCTGGAAGCTTCTGCTCAGGGTTGTTGTTGTTCAGTTGCTCAGACATGTCAACTCTTTGCAACCCCATGAACTGTAGCACATCAGGCTTCCTTGACCTTCACCATCTCCCAGAGTTTGCTTAAACTCATATCCCTTAATTAGATAATGCCATCCTACCATCTCATCCTCTGTCATCCCCTTCTCCTCCTGCCCTCAATCCTTCCCAGCATCAGGGTCTTTTTCCAGTGAGTCAACTCTTCACATCAGGTGGCCAAAGTATTGGAGCTTCAGCATCAGTCCTTCCAGTGAGTACTCAGGGTTGATTTCCTTTAGGATTCACTGGTTTGATCTCCTTATTGTCCAAGGAACCTCAAGAGTCTCAGGGTTACATTGGTTCATTCATTTGCTTTACAGTGTTACTGAGGAATGTATTTTATGTAATCACATTTCCATCCTGAGAAACTTCCAAGGTTAGGTAAAACAATGTGGTCTGCAGAGAAGTCCAAACAAATGCATTGTTACCTACAACCAGAGACCAGGGACCTACACTGGAACACTGACTACCGTTGCTTTCAGGCTGTCATAAAACTAGGGTGGCGCATGGGGCTACAACAAGTAAAACTGCTATAAAGCTTTTCATCAATTTTTAAATAACCTTTTTCTTGATTTGTTTATTTGCTTTGTTGCCATAAACCTTTAATATTTTTTCAGACTTTAGACAAAGCTGGTTCCACAGTTTTTGCTTTTTTTTTTTTTTTTTAAGTGTGTCTACTGAGCTACCCACTTCCCCATTTTCACTGATGTCTACCTGGATTGGGCTTCCCTGATAGCTCAGTTGGTAAAGAATCCGCCCGCAACACAGGAGACCCTGGTTCAATTCCTGGGTTGGGAAGATCCCCTGGAGAAGGGAAAGGCTACCCACTCCAATATTCTGGCCTAGAGAATTCCATGGACAGTCCATGGGATCGCAAAGAGTCAGACACGACTGAGCCACTTTCACTTCACTATCTGGATTAACCACTTTTAATTGTGTCCCAGTTTTTTCCCCACATCATTCATAATTTTATCATTAACATATTCATAAATTTATTTCTTCACACATTAGTATTCCACTAATGGACAATAACTTTCTTAACTGTAGAATCTTTCCCAAATCTAACAAACTGGCACATTATCTCTGCTCATGGATATTTAGTAAATGAACTAACAAGTGTGACATATAATTGACCATAACAAACAAAAAGACTCTATACATTTAATCATGTATAAATTTATCATTCAAATCACATTGTAACTGTTGAAAATATTATGAAACTCAGAGTTTGAAATCAGATACATTTGCTGAATAAAGAAATTTTGTTATGAATTATGAAGTCTAGTAAGGTTTAGGTCATGTATCAAATTGTTGACACCTGTGAAAACATGGGTCACAATTTGTAGTGTTGGATTATAGCTCCAATCATTAAGCCAACTCTCTATGAAGACTAAAGTTTTTTACTCCTAAAACACCAATAACAAGGCTTTCAAAAATTAAAAGAATGGAAATGAAATAATAAATTTTATAAATATAATCTTAAAAGAATCATTGTTGAGGTTGCAACTATTATTATTGAAAACATTAATATGTTTTAAATGTTGAGACTTAACTATCCAAATTATAATGGATTTACTAGCAGCATCTGTTTTAAAAATTTAGTTCTTTTTTTAAAGTGAGTTTTATTTAAATAATTTGTTTTAAAAGCTTTATTGTAAAAACAGATACTGCTGGAAAATATTTTGTTTTTCAGAATCCAAAAGTGTTTAGGCTTAGTAAAATTATTTTAAAAAATGGTCACACTGGTATTTTTCAGTCTCAAATCAAGTGTTTATTTGTGAGTCATTATAACAAG
The DNA here is from genome assembly GCF_003369695.1 of Bos indicus x Bos taurus. Taxonomy (NCBI): domain Eukaryota; kingdom Metazoa; phylum Chordata; class Mammalia; order Artiodactyla; family Bovidae; genus Bos; species Bos indicus x Bos taurus. Next base: position 85,297,203 of record NC_040079.1, read on the forward strand.
GAGAGATAAGAAAGCCTTCCTTAGTGATCAATGAAAAGAAATAGAGGAAAACAATAGAATGGTAAAGACTAGAGATCTCTTCAATAAAATTAGAGATACCAAGGGAACATTTCATGCAAAGATGGGCACAATAAAGAACAGAAATGGTATGGACCTAACAGAAGCCGAAGATATTAAGAAGAGGTGGCAGGCATACACAGAAGGACTATACAAAAAAGATCTTCATAACCCAGATAATCACGATAGTGTGATCACTTACCTAGAGCCAGACATCTTGGAATGCAAAGTCAAGTGGGCCTTAGGAAACATCACTATGAACAAAGCTAATGGAGGTGATGGAATTCCAGTTGAGCTATTTCAGATCCTAAAAGGTGATGCTGTGAAAGTGCTGCACTCAATATGCCAGCAAATTTGGAAACCTCAGCAGTGGCCACAGGACTGGAAAAGGTCAGTTTTCATTCCAATCCCAAAGAAAGGCAATGCCAAAGAATGCTCTAACTACCGCACAATTGCACTCATCTCACACGCTAGCAAAGTAAGGCTCAAAATTCTCCAAGCCAGGCTTCAATGGTACGTGAACTGTGAACTTACAGATATTCAAGCTGGATTTAGAAAAGACAGAGGAGCCAGAGATCAAATTGCAAACATTCGTTGGATAATCAAAAAAGCAAGAGAGTTCCAGAAAAGCATCTATTTCTCCTTTATTGACTATGCCAAAGCCTTTGACTATGTGGATCACAATAAAATGTGGAAAATTCTGAAAGAGATGCGAATACCAGACTACCTGACCTGGCTCTTGAGGAATCTGTATGCAGGTCAAGAGACAAAAATTAGAACCAGACATGGAACAACAGACTGGTTCCAAATCAGTAAAGGGGTATTTTGAGGCTATATATTGTCACCCTGCTTATGTAGCTTATGTGCAGAGTACATCATGAGAAATGCTGGGCTGGATGAAGCACAAGCTGGAATCAAGATTGCTGGGAGAAATATCAATAACCTCAGATATGCAGATGACACCACCCTTGTGGCAGAAAGCAAAGAAGAACTAAAGAACCTCTTGGTGAAAGTGAAAGAGGAGAGTGAAAAAGTTGGCTTAAAACTCAACATTCAGAAAACTAAGATCATGGTATTCGGTCCTATCTCGTCATGGCAAATAGATGGGGAAAGAATGGAAACAGTCACAGACTTTATTTTTTTGGCTCCAAAACCATTGTCCCTGGTGACTGCAGCCATGAAATTAAAAGATGTTTGTTCCTTGGAAGAAAAGTTATGACCAACCTCAATTCATATTAAAAAGCAGAGATATTACTTTGCCAGCAAAGGTCAGTCTAGTCAGAGCTATGGTTTTTCCATTAGTATGTATGGATGTGAGAGTTGGGCTATAAAGAAAGCTGAGCACTGAAGAATTGATGCTTTTGAACTGTGGTGTTGGAGTAAACTCTTGAGAGTCCCTTGGACTGCAAGGAGATCCAACCAGTCCATCCTAAAGTAAATCAGTCCTGAATGTTCATTGGAATGACTGATGCTGAAGCTGAAACTCCAAAACTTTGGCCACCTGATGCAAAGAATTGACTCATTGGAAAAGACCCTGATTCCGGGAAAGAGTGAAGGCAGGAGGAGAAGGGGACAACAGAGGACGAGGTGGTTGGATGGCATCACTTACTCAACGGACAGGAGTTTGAGTAAGCTCTGAGAATTGGTTATGGACACGGAAGCCTGGCATGCTGCCATCCATGGGGTCACAAAGAGTTGAACACAACTGAGTGACTGAACTGAACTGTTAGCAGCAGTAACAATTTAAACGTATTTTCTTTTCCTTAGGATATGTTTATTTTGTTTCAATTATGTATTTACATTTATATAATATTTATACATTTAATCATCTCTACAAAGTTTATTTTGTTATTTAACTTGAACTCTTGATAAATAGTACATTGCTAAATTTCAGATTTCATATAAATCTTGCAAAATTACCTAAAAATTTTAACAAAATAAATTTATCAAAGTTTTGGATTATATGAGGTTAGATTTCAGCTATTGATAGCTGATCCAAATCTGATTCACAGTTGTTCCTAGGTTGTGTATCATTAGTGGTTCCAACTCAAAGTCTAAACTGTTAAATGAATCATCGACCTTTTGGTGCAACCTAAATTCTGTTCTGCTCATTTCCCACTGCCCAGCACTATGAGGTTGCTAAACACAATTTAGGTCATAGCCTTTTAGTGGCTTTGATTGGCTTACAGTCTCCAGAGAGAACTCTCTTTGTAAATTTATTTCCGTATCGCCTGTTTCTCTTAAATCTTACTTTTCTAACCCTAGGTGACTTGATATGCCAGAAGTTGAATTTTTATCTCCTCTGTCCTAAAATGCTGGAAAATCTTTGGTTAGCAGACACATTACTGAACTTCTCAATCACTCATTCTGTGCTGTTTATGAATGAAAATACTGTTGAATATTGTTGAGGTCCTTTAATGGACCGGAATCTGGTGGTCCGGAGTCGACGATAAGAAAGTAAGAGAGAGAGAGAAGGAGGCTAATATTCCTTGGTTTATGCACAAAAGCAATAAAGCTCTTGACACAGAGCTTGTGTCGCTCACGAAGGCACAGTACGCCTTCTTGAGAGGGTCTTAGAAGCCCCGGCAGGAGAGTGAGCATGATGGGTTTCTACCCTCCAGAGAATTAGCCAGGGTGGAGGGGTGGCGGGGGGGGGGGTGGGGGGGTGGGGAGAGAGAGAGAGAGAGAGAGAAAGAAAAGAAGAAAGACACGGGGACCCAAGCACTGATGAAGCAAAGGTGTTTTATTCAACATAGTGTGGGTATATATACTGTCTTACAAGGTAGCTATTTTCAGCAAAGATAAAAATCAAAAGTCCAGACTTAAAAATTAACAAGGAAACATAAGGTAATCCATATCAAACAGAGAGGGTTGTAAATAATCACTTTTACCTTATGGTTCATAAAAAGGAAGAGGGTAGTAAATATTTACTTATCACCATGTGGAAAAACTAACAAAGGTAATGCATGCATTCCTCAGCCCCAGGAGTGGTTTGTCAACTCCTCTTAATTCTTGAATATTCAGAAATTAATAAGGGACAGAGGATTCGTGACAGATTCAAACAGCACACAGGAAGCCTCCTGTTAAATGCTTCCTGACAGAATATGAGTCTTACCTCTGAGTATATTCTTTTTTCTAGAATCTTAGCCCTTTAAAGCCTACCAACGTTGTTAGCTCTCTAATGCCTTCAAACAGAATTTTTTTTTTTTTTTTTTTCAGATTAGGCCCTTTTTGGTGGAAGCAATTGTTGTTTGTATAAGACACACCATCATATACGAGGAAATTTTTGTTTTGTTATATATCCTTCTTGAATGTTTATGCTAAAACTCCTGTAATCTTTCATTAAGAAATTATTTTAAAAAATTCTAGGGTATAGAATGACTAATGTTTGTATGTGCACATGTTTATTCTGGAGTGTAATAAACAGAGTAAAAATTCTTCCTATGACAATATTGAACAACAAGAAAATGTCTTTTAGTTAAAAATGTATTACTCAGCCATTAAAAAGAATACATTTGAATCAGTTCTAATGAGGTGGATGAAACTGGAGCCTATTATACAGAGTGAAGTAAGCCAGAAGGAAAAACATAAATACAGTATACTAACGCATATATATGGAATTTAGAAAGATGGTAACAATAACTCTGTATACGAGACAGCAAAAGAGACACTGATGTATAGAACAGTCTTATGGACTCTGTGGGAGAGGGAGAGGGTGGGAAGATTTGGGAGAATGGCATTGAAACATGTAAAATATCATGTAGGAAACGAGTTGCCAGTCCAGGTTCGATGCACGATGCTGGATGCTTGGGGCTGGTGCACTGGGACGGCCCAGAGGGATGGTATGGGGAGGGAGGAGGGAGGAGGGTTCAGGATGGGGAGCACATGTATACCTGTGGCGGATTCATTTTGATATTTGGCAAAACTAATACAATTATGTAAAGTTTAAAAATAAAATAAAATTAGAAAAAAAAATGTATCTGTTAAGTTTACAACTAATCAGTGTTTCTAGTAGCTCAATAATTGTCTCCTCCTTTTTGTTTCTTGTATTAAACTCATTGTTTTCATAGTCAGTTTAAAACATAATCAATTAAGTTTTAAATTCGTTTTATTTTCCTTTATATATAATTAAAAGTACCTCCTTCTTAATAATTAGGCATATAACTTAATTGAATGTGGCTTATTAGTAAGTTAGTGACTATAGCTATGACATGGCTCATATACCATAAAATTCTTGCTGATCTTTTTTATGAGCATATATCTCGGAGTAATCATCTGACTGGAAAAGCAAATACTTGTTTTCTTTCAATATCAGCTTTTCCAATATCTCTTATAATGTAAATGAGTCAATTTTGCAATGTTAGGTGTATGTCTAGAATTTTTAAAATGATAATATTTATTACATATTGTGCATTAACACGTTTATTATATATAATATACATGTTTATTACATGTATAATGATGCTGATTTAGCAAAACTTTATTAGTTCAGTGAAGTAATTGAAATCTGTTGTATTTTAGGCAAATTACTTCTATGGACCTTAGAACAGAACATAATAGAAAGCACCTTCTTATACACTATGGTGAAGACTAAATCAGTAAACATGCATGGAGTATATACAAATTTATTAGAAGAAAATCTGGTACACAGTAAGCACTAATATCTATTGTTATCATCATTATCATGATCATAGTAGTATACAGGGTTTTTGATACGAATTGTGTAGACTTAATTGGGTAATTTAAAAATATTTAAAAGATAATCTGAACTGCACAAAATTTTTAACCTACATGCCAAATTTAAAACCAGTCCCCTTGTAATATAGGTTTCCAAAGTAGTAAAATTATTGATATTGTCATCACCGTGTATACACATGCTTATTTCAGGGTGGAGGCCAGAAAAACATATTGTTTTTCATATTGTTCAAGGCTCACTAAATGAAATGTTTAATTTCTCCGGGTAAGAAGTATGCCTAGTTAATTTGTATAAAACAGATAATCAGATCAGTCGCTCAGTCGTGTCCGATTCTTTGCGACCCCATGAATTGCAGCACTCCAGGCCTCCCTGTCCATCACCAACTCCTGGAGTTCACTCAGACTCACGTCCATCGAGTCAGTGATGCCATCCAGCTATCTCATCCTCTGTCGTCCCCTTCTCCTCCTGCCCCCAATACCTCCCAGCATCAGAGTCTTTTCCAATGAGTTAACTGTTCGCATGAGGTGGCCAAAGTACTGGAGTTTCAGCTTTAGCATCATTCCTTCCAAAGAAATCCCAGGGCTGATCTCCTTCAGAATGGACTGGTTGGATCTCCTTGCAGTCCAAGGGGCCTCTCAAGAATCTTCTCCAACACCACCGTTCAAAAGCATCAATTCTTTGGCGCTCAGCCTTCTTCACAGTCCAACTCTCACATCCATACATGACCACAGGAAAAACCATAGCCTTGACTAGATGAACCTTTGTTGGCAAAGTAATGTCTCTGCTTTTGAACATGCTATCTAGGTTGGTAATAACTTTCCTTCCAAGGAGTAAGCGTCTTTTAATTTCATGGCTACAGTCACCATCTGCAGTGATTTTGGAGCCCAGAAAAATAGGTAATAGCAAATATATAAAAATTGTCAAATAATGTCCAGTACTATGATTTAGCTCTTTATTATTGTACCTTGTGAGGTGATATTACCAGCATGATCTTTGATCTTTTTTCTTGTTTTTTTTCCTTCCTCATGTAACAAGAAACTCATTAACATCCATATGTGATTACCATGAACAAACATCTCCTATCATATTTACAGAAATTCTTAAACATTAATCATAGCTAGAACGTAGGACTATGGAATCATAAGCTATATTATTATGTAGATTTTTAGTAATCCACAAGTTATTTGTAACCATCAAAAGAGATACATCATAGTGTAAACTTTGTAGCATTGTTTTAATACATTTTTTTGTCATAATACTGATTTCTGCTTGACTATGGTGCTGTCATGCCTTGTTAGTTCATTTAGCTCTCTTTGCTTGCAGTAGGTCCTTGTTGGTTATCTGCTTTGTATATAGTAGTGTGTATGTTTTAATCCCAACCTCCTAATTTATCCCTCCACCCTTTCCCCTTTGGTAACCATAAGTTTGATTTTATGTCTGTAGGTCTATTTCTGTTTTGTATATAAATTCATTGTATCATTTTTTTAGATTCCACATATATGTGGTATCATATGATATTTGTCTTTCTCTGACTTATTTCACTTAGTATGATAATCTCTAGATCCATCCATGTTGCTGCCAATGGCATTATTTTATGGCTGAGTAATATTCTATTGTGTATATGTGTCACTTCTTCCCTTTCCATTCATCTGTTGATGGACATTTAGGTTGTTTCCATGTATTGGCTATTGTAAACAGGGCTAGTGCTGCAGTGAATGTTGGGGTGCATGTATCATTTCAAATTATGATTTTCTCTTGATATATACCCTGGAGTGAGATGACAGGATCATTTATTAGCTCTAGTTTAGACAAACAATCTTATAAAGGATCGGTTGATAAACATATCCATCCTCAGATTTTATTAATTTCCTATTTAGCTGTAAATGCCCAACCACATTTGTTTAATGAGTTTATAGTCTCTTGTCAGATTAATATAAATTTCTTAATTCCCCTCACATCATTAAAAGGAATGAACTTCATTAATGGTACTGAGACTGAAAAGAAATACAACATTAGAAAATCAAAACTCCTGGATCTCACTTGCGGGGAGCCGGTGAGGCATTCCACTCATGACAAAGGTCATGAGGAAGGAGGCTCGGCATACGCAAAGGCGGGATCGAGCCTCAGGAGTCCCCCTGGATATTCTCGAGCATTTTCCCCCAAAAAACCAGAGTCTGCCTACTTTATTGCTTTGTGCTCTCACCTCTGACTTTACTGGGGGCTGTCCCCTACCACCATCTCTCTCTCTCTGTCAAAGAGTTAACTTACAGCTCCAATTAATAAAGTTCCTGGGCAATTAGGAGTGTTTAAATCCAAACCCCTCAGATAGCTCTCTAACTCGCCTGACAAGTTTACCGGGACTCCTGCAGCTATGCATACGATTGTTTACAGTCTCCTAGCCTCCAGAGGCACGGGAAGCTTAAGATATTCAAATAGCTTAGAGCCTCTCAGAGAGTTAGAAACTGTCAGAATAAACTAGTAAAGGATTTCATTGATGAGTCAATGCTTGTTGCCAAGTTTTCACATCCCCTAAATTGTATCCTTGAATGTGTATTAATTAATAGTTGGTATATAGTAAAAAATAAGTAGTGGCCTTGGTGTTAGTAACTTTAGACCCTTAAGGTAATAAATTCTTTCTTTGTTGTAAACCCATTACACATCCGCCCTATAGGAATGCAATTTTATCTTTGGAAGATGGTGCCAAACCTTAAAATAATTACTCTTAGAGAAAATAAGTCTTTGTTGATAAGTCCTTGTCAAGAGTCATAAAATGTTAGTAGGCCTTCTGGCCAGAAGATGATGTAAATCACCTAAACCATTTGTATACGATAAATTTGCAGGAAAGAAACCTTGGTTTTTGATAAGAATCAAAGACTGCTGACTTTGCATCCCCTATTATCCTCTATGTGTAACTTAGGGTATAAAAGCCCCTGTTAAAAATAAAGCTACGGGCCTTGTTCACCAGCGCTTGGTCTCCCCATGTCATTCTTCCCTTTAACTTCCAGCTGAGTCTCCATCTGGAGCGCGGAACCCACCACGCTTACTAATTATGCCTGGGCTTCTAAGACCCACTCGAGAAGGAGTCTAGGGTGAGACACCTTCCGCTATTCGAGAGGGCGCCTGTGGCCTACGTAAGTGGTGCAAACTTCTTGTCTTGAAGTTTTATTGGTCTCCCGCGTAAACCAAGCTACTCAGCTTCTTTTCTCCACTGAATTTTCCTACTGAGCTATCCTCATTCTATTGTTCTCTATATCTTTAATTAGCATATAAATAGTCGCCTAGGCCGTCTCTCCTTCGAATACCCTGGATCAGCTGGGGCTGGTCCCCAGCAGGTGGCGCCCGAGACAGGGACTTTCGAAGGTAAGCTCACAGCAATTGGGGTCACCAGCCCTATTGCTCCCCGTTCTCGGAACAACTGGGTTATCAGCCCTCTTGTTCCCCCACGGAGCAGTTTGGGTGACCAGCCCTACTGCTCCTCCCTTGGAACAGTTTGAGCCATCAGCCTACTGTTCCTCCCCCCGGAACAATCTGGGTCACCAGCCCTATTGTTCTTCCAGTGTTCGGGACGGCTAGGACCCCACTCAAGGGTGCTGCAGACCCCCCTGTAGGATAGACAGGGCGAGAGGAGTGGGAAGTGTTGAAAGTGTTAAAGAGTTAGACTTAGAGAGAGAAAACAGTTTCTGAAGTTAAAAGGCCAAAGAAAAGCCTGATCTTTTGATAGCTTAAAGCAAAATCTTTTACTATACTTAATTTTCTGACATGGGTAATACTGAATCAAATGAAAGAGAGCTCTTTATAGGAGTAATTTTACAGTTATTAGGTAAAAGAGGAATCAAAGTTAAAAAATCTGCCATTCAATCATTTCTTTCATTTGTACAAGAGCACTGTCCCTGGTTTCCAGACGAAGGCTCTGTTAACTTAGATGTCTGGGAAAAAGTAGGAAAACAGCTAAAAACTTACCATGCCGAACATGGCTCAGAAAAGGTGCCTAATGACGCCTTTTCCTTATGGAATATCATTAGAGATGTCTTAGACCCTGCCCCTGATTCAGAAAAAGTACATCTTAAAAGTGATAGTGAAGAAAATGCTGTAGCTAAACCTGCCCCTGAATCTAAAAGAGTAACTTTTAAAGAGGAAAATGAGGTAGAAACTGTAGTTAAACCTGAGGAAAATGAGAAAAACGAAGACCCACCCGACTATCGGCAACTAAGAAAAATGTTAGCAGCCATGACTACTCAGGAACAACTTAAAGATAGGGATGAAAAACAAGATCAGCCTTCCCCAAAAGAAAAAGAGAATTTAGGCGAGATAACAGTTAAATATCACCCTGATGGAGATCGGCATCTCTTAAACAAAGATGCCCCAAAAGGCTTAAGAGAAACTTCCCCTGTCAGGCCATCAGCTCCAAAGAACTTAAGGGAAACGTCTCCCATCAGGCCATATGCCCCTAGGGATTCCCAAGAGACCGTCCCACTTAATCCATATGTAAGCTTTGGATACCAAACAGTTCAAAGAGCTCCTGAGTACAGACCAGAGAATGTAGAACCTATGCCATTGCCACCACCTCCCATACCACCTCCCATACCACCTCCCATACCACGCCGTACAGGTCCTATTAAACCCGCATTATTGCCGCCACCTCCCTATCGAAGTGGGAAAATTCCAAAATCGATCCCACGGAGTCGGGCCTCTTCTGCCCCTGGCGAGAAATTCGATCCCCAGCTTCAGGCTTGTTTCCCTTTAATTTTTGACAATGATGAAAGTGAACAAAAGGCTATCGACTGGGAGCCTGTTTCTTTTCAGTTGGTAAAAGAACTTAAAAATGCATGTATCTCATATGGGCCTAAAGCCCCGTATACGATGCAGCTAGTAGAAAATTTAGCAGGTCAATGCTTAACACCTCGAGAATGGAAATCAATTGCTAGGGCCTGCCTATCCGGAGGACATTTTATACTTTGGAAATCTGAATATGAGGATCTCGCTCGTATATATGCTTTTTCTAACCAAAATGGAGACTTTACACATATCACTGAACCTATACTACTTGGACAGACCAACTACCCCTCGTATGATGAACAGATGAAATTAGATAGGACTACTATACAACAGGTGGCTGATTGTGCCTTTACTGCCTGGCGCTCATTGCCCGATGGTAAAGCATCAGGTGCCGCTCTATCTGATATTAAACAAGAGTCAGAAGAGCCATTTGAAGACTTTGTCTCACGACTCTCAGAAGCTGTCCAGAGAATAATTTCTGATTCTGAGGCAGCTAAACTGTTAACAAAACACTTGGCCTTTGAAAATGCTAATTCTACCTGCCAGGCTATATTGCGCCCTGTTAGAAGAACTGGAACTCTAATTGATTATATGAAACAGTGTGCAGATGTAGGACCATCAGTGCTACAGGGTGTTGTGATAGCTGCAGCGATAAAAGGAAACTCTTATCAGCAGGCAGTCCAATCCTTTTTTACTAACAAAAACAAGCCATCACAAGGTGATCCCAATAACCAAGGCAGGAATGCATTCCCCAGAACTTGTTTTTCTTGTGGCCAGACGGGACACACTTTTCATGGGTGCCCTCAAAGACCACCCGGTTCTTATCTGCCTAATCCGGCCCAACCGGCTGTGGCTGCTCCGCAAAACCCTGCCCCACTGCCTATTAATCCTAGGTCTCTTTGCCCTCGCTGCCAGAGAGGATATCACTGGGCAAGGGACTGTAGGTCAAGATTTCATAGAAATGGAGCCTTTTTAGGCCCCGACCAGCAGTCGGGAAACGGGTTGAGGGGCCAGCTCCAGGCCCCGACAACGATTGGGGCAGCCTCACTGAACCCATTCATTCCCTTCGTCCCGTCGCAGAGCTCATCAGAGCAACCCCAGGCAGCGCAGGACTGGACCTCAGTTCCACCACCTCAACAATATTAACACCAGATAGCCCCACTATAAAAATCCCTACAGGAGTTAAAGGTCCATTACCGACAGGCCTGGTAGGAATTATACTAGGCAGAAGTTCCTTAGCTATACAAGGTCTTACAATTATTCCTGGAGTAATTGACTCAGATTATACAGGAGAAATTCAGATAATGATTTCACCCCCGACTAAAACTTTCCAAATACATCAGGGACAGAGAATAGCCCAACTTTTACTCTTGCTTTATCATAATGCAATTGGGCAAACAGCCACCCAAAATGAAAGACAGGACAAAGGATTTGGGTCTAGTGACATGGTTTTTTGGGTAACAGAAATTACTAAAAAGCGTCCTATGAAATCTATTCTTGTCAGTGGCAAGTCTATTGAAGGGCTATTAGACACAGGAGCAGATGTTTCCTGTATTTCTGGGAAAGATTGGCCCAATTCCTGGCCCACACATACTACTGCAAATAACTTAGTGGGCATCGGGAGAGCTCCTACAGTAGCTCAAAGTGCAAAAATTTTAGACTGGCAATTTGAGGATACCCGTGGAACATTCCAACCGTATGTGATTCCTTCGCTGCCCTTCTCGCTGTGGAGGAGAGATGTGCTGTCTCAAATGGGCATGTTACTTTTTAGCCCTGATGATAAAGTAACTTTGCAAATGCTACAAATGGGCTATGACCCTTCAAAAGGGTTAGGTAAACAGCAGACAGGAATAACTGAGCCAATTTGCCCTGCTCCTCTAAAGTTCCATGCTGGATTAGGGTATCCAAATTTTTGATGGAGGCCATTGTTTTTGCTGCCGACCCCATTACGTGGAAATCTCAGGACCCTGTGTGGGTAGAACAATGGCCTCTGACTAAAGAAAAACTACTGGCAGCCAAAGCGTTAATTTCTGAACAACTAGAATTGGGACATATTGAGCCCTTCAATAGCCCCTGGAATCCTCCTATTTTTGTTATTAAGAAAAAATCTGGCAAGTGGCGACTTTTACAAGATTTAAGAGCTATTAATGCCACTATGGAAGATATGGGAGCCTTACAACCTGGGCTTCCTTCCCCAGTAGCCATCCCAGAAGGATATAATATTATTGTAATTGATTTACAAGACTGTTTTTTCACCATCCCCTTAAATGCTGAGGATAAAAAGCAATTTGCCTTTAGTTTACCAGCAGAAAATTTTAAACAGCCTTATTTAAGGTTTCAATGGAAAGTGTTGCCCCAGGGAATGAAAAATAGCCCTACTTTATGTCAAAAATTTGTTAATGCAGCTATAGAAGATATTAGGGCTAAATATGAACAACTGTATATGATTCACTATATGGATGATATTTTAATAGCTCACCCTGATAGAGCTCATTTACAAACTGTTCTCCAGGATTTGACTCAGGCTTTAACAGACAGAGGCTTAAAAATTGCCCCAGAGAAAATTCAAGTCAATCCGCCCATAACTTACTTAGGACGGGTTATCAATTCAAAAACTGTGACTCATGCCCCATTAAAATTGAGAAAAGATCACCTTGTTACTTTAAATGATTATCAAAAACTTTTAGGCGACATTAATTGGATCAGGCCTTATTTAAAATTAACTACTGCTGAATTAAAACCTCTTTTTAACATTTTACGTGGGGATCCTGATCCAACTTCTAAGAGACAATTAACTGCTGAGGCTCAGGAGGCCTTAGAAAAAGTGGAAGCAGCTTTATCTGATAGCTATGTTAAAAGAGTTAATTTACAAACAAATTGGCAATTCCTCTGCCTAGCTACTCCAACAGCACCTACGGGAGTTTTATGGCAAAATGGCCCTCTAGAATGGGTCCATCTCCCCACACTCACTGTAGCAAGTGTTGAAATAAAATAGTCCAGGTAAATAATGTTGGCGTGCTTAGTGTAAAATCTTCAGTGTCTATCCTTACATAGTTGATACACATTTGTGTTGCTTCAAATTTTTCACTATTATGGATAAAGCTTCTGTAAGTATTGTGGTACAGACTATTGTACAAACATGTAATTTTATTTCTCTAGGAAAAATACGTAAGAGTAAGATTGAGGACCATATGGAAAGTGAATATTTAAGTGTATATGACATTAACAATGTTTCATAAAGTAGCTAAGTTGTTTTGCACTACCACCAAACATGTATGATATTCCAGTTGGTACACTTTCTTGTCAACACTTGGTATCTTCAGATTTTGAAAATCTAGCCATAATGATTTTAATGGATATGTAGTGCCATCTCTTTGGAATCTTAATTTGTCTTTCCCTGAGAAATAAGTATGTTGAATGCTTTATTCACTTCCTATTCATATATGTTTCTTGGAGAAGTACATCCCAATTTCCTGTTAGGATTTATTGAACTTCTTAGCAAATGTTAAGAGCTTGTGTACTGCTAATTTGACCCGGTTACCTAGGAGAGAGATTTACAAGGTTTTCCTGATTTGTCTGATAAGAATGAGACTTTTCACACTTTGTATGAGTTTCAGGGATTGTTCATCTTACTACTTTCTGTGTCATCTTTTTTTTTTTTAACCTGGCTTCAGATAAATTCTTTCATTCATGTTTAGATATTTAATACCTAAAGTTATGAGTGCAAAAAAGCATACAGTTTATAGCTTGGCTAATGCTCACTGTGTTAAGTTCATAAAATATTGTCTTCATTATTTAACTATAAATTTTATAACTCTTCTAAGTATTTAAAATACCAGATTAAGAAAAAACAAATAGGAGTGTGATTAAAGTTATTTTGTCTGCTACATTCATTGCACACTGTTTTATTTCTTTATTATCCCTGTAGTCATTTAAATCTTATTGACATATAGAAATGTTTATGTATCCAGTCTCAAGAAATAGTAATAGTGACTTACAGATTCTGAGTCAGCAAGGCCAGAGTGATTTTCAATTTATTTCCATGATAGGAAAAAATGATTTCTTGAGTCTTCCATATTAATTTAATTTATGGTTTCTTAGACTGTTCCTACTTAAATAACATCCGTCTTTTGTAGTGTCACTAAGACTTTTCAAGACCAGAGCATTTACTCCAGTTAACTTCCTTCCCAAGTCTCCCAAGGTATATACATGGTTTTTGGTCCTGTTTAACATTTATATCTTCATTACTCTGTGTATCACAGGCTTCATCAGAGGGTTGTATCTCCCAGAAGTGAGAGACTGATTTTATTTCATATCCATCTATGTACACTGGCTAATTTATTTAGTTGCTATATTCCACACACCTGAACATGGGTTTATTTGCTAAACTTCTCCTTCCTACCTACTAGGTTGGTTTATTCACAGTTACACACCTCTCTCTGTCCATCTAGGAGAAAATGTATTTTACTCTATGAAAAGATATATAATTAGTAAAAGAAACCAAACACTGCATATTATACATATATATGTATATGCACATATGTATATATAATTATAGCATAATTCTGTCTTGATATGGTCAAACTTTTTAGCAAAACTGTTTTTGGTATTTTTTCTCTTTATCTTCATTATTTGATTATCAACCAGTTCTCACAACTTTTTTATACTCTTACCTTCTTTGAATAAAATATACTTATTTTTCGGTATTTGATATCAAATTATAACAATTTAAGCAGGGGGAGGTCCTGTTGGCTGACCCTTTGTCCTTTGAAAATTATCTAGGGATTATTTTTTTAAAAAAGGTTTTAGGCAGTAAGTACATGTTTATCTTTTTTTTTTTTTTAATTACAACATGGAATGAGGTACTCTTTAAGTAATGGACATTTCTTTTAAAAGATAATATTTCAAACCAAATCTTGTTAATAGGGATATATAATAGATTTATTTCATTTAGTTTCATTTAGTGTATATTATACACAGAGGGTTGTTTTTGATACAACCAAATAAGATCCTTCCCTCTTGATTTTATATTAAATTTAGTTCAAGTGGAATTATAATTTATTTTTATTAGTATTTTTAGTGTTGTTGCACTTATTATTAATAATTTTATCAGAGGACTGTGTTTATTTTCATTTATAGCACATAATATATAAAGGATTTAGGGTTATATGTGTTCTTAATATTTAATACAAAAATATTTCAAGGAAGAATACATAGGGCTGAAAGTCATAGTTTCAAACTTTTTTTTTTTCATTTTTTTCTAAACAAGGATTTTACACAAAAGAAAAATGTATTATCATAATGTGTAGGCAGTTACTTACCTTGACAGGGCGTGTTGCTGCAAGTTTCAGGGTATCTTGGAAATATCTGAAAGAATTAGGAGCAAATGATATGCCTTCTTATGCAGCAACTTGGCATGTTGATAGATTAGTATTCCCAACAAAACGCCGCTGTAATTACACTGCAATCACAGAGGTCAACATGCAGATCTTTTTGATCACACTTCACATCTTACGCCTTGCTAAATCAATAATTTAATGGGGAACTCTAAATGCGAAGCTCATCACCTTCCCCATTTATTGGTCTACCCCTGCCTATTTAGCAAGTAATAATAGAAAGAAAGATTAAAATACACACACATGCACAAGCAGGCTATCAAATATTTCTTTTTCTTTGTATTACTCCATATGCATTTGTTAATTTGTTTAGAGTTTTGTTGGGGAGAAGGAAATGGGAGGAGATTGGCCATTACATTGCTCCAAAGTCAAAACTAGAAAACATTTGCTAATTGAGAGCAGTGTTTCTAGTAATCTAGTAAGTATAGAAACATAGTAATAATAAAGTGTTCCTTCATTAGAGATAGTGGTAACTCAATTATTTGCGTTAAACTTTGTAAATATCCCAACATTTCTTGAAAATAGAAATGAGAAATGAAATTCTCAGTTTGTCAGATTTAGCCTGATGGCAAACAGTTTATAAATGAAATTTAGTCATATGTTGCTTAATTTCCTTCTTAGAACACATAACGTAGTTAATTTTGACTCTTCAGCAGAATAAAGTTTGGGGGTGGCGAGATATTTAGGTAGTGCGATTGGTCTGAGTAGCATGAGTGACCAGATATACTGGGAACAGACAAGCCTGTACTGTGGTCCACCTTTTTTTCCTACTAAATAGAATGTCATTTTAATCTCTAGTGACTTCATTTCCTTATCTATAAAAGATGGTTGCTGAGCTAGATAATATTTAATATTCTTTTGTATTTGATCATTCTATTATTAAGTTTTCAAAGAACTTCTGGTAAAAGTTGGTCTGAAAGAGAAGAAAACGGGGAGGCTGGTTTAGGATGGTGAGGTGATAATATTCCATCCATATAAAACGCACAAAGGATAATCCCGTTTAATATGTGAATTCTATATTTTATTTGTTCTGCAATATGTAAGATAACTGCACACTAAATGTATGTCAAGGCACAAAATATTCATCAGTAAAGCAGAATAAGAAGAAAATGTATGTGTAATCAGTGTAGCTACCCAGATGACATCTTGTCACTATATTAAGAATTGTAATACCCCTGTGTTTTCCCATAATATGATTTTAGTCATCTCAAGTCCAGATATATTTTCTCCTTAAAGTATTCATGTTGAATAAATAGTCCTTGAAACCTAATCTCCCAAATATTTAATTTCAAGTATTTCTCACCCACCGATTTTCATAATGATTTCTATCACTTAATCCAATAATACAAGGTCTTCAAATTTTGGACATCACTCCCACTTACGATTCTACTACTGGAAAGTATTTTATTATCAAATTTGGCCTCAGTCCCTTGACAATAATCTTACTTGCTTATGTCCAAACATTATATATTTACATTTAAACCAAAATAAGTGATGGATTAGAATACTGTGCAGCAGGAGTGTGGGGATGTTGGGAGGTAGCTTAGGATTCTCCCCTTTCATTAGCATGAGAAAGGGAAATTCTGAAAGCAGATAGAACTGAAATGACCTCTGGTGGGCCCAATGCACAGGCAGTCCAGACACACTCTTCTTGAGCCCCACAACCAGGCTCATGGCCTATAAGACTCCACATCTTCCCTAAAGATTTTTGCTAATTTTGACAGCACTTTCATTCTCCTGGCCTCCTCGGCTTCTTGGGTGGTGACTTCTTAATCCCTAAAGATTTTTGCTAATTTTGACAGCACTTTCATTCTCCTGGCCTCCTCGGCTTCTTAGGTGGTGACTTCTTAAACTGTCACCTTCGTTCTGTTCCATGCTGAAGCTCTCGTGAATTTTAGTTGCCTTTTCTGTTCTCTCAATCAAGATACTCCCATAAAACATTCATTTCTTTGGTAGATGTATTTAATTCTTTGCAGGAGTTTTAGATGGAATCACATCACACATCACAGCAGCTAAGCCATCTTTATAAAACCCACATTTGTTGGTTCCTTGTCTCTTTTCTCTTCACGCTGTCTTATTATGCAAAGCAGTTCAATTCTTAACTGATTTTACATCCTCATTTGCACACCCATGTGTTTGAGATACACAGCAGGGAAAATGCTCTTCTGTGCAGTACACTAAGGAAGAGAGTAGTGCTTGTGGATAATTTTCTTCTTACAGAGACAGTATGTAAATGGGATGTATTATCATACAGAGCTGGATCAAACCTGATTACACTGAGGGGAGAGAAGCTGTAGTAATGAACATCTGGGTATGATTTTAGGAGCCAATCCAAGTAGAATTCTTTAGCAAGAACTTTATCAAAGAAGCTATTTCTAACTCCTGGTAATTAGCATATACTACAATGACTGAATGATTGTACATTGGCTTAGTTCCCTAGCAGTTAGGCCTTCTATAGGCATGTTGATTCCATCAAAAGATTTCACAGAAATAGAACATGATAAGCTAGAATCAAAAATTGATTGGTTACTCTAATCACAATCTTAAAGACTCTTTGCCCTAAAGGTGGATGCTTACTGCCTCCTGTTCGCTGTAGCATGTGGAGTGCTGGAGGGATTCGCCTCATTCTGTATTCCTCTATTCCATCCTTGGATACAGAATGACTGATGTATCTGTGTTTCTTTAAAAGTCTTTCTCAGCCTGTGAGTTTTTATACCTAACTCCAAGTCTTTGTTGTAAGCATTCTGCTATGGCCCTTAGGGAAGAGTCAGCAACTGTATGCAGATGAACGCTGAATCTGGGACCCCCAGAGAAAATAAACTGTAATCCATGCTTTCCTTGAAAGTTGAAAAACATTGTTAAATGTTGATCTACTTTGTTCTCTCCAGTGTTTGATGATTTCCCTCTCCATTCATTGCTGCCAGAGTGAAAGTTACCTGTTACATCTTTTCTTAAAGGAACTTGTCATATTTTGGATTTTTAGTAACTAGGTGGTCACTTTGCCAAATATCTCTGGCTTGTTTAACATTTTTGTTTGCAAATTATAATAATTATTCTCAGTGTTGGAATGACATTTCTCTTATTTCTGTATTCTAGGGGAAGCAGCAGTTTTAAGCTGTGCTTTTTAAAACAGTTATCTCACTTTGCAAATTACACATTTAGTAATAGCAGGATATTTTACTAAAACATTTAAGAGAATTCTTGTTGTTTTAATCCTTAAGTCGTGTCTGATTGTTTTGCAATTCCATGAACAGTAGCCTGCAAAGTTCTTCTCTGTCCATGGGATTCTCCAGGCAAGAATACTGGAGTGGGTTGCCATTTCCTTCTCCAGAGGATCTTCCTGACCTTAGGGATCCAACCTGTGATGGCAGGCAAATACTTTATCACTGAGCTGCCTGGGAAGCCATTTAGGAGAGTATAGTATTTTTAGTATAAAGTAAGGTGCTCTCCTGATAATGAATAACTGATAGTCCAATATCTAAGAAAATATGATTTATGAGAATATTATAAAAATATTAATAACATAATATTAAAGATGACTCCTTCTGAATGAAATTCTCACACATGCTAACTATAATGTGGATAAAATTTAAATATATTATGCCAACCAAAATAAACCAGACACAAAAGGAAAAATATTTTATTATTCCACTTACATGAGGTACTTAAAGTGGTGAAATTTATGTGGACAAAAAAATAAAAAAGCTTCAAACTTTCTCTGGTGGTTGCCAGGGGTGAGTTATTGTTCAACGGAGACAGAGTTTTAATTGGGGGAACATAAAACAATTATGGAAATGAATGATGGTGTTGGTTACACAACAGTACAAGTGTATATAATGCCACTGAAATGTACAGTAAAAATGATTAAAACACTAAATTTTATGTTTTGTATGCTACTGCTAAGTCACTTCAGTTGTGTCTGACTCTGTGAGACCCCATAGACGGCAGCCCACCAGGCTCCCCCGTCCCTGGGATTCTCCAGGCAAGAACACTGGAGCGGGTTGCCATTTCCTTCTCCAAAGTATGAAAGTGAAAAGTGAAAGTGAAGTCGCTCAGTCGTGTCCAACTCTAGCGACCCCATGGACTGCAGCCCACCAGGCTTCTCCATCCATGGGATTTTCCAGGCAACAGTACTGGAGTGGGTTGCTATTGCCTTCTCCGATGTTTTGTATATTTGACCATAATAAAGACAAAAATGTTATTTGAAATATATATTAAAGCCATTGACAAGTTGTTTCTAAACCTGAGGTTAGGGAAATATAAGAGGAAATGAGAGCATCTTGTTTTGCCAGAAAGTAATACAGCACTCAAGAAAAAGGAAGATACAACGTCACAAAGATAGAAACCAGACTAAAAATATTCCCAATGGCCAAAATTAGAACAATTTGAACAACAAAGTAAATAGTAGCATTGGATTATGGCCAAAATAATAAAATAAATATGTATGAATCCATACTGATGATAGTAGATGATTGAATGAAGGCATAAAATGGGAGGAAAGGGACAACACCTCTTTGCAAAATTAATAAATATAGAAAGAATAAAATAGAAAAACAACATTAGTAACCACCACAGTAATAATTGCTGCAGGCAAGATCCACAGATCATGCTCATACTAGAGGGCAAAAGTTTAAAAAGAAAATATTTTCACAGTCTCAAAAGATATTCCTTAATATATTTTTGGATTATAGGTGGAAACAACATATTGGAGAAATGTGTTTGACAGTGTAGAGTTACTATTTTTTTCCCTTTGCAATAGATAGATAGATAATCCCCCTTGATGTCATGACTAAGACGGCACATCACCCCTGTCGTATTCTCCCCCTAGATTCATAATATCACCTGCATCATGAAAAAAAAAAACCCTCAACACCCCAGAAGTTGATGGAATCTACGGAATTCTAGACCAGTATTTTTCAAGCTTGTTAATATCAAGAAAAATCTGACATAATTTGGAGGATGTAAGATGTATGATCATTGAATTCAGTGTAGATACTGAATTGTATCCCAGAATGGAAAGAGGATGTTAGTAAAAATATGGTGAAATATGAATAAATTGTGTAGTTAATAACTAATTTCTTAATTGTGCCATGGATATACAAGATGTGAAAATTAGTGCACACTATACCCTGTTTTTGAAGCTGTTCTCTTACTTTAAAATTACTTCCAAATAAAAGAAATTTAAAATATAAATATCATCCACTTATTATGATAGGACTTTGGAGGCAATCATTTCTCTGTTTTTTAGATATTTGAAAGTAACAAAACATTATTTATTTATGTGTGTGTACATTTATTGATCATTCATCCATTCATTAAAAGGTACTCTAATATTTAATTTTCACTGAATTACTTAGGTTTTCCACCTTAAAAATAAATATAGGGATTATTAATCATCTTATTTTAGAGTTTTTAAACAGTACATAAAGTAATATTGACCAGTTCTCATTTTGGAGTCTTGTATGCTATTATACAGGTAATAAAATATACATTTTATCCTTTAAATACCTAGAACTTTAACTACCTAGGAAAAGTTTTCACATTAATGTTACTCTGTTAAAGTCTGATTCTTGTTCTGAGTGATGATTGTAACTAATTTAATTGTTAATAATCTACCAAACCTTTATCAAGGTGGTTGTTACTTTGTCATTATGTACTGTTCAAAATGCTCAGAAAATAGAAAAAATATATCTTAGGAACAACAGAGCAATCTAAAAGGAATACTTTCTCTGCTCTCCTGTCTAATGTTTAGTTACAACCATTTTAAAATGAAAGAATATTTTCTAATCATGAACTCAAAATCTACAATGAGAATATTAAAAGCAAGATGCTACAATTTATTCTCTAACCAAACAAAAACAGATTTAATGAAGACATAACATCCTGTCTTCATTCAAATAATTTCACTCTTCTTCAAGGAAGCTTTCAGTAACTAAGCTATCAAAACATAAGTTGTGTACAAACCACCAAAATAAATATATAAAAACACTTCTTTGGGGATATAGAACCATCTGTTTATCTTGCATACTCGCAGTTGCTATAAGAGTTGATTTCTGACTTGAAAGATTCATTCCCAAGGGCTGTAAGGCTATCTATCACTATGCTTGACAAAGAGTAGAAAATCTGACAGTTGTCAGAAAGGATTTCTATGAGCTTCCTAAAAATGAAAGGAAAGATCAAATTCTTTTGATCTTTGTCTGAGTGATCTTAGCTCTAGAAAGTGCCAGAGAAATGATTAGAAATGATCATTTTGTTTTGAAAGATATTGCCAATTGATAATGAAATTATAGTAATGTCATCTGCAGAGTAGCCTTGAATCAAAACTGTAAAGTAGATGAGTTTTAAAACTGAGAACTCTCTTAGTGGAAATTATTCTACGTTTTTTTTTCCACTCTACCAAGGTTTCTGGGGCTTCCCTCAGAGCTCAGTTTGTAAATCATCTGCCTGCAATGCAGGATACCCAGGTTCGATTCCTGAGTCAGTTCTTGCCTGGGGAATCCCATGGACAGAGGAGCCTGACAGGCTACCGTCCACAGGATCGCAAGAGTCAGACACGACTTAACAACTAAACCTCCACTGCCGCTGCCATGGTTTCTAATTCTGCAGTCTTTGTACCTTCTAGTGCCAGCCCTGCAATTCTTTATTGCTCATATATACTTTTGTGTGGAAATTTGACTTGTGCTGCCCTTCTGATCCCCCTTCTTTCTTTCCTTCCTTCCTGTATTCTTTCCTTTTGAGAAGTATCTATAGAGTGTTTACTATGAACTGGGCTCTAGGTTAGTGTCCCTGATTCAGGCAGTGAAGAATCTGCCTGCAGTGAGGGAGATCAAGATTCAGTCCTTGGGTTGGGAAGATTCCCTGGAAAAGGAAATGGCTACCCACTCCAGTACTCTTGCCTGGAGAATCCCATGGACAGAGGAGCCTGGAGGGCTACAGTCCATGGGGGTCACAAAGAGTCAGACATGACTGAGTGACTAACACTTTTATTTTCAGGCTCTAGGTCAGAAGATCAGTACATCATTGTGAATAAAATAGTCACAGGTCTTAATCATATACAGATTGTGGCTTACTGTCTAGCAGGTAAGAAAGATCGTAAAAAAGTAAACAAATATAACACATTGCTTATATTCTGCAATGTATCTCCTTAGCTTGCCTCTGATACTAGCATTAGTTAATGTCAGTTGTGGTAGGCAGTTCTGGTGAGACCAGACTTACCTGGGGCTGACACTGTTCCACTTCGTACACTGAGCAGCTTATCCTGTTTCTTCTGCAGTGCTTTCTCCAATATCACTAGAACTATATTGACATCTGTGTATGTGGTATGGAGAAGGTTTGCAGAGCAGAAGCTCCAAGTAGGCTATCTCCAGCCTGTGGAAGAAAGCAGCAGGTGAGTAAATACTCCAGGCTTTTATCTGTTGATAAGAGGAAGTAATTTCTGGGATCCTTTTTGAAAATTCTCAAGGGCGGATAGTAGAGTTGAGCTTCTGTAGCTCACTAATGTGAAATATATTATGTTCCCTGATAGAGGACTTTCTTGCTTCTGTAACTTATTCACTTTGTTCCATTACATCTCTCTTCTGGGCTTAATCTCCCCCACCCCCAAATATCTACACCTAAGTCCCTATCTCAGGTTCAGCTTCTGGAGGATCAAAAATTTAAAAACTGTACATTCACTGAATAAATGCATAATTATAAGTCAGATTCATTTTAATGACTAATAAGAAAAATGCGGTGCAACAGTGAAATATTGGTGCATTTTTCTGGGGAGTGAGGAGGTTTGTAAGGAGTTAATTCTGTAGTTCTGGAATTGCCCTGAGCAGGTTTTCTTGAAATAGCTATAGGGTAACAGCCCCTGATAAGGTATGAAATGCACTGGTTAATACAGTGGAACCTGTGATGAGTTTGGGGATGATTTGTTTAAGCTTGCTACTGGTGTTTATTGAGATCAGTGAGGTTGACAATTTGTACTCTTGAGATACCTGGAGGGCTCTGCCAACAGCACTCTTTGCATAACAAGAAATATGCCCACAATACAAGCAAGGTGTAAGAAGCTCCATCTGAGACTCCATTTCAGGCTTGCAGGTATTATGAGTCCACCTTGGTGGTTTCTGATCAGAGAGAGATAGTATATAGTCTATTATGGTTATTAGAAAGCAAGAAAAATTCAAGCTGGAGTCTCTAATGCAATCACAGATTAAGATGCATACTCTTATTTTAATGCTTTTGCTGTATTCATAAAATAAATAATTAGTGAATTTATTAGATTTATTAAAATTTAATGTTATTAAATTTATAAGAATTCATAAAGTAAATAATAAATAAGTGAACATAGATATTTTGGGTCCTCTAAGTCTTCTCTTAACAATCAAATCCTGTCTAACTCTCAGTGTTATACAGGAGGAAATCATATATATCAATGAGGAAGCTACATTATTCCTTGGGACCTAACCAGCATATAGGCACATATTTATAAATATTATATATGTAATCATCTGTATCTATTTGAAATGGAATATGAGTACATTCTGATACTACCACCCCATCTACTACCACATAGGTCATTCTCATCTCATCCCCCTGCTCATCTATAAACTCCAATGTCAAAATGAAGAGAACTGGCTCCCACAAACCACCAGCTGTTTACTTAATTTAATTCCAATGTGTGTATATAGTAGAATCACAATTACCAACCCATATCCACATTTCCTGGTGGCTCACGTGTTAAATAATTTGCCTACAATGCAAGAGACTTGGGTTCGCTCCCTGGGTTCGGGAGATGCCCTGGAGGAGGAAATGGTGACCCACTCCAATATTCCTGCCTGGAGAATTCCATGGACAGAGGAGCCTATCAGGCTACAGTCCATGGGTTGCAAAGAGTTGGACACAACTGAAGGGACTTAGCACTTACACATGCATATGGATTTCTGCAATCACATGGTCTGTTCAACTATTGAAGAACATCTTGGTTGCTTTGAATTTTAAAGAAAGTATGACTAGCTGTTATAATTTACTGCATGCAGTTTTTTTGTGTGGACATACATTTTCAAATCAGTTGGGTAAATAAATACCTAGGAATGTGATTTTTGGATCACATGGTAAGACTATGTTTGGCTTTGTAAGAAACTACCATATTGACCTCCAAAGTGGCTGTCATTCATCTCACCAGGAATGACAGTTTTTGCTGGTCTGAATTCCCATCAACATGTCATTTTGTCAAGTTTTGTCATTTTAGCCATCGATATTGATGTTTTAATATTGCTGTTGTTTTAGTAGTTCTAATTGGTGTGTTGCCACTAAGTCGCTTCAGTCGTGTCCAACTCTGTGCAACCCCATAGATGGCAGCCCACCAGGCTCCCCCGTTCCTGGGATTCTCCAGGCAAGAACACTGGAGTGGGTTGCCATTTCCTTCTCTAACGCATGAAAGTGAGAAGTGAAAGTGAAGTCGCTCAGTCGTGTCCGACTCTTAGCGACCCCATGGACTGCAGCCTACCAGGCTCCTCCATCCATGGGATTTTCCAGGCAAGAGTACTGGAGTGGGGTGCCATTCCCTTCTCCGAATTGGTTTGTAGTGGTTTCTAATTTTTAAATGTACGTTTCTCAATAATGAATGAGGTAGAGCATCTGTCCTATTCTTAGTTGCATCTTTGTATCTTCTCTAGTGAGTTGTCTCTTCAGATGGTTTGCCCGTTTTTTCCCAGCAGATTGTTTGTTTCATTATCGTTGAGCTTTCAGATGTCTTTGCATATTTGGATGCATGTTCTTTATCAGATTTGTGTTTTGCAAATATTTTCTACAAGTTATGGCTTGTTGTTCTCTTAATAGTGTCTGTTATGGACATCCATTTGTTCTAACACCATTTGTCAAAAAGACGAGCCTTTCTCCATGGAATTGCCATTTTTGTTAAAAAAAATCAGTTGTCTCTGTTCGTGTGGATCTGTTTTTGGGCTCCCTTTTCTGTTCCATTGATCCATATGTCTGTTCTTTCACAGTACCACACTGTCTTGTTTACTGTAGCTTTATAGTAAATCTTGAGTTTGGTAGTGACACTTCTGTTGATCCACAGGTTTGTTTATTCACTAATATTACACTTCTTAAATACATACCCTTCTAATAAATCTTGAAATCAGACAACGTGAGTCTTCCAATCTTGGCTTCTTTAGTAACATGTTGCTGATTTTCATCTTTTAGCTTTCCATGTAAACTTTAGAATCAGTTCATCAATATTTTGAAAATTCCTTGCTGGGACTTAGATTGGGATGACATTGAATCCATATATTAAACTTTGAAGACTTGACATCTTAGTTATAGTGAGTTTTCCAGTCTATGAACAGAGACTCTCCTCATTTATCATTAATTTTTCTTGAGGATCTTTTTAAGATCTTTGTGTTATTTAGAGATGTCCTACTTAAATTCTAAATATATAAGGGTTATCCTGCTTAATTTCCATTATTTACTTCTGGTTTATTTATTTGATATCTATCATTTCAGACATGTTAGAGTTTGTGTTTTAACCCAGAGTGTGTTTATATTGGCCAATGATTCATTATTCTTGAGAAAAATATGTATTCTGCTATTGTTGGGTGGAGTATTCCATAAATGTCAGTTAGGTCAATTTATTTAAAAATGGCCAAGCAATTTAACTTTATAGGATTCACATTTTTCTTTTAAATTCTGTAAAATGCTAGCATTATATTTTGAAAGTTTACCAGATCTGTTTTGTATTCAGTAGGTTATATGTTTCTACTACATAGGGAGAGAAAAGAGATTAGATAAGATTTTTAAAAGATGAAACATGTTCATTTCAATATACTACATCCTGGTGATTTTAATTATCATATTCAGCATAAGGAGGGCACACATACACACAAGCAAATGAAAAAAACAGTAACAGCAAGATCTGTTTTATGACCAAGTGGAGAAAAAAGTTAAAGGACCCCCAGTTTTATGTAGATGATACATTCATGCATAGTAGAAAATACTGGAAAACCCTCATCATTCCCTAGAAAGTTAAAGATTAGCAATTTAGGATAAGTCAGAATCCTCTAGTTCTGAAAAGGTTAACCTAAGCCAAGTTCTTCGGCATCTTTTGCTTTAA
Organism: Bos indicus x Bos taurus; assembly: GCF_003369695.1. Taxonomy (NCBI): domain Eukaryota; kingdom Metazoa; phylum Chordata; class Mammalia; order Artiodactyla; family Bovidae; genus Bos; species Bos indicus x Bos taurus. Next base: position 85,323,223 of record NC_040079.1, read on the forward strand.
AGCAAAAGACTATAATCAGAAATCACCTAAAGACCCTATAGGTCCTTTTCTTTTGTAATCACAGAATTGAAGTTTTCCTAAAAATCTACCAACAATTTTTAAGCTATTATAAATTCCCTTTCATACATTTTTCTCTTATTATAATGTTTATTTGAATATATATTAAATTGTTGATTACCAGTTTCTCACTTCTGTGCTCTGAATGTCATTTGACTTGTCCTAAGTATCTGAAGGGTCAGTAATGTTAAAATTAATTTTTTAGCTGATAGTGCCTGTGACTGACACTTAAAAGGAGGCTGCATAATTTTTAAACTTTTATTTCTCCACTTAAAAGCATGTTCTCTTTTGTTCTCTTCCATCTCAAAGTCATGCAGTTATTTTCCATTTTTAGCACTTTTATTCTATTTACTCTTGAAAATTATCTTTTAACATGCCTCAATTTTCAACTAATGTAAACTTACTATATTCTGAAATGAACAAAAAGTGAAGGTTGTTTATACTTCAAACTCTTCAATAAATTGGATGTATTGTTAAAAATCATACATAATCTTAATTCAATCAAAGAAATTCAACTCCATTAGAACCTTATTTTATCATGTAAAAGGTTGCAAAAGATGACATGAAGTTTTTAAGACCTCTCATTCCTTTCACATAGCATGTAGCATAGATTCATAATATCTTAGATCTGTTTGGGTTATAAAACAAATTGTAATCTCAATAAATATTCTTGTTTTTACAATAGACAATTTGTTCATTTATACAAAATACATTTTCAGGTATCCCCAGCTATTCACAGCAGAGACTAGGCTTAAGTAAAATTTCATTTTTGTTTTTCTTTTCTTTCCCATGTCAGTACATAATTTTCCATTTTGTTAGCTCCAGGCTTGTTTATTTGATTGACCTGTTGGGCAGAGGGAACACATGTCCTGCCTTTCCTTGAAAGTATAGCATTTGACTCTGCCACGAATGGTAAGAGATTAATAAATAGCTATTGTGGTTGTCTGTAAAGAACCTGCCTGCAATGCAAGAGACCCTGGTTCAATTCTGGTGTAGGAAAGATCCCCTGGAGAAGGAAATAGTAACCCACTTCAGTATTCTTGCCTGGAGAATCCCATGGACAGAGGAGCCTGGCGGACTACAGTCCATAGGGTTGCAAGAGTTGGACACAACTTAGCAACTAAACCACCATCATTGTGGTTGTGGTACTTTTATCACTTCAGTTTACCTTTAAAACAACCCTGTGAGTTAGGGGAAACTACTGTAGTTTTTAAATTTTATAGATGATTACATAGACAAACAAAGCTTTTTAGGACTAATGGTATGGTCTTTGTGGAGTTACGTCAAAAATTCAGTTCATTGACTTCTAATAATCGTGCATTTTCCACTGAAAAATGTTGCCTTGTCCAATAATATTTGATTATTTTTCTCTTGTACTTTGGAAATGTTCACCATATTGGTAACTGGGAAAGGGAATAGCCTCATCCCCAGAGTACAGTACTATAATAGGACAAGGGGAAAAAAAAGATTTAGAAAGTAAAAGATTATTGGAATTTCAAAGATGATAGAATTCATCTATACAGGAATTATGAAGTTGTTTAGTACTTATGTAGTTTTTCAGGAAATTTAAATTAAGCTATCAAAAATTAAGAATTACCTATCTTTTGGTTCTCTTTAATGATGCATTGATCTTTCAGCATTTCTTAAGCCTCTTAATCAGAATTCTTTTTATGTAAGATTAAATGTTTTCCTGATATCTGGCTTCTAAATTTAATTGCCTTGAAGGGCCTTACTATTACAAGTAATAACCTGATAAAAAAATAGTAAAGAATGGTGACCTGGCACATTTAGAATAACCAACAGTATAATACAATATCTCTTTTAGATTTAAAATATAGTTCTAAATTATGTTGTAGTGTAAAAAACAAATATAACAGAAGTGGCATTAGTGATCATTGTACCAAAAGTAGTAGTTTATATAGTGAGAATATTGGCACAAATGCCAAGAAGCCTGCATCCTCATCACCTATCAATAATTGTCGCTGTACTTTTGGCCAGGTCTTTTATAAACTTTTAAATCATTTTTGTGTTGTTTCTTTTTTCCTTATATGACATGACTGACTTTGCCTCTACATTCCTTTCCAACTCTAATATCTTGAATCTACCACCTCGACATCTGTGTTTTGCTTAGAGGTGTTACCAAATTCAGTTATTTACAAATGAAGGTTTAATATGCTTTGAGAAGGAAGTTGGGATGTATGAAATGTGACCAAAGCCATCATTGGTAATGAACTAATAAAGAAGAAACAATAAGCCAACAAAACCACATTGGAAAAACACTGAGTTGTATAAACTTGAAACTTACGGAGAAGATAAACCATTTCCAACAGCATGTTTCTTTGAATTCTGAAGACATTCTATTATGGGAATTTAGCAAATGTTTAATGAATGAAAGAAAAGAGAGTGTTAATTTGAAACAATGAATGTAATTAGATTCTGAAAGTTAGGTTAATTGAATCTCCTTGAGCTATGAAAAAGAATCTGAACTCAGGAAATCAGAGGTCCAGTTCAAATTTAACTCACGTTTAGTTCATAAGCCTTTTACGGCCTCAAGTCACTTTCCTCCAGGAGCTATTTTTCAAAAGTGAAAAATGAATGAAGAGAGCTTTTCTGAATGTGGAGTGAATTTAGGCCAAGAATCATGGAAAATAAAATGAAAGAATATTATAAAATGGATTAAGTATAACTTTGTGACTTCAGTCATATTGGGGGAGAAGAGTGTACGACAGATGCCTAGTTTAACATGTGAAATACAAAATGTGTAGAAAAAGCTTCTTATGACAGCACACCGTTACATATGAGGTCTCAAATAAGGAACTGTACAGACTGTTAACTGAGGCTATGAAACTTAAGGGGAGTTAGATCAAATGTATTCCTTCTTAGATAATTTTGAAACTCTCAGTTGTCTTCATTTTTCATTTTCATGTAGTTTTTGCTATAAATCTTAGTGTCATAAGCATAGCACAACTGATGGCAATATCATTTGAATTACTAGGTTTTTAAAAATTGTCCTTACTAGGTAACTGGAATTTTTAAAGCTAAGGTTGTAAAAAAATTAAATATCATAACACATTTTCAGAGAACATGAATATAAATATGGCAGAAAATGTATAAAAACTCTTCATGTATTTACTTGATTTCATGAGTGCAAGTTTGTTTTCTAGAATGTATTTTAGGTTTTAACAATGATTACTTAGAATTTATAATCTTAGTATATGCATTTTCTGAGAACTGAGTGATTATAGTTGCAGAATGGTGAATGAATGGAATAATTGTGTACTTTTGTTCAGAGGTGAAAACATGTTATATGTGTGTGAGAGAGATAAGGATACAAATAGTTGCCATTTGTCAAAATAGACACCTTTGTCTTAAAATACTATATTCTCCATTTGTTCCTTTTTTGCTTTCTCAAAAGGTTATTTAAGAAAAAAAACACATATGGAATAAAAATCTGGAGTATCAGGGATTTTAGTTGTAAACAGCATAATGAAAGTATGTTGCATAGCCTAAAGAATATCTGCTGCTGCTGCTGCTAAGTCGCTTCAGTCGTGTCCGACTCTGTGCGACCCCATAGACGGCAGCCCACCAGGCTCCCCTGTCCCTGGGATTCTCCAGGTAAGAACACTGGAGTGGGTTGCCATTTCCTTCTCCAGTGCATGAAAGTGAAAAGTGAAAGTGAAGGGGCTCAGTCATGTCCGACTCCTAGTGACCCCATGGACTGCAGCCCACCAGGCTCCTCCGTCCATGGGATTTTCCAGGCAAGAGTACTGGAGTGGGGTGCCATTGCCTTCTCCGAAAGAATATCTAGGTGGGCTAAAACCTGGGAGTCCACACAGCTGGAGATAGTGACATGGAAGAGAGATAGCTAAAGGCAGGTCTGCTGCCTTCAGTGGGCACAGACTCTGCAGACAGTGAGCAGTGGACACAAACTTCACACAGTACCTCTGATATGTCCACTTCTGGAAGCCAGATTGCCATGATGCCTGATTTTGTGTCACTAACTTATGATTGATATCAGTGCGTGTGTTTGCCAAATGCTAGGTGACTTATCTATGTCCTCACTTTACTGAATTACAAGGCTTTAAAATGTGTGGGTGACATAAGATCATGTCTAAAGGCAAATACCTACTCCACTGGCACCAGCAGACCATGTGGTAATGTCTTTGCTCTAAAATTGGGACAGATTAAAATCACACAAGTTAAAAATTCACACATCTTTACTATCTGCAAGATGTAAGGCTGTTGAGCTATCATATCCAAGGTTTCAGTGGAAAGAATGTTGGAACTGAAACTGCTGTTGTTAGGTAGATAAATATCTGTTGAGAAACACTCCCAGTTTCTAATTCTGCACATAAGGAACTTGGAAGGCACCCCTCCATCCTAACAGTAAGTAAAAAGCTAAACAGACTAAAGACATGATAACTTACTGGATCTGTAAGAGAGGAGAGAGCACAGGGAAAACCACAGCCCCCGAGACTGGAGAAACAAGTGAATATAGGGAGTCACAGGGGGAAACTCCCATGGGCATCAGCGCTCCAGTGGGAAATCCTGAACTGGAATTGATGAATTTCTGGAGGCTTAGTGCAGTCAACTCTGAGAGATAAAAATTCCAGAGGGACCCAGTCCTAGGAAGTTTCCACCTTAGTAACCTTTTCATTGGGCTCCAAAATCACTGCAGATGGTGACTGCAGCCATGAAATTCAAAGACGCTTATTCCTTGGAAGGAAGGTTATGACCAACCTAGATAACATATTCAAAAGCAGAGACATTACTTTGCCAACAAAGGTTCATCTAGTCAAGGCTGTGGTTTTTCCTGTGGTCATGTATGGATGTGAGAGTTGGACTGTGAAGAAGGCTGAGCGCCAAAGAATTGATGCTTTTGAACTGTGGTGTTGGAGAAGACTCTTAAGAGTCCCTTCGACTGCAAGGAGATCCAAGCAGTCCATTCTGAAGGAGATCAGCCCTGGGAATTTTTTGGAAGGAATGATGCTAAAGCTGAAACTCCAGTACTTTGGCCACCTCATGCGAAGAGTTGACTCATTGGAAAAGACTCTGATGCTGGGAGGGATTGGGGGCAAGAGGAGCAGGGGACGACAGAGGATGAGATGGCTGGATGGCATCACCAACTTGATGGACGTGAGTCTGAGTGAATTCTAGGAGTTGGTGATGGACAGGGAGGACTGGCATGTTGCGATTCATGAGGTTGCAAAGAGTCGGACATGACTGAGCAACTGAACTGAACTGAATCTTTAAACATTAGGGCAAGGTAAATACAAAGTATGTAGAAATGTAAAAGAATGAGAATTAGAGCTGAAATAAATGAAATTTTCAAATGGAAATTAATGAAGAAAATCAATAAAACCAAAAGCTGTTTCTTAGAAAAGATCAATAATATCAATAAGCCTCTAACCCAGGCTAAGAGAAAAAAAAATGAGAAAAGACCAAAGTTCTAATATCAGTAATGAATGAGAGAAGAACATCACAATAGATCTCAAGGAAATTAATAGGATTCTAAAGGAATAATATGGACTGCTTTATGCTTACAAATTTGATAACCTAGATGAAATGGAACAATTCCTTTAAATACATGATCTTCCAGACAAGAAAAAGATCAGTGGTTGTGGGGGAAGGAGAGAAAAGAGATGAACTGGCAGATCACAGAGGATTATTGGGAAAATGAAAACCTCTGCATGATGTTATAATGGATATATGTGATTATGTGAAAGTGAAAGCATTAGTCGCTCAGTCATGTCTGCCTCTTTGTGACTCCATGGACTGTAGTCCCTCAGGCTCCATGAGATTTCCCAGACAAGAATACTGGAGTAGGTTGCTATTTCCTCCTGCAGGGGATCTTCCTGACCCAGGGACTGAACCTTTGTCTCCTGCATCTCCTGCATTGTGGGCAGATTCTTTACAGAGTAAGTCACCAGGGAAACCCATATGTGATTATGTATTTGCCGAAATCCATAGAATGTGAGGCTTCCCTGGTGGCTGAGATGGTAAAGAATCCACCTGCAACGCAGGAGACCCGTAAGAGATGCAGGTTCAGTCCTTGGGTTGGGAAGATCCTCTGGAGAAGGGAATGGATACCCATTCCAGTATTCTTGCCTGGAGAAGCCCATGGGCATATGAGCCTGGAGAACGATGGTCCATAGGATTGCAAAGAATCAGACATGACTGAAGCAATGTAGCATGCGAATTAATGCGTAGAATGTGCAACACCAAGAATGAGCTCCAAGATGTATTATGGACTTTGAGTGGTTATAATGTGTCAGTGCAAGTTCATTCTTGATAACAAATGCACTGTGTACCGTTCTGGTTAGTAATATTGATACTTGTGGCATCTATACATGTATGGGGGCAAAGTGTACATTGAAAATATCTCATTTTTTTTGTAAATCTAAAACTTGTTTTTGAGTCATTAATTAATTTGTCATTCAACACACTCAGAGAAATATATAGGGATATGAGCTTAAGACAAATCAGGACTACCTCACATCTACTCACCCAAACCTCATTCTTCACTGTATGTACTTATCACATATTTAATTATTTTGGTTAGGAACAAATAAGATAAAACATGTAGAAAATATGATTTAGTCTTTTTTCCACTGCTTTTTATATTGATAACCTACTATAATTCAAATAATAGTACTTTATAATAATTAATAATTTACTACATGCTAGTGCAGCCATGAAGTTAAAAGACTCCTTGGATGGAAAGTTATGACCAACCTAGATAGCATATTCAAAAGCAGAGACATTACTTTGCCAACAAAGGTCTGTCTAGTCAAGGCTATGGTTTTTCCAGTAGTCATGTATGGATGTGAAAGTTGGACTGTGAAGAAGGCTGAGCGCCGAAGAATTGATGCCTTTGAACTGTGGTGTTGGAGAAGACTCTTGAGAGTCCCTTGGACTGCAAGGAGATCCAAGCAGTCCATTCTGAAGGAGATCAGCCCTGGGATTTCTTTGGAAGAAATGATGCTAAAGCTGAAACTCCAGTACTTTGGCCACTTCATGCGAAGAGTTGACTCATTGGAAAAGACTCTGATGCTGGGAGGGGTTGGGGGCAGGAGGAGCAGGGGACAACAGAGGATGAGATGGCTGGATAGCATCACTGACTCGATGGACGTGAGTCTGAGTGAACTCCGGGAGTTGGTGATGGACAGGGAGGCCTGGCGTGCTGCGATTCATGGGGTCGCAAAGAATCGGACACGACTGAGCGACTGAACTGAACTGAGGTACTGTTTTGGGCTTCCCAGATGGCACTAGTGGTAAAGAACCCACCTACCGATGTAGGAAACATAAGAGATGGGGGTTCGATCCCTGGATTGGGAAGATCCTCTGGAGGAGGCAATACTAACTCCAGTATTCTTGCCTAGAGAATTCTGTGGACAGAGGAGCCTGGTGGGCTACAGTCCACAGGGTCACAAGGAGTCGGACACGACTGAAGCGACTTAACATGCACACATAGGCACTGTTTTACATATTTTATAGCTAGTAACTCAGTCATCATAAATTACAAAATATTTACTGAAATCTTTGGTCCTATTTTACAAACAGAGGAATAAAGTGTTGAGTTGAACTACATTGCCTAAGACTGTGCAGCTAGTAAGTGGAGGAACTGAGGTTGAAGCTATGCAGGCTGGGTGGAGACTGTTCCTTGGTTCAGTTCTATTTTGCCTAAACTTGACCCTAGAGCAGGAATCAGGAATGCAAAGGGAAGGCAATTAGCAGCTGTGAATTTAGAAATGGATATACTGATAAAGTGTCAACAGTTGTTTCATAATTAAAGTGACTGTACATCCATGTTTGCCTGGGACTATCTTGAGTTATTAAGAGTCATGTTTTGTTCTCAAAATTCCTTTGTTTGAGGAATAACAAATTTATAAGTAATGCATTTGTACTGTTAGAATACAGGTTTACATTTCAGAGTTATCAATAAACAGAACATGAAGTATTGAAATTCAGATTACCGGAGAGCCTCTTTTTCTTATTTTTTGGAGGATAGCTGTTATACACACAAAATTAAAGCATGATAACATAAATATATGAAATATTTGGGGGTACCCATACAAGTAGAGATTATTTATTGATATGCTTGATGGAATCAATGCATGCTAAATTTTTATTTCATATATTTACACAATAGGGAAAGCATTCACTGACCTACTTTCCTGTTTTTAATTTAGTGTTGCATTTTAGTGAATGAAAGCTGTGGGTTTTAATCTTATCTCCCATTTGATAAATTGTTAGAGAAACACAAAACTAGAAGAACAGAGCTTCCAGTTTGTTTTAGGGAAAATATGTTTTATTAATTAAAATATTTTCAAATTTAGCATCATTCCTCATATGAATGATGTGACCCTTTATTTAAAGTGTGACTAGAAAATTTCAAACACCCTTTGTGAAAGGAAATATTATAACGTACGTTGATTGTATCTATAATAAGTTTATTATTTTATCAACTGAACAACCTTGTTAACCCTCATCTCCTCCCAAAATAAACTTAGAAAAAACCTTTCAGGAATAATTTATAGATCATGAATTAAATAATAAAATAAATCCCTCTCATTCATATAACATGGTGATGATAATAAATTATGTATTTTTAATTTGACCCATCAAATTAATTAAGTACCTCTGTAAGAGATCAACAAACATTTAATATAAAATATTTTAAACCTATTTATATAAAACCAGTAAGCTACTGACCTAAAAAAGTAGCACACATAGAAGAACAAGATTTTCATAAAAGAATAGCACATTTTTGACAAGCTTACTCTAAAAATAAAGCTTGAATGTAAATAATTTGCATTGGGTAATTGGTATCATCACTCAGGGTTGGCTGGCAATAAGTTTTTGTATGTATTTCTTAAATCTCATGTTTTTCATTTTTGTCTTTTGAGTAATGTTTTCTGTGCTTGTTATTTGAGGTTATGAGTGATGTTAATAAGAGCATCTCTTATAAACACAAGAAGCATCAACCTTGTCATCACCAGGGCACCGGTTAACATTGCCTTTTAAAAAACACAGGAGGGAAATCAGAAGAAGTGATTTAGTATTCTGAAGTAGAAAATTAGCTGTTTAAAAGTATTTTAATATTGTAAAGAAATTTTCCTCCAGTTAAAAAATAAAAAATTATTACACATTTTCTTAAAAAGTATTTTACAATGTTGGTGTTAGTTGCTAAGGCATGTCCTACTCTTTTTGGTAACCCATGGGCTATAGCCTGCCAGGTTCCTCTGACCTATGGGATTTCTCAGGCAAGAATACTGGAGTGGGTTGCCATTTCCTCCTCCAGGGGATCTTTCTGGCCCAAGGATTGAACCATGTCTCCTGTGGTTCCTCCATTGGCAAGTGGATTCTTTTCCACTGAGCCACCTGGGAAGCCCATTTTACAATATATCAATACTATTTCCAAATGAAAAGGAAAATCATGAGTGTTTCAAAAGAGATAAGAATAAAAATAAAATAAAAAAAGTTCTCTTTTAATTCTCCAAAGCCTATGTGGTTTTCTAACAATATTCCGATTAATTGTAATGGGTGTTTGCAACTCAAATGCAAATCAGTACTAAAGAAAAAATTCAGAAGTCAATTTTCAGTAGTGTTTTGTTGAAATACTATTAACAGAAAATTCCCATTTATTGACTTTTCTAGTTCATGGCTGTTTTACCTCTAAACATCTTGTTTCTTTCTAAAGATACTTCATTTCTACTTTATATACAGAAGGGTAAGAATTTTCTTACTAGATAAATAATTGAAATGAACATTTCAAAATACTATATCAGCTTTCTATATTTCCGTTTGATGAAGCCTCCTTTTGGAGAGAAAATAAACAGTAACTGTATCCACTCTAAGCAGTATCGGTGTATTAATATATGCAGTGGGTTTCCCATTCAAAGCCTGAAAGTCCCTTAGTCAATTTACTTCTCATCTGGTTATTGAAAACAGAGCGTGAATTCTTCCACCTTTGTTCTTTAGTTTGCAGTGCTTTGCAATACTATTGACTATGCCAAAGCCTTTGACTGTGTGGATCACAATAAACTGTGGAAAATTCTGAAAGAGATGGGAATACCAGACCACCTGATCTGCCTCTTGAGAAATCTGTATGCAGGTCAGGAAGCAACAGTTAGACCTGGACATGGAACAACAGACTGGTTCCAAATAGGAAAAGGAGTACGTCAAGGCTGTATATTGTCACCCTGCTTATGTAACTTATATGCAGAGTACATCATGAGAAACACTGGACTGGAAGAAGCACAAACTGGAATCAAGATTGCCGGGAGAAATGTCAGTCACCTTAGATATGCAGATGACATCACCCTTATGGCAGAAAGTGAAGAGGAACTAAAAAGCCTCTTGATGAAAGTGAAAGTGGAGAGTGAAAAAGTTGGCTTAAAGCTCAACATTCAGAAAACGAAGATCATGGCGTCTGGTCCCATCACTTCATGGGAAATAGATGGGGAAACAGTGGAAACAGTATCAGACTTTATTTTTCTGGGCTCCAAAATCACTGCACATGGTGACTGCAGCCATGAAATTAAAAGACGCTGACTCCTTGGAAGGAAAGTTATGACCAACCTAGATAGCATATTGAAAAGCAGAGACATTACTTTGTCAACAAATGTCCATCTAGTCAAGGCTATGGTTTTTCCTGTGGTCATGTATGGATGGGAGAGTTGGACTGTGAAGAAAGCTGAGTGCCGAAGAATTGATGCTTTTGAACTGTGGGATTCTTGAGAGTCCCTTGGACTGCAAGGAGATCCAAGCAGTCCATTCTGAAGGAGATCAGCCCTGGGATTTCTTTGGAAGAAATGATGCTAAAGCTGAAACTCCAGTACTTTGGCCACCTCATGCGAAGAGTTGACTCATTGGAAAAGACCCTGATGCTGGGAGGGATTGGGGGCAGGAGGAGCAGGGGATGACAGAGGATGCGATGGCTGGGTGGCATCACTGACTCGATGGACGTGAGTCTGAGTGAACTCCGGGAGTTGGTGATGGACAGGGAGGCCTGGCGTGCTACGATTCATGGAGTCGCAAAGAGTCGGACACAACTGAGCGACTGAACTGAACAATATTATAGTCAGACCAGATCAGGAGTAGAAAGAATATATATAGATAGGTAAGTGGAAAACAGAAATTGGAAACACAAGAATGAGCAGGGTTTGGTACTAATTAATATTGTCAGCCTTTGGTCATGTGCACCCCAAAGAGATAAGAATAAACTGGTTTGTATGACTAGCATTCCTGGGATTGGATTTCAGTGGTGCTGGTTTTTGGGATGGCAGGAATGGAAGTCCAGAGCTTGGGACTAATTAAACAAGAATTCATAAACATGGGGCCACTCTCAAACATGGAGTTTAACATCCTGGCAAAGCCTCAGAGTTTGGGACAAGTTCACTGCTAGGGTATCTCTTAGAAACCTGGAGAAAATAATTGTCCACATTGAGCAAAGTGGAAATGCCTGAGTTTGCTTAGCATGCAGTACAAGAAGAGATCAAAATGGTTCAGAAAAGTGATCTTGCAGGAAGCAAGATATTAGGTGAGACCACACCACCCACCAGAGGGTTCTGTTCTGCAAGAATGCCCAAAGGTTACATTCATTCACCAAAACCCTCAGAAACACATTGGTGAAAGTGATACTGGTACCATTTTGTTCAGCGGTAGCTTTCTTGTGTAGGCCAGCACTGAAGGTAGGACAGGTGATCACAAAGCTTGATGGTACAACCATAGAGAAGCTGGGACCCCAAAGCAGGAGAGAGGAGGTGGGAGTTTATAACTTCCAGAAGCCAGGGGACAACAACTGCTATAGTGACTGGCACATCCGAAAGATCAGCCAGGGTCCTGAGCCATGGGAATTGAGGAGGTTACTAGAACACAGTGTCTTTCAGAGCAAATGAGGAAATTCCCTGGTGGCTTAGTGGTTAGGACTCAGTGCTGTTACTAGCAGGGCCTGGGTTCAATCCCTGGCTGGAGAACTAAGATCTCACAAGCTTTGGGTCAAAAGAGAGCAAATTTATTGGATAGAAAATAGATTCAAATGGAAGTATCACTTCTTTTTCTTCTTAAATCACTTGTGTTTGCATATCTTCCTTTTTCTTTCATTGGGAGTATATTTATTCTGTTGTATTATAAATGTCTTCAAGATTTTGTGTATATATATATATATTTATCTTATATATGTGGACATATCAGTGTTCTCTCTCTCTCTCTCTATATATATATATAATTCTTATATATACAGACATATCAGTCTTCTCTGTCAAACCGAGAGAAGCTGATGGTGTAAAGAGAAATCACCATAGTCTATTCATCTTTTCATTATTCAGTGTATGTTTCTCCACCATTTGTGAGCACCCAAATTTATTCATTCATTCATTCATTTATTCAGTCACTTATTTGATGTCTATTGAAGGTGTGTTACCTGCTAGGTTTACTGGAGATAAAATAGTAAAGACCACAAAATTTCTGCCCACTTGGCTTTTAATGTTCTGGGAAAAAAGGAACAGTAGAGAAATTTTTGTGTAAAGTATCAGTTAGTGATTGTTATTCTAGAGAAAAATGAAACTGTGCTAGCAGGATGGGTGGCCAAGAGTTCAGGTGGGGTATAGCTTTATTTCACTCTCCTCTCTCTGACCCCATTAAATTATGGTTTCAAAGTGAATAATTTTCATCCTTGTCTGCATAAACTTTTTAAAATTTATAAGGGATATTAGTATTCACAAATTGTATTAATTATGGAATAAAAGATCCCATCATTGTTTGGTAGAGGAAGCATTTGAAGAAATCAGATAAAAAAATTTACTTCTCTGTGGACCAGCACTGGGTTACAGCAATGTCTTGCACCCTTTAGGATAAATTATAAGGCTTGTGAAAACAGAATTAATTTAAACTTCTATTTGATCATTATAATAAATGTGTTCAGAGCATCCAGCTCGAAACAGTGATTTCTTCAAAGATGTAGATTTGAATATTCATGGGCAAGCAAGTAAGTCAACCAGCCATCCGGGTGCTTGTCTCAGGTTTTGATTTCCATGAAGTGTTTAAACACTGACAGAGTAAATTACTGTCATCGCCAGTGAAAGCCGGTGCTACAGCCTTTTTTCTCTCTTAACCGTAGCCAGACAGTGATGGCTGCCACTTTAGTGACAACACGCTAATAATCTCACACACTGTTAAACTCTATCACACTAATAGCCTAATTTAGTCAAAGCCAATGCCACACTGATCTTACAGGAGTTTCCAGTTCAGAGAAGATAGAAATTATCTCCAAAATAGATACAGTCAATGGCTCTTCTCTCTCTTGCACACCAGAGAACATGTAATGTTTTTCCCCTTGCTATTTGAAAGGTAGTTATCCTGCCCACTAACAAATACCTCAGTCTTCACTGGCATTTGCTGCTGCTCTGAAGAAGGCATTTGAAAGCAATTTGAAAAATGGCAGTGGGGTTATTTGGAAGACCTGATGTTCCATGGCATTTTTTATCATTCTGCCTTTTCCCAGTAGCTGGGTAAGAATGGTAGTGTGACAGCAAGCTTCCTAACCTTATGTGACCTGGGGTTAATTAGCTTGCCTGGGCCTGTGGAATCATCTAACATGAGCCAAATAGAAAAGAAATGACAATATAAATTACAGAACATTCAATTTTGAACTGAATTTTTGCTTTGACAGATGCATTCCATACTGTAAGTTCATTGTTACTTAGAAAAACAAGATTTTAATCTTGAAAAGATAGTGGTTATATATTGTGATTAGCTTAGGGATTTTGCTAATAATATGAGAGAAACATAGCTTGTTGGTAAGTATTGCTCTTACATCACCAGTAAAGTGATCATATAACAGTGCTGAGTAACTTAAAATTGCTTAAAAGTCTTATTTCCAATTGGATCAAATGCGCTCTGCTGTAGCCATCTGCAGGCAAAACTATGTTAGGTGACGGGAAAGTCAAGGAAAACGCTGGAGTGAAAAGCATTCTTTAACTAGATGCTGATAATTGTGACCAGATTGCTTGTGCTCTAATGTCAGTATAATCCTCAGTTTGTATTTATTCAAATATGATAAGGCAACAAAATAAAAAGAGGCTAAATTTGAGGGTTCAGTGTTAAGAAATATGCCTGTGTTGAAATAGCTTAGAACTGAGAGAAATATGATCAGGGGCACGGGTAAGACTACTGGTGAGTAAGAACTGAAAAAGTATGGTTTGCATGTTGTTCTTTCTGGTTGGCCCTGTAATGAGAGAGCAGATATTCAGCCGATAATACCTCTTCTGTCATCCTAGTAATGGGTGCTTTGAGCTACAGCTCTCTGGTTACCTCCAGATGCTTGACTCCATAAAGTATATTAATGGCATCAACAACTAGGATGAGAATAAATGGGATAAATGAAACTCTATCACCAGAATCAGTACATTCGGTACAACAAAATCCGAACATGGAACAACATGCTTCCAACTTGTAAACTATTGACCTTCTTCATCCGATTGTTTCTGTGTCATTCATATTAAATACACCTAGAAATCCAGTATTTCTCCATAAGGTTAGCCAGAAATTATTTATTAGATTGTCATTGTTGTGTAAGCTATAATTGTTTTCTTTCTCTGAATATAGGTCTGCTGCTGCTGCTGCTAAGTCGCTTCAGTCGTGTCCGACTCTGTGCGACCCCGTAGACGGCAGCCCACCAGGCTCCCCCATCCCTGGGATTCTCCAGGCAAGAATACTGGAGTGGGTTGCCATTTCCTTCTCCAATGCATGAAAGTGAAAGGTGAAAGAAGTCGCTCAGTTGTGTCCGACTCTTTGCGACCCCATGGACTGCAGCCTACCAGGCTCCTCTGTCCATGGGATTTTCCAGGCAAGAGTACTGGAGTGGGTGGCCACTGCCTTCTCCATCTAGAAAATATCAATTATACACAGATCCTTTACACAAGTTTTGATTTTAGTAGTTTTCTCTGAGTAATTAAAATCTTGGAAAATGTTTCTTCATAGCCATGGAATAGGGAAGTGATTTGTAGGCTTCCCTATTTTTCAGAGTTAAATTTACCCTAAAGCATTTCTGCAAGAAATTGTAAAACAAGATATTCAAAAGGAACCAAAATACAGAAAATGCAACAAAGGGTTTCTGGCATATACTTCTTTATTCTGAAGCCTAAGGTTAATGATAAGTAGCATAATATTACAGAAAAACATTGTGGAAATATTCCAAGTATTCCTGCCATGTTCAACAATCACTTCTTATTGCCTAAACAAGTACATCATTCTAGCAGTGCTTTTCTCTTCCCTGCATATTTTATTTTTCCTTTCTACTGGGTCATTACCATCAGCAAACTTTTCTATTTCAAAGTCCTTTGACCTGACCTTTGCCTCAAGTTTCTGTCCATTCCTCTGTTACTGTTTATAGCGAAGTTCGTTGAGACTGTTCACCACAGTTGTTGATTACGATGCCTCTTCAAGCTCCCTGTAACCTCTTCTAATCAGGCTTTTACCCCAACATGACACTGTGACTCTTGTGAAAGTAACCAGTCACCTCCATGTTATTAAATTCAGTATCAGTTCTCAGTCATAATCTTAATTAATGAGGAGTTTCTGGAACACTCAGAAGCTTTTCTTGGCCTTCAAGAGACCACTGCTCAACTTCCATGGTGCTTGCTATGTTCTCTGTTATTCATCTTTTATTAAAGCTCATAAATGTGGTACTGAATGAAGGCTACTGTGCCTTATGAGTTTGATTATCTACCAAAATTCAAGACTCTTGCTACTACCTGATCATTTGTAGATATTAAAAGTTGGTGTCATGAATAGAATTGTCTTTCAGACCTCAGGCTATGAAGTAAGATAAAGGAGAGAAAACAATCTGTGAGGGGCTTTTGATCCCAGGGTAGTTACTGACTCATTCTCAGTATGAAGCAGCAAAACCTCTTTGTCAGAGGTTTTTTGCTAGTTTGTTATTTATGAATGAGAAATTTCAACTCCTGTGGTATTGGCCAAAAAAAATCATAAAGAAAGGAAAATTTGGAGAAGAGTGAGGAATATTAGTTGCTGCCTAATTGTTTACATTAAAGTGAATAAATTTTCTAAAAATGTAAGAAAAAGTAAGGAGTCAAAAATATTAGGGAAAAGAGCAAAAAAGAGAAAAGGATATTTCTGTACACCAAAAGTTCTATTGGGTGTTTGGAAAACACAAGCTTCAGTTATGATTCTATTCAGGTATGGCCATTAGTCCCTAGCCATCCTCCTAGGCACACAGTATAGTAGAGAGGTGATCATGGAAAGTTATGAAGAGTTCAGAGGAGAGTGCCATTGCCTTAAAAATACTATGATAGAAACTGTCTGATGAATCTTTGCTATCTTTTGTTGTTTTTCAGTCGCTCGGTCATGTCCAAATCCTTGAGACCCTGTGGACTGCAGCACGCCAGGCCTCTCTGTCCTTCACCATCTCCTGGAGCTTGCCCAAACTCATGTCCATTGATTTGGTGATGCTATCCAACCATCTCATCCTCTATCACCCTCTTCTCCTTCTGCCTTCAGTCATTCCCCAGCATCAAGGTTTTTTCTAATGAGTCAGTTCTTTGCATCATGTGGCCAAAGTATTGGAGCTTCAGCTTCAGTATCAGTCCTTCCAATGAACACCCAGGACTGATCTCATTTAGGATGGACTGGTTGGATCTCCTTACAGTCCAAGGGACTCTCAAGAGTCTTCTCCAACACCACACTTCAAAAGCATCAATTCTTTGGTTCTCAGCCTACTTTATGGGCCAACTCTCACATCCATACACTACAACTGGAAAAACCATAGCTTTGATTAGATGGACCTTCGTTGGCAAAGTAATGTCTCTGCTTTTTAATATGCTGTCTAGGTTGGTCATAGCTTTTTTTCCAAGGAGCAAGTGTCTTAATTTCATGGCTGCAATCACCATCTGCAGTGATTTTGGAGCCCCCCCAAATAAAGTCTGTCACTGTTTCCATTGTTTCCTCATCTGGTTGCCATGAAGTGATTGGGCCATATGCCATGAACTTTGTTTTTTGAATGTTGAGTTTTAAGCCAACTTTTTCACTCTGCTCTTTCACCTTCATCAAGAGGCTCTTTAGTTCCTCTTCACTTTCTGCCATTAGGGTGGTGTTATGTGCATATCTGAGGTTATTGATATTTCTCCTGGCAGCCTTGATTCCAGCTTGTAATTCATCTAGCCTGGCATTTCTCATGATGTACTCTGCATTTAAGTTGAATAAGCAGGGTGACATTATACAGCCTTAATGTATTCCTTTCCCAGTGTGGAACCAGTTCATTGTTCCATGTCCCTTTCTAACTGTTGTTTCTTGACCTGCATAAAGGTTTTGCAGGAAGCAGGTAAGGTGGTCTGGTATTCCTGTCTCTTTAGGAATTTTCTTCAGTTTGTTGTGATCCACACCATCAAAAACTTTAGTGTAGTCAAGGAAGCAGAAGTAGATGTTTTTGTGGAACTCTCTTGCTTTTTCTATGATCCAACAGATGTTGGCAATTTTATCTGTGGTTCCTCTGACTTCCAAATCCAGCTTGAACATCTGGGATTTCTTGGTTCATGTACTATTGAAGGCTAGCTTGGAGAATTTTGAGCATTACTTTGCTAGCATGTGAAATGAGTGCGATTGTATGATAATTTGAACATTCTTTGGCATTGCCCTTCTTTGGGACTAAAATGAAACCTGACCTTTTCCAGTCCTGTGGCCACTGCGGAATATTCCAAATTTGCTGGCATACTAAGTGCAGCACTTTCATAGCATCATCTTTTAGGATTTGCAGTAGCTCAGCTGGAATTCCATCATCTTCACTAGCTTTGTTCGTAGGAATGCTTCCTAAGGTCCACTTGACTTAACAGTCCAAGATGTCTGGCTCTACTTGAGTGATCACACCGTTGTAGCTATCTGCTATCTTAGATTCTTTAATTAAATGGTCAGAAGACTATTTCATGGTAGACATAACTGAATAAGACTAAACCATATGAAAGGAGTGATGGTATGAATAGATCAAGTTTATTACAGAAAAGGCTGACTTTCTTACCTTCTATAAACAATGGAATATTCCTGAAGCCCTTGATATGTTGCTTGTGCAACCAAACTGAGATTAATTTTATGATGACAAGCAACAAGCCAATCACAATGATGTCTCTGTTCCAAATAATTATACATCTTGTGATAAAGGCAGTTCCTTTTGCTTGAGCCCCTTATTTCTACCTCAGCGTCAGAGAGTGGTAGATAAAAAATGACCCTCCACTGACCACATCTGCCATGCATTTGCTTTAATTATGAGAAAAAGGATTGAGCTATTCACAAGAAAAAAGTTGACCAACAGAAAAATAAGAATGTAATGAGAAACAGAACAAGGAGAAGAATGAAGTAGGTTGGCCATGTTGAGTCAGTTCTTCAGGTGATAGAAGAGGAATTAAAGAAGGAATTGGTTTGCTACATTAAAGAAGACTTTTCCATTGCTTGCCTATGGCTGGATATTGTGAAATATTAATTTTTAATGGTCAGTGGTCATCCCAAAGTAAACATTTTTGTTAACAGTTTGATTGAGATTCTTATACCATATAATTCATTCAAACTTGCCTTTGTAATTAATATTGCTCAGTATCAAATTTCAGGGTTTTATGCCTTAATTCTACTCTATTGTACATTGTATTAATAAATTCCCCACCACCCATATTTTAGTTATATAATTTCACATCACTTTGATTTTAGAATTTTGAAAATATATTTTCGTTAAATAAATCTTTTGTAGATTTACTATATGACAGTTTTATTTTCTCTCTTAATTCATTCTAATAGTCTCTTCCTTTAACTGGATGTTTTTAATATACCTACATTTTAATCCTCCCATGAAAATTTCTTTCAGTTATTTTCTAACTTTTCAGCTGTATAATTCACTGTAAGTATCTCTTCCCAGCTTCAAAATGTCTCTTGCAAACTCCAGCCTTTTTTTTTTTTTTCCAGATTCTTCCATCTTTCTGAAAATAACCAGGAAATTAGCATCTATCTGCCCACAGAAAAACATATATTCTTCTTATGACTGTCTAGCGTTCCATCATTTTAAAGTATAAAGTTATTTTACATTAAACACCATTTACCAATGGTTTCTGTTTTCTTTTTTAATTTTTAATTGCATTTCTTAATCTTTAAAACAAATTCTTTAAAATTTTAATCTGTTGTATCTCAGCATTCACTTTCAGTAAAACAAATAAAAATCTTAGAAGTTAACAAATTTATATCTTAAATGTTGGTTTCATCTGGCTCCCTGATTTTGTTTCCTGCTGCTGCTGCTACTGCTAAGTCGCTTCAGTCATGTCCGACTCTGTGCGACCCCATAGACGGCAGCCCACCAGGCTCCCCCATCCCTGGGATTCTCTAGGCAAGAACACTGGAGTGAGTTGCCATTTCCTTCTCCAATGCATGAAAGTGAAAAGTGAAAGAGAAGTCGCTCAGTCGTGTCTGACTCTTAGCAACCCCATGGACTGCAGCCCACCAGGCCCCTCCGTCCATGGGATTTTCCAGGCAAGAGTGCTGGAGTGGGGTGTCATTGCCTTCTCCGGTTTTGTTTCCTAAGTACTCTTTAAGATACAAACCAACAGAGCTTTCCTTTTTAATGTATATATGGAATAAAGCTTTTCATTAAAGTTTTGAAAATTAAAGAATCCATTGGTAGACAAACCTGAGCTACATTGATGACATTACTGATGATTATATTATTTATATTTTGAGAATTTATGAAGGCTTCTATTGGTATACCCTCAAACAGAGATCCTGTCTTTCACCATATCCAGACTCAGTCTACTAACAAGCTAACAAGCCCATCAAAGACATAATTTCAGTTACAGGTGTTTTAACTCCAGCATTCCTCTGTTTCACCTTAGGATTTCCATCTCCCTGTTTACCTTGTGTGTTTGTTTTCTCATGCTGCCTGCTTTAGCATATTGATCATAGTTGTTTTAAATGCCTGATCTGGCCGTTCCATCACTCCTGCCATGCCTGGTTCTGATGCTTACTGGGTCTTTTCAAATTGTGTTTTTTTGCCCTTTGGTGTGCCTTGTAGTTTTTCCCTTGAGAGCCGTACTTAATGTGTCCAGTGAAAGGAATAGCTGAATTAGGGCCTTTAGTAGTGTGGGGATATGGAGGGAGGGGAAGCATTCTGTACTTTTATGATTAAGTCTCAGAGTCTGCAAGTTAGTCACTTAATCTTTTAGTTAACCTGTGCCTCTGAACTGTGAACTTCACAAGCATTTCTCTGTTTTTACTCTCCCCTCTTAGGTGGAGCAGGATAGCTGGAGTGGACTCTATATGGGAATTTCCCTTTTCCTACATGGAAAGTAAGAGCTGGATAGAGTTGGGTATTTCTTGTTCTCCAGGTCAGCTGACTTTGATAATATTCCAAAAGGTTAGGCTCTGGTTAACCAGCTGCCCCTGAGCGCAGGCCTTGAAGCCCTGTGCTGTAGTTAGTATTTTCTTTTCTTCCTTTCTTTTGCCTTTTCTTTTGTTTTAATGTTCTGTCTTAGTTTTTATTATTTTGAAAATTTCCAGACGTTCAATATAGTAGAAGGAATAGTATAATGAGCTCTAATTTGTACTGAGTAATCATCATTAATAATTAGCAATATTTGCCAATTTCAAAATGATTCCTTTTCTCTCCCCCTACTGGAAACACAAAGAGAGTTTCTCCATATACTGTGGGAACCTTGCCAAGTTCCTGGAGGTACATTTGTGGGGAACTTCCCATGACTGGCTCTGTCTGGAATTTTTGACGCTCAGAGCCGTCTGCACAGCTCTCTTCATCTCCAGCAGTACGTCAGTTACAGTTCAGGGTTTCCTATCCTGACCCTCCCTGGTGTTTTCTGCTAGTCTCTGCTCTGGAAAGACATGACTCCCTGTATTCACCAGTCTCTCTTCAGTCTTGGGGGTAGCAGTTTGTTTGCCCAGTGTCTTCTCCTCTCGTACAGATCCAAAAACGGTCATTGAATTTTCAGTGTTAATTTTTTTGTTTTGTCATTTGGACAGAGTGAGGTCTTCGAAACTCCTTACTTTCAGAACTAGAACATTTTTAAATTAATAGACTGTTTTGGAATACTTTGGGATTTACAGAAAAATTAAACAGAAACTAGAGGATTCCTATATACCTTTTCCCCCTCCCTATAGTTTCCCCCATTATTCACATCTTGCTTTCATTTGATGCACTTGTTAAAATTGATGAGTCATTATTGACATGATATTATTTCCCAAGGTACAAAGTTTACATTAGGGTTCACTCTGTGTGTTATAGTTCTGTAAGCTTGGATAAATGTGTATTATGTATATACCATTACAGTATTATATAGAATAGTTTCACTGCCTTAAAATTCTCTGTGTTCCACTTACTCATCTCTCATGCCCTGCCCACCTTCTGGTCCCCAGCAACCACTGATATTTTTACCGTATTCATAGATTTGTCTTTTCCAGAATGTCATTTACTTGGAATCATACAGTACGCTATCTTTTCAGATGGGCTTCTTTCACTTAGTATTAAGCTGGTAGAATTTACCAGTGAAATCCTCTGAAACTGGGTCTTTTTGTTTTGAAAGGTTATTATTGACAGTTATTTTAATAGCTGAAGACCTACTCAGGTTATCTTTATCTCCTTTTGTGTGTTTCTTTAGATTATGCCTTTCATAGAATGCTTTATTTCATCTAAATTATCAAATTTGTGAACAAAATAATATTCCCTTCTTAACCTTTTTTTTTTGTTGTTGTTGGCAAAGTGTTGTCTCTGCTTTTTATTTATTTATTTTTTTATATTTTATTTTATTTTTAAACTTTACATAATTATATTAGTTTTGCCAAATATCAAAATGAATCTGCCACAGGTATACATGTGTTCCCCATCCTGAACCCTCCTCCCTCCGCCCTCCCCATACCATCCCTCTGGGTCGTCTCAGTGCACTAGCCCCAATGGCCATGAGCTCAGTAAAGCTCAGGTCACTCTCTAACTACTGATACTTGTAATTTGTGTCTTCTCTCATAATCTTTTTTTCCTTCGGTGGACTGACTAGAGGCTTATAAATTTTATTGTTACAAGGGACTGGAAAAGTTGTGATTCATGTTTTGCTTTGGCAAAATAAAACTATCAGCTGAGTTAAAATAGATGCAGAAAATATACCTAGTGAATTTACTTTTGGAGAAGAAGTTTTGAGACAGAATGTTGCTACAGCAAGTCATTTATTTTTTCATATTATTGATGACTACAAGAAGTTTAATTCAGAAAGTCATGTAGCTGTTTGTAATCAGGGTATAACTGATAGAAAAACAGATATTCTAGAACTTTCACCATGGAGTGTTGTGACTCTTTCTTTTATACAAACAGATAAGGTTGAAAAGTGAAATGAGTAACATTTTTGCCACTTAAGTTATCTTCCTGGAACAAAGAAAACATTAAAGGAGGCATGGTTATAAAATTCATTGTAAAGATAACCTAAATGGATTGATGTACTTCCCAGAGAGTATTTTCATTTGGACATCCCAATTCAAGTATTCTATAAACCGAAAAACCCAGGAGAACCAGAAAAATTGAACCAGTTTGTCTGAGGTACAATCATCTTGCCAACATCACATAAGAAGTTAAAAATAAATGTTATTTTTGTAAGTCACTGAGATTTTGAGGTTAGTTTTGCAAAAGAAAATAAGTTGTGTAGTCTAGGATAAGAGAAAGGGAAGCATTAGAACTATTATCTCTGATATTTTATGTTTTTTGTAGTTCTTATTATTCAAGAAATGCTTTAATGCTCATGGCATCTGGTCCTTATAAAAAATGTTGAATTAGACAAAATGTAATATTTTGTCCTCAGAGTTTAAAAGTCTAGAAAATTGAGCTTTGTGGAAATAATTGTACCTTGGAAGGACAATATTACTCCTAGTATATTTCATCATACTGTCATTCAGTTGCTCAGTCATATCTGGCTCTTTACAGCCACATGGACTGCAGCATGCCAGGCTTCCCTGTTCTTCACTATCTCTCAGAGTTTCCTCAAACTCATGTCCATTGAATCAGTGATGCCATTCAGCCATCTCTATCATCCCTTTCTCTTTGTGCCTTCAGTCTTTCCCAGTATCAGGGTCTTTTCCATGAGTCAGCTCTTCTCATCAGGTGGCCAAAGTACTGGAGCTTCAGTTTCACCATCAGTCCTTCCAATGAATATTCAGGGTTGATTTCTTTTAGGTTTGACTGGTTTGATCTCCTTGCAGTCCAAGGGACACTCAAGAGTCTTCTCCAACACCACAAATTGAAATTCTTCAGCACTCAGCCTTATTTATAATACAACTCTCACATCCATACATGACTACTGGAAAAACCATAGTTTTGACTAAAGGGACCTTTGTTGCCAAAGTGATGTCTCTGCTTTTTAGTATACTGTCTAGGATTGTCACAGCATTTCTTCCAAGGAACAAGCATCTTTTAATTTCATGGCTGCAGTCACATCCACAGTGATTATGGAGTGCAAGAAAATAGTCTGTCACTGTTTCCAATTTTTTCCCCATCTATTTGCTATGAAGTTATGGGACCATATGCCATGAATTTAGTTTTTTGAATATTGTGTTTTAAGCCAGTTTTCACTCTCTTCTTTTCATCAAGAGACTCTTTTATTCCTCTTCATTTTCAGCCATTAGTAAGTACCATCTGCATATCTGAGGTTGTCAGCAATCTTGATTCCACCTTGTGCTTCACCTAGCCTGGCATTTTGCATGATGTACTCTGCATATGAGTTGAATAAGCAGGGTGACAATATACAGCCTCTACATACTCCTTTCCTAATTTTGAATCAGTCTGTTGTACTATGTCTGGTTCTAACTGTTGCTTCGTGACCTGCATACAGGTTTCTTAGGAGTCAGGTAAGGTACTCTGGTATTCCCATCTCTTTAAGAATTTTCCACTGTTTGTTGTGATCCACATGGTCAAACTACTGTATAATTGCACTCATCTCACACACTAGCAAAATAATGCTCAAAATTCTCCAAGCCAGTCTTCAACAGTATGTGAACTGTGAAATTCCAGATGTTCAAGCTGGATTTTAAAAAGGCAGAAGAACCAGAGATCAAATTGCCAACATCCGCTGGATCATCGAAAAAGCAAGAGAGTTCCAGAAAAACATCTATTTCTGCTTTATTGACTATGCCAAAGCCTTTAACTATATGGATCACAACAAACTGGCAAATTCTTCAAGAGATGGGAATACCAGACCACCTGACCTGCCTCCTGAGAAATCTATATCCAGGTCAAGGAGCAACAGTTAGAACTGGACACGGAACAACAGACTGGTTCCAAATCAGGAAAATTGGTTCCAAATTGTCACCCTGCTTATTTAACTTATATGCAGGGTACATCATGCGAAATGCCAGGCTGGACGAAGCACAAGCTGGAATCAGCGTTTCTGGGAGAAATAGCAATAACCTGAGATATGCAGATGATACTACCCTTCTGGCAGAAAGCGAAGAAGAACTAAAGAGCCTCTTGACAAAAATGAAAGAGGAGAGTGAAAAAGTTGGCTTAAAGCTCAGCATTCAGAAAACAAAGATCATGGCATAGGGTCCGTGAGATTAAAAGACACTTCCTCCTTGGAAGAAAAGCTACAGCCAACCTAGACAGCATATTAAAAAGCAGAAACATCACTTTGCCAACAAAGCTGTGGTTTTTCCAATAGTCATGTATGGACGTGAGAGTTGGACTTAAAGTTCATCACAGCACTGTTTATAATAGCCAGGACATGGAAGCAACCTAGATGTCCATCAGCAGATGAATGGATAAGAAAGCTGTGGTACATATACACAATGGAGTATTACTCAGCCATTAAAAAGAATACATTTGAATCAGTTCTAATGAGGTGGATGAAACTGGAGCCTATTATACAGAGTGAAGTAAGCCAGAAGGAAAAACACCAATACAGTATACTAACGCATATATATGGAATTTAGAAAGATGGTAACGATAACCCTGTATACGAGACAGCAAAAGAGACACTGATGTATAGAACAGTCTTATGGACTCTGTGGGAGAGGGAGAGGGTGGGAAGATTTGGGAGAATGGCATTGAAACATGTAAAATATCATGTATGAAACGAGATGCCAGTCCAGGTTCAATGCACGATACTGGATGCTTGGGGCTGGTGCACTGGGACGACCCAGAGGGATGGTGTGGGGAGGGAGGAGGGAGGGGGGTTCAGGATGGGGAACACATGTATACCCGTGGTGGATTCATTTTGATGTTTGGCAGAACTAATACAATTATGTAAAGTTTGAGAATAGAATAAAATTAATTTAAAAAAAATAAATAAATAAAAACGAAAAAAAAAAAAAAAAAAAAAAAGAAAGCTGAGTGCCAAAGAATTGATGCTTTTGAACTGTGGTGTTGGAGAAGACTCTTGAGAGTCAGAAATGTAGTAGTAGTTGTTTTTTTCCTGTTACTACATGTGCATGGATTAAAGACCAAATATAAAATTTTCAATTGAACTGTCAAATACATGGTAATAATTTTCACTTCTTTTGCCCAGATGAATTTTTGTTTGCTTTTGTAAAAATGGCTCTTACAGAGACCAGTCTTAAATTTTATTTGTCTCTGTGCTTGGGCACTTGTCTTCTGATTTAGAAATGAAAATGTATAGCCCTTGGGTTCTATATGGACTTTTTCAGAGATTGTCATTGTATATAACGTACAGTATGTGTATATCTGTTAGACAAAAATAAAAACACAGTTCTTGACCTGAGTTTTTAAGTTATAAAATGCTATTCAGTAAAAATTTGATATATGGAGAGCTACAATTATTAACAAAACTATTTTTAAAATTATAAAATTCATTAATTCTATGGAAAAGAAAAATTTTTCTACTGCTTTATATTCATGAAGTTTAATTTCATGGTTTACCAAAACATTCACAACTGTCAATGAAGAAATGTCTTCAGACTAATTAATGTCAAAATTTGGAAATGTGTAGTCTCTGCTGCGAATACTGATATTTCTATTAAGAATAGAAAAATGCAGATGTGGTAAGAATTTAAGAGGCAATTCTATTTGTCTTGTGAAATGTCTATCCTTAGTTGAAACTTGTAGGTAAATGTCCAGAGCTGCCCCATTGCTATTTAAATCCATTTACAAATCAGTGTACTGTGGCTCCACCGTAAGACACGGTGGTCTGTCTGTCACTCTATATTCAAGAACATAGTGAGTATGGTTGGGTCCTCAGAGAGTTGACTAAATGCAATCTCAGGAGTGTTCATGCATTCACTAGCAGTATTAGACATCTGTATAGATAGATATTCAAGTCAATAACTGTATTTGAAATTGTGTTTATATAAACATTTTCACATTAAAGGTTAATATTATTATTTGAGCTATTAAAATTATATACAACTCTGCAGATCAAATTTTTTCTTGGCTGCTACAGAGTTCTTCAGGGTTTTTCTAAACCACTATGATCTCTAAATCCTCCTCACATGGCTTTTGCTGTTTGGTTCATATCTTTATATTAGATTCTTTAAAAAAAAAAAAATCTTGTTCTTTTGTACCTTGGATTCAGGAATGACTAATTTCCCCTTACATTTTATTTTAACTAAATTCAAAACTCCTATATTTAGCTAGGAACTGTGTTTGACTCTGATGACTAGGCCAATTTGGCCATTATAAGAATTTCCCTTGGAAGTGGAGAAAGGAATAAGAGAACAGTTGTGAAAACAATTATTTATTGTAGTAATGGTTTAGCAGAGTTTGATAATGTTTGATTTATGTGGAAAAGGACAGTGCTACTAATTCTATGTAAGAAAGTATTCAATATTTATATTTATGTGCTACCAATAACCTTCTGATTGTCCCATAGAGTTGTAATCTATAAATCTGTATAACACTTTCTTTCACTGCAAGTTAAATTGTTTCCTTATTTTCTTTCTTCAAGCATTCAACAATTTTAGCTGTATCATTTGATATCTTAAGCAATTTTACTAAGAAGAGTATAGTATATATTATTTAGCAAGTGGGTTAATGGCTATTATAATCATTTTCATTTGAGGCCAGACGTCTGAAATTATTAACTTCATCTGTTGTTAAGGTTCTGAGTTATAGATAAATTAGGAAGCACCACAAAAATTATTGCCAAAGGTTTTATTTACATATGTGTATAGAGATGTGTATGGTATATGTGTGTGTGTGCAGGAGAAAATGAGAATAAGAACCTTAAATTATTTTTTCTTACTTTTTTCTTTTTTTTGTTAATCTTATTAATATCCTTCTTAAAAATCAACTTGGTTCCTATTTTTTGGATTTTTTTGAGCTGTTCAGTTCAGTTCAGTCGCACAGTTGTGTCCGACTCTTTGCAACCCCATGAACCGGAGCACGCAAGGCCTCCCTGTCCTTCACCAACTCCTGGAGTTCACCCAAACCCACGTCCATTGAGTCAGTGATGCCATCCAGCCATCGCATCCTCTGTCGTCCCCTTCTCCTCCTTCCCTCAATCTTTCCAAGCTTCAGGGTCTTTTCAGATGAGTCACCTCTGCATCAGGTGGCCAAAGTATTGGAGTTTCAGCTTCAACATCAGTCCTTCCAATGAACACTCAGGACTGATCTCCTTTAGGATGGACTGGTTGGATCTCCTTGCAGTCCAAGGGACTCTCAAGAGTCTTCTCCAACACCACAATTCATAAGCATCAATTCTTCAGCACTCAGCTTTCTTCACAGTCCAACTCTCACATTCATACATGACCACTGGAAAAACCGTAGCCTTGACTAGATGGACTTTTGTTGACAAAGTGATGTCTCTGCTTTTGAATATGCTATCTAGGTTGGTCATAACTTTCCTTCCATGGAGTAAGTGTCTATTAATTTCATGGCTGCAGTCACCATCTGCAGTGATTTTGGAGCCCAGAAAAATAAAGTCTGACACTGTTTCCACTGTTTCCCCATCTATTTGCCATGAAGTGATGGGACTGGATGCCATGATCTTTGTTTTCTGAATGTTGAGCTTTAAGCCAACTTTTTCACTCTCCTCTTTCACTTTCATCAAGAGGCCCTTTAGTTCTTCTTCACTTTCTGCCATAAGGGTGGTATTATCTGCATATCTGAGGTTATTGATATTTTGAGCTGTAATATATGCATATTTGAGTTGCACAGATTTTAGATGTACCGATTGGTTAGTTTTGACAATGGATTTACTCAGTGAGATTCACATAACTTTAAAAACATAGAACATTGTCATTACTCAAGAAAGATTCCTCATGCCCTTTTCCAGTTTATTCTTCCCTGCTCTAAAAGCAATCAAATCTGATTGCTAGCATTGTAGGTTATTTTTATTTATTGCCTTTTCTAGAACTTCATATGAAGGGAATCATAGGGTGTATACTGTTTTGTAATTGAATTTTTCTCAACTTAATTTGTTTTATATTTATTCATGTATTTGCATATATCATTAGTTGGCAATTTTTAATCTTTTTTATTTTTTATTTTACTTTTAAAATTTTATTTATTTTAATTGGAGGCTAGTTACAATATTATACTGCCTTTTTGCCATACATTGACATGAATCAGCTGTGGGTTTATATGTGTTACCCATCCTGAACCCCCCTCCCACTGCCCTCCCCATCCCATCCCTCTGGGTCATCCCAGTGCACCAGCTCTGAGCACCCTGTTTCATGCATTGAACCTGGACTGGTGATCTGTTTCACATATGATAATATACATGTTTCAATGCTATTCTCTCAGATCATCCCATCTTCACCTTCTCCCACAGAGTTCAAAAGATTGTTCTATACATCTGTGTCTCTCTTGCTGTCTTGCATATAGGGTTATTATTATCTTTCTAAATTTTTAAATTATACAATGATCAAAAACTTTTTCCATTGTCCTATTGATGGACGCTTGGACTGTATCCAGTTCTTACTATCATGAACTAACTTTGTTTAAATACTGCTACACAGGCTTTTTGAAGACATGTATTTTCATATTACTGGAGTAAAATTGGAGTAATACGTAAAGGTTCTTACCATATTTTAAGATACTGCCTAACAGTTTTCCAAAGTGCTTGCAAATTTTACATTCCCCCAAACCATGTATAAGACCAATTTCTCCACATTCTATGTAACATTTGATGGTGTTAATCTTTTTCTTCTTAGCCACTATAGTGATTTGTTGCTGCTGCTGCTAAGTCACTTCAGTCGTGTCCGACCCTGTGTGACCCCATAGACGGCAGCCCACCAGGCTCCCATCTCTGGGATTCTCCAGGCAAGAACATTGGAGTGGGTTGCCATTTCCTTCTCCAATGCATGAAAGTGGAAAGTGAAAGTGAAGTCGCTCAGTCGCGTCTGACTCTTAGCAACCCCATGGACTATAGCCTACCAGGCTCCTCCGTCCATGGGATTTTCCAGGCAAGAGTACTGGAGTGGGGTGCCATTGCCTTTTTGCATTTCCCAAGTGATTAATAGTGTTGAGCAAGTTTTATGCTTATTGATTATATATATGTTTATTCATGGCACTTCTGTTTAAGGCTTTACCCATGTTATATTAGATTGTTTATTTTTATTATTGAATTTGAAGAGTTATATACTCTAGAATCAAGTTCCTATTTAATATGTATATTATAGGTATTTTCTTGGTAGTCTGAATTGCTTAAATATTTAATGATGTATTTTGATCAGAAATTTTTAATTTTGATAAAGTAAAATTTATCAGTATCTTCTGAAACTTTTTTTTCTCATGTGGCATTTTTATGGAAACTTTATCCAAAATTTACAAAGCTACTTTCTGTCTTTTTTATAGAAGTTTTCAAGTTATGGTTTTATATTTAGCACTGATTCATTTCCAATTAACTTTTATGTATGGTATACAATAGAGGTCAAAGCTTTTTATCACATTTTTAATTTTTAAAACTAGGTAAATATATAATTGTCTCAGTACCCATTTATCAAGGGATTATTTTTTCCTTAGTGAATTTCTTTGGCAATCTCATTGAAAATTAACTGTTTATGTGTTGGTATATGGCTTCACACTTGTTTATATTAATCTATGTGTTTATTCTTTTCTAAAACCATACTATCTTTATTATGATATCTATAATCATGTATGGAAGCCAGATCCTTTTAGGTCTCAGTTTTGTCCTTGTTTTCAAGATCACTTGATTCTTGTAGGTCATTTGGATTTTAAATAAAATTCTACCATCATATTGTCAAAATCTATTCCAAGACCTATTAATAGATTTTTTAATTGATCAAGTATTGACAAGCAGTACTCCAAAGTCAAATTTGACCACGGTTTTTATAATTAAACTTTTATCAAAAAAAGACTGTGCTCATTCACATACACATTCCATGTTTCTGTGCTAACACATGCTATGGTATGTTGAATAATTGTGACAGAGATCATATGGCTTGTAGAGGTTAAAATATTTGTTATTCCTCTTCAGAATAAAAGAATTGTTGATTCTCATTCTACATTAATCTGAAAAGAATATATATGTTAAATTTTGAGTTTTCAAGTCCAAGAATATTTTATTTTTTATTTACACAGATACCCTAACTTTTTCTTTGAATGACTTTTGTTAAATTTAACCATAAATGTATATATAATTTGTTTTTTATATTATAGCATTATATGAGTGTTAAATTTCATTTTCCAGACATTCATATTTAGAAGTTCAAGTTAATTTTATATTTTGACTGTGTATCTGTGATATTACTAAATTCACATATTAGAGCTGGCTTTTTTTGTCTGTGGCCTTTTTTTATATAGGCTTCTTAACATTTCTGAGTACATAATTTAAGTCATCTAAAAATAAAGGCACTTTTACTTCTTTCCTTTCAATCTATGCATCTTTTACTTATTTTTTCATGATGTCAGTATTTATTAATTTTTTAATTGGTGGAAAATTGCTTTGCAATGTTATGTTGGTTTCTGCCATACCGAAGTGTTGAATCAGTCATAATTATATACATATATACTCTCTCTCAGGTGCCGTCCTCCCCGTCCCCAATTCTACCCCAGTAGGTCATCACAGAGCACCGGGCTGGGCTCCCTGTGTTATATAGCAACTTCCCACTATCTCACACACGATAATGCACGTATCTCCATGCTGCTTTCTCAGTTCATCCTACCCTTTTCTTCCCTTGCTGTATCCACAGTCCATTCTCTGCTACTTTTATCAGTATCATTTTTTCTAGATTCCATATGTATGTGTTAATGTGAAATTCTTGTTTTTCTCTTTCTGACTTATTTCAGTCTATAGAGGAGACTCTAGGTTAATTACAACTGACTCAAGTTCATTCCTTTTTATGGCTGAGTAATATTTCATTATACATATGTACCACATTTCTTTATCCATTCATTTATCATTCATCCTAGATGAACATCTAGGTTGCAGCCAAGTCCTGGCTATTGTAAATATTGCAGCAGTGAATATTGGGATACATGTGTATTTTACAACTGTGGTTTTCTCAGGTGTATGCCTAGTAGTGGGATTGTTGGATAATATGGTTGATTTTTACCTAGTTTTGTAAGGAATCTCCATACTATTTTCCATATTGATTGTATCAGTTTACATTTCCACTATCAGTGCAGGAGGGTTTGCTTTTCTTCACATCCTCTCCAGCTTTTATTGTCTGTAAGTTTTTTGATGATGGCTATTCTGACTGGTATGAAGTGATCCCTCATTGTAGTTTCCATTTGCATTTCTCTAATTGTGACTGATGTTGAGCACCTTTCCACGTGTTAATTGGCTATCTGTATGTCTTCTTCAGAGAAATGTCTATTTAGGCCTTCTGCCCATTTTTTGGTTGGATTATTTTTTATATTAAGCTATATGAGCTGTTGATATATTTTGGAAATTAATCCCTTCAAAGTCACATTGTTTGCAAGTATTTTCTTCCATTCTGAGGGTTGTCTTTTCATCTAGTTTATAGATTCCTTTTCTGTGCAAAAGGTTTTAAGTTTTATTTGGCCCCATTTATTTTTATTTTTATTTCCATTAATCTCAGAGGTGGCTCAAAGAGAATCTTTCTGCCATTTATGTCAAACAGTGTACAGTGTATGTTTTCTTCTAAAAACTTTATAGTTTCTGGCCTTGCATTTACGTCTTTAATCCCTTTTGAGTTTATTTTTGTGTATGGGTTTAGGAAGTATTGTAATCTCACTCTTCTACATATAGCTGTCCGGTTTTTCTAGCACCACTTACTGAAGAGGATGTCTTTTCTCCATTGTATATTTTTGCCTCCTTTGTTGAAGATGAGGTGCCCCTAGGTGTGTGGATTTATCTCTGGGCTTTCTATCTTGTTCCATTGGTCTGTGGACAGTACTATACTGTCTTAATGATTGTGGCTTTGTAGTATAGTCTGAAGTCAGGGAGGTTGATTTCCTCCAGCTCCATTCTCTTTCTCAGGATTACTTTAGCTATTTGGGATATTTTGTGTTTCCATACAAATTGTGATTTTTGCTCTGTTTCTGTGAAAAGTGCCACTGGTAATTTAGTAAAAGATTACATTGAATCTGTAGATTGCCTTGAGTTGTATAGACATTTTGACAATACTGATTCTTCTAGCTCCGGGAATTGGTGACAGACAAGGAAGCCTGGCATGCTGCAGTCCATGGGGTCACAAAGAGTCGGATATCACTGAGTGACTAAACTGAACTGATCCAAGAACATGGTATATATCTCTCCATCTGTTTGTGTTGTCTTTGATTTCATCAGTGTCTTATAGTTTCCTGAATTCAGAAAACTTTTGTTTCTTGAGGTAGGTTTATTCCTAGGTATTTTATTATTTCGTTGCAATGATGAATGGGATTATTTCCTTAATTTTTCTAATTTTCCATTGTTACTATATAGGAATGCAAGAGATTTCTGCATATTTTATATCCTGTGA
The DNA here is from genome assembly GCF_003369695.1 of Bos indicus x Bos taurus. Taxonomy (NCBI): domain Eukaryota; kingdom Metazoa; phylum Chordata; class Mammalia; order Artiodactyla; family Bovidae; genus Bos; species Bos indicus x Bos taurus. Next base: position 85,356,157 of record NC_040079.1, read on the forward strand.
CTTTGCTAAATATATTGATATGCTCTAGTAGATTTTGGGTGGCATTTTTAGGGTATTCTATGTATAATATATGTCATCTGCAAACAGTGAGAGTTTTACTTCTTCGTTTACAATCTGGATTTCTTTTCTTTTTCTGCTCTGTTTGTCATGGCTAGGACTTCCAGATCTGTATTGAATAATAGTGGTGAGAGTGGGCACCCTTGTCTTGTTCCTAATCTTAGAAGAAATGCTTTCATTTTTTCACCATTGAGAATAAGGTTTGCTGAGGGTTTGTCTTGTATGGTTTTTATTATGTTGAGGTATATTCCTTCTGTGCTGATTTTCTGGAGAGATTTTTTTTTGTATATATGTACTGTAAATGGGTGTTGAATTTTGTTGAAAGCTTTCTCTACAAATGTTGAATGATCATACGGATTTTACCTTTTGATTTGTTAATATGGTGTATCTCATTGATTGATTTGCTTATTTAGAAGAATCTTGGCATCCCTAGGATAAACCCCACTTAATCATGGTGTGTCATTCTTTTAATGTGTTGTTCAGTTCTGTTTGCTAGAATTAAGGATTTTAGCATTTATGTTCATCAGTGATATTGGCCTACGCTTTTCTTTGTGTGTGTGTGTGTGTGTGTGGTGTCTTTGTCTGGATTTGGTATCAGGGTGATGGTGGCCTCATAGACTGAGTTTGGGGGTTTTCCTCCTCCTGCAATGTTTTGAAACAGTTTGAGTAGGATGGGTGTTAGCTCTTCTCTAAATGTTTGATGCTATTTGCCTGTGAAGCCCTCTAGTCCTGGGTCTTTGTGGAAGATTTTGTTCACAGTTTCAATTTCAGTGCTTGTGATTTATCTCTTACTTTCCAATTCTTCCTGGTTCGGTCTTGAAAAGTTGTGCTTTTCTAGGAATTTGTCCATTCCTTCCAGGTTGTCCATTTTATGGGCATATATAGTTACTCATAGTAGTCTCTTGTGATGATTTGTATTTCTGTGTTGTCTGATGTAACTTCTCCTTTTTCATTTCTAATTTTATTGATTTGAGTCTTCTTTCTTCTTGATCAGTCTGGCTAATGGCTTGTCAATTTTGTGTATCTTCTCAAAGAACCAGCTTTTATTTATTTATTTATTTGATCTTTGCTATTGTCTCCTTCATTTCATTTCTGCTCTGATCTTTAGGATTTCTTTCCTTCTACTAACTTTGGAGCTTTTTGTTCTTCTTTTCCTAATAGCTTTAGGTATGAGATCAGGTTCTTTATTTGACATTTTTCCAGTTTGTTTGCTTTTTGAGCTAGACTGTACTGCTATAAACTTCCCTCTTAGCACTGCTTTTACTGCATCCTGCAGGTTTTGAATTGTCATGTTTTCATTATCATTTGTTTCTAGGTATTTTTTTTTTTACTTCCTCTTTGAATTCAGTCCTGAATATTCATTGGAAGGACTCATGTTGAAGCTGAAACTCCAGTACTTTGGCCATCTGATGCAAAAAACCAACTCACTGGAAAAGACCCTGATGCTGGGAAAGGTTGAAGGTGGGAGGAGAAGGGGATGACAGAGGATGAGATGGTTGGATGGCATCACCGACATGATGGACATGAGTTTGAGTAGGCTCTGGGAGTTGGTGATGGACAGGGAGGGCTGGCATGCTGCAGCTCATGAGGTCGCAGAGTTGGACACGACTGAGCTACTAAACTGAACTGGGCTTGGTTGCTTCAGCAACCTCTGGGCTGTTTAGAAGCATATTGTTTAGCCTCCATGTGTTTGTGTTTTTTACAGTTTTATTTTTCCTGTAATTGATATCAAATCCTACAGCCTTGAGGTCAGAAAAAAAATGCTTGATAAAACTACAGTTTCCTTAAGTTTACCAAGGCTTAATTTGTGACCCAAGATGTGATCTACACTGAAGAATGTTCCATGTGTACTTGAGAAAAAAATGTCTTTTGCTGTTTTTGGATGTAATGTCCTATAGTTATCATTAGGTCTGTTTTGTCCATTTAAGGCTTGTGTTTACTTATTTTCTCTCCAGATGATCTGTCCATTGGTGTGAGTGGAGTGTTAAAGTTTCCCACTATTATTGTGTTACTGTTGACTTCTCCTATGGTTGTTAACATTTGCCTTGAGGTGCTCTTATGTAGGGTACATATATATTTATAATTGTTAAATCTTCTTGGATTGACCCCTTGATCATTATGTGTTCTTCTTTGTATCTTGTAATGGTTTTTATTTTAAAGTCTGTGTTATCTGATATGTGTATTGCTACTTTTGCTTTAATTTCCATTTGCAAGGAATGTCTTTTTCCAGCCCCTCACTTTCAGTCTGTATGTGTCCCTTGGCCTGAGATGTGTCTCTTATAAACAGCATACACAGGGTCTGGTTTTTGTATCCATTCAGCGAGCCTGTGTCTTTTGGTTGAAATATTTAATCCATTTACATTTAAGGTAATTATTGACAGGTATGATCTTATTCCCATTTACTTTGTTGATTTGGGTTTTTGTTGGTCTGTTCTTTCTTTTGTGTTTCCTATCTAGAGAAATTCCTTTAGCCTTTGTTTTATAACTGGTTGGATGGTGCTGAATTCTCTTAACTTTGGCTTATCTGTAAAGCTTTTGATTTCTCTTTCGAATCTGAATGACATTTTTTCGGGTAGAGTAATCTTTTATTTTTTTAGTCTTTTAAATTAATTAATTTATTTTAATTGGAGGCTAATTACTTTACAGTATTGTAGTGGTTTGTGCCATACATTGACATGAATCAACCATGGGTGTACATGTGTTCCCCATCCTGAACCCCCCTCCCACCTACCTCCCCATCCCATCCCTCAGGGTTATCCCAGCGCACCAGCCCTGAGCACCCTGTCTCATGCATTGAACCTGGACTGGTGATCTGTTTCACATATGATAATATACATGTTTCAATGCTATTCCCTCAAATCATCCCACACTTGCCTTCTCCCACAGAGTCCAAAAGTCTGTTTTTTACATCTGTGTCTCTTTTGCTGTCTCACATATAGGGTCATTGTTACCATTTTTCTAAATTCCATATATATGTGTTAGTATACTGTATTGGTGGTGTTCTTTCTGACTTACTTCACTCTGTATAATAGGCTCCAGTTTCATCCACCTCATTAGAACTGATTCAAAAGCATTTTTAATGGCCGAGTAATATTCCATTGTGTATAGGTACCACAGCTTTCTTATCCATTCATCTGCTGATGGACATCTAGGTTGCTTCCATATCCTGGCTATTGTAAACAGTGGTGCATTGAGCATTGGGGTACACGTGTCTCTTTCAATTCTGGTTTCCTCGGTGTGTATGCCCAGCAGTGGGATTGCTGGGTCATATGGCAGTTCTAGTTCCAGTTTTTTAAGGAATCTCCACACTGCTCTCCATAGTGGCTGTACTAGTTTGCATTCCCACCAACAGTGTAAGAGGGTTCCCTTTTCTCTGCACCCTCTCCAGCATTTATTGTTTGTAGACTTTTTGATAGCAGCCATTCTGACCGGCATGAGATAGTTGTAGGTTTTTCCCTTCATCACTTTAAGTATATCCTGCCACTCCCTTATGGCCTGCAGAGTTTCTGCTGAAAGACCAGCTGTTAACCTTATGGGGATTTCCTTGTATGTTATTTGTTTCTTTTTCCCTTGCTGCTGTTAATATTTTTTTTCTTTGTGTTTATTTTTGTTAGTTTGATTAATATGTGTCTTGGCATGATTCTCTTTGGTTTTATCTTGTATGGGACTGTCTGGGCTTCCTGAATTTGGGTGGCTATTTTCTTTCCAATGTTAGGGGTGTTTTCAACTATAATCTCGTCAAATATTTTCTCATGCTCTTTCTTTTTCTCTTCTTCCCCTGGGAACACTATAATTTGCATATTGGTGTGTTTAATGTTTGTTCCAGAGGCCTCTGAGACTGCCTTCATTTCTTTCCATTCTTTTTTCTTTAATCTGCCCTGCTTCAGGTTATTTCTACCATTTTATCTTCCAGCTCACTTATCCATTCTTCTGCCTCGGTTATTCTGCTATTGGTTCCCTCGTGTGTATTTTTTATTTCAGATATTATTTTGTTCATTATTGATTGTTCTTTATTTCTTCTAGGTCCTTGTTAAATACTTCTTGTATCTTCTGAATCCATGCTTCCATTCTGTGACTTCCATATCTGTGACTCCATTTTATTTCTGAGGTTTTGGAACATCTTTTTTTTTTGGTATCATCTTTATCAGCATCACTCTGAATTCTTTTTCAGGTAGACTGCCTGTTTCCTCATTTATTTGGTCTGGAGGATTTTTCCCAAGCTCTTTCACCTGCTGCGTGTCTCTCTGTCTTTTCATTCTGTTTAATTTACTGTGGTTGGGTCTCTTTTCCACAGACTGCAAGATTGTAGCTCCTCTTACAGAATCTGCCCCCGGGGGTGAGGCTGGCCCACTGCCTTGTGATGGTTTCCTGTTCTGGAGGGAGAGGTGTCTATATTCTGATGGCTGGAGCTAGATGTTGTCTCTATAAAAGGCAGTGTTGTGTCCACTGGTGCATTATGGGGTATCTGTGGGCTTTGGATGACTTTGGGCAGGGTTGTGTTCCTGTTTTGATAGTTGTTTGGGATGTGGTGTCTGGCACTGTAACTTGACCTCTGAGTGGGACCAGGTCTTAGTGTTGAGATGGAGAGCTCTTGTTCATTAATATTTGATGGAGTTGAGAATTCTCTGGTGATCCCTTTTCCTGGACTCAGGTCTCCCACCTCAGAGGTTCAGGCCTGATGCCTTGCTGAAGCACCAAGACTTCACAAGCCACACAGAGCAGAAGGGAAAAGTAGAATAAGAAATATAAACAAACAAACAAAAAATAACAGAAAAGCCCCAAGACAAAAAAGCAGCATGAATCAGACAGGAATGCATGAAGAAGCTCACAGACTCACACTCACAAAAAGAAAAAACAAAGAAAGAATGAATAAAGAGAGAAAACAAAAAAAGAGAGCAGGAAAGCAATAAACAAACCCATAAATGAAAACAAACACTAAAAACTAGAGTAGCAAAAAGATAGAAACATGAGGGAAAATGCAGTATAGTGAAAAGGTACTATAGAAATAGGAAAAAAGAAAATGAGTTTAAAAATAAAATAAAAGCATTAAAAAATGGAAAAGCAAAAATTAAAAAGGATTACTAAAAAAGGAATAGGAATAGAACAAAACAAACAAAAAATATAGAGAGGAGGAGTAGTAAGAAAAATACTATCCTCTGTCATATCCTTACGACGTAGTGAGCTCCAGTCAATCTGCCTACTCAAAAAGTCCTCCACTCTTTCTAGAAAGGTCTCTGGACCTACTGTGGGCACTGTGGGGTTAGCTGCGACTCCAATCTGACCTTACTCTAGCTTGCACTTGCTTCCAGAGTCCACAATTGGCCCCAAAGTCCACAGTATCTAGCTAATTGTGAGGATTCAATCTCACGTACCTGCTGCTGCAGAGGTGCATCCCCTCCCTCTTCTGTGGTCCCAGTCCCTAGTGTTTCTCTTTGGTTTTGGCCCCACCTCTGCTTGTAGGCTGCCCTCCAACTTCTGTTCCCTGACCAAACAAGAGGGAGCGAAGGCTGAGGGTTATTAGGGCTAACTTGCTCAGTTGGGCTGGGGAGAGGGAGAGGTACGGCACCCACAATTAGCTTGTGTGGGGAGCGCCTGCAGTGGTGAGGACCTTTTAGAGACCTGTTGGAAGTTGCTACAGTCTGCGGTGGGTTATGCACTCTCCCAGAGAAATTGCCCCTATGTCATGGGTCTCTTGGAAGAGCCAAGCTGCATAGACTCCCAGAAAGTTTTAGGTAGTGACCTGTACCTGTTCACCGCTTGGCCACGGCTGCTGCAGCCATCATGCCTGCTTCTGGGATTTCAGACCCCAGCCTTGTCTCGCCCCCCACCTCGGGCACTTGTGCCAGCCTTAGTGGCGACAGGTGTATGGCCATGTCCAACCCTGCGTTCACAGACAGCAACTGGCTAGTCCCAGCTATGGCAGTCATGAAGGTGGAGTCCTGTGCTCTGAGAACACATAGAGTTAGAGGTCCACAGAGTTAAGGTCTCTTGCCTCTCTGGTAGGCCTAGGCTTTTCCTTGGACTCCCTTGGCTGTGTTGTACTAACTTCCTCAGAGTATCTTCAAGGCCGTCAACCCCAGTCCTCTCCCTGGAGTCTGAACCCCAAGCATTAGCACCCACATCTACTCCCTGAGGTGGGTGTGCAAACAGCTTCTTTGCTGGGGAATGCTTATAGGCAGCAATCACCGTGGTGAGTTCTCTCTGTTTTGCCTTCTTAGCACCCGTTGCTGTGTTCCCCTCTGAGGTTATGTCCCTGCACCCTTGAGAGTGTATAGAAACTTTTCCTCCTTCACAGCTCCCTCCCCAAGGTGCAGGACCCATCCAATTTCATTGGTCTCTTTTTTTTTCTTAGGTTTCCCTACCACTTTGTGTGAGGGTTAACTTGCCTTTTCGTAAGTCTGAGGTTTTCTGCCAGCATTCAGTAGGTGCTTTATAGGAGTTATTCCACAGGCTGTGATTTTGATGTATCTTTGGAAAGAAAGATGATCTCTACATTTTACTCTGCCACCATCTTCCACCAGGCTCTCATCTTTTATATATTATTCTTGCTTGATTGTACTCACTATGACCTTCAGTACAATATTGAATTATGCTGATAAGACTTGAATGCCTTGTCTTCCTCCTGATCATAGGAGAATATGGTCCATATTTTACCACTAAATATGATATTAGCTGTAGGACTTATTGGGAGAAGGCAATGGCATCCCACTCCAGTACTCTTCCCTGGAGAATCCCATGGATGGAGGAGCCTGGTGGGCTGCAGTCCATGGGGTCGCTAAGAGACACAACTGAGCGACTTCACTTTCACTTTTCACTTTCCTGCATTGGAGAAGGAAATAGCAACCCACTCCAGTGTTCTTGCCTGGAGAATCCCAGGGGCGGGGGAGCCTGGTTGGCTGACATCTATGGAGTCACACAGAGTCGGACACGACTGAAGTGACTTAGCAGCAGCAGTAGGACTTACTTAGTTTTGTTATTTAGCCTTAATTTATCAGGCTGAAAATAAAACACAGCTATTCCTACTTAGAAGTTTTATCATGAATGGATGTTGAATTTTATCAAATGTGTTTTCTTCATCTTTTACAGTTATCATATAATTTTCCTCCATCTATGTTAGTTTTCATCTAGCTTCTTGCTGTCAAAGTTCATATCATTCATTTTATGTCTTTTTCCTTCTCTATTATTGCATGTAATAATATAAATCTAAGTACTAATCAGCTATAATCAAATTTTAACAAGTTGTGTTTTCATCACACAATTTATTGTGTTTTTTTTTAATTTGAGATATTTTCTTGATGCATGATCTACTAGATGTGTGCTGTATAAACTTCAAGCATATGTAGATTCTCTGGATATATTATACTTCAGTTCAGTCGCTCAGTTGTGTCCAACTCCTTGTGACCCCATGAATTGCAGCACCCCAGGCCTCCTTGTCCATTATCAACTCTGGGAGTTTACTTAAACTCATGTCCATCAAGTCAAGTCCATCAAGATGGCCATCCAGCCATCTTATCCTCTGTCATCCCCTTCTCCTCCTGCCCTCAATCCCTCCCAGCATCAGGGTCTTTTCCAATGAGTCAACTCTTTGCATGAGGTGGCCAAAGTATTAGAGTTTCAGCTTCAGCATCAGTCCTTCCAAAGAACACCCAGGACTGATCTCCTTTAGGATGGACTGGTTGGAACTCCTTGCAGTCCGAGGGACTCTCAAGAGTCTTCTCCAGCACCACAGTTCAAAACATCAATTCTTCAGCACTCAGCTTTCTTCATAGTCCAACTCTCACATCCATACATGACCACTGGAAAAATCTTAGCCTTGACTAGACGGACTTTTGTTGGCAAAGTAATGTCTCTGCTTTTTAATATGCCATCTAGGTTGGTCACAACTTTCCTTCCAAGGAGTAAGCGTCTTTTAATTTCATGGCTGCAGTCACCATCTGCACTGATTTTTGGATTCCGAAAAAATAAAGTCTGGCACCGTTTGCACTGTTTCCCCATCTGTTTGCCATGAAGTGATGGGACCAGATGCCATGATCTTCGTTTTTTGAATGTTGAGCTTTAAGCCAACTTTTTTGCTCTCCTCTTTCACTTTCATCAAGAGGCTTTTGAGTTCCTCTTCACTTTCTCCCATAAGGGTGGTGTCATCTGCATATCTGCGGTTATTTATATTTCTCCCGGCAATCTTGATTCCAGCTTGTGCTTCTTCCAGTCCAGCGTTTCTCATGATGTACTCTGCATAGAAGTTAAATAAGCACAGTGACAATATACAGCCTTGATGTACTCCTTTTCCTATTTGGAACCAGTCTGTTGTTCCATGTCCAGTTCTAACTGTTGCTTCCTGACCTGCATATAGGTTTCTCAGGAGGCAGGTCAGGTGGTCTGGTATTCTCATCTCTTTCAGAATTTTCCACAGTTTATTGTGATCCACACAGTCAAAGGCTTTGGCATAGTCAATAAACCAGAAATAGATGTTTTTTTCTGGAACTCTCTTGCTTTCTCGATGATCCAACGAATGTTGGCAATTTGATTTCTGGTTCCTCTGCCTTTTCTTAAACCAGCTTGAACATCTGGAAGTTCACGGTTCACATATTGCTGAAGCCTGGCTTATAGAATTTTGAGCATTACTTTACTAGCGTATGAGATGAGTACAGTTGTGCGGTAGTTTGAGCATTCTTTGGCATTGCCTTTCTTTGGGATTGGAGTGAAAATTGACCTTTCCAGTCCTGTGGCCACTGCTGAGTTTTCCAAATTTGCTGGCATATTGAGTGCAGCACTTTGCAGCATCTTCTTTCAGTTAATGATTTATAGTTTAATACCATCATAGTTCGAAATTATACTCTGTACAATTTCTATCTTAAAAAAATTTTGTGACTTGTGTTATGGGCCAGCATATGCTTTATGTCATTGAGTGTTTCATTATGTTTGAGGAGAGTTACGGTTTTGCCAGTATTGGGTGCATCATTATAAATTAAGTCAAATTCTTTGGCAGAGTTGGTCAAATCTTCTATACATTGAATAGTTTTTTGCTTTATTTCTCTATCAACTATTGAAAGAGGGATACTATTAATTTATGAAGAGATTTTTTTGAAAAGGGATCATTAGATTTAGCATATATTTGCTTTTCCAGGCATTATCCATGACATTCATCAGAATCAGTTTTCTATATGGATTATTTATGTTCAGTCTAAAAAATCATTTTGACATTATGTTCTTGCATTCTTAATGTAATATTTGATTGAATGTCAGAAAGATTGAATAAAGGAAAATACAGTTGTTGTAAATGACAGTATTTTCATAAAAACTCAGACCATTTCATTTGCCAAGGCATAGGGTAAGACTGAGGGGTAAAGGACTGTTACTGAAATCTCAAGTCCATGTGCCCTATGCACATGCGGCCCTTCGGTACTAAACATTAGAGTTTGGAACAGAGAAAGATTTATTGTTCTGAAGAGACTGGAATGGATTAAGTTTGGAACAGATTCATACAAAGAGGTTCATGCTCTAAGAACCCCAAAGTTACTAAAAGCTTTTAGCAAGTCCATTTAAAAGCAAAACGTGAAGGATAGGCGTGGCTGTTGCAGACTTTTCAGTGTCAGATCCTTTGTTCTTGAGGTCTGGTCATGGTCAGGTAATAGTATTCCTATAAACCTCTACCAGATGAATGTTATTCTCTGTCCTGACAAGAAAGGAGGAAGTCCCAAGGCCCAACACCCTCCAAGATCCAAGTCCTGGCTAAGAGGAGGCAGGTCTCACCTGGCAGCTCCTTCAGGGCCAGGTTCCCATATCCTGCCTAGCTGTCATCCCTGAAGGAGTCAGGCATCCAACCCAACTGGCCCTCAGTCTCCTCATTGCGCCTAGATGGGGAGACTAGATTTCATGGGCTGTGACCGAGACAGATGGCCATTGCTATTAGGTTGCAGAGACAGGGATGGGGAGAGGTTCACTGCTCCTCAAGGCCTGGGCCACAGCTAATGGAGGGTCTTAGTGAGGGCTCTGGAGCCCTGCAGGACTTAGTTCCAGTCTGTTCCCTGGGCCCTCCAGCTCACTTGCTGGCCCAAGGCTGGGTAAAAACTGGAGGGCCTCCAGGAGAAGGCCTGAATCTGCCTCTTACCTCACTTTCCACTGATGACCACCACGCCACTGACCTTGACCGAATCACTTCCCCAGGGTCCCGCACTGACAGTTACCAGGGGACAGGGCCCACTGCTGTGCTGACCAATAGCTGAGCAGGACAACTAACACTCACTCACTGACAGTTAGTTCCTTGTGGGCAGGGCCCACTGAGGCACTGACCAATGGCTGAGAAAGACCTGTTGCCTAGTAACAGAATGCAGAGTAATGGCTGTCTGCTCAGGGCTGTGCTCATCCTGCTCTGTTACAGGACCACTGCCTGATGCTGTGTGAGACTCATATAACCTGATTATTGTTTAGTTGGTAAGTCATGTCTGACTCTTTGTGACCCCTTGAACCGTAGCCTGCCAGGCTCCTCTGTCCAAGGGATTTCCCAGGCAAGAATAACTGGAGTGGGTTGCCATTTCCTTATCCAGGGGATCTTCCCAACCCAGGGATTGAACCCACATCTCTTGCTTTGGCAGGGAAGGGTTCTTTACCACTGAGCCACCAGGGTAGCCCTCATATAACCTGGTAGCTTTCTCTTTTTTCCCCATGTATCCTCCAATATCTTCAGGCCCCCTATTGCCCCTTGGCAGCAAGTGACTCACTTCTGTTTCAACTCTAGGCTAGTCAGTCATCTCCTTGTTAAATCTGCAGTTGTTTTCTTCTTACCAGCATCCAGGGCTGTTTCTTCCTCCTCTCACTACTCTGTTAAAGATTAAATATACCATTGATCTCATCTAATAGGGGGAGGTTGCTTTTTTGGATTTTAGATTGTTAGGTTTACATGCCAATATCAACTTTCTAATGACTTAAAATAACTGATTTTGAGGATTATTTGTTTTGTACTCATTTAGGATTTAAGTGTCATTATCTAGTGATTTTTTTTTTTAAACCAACCATGATGCTATCTCAAAATAGCATTTGTGTAGAAGGTCTTAAATTAGGTTTTCTCATCTATCAATAAAAAATACTTATGTCAATATAGGAAAAAATGAAATCTTCGCTTGAAACTCTAGTAACAATGTTGTGGTACTTCTGCTAACAGCCACTATGGAGGTGACTCAGGTTACTTCCTGCAAATTAGAGTTTTCTCAAGCAAATTGTTGGAAGTGATAGGAGAAATAGTATAAAGTATATAAAATTAAATTTCAAATTAAATATTAATGTTTTCAGAGAATCAGCCAATATGGTTTCCAATTGACTCCAATAGAAACTCATAAAAATATAGACAAGAAGAATTGGGCTATTTCATATGAACAAGCACTGCTGCTTTAGGAGTGAAAAATAAGTATGAAACAGCATGTTGGAAGTCACTGAATGGACAAACCTTATAACTTTGTGAAATATGTATTAATCTAGTTATCTTCATGATATATTATGCACATAAGAAAAAAAATCCCTTTAAAAAATCAACAAGCACATAAAACATGAGTCTACAACTACATGACTAATGGAATGGTATGTTGCTCTGAAAAAATGGAGCCAGGCCTGTGTTGCAAAAGTAATTTGTTATAATAAAGATAACTTAGGAAATGAATTTAAGTTCAGAATAGACTATAGATAAATCATGAAATTCAAGCAGAAACTCATAAAGAGAGAACATAGATGGTAAGAAAAATATAACATAAAAAGGAAATTTATTAAGCAAAGCAAAATTTTAAAAATAGAGATAAATATATTATACTCTTTATTGGGAACAGTTTAAAGCATATTTTTACATTTAAATTATCAAATCACATAGATGCTGACAATTGGAAACAAAAGAAGTGAGAAAATATAATGGTTGACATGAAGGTCATAAAATCAAGATTCACTTTCAGGATGAGAGTTTTCTCAGTTATGGAACATACAGAAAAAAAATGTAAATCAGAATTTAAGAAATTGGTCAATTGAAATAATTGTATTTGTGGTTTTATTTTTTAAGTTATTACAGTGAAGTCATACTTCTAGAAAAAATTTTGAAATACAAAAAACAAAAGTATTCTTTCTCATCATGCAGAAATAATCTGGTTTTCAAGTACAAAATTTTACAGAATTGTCATAATCTAAACTTAAAGTATTTTATTTTAAAATAAAAATTATTGTAAAATTATAAGCTCCATGATATACTCTTTTGTTCACTTTTTGTTCACTTTTCAGAACCTAAAACAGTAATGTCTATATAGTGTATATATATAGTAGATGTTTCTTACATTTGTGAATGAATACTATCACTGTTTAAAAAATAGACCTATTTATAATAAAGGAAGAGACAACATGTAAAGTCATAGTTAGCAATAATCGATGCTAATGTTTGATGTATGTCCTCCCAGATTTTAAAAAATATTAAAGTGTATTGTATATTTTAAATGAGATTATGTATGTATACTAAAATGCATATTGAATGCAGTTTCAATACATTCCTCAGTTCTTTTTAGCAAGCACAATTTTTCAGAGAATCTTAAAGCCCAGGGTGATTTTCGGAGAAGAGATATCCATCTCCTAACTGTGGGAGAGGCAGGGCCAAAATCTTGAGGAGCTAATTAGGGACAATCAAATGGATTTGTCTGTTTTCTGATTTTTACAGGCTTTAAAAGGCCTCTGATATTTTATTAAGTTCAAACTGAATTTTTTTCTAAAAGGAAAACATAAATGTGAGGGTATTACAGCAACAGTGAGTTATATTTTAATTAAGTTATTTCCATTTAAAATGTTTTACTTTCTATTTAGCACATTGAGTAGTAGAAATTTGCTTTCTTACATAAAAATAGTTGGAGGATTCCCTGGTGGCTCAGTCGGTAAAGAATCTGCCTGAAATGTGAGAGACCTGGGTTCAACTCCTGGGTAGGGAAGATCCCCTAGAGTAGGAAATGACTACACACTCCAGTATTATAGCTTGGGTGAAATACCATGGCTGGCCGATCCTGGCAAGCTACAATCCATGGGGTTGCAAAGAGTCAGATATGACGGAGCAACTAATACACACACATATAAAAATATAAAAATATTTACCTTGCATATCTCAGAGAATTTGTAAGTATGTGGTAAAATGCCTTGTTTGAGATAATATTAAAATTTAATTTAATGTAAGTAGTGAGTATTTTTTCAAAGAAGAGATCTTTAAAAGATCCTCTATAGAAAATGGGTTATGCAACTGTATCAGAAATAGATGTGTTTTAACACTCTCCTAGTGAAATGATCTGTGCAGCAGTCACACAGTGTGTTATACCAAATATTCTTTATGTTCAAGAATGATTCTTGCACTCCATATCCACATGGTATCTACACCAGCCTGTGACAACACCATGACTAATTGGATCTGATTTGAATTATAGCTTTATAGCCAGTGTAATGTGCATTTCTGACACATGTGGTACAAACTGCATTGCAATCTGAGGCTGGAGAGATATTAAATTCTTGACTTACCTATCTGCACTTTATAGTCATGGAGTTCATATCTTAACTATCCTTAATAAAAATAGCCATAATGATGATACTAAAAAGGAACTAAAAAGTGTTTCCTCAGTTCAGTTTAGATCAGTCGCTCAGTCATGTCTGACTCTCTGTGACCCTAAGAACTGCAACACGCCAGGCATCCCTGTCCATCACCAACTCCTGGAGTTCACCTAAACTCATGTCCATGGAGTATGTGATGCCATCCAGCCATCTCATCCTCTATCGTCCCCTTCTCCTCCTGCCCCCAATCCCTCCCAGCATCAGAGTCTTTTCCAATGAGTCAACACTTCGCATGAGGTGGCCAAAGTATTGGAGTTTCAGCTTTAGCATAAATCCTTCCAAAGAACACCCAGGACTGATCTCCTTTAGGATTGCCTGGTTGGATCTCCTTGCAGTCCAAGGGACTCTCAAGAGTCTTCTCCTACACCACAGTTCAAAAGCATCAATTCTTCGGTGCTCAACTTTCTTCACAGTCCAACCCTCACATCCATATGACCACTGGAAAAACCATAGCCTTGACTAGATGAATATTTGTTGGCAAAATAATGTCTCTGCTTTTCAATATACTATCTAGGTTGGTCCTACCTTTCCTTCCAAGGAGTAAGCGTCTTTTAATTTTATGGCTGCAGTCACCATCTGCAGTGATTTTTGGAGCCCCAAAAAATAAAGTTTGATGCTGTTTCCACTGTTTCCCCATCTATTTCCCATGAAGTGATGGGACCAGATGACATGATCTTAGTTTTCTGAATGTTGAGCTTTAAGCCAACTTTTTCGCTCTCTTTTTCATTTTCATCAAGAGGCTTTTTAGTTCCTCTTCACTTTCTGCCATAAGGGTGGTGTCATCTGCATATCTGAGGTTATTTGATATTTCTCCTGGCAATCTTGATCCCAGCTTGTGCTTCATCCAGCCCAGAGTTTCTCATGATGGACTTTGCATAGAAGTTAAATAAGCACAGTGACAATATGCAGCCTTGACATGCTCCTTTTCCTATTTGGAACCAGTCTGGTGTTCCTTGTCCAGTTCTAACTGTTGCTTTCTGACCTGCATATAGGTTTCTCAAGAGGCAGTTCAGGTGACCTGGTATTCCCGTCTCTTTCAGAATTTTCCACAGTTTATTGTGATCCACACAGTCAAAGGCTTTGGCATAGTCAATAAAGCAGAAATAGATGTTTTTCTGGAACTCTCTTGCTTTTTCCATGATCCAGCAAATGTTGGCAATTTGATCTCTGGTTCCTCTGCCTTTTCTAAAACCTCTTGAACATCTGGAAGTTTACGGTTCATGTATTGCTAAAGCCTGGCTTGGAGAATTTTGAGCATTACTTTACTTGCATGTGAGATGAGTGCAGTTGTGCAGTAGTTTGAGCATTCTTTGGCATTGCCTTTCTTTAGGACTGGAATGAAAACTGACCTTTTCCAGTCCTATGGCCACTGCTGAGTTTTCCAAATTTGCTGGCATATTGAGTGCAGCACTTTCACAGCATCATCTTTCAGGATTTGAAACAGCTCAACTGGAATTCCATCACCTCCACTATTAAGTATAAATAAGGGAAGACAGTAAAATAGAGTGGCAATAACTTTAAGTCTTTTTTTTTTTTTTTACTTACCTCACCTTGAATGTGTGAAGATGAATTGCATAAAGAACTGGCATGTTTTTATATGTAATTTATCTAAAAGTGGAATTGTTTCATTGTGTGTGACTAAATCGGCTTCTCAGGTGGCTCAGTGATAAAGAATCAGCCTGCTATTGCAGGAGATGCAGGTTCAATCCCTGGGTCAGGAATATCCCCTGAAGAAGGGAAAGGCTACCCACTCCAGTATTCTTGCCTGGGAAATCCCATGGACAGAGGAGCCTGGCAGGCTACAGTCCATAGGGCCTCGAAAAAGTCAGATACAATTACTGACTAAACAACAACAACAACATGTGACTAAATAACTCTGATTAGTTCATGTAATGAAATACAATAAACATCTGTATGTATCAGGATACCTTCATCTCTGCAATAGAATATTGAATGCAAATGTCAAGTTGGAGAAGTATCATTTCATTAATATACTTCTTAGAATACAAAGAACAGTACATCTATTTTTGTGAATACACAAATGAGGGTAAAAATGTACAATAGTTGCATCAAAATTATCAGCACAAATTTCAAGAATATATTTGACTTAGGAAAGAAGAATTTCCCTTGCATCAGTAAAACATAAAGATAGGACCCTTAGCACTCAGGGAGGTCATGGAGTAAGAGAGAGTATACTGGTATTTCACATTTAAATCTAGTAATAATAGCATGTATATTTCATTTGTCAACAAAGAATGACTTTCAGCACTATTTTTAAATATATATATAATCCAAAAAAATTTTTTTAAGTTACAACAGGGCAAAGAATTTTTTATTTAAGTTAATGTCTGTAACATATTGTCATTTTGTTTTTTTTTAAATAAGCTATTATCCAGAGCAGTTCTTTTATGTATTTTCTGCCTATATTTTTAGAATTATATTTTTCAGAGAGATATACTATACTATTACTATTGTTTGTAGCCAAATAATCTTGACTTTTACAAAAAACACTGCAATAGTCAGCATCACTGACTCAATGGACATGAGTTTGCACAAACTCCGGGAGATAGTGAAGGACAGGGAAGTCTGGCATGCTGCAGTCCATGGGGTCAAAAGAGTCAGACATGACTGAGTCACTGAACAGCTACAATATTATGTTTATTTAAAATTATTATTATCAGCATGTAACCATACTTTCAGAATGTACTGAAAAAATCTCATTGAACTCAGTAGCATTTGCTCTGACTTTTTTTGAAGGAAATGAAATTTTACTTATTTTTTAAATTAATTCTTATAGGCATATAGTTGTTGACTTTTTAAGTTGATTTACATTGTTGTAGTATTTTCAGGGGTACAGCAAATTGATTCAGTTATATACATATATATGTGTGTGTGTGTATATATATTATTTTCTTTCTAGATTCTTTTCCATTATAGGTTATTACAAGCTAATGTGTTTAATCCCCTGTGCTAGACATTAGGTTCTTGTTTATTTTTGTATATAGTAGTATGTATATTTTTAGTCTCAAACTCTAAATGTATCCCCCTACCACCTTTCCCCTTTGAGAATCGTGTTTTTCCCCCCTTCTGTGACACTATTTCTGTGTTTTATATATATATATATATATATAAATATACACACACACACACACACACACATATATATATATATATATATATTTCTCTTTCTCTGACTACTTCACTTAATATGATACCTCTAGGTCCACTTGCCTTGACTTTTAAAGCCAGTACCTTCTCTGAGTCAGTATCTTTATTCCTCAAAAGGCAAGCAGATAAATCTTAAGTTGGGAAAACCTAAAAAGCTCTTTCTTGCATTATTATTGCCATTATTTCATGTGTGTGTGTGGTGTGTGAGTTGTACATATTCTTAAAGATGTGCTGTGCTTAGTTGCTTAGTCGTGTCCAACTCTTTGCGACCCTATGGACTGTAGCCTGCTGGGCTCCTCTGTCCATGGGGTTTCTCCAGACGAGAATACTGGAGTAGGTTGCCATGCCCTACTGCATGGATCTTTCCATCCCAGGGATCAAACCCAGTATATCTTCTATTAAACATAATAATCATATATCTTACCAAGAGGTAAAAAATTTTTTTTTAAAGTTCATCTATACACAATACTTGTTTATTGACATGTCACATGTCTGAAATGTCAGCATTAAATGTATTTCTCATTTGGGTTAAATTATTGGGTTTTCCAAAAGTCTTGTTAAAATTGATTTACTCTGTTACCCAGGTTTCCCCAATGTAGTAATTTACTAGTAGTTAATGAAAATTAGGATAGATTAACTCATTTTATTCTAGTACACTGAGCAGGTGCTCAATAAATGGGTGATATATTTACCTACATATATTTTTTTTTATTTACCTACATATATTTTGTACAATATATTTTGTAAACATCATTAGAATCTGATAAATATGCCAAAATAATAAGAGACAGAACACATACTGATATACAGATAATAAAAAAAGAACTGTACAGGACTGTGTCTATCAAGAGACACAGTTGATACCCAAGCTCTGTTTTGAGAAACAAGATAAGTACATTAAAGGATATTTCTTGTTCTTCATATAACTCACACATGTGTTTGCCTGCATACACACATGCTTACTTGTATGTGTGTGTATATTCTTTTTGACTTTTCTTAAAATTATCAAAATTTCTCCTAATATATGAGATGTAGGACAGTTAAATTCAATGCAGGATCTACTATTGTGTTTTATCAATTGAGGCTCTAGAGTGTTTTATTCATCAGAACTGTTAACTTTGTCACTGTAAAATCATTAATTAACATAAAATGACGCTAAAACATGAAACTTACAAATTATTCTAATGTTAATTCATTCATGAACACTTAGGCTTAAGAGTTCCAATATTGATTTTCATTTTTGAGGAACTATTTTTTGTTTTTTAGTACTGTCTTTCACATCTTTCTTTTCTCTTCCAGTTTTCTTAATTATAAGGACTTTCCTGTAGCTCCCTGATAGCTCAGTTGGTAAAGAATCCGCCTGCAAGGCAGGAGACCCCAGTTTGATTCCTGGGTTGGGAAGATCGCCTGGAGAAGGCTACCCACTCCAGTATTCTTGGAGTTCCTTTGTGGCTCAGCTGGTAAAGAATCCGCCTGCAATGCGGGAGACCTGGGTTCTATCCCTGGGTTGGGAAGATCCCCTGGAGAATGGAAAGGATACCCACTCCAGTATTCTGCCCTGGAGAATTCCATGGACTGTATAGTGCATGAGGTGGCAAAGAGTCAGACACCATTGACCGACTTTCACTTTCACTTTCTTTATTATAGCATGTATGTGTCTATGTGTGTATAACCTATTATCTTTCTTCCACCACCCCTAAAACTCAAACTCCATGTTAGAAATTTCTTCATTTATTTTCTTCTGCTGCAGCCACAGGCCCTAAAAGTATTCCTGGTATTTAGGAGATGCTAAAAAATAATCCAATGAATAAATGAAAAGTGAATACAAATGGTTTATCTATATTTACTTTCTACATCTCAAAGGCACCCTCATGGACTTGCAAGATATGAAATGCATGATTTATATAGAATTAAATATGTGTCTAACTTGTATATCTATAGAAAGAAAATATTTGCAGAAAAGCCAGTATAGTATTTGTATATTATACTTGGAAATAATACAATCTGAGTAAACTGTATTACCTGAGATGTAATTTTATCAATCTATAATGTCAGGTAAAAACCCCTGTAATTTTAGAAATTTTTCTCAACATCAGTACAGTTACATCATTAAACGTGTGAATTGAGGTCTCATGAACACATACGCACATGCACAAACACAAAAATAGCGAGTTGATCCAGCATTCTCTATAGAAGTTTGTGAATATAGATAAAATCAGGTTGGCAGATTTATACCTAACATTGCGAAGTAAATCTTATCACTTAGGGAATACAGAGTTTTTTTTTTTTGTAGAAAAACTAATATGAAAAAGTTTAATTGAAAAATTAACACTCAAAAATTGGGACAGATGAGTAATGACGTGAAAGCAGCTTAAGACAAAGTACTGAAGTGTTCAAACTCTTTCCGTACTGGTGTAAAGTTGTAGGCAATTTCAGTCTTTCCACCAAAAAACTGAAGTCAGCATCTCATTGGAATATCTTTTTTTTTTAATAAGGCCATACTCTATAATCCTTATTCCTGTGTTATAGAATCATATGACAGGATGTTGATAAGAAGAAACCTCGGACCAGGAGGCTGACTAAACAAAATCAGTAAGCTCTATATTAGTCTCAAGAAAAAAGCAATCCTGTGAATAACACAGTGGTGCTGACTCAAGGAATCCTTCACCTTTCAGAACTGTCCTTAACTTGCTAAATATGATTGTCAGTTAGTGGTTGGCTAACAATAACAAAAGAATTCTAGGTTATATAGCATATTTAGAAACAAATTATGTTTGTAAAATGCTTCTATAAAGTTGTGATGTCACATTTATTAGTTTTATTCACATTCAGCTTTTTTCCCCACTGTGTAATAGAATGCATTTACCATCATCCAAACAGCTATAATTGAATCCTTGCAAAATGGTGCGCATGCTTGTCCATGGCTCTCCATTCCTCCAGGGCTCCATGAGTTTCTAGCAATGAGCCACACTGGGATCAAATCTGTCCTAGTCTCTCATTAGAGTTATTTTCTGGTTAACTGTGTAGGTATCCTAATACATATCCTGTAAGATTATACAAGAGAAAAAAATAATTACTAAGATAGTGAATGTATCATCTCTCTAGTGCAAACTTTTAAATGTAGCACATATGGAGTCCCGTCACATTTCTACCCAATAACTCTGTGAAGTACACATTGTAAAACTGAAGATCAGAAAGGATAAGCCACCTGTTGAAAATCACACAACTAGTCTATTAAAGACTAAAAGCAAAATTCAGATCTAAGTTGTTCCATGCAAAATCTCACATTGTTAATGAGATACTATGTTACAAGTAATGTTTTGGTAGTTATGAACTGTTTCTTTTTAGAATATATAATCTATTAGTCTTAAAAGGTAAATTTTTTTGATAGTTTTATTAATTATAAGAATAATTATACATTGGCTATTTGAGGGGATATATATAATAAATAGCAGTTCATATCAATTAAAATGTTCCTAGAAGACTTAAAAAGTATAAACCTACAAGAGCCAAAGAAAATAGGAAGGTGAGGCTAACCACATGATTTAAGATGATGGAGACATATCATTAATGGAAGAAGAAAATGAATACTGGATCAGAAATAAGGAAAGTTAGGAAACAATTTCAAAAAAGTATACACAGGAACCTTCAAAATTTATGACATTGGCACTTCTACAACTGAAGTTTCAAATTGCTTACAGAGGATACTTTTTTAAAATTCTAAGATTTAAATGTGTATGTGTGTGAGAGAGCTGAATACAGTCTACTTATGGAATACAAATAAGGTCATACCTGACCCAGTTAATCACGATGGTGAGATCACTCACCTAGAGCCAGACATCCTGCAATGTGAAGTCAAGTGGGCCTTAGAAAGCATCACTATGAACAAAGCTAGTGGAGGTGATGGAATTCCAGTTGAGCTCTTTCAAATCCTGAAAGATGATGCTGTGAAAGTGCTGCACTCAATATGTCAGAAAATTTGGAAAACTCAGCAGTGGCCACAGGACTGGAAAAGGTCAGTTTTCATTCCAATCCCAAAGAAAGGCAATGCCAAAGAATGCAAAAACTACCACACAATTGCACTCATCTCACACACAAGTAATGCTCAAAATTCTCCAAGACAGGCTTCAGCAATACATGAACTGTGAACTTCCTGATGTTCAAGCTGGTTTTAGAAAAGGCAGAGGAACCAGAGATCAAATTGCCAACATTTGCTGGATCATGGAAAAAGCAAGAGAGTTCCAGAAAAACATCTATTTCTGCTTTATTGACTATGCCAAAGCCTTTGATTGTGTGGATCACAATAAACTGTGGAAAATTCTGAAAGAGACGGGAATACCAGGTCACCTGAACTGCCTCTTGAGAAACCTATATGCAGGTCAGGAAGCAACAGTTAGAAGTGGACATGGAACAACAGACTGGTTCCAAATAGGAAAAGGAATACGTCAAGCCTGTATATTGTCACCCTGCCTATTTAACTTATATGCATGTACATTATGAGAAACACTGGGCTGGAAGAAGCACAGCTGGAATCTAGTTTGCTGGGAGAAATATCAATAACCTCAGATATGCAGATGATACCACCCTTATGGCGGAAAGTGAAGAGGAACTACAAAGCCTCTTGATGAAAGTGAAAAAGGAGAGTGAAAAAGTTGGCTTAAAGCTCAGTATTCAGAAAACTAAGATCATGGCATCCAGTCCCATCACTTCATGGGAAATAGATGGGGAAACAGTGGAAACAGTGTCAGACTTTATTTTTTCGGGCTCCAAAAATCACTGCAGATGGTGATTGAAGCTATGAAATTAAAAGACACTTACTCCTTGGAAGGAAATTATGACCAACCTAGATAGCATATGAAAAAGCAGAGACATTACTTTGCCAACAAAGATCTGTCTAGTCAAGGCTATGGTTTTTCCTATGGTCTTGTATGGATGTGAGAGTTGGACTGTGAAGAAAGCTGAGCACCAAAGAATTGATGCTTTTGAACTCTGGTGTTGGAGAAGACTCTTGAGAGTCCCTTGGACTGCAAGGAGATCCAACCAGTCCATACTAAAGGAGACTAGTCCTGGGTGTTCATTGGAAGGACGGGTGCTGAAGCTGAAACTCCATACTTTGGCCACCTGATGTGAAGAGCTGACTCAGTGGAAAAGACCCTGATGCTGGGAGGGATTGGAGGCAGGAGGAAAAGAGGACAACAGAGGATGAGATGGCTGGATGGCATCACCGACTTGATGGACATGAATTTGGATATGAGTAAACTCCGGGAGTTGATGATGGACAGGGAGGCCTGGCATGCTGCGATTCATGGGGTCGCAGAGTCAGACATGACTGAGTGACTGAACTGAACTGAATTGAAATGACTGGTAAATAGAGGTATGATATTACTAGAAGATGGACTGTGTGTTGATTTACATGGGAAGTTTCCCATCATCTGATTAATTTGTACCATTAAAAACCAAGCAGTTCAATACAGTGTTCAGTGTCAACTGAAAGCACCAAGCCACAAAAATAGTTCACATACATGATGCATGTCCACTCCACTCCACAGTCTTCTTTTTTGTCAAAGGCTCTGACTCGGTGCTATTGGTGATCTTCTTCAGTCCTCCCAGAACTCAGCACCTTTATTTCTTCCTTATATCCCCTCTGTTGAGCTATCTGTATTATTATTATTTTTTTTTTTTGGAAGAGCATGTATTTATTATAGTACTCCATTTTTTGATGGTCTCCTGTGTCTTTAACTCTACTGATATTTTTACTTTGGAGTTGTTGGTGTTCTGGCCAGAAGTTTCATTAATATTCAGTATACTGTTCCTAATCTGATTTTTCACAGCTGTTTAATTTAGCAGCATGTGAAAATTTTTAGTAGCAAATATATTAAACTTTATACATATGATAAATGTTGAAACTGCTGTGGAGAGATTTTCAAGATAAATGTATTATTTCAAAAAAGAAGTATTTAATTGCATGCACAGTGATTTCTGTTCTGTACAAAAGAGAGAAAATTAAACTGTATATAGATTTGCTTTTGCATCACAGTACATTTAAGAGACTTCCAGGTAGATAGGACAATAGCAGCTACCTGGTCTGCATCTTCCAGTATTTCCTCCTAAAACAAAATAAAGTAAGAAGAATAAAAGAAAAATTGCACTAAAATCATGCCTTGATCATAAATTGAAAATAAAGAATGCTCAAACTTTAAAACTAAAAATGGGAAAAATAAGTTGTTAATTTAGTTGCTAAATCGTCCCCATGGACAGTAGCTCACCAGGCTCCTCTGTGTATAGAATTCTCCAGGCAAGAATATTGGAGTGGGTTGCCATTTCCTCCTCCAGGGGATATTCCCAATCCATGTCTGCTGCATTAGCAGGCAGATTGTTTACTTCTGAGCCACCAGGGAAGCCCATGGAGAAAATAAGTACAGAGGGAAGTAGATCCAGTGTACACTATACCCTGCTGCAAACAACAGCTTTGTGTTGAAAAGAGCAGGCAGAAAGAGAGAATGGGAGAGTTGTAGGAGAGAGGACAGGAGGATAGGGGGAAGGGGTGGGAAAGGGCAGAAGAGAGAGAAGTGCAGGAAAGAGAAAAGAGAAGAGCTACCAGGAGTCCTAAAGCTATTGTAAAGCTGCCATTAAAACTAAGACAGCTGTGGAGATGATTCTTTAAATATCCTGAACTTTCACAGCCTGATTTACAAAGAAGACTGAAGTTTTCACTTTGTGAAATGGCTTCTTTGAAACACATAGCATCTGAGAAAGAAAAAAAAAAAACAGAATAAAAGGAAAAAAAAGAGGTACTCCTTGGGGAAAAACAATGGTATATTACTAATATGTTAAACTATAACCCCAGATTCTTTTTAAAAATAAATGAAGACCTAAATCCACAAATTGAAAGGGCAAACCGGAGAAAATTAACTGAGAATGATTAGCTCTTAAAAGTACCCTAGTAAAAACCACTAAACTTTGAAGATAGAGATTAAAAACTATTCAAGTTCTTTAAACAAAAAGATCAAATAAGTTACAAGGTAAAAAGAATTAGAATGACATTCAATTATTTAAAAGTGACATTCAAAGCAAGGCCACACTAGAGTAGAATATGCAAAAATTCAATAAAAAAAGTGTAAACCAAGTATTTTGTATCAAGTTAAATATTTCTTAAGTATAAAGGTGGTAGAAAAAAGCTTTAAACATATACGAATTCAGGGAATGCTCTGCTGAGACCTCCTTAGAAAAACTAGAATGAGTTTCATTAAAATGTGAGATACCAGGGAAAAATTCAGCAGAAGGACTGATACTGAGCATTTTAATACAGGAATTTAAAAGTTAATGCTAAAACAAAAGTGGGAATGAGGGAGAACAACTAATATACAAATTCTGTGTGTTGTGCCCAAGGACATTTTTTAAAAGGGAGGAAAAGAAAGTGGATATCTCTGAATGAGCCCATTGCTTTTCTTGTGCTTCTTTCCATCTGATTTTGGCCCAAACCACCTACCCTTCATCTTCCTTGATGACACCCTGAGCATGCTCCCAGCTCATGTTCTTAGGCCAGGCTGATCTTTGGCCTGCAAAACTCTTACCCCAAATGTCCACCTGGCTTCCTTGTGAATTCTTTTCTCTAAATGCTTAAGTAGCAAACTTCCTGCCACACCCTATCGTCTTTCCTGAATCATTTTACTCCTTAGACTTTATCCCCATCTAACAGGATACAGGCATAATTTTCATCATGTTTTTAATCCATTGTTGTATAAGCACAGCTTAAAATAACTATCACATGAGAAAACCTTGAAAAAAATTTAGAAATTAATATAGTAGTAAAAGTCAGGTTTTAAAATTGTAGTTACTCCTTTCAAGAAAAATTGTCTCGTTTCCTTTACTACTTTAAGTATATCTCTCATTTTGTCAGTTTTTATTTTATGTGTAAATTGTGTTTTTTTCTTTGTGTTTGCACTGCCTTGTATTCATTTTGAATATTGTTGCTTGATAAGTATCATAAATTTTGAAAAATGTTCAGCTTGTATTTAAAAACATTCATTCTTTCACTTTCTCTCTTCCTCAAAATATAAGTGCACACGTTTTGAATCTTCCGTATCCCACATGTTCCTTTCATACTTTTCTGTAATTTTTGTCTTTATATTTTATTTGTATTTCTACCAGGATGTTTTCTAATTATCAGTTTTCAAATTTCCTAACCTTCTCTCCTGTTATGTTTTGAATACCTAATTGTAGTTACTATATTTTTAATTTTGAGGAATTGTTTGCTTCCTTTTTTTTACACATGAGTTTAGAATCTCTGGTTTAATTCATCTGTTTATCTATTTTATTTCAAATTATTAGTTGTAATTTAAGTCCATTTTTGATAACTCCAGTATCTTGATTACTTGGGTTTATTCCTTTAGCCGTGTTCTTGATTTTTGTTCTTTTTATTTTTGATAAATATGACATTTTGACATTGTATTGAATGCAATGTGAATTAATGATGCCAGAGGGTCTAGATGTTATATTTCTCCCCAGTAGATTTTACTTACTTCCTATGGGCAGGTGGAATGTAGGTAGATCATCTATTTTTTAGCTCAGGTTTATCTGGTTTTTCCCCTTTTGCTCTGTTTACCTCTTTCTGGGTCTCAACTAAAAGACTAAATTTTAACCATAGCCCCTCATTCTTGTTAGGCTCGTCATATCAGCTATTAGTCTTCCAGCACTGTGAATTCTCTAGAAACTCTTTTGTGTTATAGCCTTTAGCATCTGTTTTGACATTCTCACGACCTCACTCAGTGGATGTATTGTTTAGAAGTTGATAAATATTCAAAGATGAAATCAAGTGTAGAATTTGAGTTTCACTGAATTGTATTTCCCTCATAGTGATGCTCCTTAAGTCTTAGCTGTCCTTTTCTCTGATAAATTTAAACACCTTTTAAAAAACTTTATCTCATTTTAGTTCCTACCAGGAGAATTAATATTATACAAGTTACAGCAGTCTAAGTATAACCAATCATTACCTTGACAATTTGAAGTTTTCTTATTATACCATGGTAAGTTACAGAAATAAAGAAACATATAAGTTAAAATGTGTGTGTGTGTATAGATAGATATGGATAACTTTTTATTATGAAAGAAATAGAATGCACCTAAAAACAAAACAAAAACCCAAACAACAAATAATAATTCTCTGTAGTAAGCAAACAGAGAAGGCAATGGCACCCCACTCCAGTACTCTTGCCTGGAAAATCCCATTGACAGAGGAGCCTGGTAGGCTGCAGTCCATGGGGTCGCTAAGAGTCAGACACTACTGAGTGACTTCACTTTCACTTTTCACTTTCATGCTTTGGAGAAGGAAATGGCAACCCACTCCAGTGTTCTTGCCTGGAGAATCCCAGGGATGGGGGAGCCTGGTGGGCTGCCGTCTATGGGGTCGCACAGAGTCGGACACGACTGAAGTGACTTAGCAGCAGCAGCAGCAGTAAGCAAAAGGAAACAAGAAGCAAGACTGACTACATGATTTGTCATTGTTTGACCCAGTGCAAAATGAAAACACAAGACCTTTGTTTTAAAATTAAGAAATTCAGGACACACATTAATAGAGTATTAAGTAGATTCTTGAAAATAATAAGTATTCTTTCTTCTAAAATTTATAAATAAGCTAGAGTAAAAGCAACTATAAAAATTTTACTCATTGTTAAGTTTTGAGTGGTTTCTCTAATGAGTTATATGATGCCCAAAATAATATGCATGCTGTTATATATAAATCCACTGTGGAAAAAGACTGTGTAATGAGAATGTATATAAGTGGGATGGGATGGGAGGGAGGCTCAGAAGGGAGGAGACAAATATATACCTACAGCTGATTCATGTTGATCTATGCCAGAAGCCAACACAGTATTTACTGTAAAATAGTCATCCTCCTACTAAAAATAAAGTTTTAAAAAAGAAAAAAGTATGTATTTTAAAAGGATATATATTGGCTATGTGGGAAAATGATTTATACCTTTATCATAGAAAATAAATGTAAAAACAAACTTTATATACTAAACATAATGTGTATCTTCTTGACAGTTGCCTCTTTTTAAATTCTTGGAGTAGTTGTTTTTATTCTACTCTGTTCTTCAGAGCCCAGATATCCAAACATTATAATTTCCTCTTCATATAATGATCCTTTTTCTTGGTAAAACCTAATTTCCATATATAATCAGACAGTGGACTCTTAAAGTGCCTTCAGTTTGAAACAGACTTTGCAAAAATAACTTTCAACCATTCCTTAATAATAAATAGTAGTCGATGATTTAAAAAATTTCTCATACATCATGCTCTTTCATTCTTTTGAAATGGCTTGTTCTCTTCCCCTGACCTGGAATGCTTTTATCATCCTGATTTAACTGGCAAAACTTTGGTTTTATTGAGGACTCAGTTTAGACAGAAAGTCTTGTTGGAACTTGCTGGCTGAGTTCTGACTAATTTCCTGTGCTCGCATAGCACCTAGTACAGCCTTAGAGCATAGACGGGCCATGAGATGTAGAACATCATGTATTGTCACTCTGGCTGCCTTTTATGGAAGTGCCTTGCTTTATTAGTCTTTGTTATCCCTGCCTGTAGTAGGTGTTCAGCAAATAAGTGTGATCAAACAGAAGTGAACTAGATTTTTAGTGTTTATAATTATACTCATCAAATGTTTCTTGAGCTCCTAACATTTTTCTGACAATGGACCAATACCACTGAGCAAGAGAGATTTGATCACTACCCTTACAGAACTCAAAATACTAAAAAGAAAGATTAAAGACGAAAGACAAATAGCACTGTGATCATAGTTGATAAGGAGAATGTAGGGTATTATGGGCATCTAACAGGACCTTGTTGTTGTTCAGCTGCCCAGTCATGTCTAACTCTTCGTGACCCCATGGACTTTAGCATGCCAGGCCTCCCTTGTCTCCAGAAGCTGCCCAAGTTCACGTCCACTGCATTGGTGATGCCATCCAGCCATCTCATCCTCTGATGCCCCCTTCTCCTTCTGCCTTCAGTTTTTCCCAGCACAAGGGACTTTTCCAATGAGTCAGCTGTTTGCATCAAACATAACTGTTTGAGTCAACAGTATTGCAAAATACTGGAGCTTCAGCTTCCGCATCAGTACTTTCAATGAGTATTCAGGGTTGATTTCCCTTAAGATTGGCTGGTTTGCTGTCTAAGGGACTCTCAGGAGTCTTCTCCAGTGCCACAGTTTGAAGGCATCAGTTCTTTAGTTCTCAGCCTTCTTTAGGGTCCAGCTCTCAAAACCGTATGTGGCAACTGGGAAGACCATATCCTTGACTATACAGACCTTTGTCAGCAAAGTATATCTCTGCTTTTCAACTCACTGTCTAGGTTTATCATAGATTTTCTTCCAAGAAACAATCATCTTCTGATTTCATGGCTACAGTCACCATCCGCAGTAATTTTAGAATCCAAGAAGAGAAAAATCTGTTAATACTTTCGCATTTTCCCCCTCTATTTGCCATGAAGTAATGGGACTGGATGCCATGATCTTAATTTTTTAATATTTAGTTTTAAGCAAACACTTTCACCCTCCTCTTTCACTCTCATCAAGAGGCTCTTTAGTTTCTCTTTGCTTTCTGCCAATAGAGTTGCATCCACATATCTGAGGTTGTTGATATTTCTGCCACCTATCTTAACTTCAACTTGTAAGTCACCCAGCCCAACATTTCTCATGATGTGCTCTGTGTATAGGTTAAATAAACAGGGTGACAGCAGACAGCCCTGTCATATTCCTTTCTCAATCTTGAACCAATAAGTTGTTCCATACAGGGTTCAAACTGTTGTTTCTTGAGCAGCATACAAGTTTCTCAGGATAAAGGGTAAGATGGTCTGATATTCCCATCTCTTTAAGAGCTTTCCACATTTTGTTATGATCCATGCAGTCAAAGGCTTTAGCATAGTTGATGAAACAGAGGTAGATGTTTTTCTGGAATTCCCATGCTGTCTCTATGATCCAGCAAATGTTAGCAATTTGATCTCTGGTTTCTCTGCCTTTTCTAAACCCAACTTGGACATCTGGAAGTTCTTGGTTTTCATAATGCTGAAGAATAGCATGCAAGATTTTAAGCATAACCTTGCTAACATGGGAGATGAGTGCAATTGTCTGGTGATTAGAACATTCTTTAGCACTACCCTTCTTGGGAATTGGGATGAGGATTGACCTTTTCCAATCCTGTGGCCACTGCTGAGTCTTCCAGATTTCCTGACATACTGAGTGCAACACTTTGATAGCATCATCCTTTAGAGTTTTGAATGGATCTACTGGAATTCCATCGCATCCACTGGCTTTATTGACAGCAGTGCTTCCTAAGATCCACTTGTCTTCATACTCCAGAATGTCTGACTCTGGGTGACTGACCACACCATTGTAGTTACCTGGTTCCTTAAGATCTTTTTTGTACGGTTTTTCCATGTGTTCTTTCCAACTCTTCTTGATCTCTTCAGCGTTTACTAGGTCTCTACCATTTCTATTGTGCCCATCGTTGGGTGAAATGTTCCCTTGATATCTCCAGTTTTCCCGATGAGACGTCTGGTCTTCCTGCTTCTGTTGTTTTCCTCTGTTGCTATGCACTGTTCATCAGAGAAGGCTTTCTTGTCCCTCCTTGCTGTTCTTCGGAACTCTGCATTTAGTTGGATGTGCCTCTCCTTTTCTCCCTTGCTTGTCACTTCTCTTCTTTCTTCAGCTATTTGTAAAGCCTCCTCAGATAACCACTTCACCTTCTTGTTTTTCTTTTTCTTTGGGATGGTTTGGTTTGCTGCCTCCTGTACAGTATTATGGGCCTCCATGCATAGTTCTTCAGGAACACTGTCTACTAGATCTGATCCCTTGAATCTATTCATCACTTCCACTGCATATTCATAGGGAATTTGAGTTAAGTCATACCTAGCTGGCCTAGTGGTTTTCCCTGCTTTCTTTAAGCCTGAATTTTCTCATGAGAAACATGATCCGAGCCGCAGTCAGCTCTTGGTCTTGTTTTTGCCGACTGTGTACAGTTTCTTCATCTTCGGTTACAAATAATGTAACCAGTTTGATTTTGGTACTGACCATTTGGTGATGTCCTTGTGTAAACTTGTCTCTTGTATTGTTGACAAAGGGTATTTGCTATGACCAGTGTGTTCTCTTAGCAAAACGCTGTTAACCTTTGCCCTGCTTCATTTTCTCTCCAAGGCCGGATGTGTGTGTTACTTCAGGTATCTCTTGGCTTCCTACTTTTGCATTCCAATCCCCTCTGATGAGTAGAACATCTTTTTTTGTCTTCACACTGCAGAATGTCTGGCACTGGGTGACTGACCCCACCGTTGTAATTATCTGGTTCATTAAGATCTTTTTTGTACAGTTTAAGATGTCTTCTAGGTTTTCATAGAATTGATCAACTTCAGCTTCTTCAGAATCGTTGGTAGGGGCATAGACTTGAATTAGTGTGATGTTAAATGGCTTGCTTTGGAGATGAACCAAGATCATTCTGTCATTTTTGACTCTGTACTCAAGTACTGCATTTCAGACTCTTGTTGATTATGAGGGCTACTCTGTTTCTTCTATGGGATTCTTGCCCAATAGTAATAGATATAATGGTTATCTGAATTAAATTTGCCCATTTGCCATTTTAGTTCACTGATTCCTAAGATGTAGATATTTATTCTTACCACCTGCTGCTTGACCATGTCCAATTTACCTTGATTAGTGGACCTAACATTCCAGGTTCCTTTTACAATACTTCTCTTTTACAGTATCGAATTTTGCTTTCATCACTAGACACATCCACAACTGAGCACCGATTCTGCTTTGGCCCAGCCGCTTCATTTTTTCTGGGGCTATTAGTAATTTTCCTCTGCTCTTCCCCAGTAACACTGGACACCTTCTGACCTGGGGAACTCACTCATCTTTCTGTGTCATATCTTTCTATCTTTTTATACAGTTCATGAGTTTCTCATGGCAAGTATACTGGAGTTGTTTGCCATTCCCTCCTCTGGTGGGTCACGTTTTGTCAGAGCTCTCCACTATGACCCATCCATCTTGGGTGGCCCTACACTGCATGGCTTATGGTTTCATTGAGTTACACAAGCCCCTTTGCCACAGTAAGGCAGTGATCCATGAAGGGAAACAAGAGCTGAGCACTACAAAATTACTTAGAATAAAGTTAAATTGTTAAACTGATGTATTGAGCATTTGCATTACAAATTATCAGAAAGATTGTGCAGGCAACTAATCTTGTTAAGTCTATTTTCTTTTGTTCTTACATAATGATGTCATCCCCCATTTCCTAATTTCAAACTTATTGATTGCCTTTGTATTTATGTGAACCTCAAGACAAAGAGATACACAACTTCTTATTTTAAAGCATATTTTAAATATCTAGGCTTTCTGTTTTTCCTATTCCAACTACATCCCATTATTAACACTCCCTGGCCTCCCTTTTATGATCCTAACTTACCCTTCCCATTTATAGGCACCAAATCAGCGTGGGATTAATATTGCCTCCCTTCAAACAGAAAGAAGAAATAGTTAGCTTCTGTGAAAATCTTAAGATATACCTGTGTAGTTGTCAGAAATCTATGACAACTTTTAAATTTGTATTACTATGACATGCCTTCCCATTATAAATATTTATTATATTTATGCGTCCTTTGATAGTATTCAAATGTAGTAACCTACAGATGTGAAAATAGGAAATCCTAGGTTGAATAAAAAGTGCAACATAATATTTTAGTGTTAAAGCTCCTGTTTTAAGACATAGGTAGAATTATAATGAGAGTCCCTTGGACTGCAAGGAGATCCAACCAGTCCATTCTGAAGGAGATCAGCCCTGGGATTTCTTTGCAAGGAATGATGCTAAAGCTGAAACTCCAGTACTTTGGCCACCTCATGCAAAGAGTTGACTCATTGGAAAAGCCTCTGATGCTGGGACGGATTGGGGGCAGGAGGAGAAGGAGACGACAGAGGATGAGATGACTGGATGGCATCACTGACTTGATGGACGTGAGTCTGAGTGAACTCCGGGAGTTGGTGATGGACAGGGAGGCCTGGCGTGCTGCGATTCATGCGGTCGCAAAGAGTCGGACACGACTGAGCGACTGAACTGAACTGAATTGATAATGACAGTGCATCAAAAACCTTTGCTCACTCTGAAACTTTGTTATGGACATTGTTGTTTCAATATCATACCAAGTAGTAACATGTAAAATTACAAGCGAAATGAACTCCAGCCTGATCTCGTCAGTCTGATGTTTGTCATATGTGCTTAGACATAGTTTCATCTATGTATATTCATACTTATGGCGGAATTATTCTTCAAGTCTGGCTCTTCTTAATATAAAGACTGTATCTTGTTAGTTTATGTCATTTAGTGCATAATTTATATTAAAATACCATATACTCTGTTATTTTCATTTGAAGCATGAACATTCTTGACTTTGGCTGCCAATGACTAAAAACCACATATGATTTTAACTTAAGTGAAGAGTCTTAGAGTGCGTGCTAAATGAGAAATAATGCCTTTGCTTCCCCTACACCTGCCATTCGTTGTTGTCTTCTGTTTCCTAAGCATAGAGTTCCCTCTATGAGTGATTTTTGTAATTTAATCTTAGTTATTTTGGAGCAATTTTTATTCACGTAACTGAAAAATTGAATTATGTTTTTAAGCTGTTTGGTGGAAATCTAGGGGAACAGTTTCCCGTTTCCAGGTATACTTAGCCGAGTTCCTTTTCTTTTTGATGTTACTCAACTTATGTTTAATTTAAAATTTTTTTCAAGGTGTGCTTTGCTCACATACCAAGTTGTTGTTCCATTTTGCTAGAATCCTGGATGAATTCTACTACTACTGATAGTTTTCCTTCATTTTTACTTTTAACCTATCGTCTCCTTGCATATGTGTTCAAAAACATTCTCAAAAAGAAGTTAAAATAGGAAGGGAAAGAAGGAGTAAGTGGAAAAGATAGTCTGTGGGAGCTAGAAGAGAAGAGAAAACATGTGGGAGGTAAAATTCTGAGTCTGCTTGTCCTGGTCTATACAGACTTTTTGGTTCCAAATCATATTTTATAATTCAGATATTGAATTATTGCACTATTTTATTAATAGAGTCCACTGTGCTTGATGAAAATCTGGTGTATTTGATTGCACTTTCTCTCAAGAAACTTACTGCTCTGTAATTTCGGTCATGTACCAAGGTGAAGATTTGTTTATTTATATTTTTGAACCTATTCTTAAGGGTACTTAGCTGACCCTTTTCATTGTGATTTTTGTGATCCTCCTTCCCCAGATCTTATAAATCACTTCTCTTCCTACAATGGTTATTTCCTCTTCTTCATTTTTTCCCTATTCTCTCCTCAAATTCATGTCACTCATATGTTGATGCTATTGGAATGCTGCATTATGTCTCTTTTCTCCAAAAAATCAAACTCAGTCTTTTTTAATCTCTAAATAAGATTTCAATAACTTTCTAATCTTTGGTTTTTGTTTTCTTTGCCTAGGAAGTGCTTAGTTTTAAAGATCTTTTTCCACCCCTTTTTTTTGGTTGTTCATTTTACATAACATTATGTTCTGGCTTTATGTAACCAACACATTTCTTCTTGAGTCATTCTGAAGATAAAAGTTTAAGATGTTTACATTTTCTCTTGAAGTCTACAATTCTAAGTTGTCTGCATTCTTTTTATTTCAGTTTGCTCCTCTTGGTCTCTCTTCTTCTCCTTACTCTCTCCTTGTACATTCTAATAGCTACCTAGAAATTTCTCTGTCCACATGTATAAAAATGAATTTCTATTTTTACTGCTGTTTATATGATGCATATCAGCAGAATGAATGGGCTTCCCAGGTGGCAGAGTGGTAAAGAATCCACCTGCCAATGCAGGAGACACAAGATTCGATCCCTGGGTCAGGAAAATTCCCTCGAGTAGGAAATGGCAACCCACTCCAGTATTCTTGCCTGGAAAACTCCATGAACAAAGGAGCTGGAGGACCACAGTCCATGGGGTCACAAAAATCAGATTTGACAGTACACACACCTGCACAAGGATTAGAATGAATAGATCGAAATTCTGAATTTAGCCAGAAGGTCCCTCAGCAGTCAATTAAGAAGGGATTTTTAACTCTGAAACCACTGTCTACCTTAGGATTCCTGATTCTTCCAGGAGTTTCAGTGAATTTCTCACAGCTTCTGTGCTTCTCTGCTGACTTGTGCAAAGTCTGTTCTCTGTGTAACCTACAGTGACCAGATACAAGAGAAAAAGTGTGACTAGAAGGGAGCCAGCTCTTCCCATTGTGTACTTTTTTTTTTTTTCAAAAATTCCACCAAACTATCAAGTATTAATCTCTGCTAATGTTGTCTCTCTCAAACTTCTTATTATTAAATTTCTATTATATTTATATGATACCTTTTCATTCTGTTTTTGATGTCTCTTGACCTCTTTTTTCCTATTCTCTATTTTATTTTAGAAATGGCAATTGATGTGATAGAGGTATTAGCTAATGCTACAGTGGTAATCATGGAGAAGGCAATGGCACCCCACTCCAGTACCCCTGCCTGGAAAATCCCATGGGCAGAGGATCCTGGTAGGCTGCAGTCCATGGAGTCGCTAAGAGTTGGACACGATTGAGTGACTTCACTTTCACTTTTCACTTTCCTGCATTGGAGAAGGAAATGGCAACCCACTCCAGTACTCTTGCCTGGAGAATCCCAGGGACAGTGGAGCCCGGTGGGCTGGCATTTATGGGGTCGCACAGAGTCAGGCACGACTGAAGCGACAGCAGCAGCAGCAGTAGCAGCAGTGGTAATCAAATTGCAACGTATAAGCATATCAAAACAATACTTACACCTTAAACTTACAGTGTTACATGTCAATTATATGTCAGTGAATCTGGAGGGAAAATCTCTATGGGCTGTGTTCAGGCCAGTTTATTCAGAGCTTTATCTATTGAAGGTTTTCTTCAGTTTTATCTTTGTTTAAATTTTCTGCTGAATTTTTAACCTATGGTAGCTGATTTTTCATTTATAGAAATTCTAATGGTAATATTAGCCATCTTCTTGCCTATTTCCCTGATGTGTAACTTTTAATTTTAATGTTTTCTTTTATAGTTTTATAAGCTTATAGTCTTAAGGTTTTTCTATTTCTTAATTTTCTGGGTGCTGTTCTTCCTTTCTAGGTGTGCCTTCTGACTCTCTCTTTGTTGTTGTTTGGGGGATCTTGTTTATTTCATTGTGAACTAATCTTCAGTGGTGATTGCTTAATTTGTAGGAATCCTGTGAAGCCTGAATATTGGATACACCTCTCTACATGGCAGGTTGATGTGATCATATTAATATCTCTGCTTGGAGTATAAGTTCAGACTCTGAGTTTTGGTAGCATAGGTTTAGAGTTTGATTTATTGCACAGGTGATCATTAGTTTTGGTTTTACTTCTATATCCCTCTCCTTGAGAGCCTTGTCCCTGAGAGATGATCCTTCCTTGTGACTCCTTCATCACTGGGAGGAAATTCTTGTCTCCTGTCACTTAGAGGCAGCCTCCTGAGAATCTGTGCAGGGGTCTCACTTGTGGCTCCCTGCCATATGCAGAGTTTTATAATTTTTTTTGTATTTTATCTAGCATTTTAGGGTTTGTAGTAGAAAATGGTCTTATTAATTTTATTTACCTTGCTCTTAGATTGTTCTCAAGGGTAGCTACAAATTATTTCAACTTTCTAAGTCTATTTCCCAGGATGTAAAGAAGACTTTTGTTCTAGATTAGGTAACTTTTTCTTCAAATGTCAGGATTGCGGTTATTTTAGGCTTTGTTGTTCCTACAATCCTTGTTACAACAACTCATCTCTGGCATTTATAACATGAAAGAACCCATAAATCATGTATGACTAAGGCTGTGTTTGAATAAAACTTTGTTTTTAAAAACAGGCAGTGGGCTGAATTTTGCCCATGGATCACAATTTGCTGACCTCTGTTTGGATCACAGATTCTTATTCTTTTACTCCACAGACAGAACTCAGGACTGTACATGGTTTTATTTGAAATGTCTTTAAGAAATAAATGTACACGATTTTTTGTAAATATATTTAAGTCAGGATATATGCAGATATGTAAGTGTGAGAAGGGCAAAGAGAATATGTGTGTGTGTATGTGAGTGACTTTGATATGGAAGTTACAAGCATGCACCTATAATTTTTTCTCTGGGGAAACGTTACATCTTTCATCAAATGTTTGAAAGAGCCAAGGCTCTAAAAACATTAGTAAAATCACAGAAATATCCCTGAATTAGAATTTAGAAGTTCTAGAATTCTAGAAATTCTGGAACTCCAAAATTCCCTAATAAGATTTTCTTGTAACACATTCCTCTTCTAGAATAAAAATAATTCTCTGCACTTCAAATACTAATACTTTGAGTCTTTTTTCACCTTAATATGAGCATTGGCATGAAAGGGAGAGCAGGTGGGAGACATGTGATGGGGAGTTTGATACATCATGATGCACACATTATTTCTGAATAATTCTAAACCCATGCCATGATATTTAAAGAACTTAAGGTCAGTTTATTGAACAAAATGCTTCCTCTCTCACTAATTTCAACTGCTAATTTTAACCTCCTCTCAGCAAAACTGTTCAACTCCTGATGCAGAGACCAAACCACCATCTGCACTCACTCTATTATTTCCATCATTAATTGTTGGCTACAAAAATATAAAAATAGTGCAGCTACAGCTTTTCCTTCTGAATGGAATACAAGCTTTCTTTTCAATTCCTTTATTTTTTTTATCACCTGGGCTAAGAAAGATTTACTACTAAATGCAGGTGTTCATTTCTGGCTTTCAGCCAAAGTTTCTGCTTAAGGTGGCTGAATTGGAGTAGGTCATCACTGATGCACGTTTTTTGCTTTAACTGTTTCTTACAAAATGAAGGTAAATTATAATATTCTCATAATTTCTGAGCCTCTGAAATAACTTAATTCTCTTTTCTATGTAATTTTAATCATTAATAATCATAAGTAATACCTTACGATTGTCTATTTGTACATCTATTTGAAAATATTAGTATACCAATAGCTATCAATAAGGTTTAAAAATCTACCTTGGTGAACAGTTGGGCAGTCGAAAGTGAATTACATATCAAAATTTGAATATTATTTTCTGAAAAAATGAAATTAAGGCATTCTCAGGATAACAGATTTCAGGATATTTTAGAGATTTATAAAAACTAAACATATTGCTTACACATAATAAACCACAGAAATATTCCTTCTCACAAATTAAAAAAAATGGAAAAGAAAAAAATATGGAATTTTGGCTCATCTAATTTCACCCAGGATACTTCTAGATTAAGTTCAGCAAGGTTGTTTGGATACTTAAAAATTGATATTTATGTTATGTATGTATATCTATGGAAGTTCAATTCAGTTGCTCAGTGGTGTCCAACTCTTTGCGACCCCATGAATCGCAGCACGCCAGGCCTCCCTGTCCATCACCAACACTATTAATCCTTTTATGTGCTTTGCATTTCACATTAATGCCAAATACATTACTGTTTCCTGTGTGTTGGTATCACCCAATAAATATGATCTGATCATTAGCTTTAATTTTATAAGTCCCAATAGAAGCACACTACATTTAATTTTTTTCCCTTATAGCTGCATATATTTGTGTAGATTTTGGAAAGTGAGGAAAGTGGTGGCCAGGAGCCATTAAAAAAGAAGCAGGAAGTGACTGTAACTATTTGAAAATATTTGCAAATATTTCTTGGTTAAACATTCCAGAATTTAGAATAAAAATATCTGTCTATCTAAGAAGCAAAACAAATGAACAAAAATAAAGAAACAGGGTTGCAGAATACAGGATACAAAATGTGCTTGCCAGAGGGGAGAGGAAAGAAATAGGTGAGAGAGATTGTGAGGTACAAACTTCCAGTTCTACTATAAATGAGTATACCTTATGTTGTATACTTTATCAGTGCTGTATGTCAGTTATATCTCAATAAAACTGGAAGAAAAAAAATTAAACAAGGAAGAAAAGAAGGAAACGGAGAAGGAAAGGAAGGGAAAGAAGAAGGAAGGATGGAGGGAAGAAAGTGGGTCCTACATGGAAGGCAGAAAGGGTTTGGAAGGCTTCAGTTTAGTTCAGTTCAGTCGCTCAGTCATGTCCCACTCTTTGTGACCCCATGTATCGCAGCACGTCAGGCTTCCCTGTTCATCACCAGCTCCCAGAGTTTACTCAAACTCATGTCCATCGAGTTGGTGATGCCATCCAGCCATCTCATCCTCTGTTGTCCCCTTCTCCTAGTGTCCCTAATCCCTCCCAACATCAGAGTCTTTTCCAATGAGTCAACTCTTCTCATGAGGCTCCCAAAGTATTGGAGTTTCAGCTTTAGCATCAGTCCTTCCAATGAACACCCAGGACTGATCTTTAGAATGGACTGGTTGGATCTCCTTGCAGTCCAAGGGACTCTCAAGAGTCTTCTCCAACACCACACTTCAAAAGCATCAATTCTTCGGTGCTCAGCTTTCTTCACAGTCCAACTCTCACATCCATACATGACCAGTGGAAAAACCATAGCCTTGACTAGATGGACCTTTGTTGGCAAAGTAATGTCTCTGCTTTTCAATATGCTATCTAGATTGCTCATAACTTTCCTTTCAAGGAGTAAGTGTCTTTTAATTTCATAGCTGCAGTCACCATCTGCAGTGATTCTGGAGCCCCAAAAAATAAAGTCTGACACTGTTTCCACTGTTTCCCCATCTATTTCCCATGAAGGGATGGGACCAGATGCCATGATCTTCGTTTTTTGAATGTTGAGCTTTAAGCCAACTTTTTCACTCTCTTCTTTCACTTTCATCAAGAGGCTTTTGAGTTCCTCTTCACTTTCTACCATAAAAGTGGTGTCATCTGCATATCTGAGGTTATTGATATTTCTCCCGGCGATCTTGATCCCAGCTTGTGCTTCTTCCAGCCCAGCGTTTCTCATGATGTACTCTGCATAGAAGTTAAATAAGCAGGGTGACAGTATACAGCCTTGACGTACTCCTTTTCCCATTTGGAACCAGTCTGTTGTTCCATGTCCAGTTCTAACTGTAGCTTTCTGACCTGCATATAGGTTTCTCAAGAGGCAGGTCAGGTGGTCTGGTATTCCCATCTCTTTCAGAATTTTCCAAGTTTATTGTGATTGGAAGGCTTAAAAAACAGCTTTAACTTAAGTCTTCAACTTAACCACAACCCTCCATTCTTGTTCATTCATTCAACTACTAATTAATTCATCTTGACTTAAGTTTATTACATATGAAATACTAGATTCTATTTCAGCAGTGAAGATTTATAAGTGAAGAGAGCAGACAGAAATTGCTACCATTTTGGGGTTTACATTCTAGTGGAAGAATCCAAACAAAGAAGCAATGCAGTATGTGCATAATCAGATGGTCTTGAGTGTTCCTTGAAAAATTTAAAGCAGAGAAGGAGAGTAAATAGTGTTCAAGGGAGGGATGGGGGAGACGAGAGAGGACCTGTGCAGGTCTTAGCACAGAGACATGAGGAATGATCTGGGAATCTGGGTTTCTTTGTCATGACCTAGAGGAACAAGGGTAAGGAGCATACTAATATTAGACCCAGTGGTATGGTCTAGAGACTGGTAATCATTTTCAAAGCATGAGGATCACTCTGGGGAACACTTGCTTCTCTTTTGATTCTCTCAACTTCCTAATTACTTCTGTGAGCTAATTTTTTTCCTTCTGTTCAACTCGGCTCTAGTAGAACCTTCATGTCATTTCTTGGCCAGCACAGGCCTCATCGTACTGCCTATTGGTTGTGCTACTTGCAGTTCCTGACCTTTTTATATGATATACCCACTGTAAAGACTGTAGAAAGGTTTGAGATTTTCCCCTCCTTTCAAGGTAACAATTTCACCTGCCACAATTGTATAGGTGCTGGCAGATGAGACAGGACTCCTGGGCCAGAAGCAAAGGACTTTATTACCAATGGCAGAGCAGGCCACAGGATGTGGTTAGGATGGCTTAGAAAACTACTGATTTTGTAAGGGGGCTGCTGGCAAACCTGCCCTTCCTGTTCCGCAGAAGGAGACATTATGTTTAATAACCTGGCAAGGAAATTTCTTTGCTTTCTCCCCTGGAAGGAGATACTATGCTTTTCTTCCAAGGCCCTTTGTTATACAAAATCCCTTGAAAAAAAGGTAGTTCAGAACAAAAGCCTTCACGGCTCTTTATAAGATGTCAAATCACAGGAGACCTTTGGAGAATTGTCTCCCAACAGCTTCATAATCACTCACTCTAGAGCAACGGAAGTGCCAAGATCTCACGCTACCATTAAAAGTTACAGTCCTGACTCACATCTCACTTTGCTAGGATGTCTTGATTCCTGAGTCAGCCTCCCTAATTCTATGGCTCTTACAAATCCAGTATTCCATATGTGTTGTTCTTATGTTAAAATTTAATTCAAATTGTATTAAAATACAGCATGAGCTACATTTAAGAAAAATTTGAAGTAGCTGAAATTTGGTTTTAATATCCTAAACCTCTCGTGTAATAATTCTTGAAAATACCTGTTTCTTGCCTTTAGGAAGGTGTTGGAGGAGTGTGTAATTTCCTTGGTTCTGTCTTGCTGCAGCAAGCATTTGAAGTGACAGACAGACTTGTGTTACAACCCTGTATAATTTCCTCAGTTGCAGCAAATTGATGTGACAGACTGACCCATGTTACAGCTCTGTTACAGTTCAGTTTTATTTGGCAAGCAAAGGAAAACACATCCTCGAAGCGTGAGGGCAGCTCGACCCAGAAGACATGAAGAAAAAAGAAGCCCCCGGCTCAATTTTGGCTCCTCTTTTTATGCGTTTTTTTCTTCTCTCCCTGAGCCTGCCCTATGGACTACCCAGAAGGTAGTTTGTTTTGTTTTACCGGAGGTCCTCATTCTGGTCCTTGGACCTTACTTTGTTCTATTTTTGTGGGCTTTTCCCTTTTTTGTCTTTTAGCCACTGCCATTCTGGACTCCTTTTTCCTATTCTAACTACCTAACAAAAAGATGTGAGCAATAATTTGTTCTGTGGCATTAAACATTAACGGACTGAATTAATTACCTTATCAAGGACATTTATGTTTTAACAAGTGTATAGTCATAACCAAAGGCATTATCATTATTTGTATAAGTAATAAAGATTAGTAGGAAACTTGTTTTGAATCAGAAGGGGTCTTTTGGAACATATCTATGGGTCTCTGACTCAGAAAAGGACTCCTTCCTGAGAGTATTGTATGTGGCCTGAGCTGCATGAAGCAGACCCCGAGATCTGCTTTATCCAGAGGC
Organism: Bos indicus x Bos taurus; assembly: GCF_003369695.1. Taxonomy (NCBI): domain Eukaryota; kingdom Metazoa; phylum Chordata; class Mammalia; order Artiodactyla; family Bovidae; genus Bos; species Bos indicus x Bos taurus. The sequence goes on from NC_040079.1 coordinate 85,397,279, forward strand.
ATAGTGCTTCTTTCTGTTATCTACAGATCCCCATCATAGATTTCATTGAATTGATAGCTTTGCAGCTAAAGAAAGAACATCATCATCTTCAACAATAGCAACAACAAAAGTCTTAAGGTCACTGGTCTAATTTATTTGTGGCTTGAAGCTGTCCATACCTTGACTTCTTTCCTCTTCTCTCCTGTTGTCTCTTAAATGTCATTAATTGAGGAGAGAGTTACTTGGAATAGACACTTCTCTCTGTGTTTCCTGTTAAGTATAGGAAGTGTATTTTTTCATGTAAACTACCTCAGTAAAATCTTGAAAAAGTACATTAGTTCATGATGGTTTCATGATTCTGTATTCTAGAGAATAACTGTTTGAAAAATGGGGTATGCAACTGTATTTTAAATTATTCAGATTAACTGAAGAGCATTTCATTTTACTTAAGGGGCATTTACAGTCAATTTCTACATAGAAAAGACATTTTGTCTCTGTTGTATTTGGTGTGACAAAAACTCAGTGTCCATGAGTACTGGAACCTAGTGACAATCTAAGAATGTGACTTATTACTTGTAGAAGAGAGTCAAGTATCATGGACATCATTGGTGGGAATTTGCATTATGACTTTCTAGAAAAATTGGAACTTCTTTCTGTGACTGTATTCCCTGAATACCCAATTACTTCAGTTCAACAGGTCTTCTTTCTGTCTTAGTGACTCAATCATTAAAACTACACAACAGAAAGAAACTTGATTTTAATATCCTGTAGAGAGGAATTAATATTCTTTCATAGATATATAACAGATATATAATATTTTCTTTAGGATATTATTTTTCTTAGAAAAGTACATTAAAAAGTAACTGACTTCCCCCATCCCAATAATTATGTTGTTCAAAGCCAATTTTATTTTGATTACTATCCTTGAGGAGAAATGAACTTTTAAACCTCACTTACACATTGTCAGTGTTCTTGATGTTCATAAAAATTCAAGCTAAGCTATTCACCGTCTACAGAAAATTCTTCTCAAGTCAGGCTCACACCACTGTCCCTTGCCTTCAGGGCATGTTTGCCTTTAGTTTGCATGATCATTTGCAATATACATTGTGATAATCTGTCTACTTTGATTGACAGCATTGAATCCTGTCTATGCTAGCCTGCATCCCTCCAGGAGTTTCATAAATAAATCACTGTCACGTCTTCCACTGCCTGTTAAACCCTAGGAAATCAATATGCTTCTCCCTGTGTGTGGGCTTCCAGGAAGATTTCTCACAAAAATTGTCAAATAAGTAATGCTTGATAACTGAACTAGTTCCAATTTCAAGCATGTGAAGTCGCAATTCTGGAGCACACTATAAAAGCAGAGTGTTAATAAAAATTTAATCTAATTATTTAAACCACCATATGTATTCATAGGAATTCTCTTATGGTGAAGCCTACCTGCCCTAAAAAGCGAATAACATTCTATATTTTGTCTCATTGAGTTTTCCGACAGCTTTGTGCTATATATCTGTATAAACAATCCTCAAACAATTATAGCAAAAATTTTTTGTTTGCTTATTACTTGCTTATCTATTTAGTTTTGTGTTTATTTCATCTTTATTATACAATACTGAAATAATAAACTTTGTATTTCTTGAATCAATTTTGGCAGTTTATATATTTAAATTTGTATATTTTCTGTATACTTTCAAAGTTACTAGTATAGAGTATGCTTATTTATGAAAATTAATTTTAAAAATATATTCTCAATTTATGTTATTTATTTGGGTTTATTTTATTATCACTTTGCCAAAGGTTAGACCATTTAATTATTACTTTTTTAAATAGTGCCCTTGATTGCATTTTAATGGTTTATTTATATGTTTTTATTTTCTAAATTTCAAATCAAAGATGATGAATATGAAAACTGTGAAATGCAGCCAAACTTGAAAAGTGATCTATAACTTTAAATTGATAAGAAAAGGAAATAATTAATCAAATATTTGTTTCTTAGGGAGGAAAAAAAAACACCTAAACCCAAAATGTAAAATTAAAAAATTTAAAGATGTGATGGCAATTAATAACATTGAAAACAAAAACATAAAGAATGGACAAGTCAATTAAAAAGTCCATTTTTCAAAGTTACTAAAAAATTGATGAGAAAAATAAAAGTCATGAAATAGGAAAAAATATCAAGATTTAAAAGGTATAATTAGTACCAAACATCTACATATATTTAATAATGTAAGAAAATATTATAAATAACTTTATAGTAATAACTGTAAAAAAGTATGGCATTTAAAATTTTCTTTAAAAATAAATCTTACCAAAACCGGACCAAGAAAATTTGAAATCTATTATCATGATGACTATTGGAGAAATATAATCTAAAATTCCAAATCCTCTTTCAAAGGAAATTCTGGACTAAGATAGCTGTATTGAATAAACAATGAAGAAATAGCACCAAAGTTATGTAGACTGTTAGAATAAAACTGAATGAAGCCAGCGTGAACTTGATGCTTAAGTATCATTCAACACTGTAAAGATGTAAATATTCCCCAAATTATTCTGTATAGTCAACGTAATCACAGTGTTTCAAACTTTATTGTATGTTTTATATAGAACTTAACAAATGATTTTAAGTTTATATAAAAACTTAAAGGCTGAGAATAGACATTTGGGAAAGAGAAGATGATGAGGGATTTGCTTTACTAGATATTAAAATTTTTATTAAAATTCAGCCATTATTAACATGAGTTTTAGGTCCAGAAAAAGGGAAATAGACTGGGGAAACTCAAAAGAGAGTGCAGAAACAGGCCCAGCACCTGATTTAGGAATACTTGGCATTACATAGCATTGGAAAAGAATGCTCCTTTTCTGTAAATAGTACTCAAACAGATTACCTTACAGAAGAAAATGAAACTGATGTCTACCTTACATCATATACAATGTTAATTCACAGCCTATTGTAGATCAGTATGTAAAGTGCAAAATTATTAAAGTTCTGAAGTTAGGAGATTATCTTTATGGTCTTGAAGTAGGCAAAGATTTATTAAATAGGATATATATAGTGGTAAAAACTGATAAACTATATCTGTGTGTAAGACATGTGTTCCAAACTATTCATAAATGTGATGTGTTCCAAACTGCATGATTGTAAGTTTGAGAGGGACCGTGATATGGTAGGGGCTTCCCAGGTTGCCCTTGGGGTGAAAAGCCTACTTGCCAATGCAGGACATGACACAAAAGACACTGATTTGATCCTTGAGTTGAGAAGACCCCTGGAGCTGGGTGTAGCAACCCACTCCAGTATTCTTGCCTGGAGAATCCCATGGACAGAGGAGCCTGGAGGGCCACAGTCCATAGGATCCTAAAGAGCCGGATGCAGCTGAAGCGACTTAGCATGCAGACATAAATGATGTGCTAGATACATCCTGTTTCTTTCTTTTATTAATTCCCTTGGTTAACCACATGTTTACTTTGTGATATGTCACAAAGCTTATAAAATTCTGTGTTCTCCTTGTTTTTATTATATCCAGCACATAATGGGTTAAAGAGAAAGAAGGAACAGTGGGAAGGGAGAGAGGACAGAGAAGGAAAAGAGGAGAGGCACTGTGTTCTACTAGGGTAATTAGATGGTATTTCCACATATTTCTTCCAAAATATATGTGATATATTAATTTTGGTACATTTAAATTTGTGTATCTAGATCCTAACTAAACCCGAGTTCATCTTTAGCACTATTTGTACAACTCTAAAACCAGACTTACCAATGTTATATTTTAATAACTTGCATACATGAAAGAGTGAACTACAAAACATCATCAGCACCAAACATGGTATTTTTAGTTTAGGCTGGCTAATAGCATTTTTCATTTCATGGACGTTCCCATTCCCTGTTGTTTTGCAAAAGAGTTTTGAAGATATGAATTAAATTATGTTGCCAAGAAGCACTTTATAATCCTTATTAACTATATATTCTTATCTGTCTAATCTGTCCCTATCTCTGGACACAAATCAAAAAATGAAATTGTTGACTAATTGGTACTGTTTTAAGTCTTTTTGTTTTTTTTTTTTTGCATTTTTCATTGAAGTGTAGTTTAAGTACAATATTATATGTTACATATGTGCAATATTGTTTGCAAATTTTTAAAGGTTATATTCAAATTTATAGTTGTTATGAAACATTGACTATATTCCCTGTTTTATAAAATATATCCTTGTAGTTTATTAGTACATAATATTAATAGTTTGTACTTAATCTCCTCCTTCTATCTTACCCCTCCTTCTTGCCTCTCTTCCCTGGTAACCACTAGTTTGCTCTCTATAACTGTCAGTCTGCTTTTTTGTTATGCTCCCTAGTTTGTATTTTTTAGATTACACACATAAGTGATACTATGCATTATTTGTCTTTCTCTGTGTGACCTATTTCACTTAGTATCATGTCCTTCAAGCCCACCCATGTTCTTGCTAATGGCAAACTTTAGTTTTTGTTTTCATAATATTCCATTGTACATATATGCCACATCTTCTTTATTAGTTCATCTGTTGATGGACACACAGGTTACTTCCACATCTTAGCCATTGTAAATAATGCTGCTATGCACATTGTGGGACATGTACTTTTTTCAAAATAGTATTTCTGTATTTTTCAGATATATACTGAGGAGTGGAATTGCTGGGTCATATGGTAGTTCTGTTTTTGTTTTTTTGAGAAACCGCCATACTGTTTTTCTCAGTGACTACACCTGTTTACATCCCTACCAAGAGTGTATGAGGGTTCTGTTTTCTCCACATCCTCGCAAACTTTCTTCTTTGTGTTCATTTTGATGATAGCCATTCTGACAGGTGGGAGGTGATGTTTCATTGTTGTTTTGATTTGCATTTCTCTAGTGATTAATAATCTTGAGCATCTTTTCATGTGCCTGTAGGCCATCTGCATTTCTTCCTTGAAACAATGTCTATTTAGTTCTTGTGCCTATTTTTAATCAGTTTTTTTTATTTTTATGTTGAATTGTGTAAGCTATTTAAACATACTGGATAATAACCCACTATTGGCCAAATCATTTGCATATATTTTCTCCAATTCAGTAGCATTTCTTTTTATTTTGTCAATGGTTTCCTTTGATGTGTGTAGCTTTTAAATTAATTAGATCAAAATTTGTTTATTTTTTCTTTTATTTCCTTTGCTTTATGAGGCAAATCCAAGAAAAATACTCTTGTGGTGTATGTCAGAGTGTTCACCCATGTCTCCCTCTAGTTTTATGATTTCAGTCTTACATTTAAGCCTTTAATCCAATTTTAGTTTATTTTTGCATATGGTGTTAGAGAATTTTCTAATTTTATTCTTTTATATGTAACTGTCCAGTTTTTCCTTTAGCACTTATTGAAAAAACTGTCTCTTCTTTATTGTATATTCTTGCCTTCTCTGTCATAACTTAATTAACCATAAGTGTGTGGGTTTATTTCTGGGCTCTCAATTCTGTTTTATTGATCTGTGTCTGTTTTTCTGCCAGTACCATGCTAGCTTTGTAGTATAGACTAAAATCATAGCATGATTCTGTCAGCTCTCTTCTTCTTTCTCAAACTTTTGGTTATTCATAAAATAGTTTGGGTTTTCCATACAAATATTAAAATTTGTATTCTAGTTTTGTGGAAAAGGCCATTTATATTTTGATAGTGATTGCATCATATCTGTAGATTGCCTTGAGTAGTATGGTCATTTTAACTATATTAATTCAATCCACTCCAAGATCACAGTATATCTTTCCATCTGTTTGTTTTATCCTCAGTTTTTTTTTAATCAGAATATTATAGTTTTCTGACTACAGGTCTTTTACCTCCTTAGGTAGGCGTATTCCTAGGTGTTTTATTCTTTTAATGTGATGGTAAATGGGATTATTCCCTTAATTTCTTTTCCTGATAGTTCCTTGTTAGTGTATAGAAATGCAGCAGATTTCTATATGTTAATTTTGAACAGACCAATTATCAGTCACGAAATTGAATCAGTAATTTAAAAACTCCCCACAAATGAAAGGACTGGATAGATGAAATCCACAAAACATTTAGAGAAGAATTTATACCTATCCTTCTCAAACTATTCCAAAAAATTAGAGAGGAAGGAATACTTCCAATCTCATCTATGAAGTCACCATTATACTAAGACCAAAAACAGACAGTGATATCACACAAAAATAAAATTGCAAGCCAGGATCACTGATGAACATAGATGCAGTTTTCTTCAACAAAATGTTAACAAACCAAATCCAACAATGGATTAAAAGGATTATACGCCATGATCAAGTGGGATTTGTTCTAGGAATGCAAAGATTCTTCAGTTTTCACAGTTTAATCAATATGATACACCATATTGACAAATCAAAGAATAAAGACTATATGACCATCTCAATATATGGAGGAAAAAGTAATTGACAAAATTCTACTAAAATTCAACAACCATTTATGATAAAACTCTACAGAAAATAGTCATAGAGGGAGTCTAACTCACCATAATGAAGGCCATATATGACAAGCCCACAGCTAACATCATACTTACTATATGGCAAACAGTTTATTTCACTTTTGTCTGCTTTGAATTTGTCAGATGAGCTTCAGGGCTTTTCATTTGTTTTTAAGAACTAATGCCAAATTAGCAACTTCATTCAAAAACAGCAAAAGTGACTTTTAAAACTTCAAAACCTGAGCTAATTAAAATTTAATGACAGGAAAAAAAAGATCTTCACTAGAAGGTGAAGTTTAATAGTCACTTGCTTGATTTAGGTGCGTCCAAAGCAAGCAAAACATACACATTTGTATTCCATTCTCGTGAATCCTGGCAGCACAAAGCAAACAAATTCTGGCAGAGTTTCTAAGATCATAAAAATCTTGCATTTCATTGAAAACTATTTTTGTTTGGATTTTAAAAGCTGGCTTTGCTTTTATTATTTATGTTTTCTTTATGCATTTGAGTGTCACAAGCTGTTCTTACTAAAGAAAGTTTGGTCAGCATTCTTGGCAGGCTACAGATTTAGATTTAAAGAATCTTTACTATGCTACTATTTCCACCCTCCCAATCCTGTTTGATCATCCATTGAAAACAGTCTTTATCCAACACCAGTAGAAAGGTAATAAAATATGAACAATATGTAATCTAACTATAATTTTATTTTTAAACTAGAACTTGATAACATATTTAAAGAGGCTAAAGATATTTCTCATTTTCTCTCCATACACTCATCCTGATTATAGTATTATACCTTTTAGTATAATAATTGAAAATAATTTGACAAAAAAAGAAACCCTGATGTTTTGTGTGTTCATACTGATTGAAGGATAAAGGATCCATTTTTCTCTTATGCTTTATTCATTTTGCCATTGTCTTATTTTCCTTGTCTCCTACAAGTCACTGTATTTTCAAACTTGCAATAAGCTGTTTAATCCCAGTCAAATTGACATTATCATAAACATAATGTTTCATTCTTTGAGTGTATACGATCATTTGTATTAATAGCCCATATTCTTGATAAAACAATGGTACCATTTGTACAACAGACATGTTCCTATAGTGGTTACAAGTTCTTGTACCCTAAATATTTCTAGTTTCATATATATACTTATTTAATCATTGTATAGAATCATTAGACAATTTCAAGCTTGAAAAATAATGGTCATTTAATTTATTTTTTCCACTTTATAATATACCAAAAACAAGTTTGCCACTTTCCATATCGCATAATTATTATCATTATCTTTCCAAATTTTATCTGCTCTTAAAGCTCAAGCACTGTAAGAATGATTTCTGAACATACCTTTCATTATAAAAAGAAAGGTTATTTATTCCAAAGTAAATTATCTTCTTTTTCTTATGTTTCCCAGATTAGATATTTTAAAACACATCATGAGGTTATATTCTGAAAACCAAAGGTTTAAGATTCTGCATCTAAAGATAGGATTTCCTAATGGAAGTAACCTTTAAAACACATTATTGGAAAGATCAGCAAACAAGAAACTGCAGATAAAATTTAATGCTGTAGGACTGTGGCATCAAGTGACATCAAGTCTGTGAACAAGAATTCCCCACTTAGAGTTATGTTCACTCAGCAGATGATTTTATGAGAGATGTAGATACTAAGATCTGTGGATGCTAACTTACAGCCTTTAAAAAATGTAGTTAAATGCACACATGACAATTTAATATATAGTAAGAATTATGTGGAGCAGCATAAAAAGGAAACAACCTTATTTCATTTCTTTTCTTTTTCCTTTGGAAAACCTGCAGAAAATAAAACACCTTTAAAAAATTTCTTCTGTATATTGAGGCAATTATCATCTGTGGTCTGAAGTTTAAGTTTTATATCACCTACATAAATTCTTTTGACTTTTCTTTTATCTGTTTCAGTCTACTTCTCTGACATTTATGGGCCAGCAAATGGGCTCCCTATTGGCTAATTTAACACCTGCAGATTGGGCTCATTATAAGCATAAAATCTGAAGAACTGAGATGGTTAATACGCCTTACCCTAGTTCTGAAGATTCTACCTAGTCTGAAAGGTCTGTGGCAGTTGGGAACTCACTGAGTGAATTTTGAACACATATGTGCAATAGGTGATTGTCCCCATGTGATGATTCCAAGAGATTATGCTCCCTGATGATTTACTGCTGTATTTCTGAAATGGAGGATATTTCACATGTAAAGGATGCCTCTATTACTCGGGTTTAACCTCCCTAACTCAATGCATATTTATTAAACACTATTCATGGGCTGTTAGGAAAGTCTGGGTAGATGGAAGGTCACAAGATATAATCAGACCTAAAATGAACACAATATTCCAGGAAGTCGGTTATCTAATAGATGTGATAAGATACATGTGCTAACCCATTATTAAAAAGTTATATGTAAGTCCTTCTGTCCTAATACAGTGCAAGTGCCTAAGCATACCCAAGTTAAAGGGATATACAAAGTGGAATGGGGCTTCCCTGGTGGGTCAGTGGTAAAGAATCTGTCTGCAAAGCCAGAGATTTGGGTTTGATCCCTGAGTCAGGAAGATCCCCTGGAAAAGGAAATGGCACCCTTCTCCAGTATTGCTGCCTGAAAAATCCCATGGACAGAGGGGCCTGGCGGGCTAAAGTCCATGGGTCACAAAGAGTTGGATACAACTTAGTGACTAAACAACAGGAAACAACAACAAAGTGAAAAAGGATTAATCAAGTAAGATTTCTTAGAGAAATCATTACTTTAGCCAGGGTTTGGAGGAATCACGAGCACAGATTGGTGAGGGCAATTTGGCTACCTTGCAGTCAGCATCAATCTCATGAGGTATAAATCTATTAAATGGCCTCAGAGCATCATTTGTTTTACCTTTTTTAAAAAATCATGTATCATATTTGAGTTCTTTCTTTTGTTATTAAATTATTAAGATAATCTTCATGAAGGCAAAGACATAATGTTTTTATTCATAATTGTATTCCAAGAAGTTATCATTGTGTCTATCACAGTGGCCAACAGATAGGTATTTGTTGTTTCATTTAACAAAGGGGCAAACAAGTGAGTCATAAACAGGGTTCAACGTGTAAGTAGAAAACAACCCTTCACATTGCAAATATATTGTCTCCTAAATTTGGACTTAAAACACTTTTCTCCAGTTTAGGTATAGGTATAGTGATGCTTCTTTCTTCCTGGGGAATATGAGGTAGACCTATTTATAGGTTCTATATGTTGGTGCAAATTGTTGTCATATAACAACTCAAAGAAACAGCAAAAAGCACAAAACTAAAATTTAATATAAATTAGAAATTACTTCACTATCACATATTATTAATGAACCACCCAAGAACACAGAAAAAGTCCAGTTATAATAGATAAACTCTGCAAACAAACTGAGTTTCACAAAAGCAGATGACCAGCAAAAGGAATCAAGACTGCAGAATACTGAGTCGTCCTTTTTGGTGAAAGAATAGAGAAAATAATATTCATACAATTTCTAAACACTTAAGACTGTTGGTATCAGATTCAAATATAAATATCCAATAAATGAGAAATGTTAATAGAATATGTTTTGCCTTTTTAAGATATGTGTTACTACACTGGATAATAGGGACTCAATTCTTTTTCTTACTGGGACTGGGGATTTTAGATTTGATGTGATACAGCAGATGTGATAGAGCACAGGGTCATCTCTGAATGGTGGGTACTTGTGGAAGTGCTGAATTTTGAACTAAATTTTAGGAAGGATTAAGAGCTGGAATCAGGTGTGGGTGAGTTCATCCAGATAAAAGAAATATTATTAGTAAGTCATGTCAATGCCTAAGCATGGCATTGACATGATTAGGTTTGAATTATAGATGGTTTCCTTTGACAGCAATAGAGAGATTAAGGGGGCAGGCAGATATACAGAATAATTTTTTATAAACTGAATATACTTTTGTAAAATAGCAGTGAAATCAAGAAATGGGATGTTGTCCACACCCCAGAATTACCTGTCATGTTCCCTTCCAGTCACTACCCTGGAAAAACAGTCACAGGAAAACCACAGTTATAACTTCTAAGACATTTGTTATTTTTTGCACTGTGTGTGAATAGAATAATACATAATGTATTTTTTCGCTTCATTATTTTTCATTCCACATTAAATGTATGATATTTGGCCATAGAGTTGCATGATTTAGATATTTCTTCTTATTGGTGTGTAGGGGAATTCCCTGGTGGCTCAGAGGACGAAGCATCTGCCTGCCATGCGGGAGACCAGGGTTCTATCCCTGGGTTGGGAAGATCCTCTGGAGAAGGAAATGGCAACCCACTCCAGTATTCTTACCTGGAGAATCCCATGGACAGAGGAGCCTGGCCGGCTACAGTCCACGGGGTCGCAAAGAGTTGGACACGACTAAGCTGTGTAGTGTGACTATAACACCATTTATTCATTCTACTGTTGATAGGTATGCAGTTAGTTTCTAGGATTTTGACTATTTCAGATAGTGCTACTGCCATGAACATTCTAGTACATATTTTTGAGTGAACTTATGTGGATATTTCTTTTAGGTATAATCTAGAAGGAGAATTCCCAGAGCATGGGAACTGTGTGAATGTATGGTTTTAGTGGAGATTGCAAAACAGATTTTCAAAGGAGTTGTACCAATTTACACTTCCTCCAGGAAAGTAAGAGAGTTATTTACTGTTCTCCAAAACTTAATATTTTTATCATTGTTATTATTTGTCTTCACCATTCTGGTAGATTTTGGTGGCATATCGTGGTGTTTTAAGTTTCATTTACCAAACAATCAGAAAAATTTATCAGATTTTCTATTTTGTATTTCTGTGTGCTCTTTGTACATTCTGTTTATTAGTATTTTTTCAGAAATACTGTTGGGAATATATTATTCTATTCTATCTATTAACTTTTATCTCTCTTAATAGTTAACCTTATAAACAAAAGTTATTTTTTTTATGAAATCCTTTAATGATTAACACTTTGCATCAGGTACTTAAATCAATCTTGGTCTTCTCTAGTAACATGTACAGTCACCCAAATTTTTCTCTGAAGATTGTATTTCATATATATGAAATATATTTAAAGTATAATCTGACACCACTCTGAGTTCACTGTGTCATCTTGGGGATACAGTGTAGAATTATAAAGATATTGAGATTTTATGTTGTTTTTTTCTGGTCAGATTAGCATTATTTTTGAGGATTTTTCCCAGTTCAACCTGGTTGTCAAGTTTATTAGCAAATATGTTGGTAATTATTTCATATTTTCTCCTCTTTAAACCTGTCATATTTTTTCCCTGTTCAATCATTATGGTTATAATTTGTAGCTTTCCTTTCTTTCTGCTATTTTTCTTGAACAAATTGCCCAGAGGTTATCAAATATATATTTTTTTAAACTTTTGGCCTTCTTGAAATTTCCTGTTATATATTTGTTTTTAATTTAAAAAATACACAACTTGTAAAAATTAGAACACACATTTTAAACTTACATTTATAAAATATAAATAATTTTATTCACTCTTATTCACATTCACTTGATTCAAGTGAATATATATATATATATATGGAGATAAATATATCTGTCTTGTCCAGCGCTAAGTGATGTCTCTGCTTTTCAACACACTGTCTAGGTTTGTCATTGCTTTCCTGCCAAGAAACAAATGTCTTCTGATTTCATGGCTGCAGTTACCATCCACAGTGATTTTAGAGCCCAACAAGAGGAAATCTGTCACTACTTCTATCTTTTCCCCCTCTATTTGCCATGAAGTAATGGGGCTGGATGCCATGTTCTTAGTATTTTAATATTTAGTTGTAAGCTAGCGCCTTCGCTCTCCTCCTTCATCCCCGTCAAGAGGCTCTTTAAGTCTTCTTCGCTTACTGCTATTAGAGTGGTTTCATCCACATATCTGAAGGTGATGAGGTTTCTCCCACCTGTCTTATTTCCATCTTGTTACTCACCCAGCCCAGCATTTCTCATGATGTGCTAGCATATAGACTGAATAAGCAGGGTGACAGCAGACAGCCGTGTTGCACTCCTTTCTGAATCTTGAATCAATCAATTGTTCCATACAGGGTTCTAGCTATTGCTTCTTGACCAGCATTCAGGTTTCTCAGGAGACAGGTAAGATGGCCTGGTATCCCCATCTCTTTAAAAGCTTCCCACATTTTACTATGGTCCACACAGTCAAAGGCTTTTGCGTAGTCGATGAAACAGGTAGATGTTTTTCTGGACTTCCCTAGCTTTCTCTGTGATCCAGCATATGTTGGTAATTTGATCTCTGGTTCCTCTTCCTTTTCTAAACCCAGCTTGGACATCTGGAAGTTTTTGGTTCTCATAAGGCTGAAGCCTAGCATTCAAGATTTTGAGCATGACCTTACTAGAGATGAGTGCAGTTGTCCAATGATTTGAACGTTCTTTAGTACTACTCTTCTTGGGAACTGGGATGAGGATTGACCCTTTCTAGTCCTGTGGCCACTGCTGGGTCTTCCAGATTTGTTGACATATTGAATGAAACATCTTGATAGCATCATTCCTTTAGGGTTTTGAATAGTTCTACTGGACTTCTGTCACATCCACTAGCTTTATTAACAGCAGTGCTTTCTAATGCCCACTTGGCTTCGCTCTCCAGATTATCTAGCTCTGGGTGGCTGACCACACCATTGTAATCATCTGGTTCATTTGGATCTTTTTTATACAGTCTTTCCATGTATTCTTTCCATCACTACTTGATCTCTTCAGCATCTACTAGGTCTCTACTGTTTATGTCCTTTATTGTGCCTATCTTTGAGCAAAAGTTTCTCTTTATATCTCCAATTTATTTGAAGAGATCGCTAGTCTTTCCCTTTCTGTTGTTTTCTTCTAGTTTTATAGGCTGTTTATTGAGATATTACTTTGCCAACAAAGGCCCATCTAGTCAAGGCTATGGTTTTTCCAGTGGTCATATATGGATGTGAGACTTGGACTGTCAATAAAGCTGAGCACCAAAGAATTGATGCTTTTGAACTGTGGTGTTGGAGAAGACTCTTGAGAGTCCCTTGGACTGCAAGGAGATCCATCCAGTCCATTCGGAAGGAGATCAGTCCTGAGTGTTCATTGGAAGGACTGATGCTGAAGCTGAAACTCCAATACTTTGGCCACCTGATGTGAGGAGCTGACTCATTGGAAAAGACTCTGATGCTGGGAGGGATTGGGGGCAGGAGGAGAAGGGGACGACAGAGGATGAGATGGCTGGATGGCATCACTGACTCGATGGACATGAGTTTGAGTGAATTCTGGGAATTGGTGATGGACAGGGAGGCTCTCTGCTCTAACCCTTCCCTTATTATGACTCTGTGTGTGTATGTGTGTGTGTGTGTGTGTGCGCGCATGCATGCACACGCGAGTGTCATTCAGTCACATCTGACTCTTTGCAAACCTATGGAATATAGCCCACTGGGCTTCTCTGTCCCTTGAATTCTCCAGGTAAGGATACTGGAATGGATTGCCATTCCCTCCTCTAGAAGATCCTCCTGACCCAGGGATCATACCCAGGTCTCCTTCATTGCAGGCAGATTGTTTACCATCTAAGCCACCAGACAGCACACAAACTGTCAAATATCTCCATCTTTGGAGGAATTAACCTTTTTCCCTGTAATGATCCCATGCATACAGTATTAAAGATTAGTACATTTGGATACTTTTTCTTCTGTTAGTCTGCCTGTTTCAGTGTATTTAATTGACTTGTCTATGGAACCTTAGGAGGCTAAAGGGAAAGTCTTTCCTCCCCTACAACAGAATCCAGGACATCTGAGTTATTAATCATCAGTAGTAGGGAAGTCATGGCCTTCTTTCATAGCCTGTGCATTGGGGGATGAAAGTAGTAATCAGTACAGTTTTTACAGTTGGTTGTTTTATCAGTGCATGACAATGTACAGATCTTACGAAAACAAGACACTGGGTTTTGAACATTGTTTTTGAGAAGAGCATGGGTTAGTTGTTCCTTTTGTCTTTTTTTGCCTCCTTTTAAGAAAAAACAGTTGGTTTTTTGTTTTGCTTTGTTTTGCTGCATGGAAAGTTCTAGGATGACAGTATTCTCCTCATATCACTATATTGCTTTTCTTTCATTGCGTTTCTTTTTTGCTGAATTCTTTTATTTGAACAACAAGGAGCAGTTGTTTTGGTAAGATTTTTCTGATTAAAAACAAGCGCAATTGTTTAAAATTGATTAAAAATCTTAGAGCGCAATTAATAAAATAGCAAGCAATTGAGTTAAAGTGAAGAAAAGGTAGAAAATGTCTGAAAAAAATTTAGCCAGTTATTTTAAAAGTTAAGCAGATATCTACTCTCTGACCTTGTCATTCCACTCCTAGTTACGTATACCAGAGAACTGAAAATATAAGTACATTAAAAGTCTTGGAATAAAATGTTTATACAACACGTTTATTCATAGTAGACCAGAAGTGGTAATAACACAGATGTTTATCAATTGGAAAATGGATAAACAAACTGGAGTATAATCATAAAATTAAATTCCACTTACCCATAAGAAAGAATGAGCTACTGTTGCAACACCAAGAACATGGATGAATCTCAAAAACCATTACACTCAGTTGAAGAACTTTTACACACACACAAATATGTGTATGAGAATTTCTCTAGAATGGGTGAAACTAAACTGCAGTGATGTAAATAATATCAGTGTTGCCTTCTGAATGTTTAGCCAGTAGGGGAGTGGCTGATGGATAAGAGATAGGGAGATGTTCTGCAGTTACGGAAATTATCAATGCCCCGATAGTGACGTGGGCTGTATGAGCATATGGATTTTCAAAGTCTGTTAGTAGTTTTCAGATCTGAACCTTTCACTGTAAATAAATTATATTTTAGTAAAAAAGTTAAAATGAATGTGCAAAAAGCTTGGAGAAAAACTTCATAAAATGTGCTCATCATCATTACTCATCAGAGAAAGAAAAATTAAAATCACAGTGAAATAGGAGCTCACTAATATCAGAATGGCTAAAAAATGAAAAAGAATGTCAGTTGATGTTGATGGCAATATAGAGAAGAAAATGATAAAATGTTATTGAAAAATAGTTGGCAGGTTTTTAAAAATAAGATGCAGTGTATATACTTACTCTACTATCCAGTAATTTTATTCCTAGTTATTGAGTCAGTCTGAGTCATCTATGTTCCTGGAGGCAGATGGTAAAAGGGAGGGAATACTTCATGGAATTCTAAGTGAGGGCACTAAACTCAGGCACCCAAGAAGGCTGGACACTGAGGGGGAGTGTTCCATGCTCCAGTGACAGTAAGGCAGTGCTGGGGTGGAAGAGCTGAAAGGAGATGGTGACAACCTTTCCTGGCAGCCTGGGGAAAGTTATGGTAAAAGATCACACATCAGAGGTGATGGGATGGTTGGAAGTTTGGTTACTTTGAGAAAATAAGTGTGTTGATTTGGCAAATAAATCAGTACATGAGGAATAATTGGATTTACTATTATTATCTTACCTACTGAGAAATGATTTACAAACGAGGAGGGAAAAGTTAGAGCATTGAGGTTTTCTATTAGAATTGGAAATATGGGTGTGAACCCTTTTATAAAAAATACATAATCTAGTCATAATTATTCATGAATTCAGTATTTTAGAATTCACAGACTTGCTAAAATTTATCTGTAACCCCAAAATAAATATAGGATCTCTATGGTCATTCACAGACATGGACAGGACAGTAAACAGTTTGAGTTGCCTGATATGTGTGTTCCCTGCAGAGATCCACCAAGGCAACACTCTGCCTTCAGGTTTCATACTGTAAAAACCTTTTCTTTTCCTTATTTGAGTCTGTTTGAGTGATGTCAGTAGCTCAGTCCTGTCCAACTCTTTGGGACCCCATGGACTGGGGCCTGCCAGGTTCTGACCGTGGGATTTCCCAGGCAAGAATACTGGAGTGGGTTGCCATTCCCTTCTCCAAGGGATCTTCCTGATGCAGGGATTGAACCCCAGTTTCCTACATTTCAGGTAGACTTTTTGCCATCTGAACCACTAGGGAACCATGGTTTTAACATTTTTGTGCTTTTTCTTGGTGCTTTTGCTGTTTCCAAACTTAGTGCTGAAGTTTGTCTAGTATTCCTAAAGGCAAGAAGGCTGTGGTGTTTCTTATGGAGCAAATGTGTTAGACATACTCCCTTCAGGCATAAATCGTTGTGCTGCATATGGACACCTTATCTTTGACAAAGGAGGCAAGAATATACAATGGATTAAAGACAACCTCTTTAACAAGTGGTGCTGGGAAAACTGGTCAACCACTTGTAAAAGCATGAAACTAGAACACTTTCTAACACCATACACAAAAATAAACTCAAAATGGATTAAAGACCTAAACGTAAGACCAGAAACTATAAAACTCCTAGAGGAGAACATAGGCAAAACACTCTCCGACATACATCACAGCAGGATCCTCTATGACCCACCTCCCAGAATATTGGAAATAAAAGCAAAAATAAACAAATGGGACCTAATTAACCTTAAAAGCTTCTGCACAACAAAGGAAACTATTAGCAAGGTGAAAAGACAGCCTTCAGAATGGGAGAAAATAATAGCAAATGAAGCAACGGACAAACAACTAATCTCAAAAATATACAAGCAACTCCTCCAGCTCAACTCCAGAAAAATAAATGACCCAATCAAAAATGGGCCAAAGAACTAAATAGACATTTCTCCAAAGAAGACATACAGATGTCTAACAAACACATGAAAAGATGCTCAACATCACTCATTATCAGAGAAATGCAAATCAAAACCACTATGAGGTACCATTTCACACCAGTCAGAATGGCTGTGATCCAAAAGTCTACAAATAATAAATGCTGGAGAGGGTGTGGAGAAAAGGGAACCCTCTTACACTGTTGGTGGGAATGCAAACTAGTACAGCCACTATGGAGAACAGTGTGGAGATTCCTTAAAAAACTGGAAATAGAACTGCCTTATGATCCAGCAATCCCACTGCTGGGCATACACACTGAGGAAACCAGAAGGGAAAGAGACACGTGTACCCCAATGTTCATCGCAGCACTGTTTATAATAGCCAGGACACGGAAGCAACCTAGATGTCCATCAGCAGATGAATGGATAAGAAAGCTGTGGTACCTATACACAATGGAGTATTACTCAGCCATTAAAAAGAATACATTTGAATCAGTTCTAATGAGGTGGATGAAACTGGAGCCTATTATACAGAGTGAAGTAAGCCAGAAGGAAAAACACCAATACAGTATACTAACGCATATATATGGAATTTAGAAAGATTGTAACAATAACCCTGTGTACGAGACAGCAAAAGAGACACTGATGTATAGAACAGTCTTATGGACTCTGTGGGAGAGGGAGAGGGTGGGAAGATTTTGGAGAATGGCATTGAAACATGTAAAATATCATGTATGAAATGAGTTGCCAGTCCAGGTTCGATGCACGATACTGGATGCTTGGGGCTAGTGCACTGGGACGACCCAGAGGGAGGGTATGGGGAGGGAGGAGGGAGGAGGGTTCAGGATGGGGAACACATGTATACCTGTGGCGGATTCATTATGATATTTGGCAAAACTAATACAATTATGTAAAGTTTAAAAATAAAATAAAATTAAAAATAAATAAATAAATCGTCGTGCTGTTAGTCATGAGTTCAGTGCCAGTGAATCAGTGATATATTTTGAGTTTGATGGTTTTAAACAGAAACACACGTAACACAACAATGTTATATAACGACCAGTTGGTGAAAATGTGACCAGAGACTCACAGGAACCTAACCCCACATTCTCAGGGGTGGTGTTTCAATATTCCTTAATTTGGAATTTTCAGTGACCTGCTAGAATGTAACTACCATGAATAGTGAGCATAAACTTTGTATGGGAATGCATGTGAATTATATTCAGAGATGGGCATAGACTCATTGATACCATTTAGCAATGTTCTTGGTTTATAAATAGCATCTTCACTAAAGCATAAGAAATTTTGTCCAAGAACACCTTATATCAGAAAGGCAAGACATGCTCAAAGAATGATAAGACATGTCAAAAGTATATGAGAACCTAACTTGATGGATCTTTCATTGAGCAAGTCTAGGACAATTTGAGTATTAAAATCAATGACAATATCAGATGACACCCAGTATAATAAAACAGGAACCCATGAGTTCATACTAATATAAATAAATGAATGAGGAAAAGAACTCTTCTTCAATTAAATAACTAAAAAGAAAGAGGAAATGATAGTCATAATTTGGAAAATTGTAATGGTGGCAGAGGTTTTGCTAAGAAACAGTATGCTGGTGGAATACTGAAATCTGAACACAATGATGACATCACCCTAAAGAGACCTGACTTTGGTTTTAAGGAAACATCCTCCAGACTCAGAAAAGAGTCATAAAGCATGAAAAGCCTGCAAATTTGAAAGACTATTAAGGACATAAGAGAAAGGGATAGATTAAACAACTGTTTCAGACTGAAAGACAAAAAAATTAGAAGCAATACTGCTTTCTAGACAAGTGTCTGGACTAGAAGTGAGAAAGATACATTGATGTGATCACTGGCAAAATTTAAAAAGAGCCTATGGATTGGAAAGCAGCATTGTATATGGGACAGCTTCCTAAATGGATGAGTTGTATGGTGGAAAAAGCAAGAGAGTTCCAGAAAAACATCTGCTTCTGCTTTATTGACTATACCAAAGCCTTTGACTGTGTGGATCACAATAAACTGGAAAATTCTGAAGGAGATGGGAATACCAGACCACCTGACCTACCTTCTGAGAAACCCGTATGCAGGTTAGGAAGCAACAGTTAGAACTGGACATGGAACAACAGACTGGTTCCAAGAGGAAAAGAAGTACGTCAGGGCTGTATATTGTCACCCTGCTTATTTAACTTATATGCAGAGTCCATCATGAGAAACACTGGGCTGGAAGAAACACAAACTGGAATCAAGATTGCCAGGAGAAATATAATTAACCTTAGATATGGAGATGACACCACCCTTATGGCAGAAAGTGAAAAGGAACTAAAAAGCCTCTTGATGAAAGTGAAAGAAGAGAGTGAAAAGGTTGGCTTAAAGCTCAACATTCAGACAACGAAGATCATGGCATCTGGTCCCATCACTTCATGACAAATAGATGGGGAAACAGTGGAAACAGTGTCAGACTTTATTTTTTGGGGCTCCAAAATTACTGCAGATGGTGAGTGCAGCCATGAAATTAAAAGACACTTACTCCTTGGAAGGAAAGTCATGACCAACCTAGATAGCATATTGAAAAGCAGAGACATTACTTTGCCAACAAAGGTCCATCTAGTCAAGGCTATGGTTTTTCCAGTAGTCATGTATGGATGTGAGAGTTGGACTGTGAAGAAAGCTGAGCCCCGAAGAATTGATGCTTTTGAAGTGTGGTGTTGGAGAAGACTCTTGAGAGTCTCTTGGACTGCAAGGAGATCTAACCAGTCTATTCTAAAGGAGATCAGCCCTGGGATTTCTTTGGAAGGAATGATGCTAAAGCTGAAACTCCAGTACTTTGGCCACCTCATGCGAAGAGTTGACTCATTGGAAAAGACCCTGATGCTGGGAGGAACTGGGGGCGGGAGGAGAAGGGGACGACAGAGGATGAGATGGCTGGATGGCATCACTGACTCGATGGACGTGAACTCCGAGAGACAGTGAGGGACAGGGAGGCCTGGCATGCTGCGATTCATGGGGTCACAAAGAGTCAGGCACGACTGAGCGACTGAACTGAATGTCAGAGAGGATTGTTTTTATAAGATACACACTGGAGTCTCTTAAGAGTAATAGGGCATCAAAACAGAAAATGACTCTTCCAATCTATTTTCTTTCCCTCCCTCCTTCCCCGCCCCGTTCCTTCCTTGCATCCATACTTCCATGTAGTCTGTAAGAGAGAACAATGTTAATTAATCTTTTTACTCTGAGAAAATCCTTAAAATAATTCTTAGGTTTCCTACAAACAAAATATTTCATGACTCTCAGTAATTGAATAATATAAGTTTGTTGTGGATATAATATTACAATAATAATTTTCAGTACTATTTTAAGTTGAGAAATATTTTCCTATGACTATCTTTATTTTGGCCAATTCTTTATTCTGCTCTTTTTATATGTTACCTCATTCCTGTAAATTATAGCCACTTTAAGTCAGTGAGGTAGGTAAAGGAAATTTTAGTTTTTTTAATTAAAAAATTATGTATCCAAGTAAGTCTGTATTCTTATCACAACTTTCTGCTAAACAAGTTCCTAATGAAGTAGATGTATAATACACGATTTTTAAGGGTGATTTTATGTTTCCCCCTTTTTAACACTTAAAACTTTTCTTAGAGAAAAAAAAGAAAAGAGGCGTAGCTTACCCCTCTTGACTTTTACTTTGTTTCTTTGTACAAATTTAAAAAACTTAAAAGGCAGACAGTA
Source organism: Bos indicus x Bos taurus (assembly GCF_003369695.1). Lineage (NCBI taxonomy): Eukaryota > Metazoa > Chordata > Mammalia > Artiodactyla > Bovidae > Bos > Bos indicus x Bos taurus. The sequence goes on from NC_040079.1 coordinate 85,418,153, forward strand.
TGTCTTTGTCAAACTATCAGTTCAGTTCAGTCGCTCATTCAGTCGTTTCTGACTCTTTGCTACCCCATGAATTGCGGCACATCAGGCCTCCCTGTCCATCACCAACTCCCGGAGTTCACTCAAACTCACATCCATCGAGTCAGTGATGCCATCCAGCCATCTCATCCTCTGTCGTCCCCTCTCCTCCTGCCCCCAATCCCTCCCAGCATCAGAGTCTTTTCCAATGAGTCAACTCTTCGCATGAGGTGGCCAAGTACTGGAGTTTCAGCTTTAGCATCATTCCTTCCAAAGAAATCCCAGGGCTGATCTCCTTCAGAATGGACTGCTTGGATCTCCTTGCAGTCCAAGGGACTCTCAGGAGTCGTCTCCAACACCACAGTTCAAAAGCATCAATTCTTCGGGGCTCAGCTTTCTTCACAGTCCAACTCTCACATCCATACATGACTACTGTCAAACTATGGCTTAAGGTAAAATAGCCTTTCATTTTTTTGAGATAAGCTAAATACATTTAATTTAAATAAAAGTTGAAATTTGATTCTGATTAATGTTATTGGCAATAGCAAATTTACTCAACCTTAATCAAAAGTAACATGGATACAAATTAGTTTAAAACACAGATTTATTTAAGACTTTGACAAAACATTCTTTCCTTGAGTGATATCATAGGGGCTAGTAAGTAGGCATGTAATTACAAAATTATCATATAAAGACATTGCTTTTTTTAACTTTTTATAGACCTATGAATAAAATTATTTCTTTAGATACTAAAAATAATGAATAAAACTTCTTTGTGAAATTTGTGCTTAGACTTTGTTGCACAAAATACTCAATTTTCAGTCAAAATTGAGATAAATACAAAGGGATTTATTTTCAATTGAAATTAAATGAATTTAATATTGTTCAAGATACTTGTTAAAACAAAGTAGCTTGCTCACACTTATAGGAAGCTAAAAACAGTAGCAGAATATTCTTATGCTTTCTTATAAATGGCAGGATATTCTTTCACATAGAAATTGTGAAGATATTTATTGCATGCTTAAGACAGCAGTAAATCTCAACTTGAGTGTAATAACAGTACAACTCTCTGACGTCTTTATCTTCTCTCAGTATTCTGTTGTCTGAGCAGAAGTTTCAGAAAAGAGGTCACACCCATTCAGTCTAGGAAGAGGGAAAGTAAATGCTGTTAATTTTGTGCTGTAGCTCTTCCCATCTTTGGGTAGAAGTTGAGTGTTGTTAGTTTTCTTCCATAATCTAATGCCTAAGGAAGAATGGAAATGTTTCAAGATTTTTTATAGGGAGTTTTGTTTGTTTTGTTTTGTTTTTTGCAACATGATTTTCCAAAGATTTAGTTTCCCTTTAAATCCAAGTATCTTGTCACCTGAAGTCAGAACATTTTCTCCGAGGCCTTGCAGAGACACATTCAACTGATTTATTGTTGAAAACTCTGTCTTAACCAGCCTAGTTTTTTAAATTCATTCTATATTTTCAAAACACCAAGCAAAATCTCAAGAAAATTTTACAAAAAAAGCTCTTAAAAAATTTATTCATCTTTCAGCTAAATCATCCTGTCACAAAACCTTCCTCTGTTAAACCATCAGATTTCTTTACTTAGCAGAAGATTATGTTCTCTTTGTCGACATTTGCATATAATTTTAAAATATGTTAAATGAACTGGTCTTTGATAAGTAAAGTTATCCATTTTGTAGTGTTATCCAGAACTTTTATTATTTTATCATTAAGAATTGCTAATCCAGCATTTCCACTCCTGGGTATTAATCTGAAGAAAATGAAAATACTACTGAAATGGATATATGCACCCCCATGCTCATTGTGGCATTATTTACAATAGCAAAGATATGAAACAACCTAAGTGTTCAGCTATGAATGAATGGATAAAATGCAATGTATACATGTACAATAGAATATTATTTGGTCATAAAAAAGAAAGAATCTTGGCATTTTGAACAATGTAAGTGAACTTTCGGACAATTATCATAAATGAAATGTCAGGCAAAAGAAAGACAAACACCATTTGATTTCACTCATATGTGGAATGTTTGAAGAAAAAAACTCAGAGACACAGAAAACAGTTTAGTAGGTGCTAGAGGCTAGGAGAAAATAGGTGAAGCAGGTCAAAAAGTACAAATTTCTACTAATAAAATAAGTAATAGGGATATAATGCATAAAATGTGACTATAATTAATAATACTATATGGCATACTTGGGGCTTCCAATATAGCACTACTGGTAAGGATCTGCCTGCAAATTCAGGAGACATAAGAGATGTGGGTTCGATCCTTGGGTTGGGAGGATCCCATGGAGGAGGGAATGGAAATCCACTCCTGTATTCTTGCCTGGAATATCCATGGGCAGAGGAGCCTTGTGGGCTGCACTCCAGGAGGTCACAAAGAAAGAATTGGGCATGAAGAAGCACAAGCTGGAATCAAGATTGCTGGGAGAAATATCAATAACCTCAGATATGCAGATGACACCACCCTTATGGCAGAAAGTGAAGAGGAACTAAAAGCCTCTTGATGAAAGTGAAACAGGAGAGTTAAAAAGTTGGCTTAAAGCTCAACATTCAGAAAACGAAGATCATGGCATCCGGTCCCATCACTTCATGGCAAATAGATGGGGAAACAGTGGAAACAGTGTCAGACTTTATTTTTGGGGGCTCCAAAATCACTGCAGATGGTGACTGCAGCCATGAAATTAAAAGACGCTTACTCCTTGGGAGGAAAGTTATGACCAACCTAGATAGCATATTCAAAAGCAGAGACATTACTTTGCCAGCAAAGGTCCATCTAGTCAAGGCTGTGGTTTTTCCAGTGGTCATGTATGGATGTGAGAGTTGGACTGTGAAGAAGGCTGAGCACCTAAGAATTGATGCTTTTGAACTGTGGTGTTGGAGAAGACTCTTGAGAGTCCCTTGGACTGCAAGGAGATCGAACCAGTCCATTCTAAAGGAGATCAGTTCTGGGTGTTCATTGGAAGGACTGATGCTAAAGCTGAAACTCCAGTACTTTGGCCACCTCATGAGAAGAGTTGACTCATTGGAAAAGACCCTGATGCTGGGAGGGACTGGGGGCAGGAAGAGAAGGGGACGACAGAGGATGAGCTGGCTGGATGGCATCACTGACTCGATGGACGTGAGTCTGAGTGAACTCCGGGAGTTGGTGATGGACAGGGAGGCCTGGCGTGCTGCGATTCATGGGGTCGCAAAGAGTCGGACACGACTGAGAGACTGAACTAAACTGAAGTGAACTGAAAGTGACTTAGCATGCACACATATAGCATATTTGTAAGTTGCTAAGAGAGTAGATTTTCAGAGTTTTTATCACAGGAGAGAAGAGATAAAAAAATAACTGTTGACACTAGCGTGTCTCTGTGAAGAATGCAGTTCTATATTTTAATGTTTGGATTTCCGTTATTTTTTAAAACAGTTGAAACGTCTGAAACAGACTATTGATGGGGCACTATAAATGCCAATATCAATATATTCTCTCTCTAAGACAGACCTTTCCTCTCAGTATAAAGACAAAAATGCTAGATACATCTGTATCTTTGGTTGTCTCAGAAGTACTTTGCAACAAAACAAAAGTTTTAATTTCATCATTTACAAAAGTTGAAAATACTACAGCATAACTTTTGCTAAAATTTGTTTATTCATCACCTGAATAGAAAAACTGCTGTTTTTCAGTTATTATACAAAACCTTTTCAGCATCATGTTGACTTTTCCTGCTGTTTGAGAATGTAATCTGAGAAATTATACACCGCAATTTGTCCTAGAATTTTGCTTTCTATAATTTTACATGCTTGTATTATTAGATTCTCTCCAGTGGTATCACTTTCCCTTTGCTGGGCATTAATAATTTACTGAATGACTTGCTTCCTAATACTTTTTATTAAACCTGACTTTTTAATAATAAAAGCTTTCCTTTCATATGTTCTAAGATTCCAGTGACACTTTTAAATAATCAGTTCTTTTGTGTAAAAACCAGCTCCATCCTCCAATCACACCCTGGAGTATTGAATCCCCATCAACACACCACAGCAAAGTACACAGATTCCCTGGATCATTCTTTCATTATCTAATTGTTGAATGTCTCATACATTTGAGAATTTGAATTGAATTCAAATTGAATTCAAATTCAAATTGAATAATTTGAAGAAATCCTAAAACATGCCAGAGAGAGAAAATATATATAATATGAACAAATCTTCCTCAGTGAATATCTTTTGAGAAATCTGAAAAGACATAATATAAAAAGAAATGGTGATGCTATTCAAAAGAAAAGAAATGAGATACAGAAACAGAAGTACTGAAAAGTAAAATTAAGTGAAAGTATGGTTGCTGAAAAAAAGAGTCTAAAATATAGTACTTGAATGCAGTCTCAAAAATTACAGAATGATCTTGGTTTGTTTTCAAGGCAAACCATTCACCATCACAGTAATACAAGTCTGTGCCCCAAACACTGATGCCAAAGAAGCTGAAGTTGACCAGTTCTATGAAGACCTGCAATACCTTCTAGAACTAACACCAAAAAAAAAAAAAAAAGATTTTCTTTGCATCATAGGGGATTGGAATACAAATGTAGGAAGTTGAGAGATACCCAGAATAACAGGAAAATTTTTCAGTGGAGTACAAAATGAAGCAGGGAAAAGGCTAACAAAGTTTTGTCAAGATAACACATTGGTCACAGAAAACACCCTTTCCAAAAATCTGAGAGGTGACTCTACACGTGGACATCACCAGATGTCAACATCAGAATCAGACTGATGATGATCTTTGCAGCCAAAGATGGAGAATCTCTATACAGTCAGTAAAAACAAGACCTGGAACTGACTGTTGTGGCTCAGATCATGAGCTCCTTATTGCAAAATTCAGGCTTAAATTGAAGACATTGGAGAAAAACTACTAGGTCATTCAGGTATGACCCGAATCAAATTCCTTATGATTGTACAGTGGAGTTGATGACTAGATTCACAAGATTAGATCTGGTAGACAGTGTGCCTGAAGAACTATGGATGGATGTTCATATTATTGTACAGGAGGAGGCAGTGACCAAAACTATGCCAAAGTAAAAGAAGTGCAGGAAGGCAAAGTGGTTGTCTCAGGAGGCTTTACAAAGAGCTGAGGAAAGAAAAGTGAAAGGAAATGTAGAAAAGGAAAGGTATACCCAAAGAATGCAGGGTTCCAGAGAAATAGCAAGGAGAGAGAACAAAGCCTTCTTCAATGAACAATGCAAAGAAATAGAGGAAAACAATAGAATGGGAAAGACTAGCGATCTCTTCAAAAAAATTGGAGATATCAAGGGAATATTTCATGCAAGGATGGGTATTATAAAGGACAGAAACATTAATGACCTAATAGAGGCAGAATAGATTAAGAAGTGGTGGCAAGCATACACAGAAGAATTTTACAAAAGTCTTAATGACCCAGATAATCTAGAGCCAGACATCCTGAAGTGTGAAGTCAAGTGGGCTTAGAAACCATTACTAAGAACAAAGCTAATGGATGTGACAGAATTCAAGCTGAGCTAATTAAAATCCTAAAAGATGATGCTGTGAAAGTGCTATACTCAGTATGTCAGCAAATTTGTAAAACTCAGCAGTGGCCACAGGACTGGAAAAGGTCAGTTTTCATTCCAATCCCAAAGAAAGGCAATGCCAAAGAATGCTCAAACTATGTACATTTGAACTGATTTCACTTGCTAGCAAGAGTATGCTCTAAATCCTTTAAGCTAGACTTCAGCTGCACATGAACTGAAACTTTAAGATGTCCAAGCTGGGTTTCAAGCAGGCCAAGGGACCAGCTATCAAATTACCAACATCCATTGGATCACAGAAGAGCCAAAGGAATTCCAGAAAAACATAATTTCTGCTTCATTGACTATGCTAAATCCTTTGACTGTGTGGATCACAACAAACTATAGAAAATTCTTAAAGAGATGGGAATAGTAGACTACCTTACCTGCCTCCTGAGAAATCTGTATGCAGGTCAAAAGCAACAGTTAGAACCAGACATGGAACAATGGACTGGTCAAAGTTGGGAAAGGAGTGCATCAAGGCTGTATATTGTCACCCTGCTTATTTAACTCATATGCAGAGTACATCATGTGAAATGCTGGGCTGGATGAATCACAAGGTGGAATCAAGACTTCCAGGTGAAATAACAACAACCTCAGATACACAGATGACACCCTAATGGCAGAAAGCAAAGAGGAACTCTTGATGAAGAGTGAAAGAGGGGAGTGAGAAAAGCTGGCTTAAAACTCAACATTCAAAAAACAAAGATCATGGCATCTGGTCCCATCACTTGATGGCAAGTAGAAGGGGAAAGAGAAGGCAATGGCACCCCACTCCAATACTCTTGCCTGGCAAATCCCATGGATGGAGGAGCCTGGTAGGCTGCAGTCCATGGGGTCGCTAGGAGTCGGACATGACTGAGCGACTTCACTTTCACTTTTCACTTTCATGCACTGGAGAAGGAAATGGCAACCCACTCCAGTGTTCTTGCCTGGAGAATCCCAGGGACAGGGGATCCTGGTGGGCTGCCGTCTCTGGGGTCTCACAGAGTCGTACACGACTGAAGTGACTTAGCAACAGCAGAAGGGGAAAAAGTGGAAGCAGTGATACAGTTTCTTTACTTGGGTTCTAAAATCATTGTGGACAGTGACTGCAGTCATGAAATTGGTGCCTTGCTTTTTGGAAGGAAAGTTATGACAAACCTAGACAGCATATTGAAAAGCAGACATCACTTTGCAGAGAAAGATCCATATAGTCAAAGCTGTGGTTTTTCCAGTAGTCTTGGATGTGCGAGTGTGAGATGATGTGAGTTGTGAAGTGTGAGAGTTGGAATATAAAGAAGGCTGAGCACTGAATAATTGATGTTTCAAACTGTGGTGCTGGAGAAGATTGTTGAGAGTCCCCTGGATAGCAAGGAGATCACACCAGTCAATCTGTGAATTCTCTGGAAAGTTTGTTGCTAAAGCTGAAATTCCAATACTTTGGCCACCTGATGGGAAGAACAGACTCACTGGAAAAGACCTTGTTGCTAGGAAAAATTAAAAATTAAAAGGAAAAGGGACTGACAGAGGATGACATGGTTAGATACCGTCACTCACTCAATGGATATGAATTTGAGCAAACTCTGGGATATAGTAGAGGACAGAGGAGACTTTTGTGCTACAGTCAATGAGGTCACAAAAGGTTGGACCTGACTTAGCGACTGAACTGCAACAATACAGTTGCCAAAAATTAGTTAGCAGAAAGAACAAATGGACAATATATCCAGAAAGTAGAAATGAGTAACAGATGGAAAATATAAGGTAAAAGATGGTAAAGGAAACAGAAAATTAGTGTAAGGTATCCAAAATATCTGAAGATCAGCCCTGGGATTTCTTTGGAGGGAATGATGCTAAAGCTGAAACTCCAGTATTTTGGCCACCTCATGCGAAGAGTTGACTCATTGGAAAAGACTCTGATGCTGGGAGGGATTGGGGGCAGGAGGAGAAGGGGACGACAGAGGATGAGATGGCTGGATGGCATCACTGACTCGATGGACGTGAGTCTGAGTGAACTCCGGGAGTTGGTGATGGACAGGGAGGCCTAGCGTGCTGCGATTCATGGGGTCACAGGGAGTCGGACACGACTGAGCGACTGATCTGATCTGATCCAAAATATGTCTAATAGGGGCTCTAGAAAGGGCAAAATGAAGAAATGTGTTTTCTTTTAGGTGGAGCATCCCAAAGCCCAGGAAAACTAATTGAAATGTAAATCTTAATTTTGTGTTAAACAGTTGTGAAATAGAAATTTTAAAATTTAGATTTGTTTTTATTGTCAAGAGGAATTGGAGTGAGGGGGTATAAGAGGTTTGGAAAATAGTTACCTTGCAAAGGAGTAAAAACTTGAATAAGCATTGATGTCATAATCAATACTAGGTAGTAGGTAACAATGGAAATTCTGAGAGGCTATTTTCAACCAGGTGTTCCATACACAATTAAGAGGAAGGTGGGGGGAAGCTTTACCGGAAATAGTAATTATAGAATACTTTCTGAGCTAGCAGAGAAAACAATTTACATAGTGATATCAAGGTTAGCATTGTGTCCTGATTTAACTAAAAATAATAAGACGTAATTGAAATTGGAAGGTGAGTGAGAAAATTGAGAATGTTTTGAGAAATAAATCTACCATAGTAGAGAAAATCAATGAACCAAAATTAATAATACAAGCATTCAGTTTTTAAATACTTTCACTTTTCATTTTCATTCATTGGAGAAGGCAATGGCACCCCACTCTAGTACTCTTGCCTGGAAAATCCCATGGATGGAGGAGCCTGGTGGGCTGCCGTCCATGGGGTCTCACAGAGTCGGACACAACTGAAGCGACTTAGCAGCAAAGCTAGCATGGAACAGGAAATTTGCTTGATATTAAAAGTCCTACTGCTTTTTTTTTAAGCACTTAAGATTTTTTTGGATAATTTTCAAACCAGTTTTTCTCATAAGGTGATCATTAACATAACCAATTTCAATTTTCTCATTCCATAACAACTTTGTTGATACTCCTAACTACAGTGTCAAAAATAGTGGCAAATATCATGCATAATTATGTTAACAATAAGTAAAACATATGGAATGACTCCTGGACAGCATCTTCCTTTATTCTTTTTAAAACCCAAATGACGTTGTTTTGCTAGATAAAAGTCTTCTTTTCCTTCCTGGTGGTTTGGTATGTAAATGCAAGCTGTTGTAATGTTTTGATTTGGTTTTTAAAGAAGCCATTATAGAGCATTTTCTTTCTTTCATCATTCCAACTCCAAGCTAGAAGGCACTAACAGGCCTCAAGGTACAGAGCCATAGAATTTCCTTCTGGAACTTTCAGATTTTCCTTGAAAAATGAAGGCAGTTGTTTGCCTAAAATTTTTTCAAGAAATAATGCAACAAAAACCAGTGATATCTCATTTGCATCAGCCTCACAGACTTTCTAGCATCCTCGTAGAGTATGTTAATCAAACGCAGGCATCTGCTGTTATTCCGAGAGCAAATTTATAAACTAAATTCTCAAAATTATAGACTGAAGTCAGTCTGAATTAGCTTCAAAGTTAACTCATAACTTAGAATATCTTGAGCAAGTACTTATTCTGTCCATTTCTGGTTTCCTTGTACGGTTAACATACAGAAGTAAGTAAGTGTTAGTCATTCAGTCGTGCCCTACCCTTTGCGGCCCATGGATTCCAGCCCACCAGGCTCCTCTGTCCATGAGATTTTCCAGGCAAGTATACTGGAGTGGGTTGCCATTTCCTTCGCCAGGGGATCTTCCCAACCCAGGGATCAAACCCGGGTCTCCTGCACTGCAGGCAGATTCTTTACCCAGTGAGCTACAAGGTTAACAGTATTAAGCTTTTCTATCTTCTGTATATGTTGTGAAGTTACATGTAAATGGCCTTGTACTATTCCTGGCATAGTTTCAGTCTGTAAGTAGTGGCAGAGCAGTGCTGTAGTTGCTGCCCCTGATGGTTCTGATAAACTTTATAATCATTGCAAACCCCAGTTTTTTCAACAGAGCTTTTTGTTTTTTCTGAGAGTTAGTTGACAGATAGGATATCACTAATTCTCCCTTCAAGCTAAAAATATGCATGTCTGCAGAAATGTCAACAGTAGACAGATAGTTATGCCGAAAGAGATGACGTTATGAGAAATTCAAGGTATGGCCGCAGAGGAATATAACTACATTCCTATGGCACTTATGGAATGAATTTATAGCTAATTCCAAATGAGCTGCTACTCTGAAGAGATGTCAGTGCTTGAGAACAGGTGTCAGGTAGCTGATGACTTAGACAGACAATATATATTTGATAAGTTTCAGTATATCTTAGAAAATATTTATTTGTACTCATTTTACTGATACCATAGGGCAAAGATATGAATTGAAGAAAAATGCATAGTTATAAGAAACACAAATTTACTCATACTGCTCCTTATACATACATAAGAAATTTAGCATTTTGGTTTTTGGTAAAGATCCAAATTTACTCACAGCTTTATACCTTGATGGACTTGAAACAGGGAAATAAAATATAGCTTTATGTGACTCCACAGTCTCTACAAATATAAAAGCCTGGAGTAATGATATAGTCACTTTTATATTAATGTTCGGCCTCTCAAATGCCGTCATTGTGTTCTGCAATTCATGACATACCAATTGACAACCTCATGACATGCCCGTTTCTTCAGCGTTCTCATAGTGACAGGAGTAAGAAGGCCTTGACTCTTCCTGGGCTTTTCAGTTCCCCTTCCGTCTATGCTGTGGTGTAGCTGGCTTAGGTAACCGCTGAGATGTGACATCCCAGCAGGTCTTTGGAGGGCGATAGTCTAGGTGCCGTGAGACAACTGTGTGTCCCTAGTCGTCAAATCCTTCTTTTGATTTGTGTCAGCCCATGTACGATTCTTTTAAGCTCTCCATTCCCGAAGTGAAATTTCTGGATCTTTCTGTGTCCCACACGCATTTTTACAGGAACTCAGGACAGAGACCTTAGGCTTACTGTGGAGCTCCATTGGTATGGCTGCACCTTCGTTTGCTACGTGTTGGATATTCAACCCAAGAAACTGTATTTCCTACAAGTTAATTGAATTAAAGTCCCTAGGGGAGGGTACCATGTTTATCAATCTTTATTTCTGTCTTAAATTCCTCAAATCCTGATAATAGAGTACAGTATTGATTAGCTGCTGCTGCTAAGTCGCTTCAGTCGTGTCCGACTCTGTGCGACCCCATAGACCGCAGCCCACCAGGCTCCGCCATCCCTGGGATTCTCCAGGCAAGAACACTGGAGTGGGTTGCCATTTCCTTCTCCAATGCATGAAAGGGAAAAGTGAAAGTGAAGTCGCTCAGTCGTGTCTGACTCTTCTCGACCCCATGGTCTGCAGCCTACCAGGCTCCTCCATCCATGGGATTTTCCAGGCAAGAGTACTGGAGTGGGGTGCCATTGCCTTCTCCAATTGATTAGCAACAATTAATAATAATTAACTGAATGAAACAAGCATAAGTCAATGTGTTGGGCAAGCTAATTAAGTGAGGAATGGAAAGAGATATAATATGGGAAATCACAGTAAAGGTAAAGACTAGATTCAATAAATACATGATTTTGTTGGGTGCCAAACGTGAACTCATTGAGATGTATCATTTCCAGATATGATGAAAAGCATAGTCAAGCTCTAGTAGAAGGTAAATTAAATGATATAAAAGTGACCTTGAAATATGTAGAAGTGATTGAGCAAATCTGGTCTCAGGTGCCAGAAGGTTCATTGCTGCTGATATTGAAGTTGTAAAAAATTTTAGTGAAGTGGCTATGGGAACTTTCAGCTTGCTGATGAAGGCATCAAGGAGAGGGGTTGAATTTTGAGTGTCCTGTCACAGACTCCACTTGTGAAGCTAAAATTAAGGTTTACTGAAGATTTTCAAAAAGTGATTGCTGGTTAGTGGTGGCAGAAGTGTGATCTACAATTAGCATGGGAGTCTACGGAGAATCCTTAATGACCCAGGAAAGTAGAAAACACCACACTCTCCAGTGAAGAAAGCTGAAAGAGAAAGTAAAATTTCAGTTAAAGCAAAGAAGTTGAATTATTGTTTACAGAAATATTTAACAATACTAGAAAATATGTTTTAATAGTATACTGTTATCTTGATGCTCATTGGAAAAGCCCAGTGACACCTAGGCAGATGGAAGGAGGAAGATGAGTATTTAACGTTATAGTGGTACAAGTAGTCCGTCAAGTGGTAGGGAGGCAGTTTCCCTTGGTAAATAAGATGAAGGAAGCAAAAGCACAGGAAGAAATTCATAGTGGCATGAATTGATAGTGGCTTGGAGAGGTGTGCACAAAATCAGTAGGAGTTGAACTGGTGAGAATATTGGAGGGTTAACAAGACCCTGATGGCTTCAGTTTTTGTGTGACAGAATTGCTCATAGATCTTGTGATAAGCAGCTATCTCAAATAAGCCATGAAAAATGTCATATATTAAAGCTTTGTTTAGGAATAGTTATGTGTATTGTGATTAGTGCTGTCGTGTTCATTCATGTGCTTTTGTAAATGAAGGGCTAATGCACTAAATGGAGGCAGCTGTCTATTTTTCTTAAACTGTACACTTTATTTCTTAGGCCCAGAATATAGGCTAGTATTCGGTGAACAGTTTTATTCATTGCTCTTTAACTAAACCATGAACATCTGTAATAAATAGAAGTAAAGTCAACAAATACAAGTAAATTCAAAACTGAGTCACATGGTGACTTTTGCAACTCTTAAGAATCTAAATACTGATAAAATGGCAATACAGAGTACCTTCAAAGTCATAAAACAGAGGATGGACACCAAAGATTGTCTGGCAGATCCATTATTCTAATAATTTTTCTTTACTCTGAGACATTAAAATGAAATTTTGGTTTCCAAAAGTTTTACAACCCATTTTCCTTTAAAATTAATTTTTAAGATTTTATAGAAAAACATTTTTTCAATCTCTTCTCTTTTAGTCTAGATGGGGCAGTTTTTCTCTGCCCTGTCCTTCATTTGAGTTCTCCTAATACCTTTCAAATTTATTATTTGTATATAATTTCTATTTAGAAATTCTCTAAGAGATCCCTTTATGAGTTCCACAGGTTCCTTGGGCACTGAGTGGGAATGTCACTTCCTACCCCACCCATCTTACCCCCATTTTATAAAAGAAAAGAGCATTGTATGATGAGTTTACATGGTGTGTTCATGTAGATTAATGGAGCCAAAGTAAGAAACTAAGCTTTCTAATCCAATTTGATACTATGTATAAAATTTTTATTACTCTCTATTTCCTCCCTTTTATATCCAAAATCTGGCATCACCTTCAAACTGCAATTTCTTTGTACCTCAGATGTAAAAATCCCTTTTTTCTCATGCCAACTTGTCACTGATCTTCTCAGTGTGGCTTTAATTGACATCCTTTTTTCTATCTGTTCATTGTCAGTATGTAAAACAAAATTATTTCTCTGCCTTAATTGTATGCAGCATCCTATAATCAGCTCATCCTAGAATTATGGAATCACATGCAAATTATAGATTATGCTCAGAAACTAAAGATTTTCCCAATTCAAGGAGTAACCATGAGCTTGCTTTGCATACTCTCCTACAATAGAATAAAATACCATCACTTAACACACAATCCCTATATAGAGTAGAATATAAAACAGTTCCTCAAAGAGACTTCATTATATTTCCTCGTTTTTTTTTTATTTCTGCTTAATTGTATTCCATTTTTTTTCAATACTTCATTGGCAAAGAGAGAATCTAAATACATCAGAATCAGTTGTTTATCTTTCTCTACAAGACAAGTGAGAGAAGCCAGCATGGAATACTAACTTGACTTAGTCAAGATTTACATATTTGAATTCTGATTTGGCATCAACTTCCTTGAAACCTTGTGAGATCATATGAGCCTCAGTTTCCACAACAGTGAAAGAGTATGGTCTTCACTGTACCACCTGTCTTTGCAGGGTTAAAGTTAGTAGTATAGATCTCTGAAAAATATAGACTTCAGAGATGCAGTGTATCCACAAAATTTCTGCTCTATTTCAGCTCTGACTATTCTACAGGAAAAAAAGAACAAACTAAATTCTATGAAACTCCAAACTTGATTAATTTCAAATCTTTAAATTTTCTGCTAGTCTCTGGACTATCTGATATGTCATGATCTTTAATCAAGAGACTTTTCCATTCAGTCTTTATGTCACCATCAGTGAAACATAACTTTCTGGAAGTCTTCCTGCCTGTCCACATTCACCCATCTCAAGGTTCCTTTTCTTCTATCCTCTGAAGTGTCCTCTGTATTTCTACATTCAGAGCATTTAAAACTGTGTTATGTAATTATATATTCACTGTTTTTTATTCCTCAATATATTGAAAGTTCTGAGAGTTGGAAAAATTATGTTTTATTCTATGTCTATTATTAATCTATAATGGAAAATTATGAAAAATATGTATGTATATATAATTGAATCACTGCTGTACACAAGAAACTAAGGCAATATTATAAATCAACAATCATCATAATAATAAAGACTATCAACCCTTTGGTATAAGTTCATTTGGAGGTAGAATTAGTATCTTATGTGAAACATACTGATCTTTACAACCACTTTTTCACTTTTTCTATTTTCTGAGCCACCACGGTGTTTGTCCTTGGAGAAGGAAATGGCAACCCACTCCAGTGTTCTTGCCTGGAGAATCCCAGGGATGGGGGAGTCTGGTGGGCTGCCGTCTATGGGGTTGCACAGAGTCAGACACGACTGAAGCGACTTAGCAGTAGCAGCAGCAGCATGGTGTTTGTCCTGCTGGGCGTGTTCATTTTTAATCCTGTTTTGGTTGTGCTGTTTTCTTGCTGTCCTCTAAATTATCATATGTATACAACCCCTTGTTGCCTTATTCCCTTGAGTTTATTTGGGGGTACAGTCTCCTGGCCTTGGTTATTTTTTTACTTTGTGCCAAGTGCTTCACCATCTGGACATCCTACTCTGTTATCTGCCAGTCACACCAAGCTCCCAAATTCAACTTCTGTCCTCAGACTTGTCAAGGTACAGCATTATCATGCATTTTCCTAATTCATGTTTTTTGAAATTCTAGATCATCTTATTTTCTTGGATATCGAATTGTTCTTTATTTACTGATGTTTTTTATAAAGGATTTGGAGTTATATATGGTATCAAGGCAGGAATAAGATTTGTCACATAATACAGCACTGCTCACTCTCTGTGCACTAGCTGTCTTCCCTTCCTAACACTTACACGTGTTATTTGGCAGTGCATGCAAGTGAAAGACACTCATTGTTTATGTGAGTGAGTGAGTGAAGTCGCTCAGTCATGTCCAACTCTTTGCGACCCCATGGACTGTAGCCTACCAGGCTCCTCTGTCCATGGGATTTTCTAGGCAAGAGTACTGGAATGGGTTGCCATTTCCTTCTCCAGGGGATCTTGCCAACCCAGGGATCAAACCCAGGTCTCCCACATTGCAGGCAGATGTTTTACCGTCTGAGCCACCAGGGAAGCCTTTATGTGTGTGAATTCCCATTTTTGTCAAATTTACTTCTACAATTTTACCCACTCACTTAGCGTTCATGATTTGATAGGCAATCAGGTGTCTCTTTCTTCCATCTTTAAAAAAATTAAGTATAATAGTGATATTTTAAAATATCAAGGTAATTTGAAAATCCCGAAATGTAAAATCTCTACATAGATAAGCAAATCAGTTTTCATATACTATACATTTTTGAATGAAAATGATTGAGAAATCAAGTATGTTTTCCTACTTCTTTCCAGTTTCTTCCCTGTATAATACACACACACACACACACACACACACAGTTTCTCTTTACTGCTTTTGTTCCTCAGCATTGATTGGCTACATACTCCTGCTGTTTCAAATCTTTCTCTCTGCACTGAGACTGATGGCATCACTTATGCCCAAAGTGTTCAGTGAAAAATATATGGGCACAACTTTGGGTAGGAATAGAATTTTAGCACTCAGTGATATTAGGTAATCTCCTCACAAATGCTACCTGTGAGGCCAAAGTATCCTGTCATCAAACTTTACATTTAGCACATGAAATTAATCAGTGTGGTCATCCGTTGGCTATCATTTTTATTTTAAAAGGCAGCCCTCGGTTACACAACATGGCTTATCTGGGATGGTTATCACTTAGCCTTTAGGAAGACCTACGTAAGGCTTTGGTGTGCCAAGTTTCCCTTGGTCCATTATACTCTACTGTGGTGAGGCAGACCTATTTTTCTGCAACATCAACTATACTTCCTATGCTATCATCATATGGAGGAGAAAAAAAAGTAAGCATGTCTATTTCTTCCTCTTACTTAATATATGCCCTATCTCCACAAAGTCATGAAACATTAAGGTGTAAGGATGCCTAAGGATTAGGAAATCTCTATTCCTTACACCCATCTTATACTGGAATCTGCTTTGACAGTTTTAGCTAATTGGCCAGTTGATTCATCAATGATTTCAGCAAAGCAGGACTTAGGAAATTCATTCATTTAGTTATTCATTCATTGAATATTTATTTCATCCTGTGTTCTGAAGATGTAACAGAAGTAAAAAGTGAAAATTTCAACACTCATAAATTTTACATTCTACTGACAGGAAAAAGACACAAAACAAAAATGATTAAGTGAGAAGATATGTTGTTAGATATCAGTAAGTGTCAGAGATGAGAACAAAGCAAGAAGTAAGGAGAGGAATTACCAAGAGAATGAGGAGGCTCAACTTTAAATAAGATGATTAGGAAATGTCTGATCAAGTGGTTGACCAGATTTCCCAGCACCACTTGTTAAAGAGATTGTCTTTAATCCATTGTATATTCTTGCCTCCTTTGTCAAAGATAAGGTGTCCATATATGCGTGGATTTATCTCTGGGTTTTCTATTTTGTTCCATTGATCTATATTTCTGTCTTTGTGCCAGTACCATACTGTCTTGATAACTGTGGCTTTGTAGTAGAGCCTGAAGTCAGGTAGGTTGATTCCTCCAGTTCCATTCTTCTTTCTCAAGATCGCTTTGGCTATTCGAGGTTTTTTGTATTTCCATACAAATTGTGAAATTATTTGTTCTAGCTCTGTGAAGAATACTGTTGGTAGCTTGATAGGGATTGCATTGAATCTATAAATTGCTTTGGGTAGTATACTCATTTTCACTATATTGATTCTTCCAATCCATGAACATGGTATATTTCTCCATCTATTAGTGTCCTCTTTGATTTCTTTCACCAGTGTTTTATAGTTTTCTATATATAGGTCTTTAGTTTCTTTAGGTAGATATATTCCTAAGTATTTTATTCTTTCCGTTGCAATGGTGAATGGAATTGTTTCCTTAATTTCTCTTTCTGTTTTCTCATTATTAGTGTATAGGAATGCAAGGGATTTCTGTGTGCTGATTTTATATCCTGCAACTTTACTATAGTCATTGATTAGTTCTAGTAATTTTCTGGTGGAGTCTTTAGGGTTTTCTATGTAGAGGATCATGTCATCTGCAAATAGTGAGAGTTTTACTTCTTTTCCAATTTGGATTCCTTTTATTTCTTTTTCTGCTCTGATTGCTGTGGCCAAAACTTCCAAGAAAGATAGTAACAATAACCCAGTGTACGAGACAGCAAAAGAGACACTGATGTATAGAACAGCCTTATGGACTCTGTGGGAGAGGGAGAGGGTGGGAAGATTTGGGAGAATGACATTGAAACATGTAAAATATCATGTATGAAACAAGTCGCCAGTCCAGGTTCGATGCACGATACTGGATGCTTGGGGCTAGTGCACTGGGATGACCCAGAGGGAGGGTATGGGGAGGGAGGAGGGGGGAGGGTTCAGGATGGGGAACACATGTATACCTGTGGTGGATTCATTTTGATATTTGGCAAAACTAATACAATTATGTAAAGTTTAAAAATAAAATAAAATTAAAAAAAAAAAAGGAAATGTCTGATCAGAGGAAGCGTCTGGGGAATGAAGACTAAGGAGGGGAGTGCAGGAGTTATTGATGGAAGAGCTTTCTAGGCAAAACACATGAAAACTAAACACCTATAGATACAAAAGCTCTTAGATGTTGTCCGGTGTGTTTGAAGAGACAGATCCATTGGCACTAAGACAGAACAAATAAGGGGAATAATAATAATGGGACCTGAGGTCAGAGAGATAATTGGGTTGGAGGAGAAAAGCGTAGATATTTTGTAAGATATTGTAGGATGCTGCAGTAATTTTTGTTTTCTCTCTGAGTGATATGGGAAGCCAGGTTTTGAAGCATAGAAGTGGCATTGTACGATTGATATTTTAAAAGATATATGTCCTCTCCCTCTAGAACTGGCACATTTGTATACCTATGGCTTATTCATGTTGATGTTTGGCAGAAACCAAAACCATTTTGTGAAGCAGTTATCCTTCAATTAAAAAATAAATTAATTTTTTAAAAGGTAATGTCTATTTATATATTTATGTCAATAGAGATACAGATATGTCTAATTTCCCTTCAGAAGCTTGATGAGGAATATACATTGGGTCGAGGGAAAAAAATTAAGGGGCCATTGCCAACTATCCAGACTAGAAATAATGTTGGCTTGGATCATGTCACTCTGTGGATGTAGTAACCTATTAGTTGATTTTTAGATATATTTTTAAAGTAGAGTTTTCAGGATTTGCTGCCAAATTTAATGTTCATCATAAAAGAAAAATCATGAATGGCAACAAGAGTTTTAGCCTAAACATCTGAAGAGTGGTGTTGTGATCAAGATGGTGGAGATTTCAAGAGAAGCAGACTTTGAGGAAGCTGATAAATCTGTTTTGGAAATGTTAAGTTTGAGATGCATTTTGAATACTTAGAGATACTGAGTAGGAGAGTCTGGAATTTGGAGATTTAAGAGAGAAGTCCAGGCTGAAAAATATCTATTTATATTTAGATAATATTTAAAGCCATAAATATCAAGGAGTGGATTTAAATAAGGGAAAAATCCAAAAGTTATGTCCAGAAGTTCTACAATATTGAGATACTGGGAAGCTAAAAGGAATAGTCATAGATATAAAAGGGGAACCATCATGAGAGTGAAATGCCCTGGAATGCAATAGAAGAAGTTTTAGTAAGTGGCTACACCTGAGACTAATATACTGTATGTCAATTATATCGCAATAAAAAATAAAGTGTGAGTGATTAATGTGTAAGATATTGGTGGTAAGTAAAGGATGATAAAAAGTGAGAATTCTCATTAGGTTTAGCAATGTAGAGACTGGAAATGATTTTGATAAGAGTAGTTATGGGATGAAAGTCTCATTGGAATATCTTCAATGAGAATAACTGAAGAAGCACTGCAGATAATAAGCATACACCATTACCCTGAGATTTTCTGTTACGTGGAGCAGAAAAGAGCAATAACTAGGGAGAAACAGGGCCAGTGTGTTTGTGTGTATGTTTCAAGATCAAAAATATCACAGATGGGTTGTATTCTATGGGAATGGCACCTTATCAAAATCATCTATTGCACTCAATATGCAATATTCAATATGCACGGCAGATGGGTTGTATTCTATGGGAATGGTACCTTATCAAAATCATCTCAAGACATCTTTGACCTATTTTGACCTTTACATTGTACCTTGATCATATAGTAGCCTTTCTAACTACCAAACGTATTATAGTCTTCTTGAATCAGAGGTCTTAACTCGGTGATCTTTCTACCCATAGTACCAAACCATCAATGAAATCCTGGATTCCAAACCAACTTCCATGGGAGTGTGGTAGAATCTTAATATAAATACAAATGTCTTTCTAAATAGGTAAAGAACAGAAATATAAACTTCATTTCCCTACATCCCCAAAATAAACACCAAAATTAAAACAAGACAGGATTATGTCTTTCTTTTAATTAATAATTTTGCTTCCACTGTTACCTTTTGGATATAGGTAGAAGTGTTTCAATGGAGGAAATTGAATGGAAATTCCAATGGAGGAATTGCTGTTGATATTATGAATCCATAATTATTTTAAGTAATTTATACTTTTCCTTTTAATATACCATAAAAGAAATATTTTGAGATAACGGCTCCTCAATTAATATATTTAAATGAACTTCTAGGGGTACATTAGAGACTATATTTAAAGATTAAAATGCATCAATAGTTTTATAGAAATTTTGAAGTGACTTGGGAATGTGTACTATATTTGTCAACGATTATCACAGACAGTGCTGCCTAACAAGCCGTGTCCTAATGTATGTCACCAACATTCATGAGGTGGAGAAATAAAGTACACTGGTACTAGTCAGGGTCTGAAAAGTCATGTGGCAGACAAAAATAGGGAGGTGTGAAAACTGTGAAAAATACTTTCTTTCTACTTTCTTTCAGCCTACTTTCTTTCTACTCCACTATTGCTATTTGCCATGTTTTTCTGATTGATAGCCGTGAACATTTCAGAATATATCCTAACTAACTGACATTAAAAATAAAATAATGGTCCAGGAAGTAAACTAATATGATTTTATTAAACAAAGAACAACATTGTGATTGAGGCCAGAGTTTTAAAAAAGAGGTAGAAATTAGCCTTTTGTCCTTGAAACAATGTATTTTCTCTCTTTTGTCACTGAATTCATGGCGTTTTGGATTTTATATTTTTTTTATTTTAATATATTTTATTTTATTTTTTAACTTTACAATATTGTATTGGTTTTGCCATATATCAACATGAATCCGCCACAGGTATACATGTGTTCCCATCCTGAACCCTCCTTCCTCCTCCCTCCCCATACCATCCCTCTGGGTTGTCCCAGTGCACCAGCCCTAAGCATCCAGTATCATGCATCAAACCTGGACTGGCGACTTGTTTCATATATGATATTATACATGTTTCAGTGCCATTCTCCCAAATCATCCCACCCACTCCCTCTTCCACAGAGTCCAAAAGACTGTTCTATATTGGTCTGCTACTCCTGGTAAACTAAAATCTCTGCAAAGACATAGATGATATCAGTTTGATCATCAATGTATAACTAGCCTTTAGCACATAATCGGAACTCAGTAAGAACAAGTTTAAGATAAAAAAAGAAGGAAGGAAATGATGAATAAACAGTAGCTATATGTAAGGAAAGAGAGAACGAGAACTCCAGGCAGAGGAAGAAGCAGACAAGTAGGCTCTGAGGTGAGAAGGAGTGTGATAAAGAGACCTGAAATCAGATTGTCCATCCATTGGAATTGGCTGAAAGAAAAATAGCAGAAAACATGGTTTAGAAATAATCACTATTCCAAGGGTATGAGGACTCAAGAACCATTTTTAATAGTTTTAAGAGCATTGAGATTCTTTTGATTTAAGAAGGGAGGTTATATGATCAGTTTTCCCTCTAACAAATAGTCTTCTGGTTTCCACCAAAGAGGTTCTGGGATGAGGGATGTGGCATTGAATATATATGTACTTATCCAACTGCCCGCATATCCCTCCATCTCCTCTCCTGAGCCAAGCAGCTCAGGTAGCAGGGAAGACCTGGAGTTCTGTACACTTTTGCTTCTTCCCTGTGGTTCTCTGGAAGATGAGGTAGAGCCAGTTGCTCAGCCTGAGTCCCACTTCTGTTGCTGGGCCTGGAGGAGCCCTAGGAACTAATTGAGTGGAGACCTTCCTCCGACCGCCTCCACTGCCTGGCCAGCCCTCAGGGGCAAAGTCTTTTTCTTGTGGAAAATGTTGCACATGACATCACACTCACATACATTCTGGAACTGAAAATGTTGTTTTCCAGACTAACAAGTACAAATTCATAAATAGGAAGTCAATGCTTTTTGTGCCAAAAAATCAAGTAGAGATAATATTTCAAGCAAAAATGAAATAATATAAAAAGCATGAAGGAAAATATAAGACTTGGGGAGAAGATTCAGAGTATCTAATATGATCATGTTAGGATTTTCCAAAAGAGAAAAGAACTGGATATGCACAGTCATTTGACAAATAAAAGAAAATTTCTTTGAGCTAAAGAAAACTGAATATGCAGATTGACAAGATGTAAATCTCAAGAGAAATTAGCCTGTCTCTACTAAATGCCCAGGGCAAGGAAAGTACCTGACACACTGCTGCTGCTGCTGCTAAATCACTTCAGTCGTGTCTGACTCTGTGCAACCCCATAGACGGCAGCCCAACAGGCTCCCCCGTCCCTGGGATTCTCCAGGCAAGAACACTGGAGTGGGTTTCCATTTCCTTCTCCAGTGCATGAAAGTGAAAAGTGAAAGTGAAGACTCTAGCGACCCCATGGACTGCAGCTTACCAGGCTCCTCCGTCCATGGGATTTTCCAGGCAAGAGTACTGGAGTGGGGTGCCATTGCCTTCTCCGACCTGACACACAGTAGGTACTAAATGGATTTTTGATGTGTGAATTAATAGACAAAATTTGCTTCTGGCTTTTAAGGTGTAATGATAAAATGACATAATTTACTCAAGGAAAAGCAGATCAAGATGGAGAAAAAATTGCAATTGTAGTCAAATAGGAAAGAAAAAGGAAACCTTGGGACTTTCTTCAATATGCCTCAATATTTTAATTTGAATACAAAAGGTGATTAAAATTTTATTGATCATTCATATGGACCATCTATATCAACCAGTCATGGTGATACCATAATAAATTACCAATGGCCAAAAGTGATTCAAATGTATATTTAGGCTAAATATGAATAAAGTTTAAATGAAAGCCTTTGTAACACTGAAATACTTGGCATATAATTATATGAATAGAAGTGTATTATTTTTTAGCAAAAAATACAATATTTAATATAATAGTATTAAAATATTTTTTGTAGTCTACAAATACTGGTTAATAAGTAACGGGCTTTATATCATCACTTAGCCATTAGACGCTGTGAGAACGGAGAGGTTATCATGGGAAAAAAAGATGTGTCTCTGGGGTTTTGCCTTTAGTGGATTATCAGATGTCCCTGCTGAGTGAATAAAACAGCATGGTATAAAGAGTAGAACGTTGAATTTTATGATCTCTGAATTACTTTCTATTTCAAAAATTTTATGATTTTCTATTGATGACTGCTATATATAAGGATAGTTGCTATTTCTTAGATTCTTAGAAAATTTTATAGTGCAGTTTCTCCCTGAAAGCTACTAATTTCATTGCTTGGAATTTTTTTAATGTCCAAACTGGTCAAAATACTGTAGATCAATTTTTACATCTCCCTAAAATGAACTATCTTTAGGAAATAAATTCCTCAGATACGTATTGAAAATCTATAGAGAAGTATTGCATTCCCCTTCTCTGTATTTGTTTGCCAATAATTCCAAATAATTTCATATAACTCTCATTCTTCTTTGGTATATAGGAAAGTATAAAAAAGAAATAACAGCAAACTTCAAAGGTCTCCCAGGCCTGTAAACATCTCCTTTATGGCTTTTATGGGATAGACTCTCTCATGTCATATTTTTTAAAAGGTTCTAATAGTAAATGTTTATTGACTTGTTTACTCCAGCCAATTTTCTCTATATCACCGGTCATGCTGTTTGATGTTAATTCATTACAAATGGTGAAATGTCCCAGTGGAAGTATGAGTGTACAGGACTGCCAAACTCAGGAAGGCAAAAAAAGCACTTTTATTGGTATGATGTGCATATCTGTTGGAGAAGGCAATGGCACCCCACTCCAGTGTTCTTGCCTGGAGAATCCCAGGGACGAGGGAGCCTGGTGGGCTGCTGTCTATGGGGTCGCACAGAGTTGGACACGACTGATGCGACTTAGCAGCAGCAGCACATCTGTTGGAAGATTGCTAAATTGGTCTGTAAAAAAATAAAACTCGAAGACAGGTAATTTATCAGATTGCTTGAAATAAGGATTGATCTGTGAGGTTTCCTTTGTAAAAATACACAATGCAATATCACTAAACAGAATGATTATATGGAGAACAAAATGAATTTTCCTTGTTTCTGATTCTTTGGAATCATACTCCACTGTGACTAAATAGGAAGAGAAGAATAATACCTCTGGCAAAAGTGAAAATGGTTAACACAAGTACAGAAGAATCATGCACTTAGGAGAAGATACCATGCATGTCTTTGCAAAATGCTTATGCAGCTTATTTTTCTGATTTAAATACTAATTTTCTTTTGTAGAAAATGTTTATTTTATTGAGAAATGTGGGCTTCCCATGTGGCACTAGTGGTAAGGAAACTGGCTGCCAATGCATGAGATGTAAGAGACGTGGCTTTGATCCCTTGGTTCGAAAGATCCCCTGGAGGCAATGCACCCCAATATTCTTGCCTGGAGAATCCCATGGACAGAAGAGCCTGAAGGGCTATATTCCATAGGGTCGCAAAGAGTGGGACATAACTGAAGCAACTTAGCACGTATTATTTTAACTGGCAAAATAATGTTGAGTGTTTTTCCCCTACTAAGAAATTTAACATTTCCATCTAGTTTAATTTTCTAGTTAAATGATAAAGAACTCCCCAGATATCTCCTTTTGGCACCTAACGCCCTTACAGTCTGATCTCCCACAGAGTTGTTTCATCAAAGCAAGGTGAATGTTTAAGTCATGTAGTTACATGTGGGAAGAGCTTTTATTTACTTTTATTTATGTCCCTTTCGCAGAAACATTATACCAGTAAAACAAGAATCCTGAGGGTTTCTGATTTTAATTCAAACCAGTGTATCCTTTCCAAAAGTCAATCCCTGGACTACTTTTCTCCAAATATTTCTAGGGAATTGAGTTATTGCTGTTCCTTTCATATTTTCTTATTAATTTTCCACTTCAGGTCCCTGGACAGGTGCTAGAGCCCTGGAGAAATTGAAATTACACATTAATTGTGATTATGTCCCTTTCTTCTCTTTTCTTACAAAATTATTTTTTAAAGATAGATAAATGTGAAGATTGCACTTCTCTGTCCTACCACCACCAGCCTTGACTGGATGCCCTTGTCAACATCCTTTGTGGGCAGGAGAAAAACTACTGATCACTCCACACACACACACACACACATATATATATATATATATATATATATGTATGTATGTATGTATGTATGTATGTATTTCAGTTCAAATAAGACTGCTCTCTGATTACTCTAAACCAGGAAACAAGTATTTGCATTTGGGATAAAGTGGAGTGACTAAGGTACCTCTCTGTGCCTTTCTAAAAAGGATATTCACTTTAATAACATTCTTCTCCTATAATATAAACTTGGATAGGACTGATTGGAGCAGATATTTAGAAGCAGACAGGACCTTCTGCCATAATTTAAGTTACTGCATGGATACATCCACCATCTTTGTCTCATGATGAGGGAATTTCTGAATTTTTTGTCTGCTATTCAAAAGGCTAATGAAAAGACAAGTCAATAAGAGCAGAAGAGAGTTTGGGAAGATGAAGAGAGTTGCCATCTGAGCCTTATTAAGACAGACTCTTGTCTGAAACTCTAGTTTCCAGGGCCATAGTAAGGATCTACGATGACACTGGCTACTGCTTTTCTCAGATCATGATATTCTCATGAATTTTTGACTAACAAGTTGTTCTCTGACCCAGAATAGTTCAGAAATATTGAAATTCATTATGGCAAAAATTCACAATGTTATCAGTGAAAGAGGGGATTTATTCAATCATACCAAATGTTCGAGGTTCTATTACGTTTATCGATGAGTAAGACAGTAAATCTTCTGTAAATATATATATATGCCCATGATTTAGGATGCAGACATTTTTATTTTATTTTTTTAAATTTTATTTTATTTAACTTTACAATATTGTATTGGTTTTGCCATATATTAATGATGTGCAGTATTCCATTACTAAACACATTGTATTAATAAATATAATTTGTAATAAAATAGGTTTTATTTCTGATATTTATTTTAGTCACATAAAAGTAATGTATGCATCCCGTTAAACAAAAATTTTGTGCTGGAAGATTAATGAAAAAAGAGCCACCTCTCTCTCTGCCCCTCCTGGTCCTTAGACACTAGCTACGAAGTCAACTTATAACTTTTTTTTTGGCCGTGCTGGGCCTTGGTTTCTGTGCATGCTTTTCTCTTGTTGCAGTGAGCAGGGGCTACTCTCTATCTGGTGTGTGGGCTTCTAAACCTCCCCTTCTATACGTGTCCTTTTAGGAACTGCCGTTTTACCTTTCCTTATCAGACGGTCTAGCTTTAGGGAATATTGGTGTGCACATCGGGTTTCTTTTTTTATCAATTCCAAATTACTTTTTAATTCAACTAAATATAGTTACAAAATTAAGTAAACAGTTTTTAAAATCTTCAACTTAATGGATGGAGCTTTCTGCTTCACGTGATATGACTTAAATCCCTTGGTATCTCTTGCTCCTTTTGAGGAAGCAGGCAGCTACCTAAGATTTTTTTTTTTTTAACTTTTATTTGCTGTTGTAGTATAGCCAGTTAACAGTGTTGTGATGGTTTCAGGTGGACAGCAAAGGAATTCAGCCATACATCTATGTGTATCCTGCACTGCTAATTTATGACTTAATAATTGGAATTTCTCTTGTTTTTTAGGTTAGGTCGACCATTTCCTAAAACCTGTGTCCTTTAGATGTCATGCCTTATTACTTCTTTTTAATTTGCTAGAGCACAGCTTCAAGCAACATCCTAAGAAAAAGATAAAAAACAGATACATTTCCAGAATCCTTTTTTGTTTGTTTGAAATTATCTTTTATTCTGCTACCTAAATGGTTAACGTGTTTGACAGCAAATGGAAATATATGTCAAATAGACATATTTAGAACAGAGTTCTAAAGTAATTGACATTATTCCTTGTGAGTACTGTTTATATACAATCTGTTTATACATTTTTTGTTTGTGTTTTTTGTTTTTTTTTACATTGTTTTGCATTCTTTGATTTATTTTAATACTTCTGTGTGATTATTTTTATATATACTATGTTGGATTCTCAATCAAACCCTTTAATTTCTGTTCTCAATTTTTTATGTTGACATCCTGCAATATTTTTAGTTAATTTTTTAAGGCTTCTACTTGATTTTAATTTTTAAAATAATTTTGTTAAGTTATGTTTCTAGATCCAGTGTGTTCATAAAAAAAAATCTGCTATAGACCTTTATTGTTGAAATTCAGAGACAAAAACTGTTTACAGGGGACATGGAGTGTTATCCATGACCAAGATTAAAAAGTAATAGTGGTAATAATCATCATTAGCATCATTATCACCCCAGTGTTAGTGATTATAGAACACTGTTGGACAGAAACCTTCTGAAGGGCATTTGTTTAGTAAATACCAAAAGCTTTTACAATATGAAAATCACCTAACCACAAATCACATATGCTTACCTCCAGAAGTTAGGAAATTACAAGAATAACATTAAAAATGCCAGCAAAAGCATATTCAAGAATAGGATAACTGAAGGTAAATATTGGGGAAATAGATTAATAAGTTATACTTAGGTGCAAGTAATGGATGATTCACTGCAAAGTTCCTGAATTAATAGAATGACTTAATATTTCAAGTTAAATATATTAAAATAGGCTCAATAATTGTATTAAGAATTCAGATTTAATTCAGAGAAGGCAATGGCAACCCACTCCAGTACTCTTGCCTAGGAAATCCCATGGACAGAGGAGCCTGGTAGGCTACAGTCCATGGGGTCACGAAGAGTCGGATATGATTGAGCTACTTCACTTTCACTTTCATGCACTGGAGAAGGATATGATAACCCACTCCAGTATTCTTGCCTGGAGAATCCCAGGGATGGGAGCCTGGTGGGCTGCCGTCTATGGGGTCGCACAGAGTTGGACAAGACTGACGTGACTTAGCGGCATCAGCAGCAGATTTAATTCTCATTCTTGGACTATTGGCTTTTGTCTGCAAGTAAACTATTAGAAATAATTATGGTGTTTCAGTGATTGGTTAGACTAATTAAGATTTATTTAAATCTCTGAAAATGTGGTCAGTATATATTTTTATTATGTGTTTCAGATATACAGTATCATAATTTGATATCTGTACACTCTAAAAAGTGATCATCACCACAAGTATAGTTATCATCTATTACCATACAGTTGATTCCTTTCATCCATTTTTCCCACCCACCAACCCCGTTCTCCTTGCTGCTGCTGCTGCTAAGTCGCTTCAGTTGTGTCCGACTCTGTGCGATCCCATAGATGGCAGCCCACCAGGCTCTCCTGTCCCTGAGATTCTCCAGGCAAGAACACTGGAGTGGGTTGCAATTTCCCGTTCTCTTTAGGTATCCACTTATAACCACTAATCTATTCTCTGTATCTATGAGTGTGTTTTTGTTGTATTTGTTTGTTCATTTGTTTTTATATCCACATATGAGTGAAATCATATGATATTTGTCCTTCTCAGACTTATTTCATTTAGCACAGTACCTTCAAGGTCCAGCCATATTATCACAAATGGTAGGGTTTGAGAAGTATTCCACTGTGTATGTGTGTGTGTGTGTGTGTGTGTATCTTTTTTATCCATTCATCCAATGATGGATACTTAGGTTGCTTCCATTGCTTGACTGTTGTAAACAATGCTGCAGTGAATATATGGGTGCATATATCTTTTCAAATTAGTATTTTTGTATTCTTGAGGTAAATACCTAAAAGTAGAATAGCTGAATAATATGATAGTTCTATTCTTATTTTTTTTGAGGAATCTTCAATAATTTCAAATGGAATTTCCATACCGTTTTCCTCAGTGACTGCACCAATTTATATTCCTACCAACAGTGTATGAAGGTTCCCTTTTCTTTACATACTCTCCAGTATTTGTTACTTCTTGTCTTTTCATTAATGGCCATTCTAACACATATGAGGTGGTATCTTATTGTGGTTTTAAATTGCATTTCCCTGATAATCAGTGATGTTGAATATCTTTTCATGTTCCTGTTGATTATCTGCATGTCATCTTTGGATTAATGATCTATTCAGATCCTCTTCCCATTTTTAAAAAGTTGTATATATTCTTTACATATTTTGAATATTTTAACAGTTTATCATATATATTGTAAATATCTTCTCCCATACAGTAGGCTGTTTTTTGATGATGATTTCCTTCACTATGCAGAAGCTTTTTAATTTGATGTAGTCCCAGTTCTCAATTTTTGCTTTCCTTTCCCTTGCCTCTGGAGTCAGATCTACAAAAATTTCACTAAGACTGATGTCAATGAATTTTTATATCTATGTTTACTTCTAGGAATTTTATAGTTCCCAGTCTTACATTTAGGTCTTTAATCCATTCTGAGTTTATTTTTGTACAGGGTATTAGAGAATGTTCTAAATTTCATTCTTTGAAATATAGCTTTCCAGTTTTCCCAGCACCACTTATTGAAGAGACTCTTTTTTCCCTTGTATATTCTTACCTCCTTTGTTATAGATCAATTGGCCATAAGTGGTGGGTTCATTTCTGGGGTCTCTGTTGTGTCCATTGATCTACGTTTCTGTTTTTTATGCTGGTACCATTCTGTCTCAATGACTTAGCTTTGTAGTTTAGTCTGCAGTCAGGGATCATGCTTCTGCCGTCTGTTCTTCTTTGTCAAGATTTCTTTGGCTATTCAGGGTCTTTTGTGGTTTCATTCAAACTGTAGAATTATTTATTCTAATTCTATGAATTATGCCACTGGAAGTTTGGAGATTTCATTAAATCTTTAGATTGCTTTGGGTAGTATTAACATTATAACAGTATTTATTCCTTCACTCAATGAATGTGGAATTCTTTTCTTTCACATCCTTGGTTACATTTATTTCTAGGTATTTTATTCTTTTTGATGCTATTGTAAGTAGGATTGATTTCTTAATTTCTCTGTTAGTTATTATTAGAGTTTGTTCTTTATGGCCTTTATTATGTTGAGGTATATTCTGTGTACACCCACTTCTTTGAGAGATTTTACCATAACTGAATGTTAATTTTTTTCTTTTCCTTTACAGGTTATTACAAATACTGAGTATAGGTCCTTGTACTATATAGTAGGTCCTTGTTGGTTACCTATTTTATATATTGTAGTGTGTATACGTTAATCCCAAACTCCTAATTTATCCTCCTACATTCACCTTTGGAAACCATAAATTTGTTTTCTATGAGTCTGTTTCTGTTTGTAAAAAAATTCATATGTACTTTTTAAGGTCCCACATATAAGCAATACCGTGTATTTGTTTTTGTCTGATTTGTTTCACTTACTATGATAATCTCAAGGTCCATTTATGTTGCTGCAGATGACATTTCATTATTTATTTATAGCTGAGTAATATTGCATGGTAGATACACATGCCACATCTTTACCCATTGATCTGTTGATGGACATTTAGGTTGCTTCCTTGTCTTGGCTGTTGTAAATAGTGCTGCAGTGAATATTGGGGTTGCATGTATCTTTTCAAATTATAGTTTTCTCTGGATATATGCCCAGCAGTGGGAGTGCAGAACCATAAGGTAACTGTGTTTATGTTTTTAAGAAACCCCCCATATTGTTCTCCACAGTGGATTCACCAATGCACCTCCTCACCAATAGCATAGAAGGGTTCCTTTTTCTCTAAAATGTCTCCAGCATTTATTATTTGTAGACTTTTTATGATGGCCATTCTGACCAGTGTGACATGATACCTCACTGCAATTTTGATTTACATTTCTCTAATAATTATATATGTTAGCCAGATTTCCTGCCCATTTTTTGACTGGGTTGTTTGTTTTTTCAATGCAGAACTGTCAAAGCTGCTTGTACACTTTGGAACTCAGTCTCTTGTTGGTTTGCAAATATTTTGTCCCATTCTGTGGGCTGTCTTCTCATTTTGTTTCCTTTGCTGTGTAAAAGCTTTTAAGTTTAATTAGGTCTGATTTTTTTTTAATTTTTGTTTTTATTGCCATTATCCTAGAAGGCAAATCCAAAAAAGATACTGCTGTGGTTTAGGTTAGAGTGTTCTGCCTGTGTTTTCCTTTCGGAGTTTTATAGTATCCAATCTTACATTTAGGTTTTTAATCTATTTTGAGTTTATTTTTATCTGTGATGTTAGAGAATATTCTAATTTTATTTTTTGAAATGCAACTATCCAGTTTTCCCAGCACAACTTATTCAAAAGACTGTTTTTTCTCCATTGTGTATTCTTCCTCTTTGTCATAGATTAATTGATCATAAGTGAATGGGTTTATTTCTGAGATCTCTATTCTGTTCCATTGATACATTCTTCTCTTTATGCTTGTACCATACTGTCTTGATGACTTAGCTTCCTAGAATAGTCTGAAGTCAGAGAGTATGATTCTGCCAGCTCTGTTCTTCTTTCTCGAGATCATTTTGGTTATTCAAGGTCTTCTGTGTTTCCATATAAATTTTAAAGTTGTCCTAGTTTTGTGAAAAAGGTTATTGGTAATTTAATAGTGATTTCATTGAATCCTTAGATTGCCTTGGGTAATATAGTTATTTTAACACTATTGATTTTTCCAATTCAAGAACCTGGTGTAACTCTCCATCTTTTTGTGTCATCTTGAATTTCTTTCATCAATGTCTTAGAGTTTTCAGAGTACAGGTCTTTTGCCTCTTTAGGTAGTTTTATTCCTGGGTGTTTTATTCTTTTTGATGCCATAGTAAATGGGATTGTTTCCTTAATTTCTCTTTTGGATCTTTTGTTGTTAACATATAGAAATGCAGCAGATTTGTGTGTACTAATTCTGTATCCTGCGACTTTACATTGTTGAGCTCTAGTAGTTTTCTGGTAGCATCTTTAAGATTTCCTATGTATTGTGTGTCACCTCTAAACAATAGTTTTGCTTCTCCTCTAATTTGAATTTCTTTTATTTCTTTCTTTTGATTTAAAAAAGTGTATTTATATTGTAATATAGTTGGTTAATGATATGTTAATTTCAGTTGTACAACAAAGTAATTCAGTTGTGTGTATACATGTATCTTTCCTTTTTCAAATTATTTTCCCATTTAGGTCATTACATAATATTGAGCAAAGTTTCCAGTAGGTCCTTGTTGGTTATCCATTGTAAATACAGCAGTGTGTACATGTCAATCCCAAACTCCCTAATATCTTTCCCCCTGACCCTTCCCCCGCTCATAACCATAAGTTCATTCCTAAGTCAGTGAGTCTGTTTCTATTTTGTAAATAAATTCATTTGTACCTCTGTTTTTAAAATATTTTGCATATAAGTGATCTCATCTTATTTCTCTTTCTCTGTCTGACTTAATTCAGTATGAATTCTTTTATTTCTTTTACCTCTCTGATTGCTGTGGCTAGGACTTCCAAAACTATTTTGAATAAAACTTGTAAGAAAGGGCATCCTTTTCTTATTCCTGATCTTAGAGGAGATTCTTTCAGCTTTTATTGTTGAGTATGATATTAGTCATGGGTTAATCATCGATGCCTTTATTATGTTGTGGTAGTTTCCCTCTAGGCTCACATTCTGGAGAATTTTTTAAACGATTATAAATGGATATTGAATTATATCAAAAGGATTTTCTGCATCTATTGATATAATGACATGTTCTTTCTTCTTCAGTTTGTTAGGTGTATCAGACTAGTTGATATGTGGATATAGAAAAATCTTTGCATCCCGGAGATAAATCCCACTTGACCATGATATGTGCTTCGTCACTCAGTCACGTCTGATGCTTTGCGACCCCATGGACTGTAGCCCACTAGTTTCCTCTGTCCATGGGGATTCTCTAGGCAAGAATACTGGAGTGGGTTGCCATGCCCTCCTCCAGAGGATCTTTCCAACCCAGTGATCAAACACAGGTCTCTCACATTGCAGATGGATTCTTTACCATTTGAGCCACCAGGGAAGCCCATGAATACTGGAGTGGGTATTCACTTCTCCAGAGGCTCTTCCTGACCCAGGAACCTCCTGCATTGTAGGTGGATTCTTTACTAGCTGAGCTACCAGGGAAGGTATATGACCCTTTTAATGCATTGTTGGATTTGGTTCACTAGTGTTTTGTTAGGACTTTTGCATCTATATTCATTACTATTATTGGACTGTAGTTTTCTCTTCTTGTGGTATATTTGTCTGTTTTGGGTATCAGGGTGATGGTGGCCTCATAGAATGAGTTCAGTAGTGTTCCCTCCTCTAGCTTTAGAGGGATAAGTATTAATTCTTCTCTAAACATTTGGTAAAATTTGCCTGTGAAGTCATCCAGTCCTGGACTTTTGTTTATTTGTAGTTTTTAAGTCACAGATTCAACTGCAGTACTTGTGACTGGTCTGTTCATATTTTCTATTTATTACTGGTTCAGTCTGGGAAGATTGTGCCTTTTAAAGCACTTGAACATTTCTTCTGGGTTGTCCATTTTATTGGCATATAATTGCTTGCAGTAGTTTCTTGTGGTCCTTTGTATTTCTGTGGTGTCACTTGTAACATCTATTTCATTTTTAATTTTATTGGTTTGGACCCTCTCCCTTTTTTTTCTTGATGAATATGGCTAAAGCTTAATCAGTTTTATCTTTTCAAAGAGCCAGTGATAATTTCATTGATCTTTTCTATGGTTTTTAGTCTTCATTTTTATTTATTTCTTTTCTAATATTTATTATTTCTTTACTTCTACTAACTTTGGATTTTGTTTATTCTCCTTTCTCTAGTTGCTCTAGGGATGATGAATTTTCTCAAATGTGTTTTCTTCAGCTATTGAGATGATCATATGATTTTTATCTTTCACTTTGTTAATATGAATATACTGTATTGCATTGATTTATATGCAAATGCTGAATCATCTGTGTCCTGAAATAAATTCCACTTGATCGTGGTGTATGGTCCTTTTAATGTATTGTTAGATTGGAAAAGTAGTCAATATCATGTTGGCAGTTAGCATGACACTCAGGCCTGTGACTGGAATTGATTCATTATTCTTTTGACATTTCAAACGACAGTACAAAAATGAACCTAAGAAAGGTCTGAAGCTGGGACCCACTGAGCAGTACTTTTAGATAATTGCTTTTCACTTGTTTTGTCTCAAAGGGAATATTTCAATGTTGTTTTTGTTTGGCTTATACATAGCACCTAGTAAAACAGACAGACATATAATCCAGGTCTCTAGAGTAGTTAAAACAGAGTCAGGAATTATTGAGGAATATTAAAGGCAAGTGTCTAACTTTTGGCCAAGTTTTCTTCATGTATAAGTGGAATCACTTATCTTTCACATACAAGTTACACCTCATATACCTGAAGTGAGATATTTTGGGGAACTAGAAGTTGATTTCTAGAAAACTTCCTGTTTTATATACTGGTCTAAGTAAGTTTCCATAACTTCTATCACAAATAAAAACCTTCATTCCTGTGTACTTCAGCATCTTTCTATCAATGTCTTAGTCATCCTTCTTGATAATCAGGCAGGCAGTGCACTGTGCAACTCTAGCAGTTGTAAGAGAACTGGAAAATACTTAGAATAAGCTTTTAAGGATAGAGATTTCTGTCTTTATAAAGAGATTTTTTTAATAAAATGATGAGTGCTATCTTCTAAATTAATTGGGAATAGATGAGAAGGTAAGAATAGTACTGTTACTTTTGTTTGCATAAAAATTACAGCATTTTAAACTTCAGAAATGGCTAATGGAAAACTTTCTCTCATGAAGATGCTTTAAATTTAACTTAATTTGTTGTGTGCTAAAATCAGACTATTTATCTGACTTAGAACTTCAGATAAATAGCAATCAGTGAGTAAATCAGAGCCATGCATGTTTAGGTCAATGTAGCTTCACTTGGTGTCTCTGAAATGTATGTGATTTTGAGAAGATCTTTGGAAAATTCTACAGAATAAAAGAGAAATACTATAGAGGCAGTATCATACTGAATAAAGTTAATTTTAAATTTGTATTTTTATATTAGGATGTTATAAAAAGTAATAATAATAAACATTAACATGTACTACTTAACCTCATTCATTGAGGAATAGACTCTTTGCTGTTAAAAGAATAAGCTCATGAGGACTTTAAGATTCATTTTTTTAAATGCAAGAGACAGAAGTGATACTGAGACAGCAGACTGAGTTAAGAAAATAAATCTCGAAGGTTATATGACTCAAGATTAATAGGTAAATCACAATCAGTATCAAGGACTAACCATGGATAACTTCAAATAGTCTTATTTTAGCACACCACAAATTTAAAGAATTTTCATGGTAGAAATTTCTCCATAGCCATCTCTGGAGTTTAAAATGCTGTAATTTTTAAGCAAATGAAAAGACATATGTTTGATCCACCTGCCGATATCTAACATTATAGCATTTTTCTTCTTTCTTTTTCCTTTGTCTCCAAACCCAATAGCTTGATCAGGTTTTGTAAGATACTTAAATTGCTTGGAACACAGGATATACTCAGACTCAGCTATAAGGTATAGGTCATATAATTGCAGTCCTTTCTCTTTTTGGGGAAAAAAAAATCTGTAAGCTGTCCAAATATCTTGTTTCTTGAAGCTATTACTATATAGATTAATAGCTAAATGCAAAATCACAAGAGGCCATTGACTTGGATTTGAATCCTAGTTAAAATGTTTACTAAGTATTTGGTTCTGGTCATGTCATTGAAAATGGCTATACCTCAGTTGTTTTCTCTATCAACTTATATTTTTTTTTCTAATTTTATTTTATTTTTAAACTTTACATAATTGTATTAGTTTTGCCAAATATCAAAATGAATCCGCCACAGGTATACATGTGTTCCCCATCCCAAACCCTCCTCCCTCCTCCCTCCCCATACCATCCCTCTGGGCCGTCCCAGTGCACCAGCCCCAAGCATCCAGCATCGTGCATCGAACCTGGACTGGCAACTCGTTTCCTACATGATATTTTACATGTTTCAATGCCATTCTCCCAAATCTTCCCACCCTCTCCCTCTCCCACAGAGTCCATAAGACTGTTCTATACATCAGTGTCTCTTTTGCTGTCTCGTACACTGGGTTATTGTTACCATCTTTCTAAATTCCATATCTATCAACTTATATTTATTGAATCATTGTGAGAAATATATTAAATACAATATATAAAAGGGTACATAAAGTTTTCTGACCAACTTACCACATGGATCTAGTATAGATCACTGTCCATGGCAGAAATTCATAAGAACTCTGCATAAAATATGACCAAAAATCCATACTATATCTAAATTTTTTAAATGGCCAAAGGATAGCTCTGTCTCAAATTAAAAAAAAAAATGGATCTCAAATTAGAGAGCTCAAATTTATGCTGATGACCTTTGTTAAGCAACAGACAAAGATACTAATCACACTGAGTGGTCAGTTTTTGTCTGGAATAAAGAGAAAAGTGATCAGGCCTTGAGTACAGGCAAGCTGGAAGGTATATATAAGGCTTCTCATAAAGCCAGGGTGCTTGACATGATGTAGAGTCTTTGAAAAGAAAGGAGAAAAACTATACAGTGAAGTTTTTCTTTATACTATGGATGAGGAAAATAAAAAGAGATGTGAAAACTTTAAACCTGAGCCTTTGACCAAAGATGAAAAGAAATTCTGTAAGAGAAAAAAAAAAAGCTTTAAAACTGTATTTAAAGAACAAAATGGATATCTAGAAATAAAAAGTATAGACAATGATTTTAAATAAATATCACGAGAAGATTAAAAACAACTGAAGAAAAACAGAGAATGGTTAGACATAAGGATATATGCATTAATAAGTCATAAAAAGATAAACATACAGAAAATATGAAGGAGAAAGACACAAAGAATTACAACACATCTATAATGATATTTTTCAGATGGGAGAATAGACAGAGTATGGAACAGATAACAGCAAAAAAGAATGAACTGGAACTTTATTGACTTGAAGAACCAAAATAAAGACCCAAATGCACAACTGAAGAATCATAAGACATAAGCAGATAAAACATCAACAAATATAATGATGAAAACCCAAAGGAACAAAACTTAGATGCAGTAGAGCAATAAATCAAAACTCGAGAGTCTATGTAAATATATCTTTGATTTTCTTAGAGTAAAAAGGTTATCAATCTTGTCTGTATTTAGCTCAGGAACACATTAAGCACAAGAGCAAAATGAAAGCTTTTTTCAGTACTAAGAGAAAATATTACTTGAAATCTGACATCAACAAAATGAATAATGGCTTTGATGAAAAAAAATACAAGAGGTATCAATAAGAAACAAAATCATAAATAAGGAAATCCTGCTCTGGCTGAAATGGATTAAGAGGAACCAGATTTAAGCTCCCAGTTGAAACTATTAAAAAAAAAGTTTTTAAGACAGTGGACATTGCAAAATAAAGGGAAAGCATCCTTAGGAATGAAAACAGACAAACAAAAAAGAGCCCTAAGATGACCCAAGCTTCTTGAACTAATACAGTTTTCAGGCTGGAGCATAAGGAGGACAAATCCAGGTACAGTCCTGCACATCCCTACACCAGTAACACAAAGTGGAGACTCTCCAGGATGAAGGCAGTGAGTTCACAGCACAGAGGAAAGAGTTCCACGGACAGACCGTTCTGGAGAGGTAGAAGTTTCCCTAGAATATTCAGCTGCGTACTTCCCAATTATGTGTATGAGGAAACTGATCAAAGCCAGAAGAATGCTAAAAACACCTGAAGGAATAGAAGGAATAGTGGTTGATGCTTACACAGAGCTGGAAATAGTGTCACTTCTCATCAGCAATACTAGAAAACCTCAGGATTCCTAGAAGGTCGGGTACAGTGTTTTTGAGTACATATTCTGAAGTTATAATAATTAGCTTCATGTCCTCTCTGCTAACTTATGTCTCCATTAGTTAGAGGTCATTTTTGATTGATATATCCCCTCACCAAAGCGTACATTTCTGGCTTCTTTTCATGCTTGGTTCTCAGTACATTCTATGAGGCTAGCATTGCATGCATGCATGTGTGCTCTTTGTAACCCCACGGACGGCGTCATGCCAGGCTCCTCTGCCCATGGGATATTTCAGAATACTAGAGTGGATTGCCATTTCCTCCTCTAGGGGATCTTCCCAACCCAGGGATCGAACCCAGGTCTCTTGCATCTCCTGAATTGGCAGGCGAATTCTTTTACCACTGAGTCACCTACCTTTGTATACAAGATACACTGTCTTAAATATAGCATAAAATTATTTTACAGCCTGTTTGTGGCATATTATAGATGGAAGTATTTATTCATTTAGCCCTTCCAACACTTGGAAAAACCATTAGGATACATTAATGGCATTTATCTAAATTCTGATAAGCAGGATAAATCTGTAGTTTTCTTTGACTTCTAATCTGTAGCCAAAGAAATTATCTCAGTTTGTCTTTAATGAGTTTGCTTTTTTTCCTGTGCTGTACAGATGCATTGCTAACAGCAGTCTTTTAAAACACTTCAACAGTTCTATTGATTTTGAAGGGCCAAAACACTTTGCCTAGATATGTATGGAAGGAGTGTTCCTGGACATTTACATGTGTTAATACATACACAAAAAAATTAGGCTTTTAGCAATTTTGACCTACCCAAAGTATATATTAGAGTTTGAGGATACATTCCTGTTTTTCTCACTACACAATTTTGTGGGTTTTTTTAAAATCATAAACAACTCTCAATGTTAAATGACAAGATCAAAAAGTAAACTCTATTTCAGAGAAAATACTGTTTTTAATACTGAAGGAATGCTGATTAGCATACATAGTAGTTTGAAGACTGAAATTATTTCCTCATTCTAGAAAATTCAGAGAAAGAAAAATTGTTATGTAGGCTATGTCAATAACAGTTTCATATATTTATGCACTAAAAACAACAAAACCATAACTTGATAACCTGAGGTGCTGGGTATACCCAGGCAGCATCTCCATTATGAACCAAATTACACTTAGCCTGTGCAGAGAAATAATGGATAAAGTTTCTCCCTTCTCTCTTTACTCTCATTTTCGTAAGGTAAAAGTTCTTCATTTGATTTTCTTATAAGATCCCTTACCTTGATAGATTGGAAGTACTTGTATTGAACGACTTGGTGAAAGCTATGGAGCAGCAGGGGATAGGAAGCTTTGGAGTCCACTGGGGTGGCTAAGAACAGAAGCAGAAGTTACAGCGCCACATTCATGCCTGCTTCACAAAGCAGCTTGGAGATGCATTCCTATGACTAAGATGAAGCCTTGCACCAAAGCGTACATTTTCAAACCCACAGAGATTCTTTGGGTGTTACTGGAAATACCTCTAATGATGTGATTCAGGGTGAGGCGCACCCTGAATGAGAAGATGAGAATGAGAGCAGTGGGATCCCTATCTTAATAGAACAGCTTTGCTTTCAGCTATTTTCTATTTGGACTTTGATACGATGGAGAGTTTTTAGAGTGAGCGCCCCTGATACTGCAACTGGTAAAGAATCCACCTGTAATGCAGGAGACCCCCATTCCATTCCTTGGTCAGGAAGATCCTCTGGAGAAGGGATAGGCTACCCACTGCAGTATTCTTGGGCTTCCCTGGTGGCTCAGATGGTAAAGAATCTGCCTGCAATGTGGGAGACCTGGATTCAATCCCTGTCTTGAGAAGATGCCCTGTATTCTGGCCTGGAGAATTCCATGGACAGAAGAGCCTGGCAGGCTACAGTTCATGGGGTCACAAAGAGTTGGACTCGACTGAGTGACTTTCACTTTCAAAGTTTCTAGAAAGGTTTTAAGAACTACTAATCCAAGGAAAGTTATGACCAACCTAGATAGCATATTCAAAAGCAGAGATATTACTTTGCCAACAAAAGTCTGTCTAGTCAAGGCTATGGTTTTTCCTGTGGTCATGTATGGATGTGAGAGTTGGACTGTGAAGAAGGCTGAGCGCCAAAGAATTGATGCTTTTGAACAGTGGTGATGGAGAAGACTCTTGAGAGTCCCTTGGACTGCAAGGAGATCCAACCAGTCCATTCTGAAGGAGATCAGCCCTGGGATTTCTTTGGAGGGAATGATGCTGAAGCTGAAACTCCAGTACTTTGGCCACCTCATGCGAAGAGTTGACTCATTGGAAAAGACCCTGATGCTGGGAGGGATTGGGGGCAGGAGGAGAAGGGGACGACAGAGGATGAGCTGGCTGGATGGCATCACTGACTCGATGGACATGAGTCTGAGTGAACTCTGGGAGTTGGTGATGGACAGGGAAGCCTGGCGTGCTACAATCCATGGAGTCGCAAAGAGTCAGACATGACTGAGAGACTGAACTGAACTGAACTGAACTGAAACCAAGAGATGGCCAAGGTCTTTTATATCTATAGTGCTCTAAGGTTGTATTCCATTTCTGCCTAAGTAAATAGTCAAGCTAGAAGAATTAGATGCTTTTTTCCCCTACTAAACTCTTTAACACCAATTTTAATATTTTTGCCACCTCATACATGCAACTCACCTAATCACAGATTTCTGAACAAAGTATAAATATTTTGCTACCCTTGAAAAAATCACTTAATTCTGGGTTTTTATCACAGTATACTATTTTTATTAATAATTTAACATCCTCTGTGCTCTTACAAGCATTGCATCAGTATATTTTCTCTATTGAAGATGTGGAATATTACAGATTGACCTTTTCAGAAACTTTGTAGTATTGGAATGATACAGGCTACAGCAATATCATTTACTGTCATCCTATTCTTTACTCTAGGAAATAAAACACAATTAAGATTTAGTTGAGTTTTATCCTAGTTCTCTCCTCCTGACTCTTTTGTGATTCATCTTCAAGAAAATAGCAATTTATTGATAATTGATCTGGAACATGTATCTCATCTTCTGCCGACACATGAGTCGGCGTAGCTGTCCTCCACTTTAGATGGCTACCCATCTTGTCATGTGGAAAAGGTTACTCTTCTCCCTAGGTCGCTAGTGTAGGACTAAGATTAGACGGTGGTCTTTAACAGGATTCACTCAAAGGTTGATAGGTGAGGGGAACTGTTATTTCTGGCCACACAGCCTGTTCTGCCTGTCTCAGTATCTGACAGAACATCTGCCAAATCTGGCTCTTTCAGTTGTGCAGAATTTTGTGAAAAAGATCAGTCTAGTCCAAGGTATAATTTGCAGAATTTTATGCAGATAAATTTGAAAACCTAGATGAAACACATAATGACTAATTTTTAAATTTTTTCTCAGTAAGTCAACACATGTATAGTACTTCCCCCCCGAAGTAGTCCACATCAAAATCCATCCCAATAGAGGCAGAAAGTTCCAACAAAACAATTCTAAAGAAAAACCAAGAGAAAAAGATAAAGAGTATTCGACAGAAGACACCATGGGGTTTCACAGGGAACTAAGCCAATTCTTTAAGAAATGGATCATCCCAAACTTTATGAATTATGATAGAGCATAAAAAAGTTTTTGAAATTTATTTGACATCAATGCAGCATAGATACCAAAACCTGACCCAAAAAATTGCACCCAAAACTGCAAACCACACCACTTACTTATGAGTAGTCATAAAAAAATTTGGAATATATTGAAAGACTATCCTATCATGACCAAGTTAATTATTTCCAAGAGATCAAGGTAGTTTGATACCGTTGCTGATATTTAGTCCTGAGTTGTGTCCAACTGTTTGCAACTTGATGCAGTATAGCCCCCCAGGATCCTCTGTCCCTGGGATTTCCCAGGCAAGAATACTGGAGTGGGTTGCCATTTCCTTCTTCAGGGGATCTTCCTAACCCAGGAATCGGACCAGACCCAGGGATCTACTGCATTGGCAGGTGGATTCTTTACCACTGAACCACCTGGGAAGCCCAGTTTGATATTAGGGAATCAATTATTAAAATCCTGCATATAGGTTTATTCAAACAAATTGATCATATGAACATCTCCATTGAGAATATATGGCATTTGAAAGAAAATAACTATTCACGATTACACCCTAAACTTAAAAGGGGTTGTTGAATATTTCATTAACTTGATTAAAATTCACCTTAAATAACTTTATATCAGGAAAACATAAAAGTATCAGTGAGAATAGTAATACAAGTGTTATGAGAACTTAGTAAAATGGCACAAAATAAAACACTAAAAAATTCTAAAACTTTCCTAAGAACAAACATCAGGTAAAAAATACATAATGGATGAGAACATATATTTATCTCAGCAATAAAAGATGAAACTTCACACTCATGAAATTAGCAGGAAACATCCAACTCTTAAATGGGGAAAACCCTAGAGAACTGAAAGATTTAGAAATAGATTTGGAAAAAAATGAAAATCATATCATGGTCTTAAATAAGTCTAAACATCCTAAAGATGTTATATATTAGTTATTAAAATGTAATGCAGTCCCAGTACAAATACTTTTCCAGAGCTAGTCAAATTGATTATAAAATCCATTAGCGAGAACAAAAATCAAAATACTCCATCAGATCAGATCAGTCACTCAGTCATGTCCAACTCTTTGCAACCCCATGAATCGCAGCATGCCAGGCCTCCCTGTCCATCACCAACTCCCAGAGTTCACTCAGACTCACGTCCATCGAGTCAGTGATGCCATCCAGCCAGCTCATCCTCTGTCGTCCCCTTCTCCTCTTGCCCCCAGTCTGTCCCAGCATGAGTCTTTTCCAATGAGTCAACTCTTCGCATGAGGTGACCAAAGTACTGGAGTTTCAGCTTTAGCGTCATTCCTTCCAAAGAAATCCCAGGGCTGATCTCCTTCAGAATGGACTGGTTGGATCTCCTTGCAGTCCAAGGGACTCTCAAGAGTCTTCTCCAACACCACACTTCAAAAGCATCAATTCTTCGGCACTCAGCCTTCTTCATAGTCCAACTCTCACATCCATACATGACCACTGGAAAAACCATAGCCTTGACTAGACGAACCTTTGTTGGCAAAGTAATGTTTCTGCTTTTGAATATGCTATCTAGATTGGTCATAACTTTCCTTCCAAGGAGTAAGTATCTTTTAATTTCATGGCTGCAGTCACCATCTGCAGTGATTTTGGAGCCCAGAAAAATAAAGTCTGACACTGTTTCCACTGTTTCCCCATCTATTTCCCATGAAGTGGTGGGACCGGATGCCATGATCTTCGTTTTCTGAATGTTGAGCTTTAAGCCAACTTTTTCACTCTCCACTTTCACTTTCATCAAGAGGCTTTTGAGTTCCTCTTCACTTTCTGCCATAAGGGTGGTGTCATCTGCATATCTGAGGTTATTGATATATCTCCCACCAATTTTTATTCCAGCTTGTGTTTCTTCCAGTCCAGCATTTCTCATGATGTACTCTGCATAGAAGTTAAATAAGCAGGGTGACAATATACAGTCTTGATGAACTCCTTTTCCTATTTGGAACTAGTCTGTTGTTCCATGTCCACTTCTAAATGTTGCTTCCTGACCTGCATACAAATTTCTCAAGAGGCAGATCAGGTAGTCTGGTATTCCCATCTCTTTCAGAATTTTCCACAGTTTATTGTGATCCACACAGTCAAAGGCTTTGGCATAGTCAATAAAGCAGAAATAGATGCTTTTCTGGAACTCTCTTGCTTT
The DNA here is from genome assembly GCF_003369695.1 of Bos indicus x Bos taurus. Lineage (NCBI taxonomy): Eukaryota > Metazoa > Chordata > Mammalia > Artiodactyla > Bovidae > Bos > Bos indicus x Bos taurus. The sequence goes on from NC_040079.1 coordinate 85,461,045, forward strand.
TTCCATGATCCAGCGGATGTTGGCAATTTGATCTCTGGTTCCTCTGCCTTTTCTAAAACCAGCTTGAACATCAGGAAGTTCACGGTTCACGTATTGCTGAAGCCTGGCTTGGAGAATTTTGAGCATTACTTTACTAGCATGTGAGATGAGTGCAATTGTGCGGTAGAATCTCTGACAAAGAAGTATGTATGTGTTGGGCAGAAATGAGTAGTTGATTGTATTCTAGCATACAGATATTAAAACATACTATGAGTTTATCATTAAATTGTTTGATGCTGGCAAGTTAATAGGCACACAGAAAAATGGGATGAATAATAAAACTTGAAGGCCAACAAATAGCAAATAAAAGTTTACCCTATGACTGTGTTCAATTTGAAATTATTGGAAGAAATGGATGTTTGTAACAAGTATTGTAGGAGATCTGACATTATTTTTAAAAAAAGATTAAATGGATTTATTTTTCATAGTTCATGAGATTATCTAAGTTTCTAGATAGAAGGCCTGGGCAGAAGTGATGAAACTTGCAGAACTGCTGGCAATTCCATTCTTTGTCCTTGACCCAACTGAGTGTGTACATTTACTCACTAAAATCAATGTATAAGATATTTATTGCTGCACTAATATATAGAAAATGGAGATAAGCCAAATGTTGATTAATTATAAAATGGATAATTATATTTTGATATGTTTATACAAGGCATTCTATAATGATATAATAAAGGAACAGTACTATGTGCAATAGAATGAGTACATTTTACAAACATAATGTTGAGAAAATGACAGTGATTATGTTTAAAGTCAAAAACCAAGCAGAACTAGAAGTTACCATCATGGTTACTTTTTGGGAGACATATTGACCCTTTCTGGGATATTGGCAATGTTCTGCTTCTGAATCTGGAAGCTCATATATGGAATGTTCGCTTCATAAAACTTGATTGTTTTGCTGGTGATTGGTTCACTTATCTGTATGTCTGCCATCTGTTAGTAATTTTAAAAAGCTGACTGGTTTTCAACCTGCATTAATAAAAATTTTTAGATTTCTTAATGAAAAATCCTATATGTTTACAACTGTAATAAATTAGTAATATTAAGTATTCCATAGGTAAAATTATTGTGGGAAATATGGGAAGGCTCACATTTTTCCATCCTCCCTAGGGACAAAGAAATAGAATGATTCATAAAATACCTCACATTAAGTTTGAGATATACAGAATCTGGGCATCTATCTACCACATATTTAGTGGTAGTGTTTGATTTCAGGGAAAGTATCTAAAAGGAAAATGTCTCTTGAGTGCAGAATTAGCATATAAGTTTACATATATCAATAAATATTGCAAAATGTGTTATAAGAATGAAAAGTGGAATAATGGCTCACATATGAGAAGTTAAATTAGTTTCATCATTGTGAAAAATACCTATCATTCTATTTAGATGAGATTTTGGAATCCATTGATGTTGTAATACATTGAGACTTTTAGAGATGTTGCATTTGGGTGAGCGTATTTTGCATAATAGATGGATATGAATCTTTGAGCATCAGAAGTAGATTGCAGTAGCCTGAACAGTGGTTTCCAAAGTTTTCCTAATCTCAATCACCAGAATGTGTGAATATGTACCTTATATGGCAGAAGGGATTTTGCAGCTATGAATAAGAATTAAAAAAAAAAAAAAAAAACACCTATCATTCAAATGTTGTAATTATATAAGAGATCTTTGATATACAATAGTTTTATAAGAAAGTACCTAGATCCTTAGGCCTTTAGTGTTTTGTTTCTTTTAACTCAGAAAAAGCTTCAGTTCTAGTATTACCTATTTTCCAATACTATAAATACTAAAAAAAAAAAAATTTAAAGAAATCTGCTGATGTCTTTTGCTTGAGCGTCGGCAACATATTCAGTCCTAGGAAATTTAACCTCTGTCTGCCTCTATTCACTATATGCCTGTAAAAGTGACTTGGAGGTATTTGGCTCAGTTTCATAGTATTTTATTGACACAAATTTCATCTTAACAGTCATACATCTTCACCAAATAAGGCTATGCTAAAACTCAAGCCTTCAAGATAAATAGATTTGTATAGGGGAAAATATAGCAAGAGGTTGAAAAAGTTCAAGGAATCAAATGAATAGAGCATGACACTTGGTCAGCATCTAAAATGGGAACATCAAATATAATATCAGTTATGCAGGAATAACATGGATTTCTAGGGCAAATATGATTTATTCATTGCACGCCGAAACATTGTGTGAAAGGAAACATCCATCACTGTAAGAAAGTGCTGTTTGCAAGCTGCCTAATAGCCATGAAATCATATTCTCAGTCCAATCAAAGAGCAGATAAAGACTTTAAAAACTGACAGCTTACATTTTTATCCCTATTTAATAAATAAAACTTCTAAAATTATATGTTGTAGCTAGGACCACAGCCCAGTCCTCTGCTTTCTCAGAACTCTGAAAGAAAAACCAGCACCACAATCAAAAGGTTTTCTTTCTCTATGGCTTGTTAACTCATTTGCAGTATTTTTAAGAATGTGGTGTCTTTGAAAACATTTCTTTTTGGCTAAAGGGGAAAAAAAAAAAATCTCAACTGATTTTTAGCCCCAAAGCAAAATAAGATTATCCCAATTGGCATTCTTATTCAAAATTGAATATTAAAATCAAACAGCTACTGGCAATGACAGTGATGATCAAAGGCAATGATTATGAAAACTAAGGATTTATTTAAGAGTAAAAAGGAAATTACCTAGCCTTGTCATTAAAAAACGAAAATGATACCAACATATCAATATCCATATGGACTAATCGATGTGGCAGAGACCAAATGCTCTGGCTGGCAAATGCTTAGCAGAAATCAGAGAACACTGTACAAGGAGATAAGTAAAGAACAGTGAATATAAGTAAGATACTCTGTTGGAAAATATACTCTTCTTTCTATTCATATGTAAATCCTACTGACAAAATTTGTATATGGGGTTGCAATTGGAATTAAGTTGTGCATACTTCCAGTTGTAAAAAACATAAGTTATGTAATAATAAATAAGTACAACATTGAGAATATAATCAATAATATTGCAATAACTTTATAAGGTGATGGATGGCTACTAGATTTATGGTAGTCAATTCTCCACAGTAAAGAAACCATCAACAAAGTGAAAAGAAAACCTACAGAATGGGAGCAAAATACTTGCAAACCAAATATCTGATAAACGGTTAATAATTATGTAAAGAATTCATATATTGGGAGGGAAGTTCAAGAGGGAGGGGACATATGTATACTTAACCTGAGCTATGTTGGTATATGGCAGAAACCAACACAATATCATAATTACCCTTCAATAAAAAATAAATATATTAAGAAAAAAAGAACCCAATAAAAAAATGAGTAAAGGACTTTAATAGACATTTTTCCAAAGAAGATATAGGAAAGTCTACCTAGATGGCATGTTGAAAAGCAGGGACATTACTTTGCCAACAAAGGTCCGTCTAGTCAAGGCTATGGTTTTTCCAGTGGTCATGTGTAGTTGTGGGAGTTGGACTGTGAAGAAAGCTGAGCACCAAAGAATTGATGCTTTTGGACTGTGGTGTTGGAGAAGACTCTTGAGAGTCCCTTGGACTACAAGGAGATCCAACCAGTCCATTCTAAAGATCAGGCCTGGGTGTTCTTTGGAAGGACTGATGCTGAAGCTGAAACTCCAGTACTTTGGCCACCTCATGAGAAGAATTGACTCATTGGAAAAGACTCTGATGCTGGGAAGGATTGGGGGCAAGAGGAGAAGGGGACGACAGAGGATGAGATGGCTGGATGGCATCACTGATTCATTGGATATGAGTCTGAGTGAACTCTGGGAGTTGGTGGTGGACAGGGAAGCCTGGCATGCTGCGATTCATGGGGTCACAAAGAGTCAGACACGACTGAGCAACTGAACTGAACTGAACTGAACTGAACAGATACATGAAGAGATAGTCAACATCACTAGTCAACAGGGAATTGCAAATTAAAACTATAATGAGATACCAACTCATGCTTGTAGGCCATCATCAAAGACAAAAGTTAACAAATGCTGGTGTGGATGTGGAAAAAAGGGAACTCTTGTGCAGTTATAAATTGGTGCAACCACTATGGAAAATAGTGAGGAGATTCCTCAAACAATTAAAATTAAAACTGTCATATGATCTAGCAATTTGAAATGAAATGAAAACACTAATTCAAAAAGATATATGCACCCCCATGTTTATAGCTGCATTATTTATAGTCACCAAGACAGGAAAACAACTTGAGTATTTGTTGATGGGTGAATGGATAAAGAAGTTGTTATACACACACACACACACACACACACACACATGTACAATGAATATAATTAGTTATAAAAAATAAACATATCCTATCATTTGCAGCAAGACGGGTGGACCTTGATGGTACTGCACCAAGTAAAATAAGTCAGAGAAAGAGAAAGACAAATACTGTCTGATCTCACTTATATGTGGAACCTGGAGGGGGAAGAAAAGACTCATATAAAAAAGGTCAGACTTGTGGGTACCAAGTCAAATGATAGGGGGAAGAGGAATTAGAGAAAGATGGTCTACAAACTCCCAGATATAAGATAAATTAAGTACTAGCAATATACCATGCAACATGATGAGTATAGCTAACACTGCTATATGGTAGAGAGATATGATGTTATATGTTATATAATAGGTATCTATATATGATATATGTATATATGATATCTATCATACAACACTGCTATCTAAAGTCTCCTCACAAGGAGATCCCCCCACCCCAACTTTTCTTCTTCTCTTTTTTTAATTGAATATATATAAGAGGATGGTTTATTAGCTGAACCTATTGTGGTAATCTTTTCACTATACATGTAAAATCAAGTCATCATGCTGTGAGCCTCAAACTTATGAGTGATATATGATGTCAATTATTTTTAAATATACCTGGAAAATAAAATTGCCATAACATCTTAGACATCATTTATCTTTAAGATAGACATAGGAACAAGAATTAGTTTGGAAAGTGTGTAAATGAGGGCTGGGAAAAATAGCCTTAAGATTTAGGTACATATATTATTTATCTAGTTACTGTTAATTTATAATACGAATAACATTGTTCTAGTTCCTGGGGAAAAACAGGAAGAGGAGCAGAAAAAAAAAAAAAGAACCTACCTATATGGAGCTTACATTTTAAACAAAGAGTTTTAAAAAGAATAAATTATAAACTCATGACCTGTCAATGGTTTTAAATGCCACAAAAACAGTAATACTGATTTTAAAAGGACAAGTAGTATGTATTCATTATAGATGAGTTTGTTTCATAAAAGGTGGTCAGGAAAGCTTGACTTATTGATTAGGTGATATTTAATCAAAGACATAAATAAGGAAATCCATGAATTTTTGTTTTACTACAAGAATGAAATTTATTTAAAAATTTTAATGTAAATTTTTACTGTAAACTTTACTGTAAGTACAGTTAAAATAAATTTAAGAGATAATAGTATAAGTGACAATTGGGTCAAAAGTATGCTAGACAGCTTGAACAACAGGTACTAGTTAGCCCAAATGTAGTATACCTGGATAGGACCAAGTAAGGGAAAGTTAGTAGAAGTGAAGATACAAAAATCATAGGGAGACAGATCATGCAAAGTCATCTAAGCAATTGGAGGACTTTTGACTTTAGAGTTGCCTAGAAAGACATGGAAAGTTTGAACAAAGGGATGATATTATTTTACTTCTGTTTTAAAGGATTCATACTAGTTACTAAGTTGTGGGTAGACCAAAGAGAAGAACAATATCAGAAGATAATTGGGTAACTAATTAGATTAGATAAATAATTGAACCAAAGTGATGATGTTTTGGACCTAAGCATTGATACTGGAAATAGCAAGAAAGGTCCGATTATGGATGTACATTAAAGATGGAGTTGACAGGATTATCTGGGGAGGGGGGTGGTGGACACGGGTAAGTGAGAATGAGGAGAATCAATGTCGATTTCAAAGTTTTTCACTTTAGCAACTTGAAGGATAAGATTGTTTTTGCCTATAGTTTGGAATGAAGAGGTACAGTAAGTTTGAGGAGAAAGATGAGGCTTTTTACAGTTTTGAGTGTATTTATTGAAATCATCTATTGAACCGTTAAGAGATGCCAAGTCCAAGTCAAATAGGGAAATCTATGAATCAGTTCAGACCAAAAAGAGGTAACATGATGTAGCTTCTTGGGGGTAATGAAGCAGCAGTGTTTCTTTATTGTGATGGTTATACGGATCTGTACCTGTGATACAATCTTACGGCCTTATGCAACCCCCCAGAATGAGTGCATATAAAGACTGACAAAACCCAAGTAAGATCTATGGTTAAGTTAATGGCTTTGTTCTAATGGGAATTCCAGACTTTGATCACTGTACTGTTTGGATAGATACTATTATGAAGGAATCCAGCCAAAAAGTACAGGAGAGCTCCCTCTGCTATTTTTGTAACTTTTACCCGAGTCTACAGTAATTTCAAAACAGAAGGTCCAAAAATGTAAAATAAAATGAGAATGAAATACCGAGTATGAGTTTTAGCCTCATTCCACATGCACAAGTGCTCTTTGGATGGAAAGCCTGGCTTGAACCAGTTTAAGTGAAACTTTGAAGAGGGAGATTGGAGACAACTAAGTATACTGAGGAAATTTCGGGAATTTTGCAGAGAAATTGAGTGTTAGCTGGATAAGAATTAAGGATTAAGAGAATTTTTTTTTGGTTGGGAAAATTTTACAATTTTAATTCTCATTGGAATGATCCAGTAGAGGGTTTAGGAGGTTAAACTTGGATTTAGGACAGAGAGCACAATTACTGGAGCTGCATTTTTAAGGAGGAGAGAAGAGATGGAATTTGATGCATAGGCACTGGCTTAGGCTTCAGATCCAGTCACAGGCAGACATATCCACTTCTATTTGTCTGTCCATCTATCTTTATTTAGGCAAGTGAGAGACTTGAAAAAGTTGACAATATGTTGTAATATTGAAAGAGATTATTATATTCCCACTTAACTAGTGGGAAACTGGTGATCCTGCAACATAGCATATGTTGTCTTAGTTGTGATTTCCTTTAGTCACATTTAGTGGTGAGGATTTAGTACAGCTGAAATTTTGCTCCAATATCTAAGAAAGTAGGAAGAGTGATCAGGTAGTTCAAGATACTTTCTAGAAAGTGAATCAAAGAATAATTGCTGGAGTCTAAGCTAAATAAGAAGGGAATTAAAGACTTCTGCATGATTTTGCACAATACAGCTTTGTCACACTCAGTTCTGTTCAATTCAGTCTCTTAGTCATGTCTGACTCTTTGTGACCCCATGGACTGCGGGACGCCAGGCCTCCCTGTCCATCACCAACTCCCAGAGTTTACTCAAACTCATGCCCACTGAGTCGGTGATGCCATGCTACCATCTCATCCTCTGTCGTCCCCTTCTCCTCCCGTCTTCAATCTTTCCCAGCATCGGGGTCTTTTCAAATGAGTCAGCTCTTCACATCAGGTGGCCACAGTATTGGACTTTCAGCCATCAGTCTTTCCAATGAATATTCAGGACTGATTTCCTTTAGGATGGACTGGTTGGATCTCCTTGCAGTCCAAGGGACTCTCAAGAGTCTTTTCCAACATCACAGTTCAAAACATCAATTCTTCGGGGCTCAGCTTTCTTCACAGTCCAACTCTCACATCTATACATGACTACTGGAAAAACCATGTCCTTGACTAGATGGACCTTTGTTGGCAAGGTAATGTCTCTGTTTTTTAATAGGCTGTCTAGGTTGGTCATAACTTTCCTTCCAAGGAGTAAGCATCTTTTAGTTTCATGGCTGCAGTTACCATGTTCAGTGACTTTGGAGCCCAAACAAATAAAGTCTGAAACTGTTTCCACTGTTTCCCCATCTATTTGCCATGAAGTGATGGGACCAGATGCCATGATCTTCGTTTTCTGAATGTTGAGCTTTAAGCCAGCTTTTCTAATTTCCTCTTTCACTTTCATCAAGAGGCTCTTTAGTTCCTTTTCACTTTCTGTCATAAGGGTGCTGTCATCTGCATATCTGAGGTTATTGATATTTCTCCTGGCAATCTTTTCCAATTTCCTCTTTCACTTTCATCAAGAGGCTCTTTAGCTCCTCTTCACTTTCTGCCATAAGGGTGGTATCATCTGCATATCTGAGGTTATTGATATTTCTCCTGGCAATCTTGATTCCAGCTTGTGCTTCCTCCAGCCCAGCATTTCTCGTGATGTACTCTGCATAGTGCTTCCCTGGTGGCTCAGAGGTTAAAGCGTCTGCCTGCAATGTGGGAGACCTGGGTTCGATCCCTGGGTCAGGAAGATCCCCTGGAGAAGGAAAAGGCAACCCACTCCAGTACTCTTGCCTGGAGAATCCCATGGATGGAGCCTGATAGGCTGCAGTCCATGGGGTCGCAAAGAGATGGACATGACTGAGGGACTTCACTTTCACTTTCACTTTCACTCTGCATATAAGTTAAACAAGCAGGATGACAATATACAGCCTTGACGTACTCCTTTCCCGATTTGGAACCAGTCTGTTGTTCCATGTCCAGTTCTAACTGTTGCTTCCTTTCCTGCATACAGATTTCTCAGGAGGCAGGTCAGGTGGTCTGGTATTCTCATCTCTTGAAGAATTTTCCACAGTTTATTGTGATCCACAGAGTCAAAGGCTTTGGCATAGTCAATGAAGCAGAAATAGATGTTTTTCTGGAACTCTCTTGCCTTTTTGATGATCCAGCGATGTTGACAATTTGATGTCTGGTTCCTCTTCCTCTTCTAAAACTAGCTTGAACATCTGGAAGTTCACAGTTCACAAGTTGTTGAAGCCTGGCTTAGAGAGTTTTGAGCATTTATCACACTGTTTGCACTTAAATTATCGCTGATACTGTTTAGTATATTCTTTGTAAATCCATTTGGGAATCAGATTAGGATCCAGCCTATAAAATCCACATGGTTTTCATTTGTTTATACATGTCATTTTGCCTCTGAAGCCAAGTAATTGTTAATCACCATTCATAAGAGAGAAATTCATAGACAAAAATTTTAAATTCCTCTATGTGTAATATCCAGAGAAGGATAAAATGGTACATTCACTACTAAAAGATAATTATCACTTGCAATACTTTATATGTATGCATACAGTCTTATAAACCACACCTTTTCTTTACTAATGGTATAAGAATAAAATTGCAAATTGGGGGGATTTCCTGGTGGTTTAGGGGTTAGGGCTTAGCACTTTGACTGTGATGGTGTGGATTTAGTTCCTACATTGAAGAACTAACATCCTGCAAGCCAAGTGGTGTGGCCAAAACACAAAATTAAAATTACACTTTGGTATCAATGTATATTTTGCAAAAAGGAAGAAAAAAAAACTCATATGAACAATATTAAATATATATATATATGTTTTTTTTACTACTTTATATATATATTTTTTTACTTAATGGAAGTATGTTGTCAGCCTTTTTTTGACTAAATCATAAGTTTTTTTTTTAAATCATAAGTTTTTATTTCATACATTTTAAGCAATTAAAAAGAAACTTTTAAAAGTCAGTCAGTGGAATTATTGTGGCTGCTATGTGGTCCAACACCCTGTTTATCAACTATAAAGAAAGAAGAGTTAATTGCAGATAGCAGTTATCTTCCTGTGGTCATGTATGGATGTGAGAGTTGGACTGTGAAGAAGGCTGGGCGCTGAAGGATTGATGCTTTTGAACTGTGGTGTTGCAGAAGACTCTTGAGAGTCCCTTGGACTGCAAGGAGATCCAACCAGTCCATTCTGAAGGAGATCAGCCCTGGGATTTCTTTGGAAGGAATGATGCTAAAGCTGAAACTCCAGTACTTTGGCCACCTCATGCAAAGAGTTGACTCATTGGAAAAGACTCTGATGCTGGGAGGGACTGGGGGCAGGAGGAGAAGGGGATGGCAGAGGATGAGATGGCTGGATGGCATCACTGACTCGATGGATGTGAGTCTCAGTGAACTCCGGGAGTTGGTGGTGGACAGGGAGGCCTGGCATGCTGCAATTCATGGGGTCGCAAAGAGTCGGACACGACTGAGCGACTGATCTGATCTGATCTGATCTGATTGGACAGTTATTAACAAGTTCAATAGTATACTATTAATCTATCATTGAAAATAATAAGATCACGTACGTAATGTCTTATTTTTTAGTTAGAGTTTATTTTAATAGGGCTAAAGATGTTTGTCTCCGTGTTGACCAATGAATGGAATAGGGTAAAAAAATCATGTTTGCAGTTTCTTTGTGCAGTGGGTCTTTACTTGCCACTGGATAAATGCTGCCTTAGAATTTGCTACCTGACTGAACTGAACTGAACTATAAAGAATCTAAATCCAGGCATAAAATTTGTGCAAGTATGTATATTCTCATCCTTGCAAATTCCATATGTAAGCTGTTTAATTTTGGATATGATGTGGTCATTGCTACCTCATCAAAGACTAAAGAGAAACCCTTATCTGAAAAGTACAGTAAACCATATTTTGATATAAGTAGCTCTTAATACAGCAGGTCTCTAATTACTGCCAGCCAGTATGCCTACCTACAGAGAAAGCTTTTATCTAGGTCAGTTTGAATTATTATTAGTAGGAGAGTAAAACTCCAGCTCAACAACTACCACGATAAAACAGCAACAACAAACAGAAAAGAAACCAAAAATAAAAAGAAGAAATAAGTAAAACAGCTTATATCTCAAAATTCAAGCTTAGAGGATCTGAGATTTTTTTTTTTAAAGAAAATCTCCCTAACTTGGGTGCACCAAGAAATAGAGAACAATTAAAAATATGTGCTTTGCAGGAGTAGAAGGAACATACCTCAACATAGTAATAGCTATATACGACAAACCCACAGCAAACATTAGCCTTAATGGTAAAAAATTGAAAGCATTTCCCCTAAAGTCAGGAACAAGACAAGGGTGCCCACTTTCACCACTAGTATTCAACATAGTTTTGGAAGTTTTTGCCACAGCAATCAGAGCAGAAAAAGAAAGAAAAGGAATCCAAATTGGAAAAGAAGAAGTAAAACTCTCACTGTTTGCAGATGACATGATCCTCTACATAGAAAACCCTAAAGACTCCACCAGAAAATTACTAGAACTAATCAATGAATATAGTAAAGTTGCAGGATATAAAATCAGCACACAGAAATCCCTGGCATTCCTATACACTATTAATGAGAAAACAGAAAGAGAAATTAAGGAAACAATTCCATTCACCATTGCAATGAAAGAATAAAATACTTAGGAATATATCTACCTAAAGAAACTAAGTTTCTATAGTTTATAGAAAACTATAAAACACTGGTGAAAGAAATCAAAGAAGACACTCATTGATGGAGAAATATACCATGTTCATGGATTGGAAGAATCAATATAGTGAAAATGAGTATACTACCCAAAGCAATTTATAGATTCAATGCAATCCCTATCAAGCTACCAATGGTATTCTTCGCAGAGCTAGAACAAATAATTTCACAATTTGTATGGAAATACAAAAAACCTCGAATAGCCAAAGCAATCTTGAGAAAGAAGAATGGAACTGGAAGAATCAACCTGCCTGACTTCAGGCTCTACTACAAAGCCACAGTTATCAAGACAGTATGGTACTGGCACAAAGACAGAAATATAGATCAATGGAACAAAATAGGAAGCCCAGAGATAAACCCACACACCCATGGATACCTTATCTTTGACAAAGGAGGCAAGAATATACAATGGATTAAAGACAATCTCTTTAACAAGTGGTGCTGGGAAAACTGGTCAACCACTTGTAAAAGAATGAAACTAGAACACTTTCTAACACCATACACAAAAATAAACTCAAAATGGATTAAAGATCTCAACGTAAGACCAGAAACTATAAAACTCCTAGAGGAGAATATAGGCAAAACACTCTCTGACATACATCACAGCAGGATCCTCGATGACCCACCTCCCAGAATATTGGAAATAAAAGCAAAAATAAACAAATGGGACCTAATTAAACTTAAAAGCTTCTGCACAACAAAGGAAACTATAAGCCAGGTGAAAAGACAGCCTTCAGAATGGGAGAAAATAATAGCAAATGAAGCAACAGACAAACAACTAATCTCAAAAATATACAAGCAACTCCTATAGCTCAATTCCAGAAAAATAAATGACCCAGTCAAAAAATGGGCCAAAGAACTAAATAGACATTTCTCCAAAGAAGACATACAGATGGCTAACAAACACATGAAAGATGCTCAACATCACTCATTATCAGAGAAATGCAAATCAAAACCACTATGAGGTACCATTTCATGCCAGTCAGAATGGCTGTGACCCAAAAGTCTACAAGCAATAAATGCTGGAGAGGGTGTGGAGAAAAGGGAACCCTCTTACACTGTTGGTGGGAATGCAAACTAGTACAGCCACTATGGAGAACAGTGTGGAGATTCCTTAAAAAACTGGAAATAGAACTGCCTTATGATCCAGCAATCCCACTGCTGGGCATACACACTGAGGAAACCAGAAAGGAAAGAGACACGTGTACCCCAATGTTCATCGCAGCACTGTTTATAATAGCCAGGACATGGAAGCAACCTAGATGTCCATCAGCAGATGAATAGATAAGAAAGCTGTGGTACCTATACACAATGGAGTATCACTCAGCCATTAAAAAGAATACATTTGAATCAGTTCTAATGAGGTGGATGAAACTGGAGCCTATTATACAGAGTGAAGTAAGCCAGAAGGAAAAACACCAATACAGTATACTAACGCATATATATGGAATTTAGAAAGATAGTAACAATAACCCTGTATATGAGACAGCAAAAGAGACACAGATGTATAGAACAGTCTTTTGGACTCTGTGGGAGAGGGAGAAGATGGGATGATTTGGGAGAATCGCATTGAAACATATATAATATCATGTATGAAACGAGTTGCCAGTCCAGGTTCGATGCACGATACTGGATGCTTGGGGCTGGTACACTGGGATGACCCAGAGGGATGATATGGGAAGGGAGGAAGAAGGAGGGTTCAGGATGGGGAACACATGTATACCTGTGGCAGATTCATGTTGATATATGGCAAAACCAATACAATATTGTAAAGTTAAAAAATACAATAAAATTTAAAAATATGTGCTTTAACTAATTGCTTTCAATAAAAGAGAAAAAGATTTATGCAAATAGATGTTGCTCTTATAAACTGTGTTTAGCATTAAGTTGTGTGTGACTCTTGTGCAACCCCATGGACTGTAGTCTACCAGGCTCCTCTGTCTATGAAATTTACCCTGAATCGAAAACCAAGCACTTTATATTGTGCTACATTCCTGGGGAAATTGACCATGAATTCTGAAAATGCCGAAAAAATAATTCAGCATCTGCACAAAAAATATCTCCTGTTTCTTCACATCACTTCCAGATGATCAGGCCCAAGGCTGAGACTCAGGCTTGCTCCTCAGACAGAGCCATGTGATCTTGTCTGGTCACTTTATTTTCTCTGAACCTGATTTTACCAAGTTACAGGGCATAGTAATAAATAATGAAATGTGCTAATTAACTCCTTCATAAGATTACAGAGTTGGATCAGTGAACAGTATCCATAATCATAATAGCTTGTACTTAACATACTGCTTCTGATGTATTAACTTATTTAATCCTCACAACAACCTTAAGAAGCAGGTCATGTTATGAGGGTCTGTTTTCAGTTAAGAAAACTGAGTTCTGGAAAGGTAAAGTAACTTGCCTAAGATATTCAAATATTAAGTAGTAGATTTGCGTTTAGACCTATGGTTATCTGGCTTCAGACTTGTAGAAATCTATAAATCATGAAAATCTATACAATGTCCCATTATTTTCTTATTGAATAAGGTCATTGTAAGTGTGATGTTGATCAGAATGGTATCAACCACCAAAAACCCATTCCTTCCATTATTAAAAAATCACTAGTGATGTATGAGGATTACAGTAGATACAGCAGCTGTCCTTCAGTACTCTAATGGCACCAATCAAATGACAGGAAATAAAAAATCTGTGTTCCAGGTCATCTGACGCCTCCAATGATTTTGCAAACATTGAAAATTTGACAAAACAAACTCAAATTGGCCCAGAAATTTTTATCCATTTATTCTTTAAAGTATCTGTATCTCTAGGGAGCTAAAGTCTCCACTTGTCTCATTCAGCTTGTCAGAATGTTTCTAAGGGCTATGTGCTGTTGTAGAATATTTATGATGATTCTTTGAGGAAATAAAAGTGTGTCGAATATAAGAAAAAAACCTAAATGAGTTGCTGTATGTGCCCTTTTACAGATAGTCTGTATGTTTGCAACTTGATCTCACATATCAAATTAGTTACATTAGTTTTATTCCTTAGACATTTACTAAGTAATAATTATGCTATTAACAATGATCATTATTTATTAAATGTTAATCATGTGCTGGGACCGATATTAAGAATAACTGATATTAAGAATATTCTCAGTTTTCTGGTCTGGATTATTCTCTGGTTTTCAAGCCTTGCAGATGACCTTTACTTGCTTCATTAGCTAAGAATCTTTCAGCTTTATGTGTGAAGGATCTAATGAAAATTGGTGTTAGCTGAATAGAAAGTTTAATGGTTCCTACAAATGAAAAGGCCAGCAGTATATTAAATCGGGTCAGCTGGCTTGTAGGACCAAGCATTTTTGTGAACCTAATCTTACCTTTCTCCCTCTTGTCTCTTAGCTCTGCTTTGTTCTATGTCATTTTGTTCATTATCTTCATCTCTCTCTTTTGATAGCTTCTGGGTTATATTCTAACAGAGTTTCCACCTTCAGAAGCAAAATTGTTTCTGTTTTAAGTAGTTTTAGCAGGGGTCCATGGTTTCTCCTTTTGACCTGGTTGAAGATATCACTTTTTACCTCATTTTGTGACTTGCATGTGAGACTGACCATAGGATGACTCTTTTGCTTTGGACAAAAGCAAAGCAACAAAAAACAAGTGCTTCATGTCCCTGGTCATAGTAACTGACTCACTCACAAGATTGTCTCCTAAGCCAAGTCAATGAGAAACAATCTGGGTCTTTTCTGAAACAGGAATACATAGTTGCTGGAGGCTTGAAAGTTGTTTGAAAATTTCTTGGTATGCATTAACTTGGGCTATACTTAAAGAAAGTCATTATTTATCTGAAATTCAAATTTAACTACATGTTTTGTATTTTTATCTGTTAAATATGGCCATCTTACTCAGATTATTTGCTAATGTGATAAATTAATACTTTCAGAAAGGGACACACATACATAAAATGATAATAAACTAATAAGCCAAACAATATATGGCAGGAATGGTATTTTTTATGTGCGAGGAATTACCCAAAAATCATGGAAATTCAATAACATGTAATTGTGTAAAAACTCTATAAAGTAAATTATTTTATCATCTTTATTTTAACAGATAAATAAATTTGGGCACAGAGAGGTTAAATATCTTGTTGAAGGTGAAACGGCCAACAAGAATGGAGCTAGTATTCAGCCAAGGTATGTGACTCCAGAGACTTCTTACAGGCAATCCATTTTTTTGTAAATTAATTTATTTTAATTGGAGGCTAGTTACTTTACAATATTGTAGTGGTTTTTGCCATACATTCACATGGATCAGCCATGAGTGTACATGTGTTTCCCATTCTGAACCCCCTCCCACCTCCCTCCCCAGCCCATCCCTCAGGGTCATCCCAGTGCACCAGCCCCAAGCACCCTGTCTCGTGCATCGAACCTGGACTGGTGATCTATTTCACATATGGTAGTATACATGTTTCAATGCTGTTCTCTCAAATCATCCCACCCTCGCCTTCTCCCACAGAGTCCTGTTCTTTACCTCAGGCAATCCTTTTGAAAGTGTCATCTCTGTTACATCCTGGGGCTGTTAACAAAATCCCCTGATCAAGACCAGAATTTTAAGTATATTTGCCTGTGCTATACAGTAGGTCCTTGGTGATCTTATATATGCTAATGTGTATATGTTAATCCTAAACTCCTGATTTATACCCCCTGACCCCATGTTTCCACTTTCATAACCATAAATTTGTTTTCTATATCTTTAACCCTGTTTCTGTTTTGTACATAAGTTCATTCGTATCATTTTTAAAAATTAGACTCTACATATGAGTGATATCATATAATTGTCTTCTAACTTATTTCACTTAGTATGATGATCTCTAGGTGCATCCATGTTGCTGCAGATGGTATTATTTCATTCTTTATTATGGCTGAGTAATATTCCACTGTACATATGTACCATACCTTCTTTATCCATTCTAATTCTGGGCTTTCAGAGGAACATCATTTACAAAAGCTGCTGCTACAGCTCAGTGGTCAACAGAATTACAGTTAGAGGTTTTAAACTTGATTTATTTTAAAGTTTTCTAAAGAGAGGTTGACATTTTTTGACTGCTTAAATACTGTTAAAATATGTATAACTTCCTGGCCAATTTTCTACACTAAAAGATAAGTCATTTTATTATTAAAATTATCTGATTAAAATATGTATAGTTTAGGTGGTGCTTTATGATCAACTTAGATGCCTAAATCCATATATGTATCTATATCAATGTCTACATTTATGTCTATATAAAACCAAAGGTACATTTTTTAATCCATTATGAAAAAATACAGTACTGCTTACAAAAAGAATTTGAATAAATATTAACTGCAACTTGTCATATATCTTCATTTTCCCAACTCTCTTCTAAATACCAGTGTTACTTCCCAACACGGAGAATCACCATAATTTTATTAAAAACACATTTTTAAATGAAAGTGTTTATGTGGTAACTGGAGGGTATTAATGCTTGCCTAGATAATCAGAATGTTCAAATACATTTGCAACCAGCCACTCATCCTGCCAGACCACAAGTGAGACAGACACAGTGCTGGCCTTATTGTCATTAACTGTCTTCCTTCTTTAGCACCTCAGCTGACTCTTAGATAGGTAGACTTGTCTCCACATGGAGCAACTTGGTTTTTTCTTTACAACAAAAGCCAGGGTTGGGAGCTGAGTTGATATAGAAATAAGTGGACAAAAAACCTGTAATGACATAGTTTCTTAAAGTGAATCCTAACCTCTGTTAGGTGCACTGTGATATCACCAGTCTTCTTTGTCAGAAAGTTTTCTAAAGAAAGGTTGATGGTTTTTGACTGCTTGACTACTGCTAAAATATGCATAATTTCCAGGCTGATTTCTTACATGTCTACTGAAAGGTAAGTCATTTCATTATTAAAAGTTATCAGATTAAAACGTATAATCTAGATGGTCTTTTTACTGTCAATTTACATGTCTAGATCCATATCTGTATCAATGTCTATATTTATGTCTGTATAAAACCAAAGGTACCTTTTTGAATCCATTCTGGAAAAAAAATCAATGCTACTTAGGAAAAGAATTTGAATAAAAACTAACTTACTACTTATATGTCTTATATAAGTATATATGTCTTATATAAGACACACTACTTATGTGTCTTATATCTTCAATTTCCCATTTTTCTTCTAAATACCAGTGTTACCTTCCCAACACAGAAAGTCACCATAATTTTATGAAAAATACATTTTTAAGCAAACATGTTTACATGGTAAATGGGAGTATTTATACTTGCCAAAATAGGCAGAGTGGTCAAATATATTTGCAACCTGTCACTAGCCATTCGTCCTGCCAGAGGACAAGTGAGACAGACACAGTGCTTGCCTCATTGTTATTAACCATCTTCCCTACTTATCACCTCAGCTGGCTCCTGGGTAAGGTGGGACTTGTCTGAGGATGGAGCAGCTTGGCTTTTTCTTTATAACAGAAGCCAGAGTAGGGAACTGAGTTGATACAGAAATAAATGGAAGAAAAACCTATAAGGACATAGTTTCTTCTGAATCCTCACCCCTTGCACTGTGATATCGCCAGTCTTTGATAGAAATATTCATTCTTTGGGATCATATTTGATCAGATTTTCTAGATCTCTCTGAATGGATTAGAGGCACTGATAACTTAAACTTTTAAGGCAGTCCTCTAAAAATAAAGTGTGTACCTTTGTTATGAAACTGATCTGGGGTGTTGAAAACCACAGTATAAAATTGGCACATTATTTTGAAGGGTAATGTTTACTAGTATATGTAGTCAGATGGAGTGGGTTCAGATCTTGACCATATGACTGAGAAATGTCCATTACTTAACCTTTTTGAAGATCAGTTCACTGAATTGAGAGAACTGAATGAGAACACATGTGGAAAGCGCTGAACACTGCCTGGCACATACTGAGTACTCAATAAATATAAGCCATTATTATTATGAAAAATATCAAGAATATTGCTAAGTTTAACTCATAGTAAGCATGGGTTTCTGTTACAAAATAAGAAATTTTAAAGAAATTAAGCTGATCTTTTCTTTCTGTGCTTCAGTCTATTCTGCTCATATTCACTGTACCTTAGAAGGTTTAAGAAGGTCTGGTCTGTGGGAATAATTGTGCTATTATTAGTGCTTGCTATTATCTAGTCCTTTCTTTGAAGATGTGCTATTGTAAAGGTCTGGGACTGACCATGGCTTCAGTTCAGTTCAGTCGCTCAGTTGTGTCTGACTCTTTGCAACCCCATGAATCGCAGCACGCCAGGTCTCCCTGTCCATCACCAACTCCCAGAGTTCACTCAGACTTACATCCATCGAGTCAGTGATGCCATCCAGCTCATCCTCTGGCGTCCCCTTCTCCTCCTGCCCCCAATCCCTCCCAGCAACAGAGTCTTTTCCAGTGAGTCAACTCTTCGCATGAGGTGGCCAAAGTACTGGAGTTTCAGCTTTAGCATCAGTCCTTCCAAAGAAATCCCAGGGCTGATCTCCTTCAGAATGGACTGGTTCGATCTCCTTGCAGTCCAAGGGACTCTCAAGAGTCTTCTCCAACACCATAATTCAAAAGCATCAATTCTTCGGTGCTCAGCTTTCTTCACAGTCCAACTCTCACATCCATACATGACCACTGGGAAAACCATAGCCTTAACTAGATGGACCTTTGTTGGCAAAGTAATGTCTCTGCCTTTGAATATGCTATCTAGGTTGGTCATAACTTTCCTTCCAAGGAGTAAGCATCTTTTAATTTCATGGCTGCAGTCATCATCTACAGTGATTTTGGAGCCCCCAAAAATAAAGTCTGACACTGTTTCCACTGTTTCCCCATCTATTTCCCATGAAGTGATGGCAAGTTTGAAATCCATTAGGTAAGATGTTGTTTCCTGTGAACAACAGACACAAGATCACCTGAAAGGTGTCCTTTTTTTGGTGTTTTATTTTTCTGTGAAAACTACAATATATATTTTAAATAACTTTAACAAAGTTATTTTCTAGTTAGGTTACTTGATTAAGCTGTGAAGACTGTGTGACCTTTTTATGAGTCTTGCTTTGTCTTTAAAAATGTTGTATATTTGTCTATCAATCCAACCTACCTTCCTAGTTTGATTCACTAAAAAGACCTAGAAATAACAATAACCCAGTAGGAATAGGCACCTCTGTCCTCAAAACTATGAACTCTGAAATGTTATAGCCACTAGTTGTCTTAAATTATTGGCTGACTCCAGGACTATTACAGGAAATGTTCAAGGTGAGTCTGTGATACTGCATCACAGCAAAATAAATAAATAAATGTATAATAATGTTATATCAAAAGGATTTTGGGACTAAAATGAAGGAACTCCAACAAAGGTAGGAACTTTGGCAACAAATGTAAAATCAGGTTTTGTTGATTAATATATATGAAATATATATTTTAAAACATTGAGTTAATGATACTAAAAAAAAGATATAGGGTCAATTTAAAAATTAATAAATAACACAAACAAAAACCTTTGTCACCACCTAGGTATATAGAGCATCACTTCTTTACCCTGAAATTGGTAATTGATGGAAGATTTAATATCTTCCCTACTGATCTCATATTAATGGCATTTTGTTATAACTCAGTAGTCCTAGCTATCGATGAAAATGTTTTTATTATAGAAAAATTTAGTTAATAAATGAGGAAGAAATACCCAAATGAGAACATTTCCACTTTGTATTCTGTAATTAAATAATTGTTTCAGACAGAGGAGTAAACAATTAGATCTAAGATTGATGGGGAGCTTTACAAAGGATGAGATAAATGTTATTGCCACCAGAATCCTGCTTAGCAGTCTTACTGCTATTAAAAGTGAGACAGCCAGATAGCCAGATACTGTGTACCTCCTAGAAGCATTATTCCCAAAGTTGAACCTGAGTCTTCTAGATAATGCTTCCAATTTATAAGGGAAAAAGAATTGTTTCTCCATCAATGTAAATGGCATCCAAAGGAACGAGACAGAAAAATCACCGATGCAATCCATAACACTTGACAGTTTACTTGGACTTTGCATTGTGTCAAGGTTGCAAAACAAGAATCAGGAGGACTTGGAGAGAGGAGACCATTCTAGAGTAACAGACCTCAGAAATATAACAACCAAGTCAATGAACTTAATTTGAGTAACAATTTGAACAAACTGATTTTAAGCAGATGTTATAAGACAGTTGAGAAGCTATCAATAAGAAATGGCATTAGATGTAAAGAAATTATTGCTAAATTTCTTAGATAGGTGTGATAGTAGAATTGTGCCAAAGAAAGAGAGATATTTATCATTTTATAGTGCCCTCCACATTCCTGATAACATCCCTTCCCCTGAAGTCAGCTTCATCTGAAATTATTACAGATTTTGATTAGTGCTAGCATGATATTTATTTCCTTAAGGAGATCTAAATTTCTGATGTATATAATTTTCCCTTGACCTGAAAAAAAATATTTTAATATTTTTCATAAGTAAGGACTGGTTGCAATGAATTCCTTCAGATTTAGTTTGTCTGACAATGTTTGTATTCTCCTTAACTTTAGAATGGTAATTGTACTAGATACAGAAGTCTACATTGGTAGGCTTTTTTCCCCCAGCACTTTAAATGTTCTAATCTGCTGTCTTCTTTTTTGCATAATTTCTGACAAGCATCTGTATCTTAGCTTTGATCTTTCTTCAGTTATGGTTAAGGTACTCTGCCTCAATCCTCACCCTCTACCCCCAAGAAAAAGGCTTTTTTCAAACTTTTCTCTTTGTTTTGGGTTTTCTGCTGTGTAAGGATGATCGTGTATTGGTCTGCTTGAACTACCCATAACAAAATACCATAGACTGAGTTCCTTAAAAATCAGGCTTCTTCCCCTCATAATTCTGGAGGCTAGTGGTCCAAGATTAAGGTGACAGCAAAGTAGGTTTCATTGTGAAACTTCTTCCCTTGGCTTGTAGGCAGCGACCTTCTGGTTGTGTCATCTTAGTGGAGAGGGATGAAGAACAAACTCTTTGCTGTGTCTTCTTACATGGCTGCTAATCCCTCATCTAACCATAACTAGGTCCTAAGGGCTCAAATACCATCACACTGAGGATGAGGGTTTCAACATACGAATTTTGAGGAACACATTCAATCCATAGTAATTTAGTGTGATTAGGTTTTGGTATTTATTCCTTTTTTTGTTATCTGAGCTTCTCATACCTGTGAGTTGGTACCTGTCTGTAATTTTAGGAACTTCTCAGCTATTACTGCTTCAGATATTCATATCCTCCATATTCTTTTTTTCTCTTCTAGTATTCCATCTATATACAATTGCAACTTTTAAAACTGTCCAACAGCTCTTGGATATTCCAGGCTGCATTTTTTTTTTTTTCTCCTTTAGTTTCATTTAGTTTTTATTGACATATCTTCAAGCTCACTGTTTATTCTCTTGGAAATTTCCTCTGAGGATTGTCAGATGCATTGTTTATTATTTTAAGTTACTCACTTGAATTCTTCTTTCTTTTTAATATAAATACTTATTGCTATAAATTGTCTCTGAGCACTGCTTTACCTGTATCCTATAAATTTTGGAATGTTGGATTTTATTTCCAATAACCTCAAAGAAATGTGTAATTTAGTTTTTCTTTGTCCTATTGGTTATTTAGGAATGTGTTACTTAATATGCACATATTTTGAATATTCTAATTTAAATTTATTTATTTTAATTAGAAGGTAATTACTTTACAATAAATTTCCTTTTGTTATAGATTTCTAATTTAATTACTTTATGATTAGAAAACATACTTTGTATACTTTCACTTTAAGCTAGTTGGACATAGTTTGTGGTCCTTGAGAATGTCTCATATTTATTTAAGAAGAATGCATGTTCTTCTCCAATTGGATGGTGTGTTCTGTAGATGTCTGTTAGATCTAATTGATTTTCTTAAGTTTTCTGTTTCCTTATTATCTTCTACCTTATTGTTATATATATTGCAAGTAAGGTATTGAAGTCCCAAATATTTATCTGTTTTTCCTTCAATTCTGTCAGTTTCTATGTATTTAGGAACTGTGATTCTGTGCAGATGCTTGTTTATAATTGTCCTATTTGCCTAGTGGACCAATCATTTAAACATTAAAAATATTTCTATTCATCTCTAGTAATATTTTTTGTCTTAGTCTTTTATTTTTCCATCCTTTACTTTCATTCTATTTGTGTCTTTGAATCTGAATTGTGTCTTCTGTAGAACACATACAGTAGAATATTGGTTTTTTAGAAATGCAATCTGAAATCTGTGACTTTGTTGCATTTTAATCTATTTACATTTGTTATGGTTATTAGTATGTTTGCATTTATATCTCTGTTTTTTGCTTTCTATGTGCATGATGATTTTTTTTTGTTTCTCCATTGCTCCTCTTTTATCTTCCTTGAACTAAGTAGTTATTTTTAGCATAACACTTTAAATCTTCTAATACATCCTAATTTTATTTTTTGAAGTTCAAAAATCTACATCACTGGTTATAATAACGTGAGAGAGGAAAGTAACTGTAACCCTCAGTGAAGGTAAATTGCTATCCCTTGGATTTGTAGTATTTCCTTCTGGTGAACAGTGAGTTTCAATCCCTAATGAATCAGTATTATTTTCAAGAAATGTTACTGATGGGAATGTGCTGTGTAATCAGATAAGGGAGAAAGGAAGTTGAGAATCATTATTCTGTATTAAGTAGAAGAAGGTTACACTGTATCAGTCACTAGAAAAAATAAAGAACCACAACATAATGTAGGGCTTCATCTGGATGAAAATGCATTATGAAACTAAAAACGGTATCAACAGCAATTCAGCCCAGTGTATAAGGAGTATATGTGTGATGGGCTTCCCTGGTGACTCAGACAGTAAAGAATCAGCCTGCAATGCAGGAGACCCAGGTTTGATCCCTGGGTCAGGAAGATCCCCTGGAGAAGGGAATGGCTACCCACTTCAGTATTCTTTCCTGGAGAATTCCATAGACAGAGGATCCTGGCAGGTTACAGTTCATGGGGTTGCAAAGAGTCAGACATGACTGAGCAACTAACACTTGGGCTTCCTGGGTGGCACTAGTAGTAAAGAACCTGCCTGCCAAAGCAGGAGACATAAGAGATTTGGGTTCAATCCCTGGGTCAGGAAGATCCCTGGAGGAGGGCATGAAAACCCACTCCAGTATTCTTGCATGGAGAATCCCATGGACAGAAGAGCCTCATGGGCTACAGTCCATAGGGTCATAAGATTTGGACACAAATGAAGCAATATAGTATGCATGCATACATATGTGTGATATAGACATATGTTGATACACATACACATGTATTACTATATACTGTGTATATTGATATGTACAGGTAACGCTTGAACAACACAGGTTTGAACTGCAAGGGTCCACTTATATGTGCATTTTTAAATATGTATTATAGGACTACATGATCCATGGTTGGTTGAATCCTAGAATACAGAACCAGGGATGCACAGGGCCAAGTTATGGCTGGATTTTCAACTCTGTGAGCACCCCTAACCCTCATGTTGTTCAAGGGCCCACTGTATATACATATGTACATATATTTATGTATGTATACATGTATGTATATGTATAAACATTGATGTAATTATTCTATAATAAGTAATGTTAGAATGCTTAATCCAATTAGTTGCAAAGAACCTTATGATTTTATCTTTATCAGTATCCACTTTAGGTGGATCTTGAATATAGCATGATAAATCAGCTTTTCAGGAAAAGCTACATAGTTTATCTGTCCAACTAGTTGTTACTGAGGACTGGATAAAATAGAGAAGTTCTAACTAAGAATTAACTCTGTTGAAGAAAATATCCAAGGCACCTGATTTGGGACATTTCCATATTTGCTCTGAAAATTTTCCACAGCTTTTTCCACAAAAAGCCTAATAAAGCTTATTGAGGCACTTGCTTGAGAAACCAAGGTAACTCTTTTTGTGCATCTGAGTTCTTTAATGATTACCTGGATCATCTCAGACCACAGTGGGAGTGGATGGTTGTACTCAGGCCAGGAGAATCCCTCTGCCTGACCCCTTGTCCTACTGAACAAATCCACCCTCCCAAGTTCAGATTTGTGGAAATTTTATTAAATAACATTCTTTACCAAAGTTATCTTGCATGGTTTTTATTCATTTTGGAGCAGTTTTAAGTCTAGGAACTGATCATGTATAGGCAATCCTTGAATTTCTGGTTCTTAGACATTCATACACTTTTTGAAAGCAAAGGCATTATTTCCTATTACCATCAATGGAATATTCCCTTTTAATCTTGCCACAGTGCCTTTCTGAAGGGCAGACTGAGATTCCCCACTGAATTTTAAGCTTTGAATTCTGTAAACATATAATGCAATTGTCCATTTGCACCCAAAGTGATGTTCAAAGTGACTGTAAGATTAGACATTTACTTGTGGCATAAACATTTCCCATTTCTAAATTAAGAGACATCTGTTATAATTTTAAATGTTAATTTTTAATGTTTAAATGGAAATAACACTAAATATTAGAAAGCAATAGTTATGTTTTATACAGATAAGTTCATTCTATAAAAAAATGTGTTACTAATGGAAATAAACTTATGAACTATGTTTTTAAATAAACAGACTCTCACTGTTTCTAGGCAATGTTTTGCTAGAACAGTAAGCTTTTCCATAGGACAAAGAATAAGCTTTATTTAACTCAAAAATTGTCAGGTCATAACCTGGAAATGCCAAAAAAAATTTTAGTGCCATCACTAAGAAAAATAATCTTACTTGGTAACTGGCTTTAGTCAATACATCTCAAAATATCATGATAACAGATCAAGAGTTTCTTAAGTTTATCGGTTTTAGTACATGTAGCTCAATTGCTGACTTGACAATTTTTTGAAAAGCTCTAGTGAAAAATTTACATGGGAAAGAAGTTACAGTAAAATATTTTTAAGACAAAGCAGTTAAAGCTGTTTTAACTCTGAATATGTTCTGCTCAGAGTGAAGCATGATACAAAGCAGTGGTAGGTGATAAAGAAATACCAATATTGTACTCTTTAGTCAGTCCTGTCTGACTCTGCGACCCCATCAACTGTAGCCCGCTGGGCTCCTCTGTCTATGGAATTCTCCAGGCACGAATACTGGAGGGGGCAGCCATTTCCTTCTCCAGGAGATCTTCCTGACCCAGAGATCTAACCTGCTGCTGCTACTGCTGCTAAGTCGCTTCAGTCGTGTCTGACTCTGTGTGACCCTTTAGACGGCAGCCCACCAGGCTCCCCCATCCCTGGGGTTCTCCAGGCAAGAATACTGAAGTGGGCTGCCATTTCCTTCTCCAATGCGTGAAAGTGAAAAGTGAAAGTGAAGTCACTCAGTCATGTCCGACTCCTAGCGACCCCATGGACTGCAGCCTACCAGGCTCCTCTGTCCATGGGATTTGCCAGGCATTCACTGGAACAGCCTCTTGGAGCTCTGGGGCAGAGCTGCAGGAGAGTAGGTGGGGTCCATTTCTGTGAATTCTTCTGCAAAGTTACTCACATCTAATTCATCTCAGATGACTGGCTTAAAAGGTGCGGGCACTTTCTTGGCAGCTAAATCATCCCAGTTTATTTTCTGAAAAAAGGGATGTTCTTTGATTTCATCTGCGTCGTGTGGACCACATCCCAGTCTTTTCTTGGGACCTTTCATCAAGAGATGCTGGATCAGGTCTTTGGCTACAGCACTCAGTTGACTGGTGGAGTTTAGGTGTTCTAATGTATGAATTACTACCTGCAGCATCTCTGTTCACTGTTGATGGCGAGAAGAACTCCCAAGCTAAGATATCTAGGAGAATATTAAAGAGCGAGCCTCTATATCCCCAGGAAATGAGTGCTGTAGCCAAAGAGATCTAACCTAGGTCTCCTGAATTGCAGGCAGATTCTTTACTATCTGAGCCACCAGGGAAGTCCAGCAAAGACAACCACAAAGTGGGGGAAAAAAAAAAAAAGCTTATTATCTGAAGATAAAAACAGGTGAGATCAGATTCTTTTCTTTTTAAAATATCTACCATTTAATTCTCACAAAGGGGTTGATTTATAGGACATATATACAAGAATGAACTTTTGGTTTAGTAATTATCCCTTCTGCTATATTCTGTTAAACAAAACAAATTACAAGGTTATCATGTTATAAGGGATAGGAAAGTAAACTATTACTAATGCAATAAGTTGCAAAGATATATCATAAGGACATGAATGCACAGAGAGCTAAATAATTAAGGCTAAATATCATTGTAAAGGAATGAAGACTAAAATCATAATTTAAATGTATAAATCTGGTTATGCATATATATATGTATATAACATTAATAAATAATAATATTTAACATTATTAATAATAATATAATGTAGTTAGTATAGTGTATTCATTAGTAAATACCTGACATCTCAATTATATAGTTTAGTGATTGTTGAAGTTTATGATTTAATAATACAGAGAAGGCAATGGCACCCCACTCCAGTACTCTTGCCTGGAAAATCCCATGGACAGAGGAGCCTGGTAGGCTGCAGTCCGTGGGGTCGCTAAGAGTCGGACACGACTGAGCGACTTCACTTTCTCTTTTCACTTTCATGCATTGGAGAAGGAAATGGCAACCCACTCCAGTGCTCTTGCCTGGAGAATCCCAGGGAAGGGGGAGCCTGGTGAGCTGCCGTCTCAGGGGTCGCACAGAGTCGGACACAACTGAAGTGACTTAGCATAGCATAGCATAGGGTTAATGCACTATTCTGCTCATTAAATTAAAATCTATATATCCTTTCAGCCTTTCCCACCTAGGGTCACAGGAGCAATTTAAGCCCTAAGGCCTTCAGGCAGCTCTTTATTGTAATAAATTAACATTCTTCCTATGTATCTAGAATGGTACTAGGTAAGTACCATGCTTCAGAAACTTGAGAATAAAATATAATAGATAAAGTATATTAAAATTATATGCTTCATTTGTTGTATAATTAATTTGATTTTACCAAGTAAATTTTAATAATGAAAACTATTTAGACTTCTAGCTTTTATTGACCATCTAGTCATCAATATAATGAATCAGTATCTTTCTTTATTCATATTATAAGTGGGCCTACAGTATACACTGTTTGGGGCTTCCCAGATGTCTCAGTGGTAAAGAATTCGCCTACCAATGCGGTAGACATGGGTTCAGTCCCTGGGTCAGGAAGATCCCCTGGAGAAGGAATGACAACTGACTCCAGTATTCTTGCCTGAGAAATACCATGGACAGAGGAGCCCGGCAAGCTACAGTCCATGGGGTCACAAGACTTGGATAGGACTTAGCCACTGCTGCTGCTAAGTCACTTCAGTCGTGTCCAACTCTGTGCGACCCCATAGACGGCAGCCCACCAGGCTCCCCCATCCCTGGGTTTCTCCAGGCAAGAACACTGGAGTGGGTTACCATTTCCTTCTCCAATGCAGGAAAGTGAAAAGTGAAAGTGAAGTCATTCAGTCGTGTCCGACTCTTTGCGACCCCATGGACTGCAGCCTACCAGGCTCCTCTGTCCATGGGATTTTCCAGGCAAGAGTACTGGAGTGAGTTGCCATTGCCTTCTCCGACTTAGCCACTAAACAACAACAAATAGACTGTTTAATACAGCCAAGTATTTCCCAGCTGTCATGAGCATATGTGAATTCTGCACTAAATCATGAGGACTTCTAGAAGTGTAAATTCAAACAACAAGGGAAAAAATAAAATGGATGTTTGGCACTACTGAGTAATGACAGCATTGGTATCTGTTGCATTTTTGCTGTATGAAAAGATTTTGTACATTAAAAGCAAGAATGTATTTGTCTATTTTAATGTAGGCACTTTCTGTTTAAATGTTCTCTGTACCCCAAAGCAATGGCACCTCACTCCAGTACTCTTGCCTGGAAATCCCATAGACGGAGGAGCCTGGTGGGCTACAGTCCATGCGGTCGCTAAGAGTCAGACACAACTGAGCTACTTCACCTTCACTTTTCACTTTCATGCATTGGAGAAGGAAATGGCAACCCACTCCAGTGTTCTTGCCTGGAGAATCCTAGGGACGGGGGAGCCTGGTGGGCTGCCGTCTCTAGGGTCACACAGAGTTGGACACGACTGAAGCGACTTAGCAGCAGCAGTACCTCAAAGCAACATTGTCTTCCAGTGCCAGCAGTGACCTCACCCAGAGTTCACAGCCCTTTGATGTCATCACGTTTCCTGTTAAGGACACCTGCAGAGAGGTTCATTAGTCTCAGAATACCAGATTTAGAAAATACAGGTTTTGATTACTCAATTAAATTTAAGTTTCAGATAAATAACACACTTTCATGTGGGTATGTGGGTCTTCCCATGTGTCACTAGTGGTAAAGAACCCGCCTGCCAGGGCAGGAGCTATAAGAGCTGAGGGTTTGATCCTTGGATTGAGAGGATCCTCTGGAGGAGAGGGCATGGCAAACCATCTCCAGTATTCTTGCCTGGCGATCCCATGGACACAAGAGCCTGGTGGGCTAACAGTTCATAGGGTCAAAAAGAGTCAGACATGACTGAAGTAACTTACCATGCATGCACGCATATGGGTATGTTCCCAATATCGCAAGAAATGTCATTATATATATGGAATTCAAACTCACATGTGTGTCCTGTATTTTATCTGACAGTTCTACATTAACCATGAAAGGTGATGTTTAGTGTTACAGGTTAGAAACTGTGTACCTATTGAGCATAAAATCCTATTGAACAATTCACCAGTGGGTTTTTTTGTTGGTGTTTATGTTTTTTAACAAGTGTGTTTTTGGTTGGTTTGTGATGATTCAGGTCCTCAGAGTTGCCAAATTCCAGGGCCCAAAGCAAGGCACTTCTGCTCTGTTCAAATGCTAGTGCTTTGCCTGAGTGCTGTTTTTCTACTCTGCCATTTTTAAACTTTTGGCTAGTTCCCTTTTCATTATTTAACCCATCACTAACTAGAGACAGAAAAGGACTATTTTTAACCAATGCTCATTTTTCTTTAAAAGCAAAGACACATAAGATAAGCTTTTTGACGAATCCCTCTTGCATTTCATTGGCCTGGAACTGGGATGCTTTCTTATGCCAAAACCAGTCATTAACAAGAGAAATCTAAAGGAGTGAACAGGTGAAAACTGGATGTGCAGTTTGTTACAAAATCCTGTTATATACCCCTTGTAAGCCAGCTCTTCTACTCTCCAAGGTAAGAGTTTCCTCTCTCTCTCTTTCCATTCATTCCTTCAGCATAGAATTGTGAGGATTTCTATGTGCCAGGTATTCTTGGTCCTTCAGGTATTCCAGCATATAAACTCTACTAGCCTTTCATAGCCCTCTCTTCCTTTTTCTGAATCAGCTGATGATGCCACTTGATAACTAAATAAGAAAATTTGTTGTTGTTTAGTCACTAAGTCATGTCCGACTCTTTTGTGACCCCATGGACTATAGCCAATCAGGCTCCTCTGCCCATGGGATTTCCCAGGCAAGAATACTGGAGTGGGTTCCCATGCCCTCCTCCAGGGGATATTCCAAACCTGGGGATCAAAACCGCATCTCTTGCATTGCAGGAGGATTCTTCACCACTGAGGCACCAAGGAAGCCCAAATAAGAAAACACATGATCAAAAGGAAAGGATTCACCTTCTCAAAACAGAATCCACCCAGGTAGATTTTGCTTAGATTCTGTGGCTTCTCTTCTATTATAGTAGAGAAAATACTACTTTTTTAAAAGGACAACTTTCCTGCATAAGTTCCAGATCCAGGACAATTTCACTCTTGCCTCCTCAGGGTCTTACTCTTCTAAGTATTCCTTCTTTTCCTGCATCATCAATCTCTCCCTCCCAGTTTGTTCTATCAGTACATTTTATTTCTTAACAGATGCATATTTTTCCAGAAACCACTCAGTTTCTATATTCTCCTTCTAAGCAAAACCTCACAGTAATGTATGTACACTCTTCCAGTGCTTCATTTACCATTCACTCTTTTACCTATTTCACTCGGGCTGGTCAAAGTCTACATTCCATTGAAATGTCACTTGTCAACATGACTAAAGACCTTCCTTTGGACAATTCCAGTGGACATTTGTCTGTCTTCACCTGGGCAACCTCTCACCATATGCTACACTTGACCACTGCATTCTTCCTAAAATATCCCCTCCTTTGGTTTCCATGATGCCTCACTTTTCTTGATTTTTATTCCCTATTTTATTTTCCATCCTTTCTCAGTCTGTATATGCTATCTCCTTCTCAAAGGGATCCTGTAGGATTTCCTGTAGGCCTCTATTTTCTTCTCTACTATACCCTCTCCTAGTGATCTTAAAAATTTACATGGCTCTATATACCATATGAAAATGACAGTGAAAGTTGCTCTGTTGTGTCTGACTCTTTGCAAAACCATGGGCTATACAGTCCATGGAATCTCCATGCCAGAATACTGGAGTGGGTAGCCATATCAGTTCAGTCCAGTTCAGTCTCTCAGTCGTGTCCGACTCTTTGTGACCCCAAGAACCACAGCACACCAGACCTCCCTGTCCATCATCAACTCCCAGAGTCCACCCAAACTCATGTCCATCAAGTTAGTGATGCCATCCAACCAACTCATCCTCTGTTGTCCCCTTCTCCTCCTGCCTTCAATCTTTCCCAACATCAGGGTCTTTTCAAATGAGTCAGCTCTTCACATCAGGTGGCCAAAATATTGGAGTTTTAGCTTCAACATCAGTCCTTCCAATGAACACCCAGGACTGATCTCCTTTAGGATGGACTGGTTGGATCTCCTTGCAGTCCAAGGGACTCTCAAGAGTCTTCTCCAACACCACAGTTCAAAAGCATCAATTATTCAGCGCTCAGCTTTCTTCACAGTCCAACTCTCACATCCATACATGACCACTGGAAAAACCATAGCCTTGACTAGATGGACCTTTGTTGGCAAAGTAATGTCTCTGCCTTTTAATATGCTATCTAGGTTGGTCATCAGAGAAGGCAATGGCACCCCACTCCAGTACTCTTGCCTGGAAAATCCCATGGACGGAGGAACCTAGTGGGCTGCAGTCCATGGTGTCACTAAGAGTCGGACATGACTGAGCGACTTCACTTTCACTTTTTACTTTTATGCATTGGAGAAGGAAATGGCAACCCACTCCATTGTTCTTGCCTGGAGAATCCCAGGGATGGGGGAGCCTGGTGGGCTGCCGTCTATGGGGTCACACAGAGTTGGACATGACTGAAGCAACTTAGCAGCAGCAGCAGGTTGGTCATAACTTTCCTTCCAAGGAGTAAGCATCTTTTAATTTCATGGCTGCAATCACCATCTGCAGTGATTTTGGAGCCGCCCCCCCCCCGCCCCACCCAAAATAAAATCTTCCACTGTTTCCCCATCTATTTTCCATGAAGTGATGGGACCAGATGCCATGATCTTAGTTTTCTGGATGTTGAGCTTTAAGCCAACTTTTTCACTCTCATCTTTCACTTTCATCAAGAGGCTCTTTAGTTCTTCTTCACTTTCTGCCATAAGGGTGGTGTCATCTGCATATCTGAGGTTATTGATATTTCTCCCAGAAATCTTGATTCCAGCTTGTGCTTCTTCCAGCCCAGCATTTCTCATGATGTACTCTGTATATAAGTTAAATAAGTAGGGTGACAATATACAGCCTTGATGTACTCCTTTTCCTATTTGGAACCAGTCTGTTGTTCCATGTCCAGTTCTAATTGTTGCTTCCTGACCTGCATATAGGTTTCTCAAGAGGCAGGTCAGCTGTGTGGGTACCCATATATGGGATGATAATTCCCAAATATCTCATTGAACATCTTATTATATATCTAATTGATTACCTGATCATTTCTACCAAAATGTCTCATAAACATGATAAATTTCACAAAACAGTCTTTTGATTGTCTTTCCTAAAAGTTCATCAGTTAATAATCCTGTTTCTCCACTAATCTTTTTCATCTTAGTGAATTCGTGGATATGCCACCCAGTTATTTTAATCTGAATTTCTCCTGATTACCACCATATTCACATAAACACATATATGTAACTTGTCAGTGCCAAATTCTTCTGCCTTAACTTAAAAATGTATCATAAATTTTTCTTTTTAACTTTACTCTTACCAGCCCAGTTATCATCGTGTTCCATTTAGAATATGGCAGTAGCCTCCTAAGAGGTTTCTCTTTTCCCTCTTTCCACCTTCAATTCCCTTTACATCAGATAATCAAATTGATCTTTAATACTGTGGTCATTTAATGTACCTTTGCTACCTGAAATTATCCATTAGCATCCAGTTTTTACTTAGAATAACATAAACTTTTTCCCATCCCTTCAGCCTTGCCTTAGTCTCAGTTCAGTTCAGTTCAGATCAGTCACTCAGTTGTGTCTGACTCTTTTCGACCCCGTGAATCGCAGCATGCCAGGCAGGCCTCCCTGTCCATCACCAACTCCGGGAGTTCACCCAAACTCATGTGCATCAAGTCGGTGATGCCATCCAGCCATCTCATCCTCTGTCGTCCCCTTTGCCTCCACTTTCCTTTATTTAGTACATTCCTACATGCAGGACTTCTGACAGATAAAATCCATCAAGTCTTCGCTTTACAGATTTTGAAGAAGTATTAAGACCTTGATTTTTATGTGGAGAGCTAATAGTTTGACATATAAAACTAAACTATCCATGCATTCAATAAATTTTTAATTAATGTACTGTTTCTTGGCACAGTAAAGGAGCATAGCATTTCTGTCAGTCAAGTTCCTAAACTTTGGAAGTACAACTTGCTATTCACATTAGAATCATGCTCTTAAGTATCAGCTCAGACTCAGATTGACCTCAATTTCAGTGAAGAAATTTGACCTGAAACAGAAGGATTTAACCACCTCACACTCTTGTGCTCAGCCCTATCACTGCTGCTCATTCAAACATGATGCTGTTCCAGTTCTGACTATTCAGCTTAAAATTTTACTTTGACAAGTCCTTGGCATAGCACAGGCACTGAAATAACTCTTTTTTAAGTGATGAGATACAGTTTGCACCCTTCTGGAGCTCTCGTTTTCAGACTCCTCATCCCTATTCCTCAGTCCTATGCCTTTTATTCCAAGCCCCCTTCCCTGTCTGTCCACTCCATTCAACCATTCAAACCCCCAGTCTTATCACTGTTCTTCAGCTTTGAATACTATTTCACTCTTCCTTTTCTGGAATCTGGCTGATAAGTAGGTTCCCACATGTGAGATTCTCTGTTGCTTTTATACTGTAGGTTGTTGTCATGCCCTCTCCCAGAAACAAGGGCATTACTCCTAAAAGAGATCATCTAGCTTTTGACTCCGGAGAAGGCAATGGCACCCCACTCCAGTACTCTTGCCTGGAAAATCCGATTGACGGGGGAGCCTGGTAGGCCGCTGTCCATGGGGTCACGAAGAATTGGACACAGCTGAGCCACTTCACTCTCACTTTTCACTTTATGCATTGGAGAAGGAAATGGCAACCCACTCCAGTGTTCTTGCCTGGAGAATCCCGGGGATGGTGGAACCTGGTGAGCTGCTGTCTATGGGGTCGCACAGAGTCGGACACAACTGAAGCGACTTAGTAGTAGTAGTAGTAGTAGTAGCTTTTGACTCAGCACCGAAATTGCAATCAGTAACCTGATAAATTGCCTGATTCAGTTTATTAGTTTGGTACCCTTTATTCCTTCAGCTTTGCCTTTGAACTTCTTCTTCTCTTATCTTTCTGGTATTTTCCAGAGTAGTAAACAAAGGATCAGGGAAGACAATGGCACCCCACTCCAGTACTCTTGCCTGGAAAATCCCATGGACGGAGGAGCCTGGAAGGCTGCAGTCCATGGAGTCACAAAGAGTCGGACACAACTGAGCGACTTCACTTCACTTTTTACTTTCATGCATTGGAGAAGGAAATGGCAGCCCACTCCAGTGTTCTTGCCTGGAGAATCCCAGGGATGGTGGAGCCTGGTAGGCTGCTATCTATGGGGTCACACAGAGTCGGACATGACTGAAGCAACTTAGCAGCAGCAGCAGCAAACAAAGGATATCATTCTTTGCAACTCCTTATTTAGTCCAAAATACAACAGAATTGTGATTATTGGTGGGATGAGTATGTCACTAAATTTAAATTCTGTATACAAAATGTTGTGTCATGAAAAATTCAAGAACAATTGACTAGGTTGGAAAGTATGCATATCTTACAAATTAAAGGAGCTGTAGCCTCTACGTTTCTGCTAAAGAAACTGTGGAAATAACTAGTGTCAATAATTTTCCAAGGCTTAGTTCCATCTTTTAAAATACTATAAATAATTGAATTTTAGATGAAGAAGCCAACCAGATCTACCAGTTAAGACAGGGCTTTCCTGATAGCTCAGTTGGTAAAGAATCTGCTTTCAATGCAGGAGACCCCGGTTCGATTCCTGGGTCAGGAAGAACCTCTGGAGAAGGGATAGGCTACCCACTCCAGTATTCTTGGGGTTCCCTTATGGCTCAGCTGGTAAGGAATCCACCTGTAATGCAGGAGACCTGGGTTCAATCTCGGTTGGGAAGATACCCTGGAGAAGGGAAAGGCTTCCCACTCCAGAGTTGTGGCCTGGAGAATTCCATAGATGGTATAGTCAATTTGGGTCACAAAGAGTTGGACACAACTGAGCAACTTTCACTTCACTTCACCAGTTAAGACAGTCTCATGAAACTGTAAATTCAAATGAAGAATGTACCCACTTAATTGCTCTCTGTTTGCCACTTTAAAGTCTCTTCTAGAAAACAACATAACAAGGTCTTGTATTAGAAGGGGGGGATAGATTGGTTCTAAGCTGGAATTCCACATGTTTATCTTTATGATAGTATTAGTTTCCAATGGCTGTGCTAACAAAGTACCACATTCTTGGTGGCTTAGAACAGCACACAGTCTCTTATAGATCTGAGGTTCAAAATCTGTTTCACTGGGCCAAATCTAAGGGGTTGGCAGGACTGCACTCCTCTGGAGGTTGCAGGGGGTAATCTGTTTCCTTGCAGGGATTAGGAGCTAAATCTTAGACAACCCAAAGATTTTTCAGCCTTCCACAAGGACCTTGTGTAACCTTTGAATCTCAGTTTCTGGTATAAAATGGGGCTAAACAGGATATTTTTAAGAACTGAAGGAAATGAAAAAAAACTTAAACTTGTCATCTAAGAGGCAGTTACAGCTCCTGATTTACATTTGTTACTAGCTTTATGGTTTAATGTAAAATCTCTTCTTGACTCTTATCTATAAGTTTAATTTTTCAAGAGACAGTGCTATTTAAAAACAAAAAAATGATTTTCTGATTTTCCATGTTTGTATGTGACTGTATCATATTGCTGTTTAAAGTATGGTACTTTTTCCAGTTTGGTATTTGGAGTTGGTGGTGGTGCTCAGTCATGTCCAACTTTTTGCAGCCCCATAGACAGTAGCTCTCTAGGCTCCTCTGTCCATGGGATTTTCCAGGCAAGAACACTGGATTGTGTTGCCATTTCCTCCTCCATGGGATCTTCCCGACCCAGGAATTGAACCCATGACTCCTGTTTCCTGCATTGACAGGCAGATTCTTTACCACTGAGCCACCTGAGAGGTTTTAGCATCTTAAAGAAAAGTAATCAAATCACTGATGCACCAGACATAACATAAACACAAATGCCAGCATATCTCTTAATGTTTCGGAAATTCATCTTGAGTGGACTGGTGAGAATTCTCTGGACTTTGTCACTGGAATTGCAGACATCCTTGTTTTATCTTAACCTTATCAGCCATGTCATCTCTCCCATTTTAGGTAGGTTTAGCCTTAGTGGGAGAAGGCAGGGGCACCCCACTCCAGTACTCTTGCCTGGAAAATCCCATGGACGGAGGAGCCTGGAAGGCTGCAGTCCATGGGGTCGCTAAGAGTCAGACACGACTGAGCAACTTCACTTTCACTTTTCACTTTCATGCACTGGAGAAGGAAATGGCAACCCACTCCAGTGTTCTTGCCTGGAGAATCCCAGGGACGGCGGGGCCTGGTAGGCTGCCCTCTATGGGGTCACACACAGTCGGACACGACTGAAGCAACTTAGCAGCAGTAGCAGCAACCTTAGTGAAAATAATACTGATAGCATGAGTAAGTTAAAGGGGAATGCATTTCTTTTAAATCAGTTTAAATTATATATCTCAAGGTCTCTGAAAGTTACTAAGACAGCTAAAGCTCTTTCAGAATATTTACAGTAGCAGAAGCTGTCAAATTGGTAAAAATATTTGAGAGAAATTGTATCTTAATAAAAGGGAGACACTGATTGAGACATATTGATTTAGTCTTATCAGAGACCTAGACCAGACTTTGGAACCATAAATTTATATCACAAGTATTGCTGCTGCTGCTGCTGCTGCTGCTGCTGCTGCTGCTGCTGCTAAGTCACTTCAGTCATGTCCAACTCTGTGCGACCCCATAGATGGCAGCCCACCAGGCTCCCCCATCCCTGGGATTCTCCAGGCAAGAACACTGGAGTGGGTTGCCATTTCCTTCTCCAATGCATGCAAGTGAAAAGTGAAAATGAAGTCGCTCAGTCCTGTCTGACTCCTAGCGACCCCATGGACTGCAGCCTACCAGGCTCCCCTGTCCATGAGAATTTCCAGGCAAGAGTACTGGAGTGGGGTGCCATTGCCTTCTCCACAGTATTGCTAAGGAACTAATAATCTACTTTTGACTGTAAACAGCATTATCTGTCTCACACTGTTGTTAATTTCAGTTCAGTCGCTCAGTCATGTCCGACTGTTTGTGACCCCATGAATCGCAGCACACCAGACCTCCCTGTCCATCACCAACTCCCAGAGTTCACTCAGACTCACGTCCATCAAGTCAGTGATGCCATCCAGCCATCTCATCCTCTGTGGTCCCCTTCTCCTCCTGCCTCCAATCCCTCCCAGCATCAGAGTCTTTTCCAGTGAGTCAACTCTTCACATGAGGTGGCCAAAGTACTGGAGTTTCAGCTTTAGTATCAGTCCTTCCAATGAACACCCAGGACTGATCTCCTTTAGGATGGACTGGTTGGATCTCCTTGCAGTCCAAGGGACTCTCAAGAGTCTTCTCCAACACCACACTTCAAAAGCATCAATTCTTTGGCGCTCAGCTCTCTTCACAGTCCAACTCTCACATCCATACATGACCACTGGAAAAACCATAGCCTTGACTAGACGGACCTTTGTTGGCGAAGTAATGTCTCTGCTTTTAGTTTAAGTCACTTTATTATAATACTGTATTTTAAAAGAACATGGAATATGATAATTTGAAGATATTTTAAAGTTTTTAAGTATTCATGTAAGCAGTATTGATGTTTGAGACTGTATCTTTATATTTCCAAATGCTTGGGCATGATATTTATTTATTGTGAAATATATCCAGGAATATTTAAGTTTTAGATTTTACATGGTTGGCTACTATTCATTATTCAAGTCCTGACTCAGGTGTCACATGCTAGGAAAACTACTTCATGAACATCTATTCTAAATTAGTATTTTCTACTAAGTTATTCTCTATAGCGCCACTCTGTTTTACTTCCTGCATAACATCTGAGTTTCCCTGAAATCACCTCTTCACTATTGTCTGTATTCCTATAACATGTAAGCTCCATGAATTACAGACCTCTATACCTCAGTTGGCTAACAGAGAACGAGGTCCTCTAGGCACTTAATAGTTGATGAGTAAATGAGAGACCCAAAACAATTTGATGGAGGTAATAATAGTTTTGGGATCTGGCATTTTATGATTACATACTGTCTGATGTTTTTATATCTCTGATGACTTTCAGTACTCAGAAGAGTCCCTGGAAATTGGCAGATTCAAAGGGAGTAGAGATCATTCCTCTCACAGGACCCTGGAATGCAATTCAGATACAAAGGATAGTCACGAGGTCTGTCTGACAATGCCTTTCAAGAAAACATCAACTTTAAAAAAAAAAAAAAAACTTCATATATATCTCAAGAGCTTAGAGGATTCCTAGTGAAGTAAAAACTAAGTGCAGATTTCCTTGTTTCTGGTTGAGTTAAACACAGGGTCCCTCACTCCAGCAAAAAGTTCAGTACAGTACAGTCGCTCAGTCATGTCCGATTCTTTGTGACCCCATGGACTGCAGCATGCCAGGCCTCCCTGTTCATCACCAACTCCCAGAGTTTACTCCAACTCATATCCATTGAGTCGGTGATGCCATCCAACCATCTCATCCTCTGTCATCCCCTTCTTCTTTTGCCTTCAATTTTTCCTAGCTTCAGGGTCTTTTCAAATGACTCAGCTCTTTGTATCAGGTGCCCAAAGTATTGAACCTTCAGCTTCAACATCAGTCCTTCCGAAAACATTCAGGGCTGATTTCCTTCAGGATGGACTTGTTGGATCTCCCTGCAGTCCAAGGGACTCTCAAGAGTCTTCTCCAACACCACAGTTCAAAAGCATCAATTCTTCAGTGCCCAGCTTTCTTTCTAGTCCAACTCTCACATCTATACA
Organism: Bos indicus x Bos taurus; assembly: GCF_003369695.1. Lineage (NCBI taxonomy): Eukaryota > Metazoa > Chordata > Mammalia > Artiodactyla > Bovidae > Bos > Bos indicus x Bos taurus. The sequence goes on from NC_040079.1 coordinate 85,499,845, forward strand.
TGACTACTAGAAAAACCATAGCCTTGACTAGACAAACCTTTGTTGGCAAAGTAATGTCTCTGCTTTTTATTTTATTTATTTTTTTTGTCTCTGCTTTTTAATATGCTCTCTAAGTTTGTCATAAATTTTCATCCAAGCAGTAAGTGTCTTTTTTAATTTCATGGCTGTAATCACCATCTGCAGTGATTTGGAGCCCAAAAAAATAAAGTCAGCCATGTTTCCACGGTTTCTGCATCTATTTGCCATGAAGTAATGGGACCAGAAGGAGAAGGCAATGGCACCCCACTCCAGTACTCTTGCCTGGAAAATCCCATGGATGGAGGAGCCTGGTAGGCTGCAGTCCATGAGGTGGCTAAGAGTCGGACACGACTGAGCGACTTCCCTTTCGATTTTCACTTTCATGCATTGGAGAAGGAAATGGCAACCCACTCCACCATTCTTGCCTGGAGAATCCCAGGGACTGGGGAGCCTGGTGGGCTGCCATCTATGCGGTTGCACAGAGTCAGACATGACTGAAGCAACTTAGCAGCAGCAACAATAGCAGCAATGGGACCAGATGCCATGATCTTCGTTTTCTGAATGTTGAGCTTTAAGCCAACTTTTTCACTCTTCTCTTTCATCAAGAGGTTCTTTAGTTCTTCTTCACTTTCTGCCATAAGGGTGGTGTCATCTGCATATCTGAGGTTATTGATATTTCTCCCAGCAATCTTGATTCCAGCTTGTGCTTCATCCAGCCCAGAGTTTCTCATGATGTACTCTGCATATAAGTTAAATAAGCACAGTGACAATATGCAGCCTTGACGTACTACTTTCCCTATTTGGAACCAGTGTATTGTTCCATGTCCAGTTCTGACTGTTGCTTCCTGACCTGCATATAGGTTTCTCAAGAGGCAGGTTAGGTGTTCTGGTATTCCCATCCCTTTCAGAATTTTCCACAGTTTATTGTGATCCACATAGTCAAAGGCTTTGGCATAGTCAATAAAGCAGAAATAGATGTTTTTCTGGAACTCTCTTGCTTTTTCAGTGTTCTTGCCTGGAGAATCCCAGGGACGGGGGAGCCTGGTGGGCTGCCATCTCTGGGGTCGCACAGAGTCAGACATGACTGAAGCGACTTAGCAGCAGCAGCAGCAGCAGCAGCAGCAGATGTTGGCAATTTGATCTCTGGTTCCTCTGCCTTTTCTAAATCCAGCTTGAACATCTGAAAGTTCACGGTTCACGTATTGCTGAAGCCTGGCTTGGAGAATTTTGAGCATTATTTTACTAGCGTGTGAGATGAGTGCAATTGTGCAGTAGTTTGAGCATTCCTTGGCATTGCCTTTCTTTGGGATTGGAATGAAAACTGACCTTTTCCAGTCCTGTGGCCACTGCTGAGTTTTCCAAATTTGCTGGCATATTGAGTGCAGCACTTTCACAGCATCATCTTTTAGGATTTGAAATAGCTCAACTAGAATTCCTTCACCTCCACTAGCTTTGTTCATAGTGATGCATCCTAAGGCCCACTTGACTTCACATTCCAAGATGTCTGGCTCTAGGCGAGTGATCACACCATTATGGTTATCTGGGTCATGAAGAACTTTTTTGTATAATTCTTCTGTGTATTCTTGCCACCTCTTCTTAATATCTTCTGCTTCTGTTAGGTCCATACCATTTCTGTCCTTTATCGAGCCCATCTTTGCATGAAAAGTTCCCTTGGTATCTCTAGTTTTCTTGAAGAGATCTCTAGTCCTTCCCATTCTATTGTTTTCCTTTATTTCTTTGCACTGAGCACCGAGAAAAGCTTTCCTAACTCTCCTTGCTATTCTTTGGAACTCTGCATTCAAATGGGTATATCTTTCCTTTTCTCCTTTTGATTTTTGCTTCTCTTCTTTTCACAGCTATTTGTAAGGCCTTCTCAGCCATTTGCTTATTTGCATTTCTTTTTCCTGGAGATGGTCTTGCTCCTTGTCTCCTGTACAATGTCATGAACCCCCTCCATAGTTTATCAGACACTCTATCAGATCTATTCCCTTAAATCTATTTCTCACTTCCACTGTATAATTCTTAGGGATTTGATTTAGGTCATACATGAATGGTCTAGTGGTTTTCCCTACTTTCTTCAATTTAAGTCTGAATTTGCCAATAAGGAGTTTATGATCTGAGCCACAGTTAGCTCCCAGTCCTGTTTTTGCTGACTGTGTAAAGCTTCTCCATCTTTGGCTGCAAAAAATATAATCAGTCTGATTTTAGTGTTGACCATCTGGTTATGTCTATGTGTAGAGTCTTCTCTTGTGTTGATGGAAGAGGGAGTTCGCTGTGACCAGTGTGTTCTCTTGGCAAAGCTCTGTTAGCCTTTGCCCTGCTTCACTCTGTACTCCAAGGCCAAATTTCCCTTTTACTCCAGGTGTTTCTTGACTTCCTGCTTTTGCATTCCAGTCCCCTATAATGAAAAGCACATCTTTTTTGCGTGTTAGTTCTAGAAGGTCTTGTAGGTCTTCATAGAACCATTCAAATTCAGCTTCTTCAGCCTTAATGGTCAGGGCATAGGCTTGGATTACCGTGGTATTGAATGGTTTGCCTTGGAAACAAACAGAGATCATTTTGTCGTTTTTGAGACTGCATCCATGTACTGCATTTTGGACTCTTTTGTTGACTATGATGGTTACTCCAGTTCTTCTAAAGGATTGTTGCCAACAGTAGTAGATATAACAAAAAGTTACATATACTTAAAATATCTAAATATGAGAAAAATGAATGTATGTATATTAGATGTGCTGTGCTTAGTCGTTCAGTCATGTCCGATCCTTCATGACCCAATGGACTGTAGCCCATCAGGCTCCTCTGTCCATGGGGATTCTCCAGGAGAATATACTGGAGTGGGTTGCCATCCCCTCCTCCAGGGGATCTTCCCAACCTAGAGATCAATCCCACATCTCCCACATTGCAGGCGTATTTTTTACCATCTGACTTCCACCAGGAAAGTCCATGTATTAGATGGATATAGATGTAAAAGATAGGAGGAAAGGGAAAATAGTGAAAGAAATTAGCCAGTTTAAAAAAAAAAAAGCAAACTAAGAATAAGACAGAGCTGTAACAAAACAAACATAGCTAATAACAGATCTGATATCTTGCACATCTGTATTCACAGATTTGTGTTTTATTAAAGTTTTTAAAGGTCATATGATCGTTTGAAGAGCTGTTTAGAAAGTCATGAGATAAGAACCCTCTGTATTGACTTACTAGGCTGAGGCCGATATACTTTGAGGCTAGGAAAGCCATCATGAATGAAGGGAAGGCTTGCTGATCCTTGATGGCAGCCAGGCCCAAACCAGTGGCCTGTACCTCCTGGTACAGTCACATCTGTCTTCCCTCAATACTGCAAGCTCCTTGCAGCAGCCCCACTCAATTGACCCAGAGTGGTCAGAATACAACAGAGTAGTCTGATTTAATGAGTATATGAATGAATGCATGAGTGAATGGATTATTTACCTCCTGTTTTACCAAATTTAAAATATTGTCAATTTGAGCTGAATCATATCCTGAAAGTTTCAGGTCACCAAGATAAGAAATGCCCTTCAGATAGAATTTTGCAAAATTCAGAATAAACTGCTGAGTTGCATGTTCCATTTCTTTGTAAATATTCACTCTCATCTGGAGCATGCCCATTTCTGATAATTCTGCTGTTTACACATCATCCCATAAAAAAGATTTGAGCTGCCTATTAAAATAGCTGTATAATCTGACATTTCTGAAATGTGCTAGATAAATAAGTAATGAAAAAAAAAATCTTGCAGTTTCCCAGGAAGAATGAAAATCACCTAATCAAGGTACCAACCAAGTATCTTCAAAAATATTTAAAATATTCACTATCTTCTCATGCAACTTAACTGCTGTTCTGTTTGTTTCTTTCCATTTGGAAATTATATAAACTGTGTATTTTCTAAAAGATTATGTATATTTAGAAGCAAGTTTTTTAGTAAGAAGCTAGTCCTTTTACAACTGTCCTGTGGGAAAGAAAGAAACTTCAAAGAGAGAGTTACTGAAATATATTAAAATGTTATCCCAGGATTGTGAATGTTTTAAAGACACAGGAAAAAAGCTCTTTGGAATTCTGAAGGCAAGACTAAATTGAGCACAGTAGAACTCAGAATGTCCTTTGAACCCCAAGTATTTATTCTCAGCATATAGCCAAGGTACCATATAAAGGTTTCAAAATTTTTCCTTAAAATGAAAAAGCAAAATCTTTGCACTTGCCTATAAACAATGCAAGACTGTGCTCTAGTGTAGATATAATTCACTTAGACTGTTTAAACAGTTCTCTCAGCCTCGACATTTGTCACATAAAATTTAATATTAATAGAGCAATATTTCAGTATTCTTAATTTTAATAAAAATGTTTATTTGTATAGCTTCTCAGGAAGAGCTTTCTTCAGTTCAGTTCAGTTCAGTTGCTCAGTCGTGTCCAACTCTTTACAACCCCATGAATCGCAGCATGCCAGGCCTCCCTGTCTATCACCAGCTCCCGAGTTCACTCAGATTCACGTCCATCGAGTCAGTGATGCCATCCAGCCATCTCATCCTCTGTCGTCCCCTTCTCCTCCTGCCCCCAATCCCTCCCAGCATCAGAGTCTTTTCCAATGAGTCAACTCTTCGCATGAGGTGGCCAAAGTACTGGAGTTTCAGCTTTTTATACTTTACCTAATTTGAATTTCTAAGCAGCTTCTGTGAGAGTCACAATAGTTGCCTTTGCCACTTAGAGGCATATGACTCCTTCACTCTTTCATAGTTTTAAGTACAAGATTCCATGAACCTTTGAGAAAAGACTCTGCAACACAAACTACCCTCCAGGTGTGACTATGCTTATCATGAGGAATACCAACTCTTACAGTATCCACTGTCATGAGAACATGGCATTATTCATACCATTCCGTAATGAGATGTATCTACAGGAACAGTGGTATTGTTCAAACAAAACATGTATACCTTATCAGATATTTCTCTGAGTATTAAAATTTTATTTTATTTAAAAGGCAGACTCTGAGGAGTCTCTTTGTGCAGTAATTTATTTAGGATACACACATAGGCACACAGAAAGGAAGAATTGACTTCAACCTGACTGATTAAGAAAACAAAGTCACTATATCTACCCATCCAGTAAACACCTAGACTCTTGTGCTTAGTATAAACAAATCATTAGGGTTTTATATTATTTCAGATTTTGTAAAGTATAACAAAATCTTGCTTTGACCAAAATAAAATATCCCTCATTATTTTTTTAAATTAAGCTAATTGTACTTTGGCCACCTCATGCGAAGAGTTGATTCATTGGAAAAGACTCTGATGCTGGGAGGGATTGGGGGCAGGAGGAGAAGGGGACGACAGAGGATGAGATGGCTGGATGGTATCACTGACTCGATGGACATGAGTCTGAGTGAACTCCGGGAGCTGGTGATGGACAGGGAGGCCTGGCGTGCTGCGATTCATGGGGTCGCAAAGAGTCGGACATGACTGAGTGACTGAACTGAACTGAACTGAATTGTATTTACATTTATTGTTTTTAAATCAAAGTACAATAAACTGCATCTGTGTTAAGTGTATAAAATATTATATTTGGACAGATAAATAAGTATGTGGATACAAGCCACAATAAAGTTACATAATATTTCCATCATCCTCAATGCTGTTTCCTCATTGTTCAACAGTCTGTCCCCTCCCTCTGCTCCCAGATCCAAACAGCTGGTCTGCTTTTCATTACTTATAGATTGTATTTTCTAGAATTTAGTATGAATGGAATTAGGCAGTAAGATATTATATTTGACATTCTTAAAGACAATGATTCTGAGATGTGTCTGTGGTGATACATGTATTAGTAGTTTATTATGTTTTATTTGCTCAGTAGTGTTTTTTGAATGTGTGCCATGTGTTCAATTGTGTCTGACTCTCTGCCACCTCATGGGCTGTAGTCTGCCAGGCTTCTCTGTCCATGGAATTTTCCAGCCAAGAATACTGGAGTGGGTTGACATTTCCTCCTCTGGGGGATCTTCCCAACCCAGGGATCAAACCCACGTCTCCTATATCTTCTGCTTTGCAAGTGGATTCTTTACCTGCTGATATACCTTAATTTCTTAGCTCATTTTCCTGTTGATGAAAATCTAGTTTATTTCTAGTTTGTGTCTACTATCAATAACACTTCTATAAACATTCACAAACAAATATTTTTGTGCATGAATGTTTTTATTTCTCCTCAGTGAATATAGTGGAATTGCTGAGGTATATGGTTGGTATATATTTGACTTTATAGGAAGCTACCAAACCTGTCAATATACAGTAAATCTTAAAATCCAATTTTGTAGGTGCTCTAGCATTCCTCCACTTTTTAGTAATTGTTTTAGTATTTATAGATTTTCAAAAAATAGCATGGTTTTCATAGGAGCATACTAGGATATTTTTTGGTATTCCATTGAATCTATAGATCAATTTGGTGAGAACTGACTGCTTAAAATAGTAACTGTTGCAATCCTTGAGCATGGTATTTTCAACATTGTCTTGTTTTCTTCAATATTCATAGAAATAACTAGCTTTATTATAAAGATTTTGAATGTTTCATTAAATTCACTCCCCAAATCCTATGTTTTATGTCATTATAAAAGAAATTTTTGCTTGTTATATGCTGGAACAATTTGCTAATTTATTTAATATTTAGGGATCTGTGTTCATAAGCAATATTGACCCATAACTTTACTTTTTTGTAGTATCTTTACAGGTTTGGTACCAGAGTAATTCTGATTTCCTTTGAAAGAGTTTATCAGTAATTGATATTAATTTTTCTTTGAATTTTTCATAGACTTAATCATTAAAAATATCTGCTGGTACTTCTGGGAAAAATTTTTGAGTAACATTTCAAAAATTCAAATAGACATAACACTATTTATATTTTTTATTTATTTGTGTTGATTTTAAGCTGTAGATTTGCAGTTATCCCTTTCATCACAGCTATTTTATTTGGACATAAAATTATTCATAGCATCATATTATTCTTTTAATCGGTACAGAATCTATAGTGAAAAACTTCTTACGTTACATTAGTAATTGTACTATTTTTGTGTTCACTCTACTTAGAGTTTAATCAGATTCATTTATCTTTTTAATAAACATGCTTTGGCTTTATTTTCTTTATTCTCTTTTTTATATTTAACAAATTCTTGCTCTTATTTAGTCTTATTATTTAGTTTTTTCTACTTGAAAAACATACTTTTCACTCTTTTTCTAGCTCCTTTTGATAATTTAACAAACACAGAGAAATGATTTAATTTCTTTATTATTGTCTTATATAATCATGTAAAATTTCATACTGCTGTCTATGCATTACTTTAATTCCCATAACTTTTAATGTATGTATATGACACCACCCTTATGGCAGAAAGTGAAGAGGAACTAAAAAGCCTCTTGATGAAAGTAAAAGAGGAGAGTGAAAAAGTTGGCTTAAAGCTCAACATTCAGAAAACGAAGATCATGGCATCTGGTCCCATCACTTCATGGGAAATAGATGGGGAAACAGTGTCAGACTTTATTTTTCTGGGCTCCAAAATCACTACAGATGGTGACTGCAGCCATGAAATTAAAAGACGCTTACTCCTTGGAAGGAAAGTTATGACCAAGCTAGATAGCATATTCAAAAGCAGAGACATTACTTTGCCAACAAAGGTCCGTCTAGTCAAGGCTATGGTTTTTCCAGTAGTCATGTATGGATGTGAGAGTTGGACTGTGAAGAAGGCTGAGCACCGAAGAATTGATGCTTTTGAACTGTGGTGTTGGAGAAGACTCTTGAGAGTCCCTTGGACTGCAAGGAGATCCAACCAGTCCATTCTGAAGGAGATCAGCCCTGGGTGTTCTTTGGAAGGAATGATGCTAAAGCTGAAACTCCAGTACTTTGGCCACCTCATGCGAAGAGTTGACTCATTGGAAAAGACTCTGATGCTCTGAGGGGTTGGGGGGCAAGAGGAGAAGGGGACGACAGAGGATGAGATAGCTGGGTGGCATCACTGACTCAATGAACGTGAGTCTGAGTGAACTCTGGGAGTTGGTGATGGACAGGGAGGCCTGGCGTGCTGAGATTCATGGGGTCGCAAAGAGTCGGACATGACTGAGCGACTGATCTGATCTGATCTGATCTGATATTCTAATATTCTTCACTATACATTTAGAAATATTTTCCACTTTCTCTTGTGATTTTTCTTTGACCCATGGGTTTTTTGAAATTTTCTTGTTTAATTTTGGAAATACAATTTTCTTGGGAATCTTAGGGTTTTTTAATCTATAATCTGATTCTGTTATGGGCATACAATATACACAGTTAAGTTTGCTTTTAATTTCTTGATCCTTGCTTTTTGGTCCAGCATGTTGGCAAATATTCTTTGTGCACTTGAAAATAACAGTTGTATCAGTTCAGCTCAGTTCAGTCACTCAGTCGTGTCTAACTTTTTGTGACCCCATGAATCACAGCATGCCAGGCCTCCCTGTCCATCACCAACTCCCGGGGTTTACCCAAACTCGTGTCCATCGAATCGGTGATGCCATCCAGCCATCTCATCCTCTGTTGTCTCCTTTTCCTCCTGCCCCCAGTCCCTCCCAGCATCAGGGTCTTTTCCAATGAGTCAACTCTTCGCATGAGGTGGCCAAAGTATTGGAGTTTCAGCTTCAGCATCAGTCCTTCCAATGAACACCCAGGGCTGATCTCCTTTAAGATGGACTGGTTGGATCTCCTTGCAGTCCAAGGGACTCTCAAGAGTCTTCTCCAACACCACAGTTCAAAAGCATCAATTCTTCGGTGCTCAGCTTTCTTCACAGTCCAACTATCACATCCATACATGACCACTGGAAAAACCATAGCCTTGACTAGACGGACTTTTGTTGGCAAAGTAATGTCTCTGCTTTTGAATATGCTATCTAGGTTGGTCATAACTTTCCTTCCAAGGAGTAACCATCTTTTAATTTCATGGCTGCAGTCACCATCTGCAGTGATTTTGGAGCCCCCCAAAAATAAAGTCTGACACTGTTTCCCCTGTTTCCCCATCTATTTCCCATGAAGTGATGGGACTGGATGCCATGATCTTCGTTTTCTGAATGTTGACCTTTAAGCCAACTTTTTCACTCTCTACTTTCACTTTCATCAAGAGGCTTTTTGGTTCCTCTTCACTTTCTGCCATAAGGGTGGTGTCATCTGCATATCTGAGGTTATTGATATTTCTCCTGGCAATCTTGATTCCAGCTTGTGCTTCATCCAGCCCAGCGTTCCTCATGATGTACTCTGCATAAAAGTTAAATAAGCAGGGTGACAATATACAGCCTTGACGTACTCCTTTTCCTATTTGGAACCAGTCTGTCGTTCCATGTCCAGTTCTAACTGTTGTTTCCTGACCTGCATACAGGTTTCTCAAGAGGCAGGTCAGGTGGTCTGGTATTCCCTTCTCTTCCAGAATTTTCCACAGTTGTATAATAGGATATAATTATTAAAAAAAAAAAAAAAAAAAACAGCTAGGCCACCGTATGTGATCATTTTTCTAGTTACCTCTACTTATACCAACTTATTACCGTTTTATATCAGTTGATGAGATAATTCTGTTAAATATATCCTACTGTACTTGCATTTCACTTTCCTGATACAATTTTTGGCTTTACAGATATTGAGATTCCTTTATTATTCACCTACACAGACAGATTGTCATGTCTTCCTTATGAACTGACTCTTACCATTATACAGTGTACAATTTTATCTCAAAAAATACTCTTTGATATTATATATCAATGATCCCATAGTGGAAAATTTGATTGAATTTAAAAATGAGTCATAGAGTCAACAACAACAATTATATACTCTGTCTTGAAGACTATTTCACCTAATACTAATAGAACATTCTAAACCACTCAAGCTACTTGTTATATCATTGATCCTCTGTATCCCTGGTATCCACATCCTGGGATATAAAGGGCCAGGTATGTTATGCCATTTAATATAAGGGAGGGCCCTGGAACCATGTCCCTGAGAATGCTGAGGGATGACGGTATATTATTTCTTTTTAATCCATTTAGTTTGAACCCACCAGTGTCTTTATATCGTTTCTCCTCCACAGTATGTAACTCGGCCCTGCTTTTTTTCATTCTTACATTCTCTGCATTCTCTGGAGCATTTAGTCAATTAATTTTTTAAATTTAGGTATAATTAATATACAGTGTAAGTTCCAGGTGTACAACATGGTGAGTCACAATTTTTAAAGGATATGTTCCATTTATAGTTATTATAAAATATGCCTGTATTCCTTATGTTGTACTCTATGTCCTTGTAGCTTATTTATTTTATACATAGTACTTTGTACCCCACTGGCAACCACTAGTTTGTTCTCTGTATTTGTGAATTTGTTCTTTTTGTTATCCCCTGCAGGAGGGCAGGTTACACTAGTTTTACATTTAAGATTCCACAAATATATGTGATATCTTACCATATTTGCATTTCTTTGACTTACTTCACTCATCATAATATCCTTCAAGTGCATCCATGTTAGTGAAAATGGCAAAATTTCATTATTTTTCATGACTGTAGTATTCCATTTTATATATATATATATATATATATATCTAACATCTTTATCCATTCATCTTTTGATGGACACTCAGGTTGCTTCCATGTCTTGGCAATTGCAAATAATGCTGCTGAACATTGGGTGCAAATATCTTTTTGAATTAGTGGTTGGGTTTTTTTTTTTTTTTGGATATGTTACCTGGAGTGAAATCAAAGGGTCCATATAATAGTTCTTTTTTAGGCTTTTAAGAAGCTGGCACACTGTTTCCCATAGGGGTTATACCAATTCACATTCTCACCAACACTGTAGAAGTGTTCTTTTTGATGATAGCCATTCTGATGGTTATGAGATGATGCTGCATTCTGGTTTTGATTTGCATTTTGCAGACGATTCATGATTTTGAGCATCTCTTCAAATTTCATGATTTTTGAGCATACAGGCCACCTGTATGTCTTCTTTGGAAAAATATATATTCAGGTCATTTTCCCATTTGTTAATCAATTTGTTTGTTTCTTGTTGAGTTGTATGAGCTATTGATATATGTTGGGTATTAACTCTTTTTTTTTTAATTTTATTTTATTTTTAAACTTTACATAATTGTATTAGTTTTGCCAAATATCAAAATGAATCCACCACAGGTATACATGTGTTCCCCATCCTTAACCCTCCTCCCTCCTCCCTCCCCATGCCATCCCTCTGGGTCGTCCCAGTGCACGAGCCCCAAGCATCCAGTATCGTGCATCAAACCTGGACTGGCATCTCATTTCATACATGATATTTTACATGTTTCAATGCCATTCTCCCAAATCTTCCCACCCTCTCCCTCTCCCACAGAGTCCATAAGACTATTCTATACATCAGTGTCTCTTTTGCTGTCTCGTACACTGGGTTATTGTTACCCTTTTCTAAATTCCATATATATGCGTTAGTATACTGTATTGGTATTTTTCCTTCTGGCTTACTTCACTCTGTATAATAGGCTCCAGTTTCATCCACCTCATTAGAACTGATTCAAATGTATTCTTTTTAATGGCTGAGTAATACTCCATTGTGTATATGTACCATTGCTTTCTTATCCATTCATCTGCTGATGGACATCTAGGTTGCTTCCATGTCCTGGCTATTATAAACAGTGCTGCGATGAACACTGGGGTACACATGTCTCTTTCCCTTCTGGTTTCCTCAGTGTGTATGCACAGCAGTGGGATTGCTGGGTCATAAGGCAGTTCTATTTCCAGTTTTTTAAGGAATCTCCACACTGTTCTCATAGTGGCTGTACTAGTTTGCATTCCCACCAACAGTGTAAGAGGGTTCCCTTTTCTCCACACCCTCTCCAGCATTTATTGCTTGTAGACTTTTGGGTCGCAGCCATTCTGACTGGCGTGACATGGTACCTCATAGTGGTTTTGATTTGCATTTCTCTGATAATGAGTGATGTTGAGCATCTTTTCATGTGTTTGTTAGCCATCTGTATGTCTTCTTTGGAGAAATGTCTATTTAGTTCTTTGGCCCATTTTTTGATTGGGTCATTTATTTTTCTGGAGTTGAGCTATAGGACTTGCTTGTATATTTTTGAGATTAGTTTTTTGTCAGTCACTTCATTTGCTATTATTTTCTCCCATTCTGAAGGCTGTCTTTTCACCTTGCTAATAGTTTCCTTTGATGTGCAGAAGCTTTTAAGGTTAATTAGGTCCCATTTGTTTATTTTTGCTTTTATTTCCAATATTCTGGGAGGTGGGTCCTAGAGGATCCTGCTGTGATGTATGTCAGAGAGTGTTTTGCCTATGTTCTCCTCTAGGAGTTTTATAGTTTCTGGTCTTAACGTTTAGATCTTTAATCCCACCATCACCCTAATACCAAAACCTGACAAAGATCCCACAAAAAAAGAAAACTACAGGCCAACATCACTGATGAACATAGATGCAAAAATCCTTAACAAAATTCTAGCAATCAGAATCCAACAACACATTAAAAAGATCATACACCATGACCAAGTGGGCTTTATCCCAGGGATGCAAGGATTCTTCAATATCCGCAAATCAATCAATGTAATACACCACATTAACAAATTGAAAAATAAAAACCATATGATTATCTCAACAGATGCAGAGAAAGCCTTTGACAAAATTCAACACCCATTTATGGGTATTAACTCTTTAATGATCATATAATTTGCAAGTATATTCGACCATACAGTAAGTTGTCGTTTCGTTTTTTCAGTGGTTCATTTGCTGGCCGTGGAAAAGTGTTTAAGCTTAATTAAGTCTAATTTGTTCATATTTGCTCTTATTTCCTTTGCTTTAGGAGACAGATGGAAACATATTGGTATGATTTAAGTCAAAGAATATTCCAGCTATGTTTTCATCTAGGTCTTTTATGGTTTCTGGTCTTATATTTAGGTCTTTAATCCATTTTATTTTTTTATATGATGTTAAAGAGTATTGGAATTTCATTCTTTTACAAGTAGCTATCCAGTTTTCCCAGAAACACTTATTAAAGAGACTGTCTTTTCTCCATTGTATATTCTTGCCTCCTTTGTCATAGATTAATTGACGACATGTGCGTGAGTTTATTTCTGGACTCCCTATCCTGTTCTATTGATCTATATGTCTGTTTCTGTGCCAGTATCCTACTATTCTGATTAGCGTAGCTTTGTATTATATTCTGAGGCCAGGAAGATGATTCTTTAATCTCTGTTCTTCTTTCTCAAGATTGTTTTGGCTATTCAGATTCTTTTGTGCTTCCATGCAAAATTTTAAAGTATTCTAGTCCTGTGAAAAATGTCATTGGTATTTTAATAGGGATTGCATTTAGTCTGTGAATGGCCTTGGGTAATATAGCCATTTTAACAATATCGTTTCTTCCAATCCAAATACATGATACACCTTTCCATCTCTTTGTGTTGTCATCAATTTCTTTTATCAGTGTTTTATAGTTTTCCAAGTAAATATTCTACCTCCTTAGATAGATTTATTCCTGGGTATGATATTCTTTTTGATGCAGTCAGGTCAGATCAGATCAGTTGCTGAGTCATGTCTGACTCTTTGTGACCCCATGGACTGCAGCATGCCAGGCCTCCCTGTCCATCACCAACTCCTGGAGTTCACTGAGACTCACGTCCATCGAGTTAGTGATGCCATCCAGCCATCTCATCCTCTGTCGTCCCCTTCTCCTCCTGTCCCCAATCCCTCCCAGCATCAGAGTCTTTTCCAATGAGTCAACTCTTCGCATGAGGTGGCCAAAGTACTGGAGTTTCAGCTTTAGCATCATTCCTTCCAAAGAAATCCCAGGGCTGATCTCCTTCAGAATGGACTGGTTGGATCTCCTTGCAGAACAAGGGACTCTCAAGAGTCTTCTCCAACACCACAGTTGAAAAGCATCAATTCTTTGGTGCTCAGCCTTCTTCACAGTCCAACTCTCACATCCATACATGACCACAGGAAAAACCATAGCCTTGACTAGATGGACCTTTGTTGGTAAAGTAATGTCTCTGCTTTTGAATATGCTATCTAGGTTGGTTATAACTTTCCTTCCAAGGAGTAAGCATCTTTTAATTTCATGGCTGCAGTCAAAATCTGTAGATTTTGGAGCCCAGAAAAATAAAGTCTGACACTGTTTCTACTGTTTCCCCATCTATTTCCCATGAAGTGATGGGACCGGATGCCATGATCTTCGTTTTCTGAATGTTGAGCTTTAAGCCAACTTTTTCACTCTCCTCTTTCACTTTCATCAAGAGGCTTTTTAGTTCCTCTTCACTTTCTGCCATAAGGGTGGTGTCATCTGCATATCTGAGGTTATTGATATTTCCTCCCGGCAGTCTTGATTCCAGCTTGTGTTTCTTCCAGTCCAGCGTTTCTCATGATGTACTCTGCATAGAAGTTAAATAAGCAGGGTGACAATATACAGCCTTGACGTACTCCTTTTCCTATTTGGAACCAGTCTGTTGTTCCATGTCCAGTTCTAACTGTTGTTTCCTGACCTGCATACAGATTTCTCAAGAGGCAGGTCAGGTGGCCTGGTATTCCCATCTCTTTCAGAATTTTCTACAGTTTATTGTGATCCACACAGTCAAAGGCTTTGGCATAGTCAATAAACCAGAATTAGATGTTTTTCTGGAACTCTCTTGCTTTTTCCATGATCCAGCGGATGTTGGCAATTCGATCTCTGGTTCCTCTTCCTTTTCTAAAACCAGCTTGAACATCAGGAATGGTAGGTGTCAAATGGTGTATAAAAATGCAACACATTTCTACATATTAATTTTGTGTCCAGCAATTCTAATGAATTTATTGATTAGCTTTAGTCGTTTTCTAGTGGCATCTTTAGGATTTTCTATGTATAGTATCACACCATCTGCCAACATTGATAGTTTTATGTTTTCTTCTCCAATTTTGTTTCCTTTTATTTGTTTTCCTTGTCTGAGTGCTCTGGCTAGAACTTCCAAGACTATGTTCAATAAAATTTTGAGAGTGGGCATCTTTGTATTGTTCCTGATCTTAAAGGAAATTCTTTCATCTTTTCACTGCTGAGATGTTAGCCATGGTCTTGTCATACGTGACCTTTGTTATGTTAGGTATGTTCCCTCTATGCCCACTTTCTCGAGAGTTTTT
This sequence comes from Bos indicus x Bos taurus, assembly GCF_003369695.1. NCBI lineage: Eukaryota > Metazoa > Chordata > Mammalia > Artiodactyla > Bovidae > Bos > Bos indicus x Bos taurus. Next base: position 85,515,005 of record NC_040079.1, read on the forward strand.
ATCATAAATAGATGGTGAGTTTTGTCAAAAGACTTTTTCTATTGAAATGATAAGATTTTCATTATTCGGTTTGTTAATGTGGTATATCACATTGATTTGTGAATATTGAAAAACCCTTGCATCCCAGAGATAAATTCCACTTGATCATGGTGTATGATTCATGTGTTTTTGGATTTAGTTTGCTAACATCTTGTTGAAGAAATTTGCATCTATGTTCACCAGTGATATTGAAATGTAACATTCCTCTTTTGTGATATCTGTGTCTGATTTTAGTACCAGGGTGATGTTGGTCTTATAGAAGTAGTTAGGACATATTCCTTCTACTGAAATTTTTGGAATAGTTTCAGAAGGATAAATGTTAACTGTATTCTAAATGTTTGCTTGAATTCACCTGTGAAGCCATCTGGTCCATTATTTTTAGTTTGCTGCTCTGGACATTACAATATATATTCTTAATTTCTCAAAGTGCATGGAGTCATATGTCCCTAATTATTCTGTGTCAGTAATTTAGAATTTCCCTGCTTATTGTGAATTTTATAGAGACTCATATTCTAAATTGGTTAAACTCTAACTTCAAGCTCTCTTTTCAGCTGCAGGCCAAATCTCAGTTAAATGCATTTTCTTCTAAGTGCACTACTTTGAGTAGACCACACACACAGATGATTCAAAAGGCAGTAAAAAACTTTAGTAGTCATTAAACACAGACTTTGGGGTTCCCCTCCTTGGGCTTCTTCATTTAAAGGATTCCCAGCCATTTCATTTGATAGGACTTCTCTAGTGGCTCAGATGGTAAGGAATCTGCCTGCAGTGCAGGAGGCATGGCCTCAGTCCCTGGGTTGGGAAGATCTCCTGGAAAAGGAAATGGCAACCCACTCCAGTATTCTTGCCTGGAGAATCCCATGGACAGAGGAGCCTGGCAGGCTACAGTCCATGGGTCACAAAGAGTCAGATACGACTGAGTGACTATCACTTTCACTTTAAGACTACCATAAACTTTTTCTCCAGTTCCTCACACCACTCCACACCATCAAGAATCATGGTTTACCTGCATTTTAATTACACACAAGTGTGTAACTCAACAAAGACTGGTCTTTTTCCAAGTTTTAACTTCTCTCCAAAATCTTCCTATCTTTATTCAGTCTCTAGAATCTCGATGTTGTTAATTTTGGCATGCTTTTGACCTGTGGTGTTGGAGAAGACTCTTGAGAGTCCCTTGGACTGCAAGGAGATCCAACCAGTCCATTCTGAAGGAGATCAGCCCTGGGATTTCTTTGAAAGGAATGATGCTAAAGCTGAAACTCCAGTACTTTGGCTACCTCATGCGAAGAGTTGACTCATTGGAAAAGACTCTGATACTGGGAGGGATTGGGGGCAGGAGGAGAAGGGGACGACAGAGGATGAGATGGCTGGATGGCATCACTGACTCAATGGACATGGGTCTGGGTGAACTCCAGGAGTTGGTGATGGACAGGGAGGCCTGGCGTGCTGCGATTCATGGGGTCGCAAAGAGTCGGACATGACTGAGCGACTGATGTGATCTGATCTGATTTTATTATTTTCTCTAAGGAAAGGCCTCCTATTAGGAGCTTATTCTTACATTACTTTTTTGAAATGTGCAATGCTGTTTTCTTTTACAGTGCCTCGTACTCTGGATTTGATTAACTGTCCCCTCATGGTTCTTTAGAGTGGCAAAGAACTCACCTGCTAATGCAGGAGATGTAAGAAATGTGAGTTTGATCCCTGGGCCAGGAATATCCCACGGACAGGGGAGCCTGGTGGGCTACAGTCCTTTGAGTCACAAAGAGTTGGGCACAACTGAAGCTACTTAGCACACAGCACACAGTTCTTTATTCCTCTATCCTTTGTACTTAAATGGATATGTATTTAAAAGTTTCATTACTTTTAGCTTAATATTTGGTAAGAATAATTTCTATGTTCTTATTATATCATACAGAGAATAATTTCAGATGTATGTCTGTAACTGATGCTATGATGATTAAGGTGGTCACTGCCAGATCTCTCTATTGCAAACACAAAATTTTTCCTTGGTAAGACATAAGTAACCTGCTGTGTTATATTTTGGCACTCTGCCATATTGTGTCTCCAATAACATCTCTTTGAACATTCTTGCCTGAATTGGTTAGTACAGTGGAAATGATAAAATGATGGTTTTCCTAATTATAGTTCACTAGTTGATGTGTACTGATAGATTTTTTTTTTTTTTTTAATAATGCGAGAAGTAGAGTTTTTAATTACAGGGGAAAGGTCTACTACAGAGAGCCCAGAAGAGAGCAGGTTCAAGAGCTAGTCTCAGGACATATTTATAAGGGCACTGGCAATGAATATAAGGAGTTTTAGACCATATGCTTAGCACAGAGACCAGAACCTGAGAGCAGTCTAAGGCTGCAAAATCAGCCTAGAAATTTGAGTGAAGCCAGTTGCCAGTTATTTAGATTTTAGACACTAATTTGCATTCTACATACCTAAGCCTGAAATTGTAATAAAAAGTCAGCTCTTTTAAGAGTTTGAAAATTGTGATGAAGCAATACCAAATAAAACATTGGACTGTTTTGGTAAGCATATGTCTAAACATCCTGTGTATTTTATTGAGTAAGCACAGATATTTTAGGCACTGCTAAACAAAAAGAAAAAGAAAAAAATTTGAGAGACAGAGATGAAGAAAATGTATTCTAATGGGCCTTAAAGTATGCCAGGGAAATCAAAGTAAATTGATATGATAAATTGTTTGTAATTTACTCTGTGTGTGTATATATATGTGTGTATTTATGTTTAGAATGTCTCCATAATGGGAGACTTTGGGAGTCATCTAAATCACAATGCATTTGATATCTGATGGAGGCACTGAGTTATAACTGGCTGAAAATTTCTCAAAAGACACTCTGTTCCAGGGGGCAATCTGTCTTACCTTTAGGTAGTCTAGGTAGTCTAGCTCCTTGTATTAGATATAAAATCCATCGCTCTGTAGCATTAACATACTTATTCAGTTTCAAACAAACATATATTGAACACCTACTATATTATAGTGTGCTGATTCAAGTAATAGGTACTCTGTATTATGAGAACAATTGCTATAAGAAGACAGCCCTTTAAATATTTGATCTGTGAGGATTTCCATGCAGACAGTAACTTGCATAGAGATGCCATGGAAAAAACAATGAAGGATTATTTAGTTTTCAAGAAAATATATATACATTTATTAATAATTATATTTATCATGATGTGGGAATTTCAGTGGAGTTGCTTTTATGGGGACTCTTTATCATAACCATTTATGTTTAAATTATTTTAATTTTCATAACTTAGAAATCAGTAGAAAGAATGAATTCCCTTTTATCCTTGATTCTTTGTCTACCAGTTACAAGTGAAATTAAGGCTCTAATATAATATTTACATTATTTAAACCAAATATATACGTATATTCATTGAATGTCGATATATAAAGATACACAGGAATGCCAAGCTTCAGTAAGGACTACAATTATTAGCAGTCTTGCCTTCTGCAGCAGTGCTGAGTGCTGGCTGGCTGTGGATACTTCTCCATTGTTGAATGACCTCCCACTGCATTTAATTTGAATGTTGTTCTGACAGCTTTAATCAACCATAAAACATTACCAGCAGAAAACAGACTAAAACCTTCAGATGGTTTGCCTAAGTATTCAATATTGTCGTAAACATTAAGCTTTGTTTTTAATGTTCACTCTTCCCCTACATCAACCCCAGTTATACTTTCCAAATAAAATTGAGCTACACAATACAAAGCTTGGTAGAACATGATTAATTAACATCCATTTCCTCCGACAATAGGATCTTCCTCTTCAGAAAGGGAAATATTTCTGCTGAACAAATTAGGCGGGGGAACCTCTCTCATTAAATAAGAAGGTATATAAATTTAGCACTCAGTATTCAAATGGAAAATACATTCCTGATGGTATATTGACTACTCCCAATTGAAATATTATACAAAAGCAATAGGACTAAAAGATCAGGCAAGAATTCCATTATGCTTCATTTCCATTAAGTCAGACAGCTAAGTGCGCTTGACAAAGGTGCATTTGTGTGGGCTCTATCTCCACATACCAGGTAGCTAACTGTCATGAGCAGCTTAAAGAAGTCTGACACACTGAAACCACTATGCCCCAGAAGAGTGCTGGGATCCTTTTCTTTAGCCATTGAATATTAAGAAGGTCCTTTCATTGGTAGCAGTGTACACCGGAGACAGTTCACACTCGCAGCTCTGCAGAGAATGGCATTCCAGAAGTCTGCTTTTCTGCTGATAGCTCTGATTGTCTTTGGTGTTGGATATGCAAACAGAGGAGTGGCATACATGGCTAGGAAGTGTTCAGAATCAGACCCCACAGGCAGACCTGAAACAGAAGCAAGGACACTTGATGCTTCAGTGATTTGAGAGCCGGCTACAGCCACATGTCTATTTGTGTGAGACGCATAAAACCCCTTCAGGTGCTTAAGCTTCAATAAACCCAAACCTCTCCAGTTATCTTTGTGTCACAGACACTGAACACAATGCCCGGCTCAGTAATTTTTTTTTTTTTTTACTCTTATTGAGACTTTCCATCACCGTTCAGTTCAGTTCAGTTCAGTTGCTCAGTCGTGTCCGACTCTTTGCCACCCCATAAATTGCAGCATGCCAGGCCTCCCTGTCCATCACCAACTCCCGGAGTTCACTCAGACTCACGTCCATCGAGTCAGTGATGCCATCCAGCCATCTCATCCTCTGTCATCCCCTTCTCCTCCTGTCCCCAATCCCTCCCAGCATGAGTCTTTTCCAGTGAGTCAACTCTTTGCATGAGGTGGCCAAAGTACTGGAGTTTCAGCTTTAGCATCATTCCTTCCAAAGAAATCCCAGGGCTGATCTCCTTCAGAATGGACTGGTTGGATCTCCTTGCAGTCCAAGGGACTCTCAAGAGTCTTCTCCAACACCACACTTCAAAAGCATCAATTCTTCGGTGCTCAGCCTTCTTCACAGTCCAACTCTCACATCCATACATGCCCACAGGAAAAACCATAGCCTTGACTAGATGGACCTTATTTAATTTAGAAACTGTTTATAATATCTGAATTACTTTCAGATATATATAGAAAATGTTTTTTTAATCTCTTTTATGTTACTTAATATAGAGTATTTAACTTTATTTGGGTAAACATAACTCCAAGGTTATGAAAAAAATTCATAACAGTTGAAATAGAGCTTTTACCACATCAGTGAAGGAAAGGCTGACCAAAAAATGAGGGGCTACGTTCAGTAATAGAGATTTTGATGATGAATGTTTACTAAATCAGCTCTTTTTTTAACCCTCAACTTAGTTTATCATTAATAGTCCAGTTTATGTAGGTTTATATCTTATACTTTGTCAACTACATAAACAGGAGAGATATGTATAATTACAAGTAAAACATGTTATGAAGTTATGAAATTCTTTTTATCCCTTTGTTTTAAACTTCCCTCCAAATACATTTTAAACTGTATTTTCTAATAAGATGTACATCAGTTCTACTTCTCACCCATTCCTAATCAATTCTCTCATTTTCAACTCTAATCTTTCTAAAATTTTTAGAAAGAAAGTAACAAATAAAAACCTAAAAGTCACCTGAAACATTCCCTATAAAAGTGTGGGTAGTGAAATTTATAGTATACATTTAATAAGTCAGTGAATATTAATAAGTCAATGTAGGGTTAATAGTGTAATGCACATAATATATGCACTATAGATCTCATATAATGCTATCCTATATTTTCTTTTTGATAAGCAACATTTTTCATTTAAAAATATGTCCTGAACATTACTTCATGTCACTAAATATCCTACAAAAAAACATCAATACCATTTATTATATTAATATACCTATACCTAATTTCATATAACCAGTCAACTAAGGGAAAGTTAGATGGAACATTAAAGGTTAAAAGAAGACTTTCAGGGGGAAAAAAAAGCACAAACCCTACCAGACTGGTGACAATCTTATGATGTGCAGTACAAAAACAGAGTTGATCTAGATCCAGATTTCCATTTCCTATTCTGAATCATGAGATTTTAGAAACTTTCTGTTTTGGTCAGGTGAGTTTGAATGACTACTCTCAGAGTTGATTACAAATTTCTAAATACCACTCTCACCTATGGTTACCATGTCTGCTTCCCTATTAACCTAAAATAATTTAAATAAAAAACAATTCAAGCATTGCTGTTTTGTATCACCAAAATAACTGAAGCATTTTATAGTATATAGAGTTTTACCTTAGCTCTCAAATTTGTCATCTTTCACTAATTATGTGAGAACATTTAAAAGAAGAATTGAACCCTGCTTAAACCCTCAGCCACTTAGTAACTCTTATATTTTTTCATTATTTATAAAAAATTTAAGTAGATGGTAAATGTTTAAAATAGTATTCTCCATCTGATTCAAATTGCAATTTTTGTTGGGTAAACTTTTCCAATTATAATTTTGGTGTATTTAACTTTATTTTTTCACTATAAACCAATTTTCTTAAAGATCTGGGTATTAGATGTGCTCATACCTGCAATAATCATGCTTTTTTATCTTTATGTCTCATCAATGGATCTCAAGTTGCATCAGCTATTTCTAACATTTGCCATCTCTACTAGACCCAGGTTTAAGACTGGGTTTATGTGTATCCCAGTACTTGTGCATCTTTTATATTCTTTGGCTTTAACTCCAAGTATGCAGTCATGAGAACTGGAAGAAAAATCATGGGACAAGTGGAAATGGTCTCTAACCACTTAATCTTTCTTGGAGCAGTGAATCCATATGAGGACATTGATATACTAAGTTATCATGGTACTATTCCTGAGAGACTAATTTGTAACGGTATTCTTTTGAAAGGAATGCAAAATAACTCAATTTAAATTTGAGTGCCAGCTAAAAATAAATTGAATGTCTTGTGTGTCAGCACTTAAAAGCTCCCTAATGGGCTTTAAACCACTATTCACTATTATTGAGAGATGACTTCCAATTTATAAGGCAGACACTTGTCATTAAAAAGAAAAAGAAAAACCTCTACTACAGAAATACTGTTAAGTTGCATCCAAATGGAAATGTTATCGTAGGAATGTAAAACTTTATTTTGCCTCCAAAGTTTTCTCTAGTTTCAATCTTGACTTTTTCTCCCTAAGACCGAATACCACTCTCTTGATCATTTTCAAGATGATTTTCTTCATCCTGCTAACCAGACTCAGTTTGATCAGCACTACAGCCTCTAGCATCATAGACTCTTTCTTACACAAACTATTCCTTAATATAATAAGGAATCCTAATAAGCCTGGCTCTATATTAAATTTATCATCCATTCCTTGTACAAAATGTTCCCCTCTGCTCCTGGTCCTATTTCATGAAGAAATTGTGGAGAAATGCAAAACTGTAACAAAATTTGTGATTTTTTTTTCCTTTAAGCCATAGAAGATTAATTTGAGTAAGGCTAACTCTTTCCCCAAAACTGGAAAATCTGGACGATATGCAAAATAAAACATATGTCTTTCATAGTATTGAAGTAGGAACACTTGAATGGTCATGATCCTACCAAGATGAAATGCCCCCAGATGTGAGTAATGCATTCAATACTGCATTTCCTCTAAAAAGGTCAGTGCCTTAACCACAGCACTACAGACATATTAAATCAGATATTTGTTAAGGGGAGTTGTCCTGTGCATTACAAGAAGTTTTACAACATCCTTAGTCTCTATGTGCTGGATGCAAGTAACACCATGATAGTTGTAAAAACCAAATATGTCTATTGACATTGCCAAATGTCCTGAATGGAGGAGACCAAATTTCCCCCAGTTGAGAAAACTACTGCTATACAGCATCAGTGAATCAAGAGAAGCATCTGTTAACCTGGAAAGAACATTCAGGAGCTTTTAAGAGCTGGGGCACAAACTGTGCTAATCAGGGCATTCAAAATGAGCTCTCAGGTTAAATTCCTAAAGGACAGCCACATAGCAGTATGAGTGAGCCAGAAATAGTTAAGTCCTGATTTTGGCCAACTTTGAAACAGCACAACCAATGATTGGATTAAAATTATCTATTTTGGCCCTAATTGCCTTGAAGAGCCAAAATTAATCCTCTCTGAAAGAAAAGATCAGCCAAGTCCTCAAATTATGTGAACAAATTCATGTGTGTGTGTGTGTGTGTGTGTGTGTGTGTGTGTGTGTGTGAGAGACATGTAGTCTCATTAAAGTCATAAATGATTGACCAACATAAAGAAGAAAAACAAGTTAATTGAAATAAATTCATGGAATAGGCATTGACTTAACAGATAAAGGTTAAAATAACAGGTATAAGAAATTAAAGAATTATAAAATGGATTAATTAGGACAGAGCAGATAACGAGAAAATAATAGAATGAAATTTGTAGTCTAAAACTAAAAACTGAAATAAAGAATGTAATATATGGGTTTGAAAACAGATTAGACAGTATGGAAGAAACTGCTATTAAACTGTTCAGTTCAGGTCAGTCACTCAGTCGTGTCTGACTCTTTGCAAACCCATGAATCACAGAACGCCAGGCCTCCCTGTCCATCACCAACTCCCGGAGTTCACTCAAACTCATGTCCATTGAGTCAGTGATGCCATCCAGCCATCTCTCCTCTGTCATCCCCTTTTTCTCCTGCCCCCAATCCCTTGCAGCATCAGGGTCTTTTCCAATGAGTCAACTCTTCTCATGAGGTGGCCAAAGTACTGGAGTTTCAGCTTTAGCATCATTCCTTCCAAAGAAATCCCAGGGCTGATCTCCTTCAGAATGGACTGGTTGGATCTCCTTGCAGTCCAAGGGACTCTCAACAGTCTTCTCCAACACCACAGTTCAAAAGCATCAATTCTTTGGTGCTCAGCTTTCTTCACAGTCCAACTCTCACATCCATACATGACCACTGGAAAAACCATAGCCTTGACTAGACTAACCTTTGTTGGCAAAGTAATGTCTCTGCTTTTGAATATGCTATCTAGTTTGGTCATAACTTTTCTTCCGAGGAGTAAGCTTCTTTTAATTTCATATCTGCAGTGATTTTGGAGCCCAAAAAATAAAGTCTGACACTGTTTCCACTGTTGCCCCATCTATTTCCCATGAAGCGATGACCAGATGCCATGATCTTTGTTTTCTGAATGTTGAGCTTTAAGCCAACTTTTTCACTCTCCTCTTTCACTTTCATCAAGAGGCTTTTGAGTTCCTCTTTACTTTCTGCCATAAGGGTGGTGTCATCTGCATATCTGAGGTTATTGATATTTCTCCCAGCAATCTTGATTCCAGCCTGTGCTTCTTCCAGCCCACCATTTCTCATGATGTACTCTGCATAGAAGTTAAATAAGCAGGGTGACAATATACAGGCTTGACATCCTCCATTTCCTTTTTGGAACCAGTCTGTTGTTCCATGTCCAGTTCTAACTGTTGTTTCCTGACCTGCATATAGGTTTCTCAAGAGGCAAGTCAGGTGCCCTGGTATTCCCATCTCTTTCAGAATTTTCCGCAGTTTATTGTGATCCACACAGTCAAAGGTTTTGGCATAGTCAATAAAGCAGAAATAGATGTTTTTCTGGAACTCTCTTGCTTTTTCCATGATCCAGCAGACGTTGGCAATTTGATCTCTGGTTCCTCTGCCTTTTCTAAATCCAGCTTGAACATCAGGAAGTTCACGGTTCATGTGTTGCTGAAGCCTGGCTTGGAGAATTTTGAGCATTACTTTACCAGCGTGTGAGATGAGTCCAATTGTGCGGTAGTTTGAGCATTCTTTGGTATTGCCTTTCTTTGGGATTGGAATAAAAACTGACCTTTTCCAGTCCTGTGGCCACTGCTGAGTTTTCCAAATTTGCTGGTATATTGAGTGCAGCACTTTCACAGCATCATCTTTCAGGATTTGAAATAGCTCAGCTGGAATTCCATCACCTCCACTAGCTTTGTTCGTAGTGATGCTTCCTAAGGCCCACTTGACTTCACATTCCAGGATGTCTGGCTCTAGCTGTATATTAAACTGTAATATAGGTCAAAAAAAATACAAACAGGCTCAGAGAGAGAAAAGATTAAAAAATTCAATAAAGAGTAAATGGTGTACAGTTATAGCAAAAGAAGCTGAATATATGCATGATTAGAGGATAAGAAGCAGAGGAGAGAGATTGTGACAGAAATGGTATCTTAGAAATTTCTAAATTTGATAAAAACATGAACCCATACATTTAAAAAAAAATTTTATGAACATATATAGGAAGAAAGATATACCTAGGTACATCATAAAGCATTGCTGAAAAAAATCCAAAGACAAAAAGAAAGTTTAAAAGTAACCAAGGAAATGAGACATTTTTAAAATAGAGTAATAAAACAGGCAACTAACTTTCCAACTTAAACTGGAGGCTAGAAGGTAATGGAGTGCTATTTTCTGCCAACCTCAGACTCTCTATACAGTGAAAATATCCTTCAAAAATACAGACAAAAGCTTATTACCCTGAAAAAAAGTAAAGAATTTATCATCAGTATAACTACACTAGAAATAGTACTTAATGAAAAGTGTTCATTAAGCAAAAGAAAAGTGATCCTAGACAGAAGTATAAAAACTGAAGAACAGAGTAAAAATAGCTAAATACAGATGAATATAATTACACACACAATGATAATAATCAAGTTTGAGGAGTTTAAAATGTACTAGAAATTAAAATACATGGCATACATACAGCAGTACAACAGAGTCAAAATTCAACAGTGTTTGAAAAAGGCAAGAGGGAAGTACACATATGTAGTGAGTGTTGCAGCTTCTTTATCTAGGAAATGTAAAAGTTTTCGTTCATATTACATGCACATATTATTCTATAGAGGTATCACTAAAAACAGGAGCAGAATGTATTGCTAACAATTTAGTACAGCAGGAAAATGGGAAAGTAGTAGTTCATCAAAAAGAAGACAAGAAGAGAAAATATAAATGTACATTGAAAATAGAAATGAGAAAGAGTAAGATGGTAGATATATTGTTAAATATATCAATATTCACAGTAAATTTATGCTAACCTTTTTATTATTAAAAGAACATTATGTGAACTATTCTGTTATGTGAACTATTCTACTGGATAATTGCGTACTTCAGATAGGTATAAATTCTTCAGATAAGCTGTGACATAGGCACTGCAATATACTTGTTAATAATACCCTAAAGAGATCTCATTATGCACACTGGTATGTTTTCTCCCCATTCCAATCTAGCACATTCTTGAAAGATATACCTGAAATGCTTTAAATATCATAAATGACAGCAGTGTTTTATATAACCTGGCATAAAATGACACCATCCTGGCCTAAAATTATCTTTTACTACCATCCCTGCCTCTTTCTCAAAATTTATTCTCTCTCAAGTTCATTCACAGGTGCTTCAGTTCTCAACACTGTTAACAAGATGTATCCAGCATATTTCTTTTTTTATATTTTACACTTATTAAATATCCATATATGGAAAAATAATACCAATGTTAGGACCCACCTCAGATCAAATAAATTAGAATCTCCAATGCTGGTACTAAAGTTTTGGCCTTTTTATGCTTATCAGCTATTTTCAACAGGATAATGATTTTATAGGTCAACAGTTTTGTAGATATTTCCTAAAGCTTATGTGAATATTCATTTTATGTAAGTTATAATGCAATAAAACTTTTTAAAAAATCAAAACTTCCGCATATGATCCCAGTGCACAGCTGTACTGAATAACTGCTAAAGTAAAGAGGGACAAAAGAATGTAGTCAAGAAAGATTTCAGTGGTGAATGTATGAAGTAAGATAATGGGTTTAGTTCCCACTGAGTTTCAAGGATCTTAAAAACATACAAATAAATATGCCCGGAAGATAGTTGGAGTTAAGAATGGTCTTTGAAAGTCAGTGGTTAAGTTCAAAGATACACATTTGGAAGTTTTCAAGTTTCAGTTGGATAATTTCTTCCAAATTGTTGGTGTAGCAAGAGATTAGCAGATGTTTTAGGATAAAACCCTGGAGTACTACCAATATCAATGGCCTGGAAAAGAAGATTGAACCAAAGAGAATATGAGGAACATGAAAAGTGAAGAGAATCAGAAACCTCAGATGAATCAAGAAAAAGTTAAAGATAGTTTTAGAGGAAGAAACTAATTGCCTGTGTCAAAAGATGTTGAGGGACCCAAAAGGAAGAAAAATTAGAAAAGATCACTGAATTTTTCTGAGAGAATATCACATAAAAGTAAGTGGTTTTGTAATATGAAAATGAAAGAGGCCAAAATGTAAAGGATTTTGAAAGAAGTCATCAGATAGTGAATCTGTTGTATATGAGGAAATTGATTAAAGAAATTAGATATTACACATTTTAGGAAAGAAATAAAATTAATAGAGATGCAAAATGATAATACAGTCAGGAAGAGTTTTGAAGACCAGTGAACTCTTACAGAAGTCTTAGAATTATATGCCAAATATATTTTGTGTCTAATATACAATACAGCAAATGGTAACTGCTTGATATATATTAATGAATAATTATTATGAATGCTGGACATGAATATAAAAACCTTATACATCTATTTCTACTATAGAGTAGATATTTGGTTTGTACAGCAGAGGACATGAAAACCCTTTAAATAGCATTATCAAGATTTTATTACTGTACATACAAATTTTTGTTCAGGAAAACAAATATAAGAAAGAGCTTTTGACAAAGTTGGTAATATTTTATAAATAGTACTTCATTTATTTTTATAAGTTTTCATCAGTAGAAGTACATTGGTCTTTCTTCATAGTCCAATTCCTACTTCCTACTGAGTAGTCAGTTCTAAACACAGAATCATATTGCTGGGAGTTTGATGGTAGCCTTTGAAACTACCAGTCATAAAGGAATTACGAGTTACAGTACTTCAGTAAAGATTTGAAAAGTGGTGCGATGTTACAGTTAACAACCTTTACTTAAAAAAAAAAAAAAGATTCCCAACTTGGTGAATGACGACAAATCAACATTCAAACCCTTCCTTTTAAAAATTACTGTTTTTACTTTCATGAGATTAAGGTGTCATTAAATATTTCTCAAGAAAGTTTATGTAGTTCATATCTTGTTTATCTTACATCTATTAAATTCAAATATCCAGTGTCCAAAAATTTGTAGGGTTTTTGGGTCTGTTCAACAGAAGGAAACATGTGTATGTGTTCAGGAAAGTTCAGAATTTTGTTTCAGGTGTTGTCATTTCTTAACTCACTAGTCTAGTTTATGTCCTCAATGATATATTGACACGAAAGAAAATTAAAACTTAAAAGAGGTGATGTCAATTCCCATTTGAAACACCAAATTACATTCCAACTCAGTGTATACTATAGTCAATCAAGATCTCCAAGAATTCTTAAAATTCTAGATCAGAAATAGAAATGAAAATTAAATTACCAAGTTTCTCACAAAAAATTAACACAGCAATGTTGTTATTGTTCATCTTCATAGTGGGTTGCCATGCCCTCCTCCAGGGGATCTTCCCAGCCTAGGGATTGAACCCAGGTCTCCTGCATTGCAGATGGATTTTTTATTGATGGAGCCACCAGGGAAGATCTCTTTCATATATGTAGTACAGTATTATTTACTATAATTCCATGCTGTCATTAGATCCCTAGAGCTTATTCATCTTATAACTGCAAATTTGAAGCCTTTGACCAACATCTCCCTACTTCTTAGAACCCCCAGCCTTTGAAAAACAGTGTTCTTTTCTGTTTCTAGGTGCTTGGCTTTTTTATATTCCACATGTAAGTGATAAAACATAATGCCCTCAAGGTCCATACGTGTATTGGAAATGACAGGATTTCCTTATTTCTCATGTTGGTATTTGTTGTTTAGTCTCTATACACAACTTAGGACCCCATGGACTGTAGCCCACCAGGCTCCTCTGTCCATGGGATTTTTCATGCAAGAATACTGGAGTGGGTTGCCATTTACTTCTCCAGGAGATTTGCCTGTTCCAGAGACTAAACTGGCATCTCCTGCATTGCAGGTGGATTCTTTACCATCTGAGCTACTTGGGAAGCCCTGCTGCTGCTAAGTCACTTCAGTCGTGTCCGACTCTGTGCGACCCCATAGATGTCAGCCCACCAGGCTCTCCCGCCCCTGGGTTTCTCCAGGCAGGAGTACTGGAGTGGGTTGCCGTTTCCTTCTCCAATGCATGAAAGTGAAAAGTGAAAGTGAAGTCACTCAGTCATGTCTGACTCTTTGCGACCCAATGGACCACAGCCTACCAGGCTCCTCCATCCATGGGATTCTCCAGGCAAGAGGACTGGAGTGGGGTGCCATTGCCTTCTCCATGGGAAGCCCTGGAGATGGCTTATTGTTATTTAGTCACTAAGTTGTGTCTGACTCTTTATGACCCAATGAACTGTTGCCTGCCAGGCTTCTCTGTCCATAGGACTTCCCAGGCAAAAATACTGATGTGGGTTGCCATTTCCTTCTCTATGACTGGATAATATTCCATATATAAACATATATATATATATATATAGAGAGAGAGAGAGAGAGAGAGAGAGAGAGAGAGAGAGGGAGGGAGGGAGGGAGGGAGGGAGAGAGGGAAAGATAGAAAGGTCATTTTGATCCATTTATCAGTTGATGGACACTTAGGTGATTAACAAATCTTGGCTATTCGGGATAATTCTTCAGATAATATGGAGGGGCAGAGATCTCTTCAAGATCCTTCTTTCAAATTGTTGGATATATACCAGAAGTGGGATCACTAGATCATATGGTGGTGGTTTAGTCACTGTCATATCTGGCTCTTGTGACCTGATGGACTGTAGCCTCCCAGGCTCCTGTGTCCATGGGATTTCCCAGGCAAGAATACTGGAGTAGGTTGCCATTTCCTTCGTTAGGTGATCTTCCCAAACTAGGGATTGAACCCTGGTCCTGCAATGCAGGCAGGCTGTGTACTGACTGAGCCACCACGGAAGTCCATAAGATGAGAGGTAGATCACATAGTAGCTGTATTTTTAATTCTTCAAGGAACCTTCATACTGTTTCAATAGTGGCTATACCAATTTACATTCCCAAAACCAGTGTATAAGGGTTCCCTTTTCTCCACAGCATCACTAACAATTATTTTGCCTTTTTGATAATAGCCACTCTAAGCAGGTTCCAGGTGTTATCCCCTTGTGGTTGACTTGCGTTTCTCTGATGATTAATAACACTGAGCGCATTTCGTGTACCTGTCGGCCACTTGTGTCTTTGGAAAACATCTATTCAGGCCCTCTGCTCATTTTGTAATCAGACTGCTTTGATTGATTTGTATGGGTAATTAATATATTTTTGATATTAACCTTTTATCAGGTGTCTGATTTGTAAATATTATCTCCCACTCTGCAGGTTGCCTTTCTATTTTATTGATTATTTCCTTTGCTGTGCTGAAGCCTTTTCCTTAGATGTTGTCCCATTTGGTAATTTTTGCTTTTCTTGCTTGTGCCTTTGGTGGCACATCCAAAGTATCCTTGCCAAGACCCATGTCAAGGAGCATCTTTTCAATATTTCCTCCCTCGAGTTTTAAAGTTCCAGGTCTTATGTCTAGGTCTTTAATTCATTTGAGTTAATATTTGGGAGTGATAAAATACAGGACTCCAGCTAAATTATTCTGCATATATTATTCAGTTTTCCGAACACTATCTATTGATGAGACTATCCTTTTCCCTTTGAGTATTCTTGACTCAGTTTCAAATGTTAGCTGAGTGTGTATTCAGGCTTTATTGCTGGGTCCTCAGTTCCTTTTCATAGGCCATGTGTCTGTTTTTTTGGTCAGCACCATACTGCCTTGATGACAATAACTTAAATATAGTTTTAAATCAGGAAATGTGCTTCTGCCAGCTTTGTGCTTTCACAGAATTACTTTGGCTATTCAGGGTCTTTTGTGGTTCCATACCAATTATAGGAATGTTTTTTCTATTTCTGTGAAAAAAAAAGTCATTGCAATTTTGATAGGGGCTGCACTCAATCTGTAGATGGCTGTGGACATGGTAACATTCTTTCAATCCAGGAACATGGGCATTTTTCCATTTGTTTGTCTTGTTCAATTTCTTTCATCAGCATCTTAGAGTTTTCAGGTACAGATCTTTCACCTAGTTAAATGTATTAATAAGTATTTTATTGTTTGGGTGCTATCATGACTGGAATTGTTTTATTTCTTTGTCAGATATTTTTGATTTTCATTTTCTTTGTTGACTCATGGTTTTCCAGTAGTGTGTGATTTAGTTTCCACATGCTTGTGAATTTTCCAGCTTTCCTACTGTTACTGATTCCTAGTTTCATTCTGCTGTGGTTAGAAAAGATACTGGATATGATTTCAGCCTTCCCAAATCTGCAGAGGCCATTTTTATGCCCTATGACATGCTCTATCCTGGAGTATATTGCTGTGTACGTCAGAAGAGTCTGCATTCCGCAACTGCTGCATGGAGTATTCTATGTCTGTTTAAACCTCATGATGTCATAATGTCTTTATTAGTGTTTTTAAAAGTTACACAATTATTTTTAGGAAAATTAAAAATTTATAAAATATAAGTAAGAAAATCTAAGACTAATCTGGTCCCCATTTTTCAGATATAATTTATTTATATTTTTAAATACCTCTTAGTAATTTTTCTATGCATTGGAATCACTTGTCATTAGATGTCTTCATTTGCTCTGTCATCAAAATGCTTCTGATGCTTGTCTATTCACTGGATACATTTCTATGTTAGAATGTGCAAACATATATCTAATTCCTTTTTTTCTTTGTCAATTGTCACATTTTACTCTCATTAATAACTCTGAATTTAACTCTGAATTGTCAAAAAACCATAAATATATTCTTAATTCATTTTCTTTAGACAATTCTCCTAAAACTATAATTACCAGGTCAGTGAATGTACACATTATTAATTCTGATTTTATTATCACCCTTCAGACATATTGTGTCATTTCCTTTTCTACCCTATTATACAAAGGCATATTTAAGTATATTTTTGCCAAAATAGAGTTATTTCCCTAAAATCTTTTCTACTTTTATTAGCAAAATTATAGGAATATTGAACTTTTTCCATGATTTTAAAGAGAAATGTTACCAATATGCAGTAGCTATTTTTATTTCTTTTCTCATGCTTTTCAGGACATGTATACCAATAGGTTGTCTGATAATCTTAGTTTTCCAAGTTTTTAAAGTCCTTAATTTTCTGAATTGATAATGAGGAAGATTACATCAGAAGAAGCTAGAAAACACTAGTTTTAAAATGTTAACCCTAATAAAGAAGAGAATCCCAGGGATGGGGGAGCCTGGTGGGCTGCGGTCTATGGGGTCACAGAGAGCCAGACACGACTGAAGTGACTTAGCAGCAGCAGTAAAGAAGCAGCAGAATAAACAATTTAATTGGAAATAAAGTAAGTTTGATGGCATAAATATTAAGTATTAGAAGCACGTGTTACCATCTCTTTTTTGGAGTGTTCTAAAAATAGGAAATGGATAAGTGATTTTGTCAAGGAGTAGAATGAGTAAATACTCAGTGTGTCCAACTTCCCAATGTGTATCAGTCTATGCAGCCACAAAGGCATTTGGGCATCTTTGCTTGTAATGTAATCAATCTAGGAAAGAACTTTAAAGGTATCAGATATCATGTCCTTACTACCTACACTGTAAGATATTTAAACTATTAGAGAAATTAATTCATTTAGACACTTCTATGTGAAGTTAAGTGGACCTTAGAAAGCATCACTACAAAAAAAGCTAGTGGAGGTGATGGAATTCCAGTTGAGCTATTTCAAATCCTGAAAGATGATGCTGTGAAAGTGCTGCACTCAATAGGCCAGCAAATTTGGAAAACTCGGCAGTGGCCACAGGACTCAAAAAGGTCAGTTTTCATTCCAATCCCAAGAAAGGCAATGCCAAAGAATGCTCAAACTACTGCACAATTGCACTCATCTCACACTCTAGTAAACTCATGCTCAAAATTCTCCAAGCCAGGCTTCAGAAATATGTGAACCGTGAACTTCCTGATGTTCAAGCTGGATTTAGAAAAGGCAGAGGAACCAGAGATCAAATTGCCAACATCTGCTGGATCATGGAAAAAGCAAGAGAGTTCCAGAAAAACATCTATTTCTGCTTTATTGACTATGCCAAAGCCTTTGACTGTGTGGATCACAATAAACTGTGGAAAATTCTGAAAGACATGGGAATACCAGACCACCTGATCTGCCTCTTGAGAAATTTGTATGCAGGTCAGGAAGCAACAGTTAGAACTGGACATGGAACAACAGACTGGTTCCAAATAGGAAAAGGAGTACATCAAGGTTGTATATTGTCACCCTGCTTATTTAACTTATATGCAGAGTACATTGAGAAACGCTGGACTGGAAGAAACACAAGCTGGAATCAAGATTGCTGGGAGAAATATCAATAACCTCAGATATGCAGATGACACCACCCTTATGGCAGAAAGTGAAGAGGAACCAAAAAGCCTCTTGATGAAAGTGAAAGTGGAGAGTGAAAAAGTTGGCTTAAAGCTCAACATTCAGAAAACAAAGATCATGGCATCCAGTCCCATCACTTCATGGGAAATAGATGGGGAAACAGTGGAAACAGTGTCAAACTTTATTTTGGGGGGCTCCAAAATCACTGCAGATGGTGACTGCAGCCATGAAATTAAAAGACGCTTACTCCTTGGAAGGAAAGTTATGACCAACCTAGATAGCATATTCAAAAGCAGAGACATTACTTTGCCCACAAAGGTTTGTCTAGTCAAGGCTATGGTTTTTCCCATGGTCATGTATGGATGTTAGAGTTGGACTGTGGAGAAGGCTGAGCGCTGAAGAATTGATGCTTTTGAACTGCAGTGGTGAAGAAGTCTCTTGAGAGTCCCTTGGACTGCAAGGAGATCCAACCAGTCCATTCTGAAGGAGATCAATCCTGGGGTTTCTTTGGAAGGAATGATGCTAAAGCTGAAAATCCAGTACTTTGGCCACCACATGTGAAGAGTTGACTCATTGGAAAAGACTCTGATGCTGGGAGGGATTGGGAGCAAGAGGAAAAGGGGACGACAGAGGATGAGATGGCTGGATGGCATCACTGACTCGATCGACGTGGGTCTGGGTGAACTCCGGGAGTTGGTGATGGACAGGGAGGCCTGGCGTGCTGCGATTCATGGGGTCGCAAAGAGTCGGACACGACTGAGTGACCCATCTGATCTGATCTAATCTGATGTTGCTTCTGAATATCATTGCTTCTTGGCATTTTCAGTGGAGAAAACCACATGCTTATGTTAAACTATTTATGTAATAAGTTTCAGTGCACAACACAGAATACTACTGCTAAAAAAATTAATGAATGACAAGATTTCTCTGCAGTTTTCTTTTTTCTTTAGAAAGTGTCACTAAGGCAGTAGCATAAGGGATCTGGTCTTCCTCTATTTGGTTTGTTAACAGTTTGGGATTTAGCCTTCTCACCAAGTTTCTTGAATGTGTAAAATATTGATTTGGTTCTAAATGTGCAAAACTATGTAATAATATACTCGGAAAAGTTTTGTTCTCAACTCCACACCTTATACTCATTTCACTCATTCCTATACTGATCACTTTTATTTACAGTTAGTTTTTATCAGTACGTCTTTGATAAATAAACATCTGATGATGTGTGTATATATGTGTGTTTAAGTATGTACATGTATCTATATATTTTCCTAACTTCTTACATAACAAATAGAATGCCATCTACTCTTACTGTTCTTTTCTAGTTTAACAATGTACATATTCTTTCAAGTCCATAGAAATGTCCTTCACTGATTTTATAATACCATGGTATTTTGATGTGTAGATTTTTAAAAATTTAAACTCTTAATCTGAACATTTGCTTTGTTCTGTAACCAGTGCTACACAGGATAGCATCAGCATATCCCATCCCCCACAACCGCCCCTTATTTTCAAAGGGCTGTTTTTAGGTTGGATCCCTAGAAGTTGATTTGCTAATGTAAAACATCTATCTAGCATTTTGTGTTGATGGTTTCCCCTAGTAAATTTCATGACATTTTGCCTGTGGACCAGTAGACTGACAATGCCTTTCTCCTCAGCAAACTTGTAAGGCCAACAGAGTTTGTTGTTGATATTTTTGCATTTCAGATCTAAACAATGAGAACATTTTTAAATGTAGATTTTAATTTGAAAATTTTAAAATTATGAATGTATGTTTCCTAGATTTAAGGGTATTTTTCCCATTTTACTCATTTCAACTGTTTTCTAATTTTTCTATGAGAATTTACTTTTCTGAAAGAGACAGAGGAAAGAGGGTCTGAAAGAGCCAACCTAAGGATTAAGTTTATGAGGAAAAGGTGCACATGTCTTCTGGTTTTAGTTTGGGGGGGTGTATGTGTTTTTCCATGCCTAAGGTTTTCTTTTTTTTTAATAGTCAAATTTACTCATATAATATCACTTCTGAATCTTGAGACATACTACTTAGGCTTCTCAATTCTGACATAAGATACTTAATAAATATTTACTACTGGCATGATTTCTTTTAAAATACTTACATATCTGACCTACTTGGAGTTTATCCTAGTGAAAGGTAGGACATACAGGTTCAATTTTAGCTTTTAAAAAAAAATTACTCTCAAATTGTCTTCAAAATATTAATCAAAAACTCATTACATCGCCCCCCACCCCAACTTAATTTATAATATATAGTACTTCTATTGGTACTTGGGTCCAATTTACTTTGGTACTAGTGGCCTTTCTGATTTTTCAGATATAAACAGCACATTGCTTTCATAAGAGAGGGTTTTTTCTTTATTTTAATGTCTAGTAGGGGCAGTCTTCCTCCACCTTGCTGATCTTTAGGGTTTTCTTGTCTACCATGTTTATTTTTTCCATATGACATTCCTAATAAACTTGTTTACATATAATGAAATTCTACTGGTAAACTTTTTGGGACCATGGTAAGTTTATATTTTACCTAGTATAGATCAAAGTCTTTACAATGATTGATTTTATACTAAAAGATTGTGCTTCCTTCCATCTAAGATGACATTTGTGTCTTTCTGAAGAATTTAAATACTTTCCTTCTATAGGTTTTGTACATTTCATCTTCGGTATTATCTTTTATCTTAAACAAGATCTTCTCTGTGATCATTTTGTTGTTTGAATGTATGAAGGTTTTTTGAATTTATTAAGTTTTAATACTCTGATAACTTACTAAAATGTTTGCATTGGGTTTTCCTTTTTTTAAAACTTCGTCTTGAGTTTTCCATAAATACTATTATAAAACTCACAAAATTAAGCATGTTTATTCTTTTCCAAATCTTTTCCCTCAAATTATTTTTTCTTTTCTTATTGTTTGAGTAATAACTATAAATCAGCCTTAAATATCAGTATAGATAGATAATGGGCCTTTTTCTTATTTTGGTCTTACTGCTCTATTCCTTCCTACTATGTCAGATGTTGGTTTTGCAACTGAGGCATATACATTTTATCAAGGTTAGGAAGTCACAATAATTTTTTTTTTAATTTTATCAGTGTTTTGTTAACAGTGGAATTATTTTAAAGTTATATCTCTGTAGTATAAATTGAATCATCCTTAAATTTCTATAATAAATCCTACTTGATCATCATATATTATTTTTAATGTGCTTTTAGGTTCTTCTGATATTATTTTATTCATGATTAAGCAGGACCAGCCTGTCCTTAAATTCCATATCTCTTACACTATTACAACTCTAACATCCTTATATAAGGAACTGACAATCTTGACTGATATAGTAGGTATAGTATTAATGTGTGTGTGTTACTAGCTCAGTCATGTCCAACTCTTTGCAATCCCGCAGACTGTCACCTGCTAGGCTTCTCTGTCCATGGGATCCTCCAGGAGAGAATACTGGAGTGGCTTGCCATTCCCTTTTCCGATAGTATTAATATATCCTCCTTAATCTCTCTAACATTTAAGTGGCATTAGAATTGCTTTTGTATTTTTGGTAGATTTTTCAGTGAAATAAATCTAGGTATGTGGGGGAGTGTTTTGAAACAAGGTTTTGCTTTCTTTTTTTCTGTATTTTATTTTTTTTTGAAATCTGAAAGTTAAAAAATATATAAATGTTTTATTGATAAATTTTTCATCACAGAGGCTGAAAAATAACATTTTGAATGGAGTTTTATCACTTCTACCTTTCTCTCAGCCAGGAAAAACCATTTATTAAGATGGTATCTCTTCTTTATTGTGCTCTTCACCAGGTGATGATGAATAGATATAGTATCTTGTTGATAGCTTACAGAGCTTTAGAACAGAGTGGAAAACACTCTGCAAACTGAGACTGCTAACTCAGATTTTAACAATTTGAGTTATTTTCCTCTGCTGCTATCTGAAAGAAAAGAGTGATTAATAATTACTAATCTGACAACTATTATGTATCTACCAATTGATTTAAAAACTCAGTGATAGAACTCTTGTATTTGTATCCAAGCATTTGGATGTAGACATTTTAATTTTTAAGAAAACTTTCAGTGTTAAGAACTTTCCTTCCCCACCTAGCTCAGCTGGAAAATTCTCTGCCCCACAACAAATGGAGATATGATATGCCCATGGAATTCTATTCTAACTCCATCCTTTTCCTGGAGTATTTTTTGCACAGCATCCAAAACTTTCTAGGAATATTTCCTTTGCCCAGGGCATACTTCTGATTTTTGAATATCTTATGCATGGTTTAAGAATTAGAAAAATGAGTGGTCTTTGAGCCACATATTTGCTCTGTATCCTCTTTTTTATATAAGTTCCATTCATTCAGCAAATATTTAATAAGCATATGATATCCTTTAGTTGGAAATAAACATATTTATACCTATGGTATTTATGATGTCTTTATATTATTGTGTACTTAATGTCCATGAAATAATCAACTCTAGTTCAATTCCAACCTGCTTATTAACAAGGTAGCATACTAAAAATGGTGAAATGCTTCCAGGCTCAGTGAGTTTAACTCTTTTAACTTTGGTATTGGAAGTTTAAGTGAAAAAAGGGCCAATCTGAAAATAAGTGTCAAGATATTCAAAAGTCTATAAACTCTGATGTAATGACTCTCATCTTAGAGCTCTCTCTTAAGAAAGCAGAAACTCAGATAATGATTAACGTATAAAGAACTTCAACATTATTTAATGTAAAATTGGGAATAAATTGTATAGCCAATAATATGGGACTAAGTTAATACTATATTTCTGAGTTCCTATACTATACATACAGAGAACGCACTGGTCATAGCAAACACCTGCTTCCAGCAACACAAGGGAAGACTCTACACGTGGACATCACCAGCTGGTCAACACCGAAATCAGACCGATTATATATCTGCAGCCAAATTTGGAGAAGTTCTATACTGTCAGTAAAAACAAGACCGGGAGCTGACTGTGGCACAGACCATGAACTCCTTATTGCCAAATTCAGACTTAAATTGAAGAAAGTAGGGAAAACCACTAGATCATTCAGGTATGACCTAAATCAAATTCCTTACAATTATACAGTAGAAGTGACAAATATATTCAAGGGGTTAGATCTGATAGACACAGATGGAGGTTCTTGACATTACAGGAGACAGGGATCAAGGCCATCTCCAAGGAAAAGAAATGCAAAAAGATGAAATGGTTGTCTCAGGAGGCCTTTCAAATAGCAGTGAATAGAAGAGAAGTGAAAGGCAAAGGAGATAAGGAAAGATATACCCATTTGAATGCAAAGTTCCAAAGAATAGCAAGGAGACATAAGAAAGCCTTCCTCAGGGATCAGTGCAAAGAAATAGAGGAAAACAATAGAATGGGAAAGACTAGAGATCTCTTCAAGGAAATTAGAGATAGCAGGGGAACATTTCATGCAAAGATGGGCACAATAAAGGACAGAAATGGTATGGGCCTATCAGAAGCAGAAGATATTAAGAAGAGGTGGCAAGAATATACAGAAGAACTATACAAAAAAGATCTTCATGACCCAGATAATCATGATCACTCACCTAGAGCCAGACATCCTGGAGTGCAAAGTCAAGTGGGCCTTAGGAAGCATCAGTACAAACAAAGCTAGTGGAGGTGATGGAATTCCAGCTGAGCCATTTCAAATCCTAAAAGATGATGCTGTGAAAGTGCTGCACTCAATATGCCAGCAAATTTGAAAACCTCAGTAGTGGCCACATACTAAAAAAGGTCAGTTTTGATCCCAATCCCAAAGAATGCTCAAACTACTGCACAATTGCAATCATCTCACACACTAGCAAAGTGATGCTCAAAATTCTCCAAGACAGGCTTCAACAGTAGGTGAACCATGGAATTTGAGATGTTCAAGCTGGATTTAGAAAAGGCAGAGGAACCAGAGGTCAAATTGCCAATAACCATTAGATCATCAAAAAAGCAAGAGAGTTCCAGAAAAACATCTACTTCTGCTTTACTGACAAGCCTTTGTGTGGATCACAACAAACTCTGGAAAATTCTTCAAGTGGTGGGAATACCAGACTACCTGATCTGCCTCTTGAGAAATCTGAATGCAGGTCAGGAAGCAACAGTTAGAACTGGACATGGAACAACAGACTGGTTCCAAATAGGAAAAGGAGTTTGTCAAGGCTGTATATTGTCACCCTGCTTATTTAACTTCTGTGCAGAGTACATCATGAGAAACAGTGGGCTGGATGAAGCATAAGCTGGAATCAAGATTGCCAGGAGAAATATCAATAACCTCACATATGCAGATGACATCACCCTTATGGCAGAAAGCAAAGAACTAAAGAGATTCTTGATGAAAGTGAAAGAGGAGAGTGAAAAAGTTGGCTTAAAACTCAACATTCAGAAAACTAAGATCATGTCATCCAGTCCCATCACTTCATGGCAAACAGATGGGGAAGCAGTGGAAACAGTGACAGACTTTATTTTGGTGGGCTCCAAAATCACTGCAGATGGTGACTGCAGCCATGAAAGTAAAAGATGCTTACTCCTTGGAAGAAAAGTTATGAACAACCGAGACAGCATATTAAAAAGCAGAGACTACTTTGCCAACAATTCTATCTAGTCAAAGGTATGATTTTTCCAGTAGTCATGTATGGCTGTGAGAGTTGGACTATGAAGAAAGCTGAGCGCCAAAGAATGGATGCTTTTGAACTGTCGTGTTGGAAAAGACTCTTGAGAGTCCCTTGGACAGCAAAGAGAATCAACCAGTCCATCCTAAAGGAGATCAATCCTGAATATTCATTGGAAGAACCTGATGCTGAAGCTGAAACTCCAATACTTGAGCCACCTGATGCAAAGAACTGACTCATTGGAAAAGACTCTGATGCTGGGAAAGACTGAAGGCAGGAGGAGAAGGGGACAACAGAGAACAAGATGGTTGGATGGCACCTCCAACTCAATGGGCGTGAGTTTGGGTGAACTCCGGGAGTTGGTGATGGACAGGGAGGCCTGGTGTGCTACAGTCCATGGGGTCACAAAGAGTCGGACATGACTGAGCAACAACTGAAGTGAACTGATACTATACATTCAGTTGTGTAATCAGGATTTTAAAATCAGAAGCAAAAGCTTGCAAACTCTAAGTAATGCCTCAACTAAATGCACTGTCCCAACCCTGGTAACTAAGTTCCAACTACATTGATGTTCTTTATCTTCCTGGAATGTGCCATACTTATACTGCCTCAGAGCTGCTGCACTCCGGTTACTGTCACACTATCCGTTTTCATCATCTTTATTACTGTTATCACTAGTGGCAGTCATCAGATTGATTCATTTATTTATCTTTCTTTTTTATGTTGAAGTTTAGTCTCAGGTGTACAGCGAAGTTTAGTTATACATAAATATACATCATTTCTTCACATTCTTTCCCTTACAGGTTATTACAAATATGGAGTATAGTTCCCTGTGCTATACTGTAGGTACTTGTTAGTTATCGATTTTATATATAGTAGTGTGTATCTGTTAATACTAAACTCCTAATTTATCCCCCGTGCCCCTTGCTCTTCAGTAACTATATTTTTTTCCTATGCCTGTGGGTCTATTTCTGTTTTGTATATAAGTTCACTTATATATATATTTTTAAGATTCTATGTATAAGTGATACCATATATTTGTCTTTCTCTATCTGGCTTACTTCATTTAGCATGGTGGTCTCTAGGTCGATCCATGTTGTTGCAAATGACATTCTTTCATTCTGTTTTATTGCTGAGTAATATTCTACTGCACGCCACTTCTTTATCCACTCATCTGTTGATAGACACCTGGGTGGCTTCCAGTTCTTGGCTATTGTAAGTAGGGGTACATGTATCATTTCAAATTATGGTGTTTTCTGGATATATGCCCAGGAATGGGATTGCAGAATCATGAAAGAAAGTGAAAGTGAAGTCATTCAGTCATGTCCGACTCTTTGCGACCCCATGGACTATAGCCTACCAACTTCCTCCATCCAGCGGATTTTCCAGGCAAGAATACTGGAGTGGGTTGCCATTTCCTTCTCCATGCAGAATCATAGTTCTGCACAATAGTTCTATTTTTAGTTTTTTAAGGAGTTTAGTTCAGTCAGTCAGTTGTGTCCAGATCTTTGTGACCCCTTGGACTGCAGCACACCAGGCTTCCCTGTCCATCACCAATTCCCAGAGTTTACTCAAACTCATTCCCATTGAGTCGGTGATGCCATCCAACCATCTCATCCTTTGTCATCCCCTCCTACTCCTGCCTTCAATCTTTGCCAGCATGAGGGTCTTTTCCAGTGAGTGAGTTATTTGCATCAGGTGGCCAAAGTAAAGTATTGGAGCTTCAGCATCAGTTCTTCCAATGAAT
This sequence comes from Bos indicus x Bos taurus, assembly GCF_003369695.1. Lineage (NCBI taxonomy): Eukaryota > Metazoa > Chordata > Mammalia > Artiodactyla > Bovidae > Bos > Bos indicus x Bos taurus. The sequence goes on from NC_040079.1 coordinate 85,541,790, forward strand.
ATTCAGGACTGATTTCCTTTAGGATGGACTGGTTGGATCTCCTTGCTGTCCAAGGGACTCTCAAGAGTCTTCAGCACCACAATTCAAAAGCATCAGTTCTTTGGCACTCAGCTTTCTTTATGGTCCAATTCTCACATCCATACATGACTACTGGAAAAAACACAGCCTTGACTAGATGGACCTTTGTTGGCAAATAACGTCTCTGCTTTTTAATACGCTGTCTAGTATGGTCATAGCTTTTCTTCCAAGGAGCAAATGTCTTTTATTTTCATGGCTGCAGTCACCATCTGCAATGATTTTCGAGCCCAAGAAAATAAAACCTGTCACTGTCCATTATTTCCCCATCTATTTGCCATGCAGTGATGGGACCAGATGCCATGATCTTAATTTTTTGAATGTTGCGTTTTAAGCCAACTTTTTCATTCTCCCTAGTGGTTGTACAAAATGTACAGTCCCACCAACAGTGTAGGAGGGTTCCTTTTTCTCTACATCCTGTCCAGTATTTACATGTATTTATTTTTTACTATCTGTCTCCTTCAGTAGGAATATAAACTGCACAAGCATATAAGAGTGTGGCCTATTCTCTTGAGTACTCCATGTTTGTATAAACTTACTTCTTGATAAGCACAGACACAGAATCTAAAGCAAACAATAATATGAAGGTAAATTCATATGAGTGGAGACATTTCTTCCTGTTAACTTACTTAACACATACACCTTGAATATACTACTGGAACACTCAAAAATCTTAGGAGGAATAAAAACCACATACACATAACATGGAAATAAAGATGTTCACAAATACTCAAAAGAAATATCTCTTGATAAACTACCAAAAGTTTTATAATCTGTATGATTTTTAAGGTCAATATTTTACAACGAATGTTCAAGAGAATATTGTGTAAGCATAAAAAATTTTCTTTTAATATTTATAGGGCAGAAAGTTTTTCTATCCCTTTATGAATGAGAAAAAAATTACAGAGAAAATACTGAAATAAACCCTTTTGGAAAGTAACAGAATATCCAGTATCATTACATATCTCTTATGTCATTGTGTCACTAATATCCTTTAAAATGAAATGACAAATGGATGTAATTTTCTTGATATGAATGGTTGTAAAATAATGTTAAGTGAGTCAGAGATCTAGGAATGAATCACAATTTTCTTTTCTTCCAGAGATCTAGCCACTTAAGTAGTTTTTGTGTATTTTTGACCGTATTATAATAGAATTCTGATAAATACCAAAATTTTTCAAAACAGTTTTTGCCTAAAATACACCAGTAGTATTTTTGAATGGCTTGTATAAATAATCAGTAGTTTCCCTAAATGATATCATCCATAAATGTATTCAAATTATGCAGCAATCTAACATTACATTGACCAAGCAATTATGGGCTCACTAAAAGATTAGTCCCAGTGTAATCTTCAGAAAAAAATAATAAGTACACTCTATTTCAGCTTAGAAATATAATTACAGTGTTACTGGGCTCAAATAAGTATCATCAAAGAGAATTAGAATAAGGTACATTAGCAATGACATAACTTTGCTAGCTGAAGATTTTTATAAAATTATTTAACACTGAAGAGAATATTCTTAGAATTAATTAAAACTTACATATATAAGGAATAATATCTGTTTAAACACCTGAGAGTTACTGGGTTGTCTTTACAGTTCTTTTAACATAAATGAAAAAATGCAAACAATATTTCATTGAGGAATCTAAAATGAATTATTTAATATAATAATTCCAAAGTCCCTTTTGATGGAAATTAAACTCTCCAGAATACTTTAAGAATTAAAGAGAGTAATGGTTTCAGGCTGTCATTAATTGCCTTAGTTTTCTTTAATAAAGAATTCATTTTGTTCAAATCAGCTATATGTTCAAATCAAATGATTGGGACTTTCTTTGGAAAGTTGGATGCATTCATTCTCAACAATTCCTAAGAATTAAGACCTGACTAAATGACATAGCTCAGTTGGTAAAGAATCCAATTGCAATGCAGGAAACCCCAGTTGGATTCCTGGGTCAGGAAGATCTGCTGGAGGAGGGCTAGGCTACCCACTCCAGTATTCTTGGACTTCCTTTGTAGCTCAGCTGGTAAAGAATCTGCCTGCAACGTGGGAGACCTAGATTCAATCCCTTGGTTGGGAAGATCCCCTGGAGAAGGGAAAGGCTACCCACTCCAGTATTCTGGCCTGGAGAATTCCATGGACTGTATAGTCCATGGGGTCATAATCATTAACATTTCCATTCCCTCATATACTTAACACTGATGATGGGGGAGGAGGTGGTGAGAACATTTTACTTTCTTAACAACTTTAAAGTATATGATACAGTTTTGTTCATTATAGTTATCATAATATACATTAGATCCCCAGAACTTATTGATTTTATGGCAAGAAGTTTGTACACTCTGGCCAAATTCCCTCTATTTTCCCCACTCCCAGAAATGGACAATTGCTATTCTACTGTATCTCAGAATGACTTTTATTTTTAGATTCCTCATATAAATGAAAACATATACTTATACTTTATATACTTTATTTTGGGGGGCTCCAAAATCACTGCAGGTGGTGACTACAGCCATGAAATTAGAAGATGCTTACTCCTTGGAAGGAAAGTTATGACCAACCTAGACAGCATATTAAAAAGCAGAGACATTACTTTGCCAACAAAGGCCTGTCTAGTCAAAGCTATAGTTTTTCCAGTAGTCATGTATGGATGTGAGAATTGGACTGTAAGGAAAGCTGAGCAACAAAGAACTGATGCTTTTGAACTGTGGTGTTGGAAAAGGCTCTTGAGAGTCCCTTGGACTGCAAGGAGATCCAATCAGTCCATCCTAAAGGAGATCAGTTCTGAATATTCATTGGAAGGACTGATGCTGACCCTGAAACTCCAATACTTTAGCCACCTGATGCGAAGAACTGACTCACTGGAAAAGACCCTGATGCTGGGAAAGATTGAAGGTGGGAGGAGTCAGGGACGACAGTGGATGAGATGGTTGGATGGCATCACTGACTCAGTGGACATGAGTTTGAATAAACTCTGGGAATTGGTGACAGACAGGGAGGCCCAGCGTGTTGCAGTCCATGGGATTGCAAAGAGCCGGACATGACTGAGTGACTGAACTGAACTGAACTGATAATTAAGCAATGTTGACTTATATTCATACCCCTGTTGGTCATCTGCATTTCTTCTTTTGAAAAAAGTCTAAAAATGGGCAGAAGACCTGAATAATCAGGTTGTTTTTCAATACTGTATTTTCTATGCGATTTATATAGTTTGAATTTTAACACCCTTTGGTCATATCATTTGCAAATATTTTCTCCCTTTCAGAAAGCTGTCTTTTCATTCTGTCAATGGTTTCCTTTGCTGGGCAAAAGCTTTTAAGTTTAACTAGGTCTCATTTCATTTTGCTTTTGTTTCTTTTGCCTTAGGTAACTGATGCAATAAAAAAATAAAAATAAAAACATCAGAGTGTTCTGCCTATATTATCTTCTAACAGCTTTATGTATTTTAGTCTTACATGTAGATCTTTAATCCACTTTATTGTTGTGTATATTATGAAAAAATATTCTAAGTTCAGTATTTTACATGTCGCTGTCCAGTTTTCCCAGCACCACTTACTGAAGAAACTCTCTTTTCTCCATTGTATATTCTTGATTAATTGACCATAAGTGTATGGGTTTATCTGGGGTCTTTATCCTATTCCACTTATCTGTGTGTCTATACTGTTTTCATTACTTTTTTGTGTGCCAGAATCATACTGTTTTCATTACTATGCTGTGTGCTGAGTCGTTCAGTCATTTCTGATTCTGTGCGACTCCATGGACTGTAGCCCACCAGGCTCCACTGTCCATAGGATTCTCCAGGCAATAATACTGGAGAGAGTTCCCATGCCCTCCGCCAGGGGATCCTCCCAACCCAGGTCTCCAACATAGCAGGTGGATTCTTTACTGTCTGAGCCACCAGGGAAGCCCTTTCATTAACATAGATGTATAGTATTGTCTGAATTTAGGAAGCATGACTCCTCCGGCTTTGTTATTTTTCTTCAAGATTGCTTTAGCAATAGGAATCTTTTGCCTATATAGTGGTTCCACCTGTATTTTCAGATGATTTTTTCTAGTTATGTGAAAAGTTTCCTAAGTATTTTCATAGGTACTGCATTGGTCCCTATATTGCCTTGGGTAGTTAACAATATTAATTCTTCCAATCCATGAACACAAGATATTTTTCCATTTTTGTCTTCTTCAAATTCTTTCATTAGTATCAACAGTTTTGCAAGGACAAGTCTTTTACTTTCTTAAGTAGGTTTATTCCTAGTTACTTTATTCTTTTTGTTGTGATTGTGTATGAGATTGTTTTCTTAATTTCTCTGATTGTTCACTGTTAGTGTATAGAAATGCAACAGACTTATGTGTACTAATTTTGTATCCCGCAACTTTACTGAATTAATGAGCTCTAGTACTTTTTTGGAAACTGTTTGCTATCACTGTAGGTTTCTGGATACAGAATTAATATACAGAAATCTTTATACACTAATAAAGATCTATCAGAAAGATAAATTAAGGAAACAATCCCATTAAAACAATCCCACCTAAAAGATAAAATACCTAGGAATAAACAGACCTGAGGAAACAAAAGACCTGTACTCTAAAACCAGAAGATGCTGATGAATGAAACTGAAAATGACACAAATGGAAATATTGTGTTCTTGGGTTGGAAGCATCAATAATGTTCAAATGACCATAATACCCAAAACAATCTTGAGAAAGAAGGGTGAAGCTGGAAGAACTATGGTCTGTGACTTAAGACTATACTACAAATCTGTAGTAATGAAAAAAGTATGTGGTACTTGCACGAAAAAAGACATAGAGATCAATGGAACAGGATAGAGAGACCAGAAATAAACCCACACACTTATGGTCATTAAATGAGGTAAGAACATACAATGGAGAAAAGACAATCTCTTCAATTAGTGGTACTGGGGAAAGTGGAATAGTAATGACTAAACTTAAAATATTATTTCACACCATATACAAAAATAAATTCAATGGATTAAAGACCTAAGTGTAAGTCCAGATACTATAAAATTCCTAGAGAAAAACATAAAAAAAAAACCACAATCAAAAAATGGGCAGAAGACCTAAATAGACATTTTTCCAAAAAAGACATACAGATGACTAAGAAGCACATGAAAAGATGCTCAACACTCTTAATTACTAGAGAAATGCAATGAAGTACTTCCTCCCATCAGTCAGAATGTCCATCATCCAAATGTCTACAAATCATAAATTCTGGAGAGGATGTGGAGAAAAGGGAACTCTTCTACACTGTTGGTGGGAATGTAACCTTGTGCAACCACTATGGAGAATACCATGGAGGCTCCCTAAAGAAACTGGGGTTAGCATTCCCACATCTGGGCCAGGTCCAGAGAAAATTCTAAATCAAAAAGATAAATGCACCCCAGTGTTCACAGAAGCACTGTTTACAATAGCCAGGACATGGAAACAATCATTTCCATTATGACAATAAAGAATATAGTATATGTTGTGGTTCAGATCATGAATTCCGTATTGCCAAATTCAGACTTAAATTGAAGAAAGTAAGGAAAACCACTAGACCATTTAGGTATGACCTAAATAAGATTCCTTATGATTATACAGTGGAAGTGATAAATAGATTCATGGGATTAGATCTGATAGACAGAGTGCCTGAAGAGCTATGAATGGAGGTTATGGCATTGTACAGGAGACACGAATCAAGACCATCCCCAAGGAAAAGAAATGAATTAAGATGAAATGGTTGTCTGAGGGGGCCTTACAAGTAGCTGTGAAAAGAAGAGAAGCCAAAAGCAAAGGAGAAAAGGAAAGATATACCCATTTGAATGCAAAGTTCCAAAGAATACCAAGGAGAGATAGGAAAGCCTTCCTCTGTGATCACTGCAAAGAAATAGAGGAAAACAATAGAATGGGAAAGACTAGAGATTTCTTGAAGAAAATTATAGATACCAGGGGAACATTTCATGCAAAGATGGGCACAATAAAAGACAGAAATGGTATGGACCTGTCATAAGCAGAAGATATTAAGAAGAGATGGCAAGAATACATAGAAGAACTATACGAAAAGATCTTCATGACCCAGATAATCACAATGGTGTGATCACTCACCTAGAGCCAGACATCCTGGAGTGCAAAGTCAAGTGGGCCTTGGGAAGCATCACTACAAACAAATCTAGTGGTGGTGACAGAATTCTAGTTGAGCTATTTCAAATCCTAAAAGATGATGCTGTGAAAGTGCTGCACTCAATATGCCAGCAAATTTGAAAACCTCATCAGTGGCCACAGGACTGGAAAAGGTCAGTTTTCATTCCAATCCCAAAGAAAGGCAATGCCAAAGAATGCTGAAACTACCACACAATCGCACTCATCTCACACGCTAGTAAAGTGATGTTCAAAATTCTCCAAGACAGGCTTCAACAGTAGGTGAACTGTGAAATTCCAGATGTCAAGCTAGATTAAGAAAAGCAGAGTAACCAGACATCAAATTGCCAGCATCCGTTGGCTCATCAAAAAAGTGAGAGAGTTCCAGAAAAACATCTATTTCTGCTTTATTGACTATGCCAAAGTCTTTGACTGTGTGAATCACAACAAACTCTGGAAAATTCTTCAAGAGATGGGACTACCAGACCACCTGACCTGCCTCTTGACAAATATGAATACAGGTCAGGAAGCAACAGTTAGAACTGGACATGGACTGGACTGGTTCCAAATAGGAAAAAGAGTACATCAAAGCTGTATATTGTCACCCTGCTTATTTAACTTCTATGCAGAGTACATCATGAGAAATGCTGGACTGGAAGAAACACAAGCTGGAATCAAGATTGCCTGGAGAAATATCAATAACCTCAGATATGCAGATGACACCAACCTTATGGCAGAAAGTCAAGAAGAACTAAAGAGCCTCTTGATGAAAGTGAAAGAGGAGAGTGAAAAAGTTGGCTTAAAACTCAACATTCAGAAAACGAAGATCATGGCATCTGGTCCCATAACTTCATGGCAAACAGATGGGGAAGCAGTGGAAACAGTGACAGACTTTATTTTGGTGGGCTCCAAAATCACTGCAGATGGTGACTGCAGCCGTGAAATTAGAAGATGCTTACTCCTTAGAAGAAAAGTTATGACCAACCTAGACTGCATATTAAAAAGCAGAAACATTACTTTGCCAACAAAGATCAGTCTAGTCAAAGCTATAGTTTTTCCAGTAGTCATATACGGATGTAAAGTTGGACTATAAGGAAAGCTGAGCACTGAAGAATTGATGCTTTTGGACTGTGGGGTTGGAGAAAACTCTTGAGAATCCCTTGAACAGCAAGGAGATACAACCAGTTCATCCTGAAGGAAATCGGTCCTGAATATTCACTGGAAGAACCTGATGCTGAAGCTGAAACTCCAATACTTTGGCCACCTGATGCAAAGAACTGACTCATTGGAAAAGACCCTGATGCTGAGAAAGATTGAAGGCGGGAGGAGAAGGGGACGCCAGAGGATGAGATGGTTGGATGGCATCACCACCTCAGTGGACATGAGTTTGAGTTGGTGATGGACAGGGAGGCCTGGCATGCTTCAGTCCATAGGGTTGCCAAGAATCGGACACGACTGATCCACTGAACTGAACTGAGCTGATACTGGTAGCTCGGTTGTAAAGAATCTGCCTGCCACTACAGGAGATGTGGGTTTGATCCCTGGGTCAAGAATATCCCCTGGAGAAAGAAATAGCAACCCACTCCAGTTGTCTTGCATGGAAAATCCCAGGTACAGAGAAGCCTGAGGGGTCACAGTCCATGGGATCACAACTTAGCCACTAAACTACAACATATATGTATCTAATGGAAGGTTACTTGGGCATAAAAAGTAATGAAATAGTACCATGCAGCAATAGGGATGGACCTAGAAATTATTGTTTTTAGTGAAGTAATTAAGAAGTGAAATATCACTTACATGTGGAATCTGATTTTAAATGAATTATACGAATAGACTTATTTACAACACAGAAACAGGCTCACAGATTTCAAAAATAAATTTTTAGTTACTAAAGGGGAAATATGGGCAGGGAGGGATAAATCAAGAGCTTTGGATTAATAGACACAACTACCATATATAATACAGATAACCAACAGGGACCTACACATAGTACAGGGAACTCTACTCAGTATTCAAGCCTATATGGACTAGAATCAGTAAAATAATATTGAATATATATGTATAATTGAATCACTTTGTTGTACAGCTGAAACTAAAACAACATTGTAAATCAATAAAATTAAAGAGGCAATATATAGCAAGCATGGTCACTTGTCTCCCTAACAGTGTCTCAAGGTCAGTTGGGATAAAATTTTGTTCACTTTGCCACTCTTTTCCCAAATAAATCATGTATACATTCCCATTAGAACAACCCAGAGAGTGTAATCCTCCTTTTATTAGTACTCAATTTGAGAGAAGCAGTATTTTCCAGTTCTTGATACTGAGATTTGAGATTTATGCCAAAGAAAAAGGAAGTGTCAACTCTACTGACAATTTCCTCACTCTTAAAAGTAGCATACCTAAAAAGATAATCTCTTCTACTTTTGACAGTGTCCAAAAGTAGAAGGGTTTGTCCATAATTATAACTATCTTTTTGCAAAAGTGAGAAAATAAAGCCTGATAAAATGTAAATACTTAAGACAGGTAAAAGCTACAAAGAATCCTTAAGTTGGTGCCACCACTAAACCACTAAAATAAGTAATGATTTATGGATCCCTAGACCTTCTTGTCCATGAACTAATAAATATGTTTTTTGCTTAAGTTTCATAATCATGCTTCTAAATTCATGATAATGTTTTTCTCACCAGAACTATACAGTTCAATAAATTATGCATGTAAATGAAGAATAAATGAATGGACCATATTTTAATTCCCTGAGACTTAAGAGTAAGTGTTAATCACTCAGTCGTGTCTGACTCTTTGAGACCCCATGGACTGTAGCCTGCCAGGCTCCTCTGTCCACAGGATTCTTCAGGCAAAACTACTAGAATGGGTTGTCATTTCTTCCTCAGGGGATCTTCCCTGAGACTTAATAAACACTGTTAAATGGAGTAAGATGAATCTGGAAATAAAGGCAGGCAGTGTTCTTGCTTGGAGAATCCCAGGGACGGGGAAGCCTGGTGGGAAGCCTGGGGTCACACAGAGTCGGACACGACTGAAGCGACTTAGCAGCAGCAGCAGGGCATGGAAATTTTAACACTCATTATGAAGAAACTTAATCTCTATTATGTAAAACAATGTATCCAAAAGTTTTTATCAGAAATAGCTCCATGGACTGATAAAGGAATGGCATAAAAGAATCTTTAAGTAAATAAGCCTTAAGATTTCATTCAGAATTATAGGTTTCTTTTCTTCAAGATTATATATATAGCCATATGAAAAAGGCATTATATTCAAAAGAATATTATATAAAACATCCTCATTTTCTTATTTTAGGGCTAGTGTTTTTAAAATAAATTATAGAAAATACTAATCTAAACAAAGTAATCAACTGAAGAATTTTAAAACTAAAATGTATGATTTTTTTTTTCATTGTGACAGTGGTATTAAAGATGGGTTTTAGAAAAATATGTCAGTGGCAGATCATTGAGAAGTCTACTGCAGTAATCCACCCAAAAGATCTAAAACCTTGAACAAAGGAAGTGACACTAGATATGAAGGAGCAAGAATAGAGTTGAGACCTACTTACATATTAGGATTACTAGTAATCACTGAGTAACAAGATGTGTCCAAGTCTGAATTCTTGGATGTATTTAAGAAAAAAATTAATAAATTGAGATGATATCAGTGCCTTCACAGAAGCCATGGGAAAGTTATACGGGACTTGTCTCATCTTTAAACACCAAGGCAGCTTACAATGAATATCAATGTTTCTGTCTGAGGATTTTTTCCCAGCTGCAGGATCCAGATAATTAATGTCCCAGAAGCAGCTCTCAATCAGTAAAGGACATTCAGCTACTTTATAATATACACTGTATTTCCTTGTTTCTCAGATAGGATTATTCTGGCATAGATTGGATGCTGGATCCTGATGGCCCCAGAATGATGTAACTACAGTTGTTCATAGTGTTAACCCCCTCACTAATGCATCTACTGTACTGGAAATCCTAGCTAATTCAGTAAGGAAAGAAAACAGTTTAAAGGTATATAGATTTTAAAGTAAGAATTAAGAATAACTCTAGATGTCCACTGGCAGATGAATAGATAAGGAAGTTGTGGTACATATACATGATGAAATATTACTCAGCTATAAAAAGGAATGCATTTGAGTCCGTTCTAATGAGGTGGATGAACTGGAGCCTATTATACAGAGTGAAGTAAGTCAGAAGGACAAATGAAGGATATTAATTCATATATATAGAATTTAGAAAGATGGTACCGACAGTCCTATATGCAAAGAAGCAAAGCAGACAGACATGAAGAACAGACTGTTTTATTCAGTGGGAGAAGGTGAGGTTGGGATGATTTGAGAGAATAGCATTGAAACATATACATTACCATATGTAAAATAGATGACCAGTGGAAGTTCAGTGCATGAAGCAGGGCACCCAAAGTCAGTGCTCTGGGACAACCCTGGGATAGGGTGGGAAGGGAGGTGGGTGGGGGGTTCATGATGTGGGAGACAGATGTATATACTTGTGGTCAATTCATACTGATGTATGGCAAAAACCATCACAATACTGTGAAAAAATTACCTTTCAATTAGTAACAACAACAAAAAAAACTCAGGTTATCTGGGTGGGGGGCGGGGGGGTGGAAAAAAAGCTCTATAGGCCTATAGCAAAATTCTATAGGTAGAAAAGGCTACAGAATCTATAAAAATTATAGAATAATGGAATAATAATAAGTTGAAAACAAAATGATGAGTGGATAAACAAACTTTGGTATCTATATAATGGAATTCTACTCAGCAATGAAGAGGGACAAAATATTTATATATGGCCATTATGCTAAGTAAAAGAAGTCAACATGAAAGACTTAATAGTGTTTGAGTCCCTTTATATTAAATTCTAGAAAAGGCATAACTAGAGTGACAGGAGTTAAATCGTGGTGACTGGGAGCAGGGTCAGGCAAGTGCACAGAACGCAAAGGGGGCAGAAATGTTAGAGGGCGATGGGATTTTTACCTTCATAGTCGTGATGGTTAAGAACATATAATTACTAAACATCATCAAGTTATACACCTAAAATGAGTGAAAATTATCTATTAAAAGTATATATACAATTAAAATTAAAACAAGGAATTAGAAAGGTAAACAAGACAGGAATGAAAACAAAAGGAGGCCACTGATGACCTTACCAAGAGAAGTTTGAATAAAATAGTTGGGTCAAAAGTCAGATTTTATTGGGCTTTACATCAATGGGCAGTAAGGAAATATGCACTAAATATACATTATAGTTTGGAGAGTCTGAGTTGAATGACGGAGAGAGATTACACGACAAGAGGAACCAACACAGAGGGTAAAGGGAGAGTGTTCCAAAATAAAAGAGATGAGACTTAATTAAGATGCAGATGAGAAAGACTGATGGGAAAGGATAGATTGAAATCTTCATTGAGATGGTTGCCCTTGGTTAAGACCCACATCCAGACTAGGAAGAAGAGAAATTTAGATATGGCTATATATATTACACATTCATATGTAGGGCAGGAAGGTCAGAGAGATGTTGGTTTTCTCAACTTTCTCAGTAAACTAGGAAGCAAGGAAGTTTGGTTAGAGTGAAGTTCGAGAATGGTGACCTTGAGAATTAAAATTGTGTAGCCAGAAGGGAGGAAATCAGTATGGTCAGTAGCTAATGAAGGCCAAGAAAAGGATTGAGCAGTGCTAATAGTGGTGATGAAATTTCAGACGATGAACTGAGAGTGGTTTATATTTACGAAGTTGAATGATACATTTAGAAAGTACAGCCTTGGATAACTAAAAATATTGTAAAAATCCACAGTATATAAAAATATCAAGTCATTGCGCTGTACACTTGAAAATAATGTTATATGTCAATTAGACTTTTTTTGAAGTTGAGGTATAGTCTTACAAATTGTACTAAAAGCCAGAAAGTTTAATTTTAGCATTGGTCTCAGAGCTTTGCTTGGAAGGTGTGGCTAGAGGAAAGAGATACAAAGGTATCAAGAATTTTAGGCAGAGTGTTGTTTCACATGATCGCTTGTGGGATCCAGTAGGAAAAGAGAGTTCAGAAAAGAACTATTTGTTAGGGTTACTTATCTCTTAGTAATACAATCCCTGCTTCCATAAAGCATATATATACACATCTTTATGACAAGACGTTTTCAAAGAAACACCTTTTTAAGTATATGCTGAAGGAGGAAAAATCCACAAAGACAGAAAACAGACAAAATTGTTTTCAAAGGATGTCTATCATTGGTAGTTTGGGTATTTGTTTAACTTAAATTATCTATTATATATATCAAAATTAGAAATGTTTAAAAGTTTATATCTAATCTTTAGCCTGATTTCAACAAAAGATGTAAGAATTTGAAAATAATAGATCCCTTAGATAGTCTTCTGATTCATGACTAATCCAGCATCTTATCTCTGTGACATAATGGTGAATACAATTCATTTAGTTTCATAATTATGCATAGTTCTTTCATGTTTGACATGAAGAATATGAGAATGGGAAAAATTTTTATATTTTTCAGTGTTATTTGTACATACTAACAATTTAAAAAACACACATTCTGTCAAACCATGTCTTTACTGTTTCATGTTTATGCAAAATAAAATGGTATACCTCAGTTATTTTTTAATTATATAAAGTGATTTTTATATTGTGGCTTTCAATATCTGTATCTCTTTTATATATAAGATGCTTAATCTTTAGGATAATCTTTTAAATTTAAGATACTTAAAATATAAAAATACTGATGATAAAGTTATAATTTTGAAATTCTCACATAATATACCAAAAAAAGCCTCGAAGGACATATTTCTTATGTTTCAACCTTTAACCATTTCCACTGGCAATTCAAGCAACTCACAGTTTAATTTGCACTTGACATTATAAAGCCTGTAGGTGAGTTTATCTGGTGTCTGCGTGTACGTGTGCCTGCCTCACACAAAGGAGCCACATATAACGATTCACCTTGCACACCTTAGAAGCTCGGGCAGTGATTTATGGGAGTATGACAGCCTTTTTGTATGATGTGTTTGTGATCCATGATACTGAAACTTTCCAAATAAAGCTGAAGGTCATTTACAAGAAAGTATTGATCATTTTAGAAAATAAGTAGTTAGAAAAAGCCCTACATCTATACAAGCTAGGTTAAGCACCACTTTTGAAGGCAAGAGGAATTGCATTTGTCTGGACTGTAAAACCCAAGTTTAGATAAAGAATCTGGCAATAAAGCTGAAAGGCAGACAGGATAAAAGAACAGGGTATTATTAGCGCTTATCACTCCTTAGGTCCATGCAGTTCAATGACAGATTCAAAGGGATGTGCTGATAAAGGATTTGCCTATAGTTTGACACAGTGTGCAGTGGTTCCAATAAGCCTCTTGTGGAACAAAGAAAGCTAAGACACTTCTGAAGTTTGAATAGATGAATGACAGCTCTGAACCCAAGTGGCAGATAGTGTTTCCTTCAGGCTTTGTTACACATATATGATATATAACAATTTATATATATATATATAAATATCTCTAAGAGATTATATCAACTTGCTGTGTTAATGACAAAGTAGTAACTGCAATTCCTGCTTTAGTTTCAGGAATTTTTATGAGAGCATCAAACAGAACCCTAAATGTTCAAGAAAATACCATTGTTTTCACTTTACTGCAGATCTTAAATTTTCTGGATCTTTCTAAACTTTTTAAAACATATCACTGAACATGCCAGCACATTACCAGCAATGAGAAAAATATGCCAGAAAATACAGACTGTAAGAATTTATTCTACCAAATCAAACACCTTAAAATTTTAAGGCAGTGAACTCCAGATAAATATTAGATTTTGACTATATATTTCCTAGTAGTTTTCTAGTAGACAAAACATGCAAATAGTTTAAAATTGATCAATATTTTACTCATGTGATTATCAGCTAATTTTACATAGAGAATACTAAATGTCATGTACACAGGCCTTAGCCTATATACGCCTGAATAAATGTTCTGAAAATAAGTCAAAATGAAAGTTCTATTTCTTTTATCTTTGTATATACTGAGTACTTTTTTTAATAAAATATAAAAATTACACAGGTTTACTTTATATAAGATGGACAATATTTAAATGATAAATCTTCCATAGTTAAAAATATCTCAACATTAATGGTTGTTATATTTTTTATTCTTTTGTCCTAAAGAATTATAGTTGAAATTATTCATAATATGTATTCTGAGACTTTGTTTTTCATTTATATTTTCACAAGCATGAGTCAAGTAGTTTTAAGAAAATATGGTCAACTGCAAATATGTACTTTATCATAGAAAATTTGTCTTAAGTCATCTCAAAGCCATGGAGAATTGGGGAGCTAGAGCACTTTTGAAATTCATTTTTCAATTAAAAACAGTAAAATTAAGCAGGTAGGTGACTCATATGTATTGAATATAAATGATGAAAATTAAAATGAGTTTTCTTCCTCTCCACAAATCTATAGTAAGTCCACCTAAGAGGCTGCTATTTTTTTTTTTTTTTTTGGTACCGTTTTGGATATTTTATGTATTTAGAGAAAAGACCTCTTTCCATTCCCACCCCCTTCTCCCTTCTACTCCTCTGCACTGACTCCTCCTCCCTTCCACCTCTACTACTTTCTCTCTCTCTTCCTCCTCTGTGTGCATTGTCTCTAAGATGCACATGTATGTTTGGTAACCCTTCCATATCTGTACATACGTATCTAAATTCATTATGCTAATAGTTTCAAAGGGATGTAGGATATTTAAGCAAAATATATTGTCCCTATTTGTGGGCTCTGCCTAGATGCTCTGTTTGGTCTTATTGTGTGTCCTTGTGTCAGTGTATGCACACTGTTTACATACTGTGTGTGTAGGTGTGTTTCTCATGTCAGTATATCTGTATGTCAGTCATGTCTGACTCTTTGTAACCCCCTGGACTGTGGCCCACCAGGCTCCTCTTTCTGTGGAATTTTCCAGGCAAGAATACTGGAGTGGGTAACCATTCCCTTCTCCAGGGGATCTTCCCGAACCAGGGATCATACCCAGGTCTCCTGCACTGCAGGCAGATTCTTTACCATCTGAGTCAAAAAGACTATACCACCTTAATAATTCTTGATACCTGTTACAATAAGTCCATTTTGTTCTTCAGTATTGCATTTTCTCCATTTGCCTCTTAAACATCTTTCACTCCTTGATTATATAGAATTATATTGCTTAATTTTCAAATATAAAGAGATATTTTAGTTAACTTTAGTTTCTGACTTCTGCCTTAATTTCCATGAGAATAGAAATATAATCTGTTTATTTATAAACATTTTGGAAATTAGTTGGGAATTTTCTTTTTGGCCTAATTGTTATATAAATACACTATGCACTTCAAAAGGATTAATGTTTTTTCAGATTTTGCAGGAGCAGCTAGAAGTAAGAGCATATTTGACATATATGACATATATATATACATATATATATTATATAAGTATGGATATTTATATCAAATATTCTAAGTTTATACATCTTTTTCAAAGTTCCTATCTCCTTGCTTACTTTTGGTTTCTTATTCTAACATTTATTTAAAGAGATATGATAATTGGAGAAGAAGAAGAAAAACTCACTGTTTTATAGATGACATAATACTATCATAGAAAATTCTAAAGATGCTACTGAAAAACTCCTAGAGCTCATCAATTAGTTCAGTAAATTTTCTGGATACAAAATAAATATACAGAAATCTGTTGGAATTTCTACATACTAACAATGAAAGATCAGAAAGACAATTTAAGGAAATAGCTCATGCTGCTTAGTATCCAAAAAAAAAAACTCATTCAAAAAATGAGCAGAAGACCTAAACAGACATTTCATCAAAGAAGATATACAGATGGCAAAAGGCACAAGAAAAGATGTTCAACATGCTAATTATTAGAGAAATGCAAATAAAAACTACAATGAGTTATCACCTCACACTGGTCCCAATGACCATCATCAAAAAGTCTACAAACAAGAAATGTTGGAGGAGGTGTGCAGAAAAGGAAACCCTCCTACTCTGCTGGGGGGATAAAATTTGATATAGCTGCTATGAAGAACAGTATGGAGGTCCCTTAAGAAACTAAAAATAGAACTACCATATGAAACAGCAGCCTTACTCCTGGGCATATATCTGGAGAAAACCATAATTCAAAAGGATACATGAACCCCAATGTTCTTTGCAGCACTGTTTACAACAGCCAAGCCATAGCAGCAACCTAAATGTCAATCCACAGAGGAATAAAGAAGATGTAGTACATATATACAAGGGAATATTACATAAAAAAGAATGAAATAAAATCATGTGCAGCAACATGGGTAAACCTAGAGATTATCATACGAAATGAAGTAAGTCAGAGAAAGACAAATATCATATGTTATCACTTATAGGCAGGATCTCAAAAAATGATACAAATGAACTTACCTCTAAAACAGAAACAGACTCACATACTTAGAAAATTAACTTAGGGTTATCAAGGTGGAAGAGAAGGGGTGAGGGATAGGTGGGGATTCAGGATTGACATGTACAAACTTCTATATTTATAATAGATAAACCAAAAGGATCTAGTGAACTCTGCACAGCGAACTCTGCAATAACCTTCAAATGGGAAAAGAAGTTGAAAAAGAGTACATACATGGATATGTATAACTGAATCACTCTGATGAAACTAATAACATTGTTAATCCACTATATTCTAATAGAAAATAAAAATTAAAGTCCCGGATTTTGGATTTGTTGTTTTTTCCTTTTAATTCTATTAAAATCTTATCTTTTGAGGGCATTTTATTTGGGTATATATGTACATTTTAAACTTTTATCATCCTGGGAATTAACCCATTTAATTACTATGAAAGAGTTACATTCATTTTTCTGTTTAATATATTATTCTAATCCATTACTTTCATATTTCCTGAATATTATATTTAAGTTGTAATTCCTGGAAGCTGCATATTTTTTTTTTTTTTTGAGTCTGAAACTCTTTCCTTTTTCAATTGAATGTAAGGCATTATTTTAAGGGTCTTATGGTACCAAATGTATTTTGCCCATTTTCAAATGGAACAAAAGTATTTTTTAAGAAAACAGTTTCTTACACCTATACTCCAAAATACAGAGGAATTATTTTATATGGTGCTACTGCTTAATAGTTGTTTTTATATATCTTTACTGTTTCCTTCCCCCTTCATTGATCCCTGCCTTGTCGTGGCAAAGAGGCTTGCATAATTCAATGAAGCTATGAGCCATGCCATGTGGGACCACCAAGACAGACGGGTCACAGAGGAGAGTTCTGACAAAACGTGATCTATTGGAGGACAGAATGGCAAACCACTTGAGTATGCTAGTCACAATAACCCCATGAACTGTATAAAAAGGCAAAAAGATGTGACAGTAAAAAGTAAGCCCCCCAGATCAGAAGGTGTCCAACATGTTACTGCAGAAGAGCAGAGGACAAATACTAACAACTCCAGAAAGAAGGAAGCAGCTAAGCCCAAGCAGACATGACTCCTGGTTGTGGATGTGTTTGGTGATGAAAGTAAAATCTACCACTATAAAAAACAGTATTGCATAGGAACCTGGAATGTTAAGTACATGAATCAAGGTAAATTGGCCCCCTAATGCAAATAGCTGACTCACTGGGGGGAAATCCTGTTGCTGGGAAAGATTGAAAGCAGAAGGAGAAGAAGGTGACAGAGGATGAGATGGTTGGATGGCATCACCTAGTCAATGGATATGAGCTTGAGCAAACTCCAAGAGATGGTGAGAGACAAGAAGGCCTGGCATGCTGCAGTCTGTGGCGTCACAAAGAATCAGACACAAGTTGGCAACTGAACAACAATTTCTTTCTTCAAAACACTAGTCATTCATTCAATTTGAAATCAATGAAAGAGTTGCATATGCCCAATTTCAGTCATTTGTTTTATTTCATATAAAGTTCTAAACTATTTTAACGCCATTTTTAACACAATCTTTGCCAAAAGAATTTAATTATTTTCTGTTGCATATTTCTTATTAAGTATTAATAACAGTACTTAATGTTGAAAAGGTCTCTCTACCTCACTGTAGGCTCTTTTAAACCACTTTTATTAGTGATCTTTCTTGACCAAAGAGAATGCACGATTGAATTTAATAAGCTGGATTTAAAAGTTGAAACAAACAGATAAAAGAGCTTTAACACAGAAAAATTAAAGCAAGACTGATGAGAGTGAGATGAAATGAAATGCAAAAAGGATCTGAAGGGAGTCTTTGAATGTGATATTAAAGCAATTGTTATGTCGTTCAAAAGCTGAAAGCTGATACCTATTGATGATTCTTTAATAGGCCCATCCAAAATAAGAGAAGTTCACAAGTTCAACTGAAAACAGATACATGACTTTTTCTAGGCCCCCCAAAAAACTTCTATCACTTTGCAGAAAGAGACATAAAGATACAGATATAAATACAGATATAGGTATCTATCAAATGCCTTTTGTGAGTAAATCATGTCAAAAATAAAGAGGTGTATTTCTTTTTCTAATTTTCTCCAGCTGGTGGTTTAACTATAGAGTAGTTAGGCTGATTTCCATAAACTGAAGTCACAAATCAGTCTCATTGCTTTTCTGTAATTATGTCTTGTATAATGCAGAAATTAGAGGTTTACAGAAACATGCAATCAAAAGACATTTCAGGAATCGACAAAAAAAAAAAAAAAAGGCTACTTTTCTTATGTTTTAAAATACTTAGAAATTATCTCTCCTCTCTCAATTCCTTTATGTGTAAAATCAGATGCTAGTAATACCTACCTACCTACATAACAACTATAAAGATAATTTAAAATAGATTATGTGGAGTACTTAATTCAATGGCAGTCTCTTTGTTATTGCTTAGTATTATTTGAAATTGAATATAAAATTGATCTAAATGTCCAGCCAAGTTACATGTTTTATCTTTATCTACCAGATAACATTTGAAGTAAAATGTCAAGTAGTACCACATATCTAAAATTGATTTTTAAAAATTTCAAAAGTATAAACTTGAGAACACATCAGATTGTTCTCATTGACTAGATAAACCAGAAGTAAAACTGGCAGCAAATGACATATCATAAAAGTAATAAACAGTGCCCAAAGAAGATGTCCAAGACGATCCACTAGACTGCGTGGGAAAATGCTACAAATTCTATTGATAATTATAATTAATATGTTGAGGTTTTCATTATGATGTAGATTAAAAGAACCAAAACTCAAATATTAGGGGTCCAACCACAATCCAGATACACCCACTGCTACTGCTTATGTCTGAGTTTTCATCAAGGAACCACACTGCTTGGCCATTATTTGCACAAAACATATAGGAACTCAGACATCAAAACAAATGCAGTTGGGGAGGGGGGTGGATCTAAATATTCAAATGAAAAATAAATGTAACAATAAATTATTTAGTGCAGAGCATTTTTGTATTTGGGGTTTGTTTTTTGAAAACACAGTACAGCCTAGTTTCCCAATCCTTTGAACTTTCCAACTTAAAAATCTGCAGGGCAAGAATGCAGACACAGATGTAGAGACTGGACTTGGGGACACAATGGGGGAAGGAGAGGGTGGGCAGAACTGAAAGAGCAGCATTGACATATCTATACTGCCATGCGTAAAACACATAGTGGGAAGCTGCTGTAAGCACAGGAAGCTAAAGATGGCCTAGAGAGGTGGGATAGGGAGCCACTGGTGGCTCAGACTTTAGAGTCTGCCTGCAATGCGGGAGACCCGGGTTCAGTCCCTGGGTTGGGAAGATTCCCTGGAGAAGGGAATGGCTACCCACCCCAGTATCTTTGCCTGGAAAATCCAATGGCCAGAGGAGCCTGGCGGACTACAGTCCATGGAGTCGCAAAGAGCCAGACACAACCGAGTGGCTTCACTTTCACTTTCAGAGGGGTGGGATGGCGGGGTAGGAAGGAGGCTCAAGAGGGAAGGGATATATATATATATATATATATATATATATATATATATATCTGACTCACTTTGTTGTACAGCAAAAACTCACACGACATTGTAAAGCAATTATACACCAATTTAAAAAGATAAGTAAATTTAAATATAACAAAAGCCACCAAAGGAGATCACAAGTAATTAAATTTATATCATTAAAAGACTTATCAAAAAGTTTGAACACTGTTATTTGGAAAGTCATATTTAATTTTTAAATGAATCTGGGTTTTCCATAATTCAAGGGTTTTATGCTATACATAGTGTGTTTTACCAATATAGACTTCATATATCTTTTGTTTAATATAGAAAAATTCACAAAGAACCTATAATATGCATTGGGACATATCTGTTTTTGTTCTTTAGAACACAATGTTGAACATTTAAAACTTTTTTTAATTTACAGCCCCATTCTCTCTTTTAGTTAACCACAGGTACCAGTTTTGTTAATTAAGAAAGAAAAACATTTTAACTCCTTTCTATTTTTTCTTTCATTATCGTTTAGTGTCTAAAAATTCTTTGTAATGTCTATTTCCAAATATACCTGGCAAGATCCTTATTTAGTTAAAACTCTTCTGGAAAACAAGGGTTTAGACAGTGAGCTTGTTTTTTTCTCTTTTTTTCAAAACTAAAGTGTATTATCATTACCAAAATTGGAATATATTTTTATAATTTTGAAATATTTTAGAGTAGTAGGAAGTTGGAAAGTTATCACAGAAAGTTTCTATGTAATCTTCTTCCAGAATCCCTATTGGTTACATCTTATTATATAAATAGAATCAAAGGGTCACATGTTTATGACTATTTGTATAATATTCTCAAAATGACAAAAGTATAGAGATGGAGAACATAGTAATGATTGTAAGAGATAGGAATGGTAGGTATAATGATTACCTGGATCTAAACATATGATCGGAGAAGGCGATGGCACCCCACTCCAGTACTCTTGCCTGGAAAATCCCATGGACAGAGGAGCCTGGTAGTCTGCAGTCCATGGGGTTGCGAAGAGTCAGACATGACTGAGCAACTTCACTTTCATTTTTCATTTTCATGCATTAGAGAAGGAAATGGCAACCCACTCCAGTGTTCTTGCCTGGAGAATCCCAGGGATGGGGGAGCCTGTTGGGCTGCCGTCTATGGAGTTGCACAGAGTCGGACATGACTGAAGCGACTTAGCAGCAGCAGCAGCAATGGTAAAGAACCTGCCTGCCACTGCAGGAGACATAAGAGATGTGGGTGCAATCCTTTGGTCAGGAAGATCCCCTGGAGCAGGACATGGCAACCCACTCCAGTATTCTTGCCTGAAGAATCCCATAGACAGGGGAGCCTGGTGGGCTACAGTCCATAGGGTCACAAAGAGTCAGACACAACTGAAGTGACTTGACACGCACATGTACATAAGATAAAGTTCCTTGAAACCACACAGATACCTTACACCAATGTCAGGTCCTTGAGTTCGATATTATACTAAAGACATCTAAGATATAGCCAATAAAAGATAACATTGCTCCTGTCTGCCTTGGCTGCTGATAAAAGTTCAATTTGCCAGGTATAGAGCTCCCAAAGGGCCATACCGTCCTTCCAGGGTGATGTTTGATTATGACATGTACCTTGTGTTTTAGTGGAAGGAGCCGTGATTCTTCTTGAATCAAATATTCTGGGTAACATTCCTGAACCGAGAGCCTCTTAACCAGTGCCTCTATCTAATACAGTGGTTTTTGTCCATGAATCTGGCATACTGCATGAATCAAATATAAAGCACCCAATTTAAAGAAGAAAAAGGAGTGTAGCAGATCATAGGATACACTTGGTGCTATGATACAGATCATGGTGCTATCACATATCGTACCACCAGCAACTGCTGGTTTGAGAGAGAGATGGCCTGCCTTTTGAAGGTGCAGTTAAAAAAACAAGTTAGACATATTACCTATGATCTTAGCCATCCTTCTTGATACACCATCCTCCAGCATGCAATCTATAAGATAAAAACCATCATTCTATATATATGGTTGTCATAATAAATAGAATGCATGATTCTGGGAACCAAAGTTTAGAAATAGGACTGCCATGCTTCTAATAATTTCCTATGACTCATGAAGAATCAGTGGTTTCTGTCTCTTTTTCCCACAAGGGAAATCACTTTTACCAGAATTTCTATAAACTTTATATCAAATTTTAAGTTTTGCCTGCTGCTCAGTCACTTTGATTTATGCAGAGAAAAAATCAAGGAAAAGGGTCACTATTTGGACAAGAATAATTGACCCTGAATATTAGGAGACAGAGCTGCTCTAACAGTTTTGGGCAACCAGGTGATCAACTAGGCCTTCTTCTGTCTCTTAAATCTTCCCAAATTTTTCGCTTTGGAGAAGATGGAAGATAGTGTTGCTGGGGTTTTTTTTTCTTTTTTTTTTTTAACTTATGAAGGAAAATATGATTTTCCCCCCTGGAATATTCATGACATAATTCCTTGTTCTTGATGTTTAGAAAATTCAGGAAATATTCCAATATGGATCATTCTCTAGTGATGGTGGGTACTGACAGTCTGATAGGTGCTGGCAGCTTGTTCTAGTTTGCCTGCAGAGAGAATCCAACATCTCAAGTGATACTGAATAGAAGAAGAGTGATAAATGTGGACATGCAATTACATGGTGTTTATTACTAAAATCAGCTCGAATAGAAGCAGCAGAAAGAAGCCCTCCCCAACAGGCAAGCTCTCAATACTTAACTCATAATTATAAACTTGTCCTGGTGGGAGTCTCAGCACCCCTGTAGGCCTCACTGATACAACCCTTCACCCTGTCGTTTCTTAGGCCGTGATGTTCCTAGCTTGTCAGACATCTTCTTCTCACTTTTCAGTGTTTTTTTTTTTTTTTAATTTTATTTTTAAGCTTTACATAATTGTATTAGTTTTGCCAAATATCAAAATGAATCCACCACAGGTATACATGTGTTCCCCATCCTGAACCCTCCTCTCTCCTCCCTCCCCATGCCATTCCTCTGGGTCATCCCAGTGCACTAGCCCCAAGCATCCAGTATCGTGCATCGAACCTGGACTGGCATCTCGTTTCATACATGATATTTTACATGTTTCAATGCCATTCTCCCAAATCTTCCCACCCTCTCCCTCTCCCACAGAGTCCATAAGACTGTTCTATACATCAGTGTCTCTTTTGCTGTCTCGTACACAGGGTTATTGTTACCATCTTTCTAAATTCCATATATATGCGTTAGTATACTGTATTGGTGTTTTTCCTTCTGGCTTACTTCACTCTGTATAATAGGCTCCAGTTTCATCCACCTCATTAGAACTGATTCAAATGTATTCTTTTTAATGGCTGAGTAATACTCCATTGTGTATATGTACCACTGCTTTCTTATCCATTCATCTGCTGATGGACATCTAGGTTGCTTCCATGTCCGGGCTATTATAAACAGTGCTGCGATGAACATTGGGGTACACGTGTCTCTTTCCCTTCTGGTTTCCTCAGTGTATATACCCAGCAGTGGGATTGCTGGATCATAAGGCAGTTCTATTTCCAGTTTTTTAAGGAATCTCCACACTGTTCTCCATAGTGGCTGTACTAGTTTGCATTCCCACCTAAAGAAACTAAAGACCTATATATAGAAAACTATAAAACACTGGTGAAGAAATCAAAGAGGACACTAATAGATGGAGAAATATACCATGTTCATGGATTGGAAGAATCAATATAGTGAAAATGAGTATACTACCCAAAGCAATTTATAGATTCAATGCAATCCCTATCAAGCTACCAACAGTATTCTTCACAGAGCTAGAACAAATAATTTCACAATTTGTATGGAAATACAAAAAACCTCGAATAGCCAAAGCGATCCTGAGAAAGAAGAATGGAACTGGAGGAATCAACCTACCTGACTTCAGGCTCTACTACAAAGCCACAGTTATCAAGACAGTATGGTACTGGCACAAAGACAGAAATATAGATCAATGGAACAAAATAGAAAGCCCAGAGATAAATCCACGCACCTATGGACACCTTATCTTTGACAAAGGAGGCAAGAATATACAATGGATTAAAGACAATCTCTTTAACAAGTGGTGCTGGGAAAACTCGTCAACCACTTGTAAAAGAATGAAACTAGAACACTTTCTAACACCATACACAAAAATAAACTCAAAATGGATTAAAGATCTAAACGTAAGACCAGAAACTATAAAACTCCTAGAGGAGAACATAGGCAAAACACTCTCTGACATACATCACAGCAGGATCCTCTATGACCCACCTCCCAGAATATTGGAAATAAAAGCAAAAATAAACAAATGGGACCTAACTAACCTTAAAAGCTTCTGCACATTAAAGGAAACTATTAGCAAGGTGAAAAGGCAGCCTTCAGAATGGGAGAAAATAATGGCAAATGAAGCAACTGACAAACAACTAATCTCAAAAATATACAAGCAACTCCTACAGCTCAACTCCAGAAAAATAAATGACCCAATCAAAAAATGGGCCAAAGAACTAAATAGACATTTCTCCAAAGAAGACATACAGATGGCTAACAAACACATGAAAAGATGCTCAACATCACTCATTATCAGAGAAATGCAAATCAAAACCACTATGAGGTACCATTTCACACCAGTCAGAATGGCTGCAATCCAAAAGTCTACAAATAATAAATGCTGGAGAGGGTGTGGAGAAAAGGGAACCCTCTTACACTGTTGGTGGGAATGCAAACTTTTCAGTGTTTTTAATGTTCATTTTACATAGAATGTCCAGGGTTTTAGCTGTATTAGCTGGAAGAAAAGGGAACATCTCATCTTCCCAGAAGCAAAATACCATATTGATTTTTAATTGTTTTAACTACTATACAAGGCTCACTCGTCTAAGAGGAGGCATATTTAGTCTTTGACGTCCTTGTGTGCCTTCACAATTAAACCCATTTCCCAATTGCTTCCCACGTGGAGCTAATGGTAAAGAATCTGCCACAAGTTCGGGAGACGCAGAAGACATGGGTTTGGTCCCTGGGTAGGGAAGATCCCCTGGAGAGGGAAATGGCAACACATTCTAGTACTCTTGCCTGGAAAATTCCAGGACAGATGAGCCTGGTGGGCTGAAATCCATGGGGTCGGAGAATTGAACAGGA
Organism: Bos indicus x Bos taurus; assembly: GCF_003369695.1. NCBI lineage: Eukaryota > Metazoa > Chordata > Mammalia > Artiodactyla > Bovidae > Bos > Bos indicus x Bos taurus. The sequence goes on from NC_040079.1 coordinate 85,567,106, forward strand.
CTGAAATCCATGGCGTCAGAGAGTTGAACAGGACTGAGCATGCACATTCACAAACACACACCTAATGCAAGATGAGTCTGAAACCAAACAGGACCCCATGGGCATCCTGAGCAAGGAAGCCCTTCTGTCTCCCCCATTTCTTATTTTCAGGAAATAGACTCTGGCCTCTATGGCCTTCCCTGAGTTCTAAAGGACAGAATTGAATAGCTGCTAATCAAGGAAGGGAGGGGGTGCAGAGACAGGGGAGGAGCAGTGAAGGAACAAGAGTGGAGTCTTGGATGAAAGTCGTGGTCCCCCCCAAGGGATACACTTAACAGTATCTCTGAGCAACCACCAACAAAGGAAAGATGTTAGCATTCTTTACTCCAGAGAAGACCTCCTAAGGCCAGATCAAAGTAACCCAAGAAGCTTATCAAGAGATTCTGAGACCAGATTAAAGGACTGCAGGCCCTTCACACACCCTGGGTTATCAGCGGCCCCATCCTTGAACCATTGCTAGGAAACTCTTCACCCCATCCTCCTGGGTTGAGAACCCCAAACCTGCTGTGTCCCCTTTTACCTCACAAAGCAATAAAGATACTCTTCTACTTCAGACAAACTGTCTCTGAGATCTGATGCGGCACCAGCACACAGAGGCCAAGTTTTCTGCATCAAGCCCACTGCTCCTGCTCTCTCAAGTCTCCATTTCTCTCAGGAATATCAGTTCTATGACTCTCTTCATTTCATGGAACTCATCTACATTCACAGGGAAGTAGTATTGAGTTGGAGTGAGAGTAACAAAATTTAGGAATCTCTTCTACAACATAGACACCAGGCTACTGAAAAAATGCACATACGTCTTGGTGATACAATTTTGTACCATCAGTTCAGCTACTTAGCCTCTTTCTGTATTTAGAGAAGCAGCAAAGACCTCAGGCATTCATGGGAAAGGAATATTGTTTCTATATATATTTGCTTTTACTCTTTAAATCCATTTCTCAAATGCTACATTTCCATAGCTGCTTGTGTATTATCTGTTCTGCACATAGATAGCACAGATACTTCTAGACTTTCCTCTGCTGCTACTGCTTAATACTTAGTTGTGTCCGACTCTCTGCAGCCCCATGAACTGTAGCCCACCAGGCTCCTCTGTTCATGAGATTCCCCAGGCAAGAATACTGGAATGGGTTGCCATTTCCTTCTCCAGGGGATCTTCCTGAGCCAGGGATCAAACCTGCGTCCCCTGTGTCTCTTGCATTGGCAGGCAGATTCTTTATCGATGTGCCACCTGGGATATTCAAGGTAATAAATGGCCAAGATGAACGTGAGGTAAAAGGGAGTAAGGGGTCACCCTTGTTCCACTATTACATCCTGTGTGAGAGCTGTGTGATTCTTCAGATCAAGAAACTAGTTTGCTGGGTTTTTGTTAAAATAAGCTATCACAGGCCATAGGCCTTGTCCCATCTACATTAGATGATGTACTGTCTTTGGCCATTCCCTTAAATCCTTTTGCTTTACACATTTAAGTCCTGACCCCATACAGTCACAGGCATGAGGAAAAGCCATCTATTCAAGTTCTTTGTTTGTTCTTTAAACCATAAATAAGCACACATAACAAACCTTTCTCTTGCTTAAAAAAAAAAAAAAAAATTGTATCCAGGAAACTAATGGAGAAAGATGAGGTGACAAAGCAAAAAGTATGTCATTTTATAAATGGCCTCTACTTTCTATTGAATCAATATTTTCATAGAAAGCTATCTAGAAAAAGGGCTTCTGATTCTAAAAATTCAAATATCATGCTGTTTTATCTGCAGTTTTTTTTTTTTTTTTTTTTTTCAGTGCATCTAGAGAAATCTTCGATTGTGAAACAGTAGACTAAAAGTGTTTCTTAGCAGTGGACTCTGTTTTCCTGTGACCTGCTCTTACTCCCTTATTCCCAACCCCCACTGCACACTGGAAAGCAGGTCACACAGTGTTATCACAGCCCCATACTTGTTTTTTCATATCCTTGCTGCTACATTTTGAACTTTCTGCTCATACGTATATAGTCGCTCAGTCATGTCTGACTCTTTGCAACCCTTTTGGACTGTATCCCACCAGCTCCTGTGTCCATGGGATTTTTTTAGGCAAGAATGCTGGAGTGGGTTGGCATTTCCTCCTTCAGGGGATCTTCCCTACTCATGGTTCAAACTTGTGTCTCCTATGTCTCCTGCATCGCAGGCAGATTCTTTACCCACTGAGCCATTGGGGAAGCTCTTGAACTTTCTACTCAGGAGCAATGAAATAGGCTCCCTCTGTGACGATCACCTTCCCACTTCATCTTCACTTCTGGCCCTCAGGCTTTCACATCTGGGACTACTAGCCTGGTCTTCTGGGGTTTTAGTCTATTTTCTATTTCACTTTGCTTCTTTATAACTGTCCTTATGTCAATTTCAGTATCCTGTGCACATCTTCAAAGTTACAGTATTAATGACCCATATGATAAGGTTTTCTTAACCAGTTTCTATTTGCTAGAATTATAGTCCTTCACTGAAAAGCCAGAAGTTGCCCCCACCTTTTTGGATTATATTTGAGTTTAGGTTTTTCTTAAATTGTTTTCATACCAGTCTGCCTAGAAATCTCTTAATAAGCTATATTTACATATGTAAAATGAAAAAAATATATATTTTAAAGTGTAAGTTTATATTTACCCTCACAAAGCACATTATTGCATATTTATAAATTGAATTTAGACTTTTCTTTTTAATTCCACATTACAAGAGAACTAATACTGTGCTGGAAGTAATTCTACCATGATGAAGATCAATGTTTTATCTACTTTAAGACAATGTGGGAACAAATGAAATAAAGAATAGCAAATCTGGCTGAAACCCTGATAAGCCAAGTAACCAGTCAATTTTTCTTTAATGTATTTTTTTTGACTATTCATAATTCAGCAGAATTCTGCTTAAACTACTTACTGCTGGACAATTTTTAAGTCAGGGAACAGACTGAAGGATGCCTGCTGCAGAAATATAATGCCTTCCTGAGCAGCACTTACAGTTTTCATTTTGGATTTTCAAATCTCAAAGGAAGCATCTACTTAAAGAAGTTCATGTGTGTGATGAAGAGTCTTAGTCACAAAAAATAACAGGAAATGTAATTAGAAGAATCTAGCAAAAGGGAAAAAGATGTGCAGAAGACATTTTTGTCACTTAAAGTGCCATTTTTTACTTTATTGTTTCCCACTGTCTGATAAGCTTAAACTTTTCCAGAGAAGTTTGTACAGAGATTTTAAAAATTAATTTCTGTGGGATTCTTTTGAGAAAATGCTTAAATATAATACCATTTAATCAGGCAAGCCATGAGTGGTAAAAAACTGAAGTGACCTTTCTGTTACTAGTAGGAAGGCACTTAGGTTGGAGACAAAGTGGCCTCCTGTATCTGACTGCTTCTGTAGAGTATTCAGATCATGATCTTTCTTGTTCTGCAGCAATAGAAAGCAATTGCACAGCTCTGAACATTTTAATTTGACCACCATCAAATTTGTGTAAGGTGTTCAGCTTGTGTAGAGGTCTGTGTTTAGAGAAACTATTACAATCTGATGAAAATGTACCATGAGATCAACCCAATCTCTATTAGGCATCTGCTTTAAGAGATTTTGTTTTTAATTTATTTTTTACAGTGTTGTTGTTTTCTGCCATACATCAGTGGAAATCAATCATAATTATACATGTGTCCCCTCCCTATTGGGCCTGGCTTCCCTCATCCCACCCCTGTAGGTCATCCCAAAATGCCATGCTGGGTTCCCCGTGTTACATACCAACTTCCTACCAGCTATCTGTTCTAAACTTGATAGTGTATATATGTTAATGCTCTTTCTCCATTCGTCCCACTTTCTCTTTCCCCAACTGTGTCCACAAGTCCATTTTCTACAGCTCTATTCCTTCCCTGCAAATAGGTTCATCAATGACATTTTTCTAGATTCCATATATATGTGTTAATATACATCTATAGCAGGCATGAAATCAAAGTGAAATAAAGAAAAAATATACTGAACAAGTTTCAAGTTTATCTCCTATTCATCAGAGAAGGAATGAAAAAGATTTAATAGATAAGCCTGCTTAAAATAAGGAAACAAATAGGAAACCTTCACTATGAGAATTAGCTATGGAAGTAGAATTTAAAGTCAACTCTGATAAAGACAGACCAATTATCCTTTAAATTAAATTAGGATTTCAGCTCTAATGAACAACAGGCAGACACTAATTTAGATGTTTTTAAACCTCAAATTTTTAAGGAGATATAGAAGCATGCTGGAAACCTTCAAATCAATAGAATCAGTTCCCCTGCCATATTCTTCCCTATCAGTGATAGAGGTACAGATAACAAGATAATCCCAATTTTATTAGTTTCTACAGGCAGTATAAAAATAATATGAATATAGAGTATTTTTCTCAAAAACCACTCACACGTTTTTATAAAATTGTTCCCATGCTTGCCCCATCAGTTGGATTCATACCTTTAGGATGAAGTTTGACACATGTGTTGCACTATAATACTTTGTCATGGTTTATAACTTCTGCCACAACTGACCACATACCTGAAGTACATTCTCCCAGTGCTGAGTCAATGGACTTATTATTTGGAAAATTAACTATAAATAACTATAGTCAACAAAAGAGTCCTAAATGCAGTACTTGTATGCAATCTCAAAACACAACACAACAGAATTAGGTGTTCCTCCAACATCACAGTAATCCAAGTCTATGCCCCAACCCCTAATGCTGAAGAAGATGAAGTTGACTGGTGCCAAGAAGATCTACAACACCTTCTAGAACTAACACCAAAAAAAAAAAAAAAATGTCCTTTTCTTCATAGGGGATTGAAATGCAAAAGTTAGGAAGTCAGGAGAGACTTGGAGTAACAGGCAAGTTTGGCCTTAGAGTACAAAATGAAGCAGGGCAAAGGCTAACAGAGTTTTGCTAAGAGAACACCCTGGTCATAGCAAACACCTACTTCCAGCAACACAAGACAAGATTCTACACATGGACATCACCAGATGGTTAATACAAGACCCGGAGCTGACTATGGCTGGGATCATCAGCTCCTTATTGCCAAATTCAGGCTTAAGTTGAAGAAAGTAGGGAGAACCACAAGGCAGTTCAGGTATGACCTAAATCAAATCCCTTACGATTATACAGTGGAGGTGATGAACAGATTCAAAGGACTAGATCTGGTAGACAGAGTGCCTGAAGACCTATGGAAGGAGGTCTGAATATTGTAGAAAAGATGGTGACCAAAACCATCCCCAAGAAAAAGAAATGCAAGAAGACAAAGTGGTTGTCTGAGGAGGCCTTATAAATAGCTGAGAAAAGAAGAGATGCAAAAGGCAAAGAAGAAATGGAAAGATATGCCCAACTGAATGCAGAGTTCCAGAGAACAGAAAAGAGAGATAAGAAAGCCTTCTTAAGTGAACAATGCAAAGAAATAGAGGAAAATAATAGAATGGGAAAGACTAGAGATCTCTTCAAGAAAACTGGAGATACCAAGGGAACAGTTCATGTAAACATGAGCACAGTAAAGGACAGATATGGCAAGGACATAACAGAAGCAGAAAAGATTAAGAAGAGGTGGCAAGAATACACAGAAGAACTATACAAAGAGATCTTAGTGATCCGGATAACCATGATGGTGTAGACACTCACCTAGAGCCAGACATCCCGGAGTATGAAGTCAAGTAGGCCTTACGAAGCATTAGTACAAACAAAGTTAGTTGAGGTGATGGAATTCCACTTGAGCTATTTCAAATCCTAAAAGATGAGGCTGTGAAAGTGCTACACTCAATATGCCAGCAAATTTGGAAAACTCAGCAGTGGCCACAGGACTGGAAAAGGTCAGTTTTCATTCTAATCTCAAAGAAAGGTATGCCAAAGAATGTTTAAACTACCACACAATTGCTCTCATTTCACATGCTAGCAAAGTAATGCTCAAAATTCTCCAAGCTAGGCTCAGCAGTACGTGAACTGAGAACTTCCAGATGTTCAAGCTGGATTTAGAAAAGGCAGAGAAACCAGAGATCAAATTGCCAACATCTGCTGGACCATAGAGAAAGCAAGGGAATTCCAGAAAAACATCTACCTCTGTTTCATTGATTACACTAAAGACTTTGACTATGTGGATCATAACAAACTGTGGAAAACTCTTAAAGAGATGGGAATACCAGACCATCTTACTGGTCTCCTGAGAAACCTACATGCCAGTCAAGAAGCAACAATTAGACCTTATATGGAACAACTGACTGTTTCAGGATTGAGAAAGGAGTATGACAGGGCTGTTTATTGTCACCATGTTTATTTAACTTATATACAGAGCACATCATGAGAAATGCCAGGCTGGATGAGTTACAAGCTGGAATCAAGATTGCCAGGAGAAATACCAACAACCTCAGATATGCGGATGATACCACTCTAATGGCAGAAAGTGAAGAGGAACTAAAAATAAAAAGCCTCTTGATGAGAATGAAGGAGGAGAATGAAAAAGTCAGCTTAAAACTGAATATTAAAAAAAAAATTAAGATCGTGGCATCTGGTCCCATCACTTCATGGCAAAAAGAAGGGGAAAATGTGGAAGCAGTGACAGATTTTCTCTTCTTGGGCTCTAAATTCACTGCAGATGGTGACTGCAGCCATGAAATCAGAAGATGATTGCCTGTTGGCAGAAAAGCTATGACAAGCCTAGATAAATGAGTTAAAAAGCAAAGACATCACTTTGCCAACAAAGATCTGTATAGTCAAGGTTATGGTCTTTCCAGTGGTCACGTATGGTTGTGAGAGCTGGAAAATAAAGAAAGCTGAGTGCTGAACTATTTATGCCCTTTAACTGTGGTGCTGGAGAAGACTCTCAAGAGTCCCGTGGACAGCAAGGTGATCAACTCAGTAAGTCTTAAAGGAAATCAACCCTGAAAATTCATTGGAAGAACAGATACTGAAGCTGAAGCTCCAGACCTTTGGCCACCTGATGTGAACAGCTGACTCAATATTTCCCTGATGCTGGGAAAGATTGAAGGCAGAAGGAAATGAGGGCATGACAGAGGATGATGTTTGGATGGCATCACCAATGCAATGGACATGAACTTGGACATACTCTGGGAGATGGTGGTAGACAGGGAGACCTGGCGTGCTGTAGTCCATGAGGTCACAAAGAGCCGGACACAACTTGGCAACTGAACAACAAACAAAGAAATCACAGAACATAATCCATCCTCTCTGATGGATAAGAAATATCCATAAGATAATAAGTTTATTATTATAAATAACAGTTTTCTTATTACCTTTTAACAACTGTTACATGAGTTGTTTTTTTGTTTTATGCTTCTTTTATGGTTTACTGTGTATATGTGTGTGTGCTCAGTCACATCTGACTCTTTGCAACCCCATAGACTGTAGCCAGCCAGGCTCCTCTGTCTGTGGAATTTTCCTGGCAAGAATACTGGAGAGGGTTGCATTTCATATTCCAGGGGAATCTTCCCAACTCAAGATATTGAAACTGCATGTCTTGTGCCTCCTGCATTGGCAGAGGGCTTCCTTACCAGTGCGCCACCTGAGAAAGCCTTATGGCTTATAGACTATTCACCAAATAGAAATCTACACATCAAAGAAACATTTTAACTTACAGTTTTCAAAAAAAATTTCAATACTTAACCCTATACTGATATAAAAGATCTTGTAAAGCACTACAATGAAGTGTTCAGGAAAAAACGTAAATTTAATACAATAGATATTAATATTTTGGTGAAGAACATTTTTACTGGTACAACTGTTTACTATAGATATTTTTATTTCAGTTGCATATTTTCCTTAGCAAAGAGCACTGGTACATCATAAATCAAGACAAGGTCAGCTTCCCAGCAGAAAATTAACCCTAGCTTACAAAGAAGTCAATAGGAATTGAGGGGATATAATTAATATAATGTTAATTCCTCAGTTGTCTCTGCCTGGCTCTATATTAATTAAAACTCTGGGATCCCTGCAACTCTGATAAGGCTCCAGTAATCTTACAGTCTTTAAAGGGTAGAGTAAAGGACGAGCTAGACCATCAAACAGTTACAGCTTAAACATGCTTTCTCCTTGAAACAATCCTCAAATCTCAGCACTTAAGGATCCACAATGCATGAATTCACTGCCAGGACAAAGAGAAACATTTGAACTATGTAAAATCACCAATATTCTACCATTTTTCCCTTAGAAATTTTCGTGATTTGACCTGGTATTAAACAGAACAAAAAGACAACCCACAAAATGGAAGAAAATACTTGCAAATAAAGTGACTGATGAGGGATTAACCTCTAAAATATGCAAATAGCTCATATAGCCCAATATCAAAAAACAAACAACCCAAATAATGGGCAGAAGATCTAAAAAGACATTTCTTCCAAAAAGACATACAGATGGCCAAGAGACACATGAAAACACTAATTATTAGAGAAATGCACATCAAAACTGTAATGAAGTATTACTTCACATCTGTCAGAATGGCCATCATAAAAAAAATCTACAAACAGCAAATGCTGAAGAAGCTGTGGAGGAAAGGCAACACTCCTATACTGTTGTTGGGAATGTAAATTGGGTCAGCCACTGTGGAGAATATGGAGAGTCCTTAAACTAAAAATAGAACAACTATTTGAACCAACAATCTTACTCCTGGTTATACACCCAGAGAACACCATAATTTGAAAATACACATGTACCCCAATATTCATATAAAACATTCTGTGACATGGAAGCAACCTGAATGTTCATTGACAGAGGACTGGATAAAGCAAATGTGATACATATATACAATAGACTAAGACTCAGCCATAATAAAAAAAAACGAAACAATGCCATTTACAGTGACATGGACGGACCTAGAAATTGTCCTACTGAGTGAGGCAAGTCATACGGAGAAAGACACATATCATATGATATAATTTATATGTGGACTCTAAAAAAAAAAAATTGTACAATGAGCCTATTTACAAAACAAATAGAATCACAAATGTAGAAAACACACTTTTGATTACAAAGGGGGAGAATAAATTAGGAGATTGGGATTGACATATGTACATTATTATATATGAAATAGATAATTAATAAGGACCTATGGTATAGCACAGGGATCTCTACATAGTACTCTGTAATGACTTATGTAGGAACAGAATCTAAAAAGAGTGTATTTATGTATATGTTCACTGGTTCACTTTGCTGTACAGCAGAAACAAATACAACATTGTAAAGCAACTATAACAAAATTTAATTAAAAATAAAACATTTAAAAGGGATATGGAATCAATGCAAAGTATAATCTCTCTAACAAATAATCAGGAACCTCAGCAGTGATAAGAATCATGTACATTAATAAATTTAACAGATACAAAAAGTAAACCTTTTCCCAGCATTGAAACTGCTAAAGAATGAAAGGGACAAATTGTGGGGGTACATACCTATGTTTAAAGAGCAGTTTATTTACATTATATAAGTCTTTTAAATGAGTCATCATTGTTATCACTGCTGCTGCTGCTGCTAAGTCACTTCAGTCGTGTCCGACTCTGTGCGACCCCATAGATGGCAGCCCACCAGGCTCTGCCATCCCTGGGATTCTCCAGGCAAGAACACTGGAGTGGGTTGCCATTTCCTTCTCCAGTGGATGAAAATGAAAAGTAAAAGTGAAGTCGCTCAGTCGTGTCTGACTCTTCGCGACCCCATGGACTGCAGCCTACCAGGCTCCTCCGTCCATGGGGGTTTCCAGGCAAGAGGACTGGAGTGGGTTGCCATTGCCTTCTCCACTAGTTTTTACTTACTTATTTCTACTCTGTCTTATTTCTAGAATGATTTCAATGGATTGGATGAGTTTTATGTGAGCCAATACAAAAAAACAAAACCCTGAGTACAACTCATATTACAGTGTCCTTGCAGTAGCGTCCCCTCAGAAGATATACTATTGTGCTTATAAGATCTCGTAAGGGTAGTAAGCAATGATGTAAGACTCAGTAAGGCTTATGCCTCTTACTTCTTTATTAAAGGGCATTGTAACCTTTAATTATGGAGATCACAGTCAAGACAGCAAAAGGAAATGCAGAGTTGAAAAATGGAAATAAATATCTTTTAGTCATGTTACACAGAGCTGGCCTAGGATATAACCATAATGTAACTTGTTCCAACAAGTATAAAATATGTGCTATTCACCTATTCACTCTTTTAGTCATTCATTTATTCATTCATTCATTCCACAGGTGTTTACTGAAGAATTCACACATGACAGGAAGCATTCTTGGTGCTGGGATGCCTTCTCTTGTGGAAACGACAGCCTATTGGTACTATAGGATTACCTATGAACTCTGTGTTTTTAGAATAATATAGATATACTTTAGGTGCAGAAAATGCTGTTTGACTCCACTTATGGAGGTACCTAGAAAAGTCCAATTCATAAAATCAGAAAGTACACTGGAAGATGCCAGGGGCCCAGGAGTGAGGGTAGATGGGAAGGGCAGACAGGGACTTAGTGTTTAATGGAGACAGAGTTTCAGTTTAAGCAGGTGATCAATGATGCTGCAAGATGACTGCAATTGTGAATGTACTTAGTGTCACTGAACTGTACAGTTAAATATGGTTAGAATAGTATGTTTTATATTATATGACTTCTACCACAATAAACGTTAAAGAAATGTGATTATATCTTAGTTACCTCTATAATCAACTTCTGAATAATTTTTAAAAAGTGGTATTATCATACACAGCTTAATTATAACACAACACAGAAGAATCTAACTTTCGTCCTCCTTCAGTATTATATTCTTAGTAGAAGACACTGTGTGTGTGTTAGTTGCTCAGTTGTGTCCGACTCTGCAACCCCATGGACCGTAGCCCACCAGGCTCCTCTGACCATGGAATTCTCCAGGCCAAAATACCAGAGTGGGTTGCCATTTCCTTATCCAAGTAGAAGACACTACCATATTTTATATCAACTATTGCAATAATATCCTAACACCCTCCTATAGTCTTCACAGAACTGCTTGAATATGTTTCTAAAATATAAGCCAAATATTTTCCATGCTCTGCTCAAAACCCTGTAATGTTTTCAAATTTTCTATCTCATTGAAAGTTATTTTTTTATCATAGCTTTAAGGGATAACCCCTGGTATGCCTCTGACCCAGATAATTATCATTCTCTCCTTTCTGCATCCATTATTCGGATTCCCTGCTGTTCCTCAAACATAACAGACATGTTCCTGTCTTAGGACCTCTGCACTTATTCTTTCCTCTGCTGAAATACTCCACTTCCTGGTCCCCACAAACCTTAGTTCCTATTAAACTGAAACTCAAAAATTCTTTTTATCAGAAAAACTCTTCCTGATCACTTTATATAAAATAGCTCTGATCTCAATTATATACCATCACCCACATTATTAAATGTTCCTCTATGCATAACACAAGCCAACATGAAAAACAATTTTATTTTTCAACTTGGAGTTGTATAAAGATGACAATTAAGTTAAATATTAATATATGCAACAAATCCTGAATGCACTCAGATGTTGATATTTAGTTGCTCTCTAGGGGTTAGTGAGATTCTTTATTCAGCATGAATAAGGAACCATCACTTTTTCTTTTGTTTCTGGATGCCTGTTTGTCCAGGTCCATCTAATCCCCTTCTCTTTCTCATGGCCATCATGTTTCTAACATTGTACATTTATATATAGATTGTTGTTTCTGGTTATCTATTACTGTTTACAGAATTGTCTTAGTTTTGCATCTGCAATTATTTGAAGCTCACTTTGAGTACAGTATTTATCAAGCTCCTTAGCAGTATGCTTTTCCAACAAATTATGCAAAATTCTGCTGTTTTCTATTCAACAACAAGAAACATCTGCTACATATCAGACACTGTCCAAATATTGGAGACACCTAGAATAATACACACAGGCAACAATCAAATAGATGGGAATTAAACTCCATATTTTAAAAGAAAGAGTACCAAAGAATTTGTGGACATGTTTTAAATCATTACACAAGCATTTAAAGATATGGCTGATTCTCAACACAAATGATGGGAACTTCTACGGGGCCATAAATTAAAAACTGCAAACAAGAGAGGTAAAGGAGCTGTCCTGGATATCTGCCTACTAAAGAAACCTAGAGAATTAATATGAAAATACCTGAAAACTCATATTCCAGCTTCTCTTGCAATAAGGTTAAACATAGGACTATGCTAACCAATAAAATATGAATAAAAGCAATGGGTATATTTTCTGTGCCAACGTGAGCAATCATCCATCATGTCTTCTTCCCTTTTCTCTCTCCCCTGTGTGGATGGTAGTAAAAAAAACTCCAAAATGTCAGTGCCCCATGATCAAAGAACTTTGGATACCCAAGTCAACTTTTGGATTAGGACAGCCCAGGAATACGCCACTGGACTTCACGTTAGTTACTTTTATGATGTCAAGCCCCTGAGATTTCAGAGTTAGAGAAGAATGACTCATTCACTCGTGATCATCTAGAACTTTGAAGAGGTGTTCTTCTGCAACAAAACCATAATATATGTGGCTGCTGCTGCTGCTGCTAAGTCACTTCAGTCATGTCCGATTCTGTGCAACCCCAGAGATGGCAGCCCACCAGGCTCCGCCATCCCTGGGATTCTCCAGGCAAGAACACTGGAGTGGGTTGCCATTTCCTTCTCCAATGCATGAAAGTGAAAGTGAAGTCGTGTCCAACTCTTCGAGACCCCATGGACTGCAGCCTACCAGGCTCCTCCATCCATAGGATTTTTCAGCCAAGAGTACTGGAGTGGGTTGCCATTGCCTTCTCCAATATATGTGGCAATGATCAGCAAATATTGCAAAGGGCCAGCTTATAAATATTTTAGGCTTTGAAGCTACTATGGTCTCTGTTATAACTGCTCAATAATCCTATACTCAGCCATAGACAGTACATAAATGAATGAACATAGCTGTGTTCCAATACCATTTTACTTACAACAACCGGCCAAAGGCTGGATTTGGCCCATAGGTAGTTATTTGCTGAACCATGGCTTACAATGTGAAAAGGAAATTGATAATGAAGGATAGAGATGAGATGATCCATGTAATACCACAGCAAAACTTCCAGCAAAACTGTTGCTGCCATGATATTAGAAGTCAACCGTGTGCCTAGTGGGTTTGGAGATCTAGCAGAAGGGATTTTAAAATCCTAGCACTAAGGATATGCTTTCTAATACTAAAAAGAGCTCAACAACAACAAAAAGGGCATCACTGAGCAAGTCAACGGGAAAAGTATCAGACTTTAGAAGAAATGGAACAGTTGAATATTTTCAGACCCTAACCAAAAAGATTAAATGCTAAAGGCTCCAAGCAAAAACGAGCTATAAAAGACCCTCACTTGCATAAAGTGAATAAGGGAACTCAAAACCAGAGTAGAAGAGTGGCCTGCACAGGCCACCTCTGGGCTAAGGGGTGACAAGGGCACCAAAAAGCACAGCTGAACTGACCAGAAGCACAGGTTTCCTAAATTTAAGAGATCTGTATTGCCAAGGAAAAGAAAGCTTTGGGGTGGCTACAGACAAAGAAGACTGTGTAGGAAAAATCGCTCTGAATCTTTTTCTAGAGGATTAAATTCTCTGTCTATCTATGAAAAGACTATAGGCAAAATCACACCTTTAAGGTTACTTGAAGATGGAGCATGTAAACTTACTGTTAATAAGAAGAGAAAGAGCATGGGATGATCAGCGCCGCAGACCAAATGCTCTCAGTCATCCCCACGCATCTCAGTGCTCCATGACAAGGAAAGGAAGGGAAAAAAATAAACAAAAGAAACACAAAGAAAGGACACTTGCTAAGGAGCCTGAGGGTGAGTTGAAGCAACCAGAGGAAAAGGGAATCTCTGAAGTGGGACAAACAAAACTCAGATCACACAACAAACCTCCAGGAAGGGACTGCCAAGTATTTGCTCTTTAAAGAGCCAAACAGTATAAAAAGAGAGAGGTTCAGGATATAGAGAGATACACTCCATTTCAGGCATTCAATTTAAGGAGGTAAATTGCTTCATGGGGCAAGTTTCTTAATCAGGAAACGTGACTTTCTAAATTTCATGGAATAATCAAGGGAACAAGATGTTAATGTCTGTTCATTAGTGGGGTATTCCCAAAACTAGTTCACTACTTCAGCGACCACGGTTTTAAATTGAGCATTAATGTCTCTGGGGAAGACAGAACATATTTTCATTATTTAGATGTGTTTCCTTACCTAAGACTTGTGTGTGAAGGGGAGGTGGGGAGAGCATGATTCTAAAAATGTCTTCCAAACACAGAGCTCTGAAGAGGTACAGGAACCAAAGAAAGGAGTGAGGTCTGTTAATTGGGTGACAAAAAAGGAAAACAGTAAGAGAAAGTGGAAAGGATACAGTGACGAGAATCTATCAACCTCTCCTCCATCATCAAAACCAAACAATGACAACAATAAAACACTGCTAAGTTATTGTCTTTGCTAGGTTAACAGAAAACGGTACCATTAAAATAAGAATCCTATAAAATATAGAGATATCATTCAAAATAAAAACAACAAAGTCCACAGGGATCTGCTGCACAAAAATCAGGTTTAAAAAAATGCAATTTAAATGAGGCATCTTCCCCACTCCCACATATATGAAAACATCAACCCAAAGTAAAAGTCCTAATCTACACACTGAATAGAATTAAAAATACTGAAATGAGCATTTGAACACATGAAAAGCTACTTTGAATCAGAAATCAAAAATCAAAATGAATTTTCTAAAAAAGCACAAGCTTCACCCAACTTAATTATGACTGTGAAATTTTCAGAAAAGGATAGATAGCAAGCATTTCTTGAAAATATATGAATAATATATGAATATACTCATAAAGGGAGAGATATGTGGGAGATTACCATATACATTTTAATTGAAATAATATTTACATCTAACATTTTATTATTTTCAGGTATAAAATATAATAATCCAACATATACATATACTGTGAAACAATCCCCACTATTAGCCTAGCAAATATTCACCACCAAACATAGTCACAACTTTTTTCCTCTGTGATGAGAACTTCTAAGATTTATTCTCTTAGCAACTTTCAAATATGGAATGTAGTATTATTAACTATAGTCGGCATGCTGTACTTTACATCCCTAGAACTTAGTTTCCAACTAGAAGCTTATACATTTCATAACCTTCATGTTGTATATTTTGATAACAAATAATACAATTAAAAATTGAGAGAAGGAAGAAGAAAAAAGAAAACCACAAAAAACTCATTGTTTATAGACAAAAAGTAGATATTTAAGGCCACCTCCACCAAAAAAATTAAAAAGTGGTAAAACAGAGAGTAAAAGGTTAAATAAGAAGGAATTAAAGTTGCTAGAGGAGATCTGCTGCTGCTGCTAAGTCGATTCAGTCGTGTCCAACTCTGTGCGACCCTGTAGACGGCAGCCTACCAGGCTCCTCCATCCTTGGGATTCTCCAGGCAAGAACTCTGGGTTGCCATTTCCTTCTCCAATGCATGAAAGTGAAAAGTGAAAGTGAAGTTGCTCAGTCGTGTCTGACTCTTCACCACCCCATGGACGGCAGCCTACCAGGCTCCTCCATCCATGGGAGTTTCCAGGCAAGAGTACTGGAGTGGGGTGCCATTGCCTCCTCCGAGAGGAGATCTAAGTACCAAAATAGCCCTTGACAAACCATTCAGCCTTCTTCAATACCCAGTTTTGTATAAAAGAGACAGTATACATCTTATAGATAAATAAACAAAGCAAATAAAACAAATGGCCCATAATTATAAATTATGATGCAGTTGAAAACTAAACCAATCAGTCCTACAAATGAATTTGAATGAGCTTAATTAACCCTCCAGCATAAAAGAAAAAAATAAAAATATGATCTTTTATGATCCAACCATCCCACTCTGAGCATATATCCAGACAAAATTATAATTCAAAAAGATACATACACCTCTGTGTTCATTGCAGCACTATTCACAATAGCCAAGACATGGAAGCTGCCTCAATGTCCATCAACAGATGAATGGATAAAGAAGATGTGCTACATACATACAATGGAATACTAGTCAGTCATAAAAAGAACAAAATAGTGTCATTTGCAGCAGCATTGATACAACTAGAAATTATCATACTAAGTGATGAAAGTCAGAAGGAGAAAGATAAATACCATATGACATAACTTATATGTGAATCTAAAATATAAAATGAACATTTCCACAAAACAGAAACAAACTCACAGAGAACAGGCTTGTGGTTGCCAAGGGGAAGAGGGTGGGGAAGGGATGGAGTGGGAGTTTGGAATTAGCAGATGTAAACTATTATATGAAATGGATAAACAACAAAGTCCTACTGTATAACATAGAGAACTATATTCAATATCCTGTGATAAACCATAATGGAAAAGAATATGAATATATATATGTATCGTAACTGAATCATTTTGCCAATCAGCAAAAATTAACACATTGTAAATCAACTATAGGTCAACAACATAAATTTTAAAAATTAGACACATGGTCATAATATTCCCAGTATTAAAAAGGAAACTTGCTAGTAAGATTTGACAGAATGAACTTTATAATATATGATCCAAAATTCCCCTTTTGTTTTCCCACAGAGCATTTTAGTGCAATTTCTTTTTCAGGAAATGTCACCTCACTGAATTTCACAGAGTCATCAAGGGAACAATAAGATACTGCATGCTCATCAGTGGGGTATTCCCAAGCTAGTTCAGCAGCCACTATTTTCAACTGAACATTGGTGTCTCTGGGGTGGGGGTGCGGGGACAAAACAGTTTTGATTTATTTAGACATATTTGCCTGTCTTATCCAAGACTTGTGAGATTCAGTCTCCATATGTGCCTTCACCTTTCCTTCTGCACCAAGCCAAATCACAAATGCTCTGTTTCTGTTATTTATCTTCCTAATCGAGTTATATATGTCCTCCCATCTGTCATGAAAATAACACAGTCACTTAGCCTTCTTTTTCAGCTATGCCTTGGTCACACTGCCATTGGTGTTATAACCGTCCTGGTTTTCTTTACTTTATCTAAACTCTTAGAAAATATGCTCACACTATTTGCCACGTTAAAAGGTCAACCAGCTCTATCTTCCCATAAAGGACACCAGTTAATCCACAGGCAGAGACAAAGAACTCTGCTATTAATACCATTCCCAATTCCAGCACTGAAGGTGCATTTTTACATCATGACATGTGGAAGGCTGCAACAATGGATAATGACCGTGAGCTGTAAATCATGGTTGCCAACATCTGTCATAAGAGATAGTGAGTACATCGGTGGATCATCTCAACCCTATCCACCTACTAAGAAGTTCCTCAGACCATATAAAGATGAAAAAATAAATTTGAAAGTATGTTAGGACTCATGCAATAGATACTCTTGGGCTTAGGTATACCCTATTTCCTTTTAGAATTAGGACTCCAAGAAAGAAAAAAATCTACAATTTCTTTTTCATTAGTAACTCTGGGAGATTTTGATCATAAAGACACATGGGCATATACCTGTTAACATAGGACAACACCAAAAGAGGGTGAGGCCTTCTCCTTTTGCATGGAACACAGTGAAGCACAGAAAGGATGCCACATCACACAACTCCAGGGCAACTGAGCAGCTGTGTTTTGTGGCCTTCCCGAGTCCTAGGCACTGATGTAAAAAGGTCCAGTGGCAGCCAGACCCGTCAAGAGAAGAGCAAGGTTAATACAGGTGGTGCTGCCTGGCAGGGCCCCAAGGTACCCATCTAAAACTGGAGTGCCAAACAGATACCTTGGCTCCAGACTAACCTGTGTGCCTATAATACGGACATTTATACAGATCCTTCGGATTTTTAGATGCTCGTGAAATATAACTGGCAGCATCTACCACTCCCCACCCCCACTTCTCGGGCTTAAATGATTAACTCACCCTGGCAAAATGTTTCTTCAAGTCAGTTCTAATTCTCATGTCAATGGCAGCATACAGGTTAGAAGCAGCCTGTGGAAAGCTGGGCAGAAGATCAAGTTCCTTCTAATGAAAGCCTAATGGTACCCTCCAACCCCAGAGGAAATCAATTCCAAATCAGCGGTGTGAACTGATGTGTTTAATGAAGCTGTCGCTGATGTTTTCAGAAGGACGTGTCGGTCATTAGGATGCTGCCAACTTTCCTAGATACTGCAGACGATTCTTCTAAATATTTCCGGACTTAAAAGGGAATAGTTTTCCAAATGTTAACTGTTACTTGCAGATAACCTAGGATACCTAAGCTTTTTGAATAAAATCAATTCATTGAGATTATTTTATGTAAAGCATCCAAGAGACCTGGAAAATGCAGGTAGTTGACCACAAAAGTCTCTTCTATTTTCTTCATTTAATACTGAATTCTTTAAGTATGCCCACATAATTAACTTGCATGGCAGAGATCTTTCACTTTATTAGCTAGTCTTTATATTTTTATCTGGGCTTCCCTAGTGGCTCAGTAGTAAAGAATTTGCCTGCCAATACAGGAGACGCAGGTTTGATCCCTGGTTTGGGAAGATCCCCTGGAGAAGGAAATGGCAACCCATTCCAGTATTCTTGCCTGGAAAATCCCATGGACAGAGGAGCCTGGCTACAGTCCATGGGGTCACAAAAGAGTTGGACACAACTTAGCAAAAAACAACAACAATAACAATATTTTTATTTTAAAAGACTTGGGAAAATTCCTCATATTTCTCTGAATACTTTCAAGTCTTGGATTGTCCCATTCATCTTCCTGATATTTCACAGCCAAATTCAGTATAATTTGTATAACCCTTTTTGAAGGTATTCATTTCATGAGTATGTCTATTCTAAGAAAAACTAACAAGTATTAGCTATTCATTAAATGGCACTTTTTAAAAAATCCAAATTTATACTGAGTGAAGATATTTTTTCCCAAGCACTTTAGGAAGTAGTGAAAGAATTTATAGGAAAATCAAAAAGGCTGAATAAAGAAGGAATCAGGGTAGGATCAGGGCTTCGTTGGAGACTATTAAAACCTTTATGGACTGGTGGTGCAGCAGTAACATCTTGTGTTACTGCATAAGGCATGTCATCCTCAAGAATTCTAAAGCAAAATATTTAGTTTGCAGGTATCTGAATAGACCTTGATGTCTTAACAGTGAAGCCCTCATGATACCAGTTAGTGTTCAAAGTGTCTGTAATTCACTTGGGCTGGTAATACTAATATATATGCCACTTCTAGTAAGCAGAAATGAATGCTCATTAGCTCTCCAGATTCAAGGTGTCCTGCCTAGGTCTGAATTCTGACTCTGCTGGTTAATAGAAAAATATATTAGCCTCTATTTTCCTTTGCTTTCTCAATTTTAAATTGTAATAATTATAGCACTTACAAAATCAGATTGTTAACATTGTTGCTATACCTAAGATACTGCAAACATTACTTGGCACAGAATAAGCTTTATAAAGCATTAGCTTTCTATGCTGTGCTTAGTCACTCAGGGGTGTCTGACTCTTTGTAACCCCATGGACTGCAGCCAGCCAGGCTCCTCTGTCCATGGGGATTCTCCAGGCAAGAATATTGGAGTGGTTTCTATGCCCTCCTCCATGGGATCTTGCCAACCCAGAGATCAGACCCAGGTCTTCTGCATTGCAGATGGAGTCTGTACCAACTTGGGTTACCAGGGAAACCCAAGAATATTGGAGTGGGTGGCCTATCGCTTCTCTAGGGATTCTTCCCAACCCAAGTATTGAATCAAGGTCTCCTGCAGTGCAGGGGGATTTTTTACCAGCGGAGCTACCAGAGAAGCCCAGCTTTCTATGATTAAGACACAATTAAAATACAATAAAATATCATATATCATCCCACAACCTAAGGAGGAGAACCAAAAATAAAGGTAATTCCAAAAATAATAACTATTGATCCATGATAATAATAATCCCTGAGGGTTGGGTTTTGTTGTTGTTGTTGTTGTTTTTTAAAATAAGTATACAAACAATAAGTGCTTCAGAGGGTGTGGAGAAAACGGAATCCTCCTATGCTGTCAATGGGAATGTAAACTGGTATAAACCCTGTGAAGAAGAGTATCAGTCAGTTCAGTTCAGTTCAGTCGCTCAGTCATGTCCGACTCTTTGCAACCCCATGAATCGCAGCACGCCAGGCCTCCCCGTCCATCACCAACTCCAGGAGTTCACTCAGACTCACGTCCATCGAGTCGGTGATGCCATCCAGCCATCTCATCCTCTATCGTCCCCTTCTCCTCCTGCCCCCAATCCCTCCCAGCATCAGAGTCTTTTCCAATGAGTCAACCATTCACATGAGGTGGCCAAAGCACTGGAGTTTCAGCTTTAGCATCATTCCTTCCAAAGAAATCCCAGGGCTGATCTCCTTCAGAATGGACTGGGTGGATCTCCTTGCAGTCCAAGGGACTCTCAAGAATCTTCTCCAATACCACAGTTCAAAAGCATCAATTCTTCAGTGCTGAGCTTTCTTGACAGTCCAACTATCACATCCATACATGACCACAGGAAAAACCATAGCCTTGACTAGACAGACCTTTGTTGGCAAAGTGATGTCTCTGCTTTTGAATATGCTATCTAGGTTGGTCATAACTTTACTTCCAAGGAGTAAGCATCTTTTAATTTCATGGCTGCAGTCATCATCTGCAGTGATTTTGGAGCCCCAAAAACATAAAGTCTGATACTGTTTCCACTGTTTCCCCATCTATTTCCCATGAAGTGATGGGACCGGATGCCATGATCGTCGTTTTCTGAATGTTGAGCTTTAAGCCAACTTTTTCACTCTCCTCTTTCACTTTCATCAAGAGGCTTTTTAGTTCCTCTTTACTTTCTGCCATAAGAGTGGTGTCATCTGCATATCTGAGGTTATTGATATTTCTCCCGGCAATCTTGATTCCAGCTTGTGCTTCTTCCAGTCCAGCGTTTCTCATGATGTACTCTGCATATAAGTTAAATAAACAGGGTGACAATATACAGCCTTGACGTACTCCTTTTCCTATTTGGAACCAGTCTGTTGTTCCATGTCCAATTCTAACTGTTGCTTCCTGACCTGCATATAGGTTTCTCAAGAGGCAGGTCAGGTGGTCTGGTATTCCCATCTCTTTCAGAATTTTCCACAGTTTATTGTGATCCACACAGTCAAAGGGTTTGGCATAGTCAATAAAGCAGAAATAGATGTTTTCCTGGAACTCTCTTGCTTTTTTGACCTGGCAATTTTTCAAATTGCTAGCGGACATTGGCAATTTGATCTCTGGTTCCTCTTCTTTCCTAAAACCAGCTTGAACATCTGGAAGTTCACAGTTCACATATTGCTGAAGCCGGGCTTGGAGAATTTTGAGCATTATTTTACTAGCGTGTGAGGTGAGTGCAGTTGTGCAGTAGTTTGAGCATTCTTTGGCATTGCCTTTCTTTGGGATTGGAATGAAAAGTGACCTTTTCCAGTCCTGTGGCCACTGCTGAGTTTTCCAAATTTGCTGGCATATTGAGTGCAGCACTTTCACAGCATCATCTTTTAGGATTTGAAATAGCTCAACTGGAATTCTATCACCTCCACTAGCTTTCTTCATAGTGATGCTTTCTAAGGCCCACTTGACTTCACATTCCAGGATGTCTGGCTCTAGGTGAGTGATCACACCATCGTGATTATCTTGGTCGTGAAGATCTTTTTTGTACAGTTCTTCTGTGTATTCTTGCCATCTCTTCTTAATATCTTCTGCTTCTGTTAGATCCATACCATTTCTGTCCTTTATCGAGCCTATCTTTGCATGAAATGTTCCCTTGGTATCTCTAATTTTCTTGAAGAGATCTCTAGTCTTTCCCATTCTGTTGTTTTCCTCTATTTCTTTGCATTGATCGCTGAGGAAGCCTTTCTTATCTCTTCTTGCTATTCTTTGGAACTCTGCATTCAGATGCTTCTATCTTTCCTTTTCTCCTTTGCTTTTGACTTCTCTTCTTTTCACAGCTATTTGTAAGGCCTCCCCAGACAGCCATTTTGCTTTTTTGCATTTCTTTTCATGGGGATGGTCTTGATCCCTGTCTCCTGTACAATGTCACGAACCTCCATCCATAGTTCATCAAGCACTCTATCTATCAGATCTATTTCTCAGTTCCACTGTATAATCATAAGGGATTTGATTTAGGTCATACCTGAATGGTCTAGTGGTTTTCCCTACTTTCTTCAATTTAAGTCTGAATTTGGCAATAAGGAGTTCATGATTTGAGCCACAGTCAGCTCCTGGTCTTGTTTTTGCTGACTGTATAGAGCTTCTCCATCTTTGGCTGCAAAGAATATAATCAATCTGATTTCGGTGTTGACCATCTGGTGTTGTCCATGTAGAGAGTCTTCTCTTGTGTTGTTGGAAGAGGGTGTTTGCTCTGACCAGTGCATTTTCTTGGCAAAACTCATTAGCCTTTGCCCTGCTTCATTCCGTATTCCAAGGCCAAATTTGCCTGTTACTCCAGGTGTTTCTTGACTTCCTACTTTTATATTCCAGTCCCTTATAATGAAAAGGACATCTTTTTTGGGTGTTACTTCTAAAAGGTCTTGTAGGTCTTCACTGAACCGTTCAACTTCAGCTTCTTCAGCGTTACTGGTTGAGGCATAGACTTGGATTACTGTCATATTGAATGGTTTGCCTTGGAAACGAACAGAGATCATTCTGTCATTTTTGAGATTGCATCCAAGTACTGCATTTTGGACTCTTTTGTTGACCATGATGGCTACTCCATTTATTCTGAGAGATTCCTGCCCACAGGAGTAGATATAATGGTCATCTGCATTAAATTCACCCATTCCAGTCCATTTTAGTTCACTGATTCTTAGAATGTCAATGTTCACTGTTGCCATCTCCTGTTTGACCACTTCCAATTTGCCTTGATTCATGGACCTGACATTCCAGGTTCCTATGCAATATTGCTCTTTACAGCATCAGACCTTGCTTCTATCACCAGTCACATCCACAACCGGGTATTGTTTTTGCTTTGGCTCCATCCCTTCATTCTTCCTGGAGTTATTTCTCCACTGATCTCCAGTAGCATATTGGGCAATTACTGACCTGGGGAGTTCCTCTTTCAGTATCCTATAATTTTGCCTTTTCATACTGTTCACGATGTTCTCAAGGCAAGAATACTGAAGTGGTTTGCCATTCCCTTCTCCAGTGGACCACATTCTGTCAGCCCTCTCTACCATGACCCGCCCATCTTGGGTGGCCCCACGGGCATGTCTTAGTTTCATTGAGCTAGACAAGGCTGTGGTCCTAGTGTGATTAGATTGAACAGTACGGAGGTTCCTTAAAAAACTAAAAGTAAAACTACCATACGATCCAGCAATCCTACTCCTGGGCATATAGCTGGAGAAAACCATAATCCAAAAGAATAAATGCACCTCAGTATTAACTGCAGCACTGTTTACAATAGCCGAGACATGAAATCCACCTAAATGTCCATCAACAGATGAATTAATAAAGAAGATTTGGTACATTTATACAGTGGGATAATACTCAGAAATAAAAAGAATGAAATAATGCCATTTGCAGCAACATGGATGGACTTGGAAATTACCATACCCAGTGAAGTCAGTCAAAAAGAGAAAGACAAATACCATATGATATGATTTATATGTGGAATATGAAAAAAAAAAGATACGAATGAACTTATTTACCAAACAGAAACAAACTCACAGACTTAGACAATAAACTTATGGTTACCAGAAAAGAAATGTGGGTGGGGGGTGGGGGGCCAGTGGGGAGGTGTGATAAATTAGGAGCCTGAGATTGACATATACACACTCCTATATATAAAATATATAGTCACAAGGACCTACTGCCTAGTACAGGGAATGGTACTCAATCGTCTGTAATGACCTATATGGGGAAAAAATATCTGAAAAAGAACAGATATATGTATATGTATAATTAAATCACTTTGCTCTATACCTAAAACTATACACAATGATATAAATCAACTGTGCTCCATTGTAAAATTTTTTAAAAATAATTTAAAAATTAAAATAGTAAAAGTTGCAAAATGTTGATGAAAAACTCAATGGTCTAAATAAATGGAAAGCTATTTCCTGTTAAAGACTAGGAGGAAACAGTATGTTTAATATGTTTGCTCTTCCCATTTGATCTAAAGATTCAATATAATCTCACTCAAAATCTCAGCAAATGATTCTAGGTTTCAACAAACTCATTCTAAAGTTTATGTGGAGATGCAAAAGACCCAGAATCGTCAAAATAATACAGAAGAAGAATATAATTGGAAGACTGATGCTACCCACTTTAAGATTTCACTACAAAGCTACAGTTATCAAGACTAGTAATGGTGACTACTGTTGCTGCTGCTAAGTCACTTCAGTTGTGTCCGACTCTGTGAGACTCCATAGATGGGAGTCCACCAGGCTACTCTGTCCCTGGGATTCTCCAGGCAAGAATACTGGAGTGGGTTGCCATTTCCTTCTCCAATGCATGCACGCATGCTAAGTCATTTCAGTCATGTCTGACTCTGTGCAACTCCAAGGACAGCAGCCCACCAGGCTCCTCTGTCCACAGGATTCTGCAAGCAAGAATACTAGAGTGGGTTGCCATTTCCTTCTCCAAGTAACGGTGAAAGAATATACAAATGGCCCAGCAGTCCATTCCACTCCTGGGCATATACCCAGAGAAGACCATAGTTCAAAAAGATACATGCACCTCGTTTTTTATAGCAGCACTATTTACAATAGCCTGGACATAGAAGCCAACCTAAATGTCCATCAACAGAGGAATGGATAAAGAAGATGTGATGCAATGAAATATTACTCATCCGTAAAAAGGAATGAAATTGGGTCATTTGTAGAGAAAAAGATGAACCTATAGTATCATATGGAGTGAAGTAAGTCTGAAGAGAAAAGCAAATATAATATATTAATGTATATATGTGTAATCTAGAAAAATGGCATTGATAGTCTTATTTGCAAAGCAGAAATAGAGACAGTGACATAGAGAACAAATATATGGATACCAAGGGGAAGGGGGGGGTAATAGGAATTGGGGTACTGGGATTGACACATGTACACTACTGACACTATGTATAAAATAGATAACTAACGAGAACACTACTCAATGTACAGGACAACGAACACTACTCAGTGCACTGTGACGACCTGAATGGGAAGGAAGTCCAAAAGGGAGTGCATATGTGTATCTGTATGGCAGCACAGTAGAAACTAATACAACACTGTCAAGCAACTATACTCCAAAAAAAAAGTGATTTCAAAAAAAGAATAGACAAATAGTGACCCTCCTACACTGTTGGTGGGAATGTAAATTGGACTAGCAACTGTGGCGAACAGTATGGAGCTTCCTTAAAAAACTAAAAATAGAGCTACCATATAATCCACCAATCGCACTCCTGGGTATATATCAGAGAGAAACATGATTTGGAAGGATACATGCACCTCAATGTTCATAGTAGAGCTATATAAAATAGCTAAGTCATGGAAGCAACCTAAATGTTCACCAAAAGATGAAATGATAAAGAAGATGTGGTCTAGGGTACTCTTTCTACCCCCTTCTGATGTCTATCTCAGAAGCTTTCTCTATCTCCTTTATACTTTAATAAAACTTTATTACACAAAAGCTCTGAGCAATCAAGCCTTGTCTCTGGCCCCAGATTGAATTCTTCTCCTCCGGAGGCCAAGAATCCCAGCGTCTTTGTATGATTCAGCAAAAACCTTTCATCTTGGGGGCTCATCTGGGATTCTTCAGGACAAGATGGGAGCTAACAATTCCAGCCTCACTCCTTTGAACTGTATCCTGAAAAACTGGGATAGATTTGATCCCCAGGGCTTAAAGAAGACATACCTGGTCTTCCTATGTGTACTGCGGGGCCAGAGTATCCATTGGAGGACGGCAAATGGTGGCCAGTTGGAGAGTCTCTTAAGTATAATACTGTTTTACAATTAGACTGGTTTTGTAAAGAACAAGGTTCTGTAAAGAACAAGGGAAATAGGTAGAAGTAGCATATGTGTTGCCCTTTTTCTCTCTGCGAAATATGCCAGACTTATGTCCTAAGGGTATAGATTTGGGCGTGAAACCTTCAGCTCCCTCCTGTCCTCCTTGTTTGCTAGTTGAGATGGAGGACAGGAGACAAGAGATAAAGAAAAGCAGGTTTCTCCAATCTATCCCTGGGATCATATGTGCAGAACAACCAGAGAGACTGAGGAACAGCCACACAAGCTGTTGCCTCTTCATGAAACACCCACCAGGAGAAATAATCAGTATATGAGAGTTAATAAGCCTTTTTCTAATCAAGAAATACAAAGAATCAAGGAGGATCTGGGAGACTATTTAGAGGACCCAGAAAAAAATATATTAGAGCTTTTAAAGGTGTTACTCTGCTTTATGACCTTACTTGGAAAGATGTGATGTATATCTTGGGACAAACGCTAACTCCCAACTCAAAGAGTCAAATTTTGGGAAAAGCGGTTGCTTATAGAATGAATGGCTTGGTAATGAATCAGTAGGGAAGAGGGAGAATGAGATAACCGCCCTCCCCACTGGAACGCAAGCCATCCCAATTACAGAACCAGACTGGAACTACAACACAGCTAAAGGAAGATGGGATCAGAGTAATTTTGTCAGATGTATTCTTGAAGGACTCAGGGAGGTGCGTGCTAAGCCTTTAAACTATGGCAAATTGGCAAACATAGAACAGGAAGAGAAGGAAGCTCCTGGTAAATTCCTAGATAGACTGAGAGAAGCCCTTCACAGATTCACTGAGATTGATCCCGAAAGTGAAGAGGGAAAAGTGATCTTAAAAGATAGATTTCTCACTCAGTTGGCTCCAGATATCCGCCATAAGCTATTAAAATGGGCGTATGGACCAAATCAGTCTTTAGATAATCTGTTACAACTGGCTCAGACAGTCTATTATGGTAGGGAATATGAGGAAAAGAAAGAAAGGCAGAAAAAGACAAAGGAACAGGTGGAAGCCCTCTCAATGGCTATGAGAACCATTCTTCAGTTCAGTTCAGTTCAGTTCAGTCGCTCAGTCGTGTCCAACTCTTTGCGACCCCATGAATCACAGCACGCCAGGCCTCCCTGTCCATCACCAACTCCCGGAGTTCACCCAGACTCACGTCCATCGAGTCAGTGATGCCATCCAGCCAACCATTCTTAAAAGGCCTGAAGAAAAATGCCCAGAGGGACCCAGGTGAAAATAAATGGGCATGCTATTACTGTGGAAAGGAGGGAGACCTCAAGCGGAATTGCCCCCAGGCATCTAAGCTGCACCCAGCTCCATGTCCTATCTGCAAAAGACCATACTGGAAGAGAGACTGCTCCCAGAGGTATAGGTTTCAGGGGTCAGACTCTCAAAACAATCAGGACTGAAGGTGCCTGGGGGTCCCCACACAAGCTCCCATCCTAATTACACCCAAGGAACCCCGGGTATTAATAACTGTGGGGGGCCAATCCGTCGATTTCCTTTTAGATACTGGGACAACTTACTCCGTGCTTACTGAAGCCCCTGGCCCACTTTCTTCCTGATCCGCTTCCATAATGGGACTGTCTGGACAAGCCAAAAGATGGGCCTGATAATCTATATGAGCCTACTTCTGCTGACTCCAAAGATCCTGAGTCTGCCGTTTGGCCTTCCTGTCCTGGGCCCACTCCTATGCTGCATTTCATAATTGGTCTAACTGCTGGGTCTGTGGAGCACTCCCCTCTTCATCAGTGGAAGGCTTCCCATGGTGGACATCTCCACTTCAAGGAAAAGACTTTCTCCAAATCTGCAAATACCTTCGACAACAATCACATGTGATGCCTCTTCTTAAATTGATGACATCTAACAACCCTAAAATAGACTAGTGCAACATTTTGTACTTTAACTATGGACATAATGTGACTTTTCATTTTGGTTTTAACTTGTTTTAATGACTATTTTGCCTTACCTCTGTAACTCTATAATGGGGTTTTCTAATCGTCTAAAAGCTTTTAAGTTACAAATAGTTGTCCATGCTCCTACGAGTGCCACAGCCTCCTCCAACTATTACTTGGGGCCCCTGGATCAGAGACCCTCAATATAAGGGTTAGGAGAATATGTTGCCTCAACAATTTAGGGACCACACCCCTAAACAGAAGGAAGTAGTTATAGAACTAAAAATGACGCCCCATTCCCTTGGTGACATAATTCTCCTAAAAGAAAAGGGGGGAATGAGAGAGTCATTTCCTAGGCAGGTTGATAAGAAGTCTAGGGGTCCCCAAGGAGAGAGGGGTCTGGAATCCTCAAGGAGGAAGAAAGGACAAACTTTTTTTTCCTCTACATTCCTTAGGATTATATAACAATAATGTATCCTGCCTGAGGACAGTCTCTGGATTAAACCTTCTGGCTAATTCTGTTATCTTAAAATGTAAATTATGGGAGTAGGTCTGGTGAGGTCTTTACAACCTCCAGACATTCTTTGGATTCATTGGAGAGTATATAACTCCATTGCTAACACTAAGCAAGTGGGTACTCTTTCTACCCCCTTCTGATGTCTATGTCAGAAGCTTTCTCTATCTCCCTTATACTTTAATAAAACTTTATTACACATACACACAAAAGAAGATGTGGTCCATATATACAATGGAATATTACTTGGTATAAAAAGGAATGAAATACGCCATTTGAAGTATCATGAATAGTTTTAGAGATTATTATACTAAGTGAAATAAGCAAAACAGAGAAAGACAAATATCATATGATACTGTATGTATATGGAATCTAAAAAAATGATACAAATGAATATATTCACAAGACAGGAATGGATTCACAGACATAGAAACAACTTTATGGTTACCAAAGGGGAAAGGGATAAATTAGGAGTTGGGGATTCAAATATACACACTACTATATATAAATGGCTCAATGATAAATATACACACTGCTATACATAAATGGCTCAATGATAAAGGGTCCAGCTACCAATGCAGGATGGCAACCAACTCCTATATTCTTGCCTGGGAAATCCCATGGACAGAGGACCCTGGGGAGCTATAGCCCATGGGGTAGCAAAAGAGTTGGCCATGACTTAGCAACCAAACAAAAACAACAATATATACAAAATAGATAACCAACAAAGACGTACTGTATAGCACAGGGTCCTATACTCAGTATCTTATAATAACCTATAATGACAGAAAATGTACAAAAAGAATATTTATGTATATATAATAAAATCACTTTGTTGTATATATTAAAGTAACAAAACATTGTAAATCAACTATATTTCAATTTTTAAAAAATCTAAAGTTTGTTTTAAAAAAACCTGATGCTTAACTGGGGCTAAGAAAGTAATAATATTTAGTTATATTAACAAGATATCTAACCTTATTATTGAAGCTTTTAAAATCAAGAATAACTGCTGAGTTTTTAAAAATTAGGTTTATGGACAATAGAATGGGAAAGACTAGAGATCTTTTCAAGAAAATTGGAGATACCAAGGGAAAATTTCATGCAAAGATGAGCACAATAAAGGGGAGAAACATCAAGGACCTAACAAAAGCAGAAGATTAAGAAGAGGTGGCAAGAATACACAGAAGAACTATACAGAAAAGTTTTAATGACCCGGATAACCACATGGTATGGTCACTCACCTAGAGCCAGACATCCTGGACTGTGAAGTCAAGTGGGCCATAGGAACCATTACTAAAAACAAAGCTAATGGACGTGATGGAATTCTAGCTGATACATTTCAAGCCCTAAAAGATGATGCTGTATAAGTGGTACAGTCATCATGCCAGCAAATTTGGAAAACTCAGCAGTGGCCACAGAACTGGAAAAGTCCAGTTTTCATTCCAATCCTAAAGAAGGGCAATGCCAAAGAATGTTCAAACTGCCACACAATTGCACTCATTTCACACGCTACCAAGGTAATGTGTAAGCCAAGAACTTCCAGATGTACAATCTGGATTTACAAAAGGCTGAGGAACCAGAGATCAAATTGCCACAATCCATTGGACCATAGAAAAAGCAAGGGAGTGCAAAAAAAGAAGAAAATATCTACTTCTGTTTCATTGACTACGCTAAAGCCTTTGACTGTGTGGATAACAAGAAACTGGAAAATTCTTAAACAGATGGAGATACCAGACCACCTTACCTGCCTCATGAGGAGCCTGTACACAGACCAAGAAGCAACAGTTAGAACCAGACATGGAACAATGGACTGGTTTCAAATTGGGAAAGGAGTATATCAAAGCTGTATATAATCATCCTGCTTATTTATTCTGTGCACAGTACATCATGTGAAATGCTGGGCTGGATGAAGCACAAACTGGAATCAAGACAGCCAGGTGAAATATCAATAACCCTAGATATGCAGATGACATCACCCTTATGGCAGAAAGCAAAGACGAACTAAAGAGCCTCTTGATGAAAGTGAAAGAGGACAGTGAAAAAGCTGGCTTAAAATTCAACATTCAACAAACTAAAATGTTGGCAGCTGGTCCCATCACTTCATGGCAAATAGATGGGGAAACAGTGGAAGCAGTGACAGACTCTATTTTTTTCAGCTCCAAAATCACTGAGGATGGGGACTGCAGCCATGAAATTAAAAGACCCTTGCTCCCTGGAAGAAAAGCTATGACCAACCTAGACAGCATATTAAAAAAGCAGAGACATCGCTTTGCCAACAAAGCTGCATAATGGTTTTTCTATTAGTCATGTACGATTTTGAGAGTTGGACCATAAAGAAGGCAGAATGCGAAAGAATTGATGATTTCGAACTGTGGAGCTGGAGAAGACTCTTGACAGTCCCTTGAACTGCAAGGAGATCAAACAAGTCAATCCTAAAGGAAATCAACCTTGAATATTCATTGGAGGAACTGATGCTGAAGCTCCAATACCTTGGCAACATGATGTGAAGAGCCGACTCATTAGAAGACCTTGATGCTTGGAAAGGTTTAGTGCAGGAAGAAAAGGGGGCAATAGAGGATGAGATGGTTGGATGGCATCATTGACTCAATGGACTTGAGTTTGAGCAAACTCTGGGAGATACTGAAACACAGGGAAGCTTGGTGTGCTGCAGTTCATGTGATGGCAAAGAATCAGACAGGACTTTGTCACTGA
Source organism: Bos indicus x Bos taurus (assembly GCF_003369695.1). Classification (NCBI taxonomy): domain Eukaryota; kingdom Metazoa; phylum Chordata; class Mammalia; order Artiodactyla; family Bovidae; genus Bos; species Bos indicus x Bos taurus. The sequence goes on from NC_040079.1 coordinate 85,598,197, forward strand.
ACAACATTTGAAGTATAATATCCATAGATTAAAATTCCTAATATTTTATAGGACTCAGAGAATTTTGAGAAATGTATGAAGCTTGCTAATTATGAACACATTAAAGATATGGAATAGTTTCAACACCACAGACATTTCTCTTCTGACACTTGATAGTCAATTTTCCCAACATTCCTGCTGCTGCTGCTGCTGCTAAGTCACTTCAGGTGTGTCCGACTCTGTTCGACCCCATAGACAGCAGCCCACCAGGCTCCCCTGTCCCTGAGATTCTCCAGGCAAGAACACTGGAGTGGTTTGCCATTTCCTTCTCCACAACATCCCTACCATCTGGCAATCAATGATCTGATGTTTTCACCCATGGTTTTGCTTTATCCAGAACAAATGGAATTATACTGTATATAGTGGATACTTTTGAAATACATTCCTATAATTTTATTTATGAATTGTTGTTGTTCAGTCGCTCAGTCATTTCTGGCTCTTTTTGACCCCATGGACTGCAGCATGTCAGGCTTCCCTGTCCTTCACTGTCTCCAGAGTTCTTTTTTTGTTTTTGAGGACCCCATTGTGTGGTTGTACCACAATTTGTCCATTCACTAGTTGACAAATATTTGGAATGTGTCCAGATTCCAGCTTTTTATAAATAATCTACAAATATTTGTGTATAATTATGCTTTCATTTTGGAGGGTAAATATTTAAGAATAAAAAATATGAGTTGTATGGTAAATGCATATGTAACTACTAGAATTTTCCCAACTGTTTTCTCAAGTGGCTATATCACTTTGAATTCACACCATCAATGTATGAGAATTATAGTTACTGTGTATTTCTGCCAAAAAGAGACAAGACAAACAGATACATTACATGGAATACAGAACCCAGAAATATACCAACACAAATATTAGCTGATCTTTAACAAATGAGCAGACAATTCATTGGAAAAAGGAATGTCTTTCAACAAGTGGCACTGGAATGACAGGACATACGCATGCACACTTAGTGATAAGTTTCTAAATATATCACCAAGCATAATCCATGAAAGAACAAAATGGCAATTTGGACTTTATTAAAATTAAAATCCCTACTCTTCGAAGACATTGTTAAGAGAATGAAAAGACTAACCATAGGCAGAAAGAAAATATTTACAAAACACGTATCTAAAAACTGACTTCCCTGATGGCTCAGACAGTAAGGAGTCTGCCCGCAATGCAGGATCCCCCAGTTGGGGGATCTCCCCAACCCAGGGAGAAGGAAATGGCAACCCACTCCAGTATTCTTGCCTGAAAAATCCAATGGACAGAGGAGACTGGCAGGCTACAGTCCATGGGGTCACAAAGAGTCAGACATGACTGAGTGACTTCACTTCACTTCAAAAACTGACTTGTATCTAAAAAATCCAAAATATACTTAAATTTCAACAATAAGAAACAAGACAATTTTAAACAGTGCAAAAGATCTGTACACATGCCTAGCCAAAGCAGATATAGATACGGCAAACAAACATATGAAAGGATCCTTAACATCATAGATAATTAAGGGACTGCAAGTTAAAATAATAATGAGATACCACATTAGAATGGCTAAAATCTAAAAAACTGACACTACCAAATGCTGACTAGGATTTGGAGGATAGGAATACTCTTATTTCCAGTTGGAATGCAAAATGGCATAGCATTTTAGAAGACAGTTTGACAGATTCTTAAAAAGCTAAACATAGTCTTATCATCAACCAGGAATTATTCTCTTAAGTATTTTACCAAATAAGTGGAGAACCAATGTCAACACAAAAATATGTATGCACATATTGAGAGTAGTTTTATGTTAATTGCCAAAACTTGGAATTAGCCAAGATGTCCTTCACTGAGTGACTGGTAAATCAGCTGTAGTACACTGCAGTTCATACACTGGAATATTTTTCAACAGTACAGAAGGAGCAAGTCAATTGTCAATTCCCCAAACGACTAAGAAAATGTGTTATGAAGAATAAAAACAAGTAATTAAAATTATAAAAAAATATAAATGAATTCCCAGAGAAATGCCAAAAAAGAAATGATCTATCAAACCATGGGAATTTATGGAGAAATAGTAAATACATTTTACTAGATGAAACCAGTTCAAAAAGCCACAAACAATATGGTCCCAACTATATACCATTCTAGAGAAGGCAAAACTATAGAAACAGTACAAAGAGCCATGGTTACCAGAGGTCAGAGAAAGGAGAAGGATGAATATGGAGCACAGTGGATTTTTAGCTTTGAAACTATTCTGTATGATACCTTAATGATGGATATGTAAACTTGCAAGCATTTGTCAATACCCATAGAATTACACAACATATAATGTTAGAAGTGTGGTTCATCCATTCCAAAACTAAAGTAATTATCAACACTGAAGAAGAAAAAAGCACATGGTTATCTCAGTAGGCAATTACAAAGTAGTAACAAAATCCAAATCCATTCCTGATAAAATCCTTCAGAAAACTTGAAAGAGGAGGCAACTTCATCAACCTGATAAAGTACATATACAAAACACCTATAGCTAACATATTTAATTGTGAAAGGCTCGATATTTTTACTTAAGTTCAGGAATAAGACTATAAAGTCTGCCATCACTATTTTGACAGAACATTTATTAGCGGTTTCAAAATGTATCCAGATTGGAAAGGAAGAAGTAAAGCTGTCTTTAAACAGATGACATGACATTTAATAAATATCTTTATAAAAATTTCAAAATATAATACCAATATACATTACTTAGTTGGAAATTCTATACACCAATAACAATCAGAAGTTGGAAACAATAATCCTGTTTATAATAATATCAAATTATATGAAATACCTGTGGATAAATCTAGATGAGTATGTGAAACCTCTACTGAACACTACAAAATATTGCTGACAGAAAATAAAAACTTAAATAAATGGAGACAACATCTGTATCTTCATGGATCTGAAGACTGTTATTCAGATGTCAAATCTCCAAAACTGATCAATAGACTCAATACAATCCTGTTGAATAAAAATGCCAGCAGGTGTTTTTGAAGAAATTGATAAACGTATCTAGTAATCCATATAGAAATGCAAAGGACCTGGAATAGCCTGGACAACTTTTAAACAGACAAGCAAAGTTGCAAGAGTGACACTATGTATGCTAAAGACTTGGATGAAGCTACATAAAGAATACAGCATTGTGCTGACAGAAGTATAGGTTTAAAAACCAACAGAACAAGAAAAATTGAGAAATAGGTCCACACTTATAGAGACAACTGGCCTTCAACAAAAGTGCAATGGCGATTGATTGACAAAAGGTATATATCTCAACAAACGATGCTGGAAACACTGGATATTAATATACAAAAAAATAATGTTTCTTATTTCTTATTCAAAAATTAATTTTCTTCACAGGCATAAAGGTGAAACTTCAAACTATGCAATGTGTGGAATAAAACAAGATAAGATATTTGCTTCCCTAGATGAGGAAAGATTGTTTAGTTATGAAATAAAAAGCATATTCCACAGAAGAAGAAATAGATAAATGAAACTATCAAAATTATAACTTATGTACTTTGAAAGATACTATTAAAAGAATAAAAGTACAAGCAATACTTGTTGTACCTTTTTTTGAAATACAATATTTCCAATATTGTATTGAAATACAATATTTCCAATATTGTATTGAAATACAATATTTCCAATATTGTATTGAAATACAATATTTCAAGGAGAAAACACTTGAGAAGCATGTATCTGATGGACTGGTATTCAGAACGTAAAAAGAACTATCAAAGTTCACTAACAAGAAAACAAGCCAGTTTTTAAAAGGGGCAAACATTTGAAAATGGACTTCACTATGAAAAGAAAACTCTACAACAAATAAGCTCACGAAAACATGACCCACATAATAAGCTATCCACACAATTTATTAGCAAATGTAAGTTAAAACCACTTGAAATGACACTGCACAGCTATTAGAATGTCTAAAGACTGACTGTATCAAGGGTCATTGAGTATACAGAGGAGGGGGAACTCAACACACTCGCTGAAAAATGAATGGTACAACCTCTTTGGAAAACAATCTGCCAGTTTCTGGCAGTTCCCTTAAAAGTTAAATATGCAGGTATCATACCATCCATCCATCTAGAGATACACCCAAGAGAAAAAGCAGATATCCATATAATCCTGGGTACAGTGATTTTCATAGCAGCGTGATGTGTAATAGTCAATAGGAGAAACACCCAACACGTTCTTGAGATTTGATGACTCTTTAGTGCTATGTTTAGATTCCTTTTCTTTTTTGTATGTATATTTATTATAGATTTTTGGTTTGCAGTTAGCATGAGGTTTCTGTATAAGAGTGTAGTAGTGAAATTATCCGGAGAAGGCAATGGCACCCCACTCCAGTACTCTTGCCTGGAAAATCCCATGGAAGGAGGATCCTGGAAGGCTGCAGGCCATGGGGTCGATAAGAGTCAAACACGACTGAGCGACTTCACTTTCACTTTCCACTTTCATGCATTGGAGAAGGAAATGGCAACCCACTCCAGTGTTCTTGCCTGGAGAATCCCAGGGACGGGGCAGCCTGGTGGGCTGCCTTCTCTGGGGTCGCACAGAGTTGGACACAACTGAAGTGACTTAGCAGCAGCAGCAGTGAAATTATCTATATCTGCAGTAAGCAGTTAAGGGGTACACAAAACAGATATAAAATGTAATATCAAAAATAGTATCGGGGAGGAAAGTAAAAATGCAGTTTTTAAAATGCTTTGAAATTAAGAGATAAGCAACTTAAAATATATTTTAAATTATATAAATGATTTTACTACTTTTGTTTTTTAACCTCTCTACAAGCTTTGTATGTGGATGACTGCCTGCCCTTACGCTATGCTTGCCTTTACCAGTGAGCCTTTTCACTTCATAATTTTCTTGTTTCTAGTTGTAGCCACATGTTCAACAGGTAAGCTGATAAAGAAATTGTGGTATATCCAAACAATTAAATACTACTCAACAACAACAAAAAAAAACCTGTCAATATATGTAGCCATGGGGATGCATCTCCAACTGACTGTGATGAGTAAAATAATCCATACAAAAAAGAATACATGTTATATTATACAATTTACCTTATATTCCAGATATGCAAACTAATCTATAGTAACAAACAAGATCAGTGGTTGTCTGGGGTGGAGAGGGGATGGAATAGAGGGATTATAAATTAGTCAAGATAAACTTTCCAATTGATGGAATTATTCACTTTTTGAAATAGTCACAGTTTGATGAGTGTATTCATATTTCTCAAATGATACATTGTCTGTCAAACTCAATAAAAATTAGGAAAATAAAACATTTTTAAAAAACAGGTCAAGAGGGAAGTAGAAGAAAAGTTCTCCAAAACAGGTTCAGGTAGCCAAATAATTCTTTTCATACAATACATTACATATAGTCACAGCCTTTCCCCATAACTAAGATTCCATTTAATTCTATGGGCATTTATTTTCTACATTGTTTAGTCTTTCCTAAGTGCCAGATGCCGTGCTAATGGCTGAGAGTTTAAAGATGCAGGAGAGATACTGTGGAATATTTTAGCACAGAGGTTGTTAGGGCTGGATTTATTGCACACTGACCTGGGTTCACCCTTCCCTCCTAAATGCTGCTGCTGCTGCTAAGTCGCATCAGTCGTGTCTGAGTCTGTGACCCCATAGATGGCAGCCCACCAGGCTCCTCTGTCCCTGGGATTCTCCAGGAAAGAATACTGGAGTGGGTTGCCATTTCCTTCTCCAATGCATGAAAATGAAAAGTGAAAGTGAAGTCGCTCAGTCGTGTCCTACTCTTAGCGACCCCATGCACTGTAGCCTACCAGGCCCTCCATCCATGGGATTCTCCAGGCAAGAGTACTGGAGTGGGGTGCCATTGCCTTCTCCGTTTCTCCTAAATGATCATATGCCAAATACCCAAATTATTTAAGCTTCTGTTTCCTCTAATGAAAATAAGAGTAAATGGGATAATGTATATCACATTCTAACTAATGCATGGGGAATGGTAGCGTTCAATCAATTATTACTATTGCCATATTACTATTAAAATAAAAAAAGTGATTTTGAGCATATCATCAAGACTCTAGAGAAATAAAAGAACAAACTGATTTGCAGAACATTGAAAAGCTTTTAAGAAGCTTATTTCTTCTCACAGAAGGTGTACTAATTTGTCAGCCTAAAAATACACTATCTGGAAACCTTCTGCCTTTAGTATACTATTTTTCAGTGGCTAAAGAAACCCAAGATTCCTTTAAAATGTCAGAACAGTACACATGACGCCAACTAGTGTTGTCTCAGTTAGCAAACTGCAATTCAATTATCCACATGCAAGATGAAGAAAATAAAGTTCCAGAACCCATTCTAAAGGCCTTCTGTCAGCTGCAGCAAAGATCACCTGCTGTTTGAAAGTTGTGTTCAGCCAAAACAGCTAATATACTTTCAAATGTCTTTTTTTTTTCCATTTCTGTTGGGACATAGAATGTCACTCCTGGCAGTCTTCAGAGCTTCTCAACGATCTGAACTCTGAAACATGAAGGCATTGTATTTCTGATCATCACCTTTGAGACAGGGGGTAGGCAGGGTAAAGGAACAAATGGAAGAATAAAATCTCTCTATAAAGTATGATGTTCATTCTAGAACATCAGCAGGAGGGACAGATACTGAGCAGGACTCAGGCATGGCTGCCATGCAGAGCCCATTACTGCCTTCTTCATATTTTTCAGGCTGAGTATGTATTTCCATGGCTGAAAAGAGGCCAAGATGTTTTGTAGAAGTAAATGAATCCTGAAAATGTCTGTGCCAGAGGAAACTCTTCTCAAGCACCTAAGCTCCTTAAAGCCAAGGTCTAGGAGTGCTTCAAAATGGCAGATAATAATTTGATATTTTGAGGCTAGATCACTCCCTGCCTCCCCCACCCGCCCAAGGACTCTCCCACCTGCCCAAGTCACTGTGTGCATGCACGGTCAAGTCTGACTCCCTGTGACCCCATTGATTGTAACCCGCCAGGCTCCTCTGTTCATGGGATTTTCCAGGCAAGAATACTGGAGTGAGTTGCCATTTCCTCCTACAGGAGATCTAGACACTGGTCGAACACAAACAGCTCCTGGAATTCTACTTGTTAAACTTTTAAAACCAGTGAATTTGGCTAGTAAACTGGTCAAGGGAATGCATTAGCTGACATTTGAAACTTACAGAGGGAACAGTTAAAAGTGTGGAGGGTTTGGATGGTTACTGCTAAACTGCACTGTTGCTGCAGAGAAAGAGAATGAAATCCTGAAGCCAGTTATCAAACATTTTAAAGTCAAGTATGAAAGCCAGAGGACCCTTTTCGTAGCATACAGAGCCCTATCTGCTGTATCAGGAGTACAGACACTGTATCCTGGGCAGAAAACCAGGCCCAGGATATAATGGTCTCAGTGGGCAAGCTTCAGAAGGTTAAATGCTCCAGCCAGCTAAGTCTTTTAAGTCAAGATCAGAGTCCTGACTGGGAAATCCTAGGAGTCTGACATACAGAATAGAGACATCTGGGAGAAACTCTGAGATTTTAGGTTCCCTAGACTCCACTGAACCTTCTGAGCCAACAGGGTGACAGACCTCTCTTCAGAGTTGGCACTCCCCTAATGGCTGCAGGAACACAGAGGTCTCTCCCCATCAAGGCGACCACTTCTCCCTAAGGGTCTGTCCCATCTTCCTTCCTGACAAACTAGGCACCTAGCTAGGCTTAAGTCATGGCATAGACTAGCTGGGGACATACCTGGCCTGTTAAGGAAGGAAATACCATATATCCCTGAGGAACTACAAGGCCTATTTAGCATGGACCCATAGAAGCTGGAGGAATATTCATAGAAATAGATTCTAAGAGTGCGTTTTCAAAGGGTCCAAACAGCAATAACAAAAATGGACAGGAAAGTATTTATACATTTGCAAGCACTCTCCTAAGATATAGGATTTTAAACCAACGAAGATTTCAGGAGACAGTTCCTCATAACGTGGAAAAGAAGTTTAGAACTGGTCTGTGTTAAGCAAAGTTGAATTGCCCTGGCAGATGGTGAAAGAAAAAATTAGAAGGCTCAGATAACTGGGCATTCTTGAATAAATATACTCTATGTATTTGGAACACTCACCAGATGATTTTCTTCCATAGGAAGACACAAAGTCAAGTGCTGCTGGAAAGAGGCATAAAAAGTGAACTAAAGAGTTACCTGGCAGTTCTTTTCTAACTATAGAAGCTGAAGGTAAGCTTCGCTTACCAGAACTCCAGAACTTGGCTTGCTAATATTAAGTGGGATCTCAGACTAATGGTAGAAGCCAAGTAGCTGATTTGAAGACTGTAAACAAGTCTCTTATTGATCAATAATGGTGCAGCTGCAGCCAAAGAGACCTGACATCTAGAATGTTATCAAACAGGCTAACAGAACCATAGCAATCTTAGGGGAAAAATGGATGGGCATCCACCAAGAGTACCACTCAGCTATACAGGGATGATGGAGAGGCTGAGACCAGTCACTCCTATAAGAAGCCTTGACACCCAGTATACAGACTAGTCAGGTTTTACACCTAGAACTCTTCTAGAATCAAAACGCTTTCACAAAAAGAAGGATTCTGCAATACCACCACCAAAAGTGATCATGTTTCCTCAGTCCTTCCCCAACTACACATGGCCATTTAGTTGTTTTTCTGCTGTATTTCAGGAAGAACGAAACACCCATATATTTCAAGGAGTATTAGAAACAGAATGTGAGTTCATTTTAATATCCAGATAAGCCAAGTGTTACCTGGGCTCTGCTGCTGCAGTGGACAGTACATGGGAATAAATAGAATGGTAAAAATAGAATCCTGGCCAAGATTTGATTTATGATGGGTGTTCTGAGCCTGGGGACTCACTCAAGCTTTCTGCAGTCCCTGAATGTGTAACGGGGACTGACATACTTGGCAGCTGATGCAGTTTCCACATTGAGTCCTTGGCATGTGAAGTAAGAGCTACAGTAATGGAAAACAAAAGTGGAAGCCTCCAAAATTTCCCTCGGATTGCTAAAACAGGAAATCAAAAGCAATGTTACGTTCTGGACTGGAATGGCAGTGATTAGTGCCACGCTTAAAGATCTTAAGGATTTTCATCATATCAATCCATTTTCATTACTTTTGATTGCTGCTATATTTAGACCTTCTTTTAAGATCTTGTTTGCCGTCTTCTTCCCTGATTCTGTTTCTCCCCTTTTCTTCCTGTTGAGAAAAAAAATACTATTTTCTAAAGTACCCAATGTTCTGGAAATATAAAATTAATTTCTAATATTTTAATGCATGTCTCTTGATTTTTAACCTGCATACTTATTTTTTTGAAGTCTAAAACCACTCAAACGATTTCTCAAGATAAAGCTGTTAGCTTCTTTTTGTCACCTGCTAAATATACTATTTTTTTGCTTAGTTTTACCTTTATCTTTTTACAAAGTAAGTATTTTTTTAGTCAAGAATAAATTAAACTCACCAAAAGATTGTTAACTATCATGTTGCTCTGATATTCTGTAATTTTTAATATCCTACATCCACCATCTTAATTTTCCTTTTCACTGTAGTCTATTTTTAAAGAATTCTTTAACAGGTTTCTTGGTTATTCAGGTATCACAGTATATCTTTAATTTATTCTTATACTTGGTAATTTAACTGGGCATGCACTTCAAGGTTATTTTCCCTCAAAACTTTGAAAATATCATTTTATTGCTTTCCAGCATCTGTTGTTGCTAAAGAGAATTTTATTGTCGGTTTAATTTTCACTTATTTTGTCAATCATCTGGCAGCTTTTGAAATGGTTTCTTTAATCTTGATAGTCTGCAGTTCAACTATGCTACGTTTAAGTCAAGTTTGTTTCTGTGTTTTTAATTTTTTATCTTACCCAGAACTCCAGGAGGTATGTTAAATTGAAGCTCTAACTTTCTTTAATATTTGAAAATCCTTAGCTCTTGTCTCTTCAAATACTGCTTCTTCTCTTTTTCAGTTCCTATTTTGGGATCTCTTAGAATCTTGATATATCTTCCATGACTCTCATTTACTGTCTGTCCCTTTTACCAGTGATATGTAGTAGGGTGAATGCATTAGTAACATTTTCCTATTTTCTGCTTTATATCCAGTCCAGGGCTTTCCCTTCCTCTTGCTTTTTTTAAATTTTATTTTAAAGACTATATTTTTATTTTAATGAATATATATCAGCATTAATGATTACTTTGCCAACAAAGGTCTGTCTAGTCAAGGCTATGGTTTTTCCAGTGGTCATGTATAGATGTGAGAGTTGGACTATGAAGAAAGCTGAGTGCGGAAGAATTGATGCTTTTGAACTGTGGTGTTGGAGAAGACTCTTGAGAGTCCCTTGGACTGCAAGGAGATCCAACCAGTCCATTCTAAAGGAGATCAGCCCCAGGTGTTCTTTGGAAGGAATGATGCTAAAGCTGAAACTCCAGTACTTTGGCCACCTCATGTGAAGAGTTGACTTATTGGAAAAGACTCTGATGCTGGGAGGGATTGGGGGCAGGAGGAGAAGGGGACAACAGAGGATGAGATGGCTGGACAGCATCACCGACTCAATGGACATGAGTTTCAGTGAACTCCGGGAATTGGTAATGGGCAGGCAGGCCTGGCGTGCTGCAATTCATGGGGTCGCAAAGAGTCGGACACGACTGAGCGACTGAACTGAACTGAACTGATACTTATTTTGTGATCCCTTCTACCTACCTTTTCTTGTTTCATTTCTATTTTGTTTCACATTTTTTCTATATATGTGATTTGTAACATGTTTTGAACACTCTATGTTCCTTTTAAGTGCTATTAGACTATTTTATAAAATCAATTTTGTTTCAAGTAAAATTATCTTTGAATTGTTGAGTCTGCATTATTTAGTATGCTCTTTCTTCATCTTTCCCCCATGTTAATTTACCAAGTTAAGATATCAATGTTAGCAGCATGAGACCCTCTGTCTTTATGAGGGTTTGTAGGGATTTACTCTAAAAAGGAAGGGCTTTTCCCCTCCCTTCTTTCTTGCTCTTTCCCTTCATTTCCTGACATCCTTCTCTGTCGGGTACTTTTTAAATTAACTCCAGCACCTCTACCTCTCCAGATTCCAAGTTAAGAAACAGATCTTAAAATAAGGATTTAGAGTGACTTTTACAAAGTTTGAGTCTACAGCACATCCAGTAGTGAACCAATGTGCTTTAAAAGTAGTGTATCTGGACCCCCGAATGTCACTAGTCCCACACGTCTACATAAAACCTAAATCTTGGCAGTGTTTATAGGACATTAGTTTGCTTTCCTTTTCTTTGATGGGGAGGGGTGGTGGTCCTCACTAAGGCACTGGTTTCATGAGTGACTCAGGTCTATTTCCGCATCATAAGGGCTGTTTTTCATCCCAGTTACCACCTGGAGGTGAATTGCAGACACCATTGTCCACCTGCAGACCTGGGGCCAAGTGGGTCTATAGTTTCACATTTATTCATAAACTTCCTTTATCTTTTCCATTTTTAGTACAAAGTGCAATTCATAAAATAAAAAAACTACTAAAAATTTTTGTTTTCTTCTCAATAATATCCATTCGTAGGGAAAATAAATTGGTATGTATCAAAGTGATATTTTGATTAATTTAAAACAGAAATGACTTTTCTCCCCTCCCTTCTTTTATTTGTATCACAACCTACCCAACTTTTTATAGTATCAGGGACTTAAGAATTACAATGCATTAGGAAAAATGAGCAATGTTTAAATAGATTAGCTATGATGGGATGGTGAAAAACTGAAGGAAAAAATAATCTTTCATATGTTATTGGGATTTTCCAGTATATATTCTGACTTTAATGTTTAGCATTTAGTAGTATGTATTTTTTGCAGAAATAATAAGTATTCATATTATGCTTTTTCTTCTGTACACTTACAAACATAATTCATTTTTTAAGTATAGTTAATTTATAATATTAAATTAGTTATAGGTATATAACATAGCATTTCAAAATTTTACAGATCATACTCCATTTAAAGTTACTATAAAATATTAGCTATATTCCCTGTGTTGAATACTATATCCTTTTAGTATATTTATTTTACATATAGAAATCCAATTAATAGAGTGATAGTTTACAAAGAAAGAGCAGACGGAAGATTTAACTCTGTGAACATTAAGAGAATATGTCTAGGTTTAGTGTCAAACCAGATGATCTGCCCCCCATCCCCCACCAAAAAAAAGAGCAAACAGAAATTAGGAAATTGACCCTATGAGCAAAACCTAAGGAATGTGAAAAACAAATTCCTTAGACTAAAGATGACCTAATAAAAAGAGGACTGATAAAAGACAATTAGATGTATGGAGTCAAATATCTATTTCTCTATAAACAACAATCAGAATGAGGGCAGGGAAGGAAGGAAGGAAGGAGAGAGGGAGGGAAGGAAAGGGAAGAAAGAAAGAGAGGGATGAAAACAAGGAGAGGTGGAGGAAGGAAAGGGAAAAAAGAAGAGAGGAGAAAGAGAGAGAGAGACAAGGCATGAAAGATAGGATGGGAATTTAGTGAATACACAAAACTCCTTGATTCTAAAGATTGTAAGCTATGAATGCAAAATCTTGGTCACTGGGGACTATTCACCAAAGTGTAAACAGCTCTCTTTCTGAGCCAGTTTAAATATACTTAAATGGCAGCTTTAGCTGAGAACTTGACTTCCTGAAGTTCCTTCTAGTTTAGTCATTCTCTCTCACGTCTTATAGCTAGATGGAGTGCCTCATAAAAGTTCTTTCAACTTCTGCATATTCTTGGCCTGAAAGTTAGAGGGAGTTCTGCTGAGATTTGCATTTCCGTATTACTGATCTAAGAGGTTTGTGAGCACACATAAACCTTTGGATACTGATTGGAATTGCACTCAAGAGCTTCTTGGGTTGTCTGCTACTTAATTAGACCTTCCACACAGGGAAAGAGCAATGAGCTGGTGTCCCATCTCCAGCAGATGCTTGTGCCAGATGTGCAGAGAAACACACACTCCATTTCCTATAATATTCTCTGTTGTTCATTTTTATACTGTAGCAAAGAAGCCTTTCTGAGAATACTCCTAGAATTTATGATGAAAACAAAAAATGTAAACACTAAAAGAGCTAATCTCTATTTCAATATTTTTGCTGTGTATGCTTTTAATGTATATTCTCTCTTCTCTATTGTTCTACTGCTTATACTTTAACTTCTACACAGTCATTTCTGATGATTCTAAATTGGACTTCCTGTGCACCAAAAAGAGGCCTGATTATCCCCTATATCCCAGAGCACTGGAGGATGATGCCTGAAATTCCACAGTCAGAAAATCTAGTCACCTTAGGGCAGGCTTTGATAAAATGTGATGTTGAGAGCATTGAGACTGATGTAGTGGAGAAACAGAGAAGAAAAGAACATTCCTGAGGAGATGTAAAAATTTTAAAGAAAAATAAACTAATAATAAATTATATCCATTGTGGTATTTTGCTAAAGGCAGTCTCTTTAAACCTTCTCATAAAGGCATTAGAGGGAGGACCTCAACCAGGACATCCAGGCAGGCAGCAGGTTTCACTGACTTAGAATTACTACAGATTTTGCCAGTAAAAATACCAATAATATCATTATTTGTTATCTGATATCTTACTACATTGATGAAAGAATACATTTGAGAATGCTTTTCTAGAATTAGTTGAGTCTGCATTCAGGGGTTTCTTGCCATTGCAGTCATATTCCTACTTCATATAGAATGAGGTATAAGAGAGGGAGTATAGGATTTACAGGTAAATAATATAATAGTAACTATTCTATGTCACAGTCTCTGAGCTCCTGTGTGACACACGGAGTTTACAATTCCTAACATACAGAGTCATTAAGTTCACATGATAAAAATACGCAAAGCATTGCATAGAGCTTAGTGCCTGTTTGGTGTCCAGTAAATATTAGCTTCCAACATTCTCTGACATAACTGCAGAAAGATCTATTTTGATCCACTTCTGAGAGTAATGAAAATTAAAAAAAAAAAATCAACAAATGGGACCAAATTTAAGTTAAAAGCTTTTGCACAGCAAAGGAAACCATCAGCAGAACAGAAAGAAAACCCACAGAATGAGAGAAAATATTTCCATATGAAGTGACTGACAAGGGATTAATCTGCAAAATATGCAGACAGCACATGCAGCTCAATAAAAAAAAAAAAAAAACCTGATCAAAAAAAATGGGTGGAAGATCTAAACAGACATTTCTCTGAAGAAGACATACAGATGGCCAAGAGGCACATGAAAAATGTTCAACACCGTTAATTATTAGAGAAATGCAAATCAAAATTACAAAGAGATAGCACTTCACACTGGTTAGAACAGCCATCATCAAAAATTCTACAAACAATGGGACTTGCCAGGTGGTCAAGAGAAAACCCTAATTCAAAAAGATAGATGCACCCCAATGTTCACTGCAGTGCTATTTACAATAGCCAGGACATGGAAGCAACTTAAATGTCCATCAACAGAGGAATGGATAAAGAAGATGTGGTACATATATACAATGAAATATTACTCAGCCATAAGAGAGAAAGAAATAATGCATTTATAGCAACATGGATGGATCTAGAGATTGTCATACTGAGTGAAATAAGTCAGACAGAGAAAGATAAGTATCATATATCACATATATTGCTTATATGTGAAATCTAAAAAAAAAAAAGTACAAACTTACTTACAACTTACTTAAAAAACAGAAATAGAATCACATGTAGAAAACAAACTCATGGTTACTAAGCGGGGAAGATGGGAGTTAAATTGGGAGATTCAGATATGATATACACACACTACTATATAGAAAAGAGAACTATAAAGAACCTAATTATAGCACAGGGAACTCTATTCTGTGCTCTGTAACAACCTATATGGGAATGGAGTCTAGAAGACAATGATATATCAATATGTATGTGTATGGCAGATTCACTTTGATGTACACCTAAAACTAACACAACATTGTAAATTAACTATATTCTAATTTAAAAAAAATCAAGGTGCCAAACAAAATATAAAAGTATGAATCATAATATTTAAAATGTTTATGAACATATATCTGTATATTCACTGGGATAGGAAAGGAAATGCAGGAAGGGTGACAGGAAGGGAGATAAATTCCAGTTCTTGATACCCAGTTGTAATGTCTGAATTTGTTCAAATAAATATTTATAGCTCATGGAATTGAAAATTATTAATAAATCAGATGACCAATGAAAAAATAAATTAAAAACAGACAAATAGTTTCCTTCCCACTACTCCCACCCCCACTGCCTAAATTTTCTCTAAAGGATAATTTTTTCATAGTGAAATTGAAAGTATTAGTCACTCAATCATGTCTGTCTCTTCATGACCTCATGGACTGTAGCCCACTAGGCTTCTCTGTCCATGGGATTCTCCAGACAAGAATATTGCAGTGTGTTGTCATTCCCTTCTCCAGGGAATCTTTCTGACCCAGGGATCAAACCTGGCTCTCCTGCAATACAGGTGGATTCTCTACTGATAGGACCCATCCTTTATGTCCCCTCATGGGCTTCCCTGGTAGCTCAGCTGGTAAAGAATATGCCTACAATGCAGGAGGCCTGGGTTCGATCCCTGGGTTGGGAAGAGACCCTGGAGAAGGGCATGGCAACCCACCCCAGTATTCTTGCCTGGAGAATCCCCATGGACAAAAGAGCCTGGTGGGCTATAGTCCATGGGGTCACAAAGAGTCGGACATGACTGAGTGACTAAGCACATTTGTTGTATGATAAATATCAGCTAATGATATCTTGCCTTTGGGTTCTTAGATAAAACTATCTCACTCTTTTCTATCACAGTTTATGTAAAATCTAATGCCTTGTCAAAAATTTCAGCAAATTTCCCAAAACTTCCATTCATGGCTACATTTGGACACTAGTTTCTGACCCAGGGAACTCTCATATTCCCTTACATTCCACCTTCTACAGCTATGCATTTCTCCCAACTTGATGTGGATCCCTATATGAAAAAACTTCTTATCCTTGATTTCTACCAAAAATTTACATAAGCAACAGAGGTAATACCACAGAGATGGAAGAACTCAGAACAATACATACCACTGTCCCTACACTTTCATTGCCTCTCTAGCATGGGAAATTTCTTACTGGACGTCCTTTTCCCCAGGTTCAGCCCCTAATCAAACTGCTTTGCCTTTTCTTCCAACTGTTTCCCTTCATTATTTTCATATTTACCCCCACCACTATTCCATTCATCTCTCAGGTATCCATCCTGTATTTTCCCAGCTTGCTTCTTCGGAAGCTTTTCTTGTCTCTGTTAACTTAGTAGAGTACATTCAGTTTCTTCACCAAGAAGACCCTAGATTCCCCACTATTAAACTATATTTTTTGTATTACTGTAAGAGTGCTGGATACGCTTACTGAAAGTGAGTATTTTGAATGACAATTCTTTTGTATCTTCTTTTTGTAAATGACTGAAATATAAAGGTGAACTGTCCTTCCGCAGGATATCAACACAAGCTTCATTTATTTTTTTCCTGTTTTTGTTGTTGTTCTATAGTGAGCTACTTTGAGTATTCACATATCATCACTTTTAAACTGTACACTGAACCTCTGTGCAAGAATAAACAAACATATTATTATAGTCAAAACAAGTCTTTTTAAAAAGGAGGAAGAAAGGTAGGGGAAGGGTCAAAGGCAAAGTCAAGGGCAAGTCCAAACAGCTAGTGTGAGGCCAAGTTCAAAGTCAACCTCAAGTTCAATCCAAGGTCAAAGTCAAGGTCAAGTCTTTTTCCTTGTTTTAATAATTGCTCCAAGTGATTCTGTTGCATGCTGAAGTTAGCAAAGCACTACTATAATGAACAAACTTTCACTGTATCTTCTTCTGTTTTAAAAAAATTGGAGTTTAATTGCTTTACAATATTGTGTTAAGTTTCTGCTGTACAACATGGATCAGGTATAAGTTTACATATATTCCTTCCTTTTTGACTCTCCCTCCCATTCCACTCCTCTATAATCTATACCACTTTTGTAAAAAATTCTATTAAAAATCATTCTGAAGCATTTTCTTTTTTTAAATTTTTTTTTTTTTAAAAGACTAGAGCTATCCTATGATCCCGCAATCCCACTCCTGGGTGTATATCTTGAGAAAATCATGTTTTGTTTTGTTTTTTAATTTTTTTTTTAAACTTTACATATTTGTATTAGTTTTGCCAAATATCAAAATGAATCCACCACAGGTATACATGTGTTCCCCATCCCGAACCCTCCTCCCTCCTCCCTCCCCATACCATCCCTCTGGGCTGTCCTAGTGCACCAGCCCCAAGCATCCAGCATCGTGCATCGAACCTGGACTGGCAACTCGTTTCCTACATGATATTTTACATGTTTAAAAGATACATACACCCCAGTGTTCACTGCAGCACTGTTTACAATAGGCAAGATATGGAAGTCCCTAAATGTTCATCGGCAGAGGAATAGATAAATAAGATGTGGTACATATATACAAAGGAATACTACTCAGCCATAAAAAAAAGATTGAAATAATGTCATTGGCAGCAACGTGGATAGACCTGGAAATTCTCATACTGACTGAAGTAAGTCAGACAGAGAGAAATATATGATATGGCTTATATGCAAAATCTAAAAAAAAAAAAAAATGATACAAATGAACTTATTTATAAAACAGAAACACAGACTTAGAGAATGAATTTATGGTTACTAGGAAGAAAGGGCAGGGGAAGGATAGTTTGGGAGTTTGGGATTGGCACACTACTATATTTAAAATATATAACCAACAAAGACCTGCTATATAGCACAGGGAACTCAGCTCAATATTCTGTAATAATCAAAAAAGGAGAAAAATTGAAAAAGGATACTGGTATTGGTATAACCAAATCACTTTACTGTACATCTGTAAGTAACATATCATTGTTAATCAACTTTTCTCCAATATAAAATAAAAATTAAAAAAATAAAAATCCTATTAAAATTTTTTCTAAAGAAAAAGTCTTTCTATACTTGTTCATTTATTCCTAATACTTGAACATCCAATACTAGAGCTCTCCAGTGCTGCTCTGACCCAACTAGACTGCAATCCTCATGAGGGGAGTAATTTTTGTTTTACCTACTGCTAAGTCCCTGACATAGTACAACAGTGTTTGGAGGTCTCTATTGCAAATGTGAGATAAAGCTTCAGGCTGGAGTTATCTGAAGATTCAACTGAGATGTGTGTGCAAATGATCTCTTCATTCCTATGGCTGGCCTTTCAGTGCCCCTTTCTGAGGTCTCTATTAGAAGGTACTTGAATTTCTCTTTTGGTAGATCAGGGCTCCAAGAGATAAAGGAAGTAAATACTAATCCTCTAACAGTCTGGGTATGAAATTAGCATAATGCTATAAAACTGAGTGTTCCTGTTCCCCCAGAATTCATGGTAAATCCTAATGCTCAATGTATTTGGAGGCAAAGCCTTTGGGAATTGATTAGGTCATGAATGCATAGCCTTTATGACTGTAACTGTGCCCTTATAAAAGAGACTCTAGAGAGTTCCCTGGAACCTCCTACCATGTGAGGATACAGTGAGAAAAGGGAATTCTAGGACTGAGGCTCTCACCAGAACCCAACCTCGCTGGCTCCCTGATCTTGGACTTCCTAGCATCCAGAACTGTGAGTAATAAATGATGTCTGTAAGCCTCTCTGTCTAGGGCTTTTGTGTTATAGCAGCCCAAATGGACTCAGACATGTAGTATCACTTCTGCCGTAACTCACTGGTCAGATGTCCCTGGTAGGTCAGCCCAGATTCAAGGGAGGGAACTACCTCCCACTCTTTGATTGGATGACCATCTTTACCAGCAGCTCATACATTAAGCCCTATTTCATTGATCTGTGTAGTGATCAGGCTCCATACAAAACTAGAAATACACATTATCTCATTTAATGGCCATAGCAACTCACTGAGGTTATTATGAGTCGGTTTGGGCAGCTGACAGCCATGGTTACAGTGAGTTGTAAAGTGTGCTACTGGTTCTTGTGGTCTGACTTTGATGCCCAGATATTTTATTATCATGACATATAGGCTCTGATTTAGTTCACCAGAAGATTCTGCTAGTAAGATTTATTGTCATCCATCTTCCAGGGTGTGTCCAGCAACACTGATATATTCATATATTTCTGAAAACTCCAGACAGTTGCTTCTGCAAACATCAGATTGCAATTCAACTTGCAATTTTTTTTAGTCCACTGCCAACTGACTACAGGAACCTATGACAATAGGTCGGACATTTATATAATACTTGATCATGGTTGCTTTTGAGGATACAAAACTACCTATGTTTATTTTCTGTTTGTTTTTAAAATTTACAAACACATATTGGCTTGATATTGGTTGACAAGCTTGGGCAGAGCTTGGAATATTTGCTTGCTCAGGAGGGCATGTCATAATTTTTGGAAGTTCCACTTATTCCTTTAATAGCAAACAAATTGACACAATAATCCTGTCTTCTAGATGAATCTCTCTAGTCCTTAATCTATGAAAAGATCTGGCACATGAACACTGAAGTAAATTTATATAATGGAGAAATACTATAAGTTTCTTTCTTTCATGAGAAATACTCATAGTAATCTGGAATATCCTGTATACCAAGTCTGTAAAACAGGAAGCATTATTCATTTTTAGCAGGAAGTTTCTTTTTAATATTAAACTAATTTCTTCTTTCTAGTTGAACTTTTCTTTTTTCTCATGATTTCTTACTAAAAGATTTCCACACTTGTAAAAGTAAATATTTTTTTAAAAAGAGACTAAAATCTATTCAGTAAAGTGCTTTACATCTTAGGATTGTGTATGTGGGTATTCTCTGTTCAAAACTGTCACTAAAATATACAAATAAAAAGACAACATGGTATAGATCTTAAGGCAGTATTGCAGATCATAAAGTTGTTTAATCCATCCTTCTTGTCCAAAATCTACTCTAAGAAGCTGATAGTCTCAAAATCTATTGAAAATGAAAACAAAAAACTTCACATTCTGAATGTCACATACTCAGTGATATATTTGCCTTTCATTCTATAGTTAATCATTCTGTTAGAAACCCACTATGATTGAATATTATTATAGGTTAGTCTTAGCTTCTTTTTTAAAATTTATTTTATTATTAAAGTTCAGTTGTGCTAGGTTCAGGTGTACAACAAAATAGTTCTGTTACATATATTGTATATATAGATACACACACACATATACATCTATATATATATGTATATATATTCTTTTTTTCAGTTTCTTTTCCCATATAGGTCATTACAAAATACTGAGTGCAATAATATATGAAAGTGAAAGTCACTCAGTGGTGTCCACCTCTTTGCAACCCCATGGATTATCAGTCCAGTCCAGTTCAGTCGATAGTCATGTCTGACTCTTTGCAACCCCGTGGACAGCCTTGCTGTCCATCTCCAACTCCCCGAGTTTACTCAAACTCATGTCCACTGAGTCGCTGATACCATCCAACCATCTCAACCTCTGTTGTCACCTTCTCCCACCTTCAGTATTTCCCACCATCAGGGTCCTTTCAAATGAGTCACTTCTTCACAACAGGTGCTAAAAGCATTGGAGCTTCAACTTCAGCATCAATCCTTCCATGAATATTCAGGATCGATTTCCTTTAGGGTGGACTGATTGTATCTCCTTGCAGTCCAGGGGACTCTCAAGAGTCTTCTCCAACACCACAGTTCAAAAGCATCAATTCTTTACCACTCAGCTTTCTTTATAGTCCAACTCTCACATCCATACATGACTACTGGGAAAACCATAGCTTTGACTAGTAGGACTTTTGTTGGCAGAGTAATGTCTCTGCTTTTTAATGTGCTGTCTAGGTTGGTCATAATGAATTCTCCAGGCAAGAATACTGGAGTGGGTAGCCGTTCCATCTCCAGGGGATCTTCCCAAAACAGGGATTGAACCCTGGCATCCCACATTGCAGGTGGATTCTTTACCAGCTGAGCAACCATGGAAGCCCAAGCATACTGGAGTGGGTAGCCTATTGCTTCTCCAGTGGATCTTCCTGACCCAGGAATTGAACCAGGGTCTCCTGCATTGCAAGCAAATCTTTACCAGCTAAGCAACCAAGGAAGCCCTTTAAATATATATAAATAAATAATATATAAATTATATAAAATAAAATTGTATATTTATATAAATATATAATATATAAAAATAAAACTATATAAATAATCACATATAAATACATATATATGTGTGTAATATACTATATTATATAGTATATATATGTGTGTGTATATATATATATACACACACACATACCAGGGAAGCCCTTCAAATATATATATATGCAATATACTATATTATATACTATATCAAAATTGTATATTGTCTACCTGCTTATTTAAATTATATGCAGAGTACATCATGAGAAATGCTGGGCTGGATGAAGCACGCTCTGGATTCAAGATTGCCGGGAGAAATATCAATAACCTCAGATATGCAGATGTCATCACCCTTAGGGCAGAAAGCAGAGAGGAACTAAAGGGACTCTTGATGAAAGTGGAGGAGGAGAGAGAAAAAGTTGGCTTAAAACTCAACATTCAGAAAACTAAGATCATGACATCTGCTCCCATCACTTCTTGGCAAATAGATGGGGAAACAGTGGAAACAGTGACAGATTTTATTTTGGGGGGCTCCAAAATCACTGCAGATGGTGACTGCAGCCATGAAATTAAAAGATGCTTACTCCTTGGAAGGAAAGTTATGACCAACCTAGACAGCATATTAAAAAGCAGAGACATTACTTTGCCAACAAAGGTTCGTCTAGTCAAGGCTATGGTTTTTCCAGTGGTCATGTATGGATGTGAGAGTTGGACTATAAAGTAAGCTGAACACTGAAGAATTGATGCTTTTGAACTGTGGTGTTGGAGAAGCCTCTTGAGATTCCCTTGGACTGCAAGGAGATCCAACCAGTCCATCCTAAAGGAAATCAGTCCTGAATATTCATTGGAAGGACTGATGCTGAAGCTGAAACTCCAGTACTTTGGCCACCTGATGCAAAGAACTGACTCATTTGAAAAGACCTTAATGCTGGGAGAGATTGAAGGCAGGAGGAGAAGGGGTGACAGAGGACGAGATGGTTGGATGGCATCACTGACTCAGTGGACATGAATTTGGGTGGAGTCCAGGAGTTGGTGATGTACAGGGGAGCTGTCCATGGGGTCGTGAAGAGTCAGACATCACTGAGTGACTGAACTTAATTGAATATTATATATATACACACACACACACACAAAACATAGAGTTCCCTGTGCTACACAGTAGGTGCTTGTCATTTACCTGTTTTCTATATAGTAGTATACGTATGTTATGTATTCAGGGATATATTTTCTTTCCATTCTATAGTTTGTCATTCTGTTAGGACTCACTATGACTGAATGATATTATCACAGTTTAGGCTTAAGTTTCAATACCGTGTATATCTGCTTAAAAGGAAGGAATTTATTAGTCTCTCATCATCAAGTCCTTACATTTTGCCCCATGTTTATTATAGCACATTGTGTTTCTGAAAAGCAGATCCAGTATTTCAAATTTCCCTAGTGTCTGTTAGAAAGAACTCAGTAGTAGAGGATACTCAAAGGAGAATGTGAACTTGCAGTTTAAAATTAAAAACAAAATTATAATCCATGGCAATGAGTCTTACTTTATTTCCCTATTCCCCAATCCTCTTTAAGGACTAGGAAAATGGAATGGGGCCCAGATTTATGATAATAGCCAAGAGCATAATCACATAAATAGGGCACAGAGTCTGAAATCTTTGAGCTTATTCCCTGGCATTCCCCTGGTTGGTTAGGAATTGTCTGTGGGCGGGGGAGGTGTTTGAGTACATGTATAACCTAACACACATGTTTCTCCCTTAAAAAGGAGAAGCATGATACAAACTTTAAACACTTTTAAATCTTTAATTAAAGTTTATATTGTTAGGAATGAGAATAATTATGCAAAGCTTCAGTTCAGTTCAGTCACTCAGTCATGTCCGACTCTTTGCCACCCCATGGACTGCAGCACACTAGGCCACCCTGTCCATCACCAACTCCCAGAGTTTACTCAAACTCATGTCCATTGAGTCAGTAATACCATCCAACCATCTCATCCTCTGTCATCCCCTTCTCCTCCCTCCTTCTATCTTTCCCAGTATCAGGGTCTTTTTAAATGAGTTAGTTCTTCACATCAGGCGGCCAAAGTATTGGAGTTTCAGCTTCAGCATCAGTCCTTCCAATGAATATTCAGGACTGATTTCCTTTAGGATGGACTGGTCGGATCTCCTTGCTGTAAAAGGGACTCTCAAGAGTCTTCTCCAATACCACAGTTCAAAAGCATCAATTCTTCAGTGCTCAGCTTTCTTTATGCAAAGCTTAGTTTAATATTATATAAGCAATGGACAGACTTTAATATGATTTCACAAAAGAATACTTTTATTTTAAAAATTCAAATTAGCACCAGAAATAACTGCAAACTTTACAATGAACCTTTTTCAAGATGAAGTTATAATTTTCTATCCATATTTAGTAATCAAGATAGATTTTGAATGACAATTATTATTTTCTAAACTCTAAATAAGATTCCTAAAATACAGTCTAAAACATGAGAGTTTGGACTCCATTCTATCACTTGTGACTTGACTAGGTCAATTTCTAAGACATGCACAAGTCATTCCTGAGTCATTTCATGAGTTAATGTGAAAAACAATCACCAAAGTTGTTAAACTTGTGACTTGATAAAAACAGATTCCTCCAATGAGGAAGAAACAGATGTGGAGAAGGTGCTTCTTAATGAAATCATTTGCTGAAAAACAATAAAGAGATAACAGTATACATTGAAATGCTGTCACTTCTATTGTAATAAAATACAAACCTTTTATCCTGGGAGACTAAGAGAGATTGTAATTCAGTAGAGGAGAAACATGCAGACTGCTCTATCGATCAATACAAAGTAAAAGATAATTCATAATAGCCCACTTCAGAACAATTAATGTCTTTCATTCTAAGTTGAATGAAGAGGAGAAAATGAGGGCACAGACAAGATAGCAATAAAGAGAAAGAGAAGACATCGTTAAAACATGGTCCTTCAGTTACTTTCCAGCACAAAACATTGTCAAGACTAGAGACCAGGGCAGTCAGGATGTGATTTATTTGCCTGTAGCTGGGATTGACTGATCCATCCTATCAAGAATATTCTGAAGTAATTAGATTAAATTTTGATTTAAAGGTATTTATTCATATTCACAGTTTATGTAGTACATTGGAATGATGATTTGGTTCTCTGGGGAAAAAAAACTCTTAAGAGAGAAGACTATTTACTTTCATTTCTATTGAGCCATTATCAACCAAGTACAGTTAGACTATCTCTTCAGGGTGAGGACAAAACAACAGTATTTATTCAAGAACATTAAAAGACATATGCTAGAGTTCCTAAACCCTTAGTAAGCCTTCAAGTGGAACAGAAAATGCTTTTAAATATATTTAGTGAGAAGTTCTCATACAATAATTGTGTTTACCTCCAAGGGGATTCAAGTTTTCTAATCCCAAAATCAAGCCCAACAGAGTCAAATATTTGGATATGGAAAGTTATCTAAAAAATTTGACAAAACTATTTAAGCCCTGGAAAACAGGCACCGTGTACTATGCAATACAATTTCTTGATGATCCTTCAATACTCCATATAGCTATGACTTGTAATACAATGTCATTCCATGCTTTCATGGTCTTCATATAAAGTCATAAGTTTGTATTTGTTAAAATTTAGATTAAAATAAAAATAGTGGTTCAAGCTATTTCAAGATTCAGAAATGCTAAATACTTAATTTATCCTAAGTCTTTGGAATACCTAGTCTATGCTAAAGTTTGGCAGTAATATTATAAAGCCTTTAGACATTGAAGAAAGTGAAAGTATCGCTAAATGAAAGACAAAATACATGACTAAAGATGCAGTATATGATTTTAGAACTGGACTTTTAAATTAACTGGCATCATACATTTTTCCAATGATTCAACTTGGATAACAATTATAACGTTTCTTGAGATATATTAAGTTAATATGTGGGGCATAATTGGAACTAGACAGTTAGACTGTAGTATTAAAAAGGAATCAAGTAGTTTGAGTCTGCACAGAATGACCATTTAGAAATTTTTAAACCACACTTATGATTAATACTGGTAGATAGGCTTTAAAATATTTTGTGCTACTGAATAAATGTAAGGGATTTTTATAAATGGAAGTCTGAACTATACGATCATGAATGTGTCAAGGGGAATAAATACAGACTAACACAATGGAAGATTTCTTCACAATGGTGACCTAAACTGGGTCTTACAGTTTGAACAAGGAAAATTTATTTAAACCATGAAGAGAAATAAAATATGAATTCCAAATATTAAAAAAAAACAAACAGAAATTTGGTTAATTTATATTACAAAGGCAAGTGCCTAGAAACTTGCAGGCTAAAAATTTAAGGGAACTTTTATGTTAACCCATCTACCCCTTTGTAAGTCTCCAGCTTCTGAAAGGGAGAAGGCAATGGCACTCCACGCCAGTACTCTTGCCTGGAAAATCCCATGGATAGAGGAGCCTGGTAGGCTGCCGTCCATGGGTCGCTAAGAGTCAGACACGACTGAGCAACTTCACTTTCACTTTTCACTTTCCTGCATTGCAGAAGGAAATGGCAACCCACTCCAGTGTTCTTGACTGGAGAATCCCAGGGATGGGGGAGCCTGGTGGGCTGCCGTCTATGGGGTCACACAGAGTCAGACACGACTGAGGCGACTTAGCAGCAGCAGCAGCAGCTTCTGAAAGAATGCAGATATCTCAGCAGATGACAAAAGCACATGTAATATGATGGCAATCCATTCTCCTCAAGGGAAGTTTTTCCCAGAAGTAGAAACACAAGTTTTTCTCAACAAGATATTTCAGGTGCTGTAATAGGGCAATTCAAAGAGAAACAAGAGTCTCAAGAAATTATCAAGGTATTTTCTTTGGCTCCAAAAGCACTGCAAATGGTGACTGCAGCCATGAAATTAAAAGACACTTGCTCCTGGGAAGAAAAGTTATGACCAACCTAGACAGCATATTAAAAAGCAGAGACATTACTGTGCCAACAAAGGTCCATCTAGTCAAAGCTATGGTTTTTCCAGTAGTCATGTATGGATATGAGAGTTGGACCATAAAGAAAACTGAGTGCTGAAGAATTGACTCTTTTGAACTGTAGTATTGGAGGAGACTCTTGCTAGTCCCTTGGACTGCAAGGAGATCAAACCAGTCAATCCTAAAGAAAATCAGTCCTGAATATTCACTGGAAGGACAGATGCTGAAGTTGAAGCTCCAATACTTTGGCCACCTGATGCAAAGAACGGACTCCCTGGAAAAGATCCTGATGCTGGGAAAGATAGAAGGTAGGAGGAAAAGGAGATGACAGAGGACAAGATGGTTAAATGGCATCACCGAATCAATGGATATGAGTTTGAGCAAGTTCCAGGAGATAGTGAAGGACAGGGAATCCTGGCATGCTGCAGTCCATGGGGTCGTAAAGAGTTGGACACGACTGAGTGACTGAACAGCAACAACAAAATTTAGGTAACAAGATGGCCTCATCTGGAAATTACAGAACTTTTGCTTTAATTGAAAAGATGTTATTACCAGTCAGAACAGTCTTGGTGGTACAGTTTGGAACTCTGAGCTGTGTAACAGAGTTTATTTTATGTCTACTCAAGTGGCTAGCAAAACCATGATTGTCAAAAGCAAGGTATTATCTGAAATATTTATATCCAGTGTAATGAAAATGGTACTGGGTAAAAATAGTTCAGTAAATGAAAATTCTAGAAGGCATCCAGTAGTCCTTGCCACACTGGTTGGCATTAAAATCCTTCTCAGTTAGTAATCACTTTATTACTTTTCTGAATTACTTTATCCAAATGTTCAAGAAATACTGCTATGGTAATATATCTCTTGAGGTACATTTACTACTGCTTTCATATTTTCTATACTTTCATTCTTTTTAGTTTGCTATATTTTATGGCCTAAAACTTCATCATTTTTGCACATATATCCTATTTTGTCCAGTTTTTATAAGTCTTCAAAAAAATGCTCTTATGAAGGACTGCTCATATCACAGATAAAAATTAAGGTTCTATTTTTCTTCAAGACCTAGAATTTCATGTACACATTAAGATAAAACAAAAATTTCTACCTGCCTAACATTATGACCCAGACACAAGATTAGAAAGAGAAAGCAATAGCTATTGTTATCTTCTTTAGTTTAAAATAATCACTGATATTTTATTTTGGTATGCAAGTAAAAACTTGCATTGTTAGCAAGAAGAAAGAAAAAAAAAATACCTCTGTTGGGGCAAGTTGAGATTCCCACCTGTGTTTTAAAGTGCATCTATTGTAATCATGCAAACTTATATTTTACAGTAATTTATAGAGAAGGCAATGGCAACCCACTCCAGTACTCTTGCCTGGAAAATCCCATGGACGGAGGAGCCTGGTAGGCTGCAGTCCATGGGGTCACAAGGAGTCGGATACGACTGAGTGACTTCACTTTCACTTTCATGCATTGGAGAAGGAAATGGCAACCCATTCCAGTGTTCTTGCCTGGAGAATTCCAGGGACAGGGGAGCCTGTTGGGCTGCTGTCTCTGGGGTCGCATAGAGTTGGACACGACTGAAGCAACTTAGCAGCAGCAGCAGCAGCAGCAACATACAGACACTAATATTGTTTCTTATCTAAGTGATGACTGTCTAAATGCCTAAAGCAGAATTTGTTATTGAATTACACAGACCTTCCATTAAGCGCCATTGAGATTGATGCCTTTTGATTTCAACTATAAATTTAAGATCAAATGTAAGATACTTGAAGCTAATGCTATTAAACCACTCTCAGACTTTTTATTACTGGTTAGGAACATAAATTCAGCCTTGAACTCTCCTTTTAAGTCACATGACATTTATCTGATAGTGGCCACAATGTCCTCTCTGTAGGAATCTAAAGACCTGTATCTGCTAGTTATGATCAGATAGCAAAGTTCAAGGCGATGGAGGTCAAAAGTGAAATTAAACCATGAATACTGCTCACAGTAGGGAAAGGGGAAAATGGTTAAAGAAACAAAGGTGGACTCACAGGAACAAAATGTCAAAAGTGAATCTACAGAAAATGTGCAGAGGTGTACGTGCCCAGAAATAGGTATGAACAAAGGGGACAGCCCCTAAATATACTCTAGGAAACCAATGTTGGAGTCAAAGAGACCTTTATTTAACTCTAGGGTTTTCCTTTACTCTACGCTTTCAGACCTAGATTCCAGGATGACAAAGAAAAGCCATTATATCTTCTAAGTGAGAGCGCTTCCGCTATTGGAAGATAGAAGTACCAACTCTTCAGTAGTCTTATTAGTTCTAATCACATATCATGTTATTTGCCCAAAATTCAAATAGTACAAGTTGACCCTTCATTTAACCCTTCACAAGTCCAGGCATTTATCTTTGTCATGTGAATTTTTTGCCTCTTCATTTTAATAAAACAAGCCCCCCAAAAAATCAATACTGTAGATCATGACAGAGCAGTACATAATACACTGCTGCCGCTGCTGCTAAGTCGCTTCAGTCGTGTCCGACTCTGTGTGACCCCATAGACGGCAGCCCACCAGGATCCCTCATCCCTGGGATTCTCCAGGCAAGAACACTGGAGTGAGTTCCCATTTCCTTCTCCAATGCATGACAGTGAAAAGTGAAAGTGAAGTCGCTCAGTTGTATCCGACTCTTCGCGACCCCGTGGCCTGCAGCCCACCAGACTCCTCCGTCCATGGGATTTTCCAGGCAAGAGTACAGGAGTGGGGTGCCATCACCTTCTCCGTCATAATACACTGGTCCTGTCTTAATTTATAAGTTTTTTAAATTACTTTATTTTATGTAATATTACTTTACTTCTTTGGCTATAGGATTGTATTTAGGTCTGAATCAATAGAGCACATTACTGTCTTAACTAGGTATATAGTTATTTCTCTGTATAGTTTTGTATATTGAGGTAATTGGCAAATTCTTTGAGGACATATTCAATATATCCTACTACCAGGTATGATATTTTTCTGTGCCCAGCATAGAGTTTTGAATAGATGACCCAATGGTCACTGAAAAATTTAAAGCTAAATTAAAACACACACATACATCATTACCTTAATGTATCACTCTATCCAATAAATATAGAAAGCAAGTAGATCAGAAGTATATTTTATCTTTCTCAACCCACATGTTCACTCTTCTCCATGATCCCCTGATATTTTAATAAACTAGCAGTAAAATCAAACAATTTAGTAATATGCATTTTACTACCAGCACACAAGGAGCATTTCTGTCCTCAGAATTTACATGTATTTTTAACTGCATCTTCCCATTATGTTACTGATTATTTAAAATAAATATGACCATTGTGATTCAACTACTGATTTATATTTTTTAAAAAACTGAAATAAACAAGATATTTTATCTTTTCAAGGTCATCCAAATGACTGCAATGAGTTGAAAAAAGCAAGAATGTCACTCAGCTTGAAATAAAAATTATGGCTCTGAATTCAGAACAAAGGTTAGAACATTAAAGTTTCCTTTACTTCTCATGTCTGACTTAACTCTATGCTGGAAAATTAAATGTAAGATAAAAAAAATTATTTTCTCTCCAAAAATATTCTAGTTAAAAATAATTTTACTTGAATTTCTTGTGATTCTAGTATGCAGATGGCTACATAGGAGACACCACAGATGTTGGCAGCACCAAGCCTTATATTTGAACTTCACTAGCCTTATGACCTGTGACAGGGTCCTTTACTCCCTGACAAAATGCTATTGTCATTCTTGACTGTAAATGTTTAACTAAGATTGAGAACTTCTATCTTTGCCTTAAAATTTTATTCTCTTTGTTCAGCCTGGGTGATCTCATTGACTTTCATTGTTTTAACTTCTATTTGTAAGTTGGTAACAAAAATCTTGCTTGAGATTTTCAGCTTTTGTAGCATAGACAATTCCAGTCAACCTGCTCAACAGCCCCGTCTTACCTTTTTCTCCTCCTGTATCTTCCCTCAGTAGGTACAGAACTGATTGCCCTGTGATCTACTGTCTAATACACCCATTTTTTCTCCTCTGCTTCAGGTACAAGAGCAGCTGTTCATGAGATTTTAGCCTTTCCATTCTCTTGCTTAAATACTTTAGTGAATCCCAACAACTTACAAAAGTTAGTATTATGAGATTTAAATACTATCTTTTAGGACCTCTATGTACTAAACCTTGTTTACCTCTCCAATTTCCCCTCTCACCATTTCTACCCTCACTTTTTTTGCTCACACTGAGTTATTTACAGTTCTCCACAAATATCAGGATATTTCCAATTACTCTTTCTTCATGTTTCTCTATTCATTTATACCTTCCTCATCCCTCCAACTCGGAGAAGGCAATGGCATCCCACTCTAGTACTAGAAAATCCCATGGATGGAGGAGCCTGGTGGGCTGCAGTCCATGGGGTCACTAGAGTCGGACACGACCGAGCGACTTCACTTTCACTTCTCACTTTCATGCATTAGAGAAGGAAATGGCAACCCACTCCAGTGTTCTTGCCTGGAGAATCCCAGGGACGGGGAAGCCTGGTGGGCTGCCGTCTATGGGGTCACAGAGAGTCGGACATGACTGAAGCAACTTAGCAGCAGCAACAACTCTCCAACTAAATAACGTCATCTCTTCAGACACAGATCATGTGTCATCTCCTACCGAAAACAAAACTCTTCTCTAATTCCCTTTCCTCACTTGCTCTGATTAATATGCAATAAAAACCCAGTAACAATTCTATGGCAGCATACCACATTTATTTTTGAAATTATCTCTGCCTATATCTATGTTTCCTTATTTCTACATGGTTCTTATCATTTGATTCCTAAGCATGTAAGAGGTATTCAGTGAGGATCTGAAGGATGAATGAATAAATATATAATATCTGAGCTAGGCTTTAAGAAGATAAGCAAGATAGTGACTTGTGCAAGTGGCAGAAAGGTTGTTCCAGGCACTGCCACACCCTAAGCCCACAAGTGAGGAGGAAACCAGAGCACATACAAGTCAATGTAAAGTCAGTCAAAGGGAAAATGGTTCAGACAGCATGAACCATTCAGTAGCAATGGCTACTGCCACCTGGCTGTGTCCTCTCAGGGTACTTTAAAGTGTCCAGAGACCCTTCTCCAATCCAAGTAGCATTCTATACCTCAACACTTAATATGGATAATGAGAAGATTTGTTAAGAATTGCTGACTTCATACTTTACAATAAATATTATATAAAATCAACCAAAGTATCATTTCACAATCATATACCAGGAAGAATAGAGCCCTGTCTATGTCCAATTCCCACTTGATCAGGAGAAAAGTCTTGTTCATGGATTATTACCATGAATAATCTTCCTCTTGTCAGGGAACGTCTCTGGTCTGGATTTCAGCACTCTCTCATTGTCTTCATACCACACCATTCTGTGCTGACTGCTTTCATCCTTGCACTGCAGAATTTTTTCAGTCTTTGCTTTAAGGTCACCTTAAGTATTCTTTTTTTTTTTTTTTTTTTTAATCAAAGTGATGGTTAAGCTAGTTTTGTTCCTCTCTGTTATGCTCTACAAACTGTCTGGCCTGCATCACTTGGTACTGTAGACTGATTTCTTTCTATTTGGGGGGACCTGAATTTCTCTGTCTCTAATCTTAGGACATTGTGTTCTCTAGCCATCTGTTCCAGGGTTCTGCCTACACAGCAGAGATGGGGGAAATGTTTTATATCCTTCTTCTGTTGGGAAGAGTAGCTTCCAGATTGAGTGTGAACTAACAGCAGAACCCCTACTGCATGGGAATGTGGAGGCCATGACATTTCAGGTACAAAACAGTGATACCCACTCCTAAGTGCCTCAACTCTGTTCATCTCCAATAGACAACCTCATACTCAATGTTATGAAACTGAACAGGAAACATTTATGGTAGCAAAACAGAATTTATGAAGCTATTAAATTTGCAAAGTCAGATGAAGTCAAAATTCATGCAGAGTTTTAAATGAAGAGCTGCATAAAGACTGGATAATCAAATAAAGGTAATTCCATGAAAATTGTAACATCAAGACTTACTCTTACAATAGTGAGATATATCTTATTTTTACTTTCACATCGAGACTCTTAGTGGGTGCAAATGTTGTCAGTATGTAAATCAGCTTGGTCAAAAACATATCATATGCTTCAAAATTCTAAACACACTTTTCCTAAACATTAGCTGGAATTTTCCATTAAAAGGCATGACTTTTTTTTTTTTATAACCAACTACAAAAACTTTACTTTTCCAGGTTGTTTTAATACTAAAAATAAATAGCTCCTGGTCACCCATGCATTTATACAAGAGTAGTATCCACAGCAGTTATTGCTGAAGGACAGCTATACCTTCTGAAAGCATAAAAATAGGCTTGAATTCACCCTTGGAAACTTGAAAACTCATAGTGACATGTGCTATGTTTGATAACAGTGTTACTTGGCAGAACAAATTAGTGAAGTCCAATCAACATCAAAAAGGACACTGGGACATATCAGACAGAAAGTTATTTTGACACATTGGAAATGTAGTATGTATA
Source organism: Bos indicus x Bos taurus (assembly GCF_003369695.1). Taxonomy (NCBI): domain Eukaryota; kingdom Metazoa; phylum Chordata; class Mammalia; order Artiodactyla; family Bovidae; genus Bos; species Bos indicus x Bos taurus. The sequence continues at coordinate 85,630,884 of NC_040079.1, forward strand.
TTAAAAAAAAGACTCAGTTGAGCTTAATTTAATTTTATACAAATTTGATCTTCTGTAGATAAATGTGACATCTCTAATTTTCATGAGGTATCCTCAGCATTTAATTATCAGTTATTCATTGAAATGTTTTGGCTATCATGACACTTGATTGTTTTTCTTTTTGTTATTACTGGGTTCTCTGTGTAGTGTGGTAAACATATCTCTATTTCAGAGATGAAGGAAAATATCCAGTAGGGTCTTAATACTATGAAACATTAAATAAAGTATATGTAAATTACATTTCTCTGATATTATAAAATATTCACCTATTTTGTTCACATTGGTTATTTTGTCATTAGTATGCCTTGCCTTTAAACAATGTTAATAGATACTTTCTCACAAGTGTTCAAATGACTATGTAGAAATGACTAGCTCATAATAGTTTCTTTTTATACATATAAAGTTGTTACTTCAGTATTTCAATGTTCTAGGTAGAAAAACCTCAAGACAGTTTGCATACATATAGAAGAATGACTTCCATGGATATTTTCCTTTGAAAAATATCCACATATTGAAATATAATACCAATTTCAAATTTTTGCCTTGAAATGTTAAAGGCTCAGTATTAGAGAAGTTGCTCTCATTTATGATTTGGAAAACATAAAATGCTACCAAATGTACCATGATGCCAATATGAATGAATTTTTCTGACAGTGCTGAAGATAATGTGGCATGCCACCCACATCTTCTCTTTAGGAATGAAGCCTCCATCCCCCACATGCAAGGACTTCTGACTGTTGAATCAAGGAGATTCACCTCCTTGCCACCCTTGAAAGACTACAACTTCAGACCTCCAATGGGATCTAGTGAGGCCTGTGCTGAAAATACAGCCCTTTTCAAATAACCCCTCTGGCCACCCCCACTACTCTGACATTCTCACAGGAATTAAGGGTATTTCCTAGTGTATCTACTGCATGTAAATGTCTACCTTAGAATCTATTTCCTGGGGAAAATGATCTATGAAAACTAGCACCGGGAAACAGACACTAAAATGAGGTTTATGAACCATACCATCCACTGTTCCAGATACCATCCATCACTGGTGTTAGATGAAACGAAGAGTCTCTGGCCTGTGATCTTCTCCACTGGTAAACTGGATACGTTGGGAAAGGGGAAGCTCTGGTGAGTACACTAACTTAGACACTCCCAGAGTTTCAGGGAATTGGCAGTCATAATTACAACAGAGGCAGATGGTTCTTGCTGGATGCTACTGATGTATTAGAGAAAAAATATAAAAAGAAGAGTAGAGGATGATTAATTACCAATTCAAGGAAAAGTGTGACAGCTAGATAATCTCCCTGGTAAAATAGAAAAGTATCTTGTCTCCCTCATCCTGGAAGCAGTAAAGGCTAGGGATCAGACCCAGAATTTAAGAGTAGTAAAGCTCTCAGGAAGACTCAGTTCTCACCTCCAGCAAGTCTATTATGCCAAGGTCAGATTCATTGTTGGGAAGGAGTGGGAATCTAAGATTAAGTTTGGAAAATCTGAATTTCCAGACCAATAGCCCCATGCAAGCCACAGCCCTCTGGTCCTTCACAAGTGACTCTCTTTGCTTAAGTTAAAGGTTGGTGCTCCTTCTACTCACCAGAACATCAGGTTAGAATTTATTTATATGAGGGCATTATACATGATGCAAACAATAAATTCCAAGCAAGGACATTGGAGACAGATGTTGACACTGTATTAGGATGGCTCTTAGAATCACAGAAGAAGCAATGACCCATACTCAGTGAAATAAAAATGACAAAAATATCATGGAAAATTGTGGAAGAGTTCAAAAGGCTCAGAGATTAGACATGCTAGAGTAGGTATACTATGCAAAGTCAGAACAAATGTCCACCAGATAACTATATTTCACAGAGAAGACACAGAGGAGCCTCTGTTTAGCAAAGTGCTAAAAAATGTGTTTGTGAGAAGGGTACCAACCAGCATTATTAGGAAGCTCGGTGGTGGCTGTCATCTGTAGGATAAGGAGATCAGTAGGAGATGCTGTTACAGAAACGACTCCCCTGACAGCAGGGGATGGTATCATCTCCCAACCAGGAAGGCCATATGGTGTCACTTAACCATCAGAGACAAAGTTGGAGCCATGATCCTAATGAGCAGCAAGGCTGAACAAGCAGTCAGCATGGCCTGACTCATAAAACCTTAGAGATGGTTAATGGAACACAGTGTCCTTGGGGAAAGACAGTGTTTTGCTCCATCATCACAAAGAAATGAAAGATGGATGGTCAGGAGACTCAGAGTGGCTAGCCTTATAAAGCTCACCATCTCTAGCAGAGGATCCAGGCCTGAGCCAGTTTGCAGATCCAGAACCCCTTGATTAAAGGGCAGCTCAGGTCTAATGTAGGGTGGCTCAGTCAGTGAAGAATATGCCTACAATGTAAGAGACTGCCTGCAGCACAGGAGACCTGGGTTCGATCCCTGGGTCAGGAAGATCCCTTGGAGAAGGGAACAACAACCCACTCCAGTATTTTTGCCTGGGAAATCTCATGGACAGAGGAGCCTGGAGGGCTACAGTTCATGGGGTCATAAAAGTCTCTGTCTTACTATATAAAGGGTATGTAGTAAAATTTCCTCCGGCATTTTACCAAAGGAACCTTTGGCCATCTACGAAAGTAACTTCACTTTGAGGAAAAAGAGAATAGGTGGATTTGATTTATGACTCTTAGACAAAGTGCTTGAGCCGACAATTACGGTTACATCCAGGTAACTGAAGTGTCAACATATCCATTCCCTGTCTCCACCTCTGTTATCTGAGAGAATGTGGAAGCCAGGCAGTAACTGTCCTGGCCTGGATCTGGCTTCAGTCTAGGTCTACCAATGTATTTTATGGTAATTTCCTTGATCCCTGAATGTATAATTGAAATGGATTCCCACACTGGTTCCATGGTTTGTGAGGTAGGAGTTATTAAAGAAGGGACAGCCAGATAGGAGCCTCTGAAACTCAACCCCCTCCCAGCCAAGATATTAAGAAGCTAGATTGTATCTCAGGAAGAATTATCTAAATATTTAAAAGGTGACTCGATGGACGTGAGTCTGAGTGAACTCCGGGAGTTGGTGATAGACAGGAAGGCCTGGCGTGCTGCGATCATGGGGTCGCAAACAGTCAGACACGAATGAGTGACTGAACTGAACTGAACTGAAAGAGCTTTTGGTCCCTTCATGTCATCATTTATTCTCCACACTGGCTCTCACACCAAACAGATCCTGAAGGATGAGAGTGGACTACTGCAAATTCAGTCAGGTAATAGTCCCAGTTGCAGCTTCTGAAACTGATGTTCTATTTTTGCTAAATCAATAGACCCGAGGTAAACTACCATTAATATGAAGAATGCACTCTTTCCTCGTACCTATTAAAAAGCAGTTCACATTGACATGGGATTGACTACAGTATATATTTTCAAGTTTCCCCCAGGGTTAGGTTTACTCTCCTGCACTTTGTTATATTGTCTGAAGTTCTCTACTACGTTAAATCAACCTCAGAATATTACGTGAGTCCCTACATCAATGACAACATGTTTGTCAAACAAGGTTACTTGTTCATCAATTTGGTTAATTAAATGAACTGAAAGCAAGTTAATCAAACCAAAATACACTTTGTACTAAATATGTTGGAGGCCTCCATGAAGTACATACACTGTACAAGGTTTTTAATCAGTGAACTTTTTCTATGTCCTGTGGTCTGGGGCATTCTTGGACATGTCCTTTGTAAAACATGGATTATCACCTCTCCCACTGCTAAGGAAACAAAACCTGGCTGGACTCCAGGATTTGCTCCAAATACAGTAAAGGATGTCCTATGTCCTGGATTACATAGAAGGCTGCCAGCACCAAGGGGACCAAGAAGAGAACAGACCTCCACAGCAGGCCCAGCTTTCAGTACAGGCCTGTCTGCCTCTTGTGCTACAGGATCCAGGAGACCCTATGGCTTCAGAGGTATATATGATAAGAAAAGATGCCATGTAGAGAATTATCCAGCAGTAAAATTACAACACAGACTGCTAGAGTCCTTGATAAAGGCCATGCCATCTGTGGCAAAGAGTTAAATAGCATTTGAAATGTAACCTGTATTGGCCTTCTGGGCCTTGATGGAGATAAGGCAAATGACCATGCAGCCAGAGGACCTCATAATGGGTTGCATTCTGTCCTATTGTAAGGGGGCACCCAACCATAATCCCTTGTAAGATCAGATGGAACCTGTGGGATAGGGCAGAAGCAGGTACAGAAGGCACAAGGGTCTGTTCATAAATAGTTGAAACAGATTTTGGCCTGTCTCTCAGCTCACTATAACTAAATCAGGAGGACCCCTTAAAACTAGATGATGGAGGGGGAAAAAAAAGTCACTCTGGAATCATAGATAACATCAGCTCAGTGTGAATCTGAAAGAAAATCTGCTAATGCAGGTTATCATCATCCAGAGATGGCTATGAAAGTCAGTCATAGGGAAGAGTCTTTGCAATGACCAGAGCTTCAGACAGGATAGACCATCCACTTTGTGTGGGGAAAATGGCCTGGATTAAGAAGATTTATAACCTGATAGAAAGCAGAGACTGACTTGGCTATTGGGTCATGGATGTAAAAAGATAAAGGCTGGAAGACCAGGAGGTCTGGAGAAAATGTTGATATATAGATCCAAATGAACTTGTTTATATTATATGTTAAAGGCTATCCAAGAGTATCTACCATAGAAATGACACCAATAACACAGACACAATGGCTCAGCCACTTGGTATCCACCAGCTTCTGTTACTGGCCATCACAATGCTCTGGATTCATGAATAGTAGCATGGGGTCTCATTCATTAAGGCTGATTTCACTACTACCGGTGTTGAATATCTTGAGTTTCAGCAACAGAGACCAAATCCCAGGTCTCAAAATACAGTAGACATTAGTAACTATTTAATAATTGGCTGTCAGAGGAAAAAAAGTCTTTGTCTCTGTAATATTACTATTTTCTGCATGATGAATTTGAAGTTACCAAGAGGTCACTACTGAACTTAGAGGCATAAAGAGAAGGGCACAGTCACCAGTTGAGACAAAACTAAAAGCAAACACTGCCACAGTGGCAAGCTGATTACACGGGAAACTTTTCATCTTGGAATTGAATCATCCTAACTGAGATCATTAATTATGTATATATTCCATCATTGGCTGCTTCTCATATCCACAAGGCTTAAATGAGCATTAGTATCTATGTGAAGGTCAACAGAATGTGTAAACCCTTGACATGAGATCCCATATATCATCATACTCAATGTTAAAGAACATCTTCCCAGCATAGGAAAAGTTGCAAAGGGAATATGTTCATGGAATAGAGTGATGCATCACATCAGTCCTAAAGGAAATCAACCTCTGAATATTCTTTAGAAGGACGGATGCTGAAGCTCCAATACTTTGGCCACCTGATGCAAAGAGCTGACTCACTGGAAAAGACCCTGATGCTGAGAAAGACTGAGGGCAGGAGGAGAAGTAGATGACAGAGGATGAGATGGTTGGATGGCATCATTGACTCAATGGACATGAGTTTGAGCAAACTCCAGGAGATGATGAAGGACAGGGAACCGTGGTGTGCTGTAGTCCATGAGGTCACAGGGAGTCAGATACAATTCAGCAACTGAACAACAACAAATCGCATACCATAGAGAAGCTGCTGGCCGGTCAGAACAATAAAATGGACTTCTGAAGGTGCAGCTACCTGCTTAGAAATTATCATCCTTCAAGTATGAGGCATCATCCTCTCGGTCTTAGAACACACCATACACCTCAGTTACAGTTTTATTTCTTTAATAGGTTGAATGCATGGAATCAAGAAGATGGATGTAGAAGAGATGGCCGTTTTTAAGAGTTCTCATTTTCTTTTTGGGGAAATTGGTGCTTCTAGTGACTGAAAGTCTATGTTCTGCAGTTCTGGATGCCTTATTCTCCCAGAAAGTAAATGTTTCCACAAGGGGACTCAGCAAGAGCCCCACTGAATTGCAGATTCTCATTCTCCACCTGCAGAGATGACTGTCTGCTGAGCTCATAGCTGAACTGCCCCCCAAGAAAGGTTTCTGCCTCACCAAGGTTACACTTTCTTCTTAGTCTGCATCAAACATGCTGACAACCTGACCTCAGTTTGGGCCATCTCAGATCCAGAGTTTCACTTGTGCCTGATTAAGCCTCTGCTGCAACCGTCCAACAGTTCACCTCCTCCCCTGTACAAGCCTGTTCCCCTCTCTCTGTCACAGATATTGGTTGCTTATTCAACCACTTGCTTGAGAATCTCCATTTTAGCACCTACTTCCAGCCAAAACCAAACTCTGATGGTACCATCAATCTCAATCTCATTTTCAAAAACTTGTCCCAAATTCTCTACATTTTTCTGGCCACTTCATACCAAAGTTCAAAGACTTTTTTTTGTATTATTCTTTCTTATTCTTACTCTTAAAAAAATACTTGAAGCAGTGCTCATACAATCTGGCACTCAATTTTCAGAGTACATTTATATTTTCTAAAAATGATCATTTCATCAGAAGCAAATATCCCCTCTGACTAAAATTACCCTATTCCCCTACCACCTCATCACAGAACACAGTCTGACTTCTCAGTAGATCTGAGTGTTACAAAGGGAAAACAACCAAAGCACTACTGTTAAATTTAAAACAAAATCATCTACCTTTTAGCCAAGTTCCACATGTCATCTCTTGGTCTATAATTGTATCACTATAAATAGCAGTTTCCTGATTCCTCTCAAATTGCTCCAAAGATTAATGTACAGGTTTTCTTATAATTTTAACAAAAATAGAGGCGGTGAGGCCTTCTTCCCTTTTCAAATGTGAAAAAGTCTTTTGTGAATTATAAAGACTATTTGACTGTTTAACACATCATTAAATCTTTATGTACTTTTAGAACTTCCTGAAAAAAAAAATCTACTCACTTTTCAAATCCATTCAGGATATAAGTACTGCTAAAATAAATAGGGTGTTAAAATAAAACTCTAACTAGGCCATTATATTGGTGAGATAAACAGTACTGCCAGGTAAAATTTCTCTTGTTAAATTGGTCTTTATTTCCTAAACCTCTTACTTTTCTTTCTTAAAGTTGTCCAGCACCATGAAAATTCACAGATTCCAGGTACCGGTTTTGTTTTTTCTTTCATTTTCCCCTCTAGTTTCAAAAGGATTGCTTCTATAGCAAAGAAGCAATATTCCAGCTGGCTCCTAAACCATGTATTTTAAAGTTGTTTGGAAAACTAGAAATGGGTCACAAGACAATTTTTTCACTGTATCCATTACAGTGTCCAGATAACAAATTAGTTACAGAATCCAAGGTGCTTCTTGACACGTCAATATGTGGTTATGAACAAGATATACTTGAGCAAGGAATCAATTTCACTGCAAATGGTACATTATAGTATCAATATCTCAAATCAGTCTCTATCTCCATAACTCAGCTTTCTTCCCAATTTGTCCTTAATGTCTCTCAATTCTAATGACCAGCAAATTCTAAAGTCAATTACAGAATTCATCTCCCACTTTTTTCTCCAATATTGCATACATTATTCCCACCACAGATGTAACTGCTATGTCATTTTTAAAACACATTAGAGTAACTTGAGTTTAGAGTAAATTAATCAAATTATAATTGGCCTTAACATAAAATCAACATCCAACACATGCAGGGTTGAAAAGAGGAAACAATGTTTACATTTTAAGACCAACAAGTTCACAATTTGTAATATGACATGCACTGAAATATATCATTTAATGTGTATTTAGGGAAATTAATCACTGCAGATGGTGATTGCAGCCATGAAATTAAAAGATGCTTACTCATTGGAAGGAAAGTTATGACCAACCTAGACAGCATATTAAAAAGCAGAGACATTACTTTGCCAACAAAGGTCCATCTAGTCAAGGCTATGGTTTTTCCAGTGGTCATGTATGGATGTGAGAGTTGGAGTATAAAGAAAGCTGAGCACCGAAGAATTGATGCTTTTGAACTGTGGTGTTGGAAAAGACTCTTGAGAGTCCCTTGGACTGCAAAGAGATCCAACCAGTCCATCCTAAAGGAGATCAGTCCTGGGTGTTCATTGGAAGGACTGATGTTGAAGCTGAAACTCCAATACTCTGGCCACCTGATGTGAAGAGCTGACTCATTTGGAAAGACCCTGATGCTGGGAAAGATTGAGGGCAGGAGGAGAAGGCGATTACAGAGGATGAGATGGTTGGATGGCATCACCGACTTGATGGACATGGGTTTGGGTAGGCTCCGGGAGTTGGTGATGGACAGGGAGGCCTGGCGTGCTGCAGTTCATGAGGTCACAAAGAGTCGGACACGACTGAGGGACTGAACTGAACTGAACTGAGGGAAATTACATTTAGCAAAACAAATTCTTTATTTCCTTGAATGCCTTTCTGTTTCTCCTCTCTCTTCGTCTCTTTCTGCCTGCCTGCCTGTAGGTGTAATATTTCTTTTGGGACCTCAAACATAGCACTGTGTGAGACCTGTAGAAAGCCTTTGATAGGAAATCAATAAGTAATTGAATTCAAAATTGACTGAACTTAAAATAAGCTACAGCAATAAACCTATATCAGCAGAAAGGCAAATCTATTTCCCAAACAAGATCAAAGAAGCACAGCAACTCCATTATGTGACCTCACTGAAAATTAAAACAATTAAGAGGCTCACAGAGTAAGATATAAAAATACATTTTGTAACTTTGGTAGAATTCTTTGGGAACTAGAAGATCTTTGAACAAGATGAGGTATATCTGAAGAAAACTTTATACTTTTTCTCTTATTATAAATTATAAATAATCTCACACTAGATAAATAGTAAACAATCCTCATATTAAAAAAAAAAAAAAAACACAGACTGATACTGCAAGAGTGTAATTCAAAATATATAGTACTTGATAGGAAGTCTGGCTAACTCACAAGATTTGAAGAATATCTATTCACTCAGAAGTCACTTTTCAACAGTCCCCGGAATCCATGGCAGATTGAAGAGAGCTAGTAAAGCGAGAAATGAACAGGCCTGAAGCATTTAAAAATGGAAGTGACAAGTTACACCAAACTGAGCACTATAATAGCTTTCTTATAGTGCATGACAGTGGGAAGTATCTTTTACTCAAGATTCACTATGGTTGACTAGGAATTTCAAACCCTGGTATGGGTTCATGAGATTAAGAAATTCCACTTGACTTTCAGTTCACTAAGTAAACCACTTGTCCTCTGCTTCCTCTGTTCACCACCTTTATAAACTCATGATAATCTCCTCTTCCTCTGCATTTTAACAGACGATATGAGGTTTCAGAATTTAGGGGGGGAAATATCTATCAATAATGACAAAACATTGTCATCATCCTTAAGTGAATTTGGTCTTAAAGACATCATTAAGGTATCTGTAGCTCTCTTTGGAATCTACCACAAGCTCATCGTAAGCTGATGCTTTGTTATTGCTGTTTATTTTGCCTGCCTTTCCCTTATTTTATACCTGATGAGGATTCACAATAATGTGAGAGACTTCTAACTGAAGACTTAGTCCTCTGCCTCACAATTTATCTTCTCCATCCACACTGTACCGGGGGAGAAAAAATAAGCACTAGGAAACTACTCATAACTACAAGAACTATTGACTGCTTCATTTATGTATCCACTAGACACCTAATATCTGTTCATTCATGAAGGCTTCTTTCAGACATTGTTAATACACAAATGAATATGGTAGTTTCCTCATGCTGAGTTCTCACAACTGGTAGCCTGGAGATCTCTAAATTATACTCTTCTCAATTCCTGGGAAATAATCACCACCAACCTCTCACTCAGGACCACTCAGTCTGGGAAACATCAGCTTTAATAACAGACCTAGGACTATACTTTACGAGGCCGTTCTGGCTTTTTATGAAAAAACCAGTCTTCTCCTTCCTGACACTTAGCACTGATGTAATTCTATTATTATTTGTACATTTTCTTTATAGGAGTCCCACCTTGTCTGTGAGGGACAGGTTCCAAGACCACCAGTGGATACCTGAAACCATGGATAGTTATCAAACCCTATATATACTATTTCCTACACATACATAACCTATGATTAACTTATAAATTAGGTACAGCATGAGATTATCCAAATTGCCAGCCAGCCGCCTTGGGGGCCATTATTAAGTAAAATACAGATTACTTGAAACATAAGTACTGTGGTACCCTGAACAGTTGATGTGGTAACTAAGAAGGCTGCTAAGTGACTGATGGGAAGAACATGCTTAACAGAGGGGTGACTGACATCCCAGGCAGGATGAAATGAGATGTTGAGAGATTTCATCACACTACTCAGAATGGCACACAATTTCAAGTTTATGAATTATTTATGGAATTTCCCATTTTCAGACCATAGTTGACTATGGATAACTGAAACCATGGAAAGAGAAACTGGAGAAGGGGGAACTACTGAATTGACATGTTTCCTAAATTTAATATAAGTTCCATGTTGGAAAGGGGCCTTGTGTCTTCTATTCACAGTGAATCCCACAGAGACTCAATACTGTGTATGAGCCACAAAAAGTTAATTCATGAGTTAATTATGACTCCACAGAGTTACTTGAGACCAATTATCATTTCAGAGAGCTTTGATTTACTAAAATCTAAAATCTTGATTCTTAATTCCACATTTAATTTCAGAATATAATGGAACCACCCCCAGTACCTAATGTTTCACTGTTCTTTTATTAAAGTAGATTCAGGTCTCGGTTCTGGAAGTTTGCCCAACTCTTCACAATAGAACAATGATTAGTACCTTATTCACATGCTAAAGAAATGAACATCATACTTCATAAAATCAAAGATACAAAAAGTTACTCCATCTTTGGGAGCTTCTATTTTGCCTGAAAAGGTAGGGACCAAAAAAAAAAAAAAACAGTTTCAAGGTCTTCACAGTATAGAGCATGAGAAATTTAAACCTATCCTTATATTTTTTCTAGGAAAACACATGTTTTACTTATGAAGAAAAACTGGGAACACATATCTACCTTTATATGAGAGTGTCTCCAAACCCTATCTTAAGGCATTCTCTATCCACTTTACATTTGCCTGTGGCAATGCATCTTACAGGATGATTTTTCTGCAAGAAATCTTCAGGATAATAACCAAATTTACCCCCATACCCTTCCAATTATAAATTATTAAAAGCAAATATACCCTTAGGATATAAATTTCAAAAGCATTAATGAATTAGACTAAATCATTTTTTCTTTTTTATTTCAGGAAAGATACTTCATCTGTGTTTTCTAATTATATTTTTGGTCACCCTTTTTCAGCTTTCTTCAAAAATACTCCTTTTTTCTAAGAGCAACTTAATGTTTATGTTCTCTTAGATTCTGTCTTGGCAATCCTGTTAAATTTCATTTTTATTTACCAAATACCCACTTTCTCTCCTGGCAGAGAATTGTACTTCTCGGCCCCTCATAAGTCAGAACCTGTGACTTGCTTTGATCATGGAAATGTGAGCAGAAGTTTGATGCGTTACAGGCAGAAGAGATAAGGATCCCTCCATGCTTCACCCCATTCTCTTTTCCCTCTGCATAAGGAAAAATTAAGTGCCAAATACAAGCTGTTCAAGAGGGCTGTGTCCCAAAGATTTTTTTAAAAAGTCAAATCCTACCCACCATAGATATGTAACAAAGCAGAGAAACAAATCTTTGTTACTGGGAATCATTGAGATTTGAGGGCGTTGTTACGATGGCACAACCACATATGCAAGGACTGACAGAGCTTTCCACTCTGTTCCTGCTCTCTAGCTCTGTATCATAGCTTTAGCTGCCACCTATATGTTCATTATTTCCTCCTCAAAATCTTCACCTCCACCAGAACGATCACCTAATCACTAAATGCATTTTCTACATGCCTCCTGGACAGTTACACCTGGGTGCTCTTCAGGCAATTGATAATCATGACCCAAACTAAATTGCCATTTTTCTTTCAAAAATGTCATCTGCTTTCCTTTCCTCTAATATTACTCATCTGTGAGAGTCATCCTCAACTGCTGTCTCCCTCAACTCCACTCCACATCCAATGGATTGCCAAGTTTTGTCAGTTCTGCAACCCAAACAGAATTTATGCCATTGTCTTCATCTCAATGCCAACATTCTGATTTAGAATCTCATCGTTCATTTCCTATGATTTAAAACAACCCAGATTGTCTCCGCTTCCAATCTTGCACAATCTCGGTTTATCCTCTAAATTTTCACCAGCATGGTCTTTCTAAAATTCAAATGTTATTCTATCATTTCACTGCACAGAATCCACCAAAGGAAACCAAGCATTCTTTACAGTGTTCAAACCATTTGCACAGCATTTGAGATTCCTGAGGATCTGACTCCAACCCACCTTTTATTTTTACCTACAGATATATGCCCACATTCATCTTCCCAATTTGCCAAGCCTCTTTCTGAGGCATCATGTTCTTTAAAATTTCCATTACTTTTCTCATTTTTGTCTATTAGTGTTGCTTTGCTCCTAACACTTGAGTGGCTAACTCTCCTCAGTTCTCTGAGCCAAAGTCACAATTCCAGACATCACCAAAAGCAGGAAGCAGATAGAAATGGGCCTTTGTGGATCCTACTCATGTATATCTTAAAATAAAAATAGACAAAGGGATACAAATAAAACCAAAGGCTAATAGGTCATGAAAACAGATCAAGTTCAGGATCCTTAGTGAAAGTGAAAGTGAAGTCGCTCAGTCGTGTCCAACTCTTTGCGACCCCATGGACCCCAGGCTCCTCTGTCCATGGGATTTTCTAGGCAAGAGTACTGGAGTGGGTTGCCATTTCCTTCTCCAAGGAACAACTTAAAAGTATTTGGAAATCCAACTGGATAAAAATGCAAACTTTTCTACTGGATTTTGCTATTACCTGGGATGGTGGTGCAAAAGCCAGTTTGTAGTAGGTTAAAAAGTAAATAGAAAGTAAGACTTGGAAACACGAAGTACAGACAACTCTCCTAACAAAGTGCAGAGCCTTTAGGACAGAGAGACATGGTTCAAGGTCTAGAAGGGACAATACGGGAAGAGAGACATATCCTCAGTTTAGAATTTCAGAGGAGTTGGAGACACATTAGTTAGACACGTTAGCTGCTAGGGGAAATTAGAATGAAAGGCAATTCTTTTGAAGGGAACAGGGGTTTCTGAAAGTGGAATGTTACGTAAAGATGGACTTGCTTAGAAACAAATATTGCTTTGCCAGGGGAAGAGGAGAAGCACGGGAGAGAAGTTATGTTTAGTCACATCTAGATTACAGTGAGAGCAGCTCAACGATGCAGAAATATCCTACAGATTTGAAAATACTGGTGGGATGACAGATGAAAGGTCACAGGTGACCTTTTGTAAATCACATCCATTGATTTCCTAAGAAGCCAAGACCAAGAAACAATCAGGTTGTTCTCTGAGTGATGAAGCAGAATTGGATTTATCACATTACAACCTACATTCCAAAACAATATTTTTAATATAATTTCACCAAGAATCCTTGACAAAGTCATTTGACTACATAAAATGAATTGTCTGTCCTCAAAACACTGAATGATACATGACATCTTATTTGAATGATGTGCAGAGCTGGACAATGTATAAACCATGCAAATATATGGAGAAACAAAGAGCCACAATAAATCCTTGACAGATATTAGAATCAGAGATGGATATTATGAGGCAACATCATTTGTTTACATTTTTATTTTTGCTGAAAAATAGTCATATTTGGGAGTGTAGAATCAGCTTTCCTTATTGGAGTCACTAATTCCTTTGAAATTAATTTCCCTTTGCTAAGCTGACCTAACAAATTGGGATCCCACCCCCAGTATGTATAGATGTGTTGAAGATTAGTTAGATATTGTTTATAAAGAACACAGTCTCCTTAGCAGGAATTATTCTATAGGTATAAATTGTGAACTTATGTACTAACAGCAGAAAAAGAAAATTAAATGCTAGCTATTGCTTTGGGGGAATATTATTTCTAAGAGTTCAGAATTGTTTCTAATTAAAACTATCTTTCCTTAAAGCAAGTTTCTAGAGATTCAGTAGGTTCCTTCTGCCTAAGAAATATTAAAAACTCTGTGTTAGCAGACCACCCCTGACCTTGGATCTTTAGACTGGAGTATGTTACAAGTACTTAGGTTTGATGCTATAATATCTTCGCCATATTTTATTGTATTGAATTTCTCTACACAATTTGGATTTTTTCTTAGAGATGTAATAAAAATTTATGGGCATAGCCCATTGCTGTTACACTTCTGCATATACTGTCATTAAAGATAACACGTGAAAGTGTTTACAACATCGGAAATCCACATCATATATGAATATTCAAAGGATTTCCACCATCAGGTGGCTCACAACATTCTTGTGGTGTTTTCTATCCCCTTTTACTGATTTATGTTAGAAAAACTTACATTTCTACCATTGGGGGGCTGGAATTATAACATGTTTTTTTATGCTCTGATTAACGTTAAGACACTTCCAACATTGCAAAAAGGCATTTCTTCTGAGGTTTTAACTTCTAGTTTTCATAGCCCTTTGCAAGTCTGATTTTTTTTCATTTATTCATGCTGCCTCACTTTAATTTATTCGTGTTACTCAGCCCCAGAAACAGACGAAACAGCTTTGGACTTGTAGGAACCATTTGACCAGTTACTAGTGGACAGAGAGGGGCAGCACACACACTCAGCCCTCTGGCAGCCTGTGTGAAATGCATCAGTAGCCTCCACCCAGGAGGCAGGGTAAGTGCCCACATCAAAAAAAATATACCATTACAATGGATGCTAATAAGTCTCAGAGGAATTCAACTTGAATGAGAAAGTTCCAGTTCATTATCTTTTATCACTTACAGTCACAACAATGTGCTAAGTTATTTTCGCTAATATCTTCAGCTGAGCCATTGCACAATGCCTTTTATCTTTTGTGAAAATTATCTAGTTTTTGCAATAAATAATGCGGATAGAGACCAGACAGCTATTTTAAGATGAGCATTTTAATGGTTAGGTCAACTAAGTAGAGCATGTTAAAGATCAGAGAGACTTTTTTAGACAATGACTCACAAAAAATAATGGAGAGTCTAAAATGGTAAAAAGAAAAGAAAAAAAAAAAGTAATCACCTGGTATAAGAAAAGAAGTAGTAAAGTCAAAAAATCATCTCAGATGCAGGATATACTTGACAATGGTATAGAAAAAATGTAAACCTATAGTTAGCTTTTATATATTTCTACCCAATTAAAACACAACCATGACGTGTATTCACCTTCCCTGGAAGGCTAATAATGTGGCACCTAAAGCAATATTCCCCACCCATATCCCCCTGGGATTGACCACAGTGCGAGGGCTGTGTGGAGGAAGGCCAGAAACATTGCTTACAAGAGGTACTTAGGAATTTAGAGATTGAAGGTGAATGCCTAGGTAATTCTTTTAAAATAGACCCCAAAAATGTTACATTCCTGACTCAAGTCAATTCAAAACAACCATTTAAATAACATACATAAATTATCACACCACTGCATTTTGTATAGTTAAACACAATTCTTGGTGATATTTTCCATTTATGTGGCTCCAGTATGTTTGTTTTCTCAGACTCACTACCCAATTTAAAGAAGTAGCCCCCCTCTAGATGGAGAGGTTACTTCAACCCTTACTTTCTTTTTTCTTAATATTTCTTATCTGAAATGCTATCATCTGTGTACTTGCCAGTTTGGCTACTTTCTGTTCCTCTCCCCTTCTCAATAAAGTCAGCTATAGGATATAGACATCGGTTTTACTCACCCCTGCAGTCCAGCTCCAAGAACAAGGTTGGCCACCACAGAAGATGCTCATGTCATTCATATAATTACCCCATTTCAGTTAGAATTTTTAAAATGTATGCCTTTCAATTGAATTGAAAATACACCCCCCCATACACAAAAAAAAAAGTTTGCCATTTTACAATGAAATGAAAGAGAAAAAGTAAACAAATTTATTACCCCAGTAAAACATTCCTTCTACATTTAATCTTAAATGTCTTTGAGCTGACCCATCTCTGGGGAACACAGCTTCTGCTTTTGCTGTGTATTTGTGGATGTGGGTTAGAGTTGGGCACGATTTATGAAGCTAACTTCTCCAATACTTAATATCATCATAAAATGTTAGACCAAAATCATTGTGATCAGCATCCCCGCACCACCGCTGATGGGTAACTTCACATAAGGGAATGAAGGCATTAGTCATTGATGAAACCTCACTGTGATCTTTTTGGGAGCTGCTCAAGTGCATGCCTCTGAATCTTTACTGCTGATTTCTCTGTAGAACTTACCTTAGTGGCTTTATTCAGTTTCAATGAAACTTAGTATCAGAAACACTTGTCAAACATATGACTAAAGTCATAAATACAGTACCATCAAAAATGAAAGAAAAATAATAACACAGGATGGATATCATTTATGTCAATTTAACATTTAAATTCCCAAAAATAATCAAAAGCTTTGAGAATCTGGTGGACAGCAAGGAGATCAAACCTGTCAATCCTGAAGTATATCAACTCTGAATATTCACTGGAAAGACAGATGCTGAAGTTGAAGCTCCAGTACGTTGGCCACCTGATGTGAAGAGCCAACGCATCGGAAAAGACCCTGATTCTCGAAAAGACTGAGGGCAGGTAAAGAAGGGGGTCAGAGTATGAGATTGTCGGATGACATCACCAACTCCATGGACATGAGTCTGAGCAAGCTCCGGGTGATGGTGAAGGACAGGGAAGGGAAGCCCAGCATGCTGAAGTCCATGGAGTCACAAAGAGTCAGACATGACTGAGTGTCTGAACAATTAACAACAACAATTAAATTCCCAAATATAATCAGAAGTTTTACCTTTATGAAAGCCTCTGGGAAGACCTGGGTCTCCTTTGCAACTGCTCAGCTTCCTAGGGGGAAAAGGAATGAAAGAATCAAAGACGGAAGGGGAAGCAGAGATAGAAGCAGGGGTTAGTCAGCTGTTGTAGAACCAGTTCCAAACACAGGGGGAGATAACTGCCTTTGGGAGGGCAATTCCACAGAAGGTCCTGATCTAGAAACCTCCCCATCCCCTCAGCTCTCCTCATCAATGGGATGATGTTATTTTCATTTCTATGATGTCACGTCTTGGCTCCCTGTTAATAGTAATAGATCCTGGAGTAATAGGGAGGAATAAACCAGAAAAATAAGAAATATTGAGTATAAAATACAGGGGGTGGTGAGATTCAAAAGACCACTTCATACAAAACAATGTGTTAACTTTTCTGTCCTCCCTTTCCTTTCCTTAAAGCCAAGCAGTGAAGAAAGTGCTAGTGTTGCATTCAGCTTTTTCATTTGTTTTGTTCTCTTCCACATACAGGTCTGCTTAAAAAAGTAATGCATGTAAGAATTTCACTGCAAATAAAAGTTACAACACAATTACAGTATGTCTAGCCTTCAGCCATTTCCAGAGCTTGAAACAAAATGCCATTAAATTTTACCTAACCTTTTGTTACTTAAAGTAGATAGTTCCTGCCTGCCCCCAAACACACGCAGTTTTTCATTCTTTCCAAAATTCAGTATTGTGTCTAAACTAGTGAAAGTGAAAGTGTTAGTCTCTCAGCCATGTCTGAATCTTTGAGACCCCATGGACTGTAGCCCACCAGGCTCCTATGTCCATGGAATTCTTCAGGCAAGAATACTGGAGTGGGTAGCCATTCCCTTCTCCAGGGGATCTTCCCACCCCAGGGATCTAAACTAACCAGTCATGAAAATGTAACTTCATGAATGGGATTTAGCTTGTATCTCTATAACAGCAGGCTTCCCAGGTGGCACAGTGATAAAGAATCCACCTGCCAATGCAGGAGACTCAGGAGACATGGGTTTGATCCCTGTCTCGAGATGATCCCCTGGAGAAGGAAATGGCAATCCACTCCAGTATTCCTGCCTGGAGAACACCATGGACAGAGGAGCCTGGTGGACTGCAGTCCAGGGGATGGCAAAGAGTCAGATATAACTGAGCAGTCTATAATAGCAAAGTATTACCAATGAAGCAAATAAGGATTTGAACTTTTGAGGATTATTTTATGGGGATCCTAACGATGTGAGAGTTGGACTGTGAAGAAAGCTGAGCATCGAAGAATTGATGCTTTTGAACTGTGGTGTTGGACAAGACTCTTGAGAGTCCCTTGGACTGCAAGGAGATCCAACCAGTCCATTCTAAAGGAAATCAGTCCTGGGTGTTCTTTGGAAGGACTGATGCTAAAGCTGAAACTCCAGTACTTTGGCCACCTCATGCGAAGAGTTGACTCATTGGAAAAGTCTCTGATGCTGGGAGGGATTGGGGGCAGGAAGAGAAGGGGACGACAGAGGATGAGATGGCTGGATGGCATCACTGACTCAATGGACGTGAGTCTGAGTGAATTCCTGGAGTTGGTGATGGACAGGGAGGCCTGGCGTTCTGCAATTCATGGGGTTGCAAAGAGTCAGACATGACTGAATGACTGAACTGAACTAAACGATAATGTAATATTTTTAGAGAATTGTAGAAGGGAAAGAGAAATGATGGAGACACAGAGACAGTGAAAGAATGAATCCAGGCCAAACATGAACAGAAGCTCAAAATAGTTGATTTTTTTCCCTTTGTAACTTCCTTCCAAAGCCCTCCTGTTTTATTTGCACCTCCTCTCCCTCCATTGTCTGCAGCCCAGCCTTCTGGAGACAGAAGTGACCTAATGTTCACCCTCTATGACACATCTTCTAGAGAAGCCTTGGGAGAAAATGGAATGAACTGTTTAGTAGACAGTCCTTTGGACAGCAAGGAGATCCAACCAGTCCATCCTAAAGGAAATCAGTCCTGAATATTCATTGGAAGGACTGATGCTGAAGCTGAAACTCCAATACTCTGGCCACCTGATGCGAAGAACTGACTCATTTGAAAAGACCCTGATGCTGGGAAAGATTGAAGGCAGGAGGAGACGGGGATGATAGACGAAGAGATGGTTGGATGGCATCACTGACTCAATGGAGATGAGTTTGAGTAAACCGGGAATTGGTGATGGACCGGGAGGCCTGGCGTAATGCAGTCCATGGGGTCACAAAGAGTCGGACACGACTGAGCGACTGAACTCAACTGACTGATAAACTCGGTGTGTTATATTTGCCATATTACACAATTACAAATTCTGGATTGGTCATTACACCCATTTCACAGATAGGAAAGCTGAGGTTTCGTAATTTGTTCTTTGTTACCCAGCTTTCCAGTGAAATATCTGGCTTCAGGTCCTGTTTCATTTGACTTTAGAATGTGTCTTTTCAGTGCAGTGCGCTGTCTCTCTACCTCCTTACCCAGACTTGCGATCGGCCAGCAATTGGACTGAATGAACTAGTTCCACCAGAGCCTGAATAATGAGTGAGACTTAATACACTTTCCCTCCAAGGAGTACACATATTTACACAGGAGAAAACACCCTTGATTAATGAAGGATTTCCTAAGGTAAAATTTCTAGGCTACGCATCACTTTTCTGATCAAGTGGCATCAGGGCTGAATGCTCCACTGGCTTTATTCGGCAGGTTGTGGCTCTCAAACAATCAAGTATATTTAGTCCCAACAGACAACTAGGCATTGTGCGCCACAGTTTTGTTTTGTTTTTTTTTCCAGTGATTGTTACTGGCAGGCTTTGAAGCAGTTGCTCTAACATTTGGGAGAGCAGTGTTTGCAGAAGGAATTTGGTTCAGTTCTTAATAAATGCATTTGTCATGTTTCTAATTTTCTTTCTGTACCCTTCAAATGCAGTTGCTTCCAGCCTGAAAACAAGATAACCTCAGTTTGATGTTGTCATTGTCTCTCTTGTTTCCTGTAGGATATCTGAAGAGAGAGAAGCAACATGAATTCTTGGCAGTAACAGGCTTTTCCAAAGGTGTTAATGCCTCACATTCTGAGGCTGTTTGAACTGCTTTAGTCACACAACAAGAGTAATAAATTAACCTCACTTTGTAGCTACCACCTCAACTACAAATGGTGCTCCTACCAGCATCTCTCCGAGCAGCTGTCTAGAGCAATAAGCTTCACATATGCCAATAGTCTAAGAGGTAAGGTCAAGTTCCCAAGCCAAAGTTCCTGACCTTGAACCTCCATCTGTTAACTCAAAGCTTTGTGGAGTCTATTCACCCACTTTGTTTCTAGTGCATGAGAAGGGAATAAATATAGTACCCACCCAATTACTCATATGATTGAATGAGCAATGCCTATGAAGTGCACAAAAGAGTGCCTGAAATGCTCTCTTATATGGGAAATAGATTTGCAATTCACTTAGTCCTTCTGAAACATGGTATTTATTGTGCTGCATCATATATGGCAAGAAGGGATTCACTGTCATCATAGGCTGTGTGTGTGTGTGTGTGTGCATGTCTGTGTGTTAGTTGTTCAGTTGTTTTCAACCCTTTGTGACCCCATAGACTATATAGCCTGCCAGGCTCCTCTGTCCATGGAATTTTCCAGACAAGAATACTGGAGTGGGCTGCCATTCCCTTCTCCAGGGGATCTTTCCACCCAGGGATCAAACCCGGGTCTCCCTCACTGCAAGCAGATTCCTTACCATCTAAGCTGCCAGTCTTTAGACTATGAAAAAACAGGATTCATAGGAGGCTACTAGAAGAGCACATGTTTGGCACAGCATTCACTACTCATAGGACAAAGCAGATCAGTGATCGAAGCTGGCAGAGTTCTTCAACTGCATGAAATGGGGACTTGAGAAAAGAGAAGGCTGGAGCAGAATGAGAACCCAAGTGCCTTCTCAGAACCAAAGAGGATAACATGCCATGAGACCTTTAAGAAGAAAGTCAGAGCTAATAAAAACTTGCTAAATAGATTAGAAATGGCAGGTTGCAATGATAAAATACAATCATCTAGAAGCTGTCTCGGAGAAGGCAATGGCACCCCATTCCAGTACTCTTGCCTGGAAAATCCCATGGATGGAGGAGCCTGGTGGGCTACAGTCCATGGGGTCACTAGGAGTCGGACACGATTGTATAACTTTCAAGTAGACAACCTGAGCGACTTCACTTTCACTTTTCACTTTCATGCATTGGAGAAGGAAATGGCAAGCCACTCCAGTGTTCTTGCCTGGAGAATCCCAGGGACGGGGGAGCCTGGTGGGCTGCCGTCTATGGGGTCGCACAGAGTCAGACAGACTGAAGCGACTTAGCAGCAGCAGAAGCTGTCTGAAAAGCAAAGGTGATTAAGGCAAAGTGAGGAATTATTATAGACAAAGAAAGAATACCGCTGAGTGTACACTCTGTTTTAAATTGATTTCACTGCCCGAGGCACTCGTGAGAGTCACATTCTGAAGGACCAAACTAAGCCTTTCTCCAGAAACGTTGAGACATGATCAAATTAAAATTATAGTTGGTAAAACTCTTATTTCCAATGAGGGAAATGAATCCACTGAGAACCTGGAGAGAGAGGTATTCAAAGTAGAGACAAGCAACAGAAGAAAACATAGGAAAGTTATAGAGACAAATTCATCTGGCAGCAAAGACACTTTTCAGTGCTACTGCTTGCTGTCTGCCATCCACCATCTGTGCAGCCTGGAGTCAAGGCCATGGTGCCACTTGAAATCAATCAAACATACAACCAAATACATGAAACTTTGACCACATCTCTAGATTTAAAGATGAAAACAGTCAAGAAACAGGTTTTAAAAAATCAGGAACATTCCAGAATCTCTGATCATTCATAAAGTTCCCCATTCCTGTAAGAGCCCCATCCTACAAGTTGGCCCCAAACACACCTCCCCATGTGAACTGAACAATTTACTATATTCTGTTACATCATCAAATGTTCTCCACTAATAATCTGAGATACTAAACATCCACTGCTAAAAATGAAAATGCCTCTGGGAACGTGAAGAAACACCTCTTCAATGCTAAGCAGAGAGGAACGGTACTGGAGAACTGGAGTTCTCATCAAAGCAGGGTAGAGGTAAGAAAAAATTACAGGAGGAAAGTCAGACCTCGACACCGGTTCAGCGAGCATCCACAGGTACACAGGGCAGTAGAAGAAAGAAGCGGAAAGGAAAATAGAGAAGTACACTGTTACATTTTGCCTAAATTTTTACTTTTTCTTTGGACCATGCTTGAGTCAAGAAACTGTTCTTTCAGGCTTTCATTCTCAACTACATGACTCCAAGAATGTGGATTAGATATTTAAATCAATACTTTATTTCAGTTACCTTCACTATCAGTTATCAGGGTTCTGGACACTGCTTTCAAACCTGATTATGGCGACTTTTCTGGGAATGTATAGTAGTGAAGTTGCTCAGTCATGTCCGACTCTTTGCGACTCCATGAACTGTAACCTACCAGGTTCCTCAGTCCATGGGATTCTCCAGGCAAGAGTACTGGAGTGGGTTGCCATTTCCTTCTCCAGGGGATCTTCCCGACCCAGGGATCGAACCCGGGTCTCCTGCATTCCAGGCAGACGCTTTAACCTCTGAGCCACCAGGAAAGACTCCCTGGGAATATATACTCAATTTAAATTCACTAGAAAAAAATTTTTAATTGACAGAAGCTAGAGGAGAGCTTAAACTGTAACTGAGATGGAGGAAAATGGGTAGAGGGTCAGAGAGCAGTGGGAAAATGTTAAGGTTCAAGCCCTTATTACAGAGACAAAAACAGTCCCCTCAACCACCACAGCTACAGGAGGAGGAAATGGAGGTATGGAAAAACCTCAGCTCAGCAACTGAAGATGCCAGAGAACAGAGTTCAGGGCTGGAAGAGCTGCTGGAAATTTTAAGAATTCTGGCAACAAGAGAGCTGAAAGAATGAGGTCCAATATCTGTGTGTGAAACCTGCCCAGATCCCTGGCTGACAGCAAAATTACCCCCAT
This sequence comes from Bos indicus x Bos taurus, assembly GCF_003369695.1. Taxonomy (NCBI): domain Eukaryota; kingdom Metazoa; phylum Chordata; class Mammalia; order Artiodactyla; family Bovidae; genus Bos; species Bos indicus x Bos taurus. The sequence goes on from NC_040079.1 coordinate 85,653,793, forward strand.
GTCGGGAAGAGCTCATGAAGCACGGTGGGAAAATAGGCACAGACAAGCGGAATCACCCTTGAAGAACAGACCTGCAGAAGAGAACTGTGAGTTTGGTGCTTCTGTAACTCTCACCATTCCCCTAAGCACAAGTTGCTAAAAGACTGGCCACACCACGCGTTGGTGAGAATGTAGTACAACTGGAACTTCATAAATTGGTGGACAAAATACACATTTGCCCTGCTACTTTAGAAAATAATTTGGCAACATAAGAAACTGCTGTGTCAAACTACCATACGACCCAACAATCACATTTACATTCACTTAAGAATGAAAATATTTGTCCACATAAAGATCTGTATGTCAATGTTCATAGCAACTTAATCATGACAGCTCAAAAATGATAAACAAAATGTCCATTAATATATAAACGGATAAAACCAACTGTGGCTTTTTTTTTTTTTTTTTTTTGTACAGTGGAATACTACTAAGCAACATAAAATGACTGAACTGCCAAGACAACAACAACAGGGGTCCATTTCCAAATAATTAAGCTGAGTTAAGGAAGTCAGAAACCTATTTCCAGGGAATAGGTATAGCCTTTTTTTTGAAATTCTAGAAAAAATGCAAACTAATCTATAGTGACACAGTAGAGCAGACCAGTAGTTCCCCGGGTTGGCAGAGGTAGTCTGCAAAGGAAAATATGGAAACTATGGCATAATAGGCTTGATCAATATTCTTAGTGGGACAGTTATTGCACCAGTCTATATTTTGTCAAAACTCATCCAACCACACACTTAAAATGGGGACAGTTTACTCTATATAAGCTACACCTCATCGAAGTTAACAACAAGTAGGTGGGATGATTTGTAGATTTTAGAGCCGTTCAAAAGCAATTTTTCATAGACCTTTAAACAGTTATTTACACAATCTGGTTATCTTTTAAAACAGCAAACTCCACTGCACAATGAAGTGAAACAGCCACATACATATGTATCCCCTCCCTCTTAGGTGTCCCCCTACCCTCCCTTTGTCCCACCCATTCGGGTCACCGCAGAGCACTGAGCCAAGCCCCTTGCACCACCCAGCAGGCTCCCACCAGCCATCGGTCCTACACAGGGTAGTGTATACATGTCAACACCGATCTCCCAATTCAACCCCCACCCCACCCCATGCCCACAGCTCTGTTCTCTACATCTGCATCTCTATTCCTGCTCTGCATATAGGTTCATCTGTACCAGTTTTCTAGATCCCACATATATGTGTTAATATATGGTATTGTTTTGCTCCTTGTAACTTAGTTCACCCTGTATGACAGACCCAAGCTAAAGTCATAGGGAAAATATAGCTTTAAATACTTATGTCAATTTAAAAGAATAACAATAAACAAAATAGGCATGCACTTTAATAAGCTTGTAGAAAAAGAACAGAAAAGCCACCCCAAGGTAATTAAAGGGAAGAAAATACTAAAGATAAGAACAGAAGTACCTAGTAAACCATAGAACTGAGAAATAAATTCAGGTGCATTTTAAACAGGCAAATAAAAAAGCACACAGTATATCACATAAAGTCATGACTTGGCCCTCAGAGTTTATCTATCCCTTGACACAGCCCCCACACTCATCTCCCACCATTCTGAACTATGGATGACCCCTTGCCACCTGAACGAGAGATTGATGTAAATAAAATGTTAGAGAAAAAAAATTAAATAAAACATAGCACACTCAGCAATACTTATGGCTTGAAAACAAATGTAACCAGTTACATCTGTCTGACATTTGGATACTTCCTGCTTTTTTTCCATTTCTCTTTCACCTGTGTGCTCAGCATTCTTCCTGCCCCCCACTCCTTTTATTCTCCTCTCATACTTCTGACATTTAAAAATGCTTATCGCGTATAAGTTATCTGGATAGATTTGAAGTTCAAGGCATTGAAAATTTGGTTTATTTATAGGAAAGACCTTTCATAAATGAGTAAAGAAATATTGGGGGGAGAGGAAAAGAGGTCAATATTTTCTTTATTTCTATTTTTGACATTTATAGAAGGGCCTCTGGTCCATATAGTGCATTGTGGCAAACTGTTCAATTTTCCCTTCTTCTCTATTAACAGAATTATAATTTTGCTTGGTGTGGCATTGCTCTCAGCTGCAAATCCAACACATTAACAAATACAATAATCCCACTTACTTCTGCAACCTCCTTTGGAATAAGTAATGGCCAGAGGACACAGTTTTGTTAAATTAGATCTAAGCAGGCTAAGCAGAGCTTATGAGAAAATGTTAATAAAGGCTGATGCAGTTTGAATATGATTTTTATACTATGCTCTTCCCCTTCTTCATTCCTTTAAATAGGGACACAGAAGAGTCAGAAATGGCATCTTGCAACCATAGGTAAAAGGATATCAACAGAAGCCTAAGAACAACTCTAAGGTTGATGGAGCAAAAAGTGAGCCATGACGGCTTCCTGGAGCTACCAAGTCAACCCTTTCTTTTCTTAATCTAAACTTTTTGTTACGCAGAAACAGAAAAAATACCTTATTTATTTAATTGAATTTTATATGCCTCTGAACTTATTCCTTAATGATGCATGCAATCCCTCTACAAAACCTCTGGTTAACAATCATCATGAAATGATTACAAGAATTTAGTGAACATCTATGGATAGAGGTGCCTGGTGGGTTACGGTCCATGGGATAGCAGAAGAGTTGGACACAACTTGGTGACTAAACAACAACAACAAATCATCTCATACATTGATGCTTTTGAACTGTGGTGTTGGAGAAGACTCTTGAGAATCCCTTGGACTGCAAGGAGATCCAACCAGTCCATTCTGAAGGAGATCAGTCCTGGGTGTTCTTTGGAAGGACTGATGCTAAAGCTGAAACTTCAATACTTTGGCCACCTCATGCATAGAGTGGACTCATTGGAGAAGACTCTGATGCTGGGAGGGATTGGGGGCAGGAGGATAAGGGGACGACAGAGGATGAGATGGCTGGATGGCATCACTGACTCAATGGACATGAGTTTGGGTAAACTCCAGGAGTTGGTGATGGACAGTGTGCTGCAATTCATGGGGTCGCGAAGAGTTGGACACGACTGACTGACTGAACTGAACTGGATTTTATATGTAAACTTAATATACAACAATATAATTAATATTTTTATAGTTGAGAAATAATGAGGAGCCATCTTTATACCATTCAAAAGGATAAATTCCCAAGAGATCAGAAATTTGAATAGTGAAAATAGGAAACTATATAAATATTAGACAAAAACATGGGTAAATTCTTCTATAGCTTTAGCAATGGAAACACTTCCTTAATGACTCAAATTCAGATGCACAAAAGATTGCTAAATTTTAAAAATAGATTATGCAAAAACAAAAATATGTTTCATAGCCAAAAAAGTCCACCGTAGTGGTATATGAAATAAAACACCATTATTACGTAATAATAATGTATGTCAAACTTATAAACAAAATACTAAAGTCATTAAAATGTACACACTTGAAAAATAAAGAAAAATTAGTAAGGTGTAAGAATGGATACTTCACAGATATGGAAATATAAATATCTCTTAACCATATGAGAATATACTCAACCTGATTCGTCTTCAGTTCAGTTCAGTTCAGTCGCTCAGTCATGTCCGACTCTTTGTGACCCCATGAATCGCAGCACGCCAGGCCTCCCTGTCCATCACCAACTCCCGGAGTTCACTCAAACTACGTCCATCGAGTCAGTGATGCCATCCAGCCATCTCATCCTCTGTTGTCCTCTTTTCCTCCTGCCCCCAATCCCTCCCAGCATCAGAATCCTTTCCAATGAGTCAACTCTTCACATGAAGAGGCCAAAGTACTGGAGTTTCAGCTTTAGCATCATTCCTTCCAAAGAACACCTGGGGCTGATCTCCTTTAGAATGGACTGGTTGGATCTCCTTGCAGTCCAAGGGACTCTCAGGAGTCTTCTCCAACACCACAGTTCAAAAGCATCAATTCTTCGGTGCTCAGCTTTCTTCACAGTCCAACTCTCACATCCATAAATGACCTCTGGAAAAACCATAGCCCTGACTAGACAGACCTTTGATTCATCTTAACTGAATGCAAAATAAAACTAAATTGAGTTTCCAATTTTCACAGACTGGAAAATTTGAAAACTTCTGATGTTACACCTTGCTGGCAAAGCTGGGTAAAATGGTCATTGTCAGTTATTGCTAGTAGGGATGCAAAGTAGGGGAACCTAAATGATAAAGAATTTGATGAGGTAACAGCTGGCAAAATTATGTAAGCATTTGAAACCAAGAGGGGTCATCAGTTTGCCATTAATACATAATAAACTCACCCTCTTTCTCTTATCCAAGTTACTTTGTTTTTACAAAAAAAACTTGTGTCCTCTAAATTTCATGTAGTCTAAACAGTAAGATGTTTTTGCCCAAGCTGTCCAGTTCCAGGTCAAGCAGGTTAAGACTGTTTCTGACCACAGGCCCTCCAACTGGGCACACATGAGCGTCTACTCTGTGAACTTTGGACATCAAAGACCAAAATTCCACCCTAAGAACATGTTCACACCATCATTTTCTGAACACATCCCCCAGGAAGAAGTCTATAGCTTAGTCACACCTGCAAAGAAGGATGATTACCCTATCTTTTCTTATCTCTAGTTACCTTTTCTAGGCTCCTCACACTTCAACTTTATTCCATAAATACCTTGAGCCCCTTACCTTCAGGGAGGCAGAATCGTTCCCCTGTCTCCTTGCTTAACTGCCCTGAAATGAAACCATTTCCCTCTGTAAATCTTGGCATCTCAGAGTTTCACTTGCTTCATGCCTGATGAAGGAACCTAGTTTGATGAAGGTAACACTGACCTCCTGACTCAGCAATTCTCCTTCTAGTAATCTAGCCCAAATGTATCCTGACCAAAATTTTTAAAAAGCTATGTGCAACAATTTTCATACAACAGTGTAGACTGGTTGAATGAATTATAAATTGTCCTCAGAGTGGAGTACTCAGTTCAGTTCAGTATGTAACTGCAATATAACAATTAGTAAGGAATATCTGCTTTAAAATTCTAGCCTATGAAGACTCTGAATTCACAAAGTTGTACTATTTTATGCTGCACGCAATATGCCAGCAAATTTGGAAAACTCAGCAGTGGCCACAGGACTGGAAAAGGTCAGTTTTCATTCCAATCCCAAAGAAAGGCAATGCCAAAGAATACTGAAACTACCGCACAATTGCACTCATCTCACACGCTAGTAAAGTAATGCTCAAAATTCTCCAAGCCAGGCTTCAGCAATATGTGAACCATGAACTTCCTGATGTTCAAGCTGGTTTTAGAAAAGGCAGAGTAACCAGAGATCAAATTGCCAACATCCACTGGATCATGGAAAAAGCAAGAGAGTTCCAGAAAAACATCTATTTCTGCTTTATTGACTATGTGAAAGCCTTTGACTGTGTGGATCACAATAAACTGTGGAAAATTCTGAAAGAGATGGGAATACCAGACCACCTGATCTGCCTCTTGAGAAATTTGTATGCAGGTCAGGAAGCAACAGTTAGAACTGGACATGGAACAACAGACTGGTTCCAAATAGGAAAAGGAGTTCGTCAAGGCTGTATATTATCACCCTGTTTATTTAACCTATATGCAGAGTACATCATGAGAAACGCTGGACTGGAAGAAACACAAGCTGGAATCAAGATTGCCGGGAGAAATATCAGTAACCTCAGATATGCAGATGACACCACCCTTATGGCAGAAAGTGAGGAGGAACTAAAAAGCCTCTTGATGAAAGTGAAAGAGGAAAGTGAAAATGTTGGCTTCAAGCTCAACATTCAGAAAACGAAGATCATGGCATCCGGTCCCATCACTTCATGGGAAATAGATGGGGAAACAGTGGAAACAGTGTCAGACTTTATTTTTGGGGGCTCCAAAATCACTACAGATGGTGACTGCAGCCATGAAATTAAAAGACGCTTACTCCTTGGAAGGAAAGTTATGACCAACCTAGATAGCATATTCAAAAGCAGAGACATTATTTTGCCAACAAAGGTCTGTCTAGTCAAGGCTATGGTTTTTCCTGTGGTCATGTGTGGATGTGAGAGTTGGACTGTGAAGAAAGCTGAGCACCGAAGAATTGATGCTTTTGAAGTGTGGTGTTGGAGAAGACTCTTGAGAGTCCCTTGGACTGCAAGGAGATCCAACCAGTCCATTCTGAAGAAGATCAGCCCTGGGATTTCTTTGGAAGGAATGATGCTAAAGCTGAAACTCCAGTACTTTGGCCACCTCATGCGAAGAGTTGACTCATTGGAAAAGACTCTGATGCTGGGAGGGATTGGGGGCAGGAGGAGAAGGGGACGACAGAGGATGAGATGGCTGGATGGCATCACTGACTCGATGGACGTGAGTCTGGGTGAGCTCCGGGAGTTGGTGATGGACAGGGAGGCCTGGCGTGCTGCGATTCATGGGGTCGCAAAGAGTCGGACATGACTGAGAGACTGATCTGATCTGATCTGATGGCTTTAAAAGATTTTCTTACATAGGATATATTAAAACAAGTTTTAAATACCTAGTTTGCTTGGTAATAACTTATAAAGCTTCCAGCATACTGTTATCTATTTTGGGTTAGAAAGGGAAAAACCTGGGATACATACATTTTCCATTCCATGTCTTCAATTTTTTTCTTGATTATAGAAAGCAAAAATGAATTTAAAAAAAAGGGAAGGGAAAAGGAACAGGAAAATAAAGAAAAAGATTATGATAGGAGACCATGCTGACCTATAGCTCTACAATCTCACCTTAAGTTGTTCTTTTTTGAGATATCTAAGCTTTGTAGAATTACGTTTTTCTAGCAAGACATAATGATTTGCTGAGAAATACAGTAAGCAAGAGAACAGAATAAATAATGCTAAAACATAACTAGTTTGATATTTCAGCAATACGTTCTAGTTGTTTTTAGTAATGTATGTAATTTGAAAGTTTGCATTGTGAATTGCTGGTTGGTCACAAAGATATTGAGACAGTTATACTTTAAAATGAGTGGGGTCTGTGTGCATGCATGTTTCAAATGGTTAGTACAAATTAACTGACTTTCAATTCAGTTCAGTTCAGTCGCTCAGTAGTGTCCGACTCTTTGCGACCCCATGAATTGCAGCACGCCAGGCCTCCCTGTCTATCACCAACTCCCGGAGTTCACTCAGACTCACGTCCATCGAGTCAGTGATGCCATCCAGCCATCTCATCCTCTGTTGTCCCCTTCTCCTCCTGCCCCCAATCCCTCCCAGCATCAGAGTCTTTTCCAGTGAGTCAACTCTTCGCATGAGGTGGCCAAAGTACTGGAGTTTCAGCTTTAGCATCATTCCTTCCAAAGAAATCCCAGGGCTGATCTCCTTTAGAATGGACTGGTTGGATCTCCTTGCAGTCCAAGGGACTCTCAAGAATCTTCTCCAACACCACACTTCAAAAGCATCAATTCTTCGGTGCTCAGCTTTCTTCACAGTCCAACTCTCACATCCATACATGACCACAGGAAAAACCATAGCCTTGACTAGACAGACCTTTGTTGGCAAAGTAATGTCTCTGCTTTTGAATATGCTATCTAGTTTGGACATAACTTTCCTTCCAAGGAGTAAGCGTCTTTTAATTTCATGGCTGCAATCACCATCTACAGTGATTCTGGAGACCAGAAAAATAAAGTCTGACACTGTTTCCACTGTTTCCCCATCTATTTCCCATGAAGTGATGGGACCGGATGCCATGATCTTCATTTTCTGAATGTTGAGCTTTAAGCCAACTTTTTCACTCTCCACATTCACTTTCATCAAGAGGCTTTTTAGTTCCTCCTCACTTTCTGCCATAAGGGTGGTGTCATCTGCATATCTGAGGTTATAACTGACTTTGGAGAGTTTAAAACTCTATCTATAAAATTCTGATTAGAGAACAGTTTCTAATTTAATTTAGGGTTAAAGAAAAATCTATTTAGTTAAAATATTAACATGTGTCTCACCTAAGGAAAAATTCTTGCAAGTCTTATACCTATATTCTTGTACACCCATGCAAAATAAACCCAATTCCCTTAGTCCGTTTCCTATGCAGCAAAGGCCTATAAAAAGTTTTACGCTTAGATATAAAACTATCTTGAATATTACCTGGAGTAGCAGGATATTAATTACCTCTTCAGGGTATGAATTACTCCATGGTAATCAGTTAATACAAAATCAGGATAAGATCATGACTATATCATTAAAGGAACATGTGCATGGAACAATCAACCAAATTAACAGTTTGATTAATGGAGTCAATGAATAAGTCAAATTAATCAGTATACCATTAACTAAAAAATAATCCAAACAGATCATCCATGACTATTACCTGCTGCTGCTGCTGCTAAGTCGCTTCAGTTGTGTCTGACTCTGTGCGACCCCATAGACGGCAGCCCACCAGGCTCCCCGTCCCTGGGATTCTCCAGGCAAGAACACTGAAGTGGGTTGCCATTTCCTTCTCCAATGCATGAAAGTGAAAAGTGAAAGTGAAGTCGCTCAGTCGTGTCCGACTCTAGCGACCCCATGGACTGCAGCCTACCAGGCTTCTCCGTCCATGAGATTTTCCAGGCAAAAGTACTGGAGTGGGGTGCCATTGCCTTCTCTGAACTATTACCTAAACAGAGGCTAAAATTAGACAATGTCTACATCATACTGAAGAGAAACACTGAAATATTTAATATTATCACCATGTTATCAATATTCTCCTATTCTGAACTGGCAAATCTAAATTGTAGCATTCTTGATCTCTAATTATATGTTTTTCAAAATAGGAACAACAATAGCAAAAAGCAGTTATGTATATCTACTGATGGCATAACCAAATACATACAACAACCAACTAGCTGATAGCCTAGAAAAATAAATAAATTACAAGAGTTTCCTCACAAAATACCATTAGACCCCTTCTTTTCTACTGCATTGATGGGCCATATGGTGATGGATTTATTCTACACTGCAGTAGGAAAATTTTATGGTAAAGAAATTAGATTGACATTTTATTTCTGCACACTGCTAAGTTTAGTTATGAGCTAATTATATGTGAAATATGGTATGTGTCTGTTGATATATGGGCCTGGATTATATTTTTAAATCAAAGAATAATTTAAGATATATTCCCAAGCTGCATTCATCCAACAACTGATGTCCACTGGGAGGAGCAAAACAGCGGGGCTGGTGGCTGCAGGTTGTCTGCAGTGACAAAAGCTCCTAACAATTTGCTGTTCAATCTTCAGCAAAGCTTCCAGACAAACACAGACTCCAAGCATCAGTGTGCAGCCAAACTGGCTTTGAATAAAGAATTGCAAGAAGGTGTCAAGGGATCAAGGGATCAGCTAGTTGGTCTCAGCCACAGAATGCAGTACAGTTCTGCCACCTAGTGGTCGCTTCCTCACACGTGACTTGGCGGCATTTACACGTGTGTGCATTCTTAAAATTATCTCAAAGAAAACCATGATGCTGAGAATGGTCAGCAAGAGCTTGGCAAATTACTTTCCACCATGTGAATATACGGTTATCCAAGCTTTAAGAAATGCTCCTTTATTTGATATACAGGTGAGGCCCTTCGAGATCTGATCTCTCTCTGTCCATCATCGAACTTATCCCCAATCATAGACCTTCATAAAGACCAAGCTGTTGTTACACAGTTCCACCATATTCTCTCAGGAATTTATCTGGTACATAATTCCTTCACTCCTCTTGACCACACTGAACATTCTACATCTTTTAACTTGCTAATTTTGTCTCCATGAAGCCTGCACTGACTCCTAGTCAATTTGACACGTGGCACTTTTTCATATAACTCACCCCATTCTGACTGCCCTTTTGAATACTTGACTTACTTACTAGAAGCTAAGTTCCTCAAAGGGCAGGATTTTACTTTTACATCTTTATATTGCTTCACATTTACTGTGCCTCTGGCCCATAAATACATGATTTACTGATGTCTAGATATGTATATTAATGTGTGTGACCCTTTGCAAGAGGTGTTTAATTCCTCATTTAGCACAATTATTTTATATAAAGGGTCAGCAAAATCCCCTGGAGAAGGGAATGGCAACCCACTCCGGTATTCTTGCCTGGAAGTTGCATGGACACAGGAGCCTGATGGGCTATAGTCCGTGGGGCTGCAAAGAGTCGGACACAACTGAGCAACTAACACACATTTTATATAAAAGTGAAGCAAACATTTATTAACTATTTCCAGGCATGGTCTTCTAATGTTTCATAAATCTGATTTTTCAGTGTTTTCACATGATTCAAGTACATTTGCAGCAAATATATGGCAAATTTGGGTCCTCAGCACTACTAAAGATTCCACTCCTTCTAAGACCAGATTTTAAGATTGACTGTAAAAGAAATCTGAAGAAATTTTAAGCATCATTTTAAGTTTCATCCTACCTGAATGCAAGAAATGAAAAATGAAATTAGAAAGTATGTATACTTTATTTGGAAAATAAATTTCCCTGGATTAGTCTTCAATTTGCGAAAAAAACCTTTAATCTCACATGTGCAATATAAATTTTCATGGTGGTCAGGAAAGTAATTTTGTAAGATTACCACCTTTTTTACTTAATTTCACTCATCCCGGCCTATCTTCAAGCCGCACCTGCTTGCTATATCAACCAAACTCAACATTTACTCATTTCCGTATTACATAACTGAAATAGTTGTGGAAGAGTCAGCTTAGATTTTTCTTTCATTATCTGCTGGGTTTGCAGTGAAATCCTGGTTTAGAAAGTTTATTGTCCAAAGATATTCTATAGCAGATAAAGTTTGACGCTTGAGGTTGCCAAGTGGAGTTTACAAAACTACTGGTTATGAAACAAAATCACCTTTGCATGTAGATGAGACATTTGATATGGAAAAGTATAAACAGGGAAGGCCTGAAGAGCCATGAAAAATGATGAAGTATGGTACCCTTTAGCAAGTAACTGAGCACAATCCATCATCAGAATGTTTTTATGTGAGTTCACCTGTCTCATCTCTCATGCTCTGGATGGATGTTCAGCAGATAACTTTGATAAATTTAGAATCAACTAAATACTTTCTTAATAATTTTGCTTAATGAGTTTTAAAAGAAATAAAGAATAGAATCATGGGCGTTATTATACAGTGTGATGTATATCACTATACGTATATGAGATTTGGCTTCTAAGTGCTTTTAAAGACATAAAACCCAAAGCAATGTTATCATCTTTTGGAAGGAAATTTATACTAAATATAAATGCTATTTTGTCTTCTATTTAATCAAAATCAAACAGACTGGTATTTACCTAAATAAGAATTAATTCTATTTATTGCTCTCTCCCTTTGTATCAGAATGATGTCTTATTATTTTTTGTTATATTTATTCTAAAATTTCAAACCTAAGAAAAGCCCAAGTATATCATTTAAACCCAATAAAACTTTAGCTCTATATAGAGAAGCAGTTTCCAAACCTGGATTATTAATATGTCCTGGGAGCTTTTAAAATACATAGATGCCTTGATCCTGGTGAAGACTCACAGAAATGGAATTGGAGATTAAGATCTAAAATCTATTCTAAAGGCTTTCCTATCTCACCAGTGGATGAACTGGTGTTTCAGATGAAATGGTTCTCCAGTGTGCTCCTCAGAGGAACAGGGACAGCATCACCTGGGAACCTGTTTGAGCCGCAATTTTTTAGACTTACTGCATTTTAATAAGCCAGTCCAACACAAACAGATGGAGAGATATACCAGTTTTTGGATTGGAAGAATCAATATTCTTACAGTCAGAAAATGACCATACTCCCCAAAGCAATCTACAGAGTCAATGTAATCAGTAATAAATAAAAATGACATTTTTCACAGAATTAAAACAAAAAATTGTACAATTTGTATAGAAACACAAAAGACCCCAAATAGCCAAAGCAATCTCGAGCAAGAAAAATGTAGCTGGAGGAATCAGACTGCCTGACTTTGGACTCTACTGCAAATATTACAGTAATGAAGACAGTATGGTACTGTCAAAAAAGCAGAAATATATATCAATGGAATAGGACAGAAAGCCCAGAGATAAACCTATGCATCTATGGCCATATAATCTATGACAAAGGAGGCAAGAATATACAGTGGAGGAAAGACAGTCTCTTCAAAGAGTGGTGATGGGAAAATTGGAGGGCTACATGTAAAATAATCAAATTAGAGTAGTCCCTAATATCATATGCAAAAATAAATTAAAAGTGGATTAAAGACATAAATGTAAGGCCAGAAACTATAAAACTCTTAGAGGAAAACATGGGCAAAACACTCTCTGGCATAAATCACAGCAAGATCTTTATTGATCTACCTCCTAGAATAATGAAAATAAAACAAAAAATAAGAAAATGGGACCTAATTAAACTTAAAAGTTTTTGCATAGCAAAGGAAACCGTAAACCAGATAAAAAGACAACTCTCAGAATGGGAGAAAATATGTACAAACAAACCAACTGACAAGGGATTAATCTCTAAAATATACAAACAGCTTATGCAGCTAAATATAAAAAAAAAGACAAACAACCCAATCAAAAAATGGGCAGAAGATCTCAATTGACACTTCTCCAAAGAAGACATGCAGATGCTAATAAATACATAAAAAGATTCTTAACATCACTAACAATTAGAGAAATGCAAACCTTACACTGGTCAGAATGGCCATCATCATCAAAAAAATCTACAAATAATAAATGCTGAAGAGTGTGTGGAGAAAAAGGAACCCTCCTATACCCTAGGAATGTAAATTGGTACAGCCACTGTGGGGAACTGGATGGAGAGTCCTTAAATACCTAATAGACCATAAACATATCAGATCAGATCAGATCAGTCGCTCAGTCATGTCTGACTCTTTGTGACCCCATGAATCGCAGCACGCCAGGCCTCCCTATCCATCACCAACTCCCGGAGTTCACCCAGACTCACTTCCATTGAGTCAGTGATGCCATCCAGCCATCTCATCCTCTGTCGTCCCCTTCTTCTCTTGCCCCCAATCCCTCCCAGCATCAGAGTCCTTTCCAATGAGTCAACTCTTCGCATGAGGTGGCCAAAGTACTGGAGTTTCAGCTTTAGCATCATTCCTTCCAAAGAAATCCCAGGGCTGATCTCCTTCAGAATGGACTGGTTGGATCCCCTTGCAGTCCAAGGGACTCTCAAGAGTCTTCTCCAACACCACACTTCAAAAGCATCAATTCTTTGATGCTCAGCCTTCTTAACAGTCCAACTCTCACATCCATACATGACCACAGGAAAAACCATAGCCTTGACTAGACAAACCTTTGTTGGCAAAGTAATGTCTCTGCTTTTGAATATGCTATCTAGGTTGGTCATAACTTTCCTTCCAAGGAGTAAGCGTCTTTTAATTTCATGACTGCAGTCACCATCTGCAGTGATTTTGGAGCCCAGAAAAATAAAGTCTGACACTGTTTCCACTGTTTCCCCATCTATTTCCCATGAAGTGGTGGGACCGGATGCCATGATCTTCGTTTTCTGAATGTTGAAGCCAAATTATTTTGCTGTACAGAGGAAACTAACTCAGCACTGTAAAGCAACTACACTTCAATAAAAATTAACTAAAATAAATAAGAAAACTGATGTCTCAATTTAATAAAATTTATCAAATACTCATTATTTCGAAAACATGTAAACACCTTATGGGTGGCACAATATAACCATAGTTGAATTATCTCTTTTTTTTATTATTTTAAGCTTTTATGTCTTTTTTATGTTTTTATGAATTAAGCTTTTTATGATTTTAAACAAATTATTTGCTTGTTAATATATCCATTTATAACCATTATGTATTTTCTCTAAATGATCCTTACAGATACCATATGCAATGCATCAAGGCTGTATATTGTCACCCTGCTTATTTAACTTATATGCAGAGTACATCATGAGAAACGGGCTGGAAAAAGCACAAGCTGGAATCAAGATTTCTGGGAGAAATATCAATAACCTCAGATACGCAGATGACACCACCATTATGGCAGAAAGTGAAGAGGAACTAAAAAGCCCCTTGATGAGAGTGAAAGTGGAGAGTGAAAAAGTTGGCTTAAAGCTCAACATTCAGAAAATGAAGATCAAGGCATCTAGTCCAATCACTTCATGGGAAATAGATGGGGAAACAGTGGAAACAGTGTCAGACTTTATTTTTTGGGGCTCCAAAATCACTGCAGATGGTGATTGCAGCCATGAAATTAAAAGACGCTTACTCCTTGGAAGGAAAGTTATGACCAACCTAGATAGCATATTCAAAAGCAGAGACATTACTTTGCCAACAAACGTCCGTCTAATCAAGGCTATGGTTTTTCCAGTGGTCATATATGGATGTGAGAGCTGGACTGTGAAGAAAGCTGAGCGCCGAAGAATTGATGCTTTTGAAGTATGGTGTTGGAGAAGACTCTTGAGAGTCCCTTGGACTGCAAGGAGATCCAACCAGTCCATTCTGAAAGAGATCAGCCCTGGGTGTTCTTTGGAGGGAATGATGCTAAAGCTGAAGCTCCAGTACTTTGGCCACCTCATGCGAAGAGTTGACTCATTGGAAAAGACTCTGATGCTGGGAGGGATTGGGGGCAGGAGGAGAAGGGGACGACAGAGGATGAGATGGCTGGATGGTATCAAAGACTCGATGGACGTGAGTTTGAGTGAACTTCAGGAGTTGGTGATGGACAGGGAGCCCTGGCATGCTGCAATTCATGGGGTCGCAAAGAGTTGGACACTACTGAGCGACTGAACTGAACTGAAACTTAAACACCCTTTCACCAAAAAGACATATCTCCTAAATAAACTGCTCTCAGAAATATCCCTTTGTTGACTTTCTAAAGTATTTTCTTTTTGTGAGAATAACAGAATTTAGAGGAATTAGTAGGGCTGACAATTTTATCTTGTTTTATAAATTGAACAAAAAAAGAGGCAAAATTGCACCTTGAAAATTGTCCTAACATTGTGACACATATGTTACTGTTCAGATCAGATCAGATCAGTCACTCAGTTATGTCCGACTCTTTGCAACCCCATGAATCGCAGCATGACAGGCCTCCCTGTCCATCACCAACTCCTGAAGTTCACCCAGACTCACGTCCATCAAGTCAGTGATGCCATCCAGCTATCTCATCCTCTGTCATCCCCTTCTTCTCTTGCCCCCAATCCCTCCTAGCATCAGAGTCCTTTCCAATGAGTCAACTCTTCGCATGAGGTGGCCAAAGTACTGGAGTTTCAGCTTTAGCATCATTCCTTCCAAAGAAATCCCAGGGCTGATCTTCTTCAGAATGGACTGGTTGGATCTCCTTGCAGTCCAACGGACTCTCAAGAGTCTTCTCCAACACCATACTTCAAAAGCATCAATTCTTCGATGCTCAACCTTCTTCACAGTCCAACTCTCACATCCATACATGACCACAGGAAAAACCATAGCCTTGACTAGACAAACCTTTGTTGGCAAAGTAATGTCTCTGCTTTTGAATATGCTATCTAGGTTGGTCATAACTTTCCTTCCAAGGAGTAAGCGTCTTTTAATTTCATGGCTGCAGTCACCATCTGCAGTGACTCTGGAGCCTAGAAAAATAAAGTCTGACACTGTTTCCACTGTTTCCCCATCTATTTCCCATGAAGTGATGGGACTGGATGCCATGATCTTCGTTTTCTGAATGTTGAGCTTTAAGCCAACTTTTTCACTCTCCTCTTTCACTTTCATCAAGAGGCTTTTTAGTTCCTCCTCACTTTCTGCCATAAGGGTGGTGTCTCTGCATATCTGAGGTTATTGATATTTCTCCCGGCAATCTGGATTCCAGCTTGTGTTTCTTCCAGTCCAGCGTTTCTCATGATGTACTCTTCATATAGGTTAAATAAACAGGGTGACAATATACAGCCTTGACGTACTCCTTTTCCTATTTGGAACCAGTCTGTTGTTCCATGTCCAGTTCTAATTGTTGCTTCCTGACCTGCACACAAATTTATCAAGAGGCAGATCAGGTGGTCTGGTATTCTCATCTCTTTCAGAATTTTCCACAGTTTATTATGATCCACACAGTCAAAGGCTTTGACATAGTCAATAAAGCAGAAATAGATGTTTTTCTGGAACTCTCTTGCTTTTTCCATGATCCAGCAGATGCTACTGTTATAACAACATAAATGTAGGAGATAAAGTTAAAAGACTTCCTAATAGACACTCATCTAGTAAATATCTGGGCTCAAATTACAGAAATAGATACTATCATTTCCAAGAAATCCCTGTCTCATGCTTAACATTAGCACTCACTGCCTAGTCTACTGAGTACACATAGTAGGCACTGTGTAACTGAACTGAAAAGACTGCCTCACTTCCAAGATGAGGGGAAGTAAGACAAAGATTTTCATTCCTGTTAACTCCCTCTGGATAGAGGCATCTTAAGAAATAGTACCTGGAGTTTTTAGCCATGAGTGTCAAATAGGAAAACCAATTCATCTGCATTGAAGGATACTGATTTGCAGAGGTTCAGAAATGAAGTAAAACTGAAAAGAATTCAGTATGATGCCTGGACAATATCCAGGGCTAATAGTTTTCCTGCATCAGAAGTTTGAATTCACTATTCCCCAGGCCCTAAAACCGTATTAGTGCTGACACAATCTCAAGAGCTCATGTGTTCAAACATTCCTTCAACATTTAAACTGAGTCATTTATTTTTCTAGACATCAGATGTCAGCTGAACTATTGATCATTATAAATTTGTGTGTAATAAGCATGAATTGGTCTACAACATTCAGAATGCCAGATACCTCACATTTCTTTATTATTTTCAGTCAAATCAAACCGAATTCTAGCTGCCAATCATCATAGTTGACAATGCCATTATCAATCCATTATCCCCACTATTGATCAGATGAGTACACTGAGGTTTACACCATTAAGTTAAATGAAGCCTTTCTCCCCACCCTCACCCCTGCTCCTTCGGGTTGGTCACTGGAGCCTTTGGCCCCTGCTCAGGCCTAGGGCTGATGAGAGGACAGCTCCTCTGTATTCTGCCAGTCGGTTCCACATCCCACCATGGGACCCTTCCAAAGACCAAGAATTAACGGTCTCAACACACAGTCTCCTCAGGGACCCACACAGCTACTTCTTTCAAAATTCTATCACTTCAGGGATGCTTCAGTAATTCAAGCAGCAATTCTCAAAATTTCACAAGGTTCCACCCTTCTCATCTCTCATATTCCGGTCTCAGGAATTCCAATCAGCAACCTGATTTTCCCATACACTATGTGGAAAACCTCTTTCAGAAATCCCCCAAAGCCATTTTTACTTGCCTGGGAGCAAGGAAAGCCTAGACCTTAAAAGTAAAATTCTGGCTACTCTGGTGAGTCTCTAGTAAATTTTACTGCTAGCAATAAAAATCAATTAAACATAAAAAGGCAAATACAGTATTTTAATATATGACTGCATATAAATCACTTAATCTCTCAAACTCTTGAGTAGCCTAGAATTATAAAAGCATCTAAGGACCTTTTATTGTTTTTCTAATTAACCTTAAAGATCACCTCAACTTCTTCCCCAGAGAAGCTCATGGAATGAACAAAGTAGATTTACAGAAGACCCCTATTTATCTTCAGTGACATCTCTTCTCACAAGTAAGATATGCAAAATATCTGTATGGTCCACCCTCTCCCACCCCTCAGACACACACATACGATGTAGACTCTATACCTCACTTCATATGACAAGGACTCTAAAGGTAGTGATTGAGGATGGGGGTACAGATTGCTTTGGATAAAGTAGGAAAGCTGAGCATGCAGTAGGAAAACTGGAGACTCACCTTGGTAGCTGATTGAATACGGAAAACAAAGAAGTTAAAAGTAATTAATTTAAAATAGAGCAAATGGAAAAAGTCAAGGAATCGAAGTGTTCTGATTTGGCTGATTTGGCTTTTTGGATAGAAAAAAGAGAGACAGAGCAAAATTGTACAAAAATTATAGTGAGTTCAGTTTTGAACATGTCGAGTTTCAATGCCTCTGAGGCATGCAGGCTTCCTGGGGACCGTTTCACAGAAGTTACCAACAGAAAGAAACTCAGGTCTGGAACTCAGGGGAGAGGTCTGAGCATTACAACTTCAGCTTTGTACCAAAATTTCCGGCTTCAAGCTTCAGAAACTTTATTTTTTTTTTTTAATTTTATTTTTAAACTTTACATAATTGTATTAGTTTTGCCAAATATCAAAATGAATCCACCACAGGTATACATGTGTTCCCCATCCTAAACCCTCCTCCCTCCTCCCTCCCCATACCATCCCTCTGGGTCGTCCCAGTGCACTAGCCCCAAGCATCCAGTATCGTGCATCGAACCTGGACAGAAACTTTAAATTGCCTTTTGATTTTAATTATTTTAATCACTTTATTGCTTAAACCTTATCTTCCCTTGCATCCTCTTAATCCTTAGAATTTAAATTCCTGTGCCCTCTTTTCCTGGAGAGAACTACCTTTGGGTACAGCTTCTATTTTGGGGTGTGTGGAGGGAGTGCAGAAAGGGGGGAGACTTGCTTTCAAAGACTAATGCTGAGAGATATCAAAGTTTTAAATAAACTCCAGGGGCTCTGAGTCCTTTTCACTGTAAATAAATGGAAGGAAAAGCACTTTGCATTTGACGGTCTGAATCAAAATTCCAGGGGTCCAGATTTTAGATTATTAATGGAGCTAGTGAACAAAAAGCTTAAGTGATCCAACTAGGAAACAACAGTTAGAACTGGACATGGAACAACAGGCTGGTTCCAAATAGGAAAAGGAGTACATCAAGGATGTATATTGTCACCCTGCCTATATAACTTCTATGCAGAGTACATCATGAGAAACGCTTGGCTGGAAGAAGCACAAGCTGGAATCAAGATTGCCAGGAAAAATATCAATAACCTCAGATATGCAGATGACACCACCCTTATGGCAAAAAGTGAAGAGGAACTAAAAAGCCTCTTGATGAAAGTGAAAGAAGAGAGTGAAAAAGTTGGCTTAAAGCTCAGCATTCAGAAAACTAAGATCATGGCATCTGGTTCCATCACTTCATGGGAAATAGATGGGGAAACAGTGGAAACAGTGTCAGACTTTATTTTGGGGGGCTCCAAAATCACTGCAGATGGTGATTGCAGCCATGAAATTAAAAGACGTTTACTCTTTGGAAGGAAAGTTCTGACCAACCTAGATAGCATATTCAAAAGCAGAGACATTACTTTGCCAACAAAGGTCTATCTAGTCAAGGCTATGGTTTTTCCAGTGGTCATATATGGATGTGAGAGCTGGACTGTGAAGAAAGCTGAGCACCAAAGAATTGATGCTTTTGAAGTGTGGTGTTGGAGAAGACTCTTGAGAGTCCCTTGGACTGCAAGGAGATCCAACCAGTCCATTCTAAAGGAGATCAGTCCTGGGTGTTCTTTGGAAGGACTGATATTAAGCTGAAACTCCAGTACTTTGGCCACCTTATGCAAAGAGCTGACTCATTGGAAAAGATTCTGATGCTGGGAGGGATTGGGGGCAGGATGAGAAGGGGACGACAGAGAATGAAATGGGTGGATGGCATCACCGACTCGATGGACGTGAGTTTAAGTAAACTCTAGGAGTTGGTGATGGACAGGGAGGCCTGGCGTGCTGCAATTTATGGGGTCGCAAAGAGTTGGACACGACTGAGCAACTGAACTGAACTGAAGTGAATGTACATAAATCATCTTGAGTCATCAAGGACAGTTTAATTTTAATCAACTATTTAATAATTTTAATTTTGCCATTTCCCTCAATGTTCCTCTTAGTTTTTTTCATGAAATTATCACGGTCTAATCAATTATTGAAGCTACAAAACGTTTACTCTGGTGAGGCCTCAGCTGATATAATTTGGGTTTTTCTACTAAAGCATTCCTTTCCTACAAACCCACCCTGCCCCTTCTAGTCTGGGCCTCACTGACAGTAAGAAGCCATCTCATCTTCCTGCCCAGTGCTTAGAGTCAGATAATCCTTGCTTTTTTATTTTTGTTTTGTTATTTTATATTGGAGTATAGTTGACTTACAATAATGTACAGGAAAGTAATTCAGTTATACATATATATACATCTATTTTGTTTCAGATTGTTTCTCCTTTTTTTGGCCACCCTGAGCAGCTTGTAGGATCTTAGTTCCCCGAGCAGGGATCGAACCTCCAGTGGAAGCACCAAGTCCTAACCACTGGACCCTCCAAGGAATTCCCTCAGATTGTTTTTCCATATAGGTTATGACAGAGTATTGAGTAGAATTCCTAGTGCCATGTAGTAGGTCCTTATTGTTTATATATTTTACATATTGTATTATATACATGTGAATCCCAACATCCTAGTTTATCCCTCCACCCCACATTTGTAATTTGGTAACCATAAATTTGTTTTTTTAAATCTGTGAATCTGTTTCTGTTTTGTAAATAAGTTCATTTGTATCATTTTTTTAAGATTCCATATATAAGTGATATCATATATTTGACAAGCCTTGTTTTGAATGCTGGGTTTCTGCAGAATCTCTGTGCTCCAGCCTCCACCCTGCTTATTACCTGGGAAAACTTGGGCAAATTATTTAGCTTCTCTGAGAATCTTTTATCACAGAGTCAACTGAGAAGCCCTGTATAAAAATACCTATCATAATTGGAAAGAAAGAATTAGAAGGGAAAGGAAGGAGTAATGAGAAGCAAGAAAGTGAGAGAGAGAGAGAAAATAAAGGACTACTTAAGAACGGAGGAATCAGTGAACAGGGGGCAGAAGGAAGAAAGGAAACACAAAGGAGAAAAATGGAAAAGAATGTCTCCATGTTTATGACATCATCCATTATGCACAGTGTCTTAATAGACATTAATGGTTATTCCTGACAATCCCATGACATAGGTATTATTTCCTAAGTAGTAATTTTACATCTGAGGAGACAGATTCTCAGTTCAGTTCAGTTCAGTTGCTCAGTCGGGTCCAACTCTGCGACCCCATGGACTGCAACAGGCCAGGCCTCGCTGTCCATCACAACCTCTCAGAGTTTACTCACTCATATCCATTGAGTTGGTGACAACATCCAGTCATCTCATCCTCTGTTGTCCCCTGCTCCTCTCGCCTTCAATCTTTCCCAGCATCAGGGTCTTTTCAAAAGACTCAGCTCTTCCTATCAGGTGGCCAATGTATTGGAGTTTCAGCTTCAACGTCAGTCCTTCCAATGAACATTCAGGACTGATCTCCTCTAGGATGGACTGGTTGGATCTCCCTGCAGTCCAAAGGACTCTCAAGAATCTTCTCCAACACCACAGTTCAAAAGCATCAACTCTTCAGTGCTCAGCTTTCTTTATAGTCCAACTGTCACATCCATACATGACTACTGGAAAAACCATAGCCTTGACTAGACAGACATTTGTTGGCAAAGTAATATCTCTGCTTTTTAATATGCTGTATAGGTTAGTCATAATTTTCCTTCCAAGGAGTAAGCATCCTTTAATTTCATGGCTGCAATCACCATCTGCGGTGATTTTGGAGCCGAAAAAAATAAAGTCTGCTACTGTTTCCACTGCTTCTGCCATCTATTTTCCATGAAGTGATGGGACCAGATGCCATGATCTTCGTTTTCTGAATGTTGAGCTTTAAGCCAACTTTTTCACTCTCCACTTTCACTTTCATCAAGAGGCTTTTGAGTTCCTCTTCACTTTCTGCCATAAGGGTGGTGTCATCTGCATATCTGAGGTTACTGATATTTCTCCCAGCAATCTTGATTCTAGCTTGTACTTCCTCCAGCCTAGCGTTTCTCATGATGTAATCTGCATATAAGTTAAATAAGCAGGGTGACAATATACAGCCTTGATGTACTCCTTTTCCTATTTGGAACCAGTCTGTTGTTCCATGTCCACTTCTAAGTGTTGCTTCCTGACCTGCATATAGGTTTCTCAAGAGGCAGGTCACGTGGTCTGGTATTCCCATCTCTTTCAGAATTTTCCACAGTTTATTGTGATCCACACAGTCAAAGGCTTTGGCATAGTCAATAAAGCAGAAATAGATGTGTTTCTGGAATTCTCTTGCTTTTTCAATGATCCAGCAGATGTTGGCAATTTGATCTCTGGTTCCTCTGCCTTTTCTAAAATCAGCTTGAACATCTGGAAGTTCACAGTTCACATATTGCTGAAGCCTGGCTTGGAGAATTTTGAGCATTACTTTACTAGCGTGTGAGATGAGTGCAATTGTGCGGTAGTTTGAGCATTCTTTGGCATTGTCTTTCTTTAGGATTGGAATGAAAACTGACCATTGCCAGTCCTGTGGCCACTGCTGAGGTTTCCAAATTTGCTGGCATATTGAGTGCAACACTTTCACAGCATCATCTTTCAGGATTTGAAATAGCTCAACTGGAATTCTATCACCTCCAGCTTTGTTCCTACTGATGCTTCCTAAGGCCCACTTGACTTCACATTCCAGGATGTCTGGCTCTAGGTGAGTGATCACACCATCACAGTTATCTGGGTCATGAAGATCTTTTTTGTACAGTTCTTATTGTGTATTCTTGCCACCTCTTCTTAATATATTTTGGTTCTGTTAGGTCCATATAATTTCTGTCCTTTATTGACCCTATCTTTGCATGAAATGTCCCTTGGTATTTCTAATTTTCTTGAAGACATCTCTAGTCTTTCCCATTCTATTGTTTTCCTCTATTTCTTTGCACTGATCACTGAGAAAGGCTTTCTTATATCTCCTTTCTATTCTTTGGAACTCTGCATTCA
This sequence comes from Bos indicus x Bos taurus, assembly GCF_003369695.1. Classification (NCBI taxonomy): domain Eukaryota; kingdom Metazoa; phylum Chordata; class Mammalia; order Artiodactyla; family Bovidae; genus Bos; species Bos indicus x Bos taurus. Next base: position 85,676,513 of record NC_040079.1, read on the forward strand.
AATGGGTATATCTTTCCTTTTCTCCTTTGCATTTGGCTTCTCTTCTTTTCACAGGTATTTGTAAGGCCTCATCAGACAACCATTTTGCCTTTTTCCAATTCCTTTTCTTGAGGATGGTCTTGATCCCTGTCTCCTATACAATGTCATGAACCTCTGTCCATAGTTCATCAGGCACTCTATCAGATTTAGTCCCTTAAATCTATTTTTCACTTTCATGGTGTAATCATAAGGGATTTGATTTAGGTCATACCTGAACATCTATTTCTGCTTTATTGACTATGCCAAAGCCTTTGACAGTGTGGATCACAATAAACTGTGGAAAATTCTGAAAGAGATGGGAATACCAGACCACCTGACCTGCCTCTTGAGAAACCTGTATGCAGGTCAGGAAGCAACAGTTAGAACTGGACATGAAACAACAGACTGGTTCCAAATAGGAAAAGGAGTACGTCAAGGCTGTATATTGTCACCTGCTTATTTAACTTATATGCGGAGTACATCATGAGAAACGCTGGACTGGATGAAGCACAAGCTGGAATCAAGATTGCCGGGAGAAATATCAATAACCTCAGATATGCAGATGACACCACCCTTATGGCAGAAAGTGAAGAGGAACTCAAAAGCCTCTTGATGAAAGTGAAAGTGGAGAGTGAAAACGTTGGCTTCAAGCTCAACATTCAAAAAACAGAACATGGCATCTGGTCCCATCACTTCATGGGAAATAGATGGGGAAACGGTAGAAACGGTGTCAGACTTTTTTTTTTTTTTTGGCTCCAAAATCACTGCAGATGGTGACTGCAGCAATGAAATTAAAAGATGCTTACTCCTTGGAAGGAAAGTTATGACCAACCTAGATAGCATATTCAAAAGCAGAGACATTATTTTGCCAACAAAGATCCATCTAGTCAAAGCTATGGTTTTTCCAGTAGTCATGTATGGATGTGAGAGTTGGACTGTGAAGAAAGCTGAGCACTGGAGAACTGATGCTTTTGAACTGTGGTGTTGGAGAAGACTCTTGAGAGTCCCTTGGACTGCAAGGAGATCCAACCAGTCCATTCTGAAGGAGATCAGCCCTGGGGTTTCTTTGGAAGGAATGATGCTAAAGCTGAAACTCCAGTACTTTGGCCACCTCATGCAAAGAGTTGACTCATTGGAAAGTCATGATGCTGGGAGGGATTGGGGGCAGGAGGAGAAGGGGATGACAGAGGATGAGATGGCTGGATGGCATCACCGACTTGATGCACGTGAGTCTGATTGAACTCTGGGAGTTGGTGATGAATAGGGAGGCCTGGAGTGCTGTGATTCATGGTGTCACAAAGAGTCAGACACGACTGAGCGACTGAACTAAACTGAACCTAAACTATGGTGGAGGTAATGAAGATAATGGTGACCTCCTTCAAAAGATCCTATGCATGTACTGCTACAGTCCATGCCCCCAACCCTGTATCAGGCCACCACCACCCCCATGCCTTCGCCAGAGACTCCCAGACACCCACAGGCAAGTGTCCTGCGGGGTAACTATTCCTTTCTCCTGGGTCCTGGTGCACCTGAGTTACCAGGGAAGCCCCTTAATGCTCCTAAAGCACAATTTCCCCACCTCAGTGTCTGTGTACTTTCTGCTGCTTTCAGAACCTACCCCTTCCCCAACTTCATATAAATGTCCTCTCTCGCTTTCTTCAAGTCACTGCTCACATGATGTCCTATCTATGACAGCACACAACCCACCTCCAACTGGTTCTCTGTTGCTTTACAAGCTTTACTTGTATATTTATTTATTTTTGCATGCCACTTATCACCAACTGGCCTAAAGTCAGTGTATTGCATGGAGGAAGCCAATTCTGACCCCATGATGGCATGATTGCTTATTTGACTTGCTTTGCACTGCTCTTCTTATTATAATTATACAGAATGCCTTGTCTCAGAGAATCTTGCCCCTCTGCCTGACTGTTAAACCTAAGTTTCTTTGTTTAGAACCCTGTCCACCTGTAGATGGCAAGAAGGGAGAAATTAACACATCTCCTGCCTGAGGCTTTCCATTCTGGGAGATGTTTGCAAGATTAATGGCAAACATTAATTAATTAATCCTCACCTCTCCCCATCTCTCATCTATAAATGAACCTGGTGTCCAGACCCCAGAGATTGTTTTAAGGAACTAGCCTGCCATCTTCTCGGTCAGCTACTTTCCAAATAAACTTGTTTTTCTTGCCTCAGCACTTGGCCTGTTGTGCAGCAAGCAGAGCGAACTTGGACTCAGTAACAAGTCTACTTGATTATTTGTTCATTATTCATTTCCAGACTAAATATATGATCCATGAGAGCTAGGACATTTTTGGTTCACTGCTTGATCTCATTGCCTAAAACAGTGTTCAACTCAGTAATGCACAAATATTTTTCACCAAATGAATGAAAGGATAATATAATTGCATCAACAATGTAATGAATGTGGCCTGAACTAAAACCTTATCTCCTGAATTTTTTTGCCCAATTTTATTTTTCCATCAGTTTACAATTCCTCTACTCCATACATCAAAGCATAAAATGCAGCGAAATATCACAGGAAAGATAAATGCTTACTGTGACTTGGCGCTAGGCACATTGAATCAAACCCCATGATGCTTTAGAATACATGGACCACTGAACAAATGGATTAAGTCCTATTTGCTTAGCCAAAAATTTAACTGCAAACATCGGTCATTTCCTACACAGGGACTACTGATGTGGGAGAGCCTTGAAAAATAGCCAAATTTAGTCCAGACCTCCTGAAATTCTCCCCAGACTAAATGGCAATGACAAGTAGTATGTAGGATGGGGGATGCTGAAGAAGGGATTTCTAGATAATTTAACAGCAAGTCACCCTAAAATGTGCTTTCCCCAAGCCTTCTTTGGATTAAGTTTATAAAAGAAAACTAAGAGTAGAATTGAGTTTCAACCAAAACCCGTAGGGGCCAGTTTCAATAGATTATCAAGGCACTTAACTTTTGTGGAGTAAAGGCCAGTGAAACCTCTGAAATCTTTTGAACTGAAATGAATTATTCTTCCATTACCTTGTAATATAATAATGATAAGGATATTTAGGCTAAACTTTATAAAAATAAATACCCTAAAGAAGTAGCAATTCTGACTCAGGCTCTACCATGCCAATATAATTTTATGAATCCCCAGACACTTTTTTATCCAGGCTATTATCCAAGTGGTTTCTTTGGAGGGTAGGTCTATTTGCATACAAACAGGGTATGGTTAAAAAATATTACCCATATAATAAGTTTTTTTTAATAAGTTAATGTAAATGAAAGATTTCTTATTAAGACTTCTTGCTCAAGGGAAATAGTGCCTTAAAATTAAGCTTGCTATAGAACATTATACTAAAGAAGCATGTAGCCACAGAAAAACTCTTGGAACAATAGTGTGTATTTTTCATGCATAGGTGCCAGAAAATCTAGGACCTTGTTAAGGTCAAATGGTTCCATTATTTTCTTCAAGTCCACACTCTTAATGAATCAAGCCATTAGGAGGGCAGACCATCAATATCCTTTGAGAAAACAAGAAACTGGCAGAAATGCCTGAACTTAAGCTATTTCAGACCTGATGTTATTGATTGATTCTTGGTGGCTTCATGTAAGCCTTCATCAGAAAGAAGATCAAAATACAGCTGATCTTAACCTTTTCCTTAAAAATGACCTCAATTCAATAAAAGTGTATAGATTGCTCATTTTATAGTCATGGCTGTCCTTTGCCCCATGGGAGAATACAAAGCAGTATTAGACCCAATTCCTGCCTTTAGGGGCCTTATGTTGGGAATAGTCAAAAAGTTCATTTGGGTTTTACCGTATGCTGTTACAGAAAAACTTTTTGAAACCTTTGGCCAAGACAAGAAATGGATATACCTGAAAGCTATGACTGTGTTACAAAAATCAAGAGACCATGTGAGATAAGCAGGAGATGAATGTCAAATACTTTGGGAATCTAGACATTGGAAAGATCCCATCTAACTGAAGATTCAAGGGGATTCACACACACACCAAAGGTATCATAATTGAGTTGGACCTTGAGCTGGGTTTGAGGGAATTTGTAAGGAAAGAAATCCCCAAACAGTAACTCTCCAAACAGGGAGAACCAAGCCAAGGTTATGTCTAAGGAACGAGAGACAGTCCACATAACAGGCAGCTTTCAAGATGACCCTCACCTCCTATTATCCACACCATCATAGAATCACCTCCCCTTGAGTATGAGACGGACCTAGTAACTTGCTTTTCAGGAAAAGTAAAGGCCAAAGTAATAAGATATCAGTTCTACAGTTAGGTCACAAATGATTTTAACTTCCATCTTTCTGGACTCTTTCTATTGCCTTCTAGGCTTACAAACCTTGATAAATCATGATCCCATATAGGAGAAGCCCATGGCTCAAGTGGTAAAGAATAGGTCTGTAATGCAGGAGACCCAGGTTCAATCCCTGGATCAGGAAGTTCCCCTGGAGAAGGGAATGGAACCCACTCCAGTATTGTTTCATGGAGAACTCCATGGACAGAGGAGCCTTGTGGGCTACAGTGCATAGGATCATAAAGAGTCAGACAAGACTGCGTAACTAACACTTTCACATGTACCAAGGAATTGTGCAGAGCCCACAGACAACAGTGAGTGAGAAATTGAGGCCCTCGGTCCAATAACCTGGGAGGAACTGAGCTTGGAAGCATACTCTTCACGACTTGAACATTGAGATGACTATAACCACTGCAGACACCTTCACTGTAGTAGTGAGAGACCCTGAAGCAGGAAACAGAATTAAGCCATATGCAGATGTTACAGCAGGCAGGAAGCTAGATATGAGCAGAGCAAAGGGGGGCAGGTAACAGGAAATCATGCATCTTGCAAGCAGCAGGGGTCCGTAGGCAAAGAAAAGCAGGAACCTCCAGAGTGACGGGAAACAACACATTTTGGGTGATGAACGTTCTGGAAGCACACAAAGAAAGGTTGGGAAAGGCGGGAATCTCCTAGTTATAAAATGCAACCTGTTTGGGCTTCCCTGGTGACTCAGTGGTAAAGAATTCATCCATCTACCAGTGAAAGTATCCCTGATAGCTCAGCTGGTAAAGAATCCTCCTTCAATGCAGGAGATCCTGGTTTGATTCCTGGGTCAGGAAGATCTGCTAGAGAAGGGATAGGCTACCCACTCCAGTATTCTTGGGCTTCCCGTGTGGCTCAGCTGGTAAAGAATCTGCCTGCAGTGTGTGAAACCTGGGTTTGATCCATGATGCAAGAGACATGGGTTTGAACCATGATCAGGGAAGACTCCATATGCAATGTAACAATTAAGCCCATGTGTCACAAACTATTGAGCCTGTGCTCTAGGGTCCGAGAGCAGCAACTACTGAAGCATACATACCCTAAAGTCCATGCTACACAACAAGAGAAGCTACTGCAATGAGAAGCCCACGTGCATTGCAAAGAGTAGCCTTTGCTCGCTGCAACTAGAGAAATGTTGAACCAACATTTCTCTAGTTGCAACCAGCAACAAAGAACCAACATAACCAATAAATAAATAAAATTATTTAAAAACATGAAACATTTAAATGTAACTTGTTGCTCCTTGTGCTCTCATTACTGTAACATTAGCCTCACAGATAAGAAGTACTCATCATACACTGAGGCCATGACACTTCTGATCTAAGCTATATATTGAAAATCCTCCTCCCTTCCAGAAGATGGAGCTGGGATAAAAATCAGAGACTAGACCCCCAAACTCCTCCTTCTCTAGTGAATATTCTGCCTCTTCACTTGTATGCCCCTCATAACCAGCTTACATTTAACTTCTAATGCAGAGTACATCATACGAAATGCCAGGCTAGATGAAGCACAAGCTGGAATCAAGATTGCCAGGTGAAATATCAATAACCTCAGATATGCAGATGACACCACCCTTATAGCAAAAAGCAAAGAACTAAAGAGCCTCTTGATGAAAGTGAAAGAGGAACATGAAAAAGCTGACTTAACGTGTCCGACTCCATGCGACCCCAGAGACGGCAGCCCACCAGGCTTCCCCGTCCCTGGGATTCTCCAGACAAGAACACTGGAGTGGGTTGCCATTTCCTTCTCCAAAGCATGAAAGTGAAAAGTGAAAGTGAAGTCGCTCAGTCGTGTCCGACTCTTAGCGACCCCATGGACTGCAGCCTACCAGGCTCCTCCGTCCATGGGATTTTCTAGGCAAAAGTACTGGAGTGGGGTGCCATTGCCTTCTCCGATTCAGCTATACAAACATATGTAAATATGTACTTTTTACAAATAAAATATATACTTTTTTACAAAAAAAAAAAAAAAAAAGAAAAAGCTGACTTAAAACTCAACATTCAGAAAACGAAGATAATGGCATCTGGTCCCATCACATTGAAAGGTTGTTGCTGAGCCGTGAAAGATGCCAGGATTCTTGACCTCCAGAGGAGAGGAATTCAATCTGGGGCCAGTAAAGAGGCCTGATCACTCAGAGCTTTTGTCTGACAAAGCATATTAAAGTATAAAAGAGACAGACAAAGCTTCTGACATAGACATCAAAAGGGGGTAGAAAGAGTGCCCCCTTGCTAGTCTTTAGCCGGATCTTTTATGCCTGTTAGAAAGCTACTAATCAGAGAAGAGAGACACCTCAAGGCTTGAGGGGGTTTCCCCTCTCCCACAATATGCATTCTCGAGATAGGATGGCACAAGCTGTGTCATACCCCAACCATAAAACAATTGATACGAATACTGGTTTATTGAGCTATTATCAGCCCAAGGTTTGAGAACAGAAAAAAAAAAAAAATTAGTCTTAGATAGAACCATTTTGAAGACAGGCAAATTCCAAAGCAAATGCATAGTTTCGTAAACATAGCTTAAGAAAAATATTTCCATAAGAAAAACACATTGGTTAGCTCAAGGTTTGAGAAAAGTTAAGTTCAGGTGGAACCAGGTGACATCATAGCAACACAGAATTTCAAGAGAAACCTCCTTTTAATTCTGTATGGAGAAGGGAAAAAAAATCTGACCCTTGTACTTTGTTTCATCACGCCGCTTAAGGGAGAGAGAAAAAATGTCTCACACTTGAAGCCTATTACCTTTGTTGGAGACCCCTGGCCTTCCTGCCTGTTACCCTCTCTACTTCATGGCAAATAGAAGGGGAAACAATGGAAACAGTGACAGACTTTATTTTCTGGGGCTCCAATATCACTGCAGATGGTGAGTGCAGCCATGAAATTAAAAAGCACTTGCTCCTTGGAAGAAAAGCTATGACAAGCTTAGTCAACATATTAAAAAGCAGAGACATTACTTTGCCAACAAAGGTCTATGGTTTTTCCAATAGTCACATATGTATGTGAGAAGTGGACCATAAAGTAAGCTGAGCGCCAAACAATTGATGCTGTTGAACTGCAGTGCTGGAGAAGACTTTGAGAGTCCCTTGGACTGCAAGGCTGTCAAGCCACTCAATCTTAAAGGAAATCAGGCCTGACTATTCATTGGAAGGACTGATGCTAAAACTGAAGTTCCAATACTTTGGCCACCTGATGCAAAGAACTGACTCACTTGAAAAGTCTCTGATGCTGGGAAAGATTGAAGGCAGGAGGAGAAGGGGATGACAGAGGATGAGATGGTTGGATGGCATCACCGACTTGATGGACATGAGTTTGAGCAGGCTGGCATCACCGACTTGATGGACATGAGTTTGAGCAGGCTCCCAGAGTTGGTGATGGACAGGGAAGCCTGGTGTGCTACTGTCTATGGGGTCGCAAAGAGTCGCACACAACTGAGCAACTGAACCAAACTCACTTGTATCCTCCTCATAACCAGCTTGCCAAAGAACCCCAGGGCAGCAGCTCCTCACCTGTCTGACTGCTCTCCCTCTCAGGGTGCATCCTTCTTAAACAAACTCTCAGTTTACTTTCTTAACCTCCTTGCTTATCTCAGAATTCTTCTGTGACAAAGAAAGAACCTAAAATTCACTGTAAACAGTTTTCTACCATAAGATACTATGTGACAGCTGTTGTTTGAGGACACTACGTTTTGGGATAACTTTTTATGCAGGGGTAGATAAGTTTTGCACTTCAGACTGACTAGAGATTATTGTGTGGAGTAATTATTTATGTGTTGGCTTACTATTTCAAAATCATTTACTCGTGTCATTTGACTTTTAACATTCCTTTGTGATCAAAAAAAGCAAGTAAAAAACTCACTCTACAGATAGGAGAAATTACCCTGGCTTAATGGTTTATAGTCTCTGTCACATAAGTAGCTAGTGTTTTTCTTTAATTCAGGGATCTTTTAATTACAACACTCAGAGGAACAGAGGGCTGGAAATTTTCAAGATTTAATGTATATGAGGATCATAGTCTTTAATTGGGATGAACAGAAATGACAAATACCTGATCACAGGGAATTGGTTTTGCTGTTTATCTTTGCCTTTCTCACTCTTAAACTCTGAATGTGTTATAAATAATCTTCTGCTGGGTTTTATAGCTTTGTTTTGGTGTCTTTGTGCTTCTCCTAAGGCTGTCACCAAAATGTCAAAGTATGCTGACATTTCAGTTGATTTTGAATGGCTATTAACTTTTTAAAAATTGAAGAGATCTGATATGCAAACAGGCAGGCTTTCCATATGGTACCTAACATATGTACATACCATAATATATTGTATATTGAGTTTCAGAAAACTCCTAGCTAACTTATTAAATACTCAACTGATGCTTACCTCTTGCAGTATTAACATTTATTTATATTATTTAAATTATATTACTGGGCTTACCTGGTGGCTCAGACAGTAAAGAATTCAACTGCAACACAGGGAATTATAAGTATATACTACTAGGAAATTATAAATATATACTTACTCTCCTGAAGGAAATATACAGAACAAAAACAAATCTTGCTTTTTAAATTAGTTGTTGAAATGAATCTATTCTAATCAAGTAATACTTTCAATAACACTAAATATTGCTGCATTTAGTAACATTTATACCTCCCAAACCCCAGATTTTTATTTTAAATACTTATGGATTTTATATTCTTTATTCTCAGTCCTCACTATCAGCCCATCAATCATCAGTTTATTCTGACCTATATTTTTATTTTTCCTGGCACTTTTCATTTCTAACTTCCTACTTTCTCTATGAAAAATAAACTCAGAAAATACCCAATTTTAATGATGTTTAAAGATAGGCTCTACATGAGAGTTTAAGCTAATGTGAGAGCGGTCAGGGGAGACATCCTGTGTGGGTTTGAAGCCCACCATTTAGAAACTGGGTAATGTTAGACCAAAAAACTAAAAATTAGTACTTCCGGTAAAAACAATTCTGATCTTATAAAGGAATTACGGGGATTAAATAAGTTAATATTTTGAATGTCAATCAAGTCCCTGGTGATGGGTGCCAGACGTGTTTGATATAAGTCTTCTTAGGAGATTCCAAGGAGCAGCCATTCCTCTAACTCAGGGCTCTTGCCCTGGCTATACCTGAGGATCACCTTGTAGCTCTCAAAAATGACTCATGTTTGGACTCTGCCTTCATTTTCAATCACCGCTATAAAAAATTCCCACAAACTCAGCAGCTCAAATAGACATAAACATACTAACTTACAATCTGGGAGGTCAGAAGTCCAAAATGAGTCTCACTGGATGCACCCCATGATGTCAGAGGGCTGTGCTCCCTTCTAGGGGTTCTAGAGGAGAATCTGTTTCCCTGCTTTCTCTGGGTTCCAGAAATTACCTGGATTTGGGGGCTGCTGGCCCCCTCCTCTCCTCTTCAGAGCCTGCAATGAGTGAGTCTTTCTCATACTGCATCACTCTAACACAGACTCATACGCCTGCCCTCTACCCCACCTAACTGGATGCTTGGGGCTAGTGCACTGGGACGACCCAGAGGGATGGTATGGGGAGGGAGGAGGGAGGAGGGTTCAGGATGGGGAACACATGTATACCTGTGGTGGATTCATTTTGATGTTTGGAAAAACTAATACAATTATGTAAAGTTTAAAAATAAAATAAAATTTAAAAAAAAAAAAAAAAAGAAGCCTCTGACGACACTGGACCCACCTGGATACTCCAGAATAATCTACCATCAGGTAGACGATTAACAACACGGGTCCCATCTGTTACCTTGATTGCCATTTGCCAAGCAAGGGACTCACCCTTGCCAAGCAAGGTTTCCAGGAATCAGGGCATAAACATCTTCTGGAGGCCATTATTCTGTTTATTGCAGATTCCCACCCTCCAAAGAGCCAGGGTTAATTGCTCTTGGCAAGGATACATGCTTTACACACTCACTAAGTGATTCTAATGTCCAGATTCGCTTGAGAACTGCTGATCTCAATTATTATCAAGATTCCATGAAACATAATGCCCATAAAATGTTCAATACTGCTAAAATTAGATTTGGAAAGCATTTAATTAGACACATTAGATGTTAAAGACAGTATGAAGTTCTATAATAGAGAAATCTGTTCAACCCCATTTAACGAATCTCTTAAACTTTTTAGAGTAATATCTGTTAAGAGTCCAAGGAATTATTTTTCTACATAAGGTTTTTGGGATTTAATGCTCTAGGGAGGAAAATGAGTGTAATGGTATTTTTTGTTTTCTTTACTCAGATGCTTTTTAAAAATTATTTTACTACTAAGCTGTCTGTTGAATTTAGGATATGGCAAATACTTGTAATCCAAATTTAAGACAATTTACTCAACATCGTATTACTATTTATGTCATTAAGAACCAAATAGTCAATATAGTATAATTGAATCATTCTTTGAGGAGAAAAGAAAGAGCAAAAGAGCTCCCCAAACAGAACTATTTTGTTAAATAAAAGAACTTGGTTTTCTCATGCTTAGGACTGAATTGTTTACACAGAATCACATAATGACTTAATGCCATAAAGAATTAAATCACTTTATTTTATAGACACATATTGTGAAGACAATTAGGGCACATCTAAAAAATCATGAACACCGAGTCCATATTTACTAGAAGACTCACTAAAAGAGATAAAATAGATAAACTATTTCTTTCTTAAATTTCTCAGCAGAAATCCACCTTCTTGTGTCTCAAGTCAATGTGGAACATGTAAGTGTTTGGGAAATTTTGTATCTATTGAAGAGAGACTCAAGATTAATAACTGAAATAATTTGACAGCTACATTCTCATGTTTCAGAAGAGGGATAATTCAAGACAAATAATCAAAGAGGTTAAATAAAGAGTTTTGATGGTAAAAGAGCAAGCAGGTACTTATGAAAGGTTCTCCCAAGATAAACAAAGGCAAAGAGTTATTTCTCATTGAATTATCTGCATCCCATGGTTGGTGTGTGCATGCTCAGTCATTCAGTTGTGTCTGACTCTGATCCCATGGACTGTACTTCACCAGGCTCCTCTGCCCAAGGAATTTTCCAGACAAGAATACTGGAGTGTGTAGCCATTTGGCACTCCAGGGGATCTTCCCACCCGGGGACTGAACCCATATCTCCTGCACTGCAGGCAGATTTTTATCAGTGCACCACCTGGGCAGCCTCATCCCATGGTTGGACTGTCCTCCAACTGCTAACCGCGTTCACAGCACATCCAGAGAGTCTAGGGTCAGTAGTTGGAGACTGACTGTAAAAGTTCAAGAGTTCAAGTTATTGTGGGTTACAAAGAAAATGTCCAACCCCACCTACTGCCTAACTCAGAAAATACTGTTCATTGGGTTGTTTTTTTTTTTGATATTGAGTTCCATGAACTGTTTGTAAATTTTGGAGATTAATCCCTGCCAGTCTCATTATTTGCAAATATTTTCTCCCATATATACACACCACTAAAAACAGATAACCTATAAGGACCTACTGTATAACACAGGGAACTATGTTCAATATTCTTTAACAAGCTAAATGGGAAAAGAATTTGAAAAAGAATAGATAAATGTATATGTACAATTGAATCACTTTGTTGCACACTTGAAACTAACACAACACTGTTAATCAACTGTACTTCAATATAACATAAAATTTTTTTTTAATATTGTTCAGGGCTTTTTTCCTACTTAAATAGTGGCATATAGTCACATACGATATACAGTGGTACTGCACCACACAGCTCTGGAACCCAGCCCCTTATATTAAATCCCAACTGCACATTTAATTGGATGAATGACCTTGATAGGTTATTTAACCTCTATTGCCTTGCATTCTTCATCAGCAAAACAGACAAAGTGATACCTCAGTGCTTAGAACTTAGCAAAAGCCTCACTAAATATTAGTTCTGGTTTTTAGCTCATTATGTTTATATATATTATAAAGTAATAAGACTAAGTGCTTAGACAAATTTATTTCAAATGTGTTATTTTATAAATTTGATTAAAAGTACAATCTGCAATGCATAAAAGAACTTTAAGAAATGAAGTGGAATTTCATTTGAAATACTGTGACATGTGATGTGCATAATTTTTCCACAAATTAACACCATTGATTTATGGAAATAAAAGCTATGTTTAAAGCTCTATTCTCATTTTTCAGAGAAAAACATGGAGTCCAAAAGAGATTAAATGACTCATATCTTTAAACACATAAAAAATAAAGGACAAAATGGCAAAGTTGTAAAGATTTCATGCTTAAACAATTTTACTCTATTAAGATCTAAAAACTACTTAAAATTCTCGAGGGAAGTTTTTTTGTACTGAAGTTTCTTCAAATACCTCATTCAAAAACACACTAAATATCGTGTCAGTCACCAGCCACTATGCTGAAGGCAGAACAAAAGTTGAACAGTGATAAAAAGGTATGTGGGAATTAATAAGATGAGATTTTTTTTTTGAGAGTGTTAGGATGGAAAAGGCCCTTTGACTCCAACATTTTTGTATTACTGATGAGGTCATCAAGTTCTAGAAAATGTTTAAATAACTTGCCCATAATCCCTCCGCCAGCAAAGGACATATTTAAGTTCTGTAACTCCCAGTTTGCCTACCCAGCAAATATTGACCTTCATAGGAGATTCTGAGGCATAGAGAAACCAAGGAAACCAATCCTTATACGGAATAATGGAGGAGAAATGCAGTGCTGGAAATTTTTCTGAGCATTAATAAGAAACCATATCTGAGCTTTCTCCCAGGATATTGGAGTTTTTAAAGGTCTTGGGTTTAAAAAAGCAGATTTTTGATTTGGAAATTTCAACTAGCTAATAGCAAGCTAAGGCATTACAGAAACAATGAAAAACCAGCAAACAAGGTAGTAAACACATCTCTCCATTTTTCTCACAACATGACTCTAACTGTCGACTTATGACCTAGGATTCTTTTCTCCTTTTTTAATGTTTATTGGGGTATGGCTGATTTACAGTGTTGTGTGACCTAGGACTGTTGATCATTCTCTGACCTGCGCTATTCACGTCATTCCACCCAAGAATTGTCACATTCGTCCAACCTCCCCCTACTGGACTTGGGCAGTGTATTGTTCACTGTGCTGCACTGAGAGCCTCTCAGGGTTCGCTGTGTTCTCCTCATTCTGACTCCTGCTCAACCCACCCTGTCAGGCTGAAAAGGGGTCATATTTTTCCCCTTATATTTGAAAACATAAATCTTTACTCCCCCACCGAGCATTTTCCCTGCATGCAACACTGTACTGTGAATGCTCTATTGCAAGGTCCTGTGATCCCACTTCTGCTGCTGCTGCTGCTGCTAAGTCACTTCAGTCGTGTCCGACTCTGTGCGACCCCATAGACGGCAGCCCACCAGGGTCCTCCGTCCCTGGGATTCTCCAGGCAAGAACACTGGAATGGGTTGCCATTGCCTTCTCCGATCCCGCTTCTACTCTACTGTAATTGTTCCAGATTTGATTTTCCCTGCTTCCAAGCTTGCCTGTGTACAGCTGCCAGGTAATCTGCTTAAAGTCCAACTCCAGTTACACTGGACCCTGGAACAACACAGGACTGAACTGTGAGGGTCCACTTACACATGGATTTTTTTCAGTATTAAATACTAAAGTACTACAGGGTGTGTGGTTGACTGAACCAGGGATGTGGAACCACGAATGTGGAAAAACTGCAGATGTGATGGACCAACTCTAAGTTATATTTTAATTTTTGACTATAGGGTCAGCATCCCTAACCTCTGTGTTGTTCAAGGGTCAACTGCATATTATTCCTCTGATTAAAAAGTAAAAACACTACACACACACACACACACACACACACACAAATAAATGCAAGTTAAAAATAGTGAAAACTGAATAAGGTCTGTACTATAGTTAGCATGCTTTTGAACTGTGGTGTTGGAGAAGACTCTTGAGAGTCCCTTGAACTGCAAGGAGATCCAACCAGTCCATTCTGAAGGAGATCAGCCCTGGGATTTCTTTGGAAGGAATGATGCTGAAGCTGAAACTCTAGTACTTTGGCCACTTCATTCGAAGAGTTGACCCTTTGGAAAAGACTCTGATGCTGGGAGGGATTGGGGGCAGGAGGAAAAGGGGACAACAGAGGATGAGATGGCTGGATGGCATCACTGACTCAATGGACGTGAGTCTGAGTGAACTCCGGGAGTTGGTGATGGACAGGGAGGCCTGGTGTGCTGCGATTCATGGGGTCGCAAAGAGTCGGACACGACTGAGCGACTGAACTGAATATTGTTGCTGTTCACTTGCTAAGTCCTGTCCAACTCAATTGCAACCCCATGGACTGCAGCATGCCAGGCTTCCCCGTCCATCACTATCTCCTGGAGTTTGCTCAAACTCATGTCCATTGAGTCAATGATGCCATACAACCAACTCATCCTCTGTTGACTCCTTCTCCTCCTGCCCTCAATCTTTCCCAGCATCAGTTTTTTCCAATGAATCAGCTCTTCGCATCAAGTGGCCAAAGTATTGGAGCGTCAGCAGTAATGTACTGAATTCAGTTTTCTGGTTTTAACATCACACTGTAGCTGTATATCATGTTGTTGGTTCCCAAACTGGCTCTCATACACACAGGGCAAGAAAAGACCAAAGAAGCAAATCCCTCTAGACTTCTAGGTGGCAGGTTTCATGAGCAGGGGAACTTACTTTAGGAGGCTTGTTTAGGGCAGCCACCAAGACTTCTTGGGACAGCTTGCGCTCTGGGAACAGTAGGCAGAGCATAAATTCCAAGAACAGGGGATGGAGGAAGGAGTTCTCTGAAAGACCCCATCCAGCTCGTGGGTCAGCCACTAGTCACATCCCATCACCTCCTCCAACAAAGTCAACCCTGGCAGAATCTGAGTGATAGGTACCTGACAGGCTTTCTACTATGTACTTCCTAAGCTCCTAATTATGTCAAAATTTAAAACAACCAACAAAAAGGTAAAATTTGTAAATGGCTTTCTTCACATTTTCAAAATAAACATGATATTCTGTTTTGTACTTCAGGGAACTCTCCAGAACAGAACCACTTACAATTTCCTAAAAAACCTAGTGTTTATTGAGATATTTTGCCTTGACCTTTCAATGCCTCTCTCCCCCTCATTTGGCTTGTCACTTCCTCTTTGAAGGTGTACCTTAAATACCGCTTTCCCTTCAAGCCCTGCCTGATCCCTCATCAGCTAAACACAATCTCTCCCACCCAAAAAATCTTGTCCCATGTCTCTTTTGACACTTGCTGTTGTTCAATCACTAAGTTGTGTCTGACTCTTTGCAACCCCATAGACTTGTAGCATTTACAATATTAGATTATTCAATTTGCGGACTGATTTTCAGCTTCTACTCAATTATAAACTCTTAGAGGACAAAGTCTATATTTTAACTATCTTTTAATGCCCCAAGATTCTAGTAAGTACTTTGCCCAATATTTACTAAAGTAAAAAGAAGACTTCTGCTTCCAATAGGCAAATGAAAGTGGACATCAGTTATAATCAATTTAATAAAACAAAAATTTTACACACTGAGGAGCAAAATGATACACGTGTTTTAACCAAGTGGAGCTTTGCATGTATGAATATTTTTTGTTAGAAACAGCAGAAAGTAAAGATGTTATTTGGGTACTTGCTCAGGAGTTAAACTTTTGTTTGCCTATGCAACATTCAGGCAAACTCTATGGTGTAAGTTGCATAGAAGATCCACACCAATTAAAAAGAAAGGTCTTTTTCTTTTAATTAAATAAGCAAGGTCTCTAAAACTGCACCTTGGTTTCATCCTTCCATAAATTATTTTCTTCGCAATATGAATGTCTTTCTCTTTACTTCCCTTTATCTTCTCATTTTTTCCTTCCATCATAAAGGGTTCAGCAAGTCCCTCCAGTCACTGGGGTGTGGTCCCAACACATAAAGTCTGTGGTGACTTCAATCTGAGGTACCTATTTCACTGCAAGTTGGTATTCCAGTTGTAAGGCTCAAATATTATTTATCTGGCACTTAGTGTGACATAGCATAATTATTTCAGCACCCTCCTTGATGAAAGAATATGGAAGCAAATAATATAACAGTATAAGAGGAAGCTCAATTTTTTTAATTTAATTGGAGGCTAATTACTTTACAATACTGTGGTGGTTTTTGCCATACACTCATATGAATCAGCCATGGGTGTACATGTGTTCCCCATCCTGACCCTCCCTCCCCATCCCATCCATCAGGGTCATCCCAGTGCACGAGCCCTGAGCACCCTGTCTCATGCATCGAACCTGGACTGGCGATCTATTTCACATATGATAATATACATCTTTCAATGCTATTCTCTCAAATCATCCCACCCTCGCCTTCTCCCACAGAGTCCAAAAGTCTATTCTGCACATCTGTGTCTCTTTTGCTGTCTTACATATAGGGTAATTGTTGCTGCTGCTGCTGCTGCTAAGTCACTTGAGTTGTGTCTGACTCTGTGCGACCCCATAGGCGGCAGCCCACCAGGCTCCTCCATCCCTGGGATTCTCCAGGCAAGAACACTGTAGTGGGTTGCCATTTCCTTCCCCAACACATGCGTGCATGCTAAGTCGCTTCAGTCATGTCCAACTCTATGCAACCCTATGGACAGCAGCCCACCAGGCTCCTCTGTCCACAGGATTCTCTAAGCAAGAATACTGGAGTGGGTTGCCATTTCCTTCTCCAGGGTCATCTTTATCATCTTTCTAAATTCCATATATATGTGTTAATATACCATATTGGTATTTTTCTTTCTGACTTACTTCACTCTGTATAATAGGCTCCAATTCCATCCACCTCATTAGAACTTATTCAAATGCATTCTTTTTAATAGCTGAGTAATATTCCATTGTGTCCACAGTTTTCTTATCCGTTTGTCTGCCAATGGATATCTAGGTTGCTTCCATGTCCTGGCTATTTTAAACAGTGCTGCGATGAACATTGGGGTACACATGTCTCTTTCAATTCTGGTTTCCTTGGTGTGTATGCCCAGCAGTGGGATTGCTGGGTTGTATGGCAGTTCTATTTCCAGTTTTTAAGGAATCTCCACACTGTTCTCCATAGTGGCTGTACTAGTTTGCATTCCCACCAACAGTGTAAGAGGGTTCCCCTTTCTCCACATCCTCTCCAGCATTTATTATCTGTAGACTTTTGGATAGTAGCCATTCTGACTGGCATGAAATGATACCTCATTGTGGTTTTGATTTGCATTTCTCTGATAATGAGTGATGTTGAGCATCTTTTCATGTGTTTATTAGCCATCTGTATGTCTTCTCTGGAGAAATGTCTGTTTAGTTCTTTGGCCCATTTTTTTGATTGGGTCATTTACTTTTCTGGAATTGAGCTACAGGAGTTGCTTGTATATTTTTGAGATTAATTCTTTGTCAGGTGAGGAAGCTCAATTTTTAAAACAATTTATGCATCCCTATTTACTTCATGTGAATCACTGTATCTAGTTTCCAAATTGGCAAAAACAACTTGTTTTAATCTACTAATAAGGGGTGTATTATTCAGACAGTGTAATCTACCTTGAGCTGTTTTATTATTTGGGGTGACTGGACCACTGACATTCCACAATGAACTCACATTCAATGGAGCATTTTGAGGGCTTCCTAAATGACAGATGCTGTGCCTGACACTCAGTGGACTTATCTGATTTTCTAGTCTCTGTGGCAAATTTGAACATGGTAAATATTCCTTCCAACCTCAGCCAGTGCCTCTTGTTAATAAATTAATATAAAATGTTTTAAAGAATAAACTGGAGTTGGTAACGTCATCTATGGTTTGTACAGCTCATGAGTCTCATTCAAGGATCAACCCAGAATCATGCCTAAGTAGCACCAAGAACTGATGAAACTGAATTGACTGAAAATTACTTCTTTATAGCTATACTTGTTCCCCAACATGTATCCATTGATAATTAGCTTAATTTCTGTTCCCTACAACTGATCCTCAGCTAAGATCATAGATTTAAAGATGGAACTTTTTAAAATAAACTCCTCAAACTACAACCACTTCACCTGCTCCAATGCACAAGGTCTTTCAAAATTTGCAAAGTCAAAGAGAAGCATATGTTTCTCAATAAGAATGTGAGAAATGTGTTTGCACATTTGTTTTATATGCAAATGTGTTTTAATAAACATCTTTAGCTCAGAGCCACAGTAACTCTGTCCAATGTAATCTAGAAAGAGCCTGATAACAGATTTTAAGTTGGATGAATGATTCTAAAGAAACCAATATTTTGGCACCACATAACTTCAGAGAAGCATTAGGAAATCCACTTATTTTAGTTTCATGAGCTCATAAGGAAATAAACTTACATTGTATCAATGGCAGAGATTGAGGTTTCCTCTCAAGATTTCTTCAAAGTTATAACCAGGGGTGAGAAATAAAAATCTAGTTTCCCAGAGATCCCTCACCACGAAGAAGAGTATATTTATAATCCAGAGATTTGGGGGAAAATAATACAGCTTTGTATGATATGTAAAAGGCACTAGTGGAAGTAAAGTATAATCAATTTATTAACACCTTAATTGTATACCACAAAGAAACAGGAATTTGATGATTTCCAAGATCAAGAAAAATTCTAGATACAGAGCATATTAATTCAGAGTTGTCTTAAGAACGTGAATATAAACCATGAGAATTAAATGAAAACTTTTGAGGAAGTAAAGATATTACAGCAGTTAGGCTTTTGTTATTATTGCTTCTATTGTACATGTCTATGTGTACTTTCTATAACCAAAGAACTGTAACACTGAGCCCCTGTCCTCAGAAGGCTATCTAGATGTAGCAAATTTCAAGATGTATCCACAGGAAATATTGACGACATTGAAGAAAGTACTAAGAAAGAAATTGGAACATGAGCTGAAATCTAGAAGAATGTGTAAAATGTGTACCTCTGCTAATAAAATTTGCACAGACGTAGAAGAGGACAGAGAAGAAAGAAACATGAGCAAATACAAACACGGTGTCCAGGCTACCTAAACGTGAAGAGTTTTTAATTACAAAATTAGGTAAGAATTACTCCAGGCAGATAAATTCTAAAATTATTATAAAGTTAGTAATTATAAGAGTTCTTGAGTAGAACATGAAAGAAAAAACTGAATGGCATGCCAATTAAGCCATAAATCAATGGAAGAAAGGCTACACTGAGTGAGCTAAGAAATTACTGTGTGTGTTCATTTGTGCAGTGATAGGAGCTTTCACAGGTAAAAGCTTTCACAAGTGGTGCTAGTGGTAGAAGAACCCACCTGCCAATGCAGGAGACATAAGAGACGCAGGTTCAATCACCCAGTCAGGAAAATCCCCTGGAGGAGGTCATGGCAACCCACTCCAGTATTCTTGCCTGGAGAATCCCATGGACAGAGGACCTTGGCAGGCTACAGTCTATATGGTCACAAAGAGCTGGACAGGACTGAGTCAACTTAGCACAGCACAGCATAGGAGTTTTCATTAAGGTGGTAGTGACAGGATTTGAGAGTCAGGGGCAAATGAGAAATGTATTTCAAGTGAAGAAACAGTACAACCTGATGATACATAGACGATAAATTGCAGATTTATGAGGAAGAAGATATGAGCTAAATTTGATTCCTAATTTTCAGGACTATGAGAATAGAGAAAAACAATTGCCATTAAATAATTTGTAGTGTAAGAAGGGAAATGAATGTAGAAAAACATTGGGAGTGAAATATAAATAGAATTCAAAAACGACATGTATTCAAATGGGTATTATCTACTGGCAATTCAAAATGTGAGTAAATTTTGGGTGAGTGGCTTGGCTAAATGCAATATATTTGTGAAGCATTAGTAGAAAGGTGGAGAAGGCAATGGCACCCCACTCCAGTACTGTTGCCCGGAAAATCCCATGGATGGAGGAGCCTGGTAGGCTGCAGTCCATGGGGTTGCTAAGAGTCGGACGCAACTGAGCAACTTCACTTTCACTTTCCACATTCATACATTGGATAAGGAAATGGCAACCCGTTCCAGTGTCATTGCCTGGAGAATCCCATGGAAGGAGAAGTCTGGTGGGCTGCTGTCCATGGGGTTGCACAGAGTCGGACACGACTGAAGCTACTTAGCAGCAGCAGCAGTAGAAAGGTTACTTGAGTTCCTGAGTGTTAAAGATATTTCAAAAATGGGAAGAACAGATAACCATGAATTTCTTTGAAGACTGTCTCCATAGAGAATGGAAGAATAGGGGGAAAAGAAATAATAGAGTAGAATGTCAGAGAATAGTGTAATGTATAGAAATCTAAAGAAGCCACTTTTAACATTAAGCTCCACTGTGTGCATGCTGAGTCACTTCAGTCATGTCTGACTCTTTGCAACCCCATGGACAGTAGCCCACCAGGCTCCTTTGTCTATGGACTTATCAAGGCAAGATATACTGGAGTAGGCTGCTGTTTCCTTCTTCAGGGGATCTTCCCAGCCCAGTGACTGAACCCGCATCTCTGACATCTCCTGTATTGGCAAGCAGGTTATTTTACCATGAGCACCACCTGGTTCTTAAAATGCAACATAGCTACTTGGAATAAAGTATACTCTTCTATAGAGAATATACTTTTTTGATTAATGAATGTAATAAATAAACCTACAGATCTCAATGGAATCACATAACAGAAGCTTATTCTTTGCTTTCAGGAAGTCCAAAACCCTGGACCTGATTGGTAGACAGCCTTCCAAGGGCTCATGTTTTGAAGCCTTTTATCTATGGCTCCTCTCTTTTCCTGGACTTCAGAGTCCTGGGTTTCTGGCCAAGGAATAGGGAAAGAGAATGGACTATGTGTTATAGTTTGTGTGCATCACTTTTCTTCTCGTTCCACTGGCTAGAACTCAGCCACGTGGGCTTATTAATTGCAGGTGTATTTTGGAAATCTAATCTATGGGCTCAGGAAGGGGAGGAATCTGATTTGGTGAGCAGCTAGATAATCTTCACCACACTTGGTTCTGGGGATGTATCTGATTAATAATGATAATGATGAAGAGATAGGAGCCACATCAAATTTCAACATTTATGTCATTCATATGGATGTGGAATTGAATAATTCTTTTTTCATCTTTCAATAAAATGCTTACATTCTAGGTACAAATACCACTGACTACATGAAATTTAGCAAATCACATCTCCCATAGTAGGAGTTACAGTATTATGGCAAGTAAAGTAAATATTCAGTTTAAAATTGTAATGTATTTATATATTTAACAGAAATAGAATTTGTTATACCGTGTTTGATAGAAATACAAATGAAGGGAACTAATGTGTCATTCACTTATTCTTTGTGGCAAAACAGACAAAACAAGGAAAAGCTAGCAGCACTGCAGTTTTCTGCATCTTTGGACAACTGGAGTTGAGAATAATCAACAAAACAGCTGACCCAGGAGAATCAAGCTTAAGCTAAGGTGAGTAAGCACCACTCCTGGTTGTCGTAACAACAAGGTAACATATTAAGAGTCTTGTAATGAGATAAATCACAAGCAGGGGAGGCAAAAAAGTCATCTGAATAAGAGAAACAGTGTCTTATCTTGTTTCTCAAGTGACAAATGTCAGAGGAAATCTGAAGAGCTGTCTCTTTAAGAAGGTATAGATAATAACAGGAAAGACTTTGAAGTAAAGAGGATTAAAATTGAGTTTACATGCCCTCAGCTTCTGGGTCCCTCAACATAATTATTGTTCATCCCATCAATTTGCTTAAATGTCATACAAAAATGTGAAGAATTTGGAAGCTAACTCTGTCTTACCACCACCCTTCCACTCTGCTCAGGAAGATGGAGCTGGTATGGGATATGAAGGGTCTCACTGACCAGCATAATTGGGAATTAGAGTGACTGTAGCAACCTGTGGCTTAGATGAGTGGTTCTCCAGCTTGTCTATACACTGAAATATAGGGGAAAAAATTAATTATGCCTGATTCCCACCGCTACTAAGTCTAGATTTCTTGATTTAAAAATCTAGATTTTTTTTAATACAAACAGCTCACACAACTCAATAACAACAATAACAACAACAACAAAAACCCGAACAATCCAGTCAAAAAATAGGCAGAAGACCCAAATTTATATTTCTCCAAAGAAAATATATACTTGATCAATATGGACATGACAATATGCTCAACATCACTAATAATAGAGAAATGCAAATCAAAACTACAGTGAGGTACAACCTCACTCTAGTCACAAGACTCATCATTAAAATGTCTACAGATAACAAATGCTGAGAAGGTGTGAAGAAAAGGGAATCCTCATACACTATTGGTGGGATTGTATTCAGAAGCTGGTACAGCCACAATGGAAAACAGTATGGAATTTTCTCAAAATCTAAAACCAGAACTATCATATGATCCAGCAGTCCCACTCCGGGGCATATACCCAGACAAAACCATAATTCAAAAAGACACATGCACCCCTATGTGCATAGCAGCAATATTCACAACAGCCAAGCCGTGGAAGCACATAAATACCCATCTAGAGACAAATGGATAAAGAAGATCTGGTACGTCTATACAATGGTATATTACTCAGCCATTAAAAAAGAATGACATAATGCCTTTACAGCTACGTGGATGGACTGCAGATTATCATACTACACAAAGTGTGTCACAAAGAGAGACAAATACCGTATGATGTCACTTATATGTGGACTATAAAATATGACATAAATAAACCTATGTACAAAACAGAAACAGACTCCCACGGAGAACACACTTGTGGTTGTCAAAGGGGAAGGGAAATGCGTTCAGAGTTTAGGATTAGCAAATGCAAACTATTATGTATACAATGAATAAAAAACAAGGTCCTACTGCATAGCACAAGGAACTATATTCAATATCCTATAATAAACTATAAAGGAAAATGCCAGTCCAGGTTCAATGCACGATGCTGGATGCTTGGGGCTGGTGCACTGGGACGACCCAGAGGGATGGTGTGGAGAGGGAGGAGAGAGGAGGCTTCAGGATGGGGAACACATGTATACTAATTAAATAATTTTCTATTAAAGAAAAAAAAAAAAAAAAGAAAAATCTCAATTTCTTCCAAAGCTCCCTAGATGATCCTCATGTGCAGCCAAGGCTGAGAACCTCTGACTGAGGGTTTTCTCTTCACTCTCTTCCTACTGTCCAGGTAGCTGGAGTCTCTCTGTGAGCAAAGTGAGATTCTAGGGGAGCATTATGGAATTAAGAGTCAGTATTGATTATGATTTATCAGCTGAACTTGAGAAGGGTTATTGAATATTCATTTGTGTTAATGATGTGTGAGGCATTGTCTTAGAGTCTTAGAATACAAAGTAAACAAAACAAAGAAAGGTCCCTTCTCCTGTGAAGCTAACATCCAGGAGAGACACAATAAACAATGAATTCAGTAAGCAAATAAGTTTCATATATATTAAAAGGTGATAAAGTGCTATATAAAAAAAAGGAAAAGTAGAGCAAGGTAAACGGGGATTGAGAACACTAGGAGAGGTGAAAGAATTACAACTTTGAATAGAGTCATCTGGGAGGACTTTCCCCGAAATTTTGTCAGCGCTTTTGTATGCTGTTTCATTCTTTTGTCTCTCACAGTCTTGGGGTATTATGACCTACATGATGTTCAAAGAGGGAAAGAAACTTGCTTAAAATCACTACACTAAATAGGTAGGTTATAGAGTGACGAATGGGCTTCCCAGGTAGCTCAGCTGGTAAAGAATCTGCCTGCAATGCAGGACACCCTGGTTTGGTTCCTGGGTTGGGAAGTTCCCCTGCAGTAGGGCATGGCAACCCACTCTAGTATTCTTGCCTGGAGAATCCCATGGACAGAGAAGCCTGGCAGACTATAGTGCATGGGGTCACAGAGAGTCAGACATGACTGAGCTAGTGGACTAAGCACAGGACAGAGTCATGAATACAACTCGGGTGTGTGTGAGCCCAAAGCCAGTGTTCTCATTCACTTTACATGATCCCTTCTTTCTTTGCAGTCATATTATTTATTACTCATGCATCTGGTTGTGTTGCCTCCATTTATGCATCATATACTTCTTCATGGCTTGTCAATCAGAACTAATGTTCCCAGGAGATCATCTGCATGTAATATAAGCCTGTCGCCCTTGAACAATGACACCAAGTTTCAAAAGAAAATAGGTTTGATTTCTCTCACATGTCTGAGTTAGTCTAGATATATCCTATTTCTAACAACTGTAGAAAGTTAAAGCCACAATTTCTAATTTGCTGATGTTTAATAGCTCCCTGCAGCCATGAAATTAAAAGATGCTTACTCCTTGGAAGAAAAGTTATGACCAACCTAGATAGCATATTGAAAGCAGAGACATTACTTTGCCAACAAAAGTCCATCTAGTCAAAGCTATGGTTTTTCCAGAGGTCATGTATGGATGTGAGAGTTGGACTGTGAAGAAAGCTGAGCACCGAAGAATCGATGCTTTTGAACTGTGGTGTTGGAGAAGACTCTTGAGAGTCCCTTGGACTGCAAGGAGATCCAACCAGTCCATTCTGAAGGAGATCAGCCCTGGGGTTTCTTTGGAAGGAATGATGCTAAAGCTGAAACTCCAGTACTTTGGCCACCTCATGCGAAGAGTTGACTCATTGGAAAAGACTCTGATGCTGGGAGGGATTGGGGGCAAGAGGAGAAGGGGACGACAGAGGATGAGATGGCTGGATGGCATCACTGACTCAATGGACATGAGTCTGAATGAACTCCGGGAGCTGGTGATGGACAGGGAGGCCTGGCGTGCTGCGATTCACGGGGTGGCAAAGAGTCGGACACGACTGAGCAACTGAACTCTGAAAGCTTTTTTGTCCATTCCTACTATCTTTATTAAATAACAATTTTTATCAAAAACACTTTGGTGAAATTTAAGCAATCTTTTTTCCAAGGTAATATTTTAGACATTCAAAAGGGAACATCCTTTGTGCTATGTTTAACATATCTAAAAATAATAATTAAGGAAACCAGTATGGCAACTGTGAAGAGTCAATCATGTTCTATCTTTAAAATATATCTTTGGTATATTTGTTCTCAAAATTCTTGCCCAAGCCTTTATCCTCCATCACCAAAACACTTATACAGGTCCCTCCAAATATTCACTGCTGCTCAAAGAATAAAACCAGAACCTTGATTGGCCTGCTATGTCTCTACCATGAGCTCAGAGCATTTCCTACCTGGATCACCACCAGCCTTCTTTCTTTTCCTTAAATACACCCAGCCCTCCCCCACCTACAGACTTTGAACGTGTTCCCCGTACTGCCAAGCTTTCTCCCCATCGGCTCATCGCTGTCAGTAAGGACTCACCACAAATGTCCTACCATTTGTAGCCGTGAGTGTATCTATTAACCTAACGTAGCATCCACAACCCATCTCTAACCCATTATTCTGTTGTTTCCAATCTACCATTTAAGAACCTCTTGTTATCTTGTTTACTCGATTATTTGCTGTCTCATTCACTAGAAAATAGGCTCCCTGAGCACACAGACCTTATCTATATCTAACAGACATTTACATCCACAGCACAGAACACTGTCTTCAATAAATCCTTCTCAAACAAAAAAATCATGGGCAAATATCTGGATAATATATGATGGACATGAAGATCAGATGCATTTGATTCAGAAGGTGGATAAAAGAAAGAGAAAAAGTGAGAAAGAATACGTGTGTCTCTTTGTAGGGATATCATGTGTATTCTGTGCAAAAGGTTAAGTATGTGTGGTCTAGTCTCACATAGGAAGTGCAGATACATAATTTTAGATGATGAATGCATACAGTTATTTCACTACTTCATTAACTTTGTAGTTCCTATCAGTTGTACAATGATTTCATTAACTTTGGGGAGAGTTATTAATATATAGACACACTTCCACTTGTCTGTTGTGATTCAATAATAAAAAGTGTGAGGTCACTAATGACTTCTAATTAAAGCCATAGAGTGAAGGAAAGTTCTAACACAGCATTTAAAGAAAGGAGAAAAGACATTTGAAAGTTTTATGCTACACAGCGCTGGAGAATTCATATTTAAGACATTAAGCTATGGAGTACTACCTTAAACGATATGGCTTTAGGTGGGTTGAAAAGAAACAGAGGAAGAAAAAAAACAACTCCAGTTTTGCTAAAGTTGGTTTCTGATGCAAAAATAATAAATGAGAGGAATTTGACATTTAAGGGAACATTGTTTGTCAGAGGATTCCCAAGAGAGCGATATAACATTGCAAAGGCGACATTCAACTCCCCAGTAAGGGTAAGGATTTAGCTTAACAAATAATGATATGAAGGAAAATTAAGAAAGCACATTCCTTGGTAGAATAATATTGTGGGAAACTATTCATTTAAAAATCCTGCTAACAGATGTAAGCTATCATATACAGAACGAATAAACAATGAGGTCAAACTGACGGTCCTACCAAAGAACTATATTCAATATCCTATGCTAAACCATAATGTAAAAGAATATTTTAAAAACGTGCATATGTATGTAAGTATATATCCCAATCAATGGGTTGGCAAGATCCCGTGGAGTAGGAAATGGCAACCCACTACACGATTTCTGCTGAGAGAATCCCCATGGGCACAGGAGACTGGTGGGTTACAGTCCGAGGGGTTGCAAAGAGTCTGACACAATTGAGCCACTAATACACACACATGTGTAACTGAATTGATGCTGTATAGCAGAAATTTATACAACTGCAAATCAACTAAACTTCATTAAAAAATGTTTTATAAACCCTGCAAATAGATTTTGATCTGTAGTTGCAGATCTTAGGAATGTTTTGATCAGACAAATATACCAGAAACATCAGTAAGTTCAGTTGCTAAGTCGTGTCCAACACTTTGTGATCCCATGGACTACACCACACCAGGCTTCTAGTATATCACAAGCTCCCAGACCTTGCTCAAACTCATGTCCATCGAGTCAGTCATGCTATCCAACTATTTCATCCTCTGTCATCCTCTTCTCCTCCTGCCTTCAATCTTTCCCAGTATCAGGGCCTTTCCCAATTAGTCAGTTCTTCCCACCAGATGGCCAAAGTATTGGAGCTTCAACTTCAGTCCTTCCAATGAATATTCAGGACTGATTTCCTTTAAGATTGACTGGCTTGATCTCCTTGCAGTCCAAGGGACTCTCAAGAGTCTTCTCCAATATTACAGTTGGAGAACATCAATTCTTCAGCGCTCAGCTTTCTTTATAGTCCAACTCTCACATCTATACATAACTACTGGAAAAATCACAGCTTAGACTAAATGGACCTTCATCAGCAAAATAATGTCTCTGCTTTTTAATATGCTGTCTAGGTTGGTCATAGCATTTCTTGTAAGGAGCAAGTGTCTTTTAATTTCATGGCTACAGTCACCATCTGCAGTGATTTTTGGAGTACAAGAAAATAAAGTCTGTAACTATTTCCATTGTTTCCCTGTCTATTTGCCATGAAGTGATGGGACCAGATGCCATGATCTTCATTTATGAATGCTGAGTTTTAAGACAGCTTTTTCACTCTCTTCTTTCACTTTCATCAAGAGGCTCTTTAGTTCCTCTTCGATTTCTGCCATAAGGTGGGGGTGTCATCTGCATATCTGAGGTTATTGATATTTCACCCAGCAATCTTGATTCTAGCTCGTGCTTCATCCAGCCCGGCATTTCACATGATGTACTCTGCATGTAAGTTAAATAAGCAGGGTGACAATATACAGCCTTGACGTACTCCTTTCCCTATTTGGAACCAGTCTGCTATCCCATGTCTGGTTCTGTTGCTTCTTAACCTGCATACAGATTTCTCAGGAGGCTGATAAGGTGGTCTGGTATTCCCATCTCTTTAAGAATTTTCCACAGTTTATTGTGATCCATACAGTCAAAGGCTTTGACATAGTCAATAAAGCTGAAGTAGATGTTTTTCTGGAACTCTCTCACCTTTTCGATGATCCAATGTATGTTGGCAATTTGATCTCTGGTTCCTCTGCCTTTTCTAAATCCAGCTTGAACAACCGGAAGTTCTTGATTCACATACTGTAGAAGCCTAGCTTGGAGAATTTGTTAGCATGTGAGATGAGTTCAATTGTGTGGTAGTCTGAACATTCTTTGACATTACCTTTCTTTGGGATTGGCATGAAAACTGACCTTTTCCAGTCCTATGGCCACTGCTGAGTTTTGCCAAAGTTGCTGCCATACTGAGTGCAGCACTTGAACAGCATCATCTTTTAGGGGTTGAAATAGCTCAGCCAGAGTTTCATCACCTCCACTAGCTTTGTTTGGAGTGATGCTTCCTAAGGCCCACTTGACTTTGCACTCCAGGATGTCTGGCTCTAGTTGAGTGGTTACACCATCATGGTTATCTGGGTCGTGAAGATCTTTTTTGTACAGTTCTTCTGTGTATTCTTGCCACCTTTTCTTAGTATCTTCTGCTTCAGTTAGGTACATACTGTTTCTGTCCTTTATTGTACCCATCTTTGCATGAAATATTCGCTTAGTATCTCTGATTTTCTTGAAGAGATCTCTAGTCTTTCCCATTCTATTGTTTCCATATTTCTTTGCACTGATTACTTAGGGAGGCTTTCTTATCACTCCTTGCTATTCTTTGGAACTCTGCATTCAGATGGATATGTCGTTCCTTTTCTCCTTTGCCTTTTGCTTCTCTTCTTTTCTCAGCTATTTGTAAGGCCTCCTCAGACAACTGTTTTGCCTTTTTGCATTTCTTTTTCTTGGAGATGGTTTTGATCACCACTTCATGTACAATGTCATGAGCCTCCGTTCATAGTTCTTCAGGCACTCTGTCAGTTATAATCCCTTGAATCCATTTGCACCTCCAGAAACATATGAGAACACAAACTAGAAGTATCAAAACATACCTTCTATATTTCCATTTTCTTCACCTCAAACACTCCTTATATCTGGAGTCTTCTGTGACCAAGCTGAATAAATCCTCTGGCATGAAAAGGTTCTCTTTTAAAATTGTATTATCCTCATTTTTATAGATTAATTTTTCTCCTGTTTCAGCCAAGCTACCAATATTATTCAGTTGGTTCAAAAATATATTGCTTGCACTGTGCAGACAGTTTGGGTATCGCCTCTGGTTAAGCCTTTATGAAAAAGCTGATTTTTCTAAAAAAGAGGAAACTTGTGTAGCAGGACAACAAAAGACTTTCATGCTGCATTCTTCAATCTGAATGAACCTGCTGAATTGATAAGGACACTAAAACCAGAATTAGCATTTTGCTTAAACTTTCCTTTCAGCAGTGCCCCAAAGCTTTATAATTCACTTCCTCTCATTCTTTACTATTCTCAGATAAAAAGAAAGGGAAAAGAAACTAATGTACATATTAATACTGGAGTTTTGTGAAAGAAAATGTAACTTCCTCTGGCTGAATGATGATGAGATTTTTACATATAGAAATCTTTTCAAGAGTGGTGCTGGTGAGAAACTTAGGTGGCAAGACTGATTTCTTCAAGGAAAAAAAAAGGCATCTAGACAAATCTTCCATTCTTAAATTATTATAAATATTGGTGCTATTTCAGATTTGAAAATGCCTAACTCATCATTTCTAGAGACTTCCCTGCCTGTCCAGTGGTTAAGACTCTACACTTCTATTTCAGTGGACACAGGTTTGATCCCTGGTCAGGGAACCTAGATTCTGCATGTCTTGTGGCAGGGTTAAAAAAAAATCATTTCTAGATTTAGGTAATACAGAATCAGGTTCATAATCAGCTAAAAGAGATATAAATAAATTTCTCAAAATTTCCTTGAGTAAATACTAGAAAATTATATTTGTGTGTGTGTGTATGTGTGTGCACTCGGTCGCGTCTAACTCTTTGCAACCCCATGGACTGTAGCCCGTCAGGCTAGTCTGTCCATGGGATTCTCCTGGCAAGAATACCAGAGTGGGTTGCCCTTTCCACCTCCAGGAGATCTTCCTGACCCAGGGACTGAACCCTCGTCTCTTGCATCTCCTGCACTTCTTTACCACTGTACCACGTGACATTATTTTAAAATCTTATTAAGCGCTTTCTGAATCCTATGTGATACTGATTGCTAATCGTACTTTCAAGACCAGGAAAATTGTTTGTTCCATCATCCCATCTCCATCCTTTTCAAGAAACCTTTTCTAGCTGCATCCATTTCTACATTCAAAATGGCTCAGTCTGTCAGTTAAATTATTCTAATGTACTTATTTACATGAAAGTGCTACTAAGTAACCATAGCTTGATATTTTGCCCAAAGGAATGGTTCACTTAAACTAAGGGCTATGAGAGAAAGTTTACTCCAAAGAAATAATTACAAAATGGTAAAAATTTAGCTGTTCTTGCCAGGGCACACACAATCTAGAAACACAGCCCTTTACAACCAACATCAGAAAACATGTCATCTGTTTTGCCCTGCCCGTGTGGCCCACTTCTCTGAGACTGTGATCCTCCAATTTTAGCATATGGCCAAAGCATCTAGGACTTCTTAAAACATAGATTGCTTAGTGTTATCACCAGAATTTCTCATTTAGTGGGTATGAGATGGGGCTGAAGACTGTATTTCTAATTATCTCCAGTGCTGCTGGTTGGTGGGCACATACTGAAAAGCACTGATCTAAGTTACCAGTCCTCATGCCTATCTGAAATCACCTAAGGAACTTTACTTTTTAAACCTTTTTTTAAACTGAAGTCTAGTTGATTTACAATGTTGTGTTAGTTTCAGGTGTACAGCACTGTACAGATTTTCAGATTCTCTTCCCTTATAGGCTTTTACAAAATACTGAGTACAGTTCCTTGACTATATGGTAGGACCCTGTTGTTATCTATTTTATGTATAGTAGGTGTATATGTTAATCCTATCCACCTAATTTATCCCCCACACTTTCCCTCTGGTAACTATAAGCCTGCCTTCTTATTGGTTCTGTAAATAAGTTCTCTGTTCTATAAATGCAGATGCTACCCACAGAGATCCTGATGTCATGTGCTTACCCTATGAACTAGAATCAATCACCTTTTTTAAAAGATCCCTAGGTAATTCTAATATGCAGCAAAACTTTCAGTGCATTACTCCAAGCACTTTAATGAGAATAATGCTAAGAATATATAATAAGACAATATATAGCTCCTGTACACCCATCCTTAATCAACAATATTTAGTAGATGCTCATTCAACAGCAATCCTGTGTGCTGGGTGCTGGGGGTGCCCTGGCCTGCAATATCCTCTGTGACCTGACCCTTGGAAATCTTTGACCTCACATCTAACACCCTCTGCCCGGCTTACCCACAGCCATTAGTCTCCAGGCACAAAGGCCTCCCTGTTGACCTCAATGTACTGCCAGCTCAGAGCCTTTGTATTCATCATCCTTTTTCCAAGAAGACTCTGCCCCTTCCTCTAGTTCTCAACTCATGATCACTTCAAGGAGGACCTCTAACCCTTCTAGCTAAAGGATTTGACTTCCTTCTAATCCACTCCCTTTATTCCTTTACCCATCTTTATTTCTACTGGTAGCACTTAGTACTACTCAAGTTAATAAACATTTATTTATTGTCTAATTCCACTGAATATAAGAAACTAGAATCTATGTTTTGTTCACTGCTACATTCCCACTGCCTAGAGTTGTGCTTTGCCTACGACAGACACTTAAGAAATATTGCTGAATAGATGGGGATACAGTGACAACAAGATGAGCATGACAAGAAGAATGGGACTCGTGGATATGAAAAGCCAACAGGCACAGAACAATGTAAGAACAGTCCATATGGCTAGGAGAGTACAAAGGAAGGGCAGAAACCCCAGCCTGAAGCAGCCCTAGAAGACTACCCAGAGGAAACGATTTCTAAACTAAAAACCGAAAATGAGTGGGCACCTTCCAGAAGGATGGTAGAAAGTGCTCAGAATATGACACACTGATGAACAGAAAGAAGCTTAATAGATAATTCAGCATGGGTCTACTAAATTTCCACTAGGAATGAAGTGCAGTAATTAAGCTATAAATATACAGAGATGACTCAGACTGAAATCTGAGAGCATGAGATCCGGGAAGGTAGGAATCAGACAGATAGATTTTAAACATCTTCATCCACCCTACTGTTGCTACACCTGGCAACAATGCACACACAGTAGGCTCTCTATTAGCACTGGGATGAATAAGTATGAAGAAAGGAATTGCAACCATGAGGGTTCAGGGATCTAACACTTCCACAGTGCCTTGCACACAGACAGGTTTCAAAAAATAACTGCTGATCCATGATCTCCTGAGATGAATGATGTTCACCACACTTTATTCAAATTCCAAATGATATGACTCATCCTACATGAATATTAATTAGATGTTATTACTGTTGTATCTTACCACAAGGAAACAATAATTATTTCATTCCACTAAATTTCTCCACAAGCCACCAGGATTATGTGACTATGTTTCCAGCTTTGATTTTATGCTAAATTTTCTTTATGAATTCAGTAAATGATTTTGTGCAAGTTACTTCTTTGTACTAACCAAAAGACACACATTTTTTGTTTGTTTGTTTTTTAAACCTGTCAGAACCTCACAGAATAGAACAACCAGGTTTTTGTAATCTTCTTATCCTAGTTTTAATCTTGAGATACCTGACAAAGTCTTACATTCTTTTATTGTGACAAAACTTAAAAATGACACTGCAGAGAAAAACCACACTGAGTACTTCTCTAGTGTTAAAAGTAATTGACTTAGATTTAACACATATTAATTCTTTTGACTCTAATCATCCTCTGTTAGAATCCTGAAGATATGAGAAACATGATTCAGGCAAAAGGAATAGTATCTGATAAACCAAAGAGAATTTCGGTTGTCAGACTCTCAAGTACTCCCCAGTGACCCCGTCTCTTGAACCTGCTCTCATGTAATTCCCTCACCTTAACCATGGGCTACATCTGTCAATTCACTCTAACAAAACACACAAAAGTGATGAAATGTTACTTCCAAGAAGGGGTGACGAAAAGACTATGGCTGTCACTGGGCGCATGTTTGTTCTGTTCCTCTTTTGAGTCACCAGTCGTTCTGTCATCAAGACACTCAGGCAGCCTACATAGGGGCCCAGAGAGTGAGCACCACCGTGAGGTCCACCAGCGTCCACCAGGCGAGCTGGGGAAGATACGCTCCAAGGCAGAGCTGCAGCAGTTCAATCAGCGCGCGTGGACGAGGATGCTACAGCTCCCGCTGAGCACTGAGATGGCTCCAGTCTCAGCTCGTAGCACGAGTCCAACCTCATGTGACACTGAACCAGACACTCCTAGCCAAATCTCACCTAGATTCCTAATCCACAGACTCTGCGGGATAACTTTATGCTTTAAGCTGCTATGTTTCAGAGTAATTAGTAACTGGTACAATAATGAATCGCAAGAAAGATGCCATTATTTGATTTTTACCCCCTTGTGGCTGTCTCCTAGGCCCCCTCCTCTCAGAGGTAGTATAGCATCGCGGTTAAGAGCACTGACTCTAGGGACTTTCCCTGGTGGTCCAGTGGCTAAGACTCCACCCTCCCAGTTCAGGGTGCCTGGGTTCAGTCTCTGGTCAGGGACTAAATCCCACATGCCACAACAAAGATCAAAGATACGGTGCCACAACTAAGACCTGGGCAGCAAAATAAGTAGTTTTGTTTTGTTTTTAAGAAAAGAGCACTGACTCTGAAACACTGATTCATTCATCTGAGTGGGAATCACAACTCTGACTCTGGAGAGTAATAACACGTGATCGTAGCATCTACCCCGGGCCTTGGTAGTAATTAAATGAGAATGTAAAGTTTCTCACTGATACCTGATGTTGTGTGCAATTGTAGTTGCTTTTCTTATCCATTCTTTTCCTCCCTCCCTACATTTTCATTTCTCCTTGTCAGTTCTCCTTTCCTCCTCTTTGTCTTACATCCATTTATTTCCCCTTGCCTTAAGCATTCTTTCAAGACATAGTTATTGAATTCCAACTATTTGCTCTTCCATAGCCTATTTCATAGACAACAGAAGAATGAGGCCCTCTTATTGCTGTTAATTCTCTCCCCTCTTTCTATTGTTTTACTCTCTGCCATTCTTCCTAACCACCACAGCACTCTGAATTTTTTAAAGTACATCACCTTGATTATTTTATCATTAGAAAGATTTACTGGACATAGAAATAGTCCACAGCCAACAGACCTGTCCATCTTCCTCGTGTAAGGGTTTCTGGTATTGGCTTAATCTCTTTAAGATCACTAAGTTGCAAATAAAATTTACTAATACAACTAAACAAGTTACATACATATTTTAAAACTTAAAAGAAATATTTTATAACTGACTTGAAATACCCTGATTTTTAAAAATCTGTTTATTTTCTTGACATAAGTCCACAGGACTACATATAGAAATATAAATCCTATGCTATTAATAACCCTGAAGTTTCTTGTGGATTTATATCATTTTTAGCAACTAGCTAATGTAAAAAAAAATACTCTTTTTCACAGAACATTTAAGCAATTTTAGTGGAGTGATATGAGCTCCCAATAACTTCTCAATGACTCTTTACCACAGGTTGAAAAATACTGCAAACATCAAGCACTGTGAGAGGAGGCCTGGCTAAGTGCTCATGAGTACCAACTCTGGGAGCCAGACCACTTGGAATCAAATTCTATTCTTATACCACCCTGGCAATTTACTTCACCTCTCATGCCTGTATTTGCTTATCTGTGAAATACGGACAACAAGGTTGCCTGCTTGGTAGAGTTCTTATAAAAATAACATGAGTTTATATCTCTAAGTTGCTTAGAGTCTAGGATATAATTTATACCCTATGTGTTTGTTAAATAAGGATAAGGAGGTTGAGAGCTCTCTGAGATGGATATTTTAAGAAACCAAAACATAAAACAGAAAGGAGAGCTTCCTAATAACCCTAAGTGTTCCATCTCAGAGTCCTATAAAGAATAATCAAACTGTTCTCAAGCACAGTGTACTCTTCCAAGAATATCTATATCCAGGAGAAATATAGTGGGCACTCAAAGAGTGCCCAGGAAGACTACCCAGGAGACAACAGTGGTTGGAACAAGTGGATGTTTGATTGGATGATGTGAATAATTTAGAATCAAAGCTACTATGCTCAAATCATATTAATCTGGATATAAGTGGAATATGAAGGTTTACAAAGTCAAACTTCACTTTAATTCAGAATTTCTGATCAGTAATCCAGTATCGGGTGAGCTAAAAATGTATTTGTGCATTTATTTCATCACTTTTGCGTTTACTGGGGACCATTTCTTGGAAAACCAAGATGAATGTTCCTGGCTTTAGGAAGCTTACTCTAGAGAAGACCAAGCAGTCATAAAAAGCAAACTGTGTTGTGTGCATGAATGAAGACACGTAGCATGCCCTAATGAAGACACATAGCAGAAATAATGATAATGTGGTAAAAAGAAAAGGATAATATGGATGATATAATCAATATAACCTTCAGAGAAGAAGTAAAAACATAAAGATATAAAAGAAAAGTAAAGTTTGGAGTGATAACTAAAGGCAGCTAACAGGCCAAGCAGAACAATCAAACTGCAAAGCAAGGATGGGCATGTGAGTATAGCCTGTCTCAGAAACGAGAAGAATCTCTCTCTTGCTGTTTGTGGAACATAGGGGAGAAAGTGGTGAAAAAGAACAGACACACAGGCCGTGGGAGGTTCTTGCAAGGGCTTGTGTGCCATGGTAAGAAATGGATGGTTCTTCTCATAGGCCAAGCAATGTTCCAAAAGGATGGACTACTGGTCAAATAAGTTTGCTTATTTGAAAAGTGCTGACTAGCACATCTCCTTGGGGACTGCGTTGCCTCTAAGGACTCAACAAGATCACAATGAAAAGAAATCATTTTCTCAAATTTAATTGAATAGGCAAATTCAAACGGAGTTCCACTTTCTGGAAATTACATGTCCTCAGAAACACAGTTCAGAGAAGGTTATTGATAACTCTGCTTTTGAAGTAGAAGACAAATTTGAGAAGATAAAAAGGTGTAATCGGGGAAGCCAGGCAGGAAACGACTAGAAGACGAAGTAGGGAAATGGTAGTAGGA
Organism: Bos indicus x Bos taurus; assembly: GCF_003369695.1. Lineage (NCBI taxonomy): Eukaryota > Metazoa > Chordata > Mammalia > Artiodactyla > Bovidae > Bos > Bos indicus x Bos taurus. The sequence continues at coordinate 85,712,821 of NC_040079.1, forward strand.
CGTCACAATAAAATCTTTGAGAGAAGCACACAGCACCTGCTCAAAGGCAGAGAGTAAGAGGGAGAGGACAGTGTGAAGTGACTCAAAGGCCGCTTCATTTAAAACCAGGTAACTGTTGGCTTAAAACTCAACATTCAGAAAACTAAGATCATGGCATCTGGTCCCGTCACTTCATGGCAAATAGATGGGGAAACAGTGCAAACAGTGTCAGACTTGATTTTTTTGGGCTCCAAAATCACTGCAGATGGTGACTGCAAGCCATGAAATTAACAGACGCTTACTCTTTGGAAGGAAAGTTATGACCAACCTAGACAGCATATTCAAAAGCAGAGACATTACTTTGCCAACAAAGGTCCGTCTAGTCAAGGCTATGGTTTTTCCAGTGGTCATGTATGGATGTGAGAGTTGGACTGTGAAGAAGGCTGAGGCGCCGAAGAATTGATGCTTTTGAACTGTGGTGTTGGAGAAGACTCTTGAGAGTCCCTTGGACTGCAAGGAGATCCAACCAGTCCATTCTGAAGGAGATCAGCCCTGGGATTTCTTTGGAAGGAATGATGCTAAAGCTGAAACTCCAGTACTTTGGCCACCTCATGCGAAGAGTTGACTCATTGGAAAAGCCTCTGATGCTGGGAGGGATTGGGGGCAGGAGGAGAAGGGGACGACAGAGGATGAGATGGCTGGATGGCGTCACCGACTCGATGGACGTGAGTCTGGGTGAACTCCGGGAGTTGGTGACGGACAGGGAGGCCTGGTGCTGCGATTCATGGAGTCGCAAAGAGTCGGACACGACTGAGAGACTGGACTGAAATGAACTGAACTGAACTGAACTGTTGTCTTCCTTTTAGGTGTCAAACACAAAAGAGGTTCAGAAAAATTCAAGGTATAAGAGAAACACTATACTTAAGAATTCATATATAGGTAGAAAATGCCACACCAAAAACAGAGTAAATCTGTTAGAGGCCACTGTCGGCAGAATTTGCTGCTAAGCCATTCTTCCCACCTTTTTGGACCCCCACCCCAGCTCCGTGTCCTGCGGTGGTGCCCATGCACCCCTAAATTTCTTTTCCATGGCACCTTTTTTCCCAGAGAACATTCCTTTCATTTACACTTACAAGTGATGCCTTTGCCTCTTGGATATCTCTCATTTAAGCCTTAGCTCTAATACACACTAAAAGCTTTACCTTTTGAATATAAAGCACATCAATAAAGGGAAGAAGGATAAATGCTTAGGAAAAGAGAAAAGGCTGGCATTGCCTAAAAAAAACACCAGACAGAGGTGATGGCCTCCCCTTTGTTAAGGACAGCTCTGGAACTGGGAAAGCGATGAAACTGACAGCAAATCAACTTTCCTCCGAACACCTGCAAAGTACACTTCAAAGCATTTTGAGCCCAAAACGTCTGAGAGTGAGCACAATGAGATGAACACTTTCTCAAGCGAGAGCCAGGATTACTTACATCAGAATACACAGTGATGTTTTGTTTAAAAGGTGAGTAAGCCTAGATGTCAACCCTAGGAATCTCTAGGTTCAGTCATCTGAATGTATCACCTAACACCCTTCAGTGACTTTCTGAATACAGATATTCAGGAACTGTTGGTGAAATAAGATGTATGCAAATCATGTTTGGTAGAAGGCTTGATATAAAATATTGGCAAACAACATTTGGGTCAACAAATTTGGGGCTATTTTTGTTGGTAGTGGTAGAGAAGCCAGAAAGCAAATTTCATTCTGAACTTGCTTTAGGTAAGTTAATTATAGAGGGATTTACCAGTATTTCTCAGAATGGATTTGCAATCAGCTTGGAACATTTTTATTATCTTGATTTAAGAAAGGATTTAATATAAATCAACCCAATTTAAAATGGCTAGTTGATTTAATCAAATTTTAACCCAAAAAAGAGACTTAATTATTTGACATTACCTCTGGCTGTTTTTGCAAATTTTAAATAGTTGACTGTTTTGTGTAAGATATAAAATGTAAATTTTAAAATAATTATTATGAAATACATTAACAAAATCACAAAACTGAGTAATTTGTTTGCTATCAGTAAATGAATATGAAGACTTTTTGAGATTAACCATCTTCATTATAAATATATAGATTTATTTTTTAATATGAAAAACAAATTATTTGCATTTTGGATTTTTCCATCAATAGGGAACAGATACTAACATATACATAATATTATTCTGAAAAAGCTTGCAGGCTAAACTTAAACTTTTCTAGAGACAAATGTCCTGTTTTTATTTTAATGTTGCATGGGGAATATCTGTCCAGGTGAACATGAAAAATTAAAAATATATTTTTACACTGTTAATGGCCTTCATCTTATTCTGTTTATTCTCTAGTCAGAAAATTATGTTCTGTTCACTCAAAATTCACACTTGCAATTTAGTGTTTGTTTCGGAAATATTTCTTATCCTTGACTAAAAATATAAATCATCAGTGAGCTTATTAAAGTACACTAATACCCAGGCTCCCCACTAACCAGCTTTTGAGGGGTAGAGCTGGACTGCTGTTTCAGAAACTCACTGGTTAATCCTAAAGTCTGGCCAAGGTTGAAATACCCAGTTTACAGAAAATACAAATAGTTCTAAGTGTGCATAAGACTCTATTATTATTAGACTGGTTTATCATATGCAATGTGCTGTGCTTATTCATTCAGTCATGTCCGACTCTTGTGACCACATAGACTATGGCCTGTAAGGCTCCTCTGTCCATGGGATTCTCCAGGCAAGAATACTGGAGTGGGTTGCCATTTCCTTCTCCAATCATATACAGAGTTTTAACTAATTCAATCAAGTTGTATAGATGACTCATGCCTGTTCATTGGTTTTGTGTGTTTCTGTGCACATATGGGTGTGTGTGTGTGTGTGCACGCTGGGATGTGTTTATTCATTTGCTTATTTTTACCATTAGCAATAACTACACATTTCTGAATGTTCCACTCTTGTATCAATCTTAGTTATGGCTGGATACTGCAAATTCAAATTTCACCTTAAATGTCCTACCACCAAATGTTCCTACCACCAAGTATTAGAAAAGAATACTAAAGAGCCTTAGACTTGTTCTTAATTACCATAAAATTTATCTGAAAAGTTTTTTTTTAACGTAATATCTAAAATACTTTAAAATTTAATGTCCATTGACAGAGAATGGATAAAGAAGATGTGGTACATATGTACAATGGAATATTAGCCATTAAAAAGAATGAAATAATACCATTTGCAGCAACATGGATGGATGTGGATATTATCATACAAAGTGAAGTATGTCTGATAGAGAACGACAAGTATCTTATAATATTGCATATTGATATATGCATAATCTAAAAAAATTATACAAATGATCTTATTTACAGAACAGAAACAGACTCACAGATTTAAAAGCTAACTTATGGTTATCAGGAAAGGGCTGGGGGAAGGGATAGACTGGGAGTTTGGGATTGACATGTACACACTGCTATATTTAAAATAGGTAACTAACAAGGATTTACTGTATAGTAGAGGGAACTTGCGGAGAAGGCAATGGCACCCCACTCCAGTGTTCTTGCCTGGCAAATCCCATGGACGGAGGAGCCTGGTAGGCTGCAGTCTATAGGGTCCCTAAGAGTCGGACACAACTGAGTGACTTCACTTTCACTTTTCACTTTCCTGCACTGGAGAAGGCAATGGCAACCCACTCCAGTGTTCTTGCCTAGAGAATCCCAGGGACGGGGGAGCCTTGTGGGCTGCCGTCTCTGGGGTCTCACAGAGTCGGACATGACTGAAGCAACAGCAGCAGCGGCAGCAGAGGGAACTTGACTCAATACTCTGCAGTAACTTAAAAAAGAATTTGGAAAAGAATAGACACATGTATATGTATATCTGGGCTTCCCAGGTGGCTCAGCAGTAAAGAATCTGCCTGCAGTGCAGGAGCCACGAGACTCAGGTTCAATCCCTGGGTCAGGAAGATACTCTGGAGAAGGAAATGGCAACCCATTTCAGTGTTCTTGCCTGGAGAATCCCATGGCCTGAGGAGCCTGGCAGGCTATAGTTCACAGGGTCACAAAAACTCAGACACCATTGAAACAACTTCGCTTTTTCTTTTTTATATGTATATCTGAATCACTCTGCTGTACACTTGAAACTACACAAGACCATACTGTTAATCAGTTATAAATCAACATAAAATAACACAAAAGTATAAATTACCTCAAGAGAAAATAAAATACCTTAAAATTTGAAGGCACAATATATTTTAACCAAAATTAAGATATAGATCATTTTCAGGCTGGAAAATCTTGGTTTTAATACATCAAATCAAGATTATTTTTAGAATAATGTAAAAAGGCTATTGAATAAAACTATAAGAACATACTTGAAATGTACAAAATGCAAAATTCAGGTTAAAATATGTGTGTGATATAATCTTAGTGGGGAAAATGCACATCAATAAATAAATAGGGAAAAGAAAAAGGACATTAAAACATATTTTCACTGCTGACTTCTAGGTAATAAGCGCAGGTAAACTTATTTTCTGTACTTTCCAAATTCTCCCCAGTAAACATGTGGGAAGCCAGATTATGTCCAAACTAACTTTATAAATTGAAATAATTTATACAGATTTTAATATTAGATTTGTTTTCTAAAAATTCACATTATTTTTATTTAAAAAATAATGTGAAACTACGAATTGTACTCATACTTTTCTAATTGCTACATTCTTATTTTAAAAGAGGAATGATTTGGCCTGTTTTTACCTTAGAAGAGATGATCTAAGTAGAGTTGATTTGGCTTATGCATCTTAGCTGATTAGATTTACACATTTGCAGAACCTAGTAAAGCAAATATGTTCAAGAAGATGCAGCAAAATATCCACAATCCAACTTTCATCTGATCTACTCATTTTCTAGTTTTTTGTCTCTTTTTCTTCTATGCCCTTCTTCCATTTTTAATAGCATGTTAACAAAAAAATTAATTATGGTATTTTATTAAATGCTATTGGGTAAGTGTCTACAACATGCTAAGCTGCTAACATATATTAGATAGAGTGTACAGTCCTTTCAGAGCCAATAAGTCAGACTAGAAGAAAGTAATTTTTAAATCTCTGGTGATTTCTTTGTCTTTAGAGAGTAATAGAAAAGATTTGTTGCCCAATAATTATCCTTCATTTAGGACCTCATAATTAAAGAAAACTCTGCTTAATAGTATGAAATGTAAGTAGCATTTAGAAGAAAAATAGGTCAAGTAAATTGAATTTTGAGAAAGAGCCATAGGTTAATGACAAAGGAGGTTTAAAGGTGATAGACAGGGCTAAAATTAATGTAAATGAAAGAGAAGAAATTGCTGGATATTGCACATTCATCATACACATCCTGCATAGTTCAGGGCTGATGTAAGCTTTCTCTCCTAAATTTCTCTTTCTCTAATTGTATTTATCCAAATTAGTGAGAATGGTAGCTACTGAGCAGCCATTTTCCTAGACAAACATATTTATATGTACATATTAAAAACTTAATTGCTCAGAAATGCATGTCTTTAATAAATGTAAATTAATAAAAACCTATTTAGGAAGACTTTTTACTTGCATGCAATAATTCACATAATATAATGTTAACTAAAAACAGTGGGATACAAACTTATAAATTGTCAAGACCGGCTTGACAAGCAGGGTTTCCCTCCGGAAGCACGATACTGCGGGAGAATGAGAAACAAGATACAAGAATTCAGTGAAAAGCGAGGATCAGAGGACAAACACTGCTCCAAGGTGAAGGTGCTGAAACTGAATCCAAGCCAGCCTTATTACACTCTCAGCCGCGAGTGAAAGAATGTGCAGGGAGTTAAGCTGTAACTCATAGGCCTTCAGGGCCAAAGAACAAAGTGATCATTAACCACTGAGTAACTAAGAAACAGTAATCAATAACAACTCAGTAACTAAGACTAATATTCTTATCTATAGATTTTCTACCAGATATGTAAAACATGTGACTCACCAGTTGGGAAACAGTCTGGGGTCGGTTTTCCGACCCCAGGATCATATCTTGTTTTCAAGATTATGAACTGTTCCCTCTGAACTTGTTCCAAGAGTCTCATGCATTATAGCATCCAGTTTATCAATAATTATACATTTCTTTTGTGGCAATTGCCAGGGCCTGCTTTTCTTTTATTCTTCCTGTCTGCTACAATAAATAAGATGAAATAGCAATTATTTAAAAATAAGCATATATATAAGGAGAACAGACTTGAAACAAATATACCAAAATTAAATCTTGTTAGTAGTTATTTCCAAGAGTTAAGAATTATCTTTAAGTTACTGCTTCATTACTTCCTATTTTCTAAAATGTTTATTTCAGAAAGGAACTGTTAATTAAAATTTTCGAATGGGAGGACACACGAGCAAACCTAAGTCTGACTCATGTTGATGTTTGGTAGAAACCAAAGCAATGCTGTGTGCGCTTAGTCGTTCAGTCGTGTCCAACTCTTTGCAACCCCATGGACTGTCGCCCACCAGGCTCCTCTGTCCATGGGGATTCTCCAGGCAATAATACTGGAGTGGATCGCTATGCCCTCCTCCACGGGATCTTCCAAACTAAGGGATCGAGCCCAGGTCTCCCGCATTGCAGGCAGATTCCTTACCATCTGAGCCATGAGGTAAAGCAATTATCCTTCAATTAAAAATAAATAAAATTTTAAAATACAGTAATACCAAAAATATACATATTTAGAGATATGTTGCTGTTGTTTAATCACAAAGTCGTGCCTGAACCTTCCGACCCCATGGACTTAAGCCCATCAAGCTTCTCTGTCCATGGGATTGCCCAGGCAAGAATACTGGAGTGAGCTACCATTTCCTTCTCCAATTTAGATGTATAAGATAACTAAAATACTTTGAAATGAGGAAAATTTATGCTAAGTGCTAAAGACCAAACAATCAACAAAGACTTTTTTGGACATAGTAAGGTTAATAATCAGTATTATTTAAAAATAAATGATATAGTCAGTGGGGAACACTAGAATTTAGTGGGGAACACTAGAATTTAATGGAAATAATTTCTAAATTAATCACTTTTTTATACATACTATGAGCTATATGATGTGAGGGGATAAAGCACTGAGTTTATGAGATTGCAATCTGAAAACACAGAAAATAAGCAACTGGGTAAGGTTCACAGGTATTTCTTCTCAAAAAGTAGGTGAAGATATGTATTTTTAATTGATTGTCAATGGTTCCAGAATGGATGCTCTGGTCAATGCACTAAGGCAGTCAAATCATACCATTTTAAGGTAAAAAATGAATTAGATACAAACGATATTCAGATGGAAAGAATGTATGGGGGTCACTTTAGTGCCACCTCCCTTTAAGTGTCTCCACTTAAACACTTCCTCACAAATCAGCTTATTAAGTCCAAATGTCTATATTCTATTATCCCAAATGACTTCTCCCAGGTCATACAAAAAGAGGATACACATTTAGCCAAAGCTCTCATCTACAAACAGGCCTTCAACCCTTGGATGGGTGCTATCTTGGGCACAGCCAGACTAATCTTTTTTTAAAATTCTCATTTTTTGTTCCTGCTCTGGTTTGTTGATTTATTCCATAAAATTTGGCACCAAAGACTACAGACTGCTTCAGATATGATCTTACCAGAAGGGGGGCTTTCACAGGAAATGTATCCTAGATCCCCATGAATAATATTCCAAGTCACAAACTTCACTAGGACATAATAATTATCACAGTCATACTCCCAATGAACTATTAAGTATGCAGGTGTGTACATGCACACATGTGTGCACACGCACACACACACACACATTTACCATGCAAAAAGGAGAGGGAGACAGTTTGAAGGAATAATTATTTAGCAGTCAGCTGCAGGATGGCTCTCAGGGAGGAAAGAGGGTGATGCACAATGGTGACAGCTCAGTCTGGTCACCTGACAAGAGCCAAATCAGTGTTCTACAAGTTACCCCCAAGAGTGCTGACTCTATTCAGGACCTGTAGAACGAAAACAAAGACTAGTGTATATAGCATCACTCTCATGACAAGGAAAATACGGTTTAAATGGAACCTAAAGAAGAGACAGGAGGCTATATTGGGAACTTGTCACAATCATCTAGGGGAAAAAATGATGATGTTCTAATCTAAGGTGGTAAACCTACCGAGAAAACTCAGAATGGAGATATATCCGGAAAGAGAGTCAAATGTGATGTGGTTGGTGAGGGAGGTGGAGACGTCAAAGATTATGTCAGGCTTCATCTCACCTTTATTCTCAGGCATGACTAGTAAATTTTATATAATTTTGCAATCCTGAGGCAAATGGCATCAGTAGCAAGTTTTACTAGTCAATAAAGAGTAATTCTATCCATCCACTGGTAATTAATATACTAAACAGTGAGAAAGCATTTCACTAAAAGCAAAGTACTTAGATAAAATAGATATCTATACAAAATTATAAAATGCTCATAAGTGCACTTAAAGGAAAACACACACTCATTTTAATTTATACAGCCAGATAAAGCCCAGAAGAATTTAAGTGGAAACTGAAAGATGAGATACCATTAACCAAGAGAGTAAATCCATACCATATGGTGGTATCCAACAGGCAGCTGGATATATGGGCCAGGGTTTGGGAGAGAAATCTTGGCGAGAATTTCACTCATGGTTCCTAAAAATATGTAAATTGGCATTGAAGCCACATGATCTTGTAAAATCTGAAGATGGGTGGCTTCCTGTGAAGTCAGATCGGTGCTTCCAATGCCGCCCCATCTGCCTTCTCATTGGTGTTACTGGCAACTGAGTATCAGACTCCCATTCCTCAGAGCTTCCATCCTGGAGCACACCTGCCTTCATGGAAGCTCTGCCTGCATCTGAACATTCCACAATGGACCTTCTATGCCCTCTTTAATTTTGAAAAAGACTTGCTCACTTTTTTTAAAATATCCATTTATTGCCACACCACAATCTTCCTATGGGCCACCATCAAGAATACAGAAAGTATCTATGCTCTTCTTAACATCTCTAGCTAGAAAATTACAGTGTTAGTTTTCTAGTTAGAGATGAGCTCTAATAAAGACCAGCCTTTTCCAGGTATCTTCTCTATAATATCTACTAACATCTAAAATTATGAGTGTGGTGGGCATTTTGCTTTAGTGGTTAAGTGCATGGGCTCTTGAGCTCTATCTAGCATCTGGTTTCAAATCCCAGCTCTGCCACCTCTGAGCTTTGAGTTCTTGGTCAAACAACTTGACTTTGTGCTTTAACTTTCTCATCTGTAAGGGGGACATGATAATAGTATGTACTTCCTGTCTTGTCATAAGGAGTATATGAGCGGACACATGGAAACTACTAAAACAGTGTCTGGTTCCTGATAAGTGCTACAAAAATGCCCACTATTATTTTTATTGTTTGTTGTTATTAGCATTATTTTTTCTATCCATCAGTCTTTCATAGAGGAATTCTGATATCTGGCAAGTCACTATCAAAAGAAATTAAAAATATATAGTTTGTTAATATTCTCAGCTTCGTATAAGAAGAAAAAAAGGATGTAAGTGAGGAATTTCTAGTGTTCTCAGTGGAAAAATGTTCTCAACTTTTATTCTATTATGATATCTGTACATCTGTCATATCAATAAATAATTTAAAGTTTTATAATTAATATTTCATGGGTTGTAACTGTGGTCAATCACTAATAATTTCCAGTTATGGGTAACTTCAGTAAATATTTAATGTCTTTAGCCAAAAATGATCAGGGTAGGGAAGCAAATATCTCTGGTGAGTAGAAATGCAGGTTTTTGAAGTAGAGAACTCTCCATGAACTCAGCAGAATGAACCATTACATATAAAAAGACAGTGACTTATGTCAGCAGCATCATTACCAGACACTCATTGGTGATGGTGCTGCCTAGCGCAGAAGTCTCTACTGCTCACAACACACAACCACCATCTCATCCTTAAAGTCACGGGGAGATTCTATTCTAGGAGTCGGTCTTCAGCCCTATGAGGTTCCTTCAATGTGTTAAAGACTTGTCTACTGTATAAGGAAGTTTTTTGTTGCAAGTAACAGAAAACACACCTTGCCTTACCTTACATATGCTTTGTTTCTTGTTACCGAAACACTCACAGGTAGGCATGCTTTATCACTCCTTAAGCTCCACTTCTCTTTGATTCTCTCTGCCCCAGTCTCATCTATGAACATTTTATTTTTAGCCTGGTGTCTATCATGCAGCAACATTATCAGGTCCCACTAAGCACATGGTACATGCGCTAGAAGACAGAAAGCTTCTCGTTGCCAACCACAAATCAAAAGCTCTGAGCTTCACTCTATTAGAACCAATGCATGTTATAAGCCCACCCCTGATGAGCGACTGTACAAGATGGATATGACCTTGCTGAGTGGTTATGTGGCTATTACCATAGCCCAAAGGCAGAATAAATAAGGAGGCAACCAATTCATCTGGTTATTTTTTATGTGAATGATGCCATTTCCACAGTTTTAAGAGTTCACACTATTGTGCTTGGTATTCTATGCCAAACAAGTATTTTAAGTTTGATGTGATTTCAGATTTTAAACAATCACTGCATATTAAATAGCAGTACCCCAAAAATAAGTTTTCTTTTTCCTTCCTTGATCAATAAAAAGGATCACTTCAACATTGCTATTTTTCAGTTAGCCACTACTACAGAGTTAGTTTTGAGATTCCTATTCTTATCAAGAGAATTGTTTCCTTGTATTTCTTGCAGTTAAACTATCAGGAAGATTAGCACAAAGGTATTATTTTCACAAATGTCATTAAGGCTCTAGCTGAGACAGCTCTCCAGTTTGACCACAGTCTACTTTAACAGAAGTTCTCATGTCCAGGACTACTTGTTCACATAATAGAAGCTATTGGTTAAAAGGGTACATTAAATAAAGAATCTAAGATACATTGTTTTACTTTTATTTACATTGACACCCTCAGTCCAGAGCAACCCCTTATTTAATGATATTAAGTTATTTAGGAGAAGGAGTGTTCTTTTCCATAAGTTTCCCTTCAACATTTTATCAGGATATTGATGGTTCATTCAGTAGTAAGTCAATACAATGTCTAATTACATCTATAACTTTTTTGAGTACTTTTTTTGAGTACTTCATGCATAGCTTTTGGTTTTGAAATCTATTTCATAACTTCTTCATATTTAACTTTTTTTCTGTCCATACATGCAGGAATTCTGCATTTTTGATAATTTAACTTGCCAGAACACTTATCACAAACCCTCTGCTATGTATCATCTTCCAGAAAATATTTGCACTCTAACCAGCCACAAATCAGCTAACACTATAGAGACTTAATTATTTTTTGTGTTTGGGCTTTACGATAGCACTCTATTATATAAGTGTGTGTGCATATACACACAAAAATATCACCTGAGACATACATTTTCACCTGTATTTATTCAAAGGTTAGAGTACAAATTTAAACCAATAATAATACAAAAGTTTCTGCTTAATGGACACTTATGAGTCCATAAGACATATATCCTTATCTTGTATCTTTTCCAAAACAAGAAAAATTTTGCCTGCATTTAAAATATTCTAGAATTTTTTTAATGTTTTAAGATGAATTAACAATGTCATATTCAAGAAAAAAAAATGGAAAGTCTTTACAGACCTTGAAAGTTTTTCCAATTGAGTTGTGAACATATGTTACTTTAAAAAAGTGGTTTTTTGTAACTTTATTTTTTCACGTTTCTTTGAATAATTCACCATCCATCTATGCTGAGGCTGATTTTTGTGAGATACATTAAACCAGTAAAGATAAAAGATTTATGTTGTAAAAGCTGTAGAATGTGCTGATTTAAAAAATATTAATTTGGGGTTGCTGCTATGATTTCTTCTTTGAAAGTCTAACTCTAGATGCTGCACACTCTGGTTTTTATGCCATTATTTCTGTAAGTAAATGTGACATATTCTCATTTAGATCTGTTTCTCCAATTTGGTAGAGTTACTCTCTAATCCAGTTTTCTCTATTGATAAATGACTTTAACTTCTCTGCAATTCTCTGAGCAGCATGCATATCAGCAGGTAATATCTCCTAGCTGGTGTTCAATATGTGGATTCCATGAGTTTTTTTCCCCAACAACTACACTCCAGTCCATTTATTAAAAATATGTGGGTTACCCATATCTTCTGATGCAATGGTAGGACCTGTTTGAGTATGGTTAATGAATTTTCAACACTGTCTCTGTTGCATAAGAAACATCTATAATGGATCAATTATAATTTATAATTTAGATTTGCATTTCTAAAATAAGACAAGAAATTAGCCACCTGTGAACAAACCTGTGAATTGTTAATGTTTTTAACAATATTCCAATCCGTAAATAATCCAAAAACATTTTATTTAGCAAGTGACTTTTTCATGTTTTCACATAATTTTTATGTCAACAACTCTCTTCTCCCACTCATCTATCATAGTTTTCACTGTTCATAAAAATAAAAGATCCAAATAACATGTGTGCAGCTGTCATGGCAGGCAGGGTATGTGATGTCCTCAATGATCCCAAACTCCTAATATGCACATTGTTGTGTAACTCCTTCCCCTTGAGTGTGGGCTGCCTAGTGATTTGCTTCTAATCAATATAACATGGCAAAGGAGACAGGATGTCACTTTCATGATGAATTTACATACAATTGTAACTTCTCTTTTCCTATCAGACTCTTCTGCTTTCTTGGCTCACATGCTTTGATGAAACAAATTGCCATCAATAAACTAAGGGTGATCCCCAACCAAGAACTAACTAGGAAGTGAAGTCCTCATTTCAACAATTCTCAGGGAAGCAAATTCCTCCCAAAACCCCAAAACCACAGGAGTTTATGAGTACATCCTTCCCCAGTTGAAACTTTACAAGAAATGGCAACCCTGGCTAACAGTTTTGATTGTAGTCTCATGAGAGCCACTGAAAGAAAGCCTAGGCTAAGGTATGCCCAGACCTCTGACTCACTGAAGCTATAAAATAAAAAATGTATGTTAAGTCATTTAGTTTATAGTGATCTGTTATACACCAACAAAACTCTAATATACTTGCCACAAACAAGTTTGAGAGAAAGCAAAACTAATTAGGATCAGTTCAGTCACTCAGTCATGTCTGACTCTTTGCGACCCCATGAATCGCAGCACGCCAGGCCTCCCTGTCCATCACAAACTCCCGAAGTTCACCCAGACTCACGTCCATCGAGTCAGTGATGCCATCCAGCCAGCTCATCCTCTGTCATCCCCTTCTCCTCCTGCCCCCAATCCCTCCCAGCATCAGAGGCTTTTCCAATGAGTCAACTCTTCGCATGAGGTGGCCAAAGTACTGGAGTTTCAGCTTTAGCATCATTCCTTCCAAAGAAATCCCAGGGCTGATCTCCTTCAGAATGGACTGGTTGGATCTCCTTGCAGTCCAAGGGACTCTCAAGAGTCTTCTCCAACACCACACTTCAAAAGCATCAATTCTTAGGCACTCAGCCTTCTTCACAGTCCAACTCTCACATAAGTTTGACTATATAATGGTGGAGTAATCAAATACATTAAAGGATAATCCAATATTGTGGCATTTTCAGGGTCTTCAGTCAGTAATTTTTTTTAACAGAATGAATAACGTTGCATTTTGGTAAGTCAGTGAAGTAGAAAGTTTTAAACACTCTTACAAATTGGAGAAGGAAATGGCAACGCATACCTGGAAAATTTCATGGATAGAGGACCCTGGTGGGCCAAGTTTAGCACTGGAATTGTTTATTATATTACAAAGTTTCTCTAAGTCTCAGAATGATAATTCTAAAATACCTGCATCTATTGTCTTTCCTCTTATGCAACTTAAATGCAAGTTTCCAAAGAACAAGGAAATTTATGAACACTGACTCTGTCATGTTGAATTCAGTTTTTCTGTGTCATTAGTTAGTCATCTGATTATACAATGTATTACATATAATACATACAAAAATTAAGTTCCTGTGTATCTATTCTATATACCCAGGGATTGAACTTGAGTCTCTTACATCTCCTGAATTGGCAGGTGGGTTCTTTCTCACTAGCACCATCTGGGAAGTCCATTCATTACATTACTACCAGAAAACAGTGGACTGGATTATACCAAAGTAGAGTTTAAGTTTCAGATGTTTGTCTCATCCATTAATTCTATGATATAACTGAAGTTATACTTGGGGAGAATGTAGCTGCTAAGTTAAGTCGCTTCAGTCATGTCCAATTCTGTGCAACCCCATAGACGGCAGCCCACCAGGCTCCCCTGTCCCTGGGATTCTCCAGGCAAGAACATTGGAGTGGGTTGCCATTTCCTTCTCCAATGCATGAAAGTGAAAAGTGAAAGTGAAGTCGCTCAGTCGTGTCCGACTCTTAGCGACCCCATAGACTGCAGCCCACCAGGCTCCTCCGTCCATGGGATTTTCCAGGCAAGAGTACTGGAGTAGGGTGCCAGAGGTACCTCAAAAACAGCAGATATCTTTCACAGTAGTTGATCAGGGTGAGCTGCCAAAAGATAATTAGAGGTATAGCTATTTTAATGCGTATTTCATGTCAATGAGAATATATAGGAACTACTTTTTGTCTTTATCACAACCATTAGTACTATTTTTTCTAGGAAGAGACATAAAGCAGAGAGCTAGGCAACTCCGAGGCTGGTGCAACCCAGATGGCATCCTCAGTCCCCACTTTCACATTTCCAGCTCTGAATCAAACATGAAGTGAAAATCTCAGACAAGTGGAACAGGGTGTTAATTCCTGGCTCAGAAGACTTTTCTAGCATTTCCTTCACATTACACTTATCTCAGCATCTTGCCAACCTAAAGGTAAATAATGCTCACTGACTGTGATAGAACCTCTGACCCCTCTTTTTAGGATTGCCTGCCAATAACTATTTGTAGAGTCCCTGGGGTATAAGTCACGTGTGCTCATGCACAGAGTCATCTCTATCTTATGATTCCAACATTTTCCTATTTAATCCATATTTTCTGCCAAAGGTTCAAATCCTTCCAGGGTTGACTTAGAGGCAGCAGTTGCTCTCTAAGGCTGCCAACTATCTTTCTCTGATGAAAATCTGCTTTACCAAAAAGCTTAGAGTTGTATGTAGCTATGGAAAGTGTAACAGAAGGGTTAGCTGCTGCAACTGCTGCTGCTGCTAGTACTATTCATAGTGTCTGACTATCTTGGTTCAACATTATGCTTAGTCAATTAATATTTGTTCTATTTTTCAGCCGTGACCCCAAATGGGGGAAATAACTTTCAAGTTTTCACCACCACCAACAGGCTTCACTCTTAAATAAAAGTTATAAAGCAGTATTGACTTTGCATTCCTCTTTTCCAGCAAGTATATGCTCCCTTCATATGTTTACTGCACATTCTCCTGAGGGTTCAGAGACGGGAGGGAGGTCCAAGAGGGAGGAGATATACATATGTATATGAAGATGGGCTTCCCAAGTGGCACTAGTGGTAAAGAACCCACTGGCCAAGGCAGGAGACACATGAGATATGGGTTCAGTCCCTGGGTCAGGAAGATCACCTGGAGAAGGGCATGACAACCCACTCCAATATTCTTGCCTGGAGAATCCCATGGACAGAGGAGCCTGGAGGGCTACAGTCCATAGGGTCACAAAGAGTCAGATCAGAAACGAAGCAACTTAGCATGCACACACACGGCTGATTCACTTCCTTATACAGTAGAAACTAACACAATGTTGTAAAGCAACTATACCTCAATTGAAAATAAAAACCAAGTATCTGAATGATACACATTGTGCAATACATTTCAGCATCTCTCTCCTCTAATTCTGAAGGATACTGCTTACATCAAAATTGGGGCTTCACGACTACTCCCCAAGAATGCAGTCTTTGAAAGATCTTTGGGTCGTACTGAAATAACTCCTCAGTGAGCCCCACCCACCATTGCTATAGACATCATTGGAAATGCCTAAATTCCAGAGATATGTTTATAAAAATTAAGATTCAAATTAGCACTCTATAACCTAAGAAAGTCAGGTTGAGTCTTTTTCAATTAATACTGGACTTGATGCATCGCCAGTTCTTGAACCCACGCCTTCATCCACCCACATCTATGGCCCTCTATGAGGACAGCATTAGCCACTACGGTAGATCAACCTCATGCTTACCATTCCACAACACAGTCATAGTTTCCAACACTGTCTCTGGAATACACATTTGTCCAGAAAGTAATTACAATGCATTGCACACTTTTTGATTTAGAGCCACGTGAAATAACAGGCTATATCTATAAGCTGCTTGAAAAAGAAATCTGTACCAGACAAAGGTAAATGCCCAACTCCTAACTATAAAAGTGATGATTTCATTTATCCTGCAAATAAAATTTCACTATTAGACTACGGTATGTATTTCAGATCATTTCACTTGCACAATCAGCATTTAACAATCTGTAATGAGGCTTGTCATTTTGTAACTTGAAGCCTGATCATAAACTGTGCAAAAAAAATTCAAGGTTATGCAGTCAATTATTTGGATGGGAAATGAGTATCATTCTTCCCTTGATTAGAGACTAAGAGAAATCTTAAGAAAGTGGGGCATCTGTTTTCCTGCCCTGAGAGAGGTCTATATGTTAATGTACTGCCCTGATTCTGAGGATGACACTGCGAACCATGAGTGAGTGAGTCATTGCAGTATTTTTCCATCAGCAGTGAGGAATTTTCCCTATTTTACCTCTTTTTACCAGACATTGATTTACTGGATGAGATCAAAGGACTGTAAATGGTTAGGTCCATAGCTTCTGGTTAACATGGACACAGTTCTGTGCCCGTTGCCAGAACTGAATTCCAAAATGGGTCAGTTGATCTTAAGCAACATCATACAGGGGACCCACAATCGTAAAGTAAACATCCAGGATGTCTGAGCGCTCAGATTGTGGTGCCAACTAAGGCACTGGAGGCAAGGAAAACAAGCTCATACCCAGAACACACGTCAGCCACAGAAAGACAAACACCTCCTTCCTCTGAAGTAGAAGAGATGTGAAGAAAGCTACTTGTCCCAGTAGGGCTGGCTGTTCTCAGTGGCTCAGTACTGATCTCTGCTGCTGACAGGTCAGTGTTCAGTTAAAACAGGAGCTCGAATAGGGATGAACCTGTAATAGGGAACTCAGACTCTAGGCTTAAAAGCAAAGTCCCCATTCTGCAGCCAAAATCACTCCTGAGATACAGTCACAAGTATACTTATTAACAGAAGCTAGACAAATCATCACACCCAGAGGTACATTTAGCTCCCCACTGCATTGAATGGTATACCATTGGCACTGCTGTGGATACAAAAATCTGCAAGCTTCGAGCCACTCCCATATGCCTACCTTTCCACAGAACTCTTCATCTCAACTATCTCAATCTTTTTCCGTACAGGCTCCTAACTAAGTAGCCAGGCTATTTATCACAGCCAACTACAGCCACATGTATTTTTACCTCAGATCAATTCTTTCTCCATGCCAAGTAAAAGACCAAGCATACTGCTTAAGGGTATTCCCAATGGAAAGATTTCTCTGCAACACTGCTCTTAAGGCCACATATGCTATAATGTAGCTGCTGTCCATTTTTGGCTCACACCAACCTATCAAGCTAACCCACCCACATACCAAGCCAAGATATTTTCCATGTCTATCCTCTGGTCATAAAAACCCATCACAAGATGTGAACATCAGCAGAATATTGGTCCCCCGAAAAATTCATCATTGCATCCGGTCCTGAAATCTTGACACGGTATGTCTCACTCTCTGGAGAATATGTGTTTTAACACAAAATCCAGAGCACATTCCAGTTCCTGCTCCCCTAGTATTCTTAGTATGTTGTTATTAATTTACAGTGAATGAACATAATGCTCTGTGGAATGTTTAAATCAGTGCTGTTCAGTGGAAATATAAACATATAAATAAAGTTTTTCACCAACCACATTTTTAAAAGAACAAGTTAAATCCATTTTACTTACATGTATGTTAGTCAACCAATATCCCAAACTGTTTTTGAAAATGTAATCACTATAAAAATATTAACTAGATACCTCAAATCCTTCTTTGGTGCTAAGACTTTACTATTTTACACAAACAGCACATTTTGATTTGCCTTCTCCACATTTCAAGAGCTCATTAGCTACATGTGAACCTCCACTCTTGACCAAGGTGGGATAACAAGAACCAGAATTACCCTCCTGTCAAGCAAAAAACTAGACAAAATATGTGAAATAATACTTTTGTAGACACTTGCCTTATGGAACAAAGTACAGGAATACCTTGGAGATGGGAAATGAGTGAATTAGCCCTATGACTGCCCCAACTTACTGTCCTGAGAGTTTCTAAGACCTTGTCCAAGAAGAGAGACCCCAGGAGGAGTTCAGTAGACTCCCTGATTGAGGAGGGGGCTTGGAGCCCGAGGAGATCAAGGCAGCTACAGGCCTCAAGAAAGAGAACCAGAGAGGAGAATGCTGCATAGAGAGAGAACCACAGGGATCTTCAGCAGAACAGCACATGTGTGTAAGGAAACTAGGTAAGTCAAACAAATAATCACATGAAAGGATTAGCAGAAACACACGCTCACACAAATCGAGGAAGAGTGTGCATTCCCACCAGCCATGTTGGAAAATGTCAAGATTTATTGGGTGTCAGGAAGAATACACAGAGGTGTCTTTCTTCAGTTGGGGTGATAATTAGGTCTGCGATAGGGGATCAAACTATTTCCAAGTAACAGGTGCATCCCAGAACAAAAGACAGGATTATTTATAAGACTACGAAAATACACAGCACACAAATTGGTAAAATTCACAACATCTCACCTCCAATCAAAAATGACGAGGCTTGCAAATAAGTAAGAAAAAATGCTCCATCATGACAAGAAAAATTAATCAACTGCCACCAACCCAGAATAGACCCAGATATAAAAACTAGCTGATGAAAACATGAAAGCAGTTATAATTATACTGTAAATTAAAAAATACAAGTTGAGAGGGACTTCCAGTTTCAGATTCAACAAACTTGGAAACTGTCACTCCTGTCTTCAAAACAAGAAAAATTGATTGTTGATAGAAAATCAATGACTTGTCCTGCACATTAAGGAATGGAGGTCACAGAACAATCCTGAAATCTGGAGGAGAGACAACTACATGAGGAAACACCACCTCTGAAATCTACCTCCACCTACCTGGAGAAAAAGCTGCTGGAGACAGAAACTTGCAGAAACTGTTCAATGGTAAATTTGATGACATGCTGGAAGCTGAATGAGGACTCGTAAGAGACCCAGAAATTCCCTGAGAGATGATCCTCTATTTTTTTAAGGGCTTTCTCTCCAGGGACCTGACCAAGTCTCATTGCGAGGAGTAGAGAAAGATCCTCTTGTGGCCCTGGGAGGGCCTGGGGAAGAATAACCACTGGGAAATTCATGTAGGTCCATTTTCATATCAGAGGCTTCTCTCCAAGACTAAGAATTTGGCCAGAGCAAAATTTTAAAATCTTAAGCCAGGTGGGAGAAAGGGGAAGAGAATTTTCCCCATGCCAGCCTTCTATAGTCTCTTTATTTCATGTAAGGGTGTTGGTGAGAAATAAAATTAACACAGATTAGAACACTGCAGCCAAGGAAAGGAGTAGATGGTAATGGGAAGAGAGAAGGGGAGTAAGCTATACCTGAAGAAAACAATTGTGAAGGTCACAGTCCTGAGACAGAAGTCCATCAAAAGACTGAGACTTAGTTGGAATATCATACATTGCTCCCATATATAAACACCTTACCACCACGTCAACAGGCTCCAGTATAATAACAGTAAGTGATAGCTAAACAATCTGAGGATCCAGACCTTGTCTGATTAAGAGCATGTGAAGCCTGATGTCAAAAGGGGAGGAAGTCAAGGACATTAAGGAAGTGAAGTCTCTGGCACCTACAGCTACAGTTATCGATCACAGTGCTGCTCTACTCCCAGACAGATTAACAGCAATCCTTAAAGCCCTATTTATTCAGTTCTTATTACCCAGAATAACATGTCTGGCTTTCAACAAAAATGATAGAGCATGTCAAAAGCAAGGGGAAAAAATACTCTCAAGAGACAAAGCAATCAGCAGAACCAGACTCAGAAATGACACAGATATTGCACACTGTATGATTCCAATTGTAAGATATTTTGGAAAAGGTTTAGCTATCGAAACAGTGAAAAGCTATCAGTGACTGCAGCTACTCAGGCAGATGGAGGAAAGAATGAAAGAGGGAAGCACAGGAACATTTGAGCATGGTGAAACTATTCCGCCTAATACTAAATCTGGATACATGACACCATTCATTTGTCCAAAGCCATAAATTTTTACAGCAAAAGAACTTTAAAGTACGAAAAATTTTAAATATACTCAGGAAGTTAAGGGGTCCCTGAAAATGATACAGGCAGTAACAAAACAATCTAATGGTATTACAATGGTATGAAATAATGTAACTGAAAGGGCAGAGGAAAAAGATTTTGTTGGAAGTAACTCTGAAAATGAGTTAGGACTGCAAGAGTAAAGATGACAGAAACAACATAAGCACTCTACTTTGACTCATAAAACTGTTTATGGTGGGAGTAGAGGTTGACAAGTCTTAAATTATTATACATGGATTCTGAGCAATACAGTGAGATCCACGAAGGAAGGATGAAGGGAGAGAGATCCCTCACTGCTGGACTGTGAATTTATAGATATCCCAAAGGAGGAGGCTAGAATGATCCATGTGGTACATGATTAGCATTAGATAACTCAATATTAATTCAGGATTAGTGTAATACAGATACAGATGAATACATAGAGAAACACATATAGATGTATATATACATGAGTTGGTAAACACGTAAATATTCTTGCCGTCAGCTTAGAGGTCCTGCAAACTTTATCACTCTATAGCAACAAACACATCTAATGTCTAGATCTTGGTGTCAATAATACTTTCCTTTAAGAGGAACCAGGGCTCCCTGGATAAATGCATGACTCCAGAGCTCAGGGAAGGAACACACAAGATGATCCCTGTGGTCTGGAGCAGTGTAGAGTGCCAGAAAGTAAGAAAATGATGAATGAAAAGTCCACAGAAGTGGGGATGTATCAAAGGGACACAGGAGCTAACAAAGAGTTCTCAAAGTCAAAGCTAAAACAATTTGAACAATGAAATAAAGTAATACTGGATTATAAACAAAGTCCAAAATAAACAACCAGGAGTTCACAATAATATAAATAAATGATTCAATAAATAAAGAGGAGAAAGAAGACAAGTCTCCAAAGGAGAATTCTAAATAATTTATGTAGACACCCCAGCTTCAAGGGGAAGAAACATAATTGCCTTCTTTTTAAGTGTGGGCTGAGTACAGTGACTTCTTTCCAAAGAGTACAGTGTAAAAACAAGGAAAACAGAGGAACTTTGCTGAGGAGAAATTTGACCAATGTGACCTGAGCCGGGTGATGGAGACGAACACCATCAGCGATGGGACAGCTGAGCTCTAGGTCTTGATACGACATGCACTTGCTTGTGTATTCTGCCTTCCAAAAACCCCAGTCTAACTATGAGAAAAAAAGTCGGATAAACACCAATTAAAGGACAGTCTATACATATCTGACCAATATTTTGCAAAGACTATCAAGAGTCACCAAAGATAAACAGTGTCTGAGAAACTGTTACCGTCAAGAGGAGCCTAAGGAGATAAGGCCAGATGGGATCCTGCAACAGAGAAAAGACACTAGGAAAAGAGCAATGAAATCTTAATAAGTTATGGACATTTTTAATACGTGGCTTATTAGTTACAATAAACATACTACAACCACTGAGCGATGTTAATAATAGGGAAACTGGGAGTGGAATATTGGGAACTCTCTGTACCATCTTCACAAGTTTTTTTAGAACTCTAGAACTATTTTAAAATAAGTTTATTTAAAACGTGTTACTGACACGAAAGATATTTTTAAAAGGACTCAAATTAAACTTCTAGGGATGAAAACTACAATCTTAAATTAAGGCCTAGATAGATTTTGCCTCAGATGCAAAATTTAGGGATGGGGGGACGGTGCCAAAAAACTCTATATCAATATAAACAATATTTTAAAGCAATATTCTAAGTCATAATTAATGCAAAAATATCCATGATGAACATAATACATAAATTTAAAATAAAGGATTCAAAAAATGCTGTGCCAAGCCATATTGGAGCCTGAGATAAAAAGGAAAATTGTGAGCCCATATACATGTTTTATGTATTTTCTTACTAGTTTTTTCCAGAACATGAGAGTAATTGAAAAAATAAAAAGTATGTATAATAATACTCACAGCATTAAAGTTTATTCAGGAAATTTATCTCAATAAAGTTTATACATATTAAACAAGTTACATTCACTCATTTTAACTAAAACTCAAAATTAAAAATGAAATAAGCCAAACAACAAGTCCTTAAAAATATTATTGATGAGTTTCCTTTTATTAAATCCTGAAAAATAAAATTATAATATTCTGTTTGGGGTATAAACAAAATGCTTTAAGTTAAACTAGCATTGTGCATTTGAAATACCTACTTTTCAATCATTCAGTGTTTTCCCAGGAATGGGGTGGAATAGAAAGTTCAGCAAAAGATTCATACGCACAGCCCTTGAGTTACAGAAAATAATGAACTAGTATAATTCACTAGGGAAAGGTTGGTACTTTCAATCAATAATATTGGAAAAATGGCTATATCAAAGAAAAATAAATATTGACTCTTTTCTCATTTCATGCATAAAAATCAGTTCACAATTTAGCACAGATCTAAACGTGAAAGGCAAAATAATATTTTTGATATCTTTACATTAGTTAGTAAAAATATTTCATTAACAAGATACAAAAAGTCACTAACAACAAAGAAAAAAATAATGAATTGGACCTTATTATTTTGGTTTATTAAAAGACTCCATTAAAAGAGTGAAAAAATTAATTACAGCTGGGAGAAAGTATTCACTGCATATATCGAATCAAGGACTCATACCCAGAATATTTAAAGTATTTCTACAAATCAATAAGGGGGAAAAAAAAGACCTCAATTGAAAAATGGGAAAAACGTAAATGGATACTTCTTGAAAGAGGATATCCAAATAGCAAACAAACAAACAAACAAAAAAAAACATATAGAAAAGGAGGCTAAAAAGTATGTTATCATGAAAATGCAAATTAACACCATAATGAAATGTCACTGCATGTGTGTACAGAACTCTTTGGTGATTACTTAAATAAGATCCAAAAATAAAAAAAAATAATAATTTCATTCTTTTTGTTATATATGGAGAACAAATACTGCTTTTTTATTTAATGAAGCAAAACACAAATGTAGCTAAAAATTAAGCAATCTGACAGGTACCTTAAATGTTAAGTTTGCTTCATAGGAATTAGAAAAATGTTAAATATTTTATATGGTAACTTAAAGTGAGGCTTGACTAAGTCAGTATTAATATTTTCTCACACAATTAATAAAATATTTCTAGCTACCTTAGAGCTTACATATGTGAGTTTTGAAAGAAACTGCACAAAACTTTGTCTATGTTTTACGCAAAACGCTGTAAAAAATTTTGGTATTTCCAAAAGCATTCAACTTATATTGGAAAAAGCAGCATCTCACTAATTCATTAAATTTTTAGGAATTAATATTCAGAACTGACACGTATCAATTATATTTAAACATAGTATTTTTAGCATTTACCATTTTTTATCACTATTTTTGCTTTGCTCCAAAGCTAGGCATTTTTGACATTTCCATCTAGGGATGGAAGAGGTATAGTTGCTAACTGGAATTTTTCATGACTTCTATCACACCACATATTTCTACCACATATGTGAATTCAGACATATCCTACATGTCTCAATACCCTGTTTTTAAAGCCAGGCTTCACACTTAGCAGAGATATATGTGACAGGGAAAGAAAGGTTTAAAAAGCATTTTCTTAGCTGTTCTTTAGATTTTAAAACCCTGGGCAACATCCCTTAGCAGGATTGGGGTAGTTGAGGAATATGCTTATTTTCCATAAAACGGAAGAAAAATTATTTTGCAGACATCTGCTTTTCAGATAATTTTAAAATCAATTTTAGGAACAAATACATATGGAAGTTCAAGATCTGGAAGATGAAAAATCTGTGCATATAATCAACCAAAACATATTGAGAGATACAGAATTTTGTAAGATTTTATCTTAGAAATTCTGTAAAGTTAAGATGAAATGATGGGAATATTTCACCTGCAAGTTATCCAGGTGAAATCTTAGGCAAGCAATCTTCGGCTTTGGAAACTTAGAGGTTAACATAAAGGAAAAAATTTCCACTTGTAAGTTCAAAAATTGATTCTTACTAACATATGCAAATTCAGGTATAAAATACTAGAATAATAAGTATATCCAACTATTGATGATACATACAGTAAATGAGATCAGTGTTTTCTCAGTTTTGTAAATGACATATAATAAATGGAACTGAAATGCAATTTGAATAGTACTGCACTAGATTTTTCAGAGTATTTTAATTATAATGAGTAGCTTTTTCATTGTTTAAGATGGGTTTAGCAACAACTCTGAGATGGGTTTTAAAATGGCTTAAAAATGATATTTCTAATTAGACTGAGGTCTATGTTTTAATGGCCATTTTTGAGTCAATTCAATATATTTTCACTACCATTTCCTTTTGAAAAGGGCATATTTTATATTAGAAAATAAAACACACTTGATTTTTCTTCCTCTGGTTGAGTCTCTAAATGATAAGCTTTTAGTTGAATAACTATGGCCCAGGAACAAACACTAATCTCCATCTGCCTCCAAGAACACTTTCTTGACGTCTTGGCTCCAGAGGAATCTCAAAATCTCCACCTTTTGATCTGTTTTTATGAGAATGAGGAATAAATTGTTTTTATCTGTATGGGTTTTTCCCTCATAAAATTTATTGGGTTGTCAAAGGAATGCCTATGTTCCCACAAGCTGATCACCCAAAAGTACTAAAATAACAAAATATTTCTTGATGCCATAAAGAAATCTCTCCTCCAACTCCTGTTTTTAACAAAGGTATCTAGGAAATATCTAGGGTGTAGATGATTCTTGTGCTGACATGCTAAGTCACCTCAGTCTTGTCTGACTCTTTGTGACCTTATGGACTATAGCCCACCACGCTCCCCTGTCCAAGGGATTCTCCAGGCAATTATACTGGAGTGGACTGCCATGTCCTCCTCCAGGGGATCTTCCCAACACAGGGATCAAACCCATGTCTCTTAGGTCTCCTGCATTGGCAGATTGGGTTCTTTAAGAAAAAGAATGAAAAATAAAAATATATAGTATATTAAAAAGTAATATGTACTATGGAAATAAAGGATAGGAGAGACTGAGAATATGGATTGCAATTTTAAATACAGTGGTCAGCTTAGGCTTGGTTGAAAAAAAAGACATTTAAATAAATCTTAAATAGGGTGATCGAATATCCCTACAAATATCTGGGGGAATAACTTACTAAGCAGAGGTAAGTAAATTTACTTACCAATAGAAAATCCTCTATTTACTGCCAACTGAAAATCCTCAGGCAAGAATAAAGTAAAGATTCTCTAGGGACATAAAGTTCTGAAGCCTGGAGAGAGTAAACAAGATCAACAGGAAGAACAGTACATTAAGGTAGAAAGATGAGGCAGATCATTCAGCATCTTAGAGACCAATGCAAGGAATGTGGCTTTCATTCTAAAACAATGGAAACCAATAATATTGACACAATCCATCTCCATAGTTGAACTATTTAATACTATCCTGCAAGTAGGATAAAGAAACAGGGACTACTAACAAGGAGCTATTGCAGTAATCAAGGGAAAAACTAACGGTGGCTCATGTTGAGAGGTACACTATTTTAGCAGTGATGTGTGTGAAAGTGTTATTTGCTCAGTCACGTCCTACTCTTTGTGATCCCATGGACTATAGCCCACCAGGCTCCCCCTGTCCATGGGACTCTCCAGGCAAGAATACTGGCCTGTGTTGTCATTTCCTTCTCCAGGGGATTTTTCTGACCCCAGGGATAGAGCCCATGTCTCCTGCATTGCAGGCAGATTCCTTACCATCTGAGCCACCAGAGAAACTGTGAGGTGATTTAAAAAAAAAAAATGGTCATAAGGTGAAGATAAACTAAAGTAAAAGCCAAAATTATTTCCTAACCAAATGGCTGAAGGGTGAGTAAGCCAGAGTCAAGGAAAGGAAGATTCCAAAGTTTCAGATGTTAAGTGATTCTATTTAGTAGCTCAGCTATGTCTGACTCTTTGTGACTCTATAGATTAAAGCATGCCAGGCTTCCCTGTCCATCAACAACTCCCAAAGCTAGCTCAAACTCATGTCCATTGAGTTGGTGATGCCATCTAACCGTCTCATCCTCTGCCATCCCCTTCTCCTCCTGCCATCAATCTTTCCCAACATCAGGGTCTTTTCCAATGAATCAGTTTTTCGCATCAGTGGCCAAAGTACAGACGTTTCAGTTTAAGAATCAGTCCTTCCATGACTTTCAAGACTGATTTCCTTTAGGATTGACTGGTTTGATCTCCTTGCAGTCCAAGGGACTCTCAAGAGTTCTCCAACAACACAGTTCGAAAGCATCAATTCTTCAGTGCTCAGCTTTCTTTGTGGTCAAACTCTCACATCCATACATGACTACTGGAAAAACCATAGCTTTGAATAGACAAACCTTTGTTGGCAAAGCAACTTCTCTGCTTTTTAATATGCTTTCTAGGTTGGTCATAGCTTTTCTTCCAAGGAGTAAGCGTCTTTTAGGTTCATGGCTGCAGTCACCATCTGCAGTGATTTTGGAGCCCCCAAAAATAAAGTCTCTGTTTCCACTGTTTCCCCATCTATCTGCCATGAAGTGATGGGACAGGATGCCATGGTCTTAGTTTTCTGAATGTTGAGTTTTAAGCCAACTTTTTCACTCTCTTCTTTCACTTTCTTCCACCTTTTTTCAAGAGGCTCTTTAGTTCTTCTTATGCCTTAAGAGTGGTGTCATCTGCGTATCTGAGGTTATTGATATTTCTCCCAGCAATCTTGATTCTAGCTTGTGCTTCCTCCAGCCCAGCATTTCACATGATGTACTCTGAATATAAGTTAAATAAGCAGGGTGACAATATACAGCCTTGACGTACTCCTTTTCTGATTTGGAACCAGTCTGTTGTTCCATGTCAGGTTCTAAATGTTGATTCTTGACCTGCATACAGATTTCACAGGAGGCAGGTCAGGTTGGTCTGGTATTCCCATCTCTTGAATAATTTTCCACAGTTTGTTGTGATCCATAGAGTCAAAGGCTTTGGCATAGTCAATAAAGCAGAAATAGATGTTTTTCTGGAACTTTCTTGCTTTTTTGATGATTCAACGGATGTTGGCAATTTTATCTCTGGTTCCTCTGCCTTTTCTAAATCCAGCTCGAACATCTGGAAGTTCACAGTTCATGTACTGTTAAAGCGTGGCTTGGAGAATTTTGAGCATTACTTTGCTAGCATGTGAGATGAGTGCAACTGTGTGGTAGTTTGAGCATTTTGGGGGATTGGAATGAAAACTGACCTTTTCCAGTCCTGTGGCTACTGCTGAGTTTTTGAAAATTTGCTGGCATACTGAGTGCAGCACATTCACAGCATCATCTTTTAGGATTTGCAATAGCTCACCTGAAATTCCATCTCCTCTACTAGCTTTGTTCATAGTGATGCTTCCTAAGGCCCACCTGACTTCACATTCCAGGAGGTCTGGCTCTAGGTCAGTGATCACACCATCGTGGTTATCTGGGTTGTGAAGATCTTTTTTGTATAGTTCTTCTGTGTATTCTTGCCACCTCTTCTTAATATCTTCTGCTTCTGTTAGGTCCATACCATTTCTGTCCTTTATTGAGCCCATTTTTGCATGAAATGTTCCCTTGGTATCTCTAATTTTCTTAAAGAGATCTCTAGTCTTTCCCATTCAATTGTTTTCCTCTATTTCTTTGCACTGATCACTGAGGAAGGCTTTCTTATCTCTCCTTGCTATTCTTTGGAACTCTGCATTCAAATGGGTATATCTTTCCTTTTCTCCTTTGCTTTTCACTTCTCTTCTGTTCTCAGCTATTTTTAAGGCCTCCTCAGACAACCATTTTTCCTTTTTGCGTTTCTTTTTCTCAGGGATGGTCTTGATCCCTGTCTCCTATACAATGTCACGAACCTCCATCCATAGTTCTTCAGGCACTCTATCAGATCTAATCCCTTGAATCTATTTGCCACTTCCACTGTATAATCGGAAGGGATGTGATTTAGGTCATACCTGAATGGTCTAGTAGTTTTCCCTACTGTCTTCAATTTAAGTCTGAATTCAGCAATAAGGAGTTCATGATCTAAGCTACAGTCAGCTTCCGGTTTGTTTTTGCTGACTGTATAGAGCTTCTCCATACTGGCTGCAAAGAATATAACCAATCTGATTTTGGTGTTGACCATCTGGTGACGTCCATGTGTAGAGTCTTCTCTTGTGCTGTTGGAAGAGGGTGTTTGCTATGACCAGTGCATTCTCTTGGCAGAACTCTATTAGCCTTTGCTCTGCTTCATTCTGTACTCCAAGGCTGAATTTCTTGTTATTCCAGTTATCTCTTGACTTCCTACTTTTGCATTCCAGTCCCCTATGATGAAATGGACATCTTTTTTGAGTGTTAGTTCTGGAAGGTGTTGTAGGTCTTCATAGAACCATTCAACTTCAGCTTCTTCAACATTATTGTTTGGGGCATAGGCTTGGATTACTGTGATATTGAAAGGTTTGCCTTACAAATGAACAGAGATCATTCTGTCATTTTTGAGATTGCACTCAAGTACTGCATTTCAGACTCTGTGGTATTTCAGACTGATTCTACTCATCAGCCATTTTTATAAGTGCAGGGAAAGACAGAGAGACAATGAGAAAGGAAAAAAAAAGAAAATTAGATGAAAAAATTATTTTTATTAGTGGGTTGTGATTGCATAAGTGGAAAGGAAAGAGCTGAATATCTATACTAGTTCTTCCATTTATTAGGCAAAAAGTTGAACTCCCTGATCTTCAGTTTCCATGTCTCTAAGAGTGCATATTGTCTATTTATTAAGATGCTGTTCAGAGTACTTACTAAGATAACATAAAATACCTAACATAATTTTTCTTCTATTTTCTTTACTATTTTCTTTATTTAATGTTACTATTACTAAACAAATAAACTGAGATTGTTTACAGAACCAAAAAAAAAGTGTGTAACTAGATTCTCCACATTAATAAACCAGCTCAGGAATTCTCAAACGTATTCTTTCAGCTGTCATTAAATCTCTATGTACTGTATTAGGTTTATAGTCCTTATTTTTTCTTTTCCATGAAAATTTACCCCAAATTCACCTAAAATGGTTATTTTTCCTAAGAATAGTGCACTATGAAGCAATTTCACAACAATACGATCCTATTGAGAACTAAGACTTCGTTATGATTTTTCCTAAGTGAAAACCAAAGTAACATGTATGTTAATAACTAGGAAAAGAAAAACTCAGTGCTGAGGTTAGTTCATTAAACCTTACCAGATAAACTCAAATCTACATCATGAAAAATGACTGGAGCAATACTAGATGTCTAAATGGAAGAAACATCTCTTCTAGTATGTATTCCTGAGATTTGTTTTTAAAGCCTATTCTTTAAATCTTTTCAACAAGCTTAAAATTCAACATAGGTTTGTTTTCCCCAGAAAGATAATTTCATATTTTAGACCATAAAGTAAATGTATACCTAACTCACAGCCACAGGAAAGCATAACTCATCTTTCAGTTTGTTCCCTAATTATAAATCTAAAATCATATGTAAAAAGACTTGGCATTTGGAATCCTAGGTAGCTGCTATTAAATGATTCCAGGTACTTGTTGGTACATTTAATATACTCTCATCTACCAAATAGTAAGTCAAATGTCTTCATACCCAGTGAAAACTGGGTCAGGGATAGAGAATGAGGAAGGAACCAGATATTAAAGAAAGTTCTCTGTGAAGAGAAAACTTGATGCCAGATTGGTATGGATACCTGGTTCTATACAAAGGAATGTAGAGGAACACAATGATGAAAAAGTGTATGAAATATTTTAAATATTTTTTACACTTTAATTTGAAAAATTCTGTAAGCGATAATTGCTCATAGCCAAAAAAAAAAAAAACCAACCTTATAATGTGGAGTTTATAGCTTTTCTTATGTGGAAATAAAACTACTTGAGCATAGGATCAAAGACAAGATGGAAAAAATTAGGGTACACTGTTTTAAGTTTCTTACATTATATGAAGTTGTATAATACTATTCAAAAGTGAAGTGTGGCGAGTAAAAGATTCATACTGTATACCCTAATATATAATAACTGAAATATTTTTAAAGAGAGCTACAACAAATTATGAAGATAAAATGAAATACTAAAAGAAATCTAAAACAAATCAAGGAAAGAGAAAAAAGTAAAATGAAGAGCAAGACAAATGGAAAGCAACCTGCAAGATTATAAACTTAAACATAACCATATCAATAATCATTTTAAATTTAAGTGGTCTACAGTCCAATTACATTAAAAAAGTAGAAATTTTCAGATAAAAAGGCAGTACCCACTACATCTAATCTGTAAGAAATCCACTTTAAAAATAGAGACACAGGTTAAAAATGAAAGAATGGCAAGAGATATACCATGCAAACCCAAACATAAGAAAGTTGGAGTGACTGTTTTAACATCAGAAAAAGTACGCTTCAAAACAAAAACATCACCAGTGATAATAAAAAGGGGTATTCTATAATAGAGTATCTATAATAATAGAGTATCAATTCACCAAGAAGATACACCAATTACAAATGTATATGCCACTAATAAGGGCTTCCAAATATATGAAGCAATAACTGAAAAAAGTAAAAGAGAAGTAGACAAATCTAAAATTTTAAGTTGGAGATGTCCATGTTCCACTCTCAATAACTGATAATACAAGTAGACATAACATCAGTAGTGATATACAAGACCTGGACAAAACTGCCCATCAACTTGACCTAATTGACAGTGATAAAACTCCACCAAGCCACAGAATACTCATTCTTTCCAAGTTTACATGGAATAGGAATGGAGACAGACCATTTGTTTGGCCTTCAAATGTCATAATACATGTTAAATTAATTAAAACTCCTAACAACTCAATTAAAGTAGAAATTACTAACAAATATAGAAAAGTCCTCAAATATTTAGAAATTGAGCCTCACATCATTAAACAATGCCATTAAGTCTAAAAAGTCACAGAATAAAATAAGATGTATTAAAGTGAATGGTTATATATACACAATGGAGTATTACTCAGCCATTAAAAAGAATACATTTGAATCAGTTCTAATGAGGTAGATGAAACTGGAGCCTATTATACAGAGTGAAGTAAGCCAGAAAGAAAAACACCAATACAGTATACTAATGCACATATATGGAATTTAGAAAGATGGTAACAATAACCCGGTGTACGAAACAGCAAAAGAGACACTGATGTATAGAACAGTCTTAAGGACTCTGTGGGAGAGGGAGAGGGTGGGAAGATTTGGGAGAATGGCATTGAAACATGTAAAATATCATGTAAGAAACAAGTTGCCAGTCCAGGTTCAATGCACGATACTGGATGCTTGGGGCTAGTGCACTGGGACGACCCAGAGGGATGGTATGGGGAGGGAGGAGGGTTCAGGATGGGGAACACATGTATACCTGTGGCGGATTCATTTTGATATTTGGCAAAACTAATACAATTATGTAAAGTTTAAAAATAAAATAAAGTTAGAAAAAAGGAAAAAAAATAAATAAATAAAATAAAGTGAATGGTTATAAAAACACATCAACAACATGCCAACATTTGCAGGCTACAATTAATAACAGTATCCACAGGCTTCCATGGTGAATCCTATCAAATGTTTGAGGGAGAAATAATATAGGTCTCAGAAAATATTAGAGTATTAAAAGAAAGCAAACCATAGACAAGTGTTTAGGAACAGATACTAGAATAGATGCAAACAACTCAATCAAAAACTGAGCAGAAGACCTAAATAGACACTTCTCTAAAGAAGACATACAGATGTCTAATAAACACATGAAAAGATGCTCAACATCGCTCATTATTCAGTTCAGTTCAGTTGCTCAGTTGTGTCCGACTCTTTGCGACCCCATGAATCGCAGCATGCCAGGCCTCCCTATCCATCACCAACTCCCAGAGTTAATGCAAATCAAAACTACCATGAAATATCACCTCACACTGGTCAGACTGGCCATCAACAAAAATCTACAAACAATACATGCTAGAGAGAATGTGGAGAAAAGGGAAATCTCTTGCACTGTTGGTGGAATGTAAAATGATACCACCACTATCGAGAACACTATGGAGATTACTTAAAACACTAGGAATAAAACTACCATATGACCCAACAATCCCACTATGGGGCATATACCCTGAGGAAACCATAATTGAAAGGACACACGTATTCCAGTGTTCACCGCAGCACTATTTACAATAGCTTAAGACATGGAAGCAACCTAGATGTTCACTGACGGATGAACGGATAAAGGACATGTAGTACATATATATAAGGGAATATTAATATTACTCAGCCATAAAAAGGAACACATTGGAGTCAGTTCTAATGAGGCAGATGAACCTAGAGCCTATTATATGCTGCTGCTGCTGCTAAGTCGCCCCAGTCGTGTCCAACTCTGTGCGACCCCATAGACGGCAGCCTACCAGGCTCCCCCGTCCCTGGGATTCTCCAGGCAAGAACACTGGAGTGGGTTGCCATTTCCTTCTCCAATGCAGGAAAGTGAAAAGTGAAAGTGAAGTCGCTCAGTCGTGTCTGACTCTTAGCGACCCCATGGACTGCAGCCCACCAGGCTCCTCCGTCCATGGGATTTTCCAGGCAAGGGTACTGGAGTGGGGTGCCATTGCCTTCTCAGAGCCTATTATATACAGTGAAGTAAATCATAAAGAGAAAAACGTATATCATATATTAATACAAATATAGGGATCTAGAAAGATGAACCTATTTGCAGGGCTGCAATGGAGACTCAGAGGTAGAAAACAGACTTGTGGACAGGGAGGGTTGGGGAGGGTGGGAAGAACTGAGAGAGCAGCATGGAAACACATGGTGTCATATGTAAGCTAGATAGCCAATAGGAATTTGTTGTTATGCTGCAGGAAGCTCAAATCTGATGCTCTGGGACAACCTAGAGAGGTAGGATTGGCTGGGAGATAGGAGGGACAAGATATATGTATACCTATGGCTGATTCATGTTGGCGTATGAAAGAAACCAACACAACATTATAATGCAATTATTCTCCAATTAAAAATAAATAATTTTTTTAAAAAGAAAAAGAAAGCAAACCATAGACAAGTGTTCAGGAATTGGAAAAAAAAGACAACTTAGTATTCCCCAGAAAATAATAAAAAATAGATACTAGAAATATAAAGAACTTCAACCTAATATGGGATGTCTATGAAAAAAAGATCAGGAAAAAGTAAAGAATATTGATTTTTAGCACTTAGCATTACACATTGCGAGGGAAGTCTAGGTAGTGTGTAAGGCAATAAGAAGGAGACAGGAAGACTTAAAGAATGATGTAAAATCCCTTTACTCACAGTTCATACCATCATGTATTAGAAAGTCCTATGGGATTTTCTATAAATTCCTTTTGTAAAGTATTTTTAAAAGGCTACTACAATCAGGAAGTGATTTTTATAAGATTACAGGCTAGAAGAACAGCACCCAAAGATTAAATATATTTTAATATACTAACAGTGAAAAGTTGGAAAATAAAACTATAAGAAAGTATAAAAGTATCTAAAAAATTTAAATGTACTAGAAAATTTGATAATATTAAGATATCAATTTTCCCTTAATTGATACATGGATTCAATGCAATTTTAATCAAACTAGTTGTTTTAAGGATTTGGGAAGAATATTTTAATATTTATGGAAATGTAGTATAAGATACCTATGAATGGAGTATAATGGAATATAAAGTAAAATGATAAACATTTCCATAATAAATAACCACTGGAATTAACCCAGGTATGATAATCAAGAGAGCACATTATTGGTACAATGATAGTTAGGCAGGTAGAAAGTCCAAACACTGAACATATACAATAAATTGATTTTCAACAAAAGTTCCAAATAAATCAATTGAGAATGGATACTCTTAACAAACTATACTAGAAAAATTAAATATCCACATGTGGAAAGGGGGAACACTAAACCTACATGCAAAAATTATTATGAAATGGATCACAGTCCGCTCAAAAAAAAAAAAAAAAACACAGAAAAAAGACTTGGGTTAATCAGTAACTTCTTAGAAAAGAAAAAATACAACCATTAAAATATTGAAAAATCATACTTCAAAATTTACAATTTTCAATCTTTGAAGGCCACCATTAAAATGAAAAACAAACATAAAACAATCAGTGTCTGAAGAATAATTCTTAGTATTCTCAGTACATATGTTCAACTTAGAACTAATACCCAGAATATATTTAAAAATTTCCTACAACTCATTAATAAAAAAATAGCACAAGGTAATCTAGCAAAATGTGAATGAACATTTCATAAGAATAGATATAGAGGTGATCAGTTAAGTACATGAAAAGATGCCCAAAAATACAGTGAAATGAGTACTGAGTATAAATTTATTAAGATCCATTTGAATGATTAGAAGTGAAAAGACTTCCCAAGTTTGGGTGAGGATATAGAGCACCTACCTGTAGCTTTCAGGCCTTGCTGCTGGAAATGTGAAATGTTACAACTACTTTCAAAAACCATTTGGCAACTCTCCCAGAGTTAAGCATATACTATTCCTACCACACAGCTATTCCACTCCTAGGTATTCAATCAATAGAAATTCAAAACATATGTTCAAACAAATATTTGTGCATAAATGTTCACAGTAGCTTTACTCATTATAACCAAAACTGGGAAAGAACCTAATGGCCATTGACAGCAGAATGGAGAAAGAAATTTCAGTATATTCATTTAATGGAATATTATTCAGCAGTAAAAATGAAAAAACTAATACCACACACAAAAGAATATCCAAACATTATGCTGACAGATAAGCCAGATATAAAAGAATGGATACTGTACAACTTTATTTATATTTAAGTTAAGAAAAGGCAAAACAGAGACAAAATTTCCTGCGGCTTAGGTCTTCCAGAAAGTTCAAAAAGCAATCAATGGTAGCCTGGGTTTGGAGGGTAGTTTTCTATGTATGGACATGAAAAAACTTTGAGGGCCTAATAAAAACCTTCAATATCTTGATTATGGTGGTGGTTACGGGAATGTACGCTTAAAACATGTACTATAGAAACAATAAAAATCAATACCTAATAATCTGGTCAAATTAACTTTTGTTCTATAAATTATTCAATTTAGCCCACTCTGATTTATTATGGTTAACAAAATAATATAGTTGCTGACAGAGAGTGAATATTCAAATGATACCAGTTGCATTTTATTCAGTAATAGTAAAGTACACAGATTTATTTTATACTTGGTATATACTCCTCTATTTTCGATCCATGATTAGGAATTGTCTACTAGGCATCATGCAAAAGGAAGTTATAGTACCTTTAAGTTCTCTTTGAGCATATTGGACTTTCCTTAACTCTCAAAGTAAAGTAATTTCACTAAAGGTCTAATTTTTCCAGTTTAATTTAAAAATTCAATGATGTATATCACTGTATTACATCTTTCTACTGCCACTGCAGAAGGGAAAGCCAGTGATCCATTAGAGAAGGTTAGCAAAACTAGAAGACCATAGTTTTTCATTTAAGATACAGATTTTATACATTCTAAGGTATATAAAAGTAGAGCTAAAAGTATACATTTAAAGGTATTCTCAAGTAGACAAAAATAAATAACAAATAACTGAATCTATAATAGAAAAAAAATGGTCCCTCATTTCAGTTGTGGTACTCTTCTAGACTGGTTTTAGCAAATGCATGCACTTTTGTGTTGCAAAATGCATTCAAATCATTAAGACCACCTTATGTTACAGTGAATTTTCAATGCATTATTTTCTAAAACATCTTCATATAAGATATACCTATACAATGTCAAAGTATCTAAATGATAAGTAAAACAATTTAAACTTCCCTATTAGAATGAAGAATTTAATCTTCAGTTTGTTCTACATAGAAATACTATTTCTATGTAGAAATACTCATGTAGAAATACAGTCTCATGAAATACTATTTAAAGAGAAATTTAAAACAAGGAATAAAATGGGTAGACCAAAAACAACTTAACTACTTATTCACTATCTTTTTTCTCTATTTTTAACAGCTTTATTGAGATGTAATTTATGTATAAAACATGCACATGTTTAATGTATACAATTTGCTGAGTTTAGATATTTGCATACATCTGTAATACCATCACCATAACCAAGGAATTCAGCAGATCCATCACCTCCAAAAGTGTCTTGTCTTCCTTTACTAGAGTTTTTGGTTTTCCTTTCTTGTTTGTTTTTTGGATTAATGTTTTGTTTTTGTCATAAGAACACTTAACATGAGATCTACCCTCTTAACCAATGTTTAAGTGCATAGCCCTGTAATGTTAACTAACTAGAGGCACTGGGTTATACAGCAGATCTCTAGGTTTATTCACCTTGCATAACTGAAACTTTTATCCATTGCATAGTAACTTCCCATTTTCCCTCCCCCTAGGCTCTGGCAGCCACTATTCAATTCTGTTTCTGTGAGTTTGCCTGTTTTAAATATCTCATATAAATGGAATCATGTACTATTTGTTCATGGGTGAATGCCTTATTTTCCTCACCTTAATGTCCTCCAGGTTCGTCCATACTGTTGCAAATGTTAAGATTTTCCTCTTCTCGAATACTGAATAATATACCATTGCATGTATATACCACATTTTCTTTGTGCATTCATTTGCTGATGGACATTTATTTATTTGCTGATGTGGAAATAAATGTAAATAATGCAGCAATGAATATGGGAGTGTATCTTTTCAACATCCTCATTTCATCTCTTTTGATGTTTAGTCAGAGGTAAGATTTCTGGATCATAATTTTATTTTCAGTTTTTTGAGGAACTTTCATACTGTGCTCTCCGGTGGCTATACCATTTTACCTCTCCATAAACAATGGAGAAGTGTTTGAATTTCTCCATATCCTTATCCTCACTCATCTCTTGTCTTTTTGATGATAGCCATTGCAACAGTTGTGAGTTTAAAACTCACTGTGGTTTTGATTTGCATTTCCACAGTGATTAGTGATGTTGAGCACCTTTTCATGTACCTGGTGCCTATTTGTATATCTTCTTTAGAGAAATGCCTGTTCAAGACCTTTGCCCATTTTTAATTGGATTGTTTGGTTCTTTCCTATTGTGAAAGTTGCCCAATTCAGTTCAGTTCAGTCGCTCAGTCGTGTCTGACTCTTTGCAACCCCATGAATCGCAGCACACCAGGCCTCCCTGTCCATCACCAACTCCCGGAGTTCACTCAGACTCACGTCCATCGAGTCAGTGATGCCATCCAGCCAGCTCATCCTCTGTCGTCCCCTCCTCCTCTTGCCCCCAATCCCTCCCAGCATCAGAGTCTTTTCCAATGAGTCAACTCTTCACATGAGGTGGCCAAAGTACTGGAGTTTCAACTTTAGCATCATTCCTTCCAAAGAAATCCCAGGGCTGATCTCCTTCAGAATGGACTGTTTGGATCTCCTTGCAGTCCAAGGGACTCTCAAGAGTCTTCTCCAACACCACAGTTCAAAAGCATCAATTCTTTGGTGCTAAACCATAGCCTTGACTAGATGGACTTTTGTTGGCAAAGTAATGTCTCTGCTTTTCAATATGCTGTCTAGGTTGGTCATAACTTTCCTTCCAAGGAGTAAGCGTCTTTTAATTTCATGGCTGCAGTCACCATCTGCAGTGAGTATGGAGCCCAGAAAAATAAAGTCTGACACTGTTTCCCCATCTATTTCCCATGAAGTGATGCAACCGGATGCCATGATCTTCGTTTTCTGAATGTTGAGTTTTAAGCCAACATTTTTACTCTCCACTTTCACTTTCATCAAGAGGCCTTTTAGTTCCTCTTCACTTTCTGCCATAAGGGTGGTGTCATCTGCATATCTGAGGTGATTGATATTTCTCCTGGCAATCTTGATTCCAGCTTGTGCTTCTTCCAGCCCAGAGTTTCTCATGATGTACTCTGCATAGAAGTTAAATAAGCAGGGTGACAATATACAGCCTTGACATACTCCTTTTCCTATTTGGAACCAGTCTGTTGTTCCATGTCCAGTTCTAACTGTTGCTTCCTGACCTGCATACAGATTTCTCAAGAGGCAGGTCAGATGGTCTGATATTCCCATCTCTTTCAGGATTTACCACAGTTTATTGTGATCTACACAGTCAAAGGCTTTGGCATAGTCAATAAAGCAGAAATAGATGTTTTTCTGGAACTCTCTTGCTTTTTCCATGATCCAGCGGATATTGGCAATTTGATCTCTGGTTCCTCTGCCTTTTCTAAAACCAGCTTGAACATCAGGGAGTTCATGGTTCACATATTGCTGAAGCCTGGCTTGGAGAATTTTGAGCATTACTTTACTAGCATGTGAGATGAGTGCAATTGTGCAGTAGTTTGAGCATTCTGTGGCATTGCCTTTCTTTGGGATTGGAATGAAAAGTGACCTTTCCCAGTCCTGTGGCCACTGCTGAGTTTTCCAAATTTGCTGGCATGTTGAGTGCAGCACTTTCACAGCATCATCTTTCAGGATTTGAAATAGCACGTGTCCAACTCTTTGCAACCCAATCTCAGCACTACCCAGATTTTTACTAGATAACTTATTGCAAATATTTTACCTACTTTATATGTTGCTTTTTTTTTTTACTGTATTAATGTTTCCTTTGCCATACTGAAGATTTTTACTTTATTATTATTCCACTTGTCTATTTTTGCTTTCATTACCTGTGTCTTAGATATCATATCTAAAAAGATGATTGCCAAGACCAAAGTCAAGAAGCTAATTCCCTTTGTTTTCCTTTAGTAGTTTTACAGTTTGGGGTCTTTATTTTGAGTTAATATTTATAATGATGTGAGGTAAAGGTCCAATTTTATCCTTCTCCATGTGGATATCCACTTTTTACAACACCATTTACTGAAGAGAATTCTGTCACCACTGTGTATTCATGGTACCTTGCTGAAGATCGCAGAACACATATGCATGGATTTATTTCTGTTCTCAATTTTGTTCCATTGGTGTATATGTCTGTCTTTCTGCCAATACCATACTAATTACTGTGACCTTGTAATAATTTTGAAATAAAAAATTGGATGCCTCCAGCTTTGCTCTTTCTCAAGATCATGTTGACTATTCTGGGTCTTTTGTATTTCCATATGAATGTCAGGGCTTTTTTTTCCATTTTGGCATAAAAATGCCATTTGGGTTTTGATGAGGATAGCAATGTATCTGCAGATCATATTGGGTAGTATAGACATTTTAACAATTATTAAGTCTTCCAATTCATAAATATGGGATGTCTTGCCACAACTTTAATTTTTATCAATATTTTATACTTTTCAGTGTATAGGTCTTTTAGCTTCTTTAGTAACTTTATTCCCTAATATTTTATTATTTGGTGCTATTCTAAATGAGATTTTCTGAATTTCCTTTTCCTTTCCTTAGTTCATTGTTTATGTATAGTAATACCACTGGTTTTGTGGGTTGATTCTCGTATTCTGTAACTTGACCAAGCTCATTGAATCTGTTCACTAGCTCAACAGTTTCTTGGTGGTGTTTGGAGTCTCCCATATATATAAGATCAAGTGTCCTAGTGAAAGTCTCTCAGTCGTGTCCAACTCTTTGCAACCCCATGGACCATACAGTCCCTGGAATTCTCCAAGCCAGAATATTAGAGTTGGTAACCATTACCTTCTCCAGGGGATCTTCTAAACCCAGGGATCTAACCCAGTTCTCCCGCATTGCAGGCAGATTCTGTACCAGCTGAGCTGCCAGGGAAGCGTATAAGATCATGTCATTTGCAAAAAGAGAAATTTTATTTCTTTCTGATGTAGATGCCTTTTACTTTGTTTCCTTGCCTAATTGCTGTGACTACAACTCCCAGTACTCTGTTGAATAGAAATGGGAAGAGTAGGTCTCTGTACCTTGTTCCTGATTTTAGAAGAAAAGCTTTCTGTTTTCTACCATTAACTTTGATGTTAGCTGTGTATCTATTACCTTAGTTTATGGAAGTTCTACAATTATCAAATTGCTTTTATATGCATGGTACTGTGTGCAGAGCAATCAAAGATTTTGAAACCTTCTATAACAAGGTACTCACAGTTTGGTGGAGGATCGGCTGATGGAGGAGTTAAAGAGACATTATTATATTAAAAGGTTTTTTTTCTCCTCTTCATTAAATGTTATAAACTAAGGAGTAACTTAGAAGAAACTGAATATGTTCTGTATCTCATACTTAATTGTTCATTTAAGGAGGTCTTCTCTCTTCCATAGCCTTCCTTTCCATTTAGTCAAAGCAAAATCTTCTTAAACTTTCTTATTATGATCCCCTCTTTCTCAGATTCATGCATATCTTCCAAACTATCAGTATAACATATTTTTCTGTAATATTAAGAGAGATACTTTTAAAAGAGGAAGTATCTCCTCTCATACTGTTATGGGGCAAGAACACATTTCTTGCATTAGCTTCACCAAACAATTGTGTCCTATATCATTATACATGATCATTTTAAAGCAAGTGCTGTCTTAGCTCACCAATAAGTTGCAATCTTATACAAGAAATTACCTTCTCTTTATTTGCATCGTGATGCCTAGTGAATGTTAAGGACATTGTAGATGCACAATAAATACATCTTAGCTTAACTGTGGGTTTATATATGTTATAGATTGAATGTTTGTATTGCCACAAAATTCATTATATTAAATCCAATCTCCCATGTGATGGTATTCAAAGGTGGGGACTTTGGGAGGTAACCAGGTCTTGAGGATGGAGCCCTCATGAATGAAATTAGCATGCTTGTAAGAAGAGGCCATGGGGCTAATTTGGTTTTTCTACCATGTGAGGATCCAATGAAAACTCATCAGTCAACAACCCAGAAACAGCCCTCACTAGAACTTGACCATGCTCGCATCCTGATCACAGACTTCTAGCCGCTATAACTGTGAGAAATAAATTTATCTTATTCCATGCCACCCAATCTATGGTACTTTATTACAACAGCCCAAACTATGATAACATACTTGGAATTATCGTCAGGAAATAACAGTCTTTCTCCCTTAGCTCATATTTTAAGCATTAACTTATCAGAGACCTGACTTTAATCTCCAGCTCTTTCATAGGAAATATTATGCCTTTGGGGTAAATAGATTGATTTCAAAGCAAAATTTTCAACCTGCCACTTTTTATTCTTAAAAACAGCATTTCTGGCATCCAGCTTCCCTCATGTGATCATCCAGCTTTGGCCTGGTCTATCATGTAGGGCAGGGACAACAGATACAATCTGAGCATGAAAATCAATAAATCCAGATTCTAGCTCTAGTTCCTTGCATCTCACTTTCCTTTGACTTAGGTCATTGTCCTGAGCAATCAACAGGACAAAGTAGAAATTCACAATAACGTTTTCTTGTGGCTTAGGGTCACCAGGATTTGTGCCATATAAATAGAACTTAGTATGCATTACTGTTATCTCTGATTTTCACACATGATAATGAGTTATCAGTCATGTCTAATCCTAACGTATATGAGAGACAAGATAGTTCAGGTGTTTTGACAGTTTAGGGGAAAAAAAATCACTTGATTTTTCAGAATGCTTCTAAAAATTCTATTAGGCATTCCAGTGCCTGATTTAGACAATAGTATTCATGAGAACATTTTTTAAAACATCCTCTCACTATTTATTTTTTGACTATTAAGTTTTCTGACACAAAATGAACCTTAGGAAATAAAATGAATTAAATTTTGGTATCAGCCACTGGTGTCCAAGTGTTGCTGCACATATTAATGACCTGAGGATCTTTAAAATTACTAATGCTTGGCTAGCACCCCATATATTCTAATTTAAGTCATGTGGGTGTAACTTGGACATTTCAATTTTTAAAAAGCTCCTCAGGTGATTCCAATGTTCAAACCACTATCCTAAGCAAATACCTAGTCTTATTTCAGTTTTATTTCTCAATTGCACCATAGCTGCTGAAGCTCAATGATGAAGTTTTGCTCTTCTGAATAATTTAACTATAATTTATTATAGTTATTTATTATAGTATAATTTATAAATTAACTATAATTTAACTAATAATGATTACCTATTTTATTTAGAAATATCAAGTCAC
Organism: Bos indicus x Bos taurus; assembly: GCF_003369695.1. Classification (NCBI taxonomy): domain Eukaryota; kingdom Metazoa; phylum Chordata; class Mammalia; order Artiodactyla; family Bovidae; genus Bos; species Bos indicus x Bos taurus. The sequence goes on from NC_040079.1 coordinate 85,755,147, forward strand.
TTTTATGCATTACTTTTCTTACTGTGATATATTAATGTCTTAACATTTGGCTTTCCAAGTCCTTACTGTGTCCACTACTTTCGAGTGAACCTTATTATTTTCCCCGATCAAACTAAAACATTCAGGCTTTTGTAAAACTCAGAAGAAGATCTACTCTCCAATTTGCATCTCTATCACAAACTATTCTGTTCAGTGAAAGTTTCCTCGTGTATGTACAAAGTTAGAGATATACAATGCAACACCACACTGCACCCATCACCTAGTTCTGTTTTCGACAAGCTGTGCTCTACAAGGCATCAAAAGCAAGTTTGAGTATCCAGTTCCCTTAGGGCACAAAGGCTATTCTAATGAATTAATCTTGCTAAGGTAATTGTTTGGAAAAAAATCTCATCTCTGTGCTTTTGTTCATGCTGCACAGTTTCATTGGAATAACCTTTCCCATCCTTGTCATCTGGTTTTTGGACTACTGAACATAGGTTGATGTTCCAGGGCTCAGCCTGGACATCACATTGATCATTAAATCTGTTCTGAGCCCCTTTTTCCTGGTGAGAATTGTTCACTTCATTCTTTGTGTATTCACTGGGCAGGTGAGGTTTCTATTATAGAACTTTAAACTTTCTTGCTGCTGCTGCTGCTAAGTCACTTCAGTCGTGTCCAACTCTGTGTGACCCATAGACGGCAGCCACCAGGCTCCCCCGTCCCTGGGATTCTCCAGGCAAGAACACTGGAGTGGGTTGCCATTTCCTTCTCCAATGCATGAAAGTGAAAAGTGAAAGTCAAGTCGCTCAGTCGTGTCCGACTCTTAGTGACCCCATGGACTGCAGCCTACCAGGCTCCTTCATCCATGGGATTTTCCAGGCAAAGTACTGGAGTGGGGTGCCATTGCCTTCTCCGAACTTTCTTGCTATGCTATGCTAAGTCACTTCAGTCATGTCCAACTCTGTGTGACCCCACAGATGGCAGCCCACCAGGCTCCCCTGTCCCTGGGATTCTCCAGGCAAGAACACTGGAGTGGGTTGCCATTTCCTTCTTCAATGCATGAGAGTGAAAAGTGAAAGTGAAGTCACCCAGTTGTGTCCAACTCTTAGCAACCCCATGGACTGCAGCCTACCAGGCTTCTCCATCCATGGGATTTTCCAGGCAAGAGTACTGGAGTGGGGTGCCATAAACTTTCTTACATTATCATTATAACTGACGGTTCTCTTTATATGGGCTTCCCTGGTGGCTCAGAGGTTAAAGTGTCTGCCTCCAATGTGGGAGACCCGGGTTCGATCCCTGGGTTGGGAAGATCCCCTGGAGAAGGAAATGGTAACCCACTCCAGTATTCTTGCCTGGAGAATCCCATGGACGGAGAAGCCTGGTAGGCTACAGTCCACAGGGTCGCAAAGAGTCGGACATGACTGAGCAACTTCACTTTCAGTTCAGTTCAGTCGCTCAGTCATGTCCAACTCTTTGCGACCCCATGAATCTCAGCATGCCAGGCCTCCCTGACTTCACTTTAAGTGACTATAAATCACTCAAAGTTAGGGAATATGCCTTATCTTTTTGTCCCAAGTCCCCATAACTGTATTTGCCAATGTAGGTAAAAAATGGATAAACATTTATCCAGTGAATTAAATTGACTGAATAGTGATAGAAGTATGGGGTTTGGGGTCAGAAATGAGTGCAAATTCCAATTCTGCCTCTATTAGCATGTTTTGAACAAATGACAGATTTCCTAAGTTTAAATTGACCCCAAGTATAAAATGTGACTCATAAGAGCTGTCCTTTTAGGATGGTATGAGATGTTATACAAGAAGATATTATGTGTGTCAAGTACCTCTTACAACACATTCTCCCCCAAGCCTCATCTCTGGTAAACTCTAGTATTTACCAGCACCATCTCTCCATACTTCAACCAAACTTTGTCTGTCCCAAATATTTTAAGCAACAATTTGACTATCTATCCTCTTCACTATTCCATGATGTTATTAAAGGGTGTTAAGCTCCGATTTCTAAATACTGGGAGCTAGTGTTTAATCAAGGTGGACATAATGCAAGAAAATGCAAGCATTCCAGCAAACTATGCCACTGGATCATGAAGTTGACCCAGTATCTGACAATTGTCAAGGAAATGTTGCTCAAGGGCAGAGTAGTGAAACGGAACTACATGGCAGCTGGGTGTTTTCATCTTCTATTACTACCTGCTGTCACTATAAATTAGAACTTAAAAAATCTAGTACCTTAGGGTGAGAAGACACTGAGCACCCCCTCTCCTTTTGCCTCCATTTCTGCCTGCCACGCACCTGAATAAAAACAGTCATTGCTGCTAGTTCAAACCTCAAATGAATTTATGGCACTGTTTATCAATTGTTTGTTAAATAAAAACTCATTCAGTTCAGCTCAGTTCAGTCTCTCAGTCATGTCTGACTCTTTGTGACCCCATGAACCGCAGCACACCAGGCCTCCCTGTCCATCACCAACTCCCGGAGTTCGCCCAAACTCACGTCCATCGAGTCGGTGATGCCATCCAGCCATCTCATCCTCCGCCGTCCCCTTCTCCTCCTGCCCCCAATCCCTCCCAGCATCAGAGTCTTTTCCAATGAGTCAACTCTTCGTATGAGGTGGCCAAAGTATTGGAGTTTCAGCCTTAGCATCAGTCCTTCCAAAGAACACCCAGGACTGGTCTCCTTTAGGATGGACTGATTGGATCTCCTTGCAGTCCAAGGGACAAGAGTCTTCTCCAGCACCTTGGAGTACGGAATGAAGCAGGGCAAAGGCTAATAGAGTTCTGCCAAGAGAACACACTGGTCATAGCAAACACCCTCTTCCAACAACACAAGAGAAGACTCTACATATGGACATCACCAGATAGATGGTCAACACTGAAATCAGATTGATTATATTCTTTGAAGCCAAAGATGGAGAAGCTCTATACAGTCAGCAAAAACAAGACCAGGAGCCGACTGTGGCTCAGATCATGAACTCCTTATTGCCAAATTCAGACTTAAATTGAAGAAAGTAGGGAAAATCACTAGACCATTCAGGTATGACCTAAATCAAATCTCTTATGATTATACAGTAGAAGTGAGAAATAGATTTAAGGGACTAGATCTGATAGACAGAGTTCCTGATGAACAATGGAGGGAGGTTTGTGCATGGTACAGGAGACAGGGAGCAAGACCATCCCCATGGAAAAGAAATGCTAAAAAGCAAAATGGCTGTCTGAGGAGGCCTTACAAATAGCTGTGAAAAGAAGGGAAGCGAAAAGCAAGGGAGAAAAGGAAAGATATACCCGTGTGAAAAACTCATTAGGATCTGACAATTGTCAATTTTAGAGATGACAGTTAGGGAGAAGAGAAGAGAATACAACTTTAGCTTTTTTACTGAAGAGGAATAAGCAAGCAATGTTGCATTGTCTTACTTTTTTTTAAGAAATATTTTAAAATACCACATCACATATGTAAGACATATGATCTTGATGACTTCACAGACATTCTATGATTGACAATAAACTATTTTAAGTCCTAACCCATTTAAAAACTAAGTACTCATTTTGGAAAGCAAATACTCGGTTTCCTTAAAGTGAAATCCATCAGTATACACTATTACTCTACTATAATATATAATAAAATGGCCAAATACCTAGTCAGTCAAAAAACTTTGATTTTCATTAAGAAATTCTTACCTTGATCCCCTGGAAAACAGCATATGCTAACTTTCTTTTTATCTTTATTAATTATATAAAACCATTAGTACCTTTCACTTTTAAGTGACTCTGTTAAGTGTACTTATGATTTAGCCTCTATGTCTCAACTCATATGCTACTTATAAAGGGAAAAAAAGTTTTTCTTCCACATCCAGAATGTGTTGTGTATTTCCTCTGTATTTGAGTAATACTGAGTATTATCCTTATCATAGAACTTTTCATATGTCATTGCAATAGCTTCTCTGCTTACATGTATCACTGACTAATTCTCAAGCTCTCTTCGTGTTATTTATCAGTGTGTATATTACATATATACATGATTTTTCTATTTTATCTGTATATATATACATATATATATATAAGCATAGGGCTCAGTGTGCAGTGAATGCTCAATTATCATTTCTCAATAAGTATTATAAAAAACTAAATGGACTTACTGGTGAAAAGATTAAAAATGACAGTGAAATGGACATTTTTGATAAATAAAAGAAATAATTCACTGCCTATAAACATATACTACAGGAACTGTTTAAAATATGGAAATTTATAGCTACACAAGGTAGAGCTTGGAAAGGATAAAAAATAATGATAAGTGTAAAACACATTTTTCTTATTTTAAGTTCTTTAAAAGATTACTGTCTAAAGCCAAAACTTATAACAATATATTATGAGTTATGCAAAATATGTATAATATGTGACAGCAATAGCACAAATACTAAAATGGAATAAATGGGAATATATTTTTATGATGTTCCTACACTCCATGTGAGTGTGTATTTTTGAATGTGTATTTTTGTAGATGGGATACATAAAATACATATATTGTAAATGATTCCAAAAATTTCAAAGGTATAACCAGTACATAAATTATTCTCAACAGCATAAATTATTCCATAAATTATTCTCAGTGAAACTGAAGTCACTCAGTCACATCCAACTCTGCAACCCCATGAACTATAGCCTATCAAGCTCCTCCGTCCATGTGATTTTCCAGGCAAGAGTACTGGAGTGGGTTGCCATTTCCTTCTCCAGGGGATCTTCCTGACCCAGGGATGGAACCCGGGTCTCCAGCATTATAGGCAAACGTTTTTACTGTCTGAGCCACCAGGGAAGTCCCATAGAGAATACCTAACGCAAACAAGGCAGAAGATAATTATAAAAGATACAGAAATATTGAGAAAGCAACTAGCAAATTGGCTGATTTAAATGCAAATATATAATTATGTTAAATACAAAGGTCAAGAAATGCCAATTAAAAGATATACCATGTTAGACTTAAAAAGTAGATCCAACTCTAAGCTGTCTACAAGAAACTTACATTAAATATCAAGGAACTGATGGATTAAAAGTAAAAGATGGCAAGGTACAGCATGTAAAAACAAAGAAAGTTAAGGGAAGTGGTCCAGTGGTCCAGTGGTTAGGAGTACACACTGACTGCTGAGTCCCACGTTCAGTCCCTGGTTGGGGAGTTAAGATCCAACAAGCTATATGGCATGTCCCCCATAAAAAAAAGTTGAAATGCCTATACTGGTTCCACTCATAATCGTCAAAAACTAGAAACAACCAACAACCTTAATGTCCATGAAACAGTGACTAGATAAACTGGCGCATCCATACTATGAAACAATGTTAAGAAAGGAACTTCTGATTTACACAATAACATGGGTCAATCGCAGATGTGTTACACAAAGTGAAAGGAGCTGGCTTCAAAAAGCTACAAAGCTTAACATATGATTCACTTACATGACACTATGGCAAACTATACTTGTTGGTTTCTCAGTCATATCCTACTCTTGGCCACTCCACGGACTATACAGTCTGTGAGGCTCCTCTGTCCATGGAATTCCCAAGGCAAGAATACTGGAGTGGGTTGCTATTCATTTCTCCAGGGGATCTTCCTGACCCAGGGATCAAACCAGGGTTTCTGGCATTGCAGGCAGATTCTTTACCATCTCAGCCACCATGGATGATTCATTTACATGAAACTATGCCAAAACTATAGGCAAAATAATTCATATCAGTGGTTTCCAAGCACTAGTTGTAGGACGAGGGGTTAATGATGAAGGGGCATGAATACTCAGGGTAATGAAATCGTCCTATATCCTGCTTATAACAGTGGGGACATAACTGTGCACATTTATCAAGTTCAAACTTTACACTTAAAAAGGGTAAATTTTATAATATACAAATTATACCTTAATAAATCTGACTTCAAAAAGTGCATTACACATTAAAGATGTGTTAATAAGCAGGTCAAATATCTTTCCTCTCCTTGTACACGTAAAAAGGAAGTAGAAATGTCCCTTTGGAAATATGTGTCAAGCAGCTCTGCACTTCAGAGCCAGCATCAAAGCTTGAGGGTTTAATGCTATTAATTTTCTCTGGTTCAGCTCTAGGCACCCTGAAGGGCACTAAATAAACAGCCACTCACTGAATGACTGTTCTTTATAGCTCCTGCAGCACAAAGTTTAAAAATCATTGACTAGAGGATGGAAAAGGGAAGTTGCAAACTATAATTTTTGAGAGGGCAGAAACAAGCCCCAATACTATGTTCCATGACTTAACCTTCATTTTTAAGTATTGTCAAAAGGAAATACAGCAAAAAGATCAAGGAGCCTTGGGTCCCAGACTCTTTGGTCTTATTCTTTGTCACTGACTGCTCATCTCCTCTCTCCTCCCTTCTTTACTTCTCCCTCTCTCTATCTCCCCCCAACTCTCCCAAACACAAGTAATGCACACACTGAAACTCTGAGCATTCTTTATTTTCACAAAAATGCAAATATCTGAAAAAGATTTATTTGCATTTTGAAACTGATCAATAGATTCAGTTCAATTCAGTCACTCAGTCGTGTCCAACTCTTTGCGACCCCATGAATCGCAGCATGCCAGGCCTCCCTGTCCATCACAAACTCCTGGAGTTCACCCAAACTCATGTGCATCAAGTCAGTGATGCCATCCAGCCATCTCATCCTCTGTCATCCCCTTCTCCTCCTGCCCCCAATCCCTCCCAGTATCAGAGTCTTTCCCAATGAGTCAACTCTTCGGATGAGGTGGCCAAAGTATGTGGAGTTTCAGCTTTAGCATCATTCCTTCCAAAGAACACCCAGGACCGATCTCCTTTAGAATGGACTGGCTGGGTCTCCTTGCAATCCAAGGGACTCTCAAGAGTCTTCTCCAACACCACAGTTCAAAAGCATCAATTCTTCAGTGCTCAGATTAGGCTTTAACAAATAGATATCAGTCACATTTGAATTGGAAGGAAGTGTTTGTCTACATTCCCTAAATCATACATCTATGACTGGCCACTACCCTCAACATGAAACAGACCACACCCTTTCTTATTTAAATTATTACCAAATATACACTGAATTCTGGAAAGACGGAAAAACTTCTCTGAATTTTATTGCATTCACAGAGCTCTTTTATTTTGCTATAGATCTTATTCCAAAGGACTTTACCATGGCCAATTGGCTAATCACCCTCTGCGCTAAGAAGCATATTTAGAAACTATCAAGGATTTCAGTAGGCCAAAACTCATAAAGAGAAATCTGGGGACTCAAAATAATAATTCCAAAGATGACTTACTCATTTTGTGTTAATTATAAAATGAACTATCAGATCATAAGTAAAGGATTAATTAGTTGTACAGTAAAAAACCTGCTAGATCATATGGAGGACAGAGGCACATAGTAATATCAGAACTGTGCTGCTCTAATGTATACTCCAAGGAGATACAACAATTGTAAATATATGTACACCCAACACAGGAGCACCACAATATTCATACAAAGGAAAAATGCTAATAACCACAAAAAGAGAAACTGACAGTAACACAGTAACAGTGGGAGACTGTAACACCACAATTACACCAATGAACAGATCATCCAGACAGAAAGTCGATAAGGAAACACAGGCCTTAAATAAAGCATTAACCCCAATAGACTTAATTGGTATTTATAAAGCATTCTATTCTCCAGAACAGATACAAGCTGGGTCACACAGCAAGCATCAGTAAATTCAAGAATATTAAGATTATATCAAGCATCTTTTCCAACCACAATGCCATGAATTAGAACCTACAAGAAAAGAAGTATAAAAAACACAAATATGTGGAGGCTAAACAATATGCTACTAAACAACCAATGAATCACTGAGGAAATCAGAAGTTACCTATAGACAAAAGAAAATGAAAACACAACCATCCAAAACCTATGGGACACAGCAAAAGTAGTTCTAAGATGGAAGTTTACAGAAATAAAACCATACCTCAGGAAGCAAAAAAAACCTCAAGTAAACAACCTAACATTACAACTAAACCAACCGGAGAAAGAAGAACAGATAAAACCCAAAATTAGCAGAAGGAAAGAAATCAGAGGTCAGAGTAGAAGTAAATGAAATAGAGTGAAAGAAAGCAATAGAAAACATCAATGAAACCAAAAGCTGGTTCTATGAAAAGATAAACAAAATTGATAAATCTTTAGAGAGATTAATCAACAAAAAAAAAGGGAGAGAGCTCAAAACAGTAAAATTAGAAATGAGAAAGAAGTTACAACTGACACCACAGAAATACAAAGGATCATAAAGACTACTATAACCAACTATATACCAATAAAATGGACAACCTAGAAGGAATGGACAAATTCTTAGAAAGGTACAGTCTCCAAAGACTGAACCTGGAAGAAATAGAATATATGAACAGGCAAATGAAACTGAAACTGTGATTAAAAACATCCAAAAAACAAAAGTCCAGAAACAGATGCCTTCACAGGCTAATTCTAGTAAATATTCAGAGAAGAGTTAACACCTATCCTTCTGAAACTCTTCCAAAAATTTGCATCTCAATAGATGCAAAAAAAGCTTTTGATAAAACCCAACACCCGTTTATGGTAAAAACTTTCCAGAAGGTGTGCAGACAGGTAACCTACGTCAGCATAATAAAGACCATATATGACAAACCTAAAACTAACACTCAACAGTGAAATGCTGAAACAATTTCCTTTAAGGTCAGGAACAGACAAGGATATCCACTCTCACCACTTTTATTCAACATAGTTTTGGCAATCTTAGCCAAGGCAATCAGAGAAGAAAAAGAAATACAAGGAATCTAAATTGGCAAAGAAGAAATAATACTGTCACTATTGGCAGGTGACATGGTACTATATGTAGAAAATGCTAAAGATGCTACCAGAAAACTATTAGAGCTCATCAATGAATTCAATAAGGTTGCAGGATACAAAAATTAATATGTAGAAATTTGTTGCATTTTTACACACTAACAATGAAAGATCAGAAAGAGAAATTAAGAAAATAATTTCAATTATAATCATATCAAAAAGGATAAAATACTTAGGAATAAACCTACCTACGGGGCAAAAGAACTGTACTTCAAAAACTAAGACACTGATGAAATAAATCTAAGATGACACAAACAAATGAAAAGATGTTCCTAGATTGGAAGAATCAATCTTGCCAAAATGACTGTATTACCCAAGGCAATCTACAGATTCAATGCAATCTCTATCAAATTACCAATGGCATTTTCTGTAGATCTAGAACAAAAAAATCTTAAAATTTATATGAAGACACACAAAAGCCAAACAATTTTGAGAAAGAAAAACAGAGCTGGAAGCATCAGGCTCTCTGACTTCAGACTATACTACAAAGCTATAGTCATCGAAACAGTATGGCACTGGCACAAAATTAGAAATATAGATTGGCACGGGATAGAAAGTTCAGAAGTAAAACCACACACTTATGGTCAATTAATTTTTAAAAAGGAGGCAAGATATACAATGGAGAAAAGACAGTCTCTGCAATAAGTGGTGCCAGGAAAACTGGATAGTTATATATTAAAAAATGAAATTAGAATACTTATTAATACTGCATACAAAAATAAAAGGAATTAAAGACCTAAATCTAATAATAGATACTATAAAACTCAATTGAAAAGAGTCTGATGCTGGGAAAGATTGCGGGAAGGAGGAGGAGGGGATGACAGAGGACGAGATGGCTGAACGGCACCTCCAACTCAATGGATGTGAGTTTGAGTAAGCTCTGGGAGTTGGCAATGGACAGAGAGTCCTGGCATGCTGCAGTGCATGGGTCACAAAGAATTGAACATGACTGAGTGACTGAACTGAACTGAACTGAAATAATCACCATAAGCACGATTCAATATGCTTCTCAAAAAACACACTTACAGTTTGCATCTTCACTTCTGGTCTTCTTTTACTAGTAAACCCTCCTGTCTGTGATAATCTCCAAATTTTTCCAAGATCTGATCTGAACTGAGTTATAGGTTTGCTAGATAAACATTTTCTTTTTTTTTTAATATAAATTTATTTTAATTGGAGGTTAATTACTTTACAATATTGTATTGGTTTTGCCATACATCAACATGAATCCACCACAGGTATACACGTGTTCCCCATCCTGAAACCCCTCCCTCCTCCCTCCCCATACCATCCCTCTGGGTCATCCCAGTGCACCAGCCCCATAAGAGCCTTTAGAGTTGGTTCTATTTATAAGCAACTGTTTGTGTCCTGACTCCTTGTAGTCTGCTGATCTGTTTTCCTTGCTCTATTCTCTTGGAAGAGTCACCTCCTTACATTTGGAATTTTAACACAAATTATAGATTATTTTTGGTCTCTTTGACCGTAATTGGTCAAAATTCCTATTTAACCACAATCTCATTACAGAATACTTCTAAAGCAGTTTTATTTCCCTAGGTGCATTTTTGTCCTATAAAATCACATCTTGCTCTCTTCCACACCTTGAGCTGTTGTTATCTGAGCAGTGCTATAACCTAGGCTGGATGTCTGTCCCACATTCCAGTGAAAGAATTATTTCAAGATGCAGAATAGGATAGAGATAAAGGGCTTGGGCTTGAAAGTAAAACTACACACTAATTTTAAATACTCACTATTCTGGCTGTGTGACTAGGTCAAATCACATAATATATCTAAATAAGGCCCTCCATGATTCATTCTTCCTGCAATAGGTATTTATAAAACACCATGTATTATCCGACCCTTGTCAACCTTTCCAGCCCCTTCAGCTGAACAACCTCACCCTACGGCTTCACCACTAAGTTTCAATAATAAGTAATGAATACACACATTCAGGAACTCTCTCAGCTCCTGCTTTTTGCACATGCTTTGTTTCATTTACTGAGAGTAGTCTTACCACCACTACCTTACCTAATTCTTACCATAATTACTAATTCTTATCATATTTACTTTTTTACATAATTACATTTTTTACATAATTACTTAATTCCTACTATCGTAGCTAATTCTTACCACCGTAGCTAATTCTTACCATAAAATAATCCTCAGAAGTGATTTTGAAATATAATGAATAAATGAAATCTTCTGATTGCTGAATCAAAAAAAGTTTTCTCAGAGTAGATAAATCTCAAATGATGGGAATGTCATTGGGAAAACTGAAAAGTGAGTTCACACAGAAAACCAATCAAGCAAAGGAATGGAGGAAAAAGGGGAAGGCAAGTAGAAAAGTTTAAAATTGAGGAGAAACTCATTGGTGTAACGTGACTTAAGGGAGGAATATTCTCTGAGTAGAATAAGTAACAGGAAACAGAGCAATTTCCTTCGCCAAAGAGAAGGCACAGTCCAACTATAAAATATATCTTTTGGCCAGATTTCAAGACTCAGATTTCATCAGTAAAGAACCCTCTTCCTGCCTTTCTGCTGCTATGTTTCATGCTTTGCTTTTCTCATCCTGCCTAACTCTTTGGCTTGATGACTCTACTAGACGGTAGGCCAGGTTTTGGATTGCAGGTTTTTCATGGAAAGATGACACACACCTTGGCTTCAAAACCACGCAGTGCTGTGTTTGTTAAAATTCATTTACCCTCTCACTTTGCATAACCTGAAACTGGACACACCAGATTTCAGCCAGAGGCACAGGTTCCTTCTTACCAGAGATGAGATGATACCAGTGATCCATGTATCAATTCAACACTCAAATTTAAATTAGAAAACAATTCTAGGTAATACATTTTTTTAATTTACTAAAATTATTGGCTACCAATAATTAACTGCTAAGAAATAATTACTAGCAAACCTAATTCAACAGCACATAAAAAAGATCACACATTCTGACCAAGTTGGATTCATCAGGGTCACAAGGATGGTTCAACATATGCCAATGAGTGTGATACACCTTGTAAACAAAAGAAAAGACAAAAACCTCGTGATCATTTCTGCTCAAGAAATTTAAGGCATCATCAAAATTGTCTGGGGGAAGATAGGGCAGAGTACTTTCTCAGGACCACTGAAAAGATACTCTATGAGCAGTTAATCCTATCATATCTAAATTTAAAACTGTCTTTAATATTATAAGTATTTTTCTGAGTTTTCACACTCTGAAGAATTTTCTCAAGCTGCATCCTTTAACCACTACACTACTGTAAGAGTAAACTTATCAGGGAACACCAAATTTATGTATCTGGCTAAAAATCATAATAAAGAAAAAAAAAAGAACATGATGTGATAGCCAACTTTTTACGTTTTAAAGATCACCCTTGTTTCAAATCTTAATTGACCAAACCATTGATCACTGACTCGGCATTTTTCAAGTCTCCTAAGAAATGTCCTTCCTTAAAATTCAATTATTTATCTGAAAGTAGTCCTACACAATTTTAGAAGATCTAATTCTAAAGAAAACTGTAGAGGCCAATGAAAATCAAACAGAATTTTCTCAAAGATTTTTGGTAAATGCTCCCTTTAATAATGTATAATTCTGTTATTCAAGTACTATATCAGATCAGATCAGATCAGTTGCTCAGTCATGTCCTACTCTTTGCGACCCCATGAATCGCAGCACGCCAGGCCTCCCTGTCCATCACAACTCCCTGAGTTCACTCAGACTCATGTCCATAGAGTCAGTGATGCCATCCAGCCAGCTCGTCCTCTGTCATCCCCTTCTCCTCCTGCCCCCAATCCCTCCCAGCATCAGAGTCTTTTCCAATGAGTCAACTCTTCGCATGAGGTGGCCAAAGTACTGGAGTTTCAGCTTTAGCATCAGTCCTTCCAAAGAAATCCCAGAGCTGATCTCCTTCAGAATGGACTGGTTGGATCTCCTTGCAGTCCAAGGGACTCTCAAGAGTCTTCTCCAACACCACATTTCAAAAGCATCAATTCTTTGGCGCTCAGCCTTCTTCACAGTGCAACTCTCACATCCATACATGACCACAGAAAAAACCATAGCTTTGACTAGACAAACTTTTGTTGGCAAAGTAATGTCTCTGCTTTTCAATATGCTATCTAGGTTGGCCATATAGTCATTGTTAAAAATTAGAAATAAGAAAAATCACCTGTAATTTAACACATTACTACCCTGTGAACCATCCAGAAATAATTCTTGTTGACACTTTGGTATATAGCTTTTCAGAGTTTCCTACAAATAATCTGTCTATATTACAAATTATATCATACTGTATATATTATTGTAAATTTGTATCATTCATTAAATGGTATATCATGCACATCTTTCTGTATCAGCAAATACATATCTAAAACATACCAAGGCCCTCTTAATACTCCAAAGTTTGAACACTGTATGTTAGCATTCCTTTACCAATTCCTTATCTTTTGGGCATTTTAGTGGTTTTCAAGGTTTTTTTTTTCTATTATATATATTTGATAAACTGGTGGATATTCCTATATAGGAAACACATCATTTATTAACTATGTTTAAGTATGAGAAAACATTGAAGTCTTATCTATCTGAAAACCACTTAGCAAGTAATTTCAGATATCTGAAAACATTTACAAAAGAACAAAGTCAAATGTTTTATAAATACATGTTGTTTGATTATGAAAGTAATTTTTAGTTCTTTGCTCAAAATCATGTAATTTTATTTAAAGCACAATTAGAATTGGTTTGAAAAACAGAAACAGAAAAAAAGTAAACAGGTAATATTACACTAAACACAAGAGGCACTTTGTTGCCTTTTGGACATTACAAAAAACATTCAATAGTAATAATGAATACTGTAATTTAATTTTTTAATTTATTTTTTATTGAAGTACAGCTGATTTACCATAATTTAAATGTAATATTCACTGGGTATTTGCTATGCATTATGGAGAAGGCGATGGCACCCCACTCCAGTACTCTTGCCTGGAAAATCCCATGGATGGAGGAGCCTGGTAGGCTGCAGTCCATGGGGTCACTAAGAGTCGGACATGACTGAGCGACTTCACTTTCACTTTTCACTTTCATGCAATGGAGAAGGAAATGGCAACCCACTCCAGTGTTCTTGCCTGGAGAATCCCAAGGACGGGGTTTAATTATCTATATCTCCAAAAATATTTAATAGGGCAGGTGCTATGCAATATATTTAAATGCTTCAATCTAAATTATCTTTAATTCAATATGTAAATGAATAAACCTCAATTTTTTAAATCTCTTGCCTATAGAATGTGCTTATAGCCACATGTAACTCTTTAACAGTTGAAAGGTAGTTAGTACAACTGAGAAAATGAACTCTTAATCTTATATCATCTTCAGTTCAGTTCAGTCGCTCAGTTGTGTCTGACTCTTTGAGACCCCATGAATCACAGCACGCCAGGCCTCCCTGTCCATCACCAACCCCCAGAGTTTACCCAAACTCATGTGCATCGAGTCAGTGATGCCATCCAGCTGTCTCATCCTCTGTCGTCCCCTTCTCCTCCTGCCCCCAATCCCTCCCAGTCTTAATTCATTTAATTTAAATTTTAAAACTGAAAACTATCTTTGTAAGATGACCTCTCACTTTAGTAGTATTATAGTTCACACACTGGCACTGTACATTATTTCACTATTACACATAAACAGCACTGATCTAGTGGGTATCAGTGGATTGATCCATTTGAATAGTATTTTTCTATGCAGCACTGTAACATGATAATATGTTTATTTGAATATGTGTGCAGACACCATGAGTTAAAATTATATGCAAACTGTATTTGATAATTAAATTGAAGTATTCATTATAACTTTAATTCAAATATAATAATATTATGGTTGTAGTTTTAAAATAAGTATGAACATATCTTTAAATTTAAAATATAGGTACAAATCAACTTATTTACAAAACAGAAAGAGACTCACAGACAGAAAACTTGTGGTTACCAAAGAAGAAAGTGGAAAGGGAGGGATAAATTAAGAATATAGAATTAATAAACATACACCACTCTGTATAAAATAGATTAACAAAGAGGTTTTACTATATAGCGCATGGAACTATAGTCAGTATCTTTCAACAATCTATAATAGAAAAGAATCTGAAGCTCTACAACTGAAACTAACATAATACTGTAAGTCAACTATAGTTCAATGAATAACATTTTAAATAAACAAAGTATAGGTTTATTACTGGTGCATAATTAAATAAAGATTCAGAAGATGGTATTAAGATGAGAAATAGTAAGAGGGTAGTTTGCAAGTTCACAATGAATGTCAATTGGAATTTTCTCTATGAGAATAAAAGTAAATTGTTACTGTATAAAAATACAGATAATAAATCAGACACTATTAAGATACTTTTTCAGCAAAAACATAATTAATTTGATAAGATTCCTCTCAAAAGTCAAAAAAGAACCAATTACATTAGTATCTGAGATCAGAATTAAATGTCAAAAAATTCTAAATGATTTTAAACAAATCAAGCTTGTAACTTTGGCAATGTATAGAATAATTTGACTTGTTGAAAAATGAATCATTCTTAGATGAAAAGATTGTAAAAGAAATTACCTTAGTCATAGAAATTTTATAAGGAAATTATGAAGTCTTCAATTAAATTACCAGATAATTATAACAAAAAAAATCAGTTCGTTCAAAAATTTTTTTAATTATGAGCATTTTTCTTTAGCTTTAGTTGAGTTACAAAATATAAGACATGTACATGCTGCGTGCTAATTTGCTTCAGTCATGTCTGGCTCTTTGCAACCCATGGACTGTAGCCCACCAGGCTCCTCTGTCCTTGGGATTCTCCAGGCAAAAATACTAGAGTGGGTTGCCACGCCCTCCTCCAGGGGATCTTCCTGACCCAGGGATTGAACTCAAAGTCTCTTAAGGCTCTTCCGCATTGGCAGGCAGGCTGTTTGACCACTAGTACCACCTGGGAAGCCCAATGTTAAGACATGCAGCCTAACAAATATTTTTAGGTAGTTGTGTCTCAAAAAACTTAAAATTTGAGAGAAAAAAGTCAATTTATAGCCTAAAGAAAATCTAAGCTAAGCAATTTTGAACCTTTTGCATCTTTCAAAGAATTATAGCTAAATATTAAAAAGTTAGTTTCTATCATGACTGATAGTGTTCAGCTATAGCTATATTAGGTGAAAATCTGGATTTATTAGAATTTTAAGACAATAAAGAATGTTTCCTGTATCACTTTATTCCACTTCATGATTCATCCTGAAATGTTTGTGCTCAATTTTCTAAAGTATTATAGACTCTATATATAATTTCTAAATCCACAAAGAAAACATACATGTATGTATGTGTAA
Source organism: Bos indicus x Bos taurus (assembly GCF_003369695.1). Taxonomy (NCBI): domain Eukaryota; kingdom Metazoa; phylum Chordata; class Mammalia; order Artiodactyla; family Bovidae; genus Bos; species Bos indicus x Bos taurus. The sequence goes on from NC_040079.1 coordinate 85,771,350, forward strand.
ATGAGTACAAATGCTATGAATCATTGCCAGTGTGAAGAACTATGAGAACATACAGAATATAATGAGTTTAATTTCTTTGCCAATGCACATTGAGTTCTGAACAAGTTTACAAGGGTTTGGTGTTCTGTCAACTCCACTTCAAGATTTCTTTAAACAGAAGAGAAGCTCATCATTCAGTATAGGAAGAAAAAAAGTGGCAGTGTAATTTAATTAATGCAATTTAATTTCTCACTGATATTATACTGCATATGAATGAGCTAAACTTGACATTCTAGGAAAAGAGAAAGTTGGTTCATGATCTAGCTGGAGAATTACATGAATTTATGCTGAACTGTAATTTCTCATAATAGTTATCAATAAGAATATCTTACCATATTTTTCAATAATGAGGAGTGTGCAAAAAAAATAATTTTGTTAATTTAAAATTGCTGTTGCATTATACAAATTATCCACCAAAATAATAAAATTTGATGAATGCTTTGTTGACACTGGTAAATTTAGATTTTCTTTTAGTTTATGCAAAAATCTTTTGAAGTTATTAATACTAAGTTAAAGTTAGGGAATTTTTTTAATGTGGAAAGACATGTTTTGATTGTGTTATGTTTTTCTTCAAAGTCAAATCCTTTCTAAAGTAATGAATGAGTATTGTCAATGTTGATGTGAATATTAAAGAAAAATTATTTTTTGGTACTTATATCTCACTTATCTGAAATTTTAAAAATCTGAAACAACACGAGTATATAAATTTGTTTTCAATGTAAATTTTATGAAATCTAAACACTGATCACATATTTTCAATGTAAATGTATGGTTTAACTTGAGGTGTGCTATACTGTAAAAACATAATCTCAAAGACTTATTACCAAACAAAGAGATGTAAAATATCTCATTAATAAATTTATATTGCTTACATATTATATTTGAAAATAACTTTTTGGCATATTCAGTTAATAAGTTATATTTTTAAAAATTAAATTCCCCTGTTTCTTTTTATCTTTTTAATGCAGATGCTGAAAAGTTTAAAATTACATTTGTTTGACCGCATTATATTGTTGGATAGCATTGATGTATAATAACTTTTCTCCCTAATATCCAGATCAAATGATTCTCTAACTCTTCCTCTATGAAAATTCTATTTACATAGAAATTTAGAAAAAAATATAAAAAATTTTAATTATCCATAATCTAATTTAGAATTTTTATTATTTTGATGTACTTTCTGGTCTTTTTCCTAAATCAATCTCATTTCTCTTTTTCTTTCTCAAGATCCTCTCCATACTTCCAATAAGTGAAACAGAACACTGTTATTTTTTCCAAAATTTTTTGTGCCAGTAAGAAATGAAAAGTGAATTCAAGTTTAGCCACAAAATGATTTACAGAAGCTATGCCTTTTGGGGATTTAATGGTTAAAAAGCAAAGTATCCCATTTCTCTGCAAAAGACATTGTCAAGAGAATGTAAAGACGAGCAACATACTGGGCAAAAGTATTTGAGAAAGACACATCTAATAAAGGACTGTTATCTAAACTGTACAAAGAACTTTTAAAACTCAACAGTAAGAAACAAAACAACCTGATTACAAAATGGAACAAAGACCATGACAGACATCTCACCAAAGAAGATATATTTTGGCAAATAAACATATGAAAAGATACTCCACTTCATGTGTCATCAGGGAAATACAAATTTAAATAATGATGAACTGTAATTACATACCTATTAGAATGGCCAAAATCCAGAATGCACATGACAGCAAATGCTGACAAAGATGTGGAGCAACAGGAATACACATTCACTGCTGGTGGGAAAGCAAAATAGCACAGCTACTTTAGAAGGCAGTTTGGTACTTTCTTATAAAACTAAACACACTCTTAAACCATATAATCCAGCAGTCACACTAACTTGATATTTACTCAACAGAGTTGAAAACTTATCTCTACACAGAAACAGCACACAGATGTTTCTACCAGCTTTATTGGTTATTATTACCAGAACTTGGAAACATGAGAGAGGTTCTTTAGTAGGTGACTGAACAAGCAAACTGTGACACATTCAGACAATGGAATGTTATTCAGTAGTAAAAAGGAATGAGCTCTCAAGCCATGAAATGACATGGAAGAAAGTTATACGCCTAGTATTAACTGAAAAAAAAAGCCAATCTGAAAAGGCTACATACTATGTGATTCCAACTGTATTATATGCTGGAAAACACAAAACAATGAAGGCAGCAAGATCAATGGTTGCTAGGGACTGGGGGATGAAGGGATGAATTTGGGAAGCACAGAGGATTTTTAGGGCAGTGAAAATAGTATCTGCATGATGCTATCTACAGTAGTGGACACTCATCATTAGAATTTGTCCAAATCTATAGAATGTACACCATCAAGTTGTCATTGTTTAGTTGCTAAGTCACGTCTGACTTTTTGTGACCCCATGGACTGCAGTGTACCAGGCTTCCCTGTCCTTCACTGTCTCCCAGAGTTTGCTCAAACTCATGTTCACTGTTGCTATCTAACCAACTCATCCTCTGTTGCCCCCTTACAATGCAAACTATGGACTTTGAGTGATTTTAATGTTAGTCCAGGTTCATCAGTTGTAACAAGTGTACCACTCTGATGGGGATGTTGATAATAGGGGAGGTTATGCAGATGCAGGGGCAGAGAGTATATGGAAAACTGCTGTTTCCACTCAATTGTGCTATGAAACTAAAACTGCTCAAAAACATTAGTCAGTGTTTTTTTTTGGGGGGAGGTGGGGGGAGCCCACTGGATGTTCTATTCTTCTTTCTCTGAAATTAGATGGGACCTTTCCCCACTTGGATTTTTTTCTAGATTTCCCAAAATAAAAAACATTTTATAAGTTGTTCAGTGTTGTTCCATTTATGTTGAAAGCAAATTATAGAGAAGATACAAAAAGTTAAATTATTTAAACAAACTTGTACAATGATAACTCCTTGAAAGGATAATTAGTATCTTCAATTTAAGTAAATCATAAAAACTTGTATAAATATATCATATATACTTCAAGCAATTATTTACAAAGAGCTTTTCTTACCATTATCACTATTATTGGTAATTAATGGGATATGTATCTAATATTTCTCTATAATAGAGCACAAGCCTATGTGTGACTTTGAAATCTTTCCACTTTTTCAACAAACAATATATACAATTTATTGAAGTAAAGTTAATTTCAGATAACTGATTTAGTAACTGTATAATAATTTTTAAAACCTGATTATGAAGTGTGTTGTGTGTGTTGGTGGTGGTGGCATTATAGTTATGAAGGAGGAGCCTCATAATACTTCTCTGTTTATTTTAGAAAGGCTAGATTAGAGGGTGAGCTCTAGGGTGGGTTTCTGAATATAACAACATATGACATATATTTCTTCTTTACATAAAAGTATGAAGTTTGCACAAATTGACAATAAGAGCAATTTAATCTCAATCCAACCATGTCAAGCTTTAACTGGAAACTCAGAAACCTAAAGTAAAGGCTTATTGGGTAACAAACCACAAGCACAAATACTCGTCCCTACACTAAAGCGTATGCCACAAAGTCCATTGGAAAATTAATTTCTAGTCAACACCAGTAGCATTACTTAGAAACAGGTTATTTGTCTTACAAAATTAGCAACCATCCAGATAATTTGCATTTTGTTCTTCCTTCACTCCATCTATAAAAGCAAAATAACCTTCAAGGAGATAGTTATCTGTGAAATACAGAGATATAGTGTGTATTTTAATACAAAATGCATCCTTTCTCTTCCTTTATGGAGTAAGTCAGAGTGATGAATTTTAAGACTATCTTAACATCTCCAATGGATGCAACTTGCCCTGAATTGAAGCATTTAAAGAGGGCATCTTTCTCAAGTGTTGATAATCTATCTAAAGTACAAGCTAATAATAGCACAATTGTTGGTATTTTAAATAATGTTCTTGTAGCTCTGTAACCAGTAAGAAATAAAACTGTTTTCCTCTAAATGTTTAGTTTTATTATTTAAACATGATTAATCTCATGCATTTTATTTGCATATTCCTTGGTACGGAAAATGCTAATGCTACATTATTTTGAATTAAAAGTTTGTGTTTGTGGCCTTTTCTCTGCATTTACTGCTTGGCTTGTTGAATCAACAAGAAGTGATGAAGTTTAATTACATTTATGAAAATGAACTTAAAACTGTTAATACTTTGCACAAGTTTTAAAGGCAATACCACTTTAGAATGAACAACAAAAGCAGACCAAGTGAATCACATTACTTATAGCATGCAAAGTAATAGAAAGGAATTCATATTTATTAGAACAATATTAGTACAGAAAAGTGATTATGCTTCCCTGATTTGTTTATTTTCTTCATGCTCTATGGGGCTCTTACATGGCTTCTGAATAATTTTCTAACTTGTTATTTCCCATAGCAAGAGTATAGCTATTACTATCTTGGATGACACATTAGGGTAAGTCAAAATGTAATCAAATCATAGAATTTAAAGCATCTAAACTCCGAGAATACCAATATTTTATCTGAAGGAAAGTGTCACATTAAATTTCAAACAGGCAGGCTCCTCTGCTTGGATCATGTGCATGTGATTAATTAAGGAGGCTGAAGGGAATGGGGTGATGAGGAGGCATTTGTACAATTTGTTCATGTCTTGAAATCCTTTTTTCTTTATCAAATAATTTCAAAATTTCGTCTTATTCAATTATGAAAATGGATGACAAACCTGGGATTACCAATACCCCACAAATTTTTACAAGGGAAGGAAGACACCTTGCAATGTTTGACATAAAGTCCTCAATAAGAGGTACTAAGTAACATTAAGTAACTGAGAAATTTAGTCTCTGAACTCAAATAGACATAGATATGAAATTTATCACTACGTGATTTAGGCAAGTTACTAAGCTCTAGCCAATTTTTTCATAAAAACCCCACAGGACTTTTTATAAAGAATAATAAAGAAAGTTCACAGGAAGAAATACTATGCATTTAGAACAAAAACTGTTGAATAGTAGCCATTCAATACATATTCATTTTAGCATTATTATTGCTAGTATTACTAATGAACCCTTAATAAAAATCAGAGTTAAGTAGGCACTCAATAATGTCACTTTTTATCACTGTTAATATTACTGTTATTGAATACCATTATATTGTCTTCCTCTCAAGTACTGTCTAGCCAAAGTTTATCCTGCCCATCCATTCTTATCATCATTCCAAAGAGAATGATCTTTCCTTGTTGGGACTTACAAGGGATATGGGATTTAAAATTTTTGTTTACCACTGAGAGTACTAAGGTTATTCCCAGCAATGTGCTAGGTGTACAGGGAGCACAGGAGAAAAATGAGGTACAGATATTAGTAAGACACCTGAGGCCCATGCAGCAAAGTCTTATCAATAGCAAGAAACAATTCAGAAGCTGTGTTTCAATCCTTCACAACATTTAAACTAGCTTGAAAAAGCTTCAAGTTAGTGAAGGAGAGCCAGTCCTCTTCCACATACTTTCAGAACAAAAATGGCAATAATATAAATGTTTGCCGGCCTCAACTTAAAGTCAATTTATCTTTGAATAATGCTGAAAATAACACAACCCCAGGGATTTTGTTGTAATAGAATCTGTCTGTTAACAAACAAAACCTTCCCCAGAATGCATTATAATCCTAGGAAACATCCTAGAAAATGAAACGAAGAACAATAACATTTCAAGATTAAAAAAAATAAGTTTTGCCCTGGCATTCTCATAAGTAAACAGAGAAGAGAAATACTTTCTTTAGGGAGTACATTTGTAAATCCTTTTTTCTTTCTAAGGCACACAGATGCGTGTGCCTGACTAAATGGCTAGGTAATTTATCACTATATGGGCATCAATTCAAACCTATTTATTATCTGAAATAATTAGATGTGATCATTAAAAACATAGAAGGACATGATAAGAACCAGAAAAACAGTCGATGAGATGAAGCTTTCTCATCATTCTTTTCCTTCCCTTATTTTTCTTGATTCACCCAAAAGGATAGATGGTGCCAGTTAACAGGGGTAAGAAAAGAAAAATGCTGACTGAGCTGAAATACACAAACTAAAGGGAAAACAAAGCAAAGTAAACATACTTCAGCCAAAGAGAAGGAACAAGTGTAAAGAGAGAGGAAAAAGAAAATGCGGTGTTAGTATACTTAGAAAAACAAAAACAAGGGGGATGGGAAGAATATTACAGAACAAGGGAAGAGCTGGAACAAGAAAAAGCAGCATAAAAAAGAGGAATGAAAGAAACTGAGGAAAGAATAAAGGCCAGGGCTGAAAACCAAAATTCTCCAAGCCAGGCTTCAGTAGTACATGAACCATGAACTTCCAGATGTTCAAGCTGGTTTTAGAAAAGGCAGAGGAACCAGAGATCAAATTGCCAACATCTGCTGGATCATCGAAAAAGCAAGAGAGTTCCAGAAAAACATCAATTTCTGCTTTATTGACCATGCCAAAGCCTTTGACTGTGTGAATCACAACAAACTGTGGAAAAATTATTCAAGAAATGGGAATACCAGACCACCTGACCTGCCTCTTGAGAAATCTGAATGCAGGTCAAGAAGCAAGAATTAGAACTGGACATGGAACAACAGACTGGTTCCAGATCAGGAAAGGAGTACATCAAGGCTGAATATTGTCACCCTGCTTATTTTACTTATATGCAGAGTGCATCATGAGAAACACTGGGCTGGAAGAAGCACAAGCTGGAATCAAGGTTGCTGGGAGATATATCAATAACCTCAGATATGCAGATGACACCACCCTTATGGCAGAAAGTGAAGAGGAACTCAAAAGCCTCTTGATGAAAGTGAAAGAGGAGAGCGAAAAAGTTGGCTTAAAGCTCAACACTCAGAAAACGAAGATCATGGCATCCGGTCCCATCACTTCATGGCAAATAGATGGGGAAACACTGGAAACAGTGTCAGACTTTATTTTTTGGGGCTCCAAAATCACTGTAGATGGTGATTGCAGCCATGAAATTAAAAGACGCTTACTTCTTGGAAGGAAAGTTATGACCAACCTAGACAGCATATTCAAAAGCAGAGATATTACTTTGCCAACAAAGGTCTGTCTAGTCAAGGCTATGGTTTTTCCAGTGGTCATGTATGGATGTGAGAGTTGGACTGTGAAGAAGGCTGAGCGCCGAAGAATTGATGCTTTTGAAGTGTGGTGTTGGAGAAGACTCTTGAGAGTCCCTTGGACTGCAAGGAGATCCAACCAGTCCATTCTGAAGGAGATCAGCCCTGGGATTTCTTTGGAAGAAATGATGCTAAAGCTGAAACTCCAGTACTTTGGCCACCTCATGTGAAGAGTTGACTCATTGGAAAAGACTCTGATGCTGGGAGGGATTCGGGGCAGGAGGAGAAGGGGATGACAGAGGATGAGATGGCTGGATGGCATCACTGACTCGATGGACGTGAGTTTGAGTGAATTCCAGGAGATGGTGATGGACAGGGAGGCCTGGCGTGCTGCAATTCATGGGGTTGCAAAGAGTCGGACAGGACTGAGCGACTGAACTGAACTGAACTGAACTGAAATATGAACAGAAGAAAAAGGAGACTATGGTGGACTGGGAGGAGCAGGAAGGGAAAGGCAGGAGGGGGAGAAGGGAGAACAGGAAAATAGTAAAAGCCTGGGATTGAAAAGCCTCAAATTTAGACATCACACCAATACCATCTTCATTTTCCTTAAATATAACACAAGAGAGTTGTCTTGCCCAGGATATCTAAGATCCTCCTCTATATATGTGTTTTGTTTCAATCTAAGGTGATTGGTAGGTAATACATACATCTATGAGCACACATTTACACACACGTGTGTGTACTTTCGTCATCAACTGATTAATCACATAAGTAAAGAAGTGAAGTGAAGTCACTCAGTCGTGTCCAACTCTTTGCAACCCCATGGACTGTGGCCTACCAGGCTCCTCCGTCCTTGGGATTTTCCAGGCAAGAGTACTAGAGTGGGTTGCCATTTCCTCCTCCAGGGGATCTTCCCAACCCAGGATCAAACCCATGTCTCCTGTATTACAGGCAGATGCTTTACCGTCTGATCCACCAGGGAAGCACAAAACTGCTTGCAAATGCAGGAGCCTCAGAAGACTCCGGTTTGATCCCTGGGTGGGGAAGATCCCCTGCAAGAGGGCATGGCAACCCACTGAAGTATTCTAGCCTGGAGAATCCCATGGACAGAGGAGCATGACAGGGTACAGTCCATGGGGTCGCAAAGAGACAGGACTGAAGCCACAGAGCACTCAAGCATGCATAGTAGTAAGGGTTCAGTGGTTTAAAAAAAGAAACAAAACAAAAATCCACCTGCTAATGCAGGAGACCAGGGTTCTATATCTGGATTGGGAAGATTGGATGGAGCAGGAAACGGACAACCCTCTGCAGTATTCTTGCCTTGGAAATTCCATGGACAGAGGAGCCTGGTCAGCTACAGTCCATGGGGTCACGAGAGAGTCAGACACAACTTAGCGACTATACAACAACAAATAGTAGTCATAGGGAACTCATTATAACCTGAATCAGCCAATTTGTCTTTGAAATGCGGATTCGCATATGCTTTATGTTCTATGTCTAATGGAGCCACACCGAGTAAAGCAGTTTCTTTTCATCTGAAGTCACTGACAGAACTTTTTCAGTCAGGGTACAGCTGCAGAACCGTGATTCAAATTCATAGAGAGATGACATAGTAACAATAACATTCACAATCATTATGATATTTGTTATTAAATAAAGTCTCTTCCTGATTCAACAATATTTCCACCAATCTGATATTTAGTGAAGCATGTCACTCTGAATTACAGTTCACCTCCTTTCTCCCAAAAAGTCCACCTCTTCCCAGATGTTTCCACTAGAGAAACGCTCTCTTCAACTCTTACACAAGTCTCCCTTCCCCTTTTCCTCCTGGAGCGAGTCGTTCCTAGGGACTGGGGGTGCAAGGCTTCCAAATGCTAGAGTTTCTAGACCAGGGCGATAATGGAAGCCACACAACTGACGACTGTGATTAATTGGGGAGGTGGTGCCTCCTATGCAAAGGTCAACCACTACTGCTGCTGCTGCTGCTGCTAAGTCGCTTCAGTCGTATGCGACCCTATGTGACCCCATAGACAGCAGCCCACCAGGCTCCCCCGTCCCTGGGATTCTCCAGGCAAGAACACTGGAGTGGGTTGCCGTTTCCTTCTCCAGTGCATGAAAGTGAAAAGTGAAAGTGAAGTTGCTCAGTCGTGTCCGACTCTTAGCGACCCCATGGACTAACTCACGATCCCCCGTAGTAATGCGTGTTAGAACTTTGGAGAATTTTTAAGGCAAAGTTTTAAGTAAAATCTCCCAATTTTCATCTTATATGTTTGAAACTATTTCATAATTGTCGAAGACAACATATAGACTGTGAAAGCTAATATATATATATATACACACACACACATATATATACATATATCCTTGGGTTAAATTTGACCCAGAGCTGCCGGTTTCAAGTTTCTGGTTTAGACTTGTGATGTAGTAGGATATTTTTCACCATGCCTGAGCTGTTAATTCCTCACTGGAGTTGATGAGAGATCAAATTTTAGGAACAAAAGCCTCTATTTATATTCACCAGATATAACAAATTGTAAAAGAAGCATATTCAGAATAAGTATGAGGTTTTATTTGCAATCTTTGAGAATCTGCTATTTTAAAGTTAGCAATATAAAATAAAAATTAAACTACAAAATAAAGTTACAACCCTTAATATTGGAGTTCAAAATTTTCAGATGTTGTAACTTTTGGAGGTGATGAAACAGTTTCCCAGGGTGGTATTTACTTTAAACAAATCACAATGAAACAAAAAATAATTTTAGACAAAAAGCTTCTTTATTCTAGGCCAATTTATAACCTCTGCCTGTTTATCCAGCAATTTTTACTTTAAAGATGTCATGTTACTTTTCAATCCCAAGAGATGGAAATAATCATTCCTACAGTCCAGAGCAGGGATCAGTGAACATTTCAGCAAAGGACCTCATAGCAAATGTTTTAGCAAATATTTTAGGCCTTATAGATCATATGATCTCTGCTGCAACTATTCCAGTATGCTCTGTCATGTTAAAGCAGAAAAAAAACAGTATGTAAATGAATGGCATGGCTGTCTTCCAGTAACGTTCTCTACATTTACTAAAATTTGAATTTTACATAATTTTCATGAGTCACAAAATATTATTCTTTTCATTTTTTCAACCATTTAAAAGTATGTAACAAATATTCTTGGCTCATGGATAGTATAAAAACAGGTGGTGGGCCAGATTTGGTCCGCAGGCTGTAGCTTGCTAACCTCTGATTTCAGAACACATCATTTCCAGTGTCGAGACATGTGGAATACCAAGTTACTTATAAATACAGAAAATTTTTTAAATTATATCAAGTTGTTAGGGAAGTGGTTTGGCAAATGGAGAATCAGAACGAGGGGGAACTGCATTATTTGAAAAAACACCTCATCTAAAAGCAGGGAACTTATCCATATCCCACAAAAAAAGCATATCACATGGAAACTGCTAATTAAATGCCTTTTTGTTGTTGTTGTTAATTAAATATCCTTTTGCACTCTTGTGAAATGTTCTTGTTCAAAACCACAGATCTAGGAGACAGTTTAAAATTCTAGTAGTGGTAAATCACACTCTTCATTTTTGTTTGTTTTGTTTTTTAATTGGAGCATAGTTGCTTTACAAAGTTGTGTTGTTTCTGCTGTGCAGAGGTGAATTAGCTATAGGTATACAAATATCCCCTCTTTTTTTGGATTTCTTCCCCATTTAGGTCACCACAGAGCACTGAGTAGAGTTCCCTGTGCTATACGGTGGGTACTCATTAGTTGTCTACTTTATACATAATAATGTATACGTGTCCATCCCAATCTCCCAATTCATCCCACCCGCTCCCTCCCCCAGTTGGGATCCATACACTTGTTCTCCATGTCTGTGTCTCTACTTCCGCTTGGCAAAGAGGTTGAAGTGAGTCAGAAAGAGAAAAACAAATATTGTATATTAACGCATATATGTGAAATCTAGAAAAACGGTACAGATGAACCCACTCCTCACCATTTTACCAGCTCTGACTTTGGCCAGTTGTTTTTAATGATATTTCTGACCATCTTAACTCCTGCTAACATGTTAGAGGCAAATTATACCAATATTGTAAGACCATTTCCCATCATATGGACAACATGGGTGTATGCATTAGGAGATATTTTTTCTTGATCTTACCCTTTTAAAATATTTCAAGGAAAATGTGAAATAATTTATTAAATATGCCTTGGGTTTCTGTTTTCAATTTCTTAAGCAAACAATTATTATCCATTACTTTCTTTCAGGTTAAAAATCACACTGCAGATTTATTTTGTACAATAGATAGAGATTGTTTATATTACTAAGGCATTAGAAAATCATTTATCATACATTCTTTTTGTGTGTGCAGTTCTATCTTATGTACTAAAAAAGATGTTTCCTTTTGCAAAGGTGTTGCATCCAGAATAAATAAACCTCTGGAAGGAATGTGAGCAGGGCTGAAATTATCCATCAGGATAATGAATGGTATTTTAATTATTTTGAGTATTTTCCTTTGTATATTTCAGACATTGTATTTATCCTGAAAACATATAAAAGAATAGAAGGCCAAAAGATCCTTTGCAAATGTCTCCTTAACTAATTAAGTCCAGGGCCTAAACTCAGCATTTGGTACTTAAAGTTATTTAATGTCCTCCAGAATTAGATAAGCTAGAAAGCTAAACTTACTTTTCACTCTGTAAACAGCAATGCTTATATGTCTGTTTTGTTTCAGGGAAAAAAAAATCATCCTACAAACTTTATAGCCCTGCACTAATACTATGGCTTGCACGCATGCTGTCAGTTTAGTTGTGTCCAACTCTTTGTGACCATATGGACCATAACCCACCAGGCTCCTCTGTCCATGGGATTCTCCAGGCAAGAATACTGGAGTGGGTTGCCATGCCCTCCTCTGGGCATCCTCCCAACCCAGGGATCGAACCCATGTCTCTTATGTCTCCTGTTGGCAGGCAGGTTCTTTACCACTGGTGTCAGCTGGGAAGCCCAATGTTATGGCTTAGTTAACATATACTGAGATCCTGAAAGGGAGGTATGAGTAATCACTTCTAAACAATGGGAAATTTGAGGAAAAATAATTTTTCTTAATGGTGTCAGCTATTTCATTAAGAAATTGAGTTCACTGCTTTCCTTCCTTGGAGAATTTATTGATTTTATAAAATATTTATACATAGATGGGCTTCCCTTGTGACCCAGCTGGTAAAGAATCCACCTGCAATGCAGGAAACCTGGGTTCAATCCCTAGGTTGGGAAGATCCCCTGGAGAAGGGAAAGGATACCCACTCCAATAATCTGGTCTGGAGAATTCCATGGACTTTATAGTCCATGGGGTCATGAAGAGTCAGACACAAACTCTGCAGGCCAGAAGGGAATGGCAGGATATATTTAAAGTACTGAAAGGGAAAAATCTACAACCAAGATTACTGTACCTGGCAAGGATCTCATTCAAAATTGATGGAGAAATAAAAAGCTTTTCAGATAAGAAAAAGTTAAGAGAATTCAGTACCACCAAACCAGCTTTACAACACATGTTAAAGGGACTTATATAGTCAAGAAATACAACAGAAGAAAAAAAGATCTACAAAATCAACCCCAAATAAATAAGAAAATGGCAACAGGAACTATATGTCAATAATTACTTTAAATGTAAATGTATTAAATGCTCCAACCAAAAGACACAGACTGGATGAATGGATACAAAAATAAGACCCATATATACGCTGTCTACAAGAAACCCACTTCAGACCTAAGACATATATAGACTTAAAGTGAGAGGATGGGAAAATATATTCCAGGCAAATGTGAAGCAAAAGAAAGCTGGAGTAGCAATCCTCATATCAGGCAAAACAGACCTTAAACTAAAGATTCTAAGAGATAAGAAAGGACACTACATAATGATCAAGAGATCAATCCAAGAAGAAGACATAACAGTTGTAAATATCTATGCACCCAACATAGGAGCACCTCAATACATAAGACAAACACTAATAGACATAAAAGGAGAAATTGACAGTAACACAATAGTAGGAGACTTTAACCCCCCATTCACACCAATGGACAGATCATCAAAACAGAAAAGGGAACACAAGTCTTAAATGATACATTAGATGAGATGGATCTCATAGATATCTTCAGGGCATTCCATCCAAATTCAGAAGAATACACCTTCTTCTCAAGTGCTGCTGCTGCTGCTGCTGCTAAGTTGCTTCAGTCATGTCCAACTCTGTGCAACCCCATAGACGACAGCCCACCAGGCTCCCCGGTCCCCGGGATTCTCCAGATAAGAACACTGGAGTGGGTTGCCATTTCCTTCTCCAATGCATGAAAGTGAAAAGTGAACGTGAAGTCACTCAGCCGTATCCGACTCTTATCAACCCCATGGACTGCAGCCTACCAGGCTCCTCCATCCATGGGATTTTCCAGGCAAGAGTACTGGAGTAGGGTGCCATTGCCTTCTCTGCTTCTCAAGGGCACATGGAACATTCTACAGGATAGACCACATCTGGGGTCACAAATCAAACCTCAGTAAATTTAAGAAAATTGAAATCATATCAAGCATCTTCTCCGACCACAATGCAATGAGACTAGATATTATTTACGAGGGAAAAAAAAGTAAGAAACACAAACACATGGAGATTAAACAACATGCTTCTAAATAACCAACAGGTTACTGAAGAAATCAAAAGGGAAATCAAAAATTTTCTAGAAACAAATGACAATGAAGACATAAAATCTATGGGATGCAGCAAGCAGTTCTAAGAGGGAAGTTTATAACAATGCAATCCTACCTCAAGAAACAAAACAAAACATCAAAGAGACAACCTAACTTTACACTTAAAACAACTGAAAAAGTAGAACAAAAGAACTCCAAAATTAGTAGAAGGAAAGAAATCATAAAAATCTGAGCAGAAATAAATGAAAAAGAAATGAAAGAAATAATAGCAAAGATAATAAGACTAAAAGCTGGTTCTTTGAGAAGATAAACAAAATTGACAAAACTTTAGCCAGACTCATCAAGAAAAAAAGAGAAGAAACAAATCAACAAAATTAGAAGTGAAAAAGGAGAGGCTACAAGAGACAATGCAGAAATACAAAGGATTTATAAGAGACTATTATGAACAACTATATGGCAGTAGAATGGATAATTTGGAAGAAATGGACAGATTCTCAGAAAAGTTCAATCTTCCAAGACTGAACCAGGAAGAAACAGAAATTATGAACAACCCAATTACAAGCACTGAAATTGAAGCTGTGATAAAAAACAAAAATCTCCGAAAAAACAAAAGCTCAGGACCAGATGGCTTCACAGGAGAATTCTATCAAACATTTAGAGAAGAGTTAATGCCTATCCTTCTAAAACTCTTTAAAAAAATTGCAGAGGAAGGAACACTTCCAAACTCATTCTAGGAGGCAATCATCACTCTGATACCAAAACCAGACAAAAGCAACACACAAAAGAAGAAAACTACAGGCCAATATCACTGATGAACACAGATGCAAAAATCATCAACAAAATGTCAGCAAACAGAATTCAGCAACACATCAAAAAGCTCATACAACAAGATCAAGTTGGGTTTATTCCAGGGATGCAAGGATTCTTCAATATATGCAAATTAATCAATGTGATACACAATATTAACAAATGGAAAGATAAAAACCATATGATAATCTCAATAGATGCAGAAAAAGCCTTTGACAAAATACAGCACCCATTTATGATTAAAACTCTTTAAAAAATGGGCATAGAAGGAACCTACCTCAACATAGTAAAGGCCATATATGATAAGCCTACAGTAAACATTATTCTCAATGGTGAAAAACTGAAAGCATTCCCCTTAAGATCAGGAGCAAGACAGGGTGTCCACTTTCATCACTATTATTTAACATAATAGTGATGATTTAACATAATAAGTCCTAGCTACAGCAATCAGAGAAGAAAAAGAAGTAAAAGGAATCCAGATCGGAAAAGAAGAAATAAAGCTCTCCCTGTTTGCCAGTGACATAATACTTTACATAGAAAATCCTGAAGATAGTATCAGAAAATTACCAGAGCTAATCAGTGAATTTAGCAAAGTTGCAGGATATTTGTATCCTGCAAATCACAGAAATCACTTGCATTTCTATATACTAACAATGAAAAATAAGAAAGAGAAATTAAGGATTCAACCCCATTTACCATTGCAACAAAAAGAATTAAATATTTAGGAATAAACTTACCTAAGGAGACAAAAAAAACTGTACACAGAAAATTATAAGACACTAATAAAAGAAATCAAAGACGACATAAACAGACGGATAGATATTCCGTGTTCCTGGGTAGGAACAATACATACTGTGAAAATGACTATACTACCAACTGCAATCTACAAATTCAATGTGATCCCTATCAAATGGCATTTTTCACGGAACTAGAACAAAAAATTTCACAATTATTATGGAAACACAAAAGACCCCAAATAGCGAAAGCAGTCTTGAGAAAGAAGAAGGGAGCTGGAGGAATCAACCTTCCTGACTTCAGATTATGCTACAAAGCTACAGTCACAAGACAGTATTCTACTGGTGCAAAAACAGAAATATAGACCAATGGAACAAGATAGAAAGCCCAGAAATCAACCCATGGACCTATGGTACCTTATTTTCGATAAAGGAGTCAAGAATATACAATGGGGCAAAGATAGCCTCTTCAATAAATGGTGCTGGGAAAACTGGACAGCTACATGTAAAAGAATGAAATTAGAACACTTCCTAATACCATACACAAAGATAAACTAAAAATGGATTAAAGACCTAAATGTAAGACCAGAAACTGTAAAACTCTTAGAGGAAAACATAGGCAGAACCCTTGATGACATAAATCAAAGCAAGATCCTCTGTGACCCACCTCCTAGAATAATGGAAATAAAAACAAAGGCAAACAAGTGGGACCTGATTAAACTTAAAAGTTTTGCACAGCAAAGGAAACTATAAGCAATGTGAAAAGACAACCCTCAGAATGGGAGAAAATAATAGCAAATGAAACAAGTGACAAAGGATTAATTTCCAAAATATGCAAGCAGCTCATACAACTCAATGCCAGAAAAACAGACAACCCAATCAAAATTGAGAAAAAGACCTAAACAGACATTTCTCCAAAGACATACAGATGGCTAAAAAACACATGAAAAGATGCTCAACATCACTCAATATTAGAGAAATGCAAATCAAAACTACAATGAGATATCACCTCACACTGGTCAGAATGTCCATCATCAAAAAGTCTACAAATGATAAATGATGGAGAGGGTGTGGAGAAAAGGGAATGCTCTTGCACCATAGGTGGAAATGTAAATTGATACAGCCACTATGGAAGATTGTATGGAGATTCCTTTAAAAACTAGGAATAAAATCACCATATGACCCAGCAATCCCACTCCTAGGCATATACCCTGAGGAAACCAAAGCTGAAAAAGACACATGTATCCCATTGTTCATTGCAGTACTATTTACAATAGCCTGAACACAGAAGCAACCTAGATGTCCATCAACAGATGAATGGATAAAGAAGTTGTGGTACATATACACAATGGAATAATACTCAGCCATAAAAAGGAATGCATTTGAGTCAGTTCTGATGAGGTGGATAAACCTAGAACCTATTATACTGAGTGAAGTGAGTCAGAAAGAGAAGGATAAATATTGTATTCTAACGCATATACATGGAATCTAGAAAAATGGTACTGAAGAATTGATTTACAGGGCTGCAATGGAGAAACAGGGATAGAGAATAGACTTATGGACATGGGAAGAGGGGAGGAGAGGATGAGATTTATGGAAAGAGTAACACAGAAACTTATATTACCATATATAAAATAGACAGCCAACAGGAATTTGCTGTATGGCTCAGGAAACTCAAACAGGTGTTCCGTATCAACCTAGAGGGGTGGGATGGGGAGGGAGATGGGAGGGAGGTTCAAAAGGGAGGGATATAGCACCCCACTCCAGTACTCTTGCCTGGAAAATCCCATGGATGGGGGAGCCTGGTAGGCTATAGTCCATGGGGTCGCTGAGTCGGACACGACTGAGCGACTTCACTTTCACTTTTCACTTTCATGTATTGGAGAAGGCAATGGCAACCCACTCCAGTGTTCTTGCTTGGAGAATCCCAGGGACGGGGGAGCCTGGTGGGCTGCCGTCTATGGGGTCGCACAGAGTCGGACACAACTGAAGCAACTTAGCTTAGCTTAGCTTAGCTTATGGCTGATTCATGTTGAGGTTTGACAGAAAACAACAAAATTCTGTAAATCTATTATCCTTCTATAAAAAATAAATTTAAAAAAAAGAGTCAGACACAACTGAGCAACTTTCACTTCACTTTATAGGTAGATATCCTTTTAGTATCTCACTTGATGATAAATCGCAGATGATTTCATGTCCAGAAACTAAAGGTCTCAGAAGAAATCATCATCATATTTTTTGCTGATGGTTGGCTGTGTGTGTGTATGTGTGTGTATGTCTTGCCTCCGTGGCAAAACATTTGTTTAGACATTGAAATTATATGAAAAGGATCATCTAAAATGGGGCAACTTTTATAGGGAAACAAAGGGATGTTTATACACTTTCTGTATACTACTTTATACATCTCTATAATTCAAATTGTCATTTACCATCACTCCTTAGATTAAGCTGCTGTAAGTATGTAAAAACTGTTAATAATATTTCTAACTCAAATTTAAACACTTTAACCTTAAGGAATTCATAGGAAACATTTTATCAAATGTTGCACCAAAAAGATAGATAATCTATGGTCATGTAACCCCACTATGTAGTATTCCAACAACTATTTTTAAGAAATATGTTCTATTTCTGTCTTCCCATTCTTTTGTGATTACTTAGGTTTGTCATTTAAGTGATATTTTCTAGAATCTGAGAAAAAAGTTACAGGTTTTGTTTTATCTAGTATTTAATGTTGGCTTTGCAGGTGGCTCAGATGGTAAAGAATCTGCCTGGAATGCAGAAGTCCTGTGTCTAATCCCTGGGTTGGGAAGATCCCCCAGAAAAGAGAATGGGTATCCACTCCAGTATTCTTGCCTGGAGAATTTCATGGACAGAGGAGCTTGCAAGCTACAGACTATGGACTTGCAAAAATATAGAATTTACTGTATCCTCTTATACATGTGAACACAAACTGTTTGAAACAATAAAAAAAAAAAAAACCTGAAATTAAGTCACACTATAAAGAACTATAATGAACCTAGCTCTTATCTACTTACCATCTATCCTTAAATTAGAATTTTTAGAAATTATTAAACTGAAAATATTCCCCTGGCAAGCATACTTCATGAATGTTAAGTCCTCATAAGGGAGAAAGCCCTGCAGTGGAAATCAAGAGAAAGAGTTTTAGTGCTGGCTCTGATTCCAATTAGCTCTATAGTCTTCATTAAGTCTTTTAAAAGCTTTGTTCATCTATAAAATGAGTTAAGACTTCTACCATTGATAAAGCTATTTTGTGTTAAAGAAATTAATACATATGGAAAGCTTTTAAACTGTATAAAATATTCTAAAATTTTAATCTATTATTAAATCAATTCTACTAATATTCACTTGTGTATTATTCTATTATATTCAAATTTCTATTTCACTTTAGAGCTCCAATCATTTCAAATAATGAATGTGGAATATAGGAGGAATATCACCATAGGACAAATAAAATGAATCTGATATTTGGAAAAACCTAGGTCTGTTTTCTGCTGCTTTGCAAATTCAGCCTGTGTCTGTGTGCATGTATGTGATCTTTCCATTGGCAGGTGTACATGGAGAGATTCCAGCTCAAGGATTTACTCAGTACCTATTCCTGACTGTACTGGAGAATGCCTCCAGGAAAAGGTGCTAGATTGAGGTCATAAAATATTATGACTCACTTTGTTCATGACAGTATAATCAACTTAACAGTGGCAACCAAAAGCAATTCATTATGTGTTGCATGATGTATTTGCTGGTCATGGGTCTGGCTGTTACACATTTATGTTTAAAAAAATTTTAGATTACCTTAACCAAAGCAAATCATTTAGTCATCTAACACATATAAGTCAGAATAAAATAGACTTCATCTATGCTGCTATGAATTAAAATTCAATCAGGATGTTAATATCAAGAATATAAGTACATTAAGGATGTTGTCGTTAAAGGTTATTCATACAATACCACTTTTGCACTCACTATTGGTTTATAGAATAATGACCTGTATACATGGAAAACACTAAATTTTAAGACAAAAAGCTTTCTGAAACAGGATCTGAAAAGGGTTCAGAATTTTAAGTGCTTCAGTACATTTAACAATATTTATCAAAGTGTTATTTGTTAATATGGTACATAATTCATAATTACTTTCAAGAACATTCAAAACAAACAAGATTGGTCACTTCCAAGTCTTCTCCCTTTAAAATATTTGTTGAAAGCATTCAAAAACACTCAATACAAATAAAATTGGTCACCAGTAAGTCTTCCACCATTAAGTTCAGTTCAGTCACTCAGTTGTGTCTGACTGTTTGCAACCCCATGGACTGCAGCACGCCAGGCCTCCTTGTCCATCGCCAACTCCCACAGTTTACTCAGAATCATGTTCATTGAGTCGGTGATGCCATCCAACTACCTCATCCTCTGTCATCCCTTTCTCCTCCTGCCTTCAATCTCTCCAACCATCAGGGTCTTTTCAAATGAGTCAGTTCTTCCCATCAGGTGGCCAAAGTATTGGAGTTTCAGATTCAACATCAGTCCTTCCAATGAATATTCAGGACTGATCTCCTTTAGAATGGACTGGTTGGATCTCCTTGCAGTCCAAGGGACTCTCAAGAGTCTTCAACACCAAACTTTAAAAGCATCAATTCTTTGGCACTCAGCTTTCTTCACAGTCCAACTCTCACATCCATACATGACTAAGGAAATACCATAGCTTTGACTAGACGGACCTTTGTTGGCAAAGTAATGTCTCTGCTTTTTAATATGCTAAGTTGGTCATAACTTTTCTTCCAAGGAGTAAGCATCTTTTAATTTCATGACTGCAGTCACCACCTGCAGTGATTTTGGAGCACCAAAAAATAGTCAGCCACTGTTTCCACTGTTTCCCCATCTACTTGCCACGAAGTGATGGGACCAGATGCCATGATCTTCGTTTTCTGAATGTTGAGCTTTAAGCCAACTTTTTCACTCTCCTCTTTCACTTTCATCAAGAGGCTGTTTAGGTCTTCCTCACTTTCTGCCATAAGGGTGGTGTCATCTGCATATCTGAGGTTATTGATATTTCTCCTGGCAATCTTGATTCCAGCTTGTGCTTCTTCCAGCCCAGCATGTCTCATGATGTACTCTGCATATAAGATAAATAAGCAGGGTGACTATACACAGCCTTGACGTACTCCTTTCCCTATTTGGAACCAGTCTGTTGTTCCATGTCCAGTTCTAACTGTTGCTTCCTGACCTGCATACAGATTTCTCAGGAGGCAGGTGGTCTGGTATTCCCACCTCCTTCAGAATTTTCCACTTTGTTGTGATCCACACAGTCAAAGGCTTTGGCATAGTCAATAAGACAGAACTGGATGTTTTTCTGAAACTCTTGCTTTTTCAATGATCCAAAGGATGTTGGCAATTTGATTTCTGTTTCCTCTGCCTTTTGTAAATCCGCTTGAATATCTGGAAGTTCACGGTTCATGTACTGTTGAAGCCTGGCTTGGAGAATTTTGAGCATTACTTTACTAGCGTGTGAGATGAGTGCAATTGTACGGTAGTTTGAGCATTCTTTGGCATTGCCTTTCTTTGGGATTGGAATGAAAACTGACCTTTTCTAGTCCTGTGGCCACTGCTGAGTTTTCCAAATTTGCTGGCCTATTGAGTGCAGCACTTTCACAGCATCATCTTTTAGGATATGAAATAGCTCAACTGGAATTCCATCACCTCCACTAGCTTTGTTCGTAGTGATACTTCCTAATGCCCACTTGACTTCGCATTCCAGGATGTCTGGCTCTAGGTGAGTGATCACACCATCGTCATTATCTGAGTCGTGAAGATCTTTTTTGTATAGTTCTTCTGTGTATTATTGCCACCTCTTCTTAATATCTTCTGCTTCTGTTAGGTCCATACCATTTCTGTCCTTTATCGAGCCCATCTTTGCATGAAATGTTCCTTTGGTATCTCTAATTTTCTTGAAGAGATCTCTAGTCTTTCCCATTCTATCGTTTTCCTCTATTTCTTTGCATTGATCACTGAGGAAGGCTTTCTTATCTCTCCTTGCTATTCTTTGGAACTCTGAATTCAAATGGGTATATCTTTTCTTTTCTCCTTTGCTTTCTGCTTCTCTTCTTTTCACAGCTATTTGTAAGGCCTCCTCAGACAGCCATTTTGCTTTTTTGCATTTCTTTTCCATGGGGATGGTCTTGATCCCTGTGTCCTGTACAATGTCACGAACCTCCATCCATAGTTCATCAAGCACTCTATCTATCAGATCTAGTCCCTTATATCTATTTCTCACTTCCACTGTATAATCATAAGCAATTTGATTTAGATCATACCTGAATGGTCTAGTGGTTTTCCCTACTTTCTTCAATTTAAGTCTGAATTTGGCAATAAGGAGTTCATGATCTGAGCCACAGTCAGCTCCTGGTCTTGTTTTTGTTGACTGTATAGAGCTTCTCCATCTTTGGCTGCAAAGAATATAATCAATCTGATTTCGGTGTTGACCATCTGGTGATGTCCATGTGTAGAGTCTTCTCTTGTGTTGTTGGAAGAGGGTGTTTGTTTCCATGAACAGTATGAAAAGGGCCATGCTCAGTAAATCTTTAATCCAATTTTCTCTTGATGGGTGGGGCTGTGTTCCCTCTCTGTTATTTACCTGGGGCCAAACTATTGTGAATTAACTGCAGAGTAGTAGAAACAGCAAGAGAACTATAAGTGGAGCCTGAAGCCATGATTGAATTGTTGCATTATCAAGATCAAACTTTAACAAATGAGGAGTGGCTTCTTATGGCTAAGCAAAGCAAGTAGTTTCTTAAGATGAAATCTACTCCTGCTGAAGATACTGTGAAGATTGTTGAAATGACAATAAGGGATGTAAAATATGACATAAACTTAGTTGATAAGACAGCTGCAGGGCTTGAGGAAATTGACTCGTTTTGAAAGAAGTTCTCATGTGGGTAAAATGCTATGAACATCACTGTATGCTACAGAGAAATCTTTCTTCAAAGGATGAGTCCATGGATGTGGCAAACTTCATTGTTATTTTAAGATACTGCCACAGCCACCTCAACCTTCAGCAACCACTACCTCGATCAGTCAACACCACCAATATAGAGGCAAGATCCTTCTCTAGCATAAAGGATTACAACTTGCTGAAGACTCAGATGATGGTTAACATTTTTTAGCAGTAAAGTTATTTTTGAATTAGGGTATGCACATGCTGTTTTTCCTGACAGCTTATGATTACTATTTACCCTTGTCATTAAGCGCTTCCTAAAAACCATTGTTTGGGGCAGCATGATGGGTCATTTTATAAGCATGTACTCTTTGTCCAATGCTGTGCTGAGGACTATAGCAGCTATAAGAATACTGGAGAGTGCTATTTTTCTAAGAGTTAAACAAAGGGATTCTTTCATTTTATTACAATTTTATGAGTACTGTTGTTAACTCTAGTATTCAGAATTAAAAAAAAAAATTCTTAGTTATAGAAATGTAAAGTATTTGCCAAAGGTCACAGAGCTGGTAAAGAGTAGAACAAGAATATGAACTTAGAAAATCTGACTCCAAAGCCTACCTTTGGAGTAGTTAAGCCTACTTAACTACTATATTATGCCACCTCCCACTTACCCCAAATGGACAGGAATGATTGATCGTATGCTCTATGCCAGATACTAGCACTGATTAATTACCTGCATTAATTTATCTAATTGCCAGTATTGCTTCATGATTGTCATCTTTTTACAGAGGAGAAAGCTGAAACCTATAGAGAGTAGGTAATGTGCTTAAGATCACATAGGTAGAAAGTGGTGGTCTTGGGTCAGAGCCCAGGTCTCTGACTCTAGCCCTATACTTGACTGCTCTTCTCTACTAGAGCTTAATACAAAATCTCACTGCCACATTCATTGTCATGAAGCTCCTCTTTTGTTTGTTTTTTTTTTTTTCTAAGAGTTTCATAGTTTGAGCTTTAATGTTCTGATCTACTTTGAGTTAATTTTTGCATGTCATGTGAGGTAAGTGTCTAACTTCACTATTTTGCATGTGGATATCCAGTTTCTACAGCCCCATTTCTTAAAAAGACTGACCTTTCTCCAATGGTCTTGGCACCCTTATTGAAAATCATTTGACGGTATATGTGAGAGTTTATTTCTGGGCTGTCTATTCTATTCCATTGGTCTATACTTGTGTCTTTATGCCAGTACCATGCTGTTTTGATTAGTTTATCTTTGTATTAAGTTTTGAAGTCTGGAAATATAAGACCAACTGTTTTTCAGGATTTTGGGGGGCTATTAGGGGCCCCTTGGGGCTTCTCTGGTGGCTCAGACAGTAAAGCGTCTGCCTACAATGCAGGAGACCCAGGTTTGATTCCTGGGTCGGGAAGATCCCCTGGAGAAGGAAATGACAACCCACTCCAGTACTCTTGCCTGGAAAATCTCATGGACAGAGGAGCCTGGTAGGCTATAGTCCAGGGGGTCGCAAAGAGTCGGACACGACTGAGCGACTTCACTTCACTTCACTTCAAACTATGGTGGAGTGAAGATAATGAAGATAATGGTGACCTCCTTCAAAAGGTCCCATGCATGTACTGCTACACTCAGTGCCCCCAAACCTGTAGCAGGGCACTGCCGACCCACGCCACCACCAAAGGCTCCTGCACACTCATGGGCAAGTCTGGGTCAGTCTCTTGTGGGGTCACTGCTCCTTTCTCCTGGGTCCTGGTGTGTACAAGGTTCTGTTTGTGCCCTCCAAGAGTCTGTTTTCCCAGTCCTGTGTAAGTTCTGGCAGCTCTAGGGTGGGGTTAATGGTGACCTCTTCCAAGAGGACTTATGCCATACCCAAGTCTGCTGCACCCAAAGCCCCTGCCCCTGCAGCAGTCCACTGCTGACTCATACCTCTGCAGGAGACACTCAAACACAGTTCTGTCTCAGTCTCTGTGGGGTCTCTGGCTTCTGCTGCACACAAGGTTTGTTTGAGCCCTCTGAGTGTCCACAATTAAAATATTGTTAAAATTCCTCTGATACAGGTGAAAATCCATAATGATTCTGCTAGGTAGGTAGAATAGGGAAAAGGAATCCAAAATGGTGGTGGCTAAAAGACAAGGAAGATCCGAGGACCAGAGTGAAGACTTCAGGCAGAACAAACAGAACAAACAGCACTCCTGGCTAAGCCCAATTTGCATAGGGCAGGCCCAGGTGGAGGAAAAAACATATAAAAGGAGGAGCCAAAGCGCTTTCTCTCGGACTCTGTCTCCCGCATGCATGTGTGCGCTCTTTTCTCTCTCTCTCTCTCTCACTCTCCTGCTATTTTCTAAATAAAATGGAGCTGTAACACTGATTTGCCTAAGAGCTGTAACACGGTTTGTCCAAGACCCAAGAGCTGTGATGTGCCGAGGGCTTTAATGTCCATTGCTCCAAATCTTTGTTGTGACGAGAAAAACAACCGAGGAACATACACTTGCGTGACAATTCCAAATCCCTTTACAAGTAACCTGGTCCTATGGCCTGCTCATATTTGTAATCAAGTCTAAGTCTTATTCAATGGAAAACAAATCTCTTAAATAATGCCCTTTGATTTGGTCTTAATATATCAACCAAGAATATCTTGATTCAGGAAATTTAATTTTGATCATATTTTCTTTTTAAAATTACAAATCAGTAATATTATAGGAAAACAAAAATTAGCAAGATGTGTTTGTATACCACAGTTACTTAAATAATAAATACTAATAGAGAAAATGCCAGAATCAAGTATAATTGCTAGGTTATTTTCAAGAGCTCATCAAATTAAGATGATTATAGTACTGTTTTAAGGCATAAATTTAGCATTCTTAATGAATATGCAAGCCTTAAATGGTAACAGTTATTACTTTAGATATAAATTTTTATGGCCTCATTTATTTTCTAAACAATGAAAAATTTCTATCTTTGTAAAGGATCTCTTTCTGTGTGCCTCTTTTTCTCTCAATTTGAAAAATAAGAGATTTTTGCTGTAGCAAAAGCAAAGACTAATAATTAAATCAGATAACATTTAAGGAATTTCATTTTTCAATTTATTCAACTGAATTTCTTTCAGTTTCTTCTCTTTATGTATTCTTGAAAAGAAAATGTGTGTTTGTATTGACAAAAAGAAGATAGAAATAACATAAAACTCCTCATCACCTCTTTCTGACATTATGAGTCTTGCCCTGGAATAGAAGACTATCATGCATATGGTGGTTCTTTGAGTTTGTATGGCTTTTGGTATAACACCTTGGTAGTAACTTTTCTTAGGCAAAGGACCCACTCTAACAATTCTTGCCCAGAAAAGAACTGAAAGAACAGATGGAGGTATCAAGGTGTTATCAAAAAAGAAAGACTACAGGGCACTTATTGCCAGAAAAATTTCTGTAACAGAAAACTTGATCTTTAATGCTCCACTCCTTCCCACTTACATCTTATTTTTCCACGTTCCATTTCTGTCTAGGACTGGAAAATAGAGCAGGAAAGGGTGGTTTTTCCAACTACTAATCAGTTCAAGTAGTTAATTTTTCCTTGTGAAATGTACTTTAAAGTGATGATATAGAAAGATTTTTTTAAATTTTATTGGAGTATAGTTGTTTTACTATATTGTGTTAGATTCTACTGTACAGCAAAGTGAATCTGCAATATCTATACATACATTCTATTATGTATTTCCTTTCCATTTAGGTTACCACAGAACATTGAACAGAGTTCCCTGTGCTAAATAGTAGGTTCTCATATCTATTTTATACATACTATCAGTCTTCCAGTTCATCAAACCTCACATCTTTTTCCTTTGGCTTCTTTCCTGGGTGAGACATTTTGACCAACATAGTTATTTTCTATGTATAATATGTTTTTTAGTCCAAATGTGTAAGTTTCAATTCTGATTATTTATGAACATTAGGGAACTTTTTAAATGATAAGCAAGGAAAAATAAAAGCATCTTGTGAGATACCCCATAACACAGGCCACATCCCTCATTAATCCCAACACCGAGATTAAGTAAGCAGAACTGCATTATACACGTTTATAATTTCAACAATATTTTTAAGGCAAAGTAGAGCTACACCAAATCAAATATTAACATATCAAGTAAAAAGCAAATTAATATGAACATATTTAACAGGACAAATGTTTCTTCACAAATATAGTTATCCCTGAGTTATAAGTAATCTTATTATTGACAATAACTTTTACATTATTTAGTACCTGGAGTGCTCTGTACTGATTTTTGCATCTTTCTTACATATTTTCTTGTACATATTTAAAAATGTAAAATATCCTCTTTTGTATTCAATTATATATATAAATCCATAGTCTAGTATATTTCAAAATTATATTGCTATATATATATATATATATATATATATATATCTCCTTTCCTATAATAAAACCACATTTATCTATGTTACAAAAATAATCATTTGAAAACTGAAAAATATTTTTTAATTGTATTAACATTTTTAAATGCCATTTATATATGAAGTTGCTCAATTTAAAATAAGAGACACTGATGTATAGAACAGTCTTTTGGACTCTGTGGGAGAGGGAGAGGGTGGGATGATTTGGGAGAATGGCATTGAAACATGTATAATATCATATATGAAATGAGTCACCAGTCCAGGTTCGATGTATGATACTGGATGCTTGGGGCTGGTGCACTGGGACGACCCAGAGGGATGGTATGGGGAGGGAGGAGGGAGGAGGGTTCAGGAAGGGGAACACATGTATACCTGTGGTGGATTCATTTTGATATATGGCAAAACCAGTACAATATTGTAAAGTTAAAAAATAAAATAAAATTTAAAAAAAAATTTTTTAATAAATAAAATACCAAGATATTGGTAATATTAGATAGGATACCACCTACTTGGTGTAGTTTCAGAATGGCTCCACTGAGCATGTGTATTAGCTATTGATAAATGAAAATGGAACTTGTGTACTAGTTCTATTTCTAAAGAAAGAACAGAGGACACTTTGTGAACACCTCTCTCTTCCTGGCTTGAAAATAGGCTTTCACTTAAATTATCTAATTTAAACTTCATAATGACTCTACCCTAATACACTGAAATAATTATCCACATTTTTCAGATTAGGAAACTAATAATATTTAGAGAGACCAGATAATTTCCTTGTGGTAATATTTATTATAGCTCTTGATTTGTTATTTATATGCTAATGTTCCAGCAAACCTATCTATCTCACAAAGATGCATATATAGGATAAGCTAAAATAAATTTATATTAAGTGAGGTTGAGGTAGAGTAGAACAAAATGAAGTTACATATTCCAGAGTTAGGATGCAACTTTATCTAAGCCTTCTAACAGACAAGATTTAAAACATAGTCATTTATATGTCATATACTACCTACAAGTTAAAAATTAGCAGTTGCTCAGAAAAAGCACATCTAATCAGAGACTTAAGAGAAATTACCTTATTTTTGTAATTTCCTGACATGATCACTGCCAACGGGGGATTTTCACAAAACCATTTCTTATAATTCATGTAGTCTAACAATATTATACTGTTCAAGAGAAAAAATGAATATGTCAGCAGCAATCTATTAACTGATGTAGAAAGGAGAGGCTTTTCCTTTAGGAGAATCCTAGATACACACTGAAAATAATGTTTCTGAAAACTATTTATTACCATAGGCAATGGTCACAATAAAATGTTAAAAGTGAGAAATATATTTCAAAATAAAATGTTAAAGTGAAAGAAAATAAAATGTATATTCTCCTACATTCATCATATTTAAGGTTCCCTATAAATTATTTTCCAGATCTAACATAAATGTCTCTAATTAGCTCCTATTAGAAACACAAATAATATCATTAAATAAATAATTAAATCACACTTGTGTCTATCTGCAGCCATCAAGGGCTAAGTAACATTTGAATAGTATAACATATTATCAAAATATATTAAGGTAAGATAATCATGCTTAACAATTCTCTTTCAACTATGTCTTCTGTACTTTTTATTTCACCAAGAGAATGAGTTAGTAATTAACCTATTGTTAGAAGAGCTAAATCCCAATTTACCCTAGTTATCCACGACCTTAAACTGCACAAAAGCACATTCCTTCTTTAATGCATGCGTGTGTATGTAAAAATAGAAACTGAAGTGTCATAGGGAACATACCCTTCTTCTATTCATTGCCACTTGCCTGACAGGTCAAGTAGCTTCAGGCCAAAATAATTCATTTCAGGTCACCAGGCTAACAATTTCCAGTTTACAGTTCTCTAGTAAAATGAATTCTAACACATACCAGAAAATAGAATACTGCCTTCAAAACATTTTGGAAACCTTCAAAGAATAAACCAGGCTTTTCATTAGTGCTGTAAAATTTAATGACACTTCCACTTATAATTGGCTTTTTTAAAATTTATTTTATGACTACATTATCTGGCATCTATGTCTTTCTCAACTTAACTTTTATCCCTTTATCACAACTCATTAGGCAGGGAAGCAAGGAGATACGAAACATAAGTTAAATGGTTTTATTGTTGGCCTTTTTGGCAAAAAAAAAAAAAAAGACAACTCTACTCCCTAGAGAATTATCTAGACTCCAAAGGCCAGTAGGAATTCTTTAGTTGTTTTCTATTTTACAGTATACTTAATATTTCCTACTGTCCTTAAAAATTATTCCTTGAACAAATACTATAGGACTTCAACATCATAATATAGTCAAGGTAGAAAAGTTGGAGAACAGGAAAAGTACAAAGGAAAACAATTACCAATGCTAAAATTTGATGTATGCCTTTTTTTTTCCAGCAGGTAAAAACACATTTTTTTTTAATTTATCTTATACTATCCATTTTTTTAGCATTTTCTCAACTCTAGCAATCTATTTTGCAAAACAGATCTTCAGTTCAGTCGCTCAGTCATGTCTGACTCTTTGCGACCCCATGAATCGCAGCACGCCAGGCCTCCCTGTCCATCACCAACTCCCCGAGTTCACTCAGACTCACATCCATGGAGTCGGTGATGCCATCCAGCCATCTCATCCTCTGTCGTCCCCTTCTCCTCCTGCCCCCAATCCCTCCCAGCATCAGAGTCTTTTTCAATGAGTCATCTCTTCACATGAGGTGGCCAAAGTACTGGAGTTTCAGCTTTAGCATCATTCCTTCCAAAGAACACCCAGGGCTGATCTCCTTTAGAATGGACTGGTTGGATCTCCTTGCAGTCCAAGGGACTCTAAAGTCTTCTCCAACACCACAGTTCAAAAGCATCAATTCTTCGGTGCTCAGCCTTCTTCACAGTCCAACTCTCACATCCATACATGACCACTGGAAAAACCATAGCCTTGACTAGACAGACCGTTGTTGGCAAAGTAATGTCTCTGCTTTTGAATATGCTGTCTAGCTTGGCCATAACTTTCCTTCCAAGGAGTAAGCATCTTTTAATTTCATGGCTGCAGTCACCATCTGCAGTGATTTTGGAGCTAAAAAAAATAAAGTCTGACACTGTTTCCACTGTTTCCCCATCTATTTCCCATGAAGTGATGGGACCAGATGCCATGATCTTCATTTTCTGAATGTTGAGCTTTAAGCCAACTTTTTCACTCTCCTCTTTCACTTTCATCAAGAGGCTTTTTAGTTCCTCTTCACTTTCTGCCATAAGGATGGTGTCATCTGCATATCTGAGGTTCTTGATACTTCTCCCAACAATCTTGATTCCAGCTTGTGCTTCTTCCAGCCCAGCATTTCTCATGATGTACTCTGCATATAAGTTAAATAAGCAGGGTGACAATATACAGCCTTGACATACTCCTTTTCCTATTTGGAACCAGTCTGTTGTTCCATGTCCAGTTCTGACTGTTGCTTCCTGACATGCATATAGGTTTCTCAAGAGGCAATACAGATCTTAGTAGCTAAATATTTCATTATATGGATGTATTGTTATTTATTGAAGTAACTTTGAGGTTATTTCCACTTTTTGCTATTAAAAATAAAGCTACAGTGGGCACCCTTGTGAACATATCTTTATGCATAACCGAATTTTCTCATAAATTCCAATAATTTTAATATTTAAGTCAAAGTATAAGACATTTTTAAAATTTGACTTCCAAAGGCAATTTATATAGTTCTATCATTTTCTACTCTATATAGCAGTATGACAATGCCCTTTTCCAAGAAGTCTACCAAATAATATATTTTTCTTTAATTTTGCCAATTTCACTGGTAAATATTACTTCTTATAAGGTCATCTTCAGAAGGTGAAAATCTGAAAGAATTAATCTCCACAACAAGAAGCACTAAAAAAAAGAATTTCTATAGGCTAAAGGACAATGATATCAGATAGAAACTTGGTTTTACAAGAAGGAATGAACACCAGAAAAAAATAACATTGCTCAGTAAATATTAGGAACCATTGAAATTATTATTCCCATACATAATGCAAATTTCTGTTGTCACCTTAAAGACATCTAGCCATTTAAAGTAATTTTAAAAATAGATTTTTAAAATATTTAGAAGTACATGACAATTAAAAATATATTGTTATAAATTTCTTATATTGTTCTTTAATAGAATTAGTGCTGTATAAAGGATTGGTAATAGAATTTTTAATGCATGCTGTAATAAATTACATATGCATATTTTATTATCTAAAGAAAAACCCCAAAGAAGTACAAAAAGGAACAACTACAATGTAACAAGATCAGATAATGCAGAATATTAAAAATACATTTATATACTACCAAGAAAAGACAAAAGAAAAGCACTGAATGACAACAAATGGTTAATTTAAAAAAATCAAATAATGATATGAAATTCAAGCATGTCAATAACTACATTAAATTTTACAAATTAAACAATCCTTGAAACACAGACTGTAAAGCTGGATTTTAAAAAGCAAGACTCAACCACAAAAAATAAATAATTTTTAACATAAAAGAATGATAAATTTAAAAGTTAAAATATTTCTCACTATGCAAGCATTGATCATAAGAAACCTGTTATAGCTATACTAATGTCTACCAAAAAGACTTGAAGATGAACAGCATACCAGGAAATTAAAAAGTATGTCCAATTAGATGATAATAAAAGTAAACAAAATAAAATTTACGGAACTCAGCTAATTCATTTTTAAATAAAATTTATAGGTTTCTTCTCCAACTTTTAAAATTGTGGTAAAATATACATGACATAAAATATACCACCTTAATTATTTCAACTATACAGTTCAGTGTCATTAAATATATTCGTGATGTGTAACCATCACCACTATACACCTCTGTAACTCTTTTCATCTTGTAGACTGAAACACTCTACCCTTCAACAATAACTCCCCCTTTTCCCATCTGCCCCACCTCTGGCAACCACGAATTTACTTTCTGTCTCTGTGATTCTGACTACTCACATAAGCAGAATCATACTGTGTTTGTCTTTTTGTGACTAGCTTATTTTACTTAGCATAATGTCCGTAAGATTCATCTATTAATATATTCTCTTGCCTGGAAAATCCCATGGATGGAGGAGCCTGGTGGGCTGCAGTCTATGGGCTCGTGAAGAGTCGGACACTACTAAGCGACTTCACTTTATCTTTTCACTTTCATGCATTGGAGAAGGCAATGGCACCCCACTCCAGTACTCTTGCCTGGAGAATCCCGTGGACGGAGGAGCCTCGTAGGCTGCAGTCCATGGGATCACTGAGAGTCAGACACAACTGAGAGACTTCTCTTTCGCTTTTCACTTTCATGCATTGGAGAAGGAAATGGCAACCCACTCCAGTGTTCTTGCTTGGAGAATCCCAGGGGCAGGGTAGCCTGGTGGGCTGTCGTCTATGGGGTCACAGAGAGTCAGACACGACTGAAGCGACTTAGCAGCAACAGCAGCAGCATATATCAGAATTGTCTTTCTTTCTAAGCCTAAATAATATTTCATAGTATACATAAACCACATTTAAGTTATCCATTCATCCAGCAATGGATATTGGGATTGCATCCATGTTTTAATTATTGTGGATAATTCTGCTATGAATATGAAAGTAAAAACATTTCTTTGAGTTCTGGTTTTTAGTTCTTTGCGTTTGTTTTGCTTTCTCTTACCTAATGGCTCTAGCCAGAACTTCAGGTACTACACTGACTGGAAGTGACAAAAGCAGGCATCCTTGCTTTGCTCCTGATCTTAAAGGGCAAGTTTCAGAGAATGACATTCACTGTTGGTTTTAATTACTGCTTTCATTATGTTTAGGTAGTCTCTGCCTATTCCTTGTTTGTTGAGTGTTTTTATCGTGAAAGGGTGGGTGTTGAATTTTGTCACTTTTTTTAATCAATTTGAATGATCATGTAGGTTTCTTTACTTTCATTTTGTTGGCTTTATCACATTGATCAATTTTCATATATTTAATAATCCTTGCATTCCAATAATAAATTCTACTTGGTCATTTTATAAAATTCTTTAATAAACTGTTGAATTTTGTTTGATAGCATTTCATTGAAGATTTTTGCATTAATGTCCATAAAGGATATTGGTCTCTACTTTTCTTGTAGTGCCTCTGTCCAACTTTGATACAAGTTAATGT
Source organism: Bos indicus x Bos taurus (assembly GCF_003369695.1). Lineage (NCBI taxonomy): Eukaryota > Metazoa > Chordata > Mammalia > Artiodactyla > Bovidae > Bos > Bos indicus x Bos taurus. The sequence goes on from NC_040079.1 coordinate 85,804,185, forward strand.
TCTTCAGTAAATCTCCAGTTTGAAATATGTTTTGATTTAAGTAATGCAGTGGGATATTTGTAGTCATTAGAAAAATAAGGTTGACCTTTCTTTCCAGCCAAGATGGAGTAACAGAAACCAGATCTACCCTACCTGAAACAGCTTAAAAATTAGGCAAATACATGAAACAAAGGCTTTCAAAACATCATACATTAGGCAATGAAGACAATGAAATGAGCCTTATGATTGTTCCAGCTTACTGCCAGTTGTAAATCTGCATGTAGCAACTCAAGGAGAAAAAAACCCAGGCAGTGCCTGGCAATATCCCTAATGGGAGACAGAGCTGAGTGTCAAAGGAAGCTACAGTCTCCAAACCAGAATAATAGAGGAGAGAAAAATACACTCAGAGAGAATCCCAGAGATGTGCAGAGAATCCATCTAATATTCGTTAAACTACTATTCAGCACATGAGTGTGAGAAAACTACCCATGTCTGTGAGGAGGAGCAGGGAATCATCTGAAAGGATTACAGGAAATAGTACTTGGAGCTCCCACAAGGCTGGGAATAATTCCCGTTCCCAAGAACCAGATAGAAAACCTCACAATGCACAGAACATGTAATGCTAACAAGCGTCTTGCTTCTGCAATGTGGAAAAAATTAATTCCAGACTTTTAAAGCAAGACCCTATGTTAAGGATACGTGAAGAAACACTGGATACCTTTGTTCAAGAAAAGACAAGAGAGATAGAAGAACCTAACTGAACTTCTAAAAATGGAAACTTAAATGTCTGAGATAAAAATACACTAAAAAAGCAGATTAGGTCTTGAAGAAGAAATGCCACATGAACTTAAAAATAAAGTTATCTGAAATGAAACCCAGAAGAAAAAAGACAGAAAGAGAGAAAGATAATAATGAAGGGACTGTAAAATAACATTAAGCAATTAAAATATGTATAAGTAGAATCCCCAGAGTGGAGGACTGAATAGCTATTTTAAGAAATAATGGCCAAAACTTTTCCAAATATGATAAAAACTATAAACACACAGGTGCAAGAATCATAGCAAATAAAAAGCATGACAAACATGAATATAATTACACAAAAGAGTAAATAAAGTGGAAGTGTTAGTCACTCAGTCATGTCAGACTCTTTGCAACCTCATAGACTGTAGCCTGCCAGGCTCCTCTGTCCATGGAATTTTCCAGGCAAGAATATTGGAGTGGGTAGCCATCCTGTTCTACAGGGGATCTTCCAGACCCAGGGAACAAGCCCCGGTCTCTTGTATTGCAGACAGATTCTTTACCATCTGAGCCACTAGGGAAGCCCATGCAAAAGCATATCATTATCAAATTGTTTCAAATCAGCAATAAAGACAGTATCTTAAAAGGAGCCAGAGAAGCAGCCATAAAGAAAAAAAAATAACTATGACAGATATCTCATTAAAAAAAAAAAAAATGAAGACGATGTTAAAGCAACATCTTCAAAGAACTAAAAGGGATGAACGTCAACTTATAATTCTTAAACCAGTGTAAATATATTTAATAAAGTTAAAATACACACTTGTTCAGACATACAAAACTTGAAAGAATTCATCTGCAGCAGACATGAATCATAAGAAATATTAAAGGTCCTAAAGCAAAATAATATTAAAAATACACATTTTTAAAACTTGAGTCAAACAAAGCCTAAAGCAAGACCCCAAGAGATCAACCTGTTTAGAAGTAACTGTAGTCCAGAATAAAGCCCAAGAATATTTTTAGAAATACAAAAGCACCCCAAAGGTAAATTAAGCAAGCCTGGCATCCAATGAAAAATCATGAGCCAAGCAAGAAAGGAGGAAAACACAACCAATAATAGAAAGAATAACACAAAATATTCCAAAAGGTGGTATAGTGTGAAATATATTGACAACTGTTTTAGAAAATTCTTTGGCAGCTTCTTAAAGACCAAAAAAAGGCTTGAATCAAATGTTCACAGCTGCTTCATCAGTAATAACCCAAACTGGAAATAATCCAAATGTCTATCACCAGATGAACAGATAAACTGTGGTATATCCATACATTGGAACACTACTCATCAATAAAAAGGAATGCACACTGATGCAGACATCAACATTTCAGAATGTTAAAATAAACATGAGAGAAAAGGTCAGACCAAAAAAAAAAAAAATGTTTATACTCTATGATTGAATTTACATGAAGTCCTGGAAAATGTACATGAATCTGTAGTGAACGAAAGCAGTTCAGTGGTTGCTGGCAGATATTGACTAGAGAAAGGTATAGGAGGATAACAAAGTGAAATAAGGCAATTTTTCAGTGAATGATAGGTTCAGTTTCTCAACTGTAGTAATATTTTCACAGGAAGACATATATATTACATCCTACCAAATAGTATACTTCGATATAGTTATACTTCAATAAAGCTATTAAAAACCAAAAGAAGGTCCATAGGTACTAACTAATATGAGAAAATGTTTATTATAAATCAATTTTTTATAGTCTGGGAAACTATGTATTTTATCATCCTAACTTAGTACAAAACAATAGATACATATACATATTTGTATAGACCTAGAAGATACCTGGCTGAGAAGGCAATGGCACCCCACTCCAGTACTCCTGCCTGGAAAATCCCATGGACAGAGGAGCCTGGTGGGCTGCAGTCCATAGGGTAGCTAAGAGTCAGACACAACTGAGCGACTTCACTTTCACTTTTCCCTTTCATGCATTGGAGAAGGAAATGGCAACCCACTCCAGTGTTCTTGCCTGGAGAATCCCAGGGATGGCAGAGCCTGGTGGGCTTCTGTCTATGGGGTCGCACAGAGTCGGACACGACTGAAGCGACTCAGCAGCCGCAGCAGCAGCAGCAGACACCTGGAAATAAAGGTTTATGCTCACAGCAGGGCACACAAAGGAAGTAAAGTAGGTTTCAGGAATCGTAGTGGACTTTTTGCTTTATATACATCACATTTTTATAACCAGGAAGCTATTAATTTGACATTTAATTTACATAAATAAATTGCCTTAGAGAAATTAGAACTGTCTTATAAATGTTTTAACTCATTCTGAGGCAGGAAGCAGATGGGCCCATCAGGGAAAAGCAATTGGAGATTCATTCCCTATGGCCTGAAACTCCAAAACGAGAAAAGCAGTATAATTGAGGGAGGAGGCTGGGCCCTGCCCAGACACATATTTCTTATTCTCCAAGTCAAGAGACTTCCCCAACCACACATACATGAAAAAGGCTCCTTGGAGACCAAAGGGGATTTACGTCAAGGGATATTTCCTACTCAGATGCCTTTTCGCTAAAATCCATCTTGACTAAGAGCTGTGTGTGCCCACGTTGGAGGATCCTGAGATATACCAAATATGGACCATGAACCAGGCAAATCAAAATGAATGGCCAAAGGAAACCCAGAAGAAATGCCCCATAAAAGTAATTCCAACTGTCATGAGGATGCAACTCAGTGCCTCTCTCTCTCCCTGAGTCTGCCCATGTATCTATTCACACACACTATACTTTTTTTTTTCCTCCTAATAAATACTTGCTTCACTACTTTCCATCTTTGTGGAAATTCTTTTCTGCAAAGCTGAAGGGCCAGGGCCCTTGTCACCGACCACAGGTCTAGTGGCTAGGATCTGATGTTCTCACCACCAAGACCTAATCCCAATCTCCAGCTAGGAACCAAAGCCCCGCTCCAAGTCACTGCAGACTGAAGTGACCCAAGATCAATTCTTTCTCATTTCTCATTTGAATTTCTACAAGTATAATGATTATTTTTATTCTAAAATTTGAAGTAATAAGGGATATAAGTAATAAGCAAAATAACCTTTTGCTAAGGTTATTGCTTAATTTTTGTAATTAGTGTTGCCATCTTGGTTATACTCTGTCCCTTAGATTGAAGAAATCTTCTGAGCATGATGAAAGTAAAACCAAAAATAAAAATATCATAAACTAAACCTGCCTAAAAATATAGCTTTTCATTTCAACTAGTAGTAAATTAAAATCCTGGTTAAATATTTAGACCCTGGTATACATACAGATGGATTCTTTGTGTGATACATGAGCAGAACAAAATAGTTAAAATAGCTAAAACAGCTAAAGTGGCAAATTTAAGACTCAGAAATCTGGCTGCCTCTAGGGTATAATTGCATTTCTTTCCAGGGAACCTCACACCTTGAATTAATGAGAACATTTGGATATTGTTTTCTTTCTTTTTTTTTTTTTTACCTTTATCTCTATTTGATATATAACAGACCAAAAAAGAAGGAACTGCAAAAAGCAATTCTATAACTTTTTACCAAAAACAATCATACTGATCTTTTTATATACAGGTCAATTTAAGGACACACCAGATTCTTTATGTATCAAATTAGCCAATATTTCAAAAGGCTTAGAGCCTAACAATATTATGTAATTCTTATAAATTAATAATGAGTTTTAAGTGCCACAACACCTATAAGTAATAAAAGAAACCTATGATTTCTGCCTAGACAGGCTGTTAAAGAAATAGTTTTTCATTTAGAATAACTTTGCAAAGTAGTCAACTGCCAACTTAACCAATGGGTGGTAACAAATAGGTTTTGTTTTAAAAGTTCATTTGCAAATCTTACTGTTTGAAAATTAGAATACATTACTTTCTTTGCTTAAAAAGAATCCTAGCTTTAACACTAGTCAGGCCACTAAAGCCTACTTGGTGTGCATGCGTGCTAAGTCGCTTCAGTTCTGTCTGACTCTTTGTGACCCTATGAACTACAGCCTGCCAGGCTCCTCTGTCCATGGGATTCCCAGGCAAGAATACTGGAAGGGGTTGTCATTCCCTCCTCCAGCGAAGCTTTGCAACCCAGGGATCAAACCGAAGTCTCTTAAGTCTCCTGCACTGACAAACAGGTTATTTACCACTGGGAAGAACCAAGTGGGAAGCCCCAAGCCTACTTGGTACCTAATTTAATATGTATATATCATATTCTACAAGTACTAAAGAAGAGATGCACCATTTTAAATATTTATTTTCATAAATAAATACATGACAGTTTTAACTTGGAACTTGAAAAATGTACCATACCCTGCTAAAGTTGTAGTTAGAACTTCCCACTTCCTAAGTCTTCCTCTCCCTAATACTAAGTAGAATCAGTCTACAAAAGTATGAAATGTTTTTATCTTGTTAACTGCCTTTTTCCCCCAATAGAATATAAGCTCTAGGAGAGCAGAAAGCATACCAAAGAGACAGTTGTCAGCAACAACAACAAAAAAGGTTAGGACAAGGGGTAACTGGATCAATATTATGATTAAAAATTTGAGTAGGAAATGATGATACAAGATATATGTGCTGTGCTGTGCTTAGTCAACTCAGCTGTGTCCGACTCTTCGTGACTCCCATGGACCGTAGACTGCCAGGCTCCTCTGTCCATGGGGATTCTCCGGGGAAGAATATTGGAGTGGGTTGCCATGCCCTCTTCCAAGGGATCTTCCCAACCCAGGGATCAAACCCAGGTCTCCCTCTCCTGCATTACAGGCTGATTCTTTACCAATTGAGCCACCAGGGAAGTCCAAGAATACTGGATTAGGTACCCTATCCCTTCTCCAGGGAATCTTCCCAACCCGGGAATCAAACCAGGGTTTCCTGCATTGCAGGCAGATTCTTTAACAACTGAGCTACCATGGAAGCTCACAAAAGATACACAGTACATAACAATTAAAAACTCCAGGAACAAGAAGCTATACAGGATCCATAGTTCAATTATAAGACAATGGCTTCAAATAAGATTCAGTGAGCTTTAGGAAAAAAACAGAATGTATCCAATACAGAAACAAAAATAATTAACAAGCTGAAATATAACAAGGAAACAGTAATGAACACATATGTGTGTTCTCTCCACAAGAAATAAAAGGGGCTATCAGAAATTCCAGGAGATAAAAACAGTCTAAGATGACTGCTTTCAGCATATCATGCAAACTAAAATGTAGCAGGGTTTTCAGCAATGAGTAGAATTCAAAAAGAAAGAATACATTTCAACTTGGTATTAGACATACAGATCTATCTTTGGAATTCAGAAGACACGATATAAATTTGGCAAATTGATTTTCTCTTCCCTGAACAAAATTTGCACAATCATAAGCAAATCTTTGCAAGTTGTCAACTTTTAGAATTAAACCTATAGACAAAACATCATGTTTAAAAAATAAAAACAATCTGCTTTAACAGTGTAGGCATAAGGACATATCTGACAGAAGTTAGTAGATAGGAATGGGGAAATTAGGAGGTCAAAATAACAGGAAGACTAATCATATATATATACATATATATATATAAATCTATATATAAACCACATGGTAATCACAAGCCAAAAATCTATAATAGATAACACATTACCAAAGAGAGAATGGAATCCAAACATAACAAGATAGTCATCCAATCACAAAGGAAGTAAACAAAAGTTGTCAAGCAAAATACATCAGAGAAACACAAACACCATATGATTTCACTTATATGTAGAATCTAAAGAACAAAGAAACGAACAAATACCACAAGACAGAAACAGAGTTCTAGATGAAGGGAACAAACAGCTGGTTGCCAGATGGGGGAGGAAAGAAATAGGTGAGGGAGATTGAGAGGTATAAACTGCAAATTGCAAAATAGATGAGTCACAGGCATGAAACGTACAGAGTGGGAAATGCAATCAGTAACTAAATGACATCTTTAGATGCTGACATACTGTAACTAGACATAATGTGGTGATAAGTTTGAAATATATAGAAATAACAAATCACCGGGTTGTGTAATAGGAACTAACATAGGTGCAGATCAACTGTACTTCAAAAAAAATCAAATTCATAGAAAAAGACATCAGATTTGTGGTTACCAGAGGATAAGGGTGGGAGAGAGGGACCTGGATGAAGGCAGTCAAAACATACAAACTTCTAATTATAAACTCAATACACAGCATATAACATACAATATGATAAATATAATCAACACTGCTGTAAGTTATATATGAAAGTTGTTAAGAGAATGAATCCTTAGAGTTCTCCTCACAAGAAAAATAGTTTTTTCTATGTCTTTAATTGTGTATCTATATTCCATAATGGATGGACATTCACTAAACTTAGGGTGACAATTGCCTTATAATATATATAGTGCAAATCATTTTGTTGTATACCTTAAACTTGGTGCTATATATCAAAATCACGTCAACAAAATTGGAAGAAAAATGTAATTGAAAATATTTTTGAAAGAACAGGAGCCACTAATAGTCATTAATGGCATTGAAACATGTGAAATGTCATGTATGAAACGAGATGCCAGTCCAGGTTCAATGCACGATGCTGGATGCTTGGGGCTGGTGCACTGGGACGACCCAGAGGGATGGTATGGGGAGGGAGGAGGGAGGAGGGTTCAGGATGGGGAACACATAAAAAAACAAGAAAAAAAAATAATAAAAAAATAAAATAAAATATATATAATGTCAAAGAATAAGATCAAGAAAAAAAAAAAACGTACAGAACCAAGAGATACAGCCTATATTTCAAAGAATAATAAATACGGGTGTGTCTGTATATATGTGTGAGTATATATAAATATACATATATATATATATGTGTGTGTGTGTGTATATATATATATATGTATATTCCTGCATGCATGCTCAGTCATGTACAACTCTTTGCAACCCTACAGACCATAGCTGGCCAGGCTTCCCTATCCATGGAATTTCTCAGGCCAGAATACGGGAGTAGGTTGCCATTTCTGACTCCAAGGCATTTTCCTAACCCAGGGATCAAACTTGAGTCTCCTGTGTCTCTTGCATTGGCAGGTGGATGCTTTAACAATGAGCCACCGAGGAAGCCCACATACATATAAACACACACACACACACACACACACACACACAGAGCTATTATTTCATAAAGAAAGAAACTAGAAAATGATGGAATAACTACATTGGGGAGTTGGCAGGTACAAAATGATAGAAGTGAACTAATTCCTTTCTACATCATAGAAAAGAAATAATCATTTCTAGAATTGATAAATCAAGAAAGAGCAGTATAAATGGTGTCAAGATACTATAGTTTCCCAAAACAAGGAAACAACTGTAAGAAGTTGCCCTGCTTGGCATTTGATATTTCTGTGCCATTTAATTTTTTAACCATTTGCTTGAAATATTTTCATGAAAATTTTATTTGATAAAGGGAAGATATACTCAATAACATGTGCAGCAGGCTCAGTATGAGTTCTGTGCAGGACTGTATGAGCCAAACTGTCATTTGCAATTCTAGTACTTCAGGCGTGAAGAATCACAGATGCAGGGAGAGTAAAAGCTCTGGTTCTCTGTCCAGTCATACCCAGTCCCCACTGATGAACTGAGCACCTTTTTAAAGTATTTACCCATCAATTATGGTATAGACACCTCATCAAACTTTAAAGCCAAAAGCACTGAAGATCAGCCTCACCCAGTCCCTGCCATAAAAGCATTCTCCCTGGTTAACTATTTCCCCATCAGTGTAATCTGAGCAGTTCTACAGGGACTTTCAACTATTAATATAAACATCAGACTTGCTTCTGAGATGAAATGAGTATGTAGTTGTCTAGTTTTTCTACAACTACTCTACTTTTGGCCTTCACAAATATTTTTTTAAAACTATATATTGTTAGATAACCAGATATATGAAAGAAGAAAAAAGAGTAAAGGATAATGTGTTGACATATTAGATAACATGTCTGGGGACTTTATGGTGAAGGACAAAGGAAGTTAATAAGCACTTGGTCATGGAGGATCTGGAAAGAAAGGAAATAATGGGCGAAAACCCTGAAGAAAGAAGATGTCTGGTGGGCTTAGTAAGGCTGGAATAGAGTGCTGGTGAGGGGCTGGATTGTGAAAGATAATTCAGGGGGCAGTGTGACAAGAGAGGGACATATAGATCATATGGAGTCTTGTTGGGCAATTTAAGACTTAAGGATTTTCTCCAACAGAAGGAGAAACACTGGAGATTTCTGAGCATGAGATTGACACAATGCATTGGCCACTGGTTTGACATCTGAAAATGTACAAAAGCAGAAGTAAGGAGACAAGAGATGATGAGAAGTGGACAGATTAGGGTTTTGCTTTGAAGGAAGAGATGATAGGAGAAAAAGAGAAGCTTCAAGTATTAAACCAAGGTTTTCAGAATAAAAACTGGAAGAATGGAATTGTCACTTACTAAGATATGGAAGACTCGAGGAGGAAGAGGTCCTGGAGGGGGCATGTCAGGAGTTCAGAAATACCTACTAGATATTTCTTTCTAGATAAAAAGAGATCATATCTATATTTTCACCATAGTAAAAATCTGATTGAATTCAAATATTCTCCACTTCGGGTAAGTGGAAATATGACCATTTTGAGATTTCTAATGTTACTAAAAGCATCCCAAATCCGTATTGCAGGAAAATGGACCTGGAACACAGCAATTAAGCATGCAAATGAGCAGCTCATTTCTTTTGGTCCTGGGAAAATATCATTAATCAAATTTATGAATGCAATGAAATCATTTCTTCCATGTTTATTAAAAGTCATTATGAAAATGTTATCTCTGGGCTCAGCTGACAGTTTTCAACTTAATGTGGCTTTTAATCAATGGCAACAAAATCAATTATGTCACCACTGGACACCTCAAGGAAGGTAAATTACTACCAGTCAAAAGTTGTTTTCCTTTAGATTTATATCCCCACAGATGTATTTAAAAAAAAGAAAAGGAAACTAGAACTATAAAAAAATAGTAGAATCATGTTTTCTATAGGATGACACTGTGTAATAGAAAGGACCCTTATTCAGGAGAAAAAAGGCAGTCCGAGTTCCATGGTCTGCTACCCACCAGCAGTGTAACCTTTAAAACTTCACCCGATTTTATTGAGCTGCAGATTCTCCTTCTTTTGAATGCCTTCTTAACGTTTTACGATACAATATAAATGTAAAATGGTATTAATCATAAATTACGTGTAAATTACCTACTCATTTATTTACTCATTCAAGTATCATTACTTGCTTAGTGCCAATCAGATATTTTAATATCATCTTGACTGTGTAAATAATATTTTTTTAACTTTTTATTTTATATTAGCATACAGCCAATTAGCAACATTGTAATAGTTTAAGGTGGACAGCAAAGGGACTCGCCATACATCTACATGTATCCATTCTCCCCCAAACTCCTTGAAGTGAGCATCTTCATTTGCTTGGAAAACATACAGGTATGTATTCAAGGCAGGTGAAGGATGGATAAGAAGACGAATGGGCAGATAGATGAATTAATCAATTGACAGTGTACATGAAACTACTTCATAAGATTCAAAATGCCATTTCAATGTTGATTTTGAGTATTCAGGTAGAATAGCCATCTGACTAAATAAAGGGAGATAAAAGTTTACAGATGTGTTGACAATGCATTTATAATCTCAAGTTTCACAGCCACCTTTTGAGGAAAGCTGATATGATTCTATTCCCCACTCCAAGTTATAGCCAGTCATTGTATTCAGCACTTTCCACCAGAGAATACACAATATACACAAATGACAACATGAAGATTCTCCAACTATAAAACAGAAGTAAAGATATATCCCAATCTAAATATAAACCTCATTAAGATTTCTTGGGAAAAAATTTAAAAACCACACAGTCAACAGAAATTAAATCCTATTGACCTTACAAGTTAAAATCTCTACAAAATTAGTAGTCCAAAATCAATGCTCCTCAAATTTTTATTTCACTCAACCTCAACAGGGTGAATTCTCTATGCTAGGGAGAAGACTTCAGAGGTTCCAGTCTTGTTAATTCTTCTAGATACTCAAGACAATATATTCATCGCTAAATCTCTCAAGAAAAGCCCTTTTAATGGTATGGAAAGTTAATAGGGTATTAAATATTATCATATTTGCTGCATATCCATGAAATTTAGGGATAAAAAGCATTACCTATCTCTAAAAGTTATCACATTCAACATTATGCTTCTAAAAACAGTATTCAGGAATGCCAAAGCATCACTGGTATCTGAGAGGAAGGAAAATGGATAGAGAGAATTTCAGTGTCAGTCTGGCTAAAATACTAGTCAGTTTATGAGATGCTTGGAATCCACAACCTGTAAGAAGATTAAGCTCAATTCCACCAACAGGTTAATGTTAGGAATAAGTCTATCAGGAGAAAATCATCCAGTTATACTATTCCCATCTTCAAGTTGCTTGTTTTGTTTCAGCTTTGTTTTTTTTTTTGTTTTTTTTTTTTTGCAATGTTTGAAAAATTGCAATGTCAGCAGCCCTTGTCATTTAAAGCACTTTTTCCTATTCAGTATATTCGACATATCTTAATACTCCTTTCTCCTTTGAGTTCTATGTTTCTCTCACCCCAGTGTTGAGTCGTCAGCAATGTCTAATGATGCAACATTCATAATGACTTGCAACAATTCAATTATTATTTGAGTTGGTTTCCTTCTCTGTTTGGGCTTCCTGTGTGGCTTAGCTGGTAAAGAATCCACCTGCAATGCGGAGACCTGGGTTCGCTCCCTGGGATGGGAAGATACCCTGGAGAAGGAAAAAGCTACCCATTCCTGTGCTAGTTGAGTTTGCTGAGCTTGACTTCTCTCCATTGTCTTTCCATGGGTTTTTCTAGTCAAGAAGCTTGTTTTTTTAACTCCTCTAGATGTTCTCTTCTGGAGCCTCATCAGAGTAAGAGAGATAAAATCAGTTAGCCTGGTTCTACCTGAAGTATTTTGCCCATTTTCTCTCCTTTTTCTGGGTAACTCCCACCATTAGGTGGGCTTCCCTGGTGGCTCAGACAGTACAGAATCTGCCTGCTATACAGGAGACCTGGGTTTGATCCCTGGGTTGGGAAGATCCCCTGGAGAAGAGAATGGCTACCCACTCCAGTATTCTGGCCTGGAGAATCCCCATGGACAGAGGAGCCTTTCAGGCTACAGTCCATGGGGTCACAAAGAGTAGGACACAACTGAGCAACTAACACTTTCCACCATTAGGGTATTTCTCTATAGACTGACATATAGTCAAACCCACAATCTATTGTTCTATGTATTGCATCTTTGTTGTGTCTTCCTACAGAATATGAATTCTATAAATTTCAGGTAGGTTCCCTCAGGACAAAGAGAATACCTGACTTCCCCTTGTAATAATTCATAATGGTTTGAGTATTTTGCACTAATATTCCTAAGTTCCTCCTTGTAAATGTGTCCAAATTTCCTTATAACTAAATGGCATAGTCATCCTGGTCTTCCAGGTATAACGACACAAATATTCTCACAAGGAATTCTCTATCTTCAGCTTTAAGAATTTCTTCTCCATAGTCATTTGGATCCTAGTTCCTTCCAGCATAGTTATTTAATCCTGCTATTCTCTTTCTGTCAGAATTCTTTGAGTCCCAGTCGCCTTTTCTGTCCTAGTACCAACTAAACCAATATCTTGCCTTTACCTTCTTCAGAGCAATTAAGCGTAGGTTCAGCTCTTTCCCTTTTATATCTGACTCCCCTGGCCTTTAAGATCTCATTTTTCCCTTCACATTTGTCTAGTCTGTGAGCTAAAATACAACTTTTCTCTTAAGCAACTCTCTTTCTTCAACTCACTAAGCCAGACTTCCTTTGTTTTTAGCTAATCGTTCCAGTTCCTTTTCATTTTTTAATTATTTTTATCGGAGTATAGTTACTTTACAAGGTTGTGTTAGTCTGTACTATACAGCAAAATATACATATAACCCCTCCCTTTTGACTTTCTTCTCATTCAGGTCACCCCAAAGCAATAAGTAGACCTCTCTCTGCTATACGGTATGTACTCAGAGTCATCTGTTTTATGCATAGTATCAGTAGTACATATGTATCAATCTCAATCTGCTAATTCCTCCCAACACCACTTCCGCCTTGGAATCTATAGATTTGTTCTCTATGTCTGTGTCTCTATTTGTGCTTTGCAAATAAGATCACCTGTACCATTTTTCTAGATTCCACATATATGCATTAACATATATTTGTCTTTCTCTGACTTACATCACTCTGTATAACAGTCTCTAAGTCCATCCTCATCTCTACAAATGACACGATTTCATTTCGTTTTGTGGCTCAGTAGTATTCCATTGTATATATGTACCACCTCCAGTTGCTTCTTAATTGACTGATAAAACTTACTTTTTCTACTGTTAAAAGATACAACTTTCAATTGTCTTCTTAGACAGTGGGTTTGCAACAACCTAACTTTGAGTTACATCATTACCATCCCAGGAGAACATTATATTCTCTTCATTAAAAGAGCTTCCATTCATTTTCAGTTATTCATTCATAAAAATCTACCACACTTTCCTGGGAAAACCCATAGTTTGGGTCTGTGACAACAGGTTCCACAGTGAAAGTTTATTCAGTTAACAAGTTTCAAGCCAACTCGAGGCCACATAGTTTGTTCCTGCTATACATTTACGTACTGGCCTTGCAGGCAGGTGACACAAGGATGAGCAGAACGTGCCTCAGCTGGTCTAGCACTGCTCATGCCAGCCCTGGTACAAATGGTGCAGAACTAGACCCTCACAGAGTCCTGTAGAACCTGCAGAATTCAGCTGTGTTGCAGTCTTAAAGCCGCAAATATCGTTACTCCTTTCAAGGTCTAAAAGGACTAAACTTCGCTCCACCTGAAATTACTCAGCCAAGTTGTGCCTATGAATCTCAAGGTCTTACTGTCACAGTCTTACCTAAAGGCATCTACATCCAGGAAGGCTAAAGTCACCTGCACTGCCCGACTGCATCGAAGGCACAGGTGCTCGTAGCCTTGCCTGAATAAAACTGTCACTTTCCTGGGACAAAGTTATGTGCTTCAGTGACCCATCAAAGACAAAATCCCACCTGGCCAATTTACTAAAGCCTGAGGCCTAATGCCACCCACCCAGGGAGCATGAGTTAAAAGCCAATAATAAAATGATTTTTAAAAAAATAGCCATATGTTGTGCTATAGAGAGTTACTGCCCACCAAAGTCAAAAAACCATGACTTCCACCTCTGCCGTTGCTTGGAAGCCAAAACCCTCTTGGACTGTTTTAGGGTCTGGCTTTGGTAATGTACCTCTACCTCCACAATTCTCTTCTCCCAAACTTCTATTCCTGACCTGTTATCAAGGTGTCTGATCCAATATACAAGATTCAGAGATTCTCATGTTGAATATATAACACTCCTCTCCCCTTACTGAAGTTCAAAACCAAATGAGAACTGATTACAATGTTAGGAGGATGGAGACATCGCCTTTATGACTAAGGAAACTGTTGGGGTAATGACTTAACACATGCAGTCACAGTGAATTCCTAACACTGGGCTCACGGTCAGGCTATCTACCATATGTTAGAGAGGAAAACAGAATACCATATTCATCTAATGACAAATGTGTAAGGCACGCCATTATTTTCTGCACCCCTGAGAAAGAAATGAACCCTGTCTATCATTTAAACTAGGACCTGCCATTAGTCATAAGATGTATGTTTATTCAGAGATGCTCAGTTATTTTAAAAGTGTGTCTTGGCATAGAGAACAGACTTGTGTTTACCAAGGGGGAGGGGAATGATGGATTGGAGTTTGGAATTAGCAGACGCAAACTACCGTACACAGAATGACAAACAAGGTCCTACTGTATAGGGAACTATAGTCAATATCCCAAGGTAAACCATAATGGAAAAGAATATGAAAAGGAATATATGTTTATATATATATATATATATATATATATGTATAACTGAATCATTTTGCTGTACAGCAGAAACTATCACAACACTGTAAATCAACTATACTTCAATAAAATTAGGGTTTTTTTTTTTAATGTGTCAGATCCAACCAGTCCATTCTGAAGGAGATCAGCCCTGGGATTTCTTTGGAAGGAATGATGCTAAAGCTGAAACTCCAGTACTTTGGCCACCTCATGCAAAGAGTTGATTCATTGGAAAAGACTCTGATGCTGGGAGGGATTGGGGGCAGGAGGAGAAGGGGACGACAGAGGATGAGATGGCTGGATGGCATCACCGACTCCATGGACATGAGTCTGAGTGAACTCCGGGAGTTGGTGGTGGACAGGGAGGCCTGGCATGCTGCAATTCATGGGGTTGCAAAAAGTCGGACACGACTAAGCGACTGAACTGAACTGACATAGAGAAGAGACTTATGGGCATGGCAGGAGGGGAGGAGGGAGAGGGTGAGATGTATGGAGAAAGTAACATGGAAACTTACAACACCATATGTAGAACAGACAGCCACTGGGAACCTACTATATGCCTCAGGGAACTCAAACAGGGGCTCTGTGACAATCTAGAAGGGTGGAATGGGGAGGGAGATGGGAGGGAGGGGAACATGAGTGTACCCATGGCTGATACTTGTTGATGTTTGACAGAAAAAAAAAAAATTGTAAAGCAATTATCCTTCAATTTAAAAATAAATATTTTTTAAAATGTGTCTTAGAATTGAAGAAATATGAAAACAGGATCTCCACAAGCTGGCAGATGCCACAAAAAGTAAAGGGGAAGTGGTTACACTTCATGTGTCCTTCTCATCCTCCCCTGCACATGAATATGATGTTGACTCCTCCACCGAGGAGCGACACGAAAAGGGAAGAGAGGCCAGGCAGAGCTATCCTAGTTCATAAAGGCTTGGAAATACGAGACAGGGAGAAAAGAGATGCCCTCACTCAACCAAAAATTAATGTTCTGTTTCAAAGAATCTGCAATAGTATGAAAGATGATGCCAAAAGTAATCTTGAAAACTTTTCATACAGAAAAAAAAAATGCTTGTCCTTCACAGAAGACAAGTTCTGCAGGAAAAAAAAGAAACCTAAGTATGAAGTTACTATTTATTTTGAAAGCCTGGAAACAATATTTCCACAAGGCAGTTTCAATTTTAAGAGAATAATTAGAGCACAGTAAATACGTTGGGGCTATCATTTGCAATTTTCAAGCACTGACCCAGCATTTTAAACAATCAATAGAAACAGGATCTAGAACTTGATTTTATCAGAATAACACAATTGGTCTCATGAGTTTAATCAATCTTGACTGTTCGTTTATCTGAATGGTCTCATGGTAACTCTCCTTTTAAATCAGAAATATAGTCTTAGTCTCGGTAGCAAGAACAGAGTGTTGATTTTCAACTTTCAGTTGACCAGAAGCATGCTAGCTCAGCATTATGGATAAAAGGACATTCAGGAATCTGGTGAAAATCACCACTAAAGGCAAACATATAGGTATTACAGCAAAACAACACTGCATGACTGTCAAGGGCATCATCTGTGGAGTCCGGAAGACCTGAGCTCTAACGTGAACCCCACTCCTCACTAAATGGGCAGAATACTCACTTCACTTCAGCTTCTTCATCTATATAGAGAATTAATATTTGCTCCCTCTCATAACTGTTGTATGAATTAGAAGGAAATGTATGTAAATCACTGGCACAATGCCCAATCCATAGAAAATGGTCAAAAAACAGAAATACTTAATTTTTGCTATGGGAAAATACACACCTCAGATACAGCTTACACACAAGATGAATACCATTCTCCAGTATGGTAATGATTAGTGCAGTTCACAGCTGTTTCAGGTCCTCCGCCTTGTGGACATGGGGTAGAATTGCATCTCTGCCCCCTTACGGTTTCTGGGATTACTTCTGCCCAAGAGCTGTGAATAAAATTTATGTGTGTCTCTTGCTGGTCAGTACATTTAAATACTGATGTGGGACCCTCGAGCTCTTCTTTCCCTTTGCCACAACTGACAGGGTTCCATAGGGTGAGTGGCTGCTCCTTCAGCCTGGATCCCAGAGTGAGGACAATATGAAACAGAGCTCCTAGTCAACCTGCAAACAACATGTATTATGAGTGTTGTCATAAACCAGCAAGATTCAGGGACTGCTATTACTGCAGAATAATTTAGTCAGTCCTACCAAACACACCTAATTAATCTCACCTCTGAGAATCACATGTTTTATAATTACATTATCGTAATATCAGTTTTTACATGTCCTACATCTTCCTTCTATGGTTATCATCAAGCGGATTGTTGGCAATATTGCTTAAATTCATTCATTCAACAAGTATGTTCCATGCACTGTGCTATATTCCAGGCAAAGAACACTGAACAAGAAGACACAGTACCTGTCCTGATAGTTCATTATGAAGTTGACTGGATCATGGAGGAAGGAGGAGATCACAGATAATAACCAAAATATTCTCTTAAAATTTTGGCTTATTTCATTTTAATTTATATAGAGATCAATCACCACATACTCCCAGTCATTACAGTCACAATAGGTACATAATCTTATTAATTTTCAAATTACCTGAAACTTTCAGTCATGCTATTACTCCTTAAAGTAAAAACTTACCTGGGAGAGAAAATCATTACCAGGCTAAAGCCCTTAGTAGGGACAGTTTATTTGCTAACATTTTTTACAAATGGCAAAGCTACTAAAGATGAAAGCTCTGTGAAAGGGAAAAAGAAATACTCAACAGAATTTTGAAGGGGAATGAAGTTTAGGTATATAAGGAACAACCTAAATGTAGACCACCGGTAAGCACGGCGTGATCTGTGGTAAAATGGGAGAAGCCGAAAAGCATCACTCAGTGAAAAGGAATAAGGAGAGGCAAGATAGGGTCTTAGAACACATACTGGATTTAAAATCCATTAGCGTGATTAAGGTTCTGGCTTTACCGCTCATTTACTGTATGACCTAGAATAAGTCAGCTAACTTTTTCTCTGCCTTAGGTTCTTCATCCAGAAAATATGGACAGTAGCTTAAAAAAAAAAAAACCACAAGAAGTTTTCCAGACATGAAGGCATTTCGAAAACCCAAAAGTGCTGGTCAAGGTGAAAATGTTTCTATTTGGGAATTTGGGATTAGCTGATGCAAACTATTATATATGGAATGGATAAGCAATGAGGTCCTACCATATAGCACAAGGAACTATATTCAATATCCTTAATAAACCATAATGGAAAGGAATATTATAGTTAAACGGTAGCCTTTTCCTTCTCCAGGGCATCTTCCCAACCCTGGGATCAAACCCAGGTCTCCCACATTGCAGACAGATTCTTTACCAGCTAAGCCACAAGGGAAGCCCAAGAATACTGGAGTGGGTAGCCTATCCCTTCCCCAGCGGATCTTCCCGGTCGAGGAATCGAACTGGGGTTTCCTGAATTGCAGGCGGATTCTTTACCAAATGAATTATCAGGGAAACCCTACTATATAGTATAGGGAACTATATTCAATATCCTGTAATAAACCATAATGGAAAGGAATATATATATGTATATACACACACATATATATATACAAAACGGAATCACTTTTGCTGTACAGCAGAAACTAACACATTATAAATCAATGAGATTCACCGATTCACCATGACTATTTCTGCAAGACAGAAAGTAAAAGAGGTCAATAGTTTCTATCCTGTGATAAAGTGACAAGGCTTCTGAGTGTTTCACTTTGTATGTCAACCAGAAGAGATACAAGGGCACTCCTAGAATAATCATTCCTTCTCACCTGCATTCCAATAACTCATTCCAATATTCACTATGGAGAATTCAGTATTTGGAATAGTGAAATACTCAATAGTTCATTCCAATACTCACCCGCATTCCAATAGTCTTCAGTGGAAGAAAAAGGAGTTGAGTTACAGCAGACAACAGAATTCAGAATAATGCGAGATGCACCTTCGAGAATGACAGCCAGCTGGAAGATCATTATGAGTTCTGGGCAGAAAAAAAAGTTTGAGAAGCACTCAATCAGCTGACTTCTTGGTAAGCCTTTCACTGTTCTTATCCAACTATTCTCTGATCTATTCATATTCCTGGAACATCCATTTAGGAAACATACTATTAGAGAATAGATGGGCAAGAGCAACTTTATTACTTAAGCAATACTCTAAGGAACAAAAAACACTTCATTTAAGGTACAAAAAGGGATTTGCCCTTCTTCCCTGCAAACCTTAAGAACCACAACTTTGCACTGCATTCTAATCATTGCTACTAATAAGAGCACATGAATTCTACAACTTTTAGAATCAAAATAATTATGCTTTAGGAAAAATAATGGATCACAAAAGTAAAGAATTGTGACTACCATGTAGTTTTAATAAACGTTTCCTCCAGAACTTTAATCCAACTTTCCTTCTCAGGATAAGAGATTCTCATTTGAACAGAATGGATTTTATGTGTAGTTGTTACTACTAGTTTGACATAACTTCTAATTGAAATGTCATGCCCTCAGTGATGGAGTCTCCACTACCAAACCAAACTAGAAGATAAAAACAACTGCCTTATTAAGGTTTTGACTCAATAATTCCAGCAACATATGTTTTGCCTGAGAAAAAATTTTCCTGAAATCTTGAATTAATTTTATTAAATTCTGGACTAGAAATGACAGCAAATCTTAACATCTTATGTTGCCATTTTGTGGTATTCCCACCTATAAAGAGAATCTTTCTTCTTTTACAGTGTCCTTACACTAGATCAGACCAAAACAATTCTAACTGAAATGGACATGGTTTTTCTTATGAAAAGATTTCCCAATAGGCACATTGACTTTCACATTAAAAAATGCTTATAAACCTAGTGTTTTATAAACCTAGAGAAGTTATTAAATATTGCTTAAACATATAAAAGGTTAAAGGAGGAAATATAGAGGCAGAGGAAGCAACTTTTTTTTTTGTTTGCTTTTGTTTTTAATGAAAAGTACATTTCCAAAGTAGCAAGTTAAAACAAATTTAAAAGCAGAATATTGTGGATCAGAGTAAAATAACCTGAAATATGATACTGAGAACTTGTGACATCTCCCATGGTCATAAGGATTCTGGTTGGAACATTCCTAAAAATAAAGCTTATATTGATTGAAAGCATTTTTCTGGCTGTATGTTCTGTAACATCCAGAGCTATATTGAACTAATCTATTCTCACACCTAGCAGATAGCACATTGCCTGGCATGGAGCAGGCCCTCAGTAAATATTTATTATTAAATGAGTCCCCAGAATAGAACCACTAGAGGGATATCTCTGCACAACATTCATGCTTGAGGATCCACTTTTTTTTTTTTTTTTTTTTTTGCATACTTGAAAGTGCATTTACTCTTTACTGAACAGTCTTCCAATAACTGAACTGTAGGGCATCATTGTTTGGAATTTGTGCTTATACCTATTGATACAAACAGTTTGCATTGCAACTTAGCATTTCCTTTAAAAGGAAACATACTTTTAAGCCCTAAGAGTATTAAATGATCCATATTGCTTTCAGATAAAGTGTGAGCCAGATATTAAGATAATTAATAATAGGAACTACACTTGACCTTGATCCTAAATAGTCACTTAGCCAGGGCCTATAAAGGAACAAGGAGTGAATGCTCTCAATAGGTAACTACAAAAATTTTCCCTTCCATGACAGATCTATTTATGTCCCCCAATTTCAAGTCAAAATTAGACTTGAATGATTAGCAGTTTGGGAGTAGCAGAGGCAAACTACTATATATAGGATGGATAAACAACAAGGTCCTACTATATGGAACAGAGAACCATATACAATATCCAGTGAAAAACTATAATGGAATAGAATATGAAAGAGTATATATATGTATAATGGACTCTTTGCTGTACAATAGAAATGAATACAACATTGTAAATCAACTACACTTAAATAAATTAAAAAAAAAAATTAGACTATGGACTGGAACACTATCTCCAGCATAGAAATGATTTAAGAGGGAAGCAGTGAGATTACTGCCCAAGTCAGATATTTTAAGCCAGCTGACTCAGCTGCCAGCTCCATTCACCCTCTTTCTTGATACCGTACACTAAAGAAGCTAGAAAAGCAAATTGCATGTTTCGAACCAACTATGTAGCTAGGGGCAGTCATATGGAAAGGTCTGGTCACTTAGACATAAATGATAATATTATTATGTTTGGCACAGGAGGGCCTAGAGGAGCTATCCCACGTTGAAGGTCAGGAAGGGTGGCGGTGAGGAGATACCCCTCATCCAAGGTAAGGAGCAATGGCTGCACTTTGCTGGAGCAGCCGTGAAGAGATACCCCACGCCCAAGGTAAGAGAAACCCAAGTAAGACGGTAGGTGTTGCAAGAGGGCATCAGAGGGCAAACACACTGAAACCATACTCACAGAAAACTAGTAAATCTAATCACACTAGGACCACAGCCTTGTCTAACTCAATGAAACTAAGCCATGCCCGTGGGGCAACCCACGACGGGTGGGTCATGGTGGAGAGATTTGACAGAATATGGTCCACTGGAGAAGGGGATGGCAAACCACTTCAGTATTCTTGCCTTGAGAACCCCATGAACAGTATGAAAAGGCAAAATGATAGAATACTGAAAGAGGAACTCCCCAGGTCAGTAGGTGCCCAATATGCTACTGGAGATCAGTGGACAAATAACTCCAGAAAGAATGAAGGGATGGAGCCAAAGCAAAAAGAATACCCAGCTGTGGATGTGACTGGTGATAGAAGCAAGGTCCGATGCATGTAAAGAGCAATATTGCATAGGAACCTGGAATGTCAGGTCCATGAATCAAGGCAAATTGGAAGTGGTCAAGCAAGAGAAGGCAAGAGTGAATGTCAACATTCTAGGAATCAGTGAACTGAAATGGACTGGAATGGGTGAATTTAACTCAGATGACCATTATATCTACTCCTGTGGGCAGGAATCCCTCAGAAGAAATGGAGTGGCCATCATGGTCAACAAGAGAGTCCAAAATGCAGTACTTGGATGCAATCTCAAAAACGACAGAATGATCTCTGTTCGTTTCCAAGCCAAACCATTCAATATCACAGTAATCCAAGTCTATGCCCCAACCAGTAACGCTGAAGAAGCTGAAGTTGAATGGTTCTATGAAGACCTACAAGACCTTTTAGAACTAACACCCAAAAAAGATGTCCTTTTCATTATAGGGGACTGGAATGCAAAAGTAGGAAGTCAAGAAACACCTCGAGTAGCAGGCAAATTTGGCCTTGGAATATGGAATGAAGCAGGGCAAAGACTAATAGAGTTTTGCCAAGAAAATACACTGGTCATAACAAACACCCTCTTCCAACAACACAAGAGAAGACTCTATACATGGACATCACCAGATGGTCAACACCAAAATCAGATTGATTATATTCTTTGCAACCAAAGATGGAGAAGCTCTATACAGTCAGCAAAAACAAGACCAGGAGCTGACTGTGGCTCAGACCATGAACTCCTTATTGCCAAATTCAGACTTAAATTGAAGAAAGTAGGGAAAACCACTAGACCATTCAGGTATGACCTAAATCAAATCCCTTATGATTATACAGTGGGAGTGAGAAATAGAATTAAGGGCCTAGATCTGATAGATAGAATGCCTGATGAACTATAGAATGAGGTTCGTGACATTGTACAGGAGACACGGAACAAGACCATTCCCATAGAAAAGAAATGCAAAAAAGCAAAATGGCTGTCTGGGGAGGCCTTACAAATAGCTGTGAAAAGAAGCAAAAAGCAAAGGAGAAAAGGAAAGATATAAACATCTGAATGCAGAATTCCAAAGAATAGCAAGAAGAGATAAGAAAGCCTTCTTCAGCGATCAGTGCAAAGAAATAGAGGAAAACAACAGAATGGGAAAGACTAGGGATCTCTTCGAAGAAAATCAGAGATACCAAAGGAACATTTCATGCAAAGATGAGCTTGATAAAGGACAGAAATGGTATGGACCTAACAGAAGCAGAAGATATTAAGAAGACATGGCAAGAATACACAGAACTGTACAAAAAAGATCTTCATGACCCAGATAATCACGACAGTGTGATCAATGACCTAGAGCCAGACATCCTGGAATGTGAAGTCAAGTGGGCCTTAAAAGCATCACTACGAACAAAGCTAGTGGAGGTGATGAAATTCCAGTTGAACTATTCCAAATCCTGAAAGATGATGCTGTGAAAGTGCTGCACTCAATATGCCAGCAAATTTGGAAAACTCAGCAGTGGCCACAGGACTGGAAAAGGTCAGTTTTCATTCCAATCCCAAAGAAAGGCAATGCCAAAGAATGCTCAAACTACCGCACAATTGCACTCATCTCACACGCTAGTAAAGTCATGCTCAAAATTCTCCAAGCCAGGCTTCAGCAATATGTGAACCGTGAACTTCCTGATGTTCAAGCTGGTTTTAGAAAAGGCAGAGGAACCAGAGGTCAAATTGCCAACATCTGCTGGATCATGGAAAAAGCAAGAGAGTTCCAGAAAAATATCTATTTCTGCTTTATTGACTATGCCAAAGCCTTTGACTGTGTGGATCACAATAAACTGTGGAAAATTCTGAAAGGGATGGGAATACCAGACCACCTGATCTGCCTCTTGAGAAATTTGTATGCAGGTCAGGAAGCAACAATTAGAACTGGACATGGAACAACAGACTGGTTCCAAATAGGAGAAGGAGTTTGTCAAGGCTGTATATTGTCACCGTGTTTATTTAACTTATATGCAGAGTACATCATGAGAAACGCTGGACTAGAAGAAACCCAAGCTGGAATCAAGATTGCCGGGAGAAATATCAATAACCTCAGATATGCAGATGACACCACCCTTATGGCAGACAGTGAAGAGGAACTCAAAAGCCTCTTGATGAAAGTGAAAGAGGAGAGTGAAAAAGTTAGCTTAAAGCTCAACATTCAGAAAATGAAGATCATGGCATCCGGTCCCACCACTTCATGGGAAATAGATGGGGAAACAGTGGAAACAGTGTCAGACTTTATTTTTCTGGGCTCCAAAATCACTACAGATGGTGACTGCAGCCATGAAATTAAAAGACGCTTACTCCTTGGAAGGAAAGTTATGACCAACCTAGATAGCATATTGAAAAGCAGAGACATTACTTTGCCAACAAAGGTTCTAGTCAAGGCTATGGTTTTTCCTGTGGTCATGTATGGATGTGAGAGTTGGACTGTGAAGAAGGCTGAGCACCGAAGAATTGATGCTTTTGAACTGTGGTGTTGGAGAAGACTCTTGAGAGTCTGTTGGACTGCAAGGAGATCCACCCAGTCCATTCTGAAGGAGATCAGCCCTGGGATTTCTTTGGAAGGAATGATGCTGAAGCTGAAACTCCAGTACTTTGGCCACCTCATGCAAAGAGTTGATTCATTGGAAAAGACTCTGATGCTGGGAGGGATTGGGGGCAGGAGGAGAAGTGGACGACAGAGGATGAAATGGCTGGATGGCATCACCGACTCGATGGACGTGAGTCTGAGTGAACTCCAGGAGTTGGTGATGGACAGGGAGGCCTGGTGTGCTGCATGATTCATGGGGTGGCAAAGAGTCGGACACGACTGAGTGACTGCACTGATCTGATCTGATCTGATTATGTTTTTTTAATTTATTTATTTTTAATTGAAGGATGGGGCTCCCTGGTAACTCAGTTAGTAAAGAATCTGCCTGCGATGCAGGAGACTCTGGTTCGACTCCTGGGCTGGGAAAATCCCCTGGAGAAGGGATAGGCTACTCCAGTTTGTTTACAATATTGTGTTGGTTTCTGCTCTATATAAACATGAATCAGCCAGAGGTATACATACCTGGCTCAGAGGGTCCCCTCCCTCTTGAGCTTCCTTCCCACCTCCCACCCCATCCCACCCCTCTAGGTTGTCACAGAGCCCTGGTTTGAGTACCCTGAGTCATACAACAAATTCCCACTGGCTATCTATTTTACATATGGCAGTGTATATGTTTCCATGCTACTCTGTCCATTCCTCTCACCCTCTCCTGCCCTCACCACACCGTGTCCATAAGTCTGTTCTCTATGTCTGCATCTCCAATGCTGTCCTGCAAATAGGTTTGTCAGTATAATCTTTCTTGATTCCATATATGTGTGTTAATATATGATATTTGTTTTTCTCTTTCTGACTTACTTTATTCTGTGTAACAGGCCCTAGGTTCAGCCTCCTGATTAGCACTGTTCCTTTTGTAGCTGGGTAATATTCAACTGTGTTCATGTACCACAACATTTTTATTCATGTATCTGTCAATGGACATCTAAGTTGCTTACATGTCCTAGATATTGTAAATAGAGCTGCAGTGAACACTGGGGTACATGTGTGTTTTTCAATTATGGTTTTCTTCAGGGTATATGCCCAGTAGTGGGATTGTTGAGTCATATGATAATTTTATTCCTAGTTTTTTAAGGAATCTCTATTCTGTCTTCAATAGTGGCTGAATCAATTCATATTCCCACCAACAGTGCAAGAGCATTCCCTTTCTCCACATCCTCTCCAGAATTTATTATTTGTAGATTTTTTGATGATGGCCATTCCAACTGGTGTAAGGTGATATCTCATTGTAGTTTTGATTTATAAGACTGCAGCCTACCAGGCTCCTCCGTCCATGGGATTTTCCAGGCAAGAGTACTGGAGTGGGGTGCCATCGCCTTGAATAATGAGCAATGTTGAACATCTTTTCATGTGTTTATTGGCCATCTGTATGTCTTTTTTGGAGAAATGTCTGTTTAGGGCTTGTTCACATTTTTACTGGGTTGTTTGTTTTTCTGGTATTTAGTTGCATGAGCTGCTTGTACAGTTTGGAAATTAATCCTTTGTCATCTATCTCATTGCTATTATTTTATCCCACTCTGAGGGTTGTCTTTTCACCTTGTTTATGGTTTTCTTTGCTGTACAAAAGCTTTTAAGTTTAATTAGGCCCCATTTGTTTATTTTTGTTTTTATTTCCATTACTCTAGGGGGTGGGTCATAGAGGATCTTGATGTGATTTATGTTATAGAGTGTTCTGCCTATGTTTTTCTCTAAGAGTTGTATAGTGTCCGGCCTTTCATTTAGGTCTTTAATTCATTTTGAGTTTATCTTTGTGTATGGTGTTAGGAAGTGTTCTCATTTCATTCTTATACATGTAGCTGTCCAGTTTTCCCAGCATCACTTATTGAAGAAACTATCTTTGCCCCACTGTATATTCTTACCTCCTCTGTCAAA
Organism: Bos indicus x Bos taurus; assembly: GCF_003369695.1. Taxonomy (NCBI): domain Eukaryota; kingdom Metazoa; phylum Chordata; class Mammalia; order Artiodactyla; family Bovidae; genus Bos; species Bos indicus x Bos taurus. Next base: position 85,830,131 of record NC_040079.1, read on the forward strand.
AACAAGGTGCCCATGGGTACGTGGGTTTATCTCTGGGCTATCGTGTTCCATTGTTCTATATTTCTCTTTTTGCACCAATACCATACTGTCTTGATGACTGTAGTTTTGTAGTATAGTCTGAAGTCAGGCAGGTTGATACCTCCAGCTCCATTCTTCTTTCTCAAGATTGCTTTGGCTATTCTGGGTCTTTTGTGCTTCCATACAAATTGTGAAATATTTTGTTCTAGTTTTGTGAAAAATGCCATTAGTAATTTGATAGGGATTACCTTGAATCTATAGATTGCATGTGGTAGCATAGTCATTTTCACAATATTGATTCTTCCAACCCAGGGACATGAAATACCTGTATATGTTATCTTTAATTTCTTTCAGCAGTGTCTTATTATACAGCTATTTTGTCTTCTTACATAGGTTTATTCCTAGGTATTTTATTCCTTTTGTTGCAATGGTAAATGGGGTTTATTCCTTAATTTCTCTTTCTGAATTTTCATTGTTAGTGTATAAGAATGCAAGTGATTTCTGTGTATTGATTTTGTATCCTGCAACTTTACTAAATTCACTTATTAGATGTAATAATTTTCTGATAGTATCTTTAGCATTTTCTATGTATCGTATACTTTGTCTGCAAACAGTGAGCATATTACTTCTTCTTTTCCAATCTGAATTCCTTTTATTTCGTTTTCTTTACTATGTGGTTTTGAAAAAGATCATGCATCCCAGATACCCGGGGTAAATACAGCTTATGCTTCTGATCCTGCTTATTCTTGCCTCCTGAATAAGTGATGTGACAGAGCATCACTGGAGCTGGAGCTGGAGCAGCAATACTGCAACATGAAGGAATAGAGAGAAATGCTGGCTCTCACAATACTGAGCCACTTAACCAATACAAAAACTGCCTATTTCTACAGTCTTGATAATGAGAAAATAAACTAGGATAGCTCTATTTGCTTAATCTATTGTTTGTTAGGCAATCTGTTAATTGCTGCCAAAAAACATTTCTAACTGCTATGCTTCCCTTTCTCACACATATGTATTTCAATTTTAGCTTTGAAGTGCTAAATTTGTAGAACAATAAGCTCTTGCCATGGGTCATTATATTCAAAGGGTATGAGGTCAGGATTTTTATCTTGATTAGTATATAGTGGCCACTTCCATAAGGTCACTCTTCTTCCTAAAGGACCTTCCTTATCTATTCTATCATATATTTTTAATGACTTGTTGACACTTCTGTTTGCCATTATCAGAACTAAAATCTTAAAGGGCAAGGTCCCTACTACCTTCTATCTTTGGTATCCAAGGCACTTTGCAGAGTGTTTGGCACATGATAGTCTCCAATGTCAAGTACAGATGTGACAGTTGGATCATAAAGAAGGCTGAGCACTGAAAAATTGATGTTTTCAAATTGTGGTGCTGGAGAAGACTCTTGAGATTCCCTTGGAAAGCAAGGAGACCTCCCAGTCAATCCTAAAGGAAATCAACCCTGAATATTCATTGAAAGGATTGATGCTGAAGCTTTAATAGTGTGGCCGAAGAGCTGACTCACTGGAAAAGACCCTGATGCTAGGAAAGATTGAGAGCAAGAGGAGAAGGGGGAGACAGAGGATAAGATTGTTGGATGGCATCATCAACTTGATGGTAATGAATTTGAGCAAACTCCAGAAGATCATGAAGGACAGGGAAGCCTGATGTGCTGCAGTCCATGGGGTCGCAAAGAGTCAGACATAACTGAACAAGTGAACAGCAAGTCTCCAGTGAATGTTACTTGATTACATACATACATACGTATATATCAGTTGCTCAGTTGTGTCTGACTTTTTGCTACCCAATGGACTGTGACCTGCCAGACTCCTCTGTCCATGGCATTTTTCAGGCAAGATACTGGAGTGAGTTGCCATTTCCTACTCCAATAACATACATATACATGTAACTAATTGGATCCTGCTCTGAATCAAAAGGCTGACTTAGGGATGACCCACTCAGTATGTCATCTCTTCCAGGGATTGAAAAATAGGTATGAATTTTCAGGAAGAAAATAATCAACAAAAGACCAAAATCAATAATATCACCATATGTTTTATCTAACAACATACAATGTAAACCTTTGCCAAAATCTCTGGGATAAAATTTACAGGTGAAAAGATAAACCCATTCACGCACTTTTCCTTCTTCTGAACCCCTTTAGCATTTGTGCTCTGTATCATTTACAGAGACCAGAGTCATGAGTCCAAAGTAAAAGCAGTGATTCTAACCACACATAATCTGTATAAATTAACTCCTCTGAGCAGTAGTTATGCCAAAAGCATTTCATTAACCAATAAATCTCATAACTTTCATCACCACATTATCCCTGATCACCACCAAAAAATTATTTTTAAAAAGACCTGAAAGAATCTGCCTGCAATACAGGAGACCTGGGTCCAATCCCTGGGTTGGGAAGATCCCCTGGAGAAGAGAAAGGCTACCCACCCCAGTATTCTGGCCTGGAGAATTCCGTGGACTGTACAGCCCATGGGACCGCAAACAGTAGGACATGACTGAATGACTTTCACTTCACTTCAAAACTAAAAACAGTTTGCTTGACATGAATACAGAATGGAGACAAAACCTCTAGAAAGATCTTCCAATCATTTTAATCTTTTTATTGATCAGATGCCTATTAAGCTTTATAACATGTCAGTAAGTTTTAAGAATTTCAGACAGAAAAGTGATTGTATGACATCACTCCCCTCTTAAAGAGGGTGAAGCAAATTAACAATAAACCAGATTAACAATTCTAAACTCCTCTTACATAGAAATTTGGGAATACATGCTATATCCAGGACTCGGTTTACTCAACCATCGAAGTCAATATGATCTTTTAATCTTTAAAGGTTAATTCATTCATTCAACAAATGTCTACTAAGAATGACTTCTCTGAGCCCCTGTCCTCCACATACTCATCATTTCCTTAAGTACTATCAGTAAAACTTCCGATTTATAGAGAAGACAAATAAATAAGCACTTCGATTTTTTTCTGATGAATATTTTCAAAGAATCTAATATTTTATTAATATTTATGTTTAGTTACTTATTTATTTTTATTAACAATTATTCTAAAAATTTAAATATTCCAAAGAAGCTACTTGTGGGTGATGGATATTTTAATATTTGAACATTTAAGTTTAGAACCTCAATTCAGCTATTAACTAAGCTATTTGAAGGATAAAAGCAAAACACATAGTAAATATCCAAGAATTATTTCTCTTCTTTTTCCCTTGTGAAAGGCAGGGATGAAAATGCAAAAGAACCCAAAGCAGTGCTCAGATCATTTATATGCCTACAAAGTGAGTTTCATAAAGCACCACAAAAACAAATGTATTCTTTTCTCACCGCTGCCCTTGCCTTTCTTGCCTATAGAGCTTATTCTTCCCTATCCCTTTGGATGTAATTGAAAGCCAGTGCCTTGACTTTAAGATTGTTCATAGATAAAAATTGCTTCCTTCACTTTAGAACCAAAAGACAAACAACAATAACAACAATCCACTAAACTCACATAGAATTAGGTTCTATATAATGATCAAAATTCTGATGTCCATCTGGGTTAAAGTTTTTCCCCTCCCCCAGCCTTAAAGAGCAGCGAGAGGAGCCAGGGAAGCCTGCAGTGGGAGCTAGCAGGCTGTCTCCTCTCTGCTCAGCCAGTTCTGCATCCTCAACCTCCCTCCACCTCAATCAGGAGATGAGTCCAACAGGTCAGAGATGGAAGACACGGCAGGATAAGAAAAGTCCTGTGTGAACTGCTCTCATTTAGCATTGCTTTTTCCTGGGTTTAGTAGGTGCTCAACGCTGTCATTTCTAATCTCATTTTAATCAGTTCTGTGAAGACCCTTGGATCTGGAGGATTTCTGATTGCAAAGTATGACCTGCTTCTGGTGAGGCTTTCATGACTGAACAGTTACTACCCTACTTCAAGCCCCTGGCTGTCTGTACATTACCTTCAGATTTCACCTAGCCTGTTGTATGTGAATTAGGAAATGGTGTCTCGTCTAGACTGATGAATTACAAAAAAAGCAACCCCCCAACCAGGTTGATACAGCACACACATAAGCCCCGGGTCAGCAGTTCTTTTTCAGCCTTCAACTAGGCACCTTTGAGCACAACCATACTGCCACACTTCCCTGGTGGTTCAGAATGTAAAGAATCCACCTGCAATGCAGAAGACCTGGGTTCAATCCCTGAGCAAGGCAAACCATTCCAGTATTTTCGCCTGGAGAAGCCCCATGGACAGAGGAGCCTGGCAGGCTACAGTCCATGGGGTCACAAAGAGCTGGACGTGACTGAGCAATGAAGCACAGCACAGCACACTACCACAGTTCCGTGCCCTTCACAGACTATCTAAGGGGCATTCAAAGTTTCTCCACCAAGCCCTTCTGGTTAGAATCCAGGCAAACACTCCTGTTCTGTGTGCTCACCACTGCCCGCACACACATACACACACAGAGAGAAAAGCAAGCCCTTCTACCTGTCATAGGAGGCAGTGCAGTTACCTGCAAAGTTCAGCTTTATTTCAGCCCTCTGGGAAACAGATCTGCACCCAGTCTCTTGCATTTTATATTTTTCTGCTATGAATTTAAAAGCAAATCTATTACATCACCCTAATTCCAGAGGAACATAGCAATGGTTTCCCTGAAGCAGCAGCACCCCTCACTAGAGTTGAAGTGAGGAGACAGCACATAACTGCCCCCCATCCTCTACCTGCATATTGAGAGCACCGCCAAAACTCTCTCAATTCCAGTTTTCCTATCTCTCTCAGCTTCTTGGACTTTAACTCTTTCATAATCCACATGGCTTAAAAGGTATTCCATTCAAACCCAGCACAGGGCATCTGAAAACTGCTTTGGCACCTGGGGTAGTTGGCACCCCCTTGCCTTGGAGCTCCAATCAAAATTAAGACTAGAATATTTTAACTTTTATATTGTGTAACAGTAATTAAAATTAGAATGTACGAAAGATCCAAGGAGAAACATTTTGAAAGAAGTTGAAAAAAAGGGATATTTCTAAGAAAATTAGATATAAACTTTAATATTTTAAATATGTGCATTATGTATTTACAGAGATGTGTGTGTTAGTCCTCCAGAACTGGTCACTCCTATTCTGGAAAAAGAGCTACAGAGGGGAATTTAACAGTCACATGGCAGATGAGTGAGGGCAGACTGATATAGGAGATACTGGCCAGATGATAGGAGGGTTCACATAATTTAATGCCCAAACCCCACACTTTCCAGAAACAAAGTAAGCAATGTGAACTCACTAACCTGGCAGGTGTGAGCCAGCACTGTTTCAGACAAACTGGACACACTCCACGTTTGAATCAAAATAACTGCACACCGCTGACTGGAAGTAGAAGCCAGCAAAGAAATTGATCTCTGGAGTGACCCAATCAATGGACATTCACATCAAAAAGAACGTTAATGAGAGTCAACTCTGGATCAGAATGGGAACATGGAAGGCATTTTCATTTGTAATTAACAATGGCAACACATCAAATCTCAATGTTCTTTATGAATGAAGGGTGGTATGCTTTATGGACCACATGCAACAGACATTTTACCAGAAGTTGGAACACTGGCTGTAAAACAACTTAAGAAGGAATATCACGATTAATCATTCAAATAAATATAGATGAATTAGTAAAAAATGAATTAAATTAATAAAAATATAAACTAGAAAGAGTGGTCTAGATGTCCAAACACATATGTGAATTGAACAAATTTTACAAAGGCCATAAACATACTATACTAAGGTACTTAAAACAGGGGACTAGAATTGTTTAGAGTTGGAACCCAGCTAGAATACGTAGGGGAGGATGGGGAAAGGGAGAGATTTCATTTCCAATTGGTCTGCCACTTAGCTAGAAACTGTACTTCATTTCTATCCCTTGAAGCTTTTAAAAGGAACTTGGAAAGATACACATACATATGCACATACACACACACACCAAATAAATATTAAAAATTAAAGCTATGTTCCAAATGATAAATTTAAGTTAAATTAAAAAGGAAGAATTAAAGTATAAGACTAACTGCCTTCAAGTAAATATTATGCTTGGCTCAACAATTAAGTTACCATTAAGTTAAATAAAACTATGAACTGGAGACCAATAGTGGTAACTAGTAATTAGTTGCACACAGCTAATATGGTACTTGCTAATCCCCAAAATAATTCTGAGGGATGAGAAATTATTATCCACATTTTACAGATGATGAAACCCAGATACTGTGAGATTAAAAGACTTGCCCAAGGTCACAAAACTAGGAAACGATGGCAATTACAGATTTGAATTCAGGGAGCATGCTTCTACCAGGCTGAAAAGCCCTTACATTCATCAATCCTTTGTGTGTGTGTGGGAGAGGAAAAAGGGAAAGTGTCCCATAACAGCAGATCTGGTAACAGATTGATAATTTGCTTCAGTATTTCAGTCTCTACACATCACAAATCTTAGTATGTTAAACAGGCTACATACAGGATATGGTAATGCAGTTCAGTATATACATCAGGGCTTTCTTTGTGCAAACATAGCTACTTTTTCAATGAAATTTTAAAAATCACATCTCTTTGTTCAATTTCAGCTGACTCTGATAAACTCTTAGAAAAGCAAAAAGATATCTTCTGAAACAGTCTGAAGAAGGAAAAAAAAAAAAAAAAACTGCCAACGTGGCTCTGTGGGTATCTGAAGACCTTGCAGTATATACAACTTTATCTTCTCCATTGTTGTGTCACTGTTCCTTGATGTACAGTCGTCTATTGGAAAGACATTGTGAAAATTCTCTCTTATGAAAGTCAAATGTGTTTGTGGCGAGATAATAGCAATGCAGTACAAAGGAAGAGTGATTCTTCTCCTATTTGGGCACTCCTATTGCAGTCCAGAAAGAATGGTATTGGAAGGGGAACTTCGAGCATTTTTACAGATTCACTATTAAATAACATTTTAATTTTTAGTATATTCAAGTTTCTAGTTTTAATGACATTCACAATGGAATATACAAGTATTTTTAAAATATCCTTGGCTCTCTAGAAGAATCAGTGGTAAATTGTTTCTGTAGTCTAAATGTTCTGGCTGGCTTACAAAAGCAGGCAGTTGTTTAACAAGTTAACATTAAATATTAAAGAATAAATGTAGCATTAAAGCATTAAGTTTAATGGTCTCTGGATACAGGTAACTCAGGCCCTGGTTAACACAAAGTTAGTATATTAGGGTGGGGAAATTATTGACAGTGAATTTTCATTTTGAAATTATACACAGAAAGAGGCCTGGAATTTCACGTTTAGGATTTTATTTGCAGCTCGGAGTCTATTACGGCTATTTCCGTGTGCATTTTCTCTTTTGTGCCTACGTCACCGATTTTAGGTTATTTATTTAATTTTAAGAAGAAAGAAGAGGTTCTGTAAAAATCATTGTGTCTGCTAACCACAAGTAGGACTAGAAAAGAACTAATGTGGGGGAGGGAGGGTCGCTGCCAGCAGGCGGTGTAGAAACATCTGATGATAAGAAGGGAGATTATACAGCACTCCCCTCTAATCTTATTCCACCCAAGAAATTTGGGAGAATGCGAAAAAGCAGCAGCCCAGCATTTTTTGAAGGGGCGTGGTTTCCCTCCAGGGGCTGTCCAATCGAATTCCTTCAGAGGGAGCTATCCCGAGAAGATTGATGAGGGTTGCTAGGAAACAGGAGCGTCCCCCTCCCGTCTGACCCAGAGATTGTTCTGCACAAGCCCTCTCCAGGGGCTCTCAATGTGCAGTTGAGCGGCGTGTGGGGCAGAGCTGCACATCGGCCTCCCAAGCTCGCTCCCTCTCTGTCTCCTCCAGCATGCGGTCCTCCGGTTGCACTGGGACCACAGGAGAGTTCTTCCAGGGCTGACAGTCCCGGTTCTCCCGCAGGCCACGAGCTCGAGCAGAGCTTCAAAGTTAGAGCCTCCGACCTCCCTGCTGCCCCCATTTCTCTCCACCCGACCCCTCCGAAATTTACCAACCTTTGCAGGCACTGCTTCAGGATTTTAAACAGAGAGGTAAAGCCACCAGCAAAATCACCCTGGCTTTCTGTATAATAATCTTCCCCTCTGGGTACCCTGGCTCACTGAAGACTCTGCAGATACACCCCTGTTAAGGGAGGGAGAAAGGGGGACGAAGAGGGAAAGGGGAAACGAGAGGGTAAGAAAGGAGCAAAAGAAAAGGAGAAGGAGAGGATGCCAGAACTGTCCGTGCCTCTGCCAAGAGAGTCCCAATTAGATGCGAAGGTTTCAGCCCGGCCAAGGTGAAGGAAAGTTGCTACCTAGCTGGGAAGTGGGTTTGCCCCTAAGGAGAAGGACAGGCACTCGGCAGAGAACTGCTCCCCTCCCCTCCTTGGAAGACCACTGCACCCCCTCCCCTTTTCCCAACCTCCTCCCTCTCTTCTCCTCCCACCCTCCCTTTTCCCACTCCCCACTGACTCGGAAGCCTGGATGCTCTGCCACCGGGCAGTGGTCCAGCACGCAGCCTGGAAGGGGCGGGGGCAGGGGGCACTGTGACAGGAAGCAGCGCGTACAAGTTGGCCATTTCGGGGGCAAAATAAGTTCTCCCTTGGATTGGGAAAGGACAAAGCCGGCAAGCTACCTCTTTTGTGTCGGATGAGGAAGACCAACCATGAGCCAGAGCCCGGGTGCAGGCTCGGCCGCCACTGCTGCCACCGCGGTCCGCTCCAGTCCCTGCCGGGAGTTGTCGGTGAGAGGTAAGGGGCCCCGAGGAGGACGTGTCCCTCTGGAGGGCGCCCAGCGAAGGCGCGGAGGCTCGGGTGCCGCGTGGGGCAGGCACAGCCCGTAAAGTTGAGGCAGAGCTCGGACCAGTCTCTACCTTTCTGGCAGGGGTGGGGAGGGTGGGGGCAGCAGCAAGGTGGGTGTGCGTGAATGAGAGTTTGTGTGTGTACGCGCTCATCTATGACTCCGGGAGGGAGGCAGATTTCGGGGTACATATCGGGTGCCCAGGGTTGGAGAGGTGGAGGGACTGACAAGCGCTCGCAGACCCCTAGAGAGACCAGTCTCACCAGCCAACCACCTCCAGCTCTGCTCTCGGCTCCGGGATACGTTTCTATCGGGCGGGGGGGGGGGGGGGGGTTCCCCCAGTTTTGTGCACAGGAAAACGTGCGGTGACTGGCTGCCACACAGGCGGTTTCATGTGGGTGTGGAGGTTGCCAGGCGAGGTGGGCAGCGGTCAGCGGAGCTGGTCCGCGTCGCAGCTGGGAGACGCTGTGCTGCCAGAGGTTGGCTCTCCCACAAGCACGCCTGTCAAGGATGCTTAACTCATGCCCTCCGCTCCTTTTGGCTTGAGCGCAAAATCAAAGAGCCAGACTGGGAGCATATCTCTTCGTCAATCCTGTTCCATTTTCTTATCTGACAGTGAGATAACTCAGAGAGGGCGGGATCCAGAAATAGACTAGGTAATATACCCAATAAGCTCGTTTCTTAAGGATTTCATTTAGATTTCCTTCTAGTTCCTTCCCTGGATTAGCAAGTGTAGAGGATTCCCAGAGGTGTAGCACTCTCAGGTAGATATCTTAAGGGGACATGCCCCTGCCTTTTAAGTATTTTAAAGCACTGTAAATTTTAATAACAATAGAACTATATACTTCTAATAATCTGCACTCAAGTGCTCAGCTAATTTGCTAGTAAAATTATTTATACTGCTATTTGAATAGTGCTATGTTTGACATATACAGAAACATAGTTACATATCAGTATATTCGAAGTTGAGGTTTCTGTGAGTTAAGGATCTCAGCAGTAGTTTGTTACTTTTAAATTTCTCTGCTTAAATTTATCTGTGCTACATGATTTTAGAACTAGAACTATTTATTAGAGCTATGTTGTGTTTCTTTGGAAGAAAAAAGCATTGATTAGTACAGAAATATTGTTCATTTACTCAAATTTAGGTCTGCTTTGGTTTATCTGATTACGTATTTTAAGACTGTTACTTAGACTCTAATTGTTCGTGGAAACATATGTAATCTTGGCATGACAAAAAACAGACCCTAAACTCTGGTGGATTACACACTTCCTACCAAAGATGTTTAGGATACTCTATTAGTTAATGGTTCTATAGTACTATGCACATTTTTCCTCAAAGCAACCCAATAGAATTTGAATAGATTTGTGAAGTGTTATAATATCAGACTTCAATAAAGTGATCTATTCCCTTACATCATGGCAATGTCTGGTATTTACAAAGATTTCTCACACCTGTAGGCTTTATGTGTCCACCCTTTCAAGTGCTGACCAAGCAGGAGGAGTGCATGGGTATTTTGTATAGACACGCCCTAAGACTTGATTGCTGTTCAGAGTAACTCAGATGCTCAGGATGGAAACAGGAGAAGTCTTGAAATTTATATTATCACAAATAAGAGAATGAAAATTTCAGAGTATCTACATTCATTGGGCTAAAAAGAATGATAAATGGTAAGAATACCTTTTAAAACTGATAACCCCTCCCCTCCAAAAAAAAAAAAAAACTATAAAGCCTCCTGTTCTATGAGCTAGATTCATACCAATGAAATGTGAAATTCAGCTTGTAGAAAACTATGCCAACGCAAGCAATAAATTATATTTGGAGACAGGGAGAGAAAGTCACCTATTTAATTAATGGCATTTTTTAGACTTCAGAAATATCTATAATCAATACATTGAGAAAAGAGATGGAAGGCTACATAAACAGAAAACATTATACATAATGAAAATACATCCTATTGTCTTTTTTAAAAGTTGTACTGTACACCTGAAAAGAGGGTAAGTCAATGACTTTTCCCCACAATTACCAAACATTTAAATGAGCCCCACTCTGATTTTACTCACTGCAATTAAAATTGGTAAGTTGAGTAAATGCTCAGATGGAATAAAGAGCAGTAATCTTTATTTTTATTAAATTTAAATTAATACTTTTATTGAGTGAAAGAACTAGGATAATTGTCAGAAGGCCACCTATCTTACTTCTCTACTTCATGACAAGTGACCATCTAGAACCACAGAAGAGCAAGGGCAGTCTTAGTTTGAAAGATTCCCAGCAATCACATTTTTTTTTTACAACTTCCCCAGGTACCTTTTTCTCTTTCTTGTTTTATGTCAAATTCTTTTTATCAAGTTAAACCATTTTCTCTTTTTCATCCAGTTACAAAATGGTACATGATTTTTTTTTTCTCCAGGGTTGTAGTTACCTCCTGCCAAAATATAGCCCATTATCTTGGGGATAAAATGTTTCAATTTGTTATCCTACACTCGACAAGTTCCCAAGATACCATTAAACAAAAGAAAATTAATACCTAACCTCCACTGAAAGCCAGGACAGTGTGCATTCATGCACATTGGAATATGGCCAGAGTTCCAAAGTAAGGTTTTCTTTTTTTTCCTCCAGGGTTTACTCCTCTCAAAAGTAGCAATGTTTACTCATAGTTGTCTCACTTTGCTATTTTACACTGAGCTTAGTGTGCATTTTCATCTTTTCTGAGATTCTGCTAAATGCATCCAATTCTGCATTACATGAATTTGTTGAAATTGCTCCCAAGAAGTAGCATAAAATTGTAGAAGATTATCCACCAAGACTGAACACATAAAATGAGTACAATCATATTCATAATGGAGAAGGCAGAAACTGTTAGGTCATCCCCCTCCTTCTTCATCTAATATAGTCTTGGTCTCTACAGCACATTATGTTTTAGAGTACTTCAGTCCAGTCCGATTTTAAATGGCTCAAGTAATGACCTCTATTATCTTTGGAAGATTCTTTTACAGTTTAATAGTTCTCCCTATCAAAAACTTTTGTTGTGATATTCAGTCTAATTTTCCCTTGGTCCCATTTGGTCTTGTAATTTATTCCCTATTATAATCCCTCTGGACCAGTTCATTCTCTTATCTGATTTACACTCTTTCCAACCTTTATACAGGATTTGTAAAATACAAAAGCTTTATAAAGTTACAGGAGAGAACACAAAGGTCGCAGTTTTATATCTGGACATCTTTTCTAAATATTTATGACACATCTTTCAGGTCATTCATGTGTATGTGTGTGACTGTATATTCTCAATAATTTATTTTAGCAATGCAAGTGTGGAGAAATTTTTCACCTTCGACATTCATGACCTATGTGAATATGAAGCTGATCCCTTCTAAGTAATGTGCTATGTGGATGCACATTTATGAGACATTTTCATTGCAAATTTGGTGTCAACAGAACCCTGTCAACGCCCACACTACCAGGGAGTTCTGTGACATGCTGGTCTGATGCTCCACTGAGTCCCAGAAGCTGTTGTCATGTAAATTCCACTATTGAAATGAAAATTATTTCCATAATTAATAGAGTGTGCTAGGAATGTAATAGTGTATATACTTATTAATGAATGCGTACATTAACATGATCCAGCAATTCTTTTAGTACACGGTAGCCCTTTCATACTAAAACAATCTGAAAAGCCAACAAAATTCAGCTTGAGTTCATCACTTTCCTGTATCATGAAGAGTAAGCTCAAATCATGCATATATCAATATGGAGTCTATTTAGATTTATAGGGAGGTACCATATGTGAAGGTTACTTTAAAAATAGAAAAGCCTGCAATAACCACGAGAGAAACAGGTTTTCACTTTGTTCACTTAAAAATCTGGTTCCAAGACATCCTTGTGTAGGATTCTTTAAGAGTCTTGAGCAAATATCTTGGTAGACTTGCCATCCCACTCAAATGTTTCTTCAAGTCCCAAGCATCGAAAAGCCAGTTCTACCAGACAGTGGAGGAATAAATGACAGAACTCAAGAAATAAATTTCTAGGTTATATTTGGCAAAATATACAACAAAGAGTAAGGTAAATCAGCAACTCGAAACACAATTTAGTGCTGTCTTCTTTACTGCGTGGTGAGCATTAACATTGGAGGTAGAAACATTCGTATGGATTGTTAAGGAAACAGAACAGAGAAGTGACATTCCAAAACTGAATATAGCTTTAGAGGAGTAAAATTAGACTGCAAGGAATAAATAACTTTTAAGCCAGTATTCTCCCTTCTAAAGCCCCAAAGTGTTTTTATAGTGCCATTCATCACATCGTGGTGAGTACCCTCAAAATGATTTTCCTTAGAAACAAAGGGGAATCAATTCTCTTGGTACAGGCAAAGTAGGCCATTAATATACTTGTGACTTCTCCTTGGGACAGAGCCATTCTAAGAAGTCTGAGTCTACACAGAATGTAATAGGTCCTCACCAAATGAGTAATCTTTCTACTGAGCTGGAAACTGTACACTGAACTTTTAGGAACAGAACACAAGAAAAGATCTTGAAAACATTAAGATAGAATCTATATAAGCAGAGACTAAAATATCATGTTTGGAAATAAAATCATATATAAAGAGAAGTACCTCCGCAGAAAGCTCACGTTTATTCCTTATTAGAATTTACTTCACTATCATTGCCTTTGCACAATATTGCCTTTGCCACAGCCTCTCCACATACACAAACACACAACATTTGAGTAAATTCAATTGGAAGAGTATAGGTATCCACCAGAGAGAAAATTTCAAAACCTTGACACTAGACACATAGCTTGAAAAAATATTACAACTTATATATATGTAGCATGGGAGTAGTTCTGACAGTTTTGGCCAGATTACCCTAAAAAGAGGTTAAATAAAAGGTGGCTAACAGGGAAGCAATCAATGAGTAAATATTATTAAGCACCTGTATATGCCAAACAAGATTCAGGACATACAAATGAGGACATAAAAAATGTTAATACACACACTAAATCTCAGAAACATGTAAAGTTGAAAGTATTCCAAAAATCAAATTTGAAACTCTTGAGTAGAGAAGAGGTTACCAGAATTATCAACTGAACAAAAAAGTCTATTCCATCATTGAAAAGATGTATTTAGACTTAAAAATTCCATATATAGATATTCTAGCACTCTGTGGAGACACTGTGTCAGATGCTTTAAGGTGAAAAACTATCATAATGTCATGAAGTGAAGTGAAGTTGCTCAGTCATGTCTGACTCTTTGCAACCCCATGGACTGTAGTCTACCAGGCTCCTCCATCCATGGGATTCTCCAGGCAAGAATACTGGAGTGGGTTGCCATCATAATGTCATAGTAACAGATAATTACTGACCCATGGCCATGTTCTGAAAACTCTGCTAACCCACTGCATTTCCTAATTTAATACTCACAAGAACCCTATGAGGTAGGTACTGTAATCCCCAGTTAGTAGAAGAAGAAAGAGGTGCCCAGAGGTAAATTGTCCACAGTTCAGATAGTTAACAAGACAAGCACTAGAATTCAAAACTCACTTCCTTGTCCCAAGTCCCATTCTGTTTGCTACTATGCTATACTGCCTCCCAAGTTTATGTTTCTGTGGGGGGATTTCATTTCATGCATCAAATATTTTCTGAGCCCCAAGTAGAGGGGCTTTGGTTAAAAAAGAGAGACAGAGAGAGACCAATGGTGAAAGAAATGGAGCCAGAACAGAATTTGACAAGCTCCATATCTCTTCACCCTAAGAGAGACACAATCTCTTCTGAGGGGCAAAGAAATGCAAATGGAAGAAATAAACTAAAAAATTATTTACAAATAATTAAAAGAACTAAGGGGGAAAATGAGAATCAGAAAATTCTGTGAAGATGATAGGTTTGTTAACAAACTGAGAAATAAACATTTAGATATGAAAATGTGACAGAACTATGTTTTCCTGGAGCCTGATTTCAGCGAACATTTCGAACCCAGGTCTCCCACATTCCAGGCAGATGCTTTAACCTCTGAGCCACCAGGGAAGCCCTCAGCGAACATTGCTATCTGTAAAACTTAATCCAGGTAGCAAGAATATAGTCTCGCAAACAGCCAACAAGGAGATGAAAAGCAGTTTTGCTTGTTAAGGCTAAAATAATTATATTTCTCTTTACAACCAAACTACTTCCTACCAAATAAAAGAGCTGGTAAAAATGGTTTGTAGACTAGTACAAGTTTGAAATTTCTTCACCCAGCTGAAGCAGTCATTCATCTTTATCTAAGAAACTCTGAGCATTTCACACCTTTGGGCATTTATTCCTAATATAAACAACAACTTGAAAAATGATGGACTCGAAGTTTCCAGATTTTAAACACACTAAGAACAAGAGAGGCAAAGTGACCTGCTGGTGATTCTAAAGGCTCAGTAGGGCGGCTCTGGGAAGACCCACAGACCTCACGGGTCTCTGACCTGGGTACTTCCCCACAGGCAGGAAACCTGCTGTCTTGTCACATGAATTAATAGTTCATTTCAGACAACCAAAGAGCTGAAATAGGAGTCTTTACTTGAAAGTCTTACTCTGATTTGTGATTTGTGCTACTTCATGGACATAAAAACACGAATGGGTATCACAGATCTGTCTCCCCATCTGGTGGAGGCTGTTTCTTTTGAATGTTAATAATACATAGCAGATAGATTATTAGTAATATTTTGTATTTTGCTTAACAATTTCAACGTACCATGTGTTGGTGAATATAACATAATGGAAACTGCTTTCACAAAATATGTCGAAATACGTGCCAATTTGGGAGATGACACTCTAGGGTCAGAAACAGTTGGAATTTGTATCTGTCTCAAGGAGAAAATGAGATCTGGAGAATATAATTAGCAGTTTCTATTTTGAAGCATCTTATTTTTCCTTAAAAAAGCAAAGACCCTCTACAAGCTGATGCATTAATCCCAGTGATTTCTGTCAAGTCCAGATATACTGGTGGCCAGACCATACCTCACTTCAGAATTAAGGAGTCAAAACATGGGGCTTAGATCCTCCACAGACTTTGCTCAAGAGCTACCCTTGAGAAAGATGTTTAAAAGAATGTTAAATCCCCAACTCCCTCCAAAAGGACCTCTCCCTTAGTTCCTAACAGTGTCTGAATTTTACCTAGGAAATAATATTTCATGCAAGAAATATGAAAGACCATATATGTTTAGGTCCATGTAGTTCACCAACTTTCCAACACATTGGATTTAAAGGTTCATCTTTTTCAGAAAAGCTAACTTCTTCGAGTTTGGTGGGGAGTGGCAGAAAGAACAATTATAATTTTTACCTATTATACAATTTTGTCTAAGTAGAGCCCTTCGATGGAGAAGGACATGGCCACCCACTCCAGTATTCTTGCCTGGAAAATCCCATGGACGGAAGAGCCTGGTGGGCTACAGTCCATGGGTTCTCAAAGAGTTGGACACTACTGAGAGATTTCACTTTCACTTTTTACTTTTATGCATTGGAGAAGGAAATGGCAACCCACTCCAGTATTCATGCCTGGAGAATCCCAGGGACGGGGGAGCCAGGTGGGCTGCTGTCTATGGGGTCACACAGAGTCGGACACGACTGACGCGACTTAGCAGCAGCAGCAGCAGAGCCTTTCAATGGCTATGATTTCCTGAACAAATGTGATGCAGAAATGTGAGAGAAAAGCCATCTTTCCTATAGTTATTGAACAAATGACATCCCTCTAGGAAAGCCATTGAGATGTTATAGAGTGTTCCCCTGCCCACTTTTTTCCTTCTAAAATTCTAAATGTGTGTCTGTTGCTATGATGTTGCTAGGGAATCTGGTAATTGGAAGTATAGTCATGGGAGGGAAAAGGTTGAGATATATGAAGTAGGACAGAAGGAACCCTGAGGGGCAGACTCTGAGCAGTTCCCCTCACCCTTCCCTTCCTACGCACACACTCAGACCACAAACAATAATCACTCACTTTGTTGTTTGGTTGCTAAGTCATGTCTGATTCTTTGTGACCCCAGAGACTGCAGCATGGCAAGTTTCCCTGTCCTCCACTACCTCTCGGAGTCTGCTCAAGCTCATGTCCATTGAGTCAGTGATGCCATCCAACTATTTCATCCTGTCACCCTCTTCTCCTGCCCTCAATCTTTCCCAGCATCAGGGTCTTTTCCAGTGAGTTGGCTCTTGGCATCAAGTGGCCAAAGGATTTGAGCTTCAGCATCAGTCCTTGCAATGAATATTTAGGGTTGATTTCCTTTAGAATTGACTGGTTTGATCTCCTTGCAGAGTCCAAGGGACTCTCAAGAGTCTTCCTCAGCACCACAATTTGAAAGCATCAGTTCTTCAGTGCTCAGCCTTCTTTATGGTCTAATTCTCACATCTGTACATGACTACTGGAAAAAACCATAGCTTTGGCTAGATAGATGGACCTTTGTTGGCAAAATGATGTCTCTGCTTCTTAATACACTGTCTAGGTTTGTCACAGCTTTTCTTCCAAGGAGCAAGCCACTTACCTTGCTATAAATAGTATTTATCATATTACTGTCCAGAAGAGCCTACACCAGAATCACTCTGAAGTCTACTTAAACTGAAGAATACGGAGACAGATCCATTCCAGACTAATTTCCTTTAGGTTGGGATTCGGGAATGCATGTATTAAATATGCGTCCAAGTTACTCTTAGGCACACTCAAGTCTGAGACACACTACTGTTTTAGTCAGCCCCGGCTATTATGTATTTGAATACATAGACTGGATGGCTTAAACAACAGATGTGGACTTCTCTCAGTTCTGGAGGCTGGGAAGTCCAAGATCAAGGTGCCAGCAGATTGGGCTCCTGGTAAGAAGCCCCTTCTTGAAGAACCGCCTTCTCACTGTGTCCCCACATGGTCAAAAAAGAGAGTGAGCTCTGGTCTCTCTTCTTCCTCTTACAAAAATACTAATCCCAGCACTGGAGCCCCTATTCTCATGACCTCACCTAAACCGAGCGGACACGACTGAGCGATTTCACTTTAAACTTTTCACTTTCATGCATTGGAGAAGGAAATGGCAACCCACTCCAGTGTTCTTGCCTGGAGAATCCCAGGGACGGGGGAGCCTAGTGGGCTGCCGTCTATGGGGTCGCACAGAGTCGGACTCGACCAAAGTGACTTAGCAGCAGCAGCAGCAGCACCTAAACCTAACCTCCAGAAGGTCCCATCTCCAAATATCACCACATTAGCGTTACAACTTCAATATATGAATTTGGTGGGGTGACGAGAGAGACATTCAGTCAGTCCATAAACATTAGACTTAAGAAATGAGGCTCAGCGAATAGCCAGTGAATCAGTGTACAAAACTATTCCCCACAGCAAGTCCACTTTAATTATATTAACAAATGTCCTGAGCCACTTGTTAATTCTGTGAGCCTGAGAATTAATGAATTAATTGTGTCTGCATGCTCAGCTGCCCAGTCATGTTCAACTTCTTGCAACCCTGTGCACTGCAGCCTGCCAGGCTCCTCTGGCCATGGGATTCCCTAGGCGAGAATACTGGAGAGGGTTGCCATTTCCTTCTCCAGTGGATCTTCCCAACCCAAGGATCAAACCCAAGTCTCCAAGTCAATTCTTTACCACTGAGCCACCTGGGAAGCCCAATTAATTAAGTTCAGCTAATAAAGCACTGTCTCTGTGAGTTCTCTGAATACATTCATTTTCTGGAAACCTCATACTGTTTTCACGGCAAATATTTTTTTTTTCTATCACCTATAGTAAATTCCACTATGATACGCAAGCACATACAATACCTATTTTCTGGATGTTCTTATGAGGAAAACTTCTCATATTTGATCTTTCATTTCATATTTTAGAATGGCAATACTGGGATGTTAGAAAGGGAAGTTACTGGTATTTGAAGAAGATCATCGAGGAAAATATTATTTCTATTTCTGAGAATAGAAATGCTTCTAGTTTGGTAACTGCACATGTAAAATTCCCATTGTCTTTAAAGCTAGACCCTTGTTAGCTAGGGGATGTGGGGAAGCACTGTTTTGTCCCAGTCCTCCCCTTTGCCCTGTGGATCCACAGAGCAAGAGAAATAAAACAAAACAAAAACTTCATTTGGCAACTTCTTATACATTCTCCCCTCAGCTTCTAGTTCAGTTCAAGTGAATGGTTGCTTAGCTGAAGCTGGCAATCCTCACAAATACTGCCAAAGATAGTTTCCTGAGCAGCGTTCAGAGCCACATGGGAAAAATGCAGGAGGGGAAGGAGGGGCAGGCAGCAACGGGTGGGGGATGCTTACGCTGGGCCACCAGCTTCACTTCCTAGGGGGTCTTGGCCAACTCTTTGTTCACTTGATTTCCACACTTTATAGACTTCCTGAGAAGAAAAGTAATAAAAAATAGAACACTTCCCCCTACAAAATGTCAAATTTCTGAAAGCTACGCCCTCTGGGATGGTTGCAGTGTTTCGACCTGATAATGACTTCTACGGGACTCTTCCCATTACACAATCAAGCTAAAGCTAAACACCGATTGCTACCTCAGATTTCCGGATTCTAGAAGGGATACCATGATTTCCCCAAATGGTTTCAAGTCTTCGACATTTCCATTCTGTTTGGTACTCTGTTATTTCTTCCTCCCTAGCCCAGAGAAGGCAATGGCACCCCACTCCAGTACTCTTGCCTGGAGAATCCCATGGACGGAGGAGCCTGGCGGGCTGCAGTCCGTGGGGTCGCTAGGAGTCGGACACAACTGAGCGACTTCACTTTCACTTTTCACTTTCATGCATTGGAGAAGGAAATGGCAACCCACTCCAGTGTTCTTGCCTGGAGAATCCCAGGGACGGAGGAGCCTGGTGGGCTGCCGTCTATGGGGTCGCACAGTCGGACACGACTGAAGCGACTTAGCAGCAGCAGCAGATGTGTAAAGTGTGTTCTTTTCTCTCCTACTATGGCCAAATCCTTAGCCCAGGTTAGCAGCACTTACCTTTCAAACTTCTCTCACAGGTTATCTCGTCTAATCTCTCCCTCTTCCTGTATTATTTACATTCCATTAGAATGAGTGCCTACTATATGCCTACTCTCTAATCTAGAGATGTTATAGCAGTGAACAACAACAACTGAAAAAAAAATTTTTTTTAAGAATTTTTATCATTCACCTTCCACTAAATAGTGAGAGTCAGACAATAAAGAAGGGAACTGATGTGTGTGGAGAAAACATAATGATGTGATGTAAGAAAAGGTGGGGGAGGAGTTGGAAAAGATAACATTACTACCAGATGAATAACTGACTTTGCCATTCCATTCCTTGGTTTAAAAGGCATTAAAGATAAACCATTACTTAAAAAGTAAGTTTGTGTTTCCTAGCTTGGCCATCAAGATCTTTAACAAGCAGATTCCTAAGGTGTCTTTCCAACCTTTCTTCCTCAATATAAGCCTCTCCTTTGCCCGGATTTTGTTTCCACACAAAAAGGAACTTTGAGTATCTTTTTAAGCCCCAACTATATTTAGAATGAACTTCCTTTCTACAAACCTAAATTTCAAGGCCAATTTCAAATCTCACCTCATTGAAGTTCATACTAACAATACTTTCCTATCAAGGCAAATTTTCTCCAAAATATTCATGTGATCCTCATCATCTGGGGTTTTGAATACTGAAATATTGTTCTGTCCTGAGCAAACAGGACAAACTGTACTGTAGGGAGAGCAGTAGTTCAAAGAATAAAATCAGAAGGCAAATTTATTTTTATTTCACATTGCCCCTCTTAAGTGCATTCAATAAGCTGCATTACACTCTGATGTAATAAAACAATACACTTTAATTGCAAAGCAGTCTCCATTTGCAGACTGAATATGCCTGGACCAATATAATAAATAAAACTTTGAACTTTAGAGTTGAATCTCCTCTCTGTTCCCAGCAGGAGCCTATTTCGGGTCAGAAGTTGAGGAAGAAAGCACCACCGTTTCTAAGGTTCTCTTCCACCCTTTCTTGTCCCTCTTACCAGCACAAGTTCTGAGTCTTCCAAGGACAGAGTTGGGCACAGTCAGGAGACATGGGAAATAAGTTCTTACCTAATAAGGTTCCTAGTCTCTGGGCCCTCAGATTTTTAAGGTGAGAGAGAGAGAGAGAGAGAATGTGTGTGTGTGTGTGTGTGTTAAGACTTCTTTCTCCATTGCTGGGAGTCTCTCACCTCAGATTTCTTGACACAAATTTTCCTTTGTCTCAGCACACCTCCTCAGCTCCTGCTCTTTCAGCAGTCCATCCTGCACAGATTCTCACTTTTGCCCCTCCTGTCTTTTCTCTTGGGCTGGAACCCCCTTTGATGTCTCTCCTGTTGAAATGACTATGTAAATATGTGTTTGTGGAATGTATGAGTTTGGTAATACAGTCTAAGTAGAAAAGATGATAACGTTTTTATAACCCAGAAAAATGTTTTTATGAGGCTACCTGTATAAAGACTTACAGAAATCAATGTCTATGAAATAATTTAAGATGTGGAATACCCCTGTTTCCCTGCCAAGAATTAGCTCCAAAAGGACTAAGGCCTTCTCTTTTTCAGCAGCTTATAATAATGACTGGAACATGCAATAATTATTGAAAATGCAGGTGTTAGTTGCTCAGTTGTGTCTGATTCTTTGCAACCCCATGGCCTGTAGCCCATCAGGCTCCTCTGCCCATGGGATTCCCCAGGCAAGAATACTGGAATGGGTTGTCATTTTCTTCTCCAGGGGATCGTCCCAATCCAGAGAATGAACCTGTGTCTCCTGCATTGCAGGCAGATTCTTTACTACCTGAGCCATCAGGGACCCATATTTAATAAATGAAGGAATCCTACTTCAAGTTTTACATTTACTCAATGGCTATCTTCCACATTGAAATATTAACATTAATTTCTCTTCATATCTCATACCTTAAGATATAAGGATTACTATTAAAAGGATTACTTTCAACCCATAAATTATACCATTTTCCTAAAGGCACTTTGAACCCAAACAAAAGAATACCATAAAAAATTTTTAATTTGCACATGAAAAGCGATATCAATTGAATTCAATAAGTCCTTACTGAATGTCTATTATGTTCAAGGCACTGAACAAGGTACTGAGGAGAATACAGAAAAGAAAAAGTTACCATGTCTTCCTAAGAATTTATCATCTCACAGGAGAGATAGGATATGTCCATATGTGACTATGCTGCTAAGTCACTTTAGTCGTATCCGACTCTGTGTGACCCCATAGACGGCAGCCCACAAGGCTTCCCCGTCCCTGGGATTCTCCAGGCAAGAACACTGGAGTGGGTTGCCATTTCCGTCTCCAATGCATGAAAGTGAAAAGTGAAAGTGAAGTCGATCAGTCGTGTCCGACTCTTAGCGACCCCATGGACTGCAGCCTACCAGGCTCCTCCGTCCATGGGATTTTTCAGGCAAGAGTACTGGAGTGGGGTGCCATTGCCTTCTCCAATATGTGACTATAGTAGCAGGAAAATTCAGGAGTTCAACTGTGAGGCCCTAGAGTGAGCAATAATACTTGTGGCTGGCATGAATGCAGAAAGTATCATATTTAAAAAGTTGCTTCTGTTCTGGACCTTAAACAATGGTTAAAATTTCAGAAAGTGGAGAGAGTCATTCTAGACTGATGCAGGGGTAGAGAGACGGTGTGGGGAAGCTCCTGAGGGAGCAGCGTGTGAGCTGGCTAAGCTGAAGGGTGGGGTGTCTGTGGTTCAGAGGAGGTACAGCTCTGTGAGTGGACAGAACAATGATTAATATCTCTCCAGTGCATGCCAAGTCACTTCAGTCCTGTCAGGCTCTTTGCAACCCCATGAACTGTAGCCCGCCAGGCTCCTCTGTCCATAGCATTCTCCAGGCAAGAAGAATAGTAGGGTTGCCATTCCCTTCTCCAGGGGATCTTCCCAACCCAGGAATCAAACCCTCATCTCTTTATGTGTCCTGCATTGGCAGGCGGGCTCTTTACCACTAGCACCACCTGGGAAGCCCCACACATCTCCTGTAGGCCAAGGGACACCTCTGAAAGCATATGAGCAGGGGGATCCTCAAGCACAATGTGAAGACAACTATGAGGAAATAAAGGTTTGGGAGTCAGGGAGATGAGCGGGCTCGTATGGCAGCCATTCGGGTGAGAGGTAATGATGGCCTAAACTAGAGCAGCGGCAATGGGAATAGAAAACAGAATGAATCGAACAGACACAGAGATGACAGTGCCTGGTAGGTAAGAAATAGCTGCTGGATGAAAAACACCAGCCAACACAATTAAGCTAATTGTCTTCCTCCTTCTATAATAGGAAGGGTCATGCAGTATCAAATCCTGGATTTAATAAAGGGAAAGCGGGGAAGAGTTAAAAGGCTATTTTTTAGGAACTTGAGTGGAAAGAAAATGTAATATTCCAGGTGCTATTTAAAAACAAGACTTAGAAATGAAATCAATATTTTCCACATGATTATGATCTGATAGTATTTATCCACCCATAGTAGGTTAAACCACCATGGACTCTCATCAACCACCTTGACTTATGTCTTCTACATCCATCCACAGGCTAGAGCCAGAATGATCTTAACACAAATCTGAGCATGTTTCCCTTTGCTTGCTGCTGCTGCTTAGTCACTTCAGTCATGTCTGACTCTGTGCGACCCCAGAGACGGCAGCCCACAAGGCTCCCCCATCCCTGGGGTTCTCCAGGCAAGAACACTGGAGTGGGTTGCTATTTCCTTCTCCATCCCTTTGCTTAAAACTCTCCAAAGATTCTCCACTGCTTTCGGGATAATCAAACTTGCTTTACCTGGCCCACTATAATCTGCATTTTCCAGATTTATGTTTCCAGCTTTATGTTCCATCCCTCTCAACTCACACCTCTTCTTCCAATCAAACTGAACAGCTTGAATGCCTTCCCCTTTCTCTCTCCCCAGGCCTTCTCATAGCTGAGCAACTTCCCAGAACCCGGGCACACTCAATTTGAATTTTCAGGGCTTCATTAGAATTCTAGACCACTTCTGACAGTCTATAGTTCTTGATGCTATGCACACCTCAAACTCCCTGTACTTCTCTTTATCGTTCTTTATGATAATTGTCTATTTCCCCACTAGAGTCTGTAAGTGCTAATAAGACAGAGACCACGCCTGCTTATTCACAGCTGGGTCTCCGTTACCCAGCAGAGCAAATCGCACATAGAAGACGATCAATAAATTCTTATTCAATCAATGGAGTAAAGGTTTAATTAAATCATTCTGGGACTCATTTTCCTCATTTTAAAACTCAAGTATTGATCTTTAAAATTCCTTTTAGTCATATAGT
Organism: Bos indicus x Bos taurus; assembly: GCF_003369695.1. Taxonomy (NCBI): domain Eukaryota; kingdom Metazoa; phylum Chordata; class Mammalia; order Artiodactyla; family Bovidae; genus Bos; species Bos indicus x Bos taurus. Next base: position 85,854,175 of record NC_040079.1, read on the forward strand.
TCCTACAAGTAAACTTTTTCAATAAAGAGGATGGAATTCAGCATCCCAAGTTGAAATGAGTATCCTACTACACTCAAAACATCAGTGGGTCCTGTTTATAAATTTATATTTTAATTGCTGTTTAAATAGGAAAATCATTGAAGGGATGGACTGGGAGTTTGAGGTTGGTAGATGTGAACTATTATATATAGAATGAATGGACATCAAGGTCCTACTGTATAGCACTGCTGCTGCTAAGTCACTTCAGTCGTGTCCAACTCTGTGGTAACTATATTTAATGTCCTGGGATAAATCAAAATGGAAAAGAATATAAAAAAGAATGTGTGTGTGTGTATGTATATATATATATGTGTGTGTGTATATATGTATAACCGAGTCACTGTGCTGTATAGTAGAAATTAACACAATACTGTAAGTCAACTATATTTCAATTAAAAAAATAAGTAGCAAGATAATTAATAACAATGCTAGTGATGTTTCCCTATTCCTCAAACTGTCTTCATTTTGCAAGCATTTCTCTTCATCTTAAACAGGGAGATCTAAGTAACAAGGAGACAGAGAAAAATAACCATAAGAAGAGATTTTTCCCAAGAAAGTCACCTTCCAGGCAGATTTCCTCTTCCCCAGAATTCTCATAAATGGAAATACATTTCAGACATTTTCATAAAAGAGGATGCAGAAATCTTATCTGGTAATACTAATTCCTACCAGCTCAAGTGAGTAACACCTCAAGGTGTTCCATTTAATGCAATTTCTGTCACAGTACTTTCCTACAATAAAACAAATGAGGCTCACACACATATTCTATATGGTATTTTTAGGAGAATTAGAGGGATACTGTGAATAACAATGACTTTTATTGAGTACTCACTGTATGCTAGGTACTGCTTATTTGCTTTAGTTATATTAACTCATTTAATCCTCAAACTAGCCACCTGAGATAGGTACTGTTATTATTCCCATTTTCCAGAGGGGGAACCCAAAACACTAACAAAAGTTTACATAGTAAGAGTATAGCTAGGATTTGGACCCAGTTCATGAATTTGACCAGCTGACTATACTGCTTCTCTCACAAAATCATCCCCAAACTAAAATGTATAATATGCAAGAAACATTTGCAATAACCATCTTATATTCCTTGATTTGAAAAATAATACAAAACCTGGTGACATTCTGAGCTCTCAATGGACAATAAAAATCAGAAATATACACAATAGAATGTTACTCAGCTATTAAGGAGAATGCATTTGAATCAGTTCTAATAAGGTGGGTGAAACTGGAGGGTATTATACAGACTGAAGTAAATCAGAAAGAAAAACACCAATACAGTATATTAACACATATATACAGAATTCAGAAAGATGGTAACAATGACCCTATATGCGAAACAGCAAAAGAGACACAGGTGTAAAGAACAGAGTTTTGGACTCTGTGGGAGAAGGCGAGGGTGGGATGATTTGAGAGAATAGCATTGAAACATGTATATTACCATATGTGAAATAGATCATCAGTCCAGGTTCAATGCACGAGACAGGGTGCTCAGGGCTGGTGCACTGGGATGACCCCGAGGGATGGGATGGGGAGGGAGGTGGGAGGGAGGGTCAGGATGGGGAACACATGTACACCCATGGCTGATTCATGTCAATGTATGGCAAAACCCACTACAATATTGTAAAGTAATTAGCCCCCAATTAAAATAAATAAATTTTTTAAAAATCAGTAATATAGTCAGACATTGGCCCAATTTACTAATATTATTATCAGAATATGTTTATTTATGTTTACTGTTTTCACCTAAAGCTTTCTACTTCCAGTAGCTTGAGACTCAGCTAAAACTAAAATAATCACTTCTAAAACTATCTTTACAAATAATTCAGTCTTTTCAATTCTAGAATTTGCCACTATTTGAAAAGGCAAAGTGACAGTGCTTTTAATCTATTTATTACCAAGAGACAATGTAAAGAAAAAGGAAAACAAAATCACTTCCATTATTTTCTGGAGAAAGAAAAGATCTCTGATTATTTTGTGTATAAGAGACATAACTGGTACACAGTGAAACCAGTGGTCAGGAAGAGGAAATTGTCCTGCTTTATGCCTTTCTCTGTCATCCAGCTCTCAGAATAGATATCTTTACATCTATCTAATCTTTGAATTGATTTATTAAGCTGAGTTTACAAGTTAAAGAGGAAGAGGTCCTAAGGAGATAATTATGGGAATACAAATCAAGAGAGACAACTTTGAAAGAATAGTAATTCTGCTTCTTGCAACTGACCTTAAATCCCTAGGAGGAGAACAGATCAGCTTAAAGCAACCTTTTCTCTCTATTCAGAAGTGATCGTGAATTAATTGTGCAGTTTAGCTGAACTTTGTTTTTCCTGGTATCCTAGGAGAAGATCTCTGACAGACTGGGAATTTTTGCTTGTTTGTAATGTAAACTCAATATCTAGAGGTAGTTCTTCACACCACATGGGCTCATTGGAAAGCCCCGATTCCCAAAACAAACAAAGAGAAAAAGCTGAACAAAATAATCCATCAGCAAAAGGGAAAAAGAAAATAGAATGCGTGTAAAAAAAAAAAAAAAAAAGTTTTAAATCATTTGATTTTAAATAATCCCTGAGAACATTCTGGTGACACCAGAAGTCTGATAACCATATTCAAACTTGCTCATCAATGAAGGCATATAACTCTTGTGGTTCACATGGCTTCATTACTTGCCAGGATAATAAAAGCACTTAGTGAAAAGTTTGTGTATATTTGGTATATCAACTAGTCCATGCAGTTCTAGCAAAGAGGAAGTTGGAGCATTTGATGATAAATACAGGAAGAAAAGGGGACGACAGGATGAGATGGCTGGATGGCATCACTGACTCGATGGACGTGAGTCTGAGTGAACTCTGGGAGTTGGTGATGGACAGGGAGGCCTGGCGTACTGCGATTCATGGGGTCGCAAAGAGTCGGAAACAACTGAGCGACTGAACTGAACTCCAGCACTGCTAAGTACTAACTTTGATAGTAAAAATTAGAGCTTTATAATTTTAATTTTCTCAAATGGATTATTTCCATGCATGCATGTATCGTTTTAGTTAGTTAACATTAACCTTATAATGCTAATTCTATAACTTCTTTCATTTAACCATGACAGTTTTATCCATCCATTCAACCGCTACTTATCAAGCACACATATTGAATTTGTTAGGCATATTTGAGTATGTTAGACACTGGCAAGCAAAAACAAAAAGCAAACAAAAAAATTGGTCCTTGCCCTCAAAGATCCTTATTTACAATTTTAAAACTACATTTTATTTCTTTTTAAGTATAAGTGCTATCATTGTCAATATAATAGTTCAGACAAAAATGAGTCTATAAAGGCTACTAGGACTGGATCTGCTTCCTTGAGCTTCCCTGAAACAATGCCAGAGGCATAAGAGTCACCCCAAACAAACTCCCTTTCCTGTTTTCATAGTAAGAAGATTTGCTTAATGCTTTTATAAAGAAAAATGTATTGTCATATAAAGAACAAAGGTGACAACTGAGGGAATGTTCTAGGGGTCAAGTCTTTAATATCTTGGTATGTGTATAACTGTCTCTATTTACTTTAACTTAGTGTATCATTCGGAGAAGGCAATGGCGACCCACTCCTTTACTCTTGCCTGGAAAATCCCATGGGCGGAGGAGCCTGGTAGGCTGCAGTCCATGGGGTCGCTAGGAGTCGGGCACAACTGAGCGACTTCACTTTCACTTTTCCCTTTCATGCATTGGAGAAGGAAATGGCAACCCACTCCAGTGTTCTTGCCTGGAGAATCCCAGGGACGGAGGAGCCTGGTGGGCTGCCGTCTATGGGGTCGCACAGAGTCAGACACGACTGAAGTGACTTAGCAGCAGCAGCAGCAGCAGTGTATCTTTGGCACATCGATTTATTCTTTCCAGAAACTTGGACTAAGTACCTTCTGTGTCTGAGACCTATAGTTGGTGCTGGGATCTGTACATTTGACCTTCTGGTCCTATGAGTAGAACTTACAGAAAATAAGTCACATGGATAGTGTTTAACTTATTAATGACCATATGCTCAGGATTTTAAAAAATTCAAAAGGTACTCAGTAGAATGTCGACTCCAAGAATCATATTTTCTAATGTTCTTTTCCTGAAGTTAGAAAGAATTTGGTCTAATTAAGGAGGCATGGTATTCTTTGACAATTAAAAAAAAAAGGAATCTGAATCAAAAGACACTGGAAGACATATATGGGACCAATTTGAATTTCACAAAATAAAAAGCATTTTTGCTGCCAATGTTGTTCTGAAATTATTTGCAAAATGTATTTTGTAAATGACTTATCAAAAATATTTAAACCAATCAATAAGTCAACTGAAGCTAGAAACTACACTAGCTAGTAAATTGATTTGCTATTATTATTCCTCCATACAGCAAAATAGGCACTTTCTTTTCACAGTTTAATGTTCCTATAATTGTGATAAAATTCAATTTATGTGCATACTTTATGTAATCATTTTTTTTTTTTCAAAATTATTCTTAAATGCATGGTGAATCTTATAATGAATGGTATCAGAGGTAAGGAAATATATTTAGCTGCAAGCACACTTACTTCCTTTCTTATAAACTGTATGTTTCATAATAATTGCAAATAACTTAATCAACTTTACTTTTAAATGCTTAACATTTTGCTACAAATATAATGATAAACTCTTTTCTTTCATATACTTTCCAAATCAAATCACTTGCTTTGAAAAACCTCATTACCAGAATCAGAAATTCTCTCTCAACACCTTCATTAATTCTGCTTGAAAATAAGAATGGTGTCTTATTAATCTCTACACATTTCTTGTAGGGAAAGCCATAATCTGCTATTTCTATATTGCTGGAGTCTACAATAATGCCTTAAAACAGTAAATAATTGTTGAGTGAATAAATGATATGCTGGAGGAAGAAATGTAAGAATAAAGACCTTGAATACAATGAGACCTCAATAAATATGTGTTGAATTATAATACATTGCTTATGTTGACTGACAGGTTATATTGCCATAATTCAGTGATAAATTTTAAGATCTTTCTATAGTGTTTGCCTTGATACCATAAAGAGGCAATTAATAAATGCTAATGATTTAAAATTTTATTTCAATTTTCAATTTTATATGTATCTAAAATGGATGTATTTAAGACCCTTGGTATTTCAGTCTTTTGCTCAAGCACTCCTGTCATATACTCAACAATTTTTATGATACTGTCTGTTAAAGAATGTCCCCTGAGTAACCTTTATCTTAAAGATGAATTTTTGAAGATATAAACTTCTTATGAAATACAACCTTCTCAGTAATTACTTTCTGCACATACTCTAATATTAAATTGTTTATTAATGTATCCTTGCCTTCATACTTTATCATCAGCACATCTAACCCCCAACAGCCACGAGAGCCAAACCTAGCCCTTTGTCTCTAAACTGAATTTCTCCATTTAAACTCTTAACTGGAGTCTACCATATTTGTTGTAGTTTTTACTCTACTGAGTTAAAGCAGCACATCAAATCAAAAAACTGGCTAAAAGTTTGGGCTAATATAAAGAAATATATTTTAATACAATGAATGAAAATTGAACAGTATTTTTTTCCCAGTGCTCAGTCTCAGTGATTTCTCATTAGAAATTAAAAATGTATTTGTAGACTACTTATTATCTGGTAGCAGAGACCATTTCACCAACAATATCACTTGGAGTAAAAACTGTAAGTAGGGAAAAATAGAGGATCTCAGACCAGGTCCTTGTTGTTCGTTGTTCAGTCACTCAGTCGTGTCCGACTCACAGGGACCCCATGGAATACAACATGCTAGGCTTCCCTGTTCTTCACTATCCCCAGGAGTTTGCTCAAACCCATGTCCACTGAGTTGATGATGCCATCCAACCATCCTAGAGATGTTTTCCCAGGCGAAGGCAGTGGTAAACTGTACTGCTGTGGCTGGGAGGGCAAGTTGGCTGAGAAAACGCATGGGACCAATGCTTTTGCATCTTGATCCTAAAAACTATTGAGATCAACATGTTTAGCATCTTAAAAGCTATTAGAAGTTAACATGGAGTAGAGAGATAAGAAACTGGAGAAGACTGAGTTGAAAATTGGATTTGAGGAAGTAGAAACAGTGATTTCTTCTCATTTGTGTAGTTTTGCAGTTATGGTGGGCAAAAAAATGAAATAGCTGGAGAGGAATGTGGATCAAAAGAAATTCTATAGCTCTTTAATACTGGGACTTCTCAGGTGGTACTAGTGGTAAAAAAAAAAAAAAAAAAGCCTGCCAATACAGGAGACATAAGAGATGTGGGTTCGATCCCTGGGACAGGAAGATCCCCGAGTAGGAAATGACACTCCATTCCAACATTCTTGCCTGGAAAATTCCATGGGCAGAGGAGCCAGTCCATGGGGCTGGAAGAGTCAGACATGACTGAGTACAGCTTCAATATATACAATACATTATGTGATTAAAATGTATTGATGCTGTTTTCAGACTGAGTGAATTATATGACATAATTCCTTGAAGAAGAAATTGTAGTATTGTAGTATCAGGGCCAAATCAAATGGCTTCATAAACATTGTCAAGAATTTTGTATATAATATTTTGAGCTTAGGGTAAGGGTAGGCCATTTAAGTTCAGGCCCGAGGAACTTATTATCTAGTGGGGGAGAGAGGGATCAATCAAATGTCTCAAAGAAATATGAAACTGCAACTACAATGGATACTAAAAATAGATCTACGATGCTGTGGGAACATATAATAAGAGGGCTTTATATCACAGAAGTAGGTTCCCATGAAAAAATTGACAGGTCGAGGATAAGGGAAGAGGGGAGGAAATCAGACTGTAATCAGTAGGCTGAGCAGGAGCGTAGACCCTGTGAGAGTGAGAGCAGGCCTTCTATGAAGAGCTGAAAGGTCAAGGTGACTAAAATACCGAGGACAGTGAGCAACACTGTATATGCTGAAAGCTAAAGTGTTAGTTGCTCAGTCATATCTGACTCTGCAACCCCATGGACTATAGCCTCTGTCCATGGGATTCTCCAGACAAGATTTCTGGAGTGAGTTGCCATTCCCTTCTCCACAGGAACTGAACCTGGGTCTCCTGCATTGCAGGCGGATTCTATACCATCTGAGCCACCAGGGAAGCCCGTATATGCTAAGGGTTATCCTTATCCTAAGAACAGTGGGAAATCATTTAAGTACTTAAAGCAGAAGTGGGGTCTTTCATTCTTTTACTTTTTAAAAAAGAGCCCTCAATGGAATCTGGAGAATGGATGAATGGATTGAGGTCAGAGAGGTCAACTGGATACAGATTGATCTGTTTTGGAACTTTTATAACTATAGAACACAGAAGATGTTAGCTTGGGGCAAGTTGACAGATTTTTAAATGAGGAAGCAGGTGATTTAGAGGAAAGTTTTAATAGTTAGAAAGTAAAAGGATGGTGACATATGGGTTATGGATATTAGACATAATCTTGATATTTATACAGTTGTTCAGGACATTCACAATGAATCAAGCAATCAATCAATAAAGATTTACTGAGTGCCCACTATGACAACAATCCATCATTCCTTCTACGGAAGGCTTGAAATTATTTATGCATTAGAAATAGAGATCAGATTCTAGACATTGTTTATCTCAATTGTTTTTGACATGCTAAAAAGAAACAAGCCATTGTTGATGAATATCCATTGTGTCCTAGGGATCTGGGGACAAACACCGCATTCAGAAGCTGTAAGAGGCTTATCCAAAAGGGATGACAAAATCATCTCTACCCAGCACAGCCTGCACAACCATGGTGCAAGCAGATGAAAGTTGCAGTTGGCAGAAAACTCATCAAGGGTAAATCATCCACACAACTGCAAGACTCAAACAACACTCTCACCTCCTCCTGACACAGGAGAACTAGTAAACCAAGTCACACATATCATAAGTCCCACTCTTAATGACTGAGGAGCAGTGACAGCATTGACCTTGGGGAGGCCTGGCCAGCATTGGACAAACACCAATGAGAGAGACTGATTTGAAAATATTACAAAGATAAGCTTTCATATTTCTCTCCTCCAGTTCTCTGGGAAAGACGGCTGAGACTTCACATTAAGTCTAACGAGTCTTACAGCACAAGAATTCTATTCTCAGCATCACTATTGATTATAGTAGCTGTGGAAGTCTGCTTAGAAAGACACATTTTTCATTAGTCAAACTATTACCTGACACATGAGGAAATAAATTTTTTCTTTGATTCTGTTTTTTTCCACTGTTAACTGAATATATTTAAGAAAAAAAAATACAGTGAGGAAGACAAGTTTCACACTCGATGCTGGAAGAACGAGCTATGAATACGGATTCTACCGTTTGTAAACTGTGCTATCCTGAAAGATATTTTAATTTTTTCAAATCTCAGTATACTATCTACCTCACAAGGCTGTTCAGATAAGGGAAGGTAACAAATATAAAAATACTTGATGGGGCACTTAGTAGGTGCTCATGAAACGTTAGCTGAAACTTACCAAGACTCCATCACCTCTGCCCCTAGAGTAATATCCACTCACAGAAGATTCTTAGCCTTCATTCCAATAGCAACAGGACCCCACCATCCATCTATATCAACACTTCTTTTTATAACTCTGTATGGATACTAATTAAAACAGATTCCTTCATCAAATGATTTCTACCTATCTTTTTAGAATTTTCTACATAGATCCTACTATGAATTCTATAGGCTTCTCTACCATATGTTCTACTTCTTATGCTTATGAAGATTGTGTTATCTAAGTTTAAGAAAATGAAGATTTCATATAAATTATCATTTGGTGAAGGAAGCAAAATAACACAGAATATTTCCTGGCTTCTTTCAGGCTGAACTGCTGTAGCTTTAATAACTTCTGCACTGCAGTGATTATGAAACTAATGCATATTTTTAAATGTTAACTCAGAGTGTCAGACGTTTACTTATATTTGGCAAAATCTTAGGAAGAACAAGTTTGAGGGCTACACAATAACGTGGGCTGTTAGACATATTTTCTGTTATTCACATTTTGTGAAAAGTCTTTAGCCTCTAATCATTTTTTATCAAAATTGTTGTAATATCTACTTTCTGAGAGGTGTGAAATCAGAAATAAGAACTTGCTGTTAATGTTAATTACAGGAGCAAGTTGAAATGTATTTTAACAAAAGCATGAGATATTGAAAGTCAAATAATTCCTTAGAGACTTTAAGCTTCACTTAACAGGCAGAGGGATCTAGAATAAAATTTGTGGAATTAATAATCCATGTTATAGAGAGAAAGAATCTTGCATCTCACAAGCACAGACAATGATCTGATTAGCTTCCCTTTTCTCTCTAGTCACTCCGGAAAATGTCTTATTCATGGAAGCAAATGGAAAGATGCTTCAAGATATCACACAGCTTCTTTACAGCCAAAAACATGACTCCATTCCCCACACATCACCTCTCAGTGTAACACAATTAACCTTAAGAAAATTAAAATAAGCTCTTTAGAACTAGTATGTATAATCATCAGTGTTTGTGGGTTTTTGTTTTTTTTTTTCCTTTTTCCATCTAAAAACCTGAGCAACGCTAAATGACGGGTTTTATATTTAGAAGTGAATATCCCTCACTGGAAGACAGAACATAATCTTTTGCAGTTCATCTTGTTTTTTTCTTATCCACATTCCCCAAATAGCCCTTCAAGTTTCAGAACCCCTCTTTTCTAATGAATTGTAGTATCCAAACCAGCTATTTTGGGTTTTTGGTTTTCTTTTTTTTAAGTGAGAAAATTAGCTTATTCATGAAGCACATTCTTTTAAAAAGATTAAGATGCAGACACTGATGGGCTTAATGGTATTTTATCAGGGCAAATTAGGAAAGGCATTCAGAGTTGCAGCCCCCTTGATGAGCATCCGCTTACGTACTCTCATTACTTCTGTTTATTCCATACGGATACCTGTTCCTGGCAAGTGATCCACTTCGTGAATTTCTTGCCAAAATTCACACCAGATATTTTGTTGTATAACTTAACTACCCAGAATAAATCTTTGACGTGAAGGTTGTCATAGGAGACTATGAAATAATACGAGTAGGAACATTTATATAAAGCATATTTCTTCCCGGAAGTTTGATCTCTTTTTGAGCTCAGTGCCTCTGACAGGAAGGAGGCAGCAGGAAGCAACTTATCAAATCAAAGACTTGTGGATCATCTCTAGTGCAAATGTCAAAATCCCTCAAAATTGTTTTGTAAAATGACTGATGCCCCACATATCCCAGGTAACTAACAAGGCAGTACTTTCACATCTGACCTGAATAGTAGAGTTGCCTGACTGACCCAGATTGTCACAGAATTAAGGGCAGAGGACAGTGGATGATTCATCTAGGTTCCTGAAGCGGAGGGGGTGGGGGAATACCTGTGTTTTGAGATATATGATACCAGGTAATGAGTACTTTACTTTTAGTGGAGAAAAACTAGTGCGCCTCACAGTAAGAAGCCTAATTTATCCTTCAGTGTTTTCCTTAGCCTGCTGTGCTACCTGCATTTTTCTGATTTCATCAGGTAGAAGGTTATTTCAATAGACATTTAGCAAAGCTTTAACCCATTATATCATCTATGTGACCTATTTTTCAATAGAGCAATAGCGTAACATTTCAGCCACCTTGAAGAGTGGAGGTTCCGGCTGCTTCATTCTGCTCTCTGAGATGCTCCCTGGAGTAGAGATAGCACAGCAAAACTACTGCTGCTGCTGCTAAATCGCTTCAATGGTGTCCGACTCTGTGCAACCCCATAGACGGCAGCCCACCAGGCTCCCCCATCCCTGGGATTTTCCAGGCAAGAACACTGGAGTGGGTTGCCATTTCCTTCTCCAATGCATGAAAGTGAAAAGTGAAAGTGAAGTCACTCAGGCATGTCAGCCTCTTAGCGACCCCATGGACTGAAGGCTACCAGGCTCCTCCATCCATGTGATTTTCCAGGTAAGAGTACTGGACTGGGGTGCCATTGCCTTCTCCCAGCAAAACTGAGGACACTCAAAACATTGGGCTACCCACCACCCATTCATTGAATACCTTGGCCCCAGTCTTTATATCAAAGTCTCTTCTTCCTAAGTCCAAACCTCCAGGAACTTTCAGCTGCTCAAGTGCTCTGCTCCTGAGGAATGCCAGTTGAAACAGAAAGTTATGAAGTCCGTCATAAAAGTGCCATTGCTTTTTTATTACAAGCTACAGGGATTACTCATCAAGCCTTCCCAGTCACTTTCATCCAATCAATCAACAGCAGGCTTTTTAAGCAGACACTGGAGGGAACCACTTATGGTGTGGAGGGAAATTCTGTTAGCTAATCAGAGCCTTTCTTTTCTCCCTTGTTTTTTTTCTTCATATCTCCCCTACTCCCCTTCACCCCCTTTTTCCCCAGTCCTCCAAGTCTGACCCTGTTTGGTGAAAATTTTTTCCTGATTTATAGATACAAATTAAAGGCAAGTGACTTCATTAGATTCTTAACTCTGCCTGTCATATTGCTGTTGATCTGTTTTTGTATGTCTTGGTTATTTCAATTGTCAGCCATAATAGTAACAGGAGCATGTTTTAATATAGTGTCAAATATTCTCCTGGCAAGCTTTTATCCTGCTACTACATCCTTGTGATTCTTTCAGTTTCCAAAAAACAGCCAAAATGACAAAATATTTTTTATTTTGTTTTTGTTATATAGGCCACCAGTTATGAACAAATTTAGGTAATCAGCAAGCTTGTTTTCATGTGAAAATGTACACACACACACAGGTTAAGTTCACTCAGAGGCAGGCTAAGTTTTAATTCTCCTTTCATTCATGTTGGCCTTAAAGTGGTTGAAATTAATTCCAACCACCCTTTCCCCACCCCATTGGATGGGTTTTACACCCTTTGATGGTGTTGTTTGGGCTTTTCTCTCACATGCTAATGAGGCATTCACTTTAGCTGCCACAACTTCATATAATCCCTGGGCAATTCTCACACTTCCTAATGACCTCTTCTTTAGAGAGCAGTGAATCCTGGAGGAAAGGGGGCGAGGGAAGTGAATGACTGGGCTAGTGTAGACCTATCCTGAAAATAGATTCACTCTGGAAGAGTAACAGTTGCTGAAGAAGAGAGTCCTTGCTACCGGTCACGTACAGACTGTCCACACTGTACCCAGAGCAAACCACTGTAAATTTCCTGCAGCCTGGTTAATCATCGAGTGGGGATTTCAGGGGGAAAAAAGGAAACCTATCTCCTGGGAGCCTTGCCTTTTATCCAATGGATATTCCTTTAATATGGATTTTACAAATGTCCTAAGATCATGGCACCCCACTCCAGTACTCTTGCCTGGAAAATCCCATGGACGGAGAAGCCTAGTAGGCTGCAGTCCATGGGGTCGCTAAAGAGTCGGATACGACTGAGCGTCTTCACTTTCACTTTTCACTTTCCTGCATTGGAGAAGGAAATGGCAACCCACTCCAGTGTTCTTGCCTGGAGAATCCCAGGGACAGGGGAGCCTGGTGGGCTGCCATCTATGGGGTCCCACAGAGTCGGACACGACTGAAGGGACTAAGCAGTAGCAGCAGCAGCAAAGACCAAACTACTGTAGCTCTTGCTTCTTCACAATCATGGGTGAAAAGCCCTGATTAAGCTGGGTAAAAGGTGAAATACGGGAAAAAAGCTCACCTTTCTATACCAGGGAAGTGAATACATTTTCCACATAGTCTCCTGAGGCTCTCAAGACCTTCACTAGTGGCCATTCCTTCCTCAAGCAGCTTTTGGAAAATACCTAGTTGGAGGTATAGCCTCTCCAGTGGAGAAACTGAAGCCCAAACTGAAGATGCTGAAGCAGAAGTTTCCATAATAGATGCACGTTAGCTTGGGCATGTTCAGTCGCTCAGTTGTGTCCGACTTTTTGTGACCCCAAGGACTGTAGCCCGCTAGGCTCCTCTGTCCATGGGAATTCTCCAGGCAAGATTACCGGAGTGGGTGGCCATTTCCCCCTCCAGAGGACCTTCCCAACCCAGGGCTAGAACACGCATCTGCATCTCTTGTGTCTCCTGCATTGGAGGATTCTTTACCACTGAGCCACGGGGAAGTCCACTGCACATTAGCATCACCTTCAAAAGCTCTCCATGCCCACACTTCACCCCAGGCCAATTAAATCAGGACCACTGGGATTTGAGGCCCAGGAACTGGCATTTTTTTCATGCATGATTCCAATGAACAGCCAGGTTTAAACTGCAAACCAAAGCAAGAACAAGTACTGACAACCAAGGGCACAGAGACACAAGAGCTGGCTCTGCTGCTGAGAGCACCTCTGCTCAACACTGTCCATGTAACATCTCTCTTGTCGGAACACGTTTCCTAGATCTAGAGTGAGAAAATCCTTACACTTGGCTACTCATCTTTACACAATTCTGTTTTCTAATCTTTCTTGTACCTTATAAGTGGATCCTTAGAAGACTGAGCTGTGAGTGACTGTCATCAGGGTGGCGTGATCCTTACTTTGTCTTTCAAAAAGGCAACCGTAATCAGTGGTAACCACTGCATAGGAAAACGTTTTTAAAATAATAATTAGAATTTCTTAACAATCATCCATGTTTTCCCTTATGTATTCTCCGTCTAAATTGACTCCATCTCTTCCATCCATGAGTTGTGTTGAGTTCAGTCCCTCAGTCGTGTCCAGCTCTTTGTGACCCCAAGGACTGCAGCATGCCAGGCCTCCCTGTCCATCACCAACTCCCAGAGTTTACTCAAACTCATGTCCACTGAGTCAGTGATGCCATCCAACCATCTCATCCTCTGCCGTCCCCTTCTTCTCCCACCTTCAATCTTTCCCAGCATCAGGGTCTTTTCCAATGAGTCAGTTCTTCCCATCAGGTGGCCAAACTATTGGAGTTTCAGCTTCAACATCAGTCCTTCCAATGAATATTCAAGACTGATTTCCTTTAGGATGGACTGGTTGGATCTCTTTGCAGTCCAAGGGACTCTCAAGAGTCTTCTCCAACACCACAGTTCAAAAGCATTAATTCTTCAGTGCTCAGCCTTCTTTATAGTCTAGCTCTCACATCCATACATGACTACTGGAAAAACCACAGCTTTGACTAGATGGATCTTTGTTGGCAAAGTAATGTCTCTGCTTTTTAATATGCTGTCTAGGTTGGTCACAGCTTTTCTTCCAAGGAAGAAATGTCTTTCAATTTCATGGCTGCAGTCACTATCTGCAGTGATTTTTGGAGAAATAAAGTCCATCAACTGTTTCCATTGTTTACCCATCTATTTGCCATGAAGTGATGGGACCAGATGCCATGATCTTAATTTTCTGAATGTTGAGCTTTAAGCCAACTTTTTCACTCTCCTCTTTCACTTTCATTAAGAGGTTCTTCCATCCATAAATATCCCCAGTTTCTAAAAAAATTATATCGGAAATTCTTTCTGGGGCTGCATATTTCTTCAACTCTCTGCTCTCGTTTTACCTTTATGATTAAACATAAGAGCAGAGTTACGTAGTCTTTCCATTTACTATCTCCACTTAGTGTCACAATTCATTACCCTGCAGCTTTCTGCCATGTAATTTTTGTCCCCACCACTCTAATGAATGATGTCTTTAGTCCTAGATTCACAATGAACTCATCCAGTGAGCACCAGTCCAGCAACTTCTCCTAGTTGTAAAACTTGGAACACTTAGAACATGGCATTGCTTTAAAGTGCCTTTTAAACCATCCTCATCACCCTGGCTTCTTTTCCCTTTTTTTTTTTCTGGCCACACCAAACAGCATGTGGGATTTTAGAGGTATTGAACCTGTACCCCTTGCATTGGCAGCTCAGAGTCTTAACCGCTGGACTTAACCGAGGGAAGTCCCCCAGTTTGTTTTCTACTGCTGTGTCATCTTTTCCTGATTTTGTCCCCTTCGAGCAACATTTTACCATGTTCTTTCTTCCGTTCTCTTTTCTTTTGGTACCAAGAAATGCAAAACTAAGGTCTACAATATTTTTACCTTTGTGTGTGCACATTTTTCTGGCCAAGGAGATACAGAACTGTCATCATATTCTGCAAGAATTTCATAACTCAAGCAGGGCAAAGAACTCATAATAACCTCACTCCATCAGGAATCGTATTGACTCCTATGGCAGCAACTATCAACTTCTAAGCTGGCAACTTCTGGTACTGAACTTCTCCTCTCCCTTCCAAATGCCAGGTGTACATTTCCAGTGTCTGCCAGGCACTTCTACAGGATGTACACGTAACCCCTCAGAAGAATCACAGCCTATCTCATCAAAGAGCACCTCATGACTTCCCTTTGTCTTTTCATGGAAGCCTTATGTTCCCAAATGCCCAGTTACACGGTCTTGGAAACTTAAAAAGTTTTGTGCCCACATCTTAAATCAAAAAATCCAGTTGGTTCTATTCCCAAATGACCTTTTGAATCCAATCCTCTTTCCCACGTCTTCACTTACCATGCTGTTTCAGGATGTTGTTTTAAGTACCATATCACTAGAGTCTCTAACTTGTCTGATTCCCCAGCTTAGTTTGTCCCAGGATCACCATCCTACATTCAACTTTCAAGTTAATTTTCCTAAATTTCCACTCCATTTATGTTTTCCCCTGCTTAAAGCTTCCAGCAGCTCCCAGTTTCCTACTGAGTTATTTAAGCCTTCAAGCTCCTTCACTGGGTGGTCCTAATTTACATTTCCATGCTCGTCTTCTAATTCCCTTCAACATTTGACAACTCTTCATTCTCAAAAGACGGTCTGTATTTCCATTACTTATATTACGCTCAGGACAAAATATATATTCTCCCATCACTTATTTCAAATATCCTACTCATCCCTCAAAGTTTATCTCAAATGCAGCCTTCATGAAATATGTTCAAACCTCTGAGCAAAATACAAAATATCTTATTTCTTGGCCAAATAGAAAAAAAAAAAATCACAAAAAGCCACTTAAATCTAATGTCACCCAATCCAAAATAAGTTTCTTTTTAATCCCCAGGCTTCCTACATGCTCCTTTCCACGTGTTTCTGCAACCATTTTTAGCAGCACTTACTTACTTCCTTGTATGGTAATTCTCATGTATAAATCTTTATATGTATTTTCATGTATAAATCCTTTACCAGCTTTTCAATACTCAAGGGTACATAACTTTTCTTTTTCACCTCTTTATCCTCTAAAGTTAGCTCACTATCAAGCACATAGGGGGATACACAATTAATCTTAAATATCTCTCAACTATGTTTTTAGCAAATGCCCTGTTTATATTGGTTAGTTGTAAAATTAATATTCAGAGCTTCTTAATTTCTCCCCACTATGATCTTGTATGTTATTTGACAGCAGACTCCATCTTATTCACCACATTCTCAATAATATCTGCTGAAATTAAGTGAATGATTCAGGTTAATTGAGAAAACTCAGGATTTGTCAGCATTGGGAACTGCATTAATCTAGTTAGGTCTCAGTCCTAATTTCAATCCTTTCAACTCTCTTACTTTCTGGTTCCCATGTCAACTGCTTGTGGCAAGTGAGGAAAAATAATTTTCCTCTATACATCTAGGTTTTTGGCTAAGACCTCCCACCACCAAATAAAAAGACAGATTAATAGGAGAAAAACAGAAGTTTAATAATATGTTTACTCTCTCGGATACATAGGAGATACCCAGGAAAACTGAGTAAATCCTTGAAATGGGCCAAGTCACCACTTTAAACACTATTCATAGGCAAAAAATGAAAGACGGTATTAGGGGAGGACTAGTTACGGGAGGTTACCAGGAAAAGCACAATCAATATGGATAAGGTTGTTATACAGATCTTAATTAGTTACCTTCTTTACTGATAAAGAGTTTCTGGAGATTTAGAATCATCCTTCTCTTCCTGGTAGAAGGTTGGAGACCCCCTTATAAGTGGACATTTCCCTTATAAATGTAAACGTTTCTTATAAGAAGATAACTTCTATTCAGTTTTCCAAGCTCCTCCCATGTCTTCGATTTCTTAAAAATAACCCATTCAAAATGATCAATATAACAAAGATGCATATTTCATGGTGCCATGTTTTGTTCCCTTTCACTCACCAGCTTCCCAAAATTCCAATGCTTGATTCACTTCTCTCAGTTTATTAGCCCTGTGTTAACCCTACTGGGCTTCCCTGGTGGCTCAGACAGTAAAAAAAAAAAAAAAATCTGCTTGCAATGCAGGGGACCCGGGTTCAATCCCTGGGTCAGGAAGATCCTTTGGAGAAGGGAATAGCAACTCACTCCAGGATTCTTGGCTGGAAAATCCCATGGACAGAGGAGCCTGGTGAGCACAGTCCAATTGGCTACAAGCCAATTGTTTTGGGATTTTTGTTGCTACTGTTTTTGTTTTTATTTGATTTGCTTGCTTTTTCCCATCCCTGAATAAAATCTCAGCCAGGCTGTAGAGATTTTCTAATCAATTGTAGGTAACAGAATATCTCATCTCTTCTAAAGAGCATCCCTTCCCGTCCAGTGTGAAATCAATTAGGCAAATAGAAGGCTTCTTCCTTCCTCCTGCTCAAGACTGTTGATGCAGAAGAGGCCTGCTGGGGAGGAGGAACTGCAGTTAGCGCCTGTGGCATCTTCCTGCTCTGCTTCCTCCCTCCTTCCGTAGATACTGTCTTGGCCCTTCCATAGCTGGGCTGAGGTAGAGGATGTAGGGAAAAGAGACAAACAGGCAATAAAAATCTATCTTGGCAAGTGCATTGTGATTTGGCATCAGCTTCTTCTGTGAAGAACATTTACCCAAAGGTGACTTATGGTCACATTTGCAGTTTCCACTGAAGACTGCTGCCTTGCCTACCCTCCCCTGACTTGACAATGGAGGTCACAGCTTCCTGGATGTGGCAGTGTCTTTCCCCCAGATGTCACCTCATCCCAAATGATGGTTTGAAGCAGGGTTCCTTGTAAGCAGATGATGGGCAGGTTCCCTTTTTAGGGAACATATCTCATATGTGGGAAATAATAAACTACCCCAGCAGTAGCAGAAAGACAACTATCTCTCAAAGCATCCCATGGTCCTGTTGTTTTACCAGCTCCAACCAGGCCCTTAACCTTTGACTATGTCCCCAAAACTCTAGAGGGCTCTAATCAAACTTTCTGGTTATCTCAAATGCATTTTTTTTCACTTGGCTTATAACATGCAGAAGCACCCAAGCTTGCGGGTATATTGAAAGTGGTCAACACGCTGACAACCAACAACACTCTAAAACAAGGCCTCTTCATCAAGGTCTCTGAGATCAATTTGACAACCCTCATATACTCAAGAAAACTGGTGAACTAAGAGTTACAAAACTAATTTCACAATCCTTCAGCATGTCTTACATAGGTAAATTACTAGCTATAACACTGCTACCAGCTTCAGGGCTGAAGCTGAAGTGGAATACAAATAGCCCCAACTGTTACAATGTTCTATGTCCCTACTGAGATCACTTACCTCAAAAACTGGGTCTCTGAATCTCAGCTGAGTACTCAGCACAATCCATCCATTCCCTTAACTGTTTTTGCTCATCTTGGTCTGCACTTCTATAGTTTTTCCAAAGTTTCTCCTCTTTACTTACCTGTTATCATCTGCACCCATGGCAGGGGATCTTGTCTCCTATTTCATCTGGAAAACTTGCACCACCAAGGATAATTCCTCTCAATTGTCCACTTACGTCAAAACGTACCTAAAACGAACCCATTTTTGCCTTTTTCTCCCCAATGTCAGAGAGTGAGGTTTCCAATCTCACGTCTGAAACCAAAGCATCCACTTTTTCAAGTTTCTCTGCTTCTCATTTCCTTTATGTCTTCCGGCCATGTCTTTTACATGCCGTCTGCTTCGAGGCTGATTCCTGAGACAAGGGCTTTTCTCACCCTATACACTTTTCTCTTTTAAAATTATACTGGAGTATAATTTACTTACACTATTTTGCTAACTTCTGCTGTAAAGCGAAGTGATATAGTTATATAAATATATATATATATTCTTTTTATATTCTTTTACAGTATGGTTTATCACAAGATATTTAAGGTTCCCTGTGCTATACAACCGGAGAAGGCAATGGCACCCCACTCCAGTACTCTTGCCTGGAAAATCCCATGGATGGAGGAGCCTGGTAGGCTGCAGTCCACGGGGTCACTAAGAGTCAGATATGACTGAGCGACTTCACTTTCACTTTTCACTTTCATGCATTGGAGAAGGAAATGGCAATCCACTCCAGTGTTCTTGCCTGGAGAATCCCAGGAACGGGGGAGCCTGGTGGGCTGCCGTCTATGGGGTCACACAGAGTCGGACACGACTGAAGCGACTTAGCAATGTGCTATACAACAGGACATTGTTGTTTTATACACCTTTTTAAAATAATCACATTTGTGTTTTTCATGTCAACTACTGTCTCTACACCAATGACCGAAATCTTCATTTCTTCACCTATAGACCTGGATTTTTCACGTGGACATCTCACAGACAACTCAAACTCATTGTCCAAAACTCAATCTACTCTCTCCCAAAAACTATGCTCCTTCTCCATGGTTCAAAACCACCATCCACCTGGTCTCTCAAACAAGAAATGTATAAATCAACCATGACTTCTATCTGCAACACCTTCTATTTAATCATCTTCTAAGAGATTTTTATCTCACAATTTTTTTAATACTTTTTCCCTTCTAGCCATCTTTCAGTTCAGTCACTCAGTTGTGTCCGACTCTTTACGACCCCGACCCCATGAATCGCAGCACGCCAGGCCTCCCTGTCCATCACTAACTCCTGGAGTTCACTCAGACTCACATCCATCAAGTCAGTGATGCCATCCAGCCATCTCATCCTCTGTCATCCCCTTCTCCTCCTGCCCCCAATCCCTCCCAGCATCAGCGTCTTTTCCAATGAGTCAACTCTGCATCAGGTGGCCAAAGTACTGGAGTTTCAGCTTCAGCATCATTCCTTCCAAAGAAATCCCAGGGCTGATCTCCTTCAGAATGGACTGGTTGGATCTCCTTGAAGTCCAAGGGACTCTCAAGAGTCTTCTCCAACACCACAGTTCAAAAGCATCAATTCTTCGGCGCTCAGCCTTCTTCACAGTCCAACTCTCACATCCATACATGACCACTGGAAAAACCGTAGCCTTGACTAGACAGACCTTTGTTGGCAAAGTAATGTCTCTGCTTTTCAATATGCTATCTAGGTTGGTCATAACTTTTCTTCCAAGGAGTAAGCGTCTTTTAATTTCATGGCTGCAGTCATCATCTGCAGTGATTTTGGAGCCCAAAAAAATAAAGTCTGACACTGTTTCCACTGTTTCCATATCTATTTCCCATGAAGTGATGGGACCCGATGCCATGATCATCGTTTTCTGAATGTTGAGCTTGAAGCCAACTTTTTCACTCTCCTCTTTCACTTTCATCAAGAGGCTTTTGAGTTCCTCTTCACTTTCTGCCATAAGGATGGTGTCATCTGCATATCTGAGGTTATTGATATTTCTCCCGGCAATCTTAATTCCAGCTTGTTCTTCTTCCAGTCCAGCATTTCTCATGATGTACTCTGCATATAAGTTAAATAAGCAGGGTGACAATATACAGCCTTGACGTACTCCTTTTCCTATTTGGAACCAGTCTGTTGTTCCATGTCCAGTTCTAACTGTTGCTTCCTGACCTGCATATAGATTTCTCAAGAGGCAGATCAGGTGGTCTGGTATTCCCATCCCTTTCAGAATTTCCCACAGTTTATTGTGATCCACACAGTCAAAGGCTTTGGCATAGTCAATAAAGCAGGAATAGATGTTTTTCTGGAACTCTCTTGCTTTTTCCATGATCCAGCAGATGTTGGCAATTTGACCTCTGGTTCCTCTGCCTTTTCTAAAACCAGCTTGAACATCAGGAAGTTCACGGTTCACATATTGCTGAAGGCTGGCTTGGAGAATTTTGAGCATTACTTTACTAGCATGTGAGATGAGTGCAATTGTGCAGTAGTTTGAACACTCTTTGGCATTGCCTTACCTCCCCTAAACTATACCTATATTATTTCTAACCTAGTCAACTACAACAGCCTCCTAACTTGTCTACTTGCACTGAAGTTTTATTCTCCTCAAAAGGCAGTGTATCAATCTACTGTTGTAGACCATGTTATGCCAAATGCAGACACTTGAAACAGCAAGCACTTATGTCACAGTTTCTGCAGGTTAAGTGCATGGTGTCGGCTCATGGTCTCCCCACAGTCACATTCAGAGTCATTTGAAAGCTTAACCAGGACTGGAAGATCCACTTCATAGATGATGATCTCACAGGGCTACTGGCAGAAAGCCTTAGTGCCTCACCATGTGGGCCTCTCCTGGGGCTTCCCAACTGTCCTTACAACAGGGCAGCTTACTTTTCTAGAACCAGGGAATTTATTACAACTGCAAATCTATCAAATCTATCACCTTTCCTACTAGAGATCTAAAAGATCTCTCTATAACCCACAGGCTACACTCAAATTTCCCTTACGTTGTTTCCAAGACTCTCGAGGATGGAACGCTAAATGTATCTACAACTTCAGTTCCCATCACTCTTCTTTATATAATGTCTTCTGAAAATACTAAATTGTTTCTTGTTCCCTAAACACGATATTGTATTTTGATCCCAAGACTTTTCTCAGGCTACGATTTCTGCACAAAATTTCCTGCCCTTTGTAACAGATTATATTTATTTGGACCCAACTTACCCATCACCTATTCTAGAAAGCCTTCTTAGAAATATGCCTCCCAACCCCAGGCTCAGGACTCACCTGCTGCTGCTGCTGCTGCTAAGTCACTTCAGTTGTGTCCGACTCTGTGCGACCCCATAGACAGCAGCCCACCTACTTTCCTATTATTATTGTTAAATTTACTGTTATCTATTATAATCACTTAGGCATATTCCCTGTATATGAATAGGATGTAAACTTGCTTACGGTATCAAATTACTTATCTGTGTCCCTTTAAAATTTTTGCTGCTATAATGGTTCCTAAAATCTCACTGTGTATCTCTGTATTGATGACATACTTCATTCTCAGGGCTTCCTGAAGAACCAAGAGTACAATCCAGGTGGGCTGGCATTTTCTGAAGAGATGAATCATCTTTCCTGGAAAGATACTACCTTCCTCAAGTAGGATTTATAGACCTAGGCCAGCCTCCGCACAGAACCAGAAGTGGTGAGCCATGCTCAGTTACAAGTCTTTAAGCAAAACACCACATTCCTGATTCTAGAATGTTTTTTGTCTGCCTGAATTGGCAGCTTCAAGACAACCAGAAGGTAAAACTCAAGTAATCCTAGGCTGAGAACCAGAAAAATAAACCCAAGTGTAGTGAGAGCTAATATCCTACCAGTGCTCTAGCAAAGTAGTACTACCAACAGATAGAACTGGGCTTAATGTGTCCTGGGTGGGCTTGCAAATGGGCTTAGGAATGAAGATGAACTATTATGATCAATGTTCTGCAACCATTATCCTAAAGAGTTATCCTCTAAATACAGTAATGAGTACATTGATTTCTTGTCAAGTTTGGTTTCCCCATTTTCTGGGTAGACACATAAATCTCAAGAAAAAATAAGGAAACCAAGATTCTTCTTGATGAAGGAAACACTGTATTTATTTCAAATTTTTCCATAGATTGAGATGTCTCAGAATTTTCCCTCTGACATACATTGAAGGAATAAAAACTCCCAAAATAATACTTTTTAATGTTGAGATTTAAATTCTCTTTAGTTGAAAAATGATACTTATTCTGGTAATTCTTTTAATTATCAGAAAGATATGAGAGATAAGTATTAAAAAAACAGAAGTAGCAATAAATACAGTCTCATATAGCAAAAGAAAGATACAACTGCATTAAGTATGGTAGTGTTCCATTAGGAAGGAAAAAACAAACTCTTAAGCCTTAGGCTTTTTTTTCAAGCTAATGCTCTCAACAGAAGCTATATGGATTTCATCAATATGTTTATACGATTTCAAGCCAAGAAATTCTGTAAAGATTATCAAAGTATCTGATGTAGCTTCTGGCAAGGAATAAAGTACATCTCACAAGGACCTTGAAAAAAATGTTTGTTAGAAGGGTTTCTGATTTTATCAAGAAGATTTAGCTTAAAATATGAAGAGGAGAAAAAAATATCCCAATAAAAGATTGAATAGCATAGAAAACAATATATAATAACATAAACTAACATCAAGGAGGAAATAACCAAGTAACTCTTACAAAAAAAATAGCAGGATGTGCGGAATGGGAAAACTATATCTTCAAATCAATAAACCAAAGCAGAGAGAATAAATCTAACAAACATAATACATTTTCTTTTGAGACAGTTACAATCTCATAGGTATATTTTAATTTCAATAGTGTCACTAATGATGAGAATATGCAAGTTAAGAGGAATATTAATACTTCGTTGGAAAAGATTTAAATGGGTCAGAGATCAGTTTCTCTTCTAAGAAAATATAGACAATCACTAACAATCACGGACATAATGGTGGAAAAGTCGCAAAATTTACTTGAGTAAACACAGAAGTGGCAGAAATGCTATTATGTGTTGGGCAAAAATGTAGGTAATATATTTAGATGAACTATACAAAGTTTTTTAATAAATCCTTGCACAGAGGTGGGATAAAGTAATGACAAAGAGGTAGTGTTTATCTTTTCATCTGCTGGAAATCTTTTGGTCAAAATCAGAGTGTCTAATACAACCATGCCTTGATTTTGGTCACAACAGCAGACTTCAACTGGCATCCTTAATCTCAGACAGTTCCTAAGCCAATCTTAGTTGGAGAAGATCATATATCTGTTAAATTCAGTAGCCCACTGTTGACAACCCGCTGAAGCCCTAGGTATCTTGCCTGCTTACTACCCCTGTGCTGTGCTGTGCTTAGTCTCTCAGTCATGTCTGACTCTCTGAGACCCTATGGATTGTAGCCCATCAGGCTCCTCTGTGGGGATTTTCCAGGCCAGAATACTGGAGTGGGTTGCCATGCCCTCCTCCAGGGGATCTTCCCAACTCAGGGATTGAACCTAAGTCTATTGAACGCAGGCAGGTTCTTTACCATCTGAGCCACCAGGGAAGTCCAAGAATACTGGAGCGGGTAGCCATTCCCTTCTCCAGGGGACCTTATGGACCCAGGAATCGAACCGGGGTCTCCTGCATTACAGGCAGATTTTTTTTTTTACCAGCTGAGCTACCAAGGAAGCCCTACAATCCCTGAGTCTTCCCCAACCCTTGTGCATTTTCTCATTAATATGACTTGACTTTTCACTTAATCACTAAATACCAGTAGAGGGCTCCAAGTGGGACAAGATTCCTGGCTTAAGCACTAACCAGTGAGCACCCTGACACCTTATACAACTATGTATGTGGGAGTTTCAGTCCTAGAACCCTAGATGTCTAGTTGCCATCCATGCCCTGCTTAAAACTGAGACACCAATCACATGACACTCCTTGGAATCATCGGAGATGCCATCCCCCTCACTGGACCAAACCATGCTTTGCAGTTTCAGATTTCTCTCTTGGCCCAATGGCCTCTGCTGAGGTCAAGCACATTTTGTCACCCAGCCTATACAAGACATGTCACTTGCTCCTAATTTGCTCTTTTAGAAGACCACAGAAAAATAAAATATTTTTCTGAAAACAAAGGAATCATAAAAGAAAATTGCTAGGATCTTTATCAACACTAACACTGTACTATTCTATACTTTTAAGTTTGGCTGAAAAGGAAGAACTCACTGGGGAATTGATGCGTGACTCTAGAGAAGGTAAATATGTTAGCTAGCTAGATAAATAAACTCTAATCTAGAAAAGACTGTTTCTGAAATTTCAGAGAAATAGCAGAAGACCTTTAGATGGAAAAATGGCTCACTAGGGATGAAAAATCTAAAATTAAATTATGACTGTACAATTTTAAATAACCTCATAAGAATAAAACTATTAAAATGAATTATTGTTGCTGAGGAGAGAGCTGTCCAAAATAGTCCAGGGCCCTATATTTCCCAAAAAGGAGGCTGGTAAATGAATTTTAATGTATGTAACAGAATACTTTGAAACAAAATGATGTATGCAAATATTGCATGCTATGGAAAAAGATTTTTATAAATTAAAAAGGCAGGATAGAAATATGAATTGGCCCTAACTAAAGAATACATATGCATAAAAAATGAAGCATGTTAAAATTTGAATCATTATTATTATCATTTCTGTGGTGGAACAGAAGTTGATTTCTATTTTTTATTTTATTCTTCATATTGGTTTCTAGTTTTTAAAATTTCTTCAGTAAAGATTCCTTTTATTAGCAGGGGGTACATGAATGTACAAAATGTGGAAAAAGGAGCCCCCAACTACAAATGGAGTACAAAAGAATGGTACAAACATTTAAAAAGCAGTATCAGGAATGCAGAAGCAATAACTCTGGCTATGAAAAATGCTAAGGAAAATGAAAAGAATTTTAGAAGCTATGTTTAAAACAAGAAGAAAAGAATGAACTCTAGCCATTTCTCCAAACAGAGCAGATCATATTAACATTGCTTCTTTTTCTGTGTCAAAGCAAATCTTCACAGTAAAAAATAGCACATGGCTAAGAGATGGGATTCCAGGGCTGTTAAGAATACTGTCAGGATGCACCTAACTCTTAAGTGATTTCACATCTCCAAATGAAGTCTCTCAGTCGTGTCCGACTGTTTGCAACCCCATAGACTGTAGCCTTCCAGGCTCCTCCATCAGTGGGATTTTCCAGGCAAGAATGCTGGAGTGGGTTGCTGTTTCCTTCTCCATCATATCTCCAAGCTCAAGAAATTTTACTGTCTAGAAGGAATTTACAGATCTCATCACCACAGCTCAGACATCATCTCGGAGAAATCACAGCAATTAGGAAAAGTGAGAAAAGTCTGGAAATGGACAAATATATAACCATTTATCCAACAAGGGCATAAAGAGATGTTATCAAAACTATATGTAGTTATCTTAACATTGTTTGAGAAGAGACCTTTAAGGAGATTTTGATCCCTTAGAGGGTAAGTCAGAATATTTGTAGTATAAGGCAAATGTAGTTAAATGTAAAATGTAGTTAGCAGCTTGCTGCTGCTGCTGCTGCTAAGTCGCTTCAGTCGTGTCCGACTCTGTGCGACCCCATAGACGGCAGCCCACCAGGCTCCGCCGTCCCTGGGATTCTCCAGGCAACAACACTGGAATGGGTTGCCATTTCCTTCTCCAATGCATGAAAGTGAAAAGTGAAAGTGAAGTCACTCAGTCCTGTCTGACTCTTAGCGACCCCATGGACTGCAGCCCACCAGGCTCCTCCATCCATGGGATTTTCCAGGCAAGAGTACTGGAGTGGGGTGCCATTGCCTTCTCCAAGTTAGCAGCTTAATGTCCTATCAAAGCTGAAAAGAATATGGTATGATTCCCAAACTCCTTTCTAATTCTGAAATTCCAGGGTAAACACCAGTTTTCCTGATCTCACACAGCATTTGGAAGCCTGTTATCACTGTAAGCAAAGGTGGATGAACACAGACTACAGAAACACAAGCTAGAGGAACATGGTAATGGATGGATAAATGCCCCACATCATACTGATTAATGTATCATGTAACCCTTAATTCATTCCCTCTCTAGAGTGATTTGCCGTGAGACTCTAATCTCTTGGCTAACCATTTTATATGATCAGAATAACAAATACATAGATGGCAGGCATATAATATCTATAGAGGGTAATTTGCAGAAAGATGTTTAATTAATTTGGATTCTCAAAGATTTCGATAATGATATAACAAAGTTAAAAGAATATACACACATACACATACATATTTTAATTAAATATAAAGAAATGTGCCTTTTTAAAACATAGGTTTTGGAAAATATAGGATGAAGTAACTTTACTGTTAGTATCTCCCATAGAAGAAGGCCTAAAGATTTTAGCTATCTGCATGGTCAGTAAAAGCAAAAGTATGATCCAGTTCGTAGGGGATCACATTGAACTATCCAGAGGAATGGAGGAAAGAGGGGGAAGTGCCAGGCAATTAGCCAAGTCCTACTTCACCCACACAGGCAAATGGACACAGCGAACAGCCAGTATATTTAAAAAGAAGATAAATATCTTTGTTGTTTACAGTAGACTAGGAAGAAAATAGAATGGTGCTGGCTGCCAGTTGCCCACTCCCCATGCCTGCTCTCCCCTCACCTGTATCCTTGATCCCTTCCATCGGAAACTGGATCTTCTCTTCTGGTTTCTCATGGTTCATACACTATTAACTCATTAGTCCCAAAACCTACCCAGAGAAGTTCTTATCTGTTTATTCAAGTGACTTATTTTGCTGAGGAAGACAAAGTTACCTAAAAATAAGAATCAAACTCTTTTGGTGGTTAGACCAGGTTAACCAGTGCAGACATCTTTATCTCTATAATTTATTTACTCAGAGCCACACATTTAAAACAAAATACATTCAATGGGAACTTTCTGTTACATGGTAAGATAATCACAGGTTCAGATGTTCACAGGATAGGATAATTACAAGATAGTATTTTTTTTTAATTTTTAAAATTAAAAATAGACTTTCTAATGGAAAATGAACTTGCAGAGCAAGGAAGGCAGTGGTTCCCCAGTCCTCACTGCTCAGCTACTGTTCTGAACAGATCTGCTCACTATACTTAGGGCTTCCCAGGTGTTGCAATGGTAGAGAATCCACCTCCCAATGTAGAAGACACAGGAGACACGGGTTAGATCCCTGGGTAAGGAAGATCCCCTGGAGGAGGGCATGGCAACCCACTCCAGTATTCTTGCCTGGGAAATCCCATGGACAGAGGAGTCTGCGGGCTACAGTTTATGGGGTTGCAAAAAGCCATACACGACTTAGCAACTGAGCAAGCACATTTTGAAAGCTATATGAGGTTCTAGAAATAAATCATCATGATGACCAAGCACATTGGAGCCACAAAGCATGAGGATTGCTGAAGAAGCTACAGTCCATTTAGAAGAAAAGATTTAGGAGGAATATCATAATTGACATAACACATTTTAAGACTCTTGTGTATTTGCTATTAGCTTTATTCAGAAGATCTCCAAAAGGATGAATAGTATTAATAAACAGAACATATGGGAAAGTTGTAAAGAACAATCTTCAGACAATATGGTCTACTTGACTAATTATAAACTATAAATCTCCAAGATTTAGTCCTAAAAGTATAAGCTGATGGATAAGACAACGAATAGAACAGGCTAGCCTCTATTCTCCCAAATTTCACCTTCCCCTAAAAGTTCTTTTCTACTTCTTTTCAGCTGCCTCCACTATGAAAGCTTCAGGTGGTCTTTTCCCAATTTAATACATCCTACTTTAAGTCACAGTATTGAATGAAGTCCTTTTTCCTTAGTATATTTAAACAGATTAAAGCTTTTAATAAGACTTTGTTAAATACTAAATGGTTGCAGAGGAAGAATGATCATAGAGAGTACAAGAGTCGAAGATCTGCATAATTAAGAAGCCCGAGGTGCTGGGCTCGTGCAGCTGGCCTGTTCTCAGAGCTCCCTGAACCCTCCCACTAGACATGCTCTGAGGAGTTGGCTACACCTGAACCACCACAGACAAACAAGTTCTCACGTCTCTCTCTTTGACCTCTCATAACTTCTAAGTCCTGGCCTGCCTCTGTGTAGTGGGCGCTAATGTACCACCGCCTTTGGCAGCCCAGAGAAACAAAATACTCTCTCCTCTCTACCCAAGGTCTTTCTTCCTATTTTCCAGTGCAATGCACAATGTAGATCCAATATTCAATTATATCTTTGGGCAGCACAATTAGCATAGCATTTGTATAGCAGGAAGAGCACGCCCACACAGTAAACAGGATGTGCTCTCCTCACAGTATCTTCATCAGTTAGAGCTGTGACAAAATCATACAGCAAGCTCTCCTTTACAGAAAGCTTTACAACAGAAGTTATACGCCCCACAATTCATTATATCAAGGGGAATCTCCACACTGGCCAAGAGGATTCAGCCATGTAGATTAATTCTAATATTCCTAAGATGAAAAGACATTCTATCTCATTTGCATTTCCTTTTTCTCTGGATATTTCATACCATGTCACATTCAGTTCAGTCGCTCAGTCATGTCCGACCCTTTTCGACCCCATGAACCGCAGCACGCCAGGCCTCCCTGTCCATCACCAACTCCCAGAGTTCGCCCAAACCCATGTCCATCGAGTCGGTGATGCCATCCAGCCATCTCATCTTCTGTCGTCCCCTTCTCCTCCTGCCCTCAATTAATGGAATTCAATAGAAAGAATATGACATTAATGTGTCCTACCATCAATTAGTAATGAATATGCTCTTTTTTTAATGTGTCTATATTATTTATGAATGGCTCCATTTTTATTTTAGGGAAGTTTTTGGTGGCCAGGGGAGTAGAGTAGGTGGGGAATTCATGCCAACAGCAGCTGGCAAGCGTGAATGAATGGAGCAATGGCCCAACATTTAACATATGCCTGAAGAAATATTATAAATTCTCTGTAGACATTTGAATTCTGGACTAATATCTTACCTCTGAGGTTTCCTGATTTGAAACCTATCTTCTCTTTACACTTTTCTATCTCCACGATTTCAACAAGCATAGACACACTGACAAAGGTGAATTAATGTAGAACTATCCCTGCAATTCAAAGAACAAACAACCCATTTGAAAGCATAAACTTAACTTGGTTTCATAAGAAAATGTTCCTATGATAAGTAGGCAGTGTGTAACATTCACAAGTAACAGCAAAGCAAGCCACACAGATCAGTGCCACTGCCTCAAGTTGACAGTACACACCAATGAGCTCACAGCCTCAGCACTTAGTTTATTAATTCTAACCCAGAAGTCCAGTATCTTTGAAAGGAAAACAACTTCAGGAATTTTTAATAACCAGACTGACTAGGTAAGCAGTTTTCACACTTAACCAGAGCATTTGCAGAGCACAGAGTATAACATCAATATATAGATACTTGGATACACATGTACACCTATCTTTGTATACATATACATATTTCCCTGGTGGCTCAGAGGTGAAAGTGTCTGTCTGCAATGCGGGAGACCTGGGTTCGATCCTGGGTTGGGAAGATCCCCTGGAGAAGGAAATGGCAACCCACTCCAGTACTCTTGCCTGGAGAATCCCATGGACGGAGGAGCCTGGTGGGCTACAGTCCATGGGGTCACAAAGAGTCAGACATGACTGAGCAACTTCACTTCACTTCACATACATAAATGATATCTATCTATATATGTATAGATATCTCATATACATCAGGATCTGGTGTCACAAAAAAGCAAAAATGTAACAGAACTAACATGTAATGCATGCCATAAACATGAATATATTGCATTTGCATTTTATATGAAAGCCATTACAAAATTAAATAGTCCACAGCTTATAGGGGTTGCAAGCCTATGTACTAAATGCTGTTGCTGTTTTAGTCACTCAGTCATGTCCAACGCTTTGTGATCCTAAGGACTGTAGCCAACCAGGCTCCTCTGTGAGATTTTTCAGGCAAGAATACTGGAGTGGGTTGCCATTTCCTCCTCCAGGGAATCTTTCAGACCAGGGGATCAAACTCATGTCTCCTGCTTGGCAGGCAGATTCTTTACCATTGAGACACTTGCGAAGCCCCTAGTACCCAATAAGATAAAATAAAATACAAAGAAAAGTAATGACCACTGGATTCAAGATAGTACATACTTAAGAGAAACTCTGCTTATTCTTTTTTGCTTTGGATTCTGCTTTAGTTTATATTTGCATTCTTTTTTGTTTCGGGAGGATTGTGGTGGAGCAGTGATGAGGAAGAGGAAGTCAAAGGCATACTGTCATGAAGTAGAAAATCACACGGCACATCTAGAAACCGAACTGAGTTCAATTTTCACCTGAAAAGAGCTGAATTCTTTATTCTCTGACTACATTTTCGGTCACTCATCAAGTATTCTTTATCATTCATTCAACCACTGTTGACTGACTTCTTGCAATGTGCCCAGAGAATGAGATGGTTCCAAGGAACCTTTCCTTCTCTCAAAAGACTTAGAGAAAGAGAGAGAAAGAGGACAGTTATGTAAAAAATGAGGTTCCAGCGTGATAAGAACTACAGTAGAGGTGAGTGAGATTACAGCATACAGGAGACACAGCTAAGACTAGAGTCAGTGTCATGAAGGCCTCCTGGAGGATGTGACTATTAAGCTTCTTTTTGAAGACTGAGTTGGCCAAATAGAGAAGGAAAGTCAATATTCCAGGTGGATGAGGAGCTAGTGGGCCAAAGAGCAGAGAGTGCAATTTAATAGGAAGAGGACTTTGGTTTGAGGCAGAGTCAAACAAGAGATAAAGTGGAGAAAAAGAGATTGTTTGTACTTCTCATGCTGAGTGGTTTAATTCTTATGCACAAAGCATCAACGTATTAGAGGAGGTAGCATTTTCAGATTTGCATTTAAAAACCATTCTGGGTAGCAGTTTAGAAAAATGGATTATAAGGAGGGAAGCCTGATGTCAGGGAGACTCTGAAGTTACCTGAAGAAATGATGGGACTTGAACTGATGATGGCCATGGAGACTTATGACAGCCAAGAGATTGAAGAAATATTCCTCTACTGTAAAGGAACTTTAATGACCAAGTAGCCAGAAATTGGTAGGGAGAGGAGAAGAAGGGGTCAATGACCCAAGTGCCTGTATAGTCTTGCCATCTCATTTACTGAGATGGAAAGTGTAGGAAGAAATGGTGATCTGGAGAAGGGAAAGGTAACAAATTTGCTTTGAGATATGTTGACATCACAGTGCCTGCCCATGGAACACACAAATGAAGATGGATGCCAGGGAATTATACAAACCAGTTGGAAGCTTAAAAGAAATGTCTACTGATTT
Organism: Bos indicus x Bos taurus; assembly: GCF_003369695.1. Lineage (NCBI taxonomy): Eukaryota > Metazoa > Chordata > Mammalia > Artiodactyla > Bovidae > Bos > Bos indicus x Bos taurus. The sequence goes on from NC_040079.1 coordinate 85,886,011, forward strand.
GGGGACATCAGCCCACAGGGTATCACTGATTGCATGAAGTCTTCAATAGGTGTTGTGTGAGAGGTAGGTGGCCGGAGACTGAACACAGAGCACACAACCTCTTGCCTAAGAGAAGCCCAAAGAGATGGGAAGACAGCCAGGAGACATGATGTCACTGATACCAAAGGAGGGGATTGTGCAAAGGACCTGCTTGGTGCAGGCATGGTACCAGAGACTGTAGTGATTCACCTGAGAAGTAAAAGTCTCCACTCTGAAGGAGGTCAAAAAGAAAGCATACACATATTAAATCATAATACAGGATAGAAAGTGACAGATACTGTTTAAAAAAAAAATTCAGATCAGTGCTCAGGAGCTCAGAGGAGGGAGCAGCCATTTCCATTTCAAACACAGAAGTGACACTACAGTGGCTGTTGTATGTAACACATGGTCATAGTTTTTTTATGGTATTTTTTTAGTTTATATGGTATTTTTCAGATCTTTACTAACCACTCCTTTTTTTTTTCAGAAATCTTCTTTATCATAGCTGAAAATAATCTCTCCCTCCTTTGAAGACCTAAATACTGCATCTAAATTATGATATGTACCACATTCTCTTTGCAATGGAATTGCTGTTTTCTTATGCCTTTTACCAGATTGTAAAGCTCTCTGTGGCCCCAAACTCTGTCTTACTTTTCCTTGGGACCGCTCTCCCCATCCCCAGTGCCTGGACCAGCCCCCACAGGACGACAGTCTTGCTCTGTCACTCAGTCCTGGATTCAAAACCCATCGCAGCCACCTGTTCAGCTACTAGCTTCTTGACAATTCACAAATGATTAATGCCCACTAGGGCATAGTTTTCTCAACTGAAAGTAGAAATAAAATATTCCACGAAGGGCTATTGTGAGCATTAAGTATAATGATGTTTCTAAAACTACTCAGGAAATTATTTGGCACACAGTAAAGATTCAGTAATGGTTTGTTTTATTTCAATGTACGGTACATAACAAATAAATGCTTACAGAACTAACAAATACCTGAATGAATGATCATGGCAACCAGTTTCCATTCCTAATAGATTTCTGATTCTTTTCAATTTTTGAAATGTTACAACCTATTATAGCTAGGCCTTCTCTACATCCAGAATATCCTTTTCCATCAAAATGTTGCTTCAGATTTCTAGAACTTTTGCCTCCAGCTACCCTCCTTCTCCTTAGCAGTATCAGAAATATACTGTGCAGTGGACTGATTTTGTTTAGCAAAATTTCTTACTAGTATGAAAACAGAAAATATGGTGTTAGTGCTTTTCATCAGAGAATCAACTATGAATAATATTCGATTCTTCAAGAATTTGAGGTCTTTTAGATGTTGCTTATTATTTGTCTTCCTGTGCAAAAGACCTAAGCCAGGCAGCCAGGTTTTAAATCCCAGCTCTGCTTTCCAATGTTGTGTTAGTTTCTGCTCTACAACAAAACAAATCAGCTCTGTGTATACACGTATACTGTTCTTCGTGAGCACCCCTCCCTATCCCCAATCCCATCCTTCTAGGTCAGCACAAAGTACGGAACTGAGCTGGGTGCTGCACAGCAGCTTCCCACTAGCTGTCTAGGTTACACACGGTACTGTATGTATCTCAGTGCCACTCTTCCAATTCAGCCTGCCCTCACTTTCTAGTTTTGTGATGTTGGATAATGTATTAGTCATCTCTAGCCTCAGTTTTCTCATCTGTTAAATGGCAATAACCTACATCAGAGAGGTGCTATGAGGATTAACCAAGCATGTGTTTACAGCACTTACCACAAAGTAAATATAACATAGATGTTACTATTTATTTCCTATGCATTCACGCAGACTTTGCTACTCAGTGTTTTCTATTCATGTTACAGATAGGTTCAATTTCTCACTATTTTAAATACCTCAATTGGCTTGTACGCGCAGCATGTTTTCTAGCCTCAATTAATATACTGCAGAAAACAAAATAGAAAGTGGTTTAAGGTTTATTGAATGATCTGAAGATTTCTCCAAGTACTAATTAAAGCAGCAAAGACAGTTGGTATGACACATTGTTTCCTCAAAAGCGTTCTTAAATAAAGCTTGGAGAACATAATAAACATGTTTTTCTTGTTTTCTTGGTGTTATTTCATATTACCAGTAAAGATTATACAGCTCAGTTTTAATCAGAAGTAAAATAAGACTATGGAGATAAAGTGTCATCGGTCAGAAAAAAGCAGAGCACGCCCTGGTGTCCTTTCAAGGGCCCCAAACAAGCCTTGCTGTTCTCTGCCCTCGCCCTTCCCTCTGTCTGTGTCAGATAGATCTAGATACACAACCTACTGTGTCACCTGGGCTAGTTAATTATCCTAAGTCTTAGTTTCTTTATCTACAAAATTGAGAACAACTACTTCAAAGACTGCTGTGAGGATTAAATGAGAGAATACAGTTAAATCCCTGAGCACCATACCTGGCAAATAATGAATGCTTAATATACATAGCTTAAAAATAATAACCCTCAGTTTGAACAAAGAACAAGATAGACTAGCTATACCAGACTAACCCTCATACTATAAACAATTAAAATTCTGGACATAATATAAAGACACACGGATTGCAGTCCCTGAGGAGCAACTAAAGCAAGCAGCAAACTGAGAGGCTATAAACCTAAAGAAGAGCTGTACTTCCTGTGGCTGTTTTCCCTGTAGACTCTTACAGGCTGCACTGGCAGGGGATAAAGCTGAGTAGGGGAAATGCTGAGGAGGGGAAGAAGGGACCTTGCTTCACGGAAGAAACCAAAGTTAGAGTGCAAGGCTGCCAGAGAGGCTGGAGGTTACGGGGCAAAATCCAAGAAAGAAGAGAGTCCAGAAGGAGGGCCCAAAATACGGCTGCAAATTTTTCTCTAGTGGTACACAGGGAGGACTCCAAGAAACCCAACACAAAGCAACAGCTGGGGCAAAAGGGAGAGCAGATATTCTAGAAACGTCTCGTGCTGGAAAAACAGAAATTAGTCTCTTTAAGTCCCTCCAAATGGAGAGGCAGGGTTAATATATTAAAATTTGCCTTGTTGAACCCATAAAGCCTTCCCTAAAGTAGGGCAAAGGCAGGCATCTAAGAGACTGACCCAAAGGCAGTACATTTGACTGGCCAAAGAAAACTTGATGCTTAACTCAATGTCTGTGAAGTTCAGTGTTCATTCAAAACCAAGGCTTGCTAAAAACAGAAGAAAACCACCAGAAGCCAAAAGAAACATAAAAAAATTGAAATAGATGTCCCGGTGTTTCAGATATTAAAGTTATCTGAAGGGGATTTTAAAATAGCCATGCTTAATATGTTAATAATAAATAAAGAGATGGACAGATGATTTCAGCAGAAATCTAAAATCCCTAAGGCTCAAGCTGAAATTTCACAACTGAAGATATAAAAATTGAAATCAAGAATTTAACTGATGGGTTCAGTAACATATTAGAGATAGCACAGTAGATAATTTAGTGAACTAAATACATGACAAGAAAAAGTGCTCAAATTAATGCCTATAAAATAAAAAAGGATAGAAAACATAAGGAAAAATAAGAATAACAAAGGATTCAATGAAAAGGTCTGGCATACACGTCATCTGAGCATTTGAAGTAGAAGAGACAGAATAATAAAACTTAAACACCTGAAAAATTTTTCCCAGGAATTTTCCAAAATTAATGTAAAGTGTCTAACTGTACATTTAAGATTCAACAATTGTACAAGCAGTCAGTAGGACAAATGTGAATAAAGCCATACTTAGGCACATTGTAGTTAACACTATTAAAAATGAAGGCAACGAGAACATGAGAAAAGTACAAGACAGAAACTAACACTGACATCTGACTCTGCCACAGGAAAATGCAGAAATCAAACAGCAATGGACTGACATTTAAAATGCTGAAAGAAATGTATTGCCTAGAGTTCTGCACCTCTCAAAATTATTTTTCAAAAAATGAAGACAAAATAAAACTATTTTTAGAATATTAAAAACTGAAAGGTGTTTTGCAGGCAGATCTGCATTACAAAATACTGACAGGACTTTTGAGACTGAAGGAAAATGATCTCAGAGAAACATATAACGTCAGGAGGCAGTGCAAAAAAAGGATTTATGGGTTAAAAAAAATAGTGCATATTGACTATTAAAAACATATACAATTCACACTTGAACAACAAGGTCTGAACTGTTGAAGTCTACTTATCAGTAGATTTTTTTCAGTAAATACATAACTACAATACTATGTGATTAGGTGTTGGTTGAAATCTCAGAACGTAGATATGGAGGGCAGAGCATAAAGTTATCCCTGGATTTTTCAGGTGCACAGGGGGTTGGCACCCCTAACCCACAAGTTGTTCAAGAGTCAACTGTGTATTTTGTCAGTTTGAGGAACTGACAAAATATAGATGTAACATGTTCAAGCAGTAGTAAAAGTATACTGTAGTCAGTAATGGAAACACTCAAAAGAGCACTAAAAGAATGCAAAAGTTAAACTCTTAAAGGAATTATAAAATGGATTAATAATGAAGAATGATAAACTGATGAATATAAGTGAAGCCAAAAAAGGAGGGAGAAAAGGACCAGTAGTACAAACAGTGTGGAAAACGAAACAGTCACTTAAAGGAGTCAAGTCAGTGGTTATAGTTAATGTAAATGGACTCAACTTTTCAATTAAAATACAAAATTTGTCACACTAAATAAAAAGCAAAATGGAGGCATATCCTCTTTATAAAAGAAACTTTAAATGAATGGACATATTGTAAAGTAAAAGCACGAAAGTATGAAAATAGGTATACCATGTAAATATTAAACAAAAGAAAAATGATATGGCTATATTAATATTGGACATAGATCTCAACTAGAATAATAAGATATAAAGATGTGCTTTTCAATGTAATAAAAGGGTCAAGTCCATAGGAAACTATAAATTTTAAAGTACATAAACTATAAAGTTATAAATTTGTAAATACACAATAGCATAAATTTCAAAGTACATAAGGCAAAAGCTGACAAAACTAAAGAACATACAAATCCACAATCATAGAGGCAACTTCAATACATTATTTCAGTCACTAATAAGAAAGCAGACAAAGGAATCAATTCAACATAGAGAAGTTAAGAACATTATTAACTAACTTGACCTAATCTGGGTTATAGAACACTACACCCAACAAATGTAGAATGAATATATATATATACACATATTTATATATACATATATGTGTATGTATAAAGACACGTACAATATATAATATAATATATACTATATATAATAACTTATTTAAAGACAGACTTTTTTGATTAAAATGAGGATCTTGTCTTTATGTTCACAAAGTGTTAAGAAATAGAAAGCTATAAGTCAGTCTTTCCAAGAATCTGGTGTCCCAAGATACAGTGTTGAACAATTAATTCTGTTTGTATTTATTCAAAACCTTGAATTCTTAGAATTTAATTCTGAATCAGCTCTATTATCTTCATCCCAACAGGCATACATTTCAGCTACAATATACAGAAAGTTACCACTAAGCTTCTGAGATTTTAAAAAAAGAGGTGGGAGGAGAACCAATAAATAGATAATTCATTTATTCTAAAATTAGTCCCATTTCAGACAAATGCCATCCTATTATAAGACTGAATAAACTAATGAAACATAGCAGAAAAATTAATTACAAATAGTAAGAGCCCAGGGATAAACTTATAATGGAAAAAGGAATGTTATTTCTTATTTTTTCCTCAGGAAAGTTGTTGCTTGCCACATAACTTTGACTTTGAAAGTTTTGAAGCAAAATAACTCTTCTGGGGTACCATAAAGTTAATATTTTACACTTATTTAGAGAAAAAGTTTCTGACAAATATTTTTGCATTGTACAAATAAAATCTGAAGAAGTTATAAGATACTAGCCAAAAAGAGTCAATGAATAGTGACAAGATATAACTTTTGAAATAAAAGCTTCTGATTTGTAAAAATTAGCAGTGAAAATTCACCCACAAACAGGTCTCTAGATGGGTCTTATAATAGATATTAGAAAATCTGAAACAAATTTATTTAGCTTTTTATAAGAAATCCATCACTAACCTATTTTTTTAATAAAAGCCATTATATGTTTGCTCATAAATAATTTTTTAAACATCTCCTCAGACTTATACCTTGCAAATTCATCACACATTCATTTAAAAATTATCCATGAAGTATATTCCATGTTCTAGGATTAAGCCAGGTGCTGTAGTTAAAAATAGTGAGTCAGAAGGACTTTATTATGAGTAAAGTGAATAAAAATGACAGTAAGTTATGGAAGTACATCAAAGGAGAAACAAGTTTGTGAAACATAAGCTAACAACAGCAGGCAAGAGACCTGTTTTAGATGGAGGGTCACAGGAGCCCTCACCAGTGTATTAACGTTTGAAGGAAGAGAGTCCCAGGCAGAGAGGATCAGGCCTCACTGGAGTCAGGAAAGAAACTAGAGAGGCAAGAGAACTCCCTGGAGCTATGGAGGTCCAGTGGTTAGGACTCGGAGCTCTCACTGCAAGGGTCCAGTTTCAGTCCCTGGCTGGGGAACTAAGATGCCACAAGGCACTGCCAAAAAAATAATAATAATAATAATTAGAGAGTCAAGGAACTGAAAGTCCATGGGACATGGAGTGAGGGGAAGAGCAGACTGGAGTGAGTCATCATTCAGAAAATTAAAGTAGACAGATTCAAAATATAGATTTTTGTGGGTAGATTCACCATTCTTGCTGATTTACTACAAACAGGGGGTAAGGGACAGGCCGAAAACAAGGATAAACTCGTAAATGTTTGCCTTGGGCAACCAGGTAGATAGTGGCACCACGTACTGGCATAGGAAGGCTGGATGTTGGGAAAGGACAACTTTGCAGAGTGGGGATCAAGAGCCTTACGGTGAACGTGAAAAATTTTCCTAAAAATTATTGCACTTAAGAACAAGAAGGCTTGGGTGAGAAGCTTAAAGAGTGGAATTTGCATATATAAAAGGAGAAGTCATTCTGAGGATTTCAGAAGACTTGACCTTGTTCCTTCCCGTAGATGTATACTATGCCCTTTTGTGAAACAGACGCTTTGGTCAAATACCTCAACATTTTGAAAGAATTAGGAAATGGTGTTAAACTCTTCCAGGAATGGAATCCACCTTGGGACTTCCCTAGTGGCTCATACAGTAAAGAATACACCTGCCATGCAGAAGACCTGGGTTTGATCCCTGGGTCAGGAAGATCACCTGGAAAAAGGAACGGCAACCCACTCCAGGATTCTTGCTGGAGAATCCCATGGACAGAGGAGCCTGGTGGGCTGCAGTCCATGCAGTGGCCAAGAGTTGGGCATGACTGAGCGACTAACACTTTCACACTTTAGAGAAGAGATTAAACACTAAGGAAAAGGATGAAAACAAGGCTGTAGGATCGTACCTGAAATATCTGTACCATATTTATTTAAATGTATAAAGTATGTGGGCAGGACACACTCATTCAAACAACTATATCTGTAAGTCCACTTCATTTGCATACCAGCATGTATTTTAAAGGGGATTTTCCTCTTTCCTTATGGCAAAAGGGAAAAACTGCCTTCTACGAAATTCTAAGATTTTGAAGTTATTATAAAGATGAAACTTCTCAGGGGAAGCAGTTTTGACCTGCATGATTCCCTGCAGTATTCCTAGAATATTAGATGGTTACTGCCTTTTCTTGTCCTTAAAACCTCAAGTATTTTACTATTCTCATTTCCTTTCCCATCTGAGAGCTCTGAAACTAAAGCTGGGAAAGGAATGAACATCAAAAAAAATCCTTTATTCTCAAAAATTGATCAGCTAGAGGAAAGGAAGAAAGTAAAATGCTAAGTCAAAAACCATCCTAACATGTAAGGTGCCTTTCTTAAGTGCAAAAATTCCTGTCATTTTCCTGGATTATGTGTATATTTTAAATAGTGTTTCACACTGGGGTTTATTATGTGAGTTTTGTTTGTTTCTATATCCATTTTGCCAAGTTTCTTAATGTGTAATTTTCATGAATCTAAGTAGCAGTTATTTATATCTTCTACTATAATAAACTACTGATTCATATAATATTAACTATTACATTAATTGAGTGTGTATACTATAGACTGGAACACTGTTCAGCAGTATTTCATATACTGTTTTCTTTAATTCTTATAGCTACCCAATGAAGTAGGCATTATTAATCATTTCACTTTATAGACACAGATAAACAGCTATTAAATCATTTGATCAAGATTAAATTATGCATCTAATAAACAGCTAGTTCCTTATTCACCATACTTACTGCTGTTCAATTAGACTTTGGACATAATGTATTTAGAACACTAAATATATTTTTAACACTGGCCTACAAAAAAGATAGTAAGATGAATCTATTATGTAAATCATTATTCTAAATCGTATGTGGCCAAATTGAATTGTCTTTTTTATGTTCTACTGATTAAGATCATAAAGCATTCTCCCAATTGAGAAAAGTTTCTCTCATCCATATATATGGTATATATATTCATCAAATTATTGAGAACACACTATGTATTAGAGGCACTTAGCATATTTCAATAAATAAAAGAGACAAAGCTCCCTACCTTCTGGCAGCTTACACTCTAATGGAGGAAGATGCATAAGAAACATATAACCTAGCTTAACAGAAAATTAAAATATGGTGACAAGTGCCTTGGAAACAGAAAAAACAAAATGTCAGCAGAAAGTCATCAGTACTGCTATGGCACAGGGTCTGGTAGAGGGGGTTGCAATTTAAACAGGGTGGTCAGGATCAGCCTCACTGAGATACTCAAGAACAATTACCAGCAAGAACTTTATTCTTGCTCATTGTTCTCCAAATAATAATACATAACAATAATCTGACTGCAGTGTTTCTGTTTTTAATGCTACTAATTATCTTTTTGGACTTTGGCCACGTCATGCGAAGAGTTGACTCATTGGAAAAGACTGATGCTGGAAGGGATTGGGGGCAGGAGGAGAAGGGGACGACAGAGGATGAGATGGCTGGATGGCATCACCGACTCGATGGATGTGAGTCTGGGTGAACTCTGGGAGTTGGTGATGGACAGGGAGGCCTAGCGTGCTGCGATTCATAGGGTCACAAAGAGTTGGACACAACTGAGCGACTGATATGCAGATGACACCACCCTTATGGCAGAAAGTGAAGAGGAACTAAAAAGCCTCTTGATGAAAGTGAAAGTGGAGAGTGAAAAAGTTGGCTTAAAGCTCAACATTCAGAAAACGAAGATCATGGCATCCAGTCCAACCACTTCATGGGAAATAGATGGGGAAACAGTGGAAACAGTGTCAGACTTTATTTTTCTGGGCTCCAAAATCACTGCGGATGGTGACTGCAGCCATGAAATTAAAAGACGCTTACTCCTTGGAAGGAAAGTTATGACCAACCTAGATAGCATGTTCAAAAGCAGAGACATTACTTTGCCAACAAAAGTTCGTCTAGTCAAGGCTATGGTTTTTCCTGTGGTCATGTATGGATGTGAGAGTTGGACTGTGAAGAAGGCTGAGCGCCGAAGAATTGATGCTTTTGAACTGTGGTGTTGGAGAAGACTCTTGAGAGTCCCTTGGACTGCAAGGAGATCCAACCAGTCCATTCTGAAGGAGATCAGCCCTGGGATTTCTTTGGAAGGAATGATGCTGAAGCTGAAACTCCAGTACTTTGGCCACCTCATGCGAAGAGTTGACTCATTGGAAAAGACTCTGATGCTGGGAGGGATTGGGGGCAGGAGGAGAAGGGGACGACAGAGGAAGAGATGGCTGGATGGCATCACTGACTCGATGGACATGAGTCTCAGTGAACTCCGGGAGTTGGTAATGGACAGGGAGGCCTGGCGTGCTGCAATTCATGGGGTTGCAAAGAGTCGGACACGACTGAGTGACTGATCTGATCTGATCTGAGAGACTGAACCGAACTGAACTGAATTATCTTATTGAATAAATCCAACACATATAGAATTAGGACAGAAACTGTCATCTCATAAAGGAAATAAGGCTCTGTATGTGTGCAACCCCGTAGACGGCAGCCCGCCAGGCTCCGCCATCCTTGAGATTCTTCAGGCAAGAACACTGGAGTGGGTTGCCATTTCCTTTTCCAATGCATGAAAGTGAAAAGTGAAAATGAAGTCACTCAGTCGTGTCTGACTCTTCTCGACCACATGGACTGTAGCCCACCAGGCTCCTCCGTCCATGGGATTTTCCAGGCAAGAGTACTGGAGTGGGGTGCCATTGCCTTCTCCGATGATTAAGGAACTGATGCTTTCTTTTTAAAGCAATTTATTGTCAGTTGAGTAATGCGTTGTAACATCACAGAGTAAAACAATGTTAAAGTCAGAGCTTTAGTTCTTGAAACGCTTGAATCTGAACTTTCTAATTTAGCGGAATGGGAGTATCTTTACCAATTCCATGGAAAATTCTGCCAAATATTGTATGTGTATATACACCTGCACACATATTTAAACATCAGATGGATAGAATAAATGTGTTAACTATGTAAAACATATACGTAATTATGAATGTTTGTTAAATACTGATTTGCCTGATTATTGCACAGAGACATTGACTTTAGCACCTAAGGAAATTTGCCAAAGACTCACAGATCATGTATCAAATTACCATATCTTATACGGATCTCTTAATTTTCTCTGAAAATGCTGCTCTTCCTCTACTGCCATTTCCCAGTCCCCCAAACAAACAAATAGATCCTTCTGTTTATCACACCCCTCACCTGTTTGGCATGTCTTGTTTCTTCCTCCAAGCCAAATGTAAGGTACAATCACGCACTTCCCACCTTCCTCACCACCACTCAGCACCATCCTCCTCACCTACCTTTCCACTTCCCATCTTGACAACTCACCCGGACACCTTCACACTCACTCATTCTCCATCCAGCTGGCAACATGAGCTCTATGTCAAAGTACCTCATTTTCACAAAGCTAAAACTGTAACTCTCGTATAAATGTAGAATCAATATGCATCAAAAATTCTGAATCTATTAATGACACAACCAGGATTTTGAAGCTGGATCACAAGATAGTTGGAGAAACATGGTATACAGGACAAGCATATTGAAATACGCTTGCTGATTTAGAGACAAAACTGGCTAACGTCCTACAGACAACGAAACTATCACCTATGGAGTCTTCTTCTCTACCTGTCAAAAATCCTTTGCATCTCTAACAGACAAAAATCTCCAAGTCCACACATAATGCCGTAGAATCGGGGCTCTAAAGTAGAAAGAATGTCAAATGAAGATATTCCCTTAGAGAATTAAATAATCCTTCAAAGGGCCTCCTGGACATTGTTCCCATTTGATAATAAAAGCATACATAGCCATCTTTTGGCCTTATTTCCAGGTCTGTGATAGTTTTTCTTAACAAGCACAAATAAGATTCTATCCTTCTCTATTTTAAAACTTTTCTTTCTAGAATGAAATAAAAATTGCCTACCATGGACCACAGAGTCTACACAAGCTGTTCCTTTGCATCTTCTCTACCATCCTCCTGTGATCCCGCCACACTGATCTTGCTGTTCATCAAACATGCCTCCTTCCGCCCTTTACTATTCCTTTTCTCTCTGCCTACTGCTCTCCCACCAGATTCAGCAATGACTTCCACTTTGCATCATTCAAGCCTCTGCTCAAAGGCCCACATGCACATGCACACACACTTGTGTACACACACACACACATAACACACACACACAACACACACACACCTGCCACATCTTTCCATCCCATTGCTTTTTATTTTCCTTCAGAGAACTCACCATGGTATGATGTGATAGTATTACGTTTCTAGTTGTCTATTGTCAGTATTCATTTTTAGAATATTAAGGAATTTTTGCCTCTTTTATTCTTCACTATCTCTCTAGTACTTTGAATAGTGCCCAGTACATAATATACACTCAATATCTTTTTATTTTATGACTGAAGTCACACAGACACTATATAGCACTGTCTCAAAAAGAAAATGTTGCTCGCTTAAAACACTGTTTCTTATTTCATAAAAGACAAAAAATTAAAAAGTAATTCCAGAAAGCAACCGTAAAATAATGCCACATCTGGGATCAGGAGCAGGGAAGGGCACACTGGGTCAGAACATGAAGCCTGGACAGATGCACCATGAAATGGCAGAAAGTCCAGGCAGCCCTGAGAGGCTGAGAATACGAGAAAATCCAGATAGGTGGACTTTTGTCATCAGAAAGAACTGTCTGGTAATTGATTGGTGATGGGTATCACAAGGAGTGGACACGGATTCAGGACAATTTTGGGGGGCAGACCACTATCATTCATTGAGAACTTGCTCTGTATGAGGCACTGTAGCAGGCACTTTGGCTGTTATCTCACTTAATCTTCATCAAAACCCTTTGAGGTGAGCAGCATAATGAAAGTGGAAGTGTTATTTACATCAACTCTTTGTGACCCCATGGGCTCTACCCCGCCAGATTCCTCTGCCCGTGGAGATTCTCCAAGCAAGAATACTGGAGTAGGTAGCCATTCCTTTTCCAGGGGATCTTCCCAACCCACAGATTGAACCCAGGTCTCCTGCACTGCAGACAGACTGTTTACAGTCTGAGCCACCAGGGAAGGCTGAACAGTACAATATCTATTTTTAAATTTAAAAAACCAAGGTTCCAGGAAGTAGAGGTTGTATATGACTAGGAAGTGGCCAGCATGCATTAGGACATGTATCCATTCATCTGTTGATAGACATTTAGGTTGCTGCCATAGCCAAGATATAGCTTGACCACAATGAACATAAGAGCTCAGCAACAAAAAACAATGCATGATGTTAGGGCAGAACTTTCTTGGGATTAATATGCATTTGCTGCTGCTGCTGCTAAGTTGCTTCAGTCGTGTCCAACTCTGTGCGACCCCACAGATGGCAGCCCACCAGGCTCCTCTGTCCCTGGGATTTTCCAGGCAAGAACACTGGAGTGGGTTGCCATTTCCTCCTCCAATACGCATTTAAAATTCCTGAAATCCCTCACAACCATAGCCAAGAACTGTCCCTAGAGTATCTTGTGGCATGACCCCATTGGTAGCAGAAAAATGATCACAGACAAAGGGCCTGGAAAGAGAATTAGACTGCTATAAAAAGTCAGTTCATTGCAATGACTATTTTTTGTGCACCTCTATTTTATAGGATGTCCCAGACCAGGCATCACCAATAAAAACTATCTCCTCTGAGTCTTTTAACTACAGCTGAGCTTTGAACCTGAAGAACATATCATTTAATAACCACATTGCCTATTTTCAAGTCATTACACTGGAAAGGAAAGATAATCTCCCTTTCACTGCAGCTCCACTCTTTCACATAGGTAGTTCTGTATTAAGTTCATCAATCACTTCCACACTACAAATTCCAAAGGTTTTCATTAACACTCAGTCATAGAAGACAACCAAATGATAATAAAAGTTATTAAACCAATATGGAATGTGGAGGGGAGAAGTTAGCTCTTAATTTGGATTGACATGAGTTATTTTCCTCCTAGAAGTATACAGTTTTGCAAATAAGAATGGGATTCTCTGTAATAACAACTACCCAAATAATTCTCTCAGAAATAAAGTATAAACATATGCTTGAAAATCAGTCCGCCTGTACAAAATTCTCTATTTTTGTACCAACTTCAAAAATCACAGAGAGAAACAACAGTGAGCCTAGTTTTGCCTTCCCTCGTGTGTTTAAAAGGGAAAAAAAGGCAATGCATGAAATGGAAGAATTATATAAAAAGTATTAAATGCTGATGCAGGATACATTTACTTTTAAATATTTGATTTAATTTAATGAGTAACTTTTTATTTGGTTATGAAACTTAGGTCATTCTTCAGGTTCTGCTGTTTTCCTGAGGAAAACTAATCCCAAAACAGTGCTTCTTGTTTGCTGAGCTGAGCAATGACTGGTCGTCTATGAATTGGTGGGGAAATAACTGGTGTCTTCACTTCCTCACACATTATGTTTGTTCACAGGCTTCTTTGATGTTAATTCTCTTCACAGCACTTATGTTGGTAATGAAAGAATATCAAGGGTCCCCTTTCATGGCTACAAAGTTAATTACTGCAATCAGAGAGCATTTGCAACAGTGGTTTGTACCAGCGCTTATCAAGTCCTTAAAAGTATTCATTTGCTTGATTCCTGGACAAATCACCTCAAATAGAGCAGTCCATAAATGTACTTCAATTACCTTGCAGATTTATTTATCCCTTTTTCCCCCAACTGAAGTTCACGGAACTGTAGATAAGAAAGACAATGAACTTGGTGGTGGATTAAAAATAGAGAAGTTGTCATGGAAATGAACTCTTTCCTTTCTCCTATAAATAGATGAAAGATTTTGGAAAGGTGTTCATTATAAAGAGAATATAATTTGATAACTAGACAAGCAGATTTTGTTTCACTTGTGAAAATTAAAATTACGTAAGGCCTAGAATTAAAATCTTTCTATTCTTTTCAGTTCTGAATATATTTCTTAGGCTTAATATGGTAACACCACCCTACATTCTGAAAACGGTACAAAGGACCAGCAGCATAAGACCAGACTCTGCCCTCAAGCAGCACAATTTTTACAAGTAAAAACAGTAAATGACGTATTATTCCTAGATAGAACTGCAGTAAATATAATAAAATCATGATTTTTTTTGCACATAAAAAATTAATTTAGAGAAAAGTCCCCATATAGGTCATTAGATAAACACACCTAGATTCTAGCCAGGTTCTTGCGGATGTAGCAACTCACTCTGCAGCAAATGAACTGAGTCATTCATTCCATGAAGGCAACATGTTAAAGCGGGGAAAGTTGAGCTCTGACTTCAAATGATATACCTGCTCTCACCCGTCCTTCACCCACTTTGATACTTGTAAGCAAGTCACTTAGGGCTTCTAAACTTCAGTTTCTCATCAGAAATAATGCCCACCTCAAATAACTCTAGAAGGAATTAGGGAAATAATACAGATAATGTGAGAACTTTATTAGTGTTCAAAAAAGATAGTCCTCTCTCCCCAGAGCACACCATATCTGCATCCAAGGCAGGGACTATAAAGAGAACCGGGGCACTTTTTCAAGTTGGAGAAAAGCAACAATGACAGTCATGAGAGAAAACTGATACCACCCATAATGAATAAGGCTTTCCATGCAAAAATAGAAAAGTAAATACTACTTTAACTTCCACTTACACGGAGCAAACAGATCTATTGGAGTAAGAGTTTGCTCTGCTGTCAGTCAAAGCTGATTAACTAATTCTGTCTATATACACTTGCTGCTCTTCTGCTTGAAGTGCAAGTTACTTCTTGATCCTCTTTTGCTTCTTTGCACCTAAGTGCTCGGTCCGTCTGAGGTAGGCTGAATAATAGCCTACCCTCCCATACACACACACACACACACACACACACACACACACACGCGCGCACACACACAGATGTCCACAGCTTAAACCCTGGAAGCTGTGAATGGTACTATACATGGCAAGAGGAACTTTGCAGATGTGATTAAGAATCTATGATGAGGATATTATCCTAGATTATCCAGGTAGATCCAATGCAATTACAAGGTCCTTCTAAGAAGGACGCAGGAAGATCACAGGGAGGGGAAATCCATGTGACAACCGTAACAGAGGTGGACTGGTGAGGCCACAAACCAAGGGATGCCTCTAAAAGCTGAAAGGGACAGAGAACAGACTTTCCTGTAGAACCTCCAGGAAAGAACCCTGCCAACATCTTGCTTTTAGCCCCATAACAATCATTTCAAATTTCTGACTTCCTGAACTGTATATTTGCAGCCACCAACTATGTGGTCATCTGTTACAGTGGCAACTAAGAAACCAATATACCACCAGTGAATCTCTACACTGTTGACAGCTCATCTGTTTTATAAAGCTGAAGTGCATCCCTTGCTTTTGGTTCTTCTGCATTAATAATGATAACAACAACAGCAGCAGATGGCATTTGTAGAACTCCTGAATTGTGCTAGACACTGAGTTAGACATCTTACCTACACTGTGCTATACAGGAACTTCTATGAAACCATTTCACATATGACACATTGAAGATCAGGATTCCAGTTCAGCACGATCTCCTGCCAAAGCCCGTCATTTTAACCACTATGACATTCTGAATCTCTTCCCTCTATTCCATCGTCTCTCCCTTCCTCTTAGATCCCCATCCCACAGGCAGAAATCACTGGAAAGATGCCTATTTCTTATATGTCTCCAAAGGCAGGTTTTTAAAGAAGGAAGACCTTGACCTATAACTGTGTGTAAACAGTGATGCTACTCTAAGGAAATATACACCTAGGGAAGCTCCAATACTTTGGCCACCTGCTGCAAAGGGCCGACTCATTGGAAAAGACCCTGAGGCTAGGAAAGAAGCATTGAGGGCAGGAAGAGAAATGGGTGACAGAGGATGAGATGGTTGAACAGGATCACCGACTCAATGAATGGACATGAGTTGGGGTGCACTCCAGGAGAGAGTAAAGGACAGGGAAGCCTGGGCGGTGCTGCAGTCCATGCAGTCACAAAGAATCGGATATGACTTAGCAATTGAACACCACCACCTAGAAAAAGAGAAAGAAGGGAGGAAAGTAGAGAAACAGATAGGGAGTGAAGAGAAGAGGAAATTTTTGAAACTCTATCCCCAAATAAATGTCACTGTTTACTCATATGCAGGGTTTAAGTTAAGAATATCATGAATAGGTAAAGAGAAGTAAGGATATACATAGTGAAGGATTAAGCATAAACCAAAAAAAAAAAAAAGAGAGAGAGAGAGATAAAAATAGACACAGTTTGTAGGCAGAACTTACTGAAAGACTAGTCTGACTCAAGCAGTAAATTTAAATTAGGAAAGGATAGGAAGTTTGACACAAGTAAGTTGAGGTCAGTTTTCTAAGAAGCTTAACTGCCAGGAAGAGTTGAGGATGCAAAGCCTTTATTCATTTTTGAGTAGGGGACAGGGAGAAGGTGAGAAAATCAGAGAGGCTTTTTAAAAAAACTTTTATTTTTATACAATTTTGAAGGTTACTTTCCATTTACAGTTATTATGAACTACTGGCTACATTCCCTGGGCTGTACAGTACATCCCTGTAGCCTATCTTACACTAAGAGTTTGGACCTCCCACTCCCCTCACTCTGTACTGTCCCTCCCCACCCCCACTGGTAACCACTAATTCATCCTCTATATCTGTGAGCCTGTCTCTTTTCTGTTATATTCA
This sequence comes from Bos indicus x Bos taurus, assembly GCF_003369695.1. Taxonomy (NCBI): domain Eukaryota; kingdom Metazoa; phylum Chordata; class Mammalia; order Artiodactyla; family Bovidae; genus Bos; species Bos indicus x Bos taurus. Next base: position 85,903,213 of record NC_040079.1, read on the forward strand.
CTAGCTTGTTGTAATTTTTAGGTTCCCTATATTAGCAATAAAATATAGTACTTGTCTTTCTCTGTCTGAGCTATTTCACTTAGCATGTGAGAGGTGCTTGTTTCAACCTCTGCCTTTTCCCACCTGATCCTCCTAAAAGTTTAAGATCAGAATTAAAATTAAAATGAAGACAGTTTTTAAAATATTTACAATAATTCAATAACTATTCCTGATTTTTAAGTGTATAATTTAGAGGTAATAGGTACTTAAATTTTAAATGATTTCACTACTAAAAAATTGAAATCCTTTGCAGGCATACTTTTATAGACTATACATACTGTATCACATCACATTTATTCAGCTTTGAGAGGCAATAACCCCCTCCATGGTATTATAAAGCTCTGCTAAATCAGACAACAGTGCTTATCTCTGATGCAGAAAATGATGATAGAAAAGAAAGGGAACTGACCAAACTCTGATGACTACTTCATGTATGTCTCTCATTAATCCTTACAGTACTACAGGGGAATTTATTATCTCCAGTTTACAGATGAGGAATCCAAGGCTCAGAGGATTTAAGTAACTTGACCATTTAGAGATATTAATAGAAAAACTGCGTCTGAGCTAAGAAAGTGTCTATTCCATTGGAAGAGAATTAAACTGAAACTGACATTTTAGTTATTATTTCCTGTTATCCATTCATTTCCTATAAAAACAAACACTTTGATAACATCAAAAAACAACAACTGAACTAGGCTATTTATCAATTTACTGAGGCTAGCTTCCCTGGTGGCTCAGAGGTTAAAGCGTCTGCCTGCAATGCAGGAGACCTGAGTTTGATCCCTGGGTCGGGAAGATCCCCCTGGAGAAGAAAATGGCAACCCACGCCAGTATATCTTGCCTGGATAATCCCATAGACGGAGGAGCCTGGTGGGCTACAGTCCATGGGGTTGCAAAGAGTCGCACACGACTGAGTGACTTCACTTTCTTTCTTTCCACACTTCTTCCTCTCTGAAGCAAGTATTAACACATTTCTGTGACAAAAAACTATGTGTCTATACCACAATCTACTGTTAACAGTTGGAGAGCAAAGGGTCCCTCAAAGCATCCTTTCAGAGAAAACTCAGAAAGTAGTCCCCTCCCTGACCACTGGGCATTGAAACACATTCCCTAAAATTTATTTTTTTTAATTTAAAAATACCTGGAACCCCACAGTACCGTACTATATATAAGATAAGCAAGGTCTTACTGTATAGCACAAGGAACTATATTCAGTATCTTGTAATAAATTATAATGAAAAGAATCAGAAAAAAGAATATAGATACATACATCTACAAGTGTATAACCAAACCACTTTGCTGTACAGCTGAAACTAACACAATATCGTACATCAACTATACTTCAATTATAAAAACATACTTGGAACCCTAAAGCAAAATGCACATTTTGCAAGTCCAATTTTCTATTCAAACACTGGGGGGAAAAAAATACTGCCAGCTGAAATGTTAATTAATAACTGATTAATACCCTTGCAAACCAGAAGAGTCCTTGGGGACACTTTTCCAGAACAAGGCCTCAGTGGCTGTATTTACAGCTTCCTCGTCTCCTAAGTGTCCTATGACAGTGCCATTTCACATTCAGTCCTATCTTCCTTGCTAAAGCGTTTGTCTTGAGATTCAGAAATCTTCCCTCCACCCTCCTCAAGCCCCTCCACCTGCCCCACCAAAGGTATGTTTCTTTACTAGGAAGCTCTTCAGTTATGTAAATGTGCTGAGAGCATTACCCTGAGAGAGGGCACTAATGAATTCTTTACATCCCTAAAGATCTTAAATAACATACACAAAGCCAGAGATTTTAAAGTCAAAAATGAAAGTTTAACCATGAAAGAGAAATCCATGGGGGAACAGCATTAGACTGCTTCAGGAAAGTAACCCTTGAGCTGTGACCCGCTTATTAATTAGGAGAGGCTGAGGTTCAGAAAGAAAATTTGCTAAAATCACATCAGCTACCTTAATAGATTCAGGGGAATTTTCCCTCAATCCACTTGATTAGTAGAGGCTGAAACGTACTATCTTCTACAGGATGATTATCTCGACTGGAAAAAAAAAAAAAAATAAGCACAATGTGAGAATTGTGAGTTAAGCTGTATTTGGGCAAAATGAGGAGTAGAGCTTGGGAGGGCATGTGTTCATGCATGCGTGCTGTCACTTCAGCCATGTCCAACTCTTTGCAACCCTATGGACTGCAGCCTGCCAGCCTCCTCTGTCCAAGAGATTCTCTAGAGCCCGGGAGACAGCATCTCAAATAGCTCTGAGAAACTGCTTCAGATAGGGAGATGGGAAGGTCAGTGCATACGTGATTCCAGTGAAGGGAGAACACATGCAACCCAACACATATGTCTTGCAGAAGGCTGTTGCTAGTCACAAGGAGCGGACATCACCATGAAGGGTTTTAGTGTTTTTCTAGATGTGAGGAGATGAAAGAATTGGGCTCATAAAATTGGCTCCTAAAAATATCTAACTATCTGAAGACCTGTTCTGCCAGTTTTTTCCAGAGCACAGAGTACCTCATTTCTGATCTCCACCTCCTTTCAGGGGGTGTTGAGGTCAGCATCTGCAGCAGCTCATAATTGAATTCTTGTAGAGATAAACAGCAAGTACCAATTTGTAGGAGACAATTAGAAACAATCTATATTCATCTAAAATCTTCACTTCTTTGCCTCTTATGTGGGAATGATCGTTCCCCTAGAACCTGACCCTAGTTGGTTCTCTGTCTGTTTATTCTGATGATTTAATAACTGAGCAACTAGCACTCCTAATGGCTACTCCTAAAACACCATCTCCCTCACTAATGTCATCAGAATGGCAGGGCATACTGATAGGAGCCATCAAATGTGGTATCAGACATGAGAAACAAGGCTTTTTTAGAAAGTACAGAGAACCTACAGGTGGTGGTATTAGAGGGGAATCTGTATTTTCTTTTTGTTTTCATTTGTTTTCCAAATTTTGAAAATGCTTTATTTATCTAATCAGAAAAGTTATTTTTTAACATCAACGTAAATCATACATCATATCCCATGCTGAAATAGAAAGCCAACAGATCTCACTGCAAGGTCCACTTCAGCCAAAATGGAACAAAATCATTTTGGAGGAATGGGGTCATGGGAAACTTTCAGGCTTGAGAAAGAGGCATGTGTCATGAGATGAGGAGAATCAGCATTTCCCAAGGGGTCAAGAGGGTTAAGAAGTCACACAGAACATTATTAACATCATCCTTATTTGAGGGCAGGAAAAGTTTGATCTGATCCAATGTAAAACGTATTATTTATTTTTAAGAGTCTTCAATGAACTTCTATGCTGCCAAGATCTCTAGTCAATGGGGAGCTAAGAGTGCAGGCTTCATAGCATGGTGTTCATGAACCTGGTGAATTTACCACAGTCCACAGGCCGACTGTATCCTGCAGATACTTCCCACATACTGAGGGCAGGTACCATCAGTAAGTAGGGTTTCCATGAACCAAGCTCAGAAAACTGATGTGTAAAAGCCTGAGGTCATTTTATTAATTCGCAAAAACAAACAATGGTCTTAGAGACCCAAGTACCTAATTGTGTGCAACTAGTCCAACTGCTGCATTGAGACAGACCTGATCAGGGAGCCAATTCATAACCAGAAAACAATTTTAAGAAGCATGAATTCAAAACTGAGAGAGGTAATGAAAACGAAAGTATTCATGAAAAGGCACTTTTCCAAATGCTTTATAGAACCCCTTCAGTTTCTGCTGAAATGGTTAAGGTGGAAGGTTTCTGTTCTCATCTTTAATTGTGAAATGAAAACATAGCCTACAATCTTATTTTCAAATTCTTGGGAGAAGCCTCACGTCAGTCCCCAGCTACTAAACACAACTTTATATTTTTCACTCTAATTTGCTCTATGTTTTAATTAACAACCCTGAAGTTGCCTTGAAAAGTGTTTCCTACCTTTCTCAGCCTGAGTAAAATCTGCCTCACACTATCTGGTGAAGCCAGACAATTATCTTATTTATGTCCCAATATCTTGACACAACACAATTAAGGAAGCTGGAAAGTGAAGCACAAAGCAGTACTGGGATTGTTTTTCTGTTTTCCAGAGGATACTGAGCATTTCTATAATAATGTAAGGAGACTGGGGTCACTCAAGAGAAATTATTGCTTCTACTGTGATATGTCCTTCTTCGTGGCTGGGAAAAATGAATACTAATGTGCTCAGATACATGAATTCAAAAGCTTTCAATTTACTTGGTAGCATCAGTGCCATTAATTTATACTCTGCTAATTTAGAATATATGATTTAACCTGCATGCATGAATGCTAAGTCGCTTCAGTCGTGTCCGACTCTGTGCGACCCTATGGACAGCAGCCTACCAGGCTCCTCTGTCCACAGGATTCTCTAGGCAAGAATCCTGGAGTGGGTTGCCATTTCCTACTCCAGCAATTTAAGCTGAGATTAACTGAATTTAAATGTAATAAAACCACATTTAAATATTCTATATTAATTTTTGTAATCCCGGACACAATTCAATCTCAAAGTTTTACTACTATCCAAATTATAAATACATTCTGTTGGGTTAGTCAAAAAGTTCCTTCAGGTTTTTTCCATAAGCTGTTATATGACAAGAGAAAAAGAAAAAGATGAATTCCTAGATTATCTTGGAAACTGTCTCAACCCTTTGCTTCACCCCTTGGCTGGAACATTTACGTAGACCCCCAGGGATGGTAAGGGTTGATCAAAGTGACTGGCAAGACCACCTCACTTGTAGGGTCCAGTTTTCTAGGGACAGAACACAATGTGCCCAGGTGGAAGCCTGCTGAGTCAGGCTTGCACAAGTAGCTGCACATCCCTGATAGACACCCTCAGCAAGCAAGCTTTCAGTGTTTATTTATAAACACAGAGAACACAGGGTTATCATTATTTTCAAGAATCTAAGATTCTTAAACAGGGCTTATGGGTGGGGGATTCATATTCCAATGAGCTGATCTTTATCAGAACCATGAGCTGAAGCTCAGCTTTGGGCTCCCTAAAGAACTCAATTATTCTCCTTTGGCCAATATTCTTCACAAATCCAACTCTGTCTGTGCTGTAAGTGAAAAAGCACACGAGAGAGAACAGAACGATCTCCATCTCACCCTCTTTAATTTTTTTTAATCTTTCTTAAGAAAACATTTTGGCCCTGGTAAACACTCAGGTACTTGACAGTTCTATCACCTGAACACATTTCCCTAAAACAAGAGAAATAATACAACGCCAGGTTCAAGAGCCAGCCTATGTATCAAAAAGTAGCTGACAGTCGGCACACTAGAGTTACTCTTCCAGAGGAAAAACCAGGCAGAACAAACATAAAAAAGAACAACCTTCTAGGAGATAATTTCCCACAAGCTGTATAAACTTTCTTTAGCTAAACAAATAGTCCTAGAGATGAACTTTTGTTTTCCTATTTTGGGGACACATCATAATAATTACCTGCGGTTTTTCTCACTGGAAAACTTGACAACGAGACAAAATATGTTCTTTGTTTTTCCCAGCTGAATGCCTCATAAAGATATTTTCAGAATCTAAGTTTTTCCCTTGTGAATGATTTTATAAAATTTAATATCAACGGTATAACCATCAGATCAGACTTTGTCAAAGGACAGATCCTCAAGCCATGCTCCAGAAATTCCACCCTGAGACAGGCAAAGCGTTTGTTTGTTAAGGACCACCATCACAATCTCCCATTCCCCAATATATCTTAATACTCCACAACCCCAAAGAGGTGGGAGAAGCTGCCGTGCGTTAAGTTGTCAGGTGCAAGTTTCATGAAATGTCAATGTATTCCGAAGATTTTCTCTGGGGCAACACTCTCAAAAATCAACCTCAGATAATGGAGCAAAGACATGGAGTAGATAAAGAGCTACAACTGTGTGCTAGGAGGAGGAGCTTGCGTCCACAAGTCATAGAAACAAATCAGAAAAAGACATCAGTGTCCACGTAAGACCTTGGCCCTCCATCCATATGAATGTATAACTGGGAAAGGCCCAGCCATGGGAGAGACTTAGGTTTAAGCAGTTAGGAGAAGTCTGCTCAGTATGACTGAGTCATCCTCCTACCAAAATGATTTTCTAATGTCTCACCTCTTACCACTTTTTTTCACCTGCCTTTTCTGAAATTTCTGGTCTCCTCTCACACATGAAGTATCCGAGTAGTCTTACCTCAAACTATAATTTGAATTTGGAACATGAAGCCACTCACCCCTTAAAATGATGGTTTAATCAAAGCCTCATCTGAGAAGGGCAAGACCTTCTGCCTGCTTCACATCTTTGCTACAGGAGTGAAATGTCACTGGGGCTTACGCAATGCCCATGTCCTGTATTACAATTACAACAAATACAAGGAGAGGAATTTTCACTTTGTTCTCTAGGAATGTGCATTCATTTGTTCATCCCACTTCAACTCTGGTTAAACTTTTACTCAGCCAAGTGGAATGATTCATCAGGTAACACATGGAAATTTGATAGCATAGTTAGAAAATCTCAGCTCTACTGAAAGCATTTCAAGGAAACACAACTTCTTCACCAGTCCCTTTAACTGAACCAGGCAAATGAAACAGTATAATGAATTCATACCTTTCTAAAAGATCCTTTCTAGTCTTAACCTGCCCAGGAGGACATAAGTCAGATATGTTCAGTTCAGTTCAATCGCTCAGTCATGTCTGACTCTTTGCAACCCCATGAATCACAGCACGCCAGGCCTCCCTGTCCATCACCAACTCCCGGAGTTCACTCAGACTCACGTCCATCGAGTCAGTGATGCCATCCAGCCATCTCATCCTCTGTCATCCTCTTTTCCTCCTGCCCCCAATCCCTCCCAGCATCAGAGTCTTTTCCAATGAGTCAACTCATCGCATGAGGTGGCCAAAGTACTGGAGTTTCAGCTTTAGCATCATTCCCTCCAAAGAAATCCCAGGGCTGATCTCCTTCAGAATGGGCTGGTTGGATCTCCTTGCAGTCCAAGGGACTCTCAAGAGTCTTCTCCATCACCACAGTTCAAAAGCATCAATTCTTCGGTGCTCAGCCTTCTTCACAGTCCAACTCTCACATCCATACATGACCACTGGAAAAACCATAGCCTTGACTAGATGGACCTTTGTTGGCAAAGTAATGTCTCTGCTTTTCAATATGCTATCTAGGTTGGTCATAACTTTTCTTCCAAGGAGTAAGCGTCTTTTAATTTCATGGCTGCAGTCACCATCTGCAGTGATTTTGAAGCCCCCCAAAATAAAGTCTGACACTGTTTCCACTGTTTCCCCATCTATTTCCCATGAAGTGATGGGACCGGATGCCATGATCTTCGTTTTCTGAATATTGAGCTTTAAGCCAACTTTTCACTCTCCACTTTCACTATCATCAAGAGGCTTTTTAGTTCCTAAAAAGGTCCTTTCTAGTCTTAACCTGCCCAAGAGGACATAAGTCAGATATGTTCAAAGACCTTAAAATCAACTAAAGCTTTGAGACTTTTATAACTCCCCATCCCTAAAGTTTGCCTAATTTACCTCTACTGAAAAAGTTGTTTAATCCCATTATTTTCTCTCTTATTGTAGTCATCTATTTCAGATATTCTATATCTGATGGTTACAGATACTCTATATCACTTAGCCTATCAGTTCTGACCCTGCTCAGATTTCACACAGCAACCTCATTTTAGCAATATAACCAAATATTTTCATACTCCCTATTAATAAGAAGTACTCAAAGTTTTTCTCCTTTTTGCATGGGTATTAAAATACTTATTTGAAAACTAAGTATGTTTTTTAATAGATACAGTTAAAAGTAGAATAAACTCGTCTTGAGTTTTTATTCAGTCTTTTAGGGATGGACTAGATAAGTACTATTAAAATTAATTTGTAAGAGGACATTCATAATTGTCAATGATACCAACACTGATACTGTTTCATTATCACTTCAGTAGTTCTTTAAACGGAGAAGGCAATGGCACCCCACTCCAGTACTCTTGCCTGGAAAATCCCATGGATGGAGGAGCCTGGAAGGCTGCAGTCCATGGGGTCGCTGAGGGTCGAACATGACTGAGCGACTTCACTTTCACTTTTCACTTTCATGCATTGGAGAAGGAAATGGCAACCCACTGCAGTGTTCTTGCCTGGAGAATCCCAGGGACGGGAAGCCTGGTGGGCTGCCGTCTATGGAGTCACACAGAGTCGGACACGACTGAAGTGACTTAGCAGTAGCAAGTTCTTTAAAGATTCAGAATATCACATGGGGTCACAAAAAGAAACCATCCTTGCCAATGTGTTTTGACCATGAACCAGAACACATTTAATTTCTTCCTTTACATCTCCAAATATAGATGGCAATCTTTCAATACTGTTCACAAACATATTAAACAGTAACATCAAATATTTGGAAGTTTGAAGTATAAGAAAGAAAAAGAAAGGTGATATACTTAATTTTAATTATTTTGAGATTAATTTCATGAATTTTACACCTAAAGGATTCTATTTGCTATAGCTGTACGGTGAATAAATTTTTCTCTTGAAAACTGATAATTAATTCTTCCACCTTGGAAGGCTGAAAAGCCTAGACTTCTGAATATATTTACATGGAAATTAACATTCTCTTCTCCTATTTCTTTGAAATTTCTTTACAGACTATCTTTCCTCATTCAGTTCTGACTGTATCAAACATCTATTAATACAGTTTCCTTTTCTCTATATTCTGAAAGCTTGGGGTTTAGAGAAACCTCAAGTGTGCAAAAGTCTGCAAACTAAGAACAAGCCAACCAATGTTAACTATGAACTATTTCCTTTAATCCTGCGAACAGTGTTGAAAATATTATTAGGCTAACCTCACATAGGCAACTATTTCCTAGTCACCTACAGTTCCTCCCTCCATACATACAGCAGCATGTTTCTGCAATCAAAAAGAGAGAGAGAGAGCTCTAATAAGGAAGCTGATGGGTATCATTGATTATATTTTCACATGTATCTGGAGTCTGGTAGGCAATGCTAATGTATCAGTGAATGCTAGAAAACCATTTGCAATTAGATATTCCAGCTACCGCTTTCTTCATCCCTTCCTTCTTCCTTCTTTCTTTTAAATTGCTTTGCCTCTTTCTTTCAATGTCATTTATTTCTCAATCTTTGGACCATTTATTTTCTCATTAAAGTGAAACACAAAGAATGGGTTTCATTACCTCTCAGACAAGAGAAATGCTGGTTGATTGGCACCAACATACAGGTTCCCTCACTGCAGAACTCAAAGTCATCTCACTTCCCATCTTTGAGACAGATTCTTCACAAAAGATAAGTGATTTGAGAATCAAAGGGTCACTTTGCTCAAAGAGGGAGGAAAGGCTGAACTGGCAGCTTGGTCTCCATACTGAGGAGTGAGCCAGAAGACAAAGGCCTAAGTTTTAAAAATAAATAAATAAATAAACAAACAAACAGAAAAGACATATTGACCCAAGTCCAAATATTGATACTATCAGATCTGGCAATGAAAAGATAACCAGAGTCTTTTCCATTGTTTTGTATACATCTTTTTGAGAAGCTCCAGTTTGGACAAAGCAAAAACTGAGAACAAAAGGAAGAGAGGAAAAAATATATATAAAATAAATAGACATCATTTTGTCAAGTTTCTAATTTTTCTTTTTGAGGCCCCCTAACAATTGGAGAAGACTCTTGAGAGTCCCTTGGACTGCAAGGAGATCCAACCAGTCCATTCTGAAGGAGATCAGCCCTTGGATTTCTTTGGAAGGAATGATGCTAAAGCCGAAACTCCAGTACTTTGGCCACCTCATGCGAAGAGTTGACTCATTGGAAAAGACTCTGATGCTGGGAGGGATTGGGGGCAGGAGGAGAAGAGGACGACAGAGGATGAGATGGCTGCATCACTGACTCGATGGACGTGAGTCTGAGTGAACTCTGGGAGTTGGTGATGGACAGGGAGGCCTGGCGTGCTGTGATTCATGGAGTCGCAAAGAGTCGGACACGACTGAGTGACTCATCTGATCTGATCTGAACAATTTTGGACCACCATGCATACAAAACATAACTGTCATCTGATAGACCTCACCTCTCTCCTCTGGAAAAACTTGTGTCTAAACCATTCATTTCTATACTCTTTTTTCAAGATCACAAGGCAAGATTTTGCTAATGAAGCTTATCAAAATATAACACTGGAAGATGAGACTCCAAAATACTGAAGCAAACACAAAAGTGGCAAAGCACCAGAAATGCTGCACTGGACTTCAGTCCAGCGGAAGGAAACCTACTCAAGATGAGAAAACCCACACTATGCTCACACAGATCTACGGACCATTTGAGCCAAAAATTATACGTTATATTTCTAATTCTCAAGACAAAGTGAACATTACTAAGAGACATACTTTGCAATGAATTCATTAAAATGTCAGACTATTTTCAATTCTGACATTTTTGTATTTCGGATTTTTTTATCCTTCAAAATGAAGCACGATGTAGTGACAGAAATATTCCTTAAAGTTTAAAGTGAACAGAGCGCCTCCTTTTTCCTAACTTATTGTTAATTCCATCAATAAAATGATATCTAGAATTCCCTTTGTCATTTGTAAGCAATCATGTGAGACGCAAGAAGAATTTAGTAGAGTCTATCTATGGTCTCCAGAAGCTTATAATCTAAAAGGACTGAGTGGATGGATGTGTCAAAGGCCACCCACATTGCATGGCCATTACAGATGCTAAAAGTTCAGAGGAAGAGGGACCATTTCCAGCTGGTTTTGGTTAAAGAAGTTTCTTTGGAAGGGCTTAAGGAGGGCAGTATGCAATTTTCATCAATTTTTTCAAATGATGGATGAAACAGAGGATGATACAAATCAATCTGATGACACCAACACAAAACATAGAGTCAAAGAAGTACAAGGGTCTCATCTGTGTACTCCTGTCTGAGTTGTTACGAGGAATAAAGGAGTGAAGTAGTTTGGAATGGAGCCTGATAGATGCAAGGACTAGGTACATATTCATCGTTACTATGGAAAATAGTTGGCACACTACTTAGATCATAGGGCAGATGGACCTGTTAGTCAGGTGCCCCTCAGGTAAATGCAGGAGAGATGGGAGGTTACTCAAGGACTCCAGGGACATGCTGTTAAACTAGGGACACTGACCATAGACCAATATGGACAATAGAGGCTGATTTCATAAACTGTCTTCTTTAATTATCAAGTAATAGCAGTATTCCTGGAGAAGGAACTGGCGAACCATTCTAGTATTCTTGCCTGGACAGAATCCCATGGACAGAGGAGCCTGGCGGGCTACAGTCCACAAGGCCACAAAGAGTCAGACATGACTGAGTGACTGAACAACAATAGCATTATTGGAAAAAAACACTCTTGTAAATCACAATTTTACCACCTGAACAAAACAAGTATTTTCATTGCTTTGTATTCCCTTCCAGGGATTTGTCCATATGGCTGAATATTTTTTACCTAGAAGTTGTCATACAATTTTGCACTCAGACTTTTTTCACTGAACATTCTAACATCGAATATATCTTTGCTGCTTTTTAAAATCTTTTTTGAGGAAACACACTTCCCTAGAAGACAGAATTAGACCTGCAACAGCCACTCAGGAGATTAAAAGCAGACACTGAAAAGAATTTTGTCTCTGCAAGAGTAGCTAAAAAGAGAAATTATTTCTTGATGAGTTTTTATAAATACACTTCTCTGGAAGGTCCTTCAGCAAATGGCGCCATGTTCCATGTCTTAAATTTTTCAAAGCAACACCAGCAACAAAATGTTGCCCTACTGTCTTTCTCCCCTCTCTGCCTTCCCCTTCCTCCTCATCTTCAGGACACTCAGACATGTCAGACTTATCTTGATCTGATTCTATATTTTTAGCAAATTGTCTGGAATCCAAGTCTTTCCTCACTTACTTCAATGTGCACTCAGGCAACGTGCTCAACCTCTCTAAGCCTCCGGTTTCATTCCCTGTAAAATGAGAGGAGTATGAATACATCCACAGAGGATTGCTGTAATAAGTCAAGGAGGGATTCCATGAGAGGCAGCATGTATCGCGGTAAATGCACAGACTGAAACCATTCTGCCCAGATTCAAATTGCGTTCTACCCCTCCCTATGGAATCTCGAGGCTATCAAACATCTTGCCTCAGTTTACTCATCAGTACAATGGGAATGACAGTAATAATGGCTTCTATGTTCTTCCGTGTAGGTTGTTATGAGGAACAAAGAAGAAAAGTAGCTTGCAGTGGTGCCTGGTACATGCAAGGGCTAAGTAACTATTCATCATTACTATGGAAAATGGCTGGCACACTATTTAGATCATGGTAAACAGCCAACAAGTGCTAACTATAGATAGTACTTTCTCACATTCAAGCAGAATACTTTTATCATCTCTGGTAATCAGTATTTGTTTCATCACTAAACCCAAAGGATATCAGTCAGTTGAGTCACTCAGTCATGTCCAACTCTTTGCAACCCCATGGACTGCAGCACATCAGGCCTCCCTGTCCATCACCAACTCCCAGAGTTTACTCAAACTCATGTCCATTGAGTCAGTGATGCATCCAACCATCTCATCCTCTGTCGTCCCCTTCACCTCCCACCTTCAATCTTTCCCAGCATCAGGATCTTTTCCAATGAGTTGGTTCTTCGCATTGGGTGGCCAAACTATTGGAGTTTCAGCTTCAACATCCGTCCTCCCAATGAATATTTAGGACTGATTTCCTTTAGGATGGACTGATTGGATCTCCTTGCTGTCCAAGGGACTCTCAAGACCCTCCTCCAACACTACAGTTCAAAAGCATCAATTGTTCTGCACTCAGCTTTCTTCACAGTCCAACTCTCACATCCAAACATGACTACTGGAAAAACCATAGCTTTGACTAGACAGACCTTTGTTGGCAAAGTAATGTCTCTGCTTTTTAATATGCTCTGTAGGTTGGTCATAACTTTTCTTCCAAGGAGTAAGCGTCTTTTATTTTTTTTTTTAGCATCTTTTAATATTATGGCTGCAGTCACCATCTGCAGTGATTTTGGAGCCCCCAAAAATAAAGTCTGTCACTGTTTCCACTGTTTCCCCATCTATTTGTCATGAAATGATGGGACCAGATGCCATGATCTTCGTTTTCTGAATGTTGAGCTTTAAGCCAACTTTTTCACTCTCCACTTTCACTTTCATCAAGAGGCTTTTGAGTTCCTCTTCACTTTCTGCCATAAGGGTGGTGTCATCTGCATATCTGAGGTTATTGATATTTCTCCTGGCAGTCTTGATTCCAGTGTGTGCTTCATCCAGCCTGGCATTTTTCATGATGTACTCTACATACAAGTTAAATAAGCAGGGTGACAATATACAGCCTTGGCGTACTCCTTTCCCTATCTGGAACCAGTCTGTTGCTCCATGTCCAGTTCTAACTGTTGCTTTCTGACCTGCATGTGAACCTCATTAATTTAACCAAACAATTAATATAATATTTACCAAGTGCCAGGCACTGTTATTGGAGAAGGAAATGGCAACCCACTCCTGCAATCTTGCCTGCAGAATCTCATGGACAGAGGAGACTGACTGGTGGGCTACAGTCCAGGGGGTCGCAAAGAGTCAGACACAACTGAAGTGACTAAGCACAAGTACAGGCACTGTCATAAAGCACTTTCCAAATAGGAGCTCACCCCCATGAAACAGCTTCTGTTGTTTCTTCCACTTTACAAATGAGAAGACTGAAACCCCACACATCTCTAAGACTCCAGGTGATGGATCCATCCCAGTGCTAGCAGCCGACAGAGCTGGGATTTGAACTCAGGCTCTCTGGCTCTAGAAATCAAGTTCTTAACTATGGACTGTGTAGCTTCCAAGAAAGCAAGACGTTCAGCCCACAGGCCCTTTTCTCATGCAATCTCCTGGGCCACATGCCAAGCACCGTAAGCCCCATCTCAACACTAAAGATCTATGGGAATGAGGTCTGTAAACATTCAGGCTCCATGCCAGTGGCCACTTTGGTTTGTATTGCCAGGCTCCTCCAATCCCCCACCCGGCAAAGGCCACACACAGAAGCCTCACAGCTCAGGAGCGTCTGGGAAATTCAAAAAACAGAAGGCAGATGAGAAGCAGCGGGGAGTTTCATCCATGAATGTCTTCACACAGGGACCTAAATGCTGATTGAGGGTACGTTGCCCTCCATTGAGGAGAGACCGACTCCCGCTGGCAGGAAGCTCGGCGTTGACAACAACCACTGAAAGGGAGGCAGTGAGTCTGCCAGCTGGGATAGACATCTGGCAGAGGATCACAGGGACACCCCACCAGCCCGTCCAACCCGGAGCTGGATTTAAACTCATTTCCCCTTAGCACTATGCAAGAGCCTGCCCGGTCCACTGCTGGGAGAATAGAGCTAAAGAAACTCATCCAGAAGCAATCAGTTCCAAGGTAGAAAGGGTGGAACTTCTAACGATGCATCATTAGTGAGTTCTCCTGACCAGAACATGACTGAGGCTGGCCAGAGTCTTTTGATCACCTTGGTTTAAGGTTTTGTCTCCATATAAGCAGAGAGTAGGAGGATATCTTGACAATTTACTAACTAGCTCCAATCTCAATACCTCCCTTTCTCTCACTCACACACACACACACACACACACACACAGCTGTTAAAAAACAAATGTCACAACAACATGGATGGACTTAAAAATCATCATACTAAGTAAAGTAAGCCAGACAGAGGAAGATAACTATCATATAATATCTCTTATATGTGGAATCCAAAAGAGAGAGAGAGAGATACAAATGAATTTATTTCCAAAATAGAAAAAGACAACAGACATAGAAAAAAACTTATGGTTACCAAAAGGGAAAGAGGGGCAGGGAGAAATAGATAAATTAGGAGATTGGAATTAACATATACACATTAGTGTATGTAAAATATCCAACAAGGACCTACTGTATAGCACAGGGAACAATGCTCAATATTTTGTATTAATCTTTAAGGAAAGAGAATCTGAAGAACATATATTAGATTGATCCAAAAGTTTTTTCAGGTTTTTCCATAAGATGTTGTGGAAAAAACTTTCTGGCCAATCCAATATGTATATATACGTATGTTGTTATTTAATCACCAAGTCACATCCAATTCTTTGCGACCCCATCAGGGAAGTCCATATGTATGTATATATATTCATATTTATGGGTTTCCCGAGTGTCTCCCTGGTGGTGTAGCAGTAAAGAATCCACCAGCAATTCAGGAGTCATGGGTTCAATTCCTGGGTCGAGAAGATCCCCTGGAGAAGGAAACGGCAAGCCCCTCCAGTATTCTTGCCTCGGAAATCTCGTGGACAGAGGAGCCTAGTGGGCTACAGTTCAGGGGGCTGCAAAAGAGACATTACTTGGCGACTAAACACCACCACCTATTTATACAACTGAATCACTGTGTTGTACAACTGAAACTAACAAGATTCTGAAAACTGACTTTGCTTTGATTTAAAAACAAAAAAGCAAAAGTCTTAATTTTTAGCCTTTAAAAAAAAAATTACAGAGGTTATTTTGCTTTGGTGCCTGAATTATCATCTAAGTGATCTATTCAAGGTCTCATCTTCCATTTTTAGTCAACGAAATCCCCAGCTTAGATTTCCCAAGCGCTCTGGTTTGGACTGCATTTCAGGTTCAGCCCTGTGTTCCCAATTTCAGACCCTGGTCCTGAGCCCCACTGTCCTTTGCATGCTGAAGTTTCTCAGCTAGTACAGTTCTCTGCTTTCCTTCCTGTGCCTGTAACTACAAGTGGCCCTGTAGCTCTAACCCGGCTGCTGCACAGCTGCCCCCAACATCCATGCTCTCCACTCCTCAGGACTTGTTGCTACCCAGCCCCTGGCCCTCAGACCACCTCATCACAGATCCCATGAGAGACTCTGCTTCTGGTGACCCATGTCAACTCTATTCTTGGTCATACCTAACCAGGCTTCCCATTTGACTGTCAGCTTCATATGGCGCTTTAATTTCAACATTCCCTTAACCTCAAGAGAGAAGCACCCTTTCTTTAAGACCCTAGCCCTGCAGAAGCCTCATAGGTGGATCAAACTGAGTCACTTTTCCTTCTACCTCCCACCATTGACACCTCGGCCTCTGTAACCAGCTCAGACCTGTCTGAGTGAAGCAAGTCTTCTGTTTCCCTGAGGGGGTAATTTTAGACTTGGAAATGGTATCATGTTAGTAGACATCAAAGTAAAGTAAGTCCTGCAGACTAGAAATGCTGAGATTTCAAAAAATTAGGAAACACAACTGAGTTTTACCAAAAATATCTTTAATTGAAAAATTCATACCAAAAATATATTCTAAAGACTATGTGGAGCTGGGGATACAAGGGTAGGATGGGAGCATGGAAGAAGGGTGAATTATGTTTGGATGGCATCAGGAAAATAGCGTATGTCCTCAGCAGGGTTAACAGCATAAACAATGGAATAACCTATTTGAGGAACCAACAACACAGAGAATCTTGGTATTAAAAAATGGAACAACAAGTTTTAATACCAAGATTAAACTACACTGCAATTAAAAATGAGCATTTTCTGCTATCTCAAAGCCAATTTTGAGTATGTCCTTGTATAGTTGTACATAATCAAGAGACTATTTGTTCATAAATTGAACAGCCTATGAATATAGCTTCTATCTTCTTTTATTATCCTGGCAACTAAATCCACTTATAATTTCATTTTTAATAACGCTAATGCAACCAATTAAAATGTAAGTAATATAGTCCACTAATTTTATTCTTTCAACTCCCCAGCTATGAGCTGGTAGGAGCTCTGGGAAGCACAGCTTCAGTGCGCATGCCACCTGTGATTCACGAGCCAGCAGTAGGGGAGCTTGTCAGTTACAATCCCTGTACTTGGAAGTCTGTAAGATTAACCTTCACTGTCCCTGAGAAATTAACTCATTAGTTCAACATGTGGGTGCTGTCTATGTACTCGAAAGTTATTTGGCTGAAAGTTGTGGGAGATACAAAGACAGTTAAGACCAACTTCTGTAACTCAGGCCCAAGTGATCCAAACATGAGGCAGAGTTTATTTTGTGCCAAATATGGCAAAGGCAAAGGGAACCTATAGCCCTCGAGTGTGGCCAGGATACTAAGGCCTCCCCATTCCTGGGAGACGTGGAACTTCTCTGAGAGCCAACTATGACTCAAAGGCCTGCAGACAGCTTTGCTGAGCCCTCTTACATCACACAGGGGTCAAGGTCATGACCACCCAATAGTTTTTCTTTCTCTCCATCACTGTGGGTCAAATTGGTTTGGTCTTTCTCATCTTTTTGGTCATCTGGTTGGAGTCAGATGGTCTTTCTGACTCCAACCAACAAGGACAGAGTACAGCATAGGGAACTATATTTAACATTCTTTAATAACTCATAAGGGGAAAGAATCTGTAAAGATTGATACATAACTAAATCATTATGCCATATATACCTTGAAACTAGCGTGATACTATAAACCAACTATACCTCAATTTAAAAAAAAAATATGAATACAAGAAAAAAACTGGTATTAGTCTGACAAATCCCCCAGCTTTATCCAGCTAACTCCCTGTTTTTCTCACACAGCTATTTTCCTAATAAAGTTCTTGCACATTTAATCCCATCTTGGCCTCTGCCTCTCAGAGGACCAGGGCTGACACAATTTCCTATCTGACATAACTGCACATTTTCCCTTTTAAACTTTGTGCTGTGGAAACCTTGCCTCAGTCTCTACTTTAACCACCAGTTCAAATATCAACAACTGTTAACCCTTCAGTGTGCAAGCATTCTCTCGCATGACCAGAGGAAGCAGATGTGACTCTCATTCCCATTTTTTTCAAGATGAGAAAGAGAGACTTAGTTAAGTAACTTGCCCACAGTCACCCAGTTAATAAAAGATAGAGCCAGGACTTGTACCCATAAAATCTATGTTCGGGGCATATCCTTTTAACCACTATGCAAGGCTGCTAAGTAATTAACCTACTAAATCAAATGCATTTATATAAGTTTGCAATCTTTGCATCTATTCAAAAGTTTACCATGGCTCACCTTATTGTTTGCTCAGCTATTCTCAAAGTGGCCCTGAAACTTCCAAACAGTTTAGGTTGAGTGTGGACACTGCACACAGCTCTGAATTAGGAATACGTTTTGCTGCTGCAGACATTTCTGGATTTTTCAATATATTTTGAGAGATCACCATGTGCCAGGCACCAAGCTATGAAAATATCTGTTCTTTCTTTAAGGAAGTGAAATTTTGAAACAGAGGAGCTCTGTGTAAGCTAAGGTTCCACTACTGTAGGATTCTAAACTCCCAATCACCATTTTGCCACATGGCATCCGGTCCTATCACTTCATGGGAAATAGATGGGGAAACAGTGTCAGACTTTATTTCTCTGGGCTCCAAAATCACTACAGATGGTGACTGCAGCCATGAAATTAAAAGACGCTTACTCCTTGGAAGGAAAGTTATGACCAACCTAGATAGCATATTGAAAAGCAGAGACATTACTTTGCCAACAAAGGTTCGTCTAGTCAAGGCTATGGTTTTTCCTGTGGTCATGTATGGATGTGAGAGTTGGACTGTGAAGAAGGCTGAGCGCCGAAGAATTGATGCTTTTGAACTGTGGTGTTGGAGAAGACTCTTGAGAGTCCCTTGGACTGCCAGGAGATCCAACCAGTCCATTCTGAAGGAGATCAGCCCTGGGATTTCTTTGGAAGGAATGATGCTAAAGTTGAAACTCTAGTACTTTGGCCACCTCATGCAAAGAGTTGACTCATTGGAAAAGACTCTGATGCTGGGAGGGATTGGGGGCAGGAGGAGAAGGGGACGACAGAGGATGAGATGGCTGGATGGCATGACTGACTCGATGGACGTGAGTCTGAGTGAACTCCGGGAGTTGGTGATGGACAGGGAGGCCTGGCGTGCTGCGATTCATGGGGTCGCAAAGAGTCGGACACGACTGAGCGACTGATCTGATCTGATCTGATCTGTCACAAAAACTATTCTTGGATCAATTTTTTCCCCTCCCAGCCCCATTACTTAGCTTTTTCTTGATGTAGAATCATTAGTTTTCATGAGTTTCCCTCTGTTAGGATCCTGATGATTGTACTGGTCAGAAACAGCTAGTTAGAACAGAAGGATCAAGCACATGTCCAGCCTCCATGCAGGGGTCATTTTGATGCTTACCAGTCACTTCTACAAGGATGTGGAAGTGATCAAAATCAAGGTCAAACATGAATGGGAACAATTGCTGTTAAACTCTCAAACACCAGGTTCCATCTGTTGGTGACCATGATTACACATTGCACAGGATTAAAATAATCTATGAGGAAGCAGTGGAGAATAGTGGAAAGATGGACTTTAGCATCAGACGGGTTTGCACCCTACTCTACCATGACTGACTCAAATCACAGGCATATTACTCAGCCTTTCAGAACCCCCATTTCCTTTCTTATCCAATCTTCATGAGAAGTAAACAAGGTATTACAAGTGAGTGCTCATTAAATGCCTCCTACTGGCACTACAACTCTACAACCCCTACCAGGCTGTCAGCTCCTTCCAGACCCATTTCCAGATTATGTAGCCTCAGCACATAACAAGTGACTGGCACAAGACAAATATGTTGTTATTCTTATTTATGGAATGAGTGAATGAATGATTTGTAATCTAGACAGTGGGCTCTCTACATGTAAATCCACATGGTGATCTTCCAGACCAAATCACTCTTCATCCATGATTCATAAAAGCAATTCTAATAACTCTTGGACCTAATTCCAAGATTCCAGCTCACTCTGAAAGGCCAATGCACATGAGTTTAGAATACAAAGAGAAAATTTTGATTTGTCACCTTGCAACAGCATTTAAGCATGAAAGGACTGAAGATGAGGTTTGACAATGGGAAAGCCAGGGAGATTATAAGGGAAAGAGAAAAGATGAAAGCAATGGTAATTTCATCTTTAAACGGAGTTTGTTCAAAGCATAGATTTAATAAATTATAGTAGCAAACAGTTACATGGCAATTTCCATCTTCAAGGCTCTGGATCAACTGTTACAAACTCTTTCCGTGCAAATGAGGAATACTGACACCATTTGACAGCTGGGTAAGTGAAGATAAAGACCTTCAATCACATTTCCAGTGTTGCACGAGAAACTCAGTAACAGTCAAGCTGCGTGTCCAGGCTTATGCTCACAGCACTGAACCTTCCTTGATCATAAGATAATGTACAGAAAAGATCAATTCACTGGTGAGGTATAAGAAAGCACAGAGAGAGAAAGAGGAGGAAAGAGGAGAAAAAAGAGATAAATAAACAGAACAGAGAACATTTACTGAAGGTTCCCAAGGATATTACATGCATTATTTCACTTACTTCTCAAAGCCAGCCTTGGTTTGGATATTACTGTGAGAAAACTCAGCCTGAGAAATGCTAAGGCATTTGTCCAAATTAAACTGTTGGTGAAAAAGTTAAGATTCAAACCCCAGTTCTGTCTGACTCTAGAGTCCAGGATTTTCCCAACATCCTTGTCTGCAAGATGTCCACAAGATAATGAGGCATCTGATACCAGGCAGGAGTGAGTATGTGTGTAGGCATCTGCACGTGTGAGTCAAATGAGATCATGCAAGAGAAACACTCTGCATTATAACCCAGTTGGCCTCTGTTCCAGATGTTGTATGCAAAAATAGTTTCTGCTTATTCATTTGCTTAATATTAGGCTCATAGTTTGCATAAAGCAATTAGGAAAAACAATCTCCAATTCCCCTGTTGGAAGATTTGAAGATATCTTAGCTAGGAAAAATGAAACATTTAGTTTCAATTTAGCATCCCCACCACTGTTGAAGGGATCAATGATTATTGGAGATTTACAGATCAAAGATTTATTTTCTGAGTGTGGGTAGAGGTTAGAAAATAGAATCCTGGAGGTGAATGACGTGGGTCAACTTTTGGTTCCCCTATTTATTAACTATGTGTCCTTGGGCTAATTATAGCTATTTCCACCC
Source organism: Bos indicus x Bos taurus (assembly GCF_003369695.1). Classification (NCBI taxonomy): domain Eukaryota; kingdom Metazoa; phylum Chordata; class Mammalia; order Artiodactyla; family Bovidae; genus Bos; species Bos indicus x Bos taurus. Next base: position 85,924,198 of record NC_040079.1, read on the forward strand.
TCAGTTTTCTCATCTGTAAAATGGAGTATAATAGTACTGTAGATGCCAGAAGGTGATCATGAAGATTAAATGTGTCAATATATGTTCAAATGCATGGCAAGTGCAAAATAAAAATTAGTTATTAGACTTATTACGAAGTATATCACTTGCTTCCTTTTTAAGTCTGATTGTCTCATTACTGGACTACGCTAATGTACCCTAGAAGTCTTACTATCCACCACAGATTGTTTTAATCAAAAAGAGACATCACTGTCAAAGAAATGAACTTGATTGCTTTTAAACATGTCCCCGCAGTGAAAGATACCAAATTGTTCCCTCATAATTCCATTCATGTATGTGTCAGCATTGACTTTTACTTCAATTCATAATGGCATTTACAGCCTCCAAGCTGATAAATACAGACTCGTAGCAGAATAATCATCAGTACTATGGCTATCATTTGGTCTTATTCTATTTTTCTATCTACTTTTCTTCATCAATCTCTCCTTACAAAGGAGAATTTTTGCCTTCTATCACTGATAGAAATTTATAAAACTATTATCAAGGTGTTTTGAAGCACTTCTTGCTCACTTAAAATAATATGCAAAATAAAATAAGCATCAAGTTCTCTAGAAATGTAGGGGGTACTGGTGTATGGCTAGTTATTTTTAAATGCCTCACCTTCTAACAGCAAACTGGAGCAATGGGAAATCCTTCAAGTTACTTACAGATATGGAATAAAAGAGTTTGCCAAGGCTTACCATACTCAAGGGGGGAAGATGGCCACAAAGGAAAGGGCTTTTGAAATATCAAAGAAAAGGTAAAACTCTGCAGCACTTCTGATTTCCAAATCACAAAGGGAATATCCAGAACAGGAAGAAAACATCAAGAAGTCATTGTAAAACAGTGCACACACCATCCTCCCAGTCAGTGACAGTACGGAGAAAATATAGGATCAGCTTAAAAAAAAAAAAAACACCTCACTAAGGGTATTTTATTGATGTACCTTCATTTGCTAAAGACCTCTTAATTCTTCTGGGTCCCTGAAACTGTCAGAAATTCTACAAGTGTGAAGAGTGTTGTATAAGCAAAATGAATGTCTTCATCGCTGAGTGTGATGTTTTAGGCTTTATATATGCCTATATTAGCAGGATTTTTTAAAATGAAAATGTAAATCTGTTACCATTTACATTCTTCAGCCCACCTGGCCTTAAGTCATTATTTTAGTCTGGCATTTATCTTGGGGTTGTAAAGCAAGCATTCTCATCCATGCATGAATTCCACGTTGCAGTTTATCCAGACTAACGACCACCTAAGATTTGAATGTAATGATCTAGTCAATTAAAAAAACACTGAAAAACAAACAGAGCACTGTTTGCTTTCAGATTTCTCACAATCTGACCCTTTGAATAAGAATGATACATGGGTGTGTGTGTGGGTGTGTGTGTGTGTTTGAGACAGAGAGAGAAAAGGGGGAGATTAAAAGGACATCCCTGCATCTCTTTGGTAAATGTAAAACATCCTTTCTACTAGAAATAGTCCTTTTGTTTCCAAACACTTGAGACTTGTTGCTGGTTTGCTAAGAGAGGTCCAGGGTATTATTTTCTGCCACACTGAGGCTGAGCATCATTGTCCCAACATTCTCTCAGAGCCACCACCCATCTCTGCAAAAGCAAATCTTCCTAATCAAAGGTGGTGGAGAGAAAAGAACCCCAAACTAGAAATCAGGACACCCAGGGGCCAGAAGCATAAATGCTATTAATTAGTTTGTGGCCAAGGGCAACTCACTTAACCCCCTCAAGGCCTTGGAATCCTCTATTAAATACAGGAAACTGGAATAATCATTAGTTAAGGAAGATTACAATTGTCAACTTCTTTGGTTTGGTTGTGTGAACAGGAACTAAGGCCCTCCTATGTTCTCTAAACGAGACCATAACTGAGCCACTGCTGCTTTTGAGCTCTGAATGGCACCGGCTGGCTTAAGGTGGAATCAAAAACATCTCCGAATTCATGTGGAAGTGGGCAATGCAAGGGCATCCTAGTAAGCATGTTGAATTTGATGTGCTGGTGAGGATCCAAAACAACGTGCCTTGAGTAGTTGGTGACAACAGCTTTAGGTATCAGAAGAGGAATGGAAGCCGGGCTACAGGGAACAAGTCAAGTTATGGGAGTGGATGAGAGTGAACCGGAAGAGTAAAAATGGAAAACATGTGAATACGCACACACATACACACTGATAAAAAATACGAAGAAATAAGAGAAAGAGAGGCAATCAGTGGTAAAGAATCCGCCTGCTTGATACATGAGACAATGGTCATGACTGATCCCTGGGTCAAAAAGATCCCCTGGAGAAGGAAGTGGTAGTCTACTCCAGTATTCCTGACTGGGAAATCCCATGGACAGAGGAGCCTGGTGGGCTACAGTCCATGGGATCACAAGAGTCAGACACGAATTAGCGACTAAACAATAGGCAGGTAACAGTCTGGGTTCTTTGGGCATGGGCTGAGCTTAATCCTTCTTTCTGAACTGTACATCCTCTCCTCAACTTGTACTCTACCACAGAAAGCCACAACCAAGCAAATCAAGTGTGAACTAACACAGTGTATCACAGTGTATGTCACAAAAAGTCAGCACCTAAAATGGCCTGTCCACATAGTGGGGTTTGTGTGAAAGCATTCATTCATTCAACAGATATTCACTGAGTACCTACTCTATGGCAAGTACTTTTAAATACAAGAGACATAGTGAGCAAAATTCTGCTTCTTAGCATGTACCTTGTGGTAGAGAGAATGAGACCAGCAATAAAATAAACCAGCTCTGTGTGCTGTGAGAGAAATGAGAGAGGTTTTACAAACAGAGAGGGGGCTGATCTAAGTAATTTGGTCAGGCCTTCGCTTGTCTGGGGCCCCAAGGGGAAACTGATGGTCTATCATATCATCTGCTGGGGTCACTGACATGCACCTTGCTTAGCTGCTCACATTCATGCTCACTGGCTATGAAGACAGCTGTCCCCAAGAATCCACATTGCTCAGAACCAAATCAGTAGCAAATACATCCACTGAGCAGAAGAAGAGTTCAAAAGGGGTTATACGGTAGCCTAGTATGTAACAGATGAAAGCTTCCAGCCTCCCAGCCTTCATGCTGGTTTGTTGATGAGTTTTTAATTTCTTCCTCATGGCCTCTTGGATGAAATACCAAGTAAGGGAAAAATCTAAGAGGCATTCATTTGACCCCTAAAAACATGGAAATTTCTGCTCTTCCTTGACACAGATAAGAAAGGAATCTGATCAAATGATATCTGTATAATTCTTTAAAACACATATCCTCCTCTATAAAGGAGAGCTTTTTATTTCATGATAGATAACTTTGTCATCGTTCTGGGATTCCTATTTGATAATTCAAATCTTAAACTTAGGCCACTGGATTAAACCTATAATTAAGCATGAAAATATATACATACTTGTGTGTGAGCATGACACTCTAATACAGCATAAGATGAAGAGTAAAAATTCTATTAATGGACAGAAAGATTAAATGTCTAAAAGATGTTTATCTTGGCCATTCTGAAATGACCTTATCATCTCCTTAAGACTTCTATTAAAATGTACCTGTTACCTTGTCAAAGACTTGACACCTGGAATAAATGCATTCTAAGGCAAAGGAGAAAGGCTGGTCCAATGCTGGGAGGCATTCTTAAGAAAGCATAGATCCAGCTGGTCAGTATAGAGAGGAAGTCATGAGCTGGCACACCCATCACAGTGAGAGGCTATTGAGTACCTTGGAGAGAGGACACCACTGGGAGGCATGGAAGACTCTAAGAGAAACATGGACATCTGGGAAGTCAGAGTTGTCAAGAGACCTTAAAATTCAGCAAGCCAAGACTCCTCCCTGTAGAGAATTTGGCCTCTGGAAGAAAAAGGCCGACAACATAAAAATTTAAAGTTGGAAGACCTTTGAGACTGGGCACAACCCTCAACATCAGTGTTTCCTACACTCATCTGGGCCTAAGAGTCCTCAGAGGTGCTTGTGAAAAATACAAACTCATAGTCCCTTCTCTTGCCCACCACCAGCAATTCTGATTCATCACATCTTGAGTTATCCTCAGAAAGTTCTATTTTTAAAAAGGGATTTGTATTATCTAGGGAATGTGAGAAAGATTCCTCTTGATGATGCATGAAGCTTGTCTATTAGATTATTTATTCATCACGTGGCTCTGCATGAACTCGTATGTGCCAAGACTTATCATTCTTTAGTTAATAAATTCACTCAGTCAGTTCAGTTCAGTCACTCAGTAGTGTCCAACTCTTTGTGAGCCCATGGATGGACGGCAGTAGGCCAAGGTTCCCTGTCCATCGCCAACTCCCAAAGGTTGCTCAAACTCATGTCCATCGAGTCAGTGATGCCATCCAACCATCTCATCCTCTGTCATCCCCTTCCCCTCCTGCCTTCAATCTTTCAAAGCATCAGGTTCTTTTCCAATGAGTCAGTTCTTCACATTAGGTGGCCAAACTATTGGAGTTTCAGCTTCAGCACCAGTCCTTCCAATGAATATTCAGGACTGATTTCCTTTAGGATTGCCTGGTTGGATCTCCCTGCAGTCCAAGGGACACTCAAGAGTCTTCTCCAACACCACAGTTAAAAAACATCAATTCTTCGGCAGTCAGCTTTCTTTATAGTCCAACTCTCACATCCATACATGACCACAGGAAAAACCATAGCTTTGATTAGATGGACCTTTGCTGGCAAAGTAATGTCTCTGCTTTTTAAAATGCTGTCTAGGTTGGTCATAACTTTTCTTCCAAGGAGCAAGTGTCTTTCAATTTCATGGCTGCAGTCACCATCTGCAGTGATTTTGGAGCCCAAAAAAATAAAGTCTGACACTGTTTCCATCTATTTGCCATGAAGTGATGGGACCAGATGCCATGATCTTAGTTTTTTTAAATGTTGAGTTTTAAGCCAGCTCTTCCAATTTCCTCTTTCATTTTCATCATGAGGCTCTTTAGTTCTTCTTGACTTTCTGCCATAAGGGTGGTGTCATCTGCATATCTGAGGTCATTGATATTTCTCCCGCCAATCCTGATTCCAGCTTGTGCTTCTTCCAGCCCAGCGTTTCTCATGATGTACTCTGCATGCATATAAGTTAAATAAGCAGAGTGACAATACACAGCCTTGACATACTCCTTTCCCGATTTGGAACCAGTCTGTTGTTCCATGTCCAGTTCTAACTTTTGCTTCTTGACCTGCATACATATTTCTCAGGAGGCAGATCAGGTGATCTGGTATTCCCATTTCTTGAAGAATTTTCCAGTTTGTTGTGACCCACACAGTCAAAGGCTTTGGCATAGTCAATAAAGCAGAAGTAGATGTTTTTCTGGAACTCTCTGGCTTTTTCCATGATCCAGCGGATGTTGGCAATTTGATCTCTGGTTCCTCTGCCTTTTCTAAAATCAGCTTGAACATCAGGAAGTTCACGGTTCACATATTGCTGAAGCCTGGCTTGGAGAATTTTGAGCATTACTTTACTAGCATGTGAGATGAGTGCAATTGTGCAGTAGTTTGAACATTCTTTGGCATTGCCTCTCTTTGGGTTTGGAATGAAAACTGACCTTTTCCAGTCCTGTGGCCACTGCTGAGTTTTCCAAATTTGCTGGCATATTGAGTGCAGCACTTTCACAGCATCATCTTTTAGGATTTGAAATAGCTCAACTGGAATTCCAACACCTCCACTAGCTTTGATCACACTAATGCTTCCTAAGGCCCACTTGACTTCACATTCCAGGATGTCTGGCTCTAGATGAGTGAACACCATCATGCTCATTTGGGTCATGAAGCTCTTTTTTGTACAGTTCTTCTGTGTATTCTTGCCACCTCTTCTTAATATCTTCTGCTTTGTTAAGTCTATACCATTTCTGTCCTTTATTGTGCCCATATTTGCATGAAATGTTCCCTTGGTATCACTAATTTTCTTGAAGAGATCTCTTGTGTTTCTCATTCTATTGTTTTCCTCTATTTCTTTGCATTGATCACTGAAGAAGGCTTTCTTATTTCTCTGCACCATTCTTTGGAATAAATTCACTCCTTCTTTTCAAATGCACTGCTGAGCATGTGATTTATGTCAGGGATGACATGTGAAGCTATCAAGATGGTTAGGATGTAATCCCTGCCCCCAAGGGTCTGGCCTCAGGAAAAGCTCTAACACGTCCATGGTGCTACAACAATGGCTCATGAACAGAATACCCAAAGTCTGAGTTACCGAGAACAGGAGGCTCACACTGCAATTTCCTTGATGCTGTCTACATTGGGAGGTATTTTTTGAGTTTTAAAGTCACATGCTAGTTCTAAAGTCACAGATGTCATTAATTAGAGTCAAGACTTCTGGTCTTAATGCCATATATTTCTACTACACAGCTATTTTCCCACTTTAAAAAGTTACCTAGAGTTTAAGTTCTTATGCAATCCTAATAGCTCCAAATAACAGAACTACTAATACAACCCACACCATGACACTTCATTTTGTACCTGACACAAATCATTTCTTTCAACAGCAATAAAGATTCACAGGTAATATAGAAATTGTGTTTGTTAAATGAATCCCAAAGAGGTCATCTTTCCATGAGTCTCAATACAGTCAGAACTCTATGACCTGTAACATCTCCTATTGAGTTCTACATTATTAAAAAAAAAATTAAATTACATGAGGAATATGATTCAGATGATAGCCATAATGATAATTAAAAGGAATGACAATGACACCTGTGAGAACAGGTAGACAAAATTGGAACTGGCAACGCTAGAGTGGGAGCAGGCTAGGGAGTGATGTTATCCTTCTGGTACCCCGGGCAATACTGCATACAGAACGGTGATTGTCTGAGTCCTGTTGGTACCGAAAGCAAGAGAAAAAGCAGAATGTGTCTAAGTACTCATTCCTTTCTTAGCACTAACCTTAAAGGGGAGTTGAGTGGATGCTAAGAAAAGTCGCTAAACGTAAGATCTTATTACCAAACAAAGTAGGAATAGTCGCTCACTGTGTGCTCAGTCATGTCTGACCTTTTGTGACCCTATGGACTATAGCCCATCAGGCTCCTCTGTCCATGGAATTTTCCAGACAAGAATATTGGAGTGGGTTGTCATTTCCTCCTCCAGAGGATCTTCCTGACCCAGGGATCGAACTCAGGATTCCTGCATTGCAGTCAGGTTCATTACCATTGAACCACCTGGGAAGCCTTTAGTCATTCACTAAAGGGCTTTTGGGGGGCTTCTCTGGTGGCCCAATGGTAAAGAGTCTGCCTGCCAATGCAGGAGTCCTGAGTTCGGTCCCTGGGTCGGGAAGATCCCCTGGAGGAGGAAATGGCAACCCACTCTAGTATTATTGCCTGTAGTCTTTTGGAAAGAAGAGTCTGGCGGGCTACAGACAATGGAGTTGCAAAGAGTCAGACAGGACTTAGTGACTAAATAAAAACAAACAAGAAAAGAACTTTTTACTGAGATATTTTTAAAAACTAAACATGTATTTGCATCTCATCATGGGGAGGTAGGTTGTGCTGCTGTCCAGAGTCGGGGAGCCACACAGCTCTTTGAGGGAGGCTGAAGCTATTGATTGGACACAAAGGTGATGACCAAATATCATTTAATTAAGCAAAGAAAATTCTGAGAATTCTGAGGATTTCTTCTCCAGTCCTGCCTCACCAAATGCAGTCTTCACCTTGTTCCCTCATATCACTGTGAATCTTTGGCAGAGTAGATTGCACTGAGCTATATTGGTTTGCTGAACCCTCCTGGCGGATGCATAATGCAAAATTTGTGGCCAAAATAGTACATGTGGTAATAAATGGATTTTTAAATCATATGTGTTTACAATTATAAATCAGCACTGCAGTCTCATTGATTATAAATGAAGTAAATCTAAGGACAGAATGTATTTTTTTCTAGACTTCCTCCAAGAGGGGCCTTAGTCACTATTTCAAGGGAATGGAGAGATCATGTGTGTGAACCAGTGGTATCAAGAAGACAGAAACAGATTTAATCGATCCCTCCAACTCTGCTTGAAAACAAACTACCAGCACAGTTGCTGATTCCCTCTACAAACCCTGCGTCTATCAAACTGTTTCCTTCCTGAGAAATTGCTCACTAGCACCGACTGTCTGGGAGACAGTTAGGAAATCGTTTTCCAGGCAAAGCACTAATAGCTGAATTTAGCTTTTTCATTAGCACAGAATGTAACCGCCAGGTTTCAGAGCGCATATCATCTATCTCTATAGTATCCAAAATGACTTACTTGAAGACACAGTCTTCGTGCTGTAAAATCATCTTCCTGGGAGTGCTTTAAATTTCTTCACTTTGCAGAACTTAGTGGCAAGGAGCCCAACTCTCCTTGCTGGGAAGTTTTCCTAAGTGAGGACTAAAATTAGTTGAATCACTGTTCCTCGAACTCATATGTGTTTCAGACACCTGGGGATATTGTTACAATGCAGATCTTGATACAAAAGTCCTGTGATGGGGCCTAAGAGTCTATTTCTAGCAAAATCCTGGTTGATGTCTCTACTGGTGATTCACAGAATACAGTCTTGAATGGCCAGAGTCAGATCATTTGCAAAAGCCAATTCAATTCAGCATTCAGTTAATAAGCACTTGTTCTCTGCCAAAAACTGTGTCAGGCGTGGTTCTCCGGAGTCACATCTCTAAAAGACTGCAGTATGATTGAGAAAATTAAGTTCACTTCCTGTAATGCCTTCACAAAGTTTCCAAACTTCCCCATTGACTGAAAAAAAAAAAAAAAATCTCCTGAGGCATCTGTTTAAAGTTCAGTCCAGTTACTCAGTCATGTCTGACTCTTTGCAACCCCATGTACTGCAGCACACCAGTCCTCAGTGTCCATCACCAACTCCTGGAGTCCACTCAAACTCAAGTCCATTGAGTTGGTGATGCCATCCAACAATCTCATCCTCTGTCATCCCCTTCTCCTCTCACCTTCAATCTTTCCCAGCATCAGAGTCTTTTCCAAAGAGTCAGTTCTTCGTATCAGGTGGCCAAACTATTGGATTTCAGCTTCAGCACCAGTCCTTCCAATGAATATTCAGGACTGATTTCCTTTAGGATTAACTGGTTTGATCTCCTTGTCATCCAAGGGACTCTCGAGAGTCTTCTCCAACACCACAGGTCAAAAGCATCTATTCTTCGGTGCTCAGCTTTCTTTTTTAGTCCAACTCTCACATCCATACATGACCACTGGAAAAACCATAGCTTTGACTAGACAGACCTTTGTTGGCAAAGTAATGTCTCTGCTTTTTAATAAACTGTCTAGGTTGGTCATAACTTTTATTCCAAGGAGCAAGTGTCTTAATTTCATGGCTGCAGTCACTATCTGCAGTGATTTTGGAGCCCAAAAAAAATAAAGTCTGTCACTATTTCCTTTTTTTTTTTTTTTATTTTATTTTTAAACTTTACATAATTGTATTAGTTTTGCCAAATATCAAAATGAATCCACCACAGGTATATATGTGTCACTATTTCCATTGTTTCCCCATCTATTTGCCATGAAGTGATGGGACCAGATGCTATGATCTTAGTTTTCTGAATACTGAGTTTTAAGCCAACTTTTTCACTCTCCTCTTTCACCTTCATCAACAGCCTCTTTAGTTCCTCTTCACTTTCTGCCATAAGGGTGGTGTCATCTGCATATCTGAGGTGATTGATATTTCTCCCGGCAATCTTGATTCCAGCTTGTGCTTCATCCAGTCCAGCGTTTCTCATGATGTACTCTGCATATAAGTTAAATAAGCAGGGTGACAATATACAGCCTTGATATACTCCTTTCCTTTGGAACCAGTCTGTTGTTCCATGTCCAGTTCTAACTGTTGCTTCTTGACCTGCATACAGATTTCTCAGGAGGCAGGTCAGGTGGTCTGGTATTTCCATCTCTTGAAGAATTTCCGCAGTTTGTTGTGATCCACACAGTCAAAGGCTTTGGCATAGTCAATAAAGCAGAAATAGATGTTTTTCTGGAACTCTCTTGCTTTTTCCATGATCCAGCGGATATTGGCAATTTGATCTCTGGTTCCTCTGCCTTTTCTAAATCCAGCTTGAACATCTGGAAGTTCATAGTTCATGTACTGTTGAAGCCTGGCTTGGAGTATTTTGAGCATTACTTTACTACCGTGTGAGATGAGTGCAATTGTGCGGTAGTTTGAACATTCTTTGGCATTGCCTTTCTTTCCAGTCCTGTGGCCACTGCTATTTTTCCAAATTTGCTGGCATATTGAGTGCAGCACTTTCACAGCATCATCTTTTAGGATTCGAAATAGCTCAACTGGAATTCCAACACCTCCACTAGCTTTGTTTGTAGTGATGCTTCCTAAGGCCCACTTGACTTCACATTCCAGGATGTCTGGCTCTAGGTGAGGTAAGCACACCATCGTGCTTACCTGGGTCATGAAGATCTTTTCTGTACAGTTCTTCTGTGTATTCTTGCCACCTCTTCTTAATATCTTCTGCTTCTGATAGGTGCATACCATTTCTGTCCTTTATTGTGCCCATCTTTGCATGTTTAAAGTTACTCACTAGAATTAAGGTGAAACCTGAATACTAGCATTTAGCAGTGATTGTTATTTGACTGGAAACACTTCTGAACAGTACGAAATGTTACAGGCACTGGACATGACTACTCCTTAACATGAATCTGATTCATCCACTTAATTGTTATAACTTAGGTGGACTTTCTTCACTCTTCTCCATCTTAATTTTCTTATCTAAAAAACGTCAGTAATTAGACTGTTGTTTAAGGATTGGTTTGAGGATTAAGTGAAATAATGTGTACAAAACCTAAGCACAGGGCCCGACATATAGTAGGTATTCCAGTCACAGTGGCTGCACTCACCCCAAGCTTAATGGCATAAAACCACCACCATTACACAATGCCGTGGATCCTGTGGGTCAGGAATTTAGAAGGGACACCACCGTGTCAGGGTGGTTAGACTTCTGATGGGGTATCTCAAAGATCCAAGCATGAGGTTAAGAATAAGCTAGGCAAAAGCTGCTTCTCCTTTCCTGAGCCTGCCTCATAGGTCATGCATATCACTTCTACCACATTCCTTTAATTATGACTATAGCCCTCCCATTGTCAAGGGTAGGACAATAGGCTCCACCTCTCAAAGAGAGTAGCAAATCTCATTGTAGATGAACATGCAGGATAGTTATCTTTGGACAATAAAGGCTACCACGATAGGCAAACAATAATTATTTCTCTCCTTCTTGTGGACTAGAAACCTATCAAATAGTTGTCCTACTATAACATCTACAATTCTACCCACGGAGGCAAAAACTCAGTCCTGGGTCCTCCAGGGATCATTGTTTAATTGCATCTGTGTCTAATTGCATCTATGTCTACCTCCTAATCTAAGAATGTCTTTGACTGCCAGCTCACAAGCACAACTAGGTCTATTCAGAGAAACCCTTACCCCTAAGTGTGGAAAGTAATCATCTCCTTGAGTCACAAGACTTTACAGATCATGACAGAACTCTTCCCAAACAAAAGGCCATTCTTTCTCATGAGTTGCCCCCAAACTCCTTAATAAGGGCCCTGTCTCTGTCTGCCTCCAGTTTCTAGATTGGGACTGCATTGCAGAGTGTGGTTCGGAGTTGATACTCCATCAGGTTGCAAGAATTCAACTCCATTCTCTGTGTTCTCACACTCCTTCCTGTCCTACCCAGGTTCTTCACTGAATCTAGTATATCATCACTAATCCTTCCTTCCTTATTTCCCCCAGTTGGACATTTAACAGCCTATTCTGGATATCCAGAACAATATAAAAATACAACTCCAAAAGCATCACTTTCCACTCGCCTTCTTCATGTCAAGTAAGTTCCTTTTCTAGTATGTAATTCAAAATGAAAGCACTAAGAGATCTTTTAAAGGTGAATCTCAAAATTCCTGCTCCAGTTAACTGTTTACACTCTCTGTGCAACTCAGCTGGGAATCCCCTGCATCTTGATACATTTGTTTTCTCTGGTACCACTCTTCTTCATGTAACTGGTCAATATTGATTATTCTGAAGTCATAAGTGTGTTAGCAGCCATATCTGAGTACTGGGAATAAGAAACAAAACTGAAACAGACATTGAAGCATCTATTTTGAAATTGCAGTCAGGATTGAGGCAGAGAAAGTAAAGAACTGAGTGGGAGTCAAATTTAAGTGGTAAAAGTTAAGGTCTCAAGACCCAGTCAAGAATAAAACCTATAGGTTAGGGGAGAATCCAAAATGAGTAAAACAGAGTCCTCTTTTCTAGAAAAGTTAAGTAAGATATTCATGAGGAAAATGAGTGTAAGATAACTATAACACAAGGCAGAAGGTGACATAGCTCAAGAAAGACACAACAAATCCACAGGAAAATTTAATGGAAGGAATGTCATTTTAACCAAACAAGACTCTCTGAGGAGAAAAACTCTCTAGAAAGAAATATGACGTCGGCTCTGTTCTAGTCCCTAGTTGTAACTCCTCTCCTAGTATCCCCACCTCAGTTCACATGTGCTCTAGCCCCTTCTTTACCCACATCTGAAATCCTATCAATCCTTAAAGACGCCCTTGAGACATCTCTTCCTCAGAAGGTGTTAGTTACTGGTACTTTGTGCCTCTCTCAGCCTACTGTACATAAAGTTGTTACAGCACATATGACACTGTATTTTATATTTTATTATATTTATTTGTATTTTATATTTCTTATCAGGCACTGATGTTCTTGAGGGAAGAAGCTACCCTTTTCCTCCTTACACCTGTATGTTTAGTACAACACTTGATACCTTGTAACAGTGACCAAATGGATGTTGAATATAGAAATGAGAATCTGAGGTCAGGTCTGAAGTTCAATACAAGTGAAACACATGTTAATAAAAAATACGGTGAGATGTTACTGTTTTTCAGTGCGCATAAGTGTATATATGAGAGTACATGAACTAAACCAGGAGTCTGCAGACTTTAGCCCATAGACCAAAGTGCCCCCCTTTGTTCTTTGTACAGAAAGCTTCCCTGGGACATGGTTGCAACCATCTGTTTCTGTATCATCCATGGCTGCTTTGATACCCATCCCAGAGCTAAGTAGATTTTAACAGAGAATATATGATTTGCAAAACTGAGAAGATGTACTATCTGACCCTTTATAGAAAAAGTTGGCCAACCTATGATATGTAATGTTTAGAATGATAGAGTCTAAAAATGCCATGTTATATCCTGGAGATAATTTCATTGCTTCAAAAACCCCCTTTTCCTATGAACATCCCTTCATATACACTCTCACTACACTACTCCATACTACCTTGCTCCTACGCAGACCCGCTTCCACACCGGCCACCTCTACTGCTCCGTCAGCCTCACAGCAGCCACTGTACAAAGAATGGAGAGCTGGCCCTCTAGGAACTTAGAATTAAGCACACAAAAAAACTGGCTAGTAGGAGCATCAGCAGTCCCTCTGCCTCCCACAGACCACACAGATTCTTAAGGAAAGAGTATATGCAACAGGGAGGCAGTTCCTATGGAATGTGGATAAAACCATTAATGAATTTGCAGCAACAGGGGCAGATATAGAGACTACCACACTAAGTGAAGTAAGTCAGACAAAGACAAATATTATATGATATCACTTACATGTGACACCTCAAAAAATGATACAGATCAACTGATTTACAAAATGGAAATAGACTCACAGATACAGAAAACAAACTTATGGTTGTCAAAGGGGAAAGTGGGGAATGAATTAGGAGATTGGGATTAATAGATACACAGTACTCTATTGAAAACAGATAAACAAGGACCTACTACATAGCCCAGGGAACTATATTTAGTATCTTGTAATAACCTATAATGAAAAAGAATCTGAAAAGGTATATACATATATAACTGGTATATATATATATGTGTGTGTGTGTGCGTGTGTGTGTGTGTGTATCAGATCAGTCGCTCAGTCGAGTCCTACTCTTTGCGACCCCATGAATCGCAGCACGCCAGGCCTCCCTGTCCATCACCAACACCCGGAGTTCACTCAAACTCACGTCCATCGAGTCAGTGATGCCATCCAGCCATCTTATCCTCTGTTGTCCCCTTCTCCTCTTGCCCCCAATCCCTCCCAGCATCAGAGTCTTTTCAAATGAGTCAACTCTTCGCATGAGGTGGCCAAAGGACTGGAGTTTCAGCTTTAGCATCATTCCCTCCAAAGAAATCCGAGGGGCGATCTCCTTCAGAATGGACTGGTTGGATCTCCTTGCAGTCCAAGGGACTCTCAAGAGTCTTCTCCAACACCACAGTTCAAAAGCATCAATTCTTCAGCACTCAGCCTTCTTCACAGTCCAACTATCACATCCATATATGACCACAGGAAAAACCATAGCCTTGACTAGACAAACCTTTGTTGGCAAAGTAATGTCTCTGCTTTTGAATATGCTATCTAGGTTGGTTGTAACTTTCCTTCCAAGGAGTAAGCGTCTTTTATTTTCATGGCTGCAGTCACCATCCGCAGTGATTTTGGAGCCTAGAAAAATAAAGTCTGACACTGTTTCCATTGTTTCCTCATCTATTTCCCATGAAGTGATGGGACCAGATGCCATGATCTTTGTTTTCTGAATGTTGAGCTTTAAGCCAACTTTTTCACTCTCCACTTTCACTTTCATCAAGAGGCTTTTGAGTTCCTCTTCACTTTCTGCCATAAGGGTGGTGTCATCTGCATATCTGAGGTGATTGATATTTCTCCCTGCAATCTTGATTCCAGCTTGTGTTTCTTCCAGTCCAGCGTTTCTCATGACATACTCTGCATACAAGTTAAATAAACAGGGTGACAATATACAGCCTTGACGAACTCCTTTTCCTATTTGGAACCAGTCTGTTGTGCCATGTCCAGTTCTAACTGTTGCTTCCTGACCTGCATACAAATTTCTCAAGAGGCAGATCAGGTGGTCTGGTATTCCCATCTCTTTCAGAATTTTCCAGTTTATTGTGATCCACACAGTCAAAGGCTTTGGCATAGTCAATAAAGCAGAAGTAGATGTTTTTCTGCAACTCTTGCTTTTTCCATGATCCAGCAGATGTTGGCAATTTGATCTCTGGTTCCTCTGCCTTTTCTAAAAACAGCTTGAACATCAGCAAGTTCATGGTTCACATATTGCTGAAGCCTGGCTTGGAGAATTTTGCGCATTACTTTACTAGCATGTGAGATGAGTGCAACTGTGCAGTAGTTTGAGCACTCTTTGGCATTGCCTTTCTTTGGGATTAGAATGAAAACTGACCTTTTCCAGTCCTGTGGCCACTGCTGAGTTTTCCAAATTTGCTGGCATATTGAGTGCAGCACTTTCATAGCATCATCTTTCAGGATTTGGAATAGCTCAACTGGAATTCTATCATCTCCACTAGCTTTGTTTGTAGTGATGCTTTCTAAAGCCCACTTGACTTCACATTCCAGGATGTCTGGCTCTAGGTCAGTGATCATACCATCGTGATTATCTGGGTCGTGAGGATCATTTTTGTACAGTTCTTCTGTGTATTCTTGCCATCTCTTCTTAATATCTTCTGCTTCTGTTAGGTCCATACCATTTCTGTCCTTTATCGAGCCCATCTTTGCATGAAATGTTCCTTTGGTACCTCTGATTTTCTTGAAGAGATCTCTAGTCTTTCCTATTCTGTTGTTTTCCTCTATTTCTTTGCATTCATCACTGAAGAAGGCTTTCTTATCTCTTCTTGCTATTCTTTGGAACTCTGCATTCAGATGTTTATATCTCTCCTTTTCTCCTTTGCTTTTTGCTTCTCTTCTTTTCACAGCTTATATATATATATATACATATATATATATATATATATATATATATATACACATACACACACAAACATATATAACAATCACCTTGCTGTATACCTGAAACTAAAACATTGTAAATCAACTCTTTCAAAAAAATTCTTTTTAATTTTTAAAAAGCAAGTTTCTTGAAATTTGTAATGGGCCCTTAAAACAGGCCAAAATAATTAATGAAAGTCAAATGTGGGACTACCTATACTTTAGTCATCATTTTTTCAATTTACTTGCAGCAGCTGTGTACAAACTTAACTACCCTGAGAACTTGTGAACCAGTAGCATTCAGAGACATATCCCTTTCTTCCCCAGGCAGTGGGGCTGTTGAGCACATCAATGAATTAAATTCATCTAACAGTCCACAGTGAAAAAAAGTGAAGTCACTCAGTCCTGTCTGACTCTGCGACCCCATGGACTGTAGTCCACCAGGCTTCTCCGTCCATGGAATTTTCAATGCAAGAGTACTAGAATGGGTTGCCATTTCCTTCTCCAGAGTCCATAGGGTCTCACAGAAACGAACATGACTGAAGGGACTTTGAGCACACACACAATGGCTTAGACGGGCTTCCCAGGTGATGCTAGTGGTAAAGAAACCCCCTGTCAATGTAGGAGACCCAGGAGACTTGGGTTTGATCCCTGGGTTGGGAAGATCCTCTGGAGAAGGGAATGGCTACCCACTCCAGTATTCTTGCCTGGAGAATTCCACGAACAGAGGAGTCTGGCAGGCTATAGTCCATGGGGTCTCAAAAGAGTCAAACACAACTAAACAACTAACACTAAACTAACACTACATTCAATCAGCCATCAGGCCTGAGGTTTTCCAGATCCCTGACTCCCTGCACTGTCCCCACTACTGAGCTGACAGCCTTTCACATCATCTTCTCCCCTCCTCCTAGCAGAGGCTTCCACTGCTTCAGTCACTTGTGAGTACGCAGGCATGACTTTCCCTGCATGTTTACTCTTCTTCATTGCCACACACAGAGCAGAGCAGCCAAGTCCACATCTGTTCCACTGGTCAGAATTTTATCATTTAGTTAAATGAGCAGGCAATGACACTGGTAAAGTAATTGCAATTCAGTCCAAGCTCCCCACAGTGAGATGCAGTGGTGGCGGTACACGATTATTATTACAGGGTTTACAGTGATACAGAGTCCAAAGACTTAATTTCTTCACTTCCAGAGAAGTTTTTTTTTTTTTTTTTTTTTGCTAGACTATCTTTCCCTAGTCTAAAAATAGTACCTCCCAAGATAAGGAGTTTACAGTTGTCACAGTCAATTTATCCCCAAAGAAAGTAGCTCTCTTTTATCTGCTCTGATTCTATCTTCATAGAGTGAATTCAGATGCAATCACCAAGCATTACTTCCAGTTAGCTTCCTGTTGTGAAATCATTTTTAAGCAGATTTTTTAGTTGAAGAACGCTGATGTCCTTTACAAATAGCAAGGTATAATAGATAAGCGTTTCTATTTCTAAGTTGCATTTGCTATGGGCTAAGTCGCTTCAGTTGTGTCCAGCTCTTTGCAACCGTATGGACTGTAGCCCACCAGGCTCCTCTGTCCATGGGGATTCTCCAGGCAAGAATACTGGAGTGGGTGGCCATGCTCTCCTCCAGGGGATCTTCCCAACCCAGGGTTCAAACTTGTGTCTCTTTTGTCTCCTGCATTGGCAGGGTAAGCTGCCAATGCAGGAGACCCTAACCCTAACCCTGCCTGGGTTCATATCCCAGCTCTACCAACCTCAAGCAAAATAATCTCTTCCCGGCTCTATACCTTAGTTTCTTCACCTAAAAAATGATGATGACAGGGCTTACCACATGATGATGTCAGAAGGATGAAGTGAGATAACACATCGAATCTAACATTCTTAGAATAGTGAAGTGAAAGTCACTCAGTTGTGTCTGACCCTTTGTGACCCCATGAACTATACAGTCCATGGAATTCTCCAGGCCAACAACTGGAGTGGGTAGCCTTTCCCTTCTCCAGGGATTCTTAGAATACTGCCTGCCATAAAATGTGCATCAGCAGTATTATTTCTCACTCTGGATTCATCTTTATTTTTCTAGACAGCATCCCCATGCTACCCATGGTTCCACACAGAAGTGACTATCTTGTTAATGGCTTTTGAAAAGTGGTTTTGAACAAAATGCTGTTTTATGTTTCTGATCCCAAACACACTCTCTTCTGTCATGGACAAAAGCTATAATTTCTAATGTTAGTTCAGTTCAGTTCAGTCGCTTAGTCGTGTCCGACTCTTTGCAACCCCATGAATCGAAGCACGCCAGGCCTCCCTGTCCATCACCAACACCCGGAGTTCACTCAAACTCACGTCCATCGAGTCAGTGATGCCATCCAGCCATCTCATCCTCTGTTATCCCCTTCTCCTCCTGCCCCCAATCCCTCCCAGCATCAGAGTCTTTTCCAATGAGTCAACTCTTCACATGAGGTGGCCAAAGGACTGGAGTTTCAGCTTTAGCATCATTCCCTCCAAAGAAATCCCAGGGATGATCTCCTTCAGAATGGACTGGTTGGATCTCCTTGCAGTCCAAGGGACTCTCAAGAGTCTTCTCCAACACCACAGTTCAAAAGCATCAATTCTTTGGTGCTCAGCTTTCTTCACAGGCCAACTCTCACATGCATACATGACCACTGGAAAAACCATAGCCTTGACTAGACAAACCTTTGTTGGCAAAGTAATGTCTCTGCTTTTGAATATGCTATCTAGGTTGGTTGTAACTTTTCTTCCAAGGAGTAAGCGTCTTTTAATTTCATGGCTGCAGTCACCATCTGCAGTGATTTTGGAGCCTAGAAAAATAAAGTCTGACACTGTTTCCCCTGTTTCCCCATCTATTTCCCATGAAATGATGGGACCAGATGCCATGATCTTCGTTTTCTGAATGTTGAGCTTTAAGCCAACTTTTCACTCTCCACTTTCACTTTCATCAAGAGGCTTTTGAGTTCCTCTTCACTTTCTGTCATCTGCATATCTGAGGTGACTGATATTTCTCCCAGCAATCTTGATTCCAGTTTGTGCTTCTTCCAGCCCAGCGTTTCTCATGATGTACTCCGCATATAAGTTAAATAAACAGGGTGACAATATACAGCCTTGACGTACTCCTTTTCCTATTTGAAACCAGTCTGTCGTGCCATGTCCAGTTCTAACTGTTGCTTCCTGACCTGCATACAAATTTCTCAAGAGGCAGATCAGGTGGTCTGGTATTCCCATCTCTTTCAGAATTTTCCACAGTTTATTGTGATCCACACAGTCAAAGGCTTTGGCATAGTCAATAAAGCAGAAATAGATGTTTTTCTGGAACTCTCTTGCTTTTTCAATGATCCAACGGATGTTGGCAATTTGATCTCTGGTTCCTCTGCCTTTTCTAAAACCAGCTTGAACATCAGGAAGTTCACGGTTCACATATTGCTGAAGCCTGGCTTGGAGAATTTTGAGCATTACTTTACTAGCATGTGAGATGAGTGCAATTGTGCGGTAGTTTGAGCATTCTTTGGCATTGCCTTTCTTTGGAATTGGAATGAAAACTGACCTTTTCCATTCCTGTGGCCACTGCTGAGTTTTCCAAATTTGCTGGCATATTGAGTGCAGCACTTTCACAGCATCATCTTTCAGGATTTGAAATAGCTCAACTGGAATTCCATCACCTCCACTAGCTTTGTTCGTAGTGATGCTTTCTAAGGCCCACTTGACTTCACATTCCAGGATGTCTGGCTCTAGGTCAGTGATCACACCATCGTGATTATCTGGGTCGTGAAGATCATTTTTTTCATTAGTAATGAAGCCATTCACTTAGGACTCATATCTCAGTTCTAAGTTAAAGGAAAATGATGGTTTCACATACATATGTATCAAATACATATGTTTAACTTTCCCAACAGAATCTGAACAAATTGTTTGCATATGTTACTGTCAAACAACAGAAATAATTTCACAAGTCTCATTCTGTCCCATCATAGTTCTCATAGTTCATCATTTCTTTGATCATATAAGATCAACTGCATTCTTTCAATAGCCCAGCATATTTAAATTTCTATTAAAAAAAAATAGTGTGACTGGTTGCCATAGTGGAAAGCTATTAAAAATATGATGGGTCTCAGTGGAAAGGAATGGCCCACTATTCTTGTCTCCTAGGTGTTCATTTTTATAGATTATATCTGCTACTCCATTAATTTTGTGCATTTTCATAAGGAAAATCAGCTTTTCAGAAATCACACTATCTATATCTTTTCCCTTAATAACTTTAGAAACCATCTAATTTCTTCCAAATTTGCAGAAAAGACAGAACTTAGAATTTTTCCTGAAACTTCAAATATATACACATATGTAGAAACATACTCCAAAAATAATTTTCAAAATAATTAAATAACAAGTATTAGCTAGACCATCATTCTCCCAACTATTTTATACTTCTGGATCTTAAAAATAGGTCGCTTGGCAAGACAGTCTACACTCCTTGCTTTTACTTTCTCACCACTTATTCTCTAAACCTTAGTATTCAGTCCTCCACTGGAACTACTAGTCACCTGGGTTTGAATCCTAGGAATCACCTCTGATTTTTCTCTCTATACAAAATCAATCACCAAATTCTTTTTATTCTCCCCAAGAAATGACTCACAATTACAACTATTTCATTTCATGTTCTGGAACACCACCAGCATTAACTACCCCTGCACTGCTGAACCTGATTCCTAACAAGCTCCCCACCCCAGCATCTCTCCACACTGATCTACAGGGTACATGCGTGTATGCACGCTCACTCATGTATGCATTCACATCAACATTCTTCCTGGATTCCATGTTGTAACTCCAAAACAAGAAAATCTTGCCAGAAGTTACCAAATACCATATATACATTTGTGTTCTATGTGAGTGTTTCTGTTTTGCAAATAGATTCATTTGTATTATTTTTTAGATTCCACATAGAAGTGATATCATATTGAAATAGAATTTGTCTTTGTCTTATTTCATTTAGTATGGTAACTTCTAGATCCATCCATGTTGCTGCAAATGGCAATATTTCTTTTTTTTAATAACCAAGTAATATTCCATTTGGAGAAGGCAATGGCACCCCACTCCGGTACTCTTGCCTGGAAAATCCCATGGATGGAGGAGCCTAGTAGGCTGCAGTCCATGGGATCACGAAGAGTCAGACATGACTGAGTGACTTCCCTTTCACTTTTCACTTTCATACACTGGAGAAGGAAATGGCAACCCACTCCAGTGTTCTTTTTTTTTTTTTTAATTTTATTTTTAAACTTTACATAATTGTCTTAGTTTTGCCAAATATCAAAATGAATCCACCACAGGTATACATGTGTTCCCCATCCTGAACCCTCCTCCCCCCTCCCTCCCCATACCATCCCTCTGGGTCATCCCAGTGCACTAGCCCCAAGCATCCAGTATCGTGCATCGAACCTGGACTGGCATCTCATTTCATACATGATATTTCACATGTTTCAATGCCATTCTCCCAAATCTTCCCACCCTCTCCCTCTCCCACAGAGTCCATAAGACTGTCCAGTGTTCTTGCCTGGAGAATCCCAGGGACAGGGGAGCCTGGTGGGCTGCCATCCATGGGGTTGCACAGAGTCGGACATGACTGAAGTAACTTAGCAATATTCCATTAAGGGGCTTCCCCAGGTGGCTCAGTGGTAAAGAATCTGCCTGCCAATGCAGGAGACACAGGTTTGATCTCTGAGTCAGAAGGATCCTCTGGAGTAGGAAATGGCAACCCACTCCAGTATTTTTGCCTGGGAAATCCCAAGGACAGAGGAGGCTGACAGGCTACAGTCTATGGGGTTGCAGAAGAGTAGGATATGACTTAGCAGCTAAACAGTAATAATATTCCATTATATATATAGATAGATATGTATGTATGTGGGTCTGTACGTATATGCCACATCTTAAACCAATCATCTCTTGATATTCATTTGGGTTATTTCCATGTCTTGGCTATTTTAAATAGAGTTGTAATGAACACTGATGTACATACATTTGAAAGATTAAAATTTTAAATGTGTAACCATTATGGAGAACAGTATGGAGGTTCCTAAAAAAACTAAAAAATAGAACTACAATATGATCCAGAAATCCCACTTCTGGGGATATATCCAGAGAAAACCATAATTCAAAAAGATACATGCCTCTAACATTAATTGCAGCACTATTTACAACAGCCAGGACATGGAAGCAACTTAAACATTCACCAACAGAGAAATGGATAAAGAAGATGTGGTATACATATACAATGGAGTATCATTCAGCCATTAAAAATAATGAAATAATATCATCTGCAGCAACATGGGGGCACGTAGAGATTGTCATATTGAGTGAAGTAAGTCAGACAGGGAAAGACAAATATCACTTGATATGGCTTATATACAGAATTCAGAAAAAGGGTACAAATGAACTCATCTACAAAACAGAAATAGAGTTACAGATGTAGAAAACAAACAACTGGGGGGGGGGGGGCGGCAAGGAGAGGGATAAACTGGGAGATTGAGATTGACGTGTACACACTGCTACATATAAAGTAGATAACTAGAGTGGAGAGGGATAAACTGGGAGATTGAGATTGACATGTACACACTGCTACATATAAAGTAGATAACTAGAGTAATAATGACCTACTGTACAGCAAAGGGAACTCTATTCAGTACTCCATAATAGCCTATATGGGAAAAGAATCTAGAAAAAGAGAGGATGTACAGCTGATTCACTTTGTTGTACATGTGAAAATAACACAACATTGTAAATCAACTATACTTCAATAAGAAAAAGAAAATTTTTATGATGTGTATTACATTCTACATGGACAGTATTTCAATTATTTAAAATATATATATATATATCTTCCATATATAAGATATATTAGGAGAAATAAGAATGTAATTGATAAGGTCCCTGACCATAAGGAGTCTACAATTTAGCAAAGAAGGAATAAAATGAGTAAATAAGTTTTAAGGCAAAGTGTACTAGGTGTCTTAAGAAGAGAAATATCGAATTGCTAGCATGTCAGGACTCAAGAACACCTAAGTATGAGGCAGACCCAAACCAGAGGAGAAGGTAAACCTAAGGCACATGACAAGGAGGGCTGGGAAAACAAACGTGGAAACAGAGGCAGTGGTTCATGTCCAACGAGCGTGGCAAGTTTAGGTGTGGTTTAAGCAGAAGATTTTAACTCAGAGACTGTACCTCAACAGAGATGGCATATTGCTGAGGATACTAAGAGCATAAACAATAATAACAGCTAACATTTTTGAGCATTTACGGTACAGCAGGCAATGTCCCAAGGATTAACTAGGTTCATTCTCCCAACAGTCCTATGAAGTAATACTATCAATACAAAGGAAATTTCAATATGAGGAAAGTCAAGTTTAAAAAGATTCAGTAACTTTTCAATAGTCATTCAGGTAGCAGGAGGAGTCAGTGGCAACTAGAGACTAGAATTAAGTACCTCTTAAAGAAAGGTGGGCAGTCATCCTGGGTGACCATTCATTTCACAGAATAGAGAAATAGCTGAAGGAACATCTAGCACCACACTTACCAAAGCACAGGGCTAGTGTGAGCTCAATAAGTTCTATGGACTCTGACAACAGCACTGGAATCTAGACTCAGAAGGAAACCGAAATGCTAGGCAGCAAAACTAAAACAGAAGAATATATAAACAGGAACTCCATGAGGAAAGAAAGGATGGGGAAACAGTAAAAGCTGAGACTTACAAGCTCACTCCCTCAAATAACTGGATTCCCGGTCTATGGAAAAAAGACTGAGGTTAAACCCAGAAAACAGCTGCCTTGAGGCTCTTGTCATTCTTCCCTCTGGGAAGTGCTAGGCACACATGAGCCTACAGATGGGCAGCATCTGTCACTCCAGAGGGATGAGCCAAGGTTTAGAAACGCACACACAAACACTGGGTTAGAAAAGGGCCTCATGGATAAGATAAGAGTTGACTTGTACATTCAAGAAACAGAAGAATTTATAAAGACTGGGCAAAAGAAAGGGACTTGTAACAAGGCAAAGATGTAGCAGGGAAACAGGGAGCGATCTAGTTTTGCTGAAGCCAAGCATTTCTTTCTAAAAGTAGCCAAAAAACATAGAAAAGGAAGATGCCAGGTTGAGGACTCCATACAGCATCCAGTGAGATGAATGGTGTCCTAGAGAGTTTTGAGATAATCAAGAGTCATTTTCTTCTACTTCTAACTACTAATTGTTCAAGAAAGATAAAAGGATAGATTAAACAGCAGCTCAGCATGAATTACACAGCACACCTCTTTCTAAAGCCTTTGATCTCTCCATCACCTCTATTGCTCACTGATTTGAGCCAGTTCATTACTCAATTAGTTCCTTTTCTGGGAGAGGTTCCAGGCAGGTAGGAGGCAGCACTAAATCCATCAGTTCTGGTGCCTGCTAACAATTCTGCCATTCGAAACTATGAGTTAAAATAAAATTTAGAGATTGCTTTTGGATTCAGTTTCTCTCCCCTATTTTTCTCCATCAATAACATGGAATTAGTCATAAGCCATTAATCTCTTCACAGACATGTTAAGGTTAGGGAGCCCCAGAACACACTTACAAAGAAAAAGAGCTCCATATGCCCATAAATGTCACATAGGAAATTTCTCTGCAGGCAGCTTCATTCTAGAACACCACCCTCTAATGATGCAAATGCCCTTCACAAAGGTACACCCAGAGGTGTATTTCCATTCATGGATAGTTTCGGATCTAGCCGAATTCTTCTCATCCTCTTCTCCTCAGTTTAGTTCAGTTCAGTTGCTCAGTTCTGTCCGACTCTTTGCAACCCCATGAATCACAGCACGCCAGGCCTCCCTGTCAATCACCAACTCCCAGAGTTCACTGAGACTCACGTCCATCAAGTCAGTGATGCCATTCAGCCATCTCATCCTCTGCCATCCCCTTCTCCTCCTGCCCTCAATCCCTCCCAGCATCAGTGTTTTCCAATGAGTCAACTCTTCGCATGAGGTGGCCAAAGTACTGGAGTTTCAGCTTTAGCATCATTCCTTCCAAAGAAATCCCAGGGCTGATCTCCTCTAGAATGGACTGGTTGGATCTCCTTGCAGTCCAAGGGACTCTCAAGAGTCTTCTCCAACACCAAAGTTCAAAGGTATCAATTCTTTGGTGCTCAGCCTTCTTCACATTCCAACTCTCACATCCATACATGACCACAGGAAAAACCATAGCCTTGACTAGACAAACCTTTGTTGGCAAAGTAATGTCTCTGCTTTTGAATACGCTATCTAGGTTGGTCATAACTTTCCTTCCAAGGAGTAAGCGTCTTTTAATTTCATGGCTGAAGACACCATCTGCAGTGATTTTGAAGCCCAGAAAAATAAAGTTTGACACTGTTTCCACTGTTTCCCCATCTATTTCCCATGAAGTGATGGGACCAGATGCCATGATCTTCGTTTTCTGAATGTTGAGCTTTAAGCCAACTTTTTCACTCTCCACTTTCACTTTCATCAAGAGGCTTTTGAGTTCCTCTTCACTTTCTGCCATAAGGGTGGTGTCATCTGCATATCTGAGGTGATTGATATTTCTCCCAGCAATCTTGATTCCAGCTTGTGTTTCTTCCAGTCCAGCGTTTCTCATGATGTACTGTGCATATAAGTTAAATAAACAGGGTGACAATATACAGACTTGATGAACTCCTTTTCCTATTTGGAACCAGTCTGTTGTTCCATGTCCAGTTGTAACTGTTGTTTCCTGACCTGCATACAGGTTTCTCAAGAGGCAGGTCAGGTGGTCTGGAATTCCCATCTCTTTCAGAATTTTCCACAGTTGATTGTGATCCACACAGTCAAAGGCTTTGGCATTGTCAATAAAGCAAAATAGATGTTTTTCTGGAACTCTCTTGCTTTTTCCATGATCCAGCAGATGTTGGCAATTTGATCTCTGGTTTCTCTGCCTTTTCTAAAACCAGCTTGAACATCAGGAAGTTCACGGTTCATATATAGCTGAAGCCTGGCTTAGAGAATTTTGAGCATTACTTTACTAGCATGTGAGATGAGTGCAATTGTGCGGTAGTTTGAGCATTCTTTGGCATTGCCTTTCTTTGGGATTGGAATGAAAACTGACCTTTTCCAGTCCTGTGGCCACTGCTGAGTTTTCCAAATTTGCTGGCATATTGAGTGCAGCACTTTCACAGCATCGTCTTTCAGGATTTGAAATAGCTCAACTGGAATTCCATCACCTCCACTAGCTTTGTTCGTAGTGATGCTTTCTAAGGCCCACTGACTTCACATTCCAGGATGTCTGGCTCTAGGTCAGTGATCACACCATCGAGATTATCTGGGTCGTGAAGATCTGTTTTGTACAGTTCTTCTGTGTATTCTTGCCATCTCTTCTTAATATCTTCTGCTTCTGTAAGGTCCATACCACTTCTGTCCTTTATCGAGCTCATCTTTGCATGAAATGTTTCCTTGGTATCTCTAATTTTCTTGAAGAGATCTCTAGTCTTTCCCATTCTGTTGTTTTCCTCTATTTCTTTGCATTGATCGCTGAAGAAGGCTTTCTTATCTCTTCTTGCTATTCTTTGGAACTCTGCATTCAGATGTTTATATCTCTCCTTTTCTCCTTTGCTTTTCACTTCTCTTCTTTTCACAGCTATTTGTAAGGCCTCCCCAGACAGCCATTTTGCTTTTTTGCATTTCTTTTCCACGGGGATGGTCTTGATCCCTGTCTCCTGTACAATGTCACGAACCTCCATCCATAGTTCATCAGGCACTCTATCTATCAAATCTAGGCCCTTAAATCTATTTCTCACTTCCACTGTATAATCTTAAGGGATTTGATTTAGGTCATACCTGTATGGTCTAGTGGTTTTCCCTACTTTCTTCAATTTAAGTCTGAATTTGGCAATTTGTTCATGGTCTGAGCCACAGTTGGCTCCTGGTCTTGTTTTTGCTGACTGTATAGAGCTTCTCCATATTTGGCTGCAAAAAATATAATCAATCTGGTTTCGGTGTTGACCATCTGGTGATGTCCATGTGTAGAGTCTTCTCTTGTGTTATTGGAAGAGGGTGTTTGCTATGACCAGTGCATTTTCTTGGCAAAACCCTATGAGTCTTTGCCCTGCTTCATTCCGTATTCCAAGGCCAAATTTGCCTGTTACTCCAGGTGTTTCTTGACTTCCTACTTTTGCATTCCAGTCCCCTATAATGAAAAGGACATTTTTGGGGGGTGTTAGTTCTTGTAGGTCTTCATAGAACCATTCAACTTCAGCTTCTTCAGCATTACTAGTTGGGGCATAGACTTGGATTACTGTGATATTGAATGGTTTGCCTTGGAAATGAACAGAGATCATTCTGTTTTTTTTGAGATTGCATCCAAGTACTGCATTTCGGACTCTTTTGTTGACCATGATGGCCACTCCATTTCTTCTGAGGAATTCCTGCCCACAGTAGTAGATATAATGGTCATCTGAGTTAAATTCACCCATTCCAGTCCATTTGAGTTCGCTGATTCCTAGAATGTCTACATCACTCTTGCCTTCTCTTGTTGGAATGTCATGGACCTGACATTCCAGGTTCCTATGCAATATTGCTCTTTACAGCATTGGACCTTGCTTCTATCACCAGTCACATCCACAGCTGGGTATTCTTTTTGCTTTGGCCCCATCCCTTCATTCTTTCTGGAGTTATTTCTCCACTGATCTCCAGTAGCATATTGGGCACCTACTGACCTGGGGAGTTCCTCTTTCAGTATCCTATCATTTTGCCTTTTCATATTGTTCATGGGGTTCTCAAGGCAAGAATACGGAAGTGGTTTGCCATTCCCTTCTCCAGTGGACCACATTCTGTCAGATCTCTCCACCATGACCCGCCCATCTTGGGTTGCCCCACGGGCATGGCTTAGTTTCATTGAGTTAGACAAGGCTGTGGTCCTAGTGTGATTAGATTGACTAGTTTTCTGTGATTATGGTTTCAGTGTGTCTGCCCTCTGATGCCCTCTTGCAACATCTACCATCTTACTTGGATTTCTCTTACCTTGGGCGTGGGGTATCTCTTCACGGCTACTCCAGCAAAGCACAGCCACTGCTCCTTACCGTGGATGAGGGATATCTCCTCACCACCACCCTTCCCGACCTTCAACATGGAATAGCTCCTCTAGGCCCTCCTGCACCCGTGCAGACACAGCTCCTTGGACATGGGGTTGGTCCTCCCGGCCGCCACCCCTGGCCTCAGGCATGGGGGCGTGGGGTAGCTCCTCCCAGCCGCCGCCCCTGACCTCAGACGCGGGGTAACTCTTTACCCATCATTTTTATTTGTATTTCCACTCCCACAGCTCCCTCTGACTCCTCTCCTCTTCCACTCTGCATCTTCCACACTGGCTCAGTTTTCTTGTACACACACTCAAATGAATTTCCTCCCCCTATGTGCAGTAGAGAATAATAGGTGACTACTGCAAAAGCTTTTCTATTTATAATGTGTGAGAGTGTATCATTATTACTATCAGTAATGGTCTCACATATTTGTTAAAATGACTGGAAGGGAATGAAAGAAGGGAGTAGAGAGGATAGTCTTTCTCTATTTGCATATGAAACTGGATCAAAATCTCAATGTGATAGGGAAGCTTCATCTACAAGAGACCACAAGGATCTGACGAGAAACTCTGTTAACACAGCTGGACTGGGAAAGAGTGACAACACATGGTTGATGGTGAACAATGTGATCTCCCTGCTGCTACCCTGCCTCCTTTTCAGCCTTCAGTCCTCACTTCAGAGCAGATCTGCCTGGCTGTCAATCACTGCACTCCTCAGTGTAAGAAACTATGTGAAGCATTAGTTCTTACAAACATTACACAGATTTAGAAATTTGAGAAGTCATACAAAATAATATTCCCATGGTTAGCATGATACTCTCTAAGACACTTCATCTGTCTTCCAATTGGATGGTGACTTCTAATTCTTCAGTATTATCTGCTTCCTTGCCTCCACTGTTAAATACTTGCTAATATGCATACAGATAGTTACTAATGCTGGAATTATCTTGACCTGCTGCAAATCCTTCAAATATATTATTTTTTATATTTTTCAATGCCTAACTTGCAAGCATTTATTTGGCTTCACAACTCTCTGCAAAGTAGGCATTATTAACTAAAACTCAGATAATACAACCAAGCCATGAAGCTACTAGTTCAATAAAGTCCTAGTTCATACAGCTAGTAAGCACTGGAATGTATGATTCCAATAAAGATGTCTATCAATTTGTTTTAATACACCATATTGCCTTTCACAAATAAAAAGAAATCGGGTAATCGGACTAAGTACTAAATACCATTTTAATATAAAGACTGCAAAAGTGAAAAGTGTGAAAAGCTCAATTGTGTCCAACTCTTTGCAACCCCATGGACTGCAGCCTGCCAGGCTCTTCTGTCCATGGGATTTTCCAGGGTGCACATTTTTATATAAATATTAGTTATAATGCCATATAGAGTACTTTGCAATTCCTTGAAAACTCACATAAATAGTATGTCCATCCTCAAAGCATTGCAGGAGAGAAGCAGCATAAGAATTGATCACATTTTACAGACAAGGAAACTGAGTTTAAGAGAAAAAGAGGTTTGCCTGAGGCTAAAGGCACTGGCGATCCACTCCAGTACTCTTGCCTGGAAAATCCCTTGGATGGAGGACCCTGTAGGCTACAGTCCATGGGGTCGCGAAGAGTCGGACACGACTGAGCAACTTCACTTTCACTTTTCACTTGCATGCACTGGAGAAAGAAATGGCAACCCACACCAGTGTTCTTGCTTGGAGAATTCCAGGGATGGGGGAACCTTGTGGGCTGCTGTCTATGGGATTGCACAGAGTCGGACATGACTGATGTGACTTAGCAGCAGCAGCAGCAGCAGCATGTGGTCATTAAGTAGTGGAAGCACAAGGAGCCCGCAGGTCTTCCCAGCTTATTTTCCCACTGTGTTTAAAGCAGTTGTGAGCTGAATTAAATTTCAAATTCTATCTGAACTGTCCTACTGCTATGATATAGTACAATATGATATGATGATACATAATACAAAGGAACACTTAGATAGCACTGAAGAGCACATGGACAGGGGATAAAGCTGATGGATACACACTGATTCTAATGGGAGGTGTGTGAGGATCCTTACAGGCTGGCAGGCAGAAAGGTGGAAGAGATTCAAGGTGGTCTCCAGGGGCCGTGTGCAAGTTCATTTTTCCTGCAAGCAGGTGGTGAACCTTGACTCATTAAAAGAGGCAGGTTCTCGATCAATCTGGTTGGCATCCTTGCCAAAGTTTGTGAGACATTTGTTTAATGTAACAAACAAATCCCAAGAGGGATTATGTCCCAACACAAAAGAAAGTTATTTTTGCTCATGTAAATTCCACTGGCGTGTTTTAGATGGATGGGTAGCAGTTACCCAAGCATGATCCAAAGAGACCCAGGTATTTTTCATGTATGGCTGTGCCACATTTTGCACTTGGCTTCCAAGGCTCCTGTGCTTTCCTTCAGTTTAGCAGGGAAGGAAAAAGAACATGGAGACAACCCAATGAGGAGGTTTACAGGAGCCATACCCCACTCACCTTCCATTGGCTGAATTCAGGCACAGGAGGTTGGGGTATATTATCTTGCTCAGTGCATCCAAGGAGACGAAGAATTAGATTTGGTGAATAACTGACACACTTTCCCAGAGCTCTAGCAAAATTTGCCTGTGTTTTTTTTTTTTTTAAATTGAATCCATACCTAATGAAATTCTTCTAATACATTCATCATAAAAAAAAAATTATGCCTATTTTAACTCTTATGACAGAAGTCCAGAAGTCACTATTAAGGCCTATAAACAATATAAACCATCTAATTCCACTTCAAAAATGATAGTTTCTGTGGTTCTTTCATAAATAGCCATAGGCACCTGCCTTGCCGGATCAGATTTTTAGTTCAGCACAGGAATAGAAACAAGCACAGCCTTGGGCTCAAGAGGATGGACTTAGGAAATGGAAAGTTTCAGATGACTCCTGACTGTGCTTCTCATTGGTGAGAGTTAATGTTTAACAAGTGTCAAGGACCAAGCAAGTATTTAGCACTTGACATGTATTATCACAAAGAGTGGATTTTATGGATGCTAAAACAAGTTTAGGGCTTGCTGACCTGCCCAAGGACACAAGAGAATACAGAACTAGGCTCAGAACAAAAGGCTGAGTGAGATTCCAGTCCTGTGCTCTTCTCACCCTTACTGAACTCCTCTGAACGCCGGCTACTTCACTTGTAAAACAGAACTAACCACACCTACTTCGTAGGTTTCTTGCAAACAGTAAATGAGCAAGCATGTAACACAAAAACAGGCACATAATGAAAGGCCTGGCTTGTTAATAGAATTAAGGAGAGTAACTGCTCTCTCAACATGAGTTTTGATCTACCAGAGTTTGTTCATCTTCAAAAAATTATATCTGAGAAGAGTCTACTAAAAATATTCTTTATGCCATATCTCTGGGACACAGAGATCTCCAGAAATTTACAGAGGGGCAGCTTTGCTAGTAGTTTATAAGGTTCACATGGCCTCTGCAAGCGCAGGGCATGATATAAACCAATATAGTCTTTAAAACAGCTATGGAAGAAAGGAGGTCGAAATATATTGGTAAAGCCATAATGAAACAGTCAGCGTTAGCAGCAGACAATCTATAAGCTGGCAGACCAGACAAGAAGGATAAATACTCTTATTATGAAGGATAAATACTCTCACATGACCCACATTGTTCTCTGTGAAATCTATGGTACACATTTTCCCCACCAATTAGATACTCCTTTGTCAGATCTGACACAAGAACATTTCCCAGCTTTAGAAGTTCTGCTTTGTTGGGAATATTTTGTGGGCAGCCATGTGATGGAGCATTTAGCATCCCTGGCCGAATGGCAAGGAAGTAAGAGCAGGAAGGAGCCATAGATTTCTCTCTTAAGGATGCTCAGTGCCCACCCCAGGGGTGGAAAGAGAAAAGAGTCTCAGAAACTAGTGATGGAATGATTTTCCACTGCCTGTATTCACAGCCATTGCCCCTCCTCAGCCAACTCCTGCTCCCAGATAGAACAGAAAATGAAACCATCCTGAGAGACACCAAATCTCCACATTTTTAGCTCAGCAAGGAAAAGGCATGGACACTTGTAAACACAGTCAAGGAGAACAAAGTGCCACGCTCATGGCACTGGGAGGAAACTAGCCTGACTGTGGCAGAGGTCACATCTTAGAATACAAGATGCAAAGCTGAATTCACCGTATCAGGTAATAACAGAACTCGAAAGTCAAATATCAAGCCAGACACATTGCTCTTCAATTAGCTCACTTGACTTTATTTCACCTTCACAACGTCCATGTGAAGCAGATGTTCTTTCCCTCATCTTACAGATTTTATAGATGAGGAAACAGAGCCTCAGAGAAGTTACATGACTTGCCCAGGATCACACACTTCACAAACTCCAAAGCACAACTCATTTTCATTCTGAATCCAGGCTCCTGAGGCAGGAGGCACTGGGGGTACACTGGGAGGTTTCTGAACTTGTCAACTCAGTGCCTTATAACTGCATGACTGGTACTGAAAGAAGCCTAGAGCACCATGTACTACCTCAGAGTTACAGAGTGTACCTACACTTTAAATCAGAGCACCATTTCCACAGCCCACATTTATCAGATTGCGGAGCTGTAGGTGAAGGGCAGGGGAGGCACACTTGGGTCTCTTCATTTTGAGGTGCCCTGTGAGGGTCTCTGCTGACCTGTTACAAGAATGTTGCCCTTCCTACTCCCACACGGTGTAGCTGGTTCTCTCTGGAACCTCTGGTCTCCCTCATCTTCTCATGTCTTTCCTAAACACTTCATACAATCAATCATGTAATGGCCATCAATTCAGGGTTCTACCAACAGAACAAAACATGGAGCCAAGAAGGCTGCCTCTGATAAAAACAGAGGGGCAGACAATGAGAAAGGTCAATGAACCGAAAACAGACTAGAGAGGCTTTGATACATGATCACTTCTCAGCACCATCAGAACCACTGCAGCGAGCAAGGATCATAAGGAAAGAGCGAAAAAGTGGCTACGCTTACACACCGGCTGCCTGAAGTTTTCGAACTGTTGAGATTGATACTTCCCTTGGTGTCATGGGTTGCTGATTGTGCTGATCGACGGACATGCAAGAATCAAACTCCCAGGTCTCTGAGTGCGTGCTACCTGCGGCCCACTCAGCCAAAGGCATCTCTTAAACTTGAGGAAACTGCTTTGGTCAGAGCTGACACCCCAGCCATCTCTAAAAAGCTAAAAGAAAAATCATAAATCATGCATAATTCTGTCTCTAGGAGGCAAAAAAGAAGAAAAAGAATTCCTAAATTGGTTGATATTACAGTTAAATCAATGCAGAGGTTAATACGTGTATCATTTATAGTCTGCCTTCAAATGCACAGTTCCTCCGCATTCAGGGCTCCTCCACATCAGCGGGCTCGGCCAACCACAGACCATGTAGTACCCTAGTATTTACTACTAAAAATATCTGCTTCTAAGTGAACCCACGCATTCAAGCTCGCGTTTTTCAAGGGCCAACTACACACATATACCAACTTGCCACATTTAGACGGAATTAGAAAGTAGAAGCGTCTTAACTGTACCTGAAGGGAATGAGCTAAACCAGTGATTCTCAAAGAGCCAGCCCAGACCAGCTGGAAGCTTGCTGAGATTTCAGGTTCGGGAACACTTGCCAGACCTTCAAAAATAGAAACGCTATGGGTGGAGCCTGGCCATTTGTGGGTCAACACCCGCTCCAGGTGTTTCTGATCGTGCTCGGTTTGGAAATTATTGAACTAAGACCACCTGAACGCACCTTTTGAGCCTTAACTGAAGTAAAATCAGAGCCGAAATTACCCGTAGAAAATGAGGAAAGTAGATTTATTACTTAGGATATAGTAGTAAATGATTAAGTCCTTTCTACCAGTTTTACGAGATGAAATAGTTGGATGGCATCACCGACGTCGACTCAAACTCAACGGCCTAAGTTTGAGTAAGCTCCGGGAGCTGGTGATAGACAGGGAGGCTTGGCGTGCTGCAGTCCATTGGGTCGCATAGAGTCCGACATGACTGAGCAACTGAACTGAATTGAACCAGTTTTATGTTCTTTGGGAACTTACATATTTTCGTTTCCCTTTTCAATTCCCTCATCTCTAAAATGGGAATAATTGTATAATTTAGTTCACCAGGAAGTTGTGAGGATTAAACAAAATAATATTTGGATTCACAAAATGTGCCTGACACAATTGTCAGCATTCAAAAATATTAGCTATTATTATTACAGTTCAAATTAACACCAAAAACAAAACATCCAAACCTGAAGAAAATGTCCACAAGGGTAATCAAATTTAAGCAAACCAAATATAAATGAGAAAACTTACAAATCAGGAAGAAAAAGCAACCCGATATAAATGAGGAAAAATAGTACATCTACTATGAATGAAAAACTGTAGAAGTGAGAAAAAAGAAAATTTTCCGATTGTGAAGTTAGTAACAGCTGAACAGTTAGTTAATAAGATCTGATAACCATTCCATTAGTCCAGCTTCTACTGTGAGGAGAAAAAATAAATGTAACCTGTCCTTCCTTAGAGTAACCCATTCTAGGAGTAACTCATGCTCTCTTAACCTGGAAAATCAAGACCAAGGAGCAGAAGATGAGGTAAAACATTCCACAGTAAAACTGCATTGGACTTAGTGACAAACATGGACACTACGTCCATTTAAAAAGCGAGAATTTTTGACAATATAAAACTTAAAATAGCAAGTTTTGTTGCCATTGAAAAACATTTGTAAAGTTTAAAAATAAAATAAAATTTAAAAAAACCAACCAGATTTTTTTTTTAATAAAACAAAAAAATTCTGCCTATCCAAAATCAAGTTGCAGAAGACAGTTTGTGATCTGAAACCCAACTGAATTTTTTTAAGTGCATAAGGAAATTTCAAGAACCAATTCAAAATTCAAAAGTAGAATTATGGGAGAAGTAAGCTAGCGTTGATTTCAGTGAAGCAAAAACACTCTTAAAATTCTTCGGTTATTTCAAAAATCAATCTTCTAACTGTCTGAAGACTTGAAAAAGCAGAAAGAAGCCCTATTGCAAGGACTTCCAACTCATTGACTTCATTCATCCAGAACTTGCCTGACTGATGTGTCATCTTCCTCCCAGGGTGATGGAAATGATTTTCACTTCATCCACTTGTCCCTGTGGTGTTCTATTCTTTAGAGCATTGTAAGCATGTCAACTGCAGAGGTAGAGATCAACCTGCACAGTTCATGTCTAATTCAACCTTTGCAGGCAGATGAAGGCAGAAATACATGTATAAGTGTGGACTGACCTTGGCAGTCCTGCAAAGAGAAAACAGTCCTCTCAATGCCACTATTTCCCCCTCCTGCTGAGTTTTCAAGAGCCCTTTCTTCCCAGACCTTGTGAGAGCATAGAAATATTTCAGGTACTTAAGGATCATAAGGAAAGAGCGAAAAAGTGGCTAAGCCTACAGACCGGCTGCCTGACATTTTCGAACTGTTGAGATTTGATACTTCCCTCGTGTCATGGGTTGTTTATTGTGCCGATCGACGGACATCCAAGAATCAATACTCCCAGGTCTCTGAGTGCGTGCTACCTGCGGCCCACTCAGCCAAAGGCATCTCTTAAACTTGAGGAAACTGCTTTGGTCAGAGCTGACACCCCAGCCATCTCTAAAAAGCTAAAAGAAAAATCATAAATCACGAACAATTCTGTCTCTAGGAGGCAAAAAAGAAGAATTCCTAAATTGGTTGATATTACAGTTAAATCAATGCAGAGGTTAATCCGTGTATCATTTATAGTCTGCCTTCAAATGCACAGTTCCTCCGCATTCAGGGCTCCTCCACATCAGCGGGCTCGGCCAGCCACAGACCATGTAGTACCCTAGTATTTACTACTAAAAATATCCGCTTGTAAGTGAACCCACGCATTCAAGCTCACGTTTTTCAAGGGCCAACTACATACATATACCAACTTGCTACATTTGGACGGAATTAGAAAGTAGAAGCATCTTAACTGTACCTGAAGGGAATGAGCTAAACCAGTGATTCTCAAAGAGCCAGCCCAGACCAGCAGTGTCCACGTCAGCTGAAAGCTTGCTGAGATTCAGTTTCCGGAGCTCTCGCCAGCTCTCCAAAAATAGAAACGCTATGGGTGGAGCCTGGCCATTTGCAATTCAAGGCCTGCTCCAGGTGTTTCTGATCGTGCTCATTTTGGTAACTATTGAACTAAGACCACCTGAAAGGACCTTTTGAACCTTGCTGCTGCTGCTGCTGCTGCTGCTGCTGCTGCTAAGTCGCTTCAGTCGTGTCCGACTCTGTACGACCCCATAGACGTCAGCCCACCAGGCTCCCCCGTCCTTGGGATTCTCCAGGCAAGAACACTGGAGTGGGTTGCCATTTCCTTCTCCAATGCATGACAGTGAAAAGTGAAAGTGAAGTCGCTCAGTCGTGTCCAACTCTATCGACCCTATGGACTGCAGCCTACCAGGCTCCTCCATCCATGGGATTTTCCAGGCAAGAGTACTGGAGTGGGGTGCCATTGGCTTCTCCGTTTTGAACCTTAACTGAAGTAAAATCAGAGCTGAAATTACCCACAGAACAGGTGGTTCAGGAAGTGAGTTAGCATCTATCGCCAACTATGTTGAGTTATCCATGAAGAATGGTGTTTCCAAAGCCAAGCCAGTGTGAGGGACACGAGAGCCGAGTTCTCCCTTCAGTTCTGCTCATTTGC
The DNA here is from genome assembly GCF_003369695.1 of Bos indicus x Bos taurus. Classification (NCBI taxonomy): domain Eukaryota; kingdom Metazoa; phylum Chordata; class Mammalia; order Artiodactyla; family Bovidae; genus Bos; species Bos indicus x Bos taurus. Next base: position 85,960,780 of record NC_040079.1, read on the forward strand.
TTTGCTACCTTATTTGCATTGCCACCCTGCCTCCGGACCTATTTCTGCATCATTAAGGTCAGAAGAGTAAACCCTTATTGGTGGTTTCCAAATCCAGAAACTCATCAGAAGGCTTTAACTATATTTCTGGGTACCACCCCAGATCTTCTTCATCAGAATCACAAGAAATAAGGCCCAGGATATCTATTTTCCAAAATTCATCTCTGGAATGATTCGATTAGATGATCACCAAGGCCCATTTTTGTTTTATATGTTGTATGCTGCTGCTGCTGCTGCTAAGTCACTTCAGTCGTGTCCGACCCTATGTGACCCCATAGATGACACCCCACCAGGCTCTCCCGTCCCTGGGATTCTCTAGGCAAGAACACTGGAGTGGGTTGCCATTTCCTTCTCCAATACATGAAAGTGAAAAGTGAAAGTGAAGTCACTCAGTCATATGCCTAGCACTGATTTCTCCTCCAAGCACAGAACAAAGACGAAATGCCTTTTGCCATCAAAACCTTTAAATATAAATGGGAATCAGTTCTCCCAAGCTGTTACGCGTCTCTATTGCTGAGAAGCAAACTACCCAAAACTTAATGGCTTAAGATGATGACATACATTTTCCTCCTGAAGCTGCCATTTTGCCAGAGCTTGATGGAGACATTTCACCTCTCTTCCATTCATCCTATCTGGGGCTGCCTAGGACTGGGGGCTGGAATATATGCGTTGGTGGAGCCTGGATGTCTGCTGGGACCCCTGCAGGTGCTACCACCTGAAACTCTTACACGATGCCTCTCCACGTGCTGCTCAGCTTCTTCCCAGTAAGGTGTCCGGCTCTAAAGGTGAGCATCCCAAGAGAGAGAAAGCAGCAGAAGCAAAAAACCTTGTCCCTTTTACACCTTAAGGTCACACAGCTGCTGGCATCTCCACCTTATTCTCTTCATAAGGAAGTCACGAAATCCCACCCAGTCTCAAAAGGATGGAAAGTAGACTCCGCCTCTTGAGAGAGAGTGGCAGATTTCTGGAAGAGCATGTAGGACCAGAAATACTTTGGGGAACCACCACCTGCCGTACCATGAGTAAAGTAGCAGATATGTAACAGAGAGTAAGGCAGGATGGTAAGAGATAGGGTTGGAAAGGCGCTGTACAGAGAACTTAAAAGAACTTGAAAATCAGGAAGAAGAGTTTAGACATGCTTAGGTAGGAAATCAAACCATGCAAGGGTTCTGAGCAAAGCATTCTTTGAGCAAAGGATTCTTACTGCATTTCACCCCCACAAGAGATACATACTGTAAATAAAGATGAACTTTGTAAAGCCCTCTAGGGAAACTGTGTTATAGGCCTGGAGAACTGAGCTCTGTTTCTTCTCGGTGACTGCTCTCCATGACTACAGTTGTGAATTTAAGAAAAGGAGACCAATGGGAGCACTTGGAGGTGTTTCCCACATGCCAGACATTTTGAATGTATTATCTTGTTTAATCACGACAAGAACAACCAGAGGTCAATATTATAATCACCACTTTCCAGTGAGGAAACCGAAGCTCAGAAATGTTAAATAGCTTGTCCAAAGTCAAAGAGCTTATAATCCATAGAGTCATGATTAAAACACAAGTCTGACTACAAAGTGAGGCCTTTCTCACTGTGTTGTTCTATATGGCATCATCATTTTGAAAGTGTAAGTTCTCAAACATTATATGTTTCATGCAAAAATATAAACAATGTAGTAGTCACTCTGTATGTATGTTTTAATGTCAGATACTGGAAAATGCTCAAACTACCACACAATTGCACTCATCTTACACGCTACCAAAGTAATGCTCAAAATTCTCCAAGCCAGGCTTCAACAGTACAACCATGAAATTCCAGATGTTCAAGCTGGATTTAGAAAAGGCAGAGGAACCAGAAACCAAATTGCCAACATCCATTGGATCATTAAAAAAGCAAGAGACTTCCAGAAAAATATATACTTTTGCTTTATTGACAATGCCAAAGCCTTTGACTGTGTGGATCAGGGCAAACTGTGGAAAATTCTTTAAGAGATGGGAATACCAGACCACCTGACTTGCCTCCTGAGAAATCTATATGCAGGTCAAGAAGCAACAGTTAGAACTGGACATGGAACAACAGGCTGGTTCCAAATCAGGAAAGGAGTACATCAAGCCTGTATATTGTCACCCTGCTTATTTAACCTATATGCAGAGTACATCATGAGAAATGCTGGACTGGATGAAGCACAAACTGAAATCAGGATTGCCGGGAGAAATATCAATAACCTCAGATATGCAGATGACACTACCCTTATGGCAGAAAGCCAAGAAGAACTAAAGAGCCTCTTGATGAAAGTGAAGAGGAGATTGAAAAAGTTGGCTTACAACTCAATATTCAGAAAACTAAGATCTTGGCATCTAGTCCCATCATTTCATGGTAAATAGATGGGGAAACAGTGAAAACAATGGCAGACTTTATTTTTTGGGGCTCCAAAATCACTGCAGATGGTGACTGCAGCCATGAAATTGAAAGACACTTGCTCCTTGGAAGAAAAGTTATGATCAACCTAGACAGTTTATTAAAAAGCAGAGACATTACTTTGCCAACAAAGGTCCATCTAGTCAAAGCTATGGTTTTTCTAGTGGTCATGTATGGATGTGAGAGTTGGACTATAAAGAAAGCTGAGAGCTGAAGAACTGATGCTTTTGAACTGTGGTGTTGGAGAAGACTCTTGAGAGTCCCTTGGACAGCAAGGAGATCCAACCAGTCAATCCTAAAGGAAATCAGTCCTGAATATTCATTGGAAGGACTTATGCTGATGCTGAAACCCTAATACTGTAGCTACCTGATGTGAAGAACTGACTGATTTGAGAAGACCCTAATACTGGGAAAGATTGAAGGCAGGAGGAGAAGGGGGTGACAGAGGATGACATGTTTGGACTCAATGGACATGAGTTTGAGTAAACTGTGAGTTGGTGATGGACAGGGATACCTGGCATGCTGCAGTCCATGTGGTCACAAAGAGTTGGACAGGATGAGTGACTGAACTGAACTGAACTGAATGGAAAATGAAAGCAACAGAAGATTCAATTAAAATTTTCTGCTTTCGCCTTGAAATAAGAACTATTTCAGAGAAATGGAAAGGCAGGTGCTATATTCCAAGTTACTATGATCTGTAAGATGTACATTTTATCCCTTATCACACAGAGATGCACCTCAATGATTCAGAAAAGCACAGTCTCTGAAAGATCAAAAGAAAACTACAAAAAAGTAGAGAGAATTTATAGAAACTCCATGGTCCTTCCATTATTCCCTTTCTACTAAAAACAGTGTTCACATCTCATATTTTTTTCCCTTTTGAAATCACGTTGTTTTTCTTATTATGATATTCAATCTGTAACCCTGACCATACCATATCCCTGTGACCAGGGATAAATTGGAAGGTTGACAATGCTTATTTTTAGAAATATTACTAGCAACTACTCACCCCTAAGTACTTAAAATGTCCTCTGTGGATTGAAAAAAAATGTTTGTGATATTTATCTTGCCAGTGGAATCTGTATTATAACAAGAGACTTATGGGTATAAAAAGTAAATCTCATAGCAGAATTTCAGTTTGCAGGCTTTGTTAAAGAGGCTAAGCACCAGGATCTCTGTGAGTGAGAAGGGAGCATTCAGCACTTCCTCCAAATCTATTATATACACACTAATACACTAATTAATTTAAATTTGACCCAAGTCACTTTCATATGTAATTCCTCAAGAAGTGAGCTGGCTTAGACAATGACAATGAAATATTCCACTGTAAGGTATTTGGTCTTTTATATATATATATATATTTATTTATTTATTTATTTATTTACATATATATGTGTATATAAAACAGAGCACATCCATGAGCATTTTCTCATTTAAGTTTATGAGCAACATTGGGAACTGTTATTAGCATTATCTCACAGATAAGAAAACTAAGACACCAAGGGTTGTTTAAGATCACATTCAACAATGCTAAAGTTTTTCTTCAAGGAGAGCTATAGCAGACATGTGGAACCAGAAGCTCTTGCCCGCTGTAGCAGCCTAATGCCATATGGGTGTCTCTCCCAGATAGTCTGGGCCCCTGAAAAAAATCACAGAGAGTTATGCTGTTGATTTTTTTCTGCAATGGAAAGCAAGAACAACTACCCATCACTAAGTCCCACCAAGAGGAAATAGCACCCATAGGAGTGTGAGGCTCAGAAGGAGACACAAAGATGCCAAGCAGACCACATGCTGGGAGTTTCCACAAGGTCACTGGAGAAGCTTCCAACCTCCTGCTCCCAGAGCAACGTGGGGGTGACGATGAGCACCACCATCTCAGAGGGAAGAGTTAAATTCCTTCTAGGTGTGGCAGCATTCTCATGCATGAACAGAGGAATGAGGAAGTGACTGTACCACCAAGGAGCTTACAAGAGTTCTAGCATGGTGACCAAAACAAGTGCAGAGATAGATTCTCTACAGTACAGAAGGGGATGTGCCTTACAAAAGACACCCAAAAAAGCACCCTTGGAAGTATATGAATGGGAACCAGCAGAAGCCGAAGTGGGCTCTGCTTGATTCCTCACGCCCAGGCCTTGGACTCTTAGCCAACACCAGTACATGCTGGTTCCCTCTGCTGTGGCCAAGTCTGGGTCCGCTGGCTGTCTTGGCATCTCATGGCCCCATGTGATAAATGGCTGATTTATGTGGTGAAGAAAAGCCAGGCTTTCTCATTTGCATTTTACCTTATGGAAATTTCCTTTCCATCTCATAACTCTGCCAGTGCTGGCATTTGGGTCATTTTCTTCTCCAGTTGGCTTTGTCAAACAGCAGCGAACTGCCTGGGCATTTGGCCACAGCAGAGGGTCAGGCCAGTGCTTGACTGAGATAAAGTGCATTTGACTTGGCAGGTGTACCCAAAGGCCCCAAGGGCAGTGGGATGTGTGCTTTATCTAATTACTCACAGCCACGCCACTGGGGTAGAGTGGGGCACTGGCCAAGGGTAGAGAGAGCTCTCCCTTGTTTTAGCACTGGCCTGCCTTGGAGAAGACAGACTCAGATTTAGAACACCACCCTCCAAACCTGGCAATTTGTACACTGGAAAATCGGACTGAACAGTCACGAAGGTGAAAAAAATATAACCAGAACTCTTCCCTAGACACCTGCAGACACCTTGAATCTAGGACTTTCTGCCACCTCATTCAGTGACCTTGGTGTAGTTACATGACCGTGCTCTGCCTCCAATTCCAACACCACATGAACACCGTCCTGCAGAGCTGCTCACCAAGAACTTAACAGACTGAGAAACTGGACCTTTGGAGTGAGAATTCTTTGGACAAAATATGCTATGTCATCATTATAGTAGAATATATTCACATCTGATTTTTTTCAATATACATGGCTAGGAGGAATTTTTAAAAGAGAGGTCATATTTCCAAAGCTTCTAGAAGAAATCCATAGTTTTACAAAAGCACAGGAACTTCGGAGTAAAGTTGAAGATAATATATTTGTTGGATTAAATGGCTCACTTTAGGACAAAGGACACAGACCTTACTTGTCCCGTTCACCTGTGTATCTCGAGTGCCAGTCATGTCAGTGCGTGAATTAGCATTGGTTTAAATGAATGACTGATGGAGAGGACCAAATTAGAAATCTGTGGCTATGTCTAGTCTCCTAGTCTCACACTTCACGCAAGATAGGCCCTTAATAACTATTCTTACTTTTCATAGTTTTCTCCCTGACTTTTTTTCTAACATTGCCAAAAATACAAAGCTTCTTCTAGGTAGGCCTCAGGTGTTCAGTATCTTTCAAAAATATCGAGTACCTGAGCATATTTTCTAATTGTTTCCTCATCAGCCTCTCTAATCTTTATCTTATGACTAATTTGTTTGTGTTCTATCCTTGGTGGGTAAGGAGGGAGAACACATAACAAAGAATGGCAGGATGGGTCTAACGTAGCCCTGAACTGAGAAATCAAACCAGATATATGACTCGTAGGGGGTGTACCATATGCAGAAAAGGATATATATATATTTTTTTTAATGACTTCAGTAGAAGTCTATGCTGTATTTGAGAGGAGAGAAAAGTGTTGTTAAGTTAAACAGACCTCTAGAATTCCAGAAATATGTGTCAACCACGAATTTAAGATGGAAAACAAAATATGCAAGTTAGAGAACACTGACCATTCAGCTCAACCCCTTGGTTGTACAGACTGGAAAAGTGAAATTCAGAGACTGCCCAAGGCCATGTAACTCATCAGAGTCCAGCCATGGCCTTCATCACATTTGTTTCACCTTCTAAGGCAAGCTGAATCTCTAGCCTGGTGCATTTGCTAAGGCCAAATTTCACAGGGCTTATATCACTTTACTGGTACTTTAAGTGATTCTTGGGTAAAGCAGACCATTTACAATCAGCTTCTTTGAATAACAGGGTTGGCAAATGTCACACAAATTTGGCTTGACAACAGCTAGGAGTCAAATGTCTCACACAGGCTTCAGATGCCAGTGTCCACTCTGCACTGATTCTGCAGACTGAGCAGAGCAAAGACCACTGACTCTTCCCATGAAGACAATACGCTCAGAGGACTCTGGAGTCATAAACTGAATTCTAGTCTTCGTTCTGATTTCGTTCTGATTTAATAATGCAGACAACACTGCTCACTGCTCCAGATCCTGAGAGGAACTGGAGGAGACAGCTTGTAAGCTCACTTCCACATGTAAGTGTCCATGATTCCATTATACATCCAATCACCCAGAGAAAAATTTCAGCAGACGCCCTTGAGCCATGTGGTGAAAAGTCAACTGCCACAACTGCTTAACTAAGTTTCAGTGCACTCAACAATGTGATGTTTCATCCATAAAATGCACTCTCCTTTACAGATTCTAGACCCTCACTAACATGTCTCAGAACACGATAATGGACCCTCTCGTATTTTGGGGGTCAAAAAGGATTTGAAAGCCATTATTTTAAGAGAAAATTGACAGGGAATTTATTCTTTTGTATTTGAAGCCATATTTTCTGTGAGCTCATTGTATTTCCTAAATGGCAATTGTGATATTGAATACCTTTGATCTTCTGCATAAATCAAAGCCTCTATTTCCTTAAAGGCTCAGTGTGTGCTATGAGCTCCCACTCATTTGTCTACAAATAGGCACTGAAGAGGTTTAGCCTAAACCGCATGCAAGAGTCCAGGTATAATCCTGGCAGAAGTATGCAGAGACGTAAATGGAAACCTCAGGCAGACTCTGTCGGAATATGTTGGGACCATCAGCTCTGGTTGCCAATTCTGCTCAACCCATTTCCTGCTTCAGCAGCCCACCCTGGCAAACATCCGAAACGGCCAGGATCTAAAATAGCCACACAGCAAGGGATACTATCATCCAACGTTTTTATTAATGATTTCTTCAAGGCCGTATCACAGTCCAGTGACCACAGAGTTGTTCAGTGTGGTCGTTCTAAATGCAGCTAATAGCAGGATGTAATTGGAAGCAGCTTCGGCTCACTTACAAAACCCTTGCTCTGTTAATTGTGATTTCACAGCCCACTAAGCAGCACAACCTGGAGCGAAGGTTTCTGCGAGGAACATGCAGCGTTCTGTCACTCTGTCCTCCCCGCTGCTGTTCTTCCTGTCGCCCTGTGCTTAACGCCACCTTTTTCAAAAGCTCAGGAGCTGGTAGTAGTTGCCTTCCTCAAGGCGACATCCTTTTATTTGTCCCCCTATGTGGTAGCAGACAGCCTGTGGATACACCTATTATTTTGCTTTTGTCTTAACCTTTCCCTTTCTCCCCATTGTTCTCAGAGCAGCAGCATATGTCCAATACACACCTTGTGTTGCCTACAGCTGGCTGCCAGCCATCCCTGTGAAGCAACAATGGAAGACCTCTTTGTCCGCCTTGGCTAACCTGCGCTAGTACCCCTGATTCTTTCTTTAACAAACTGTACCCCCAGGAAGGAACAATATTGTCTAATGGAAGACAAATATCAGCAGGAATTTCAAATCATTTGGGGAAAAGTAGGACTTCCCTGGTAGCTCAGAAGGTAAAGGATCTGCCTACAATGCAAGAGACCTAGGTTCGATCCCTGAGTCAGAAAGATCCTCTAGAGAAGGGAATGGCAACCCAGCCACTATTCTTGCGTGGGGAATTCCATGGACAGAGGAACCTGGGAGGCTACAGTCCATGGGGTTGCAAAGAATCAGACATGACTGACTGACTAACACATTCACAACAGGTCTCTATCTAGAAGAAAATATATTGGAAGAATCTAGTGTTGTGTTACATCCACAGATACTCACAAATAGGCACCACATGCAGACTAGAGTTCATCCAGGGCAAGAGCCCTTAACCAAAGTTTTTGTGAGAGACCCTAAAATAGGGATCCCCTTTCTCTTCAGGACTCAGATTCTTCATATGAAAAATTGAGAAGACCAAGGGTCAGAGTAGGCTATTTCTAAAGCTCTTCTATTGAAACATTTTATCATCTGCAAATACTCACACATATCAAAAACAAAAACACGAACTGTGATGCCAAGGACAGTGGCTGTTTAGAGGAAGGAGCAGAGGAAGGAGCTAGTACATTAAGAGGTACACCGTGAAATTTTTCATGGAATTAGACTACTGTCTGTAGTTCACTGGCTGCCACAGAATCCACTCAAAACGCCAAAAAGAACACTTATCTTCCTTTGATTCACCTATGTCAGACAGTGTCATTCATTGTTCTTGATATGTCAAGTCTTCACAGCTCAAATAATGCATTCCAGGGGAGTATCAGAGGGCAATTTTGTTTCGATCAGTATGCAAACATCATTGAACATACTCAGATGCTAACATACTAGCAAGGGATTTCATGTAAAGTCCACACAGCGTCAGTAATATTTAAGGAAATCCAACATGCTCATTCTTTGTGCAGTTTTAACTAAAGGTGCTACTTCTCATCAATAAAATCAGAGCCCATTTTCTAATTCTTACTACAAGTTTTTGACCTAATGAAGAAATAATAGTTTTGAATAAAATCTGCTTTGCCGAGGCATTCAATTTTCCTCTGGGTGTCATGTGAAAATACCATCCTGTGGGTAGCATCTGTGTGTCCCATCGCAGTCTTGGTAAAGTGACAGCCCTCCCACTGGGAAGTGGGTCACTGGCATGCTGGGGAGGGGGTGGTTGGCTAGTTCAGCATTCATGCCACTGGGATAATTCTGTAGGAATTGCAAACAGGAACTGCAGTTCAGGGCTTTTGAAACTCCCCGAGCTTATTACTTGATGTGTTCACTAAATAGCAAGGTGGAAATGTCTCATGCTAAGCCACAAGTTAGAGAAACATCTGGACAGTGGATGGACTTAGCTCCAAAGATGGCCCTGCTGAGAAGACTAATGGGCACCAGGTATAGAAACAAATTCATCTTCAAAGACGTCCCCCCTAGTTAGGATCTTTCCAAGAGTCTCGCCCTAGAGGAAACAGTCTTCTGAAATGAAAATGGAACTTGTACAGACTTGAGACAAAATATTTTTGAGGCAATAATACTTAAGGAATTTAAGTGAAGCAAACACAAATGCGTGCAAGTAAAAAGAAGCCCCAGAAAGACATTCAAGCCTCTTGATGGGATCTTACAGGTCATGCTTTTCTTATCTGTCCACTGGGATATCTGGAGAGAATCCTCAAAGACAGGGAGTAACAACAGGAAGGCCAAAGAACTGGGAATCAGACAGATCAGTTCCACTGCTCAGTGACTCAGCAGTCCTGAGCATGAAGTGCTGAAGTCTGCCCTTAAGCTGGTTTTATTCATCTATTTGTAAAAGAAACCTTGGGAAGAGTAAATGAGTGCAAATTACAAATAAGCTCCAAAAATGTTAATTATTTTTCCATTCAGGATTGAAGGATCGAATGAAAAAGGAAACTGTGATTTATTGTCAAGTGTGAAGGAAAGGAGAAAATAGTCATTTATTTAGCCAACAAATAGTTCTGGCCCACCTGCTAGGTGTTGCCTGGCAACACATCATCCATTGAAAGGGAAGACCCTACTAAGCTCCACAGATCCACCGGTTCTCCAAAGGTTAGCTATGATAACTGGTTTGTTCACAGCTTGCCAGGTAGCATGTCCAGCAGTTTACTTTATGACCAATAGCAGACTTTTGCGGTATGGACCATAGCCAAACATGTGACCCAAGTTCTTTGTAGAATAATACAACTGGGACAAATCAAATGATAGAGACTTCACTAGTGCTACAAGCTGACCGATAAATTAACTTGTGCAGACTAGAAAACTCTTCTGAGTTAAGAATGACAACAGAAAGCATCAAATGTTATGTTGGTATTTCCTAGGAGCTAGCTAAAGAAAACAGGCTGTAAGAGAGAACAGAAATGAAGTGAATGGGTAAAGTGATGGAAACTGGTGATGCTAAGACTAAATTGAGAGTGACAAGAGATGTCTGAATCTGTTCAAGTGACCACAAGTAAAGACTACAAGTGGAGAGCAGTATGTCGACCAGACTGAAGTGGAGATAAGACAGGTGTGTGAAATTCAACTGGAAGAAGGCTGTGACTGGCAGTCAGAAACAAAGACCAAGAGAAGATTAATGTTATCTAACAGTGGCAACAGAGAAAAGAAAGCTAAGTTCAGAGCTGCTGTGATCAAAACAGCAGTCAGGATATGGTGAAGGCTTGAGCATATATAAAATAATGTGCACCTCAAAGATGGGATAAGAAGGATAATTAAAATCAACTTTCTATACAATTATTTGTGACCTTTTAAATGAAAGGCTAGTGTCACCAAAAATACAGAGCATAAGAAAGACAACAGAAGCAAATGCCTGGGTATATTCTCAGGACTGCTACTTACTGACACTTTGATCTTGGACCACGAGCTGGCCTCTGCAGGCATCAGTTTGGCAGTTATCTAAAACAGCACCAGGCATCACAGAAGGCAGAATGGTCATACTCAGAGATTAACTGTCTCTGGAAAGGGCAGTGGTATCTGCAGCCCTTGGAACCCCACCAGATGGATGGCCTTGAAATGGTAATCAAGCGCAACCTGTGTGTACGAGCAAACAATTATGGCAATGAAGGCAGGAGTCTCTGGGTCCCCATCAGGGCACAGTGGAGTGCTCTGCCAAAATCAGTTTGGGTTACATTACATTAGCTTTCGATGATTATCATGTTCTCAAGAAACCGTATTTTTACTGTATGTAGCCAGGATGCTATCCATTCATCCCTGTATCTTTAGAATCTACCAGAGGCATTGGCATGTAATGGTATAGTAAATGATTTACTTAAGATTGCTGAACAGAATTTCTTCAACACTGGAACATAAGTAAGTCAAAGATTAATTCCATTTGCTTTTCAGAACTTAAACTGTGAAAGCCTTGGTTGCCTCACTTCACAATGAGCCTGAAGTTTAGCTCCACTAATTGGAGCTCACTGTTCACCTTTCTGCTCCCATCCTACCTGAGATGTTAAGTCACAGGGACAGACTACCAGTTTGCATGTGACTGGTGTATGTGTCAGTTACACTCCGATTCCTGGTTTCTGCTTAAATACAGGAAGGAAGACAAAGTGCCCGCCTTCCTATTATAATGAGAAGGAGGTCTCTCTCTGCATCACCCACACTCACTCTTGATGAAGTAAGGCACCTCATTTTCCACCAGGGCCTCTCACCCGGCATTAAGAGATTCTCTCATCAGGGCTGGAGCTGTCAACAAGCCCACAGTTGTAAAGTTTATATCAATACCCCAGTGACCAATTTGTCATAAAATCACTTCAAAAAGCACACAGTCATGTTCACCATCCTTTTTCACATTAGTCTTGCTTTTACTTCTTAAATTTTCATTGAAGGATAATATACATACACTTTATCTGTTGAAACTATGTATCCATCCTAATTGTGCATTGATGAATCTTAACAAACTGAATACTCCCTGTCAAACAAGAAAGCTACAAGCACTCAAGAAGAGCTCTCATGCTTCTTCCAGTCACTAACTTCCCACATCCCCAAGCATGACATCCATCCTCACTTTCAACACCAGAGATGACATTGACTTGGTTTTGGCTTTTTCCTATGTGCAGATTCATACACTATGCACTCTTCTGTGTCTTGCCCCACCCCCACCCCCCTTTCCTCATGGAGGAAATGGCCTTTGTGTAACATGGGAGCACTAATAATTTCACGCTGATAATTTGGGTGGTATACAAGGAAACAAAAGGATACCGTGAAGCTGAGTTATAGGAAGACTGTGTTAAACTCAGTCTTTCTTAAAACACAGATTAAGGTTGTCAGACTCGTTTAAAAGTTCGAGCTACCCAAGAGACATGTGAGTCCTGCTGGTTGAAACTCTATGAGTCGAGCTACAGCTGTGTGTTAGCAGCTCCCCACATTTGGATGTGGACAAAGATAGGGGCTCAAGTCTCCCTGAAAGCGAGGCAGGGACTGGCTAAGAGGGTAGAAGGCAGTGCGGACTTGTAGGCACAGTAGCTGCCACGGAATTTAAGGACTGGTCATTATTACAGCCACAAGCCTCTGTAGCTGAGGTTCCTAATGCTCTGGGATCATTAACATTAAGACAGTTTTGCTGGTAGAATCTTAGTAACTGTCTGCTCTTGGCATATGAATCAACTAATGTCCTAGTCCACAGTGACCTGGAGTAAGAGGTGCCCAGCCCCTTCCAGTAAAACTCAGTATGACAGGAAAGGATCAAGGGAGAAGGGATGAAGCAAGTTGTTCAGAATAAGCAGAATAAATCAACTGGCAGTGAGCACCTCTTTTTCTTAGGTGGTTACTTTCCATCTTCTCCAGGCATTTTATGGTCCTGAGCACCCATACACACTGAACAGTCTAGAATTCACTGGCTATCTTAGAAGTTAGGGCTTACCTTGCATCACTCAGGCAGCCAGCAAAGATGATGCCACTCCTAAACATCAGCCAGGAGAAAGACAGGATGCCAGAGCATTAGCATCAGGTGGTCTGTTCACTAAAAGAAGAAAGAGACTAGGCAGTGAAATGTACCCAGTCCTGGATCAACGGTGGCCTTGAGCTAGAGGTGATCATATGGAGAGTCTAGAATACCTCCCAAATATCACTGGAGCCATTGACAAACTATCCTCACTACTATCATTCTTTTTTTTTTAACTCTCTGGTGGCTCCAACAGTAAAGAATCCACTTGCAATGCAAGAGACCTGGCTTCGATCCCTGAGTGGGGACGATGCCCTGGAGAAGTATTCTTGCCTGGAGAATTCCATGGACAGAGGAATCTGTCAGGCTACAGTCCATGGGGCTGCAAAAAGTCAGACACAACCGAGCAGTAACACATACATAGCCCATTAACAATATTGTGATAGTTTCAGATGGGCAGCAAAGGGACTTGGTCACATGATACATATACATGTATCCATTCTCCCCCAAACTTCCCTATTGCTCTAATAGTAGCTAACAGTTATTGAGCTAATTATGAATTATTTCATTTACTCCTAAAACAACCCCATGAGATAGGTACTAATAATGTCTGAAAAGACAACCAAACCAGTATTCTTGTCTGGGAAATCCCATGGACAGAGGAGCCTAGCAGGCTACAGTCGATGGGGTTGCGAAAGAATTGGACATGACTTAGCGACTAAACAACAACAAAAATGAAGCAGAAGTGGCTGTATGCCAAGGCCAGGAAGTAGATTCATGCCTTAGATCACTGTTCTGACATTCACTATTATATTGTAAACTTTTCTATTTCCTTTAAAGATAGTCACTACAATTCATTCACATATTTCATGACACTTGAATAGCTTGTGATCTGCAGTTAGAAAAACACTGGCTAAAGCATTATGTTGTATTGCTTTCCCAAGCTCTTCTTACTTGATTCTCTAGGAATGGACTTTATGACCACACCGTTAAATTTACCACCACTGGTGTGCTAGTAAATGTCTAACAACTAGATCTTTGGGGTTGTGAAGGCCCTGGTTATTAATTTTTGCTGATTTTTACACTGTAAATACTCCCACCATGGCCGATTTGAAGCTATCAACATGACATCGATGAACACAGACTTGGGAAGAAACACAGATGATTGGCTGCCAAGAACTACTATCAATCAACTAAAAGAGCACCAATACATCTCCCCAAAATTTTCAACAAGAAGAATAGAAAACACGTTTTAAAGTCATGTCAGTGATCAGAAGAGTTGGAGATGATCTATCAATGACATTCAACTGCCTGTTTCATGGCAATTAGGGGCTTCCCAGGTGGTACTGGTCTTAAATAATCTGTCTGCCAATGCAGGAGATGCAAGAGATGAGGGTTCAATTCCTGGGTAGGGAAGATCCCCTGGAGCAGGGAATGGCAACCACTCCAGTATTTTTGCCTGGAAAATTCCATGAACAGAGGAGCCTGGCAGGCTACAGTACATGAAACTGCTGAGTTGGATATAACTCAGTGACTTTCACTTTCATGGCAATTAGTCTAAACCCACAGTCTCACAGTATCTAATATATATATATATGTATATAATCAAGCCTTTTCTATTCGAGTAGGAGTTCCTAAGTGTTATAACTTAAAGAATATTAATTAGACCCTGCTACTTCATTATCAGTACACTGAATATCTAAAATTCTATCATTAAAAGTGTTTCTCTTTTCTTAAGCCCACGTTTAGCCCATTTAAAACTTTGACCATCCATAAATAGGTGACAAATGAACTTGTATCAATGTGCTAAAAACCAGTAGTTTAAAATATCAGATTATTTTATTTGTAGTAAGAAAATTGAAGTTGCTCAGTCATGTCCGACTCTTTGCGACGCCATGGACTGTAGCCTATTCAGGCTCCTCCATCCATGGGATTTTCCTGGCAAAAGTGCTGGAGTGGATTGCCATTTACTTCTCCAGGGGATCTTCCTGACCCAGGAATCAAACATGGGTGACCAACCTAGATAGCATGTTGAAAAGCAGAGACATTACTTTGCCAAAAAAGGTCCGTCTAGTCAAGGCTATGGTTTCTCCAGTGGTCACGTATGGATGTGAGAGTTGGACTGTGAAGAAAGCTGAGCGCTGAAGAATTTATGCTTTTGAACTGTGGTATTGGAGAAGACTCTTGAGAGTCCCTTGGACTGCAAGGAGATCCAACCAGTCCATTCTGAAGATCAGCCCTGGGATTTCTTTGGAAGGAATGATGCTAAAGCTGAAACTCCAGTACTTTGGCCACCTCATGTGAAGAGTTGACTCATTAGAAAAGGCTCTGATGCTGGGAGGGATTGGGGGCAGGAGGAAAAGGGGATGACAGAGGATGAGATGGCTGGATGGCATCACTGACTTAATGGACATGAGTCTGAGTGAACTCCAGGAGTTGGTGATGGACAGGGAGGCCTGGCGTGCTGCGTGATTCATGGGGTCGCAAAGAGTTGGACACGACTGAGTGACTGAACTGAACTGAACTGAAGAGAATTGAAAAAATGGAAATTCAGATAAGAGCATAAAGGAACTGATAACTTTGCAGTAGTTGCATTTCTAGGAAAATCCATCATGAACAGGGTAACACAATAGGCACCATCACAAATTCTGGTATCATCTGAGATGCAGGACAGTGTCAGGCATCTGTGGAAAGGTATAACTGAGTAGGAGGAAAGTTGCAGGATTAAATAAAATAATCTATTTAGAACATTAATTATAGTTTCTAGCACAGCCTAGTTGCTCAGTAAATTTTAGTATCTTTAAAGGGAGGAGATGGGAAAAGAAGAGAGGTTCTATTCAGAAATCATTTAATGAAAAGTGACTTAAAAACAGATTTCAAACTGACATAAGCAAAGAGGAATTTATTATTTCACATGACTGAAAAATCTTACCTGGCTTAAATAGCACGCCAATATTGTCAGTTCAGTTCAGTTCAGTTCAATCACTCAGTTGTGTCCGACTCTTTGCAACCCCATGAATCGCAGCACACCAGGCCTCCCTGTCCATCACCAACTCCCAGAGTCCACCCAAACCCATGTCCATCAATTCAGTGATGCCATCCAACCATCTCATCCTCTGTCATCCCCTTCTCCTCCTGCCCTCAATCTTTCCCAGCATCAGGGTCTTTTCAAATGAGTCAGCTCTTCGCCAATATTGTCAGGTCTTATTATTTCTCCATCTCTTGGCTTTGCATCTCAGACAAGCTTTGCTTCACGGTGGTGAGAAGGCTCCCAGCAGCTCGAGGCTTACATGCATTCCTAAGTCATTCTAACAGAAAGAGGATGGTTTTCTCCTGATGGTTCTAGAAAATATCCTCACATTAACCCTGGTTGGCAATGATTTGGTTACAGGCTCATTCTGAAACAAATTGCTGTGGTCAGGGACCTAGCACACTCTGGTTAGTCATGCGTGTCACAAGCCACCTAGCAAGTCAGGAATGGATTCACTTTACTTTATAAACATAAGTTTTGGTTCCCAACAGAAAACTGTGGTATGCTTTCCAGAAAAATTGGAAATGGATGTTAATCTGTCAAACTACAAGGGAAAATCCAGTTTTGTTCTAGATCATGAGAATTTTAAAACTGAAAGTTTTCCAAATTTCCAACATCTTATTCAGCAAATCAATTCAGGGGTGATACGCAAAAGGTTTAACAACTAATATAAAGTTACAAAAATGAACAGCAACCACACCCCTTGGACCTGGAACCTAAAGACCAGACTCTTTCAGAACTGAACACTTTACCAGCTGTGCCACAAGGAAACTGAGAGACGTGGTGAAGATATGCCAGAGAGGGAACCAGAGCAGCCAGAGAAGTGGCAGAATATTCAAAGGGTGTGGTAGACTGACTACTCACCACCTGGACAAAGTGTTTCAATATCCTAACAACTAGAACAACTATACCAGTGTGTACCAGTGGTGTTTCAACCTTGGCTGAAGCTATTTGCAGCTGTATCATAAAGAAGAATGTGCTGTTGGCTATGATCCTTTTATATTCAGAAGCCTGGCCTTTGAATTAGGAAACTGTTCTTTTCAGAGGACATCGGAGGAGCAAAAAGGTTTTCTGCTAACAAGATCTAGGATAAATGAAAACATATACACAAAGGGAGAAGTAAACTCAAACTATAAAATAAACCAAATAAAAGCAGAATTCATCTTTTCTTAACATTTTAAAATTTGTAACAAATAAAATTGTCATGATCTCATCCTATCAATACTTAATAGTTAGATTTACAGATATTCTTCTATATTAAACCACATATTTACCATTTCTGCTGCTCTTCATTCTTTCCTGTAGATTTGATTTTCCATCTGGTGCTGTTCCCTCTTCCTCTGAAGTAATTCCTTTAGCATTTCTCATAGTGTAAGTCTGTTGGTAGTGAAATAAATCGCTCAGTTTTAGCTACCTGGAAAAAAGTTCTTATCTTACCTTCATCCTTGAAATATATTTGAACTGGAAGTAGAATGTTGGGATACTTGACCAATTTTTTCCCCAAACCTTTAAAGATTCCACTGAGTATGGTCACCATTGCTTCTGAAGAAAGGGATCCCTCATTCATACTGTTACCCACAAATTGTGCTATTTTGTTCTGTTTTCAATGTTTCTCTCTCTCTCCCTCTCTCTCTTTTTTTTGGGGGGGGGGGGTGTTTATCAATTTGGCAAAGATTTGTCTACATATGGTTTTATTTGAATTTATCTTTCTTAGGGTTTGCTGAGTTTATTGGTTCTTTTTTAAGTTTTTTAATCTTATGTTTAATCACAAAATTGAGGGGATTTTCAGCCATTGTTTCCTCAAGTATTTTTTTTCTTCTTTCTCCTCTGCTTATGAAACTCAGATTCTACCTGTGTTAGATCGCTTAATATTCAAAAGAACCCTGAAACCTTAACTTTTTTCAATGTTTTTTCTATTAGGTCAGATTAAATAATTACTTTTCATCTATATTCAGCTTCCCTTATGGCTCAGCTGACAAAGAATCCCCCTGCAATGAAGACCTGGGTTCGATCCCTGGGTTGGGAGAAGGGAAAGGCTACACACTCCAGTATTCTGGCTGGAGAATTCCATGGACTATATAGTCCATGGGGTCGCAAAGAGTCAGACATGACTGAATGACTTTCACTTTCACGTTCTTCCATCTATATCAAGTTTACTGACTGTTTTACCATCTTCAGACTTTTGTGTCCCCCATGTACACCCAGTGGCATTTTTATTTTATATATTTACTAAATAATTAAGTAGTTTTCTTGGATATTTACTTCCATGTTCTAAAATTTCTGCAGTTTTTTTTTTTTTAGCTTCAATTCTCTGCTAAGATTCCTCATCTGATCATTCATTTTTTTAAAGTCTTTGAACAAACTTATCTTTATAATAAATTATTTAAAGTTCTTATCTGCTAGTTTTAGAATGTGGATAATTTGGAGACCTATTTCTAATGAATGCTTTCTCTCTTTACTTCAGGTCCCATTTTCCTGTTTTCTTATATTGCAAGTAATTTTTGGTTGTATACTGTGGAATTATATTATGTCTGTGCCTCATGAGGTCAACAAGACTGCCATTGCACCATGGCAAAAATGCATTCCCATGCAGAATGTTGGGGAATTCATAGGGAAATCATGTGTTTCCCTTGAATGTTTCTTTCTCTCAAAGATCATAGTTTGCCTTGTATGTGTTGTCAGTTTTATAGCTGTTTTCAGCAAGAGAACAAGTCTAATACCAGAAGTCTAATGACATGGCCAGAAGCAGAAGCTAGCTAAAGATATTCTGAAGAGTTCATTTAGCACAAGGCAGAGATAGGGCTGTTTCAAACACTGTACCATTTGTATACTGAGGAGAATTTGGTAGATAGGGGTGAGGTTTTTGTGGAAATGTGTATGGCATGCATTCTCTTTTGTAAGACTACATTGGAAACTAATGATAAAAGTCTTCTTAAATCTAATTCTATATTTACTTTTCATTACTATTTTGAGCACTCTGCATTACTTTCTCTCTCTTGCTCTATTCAGGAAGCAGTAAGGCTTCATTTTTCTTCAAAACACTTTGACATTATTCAAGAGGAAGGACAGTATACACACAGGCTATTATGAATAATATCCCTTGAGGAATCATATTGTTAATAGGTAAAAATGTTCTCCTGTGAAGAATAGTCCTCCATTTTTTCCCCTTCATATTTTGTCCAGAGCTATAAGGAAAGCTTATGACAAACCTAATTTCTGTACCTCTGTTCAGGCTGACAAACCTGCAACTTCTAGTAGACTTGGCAGCTTCTAAGAGGAAAAGGATAAAGACGCACTGCAGGGAGCCGGGGGAGGCTCCAATTCCAAGGCGTGGAAATAAGGTTAGGAAACTTAAGGATGAAAAAACAGCTGCAGGGGCAACACACACAGACACAGAGGAAAATAAATGTGCCCTTTGATATAAACAAAAATAAAGGTTTACTTTGAAGGGAAACAAATGGTTTTTAAATATAACATATATTGAATGACCAACTCAAGTTAACATTATTGTCAAACTACCTGCAGTTACTCTAAGGACCAAAGTTTAGTAATGTCAATGAATTGACAGCTCAAAATTGTCAGTGTTTTCCTACCTCATAAAAACATGTCCCTCTAAATTCAGATGATAAAGAAAGGTGAGGAAAGTTGTCCAAGGCCATTTAGTGAAGCGGGCAAGTCTCCTTTTGGCTTCATCAATATATCTTTCTGGCTCCATTGTCCCAAATGGTAGAGTTCCCCTCTTCACTGTAATCATGTAGGGTTCCTGGGCTTCTTTTATCTTCTCTGTGAATAAAACAGGCTCATAGGAAAGGGTCTGATCAATTTGTTCCCACTATTCAACTCAATGGTTTGGTTATTTGAAATTTTTAAATTTATGGTTGGACTTCAAACTAGAGAAATTTGAGGAAAGCAGAACTCTCCTCCCTAACTTCAAATCTTAATACATAAGCCTGGCATCCACTCTTCTTACTTGTCATTCATGTTTTCACAGAATATAACCTGTTATTTGGTGTGTTACTTTCCATTCCTCCTAATCGCTCTCAGATGGACAATATGTTTTCCAATCTTACTAGTTTCTCCAAGTGCTCTCAACTTTTCTAATTTTATTTAATTTTTTCCTTAAAAGCCAGCAATTTAAAGGATCAGAGCTTTAAATAGGATCAGAGCTATTTAGGCCAAATTTTTCTAGTGCCAAGGTTGAATCTTGACCTATGACAAAAATCATTTTGGAAAAACCTGGTCATTTCTTTATTCTCTGACTGGAATTTCCAGATCATTTTTCCAGTCTCCTGACCAGTCTCTCAAAAGTTTACATGCTATTTGGAATTTATCATTTGACAATGATGTACATGAGACACTGTGAAAAATACAATATCGTTTAAGGTATTGATCTTGATACCAAGTAGATTAAAATCTAGTGAGGAAAGAACAATTCACAATTGTTAAATTTAAATTTTCAAACTATGCAAAGTAAATATAAAACAAAATATGATCATCCTAATAAACACTGGCTTCCCACATGGTGCTAGTGGTAAAGAACTCACCTCCCAGTACAGGAGACGTAAGAGACATGGGTTCAATCCCTGGGTCGGGAAGATCCCCTGGAGAAGGGCACAGCAACCCACTCTAGTATTCTTGCCTGGAGAATCTCAAGGACAGAGGAGGCTGGTGGGTTACTGTTCATGGGGTCACAAAGAGTTGGCCATGACTGAAGTGACTTAGCATGCACACAATAGACACAGCACAACTTATAAGGGAATTCAGCAAATGGTATTAAACTTCCTTACTGCTGCAGTAATATGGAAGGCTTATAAGCAGCAGAAATTTTAAGCTAAACATGAATAGATCTTAAATAGATTCTCATAGTAATTCCTTAAATGTTTCTGGAAAAAGTTCCTTTGTTGCCTAATAAGAATAAAAGAAGTAAGAATTGCACAGTGATACATCCTGCTAATAAAAACACCAGTATGGCTAGGAGTCAGACACGGCTGAGCGACTTCACTTTCACTTTTCACTTTCATGCATTGGAGAAGGAAATGGCAACCCACTCCAGTGTTCTTGCCTGGAGAATCCCAGGGACAGGGGAGACTGGTGGGCTGCCGTCTATGGGGTCGCACAGAGTCGGACACGACTGAAGCGACTTAGCAGCAGCAGCAGCAGCAACATGGCTACAGCCTCTGTTTACCCAATTAAAAAGGTAGTCTAGGAACAAAAACCTTGTCTCTTATTGCCTGTAACTCTTGAAGCTGAAAACTTTCTAATGAAACATACAGCCAAATTGCACATGCTATCACTAACCCTAAATTTTCTTCGGATCAGTTGGGTGTGCAGGCTTTGAGCACGCTCAGAAGCCCTTCAGCACCTCAAGGGCTTATTTTTAGGAAAGAGTGAGCATGACTTCTGGCATTATACCTCCCCTGGATAAACTACTTATTCATTGAGTCAAACTGGATTTCATTTTCGACATTAAGTCCCTGGGCAAAGTCAAGAGAGGAAGCAAAATACATATTAACATATGCAGAGTATAGCAATATGTCCTGCCCACGTCTTTCAGGGGTTATATTCACAGTCAACCCCTGAGATGCTACTAATGCAAAGATTAATAAAACACTGCTGAGCAGGTTGCCTACTGAGTGGACTATACATGCTTGTTTATGGCACACCCGTCACTCACCACCCCTGAATGGAGAACTCTGGAATGCAGAGCCTCTGGCTGCATACAAATGTGGCTACAGGAGGAAGTCTGTTTATCTGGGGAATGTGCTACTGGCTGATTTATCATAAAAGGAGCCTGAAAAGAAGTGGTGGCTGCTCTTTCCCACAATCCGATAAGCTGTTACACAGAGATAAACAGTCGCATTGAATTAAGCATGTTTGTCTATTTTTCAATGCTGACTTTTAACTTCCTGTTCTTTCTGTTTCTTGGGGCTTCGTTTTTAATAATACTAAGTTTTAAAATTATGCACAACCCTACAGTCTTAATCATCTCAAGTTCTGCTTTAAGGAAAAGGTAAATAAGAAAATATTGACAGCGAATTTTACTCTAATTGATGTTTAACTGGTAACTGTCTAAGACTACATAAAGTGTTACTTAAGGATGCCCTGTCAGAGGGCTTAAAACTATTTCACATGAAATAGGTGTTAGTCAACTTGTTTTTAAGTACTGTATATCTAATATTTTAATATATATATAATACGCAATGAATTGCTTTTTCAATCAAATACTTAACAATCACCATGTTAAAGGAAACCCATGGCAAACTTATTATCAATATTTTCACAAATGGTGGAGATAGTTGGTAGAAAGAGAGATGAGTACTTTTCCATCACTCTCTCTGTAAAAACATACAAGCATTTAAATTATTCGACACCAGGCATAATGTTTATTTGTTTACAACTAAAGTTTCTATCTTGGGTACCCAGTTCATGGCCCAGCACACACAAATTAGGTGTTCAATAAATATTTGATGAATGACTGCATCTGTGAAGCTTTGAAACAGGATAATAGGCATGTTCTTACTTCAGTATTCTCCTGACTGAAAACCAGTAAATGTAGGAATGTAGGTCAACTTGAGGCCACATCTTTCCTGGCTTTGTACAGATCTGCCTCAGCTACAACTTCCCAATTCAAAGGCAGCATTTTCTCCTACATGCTGCACAAAATACTGCCTGCTGGCAGTCCTGTCATCAAAGAACATAGAGGAAGAACATTTGGGATGATCAGGTAGGTAATGACATAGAACAACTGATTTCTCTAATTTCCACTTGCTATGCCACAAGTGAAATAGTGGAGTCATTTGCAAATATCATTATTGTGGATAGCTATATTCCTTCAAGAAATATTTGTTGAATATCTGGATGACAGACACTACGCCAGGCCCTGGGTACACAAAGGCAAACACCACACGGGCCCTACGTATGAAACAGACCGACTGACACTCTGACAGTCTGACACACACTACTACTTTCAGCGTGCTGTGATGTGTCATCTGAAGCCTTCTCTGGCTAAGAGCGTTTTCTTAAGAGAATTAAGCTTTCCATAAACTATAGGGTCATCTTTACTCTGTATAGTCAAATTTCCTTTATATTCAGGAGATATCTACATTTTTAATAGGAAAACGGTAAGACTGCGTTGATGACCTTCTTTTAATTAACTATTCTCTTTCATTAGGCACATAAAACAATTATTTTGTAGTGCCAATTTCAGTTTCTTTATCATTAGTGATAATGATCGCAATGTCTTTTACCTTCCACGGCAGTTTTGCTTCAAAGGGAATTGCACATAAAGATCAAAGAGAGACCAGAACTCACAGGAAACAAACAAGATTCTACTACAGTATCAACCTCTTTAAAAGTCATTATTATTATTAGATTTTCTGGTGCCCTATAGCAGATCTCCCAGAGAAGCTCTGGGTTAACACTGAGTGTTCCAACCACCACCACTGTGAGTGTGGAAGTTCACACCTATTAAATAAACAAAACCAAACTCAGGTGACTTGCGTGTCTCAAGAAAACAACCCATCACTTGCCTCACATAAAAGGAATAGGAAGCATTTGGAAAGCCAGGTTTTAAAGGGCAATACCAATAGGAGAAGGAAGAAATGTCAAAGATACTGAAATATACAGTAGACTAATTCTTGTCTGGATGTTTTCGTTGAGTTTTGGTTCTTTTCTTCCTACCTTAAAAATCCTTAATGTTGTGCATTTCATTTATTCTAAATGAGCAAAGAAACAAATATGAATCGTAATAATAAATGCAAATATTTCTTGATCCAGCTACAGCAGGAGGACAAAGCAAGAAATAAACAATTTGACTGAGGAAGGAAGATAGGAAAAAATTCTTGGCCTTTTCTGGTACTGACCACAAGATCTTAAATGTTAAGTTGATATTTACCGAACAGTGTAGAAGGGCCTTCCTAGCAAAGAGACCAACATGTGCAGGATGATGATGTCATCATCATCCTCTGAAGTGAAGAGTTCAAATGACCGAAGCATAAGGTTTGAAGGTAGAGGTGGGATGATGCTGATGGGCATGGTGAACAATAAGACTTGAGAGCTTGCCAGATTCAAGATCAGGGAGCATGAAGTCCTTCTTTCAACCTAGAGGCAAGGGGAAGTCAGTATAAATTAATAAGAGATGGGCACTCTGAACAGCAATTAAGATTATACGTTAGAGAATCTCCTCCAATGGGACACCCAATGGCTAATATTTACTAGTATTAATATATTTGAGAGCACACTGGTGGTGTGCCTTTTAGACAGTCTGACTGAGCCATAAGCAGCCAGGAAAGACCCCTCCTCCATAAAACCTCACAAATACACCATCATGCACAAAAGTGGGAGAGCAGACCCACATACTCAACCACACACACAGGGGCATGCAACTGTGTGTTGTCAGGAAACTGCTGCAGGAGTCCCTGCTCTACCGTCTCTCACCTGCCTCTGATATAATAAGCTTACATCACCAAGGGGATGGGCAAATTGAGAGAGTGTGCTGACCAGTGCTTACCCTAGTGCCAGGGAGCCACGTGTCAAGAGTACAACAGCAGGTCCATTGGTTCGTGTGCATGTGCAACCAGACAGCCCCACACCAGGATTTTTTAAAAAGTCCCCTGGTAAGACCCCAGCCTACTGTCAACAACATGATCCCCACCTTTGCTTGATTCATAAAAGTTGCATACGTTCAAGCTTATCATGTAAAAAGAAGCTTGATTTAGGGAACTGGCCTAAGCTCCAGTGTACTGTGCAGACCCCAGCACTCATGCTTACCATTCTCCCTGAAATGTGAGGCCCATGTCAAGAGCTGCCTAACCCCAGCTAAACAAGGCAGCCACTGGGCATCACACTTTCTCCAAAATCAGTGTTATATAAATGCTACAGGTTATACAATAAAAAATTGTATAAGTTTACATTTGAGGAAGGTTCAGTTCAATTCAGTCACTCAGTCGTGTCCGACTCTTTGCGACCCAGTAAACTGCAGCACGCCAGACCTCCTGTTCATCACCAAATCCCGGAGTTCACTCAAACTCACATCCATCGAGTCGGTGATGCCATCCAAGCATCTCATCCTCTGTCCCCTTTTCCTCCTGCCCCCAATCCCTCCCAGCATCAGAGTCTTTTCCAATGAGTCAACTCTTCGCATGAGGTGGCCAAAGTACTGGAGTTTCAGCTTTAGCATCATTCCTTCCAAAGAAATCCCAGGGCTTATCTCCTTTAGGATGGACTGGTTGGATCTCTTGGCAGTCTAAGGGACTCTCAAGAGTCTTCTCCAACACCACAGTTCAAAAGCATCAATTCTTCGGCGTTCAGCATTCTTTACAGTCCAACTCTCACATCCATACATGACCACTGGAAAAACCATAGCCTTGACTAGACGGACCTTTGCTGGCAAAGTAATGTCTCTGCTTTTGAATTTGCTATCTAGGTTGGTCATAACTTTTCTTCCAAGGAGTCTTTTAATTTCACGGCTGCAGTCACCATCTTCAGAGAGGAAGGTTATCTTTTCCTAATTCACAAAGAGATGGTTTGGAGGCTAGCATCGGAGAAGGCAATGGCACCCCACTCCAGTACTCTTGCCTGGAAAATCCCATGGACGGAGGAGCCTGGTGGGCTGCAGTCCATGGGATCGCTAAGAATCAGACACGACTGAGTGACTTGACTTTCACTTTTCATTTTCATGCATTGGAGAAGGAAATGGCAACCCACTCCAGTGTTCTTGCCTGGAGAATCCCAGGGATGGGGGAGCCTGGTAGGCTGCCATCTCTGGGGTCGCACAGAGTCGGACACGACTGAAGTGACTTAGCATCAGCTCCCTAACAATATACTGCTATTGTCCTGTAGAGATAACAAGAGACTGACATTATGGGTTAAAAAAAAAAAAAAAAAGAGGACGTGGCTTTGGGAAGGGCTCTTTTGTGTAGGTTTCTGGCTCAGAAGCCTGGGTACAGAGAAGAACCATTCACAGAGATAAGAGTAGACCCTGAGGTGTCAGAGGATGTGTAGAGAGAACTATTTATCTGTTATGTTTGGTCACTAGGTCATGTCCAACTCTTTGCGACCCCATGGACTGTAGCACACCAGGCTTCCCTGTCCTTCACTATCTCCTGGAGGTTCTCAAACTCACATCCATTGAGTCCATGATGCTATCCAACCATCTTATCCTCTGTCACCCCCTTCTCCTGCCCTCAATCTTCCCAGTAATTCCTCAGTCTTTTCCATTGAGTCTGCCCTTTGCATCAAGTGGTCAAAATATTGGAGCTTCAGCTTCAGCATCAGTCCTTCCAGTTCAGGGCTGATTTCTGACTGGTTTGATCCCCTTGCTGTCTAAGGGGCTCTCAGTTGTAGTGCTAGAGAGCTGTTTAGCAGGCAGTTAGCCTAGGAGACTGTTAAGTGGTTGAAACTGTGAACACTAGTTGAGCTAACCCAAGAAAGGAGTATTCAGTACTGGAATTGAGATGTAATCGGACATGAATCATGAGAACAGAAACCTAGGAAGCAGAAATAGGTAGAAAAAAATTAAGATTTCAATTAAGTAAAATGAGGACTACAGAGGGTTTATCGTTGAAAGACAGGGAATAAAGACTCATAGCCAAGTTGCTTCCCTACCAATAGCAAAGTAAATGACTCAGTAGAGATTACTGAACTGAACATTAGAAAAACCAGAGTCTGAACACTACTAAGTACAGCTTGTCAGGTCACTTCCTCTCTTTAGTCCTCAGTGTCCATTTCTGGGAGGTGGGGCCACTAAGAGCTATGTCACGGGGTGTTTTAAGGACTGGGTGAGAATACTTGGGAGCACTCCTGGTGCACTGCTCCATATGTGTTTAGTAGATGGTAACTGGAGTCATTATCCCATCAAAGGTCTGAATGGGGACCATCAGTATAATCACTGTTGCCTTCTTTACCATTTTTGTTCATTCAATTTTTATCTCTTTAGGAATTTGGTGACAGACTCTGTTAGTCTGCTCCTCCTTTACACGAAGGACAGACCAAAGATCCAGGTTGGCAATGAGAGAGGAGGACTAGCGGGCAGCATTGGCTCCATCCACTGATATCTCCCAGAGGTACAGACACGGGACTCATGAAGATGTTGACAAGACTCCAAGTTCTTACATTAGCTTTGTTTTCAAAGGGATTTTTACTTTGTTTAGGGGACCATAACTTTCTTAGGAGGGAGATTAAAATAGAAGGTGACCTCGTTTTAGGGGGCCTATTTCCCATTAATGAAAAAGGCACTGGAACTGAAGAATGTGGGCGAATCAACGAAGATCGAGGGATCCAACGCCTGGAAGCCATGTTGTTTGCTATTGATGAAATTAACAAAGACGATTACCTGCTCCCAGGAGTGAAGCTGGGGGTTCACATTTTGGATACCTGCTCAAGGGATACCTACGCATTAGAGCAATCACTGGAATTTGTCAGAGCATCTTTGACTAAAGTGGATGAAGCCGAGTATATGTGTCCTGATGGATCCTATGCCATTCAAGAAAATATCCCACTGGTCATTGCAGGGGTCATTGGCGGCTCTTACAGCAGTGTTTCCATACAGGTAAGACTGACAGTGTTGTTGATAAAATGCTGTATCTCTTTGGTTTTATGTCTTTGGGGAACAAAAGGAAAATATCCTAATAGCTTCATCAATGGATGATATTAACCATGTAATTGTTCATTTCTGTAAGTCTCTGGTAATATAGGTTTGCAGACAGAACAGTACTTGAGCAATGAAAATTGTTTAAAGATATAGCAGGTAGCTAGTGCAGCATAATGAGCTACTCCAAAATTCAGTGACTTAAAACAACAATTATTACTTACTATAGTTTATAAGTCTGAAGACTGGCTGGAGTGAGCAGATCACAGCTAGGTTCAGCTGCAGGTAGCTCTGCTCCAAGTTTGTCCCTTATCCTCCACCTGGAATCAGTCAGCTAACCCGGTCATGTTTGTCTGAGTGATGACAGAGGTGCAAGAGAATGCAAATTTAACTGCACAGGCCCCTTCCAAACTTCTGCATGCTTCCCAGCTGTGAACATCCCACCAGCCAAAGCAACTCACAAGGCTCAGTCAGAATCAAGGAGCAGGGAAATAGGTGCCACCCACAACCCACGTGCTGCTAAGTTACATCACAAAGAATGTGGCTACATCACAGAGCCATGACTTCAAGTCCTCAATACAAACAAGCATAACACTGAGCTCTATTTTTTTCCACATTAATTTTTTCCCAAGCATTGCTTTATTCAGAGATAAATTATAAAAAATTTCTCATGGTATAAACCTGCAAATGTATGCAGAGATGCTAGATAATTACTACAAAAAAAAAAAAATAGAGGGAACAGTTTAGCACATAACTAGATAAAAAAACTGATAATTGGTTCTCAGAATTTTGTTAGGGAAAGAAGGAACATATTAGTCAAACTCTTACAATGCTCACAGGTCACAAAATTAGAGATGGAAAAGAGCTAAGAAATCATCCAGCTCAAAATTCTCATTTTCCCATGCCCTAGAAATACTGGTTTCATGAATATTTCCATTGGTAGGTAGCACATGAACTAGAACTTAGACTGATCTCTTGTACTTTTGGGCTCTTTCAACTCTTCTATGTGATTTTTATGCTATATGAAGTTCAATATTTTTCCCGGTAAATGTGGCAGTAATACAAGTCCATAAGATATGAATCACATACTTTGCTTCCTACCAAATGACTGTCATCAAAGCTCCACACACTAAAAGAAGTCATATTACACCCATGTTGTCTGTACATGTCACCAACCACTTAAGTTGGCTCCACTCACATTGGAATAATCTTATTTCCATATCAGAGACTCAAGGCCTATAAAATTCTACATAGAGTTCTGTGCTGCTCTAAGCAGCTAGTGCAAATTTTTTTCCTTCTATAAGCACACACTCATATTATGAGTAATTAGGATAATTGATTTTTCATAAATATCCTTTGACTTCATTAGATGGATAGAAAATACTGCACATCTCAAAGCATATCATGTTAATTTTGCCTCTATTTTTACACTTGGATAACAAAAGATGGAATTTGCTACTTGAGAAGAGAAAACTCAAGTCTATATTTGTCATACTTCAATAATAATTTCATCAGATAAGTGCCAAACATTTTATAAATATTTATATTGTACTCAATATTACCACTAGAAATGAATTACAAATATGTTTTTCTGACCTTAGTTTCTCCCAATACAGTAATAGCACTCCACAGCAGATGTGTAAATACATATTTACCCAAAGTAATTAACAAACTGTGCTAGGCAAATAAAATTTTAATCTACTTTTACTTTTTTATTACCTATAAACTTCTCAAAAGGGGTCAGATTATCTTTTTAAAATGTAGGTTATTAAAACCCTGCAGTTGTTCACAAGGGGAAAAACCACTTAATCATCGAAGGACCTGGCTTATTAGTTCACTTATCTGGTCTATACCTCTATAAAATCACAAATACTGATATGGTTTTTGTCTCCACATTATACATAAGGAAACTAAAACTCATATTATATTGAAAAGGACATAGATTTAGGCAGCACCAAATGGAATTTGAACTCCAGCTCCACAATTTACAAAAAGTGAGTGAGTGTTAATCGCTCAGTCACTTCAGACTCTTTTCGACTGTAGACTGTAACTCACCAGGCTCCTCTATCCATGGGATTGCCATTTCCTCCTCCAGGGGGATATTCCCGACCCAGAATCAAACATAGGTCTCCTGCAATGCAGGCAGTTTTTTTTTATCATCAGAGCCTTCAGGGAAGCCCCAATTTACAAGCTTATTTATAAAATAAGGAAAATACTATCCACTTTAAAAAGTTATTGAGAGGATAAATTGAGAGAAGCCATGGGAAATGCGTTACCAAAAAAAAACTAACAGATTCAATAAGCAGTAACTATTATGAACCTAAAATCTTGGGGAAAATCGGTGGAAGAGCCACCTCTAACACCAGCTCCAAGAAGTTCCGAGAAATTGTTGCTGGTCCCTCATGTGCCTCGTCAGTCAGGTAATCTGTACGAAGCTCCCTGGGTGCATCCTGCAACATCAGAGGGGTTAGAGAGACCACTCAAGTCACAGAACTCAGCCTTGACCTCGAGGAACCTAAATTCTGGCTATGGATACAGTACTATTATGAAATAATAGTGACAACACTTCTGAATACATTCAAGGGGCTTACATGGTAAGAAATGACCTTTGGGAAAGTTTTGAAGGTGACTGAGAGAATGAAAGCTGCACTAGAGAAAAGCTAATTGGGCCACAGTCTGCATGAAACACTGGATCTGAGGAAGTCAATCAGAAAGACATGGTAGGAGTCTGCGAGCAAGAGGACAAAGACCTTGCCAGCAGTAAGAGGGTGAGCCGGAGAAGAAAGGAGAGAGAGGGCTTCACTGCCCGCTTCCCGGTCCCCAGGTGCTCAGGCTCTGATTAGGCCCCCACTGGTCCCCTCAGCCAAAGGAAGTGGGGAGGTGGGGCCATCTGTCTACACTCTGATCTCCAGGCCACCTTCCAAGGAATCCTTTGCCATAGAGCCTTAGCCTTAGCCTTAGCCTTTCAGCTAAGCATCATGAATGAAAAGCAGTCTTAGGGGCTCTTACATAGGTAAGAATTCAGGTGTGTTACCCTTGTTAATCCTATCTGTCTTTAAATAAGAATTCTTTTAAAGAAATAGTCAATAGCAATCCAAAGCAATAAATTCCTGATGGGGACTTTGAGACACTCTTGCACCTACATTAATGAGAGAAGTGTTTTAGAAGAGAGGCATTTTCTGGGTGCCCCTCACCCTCACTTTTGTTCAGGATGGATTCTGATCCTCTGCCCTGGTGTCTGGTAACTGTGGTGACAGCGTGCAGCTGGTAGCCACAAAGATGCATGCCCTGTGGTCACCTCTGCCATCCATTTTCAACTGCTTTTAACTTCTTGAATAATTACTGGAAAACGTCTGAGCTTGAACTGAGCTAGGGGGAGAAAAGAGGGTTAAACTGTAGGGGGGAAAATATATATATATATATATATATACACTAAGATAAATTCACCACACAATTACAAAGATTCCACTCATTTAATTGTTGCATCCAGTATCAAACCACAGCACAGAGTTTTTAGTCACAAAGTCATTCCTGAGAGCCAGACTTATCAAGAATGATAAAATTTATGCATCTTCTCTTTTGTGGTTGGGTCAGTTTAGACATTATCATCTCCCCATTTGGCCGGAATAGCTTTACTCTTGGGATGGCTTCAGAAGGTACTTTTCTCTCCAGTTTCCTCTCCTCTCATTATCTTCCTACTAAAGAAGAATTCCTCTAGAATCAGCAGAGGAGACACCCTCCACTGTATTAGTTCATATAACAGGCAGCCTGCAGACAGCAAAAACCACGTGGAAGGAGAAATTCTTAATGATTTGCTGAGTTAATCTGTATCACCATTGACAAAAAAACAGAATATTTCCTTGACACTCTTAATAGACAAACCAGTTTTTGGTGGTCCATTATCTAAAGCAACAGAATGGATTTTTTAATTTGGTAATCAATGAAAGCTAGAATCAAAATCCTTCTTTATTAGCAAATATTCATGGAGTCCATTCACCACCCACTCTGGTGAATAAGCCTCTTTTCAAAGTATTTTAAAGATTGTATTCCACTCTCCTCTATAAGCCTGCAACCCACCCACTTGGGGGAAAACACTGTTTATTCAAGTAGAAAATCAGGTTGGTTGCCTTTAGCAAGGCAGTTGTCTACATGGTACTATTCCGAAGCAGTGTTTACACGTGTGCTTTTTTCAAACAGACTGTAGCTAGAGCTCCTAAGTTGTTCAGTCAAAAAAAAAAGTCTCATGAATTGTTCCAAAATATTCCTTTCAGGAAATGTCTATTTCCTTGGTCTTTCTTGCCTTAGCCAGAGCAAGGTCAGCTGCAACAGAACAGGCATAAGTTGACCCAGTTATTATTGCATCCCTGAGTGTTAAAGTAGCCTCAGCAATAAATGGATATTTGGGTTACATAGCTCATACAAAGGGCAGAAGAGAGCCTTGAAAGGATCCTAATGCCTCTTTTCCGTGCCTGACACAGTAAACTCTTTTTTCAGAATTTTTAGCACTAGTCACATCCCAAGAACTCCCTGACCCTGGGAGGTAGTCATTATATCGTTTACCATGACATGGATTTGGGCATGTCATGCATTGCTCACATCAAGTCCCTGAAAAGAGTAGCTCAAACTAAATCCCTTGCAATAAGTTTCCCAGATTTTATCTAGATAGGGTATGAAGAATAGCCTATAAAGACACTAAGCAGTCTATTCTTCCTCCTCCACCCAATTGCACAGTGAGAAAGTGGACCAGCACTCCGGTCAATCTGTATTAAGTATCGTCTTCCCTCAATGATTCATTCCTCCTTTAATTCAAATGCTGTGGGGAAGACTCACACATGAATTCCTATTATCATAGGAACATCAGAAAAACAGTTGAAGGACTAGATGTTACAAAAGGCCTCATAGGGTTAGCTGTGTCCAAGGATCAGATAGACTCCAGAATGGAAAAATAATGCTTTTTTTCTGTGGATAAATAAATAATTTTTTTAATTTAAATTTATTTATTTTAATTGGAGGCTAATTACTTTACAATATTGTATTGGTTTTGCCATACATCAACATGAATCCGCCACGGGTGTACACGTGTTCCCAATCCTGAGCCTTACCCCCCACCTCCCTCCCCATACCATCCCTCTGGGTCATCCCAGTGCACCAGCCCCAAGCATCCTGTATCCTGCATCAAACCTGGACTGGCGATTTGTTTCTTATATGATATTATACATGTTTCAATGCCATTCTCCCAAATCATCCCCTCCTCCCTCTCCCACAGAGTCCAAAAGACTGTTCTATACATCTGTGTCTCTTTTGCTGTCTCGCATACAGGGTTATCATTACCATCTTTCTAAATTCCATATATATGCGTTAGTATACTGTATTGGTGTTTTTCTTTCTGGCTTACTTCACTCTGTATAATCAGCTCCAGTTTCATCCACTTCATTAGAACTGATTGAAATGTATTCTTTTTAATGGCTGAGTAATACTCCATTGTGTATATGTACCACAGCTTTCTTATCCATTCATCTGCTGATGGACATCTAGGTTGCTTCGTGTCTCTTTCAATTCTGATTTCCTCGGTGTGTATGCCCAGCAGTGGGATTGCTGGATCATAAGGCAGTTCTATTTCCAGTTTTTTAAGGAATCTCCACACTGTTCTCCATCGTGGCTGTACTAGTGTGCATTCCCACCAACAGTGTAAGAGGGTTCCCTTCTCTCCACACCCTCTCCAGCATTTATTGCTTGTAGACTTTTGGATAGCAGCCATTCTGACTGGCGTGAAATGGTACCTCATTGTGGTTTTGATTTGCATTTCTCTGATAATGAGTGATGTTGAGCATCTTTTCATGTGTTTGTTAGCCATCTGTATGTCTTCTTTGGAGAAATGTCTATTTAGTTCTTTGGCCCATTTTTTGATTGGGTCATTTATTTTTCTGGAATTGAGCTGCAGGAGTTGCTTGTATATTTTTGAGATTAGTTGTTTGTCAGTTGCTTCATTTGCTATTATTTTCTCCCATTCTGAAGGCTGTCTTTTCACCTTGCTTATAGTTTCTTTTGTTGTGCAGAAGCTTTTAATTTTAATTAGATCCCATTTGTTTATTTTTGCTTTTATTTCCAATATTCTGGGAGGTGGGTCATAGAGGATCCTGCTGTGATTTATGTCTTGCCTATGTTCTCCTCTAAGAGTTTTATAGTTTCTGGTCTTATGTTTAGATCTTTAATCCATTTTGAGTTTATTTGTGTGTATGGTGTTAGAAAGTGTAGAGCAGAGTTTCTCAGCGTTGTCACTATTGGGCTGGATACTTCTGCTGTGTGGAGCTGCCCTGTGCACTACAGGTTGGTTAGCAGCGCCCCTGGCCCCTCCTCACTAGACTGCACGCCAACAGGACCTTAAGTGGTGGTGCACCCAAATGTTTCCATACACTGTCAAACGACAAAGTTCTCCCCCTCCCCCACGGACCAGCACTGACTTAGAGCAGGGTGTATCTAGAGCCAGCATAAGGAAGACTTATTAGAAATGAAATGATAGTCCTGAATGAGGAGGCTGTAAGTCCTTCATCACTGGAGTTATTCAAACAAAAACGGACCTATATGTAATTGAGGAGACAAAGCAACATATTAGTATCTGAATTGTGTTGCATTTAAGGGCATTTCTTAATTTTATAATTATACGGTGCTAAAGCAAAATACTCTATTAAGATGAGTGATTATAACGAAAGTATCTAAAACATGAAACAAAATAAATTATAGACTCTTTTCCATTGGGAGTAATTTGAAGAAGTCTAATCAATTGTTACTTCACTTGATTATGGTAGTATTTGTGTGAGTTTGGTAAATCAAGCTTCTCAATTATGTGCTAGTTACAACTAGGACACATATAATTTCCCTTTCATTAGAAAATAAGCATTTATTAAGCATATGTATTTTAGGTTCAGCAAGAACACTACTGTGTAGACTAGGTAAGGGGAAGCAGAGAACATGCAAAATAAAATGCATAAATCTTATTACAAAACAGAAACAGGCTCATAGAAATAGAAAACAAGTTTAGAGTTACCAAAGGGGAAAGGAGAGTGAGGATATATTAGGAGCTTGGGATTAACAGAGACACACTACTACATATAAAATAGATAAACAATGAGGAGCTACTATATGGCATAGGGAACTATATTAATATCTTGGGACAACCCACATGGGAAAAGACTCCGAAAAAGAGTATCATTTTGCTGTATACCTGAAACACTGTAAATCAACTGTACTTCAATAAAAATATTTATAAATAGTAGACATTTTATGAGCCCTTGAGGCATCTATAAGCAAATATCAAATCCATACATAAAACACGTACAAGAACTGAGAATCAGTTGACACTGTAAGTACTAGGAGACCAGAGAGAACAATGGAATGAGCAGAAGGGAATGGAGGTAAAGAGGAAAAAGACTCTTAGATCTGTGTGAACAGAAAGCTTGCCTTGGAAGTGTCCCTGGAAAGCTGCTTTCTCATAGTCTAATGATGTATACTATCTGCTCATTCTTGCCTAAAAAGGAGAACAAAGTGTTTCATCTATCTGGAATGCACTGTCCCTTAGCCATTTGGCCAAGCCAAATCCTTCTCTCTTTCTGTTCTCAGCTCAGACACTGTCCTTTAAAAAAAAAAAAAAATCCCTTTTATTTGTTTTTAACTTTTTGGCCATGCCACACAGCATATGGAATCTTAGTTCCCTGATCAGGAATAGAACCCATGCCTCCTACAGTGAAAGTGCAGAGTCTTAACCACTGTACTGCCAGGGAAGCCTCATACCCTATCTCTTTTGAGAAATGTTTCCCAAGCTCCCACTACTTAAGTACACACCTCCATTACTAGCTTATTAACTATAATTATTCCTTTGCATATCTATTTTCCCGCCTAACAATAAGCTACTTGAGTTTGGGAACCACATCTTTTATCTTTATATTGAGGGTACCTAAAACAATACCTCCACCAAGTTGAGAGTAAATGCTTTTTGAATGAATTGAAAGAATTAACAGACTGATAACCTGCTGCCTGTCCAGAAGGCTGGAAATCCCTGAATGAATCCTGGGTTGCAGATCACAACCATGACCTACTTATTCTAGGTCAGTCTGGATGATCATAAATGAAAAATAAGCATTTTTATACAATGGAAAACTGCATATGATACAAAAGACAGATGATGTAGCAAAGTGAGCTTGTGGGACAAACCCCCCTACCACACCCTCCCCACCTTCACTGCATGCCACAAAAGATGCCTTGATTTGAGAGTAGCTCTAAGGGTTCCACTCCATTTGTCCTTAGACTGACTATTCCCAGAGACTACTATCCAACACTCAACACAGGTGGGCACCCGGGGCCATTCCAGATTAGGTTAGTGCCCCATACTTATTCTCATCAAGCTCTCTTCAGGCTTTCCACATAAAGAATACAGTGTTGACTATGCCAGATTCTGTGCTAGGAGCCAACACGAAACAGAAGGAAACATCATCCTATCCTTAAGACAAGTAGAGTGACAGCATTAGAAATCCATTCACAAATCCACCTTTAGTGTCTCTATCACTAGAAAAGCAAAAATAATAGTTGCATTTAATGAGCTTAAAATTGCAAACACAATAATCACAGCACAGATACAGCTATACATTTTTAGCATGCCTTCCTAAAAATTTCAGCTCAGTAATTAAAACTCTGGGTGCAGACTAACTAGAATTTATTTAATCCTTGACTCTTTCCTCATTTCTAAGACTAAGATATTAACAGTACGTCTTTTACTGGGTTATTGCATGAATTAAATGAGAAAATACATGAAAACCAGGTTAAAAAAAATAGAGTTTCACACATAACGAGAATTAAACATTTTTTATTTTAGTATATATTATCTGTTGGCTTAAAAAAAAAAAAAAAAAAAAAACTTTCAACATCTCTAGTGCAAGAGGAATAGTTCCAAGAGGAATTGAGGTTCATGAAGGTCAAGTACCAAGTTTAAGTTTCTACCACTTTACAAGCAGTGGAATCAACATTAAAATCTAGATAGCTCGCCTCCCACACTGCTATCCTGATCACCCCCTCTCACAGCCTAAGCGTCAGAAAAACTCAAGAATTATCTCAGATAGAATCTGTTTATTTATTTCCTTCCCAGACTTTTCATGCTAAAGCAATCTCACAAATCCCACCCCACACTCCCCCCCATCAAAACAGGGCTGTGTTATTTAAGGACTTTATCTCAGGGAGGGAGGCAACAGCAAGAGCAATTCAAAAATGCTTTTGTTAACATTGTTTCACTGTAGAAATTTCTCGCCAGAGGTAATTATCTAAGATGCACTATTTCTTTTCCTTTGCTTTGGAGTTAATTTATTCCTTAATTAATTCCCCTTCTGTCATGTGTCTATTTGGAAACTACTCATGAAAAACAAGAGATTACCATCAGCACCACTGGCCGCAGGGCAATAGAACAGCCCATGACTGAGAACCAGCTTCTGTGCTGTTCACACGTCTAGGATGGAGGTCGTGAAATGAAAACCAAGGGGTATGGGCATTCCTGAAAGATCAGTAAGTGTTTCATAATATAGTACAATTATAGATTAACAGGTCAGCTCATCAATGTAGGACTATTGAAACTTTCAGTTAAAATTTAACAACACAAAGTTCTCTTTCCAAATCACTATCAAATATGTGCCTTTTTAATAGCTCAATATATACAAGGCTCAGGATGTCAATATGGAAACAGCCAATGCGTAGCAGTTTATAATAATGCAAGTCTATTGATTAATGCAGAATAGAAGCACTTTTACAGTTCTCTGAAAAACGCAGTTGAAAACTTACAGAGTATTTTCGCAATAGTGGACTCTGAAAATTCAAGAAAAATGTTCCCAAAACACCTGCAGTTAAACTCTAAGCAAACACTGCTACTCCAGGCCGTATAGCAGTGGGACTTGGAACACTGAAATTGTGGTGTCGCTATTTTTGACATCACCACCTGGTATATTATGGAAATCCCTCTGTTACTAGTGACAAAATCTTGATTCCTGCCAGCTCCTTGATTTTACATTCCCATAGAGGGAACTGTAAAACACAAGAAAATACAATAGGGACAACATCTTCAAAAATTATATGCCAAAAATAGACCAGGTTTACTTGCCAAGTGGTCAGAATGGCAAAGCATATTGAGACATTTGCCGTCACTTATTAGGGTCAAATTGGCAGGGCGTGCATCCCAGGGACTAGCAGGTCCCTACCAGGCACTGTGTCTCCACTTTGGGTGGCTGCCATTAGGTTCACAATGAGGCCTCAGAGAATACAAACCAGGCAATTAAGCTCTCCCAGTGTGGAAAACAGATGTGATGGAACACATAATCTATAATTTGTTCAGGACTTTTCTCCAAAAAGTAACCTTCCATCAAAGCAAAAAGGACATATGTGCATTAAGCATACATTACCTATATTGACACAGTAGTTTTAAGGAATATCATTTATACAAGATTTAAGAATGTGACAATAAATGTAAGCTGGTGTCATCCAGTGAACTTCAGCTGCTATCAGAGTTCACTTAACTGAATCTCTGCTTTTATTTCTACCTGCAAGAAACTGCTTATGCCCTTTTTCTGAGATGCTTCCAGGAATTTAAAAGTTCTTTAGCCTTTTTATAGTCTCCAGTGATGAACATTATTTATGACCTGCTTCTTTTCAAGAAGATTTCAAGGTGACCCGTAATGACACAAACAGGAGAACAAATTAAGACATGAGTACTTAAGTAATTACTACCAACCGAATAAATGGTTTTAATGAACTCGGGTTTTATTTTTTAACTTCCAATCTTGACCTTTCTACTATTAACTTATTAACTGCTATTAGGATTACAAGGTCCCTGGCCTTCAACACCTCACAGCCTGAGTCAGAATGAGTATGTTGTCCATCTGATTACCCTTCCCTGACTTTTTCTTTTCAAGCTGGATGTCATCCACTGTGGCCTGCTTAGAACATAACTTTTGTCATGTCATTCCTTTATTTAAACTTTGTAATGTCTTTTTATCTCTTAAAGAATAAAAATCAAAATCTTTATCATAGCATGTGAAATACTTAGCAGTCCAGGCACAATCCTTTTATTCTTCCTCATCCTACTAATCCCTAGAGGGCACTGGGTACCCTGATAACACTGAATAATCTGCTACTCATAAGGCAGAAGTGAATTTGCCCATCTCTGCCTTTGTGCTCATCTTTCTGCCTGAAAACTTCCTTTCCCTTCCTCTGCTTGGTAAACATTCACTCGGTCTTCAGGATCAAGTCTAAGTGTTACCTCTACACGGGAACCCACCATGACTCACTTGAACCTGCTCCTTCACCTGTGTTTTTGTATATGTACATGTATCTCCAAATTTTATCCTTAGTATGCTTCTTTGTCTCCCACAAGACTACACCTTCCTAGAAGACAGTGGGGGTACATTGCTCATCTTAGGACAATATAAATTTGAGCATAGTGTCTTGTAACATCAATGTCGATTGGTTTGCTGAATGAATGACTGCTGGATCAGCCATTCCCACCACCTCTTTCATTTTTTGAACATTTACTAAGTGCCAGCTGGTGAGTTAAGTGCTTCACAAGTATTAGCACTTCATCCTTAAATAACTTCACAAGCCAGAGACTACTTATTCCCTTTTTACAAAAGAAGAGACTGAAGCTTAAGGAATTAAAATAACTTAACTAAACCAATAACTTACAAAACTAAACTCAAGCAGCTAGTGAGAGAATGGGCTGGTATTCCACTGCTGGCCTATTTGATGCCAATCCTATGCACTGAATGGTTACCCTACTTGCTTATATGCCTGACAGTTCTGTTGAAGTGATGAACGTTTAAGAGAAACCCATGAATAGCATAGTTTTATTTACTACAAATAATATGGTATATAGCCCTCTGTCCTAAACTATTGCAAAGGATCTCAGAAATAAATAAAAATCACTTTTTAAAAATTAAGCTACAGTCCTTAGCTCTTCCTACACATCCTCAACAGTTTTGGACTTCAGTTAACAGTAGAAAAGGATAGGAGTGTCTTTTTTAATCAATAGGACTAAATTTATCACATTATGTTATACAAGTGACTTCAGGGGCCACAGAAAAGTATGGATTTGTTCAACTTGTGGCTTTGTTAAATCCTCAAGAGGCACTGTAAAAAATCAATATCCAAGGCACAAAAGGATGTGTTTTTAACAGGTCTTTTGCTGTCAAGTCATCCTTGAAGTCATCTTTTTGCAGGTGTCACTGGCAAACACTAATACACACCAGACAAGATATGCCATAGACTTTCTGATCTTATTGTTACAGACTGCAACTCAGACTCATTCAATCCCATGATTTCTCTTAAAAATTAATTCACAAGGGGAAAAGGAGTAAAGAGCAGATACAGGCTGATACAGTAGGCAACATGTCATCTTGTTTCCCTTCTAAGTATCTGCTAAGACTAGTTGGAAACAAGTCATTCCTGAGACAGTGCCTTGTTAGAAAGGGAGCAAGACAGACCCTTGTCAAATGTGGGTTTCACGATGAGAAACCTGACATGTCTGATGATGCCAGTCTCCCAGGAAAATGTGATTCAAGGGACCCTACATGGTCTATATAGCACTTCAGCCTCAGTAATAAGGGATGAGAATGCCAAAATGGCTAACCTTGCTATTCATGAATTACTTAGTCACAAAGGAAGAAAATGAAAATGTCTGACAATACGGGTTACAAACCACAGGTGTTGAGTGCAAAGATTTCAGGAGAGAGAGAGACAGCAGTCAGAGTTACTCTAAGCCATTTATGAAGGTTTCCACCATGATTAAAGAGTCCTTTTCTGGAACATCCCTACAAAATCATCAGGACTCAGTCATACCATTAATGGGAATGGCAATACAAATCTTGGACTAGAGTGTTTTTTGTGCTCACGGCATGTAAGAATCAGTGACTTTTGCAGATTAAACTGAGAAAATTGGCATTTGCTATGCTCTGTTATATGACTTCCTAAATCCAGATTAATCTCTGACCCTCAAACATGGGCTGCAGTCAACTCATTTCATGCAAAACATTCCCAGATGTGCTGCAGGTAAAACAAACAAACAACAACAAAAATGACTAATCCTTTCTGCAATAACAATATGACTGGCATCCTGTATGGGCAGATAACTCATGTGATGGGAACAGCTTGAATTCCTCAGGCAGTTTCTCAACTACACACCACCTCCAGTTTCATTTTAAAATCCAAGCCAATCTGAGGTTTCTGAACAGCTAATAGTACAGCTTGATCATTCTCAATAGATAGGTCACTGTGGTCTCATCCCATAACAACTTTGAGAACTGGCTTTATGTAATAACATGGGTTATAAGGTAGCAGATGGCTTAAAGTACAGTAGTCTTGTGGGCTTGCATATAATCACTTAATTAAAAGAATGAAACAAAGCATTCAGCACTGCATGTGTGATAAAACAATTAAAGGTGTAGCTTATTCTTAGAAAACAGCCCCAAAGTGATATGGAAACAACACCAAATGCAAAAGCAAACCCTTGGAGGTTATTATCAAGTCTCCTCGTTCCCGGGACAGCACCAATGGCTTCTTTTTCAAATGCACACAGTTCAGCTTTGTAGATAGCACTTTTCTTGGGAAGTAAGAATTTGATGCCTCTTTCCCATCTGGACTTATTATAGCTAAGCACAGGTCCCCGTAAAAACCAGCTATTGTTTTCCCCATCAGCACAGCCTCAGAAGATAATAACCACAAACTCTCTGAAAAGAATCCTCATCACGGGCAATCACTTTAGTAGGACACTTACTTCTACTGGACTCTAGACCTACATCTGCCCTTTTGTCCTCTGTTGAATAAAATGTCTGGCATTGTGTCACCATAGAAGGCATGAAGGTCATGTTTAAAATGGGTATGTCATAGCCCTTATATGTGGACTTTAGAAAGAAAAGATACAAGTGGACTTACTTACAAAACAGAAAGCGACAGACTTAAAGAAATGAAATTGTGGTTGCCGGGGGGAAGGGATAGTTAGAAAGTCTGGGATGGACATGTACACACTGCTATATTTAAAATGGACAACCAACAAGGACCTATGTATAGCATATGGAACTCTGTTCAATGTTATGTGCCAGGCTGGATGGAAGCGGGATTTGGGGAAGAATGGATACATGTATTATGTGTGGCTGAGTCCCTTCACTGTTTACCTGAAACAACCACAACACTGGTAATCAGCCATACCCCAATACAAAATAAAAGTTAAAAGTTTGGGGGAAAAGAATATGTATCTCAGTGAAACTATAAAATAAAATGGGTATGTCATGGATGTCCTGAATGGGAAGAGTGACCACAGGATGTGGAGGCTCATGGTGACTGACATTTCTAATTCATATTCCCTTTTTTCATAACCTCAAAGAATAGATTACCCCAGCTCTTTCCCAAAGCTTACACTCTTTTATCCCTATGATCTGAGCATCACTGAAATGAAGCATGACACCGAGAATTCTAAAGACTTCCCATAACTTGCTAAAAAAAAATGCCAGGAGAAATAAAACTCCCAAATAAATTGGTCTTTAACTCAAAATTCTCAACAGCAAATGAGGATGGTTTGGATACCTACAGGAGCCTGACTCCATAGTCAGCTATTGATTATTGGAAAAACATTCCCAAGAAAGAATAAGAACAGAGCAACTGATGTGAGTGCTGAGGGTTTGGCTGCTTACATATCTGTACACAATGCATTAGTCTGCAGAAAAATCTTACCTTATGAGCAGACCTTAGTATGGGTTTAGTTGATGAAGACTTCCCTTAGGTATATGTTTATCTGATTCCTACTTTAGGTTTATATGGTTTGAGGACTAAGGCTCCATGATAAGGCCTTTAGTCTGTTTTCCTTAAGATAAAAAGGCACCTTTGTAGCCCAAGGAAATTGGTGCAATAACCAGATCCAGTTGGCATTATACTGACTTCCTTTTGTATACTCCTAATTAGTTACACAGAGATACTCTGGAGAAATTTTGGTTTTAACAGTATGAAAACCTTAGCTTCAGCTACCTTAAGGTCTAAGCCAATTGTCTATGTATCATCTCACTTTGGAGAAAACTTGACAATGGTTAGCGAAGGATCTACAATGCACAGAATATTGTTTATAGGTAGTGTTTGAGAGGAGCTTTACATTGCTTACTGGGGTAGTTAGTTTGGGGGGGGGTTCCCACAGAAACGTATTATTGCAATTAGAAAAGGTCACGTGGAAGTGAAGCAAACTATCCACTCACTCATCAGCTCATTTATTTAACAAATAATATGGCACACAGGCTTCCCAGGGAGCACCAGTGGTAAAGAACCTGCCTGCCAATACAGGAGAGATATAAGAGATGTGGGATTGATCCCTGGGTCACGAAGATCCTCTGGATGAGGGCATGGCAACCCACTCCAGTATTCTTGCCTGGAAAATCCCCTGGACAGAGGAGCCTGGCAGGCTACAGTTCGTAGGGTCACAAAGAGTTGGACACGACTGAAGCGACTTAGCACACACACAAATGCGCATGGCACACCTCTTTACTCCACAAGGCATTGAAGGAACAGAAATTAACAATGCACATTCCCTGGCCTTCAGAGTTTTCATTCCAGTAGAGGAATTAGTGAATGATCTAGAAGTCACCATACATTTTGACTAGTGCCATGAGGGAAATACATAAAGGAGTGACAGTCTCAGAAGATGGGTGCACAACTCAGCCTGAAGTAACTTCTCAGAGAAGGGGCCCTTGAATGGATTCACTGAGCAGACAAGGGGTAAAAGTCATTTTAAGCACAGGGAACAACATAGGCAAAGGCACATAGATTTGAGGACGCAGTACATGGGAGAAACTAGATAGTTCATTGGGAGACAGAAATAATAGGGAAATAGTAGCAGACATTTAACATTATATACCATTGGTTGTTGGACAGCTATTGCCAGTGACGGCCATCCTGGGGCTTCTCTGATGGCTCAGCAGGTAAAGAATCCGCCTGCAGTATAGGAGACACAGGAGACACGGATTCAATCCCTGGGTTGGAAAGGGCATGGCAACCCACTTTAGTATTCTTGCCTGGAGAATCCCATGGAGAGAGGAGCTTGGAGGGCTACAGTCCATGGGGTAGCAAAGAGTTGGATGTGACTGAGCGACTAACACTTTCACTTTCACTAAAACTGCAAAAATGAAACAAAGGCAGAACTACTAATTCAAACCATCACATCTGCTGGAAAACATAACAGTAGCTGGTCAAGCCCAGCATCTTTAGCATTTCTCAAATCAAAAAAAAAAAAAGTCCATACATTTGTGGCTTGAGAGGTTGCATTGAAAACATTGCACTGCCTAGTCCAGAATAAGTTCAAACCACCCAGAAAATGGATACTC
Organism: Bos indicus x Bos taurus; assembly: GCF_003369695.1. Lineage (NCBI taxonomy): Eukaryota > Metazoa > Chordata > Mammalia > Artiodactyla > Bovidae > Bos > Bos indicus x Bos taurus. Next base: position 86,004,649 of record NC_040079.1, read on the forward strand.
CTCAGGTGTTTGAACGCTGAACATAAAACTATAGTACACTATGTGCAGAAAGGGCTTCTAGGAAACCTGGATGCAGTCTTTCAGGCATTAGGAAACAACGTGTTTCCTACATAAATCATAAAGCCAAACTTGGTAATGATACGTATGACTTGAAGCTTTCAAACTCCCAGTTGAAATGACCCCTGGTTTCTCAGACCACTGTTTTTACCTCTGTAGAAGGTCAGGCAGTAAACAAACATCTACAGAGTTATCTCAAAGTACAGAACTGACAAATGAAAAAGTATATTTTTAATAATAGGGAATGACTACTCATGGTATTCCGGTCAAGGAGACAGTGCCTTAAGAAATGAAAATGGACAGACATATTATAACTTGAAATATATCATTGCTATACTGTAATGAGAGGAATTCCATATGGCAGAGGTTAAGAGCTTGAATTGCAGAATGAATTGAATAAGAGGAGAAGGAGACAATAGAAGATGAGATGGTTGGATGGTATAACTCAATGGATGTAAGTCTGAGCATGCTCCGGGAGTTGGTGATGGACAGGGAAGCCTAGTGTGCTGCAGCCCAGGGGGTCGCAAAGAGTCAGACACAACTGAGCTACTGAACCAAACTGAACTGAGAAAGTAAGCGTAGTGTCAGACAGCTGGGACGCAAGATTCCCAGCTGCTCTGTGTCTCAGTTCCTCAATCTATAAAATGGGATAATGGTAGTATCAGCCTCATAAGATTGTTATGAGGATTAGAGGAGATAATACAGCTATAACAGTGGATCTAAAATTGAATCTAAAGAAAGCAAAGCACTTAATAATTCCTCTTTAACTTTAGCCACACTTGGATTCCTGGTGGATTTTTGCAACATTCAACTTGGCATCTATACCCTCATTTTCCCCTAGTTTTCTTATTTTTTCTTCACTTATATGTAATTTTAATGTAAATCCAGAAACATACATCTCTTCCCATGTAATACCACCCAATTGCCAGAAAAGAAGGCTAGTCCTTTGGAAAAATCAAGAAACTGGGCTCCACTCAGCTTTTTTGCTTATTGGTTGTATAAATTTTAGAAAGTCACTTCACTCTGTGAGCTTCAGTTTCCTCACCTATAAAGCAAAAAGCTTAGATTAGCTTCACAGCTCCTTCTAGCTCAAAAATGTAATGATCTCATAGCTTATTTATGTTTTTTCCAAAGTCACTGATAAAAATTTAATCTTACTTGGCCACCTCATATAGAATTTATTCCAAGCTATTCTATTTTAGTAGATTTAAATTTTTATCCAATTCCTATCACTTTCCCCTTTTCATGAGAATTCAGGTAATGTCTCCAATACCTTGTTGAAGTCAGAGTTCATGGCTACAACTTCTCCCTAAATGGTCCAACTAATGTTGGAAGATTCTACTGAAATTCATTTTCAGTGAATCCATGCTGATTTCTAGCAACTTTTTTGTTCATTTCTAAATGCCTGCATGCTCTCTATAGGGAACTCTGAGAAAAAAAAATTACCAAAATATATCATGATTATTGATTTATATTTATTCCTGATTTATAGTTCCTGAACTTTCTCTTACTCCTCCCTTTTTATCCTCTGACAGTCCTCCCATTATTAATTTCTCAGAAATTATTAATAGTAATTACTTGATTTAATCTGTGATTTCTTCCAGAATTCAGAACCGGAGGAAAACTTAATTGATTACGGACCCTTCTTGTGGTCTTCTCCCCGGCTTGGATGTGAGAGAACTTTTTCATATATTTGTATCACAATCTCCAGATTAGGAAACATTCTCACAAAGGCACATAAGGAGGCAGAAAGGACTGGGCAGTGTCTTGCTTTCACTCATTTAGAGCCAACTCTCCCAACCAGTGATTCGCTCCCTTCTTACCACAACTTCTCCTAAAATATAATTGAAAACCAATCATAGCAACAATCAGCATCAGTCCATTTTCACATTCTGTGCTTTATTCTTCCTGGTTCTCACAGGTTCGTGCCAGTCTTGTATATTGTCCCAGGCCTGCCCAAGGACTAACACACCTACAGGTTTCGTCTCTCTTGCTAGTTCTTTCAACACTCACATGGCTCAATGCAGCTTAGCCATCCAGTGGCTTCTTTGGAAATCTTGACTTGTCTGTCTTATTGAGACTATTCTGTATTATTTTAATTATTTTTTAAGTTTTCCTATTGCTCTTAAGCTATATATCTTTTTATTAGAGTTTCTAACCATGAAAAGTATCTCTCTACTTTTAAAGCAATTTTCCCTAAAGAATATAAGTAGATCTTTTTGCCCTTCCTCCACTCCTACTAACACTATAACTGGGTAACTTTCTTCCAAAGTCCACATGATTTCTCCATCCTAAAATGATTCTTCTATTTTTAAAATGATGTCCAGTGTAGATGTTCTCTTACACCTTCATGTTTTCACAGAGGAAACCACATGGCCAGTAAAGCAAATCAAGAATGTTTCAGATGGCCGGTTTTATGTTAAAAAGAAAGCTCCTAGTAGCAATTAAACCACAATACTGCTTCTGTTCCTCCCTCCTGTTCTTCCTACCTGGGTGCCCTTCTGTGCTTCAGACCTCAGATTCACAGTCACACAGGAAACAGCAGACTCAAAGTTATGAGAGGGCAGCTACAGTCGTTCAGGTCAAAAGACCTGCTTCTAAATTGTAATTTTGCCTCTACCTTCTAATCCTATGATCACAAACAGAGTTCTTCATCTCAGTTTCTGCACTGCTACAATGGAGAAAACAACATTCATCATAAAAGGCAGTTGTGAACATCAAAGGAGAAAATACACATATAAACGCCCAGTACAGTAGTCACTGGCTTTACAACAGAATAACTAATTTTGAAAATGCACAAATCAAACTAAGAACTTTATTCTTCTCTAGAAGTCAGGCTGGAGAGGGTGAGAGAGGGAAAGAAAATGAGATTTATAATCTGCTTATTTCTGTGGTGTTTAATTTTTATATTAAGCATTTTTACTCAGGTAATCTAAGGAAATTAGTATTAAAATGAATGGTTCACCATGACAAAAGGCCTCCAACGCTTTGTTCTATCATTCATTTGCATTACATGTGTTTCAAAAATGTAAATGTAACTCTTAACATCATCCTCTGACTATATGATTGCTCCATGCTATTTAAGAGGTAATACAATTGAGATTACACTTTAGTAGAGTTCCATTCTCATGTTTAGCTCACTAAATGTGCCTCCTTTTTCTAAAGTAGGCTGTAGTCTCCTCATTAAAACACTCATACACAAGCTATTGTATTATTGAAGTAGAACTGATTTACAAAGTTGTGTTAGCTTCAGGTGTACAACAAAGTGATTCAGATATATAGATAGATACATATTTTTATTTATCTATATATATTCCTTCAGATTCTTTTCCATTATAGATTATTACAAGATAATGAATACAGTTCCTTGTGCTACACAGTAGATCCTTATTGTTTATTTTGTACATAATCATTTGTATATCAGATAACTACTCATAAAATGATAGCAATCGCTGCAGTTGTATTCTAACCGACACCTATCCAAACCTGCTACAATTGTGCCCCTTCCTACCCAGAGAATCTTCTCCATATCGCTATCATTCTATGCCCAGTTCACTCTCTTGTACGTCTGCCTTGTTTGTAAATTGTTCTCAGATATCCTGGAGAGGTAGACATGGAGCCACAGGATCCTATTCATCAAAGGACAAGAACTTTTTCTTTACTCATATCCCTCTAGGAGAAGGAGGTTTCAACAGTTTAGGATTCTTCCGCTGTGGTTCCTAGCTGCCAGAAATTATGTCTACGGGCATTTTTCAGGTCCTTTCATTCTCTGCCTCCCTGAAGGGTTCAGATCCTGATGAACAGAACTTGAAGATTAGAAAACTGTAGCATCCAGAAGAGATGGTCTCTCCAATGTCATCCAAAGTCTCCATAATCAAGCCAAGTCCGTGCACAGACAGGGGTCTCATCACAGTCTGCCACAGTGCTACTTACATTCGAAAGAAGCCAGGTACTCAGTACAGAAGTGATGACAGTACTGGCTCAGTGCCATCGCAATCAGGCTGAGTAAACAACCAGCACTCCCATGTTCAAATGAATCAGGAGAGTCCATTTTGTTCAGGGGCTCTAGCCCTGAGAAAAAATAAATGGCATACTAGCCTTCATCCACCCACTTACCCATTCACTCACCTCTATTCCCCAAAATTCACTCACATCCTAGTATATATACATATATTAAAAGTCAAGATGCAAAAAAGATCTGGATCCTAAATTTGCATTATGTTGCGTGCAAAGTGCCAGATTTTCTTGCTGTTCTATTCGTAGTTACACGAGAGGTACCATGATTTGCAAAGATATAGAAAACATTTTTGATAGCTCTGGGCTATATCAAGTATTGGTTTTAGTAGCAGGCCAGATCTCTGAGAACATGCTGTGTGGCTGTGTATGAATATGGCTGTTGGTTTCCACTGCCAGATGAAATGATGATTAACCAGGACTCAGCTGTCAGTTGTTTGATGTTACTTGTGCTCTTTGCTAACAGCTGCCTACTTCAAGCTGTGCTTCCTACATGTCAAACATAAACCCGAAACCGCAACTTTCAGAAGGGAAATTTCAAAGTTCTCATCGAGTATGTTGGAATAGTCAATATTGTTTCCAATTAAAGTCTACTTAGTATATTATGTAACTAAAATCATTGTAAAGATAGAAATGTTCAGAATATGTGAGGTAGCCAGGAAAAACAAAAACTTATTAGATTTACATACAATCTGCATATATATTTTAAAATGTATAAACTTCACAAATACTCTATGCATAAAATGTTCCTTGATATGCTGTTTCCTTTTTTATTCTGTAATAAATAAGAAGTGAAATATTATTCCAAGGTAAATTATAAGAAATGTACATTCTTTATTCAGAATAAACTTTAAACATTTTAAAGTAAATAGTTCTTTATTGACAAGGTCAACACTCCCTAATTTGCTTTTTAATCAAAAATATCATAAAAATAGCATTTGTATGCTTGGGCTATGTATAATCCAAGCAGAAACAAAATGTTAAAAAGGTGAAGAAAATGTTGGTCAAGCTCTTTAAGGTTAGAAAGGCATATGCCTAAACTTGGGGTGGGCCAAAAAGAATGGATTTTTTTTTTTTTTTTTTGGCTTAACCTAGATAATAAGTGTCTAATTTGGACTGTCCATGTGGCATACAGTTCCCAAATTAAATTCTTTCAGAGACTGCCTTTTTTAGCAAAAGAGGGGGAAGTGAGAATTAGACAACACCCAGGCTCTTTCTGTACAACCACAGCCAAGTTTGTCTAAAAACCGAATTTGGCTAATTCACTGTAGTTCATTGTTAGACTCAGTTATAAGAGGGCTCCAGAAACTTAAAGCAGCCCCCATTCACACCTGAACAGAACTGAGTCTGTTCCAGGATGTAGTATAAAGTCTAGGAGAGACAGAAACATGCCCTTCTCATTTCTCTTTGTCTTTTCCCAGCACTTGAATTACCTGCTTGGAACCTCTTTCCTAATTCCCCAAATATAGTGTCCAGGAATGCAGCTGGCAAAGCGTCCAGAACAGCTTAGCAGTCTGGAGTTGCAAAGGGAGCTGGGCTTTACCCAGTGTTTCATCTTTCCTGTGCAGTCAGTTACCTCCAGATTTCTAAAAAAATGGTACCTGCCTTGTCTCCCTCCCTCCCCCAGGTGGCAAACCTGCTGCGGCTCTTCCAGATCCCACAGATAAGCTACGCATCCACCAGCGCCAAACTCAGCGACAAATCGCGCTATGATTACTTTGCCAGGACCGTGCCCCCCGATTTCTACCAGGCCAAAGCCATGGCCGAGATCTTGCGTTTCTTCAACTGGACCTACGTGTCCACCGTGGCCTCGGAGGGCGACTATGGAGAGACGGGGATCGAAGCCTTCGAGCAGGAAGCCCGCCTGCGTAACATCTGCATCGCCACTGCGGAGAAGGTGGGCCGCTCCAACATCCGCAAATCCTACGACAGCGTGATCCGAGAGCTGCTGCAAAAGCCCAACGCGCGCGTTGTGGTCCTCTTCATGCGCAGCGACGACTCCCGGGAGCTCATTGCCGCTGCCAGCCGCGCCAACGCCTCTTTCACCTGGGTGGCCAGCGACGGCTGGGGTGCGCAGGAGAGCATCATCAAGGGCAGCGAGCACGTGGCCTATGGCGCCATCACCCTGGAGCTGGCCTCGCAGCCCGTCCGCCAGTTCGATCGCTACTTCCAGAGCCTCAACCCCTACAACAACCACCGCAACCCCTGGTTCCGGGACTTCTGGGAGCAGAAGTTCCAGTGCAGCCTCCAGAACAAGCACAACCACCGGCGTCCTTGTGACAAGCATCTGGCCATCGACAGCAGCAACTATGAGCAGGAATCCAAGATTATGTTCGTGGTGAATGCGGTGTATGCCATGGCCCATGCCCTGCACAAAATGCAGCGTACGCTTTGCCCCAACACCACCAAGCTCTGCGACGCCATGAAGATCCTGGACGGGAAGAAGCTGTACAAGGATTACTTGCTAAAGATCAATTTCACAGGTAAGCAAGAAGCCTTTAATCAATTTTCTTCTATGATGCAAATAGTGGAATCAAAGAGGAATCAAATACCTCTGCCCCAACCCAGAAATCTTTGTTTCAGAGCCACCCAAGCGATTCAAACTGAAATATTCCAAGATGCAATATGATGGGTTTTTTATGTCGGTTACTTATTTTCCTGTGAATATCTTGGCTGGTACACCACATGAGATTGAAGACCCCCTAGGCTGGACTGACCTGCGGTAGCTGCCTAGATGTGGGCTATGCCACATTTGCTCTCTTTCTTGTGATTAGCTGTAGGATATGACACCTGCGCAATGAGCATTTAATCTTCTTTAGCAGAACTGACAACTCTCTAAGGAACATGAACTTCCAAGCTTTCCTTCTGGGTGATTTGAGCAAAAGAGTCTCATAACTTTCACAGTGGGGGTGAGAAAAAAAAAAGTCACTCTTTTTCCAGAGCCTAATTAGGGAAGGAAAGAGAAAAACACTCAGAGCATGGTGATTCCAGGCATTCGAATTTATATCTTCTGCTGTACAGCAGCATTTCCATGTCAGTATTAAGAGTTGTGGATTTTTCTCAGATTATCTTATGAAATGAAACTGTTTTCCTGGGGGCTTGACTTTAAGCAAACTGAAAACTGATGGAAGTCATTCTGATATAGAAGTGAACATCCAGAGGTGTGTTCAAAGTGGCTTTTGCTGCTCTATTTGTTTATAAATATGGTCTATACATTTCTCAATATAGCACTGTGTTTTAGAATCTTTAGAATTGCATGCTCTTCTACAGTGCATGCGATATCACTGCATTAAGGTACCAGTTCTGGGGAATTTTGCTTAAACCTAAGTCATAAAGTGGTAAGTAATATTACCGAGTACAAAAGATTTTGATGCCAAAAATATTCCAATGAGAGAACACTTTCATTTGTCTAAGTTGCTAATCATCTCCCATGCCACTAGTGCGTCATTCTAGTCTGCAGAGTCTGTTTCAATTGATTTATCATCCAAGGCATGAAAGTTTTTATGCTCAAATCATATTATCAGTGAAGCAAGTAGCAATTCTCACTTCTCCCTTATAGATAATCACTCAGAAGTCAAATGGACTGAAAAAAATCAATGGTAGTACTGAAAGAAGACCCCAAGACAACTGGCTTCTAGTCCAGACCTCTCACCCCTACTTTAGCCCAGAAAATAAGCACCAAAATTATCAGCCTGCATTTTTGCACATCCTTTCTTCATTCTACACAGAGAGCCAAAAGTGGCTAAAATTAATTATGTCAGCATTCGCTCCTATTCATCTGATGGATACCATCTCTTAACATTAGAACAGGCACTGAAAATGGTAAAGATGAAGCCTTTCCTGTGCCCTATATTCCCACAGGTGTATTCCATATAAGAGCATGTGTGTGTGTGTGTGTGTGATATACATGTATACATGTCCAGGATTTATCTCAAAATCCCAGATCAGTTTGCACTGATGACTCCAGAATATAAGAATGGACCACAGAGTCAGTAAAAAAAAAAAGAAAAAAAAAAAAGAATATCTTTAGACATAAATGAACTCTCAGATTATAAATAGCATCTACAATGCACTTAATTCTTAAAGCTGAATAAGATAAGCAACTTCCTTCCCTTTCAGACTACCCTTGGGGTAATCATTAATCTTTATGCACCACAAGTATTAATTAACTCTATTATTCTAGTTCGTTACTCCTTGGTATGCAAATATACAAATATATCCACTCATTAACAGCTAATAGAATGAAAACTCTTGGATTTCAGAGAGCCTTTGCAAAGTGTTTTTTGTAACCAAAATATTTTCCTTGATTTCACTGATTGAGTCTTAAATGGCAAAGAAAAATGAAGAAATAAGGCTATTATTTGGATAAATGAAACAACAGGATCTTCTTTTTGTCTGCCTTGTTCAATTACTGGCTTCGAGTCTACAATTTAGTTTGGCTGTGGAGACCTGACCACAAAGTGCTATTTTCGCCTTCTCAATTTGCTCGACATTACTACTAGTCACTCTCCATCTCTGAAGAGAATAGCAGGGTGAAAAACAGATTCACACTACAGAAAAGAGAGGGAATTTAGACCAGCTACCAGGCACATATGCATAGCAGCAAGACTTGGGCAAGAAAATGCCTTACTATGAGAGGATCCTGAGATGCTAAACTAGCTAAATATGTCTGTTGGAAGAATAAGGTAACCTAGTAAACTCCTGAAAAGTACATCTGTTTCACATTTTTTGGAAATAGTCTCTCTGATTCTCTAACTTGAATACTGAGGCAGTGGATTAGGCACAATAGTGAACACCTCAGCAAACATTGCACAGTCTTCTCTGGGATCAAATAGTCCTCATGCACACATCTGCTTGTTCTCAGTGTGTCTACTCCAGGATTCTTCTGGCAGACAGTTGTAGTCAATCCCCTTAGAGCCCTAGTCCTCACAGGATGGAAGCTGTAAGCCTCCTGAGACTACTCCTCTGTTCCTGGGTATATTCCTACTAACTCATTCCAATACTGGCCACTATGAGTATTCCTTAAAGTTAACCAACTGTGAATATTTCTTTTACAAAAGAGATTTTTGCAAAACTATGTATGCTGTGTTAAAAAGACTTCTAAATAGTGAGTCCTCCTGGCATAAGATCTAGTGACTCTCTACCTCTCTAGACTCATCTTCTGCCACACACCCAGCATTCACCCTTCCTTTCATTAAGACTACTTTCAGATCACCATGAACATCATGCCTTTCTTTATGCCTTTGTGCCCTCTGTATATGCTATATCCTCTACCTGGAACATGCTCACCCCATCCCCTTCTGTCAGGTCTAGCCCCTTTACTTATTCCATCCTAACTGCTACTACCCTGGTCCAAGCTGCCAACACCCACCTCCAACCCATCCACAGCACAGCAGCCAGGATGGCCTTTTACAGTGTTCAGTTCAGTTCAGTCACTCAGTCGTGTCCGACTCCTTAGGACCTCATGGACTGCAGCACGCCAGGCCTCCCTGTCCATCACCAACTCCCGGAGTTCACCCAAACTCAAGTCCATTGAGTCAGTGATGCCATCCAGCCATCTCATCCTCTGTTGTCCCCTTCTCCTCCTGCCCCTAATCCCTCCCAACATCAGAGTCTTTTCCAGTGAGTCAACTCTTCGCATGAGGTGGCCAAAGTACTGGAGTTTCAGCTTTAGTATCATTCCTTCCAAAGAAATCCCAGGGCTGATCTCCTTCAGAATGGACTGGTTGGATCTCCTTGAAGTCCAAGGGACTCTCAAGAGTCTTCTCCAACACCACAGTTCAAAAGCATCAATTCTTTGGCCCTCAGCTTTCTTTATAGTTCAACTCTCACATCCATACACGACCACTGGAAAAACCATATCCTTGACTAGACAGACCTTTGTTAGCAAAGTAATATCTCTGCTTTTTAATATGCTGTCTAGGTTGGTCATAACTTTCCTTCCAAGGAGTAAGTGTCTTTTAATTTCATGGCTGCAATCACCATCTACAGTGATTTTGGAGCCCAGGAAAATAAAGTCAGCCACTGTTTCCATTGTTTTCACATCTATTTGCCATGAAGTGATGGGACCAGATACCATGATCTTAGTTTTCTGAATACTGAGTTGTAAGCCAACTTTTTCACTCTCCTCTTTCACTTTCATCAAGAGGCTCTTTAGTTCTTCTTCACTTTCTGCCATAAGGGTGGTGTCATTCTGAGGTTATTGAAATTTCTCCTGGCAATCTTGATTCCTGTTTGTGCTTCATCCAGTCCAGCATTTTTCATGATGTACTCTGCATATAAGTTAAATAAGCAGCGTGAAAATATACAGCCTTGATGTACTGTTTTTCCTATTCAGAACCAATCTGTTGTTGCATGTCCAGTTCTAACTGTTGCTTCTTGACCTGCATATAGATTTCTCAGGAGGCAGGTCAGGTGGTCTGATATTCCCATCTCTTGAAGAATTTTCCACAGTTTGTTGTGACCTACACAGTCAAAGGTTTTAGCATAGTCAATAAAGCAGAAGTAGATGTTTTTCTGAAACTCTCTTGCTTTTTCGATGATCCAACAGATGTTGGCAATTTGATCTCTGGTTCTCTGTCTTTTCTAAATCCAGCTTGAACATCTGGAAGTTCATGGTTCATGTACTGCTGAAGCCTGGCTTGGAAAATTTTGAGCATTAATTTGCTAGTGTGTGAGATGAGTGCAATTGTGCGGTAGTTTGAGCATTCTTTGGCATTGCCTTTCTTTGGGATTGGAATGAAAGTCAGAGGAAGTCACTCCTGTACTCAAAACCTCTTAGAGAGTCTCTGCATGTCGCTCACAGTCAAAGTCAAACTTCTAACAGTGTTCTACAAAATCCAACCTAGTTGGCCCACCCTGGCTCCAGCATCCCTTTTACTGCTGCTCCCCTGCCATCATCTGTTACCTTCCTCTCTTGCTCACTTCACTCCAGCCAGCCTTGTTTCCAAACTTAGGGCTTTTCCACTCCCAATTCCCTCTGCCTGGTAAAGCCCTTTCCCCAGACATCCCTATAGCTAATTTATTCCCTTACTTCCATCGGGCTTTCCTTAAATTCTAGTTTCTTATTGAGGCCCACCTGGCAATGCTTCTTAAGATGGCAATGCCCCCAGTCCCTACCACATGTGCCCCTGTTTCCCTTTAACCTGTTCTACATTTTTTTTCACTCTATTATTTTTTCACCTTCTCTTTTATGGATAATATTTACATTTTCATGTTTATTCTTTATTGCTTGATCTTTGCACTTGAATATAAACTCCTGAAAACAGAAATTATTATCAGTTTTATTCACTGCAGTAGCCCCAGCATAATAAGTGTTCAGTAAATATTTGTTGATTATGACTAGCACTTAATGCCCATATTTGTGTTTCCTTCTCTGTCTCCATAACTAGATTGTGAACTTTTTCAACGCAGAAAACATATGTTCCATCTCTGATCTCAAATACACAACACATTTACTGGTATAGAGTGCAAAATATATTAGTGTTTACCAAAGGAATATGGGATGAGAAAAATAATCAATAGCTTTATAATGTGATTCTTTTTTGTGAAAATTAAATGTATATTTTTTCATTAACAAATGAATTTCAAGAAAGAAAAGTTTATGACTTCTAGAATGACTGGCTTTTTTTTTTTAACCTAAGCACTGTCCATTGGTTCTATCTTTGTATTTGAGGCAAATTTAAAACCAAAGAGCATCAGCACTGGATCTGGGATTTGTTCCTGTTTTATATATGAAGCCCCATAACTGAAAGTAATTTGCCCAAGATCATCATCTTCGTAGTGGCAAGGAGCAAAGTTGAAATCCAGGTCATCAGACCCAGTGCTGCTTTTATACATACACGGGAACTCTGGGAAGTTGGGGACGTTGATCCCAAACACCTAACACAGTGACTGACACATGCTCACTGTTTATTAATGGAGTGCTTATTAAAGGAATAAAAGACAGTCGGTCAATAAGTTCGAAATACGCTTCTTCTTGCTCTCCTTTTCATTATACCCTTAATGCCCCTGGATCACTTTCTCAATTATTTGGAGCTCAGGTTATTCATAAAACAGCCAAACTTTGGAAGCTGAGCCTTAAACCTTAGGATATTAAAAGAAAAAAAAAAAAAAAAGCTTCAAAGTATTCTTTTATTAGTAAAATTTTTTCCATCTGAAAGAGCCATGTCATGTTGAATTTTAAAATAAATATTTAAATCAGAATTATGTTTGGTGGCAGGAGACTTTCCCAAATCATTTTGAGTAAACTTCCATGCACTCATCATATAAAAAGAGAGCTTAAACTCACCAATCAGATAAAAACAGAGGAGACAGAGAGGGCTATGGAACAGTTGAAGAAATGCAATGTCACTGTCATTTTGTAAGTTCGTGGTCTGGTACAATGCCTCTCGCTTTTTATTATGAGACGAGCTCCAGAAAATGGAACAGACTAAAACCACAGAGTTCCAAAAGGCCTTCCTCAAAGAGAACCATACTTTTATTCCTCACTTGACAGAGGTGGAAATTCAGGATGTCAGCATTGTGATCTTCACTTACTGAAACACCTAGAAGTGAACGCAACTGTCAGGGTGACGTGGTAACTAGAGTACACCCAGTTCAGAGGAAAGCATTCCCACCTACTGTGCACACTGCCTGGGTTCTCCAAGGCACAGCCAGTGTGAGGATGCCTTATCTTGGGAATAACACTCATAGCATTCCTTTGTGTGATTCACAAGCCTGGGCTAAAATGTTCGAGAATGGAAAAACTGAGAATTTTACACAGTAGGAAACTGATCCAAGATCATAGAAAAAATAGGTGGTAGAACAAATCCTCAAGGTCCTGATGTAGCCATGGATTCCAGCTGAAGTTTAGACTTTAGTCCAGGTCCCGGGGACCCAGCAGTAAACAAGACAGCTGGAGTTCCAACTCTGTGAAGCTTATACCAAAGGCCAGTCCCCAGAACATCCTCAAAATATAGAAGCAGGATTAGTGGGGCTGCATAAAAAAGAATGAAATAATGCCATTTGCAGCAAGATGGATGGACCTAGAGGTTGTCATACTAAGTGAAATAACTCAGAGGAAGACAAATATATGATACCACTAATATGTGAAATATTAAAAAATGATACAAACGTACTTATTTACAAAATAGAAACAGAAAACAAAGGTGCGGTTACCAAAGGGGAAAGGTGGGAGGGAAGGGATAAATTAGGAGGTTGGAATTAACATATACACATATTAATATATGTAAAATAGATGACCAACAAACACCTACTGTACAGCACAAGGAACTCTACTTAATATTCTATAATAGCCAATAGGGAAAAGAATCTGACAGAGGATACATACATGTATATGTATGACTGAATTGCTTTGCTATACACCTGAAACTAACATAACATTGTACATCAACTGTACTCCAATATAAACAATTTTTTTAAAGAATTAGTGGTTCTGCAATAGTATTCTTGTCTGGAGAATTCCATGGAGGAGCCTGGCGGGCTACAGTCAGTAGGGCTGCAAAGAGTCAGACACGACTGAAGCAACTTAGCACGCACACACATGTTAAGTTTTGTGTTCTATTTGGTTTTGAGTTTTGTTTTGGATTGGAAAATCATTGTGTATCTTATCCCCAGAATAAATCTAAATTCACTGAACAAATCTTACTCCCAAGACTTGAATTATAAGCAAAGAGGGCAGCTCCTTGTTAGTACCGGACCTGGTAATCAACAATGGGCTGAAGAGTAGAACACACAGCTGTGAAGGGTTTTTGTTCATTTGTTTGTTAGTTGCTTTTCCCTTTCTCTCTCTCTTTGTGGCACACTTGTCTCCTGGTACCAGCCAAGAGACAGACTCCTGAGATCAGAGGGGCCTGGAGCTCACGGAGATGGTCTAGCTCTGTTCTTATGTTTACAATTCTCCAAACCTAAAAGAGGAGCAGAGGCAGAAAATGGGTAGTCCAGCCTCACAGCCCCATTCAGCTCTGCATCTGACTCAGCCGGTAGGTAGAATGTTCACTCCTGTTGGGAGCTGTAATCACAGAGCACAGGCCAGGAAGGGCAGGTTTTCTGGGACACTGCACTCTTAAGGAATATGTGTGAGCTGGCCCCAACCCAGCAAGGCTCTCCTCTTGAAAAGTCCAGGGCCATCCAAGGCACAGCAAGGAAGCCAAAATGGTAATGGCCACATCTTTAGATGAATGGGCTTTGAAGTTCCTGAAAGAGCAAACTGCTCTTGATCTTGCTTCCTCCCCTGGAACTTTTATAGTTCCCACAAAAGCACAGAAACTTGTTCCAGCTCTGCTGATCAAAAGCATTTGCAAAATGTAAAGATAAATATCCTGTACTTTTTTTTTTTGCCCCCTTTTCTCTCTGGTCAGCTTCCTGGGGTCACCAGAATAAGATCTAAACCCCCAAAGGACACTGCTCACGCAGTTACTTATTTGTTTATACATCATGCATCTGTGCTTTGGTCGCCTAGAAGCTTGAGAAATGACTCTCATTTTAAGGTCACACAGTGGAGAACAGGAGCCTCTAGAAAACCTAATTTGCCACTTTGGCCTAAGCTTTCTGCTGCTGCTGCTTGTTATTATGATCATATGGTTGTTATTATTATTACCATGATTATTTCATAATGCTAACTTTGTCTCAATCCATTTGAAGAGCCATCCTGTCAATGAAGCAGAAAAACATTATCATCCCCAATAAAATGGATTTTACCATCTTGCTAATTGGAAAAAAATAATACGATGAATGTGTTATTTCTTCTATGTGTCCAGACTCTGGGACACTGTGGTGTATTTACAAGGACATTACAGTAAAGGTGTCTGGAGACTGAAGAAAATATTCAGACCATTTTTAAAAATATATAATCAACATATCCTTCAAAAATAAACTTAGCCTACAATCCTAACTTTCAGGATACCCAGGGAGCGCCTTTTATGGAAAGTTCCCCAGAGCTGGGTTTAGTAAACCTTCCTAGGAACCTAGCAAAATTCTCCTAATGCCTAAGCAGTGAGCACAGCTTCTGTAGGTGATGGGAGCTGATGTTCTGAGCTGAGGAGTAAGCACTGAGGAGGCTGGCTAAGGGACTCAAGGACTGGTCACTCTTCTAACCACTCTCTTTTGTTTTTAACTGTTCATTTTATATTGGAGTATAGTTGATAAGGCAATGGCAACCCACTCCAGTATTCTTGCCTGGAGAATCCCTTGGACAGAGGAGCCTGGTGGACTGCTGTCCATGGGGTCGCACAGAGTCCGACACAACTGAAGCGACTCAGCATGCCTGCATGCATTGGAGAAGGAAATGGCAACCCACTCCAGTGTTCTTGCCTGGAGAATCCCTTGGACAGAGGAGTCTGGTGGGTTGCTGTCTATGGGGTCGCACAGAGTTGGACACGACTGAGGCGACTTAGCAGCAGCAGCAGCAGCATAGTTCATTAACAAAGGGGTGATAGTTTCAGGTGTACCACAAAATGATTCAGTTACACATATACATGTATCTATTCTTTTTCAAATTCTTTTGTCATTTAGGTTGTTACATAATATAACTGGGGTCATGTATCTTTTCAGACCATATTTTTCTCCAGATATATGCCCAGGAGTGGAATTTCAGGATCATATGATAACTCTATTTCTAGTTTTTTAAGGAACTTCCATTCTATTTTCCATAGTGATTGTACCAGTTGACTTCCCTCCAATGGTATAGGAGGGTGACCTCCCTCTTACTTTAAATACTTAACAGATGTCCACTGTATATTTAGTCACTATATATGACATCACCCGGCAAGATTACATAGTAATTCTTCACATTTTCCCCCAAATACCTAGCATTAAACCCGAGGTAATGTAGACACTCCACTTGGATGTGTTTCATTTCAAAACTATGATAGCTAAATAATTCATTTCGCTAAGATAAATTGGAATTTGAAAAGGTGGCAGAGTCCCCAGAACTTATAGTGCTAAATAACATTTCAGAATATTCAAGTATTTAATTCCGTCCAAAAACTATTAACAATTTTACTAGCACAGAATCAACCCTATATTAAATTTGCACAATAACATCACAAATACAAGCTTATCCACAAACTAAGCCACTGACCCTAGTATAATTAGATGTTCTAAGACTGACCATTAATATTTTTGTTTATTATTTTAAAAAATCAAGCTTATTGCAATATAATTGACATACCACATTTTGCAAGTGTAAAGTGTGCAACATGTTGACACATTTATATGCTACAAAGTAATTACCATTATAGCCTTGGCTAACATCTCCATCCCATTACAGAATTACCATTACATTTCTGTGGTGAGAACATTTAAGAACTGTTCTCTTTGCAACTTTCAAGTATGTAATACAGTTTTATTGGCTATAATCACCATGTTTTACATTCAGTTCATTTCAGTTGCTCAGTCGTGTCCGACTCTTTGCGACCCCATGAATTGCAGCACGCCAGGCCTCCCTGTCCATCACCAACTCCCGGAGTTGACCCAAACTCATGTCCATCGAGTCAGTGATGCCATCCAGCAGTCTCATCCTCTGTTGTCCCCTTCTCCTCCTGCCCTCAATCCCTCCCAGCATCAGAGTCTTTTCCAATGAGTCAACTCTTCGCATGAGGTGGCCAAAGTACTGGAGTTTCAGCTTCAACATCATTCCTTCCAATGAACACCCAGGACTGATCTCCTTTAGGATGGACTGGTTGGATCTCCTTGCAGTCCAAGGGACTCTCAAGAGTCTTCTCCAACACCACAGTTCAAAAGCATCAATTCTTTGGCACTCAGCTTTCTTCACAGTCCAACTCTCACATCCATACATGACCACAGGAAAAACCATAGCCTTGACTAGATAGACCTTTGTTGGCAAAGTAATGTCTCTGCTTTTCAATATGCTATCTAGGTTGGTCATAACTTTCCTTCCAAGGAGTAAGCGTTTTTTAATGTCATTGCTGCAGTCACCATCTGCAGTGATTTTGGAGCCCAAAAAAATAAAGTCTGACACTGCTTCCACTGTTTCCCCATCTATTTGCCATGACATGATGGGACCGGATACCATGATCTTAGTTTTCTGAATGTTGAGCTTTAAGCCAAGTTTTTCCACTCTCCGCTTTCACGTCCATCAAGTGGCTTTTTAGTTCCTCTTCACTTTCTGCCATAAAGGTGGTGTCATCTGCATATCTGAGGTTATTGATGTTTCTCCTGGAAATCTTGATTCCAGCTTGTGCTTCATCCAGCCCAGCGTTTCTCATGATGTACTCTGCATATAAGTTAAATAAGCAGGATGACAATATACAGCCTTGACATACGCCTTTTCCTATTTGGAACCAGTCTGTTGTTCCATGTCCAGTTCTAACTGTTGCTTCCTGACCTGCATATAGGTTTCTCAAGAGGCAGGTCAGGTGGTCTGGTATTCCCATCTCTTGAAGAATTTTCCACAGTTGATTGTGATCCACACAGTCAAAGGCTTTGGCATAGTCAATAAAGCAGGAATAGATGTTTTTCTCGAACTCTCTTGCTTTTTCCATGATCCAACAGATGTTGGCAATTTGATCTCTGGTTCCTCTGCCTTTTCTAAAACCAGCTTGAACATCTGGAAGTTCATGGTTCACGTACTGCTGAAGCCTGGCTTGGAGAATTTTGAGCATTACTTTACTAGCGTGTGAGATGAGTGCAATTGTACGGTAGTTTGAGCATTCTTTGGCATTGCCTTTCTTTGGAATTGGAATAAAAACTGACCTTTTCCATTCCTGTGGCCACTGCTGAGTTTTCCAAATTTGCTGGCATATTGAGTGCAGCACTTGCACAGCATCATCTTTCAGGATTTGAAATAGCTCAGCTGGAATTCCATCACCTCTACTAGCTTTGTTCATAGTGATGCTTTCTAAGGCCCACTTGACTTCACATTCCAGGATGTCTGGCTCTAGGTCAGTGATCACACCATCGTGATTATCTAGGTCATGAAGATCTTTTTGTATAGTTCTTCTGTGTATTCTTGCCACCTCTTCTTAATATCTTCTGCTTCTGTTAGGTCCATATCATTTCTTTCCTTTATCAAGCCCATCTTTGCAGGAAATGTTCCCTTGGTATCTCTAATTTTCTTGAAGAGATCTCTAGTGTTTCCCATCCTGTTGTTTTCCTCTATTTCTTTGCATTGATCACTGAGGAAGGCTTTCTTTTCTCTTCTTGCTATTCTTTGGAACTCTGCATTCAGATGCTTATATCTCTCCTTTTCTCCTTTGCTTTTCGCTTCTCTTCTTTTCACAGCTATTTTTAAGGCCTCCTCAAACAGCCATTTTGCTTTTTTGCATTTCTTTTCCATGGAGATGGTCTTGATCCCTGTCTCCTGTACAGTGTCACGAACCTCATTCCATATTCATCAGGCACTCTGTCTATCAGATCTAGCCCCTTAAATCTATTTCTCACTTCCATTGTATAATCATAAGAGATTTGATTAAGTCATACCTGACTGGTCTAGTGGTTTTCCCTACTTTCTTCAATTTCAGTCTGAATTTGGCAATAAGGAGTTCATGATCTGAGCCACAGTCAGCTCCCGGTCTTGTTTTTGCTGACTGTATAGAGCTTCTCCATCTTTGGCTGCAAAGAATATAATCCTTCTGATTTCGGTGTTGACCATCTGGTGATGTCCATGTGTAGAGTCTTCTCTTGTGTTGTTGGAAGAGGGTGTTTGCTATGACCAGTGCGTTCTCTTGGGAAAACTCTATTAGTCTTTGCCCTGCTTCATTCTGTATTCCAAGGCCAAATTTGCCTGTTACTCCAGGTGTTTCTTGACTTCCTACTTTTGCATTCCAGTCCCCTATAATGAAAAGGATATCTTTTGGGGGTGTTAGTTCTAAAAGGTCTTGTAGGTCTTCATAGAACCGTTCAACTTCATGTTTTACATTAGATCCTCCAAATTTATTCCTCTTATCACCAGAAGTTATTGCTATATTGCTATACTAAAAAGAGTATAATTTTGAAACTTTTCAAAGAATATTTAGTTTTCACAGTGAATTAGTGTCAGGTACTGTAAAGTATGAAAAACATGAGTAACTGCGTCCTTTCTACACTTAAGTAGCTTCATAACTAGTAAAGGCACTAAGAGAATATATCTTGCACTATACAGCATTTCATCTTTGGCATCTTAAGAGAGGGACAGGTAGAAGAGAGAGAATGTAGGTACAAAGAAGAAATCAACAGTGAGCTGGATTTTAGAAAAGGCTTTCTAAAATATAGAACACTGGATATGATTCATATTTTGTTAGAAGTGGAGAGGGAGAAGGAGACTTTCCAGGTGAATAAACCATTCCACACCACACCAGCATGTTAATAACTTTTAAAATGTGTCATTTCTCTTTAACTTGCAATAAATGCAGAGCTCTTTTGGAAACTAAAATTAAACAATAAAGTATTGATCTGAGTTTTTAGATTAGATCTGAAATGTGCCTTTGCAGTCTCCTCCTATAGAAAATGCATAAAATTTTCCAAAATCACATTGTTTGTGATCATTATCCTCTTATCTTAACCCTGAACTTCAGCTAAAACCAGTAGAGCTCTAACCTGAAGAAAGAATGAAAAGAAAAAGAAACCAGAGTTTATTGATTGCCAGCTGCCTTACAATAGCAATTGTACATTTCATTCATTAATTCTCACAAAAATCCTGTCAGCTAAGTAGATGTTACTTCCCCAGGTTTAA
Source organism: Bos indicus x Bos taurus (assembly GCF_003369695.1). Taxonomy (NCBI): domain Eukaryota; kingdom Metazoa; phylum Chordata; class Mammalia; order Artiodactyla; family Bovidae; genus Bos; species Bos indicus x Bos taurus. The sequence goes on from NC_040079.1 coordinate 86,024,393, forward strand.
AGGTTTTCAATGAAACCCAAAGGAGTTAAATCACTGTCTCAAGTTTGCAAAGCTAAGTAGCCTCCAAAGCCAACTTAAGGCTGTTTCCTAATGACACATTATTTCCCACTATTGTTTCCTAAGGAGAGAAAAGGTCAGTTTATACTGAGAAAAAGGAGACAGCCTCATCATCATTTGGCTCGGCTTACTGTGTGAAGTTGCAGAAATCATAAAAAATTGCTCCAAAATGATCATGATCCGAAAAGAAGTCTGTTAACTCTTTCATTAATTGCCACAATGGTGTCTTCATAAAGAATGATTGTTTGCTGAGGCCTCCATTATATACTTCACTCCTTCTTCTGAAAGCATCTAATTGCACTAGATCAATATTCTTGATATCATACTGTTATTTCCAAAAATCAATAATAAATTGCAAAAAAAGAGTAATCAGGCTGCAGGTCACTGTATCTTAAACACTGTTTAAGATTGCATTTCTGCATTTTTCTTCCCTGTCACCCCATTCTCTCATTCTAATTATAAACCTTCATACTTAATTAAAAGCAAATTGATAAAAGAAAGAGGGAAAATAGTGGATGTGAAACCCTTCCAGAATTTCCATCCAAGACCATAATAATTCTGAGGGCTTGTTTGTTTAATGTATTTGAATGTTTTTTTTTCTGTTCTGTTCTTATTGTTGGGTAGTGGTGGTTGTTTAGCACACATCACAAATCAGGTGTTCTTTCTAAAATTTTTTAAAATACGCTTGGGACTTTCATAAATTAGAACTTTTTTTTTTAAGAATTTTTCTGTCACTAAGTTTTGTTTATAGTTCCAATTATTGATCACATATGGTGGCCTTATACTAGCTTCTCCAGGCACCTAAAACATCTTCTCAGGGATACAGGTATACATGGTTGATTCACTTGCTATAGAGCAGAAATGAACACAACATTGTAAAGCAATTATATTCCAATAAAAATATAGCAAAAAAGTCTTCTTATCCCTAAAATATTATAATCTAATAAAAATGTATCTTTAATTATCTCTATTTTATAAAAGTAGAAAACAAAGAAAATGTCTCAATCATCAAAAAGCAAGCTTTGGATAGTGAGGTCATTTATAGCCTCTTCATTTTTATTCATTAAGAACTCTGTGTCAACTCCAGATATATTTTAAATAAAATTATATATGAAAGTGAAAGTGTTAGTCGTTTAGTCATGTCTGACTCTTTGCAACCCCGTGGACTGTAACCCACCAGGCTTCTCTGTCCATGGAATTCTCCAGGCAAGAATACTGGAGTGGGTTGCCATTTCTTTCTCCAGGGGATCTTCCTGACCCAGGGGTCAAACCAGGGTCTCCTGCATGGCAGGCACATTCTTTACCATCTGAGCCACCAGGGAAGCCCCCCAAATTTTATATGTGCATATATATATATATGCACATATATATATATATACACACAATATAGATATTAAGTTTCTACAAAATTTCTAAAAGGAAAACAATAATGCCAACTTCCAGAGATAAGTTCCTCCACTCTTTTGCCTATCTAAATTCTCCCTGTGAATATAACCTCTGGATAATCCCTCCTCCATTCAATTCCTCCCTTTTCAATGTAGAAATTTATTAAGTTCTTTTTCTGTCTTTTGTCTTGCAAGCATCTTTTGCTGCTGAATTAATCCAGTATTTAAACAGAATTTTTTTTAAAAAGGAACGTCTACTTTGTTTTATTTTTCTTCATTTCTTCAAAATTATTATAATTTTATTTAAAATGTTGTAGCAATATTTAGGATTCTGACAGACACTTTTAAAGTGAAGTAAGATCAATTCCTTTGACAACAGAAGTAAGAAAACAAGAGCTGGATATCCCAGTTCTCCACTCCTTTTTGCTGGTCTCTTCAGTTTAAATTTACATAGTAAATAGTATTTAAATTTAAATAGTATTCTGGCCTGGAGAATTCCATTAGACTGTATAGTCCATGGGGTCGCAAAGAGTTGGACATGAGACTGAGTGACTCTCACTTTCAGTTTAAATTTAGTCATCCAAGTTATTAGACCAGGGATTGAATGAAGTGATACAGTTAATTCAATTCCATGACTACACAGGCTCATCCCTTTTCACCCTATCTCAAGCCAGTGTGACAAGGAGTTTAGTATCCTGTCCCTCATGTCTGATAGCACATCACCAGAGCTCACTCCATCAATAAAAATGAAAACATCACCAAAAGTTCAGAATCCTAAAACCCTAATGATAGTTGTAAAAATATATGTCGTTTACACTATCTTTTTTTTTAATATAAATTTATTTATTTTAATTGGAGGCTAATTACTTTACAATATTGTATTGGTTTTACACTATCATTTTTAAAACACTTTGAAACACACTAAAACTAGATCCTATGAACTAGGTTGCACAGTTACTATTTATCATTTTACAGAAGAGGTGAAGTCACTCACCCAAAGTCAGAGAATAAAAACTCCTGGATTAGAATTCATGTCCCTTCATCGTTAGTTGTGATATGTCCCCTTGACAGCCTGATGAATGGTGTCAGATTCATGATATCTGAAGAAGAAGATTTAGCTTCAGGACCACGGACCACTCAAGAGCTTTTGTGTAGCAGGGTTTTATTAAAGTATGAAAAGGGACAAAGAGAGTTTCTGATATAGACATCAGAAGGGGAACAGAGAGTGCCCCACTCACTAGTGTTAGCAAGGGAGTTACATGCTTTTTTAATTAGTTATTACAATAAATCAAAAGAATGTCTCAAGGTTGTAAAGGTCTTACTAGACCCACTCCCATAATTTACATTTTAAGATAACAGGCTTAGCCAGAAGGTTTTCAGGAAAGAGAAACTGTCCTCAAGCAGGATACATTGTTGTTATATAATCCTTAGTAAAGAGTTTATGGTAGGCTGGTGGCTCAAATGGTAAAGCGTCTGCCTACAATGCGGGAGACCCAGGTTCAATCCCTGGGTAAGGAAGATCTCCTGGAGAAGGAAATGGCAACCCACTCTAGTACTCTTGCCTGGAAAATCCCATGGACAGAGGAGCCTGGTAGGCTACAGTCTATGGGGTCGCAAAGAGTTGGACACAACTGAGCGACTTCACTTTCTTTCTTTCTACAGAGTTTAGACTGAGTTGTTTGTTGTGTAATCATCAGTTCTGGAGTTAAGGGAAAAAGCATTTTATGTGACTAAGACTAAGAAATGTAGAGGGGGGAAAAAAAAAAGTGTTTGTCCTTACCTTCTCCTTGAGGATTCCAGACCCCTATCTCCACTTTGAGAGCCCTAGACCCCTTTCTCCTCCTTGGGGACCCTGGATTTCTTATCAACCTGCCTAGGAATTGACTCTCTCATTCCCTTCTTCTCTTTTAGGAGAATTATGTTGCCAAGGGAAAGGGGCATTGTTTTCATTTCATAACTACTTCCTGCTGTTGAGGGGCATGGCCCCTAAATTGTTGAAGCAACGTATTCTCCTAATCCTCATATTGAGGGTCTCTGATCCAGGGGCCCCAAGTAATAGTTGGAGGAGGTTGTCGCACTCATAGGAGCCTGGACAACCATTTGTAACTTAAAAGCTTTCAGACAGAAACAAACCACATTTTACAGTTACAGATGTAAGGCAAATAGTCATTAAACCAAGCTAAAACATAATCAAAATTAAAAGCCACATTATGTCTATAATGTGTCCACCAGTACATCTTAAGACTGTTAGATGTCATCAGATCAAGAAGAGGCATCACATACGATTGTTGTTGATGAAGGTTTTTGCAGAGTTGATGAAAGTCCTTTCCTTGAAGTGGAGAAACCCACCATGTTAAACCTTCAGTTGATGGCGGGGGGGTGAGAGGATTGCTCCGCAGACCCAGCAACTAGACTGATTATGGAATGCAGCATGAGAAAGAGTTCAGGACAGGACGGGGTTGACTTTAGGGTCAAACGGCAGACTCAGGACTTTTGGAGACAGCAGAAGCAAGCCCACCTAGATTCTCAGACCCATCTCAGTTCCTGGCTCAAACAGCAGCTTGTTTGGCTCAAAGGCTAGGTCAGGAGTTAACCTCCCGGTAATGTCTGTTGAAAAGTAAAAGCTGAGTCACATAGTTAATTTTAAGGTTTCAGGGTCTATGACAATATCTGTGCACAAAAACAGTCTGTCATAGAGACAGTCCCCTTTTGGGGGGGGGGGGCAGTTCTGGTACTCATTAAAGCTACAGGTAAAACTTTAAACCAACTGTCTTATTTCCTGAGTTAGCTTACACAGGTGTCTTTTAATAATGTCATTAGCCTTTTCAACTTTTTTGAAGATTGGGGTCTCCAGGAACAGTGTAAGTGATATTCTATCCCTAGAGCTTTTGACACCCCTTGAGTTACAGCAGCTTTAAAGGTTGAGCATTGTTGCTCTGAACTTTAGAGTTCAAGATCCCACTTACATCATGAGAAGTCAGTACAGTAAGATTTTGCCCATTCCTTAACCTCAGGCTTTAGTGAATACTGCTTTTGATGTAGAAATAAGTGAGGGTCATTGAGCTTGATAATGACAGGAACAGCATTTTGTGCTCTACCCACAGTTTTCCATCAGTCCACACTCTAGGATTTATAGTTTGTTCCATTAAAAAGAGCTGGTTCCATATTCATGAAAACAGAGGCCTGGACCTTGGTCAGTATATACCTCCCCGAAGGGGTGAGGGAGACTCTGGCATAAACAGCACAGAGTCCCAATGCCACTAAAAGGATGACTGACATCATGTTTGGCTCATCCAGACAGTCCCACTACAGTAGTGGATCAGGAGGAAGGCAGGCCAGGGGCTTTAGTGAGCACAGAGAAAGTTACCCCAGTGTCCAAAAGAAATCGACTGATTGGCCCTCCACAGTTATTAATACCCGGGATTCCTCAGGTGTAAATAGGACAGGAGCTTGTGTGGGGACCCCTGGGCACCTTCAGTCCTGATTGTCTTGAGAGTCCGACGCCTGGGGCCTACACCTAGAAGGGCAGTCTCTTCTCCGGTATGGTCCTTTGCAGATCAGACCTGGAGCCGGGGACGGCTTGGTTCCTGAGGGCAATCCCACTTGAGATGCCCTTCCTTTCCACAGTAATAGCAAGTTCATCCCTTTTCACCTGGGTTCCTCTGGCCATTTTTCCTTAGGCTGTTTCAGAGCAGATCTAACAGCCATTGTTGGGGCTTCAGTCTTTTGCCTGGTTCTTTTTTGCCTCTTATTTTCCTCCTTATATTCTCTACCATAATATACTGTCTAAGCCCGTTGCAACGGATTATCTAAAGACTGATTTGGTCCAAACGCCTGTTTTCATAACTTACAGCAGATATCTGGAGCCAACTGAGTGAGAAATCTATCTTTTAAGATCATTACTCCTTCTGCAACATCAGTAAACTTGTGGAGAGCCTCCCATGGTCTATTTAGGAATTTACCAGGAGTTCCCATCTCTCCCTGTTCTATGTCAGCCAACTTGGCAAAGTCTAAAGTCTTAGCTTGCGCTTGCTTAAGTCCTTCAAGAATACATCCAGCAAAGTGGCTCTGTTATTGTGTTGACTAAAAAAACAGATGTACAATTTGAGAGTTGTGAGTTAAGTTTTATTGGGGGCAAAATGAGGACTGCAGCCCGGGAGGCAGCATCTCAGATAGATCTGAGAGACTGCTCCAAACCAGCAGTGGGGAAAAATCAATATATAAGGTTTCGGTGAAGGGGGAGTTCAATGCCATGAAGCACTCATTTTACAAAAGGTTTTTGTTAGTCATGAGGATCTGATGTCACCATGAAGGGATTTAGTCCTTCTCTAGATATGGGGAGATGCAAGGACTGAGATCATAAAATCTGTTCCTAAAAATATCCAACTATCTAAAGACCTGTCCCACCAGATTGCTGGAGCACAGAGTGCCTCACGCCATCCTGAATTCCCTCAGGGGTTGTTGAAGGTCCACAGCTATAGCAGCATGGGGTTCAATCTCATAGAGGCAGATTGCAAATGCCTTTGTTGTTCCGTCCTTGGCAGTGCTCTTGGTAAGTGCCAATTTGTAGTTGACAATTGGAACCACTTGGCTCCCAGTAGGACGGAGGGCTCTTTTGTGTTCCCTCTTTTCCCTTATCTCACATTCAAGCCATTCATCTCCAGAAGCAGTAGCTTTCCCCAAAACTCAAGCTCTCGAGTCAGGAGTCAGCATCTGTCCCAAGACATGCATTATAACTCTTCAAGTAAGCTCATAAAATAAGTTTGTCCTGTAAAGCCTCTATGAACCTTTTGGATCCTCTCGATAGTCTTGGCCACAATTGGTACTGTTTGAATTTCTACCAAGACTGAGGCAACCCCTACCTGGAAGGGTGCCCCGATTCTCAGCCTGTTCAGTGCCTCTGATACAGGGGCAAAGTAGGAAGACAGGAGGGAGCTGAAGTTTTCACACCCAAATCTGCACCCTTCAGACACAAGTCTGGCATGTCTCGCAGAGAGATAAAGAGCAACACATATGGCACTTCTACCCGTTTCTCATTTCCTACAGAACCAGTCTAGTTGTAAAACTGGATTGTAATTAAGAGACCTTCAGCAGGCCAGCATTCCCCATCTTCCAAAGGATACTGTGGCCATTCAGTATCACAGAAAAAGATCAGGAGTGTCTTTAAATTCTAGGGATCGAACTTGTCCCAGTTTTCTTAAATACATTTTAAAGGAGTGGTTCTGGAACTGCTAGCTCCCATTTGTAAGAGAGAAAAAAGTGGCATCCACAGCCATCGCTTTTTTCCACTGGAAGCATCTTTCCCTACTCTGGATGGATGTGTAGACAGACTCTCTACTGAAGCTTTCCTTCCCTGGTCAGACCTAGCCTGTCCCTTACCAACGCAGACGTCTTACTCATCCATCTGTGTTCTATCACCAAGGCAGGGTGGAGATGCACCAGGGGTAGACCTGATGGCATCCCGATTGATTTTCAGTTCCTTACCACCAAGTCCTTTGATTTGCTAGAGTGGTTTCCCAGAATCTTTCTCAAGCTAAGACTATGAGGGGAAGCATCTGTCTTACATGTGCCGTGCACATTCCTGAGTACCGTCCTGGCTGCAGTAGAAACAGTGAGTCATAAAGGGACGAACAGCAACCAAGATGTCCCTTCTGAGTGTCACCATGCCGGTATATGTGATAGCAAAAGAGATAGTGGAGGGTTGGCCAGCAAGGAAAAAGTGATTTTCGTCCTCAAGCTAGTAGGGCCAATCCTTCCAGTTCATTCCCACAGATTCCACAAAAGGAATATCTAGGGACTCAAGGCAAATCCACTACACAGTTACCACTGCCAAAGGAAGAAGCCCACCATACTTCCAATCAGAACAGATCCTGCAATTCCTGATGTGTGTCCTCAGAAACCTCATGGTCACCAGCAGTGCTTCTTTCCACATAGACAGGAGACACAGCCGTGACAAAGACTCACTTTCAGGTCCCTGGCCCCTGAGGCAGGCCTTTACTCTGAGTTAGATTAGAAGCTGTCAGAAGGCTCTGAAAAAGAAGTGACAGGAACCACAGCAAAGATTTAGAAGAGGGCACTTTTTGAAAGTATGCTTACCCACCAGAAAAGCTGGGTTTCCCACGTGGTGCCAGTAGTAAAGAACCCTCCTACCAATGCAGGAGACGCAAGATACACAGCTTCAATCCTTGGATCAGGAAGATCCCCTGGAGAAGGAAATGGCAACCCACTCCAGTATTCTTGCCTGGAAAAATCCCATGGATGGAGGAGCCTACTGGGCTACAGTGCTTGGAGTGGCAAAGAGTCGTACAGGACTGAGCATGCACACATCGGAAAAGCTAATGAGAAAACTTAAAGAGGCCTGTCAAGGTTGGCATCCTAACACACATCTTCTATAAATTCTGAAGATTCTAAGACATTTTAATTTCTCAAGAGTAAACCTTTTGTTAAATCTCTGAAGCACTCAACTAGAACTGGAATCGATTTTATCATACATTACCTAAGAATCACAGATGAATTTGCTTTTCATATTAAGCTTTGAATTTTATACTCCAGATTTAAAACTGGACAAAAGTGCTTGCCAAATAACAATGTGGTTCTACAGGAATTTGTATTCTCTCCATCCAGACTTCCTACCATATAATTGTTGATCATATCTACAAAGAGAGAAAAATCATGGTGATAATAGATATTCTTTTCTCTGCAAATCTGTCTTCCCCACAGCACAAGACACCTACTCCAATTGTGCAACTTCAAGCAATCCTCAAATTGTTCTGGCCTCATACACTTCCTGTGCATAATATTGATAGTAAGGTGATCTACTTCTATCCCTTTAATATTTATTATTAATGATAGGAACATCACAAAATGTTATGGGCTTCATTGATCAAAATATTAAGTCATTTCTACTATAATTATTGCAGCATATTTCTTATGTCATACACAGAAAGAGGTCAAAGAAAAAGATGTGATTACTACCCTTGAACAGCCACATAATCAGCTGCAGGAGGCAAATATATATCTTAAAACATCACATGAGGCAGGATGCATTAAAGTCTGTAATTATTAAGGCAGTAAAATAGCTCATGTAGTACTTTACATTTTAAAAACATACTTATAGCACCCCACTCCAGTACTCTTGCCTGGAAAATCCCATGGACGGAGGGGCCTGGTGGGCTGCAGTCCATGGGGTCGCTAGGAGTCAGACACGACTGAGCGACTTCACTTTATTTTTTCACTTTCTTGCATTGGACAAGGAAATGGCAACCCACTCTAGTGTTATTGCCTGGAGAATCCCAGGGACGGGGGAGCCTGGTGGGTCCCACAGAGTCGAACACGACTGAAGCGACTTAGCAGCAGCAGCAGCATACATATAGTATCTCATTTGAGTTTTATACCATTTACAAATGAACAATGCTTATTAAACACAGGTGACGGTAATGCAAATTTCAACTAGGGATTGTGAAAAGGGCAGGATTTGCTCACGAAAGTCCTCTCAAGAGGAACTTGAAGAATTAGACATTTTTTTAACTTGGGTAAATATTTGAGCAAGTATAATAGGTAAGACACTTTAAAAATCCCCAAACTAGAGCCACTGCCATCTCACCCAAGGATGGCGTCTCTTGCTGTATGGTTAGTGATGACCTTGGAAAAACTGCATTGATTATGGCCTATAATGGTTTACTCAGCCTCATTCCTTGTCAAACAGTCAAGATACTAGAAACTTCTGCTCGATATATTAAGTAAGAACATATTGAAACCCATTACGTGATTGTGGTCATCAGCAGCACTCAGGAACCCAGCAAGCACAAGCCTTGCTTTCAAGAATCACGTGGGTATAAAGTGAAATCTCAAAAATTACATCCTGCTAGAAATTTATAAATACATGCTACTTTTCTTATGAAGAAAAACAGTGTTGATGTAGCCTGTATCATCAAGAATTTCATCTTCTGGTTCTGCTTCACTGAGAATGACAAGGTAATCCTGTGTGGTTCCTCCAAATTGGAAACTACTTCACATAATATTGACTGAAAATATCCCCTCTAGTTTGAAAACGTCTTCCTTCTTGAAGCCAATTTTTGCTTAATGACTTTGTCATAGAAGGTAACCCTAACTGAAGGTTAACTGCATATAACCAAGTATTATGATATGCGTGAAGCACACTGAACAGAGAATCAGATGTGAGGTCTGCCTCAAATTGTGACATTAACTAGCCCTGAGATCTTGAAGCAAGTTATGCAAGCTCTCTGGTCCTCAGTTATGTCATATATCAAATCAAAGAATCTTTCTTGAAAAGAGCCTTCTTTTTTTTTTTAAGAAAAATGTAATTAAAACCCTCATTTTGCTCACACACACACACTTATACATCACATATAAATATACCCATTGCAGTAAGGTCTCATCTTTTTTCACAAAACCACCACAGAATAGTTTCTTTACTTTATCTTTTAGTACCATAGAAACAATGGATCATTTTCCCAACTTCATCAAAATTTTGTGTAGTCAATACTGTTTCCTGGTCCTGTGGGAGCATGTTTAATCCATATTTCTCAGCATGTCATTGTTCCTGTTTGTCTAGAGTTCATAATAAAATTGCCCAGAATATCTATTTTTCTGTGAGTTTCACCATAAGGGAAACATCAGGTGAGAAGTAGAGAAGAGAGAGCAGGAACTAATAGCAACTCATTTCAAACATAAATTTTGTTTACAACATATGAAGTACCATCCAATTGCTTTAAAGCCATCATTAGAGCAAAAGTTCATGGTAAGGGACAACAGTAAGTTTACTGAAAGGCTGGGGGGGAAATTTAGCTTTTGATCTTTTCAATTTTTTTTTTTTTTTTTCGGATTGCTAACACCAAGAATCAACCTTTGAACTTTTAAGACATTTTTAGCTTGTCCTAAAAGAACCAATAAAAGAAGCTAAATCATCCCATGAACCATCTTTGTTGCTCTGCCCTAGCTATGTGATTTTCTCTTTCTGCATTGTCCCTGCTTTCCAGGAAGTGTCATCTCCAGGGGCTACTGAGGGTACATGAGTGAAGAGAGATTCAGCATTTTGATAGTGCTCTTTTACCCACCTGATGCTCCCATGGCAAATGTGCCCCAAACTCTGAACTGTGTTCTTGATGTGACCAAGAATCTATCTGACCCTACATGCTGAGAGGCTTCAGAGAGCTCTCATTGAGCAGAGATTTTTAACAAAATGGAAAGGGAACATTGCAATTACTTAATCAAAGTTTTCAAGCTCTTTTAAAAATTAATCTATTTCTTAAAGAGTATTATACTAAGAAGTAGAAAATCAAAACCAGACAAAAGTGGAGACACTCGGATTGAATTCGGGGGTGTTGGGAACCCTGATATCCATCCAATAGTCTGCTTCCCTACTGCTCCTTCTCCTCAGTTCATTGTGCTCATTCGCTGGATGAGAAGCCAGAGATATATCTCAATCTATATAATAGAAAGACGGTATGAAACATATAGAGCATTATATAGATGGAGAAGGAAATGGCAACCTACTCCAGTATCCTTGCCTGGGAAATCCTACGGCCTGAGGGATCTGACAGGCTACAGCCCATAGGGTCGCAAAAAGTTGGACACTACTTAGTGACTAAACAACATCATATAGAACGTATGAAATAGAAGCTTCCCTATTTACAGATTTTAAACTTCTTAATTTGTACTCAGATTAGCAGAGTTATGATGTGGAATAAAAATTCTTCCCCACTCTACCACCATCAAATGGGGGTTTGAGCAGCTCTCTATGGCCCTCATGCCCACAACCATTGCATGTTGTTACTTTGAAGTGTTTTTATGAAAAGCGTTTACCCCATTTTGAAAGGTTAAAAGTAGCAAGAATGTTAAAAGTGCTAATAAGATGTATTTGACTATAAGACAAAATAGGTGTAAGATCATTTTTTAAGTGTGACCAATTTTACAACACACATTGAGATCAAACATGGGAGAGTTCCGCTGTTTCTCGCAGACAGCCTGACTCAAAAGGTGGGGAAGCCCACGTCCTTGTGCTGATGCAGTTGAGCATCAGGAGACAAGGAGAAGCAACAGACCAAAGTGGGGAAACTTTGGAGCGTGTGGGGCTACAAAACGGGAGATTTACTTCTGACACCTGTTAACCATGTGATGATTCAAAAAGATGTTAGAATTCCAACAAAGAACTGAAAACTAATTCTTCATAAAAAGTGTTGCTGTTGAAACTTCTGTCCCTAGCCAGAGATGGCCCACTGGTTTCAAAGCACATGTGACTCTAAACAGAATCAAAGTGAGCGTTAAAGTAGTGATGGAGAATAGAGCCTCTGAGAAAATCCTCACGGTATTTGCAGGGAACATCAAGGATAATCCCATCCCAGCAGACTTTTGATGTAGAAAAATTGGTCTATTTGGGAAAAGAATAATATGCCTATTTTACCATTCCCGTTTATGTTTAGTAAAAATGAAGGGACTCTAGGCATAAACTCACCTCAGTCACTTTGGACTTAGGACCAAAAGGACTGATGGACAGCATTTGGGAGTCTAGTTCGTTCATATTAGGGCCTTCCCAGGTGGTGTTAGCGGTAAAGAATCTGCCTGCCGGTGTAGGAGACACAAATATGGGTTTGATCCCTGGGTTGGGAAGATCCCCTGGAGAAGGAATGGCAACCCACTCCAGTATTGTTGCCTGGAAAATTCCACGGGCAGAGGAACCTGGTGGGCTACAGTCCATAGGCCCACAAAGAGTTGGATACGACTGAGTGATAGAGAACCAGTTTGCTCCATATAATGAACAAATAAATTTCTGAGTAACACCAAAACCTCCTTATCTTGACTCATTTGCTCTATCTGGAGGGCACTAGACTTAAATTTTTATTTTCCTTGGTAGATACAAATTAGTTGACAGAATGAAGTCTAATCACAGTGGCCCTCGTTATTATCTGAAATCCTTGAGTTATTTCCGAGTTCTGAGATTATTTTGATTATTCCCCTAATTTAAAAGTACAACATAAAAATAAATTGTATTGTGTTTCAAGTCATAAAATCTATACTCATCTGCTAAATGTGGAAAATTCTCCCCATAAAGCTAATTAACTAGATAAAAGGTCCATATCAGGCTTGAAGCAGTTCCTGTCTCTAAGGGCCTAACTCAGTAATTAATTATGTTTCTGAGAGCCTCTGAAAACACTTTTCCAGCTTCCTGGGTCTTTAGAAATGAAACATTATGGGCATCATCCAAAATATCTTAATCTCTCGATCTGCTTAGAGTCCAGTCAAGTTCTACAAGGAAAGAAGGATGTGTGAGTCCTTACCGTCCTCATCATTTCCTCAGTTATTCACCTCAGGGTTCAGATGACACCAGTTGAATTTTTAATCAACCTCATTTTTTGAGATTTGTTAACATTCGAGTGACCATTCATTTGCAGTGAGTTTAGGGTATAGGCTTGGTTGAAATCAAAGCTATTAATAAAGCATGAGTTAAGCACTGAAAGTATAGAACAAATGAAGAGATGTGCTATTATTTAATAAGCCACATCTTGGTCCCTGTTAAAGTTCCCCACGTTAGGCAGGATGTGTGTGGACATGTCCTAGTGGCCAGGACTCTTGGAGAGTCCTGCCGCTAGATCTAGAAGAACTGGCATCCAAGGGGGAAGAGAAAAATGAAAATCACCTCCCCCACTGAATCATTCTGCCTAGCCCTTTACTTTGGGCTTTCCCCCAAATCCAGACCAGATGGTTTTTTAAAGCTCCTCAGGGGAAAACAGACTATAAACATCTAAGCAAAATCAAAAGATGTGCATAGATGACACTGATGCTTTATAAAGCCCATGTATGCCCAGGAGTCCACACTGCCAATTGTACAGTTGAGCTCACTGCCACAGTCTGAATACACTCACCCTTCTCTATAGTGTCTCCAGATTTGAAAAGCTTTCAAATTATTCTTAAAGAAACAAGAGTCATATAATACTTCAAAAAACAACTAGTAGAGGATGGGATAGATAATATCAGAAGAAATACAGCCTGTTGAAGATAGAAAGCTACCCTCCAAAGATTACTTGAAATAACGTGTTCTCCTCTTTCCCTTGGAATTCCATAGTGTCACCCTAACAAAGCTGAAGAGGGTTGGAATTTTTAATTACAGGCTCCCTTGCTATGTTTACCAAACAGCTAGTAGCCCTGAGGGTGGAATTAGGCTGTTTAAAGTCATGTTTTAATCTCCTTTGTAATTGCAATTTGATTGTGGGTGTAAATTACCTAGTAGGCTTACCACCTTCAGTGCCAGCTACTTCCCAGAGTGCATAATTTTGAATTAAAAGGCTGATATCCATCCAAAAGTTTCCCAGAATGTTTCATGGGCTTGGTGAATTATGCATTAAACAGAATTCTTTAAAAAGAAGGCAAGAGGTTCCTTTGATGTCAGCTGGGGTTTTTCATCATATTATGGACTATTAATTTCTAGACTCTTTTAGAGGTACTTTCTTGAAATCTATGTTCAATTTAGGACTTATTACTGATCTTTCTCTAACCTTTATATTTTATTTTAACAGCATCATATATCACCCTGAATATGGCAGGTTCTGGCAGAAACCTGGTGGTTAATTTCCTTGGGGGTGTAGGGATGGGGGGAGGAGGAAGAAATGGATAGTTTGCTGCAAAGACACCATCTGCTGGATAAAGTGTGGATATACTGTTAGGAATCTGCCTGCACATTAGGAAAATGATTTTGAAGCCGATGAGGACAGAACCAATTAGGGAGCTGATGTATATGGGGGCTCATCTATGGGACTTCTCTAAGCTATATCCAGATGCTAGTGGCCTCATTTCGTGATTTTTTTTTAACACCTCGCAAGTTGTGTTGATGTGTTTGACTTTGAGCTGTATTCCCTATTCAACTGTAACATTATAGGATATAATAAGCAAAACTGATTATAAGAAAATAAACAGGGACCTCCTTTATGCAAAAGGATATAAAGATAGTCAAGCTTCCACCATCGTGGGCAAATGCAGATTCTGGGGAAATTATGTTTTACACAATTCCATATTTCTATTCTCTCTCTGTTTTTATTTCTGTACACAAAGCACTCTGAAATTTGTCAAGGGCTGTGCTTTTCTACACCTTATAAATCGGGTGAATGAATATAGGCTTTATCTTTCAACATAGACCCTTTTGAGACTGAAAAGGAATGCTGTGAACAACAGAACAGAGTGCATAAACTGGGACTGTCCTGGGCTAATTCAGGATAAAACATCCCTCCCATCATAGGTAACCCAGTCTCCTCACAAACAGAAACCAACTCTTATTCTCTATCTACTGCCAATTTATGTTAGAGAACAAAACTTAAAAGTTTAAATGATTCAGTGCCTTGAAAAGATTCTGGACTGGGGCAGTGAGAAAAACTTGAGTTTTCATCACTAATAGGTTCAGCATTGAAATTATTTGATTCTGTTTTGCATGCATTAATTCATCCATGATTAAATATCACAGGAATGTCAGATAAAGTTTCACAAGTACCTAGAAGGGATTTATACTAAGTTACTTCCGTTGTGTCTGACTCTTTGTGACCCTATGGACTACAGCCCAACAGGCTCCTCTGTTCATGGGATTCTCCAGGCAACAATACTGGAGTGGGTTGCCATGCCCTCCTCCAGGGGATCTTCCTGATTCAGGCAGGGATCGAACCATGTCTCCTACACCTCCTGCATTGGCAGGAGGGTTCTTTACCACAGCACCACCTGGGATTTAAGTCCCTTCTATTAATACCTGGGTGGATACACTGCCTTATGAATAAGGCAGCATTTGAAGTGAGCGTTGGAAAAGATGCAGGATTTGGGAACTGGGCACTCCAACAAAGACAGAAGCTTTCAATAATAACCTGTGCAAATCAAGGGACGCATAGTGCTTCCCCATCACAGAGCTAACACTGCTTTTCCACAAACATTTCTTAAAGCTTACTAAGTGTCAAGCACTCACTCTGACACACTGATGGATGAAACAGACATCAGCCTCTCCCTTGAAGAATACAGGGCCTGGCAAGCAGTAGTATTGAGCATCTGCATTTCAGAGGCCATTTCTGAATTAGAGCCAAGTTGGGAATCATCCGTGTATTTAAACTGACAGGAAACAGATAAGATGACTTAGTGGGAAAATGTATAGGAAAAAGGAAAAGACACAGAACTAAACCCTGATGTACTCTGATATTTAGAAATAGGATGAAGAAATTCCCAAAGGAGCAACAACAACAAAACTAGCTGGTATGGTAACAATGAAACAAAAAGAAAAACATATCTTATTCTTTCTCTCCAAATGGGGGATTTAGGTAGAGCTCAGAAGAAACTAAGCTTGTCACGGTGTACATCAGATGTAGCTTTAAGCTTCCTCATTATCTAATAATTAACACAATAATTTTAAAATTATGAACACCTTTCTCCAAGGAACCCTAAACGCTCTGTGTGTCCCTTCTAATGTATCTCCCTAGCACTGTAATTAAATTATAAAATTATACGTTATTGAAAATTAAGCAAAAACACCATTACCCTCTATGCTATATTTGATTTTAGATTTCCTGTGGGGAAATGTGCAGTTCTACCTTTTCACTTTCAATGAGGTGAATCAAACCAGGGCTACAATTCCAATCTTATTTATGAATATAAAATTAACTCAAAATATAGCTCAGTCAGTCTCCCCAACTCCCTCCTGTATGGCATACTGTGTCACACTGTCCATCATTTTTTAATGAATCTTATTCAACGAGCTGTTCAGGGGCCTGCATCTGATTGCCTTCTATGTTAATTTTTATAGAAAATTTAAAGTATAACTTAGGCTGGAGGTGAGTGTGAAGAACGACAAATACTTCCCATATTTCCTGAGCCTAGTCTCACTTTCGGAGAAGGCAATGGCACCTCACTCCAGTACTCTTGCCTGGAAGATCCCATGGATGGAGGAGCCTGGTAGGCTGCAGTCCATGGGGTCACTGAGGGTCAGACATGACTGAGCAACTTCACTTTCACTTTTCACTTTCACGCATTGGAGAAGGAAATGGCAACCCACTCCAGTGTTCTTGCCTGGAGAATCCCAGGGACGGGGGAGCCTGGTGGGCTGCCGTCTATGGGGTCGCACAGAGTCGGACACAACTGAAGTGACTTAGCAGTGGCAGTAGCAGTCTCACTTTAGCTGTCATCTTGTTAGGCTTTGGAGTTCATTTATCCACTCAGTAAATATTTAATAAGCATCCAGCAGGTGTTAGGCCCTGTACCCGCACATTAAGGCTAGAAAGGTATCCTAATCTACCTTCGAGGAAGTTAGAATCTACTGGAGAATACACATGAGTGAAGAGGCGACTACAGTATAGTGTACTAAGTCTACCCCACTCCGGACACAATTGGTCTTTTACTTTTTTATTCATTCTTTTTTAAGATTCTCTGGCTTCTATTACTTTTCACAACACGATTCTTCTATGACATCCAGGATTCCATACCCTCTTTATCTTTTCTCCTTCCCTCTGCAGCCCTTCTCTTTCAGTCTCCTTGGAAGGCGTCCTCTTCTCACCCTGTCCAAACTCTCAATGGTGGGACACAAAAAGACTCCATCCTCCTATTCCTCCCATATAGTTAACCTCCTCTAGTCCCTAACATTGGACATCATCCATGTAGTAATGACTCACAAGTGAATTTTCTCCATCCCTGCCCTCTCTGCTGGCATAGAGAATTGTATATTTAATGGCTTCTTTGCATAGGCAAAAAAATCTCGTTTATCATATTCAACTCAAAGACCTTTATTTTTCACCTCTCCTTCCTGCACCAAAACACACACACACACACACACACACAACCAATCCTTTACCAATTTTAGTCAATAGTACCATCATCTGCTTATTTAAATAAAACTTTATAATCAAAGATTAACTCTGTTTTCTCATTCCTAATGTTCAGTTATTGAGCACTGCTTCAAAAGATACTTCCTAAATCTGACCACTTCTTACTGTCTGCACTCCTCTTCCAACTCATCCGTCTTCATCTCTTGATCCCTGAAACAGGAGCTAAATGACTTTCCTTGTCTCCCTTCTGATGCTCTTAGGGTTCATTCTTCACATAGTAACCAGAGTGAGCTTTTCAAAATGTAAATCTAGTCAGAATATCCTCTGAACACTGTTCATTGATGATAGAATAAAATCTAAATACATTACCAAAGCCCATAAGCCCCTGTAGGATCCAGTCCCCTGCTTGCCACTCCAAATTCATATCTTGCACTACACTTTCTTCTTATTCTCTAAACATGAACCACACTGGCTTTCTTCTTGTCCATTGAGCACTTTAAGCATGTTCCAACTTGAGAAACTGTATTTCCTGCTCCTTCAATCTAGTATATTCTTCCTCCAGAGCCTCAAGTGTCTCACTCCTTCTTGTCTTTAAGTTCAGCTCAGATATTACTTCCCTGAAGAATCCTCCCAACCATTACTACCTGTCATTCTCTATACCATTACCTTGCTTGACTTTTTGTCACAGCATTTACTGATCACAATTTGAAGTTACAGTATATGTTTGTTTATTTGTTTGTAATCCACTAGGGTCATCTGCATGGAGGCAAGGATTGTAGTCATGTTGGTCACACGATTAGCTTTAGCATCTGCTACATGTTTGACAAATACATGAATCAACTGAGGTTAGAATCAAATACTGCTACTACTAAGTCACTTTAGTCGTGTCCAACTCTGTGCAACCCCATAGATGGCAGCCCACCAGGCTCTGCAGTCCCTGGGATTCTCCAGGCAAGAGCACTGGAGTGGGTTGCCATTTCCTTCTCCAATGCATGAAAGTTAAAAGTGAAAGTGAAGTCGCTCAGTCGTGTCCAACTCTTAGCAACCCCATGGACTGCAGCCTACCAGGCTCCTCCATCCATGGGATTTTCCAGGCAAGAGTACTGGAGTGGGGTGCCATTGCCTTCTCCGGAATCAAATACTATGGGAATACAAAGGAGTCTCGCATATCCTAATTCGGTGGGGGGAGGGAGTCAGGAAAAATAAAACATGTCTTCAGACATAAAGATTAGTAAAAAGGAGTCAGGTGAAGGAAATTGCTTGTGCAAAGGAACGAAGGCAAGAACATGGAACTCTCAGGGAATAGGAAGTACTCACAGAGCACAGAGCTTTCGAAGGATTTTCTGGGGCAGAAGTGGTGGGGACACACACTGGGAAGAAGGATGTGAGGGAAGACATAAGCATTTGATAGAGAAGTAAAAGGACCACGTTGTCAAAGACATAGAGTATCCTGTTGAGGATCTGAAGTATTTTTCATGAAGGCATAAGCCCATTGGAAGGTTTTAATCAAGAGGGAACCTAACAAATATGGTTTTAGGAAGATTGTTACAGCCACAGCATGATTGGGGTGGCCAAGTCAGGGCAGGGGGGTGGGCTTAGCTTAAACCTGCATATTAATTTACTAGGCTGGAAAGTCTCCTTCTCTGGATGTCCAAAAGTATCAGTTCAGTTCAGTCACTCAGTCATGTCCAACTCTTTGCAACCCCATGGACTACAACACGCCAGGCTTCCATGTCCATCACCAACTCCCAGAACGTCCACAAACTCATGTCCATCCCATTGGTGATGCCATCCAACCATCTCATCCTCTGTCATCCCCTTCTCCTCCTGCCTTCAATCTTTCTCAGAATCAGGGTCTTTTCCAACAAGTTGGTTCTTCGCATCAGGTGGCCAAACTATTGGAGTTTCAGCCTCAGCATCAGTCCTTCCAAAGAATATTCAGGACTGATTTCCTTTAGGATGGACTGGTTGGATTTCCTTGCTATCCAAGGGACTCTCAGGAGTCTTCTCCAACACCACAGTTCAAAAGCATCAATTCTTTGGCGCTCAGCCTTCTTCACAGTCCAGCTCTCACATCCATACATGACTACTGGAAAAACCAGAGCTTTGACTAGATGGACCTTTGTTGGTAAAGTAATGTCTCTGCTTTTTAATATGCTGTCTGCTGCTGCTGCTGCTAAGTCACTTCAGTCGTGTCCAACTCTGTGGGACCCCATAGATGGCAGCCCACCAGGCTCCTCTGCCCCTGGGATTCTCCAGGCAAGAATACTGGAGTGGGTTGCCATTTCCTTCTCCAATATGCTGTCTAGGTTGGTCATAGCTTTTCTTCCAAGGAGCAAGTGTCTTTTAATTTCATGGCTGCTGTCACCATCTGCAGTGATTTTGGAGCCTCCAAAAATAAAGTCTCTCATTGTTTCCATTCCATAAGTATAGTCTTTATGAACTGCTTTAGTATCTGGTATAGTAATGGAATCTGCCTCGTGGTCCAACTCTGTGCAACCCCATAGACGGCAGCCCACCAGGCTTCCCTGTCCCTGGGATTCTCTAGGCAAGAGTGGGTTGCCATTTCCTTCTCCTGCATGAAAGTGAAAAGTAAAAGTGAAGTCTACTAGAAGTCAAAAAATTAATGTGCATGAATCAGGAAAGATGGAAAGAATTCAGAGCCTTCTACAGTTTCTCAACCTCCCCCTTTACTTTAATTAATAAGATGCAATTTTTTAATTGATCACAATGAAAACTCATAAATATGGTCTCAAAAGTTATTAATCAATGAGATACTCAAAACAACAACATTAAGTCTGTCCAGAAGACAGTTATACCACCAGAACAACTATCTGGTATGCAGCCTTGAGCCAGAAAGGGAATTTAGATCTCTTGAAGTAGACCATGCACTACACACACACACATACACACACACTCACACACACACACACACACACACACAGCATGTCTCCATAGGTGTTGTCTCATATTGCAGACGCGGGTATTCCTTCTAGTCTAGACCACTCCTTTCCCTGGTGACAGCCAAAAAAAAATTAATTCCTTCTAAAATTACCCACTTACAGAAATTTTCAAATCACATTGTGAAGGTGTTTGCTTACTTTGCCTAAAAGACCAGCCCTGATTGTCATTTCTAATCACTCATCTAACAATTATTGAAATGCTTACTATGTGCCTCTTACTGTGCTAAATATTAAAGATGAATAAGACATGGTTTCTGCCTTCAAGACAACTAAATCAGTATGTGAAAATCACTAAGATAGATGAACTCACTTACTATTTATGGAAGCACCATGAACAAACATATACATTAGGCTGGGGAGACAAGACTCATACTAAGAAAGGACAAACCACAGTTCAGAACACAAGTGCTGTTGTCATACAGACCAGGGCCTGGTTCTGAGATGTTCGCATACTAGTCTCATGACCCAGCCTCTTTCACATTCACTTCTCTCACATGTAAATGTTCAATAAGGACCCACTTGATTTGGTTAAATTAAATGAGATGATGTATGGAAAGCACAAGAGTAGCACTACTCAAGTGGATGCATATGTAGCAGTATTCATAAATATAGCTTATAATTCCTCTCTTAGATGATTATAATAAGGAACTTTTGAGAAGGTACTAAAGGGTATTCATTTTCCAGTAAGAGAAGGTACATATAATGCCAAATGCCTCAATGGTCGCAGAAACCTGCAGCCTTACTCACTTCCCAGCAGCACCTAAAATTCCAGAAACTAAATACAATTGGCAACCCACTCCAGTATCCTTGCCTGGGAAATCCCATGGACAGAGGACCCTGGCAGGCCACAGTCCATGCAGCAAAAATTGTCAGATACGACAACCATCTCCATCTAATACAATTAAAAAAGAAGTTCTGATCCAGCAATGCTACATGATGTGGATCAGCTTCCAGGACATGCACATGTACACTTTGGACCATAAGCTTCTCTTCTGGGCACCAAATCTCTCATCTCGTTGACCAAAGCTCTGATGGGAACTGGGCAAAGAAGCTGTAAGGTATCTCTCAGCCATCGCAGTCACCCCCAAAAATCTGTCTCCAAGTTCACCGTTGTAAGACATATCTACCTGTAAGATATATCCCAGCCAAGTCTGCTCCACCAGCTTCAACTACTCACTAGAAAGAAGACTTCACTTTCCATGGAAGTTATCACAGCCAGAGACACTTGATGCCATTTGCTGAACACATTGGATGAAAATAAAAAAGAAAGCAATAGCTGTCATTGTTTGTATGTCTTTATGCATGTGTGGGAAGCAGTAAATCTAAGGGGAAAATAGCTTTTCATCTTTCCCCTTTATCCCCGCAACAAAATTTTTGCAAATTTCTTCTCTCTTAAATCATACATTATTAAGAGAGGCTTTGAAAGAAGAAAGGATTTTACATTCATTCCAATTGCTACCTTAATAATGTTCTTGCTTATTGCTTTTGCTTCAAATGAGTTACCATATAGTACATTTAAGGACAATCATACACCCTAAAGCCAACCACAGAAATGCTCCAAGGACAATTTGGAACCTGTTTGAAGAAAAGTATTGAAAGCTGACAACTGTAGCAACAGCAATCAGAGATGTAGGGGCTGAGTTGAAGTTAATACCAGGCTGCCCAGCAGGCCTGGGGGCACAAACATATCACAATGGCTAGGATCAGCAACCAAAAAATGAACTCTCCTCCAAAATGCAATTTCTGCAGTGCAATTACTCAGAGCCATTTGATCCAAGATGTACCGTGTTCTATCTCATGAATGCCAAAATCACACATCATCGCTGCCTCCTTCCAAAGCTGTCTGTCATTAGTTCTGAGTGGAAAGCACTTGCCACAATGAAAATAGTCAAAAACAAAATAGATTTAAAAACAACACACGCAAACAACAAAACACACACACACACACACAAATCCCTTCCCACTCCACGCTCCACAGAAGGTGCTTTGAAGTCAAAATAAAATAGGATCTGCCAAGTTCTAGGAGAATGACAAAGACTCCCCACCATCCTTGAATATATTCTTCCCACCCTTCCAAAATTACCTGTTCCCAGATGATCATATTCAATCCCATTAAGATTGCAGACTTTTACAAAATGAACCAATGATCCAACTCTTGCAGTGATTTTAAATTTATACACCAGTCTCTATAACCAATAATCACACCCTTGGGGGCAAGTTTTGATGTGGTGAATGTTTCTGGCTCATAGCCATGGAAAGCGTATAAGTGTTGTGGGGAGAAAACCTGGATACTCAAAATTCAAACATCCAATGCCAATGCCTAGACACAGCTCTGAGTGTGGCTTGTCCTGCTGAGAGTAGACCAGACCTGCATTTAGGGCATGGCGGGTGTGGTAAAGAACCTGTCTGCCTGTGCAGGTAGACGTAAGAGACACAGGTTTGGTCCCTGGGTCAGGAAGATGCCCTGGAGAAGGAAATGGCAACCCACTCCAGTATTCTTGCCTGGAGAATCCCATGGACAGAGGAGCCTGGAGGGCTGTAATCCATAGGGTCGCGTGATCCATAGGGTCACACAGTCGGACCCACACTGAAGCAACCTAGCATGCAAAAGGTGCTCTCTGATTTCCACCAGGGTCTCAGCCCTGGGGCTTGCATGGAGAGGCAAGGAAGAATTACTTTATCTCAAAGTCATTATTTTAAAATAGATAACAGAAATTCATTAAAATCTTAAATCCAAATTAACTCATTAGGTAGTATGTATTAAGTACCTTACAGAAGCAGATAATCTACTTAACTTGCAAACATTTTTTAGTATTCAGATGAGAGCTTTGAAGTATTAACCCTAAATATATCAGGTTTCTTCAGAGTGTTATGACCATATTTACAGCATCATAATGATATATGATGGGCTTCCCTGGTGGCTCAGTTGGTAAAAAAATCTTCCTGCAGTGCAGGAGGCCAGGCTCAATCCCTGGTTTGAGAAGATTCTCTGGAGAAGGAAATGGCAACCCATTCCTGTATCCCTGCCTCGGAAATCCTATGGACAGAGGAACCTGGCAGACTACAGTCCATGGGGTCGCAAGAGTTGGACACAACTTAGTGATTAAACCACTGCCAATAATAAACTATAATAATATATACTATACCATATATATTTATAAGAATTTTATCAATTTATCATCTGATGCTTGGGGAGGTCCCTTGCTTTCTGCCTTGTATTATTCATTCTTTCTTTCTTCTTCTAGTTCCTTTATCCATTCCTCCAGCACAAAATTGGTAAATGCTAGCTACTAAGGTTGTAACAATTAATAAGACAAAATCCTTGCTATCAAACATGTTATAGGTTCTCCAAAAGAAAAGGACAGGGATAGGAAAGCAAAACGAGAACAAACTTTGCGAAGCAAAATTGCTTCCACACTTCCAGGCTCTTCCCCCTTCAGCATCCCTCCATTGCCCATCTTCTGGCAAGAAATCCCTAGAAGTGCAGAGAGACAAAGTCATAGGTTTTTCTTCCTCAGTTCCATAGCCAAAATTATACCCTGAAGAAAAGGCCCAACATTTCTTCACTACCTCTAGCTGTGTGTGTGTGTGTGTGTGTGTGTGTTTGTGTTGACCTCCAAATGTAACAGGTACTCAGGCAAGGTTTAGAGTGTGGTGGGATGCAGTTAATTCATAAGCAATTTGCAAAATTGGAAACAAAGACAATATTACAGATAATATACTCCATGGTAACAGGCCGAATGAAGAGGAAAGTTTTCTTAGCTATAAATAAATATATTATGTTCTAAACACTTAGGCAGTTTAAGTCTAATTTAAGTCAGTGAAGTCTGGAATCTAAAGAACTATGGTTCGTAGATTAGCTGTGGTTCCTGTAATGATTATTGGAATAGACCTAAGCCATTTAATGAAGACTCAGAGAACCAGCTGGCTATCAACATAGTGGCTGTACAATGGTAGACACTAATTCACTCTCTCATTCATTCATTTGTTAATTTAACAACCATTTTTCAACTCCCTACCAGAGAAGAGATGCTCTAATCATCAGAGTGATAGAACCTTTCAGTATGCTATACACAACACCAAGCACTGTCAGTGTAACTGTCAGTCCCAGGAATTCTTCGGGTCACTGAAACACAAGTTAGTAACCAGTGAGTGATGAAACCCAGATTCCAATGTCGGCAGGCAAGCAGGCTCCAGTGAAAATCGATGCGTGACATAGTTCCAGGTCTCATGGGGCTCTCAGTCTAGACTGGGGTCCCAGAGCAAACAAACAATTTATTAACAATGAATCACTCTCTGCTACAGGTATACACACGGGTGCTGGAACCCCAGAAGAGAGTTCATTCATGGTCAGGCATCATTGTTTACTTGCATTCTCCACCAAAACACTTCATTTGGTTACTTCCTCTCTCCTCATTTTGAAAAGAAAATCAAATTTTGAAATCTCAAATTTTCTTCCTAAATAGTAGGATTATTTTTCCATCTCCTTTGGTATTTGTTGAGGTAGTTACACCTGGCCTAAAAAAACTGTTTTTCAAGGACCTATTCTGTATCAGGCATTATTTGAGGGGTGGAAGTTCAAATACCTCACCAGGTATGTATTTGAACTACAACTCCCATCAGCCATGGCTGTTTTTCAATAAAGACCCAGGGTTATCTGGTCTTTCTGTGATTCAAGAGATGAAAATAAATCTAAACTTTTCTCTCAGTATTTTAATAAAGCTAATTGAAGTGTTTTACAAATACTCTGGTGGCTCAGACAATGAAGATCTGTCCTCAATGCAGGAGACCTGGGTTTGATCCCTGGGTTGGGAAGATCTCCTGGAGAATGGAATGGCAACCCACTCCAGTATTCTTCCCTGGAGAATTCCATGGTCAGAGGAGTCTGGAGAACTACAGTCCATGGGGTCGCAAAGAGCAGACATGACTGAGCAACTAACACTTTTACAAATGCAGTAAAGAACAAATAAAACTATTTCTCAGGCTGATCTTAGCCTATGGATCCCAGGTTACAATCTCTGAAAGATAATAAAGTTTGGCTTCTGCCACTGAGGAGCTCAAAACAAGGATAGTAATGGAAAAGAGAGACAAAGACGATCTATACTAAGAGAAAGACGATGAATGCCGAAGAAAAGGAATGTTATACGTAGGCTCAGAGAGGAATTACACTTTCAACTGAGATTCAGCAATGGGCAGCAATTCCATGTGAGCAATTTCACAGGTATTTACAAGAAAGAGAGGGCATACGGAGCACAGGGAAGGGGAGAGTTGAGCTGCAGGTGGAAAAGCGCAGGCTGCATCATGGCAAAGTGGAAGAGGATTGTTGGTATTTCTTGTGCATTGTGAAGGGAGAAAGTGAAAGATACAAACAGTGAGATGGGCTGGATTTTGCAGGACTGTGGAGTTTAGCATGATCCTTTATTCTGGAGGGAATAGTCCCAAGGATCACCAATACACAAGACGTTAGGCGTCCTTCAATGAAGTAAATGAAATTAAGTTTGGAAGTCCAAATCTTGGGGAAAGGCTGTATACCACATCAATCTCTGGATGATTCTCAAAATAGATTCACAAATTAGATGCTCTAAGAACTAAACCCTGTACAGTTAGGAACAAACTTCAAAGCAATTACCTAGCTTCCACATACTGTAGGTGGCTTCAGAATATTAAGGTTGTATAGATAGATGGAATAGATAGGAGTATGCTATATATTGTTGTTGAGTTGCTAAGTCGTGTCCAGCTCTTTTGAGACCCCATGGACTGTAGCCTGCCAGGCTGCTTTGTCCATGAGATTTCCCAGGCAAGAATACTGGAATGGGTAGCCATTCCCTTCTCCTGGGGATCTTCCTGACCCAAAGGCTGAACCCACATCTCCTACAATGGCAGGCAGATTCTTTACCACTGAACCACCAGGCTATATAATAGGAGTGTGAACCAGTAAAATAAAGGGGGGCAGGAAGAGGAGAGAGATTGGATACAGAAAGTCACCTAGGAGGCTATTACAATAATCCATTGTAATAATAACAGTTTGGTATTGCTAGCACTCCCTGTGCGCCAGATATCACATGAGGTGCTGTTCATATATACATATTGTAATGAGAACCAGAGTTAGGGTAAGAGCAGTCCTCACTATTCAGTTTCAGCAAAAAGTTGGATCAGCCAGTATTCACTCCTCCCCTCCCATCCTCTCAGCTTTTTCTATAATTTTTCCCTGTCCTTTTACTTCTAATACAAATGCATGTGCCCCATAACTACAATTTGAAAGAAAACAAACATTAGCTATTTGAATGCTGCCATTAAACCATTTTTCCAACAACTGAGACTCATTCCTCTCTTTTTACTCTTCCCTGAAATAGGTCGTTAACAGTGCCAAATCCCTATTCTCCTTTTTCTCCTCCTGGGTTTTAGTACATACGGATCAATAGCCAAGAGGAAACAAATTTCAATATTTGTTTAAAAAATGAGCAAGGGCTTGGTTTCCTTCCCACCATCCTCTCCCTACAATACTGCTATGATATTACAGGTAGGATATAAGGCAAAGGCCAGAAGCAGAAAAAAAGCTTTGGTTTCCTCCCTCTAAACAGCTGAATCTTTAGAGCAGATTCTAAGCCTACAAATCCAAACATGAGAAGTGAATATCAGGACTTTATTCCCCCCATCTTCCAGGCAGGAGGAACAGAGAGCCTGGAGGAAGATCAGAGCTACTAGACAAATGTCAGCATGTCTGCATACTCTGCAGACTAGCGGTGCAAACGTGGGCATGACGATGGTCCAGGTCAGCCCTGAGAGGTTGGTGCCTCCATCAGTTGGCCGTGGGAGGTAGAAGAGTACCTGCCTGTCTTTCTTAATCACTGTGATTCTGACAGTTAGGGAAAAACGATCCATGAACGTCAGACTGTGCCAATCACATCCACAGATTCTCTTCTGTGGAGGAGAAAGATAAGATGGAAAAAGAGGTAAAGTTAAGGAGCAGAAATCCCTCTTTCTTAGGGCAGAGGCCAAAACATGAAAGGTATTGTTTTAGGAAAGCTGGACAAACCTTCTTTGCCCCAAATTCTTTCTCTACTGAGATATCACATTCCATCATCAATAATGTGTCCCTGATGACCTTTCACACTGTCCTCTAAGTATGATCTCTTTCACTATGAACAGCCCTGAAAGGAGTAACCTAAACAGAATCTTGTACTTTGATGGGAATTACTTTTGCCTAGGGCTATGTGGGAAGCTGGGGTACTGGGAACAAGAAAACATGCTGAGAAAAAAAAGAAGATAAAAAGGAAGTAGATGAGTCCCAAGAACAATTTGTGCCACCTTCATTATGACACACTTGCTCAGATGCTATCAGCAAATAAGACCATGTTCTCACTGATTTCAAGGATGACTTTGGGTAAAGTCCTAGATGTTAATAATGCCCAATCCTCTGGGTTTGCAGTAAAAGTACCATCTGGGAAATGAGGGAATTTATGCAAGAAAATGATATATATATAGGACTTTATAATAGATAAAATTAACTTGGTGATAGAATCCTAACAGCTCTGAAGTATAATGATTATATATTATATAAGTATATATAATGTTATATACATTATAGATACTATGTCAGTATATATTGTCTACTTATATAATTGACATGTATGTGTGTGCTCAGTTGTGTCCAACTCTTTGCGACCCCATGGACTGTAGCCCACCAGACTCCTCTGTCCATGGAGTTTTCCAGGCAAGAATACTGGAGTGGGTTGCCGTTTCCTTCTCTGGGGGATCTTCCTGATCCAGGGATTGAACCCACATCTCTTGCATCTCTTGCATTGGCAGGCAGATTCTTTACCTCTGTGCCACCTGGGAAGCCCTGTATAACTGATAATTACATACTAATACACTATATAATTATATAAGGGCTATGTTAGAGTTCTATCAGTAAGTTAATTTAACACAATTGGAGGAAGAACGGAAGACTCATCTGATTTAAAATGATTCCTGAGGTTGATCAATTTCTAGGAATATTTTCTAAGAAGGAACAAAATAACTAGATTTATGATACCCTTTGCTCTTTTATTTTTAGAATAATTCAAAATAGATTTTATGCACAAATTGGGGTGAAAATGTAAAGCAATTACTTTCAATTTTGTCACCTTAATTATTTCCAGCGGAACAGAAATCCTTTTGGGAAGATGCAGGTTTGGAATTTTTAACAGTGTGTGAAAGTGCCTGATGGCCTGACAAGGTCACTCAACATACAGGAGTTCATTGATGCAGTCCCTCTCAGTGAAGACCTGCTAGGCTACAGTCATTTAGGAAAAACATGATAATGTAACAAAAGACCCACATACTGGGAGGAGAAGCAATTTATTTCCCCTGTATTCTCTTTGCACCATACCACACAGAGTGTCAAATGCATGTCCAGGCATGCATAAGGCAGGAGACTAGAAATTAATTTGCTTCCCTCATAGAAACCGCAGTTACCGCATGCTAAGCTGCCCTGCCTATCTGTGGGTGTTCATCCATGAATGCTGAATAAAATTTCTGCTGTTTGGCTTTTTATATGAAACATTATACTGTTTGCTTAAAAAGGGAAACTCATTTTATCAAGTATTCTTGCAACCGTGATTATGTTCTTCAGAATATTAGCTCTGCTACTATTTTTTAAATAAGTTTTCTTTTTTTAACAGTTTTTACTGCTGACTTACTATCACCTCTCTGAAAGGGATTTTCTCAGTTTTCAACTTCACATTTCACTCTTGTGCAGCATTTAGAATTGGAGCCCAGCAGGCCAAGTGACTGAAGGGCAGGACAATGGGAAACAGATGCCTTCTTTTTTTAATTTTTTTTAACAAAGTCATGGACATGTGCTTGTATCCAACTTTGGTTTGGGGAAGCATTTTTTTTAATCTATGCGATTAAATTATTCAATTCATGTGAGGGAGTCACCTTTAAAAGCATGAGGACAGATTAAATTTATCCTCAGAATTCACAATTTCTTTTCATAAAATTGAACACCTCTGGTGAGTGTTGCAAAGTCACAGTGTTCTTGGGTGCTCAGATTTGTGCCGGAGATGTCACATTAAAAAGGAAGAAAATTCCCACAGAGACCCCACTGCCTGCCCCCCGACAGCTCTTCTTGCTGTGATCTGCTCTAAAAGGGTCCCTGACACCCACCCCTGTGACACACAAGAGACTGCTGCTCTCCTACAAGGTGATTGACAGCCAGGAGACACCCAGCCAGGCTGGCTGCTTTTTCCAAAATGGATAAAAGAAAATCACAGAGATCTGTATGAAATGGGGTCTGTGGTAGAGGTGAGAGGCTGTGGAGAGGGGACCGGGGGCAGTAAAGCTGTTGACGAATGTGAAAAGGAAAGGACTTTGAAGGAGAACACCGAAAGGACTTTGTAAGCTGGAAATGACTGGAGGAAGGAAAAGGACTAGATAATTATAACATCCATTTTACAACACCAATAAAGAATTTCTCTGGAATGGATGTTTTCAATTTTTAAAGAGGTTTGAGATTATTAAACTATTTCTAAAACTCCAAACAAGTATTACCTTAGACCAGGATTTCTCAGTCTTGGCACTGATGAAATTGAGGGCTGGGAAATTATTTGTTGTGAGTTTCTGATCAGTACCTTGTGGACTGGTTAGCAGCACCCCAGGCCTCTCTCCACTAAATGCCAGTAGTAGCCCCCAGCCTGAGTCATAACAACCAAAATATCTCCAGACATTGTCAAATATTTTCTGGGAGGAAATATCACTCCTGGGATTTTCCAGGCAAGAATACTAGAGTGGGGTGCCATTGCCTTCTCCGTGGCTGAGAACCACTGGCTGTTAACCATGGCTATATAATAATACAATAAACTGGTAGACTCCAGGAGTTGGTGATGGACAGGGAGGCCTGGCATGCCGTGCTTCATGGGGTCGCAAAGAGTCAGACATGACTGAGTGACTGAACTGAACTGAACTGAAACTATCAAAATACAAGTGCAGGCCCATTTCCTAAGACTGATGTTTAATCGGTCTCTGGTATGACTCACTGGCGTGTGTTTGAAGTTCCTAGAATGATGCTATTTGACCTAATAAGTCTAATCATCAATTTAGGAAACAGTCAGTGAATGCATACGGCGTGCCCAGCATTGCCTTGGATGATGAGAGAGCAAAGATGAATGAGAGGCTTAGGACCTAGTGAAGAGATGGTCATACAGTGGAAACTTTTCCAAGATGTACTTGATTTTCTTAATATTAAATGTACAGGACACTGTACCAACACAGAGGAAGAACTGGTAGGCTGATGGCACAACATTTGACATGTCACTGCATTTCCATCAGAACTGCTAAAATTCAAAAGCAGCAACATTCAGGAAGTAGAGCAACCGGAACTCACATGCATAGTAGTTTTACTACTGTCAACATGTGCATATGTACACTTGTACACACATACACACATCAGAAGTGCACACATGTATCGGAAAGGTCATAGCATCATGCAGGAGATGCTCTCGGCACCTCCCCCAAATTCCCTCAGCACTCACTGTTCTCATACATATCAAGGGCTTCCTAATAGAAGCATCTGTGACCCTCTGCCAGGGGGCTCTCTCTGGCCACAGAGCCATGCTCTGCCTGTACCTAGAGCAGCTGAAGGGGCCTGGGGCAGCTATTAAACGAGAGCTGTCCCATCCCAGCTAGTGAGTAGCTTTGGTATTCTGTCCCAACACCCATTCTGTAAAGACCCCAGGGAGAATGAGACCCGTGGCGCTCAGGCATGCCTCTTGTTTTGGATTCGTTCCTGTGTATGTCTTATTTCTCCATTTCCCTATCAACTCTCAAATCAACTATTTGAACCCAAATCTAGTCTTAAGGTTTACTGCTGGGATAACCCAGCTAAAGACGCAGCATGATTCATATAAGATGAAGACTTTAAAAAGAAGGGGGGAAAGGCATGTCCATCAACAGCAGCAAGGCTAAGTAAATTGTGGCACACCCATATAATAAAATATGATGCGTCAATAAAAGTAAACCTATGTTCTCCTCTAGGAGTTTTGTAGTTTCTGGTCTTACGTTTAGATCTTTAATCCATTTTGAGTTTATTTTTGTGTATGGTGTTAGAAAAGTGTTCTAGTTTCATTCTTTTACAAGTGGTTGACCAGATTTCCCAGCACCACTTGTTAAAGAGATTGTCTTTAATCCATTGTATATTCTTGCTTCCTTTGTCAAAGATAAGGTGTCCATAGGTCCGTGGATTTATCTCTGGGCTTTCTATTTTGTTCCATTGATCTATATTTCTGTCTTTGTGCCAGTACCATACTGTCTTGATAACTGTGGCTTTGTAATAGAGCCTGAAGTCAGGTAGGTTGATTCCTCCAGTTCCATTCTTCTTTCTCAAGATCGCTTTGGCTATTCGAGGTTTTTTGTATTTCCATACAAATTGTGAAATTATTTGTTCTAGCTCTGTGAAGAATACTGTTGGTAGCTTGATAGGGATTGCGTTGAATCTATAAATTGCTTTGGGTAGTATACTCATTTTCACTATATTGATTCTTCCAATCCATGAACATGGTATATTTCTCCATCTATTAGTGTCCTCTTTGATTTCTTTCACCAGTGTTTTATAGTTTTCTATATATAGGTCTTTAGTTTCTTTAGGTAGATATATTCCTAAGTATTTTATTCTTTCCATTGCAATGGTGAATGGAATTGTTTCCTTAATTTCTCTTTCTGTTTTCTTGTTATTAGTGTATAGGAATGCAAGGGATTTCTGTGTGTTGATTTTATATCCTGCAACTTTACTATAGTCATTGATTATTTCTAGTAATTTTCTGGTGGAGTCTTTAGGGTGTTCTATGTAGAGGATCATGTCATCTGCAAATAGCGAGAGTTTTACTTCTTCTTTTCTGATTTGGATTCCTTTTATTTCTTTTTCTGCTCTGATTGCTGTGGCCAAAACTTCCAAAACTATGTTGAATAGTAATGGTGAAAGTGGGCACCCTTGTCTTGTTCCTGACTTTAGAGGAAATGCTTTCAATTTTTCACCATTGAGGATAATGTTTGCTGTGGGTTTGTCATATATAGCTTTTATTATGTTGAGGTATGTTCCTTCTATTCCTGCTTTCTGGAGAGTTTTTATCATAAATGGATGTTGAATTTTGTCAAAGGCTTTCTCTGCATCTATTGAGATAATCATATGGTTTTTATTTTTCAATTTGTTAATGTGGTGTATTACACTGATTGATTTGCAGATATTGAAGAATCCTTGCATCCCTGGGATAAAGCCCACTTGGTCATGGTGTATGATCTTTTTAATGTGTTGTTGGATTCTGATTGCTAGAATTTTGTTAAGGATTTTTGCATCTATGTTCATCAGTGATATTGGCCTGTAGTTTTCTTTTTTTGTGGGATCTTTGTCAGGTTTTGGTATTAGGGTGATGGTGGCCTCATAGAATGAGTTTGGAAGTTTACCTTCCTCTGCAATTTTTTGGAAGAGTTTGAGCAGGATAGGTGTTAGCTCCTCTCTAAATTTTTGGTAGAATTCAGCTGTGAAGCCGTCTGGACCTGGGCTTTTGTTTGCTGGAAGATTTTTGATTACAGTTTCAATTTTCGTGCTTGTGATGGGTCTGTTAAGATTTTCTATTTCTTCCTGGTCGAGTTTTGGAAAGTTGTACTTTTCATGGAGAACATAGGCAAAACACTCTCTGACATACATCACAGCAGGATCCTCTATGACCCACCTCCCAGAATATTGGAAATAAAAGCAAAAATAAACAAATGGGACCTAATTAAACTTAAAAGCTTCTGCACATCAAAGGAAACTATTAGCAAGGTTGAAAAGACAGCCTTCAGAATGGGAGAAAATAATAGCAAATGAAGCAACTGACAAACAACTAATCTCAAAAATATACAAGCAACTCCTACAGCTCAACTCCAGAAAAATAAATGACCCAATCAAAAAATGGGCCAAAGAACTAAATAGACATTTCTCCAAAGAAGACATACAGATGGCTAACAAACACATGAAAAGATGCTCAACATCACTCATTATCAGAGAAATGCAAATCAAAACCACAATGAGGTACCATTTCACGCCAGTCAGAATGGCTGCTATCCAAAAGTCTACAAGCAATAAATGCTGGAGAGGGTGTGGAGAGAAGGGAACCCTCTTACACTGTTGGTGGGAATGCAAACTAATACAGCCACTATGGAGAACAGTGTGGAGATTCCTTAAAAAGCTGGAAATAGAACTGCCTTATGATCCAGCAATCCCACTGCTGGGCATACACACTGAGGAAACCAGAAGGGAAAGAGACACGTGTACCCCAATGTTCATTGCAGCACTGTTTATAATAGCCAGGACATGGAAGCAACCTAGATGTCCATCAGCAGATGAATGGATAAGAAAGCTGTGGTACATATACACAATGGAGTATTACTCAGCCATTAAAAAGAATACACGTGAATCAGGTCTAATGAGGTGGATGAAACTGGAGCCTATTATACAGAGTGAAGTAAGCCAGAAGGAAAAACATCAATACAGTATACTAACGCATATATATGGAATTTAGAAAGATGGTAACAATAACCCGTGTATGAGACAGCAAAAGAGACACTGATGTATAGAACAGTCTTATGGACTCTGTGGGAGAGGGAGAGGGTGGGAAGATTTGGGAGAATGACATTGAAACATGTAAAATATCATGTAAGAAACGAGTTGCCAGTCCAGGTTCGATGCATGATACTGGATGCTTGGGGCTAGTGCACTGGGACGACCCAGAGGGATGGTATGGGGAGGGAGGAGGGTTCAGGATGGGGAACACATGTATACCTGTGGCGGATTCATTTTGATATTTGGCAAAACTAATACAATTATGTAAAGTTTAAAAATAAAATTAAATTTAAAAAAAAATAAAAGTAAACCAACTATAGCTTCTTAATGTTACTTGAATGAATCTCACCAAACTTAATTTTGAGCAAAAGATATTAGAGTTAACATAACCCATACTTTATTCTGTATTCATATCATGCATAATATCAGGCAGTCATGGTTCGTGGTACTTAAAGGTGATGGTGGTACCTTTGGGAAGAAGCAAGGGTAGACAGGGATAGAACAAGAGTACTGGGCAGTGTTCCATTTCCTAACACCCATAATGTTACATAGGAGTATTCACTTTGTGATAATCCTTATTTTTACCCCTTTTCTGTATATGGATTTCAATGAAAAGTTCTTAAAAATTTCATCATAGGGCATGTGAGAAAAGCAATAGATTATGTAATGGAGATCAGGACTTGGGGAAGAGAGGGTAGAAAAAGATGCGGTAGTTACATTAGCTCAGGTTAAAAATGGTCCCTAACCAAGATTCAGGGGCCACAATGAACCTTCCAGCTAAAACCAAAAAAAAAAAAAAAGGCAAAAGCAGACCCTGAGCCTTTCTCCTGAACTGGGGCTGAAGGAGATCGAAATCTCACTAATTTCCACACACTGCTCTTTTCTCTGTGCCTTGCCTCCACACTCTTCATTCTTAGTCTAGGAAATATTGTTCCTTTCTGCGCCTCCTCAGTGCTGAAAATTTCAGCCATAAGATGTAGACTCTAGATAGGGAAACAGGAAAACGTGTAATGAGACCTCAGAAGTGTTAGCCGTGCTAACTTCTCAGGAGAACTGGAGAGATCTTTATACCATCTTAACCCTAAAAAAACGCAATGTTCTTTCAATAGCTTTTCTAGAACACTCACTTTCCCTTGCACCTGAGGAACTTAGCCAGTATTTTTCCCTGTATGAGACAGCATTTCAGACATCTAGATGGTGCTGTGCCTCAGCAACCACTCTCAGGTGGTAAATAACCATGGAAATGCTTCGGCAATTGTGTTCCTAATCAGTAGGTAAATTAATTACACATAGCCAAGAGTTCATTTTTATTCTTTCCTGTCTTCCTGCTGCATGATGTTTGTAAAGGATTCTGTTGGCTCCAGCCAGAGGATTTTGATTTCTTCACCACTTGACCCCTAATAAGGTCTTTCAAGGGAAAAGCCATTTTCTGTCTTCTCACCTAGGTCTTTATTTCAATCCATCAAAAGAGTTCACGGAAATTTCAGTGATGGCCTGGTTGTAAAATTGGAGCCACGTTGCTGCTGGTAGCTCTTGCAATCTTTATTAGCATTTATGAACGTGAACCCAGGCAGTGGCAGTTATAGTCCCATTATTGACAGCCTGTTAAGAGCTACATTGGACTTCTGTCTGAGAGAAAAAAATAAAGAACTGATTTAATTTCCTCCTGCCATTGACCTGTAGTATTTATAAGGTATCGACCTGCCTCGTCTCTATGAAACGGACCCTAGGAGGGCTGGTCACCTTGGTATGAAACTTCCAGAATAAATCCATTTGAAACTGGGACCAGAACTAACTGGATAATGAGCTAAACTGAGAAATTAGTCTCCTGATTCGAGGCCAGATCAGGTTTCCTCTGAAACGTGAAGACCTGATTTTGAGACACTAGCGCAGTGAAGTAGATTTTGGAGAAAGATTCTTAATCTTTGTGGAAAAAAAAAAAAAAAAACTCCGCTATCTTTCCAATTCTTCCCCAACCCCTTTAGTTTTTCTCATGCTGTTACCACAACAACAGAGGTGATTTATCTTTCCATTTTGAATGATGCTTAGTTCCCTTGGGGAAATTCAACTCGAGAAATAGGAAACTCACTCTAAAGAACAGTACAGCTCATCTCCAGAGAACCATACTTCCAGATCACTGGACTTGAACTATTTCCCAGGTGAGTCATTTGACTTAGAAGCGACTCTGAATGCATCAGGAAGGTGACAGGATCGATACTCTCACACTGCTCCGTCACTTGAAGTCACTCTAGCAACACCTGAGAAAGAGCTAGGTTTTCCTACCTGCCTCCTCACTACCCAAGTCAGTCGTGTTTGGATCAGCATTCAGGTACAGGAAGATTCTCCCTTGTGGAATATTTGACAGATACAGTTTACCTTTTTCTTCTAGGTTCCCCTTTCATTCTTTTTCCTTCTAGTATAGACATAGCAAGGGCTTCCCAAGGGGTGCAGTGGTAAAGAATCCACCTGCCATTGCAGGCGGCTCAAGAGATCCGAGTTCAAGCTCAGGGTTGGGAAGATCCCCTAGAGGAGGAAATGGCAACCCACTACAGTATTCTTGCCTGGAGAATCCCATGGACAGAGGAGCCTGGCAGGCTACAGCCCAGGGGATTCTCCAGGCAAGATTCTCTCAGATCTCAAAGAGTCGGACATGACTGAGGGACTAATACGCACACACAGTAGCTCTTTATTCCAAACTACAGATCAGAACACTTCTGCTGACAATGGGTTTGTTACATATTTAATGAGACAGATTTAATAAGAGGGAAATTTATATTAAAAAATTCCACCAAACGACTGTTTACCACCCACTTACCAAGCACTTGTGATAATATTTGCAGCAGTATCATTTTCCTTATTTATTTACTTTGCAAGCTGTTCTGCCTGACCTGGCCCAATTATTCATTATACTTTTTAACTTTATAATTTATTTTTATAAAAATAATACATGTACATAATTTTTATGTGACTTTGACAAAGCTCATAAGAAAGAGCAATAGTCTCTTGTCACCCTTTCCCAAGTCAGTTTGTCCAATAATTTACTTTGAATCCCTTGATACTGTCTTCCTTCTACTTTCTCTTTCTCTCTCTCTACAACATCTCTTGATTGAACGCTGAAATTCCATAGAATCTTCTCAAATCTTTATTTTCTACTTTCCTTCTGAGCATTTTGGTCAAACTTTGAGAATTCTTTCAAATTTAACTTTCAATCCTTATACTGAATTTCTATTTTCTGCTCTCAATTCCAAAAGTTCATTCTTGCTCTCTGAATGTTCCTTTTTAAGAATAGACTGTAGTTATCTCCTAGATGCAGCATCTTTTCTTACCTCTCTGAGCTCATTATTATTATAAAGTTTTCATCTTTTGCTCCCTGCATTGTCTCTATTGATGCCAAATTTCCTTTTCTGGTTGGTTGTCTTTCAGGTTGGAAGTTTACTCAAATATCTGGTGTTCCTTGATTGTTAATGTATATTTTCCTTTTTTATTATTGTATTTTGAATAGGTGTTATAATCATGTGCTTCAAAATGCAAAAATATAAATATAAAAGAATTCAGTAAAAATTTCCCACCCATCTTTGCCATGCATCTGCCCACTTCCCATCTCTTGCCATTGGTAACCACTATCCTTGGGCATCCTCCCAGAGGTCCTTTATGCACAAAAGAACTGTAGAAGCCACATTTCCCAGCCAGTCTTGAAGTTGGGTGTGACCCTGTAACTAATTTCTAGTCGATAAATGTGAACAGAAACACGTGCCACTCCCAGGTTTATACTTTTAGGAAGCAGGTTCAACTACTTCATACTCTTTTTCTCCTTTCACTGGGTGGATGCTGATGAGAAGGAGGCCCTAGGAACTGGTACAGCTTCAAGATGGAAGGGACCTGAGTTCCTGAATCAGCGTGTGGAGGAGAGATGCCCATGGACCAAGACCTTGGCCTGCTGCACGAGGGAGACATAAACTCCATTGTATTTGAATGCTTACATAATTTGGATCTATTTATCCACACACGCAAGCCTACCCTAACTAATAAAATTTGTCTACGCATCACAGAGACATCAGCCACATTCTCTACATTTAAGGAAAGAGTAAAAGTCAGCAGTGTGAAATAGTAGGCACAGAATCAACCAGAGAAGGTGGCATAAAAACGGCAGCAGATGTTGGCAAGAGACATGATGAGCAGCAGCTGGAAGAGCGGAACCAGACACGCCTAGAGAGCTGCTGCTCTTCAGTTCAGTTCAGCCTCCCAATTGTGTCCAACTCTTTGCGATCCCATGAATCGCAGCACACCAGGCCTCCCTGTCCATCACCAACTCCCGGAGTTCACTCAAACTCATGTGCATCAAGTCGGTGGTACCATCCAGCCATCTCATCCTCTGTCGTCCCCTTCTCCTCCTGCCCCCAATCCCTCCCAGCATCAGAGTCTTTTCCAATGAGTCAACTCTTTGCATGAGGTGGCCAAAGTATTGGAGTTTCAGTTTTAGCATCAGTCCTTCCAATGAACACCCAGGACTGATCTCCTTGCAGTCCAAGGGACTCTCAAGAGTCTTCTCCAACACCACGGTTCAAAAGCATCAATTCTTCAGTGCTCAGCTTTTCTTCACAGTCCAACTCTCCAGCTATAAGAGACAGTGTTGAGGGTACCAGTCCTGTACAGTTAAGAACAAACTTTAAAGCAATTACATAGTTTCTGCATATGGTAGGTGTCTTCAGAATATTCAGGTTGTGTGTAGATAGACAGATAGATAGGAGTATGTTATACATGGGGCTTCCCCAGTGGCTCAGTGGTAAAGAATCTGCTTGCAATGCAGGAGCCACAGGAGACATGGGTTCAATCCTTGGGTCAGGAAGATCCCTTGGAGGAGGGCATGGAAATCCACTTCAGTATTCTTGCCTGGAGAATCCCATGGACAGAGGAGCCTGGTGGGCTATAGTCCATAAGGTCACAAAGAGTCAGACATGACTGAAGTGACTTAGCATGCATGCTGTATATAGATGGCTTGCAAATATGTAGTCAGAATGATTATCCTCCAAAACATGAAAATACTACAGTTGAAGGATTATGGATGAGTGTTTTTTTTCCATCTGAATCATCTAAACTGTTTAAAAGAAAAATACCATCCATTTATGGTGAAAATATTTTTTCTTGACTTTGAAGGAGACAAAAAAAAATCTTCCTTTTAATTATATACTTCCATGAGAATATTTAATTTCTATGCATTCAATAAATAATACAGATGTGGTTCAAAGTTCTGTCCAATTCCTATTTGGAGTTTTTCAAGAAATGAATATTTATATACCACACAGACTATGACTGGATGTTTGCCGTTCCCCAGTTCCCCAGTTACGTAATCAGCTCCTTTGAAGGCAGACGCTATATTGTACTCATGGATTGTCACTGGCACTTGGCACATAGGAGGCATTAAGGAATGTTAAGTGAATGAATTTATGAATGCTTGAGTATTCCAGTAGCTTTTAATATGTAAATTCAATGGTAATTGATAAATTATCTCAGCCTTGGAATCTTGTTCCCTGTTATTTCAGTTCTGCTAAGTGTATGATATAAAGTCATTGACTGATCATACTTAAGACACCTAAACAGTGTTCTTTTCTTTTTCTTTTACTTTACACATTACAGCTCCATTCATCGCAAATAAAGGTGTAGATAGCATTGTCAAGTTTGACACTTTTGGAGATGGCATGGGACAATACAACGTGTTCAACTTCCAGTATGTGGGTGGCAAGTATTCCTACCTGAAGGTTGGTCATTGGTCAGAAACCTTATCACTAGATGTTGACTCTATCCACTGGTCCCGGAACTCAATGCCCACTTCCCAGTGCAGCGACCCTTGTGCACCCAACGAAATGAAGAATATGCAACCAGGGGATGTCTGCTGCTGGATCTGCATCCCTTGCGAGCCCTACGAATACCTGGCTGATGAGTTTACCTGTATGGATTGCGGCCTTGGGCAGTGGCCCACTGCAGACCTATCTGGCTGCTTTGACCTTCCTGAGGACTACATCAGGTGGGAAGACGCCTGGGCCATTGGTCCAGTCACCATCGCCTGCCTGGGTTTTATGTGCACATGCATGGTTGTGACTGTTTTTATCAAGCACAACAACACACCCTTGGTCAAAGCATCAGGCCGGGAGCTCTGCTACATCCTGTTGTTTGGAGTTGGCCTGTCCTATTGCATGACGTTCTTCTTCATTTCCAAGCCGTCACCAGTCATCTGCGCCTTGCGCCGACTGGGGCTGGGGACCTCCTTCGCTGTCTGTTACTCAGCCCTGCTGACCAAGACAAACTGCATTGCCCGCATCTTCGATGGGGTAAAGAATGGCGCTCAGAGGCCAAAATTCATCAGCCCGAGTTCTCAGGTGTTCATCTGCCTGGGTCTGATACTGGTGCAGATCGTGGTCGTGTCTGTGTGGCTCATCCTGGAGGCTCCAGGCACCAGGCGGCACACCCTTCCAGAGAAGCGGGAAACAGTCATCCTAAAATGCAACGTCAAAGATTCCAGCATGTTGATCTCACTTACCTACGACGTAGTCCTGGTCATCTTATGCACTGTGTATGCCTTCAAAACGCGGAAGTGCCCAGAAAATTTCAACGAGGCCAAGTTCATTGGTTTTACCATGTACACCACGTGCATCATCTGGTTGGCCTTCCTCCCTATATTTTATGTGACATCAAGTGACTACAGAGTAAGTCTTGGAATGGTTTCTCCTTTTCCTTCTTGTATCCTTCTACTGTTTTGTTATGTAGAATTTACAATAGACTCCCTTTATCTCAGCAATCAGGTAGCTAAATAACAAATGCTATGATGAACTGCCATGTTGCATGTGGAAATTAATTCACTGTGTTTTAAAAGCATTTAATTAGTGCTTACTATGTGGAAAACATTGTGCTAGGCACAGAAAGGAAGATACATGTATATGGCATGGTCATTCAAACAATTTATAATCTGGTGGGAGAAAAGTATAATACGCACACACACCTTTAAAACTTTTCATTAAATTTAGAAAGTGAGTGACGAGAGAATAAGACTTAACCACTAGAAATCTAATGAGAATACTTCAAATTAGACACAAGAGGACCAGGCTACCATAGATCGATCTGTAAGTTAAAGCAGACTTGCAATATTAAGCCAGGATCAGTTTAAAGACCTAAAAACTCTCACTTGAGTTTCAGATAAGCATCATTATTTCTCTAAAATGGGTTAAAATACAATGTTTACTTATTGTACTCTTCCTACAACTTTAGTTCCTGTAGGCATGATATATATATGTAATCCTTGAATTAGTTAAAAATTTTACTGTCTATATTCAGGCAATCTAATTACATCATTATTCATATAGTCTTCAGTGATATTTAGTTCAAAGTTCTGGGCTTCAATATAATTATCATCTTTTCTGAAAGAAACCGATTCATCATTCCATCAAAACTTTTCAAATTGTTGAAATGATCCATCAGTTGCTCTTGCATTTAAAATTGTAATTTTAGTATCTTCCAATGAATGAGTATGAGTGAGTATAGGAATTTTTCCCTCTTAAAGCAATTGGTTTTTATTTTCTACATTTCTTAAGTCATCATAAAGTTTTCCAGAGGCATTATGGTTTCCTTGTTACACTGTGATTTCACCAAATAAAGTGCCTCTGTAGGTTAGAATAGTCTCCAAAACTTTTGTTTATCAGCAGTTCCTATGTTGCCAACCTCTTGAATATTGCAGCTCAAAAATAAGACAAAGCTACTTACAGCAACAGATCAAGAGACTGGCAAAGCTTAGTGTGTCTAGTCTATTAAATTATCCACCACCATATGACTGAAACCTCTGGACTACCATAAAGGAAGAATAAGAAAAATGAAGAATATATATTCAGTGTTGGGGTAACAGTCAGGCTTTCTAAGACTATCTATAAAAATTTTTGAAAATCTGTCAAAGGAAAAAACATCAGAACTAAATCAGAGGTCAGAATTAAAATCAAAGGCCAGATTATATGCAGCACAAGTTTTGAGTGTGGGGATTAAATGGAGAATTACAGTTCATGTATTTTAATACCCCTGATTTTATCTTTTATTTTTCAGTACACATCACCCTCTTAAAGACCTGTAAGGATTTTTTTTTCCAGTTCTTAGGTAGCCATCTTTAGTAGTTAGGACTTGGGGTATTGGGACTGCAAAATGGTTATTACACTGTTGATTATTTCAGCCTCATGATTTGAGACTATTCTTTCTCAGAAAAGCTAATTTTAAAAAATAGCAGAAAATACTACTTAGAATGAAATTTAATTTCATTGAATGAACTAGCATTTATTTCTAAAGATGACTTTTCCCCCCTTTAACATGATAGCAGTATCATGATTAAATGAAATTAGCTGAAGTCCCAGAGTTTCACCACATGACAGAAGTTACTAGAGAAATGCAGCAGAGAGTGTAAAATGCAATAAAGTTGAGTGTTTTGAGGTGTGTGCTAATTAAGGCAACAAATCACACAGAGATCATCTGAGGTCTCACTTATCCTTGCAATAATGCCAACCCTGAATTTACAAGAGAACTGAGAAGGTACACCAGAGCCTCCAACACAGTGGTTCTCATCTCAACTGCACATTGAATCAACTGGGTAGCTTTGAAAAAATACTGATACCTGGGGCAGAGCCCCAGAAATTCTGATTTAATTGGCCTGATCTGTGGCCTGAACTTCAGGATCTGTCAAAGCTCCCCAAGTGACTCTCACTTAAAGCCACGATTAAAAATTGCTGCTCTAATGAATCACATGCTCTTCTCATCTCATAGATAGCTTTAGTGTGGCCTGCATTGTTCTGAAATTCTTTGAAATATCTGTCAAAGTTAGAAAACTGAGAAATTTTATATAGCTATCCAGATTCTTGGCTCCTCTTAACAAAGTGAAACTTGTGAACCCTAATTCCTACATGCAACAATTAGCTGGTTGAGTAGTGTTCGTGTATCTAGACAGAACTCTCACTCCTGTTGCCCACAATCCCACCAACCCCTGAATTCTTACACTTGGTTTCCTTCATGTATGAAGTATTGGAACTCGGCCCCTTGTTTTAGACTGAGTTTTAAAATTTCTCAGAGGTAAACCATGTGGCTCAGATAGAATCAGCAGCACTAGAAAAGTACCCATTAATCTAATCAGTCAACAAGGTTTATGACTCAGTACTTTGCCACCCACTGGGAGTTACACATAAATATAAAGTACCTTTCCAGTCTTCAAAAAGCTTATACTCCAGTTGGGAAAAAATAACAAGAATGAATGAATTCAAGATTAATGCAGAATAGTTTATAATTAAATTACTGATACAAACTCTTAAATGCCTACTTGTTTCAAAAAAAGAGTTGGATCAGTAAGAGCTTGGTCTTTCTAGGAATACTTCTGCTTAAAAAGGTGAGATTTCACCCTGGACCTTCGTTGGAAAGTGCAGTTAAGGTAGTTAGAGAATGTAAGGCTTACAGGGAATATTCTTGAAGCAAAATAGAAATGAACCAAGAAAATATGGTAATATCGGTTGTTCTCAAGTGGGAGGTAAGGGGAGTCTGGTAAGAAACTCATGGGAACTGGCAATTTGGTCAGATCATACCAGGTAAAAGAATTCATTTAAATAATGTTTAAGGGCTTTGAGGTCTTGTGATTTTTTTTTTTAATTTTTCTTGTTTTCTTTTGGTTGGTTGGTTGCTTGGGCAAAAAAAATAACGTAATTAAGGTAAGAGGGAAAGAAAAGAACTGACTCTACCTGATCGACCTCCAAGACCTTACTCTGCTAAATGCTTTGCATACTTGAGCTCACTTACTCTCATTGGCACCCTGGAAAGCAAATTTCATTATCCATTGGAAAGATGAGTAAACAGACTCAGAGGATAATTAACTTCCCAGGTGGCACAGTTAAGAAATAGTAGGACAAGATTTTTGGATCCAAATCCGTGCCTTTCATGCTACACCACAAACGTATCTGTTCTTAATAGAAGGAATACATTTGTAGGAGTAAAGCCTAAAACAAACAAGACTAATTGATTCTATAAGAGGCATCAAGACAAAGCAAGCAAAAACTTGGGTAAGAATCCAAAAATGTGAAGAATCTTTGAGGAATACCCAGACCATCTCCTTCTTTACTGCAACGTAACCATCCTAGATAGTGTAAAGAAACAAACACTGAGTCATCGGGGATTCAATACATAGTGTACATGGTGTAAATAAAAAATTAGGCCATGTTTGGGTGGAAAGTTTTCCATAAAAAATTAAAATGGTAATTACCAAGTATTTTGTTCAGTCATGTTTTCCAAAAGTATTTGAGCCTTTATCATGGGCCTTGGAGATGCAGCAATTAACATAGGCCAGCCCCTCCTTTTTATAAATTACAGTCTAGTAGGGAACAAGAGGAGATAAAGATGGAGAGTGAGGAATGAACAAATGAAAATTCGGGATAACTCCTGCAGGGGTGA
Source organism: Bos indicus x Bos taurus (assembly GCF_003369695.1). NCBI lineage: Eukaryota > Metazoa > Chordata > Mammalia > Artiodactyla > Bovidae > Bos > Bos indicus x Bos taurus. The sequence goes on from NC_040079.1 coordinate 86,068,632, forward strand.
GTGCTGTGATGGAAGGGAGAGGGGGTATGCTACTTCCCAAGCTTTAAGGTGTATATACCTGGGAATATTGCTGAACATTTTGATTCAGTGAGAAGGGATGAGGCCCAAGATTCTGGATTTCTAGCAAGCTCTTAAGTGATGGAGATGCTGCTGGGCAAAGGACTGTACTTCAGGTTTCAAGGTGCTAGATTCTTTTCTGGGGTTGGGACAGGCAAAGTACTTAATCCAGGCAGAGACTTGGGGGTGACTTTAGAATTTTTTTTACAAGATTTAAGTACTTGCAAAGAAATTTCAGTGTTCCCACGTTGAATATTTGAAGACTTAAAGAAATGTATCACATCTCGTTCTTTCAAAGAAAATCTTTGCCCATCCTCCTAGTACCCATTTCATAATACTCTACTGAAAGATGGAAAAGCCAGACAGGGGAATTCCACACACTAGACAGACGAAGCAGTAAGCACAAATGCCTCTAGGCAAAAATGTCATAGCAAAGAAAGGTGTATCTGGCTACGGTTTAATGCGTAGATGGAAATGTGATTTTATATGAGAAGTAGGCAGGGCATGGGGGGATAGACCACTTAGGACTTCATAGCACATAGCAAGAAGTTTAGATTTTGTTCTATATGGAAAAAGAAACCACTGAAATTCACTTTTAAGCAGAACAGTTTAGTGATCTCACATTTTAGAAAAAAAAAAAAAAATTCAATCTGCTGAAGACACTATATGACAGAAAGGCAAAAGCAGGAGAGGGGAGAGTGGTTAGGTATTGTAGTAGGTGTTCCAGTTGGAGCTGATGGTGACTGGAGCCAAGGGTAGGATGTCAGTGATGGAGACAGAACCTGTGAGGAACTGTGAAGGGTTTTTAAACCATCCTGCAGTCTAACAGGTGAGTCCACCACAGTTTCTGGGATGCTGACAGAAGACACGAGACTCCTGATTCAGAGACAAAGGACTTTATCACTCACGGCCACCACTGTAGCCAGAACATCAGCATTGGTGTAGGCTTCCCAGTTTCCACTGGCAACGCAGAGTGGGCTGGTGACCCCTGCACACACAGTCATCAGGACAAGATCAGTGTTAGTGACCTTTCACCTTCTCTTTGAATCTGCCCAGCACTGTTACCTGTCTTATCCTTTTTTTAAAAGGTGGGTATTGTGTTCATCATAGGCTTTTAGCAAGAATTTTTTAAGAAACGTTGCAATAAAATGTCATTGACTTCTGAGTTTGGGATGCCTCCTTAAATCTCCCTCTCAAGCAAGTGCCTCACTTGTCTCATTCTGATCCCAGCCCTAACCTCTCCCTAACGGGTCTGGGTAGGATGGTGACTTGGTTGGTTGTAACCAACAGAGCATAAATATTTGAGTTCTTACCTTCCCAAAGTTTCCCAGCATACTGGGTCTGGTGCATACAGTTGGCAGCTCCCCCTGGGGATGGGGAGACTTTCACCCAATCCTTCCTGTCTTCTTAAGGCAGCTGCAGTCAGGATGGAGAGTAAGGGAAGAACCAGGCAGCAGGCAAATCTGCGTGCCAGGAAGGAAAGCACATTTGCTCTGTGTTTCAAGAATGTAGATCTATGTGTGGTTCAACTGAATGAAGATCCAATGTTTCTGAGCACCCAGAACCTTGAACTGAATGGCAAGATCATCATTATTGTCACTGTTCAACTTTGGGGACCCCTTGACTCAGGAGGCCAGAGCCAGGTAGCTATCTGCCTAGGGAATATTGTTTGTGTATTTCAGCTTATTGGGCACTGACTCACATAGACAGCAACATTTTTAAAGGCATCTGTCCCAACTCAGGGCATCTGCTATCTCAACACGATGACATCGCTTAGTGTCTTGCCTGGTTTTAGCATAGAGCTAGGCAAGTGTTCCAGCGCTGCAGCCGACTGTAAGAATCTCTCTAGATTTCCTCACATCAGTTTCTCATTCTTTGGTGTAGCACTTTTGTCAGCATTTTAAACACAATGCAGGTCAGTAAAAGCCCCAGTACTAGTCAGTGCCTCATCTATGGTCTTCCAAAGCATTATTCTGTTTCAGGGAAATCTCATAGAAAGGACCAAAGCTCCTTTTCTGCAGCCCAGTTTCCACTGTAAAAAAGCTGAGACCTTTGTCATCTTGGAATGGATCTAAGTTTGGCAAGAGAGACTACAGCAGGGGATGAGCCATAAGGGGCTCAGCTGTTGCCATTCCTCCTTCACAAGCAATAGTCATCTGCCTCCCTCATCTTCCAGGGGAGGCAGGCAAAGTCCCAGTGATTCACCTTGTCTCTGCAAGGTTTCTCTTTTCATGGTCAGCGTAGTCACATGTCCCTGCATCTTTTGTGTGAAAAAGAGTGGAACTTTCTGCCCATCAAGGACCCGAATCAGAATAGGGAGGAAATCCACCCCATGCCCACAGGAGAGTCAGCAGCGATCTCAGTACTGGTCCAGCAGCTCTATCTAAACCCACTTCCTGTTACTCAGCCTGTGACCCCATCCCTCAAATCTTCTTCATTGATGGCAATAAAGTGGAGCACTATTTATTGCTTGGATCACCACATAGTTTGGTCAACCTGTTTGCTACAGATTCTCTGGACTTCTCTCGAGGCCTGTTAATCAGCCCACATTTCCTCTTTGAGAAAACCTTTCCAATCTCACTGTCACAGCTGTCAAAGACCATAAAGTCTGGATTTTACTCAACTTATTCTAATTTACCATGCTAGCCTGCCACAGTCTTGTGGACGCTGACAAAAAGGACTTTATAAGTCAAAGCAATAGCAGTAGCTGGAAATTTAGCACTGGCTCTGGTTCCCTGAGCCCTACTTTCTGCAGACTAGGCAAAGGGGACTGTAACCACCGCATAGTCAGTGGTGGCATTACCCGGAGGAACTGTGAGATTAGGGAACCCGAGTCTTCTCTAATGGATGATATGCTGGTCCCTTGTTTCACAGACACTATCTCCATCTCTTAAGGCTCTTTGCAATAAAAATCTCTTGAAAAGAAAGTCTGGAACAAAGGCAGTCAGAGCCGCTGCTTGAAAGATATAGAAGCCCAAGAGATCATAGAGGATTATCTTCCAAAAGAACAAATACTACTTGCTATTGGACTGGAAGTGTGGGTGTAAGAGAAATGGAAAAATTGAGGATGACTCTCAGGTTTGGGGCTGCACAGTTGGGTGGCATTTGGTGCCACTTAAATGGAGACACTTGGAGGAAAGGATCAAGTTCTGCTTACAGATTCATTCTGATTTGCCTACTACATATCCACAATGATACGCCAAGACAGCAGTTGAGTGTATAGGTTTGGAAGCCCAGAGGATAAGCTGGAAGTAGTACTACATGTGTGAATATCATCCACACAGGAAGTACTTATGCCCTGGAACTCAATGAGATGGTGAAGGGAAGAGTGTCCAAAACTGAGTTCTGAGACACTCCAGCACTTAGAGCTCAGGTAGAAGAGAAAAAAGTTAGCAAACTGAGTTAGTAACCCAGATGAGGAACTGTCAGTGAGGGAAGAATGTATCCAGGAAGTGGTTAACCATGTCAGGCGTTGCTAGGAGCTTGAGGAAGATGAAAACAGAGCAGCGTGAACTGGGAATGTTCAAAGATACAGGACAAATAATTATATGTAAGTGCAGACTTTTTATAGTGTGATTTATAGAAGGAATTTGGCAACTGAAACTATGAGGCTGATACTTGGGTTTTGAAAAAAAATTAAGAAGTACCTTTTAATTTTGCAGCATAAACTGTGACCAAAACGCACCTTTAGTTTTGCCTCCCATTGTTCCCTTAGTAGTGAGTGAGAGTAATCACCCCCCAGCCCTGGATGGAAATCCCAGTGAAGAGAACAAAAACACAGGGTGTTCACCACGTAAGGCACCGTGTTAGTGTTGGGACAGAACGACAGGCGACCATGCTCAAGAGGTCCATGACTTTGTGCGCCCTTAGGTAACATAAGGTCCTACAATAATGTTCAGTGGGAAACAGTCTGTTAGGAAATTCAAATGCCTTGCCCATGTAATTATCAAAACCATATCCTGACTTAACATTCAATCTTATTTTCTCCTGCAGTCTGGCCTGCCTTCAAGCGGTAGCAGTCGGTTTCCCCTTTCTCCCAGCTCATAGTCCCCAGTCCACCAGCTGCTCTCCCCTCAGCTCTGGTTGAAGAGTAATAAGGAAGAAGTAGATCAGTTCTTATGTGTAATAAGGAAGAAGTAGATCAGTTCTTATGTAACAGGATGGCTTTATGATCTTGGAGTCCCCAGTGGCTAAAGACACATCCTTGGGATAATCTGGAAGATGATTAAAGGATGTTTTCCTTTATCAGAAATTTCCTGCTGTTTTGTTTTTTTGTTGTTTTTTTGTTTTTTTGTTTTTTTCTTGCAAGTCCTTGAGTGAGTTGGCTGGCAATTTTCTACTCTAAGTTGTCACAGTTAGGCCCAGAACATCCAGCTGTTCCCCCTCCAGCCTCCTTCCCATGCTGGGAAAGACTCCAGGCCCCTCCACATGGCCCTTAGATTCCCCCCAATGGTTCTCTATGCCGTGGCTCATCTTGTCCAGCATCCCACTCACATAGCCTCTGCTTTGATAAATTCTTAAGGGCTATTTCAACACATTCACAAGTCTCCTTGCTGTGGTACAAAAGTAACTGGCCATTTCTCACCTAGGAATCAGGCTCCCAGTCAGAGCATCTTCCCTCCACAGAAAAAGCGTCAGACCTTCTGTGAATGGCCACACCAATGCCCTTCTCTCTAGACTTTAAGTGAGGAGATGGGTACAATCCCCCTATAGTAGAGAGGATGTGGAATTCACAATACAACTTTGTGCAAGCTCTTCTCACAAAAGCCTTCCTCCTCCTCTCCTTGTAATGTCTTAAAACGTGTGATGAGTTTCACATTTATAGAAGTGTTTTTAGAAAAGGTTTAGAAAATGTGCACATTTGAACCTGTCTCACCCTCATGGGATAGGTGATCCCTCTCATACCGGCACCACAGTCAGATCCAAGGCAGGGAGAACACAGTTCTAATAACATGTTTTATATATCTATGTAAAACAATTGTGCTAGTAAGGGACTTGCTATGAATAACATAGTTATGATTGATCAAGTCTTTTCCATTATGGAATTAGATAGTAGACTTTTCTGAGAAGTTAAAGGAGCCTGAAATCAGGGACCAAGTTGGAGAGCACTGGAGTGGTTAGGGGAGCAGAAGCTTTAAGACAGTGAGGAGAGATTTACTTTCAGCAATTAAAGTAAAGGCAGATTCTGAAGAGTTATGAAATACATGTAACCTGATTTTTAAAAAAATCAGAAACAGGAAGAAATCTTCTAAAACTATGTGGCTCTTCTAGTTAATTGTTCAGTCTTCAGTTTTCCTTGATTATAGAAGAAGGTCAGACACTTTGGGGCATGAGAAATTATTGCTATCTGGTAATAGCATTGCCTTAAGAAAAAGGAAAAAGAACTCTAAAATGACTCTAGGATTTACCATAGCTACTCTGAGTAGAAACTGATAGAAGAAATAATTAATTGCCATTTTTCATACTAAGAGTGATTAAATATGTAGAATCTAATTTAGGATTTTCCAGAAAAATTTATGGGAGGTGAAGCCAGGACAAATGAGAAGATCAGAGAAGATGAAGAGTGGAGGCAAGAGAATCAAAAGAGGAGATGATAAAACCCAGTTCTGAGGTTTGCTTTCAGGGATAAAGGGAAAATTCTTTCTTTGAAAGAAAGGGAAACGAAGATGGACTAGTGAGTATCTGATGTATCAAAATTCCAGAGAGATGCTAATGAAATGCTTAAGAGTCGGTACCTAGAAGAAAATTGACACTGTCCCCCACTATTGAGTAAGGAAACCAAGAGCAGATAGGCAGCACCCCCAGCATGAAAGAGAGACAGAAATATGAGACAGGATCAAATTTGTTCTTAATATAGTAAACCTTAAACAAGCCAAGTTGATTAATTCAAACCATCAGACATCGAGTCACTCCATCACTTAGTACTTAGTACTGATATTTTACTACTTAAGATTCTGACTTCAGTAGCTCTGCAGAAGTATCTTTTATACAAATATACTGAAGAAAACAAACAAAGCAAGAAAGTCCATGGGAAGTCTTGGCAAGCCTTGAGGAACACCCATCACAAGAGTGTTTGCTTACAAATCCTCAGCAATGGTTCCCTGTGGATCCCAGGCTCAGAAGATTCAACATAATTGCTGTATTGGTTTGGCTAGAATAAGAATAGAACTGTAGATGATCTGGTTTTTTCAGTTTGCTCTATTTTTTAGCTCTTCAGTTGACCACTGTATTGGATTTATAGTCAAGATCCCTAACTAGGCAACCTTTTCTTGTAGGTGCAGACAACTACCATGTGCATCTCTGTTAGCCTGAGTGGCTTCGTGGTCCTGGGATGTCTGTTTGCACCTAAGGTGCACATCATCCTGTTTCAACCCCAGAAGAATGTGGTCACGCACAGGCTGCACTTGAACAGGTTCAGTGTCAGTGGAACTGGGACCACATATTCTCAGTGTAAGTATGGCACTTGACACGGACCCCTTCAAACATAGCATTGTGGTAGGGAGCAGGCTGGGAGGGGGAACAGTAGACATAGAAACGGACAACACATGTCCACCCATAATCAATCTCAATTCAGTTTTAAAAAGTGCTGGTTAATCACTGTGTGCCCGGTGCTGTGCTGGCTGCTAACAATACAATGACAATGGAAGAGGGCAAGTTCCTGTATTCAGTCTAGCTGAGATGACAGATATTAAACCCACGACCACAACTGGGATTTTTAAGGATGTTGTGGACTCAGACAACCAAATTTCTAGTCCAACCAGGTCAATAGTGAACCGTGAGCACATCACTTTACTGCTTCCTCCCCTAGGTGGTCTAGAGGGCTGGACTAGATTGGTGCTCTATAAAGTGTGTTTTGTGTCACATAGATGCTGAAGGTGCTTCATAAAAATTAAAAGAGGAAGATAATCAAATAAGACGGGAAATGCAGCAACCTAAATACCCACTTGGAAGTTCAAAGTACGTCCTTTGACATGAGCACGATAAAGGTTCTAAGAATCTCTACAGCAAGGAAACCTGTTTCATTCTGTTATTTACAGTTTCTTAAAAGTATCTAACCACAAGAAAACCAACTCACATCCCTTGGAATACACCTTGGAAAATTTGGACTAGATCTACCTCCTATTACAAAGACACAATGTTTTTTCAGCTAACAACCAGCTGAGAAGGCAATGTGAAGTGAAAGATACCAGGATAACTCCCAATCAGAATTCTCTCTCCTCTGGGCCTGCAAGTCTCTGAAACTATCCTTAGAGAAGCATTTAATTCTTTAGAGTCATCCAAAGCACAAATGTACCTAAAGGGGACAACCTTTTAAGCCATTTTCAGCTAATCTGTGGTATGAAGTAGGAGAAATTCACTGACAGAAGGATGAAGAAGGGGAAGTGTGGGGGCGAAGGGCTGAAAGTGACAGAGACAAATGACTACTTCACAATTTTGCCCCAAGCCGATTAGAAAGAAAACTTCAAAATAGCTCAGCATCACAGAGTGAGCAATCGCATTAGTGCCCCAGTTTCTTCAACAACATATAGAATTTTATAGTGCAGTCCTTTCCCTCGCAAACAAAGGGAAGACTGAGAGCTGCCAGCACCTTTCAGGGACGCGCTGAATATACCACTCCTCCCCAGTCTCAGCTGCTATAGAGATGGACACCTTATTTATTTTCGGCTCAATTTCCAGGTGTCACAATGGCTGAGTCCCAGGACCTGGTAAAACCTGTGACATCATTTTCCATGTGTCCGACTCTCTGTGACCCCATGGACTATACAGCCCACCAGGCTCCTCTATCCATGGGATTTTGCAGGCAAGAATACTGGAGTGGGTAGCCATTCCCTTCTCCAGAGGATATTCCCAACTCAGGGATTGAACCTGGGTCTCCTGCATTGCAGGCAGAGTCCTTACTGTCTGAGCCACAAAGAAACATGCTTATGTCTTGAGCAAACAAATCTCTTGTCTAGCAGCCAAACTATAACAGCTAATCCAGACAAGAAAAAGCTAGCATGTAATAACTAATAAAAACAAAAACAGTAATGGAGCTAAGAGGAACTATCATTTATTGTTTCCTTTGTGCTGGGCATTGTGCTAAATACTTCACACATGTGTGCACGCATGATATAGCTTATTTAACGCTCACAACTCTAGGAGATAAAGAAACCTATCCGAGGGCACACATATTGAAAGTGGCAGAACCAGAACTTAGAGACAGTTTCTCCGATTTCCCAAACCAGGGCACCACACCACTGCATGCTGCTACTTGAAACAGGAAATTTCCCATGGACAAGGTACTTGGTAGGCTTTGGAGGGAAAACAAAAGAAAGGTTACCCTAGGCTGTGCAGCATGATTTACCTCTGGGTGAAAAGAGTCTTGTTGAAAGCTTAGAACTCTTAGTTGTTATTAAACCAAGTTGTCAAAATCCCCAAGTCTTTCACAGACATTTTTCAAATCTCATATGTCCAAACTAAAGTAATTTAGAAATGGTGGCATTTTCTGATGCATAGACTAGGAATTAATAAATTCCTGAAGAGGTAGCAAAGGCACTTTACCCAATCAAGTCTCTCCTCAGAATTTCAGAAACATCCATTGACACAAAAGCAATGCGATGCAGCTGCCACGGCTGTGCTCCAGCTGTCACTGTGTCTAATCTGCTAGCGGCCCAGCCAGTACTTCAACACAGACGTCTACCAGCCCAGCAGTTTAGGACTGCTTTGTCACTCAATGAAATTTCATTTTTTATCTTTTAAAAAGTCTAAATTTAGACCTCATTTTCCCCATGACTTTCCTCTAATTAATCCAAATTAATTAAGTGGCATTAAAGTAACAAATAAGATAAATTTTGACTTCCCTGGTGGCTCAGACAGTAAAGCGTCTGCCTATAATGTGGAAGACTCGGGTTTGATCCCTAGGTCGGGAAGATCTCCTGGAGAAGGAAATGGCAACCCACTCCAGTATTCTTGCCTGGAAAATCCTATGGACAGAGGAGCCTGGTAGGCTACAGTCCATGGGGTCGCTAAGAGTTGGACACTACTGAGCGACTTCAATGTCTGTCTGTCTTTCTTTCTAAAGTAACAAAGTGAAGTACTTTTGTTATGTTCTAGGCAATTTCAAAGTGCATAAGTAACAAATCCATTGATTTTTTACTTATAATTCTTTGTCTTTTGCTCACAATAGTTTTATATTTATGGGCTCATTTTATCCCATGAATACTGGATATAATGAGTTCTATTTTATAGCAAGAAAATAAGAGACGTTATTTCACAAGGATTCAAGTATTGACAATGGATTTTCTGATTTGTGATTAGTATCCTTCCCATTTTAATACATTGGAACCATTGCCATGAAATTCATTCAATTATTAAATGCTTGAATGCCTTCCATACACCAGAAATTTCTAAGCACCTGTTGTACACAATGAATAGGATAGAATCCCTGGTCCCAGGAAGCTTAGTGTCTAGGGCAGTGTTTTTCATACTATAGAATGTAATCCATGAATGGGTCATGAAATTGATTTAGTAGCTTTGACCAGCATTTTTTAAAAGAAAATATAAAGTATCTTAGAGTGCATCACATGTAATAGGGTAAATAGCATTTCATGAAGTTTGCTCAAGTTTATATATGGATACCAGGTTCAGGTAAAACATCTATTTCTATGAATTGCCATTAAAGAAATTTGAAAGCCATTGATCTATGGAATCTAGTTATAGGTATAAACATGCTGCTGCTGCTGCTAAGTTGAGTCAGTCGTGTCCGACTCTGTGTGACCCCATAGACGGCAGCCCGCCAGGCTCCGCCGTCCCTGGGATTCTTCAGGCAAGAACACTGGAGTGGGTTGCCATTTCCTTCTCCAATGCATGAAAGTGAAACGTGAAAGTGAAGTCGCTCAGTCGTGTCTGACTCTTAGCGACCCCATGGACTGTAGCCCACCAGGCTCCTCCATTCATGGGATTCTCCAGGCAAGAGTACTGGAGTGGGGTGCCATTGCCTTCTCCGATAAACATGCTACTGACCCACTATGGTGAAAATTTGAGCAATTGGTTTAACATCTCAGTGCCTGTTTCCTCAATTATAGATTCAGTTCAATTAATATTCATTTCACTCCTAAATACTGGGAAGTATGTTTTTTAAGTAATCAAGAAAAAATCCTTAAACTGTTCTGAGTTCATTAAGTAAAGCATATGCTTTTCTTACATTGTACATAATTTGTATTCTCCTGGTGAGTATTCGCAAGCATGTTATTCCATCAGGTTATTGCTACAATGTTGCTGCTGACTTTCTGACTTACTTCCTTCAGAGGTAAAAACAAAAACCCCATGTATGGATGAGAGTCAGCTGGTATAGCAACAAAGTTGCCCCCACAGAGACACATTTAGTTATCTATTCCCACATAACAAACTTCCCCCAAAATTTAGTGGTTTAAAAGAACGCGCTTTTATTATGTCTCTTGGTTTTGTGGGTCAGGAATTCAGGCAGGGCTGGACTGAGCAGTCCGTCTGCCCTACGAGGGCTTTACTGGGGTCCTTCTGTGCTGTCGGCTGAGACTGAGCTAATCTGGAGAGAACACAGTGGTTCACTCTCTCATATGGCAAATTGGTGGAACACCTCTCCATGTGGGACCTGGAAAGCATGACAGACCCTACCCTAATTCAAGGGGAGGGATGAAGACCCCACTTCTCAGAGAATGTGTGGCCATTTCCATCATGCTACACCCTCCAAATCCTATATCCATCCAGCACTGCACTCTTAGCAGAGATTAAGTGACATGACACACGCAATACCTAGAACTCACCTTGACTGAAAGGTGCGGCCACATTAACTTGCAGTTAATTCTCTGGCAAGAGAATAGCAGAGATACCACATCCCTCCACTTTGGAGTGTAAGTGAGCTCCCTGACAGCAGCTAAGGTGGTTGATAGTAGAAAGAGTATCAGTTATTGGGTTTTAAAAGCTGGGCAGTTGCTCCAAAAAGATACAAAAGAATGGCCAAACTCAGAAGCAGGCATGGAAGAAAGAACATGGTTAAGGACATCCTGGAAGATCCACAATCTGAGAAGTGTTTACATATTACTGTATATAAGAGAGAACAATTTTAGTTGCATCTGATTAACTATATTCAGAATAATAAAAATAAAGGAAACAGTAACTTTTTCCCACTAAATGTGCCCATAGGCTAAGTGTTCCCAATATTTATGTATTTAAAAACACACACACACACATTTGAAATGGAGGTTCCCAGACCCTGTCTCCAGAACCTTTGTATCATGGATTCTTGGTAAAGGCCAGAAATCTGGTCCATAACAGATACTCCAGCTGGTTCAATAGAAATGGTCAAGGAAAACATTTTGAGAACCTCGGCTGAAGGCAACCCGTCTACTTCATCCACCGCTATCAGTGAAGAGCAGAGAGCATCCTTTATATGAGTCTCAAAGAGGAAGGAGGCCCTGGGTTCAGAGAAGGAGAGCTGTTTTGAAGTCCTGTCCTTTGCTTCGTGATGCCAAGAGCTACATCTCAGCACAGTTATTTCCCCACCACCCTCAGAACACTCAAAGGAAGGTATTTCTTTCATAGAAGCATCAGGCCCCTCAAAAAAAAAATTACTAAAGGTGAAGGTAGGAACAGACATCCGATAGCAGTAGATCTCAGAGACCCTGATATCCTAAAGTCATACTTGTAATGCTGTTCCCACACCCACACACATAAGCAAACAGCCTTCATATTTGGAAGAGAAAAAAAGAGGTCATTCTTTGTTTTGATCAGCTTTAGAAGCAAAGGATCTTCCCAGAGCTGATCCCCAAAGTAAGGCAATCAAGAACGGATGCTGAGAATCTTAATATCTGATTTTTTAAAAATAAAAGCCTTTCCTTTCCCATTTCACCTGGCAGTGTCTTGTTCTACCAGCATGGGTGTACAGTGTAAGTGTACAGCTGTCCCCCTCAAAATGGCATCATTTTGAGGGGGACAAGCTGGGTGAACATGTAAGGTTTCACACCATAAAATCCTATAGGGCCTGTGCAGGTTAGAATGTTGTTGACACTGATATGAGTTTGCATCAGCATAGACTGAGGGGAGAAGAGAGAAATGGAGTGTGCCCAATAGTCTTCAGACCTATTATGTACCCAGACATGGTCCTACGGGATGTGTAGTTCTCTTGCTCATGGTGATCATTCAAATATATGTATGTCATTATCATTACAATCAGCCAAGAGGCTTCTGCTAACTAATGATGCCCAGATTTGGGTCCCAGAGGAGCCATGGGCATATGGAGATTGATTTTTTTCTGCCAAAACCTTATTCAGAAAGTCACTTGTTTAGGTGGTAATGTGTGAACAGCTCAATTAATAGAATTATTCATTATTACCAAGAATTTGCCCATTATAAAAAGAAAGCAGTAGTCTAAAAAGATCAAGGGAGGGACTTCCCTTGCAGTCCAGTGGTTAGGACTTCACCTCCCAAGGCAGAGGGTGCAAGTTCAATCCCGGGTTTGGGAGCTAATATCCCATATGCCTCAGGGCCAAAAAAACAAAACCAAAACAAAAGTGATATTGTAAAAAATTAAATAAAGACTTAAAAATGGCCCACATCAAGCAAAAGTCTTTTAATAAAACAAAATGGTAAAGGGAACAGTCTTCTAGCATCACAGCATAATGTGCCATGGATCTGTAGCAACAGAAAGTAACTGCATGAGGGCCAGATTTTGTACTTACCAGTGGTCAAGCTTTGAAGATACCCCAGTTGGCAAGGGCAAGCCACTGTTCAACTCTGAATAGCACTTTATAAAAGACAAAAAAGCACATAATACCAAGTTTCTTCTCTACACTGATAGTTCAGAAAAACAGTATAACATACCTGCACTTTACAGTTCAGGGAGTCTCATGACGACTGGCCAGCAAATTAGCAAGTTATTTGGCAACCCACACTGAAGTGACGGTCTTCTTCGCCACAGGCATAAGTATATTATAAACATAAATCCTGTCTGACCAATGTAGGAAGAGCCTAGAGTTTGCAGCAAGTTAAGCCATTTGCTTCGGGCAGAAAACACCTAGTGCATCCAAATCAGATAGACGTCAATCCATTTTCCCTTAAGAAAGCCAAGTCCACAGCACTCCTGAAAACCTCTTTCTACTGCCTTTCTCTCCCTCATTGAGGAAGGAAGGACAGTCTGCAGCTATAATAGGTAACCCCATATACATCAGGGAACTGATGTTTAATACCTCTCCTTTTATTTGACATTTCCATTTACTTGTCTCACAACCACTCTTACACAGCCTTTAAATCACTTTCCCTTTACTTCTACTATCTTCCTAGGTTTTCCCCAAGTAACTATAGCCCACCTCCTTTAATACAGAGACTGGAGCTGCAAGGGATGATATGGATCATGTATTCTAACAAACACATTTATAGATGAGAAAACCAAGGTCCCATCTATTAGGTACTTTATGGAATTTGATAACTGAAGTCATAGATAAAACTCTCAAAGGCGTCTCTGTGGCTCCTCTGGCCTCTCTGGAGTTTCTGCCTCGGTTCAGTTACAGAATTCATCTCAGAGACCATTCTGACAGTGAGAATCTTAGCATCTGCAAATTCAGTGATTTCTTTTTTTTAAGTTCAAAGCTTTCTCTTAAGCACAGCACATGACGTCATCTTGTTCTAACAGCATGGGTGCAGACTTGTGTTCCTCTCAAAAACCCGTGGCAAGGAGTTCAGCACCATAAATCACGTCTCTGTGAAAGCCCTGTGACCCCCACACCCTGGCTGCACACAGACTAGGTGACGTGTTCCAAAAGGGCTGCCCACAAAGTTTCTTCGAAAACGAGATTTGATGAAGACAAAGGAATATAGTTAATGGTGACCCTCTCTAAATGTCTATGTCAGAGATATGACTTCTCCCATTAACATAGTTTTTTAAAAACCTCACTTTCTTGAATTAAATTACATTGTATAGTTTCTCTTCTGTATTGTATATTAGAATGGAACATAAACACAGCAGTTCAAAGAAAGTTCCTAAACCAGAGAATTTAGTATTGTATGAGAGATACTTATAGTCACATGCATTTCCATGTAACCCCAAATTTAATGATGCCTTTAAGAACAGGGTACCATGTTCAGAACTATGCATATATGTCAATAAAAAAGAAAATATGTATTTAATCAAATACTGTCCATACACTGATCTCAGATGATCAATACCTTAAAGCAAAGGGTCTAACATCAATTTATTATATCCTATTTCATCTACTTATTTTACATTTTAAGTGAAATTCTCTAGAGAACATCCATAAATGGAGATATCTGTATGCCTACAGCAGGAAAATGCCTCAGTTTAGTCACTCAGTCATGTCCGACTCTTTGGGACCCCATGAATCGCAGCACGCCAGGCCTCCCTGTCCATCATCAACTCCCAGAGTTCACTCAGACTCATGTCCATTGAGTCAGTGATGCCATCCAGCCATCTCATCCTCTGTCGTCCCCTTCTCCTCCTGCCCCCAATCCCTCCCAGCATCAGAGTCTTTTCCAATGAGTCAACTCTTCCCATGAGGTGGCCAAAGTACTGGAGTTTCAGCTTTAGCATCATTCCTTCCAAAGAACACCCGGGACTGATCTCCTTTAGAATGGACTGGTTGGACCTCCTTGCAGTCCAAGGGACTCTCTCAAGAGTCTTCTCCAACACCACAGTTCAAAAGCATCAATTCTTTGGTGCTTAGCTTAATGCCTACTCATATGGAAAAAAATTTTTAACATTTCTACCTCACCTGGAGTAATTGCAATGGCTTTGGGAAAGGAAACACTAACCAAGTTAATGTGACCAATTTGATGGATAATACACACTTTGATTGAAGAAATTTTGTGCCCAGGCTCAGCTCTAGGCACTGTGGTCATGGATGAAACAAACTGTATACCCATGATGCTTGTGTTCTCATCAGGCAAGGTGGGGCACAGAGAAACCAATACTCCACAATAACTCAGGTGTTGGTTGATAAGCAACGTGTAGAAAATAATAGGGAACACAGGCAAATAAGGCAGATGGGGAAGAGAATGCGTTACTATTTTTATAAAATGGGAGGAAGTGATAAGGTGACACTGAGCAGAGTCATGAAGGAAATGAAAGGGAGTTATGCTGATATCTGGGGAAACGACATTCCACACATGGGAAACGGCACGTGCAAAGGGCCAAAGAGGCAATGAGCCTATAGGTAAATGGTGAAAGGGAGAGGAGATGAGGACAAAGATGGAGCAGATCCTTTAGGACTCTGGAGGTCATTCATTGTAAGGACTTTTACTTTTCTACTGAAAGAACTGGGAAAACACTCGAAGGGTTTCATCAGAAGTGGCAAGACCCAACTTGAAAAGCATTGTTTTGGCTGTGTGGGCAGAATATAAGACAGGGAGCAGGCAGAGACCTACCTCATTCAGCAGGCTGCTGCCTAGCCCAGATGATGGCTTAAATCAGGGTGGTAGCAATGGAAGCCAATACCGTGAGCAGATGCTGGGGATAACTGGAAGACGAGGCTATCAGCATCAGCTTCACAAGAAAGAAGGACTAATACCTGATATTACTTCATTAGAGTTTAACACTTCCAGCTTTTGACTTGGATCCCTAGATGTAGTAGCACTTACAGCTCCTATTCGTTGTTTGAATTAATTGTTTTAAGTGAGTTTCTGATCTTAGCCTGAGAACACATTTGGATAGAAAAGAGGAAAAACAGATGTTTAGCAACTAAGAAGAGGGGAGAAGAACAAAAAGTAAGTAGAACAGTACAAAAACTTCTTGAGTATTTTTATTTAGAGATT
This sequence comes from Bos indicus x Bos taurus, assembly GCF_003369695.1. Lineage (NCBI taxonomy): Eukaryota > Metazoa > Chordata > Mammalia > Artiodactyla > Bovidae > Bos > Bos indicus x Bos taurus. The sequence goes on from NC_040079.1 coordinate 86,084,469, forward strand.
ATTGTGCATCCAACTTTGGTATTTCTTGGGGGAGGGAAGAGAAGATAAAGGAACATAATTGGAAAGAAAACATGACAGCATTATGTGGCAAAATGGACTGAGGTATTAAGTTGAAGATCAAGTGGAATTTCTGTTGATAAGGTAATTAAGTTGTATCATGGGTTCTATTTTCTCTTTCCATGAATCTTGTCTCATAAGAAATCAATCACTAAATGAAGCAATCTTTGCTTTCTTAAGTTCTAATTCCACATTTGGAAACTAACTCTTGAGTTTATAGAAAATAATTTCCTCTTCAAACTACTGGTAACAGTTGAAGACATTTTGGTCATAAAGGGAAAATTAAATTATTGATAATGGATTCTCTGTCTCCTACTGAGAAATCTCAACATAGCAAGGCTACCAAATGGTTGGCTAGCAGTGTCACATCTGCCCAGACAGCATTATCAGCACATGCACTTCTTTTGAAATGGGACCAAGGGGCCCTAGCACAAGTAAATTAAGGTGAAGAGTAAACCAGAAACAGGTCCAATAACAAAGCAGGAGGACAAGGCAACAGACAGTGGATGGAAACCGTATTCCATGACCATAGCAGTAAAATCTCTAAACAAGCAGACACACTGGGAGAAATTATTCGGGGTCACTGGGAGCAAGGAAATGGAACAGATGGAAGCAGACTGGAATGTCTGTTCTGTTTAAATGTTTATTTTTTTCTAAGTCTGATGTATTACACACAGTAACACACTGATTCTCAGGAATCAAGTCTCAGCCACTGAACTGACTAACAGACTTGGCATCCGTAAGAATCTATTGAATAAATATGTTTAGCATTGATTGGGAGCCCAGTTACTCAGAAAAATTGGGTCATTTTCTCCAAAGCCTGGCCAGTCTCTGCATTACTGATACAAGAAAAATGGATTTCATGTTGCTAGACAAAGCTGCCACTTGGCTGCATTGATCTCTAAAGCTTCACCAACGTTTGTGAAGCAAAACATGCCTTTTGATGGACGTGAATGGTCCTTTTGTGGTCAGCTGTGGAACTTATTAGGTCTTTTTCAGCTCTCTTCAGTTTTCACTTTAAATAGCAAAAAGTACCATGTTAACCTAGAGTAACAGCTGCTACTCACCCCCACTCCCAGGAAAGCCAAAAATAAGCCTGCACACTTATTTTTGACAGAAAGGACAATTATAGAAATCTGCATAACCACACTTAATAAAATAGGCTAAACTTATGCCATCAAAACTCTTGTGAGAATTTCATTCGAATCATAGAAAAGCTCATCACAAACACACACACGCGAATGGCAGTACTTTCCTCTCCACACATTTTACTACCTCGGGGAATAACAGATGGGCTAATACAGGAGGCATATGTAAAATATTTATGAAAGGCAAAGTAATTGTGATGGTAAACTCATAAAACAGTAATTTCTTCTGGTATATTCAGCAGCATGTACAAAAATGAGAATATCTTTTACATAATAAAAAATGCCCTGACAAAAGCTACAGATGAAACAGTAAAAGAAAAGCAGAAAAATACAAGTTACAATCCCCTCTGATACACCGAAGTGTTTAGGAAAAAAATAAAACTGCAGTGTCTTGTGGGGGTTTTTGCTGTTGTTCCTTGCGAGAAGACCTTGAATTTGCACCATATTCCTCTCAAATAGTTTAGACACTCTATCATAGGGTGTTCCCTTTAAAGTCCCTATGAAGCAGGTGGATAATTTCAGGCTACTCTGTAACGTTCCATGATGGCGTTCACATGGTGTTTGGCAGAAGATCATGTGACACTAATAGTTTGAGAATTTTCCACGTGCCTACCTTTGCAGCCCATGTACTTCTTACCTACATGGTCAAAATATACCCGATTTTTAAGAAGTCATACGTGCACACTTAAGATAGCAATCATCAAATTCCACAATAGTATGGGGAACACTGGAGTAGGTTTCTGATACCATCTTTAGAAATGCAGGTAGAAGGGATTAGACGAGTTCAAGGTGGACAGCAAGGAGCACTAACACACTAATCCCTGGTTATGCTAGACGTACCCCCATGACACATCATTGCTTTTCAATCTCTGAAAATGAAAATCCTGCACAGAAATAATAAAACTTGATCCTGGAAAAGATGAAGAGCTTAGTCAAAATGTCAAAGGCAGAACTGCTGTGGAATGCTCACAGCCCAGCCAGTTCTCTGCAAGCACAGTTGATGCCACTATGCAACTTAAGAAGGAGAAAGGCCAACTCGTTCCAAAATAAGGCCGCTCACAAGCCTTACATTTGCTGTCATTTCTTCAGGATAATAAATTATTTCCCCTGTTTAAATTTCCATCAGCTCTACCGTTGTTTGAAAGGCAACCATTCATACAATCATTCAAAAAGGTATTTATACAGTGTCTGTTCCATGACCAGCAAGATGAATAAAATAATGAAAACGACAAACAGAGCCCCAGCATACTTTCTAGTCAAGAGTGTAAGACTTAAGATGCTAAGGGGGGAAAAAGGCAGGGGAAAAATTCAGTTTAAGATTGGGTAACATGACAGAGAGTAACTGGTTGATTACTTTAGACTAGATGGGGGATGATAGCCTTTTCCAGAGGATGACATTTCACATGTGGATGACAAGAAGGAGCCAGATATGTGATTAAGAGAGGAAATAATATTCCTGGTAGAAGCAACAGCTATTTCAAAAGGCCAGAAATTGAGAAACAGATATTCTGTATTAGAGAACAAAATCAAAAGGGGATGGGGGTTGGGGGAGGAGAGAATTAGATGAATTCAGAAAGCTAAGCAGTGTCTAAATCATGCTGAGATTTATAAACCAGAGTTAGGAGAGCACAGAGAAGCCATGGGAGGTGTGTACGTTGGTGACTTACACTTACAAATACGCTGGCTGCTGCAGAGAAAAAGCACTGCAGGGGAAGCAAGGATGGACACAGATAGCCCAGTGGTGCGGCTGTTACAGTGGCCAAGAGAGAGAGAATGCTGGCCTGGCCCAGGGCACTGGATGCAGACAGACAAGTAGCTGGAGGTAGAGACACAGTCGATTGGACCTGATGATAGGTTTGACGTGGGAGGAGAGAGAAAAAAGGGAAATGTAAATGTTAGACTTTTGGTTTGGCTAACTGGCCAGATGGTGAGACCGTTCACTGAGTAAAGGAAGACTAAACAGGGACAGGTCAAGAAATCAAAATTATGTGTTGGCCACTTGATTCTGAAATGTCTATTAAACAGCCACATGGAGATGCCAAGTAGACAGGTGGACACAAGAAGCTGTCGAGAAAGTACACACTGAGTGGCTAGGAGCACTCCCCTGGGCTTCCAGTGAACTGTGGTTTGAACTTCATTTCACCTTGTTCTTTCTCTTGCCTTACCTAGCTTTGATGAAGCAAGAATCAGAAAAAGTATATGAAGAAGCTTTGCAAAGAATAAATTGATGCCGTCATATTTGTAATTATTATCACGTATCACCTTCCATCAAATATTTATCTGGTGCACACTGTGTCTTCACCATGGAAGTTTCAGGAAATGTAGATTTTGCCGTCCCTGTCCCCCAGGATACTGTAGCTTCTAGTGGGCTCACATGGTAAAGAAAAGTGAGCCTCATTCTAAAAAGGATAAAGGGAATAATCTCCAAAAGAGTTAGCACGTCACATGACTCCTCTGTAACCTTAGGCAGCCGCACAGACTTGCCTTTCTTATTTTCTCACACACCAAGACAAATAGCACAGAATTGAGAGGCTGGAGTTTCCCTAGCAGGGTGTCTGCTTGAAACACTTCTGGTGCTCCAACTATGGTGAATGTTCCCACACTGAATGCCACATATTAGCAAATTTCACAATTAGCTTCTCCTTCATGTTTAAAGACATTCCTATGAAAAATGCAGTTTCATGCGGCAAGAATATTTCCACTATGATAGTGAACATGAGGAGAAGGCACTGGCAACCCACTCCAGTGCCTGGAGAATCCCAGGGATGGGGGAGCCTGGTGGGCTGCCGTCTGTGGGGTCGCACAGAGTCAGACACGACTGAAGTGACTTAGCAGCAGCAGCAGCAGTGAACATGAAAACTTTAACATGAAGTTAGTTTATTTGATTATTAACTGAGAGAGCTATGTCTTTAAAGAATGGGACAGCTAACTGGGCAGCTTGACCTGGGCTGTGGTCAGGTAGCCAAGGAGATCAGCTCCTCTAGGTCAGAGCACGCCAGATGGACAGACCAAGAACAGGATGTCAGCAGTTCCAAAAGGTAATGTGAGGCCATGGCTAACTGATTCTCTTGGCCATGCTGTTTGATCCCATGGAGGATGGGGGGACTTGCTTTTGTTCTCATTCGATAAAAGGAAAAAGCTTTCAGGGAGACATGAATATAACTTAGCTGTCTTTATATCTCTCTCTCACACACACAAAAAATGTTCAAAACAAGGTCAGCTAGGAATTTCATCTAGGAAAATGATGACCCATAAAAAGAATGAATATTTGTATCCATATTATACTCACACCCTGACACGGTCATCACTATTGTCACTAATGAGAGCATCATCCCTTTGAAATGCCTTTCTTTCTGCAAACTATTATGAAATTGAAGTTCTTACAACTCAGCTCTCACTAGAATTATCACTGAGGTTATCCACTTGAAGAATGAAAACACATGAAACCATTCTCAAAGGCAGTGGGTTCACAGATGACTCTTGGGTCTACAGAGTCATCCTGTCCATAGAGAACAAAATTAATTAAGGTATTGAAAATAATTAATTTAACAATCTAAGTAAATTGCCATGAGTATTCAATTTTATGCACTGTATTTTAACCAGTTTGGAAATTACCAAAGTTAATTTTAAACCCACAAGTGACTTCTTTCAACAGTGATTATGCTTATCAACTCTTTCCAAGAGGTATGACATTAGTGAGCGACTAATCTGATCTGATCTGATGACATTAGTGGAGGTAAGATCTGGGATACACACTAATTTTGTGCAGAGCACATTTTGAAACTTGACCTGCTGCAGCATTAAATCACCTAGCATTTTCTAAAGCCAAGTTAAAATGAGTTTTCCACTTAATTTTAACTAGTATCTAGAATTATCCATGCCAGTATCTCTATGGCCCCCTTGACTAATGCAGAATTTTCTGTCCTGCTCTGTTTTCCAGCCTCTGCCAGCACATACATGCCGACGGTGTGCAACGGCCGGGAAGTCCTCGACTCCACCACCTCATCTCTGTGATTGTGAATTGCAGTTCAGTTGTCGTGTTTTTAGGATATTAGATGAAAGTGCTCATGTGCAGCTCCAGAATGTGGAAACAGCAAAAGAATACCCCTAGTACCTTTTTTTAGAAACAGTACAATAAATTATTTTTAAGGACTGTACAGTATATAGTGATGTGCTAGAACTTTTTAGACTGATTTTAGTGATTATTAATGATTCCTTAGAACCTGGAAATAACCCATTGTTTACAGAGCTGAGCACTGGTGACAGGGTCTGACAGGGTCAGTCTGTTAGAAAATATGGTGGCAATATTAGATAACCTTTTTTCCTATGAAGTTTTTTGTAGGCCCTTGTTGTAACTAATTTAGGATGAGTTTCTATGTTGTATATTAAAGTTACATTATGTGTAACAGATTGTTTTTCTCAGCACAAAATCAAAAGCATCTGTATTAATGTAAAGATACTGAGAATAAAACCTTCAAGGTTTTCCAGCATGGTGGATAATGGCCTTGTTCTTATTTAATCATTTCAGTTAATTTGACTATGTTGATTTAGACCATTTCTATTTTATTGTTGGAGGAAATTATCTAACTATGCTTCTCTTTACATCTGTTAATAGATACACTGAACACAAGTTTTACCCTGTAAGAGAATTGTAAGCATGTCTAGACTTCTTCGCAGATCTTTGCAGATAACATGATCAGAATTTGACTGATGACACCATAAATATCAGGTTATTACAGTGGCCAGACAATAATACCCTTATTGGTTTCTTTAAGCCACATGTGCAATGCAGCCCAGAATTTGCCCAAATAGGTCTCTGAGGTGAGGAGAGAGTTCTTCCATTCCTGTATTCCTCTGAATACCAAAACTGACCTGTCAGGGAAGGTTTGATGGCTCTCATTTCCCAAAACCACCTAAATTTTTAGCAAGGAGCCTGGAAAAGCATCTTATTCCATTGGAAAATCACTCTGGTGGTTCACAGCTGAATGAGGCAATGAAAATGCAGGATATCTTCTTTTCCAAAGTCCCAAGAACAATGTTTAGGAGCACACAGACTTGTCACTAAACTTGAATATTTTACTAACTTAAATAAAGGAGCACACAGGGAAAGCACGGATAAGCTAAAATGGGGTCATTCTTACCAGTACTGTCCTATTTCTCCTGATAAGTCCTTGAGTAATAAATCATTTATTAATGTAGAAAAATCACTGAGAATCTAACTATCTGCTAGGTCCTGCACCAGATACCATGGACAGAGCATGTATTCATTTCCTGTAACTAATCTGACAACTTAACATGAACTCAGTGGCTTAAAACAACAAAAATTGACTCTGCACAGCTGCACCTTATTGGCTATGGGGAGAATCTGTCCCATTCCTCTTCTAATTTCTGGTGGCAGTCAGCTTCTTGAAATTATATCACTCCAATCTCTGCAGCCGTCTTCATGTCACATTCTCCTCTGTGTGTCTCTTATGAGGACACTTCTCACTGGATTTAGGGTACACCTGGATAATGCAGGATGATCTTATCTCAAGATCCTTAATTGCATCTGCTAAGGCCCTTTTTTGAAATGAAGTAACATTAGGATGTGTAACTTCTAGGGGGCCATGCTTCAACTCATGACAGGGAAAAAGAGGATTACCAAGTACTTGCCTTTAAGAAGCATCAAGACTGGAAAATATGCTAATGAGGAGACTGCCACTGAGGGAGACAGTGAGAGGAAGGAAGAGGAGGCTATGAGGGACCCACAGGCTAAATAACCAGGGCCTAGATAATCAAGACTGATACTATTTTTAAAATATCCAGAAATAATGAGTAGGTGCATGAAAGCCAACATGACTGGCCTTGAAGGAAATAAACTGAGGAGTCCCATGTTAGCAATTCTCTTCCTCCTTCTGGATGCCTTTGAAGCGGCACCCTCATCAATGCGTCCAAAACTCACCAGATGCTTAAAGACAACAGTGCAAAACAGTCTCTAAATTCTCAAAGAACATGGATGGGAGGGGGTGGGTGTGGCAGATTGGGTAACAGTAGTTGTCAAAAAAGACACTAGATGTCAAAAAAGAACTCTGTTGTGACTGAAACTGGCAGGAGTGCTAGATAGGTGTGCTCAGAATGAGTACCTGCTCAAAATCAAGGCTGAGGCAAGGCTGATGGCAGAGAAAATAAACTCAGTCCACTGATGGGATTTGACAGGCCGAGCAAGGCAATATCAGGTGAGTTGTTCAGAGACACTGCTGATGCCTAAAACAATCAAATTGATCTTGGATCTTCTTAAACAAGACAATTAGGTTGTGGGTGACTCCTGAGTGGGTGTTTCTGAGGACAGGTTTTGATCTGTGGTCACTGTATTTCACTCCCTGTCTTTACACTGAAAGTGCATTGACTGACAGCTCTCATCTTTTTTCTTCCCTGCCATGAACCGTGTTTCCTATTCAAATGCACACACCCTAACATGTGATCCCTAGAAGTAATTTTTTAAAGAGCATTCAGCATATGTATGGAAAATAGCAACTATAAAATCCTTTTTACATGAGCCATTTCAAACCAATAGGTTTTGGATTGATTTTTTTTTTAACTCCAGTAACAACATTTCATTCTCTCAGAATATAAAACTTGCTAAGCTGATCCATCTTTGCAAAAACATCCTGAATGCAAGGAACTCAAGCAGAATGATGTATCCCACTCATAAAAAAAAACATACCAGAGCCTCACGATATGGTTAATTTTTGTTGGATTCCTGAGTGTTTACAGCTTTTGAAATTCTCTGTGTCCTCTCTAGTTTAAATACTAATGTTTACTTGCCCACTCAGATTTCTCACAGTAACATAAAAATGTCCCATTTTCAAATTGTGAGGCAAGCTGGTTTGCAGATCACACAGAGGACAAATTAAGAGAGTGGCTGAGAAAGGAGGTAATTCAGCCAGTGTCTTTGCAGACTTCAACCCCACAGTTCCTCTCAGCTAGCCCCCTGCTTTATCCATGTAGCCACCATGATAGTTTGGGGTGTCAGAGCTCTGTGGCAAAAGGCCACAGAGAAGCAAAAATAAAATGAGGTGCCAGGAAGATGGAACATCAGTACAAATCAAAACCTTCACAGTCCTAATAAGGCCCAAACCCACGAATAAGGCAATTATCACTCCTGCACTGTGAAAGAAAGTTTAGATTTGCATCATTCCCACTGGTTGGACTCATTAATTTAACCCAAGCAATGGTCATTTGAAATCTGTTGATGGCTTGGATGGAAACCCTTAGATGGTTAGCTAAGATAAAAGGAATATTACTCCCTTCAAAACCAAATTTACCAATATCCACAAGCTGTTTATTTAGTATTCTTCATCCAGGAGTCTTTATTAATAAGATGAGGAAAATTCCAGCAAATGAAAAGCCTAACTGGGATATTTTGCTCAAGGCAATTGGAGGTCTGTTTCTTGAGCCACCAGTCATTAAAGGAATCCTAAGTGTCCTTTGCAGTTCAGTCAGTCTTAAAATAGGATTTGGTAAATACGTGTGGACTGAGGTGTACGTGGCCTGAATACATGCAATGGATGCTCCAGTGCTGCCAGGGAACCCTATCCAGCACCAGAGCTCATGAATCTAGGCTGACACTACTTTCATACATCAATATATGTTACTTCCAAATAGTTAATTGAAATAAATCTGTCAAAGAGATTGAATATTATCTCCAAATCTAGTTACCTTAGCAATAAATGTTATAGAAATCACAATGAGGAAAGGCTTTTAAATCAATCTTACTGGTTGACTTTGAACCAATTCACTTGTTTTATCATTTCCTAATCAATATCTACAATCAAGTCCCAGAACTATAAAAGGAACTCAGAAGAGTATCTGGCTTTGTCTTTGGTGAGTGATTAAATCACCAAGGGAAGGTAATGCGCTATTTTTTTCTTGATCATCTCTAGAGACTTGAGAAACTTTGAAGGTGTAAACTCCTAAAGGGCAAAGAATCTGTGGAAATAAGTTATTCCAAATAGTTTTGCCTGTGGGTTGTAGTGATGGAAAACAATGGTCAGCAAGCCACAGCCCACAGGTCAAATCCTAGCCTAGCATCTGTTTTTATAAAATCTGTGAGCTAAGAATGCTTCTACATTTTTAAATAATTGGAGAAACAATACCAAAAGTATTATTTCATGACAAGTAAAATTGAAATGAACTCAAATTTCCATGTACATCAAGTTTTATCAGAATGTAGCCATACCCATTTGTGTATAGACTATCTGTGGCTGCTTTCATGCTATAAGGGCAGAGCTGAAACAGAGACCACATGGGCTGAAAAGCTGAAAATACTACCTGACCCTTTACAGAAAAAGACTGCTGATCTAGACAACTGCAATGGTAATATCCATCAATAGCAATTGTAATAGTAATATCAATTAATTTTCAATTATTTGTCCCCATCTTTTACTTCATTTATGATTCTAAAATGAACTCATCTGAAAACATTAAACCAAAATAAAATTCAGCAAAAGTGTAATTTCTGGCCGTTTACTATGAAGGTGAACTCCATTTTAGTGTCCAAAGAAGAAGTCAGGTGATGGTATTTTTTTAGGTTTATCCTCCTTGAGTCCTTTTCTTAGAGCAATCTTAATTTAGAACTTGGTCATGTAAACCTTAGATAATGTTCATGGTCACTAGGAAATAGATGTGAGGATATATAAATCCTCTGAAGAAGTTCTACTCTACCTATCTTTATAAATGTGAACAATACACTGCCAATGAAATCAACTTCCCACCCCAGCTCTCAGGAAATTTACATTCATGAGGAAGAGAGAAATGATCTGCATATTAGCCTCCCATCAGGAATGACCATGAGTCACAGGAAGTAGCTCTACTGACAGATGTCAGATGACAGTTGACCAGATTTGTCTTGAACTACCCCAGAGGGTAAATGACTAGACACAGGTAATCCTTCCACATAACCATTTAAATCACCTTTTCTCTCCTTGGGAAGAAAATAATGACAAAAATCTACACAAAAATACTGTGAAACATTTTTAATCCTGAAAAGGACTTGATTACTAGTGATCAAAGAGGGGAAAAGTCAATAAAAATAAAGTTCAATCTTTTAAATCAAGTGAATACAAATCAAATAGCTCAACATTGTTAAATGATATGATATGGTTTATCCATGGAAGATATGGTCTCATTCAGTGGAAAACTGATTTAAATATGTTTTGACAGAGTGCTAAAAGATTTTATAGGTGATAGCTGACTTAATGGAGTATTTAAGGCTTCACAACTGCCTTTTAGAAAAATAACAAATAGCTTCTTCTACCACCTAGAAGGGAAAAGTTTTAACAAATGTCAATTAAAAGTCAGAAATGTGATTGTTTATGCCTTTCAACATTACACTGAGCTTTGCAAAGGCAAGACATAAAGTAAGTTTTATAGCCAGAATTCGTCTGAATATCTTCCTCATAATATACCTTCTGTCATACTTCTTCAGTGGTTGAAATAAAATGACAATCCACTGGGATCCAAATGAAAAAGTCAGCTCTTTCCAAAGATGGGACTGAGCTGCCAAAATCTATTTAATATCTAAAATAAGAAATAAAATAAATAAAATTTTCAATACCAACTATATTTTCTGAGAGTTCATTAAAATTTAAGGCATTTTTGACATGTCAGAGATTTTAGTCCAGTGACAAGAGAAGAAAGACGCTATCTGTGAGCAAATCCCAATTATCTCTATGGCTTAGAACATACATGCTGAACACAGCAAAAATGAAGACAGAGGTGGCAGGTGACCATGTGGAAACTTCCTGACTCTGTCCAGTCTGCACAACTTTGCCAGGGCTCCTGTGAAAGGGTGTATTTCAAGTGTATTTTTATTCTTTTGTTTAATTTTTGATCATAATGGGGAATGGCTCACCAGCAGTGATGGCAGGATAAAAAGGAGCAATGTCAAAATAATTTCATTATAATAAAATGTAAGAAATTAAATGTAGAAAAGGTTTATGTAATGCAATATCCTCTGTGAATTTCACAAAAAACAACAAAGCCCACCTCACTTATACTCACGAATCTAACAGTAGTGACATACACAAAACAAACATTCATTCAACAGTAACACAATGGTCCACTGTTTTACCCACCAGTGAAATAAATTCAAGTATTTATTTTTCCTTCATTGGCCACAAAACTAAGGATGACCTGCTGAATCAAAAATTACAAGGCATACCTCATTGACAGACTGGGGGCAAAACATTTAACAAACTTGTCCCTGTGCCCTACCTCACTGGCCAATTACCAATCTTTTTAAAACTCTGGATTAAAACCTATAAAGATCACTGTTTATTGAAAACAAACAAGATCACCTTAGATTATATATGGTCAGGAAACTCCCCTCTTTCCTAGTTTTAAAACAAGTTTTACACAAAATTGGTCATACCCAGCTTCGTTCAAACTTCTTTCGACAAATATTCAATTCCTGCTAATATCAGTATAACCTGTCCATTAGAGAAAATACCACAATTATCTGGATCATTTTTTCATAAGAGCAACAATACTTATTTCATAGCTGCTTATGGTACGACAACATTCTTATTTTGAATACAGATATATGCAATATTCTAAAATTGAATTTCTAAGTAACTTAAAAAGAAAACTTCCATGGAAGTAATAATCCTTACGGCCTAGCATGTAACCTTTGATGCTTGACACAGGGCAAATGTACCCACTGCCATTTTGGGGAGGCCATAAATTATCCCAGTAGCTCTGTACAGTTATCTGTACTGATACACAAGCCATCCCACTTTTTTCTCACGATTTTGCAAGTGATTTGATAAAAAAGCTTTCCTATTCATTCTAAATTATACTTCAAGTATTACATAAATTGTTTCAAGCCATTTGACTTCTGTGATAGTGTCAGCTTGTTTTTATTAGGGGAAAGTCTAAGCTTCTCTTTGCCTTTATATATATATATATATATTTTTTTTTTTTTTTTAAGAATCCCATTTCTTAAAAAGCCCTTCTTACCAGTTCCAACAAGGATGGAATTTCAAAGGCGATTATAAGTTTAGATAACCCAAACACATGCTGACTCTTCATTAAGAATTACTGCTTACTTAAGGCTCCTGAAATCAAGAAGGATACCCTATGGAAAAATGAAAAATCTATTGTCTTTCTTTGTTCATCATTTTTAATAGAAAACATGTTTAAAGGTCAGTCAGGAAAATAAATAATGGGAAAAATAACTGTACCTTAAAAAATTTTTCAAATCTTCCCCAAAATATAAACAAAGAAAAGACATACATGGGATCACAATGCATATGCTCACATTAGCCCTCCAAACACACTTTTTATATAGAATTTATAAAGAAGAAAAATTACCCATTAATTATATGGCATGCATCAGCAGTGCACTGGTGGGCTTAACCTTGGTTTTGAGTTATGTGTATATACAGATAAATCTCTTCCTGAGTTGAGCTTCATCTTCAGTTGAGACTCAAACCATTTGCTTTCTTATTTTTGGCAAGACACTTGACCATGTGATAAGGCAATCTAACACTTCAACCTCCTTCCCTTCTCAGTGGCGTGGCCCTCCTCTGTAACATCACCAATGTGCCGGATATGAGGACAGGCTCTAAACTATGGTTCTGTAAAACTAGAGCGTGGGTTTCTTTGTTCATTAGTCTGACAGCTACAGCACTGTCTTTTCATATATTTGGAGATCTTGAGGATTTCAGTTGAACAGATTCAAAATGGTCTTCTTTTTCCTATGGGTGGAAAATATAAAGACAAAAACAACTCATTAAAATTACAGTAAGATTTTAGGATCTTACCTACCCAGAAAGTAAGTTTTGAAATCAGCTCAATGTATGTACCAGCCACTCATAATTGGGATTTTACATTTAAAGGGGAGGGTAGCAGATGTAAAACAGATAGCATGCCTACCCCAAAGACACACAATCCGAAATAGAAGCAAACACATGACTGTAATAGATACCAAAAGACACAGCTGTGATCCTTATGAAGAAATTCACTGAGACCCTTCCAAGGAGGACATCTGATCTGAGTGCTGAAATAGATGACCTATTCATGTAAACTGTAGATAGTAAGCTAAATAGTCTCAAGATAACATAGGGTAAATAATAAGAAAAAAGGAGAGCAGAAATAAAGAGAACATAAATAAAACATAAGATCATTTGGGTTCACTGATAAGTTTTAGGAAAATCTTTGGGGATCATGTTTACTAAAGATATTAAAAACAAGCCATCTCAGATAATAAATCAAAATTTGAGTGCAAGTATATCATTGATGGAATTTGTTTTATAATGCATTCAAAAAATGTAATCTATTAAGATAAATTATTCTTCTTTAATGGGGAGAAAAGTAAGTAGTGAAGTATCTCCCAATGTTTTCATTGCTGGAAAAAGCTTTCCAAAGGCTGCTAGAATGTAGTGGAGGGACTATGCTGTTGAGGAGAATAAAGATGCAAAGAATTAGGATTATTTTAAAAGTAAAAGAAATATGAAGCAGATCAGTCCTGGGTGCACATGGATATGTGTATAAAACCGAGAAGTGAAATGAGAAAATAACAGGAAATAGATTCTGAGTATCTGTCAAGATGAATCAGGTTGCTTTTGTGTCTTCTCCCATTTGAGCAGAGAAGTCCAAGACTTCAGATCAACTTTAGGGCTACATGGTCAGAATTATAGAAAAAAAAAAATCACAATGCGGACCAGCATATTCCATTTCCCTGCCTCTGCCCAGGCAACAAACCCCTGGGAGAGCAGCCTGCAAATTGTAGCACCCTAACCCACTGGTTCTAGGAGAATCTACCTCAAGTCTCACATATCCCAGCCTTAATTTTGTAGGAATAACCATCGATAATCCAAATATTTGTTAAACATCCATATGTTGCAGGAACAGGAACATGGACTAGACTTTACGGGATATAAAATGCCTGCCCTCAAGGATCTCACCGTGTATTTATAGGAAAGAGCATTAGACATCAACCATGAACTAGAAGGGAACGCTGAGGTTTTTGTGGCCTTGCTTTGAGAAGATCTGATTCAACCTGTTCTCAGGAAGGGGAGGCAGAGACCTGTTGGTTATCGTCCAGGTAGTGTTTCAAGTAAAACACTGGAAGCCCTCTACACAGTCATGTTTGCTTCATAGGGCTTTTGTCACCATGTCCTCTGTCTTCACAGGGGATTTTGCTCCTATAACTGATATGGTGGGATATATACACACATATGTGTATGTGGTTAACATCACTAATTAACTGGAATCTCCTGATGGCAGGAATCCTATCACTTTTTAATTCCCATAAAATGACCCAAGGCCTCACACATCATTGGCTGTCAATCAATGGTTGTGAAAAAGTCCTGAACCACTCACATGTAGAAAGAAAAATTCTGAATTGGAACTCAGAAGATGCAGTTCCTAATTCCTACCTCACCCTCTCTTGGACAAAGTGAAACTCTCTAGGTCTCAGTTTACTCATGCATTAAATAAAGAGGCATACAAAATGATCTTTTAAAGCTCTAAATTCAAGAAACCAAAGAAAATCCAACTTCTCCCAGAAGTTTCTCCTTAGCCTGTCACTACCCACCTACCTGCATTCTTTTCTCTTCTGCTGTGCTCCAAGAGACCCTACTCAATACTCCTGCCATGTAACAAAAAGAATAAAACACCTAGGAATAAACCTACCTAAGGAGGCAAAAGACCTGTACTTAGAAAGCTATAATATGCTGATGAAACAAATCAAAGACAACACAAACAGGTGGAGAGATTATACCATGTTCTTGGTTTGGAAGAATTAATATTATGAAAATTAATATACTACCCAAAGCAATCTACAGATTCAATGAAATCCCTATCAAATTATCAATGGCATTTTTCTTAGAAATAGAACAAAAAATTTTAAATTTGTAAGGAAATAAAAAGATCATAAATAGCCAAAGCGATCCTGAGAAATAAAAACAGAGCTGGAGAAATCAACCTCCCTGACTTCAAATTATACGGTAAAGCTACAGTAACCAAGACATGATGGTACTGGCACAAAAGAGAAACACAGATCAATGGAACAGGATATAAATCCTAGAGATAAACTCAAACACCTATGGTGACCTAATCTATGACAAAGGAGGCAAGAATATACAGTGGAGAAAAGACAGTCTCTTCAATAAGTGGTTCTGGGAAAACTGGACAGCTACATGTGAAAAAATGAAATTAGAACACTTCCTAAAATCATACACAAAAATAAACTAAAAATGGCTTAAAGACCTAAACGTAAGGCCAGACACTATACAACTCTTAGAGAAAAATACAGCCAGAACACTCTTTGGCATAAATCACAGCAAGATCTTTTATGACCCACCTCCTAAAGGAATGAAAATAGAAATAAACAAATGGGACCTAATCAAACTTAAAATCTTTTCCACAGCAAAAGAAACCATAAACAAGACAAAGGCATCTCTCAGAATGGAAGAAATTATCTGCAAATGAAGCAACTGACAAGGGATTAATCTCCAAAATATACAAAAAGCACCTGTAGCTCAATATCAGAAAAAAAACAAACATCCCAATCAAAAAATGGATGGCAGACCTAAACAGACATTTCTCCAAAGAAGAAATGGCTATGCAGATGGCCAGGAGGCACATGAAAAGATGTTCAGCCTCACTAATTATTAGGGAAACACAAATCAAAACCACAATGAGGTATTACCTCACACTGGTCAGAATGGCCATCATCAAAAAAGTGTATAAACAATAAAAGCTAGAGAGGGTGTGGAGAAAAGGGAGCCTTCTTGCACAGTTGGTGGAAATGTAACCTGATACAGCCACTATGGAGAAGAGTATGGAGGTTCCTTAAAAAACTAAAAATAGAACTACCATTTGACCCAGCAATCCCACTCCTGGGTGTGTACCTGGAGAAAACCATAATTCCAAAAGATACATGCACCTCGGTGTTCACTGCAGCACTATAAACAATAACCAGGACATGGAAGCAAACTAAACACCCATCAACAGAGGAATCAGTAAAGATGTGGTATGTGTATACAATAGGTTATTATTCAGCCATAAAAAGGAACAAAATTGTGCCATTCACAGAGACATGGATGGACCTAGAGACTGTCATCCATGAGTGAGGTAAGTCAGAAAAAATAATACTGTATATTAGTCCATAAATGTGGAATCTAGAAAAATGGTACAGATGAACCTACGTGCAAAGCAGAAATGCAGGCCCAGATGTAGAGAACAAACATGAGCACCGAGGTGGGGAAGAGCGGGAAGGATGAACTGGGAGCCTGGGATTGACATATATATACACTATTACGTATAAAGTAGATAACTAATGAGAACAAACTACAGATCAGGGAACTGTACTCACTGCTCCATGGAAACCTACATGGCAAGGAAATTCAAAAAAGAGGGGATATATGTATATGTATAACTGCCTCACTTTGTTAGTATAGCAGAAACTAACACAACACTGCAAAGCTGCTACACTCCAATTAAAAGAAAAAGACTTCTACTGTAGCCCACTTGGACAAAGGTACAAAACACACTGCTGCTGCTACTGCTGCTAAGTTGCGTCAGTCGTGTCCAGCTCTGTGCGACCCCAGAGACGGAAGCCCACCAGGCTCCCTCGTCCCTGGGATTCTCCAGGCAAGAACACTGGAGTGGGTTGCCATTTCCTTCTCCAATGCATGAAAGTGAAAAGTGAAAGTGAAGTCACTCAGTCGTGTCCGACCCTCAGCGACCCCATGGACTGCAGCCTACCAGGCTCCTCCATCCATGGGATTTTCCAGGCAAGAGTACTGGAGTCGGGTGCCATTGCCTTCTCCGACAAAACACACTAGGTCTCCCTAAGTGTTTTTAAAAGCCCTTGACCTTCCTGGACCTGAATGTTCATAGGCACAGAACTCCAGTAGATGAATAGAAATAAGGGACATTTCAGCTACTGAAATGGGACAAACTGATTTGTGGCAGTGGAGGATCAACAGTGTAGTCTGATAATGAGGCACCTGGGAAGGAGTTACCTTACACCCTGAGAGATGCAAAGGTTTTTAATTTTAAAAGTTACACTTTCACCTCCCTATGAAGGAAAATGTTCCACTCTCAAATTGTTGCAAGTGCCTTAGATTTAACAGTCTACTGTCTACCAAATCCAGCAGATGCTCTCACCACAATTTGGTTGCCATTCTCCCTTAAACTTAATGAAAAGTATCAGAAATAGCTGGTACAGTGCCAGCTTCTGCTCCAAAATAAAAACAATCGACATGTCCATTCCCATCACTCAATCATCCCATGGAGTGGACAAATACCACCCAGTCTGCGGCATGGGCAAGCAGGAAAAGCTGGACTAACTGTCCTCAAGCAGTCTCTCCAAAGACAAAGAAGAGACACAGCTGTCAGGTGAATCAGAAACACTAAGGTTTATAAGCCAGCAAGGTCGCAGGCACTATCAACCAGTGCTGCCTAGCTAAAGAGATTCCACTTGGTATCCCTATCATAAATAAATACTTTCTTTCCACTGGCACCAAGTGTACCTACAGGGCTATACTTTTTGTGAGAACCAGACATTAACTTCTCTCCTAGAAACAGCATAGCTTGTACCCTAGGAGTGGTCCTAAGTGGTCATAATTTAACTGTTAATGAAAACATCCTCCATAGATCATGTAGCTCTTAAACAACTGCAAGGACCTTTTCAAAATCAGTCTACTCTTGGTTAATCAGAGTAGATTCCTGGAGGGAAAACTGACTTGTTATTCACACTCACTCTGTGGGTAGCTAGTAAATTTAAAAAGATGGAATATTTTTTAAAAATGTATGAAATCATGCCATTTGCAGCAATATGCAGATAAGGCAATGGCACCCCACTCCAGTACTCTTGCCTGGAAAATCCCATGGATGGAGGAGCCTGGTAGGCTGCAGTCCATGGGGTCACTAGAAGTCAGACACGGCTGAGTAACTTCACTTTCATTTTTCACTTTCCTGCATTGGAGAAGGAAATGGCAACCCACTCCAGTGTTCTTGCCTGGAGAATCCCAGGGACAGCGGAGCCTGGTGGGTCGCACAGAGTCGGACACGACTGAAGCGACTTAGCAGCAGCAGCAGCAACATGAATGGAACTAGAGATTAATTACTAAATGGAAGTCAGTCATAAAAAAAAAGACACCATATGATATCACTGATATGTAGAATCTAAAATATGACCCAAGTGAACTTATCTATGAAACAGGAACATAGAGAACAACCTTGTGGTTGCCAAGGATGAGGGGCAGGAGGAGAAGGAAAGATTAGGAATTTGGGATTAGCAAATGCAAACTGCTAAGAAGGTTTGGATTTTGTTGGGAGACAACTCTCCTTGGTTCTTTGGCATTTCTGCATATCTTATGACTACAACACTGATTTCCCTTTGTTCTAGACTAACTTTTCAAAGGTCTTTATATAGAAAGCGAACTTTGAAGATGTTATATCCTTCCAGAGCAAAGGGCAAGCTCACGTACAGTCTTGAAAACAGTGTCTCCCTCTAGAGCAATGAATGGGGATGCAAACTGTCCAGCACAATAATATCTCTCTTAGGAACAAGGGCAGAGATGCTTGCTGCCCATTCTAAAAGATTTAGATTCCCAAGTTCATTATAGGTTCCTTGCCTATAATGCAGCCCACCAAGAGTCATCTGTAGGAAGTGAGGCTTTGAAACTGGGATAAATGCTGAGGTTTTAGCTAGTGCTTCTGTTATGACCATTTAAACTGTTCTTTTTCTCTGATCAGAAATTCTATATCTTCTAAAGTATCCATGAAATCATAGCAGGCTCACTTATTAGCTTATAAATAGGATAAATTCTCAGCTCTTGACAATCACTGTACAGTCACTGTCCCTTAGCAATAGTACCCTCCATAAACCAGCATAATAAGCAAAATCAAATAGCCATTAGGATAAGGAGAGTAGGGCTTATTCATTTATTTTTAAATGATCCCCTATGATATATTAAGTACCTAAATTAGGAAATGATTACTAAAACACTCGCAATAAATGTAATCTTTGCCACATGCCCTGCCTGCTGAAAATCCTTTGAAATGCAGTTTCTTTCATGTTGCATTCTATTTTCAATCTTGCAAAAGTGAAGTGGCATGTTTTATCTTTTATGTCAATGGTGAAGAATGTTAATAAAATGTGTTTACAAATAATATATAAGGCTTCATGTTATCTGTTTGGATATAGTACTCATTTCAAAGCTGATGAATGTGATACCATCTGATAAGGTAATATCTCAACATTTTATATAACTTTTATTTTCTCTAAATGAAACAATCTTGTTCTAAAACAAAATATATAAATAAACATTGGATCGTTTATTTATCTAAAATTTTTGGTTTTGTAATACTATTAACACATTATCTTTGTATAGATTCAAATATTACAAAACTGTATTACTTCAAAGACAAAAGACACCCATTAATTAAAAACTCTCAAAATGCAGCTACCATTAGTAGTTTCCTGTTCAGATACTAATATAAATGTACATTTAATACAAATGTGATAGTCTATGTGTTGCTCTCACTTCACTGACCTTGGACCTACTAACATATCAGTACACACAGACATCTCCATCTGTAACAGCTGCAGGATTGCACAGCATCCCACTACTTTGATATATGGAAATTTAACTACTTCCTGATGGTGTTAAAAGTTTCTTCTACTTGGTTAACCAGCAAAACAATACTGCCGTGATTATTCTTGTATTTACATCTTTCTGTATTTCCAAAAGTATTTCTATCAGATAAATACCACAGAGATACAGATATGTTGAATGACAGAGTTTGCAAGAATGTTACTGTTGGGTTAATATGGCCTCTTACTCATAAACACACAGTATTACCAGGTTAAAATTCTGCTGTTACCTTTGTTGCCAAGGATTTGAGTTTTCCCAGTAGGGACTGTTTATTGGAGTATACAACTTCCTCTTCATTATCTTCTCCTTCCATGATAGCACAGCTGTCTGCAGCTGGGAGTTCACACTCTTTTGAGTTCGTAGTCATTACTAATTTGGAATATTTGTACTCCAGTCTAAGTAGTGGTAAATATATAAATAGATAAAGAGGCTGTTTAATATAAATTAATACTTATTTGGGGTGGTCATACACCAGCTAATTATCTTGGAGTATAGTTGCTTCACCAACGGATTTCCTTTACGCATCACCGCAACACTGTGTGTTCTCATTAATCTACCACCTATACACCAAGCTTTTCCAGAATTTCAGAGACTCAGTGCAATATAGTTAATTCTATTACACTTATTTTACATCACATAAAGTGGCCAATTGTGACAAACTTTTGAAAGACAGAGAAAATTAGAGGTATGAATAAATTTTCATCATTTACAAATATTTGGGAACTAATTTAATATGCAGTTTTCCAAAGTTTACTTCATAAGATGAGAACATTGTACATAGGCAAGTGATTTGGTCTTACTATTTCTTTCACTCATTGCTTTCTGTTTCCCACCTCAGATTATAACTGTCCTTAGATAATACAAAAAAGAACTTTCACAGCCCCACTGACAGGTAAATCATTTTTAAAAAGCCTAATCATATAATGTATCAATATATAATTGGTAGTTAGACTCAATACTCAACTTCAGATCCTTGAAGTCCTGGAGTAAATAAAGGTGAGACTTGCCTACATGCTTAGACTGTTTCTTTGCAAATATTTGCCCACAATAAACTGAAAAAACAATGATGGGGCAAGAAGGCAGCATGATGTCATGAAAATAAAATAGACACACAGAGAAAATCTGCCTTTCGCTCTGAGCTCTGCTCCCATCTACCTGAGTAGCCTGGAGCCTCTGTTCTTCTCTATCTCATAAAAACAGTGAGTCCAGTGCAATTATCTCTAATGTTCTCCAGTCTTTCTGTTATCAGAATAACAACAATTCCATCTGCCTTCTTAAAGACCTTTCCCATAACTCTTTCAACTAGGAGAAATTTCTTTTGGCTCTGGGAGAAATTGTTGAGTATGGTGATTAAGCCTAAAATTTTCACGATAAAAGAGATTCCTCATTCTTATTCGGAAGTTACTTACTTCTGATTCTTTTTCCAGAAGTAGCAAGTTAGAGCCACCAGCAAAACGGCTGTAAAAGCTCCCACTCCTGCTCCCACTTTTAGCCAAAAGTCAACTGTTTCACAGGTTGACAACTTTTTCTCAGGCAAAGAAATTCCTTTAATGCACCACTTAGGCTCATTCCACACATATAAAGTTTCCTTTCAAAACACAAAGAGGACATAGAAATTAGATTTAGAAGGAGGAGGGTCTTGCTAACCCTTTATTGACAGTAGGCAGAGAGGATTATTCAGCTTTCACCTAAGCTGAAGCTCCACGAAGAGAGGAACACATGTATACCTGTGGCGGATTCATTTTGATATTTGGCAAAACTAATACAATTATGTAAAGTTTAAAAATAAAATAAAATTTTAAAAAAAAATTTAAAAAAAAAGAGATATGAGAGAGAGAGAATAAGGAAATGATGAATGAAAATGCAACAAGACCATGAATTGTCAGATCATGTTTGCTTCATTATAAGGAGGCTGAACAAAAAATGATTCCATGTGGATTTATCATTTGAGCTATTTTCTTCAAATATGTGATGAGCCCTGACTTAATCATGTTTTTAAATGAAAGATTGGGTTGTTTAATATAACTAACTGGGACGGGTTTTACCCACTCATCATGTAGGTCCATTTCCCCAAAAAGCCTCTCCCCTGAATAGCAGAACAGATCCTGGAGCCAGACATCCAGGCAGAGCATGACTGGAAGACTTTGGTGACTAGTGTGGGGTAGGCATGCAGACTGCACCCACTTCCCCAAGCCAAAATAAGGAGCAGGTTACTCTGGGTCATTGCTACCCAGCTGAGGGACTTACTCTTGTCCTCCCAAAGTAGATGACAATTTTGCTAGGGCAATGTTTTCAAACTGCTCCCTGCAATCAACTAGTAAATAGTAAAATAAAAACAATGGGTCTCAACCAGCAATATTTTTTAATAAACAGATCAAATAAGAGATCAGAGACAAAAATCAGAGTACAGGCATGATTCCTTATATATTTCAACATTTACAATAACCAGTAGCAATTTGCATGATGATTATGCCCAGTGACATTAAATGACATGAGGCATTACATGTTTTACTCAGTGTGCCTCCTTAAATTTTCTGGTGAATGATGGTAACTTTATCTACATGCTAACAGAAGCATAACACCATAATGTTTAATTTCACACACTCACACACTTTCACAGTTAGTCTTGAAGTAAATGATGTGTAGGAGAATCCTATTTACTTTGAGGAAAAGTTTCAACAAAGTCTTGGTTGAGAACTTTTCAGAAAGGATGTTAGTAATTGAAGAAAATTTTAGTGTAACACTTTATTAAACTTAACTGTGAATAAATTATTTTTTAAATGGCTCATATAATTTTTATAAGAAAGGTGAGGAATGAGGAGGCATGAACAAGGTTAAACTGCTGCCTCTCTACATGTAACTAATGACAACAAAGAGATAAATGTTAACTCCAGTCAGCAAATACTGATTTCAACTGAAGGGTGTTCCAACAAGAGGAAAAAAAGAAAGGCTGTGAAAGAATTTATATGGTTGTATCACATAAGCTACACCCAAAGCAAATGGCAAGCTCTAATGTCCAATGACGGTCTTATAAACGAGCCATTAAAACTTCAGAATTAAAAAGACACAAACTTGTAAACCCAGAGATTTTAACTTCTCAATAAGCTCCTCGTATTGTTAAGGAAAAATAAAGTCAAGCTATTGACAGAATTTCTAGTCATTCTGTAACTTGATCATTCTATACATTTCTTAGTCATTCTATTAATTACAAAATTTTACCCCTACATTAGGGGCTTCCCTTGTGGCTCAGCTGGTAAACAATCTGCCTGCCATGTAGGAGACCTGGGTTCAATCCCTGGGTTGGGAAGATCCCCTGGAGAAGGGAAAGACCACCCACTCCGGTATTCTGGCCTGGAGAACTCCAGGGACTGTACAGTCCACGGGGTCACAAAGACTCGGACACGACTGGGTGAGTTTTACTTCCACCTTCACATCCCTACATTAAGTCATGTTTTTGGCAAACAAGAAAATGGCTGATACAGCAGCTGAAAATTTTATTCTTGCAGCATGGAAGGATATTTTGTGAACGGAGTGAGATAAATTTTCAAATCTCTACCACTATATAACATTTAGAAGTAATGCTTAATACGTACTTAGAACCTGGTATGGATTTTTGAGATTCAATTTGATAAGAGCACTTTATCACAAGTCATGCAGCTCTTTTAGTTTATATCAGCTGTATGTGGAGGAACTGTAGTGTGTAAATTTAACTTCATGTGCATCTGGATTATACATCTTTATAAAATTAGAAAAACATATTCTCAGTCAATATAAAGTACAAAACTATAAAGAATGGAGCAGACAATATAATAGAAACACAGTAGAATTATTTAAAAATTAAAAGATAGCCATCTCAATATTTTACAATCATTTTTTTTTAATATCAAAAGACTTTGGCATCCAAAGAAATCCATCCTCATTCACTAACATAATGGAAGACGCCAGGAGAGTTGTCACATGTATTGAAAACTCACCAAAGAACAGACTTTTCAAAATATAATATTCAGAGACTGGCAGTAAACATACCCACGTACTGCATCAAACTCATTTGTCTGCTATTGCAATGAATACCCTGAAGAAGGACATTTCATTTTTTTCTACTTGAAGCTCCCTCTCATTTGGCAAATATTTTCAAATTTGACATCTAAACATAACAGAAAGGCATATTTAACTGATTTTAATATTTCTCAAAGTAAATTTGGAACTATAGGGGGAGTTACACACCTCAACACATCAAACACAAAAGTGTTCCAAAAGGCATTATTCTTAAAGCAAAACCAAGCATTGAAAAAGCATCACCTCACAACTATCTGTTTCAATCATCTTATAAGATGTTGAACAGAGGTTTTTTTATGAAGATCATTTGAATGAGATAAAATTAGAGAAATAGTTGCCTCCCCATTGTCTGAAACTTATAATCACTACCTTCCAGAAGAGAAATATTAAATATTGAAGAATGTTTGGATAAAAGGTCATTTAGCTTGACTGAGCAACTTCACTTTCACTTTTCACTTTCATGCATTGGAGAAGGAAATGGCAACCCACTCCAGTGTTCTTGCCTGGAGAATCCCAGGGACAGGGGAGCCTGGTGGGCTGCCATCTCTGGGGTTGCACAGAGTCGGACACGACTGACGCGACTTAGCAGCAGCAGCAGCAGCAACTTCTCAAAACTCCTGAATTAAACTTGGTGGCCAAAGAAGGGAATGCATCTTTTATTTTTCATTTACTCTTTAAAAAAATTATTATAAGGTAGGAAGTGTATCATAATTCTAGAGAAAAGATAAATTTCCACTGTGAAGCATAAAAATGTATCATTATTAGGATTAAAAAGAAACCGTCTTTTGTGAGGTTGAAATTTTCATCTTTGACCCACTTACAAAGGTTTAAAAGAAACTGGCTCAGCCATGCCTAAGATATTTGAGCAGTCTTGGCTCTGTTGCTCTGAGCTGGTGTGAGCTATCAACAAGTAAACACACTTACTGAATTAAGTGTTTCCTAATTTTTGGTTTAGTGTTATCTATTTGGAGATGTCTCCATTTTGTATTAAAGTATTAATGAAATATATTTTGTACTGTTATGCCTATGCTCTATAAGAATAAAATATTAAAATAAGTATTGTTTCATAAAACAATTTTATTTTTAGGCATATCTCTATGTTTCTGAGTTTGCGTCTATTTCCTAGGCTTGATGTATCATGTATTTCTTACTACAGGTTCACTGTCATTCAAGAATGGAAAATACCAGTTTAGAGAATAGTTCTCAATGTTTTTTTTTTTTTTCCTTAGAGGTGGAACTACTGCTTCCAAATATGCTGAGTGTATGGGATTGGGTGGAGGTATTCCGATTTCTTCTCCCACTTGGACCCTCCAACCTGCCAACTACAAGCTCTTTAAGAGTTTCCTGGATAGAATAGCTCCCCTCTCTGATCACTTTCCACAGTGAGTACCCTAGCATGCTCCGTGCTGACCTGAAAGTCAGTCCTATCCCATCTACCTGGTGTGCTGTGTTCTTTGCTGAGTCACTTAGTAGTGTCCTACTCTTGCGACCCCACTGACTATAGGCCATCAGGCTCCTCTGTCCATGGGGATTCTGCAGGCAAGAATACTGGAATGGGTTGCCATGCCCTCCAATCCCACTGGAATCTCTGATCCTCTGATGTCCATTTTCCAATAGGGTCTCCACCACTGGTACTGATGAATCCCCTCATCTGTGCTTCTTCAGTGTAATTTCAATGGAATTTAGAGAAGATGAAGTACTAAGTTATTTTGAAAGAGGAAAAGTATGTTTTTATATAGTACTAGTCAAAGCTGCTATAGTGAAGTGGGTGCTCTCAAACATCATATTAGTATAAGAGCAAATTGATGTAACAAAAGCAATTTATTAATAGTATAATAAGCATCAATAACCTTAATAATGGCCATATCTTCCTAGCAATAAACTCTAAGGAAAGAATCAAATGTCTAACAAAGATATTCACTATAGAGTTATTTACAAAAAGATGGTTTTCAATTTTTTTCTTAAATGTTCAACAGGGGAATTATCAAATCCCAAATTGCATACATAATAGAATATTTCTCTATAAATAAAAGTCATTTTTTAAAAAAAGTAATGACAAGGGAAATATATTAAATGTATAAAGAAAACAAAATAGAATCCTTACTTTTAAAAAACAAGTAAGTGAATGCAGAGAAAATATAGA
Source organism: Bos indicus x Bos taurus (assembly GCF_003369695.1). Lineage (NCBI taxonomy): Eukaryota > Metazoa > Chordata > Mammalia > Artiodactyla > Bovidae > Bos > Bos indicus x Bos taurus. The sequence goes on from NC_040079.1 coordinate 86,110,526, forward strand.
GTAGGATCTTGATTAACATGTGTGTGTGACTGCACATAAGATTTACTCTTTATATATGCTTCTTGTGGGGAGTCAGTTTTATCATCCTCATCTTCATTATACCTATAACTGCATTCTATAAGCTATATCTTAGATTCTTTATATCATTTCTTTATGATCTCGGTAAATACCCATAGTCTACAACTCCCTTGTATAATTTATTTTCCCAATTCCAGTACACATTTTCAGCTACCTCAGCATACAGAAGTATAGGTATCAAACTTTATTTTAATATATATTAATGTCTCATTAAGTTAAGCTTTAGCCACACTACTGAATCTAAATGTCTATGATGTAAAAGTGATACTGAACTAAACCGTTGTATCTTCAATGACACAGTTCTGCTTAAACAGTTTGCCCCTTACCTGAAATCCTCTCTTACAGGCACCCTCAATCTCATGGAAGTCATGTTCAGTGCACAGAGGGCAAGCTTCCACACTCTCCCACAGGAAATAGAATGTACATCCATCACAGGTGCCTGCTGGACACTTGCTGAAATAAATCATGGAAAACAACAAAACCAACAGCTTTTGTAATGCATTCAATTGAGTCCAATCAACATTTGAGCACATACTGTATACTCGGAAGCAATATGTAGATGCAGAGGAAACACATGAAAAAAAAAATCTGAAGGAGACAACACCACACCTAGATACCACTCTGCACCAACCAGGATGGCTAGAATCAAAAGTTGTGAGGTTGTTGGGCAATTGAAATCTTTACACTCTGCTGATGAGAGCATAAAATGGTGCAACTTTGGAAGAATCTGGCAGTTTTTCACACGATTAAACAGAATTATCCTATGATTCAGCAACTCTACTCTTAGGGAAATATCTAAAAGAAATAAAAATGCTATCTCCACACAAAAACGTGTACATGAATGTTCCTAACAGCATTATTCATAATATCCAAAAGGTGGCAACAATCAAAACGTCCATCAGCAGATGAATGGGTGAACAAAATATGGTATACCCATCCAATGAATTATTACTCCACCTTAAAAAGGAATGCAGTACTGATGCATGCCCCTACTTGAATGAACTTCAAAAATATTATGCATAGTGACTGAAGCAAATAAAAATTCCACATTTTTATGATGTTATCCGGATTTAAGTCCATAGTAGGAAGCTCTATAAAACATTTGAAAATGGGTTAGTGATTGCTTACAGTTAGGAACCACTTACTAGGTTTAAGGAGATAATAGCAGCTATGGGATTTCTTTGCGAAATGATGAAGAGGTTCTAGAATTGGCTAGGCTGATGGTTGCACACTCAGAATATACAATAACCACTGAAGTGTACGTTTTCAATGAGTGAATTGTAATGGTGTGTGAATTACACCTCTATAAAGTTGAGTTTTTTTCTTTTTAATTTAAAGGGAAACAGGCACAGGTAATGAACAACAACAAAAAAAACTTCAAAGAAGTTTACTGGTGAAAGTGATGCCTGAGCCATGTCTAGAATATTCTAGATAGGAGTTAGAATAAAAGGGATGGACACATGGGAATTCCTGCCATAGGAATGGAATGGTAAGTGAATTGGAGGAGAAGTGCAAGCAGGTCATTGTCATGGGAGCTTCAGGAACAAGGCAGTGACTGAGTACTGGGCATTCGGGCACTAGGTGGTGAAGGAGGTTTGCAGTTTCTGTTTAAGGTAATTGCACAGAAGTGAGGTGCTTTAGAGAACAGAAGACACATAGGTCCATGATCTGCAGAGGGTAGGGGAAAGACATACAAACAAAATTGTCTAATGTAAAAAAAAAAAAAAAAAACACCATCAATCAACACACAGCTCAGTGATGTAAATGATTCTGCAACCCTGGGTTTCTTCAGTCTGAGGATGACTTCCTTTGACAAGAGGCACTCAGTGATGATGAATAAGGCTTAGACCCAGATGATGGATTGCACTGAACCAACCATCAGGCAGGACCTGCATGCAGACTTTAAAATCGTACTTTCCGGTGGGTATGCCTTTTATGTCAACTCATCTCTTTCATTTTAAGGACAGATACACATGGCATAGCTCAAAAATTAATGTGCTGTTACTGGATACAGAATTCTTACTGAAGCAAGAAACTATTCAGAAAGATTCTAATAGGAATGACTGTTTTGTTCATGAATTCATTAAAACCAGGGGAATATAGTTCCCTCAACTTGTGTACTGCACTTCCCTTAAGTTAAGCTGTGTAAATATAAGGCATTGCCCTGAAAATCTCCTTCAGACCTTAGCTTGTGCAAAGTGCAGGTGCCCTGAAACAACTAATAGCAAAGCGACAGACACACAATAATACAGAGAATCCAAAAAACACCCCTTTTTAAGTTTTCATTTCAAATGCCTTTCTGATGATTCACTATCCAAAACTTCAGCCTATCAGAAAGGTAAAATTTCATACTATTAGTTAACTAAATATATTCTGAAAAAGTGAAAGTGTTACTCAGTCGTGCCCAACTCTTTTGTGACCCCATGGACTGTAGCGGGCCAGGCTTCTCAGTCCATGGAATTCTCCAGGCAAGAATACTGGAGTAGGTTGCCATTCCCTTCTCTAGGGGATCTTCCTGACCCAGGGATCAAACTGGGTCTCCCACATTGCAAGCAGAATCTTTACCATCTGGACCACCAGGAAATACATTCTAAGGTACCCTAATATGAACACTGAAACAAATGTACATGCCTGATAACTGATGCATTTTTATATGTCTGTCTTTCCAAAGTGTCTGTGTGCTGTAGACTAAGTGAACATGGATGGGATGTAAAAACAGCAACATTCTATATGACATGCTTCAGAAACAGAGGCCCAGTGTTGGCACAGCTACGAACAATGGTGAACAGTGACTCTTGGGAAAAATGACTTGACTCTCTAACTTGCTTTAATTTCTCTTTTTTATAAAAAGGGAATAATAAATACATTCAGAATAAAAAATACAGAGAGATATTTTTTAAAAACAGGAGATTACAATAGACAAAAACCATGCCACTAAAAAGTTATTCCTACCCTCTACCTTCCAGATCAGTAAAAGCAACTTAAAATTGTTCTTTTGAAAAAAACTGGCAACCAATTGGAGAAATTCTTCAAGAACACAATTATTATATGCATAACAATGATTTACAACTTTTGAAATAATTACAGTTTTCTGATCAGTTAGCAAAAATTACCAAGAGGCTTTCCTGTTCAAATCTTTTCTCCCAGAATTATTTTCTACTTTATCTTTCCAACACAGAAAAACTTTAAAAAGAGGAAAAAAATGTTTCTATTGGGAAAATGAAAGAGTAAGTCTGCTAAAGTTTGAAAAAAAGAACTCAACAAAAGAAAAGGAGAAAATTAATCAAAGTTGCAAAAAGCAAGACAGAAGACTTGGGTTACAGTCCTAACTAGGATTTTCAAATGATTTTGTGTTTTTCCATAAGTGATTCAACCTCTCTCCCCACCATGTCATTCCTGTAATTTGTCAAAAGCAGAATGTCTGCCATACTGCATTCACAGGGTAGTTATAAAGGATAAAATGAGAGAACCACTTGACAAAGTTTAAAGAACTGCAAGATATAAAAGACTATTAACAATGCACATCATTTTCTAAAGAACTGGTAGAGCCAAAGAAATATGAAAAGAAAAATCAAGACATTGATATAATTTATAAAGCTGGCATTAGTGTCAAAATACTACAACGATTCAGTGCATTCCCTTTGCAGACTTTACTTTTTAAAAGAAAGTCTTAGGTTTAAAGCAGTTTAGAATCGATTCTTAAATTCTTTCAACTCAATGAATCATTTGAAATGTGGAGCATCAAAATTTGATTCTTTGTTATGAAGCTAATTTTCACAGTTTGAATCAGGCCTTCCCTGGAGAAAAAACAAGAATATATGAAGCAATAGTTATTTCAATCATGCTTACATACATAAATGAAAACAGAAAAAAGGTACAAGAAAACAATGTAGTAATATAAACATTTTATCTTTGTGAAATACTTTTCCCTTTGATGACCTGGGTCACCATCATCTTTACTTCCCAACCAGCCTTTTTCAGGTGTCACTAATTGTGCTTCTACATAACTTTTGCGCTGCATGATCACCATAGAAACCAATGGGCACATGTTTAAAGAAACAAGACAAAGTCATGGATAGCTGGGGTATGGGAAGCTAGACTTCTACAGGATGGCCCAACGTGCTGTGAATTATAGGTAGAGAAACCACCACATATTCAAAGGGCAACCAGGTAAACCTTGATTTGGTTTACTGAGAAATGAGTAACAGGCTTTCTAATTTCCCAATTTTGCTTCTGGGATTGCTTTATCAATCAGGGTGGCTCTAGCAATGCGCAAGAACGCAGACAATCTTTTTTTAGAAAGTTATGTCTTGGATTCTAAAATGGAATATATTTCATAAATCAGTTACTAGTGTCCTCTTTAGAATGAATCATCTTACCTAAAACAGGATCTAGCTGGTTCATATTATGAATCCACAGAGAAGAACCTTGTGTTTTTATGAACAATTATCACCCCAAAAAAATCTATTACTAATATATGGATAGTTGATAAATCACTGTAAACAGTTTTCTCTAAACTTTATTCAAAATCCAAAGGTAAAACAAATTCATCTATGCTGTCAGTACCTTCCCAACCCTTCTGGAGTTAGTCTCAGGAGATTGGTGAGAAAGGCCACTGTCTAATGTGCCAAGAACATTTATCATCCGGTATCAGGGCACTATTGTTGTTGAACTTCTTTCATGTGGGGCATCTGTAGTTTTCTTGGGGTTCCTTGGTCTCAGGGTATACAGATTGGGATCCTCTGTTGAGGCAATGCTCTCTGACCTTCTGCTGTCTTTTTTCAGCTTTGGAATCTCAGGAAGTTCATCCTGTTTCTGCTAAGGATGCTTTGTCATAGGCCAGAAACTCTTCTTATGTAGGGTCCATAAAATTCATTGCATGTTGCTCTAACTCCATCTGCCTTAAGGCTGAAGAGTATCAATCACTTATGATGTGGTTTAAACACAAGATATTTTGACCTAGAAGTCTAGATCTACAAGATCTAGAGGTACAAAATTTTACCAGTCTCCTGCAAATACTTCTCTTTCTAAAGCTTCTACCTTGGGTTAACTACCAAAAGTCAGCATCTGTTGAAGATCTGGAGAAACTAAATTTACTGACACTCTCTAGTCCCTTTTATCTATAGATTCTGTATTTTCTGAAGTGAAATCAAAACATGTCAAGTTTTATCATCTTTATTTCAAACTTGATCACAAAACTTGATGACTGTTTCATGATATTTTTACACCATATCTTAAGATTATTTGTTAGTGTTTAAAGTACATACTTTTAACAATTTTCTATTAGAATTTTTTCATTTTTTCCCCAAGTAGGATAAATTAATTTGTGAATGAAGAAAAATGTAGGGAAACTGATACATGGTAGATTCTAGCCTCAATCTTGATATTCAGTATTTTAGGGTACATCTGGATGTTGGTTACTTTTCATAAACTTTTTTGTATTGACGCATAGTCAATTTCAGTTCAGTTTAGTCTCTCAGTCATGTCCAACTCCTTGCAACCCCATGGAGTGCAGCACACAGCTTCCCTGTCCAGCACCAACTCCTGGAGCTTGCTCAAACTCATGTCCATCGAGTCAGTGATGCCATCCAACCATCCCATCCTCTGTCGTCCCCTTCTCCTCCTGCCTTTAATCTTTCCCAGTATCAGGGTCTCTTCCAATAAGTCAGTTCTTCACATCAGTTGGCCAAAGTACTGGAGTTTCAGCTTTAGCATCAGTCCTTCCAATGAATATTCAGGACTGATTTCCTTTAGGATTGACTGCTTTGATCTCCTTGCAGTCTAAGGAACTCTCAAGAGTCTTCTCCAACACCACAGTTCAAAAGAATCAATTCTTCAGCGTTCAGCTTTCTTTATAGTCCAACTCTCATATCCATACAGGACTACTGGAAAAACCATAGCTTTGACTAAACAGACCTTTGTCATCAAAGTAATGTCTCTGCTTTCTAATATGCTATCTAGGTTTGTCATAGCTTGTCTTCCAAGGAGCAAGCATCTTTTAATTTCATGGCTGTAGTCACCATCTGCAGTGATTTTGGAACCCAAGAAAATAAAGTCTGACACTGTTTCTCCATCTATTTCCCATGAAGTGATGGGACCGGATGCCATGATCTTCATTTTTTGAATGTTGAGTTTTAAGCCAGCTTTTTTCACCCTCCTCTTGCTCCAACTCAAACAGTCAATTTACAATATTGTATTAGTTTCCTGTATACAACAGAGTAATTCAATATTTTTATAGACTATACTCCATTTAAGGTTATTATTAAATATTGGCTATATTCCCTGTGTTGTACAGTATATCCTTATAGCTTATTTACTTTATACATGGTAGTTTGTACCTTTTAATCCCTCTACCCCCATCTTGCCCCTCCCCACTTCACTTTTCCCACTTGTAACCACAAGTTTGTTCTCTATAATCTTTCTTTTTGTTACTATCACTAGTTTTATTTTTAAATTCCTCATTTAAGTGATGTCATACATTATTTGACTTTCTCTGACTTATTTCACTAAATGTAATACTCTCCAGGTTCACCAACATTGTTGTAAATGGCAAGATTTAATTCTTTTTTATGGCTGAATATTATTCCATTTTGTTATATATATGTAGGTATGTATGTATGTGTGTATATATACATATATATACACTGGTTCCAAATAGGAAAAGGAGTACTCAAGGCTGTATATTGTCACCCTGCTTATTTAACTTATATGCAGAGTACATCATGAGAAACGCTGGACTGGAAGAAACACAAGCTGGAATCAAGATTGCCGGGAGAAATATCAATAACCTCAGATATGCAGATGACACCACCCTTATGGCAGAAAGTGAAGAGGAACTCAAAAGCCTCTTGATGAAAGTGAAAGTGGAGAGTGAAAAAGTTGGCTTAAAGCTCAACATTCAGAAAACGAAGATCATGGCATCCGGTCCCATAACTTCATGGCAAACAGATGGGGAAGCAGTGGAAACAGTGTCAGACTTTATTTTGGGGGGGCTCCAAAATCACTGCAAATGGTGACTGCAGCCATGAAATTAAAAGACGCTTACTCCTTGGAAGGAAAGTAATGTCCAAGCTAGATAGCATATTCAAAAGCAGAGACATTACTTTGCCAACAAAGGTCCGTCTAGTCAAGGCTATGGTTTTTCCTGTGGTCATGTATGGATGTGAGATTTGGACTGTGAAGAAAGCTGAGCGCTGAAGAATTGCTGCTTTTGAACTGTGGTGTTGGAGAAGACTCTTGAGAGTCCCTTGGACTGCAAGGAGATCCAACCAGTCCATTCTGAAGGAGATCAGCCCTGGGATTTCTTTGGAAGGAATGATACTAAAGCTGAAACTCCAGTACTTTGGCCACCTCAGGCGAAGAGTTGACTCATTGGAAAAGACTCTGATGCTGGGAGAGATTGGGGGCAAGAGGAGAAGGGGACGACAGAGGATGAGATGGCTGGATGGCATCACCGACTTGATGGATGTGAGTCTGAGTGAACTCCAGGAGTTGGTGATGGACAGGGAGGCCTGGTGTGCTGCGATTCATGGGGTCGCAAAGAGTCGGACACGACTGAGCGACTGAACTGAACTGATACACATGTATATATATGCACATACACACCACAATATATACCACATTTCCTTTACCCATTCATTCATTGATAGATATTTAGGCTACTCACTACATCTTGGCTATCATAAATAATACTGCTATAAAACATTAGGGTGTGTGTACCTTTCCAAGCTAGTGTTTTTATTTTCTTTGGATACATACCCAGGAGTGGAATAGCTGGATCATATGGTAGTTATAGTTTTAGTTTTTTAAAGAACTTTCATACTGTTTTCCACAGTTCTTGTTCTGTCCTCAGTTGTGTCCGGCTCTTTGTGACCCCATGATCTGCAGCATGCCAGACTTCTCTGTCCTTCATTATCTCCCAGAGTTTGCTCAAATTCATGTTCTTTGAATAGGCGGTGCCATCCAACCATCTCATCCTCTGTCATCCCATTCTCCCTCCTGCCTTCAATCCTTCCCAGCACTAGGGTCTTTTCCAATGAGTTGGCTCTTGGCTTCAGTTGGCCAAAGTATTGGAGCTTCAGCTTCAGTCTTAGTCCTTCCAAGGAATATACAGGGTTGATTTCCTTTAGGACTGACAGGTTTGATTTCCATGCTATCCACAGGACTCTCAAGAGTCTTCTCCAGCACCACAGTTTGAAAGCATCAATTCTACAGTGCTCAGTCTTCTTTATGGTCCAACTCTCACATCTATACATGACTACTGGAAAACCATAGCCTTGACTATACAGACCTTTGTCAGCAAAGTGATGTCTCTGCTTTTTAATACACTGTCCAGGTTTGTCATAGCTTTTCTCCCAAGGAGCAAGCATCTTTTCATTTCATGACTGCAGTCACCATCTGCAGTGATTTTGGAGCCCAAGAAAATAAAATCTTTCACTGTTTCCATGTTTCCCCATCTGTTTGTCATAAAGTGATGGGACTGGATGCATGACCTTCCTTTTTTGAATGTTGAATTTTAAGTCAACTTTTTCACTCTTCCTCTTTCACCTTCATCAAGATGCTCTTTAGTTCCTCTTCACTTTCTGCCATAAGGGTGGTGTCATCTGCATATCTGAGGTTATTGACATTTCTCCCGGCAGTCTTGATTACAGCTTGTGCTTCATCCAGTCCAGCATTTTGCATAATTCACTCTGCATAGAAGTTAAATAAGCCCAGCTTGAAGGATTTTGAGCATTACCTTGCTAGTATGTGAGATGAGTGCAATTGTGCAGTAGTTTGAACATTCTTTGGCATTGCCCTTCTTTGGGATTTGAATGAAAACTGACCTTTTCCGGTCCTGTGGCCACTGCTGAGCTTTCCAAATTTGATGGCATATTTATGCAGCATTGTATCAGCATCATCTTTTAGGATTTGAAATAGCTCCGCTGGAATTCCATTGCCTTCACTAGCTTTAATAATACTTCCTTAGGCCCACTTGACTTCACACTCCAGGATGTCTGGCTCTAGTTAGCTGCACTAATTTACATTCCCACCAACACTGTACTAGAGTTTCCTTTTCTCCATTTTTGCCAACATTTGTTATTTGTGACTTTTTTGGATGGCAGCAATTCTGACTGGTGTTGAGGTGATATATCCTTGTGGTTTTGATTTGCATTTCTCAAATAATTAGCAATTTGTGGAGCATCTTCCCTGTGCCTTTTGGCCATCTGTATGTCTTCTCTGGGGGAAAAAAAAATGTGTATACAGGTCTTCTGTCCATTTTTAAGTTGTGGGGTTTTTTTAATATTGCGTTTGTCAACTACAAATTGGCACTTGCCATGGGTGCTTGCCATCTGCCTCTACAAGGATTAAACCGTGTGCTTCTGCTGCTGATCTTCAACACCCCCAAAGGAGTTCAGGGTGGAGAGCAGAAATGATGCACTCTGTCCTCTGGGAAAATTGGCAAGACAGGTCTCCAGACAGTTAGATATTCTCAGGAGCTGATTTTATGAGCTCAGTTCTTGCATCTCTTCATATCTAGAAAAGTATTAAAATCCTTCATGGTGACACTATTCCTCGTGACAAGTGAAGGGTTCATAAGACTAGTAGAAAACTCCTGGAAAAATATGGCCTTGATTGCACGTATTCTCCCTTCACCAAAATCACATATATACTGACCTTTCCCCCCTGCCTCTTTGGAGCAGTTTCTCACAGCTATCTGAGGTGCTGTCTCCCAGATTGCAATCCTCATTTTGGCCCAAATAAAACTTAACTCGCAACTCTCACATTGTACATTTTTAAGTCAACAAATTGTATGAGCTGTCTATGTATTTTGGGTACTAATCCTTTCTTGGGCATATCACTGGGATACATTTTCAATCAGTAGGCTATTTTTCACTCCAGTATTCTTGCCTGGAGAATCCCATGGATGGAGGAGCCTGGTGGGCTGCAGTCCATGGGGTCACGAAGAGTCGGACACAACTGAGTGACTTCACTTTCACTTTTCACTTTCATGCATTGGAGAAGGAAATGGCAACCCACTCCAGTGTTCTGGCCTGGAGAATCCCAGAGACGGAGGAGCCTGGTAGGCTGCCTATGGGGTCACACAGAGTCAGACACAACTGAAGTGACTTAGCAGCAGCAGCAACAGGCTATTTTTCATTTTGTTGATGGTTTCGTTGCCTGTCAGACCCCAAGGCTGGAGCGTTTACTATGTAGCTGAAACCACTCACTCTTCAGGGGGATCTCCCAGCTTGTGACGTCTCCCTCCTCTTCTGTGTCCCTTCTGAGGGGCACAGGTCCATACTGACCACTTCTCCTCCCTTCCTAATTGACTCCATGTGACTCTTTCTGTTACACCCCTGGGTGCACACAAGTCCTTCTACCAGCCTCCAGTTTGTTTTCAGTGAGAATCGCTCCACATGCAGATGTATTTTTGACATGTTCATGGGGGGAGGTGAGCTCTGCATTGTCCTACTCCACCATTTGATCTCTTCCTCCTTCTCTTTCTTGATCATAACGGGTTTCAGTTGTTTTCACTTGTGATCACAGTCCTTTCATATGCCTCCTTACTATTTAATGTTATAAGAACATGTTTGATTTTAATTGAGTTCTATTGCCTTTTTAACCTATATATGAATTTACATATTATCTGTCCCTAAAGGGTGCAGAGAACAGAAATAAACAAGGAACTCATTTAAACAATGGTTATTCTCTGGCTCTTAATAAATTAAAATGAAGAGACAACTGTTTTGGCTTTAACAGTCCTTCCCCAACTACCAAGAAAAGCACTACACTAGCAGCCAATAGATCCAATGACTTTGATACGGAGATTTTAATTAGAGCCTGTGGAAGAAATCCCTGGTGTGTGCAACCTCTGAAAGCTCTCAGGACAGAACTGTGAAGCATCCCTTTTGTGAGAGACAATCTCCTCAGAAGCTACACTCAGAAAGAAAATGAATTTTGGTTTTGAAGGAGGATTTCACAAAATGATTTTGGACTTATCAACTACCCAAGCAGTTAAATGTGGTTAAAAGTTGTAAGAGAGAAAGGAGGAGGATTTTCCTCTAACTCAGAACATTAACAAAGACAACCTTATTTGAGGAAAGATGAGTCATTAAAAAGAAGGCACCAACAACTTGCAGATCAGTTGAGTTCCCAGATAAATGTGCTATTTCCCTCTGTTTACTGTGTTTATTTGCAAATCTCTGCCCACGAAGGACGGGAGGAAATGACAAGATAAAAGCATGATGACATAAAAAGAACAACAGAATCAGGCAATCACCCCATGGTGACTGCCACGCTATAGCCACGCATACAACCAGGCTTCTCAGTGTTTCCTACTGCGTCGAGTAAATGGGTTTGATGGGAGGATCCCAAATGTGCAATGACATCTCCATTATCAGAGTAAAAATGGTTCCCTCTGCTTGTTTTCCAATAAAGCTTTTAAAAAAACTTTCAAACCTTTTTAAATCTTTCCAGATAAAACTAACAGCAATTTCTCATGTTTCTGAAAAAGTACTCTGGACATAGTGCTTAGGTCTAAATGTTTCCCAATGAAAGGAGAATCTTCGAGTCCTCTAACCACATAGGATCATGATTAGGGGTTTGGGAAGCCTTTTAGGTAGAAACTGGAGAGGCATCTATTTAGGGATATTAGTGGTCGACTGTGTTAGCAATTTCTTCTTTAGCCAAGGTACAAACTGCACTAGATAATCTCAAAAGTCCACTCCAGCTCTCTGATTTCATCTGCCACAGACATCATGCTGTTAAGTTTTCATTGAAAATGTCTCACATCCTCCAGACACTTTGTGGAATTAGAAACCAACTGCATCTGCCAGACCAAACAGACAGGCTGGAGTTTCCAACTGCAGATTTGTGGGCGGTCCAGGATGTTTGCTGCTCCTTCTACGTTGCATGTGACATCCACAGAGAACACACAGTTCTCCTTTTCTCTGGCCTCTTTCGCTTTCTGTGAAGACATCCTAATTTTTTTCCCCAAGGCTGGGGATCTTGTGACATGTTCCCTGGTCACCAAGACACGGAGCCCCAGTCAACATCACTACTGCTAAAGTCGCCTTTGCCTGGTTTGTAAGGTTATTGGCCAAGAGAGAATTCCAAGGGACAGCACCCTTTCTGAGCTGGCAAATTCTCTCCATAGTGACTTCTTGGTAAGCGTATGAGATTTCACAGGGCAATTGCCTGGTTAGTACCTTTCTTTCTCTCCTGGAGAATTTAAAGCTCAAAAAAGAAAAATGCAAATTAAATCCCCTTCAAAAGTAGCCTAAGTAAATTTGGCTCTGTTAACATTTCTTTACTGTTAGTAGGAAATCTTTAGTCAAACCTACAGCTAAAAAAATATTCTGATTATTTCCGTACAAGCTTCCATTTCTCATGTTCTGATCGCAGAGCGCCCCCTTGTGCCCTGACGGGAAATTCAAGACTCAAGAAAGAATAAAAGATCAGCACAGGTGGCTCATACTTGGTAAAGAATCCACCCACCACCATGGGTTTCCTGGATGGCTCAGCGGGTAAAGAATCTGCCTGCAATGTAGGATACACAGGAGACATGGGTTCAATCCTTGGGTCGGAAAGACCCCCCCTGGAGAAGGAAATGGCTACCCACTCCAGTATGCTTGCCTGGAAAATCCCGTGAGCACAGGAGCTTGCTGGACTACAGTCTATGGGGTTGCAAAGAGTCAAACATGTCTGAGCAACTAACACACAGGCAAGCAACAGCAGGTGTATATTCAGTCCTATTAAATGTGCACACAGCACACTTAATTCCAAAAAAAAAAAAGAATCCACCTGCAATGCAGGAGACCCTGGTTTGATTCCTGGGTCAGGAAGATCCACTGGAGAAGAGATAGTCTACCCGCTACAGTATTCTTGGGCTTCCCTGCTGGCTCAGCTGGTAAAGAATCTGCCTGCATTGCAAGAGACCTGGGTTTGATCCCTGGGTTGGGAAGATCCCTGGGTTGGGAAGATCCCCTGGAGAAAGGAAAGGCTACCCATTCCAGTATTCTGGCCTGGAGAATTCCATGGACTATTCCATGGGATCTCATAGCGTCGGACACGACTGAGCGACTTTCACTTTCACTTTTCACTCTTGAGCACATTTAGGTTGTGAGGTTCAAGCAGTTCCCTAGAGCAGCAGTCCTCAAACTACAGGATGCATCAAATTAAAGAGTTTTATGAAAATATGAAAGAATCCACCCTGTAGACCACAACCTTTTAATTTAGCTTTTCAGAAAATTAAAATGCAAAACAAAATGTGAGAATCTGTCTCAGAAAAAAAAAAAATTTCCAAAATGGGGGTTAAGATCAATAGTTCTCAAATTTTAACATGTCAGAACTGCCTTGTGGTTTTATAAATATTCTGGTGCTTAACATTTGGAGATTCTTTCGATTTCAGTGAAGGCCTAAAAATCAGTTTTACAATAGACACTCCAAGGTATTCTGCTGTCTCTGATCTTGGGAAATCCTTGCAAAGATAGTCAAGTAGAAAAAACTGCCTGAGGTCAAAGGAAAAACTTAACTTTTCTTCTTTTCATAAGGAAAAAGCTAGTTTCTAGATGCCATCATTTAACATCATGAGACTATCATTTTCTCATTACATGAAAACATCAGAACCCACCTTGGGAGAGTTAGAGTGGTGCATTTTCTAAAGGACAGTGCTTGACTTCAGTAGTATTATCTGCTTAAGTCATGGAGGCTCCTGAAGGAGGCCTTAGAAGTCATTCATGTGGGCTCCCAGAGGCTAGACCAAGAGAACTGAGCTGATAGGTCCAAAAAAGGACCTCAGAAGTGCTCTAGTAAATAAAACAAGTGTCTGAACTCAAAGCAATATGGTGAGATATGAGAACATGGTGAACAAATCTCTGGATACACCTTCTCACAAAGAAAGTGTGCTCTGCTGCCCCGACTCCAGCTTGGATGCTGGCCCAGGGATCCTCTACTACATGATGCCCTTGAGCTCCAGGCTCCCTCTGTTTCTTTCAGTTTTATTATTTTCTGTGCTCATCATATTAATATCTCACCTTGAACAGGTGAAGAGAAAAATTAATGAAACAGAGTTGGTAAGAGGTGAATGCTGGTGTGAGTTTATGCCCAGAAATGAGCTCAAAATACCATGTTATCACTGTAATTATTTTTTAAGATACCCAAGTAACTGAATCAATGCTTCAACCATTGATTTCCAATCCTGATGTAATATAAGCAGGATTTATTAAAATCTCATAAAAGTTACAGTGAAAGTAACAAAAACAAAATTAAGTCAATCATTTTTTTTAAATATACATTTTTTGCTAGCTTGATGGATAAAAATCTGCAAATCAAATTATAATCCAAAGGTACCTTAACCCTAAAAATATTAGAAATAAATAATCTACATAGTAGACAATGAATAACTATACAAAATAAAAATCAGGAGACACTATGAGAGCATTTTTTAAGTTTACAATCTTAAATTCATGAAATTGCTTAGTTTCTCTTACTGTTTCCAACCAAAGTGGCTGTATTAATCAGATCTAGACTGTGGACAGCTAACAGCTCAATGCCAATCAGTTAAAGGAACGATGCTATGTATTCTACAGGTCAGACTCTAACTTGGTGATTTCCCCACCAGTCATTAGAGAACTCAAGAACAGGAAACTCATCTAACCTGACCTTCATCCCTCATAGAGAAAGAAACTATGACAAAGAGGTTAGATTGCTTAATCTAGGTCACCTAGATAGTTCCTTGCTGATAAAGAACTATAATCCAGGGCAAGTCTTAATCCAGCTCTTAAGAAAACTGACACTAGATAGTGAGACTCAATCAAATGATACAACAATATAGTTATATATTACTTAAATAATTTTCAAGATAATTAAGACACGCAGGCAAACAAGATGAGAATCTGTCATTGAGGAGACTGAAAGTGCTGAGACTCGCAAGGACCTATACCTCTTAACAGGCAAGCAGCACATCTGGAAAACAAAAATCTACAGATTCTTTGTTCCCTTTCTGCTTTACACCCATAGAGAATGTGTTTTAAAATAGCAAGGTTCTGGAGAGTTGTGCTTCCTGATAAATACATACATGAAGGAATCATATTGAAATAAGACTACCTGGGGACAGAAATGGCTCCCGCTCCTGGTTTAGCAGGATTACACCTCATTTTCACAGCAGTTGATCGGCCATTTACACAAGAGGTTGTAGTTGTAGAAGACCTATTAGAAGGCAAAGGTCACTTCACAAAACAAATATGACACAGACTTCAAAAACAAAAACATTCTGTGTATAACTGCTCCTATGCTCTATGAATAAATGAAAAAATGTATCAAAGTTCACCAATTCAGAATTTTAATACAGACTTAGTTCATTTACTTTCACTGACTATGAAAAGCTGCCTGCTCCACAGGTAAAGTGATATGCTATCATCAAAGGATTAATAGAGCTATTGTAATTATAATCAAAATTATAATCAAAAGAATTTTTTAAGGTATTAGAGGTCATAGTGACTTAGGCTGATGTTTTGATGTGTGAATTACAAATAATTACTGCCTAGACAATGAATAGTCTCTTTATTGCCTTATTTAAAGGATTATATATATGAGAAAAATTACATAATGCTTTCTAAATATTCCATGTTTCCTATTTTTTACTAAGTCTTTCATTTAAGAACCAACTACTGATTATCTATTCAAAATAAGCTACTATGTTAGAAACCCTGAAGTGATGTCCTTATGATTAAGAAAATAATCAAAAGAAGCAGCATGTTCACTTACTTATAAAAGAAATGCACATCTGGTATTTGGCTTGGTGAAACTGGGAACATATCTTCTTTTATATTAATATTTTGTAATGTGGTTTCAACTGTTACTCCTAGATGACAATGAAAAAGAAACTATTAAGCAATATGGGAAAATTAGGTTTACTTAGTCTCTATATCTAAAGAGAAAATAGCTTTACTTTGAGGCTGTCATTTTAACTAGAAATATCATATAAAATTAATGTATTATGTAAGAATAATAAACCTTACAAGGTTTCCAGAATAAAAAATACTCTACTCCTTAACTTTGCAATTTTGCTTTAGTCACTTTACTTCCCTGATTCTTATGTCCTGAATTTGTAAAATGCATGCAATAATTTAGGTGGTCTGCATAGTCCCTTCTAGTTTTAACATTTCAACAATCTACGATTATAACTCTCAGCCTCTTGTGAGTTATGTTGAATGAGCTGGGCTACTTTGCTAATGTAGCTTTTCATCCATTCACATTCATTATAAACACATTTGACAAAATAAAATTTTGTGTGCCCTAAATATTTCCAGAAAGTAACTTCAAATTTTATCTAAAAGCAAGGCATTCCCCACCCATCAACCCCATGCAAAATGATAGCAGAGTCAAAATGCAAGCAATAACAGCAACCTTTGTTCTAAGAGTTCTGATGCACAAACTCAGTAACTGTCCTTGGTGCTGAAAATTATAGCAGCTCCTTGGTGCTAAATTCTTCTGGAGTCTATCAGTGGTACTGGAGTGGGTTGCCCTTAACTTCTCTAGGGGATCTTTCCAACCCAGGGTCCCACATTTCAGGCAGACGCTTTACCATCTGAGCCACCAGGGAAGTCCAGAGTCTATAACTGCTACTGCTAAGTCAATTCAGTCGTGTCTGACTCTGTGTGACCCCATAGATGGCAGTCCACTAGGCTCCTCTGTCCCTGGGATTCTCCAGGCAAGAATACTGGAGTGGGTTGCCATTTCCTTCTCCAATGCAGGAAAGTGAAAAGTGAAAGTGAAGTCGATCAATCGTGTCCGACTCTTAGCGACCCCATGGACTGCAGCCTACCAGGCTCCTCCATCCATGGGATTTTCCAGGCAAGAGTACTGGAGTGGGGTGCCATTGCCTGGTTCTCAAATCTAGCTGCAGATTAGAATCATCTAAGAAGCTCTTTAAATTGTTAGATTATCATATGCATTGTTAGATCCCTAATTCTACTCCAGATATTTTAATAAACCAGATCCTTAAGAATAACTAGTTAGGGACCTGACTTTTTTTAAAGTTTCCTATACTTTCCAGACTAGAAATAGAAAGGGAAGATGGAGAATAAAATTTAGCACACTCACTCTTGCTGTTTGTCACCAGATTTCCTCTGGTATGAGAAAAGATGATAAAAGCTGGTGACAGATATTATGATTTAAGTCTATATTGTGTTTGTTTACTCTTCTTCTTTTGCTCACAGTTTGGGAGGTTATTATTTTACCTCAAAAATTCCTAGAAAATCTGATGAAAGACACAGATTGCCAGAGAAAAACATGTCATATGAATTAATACATAACTCTGGAAGCTTCTACTACTCATTAAGAATGATCAAAAGATCTTACTTGTAGGGAGTTCTAAACCATGTTATAAAGTGATGACTTAGAATTATCTGTGGGTTTTAATCACCTATGGTAAGCACCACTGCAGAGACAAGTTATCAGTACCATGATTTTAAACAAATGCATGCATGAATATATGAACCAAATGAAACTTACCCAAAAATGTATCTGCCAGAATGATGGATTGTGATGATAAGGCTGCTCGGAAACCCTTACTTTCAGAAGGAATAATAGTTGACTGGCACACAAATGCTCCTACCAAATTCGTGTAATCATCTGACCCTGCCACCATTTCCTTTACTGTAAAGTCTGTTATATTGTTGGTACAGACAGCCAACTTCTTCCCCTAGGAAAATAAAGTCAGAAATAAGTTTTTACTGAAGGTAAGTTTCTAAACTGGATCTCAGCTTCCTAGTGATTCTAGCAGAGCATTGGCTCTCTCCTCACCACAATTCTGATTTCAGGGATCTGGTGAGGGAGCACAGGCACCAGTATTTTTTAAAAGCTCTCGGGTGCTCAGTCACTTCAATCATGTCTGGCTCTTTGTGACCCTATGGACTATAGTCCACCAGGCTCCTCTGTCCATAGGATTCTGCAGGCAAGAACACTGGAGTGGGTTGCCATGCCCTCTCCAGGGGATCTTTCTGACCCAGGAATCAGACTTGCATCTCCTGCATTGCAGGCAGATTCTTTACCCAATTCCAATGTTCAAACAGGGTTGAAAATCTGACATTCTAATGAATACAGTGATTCAAGGCTGCACTGCTCCCCCAACTACAGACTTCATTTGTGCTGGATGAAAGCCACTTGACTTAAGGAAATATAAGTCATCTATGAAATCTTCAATTCTTCAGACAACACTGCATACAAAGGGATCGGAAAACTGCTGGTGAAAGTTTTAATGCCAAGAAAAAAAACTTGCTCTTCCTTCTCCTGAAGAGGCCTGTGTGTGGCAGAAAAGTATTGACAAGTCTAAAAAAGAAAATATAAAAGTCTAGGACAACATCTAAATTCTAAACAGTTGGTCACTATAAGTGTTTTTATTCACCTACTCTTAGACTCAATGATGTGGATCTGCTCAAGTTCACAGTATGTTGAAAGGAATACAGGAGCTTACTTTTTTAATCATTTGGAGGATAGTTATAAAACTGGGAAGACTTTAATTTTTCTAATATAGTATGTTTAAATATACTGTAGTTCCACTAAAAATCACTTTAGCTTACTCTATAATTTCTGTGAATAAATGTATAAAGAAAAAGAGAAACACTATTTTACTGGTCTTAGATGTAGAATGTGCACAGATGGGCATAAAGAACAAAGATTTCTCTTTCTTAATGCAGCTAGCAATCTTAACCTATAAAATGTTTTCTCTCCACCAAGCCTGCTCACCACAATACAGGTGCAATATATTTTTACTAAGCTTAAATTAAATTGTTGAGACTAAAAGAGAAACAAAGAGAAAGAGCAGAGAGAAACTACTGAGGAAATGAATAAGGTAATAACAGTAAAAGAATTAGAATAAAAAGGAAAGAAAGAGAAGGAAGACAGAAGAGAGAAGACAAAAGCTAAGTCAGTGGTCATACAGGAAGGAGATTGAGAAGTGTGATATACTGGGTTGGCCAAAAAGTTTGTTTGGGGTTTTCTGTAACATTTTAAGAAAATGCTGGAAAAACTTTTCAGCCAACCCAATATAATGGAATTAATCTTCTTCACTGCTTTACACAGCATTTAACACAATAGGTATGTAACATATAATTATACATTCAGTGAACTTAGTGACTAATCAAGTGAGTGTGCTGGACTGCCCCGTGTAAAATCAGGATAGGACAAATGTCACACCATGTAAAAATGTATAGATCTTTCTGTTTGAAAACCTCTGTAGTCATGAGATGTCTTTTTATTTCCTTTGTACAAAGTTTGGCACAGCAGTTCAAAATGAAGACAATAGGAGTTAATAACGGAACAGATATGGAGAAAATGAATTATACTTTCAACTTAGCTAAGGGTGCATATATACATCCCAACTCCAACCTTGTATGCCCACAAAATTATTGGATACAGAGTCCTGTAACTCTCCCTTTACCAGTATCAATTAACATTCTACTTCTTCCCAAAGAAAATTAAATCCCGTAATCTATTAGCAGAGGCTACCTCATCAACTGACACTTACCCCCTGCTTATTTCCATTTTGTTTTTGGACAAACTTCCTCTGAAAAGTCTTTTCTTTTTAACATAAACTTGACCAGAAAAGCAACAGTAAAACTTTCTCAAACCTTAACTTTATGCCTAAGAAATAGGTGGGATTGACAAGTCTGAACCACCTTTACAAAAATGAAAGATCCTCAAAGCCCTTACACCATAGCTTCAAGCTTTGGGGGTTCAACTGGATAAGTGCTTTGATGGACTGAGAACCAGACAAGGATGCTCCTGGTGGAGAAAACTGCCAACATGCCAGAAGGCAACAAAGGATTTAAGCTGTCAAAACTCACTTTCTGACATTTGGCTGTTAGTTTCCACAGAGATTTTATTGGTCCACCAACACAGAAAACAACTCAATCAGAGCTGAAACCTAGCCCCATCTCACCTTGCCAGAACTCACCTCGTGCCCACATAAACTGATATTGAAGAAATGGAAGTACTTTGTTCCTTTGGAGGTAAAGCTGGGACCATTCATTAAGGAGCCCACACTGCTGAGGTTGCTGAAGTCATAATGCAAACTTTGATTTTCTTTTTCATGGTAGAAAAAGCAGTCACTGTAGCACACAGAGTGGTCCTTTGACCACAAACATTAAGAAATCCAAAACAAAGCAAAAACAATATGGCAGGAAAGAAAGCATTAGCTGCTATGGAAAAAAAGTGTTTCCTAAAAGTTCTAGGTTTAAAAACTATTTCAGTAGTTTTGTCTTAGTCATGGCATATTTTACCACTCTAATATAGAAAATTTCTAAACTCTAGATTTCTCTAAGCAAAGTTCAGAAGAGTTAGAATTTTTTAAAGAGTGAAGTTATTCTAAGATTAGTTTCTTGTGGAAAGGTATTTTTAATCAATAGCCAAAATGCCCTGTCATGCCAGTTCAAATAGACATCAAACTATTTTTTACTTCACTCATAGCATCCATCCTTTCCTTTAAAATGTTACAAGATACTCTTGCTGTTCTCCATATACACCTACAGCCTACCTATAGAGAGGCAGCTTACTTGTTCTGTCATAATGGAATATACAAGAAATCACTTTTAATATTTTGGGAAGGTATTCTTATTCAGATGTTCTTCTTAATATTCTATGTCCCCAGTAATTATCATTTTCAAGACCCATGTTAAGCACTCAACAGATGCAAGGCAAGGTAAAATACGGAAGGGAATTCAAAAAGCCATTTATAAATATAAATTAGAAACATTAAGAGAAACCTTTGAGTTTGTCTATTAAAATATGCTTTCCTGGGGATAACTGAAATACAGACCCACTCACCTGAGTGCTTCTACTCCCAGGCCCACATGGAATACAAGCCTCCTTGCCATAGACCTGATGTATGGACAGGTAGGTATCAGGTGGACACTCCATGCACTGGTTGGTTTCCTTCTCAATGTAGTGGCCTGGGGGGCAGGGGACACACGATGAGCCCGACTGTTCAGAGCCAAGGGCACAGGCACGGCATGAGGACGCCACCCCATCAACTGCATTAGTGGCGGTGATAGAATAAATCTTCACCATGTCATTGATGAACCGTCTATTCTACAAAGAGAGCAGAAAGTAACGACTTCTGCCTTGGCACTCAGTCGTACAACCAGATTGTTTTATGTTCATATCACCAAAATAACTAAGCAAAGTATTCCAACCTAGCAGTTTATAACTGACAGTAGATTAAGAGTACTCCTTTTGGGTACTTTTCTTTTTTAAAATTATTAAGACTTAACCCAGTTCACTTTTCACTTTCATGCATTGGAGAAGGAAATGGCAACCCACTCCAGTGTTCTTGCCTGGAAAACCCCAGGGACGGCGGGGCCTAGTGGGCTGCCATCCATGGGGTCACACAGAGTCAGACATGACTGACGCGACTTAGCAGCAGCAGCAGCAACCCAGGTCTCATTGCAGGCAGACACCTTAACCTCTGAGCCACCAGGGAAGCACCTAAGACTTAACACTAGAAGCTAATTTTCATGGTTATAGAGTTCCAGGAATTTTGCCACAATCACCATGAGATTATATCATAACTGGTAAAAATTCAGGCATATGTATAGACTTGGAAGAACCAATATGATTTAGCAAAAAGAGCAACTGTATCTCCCATCACTGTTTATTCTGATCTAGTCTAAATATCATGATAAACATGTTTATAATGATGTTTACAGTGTGGCAAGTTGAAAAAGACTTGGACCAGGGATTAAAAAGTCCTTACTTAAACACTAACTGTGTGACATTGATGCAACTGCATCAGTTCTTTGGGTCTCCTCTCCCTCTTTAGCACTTTCCTTAACCAACACGCTCTGACTTCTACTGGATGCACAACAGAGAGTAAAAACCTGGATCTTACTAATACTTTTCCTTCTTGTGACACTGAGTCAATTAAGGTCTAGTTTTCATCAAGCAGTGAGCACCACTGTATCAGTAGAGAGCAGCTTCTTAAATGCTTTTTGTCTGAGCTAAAGACAAAAGGGAGGCCAGGAAGTCTTCTATAGCATGTTCACACCCCACAGGCTGGGACTCTGAACTCTCATAAAACACAGCTGGAGTCAAGTGAAACCTGAGGAACAGGTTCCTCAATGAAAGTCTGAAGAGAAAAGAGAAAATGCTCTCCATCTGCCACCATAGTGTTAAGGCAGAGCTTAAACAGTGATTTACCTTATTCGCACCCTCGGAAGGTCGTTATGATGGAGATCTACACAATAACATGTACTTGAAGCATATGATGGAAAATTCTTACGAGAGGATTAAGGTCTATTCTATTCTAGCAGAAAGTAAAAGAGAATAGTTCTGTGTTTTAACCCAACAACATGTACACATACAGTCTTCAAGCCACAGAAGGTGACAATCGTGACCTTGAAGTAACAAACCAACACCAAGAAATGGCATCTAAGCAAATGACAGATCATTCAGACAAAGAGGAAGAAAGTTACCAGCCTTCCCAAAGGCTCAGAAAGCTTTACAAGTAAGTTTTTAAATAACTACAAAGTAAGATTTTCTTCTGCTTAAACTTTTAACAGCTATGTTTATTCAAAGTGTGGAATAATTCTAAGATGCGTTGTCATTCCTTTTCATAGTCTTGCTCTCAAAACACAAATAAATATGTGTGTGTATATATATATATCATTTTATACCAGTCTACTCATAACAAAATGATTGATTTCACATCAGTAAAAAGCTAAGTTTTTTCCTCCAGTAGATTTCAGTCAACACTTTGTATAAATCTCCACAAGGAGTATCATCTTTGCTCTTTTTTTTTAAGTGCTTGGAACTTACATCTTGACCCTGATTGGTCCTCTGGAATGCCCATGTAAATGTAAATGTGGCATTCTTGAAGATGACATGGGTATAAGCTTGTTTTTCTTTGGTTCCACCCCATGACTCCACCACATTCGTACTTTTTCTATTAATATCCTAAAATACAGTAGAAAAAACATATATATAAGAAAGCACAAATTCAGTATGAATATACATGAATATACATCACAATCCTATATTTATATTGACAGTAACCCTATAGGGTTTGTGAATGTTTATCTGCAGAGCATGTAAGCCTAAAACTCTCAAAACCTTCCCTTCAAGTCTACACAAGCACTCACTAGCTTAGTAATTACAATGCATCAACCACATTGCCGATATAACCTGAAAGAGATCTCAAATCAGTATGTTTAAGGAGTTATTCTTTTGTGAGAGAGATTGGTTCGTGTGTATATGCGTGTGATTCTAGCATAGGAAATACACATAAGGAAAAAGAAAACAAATTTCTCAAACTTCTGACAGCAAACTTCTAGGATCCTCATAAAATAACAATGCTTTCTTTCCATCTTTTTTTTTTTTCCCTTGAGGGATTCTGACAGGTGACTCTTACACAGGAATTCTAAATTCTCTCTGAATTATATTTGCAATTTACAGTGCAGATTAGCCAGAATGTTATTTTATGTTCATGCAATCTTCTTTTGTTTATATTTGAATTCTAAAAAGATGAGTCTGTGTAACATTTTATTTCTGATTTCCTTAGCTAAATTCAATATCTAGAATATTATATGAATGTGTGACAGTCCAACCAATATTATGTCATTAACATGGTCAGAAAGCAAATGTAGTAAGTAAAGCAAGAAATGTAACACACATCTAATTTACTTGAAATGAAAAACTGGGCTAATTCTGAATTTTCTAATTAGTCTTCCCTGCAGAAACCCTAAAAGATGACTTAGGAATTTGGACAGGCCTCTTTTAGTTGTCCGAGATGTTGATAAAACAATGGCATGAGCTGAAGCCATATGTCTTTCTTTCTATGATGCAAGGGCAAGCTTTGACGACAAACATGTAATAGAGCAATCAGATATGCTATAAAGATACGTTTCTTGAGTTCACACCACAGATAGGAATAACAGCGTATGCTTGTCACACGTTACACAATTTCTCACATTACCAAACAACCAAATAGTCACACATGCCACTTCCAAAAAGGATCTCATAATATACTGATAGTGCTTTGTTAAACACCTTCTGGATATTTATTTCAATAACAAATGGAATATTAGTTTTGCACCTTACCCTTGCAAAACACGACATGATTTTCAAAGCATTTTGATGTGTTATTTAGGTGATGATATCTCAAAAACTCTTGTGCAGAAATCAAATCAGAGTAAAGAACACTAACAGATCCTGCTATGAGCCAAAAATGCTTAAGAGTGATTTTCCAAAATAAATATTAATATGTATAATCCTTACCCTCAGGAATGCTTGATCAACTGAGAGAGACAAATAATGAATACATTCACATAATTAAAATAGGGTTTTCTCAAAAGGTTTTAGGAGCACACTGGAGAGAGTGGTTAACTTAAAGGAATAAGAGAAAGCTTCCCAGAAAGGTGAGGTTTGAGCTGCCCTTGATGTATTGTGTGAATGGGTGTTCACCAGACAAAAGAGAAAGTCATGCTAGCTTAGTGTGCCAAGGCATATGAAATGAAAAAGGACAGAGTGTTCCACTAACAATCCAGGATATCTAAAGAGGGCTGAGTAGTAACAGCAGTTTGGTAACAGAGGCTGGGCAAGAAGTACAAAAAGCCATATAGATGCCATGCTAAGGAATTTTAAATGTATTTATAAGCTATTGGTTCTTTAGCATTAGGGCATATTAGAACCAACCCCAAGGCTTGCTAAAATACAGAACGCTGGGCCCTATCACCAGAGTTTCTCAGTAAGACTAGTGTAGGGCTCAGAAATTTTCATTTCTAAAAGTACCTAGGTGATGCTAGTCCAGGAACCACACTTTGAGAACCTCTGCCACGGGCAATAAAAAGCCCCTAAAGGTGAGGGCTGCCTCTACTATTGTTTTTATGTTTATAAAGATAATTTTGACAGAAAAATTGACAGGATGGAGGTAAGAAAAATAGACAACAGACTACTGTTGAGAGATAATAGGAATCTGAATTTCAGTCATGGCACTAAGTATGAATAGGAACTAACAGATTGACGAAACGAGGAGAGAGACCTGAGAGAATTAAAGACTTCTTAGTCACGGATGTGTTGAAGATTAGTCATCATCTTCTTTTACTACCATCATGAGTTAATACTTAAATCTCCACATATCTTGTATATCATGCAGGAAACTGTTAATAGACTATTAACTAGCTACCAAAGGACTGTTGGAAAAAAATTAATCGTGTCATTGATGTCACCACTTAATGATAACACCAAAGTCTTAGCCAACAACCTTCTAATACCTGCATGAAGTCTTAGTAAATTTTGTGTTGCTACTTTTTCTCAAGCTATTAGATGAGATTTATAGGACATCTAGGGGAAAAATGGGCAAAATTATGACATGTACCTAATAAACTCCTTTGTCTGCATGTATTAATTTAACAAGGAAGAGTGTCGTTTTTCCCAAAGCTCTCCCACCTCCATTATTTTGTACTCTCACTTATTAATACATGCTTTTCCCTCATGATGGCTTGAACTGCTGAGTGGTTACTAGGGCAGAATTTTCACTTCTGTTAGTGGCATATTTTTTGAAGAAATTTTCTCCAGGATTAATATTTCCTGGCTTCTGTCTGTCACCCATACCTCATCACTAATTTCTCTCCGTGAGGAATGAGTGCTTTGTAGACTTTGCAACTCTTAGTGAGTTCTTTAGACATTTTTTAATGTTTTTGGAAGACTCTAAAAATGGGAAGAAAAATGGGATTCTTATCCCAGTTTGTATAAATAAGTTCACACTTGAAAGAGAAGGCTAAGCCTAGAAATATACCTCTGAAAGCCACTCTTTCACTTACCACCATGAAGTACAGAACACAGTCAGCTGAACAGAGGGTCTCAAAAACAAATGTTATTCTTCCCAGTTCAGAACCCATGGCTCCAGTCATCGATGTTGGTGGTCTATTTAACAGATTAAAATTACAATACTTATAGCATGTTCTAAGTACAATCTGGAAAAAATTAAGTCACTTTATTCACTAGGCTGAAAGCCATGCTTTTCTCTCGTCCTAGTCTACTGCTGCACGGAGTCTACAAAACCACAGCGATATGCTCAGACCTCCTGGGGTAAATGCCGCCATATAGCCTATAGCAAGAAAAAAACTCCAATTGGGAAATTCAACATGGGGGACTAAAGCAAATTGTGAATTTGTAACATAGTACTTTACATATAGAACTGCGAAAAAACAATAAACCAAAAAAAGACTCTCCTGTAAATGTCTTAGACTACTATCTCTGAATCAAGCATCCAAGAGTCATAGTTTTCATAATGCTTGGATAGAGTATTTTTTAAAACTTTCAGCTTCATCTAATATAAAATTAACAATTACAGTTCCCCAATCGCTGATTCTACAAATATTCTTTAATCTATATTATCCTACTCAGCTTGCTATTTGCTAAATACATCACAGTATAATAATAATATATTTTATAAAAGCAGTTCTGCTTCATCTGTTTCTGTTGGGAAACAAGCATGAGGATTCTTACATAAGGGAATCAGAATTGGTTTTCCTTACTTAAATCCTGGGATATGCAAGTTTAAGATCAGGTAATCATTATCGGAACCTCCAGCCCCACTCTGGATGTGATCTCCAGCCACCTCCCAACCTAGAAAAGATAAAGCTTATCAGCAAAAACTCCATGAATGATTTCCAACAATCTTTTTATATAAGGCCACAAAAAAAGAATTCCCTTTTTTTTAATTCCAGTTGTAAATTGCGTGCAGATGTAGATGCCTAGATATCAATAAAGACATTGCATATGATTCTCCAGGAAAAATCAAGTAATGCAGTAATGCATATTTTTGCATCAAAGTTACTTAATGGTAAAACTAACAACAGTCTTCTCAATGAAGCATGATTTTTTTAAACAAGAACAGATGGTTTTTATC
Organism: Bos indicus x Bos taurus; assembly: GCF_003369695.1. Lineage (NCBI taxonomy): Eukaryota > Metazoa > Chordata > Mammalia > Artiodactyla > Bovidae > Bos > Bos indicus x Bos taurus. The sequence continues at coordinate 86,137,497 of NC_040079.1, forward strand.
CAGTTTAATAAACTAAGAAAAAAATCCTAGTCTTCAGTTAACCAATGGGAAATAGAAACTTCAAATTACTTAATGAAGATGTGAGGTCTGGAGTTCTTTCTTAGAGTTCATTGTATTATTGTTCCTTAATTTAACACCTATTCACATTCACTTACTTATTCATTCACTGAACTGGCATTGAGTCTCATGAACCATGATACACATTAGGGAAAGAGAGCCGAAACTGGGTCCACCCTCACTATGAAATCAGTAGAATATAAGAGACACAGCTAAGAACAGTCAAAAGTATGGGGTAATACATGCTCATAGAATGTGATGTGAGTCTGCCCTCTGCAAAGAAACAATCAGCATGCCATGGACTGAAATGGCCACAATAAAATGTAAGGAGATGCAGCCCTCCAAATACCATCAAACAAGGTTATTAATTAATGGCAAACCTTATTAATGGCAAATCTTTGCAAGAGGAAACAAATACATCTCATGTTTGAACACTGGCTATTACTATATGTTTTATTATATTGCCTGCCTAAAAAACTATATTGAAGTTCTAACCCCCTGTACTCACGAACAGACCTGATTTGGAAACAGAGCCTTGGTAGATATAATCAAGTTAAGATGAGGTCATTAGGGGGAGGATTACTCTAATATGACTGGTGTCCTGATGAAAAGAGGGAAATTTAGACACAGACACTCAGGAAGAACACCATGTAAACACACAGAGACACAGAGACCCAAGAAGACAGTCACATGAAGACGGAGACGCAGATTGGAGTTATGCTGCCACAAGTCAGGGAATGCCTGGAGCCACTAGAAGCTAGAAGAGGCAAGGAAGAGTCTTCCCAGAGAGCCTTCAGGAGGAACATGGCCCTGCCAATTCGAGGGTTTCAAACTTCTAGCCTCCAGAGCTGCAAGAGTGTAAATTTCTGTGGTCTTAGAAAGAGAAGTCGCTCAGTCATGTCCGACTCTTTGCAACCCCATGGACTGTAGGCTACCAGGCTCCTCCATCCATGGGACTTTCCAGGCAAGAGTACTGGAGTGGGTTGCCATTTCCTTCTCCAGGGGATCTTCCTGATTCCGGGATCAAACCCAGGTCTCCCGCATTACAGGCAGATGCTTTACTTTCTGAGTTACCAGGGAATCCCTGGTCTAGAGGAAGCCAATTCTGGGGTTTCAAATTTCTAGCCTCCAGAGCTGCAAGAGTGTAAATTTCTGTGGTCTTAAACCCCCCAGTTTGTGATACATTCTTGCAGCACTTTTGTATTTTGCTTTTTCCCTCAGAATGAATCCCACATTTTTCATGTTTCTACACATAATTTCTATTTTGAGTTAATTTTTATGTTTTTAGAAACTACATTTATATTTATTGTAAAATTTTGAAAGCTACAGAAAAATTTAAAGATGAAAAGTAAAATTATTTATAAATTCACCACCCAGAAAAAAACTACTGTTAACATTCTGAGGTGTTTCTTTTCACTATCTTTTTGATATACACATGGTTTTACATAACTGAAATCTTATTGCCGATGACATTTTGTTTCATAGTTTTATACACTAACATTATTACATAAGCATTTGCATGTATAAATGGCTCACCAACATGCTAATGACTGAGTTGATAGTTTATCATGTAGACAGATATAACTAATTCTCATAATGTAAGAAATCACTCCCACTACAGTGCTTACCTCCTGCTGACCATACATCCAGTGTAACCATTTGGATTGTTTTAGCTTTTTTAAATAGTTTAAGTGACACTATAATTAATATATTTTTGGTAAAGCTTTTCTATATTTTTCTAGAAAAGAACCCCAATAAAAGAACTGAGAGAGTTAATTCCTAGGTAGGTTGATAAGTAGTCTAGGGTCCTCAAGGAGGAAGGGGTCTGGGGCTTTCAAGGAGGAGATAGGGGTCTGGAGATCTCAAGGAGGAGAAAAAGGCCAATGTTTTTTTCTTTAAGCCCAGAGCTAATAACTGCACAACAAAACAACTCATCTTGCTCAAGGATATGTTTTTCCTTAAACTCTGTACCAATGATTATATAACAACAATGTATCCTGCTTGAGGACATGTTTCTCCTTGAGAACCTTCTGACTAATTCTCTCATCTTAAAATGTATGTTGTGGGAGTGGGTCTTGGAAAAGTATATAAAAGGCCTTGATAAGACTAGTGAGTGGGGGCACTCTCCATCCCCCTTCTGATGTCTATGTCAGAAGCTTTCTCTGTCCTTTTTTTCACTTTAATAAAACATTGCTACACAAAAGCTCTTGAGTGATCAAGCCTAGTCCCAAAGCTAAATCTCCTTCTTTGGAGATCATGAATCCAACATCGTTCACCGTAAGCTATCAGAACTACTGGGTCAAATAAATGTATTTTTTAAAGCCAATATTTTGTACTGTTACTCCGATTCTGAAAGCAATGTGAATACATGAGGAATATTTATTAAATACAGTGGACTAAATGAAAAAAACAAAGTAACTCAAACTTCTCAGAAACCTCCCAGCCCAAGTAATGAACAACATTTCAGAGTATTTCTTTTCACTCTTTATCTAGTGCATAATTTTCTTTAAAATTATCCTTAGTTCTATTGTATAATCTATTTTCTGTTTTTTTTTTCACTTGGCATTATCGTCTCATTTTTCTAATAATCAATATATCAAAAATACTTTCCCATTAAAAATCTTTGTTACATCTAGTGTTAAAGAGTTAACAATATGCTATAAGGTTATATCATCATTTTATTTAATCATACCCCATGCTGAAAACTTTGTTTCCTCATATTTTTGACTCTCATAAATAATACTAAAATTAACATATCTGTGCATAATTTCTTTCTTTACATCACATAAGTTTCCTTGGTGTAAACTCCCAGATGTGAAATGACTGGGTTAGAGAACGGGACCATTCAAAATGTTTGAAATACTGCCAAATTGTTTTCCATATGGCTGTCATTTTTAATGATTACATAACATTTCATCCAATTAGTACAGCATGACTTTTATAAACATTATCATATTGTTGGAATTTAGATTATTTCGTTTTGTTATTAGAGATAATGCTCAATGAAATCTTTATGAATAAACACTAATTTGTTTACAACTTTAAATTCCTCTTAGGCAAAATTCCAGTACATAAAGATGTACTTATACATACCTGTTCCACAACCATGGGAAATTCCAATTGAGCATACAAAAGAACCTCAAAGTACTTCAAGTCACACAGTCAAGTTGGTCAAAGCACATCCACTTTAATTCCATGATGCAGTAATGACCTTACGAGACAGGTTACCCTGGGCCTCTCACTTTGATCCCCATTATTCTGAGCACTGCTTTCCTCGAGGCTAGTTACTGAACCACCAGTCATAAAATTATAATCACTCTTTATCTTTGTATCTTTCACTTACTGTTTGCTATTTCAGTATCACATGCTAATATTGCAGCGATATATACTTAAATTGAACATTTCAGAAAATCAGGAAAAATTTAAATTATAGCCTCTGAGTAAATGAGAAGCCTTCCCTCGTGGCTCAATGATAAAGAATCCACCTGCCAGTGTAGGAGACAGGATCTTCCCTAGGTTGGGAAGATCCCCGAAGAAGAAAATGGCATCCACTGCAGTATTCTTGCCTGGGAAATCCCATGGACAGGAGAGGCTGGCGGGCCACAGTCCATGGGGTCGCAAAAGAGTTGGACATGATTTAACAACTAAACAACAAGTAAATGAGTAAGCAAGTGGCTAAATTAAATATTGTCATGAGATTTAGACTAAGAGTAACATCTTAAAAAAATTAACGTTTCAGATAATCCTCACTAGTAAGTGCATGCACACACAAGTGTACCAATGCTTTCATCAATACATTCTTCTTATTTTTGCAATATCTCAAACTTCCTCAACCACAGGATAATTTTAGAACATAAACCCTATAGTCAGGTAATAATTACTATGTAATTTCTCCTTCTCCTTTAGGAAAAAAATCCCAAAAGTGGGATTAAGTGATAAAGAGTACTGTTCCATAATGTTCTTTATATATAAAGGCTTCCTTCATGCATCTGTTTAACCAAAATTATTCAAAGATCTAGGATTTGTCAACCTGAGTACTCATGTGTACACCTCACTCCCCACATTTCAAATCTGTTTATTTGGGATAGGTGTTGATGTAAACAGATGTGATTAGCATTTTTCCAACGATTAAATACAGTATTGAGAAAAACTGAACTGATAAAAAATACCAGTGAACTTATAAAAGTAAAGAGCACATTTTAGTATCCGTAACATCTATGTCTAGTGTCAAGTTTAAAAATGCACATACAGATATTGTCATTCATTCGAACAACAAATATTGCAGAATAACTAAGTGCTATGCTCACTAAAACGTAAGAATAAATAAAATTCAGCAACCATCCTATAGAGTTCAGCCATGTTTCCAAGTTATCAGTAAGTGAGGTTGATACATGTTTGTAAACACGGTCATAGACTCCATAGGAAGAGGAATAAGAGATGATTTAACCCTCTCCAAGCTCAGTGCTGAGCCAGAAAACCAAACCAGGCAGAACACTCTCATAAAGTGGTATGTATACACTATGATCCTTCCAAGAAAACAACATAAATTTCATTGCCTCCCTTAGTAATCTATTCTAGTATTTATAACAACCATGAATGGTGATCCTCAATATCTATTTCAAAACTGACTCCAAAAATGCAAAATAGTTTATATTCTTATAGGACAGTCATGTGGTTGCAGCACTGTATTAACTATTTTTATGTGAGGTCTGGGAAGACAAGTAGCCAAGAGATAAGATTAAGGTTCCTCATACCAATATTTAGTGGGTTTTTACACAAGTGAGTCCAAGAGTCACTACCACCAAAATACATTAAGAAGGCTGATTCTGAACTCACCATTCATTCCGTCACACTTTGAATTCCCAACATTGAAACAGGAGGTTTTCATGTTGCCAGGAAGTACATTCCACCATTTATATTCAAACCCAAGTGCAGGCTCCGTTCCTGCTGGACATGATCTACATTCTACAAGAGACGAGTGGGACAGAGAACTACAATGATGTCACATCTGGTTGATTTCCTCTTCCTCTGTTCCAAGCACTACTAAACTTCAATCATCAGGGAGGCAAATAGTAAGGAGAGAGAGTAAAGCTCTTAAGAATTAACAACTTTTTCAAGAGCAGTCTGAAAGAAAAATAATTCTGGGTAGAGTATACATATACTTGACTAACATGAAAAAGGAAACAAACACAAACTCTTCTAAAATAATTTCTTTCATTTCTGGGCGTAACTGCTTATACTGAATTAATTTGCATAAGAAAGGTAACTCTGAAACAACTTCTCTTACATGTGATTTTAGAATCAGTTTTCTCCATTTCATAAATAAAGAAATATTACATCCTTCCTATTAGTTACTAAACAGAACATTATATCACTTAATTATGGACTGATGACTTGAAATTCAAAATATAGGGTATACTGAAAAGTGATGACAGGAGCTGTGGGGTGTGGCAAGAGTCAGATTTATAAACAAACCTTATTTAAATTAATATTTAAATCTGCAACATTAAAATAAAGTGTCTTTTACAACCATTGTTTTCACGTAGCCAAGACACTCTGCATTACCACATCAGTAAAACAAGGGGAGAGAGAGAAATTGTTTATTGAGCAAGCATTTTCTGGTACTGAAGTACTACAGGAGACATTTTCATATACTTCTCAATGATGATGAGCTAGATATTATTCTCTGCAATTTTACAAATGAGAAAACTGAATTCAAATTAGTGGATACATCATACTATTGATAGCCTGGCAGGAAGCAGATTTGAACACAAGTCAATTCAACTGCTTTTTATGCTCTCAAAGGCTCTGGATATTAAGCATACAGCATGGCTATACTCAAGTAAGGTATCTACAACAATAATGCATTGTAATCTTTAATAAAATTAAAACAAATTCTGTAACCATCTTTCTTTAATATTGTTAAGATTTCCCCAAATGTACACGTTGAAACAACCTACTTAGGGACTATTTAATTGCTACCCGATCAAAACAATCAATTTTTTCTAATATTATGGTATAAAATGTGATTATTCCAATTGAAATAGGAGTTGTATTTTATGCTTACATCAATGTTTGTGTGCACACACACTGGAAAAGGAGCACTTATCCTTAATCACTTAAATTAGTGGAATTCTCTTAAAAATATCCAAAGCATCATCCCATTAAGAGGATGTGTGTTACATGAAATGCCATTAAAAAACTATTCTTTGCTATACTGAATAAGCCACTGCAGTCTCATAATTCCCTTATATTTCTTAAGTCTTCTTCAGCCTGTGAGATAAGAAAATTATGTGTTCTAAGGAATTTTCCATAAAAGCAATTCAGGACAATGTCAGTGTGACCCAAAAAGTTTATTTTACTAAAGGTCTGATTCTTGGGCCAATTGATATCCCATACCCTTTGTTCCATCCGAAAATGTTCCAGGAGGGCAGGGATGGCAGGAAGATGATCCATTGTTATAAAACCCAGGGTTGCAAGGTGGACAATCCTTCTTCTCTCCAGAAGGGGGCAACCTAATAGCATCCGTGAGATCCTCTCGGCAGATTTTGGGCTCTATCCACTTGTACATTATCTGTGTCTGCAAAAGAAAAAGAAAAAAAAACAAAAAACAAAAAACTTGCAGGTCCTGTAACATGCTTTATTTGCTTTAAACTTCCAGTAACAAAAATGTTAAACTGACAGCTTAGGTAAGGTCCAAATAGTGACAGAACAGAGCGCCAGCTGAAGAGAATCTAAAACTTCAGTAACAAAATGAGACAGAAAAAAACACTTTGGTGGGAAAACGACAGTTACCTCCAAATGGTTTTATGCTAAGCTGCAAAGACCTTACCTCATATACACAGGGTATCATTATGAAATTCCTCTTTAAAACATACAGAACACGACTGCAACTCTTACTCTTCTAGCCACTTGTTCACTTTATCCCATAAATGCCCTAAGTTTCTCTGCAGACTATGTTCCTTGTGTTGAGACCCACCCCTCACTACTCTCTTCCTTTCCCCTTTCTACAGCCTACATCATCTTGCTTTGCACATAGTGATGATAAAACAAAAAAAGTTACATTTTTAGTTGAATATCTCTAGCTTCACATTTCAATCCCGTTATTTCATACACTGGTAGCTCTTCTCTGAGTCTTTCCAAATAACCTGAGGTTAGACTACAAGAGCCGTAGCTAAACTATTTCCTCCTGAGGCTTCTAGGCCCTGCCACCTGTGTTCTAAATGACAGGATTAAGATCTCCTCTACCTTCATGGAGGGTAGTCTTTTAAACTTTTCTTCTCACACATGCATGTACCCAAAAATAAAACAAAATACAACTAAGTAGCTACAAGTCAGACAAACCCAGAAAATTGTGATTATAAAATTCTTATATTTTGGAACTAGAAAGAAACATTAAGTGAGTTAGCCATTTCAAAACAAAATGTATATGCTCAGCGAAAAATAGAAAAGGCAGTCTACATGCAAAGAGAAAAATCACTCAAGTTCTTTCATAGTTTAACACGCTTTTTAAAAATAGACTAAAATTTATTTCATATGTTCAGCTGAAAGTACCATTTCTCCTTGAAAGCAATGATAAGTCTAATATTGAAGCAGGAGAATCAAAATTAAAGACAATTCTCTATAGTTATTTCCAGTTAATAAATCATATATAGTAAGCCCTTGAGGCCACTCAATTTTATTCTCAAATATTAATAAATTACCTTATCTGATGAAAGCTACTTAAGAACATAGTTTAAAAAGTAGATGTCTCAGCAGAATTATAAATAACTGTTGTTAGGGATTTTTTTTACAATTCTGCATTTATGGCCTATGTCATGATACAGCTTAACCAGCCACTTCAACCATCTGCCTTTCTCACCATCTGCAAAAATGATTGCTATTCCTGCTGGAGTTTCCTAAATAGCTGAAAAAATTAATTAGATTCTGTATCCAACAGGAGCTCTCAATTCCTCTGAGAAAGACAATGTAAAATTCAGAGAATGTAAGCAAATAAACACATTATGTTTAGGGGATTGTCTTTTTAAAAATCTGGCTTAATAAGTATAGAAAACAAGTTTCTGATGATGATCAATTCACAAATTTGCTGATTTATTTTGACATTAACTAAAACTGCAATGAGTTATGTGTGAGGTATTGCACTGTCGGGAAGAGATGGCTCCCATATGCCAGTGGGTGTGGTGCTGAGGCTGTGCACTGAAGGCTCATCTTGAAGGCATTGTGCAATCATCCCCACCATTTCAGGAGCTCAGTTATATTATGCACAAGTTTGTAAATGAGGAAACTTCAGATAAGAGCCCCAAAGCCATACACAGCTAGTAAATGGTAAACTAGCACTAGCCAAGGAGAGTTGGTTTGGTGAGGGTAAAAATAATAAAAATTTTTATTGATTTTAGACAAACTCCCTAACCACATTATTTTCAAACCAAGCACAGTATATGTTTAAAATTTAGAAAATGTGCACCACGTTTAAACACTTGGAAGTCAAATTGCAAATGCTCTGTAGTAAAAGTTTTGTTTGCAAAGCCTCTTGCTTCATATGCAGATTGATTCTGTGCCTCTCTAATGTGGACAGATGCTTTCAAGTCTGGCTGACTGGGGAAAGATAATGATTAATATTAATGATATTTAGTACCAGACGGCTCACAGTGCAGGTGAAAAACCACAATCAACTCATTCTTTGGCAAGTTGAGATAAAATTATGAAATGCTTTATGAAACTAAAACCCTAATAGACCAAAACTTAGCAGATTGCCATTAAGGCTACAGAAGAGCTGTAAGATCCATGTATACTTATATTAAGCATGAGTAAAATATGTTTTAAAGAGATGCATCAGACGTATCAATTGGAAGCTGGTTTTCACATAAAAATACCATTCAAATTTGAGACTGGGTTTGCCCACGGTTGACAGCTTTCTCCCTTTGGAAGTCTCTGCACAAACCCACCAAACCCTTTGCAGACTGACAGCTCATCTAAGCTAAATTACATGTGATTTAAAAGGATTTACTGATTGCCACTCCAGCATAACAGCGTGTACGTCACAATGTTCTAACTCAAAAGTTTTCAGGCAAACAGTCTATCACTCACCTCTCTGCCTCTCCCAAACCTTGATACTCTCCAGCTGCAAACCACTGGGCACATATCACCACTTCTCTTGGAAGTACCACACCATTCTGCCAAGGTGTGAAAGACCACTCCTTCAAGGTTGGGCTCAACATCCACAAATGCTCTAAGCTGGTCCTCAGCCCACACTTCTATGCATCAACATAGAGTGAATGTCGACATTCTAGGAATCAGTGAACTGAAATGGACTGGAATGGGTGAATTCAACTCAGATGACCATTATATCTACTACTGCGGGCAGGAATCCCTCAGAAGAAATGGAGTGGCCATCATGGTCAACAAAAGAGTCCAAAATGCAGTACTTGGATGCAATCTCAAAAAAGACAGAATGATTTCTGTTCGTTTCCAAGGCAAACCATTCAATATCACAGTAATCCAAGTCTATGCCCCAACCAGTAACGCTGAAGAAGCTGAACGACTCTATGAAGACCTACAAGACATTTTAGAACTAACACCCAAAAAAGATGTCTTTTTCATTATAGGGAACTGGAATGCAAAAGTAGGAAGTCAAGAAACACCTGGAGTAACAGGCAAATTTGGCCTTGGAATACGGAATTAACAGGGCAAAGACTGATAGAGTTTTGCCAAGAAAATGCACTGGTCATAACAAACACCCTCTTCCAACAACACAAGAGAAGACCCTACACATGGACATCACCAGATGGTCAACACCGAAATCAGATTGATTATATTCTCTGTAGCCAAAGATGGAGAAGCTCTATACAGTCAGCAAAAACAAGACCAGGAGCTGACTGTGGCTCAGACCATGAACTCCTTATTGCCAAGTTCAGACTGAAATTGAAGAAAGTAGGGAACACCACTAGACCATTCAGGTATGACCTAAATCAAATCCCTTATGATTATACAGTGGAAGTGAGAAATAGATTTAAGGGCCTAGATCTGATAGATAGAGTGCCTGATGAACTATGGAATGAGGTTCAAGACATTGTACAGGAGACAAGGATCAAGACCATTCCCATGGAAAAGAAATGCAAAAAAGCAAAATGGCTGTCTGGGGAGGCCTTACAAATAGCTGTGAAAAGAAGAGAAGTGAAAAGCAAAGGAGAAAAGGAAAGATATAAACATCTGAATGCAGAGTTCCAAAGAATAGCAAGAAGAGATAAGAAAGCCTTCTTCAGCGATCAATGCAAAAAAATAGAGGAAAACAACAGAATGGGAAAGACTAGGGATCTCTTCAAGAAAATCAGAGATACCAAAGGAACATTTCATGTAAAGATGAGCTCGATAAAGAACAGAAATGGTATGGACCTAACAGAAGCAGAAGATATTAAGAAGAGGTGGCAAGAACACACAGAAGAACTGTACAAAAAAGATCTTCACGACCCAGATAATCACGATGGTGTGATCACTGACCTAGAGCCAGACATCCTGGAATGTGAAGTCAGTGGGCCTTAGAAAGCATCACTACAAACAAAGCTAGTGGAGGTGATGGAATTCCAGTTGAGCTCTTTCAAATCCTGAAAGATGATGCTGTGAAAGTGCTGCACTCAATATGCCAGCAAATTTGGAAAACTCAGCAGTGGCCACAGGACTGGAAAAGGTCAGTTTTCCTTCCAATCCCAAAGAAAGGCAATGCCAAAGAATGGTCAAACTACCACACAATTGCACTCATCTCACATGCTAGTAAAGTAATGCTCAAAATTCTCTAAGCCAGGCTTCAGCAATATGTGAACGGTGAACTTCCTGATGTTCAAGCTGGTTTTACAAAAGGCAGAAGAACCAGAGATCAAATTGCCAACATCCGCTGGATCATGGAAAAAGTAAGAGAGTTCCAGAAAAACATCTATTTCTGCTTTATTGACTATGCCAAAGCCTTTGACTGTGTGGATCACAATCAACTGTGGAAAATTCTGAGAGATGGGAATACCAGATCACCTGATCTGCCTCTTGAGAAATTTGTATGTAGGTCAGGAAGCAACAGTTAGAACTGGACATGGAACAATAGACTGGTTCCAAATAGGAAAAGGAGTACCTCAAGGCTGTATATTGTCACCCTGTTTATTTAACTTATATGCAGAGTACATCATGAGAAACGCTGGACTGGAAGAAACACAAGCTGGAATCAAGATTGCCGGGAGAAATATCAATAACCTCAGATATGCAGATGACACCACCCTTATGGCAGAAAGTGAAGAGGAACTCAAAAGCCTCTTGATGAAAGTGAAAGTGGAGAGTGAAAAAGTTGGCTTAAAGCTCAACATTCAGAAAACGAAGATTATGGCATCCGGTCCCACCACTTCATGGGAAATAGATGGGGAAACAGTGGAAACAGTGTCAGACTTTATTTTTCTGGGCTCCAAAGTCACTACAGATGGTGACTGCAGCCGTGACATTGAAAGATGCTTACTCCTTGAAGGAAAGTAATGACCAACCTAGATAGCATATTCAAAAGCAGAGACATTACTTTGCCAACAAAGTTCCATCTAGTCAAGGCTATGGTTTTTCCTGTGATCATGTATGGATGTGAGCGTTGGACTGTGAAGAAGGCTAAGCACCAAAGAATTGATGCTTTTGAACTGTGGTGTTGGAGAAGACTCTTGAGAGTCCCTTGGACTGCAAGGAGACCAGCCCTGGGATTTCTTTGGAAGGAATGATGCTAAAGCTGAAACTCCAGTACTTTGGTCACTTCATGTGAAGAGTTGACTCATTGGAAAAGACCCTGATGCTGGGAGGGATTGGGGGCAGGAGGAGAAGGGGACGACAGAGGATGAGATGGCTGGATGGCATCACTGACCCAATGGATGTGAGTCTGAGTGAACTCCGGGAGTTGGTGATGGACAAGGAGGCCTGTAGTGCTGCGATTCATGGGGTCGCAAAGAGTTGGACACGACTGAGCGACTGATCTGATCTGATCTGCTGCTGTTTTTCCTTGTCATTTCCCCCCTGTCTCCTCTCTAAATGCTTTAAAGCCTGGGTCCTGTTCTTCCATTATGTGGAAGACAGCATGGGGATCTAACATTGTCCTGAAGGTTCTAGCTGGGGCTTTAGGTAAGCAAATGTTCTAAAATTAAATATAATAATAATAATAAACTGAATCGACACTATACATGGATGACCTTATGGTATGAGAATTACATCTCAGTAAAGCTTTCTTTCAAGTAAGGATGTTAAGACTTGTGAAATTTTTATTTTAAATTCAGAAATTGCTAGTCACTGAAAAATGCCACGTTTTTCCATCATCCTAATTAAGAAACAAAGGCCCCAAGTACATTCCACTTGCTTAAATCATATAGGAAGAAAGGCACGTCTAAAACCCATATCACTGTATACCCTATTTTTTAATGTTATCTACATCTTACTTCTGCTATAAAATTCAGAAGGACTGTTACAGACGCTGATCATTAAAACGATTTGTAATATTGAATTAAAGAGCAAAGAAAGTACTAGATAATATGACACAAAAACACTAGCAAACCTTTATGATCCAACAATTTCCTAGACTCAGAGATGAAAAATTTCCGTGGTTGGATGTCTTCTCTGTAAAAATTTCGCTTCTAAAATGCCCTTCCCTACCAGGCACTCTCTAGCCTTGACAGAAAGTTTCCAATTTGGCAAAACATGATGTTCCAGAACTGGGAAGTTCTGGTTGTTAGAACATCATTACATACAACTGGAATTTATGTTATTTAAATATGCCTTAATGAACCCAAATTTTGCCTTATGGGATAACACAAAAAGGTCTATTTGTTTTTTATTTTAAGACTTTCTTTCAAATGCTTAAACTTACTATTCAGGAAATTCTAAGTATCTACTACATGTAGAAGAACACTGTAGGAAATTTAAATATTAGTAAGACAAACTGTTCTGAAAGAGGTTTACAAACCTGTGCTTGTAAGAGAAAGATTTACAAACTACTATAATATAAAAAGAAAATATATGAAGAGGATACAAAAGCATCAGATTTGGAAAACAACAGAGTTGATTGGAATTCTAGTCTTAAGACATAGCCACAAATAGCTATGACCTTAGAAAAATTATTTAATCTGATTAAGCCTGTTTTCTAATTTTCAAACTGGGTATACTAATGTCCAGTTGCACAGCTGTTGAAAAAAAGATCTGGAAGCAATGCTTGAATACACACACAGAGCAAGCATGTAGATAAATATGTAAATGACACCAGCCTCTGCTATTAACACTATCACTACTATTACTATTATCATCATCATCATCATCATCATTTCCAAGAGAAACATGAAATGTCATGGTTATTCAAAGGAAAGAGAGATCAAATCACTTTTGGACTAGCAGGAAACATCAAAAAGATGATCACCAGTCCACCATTAGATGGGGTCTTTCCTCCAATCTGAAAAAATATTTCTAGTAACTTCAATAATATTTCATATGAACTAGTTATCTACTTCTTTTCTCTGGAGTCTTCCCATTTTGTCAAAATTTCCTCAAGCCTCTACAGAGTACGGAACACAACACTCTGTGTTAATCATACATCCACTTACTAATTCTCTCATTCATTAATTCATTCAAAAGATAATTCACTACCTTCTGCATTCTGGGTACTCTACTAGACCTAAAATTTTTATATTTATTTTTTTTAATAATTAAGAACATGTTTCTGTCTATAGGAAGCAGAGTTCGGTGAAGGAAACAGTCATCTTTACAAGTATTTGCAATAAAGTGATCTCATATCAAAGAAGACTCTAGACAGTGCCATGGACTGCAAGGAGATCATACTGGTCAATCCTAAAGAAAATCAACTCTGAATATTTTGGAAGGACTGATACCAAAACTCCAATACTTTGGCCACCTGATGTGACGAGCCGACTTACTGGAAAAGACCCTGATACTGGTAAAGACTGAAGGCAAAAGGAGAAGAAGGCGGCAGAGGATGAGATGGTTGGATAGTATCACCAACTCAATGGACATTAACTTGAACAAACTCCGATAGATAGTGGAGGACAGGGAAGCCTGCAGTGCTGCAGTCCATGGCGTTGCAAAGAGTTGGACATGACTTAGCGACTGAAAAACATATCAAAGTATTGCAAATGTTGACCATCACATAAGCATCAAAAGAGGTATGTACAAAATTCTGTGGGAATTCCCAGGATTTCAAGACAATCTTGCCAGATCTACGTTATTTAAGAGTGATGTATCCTGGAATTTATGCAGAATCACTCTGATTTTATTGTGCCAACAGACAGTATCTCTTTCTCATTTGGAACTAATTTGTGTGATGATTAAAGGAACTGGGAGCCACATGGTCTAGCCTTCCCAGCCATAGAGATTAACAGGTGAACTAAGCGGTATAACCAGAGTAGTTCACACTACTGGACTGAATGGCTGGTCTGAGATGGGCTCAAAATTCAAGCAGGGCCAGTATTTTCAGAAACTTTGTTCAGCTCTCCTTTGATCAAATTCTCTAAGGATGACAGTGGCTGGAATGGAGATATCAGAGTGTATCTGGCACCACAGAAAGAAGCTATTTGAGAAGGAAATCAAACTGAGCCAAGAATATTGGTGAGAAAAGCAAAAGAAAGGCTTGGTAAAACTGTTTGCTCTGTGATAACTTCCCCAGTCACATGAGTCAAGGAACTCCTGCCCTGCCTGTTCCCAAATTCTGAAAAGTATTTTTTTTAATTCAATACATTAATTTCATAATCATCTCCAACTACAGAAGCCAAACTGACGTGGTATGGAGCTGAGCATGACCAGAATGTGGGGGTGAGAGTAGGGAGTTGCACTGGAATACAACTCATGACATAAGCAAGCGCTAGAGTAGGCGTGCTTTCATAGCAGTGAGTGAACTTGAAATTTTAATGTGTGGTTTTTTTTTTAAAGATTGCTTAGAACCCACATTTTACAAATGTTGCATGAGGTACACCTATATCAGATCAGATCAGTCGCTCAGTCATGTCCGACTCTTTGCGACCCTATGAATCGCAGCACGCCAGGCCTCCCTGTCCCTCACCAACTCCCAGAGTTCACTCAGACTCACATCCATTGGGTCAGTGATGCCATCCAGCCATCTCATCCTCTGTTGTCCCCTTCTCTTGCCCGCAGTCCCTCCCAGTATCAGAGTCTTTTCCAATGAGTCAACTCTTCGCATGAGGTGGCCAAAGTACTGGAGTTTCAGCTTTAGCATCATTCCTTCCAAAGAAATCCCAGGGCTGGTCTCCTTGCAGTCCAAGGGACTCTCAAGAGTCTTCTCCAACACCACAGTTCAAAAGCATCAATTCTTCGGTGCTTAGCCTTCTTCACTGTCCAACTCTCACATCCATACATGACCACAGGAAAAACCATAGCCTTGACTAGATGAACCTTTGTTGGCAAAGTAATGTCTCTGCTTTTGAATATGCTATCTAGGTTGGTCGTAACTTTCCTTCCAAGGAGTAAGTGTCTTTTAATTTCATGGCTGCAGTCACCGTCTGTAGTGATTTTGGAGCCCAAAAAATAAATTCTGACACTGTTTCCACTGTTTCCCCATCTATTTCCCATGAAGTGATGGGACTGGATGCCATGATCTTCGTTTAAACACATGCAAAGATTCAGTGCTTGAGATCTGAGCCCAAAAGAATGTTAACTAGTTGACTGGATAACAGACAAATATTCCTCAAGAGAGGGCATCTTTTAATATTAACAAAATATTTGATAGAGCTTCTCATTATCTCCCTGTGGATAAGACAGAGAGCTGTCGACCAAATGATATGATTAGTGGACATATGGCTAGTTTAAGAACTATAGGTAAAACATTTGATTTTATAGATTTTTTTTTATAAACATTTCACCCAGGTTTTACATAGCTCTGAAGCCTTCCCTGATTTGGTCAGAGCACCCAAAAGCTCAGACTTCTCTCCTATAGCACTAATAATAATCAGAAATAGTGACTCATTTTCTATAACAGATTATCTCTTTTTCTAAAGTCTAGACCAGACGTGCCCAAATTGCTGAGATCTTCGACCAGCAGAGTCAGAATTACCTGGGAACTTCTTCAAAATGTACATTCCAGGCCATGCCCTGGATCTACTGAAATAGAAAATCTGGGACAGGAACCTCCAGGGGAGTCTGATGTTCACCAAAGCTGAACAACAACTGCTCTGCAGTCTATGGAGACATGTATCTTCTTCTGTCTGTCCTTACTTGGCTCTGCACTCATCATTCAGCACTCTGCATATAACCAGTGCTCAGTAAAGATTCACTGAATGAATGAGTGAATGAGTAGACGCTCCACATTTTTCATGATGTGAATGAGTCTATTAATCAGGATTAGAATGGTTCCAGTTACCAATTAAAATTTTCCTTAAAAGTGTACTCTATAGGCAGGCAGCATATTAAAAGGCAGAGACATTACTTTGTCAACAAAGGTCCATCTAGTCAGGGCTATGGTTTTTCCAGTAGTCATATATGGATGTGAGAGTTGGACTATAAAGAAAGCCGAGTGCCGAAGAATTGATGCTTTTGAACTGTGGTGTTGGAGAAGACTCTTGAGAGTCCCTTGGACTGTAAGGAGATCCAACCAGTCCATCTTAAAGGAG
This sequence comes from Bos indicus x Bos taurus, assembly GCF_003369695.1. Taxonomy (NCBI): domain Eukaryota; kingdom Metazoa; phylum Chordata; class Mammalia; order Artiodactyla; family Bovidae; genus Bos; species Bos indicus x Bos taurus. Next base: position 86,154,185 of record NC_040079.1, read on the forward strand.
ATCAGTCCTGGGTGTTCATTGGAAGGACTGATGTTGAAGCTGAAACTCCAGTACTTTGGCCACCTCATGAGAAGAGCTGACTCATTGGGTAAGACTCTGATGCTGGGAGGGATTGAGGGCAGGAGGAGAAGGGGATGACAGATGATGAGATGTTTGGATGGCATCACTGACTCAGTGGACATGGGTTTGGGTAAACTCCAGGAGTTGGTGATGGACAGGGGGGCCTGGTGTGCTGCGGTTCATGGAGTTGCAAAGAGTCGGACACGACTGAGCAACTGAACTGAACTGATAGGCAGGAAGCAAGCAAATAACTAAGTTTCAAAAACTTGAACATTCCTGTGTCATATGAATTATAATGTTCAAAATCTGTATACCTTAAGAGCCATTTCCCTTGATGATGCTCTCCAAGCAAGGGGATAATAAGATCCAAAAGAGCATGACAGGACAATAAGAGTCAAAAGACAGTCAATGAATGCCCTGGGAAACATCATTAAGCCACCAGCAAATTTCCAGGCTACTCAAAGCAAGAACAAATAACTCTTACAAAGATGAAACCAGAACAAAAGAAAATGTTGTAATAAAATCAGAAAATATTCAAATGGATGTGTATAATAGACATGTCTTCACTATATCTGTTATCTAATTAAGTTCACATTGCTTTTTGTTCACTTCTGAAGCTAGAAACCTCTCTCTTAAAGACTTAGATCAGTTTTTAAAGAATCAGTGATATAAAAGAGATAATTAATAAGGACCTACAGTATGGCACAGGGAATTCTACTCAGTACTCCATAATGACCTATGTGGGAAAAGAATAGAGTGAATATATGTATACGTATAACTGATTCACTTTACTATATAGCAGAAACTAATTCAAGATTGTAAATCAACTATACTCCAGTTAAAATTTTTAAAAAAGAATCACTGAGTTTATGGAGTGCTGGTACACTGTTTTGCTATATATCAAAAACACAAAAAGAGCGTAAGTTGTCTGTATCTGTGTACACAATATGCCTGTGGAGGTACACATGTGCCCATATATGTGTGTGTATGCATGTGTGTGCACCCTGTACAATCTATACTTAATATCTGGCTCTACTTCTTTACTTCAGTTCAGTTCAGTTGCTCAGTCATGTCTGTGTATTTGAGACCCTATGAATTGCAGCACACCTTCTTTAAGCACAGGCTAACTAGATTTTATCATTCTATTCACTGACATCATTACTCACTGACATAATAAAAACATGATTTTTGAATATTTTTATTATATCAAAAACAAGATACATTTGTATATTAGATCTTATTCATTTACGCTTCAGGAATGTTTTCATTATTGTTCAGAGCTCAGTTTAGTTCAGTCGCTCAGTCATGTCTGACTCTTTGTGACCCCATGAACCACAGCACACCAGGCCTCCCTGTCCATTACCAACTCCTGGAATCCACCCAAACCCATCTGGCAGACAGCCATCTGCCTGTCATCCCCTTCTCCTCCTGCCTTCAATCTTTTTCAGCATCAGGGTCTTTTCTAATGAGTCAGCTCTTCACATTCAGTTCAGTTCAGTTCAGTCACTCGGTCGTGTCTGACTCTTTGCGACCCCATGAATCGCAGCACGCCAGGCCTCCCTGTCCATCACCAACTCCTGGAGTTCACTCAAACTCATGTCCATCAAGTCGGTGATGCCATCCAGCCATCTCATCCTCTGTCGTCCCCTTCTCCTCTTGCCCCCAATACCTCCCAGCAAGAGACTTTTCCAATGAGTCAACTCTTCACATGAGGTGGCCAAAGTACTGGAGTTTCAGCTTCAGCATCATTCCTTCCAAAGAAATCCCAGGGATGGTCTCCTTTAGGATGGACTGGTTGGATCTCCTTGCAGTCCAAGGGACTCTCAAGAGTCTTCTCCAACACCACAGTTCAAAAGCATCAATTCTTCGGTGCTTAACCTTCTTCACAGTCCAACTCTCACATCCATACATGACCACAGGAAAAACTATAGCCTTGACTAGACGGACCTTTGTTGGTAAAGTAATGTCTCTGCTTTTGAATATGCTATCTAGGTTGGTCATAACTTTTCTTCCAAGGAGTAAGCCTCTTTTAATTTCATGGCTGCAGTCACCATCTGCAGTGATTTTGGAGCCCCAAAAAATAAAGTCTGACACTGTTTCCACTGTTTCCCCATCTATTTCCCATGAAGCAATGGGACCAGATGCCATGATCTTTGTTTTCTGAATGTTGAGCTTTAAGCCAACTTTTTCACTCTCCTCTTTCACTTTTATCCAGAGGCTTTTTAGTTCCTCTTCAGCTTCTGCCATAAGGGTGGTATCATCTGCATTTCTGAGGTTATTGATATTTCTCCCGGCAGTCTTGATTCCAGCTTGTGCTTCTTCCAGCCCAGAGTTTCTCACAATGTACTCTGTATATAGGTTAAATAAGCAGGGTGACAGTATACAGCCTTGACGTACTCCTTTTCCTATTTGGAAGCAGTCTTGTTCCATGTCCAGTTCTAACTGCTGCTTCCTGACCTGCATATAGGTTTCTCAAGGCCAAAATATTGGAGATTCAGCTTCAGCATCAGTCCTTCCAAAGAACACCCAGGACTGATCTCCTCTAGAATGGACTGGTTGGATCTCCTTGCAGTCCAAGGGACTCTCAATATCTTCTCCAGCACCACAGTTCAATAGCATCAATTCTTCAGTGCTCAGCCTTCTTCACAGTTTAATTAAAGACTAGAGTACCAAAGAATAGCATGGAGAGATAAGAAAGCCTTCCTCAGTAATCATTTCAAAGAAATAGAGGAAAACAATAAAATGGGAAAGAGTAGAGACCTCTTCAAGAAAATTAGAGACACTAAGGGAAAACTTCATGCAAAGATGAGCACAATAAAGGACAGAAATGATATGGACTAACCGAAGCTGAAAATATTAAGAAGAGGTGGCAAGAATACATAGAACTATACAAAAAAGATCTTCATGACCCAGATAATGAAGTGATGAAAAGTGAAGTGATGTGATGTGAAGTGAAGTGAAGTGATGTGATCACACGATGGTGTGATCATTTACCTAGAGCCAGACATCCTGGAATGCAAAGTCAAGTGGGCCTTAGGAAGCATCACTACAAACAAAGCTAGTGGAGGTGATAGAATTCCAGTTGAGCTATTCGAAATCCAAAAAGATGATACTGTGAAAGTGCTGCACTCAATATGCCAGCAAATTTGGAAAACTCAGCAGTGGCCACAGGACTGGAAAAGATCAGTTTTCATTCAAAAGCCAAACAATGTTCAAACCACCACACAACTGCACTCATCTCACAAGCGAGCAAAGTAATGCTCAAAATTCTCCAAGCCAGGCTTCAACCGTACATGAACTAGTAACTTCCAGATGTTCAAGCTGGATTCAGAAAAGGCAGAGCGACCAGAGATCAAATTGCCAACAACTGTTGGATCATCAAAAAAGCAAGAGACTTCCAGAAAAACATCTACTTCAGCTTTATTGATTACCCCAACGCCTTTCACTGTGTGGATCACAAAAAACTGTGGAAAATTCTTAAAGAGATGGGAATACCAGACCACCTGATCTGCCTCCTGAGAAATCTGTATGCAGGTCAAGAAGCAACAGTTAGAACTGGACATGGAACAACAGACTGGTTCCAAATCGGGAAAGGAACATGTCAAAGCAGTATTATTACCCTGCTCATTTAACTTATATGCAGAGTACATCATGCAAAATGCGAGGCTGAATAAAGCACAAGCTGGAATCAAGATTGCTGGGAGAAATATCAGTAACCTCTGATATGCAGATGACACCACCCTTATGGGCAGAAAGTGAAGAAGAACTAAAGAGCCTCTTGATGAAAGTGAAAGAGGAGATTGAAAAAGTTGGCTTAAAACTCAACATTCAGAAAAGTAAGATCATGGCATCTGGTCCCATCACTTTATGGCAAATAGATGGGGAAACAATGGAAACAGTGACAGACTTTATATTCTTGGGTCCCAAAATCACTGCAGATGGTGACTGCAGCCATGAAATTAAAAGACGCTTGCACCTTGGAAGAAAAGCTATGACCAACCTAGACAGCATATTAAAAAGCAAAGACGTTACTTTGCCGACAAAGGTCCATCTAGTCAAAGCTATGGCTTTTCCAGTAATAATGTATGGATGTGAGAGCTGGACTAGGAAGAAAGCTGAGTGCTGAAGAATTGATGCTTTTAAACTGTGGTGTTGAAGAAGACTCTTGAGAGTCCCTTGGACAACAAGGAGATCAAAACAGTCAATCCTAAAGGAAATCAGGCCTGAATATTCATTGGAACGATGCTGAAGCTGAAACTCCAATACTTTGGCCAACTGATGCAAAGAACCGACTCATTGGAAAAGACCCTGATGCTGGGAAAGATTGAAGGCAGGAGGAGAAGGGGATGACAGAGGATGAGACGGTTGGATGGCATCACTGACTCAGTGGACATGAGTTTGAGTAAGCTCTGGGAGTTGGTGATAGACAGGAAAACCTGGCCTGCTGCAGTCCATGGGGTAGCAAGGAGTCAGACATGACAGACTGAACGGAACTGAAAACATAAATTTAATTTGCCTTACTTAATATAAAAGAAAGTTCAGCCAAGAAAAGTTTAGCTAAAGAAACATGATTCCAAATTACTTTCAACCCACCTTAATGGAGGAAGGCACAGAAACCCACTCCAGTATTCTTGCCTGGAGAACCCCCATGGATAGAGGAGCCTGGTGGGCTACAGTCCATAGGGTCACAAAGAGTCAGACACGACTGAAGTGACTTAGCATGTAATGGCTCTCTGCATATATTTTCTAAATAGAAATGGCTCTTACTTGGCCATTAACATACATTCAACATCATACTTCATAAATCCTTGCTCTTTAAAAGCTGTTAACGTTACTCTTCTGATTGAAATTCACAGATGCACTTCTAAATGAAAATGTCCATAATTTAAACTGTCCTTCCTTTGACCTATTCTAAGTACTTGTTATACTGTAAATATAAGAATATACTTTGTGTTAAGTATTGGGAAGTAAATTTAAAAAGCTTAAGGACTAAGGGTAAGATGAACAATTATATAAATATAAAAATTATAGATGAGAACCTAAGGACAAAAATCAACGTCATTATTTCAAAGACGCAAACACACACAAAGAATGCTGCATCACAGCCACCTTAATCCCAGGTTCTCCTGCTAACATAGACTGGTAGGCTAACTTTTTAATTAAGACAATGGCAGGTCAACTGCAGAGTTCAGGTTTGTATCCTTCCTCTGGCTAAGTGCCATTTATATGGTAATTAATTTGCATTTTCTAAATGCAATTACACAACAATCTGCCATAACTGCATCAGCCTATGGCTGCATGGCTTTTATTGACTGAACCTACTGAGTAACCAAATAATTGAAGAGAAGTCAAACATTATCTTCATTCTGTGAGTCACAGAACATATTTTAAGGCTGTGCTCTCCTGATACTAATATTCCTGAAAAAATTTAACTGTTTACAATAGCACTAACTGACTGAGCACTCACTATGCACCAGGCCCTGTGTTAGGGAATCTTAAATGGAGTATCTCATGTATTTTCCTGGCAGCCCTATGAAGTAAGTACTGATACTATTCCCATTGTACAGATGAAAAACTCTTGAGACTTCAAGCACACAACACAGCACTAATAAGCAGTGTGTGTTAGTCGCTGTCATGTCTGACTCTTTGCAACACAGTGGATCCCATGTCACCCTGCCAGGCTTCTCTGTCCGTGGAATTCTCTCCCAGGCAAGAATACTGGGAGTGGATTGCTTCTCTAGAGGAACTTCCCAGCCCAGGGACCAAACCCTGGTCTCCTGCATCGCATGCAGATTTTTATTGGTTGAGCTACCTACAGGGAAGACCTAATAAGCAGTAGATATGAAAATCAGAGCCAGAAAGGTGGGCTTAGGAGTCTAAATTCTTAAATTTCCTCTGTGCTACTTAAACACACGTGCTATATATCTGCTCATTTAACTGTCTAAGGAACAAACTGTAGTCTGTTCAAAATAGGAAAAGGGGTGGATAAATGAGGGATGTAGATGACTGAACATAGCCTGTACCTTTCCTTCCTCATCACATGGAGTGTGGATCTGGAAATAGTCTTTTGAGGTACAGGGAGGGCGCTCCATACACTCGCTGGATCCTTCTTCTGCAACACAAGAATGCATTTCAGAAATGAGTCATTTATGTTGTGACTCTACGAAAAAGGCAAACATGAAAACAAGCAAACAAACAAAAAGCAGACAAGTGAAAAGTAAAAATAATCTTGCCAGAAGAATTTAGGTAGAAGTAGTTACTCCTACTGCTGCTGCTAAGCCGCTTCAGTCGTGTCCGACTCTGTGCGACCCCATAGACGGCAGCCCACCAGGCACCTCCGTCCCTGGGATTCTCCAGGCAAGAACACTGGAGTGGGTTGCCATTTCCTTCTCCAATGCATGAAAGTGAAAAGTGAAAGTGAAGTCGCTCAGTCATATCCGACTATTCGAGACCCCATGGACTACAGCCTACCAGGCTCCTCCATCCATGGGATTTTCCAGGCAAGAGTACTGGAGTGGGCTGCCATTGCCTTCTCCAAGAACTAGTTAGGCCTAGAGCAAATGAAGGCCTGGATTTTTTTTTTTTTTTCCTAGAGCAATAAAATGTTTCCAAGGTACACAAGAAGCATATCATAGCTTTCTAAGAAAACATTAGATTTCCTTCATTATCACTGCATGTTGTAAATCTGGAACAAATTAAGTTTCTAAGTACATCTCCATGCCAACGAATCATCTAAAAGTACAATACAAAATTTTTTTAGGCAAGTATAAACATATCCAAAACAGCTACCTGGGGGTTGTGGAACAGAAAACATTACGGACAAAAAGAAAAGTTCTGCAGAAAGAGGTAATTAGAAGTCCTATTTTATCCACTAAGTATGAATTCATTTCAGGACTTTGGTTTCTGGCCCACTGTTTTCATCACATTGTATGTGTGATTTCTGGCTTATGACTATATACTGTCCACAAACATAAATTTAGCAAAAAAGATCAAAGAGTATAAATGGGAGACTCATCTTACCTGAAAATTGCGAGTCCTCATCACACCTGATGCATTCTTTGGCTCCCTTCTCAGAATAGGTGTTTCTGGGACACACTTGGCAGATGAACGAACCTGGTTTGTCGCTAAAGGTGCCGGGCTTGCATGGAAAGCATTCTGATGTGTAGGCCACCCCTGTGTGGTAACGGGAGACACAGCATGGAGGGAGGGCCCTGTACCACCCCTGTGTGGTAATGGAAGAAAGAGCATGAAGGGAGGGCATTATATCACCCCTAAGTGGTAATGGGAGACAGAGCATGGAGGGAGGACCCTGTGTCACCCTGTGTGGAAACAGGAGACAGAGCATAGGGGGAGGTCCCAACAGCAACAAATCAGCATGTCCTTGCTTCTGCTACCAGAAGTGAACAAGAAATATTAATAGTAAGCTCAACCCAGGTCTTTTATATACCATTAATTCAACATCACAAATGTATTTACTGTTTGTAGAGAGCTGGGATGAATACTGAATTGAACAATGAAGTATAGTGAACAGTTAAGAGATTCAGATTTGATAGAAGTATATAATCAGTGTATGAGATTCCATAGTAAGATGGCAGAGTAGAAGGATGTGCGCTCATCTTCTCCTGCGAGAACTCCAAAATTACAATTCACTGCTGAGCAACTGTCAACAGGAGAATGCTGGATCCCACCAAAAAAATATACCCCACTCCCAAGGGCAAAGGAGAAGCCCCAGCAAGACAGCAAGAGGGATGAAATCACATTTAGAACCAAACCCCATACCCACCAGAGATGCTCAGAGGGCTCAAACAAAACCTTGTGTGCACCAGAAAAGTCCTAAGAGATTGAGCCAGACCTGCCTTTGAGATCTGCCTTTGAGTGTTTGAGTGTCTCCTGTGGAGGTACAAGTCAGCAGTGGCCTGCCACAGAGGCAGAGGCTCTGGATGCAGCAGACCTGGGTATGGCATAAGCCTTCTTGGAGGAGGTCACCATTAACCCCATCACAGAGCTGCAGGAACTTACACGGGACTGGGGAAACAGACTCTTGGAGGGCACAAACAAAACCATGTGTGCACCAGGACTCAGAGACTCCACAGAGACTGAGCCAGAACTGTGTTTGAGTGTCTCCTGCAGAGGTATGGGTGGTATGGGTCAGCAGTGACCTGCTTCAGGGGCAGGGGTTCTGGATGCAGCAGACCTGGGAATGGCATTAGCCCTCTTGGAGAAGGTCACCATTAACGCCATCATAGAAGCACCAGAGCTTACACAGGTCTGCGAAAACAGATTCTTGGAGGGAACAAACAAAACCTTGTGCACACCAGGACCCAGGAGAAAGGAGCAGTGATCCCACAAGAGACTGACCCAGACTTGCCCGTGAGTGTCCAGCAGTCTCCGGCGGAGGCATGGGTCAGTGATGGCCTGGTGCAGGGTTGGGGGCACTGAGTGCAGCAGCACATGCATGGGACCTACTGAAGGAGGCCCCCATTATCTTCATTACCTCCACCATAGTTTGGCCTCAGGTCAAACAACAGGGAGACAACACAGCCCCACCCATCAACAGAAAATTGGATTAAAGATTTACTGAGCATGGCCCCACCCATCAGAACAAGACCCAGTTTCCCCCTCAGTTAGTCTCTCCCATCAGTAAGCTGCCATAAGCCCTGTATCCTTATCCTTCAGAGGGTACACAGAATGAAAACCACAACCAAAAAAAACTAATCAAACTGATCACATGGAACCACAGCCTTGTCTAATTCAATGAAACCATGAGCCACACCATGTAGGGCCACCCAAGACTCACGGGTCATGTTGGAGAGTACTAACAAAACGTGGTCCACTGGAGAAGGGAATGGCAAACAACTTCAGTATTCTTGCCTTGAAAGCCCCATGAACAGTATGAAAAGGCAAAAAGATAGGGCACTGAAAGATGAATTCCCCAGGTCGGCATGTGCCCAATATGCTACTGGAGAACAGTGGAGAAATAACTCCAGAAAAATGAAGAGATGGAGTCAAAGCAAAAATAAAACCCAATTGTGGATGTGACTGGTGATGGAAGTCCGATGCTGTAAACAATACTGCATAGGAATCTGGAATGTTAGGTCCATGAATGAAGGTAAATTGGAAGTGGTCAAACAGAAGATGGCAAGAGACAATATCAACATTTTAGGAATCAGTGAACTAAAAGGGACTGGAATGGGTGAATTTAACCCAGATGACCATTATATCTACTACTGTCGGCAAGAATCCCTTAGAAGAAATGGAGTAGCCCTCATAGTCAACAAAAGAGTGTGAAATACAGTACTTGGGTGCAATCTCAAAAATGACAGAATGATCTCTGTTCGTTTCCAAGGCAAACCATTCAATATCACAAAAATCCAAGTCTATGTCCCAACCACTAATGCTGAAGAAGCTGAAGTTGAACAGTTCTATGAAAAACTACAAGACCTTCTAGAACACCCAAAAAAGATGTCTTTTTCATTATAGGGGACTGGAATGCAAAACTAGGAATTAAAGAGATACCTGGAGTAACAGGCAAATTTGGCCTTGGAGAATAGAATGAAGCAGAGCAAAGGCTAACAGGGTTTTGCCAAGAGAATGCACTGGCATAGAAACACCCTATTTTAATAACACAAAAGAAGACTCTACACATGGACATTACCAGATGGTCAATAGCGAAATCAGACTGACTATATTCTTTGCATTCAAAGATGGAGAAGCTCTATCAGTTCAGTTCAGTTCAGTCACTGATCGAGTCTGACACTCTGTGACCCCATGGACTGCAGCACGCCAGGCTTCCCTGCCCATCACCAACTCGGCGCTTACTCATATTCATGTCCACAGAGTCAGTGATGCCATTCAACCATCTCATCCTCTGTCAACTGTTCTCCTACTGCCTTCAGTCATTCTCAGCAACAGGGTCTTTACCAGTGAGTCAGTTCTTCACATCAGGTGGCCAAAGTACTGAAACTTCAGCTTCAGCATCAGTCCTTCCAATGAATATTCAGGACTGATTTCCTTTACGATTGACTGCTTTGATCTCCTTGCAGTCCAAGGGACTCTCAAGAGTCTTCTCCAACACCACAGCTCAAAAGCATCAATTCTTTGGCGCTCAGCTGACTTTATAGTCCAACTCTCATATCCATACATGACCACTGGAAAAACCATAGCTTTGACTAGACGGACATTTGTTGGCAAAGTAATGTCTCTGCTTTTTAATATGATGTCTACATTGGATATAACTTTTCTTCCAAGGAGCAAGTGTCTTTTAATTTCATGGCTGCAGTGATTTTGGAGCCTAAGAAAATAAAGTCTGTCACTTTTTCCATTGTTTCCCCATCTGTTTGCATGAAGCAATGGGGCCAGATGCCATGATCTTCGTGTTCTGAATGTTGAGTTTTAAGCCAACTTTTTCACTCTCCTCTTTCATTTTCATCAAGAGGCTTTCAGTTCTTTTGCACTTTCCGCCATAAGGGTGGTGTCATCTGCATATCTGAGGTTATTGGTATTTCTCCCAGCAATCTTGATTCCAGCTTCTGCTTCATTCAGCACAGCATTTCTCATGATATACTCTGCATATAAGTTAAATAAGCAGGGTGACAATATACAGCCTTGACATACTCCTTTCCAGATCTGGAAACAGTATGTTGTTCCATGTACAGTTCTAACTGTAGCTTCTTGACCTGCATACAGATTTCTCAAGAGGCAAGTCAGGTGGTCTGGTATTCCCATCTCTTGAGGAATTTTCCAGTTTGTTGTGATTTACATAGTGAAAGGCTTTGGCATAGTCAAGAAAGCAGAAGTAGATGATTTTCTGGAACTCGCTCACTTTTTCAATGATCCAACAAAGGTTGACAATTTGATCTCTGGTTCTTCTGCCTTTGCTAAATCCAGCTTGAACATCTGGAGGTTCATGGTTCACGTACTGTGGAAGCCTGGCTTGGAGGATTTTGAGCAATACTTTACTAGCGTGTGAGATGAGTGCAATTGTGTGCTGGTTTGAGCATTCTTTGGCATTGCCTTTCTCTGGGATTGGAATTAAAACTGACCTTTTCCAGTCCTATGGCCACTGCTGAGTTTTCCAAATTTGCTGGCATATTGAGTGCAGTACTTTCACAGCATCATATTTTAGAATTTGAAATAGCTCAACTGGAGTTCCATCACCTCCACTAGCTTTGTTTGTAGTGATGCTTCCTAAGGCCCATTTGACTTTGCATTTCAGGATGTCTGGCTCTAGGTGAGTGATCACACCACTGTGGTTATCTGGGTTATGAAGATCTTTTTTATACAGTTCTTCTGTGTATTCTTGCCACCTCTTCTTAGTATCTTCTGCTTCTGTTAGGTCCATAACATCTCTGTCCTTTATCGAGCCCAACTTTGCACAAAATGTTCCCTTGGTATCTCTAATTTTCTTGAAGAGACCTCTAGTCTTTCCCATTCTATTTGCATTGATCACTGAGGAAGGCTTTCTTATCTCTCTTTGCTATTCTTTGCAACTCTGCATTCAGATGGGTATATCTTTCCTTTTCTTCTTTGCCTTTCATTTCTCTTCTTACACAGATATTTGTAAGGCCTCCTCAGACAACCACTTTGCTTTTTTGCATTCCTTTTTCTTGGGGATGGTCTTGATCACTGCCTCCTGTACAATGTCACAAACCTCTGTCCATAGTTCTTCAGGCACTCTATCAAATCTAACCCCTTGAATCTATTTCTCACTTCTCATAAGGGATTTGATTTAGGTCATCCTAAATGGTCTAGTGGTTTTTCCCTACTTTCTTCAATTTAAGTCTGAATTTGGCATTAAGGAGTTCATGATCTGAGCCACAGTCAGCTCCCAGTCTTGTTTTTGCTGACTGTATAAACTTCTACATCTTTGGCTGCAAAGTATATAATCAATCTGATTTCGGTGTTGGCCATCTGGTGCTGTCCATGTGTAGAGTCTTCTCTTGTGTTATTTGAAGAGGGCGTTTTCTGTGACCAGTGCATTCTCTTGGCAAACTCTACTAGCCTTTGCCCTGCTTTATTCTGTACTCCAAGGCCAAATTTATCAGATACTCCAAGTATTTCTTGACTCCCTACTTTTGCATTCCAGTCCCCTATAACGAAAAGGACATCTCTTTGGGGTGTTAGTTCTTAGTAAGTCTTGTAGGAGTAGCTCTATACTGTCAGCAAAACAAGACCAGGAGCTGACTATGGCTCAGATCATGAACTCCTTATTGCCAAATTCATATTTTAAGAAAGTAGGGAAAGCCACCAGACCATTCAGGTATGACCTAAATCAAATCTCTTATGATTATACAGTGGAAGTGACAAATAGATCAATGGATTAGACCTGATAGAATGCCAAAAGAATTATGGACAGAGGTTCGTGACATTGTTTAGGAGGCAGTGATCAAGACCATCCCTAAGAAAAAGAAAAGCAAAAAGCCAAAATGGTTGTCTGAGGAGGCCTCAGAAATAGCTGAGAAAAGAAGAGAACCAAAAGGCAAAGGAGAAAAGGAAAGATATACCCATTTGAATGCAGAGTTCCAAAGAATAGCAAAGAGAGATAAGAAAGCCTTCCTCAGTGATCAAGGCAAAGAAATAGAGGAAAACAATAAAATGGAAAAGACTAGAGAGCTCTTCAAGAAAATTAGAGACATTATAGGAACATATCATGCAAACATGAGCACAATAAAGGACAGAAATGGTATGGACCCAACAGAAGCAGAAGATATTAAGAAGAAGTGGCAAGAATACACAGAAGAACTATACAAATAACATCTTCATGATCCAGATAGTCATGACGGTGTGATCACTCACCTAGAGCCAGACATCCTGAAATGCAAAGTCAAATGGGCCTTAGGAAGCATCACTATCAAGAAGGCTGGCTGTGGAGGTGATGGAACTCCAGTTGAGCTATTTCAAATCCTAAAAGATGATGCTGTGAAAGTGCTGCACCCAATATGCCAGCAAATTTGGAAAACTCAGCAGTAGACACAGGACTGGAAAAGGTCAGTTTTCATTCCAATCCCAAAGAAAAGCAACACCAAAAAATACTTAAACTACCACACAATTGCACTCACACACAAGCAAAGTAATGCTCTAAATCCTCCATGCCAGGCCTCAACAGTATGTGAACCGTGAACTTCCAGATGTTTAAGCTGGATTTAGAAAAGGCAGAGGAACCAGAGATCAAATTGCCAACATCCATTGGATCATAGAAAAAGCAAGAGTTCCAGAAAAACATCTATTTCTGCTTTATTGACTATGCCAAAGCCTTTGACTGTGTGGATCACAACAAATACCAGACTACCTGACCTGCCTCCTGAGAACTTTGTATGCAGGTCAAGAAGCAATAGAACTAAACATGAAGCAACAGACTGGTTCCAAATAGGAAAAGGAATATGTCAAGGCTGTATATTGTCACCCTGCTCATTCAACTTATATGCAGAGTACATCATGCAAAATGCTGGGCTGGAAGAAGCACAAGCTGGAATCAAGATTGCTGGGAGAAATATCAGTAACCTCAAATATGCAGATGACACCACCCTTATGGCAGAAAGCAAAGAAGAACTAAAGAGCCTCTTGATGAAAGAGGAGAGTGAAAAAGTGGGCTTAAAATTTAACATTCAGAAAACGAAGATCATGGTATCCGTCCCATTACTTCCTGGCAAATAGATGGGGAAACGATGGAAACAGTGACAGACTTTATTTTCTTTGGCACCAAAATCACTCTGTTGGTGACTGCAGCCATGAAATTAAAAGGTGCTTGCTCCTTGGAAGAAAAGTTCTGACCAACCTAGACAGCATATTAAAAAGCAGAGACATTACTTTGCCAACAAAGGTCCATCTAGTCAATGCTATGTTTTTTCCAGTAATCATGTACGGATGTGAGAGTTGGACTATAAAGACTTGCTGAGCACTGAAGAATTGATGCTTTTGAACTGTGGTGTTGGAGAAGACTCTTGAGAGTCCATTGGACTGTAAGGAGATCAAAGCAGTCAATCCTCAAGGATATCAGTCCTGAATATTCATTGGAAGGACCAATGCTGAAGCTGAAGCTCCAGTACTTTGGCCACCTGATGGATGAACTGACTCACTGGAAAAGACCCTGATGCTGAGAAAGACTGAAGGCAGGAGGAGAAGGGGTTGACAGAGGATGAGATTGTTGGATGTCATCACCAACTCAATGGACATAAAGTTGAGTAAGCTCCGAGTTGGTATGGACATGGTAGCCTGGCGTGCTGCAGTCCATGGGGTCGCAAAGAGTCCGACATCACTGAGTGACTGACCTGAACTGAATCAGTGTATAAGCTCAGCTATTAAAACAACTTCATTAATCAGAAATGTTGTAAATTCTGATTCCTTCCAATTCTGTACCATTCTCTTCTTTCTGTGTCTACCATTTCCCTTTTTCTCCACTGCTCACTAGTTACATACAGACAAGGCCCATAAGACCCAGGGAAAAGCTGACTTTTCTTCAGGTTTGTAAGTCCAGGTATCACCAGCAGATGTCCCTACAACTAATGAGTTAGCTTCACAGGAAGAAGCACACTTTTACCATAGTAAAATGTAAATCAAAGTTAAATAAAAGAGAAATCACTGCTTTAAGTAAAAGTAGCTCTGATAATGAACCATGCCAGAACATGCTGTCTACTCTCAGGAGTCAGAAAATGCAGTTGGTTAAGAGAGGCAAAAGGTGTAGGAGACAAGCCAAGATATTTATTTCACTGTTACTTTTATGGATACAGTCGTGACCCGTATAAGTACTATGCCAGCACAATGAAGTCTTCTTGAATGAAGAGTAGGCTATTAATAAAGATTGTTTTCTTTTATTTCAAGACACCTACAATTGCCATTATTTTTACTTTCTCACACAGATTAAATAATTCAGTTTAGGGATTGGAAAAACAAACAGCCAACTTGCCAGAAATAAAACCAGAGTCTCTAGGCCAATATGATGTCTAACCTGCTAATTTTTGTCCCATATCCCCTTGAACCAGCAAAACCAACAATGTAGTCAATATTTTAAATGGGATAGGCGACTACTAAAAGAGACAGATGTGAAATACCTTCAATTGTGATATTTTTTACCAACACCGGCTTGACTGCCTTGGAACCCATAAGGATGCCTGTAGTTCTCCAGTACAGTATGTTTGTGCCTGATTTCAACATTACCTGTAAAGAAAACACAAGACACTCAGGTCAGATAAACCATGCTACTTCCAACCATACCTATATCAAAGTTAATCCCCTATACACTTTTCAACACATTAAAATGAAACACGATTATCTGGAACCCACAAATTTAAATCAACTACTTACTGAGACTTAAGCTTTCCTTAAATTCACATTTTGTAAAAAAAAAAGAAAAAGTTTGCCAACCCCAAAAATACAGTAAAGAGGGAGGAACAGAAAATTCTTCAAGCGTGGAAGAAGATAAAATGAATTTCAAATCATGTGCATGAAGACTTGGTTTATATTTAAAAGACTCAATTTAGATTGTGAGAGGCACTTAGCCCAATTACATACTGATTGCTGTCACTATTCATAAGTAAATCTCTGGGCTCTGAAAACAAAAAGGTAATAGAATGAGTTTGCTTCCTTTTAAAATTACTTAACAAACAACACTGCAACAGCAACAAAAGAAAAATAGGACTGTTCTTATAGAATAGCCTGATTTGACTCTATGGCTCCAGAATGTAAATGATACAATGTCTAATATTTGCTTCCTTTGCCACCAGAACATTTTTATCAAATTACTTTTCCGATCAATTTCATGCTGATTCAGTCAAGTAAACTAATGAAATTAAAAGATGCTTACTCCTTGGAAGGAAAGTTATGACCAACCTAGCCAGCATATTAAAAAGCAGACACATTACTTTGTCAACAAAGGTCCGTCTAGTCAAGGCTATGGTTTTTCCAGTGGTCATGTATGGATGTGAGAGTGGACTATAAAGAAAGCTGATTGCCAAAGAATTGATGCTTTTGAATTGTGGTGTTAGAAAAGACTCTTGAGAGTCCCTTGGACTGCCAGGAGATCCAACCAGTCCATCCTAAAGGAGATCAGTCCTGGGTGTTCATTGGAAGGACTGATTTTGAAGCTGAAAGTCTAATACTTTGGCCACCTGATGCGAAGAGCTGACTCATTTGAAAAGACCCTGATGCTGGGAAAGATTGAGGGCAGGAGAAGAAAGGGATTATAGAGGATGAGATGGTTGGATGGCATCACCAACTCAATGGACATGAGTCTGGGTGGACTCCGGGAGTTAGTGATGGACAGGCAGGCCTGTCATGCTGCGGTTCACGGGGTCGCAAAGAGTCGGACACGACTGAGCGACTGAACTGAACTGAAGGGTGTTTTGCTTTCTCATTTGCCACCCTTATTCTTCTATGGAGTCTTGCTGGGTGAATTCAAGCAATATAAAATTAAAACATATCTGACTACCTCACCCTGCCAGAGAGTCAGAAAAGCTGTACGTTAAATACTCTTCCTTTGTGTTAAGTCTCTATAAGTGAAGAAAGCATATTTGCTGCCAAGGGTTACTTGTACCGTCAAAGCCCAGAGGACTGAAAGCTTAGGTGAATGGATTTTAATTGGTACTAATATCACTTCCAGGCATACAGATCAAAAAAATTACTCTGAAAGGATGCATTATATTAATCACTCAAGGATGAGGTATCTGCTACAACACAAAGGCAAGGATGGATGGTCACTTACTGAAACAGTGTTCAATCTACACGGCAGGCACCATGTTAGGCCCTCCCTATGTATCCTCTCAATGGACATGAGTTTGAGCAAACCCCGGGAGATGGTAAAGGACAGGGCAGCCTGGCGTGCTGCAGTCCATGGGGTCACAAAGAGTCAGACGTGACTGAGCCACTGAATAAAATGTATCCTCTCATTTAACTCTGCAAGATTGGTCCTATTTCTCATATGAACTATTAGAGTCAAAGAGACAAAGTCAATTGCCTAAAGAAACACAACGACTATAAACCAGAGCTGCTGCTGTTGTTTAGTTGCTATTTCTGATTTTTGCAACTCCATGGACTATAGGCTGCCAGGCTCCTCTGTCCATGAGATATCCCAGGCAAGAACCCTGGAGTGCTTTGCCATTTCCTTCTCCAGGGGACCTTCCCGACTCAGGGATCAAATTAGGGTATAGTACTTTACCATGTTGTGTTCGTTTCTGCTGTACAATAAGTGAATCAGCTATATGTGCACACATATGCCCTCTTTTTTGGATTTCCTTCCCATTTAAGTCACCACAGAGCATTTGGTAGAGTTCCCCGTGCTATACAGCAGGTTCTCATTAGTCATCTATTTTATACCTAGTAGTGTATATATGTCAATCCCAATCTTCCAATTCACCCCACTCCCTTCCCCGCTTAGTGTCCAAACATTTGTTCACTATATCTGTGTCTCTATTTCTTCCTTGTAAAAAGGTTCATCTATACCATTTTTCTAGATTTTAAATCCATGTCTCACTCCAAAGGGACAGTGCCTCAAATAATAACAGATTTAGGGACTGTGTTACCTAATAATTGCCTTCAAACACTCAGGGTTGTCCTTAAAGAAATAAGCAGTTTACGAGACACAACCAGAAAGGGTAGAATTTTGAACAATGGGTAACAGATAGAAAGCAGGTTTCAGCTCCAGACATGGATGAATTTTGTGATATGCAGATCTGTGCAAAACTGGGCTCAGAACAGTCCCCAAGAAGACAACTTTGAAAATCGCTTCTTGGGGTAACTGCAGAGAAAGCTGGATAAAAGAAACTCAGTTCAGTTCCATTGCTCAGTCATGTCTGGCTCTTTGCAACCCCATGGACTGGAGCACGCCAGGCTTCCGTGTCCATCACCAACTCTGGAGCTTGCTCAAACTAATGTCCATCGAGTCGGTGATGCCATCCAACCATCTCGTTCTCTTCATCCCCTTCTCCTCCTGCCTTCAACCTTTCCCAGCATCAGGATCTTTTCCATTGAGTCAGTTCTTCACATCAGGTGGCCAAAGTACTGGGGTTTCAGCTTCAGCACCAGTCCTTCCAATGAATATTCAGGACTGATTTCCCTTAGGATAGACTGGTTGGATGTCCTTGTAGTCCAAGGGATTCTCAAGAGTCTTCTCCAACACCACAGTTCAAAAGCATCAATTCTTCAGTGCTCAACTTTCTTTATAGTCCAGCTCTCACATCCATACATTATTACTGGAAAAGCCATAGCTTTGACTAGATGGACCTTTGTCGGCAAAGTAATGTCTCTGTTTTTTAATATGCAGTCTAGGTTGGTCATAGCTTTTCTTCCAAGGAGTAAGCGTCTTTTAATTTCATGGCTGCAGTCACCATCTGCAGTGATTTTGGAGCCCAAGAAAATAAAGTTTGTCACTATTTCCATTGTTTTCCTATCTATTTGTCATGAAATGATGGGATCAGATGCCATGATCTTTGTTTTCTGAATGCTGAGCTTTAAGCCAACTTTTTCACTCTCCTCTTTCACTTTCATCAAGAGGCTCTTTAGTTCTTTGCTTTCTGCCATAAGGGTGGTGTCATCTGCATATCTGAGGTTATTGGTATTTCTCCCAGCAATCTTGATTCCAGCTTCAGCTTCATCCAGCCCAGCGTTTCTCATGGTGTACTCTGCATATAAGTAAAATGAGTAGGGTGACAATATACAGCCTTGACATATTCCTTTCCCTATTTGGAACCAGTCTGTTGTTCCATGTCCAGTTCTAACTGTTGCTTCCTGACCTGCATTCAGATTTCTCAAGAGGCAGGTCAGGTGGTCTGATATTCCCATCTCTTGAACAATTTTCCACAGTTTGTTGTGATCCACATAGTCAAAGGATTTGGCATAATCAATAAAGCAGAAGTAGACATTTTTCTGGAACTTGTTTCCTTTTTCTATGATCCAATGGATGTTAGCAATTTGATCTCTGGTTCCTCTGCCTTTTCTAAATCCAGCTTGAATATTTGGAAGTTTATGGTTCATGTACTGTTGAAGCCTGACTTGGAGAATTTTGAGCATTACTTCGCTAGTGTGTGAGATGAGTGCAATTGTGCAGTAGTTTGAGCATTCTTTGGCATTGCCTTTCTTTGGGATTGGAATGAAAAGTGACCTTTTCCACTCCTGTGGCCACTACTGAGTTTTCCAAATTTGCTGGCATATTGGGTGCAGCACTTTCACAGCATCATCTTTTAGGATTTGAAACAGCTCAACTGGAATTCCATCACATCTATGGTTAGCTTTGTTCGTAGTGATGCTTCGAACTCAAGGATCCATCCAATGCCAAGAGTCACTGATTAATATCTTTCATATGATTACCACATCTGTAAACTTACATACCCAGAGGTTCTGTATATTAATTCTGAGTAGACTTCATTCCTGTTAATGCCTCCCTTGAAAAGCAGGACAGTTGAAGTGTGATAGGAAAGAGCAGGGAGAGGGAGCTAAGGAGAAAAGAAAAGGAAAGAAAATAATACTAGAAAGAGCCTGAGTCCATGAAACTTAGGGGCAATTTCTTCCCTAACTAGAAATTTCTAAATTAAAAGATAATTTTTTTCTTTAAAATAAACTTTTAAAAATAAGTTTGAGAAAACAAAGGAGAAGAATGGGATTGGTATGAGAGAAGAGCAGAGAGAGACTTACAGAATGAGAGCCCCATTCTCCATTGTCTGTGAGTTTTACCCACTTGTCAGCAGTGGTGTCCATCTCCTGGCACTGATCATTCTGAATCTGTGGAGTAAACATAAGGGCCCAGTAAAGCTCAGTGAACAGTGTTTTTAATTAGATGTGTCATTCATCACAGGACAGGCTACAAGAGCTTCTTTCAATGTGTAGGAAACAACAGCCACGAGTAATTATCAATAAGTAAACACACCAGATCTCTGGAGCCTGAGTGACAACTGCATGAGTATGTAGTTCTAAGTGAATCTTTCTCATTATTGTAACAAAAAGACAAGCCCATTAAGAAGTTGGAAATTGGGCAAGCAGGAGCATGGGAAGCAGAGGAGGAGAGGGGAGTTAACACTGAAAATTCACATAGAGGAGAAAAAGTCATTGCAAAAATGTAAAAGCTTGTGTTCACCATGCAGGCCCAATAGTATAAAAATAAATTTTATTTTTATAAGATTAGGGCCATTTAAACCTTAAATTAATAAATAAATGAAATCTGATTTGTTTTCAGTTCCCCAAGACTTAATCCAAATGTGTACATAAGTGGCTATAGCCAAAGTCAAAGACCCCGGTTGGTATTTGGGGACAAATGTTGATACTTTACAGCAATTCAAATAAATACAGCTAATATCTTCAGCACCAAACATCTTGTGCTTTCCAGACAATTCTTCTAAAATACCTAGGAGTTGGGACATACCTCTCCAAGTCTACAAAAAGTAAACAGACATCAAAAATGTCTGTGTAATTTTTTTATAATCTTGATTTCTTGAGGCTATATTTACAGTCTTGACTTCTCCTCGTAGCTCCTGCAATGCAGGTTCAATCCCTGGGTCAGGAACATCCCCTGGAGAAGGAAATGGCAACCCACTCCAGTATTCTTGCCTGGAGAATCCCTTGGACAGAGGAGCTTGGCGGGCTACAGTCCATGGGGTTGCAGAGAGTCAGACATGACTTAGCAAGTGAGCACATAATAGTCAGCATCAAAGTGGGGTTGAAATAATATCTCATCATCTGTACTTCCTCCAAAATGGCTATTTCTCTATTCTTTAAGTTATTTTTCCACTTTATTCATTC
The DNA here is from genome assembly GCF_003369695.1 of Bos indicus x Bos taurus. Lineage (NCBI taxonomy): Eukaryota > Metazoa > Chordata > Mammalia > Artiodactyla > Bovidae > Bos > Bos indicus x Bos taurus. The sequence goes on from NC_040079.1 coordinate 86,174,966, forward strand.
CCCTGACTAATTTCACAAACAGCATTAATATCTTGTCAGTAAGAGCTATTTCCTAAAGACTTGACTAACTAGAAAACCGATCCTTTTAACAGCCAAAACCAGAGAAAATCAGCTACTAAGGATATTTGCTTTAACTGAATTTAAGTACCATATTTATATTATAAGCATAATGACAATCAATACGAATGTTAAGCCATTTTTAAACAGATATAAACCCTTTATATACCTTTTTTGGTCCATATTTGCATAAACTGAAAGCTTTTTCCTCAGCAGATATCATACATCTAGTGTTATTTTGACAGTCTACTAGCATTCTGGAGATCTGAGTCCTCTCGTTACTCATTCTAAAAGTAACTAGTAAAGGTATAACCTTGGTCCAATCACTTCTTCTGTCTAGGTTTGAGTTTCATCATTTAAAAAAAAAAAAAAGTATGTGTGGAGGGGAGAGCTGAATGAAACTCCCAGACTCCTAACATTAAATATTTTACTGCTTTCAATCTGTAACGTTCACAGGTACATCTGCATCCTTTAATCTTCAGACATTCCCTTTCCATTAACTACTAGCAGGATGGACATAAGGCACTGACTGTCTGAGTCAATAAATTGCAACCTATTAAGCTGAAACACCAACAAAAGAGGAAACATAAACTCACCATCCCTTTTCAATCCATAACCAGAAGAACAAAGGCATCACTGAGAGGAAGCAATGAAACTTCATGCCTTAAGAATACCTTCACTGCCAACTCTCAAAGGACTTAATAGACAACACAGAACTAAATGTTTATTCAAACAATTATACAATTACCTTGCTTTTTAACTTTATTTTAGTAATATTTCAAAAATATCCCATGGAATATGGAGTTATTCACTCTGAGAAGTGTCTTGCAAACAAAATATAACTTAAAAAGCCAATCTGTTTGAATACTGCTTAATATCTTAAACTCATCAAAGGATATTAAGAGTAAAGAGGGTCCTTAAAAGGTCTGGTCTACAATCCTCTTTATGAAAAGGAATGTTGAGAGCTGAAAAGTTAGTTGTCCAGTAACACACAACCAGCAACTGCAGAATTGGGACATGAGCCAGAATCTCTTGACTTTAAATCTTAGGCTCATATATTCACAAAAAATACTTCCTAGCAAACTTTTGATTTAGAAATTTCCATTATCAAGAGCAATATAAATTTGCTTTAGCATTATCAGTACATTTATCCCTGAAATCTGGGCCACAGAAACATTTTACAAGATATTTTCCCAGTTACTTGCACAACACACATACTTTTTTTTTTTTTTGGTTTAAGAAGTCAATTGGAACAATTTTTTCTTAAGCATTTGAGTCACTGCCACAACAAATATTTGCACAATTAGGTACAGTTTACATAAAAATAGCTAAATAATCTTTGTGGTAACATCCTGTTCTGTTAGACTATTATTTTATCCTATAGTCTTTAATGTTATTTAATCTCTTGCCAGAGACATCAACTACCTCATCCCTTGATTTCTTTATATTGTACAAAACTGGGATAATCAGCAAGATACAGTCATTTCTAGTTCTGTAATATCGCCCATGAGTACATTTAAATAATTCAAATATTTAAAATTGAAAACAGAAGAAAAATATTTTTAAATAAAAACCAAGATTGGTGAAAACATATTTTTAAACAAAATAGCATCTATCACTATAAAAAAATTAAATGAATCTCAGGAAATATATTCAACACACAAAAAGTCTCAACCAAATGGTCACCTAATGATCATATCCAAAAGGAAAACAACCTGAATGTTATTCTACAAGGAGAGAACTCAGAGGTAAAAAAATAATTATTAACCAGAAAGTATTATAGAAAAAATAAATATTTCTTATCGAAAGCTTCAGTTAACACAAAAAACCAAGGCACACATTGAAATGGAAACAAATGATTAAGAGAAATTTTACATGAATGCCCTTTAAAAACTGAATTCTAGAATATAAAAGGCCTTACAAAGAACTCAAAGAAGATGTTGTTGTCCACATATTGGTACTCAAAGAAGACATAACCTGACTTCTTGAGGTGCACAGCATAGATCAAGGATACTGTGCAGTCATCACGATTGGACTCTATGTAGTTTCCACGAGGGACCCAAGAAGAGCTGTGGAAACAAAACCATTTCATGTTAGCATTCAGAAACCTCTCTGTTCACAAGTTCTATAACCGAGATTTAAAAGCAGTTCTGTCAACAAAGCGCAGCAGGGAAGTCTGAAGTGCATGTGGACCCCAAAGGCCAACACCACTGCTTGAAAAAAGGTTCAGGTCTTGTGGCGCATAACTTCCTAAAATCATCGTGAGATGATGCAATTAATGTGCCATGCAGCTGCTGCTTATCACCAAAAACGTGATCACTAGATAGCTGGTCACTAATTCTAGCAGTCTTTGATGGAATTACCCTCAAATAATATCTAAAGTTTTATTTACAAACACATATTGGCAGGGGTGTCCATTTATTATGAGAGAAGAAATCATCCTAGAAAAAGTCCTTTAAAAGTGACTCTAAATACTTTTTAATGTTTATTTTGTATTGGGGTATAGTCAATGAACAATGCTGTGATCGTTCCATGTGAACAGCAAAGGGCCTCAGTTATACATATACACGTATCTTTCTCCCTCAAACTCCCCTTCCCTCCAGGTTGCCACATAACACTGAGCTGAAAAAAAAAAGAGACAGAGAAAGTGGAATCTAAGAAACAAACCACAAAGGGACTTATAGATACAGAGAACAGACTAGTTTTCTGTGGTTGCCAGGGAGGGGGGAGTAGAATAGATGAAGGGGATGAAGGGGTACCAACCTCCAGTTATGAATAAGTCATGAGGTTGTAAAAAACAAGATAAAGAATATGGTCAATACTGTAATAACTTATTGTGGTGATCGTTTCATAATATATGCCACTGTCAAATCACTATGTAATGCTCCTGAAACTAGCATAATATCAATTTGCTATGCAACTGTTATATTTCAATTGTTTAAAAAAAAAAGAAGTACATGATCAGCCAGATGGAAAAATATAATAAAGTGAACCTAAATAAAATGTAGATCACAGTGTCATAGTACATAGTAGGAGCAAAAGTCTGATAGGAAATTTTATTTAAAAAATAAAAGATTAAGTAAATATACTAGTGAACAAAAGTTGGATTGTAAATCTAACCATAAGCTAATTCTTAGATTAATCAACAGTGAGTCATGCGTCCACTTCTGGGCCAAGAAAGTTTCCAACCAGACTGTATGACAGCACAACTTAATATCCTTCTCTTTGAATGTAACTTCCCATTTGGATTATAAGAGTGAGATTTTTGGCAAATTCTTTTTACTAACAACAACAAAAAAGACTGAGACTTCCACATCTCAACATGACTCACTGACTGGTACTGGACTCGCCCTTTTCTTTAACAATCCAGTAAACTAAACAAAACACACCAGCCACGCTCCGGCACTCACACTAGCCAGTGCAGGACCGAGGGTCTTGACAGCAGGAAAACGCATGAGACAAAGCCCAAGCTGACCCTGACCTCATTCATTCTCAGGACACTTTCCAGACTCTGGCACGGGGAGACAGCTCCCAGAGCACAGTGGTCTCACTGAGTGGAGAAACAGGGACGAATGTCTGGGGGAAGCTGAAATAACCAGAATTTACAGGCATGAGAAGCAGAGAAAACAGGGGCTCCAGAAGTCCACATGGAGCTTCTCTATAGGCCCAGGCTTGGGGCTGGAATGTGCAGGCCTAGTAGAGAACAGCCACTGCAAAACTAAGTCAAAATCAGAGAGGTCACGTTTATGGGTATTGCAGGATCTCCAGGCCAGCCAGAGAGGAGAAAACTTAATAATCACATTAGACATCCATCTGAGACTCCAGAAGTGCCACATTTTAGGAATAAGGACCATGCCCTAGGGTAGGTATCCACAATTTTTTTCATAAAGGGCCAAAGAGTCCATAACTGGGGCTTTATGAGCCATGTGATCTCTCCTGCAGTACTCCACTAGGCAATTATAGCTCAAAAGCAGCCATAGATAACACATAAATAAATGAATGCAGCTGTGTTCCAATATAACATTATTTATAAAAAAGGAGTAGGCTATAGTGTGCCCTGGAGTAAAGACCATGACCTAGAACTAAGTGTGAAACCAATACAGAGCCACCTTAAAAAATTCTAAATACCAGACCTAACGAGACACTCTTCTGGTAAATATGCAGCCTTCCAGATAAAAATCCAACGTCTTTTACACAAAAGAAAAAATAATCCACATTCTCCACATTGTAACACTCATGATGCCTAAGATACATTAAAAATTTACTAGAAATGCAAAGAAGTGGTAAAACATGACCCTTAATTGACAACAAAGAATGAAAAGAAACAGAAAAGTATTTAAGACAGCCTTTAAAAATATAATCAAAAAACATCAAGAGATGAATACAGTAAGTGAAGGCATGAATAATCCCAACTATTTAAAGGGAAATAAGAACTATTTTAAAAACTAAATGGAAAATTCTACAGCTGAAAACTACTATTTGTGAAATTTAAAATTCAATAGATGAGCTTAAGATCAAGTTTGAAACTGCAAAAGAAATACTGACAGAGCAATAGAAACTATGTAATCTGAAGTATAAGAGAGAAAAATGGGGGGAAATGGAGTCTCAGTGACTACGGACAACACCAAGTGGCCTAACTTACATGTAAATGGAGTTATAGAAGGAAAATAGGCAGAGAAGGGGGCAGAAAAACATATTGGTGAAAGAATAGCTTTAAAAAATTCCAAATTCAATAACAATATCAACCTACAGATCCAGGAAACTCAGTCAACTTCAAGCAGAGTAAAAATACAAAGAAAACCAATGCTTTCTTTGAGTCATGTGTCAACTTTTGGGCCAAAAAAGTTTCCAACCAGACTATCTGACAGCACAACTTAATATCTTCTCTTCAAATTTAACTTTCTATCTGGATTACAAGAGTGAGATTTTTGGAATTCTTTGTTTTTACTAACAAAAAAATAATAATAAAAGACTGAGACTTCCACATCTCAACATGACTAGCAAAGAAATAGAGAACACATTATAAGCAAAGAAATACAGAACATATTATAAGTAGTCAAGGAAACAATGACACATTACATAAAAGGAAGCTAACCAAGCAAAATACAGCTAATTCTTTTTTTCTTATCACAAACAAGGGAGAGTTCAGAAGGTAATGAATGGAACACCTTTAAAACACAGAAGGAGAAAAGTAAAAGTCCAGAGTCCTACGTCCAACAAAATATTCTTCAAAACTGAGGCTAAATAAAGATGTATTTAGATTTCAGAAAGTTAAGAGAATTTATGAGCAGCAGACCTGCATGAAATGATAAACAAAATTTTACAGATTAAAAAAATAATACTGAACACACATTTATAAAATCGGAGAAAAGAGTATCAACAACCGTAAATACATAGATAAAAACGTAAAGCTACATTTTTCTCAAGTTTTTTAAAAATTAACTGATTCTTTACAACACATCTCATTGTATTACAGGGTTTATGATGTGTTCCTAAATATATGATAATAGCACCAGGATAAGGGCATAAAGGTAACTATACTGTTGTAAAGCTTTACATATTATATAAAAGTACAATAACAATACTAATTATACTTTAAGAATTGTAAGTAGCCTTTGCAGGATATCTAAAGATGTAAAAACACTAACTACAACAGAAAACATTGATAAATTGTACTTTTAAATTTTAAACTTTTGGTTATTTAAAAACACCCCTGAGAAAATGAGAAAGCAAAAGCTGCAGATAAAAGAACTATTTCACACACATATATGTACATGTGCATGCATATGTGTATAGGTTAAATATATAGATTCATGACAAAACTTCCTTCATGTCAAGCATACACAATGAACTACTACAACTCAATAATCAACTGACCCAAAAACATAACAAATGGATAAATATTTGACACTTAACACATACACACACACCCACAAACATATGGACTATGAACATATGAATAGTGCTCAATACCTTTATACAGAAGGAAATGAAAAAAAAACCACACAAAGAAATACCATTTCTCATACATACACTAGAAAGACTAAAATAAACCAAGACTTCTGTACAATATTTTACAATGTAAATAGAATTCAAATGCACTGCTAGAGTCTAATGCTACAATCATTTTGAAAATCTCTGACAACTTCTTACAAAGTTCAACACACATCTTCTATATGATCCAAGCAATTAAAAAGAAGTAAAAAGAAAGCAAGATTGGGTGGATAGAAGGAAGGAAGGAAGGAAAAAGGGAGAGGGAGGGAGGAAAGGAGACAAGCTTAGCAGTAATCGACTGAAATTTACACTAAGAAAATGATACTCAATACACTGAAAAATTTCTGCTTATCATTCGATTTCTTTAATGAATAAGAAATTTCAAGTAGAAAAAAAAAGCCATGTGAATATCTCCTGCTCACCAAAACAAAGATCTGAGGTCTTACAACATCCTGCTGGTACTCTCCTTTCAGTTCAGTTCAGTCCGACTCTTTGCGACCCCATGAATCACAGCACGCCAGGCCTCCCTATCCATCACCATCTCCCAGAGTTCACTCAGACTCACAACCATCGAGTCAGTGACGCCATCCAGCCATCTCATCCTCTGTCATCCCCTTCTCCTCCTGCCCCCAATCCCTCCCAGCATCAGAGTCTTTTCCAATGAGTCAACTCTTCGCATGAGGTGGCCAAAGTACTGGAGTTTCAGCTTCAGCATCAGTCCTTCCAAAGAAATCCCAGGGCTGATCTCCTTCAGAATGGACTGTTTGGATCTCCTTGTAGTCCAAGGGACTCTCAAGAGTCTTCTCCAACACCACAGTTCAAAAGCATCAATTTTTCGGCGCTCAGCCTTTTTCACAGTCCAACTCTCACATCCATACATGACCACTGGAAAAACCATAGCCTTGACTAGACGGACCTTTGTTGGCAAAGTAATGTCTCTGCTTTTGAATATGCTATCTAGGTTGGTCATAACTTTCCTTCCAATGAGTAAGCATCTTTTAATTTCATGGCTGCAGTCACCATCTGCAGTGATTTTGGAGCCCCCCAAAATAAAGTCTGTTTCCACTGTTTCCCCATCTATTTCCCATGAAGTGATGGGACCAGATGCCATGATCTTAGTTTTCTGAATGTTGAGCTTTAAGCCAACTTTTTCACTCTCCTCTTTCACTTTCATCAAGAGGCTTTTTAATTCCTCTTCACTTTCTGCCATAAGGGTGGTGTCATCTGCATATCTGAGTTTATTGATATTTCTCCTGGCAATCTTGATTCCAGCTTGTGTTTCTCCTTTAAGAACTCTTTAATTTAAAGAATTTAAATTATACACACAAAAAGGTTTCACACGTTATACAAAGGTACAGTGTTCCTGTGAAATCTTTCATAAGCTGAAATGGTATAAAGCAAAGAAGTAATTACCTTAGGACACAAATTAATTTACAAAATAAACTGTGAGAAAGCAATTATCCCACAGATACAGTTCAAAGTTACGATGACCTGATGCTGAGATGCTGAATGTAGTTCCCAGAAAGAGCTTAGTGGGGCCACTCTCACCGCACAGGGTGCAAACTGCCTCTAGGGCAGCTCCATTTGTGCAAAATCAATGCTACACAGCACTTTTGCCTTTTGCCTTTTTTTTTTTTTTGTAAAAGCGAAAATCCTCTTCAGATTCCTTTTGGTTAACAAAAACAGGTACTAACATAGGTCATCCATAAAAGTGAAATGACGTATTAAATAAAACAAACTCTGGAAAAGCAGAGGTTATCTGTGTATGCATGTATACACACATATATGTATTAATATATGTACATACATATACAACATGGGTTTGAACTGCATCATTCACTGATACTCAGACGATTTTCACTAAATACACATTACAGTACTATTGGATCCATGGTTGGTTGAATCCACCAGTTGCTGAAGGGAGGATACAAAAGGCCAACTTACAGTTGTATTTTCAACTTTAAGGAGGTAGGCACTCCCACCCCCATAATGCTGAAGGGTCAACTGCATTTATATGTGTGTACATTTATACACACATATATATAGTTTTTCCTCTGGCAGAGGAACCAGAGATCAAATTGCCAGCATCCGCTGGATCATCAAAAAAGCAAGAGAGTTCCAGAAAAATATCTTTTTCTGCTTTATTGACTATGCCAAAGCCTTTGACTGTGTGGATCACAATCAACTGTGGAAAATTCTGAAAGAGATGGGAATACCAGACCACCAGTCCTGCTTCTTGAGAAACCTGTATGCAGGACAGGAAGCAACAGTTAGAACTGGACAGGGAACAACAGACTGGTTCCAAATAGGAAAAGGAGTACGTCAAGGCTGTATATTGTCACCCTGCTTATTTAACTTATACGCAGAGTACATCATGAGAAACACTGAGCTGGAAGAAACACAGCTGGAATTAAGATTGCTGGGAGAAATATCAATAACCTCAGAAATGCAGATGACACCACCCTTATGGCAGAAAGTGAAGACGAATTAAAAAGCCTCTTGATGAAAGTGAAAGAGGAGAGTGAAAAAGTTGGCTTAAAGCTCAACATTCAGAAAACTAAGATCATGGGGGCTGGTCCCATCACTTCATGGGAAATAGATGGGGAAACAGTGGAAACAGTGTCAGACTTTATTTTTGGGGCTCCAAAATCACTGCAGATGGTGACTGCAGCCATGAAATTAAAAGATGCTTACTCCTTAGAAGGAAAGTTATGACCAACCTAGATAGCATATTCAAAAGCAGAGATTACTTTGCCAACAAAGGTCCGTCTAGTCAAGGCTTTTTCCTGTGGTCATGTATGGATGTGAGAGTTGGACTGTGAAGAAGGCTGAGCGCTGAAGAATTGATGCTTTTGAACTGTGGTGTTGGAGAAGACTCTTGAGAGTCCCTTGGACTACAAGGAGATCCAAACAGTCCATCCTAAAGGAGATCAGTCCTGGATGTTCATTGGAAGGACTGATGCTGAAGCTCCAGTACTTTGGCCACCTCATGCGAAGAGTTGACTCATTGGAAAAGACTCTGATGCTGGGAGGGATTGGGGGCAGGAGGAGAAGGGGACAACAGAGGATGAGATGGCTGGATGGCATCACCGACTCATGGGACATGAGTTTGAGTGAACTCCAGGAGTTGGTGATAGACAGGAAGGCCTGTGCTGTGATTCATGGGGTCGCAAAGAGTCGGACACAACTGAGCGACTGAATTAAACATATAATTTTTATATATATAGTTAGAGAAATAATCCTATTAGTGCTATCTAATATCACGACTCTATATGATGAAATGACCATTATCTGAAGAGTAAAAATGGCCGAGAGAGAGACTGCTAGAAAGCAAGGGGGATGAAGAGAAGGTAGGAAGGAAGGAGGAGCAAACGTATCTACTTTCACAGCTAAATAATTCCCCAACATCTTTAGTTCAGGGTAAAAAATGTGAGTCATTTTTTATTTGAATCATTTTAGCTCAGGGGAAAAAATGTGACCATCCTTGTCAGAAGGTAGCCAGAGGCTGGAAGTTTAATTGTACAAAACACAGGCACATGAAAGGGAATGTTAAATAGTCAAATAAGAAAACAGGAAGGGTGAGAACCCAAAGATAAAAATATTGTGTTTTTTCAAAACAGTTTAACCTTCCTCCAATATTGTCACAGGCAAAGCTATAATCTCCTATTAAAAAGGTGGAAATTAAGTAAAAGTGCTTTCTACCTTAGGTGTTTGGCCCACTCTATGTCGCAGAAAATCATCAAGTGTACAAATGAAGGTTATACATTTTTCATTTTCAAGGAAAATTTTTAAAATGGAAAATATTCATTAAAATTAGAAAAGAGTTTGTAGAACTACTGGCTTTAATATAGTTATAAATATATTAGAAAACTAAGTTGCTTTTCTAATACTTTTATTGCATTTTACATACTATATATTATGTCCTAAGAGCAATTTTTAACTTCATGAAAATTCCCTGGTGCTTCCCTGGTGGCTCAGATGTTAAAGCAGTGCGGGAGACCTGGGTTCGATCCCTGGGTTGGGAAGATTCCCTGGAGAAAGAATTGGCACCCCACTCCAGTACTCTTGCCTGGAAAATCCCATGGACGGAGGAGCCTGGTAGGCTGCAGTCCATGGGGTCGCTAAGAGTGGGACACACTGAGCAACTTCACTTTCTTTCTTTCATAAAAATACAGCTACATAATTCATAAGGACTGCCTAAAAAATATGACTATTTGCAATCAGTTTACCTATAGTGCTTGCTTCAGCAGCACATATGCAGTTAGTTTACCTATAATCCCAACCACTACCAAGGTTAACCTCAACTTCTTTCTGGAAAAGAGCAACTACACCCTCGTCAAGGCTCCTTTGGATTCTTACTTGTTACAGCCCTCTGGCCTGCTATCAGAAGGGCCGACCACAGTGTCCATGAATGTTGCGACGTTGGAAAATCCAGCCGGCAATTCATCCCATTCGTCAAATTTGATGCCACTGCCCAAGGAGTAGGTGCCTTCACCACACTTACTGCATACCTGGTTCTTCATTTCTAGATACTCCCCAGAAGCACAGGAGAAAGCTGGAAGGCAAAATGCATAACCCGTTAGTCATCACACGTCCCCCTTCAGTTTCCTCCCTTCATTCCTATCACTAGTATTGTTTTTATAAAGCTCTGGTCATGTTACACCCTAATGAAAGTTTTCCAGAGTTTTCCGTATCACTACAGGGACTTCACAGTTTGTCCCCACCCCATTTTACCAGGTTCATCACTTGACCGATTCTCTTCCAACCACAACAAAATTATTATTACTCCCAAAATATTTCATCCTCTTTCTTGTCACTCTAGTTTTTGGAGTTGCTGACCAACCCATGTGCTCACCCTAAAAACTCATTTTCCTAACTCAAAAATGACCCTCTTTATAACAGAAGATGGGTTCCTGCCCCTCCAGGCAGTCAACTGGGGCTCCCGCTGTACTCCTACAATACTCTTTTTATAATAGCTTCCCTTAAAGATAGAAAAACAGAGAGACAAATATTACTTATCAATTGATGTGAGACTTCGAGATTCCAAAAAACAGGCATCATTATTTTTGAATATTAGCTAATTGTACCTGGTTAATACTAAGTGCAAATAAAAGGTTTATCTGAAAAGAGGGGATGTATGCATACATGGGCTTCCCAGGTGGGGCTACTGGTAACGAACCCCCTTGTCAATGCAGGAGACATAAGAGACCCAGGTTCAACCCCTGGGTCAGGAAGATCCCCTAGAGAAGGGCTTTGCAACCCACTCCAGTATTCTTGCCTGGAGAATCCCATGGACAGAGGAGCCTGGCGGGCTACACTCCATGCGGTTGCATGACTGAAGCGATTCAGCATGCATGCTGAATACATGCATGTATACATATGGCTGATTCACTTTGCTGTATAGCAGAAACTGACACATCAGTATAAAGCAACTGTATCCAAATAAAATATAAAATAAAAATGAAAGAAAAAGGTTGATCCAGTGAGTAACATAAACACAAAGGGGATAACAAGAGGGTAGTGCTTCACGTGTATCAGCTAAACAAGTATCCCCACTCTGAAACCATGAGTCCACATTTTCAATATTCACGACTCTCACCCAGTCATTTCCACAGCCTCCACTTTTTTTTTTTTTAACTGATGCCAGGCTCTGTGCAAATCCTCAGACGGAACCAGAGACAGAAGCCACAGGCAAAGTGCAGAACAGATGACACAGTTACAGAAAAGACGGCAATTCTTCTGCTGTTATTACTCATTCAGCAAACACAAATCTATGTCCCCCAAATGTGTGGTTCTGTGCTCAGGGCAGTATTAGTGACTCAAACATAGCAAAGAGCTTTCTAATCCTTTAATCAGGATATTAAAGAACAAGAACAAAATAAAACCTCCAAATAACCTGATGAAGAAAAACAAATCTCCCAACAGACAGTGAAGCAGCAAAACCTCACATTTAGATAGATTTTCCTTTTAGAATACATAGAAATGTGGCAAAAAATAAGAACAAGATAATTTTGAAAAAAAAATTAAAGAATTAGAGCTAAGCATCCTGTATCCTGCATTGAACCTGGACTGCCAATTCATTTCTTATATGATATTATACATGGATGCTTGGGGCTGGTGCACTGGGATGACCCAGAGGGATGGTACGGAGAGGGAGGTGGGAGGGGGGTTCAAGATGGGGAACACGTGTACACCCATGGCGGATTCATGTTGACATATGGCAAAACCAATACAACACTGTAAAGTAATTAGCCTCCAATTAAAATAAATAAATTTAAATTACAAAAAAATAGAATTAGTGCTAAAACCCATATTCATCTACTTACTTATCCAATGAATAAATGCTGTCTTCAAAAAAGTTTAAGATACTGTAAAGTGAACTTCTAACCCTCAAATTAGCAGGATATCAGAAAATAAGAAAAGATTAGGCAAAAAGTATTACATGCTGGCTACAAGGTCAAAACTCTCTCAGATCAAGCTGTACCACTTCCAAACTGTGACCTTGAGTGAGGTACTTCAAGCCTCAGTTTCTGTCTCTGAAAAATCAGATAATAATCATAGTACTTCCCTATAGGGATATACTGAGAAAATACAGTACAAAGTGGTCTATACAGCATCTTGCATTTAATAAATGCTCACAACATATGGTTGCAATCACTACCAACACAACCAAGAGAGAAATATAGTAACAAAAAAAATTTTATTTTGCTTTGTATGGTTTATAGGTCTTCTGGTAAACTGATAAACAATATCATAAACCAAGAGCATACTTTACACCAAATCAAGAGTCAGCAAGACTGGGAGCTGACTGTGGCTCAGATCATGAACTCCTTATTGCCAAATTCAGACTTAAATTGAAGAAAGTAGGGAAAACCACTAGACCACTCAGGTATGATGTAAACAAATCCCTAACGATTATACAGTGCAAGTGATAAATAGATTTAAGGGACTAGATCTGATAGAGAGCCTGATGAACTATGGACAGAGGTCTGTGACACTGTACAGGAGACAAGGAGCAAGACCATCCCAAGGAAAAGAAATGCAAAAAAAGCAAAATGGCTGTCTGAGGAGGAATTACAAATAGCTATGAAAAGAAGAGAAGCGAAAAGCAAAGGAGAAAAGGAAAGACATACCCATTTGAATGCAGAGTTCCAAAGAATATCAAGGAGAGATAAGAAAGCCTTCCTCAACGATCAATGCAAAGAAATAGAGGAAAACAATAGAATAGGAAAGACTAGAGATCTCCAAGAAAATTAGAGATACCAAGGGAACATTTCATGCAAAGATGGGCTTAATAAAGGACAGAAATGGTATGGACCTAACAGAAGGAGAAGATCTTAAGAAGAGGTGGCAAGAATACACAGAAGAACTGTACAAAAAAGATCTTTACAACCCAGATAATCACGATGGTGTGATCACTCACCTAGAGCCAGACATCCTGGAATGTGAAGTCAAGTGGGCCTCAGGAAGTATCACTATGAACAAAGCTAGTGGAGGTGATGGAATTCCAGTTGAAGTTATTTTAAATCCTAAAAGATGATGCTGTGAAAGTGCTGCACCCAAGATGCCAGCAAATTTGGAAAACTCAGCAGTGGCCACAGGACTGGAAAAGCTCCATTTTCACTCCAGTCCCAAAGAAAGGCAATGCCAAAGAATGCTCAAACTACTGCACAATTGCACTCATCTCACACGCTAGTAAAGTAATGCTCAAAATTCTCCAAGCCAGGCTTCAGCAATACATGAACGGTGAACTCCCAGATGTTCAAGCTAGTTTTAGAAAAGCCAGAGGAACCAGAGATCAAATTGCCAGCATCAGCTGGATCATCGAAAAAGCAAGAGAGTTCCAGAAAAACATCTATTTCTGCTTTATTGACTATGCCAAAGCCTTTGACTGTGTGGATCACAATAAACTGTGGAAAATTCTGAAAGAGATGGGAATACCAGACCACCTGACCTGCCTCTTGAGAAATCTGTATGCAGGTTAGGAAGCAACAGTTAGAACTAGACATGGAACAACAGACTTGTTCCAAATCGGGAAAGGAGTATGTCAAGGCTGTATATTGTCACTCTGCTTATTTAACTTATATGCAGAGTACATCATAAGAAATGCTGGGCTGGAGAGGGCACAAGCTGGACTCAAGATAGCTGGGAGAAATATCAATAACCTCAGATATGCAGATGACACCACCCTTATGGCAGAAAGTGAAGAAGAACTAAAGAGCCGCTTAATGAAAGTTCAGTTCAGTTCAGTCGCTCAGTCGTGTCCGACTCTTTGCGACCCCATGAATCGCAGCATGCCAGGCCTCCCTGTCCATCCCCAACTCCCAGAGTTCACTCAAACTCAAGTCCATCGAGTCGGTGATGCCATCCAGCATCTCATCCTCTGTCATTCCCTTCTCTTCCTGCCCCCAGTCCCGCCCAGCATCAGGGTCTTTTCCAGTGAGTCAACTCTTCGCATGAGGTGGCCAAAGTACTGGAGTTTCAGCTTCAGCATCAGTCCTTCCAAAGAAATCCCAGGGCTGATCTCCTTTAGGATGGACTGGTTGGATCTCCTGGCAGTCCAAGGGACTTTCAAGCGTCTTCTCCAACACCACAGTTCAAAAGCATCAATTCTTCAGCACTCAGCTTTCTTCACAGTCCAACCCTCACATCCATACATGACCACTGTAAAAACCATAGCCTTGAATAGACAGACCTTTGTTGACAAGGTAATGTCTCTGGTTTTTCAATATGCTATTTAGGTTGGCCATAACTTTCCTTCTAAGGAGTAAGCATCTTTTAATTTCATGGCTGCAATCACCATCTGCAGTGATTTTGGAGCCCCCCAAAAATAAAGTTTGACACTGTTTCCCCATCTATTTCCCATGAAGTGATGGGACCAGATGACATGATCTTAGTTTTCTGAATGTTGAGCTTTAAGCCAACTTTTTCACTCTCCACTTTCACTTTCATCAAGAGGCTTTTTAGTTCCTCTTCACTTTCTGCCGTAAGGGTGGTGTCATCTGCATATCTGAGGTTATTGATATTTCTCCCGGCAATCTTGTTTCCAGCTTGTGCTTCTTCCAGCCCAGCATTTCTCATGATATACTCTGCATATAAGTTAAATAAGCAGAGCAACAATACTCCTTTTCCTATTTGGAAAGGAAAGAAAAACCCCCACCGACTTGTGTAACAGCTACTGGGGCTCAGCAGATAGCACCTTTGGGACATGCTGCAGTCCAAGGGGTTGCAGAGAGTCAGACAGGACTGAGCAACTGAACTGAACTGAAGAGTCAGCAATCTAGAGCTCACAGGCCAAACCTGGCCTGCTGCATGTATTCATAAAGTTTTATTGAAACACAGTCACAACTATTCACTTATACATTATCTATAGCTACTTTCACATCACAGTGTCAGAGATGAATAGCTGTGAGAGAGACTGCACTGCATGTGAAGCTGAAAATATGCACTCTCTGATAAAACAAAGTTATCTTTGAAGACAGTTTAGTCTAGTGTCCAAAACTGTACTTTTAACTTAATTAGTAAGAAGTAATTTTCTGATAAGTGGACCTTAGGATCTAAAAAGGAGGTAACTGTTATTCCAAAGAGAACTCATTATCCTTTAAAGTCATTAAGAATATCCTCAACTCTTTCAGAGGTATTTCCTTGTCTAAGGTCAGAAGGAATAGTTATTCACCAGTAACTGGTGTATGTATTGACTATTTATAACATAGTCAGTTCTTTTTACTCATAACAGTCATACAGAGTTATCATGAAAACTACCCTGGCGAATAATGAAACACTGCTCCTGGGGAAATACAGGGTTAGACACCTGGGATTCTCTGGTCACAGTATCTTCATCAACAAATCAATATAGAACCTTGTTTTACATGTTTTTCAGCTGAAAAACATCTTATTTAAAATATATTGCTGCTTCGTTAACATTTAACTTATGGCCAAAGGGCACTTCTACTTATACTTGCTGCTGCTGCTAAGTCACTTCGGTCGTGTCCGACTCTGTGCAACCCCATAGACGGTGGCTCACCAGGCTCCCCCATCCCTGGGATTCTCCAGGCAAGAACACTGGAGTGGGTTGCCATTTCCTTCTCCAATGCATGAAAGGGAAAAGTGAAAGTGAAGTCACTCAGTCGTGTCCGACTCTTCTCGACCCCATGGTCTGCAGCCTACCAGGCTCCTCCGTCCATGGGATTTTCAAGGCAAGAGTACTGGAGTGGGGTGCCATTGCCTTCTCCAACTTATACTTGAACTAAGCTTATTTAACATATGAATTTTCTCCAAAAGGCAAAGGACAGCCTTCTTGTACTTAGGATCACTGGCCAGCACTTCAGCACTATTTTAAATGGTAAATTAAGCAATAAAAAGCACAAAAAAATGGAAAACATGGCATTGTTGCTGCTGCTAAGTCACTTCAGTCGTGTCCCACTCTGTGCGACCCCATAGACGGCAGCCCACCAGGCTCCCCCATCCCTGGGATTCTCCAGGCAAGAACACTGGAGTGGGTTGCCATTTCCTTCTCCAATGCATGAAAGTGAAAAGTGAAAGTGAAGTTGCTCAGTCGTGTCTGACTCTTAGCGACCCCATGGACTGCAGCCTACCAGGCTCCTCTGTCCATGAGAGTCTCCAGGCAAGAGTACTGGAGTGGGGTGCCATTGCCTTCTCTGAAAGTGGCATTAAATAGACTGTTAAAAGGACATTGTTGGCAGTATGTGAAATAAGATGGCAGTGTCACTTTCTTTGACCTCAGCTGGGACCACGTGATCAGGAGATCCATTTTTACTGCTTTCCACATGTTGGCAAATGACAGCAAATGTATCACATGGATTGATTTGATACAAATAAATTATTTAAGGTAGGTAAATTTACAAATATGGAATCCATGAATAATAAAGACTTTTCAACAGACCTGTGAAGGAGAAAGATACCATGCCCATTTGCCAGAAGAGGAAACTGAGGCACAGTAGATTTAAATAACCTGATTAGAAAGTTATCCACTTAACAAGTGGCTAAGATGATATTCAGATTTATCTCTCTGATTCTAAAGCTCAAGTCCCAAGAAAATTCAATTCAAACAGTAACTATTATAATCAATGCAAAAGGGCAAGTAATTTAAAATTAATTCATTATTATCCTTCATAGTTTTCATTTGCTGTCTTGAACTGTTGAACAATATTCATGTGCATTACAAAGCAATAACAATTCCCTACACACACGTCTTATGAAAATTGTAATATAACTAACACACATATTTTCAAAATATTTTAGCAAGTTACTAACTTCCATAAGTCTCAGTGTCCACACTTATAAAAGGAAAATAGTAATTATATATCTAAGAGTTTTGGGAATAAATGAGATATTCAATATAAAACATTTAGCAGCATGCCTGAGATAAAGCATGTACTAACTGTTTGCTACAATTATTAGTAATATAATTCAGAGGTCTGGGACAATACGATTTCTGCCACTGAACTAATGATTTTACCTCTGTTTAGAATAATTACATGGTCAAAGTTAGTCTAATTGATATAAGGCCTTTAACAATACAGAAGATCTAAAGAGTCTATAGCTTTTGTATTTTAATTACTTGTTCCTACTCAATCTTTTTTTCCATCCTGGAAGTCAGCTCTAGAGTCACATGTCAAAGAAAAGGACAAGCCACACATTCTTATTAAACTCTATTTACTCCATGAGATGATGTCAACACAAGCATACTGACTTCCTCTGGCAGGCACCAGTGAGAACTAGCATTTCTTTCTCTTGTATCTACTAACTACATCTACTTTCTACTATTTAACTCTGCTTTCTTGGTCTTTGGACTTCAGTCAGATCACAAGGATTTTTATAATAAGGACGAAACTTTTCATTCAAATTTATATACAGTACAATGTAAGACTCTTTTTTAAAAAATAAAGTAGCTAATTTACAATGTTGTGCTAGTTTCTGATATTTTCTCCCAGTCCATAGGTTGTCTTTTCATTTTGTTTATGCTTTCCTTTGCTGTGCAAAAGCTTATATGGCTGATTAGGTCCCATTATTTATTTTTGCTTTTATTTCTATTGCTTTGGGAGACTGACCTAAGAAAATATTGCTATAATTTATGTCAGAAAATGTTTTGCCTAAGTTCTCATTTAGGAATTTGATGGCGGCATGTATTATATTTAAGTCTTTATTTTTGTGTATGGTGTGAGGGTATACTCTAATTTCATAGATTAATAGAAGACTCTTTCAACAAAAACTGGATGACAGTTATTGTGTATAGCTGTTTTCACTCTTGTGAATGTGAGTTTGACTCTATTTCACTTAAAGAATTAATCATTTCTCAACTAAATACTATTTTTTCTTCAACAATCTTGAATCCTAGAGTAACTGGATGGAAGATAAGCCAACTCCAAAGTTCTGGTATGAGAAGAGAAAGCTCTTATTTGAGTACAGTCACAGACTACTTAACAGTGGGATCAGCCTGGGATTTCATACTTTACCTAAGCATCCAGCAAAAGTGATGTTAAAAATCCAACCTTCTTATATATATATATACTTTGTATATACATTATATATATATACTTTGTATATACATTATATATATATATATATCATACACACACATACACTCAACCATAAAAAGAACAAAGCTTTGCCATATGCAACAGCATGGATGGACTTGGCGTGCATTTTGCTAAGTGAAATGAGTAATACAGAGACAAATACTGTATGATATCACTTATGTGTTGAATATAAAACAATATAATAAACTAGTGGATAAAACCAAAAAGAAGCAGACTAACTGCTATAGAGAACAAACCAGTGGTACCAGTGAGGAGAGGGAAAGCCAGGGGGTGGGCGGGGGGGTGGGCAACATAGGGGTATGGGATAATTTTAAAAGGGGTTTTATGGGATTATATAAAATCATGTGTATGAAATTTTTGAAAATTGTAAAGCATTATAGAATATAAAGAATCTTTCATTCAATAAAAAAGTAAAAAAAAAAAACTCAACCTCTTAAAATCCAAACTGTAACCAAGAAGTCATTTGCTAAATTCAGTATTCTTTTTCTCAGCTTTATACTTCTTTCCTGACATCTATTTCCACTACTATAAAAAGTGAAAGATGCAGGTGTAAAAAAATCAGGTGACCAACCAGCAAATGGCTGGGTAATTTACTTAACCCTCCTTGACTCCATTCATTCACATTTCAAGGAGGTCACCACTTTCCCCTCCTCTCTCACAAAACTGTTTGCGGTCCTATGAAAGACTGAAAACTACTCTGAGAATAAAAATATAACATGAAAATTTAAGGCTTTACCATCTTCAAGCAACTTCCCTATACAATGTACCAAATAATGGTTTCTAAATTGAATCATTTATATACTGATTATCATCTATGCTTTATGCCTAAAAATTTTTTTTAATTTATTTTTAATCTTTTCACCACAAGGGCTTCTTAGTGGTGCTTTTCTTCCTTCAGAGACCTCATACTTTGAAAGATAATGGCTATCAATTACATTTATTCATAATTCATCCATTTTTCCTATTTTAACTCAAAGTTATTTGTTACTAAAATTTGTTTTCTGAACAGTAAACAGCAATAAGAAGCAGTAATAAAAGAATTTTCAACTTGTTCAATGAAATACTGATGATATAGAGTGCCTACACACTCTCATTACAGGTAAATGCATGGGAATCACACTGCATTATTTCATTCAGTGGGTATCTCTTGAGGATCCAGTACTGAGTAGGCAAACACTAGTCACCAAGGGTATTCAGTGAAGATGGAAACAGTCCCTACTCTCATGAGGCAACTAATCTAGTCTACACTTACCTTCCTCAAAACAGATGGAATTCACATTT
Source organism: Bos indicus x Bos taurus (assembly GCF_003369695.1). Taxonomy (NCBI): domain Eukaryota; kingdom Metazoa; phylum Chordata; class Mammalia; order Artiodactyla; family Bovidae; genus Bos; species Bos indicus x Bos taurus. The sequence continues at coordinate 86,194,858 of NC_040079.1, forward strand.
CACTAAGCTAAATTCACTGTAGAAATATATAATATCTAATCATTTAACATAAATTAATAACTAACTAAATAAATTGCATATGTTTATGGGAAAATGATTAATTAAATCAATCTCAGAATTAAGATGAGCCAATACATTTATTTTCTTCAATTGTCTCATTTTATTTACATAAGATCAAGAAAACAAGGTTAAAGCTGTATGCATTGTCTTTACTGACTACAAAAGAAGAACTCTCTTCCAGCTATTATTATTCATGGCCATTAAGGAAAGTACTAACAGGAAAAATAATGCATAAATTGTGAGTTTCAAAAATGATATATTTTACCTTTTCACTTATGCAGGTCAAGAAGCAATAGTTAAAATCAAACATGAAACAATGGACTGATTCCAAATTGGGAAATGAGTATGTCAAGACTGTATATTGTTATTCTGCTTATTTAACTTCTATGCAGAGTACATCATGCAAAATGCCAGGCTAAATGAAGCACAAGCTGGAATCAAGATTGCTGGGAGAAACATCAATAACCTCAGATATGCAGATGACACCACACTCATGGCAGAAAGTAAAGAAGAACTAAACAGTCTCGTGAAAAAGCTGGCTTAAAACTCAACATTCAGAAGACTAAGATTATGGCATCTGGTCCCATCACTTCATGGCAAATAGATGGGGAAACAATGGAAACAGTAACAGACTTTATTTTCTTGGGCTCCAAAATCACTGCAGATGGTGATTGCAGCCATGAAATTAAAAGACGCTTGCGCCTTGGAAGAAAAGTTATGACCAACCTAGACAGCGTATTAAAAAGCAGAGACATTACTTTGCCAACAAAAGCCCATCTAGTCAAAATTATGGTTTTTCCAATAGCCATGTATGGATGTGAGAGTTGGACTATAAAGAAAGCTAAGTGCCGAAGAATTGATGCTTTTGAACTGTGGTGTTGGATAAGATTCTTGAGAGTCCCTTGGACTGCAAGGAGATCCAACCAGGCAATCCTAAAGGAAACCAGGCCTGAATATTCATTGGAAGGACTGATGCTGAAGCTGAAACTCTAATACTTTGGTGACCCAATGAAAAAATCTGCCTCATTGGAAAAGACCCTGATGCTGGGAAAGATTGAGGGCAGGAGGAAAAGGGCATGGCAGAGAATGAGATGGTTGGATGGCATCACCGACTCAACGGACAGAAGTTGGAGCAACCTCCGGGAGTTGGTGATGGACAGGGAAGCCTGCCATGCTGTAGTCCATGGGGTCGCAAAGAGTCGGACATGACTGAGTGCCTGAACTGACTGGCTGATCTTTATTAGTCATTTAGCCAGTCAATTATCATTATCAGATAATTAAAGCTACAACTGCCTGTCAGGTTTATAAGTCTTCCCACAGAAAACAGAAAGGAAGTAGGAAATGGCATCTAAAAGAAGCTGAGGGAATTCCCTGGCAGCCCAGTGATTAAGAATCCACACTTCCACTGCAGGGAGCTTGGGTTTGATCCTTAGGCAGGGAATTAAAATCCCGCATGCCACGCTTGTGGCCAAAAAATATAAATAAAATAAAAGAAGCTGAACAACAGACTCAGTCCAGCAAATCTTGGCTGTTCTTCCTCCCTCCATGCCTGTGACAAGGAGAATGCTTGGATACTCTCTTTTTCAGGTTCTTAATTGTGAAATTCTTAGAGAAGAAAAATAATTTATCTCATTTTACAAAATTAAAGTGAGACAGGAAGATACCAAAACAGTGCATTAAAACAGGCCATTTCTTGTTGATGTTCTTATTTACATGTAGGCATATTTCTTTCCCGTTGGCTAAAAGGATTCCTTGTTCTCTTTCATTATAGTTTACTTACTGTATTTGTTTTATTTTCCTGGTCAAAATTCACAAGGCAGCAATACAGGCTGGTTGTGAACACATCACCTGTTTGCCATGTTCAACATAAGGCTGGAAGAGAATAGAAGATGGTAACACTATGCAAATTCTAACAACGGCAGACATTGCAGTGTTCTGTGAGGAGTAAATACTCATGAACGTTGAGAAGAGATATTATATTTCCACTCTAATTCACAAGGCATGAAATATGAGACATGATCTGATCACAGAATGAATAAATTATGGTATGTAATAACTCTTAAAACTACCAGAATGACCAAAAGGGACTTTTAAGATCACCTGGTACAAACCCTCCTGGTATGGATGCCGAGTTTCCTCATCTGCTGTGACCTGGAGTATCTTAGTTCAACTTCTCTACAGGCACCACGGGCAGACTCACAATCTATGAGTCTCATAACTCCTATGACTCTCTACTTAATAAACATACTTCCCTGCAGTACCATGAAGCCAAAAGACTTTATTACAGCTAAGCTAAAAAAAAATCCACTGTTTCTGAAGTAAAGAAGAGCATCCGAAAAACACATCTCTGCCTTAGAAGTAAAAGACATGAATTCTACTTACAGCAGGGCTGCTTAGCCACATGGAGTAACATACGAGCTGCAGTGCAAGTCTGAAGTGGTGCAATGATCAGAACCAAATTCTTAAATAACCTACAATAAACATGTTTAACTTTCCACTAAGATTCAGTGATGAAGATGGAGGCCACAGGGATATGTTTGTAAGTTCAGATTTGTGCAATTCTTCAACAGGGAAGGAAGAAAATTTTCACCTCTCATTTTGCAAAGATGAAAGGAAGACAAGAGATATACAAAGGATTACATTAATACAAACCAGTTCTGGCTGATGTGCTCTAATTAACTGTTTTATGAAAAGACTATTCAGTCAAAGGATTGCCTCTCCTACTGTGAAAATGCATCCTCACCTTAACATTCTCTCCAGTGAACGAGTCCTCACAGAACCCTACCAGTTAGGATGGTGTGACTGTCACTGCGCTTCATGGAAAAGATTGATCAGCAAGAATAATCTGTCCCCCACCCCTACCCCCCAAATCACCAATTCCTGGGAGGAAAATTGATCCAAGTAACACCACAGCTACAATCCCCATTAATTAAGAGAGCCTAGATTAAAACTTCCTATTATTAAAACACACACACAAATATATTTTTTGTGGCTTCTTGACTTCAGTGTGTTATAGGGAATAGTTATAGGGAATAGGGAAGGAGACAAATTCCAGTTCACTGCGCACAGGATGACACCAGGTTTATGAAAAAAGTCTAATAGTGAAGGTCAGGGGAAGGTAAATGTTAAAGAGTATTTGATGAGGTCACCAAAGAGGGCAGAGAAATGCATCTGTGAAATCAGTTTTCTCAACTTTCAATTGTTATCACCCTGAATTTTTCCTCTTCCTTACAAAGTCCCGGTCACCATGTACTTTCTGATAGCTCCTCTGCCCTTGATTTTGCAGTTTTGAGGGCTGGGTCCTGTCATCTCCTTATAAAACACTTTTTTCCAAGAAGTTTCCCCAACCATAGCTCCCATCAAACACTTCAACTGATCTAAAGCCTGTTTTTGATCTGTTATCTTAACAATCTCATGCATTCCTGCCTTTCACCAACCACTTGTGTGTTGCTGAGCAGATTTAACTCCAGTCTTCTTCCCACCTGAAATTTGATGCATGAACACCCAAAGCTTGAGGACAAAAAGTTTTGATCCTTTCATATGTAGAACATATTTTCACTAGTCTGATTAGATATCTGTGTTTAACTTATAGAAATGAAACACTGAAGGCAGACTCTAACTTGGTGACACCGATGTTATTCAATCAACAGACATCCCAGTGTTTGGAGCTGTCTTAGGGTCCAGGAGAGGATGACAGCTCCTCCCCTCTTGGGAAGAATGAAACAAGACTCTATTCTAAATTAAGAATCAGAAATTCTTAGTTTTCTAGTTGGAAACTAGACTAGATTCTAGTCTCTACTGTTAAAAAAATCAATATTTTTCTACTATAGCTACATGCTAAATAATGAATGTACACTACAGGCCTCAAGCACCAACAGTTTTCTAGACAGGGGAAAAAAGGCCCTAAGCAATCCATTGTATTTGAGGATATAACTACAAATGTGCCTTAAATTAAAAATGTTTCCCCTCCCTTTCAGAAAAATAGACACGATTAAGGATAAAATTTATAATAAGGTCATCAGTCAATTAAAATAACCCACCAAACAATATATTTGAGCCTTTAGATGCTATCTTGTAAAAAAAAAAAAAATCCATTTACCTATAGGAGATCTGCATAACATTTTTTCAAGAGGTAATGTAAGATGAGCACAATGCCTCAAGAAGGGGCCTAACACTTGTTCAATAAACACTGGAATGCTGTCCAAAGAGATGGGACACCATACAGGTTAAGAACATGGACCCAGGAGCTAAACTGCTCTGTTTCAAATCCCGGTTCTGCCTTTGACATATCTTTGGGAGATAATCCAAGTACCTACTTCACAAGGTTGTTAGGATACTTGGATTTGAGAGAATACATGTAAATCATTTACAATCATGCTGACATAGAGCAAGTAAAGATTGGCCATTATAATTTCTATTATTATTTTCAGTAAGCTACATTATTATATTATTATGATTCTGGATACTATAAATTATATTTATTATTTCATTTAAGGCCCTCAAATACCTGCAAACAGCTGTCTCCGGATTCAAGTCCTTGGTATAACACACTGGAGCCTGTAAGGCTGGCTAGCATTATCTGTCCCTGCTCACTTCCTCCCTGAGCACCAGCCACGCATACCTGCCAGGGCCCCCAGGAAACCCAGTGCTGCCTCTAAGCTTCACCTCGGCCCATGCTCCCTCTGCCGCAAATGCCACTCTGCTTCAAGTTCATGAAGGTCATCCTTGAGGGTTCGCCTCAGAGATCCTCAGAAAATTAACACATACGGCCCATTAAGTAAGGCATTTAATCCCTGTCTCAACTCTAAGTCAGGACACAATTTTTCACATGAACCTGCCAAGGGTCAGATAAATTTCCAAGGTTATTCAATCTGCATTTCAAACTCACACCTGCTTTGCTGTGAGGTCTCTTGACTCCCTCTGAGCAAAAGTCAGCCCTCCCTTCTTAGCAAGATCACCCTAGGTATTTGTATCTATCTTGTACTTTGCCCCTATACTAGGAATAATTTATTTCCCCACCTGCTCCATTAGAATGAAAAATCTTGGAAAATAGGAATCTAGTGTTCGTTTATGGAATATTTTTGGATCCCTATTTTCAAGAATATAGGAAATATTCAACAAATGTTTAGTGAATCGATTAAAACTCAATAAATAGCTGTGAACTAAATATTTTGCTCAAGACATACATCTGTTGCAGATCTGGGGTTTCATCCCAGGTATATATCACCCCTGCCCATGATCGGTAGGAAGTCTGGGACTGGACACGCATTTGGTAGTGCTTCCACTGAGCCTTACAGAGCAATGAAATTAGCTAAACCATAGCATAAGGAACAACATATAAAAATTTCCTAAATTAGCCTGGCATTTGTGTTTAAACCTGCGTTTCCCCAAAAACATTATCTGCAGAAATTAGCCAAAAGGGTGCAACTACACATTGGATAAAAGAGTCCTATAATCAAATACACTTGGGAAACTCAGGGTAAAACAGAATTCAGTTAAAACACAGTAAATGTTCTATAAATAATTACCGTGTTTCTCAGAGACTTTATTATGAAAATGTGCACTGCAGCCCTTTATCAAGGGGATATCGCAGTAGCCGTTTTTAAAAAGTATTGGCATTTTTCAACAAAAAAAACTCTCAACACCATTTAATTGTTTACATGAAATATTGCAGAACAGAATGCATTCACCATTCAATACCAATGTACTCAATTTTCCCAAATGTTCTGGTTGCCATATCAATAACAACTCCACACAACTGAAACAGGCTATGTATTGAATCCTGGGGAAGCACCTACACTTCAAAGAGCTGCTGCTGCTGCTGCTGCTAAGTCGCTTCAGTCGTGTCTGACTCTTAGCGACTCCATGGACTGCAGCCTACCAGGCTCCTCCGTCCACGGAATTTCCCAGACAAGAGTACTGGAGTCGGTCACTATTGCCTTCTCCTTCAAAGAGCTATGATCCCCCAAAAAGGGATTTTTAAATATCCCACCCAGGAAGCTAAAACCAACTCCCCTTTCCATGACAATCCTTCCTCTTCTTTTAGTCCAACTGGAATCAAAAACTATTGATTCAAACTGTCACCTCTGCTTACACCTTAAGGCCCATGAAATGTAGGTTAAAACAACAGCTCTGAGAGACACAGTGAAAAAAGGAAAACAATTGTATTCAAGGGTTTTTTAATATCTAAATATAGCATTTTAAAATCTAAGAGCCAAATATCAGTTTATACAAATAATGAACTATAAGACTAAACAATGCCCACAATACTATGACTTGATGCCAACATAACAAATCAGATTACAAATACTTTAGTCATCCCTGATTAGAAAGCAATGTGTTAAGGTTATACTTGAAGTCACAGGCTGAGAAATATGTGAAGTAGTAGACAACAGAAATACACACTCCCCAAAGGAAGAGAGATCTTGCTATGTTTTTTCCCTTTGGTGTTCCAGACATGTCTGAAAATATGTAAGGCAATAGGTAAAGGAGCTCTTCCCTCACTCCTAGTAGCCAGGCTTTTATTTCTAAAGTTTAGTTTGAAACAAAAAGACCCTTTTCTTCAATGTGGTTGGTGAGAGTAAGAGAGACGATAAGGAGAGAAGGTATCCCACCCAGGAAACCATTCCAGAATGACTATTGCTTTTAATAATCTAAGAAAGTCAAGCAAACACCCAGAGAGTCAAGGGAAGAGCTTTAAAACTCTTGCGTAAGAGGAAAGTGATCCAACAGTAGAGAAGGGATGGAGTTGGGACCGGGGTTATATCGCCTCATTTTGGGAGGAAGTAATGAGTGCTATATTCAGGAATGACACGCTACCTGTAAGCTGTGTCTGAATGACACCAACACCTCCAATGGTGGATGATGTCCACAGACATGAGACTCGGCACCAGGGCTTGGAAACAGCAGCAAAGTTCTCTGAAGCTAAGCCTGGAGCCAGCAGAGAGACAGAGAGAAATGAAGTCATCTCGGTGGCCTGCCCAGTGCAGCACTGCCTAAGACACTGAAGACTCCACAGCGGAGGGGTCAGGAGGACAATGGGAAGCTGTGTCAGTTAATAAACAGAGGTCTCTCCCTCCCATTTCCTGAGTGCAGCAAGCCTCAAGCTCACATACAGTCTAGGGATCTAGCACAACAAAAACTGAAGCCTGACTTCTCATTAACTTCACTCAGAGCCATGCAACCAGATTTTACAGGATTTATTAAAGATAAAGATATAATACAGCTTGCCCATCAATTTTATTTTTTAAAACATACAGTTGCTACATAAACATTTCTATAATCCTTTTCCTAAGGAGAAGCCTCATGTACTGTTTGTTTCTGAGAAAGAGGGAAAGATCTAGCCAATTACATTTTGAAGATTCTATAGGAATTTCAACTGAGGCCGCATTCTGGGTTTTGCTTCACTGAGAACAGTGGGATCTGGGGAAGTTATGCCTTACATAAGCACTGCCCTAAATATTTTTCACTTGCATGAAGCAGATATGTGAATTTTTAAATTTTCTTTTAGATGGCCCAACTGCCGGGCCATATCATCACAACATAACTGCTGAGTCTAGTGCCTGTGGGCATCACCATCATTTCAGGTTTGGGCATCATTCACACACAGCTTGCAGATAGCAAGCTGCTCCTGAACCCCAACATTTTTATCCTCTTTTATCCTGAAGCACACGTTTTCTAATATCTTCCCTTGAAGATGGTCAGTGATAGAGCTATATGTACCCCCATGCCAGCTTATATGTCCAGATAGGCTCTGGAATCAGACAAGTCTGTATTTGACCGCACATCTGCCACATCCTGCCTATATAACCCAACCTGCAGTAACTGACTTCACCATCTTAACTCCGAGTTTTCTTATCAGCAGAGATATTGACATTAGCTATCAGAGAGGGTTGTTGTGAGGATACAGTGGAAAATGATACGAAGCTCCAAGCACGGTGGTTAGCCTATCATCCATGTATGAAAAATGGTAGCTATTATTAGCAGTAGAACATCTAAGCCACTGAAGGAATATTTCAGTTATTATCATAACTGCCTTCAGCAGTGCTTTGATGGCCAGTAATGTGCTAAGCACCGCGCTTAACGTTAGGAATTGACTGAGCTTCTAAGGTAATTGCCTCTATTAAGTTTCTTGTGAGTTTCAAAATAACTTGCCTTTATCATATAAAGAACAGTCACAATCAGAGGCCAGACTAATAACCTCCAAAGCAGATATAATTATAGTATACAGAAATACATGTAAATTCAGATTTCAGACAAACCAAGATAGAGCCATCTCATAAGTAGTATCATTTTAGGCTATCATTTTAAAAGTAAGTACTATCATTTAAAGTGATTTACAACTAATAATGACTTTACTATATTGAGTTTTTAGAGTAGTTCTGGCTGGCATGTCAAATTCATAACATTATCTGTGGAAGATAATAATAATTAATGAGCAAAAAACATCCTTGGCAACAAACAGAAATAATTCCTAGTCAGACATCAATTCTGAAGCATATTTTTGAAATTTTGGCCAATGAATTTAATTAGTGGTATGCTGGTAAGCTGATTTGTAGTGTTTGTCAATTTCCATCATGTAAATACTCCACCATAGCCCATTTCAAAGGAACAATCAGTTCTCAAAAGCCAGTGTCAGTCAACATCAGCACAGCTGCTGAAACAGTTCAGTTCAGTTCAGTCCTTCAGTCGTGTCAGACTCTTGTGACTGCAGAGACTGCAGCATCGCCAGGCTTCACTGTCCATCACCAGCTCCTGGAGCTTGTTCGAATTCATGTCCATTGAGTTGTTGATGCCATCCAACCATCTCATCCTCTGTCATCCCTTTCTCCTCCTGCCTTCAATCTTTCCCAGCATCAGGGGTTTTTTTCAATGAGTCAAGTTTTTCACATCAGGTGCCAAAGTATTGGAATTTCAGCTACAGCATCAGTCCTTCCAATGAATATTCAGGCCTGATTTTCTTTAGGATTGACTGGTTTGATCTCCTTGCAGTCCAAGGGACTCGTCAAGAGCCTCCTCCAACACCACAGTTCAAAAGCATCAATTCTTTGGAGCTTAGTTTTCTTTATAGTCCAACCCTAACATCCGTATATGACTACTGGAAAAACCATATCTTTGACTAGTTGGACCTTTGTCGGCAAAGTAATGTCTCTGCTTTTTAAAATGCTGTCTAGGACTGTCATAGCTTTTCTTCCAAGGAGCAAGCATCTTTTAATTCCATGGCTTGCAGTCACCATCTGCAGTGATTTTGGAGCCCAAGAAAATAAAGTCTATCACTGTTTCCAGTGTTTCCCCATCAATTTGCCATGAAGTTATGGGAATACATGCCACGATCTTAGTTTTCTGAATGTTGAATTTTAAGCCAACTTTTTCAATCTCCTCTTTCACTTTCATTAAGAGGCTCTTTAGTTCTTCTTCACATTCTGCCATAAGGGTGGTGTCATTTGCATATCTGAGGTTATTGACATTTCTCCCGGCAATCTTGATTCCAGTTTATGCTTCATCCAGTCCAGAATTTCTCATGATGTACTCTGCATAGTCATTGGAAAAGACTCTGATGCTGGGAAAGATTGAAGGCAAGAGGAGAAGAGGATGACAGAGGATGAGATGGTTGGATGGCATCACTGACTCAATGGACATGCTGCTGCTGCTGCTAAGTTGCTTCAGTTGTGTCCGATTCTGTTTGACCCCATAGACAGCAGCCTACAAGGCTCCTCCATCCCTGGGATTCTCCAGGCAAGGACACTGGAGTGGGTTGCCATTTCCTTCTCCAGTGCATGAAAGTGAAAAGTGAAAGTGAAGTCATTCAGTCATGTCCGACTCTTCAAGACCCCCTGGACTGCAGCCTACCAGGCTCCTCCGTCCATGGGATTTTCAAGGCAGGAGTACTGGAGTGGGTCACCATTGTCTTCTCCCAATGGACATGAGTCTGAGTAAACTTGGGGAGTTGGTGATGGACAGGGAAGCCTGGTGTGCTGCAGTCCATAGGGTCGCAAAGAGTCAGACACGACTGAGCAACTGAACTGAATTCTGCATAGAAGTTAAATAAGCAGGGTGACAATATACAGCCTTGACGTACTCCTTTCCCAATTTGGAACAAATCTGTTGTTCCATGTTCAGTTCTAACTGTTACTTCTTGATATGCATACAGATTTCTCAGGAGGCAGATAAGGTGGTCTGGTATTCCCATCTCATGAAGAAATTTTCACAGTTTGTTGTGATCCACTCAGTCAAAGGCTTTGGTGTAGTCAAAAAAGCAGAAGTAGACATTTCTGTGGAACTCTCTTGCTTTTTCGATGATCCAACAGATGTTGGCAATTTGATCTCTGGTTCCTCTGCCTTTTCTAAATCTAGCTTCAACATCTGGAAATTCTTGGTTCACATACTGTTGAAGCCTTGCTTGGAGAATTTTGAGCATTACTTTGCTAGTGTGTAAGATGAGTGCAATTGTGCAGTAGTCTGAACATTCTTTGGCATTGCCTTTCTTTGGGACTGGAATGAAAACTGACCTTTTCCAATCCTGTGGCCACTGCTGAGTTTTCCAAATTTGTTGGCATATTGAGTGCAGCACTTCCACAGCATCATCTTTTAGGATTTGAAATAGCTCAACTGGAATTCCATCACCACCATTAGCTTTGTTAGCAATAATGTTTCCTAAGGCCCACTTGCTTTTGCATTCCAGGAAGTCTGGCTCTAGGTGAGTGATCACACCATTGTGGTTATCTGTGTCATAAAGATCTTTTTTGTACAGTTCTTCTGTGTATTCTTGCCACCTCTTCTTAATATCTTCTGTTTCTGTTAGGTCCCTACCGTTTCTGTCCTTTATTGTGCTCATCTTTGCATGAAATGTTCCCGTGGTATCTCTAATTTTCTTGAAGAGATCTGATACATTCAAAATGCTGACACACTGCACCTCAGTAGGGTTGTTTACAAGGGAAACAAGGAATTAGCCCATAAGGAAAATGTAAATATAGATAAAAGATATACAGAGTTTTCAGAAAAGTGACAGAAGCAATTTTGCAATGAGTTAATTCCACAGGCAATATTCAGGCTGTTTCCCTTTTAACTGGAATCCTCCCTGAGAGCTGGTCCTTTCTGTAGAGGCGGTCACATATACCCCAGCCATGGATCCATCTTCTTCACTGGCCCCACTATCCTCTCAAGATTCTTGCTGGACACAAGCCTTTCCCTGGCTAACCTGGATTTCTCAGGTTCTCTTTATATTCATTTAATATCATTCACCAAGAAATAATGTCTTTCTTCTCTAATTTTCCTAAGACATACCATCTTCCCGTCTCTCTTTTATTACTAAATCCACACCTATGCTAAAACTCCTCCAACCAACCATGGAGATAGAGTTTTCCCATGAAGAGGAAGGAATTAGCTATCTGTTTAATTAATTTGCTTATCTGCTTTTTCATTTGGGAACAAAACAACTCAGCTTTTAGGAATACCATTTGGAGGACTGTAGAAAAACCAAAATAATCTTTGTCTTACTTCTGGCTTTGAACTCTAGAATACCACAAGACAACTTTACTGCAGGATCTTATGACTCACCAAATTCAAGGGTTTTTAAAAGTAGAGTCTATAAATGAAAATTAATTTAATGACGTATTTCTGTTAATTCATGTTACACTTCAAACCTGCTTAATTGCTACAAGACAAGCTGTCGAATATGATAGACAAATTCTCTAATTTCTCTGTACATTAAAAAGACAAATTATAATATTTCTATGGCTAAAAAAAAAAAACAAAAACAAATCCATTGCCAGGTTAGAGAGTTCTATAGATGTGTGTTGGAGAGGAAAGCACAACAATGTAACTGTTCTTAATGTCACCGAACCTACAAATGACTAAGAGGGCACATTTTACGCAATGTATTTTTAACAATATTATGTGTACCAAATGCTACTTATGTGTACCAAAACTCTGAAAAGTCCCTTAAAATTTAAAGAAAAAAAATCTATTAAATAGAAATTCTGCCACTCTGCCCTTTAGAATTTCAAGAAAGATAGTAACCAGATTTTTTAAGACAAATAAATGAAAACAACACCCTTTAACACAGCCTGCATCTCCTTTCAGACTTCAGACCCGAGGGCACTCGGTGCTGAGAAAATATGCTTCTGTTCTGCTGGACAGCCATGCTCCCTTTTTCCAAGGCCTTTTATAGGCATCACACTTAACTTCTCAGGCTCATATGAAGGACTTAGGGTTTAACTGGGAAAAAGGTCAAAAAGTCAAGACATACTGCATTCTTTGCCTCTCACTGGGTCAGGCAGGCCAGAGCAGTCCACTGCGGAATTCGGAATGGCAACTCTCCACCTGGAGCCACTGCTATCACATTCTGTATATTCAAAGTGGTAATCTTTCTGCAAATAATCACAAAGACAAGTCTTTGTTAGAGCCAGTTTTAATGGGACAACTGTGCTTTCTCAGTCACTCTCAAACCTGCCTGGAAGCCTCATTCCAAACTGTTCTCTCTGGTTGATCCTCATTCTTCCAAGACTCCATCCATATCATGCAGTTTTTTGATAAAAAAATATATCATGCCACAAATGAACTGACTTGCAAAACAGAAAAGGACTCAGAGACTTAGAAAACAAACATACAGTTGCCAGGGCCAGGGGTGGGAGGGAGGGACAGTTAGGGCGTTTGGGAAGGTCATGTGTACACTGCTACATTCTAAACAGATAACCAACAAGGACCTACTGTATAGCACATGGAACTCCACTCAATGTTATGTGCCAGCCTAGATGGGAGGGAGGTTTGTGGGAGAATGGATACATGTATATATATGGTTGGGTCCCTTCACTGTTCACCTGCAACTACCACAACATTGTTAATTGGCTATGTGTGTTTAGGTCACTCAGTCATGTCTGACTCTCTGTGACCCCATGGACTACAGCCCATCAGGTTCCTCTGTCCATGAAATTCTCCAGCCAAGAATATTGGAGTGGGTTGACATTTTCTTCTCCAGGGGATGTTCCCAAGCCAGGGACTGAACCCAGATCTCCCACACTATAGGCAGATTCTTTATCTGAGCCTCCAGGGTATACCCCAATAAAAATAAAAAGTTTAAAGTTTGAAAAAAAATGTACCATACAAGGTGCTAAGGCTCTGAAGAGGAACATGACAGCCATACACTTAATGGTGTGACCAGGGACCTGTAATCTCGCACACCCAAAAGGCAACAGCACACGTCCCTATTTTTGCAGGCTTCTTAAGATCTGAATAATTGATAGATCTGAATATATGAGCAAAATAACCCTAAGAAATTGAAGGCTGTCACTGTCCTAAGTTTTTCAAAGGAAGAAATAAGAGAATTGTTCCCACAGACCTAGTTTTTCACTGTTTAAAATTTAGCAGAAGGCATAATAATTAATCATCCAAATACTAATTAAACGACTACCAAATTTTAAAGCAGCTCTTCCAGGCTCAATATATCCCCACCACAGCAGACTATCTTCAATCACTGACTGTAAAATAGACCATTTACTACAGTCGCCAAGTAAGACCAACCCACTTGTCTCTGGCCCTTGGTTGTTCTGAACTCTGTCTTCACGTTGACCACCCCTGCTCAGAGCACATCACTGAGACCTTGAGCTGATAGGAATGAGGAAAAAATGTAGCATTTCATTTCACTGTAGCATTTCAAGAATGAGAGAAGTTACAAATCTAGCCCAAAATATTTTCAACTTAATATTTTAGAAGTTGCTAGGTGGTTTCATCTACTCTGTTTATTAATAACGGGAGTGAATAGAAATATTGTCACATAATCATCAGAAAACTAGGTGTGGGAGGTAGGGAAGTTTGTGTGCATGTGTGTGCGTGTGTGTGTGTGTACACAAAGAAAGAATACCAGTTAAGAGGCAGGTTCTGGAATCAGGTCTGAGTTTGAACTGACATCCTATTCCTCCACATACCATCAATGTTCTATACTGGGCAAGCCACTTTACCTCTCAAAGCATCCATTTTTTTCATTGGTAAAATTAGAATAATAGTATTTCCTATTTTGCATGGCTTTGCAGCAGTAAAATGTCAGCCAGGTTAAGCTCCACTGAGTTAGCACTTATTAGTGGTAGAATTCTTCTTCTTCTTAAAGGCAATGTGGGTACAGAGGGTGATATGCAGGAAGGAACTAACTAGTGGTAATAAGGTAAGGCACAAACTACCTGCATCTCTGTTTCCCCTGCTTCAATATCTGCATGCTGTTAAAGACAAAACAAAAAGGGACCGAGAGTTAAAGAAGGTATAATCATTGAGCTGGGAGCCAAGGGCTTTATGCTGCATTCAGCAGACTCTCTCCCAGAAATAAGATTCATTATATCCTTCAAGCAATCATCTCTAAATAGGATTTTCTTCAAATAGGATTTTTTTTTTTTTACAAAGCTTGGTAACAGACAATTTGAGATGATGTTATTTGACAAGAATCTGAATTTCTAATATGTTTCACTGCCAACTAAGAGCAAATCTACACATGTTTAAAAAAAAATCAATAGAAGCCTACAAATGGGAAAGGCTTTCCAGAAGGAAAGATAAGAGGAAGGAGGGAAGAAGGGAGGAAAGGAGAGAGAGAGGGAGGGAGGAAAACACAATGAGGTTCACTAAATTTGACAGCATACAAATGTTAAACACTATACATCAGTAGTCATCCTAAACAAAAGCAAAAAGTAAACAACAAAATGAACTGCCAAAGAAACATACAGCAAAGGTTAATTAACTTAAGAATACCAGGTTTCTGAGTTCTGCAAATGAATGGTGGTGATGGGTGTACAACAATATGAATGTACTCAATGCCTCTGAACTGTATACTTCAAATTATTAAGGTGCTAAATTTGATATATATATATTTCACCATAATCTTTAAAGTATAAAATACTGGGTTTCTAAAAATCAGTAAGGAAAAGGACAAATAACTATTGGAAATATGGTCAAAGAACACAAGCAATTCATTAAAGAACAACACAAATAGCCAAGTATATGCAATACAGGAGACCTGGGTTTGATCCCTGGGTTGGGAAGATCCCCTGGAGAAGGGAATGGCAACCCACTTCAGTATTCTTGCCTGGAGAGTTCCACAGACAGGGAAGCCTGGAGGGCTACAGCCTATGGGGTCACAAAGAACTTGACACCACTGAGCAACTAACAAAAAATATATATACAAAACAAGTTGAACACTGCCAAAGAAATACAAATAATGATTTTCATCAAGTTGACATGACATTTAAATTTATTTTAAAACTCTCTAATGTAACAGTGCAGTAAAATGAGCACTCATATGTGCTTCCAAAGAGAGAATTAAGTAGTATAGGATTTCTGGGGAGAAACAGTCATTCTGTACCAAGAGCTTTAATGTGTTAAAATAAATTTGACTCCAAAATTCCACCTCTAGCATCTTATCTAAGGTGGGGGGAGTGTTTCATGTGTTCAGTGATTTGTGTACAAAATAGCTCATGAAAAACCTTCCTATAGGTTGAGGGAGCCTAATTAAGAGTTTATTATGGAATCTCACATGCACTTTATCTGGAATTTTTCACACATATTTATGTCATTAAATACTCATAATAATTATGTGGATTAGGAAAGACAGTTAACATTATTCCCATTACTCAACTAAAACTCAGAGGTGACTTACTCATACATACCTACCTAGTAAGCAACATAGCTGAGAGCAAAACTCAAGCCTTCCATTTATTTACTAGTGTTTTCAGTTTATATAACGCAATTGTGCTTGAAATAGAATGCTAGTTTTAAAATAGAAGTGGTCAAAGTTTTGAATATAAGAGCCTGATAGTTACAAGTCTAATAAGAATCATAAAGATGTCTCACACTCAGAATACAAGAGGACACAGGTAAGCAGAAACCATTTGATTCTCCCTCTATTTCTATATTAGTTTTCTGCAGATGCTGCCAAAAATTACCACACACGTAAGCCACTTGAGACAAAAGAACTTTATCCTTTCACAGTTCTAGAGGCAAAAAATCCAAACTTGGTATCACTGGGCCAAAATCAAAACGTCAACCAGGCTGCCCTCCCTCCGGAGGTTGTGGGGAGAACACTCTCCATGCCTCTTCTGGTTTCTAGTGGCTGCTGCCATTCATTGGTTTGTGGCTGAATCACTCTGGTCTCTACCTCTGTGGTCACATTGCCTTCTCCTCTTCTGTCTGATCTCCTTTTTATCTCATTCTGATAAGACTCTTGTGATTGCATTTAGGGTCCACTGAGATCATTAAAAAAAAAAAATCCCCCATCTCAAGATCCATAACCTGTTCACATCTTCAACCTTTTTATCCACAAAAGATAACAACTCATAGGTTCCAGGGGAGAGGATATGAATATCTTTTGAAGAGGAGGGCATTATTCAGCCTACCATGGCCCACCCTCTAGTTTCAAAATTTCATGTCCTTCCCACATGCAAAATACACTCACCACATACCAACATTCCCTAAAAAGTCTCAACCCATTACAGTATCAATTCAAAGGCCAAAACCTCATTTACATCTCATCAGCTCAAAGGTCCCAAATCTAATCATTTAAATCAAGTATCAAGGAGACTCTGGTTATGATCTATAAGGGGGCAAGATTCCTCTCCATCTGTGCACCTATGTTACCTGCTTCCAAAGTCCAGTGGTTTTTGACATTAACAACAGTTATAGACATTCCCACTCAGAACAAGATAAAGTGGAAGAAAGGGAAGGATGATGTCAACCATCTCAAGACATTTCAAAATTCAGTAGGACAAATTACATAACGTTTCAAGGTCTGGGAATAATCCACTATAGTTCGTGGCTCCAATCTCTGGGCCCAAGACTCTACCCTCAGAGTCATTCTTCTGAAATTTTTTTTTAAATAAAAACATATTTGCAGTTGAATAGTTTTACTGGACTTCTTCTTGCCTGTAAACTTTTGGGAATCCAACAGCCCTCCTGCATTTCATCCATCTCCATCGTTTTCTTGATGCTGGCAGTATTTCCCCTTTTATCAAAAAGTTTGTGGGTCTCCTGTGCATTTCATTCCATGAGACAGAAGATCTTCCTAAAATCTTTCCTGGATAATCCCATCTGTGTTCCTGGTTTCTGCTAAGACAGTTGAGATCCATGAATCACACACCTAATTTCTTTGACACTAGCAAAAGGTTTTCCAGCCACA
Source organism: Bos indicus x Bos taurus (assembly GCF_003369695.1). Lineage (NCBI taxonomy): Eukaryota > Metazoa > Chordata > Mammalia > Artiodactyla > Bovidae > Bos > Bos indicus x Bos taurus. The sequence goes on from NC_040079.1 coordinate 86,212,067, forward strand.
CTCTGGGCCTTGTCTCCAAAGCATACTCTCCTAACAGTTATGAATTTAGCATCTTTTGCAATTTGCACAGGCTGAGAATTTTCCAAATAATCAAGTCTCGATTTCTTTTTAACAATTCTCCCTTCGATTTCTCTTTCCTCTAACATTTTATTGTAAGCTGTGAAACTTTGCTCAGAAACCTCCCCCGTTGATATTCAAGTTCATCACTTACAAGTGTTACTTACCTTCCACACAACAGGATGAAACTGTTAAACTCTGCCACTATATAACAAAAATCACCTGTCCTCCAATTTCCAACGATGCGTTCCTCATGTTCTTTTTAGCCTTAACCAGTAGCACATTTAAAATTTCTACCAACATTCTGCTAAGGACAATTTAATATTCACTTTTACTACTGTATTTCTCACTTCTTCCTGAATCATCACTGGAAGAATCTTTAACATTCATATTTTTGTCAACAGTCTGTTCTAGGCAGTCTAGGTTTTTTCTATCATGTACTTTAAATTCTTCCAGCTTCTGTTCATTACCCAATTCTAAAGCCACCTGCTCATTTTTAGTTATGTGTTACAGCAACTCCCCACTTTCAGGTACTAAAATCTGTATTAGTTTTCCTTTGACTGCTGTAACAAATTACCAAAAATTTATCAGCTTAAAGCAACAGAATTTTGTTCTCTTACAATTCTGGAGGCCAGAAGTCCAAAGCCAGCATCACTGAAGTGCCACCCAGGCCACATTCCCTCTGGAGGCCCTCAGGCAAAATCCATTCCTTGCTTCTTCCAGTTTCTGGTGTCTGCCAGCTTCATTGGCTTGCAGCTGCCATCACACCAATCTCTGCCTCTGTGGACACACTGCCTTCTTCTTCCTCCCCGTTGTGACTGCATTTAAGACCCATTCAGATAACCATCTTCATCTCAAGATTCTTATTCACATCTTCACAGTCTTTTTCTAGGCCCTTTTCTCCCCCTGTCATATAAGGTAACATACACAGATTCCAGGGATTAGGACATGGCCACCTTTCTTTGGTAGGAGGAGTAGTATTCAGCCTACCACAATCTCCTACTGCAGAATAGCCTAGACCAGCCATATAGTTGCATAATGGTTTTCCTGTTCCTCTTGTTCCCAGTTATTTGTATTAGGAAGTCTTTCTTTCTCATCTGCATATCCCACTGTAAAGATCCTGGCCCTCATATGTAATTTGTTATCCTCCTTGCAAAATAATGATGCTGAAAAGTATGGCATGAATTTCAAATGAAGCAAGACCTCTGAATAAAATAGCCAAGCTCAAGAAAACTCCGTCACCATGGCCTCTGTGTTATTCAGGTTGCCAGTTATGAGATGAGAATAGAAGTAAGTACACAGAAAAGGTATGTTGTGTTTTCTGGATGCAGTGGTAGATGTCATATGCCAATTAATCTTCCTATGATTCTTTATTCTACCTGCCTCCTCTAGAATACCCTTGAAATCTAAAGAGGCACAGCTATTGTTAAGTTACAAAATTCTTAGCACTCCAGCAGGAAACTGTAATGTGTTTATTTATAATTTAAAAACACTGAAATGCAAACATACTTCATGCAGAGGGCAGCACTTGGGGTCAGAAATTTAGACTGCAGCCCCTACCTGATGGGTTTTATTTTTTAAATTATTTAATAGGCTATTTCATCTAGGCCAGTAATAATTTTTTAAATCTACTTCTGAAGTCAACCCTAAACTCAAAGCAGAGATCTAAGAAATAGTGTGATGCAGTAAAATCACTCAAGATACAATATACACTCCCCAAATATTTTGAATGGTATTCAAGGTACTGAATAAAGAGAGCTACAGCACATTCATTTTCAGATTTATAGATAATACCTCATAACTCTAGCCACAGACCTAAATAGATATTGAACTACATGGATCCCTTGGAAATGGGAATTTGGGGGGTATCAAAGAGAAATTAAAAAGAAAATGTAAATTTAAATATTTTATTTAAGTCATTAACTAACAAGTCAATCCAGAAATAAGCCATTGTCACCAGTTCAAAGGAGAACTCAAAAGAACACATATCAGCTGCCAACCAGGAAAGTGAAATGAACTAAGAGACGCAGAACTGGGAAATATCCTAAGGGCAATAATCAATTACATTCCAAAAAATAAAATGGATTTTCATTTCTATGGACAGGAATCATTTGTATTCTTATCAATTTCAGTACTGCAAAATAGTTCAAAGTCAGGGAACGATGCAAACTTATACAGAAACTGATCAGTCAGAAAGGTGCTCTAAACAGGTCAGTCATCTTTTCTGCCTATTTCAACATGTTTCACAATTTTGCTGACAAGAGGAAAAGTTCCTGTCAATTTTTGCAACATTACAGGGCTCCTGACACTTTATCACCAAACATAATGATGTGAGTCAGAGCACACTCTAAACAGCAGAACATCCGCTCACAAGCCACACTCTAAATTATAAACTGGAGGAAGGGCTTGTCGTGACCCCACTCAGGGGACAGCAGTTATTTAGACAAGTCTGCAAATCACCAAACACTGGGGAATGAAAATACTGCCTCAAATAACAAAATGATGGAACACTCTGAAAATTCAACATTGTAAATATATGGGAACCAAGGAAACAACCCAAAAAGAAATAGAGCATGGAATTACTCCTGATGAAAGTGGATGAAAAATTGTGGCTCGCCATCTGCAAGAACAAAGTCACCAGCTACTGCAGACACTGACCTTCAACACCTCTGAAAGGAGTTCAGGATGGAGATCAGAAATGAGGCACTCTGTGCTCTGGGGAAAAAAACAGAACAGGCCTGCAGATATACATTTTTAGGAGAAGATTTTATGAGTCTAATTTCCTGCATCTTCTCATATCTAGAAAAGCACTAAAATCATTACTAGCAGCCACCTTTTCTCAAAATGTGTTAACTGCATGTACCCTCTTTATCAAAATCACATACATCCTGCCCTTTTCTCTTACCCCTTAGGAGCAGTCCCTCAGAGCTCTCTGAGAGGCTGTCTCCCAGGGTATAGCCTTTATTTTGCCCCAAACAAAACTTAACTCATAACTCTCATGTTGTGCGTTATGTTTTTTCAGTAGATAGCAAATGCTTAAGAGAAAATTATTCCTCAATACAAATCTGATAACACACACACACACACATTCACTCACAAATCAAGTATAGGCACAAACTCCCAAATTGTGCTTTCTTACACCTAAACAGAAAATGTCAGGATACACCCAAATAAATATTAGCTACTTAAAGTAGCCCCTACAAAAGACCGTTTCCTTGACCAATCATCAGTCAGCCTCCTCTGAACGCTCTTCCCAATGAAGCCTTGACCTCTGGGCTTCTGTGATCATCTCTGCATCACCCAGTTTTATCAAGAATCCTGTCAAGTCAGTTTAGATAGAATCCCCCTTTACTCTTGATGTTTCCTCTTAGTAATTTTCCATCCACTGACCCTCACCCTGCTCCTTGGATATAAATCCCCACTTGCTTATGCTATATTTGAGCCTGAGGTCTCTTAAACCCCATTGCAATAGTTCTTGAATAAAATCTGTTTTTACCATTTTAACTACTGACCACTGGCTTTCTCTGACACCCTTAATGCAAAAGTCATTTATATTACAAAAGACTTATAGTTCTCACAGAAAATCTGGAGTATCATCTCTCAATTATAATGACAGTTGCTATAGTTTAACTACACATAGGCTAGACAATGTTTTGAGTATATCTCACATATGAAAATAATATGCATATATGTATATATGTTCTTGACATTATATTGACAATAGTGAAAGTCGCTCAGTCGTGTCTCTTTGCAACCCAATGGACTGTACAGTCCATGGACTTCTCCAGGCCAGAATATTGAAGTGGGTAGCCTTTCCCTTCTCCAGGGGATCTTCCCAACCCAAGGATCGAACCCAGGTCTCCCGCACTGTAGGAGGATTCTTCACCAGCTGAGCCACAAGGAAAGCCCATATTGACAATAAATATATAGTATTTATATACTGACATTAACATATATCATTTATCATGCTTTATACCTATATTAGGGCTTCCCAGGTGGCTCAGTGGGTAAAGGATCCGCCTGCAAAGCATGAGATGCAGGTTCAATTCCTGGGTTGGGAAGATCCCCAGGAGGAGGGCATGACAACCCACTCCATTATTCTTGCCTGGAGAATCTCATAAACAGAGGAGCCTGGTGGGCTATGGTCCACAGGGTCACAAAGAGTTGGACATGACTGAAGTGCCTGAGCACACAAACCTACATTAATATATTTCATTTTCATACATGAACATCAATTTATATCATTCTGGCTCAACTGGTAAAGAATCTGCCTGCAATGCAGGCTACCTGGGTTTGACCCCTGGGTTGGGAAGATCCCCTGGAGAAGGGAAAGGCTACTCACTCCAGTATTCTGGCCTGGAGAATTCCATGCATCCATGGGGTTGCAAAGATTCGGACAAGACTGAGTGACTTTCACTTGATCACTTACTACATGACACTTTAGTTATTAAGTAAGTACTATGGCCTAAATGCCATGGGGGAGATTTAAAATATATATAGCACACAGTCTTTGTACTCAATAAGTTTATGTTTTTGTTGGAGCACCAAGACAGACAGACACACACACACACATACCCTATATAATTTTATAAGAAAGCAGAAAGATTGAGGCTTCCATGTTGAACAGTGGCATTACAAGACAATGGACAAATTAAAACTATATAAGGTGAAAAAAAAAATTACCAATAAAAATCTCTCAACTCTACCAGAAAATAAAACAGGTACCACTTTCAATAAACTCATCACAGCCAATTTTTCCTTAAGCCCTTATAAGTTACCCATTTCTTAGCAATCAAATGGCTTGCACTTTAGGGATCATTTTCTAGAAAAATAGGGTAGAATATGCATGATATGACCTCATTATATCATAACTTCAGTCAGAAGAAATTTCTGTGATCTTGAACCACCTGAAAAGGCTTTGAGGAGAAAGCCCTGGAAGACAGGTGGGGTTTGTAACTGCTCTAGTGCTTATCAGTTCCTTCATAACCAGCAAGTCTAATAGGGTGTGATAAACAGTGAGGCCAAGTCTGAAGATAATATGCCTAAAGACATGCAGTGAAATACATTAGCCTAAGACGGGTGAGGGAGTAAGTGAACTAAGGAAAGAACAAACGAACCAACGAGATGTACTCATGTCAGTGACTCTCCTACGAGCAAATCAGGTCCCTGATGCTCCCTGCCTCCCCTGTGCAGTCAGTTCAGAGCTGACCAAAGTTAATTATAATGATCCAGTAGATGAGCACATATTCGAGTTTACAGAGTCAAAAGCAATAGAGACAGAAGAAGAATAAGTGCTGATATCTAAGAGAACATACACAGAGGAAAGAGACCCAAAAAAGCAAACATAATTCTTTTCTTCAAATGAGGCTCCTTCTCTTTGAGTATTTTTATGTGAAATGCTAACAACAGCATAGTCTTGTATTTGATGAGACTGCAACTCTTCTTGGAGCAAGGCCCTCAAATTTAAGTCTCAGCAAAGTGTGTGACACCGTATTTGAGAGAGCGAGACACCAGGAAGGAAAAAGAGAAAGCATGAGACTGTAGTGCTCAGCACAAACGTTCCAGCTCCAGTTCCCACGGGTGAGGGCATACAGCCTACTACGTGGGAAGGTCAAACACAGGATGCTCAGTGCAGACACACATGTGACATAACAAAAACGTCCTTAGCCTACATGACCAAGTACATAAGCACACAGCATTGTGCAGAAACATTCATACCCAGACTTTTTATAGAAGGAACATGAAGTTAGTTACTATGGGAACCTAAGGCTAAGTAAAGCAATATGTATCTGATCTATTTATGACACATCCTCTTCTCTACATTTGCAGACATGATGGTTTTTAGAAACTATTTTGAAAATATTCATGTTTTGAACCTGAGTTCAATATCTGTCTTTGTAAACAAGGCCTTATAGGTACTCAATTTATTTTGTCATTCAATGAATATTCACTGCACATCTCCCCCATGACACTGTGGAGATGCTGCAGAAACCACGAGCAATGAAGCAGCCAAGTCCCTGCTCTCACGGGACTTACACTTTAGTATGAACAGAAGTGCCCATGTCGATGGACATCTAGGTTGCTTCCATGTCTCAGCTGTTGTAAATAGTGCTGTAGTGAAAACTGGGGTGCAGGTATCTTTTTGAATTATGGTTTTCTTCAGATATATACCCAGCAATGGGATTGCTGGAGCAAATGACAGCTTTTTTTTAGTTTTCTAAGGACACAGAAGCAAACCTAAATGTCCACTGATGGAGAAATGGATAAAGAAGATGTGGTACATACATACAATGGAATATTACTCAGCTGTAAAAAAGGACAAAACAATGTCATTTCTAGCAACATGGATGGACCTAGAGATTGTCATACAGAGTGAAGTAAGTCAGACAGAGAAAAACAAATACAGTATGATATTACTTAAATAAGTTATCTTTTTTAAAATGGTACAATGAACCTATTCACAAAGAGAGTCACACATGTAGAGAACAAACCTGTGGTCACCAAGGGGGAAGGGAAGGAGGGATAAATTGGGAGATTGAGATAGGCTTATATTTACACACTGCTATATATAAACCAGATAAGTACTAAGGACCTACTATAAAGCACAGGGAACTCTACTCACTACTTCATAATGACCTATATAGGAATAGGATCAAAAAAAGAGTGGAGATTTATATATATATATAATATATTATATATATAGCTGATTCACTTTGCTGTACAGCAGAAACTAACATAACACTGTAAATAAACTATACTCCAATAAAAATGTTTTTTAAAAAGAAGTGCCCAGGGTTTCTTGGCAGGATCCAGCTTAGACCATTTTCTTTCTCTGGCTCTCAGTCAAAACTGATAAACATATACAATGGGCTAGTCCTTGTCTCCCCTCTGTCTGTGCCAAACCTAAGACCACAAGCAACTCAGGTGCCTCCTAAGTTATGCTTGTGGTCTTACATCCCATTTCTCATATTTTCACTGTTCTGGATAAAGGGGAACCAGCCACATCTCCTGCACTGTCATGGAACATCAGGAAAAGTTGCAAAGAATATTCTAAAAGAAGTTTGGAAAAAGTGACAGACTTTATTTTCTTGGGCTCCAAGATCACTGAGGATGGTGACTGCAGCCATGAAATTAAAAGACACTTACTCCTTGGAAGAAAAGCTATGACAAACCTAGACAGCAGACACATTACTTGGCTGACAAAGGTCCGTATAGTCAAAACTATGGTTTTTCCAGTAGTCATGTATGGATGTGAGAGTTGGACCATAAAGAAGGCTGAGCACCGAAGGCTGATGCTTTTGAACTGTGGTGTTGGAGAAGAGTCTTGAGAGTCCCTTGGACTGCAAGGAGATCAAACTAGTCAATCCTAAAGGAAATCAACCCTGAATATTCATTGGAAAGACGGATGCTAAAGCTGAAGTTCCAGTACTTTGGCCACCTGATGAGAAGAACTGACTCATTAGCAAAGATCCTGATGCTGGGAAAGATTGAAGGCAACAGAAGGGGGACGACAGAGGATGAGACGGTTGGATGGCATCACCAAGTCAATGGACATGAGTTTGAACAAACTCCAGGAGACAGTGATGGACAAGGAAGCCTGGTGTGCTGCAGTCCATGGGGTCACAAAGAGTCGGACATGACTGAATGACTGAACAACAATACAACAAAACAAGTCTACCCAAATAGAAATGAAGGAAAATGTCAAAGTCCTTAAGACTGCAGATAATCTCTATTATCGATGTTAGATATATTAGTTTAAAAAAAAACTTCATAGAAAATGCTGAGGAAAATGTTATGTCCTTGAACTAAAGGTCTTTAAACACCCACCATTATTATTTTACCATCTAATTATATTTAAACTTGCTGAATTATCCCTATTCCCCAAAACCCATAAAAAATGGAGATTCTCAAAAAAGTAGAGAGAAAAGGAATAAAAATAACATAAATGACAAAAATAGAGGCTAGAAGTGAAAAGCACAATGCAGGTGTCAATAATTTGGAAGACAGGACACCTAGGTGAACTCTAGCAGACTTATGAAAGCAAAACAGCTAAGGACTGCACATCCAGACAGTAACAAGAAGAAAGCTGACATGAGCCACAGAAAGACTTAGAATTGAAGGCATCAAACATCTCAAAGCAAACAAAGCTGACAAACAGAATGACTGAAAATCTGTTTTAAAATGTAGACTCTTCCATTCCCTTTCAATCATGACAAGAGAAAAAAATTATTTGCTCCAGAAAAGTTGAACTAGAAAGGTTACAGATTCAGGGGCATCAAGTGCAGCAGATGGAAGAAAAGGCAGCTTATCAAAAACAAGGGACTGTGTGCACACCTGCATACTAATGACAAGACGCACCCCAAACCCTCCCCTGAAACACAAGCCCAGCACACTGTCCTTCCACCTGAACTGCCTCCCCCAAACTAGTAGCCACCTTTCTCCTTCCCAAAAGGTGCCCTTGATAGATGGTATGCCTCACATCAGGACCCTTACCCCTGCATTTCAACTGATTTTCACATCTGCTTATCCTAGAAATGAGACTTGCTGGAACCTAACTTTTATCCACAATATCACTGTTATTCATAAAAACACTAATGACATTTGCAGAATCCTATAAGCGCTCCAAAATAATTTTCATTACATTATCCTACTTGAATTAGTCTGAAGCACAACCCTGCGTAGTAAGAAAGTGTCCTGTCTCCATCCTCACAGCCAATGTCAAATTTCAATCACCATCTTCTGCCATCTGAATGACTACCAACAACCTAACTGGCCTCCTGCTTCTGCTCTTATGTACATCCACGACACTCTGCAGCCAGTTCTCATTATGTCATCCCTGCTCAAAATCCTGCAACAACTTCAAATTAGCCACAGGACAAAGTCCATAATCTTAGCATAGCATGAAAAGCCTTTCTTGATTCATGTTCTCTCTGCTTCCTCAAGTTTTATTTCTCAATCTTCTGCATATGTGAAACACTGAAACACAGAATAAAATATATTACGTTCTTCCTTCCCTCCGTGCCCTAAACATGACTTATTCTCAGCGTGGAAGGCTTCCTCTTTGCCCAGACCCTGTAACAGCATAAAGGGATCTCCATAATCACAAAGCACTGTGTAGCAGGTTCTCCTTCAGGCCATACCTAACATTGGCAGGACCAGGGCAACAGTATAAACTGAAATGCCCTTCATCCTCTACACTCACCACACACCTTGAATAGCCAGCCTCCTCATATACAAGTGGTGACACCAACCCACACATTCAAGCTCTGTCAGTGCCCCTCCCACATAACACCGTCTACACTCAGGAGTATGGACCTGAAAAAAGCCACTGATCACCCTGGAAGCAGACCTGGGACTTATAAGCATGCAATTGCAAAGTCATGTTAGCCAAAGTATTGTATAAAAGGGCAGGGAAAGAAAGAAATGTGACATCTAGGTGGGCACATCTCCTTAGCACATAGATTACAAGGCAGGTGGGGGAACACAGCCACAAGAAGCCCAGAGGGGGGCCCTCTGCAGCAGAGACAAGGTAGAGGCCCCTCTTGCCTTGTCTAAAGGTTGATTCTGATCTCTCTTATGGGCTTCCCTGGTGGCTCAGATGGTAAAGAATCTGCCTGCAATGTGGAAGACCTGGGTTCTATTCCTGGGTTGGGAAGATCCCTGGAGAAGGGAGTGGCTACCCACTCCAGTATTCTAGCCTGGAGAATTCCATGGACAGAAAAGCCGGACATGCTACAGTCCATGGGGTCACAAAGACTTGGACACAGATCTCTGCTTACATAACAAGATCCAAAGAAAAGAGCAGTAGGAAGACAGCTACTACTTCAATAGACAGAATTTCCAGGGATGGCAAGAAAATTGGCCTACATCTTGAAGGGTTCTTGGGTAGAGGTAATTTTTTCTTCTTTTTTTCCTCTTTCCTTTTTTCTTTTTTTTTTTGGCCTCACCCAAAATAAAAATGTAAAATCGTAGATAAAAGTCCAATGTTCCAAAAAAATAAGAAATCTCAGAAATTGATTTTTATGTCTAACAACATATGATTGTGAGCTTATATGTATATAAAATCCAAATTTTTCTACATTAATCAGGCTGAAACTGAAAAGGTACCTTTGCTTCTGCAAAATTTGAGCAACAACTTACTATTTAACAAGCACCAAGAGAAACTGCATCAAAAGTTTCAGACATGTACTAAACATAACCCATGACACATCAATTCCACTTCTACTTCTGGACACATAACCCACAGAAACCATAATAGGTTTACATCATAGCATTATTTAAAATCATAAAAAACTTGAAAACACTCTAAATGGGCAACAATAAGGGACTGGTTAATAAATTATTGTGCATGCATGATGGATTTTATATAGTCCATGCTAAAATGATAAAATCATTACCATATTTGTGATAAAATTATAACATTTAAGTGTAATATAAAAATTATACAAAATAATATGTCTGAACTTGTAGGCATGGATATGTAGTAATACAGAGAAAAGTTACTGTGGGTATGTATACCAAAAAATTGACAGCAGTAAACTGAGTAGAGGACGTAGCGATTTTTTTAAATTCAAGTACAGTTCATTTACAATGTTGTGTCAGTTTCTGGTATACAGCAAAATGATCCCGTTATATTCTTTTTCATACTCTTTTCCATTATGGCTTATCACAGGATATGGGTTTCCCTGTGCTATACAGTAGGACCTTGTTTTTTGGAACATAGTGATCTTTATTTTCTCTTTTGTGACTCTGTATTTTTAAATTGTGCTACAGTTCTTAATAAAAATGTACTTCTTCCCCTAAATTTGGGTATCTGCTTTGCCAAGCAAGACACACACACACACACAAAAAATGCTCCTGTTTCTTCTGACTTTAAAATAAGTATCTGATGGGACTTGTAAAAATTCAAAGCACACCACTGAAAGATTATTCTATTACCATGCATTAGCCTTTCTGATGGGTGTCATCATTAGCAAGGCTTTAAGGGCAAAGGCCACAAGACATAGGTTGTAAGCTCTGTAGAAGGTAGCATGGGAAAGAAGCCCCAGACCTGAAGTACTGTACAAGCAGGCAGAAACAAAGATTTTAAGTAAATATAAAGAAGATAAAGAAAAGCAGGAGAGTTGGCTGGGAGAAAAAGAGAACGAGACAGTGGAGAAACTCTGACTACACAGTTTGCTGATTTCACAGTTTGGTTCAGGAAAGGGAAAACTCCACACTTTAACTCACCTAAGCCACTGGCAGAGTTCAGAGAGAAAAGACTTATAAAACACAATTTAAATTCAAATTTAATTCTTGTCAGTGCTGCCACTTGAAATTGAGCTTTACTTGTTAAGAGTCTACAGAAATAGCATAGGTGATAAAAGGCTCCGAGAATCTTGACATCCAAATCATGTTTTTGCTTACAAACTGTGTGAGCTTAATAAAAACAAACTAGTTATTTAAGTTCTTTTGAACTCAATTGACCCTATAAGAATCTCTAAAATTAACAGAATTTTTTTTTTTTTTTTTTACTAGTATAATCCTGATACCTATTATCCGGCTTCTCTGCTGGCTCAGTGGTAAAGAACCGCCTGCCAATGCAGGACACAGGTTGGATCCCTGGGTCAGGACGATCCCCTTGAGAAGGAAACAGCAACTCCCTCCAGTATTCTTGCCTGGGAAATCCCATGGACAGAGGAGCCTGGCAGGCTATAGTCTATGGGCTTGCAAAGAGTCAGACATTACTTAGTGATTAAACAACAACAATGCCTATTATCATAACCACACTCCTAAGAAACAAACTTTTAAAATCTGTTAAGAGATTTTTTTAATAAAAATGAGAAAGAGTAGATACCTGCTGATCTATCTGGCTAGCATCCTTTTCCCATTTCTTCATATAGCAGAATACCTCATGAGTTCAATACCCTCTGAGGACCTCTTCAAGATTCCAGGCAGTTCTGATTAGGCAGCCAATCACAGGACTCCTAGCCCTGGCCAGGCCATGCTATGGACATGTTACCTGGTCAGTTTTAATAAACTAGTCTGGGTGTCAGACAGGATGCAGAACACCTAATACAGCTTCTTTTTCCCCAAAATAAGCTTGCATCTACACAAAATGCAAGACTCCACAAAATTAAATAGCAAGTGACCTGGGGAACAATGTCAAATTTTGAATAACAACTAGTACAACCATAGTGAGTTTGCTGGTTTCATTTCTTCTTGTATCTCCTGGCTTTGAGCTGAAGGTGGGCCCAGTCAGGGAACTGTCTAGTAGATGTGACTCAAAATCTTCCAACTTTCCAGGCAGATCAAGAAAACGGATCCCTGTGAGCTAAATAAAAGTGGGGGGAGGGGGGTGGGGGGAGGGGAAGTGTGCTTGTGTTTTTCCTTTTTCTCTCTGCCAGCCCTACCCCAAGGCCAGCACCACTTACACAACTACGCCACTGCAGTGACACAAGGACCTAATGCCCCAAGAGAAAATCATCTCCCTGGATAAAGAAACTACAACAAGGACCTCCTGCTGTGTAAAGAGCTGGGAGCAGTGGAAGAGATGGGTATTCTTGTTATCCTTTTTATCCCTTTTTTCTCTTACCACTTCACCCCAATCAAGTGAATTGAAGAAAAGCATGGAGGCTAAAATTATGGAGGAATCCATCTTTCTGGCCAGACGAAATATAAAAAGGAGTCCTTTGGAAAATATCCCAGAGTCATGGAAAAGAGGACCTCCTAGCTGTGTGTATAAATAAATCACACAATTCCCAGGCTCACCCTCAAGCTAGGTATGTCTGGAATACAATTAAAGCAGCATCTCAAAGTCACAGAGAACTCAAGTACAGCATAAACCAGCTTAAGACGGGGTAAGTAACTCCTCCTGTCCCTCCCCCCAACAAACAGCAAAAGCTTTGAAACCTGAATGAACACTGGAATCACCGCATACAGAAGGTGATCTATGCTATGAACCTAATTAGCTCAGCTGCCTGCTAAAACAAACAAAAAAATTTTCTATAGAAAACTTTAAAAGGACCCAGAGTTTCACGACATATTTTAAATATTCAGAATACAATTTAAAAAATTTGATATATAAAGAACTAAGAAAATCTGATTGCTATTCAAGAGAAAGACAATCACCATGTGATAAGTCCAAATGAAGATATTAAGAATTATCAAAGCAAGAATTTAAAAGCAGCTATTTTAACTGTCTTCCATGAGACATTTATTTTCAAAATCTAGATATCGTTTATATTGCCAAGTTTGTAATTATGCAAATAACAATCATAATTTACTATAGAAAAATTAGAAAACATAGATAAGGATGGCTCCCCTCAATTTTTCTTGTCTACCTATAATAAAACTGTAGGATCCTCTTTCCTTCTTTGGTAGGACTGTGAGCATAAGCAAACTAATTGAAATCACTGTAAAACATGAGATGATTATTCATATACAAGACACAGTATTACTAAGTAATATTTAGGTTTACATGCCAGAGAGCTCTTGCTGACTTATATTTCAGGCCACCCCCCCATAGTAGACACTAGAAATAAGGACTGGAACCACTGAAAAGACTCATCACTAGCTACACACAGTGACAAGACCGTCGCAGCCCGTGCCTGGGTAAACTGAACCCTAGGGCAACTACCCATGCTGACATTACCCCTTCAGTTATTTGCATCCCAGGAGCTGGATTTTTCTTTGTTACCTATAAGGTCTGAACAAAAAATGACACAATAATGTGGCACAGAAACCAAAAGTGAATAAGTGCCCAAGGCCACCTCACCCTAAAAATGGAATGTAGCCAGGCAGAAGTGGTCCATCCCCTAAAAATAGGCCACCAAAGCTTAAAAGCTAGGACAGGATCCCTTCATGGATCCTGCAGTATGATCTGCCAAACACTTGTGAAGAACTCCAAAGAGACAGTGTTTAATTACAAATGACAAAACCATAAATGTAACTTAGTAGGAAAAAAGAAACTTTTAAGGATGTTTCCAAAACAGGGCTCAAATCATTCACATTAGGAAATACAATTTTTTTTAAAACCAGTAATGTAGTAGTGAAGTCACTCAGTTGTGTCCGACTCTTTGGGACCCCATGGACTGTAGCCTACCAGGCTCCACCATCCATGGCATTTTCTAGGCAAGAGTACTTGAGTGGGCTGCCATTTCCTTCTCCAGGGGATCTTCCTGACCCAGGGATCCATCCCAGGTCTCCCGCATTGTAGGCAGACGCTTTTACCATATGAGCCACCAGGGAAGTAACAGAAACAATAGGAAATGTGAGGTCACAGTCCAGCCTTAACTATGTAACAGCTTAAGAGCTAAGAATATAAATTGACCAATTCCTAAACTCAGTCAAGTCAGGGCATGGACCAAAAAAACAGAAGAATCTTGAGGGTGATTAAAGCCAGAATGTGGAGAGAATGCAAGAGAGTGGATAGAATAAGACAGAGGAAAATTAGACAGAGATCAATGTCATGGAAGGCAAGACAGAGGTTGTATCAGGTCAAGCCAATACAAACCAGGATACTGAGTAAAGGTTTAGAAAGGAAAAACATCACCCCATCTCAGGGGCTGCTGATAGCAGTTATTCAGAATTTAAATATTTCAGGTGAAGACAGAGACTCGGACCTTGGCAGAGATATTAAAGAAAAATGATACATAATTAAGTTGTTGCTTTTAAGTGGCTCAGTCGTGTCTGATTCTTTAGTGACTCCGTGGACTATAGCCCTCCAGGCTACCCTGTCCATGGGATTTTCCAGTCAAGAATACTGGAGTTGGTTGCCATTTCTTTTTCCAGGGGATCTTTCAAACCAGGGATTGAACCTGTGTCTCCTGCATTGGCAGGTGGATTCTTCACCACTGAGCCACCAGGGACGCCCATGTAACTAAGTAAATATATTTATACTATTGTTGATTGGGGGGAAATATTGTACATTTAACACAATGGAGATGTCTCCAAGACTTCAAAATGTTAATAAAACTCTGGTGCCTTTTAAAATAAATGGTGATTTAAAATTGAGGAAATAGAGTATTTTGAGAAATCTGAGACTCAAGATTACTGAGATCCAGCAGCATGCCTAAGGCAGAGCTGAGTCAAAAATAGCACAAGTAAAATTATCTTCACCACATCGCAGCTCCTAACATGAGCAATTTGCTTATTAATATGTATTATGGGTACTTCCCTCTCATTATCGGCTTTTACTACTGAGCACTTTTTCAGCTGGACTCCCACCCTACTCAGTGGTCTTTCTGTATTCCTCCTCTAATCAACTCACTTTGTCTCTTCACAATTTTAACACTAATATTTTCAAGCCATATACTAAAACTCAGTCCCTTCATTCTCAACAGATAACCTCACATCTGACCTCAAAAAGAAAATCCCTCCAGGCACATATTTCCCCAAATTGTCTTTCTTCTCCTGTGAGTGTCTGTGCATGCGCAAACTTACTTAACCAGCTTGCCTTCTTCCCTCGGGTCTCATGCAACAGGGCATCCTTACCATTTTATAAAATTTATCTCTGACTGTTCTCTAAGCCTCATTCTTTCAAGAATGTTCCATTTATTACTCTGCCTCTCCCGCTCTCTCTCCCCTCAATGCATAAATTATTCATGTCTCTCCCATCAGTTAAAAAAAATCTCCACTGACCCCATGTGTTGGTGATTCATCATTCGGTCCTCAAATCCAGTCTCCACCCTCATTTGCCCCAGGTTAGGCCCAGAGAGGCTGACCTCTGTAGACTCCATCACTCACACGCCTTAAAAGCTGGATTCTGATTATCTTTGTCCAATAGAAGGAGGCTCCAGCAAGACAGGAGAGTGAAGTGCTTATCTCCCTTTCACCATCCACAGCCATGGAGCTTCCCTAAACACCACTGCCTCCCTCTCTGTCAGGGCTGTGAGTACTAACAGCTTTCTGATCTATTCCTGATAGTCCCTGGGGCCTCCGTGGTAAAATCAGTCCACAGCTCCATACAGTTTCTTTATTAAACGCTATTCAGGTGAATGTTTTGTGTGATCTGTTTTCCTGCTAGGATTCTGATCAATACAGCTCATGTCCCACTCCAGCTCCTTTCTGTCTCTTCCCAGTCAGGCTTCCTGAAAGGGTGCTCTGAACTCACCACTGTTTTTCACTTATCCATCAACTCACTATGATCTTGGAAAAGGAAATGGCAACCCACTCCAGTGTTCTTGCCTGGGGAATCCCAGGGACGACGAAGCCTGGTTGGCTGCCGTCTATGGGGTCGCACAGAGTCGGACACAACTGAAGCGACTTAGCAGCAGCAGCAGCACTATGATCTAGCTTCTGCCGCCCATGAATCCACTAAATTCATCTTCCCAGTAGGGATATTTAATATCATTTATGACCTGGCTCTACCTTCCAGCTCTATTGCCCACCATCTGCCATGAGACCATATGCTCCATCCAGCAAATGACCCTAGAATTGTCTTCGGCCTCCTATAGGATTCTCTCCACCTGAAATGTCCTTCTCTGCTCAGGTATCTAGTGAACCTCTAGTCATCATGCAAGTGTCAACTCAGGAAGCTCTTCCTTCTGGGAGTCCTTCTCTCACTTACCCACCCTACATTAGCCAGGATTAAGTGGCTTAAACCCCCAGATCCTGTAAACAGCTCTTGCACTCATCATATTTATCTTGTAATCCCACCAAATGATTCTCTCTCTCAGAGCAGAATGACTCCAGAGCCCTCAGAAAACAGAGCTTATGTGGAAACACTGTACT
The DNA here is from genome assembly GCF_003369695.1 of Bos indicus x Bos taurus. Lineage (NCBI taxonomy): Eukaryota > Metazoa > Chordata > Mammalia > Artiodactyla > Bovidae > Bos > Bos indicus x Bos taurus. The sequence continues at coordinate 86,228,837 of NC_040079.1, forward strand.
GAGAAGTACAACTCCAGGGAAAGAAGAGGCAGGAAAGGAAAGTGAACATAAGAGAGAGGGTCACAAAGCTCCCTTATAAACTGGTTGCTCAGACTGGCAGAATATCTTCAGAGAGGCAGTATGAAGCTATTGGATCTCCAGCCAGTCCAGAAGCACGAAAAGAAAGAATTGATCCCCTGACTCCTTCTCTCATTGGTCAAAGTTCTGCCACATAGGATAACTCCCACCACTTGTAGGTTGCCCATATATGAGTTCCAAATGGGTCCCATTGTGTCACCTAATAAATATATATTAATTAAATTATTAGAAAAGGAAAAATTTATACCTTTGCCCAATTGATAAATCTCGATTGAGTAGTCTAAATCTCTCAATGTGTAAGACCATTAAGGCATTAATACCATAAACTGTAAAAAGTTGCAGCTAATGAGGTTAATGAGTAGAATTAACTCTTGAAGAACTAGACGGCCAGAATCCAAAGTGTTGCAAATAAGTTTGACCTTTTCTTGTGATTCCTTCTCTTTCAGAGTAAAGTTTAATACCCAAAGTGAAGATGTTTTATTTATCAATCAATGTCTGAATTAACTGGGACGGACAATATGCACGTGCAGCACTGTGTCACTCATCTGATCTACTGATTTGACAGCTTAAGAATAAGAAACGCTGCCATCTGACTGAACCTATTATTTCTAAGAGTAATATAATATTATAGAACTTGGAACAGAAAAGGGATCTTCCACTGAATCCAAATTCTCTACTACCTTAATATAGAGCAACTAATCAAATGTTCATTCTTAAAATCATAGTATCCATTCTCTGAAGAAGCAGTGTGGCTTCCAACATTACAACAGTGTTTACATGTTCCCCTCACTACTTTTATATCCCTCACTAGTATCTGGGTAAGCCCCAAATTATAGAACCTAGATAAGAGAGCAAAAAAGAAATTCCTTGACCTTTTTTTTGATGAGAAGGAAGCTAAATCATCTGTGATCAGTTATGCAGATGCATGCTCAAACTAAGCAGAAGAGGTATGTTTAACCATTAGCTATTTCAACCATAAAGCAGAAACTTTAGCCTGTGATCACACTCAGGTCTGTCAGAGTCCTTGGTAATCATGAGTGAAAATCTGGGTCCAGGCCACACTCACACCTTTTGCTTAAGCCAGACTCTGCTAGAAACTATGGCCATCTTGAAATGTCACTTAATCCATCTCTTCCCCTGCAGGAAAATGGTAACAGACTTTCCTTCCAAATTTCCAGAACCACCTTCAGAACTAGAAGAATTAAGTCTTTTCCTCCTCATTCCAGAGAGCAATGCCTGCTGCTGGGCAGTCTCCGTACCTAAAAGAGCTGGACAGGCAGTAATTCCCCAAAGGCTCATGGCTGGGTTCTTGAGAACCCAAATCTCATCACAATGAACTAAAAGGGGTATTCAACATTCTTCTCAACCATCACACCAATGAATTATATCCTGCTTTAATAACAGTGGTATAATCTTTTAATTATGGCCTATCTTTACATATATTGTTAAGCATTTGACAGAGAAATAATACTGTGGAAACCATCATCCTCTCAAAATTTAAATTTAAACATGAAGTTCTCCTTTAACATTTATATTAAAATGCTTCCACCTAAAGGTTTGCTTTGATTGCTTTTGCAATAAATTTTAAGATTTTCATTAAAAAACATCCAAAAAGAAAGGCAATGCCAAAGAATGCTCAAACTACCGCACAATTGCACTCATCTCACACGCTAGTAAAGTAATGCTCAAAATTCTCCAAGCCAGGCTTCAGCAATATGTGAACCGTGAACTTCCAGATGTTCAAGCTGGTTTTAGAAAAGGCAGAGGAACCAGAGATCAAATTGCCAACATCCGCTGGATCATGCAAAAAGCAAGAGAGTTCCAGAAAAACATCTATTTCTGCTTTATTGACTATGCCAAAGCCTTTGACTGTGTGGATCACAATAAACTGTGGAAAATTCTTCAAGAGATGGGAATACCAGACCACCTGACCTGCCTCTTGAGAAATTTGTACACAGGTCAGGAAGCAACAGTTACAACTGGACATGGAACAACAGACTGGTTCCAAATAGGAAAAGGAGTACATCAAGGCTGTATATTGTCATCCTGCTTATTTAACTTATATGCAGAGTACATCATGAGAAACGCTGGTCTGGAAGAAACACAAGCTGGAATCAAGATTGCTGGGAAAAATATCAGTAACCTCAGATATGCAGATGACACCATCCTTATGGCAGAAAGTGAAGAGGAACTCAAAAGCCTCTTGATGAAAGTAAAAGTGGAGAGTGAAAAAGTTGGCTTAAAGCTCAACATTCAGAAAACGAAGATCATGGCATCCGGTCCCACCACTTCATGGGAAATAGATGGGGAAACAGTGGAAACAGTGTCAGACTTTATTTTGGGGGGCTCCAAAATCACTGCAGATGGTGACTGCAGCCATGAAATTAAAAGACACTTACTCCTTGGAAGGAAAGTTATGACCAACCTAGATAGCATATTCAAAAGCAGAGACATTACTTTGCCAACAAAGGTCTGGCTAGTCAAGGCTATGGTTTTTCCTGTGGTCATGTGTGGATGTGAGAGTTGGACTGTGAAGAAGGCTGAGTGCCGAAGAATTGATGCTTTTGAACTGTGGTGTTGGAGAAGACTCTTGAGAGTCCCTTGGACTGCAAGGAGATCCAACCAGTCCATTCTGAAGGAGATCAGCCCTGGGATTTCTTTGGAAGGAATGATGCTAAAGCTGAAACTCTAGTACTTTGGCCACCTCATGCGAAGAGTTGACTCATTGGAAAAGACTCTGATGCTGGGAGGGATTGGGGGCAGGAGAAGAAGGGGACGACAGAGGATGAAATGGCTGGATGGCATCACTGACTCGATGGACATGAGTCTCAGTGAACTCCGGGAGTTGGTGTTAGACAGGGAGGCCTGGTGTGTTGCAATTCATGGGGTCGCAAAAAGTTGGACATGACTGAGCGACTGATCTGATCTTATTTACAACTATGTGCTTGGCTACAATAATTTATCTTTCTACCAAGAGGCAGAATTACGTAGTTGGTAAAAGTTCAGGACCCTGAAACTAGACAGTTTGATTACTGGAGAGTTTGCTTAACTTCTTGTCATCTGTGAAGTACGGGTCACAGTTGTACCTTCTTCACAGAATCGTTGTGAAAATTAAGTGAGATGATAAATTATTTAGGATACGTCTTGGTCATAGTAACCACTATGGAAGTATTGCTACAGTAACCACTATTGGTAGTAGTACTACAGAAACAGTTTAAGCATGGTTTTCAAAAAGCACGTCTGCCTCAAAATCATGATAACATATTCTTGCTGCACGTCTGTGTTTGCATTATGTCCCTTGCTCTAAAGAATATAACCAACCCAAGAGATGATGGCATCTCTCTTTTTATAAATCTTAGAGTCTATCATTGAGCTTAAAACTGCACACAAATTGAGCCACAGTACCTGTTGGGTTACATGAAACAATGAACTAAAATATTCCCCACTTATACAAAAACAAAATTCTCTTCGCCTACATGAGTAAATTTACTTTTCTCTGGTGCAAACTGACAATTTAAGTGAAAAAATGAACCAATTTAACACAGAGTATTATAAAACCACAAATAATTATATATTAAAATTACAAAGCCCTTGATAATACTGAGATGTTCTCGTGCAATTAAAACAAACTGAATACATGAAGGCGAACCAATCACCTAGTTTTGTCAGAGTTTCATAATTTGTGAAACAGCAGATTGTAGATATTTTTTTAATGTGCAATTTTAATCAATTTTGGCTTTGTTTCCTTTTTAAATAATGCAGGCTATATGTCTGGGGTCCAAATATCTTTCTGTTTAGCCATAATGAAGAGAGTAAAACAGCACATACAAACACATGCCTATTTTGAGATGGGAGATTTCTCACATGGTAGCTTTTGGCTACCTTGGCTCTCAATTCCAAAGAGTTTGAGGCAGACGGGCTGTGAGCCAGCATGATGCACAATCAGGTTCAGTGGGCTACGGGCTGCTATTTTTTTTTCCCCAAAGTCTTTGGAACAACTGCAAATGTAAACAAGCACATTCAGTTCAGTTCAGTTCAGTCCAGTCGCTCAGTCGTGTCCAACTCTTTGCGACCCCATGAATCGCAGCACGCCAGGCCTCCCTGTCCATCACCAACTCCCGGAGTTCACTCAGACTCACATCCATCGAGTCGGTGATGCCATCCAGCCATCTCATCCTCTGTCATCCCCTTCTCCTCCTGCCCCCAATCCCTCCCAGCATCAGAGTCTTTTCCAATGAGTCAACTCTTTGCATGAGGTGGCCAAAGTACTGGAGTTTCAGCTTTAGCATCATTCCTTCCAAAGAACACCCAGAACTGACCTCCTTATGTATCCTAAACAAGCACATTAGGATACATAATTTAAAAGCAACATTTGATGGGATGGGGAGGGAGGTGAGAGGGGGTTTCAGGATAGGGAACACATGTACATCCATGGCTGATTCATGTCTTGTATAGCAAAAACCACTATAACATTGTAAAGTAATTAGCCTCCAATTAAAATATATTAATTTAAAAAAATAAAAGCAACATTTGCACATATTTTTGTCTTTTATATTTAAAGAAAACAAATGGCCATGCCATTGCCAATGTTACTACCATGTAGGCAGAAGTGACTGAAAAGAAATTTCTGAGGCAGAGTTGATTTTGTTTCTAACTCACCTTCTATCCCCATATGCAGCTCTGAGCACCATTCTGATGCTTACTCTTTGTATGCTAGGCTTCAAATTTGAAGTGGAATGCCCTGAGTTCTATTCTCTAAACTGAGATTCCAAGGAACAGAAATTTACAAATTTTAAATATAAAGAAAATAGTACCTCCTTATTACTGTAAATAAGACAATAAGCTCTCCAAACCTTGATTTTACCTTGGATAAAATTAAAAGAGAAAATATAGTCAAAATATTATTTTAAGAGATGACACAAAAAGAAAGAATCTTGCAAATCCCTTAGTTCTTTAAGGTTTCAACTATTGAGCTAGCTGTTATTCTTCTCAGGAGACTAAAAAAAAAAGTCTAGAAATTATTTATTTTCTCTAGACCACTAAGGCACACTGAACAGCAAAGTTAAAGAACTAGCTAAGTGAGTTAAAGGTCTTATTTCAATTTAAACCTATATAGTCTGTGACCTTTATCATAAAATAATCCTTTCTTCAGTGCTTACAGAAAAGAAATAAGGCCCCCAGCTGCTAACTACAAAAAATTAATATAATCTCCCAGAAATATAACCTTTAACTATACAGAATGTTATAGCCAGAAAGCTTGGAAACCCTCTGTCAAAGGAAACAATGCTTGCTGCCTTCATCTATAGGATATAGTCACCATTACAAAATGGAATTTATTCACCTGAGCTGTAATGAACTCACCAGCATTGTGTGATCCATATATGTAATCACAGACTTATTTATGAATGTATCACATTTAGATCTGCCATATATCATAATAGAAGGTAAGATGATGATGAAGCACTAATGGAAGTCCCAAGGACTGCAAAGTGCCCACACACAGCTGGTACAGAGCAAACTCGAGGCAAGTGACAGTATCTGGTGACTGAAAGCAATGATGATTCCTTTCATATGTAAGAAACAAGGGGTCTCTGCTATTAAATACCTATATTATTGACTAGCTGGTCAGTGACAGAACCAGGGCAAACTATCCAAGGCATCATGTTCCCAGTCTGATGTTTTATCTAGTTCACCACACAGCCTCTCTTTCCAGGAAAAGAGCTTCTCACCTCTAAACTTCCTTATTACTTAGTGAGTATCATCACATGTGTGGTCAATGAGAAAATTTTACAGGTTTCTCTCAAAACACATGCATGATGTTCCTGATTATAAATGTAATTACAAAATTATCCTTGACAGTTGGGAAAATGTGCCCCAACTCTGCTATGCCAGGGTTTGTTCTCTTAGGGAAAAGGAAGTAAAAAGCAAGCAGTTCAGAGCATGTTTGGAGGTTCCATAAAGTCAGGAGGCTCCTCCTGTGTTTCTACTTCATCCCTCTGACTTTCAGCCTCAATGCCACCTCATGATCCAAGATGGTTGCTGAAGCTCCTGCCATTCTACTCACGTGACAGTCAGCAAGGCAAAAAGAACTGAAGAGAAAGAGGAGAGAACGTGTGCCCTCCTCTTTTTAAAAAGCCTTCCGAAAAATCTCATCTGACACAACTGTTTATATCTCATTCGCCAAAACTTAGTCCATGGCCACAAGCTGCAAAGAAGCCTGGGAAAGTGTCTTAACTAACCATGCTGCCCAGGTTTCTATCATTAAAGAAGAGGAGATAATAAATATTGGACGGGTACTACTTACAATGTGTAAATAAAAAATGAGTCATCAACGAAGGAAAACAAATTATTGCTACAACAGAAAGCTGACTAAAAATATATAGTTACTAATGAAAGATATTTATAAAACCTAGTGTTTCTAGATTTAGTCCAAGAAGCTCCAACCAGGATGAAATTTTTTTTAAATGGAAATTTACCATAAAGCTTATCCTAAAGAAATCAGACCCACATTATTTTCTTAGTTAAATTCATGTGGAAAAATTAGGAGAAGCAATTTCAACTGAGCCCTAATAAAATTTCTTTGTCTCTCTCAGCACAGACAGTCTTATTACATTAAGTGAAAAAGCAAAATTCTTTTCATTTATGCTGTTATGGGAACAGAACTTTATCATTCTAGTGTCGAAACTTGTCTAATGTCTTCACTGATGTTCTGATTTGAAAACACCAACTGAAATCCTTTTTTATACAACTTTTAAGGACTACTTCCCATGTTCAGCAATTATAAAACATTGACCACATTCCCCATGTTGGACACTACACTCTTGTAGCCTATCTTACACCCAGCAGTTTGTACCTCCCACTTCCCAACCCCTATATTGTCCCGCTTCCACCTGCACCCTGGACCCCCTTAATCGTTTGTCTGCTCTCTATATCTGGAAGTCTGCTATTTTTATATTCACTAGTTTGTCTATTTTTTAGGTTCCACATATAAGAAATATATTTCTCTACCTGAAATCTTTATAATCAAAGAATGTTATGACCCCTATCATGTTAAAAATGCTACAACTGTAAAATATGCAGAGACTCCCTAAGAACAGAACTGAAATCCTATGAAATAAATGAAGAACTCAGAACCTGAGATCACTTCAACCATCACACAGTAATCCCCTCCCATGGAATAAGCCCTGGAAACATAACACTGAATGAGACATGGCCATTCCTCTAGAACAAACAGATGAATTCAAGAAATGATGAGTTATGTCAATAAAATACCATAACTTCTGTGTGTAGAACCTCAAAAGAGAGAAGGAAATCATCTATTTTGGGGATGAAAATGAGAGAAAGTCTATAAATATTTGGGAGACAGCTAATAAGTTCTAAAAATGAGTGAAAGTGAAAGTGCTAGTTGCTCAATCGTGTCTGACTCTGCGACCCCATGGTCTGTAGCCCACCAGGTTTCTCTGTACATGGAATTCTCCAGGCAAGAATACTGGAGAGGGTTGCCATTCCCTTCTCCAGGGAATCTTCCAGACCCAGGGATCAAACCTGGGTCTCCTGCAGAGCAGGCAGATTCTTCAACATCTGAGTCACCAAGGAAGTCCTAATAAATCTCTTAATTTAATAACTGTATTTTTGTTTAAATTAGGAGGGTGTGGTGGCTGCATGGCACAGGAGTGGCTGAGAGGAGCTACCTCACGTCCAAGGTCAGGAGCAGTGGCTGTGAGAAGATACCCCACGTCCAAGGTAAGAGAAACCCAAGTAAGACAGTAGGTGCTGAGAGAGGGCATTAAAGGGCAGACAGACTGAAATCACAATCACAGAAAACTAGCCAATCTGATCACATGGACCACAGCCTTGTCTAACTCAATGAAACTAAGCCATGCCATGTGGGGCCACCCAAGACAGAGGGGTCATGGTGGAGAGGTCTGACAGAATGTGGTCCACTGGAGAAGGGAATGGCAAACCACTTCAGTATTCTTGCCTTGAGAACCCCATGAACAGTATGAAAAGGCAAAAAGATAGGACACTGAAAGATAAACTCCCCAGAGTGGTAGGTGCCCAATATGCTATTAGAGATCAGTGGAGAAATAACTCCAGAAAGAATGAAGGGCTGGAGCCAAAGCAAAAACAACACCCAACTGTGGATGTGAATGGTGATAGAAGCAAGGTCCCATGCTGTAAAGAGCAATATTGCATAGGAACCTGAAAAGTTAGGTCCATGAATTGAGGCAAATTGGAAGTGGTCAAACAGGAGATGGCAAGAGTGAATGTCAGCATTCTAGGAATCTGCAAACTAAAAGAGACTGGAATGGGAGAATTTAACTCATATGACCATAATATCCACTACTGTGGGCAAGAATCCCATAGAAGAAATGGACTAGCCATCAGCAATTATAGTCAAAAAAACAGTCCGAAATGCAATACTTGGATTCAATCTCCGAAATGACAGAATGATCTCTGTTCATTTCCAAAGCAAACCATTCAATATCACGGTAATCCAAGTCTATGCCCCAATCAGTAACGCTGAAGAAACTGAAGTTGAACAGTTCTATGAAGACATACAAGACCTTTTAGAACTAACACCCAAAAAAGATGTCCTTTTCATTACAGGGGACTGGAATGAAAAAGTGGGAAGTCAAGAACCACCTGGAGACACAGGCAAATTTGGCCTTGGAGTACAGAATGAATCAGTGCAAAGGCTAATAGAGTTTTGCCAAGAGAACACACTGGTCGTGGCAAACACCCTCTTCCAACAACACAAGAGAAGACTCTACACATGGACATCACCAGACTGCCAACACCGAAATCAGACTGACTATATTCTTCGCAGCCAAAGATGGAGAAGCTCTATACAGTCAGCAAAAACAAGACCAGGAGCTGACTGTGGCTCAGATCATGAATTCCTTATTGCCAGATTCAGACTTAAACTGAAGAAAGTGGGGAAAACCACTAGACCATTCAGGTATGACCTAAATCAAATCACTTATGATTAAACAGTGGAAGTGAGAAATAGATTTAAGGGACTAGATCTGATAGACAGAGTGCCTGATGAACTATGGACGGAGGTTCGTGACATTGTACAGAAGGCAGGGATCAAGACCATCCCCAAGAAAAAGAAGTGCAAAAAAGCAAAATGGCTATCTGAGGAGAACTTACTAATAGCTGTGAAAAGAAGAGAAGTGAAAAGTAAAGGAGAAAAGGAAAGATATAAGCATCTGAATGCAGAGTTCCAAAGACTTGCAAGGAGAGATAAGAAAGTATTCCACAGTGATCATTGCAAAGAAATAGAGGAAAACAACAGAATTGGAAAGACTAGAGATCTCTTCAAGAAAATTAGAGATACCAAGGGAACAATTTCATGCAAAGATGGGCTCAATAAAGGACAGAAATGGTATGGACCTAACAGAAGCAGAAGATATTAAGAAGAGGTGACAAAAATACACAGAAGAACTGTACAAAAGAGATCTTCACGACCCAGATAGTCACGATGGCATGATCACTGACCTAGAGCCAGACATCCTGGAATGTGGAGTCAAGTGGGCCTTAGGAAGCATCACTACGAACACAGCTAGTGGAGGTGATGGAATTCCAGTTGAGTTTTTTCAAATCCTAAATGATGATGCTGTGAAAGTGTTGCACCCAAGATGCCAGCAAATTTGGAAAACTCAGCAGTGGCCACAGGACTGGAAAAGCTCCATTTTCACTCCAGTCCCAAAGAAAGGCAATGCCAAAGAATGCTCAAACTACCTCACAATTGCACTCATCTCACACGCTACCAAAGTAATGCTCAAAATTCTCCAAGCCAGGCTTCAGCAATACATGAACCGTGAACTTCCAGATGTTCAAGCTGGTATTAGAAAAGGCAGAGGAACCAGAGATCAAATTGCCAACATCCTCTGGATCATGGGAAAAGCAAGTGAGTTCCAGAAAAACATCTATTTCTGCTTTATTGACTATGCCAAAGCTTTTGACTGTGTGGATCACAATAAACTGTGGAAAATTCTTCAAGAGATGGGAATACCAGACCACCTGACCTACCTCTTGAGAAATCTGTATGCAGGTAAGGAAGCAACAGTTAGAACAGGATGTGAAACAACAGACTGGTTCCAAATAGGAAAAGGAGTATGTCAAAGCTGTATATTACCACCCTGCTTATTTAACTTATATGCAGAGTACATTATGAGAATCACTGGGCTAGAAGAAGCAAAAGCTGGAATCAAGATTGCCGGGAGAAATATCAATAACCTCAGATATGCAGATGACATCACCCTTACGGCAGAAAATGAAGAAGAACTAAAGAGCCTCTTGATGAAAGTGAAAGAGGAGAGTGAAAAAGTTGGCTTAAAAAGTCGGCTCAACATTCAGAAAACTAAGATCATGTCATCTGGTCCCATCACTTCATGGTAGATAGATGGGGAAACAGTGGAAACAGTGTCAGACTTTATTTTTTCAGGCTCCAAAATCACTGCAGATGGTGACTGCAGCCATGAAACTAAAAGACACTTACTCCTTGGAAGGAAAGTTATGACCACCCTCAAAAGCAGAGACATTACCTTGTCAACAAAGGTCCGTCTAGTCAAGGCTATGGTTTTTCCTTGTATGTAGTGGTCATGTATGGATGTGAGAGTTGGACTGTGAAGAAAACTGAGCACCAAAGAATTGATGCTTTTGAACTGTGGTGTTGGAGAAGACTCTTGAGAGTCCCTTGGACTGCAAGGAGATCCAACCAGTCAATCCTAAAGGAGATCACTCCTGGGTATTCATTGGAAGAACTGATGTTGAAGCTAAAACTCCAATACTTTGGCCACCTGATGCGAAGAGCTGACTCATTTGAAAAGACCCTGACGCTGGGAAAGATTAAGGGCAGGAGGAGAAGGTGATGACAGAGGATGAGATGGCTGGATGGCCTCACTGACTCAATAGGCATGAGTTTGGGTAAACTCCGGGAGTTGGTGATGGACAGGGAGGCCTCTCGTGCTGCACAGTTCATGGGGTCGCAAAGAGTCGGACATGACTGAGTGACTGAACTGAATTGAGGAGTATACTATGATCTCATTTTCTTTTATGAGTCATTCTTATTTACAAAAGCAATCATGGATTTCAAATTGTTATACTGTCCAAACCACTTGCCCTTCACTTTAACTGCTCCATAATCTAGTGCTCAATATTGCTGATGATGTGTAGGTGTGCTCAGTCGTGTCCAGCTCTTTGTGACTTCCTGGATTTTAGCCCACTAAGCTCCTCTGTCCATGGAATTTTCCAGGCAAGAATAGTGGAGTGGGTTGCCTTTTCTTCTCCAGAGGATCTTCCTGACCCAGGGATCAAACCTGCATCTCTTCTGTCTCCTGCATGGCAGGCAGATTCCTTACCACTGCGCCATCTGGAAGCACATTGTCACATTAACACCATGCCACCAAAATTAGTCTAATCATAGTACCTCTAAAGGTACTATGTGCTCATCTGCCCCCTCTATTATGACTTCACCTCACATATAATGCCTCATGTGCACACATGCACACACATACTCTACTCGGCTAAATTCTTCTCTTCTTACAAACCCACTTAACACTCTTCTCAATGAAATGTATTCCAAATCAAAATCTCTCTTTGATCTACTTTAGCTGTTTCACCTGCACTATTAATATGATCCCTCAGATTTCCTTTCTTATTACAAATCTTAGATTCCTGGCCAAATTTTAGTCTCTTGTGAATGTAGGAATTAAGTCTTATATCTCTTTATATTATCTGACTCTAGAATAATACAAATGTTCAGCAGATTCTGAATTCATAGTATTGGCAGTTTTTCAATCATATCCCTTTACTCTAAACACAGAAGGAAGGGTGGAAGAATAACCTTAGAAAGGAGACGCCCTTGGGAACTGGGGAAACCACATTAGACTTCTCCTTCTTCCAAACACGCAGAGAGCTGCAGTGATAAGCATGAAACATTCTCTTGACTTCAGAGGTATAACGATGAGTAAATTGAAGTCATTTATCAGGTGTTTTGAAATTCCAAGATAAAAGCTGTCAAATTAATATAAGGTCCTCATCAATCATCTTACATGCTTAAATGATGTAGCAAAGCAGCAATAAAATGCACATCATTGAGAAACAGCTCCACTAACACATATATTTTTTAATAACTGAACTGGTCGAGCAATTCCTATCTAAAATATGACATGTTTAGGGCCTCCCAATACTTTACAACACAAAAGCCATTTATAAGGAATTTTCCAATCACTGAACTTGGGTAATGGGAGTGGTGGGGACGGAAGGGTACAGGGTGCAAGGCAGTTTCAATGGTAATACAGAAAAAAATGTTTTTAAAAAACCTATCGGGGTCTCAGAAATTGAATGGGAGAATGGTGATAAGAAAAAGTTGACTTTTCAGCTGGTACTTAAAAAAAAAAAAGAAATCTAAGTCTTATAGACATACTTTAGCATTCACCCATAAACCAATGCCTCCATAACCCACAGTAAAAGAGACAGAGATACATTTCCTGCCCCCACTTTATTACTCATTCATTCATCTCAACATGTTAAGTACTAATATATCTATTATAATACCCTGGACTACAAGTAAACACCTTTTCAAACTAGTTTTAACGGGAAAGCTGAATTTTGTGATATAACATGAAGTCACCAAGATGTGAGACTTTCTAAAGTTGACTTCAGTGGCCTAAGGATGTCCTGAAAGATTCAGGTTTGAACTGCAGTTGGCCCTTGAACAATGTAGGGGTCAGGGGTGCTGACCCCCAATGTGGTTGAAAATCACTGTATAACTTTTGATTCCCCAAACACTTAACTACTACTAATAGCCTACTGCTAACTGGAAGCCTTACCAATAACACAAACAATCTATTAACACATTAACATATACTTGGTATATGTACTCTTACAATAAATGTATTTTTACAATAAATTCTTGCAATAAAGTAGGCTACAGAAAAGACACTGTTATTAAGAAAATTATAAGAAAGAAGAATACTATACTGTACTTATTAATACATTTTCTGTTACACTGTTTACAAGATGAATTATCTTCAGCACCTACATCAATATTGTCTTATATGATACAAAACACTGTAGGTCTTATCCTATTACTAACACTGCTGCTGTTGCTGCTAAGTCACTTCAGTCGTGTCTGACTCTGTGCGACCCCATAGACAGGAGCCCACCAGGCTCCCCCGTCCCTGGGATTCTCCAGGCAAGAACACTGGAGTGGGTTGCCATGTCCTTCTCCAACGCATGAAAGTGAAAAGTGAAAATGAAGTCATTCAGTCATGTCCAACTCTTTGCGACCCCATGGACTGTAGCCTACCAGGCTCCTCCGTCCATGGGATTTTCCAGGCAAGAGTACTGGAGTGGGTTGCCATTTCCTGCTCCAATTACTAACACTAGACATCAAAAATGTAAAATGTAAAAAAATTCACATTTCTGTACAATAATAGTGATTCATACATTGATTATGAAGATGCAACATATGATTACTTTATAGTAGCCTAGTAGGATCAGTAGAATCACTTTGAGGAAGCCTAGCCTATACCTAATGAATGAATCATTGTAAAACTTTTATGGTATAGAGTATTACAGCCATACTCATAATACAGTGTTAGAAACAGTGTTACTTTTTTAAACGCACTTACCTGTGAAAATAGACTGATATATATTTCCTCCAATTACGAGAGAGAGGCATCCTATATGGATTATAATTCTTTAAAGGAGAAGGCAATGGGACCCCACTCCAGTACTCTTGCCTGGAAAATCCCATGGATGGAGGACCCTGGTAGGCTGCAGTCCATGGGGTCGCTAAGAGTCAGATACGACTGAGCAGCTTCACTTTCACTTTTTCACTTTCATACATTGGAGAAGGACATGGCAACCCACTCCAGTGTTCTTGCCTGGAGAATCTCGGGGCAGGAGAGCTTGGTGGGCTGACATCTATGGGGTCACACAGAATCGGACACGACTGAAGTGACTTAGCAGTAGCAGCAGTAGTAAAGCTAAGTTATAAAATAGTAAGAAATACACTACTAATTTTACATTAAATATCATTCACTTTATGCCTACCTAAGGATAGGCTGGTATCTGTATATACTTTATGCATTCATGACATACCTACATTTTTCTTAATTTTTTCATTATTTCTAAGCTATGTAATTCATCTGTCAGGTTTTTCTTTCAAATGATCACAAGCCTCAAAAAAGATTTCCATATATTTATTGAAAAAATCTGCATATAAGTGGATGCTGAAGAAGCTGAAGTTGAATGGTTCTATGAAGACCTACAAGATCTTTTAGAATTAACACCCAAAAAAGATGTATTTTTCATTATAGGGGACTGGTATGCAAAAGTAGGAAGTCAAGAACCAGCTGGAGTAACAGGCAAATTTGGCCTTGGAATACGGAATGAAGCAGGGCAAAGGCTAATAGAGTTTTGCCAAGAGAATGCACTCGTCATAGCAAACACCCTCTTCCAACAACACAAGAGAAGACTCTACACATGGACATCACCAGACGGCCAACACCGAAATCAGATTGATTATATTCTTTGCAGCCAAAGATGGAGAAGTTCTATAGAGTAAGCAAAAACAAGACCGGGAGCTGACTGGCTCAGATCATGAACTCCTTATTGCCAAATTCAGACTTAAACGGAAGAAAGTGGGGAAAATCACTAGACCATTCAGGTATGACCTAAATCAAATCCCTTATGATTATACAGTGGAAGTGAGAAATAGATTTAAGGGACTAGATCTGAGAGACAGAGTGCCTGATGAACTATGGATGGAGGTTTGTGACATTGTACAGGAGACAGGGATCAAGACCATCCCCATGGAAAAGAAATGCAAAAAACAAAATGGCTGTCTGGGGAGGCCTTACAAATAGCTGTGAAAAGAAGAGAAGTGAAAAGTAAAGGAGAAAAGGAAAGATATAAGCATCTGAATGCAGAGTTCCAAGAATAGCAAGAAGAAATAAGAAAGCCTTCCTAAGCAATCAATGCAAAGAAATAGAGGAAAACAACAGAATGGGAAAAACTAGAGATCTCTTCATGAAAATTAGAGATAGCAAGGGAACATTTCATGCAGAGATGGGCTCGATAAAGGACAGAAATGGTATGGACCTTACAGAAGCAGAAGATATTAAGAAGAGGTGGCAAGAATACACAGAAGAACTGTACAAAAGAGATCTTCACGACCCAGATAATCACGATGGTGTGATCACTGACCTAGAGCCAGACATCCTGGAACGTGAAGTCAAGTGGGCCTTAGGAAGCATCACTACGAACAAAGCTAGTGGAGATGATGGAATTCCAGTGGAGCTATTTCAAATCCTGTAAGATGATACTGTGAAAGTGTTGCACTCAATATGCCAGCAAATTTGGAAAACTCAGCAGTGGCCACAGGACTGGAAAAGGTCAGTTTTCATTCCAATCCCAAAGAAAGGCAATGTCAAAGAATGCTCTAACTACCGCACAATTGCACTCATCTCACACCCTAGTAAAGTAATGCTCAAAATTCTCCAAGCTAAGCTTCAGCAATATGTGAACCATGAACTTCCAGATGTTCAATCTGGTTTTAGAAAAGGCAGAGGAACCAGAGATCAAATTGCCAACATCCGCTGGATCATGGAAAAAGCAAGAGAGTTCCAGAAAAACATCTATTTCTGCTTTATTGACTATGCCAAAGCTTTTGACTGTGTGGATCACAATAAACTGTGGAAAATTCTTCAAGAGATGGGAATACCAGACCACCTGACATGGAACAACAGACTGGTTCCAAATAGGAAAAGGAGTACGTCAAGGCTGTATTTTATCACCCTGCTTATTTAACTTATATGCAGAGTACATCATGAGAAATGCTGGGCTGGAAGAAGCACAAGCTGGAATCAAGATTGCCCAGAGAAATATCAATAATCTCAGATATGCAGATGACAACACCCTTATGGCAGAAAGTGAAGAGGAACTAAAAAGCCTCTTGATGAAAGTGAAAGAGGAGAGTTAAAAAGTTGGCTTAAAGCTCAACATTCAGAAAACGAAGATCATGGCATCTGGTCCCATCACTTCATGGCAAATAGATGGGGAAACAGTGCAAACAGTGTCAGACTTTATTTTGGGGGGCTCCAAAATCCCTGCAGATGGTGACTGCAGCCATGAAATTAAAAGATGCTTACTCCTTGGAAGAAAAGTTATGACCGACCTACAAAGCATATTCAAAAGCAGAAACATTACTTTGCCAACAAGGGTCCGTCTAGTCAAGGCTATGGTTTTTCCAGTGGTCATGTATGGATGTGAGAATCAGACTGTAAAGAAAGCTGAGTGCCGAAGAATTGATGTTTTTGAACTGTGGTGTTGGAGAAGACTCTTGAGAGTCCCTTGGACTGCAAGGAGATCCAACCAGTCCATCCTAAAGGAGATCAGTCCTGGGTGTTCATTGGAAGGACTGATGCTAAAGCTGAAACTCCAGTACTTCACATGAGTTTCAACCTCATGCAAAGAGTTGACTCATTGGAAAAGACCCTGATGCTGGGAGGGATTGGGGGCAGGAGGAGAAGGGGACGACAGAGGATGAGATGGCTGGATGGCATCACTGACTCGATGGACATGAGTTTGAGTGAACTCCAGGAGTTGGTGATGGACAGGGAGGCCTGGCGTGCTGTGATTCATGGGGTCACAAAGAGTCGGATATGACTGAGTGACTGAACTGAACTGAAAGTGAACCTGTGCAATTCAAACCCATGTTGTTTGCAGGTTAACTGTATTTTTCCTTTCTATTAGGGTTGGCTTCATTCTTAATGTGGTCACAAGATGGTTATAGTAGTCCCAGCTAACACCTTCACAAAACGCAATATCCAGAAACAGAATAAATAATCATGTCTGTCAGTTTTTCTGTCTATTGTTAAGGATATTTTCCCTCATCTCACAGGCCAGGACAGGATCACATGTCCACTTTTAACCTCTAGCAAGGGAAAGATCTTGACAATTGGTTCAGACCATTCATCAGAAAACTATTCAACTGCCACTGTAGCAGGAATAGACAACACATAAATGAGTAAAAGTTGTGTTCCAACCATACTGACAGAAACTGGTGGAGGCCTGGATTTGGATTCATATAATTGACTGACTCCTAGTTTGTACTAACAGAAAGCATTCCTGGAGTTGTATACATAGTTATTTACCCAGAAGCACATGGTAGACTTATAAACAAAACCAAGGTGGAAGGAAGGAAGATGAAAGTGAGCAAGAGTGGAGCAACCAACTGGGCTACCACAACCCACTTTGTGTTCCGTCCCAAGGCCAGGCTGCCTGTTATCCTTTTGTGATTTCTTCCCTTTTCTCAAGCGCATAATAGAGTCGTAAAGTGATTTTCCTCCCAGAACTGGGAATGGGGTCAAGGGAACGAGCATAAAATAAAGTCAAGATTAAAGAATGTATCTAGTAAATAAAGCCCAAAGACAGGAGAGGAGTCATTAAAAGAAACTTTCCTGGGGAGTCAACTGTTGTGGATTAATACAGAGCAATTCTATCAGTTAGATTCCCTAAGTTACAGAAGAAGACATAAGCAACATGGTCACAATGATATTGTAGGGAAACCAGGCTATGTATATTCCTGAGCCAAAACTTTAATTGCAATGAAACCCACCACTGAGCTAAATGCAAGAGAAGTGAAGAATAAGACAGACAGGATTCTCACCTTTGGGAAACATGTTCTAGTTAGACAAATTAACAACTAAAGTAACAGATTATTAAATTTATGATAAAAGTTGGAAATACTCACAGAAGGGTCAGCCTTTTTGTTCTATGCAGACTTTCCACTGACTTGATATGGGCCACTCAATGAGAGGGAAATTTGCTTTACTTTCTCTACTGATTCATATGTTAATTTCATCCATAAACACTCTCACAGACACTCCCAGAATAACATCTGGCCAAAAGTCTGGGCACTCCCTAACCCAGTTATATTAACCATCACATTGTTCTACTTTCTCCTAGTTATATATTCTGAATGTAGTATAGACCAGGCCCTGAGAACAGCTCAGAAGTTTTGGCTGACCATTTCCTGAAACAATTTTAAGTATGATACTGCTATGCTTAGTCACTCAGTCTTGTCTGACTCTGCAACCCCATGGACTGTAGCCCACCAGGCTCCTGTGTCCATGGGGATTCTCCAGGGGATCTTCCCAACCCAGGGATCAAACCCAGGTCTCCCGCACTGCAGGCAGATTTTTTACCGATTGAGCCACCAAGGAAGCTCAAGAATACTGGAGTGAGTAGCCTATCCCTTCTCCAGGGGATTTTCTCAACCCAGGAATGGAACCGGGGTCTCATGCATTGCAGGCGAATTCTTTACCAGCTGAGCTACCAAGGAGGCCCCAAGTATATTAACCACATTCATATTCAAGCAAATTCACAAATTTAGCTCTTTCAGCATTTACATTTTATATATTTCAACCTTTACTTTTATACATTTCAGCATTTACATTTATATACTTTACAATTTTCTCTCTCTGAGCTTGGAACTAGTTTTTTCAAGGATGACCTATTCCTACAACTGAATCAATACACAAAAGGGAAAAAACAAAACTTAGATTTTTCTCCATACCCCATGCTTTCCATGGGTATTTAAGCTTTAGAATAAAGCATGTAGAGGGGAGGATACTGGATAAATTTTTCAAAAAGTCTGGCCCAATGAAAGGAGCTAGAAAGTAACCTAAATATGCTGTTTTCCTGAGTAGGTGGTATTCATATATAAATTTAAATGAAGGCAGATGACTATCACAAAAAGAAGCCAGGGGAGTACTACAGGGATTTATCATATTGCTTCCCTGGTGGCTCAGATGGTAAAGCAACTGCCTGCAACTTGGTAGACCCGGGTTCAATCACTGGGTCAGGAAGATCCCCTGGAGAAAGAAATGGCAATCCACTCCAGTACTGCTGCCTGGAAAACTCCATGGACAGAGGAGCCTGGTGAGCTACAGTCCATTGGGTCGCAAAGAATTGGACACGACTAAGCGAGTTCACTTTCACTTTTGACTACAACTAAGAAAGAAGAGATGAGAAGTTGCCAGTCCCCTTCTGCTATTCCGCTATCTCCCACAAGAACTGCCGGACAAATGATTCCAGGAATGATCTGAATTTTCAGGATTAAAAATTCCAACCTTACTTATCTACCTATTTCTCCATACATTTAGAAAATTTAGGCAGAAGTAGTTCAACTGGCAGAGAAGGCAATGGCACCCCATTCCAGTACTCTTGCCTGGAAAATCCCATGGATGGATGAGCTTGGTAAGCTGCAGTCCATGGGGTCGCTAAGAGTTGGACACAACTGAGCTACTTCACTTTCACTTTTCACTTTGATGCATTGGAGAAGGAAATGGCAACCCACTCCAATGTTCTTGCCTGGAGAATCCCAGGGATGGGGGAGCCTGGTGGGCTGCCGTCTATGGGGTCGCACAGAGTCGGACACGACTGAAGCGACTTAGCAGCAGCAGCAATTCAACTGAAATGAGAAGACACGGAATCATCAACAACGCCCTCACTTAACAGCCTGTGAAGCTGGTGGGCTTTTGTAACAAGTCAAGAAATTCAGATCTCTTCAAGACTGATCACAATCCTTGATCTGAAGAAGTATCATGAGTGTCCCTTCTGACCAAGGTCACTTGCCCTAGCATATCTGTGGGTTCCTTCTGGATCACACGTGGACCCAAATCCCCAATAAGTCATAGAAGGAGCTCTCAGTCACATGTTCATCCAGTCAGTTACACCACACAAACTGATTTTCTCTAGACATCCTCACCTAGTTATACAGTTTGGGTATCTGAACACTGAATCGCTGTTATGGAAAAGCCTGTAGTATGGATTTATTTGGAATCACATGGTATGTGATTAACATCTCCTAGCAAATCAGAGAGTGGCTAGACCCACTATCTAAGAGCTGACAATTAAACAGCCCTACGCAAGGGTAGACAAACAAAAGACTATAATGGAAGGTCTGAAGAAGCACAAGCTGGAATCAAGATTGCTGGGAGAAATATCAATAACCTCAGATATGCAGATGACACCACCCTTATGGCAGAAAGTGAAGAGGAACTAAAAAGCCTCTTGATGAAAGTGAAAGACGAGAGTGAAAAAGTTGGCTTAAAGCTCAACATTCAGAAAATGAAGATCATGGCATCTGGTCCCATCACTTCATGGCAAATAGATGGGGAAACTGTGCAAACAGTGGCTGACTTTATTTTGGGGGGCTCCAAAATCACTGCAGATGGTGACTGCAGCCATGAAATTAAAAGACACTTACTCCTTGGAAGAAAAGTTATGACCAACCTAGATAGCATGTTGAAAAGCAGAGACATTACTTTGCCAACAAGGGTCCATCTAGTCAAGGCTATGGCTTTTCCAGTGGTCATGTATGGATGTGAGAGTTGGATTGTGAAGAAAGCTGAGCACTGAAGAATTGATGCTTTTGAACTGTGGTGTTGGAGAAGGACTCTTGAGAGTCCCTTGGACTGCAAGGAGATACAACCAGCCCATTCTAAAGGAGATCAGCCCTGGGTGTTCTTTGGAAGGAATGATGCTAAAGCTGAAACTCCAGTACTTTGGCCACCTGATGCGAAGAGTTGACTCATTGGAAAAGACCCTGATGCTGGGAGGGATTGGGGGCAGGAGGAGAAGGGGACAACAGAGGATGAGACGGCTGGATGGCATCACCGACTTGATGGACGCGAGTTTGAGTGAACTCCGGGAGTTGGTGATGGACAGGGAGGCCTGGCATGCTGCGATTCATGGGGTTGCAAAGAGTCGGACACAACTGAGCGACTGAACTGAACTGAAAGTATACATGTATGTAATTAACAAAAATATACTGCTCCGTTTTATATTTGGAATTATACTTGAGGATATAAGAGAAATAAAAGTGTAAACCCTATCTTCAAGAGATGATCACGTGAAAAATTCTGAATTCATGGAGAAAGTGTTCTGTTAAACAATGATACTATAAGAATACTCACATTTGCTTTATTCCATGGGGTCGCTACAAGTTGGACAAGACTGAGCGACTTCACTTTCATTCTTCACTCTCATACACTGGAGAAGGAAACGGCAACCCACTCCAGAATTCTTTCCTGGAGAATCCCAAGGACAGGGGAGCCTGGTGGGCTGCCGTCTATGGGGTCGCACAGAGTCGGACACGACTGAAGTGACTTAGCAGCATTATCATACAAGTTGTACATATCTTTAGTTTATAAAGCATTTTAACATCTATTAGCTCACAGTGATCTGTACTGTGAGACTCAAAAGTTTGTGGATAATGAAGCATTATCTGTATTGCCACAAAGAAGAAACTGACGCTCACAGAAGTCAAGCAGTTTTGCCTAATGTTTGATGGTTCTTGGTGATGGAACCAGACTACAGATCAAGGCTTCCCATCTCTGCGTCAAGCCAAGGGTTTCCCAATATTAGCACTTCAGATATTGGGACCCAGATGGTTCTTTGTGGGGCCAGATAGGTCTTTGTTGTGGGGAGCTGCCCAGTGAACTTCAGGGTTTCAGCAGCATCCCTCACCTCTATCCACCAAATGCCAAAGGCAAAGGTCTCCCCTCATCAAGTCATGACAACCAAAAATATTTCAGAGATGGCCAAATGACCCCACTGGGGCCAAATTCACACAACCACCATTGACAGTCATTCATCTAGTCTACTTTCTAGGATTCTGTTCAGGTTAATAGCAACTATATTTACAGTATATGGCAATTCTGATTCATTGGATCATCAATTTTTCATAAGGCAAATGTAAAATATGTATATATAACAACCATATATATAATATTTATGTTATATATATGTTCTAAAACAATCTCTCTTACCAAATATTTTTTAATATTCCATAGTTTGATTTTTTTCAAAGAAACTAAGAAAATTATACTGCCTCATAACTAACAGGAACAGCAAGCAACAGGTGTAGGAAAGGGATATTTAATGAAGAGTTATGGTTAATGGAGAGTTCTGGAGTGTTCATGGCAAAAAGATAAATTCTTATATGTATTTGCATACTAGTGAGGTTAACAAAAAATAAAAGTACCAAACTAGTACTCCCATTTCCACTTCTTCCCTTCCTAATTCTGGTATTATCCATATTTGACATTGTGAAAAAGAGATTAAGAAAAGACACCTTGTAAATTACCCAGTCTATAGCAGCCAAAGGGAAAAAAAAAAAACAGCTGACAAACCCCCTAATTTGGCACCAAAAGCCTTTTCTTGGCATTCCCCAGTGAGACCACTTAAGAACATCAAATATGTAATCCTACTTGATTTATGCAGATTATTCAGTACTTTGATGTTTTAGCATTTTTTGGAAACAGAGTTTGTTTCAATCACTGTGTCATGTACTTTACTCTGCCATAGGAATAAAGAAACCTCCCTAATAAAAGACCTAGATGGGAAACAATTAAAATGTAAAATGTGTACCCCTATCACCAAACTCTGTAGGTAACTCTTAACTAACTTTAGTAAATGATATAGTCTATCAGTTACCAGCTTGACTATTCAACAATAAAAATCAATGGAGTATATATAATGCAGAGTAAAGAATATATATGCTTTGAAATGATAGCCTGGAGTAGAAAATTAGGTCAGTTCCCATAATCATGTGTGCTGGGTCACCTCTCTGCTCTGTTCATCAGAATTATGCTGCAGTTTCTGGAGACAGCATACCCAGATTTATCAACAACACCTACTAAAGCCCCAAGCCTCCCCAGGGAAGACAGAGCCATAACAAGCTCTGCCTATGAAAACAACATTCATACAGTTTTAGCACCATATTTCGCCTGTGTTTTAAGAGACTAAATCTAAATTACACTGAACAGAGTCTGTTCTCTCACGTGAACTCCTGTGGTTGAGAATAATTTCATGACCTAAAACACTGAAGATAAACTCTTTGTATTTTCATAACAAAGATCCATGCACATGATATGATCCTCCTTCACACTACATTTGTTTCCAGAACAGACTGTTTACATGTCTAAAGGTCAATACCTAACAAAGATGATGCAAGAATAAAAACAGTGCCATATGGAACTCCCTAAATTTGACTGAAAAACACATCCCCAAGAGCCAGATTACCCTTGCAGAGAACACATTACTGCCCATATGCAAGGCAAAAATGCCGTGTGAACTATTAAGAGCTCCAAGGGACACTATACGCCCCTCCCTGCAAGCTGCCACATCACCCCTTGTGAAACT
Organism: Bos indicus x Bos taurus; assembly: GCF_003369695.1. Classification (NCBI taxonomy): domain Eukaryota; kingdom Metazoa; phylum Chordata; class Mammalia; order Artiodactyla; family Bovidae; genus Bos; species Bos indicus x Bos taurus. The sequence continues at coordinate 86,252,147 of NC_040079.1, forward strand.
GTCCTGGTGACCACTCGTCAACAAAGGCTGGGCTTCCTCTCAGGACACTACACTTTTTCTTTTTAAAGGAAGAGAAAGGGAAGAATTTCTGTGCTTTTTTAATTTTTTATTTTATATTGGAGTACAGTTGATTTACAATGTTGTACTGGTTTCGGGTATACAGCAAAGCAATTCAGTTATACATATGTATGTATCTATTCTTTTTCAGATTCTTTTCCCATATAGGTTATTAGAGAGTATAGTTCCCTGTGTTATACACTAGATCCCTGTTGATTATCTATTTTAAATAACGGTAGTGTGTATGTAGTAATCCCAAACTCCTAATTTATCCACCTACCCCCCCAAAGGAAGGCATGTATGTGTAAAGGAAGCTGTGAGATTCAAGTGGCACACCCTGGGTAACTGCAGACTTCAGAGGTGACTCTTGAGAAAAAACCCTCCTTGTCCCCAGGCCATAATCTGAAGCTTGGTTTTCTAAGCCAGAGAGAGAAAGCTTCTGAACCCCTGTCCCTGTCAACACCAAGGTGTCCTGTAAATTCAGCTCATGCCAGAGAAACCTGAAGAAGTCTTTAAAAAAAAAAAAAAAAAAGCAGCCTGAATTCATTCACTGGCCCAGACTCAGCGTCTGATTCAGCCCTGCAGTGTCCCCAACTTACTGGGGCTCCTGAGCCAGCCGTCTACTGTTGTCATTCCTCTGCCTCTCTTAGTAATCTAAGCAAGCGCCAGCCACATTCTACACAGTGTACAAAATATCCAAGAGGGAATGAACCCCACTCGTCAGATTCACGTCACAGGCTTCAGCTTGGCTAAGACCTAGGAAAAGCACTATCATTTTAGTAGTTTCAATCAAGAAAACAAAGCATCATCCAGTGACCCATGTCAAAAAGTAGCTGCACCGCTGAGTAACTGGCCAAGTTCACTACTCTGTCAAGAGAGCTGATCTACAACAGCAGCATGTGCTGGAGAGAACAGGGGAACACAATGGAGTGAGAAGTTCACATTTCCATTCTGCCTCTTACTAGATGAGTGACCTTGACCTCTCTGAGCTCCATTCAGAAAAGATTATTTATTATCAGAAATATTGTCACTCAGAACTGGGAGAGGATTAAATGAGATAATGTGTACCAGATATAACAGCACCTTGTGTATTGTTTTTCTCCATAAATGAGGCTCCCAGGAAATCATCCTGCCAAGAAATTAAGAAAAGGTCCAGCTGGATGAAGGAAGCCCACCACATCAGGCTCCCAAATTGCTGTGAGGAAGAAAAGGAGGCTGTGCAAGCAAATGGCGGAGAAGGCAATGGCACCCCACTCTGGTACTCTTGCCTGGAAAGTCCCATGGACGGAGGAGCCTGGTGGGCTGCAATCCATAGGGTCGCTAAGAGTTGGGCACGACTGGGCGACTTCCCTTTCACTTTTCACTTTCATGCATTGGAGAAGGAAATGGCAACCCACTCCAGTATTCTTGCCTGGAGAATCCCAGGAGTCTAGTGGGCTGCTGTCTATGGGGTCGCAGAGAGTCGGACATGACTGAAGCGACTTAGCAGCAGCAGCAGCAGCGGCAAGCAAATGGTGAGACAGGTGTGTCTAACGCCCCCTCAATGAAGCTCAAGTCCCAGGAGGGATAGATGTGTCATTAGACAGATTGAGGAAACTCTGGTATGAGAAATGGAGCAGCTTTATTTTCCATGCACATCTGAACTTAATGGAGTAAACTGTGATCCACCAGAGTTACAAGTCAATGCAGATCTATTCTGGCAGATTTGGCTGAAGAGTCAACACAGTGCTGGGGTTTTTTTCATGAAATGTTACCAGTGTCAAAGTCAAGGTTCTCGTCCAGTTAGGCAAAGGTTAAACTAACTTGCCAATTAGGAATATCTCAATCCAATCCAATGTTTCCAGTCACTTCTAGTGTAAAATTTAGTCCAACCCAGTATAAAGCCAGGGTGCCCCACCCTTCTAACACAGACTGCCTGTGCACAGGTACTAGTTCTTGCTCTCCCCTCCCTGCCCCACAGGCCGGCTCTATTGAGGATGGCAAGGAAGAAGCAAGGCAGGTGGGGTCAGCTTGTGCAGCAGCAGTCATTCTGCTGGCCACTGCTACTTCTCCATCCTATGCCAGTGACAAGTAACTGTCATTGCCATCAGCATGACCTCTCCCCCTAAGTGAAAGTGTTGGTCACTCAGTTGTTTCCAGCTCTTTGCGACTGCATGGACTGTAGCCTTCCAGGTTCCTCCACCCACAGAAGTCCCCAGGCAAGATACTGGAGTGGGTTGCCATGCCCTTCTCCAGGGTATCTTCCTGACCCAGGGATTGAACCTGGGTCTCCTGCACTGCAGGAAAATTCTTCACCATCTGAGCCACCAGGGAAGCCCAATATGAATGTCAAATGCTGAAGCCTTCTACCTCCCAAGTACGCTTGGGATAGAAAGCATACCACCAGGTATTGTTCCCTCCACAGAGGCACACAAGATACTGCGAAGGGAGGTTGTGCATTTCCTCGAGAACCCAGCAGTGGTGAGAACTGTACTTCCTCATCAGACATGTACCTCCTCACTTACTTGGGGCACATAACTAGAGAAGCCCAACAATGCCTCCCGCTCAGCTAACTGTCCCATCCTTAACACAAAGGTCCTCAGGAAATGCCAGCCCCCCTTATCCTTCAGTTTGGGAGACTGTTGTAAAAGTTTTAGTATGTGGGGCTGGATGCTTCCACCCTCTCCACACCCAAGTGCCCCACCTCCCAGTTCTTTTTTGTCAAGAAAACATGGGACACTTCTGTGAGTTGCCAACCAAGAGGAATTCCAGGTGAAATGTGAACCACCCTCTTTCAAAACCTCCAGTGCTACATGCTACATGTTGTCTCTGGCTTTGGGGCTTGGTTTTGGAGAAGAAACATGATGAGTAACCCTTCAAAGAGGAGGGAAACGGGTAATTACTACATCACAGTCTCGCTCCCTATAGAGGCTTTCTGTCCCCACATAGATGAGTAAATATGGAATAACAGAAGTTCTATAGGTCTGCCATCTCTTCATAGGCCCTGCTTTGTGGAACTGTAACACAGGCCTTCCTCTGATCTAAAATATAAGGAATGCATCTCCTTATGCTCTCAACTGTGAGTTGACTCCAGAGTAAAAGGGAACCTGGAAAATCATCTGTTAGTGTTATTATCCATCACCCTGTGGCATCCTTAATATCAGAAGTTATAAACTGAGGTGCTCACCTCCAGCCTTAGCAAGGACCAAAAGGGTGACGAAGGTAGGGCAGTCACCTGACCTCTCAGAGGCTCGGTCTATGCTCCTCAGAAGAGAACACTATCCTCCCAGCAAACTACACAGTGTAACATAGACTAATGAAGGCATTTGAAAACTATAATGTTTTAAAAATGTATGTTAATACGCCAGCTGAGAAGCATCATCCTGATTAATTTCAAAGAAGAGTAAGGAAGAAGTGAGGTGTTTTAAGTTGCAGCCCTACGTTTTCACAAAGGCAGACAGGGACTAGCTGAACCCACCCTTTCCCAAGGCCACACATGCATGGTACCAGCCATGGTACCTGAGTACTGGCATCTTGGGTCCTGAATTTCTGATGTTATGGCTTACAAATCTCCAGAACCTCAACATTCACTGAGGATTGTAGACCTCAGAATTCAAAAGTACCTGAAAGCTCTTTGTGGTTCAAATGCCTTGTTTTAAAATGAAAGAGCTGGACTCCTGGGCATATGTCTGGAAAAGATGAAAATTCTAATTTGGAAAGATACCTGCACACCAATGTTCACAGCAGCACTATTTACAACAGCCAAGACATGAAAGCAGCCTAAGTTGACCATCAGCAGAGGAATGGATAAAGAAGATGTGGCACATATATACAATGGAATATTATTCAGTCATAAAAAGAATAAAATAATGCCATTTGCAGCAACATGGCTAGACCTAGAAATTATCATACTAAATTAAGTCAGACAAAGACAAACATCATATGATATCACTTATATGTGGAATCTAAAGACTGATACAAATGAACTTATTTATAAAACAGAAATGGACTCTTAGACGTAGCAAACAAACTTACAGTTACCAAAAGGGAAAGTGGAGGGGAGGGATTAATGAGCAATCTGGGGTTAACAGACACACCCTACTGTACATAAAACAGATAAAACAACAACTATCTATTGTATAGCACAGGAACTATATACAATAACCTGCAATAACATATAATGGAAAAGAACCTGAAAAAATAATATATATGTATATATATGTTTAACTAATCACTTTGCCGTACACCTGAAACTAATACAACATTGTAAATCAACTATACTTCAATTAAAAAAAAATAATGAAGCAGGAGCTCAGAGCGTAAAGCTAGATCAAATAAAGCATTGTCTCTAAATACAAGCCGTGTTATGCTGGAGTAAAGAGCTGCTTTTTCTCTGAAGCTGGGAAAGATACAATACAAAGGAACCACATGAAGTAACCCAGAAAGCCGGCTCTGCCTCTTTGGTGGGGTCAGAGAGCAATAACGGTGCTGAGAACAGGTGCGCTTGGCTTCGCAGCTGTGAGAGTTGAAAGGGGCTCTAAGGAAGCAGGCACCTCCCAGCTTCTCATGTTGCTACAGAGGTTCTTATCTACAAAGCCATCTTAAGAACTAAGTGTGAGGCACTGGCTGTGCCATGAGCTCACTAATTGAAATGTATTAACAGCATTGAGTCCAATTATCCTTTCAAAAGGAAGAGAGCCAAACCAGGCCTCCAATAGCAGAGAAGATAATTAAGTAAAACTGTTTCTCACAGATAAATAATGGATATGACAACAGATGCCCCTCTTTCCTGGATGGTTGGGGACAACAAAGGAGGAATGTGGTTGTTTCCAAAATGAATGCAAAATAGCTGCAGGCTAAAGATCAGCCCCCTTTGAAACATCCAGTCAGGAACAGACCTGGCCTCTGTGAACCAGGATGAAACAAAAATCAATGTTTCTACACACATTACTTATTTCATTATGTACTTGCACTTTGCCTTACAAAAGAAGCTAATACAAATTCAATACGTGTCCACATCCCAAACATAATACTGCTGCCCGGTCAGCCAAGGTCTCTGTCCACAAACTCGAAGCATCTTTGACACAAGATGCTGCAGAAAGCAACTCTTTCTGGGAGCACTGGGCCTGAGCCTGCCCTGTCATCTGCCATTATTCTTGCTCAGCTCCGGTGGATTAGAGATAACAGTCACTCGACACATTTTTCCCTAACACACACTCTCAAGGATGCATGCTGATGGCTACTGGAGGCCCATCATCAGCTGTAGGCCTAATTACAGACAGCGCATTCTCACTGTGAAAGCCACTAATGGGAGAGGAAGTCCTAAAACTGCTATGCTGAAAGGTCTTAAAACAGAGAAAAATGAGACGATTTCAAGTATTCTCCTCCAAAGAATAAATATTAGACTACAAAAGAAAATTGTTAACCTTGGGAAAATGAATCCTAAACAGTAAGCTGTATGGAGAGCTCAGACTTCGCTTCACAATAGCCCAGAGCCACTAGTAATGAGATCTCTAAGGCAGCTTCCTCACTCTTCCAAAGAGTGAGGAGGAATCTACATGCATGTGTGTGCATATTTTATAGGCTGAGTGCAGGTACCCATCATGGCAAATTTCAGCCGTGTCTGTTCTCTAAGGTTTATGAAATGTGATTACAAAAAGCCAATTGCCATTCATCCTCAGGGACCCACAGTGAGGCAGCCTACAATAGGAGCTCAATACACATACACTGAATAGATGAACAAAAACAAAGGAGAGGAAAGGAGGTGGGTGAAAAGTTTGCCAACTGTTTTCACTTTTTAAAAATTTACTTACTATAAGCATCATAGCATATAATGCTTGGTTAAAAATGAAAGACTGATTTACTACATTATTTAGGTCTTTATTTTCTAAACAAGGTGAGAAAGAAACTACGCAGGAATCCTTTCATATTAGCAAAAGGACAATGTTGAAAGAAACAGAGGCTACATATTTTAGACCTCAGTGATAGAGGTTATCCCAGGGCAAAACACACACCAACTTATCCTGGCATTTGATGAAGAAAGTAGTCAAACCACAGCAAACTGTCCCTATAGGTGAAACGTGAGTAAAGGTTTTTATGAATGCTGCTTAAAATATAAAGTAACAGCTCAATGAAAATGAAAGCCATGTTTATAATTAAAATTATTCAGGAAACTCGCACAAGCAACTAACTGCTCAAATAGTGCCAAAGTAATTAAATAGGAAGAAGAGAGTCTTTTTTAACAGATGATGCTGGACAACAGAATACTCATATGGAAAAATAAACCTCAACCCCTATGAGTAAAGCTATATAAAAAATTAATTCAAGATGGATCATATACCTAAATGTTAAAAAGTATAAAGCTTTTAGAAGAAAACAAGTGAATATCTTCACAATAGGTAAAGATTTCTTTAACAGATACAGAATCCAACGATTCAAAAAGAAGGGGGAAAAAGGTAAATTAGACTTCATTGAAATTTAGAAGTCTGGCTCAACAAGAAAAAAGAGAATAGGCAAGTCACAGACTTGGAGAAAATACTCTGAAAACACACTTCTAGAAAATAATTCAAAGTCAGAATATAAAAAGAGTTCCTACAACTCAGTAATGAAAAGAAAAACAACTAATAAAATCAGTCCCACAGCAAAAGAGACACAGATGTATAGAACTGTGTATAGAACTTTTGGACTCTGTGGGAGAGGGAGAGGGTGGGTTGATTTGGAGAATGGCATTGAAACATGTATAATATCATATAAGAAACAAATCGCCAGTCCAGGTTTGATGCAGGATACAGGATGCTTGGGGCTTGTGCACTGGGATGACCCAGAGGGATGGTACAGGGAAGGATGTGGGAGTGGGGATTCAGGATGGGGAACACATGTATACCCGTGGCGGATTCATATTGATGTATGGCAAAACCAATACAATATTGTAAAGTAATTAACCTCCAATTAAAATAAATACATTTTTTAAATAAAAATAAATTTAAAAAAATAAATAAATAAAATCAGTCCCAGATATCCACAGAAATTTGACCAAAATATACAAATGATCAATGCTGCTGCTGCTGCTAAGTCGCTTCAGTCGTGTCTGACTCTGTGCGACCCCAGAGACAGCAGCCCACCAGGCTCCCCCGTCCCTGGGATTTTCCCGGCAAGAGTACTGGAGTGGGTGCCATTGCCTTCTCCGCAAATGATCGATACATATATATAAAAAAATTTTGCTCACTGATCATCAGGAAAATGAAGATTAAAATCACAATGAGGTACTACTACACATCCACTGGAAAAGCTACAACTAAATAGACTAAAAATGCAGAATGTTAACAAGGATGTGAAGCAAATGGAACACTCATATCTTGCAGGTGGAAGTGATAAGTTGAAACAATCATTTAGGAACAAGGGTTCTGCAGTTTCTGATACAGTCAAGTTAACACCTACACAATGATTCAGCTATTCTACTCCTAAAATTCTAACCCAAAATATGAAAACAAAATGTCCACAAAAAAGATTTGGGTAAAAATCTTCAGAGCCACTTACTTTATTCAAAATAGCTAAAATCTAGAGTCAACCCAAATGCCCATCAACCAAAGAATGGATAAACAAATTGTGGTACAATTACACCAGGGAATACTGCCCAGGATTAAAAGAAACTGCTGATACATACATCAGTGTGAATGAATCTCAAAAACATGAGAAGCCAGATACACACAAAAGAAATATGTACAATATAATTCCATTTATATATAGTTCTAGAGCAGGCAAAACTAAACTATGGTAAACAGTGTCAGAAAAGTTGATGTCTCTTGGTTGCAGGGTTGAAGAGAGGATTAACTGGAAAGGAACACAGTGGTATGGGAACAGCAACTCTGAAATTGCTTTCTACACACTCTACTGCTACTGCTAAGTCACTTCAGTCGTGTCAACTCTATGTGACCCCATAGACAGCCTCCTACCAGGCTCCGCCGTCCCTGGGATTCTCCAGGCAAGAACACTGGAGTGGGTTGTCATTTCCTTCTCCAAAGCATGAAAGTGAAAAGTGAAAGTGAAGTCGCCCAGTCCTGTCTGACTCTTAGCGACCCCATGGACTGCAGCCTACCAGGCTCCTCCGTCCATGGGATTTTCCAAGCAAGAGTACTGGAGTGGGGTGCTATTGCCTTCTCCTCTACGCACTCTGATGCTGCTGCTGCTACTAAGTTGCTTCAGTCGTGTCCAACTCTGTGCAACCCCATAGACGGCAGCCCACCAGGCTTCCTGTCCCTGGGATTCTCCAGGCAAGAACACTGGAGTGGGATGCCATTTCCTTCTCCAATGCATGAGTGAAAAGTGAAAGTGAAGTCGCTCAGTCGTGTCCAACTCTAGCGACCCCCATGGATTGCAGCCTACCAGGCTCCTCCGTCCATGGGATTTTCTAGGCAAAAGTACTGGAGTGGGGTGCCATTGCCTTCTCCGCTACGCACTCTAGACTTGACCAAATAAGCATAAACACTCAACATATTGAAACCAGGTTTCTCACTACTACAAAAGGGAGTTACAAATACAGAAACGAGAAAAATATGGAAGTAATCTGTGTTGTCTGATTGAATTGAAATTACCAATATAAATTTATAGCTTTTCACGTGAACAGTTAAGTTTAGAAATAAATAGGATATGTATGTGTGTGTGCGTGCATGTGTGCATGTATATACACACACAAGCATAAATTTTCCAGCTTTGTCTTCTAAGAAGATCTAGAAAAAAATGATACCCAGTAGAAGAAACATGCTTGGCTCCCAGATCTCAGTTCTAAATACCATCCTTCATTAAAAGAACCAAGGTTTCTTGGTTTCTTCAAGGAGAAAAGGCTAATTCAAGGGCTGAGGCAGGAAAAGTATACAATAAGCCTAGAACATCTTGTGCTATACAATAAGGAAATGTTCAAAAAATAAATGAAACTGGTAAAAGTGACACAATAGCGAGTCTGAAGGGGCTTTGATTAGCTGAATCTGAGTCAATATGTGAATGAAAACAATCAAAATTACTGACTAAAATAAGAATCCATCAGTCCATAAATAAATAAATAAAAGGTTTTTATTGCAGTGTCATGCTGTGCTTAGTGGCTCAGTTGTGTCCGACGCTTTGTGACCCCGTGGACCGTAGCCCGCCAGGCTCCTTTGTCCGTGGTGATTCTCCAGGCAAGAATACTGGAGTGGCTCCCATGCCCTCCCCTCCAGGGGATCTTCCCACCCCAGGGATGGAACCCAGGTCTACTGCACGACATTAGTTCCAGGTGGACAAGATTTGTATACATGCAAAATGATAATCATAGTAAGTCCAATTAACAGCTGTCATCTGACATAAAATTTTTCTTACAATGAGAGTTTTAAAATTTACTCTTAGCAACTTTCAAATATGCAATACAGTATTAACTATAGTAACCATACTGTGTTACACTTTAATGACCTATTTATAACTGGAAATTTGAACTTTTGACCACCTTTAGCCATTTCACCCACTCATACACTTTCTCCCTCTGGCAACCATCAAACTGTTCTATGTTGGTGAGATATTTTTTTAAGACTCCACATATAAATGAGTGAGTTTCCCTGGTGGCTCAGATGGTAAAGAATTTGCCTGCAATACAGGAGACCCGGGTTCAATCCCTGGGTCAGGAATATCCCCTGGAGAAGGGAAAGGCAATCCACTCCAGTATTCTTGCCTGGAGAATTCTACAGACAGAGGAGCCTGGTGGGCTATGGTCCATGGGGTCACACAGAGTCAGACATGACTAAGCATGCATGTACACATATGCTTACAAATGAGATACATAAAGTATTGATCTTTTTCCATCTCACATATTTCACTTAGCATGATGCCACAGAGATCTATGTATGTTGTCTCAAATAGCAAGAGTTCCCTCTATTTTGAGGCTGAACACTATTTCAATGTATTTACATACCACACATTGTTTACCAAGTCATCTACTGATGGACAGTTAGGTTGTTTCTATATCTTGGTTACTATTAATAATGCTCCCGTGAACACTGGGGCAATGTAAATTTTTGAGTTAGTGTTTTTGTTTTCTTTAGATAAATATTCAGAAGTGGAATTGTTGAATCATATGGTAGCTCTATTTTAATTTTTTGAGGCACCTCCATACTGTTTCCCATAGTAGCTGCACCAATTTACATACCTACCAGCAGTGCACAAAGTCTCCCTATTTCTTCACTTCCTTGCCAACACCTTCTTGTCTTCTTGATAATAACCTTTCTGGCAGGTGTGGGGTGACATCTCAGTGTGGTTTTGATTTGCATTTCCCTGATGATAGATGATGATGATTGATAGTAACATTGAACATCTTTTCATACACCCATTGGCCATCTATACGTCTTCTTTGGGAACATGTCTACTCAGTTCATCTGCCTATTTTTTAATCACATTGCTTTATTGATGTTGAGTTATGTGAGTTCTCTATACCTTTTGGACATTAATCTTTTATTAGATACAAAATTTGTAAATATTTTCTCTCACTCAGTAGGTTGCCATTTCATTTTCTGGTGGTCTCCTTTACTCAGCAGAAGCTTTTTAGTTTGACATGGTCCCACTTACTTATTTTTGGTTTTGATATCGTTGCTTTTATTGTCAGATACAAAGTATCATTCAATTGCTGCCAAAGAAATTACCACATATGTTTTCTTCTAGTTTTATGGGTTTGGGTCTTAACATTCAAGTCTTTTATCCATTTTTGAGTTAATTTTTGAGTATGGTATAAGATAACAGTCCAGTTGCTTTCTTTTGCATGTGGCTGCCTAGCTTTCATACCACTATTTATTGAAGAGACTGTTCTGTTTCTACTGTATAGTCTTGGCACCAATAAAGGCCTTCTTATCAATAGAAGTTCAACTAATAAGTAGAGAAACAAAAATAACAGTCAGAAAACCATTAATGGTTGCTAAAGTCAGTGGCTAAACATGCTTTTGTTTTGAGGTATAGCTCATTTATAATATATTAGTTTCAGATGTATAACATAGGGATTCAAAACTTTTATACACTATACTCCATTTAAAGCCAGTATAAAATATTGGCTATATTCCCTGTGATTTACAATATATTCTTGTAGCTTATTTATTTTATACATAGCAGTTTGTACCTAGTAAGTAAAAGTTCAGTGAGAACCAGAATACTTGGAGTTCAAATGTATCGACCACAAAGTACTAATTGATTCCAAAGGGAAATGGTAATTTTAGAGTGGAGGGTCCTGATAAGCTTAATGAAATGATCAAAGTTTACATCATCAATACTGGGGCAAACTGATATCACATGTTTCCTAACAGGATGTACAGGGAAGGACATAACATTACATGTGCTATTTAACTCCGGAGCATCCCACAAGCCCAATTCAAGGAACATTCGACAAAATACTCTTCAATATATTATAATCAATAAAGACAAGACTGAGGAACTATTCCAGATGGAAGAAGGCTACAGAGACATGACAAGAAAAGGCAATCTGGAATGCAAGATTATATATTAATACTAAATTAGGGAGGAAAGTAGCTCCTGGTGGCTCAGACTTGGGATTTATCCCTGGGTCAGAAAGATCCCCTAGAGAAGACAATTGCAACCCACTCCAGTATTCCTGCCCTGGAAATCCCATGAACTGAGAAGCCTAGCAGGCTACAGAGTTGCAAAGAGTCAGATAAGACCTAGCGACTCTGTCACCACCACATAGCTATAAAGGTCATTCTTTGAACTGATGAAATTTGATTATGAACTGTAGATTAGACAGGAATACAATATCAATGTAAAATATCCTTTTTTGATCATTATACTATGGTTGTGTCAGAGAAGGATCTTATCCTTAGGAAAGCAACATAATGCTTCCAAGTTCAAGCAGACAGAGGCAGAGAATAAAGCAATTGGAACAAAATGTAAATACTTAGTAAATCTGGATAAAGGGTATATAGATGTTTCTTGAACTATCTTTTCAACTTTCTTTAAGTTTAAAATAATAAAAGTAATCAGAGAAACATGAGTAAGCCATAGAAAAACTATTTAATAAATAGAAAACAATCAATATACATAGCAAGTAGTACTATACTGAATTCAGTAATTGGAGGAAAACAAACATACCAAATTCAGTGATTCATGAATTCAAAAAATATTTGCATCTGTAATTTTGCTAAGCATTATTGGGTTTAAAAAAAATACTTACAAGACATGAAGATTTATCTTCATTATAGGAAAAATAAGACTAACCAGCACACAAGATGAATTGTGATAATTACTACAATAAAGGTACAAGCTTACCCAGTATGCAGAAAGAGCATTCCACTCAACTAGGAAGATCCTAGGGTGGCTTCACGGAGGAAGGAGAGATTTGATCTATGGGTAGGATTTCAACATACAGAACAGAAGTAGGGAACAAAGCACAGAGATGTTCCACACAGAGGGAACATCATGGCGAAACTCACTGCGGAGCACATGTGGGCTTTACTGCACAAATTGTGAGGAGAAAATTTGACTTGGTGTAGAGGGTATGAGAAGGAGCAGTAGGAGAAAGGACTAGAAAAATAAGTGTGAAGAAAAATCAGATGAGTTTTAGATGCCAGAGGTATCTGAATCTAATTTACATTCAGGGGAATACCCCAGTGTTCTGGGGGTTAGGAACAATGGGGATGGCTATTTCACACAGAAAGTCAGGCAACAGGCTAATCTAACAGTTCAGGTAAGTGGACATAAAGATCTGGACCAAGAGAAGGTAGAGACAGAAAGTGTGGTATTCCTAAACCTTCCTCTGATCATCTCACCTCTAGCCATAAAAAGGCTCAAGGTAACCACCAGCTGTTAAGCAAGCTAATAAGCATGAAGTGTGCTCACAAAGCATTTTATAAGTTCATCTTTAAAACCAGCATATTAAGTCTCCACACTAGAATGAAGAAATTTGTACAGATTTATTAGTGTTTCTGTTTTTCTCCAATAAGCCTAGGAAAGCTTTAAAGAATATCCTTTAAAACTCCAGTGTATAAAACTCTTTATAAACACTACCTTTGAAGTCTTGTCTCAAGTAAACTCTTTTTTTTTTAATAAAAGAAGCCTAAAATCAAAGCATTTCATTTATTCAAATCTTTTTTCTATATTCAGAAATAAAATCGATGCCTGTGGCTATTGCAAACTTCACAGTAAAATTTACATTTAATATTTCCTACATCACTCCACAGATAATTTTAATTCTTATAAATAAATACATTCCTTCCAAGTGGGGAGGGGAGCAGGGTGGAATGAAAAGCAAGATTCTTGATACATGCCCCCAACAATAGTTTTGCCAACTTTGCAACTGGAAATCTTTGAAATTAGGATTCAAGTAGTGCTAAGCTTATTTTACAGCTATAAATGGAGTAAAATAAAGCTGTAATGCAGGGAGTATCTACAACTTCAACCTGTGCTCATATTATTATAGAACTAAAATGACAGGCTAAATAGGAAAATGCCTAGCACACTCTCACTTTTGTTTGGGAAAAGCTGGGCTTCCCCAATGGCTCAGAGGTTAAAGAATCCACCTGCAGTGCAGGAGACACGGATTCGATCCCTGGGTCAGGAAGATCCACTGGTGGAGGAAATGACAACTGCCCCAGTATTCTTGCCAGAAAAATCCCATGGACAGAGGAAACTGGCGGGCTATAGTCCAAAGGGTCACAAAGAGTCAGACACAACTGAGCACAACACAAACAATATATTATTACACATTTCTACTGAAAGCCACCAAGAACTTTTCACTTGAATTCACTGAGAAATTGTCCTGTTTTTAGGAAATTACAGGAGAGATGAATCTTAATGTAGAAGAGAGGAGCACTTCATTCTGCTGTCACCTTTATTATTTCTCTAGGGGATCTTCCTGCATCTCCTGCATTAGCAGGTAGATTCTTTACCGGTGAGCCACTAGGGAAGGCCTATGCCAATATGACATTGATTTAATTTCTACTGCTTTATAATAAGTCTTGAAATCATCTACTGTAAGTTCTCCAAATTTGTTATTTTAAAAATTGTTTTAGCTATTCTAGTTTCTTGGTATTTTCATATGAATTTTAGAATCAGACTAGCACTTTCTATTTTAATAAAACCACTTGGGATTTTGATTGAGATTGCATTGACTAGAGACCAGGGTTTCAGGGTATTAACATCTTAACAGTATTGAGCCTTCTAATCTATGAACATGGCACTTCTCTCCATTTATTTTGTCTTTAATTTCTCTCTGTAAAGTTTTCTGGTTTCCAGTGTAGAGCTTCTTCACTTAAGGATTTCATATTTTTAGTGCAATCATGCAAATTATTTTTTATAAATTTCATTTTCTAATTGTTTGTTGCTAAATAGAAAGGGAAAAAGTGGAAACTGTGACAAATTTTATTTTCTTGTGTTCCAAAATCACTGCGGATGGTGACTGCAGCCAGGAAATTAAAAGACGCTTGCTCCTTACAAGAAAACCAATGACAAACTACAGCATATTAAAAAGCAGAGATATTGCTTTGCCACAAAAGGTCTGTCTAGTCAAAGCTATGGTTTTCCAGTAGTCATGTATGGATAGGAGAGTCGGACCATAAAGTAGGCTGAAAAATCAAAGAATTGATGCTTTTGAACTGTGGTGCTAGAGAAGACTGCAGAGTCCCTTGTACAGCAAGGAGATCCAACCAGTCAATCCTAAATGAAATCAACCTTGAATATTCACTGGAAAGACTGATGTTGAAGCTGAAGCTCCAATACTTTGGCCACCTGATGCGAAGAGCGGACTCATTGGAAAAAACCCTGATGTTAGGAAAGATTGAGGGCAGGAGGAGAAGGGGACGACAGAGGATGAGATGGTTGGATGGCATCTCTGACTCAGTGGACATGAGTTTGAGCAAACTCCAGGAGATGATGAAGGACAGGGAAGCCTGGTGTGCTGCAGTCCATGGAGTAACAAAGATTCGGACACAACTGAATGACTGATCAACAACAACAATATACAGAAATACAACTGGCTTTTTTATGTTAACTTTGTATCTTGTGACATTGTTAAATCCAAGGATTTTTGAGGCATTTCCTTTTGTGCTTCCTTTCTTGGATTTTCTATTTCCATATCCAGTCACTCTGGCAGCCCCAAACTCTGAACTCTTAACTCCTCAGCCCAAGACTGTTGCTTTTTGCTTGGATTTTATATGCAATGACAGAGGATTGACAGTGCCCAGGAAGCAAAAACTGGATAAATGTGGCCCTCACTCAGTGTGGTTTCTGTCTTTTATGAGATGTAGCAAAAACCCTTACACATGTTCTATTTATTGTCTACTAAAAGCTATATATTACTATATTTAATATAGACACAATTATGAGAGACATTACATTAAAATTAGGCATTTATAATTTTGCATTGTCCAAGTTCATATGAGTAAAGTGTTACTTTTATAATAAAAGCTTCTGAAATTTTAAAATGCTGCCACAAAACAAGTTTGCAAATAAACCATGTGCCTGATGCTATACCAAACAAAATAATAAAGGACAGAACATTTCCTGGACTGAATTCACCTCCATAGACTTGAAAATAGCATCCAGTTTTTTACAATGCATAATACTGCTCAACACTTTGATAATATTAAATTCTCACTGACTGATAGTAACAAGTTTCAAAAGAATTCGTACTTGAAAACAAGGATTGCTGAAATTTATTTCAAACTCTTTTTAGCAGATTCTCAATACACTTTTTCCGGGTTCAGTGAATTCTCAAGATTGCCAGTTGGTTTAACTTCAGCACATAAAAAATATGGTCTCATATAATCCAGCTTTTACTAATTTGGTATCTTGGGAGCTTTCACAGAAGTGCATGGCAACTACCTATAATGAGAAGTGTGGTTGGTTGATCACTAGGGAGTTGATCATTGAATAAACACATTATGTCTTACCTTCTCCTCAACAGGACAACATTACAGGTATATTTATAAGAAGGGAGGGAAGATAAGAGAAAAAAATAAGAAATAGGGTCTATATATTTTAAATATCTAGAATATAACATCTATACCAACTTTATATACTATTGAACAGAAATATAAGCAACAAATGCTAGTCACATACATAATTTTAAGTTCCCTAGTGGCCTGATTATAAAAGTAAAAAGAACACAAATAAACAGAAAGATATACAGTGCTCATAGATTGGAAGAATTAATATTGTTAAAATGGCATACTACCCAAGGTAGTCTACAGATTCAGTGAAATCCCTATCAAATTACCAATGGCATTTTTCACAGAACTAGAACAAATTACTTTAAACCTTGTGTGGAAACATGAAAGACCCCACATAGCCAAAACAATCTTGAAAAAGAACAAAGCTAGAGGTATCACATTCCCTGATTTCAAACTATACTACAAAGCTGCAGTCATTAAAACAGGATGATACTGGCACAAAAACAGACACATAGATCAATGAAACAGAATAGAAAGTTCAGTAATGAACCCACACATATGGGCAATTCACCTACAACAAAGGAGGTAAGAATATACAATGGAGAAAAGACATCCACTTCAATCAAAGATGTTGGGAAAGCTGGACAGCCACATGCAAAAGAATCAAATTGGACTACTTTCTCATGCCATATACAAAAATAAGTTCAAAATGACTGAAAACTTAAACAAGACCTGAGAGCATAAAATTTCTAGAAGAAAACATAGGCAGTATGCTCTTTGATATCACTCTTAGCAATATTTTTGGGATATGTCTAATCAGTCAAGGGAAACAAAAGCAAAAATAAACAAACTGGAACTACATCAAACTAAAAAGCTTTTGCACAGTGAAAAACTAATAACAAAACAAAATGGCAGCCTACTGAGTGGGAGAAGATACTTACAAACAATATATCTGCTAAGGAGTTAATATCTAAAATATACCAAAAATTCATATAATTCAACATCAAAAAAAGAACTCAATTTAAAAATTGGCAGGGGACCTGAATAGGCATTTTTCCAAAGAAGAATAGACATGTTACAGAAACACAAGTCCATGTGCCTGACACACAGTGAAGCCAAACAATATGAAAATGTCAGAGATTGGACAGAGAAAGGTTTATTAAGGGCCATGCAAGGAAATGGGTGGGTCATGCCATAAAACCCCCAAACTCTCCAAAAGTTCTCAGCAAAGCCCTTTTCTCTGAAAAGGGAGGGCCATGGTTAGTTGCTACAAACTCCTTGGTGTCAGAGTCTCTTTTCTTGAGGTCAGGTAATAATGTTCCTTTAAATCTCTACCAAACAAATGTTATTCTCTGTTCTGTCAAGAAAGGGCAAGGTCCCAAGGCACAACTTTTCCCCTCTGAGGTCCAGGTCCTGACTGAAGGACCTCCGTTGGTGGCTCCCTCAGGGACAGTTCCCCAGACCCCGCCCAGCTGTTACTCACTGAGGGAGCCAGGTGTCCAGGACCCAACTGGCCTTTAGGCTCCTCAGGCCACCCAAATGAAGATTGCTGCTGCTATTTGATCAGGGGACAGGGATAGGGGAGAGATTCACTGCTGCCTCAAGGCCTGGGCCAAGGCCAGTTGGGTGGCCCTGGTGAGCAGGTGAGCTCAGAGAGGCCAGGACCTGTCTCTTACCTCACTCTCCACCTGAGGACCACCATTCCCTCAACCATTGGCTGAATGCCTCACTAACGGTCGCTCCTTGACAGTTGGTTGCTTGTGGGCGGGGCCCACTGCAGCACCAACCAGTGACTGAGCAGGACCACTAAAGGTCGCTCCTTGACCGTTGGTAGCTTGTGGGAGGGGCCCACTGCAGTGCTGACCAATGACTGAGCGGACCCATTGTCTGGTAACACAGTGCAAAGCTATGGTGCACAGCAGACAGCCTTTTGCTAAGGGCTGCCCTTCATCGCACTCTGTCACAAGATGAGGTGGAGGGTCCCCAGGAAGAAGGCTGGGATCTGCCTTTTACCTAACTCGTTGCTAAGAGTCGGACACGACTGAGCGACTTCACTTTCACTTTTCACTTTCATGCATTGGAGAAGGAAATGGCAACCCACTCCAGTGTTCTTGCCTGGAGAATCCCAGGGACAGGGGAGCCTGGTGGGCTGCCGTTATGGGGTCACACAGAGTCGGACACGACTGAAGCGACTTAGCAGCAGCAGCAGCAGTAGCAGCTACCTAATGATCACCAGTTGGTGAACGGGCCTAGTAACGGTCACTGACAGTTGGTTGCTTGTGGGAGGGCCCCACTGCGGCATCAATCAATGGCTGAGCAGGACCACTAATGGTCCCACGGTGGTAACGGATGTTTCCTAATGAGATGCAGGGTAATGGCGCACAGCAACAGTAGCGTGCTAAGGGCTGCACTCAGCCACGTTCTATTACAGACTCACAAAAAAGATGCTCATATCTCTATCAGGGAAATGGAAATCAAAAACCACAATGAGATATCGCCTCACACCTGCCAGAATGGACATTATCAGAAGACAACAAATAATAAGTTTGGTTGAGAATGTGGGGGAAAAGGAGCCCTCTAACACGGATGGTGAGAATGTAAATCAGTTCAGCCACTAGTAACAGTGTGGAGGTTCCTCAAAAAAACTAAAGCTAGAACTGCCATACAACCCAGCAATTCCATTCCTGGTATTTATACAAAGAAAATGAAAATACTAATTCAAAAAGATATGTGCACACCTATGTTCATTGCAGCACTATTCACACTACCCAAGATGATAAAGCCATAAAAAGAAGGTACTCTTGGTATTTGCAACAGCATAAATGGATCTAGAGGGTATTACACTAATGAAACAAATTAGACTGAGAAAGACAAATACCACATGATTTCACTTATATGTGACATCTTAAAATGAACAAACATTACAAAACAGAAACAAACTCATAAATATGGAGAATAAACAGGTGGATGCCAGAGGGGAGGGAGGTAGGAGGATGAATGAAACAGGTGAGGAAGAATAAAGGTACAAACATCCAGTTATAAAAACAAATGAGTTATAAGGATGTTCTTTAAAATGATAAAAAGGTAAAAAGAAACAGTTAAAATTAATTATGATATATTTATCCTATCCTAGTATCATTTAAACACATAATCACATAAAATATTAATGAGAATCTACATTCTTTTGTTTGTACTAAACCATCTAAATCCAGACTGTATTTTACACTGACAGTATGTCTCAGTTTGGACTGCTCACATTTCCAGTAGTCAACAGCAACATGTGGCTAGTGGCTACAGTATTAAAAAGAGCCATACTTTCTCCATGCAGTCAGTGAGTTTTTATTCAATTACATCATGCCTCTCTATCCTGAGCTAGTGACCATTTTTGTATTTAGGATGTGAATAACACTCTGAACACATACTGCACTGCAACAAAAATATGATGGGAGCAAAATCCAATGTAGGCAAGGATGAAAAGAACATTCCAACCAGAATGAACGAAGAATAACAAAAGTCTTATCTGAAATGGATCCACTAGCAGAAGGTAGCATTAAATCTGCATCTGTTCACAGCAGGGCAGAAAATGTACACTGCATGGTACTGCTGAACAGACCAAGGAGTGAGGCACTAGACTAAAGGCCAAGAAAGTTAATAACTGGAATATCCTCCAGAAAACTGACCACAAAAAAAATGTTAAAGCTGGTCTGAAAAGGAAGGAATTAAAGCTCAAAATTACACAAATATGGTAAAGATGCCATTGAACTGGGCACAAAGAAGTCTTTGGTCATCTGAGGGCTGGCTTAAACCTTTCCAGAGACTTCAGAAGGCAGTACAAACTTCACACTCTCCCCTCTACTGCAATTCACAGTGCTGGCATCTCAAAAGGAAGGTCCAGCACAGGTCTGCTGCCCCAGTTTTTACATCTGGTGTCCAGTTCTGGTGGCCACTGCACAGAGGATGCTCCTTGATGGCCTCCTCTGAAACTGGCAGGCTTGCATTCTTTAGTCCCACAGGACTGTAACAAGCAGAAAGGTCTTGAAAGTCTATCAGCCTCAAGGCACTGTTTGGACAGCTGACAGTAACACACCCCAACCTTAATCTGAGAAGCAGGCTTCAGGTCCGGAACACATCTAAAGACCAAAAGATACTCTCAGAGAACACAGGCCTGGGAATGCCATCTTTCTGCTCTCTACTTTGCCACGGCTCACTGGTACCTCCCTAAAAAGAACTTATACACTCTTCCAGAGGCCCAGTTTTTGCAACTGCCCCACAGGGGACCCCCTCTGATCACCCAACCTGGAGACCAGCAGGATTTATGATTGTGGTCCCACGAGACTGGATATATTTGTAAAAGTTGCTGTTTGATGGTCTAGCTTCCAGTCAGCCTGAAACTAGATGCCAGCTGAGATGCCTCTGTTTGGACCATTGACAGGACTTGGCACATCCTCACCCACTGGGAGTTATTAACAGTAAATCAAGTTGCTTGGAAGATCACAAAGGTTTGTGAGACAAACAAGAGCTAGGGCAAGCTTGAACAATAAGTTTCATCTCCTCCATAAGGCCACTGCTCCAAGGCTTGGAGAGGCAGCTGTTTCACCTAACAGAAACAGACACATAGAAACAAGCACAAGAGTCAAGAAGTGTTTGGCAAACTTCCTTGTCAGCTCTGCTATTACTCTAAGCCACTTAGCCTGTGTTTCTACACATGAACATCTAGTCTTTTAAGAAGAAGTTAATGTTCCTATAAGCAGCAATAGGGATGGAGGAGCCTGGTAGGCTGCCGTCTATGTGGTCACACAGAGTCGGACACGACTGAAGCGATTTAGCAGCAGCAGCAGCATGCAAAAATGACCAAGATTACTATCAGAGTTTTTATACAATCACTAAAAGAAAAAAAAAAGTGTTCAAAATGTTAACCCAGGCTTGAGTTATCATCCTCACTAATCTGATGGCAAAAAAAATTGGCATTCTGAAGCATTGCATACACCGTGGAAAACAATGTTAACAAAAGACTGAGTCAGAAGGGAAGTGGCTGTCACAAAGGTAATGTATTGAAGTCCCTCTCTCATTTTCACACCCATATTTATTGAGTTTAACTCATATATACAAACTATTCTTTTTTTTAATTTTATTTTATTTTTAAACTTTACAATATTGTATTAGTTTTGCAAAATATCAAAATGAATCCACCACAGGTATACATGTGTTCCCCATCCTGAACCCTCCTCCCTCCTCCCTCCCCATACCATCCCTCTGGGTTGTCCCAGTGCACCAACCCCAAGCATCCAGTATCGTGCATCGAACCTGGACTGGCAACTCGTTTCATACATGATATTATACATGTTTCAATGCCATTCTCCCAAATCTTCCCACCCTCGCCCTCTCCAACAGAGACCATAAGACTGATCTATACATCAGTGTCTCTTTTGCTGTCTCGTACACAGGGTTATTGTTATCATCTTTCTAAATTCCATATATATGCTTTAGTATACTGTATTGGTGTTTTTCTTTCTGGCTTACTTCACTTTGTATAATAGGCTCCAGTTTCATCCACCTCATTAGAACTGATTCAAATGTATTCTTTTTAATGGCTGAGTAATACTCCATTGTGTATATGTACCACTGCTTTCTTATCCATTCATCTGCTGATGGACATCTAGGTTGCTTCCATGTCCTGGCTATTAGAAACAGTGCTGCAATGAACACTGGGGTACACGTGTCTCTTTCCCTTCTGGTTTCCTCGGTGTGTATGCCCAGCAGTGGGATTGCTGGATCATAAGGCAGTTCTATTTCCAGTTTTTTAAAAAATCTCCACACTGTTCTCCATAGTGGCTGTACTAGTTTGCATTCCCACCAACAGTGTAAGAGGGTTCCCTTTTCTCCACACCCTCTCCAGCATTTATTGCTTGTAGACTTTTGGATCGCAGCCATTCTGACTGGCATGAAATGGTACCTCACAGTGGTTTTGATTTGCATTTCTCTGATAATGAGTGATATTGAGCATCTTTTCATGTGTTTGTTAGCCATCTGTATGTCTTCTTTGCAGAAATGTCTATTTAGTTCTTTGGCCCATTTTTTGATTGGGTCATTTATTTTTCTGGAGTTGAGCTGTAGGAGTTGCTTATATATCTTTGAGATTAGTTGTTTGTCAGTTGCTTCATTTGCTATTATTTTCTCCCATTCTGAAGGCTGCCTTTTCACCTTGCTAATAGTTTCCTTTGATGTGCAGAAGCTTTTAAGTTTAATTAGGTCCCATTTGTTTATTTTTGCTTTTATTTCCAATATTCTGGGAGGTGGGTCATAGAGGATACTGCTGTGATGTATGTCGGAGAGTGTTTTGCCTATGCTCTCCTCTAGGAGTTTTATAGTTTCTGGTCTTACATTGAGATCTTTAATCCATTTTGAGTTTATTTTTGTGTATGGTGTTAGAAAAGTGTTCTAGTTTCATTCTTTTACAAGTGGCTGGCCAGATTTCCCAGCACCACTTGTTAAAGAGATTGTCTTTAATCCATTGTATATTCTTGCCTCCTTTGTCAAAGATAAGGTGTCCATAGGTGTGTGGATTTATCTCTGGGCTTTCTATTTTGTTCCATTGATCTATATTTCTGTCTTTGTGCCAGTACCATACTGTCTTGATAACTGTGGCTTTGTAGTAGAGCCTGAAGTCAGGTAGGCTGATTCATCCAGTTCCATTCTTCTTTCTCAAGATAGCTTTGACTATTCGAGGTTTTTTGTATTTCCATACAAATTGTGAAATTATTTGTTCTAGCTCTGTGAAGAATACCATTGGTAGCTTGATAGGGCTTTATCCCAGGGATGCAAGGATTCTTCAATATCCACAAATCAATCAATGTAATACACCACATTAACAAATTGAAAAACAAAAACCATATGATTATCTCAATAGATGCAGAGAAAGCCTTTGACAAAATTCAACATCCATTTATGATAAAAACTCTCCAGAAAACTGGAATAGAAGGAACATACCTCAACATAATAAAAGCTATATATGACAAACCCACAGCAAACATTATCCTCAATGGTGAAAAATTGAAAGCATTTCCTCTAAAGTCAGGAACAAGAGAAGGGTGCCCACTTTCACCATTACTATTCAACATAGTTTTGGAAGTTTTGGCCACAGCAATCAGAGCAGAAAAAGAAATAAAAGGAATCCAAACTGGAAAAGAAGAAGTAAAACTCTCACTATTTGCAGATGACATGATCCTCTACATAGAAAACCCTAAAGACTCCACCAGAAAATTACTAGAACTAATCAGTGAATATAGTAAAGTTGCAGGATATAAAATCAACACACAGAAATCCCTTGCATTCCTATACACTAATAATAAGAAAACAGAAAGAGAAATTAAGGAAACAATTCCATTCACTATTGCAACGGAAAGAATAAAATACTTAGGAATATATCTACCCAAAGAAACTAAAGACCTATATATAGAAAACTATAAAACACTGGTGAAAGAAATCAAAGAGGACACTAATAGATGGAGAAATATACCATGTTCATGGATCGGAAGAATCAACATAGTGAAAATGAGTATACTACCCAAAGCAATTTATAGATTCAATGCAATCCCTAACAAACTATTCTTAATCATTCTATGAGTGTGGTTTTCTGCTTCCTCCTAAAATCTCAAGGTTTTCCCTAGTTTATAGGAGCATAAGGAAAGGGAAGAAGAGGGTTAGAAACTTAAAGCTGAAATACTGAGAAGCACCAGCAGAGATGGAGTGAAGGCAGCTGCTGCTGCTGCTAAGTCGTTTCAGTCGTGTCCAACTCTGTGCACCCCCATAGACAGCAGCCCACCAGGCTCTGCCGTCCCTGGGATTCTCCAGGCAAGAACACTGGAGTGGGTTGCCATTTCCTTCTCCATTGCGTGAAAGTGAAAGGTGAAAGTGAAGTGCTCAGCCACGACTGACTCGTAGCAACCCCATGGAATGCAGCCCACCAGGCTCCTCCATCCATGGGATTTTCTGGGCAAGAGTACTGGAGTGGCTTGCCATTGCCTTCTCCGAGTGAAGGCAGAGCAGGTGATAAAGAAGATAATGATAATAAACTAGGGGTACAGAGTGGGGATAGAGATGACAGATTCTCAAAGAAATGTTGGATTAACTTCATAAACATCTTCATAATGATGCACCTACAACATCAAGATAAACTGAAATTAAGTTCAATCCTACTTTATTTTTTAAAAGTTCTACCAAAAAGAGTTACAGTAGGTTCTCATTATTTACAGATTCCTCACTTACAAATTCTCCTACTCACTAAAATTTGTCTGTAGCCTCCAAATCAAAATTCATGGCACTTTGGCCATCATTCACAGATATGGACAAGATGGCAACTGTTTGAATCATCCAATACACATCTTCCCAGCTGAGGTCAAAAAAGATGATGCTCTGTCTTCCTGTTTCAGCTGTCAAATACTGTAACTAAGTGTTCTTCTCATAGTATATGTTGTGCCAAGTTTTTGTGATTTGGGCTTTATATGAGCTCAGATGGCAAAGAATCTACCTATAATGCAGGAGACCCAGGTTTGATCCCTGGGTTGGGAAGATCCCCTGGAGGAAAAAATAGCAACCCACTCTCATATTCTTGCCTGGAGAATTCCATGGACAGAGGAGCCTGATGGTGGTCCATGGGGTCTCAAAGACTCAGACACAACTGAGCGACTAACACACATACACACACATGAGTAATTTTGCCCTTTAAAATGGGCCCCAACTACCAGGCTAAAAGTGCTGGCCAATGTTCCTAGAAGGCTGTGATGTGCCTGATGGAGAAAGGCTTCAGGAATAAGTTATAGTGTTATTAGCCATTAAGTCAATACTAACAAGTTAATGATATATATTAAACAAAATGTCTTTAAGCGGAAACACCCATAAAACAAAGTAGGGTGGAGAGAGGGCAAATGTAGACTGCATGAGTGGCTGAACAGCTTAACATGACCACCATGACATGTGCTCTACCCTGAGCCATGCAACCCTCCAGGCATGTGTGCTTCACAGTGTGGCGATGGCTGCTACAGCTGAGATGAAAGCTCAGCTGTGAGACACAGAGGTGGCTCAGACCTGAAGCAGCCAGAGCAGGACAGGGACAGCCATTACTGGTGCTTACTTAGGCAGCATGTCAGAAGCACTACCAATCTCTGTCTGTGGCCAGACCACCACAGCCTGCACCCCAACCAAGCTGAGTGCCTGCATCAGTCCTTCTTGTCCTTTTGCTACCCTCTGGGTCAAAACAAACTCAAGAGAAGAGAACTGACATCAAGCCTTTTTTTCCAAACATAATAAGAAACTGGTAATCAATTATATAAGAAAAGTGGGAAACTAAATAACGAACTACTAAAAAAACCAATGGGTCAGTGAAAAAATCAAAGAGGAAATCAGAAAAATTTCAAGACAAATGTAAATGGAAACACAACTTTCCAAAATCTATGCAATGCAACAAAAGCAGCTCTAAAGGCCTTCCTCAAGAAACAATAAAAATCTTGAATAAATAACCTAACCTACCATCTAACAGAATTATAAAAAGAATAAAGCCCAAAGTCAGCAGAAAGAAGGAAATTATAAAGATCATAAAGATCAGATGGGAAATTAATAAAATAGAGACCAAAAAAATATAGAAAAGATCAATGAAACCAGAGCTGGATCTCTGAAAAGATAAAATTGATAAACCTTTAGTCATGCTCATCAAGAAGAAAAGAGAGAAGACCCAAATAAACAAAATAAAAAATGAAAAGAAGAAACAAGAATTGATAACATATAGATACAAAAAATCATAAAAGAATTCAACAATTACATGCCAACAAACTGAACAACCTAGGGGAAATGGACAAATTCCTAGAAATACACAATCTTCCAACACTGAATCAGGAAGAAATAGACAACCTGAAAAGACCAGTCATTAGTAGTGAAATTGAATTTGTACTTAACCAAAAAAAAAATTTCCAGCAAACAAAAGTACACAGACAACATCACAGGGGAATTCCACCAAACATATAAAGAAAAGCTAACACCTACCCTTCTCAAACTATTCCAAAAACTTAAAGAGGATGGAATATTTTCAAATTTATTCTGTGAGGCCAACATTACTGTGATACCAAAGCCAGACAAGGACACTAAAAAAGAAAAAAGGAATTATAGGACAATTATCTCTGGTGAACATAAATGTAAAAATGTAAAAGTCCTCAACAAAATATTAGCAAATCAAATTCAACAATATAAAAAGGAATCATATACCACGATCAAGCAGAATTTATTCCAGGGATACAGGGTGGCTCAATATTCACAAATTAATCAGTATGACACACCATTTTAACAAAGGCAAGGATAAAAAAATCACATGATCATTTCAACAGATGCAGATAAAGCAGATGACAAAATGCAAAACCCATTCATGATCAAAACTCTCATCAAAGTTAGTAAAGATAGAACACTTATCAACATAATAAAGGTCATTTATGACAAACCCATGCTAACATCATACTCAAGAGTGAAAATATGAAAATCTTTCCTATTAAATCAGGAACAAGACAAGAATGCACTTTCGTCACTTCTATTTAATACATTATTGGAAGCCCTTGTCACAGCAATCAGACAAGAAAAAGAAAAGGTACCCAAATTTTTTCCCAGACAAAAGTGTCACTATTCACAGATGATTTGATACTTTATATAGAAAACCCTGAAGTCCTCACCCCAAAACTATTAGATTAATAAATGAATTCAGTAAAGTTACAGGATACAAAATTAATATACAGAAATCTTTTGCTTTTTTATATACTAATACTGAACTATCAAAAAAAGAAAGCAAGAAAACCATTCTTTTTAAAATTACATCAAAAAAGAATTTTAAAAAACCTAGGAATCAACTTCCCAAGGAAATGAAAAATGTATATTCTGAAAACTATAAACCATTGATGAAAGAATTTGAAAATGGAAATATACCCCATATTCTTGAAATGTAAGAACTGATAATATTAAAATATCCATACTACTCAAATCAATATACAGATTTAAAGCAATCCCTATCAAAATATCCATGAAATTTCTCACAGATTAAGACAAATAATCCCAAGATTTATAGAACCACAAAAGGTCCTGAATTGCCAAAGTCATCCTGAGAAAAAAGAACAAGATGGAGGTATCATCTATACTGCGAATCCACAGTAATCAAAACAGCAAGGTACAGGCACAAAAACAGACACAAACCAATGGATTAGAGAGCCCAGCAATAAACACACACTTATGCTCAATTAATCTATGACAAAGGAGGTAAGAATATACCATGGAGAAAAGGCAGTCTCCAATAAGTGGTGCTGGGAAAACTGGACAGCTCCATGCAAAAGAATGAGATTAGAACATTTCCTCACACTATATACAAAAATAAACTCAAATTGGATTAAAGACCTAAATATAAAACCCGAAACCATAAAACTCCTAGAAAAGAACTTAGGCAGAACACTCTTTGACATCAACCATAGCAATATTTTTGGATCTGTCTCCTAAAGCAAAAGAAATAAAAGCAAAAGTAAACAAATGGGACCTAAATATTAAACTTAAAAGCTTTTGCACAGCAAAGGAAACCATCAACAACAACAAAAAAAGACAACCTACTGAATGGGAGAAAAAATTGCAAATTATATATGATCAATAAGAGGTTAATATCCAAAATATAAACAGGTCATATAATTCAATATCAAAAAACAAACAGCTCAATTAAAAGATGGGCAGAAGCCTGAGCAGCCATTTTTTCAAAGAAGATTTGATAGTCAACAGGTTGTTAACTGCAACACTTTTAAAGATCCCTGGACAAAAATAGGACATCTGCTTTAGAAGTTCTCTGACACAAGTTTTAATCCCAGCTCTTTCCTGCTATCTGCCTAGTCTTTCCAACAAACATGAACTACTCAATTCTTCACTAGTACCCATGTCAAATCGTTCAAAAATCAAATTTTTCTAATATTAACATCCCTTTATTTCAGAATGAGTACTTTACATAACAAGTTTTCTCAAAGTAGGTTGGTTGTCCATTGACCGGCTGCAGTGGCCAGTTTCTTAATTAAAGCAGTGGACATAACAGCAACAACTTCCTTTCTTGGCAACAAATCCCTCTGAAGGTGTGATTACTCTCACACTCTCAAGTTGCTCCTAAATTAGCGTTATCTGTGCTTCACGATTCACAGTGAAGCTGAAACCTGAGACAAACAAGTCTAAACAAACAAAAGCAAGCAGACAGAAAACTCTTTAACCTTCAAGAGGCAAAGAAACACTCTTCATTTCTCAATGACTTTGATAAGAATGACACCTTTATTTTAGGGTTACGTATATAGGAATATTTGAGCCCCAAACCATTAACATAACTTTGTTCTTGGAATAAAATTATTTTTCAGTGATAAAATTATAAAGATCTAAGAAAATAATGAAAAAATTGGCATGGAAAGGAACAGAAATAGTCAGAAATCATAGAAAATTGTGGGGCAATGCCCAAATAATTTACAGTTCATATTTCAATTGCTTTTGTCAGTTATATAAGAATTGACCCTACTGAGTTATTTGCTGCAACATGTCATGTGACTCTCCTGAGCCAGGGAACCTATCCTCTCTCCATCCCCATTATGTTGAGCAGCAGCTGCACACGGTGGGCTCTTCATGTCCATGATGTCCATGGGAAAGGAGAAGGCAGAAGTTTAGAACAAGGTGAGTAGCGATCATCAGGAAAACAGTAACACCATCAGTAAAAACTGTCCTAAATGTCAAACAGGCCAGGCATGGTCAAAAGAATGGAAACCACCATTCCAAACACCTGCCCTCAAAAAGTAAACAAAAAAAAAAAAATCAAATTTCCAACAAGAAAACAGATAAAAAGCAAGTCTTCTAGAATTCTTATCCCACTGAAGTTCTCAATTTTATTTTCCACAGGAGGGAAAATAAATTAGACTGGAAGATGAATTGCCAGAAAGAGAGCTGTAGAAAGATAAACAATGTCTTTACAATGAAGAGAAATTTTTATTTCATCTATTAAATTTGAAAAGATATCTAGTGTAGACTTCTACATTCCTGACAATCTCATTTCTCAAAGAAAAAAAAAAAATTGTAAGGTTCAGAAATTGGATACATTCCATTTTCAGGAATTTGTCCTAAGGAAATATCCAAAGATAAATATCTAGATATAGAAAAGATAGAGCAATGTTTATTACATAACTGTAATATCCAAAAGTGGGAAACATTCTAAATGACTGACAATGGAGAATTGCTGCAATACATTTTGAGGCATCCACACAGAGGAATTCTGTGCACTCTACAAACTGCGTATATCTTCCCTGATATGGCAATATGGTTCAAGATGATAAGTGTAACACGATTCCATCTTTATAAAATACATGAATGACTACACATATATAGAATGTATGCATGCTATATCACTTCAGTCATGTCCAACTCTTTGAGACCATATGGGCTGTAGCCCACCAAGCTCATCTGCCCATGGGATTCTCCAGGCAAGAATACTGGAGTGGGTTGCCATGACCTCCTCCAGGGAATCTTCCCAACCCGGACATGGAACGTGCATCTCTTCCATCTCCTGCATTGCAAGCAGGTTCTTTACCACTAGCACCACCTGAGAAGCCCATATATATGGAGTGGATATACACAAAAGCATTAATGTAATCATCCCAGCATGTTTGGCTTTCTTTTATTTCCTGATCTCTTTTAAAATAAACATGTATTATTTTTATACAAAGAAAAAAAGAGATCATTCAGAAGTAAAATACAAAAACAAGCAGATAAAGACTAAATGACTTCTCATTAATATCTTCAGCCTGCAGTAAACAGATGTTCCATTTCATACCACTGGAAAAGTCACTTCCCATTCTGACATTTAATGCAAGAAAAATACTAAATGCTTACCTAGGTTACCATCGATTCATACAATTTGTTTCCCTAAGATGCAAGAATATTTTACCTGTGTATGATAAATCAATTGAGATGGCTAAGAAATGAGGTGTTCTAGTTAAATGATCTTCAAAGGGTAAAAACAATTTCCCTCAGCAATGAATCAGTTCAATTTCCTGTAGAGGCAGATAAAGTATAATGAACAAAATTCAATCTGTCTTTGATGAATGAGGATATGAGTACCTCAAAAGTCAATGCAAATTATAAGACTCTGGACACAGAGAAACTATAGAGAAAAGACTAAGTGAATTTGTTCTGACTGGAACATATGCCATGGAAATGAGCATATGCCTGTCATGAGCAAATTCATATGCCTGAATGAATCCCAGATGTGCCCTGTTTTCTTGCAATCTATGTCTGTCTCTAAAGTATAACACAGAAGATCCTCGGCTGGTGGTACAAGAAGCTTCCAGTTAACGGCAGTCTTTTTCTAAGTTACTGAACAAAGTTAGTATATAGCAAAATAAATACTAAGAAGCCTTTGTAAACAACATGTAAGTTTTAAGCCACATTTATTCAAGACAGTATAGGATTTTTGCTCATTATAAAAATCATGCACCAATCACTTAAAAACTTGGGGAAAAAATCTGAGGAAGGCAGAAACCAAAAAATCAAAGAATGATAGATATCACTACAAAAAGACTTCTAAGTTCCCTCTGACCAAAATACAACAGACAAAATGAGGAGACAAATAGCAAACTAGGAAAAACATTTATAACAGATTGTGAAGACTAACATCTTCATTATATATTTTTTAAAATTCTAATTATTAATAAAAAGACAAATTCACTTAAGGCCATGAAGCAGGCATTCAAAAAAGGATGAACACAGTAACTATAATAAAATGTTTTATATGAAAAGAAAAGTGTAATAATATAATAAATATAATTTTTATTAAAATGACAATGATTATGAATTTTTTAATGTACAAAAAAAAGAGGAAATAGACACTGAAATACTGCTGGTAGGAATGTAAACCAGCCTAACATTTCTGGAAGGAAATTTGGCAATACGCACCAAAAGCCTTAAAAATATTTACTCTGATAAAACAGTTATATTCCTAAGATTTTTTTTATCCTTAGAAAAGTAACTAAGCACTATTTGACAAAAAATAAAGGGATACTTATCATAGCATTACTTAAAATAAGGATCCAAAGCTAAGCTTTAATCACAGAAGAGACTGGCAAAATTAATTCTGCTTATTAAAAATCATGATGTACCAGAATACTTATAGACATCAGAAAATATTTTGAAATGTTAGATGGTAAATACTTCCATAAAATGGAATGCATAATAAGATTTCCAATTTTTCTCTTTCAAGAAAATATTTTTATACAGTTGTGTTTTCATACATATATGCATGTCCATATTTTCTAAATTTTCTAAAAGAAACTTCTGTTGACAGAAGAAACTATTTTTTAACAAAAAAATAAACAATTCATGACAGCACTATTACAGTTGCCAAAGTACAGAAACATCCCAGGTGTCAATCAGTGGATGAATGAATACACAAATTATAATACATATATATCATAGAATATTAGTCAGCCACAAAAAAGGAATGAAGTACTGATGCATGCTACAACATCAGTGAACCTCCAAAACATTATGCTAAGTCAAAGAAGCTAAATACTGAAGGTCACATATTATATGATTCCATTTACATGAAATACCCACATAAATTCATAGAAACATAATGCAGGCTGGTGGTTGCCAAAGCTGCAGGGACGGGGAAACTGATGAATATGCACGGGGGTTACTCTAGAATGACAGAAACATTTATTAACTAGAGGAGATAGTTACACGACATCGTGAATATACTAAATGCCACTGAACCGTTCACTTTAAAACAGTTAATTTTATGTTTGTAAATGTCGCAATACTTATTTTTAAAATTTAAGAAAACAGTAGAGAAAAAAAAAAAGAAAATCCCCTAATGATTATATTCCTCTTTAAAATTTACCAAACTATTTCAGTCACTTGATACTTTAAGAGACCATTTCCTCAACCAGTGAATCCCAGGTAGGCTAATTTGTCTGTCCATTAGTCCCTCACTCACTAATTTTATTACACAAATATTAATAGCTAACACAAACATGGTACTTACTATGAATTGTTCTAAAGAGTTCACATACATTAATTATACTGAATCATCACAGCAGCTCTATGAGGTAGGTATTATTACTATCAGTGTTACTTATTATTATCTCTACAAATGACAGAGAAATAAACTGACTTGCTCAAGGGACAGCTAGCAAGTGACAGGATTGGGACTTAAACCCAACGAAACTGCCTGCAGAGCCCTCACTCTCAAGTGCTTCAACTGGCATGTTCTACTTCCTCAAAGAATCCATGGGTCTTGACAGAAAAATTAGAGGTAAGAGTGCAAAGTAGGGGGGAAACTACCCATGATCTTTCCATTACAGGGATATTCACTGTAAACCTGTTGCACATTTTTTCCAAATCAATATACACATCTACATACATACAACCAAATCTGCATAACATCTTTTTTAGCCTGTTGTGCTCAGTTTTTTCGGACTCTTTGCAACCTTATGGACTGTAGCCCACCAGGTTCCTCTGTCCAAGGGATTAACCCACTTAACTTATTGTAAACTTTTTCCATGTAAATATTATGCTGCTATGTCATCACATTTAATGGTCCCATGGTATCCTGTTTAATAGAAGAAACAACCTATTTAACCAGCCACCGATTAAATATTTGGGTTGTTTATGAATAATGCTGAGATGAACCACATAATCCACACATCATTGTTCAGTTAACCAATTTACTCAAGAGAATTACAGAAGTAGGTATAAAATACTTGGTGAGAAATGCTTCAAAGCTCTTAAAAAATATTACCCAACTATTTCTAGAAAGTATTTAACAGTTTACACTCTCATTTGTAGGTTATTAGAGTAACTCTCTTGCCACACTTCTTTGTCTGAATTTTAAGATATATTCTATCTATGAACCTGAGGATCATTTCATTCCCTACTGTACCTCTCCAACAGACACACACTTTCAGTGGCGGGAAACTATATTTGAATCTTAGAGGATTCTTTTTAAAATATAAATCAATTTGTGGAGCATAGACATCTTTACCATGCTGAGCCTCTTCGCTTTAAACTATGATATAAATCTGTTTAGGAGTGATTCTTATTAAACATGCCTGTGTGGCATGATCATTTTCAATGAAAAAGCAAGGTCTCAGCAGTTGAAGGCCATACATCAGTGACTGAACTAACAAGAATTAAAATAAAAAGCAAATTCCACTCAAGCCTGTCTCACATCACTAATGTGTGACTCTTTTATTACAGAAAAACCCTAGGCTAGCTGTCTTGGATTTAACTGATGAGATTAAGTCCTCCTTATTCTGTTGTTGTTGTCTAGTTGCTAAGTTGTGTCCATCTTTTTTGGTACCCCATGGACAGGAGTCTACGTGGCTCCTCTGTCCATGTGACTTCCAAGACAAGAATACTGGAGTGGGTAGGCATTCCTTTCTCCAGGGGATCTTCCCAACCCAGGGAATGAACTTGAGTCTCCTGCATTGCAGGCAAATTCTTTACCATCTAAGCCACCAGGGAAGCTCTATATGCTGAAAAGTGAAAGTGAAAATGTTAGTCACTCAGTGGTGACTGACAGTAGTGTCTGACTGTTTGCAACCCCATGGCACAACTGTAACCCAGTCAATCAGTGGTGTCTGACTCTGCAACACCATGGTACAACTGTAGCCCACCAGGCTCCTCTCTCCATGGGATTCACCAGACAAGAATGGAATGGGTTGCCATTTCCTTCTCCAGGGGATCTTCCTGATCTAAGGATCAAATCCACATCTCCTGATTTGCAGGCAGATTCTTTACCCCTGAGTTATGAGGGAAAACCCCTTCTTATTCTAGATTGTCCTATAACTCAAGGCAGAATTACAGAAGGCTGACCTTCTAAGGCTCCAAACTCTTGTCCTGAGGAATGTTAAGTGTCTCATACTCAATGAATAAGCTTGATTGACTTAGATGACTAAATTAAAATTATAGAACCAATCATGTGCTGGTAAAAAACAAAATGCTAACACATGTCTGGGTCAAACAAAAGTAGCACAGGCTTGATTCACCAAGCCTTCTCATTGATTAATTGTAAACAAGGCTTATTTTCTAGAAACTACCAAGCTACATCCCTCTGCCTGGTATGACCATACTGTGTTTTAGTCATGGTTTAGTCACTAAGTTGTGTTCGACTCCTGTGGCCCCATGGACTGTAGCACACCAGGCATCTCTGTCCATAGGATGTTCCAGGCAAGAATACTGGAATGGGTTGCCATTTCATTCTCCAGGGTATCTTCCTGACCCAGGGATTGATCCTGGTTCTCCTGCACTGCAGGCAGTTTCTTTACCGACTGAGCCACCAGAGAAGCCCATGACCTTGCTGGACATGAAAAATTCCACATTCAGTCAAAAGTATCCAACAAAAAGCAAAGATACAGTTCCTATTTCTCTAAAAACATAAAACCAGAAAAAAGAAAGTCATAAAATGTTGAGTTTGGAACCTTTACAGATTATCTAAAGCAATCTCTTTCTTTTCCAAATGAGATCAAGATAAAGCAAGCTACCCAAGGTCACACAGTTAGCATCAAGACGAATCCCATAATTGGGTCTCTTAACTCCCTTGTTCAATGACAATCCCACCACACTTTGGCACATGCAGATACAATTAAACATTACCTCTCTAATAACTGATTTACAAAAAATAATTGCAATAAATATGAAGTGTTTCTTCTGAATAATTAAAATTAGATGGTATGCTCTTTAAGCTGTTGTAAATTAAGGCTGGTTCTGTAATTAATACTTAAGAAACACTAAGCCGTTATCATGAAATACTTTTAATAAATTAAAAACAAAACCAAATTTGAGCACAATTCTTCAAAACTCCACACTATTCTTAAATGATACAGGTTTGATATAATGCATTTTACAGGGAGCCAGTTAATTCACTGGAAAAAAAGTCATCAATTGGAAATTGTCAAATAGTGTGGGAGTAAAGGTGTACACTTCTGGCAAGCCAGCCTCAGAAAGAGAAAACACAGCAGCTGGTAGAAAGGAAAGCCTTAAACAAACATGCTCTCCTCTTGCTTTTGCTTAAATAAATCAGTCTACCAAAACATAAAATCAAGACCTACGCATATATCTGCTTCCATATGCTCTCTGTATTTCATCAGTACAGGCACCAAGAAAGTCCGGAGAAAAAGATGTCTTTCTAGAGTCACTGAATATGAGAAAGTGAAGGGAGAAGCTGGAAGGCTTGTGGTTTCATGACGGCAGAAGAACACTGAATTCAGATTTCACTGAGCTGTGGTCATCAATGAGATAAACCATGGAGCTAGAACAGGAATCAGTTCAGTTCAGTCACTCTGCTGCTGCTGCTAAGTCGCTTCAGTCGTGTCCGACTCTGTGCGACCCCACGACGGCAGCCCACCAGGCTCCCCAGTCCCTGGGATTCTCCAGCCAAGAACGCTGGAGTGGGTTGCCATTTCCTTCTCCAATGCATGAAAGTGAAAAGTGGAAGTGAAGTCCCTCAGTTGTGTCCGACTCTTAGCGACCCCATGGACTGCAGCCCACCAGGCTCCTCCATCCATGGGATTTTCCAGGCAAGAGTAGTGGAGTGGGGTGCCATTGCCTTCTCCATCAGTCACTCAGTCATGTCCAACTATTTGTGACCCTATGGACTGCAGCACACCAGGCTTCCCAACTCCCGGAGATTACTTAAACTCATGTCCATCAAATCAGTGATGCCATCCAACCATCTCATTCTCTTGGCATCCCCCTTCCTCCATCTTCAATCATTCCCAGCATCAGGATCTTTTCTGGTGAGTCAGTTCTTCACATTAGGTGGCCAAAATATTGGAGTTTCAGCTTCAACATCAGTCCTTCCAATGAATATTCAGGACTGATTTCCTTTAGGACTGACTGGTTGGATCTCCTTGCAGTCCAAGGGACTCTCAAGAGTCTTCTCCAACACCACAGTTCAAAACCATCAATTCTTCGGCGCTCAGCTTTCTTATAGTCCAACTCTCACATCCATACATAACTACTGGAAAAATCATACCTTTGACTAGACGGACCTTTGTTGGCAAAGTAACATCTCTGCTTTTGAATATGCTGCCTAGGTTGGTCATAATTGGTCTTCCAAGGAGCAAATGTCTTTCAATTTCATGGCGGCAGTCACCAACAGCAATGCTTTTGGAGCCCCAGAAAATAAAGTCTCTCACTGTTTCCATTGTTTCCCCATCTATTTCCCATGAAGTGATGGGACCAGATGCCATGATCATAGTTTTCTGAATGTTGAGTTTTAAGCCAACTTTTTCACTGTCCTCTTTCACTTTCATCAAGAGGCTCTTTAGTTCTTCTTCACTTTCTGCCATAAGGGTGGTGTCAACTGCATATCTGAAGTTATTGATATTTCTCCTGGCAATCTTGATTCCAACTGATGCTTCATCTAGCCTGGCATTTCACATGATGTACTCTGCACAGAAGTTAAACAAGCAGGGCAACAATATACAGCCCTGATGTACTCTTTTCCCTATTTGGAACCAGTCTGTTGTTTCATGTCCAGTTCTAACTGTTGCTTCCTGACCTGCATACAGATTTCTCAAGAGGCAGGTCAGGTGGTCTGGTATTCCCATCTCTGTCAGAATTTTCCACAGTTTATTGTGATCCACACAGTCAAAGGCTTTGGCATAGTCAATAAAGCAGAAATAGATGTTTTTCTGGAATTCTCTTGCTTTTTCAATGATCCAACAGATGTTGGCAATTTGATCTCTGGTTCCTCTGCCTTTTCTAAAACTAGCTTGAACATCTGGAAGTTCATGGTTCACATACTGTTGAAGCCTGGCTTGGAGAATTTTTAGCATTACTTTACTAGCATGTGAGATGAATGCAATTGTGTGGTAGTTTGAGCATTCTTTGGCATTGTCTTTCTTTGAGTTTTCCAAATTTGTTGGCATATTGAGTGCACCACTTTCACAGCATCATCTTTTTAGGATTTAAAATAGCTCAATTGGAAATCCATCACCTCCACTAACTTTGTTCATAGTGATGCTTTCTAAGGCCCACTTGACTTCACATTCCAGGATATCTGGCTCTAGACGAATGATTACACCATCGTGATTATCTGGGTCATGAAGATCTTTTTTGTACAGTTCTTCTGTGTATTCTGGTCACCTCTTAATATCTTCTGCTTCTGTTAGGTCCATACCATTTCTGTCCTTTATTGTGCCCATCTTTTCATGAAATAGTCCCTTGGTATCTCTAATTTTCCTAAAGAGAACTCTAGTCTTTCCCATTCTATCGTTTTCCTCTATTTCTTTGCAATGATCACTGAGGAAGGCTTTCTTCTCTCTCCTTGCTATTCTTTGAAACTCTGCCTTCTAATGGGTATATCTTTCCTTTTCTCCTTTGCCTTTAGCTTCTCTCCTTTTCTCAGCTATTTGTAAGGCCTCCTCAGACAACCATTTTGCCTTTTTCCAATTCCAATTTTTTTCTTGGGGATGGTTTGATCCTTGCCTCCTGTACAATGTCA
The DNA here is from genome assembly GCF_003369695.1 of Bos indicus x Bos taurus. Classification (NCBI taxonomy): domain Eukaryota; kingdom Metazoa; phylum Chordata; class Mammalia; order Artiodactyla; family Bovidae; genus Bos; species Bos indicus x Bos taurus. The sequence continues at coordinate 86,289,626 of NC_040079.1, forward strand.
CAAACTCCTATCCTTAGTTCTTTAGGCACTCCGTCTATCAGATCTAGTCCCTTAAATCTATTTCTCACTTCCACTGTATAATTATAAGGGATTGGATTTAGGTCATACCTGAATGGTCTAGTGGTTTTCCCTACTTTCTTCAATTTAAGTCTGAATTTGGCAATAAGGAGTTCATGATCTGAGCCACAGTCAGATCCTGGTCTTGTTTTTGCTGACTGTATAGAGCTTCTCCATCTTTGGCTGCAAAAAATATAAACAATCTGATTTTGGTGTTGACCATTGGTGAACATGTGTAGAGTCTTCTCTTGTGTTGTTTGACAAGGATGTTTGCTATGACCAGTGCGTTCTCTTGGCAAAACTCTGTTAGCCTTTGACCTGCTTTGTTTTGTCCTCCAAGGCCGAATTTGCCTATCACTCCATGTATCTCTTGACTTTCTACTTTTGCATTCTAGTCCCCTATAATGAAAAAGACATCTTCTTTGGGTGTTAGTTCTAGACAGTCTTGTAGGTCTTCACAAACCATTCAACTTCAGCTTCTTCAGCATTCCTAGTTGTGGCATAGACTTGGATTACTGAGATATTGAATGGTTTGCCTTGGAAACAAACAGAGATCATTCTGTCATTTTTGAGATTGCATCCAAGTACTACATTTCAGACTCTTTTGTTTACTATGATGCCTACTCCATGTCTTCTAAGGGATTCTTGCCCACAGTAGTAGATATAATGGTCATCTGAGTTAAATTCACCCATTCCAGGACATTTTAATTCACTGATTCCTAAAATGTCGATGTTCACTCTTGCCATCTCGTTTGACCACCTTCAATTTGCCTTCATTCATGGACCTGACATTCCAGGTTCCTATGCAATACTGCTCTTTACAGCATCGGACTTTACCTCTATCACCAGTCACATCCACAATTGGGTGCTGTTTTTGCTTTGGCTCTGTCTCTTCACTCTTTCTAGAGTTATTTCTCCACTGATTCCTATAGCATATTGGGCACCTACTGACCTGGAGAGTTAATCTTTCAGTGTCCTATCTTTTTGCCTTTTCATGATGTTCATGCAGTTCTCAAAGCAAGAATACTGAAGTGGTTTTCCATTCCCTTCTCTTGTAGACCACATTTTGTCAGAACTCTCCATCAAGACCCATACATCTTGGGTGGCCCTACACTGCATGGCTCATAGTTTCATTGAGTTAGACAAGGCTGTGGTTCATGTGATCAGTTTGGTTAGTTTTCTGTGATTGTGGTTTTCATTCTGTCTGCCCTCTGAAGGATAAGGATAAGAGGCTTATGGAAGCGACTGACTGAGGGAGAAACTGGGTCTTGTTCTGATGAGTGTGGCCATGCTCAGTCAGTCTTTAATCCAATTTTCTGTTGATGGGAGGGGCTATTGTTTGACCTGAGGCCAAACTATGGTGGAGGTAATGAAGATAATGGCGGCTTCCTTCAAAAGGTCCCATGCATGTGCTACTGCACTCAGTGCCCCCAACCCTGCACCAGGCCACCACTGACCCACGCCTCCACAGGAGACTCTTGGACACTCACAGGCACGTCCGGGTCAGTCTCTTGTGGGGTCACTGCTCCTTTCTCCTTGGTCCTGGCGCACACAAGGTTCTGTTTGTGCTCTCCAAGAGTCTGTTTCCCCAGTCCTGTGTAAGTTCTGGTGGCTCTATGGTAGAGTTAATGGCAACCTCCTCCAAGAGGGCTTATGCCATACCCAGGTCTGCTGCACCCATGCTTCCTAAAAAATCATCTGCTATAGTATGGTTCATATTTGGACCCCTGCCAGGCTTAATCTGTGGAACATCCCCTGAGGAGAGGCTTGCTGCTATTTTACATTAGAGAAAAATTAACTTTCTTCCAGTTGGGGTTTCTGTAGTGTTTAAAGTTAAACAATATTTTTTAAAAGTTGTAATTATTTAAACCTCCATCTCCAAGAGCTTCATTCAGTGGCTACCTTAGGACACTGCCACAGGTTTAGGTTCCCAAGCCAAAATGTAGCTTGAAAAATAACCAAATAAGCATTCTATTTAACACTAATTTCCATCACAGATGTTTTCTTCACTTAAAAGCATTGTGTTCTGCCTTAATACTACAAGGAAGCAATAAGCTCACACACACACACACACACAAAATTGCTATTTGTCAATTAAATTTACAATTCTCCCTTGTTGCACTGAGAATTTAGAGCTCATGGGCCCATGTACTGACAACTTCAATCATTAGTTATGGGTGCATTTTAACAGTTTCCAAATGAAATCCTTTAGAGTCACAAACTGTTTTATGAGGCTATCTTAATGGCATGTATTCCAAAAAAGCCTGATGCAAGAAGAGAAGCAACTCTTTTGAGAGAACAGGATAGCCAAAAATTTGCTGGAAACACTTCAATAGATCATACACCCAGATATACAAATAAAGACAGTTTATATGATGCTCAATGCAAACAAAACTTCTTAAACAACTTCTCTATATAAGGGTGATATATGATGGGGTCTGATGTTGGTCTTTATTGAGAGCTAGGCTGTGCTGCCATCTTGATAAGACCACGGAGATGATACACAGAGTTCAGGTTGGTGTTTTCTCAGAGAAGGCACCATGGCTTATCTTGTTTCCCCATGTAGACAAAGTCTGAATCTGCTGACATACTCATTCTACTCTATCATCTCTACTCATGAGAGAAATGAGGGTTCTAAATAAAGCCTGACCTTGTGTGAATACAAAGTATTAATAAAAACCACCTCTCTAACTCATTTTATATTTCTTTTCAAAAGGATGATTCATGGAAAGTCCAATTCAGTATGTGTCCATTTTACATCAGGAAATCCACCTTCCTGGCCCAAATCCTCTAGGTGACCTCTGTTGCCAGAATGACTAGATTAAGTAGCCAATGATTATACCTAAGTACCACCCAGCAGAAAAATGTGTAATATTATTAGAGTAAATCTTCAGAAATGAGCCTACAGAGAGTAATGGTATTATGGCCCCCCACAAAATTCTTACAATGAGTCCTCACCCACAGTATCTCAGGATGTGAGCTTATTTGGAGATAGAATCCCCATAGAAAATAATCAAATTAAAATGAGGTCATTAGGGTGGCCCCGAATCCAATATGATTGATGTCCTAACAAGAAGGAGAAATGAGAGCACAGAGAGGGGCCAAGAGAGCAGACAGATGTGAATGGACCTATGGAGGAGATGGCCACCTGCAAGCCATGGAGAGAGGATGGAACAGACCCTTCCCTAGAAGGAACCAATCCTGCCCACATCTGGGTTTAGGACTTGTAGCCTCCAAAACTGAGAGACAATCAATAGCTGTTCTTAAAGCCAGCTAGTCTGTGGTACTTTGTTATGGCAGCCTAATACTAAAAGACACCCCCAAGCTAGAAGGAAGGGACAGTCATGTGACACTAAAAAGTGTCCTAAGTTCAACAGGATAGAAAAATAAAGGTGTGCTTCATCTTAATTCTTTAAAAAAAATAATCCAATAAAACCAGAGTCACTAATCATAGAACAAAATCTTGCTGCCAGAAAGAACCTTAAGTATGTCTGTTCAGCATTACTCTTGGCAAGTAAATATCTGCACCTTCCCCTTCAGCTCCTGTCCTCCCCTCTTCTCTCCCCTGAACAGCTAAGTTCCTCAAAAGAGCTGCCCCTTCTCACTGCATCTGCTGCCTTTCTTCTCACTCTCTCCTGACTCCACTCCCATCAGTCAACCTGGATGACCAATGAGCACCTCTATCAGTCAATCAAAACTGCTCTTTCAAGATCACCAGTGGCTTCCACTTGGCAAAATCCAAGCATCAGTTCTCAACATTCCTCTTACTAGAGACAACAACTCAGTCCCTCCATCTCCCCTCCTTCAGCAGTTTCTTTATCTAGCCCCCAGGACACTAGTTTCCTCCCTGGGCACTCTGAACTCTCCAGAGGTGCCCTAGCACTTGGTCTTTGACCTCTTCTTTCTCTACCTACAAGTCACTTCTTTGGAGATATTAGTAAAGCCTACTGCCTCTTTCAAATACATAAAAATATACTTTGTGCACAAAATATACCCAGAATCCAACTGTTTCCCATAACTCCACCCAAAACCCTAATCTAAGCTGCTATAATGCCTCACAAGATTACTGTAATAATCTAACTGAGCATGTTTTCCACACAGCAGCTAGGTTGATCTTTTTACATATAAATCATATTACTTTTTATAATATCTGTGGAAGTTTAAAACCAAAGTCTTTAACCTGCCCTAAAAGGTGCCATGTCCTCTGCCACACCCCATCCAGCTGTGCCCTCTATGTCTGCATCTCCTGCCTTGCCCCCTCACTCATTCCAGTCCAGCCACCATGGGTCACTCTCCTTTGAGTATGGCAAGGGCACACTCATCTCAAGGTCTTTGCCCTGCCTCTTCCATGTGCCTGGAAGCCCTTTCCCAAGACGTCCACATGGCCTGAGCCCTCTCTTCATGCAGGTCCTGCTCAAATTCCAGATCTTTCCTGAGCTCTCAGACAACTCCTCTGTTCCCTCACCTCCCTTATTTTTCTTCTTAGACTTATCACCACCTCTCATATATTTGTGTAATATCTATATTCTACCATTTTATAAACTCTGTAAGAAGAGAAACTCTATTTTTCACATTGATGAAGTGAAACATAAGAAGGGCTGGATAAATATTTGTTTAAAGAATGAATGAACATCACATGGCCAGCCAGAGTAGGTGACATATAAATGACACTTTGAAACATAAACATTAGACCTGTACACTGGAATGTATTTCCTGGGCCCTGTCCTCAGTTAAGTTCGCTTCAGTCACTCAGTCACGTCCAACTCTTTGTGACCCCATGAACCGCAGCACGCCAGGCCTCCCTGTCCATCACCAACTCCCAGAGTCCACCCAAACCCATGTCCATCGAGTCGATGATACCATCCAACCATCTCATCCTCTGTGATCCCCTTCTCCTCCTGCCCTCAATCCCTCCCAGCATCAGGGTCTTTTCCAATGAGTCAGCTCTTCGCATCAGGTGGCCAAAGTATTGGAGTTTCAGCTTCAATATCAGTCTTTCCAGGGCACACCCAGGACTGATCTCCTTTAGGATGGACTGGTTGTATCTCCTTGCAGTCCAAGGGACTCTCAAGAGTCTTCTCCAACACCACAGTTCAAAAGCATCAATTCTTCAGCACTCAGTTTTCTTTATAGTCCAACTCTCACATCCATACATGACTACTGGAAAAACCATAGCCTTAACTAGACGGACCTTGGTTGGCAAAGTAATGTCTCTGCTTTTGAATATGCTATCTAGGTTGGTCATAACTTTCCTTCCAAGGAGTAAGCGTCTTTTAATTTCATGGCTGCAGTCACCATCTGCAGTGATTTTGGAGCCCAGTAATATAAAGTCAGCCACTGTTTCCATTGTTTCCCTCATCTATCTGCCATGAAGTGATGAGACCAGATGCCATGATCTTAGTTTTCTGAATGTTGAGCTTTAAGCCAACTTTTTCACTCTCCTCTTTCACTTTCATCGAGAGGCTTTTTAGTTCCTCTTCACTTTCTGCCAGAAGGGTGGTGTCATCTGCATATCTGAGGTTATTGATATTTCTCCCGGCAATCTTGATTCCAGCTTGTGCTTCCTCCAGCTCAGCATTTCTCATGATGTACTCTGCATATAAGTTAAATGAGCAGGGTGACAATATACAGCCTTGACATACTCCTTTTCCTATTTGGAACCAGTCTGTTGTTCCATGTCCAGTTCTAACTGTTGCTTCCTGACCTGAATACAGGTTTCTGAAGAGGCAGGTCAGATGGTCTGGTATTCCCATCTCTTTCAGAATTTTCCACAGTTTATTGTGATCCACACAGTCAAAGGCTTTGGCATAGTCAATAAAGCAGAAATAGATGTTTTTCTTGAACTCTCTTGATTTTTTGATGATCCAGCATATGTTGGCAATTTGATCTCTGGTTCCTCTGGCTTTTCTAAAACCAGCTTGAACATCTGGAAGTTCATGGTTCACATATTGCTGAAGCCTGACTTGGAGAATTTTAAGCATTACTTTACTAGGATGAGTGCAATTGTGTAGTAGTTTGAGCATTCTTTGGCATTGCCTTTCTTTGGGACTGGAATGAAAACTGACCTTTTCCAGTCCTGCGGCCACTGCTGAGTTTTCCATATTTGTTGGCATATTGAGTGGGCCCTGTCCTCAGAGACTACTAAATTAGGAACATGTTATTAGTCTGTGATTCTCATGTGCAGCCAGGTTGAGAACCACTACATTAGATTATAAACTCCTTAAAGGATTTTTTTTATCTGTGTACCTCAGGCACAGTGGTTGGCAAAGTGTAACAACGTTGATTAAATTAATGGATCCATGAAAAACCGTCATTTAAAGTGATTGCTTGTTTACATTTATGGATAAAGAGCTATAAAAGAGCTATAAAGTCCTTTTCACTGTGATGTATCTTCAAAGGTTACAATTCTTCCTTAGTCTAAAGAAAAACATTCCTCACTATAAACTCTACTCACTAGCCCCAGGTCTGCTGTTTGAAACACACTTGAAGGCTAGTCTCTGGTCTTCATTTATTTTCAAACAATAAATGGTCATATATTTTCAAACAATCATAATTGAGCCCTTGCATTTAGGCTTCTTCTTTGGTCAGGACAAATCTTAGCCCATGTAAAAAGGGTTATGCTTCAGATTCACTCTGCTGGGAAGTGGGTATTTCAGCCACAAACAAGGACATTTAATCCATGTTCTGAATAATAATTAAAGGTTAGCTGTACTGAGAAGAAGAAATGGTTTTTCAGACATAGCCATGAGCAAAGCATCCACGAATGGAAGTGCATGATAATCTCTGGAAATTGAGAACTGTGGTTAGATCACAGAATAAAAGGGGTGAAATGGGAGTAAGAGGCAGAAAGAGAAAGCTAGAGAGGTCACCTCAGGCCACATGATAAAAAGCCTTATATGATGTTAAAATAATTATTTTATGATTAATTGGATCCACCTGGAGTTTAGAGATGAGAAGAGAACCAATGAATTCAGGTCAATGACTATCAACCAATCAAAAATGGAAGCAAGAAGAAAAACTAGTTTCAAGTAGAGGGGAAGATAATGAATTTGGTTTGAGATGTTTTTAATTTTAAATAGTTGAGGACATCCTATCAGAGGTATTTCTGAAGGAGTTGTCAATGTGCTTTTGGAACTTGATGGAGAATCAAGCACTGAAGGTTGGATTTAAAGAGTCATTTAAACAAAGGTTGTAGGTAAGACAGGCAGTTGGATGAAAAATATTAACACTGGTTCTCCATAGTGGGACTGCAGGTATCTTTTTTCTTGTTCAAAACACTCAAATTGTTTATAGTAAGAATGTATTACTTCTATTTAAAGAAAATAAGGATTATAAAGTAAAATATGGGTAAGATCATTGAAAGATGGCAAGAACAGTGTAAAAAGAGAAAGATCAAATGCAAAAACCTGGGAATAACCAGCATTTACAAAGGAGTAACAGAGGAGTAGCTAGCGAAAGAAATAGGATCTACGATAGAGTAATACAAAATTTCAGAAGCATCTCAGAAAGCAAGAGAGGAGCAACCTAGAAAAGAGGGTTTAATGCTACAGAGAAAAAGAGTAGGATGAGGATTAAAGAAACCACTGGTAATTAGGAGATGATTACATAACAAGACATTTAGGGAAATGATTGAGATAAAAGCCAGACTACAGTGAGTTGAATAGAGAGTAGGAAATTAAAGAAATAAAGGTAAGGAGCCTAGCTTTGGAGGGAAGGTCAAAAACAAGTCATAACTGAAAAAGAAGGTCAGGTTAAGGACTAGCCTACCTTTCTCTGTGTCCACCATGGAGACGCAAAACTTGCAGTCAAGGAAGTCAAGTGAGTCACATTCATTCTCTGTCCTACCAAAGTCCTCACCTGCTGCCACAAAGAAAATAACCCTACACGGGACAAGGTAGCCTGTCTCACAGTCATCGCTCATGTCAGTACCTTTGTCCTTCCGGAGGAAAAAAAAGACAGTTTTCAGAGCCACTATTACTCTAAAAGAATTCTTACCTTATTCTCAACACAAACATGTTAGTCAACCAAAATTACACACACACACACACACACACAAAAAATACAGTGAAACTTAGCTACCTTGCTAGATTTATGCTTACAGAAATATAATTCCAAGGACTGCTGTTGAGTCTGTTGACCTCGTAAGGAGCTCAGGTGCCCCTTGTGGAAAGTAACTAAATAAATAAATAACATTTCAACTCGTAATCCGTATATTGAATTATCCTTCCAAATGAACACAAAGACTTCTCTCACTATCCAGATGGTCCACAAATGCTCATCACCATGAGTGAAAAATAAATAAGTAAAAGTCCTTATTTTAGCCTCCGAATGAGTGGTGGAAGATCCACCTTTTTCACCTGCACTCTGAGAGACATGCATTCAGTTAACTGACCGTGAAATGATCTATAGGCAGACAGGCAGGCAAGTGGAAGCAGTTCCAACAAGCTGATCTAACTCAATGATTAGCTCTCCCCGAAAATCAAGATTTGTCTGAAATAGCGCTAAGCACTGAGTAAAACAGAAAACTAAATTAACTCCCAGAATATCTCAGGAAGCTGAAAGTCCCTGAGTGCTCACATTTACATTTCAGGCTGCTGCTGCTGCTGCACTTTATAAACAACCTATTTGGAGTCCTCACTAATGAGTTCTTGATATTCATAGATTACATTATCATACCAGAGCTTGAGAATATCAAGTGCTATGATTAGAACTATGTCATGTTAAAAATAGATGGGCATATGTGGCAGAGTCATAGGATGGAATGCTACTCAGCAATAAAAAAGGACAAGCTATTGATACTCACCACAGTGGGAATCAATCTCAGAATCATTATGAGTGAAAAAGAGCCAGATCAAAAAAAAAGTACATGCTTCTATGATTCCCTTTTATAAAATCTAGAAAAAGCATGTGAATCTGCAGTGACTGAAAGCAAATCAGTGGCTGCCTGGGGACAGGGCAGAGGAAGGGCTGGATTACAAAGTGGAAGCAGGAAGCCTTTGGGGCTATAGGAAATGGCTATCTTGATTATACTGACAGTTTCATGAGTGTACATATATGTCAAAACTGACCAAACTGTATACTTCCAATGTCTGTCATTTAGTGTACTTCAATTAACCTTCAATAAATTTTTTTTAAAGTTTGAGGCAGTTGTTCAATCTTCTCATAAAATATCTGAATAACACTTTAAAGCAGTATCATTTACACATGAACAATGAACAGACTAATAAAAGATGATTATTTTTAAATGCATGAATATGCCTCAACACTTAGAACAATGTCTGACTCATATAACTCTGACACAAGTCTTTAAAAAAAGAGGAATAAAAACATTTAAATAGTTGTGGTAAAATGATAGAACAGTGGTCCATCGATTTTTCTTCTCAATCGTCTTCGGTATATACTGTTTTTACAACCGAGTTGAGCCTTTTATTTGTGGTTGAAGATATCATCAGAACAATATGCCTCACCCCCGATTTCATCTCCATTCTTTATTCTCAGTACACACAGATGAAGACAGTAGCAAGACATACTCAAGGTCCAGTGCCTGCCATGTGCTGCTTGCTATGGAAATACTACAGACAGCTCTGCTACTTCAAAATTCTAAAAACATTTTTCTAATTGAGAATCTCGTATAGCAGAATGAGATCCCCTCAGTTGATCAGCACAGCATAGAAAGAAAGTTTGTCTGACAGCAGGAGCTGGCCCAGGGACGCTGCACAGAACCCTCATCCCGAGGCAAGAGGACCAGAGGCCACCCACTGTGCACCCAGCTGTGCAAGGGTGAGACCCAGAGAGTGGCACAGGGAGCTCCCCCAGTGAAGACATGTGCAACACTAATATCTGCCTTGGAGGGGATGACGGACTTCTGAAACAGAGGAAAAGGCAATTACTACCTTGAGAAAACAGAATAATGACAATGATTGACTAAAAGACAAAAAATCTATAAGTAGCTGCTCAGTGTCCTTTAATACAATTCAGTATGTAGCCTCCTGGAAGCAGCTATCGTGAGCTATAAGTATAGACCAGCCTCCTGGGTAGGCAGAGTATAAGGCTGTGGGGTTCAGTGAGGTCTCTGGAGACAAATACATCCCAGCCTCATGGCTCACTAGTTTTGTCATCTTCTTCAAGGTATTAATTGCCCTTCACCTCCAGTTTCTTCATCTCTAAAAGCAGAGGGATGGACTGCTGTGAGGATTGCTGTTAATATAAGTAAAGTGTTTACACACTTAATTACTCAATAAATGGTACTGTTACCAAGAAAATTGAAGATAATTAACTGACAAAATATTAGAATTACCAAGACTGCTCTGTAAGAAACTAGATACACAATTAATTTTCAAAACACACTAGCTTTTCAATATATCAGGGAAAAATCAAAAGATAAAATGGTAGGGGAAACAGCCACAGAAAATAGTAACACAAAACAGATATACAAGGACTGTACAGGTGAAAAATACAGAATGCTTCAAACACTGAAGCAGATTCTGCCCTCAAATATGAAGATAATTCTGTAAAGATGACTTTTTCTTCCCAAATAAATGAAGAAATTCAACAGAATCCAAGAGAAAATTCCAGGGAGAATTTTTTTTTTAATTTTCAGAAGTATTCTGAAATTGAACTGGAAGACTAAATGGAGTGAGAACAGTTGAGAAACCTGAGAGAAAAGTGAAAAATGTTATATAAAATTGTATTATAAATCTCTGTGAGCAATCTTGGTACAAAAATATCCAACAGATATAAAGTAGCCCAAAAGGAATCAAATAAATGTTTGTGTGCTTATATAATATGCCTCATATGTTATACATAAAACAATAGATTATAAAGAATATATATGCCTATTTGGCATAGAAAACAAATCAATGGAGAAAGGATGGATTATGGATTGTTCAAATATTATTTGTGAAAACTGGCTTTTCAAAGAATAAAGTCAAAGATTTACCTGACAACAGCACTGAATAAAATTTTAGTTGAATTAAAATGTGGCAGTAAATTCACAGCATATTATTAAATGCAAAAAAAAAAAAAAAGATCACCAACTGTATGTACAGACTATTCCCATTTTGTCAACATACATGTAAATTCATAAGGAAATACATGCAGAGAAATATGTGCTATTCCTATTACAAATGCTAAAATTTTCAGAGTGGTGTGCTTATTTGGTGGGATTAAGGATGGTTTTATTACTTCACTTTTCTAAAATGTTATACATACACTGCTTTTAATTTTAAAAAGGTCAAATGGGAAATGTGAAACCATAAAAAAAATGTTAAAGCAAGTGCTGTTAGCATTTACCTGCTATTTAGATAGTGAAGCACTTTCTAGCATACCAAGTTCAGATCTACTTAAGCATCAACTGATTATTTTGGCTTAAATTTTCTCCTAGTATGCATTACTGATATGCCCAAGAATTATCACATAGAAGTCAGGGGTAAACTTATATTTCAAATGGCCAGTTCTTCCTGTTCTCAACTTTAAGGTGTTAGATTAAACACCAAAGGGCATTGCTTTATGTTTACAATGTAGCAATATTAGAATACACTGCTAAGGATGAAAGATTAAGAAAGAATGTGTCCTAAGATTAAACCACCAAGGAGAAAGATTTATCTTCTCATTTGTTACAGTAGCAATGCACACACATTCATTGAACTGCCCCTTAAATCTACCACAGACTGCAGCCATGATATTAAAAGACGCTTCCTCCTTGGAAGAAAAGGTATGACAAATCTAGACAGCATATTAAAAAGCAGAGACATTACTTTGCCGACAAACGTCCATCTAGTCAAAGCTATGGTTTTTCCAGCAGTCATGTATGGATGTCAGAGTTGGACTGTAAAGAAAGCTGAGCACCGAAGAATTGATACTTTTGAAATCTGGTGTTGGAGAAGACTCCTGAGAATCCCTTGGACTGCAAGGAGATCCAACCAGTCCATCCTAAAGGAAATCAGTCCTGAATATTCATTGGAAGGACTGATGCTGAAGCTGAAACTCTGATACTTTGACCACCTGATACAAGAACTGACTCATTTGAAAAGACTCTGATGCTGGGAAAGATTGAAGGCAGGAGGAGGAAGAGACAACAGAGGATAAGATGGTTGGATGGCATCACCGACTCAATGGACGAGTTTGAGCCAGCTCCAGGAGTTGGTGATGGACAAGGAGGCCTGGTGTGCTGCAGTCCATGGGATCGCAGAGTCGGACATGACTAAGTGACTGAACTGAACTGAATCTAAGTGTTAGTCACTCAGTACTGTCCAACCTTTTGCTACACCATGGACTGTAGCCAGCTAGGCTCTTCTGTCCATGGGATTTCCCAGGCAAGAACACTGGAGTGGGTTGCCACTTCCTTCTCCAGGAGATCTTCCCAACCCAGGGATGGAACTCATGTCTCCTGCATTGCAGGAGGATTCTTAACCTCCTAAGCCACCAGTAAAGCCCACAGTAACACAGATGCAGTGCAGTAAACCAGAATTCATGGTTCCACACAGACGTGACCCAAGACAACAGTCTGTCCTAAAAAAAAACAAAAACAAAAACAAAAAAACTCTGCAACTTTCAGAGTTAAAAGTAGCAGCACATGGTTCTATAGATATCAAACATCTTCCTGGATGAATTAAATTGTGCATTCTTCTATCAGCACTAAGCCTAATCTTGTCCTCTAAGTGAGCATTACACCAATACCTCTTATGCGTGACTGCACTGACTGTTACTTGAGGCTTACTACTATGGTCCCCTTAAGTCTTCTTCAAGCTAAACAGCCTCAGCTCCTTTGACCCATCATCAAGTATTTGGAGACACTCTCCAAATAGTTCATCTTCCTAATTTACACCTTAAACTAACATCACCCTACTCCAATGTCCCTCTTCAAATATTGCATCTAAGTTGTATTGAAAGTGAAGTGAAAGTCGCTCAGTCGTGTCCAACTTTGCAATTCCATGGAATTCTCCAGGCCAGAATACTGGAGTGGGTAACCTTTCCCTTCTCCAAGGGATCTTCCCAACCCAGCGATCCAACCCAGGTCTCCTGCATTGCAAGCAGATTCTTTACCAACTGAGCTATCAGGGAAACCCTAAGTGAAAGTCATTCAGTGGTGTCCAACTCTTTGCAACTCCATGGACTATATAGTCCGTGGAATTCTCCAGGCCAGTATTCTGGAGTGGGTAGCCTTTCCCTTCTCCAGGAGATCTTCTCAAACCAGGGATCGAACCCAGGTCTCCCACATTGCAGGCGCATTCTTTACCAGCTGAGCCATAAGAGAAGCCCAAGAACACTGGAGTGGGTAGCCTATCCCTTCTCCAGGGGATCTTCCCAACCCAAGAATCGAACCGAGGTCTCCTGCATTGCAGGCAGATTCTTTACCAACTGAGCTATCTGGGAAGCCACATAAGTTGTATTACTGACCTGTTAAATGTCCACTTTCTATGAGCCAAGCACTCTGCCTATATTAGTAGAACCAAAGAATCCTTCTGCCTGCCCATCACTGCTTTTGGCAGCCGCATGACATTTGTGGCTTCAAAAGCACTTTTAAGCAAGAATTCCTCATCTTATACTTGAATATCTAAATTTCAGAACCAAAAAGGACAGTCCACATTTAAAACAATTATGCTTGCCCATTACTCTAGCCTTTTGCAATCATCTGAATCCCAATTCTGTTTTCCAACTCATTAGGCATCTTTCTCAGCTTTCTGACTTTACAAATTTTGGTTAAGCCTTCTCAAAACCAAACTACTGTTTCAACAGTCAAAGTAGAACAGTAACAGGACAGAGACCAGAGACTAAGACCAAAGGTTATTACATTAGAAACCTTCCTCCAGTTTATCATTAAATCCTTGAATTAATAACCTCAGGGTACATTTGTTCATGTATCCAAGACTCTTCCTAGATATACTATCATTCAGCATATACTTCTGCATTGGTTCAGACAGTAAAGCGTCTGCCTGCAATGCGGGAGACCTGGGTTCGATTCCTGGGTCAGGAAGATCCCCTGGAGAAGGAAATGGCAATCCACTCCAGCACTCTTGCCTGGAAAATCCCATGGACGGAGGAGCCTGATAGGCTACAGTCCATGGGGTCGCAAAGAGTCGGACACGACTGAGCGACTTCACTTCCTTTTCTTTCTTTCTTTCTGCATCTTGTCCACAGGGATATGATATTTCAAACGTCTAGCCAAACATCAAGAATCATGCGCCTGTATCATACTGCAGATCGACTGGTCACCTAACCCTTTGACCCTCAGTCAGCTTCTGTGCTTTTTCAGTCTCATTCTCAATCGCTTCTTTCCCTGCTTGCCTCTAAATGCTGGTGTTTCCCTGAGCACCGCCCTCAACACACGGTGCTCACAGCCTAGGTGACCTCATCACCACCACTGGCTTCAATCACCTCTTACTATGTGCCCCCTGGCTCCCAAGTCGCCTCTCGGATGCACTCGCAAACATTCAGCTGTCTCTGGGAGAGCACTGCTTGGCTGTCCCTCGGGCACTTTAAACTGAGGATGCCAATAATGAACTCATCCTCTTTCTCCCAGCAGACCTATTCACCTCTTACATTTTCAATCTCAATGAAAGGTAGAGTGTCTACCAAGTAGCCCAAGGCAAAACCCCTAGAAGTTATGGTAGACTGAAATTGATCACTCAGCTGTCAAATCCATCTCCTAGCCTCCCCCTTTGACCACTTGCTTAGCTCTGACTTTTTTTTTCCTCCTCATGGGAGAGGTGAGAGCTTCCTAACTGAACTTCCTGCCTCCAATATTACCCCCTTTTATATTCCTCCACTCACAAACAAAATAATCTGTCTAATCTGATGTCAATGATTCCGCAAAGTTTTTCTCACAAAAACCTCAGGCCCCATCTTCCTCATCATCTAGTTCCCTCTGGCCACTGTCACTCATATGCCTTTACTCCGGCCCGTGAAGTGGTCGTGTGATTCAACTCCTCTGTGTGGTCACACAATCGGTTTACTTTGGCTAATAAGATAGGCTGGCCTCCGTGCATACTATAAAGCACTTGCAGAAATCTTTCAAAACAGCTCAGAAAGCACCTTCTCTGAGACCAGGACTCCTTAGTGTGATTTAGTCCCCCATCTCTGCTTCTATAAAACTCTGCACAACTTCATCACAGCACTTAACCCATCTCTAATCATAGACTTCCATATTATTAGTTCACCGATGAGAGAAATACATGGTCTGAACGCATTAAATGTCACATGAACAAATAAACACATGAATGGCCATGGAAAAAGAATAAGCAGGGAATGAAGTAGGGTGGTCTTGAAATTTCAAAAGAACACTCTTAGAATAAAGATTGTCCATCGAAACTCAAGAATGCTTGGTCACTCTGCAGTTGTTTCAGGATTTTTCTCAGTCAGTCACATGAAAGATTTCATATAATGTAGGAATTTAATACAGTATTATGTATCAAACATTAGATTTTTTAATTAGAATTTATTCCTATGCTATATGTTAAGGGAAGCAATTCCATATACATACTTCTTATCTGAATAATTACTTTCTTTGGATTTTATATTATCTCAAAGCATGTAGACAGGAAAAAAATGTAAGGAAATATATTTCCAAAGTACTGTATATATGGTATCCTTAGTACATTTTAAGAGCACCATATACGTAAGAAAAACAGTAAGTGAAAACACCTAAACAGAAGTTCCACAAAAAGTGAAATACAAAAAGCTAAGTCACATAAAAAATACTGACCATCAACAGTGATTAAAGAAATGCAAATTATGTCAGTGAGACAACTTTTTCCACCATCAAATTAATATTAATAATTTTTCACAGGCAAAGAAAACTTATGGTTACCGAAGGTGTAAGGGGAGAGGAAGGATGAACTGGGGAGTTGGGATTAACACACACACACTACTATGCAAGCTTATCTGCTCAGTCACGTCCATCTCTCTGTGACCCCACAGACAGTGGCGGGCCAGGCTCCTCTGTCCGGGGGGATTCTCCAGGCAAGGACACTGGAGTGGGTTGCCATGTCCTCCTCCAGGGGATCCTCCTAACTCAGGGATTGAACCCAAGTCTCCTGCATTGCAGGCGGATTATTTACCGTCTGAGCCACCAGGGAAGCCCACACACTACTATAATAAAACAGATAACCGACAAAGACCAACTTATAGCACAGCGAACTATACTAAATATTTTGTAACAACTTATAAGGGAAAAGAATCTGAAAAGAATATATCAATATATAGCTGAATCATTGTGCTATACACCTGAAAGTAACATGACCCTGTAAATCAACTATACTTCCATTAAAAAATAATAAATCAATAACACTTTTCACTATTGTTTAGTACGGTATAGTTCACATCCTTCAGTCTAAGATTTCTGAGGCAATTTGATAATATCTTCAATAATCAGGAATTCAGTGGTTTGTGTTGTTCTTTATATTGTTGTTTATGTATTTTTATACTACAAAGAATTAAAAACAATCAAAATTAAATTTACTCATTTGTTTGACACAGTGCTAGGCACTGTTTGAGGTGCTAAGGATACAGTATGTGTGTGTCCAGTTACTAATTCGTGTCTAACTCTTTGCAACTCTATGGACTGTAGTCTGCCAGGCTCCTCTATCCATGGAATTCTCCAGGCAAGAATACTGGAGTGCAGTAGCTTATCTTTGAAAAGAAGTAGGAAGAAAGGGATGGAGGGAGGGATTGCCTTGTCTTTATGGAACTTATAGTTACTAAGAGTGGGGTCATAAACACTAAATAATTTAAATGTATATTATGATGGATGCTGAAAAGTGATACGGAGAAAAATAAAAGCATGAAATGGGGATAGAGAGATGGCTGCAAGTTTAAGTAGGGGACCAGGGAAGGCCTGACTGAGAAGATGACAACTGAGTAGAAACCTCAAGGATGTGAGGGAGAAAGACAAGCAGATACCTGAGAAGAGAGCTGCAAGCAAAGGAAGAACCAGGGCAGAAGCCCTGAGAAAAGCTTCCACAACACGTTCTGCAAAAAGCAAAGAGAACGGGGAGGCTGGAGTTGAATGAAGAATGGGGAGAATAGTAAGATGACATGACAGGCTTAACGGAGGCCAGATCATGTTGGGCCCTGCAAGCCACCATCAGATCTCTGATTCTGAATGAAGCCTGAGAAGAGCTCTGAGCAAAAGATAACACATGTTTTAATGGGATCTCTTGACTGCTCTGCTGAGATCAAACTGGACCTCAAGATGGGAAACAACAGCCATCATCCAGGCGAGGTCCTCTGGTGGTGTGGTCCAGCAGGCCAAGGGGTGAGAAGCTCGGACTCTGGCTCTTCAGAAGCAGAGCCCGAGAGTTTGCCAATGGATTGGATGTGAGACATGGGAGGACAAGAAGTCAGGGGAGACTCCAGATGTCGAGGCCTGAGTCACTGAAAGGGAGGACTTGCCAGTCAAAACCTGGGGAAGCCCACGCAGGAGCTGGAGCGGGCAAGAGCGGGGGCTCAGTTTCAGACGTGTCAGGTTTGAGGCACTTACCCAAGCAGAGGCATCCAGGCTGTGCTTGTCACGAAGCCACAAGATGGCCACGCAGGAGATGGGAACTGAGAGAGGTCCATTGGCATATGGCATTTAAAACCAAAAAACTGTATGACATCACCCAGAGTGTGAGGAGGCAGGGTGACAGAAAAAATAAGGGGGTTAAGGGTTGAAGCAGGAAAGTCCCAACGTAAAGAAATCAGGGACATGAGGAAGAACTGGCAAAGACTGAGAAGGGTTGGAGTGGAATAAGAAAAAACCAGGAGCGCGGGATGCCTGAAGCCAAGTAGGCGTTTCAGTGGTGACAGAGCACTCAGCTTGGTCCAGTGATATAATAAGGCAGGGAAAGCTAAGGAATGACCGCTGAACTTATTATAGCAAAGAGGAGGTCATTGTGGAGCTGGGAAAGGGCATTTTCAATGAAAGGCTGAAGTAAAAGGCTCATAAGTAGACAATGACAGATACTCAAATGATGCTATATTTTGCAATATATCATATATTAAAATATTTTATAAGTATTACAAAAAATACCTATAAAGAAACATTAATATCATTGGGAAATGCTTAAATAAGAGAGAAAAAGATACAATATCTACATAAACTATGCACTCACTTATAGCTAAAAAGGAAAAGAAAATATATAGGTAGGAAGTGTGCTAAAACATTAATGCTAGATATCCCTAAGTGGGCCTCCCTGGTGACTCAGTGGTAAAGAATCTGCCTGCCAATGGAGGGGACACAAGTTTGATCCCTGATCAGGAAGATCCCCTGGAAAAGGAAATGGTTACCTACTCCAGTACTCTTGCCTGAAAAATCCCAAAGACTGATGAGTCTGGCGTGCTACCATCCATGGGGTTGCAGAGAGTAGGCACAATTTAGCAACTAAACAACAGTAACAAAGATGCCCTGCAGAAGCAGGAAGTTAGCAAGAGTTACAGTTGAAGAAATTCTAACAACAAAACAGGTCCCTGGGTTTCAGACAATTAAACTGTATCCCTCACTTTATACCTAGGGCAGTGGTCTCCACCTTTAGCCTGCCTCATAATCCTGTACAGGGCTGGTTGTGACAGATTGCTGGGCCTCAAACTCAGAGTTTCTGATTCAGGAGGGTGTGTGCAGGATCCAATAACCTGTATTTCTAACAAGTGCCTGGGGAATATTGACAGTCCTAGTGTTAGGATCACATTTTGAGAGCCATGGACTAAGGGGAAAGAACCTAATAAAAGTGAAGTTTTAAATAGGTTAAATAACATCCTGAATTCCAGAGCTATAAATTGACTTGAGAATAAACTTCAATATATTCTGATCCCTGGGCTTTTGTTTCAGAGTCTTAAATCTGGTACAATTAAGAGAAGGTGTCAATTAGGATTAAATGTGTTATAAAGATCAATTCCTTTTTATAGCTGAAAAGAGTGGAAGTCACTCACTCTATAATATTTTCAAGGCAGTGATTAGTGCCCCCAGAGAAGAGGACCTGTACCTTACTCATTTCTAAAACCCCTAAAGTGCCTTAAACAAGAAGACAGTTAATCACCATTTGCTGAATAGGATGAAATGCCTGCCCTAATGAGTCTATCTCATGTTGGGTGGGTTGGAGGGGCAGGTGTTCAGAGCCTCTGGTAAGGCATTCATGCACCTCTGAGTGACTCAGAAAATGGAACCGGCTCTGGGCATATGACGCAGACAAAGGCCCTCTTTCCTCTGGATGGATACAGACCTGCGTCAGGGCAGCTGGCTGGGCACCCTGATCACTGCATGGACTCCCACTCTTATGTGGCCCCACGGCTGGGTACAACTCACCCAGCCTTGCAGGATAGGTCTGTGTGTGTGAAGATTTTGTAGAACAGGGTATGGATGCCCCAGAGCAAGCAACAGGCTGGAACAGTGAAAAGTCTGTCTGTGTTTAGTACTCTAGGAAGGGTTAGACATGGTGGTGGTTTAGTTGCGAAGTCGAGTCTGGCTCTTGTGATCCCATGAACTGCAGCCCACCAGATTCCTAAATCCCTGGGATTTCCCAGGCAAGACTACTGGAGTGGTTTGCCATTTCCTTCTCCAGGGGATCTTCCTGACCCAGGGATCCAACCTGCATCTCCTGCTTGGCAGGCGAATTCCTCACCACCTGGGCCACTGGGAAGCAGGTCATAGGAACTGATCCAGGAGTAAATGGTTTCCTCTGGATGAGATGCCCTATCATCACCACCCACAGCCTCGTACTCATGCTGTGGGTCTCAGCTTAAAATCTCTTTTTTGGGGAATCCCTCCCACTCCAACCAGACTAAAAAGGCTATGTACACCCACTGCACACAGTTCCCATCACAACTTATGACAAATGTAATTACCTGATATACGGTGTTGCTTTGAGTCTGCCCACATGAGATTATAAAGCTCAACGTGGGGAAGACCACACATTTTATTCAACATTTTACTGCTAGTACCTGGTACATGAGTACATAATAAATGTGTTTAATGTTGAAATATTACATATAACTTCAATTAAGAAAGGCAAAAAGGGATAAGAATTATCCTTGGTTTCTTCAGGGGGGCGCTTCCCCAGTGGCTCAGATGATAAAGAATCTGCAATGCATGAGACCCAGGTTTGATCCCTGGGTTGAGAAGATCCCCTGGAGAAGGAAATGGCAACCCACTCCAGTATTCTTGTCTGAAGAATCCCATAGACAGAGGAGCCTGGTGGGCTACAGCTCATGGGGTCTCAAAGAGACAGACACAACTGAGCGACTAACACTTTCTTCAGGGAGAAGGAGACGACCACCAAAATTTAACTTTTTTTTGCAATAAGCAAGAATTATTCTAGGATCCAAGGCACTGCTAAAGAATACACTCTGATAGGAAAATGTGCCACTCTATACTATGCTCTGCTATTTCTATCCCTTGCGCTAAAATATGACACTTCACAGATCTGTCAACTCTTGGTTTTACATTGTAAATATTGATGGTGTGAATACTTGCTCACATTTGCCTAAAACATGAGAAATGGTTCTGAGCATAAGAACTTGAAATGGAAAATTCACCTTCACAAGCATAGCACGCAAGATTAATTATGTTCACTGCTTGAAAACAGAAGCCAAGTCCTAACTTCTTCAGTGACAGTGTGGCTTTACACTCCCTAGGCCCTTAACCCACAGCCCATGACCTTCAGAGACTTCCTACAGAAAGGTTAAAGGTTATTTCTCAACTATTCCCATCAAAGTCTCAAACAGAAAATAGGACCATTTACAAGTCTTCTGACTTCTGACATGAATGACCCAATTTCTTAGCAAATCTTAGAATACTATAATGATAAAACTCCACTCCATCGCTATAGGGCTTCCCAGGTGGCGCCAGTGGTAAAGAACCCCCCTGCCAATGAAAGTAATCATCAGAAATGCAGCTTTGATCCCTGGGTCAGGAAGATCCCCTGGAGGAGGGCATGGCAACCCACTCCAGTATTCTTGCCTAGAGAATCCCATGGACAGAGGAGCCTGGTGGGGTATAGTCCGTAAACAGTCAGACACCACAGAAGCAACTTAGCATGCATACATGCCATCACTACCTCCCCACCTGCCAGTTGGTACCATCCCACCACTCCACAGGAACCACTCGGGCAAGAGCACCAGTGAGCTAACCGTCAAATTTAAACTTCTCTTTTCGGGTCTCATCTTATTTGAATTTCTTTGGACCACTGACACTACAACCAACCCCCTCCTTCATCAAAGGCACTTCTCCTTTTCCCCCTAATTCCACACTATTGTGTTTCCCTGAAACCCGCTATTCCTTATCTGTTTCCTTTGGGTACTTCTCAGTTTCTGCCCCCTTTAACGTCAGTAAAACCCAAGTTCGATCTTTCACTTCTTGTGCTCACTCCTTGGATGATCTCATGCAACCCAGCAGTGTCAACCATGCCTTTCATTCAGGTGAGCTCCATGTCTCCACTCCAGCCTAGACCACGGCCTGAGCCAAAGGGCCTGCCACCTAACTGCCTAGGCCAACCCTTGAAAGGTTGGCTCTCCAGAACCAAGCTCCTTATCTCCTCTTCCTCATACTCCTCCTCATGGAGGCTGGAGGCACCAGCCTCTAGACAAAGCAGAACCTTCCATTCCCTCACCCTCCACATCTACCCACAGGCAGTTCTACCTTCCCTCTTTCCATCTTCACAACTACTCCTCGATTGAAGTTCTGTCATCCTTTACCTGGACGCTTACAACTGCTCCTGGCAGGCCTCACCTCTTTCTATGTCCCACTCCTATGTGACCTCCATACTGTTGCCAAACTATATTTTGTTACCCATGATTTTTAAATCCTTCTATGGCTTCCCATCACCTACCAAATGAAGAGCAACTTCTTAGCAGGATGGAAGGTCCTCTGTGATCAGCTTCTGTCTGCCTCTCAGGCTCATCTCTCATCAGGCTCCTCAGAGCATGCAGCACTCTGGTTATATCCGATTAGAGAGGAACTGTTCTGAGCTGCTCATTTTCAATCTGCACTCTACATCAAAAATGTCTTCCCCCAAACTAGCCCAACCTCACATCTGACCCTTGTTTGCTTGGCAAACTCCTACTCATCTTTCCAGACTCCTTCACCTCTTCTGCAGGGCCTTTTTTGATCCTTTCCACTAGATTTACGGCCCCTTTCTTCTTTCATGGCGACAAATCACCGCAATTGTTAGTTTCCATATCTGACTCATCCTTACCCAATTAAATTTTACTTTTTTAATTTGGAATTTCACATCAGCTGACATTTTTCCTGGCACAGTAACGGTTTAAACTCAGTAATGGTGGAATAAAAACCATTGGCCAAAAAGTCATGATTCAATCAGGATTCAGAGAAACCAGAAAAATTATATTATGTAGGAATGTAGAACAGTGAAGTAAGAATCAAGCGAGTTTGTGATTTAATTTTCCAAATTTAAATAATGCATACATAATTCAGTTAGTTCTGTTCTTTTTATGCACTTTTCTCTCATACACTCTCTCTTCTAATACCTTACTCCAACTCTGAATCATCTGTTGGCTTTTATCTTTTTGTTCCTCTGGCAGTCCCATTAATGAGTCAAAAATTCCATTGTATTCAATTCTTGGATAAAACTATTTTCTCTGAACCTCTAAAGTTTCTCTGTAGACCCTTCCTGAAACATCAGGATCAAGGTCTACTCAGCTAGCAATCATCAACTTTCATATATTTATAAAGTTTCCTTTAACTCATACTTTTAACTCATATTCATGCTCACAATTGAGACAGGCAGATCTCTTTTTATCACTATCATTTTACAAATGTAAAGCAGATACCCAGAAACCTAGAAGATATTTATCCTTTTAAGTTCCCCCTTAAATAGTTTGAAGAAAATTAATTCTATACTTTCTGATGTTTAGTCCTCACTGTTTTTTGTTGTTGTTGTTTTAATTTAAACGCCATTTATCAAAGTCACATCCTACTGGTGTCCTTCAACTGCTGGCACACTGACTGTACTGTTATTACTGTCTCCTCTTTCTGTCTGCGCTTGTGCGTCCACCCTACTGACTGGATCCCCAGCTGAACATTCCAAAGGAATCACTTTTCTCCCCTTCTCTGCTCCATAATCAATGACTTTGACAAAGGAAGCTGTATTATATGAGTTTCACCCAGAGTCCAATCCTCTGCAAAGAATCTTAAGTGAAACTTTGCATGTGTCCCAGCCACTCTCTTGCGAACTCAGGGGATCATAAAAAGATTCTTCCCAGGCCAGCTTTCTCTGCTTCTCCTCTGCCAAAACTAGGCAAGGAAAATGAGAGTCTATGTGATTTAGTTAAATACGATGATTTTTTTATAAAAATACTGATAAATGAGGATGAGGCTGAAAGTACTGGCGGCCATGAGGTTTAGAATTACCTGCAGATTTTCCCTTCGACATCCTCTCCTTGTCATTAAGAGCCAGCTTTAGTTTCCAGCCTCATGCCCCTCCCTCACTTTCAGGGCTCTCACTGTCCTCCCCACCACGTGGTGCTATCCCTTATGTGGGGCATTCCTTTTCTGTTAATAAAGAGTGGAAAGGGATTAACAGGCAGGAGTGGACACAAAAAGTTACTTTTTAGTGTTACATCTTTATTTACAAGAGTTTGGCCCACATTCCATAGCTGTTATCTCACAGGAAGGCCCCTCCCCACACATAAGCACCAGCCAACTCTTACCCTCAAAGCCTGAAAAACTCCTCCATTCTCACATTCCTCTTAAAAACAAAGTTAGATGGGGAACACATGTATACCTGTGGCAGATTCATTTCGATATTTGGCAAAACTAACACAATATTGTAAAGTTTAAAAATAAAATAAAATGTAAAAAAAATAAAATGTAAAAAAAAAAAAAAAAAAGCCAAAAAAAAAAAAAACAAAGTTAGAGAGAAACAATAATCAATTCTATAAATTAGCTCAGTGGGTTAGACCAGAGGCCAAAGAGCAGATTCAGCCCCCTGGCCCGGCCAAAGGAACCCCTAACTCCCAGTTAAACATCTACTAACTGTTCGTCAGTCATCAGAACATAACTGGATCTGCGCGTCACCATTTCTAAAAACACAAGCCACAGGCATGTTCAGGAGCATCCTCCTATCATTTTATTTATTCCCATCAATTCAAACTTGAAACATCAAGGAACTGAGTCAAGTGAAATTTGTAAACTCACTATAATTAACTGAACACAGCCTTCTGGAACCTTCAGTCAACCCCCTGCCTCTGGTTTCACTATATCTGTCTCAGGGTGCAAACTCCATTCTGTCCGGGTCTGCATGGACAGAACATGTGCTCACCTAAAGGATCGGTCTAGCTCTAGTGGCCACCACCCCCTCACTAGCCCTCACTTTCACCTGTTTCAAGTAAAGCCTCCATCACTAAGAATTAATTTTACAAGAATCTGACTTTTCACTTAAGGAAAAAAAAATGTTTTGCATAATTGGGACTAGGGGCTGGAGGCAAGGTTTTCAGTTTGTCCTGTTACAACTACTCAATCTGAAGATGACCAAGAAGTGGGCTTTCTCTGGAAGCCTGGAAGAATGGACTATTCCCAGGTGACAGAACACAGATTAAACAACTAATTATCCTAATAAACTCTGAAATTAAACACAGCTGTTCGCTGAGCTCTTGCCCTGATTTCCCCAATTATAACACTACTGTGTGCTGGTATACATGCCTTTGATCTGAATCTCTTTCATTTCAGTCTGTCCTAGGACTGAGACTGTGGGAGAGGAAGGTGAAATATATGGATGATGGATGAGGTCTAGAATGCAGATATTCTATAATTCGAGCCTGGGTAAAATTCAAAAGTGACACAAAGGAACAAGGTCTCGTCTTGCTTCCCAGAGGGGATATTAACTAACCCATTTTTGTTACATTAAAATAAAATGACCCATCACCCTGATTCCTAGCAATCTTCCTAAAACAGTATTCACTGCTCACATCCTCCTCAACATAATCACTCAAAGTAGGTCAGAAATGTTGCTTCCTTCCCCTCATTGATTTTCATTAAGAGGATGCACTTTCTGGAACACTAAAGGGGAAGATAAACACCCAGTACAGCTACCAATGACATCCCCTGTACATTTTTGGCATTATTAAGTACAGTTCTCCCAAAAGCAGGGGAAAAAAATCTCATCACTCCTATTTATCTTTCTTGGCTGTATATCAACGATAATCTCAAACTTCAAAATACACAGTAGTAGTGCTTCAGCCAGCTGATGAACATCTCCCAAAAGGAGCACATTAACTCTGTCTTTTCTAATTTTCTAGATCACCAACCCACCTCTTCCCTAAGTACACATTCTTTTTCTTCCTAATTCACGTCCATGTTTTGCCAAAAGGATGCCAAGCGACACCACACACTGGCTTGGCAAGTCCCCGGGGCCT
Source organism: Bos indicus x Bos taurus (assembly GCF_003369695.1). Taxonomy (NCBI): domain Eukaryota; kingdom Metazoa; phylum Chordata; class Mammalia; order Artiodactyla; family Bovidae; genus Bos; species Bos indicus x Bos taurus. Next base: position 86,315,027 of record NC_040079.1, read on the forward strand.
TATCAGGACGCTGAGTGCAAAGGAAAGGGTTTGTACACACTGGGGAGTGGCGAAGGGGGAGCTGGAAGCCCTCGGCGGCAGTGCCGGCTCTCCAAACCCCACTGGCAGGGCTTCCCCGGTCCCCTGCCCTTGGTGAAAACTCCCCTCGGCCCCAGGTCCTCAAGCCTGGCACTCCAGAAAAGCGCCGCAAAGTCCTTCAGAACCCTCAAAACACAGGAGTGCAGAAAGCATCCCCTCAAAGCCAGCAAAGCCACACATCCTCTCTCGGCCAGCTTCTCGGGGCGGGCAACTTCATCCCTGGAAAAAAACGAAAAGCCCGGTCCTCTCAGGAAGGAAAGAGGTGACAGCAGAGAGCAGTAAATGGGCACGACCCTCATCCCTCACCTCCAGTCCCCCACTCTCCCCCACCCCCACCCCCCGCAAACTCCAGGTTTCAGAGCAGGTGCGGCTCACCTCCAGGCAAGGAGGAAGCGGGCGGCCGGAGGTGGAGGGCAAGTCCCCAGCCCAGGCCGCCTGGCAGCCGGCGAGTGCCCAGCAGCAGATCCAGGCGGGGCTCCAGGGCGGCGAGAGTCCGCTGTGGGGAGCCCTGGCCGGCCGCCCCCGGCCCCTCCCCCGCGCCGGCCCCGGGCGGAGGAACAGCATCTCCTTCCCGCTGCGGTCGGCCCGCCGGCCGGCTGGAAAGCAGCCTCCCGGGGTGGGGCGCGTTCTGCTACCGGGCCGCTAGGGCTGCGCGCTCAGCTCACAGCTGACAGCTCCGCTGTGCTCGCGGCCCCGGCGGCCGGCGCCCGTGCTCCCGTCACGCCGGAGGGAGGGACCGCCGGGCGCGGGCGCGGCGCGGAGGCGGGACGCGGGGCGGGGACGCGGGAGCCCGGGAGCAGGTGCAGCAGGCGGGGTCTGCGGCCCAGCCCCTCCGGTCCTGGGGTGCCGCGTGGTCGCCCGGGGCTGGAGCTTCATTACACTGTAGAGAGGGAGAGAGGCCGGGGTGTCTCCCGTCCCCGGTCCCCTCTGCCCACCAGGAGGGGCGCCCCGGGGAGAGCCAGAGTAAAATCCAAGACCTCGGGACATTGTTTTCCGGCGGCAGATCTTTAAATGCTTCCTACTTCCCGCGTCACGCACAAACACACCCAGATGAGCCACAGGAGCATCCTTTCGTAAGAATCCAACTAGCTGGCGTCAGATCGAATTTGGGGGTGATTTGGATGAGCATCAAATGGCGGGGAAGAAAAGGGGAATGAAATTTAGATCCAGGTTATGACTCAGTATTCTAACTTACTTGACGAGAATAATGACAATTCCTAACCCATAGGTTGTTATGCGGGTTAAGTAAGTTGATACACTGTTAAGCACCCGAGAATGCCTGACAAGTAGATGTGGTGCGCGTTGAAATCAGTAGTGAGGGATCATGGATGCTGCTGCTGTTACTTAACGGAGATAACTGTGCAACCTTGGACAAGTAAGCCCTTTTGTTCTGGAAGAAGCAGGTTTTCCATCTGTACGATAACTGGGGTAGTCTTTTACTTTCATTCAAAAACATATTGAGTTGGGTGGTGGGCACCAAGTGGTGAGCGAGACGAACATTACAGCTTCCTCAGTGTTGGGGATCCCTTCCTCTAAAATTCTGTGAATGGATGAGTTATCCTGTTCTTCAAAAGGAGCACCCAGATTTATTTTAATTGAGCACCTAGAGAAATCTACCAGGCGGACCCAATGTAAGTTGACCTGAATTGCCTGTGGCACTATCCTAATGTCCCTTTAATAAACATTTCCACGTAAAATGTGCAAGTCCCTTTCTCTCTCTCTCCTTCTCTCCCTCTATCCTGTTTCATGTGTTCTGATTATAACAATAAAGCATGTTTACTGTTAACATTTTGGAAAATATTGAAGACTATCAGGAAGAACATAAAATCACTAGGGAACCCACCACCCAGAGATAATACTATTAGTGGTATTAGCATGTTGAGGTATTTCCTTCTTGGCATTTAATTGCGTCTCTGCTGCAAAACCGGGATTATAATTTGTAACCTGCTTTTATTTTTTCCTTAGTATTAATATTTTCTCAAGTCATTAAAGTCTCTGACAGCACAACTTAAGTAACCATATAATATATAATATATTCTACTGTTTGGATTATATATTATTTACTTTTGGATATTAGGCACTGTTTCTCAAGTATTCAATGTTATTAATCATTCAACCCTGTATATTCACTAGTAGGACTGATGCTACACCTGAAGCTCAAATACTTTGGCCACCTGATGCAAAGAGCCAACTCATTGGAAAAGACCTTAATGCTGGGAAAGATTGGGGGCAGGAGGAGAAGGGGGTGACAAAGGATGAGATGATTGGATAACATCACCAACTCAGTGGACATGAGTTTGAGAAAACTCTGCTGCTGCTGCTGCTGCTAAGTCGATTCAGTCATGTCTGACTCTGTGTGACCCCATAGACGGCCCACCAGGCTCCCCCGTCCCTGGGATTCTCCAGGCAAGAACACTGGAGTGAGTTGCCATTTCCTTCTCCAATGCATGAAAGTGAGGTCGCTCAGTTGTGTCCAACTCTTCGAGACCCCATGGACTGCAGCTTACCAGGCTCCTCCGTCCATGGGATTTTCCAGGCAAGAGTACTGGAGTGGGGTGCCATTGCCTTCTCTGTTGACAAAACTCTATGAGATAGTAAAGGACAGGGAAGCCTGGCATGCTCCAGTCCATTGTGTCACAAAGAGTCGGACACAACTTAGTGACTGAACAACAACAGTAATTTTAGAATGAATATACATCTCCTTTTAATTTTCTATGATGCTTTTCTAAAATTGAAATCATTGGATTACATAGCATGTGCATTTTTAAAGGTTTTGGTGAATAGTGCACAAATTCCTTAAAAAAATTTTTATCAGTTGCTATCAGCAGTTTATGAGTACTTATTTCATAACTTTCTAAATTATAATGCTTCATGTATTTGCCATTTTTGTAAAAGAGAAAAATGCAACTGTGTTAATATTTTTTAAATGTATAGTATTTTTTTTATTTAGTAATGTTACCAAACTCATGTTCAGCTGCTCACCACTCAAAAGCCAATAATGGACAGCCAAGTGTTGGTAGAAAGAAAAGTTTGCTTTAATCAGAAGGCCAGCAATCTGAAGAGAAGGAGGACTCATGTGCCAGAACCAACTCCCCAGATTCTGCTCAGTCATGAGAGTTTTTGAAGGGAAAGGGGGGAAAGAATATCAGTGAATTACCAAGGTACAAGCTTAGATTCTGCATCATTCTTCACTGTGCACAGACTGGCTGACTCCTCTTTATCTTTTCTTCAGATGTCATCTTGCCCATGTCATCTGCCTGCAGGATTGCAAAGGGGGCTGCTGGGGGTACAGAGCTGCTCATGCTTAATTATTCATTCTTCTTTTAATCTAGAGAAAGAATTCACAGGTTAGGCATGGCATGGTGTGCATTCAGTAGAATATAAGTCAGGAGTAAAGTCAAATTGTCTAGTGATCTCATTCCTATAATTAGATTCTTTTAGGGTTAGAGAGGAACAGGAATGAGCAAGCAGAAAAGGGACAAAAGAGCTTCTTTCAGTAACGCAATAATTTTTCACATATATTTACCAGCTATATAGTTCCTTCTCCTGTTGGTGTGTGAATTTTTCACTGACACTCTTTGACCATTTTTCTATTTCAGTTCAATCTTTTTTATTGATTTGTAAGCAGTCTTTGTAAGTTTTATATATTATACCTTTGCTTACCATATATGTCACAAATGCTCCTCTCAGTTTGTAGTCTTCTTTTTAATTTTGTTTCTGGTGACCTTCTCTGCAACAGACTGTCATTTTTATGTACTCAAATATTGCCACATTTCCTTTTGTGAGTTCTTCCTTTGTTTTATGCTCAGAGGTACTGTACCTTTGCAAGATCAAATAGATGCCTGTATTTTCTTATTTTGTTATTACTTTCTTTATATGTTTTTATTATTTAATCCATTCAGAATTTGAGTCAAATTATATGATTATTTTTGTCACCTAAGTGGGACCTAACAACATGGTTAATGGATTGAAAACAGTTTTTTCCTTGTAAAAAATAAAAGTCATCCCAGTCACCTTAGCTTACATGACAATTACAAATTTTCCTAAATGGGACAATTTGCCACTTTCAATAAATGATTTTCTCATAGGATTTTCACCTAGAGAAAACATGTTCACCTTAAGTAATTAAAACCAGCATGCAGGCTGGTAGAGAAAGGAAAATTCTAAGAAAACTCTGTGGTTCCTTTGTACTTATTTATTTTAGAATTTAACTGTAGGTTATTCAGTTGGTTATTGATTATCTGATCAATCAGTTCAGTTCAGTCACTCAGTAGTATCCAACTGTTTGCAACTCCATGGACTGCAGCACACCAGGCCTCCCTGTCCATCACCAATTCCCAGAGTTTACTCAGACTCATGTCCATTGAGTCAGTGATGCCATCCAACCATCTCATCGTCTGTCGTCCCCTACTCCTCCCACCTTCAATCTTTCCCAGCAACAGGGTCTTTTCTAATGAGTCAGTTCTTCCCATCAGGTGGCAAAAGTATTGGAGTTTCAGCTTCAACATCAGTCCTTCCGATGAATATTCAAGGTTGATTTCCTTTAGGATGGACTGGTTGGATCTTCTTGCAGTCCAAGGAACTCTTAAAAGTCTTCTCCAACACCACAGTTCAAAAGCATCAATTCTTCGGCACTCAGCTTTCTTTATAGTTCAACTCTCACATCCATACGTGACTACTGGAAAAACCATAGCTTTCACTAGACGGACCTTTGTTGGCAAAGTAATATCTTTGTTTTTTAATATGCTGTATAGATTGGTCATAACTTGTCTTCCAAGGAGCAATCATCTTTTTATTTCATGGCTGCAGTCACCATCTGCAGTGATTTTGGAGCCCAAGAAAATAAAGTCTGTCACTGTTTCCCCATCTATTTGCCATGAAGTGATGGGACCAGATGCCATGATCTTAGTTTCCTGAAAGTAGAGTCTTAGGCCAACTTTTTCACTCTCCTCTTTCATTTTCATCAAGAGGCTCTTTAGTTCTTCACTTTCTGCCATAAGGGTGGTGTCATCTGCATATCTGAGGTTATTGATATTTTTCCCGGCAATCTTCATTCCAGCTTCTACTTCATCCAGTCCAGCATTTCTCATGATGTACTCTGCATAAAAGTTAAATAAGCAGGATGACAATATACAGCCTTGTCGTACTCCTTTCCCGATTTGGAACCAGTTTGTTGTTCCGTGTCCAGTTCTAACTTTTTTCTTGACCTGCATACAGATTTCTCAGGAGGCAGGTCAGGTGGTCTGGTATGCCCATCTCTTTCAGAATTTTCCACAGTTTATTGTGATCCACACAGTCAAAGGCTTTGGCATAGTCAATAAAGCAGAAGTAGATGTCTTTCTGGAACTCCATTGCTTTTTTGATGATCCAACAGATGTTGGCAATTTGATCTCTGGTTTCTTTGACTTTTCTAAATCCAGCTTGAACATCTGGAAGTTCTCCATTCACATACTGTTGAAGGCTAGCTTGGAGAATTTTGAGCATTACTTTGTTCACGTGTGAGATGAGTACAATTGTGCAGTAGTTTGAGCATTCTTTGGCATTGCCTTTCTTAGGGATTGGAATAAAAACGGAGCTTTTCCAGTCCTGTGGCCACTGCTGAGTTTTCCAAATTTGCTGGCATATTGGGTGCAGCACTTTCACAGCATCATCTTTTAAGATTTGAAATAGCTCAACCGGAATTCTATCACCTCCACTAGCCTTGTTTGTAGTGATGCTTCCCAAGGCCCACTTGACTTCACATTCCAGGATGTCTGGTTCTAGGTGAGTGGTTACACCATCGTGGTTATCTGGGTCATGAAGAAACTCGTTTCACAGTAAAATAATTAAGGCCAGTGCTCATGGGTTTCACTAGTAATTCCACAAAACCTTCATTCAAAAGTGCCTGACTTACAGCATAGCAGAATGATCCAAGTAACCAATTTACTGAGTCAGCTGGGAAATAATGCCTTTTGACATTAGGGTGGTACCCTTCAGTGTAAAATATACAATATTATCTGAACTAGTGACTAAATGTGATGCTGTTTCTCCCCAAACAAGACTTATATTAATAAAAGAAAAAATTAATATATGATTATATACATAAAATAATAAGGGAGAAACTGTGGGCAGGGACAATCATTTCCATTTCTGCAATTGCTTCTGAGATTATCTGTGGCATTGATCACTTTCTTCCTCCTTCATTCATGTTCAGACAGCTCCTCAGCTGGTCATGGTTCTTTGGCTAATAGGCTGATCAAAAGCCTATTCCCTGAGTAGGTCTGAACCTTGGCGATACTTGCTATATAGGGTTGCTGTGGTCTGCCATCGGAGAAGGCAATGGCACCCCACTCCAGTACTCTTGCCTGGAGAATCCCATGGACGGAGGAGCCTGGTAGGCTGCAGTCCATGGGGCGCTAACAGTCGGACACGACTGAGCGACTTCACTTTCACTTTTCACTTTCATGCATTGGAGAAGGAAATGGCAACCCACTCCAGTATTCTTGCCTGGAGAATCCCAGGGACAGAGGAGCCTGTTGGGCTGCCGTCTATGGGGTCGCACAGAGTCAGACACTACTGACATGACTTAGCAGCAGCAGCAGCAGTGGTCTGCCATTAACTTTCGGCACTGGATATCACAATACTAGGAGGTACTCCAGAGGAATTCCTGAGCTCCATCTTAGAAACTCATAGTTAACCACTCTAGTAAACTTTATTTTTCTTCCTGGTCCATTGGCAGGAGGAGCCCAAAAAGCCAAATGGCAGTCTTAACATCCCAAATTTCAGTTCAAATGTCTCCCCCAATGGAATATTTATCCACTGAATAATAAGACCTTCAGGCTAGCAGGACTTGGACTTGGGAAGGAAAATTTTGTGCTTTGGTCATTCAGCATAGTAATAAGAAATACCACCCACATTGTACTCCTTGATTTCTGGACCAATATGTCCTGGTTTGGGGAGAAACAGCATCACATATTAGTCACTAGTTCAGATAATATTGTATATTTTATACTGAAGGATACCATCCTAATGTCAAAACGCATTATTTCCCAGCTGATTCAGTAAGTTGGTTCCTTGAATCATTCTGCTATGCTATAAGTTGGGGGGCCTTTGAGTGAAGGTTTTATGGAATTACTAGTGAAACCCAAGAGCACCGGCCTTAATTATTTTGCTGTGAAATGAGTTTCTTGATAAAAACAATATTCTATGAGAACACATGGTATAATAAGGTAAGATGTAAATAAGGCATTAAGTCAACAGACTCAGCCTGTTATTTCCAGACTCTGGAAAACAAACCAGAACCAGATTGTGTTTACTCCAGTGAGGACAAAATACTGTTCACTTCATAATGGAAAGGACTCAATATAAGCAACCAGCAGGTAGCCTGCCCTCTCATTGTTATACAATATGGAGAGCTTTCTAATGGTCTCTACATCTGGCTGATTGGCATTTAGCAGTAGTGGGAGAGCCAGGTCAACCTCAGAGAGAGGCAATCAATTTCTTTATGGAGGCATATCCAATCATCATCACTGCTATCATGCACTATTGTTTATAAGCTCATTGACACAGTAAGGTCACTAGGGAAAGAAGCTGATTGATGTCAATGGTGAGTCATCTGGTTTACCTGGTCATTGAACATGTGGTGAAAATTCACATGGGATATTAATATTCCCACAGGCTATGCCCGTTTCAAGACATACATGCACATAATTCTTCCCCAATCCTCCTTATCAGCAAACCTCCAATCCTATTCTTTCCAGATTCCTTCACCAAATGGCCAAACTTTTAGCTATTACCTGTGAGCTGGTGTAGAGCTGACATCATGTCACCTTCCTGGTAAAGTTCGCCATAAGGATTGTACCCACTGGAGGAGTTCCCTTCATTGTCCTTCAGAGCCACTCATGATTTATTTGTTAATCAATGTAAAAGCAGAGGATTGGTCCTTGAGTTTTTCAGCGCAAAATTCTAAGGCCAGGAGGCATGAACTAAAAAATCAAAGAAAAGTTAAACCACTTGGAAGCAGAATATTATGCTGAGTTAGATAAATGTCAACACAATTTTTTTCCTGTACATACTTGTCCTGTACATACTCCTGTACATTCTTGTTCCAAGAATCCTCTGCCCTCTGCAATAACCAGCTTGCCTGTGAACCATATACTCAATATTTGCATGCCTATTAGCTAATATTGATATTAGGTGAGACAGAAACATTGCTAGCAACTAAAGCTGAGCCATCAGAAATCCTGTGACCTGACAATTCCTTTATCATTTTATCCACTTCCCTATTCCAAAAGAAACACAAGTATGATTGGCATGCACAGATTCTGCAAATCCATTTACCCAGATAAGAGCAGGAAAGGAAATAAATTTTAGCCCCTTAAAGGTCAGGGATATGCAATTTGTATTTCATGTAAGTGACTTCAGTCAAATAATTTGGAAGAAAAGACTAGGTGAGTGGATGCAGATTTTTTTTAAGGTTTTAAATGTTAAGCACTGTAAAGAAGTCAACAACTGAACCTCAGGAAAGGATTGGCCTTTAAAGATCACTGAGCCAAATCCCATCTCAAATCCCTGAATCCTCTTGGCCAGTCTCCCTCAAATGACTTTCCAGACTTTAAAAAAAATTTCAGTGACTGAGAAGTGCAGACAGTCATGTAAGGAAGTCTTTCTTCAGGGGAGCAAAATATCTGTGTCACAGCCACAGTTCTAACTCGGGCCCAAACAGGGCCAGCCCCATTCCTCTTTCAGTGACAGCCCTTCCAATAGCTTCTTCTATCATAATCTTCTTTTCTCCAAAATAAGTGTCCCCAATTTCTTCCACAATTTTTCACATGATCTGACTTTACATTCACCTCAATTTTCCAATATTCCTCTTTAAAGTATACATTTAAACTGAAGTAGTAGCATAGATTTAGTATACAATAGAGTAGAAGTATAATTCCATATATTCTAAAGAGACTGTAGTTTTTTCAACTTAATGTCCAGGTGGATTTTTCTGAAAGTTGCACCAATGTTCACTCTGATTGCTAATATTCACTAGGAGCTCACAATGTGCGAAGTACCTTGAAGAGGGCCTCATATGCATCATCTCATTTAATTTTCCTGACAACCACCTGTGAGAAAGGCACTATTTTTATGCCACTTGCAAATGAGGAAAATGAGGTTTAGAAAGAATAAGTACCTTGAAAAGAAAGTGAAAGTGATAGTTGCTCAGTTGTGCCAGACTCTTTGGGACCCTATGGACTGCAGCCCGCCAGACTCCTCTGTCCATAGGGTTTTCCAGGCAAGGATACTGGAGTGCCATTTCCTTCTCCAGGGGATCTTCCTGACCCAGGGATTGAACCCAGTTTTCCTGTACTACAGGCAAATTCTTTACTGACTGAGCTACCAGGGAAAGACTTAAATGTGAGTGAGTGAGTGAAAGTCGCTCAGTTGTGTCTGACTCTTTGCGACCCCATGGACTATACAGTCCATGAAATTCTCCAGGCTAGAGTACTGGAGTAGGTAACTGTTCCCTTCTCCAGGAGATCTTCCCAACCCAGGGATCGAACCCAGGTCTCCCACATTGCAGGTGGATTCTTTACCATCTGAGCCACCAGGGAAGCCCAAAGTACCTCACCTAAGGTCAAATACCCTATAAGTGGCAGAATTTGGTCTATCCCAGGATTTCTGGGAAAGTAGCAGCACCTATTGGAGAAGGCAATGGCAACCCACTCCAGTACTCTTGCCTGGAAAATCCCATGAACGGAGGAGCCTGGTAGGCTGCAGTCCATGGGATCGCTTAGAGTCGGACACGACTGAGCAACTTCACTTTCACTTTTCACTTTCATGCATTGGAGAAGGAAATGGCAACCCACTCTGGCATTCTTGCCTGGAGAATCCCAGGGGGGCTGCCATCTATGGGGTCACACAGAGTCGGACACGACTGAAGCAGCAGCAGCACCTATTGATACTTAGTATGTGCCAAGACTGTGCTGAGCTCTCACTTCAAACAGTTAAGTAGTTAGTATTAATATTCCCATTTTACACATAGGGAAACTGAGACTTAGAGAGATATAACAAAATGATTAGAAATAATGAACTAGCTTATCTGAACAAGTTCAGTTTATATACCCAGATTTGGGATTTTTAATTACCCCTTATAAAATTAATCTTGCTGGATTCAGTCCATTACTCTGTCAATTTTTTTTTACAAATACTGATTTGTTCCAAAGTATTTTTATCTCTGCTCCATTTTTATAACTGCAAGTTTTAAAAGAAAGTTTCCATGTGTTCGAGTTACCAACAAATTACACTGCATGGAAGGAGACATAGGAAAGAATCACGCACAAACCACTAGAACCGTCTTTCCAGATGCTATCAACATACTCACCAGACCATATCAGCCAGTCATTCAACCTTTAATACACTATGTAGTCTGGGCCATATTTCTCCATTTTGTCCACAAGAACACAATTTGTTGTGTCTTATTGAAATACAGATTTGTCATCCCAGCTCAAACTTAACAACCCTATCAAAATAGAATCATATTAGTGTGAAATAATTTAGAGATAGTAAATCTATCTTGGATCTCAGTGATCTTTGTGTGTTTCTAAGTATTTGTTATGGTTTTTTTTTTAAAGGATAAGTAAAAAGAACTTCAACTTTATTAAAAGTAAATAAATGTAACATATACTATGTACAGATGGCACATGGTGCCAATTTTATTTGCAGATAGTATTCCAAAGTTCACAAGTTACACCTTTGCCACAGCCTTGGCTAAATCTTGAACTAGTGCAGAATTCAGCTGTGCTAGAGTGCTGATCTTAGCATGCTTAGATGTGGCATACTTGTTCTTGATAGTCATGTGCTTTGTAAGCCCACGGTTCACCATGACCACATTCTTTGCCAGGTGTTGCATAACAACAAGAAGGGATTCTTCAGTATATGACAGGTAATGCTGTAGAGTTGGTGTCCATTCACCATTATCAAGAACTTTCAGTGCTAAGCAAAAAGCTCCCGCTGCAATCTGAGAAGGAGGAAAGTGCACCATATCGTAGTCCAGCATAGTTAGTTCCATCAAATATTTGGCCAGAGTATGTAGCTCAACATCAACCTCTCCAATCTTAGATGCTCTCCGAAGGAAATGCAGGGGTAGAGGGCGACCCAGACTAAAACTTAAAGCTCTTAGAATCTTCATTTCCATCTGTCTGATTTGAAACTTGGTGTAGGTGTTGTCAGTCATAAAGGCAAAGTCACCGATTTCTGGAGGGTACATTTCCTCATATTTGCTTGCAGCAAACATGGCAGTGACTCCAACCAGCTGCAGCATCTTCTTGGGCACATAGTTATCCTGCATGAACCGATCAATTATGGAAACAGTCATGTACATGGTCTCCTGCAGTAATCTGAATTTTATTTGAACTTGCACTAGCCAGTCAATGAGGATGGCTCTCATGTTTCCAGTGACTTCATGACCCATTAGGTATTTTGGTTTGACTGCTTGCTCTTCCTCAAGTTGTCTTAGATAAGCATAGATATCTTTTACATATTCACTACAAAGGTTTGGATCCGCTCCGTCTTCCGCATCCACATCACTCACTGCAAGAATTACCTCTGAGAAAGCCTGACACAGATACTCTTCTGCAGGGGCACAGCCAGATGTTTCCATGGGGCTTGGAGAGGGGAGTATCGACCAAAATAGGCTCCGGGGAAAGTTTCTCTTCCTTAACAGGCTCGAGTTCCGGCTCTGGCTCCGGCTGGGGCTCCGGCACAGGTACAGGAGCCTTTTCCAGAGGTTTTGGTACTTTTTTAGCAGTAACTTTTCCAGCAGCTAAAGTTTTTGCTTCCTTTTTCAGAGGCAGTTTGGCCTGCGGTTGTTCACTGACTTTGTTACCGATGTCTCCAAGAGCTGTTCGGGGCCTCAGCCCGGGCTTAGATGTTGCAACAGAGGCCACAGGCACGCGCTTGGCCCCTGCCATACTGATCTTCGCCTTATTTTCAGCATTAATCTTCGTGTTCCTGGTGATCTGGAGCGCCATGGCTTCTTCTGCACCAGGCAGCAGCTCAGTGAGGAGGAGAGCACTGGAGCCCCCGACCAGCCAGGAGCTTGAATCAACCACAGGCCAACAGCCATTCCTCTGCAGCACGCCGGGCTATGTTTTCAAAATAAAACAGTAAATTAAATGTATTTGCAGTTGCTTTCATTCTCATGATGCTATATTTTTATTCATGTAATTAGAGACAGCACTTTCTCCATCATTAAAATGATATCTGAGTTCCAGTGCCTTCCCACTTAGTCTTCTGAGTTGATTTTTGACTCTTGTGACTTGATTTTTATAATCCATGCTTGTGATCTTGACCTCTTGGGCATCTTTAAGATTGGCAGTATAATTTTAGACTTTTGTTTGTATTTCCTATTTTGCTAAGCTGATAGTTTTACTTTTTCCATCATTGAATTACCCATCAACTGTAAGTAAATTATCTTCTCCTGAAAGTCATCCAGAAGCTTTTGACAAATAGAGGCTTGGCACCTGAGTAATAATCCTTTAAGACCACGAATCTGTCATAGAACCTTTCCTGGCTTTGAAATGCTGTGATATATTCAGTAGATTTGGCAGTTTTCTGTTACCTCTGATTTCACTGCTTGGCATTTAATAGTTCTTCTTTGTATAAAATAATGTTTCCTTGTATATATATGGCTGAGTCTCTTCATTGTTCACCCAAATCCATCTCAACATTGTTAATTGCCTATACCTCAGTACAAAATAGAAAATTTTTAAACAAAAAAAATTTTCATTAAAAAAATAGCATTTCCTTTCAGTATTACAATGATATGTCTTCTTAAAACATTTAAAGCAATATTATAGATTTAAACTTAAGTTAATTTAGGCATCTGAATGCTACCACATATGACTGTAATGTTATTCACAAATGACCACTAAGAAGCATAGGAATTGCAGCATGTTTCTTTTGACACTGCCTTTCAGAAAATACCCAGATTTCAACATGTTTTCAAAACATGAAAAATATGTAAGTCAGATAATTGAAGAAAAACAATAGCTATGCTAGTTATTGAGTCTATGGTACAAATTGTGCCATGTTTCAAAGTCGTGCAAAACTGAAAACTTTCAACAGTATTTTCCTGGCCTCCATTCCCCATTTACAACCTGTAACAGAAGATGAAGATGTTTGATTAGGAAATAACAAAGGTCAGACATCTGTCTAATATTATGAAATGCTTTGTTCAAGATACTTTGCATTTTTCAACTGATTACCAAATTTCTTCACATAATCTTGTAAATCTTTTGTCCTGTCCCAATTAGCTTTATTTTAAATGTATCTGTAGAGCTATTATCCCTTTGAGAGATACGAAAGGTCACTTTCTTTTTTTAAAACACAGAATTATTCAACAGAGCTTAATAACTACACTGCTAATGTAATTCTTACTATACCTCTGAGATGAAATGCTCCTTGAGATAGATTCAGACCAAGTTTCATTTGTAATGTTAATGTATTTTGCCTGAGAAAGCCTCAGCTGTTACACTTCCCCACATGCTGACCAAATCCTAATGAGGTTTTGGTACTACAGTAAAGAAAGACATATCTTTTCACTTTTCGTCTTGGTTCAGAAATTAAAATTACATTAGCCATTTGCAGTATGCCTATTAGTGTTCCTTTGATAATTTTCTGATCCTTAGCATTTATAAGGTAGACCTTGAATTTTGATACTACAAATCCTGATTGACAGTTAATGATTCTTTTCCTTATTAATAAAATGGAGTGGCCTGAGAAATTGATAGAGATGCTCTGTTAAAATAACATCATAACCTAAAAGGTAAGATAAAATAAGCAAAACAGAGCAGGAACCAGCTCAGTTCTTCCTCTTCAAAATGAGGGGGGGAGTTTGTTTCTAAATATCGTGTCCTCAGTATTACAACTCAGATGAATGTTACTCATGGAAGAAAAACCAAGATGTGGTTTCAAACCTATTCAGAAAATAATTTTTTTTCCCTAAGCAATGGAAGAAAGTAAGTATATAAACCACATTAAGCCATTGTCAGAAATCAAGATTATTCGTATCAGACACCCTGAATAAACACCAACATTTTTACTTGTTTCACACCCCCATTCTTCATCTCACTCTAGTTTACCCCTGTTTATAATTGCTAGAGTTTAGCTAACTCTTTGTTTTTGGATATTTTATTTATTTGACAGGGCCAGGTCTAGTTGTGGCACGTGGGATCTTCAATCTTCACGCAGCATGTGAAATCTTTGTTGTGGCGCATGGGATCCAGCTCCCTGCCTAGGGGTCGAACCCAGCTCCCCTGCATTGGGAGCATGGAGTCTTAGCCACTGGACCCTCAGAGAAGTCCTGAATTTAGCTAAGTCTTGATTCTACTATTAGCCCTGCATAAATGACACATTTTAAACTGTATAAAATTGAGAAGTTAATACATCTATTAATGACTCTCAGTTCCCCACTAATTGAAGCTCAAATGACAGGGCTTAGAATTCACAGCTCTTCTCGTTCTGGCCTCAGCCTAACTTTCAATCCTTGTCATTAACCATTTCCTTGAAATTGCTTATGATCCAGTCGCTTATGAGATAACATGCAATTATCTCAGCTGCTCCATGATTTTTTTATCTCTACACCTTTGTTCACATTCTTTGGTCATTTACCTGAAATGAACGTCCAGGTATCGATCTCCCCCTGTCTATCCTACAAAGTAAGCTAAAATATCGCTTTTTAAATAATGATTTGTTTTAGCCCCCAAGTTGTGTATGAGCATTTAGTTTATATGATCTTTATTGAATTTATTATTTACACCTATAAATGATCAAGTGATCTTTGAAATCCAAGGACCTTTCAATATATTTTCTGGCAGCTTCTGCAGTGTAACATAGCACCTCACATTACATACTTCTCAGTAAATATGTATAAGAGCGTGAATAAATGAATAAATGTCTAGTCTCTGGTCTTATATTTATGCTATCTATTATTCATAAAGCAACCTCTCATTTTTTTTCATGCCAATCTAAACTTATTATAGGAATAAATTATTTTCAAGGACTAGGAAAAAATCCATTTTCAGTAATGTGACCCATGACACCATGCCACTGAAAATAATTAAAATAATGAAAAATATTTTAACTATATCTCATATTAGCAAGAAAATAAGGCCCCTCAGAAACCAAAAACTAAGTAAATACAGGAATCCAAAGAAGTAAGCTGAACTTTGACTCTGGCTTTCACTTTGAGGACATTTGCCCATGGAGGTGAATTTGGGTTTCTGTAGTCATAGGTTACAAGGAGATAAATCCTGGGAGCTACCTGACCAAGATGAGCAATCTGATAGGAGATGCCTTAATAAATCAGGTACCTCACAGGCCTAAACTTTCCCGGTATATGTGAACTAGAAATAAATCCAGAGGACAGCAAGGAAAATGGCCTATTATAAAATGTGTCATTGGGTAGAAGCAAATACTAAATCGCCCCTTGGAATTCCTACCCACAAGCTGGCCCTCACTTGAACTGGTAGCTCAATCTCATACCACCTGGGTACATCCAAAAAATCCTCAGGCAAAAAATTTAAAGTGTTTCTATGTTGGTAGAGTTCCCCATAATTTGGTAGAAGCAAAAGCAAGTAGTCACTGGAGATATAAATTGCAAATACAGGGCTTAAAAAATTCAAAAGATAAAATTCCCAAACATATAAACTTATAGTTTAAAAACTCACACAGGGCTTCGCTGGTGGCTCACCGGTGAAGAATTCACCTACCAATGCAGGAGACACAGGTTCGATCCCTGGTCTGGGAAGATCCCACACGCCACGGGGCAACTAAGTCCATGAGCCACAACTACTGAGGCTGTGCTCTGGAGCCTGGAAGCTGCAGCTACTGAGACACATACTGAAGCCTGAGCACCCAAGACTCTGCTGCACAGGAGAAGCCGCTGCAGTGAGGAGCTTTGCACCACGACTAGAGAGGAGCCTCTGCTTGCTATAGCTAGAGAAAGCTTGCATACAGCAACAACGACCAAGAACAGCCAAAAACAAATAAAGAAAACAATAAATTTCTAAAAAGTCTTACAACGTATCAGAAAACAAGACACCTAGAGTCAGTGGTAATAGAAACAGCAGATAGCAAAGTCAGATATGTAAAGATTTCAGATATTGGATTTAGAAGACAGGGACGAAATATTAAACTTATCTATTTTAAAAATTAAAAGGACAATGAAAATATAAGAGAAAAATAATAACGAATGTTTTTAAAAAGACAAAACTGATTTGAGAGAGAGAGAAAGAAGGAAGGAAGGAGGAAGAGAAAGATAGAGGAAAGGAAAGAGGAAAAAAGGAAGGAAAGAAGGATGAAAGGAAAGAAAGAAAAGGGTGGGAACTACATGGAACATTTAGAAATTAAAGCTATTAAAAGTGGAATAAAAAAACTCAATAGACTCTCCTTTCCCATTCTATTTCCCTTTCTATTGCCCCAGCCCAATAATTCAACCTTGATTTTTTTTTAATTAGCAAATTGTCTTTACCTAATAAAGAGTATTTACAAAAACTACCACTAAATATCATATTTGATGATAAAAGCTTTCCTTTCTTGATCAGGATAATGACTAGAATGCCCAATTTTTCAGCTTTTTATTGGAATTTCTAGCCAATACCAAAAGGAAATAAACAATAGACAAGATATAGGGGAAGAAATGAAAATATCATTACTTTCACAAGATATGAGTGCGGATTCATTTTGATATTTGGCAAAACTAATACAATTATGTAAAGTTTAAAAATAAAATAAAATTAAAAAAAAAAAAGAAAATTCAACGGAACTGTAGATAATTTCTGGAATAAGAAGAGTTTAGTAAATTTGCAGGGTAAAATCTATTACATTTTATACATCAATAATACATAACTGAAAAATATTTTTGAAACCAAAATAAAAATTTATAGAATACTCAGAAATAGACTTAATAAAACTATGCAAAATCATTATGGACAAAAATATAAAGTTATGCTGAAGAACATTAAAGACCTGAATAAATCAAGAGATATATCATGCTCATGAAAAGAAGAGTAATATAATATAGATGTGAAGAAGAGAATGGCAACCCACTCCAGTATTCTTGCCTGGAGAATCCCATGCACAGAGAAGCCTGGTGGGCTACAGTCCATGGGGTCACAAAAGAGTCAGACTGAGTGACTAAACAACAAACAACAATCATATAGATGACAGCTCTGTAATTATGTAAATTCAATGCAATGCCAATAAAAATCCCATCAGATGTGTGTGTGTACAAATTAACATGCTGAGGCCAAAATTTGTAGTGAGATTCAAGGATCAAAAATTGTCAAGCTACTGTTTCAACTGAGGGAGAAAAAAAAAGTTTGGAAAACTTGCCTTACTAGAATAATAAGATTTTCAATACAGTTATAAATATTTAAATCAGGTGTTATTTACACAGATTGACAATTAGAGAAAAGAAGTAGAGTAAAAAGCTTAGAAATAGACATATATTTATCAATTGATACATGACCAAGGTGGTTTTAGAAGTTCATGAAGGAGAAATTGACTTTTCAAGGCAGTTCTGGGATAACTGAGTATCCATAAGCAGAAAAGATGATATTGTAGCCTTACCTGATAGCATAAATATTCAGTTTTGTTTGGATTAAATATCTACTGGATTAAATATGTGACTGTTAAAAATATAATTAAAATACAATATAGGAAAATATAATCATGACCTCACACCACAGAAAAATTTTTTTAAATGTGCAGCATAAAGGAAATGATTGATAGAATTTACATAAAAAAAAGAATTTTGTTTCTCAAGAGATACCATAAAAAATTTAAAAACAAAGGGGCACAAAGAAGATATTCCTGGCAGAAGGATTTATATCTAGAATATATAAAGAATTCCTATGAAACAGAATGCAGCATCCAACAAGTTTATTAAAAGTATCCTTCCAACAGATTTAACCTGTCTACAAAAACTTCCTAAATCTCTACCTCAGTGACCCCTAGCCATATTAATTTTGGTAAAGTTAACATTGAAGTAATCTTGTTTTTCCTAAAACTGAGTCATCCAAGTTCAAAACTTGTAGTCACACTTAACATTTACCTGACTTTGCTTTCCATATTCAATTATTTATCAAATACAATCAGTTATTTTTCTGCAAGTCTTCTCACATTTTTGTTCTTTCCACCACCATGTCATCTTCATGATTCAGAACCTCATTTTCTTGACTTGTGGTAAATTCCTAACTGGTCTCCCTGCCTCAAAGTTCTCTTTTACAATTTTCCTGGCTGTTGCTCAACAGATCTAGATTCATCCACCTAAACCACACTTTATTTTTCAATGAAAACACATTTAATCACAACCATATAACAAAATGTTGTTTAATCTGATCTAAGAATAGGGGGTGGCTTTTTTATTACACAAGTCAAGAAATCTGTTATATGACAGCATTAGCACCTCAATTTGGTAGAGAATGTCAGAATTCTAAGTGGCTAACCATTCAGAAAAAATAAATTATACTCCTAAAGCACACTATATGTATCAGGAAAATCATGTATTGAAAAATAAAACATTTTTGAAGACAATGAAAGAGACTATCAATAAAACCTTAGGGTAAAAAGGATTTCTTATCTGATACAGTAAGTACAAATTATATGAGAAACAGTAATAAACACAACTACATTAGAATTTAATACTTGTGTGTACCCAGAAAAATTATTTTAAAAAATGAAAAAGATAAATCATAAATTGAAAGATTTGCATCACAAACTACTGTCGAATGATTAGTATCCAAAAGATATGTTAAAAAAAAAACACACATATTCAAATCAATGATCAGGACAACCCAATGGAAAATAGTCAAAGATCTTCAGACTAAATAGAAACAAGAAGTACCAAAAACAATAAGAAATAGTGTTTAATCTCATTAGTACTTGAGGTATACAAATTAAAACTATACTGAGTTACCAGATTAGCAGGAGTTGAATAAAAGTGACAATAATAAGTATAAAAGATAGCTGTGGAACAGTTAAAACTTTTACATGACTCTTGGCAGTGTTCGGTACAACACTCACTCTGGAAAAACACTGTGACATTATCTGATAAAGTTGATGCAACTTTATTATCCTATATAGTTGACCCAGCAAATATACTCCTAAGACTATGTCTCCCCTACAGTGACATATGCACACATGCTCCAGAATACTTGCAAAAAGAATGTTCACATCAGCATTTACTTGCAACAGCAAAAACCCAGAAACAACCCTGCTGCTGCTGCTGAGTCACTTCAGTCGTGTCCGACTCTGTGCAACCCCATAGACGGCAGCCCACCAGGATGCCCCGTCCCTGGGATTCTCCAGTCAAGAACAGTGGAGTGGGTTGCCATTTCCTTCTCCAATGCATGAAAGTGAAAAGTGAAAGTGAAGTCGCTCAGTCGTGTCCGACTCTTTGTGACCCCGTGGACTGTAGCCTACCAGGTTCCTCGGTCCATGGGATTTTCCAGGCAAGAGTACTAGAGTGGGTTGTCATTTCCCTCGCCAGGGGAATCTTCCCAACCCAGGGATCAAACCCAGGTCTCCCGCATTGCAGGCAGATGCTTTACCGTCTGAGCCACTCCATCAAAAACACGAAAGATAAGCAAATTATGGTATATACACATGATGGAATTTCACTTATGACAGTAAAACTTAAAGGATTACACCTAAACAAAACTGTATGGATGAATCCCAATGACATAACATTAAGTAAAAAAGCAAGCTATGGAATATGCTTATAATATGATTCCATTCATATAAACCATAAAAGTATGTACTACCTACAAGGATTTTTTTTTATTTATCAATATTGTTGGTTCTTCACAATCGGAAGCAAGCAATCTATTTTGCTAAACTGTGAAAATAATTTCATATATATTAGTTTCCTGGGAGTCAACCAAAAAGTGTTCATCAGTCCTTTTCCAGAAACTGATGAGATACAAATCAGAAAGGAAGAAAAAGAGAATGAGAACGTTGAATGGTAGAGTGAGAGGTCCCTATATTTTCTGTGATCAAAATCAGTACATATCCGTATTTTTTTCTTTTTTTAATTTATCTATTTTAACTGGAGGCCAATTACTTTACAGTATTGTAGTGGTTTTTGCCATATGTTGACATGAATCAGCCGTGGGTGCACATGTGTTACATATCCATCTTTCACCTTTCTTCTTTCTTTGTTTTACGTTTTCTGTGGCATTCCAGTGACCAATCTTTTACTCTACTTCACATGGCTCAATAAAATGCACAAAATATCGGTCAGAGATTTTAATAATCAGTTATATGTCACTATTACAAAGCAAGGCAAAAAAAAAAAAAAAAAGTCCAAAGACTTGGCTTCCAGTTCCAGTTCTCCAAAGTTTGTCACATGTCCTTCATCAAGTCATGCAACTTCACTGTGCTTCAGTTTTTTCTTCTGGTAAAACAGGGATAATCATGCCTGCCTCAGAGCATCCTCATGAGAATTAAAACAGCAAACTTATTTTTTTTAAAAAATGGACCAACACATAGTAGACATTCAAGCAGTGTCAATTCCCTACTACCATCACTGTGCTACCTGAGCAACTGAATCACGGATAAGTATGAAAGGGGGCAAGGTGGGGCTGGGGTGGAGAATGAGCAAGATTGTACCTCGGGATGCAAGCAACTGCTTAATTTGCTTTCATTCCATAATTACAAGGTCACCAAGTCTTTTGCAAATAAATTTATGTCTGTTGCAACAAAAAGAAGGTCACGGTAATTCTAACTTGTGTTTTCTTTAGCTATTAATGTCATTACATAACCAATCATTATGCTCGTTTCTTCCCCCCTTATTTTATGTAACAGCCCTTGTCAATTTGATGACAATCATCATGTCCTGTCACTTGTTTCCTGTTCTTTTATCTAGCTTTCTCGACCCAGATTCCAAGTCCCAGCCTTATCCTCCTTTAAGATGCCACTGACTGTTTCACGTGCAGTATCTTATGTTTATGCTTCTGAAAAAAACTAGCCTAACATATGCAAGTTCCTATGACTACTTAGGCCCACCCTCTTCAGTTACTGAACACGGAGGACTGTTTGCAATCCTACCAGCAACTGGGGCATCTAAAACTTGAGCCCAGAATCCATGTTATCTGATACATACACCATAATTTGTATACAGTTTCTAGGGGTTAAATGTGCCCCTATTTCTAACAACGAACTCACAATAGAGCTTTGAACTCAACCTATTACTGATTTGCTTAAACAGAATAAGTCATAAAGACTTCTTGCCTTAATCCATTCCAAGCATGGGACTTTTGACCTTCTTTCCACTTTCATGGTACCTAAACAACAATAAATATTGCTGACTGACCATTTCTTATTAAAAAATATGACAGAGACTATAGGAAGGTCACATTTCCCCACTCTTTGCATCTAGGTCAGGTCATGTAATTTTGGCCAATGAAATATGGGTGGTCATATAACCACCCATATAACATCCTGACCCCTATAACATCCCCTGAGGCCCTCAACCCTCTTTGCTAGTTAGCTGGCCAAATGGAGAGCACCCACTGAAGGACTTGGGAGCCCCTACTAGAATTGAAACCACCAGCTAAAATGGGCCTGGATCCCTGACTCAATACTGGAAGAGAGAACCCCTGGGAGAGCCATCTGACCTGCTTTGGTCTGTGACATGAATAAGAAATAAAACTTTTTTGTATTATGTCACTGAAACTTGGGAGTGGTTTGTTATAGCAGCTAGTGTTAACTGCCTTGACTAACAGCATGAACCACCTTATAACCTGACAGTGTGCATGTCAAAATAAAACACCAAACAAAGCTGTAAACATTCCTCAAAGAAATGTGGACAATTCAGGGAAATGCAGTCTTTAGATTGTGATTGTCCTAGTTAAGACTGTATCTCTGTGTTATAAGCCTCATGTAGTTGTGCTGTTCCTCAATTTTAAATAGGAGAGATATGCAACTGTAAAATCAATAGATAATCTGGGAAATATTTGGCAGATATTAAACCAAATTGTTTTATTCATAATAATCCCTGGGTTTTGGGAGTTCCCAAACTCTTATGACAATAGTCGAGCCTGTAAGACTCTGAGCATAGTTTCTTCCAGATTACCCCTTCTAAAGAATACCCCTTGTACCTTTAAGGCTGAGCTGGGAAACTTAATGCTTTTGGTTAAGGATGTGTATGTTGAGAGACAGTTCCCCGTTCATCTTTTGTGTTTCTTCACATCATGTAAGCAGAGGTGGTGATAGCCTTTTACTCTGGACTATCTCTTCTAGAATGGCTGCAGAGAGAGCAGTCTTGGAAGATAGAGATAGCATGTCCCTTTGGAGTACAAGTTTGTTTTTTTGCTGTTCAGTAAAATGAAAATAATATCTCCCTTTAGTTCAAAGTTTGGATGGGTTTGGGTGGGTTTGGGCTTTCCTAAGCTTGAGTTCCTCAGCTGTGACATCAACCTTGTGTGTGTGCAGCACCCATCTAGGGCCATCATCCTTACTCCCCAGGACTTAGGGGAACCGGGGAATGGGCACTCACATGAAGCTCATGCTGCCTCCTGTGCCACGAGTAATTCAGCCCCTAGTCTCTGACCCAGGAGTCTCATGCGTTCTGCCAGCAACCATGAAACTGTGACAGGCTAACTTGCTAGCCAGGGTAAGATCTCAGACACCTTATGATTCTTGACATGATGTAGGAGGATAAGTCCACTCCAAAGAGAAGCAGGATGGAGAAACCTCTCCACTCTCACAGTCCAGGGAGAGTGTAAGAAATGCAAACAATGAGGAATTAGAGCAGTAACAACTAATGACTGTGCTGCCTCCCTGTCCTCTCAGAGTAGAATGCCTAGACAGAGTGGGGGAATGAGACCCACTAGAAGTATCCAGGTTGGTAAAGAGATTCCAAGAACATCCATTAGGAATCAGGAGAGGCTAAGGCAGGCTTACCCAGGGTAACAAATGCTCTGGTATGGCACCCCATTCTTCCCTTCTTCAAGACTAAGACACTCATTTCCCTGGCTGGTGGGCGTATTGATGCTGACAGTTCATAGCTAAATATTTCTCAGAGAACTGTTCTCAACTCAAGACAGTCCCACTGCCCAAGGGAATGCCCTCTGGAGAGCAGGAAAACAACTCGCATCCAGTGACTGGTCAATACAGAGTTACACATGCCTTATTTAATTCAAGACCACTCTACCATTCATTTCAGCTTCAGAGATTCTCCATAGGATGAACTATGTCTTTACTACATTCCGTCATACTGTTGCTGATGTTACTGACCCTGATGCTGGGAAAGATTGCAGGCAGGAGGAGAAGGGGACGACAGAGGGTGAGATAGTTGGATGGTATCACTGACTCAATGGACATGAGTTTGAGCAAACTCCAGGCGATGGTGAAGGACAGGGAAGCTTGGCGTGGTACAGTCCATGGAGTCACAAAGAATCAGATACAACTCAGGGATTGAACAACAACAATCACACTGTTGTCATTCCCTGCCTCCAAGAATAGATTCTGGGGAACCTTCTCAATAAACTTCCGCATGCAATAAATCTTATCTCAACCTGTCTCCTGATAACCTTATCTGCAACACATAAGCATAGCTTAGAGACTTTATGCCCCTAGATGGAGTGCCACATACAGCCTCACCTGGCATGATGGGAAGCAGTGATGCAGTGATGGAGAGATGAGCCTGGAGCAGCATTCATGTCCTCCTATGACCCACGTAAAAGATGCAAGGGACACATAGCGCTGCACTAAGAACCATAAGATTCTGAGAGCTGTAGGACCAGCAGAAGTTTGGATTGTGAGGTCACAGTGCATGGAGATTTTAACTCTAGAAATACATGTCTAGGACAAGGGTCTATTGTTTGTGTTTTTTGGGTTTTTTTTTTTTCCATTCAGTTGCTCAGGTGTGTCCAACTCTTTGTGACCCCATGGACTACAGCAAGCCAGGCTTCCCTGTCCTTCACTGTCTCCTGGAGTCTGCTCAAACTCATGTCCATTGAGTCAGTGATGCCATCCAACCATCTCATCCTCTGTCATCCCCTTCTCCTGCCTTCAAACTTTTCTGGCATCAGAGTCTTTTCAAATGAGTCAGCTCTTCATATCAGGGGGTCAAAGTATTGGGGCTTCAGCTTCAGCATCAGTCCTTTCAATGAATATTCAGGACTGATTTCCTTTAGGATTGATTGGCTTGATCTCCTTGCAATCCAAGGGACTCTCAAAAGTCTTCTCCAACACCACAGTTCAAAAGCATCAATTCTTAAATGCTCAGCCTTCTTTATGGTCCATACATGGAAGTTAAAGTTACTCAGTCGTGTCAGACTCTTTTCAACCCCATGGACTATACAGTCCATGGAATTCTCCAGGCCAGAATACTGTAGTGGATAGCCTGTCCCTTCTCCAGGGGATCAGGAGATTCTCTGCGATCAACCCAGGGATTGATACATGGCTACTAGAAAAACCATAGTTTTGACTATACAGATCTTTGTCAGCAAAGTAATAATGTCTCTGCTTTTTAACATGCTGTCTAGGTTGGTCATAGCTTTTCTTCCAAGGAGCAAGTGTCTTTTCATTTCATGGCTGCAGTCACCGTCTGCAGTGATTTTGGACCTCAAGAAAATCAAGTCTGTCACTGTTTCCATTGTTTCCTCATCTATTTGCCATGAAGTGATGGGACTGGATGCCATGATCTTAGTTTTTTAAATGTTGAGTTTTAAGCCAGTTTTTTCACTCTCCTCTTTCACCTTCATCAAGAAGCTTTTTAGTTCCTCTTAGCTTTCTGCCATAAGGGTGGTGTCATCTGCATATCTGAGGTTATTGATATTTCTTCCAGTAATCTGGATTCCAACTTGCTTCATCCAGCCTGGCATTTTGCATGATGTACTCTGTATGTAAGTTACATAAGCAGGGTGACAATATATAGCCTTGGCGTACTCTTTTCCCAATCTTGAACCAGTCCATTGTTCCATGTCTGGTTCTAACCAGCAGAGTATCCAGGCTCAAGAACATTTCAATGAATACTAGTCTAGGAAGAAAACCCAAGAGCCACTCCACAGCAGACACCCCTGTACTCTACTATGATTGTGTAGTCACATAGCCTCATCCCCAAATACACACAGATACCATTTTGGAAAGGTAGAGGAAGAGGGGAAATAGATTTTAAATCTAAAAATCTGAGTCAGTCAGAAGAAAATATTTAAACCAGAAGATATTGTAAACTGGCAAATTTAAAGTTTACATCTCTTTCTCCCTCACTCCACTATCAATAGACATGCTACTGCTAAGTCACTTCAGTCGTGTCCGACTCTGAGCGACCCCATAGACGGCAGCCCACCAGGCTCCCCTGTGCCTGGGATTCTCCAGGCAAGTCACTAGACATGAGAAGCCTTCATTTTATTGGCACACTGTACAGTTGGCCCTTGAACACACAGGTTTGAAATGCATAGGTCCACTTATACATAGATTTTTTTCAGCAGTGAATACTGTAGTACCACAGGACTCCAAGGTTGGTTGAATCTACAGATGCAGAACTTGTGGATACAGAGGGCAGACTATAAGCAGATTGTTGAGAGTGTGAAGGTTGGTTCCCCTAACCCCTGCGTTGTTCAAGAGCCAACTGGATGAGCAAATTTGCAACCACTGGTAAATATAGGTCTATAGCAGTATCATTTTAAAAATTCTAGTTTTCAAATCCTAATGATTGTTAATAACGTAGTACAAAGTACTAGAACCTACATGGGTGGTTTGGAAGTCCTCTGATGCAAGAATATGAATTTTAAATTGACCAGACTACCAACTCCTTGAGTATGGCAACTGAGCTTTATGTATCTTTGAATCTCCCTAGTGGCTAGCAAAGCATATAATGAATAAACATTTTAACATAATTTACTATCAGCCTATTATGAATCATTTTGAAACCTATTGCTCTACTTTGTGTCCTTAAGTCTTTGGATTTTCCAAATCTTTTGATACTGTGAAAATATCCTTGGAAGGATCATTTGTTTAGCTCATATTAAAAAATAGTTTATCTGTATTAACCCAGGGCTGAGAGTAAGAAGTGAGCAGAGTTCTGGGAAAGGAGAAATAGAACTAGAAGGGTAAAAAATTGACAGGTCAGACAAATCGCATCACCATTTTGCCTCGGGCCAGCTCTGAAAAAGAGCTGGCAAGAATAGCAATTTTACTCCTGAAATGTATTTTACACTACAACAGCTGAAGTAGTAAACTAGTATGACTGAGAAACAGGAAAAGGAAAACAGTATTTCCCAATGACCTTGTCCCACTTCAGACATTATCCATTCTTCTGAGTTAAAGTATTTGTGGTTGATAGGATTATGCACTCCACTGGGAAGATGTCCATGTCCTAAGCCCTAGAACCTGTGAACACTTTGCCCTACATGCCAAATGGGACTCTGTGACTGTGAATAAGTCAAGGACCCTGACCTGGGAGAGTATCCTGAATTAACAAGGGTGGCCCCAAGGTAATCATGAGGGACCTTAAACATGGGAGACACAGGAGTGTCTGTGTCAGAGAGGCACACTGTGAGAAAGACTGGACAGGCCTTGCTGGCTTTAAAGATCCAAAGGGATGCAAGAGACCCCTAGATACTAGAAAATTCGAGAAATCAGTTGCTCCCCCAGGGCCTCCAGAAAAGAACACAGTCCTGCCAACATCTTGATTTTAGTCTGGTGAGAACTGTTTCAGACTCCTGACCTCCAGATTTGTAAGATAATAGATGCCTTTTATGCCACTAGATTTGAGGTAATTTGTTTCAGCAGCTATACTAGGGAACCAATCTAGTGTTCACTGAAGATTTCTTTTAAAATGTAAACATAATCTTGGGGAAGAAAAGCAAGGCTAATGTAAGAATCAAATCATCATTCAGCCAGTGTGTTTGTTTAATCACTTGAGAAGAGGTGTGTGAACTGCATCTTCAGACACAGACACTTGTTTCTCCATCAGAAAAGATCCTACATGGCGTCTTTTCAGAGAGCACATCTGACTGAGCAGCCCCCGTGGGTTTTTACACAGGAAACAAGAGGCTAGACTAGAGCACTGGGTGACAGAGATCCTGCAGTGGAGAAGGATCCTAGGGGCTTTTTATGTTTCTCTTTTCCCGAAAGATTTTTTTAGTGTGAATGGTGAAAAAGGATCACAGCAGTACATATTCATGCTGGTGGGATAATGAAAAAAATCAGTCATCTCAAAACAACCTCATTTCTAGGATGACCTCAGTAATTTAGGAAATAATGGCCTGTCTTAGATATGAATATGTTTCTTGACTTTAGGAAAATATATGCAATCTTACATTTCACAATGATAAAAGAGGCAGGTGACAATTAATTATTTATTGACTAAATATTCTATAAATACATTTGAAGTTAAGCTAGAAACAGTCCGAAAATAATAATGTATCAATTTTTTCTTTCTATTCATTGAGCATTTTTCAATTAAAATTAATGCTAAGAAAGGAACCAAATTAACAATGGTTGTCTGTAGGCGGTCAGTCTGCTGCTGCTGCTGCTAAGTCGCTTCAGTTGTGTCCGAATCTATGTGACCCCATAGACAGCAGCCCACCAGGCTCCCCCGTCCCTGGGATTCTCCAGGCAAGAACACTGGAGTGGGTTGCCATTTCCTTCTCCAATGCATGAAAGTGAAAAGTGAAAGTGAAGTCGCTCAGTCATGTCTGACTCTTAGCGACCCATGGACTTCAGCCCACAAGGCTCCTCTGTCCATGGGATTTTCCAGGCAAGAGTACTGGAGTGGGGTGCCATTGCCTTCTCCAGGCGGTCAGTCTAGAGAGTTGTCTATTTTTCTTTCTACTTTTTAATATTTTTCCAATTTTACACAATAAATGTGTATTACTTTTAAATTTGATTAATTAGTAGGCCTTGAAAAATTAATGAGGAAAGTTTTTTCTAATGTTGTGAAATGTTAACAATTAAAAAAGTAAAGTCATCTCTTAATCATTAGGAGGCAACTTTGCATTGTATCAGTGATCTGTAAAAGTTCTCTGAGTAATTATACCCTTAAAATATGCCTGTGAAAAGTAGCCCACCCTCTTTAGGAGACAGTCATTCTGCCCTGTTTTCTGAGAAATCTGCTAGTGACACAGAGCTCATAGATTCTTTAAATCTACAAACATGAAAACACAATATTATTGAATTTATACTAACAAAAAGGGGTGATAACAAACAACTTAAGCTTTATCTGCAGTGTTTTCATTTTTGGAGCAGGGATAGACAAACATTTTCCATAAAGGGCCAGAGAATAAACATTTTAGGCTTTTCAGGTCAGAAGATTTCTGTTGCAACCGTGCAACTCTGCCTTTGTAGCTCAAAAGCAGCATAAACATGCACTCAACAGAGTTACTATAATGGATTGCAATTTTAGTTTTTGCATGTTATGGGACTGTCACAATTTTCTACCCATGAGTCAAATGTGAGGGAGAAAACAAGTATGCATGAATATAAATGTGTAAAATCAAAGTGGCCTTGAGTCTTGAAGTATACACCAAAACAATCTGATGAATTTTGGCCTAAAGGAAGTTTTATCAGGGAGTCTCAGAGCAAAAGTCAATAGATGTGATTTCTTGTTCTATATCTACTCCCAACAAACTTACATTTGGGGGGTCCTCAGTGTTTCCTATGTAAAGTGTGTCAAAGCAATCAGATTCCCTCATCCCTAGGCTCCAGAGAACAGCCATCACAGTCACACAGTTATTTTTACGGATGCTGGAGCTCCTCTCACTAATGTATTTCTCAATATCTTAGTGAAGGGAATGATCGCTGGGCCTTCTCTAATATTACAGTAGAGGGAGTGAGGCAGTGTGAGCCTGCGTATGATTAATCCACTCTGAATTCCCACCTCCCTAAATTTTTGAATTCCTTCCTCAACATTATACCTGGAAATCCTGGCATCTCAACCTCAATGAATGTAGACAACCACTGACCCCAACTTTAATTCAACTAATCAAGCAAACGGTTACAGCCACTTTCAGCTGCTTGAACCAGTATATTAAATCCAAACACTCTGTGAACACATATCAATAAACTTAGCCTAATCCAATGTTATAATCCATCTATCTTAATCTAACAACTAGAAAATCCATTCCCACATAAATTCACCAAGTTTCTGCCAACATATAATAGCAAATTTTGCAACTCTTTTGAACATAGCTATGTAAGCACTTTTTGGCAGGTAAGAGTCCTTTACAGGAAAGAGCTCTCTGCAGGAGGCCCTGTTGTCTCATCATTAACCTTAAACCAGGCACCCCAATGCTCTACTCATCTCCATCCCTGGCACACCTTTCACATCTTTTGATCACATAATACTTCACCTAACTTGTTTGTTCTTTCCATAGATCAAAGACGTAGAAGTGAAGAATAAGTAATTAACAGCTAACCGTATCTCTTCTCTAGCTTCCCCTTCAGTAATCTGGTGAATAAATTGTGTGAACAAAATAGCATCGAAAGAAGAATCAAAGAAGTCAACAAGCCTGCACACAGGCACGCACGCAGTGGGGGATGCCAGTGACTCTGACACCCTGTCTCAGTGATTGTTGTTGTTTAGTCACTAAGTCATGTCTGACTCTTTCTCGACCCCATGGACTGCAGCCTGCCAGGCTCCTCTGTCCATGAGATTTCCCAGGCAAGAACATGGGAATGGATTTCCATTTCCTTCTCCAGGGAATCTTCCCAAGCCAGGGATCAAACCCATGTCTCCTGAATTGGCAGGCAAGTTCTTTGCCACTGATCCACCAATAAACCTCTATCTCAATGATTAACTGATATGATTTCCCTTTTGAAGCTTTCATGGCTGAACAGAATCTTCAGAGATGGTTTTTGGGGAACACGGGAGTCCACCATGTCTCCAGATTGCCAGCATTCTGCTTAAAAGGAATTTTCCTTACTACTAACATTTGCCTCTCTCATCAGTATTGATTGTCAAGTAGCGAGCAGCCAGACCTGAGCTACTTTTACTCATGACCTGTACATGTTCTGACTGAGTTGTAGAGGTCAGAACAGATGGTGCTGGCGGGTCTTGACAAGGCTAGGCATGAGGTTATTACAGGACCTTGCTGTAAGGGAAAGCCAGTTTCCTCAGTGACAGCAGGAAGCAAAGGAGGCTCAAAAAACCCAGGGGTTCCAGACTCTCAACTTTGTCTGAATTTGCAGTTACTCCATTCCAAGTCCCACTCCTTCCCAATTAATGTCTTAACTTTCAAGTAAGAGACTGACAGTGTATAAATCCAACTCAATTCTGCAATCTACACAACTAAATTGTGACCTGCTTTTCAGCAAAGTCCATCCAGGGGCTACAGAAAGTAAAAGATTCTTTTTGGGCTGCTATAGAAACTCTCTGAATCTGCAAGAGTGCCTTCAGCTGAGAGCTAAAAGGTCTGAACTGGTCATTTTCTCTCAGTAAGCTCATCAGTTCAATCAAGGAGTTACCCTGCCTTTTGGATTTTATAGTTTTCACCACAAACAAAAAAAGATACGTAAGACAGCCACTTGGTCTCCAAGACATTTGCTTCAGCAATACTTCATCACAATCAACCACAAGAGATTATTTAATTAATCATGATACTAGTGCATGTCATGGACTGTAACAACTCATTTTTTATTGCTAAGACATTAAGCAGTAATTCAAGGCCAAGAATATAACTAAACCAAATCCAGAAATCCATCTTTTAGGATGTTTCCTGGGACCTTTTCTGTTACTACACATTGGGATCTAGTCAGGAAAACAGACACCAATGTAAGTATTTCAAGAGGGAATTAAATATAAGAAATTGGTTACACAGGTGTTGGTAGGCTGAATGGGCAAAATAGAGACACCAGGGTAGGCCAGAGATAAGAACACAGGGAATTCCCTGGTAGTCCAGTGGTTAATATTCCACCACCACAATACAGGGGGCAGAGGTCATCCATCCCTGGTCAGGGAACTAAGATCTTGCATGACATATGGCACAGCCAATAATAATAATAATAAATGTAGCTATCACCCCTTATGCCAGTGAAACACAAAAGAGAGTTTAGATTATCAGAGCTTGGAAGCTCAGAGGAGGGAGACATGGCTGCTCCAGGTACCTCTGAGCAGACAAAGGAGCAAAATACCAAAAGAAGATGGAGCCTGGAACAAAATGCTCTTGTAGGTGCCTTACTAATGGGAATAACAAGCCAACAGGATGAAAAGCTTTTCTCTCCTCCTCCTAATATCCAATTTCTTTGAAAACACTGCTATTCAAGGAAACTGGCAGGCAAAGTTTTCTGGGAAATATAGTTTACAAAGCCCCAGCTCCAACATTACAGAGTAGACTAAAATAGGTTAAATGTAAAGTGAAATGAAAATGGCTAAGTAACTGGTACATTGCCATCTCCCAAGGGCAGACTCATCTCAATTCAGGAAACTCAAGCATCAAAAACCAAATGCCCACTTAATATGATACAGTTTTTTAAACTGCCATACGACTAGAATGCACAAAGCCAATAAGGTCAGCACATTCTCTCTCTCTCTTTAGAGGCAGACTTCATGAGGGTAAAGACAAGAAGTTTTGACCGTCAGTTCCAATTCAACCTTCACATTTAGAGCATTGCATGTGAGCCAAGTCACTTCAGTTGTGTCCAACTCTTTGCGACCCTATGGACTATAACCTGCCAGGCTCCTCTATCCATGGGGATTCTCCAGGCAAGAATACTAGAGTGGGTTGCCATGCCTTCCTCCCAGGGATCTTCCCGACCAAGGGATCAAACCCACGTCTCCTGTGGCACCTGCATTGCAGGTGAATTCTTTATCACTGAGCTGCTGGGAAAGCCTCACACTTAGAGCTTTAGATATGTGTAAATACTAATACCCTCCATGACTCCTGTGTCAAAATTCTGATTCATCTTCTCATTTTAATTAGTTTATCCAGAATACCACCTGAGGCTTTGCCTACTAAACTCAGAAATGAAAACTACTACTTCTTCAGTTCTTCAGGCCATTGTATTCTTCAGGTTCCCTTGTATTTAACAGAAAAAAAAAAAAAAAAACTTCTCAAAGTATGTGGCATAACCAATTAGGACTCTTTGTGGCTACAAATGACAGAATCCTAACACAAAGTGGCTTATGCAAAAAGTAGGATTCATTAGCTCATGCAAATCTGTCGATATGTGTTTATCAGGTATACCAAGTTCAGTTATCCAGGTGGGAGATATAGAGCGAAAAGCTCTCCTCATTGTTCTGGCCTGGAGTTGACTATAGGTGCCTGCTCTTCTTGCTTAATAGTCTGCAACTATACAAAGGACCTATCACCTCCCGTGTTCCAGGTCCCTCTTCTTTTACCTACGCTCAAGCAAAACACAGTTGTCCCCTGAACAACAAAGGTTTAGGCGCACTGCATTATCCAAGTAAAACTTACATAACTCCATTATCCACAGTTTGTACATATCCCCAGTTCCACATTTGAGGATTCAACCAACCTCAGATGGAATAGAACTGTATAGCGTTTACTCTTGAAAAAAATCTACATATAAGAGGATCCATGATGTTCAAACCCATATTGTTCAAGGGTCAATTGCATACAACCACTAGACCCTAAGGACAGTTTCAGCAGTTCTTTATTCAGTGGTTCAACAGAACAGTGCTAATTGTAGAGAACCAGGGAGTAAAGGATATAGGATTAACCACTGAGCCTCCAACCACTTCACTCCTTTCTACTATAGTCAGCCCTCCATATCTGAGAGTTCACAAGCACAGATTAAACCAGCCATGGATTGAAAATAATTGGGAAAACACATTCCAGAAAGTTCCAAAAAGCAAAACTTGAATTTGCTGCACCAAAAACTTTTTACTTTGTATTTACATTGTATTAGGAATGATGCTAAAGCTGAAACTCCAGTACCTTGGCCACCTCATGCAAAGAGTTGACTCATTGGAAAAGACTCTGATGCTGGGAGGGATTGGGGGCAGGAGGAGAAGGGGACGACAGAGGATGAGATGGCTGGATGGCATCACCGACTCAATGGACATGAGTCTGAGTGAACTCCGGGAGTTGGTGATGGACAGGGAAGCCTGGCATGCTTCGATTCATGGGGTCGCCAAGAGTCGGACACAACTGAGCGACTGAACTGAACTGAACTGAGGCATTATAAGTTATCTAGAGATAATTTTGGAGAAGGCGATGGCACCCCACTCCAGTACTCTTGCCTGGAATATCCCATGGACGGAGGAGCCTGGTAGGCTGCAGTCCATGGGGTCGAGAAGAGTCGGACTCGACTGAGCAACTTCACTTTCACTTTTCACTCTCATGCATTGGAGAAGGAAATGGCACCTGACTCCAGTGTTCTTGCCTGGAGAATCCCAGGGACGAGGAAGCCTGGCGGGCTGCCGTCTATGGGGTCGCACAGAGTCAGACACGACTGAAGCGACTTAGCAGTAGCAGCAGCAACAGAGATGATTTAAAGTATATATGCTAGGATAAGTGTAGGTTATATGCAAATACAATGCCATTTTATATAAAGGGCCTGAGCATCAGCGGATTTTGGTATCCATGGGGTCGTGGAACTAATCCCCAGGGGGTGCCAAGGGATGGCTGTACTTGGAGTGGGGAGGCCTCTTTGCTATCTGGGGCCTCTGGAGGAAGGAAGCCAAGCACAGGGCTCAACTTTCCCTGCTCTCTTCCTTCTCTCTAGTAATTCCTACAGTCCCCTTTTCACCTACTGGTGTCACCAATTCTCTCCATATTCTGAAAAGTTGCTTCCCCTGTCTTCTTACTTCTTACAAATTACGTTGAATATAGAAGCTTTTCTCTACCAGCATCTATTGGTTCTGCTAGAGAAGAAGTGAACATGGGTCTGTGGGAAGTAGGGGTAGAAAGAGGTGAAAACTCTACCTCTATCAGTAAAAGAGAAAGAGTTGGAAGATGATCTTCCGACAAATGTTAGCATAACAATAATTGCTAACATTTATATAACATTTGGGCTTCCCTAGTGGCTCAGACAGTAAAGAATCTGCCTGCAATGTGGAAGACCTGGGTTTGATCCCTGGTTTGGGAAGATCCCCTGAAGGAGGGCATAGCAACCCACTCCAGTATTCTTTTTTTTTTTTTTTAATTGGAGGCTAATTAATGTACAATATTGTAGTGGTCTTTGCCATACATTGACATGAAACAGCCATGGGTGGATGATTCATTTCATCCCTCCCACCTTCCACCATACAACTCCCACCTCCCTCCCCATCCCATCCCTCAGGGTCATCCCAGTGCACCAGCCCTGAGCACCCTGTATCATGCATCGAACCTGGACTGGTGATCTATTTCACATATGATAATATACATGTTTCAATGCTATTCTCTCAAATCATCCCACCCTTGTTTTCTCTGACAGAGTCCAAATGTCTATTCTTTACATCTGTGTCTCTTTTGCTATCTCGCATATAGGGTCATCATTACTGTTTTTCTGAAGTATTCTTGCATAGAGAATCCCCATGGACAGAGGAGTCTGGCCGACTATAGTCCATGGAGTCACAAAGAGTCAGACATGACTGAGCGACTTTCACATATAATGGACCAGGCACTGGAGAAGGCAATGGCACCCCACTCCAGTACTCTTGCCTGGAAAATCCCATGGACGGAGGAGCCTGGTAGGCTGTAGTCCATGGAGTCGCTAAGAGTCAGACACGACTGAGTGACTTCCCTTTCATTTTTCACTTTCATGCATTGGAGAAGGAAATGGCAACCCACTCCAGTGTTCTTGCCTGGAGAATCCCAGGGACAGGGGAGCCTGGTGGGCTTCTGTCTACGGGGTTGCACAGAATCGGACACGACTGAAGCGACTTAGCAGCAGCAGCAGCAGCATGGATCAGGCACAGTCGTAAGTACATTATAAATATCAATTCATTTAATCCCTACAAAAAGTGCATCAGAAATCCTGAGTCCTTTACTTACTAATGGTGGAATAAGCAGGAAACTCTTTACTTCACTGAACCTCTGCTGAAAATGTGGGTAATAGAAGTAGCTACCCCAAGGCTCATGGGGTTGTTGTGATGAATAAATAATAAAATACACGATCCACTTGGCTGGCTCCTGTCTGGAACACAGTAAGCACAGAACAAATCATTAGGAAAGGTAAAAAACATCAAACATGCATTACACTGGCTGATTAATTCCCTTTTGAAATCCCCATCTCTCTTGCACAAATGATTCTTATAACTTCCCACAAATTTCCCGCATTTTGGGGGTACTGTTTCTCCCAGTGGTGGGGGTCAAGGGAGGGTTGGGAGAAGATGAAGTCTTCTTAGGGACACTGATTTTCTTTGCAATCCAGCCAATTATGACATGACTTCTCTCCAATCTTTACATTTTTTTCCCAGGTCCTTCCCTTTCCCCCCATAGATATAAGTTTTTGAAACTCAGAAAACAGGAAAAGGTTCCTTCGTCTCTGCTAGACACTATTTCCCTCTGAAGGCAAAAGCATAAAATAGTGCCCCTGCGTCCTTGAAGTGTGGTCCTTAGACCAGCAGCATTGGCATCTCCTGAGAGCTTATTAGAGGTGTGTAGATCTAGAAAATGTAAAAAAAAAAAAAAAATGCTAGACATGTACAGGTCTAGAGAAAAATTAAATCTATGAAATAAAAGAATATGCATTTGGGACTCTGAAGAAAATCTAAGTATAGTCAAATCTAACTATGATCACTTAAAGTTAAATATTGAGATAAGGGAGGTTGTTTTGCATTAATATCTGTGATGGTTAATTTTATGTATCACCTTGAAGAGTATCTTTGAATGTGATCCACATTTAAATCGGTGAACTTTGAGTAAAGTAGATGGTCCTCCATAGTGTCATTGTTGTCGTTCAGTCACTCAGTCGTGTCCGACTTTTTTCGACCCCATGGACTGCAGCACGCCAGACTCCCCTATCCTTCATCATCTCCTGGAGCTTGCTCAAACTCATGTCCATTGGGTCAGTTGTGACATCAAATCATTGCATTCTCTGTCATTCCCTTCTCCTCCTGCCTTCTGTCTTTCCCAAAATCAGGGTCTTTTCTAATGAATCAGCTGTCCACGTCAGGTGGCCGAAGTATGGGAGTTTCAGCTTCAGCATCAGTCCTTCCAGTGAATATTTAGAACTGATTTCCTTTAGGATTGACTGGTTTGATCTCCTTGAAGTCCAAGGGACTCTCAAGAGTCTTCTCCAACACCACAGTTCAAAAGCATCAATTCTTTGACACTTAGCCTTCTTTATGATCCAACTCTCATATCCATACATGAGTACTGGAAAAACTATAGCTTTGACTATATGGACCTTTCTTGGCAAAGTCATGACTCTGCTGTCTAGGTTGGTCATAGCTTTTCTTCCAAGGAGCGAGCATCTTTTAATTTCATGGCTGCAGTCACCATTTGGGGTCATTTTGCAGCCCAAGGAAATAAAACCTGTCACTGTTTCCATTGTTTCCCCATCTATTTGCCATGAAGTGATGGGACTGGATGCCACGATCTTTGTTTTCTGAATGTTGAGTTTTAACCCAGCTTTTTCACTCTCCTCTTTCACATTCAAGAGGCTCTTTAGTTCCTCTTTACTTTCTGCCATAAGGGTGGTGTCATCTGCACATCTGAGGATATTGATATTTCTCCCAGTAATCTGGATTCCAGCTTGTGCTTCATCTAGCCCAGCATTTCGCATGATATACTCTGCATATAAAGGATTTAGTGTAGTTAATGAAGCATAAGTAGATGTTTTTCTGGAATTCTCTTGCTTTTTCTGTGATCTAGTGGATGTTGGCAATTTAATCTCTGGTGCCTCTGCCTTTTCTAAATTCAGCTTGAACATCTGGAAGTTCTCAGTTCATGTACTGTTGAAGCCTGGCTTGGAGAATTTTGAGCATTACTTTGCTAGTGTGTGAAATGAGTGCAATTGTGTGGTAGTTTGAACATTCTTTGGCATTGCCTTTCTTTGGGATTGGAATGAAAACTGACCTTTTCCAGTCCTGTGGCCACTGCTGAGTTTTCCAAATTTGGTGGCATATTATTGCTAAGTCGCTTCAGTCGTGTCCGACTCTATGCAACCCCATAGACGGCAGCCCACAAGGCTCCCCCATTCCTGGGATTCTCTAGGCAAGAACACTGGAGTGGGTTGCCATTTCCTTCTCCAATGCATGAAAGTGAAAAGTGAAAGTGAAGTCGCTCAGTCGTTAACAGCATCATCTTTTAGGATTTGAAATATACTCATCACCTCCACTAGCTTTGTTCATAGTGATGCTTCCTAAGGCCCTCTTGACTTCACACTCCAAGATGTCTGGCTATAGGTGAGTGATGGCACCATCGTGGTTATCTGTGTCATGAATATCTTTTTTGTATAGTTCTTCTATGTATTCTTGCCACCTTTTCTTAATATCTTCTACTTCTTATCTTATCCAATCACCTGAAGACGTGAATAGAATAAAAACACTGCCCTCCCAAGGAAGAGGGAATCCTCCAGCAGATTGAGTTTGGACTTTATCTGCACCACTGGCTCTCCTGGTCTTGCATGTGCCAGCCCACATTGCAGGCTTTTTAACTTGCTAGCCTCCATAACCATGTGAGCCAAATCCTTATAATAAATCTCTGTCCACACATGTACAGAATATATACGCATCCTATCGGCCCTGTTTCTCTGGAGAACTCTGATTAACATAATGTCTAAGTTCAGAAATAGATTATTTGTGATAAAAAGATTTCAGGGAACCACTGAGCAAGACCACCATCTTAATGTCATGCCAGTGCATTCTCTTAAATGGCTAAGGGCACCCTGGTCTGCATTAAATGCCTACATAGATCTCATTTCTTCGGAGACTTTCTACTTTGAAAGTAAAGCGAACTGGAGGTTTGACTGATTGAGGATTGATTGATACTTGCTGACTCTTACAATTTAATTCTGTTTATATGTGTAAACTCCTGTCATTCTACCTTATTTAATGTTGATTAAACTTTAAACTTACAATGTTGGTTATTCAAAATCAAAATATTCTTCAGATTCCTTCATTGTGATTCTCAGTGCAATTTAGATTTCTCCAGCTGTGCTCTAAATCCTTTTCTCAATTGTTACAGAATATGTTATAATACTTTGCACATAATAGGCAAAAAACATGTATTGGCTCACTTATTTCAGTCCAGTATAAGCAAAGCTCTCCATTTATCTTCAGTCATTTGATATATACATATATATATATATATATATATATATATATATATATATATATCTCCAGTATGGAAATCCTGAGATGACAAAAAACAGGACAAACTTTCTTATTCTCCTACGGTGACTTTCAAATTAGTTACCTTTTAGGGTCCAAAGGCATGTTTGTTGGAGAAGAACTGACTTTAGGAAATATACCAATACTTCTAAAGTTAACACATAGAAAAGTTTGTCTCATTCATTTGTTCACCAAATATTGTTAAGTTCACAGGTTTGGTCAATGCACCTGGCTAAATGCTGAAAAGATACCACTAAAGGCTGGCCCACAATCCCTTATCTACAATTGGGAAATTCTCAAAACTGCAATTTTCTTCTGAAATTTGTTTAACAAAATTCATTTGGCTGCAAAACTAGATCTCGGCTAATACAAGTGGTCTTTACTGTTTCCACTCAACTTTAATGTTTAGGTATATCACTGACAAAATATTTATGTATTTGACCTCAGGGGAAAGATCCAGACCCACCAAGAGTATTTCCTCTTAATGATTTATGCACCATTTTACCTTTTCAAAAGATGGGGGAGTGGGATTCTGGTTCCGAAACATTTCTGACTACAAACATTTCAAATAGGGACTGCAAATCTGTTCCCAGAGAATTTATAGACCTATGCACATACAAATCACCTGACCAGCTGTTAAATCATGCTAGCGCTCAGTGTTCACTCAAGTTTTAAAATTGAAGTGCTGGGGATAGCATCAGTACTTTTTAAAACTCCTCCGGTGATTCTAATATACATCCGGATTCGAGAGTCACTGTACTTGACATATAGAACGACAGGATACTGATTAAGTGACTTTGGGAGTGCCTGCCAGAGTTCAGAATCCCATCCTTTCATGAGTATGCTGAAAAAAATGCCGTGTGTTGAGACGAGAGTGACCAGGAGCGTAGGGGGTGGACACGATGACATAAGAAATCATGATATCAATAAATAACTCAAGTAACTGGAAATTAGATGGAGAAGAAAAGACTTAAGCAAAATGCGTGTAATATCAGCCTATAGAACTTGATTTTGTTTGCATAGCTCCAGAGAATAAATCAAATTCTGATTCAATAAATACCTATCAAACACTTTCGTTTCTTTATTTACTTATGGCTGTGCTGGATCTTCATTGCTGCGTGGGCTTTTCTCTAGTTTCAGTAAGCAGGGGCCACTCTGTAGTTGTGGTCGGTGCAGGCTTCTCATTGCGGTGGCTTCTCTTGTGGAGCACGGGCTCTGTGGTGTGCAGGTTTCAGTAGTTGTGGCTCCTGGGCTCCAGCACAGGCTCAATAGTTGCGGCAAACAGGCTTAGTTGCTCCAAGGTATGGGGGATACTCCTGGATCAGGGATCGAACCTGTGTCTTGTGCATGGGCAGGCAGATTCTTTACCACTGAGCCACCAGTGAAGCCCCCAAACACTCTCTTAGTGTCAAGGTCTATGCCAAGGACTTTCACATATGTCTTCATTTAATTATTTGAATTCTCAGTTAATGCCATTCTTGCCACAATAAGAAGTAGATATCAGTCCTCCTTTACAAGTGAAGTGAACAGAAGTAGAGTGTTTTGCCCAGGACCATAAAATGATTAGTGAATGGAGTCATGATTCAATACTAGTTTTTTCCAGACCCTACATTTACTGTGTTTCTATAACTCCCTCCAAGAGTGAAAGACACAAGAAGGCAGATTTGACGGCTTTTAATAAGAAAAGTTTTTCTGATCATTAGGGTGTACCTGGGAACGACATGGTCAGTCATGGGATATAGTGAGTTCTCCATTATTGGGGGTAATCACATAGAAGCTTAGTGACTATTTAGTGAGAATATTGTAGAAGAGTTTCGACATCAGATAAAACATTAGATGACATATTTTGAGGCTCTCCCAGCTCTGAAATCCTTAAATCTATGACTTTAAATACACAAGTAGAATGTTAAATAACAAAGCAAGCCAGCATACACTAGGACCCAAACATATGAATGATATAGGAGTTTCACAAACAGGCAAGGGTTCTGGTAACAGGGTGCCCAGAAACGACCTCCTGGAGGTGCCTTAAAGCAGTGGTCCCCAAACTTTTTGGCACCAGGGATTGGTTTCATAGAAGACAATTTTTCCATGGATCAGGATGGAAGGATAGTTTCAGGGTAATTCAAGCACATTACATTTATCATGCACTTTATTTCTATTGTTATTACATCAGCTCCACCTCAGATCATCAGGCATTAGATACCAGAGGTTGGGGACCCCTGCCTTAAAGAATGGTTTGGGTGTGGGCAGGACATTTGATGAGGAGGAAACAGCACATACAGAAGCACAGAGGTAGGGAGACGCATTTGGAGGACAATAATTATTTCAGCCTATCTTGGGTAGAAAGCTCACATATAGGGGGTAAGATTGAGCAACAAGATTAGAAAAATAGTATTAGTTTCAGGCATGCTCAGTCGCTTCAGTCATGTCTGACTCTTTGTGACCCCATGGACTGTAGCCTGCCAGGCTCCTCTGTCCATAGGATTCTCCAGGCAAGAGTACTGGAGTGGGTTGCCATGTCCTCCTCTAGGGGATCTTGATGACCCAGTGATAAAACCTGCATCTCCTGCAATGCAGGCAGATTCTTTACTGCTGAGCCATTGGGAAAGCCCAGTGGCTCTGAAGGTG
The DNA here is from genome assembly GCF_003369695.1 of Bos indicus x Bos taurus. Classification (NCBI taxonomy): domain Eukaryota; kingdom Metazoa; phylum Chordata; class Mammalia; order Artiodactyla; family Bovidae; genus Bos; species Bos indicus x Bos taurus. Next base: position 86,355,939 of record NC_040079.1, read on the forward strand.
TTTTTTGGGTTTTGTTTTTCCCCTAAGAGTGGACAGTCTTTAGAATTTTTTTTCCAAGGGATCATATAAATAATATATATATATATATATATATATATATATATATATATATATATTAAAAAGACGAGAACAGTAAATAGAAGACAGCTATAATTATACAGGGCCCAAATTGGTCAGCAGCAGGAGGATTAAAAAGAAAGAGACAAGAAGAATCATCAGAACATTTATGTGAATTTTAAATGGGTCAAAAATGTACTTGTAAAAATGAAACTATGACTGTACTAGAAGAAAATTTAGGTAACCTCTTTTATAGTCTTGAGATGAAGAAAGATTTTCTAAGCATGATTCCAAAGTAAGAAATAAAGGAAAATATTGACATTTTTGATTACATAAAACTTAACATTTTTGGTAGTATAAAACAGCATAGGTTAAAAAAACAATTGATAACCTGGAAAAATATTAGCAATTTGTATATAACATTACTAGGATTTAATATCCAGATAATATCCTTAATAAAGGGTTTAAAAGACTGCTTTGAAAGAAATGAGCAATCCAAAATAGAGAATATTTAAAGTACATGAATAGGTAATTCACAAAATAAGGGGTATATTCAAAACATTGAATGAAATCTAGAAGAAAGGCAATTCGATAGTTCAGTTCAATTCATTTCAGTCGCTCAGTAGTGTCCAACTCTTTGTGAGCCTATGAACCGCAGCACTCCAGGCCTCCCTGTCCATCACCAACTCCTGAAGTTTACCCAAACTCATGTCCATTGAGTTGGTGATGCCATCCAACCATTTCATTCTCTGTCGTCCCCTTCTCCTCCTGCCCTCAATCTTTCCCAGCATCAAGGGTCTTTTCAAATGAGTATCAGGTGGCCAAAATATTGGAGTTTCTGCTTCAACATCAGTCCTTCCAATGAACACCCGGGACTGATTTCCCTTAGGATAGACTGGTTGGATCTCCTTGCAGTCCAAGAGACTCTCAAGAGTCTTTTCCAACACCATAGTTCAAAAGCCTCAACTCTTCTGCTCTCAGCTTTCTTTATAGTCTAACTCTCACATCCATACATGACTACTGGAAAAACCATAGCCTTGACTAGACAGATCTTTGTTGACAAAGTAATGTCTCTGTTTTTTAAAATGCTGTCTAGGTTGGTCATAACTTTCCTTCCAAGGAATGTCTTTTAATTTCATGGCTGCAGTCACCATCTGCAGTGATTTTGGAACCCAAAAAAGTAAAATCAGCCACTGTTTCCACATCTATTTGCCATGAAGTGGCAATTCAAAAAACCGTTGGTAAAAGCAAAATTTTGCTAATTTAGCAATAAGGAAAAATAAGAAAATCTGTATATTTTTGTCCCAATAACTTTACTTCTAATAATTTAGCCTACATAAATAATCAGGTAGAGACTTCCTGGTGGCATAGTGGATAAGAATCCACCTGCCAAGGCAGGGGACATGAATTTGATTCCTGATCTGGGAAGATTCCACATGCCACAGAGCAAATAAACCCGTATACCACAACTACTGAAGCCCACACACCCTAGAGCCTGTGCACGGCAACAGGAGAAGTCACTGCAATGAGAAGCCTGCTCACCACAAGAAAGAGTAGCCCCTGCTCATCACAACCAGAGAAAGCCCACACAATGCAATGAAACCAGCATAGCCAAAAATAATATAAATTGATTTTTAAATATTATTTTAAAAAAGAAATCATCAGGTATGTGTACATGTGTAGAGATATTTGGGTTTCCTAGGTGGCTCAATGATAAAGAATCTGCCTGCCAATTCAGAAGACACAGGTTCAATCCCTGGGTAGGGAAGATCCTGTGGAGAAGGAAAAGGCAGCACACTCCAGTATTCTTGCCTGGAAAATTCTGTGGACAGAATGGAGCCTGGCGGGCTATAGTCCATGAGGTTGCAGAAGAGTTGGACATGGCTTAGCAACTAAACAACAATAGAGATATTCATTGTGATGTTGTATGTAGTAGTGAAGAGTAGGTATAAGGTTAATATTTTATAAGAGGATATCAGTTAAATACATGAAGATATATCCATTTATTTGGATGTTGCTGCTGCTGCTGCTAAGTTGCTTCAGTCGTGTCCGATTCTGTGCAACCCCAGAGACGACAGCCCACCAGTCTCCCCCGTCCCTGGGATTCTCCAGGCAAGAACACTGGAGTGGGTTGCCATCTTCTTCTCCATATTTGGGTGTTATGAAACCATTAAAACTGTTTTGTAGACATAGCTTTATTAACAAGAAAAGATGTACACAATTCACTAGACAGTTAACAAGTTAAGAAGACAACCCAAAAAATATGTATAGTATAATCTCATTTTTTAAAATACATGGGATTTTTAAATTTATGGCAAGCATAAATGTACAGTGTCTAGAAGAATGTACATTACAATATTGAGAAAAGGTATCTCTAAATGGTGAGAGGACTGATAATCTTTTACTGTCTTCTCTATACTTGCTAAAATATATGAAATCTTACATCTCAATGAACTCTTTAATGTTCATTTTACAAAGGCATAATAAAGTCATTTCTACTTAGGAGACAGATAACCAACTAGCCTGACTTAACAACTGGATTGGGCGACAAGAGAGATAGGAGAATTAATAATAGCACTGAAGTTTGGACTCAGAATTAACCTAAGAATAATACTGGAAGTGAAGAAAGGATGACAGCAAGGGAATCACTTTGAAGTTGAGAAATTGAGTTTCATGTTAATCTTTGTGTCTGAGATGACATGAAAGACAAGCAGAAGTATCTGGCAAGCACTCTTTCTTCATTTCTCTGACCAAAATGATGAATGTGGGAACCACACAGGTTTCAGCCTACTCTGTGTTGAAATGAGGATTCTATCCTCAGTGGATGGTTTTGAGGCAAGCAAAGACTAAGCTGAGGTAAAGTGAGAGTGAAGTCGCTCAGTCGTGTCTGACTCTTTGTGACCCCATGGACTGTATGTAGCCTACCAGGCTCCTCCGTCCATGGGATTTTCCAGGCAGGAGTACTGGAGTGGGGTGCCATTTCCTTCCCCAGAGGATCTTCCCAACCCAGGGATCGAACCTGGGTCTCCCACATAGTAGGCAGACGCTTTACAATCTGAGCCACCAGGGAAGTTACTACCATCTGAGTCACCAGGGAAGCTGAGGTAAAGTGACATGTAAATTTGAAGGGGTGCCAAAAATCTCAGATCAAGATACGTAATATTTTATGCAGTATTTTCGAACATCAAATGCAAAGAAAATATCCACAATGAACAAAATAAAGACAAGATCAATATTACTAATGTTTTATTCCTTTTGCCCCATGCTCCAATATGCTCAACACGAAGCTACCACTTATCCTATCCTTATTTAAATTTTTTATATTTTGTTTGGCATTGATTTTTTGCATTAATTTCCATTCCTTAAATAATAAATGAAGATATTATCTATATTCATTACTGAAGGGTATTTTTAGTGCCCCTTAAATGTTGTGCCTGAGGCAAATGCTTTGTTTTCTTTGCCCTAGTCCCAGACCTGTTTAAGAGAAATGGAGAAAATGTCACCTATGTGTATTAGTTCACTAGGGCTGTCATAACAAAGTACCACAAACTGGCTGGCTTAAATGAAGTTGATTGTGTTACAATTCTGGACGTTGGAAGTCCAAGGTCAAGGTGTTGGTAGGTTTGGTTCCTTTGAGGGCTGTGCTACAGAATCTGTTCCATGCCTTTCTCCTAGACTCTGGTGGTTTCAGGAAATCTTTGGTGATCTTTGCTCTATAGATGCTTGATCCCAATACTTGTTTTCATGGTGTTCTCCCTGTGCCTGTGTCTGCCTCGAAATTTTCCCTTTTGTAAAGACACTGGTCATACAGGATTAGGGGCCCACCCCATTCCAATATGACCTCATCTTATCTTAAGTAGTTATGTCTACAATCACCCTATTGCTATGTAAAGTCATATTCTTCCGTACTGGAGATTTAGGACTTCAATAAATGAATTGGGAGAGGGGACACAATTCAACCTGTAACACCATGTTTAGTAAATTTTCTATATGCTTTAGTCTAGTATTCTTTAGAAGTCTTAACACAGTTAAGCTCAGAGTTTCCATTCTGCATTCAGCGAACAGCAGGGTTGACTTATAGCCTCTGACTTCCTTTTGACTACAAATACTACGACTATCTGACTATTAGTTCGATATCTGCATGCACGCTAAGTTGTTTCAGTCATGTCTGATTCCTTGCGACCCTATAGACTGTAGCCTGCCAGCCTCCTCTGTTTATGGGATTCTCCAGACAAGAATACTGGAGTGGGTGGCCATGCCCTCCTCCTCGGAATCTTCCTAAATCAGGGGTCAAACCCATGTCTCTTATGGGTCCTGCATTGGCAGGCAGGCTCTTTACCACTAGCGCCACCTGGGAGGCCCAATAACTGACTGACAAATCATTAATATTAACCGTAAGTTCATTAGAAAAAATTACATTCATTCCTCCTATTTTGAAGAGAAAACACTTCATTATCATTTAATGAGTAAAAAACCCCAAGATAGATCAGAATATTCCTGACATTATGGAGGATGTCACTTAGATCTATATGTGGACTTCCCAAAATCTAGTTAAAGGAAAAAAAAAAAAATATATATATATATATATATACACATTGCTGTTGTTGTACAGTCGCTAAGTCATATCCGAATCTTTGTGGCCCCCATGAACTACAGAAAGCCAGGTCCCCTGACCTTCACTGTCTCCCAGAGTTTGCCTAAATTCATGTCCATTCAGTCAATGATGCCATCCAACTATCCCATCCTCTGTCACCACCTCTCCCCCTGCCCTCAATCTTTCCCAGAATCAGGATTTTTTCCAGTGAATCAGCTCTTCACATCAGGTGACCAAAGTACTGGAGCTTCAGCTTCAGCATCAATCCTTCCAATGAATATTCAGGGTTGATTTCCTTTAGGACTGACTGGTTTGATGTCCTTGGTATCCAAGGGACTCTCCAAGAGTCTTCTCCAGCATTACAATTCAAAAGCATCAATTCTTCAGTGCTCAGCGTTCTTTATTGTCCAACTCTCACATCCATATATGACTACTGGAAAAAACCATAGCTTTGACAATACAGACCTTTGTCAGCAAAGTGATGTCTCTGCTTTTTAAAGCTGTCTAGGTTTGTCATGGCTTTTCTTCCAAGGAGAAAGAGTCTTTTAATTTTGTGGCTTAATTTTAATTTTAATTTTGTGGCTGCAGTCACTATCTGCAGTGATTTTGGAGCCCAAGAAAATAAAATCTGTCACTGTTTCCACTTTTTACCCATCTATTTGCATATTTATATCATATGTTGCATATATATTTATATTATAAACATATATACATATTTTATATATAATGTATATAATTACATAAAAGCAATGGGGCTTCCCTGGTGGCTCAGATAATAAAGAAACTGCCCACAAAGTGAAAGACTCGGGTTTGATTCCTAGGTCAGGAAGATCCCCTGAACCAGGGGATGGCTACCCTCTCCAGTATTCTTGCCTGGAGAATTCCATGGACAGAGGCTACAGTCCATGGGGTTGCAAAGAGTTGGACACAGCTGAGTGACTAACAGTAACTAAAAGCAATACAGAAAGACAAAAGAGGGAGGAACATAGACCACGGTGAGCTCAAAATATTCCCTATCTTCAGACTTCTATTCCTTAAACTGAGTTCTAGCATTTCTACTTGGAAAAAATTCCTTTTAAAACTTAAAACACATCTGCCACTCCGACCACCTTCTGCCAACCCCTATGTTCTCCCCAAGGAAGCAGGAATTGCTTAACCAGACTGATAAGGCTCAAAATACTCATCTGGCCACACATAAAATATAAGCATTCACCATGCATTTAAATGCAAAAGGTACATACAGGTGACCTCTTTGCCTTCTCTATTCTTGGGGTTACGGAGAAGGCAATGGCACCCCACTCCAGTACTCTTGCCTGGAAAATCCCATGGACGGAGGAGCCTGGTAAGCTGCAGTCCATGGGGTCGCGAAGAGTTGGACACAACTGAGCGACCTCACTTTCATGCATTGGAGAAGGAAATGGCAACCCACTCCAGTGTTCTTGCCTGGAGAATCCCAGGGACAGAGGAGCCTGGTGGGCTTCCATCTATGGGGTCGCACAGAGTCGGACGCGACTGAAGCGACTTAGCAGCAGCAGCATTCTTGGGGTTAAGTGTGTAAATAGGCCTAGAATTGCCACCAAGGAAAAGCAGGTCCTTCCAGCTGTTAGGGAACTGGTTATTGCTTCTTACTGTGGTAACTTGTGGCTTCCCAGAGAGTGGTGACATGCCAAGGTAATAGATTGTGTTTGGGAGCAACAGGTGGGAGGCACTGTTTAGGCTTCCATGAATGTTCTTTTAAAATAAACACTGATAAATTGGAATGTGTCCAGAGGTACAACGGTAACCCTTTGGGAAACACTGACCTAGGCTATGTGTATCAAGTATTAATAAATGACCCTGGACAACCTGTCCTTCACCTTGTCCTCTCCTCTTGTTGAAAGATGAACTGTAAGTCAAGGAAGCAGCCACAGGTGAGGCAGGCGTTGGTTCTGATGGCTAATCTGATATGAACAATCAGCCTATAAAAATGCATCTTATTTGCACCCACAAAGCTCAGCAGGAGGAGCTCCTCTCCTCACTTCTTTGCAGGCCATAGCCCTTTTAAAAACTCTTTTCCTACCCCCCCCCCCCCCGCCCAACCCCCACCCTGTGATGGCTCAGCAGGTTAAGAATCCATCTGCAATGCAGGAGACACAGGAGGTGTGGGTTCCATCTCCATGGGTCAGGAAGATCCCCTGGAGAAGGAAATGGCAACCCACTCCAGTGTTCTTGCCTGGAGAATTCCATGGACAGAGGAGCCTGGCAGGCTACAGTCCATGGGGTCACAAAGAGTCGGACACGACTGAGTGACTAAGACTTTCACTTTCCCTACCAAGGCTCTTGGTGTTCCTCGTGACTTGATAGCATCTGATTAACAAAAGAGATGGAGCAGAGAAGGGGACACACTGCCTGATCCACCCCAGGCCTCACACCCTTCACCCCACCCCAAGGACTGCCCACTTCCTAGAACTAATTAGAAAAAGTACAATCAATAATGCATTAGCCAGTCTTTTGAAATTCCTCTTGGGTCAGCAGGCATGGGCCCTGCTGAATTTTACACTTGAGAAATTAACCAATTCTTGATTTTATTTCAAAGGTCAGAGTAATAGGGAACATACTTCTTTCATTTCCAAGAAATTCATTTTAAAATTGGCATCTCACACATAATAATATCACTTACAATAAGTCTGAAGCTAAAGTAAAAAGAACTTTTCTCCCTAATCATCCTATCAATCTTTGAAAATCTTTAGGTATTAACTGTATTTAATATTTCCCTCCCAACAATAATGTCACATGTGATTCTGATAAAATATCATTTAAGTATGTATGAATCTGAAGTATTAAAATTTTTAAAGTGAGCGATAAACAAAAGTACATCAAGATACTAGTATAATTATATTCATTGTTGAATTTTTGAAATGGCAAACTCCTGGAATGGACAAAAATATCTATTGATGGGGATCTAAATAAATGAATCATAGTACATCCACAAAATAGTAGTACATTCTGCCATTTGCTTTTTTATTTTTAATGAAATTTTATATCTGGAGGTCTTTAAGCCATAAAAATGAACTAGGTAAATTTGTGCGTGTTTTCCTGAGAAAATCTCTGAGACACATAATTTTTTTTAATGATAGCGTGATCCCATTGGTGTAACTTTCTTAGAGTGTGTGCATGTGTGTGTCTGTGTCTGTTCCTCTGTATGAAAGGTAGAGTCATTCATTCAATAAAATATGTATTATGCCCTGTTATGGACCAGGCACTGGGATTTTTTTTTTTTAAGATATTACAGAAACAAAGAGGAACAAGACAAAGTCCTTATTGTTAAGAAGCTTATTTGTGAATGGAGCAGAAAAACAGTAAGGAAGTAAATAAATAAATCAGATGCTTTTAGACAGTGACCAACACTGTGAAGAAATAAAACTGACTAGCGACAAACTGCGTAAGATAGGCTGAGGTAACACCTGAAAGCCAGAATAGATCAGGGGAGTCTTTCAGGCAGAAAAACCTTCTGATGCAAGACCCTCAGATAGAACAAAGCCAGTGAGGTGAGACAGGGCTAAAGAAGATGGTAGAAATAATTGAAGAAGCAGGCAAAGCCAGATCAAGAAGAATCTTCTAGCTCATTTAAAGGAATTTACATCTTATTCTATATGCAGTAGGAAACCAAGGAAGCTGGGATTGAGCTGGGCTTGAGTGATGAGGGAGATGACCCAAGATGAATTACAAACCTTAAAAAATGCATAAGCACTCCCCATGCCAGTCCTGAGGATGCATTAGAGGCATCCAAAATGTAGGCAGAAACTTTTTCTCCACTGTTTTTTTAACTATGTACAAATAATATTTGAAATGTTTAATGAAAAAATGGGTTAATAATGTAAGGTGGCAAACCAACACTGAGAATGTTTTCTGGTTTTTTGGTTTAATGTGCAATACTTTTTTCTAAGCATCAGCCTTCACCAGACTGTGAGCAAGGACAATGTCATACTTGCATTAACTAAGACCTCCAAACTTCTGAACTCCCCACCAATTAAGGAAAAAAAGTATTACTTTTTAAGTTCATCCTCTCTTCTAGCCAGTTCAAACCAATTCTTCAGATCCTAGCTTGGGCTTCTTTAAAGAGAGAAATGATGTCTAACTCAGATTTAATGAGTTAATGCAGGAAGAACTTAAAGTTAGGTGCATATTGGAACTACCCAGAAAGTTAGTACAGGTTCCAGAGGATCACTGCCATAGGATAAGATCTGAATATCTGCATTTTATTCAAAGTTTCCAGGTGATTGATATGCACGCAAGCTTGAGAACCAGCAAGTTAACATATGTGCCTAATCTAGTGTCATTCCTGGCATAGCAAACCCTAATAAAAAAATGTTTGCTCCTCACTCTTCCTTCTTCTGTCTGAACTACAGAGTAGCTGGTTTCCCTTCTATCATCTGTCTCACCAACTCTTCAGTGAAACTAACAAAATGAAAACTGAGAGAGAGGAAATGTATGACCCTTGTTGTTTAGTTGTTACGTCGTGTCTATTTGCAACCCATGGACTGCAGCATGCCAAGCTCCCATGTCTTTCACTGTCTCCCAGAGTTTGCTCAGATTCATGTCCATTGAATTGGTATGCTATCTAACCATCTCATCCCCTGCTCCCCCTTCTCCTTTTGACTTCAATCTTTCCCAGCATCAGGGTATTTTCCACTGAGTCAGCTCTTCACATCAGGTGGCCAAAGTACTGGAGCTTCAGCTTCAGCATCAGTCTTTCCAATGAATATTCAGGGTTGATTTCCTTTAGGGTTGACTAGTTTGATCTTGCAATCCAAGGGACTCTCATGAATCTTCTCCAGCACAATTTGAAAGCATCGATTATTCAGTTTTTAGCCTCCTTTATGGTCCAGCTCTCATATCTGTACATGACTACTGGGAAAATCATAGATTTGACTAGAAGGACCTTTGTTGACAAAGTAACATCTGCTTTTTAATATACTGTCTAAGTTTGTCATAGCTTTCCTTCTGGGGAGTAAGCATCTTTTAATTTCATGTCTGTAGCCACTGTCTGCAGTGATTTTGTACTATTCTGCACAAATAATACAAGTCCTGTGTGCAAATGTTAAGTTTTATGTGCCCTGCAATTACAGACACTTTTTTGGCCACTTTAAAGAATTTGCATATGCATGAGATGGGTAGGAATAGTGTGGGACCTGTCCCTCTCAAAGAGTGACAGTTGATGGTAATGATTTGCTCCAGCCCCCTGAGCCTCCCCAACATGAGAGAGTGATTCATTTGCATTCAGACTCATCCACACTGTTGGTAATATCTCCAGACACCACTGACTGACTCAGCCTCCCTGGAAGTAAAGGTCAGGCACTGACAAGGCTGCAGCTGTGCCCACCATAATTGGAGCCACTGAAGTTCCTGGGGGTACTGAAGTACCCTGAGACTCTGACTCTTCCCACAATCTCACCTCAGAAGAGCTGCATGAACTCCGGGTCTCCCAGTGGAGGGGCCAGAGAAACGCAACTCAAGAGTATGGAGGAGGTTACTTCTTCTGAGAGATGAGACAGAAAAAGAAGGCAGCAGATAAAGGAGACTTGCTCTTCTGGGTCCTCTCCCTACTCTCCTATCCATGTTGTACCCCTATTCCCCAAGCTCTATCCCCATATCAAATTGATACTTCCATGAATCAGTCCCGAAGGCCATCATCAGGCCCCCAAACACATAGCAACTAAAAGTGAGATGTTAAAACTAGGCAGCTGACCTCACTCCTCTTCATAAAATATGATGGACAAGGAGGACCCCCTACTCCCACCTCAGGAAGAACCAGAGGTATGAATGGGAGGACAGAGGAATTTCCCAGAAAACAGAAACATTGTCAACTAGATTGACAGAACTGTCACGACAGCACAGAGTCCTTGCCACTCCCATCCACCAGAGTCTGAATGCATGCTGTGCACTAATGACAGCCAGACATTTTCACTCTGTCCCTTTTAAAATGGAAATTTTTTTTGCAATTTTTTCCTGCTAAAGTTTAATTACTGCATATGCTTGTGTTGAAAACCAATAACTTATATTTAAGTTTTTACATCATTTGACACTGGGGAAACACAAGGAGACCAGATGGAAAGGAATGAACATCACTCAGAGACCACAGACTTTAAAGAAGACTTTATATAACTATAAAGAGGGATATATAAGTGCAAAGAAAAATGTGATATTGAGTACCAAAGAGATGGACTACGAAAATTCACTTCTACTAGCATGATGAGTATACCCTTGGCTTCTGCATCCCTGCTTTCAATAGCTATTATTGCCTTTTATATCGTTTCTTTTTTTTTTTCCTTTAGCATTTTCTGGTCTGACAGGTGTAAAGTGGTACGTTGATGTTAATATAGTTTGCATTTTTATGACTACTAGCACACTGGAGCATCTTGTGATGTATTTATTGGTTGTTTGGATTTGCTCTTGTGAATTGCATAATCATACCCTTGTTTGTTTTTCTGTTGAGTTGTCTTCTTTGTCAAATTGTAAGAGCTCTCTGTGTATTATAGTTATTAACCCTTGCTAAATCCATCATCTGCTTTGCAAATATTTGTTCCAAATTTAATGACTGTCTACAAGCATTGCCTATACTTTATTTTACATAAAAATTTTAGTATTTATGTGCTCAGATATATCAATTTTTAAATTGATGCTAGAAAAAAATTTATCATAAAAATTTTTTAATAGATTCTAGGCTTATTATTTTATCATAACCATTAAGGTCTTTCTTTCCCCATAGACTGTATGCCTTGTCTCTTAGATTTTTTTTCTAAAATTTTAACATTTTAATTTTTATAGTTGTCTTTGAACTGAAATTTACTTTTGTATATGTGAAACGTAGGAATCCAATTTTATTTTCTTATAGATGAACAACAAGTTGTACCAGCACCAATTGTTAAATAAATTGTTTTCTCCATGAATTAAAATATTCTCTTCATGTGTTAAATTTTGATGTTCCCTGTATGTCTGAATGAACAATTTGTCTACTCCTGAGTAGTGACATTGTAGAGGCAACTATCTTACCCCACCTCATATAACTTGCTTTGGCCTAAAGAAAGGGGCAGAAGTGACAGAATGCTAGTTTCAAGCCTAGGTCTCAATATGCCTTGCATATTCCTGTTTGTTCTCTTGCACCTTTCCCATAGCCATGAAAAGAGCTTTCTATAGCTTTTTCTCTGTAACCACTGCCCCTTCAACTTAGAGACAGACCTTAAAGCAAAGCCAGTCAGACAAGTTCAGACAAGAAATATGGGTGAAAATACCTGTCAGGGTGGTCCATGCCAAGATCCTATTTGTCATTCCCATGGTGCCCTTGCTATCTCTGCAGTGACTTATACTATGCACATCAAATACAACCAAGACTGCCATTTTGACCACAGAAGATTGGACCAGTTATTCTTATCTATGCTGAAAGCATATGTAGTTACCTGAACATTAGGAAGAGCTAATCCTTTGAGAAGCTTAGAATAAAACTCTGCCCAATAGGGATACCCTGTATCAAATGGTAACAAATCAACAGACTCCATTCCTCTGGTCAAGGATGAAGTAATGTGTACACAGAAAAGGGTGAGGATACCATTGAGTGATAAACGTTTGCTCCCTACTCCACATAGTTTGCGTCCATGCCAGTTTAGGAAGTGCTGGCTATTCTCTGGGGTTTAGCCTATGAATGTCAACAAATCTGTACTTTCTAACCTTTTATTTTCCAACAACGAAATAATAGCTGGTATATTTTAGTATTTACCAAGCAAAAAAATAATACCAAAGAATACCCTATATTTAACATATATATGTCATTTTGTTAAATCCTAATAAATTAATCTACGAGGTAGTTAGTATTCTTATTTTCTTTTTACAGGTGAGGAAACTGAGGTTTAGAGAAGTAAAATAACCTACTGGTTATTGTCATATAGCAGGGAAGCAGAACTGGGATACAAAATCAGACCTGTCTGGCTCCCAGGATAGTCTATAGCAATGGTTCTCAAAGTGTGGGCCATCAGCACCACCTGGGAACTTAGAAATTCTTGGGTCCTACCCAGACCTACAGAATCAGAAACTCTGAAAAAGGGACAAAACGTCCACATTTTAACAAGCTCTCCTCACCAGGATTTTGATGCCCGCTTAAGTTTCAGAACCACTGCCTTAGACCATACTACCTCTACAAAATAGTTTTAAAGGCAGGAATAAATTCTGTGAGCAGAAATGATCTGAAAGTCTTCCTGAAGACTCTAAGCTGAGCTTTAGAGGATGTAGAGAATGAAAGTAGGTATAAAAAGGAGATGGCAAAAATTAAACATACTCTAACCAAATGGACTTCCCTGATGGCTCAGATGGTAAAGTGTCTGCCTGCAATGCAGGAGACCTGGGTTCAATTCCTCAGTCGGGAAGATACCCTGGAGAAGGAAATGGCAACCCACTCCAATATTCTTGCCTGGAAAATCCCATGGACAGAGCAGCCTGGTAGGCTACAGTCCATGGGGTCACAAAGAGTCGGACATGACTGAGCGACTTCACTTTCACTTTCAACCAAATGACCCAGTAATTGCACCCTTCATTATTTACCCAAAGCAGTTGAAAACTTATGTGCATACAAAATGTAGCACATGGATATTTACAGCAGGTTTATCCAGAATTGCAAAATCTTGGAAGCAACCAAGATGTCCTATAGTAGATGAATGGATAAATAAACTGTGGGTATATCTACACAGTGGAATGTTATTCAGTGCAAAAAAAGAAGTGAGCTATTAAGTCATTAAAAAAATTGAGGAAATCTGCTCTTGTTGTTCAGTCAGTCGCTAAGTCACATGCAACTCTTTGTGACTCCATGGACTGCAGCATGCCATGTTCCTCTGTCCTCCACTATCTCCCAGAGTTTGCTCAAATTCATGTCCATTGAGTCAGTGATGCCATCTAACCATTGCATCCTCTGATCCCCCTTCTCTTTTTGCCTTCAGTCTTTCCCAGCATCAAGGTTTATTTCAACAAGTCGGCTCTTTGCATCAGGTGGCCAAAGTCTTAGAGTTTCTGCTTCAGCATCCGTACTTCCAATGAATATTCAGGATTGATTTCCCTTAAGGTTGACTGGTTTGATCTCCTTGCAGTCCAAGGGACTTTCAAGAGTCTTCTCCAGCACTACAATTCAAAGACATCAATTCTTCAATGCTCAACCTTTTTTATGGTCCAACTCTCATATCCGTACATGACTACTGGAAAAATCATAGCTTTAACTATATGAACCTTTGTCTACAAAGTGATGTCTCTGCTTTTTAATAAGCTGTCTAGGTTTGTCATGGCTTTCCTTCCAAGGAGCAAGTGTCTTTTAATTTCGTGGCTGCAGTCACCATCTGCAGTGATTTTGGAGCCCCAAAAAGCAAAGTCTGTCACTGCTTCCACTTTTTACCCTTCTTTTTGCCATAAAGTGATGGGACCGGATGCCATGACTTTAGTATTTTTTAATGCTGAATTTCAAGCTGTTTTTTTTTTTTTCACTCTCCTCTTTCACTCTCATCAAGAGGCTCTTTAGTTCCTCTTCACTTTCTGTCATTAGAGTGGTATCTTCTGCATATCTGAGGTTGTTGATATTTCTCCCTGTAATCTTGATTCCAGCCTGTGATTCATCCAGCCCAGCATATCACATGACGTACTCTGCATGTTAGTTAAATAAATAGGGTAACAATGTACAGCCTTATAGTACTTCTTTCCCAATTTGGAACCAGTGCATTGTTCCATGTCCAGTTCTGTTGCTTTTTGACCCACATACAGATCTCTCAGGAGACAGGTAAGGTGGTTTGGTGCTCCCATCTCTTGAAGAATTTTCCACAGTTTGTTGTGATCCATACAGTCAAAGGCTTCAGCATAGTCAATGAAGCAGAAGTAAATGCTTTTCTGGAACTCCCTTGCTTTCTCCATAATCCATTGAATATTGGCAATTTGATCTCTGTTCCTCTGACTCTTTGAAACCCAGCTTGTACATGCAGAATTTCTCAGTTCACGTGCTGGTGAAGCCTAGCTTGAAGGATTTTGAGAATAACCTTGCTAGCATGTGAAATGAGTACAATTGTACAGTAGTTTGAACATTCAATTGTACAGTAGAGGAAGTTTAGATGCATATTAATAGGCAAAAGAAACCAATCTGAAAAGTCTACTTATTTGTAATAGATGACTCCAACTATATATGACATTCTGGAAAATGCAAAACCCTGGAGGCAGTAAAAAGATCAGTGGATGCCAGGGAATGGGGACTCTGAGAGATGGAGCAGAGAGATTTTTAGGGCAGTGAAAATACTTTGTATGATAATATAATGGTGGATACATGTCATTAGGCATTTTCCAAACTCAAATAACATATAACATCAAGAGTGAACCCTAGTGTAACCTATGGGCTTTGGATGGTTACAACGTGCCAAGGGAGGTTTAGCAATTGTAACAAATGTACCACTCTGGTGAAGGATGTTGATATGGTAGAAATTATGCACATATGGGAGCAGAAAGCATATGGGAAATCCCCATACCCTCCTCTCAATTTTGCTGTGTATCTAAAACTACTTCTTTAAAAATTGCCTTAAATAAATAAAAAATAAAATACTAAATAGAAAAAAAGTACTTTGTCTGGGAAGGTTGAAAGTCAGAAGAGTAATTATGTGGATGGAAAGACCAAGACCAGCTTTCATGCAGGAGGTAATCATTAAAAGAAGCTACAAAGAACAGTTAGAATTTGAACAAAGAGCAAAGGACAGGACTTTCTATCTTGAGATTCTCAACCTTGGCACTAGGAATGTTTTGGAAGAGATCATTCTTTGTCATGGTGTCTGTCTTGTGCATTGTAGAATGTTTAACAGCATCCCTAGCCTCTATCCACCAGACACCAGTGGCATCCTCCAGTTGGGCCAACCAGAAAGTCTCCAGATACTGCCAAATATCCCTGGCAATAAGAGGAGGGAAAGAGCAATGTCATGCGTGCTTAAGAACCAGATAAAGAGCCAGGTGAAAGGAACAGCAGTTGGAAAGGCAAGGAGACAAATAACACAAAGCACAAGAATCGTTCAGTTAAAATACAGTGTTGTAAAAACTATTCATTATGAAAGTCAAAGCTGGAGTGTAATAAAGTAATGAATGGTGGGGCTAGAAAAGTCTTCTGGGACCACAAGTTTTCATGAAAAGTGGAAATGTTAGTCGCTCAGTTGAGTCCAATTCTTTGTGACCCCATGGACAGTAGCCTGTCAGGCTCCTCTGTCTAAGTAATTTTCCAGGCAAGAATACTGGAGTGGGTAGCCATTCCCTTCTTCAGTGGATCTTCTTGACTCAGGGATTGAACCTGGGTCACTCACATAGCAGGCAGATTGTTTACCATCTGAGCCACCAGGGAAGCCTCACAGGGTGTCATACTTTCAACTTAAAAGTTTGGAATATATCCTGTAAACAAAGAGGAAATATCAAAGGTCTTTGATCTAGAAATAACAGCTTAAGAGCACTAAGATTTGTAGATAATGCTGTTTAGAAAGAATTAAAATGATTGCTCAATGTCCTTCTTTGGGGAGAGGATTTTAAAGGACTGCTACATAGATAAACCATTAACACTCAATATTTTCTTCTTCAGGAGATATAGAAGCTGTAGCCTGTTTTAAAGACCAGAGGCCCAGAAAGGAACCAGATGGGGGCTCACTGAGCTGAATCTCAGGCGGGCGTCCAGTTTGTGTCTAGGCTGGAGTTAGAATCGTGGAGATGCAGAAGGAAACCCCGTCCTTCCTCGTGCCCACACCCTGTGGCCAAAAGTGGAACCCTCCCCCTAACACGCCTGCCTATGGAGCAGATATTGGAGGCTGCACTGTACCTGTTTGATGGGATGTTCCTGCTCCAGGCTTCTAACCTGAGTGACCACTGCCGGGCTGGCCCCCTCAGGCTTTTCAAGGCCGCTTTGTGCCGCCCCCAAGGAAGGTTTCTGCTTCTCTGGAGTCCAGACAGAGGCAAGTGGCTAACCTCACTTGGATAGGAGACAGAGGTATCCTAGTGGCTTCTGATCCAGGTGCTGTTGAATTGTGGGAGCTGGATGAGAATGAGACGCTCATTGACAACAAGTTCTGCAAATATAAGCACAATGACATTGTGTCTACAGTCAGTGTCCTGAGCTCTGGCACACAAGCTGTGAGCTGGTAGCAAAGACTTCTGGATCAAGGTTTGAGACCTTGCTCGGCAGATGGTTCAAAATTCCTACCGAGCTCATTCTGGGCAGGCCACCTGTGTTGCTGCCTTTCTCCACAAGGATCCTGTGTTTCTTTCATGTGGCGAGGACAATAGAATCGTATTGGAGGATATCTGCTGTCCCAAGCCAGCCTCACAGATGGGCCATGGTGCCTCTGGCTACCTTCTTGCCTCCCCGGCTTTGCATCCTCAGCAGACTGAAGTCTTTGTCTTTGGTGATGAGAATGGGACTGTCCCCCCTGTGGACACCAAGAGTGCAAGCTGTGCCCTCAGCTCGGTGGTGCAGTCCTAGTGCGTCTCTGGGCCGGTGTTCTCTCCACACAGTGCTCCCCTCCTGGCCTCTGTCAGCCACAACTACTCACTTGCTGTACTGTACTTAGACCTTTCGGAGGTTTAGAAGCCAGACCCAAAGAAACTTTGTGGGAGAGGCTACTTGGTCCGCACTGAATCACTCCCTTCTTACCACAGCGGGCTGGGACCGTGAAGTCCACCACCATTTCAGGCCCACAGAACCTCTCCCAGAGCCTGGACCTAAGAGTGTTGCCAAGTAGATTAGATTTCAGACAAAAAGCAAATCCCCCGAGAGTATCCACTCCCTTTGCTCCTGCCCTCTCGTTGTGTGAGACAACACACAAGGAGCCTTATACAGTGTGTCAGTACACCAGACCTGTGCAGTTAGTAGGCATTGTCTCTCAGGCTGGGGGAGGCTGGATTCTGAAGTGCTATAGTCAGGGAAGAACAATTTCCTTGAACAGGAAAAAAAGAAATATTTTCTACATCAGCTAGAGGATGGTGAATGCTTTTTGGACAAAAGTTTATGGAATTCTTCAGGAAAGCATACTAGAGTGGGTAGCCATTCGCTTCTCCAAGGAATCTTCCCAACCCAGGTCTCGAACCTAGGTCTCCTGCATTGCAGGCAGATTCTTTCCCGTCTGAGCCATGAGGGAAACCCCATATAAAATATTTCATACTAAAACCTTTTTCTTAAAAAGCTCTTAATTTGGAGAAGGAAATGGCAACCCACTCCAGTACCCTTGCTTGGGAAATCCCATGGGGAGTCTAGTGTGCAACAGTCCATGGAGTACAACAGGGCCGGACACGGCTTAGCGACTAACAACAGCAAATGGCAGTTCTAGCCAATGTGTGAGAACAAAGACTTGTAAGGAATCGGGGGTTGGGGCTGAAACCAACATCCTATTGTTTACAGATGTGAATGTCTATTTAGAAAAACCAAAATAAACTGCAAGCAAATATTTAAACTAAAAAAAAAAAAAAAAAAAAAGCTCTTAATTTTTAAGTTTTTAAAAAAGGAGATTTTTAACATTTACTACTGTTTTTTTCTATCATACTGTAAGCTCTGAAGAAAGTGACTATTTTCAGCTCAGAACTGACATAAATGGGTGCTGCTGCTGCTGCTGCTGCGCTTAGTTGTTCAGTCGTGTCCAGCTCTTTGCGACCCCATGAACTATAGTCCGCCGGGCTCCTCTGTCCATGGGATTCTCCAGACAAGAATACTGGAGTGGGTTGCCATGCATTCCTCCAGGGGATTTTCCTGACCCAGGGATCAAACTCAGGTCTCCCACATTGCAAGCAGATTCTTTACTGTCCAAGCTGCCAGGAAGGCCCAAGAATATTGGAGTAAGTAACCTCTCCCTTCTCCAGGGGATCTTCCCAACCCAGGAATTGAAACGGGGTCTCCTGCATTGCAGGTGGATCCAATGAATAAAGCTTTTGACAAAAGATAATGAAATATACATCTTGTTCTAAGGTGTAAGTGAAATTGACTTTTGCACTTCTGCATTACCTATGTCCAGTGATTATACTTCAATTTTCTGGTCTTTAGAGTCTATCTCGGGACCCATAAACCCCTCAGCACAAAATATTCATGACCTCATTTCACATGGCTCCCAACATAATATCATGTGCTGCTGTAACACTGTGATAATAATATGGTAATTAATGCTCAATTAGCTTTAGCAGCAAGTGAATTATTGTTGGAGAAGATGAAAGAGGGCAGTCCAGAATTAATTTTGTTAAACTAAAAACTTTTAAGAATTGGGGAAAATTTAAATCACAAGAAAAAGAAAAATAATATATTTCATAGGACATGAGATATTAAAATCTGAAGTAGACACAAATTTACTAAGTGGCATTCCCATTCTAATTCATATGATGCAAAAATGTTAGGATTATTAGTTCTATGAGTTATAGTCCTATTGGAGCAGACAATATGATAGAATATGTATATTTTCCATAGCGGTAATGCACTTTCTGTGATTTTGATAAGTGCATCTTTAGTTACGCATTAATACATAAATAATAATACAATTTTGAATTTATAGAGCTCCTCTAAAAAAATCACATGTCCTAAAAAATTATATTCAAAGTGACCCTAATGAAAATAGATTTTTTCCACTGTGAAAGAATTTCCTCCCTCTCTCCAAAGTAACTGGGGAATGAACGGTAACAATCGAACAGAAGGCAGACAAGGCATGTCTAAACCAAATGTAAATATGTTGTCTTAAATATTTTACATACCTTTTGAAAGTCAGAAGAGACTTCTTTAGGAAGATGATTTTTTAAATTAACATATAAATATGCATCATGACTTATGCATGCATGCTAAGTCACTTCAGTCCTGACTCTTGGCAACCCCATAACCTGCCAGCTCCTTTGTCCATGGGATTCTCCCAGCAAGAATACTGGAGTGGGTTGCCATGTCCTTCTGCAGGGGATCTTCCTGAATTAGGGATCAAACCTGTGTCTCTTATGTCTCCTTCACTGGCAGGCAGGTTCTTTACCACCAGCAACACCTGGGAAGCCCATGACTGCCAAGGTCCAGCCCCCGCTGATCCGGGGAGTTTGAAGCAGGGACGGTGTCAGTGAGGATCAGGATACAATAGCTTCAATTAGATATTAATTAGAGATATAAAGAGTAATGGAATGAGGATAGCTCAGTAGGAAAATTCAGTGGAGAAAAGAGGCTGAGTAGCTTGGTTTACGCAGGAGACCAATAAAACTTCAAGACAAGAAGTTTGCACCACTTACGTAGGCCGCAGGCGTCCTTCCGTTCTCCCGAAGGAGAGGAGACACTGAGGCCTCCCCAGTAGGATCTTAGAAGCCCAGGCAAAATTAGTAAGCTTGGTGGGTTCCGCACTCCAGATGGAGACTCAGCCAGAGTTTGAAAGAAAGAGCGACATGGGGAGACCAGTATTTCGAGAAACTGATCCCAATTCTTTATTTTCCATGGTCTACTTTTATACACTGAGATGTTATGCAAAAGTCATGCAGGGTCATCAGTCCTGACTTTTATCAAAGTCAGGTGCTTCATACAAATGTATACAGAGGTCTTAGGGGTGTTACATCATCTTCTGGCCAGGGGGCCTGCTGACAATTTATGACCCTCTCCTTGTGACAGCAGTCAGTCAACCAGGACACTTATTTCTCCAGGGGTGATTATTCTTAAAAAAGACTCCACCTTCTGAAGGTACCAGATAAAGTTACATTCCTATAGGATGAGGGTGTAGTGGGTTTTAATTAAGGAAAGAATTTACTTAGCCTAAGGTCTAACGTGATTAATATCAAAGGTTAATACTTATTTCTTCTATATATTCATTAATGTGTGTAAAGACAGGGGATGTGGAGACTTAGCAACAAACATTGGCTCAACAAGTGAAAAACCCTTCACCAATACAATTTCTAATCAGCCCACTATACTTATACTGATGGTTTTCTAACTTTTCTAAGGAACCTGTTTTTAGAAGGTTTAAAGCATCTCATGCCTCTCTCACGGTTGGGAGGCTGTGAGCAATCACATGTGGCCGGACAAGCCTGTCAGGCAGGCTAGAGAACCTTCAGAGGAGTTTGTAGGTTAAAACACTCTTGTCACGCCCAGGAGTTTTTATTAACTGGAGCTCTAAGTTAACTCCTTCTTCGAAAGAGGTGGTGGGGGACAGCCCCCCGTAAAGTCAGAGGTGTAGGGGAGAGCACAAAGTAGTAAAGTAGGCAGGCTCTGGTTATGGGGGTAGATGCTCGAGAATTTCCAGGGGGATTCCTGAGGCTCGATCCCGCCTTTGCGTATGTCGAGCCTCCTTCCTCATGACCTTTGCCATGGCTGGAGGTCCTCACGCCGGCTCCCCGCACAGGACTTCTTATAGGATATTTTAAAGGGGGGTCTAATTTGTTTGAATCCAAACTAGAAAAGAAATAGTTCAAAGGTAAAATGAATAAACAAAATGAAAGGACGGAAACAAATATCTATGAAATTTGAGATGCTTTGAGTCAGCATTTGAAGGTTGTATTAGCCCATGACTTAAAATAGAGAAGTCCTGGGCAGAGCAAATAAGAAATGCACTGATCCAAGCAGTCAAGGTTTGCAATCTTTTAATTTTGAGTGTGGGCTGGATTAGTGGCTTCCTCTTAACAAACAGAATATGACAAAAAGTGATGGCTTATTACGGAGGTTAGGTTCCATAAAGACCATGGCATCTGTCTTTGATGTCCTCTCTCACTCCCTCACACATTTGTTCTGAGAGAAGTCAGCTGTCATGTGAAGAGCAGCCCTCTGAAGAGACATAGCAAGGAACTGTATATACATGGCACAGAACTCATTAACAGCTAGCAAAGAACAGACGCCCTCAGTCCAACACCCTAAGAGGAACTAAAACTCAGAAGTGCTTGTTTCCCCAGTTGAGCCTCACATGAGACTGTGGTCTCATCTGATAGCTTAACTGAAACCTCGCGGGATTAAGGACCAGAGGCATCTAACATCTGGCTCACAGAAAATGTGAGATAATAGATATTTGCTATTTTAAGCTACTAAGTTTTAGGGATAATTTTTTAAGCAGTGATAGATAACTAAAATCAGGGGTGGTTTGAAGCCCTGCAAAGAAGCTTAAATACAACTCATATCTACAGCTTGGAACTGGCTCCATGGTAAAAAGAATGTATTTTCAAAATGTGCAATGGAGGGGATTGATTCTTGGTCAAGAGATAAGATCCCGAGACCAAGGTGTAATGATGGCAGAGGAAATTGGAAAAGATTCCTGGTTTCCAAATAAATTCGTCTCAACTAACCCAGTTAGGTAAGAATTTACTTTTAATTTTGCTTAAAATATATGTCATTAAATCTCTTTGTAAAATAGAAACATCTAGTTGGACCTTGGAATGAACTATTCTGGACTATTAATAAAAAGCAGAGAGAGCAATGGGGAGCTACCAGAAGAAAAGAAAGACCAAGGGGACGTCTGTTCCAAAGAGCTTAGCTTTGAAAAAGTTCACTTCTTGGGGTTTCTACTCACTCCCATAAAGGAAAATCCAAGATCCACGATAGCACTTATTCTGTACTGCAATTTCTGGTATATCTGTCTTCTGTACCGGACAATGATAAACTTGGGTAGAAACTGGGACTTATTTATAAATATATTCTAACACATTTTTAAGGTGTAGAACACAGTAGGTATTCAAATATTTAGTGAATAAGTAGATCAACAAATAAGTAACTCTAGGGGATTAAAGATCTTTATATCGCAATACACAGTGGACGTATCAGATCACATACATATCAGCTCAGTTTAAGAGCTAACCAAGGAATTTCTGTTTCCATTTAAGGTGGTGTAAGCTGGAATCAAGATTGCCGGGAGAAATATCAATAACCTCAGATATGCAGATGACACCACCCTTATGGCAGAAAGTGAAGAGGAACTCAAAAGCCTCTTGATGAAAGTGAAAGTGGAGAGTGAAAAAGTTGGCTTAAAGCTCAACATTCAGAAAACAAAGATCGTGGCATCCGGTCCCACCACTTCATGGGAAATAGATGGGGAAACAGTGGAAACAGTGTCAGACTTTATTTTTTGGGGCTCCAAAATCACTGCAGATGGTGACTGCAGCCATGAAATGAAAAGACGCTTACTCCTTGGAAGGAAAGTTATGACCAACCTAGATAGCATATTCAAAAGCAGAGACATTACTTTGCCAACAAAGGTTCGTCTAGTCAAGGCTATGGTTTTTCCTGTGGTCATGTGCAGATGTGAGAGTTGGACTGTGAAGAAGGCTGAGTGCCGAAGAATTGATGCTTTTGAACTGTGGTGTTGGAGAAGACTCTTGAGAGTCCCTTGGACTGCAAGGAGATACAACCAGTCCATTCTGAAGGAGATCAGCCCTGGGATTTCTTTGGAAGGAATGATGCTAAAGCTGAAACTCCAGTACTTTGGCCACCTCATGCGAAGAGTTGTCTCATTGGAAAAGACTTTGATGCTGGGGGGGATTGGGGGCAGGAGGAGAAGGGGACGACAGAGGATGAGATGGCTGGATGGCATCACTGACTTGATGGATGTGCGTCTGAGTGAACTCCGGGAGTTGGTGATGGACAGGGAGGCCTGGTGTGCTGTGATTCATGGGGTCGCAAAGAGTCGGACACGACTGAGCGACTGATCTGATCTGATCTGATTTGATAAATCTATAATTATGCAAATATACTTGACTATATAAGCAGTTTCACAAACTAAGAAAGACTTTAGCCACGAGAAGACTAATCTTGAATAAGGAAGCTTCAGAGGATACGGTAGGAACCCCTAGAAATCATCAGAACCTCAAATTGGGCTCTGGCTACACTCACCCTCCATAGACGCCAACGGTACAAACTGACTCAGGTCCAGCCTGTCTTCAGCACATTTGCTAACTCTGAAACCTTGACAAAGCTACATTGCAGTAACTTCTTAGTGCCAGTTTCTTAATTAGCAAAATAGACATAATGGCACTTGCCTTGAAGGTACTTAAAAGTATTTGTGAGGATTTACAGGGTTTAAACATATAAAGCACTTGGAGTAGTTCCTGGGGAGATTTTTGTGCAGAAAGCAAATGGATAGCATTTCTTATGTGCCCTATGTGCCTGCTCCTTCCTCCTCCACCCCTTCTAAGCTCTTATTATGTAGCAGGCACCGTACTAAATGTTTTACATGCTTCATTCCATTTAATCTGCACAATGCCACTGTTAAATAGGATGGTGGCTCAAATGGTAAAGAATCTGCCTGCCATGCAAGAGACCCAGGTTTGATCCCTGGGTTGGGAAGATCCCCTGAAGAAAGGCATGGCAACCCACTCCAGTATTCTTGCCAGGATACTTGCCATGGACAGAGGAGCCTAGCAGGGCACACCCTATGGGGTTGTAAAGAGTCAGACATGACTGAGCAACCAACACTTTCAATTTTATCTGCATTTTTTAGATGAAAAAAAATTGGATTAACTCACTTTATTTCTGTACACACAAAGACACACATATCATTATTTTTTACTTTTATTTGTGAGTTTTCTGTCTTCCTGAGTAATTTTTATATACCTTATATATCCACTATATATTTATTTTATAGATTAAATCTCAAAGGAAAATCCCATTTCTCTTATTTTAAAATTTCTTGGGTGGCAACACACTGTTGCCTCCATATACCACCTACCTTACTGTTGATTATTTTCCCTTTTAAATATGTTATTTTATAGACTTTTCCTGACCTCCCTGAATCTGGGTCCTTTGATCTCATGATAGATAGTCACACCATGGTATTTGTGCAGAAATCTGGACCAAAGCAGGTGTTTACTGCATCTAGGAGTATGCATTCTTAGAGGCAGTGTGGGGACAGTTCTCACGAGCCATTTCATGTTCTAAGGACAGAAACATTGTAGTAATGTTCAGGCTCTCTCTGGTCTTTGAAATAGACCTGACTCCTTTGGAATATATTCTTTAAAATAAGTTGATCAATTATTTTGTACTTAATGCCAATGGCTGTGTCAGCATTACTGATTCGGAGACTAATTATGTGATTTCATAACTATTCTGGGAAAACATGAACATACTGGAAATAGAATGAGGGAGGTTATGGAAGTGTTGAATGAAACATGGAGACAAGCCAAAACTATTAATGACTTTCATGCTGCTCAGCAGAAATCACCTTTCATGTTCTCTGTTAATACAGTTAGAATCTAGGGATGACAGATTTCCAAGTTATGGATTCTCAAGAAGTAAATACAAGAAGTCATCTCTTTCTATAATTGTAAAAATATAAGATCTATTTAAAATAATAATCATTATTCAACATTTTATTAACCAAATTTTTGCATTGTTCCCTATGTGAAAGAAGTATGGTAGGCCTCATACAAGAATAAATTACATGTAAGGACACAATAATCTCAGGAAGTCCTTCAAAACTAACTGGAGGAAGAGATACAAGTTAGGGAGAAATGAGAGCAGAACTACTTATGGAGGTTAAGGAATCATTTTGTGGGGTTCCTTCCACTATCAACATTTATATACAGATGAAATCAAGTAAAATTACATTACATGCACTCTTTTTTGATTAATTTTTATTGAAGTATAGTTGATTTTCAATGTTGCATTAGTTTCAGATGTTGTGTTAATTTTAGATGTAAAGTGAATTAGTTATATATATATATACATATATCCACTCTTTTTTAGACTCTTTTCCCATATTGGTCATTACAGAGTACTAAGTAGAGTTCCCTGTGCTATACAGTATGTTCTTATTAGTTATCTATTTTATATTTAGTAATGTGTATATGTCAATCCCAATCTCCCAATTCACCCCTCCACCCCTTTTACCCTTGGTAACAATAAGTGTGTTTTCTATATCTGTGACTATCCTGTTTTGTAAATAAGTTCATTTATGAAAAAGTTCATTAAAAATAAATAAAATGTGGGATCCACTGCCAATCATTATATTTGAGAGAAAAATCAACTCAAACTGATTTTAACAATAAAGGAATATATGACATCAAAGGCTCAGTTTCACACTCGTCTCCATTCTGCCTTACATAATATATCTTTAGACTAGCCTTCCTGGGAAGCTTCACAGTTTCCCTGCTGGTGGTGGTAATATGCTACAATACAACCAACTTTACATTTGTTATACCCCAACATCCAGTACCAAAAAGATGTCTCCTCTACCATTTCTCACATGTGAATTTTTATTTACCTTCCTTTTAACAAGATAGCAATTGTCACACAAAATATCATTGTTTTGATCTGATTATGCACCCATGCCTGAAACAATCACTGTGATCAGAAGGATGGGATACATAGATTGGTCATTTGTCTTACCCTTCTAATAGATAGAACCCTTCTAATGTACTAAATGCTCTAACTTCAATCTAATTGTCTCAACTGATATTGAACTACTAAATAGCTACAAATTGACTTATCTATAATTCTAGAATGAGGCTTCCTTGGTGGGTCAGCAGAAAAAAATCCACCTGCAATGCAGGAGACATGGGCTTGATCCCTGAGTCAGGAAGATCCCCTGGAGAAGGGCATGGCAACCACTCCAGTATTCTTGCTGGGAAAATCCCATGGACAGAGGATCCTGGAGGGCTATGGTCCATAGGGTCATAAAGAGTCGGACACAACTGAAGTGACTGAGCACGCACGCATAGTTTCAGCAACGTCCCATTTAATTAATTGTTATTTTGCTCTGAAAGGTAAAGGCTACATACAGATAATTTTACATTTACTGCTATGTTAAAAAATGCTGAAACAGAATGCTTTTTCTTTGTTGTTTTTATCATTTACATTATGCATTTATTTTTTCAACTTATTTTCATCTATCAGGTAAATACTTCAATTAAAATTCAGTTAAAAGTTCTGAAATAGTTTTCAAGTAACCATGATAATATAGGATAGAATTTGAAAGAAATGCAATTCCTTTTAAAGTAGTATTATAACTTGTATCCCTGTTCATATTTTTGACTGGTTGCCTAGAGCTACAAATATATTTGGACTTTTAAAAAATATTAAAATAAATCTTTAAAGCATATATTTCTCAAGAAGTTTATCTATGCTTCCCATCTCCACCTTCTCACCTCCCCCCTACATTTTCCAAACCCCTGGAATTTGGCTTCTGCCCCATCATTATCATTACCAATAGGCTCCATGTCACTCATTTCAACTGATATTTTTCAGCTCGTGGATTACATTACTTGATCTTTCAAAGTCTTCAACAGTTGGGCCAATTACACTCTCCTCTCTTGGATTTTTTGAATCTGCCCTCTCCTAGGAGCCTCCTACCTTTCCAATCACCCCTCTTGTGTCCCCATTGCAGGCTTATTCTCTTCTACGTGGCCATTAGATGTTGGAGTCCCTCAATATGACTCTTAGTTGCTGTCTTCATCTCCTCACTTTTTTCCCAGGAAATCTCACATACACACAGTGGTTTGATAACAGTCTGCTGTGCCAGCCCTAGCAATGAAGGTCACAATGCAGGTCAAAGCTGTATCCTTGGCCCAGAGAAGCCATCTGAGCCCTGGACTCAGTGTTCCTACTGCCTGATTGTGGCAGACCCTGAAAATACTGTTCAAACCCCATTTCCTTCAAAAAGTCATTGGCCGCTCAGCTATAAAGAATGTGGCAAGTTGACAGACAAAACTATAATTCAAAAAGATACATGTACATCTATGTTTACCCCAGCACTATTCACAATTGCCAAGACATGGAAACAACCTAAATGTCCATCGATGGATGAATGGATAAGGAAATGTGGTACATATATATACAAAGAAATACCACCCAGTCATAAAAAAGAATGAAATGATGCTATTGACATCAACATGATGGACCTAGAGATTATCATATGAAGTGAAGTAAGTCACAAAGAGAAAGACAAGTACCATATACCACTTATCTGTGGAATCTAAAACACAACACAAATGAACCTATCTACAAAGCAGAAACAGATTCACAGACAGACAGAACAGCCTTGCGATTGCCAAGGGGGATGGGACTGGAGAAAAGATGGAGTGGGAGGTTGGAGCTAGCCACATGAAAACTATTACTTACAGAATGAATAAACAACAAGATTTTACTGTATAACACAGGGAACCATATTCAATAACTTGAGATCAAAGTGGAAAAGAATATAAAACTAATGTGTACATATATATATGTATATATACACACTCACACACACACACATATATATATACACAACTGAATTGCTTTGCTGTACAGCAGAAATTAACACATTATAGATCAACTATATTTCAATTAAAAAAAAAAAAAAAACTGATCTGCCAATACACCGCACAGCATCTCACTAATCCAGCTCACAAAGACTGACACATAAACTCAATTTCAAGTTACTAAATTGCAAAGGAAAATGTTTACTGCCTCTGGTTGGTATGGCCTACACATTCTTTACCTATAGGAACACTACACAAAAAGTCAAATTATAGTCAAAATGTTTCTTGGTGACCATAACCTTGGAATGAGTGGTGTCAGTTCTATGCTGTCTCTGGGCCAAGTCTTCTGTCCCTACACACAGTCAATCTGCCTTTTTTCTGAAATGTCAGGGCTGACCAAGCCCCCACACCATCTGATTGTCATCTGTTTTACTTTAGCTGCTAAATATAGTCAATTAGGTTACACAGTTCAATGTCACCTGGTGGGCAACCATTCTTCCTTTTTAGAGAAGAGTTTGCTATTCTATCCTATGATCCTTTTAAAACTTTAATTCCCAACAAACAATCTAAAGTCTCATGGAGAAGGAAGGGAGCTCACCTCCCTGCTAAGTATTCACAACATATAGGAATCTTGAATTTCAAAAATTCCTCCTCCTCTAGCCTTCCTGCATACATCTCTAAACTGTCATCTGGGCAAAATACCATTTTAAACAGAAGAGAATTTGTAAGAAAAAGGGAAATGATGGAGAAAGGTTAGTACCTGGATATGGGATAAAACTTAGCCATTGTCTATTCCCAGATGAATATATCAGAAGCTCAAAAATATATACAAAATGAAAGTAAGGATAAGAAAACCAAAACGAGTGAGAAACTAGAAAAGCAAACAGAAGTCAAGCAAACAGGTCCTCACGAACAGGGAAACCTAAAACATGGAATGAGTCAGAAAATAGTGCACAGAGGAACCAAGAGTCAGGGGCTGGGGCTATCCCACTTGACATTCCAGGGGGTGCCTTTCACATCACCATCTACATGAACAGATTCCAGGGGGTGCCTTTCACATCACCATCTACATGAACAGATTCCAGGGGGTGCCTTTCACTTCACCATCTATTTGAACAGATTCCAGGGGGTGCCTTTCACATCAATCTACATGAACAGTGCTTGCTAGAGTTTTGTCATGTGCATGCTCACTGTTTACAGAGGCCCTGGATATAAGGATAAAATCAGAAGTCCAGATCCACAGGAATAAGGAACTGAAAGGGAAGGGCAAAACAGGCAGAAGATATGAGTCCGTCACACTCAGATGATTTAAAATTTTTAAATATTCTCGGTCTTGGAGAGCTTTCCTATAGTTCTGCTAAGGAAAGAAACACATTCTTTAAATATGACTGATCTATGACAGCAAATTCGGAGAAGGCAATGGTACCCCACTTCAGTACTCTTGCCTGGAAAATCCCATGGACAGAGGAACCTGGTAGGCTGCAGTCCATGGGGTCACTCAGAGTCAGACACGACTGAGCAACTTCACTTTCACTTTTCACTTTCATGCATTGGAGAAGGAAATGGCAACCCACTCCAGTGTTCTTGCCTGGAGAATCCCAGGGATGGGGCATCCTGGTGGGCTGCCGTCTATGGGGTCGCAGAGAGTCGGACACGACTGAAGCGACTTAGCAGCAGCAGCAGCAGCAGGACAGCAAATTAAAGCTAGCTACGTAACCTATTGAAGTGAGGAGGGGGAGCTGGGGAAGACAGCTAATCCCAAGAAATGTTGTTTACAGCTAGCATTTTATTCTGTGTTTCACCCTGGATCTAGGATGGTTTTTCCAAACATATATTCTGATCCAGTTCAATGCACCACTGAAAAAAGGCTTCGATAGCCAAGAAACATTTCAGAAATGAGTAGAATGTATTTCCCTAATGGGAATTTACAACTCTCAGTAATTTATAATGACTCATACATAAAAGGCCAATCTAGTTTATTTGAATATGAAATATCTTTTTTTCTGGGTAACATTAACATTCTGTGGATGACGCTTTAGGAGCAGGCAATTACTGACATGTGAGATAACTGCTTAATTCTCCCTTAAGATTTACAGTACATTTACGTTTAGAAATACTGTACTCCTGAACAAACAAGATGAAAGAAGAGATCATGGGAGGTTTATCCACTGGGGAAATGGTTTGGGCTGCTAGAACTGAGGCTCAATTATAATGGTTAAAACTCATTAGGATCTCAATCTCTTTCTCTTTTCTCTGTCTCTGTGTTTCACTGTCTCTCAGTCTCTCTGTCACACACACACATATACACACAAATGTATGCTATATGGTCCTACAAAGCTATGAGGAACTTACACTCCATCTTTTTATTCTGCCAACCTAATGTCAAGTTCCACATCAAAGTTACATAATTGTTGTCAGGAAGAAAGGGCAAGACAAGGTATAAAAGGCTCTCTGCAGAGCTGAGTCAGCCCACCGCTTGTTTTACATACAGTGAAATACACAAATCTTACATGCACAATTCAATGGATGTACTATATAACAAGCATCCCAATTAGGAGAAAATATTTTCATAACAGTAGTAAATTACTTTGTGTCATCTTCTACTCAGGAAGATGAGTGGTGCTCATCTTCCACTCAAAAGATAACTATGGTCTTCACAGCAAGCCACGGTTCTGGTCTATTTTTTCATACTTTATTTTTGCCTGCTTTTGAAATTCATATAAATAGATTCATCCAGAGTGTTTTTATCTGTGTCTGGGTTCTTTCACTCAACATAGTTATTCTGAAATTTATCCATGTGATAGCATGTATCATTTGTTCATTTTTAAAAAATTTTTGCTAAGCAATATTCCACTGTATGAATATACCACAATTCTCATGCACTCCCCTGTTGGTATGTATCTGTGCTGCTTCCAGCTTTGAGCTTTTATGAATAAAGCTCCATAGCTATTTTTATAGTCTCTTTGTGATGACCTTATACATTTCTGTCCACTGAAAGGCCTGGGAACAGCAATGTTCGAATAGTAATGACCATACTTAGTGCCCAGTTCTTGATTTCTAAATACTGCCCTCCACTAACAGAGAACTAGAGCCTCTTGTAGAAATTGCTAATTCATAAGGCGGGGAATGGGAAGTACAAAATGAGTCTGGAAACAAGGTCAGTTTGCTTGTTTACTGACTTTATAATTTTTAAAATTACAATTTTAAATTTTAGTTTATAATCCATAAAAACCCATGAGGAAAGAAGAGGGAAGGAGGAAGAAGGAAATAAACAGTGAGAAAACTGGCAGTCACCACTTTTATCTAGTGATAAAAGTGAACATTATCAAAAATAAGTCAGGTAGGTAGAATAATGTACCCCCACATAAAACTCCACATCCTAATTTCCAAACCTGTGATTATATTCCTCTAGATAGCAAACAGAACTTTGCAGATTAAGGTTAAGGACATTGAGGTGGGAAGAATATTCCAGATTATGCTGGTGAATCCAATGTAATAAAATGATCCTTAAAAGTGGAAAAGTAGGGCAGGAGATGAAGTCAGAGAAGAAGATATGATGAAAGCAGAGTTCAGTGTGATGTGATTATTATCTTTGAAGATGGAAGGGAGCCACAAGCTAAGGAATGCAGGCAGCCTCTAGAAGCTAAAAAAGGGAAATTTTCCCCAGAGCCTCCAGGACAAATTCAGCCCTGCTGATACATCCGTTTTAGACCAGTGAACCCATTTCAGGTTTCTGATTTCTAGAAGTATAAAATAAATCTGTGTGGTTTCAATCCACCAAATTTGTGCTGTAATATGTTGATACAGCAACAAAGGAAATGAATGCAATGGGACAAATCAAAGTTTTGTGCCACCTGATAGGATGCAATGGGAGGAACCTGGCATTACTTCTGTGATACTTCTGAGAAAGGCACAGAACCTAAATTTAGTGGTGAGGACACATTAGAAAAATACAAGTGGTGAGACATTTTATAAAATAACTGGTCTGATTGCTGTGTTTAGGACTTCCAATACAATATTGAATAGAAGTGGCCAGAGTGAGCATTCTTGTCCTGTTCCAGATTTTAGCAGGACAGCTTTCAGCTTCTCACCACTGAATATTATCTGAGCTGTAGGTTTGTCATAAACCTCTTTTATGATGTTGAGATGTTCCCTCTATACTCACTTTTACAAGGGATTTTATCCTGAATGAATGCTGAATCTTATCAAATGCTTTTTCTGCATCTATTGAGATGATCATGTCCTATTGTACAGTACAGGGAACTACACTCAATATCCTGTGACAAACCATAGTGGAAAAGAATATAAAAAAGAATATATACATATAACTGACTCACTTTGCTCTACAGCAGAAATCAACACAACACTGCAAGTCAACTATACTTTAATAAAATTTAAAAATATTTTTTAAAAACTGGTCTGCAAACTTCATAAATGTCAAGGTCAAGAAAATGAAGGAAAGACCAAAGAATTCTTCCATACTGATGGAGAGTAAAGAACAAAGACAATAAATGCAACACATTGTTTGAACTGGATTCTTTTTTCTATAAGGGATATATTAAGACAGTAGGTGAAGTTTGAGGATTAGATGGTAGTAATCTATTTATCATGATTGTGCTAAGTCACTTCAGTCCTGTCTGACTCCATGTGACCACATGGACTGCAGCCTGCCAGGTTCCTCTGCCCATGGGATTCTCCAGGCAGTAACACTGGAGTGGGTTGCCATTTCCTTCTCCAGGGTAGCACAGCACATTTATTATGATTATTCAGGGGGAAATGTCACTATAGGATACACACACAAAAGTATTCATGGGTGACAGTGCATTATGACAGCAGTTTACTCTCAAATGGCTTAGGAAAAAAAAATTAATTATACTGCACATGCAACTTTCCTGTAAGTTTGAGATTGACTTTCAAATAGAAACTAAAACAAAACTATGGAGAAATATCTTTACCAACAGATTAAATGTTCAGAATCCTATGAATAAAGAAACTTTTTTTTAAAGGAGGAGGAGATTTTTTCATTAAGGTACAGTTGATTTACAATGTTTCAGGTATACCGAAAGTGATCAGTTATATATGTGTACATATACACACATAAAGACTTCTCTGTAGTTCATACATACAGAATCTGCCTGCAATGCAGGAGACCCAGGTTTGATTCCTGTGTTGGGAAGATCCTCTGGAGAAGGGAATGGCAACTGACTCCAGTATTCTTTCTTGTAAAATCCCATGGACAGAGGAGCCTGTTGGGCTACAGTCTGTAGGGTCGCAGAATTGGACACAACTGAGCAACTAAACCGCCATCCTACACACACATGTGTATATGTGTGTGTGTGTATATATATATATATATATATATATATATATATATATTCTTTTTTAGATTCCTTTTCACTATAGGTTATTATAAGATACTGACCATAGTTGCCTGTGCTCTACAGTAAGTCCTTGTTGTTTATAAAGAAACTTTCTAGAATGAATTAACTTGCTCAAGGACGGGTAACTGGTCAATGACTGAAGATAAGATGAAATAACAGATACAAACTTTTGGCCTAGATTTAAAAAGATTTTTCCCTGCTGGAGACAATTCTGTTATGTTATTTTGGGTCATTTTAAATTGTCCAGTTCTTCGTATCAAAAATTTCAGATATTTCTGTCTTCAAAGTTCAGTTTAAATCTGGCTTCTGATTCTGTTCTCTTTGTGTTGCTCAAAGCAGGCACATGGAGATGTCTTTGGGTTAAGGTCATCCCACCAGTTCTCCAGTGATGGTAAGGTTGGGGGTGGGGATAGGGACGTAAGAGATAAGAAGTAAGGAGAGGTATGCTTTTTCTTCAATTTAATTCTATCTCTGCTTTTTCAGAGCATTCTTTCCACCTTCCATTTCTTCCCAAATGAAAACCCCAAATGAGGGCTGTGTACCAAAATGTTTTCGGAATGTAGAATATTGTGGGAGAAAGAACCATTATCTTTCCATCTCCCTAATCTAAAAAAGTATAATGACATAGTCCATATATCATTCTATTACTTTTCCACATGCTGTAAAAAGTCATTTGCATCACAAAATTTTCATGTGAATATTTAAAGTGCCAGTGTCTCCATGAAACCGTGGTTCTAATATTCTTCCATTTTTTTCAACAGTTCATCTAAGTAATGACAGCTCAAACAAGCAGCATATGCTCTTCATTCATTCTTATCTCAAATAATTATTTGAGCAAACAATTATCAGTCACTAATTTGCCATTTGTCAGAGATATTTTTATTCATGTGTTTAACTACCAAATCCCTAGTCTGGGGCTTATACTGACATACTATAACATCTTATCTTATAAGTACCCTTTTGATTCATGAAGCTAAATCTCCACCTCTTCCCCTCCCTCTTCCAGTCTCCCACATCAGCTGAGCACTTTACTAGTTCCTTTCACTCCATTCTATGGCATCTATGTCCAATTGTCAAAGCTTTCTGCACCCTCATATTCTTCCAGAAGTATTTTTTCTTTCACACAGTGAACATCTGGCTTTTCCCTAATGATATTTTTAACCTTAAAATCGGTTATAGTGGGATAGCTATTCTTTTTTCCTCCAATTTATAGGGAAAAAAAGTTAATCCTTTTCTCAATTCCCACTGCCCTTTAGTTGTCTTCATCCAATTTCCCTTCTCTGCTTTTCATGCCTTATGCCACCTTCTCCCTATACTCGTACAGCCTGACTTTCTAGGCTACACTGGCCTCTGATTGACAAGGGGATGTCAAAGGGGCACAGGAGCCAACCTAAATATGGAATAATTTGAGCAATAAAATAAAAATTAGGATCAGGTTATAACCCAAAGCATATTAAATGCCCAGTTCATACTGATATAAATAAATCACTGAGTAAATTAACAAACAGAGAAGAAGAAATAAATCTCCCATGTAGAGCAATTCCAAATAATTTGTGTAGATATTCCATCCTTAAGAAAAGGGAGAATGACACCCCACTGCTTAAGTGTGGGCTGAGCGTAGTGACTTCCTTCCAAAGAGCACATGGCTGGGGGCAGGGGCATTGGCAGGAGGGTGGCTTTCCAACGGAGGAACCTGAGAAAACTACCACAGCCAGGTGATCAAGACTCACATTAACAGTGGGAAGTCATGAGGACAGCACGTACCTTTGATATGTTGAAACTGGCACTCTGCCTCTGGGTCTTCCTTCCAAAACCTCATAACCCAAATCTAACTATGAGAAAAATAGTCAAATTCCAATAGAGGTACATCCTACGGACTATCTGGTCAGTGATCCTCAAAACTGTCAAGGTCACCAAAAACAAGGAAAGTCTAGAAACTATCACAACCAAGAGAAGACATTACAACTACATGTAATATGGTATTCTGGGATCCTGGAACAGAAAAAGGACATTAGTAAACACTAAAGAAATCTAAATAAAGCATGGGTATTAATAATACTATATCAGCATTGGTTCCTTACTTGTAACAAATATACCATAATGTAAGATCTTAATAACAAGGGAATACAAAATGTATGGTGTATGAGGATTCTGTACCATCTTTTCCATTTTTCTATAAATCTAAAACTCTTCTAAAAAGACAGTTTTCTGGCTACATTTAAGGCTAGTCACCAAATCTGTGCCCTTCCTTTCTGTCCACCAATTAAAATTCCAAATTTCTTAGTTTAGTATTCAAGGACCTAGAAGATTACAAAATACTGTCCTCTGATTATTTGCAAATCTTCCTACCAAGAGGTGAAGTATTATCTATACACATGGGCTTGGACGGTGACTTGCTAATATGAAACAACTAGAGGCTTAGGAAGTGTTTGAGCATTGAAGTTTGCTTTCTTTGCTACTCTTGGAATATTGCTGCCATATAGACAATCTGAAGCCAGATAGATCCCTGAAGTGACGACATGGAGGAGGACTAAGTCGTACCAGCCATCAACCTATAAACTAGACATGTAGATGAGGCCACCCAATCCCAGTTGATCTTCCAGCTGACTTCACCTGCATGAGTAAGCCCAGGTGAAACTGGCCAACTGCTGCCAGCCCCAGCTGCCACAGCCCCAACTGCCAATCCATTCATAGTGAACTAATGATTGTTTTTGTTAGACACTATAAAATTGGTGTTTTGTTACACAGCAAATTAACCAAAGCTCACTGATACACTGCTTCATTACTTACCTTACCTCACTGAAGTCAGTCCAACTTTGTTTTCCAGAATTCTTCTATGTTCCACTCAAATTGCTGGGGGTTTATTTCTTGTAAATTCTTTATACTTTTCTGAATATTAGCTCGTAAAATCTTATCCCCCTCTACCTAAAGTAGAGTGACATTTCCTTAGACAGATACTCTCACATCTCTGTCTAAGGAAATGTCACTCATTTTACATTTCTACAGAAAGTTTAAGATAGAAATACTAAGAGGGGAGGAAATTTGGTTCATCAGAGTTCTTGTTTGAGTCTAAGAAATATCTTGGTGTGAAAGGTAAGAGCTTGAAGACATTGTATGGATTAGTATATAGACTCAACTGCAGAAACAGGAATTCAAAATACACATAGATTAAGAAAACAGAGGTTTACCTCTCTCTCATGTAACAGGGCATAATCACTCAAGGACAGGTGTGAGAAAAATCAGATGTGGGAAATTAAATCCTGTCTGTCTATCTTGTTGCTCCACTTTTCCTATAGCCTTTATGTAGTTTAAAATGACTCATTACCATTACACCCACATTCCAGGCAGAAGTAAAAGAAGAAAGCAAAAAAGAGGGCACTCTCATTCCTTTAGGGAAAATATCCAGATACAGTACACATCAGTTACATATAATACTTGGCCAGAGTGACAGTCATACAATTAAACCTGGATGCACAGGTTAGGAAATTACCACCAGAAATTATTATCTTGGCACTCAAATATTTTACTATTACTGAACAAGGGAAGAACAAATATGGGGATCAGTAGTAGATTTCATCACAAGTAAGATCAAGAATATTAGCCTGCCAAATGCTGTATCTAATGTCTGAGGCAAGAAGAAGAGCTGCCTCTGTTCTGAGGTAAGAGAGAGTAGGAGAAGAGAAAAAGCCAGGCAAATGTTGGAAGGCTATGAATCCTCTCTTAAAACCTCTAAATTCTTGGATTGACAAGCCCTGTGACAACTGGTAAACAGACTAGATTCTTCAAGGTAAAATAAATTCAAGAATTAGAGGAAGAGCGAACCATGATAGCATAAAACTGAGAACCTGTAGAAGACTAGGGAAAGCTTTGAATGTAACCAGATTTTGGAACTGGGCATTTGAGGCAATCTAACACTGACTTCGTGATACAGGAAACAGAAGACCCTACCTGACATGTGAGGATTACCAAAGCTCCTTTTTATTATTTATTTCTGAAATATAGAAACACTATTTATTTGGAGATGTGCAATGCAAGTTAAAATACATTCCAGCATTTTTTCTTTTCCTTAGTAAAGTACAATTGCCTTACAATATTTATTAGTTTCAGGTGTATAAAATAGTGATTCAATATTTTTATACCTTATGAATTGGCCACCACTATAAGTCTAGTTACAAGTTGTCACCATGCAAAGCTATTACACTATTATTGACCATATTTCCTGTGTTGTACATTATGATGATTCACTTATAACTGGAATTTTGTACTTCTTATTCCCCTTTTACTTATTTCACCCATCCTCCCACCTCCTCCATTCTGGCAACTACTAGTTTTCTCTCTGTATCGGTAAATCTGTTTCTATTTTATTATGTTTGCTTGTTTGTTTTTCAGATTTTGCATATGAAAGGTCATAAGGTATTTATTTATCTTTCAATGTCTGACTTATTTCAGTTAGCATAATACCCTCTAGGTCCATTCATGTTGTGACAGATGGCAAGATTTCATTCTCTTTTATGGTTAAGTAATATTTTACATATATAAAGCATATATACTTATATATAAACATCAGTTCAGTTCAGTTCAGTTCAGTCCAGTCACTCAGTTGTGTCTGACTCTTTGCGACCCCATGAATCGCACCACACCAGGCTTCCCTGTCCACCACCAGCTCCTGGAGTTTAACCAGACTCACGTCCATCGAGTCAGTGATGCCATCCAGCCATCTCATCCTCTGTTGTCCCCTTCTCCTCCTGCCCCCAATCCCTCCCAGCATCAGAGTCTTTTCCAATGAGTCAACTCTTCGCATGAGGTGGCCAAAGTACTGGAGTTTCAGCTTTAGCATCATTCCTTCCAAAGAAATCCCAGGGTTGATCTCTGTATATGTATAAATGACTCACTTTGCTATACACTGGAAACTAATACAACATTGTAAGTCAACCATACTCCAATATACAATAAAAATTAAATTTAAAAAACTGACCAAGCCTGGACAGATTAACCCTAAGATCTACAGTAAAATCTATTAGTCAACAATCTCTCCCTCCACTTCCTCTCCATAGCTTCTAAACATAGGTTTTCAGTGTCTCACTCTCGTGAGACAGACAACCAAGGAAGATCAGGTTGGTTTTTTTTTTCTTTTTAAATTTATTTATTTTTTAATTGAAGGATAATTACTTCACAGACTTTTGTTTTTTTCTGTCAAATATCAACATGAATCTGCCATAGGTATACATATGTCCCCTCCCTCTTGAACCTCCCTCCCATCTCCCTTCCCATCCCACCCCTCTAGGGTGATACCAGAGCCCCTGTTTGAATTCCCTGAAACATACAGCAAATTCCCATTGGCTATCTATTTTACACATGGTAATGTGCTCAATATTGCTCCTTATTAGAGAAATCCAAATCAAAACTACAATGAGATATCACCTCACTCCAGTCAGAATGGC
Source organism: Bos indicus x Bos taurus (assembly GCF_003369695.1). Classification (NCBI taxonomy): domain Eukaryota; kingdom Metazoa; phylum Chordata; class Mammalia; order Artiodactyla; family Bovidae; genus Bos; species Bos indicus x Bos taurus. The sequence goes on from NC_040079.1 coordinate 86,394,581, forward strand.
CATCATCAAAAAGTTAACGAACAATAAATGCTGGAGAGGGTGTGGAGAAAAGGGAACCCTCTTGAGCTGTTGGTGGGAATGTAAATTGATACAGCCACTGTGGAAGATGGTATGGAGATAAAACCACCATGTGACCCAGCAATCCCACTCCTAGGCATATACCCAAGGAAAGCAAAATTGAAAAGGCCAGGTGTTTTAAGAACATCTCCATGACGGAAGACAAAAAAAGAAACAAGAAGGATGAGGAACTTTAAAAATACTATCTGATAGAGAAATTAAGAACACCCATCTGTAGTTGCATCAAAAAGAATAAATTTAATCAACGAGGTGAAAGACTTACACTCTGAAAACTACAAGGCAATTGATAAAATTAAAGATGACACAAATGGGAAAAGACACTGTGCTCATAGATTCGAACAGTTAATAGTTAAAATTTCCATACTACACAGAGCAATCTACAGATTTAATGCAATTCCTACCAAAATACTCATGGCATTTTTCACAGAGCTAGAACAAATAAACCTAAAATTTGTATGGTTGCACAAAATCCTGAATAACCAATGCAATCTTGAGAAAGAACAACAAAGCTGCAAGTATCACAGCTCCTTTTAAAGTCCGTAACTTTTTAGAAAACAAGGGTGCTAGGAACAGGATAAAGCATGGTTAAAAAAACATGGTTTCTTTAAAAAAAAAAAAAAATCAGTATAGACTTCCTAATTGTGCTACTTATAGCAACTATAAAGTTAGCAATTTGAGAGAGCTTTTAATTAGGCATAACATAGTGTTAGTTTTAGCTACTGGAAATAGATATGAAGTATGAATCACTTTCTTAAGAGAAATGTAGGCTAAATGTATCCATCACAGACTTTAAGAATTTCACCTAAATTTCTTCTTAGCTGCATTTTGCATACTGAAACTGAGACATCAGTAAACCGGATGAACTAGCCAATTTCTGTCTTTCCAAATGAGTCCAAATGGACTATAGTTTATAATGTCAGTGGAAATGACACAGCAGATGGACAACTGCACTTATGACAGATTGCAACATGCCTGATTACAAAATAATTCGTTGCTGAATAGGCCTCATCACCAGCAGAAGTTCTCATGGAGAAAGTTTCTTTAGAACCAAATAAACATAAAGCAAGAGTCATCAGGAAGCATTATGTGAGCTTCCATGTGTCATTTTCCAGATGTTAACCAGGTACAATATAAGAAGGCTCTCTCAGAAAAAAAATTCCTGGAACAAGTTACTCTCGCCCTTCTGATGTAAGCTGTGGGAGAACAGCTGTTCAAATGTCTGGCCAACCAGGAAACGCAAAACATGACTCTGCCCTCTATGAGCTACTGGTGGGATTTAAGATCCAGGTAACCTCTTTGTTATTGATTAATGACACGTAGAACTCAGGTAAGTTCTATGAATATTCATATTATTAGTAATATAACAAATATGGGAATATCTATTGCATCAACATTCCTTATCTACACCACCATGGCTTGCAATGGCTATATTTTAAAATATGTTGAAAGTAACATATAACATTTTTTTAGTTTCTAACCTATAGAATTTTCAAAATCCTAATCTTTTTAATCCTTAATCTGCTGTGAAAGGACTCAATATCTCTGAATTGTGCTCTACCAACACTTCCATGCCCTCATGCCACTATCTTATCTTCCTGTCACTGGAAAGGAGTCAGGTGGATACTCTACTTCCAGCCTTTTAAAACCCAGAGGCATCTCTGTAGTCTTTGGAATGCACTCTGTTGAGTTGCCTGTCTCCTGAAAATACTGGTAATTCCCAGGTACATTTTTCCTTCAGTCTCTATTTCCTATGGTACAACTGTGTAAATTGGAATTCCAGTCCTGGGTATCCATTCCACATCCCCCAAATTTCAAAATCTATCACAAATAAATAGATAAAAAGACAATTAACTATAACATATACACATACTTTGTGCAAACTTTTATTAATAGGTAAAATCAAATACCACTTACTATCAATATATAAATCAGTGTTAATCATCCCTCAGTATAATCATATCTTTGTACTATTAGTGGGTTGCTGTTCCTTCCTGTACTTTCTTGCACCTGTTAATCCTTCCCTTACCATAAAGGCAGCTTTGATAGTTTTCCATGCTCTGATTCAGAGGAAGAATATGCATACAGGTGAGAACAAAGAAGTCAATTAAGTTTTTGAATGGATTTTTATAAATTTACATGAGACAATACTGAAATCCAGAATTTTCAATCTTTAAGAGCCAAGAATATGAAGGGAAAAAAAAGGATTTTGAGGCTTCAAACAACAGCAATCATTTTATTATTACTCATAGCTTCTATGGATCAGAATTCTAGGAAAGGTTGGGATATGCAGCTCCATCTTGCGGGTGTTGCATGCCTTTGCAGTCAGATAATGGTGGGCAGGTGCCCACAAATTCCTTCAAAAGGTAGAGCCCAATCCTTATCCCGTTAAGTGTGGGTTTACCTTAGTGTCTCACTTCTAATAAGTGGAACAAAATAGAAGTGACAGTGTGTAACCTCTGAAATTAGGTCATTAAAAGCTTTGCAGCTTCCTCACTCTTGGGTCACTTGCTCTTCAGGAAGCCAGTTAGCCTGTGCTTGAGGACACTTTAGGAGCTCTATGGAAATGTCCATATGGTAGGAATTGAAGCCTCCAGCCAACATCCAGGAATGAAGTCTTTTGCTTGGAACTAGATCTTTTAGTCTCAGTCAAGTCTTCAGAGGACTGAAGCCCCAGTCAACATCTTGATAGCAACCCCATGAGAATCCCTAAGAAAATCACCCATCTAAGCCACTCTTGAATTCCGGACCCATAGAAACTGGGAGAGAGTAAATGCTTGCTGTTTTAAGACACTACATTTTGGGGTAATTAATTTGTTACACAGCAATAGATAACTAGTTAGGAGGGGAAGCTGGAGCAGCTGGGGGCTCTCCAATCATCCTTCATTTTTTATGTTCTCAGTACTTCTCTAATGTGGTTTATCTGGGCTAGTTTGGGCTTTACCACTCTGTAGCAACTGGACTGCATATATAATGGCTGAATACTTGTTGGCTGATAGGCCTTTTATAATCTATCTTTAGAAGTCAACATAGCACCACTTTCTGCATACTTTATCGGTTAAAGTAGTCACACAACAGTGGGAGGCCAATTAGAGACTAAGGACAAAGCATAAAATGTATGATGAAATAAAAGCTATGTCTTAACACACACAAAAAAGTAGCCACAAAACCTGTCCAGTGTCAAAGGGAGGAGTCACGCACCTCCATCTCTTAATGAAAGGAGTGGCAAGTTGTATTGTATGAAGAACACTTTGGATAGGAAATACTATTACAGCCATCTTCAGAAAATGCAGTTTTCCACATTGTAAGCCTTCCACATTTTAAGCCAAGTACCATATCCCAAAAAAAAGGCATTTGAATAACAGATTAGCAGAGTCATAAATTTAGGAGTCATCAGTGTACAGAGAGCAACTGTAGCCACTGGGAATGGATAATATCACCTAGAGAGAGGATAGTGTGAGGAAGAAATGTAGGCCTTAGAGGTCACCATGAAGAACTCTGAAATTTAAGAGCCAGGCCAGCTAAGAAGCAAATGGAGAGGTAGCAGGAATTTCAGAGTATTTTATGTCAAAGTCAATAAAAGAGGAGTACTCAAAGAACAATGCAGTCATTTCAGGAACAAATGCTGCTGAAAATTAAGTTAAATGATAGAATATTTTCATGAGATTTAGCAATGTGGAGGTTGTTAATGATTTTCAGGGGCACGTTGGAGGCATAAGCAAGACTAAAATGATTGAAAACATAAAAGAAGGAATAAGCATAGTCCCAGGAGGGAGATGAGATCATAAAGCACAAAAGAATAGATTAGCCTTAAATAAGAGAAGGAACATCTGTAGGATTGGAGGAAAGGAGTTTAGGATGAGCTTGGATGAGCACATAAGCAGGGGCAGGGTAGGGGCAGCAGGCTATCAAGGAAGTTAATGCTTAAAAGTCTCTTGTAAAAGGTCATTTGTTGAAGAGGGGGTAGAACGAATAGCTCTTAAGAGTCTGAGAAGGTCTCTGAAGGCCTGTTGCCAAGGAAATGACAGATTTACTCACTGCAAACCTATAGTGTATAATCTATGACTTTAAAAAAGTTCATTGACTTGAATTTAACTTTTTGTTTAAATAACAATAAAGAGAAGTTAAATAAACTATGTGATTTCTACTTAAAATTTAATAAAAATAAAATATCTATATAATATCAGATTTTCCTACCAAGTGAATATGAAAATGGTAGGAAAACCCTGGTCACTTATTTTATTCTACCTTCAGATATAAGCCTCCTATGCTAGGGAAATTTCTAAATGCTTCATTTGATTTATTACTTTATAAAAGTGTAGTTGCAGTAAGGAGAGACATGAGGTCTAAAAGCAGGAAATTACAGGTTTATTTTCCTTTTTACCCATTGCAAGAGACATACTGCTTATACTATAGCTACTATGATCTTTTCAAATAACATAGCTATTTATAAGATTATATATGAGACACTGTTATATCATATATTCCTCCTGCAGTTGTTCTACAATGGCAAAGCAGCATGGGTTCCTTCTCAGCCGAGACTCATGTGAAAATTTATTACAGACTCATGATCAAGAGAGTTCTCAATAGAGAATGACTCCACAGCATATGGCTCTTTGGCAAAGGAAAAAAAAAGACTGCAGTATCTTTTGCAGTATCTGAAAATGAGCTCCTGTTCAACAAAAATGAGCTTATCCAATTACAATGGAAATAGAGAAAGGATTTTTACCTCTGGACAATGGCTGTAAGAACGTTATGTCTTGCTACACCAGGTTGAACCAACACAGACCAAAATTCAGCATAAATGTAAACTTCTGGTAAGAAACATAGACACAGGAAAAAGATTTTAGTGATACTCTCCTGCTACAGCCACATATCTTTCTTACCCTAGGTTTGCTAAAATAAATATAATACGGCTGTAGAGGCTACAACTATATGATTATATATGATAATAATATTCTCAAGTCTGAACACATAATCCTGTTATTCCCAATTTCATTAAATTAACTATTATATATTACATGTCTTCATCAGGTCTGTCCTCTTAAGGTGCAGTTGTTATAATAAACATTATTATGCTCTGGAATTTAATTTACTATGGTTTATTTAATATAAGGTAGACATTCTTTATGAAACAGAAACAGATTCACAGACATAGAGAACAGACTTGGGTTCACCAAAGGGGACAGGGGAAGTGGGGAAAGGATTGAGATTTGGGGATTAGCAAATGCAAACTATTATTAATTGAATGAATAAACAAAGTTCTACTGTACAGCATGGACAGAGGAGCCTGGCAGCCTACAGTCCATAGGGTCGCAAAGAGTAGGACACTATATAACACAGGAAACTATATTCAACATCTTGCAATAAACCATAATGGAAAAGAAAATGAAAAAGTATGTGTGAATCATTTTGCTGAAATACACAACAGAAATACAGCAGAAATAATACAACATTGTAAATCAACTGTATTTCAATAAAGTAAATTTTAAATATATATATAATGTAGATTTTCTTAAGTATGTATTATAAGACTAGGCTGATAGTTCAAGTAATTGGGGAAAGAAATGGCTTAAGAAATAGTATTTCCTATTGGGTTTAGACTTTGCCTGTAACAATTTCAGGTCAAGGAAAACCTTTAGCTTGCATGTATCTATATATTTCTGTTACATGTATATTAAGGGTATCCAGTGAACCCTTAAGTAAGAAGCCATATCACTTTTTCTAGTGCTTGAAACACTTTGCCCAGAAACATGAAAACAGACCAATTTCCAAGGAATTAAAAAAAAAAAAAGACTTAGAACAATGGAACTTAAAATATCCCTTTTCATACCTTTCAGCAATAGACTGCCATTATGAAACACAAAATTTTAAAAGGTATTCATTGAAATAGAATTGCTGTCCTAACAAATCCTACTCAACATTCAAATAAGGCAAAAATTCTCTTTTCCTCCTTTTTATCCTTTGCTGTTATGATGGGTAAATACAAATAATAATATCTGACACTTCTGAAAATCTACTATTGGTCAGATATTTTTCAGAGTGCTTTGACTAAGCAAGACCAATGAAGAACGGTCCATCTTTCCTAATATCTGCAATTTAGAGCGGGAGAAGGCAAATGGCACCCCACTCCAGTACTCTTGCCTGGAAAATCCCATGGACGGAGGACCCTGGTACGCTGCAGTCCATGGGGTCACTAGGAGTCGGACATGACTGAGCAACTTCACTTTCACTTTTCACTTTCATGCATTGGAGAAGGAAATGGCAACCCACTCCAGTGTTCTTGCCTGGAGAATCCCAGGGACGGGGGAGCCTGGCAGGCTGCCATCTATGGGGTCGCACAGAGTCGGACACGACTGAAGCGACTTAGCAGCAGCAGCAGCAATTGAGAGCAATCTGAGGATACCAAGTGATTTGATTCATATTTTGTCTCAATCTTTCATTAAGTTGATAATTATGAGCAAGTTCCATGAGCAACTGAAATAATTTAGTAAATTTGTTTTGTACAGACACATTGAAAAAAAAAAAAAAACTAGCATTTTGTAAGCTCTTTAATACTTTGTCTCTCAATCTCTGCCACGTCCCTGTTCCCTATGCCTTGGATAGGGCTCAACACAAAGGACAGGCTCATGAAGGTCTGCTCAATGAAAGGAAGGAATGGGTGTATCACAAACCTGCACACTCTTGAAAGCTATAAAGGTTATGCAAGTTCCCTGTTTCTTTCTGTCATTGCACATTCTGTGCAAGGGAATTAGATATACATCGAATAAAAGAGAAAAGAATTAATCAATTAGTCATTAAATGCTAGAGGGCCTTTCACAATTGAATTTCAAAGCATAATCCCTTTGGTTTCAATATTCTTGAGGCTTGTCAACTGTCTAGCACAGCTTATCACTAACAAATTCAAGCCACAGAATTCCCATCTACTCTTGTAGCTACTGGTCTGGAAAGGAAAAAAAAAATCTTGCTGAACAATAAGGACATCTGCTGGTTAAAATGGAACTTTATCCTTGAAATGCTGCAACTAGATGCACAAGATTTGGGTAATAAAGTTTAGAATAATGCCGAACATGTGATATCTTGTTCAAATAACCTCCTTCTAAGTAGAGTAATTATAAAAGTAACATTTGTTTGTTTTATTCCAGAGTTGTCCAAGTAGGGACACTATGTGAAAAAAGACTGAGCTCTCCCGCCAAAGAATTGTTGTTGTTGTTCAGTCACTAAGTGTCTGACTCTGTGATCCCTTGGAATGTAGTACACCAGGCTTCCCTGTCCTTTGCTATCTCCTGGAGTTTGCTCAAATTAATGCCCATTGAGATGGTGATGCTATCTAACCATCTCACCCTCTGCTGCCCCCTTCTTTTGCCTTCAGTCTTTCCCAGTATTAGGGTCTTATTTCCAATAAGTGGGCTCTTTGCATCAGATGGCCAAAGTACTGGAGATTCAGCTTCAGCTGAATCCTTTCAGTGAATATTCAGGGTTGATTTCCTTTAGGATTGACTGGTTTGATGTCCTTATAGTACAAGGGGTTCTCAAGAGTCTTCTTCAGCACCACAACTTGAAAGCATCATTTCTTTAGCACTCAGCCTTCACGGTCAAGCTAGATTTAGAAAAGGCAGAGGAACCAGAGATCAAATTGCCAACATCCGATGGATCATTGAAAAAGCAAGAGAATTCCAGAAAAACATCTACTTTTGCTTTATTGACTACGCCAAAGCCTTTGACTGTGTGGATCACAATAAACTGGAAAATTCTGAGAGATGGGAATACCAGACCACCTGACCTGCCTCTTGAGAAACCTATATGCAGGTCAGGAAGCAACAGTTAGAACTGGACATGGAACAACAGACTGGTTCCAAATCAGGAAAGGAGCATGTCAGGCTGTATATTGTCACGCTGCTTATTTAACTTGTATGCAGAGTACATCACTAGAAACGCTGGGCTGGAGGAAGCACAAGCTGGAATCAAGATTGCTGGGAGAAATATCAATAACCTCAGATATGCAGATGACACCACACTTAAGGCAGAAAGCAAAGAAGAACTGAAGAGCCTCTTGATGAAAGTGAAAGAGGAGAGTGAAAAAGTTGGCTTAAAGCTCAACATTCAGAAAGCTAAGAGCATGGCATCCAGTCCTATCACTTCATGGGAAATAGAGAAACAGTGGAAACAGTAACTGACTTTATCTTTTTGGGCTCCAAAATCACTGCAGATGGTGACTACAGCCATGAAATTAAAAGACGCTTGCTCCTTGGAAGAAAAGTTATGACCAACCTAGACAGAATATTAAAGAGCAGAGACATTACTTTGCCAACAAAAGTCCATCTAGTCAAAGCTATGGTTTTTCTAGTCATCATGTATGGATTGAGAATTCGACTATTAAGAAAGCTGAGCGCCGAAGAATTATTGCTTTTGAACTGTGGTGTTGGAGAAGACTCTTCAGGGTCTCTTGGATAGCAAGGAGATCCAATCAGTCCATCCTAAAGGAAATCAGTCCTGAATATTCATTGGAAGGATTGATGCTGAAACTGAAACTCCAATACTTTGGCCACCTGATGTGAAGAACTGACTCACTGGAAAAGACCCTGATGCTGGGAAAGACTGAAGGTAGGAGGAGTAGGGGGTGACAGAGGAAGAGATGGCTGGACAGCATTACCAACTCAGTGGACATGAGTTTGAGTAAACTCCAGGAGTTGGTGGTGGACAGGAAAGCCTGGCATGCTGTAGTCCACGGGGTGGCAAAGAGTCAGTCGGACATGACTGAGCAACTGAACTGAACTGAACTTCATGGTCCAATTCTCACATCTGTACATGACTACTGGAAAAACCATAGCTTTGACTATACAGGCCTTTGTTGGCAAAGTGATGTCTTTGCTTTTTAATGTGCTAAGTTTATCATAGCTTTCCTTTCAAGGAGAAAGTGTCTTTTCACTTCATGGCTGCAGTCACCAGCCAGTGATTTTGGAGCCCAAGAAAATAAAATCTGTTACTGCTTCCACTATTTCCCCACCTACTTGCTATCCAGATGTCATGATCTTAGTTGTTTGAATGTTGAGTAAGCCAGCTTTTTCACTCTCCCCTTTCACCCTCAAGAGGTTCTTTAGTTCTTCACTTTCTGCCATTAAAGTGATATCATCTGCATAACTGAAGTTGTTACTTCTCCAGGCAATCTTGATTCCAGCTTGTGATTCATCCAGCCCTCCATTTCACATGATGTACTCTGCGTATAAGTTAAATAAGCAGGGTGACAGGCTTCCCTGATAGCTCAGTTGGTAAAGAATCTGTCTGCAATGCAGGAAACCTTGGTTCAATTCCTGGGTCGGGAAGATTCGCTGGAGAAGGGATAGGCTACCCACTCTAGTATTCTTGGGTTTCTCTTGTGGCTCAGCTGGTAAAGAATCTTCCTGCAATGCGGAAGACCTGGGTTTGAACCCTGGGTTGGGAAGATCCCCTGGAGAAGAGAATGGCTATCTACTCCAGTATTGTGGCCTGGAGAATTTGGTGGACTGTACAGTCCATGGGGTCACAAAGAGTCAGATACAACTGAGTGACTCTCACTTAACATACAGCCCTATGGTACTTCTTTCCCAATTTGGAACCAGTCTGTTGTTCTATGCCTGGTTCTCACTATTGCTTCTTGACCTGCATACAGGTTTCTCAGGATACAGGTGAGATGGTCTGGTATTCCCATCTCTTTAAGAATTTTCCAGTTTGTTGTGATCCACACAGTCAACGGCTTTAGCACAATGAACCCAATGTTTTTCTGGATTTCCCTTGCTTTCCCTGCTGCTGCTGCTAAGTTGCTTTAGTCGTGTCCAACTCTGTGCAACCCCATAGACGGCAGCCCACCAGGCTCCCCCGTCCCTGGGATTCTCCAGGCAAGAACACGGGAGTGGGTTGCCCTTTCCTTCTCCAATGCAGGAAAGTGAAAAGTGAAAGTGAAGTCGCTCAGTCGTGTCCGACTCTTAGCGACCCCATGGACTACAGGCTACTAGGTTCCTCCATCCATGGGATTTTCCAGGCAAAAATACTGGAGTGGGTTGCCATTGCCCCTATGAACCAACAAATGTTGGCAATTTGATCCTGATTCCTCTGCCTTTTCTAAATCTAGCTTGTACATCTAGAAGTTCTTGGTTCACATACTGAAGCCTCGTTTGAAGAAGTTTGAGCATAACATGGCTAGTATGTGCCAAAGAACAGAAATGGCTAGATTTCTGATCTGATTTCTGATCTTCAGGTTTAAGACAGAAATATCTCTGAACTCATCAAACATTTTAAGTGTCTGCTAAGTTAAGGTACTGTCCCAGGTGTTGGAAAACTAAAGCTGTAAGACAAAGCAGAGGCGGCAGATGGTCCAGCCACCTCTGGACACATGCCCAGTTCCAGCCTCAGAGGAACGTGAACGTGAACGTGAAGTCACTCAGTCGCGTCCGACTCTTTGTGAGTCCATGGACTGTAGCCTACCAGGCTCCTCTGTCCATGGGATTTTCCAGGCAATAGTACTGGAGTGGATTGCCATTTCCTTCTCGAAGGATCTTCCCAACCCAGGGATTGAACCCGGGTCTCCCTCATCGTAGACCGATGCTTTACCATCTGAGCCACCAGGGAAGTCTGAACCTCAGAGGAAGGGGGGTTAAACTCAGTTAACATCTGTGAGAAACCGAATCTATTACCAGCACTGTGCTCTTACCATTTTATATACATTATAGGCTAGCTGCTTCCTTACAGGAGAAGGCAATGGCACCCCACTCCAGTACTCTTGCCTGGAAAATCCTATGGACAGAGGAGCCTGGTAGGCTGCAGTCCATGGGGTCCCTAAGAGTCAGACACGACTGAGTGACTTCACTTTCACTTTCCACTTTCATGCATTGGGGAAGGAAATGGGATTGGAGAATCCCATGGACGGAGAAGCCTGGTAGGCTGCAGTCCGTGGGGTCGCACAGAGTCGGACACGACTGAAGCAACTTGGCGGCGGTGGCAGCTTCCTTACAAATACATTCTTTCCTACACTAACTGGACAGATGCCTTCCTCCCTCCTGTCCCCTTCTCACTTTTCCAGTCCCTGCTGAAGTGTCTCCTGAGAAAGGCCAACCTGGAACTCCCTACATGAAGTTCACCTTCAGAGAACTCCATTTGTATCCTTTTTAGAATTTACCAAACTGGCAATTGCTGATTGGTTTGCCAATATATTGTCCCTCTCCCTTCAAAGCCAGACTATAAAGGAACAGATATTTGAATCTGGGTACAAACACTCTCCTAGTTTTAGTAAAGTAATTTAACTGTTTCTGTTTCGTTTTGCCCACAGAATTTTCAAGGACAGAATGAAAACTTTTATTCTCATTTCCTGGGAGGATCTGAAGTTCTCCATTCTCCTAAGTGGAAGAGGAATGAATTTTTGCTAATGTTCCATTAAAAGGCCTCAGTAAAGACCTACTGCAAAAGAAAATGAAGTGAAGAGGATATGGAGTGGTGGTAACCAGGCTGAGAGATTAAAAGAATTATAGAGATGAGACACTGACACAAGGAGGGTAGGAAGGAGTTATGAGACGGAGTGCCCTAAGCCCCACAGAAAGACCTAGACGACAAAATTTGAGACACAAGAGGACTTGGAAGGGTCTGATGGGTGGGCCTAGCTAGTGACAGTTTGCTCATTTCTCTGTTAGCATAGGAATTCCCATCAGCTCACCAGAAATTCTGGAAGGCACCAGAAATTCTGGAAGGCCTTCCAATGTATACATATCAGTTGTATTAGCAGAACGCAAGAGACTGGGTAGAAAGAAGATGGGCTACTCAGTAATAATATTTTTCATTACTTTAAATAAAAGTTATTGCAAACATCTCTTTCCTGAATCATGACATCCAGAACACAAGATAATCATGAAACAATAGAATTTGCCTCTCAGTATTTGAACCACTTTTATATTAACATACCAGCCTATCAACCTTTCAAAAAGGAAAGGTCATTTCATCAATATTCTATTGCTGATGAGGTTCATGAAAGTGTTATAAAAAATCTGGGGTCCAACAGAGTTAATCATAACTAGCAAATGCGGTAAATACCATAAGTGTCCTATACTTTTATAATACCATCTGTTTGTGAAAAAACTATTTCTCCAGATTTTTCTACAAAACACTTCATTCCTAATTAGGTAAATACTAGGATAATAGTAAAACTCTCATGTATTCTCTGCTGCTGCTAAGTCGCTTCAGTCGTGTCCAACTCTGTGCGACCCCATAGATGGCAGCCCACCAGGCTCCCCCGTCCCTGGGATTCTCCAAGCAAGAACACTGGAGTGGGTTGCCATTTCCTTCTCCCATGCATTCTCCAGGTACTACTAAATAGTGAGGTATGAAATACCTAGAATTCTAATTGCAGAAAGTTTCTCCAGGTTTAAAATTATGTTATGGATAATTTTACACTGATTAGGCAAGTTAAAGAGATGTTACTACTACAGATTTACTTTTAAAGTTATGGGTTAAACTGATACTAAAATACACTTGTTTTCCCAGAGTAAATACCAACTGACCTTGAGGAAAAGTAGTTATGAAGGAAACTCGCCCAGAAAGGAAAAATTACCAGGATGAACTTGACTTTTTTAGGGACTTAACAGCCGAATGCAGACTAACCTAACATTTTTCAGGAGAGAATGGGTAGCAATTATAATTTAGATACCACTGTCTTATGCCTCAGCTAAGAAGAATCCGATATGGTCATGCTTTGTGGAAAATGTAGCCAATTAAGAACCAATTCCTAAATGATAATGTTAACAATTTTATACACATAATTATTAGAACTCTACTTTTAGTAATTTAATTGCTTTTCTGGTTCAGAGGTTTATTATTTTCCATTTTTAAGTGCTTAAAACATATCATAGGCTCTGTGCAAAGCATTCTACATACATCATTCTGGTAGATTTTAGTATCTCCACTTTTCAAAAGCAAGTGAAGCTTAGAGATGTGTAGTACGATATCCATTGCTAAGCAATATAGTCAAGATTCACACTTTGGTCTGACTTCAACATCTGTACCACAAGACCCTGCCTCATGGTGGTGGTTATCTACAATTATGTACTCATTTAAAACTGATACCTGCCATAACCACAGGGGATGCAGAGATTACCACAAATTGGTAATAATGTTAGAGGCAATAAAATGCTGCTCCTGACACTTATTTTTGAAATATGGTCAAACATATCCTTCTTCCAGTTTAGTAAAGAATCTGGAAACTGGTTGTAATAATTTTTCATTATAAAAAGACTTTCAAAATCTACTTTATGAGCTGCAAGAGGGTAGTTCAGAGCATGGGCTTGGAGCTGAGGCTTCTATTCTGACTCTGCCACTTATCTGCTGTGTGTCCTTGGACACATTCCTTCACTTATTTGATCCTTGTCCAAAATGGGAATCATTTACAATAACTATACAGAAGCTTTGGCACTTGTGAATGTTAAATGCATTTAATATATGGAAATCATTTAAATGATACATAAGCACTCAAAAAATGTTATCTAACCTTGTCCAAACTCAGTTTGTATTTTTAACTAGACCTTATTTTTGTGGGGTACCATTTAAGATTCAAAGCAAAATTGAGGGGAAGGTACAGACACTTTCCATATAGTCTTTACCCTATACATGAATAGTCTCCCCCATTATGAACATCCCCCAAGGGAGTGGTACATTTATTGCAAAGGATGAACCAACACTGACATATCATTAACAACCGAAGTCCACAGGTTATGTTCTATGGGTTTTGATAAATGTATAACACGATGTATCTACTGCTACATTCTAAGTGTTATACATTTTATGGGTTTTGATAGATGCATAACACAATATATCTATTGCTATAGCTATGCCAAAGCCTTTGACTGTGTGGATCACAATAAACTGTGGAAAATTCTTCAAGAGATGAGAATACCAGACCACCTGATCTGCCTCTTGAGAAATTTGTATGTAGGTCAGGAAGCAACAGTTAGACCTGGACACGGAACAACAGACTGGTTCCAAATAGGAAAAGGAGTTCGTCAAGGCTGTATATTGTCACCCTGCTTATTTAACTTATATGCAGAGTACATCATGAGAAACGCTGGACTGGAAGAAACACAAACTGGAATCAAGACTGACAGGAGAAATATCAATAACCTCAGATATGCAGATGACACCACCCTTATGGCAGAAGGTGAAGAGGAACTCAAAAGCCTCTTGATGAAAGTGAAAGTGGAGAATGAAAAAGTTGGCTTAAAGCTCAACACTCAGAAAACTAAGATCATGGCATCCAGTCCCACCACTTCATGGGAAATAGATGGGGAAACAGTGGAAACAGTGTCAGACTTTATTTTTTGGGGCTCCAAAATCACTACAGATGGTGACTGCAGCCATGAAATTAAAAGATGCTTACTTCTTGGAAGGAAAGTTACGACCAACCTAGATAGCATATTCAAAAGCAGAGACATTACTTTGCCAACAAAGGTTCGTCTAGTCAAGGCTATGGTTTTTCCTGTGGTCACGTATGGATGTGAGAGTTGGACTGTGAAGAAGGCTGAGCGCCGAAGAATTGATGCTTTTGAACTGTGGTGTTGGAGAAGACTCTTGAGAGTCCCTTGGACTGCAAGGAGATCCAACCAGTCCATTCTGAAGGAGATCAGCCCTGGGATTTCTTTGGAAGGAATGATGCTAAAGCTGAAACTCCAGTACTTTGGCCACCTCATGTGAAGAGTTGACTCATTGGAAAAGACTCTGATGCTGGGAAGGGTTGGGGGCAGGAGGAGAAGGGGACGACAGAGGATGAGATGGCTGGATGGCATCACTGACTCGATGGACGTGAGTCTGAGTGAACTCCGGGAGTTGGTGAGGGACAGGGAGGCCTGGCGTGCTGCGATTCATGGGGTCGCAAAGAGTCGGACACGACTGAGTGACTGATCTGATCTGATAGCATTAAACAGAATAATTTTGCTGCCTTAAAAAAATTCTCTTGTGCTCTGCCTATTTCACTTCCTCTGGCCTCAAATCCTGGCAACTACTGATCCTTTTATTAACTCCACAGTTTCCCCCTTTCCAGAACATCAGATAGTCGGTTTCATTCAATATGTAGCCTTTTTCAGATAAGACTTTTTTCACTTAGTGGTATACATTTACGATTCCCCCATGTCTCTTCATTCCTGTCTTTTCATGGATAGCTAATTTCTTTCTAGCACTAAATAATACTCTATTGTACAGGATGTACCAGTTTATCCACTTACTTACTGAAGCATACCCTGGTTGCTTTTAAGTTTGGCAGTTACAACAAAGTTAGTATAAATATTCATATGCAGGTTATTATGTGGACATAAAGTTTCAACTATCCCGGATAAATATCAAGAAGTAATTAATGATCACAGGGTAAGAATATGCTTTGTTCTGTAAGAAGCCACCAAAAAGATTTCCATAGTGGCTGTACCATTTTTGCATTCAATCAATAAATGAGAGTTCCGTAGTGTTTCAAAGTCTCATCAGCACTTGGTGTTCTGGACTTTAGCACTTCTAATCGGTGTGTGACGGTATCTCGTTTTCCATTTTTATGAAATGCGACATTTATGAGTGAGAAAGTTATCCCAAAGAATAAATAATGTGGACTACTGGTAAAACTTTTGCACCTTTGGCTTAAAATCTAAGTAAATATTTATCTATCCAAACTCATTTCTGTGTATAGTTTCTTCCCCTTTCTTCAAAGAATTAGTGTCACTTCCACGAAGTCTTTCAACTATATTTTGTATTCAAACCAGTTATATAAAACAATTTTTGTAAAGCAAAATATAGAGGAAAAGCATTATTGACTTGATTAGTTAAGTTCAAGACGTATATATTCCCATCTTGACAGCCTTCGTTTGACCTTTACAACTGATGCTGACCACATTCCCTCTGTGACCATGTAGTGTGAGTCTACACATACTCACTGGACTCAAGAAATTTCTCAAATCTCATTTCTGAACTCCTCTCATCCCCCTAGTGAGAGAAAAGCAGTGCACAATAAACCAGTTTTATAAACAGATAAAATGAGGTCAGAATCACAAGAGTTGTAACAGGGTTCCGACCACTCATCTTCGAAACGCTTTCAAAACAAAAATTTCTGCCGGGGCGGTTCTCTGGCAGGCTGATGACTTTGGGAGCGGGGTCGAGCATTTCCCTTCCTGAAAGCTCCCCGGGTAACGAGCAACCAGCGTGTCAGGGCCGGGCTTTGTAAGGCGTACTGTGTATTGCAGACTACCATCTTCCTACACTCACAGACCATACATTTCACCAAGAATTGCATCACATGCTCAACAGGTAACACGTCTACGCGCCTACAGCAGGGCGGACCCAGTCAGAAGAGCCACACACACAATTTCCGGCCTTCCTCTGCATCCAGACCCCGCTTTCAAGCCGTTCCACACGGCGGCTCCCTCCGTTCTGTGGCCCTAGGTAATTACGAAAGACGGCTCGCGAGGGCCAACGGTCCCCGGGCCAAAAGGATCACAGCTGCGCCGAAAAAAGACGGTCCTCCTACACAATACCAGTAACGGGGAAGTCAGTACTTAAATTTCCTAGTGTGAGGTAAGGAAAACAGCAAACAACAACCCCTACTCTGAGAAAGACCGAACCTCCAATATCCAGAGACCCTTTTTGGCGCGCCGACATGGCCGGAAGTGACGCAACAGCCGGCGCGCAGGGCCAACCCCAGGGAGAGGAGGCCGGGCGGGGGAGCGTGCGGGGACTGGGGGCGGGGTGCGGCCGTAGCTCCGTTTCCGGTGGCTCGTAGCGCTCGCTCACTCCAGCTGCAGCCACTCTTGCCCGTGGCTGCTTCCTCCATCCTGGTATTTTTTGGAGCCTCCATCCTGGTTCTTCCAAAGTGCCCGGACCCAAAACAGGAAGTAAGTGCGATAGAACCTTCAGGTCCCAACCGCCGCCAGGGCCGCTCCGCCCAGTGGAGTCTGTCCGGCCCCCTTGTTGCCCGCCTGCTCCCGCCGGCCGGCGCCAGCTGCAGGCGCTCTGGCACCGCGGGCGGGGTCGGAGCTGGGCCTTCGTGACGCCGAAGCTGCCGTTCCCGCAAGCTCAGGCCAGGGCCTCCTTTTCGGGGCCGGGCTTGCGGTGGTGGCGTGGGCTGCAGAACAGGGTAGCGAGTTGCCGCCGAGGCACAGCTAGCGATCCGGCGGGGGCGGAAAATGGCGGCTTCGGAGGAGCTAAATGGCGCCGGGACCCCTGGGGGTGGGGTGGGCCGAGAGCTTGGCTAGAGAATCGGGCCCGGGAACACGGAAAGTAAAGAAGCTTTCCTAGCTTTCTGGGGGGCGATGGGGAGTGGGGGTTCCTTTCTTATGTTTTTGTTATCTTTTCGGGGTTTTTTGGTCCAGTGAAGGAGAGGTGGGCTTGGATGAGATTGAGAGGATTGGGGCGGGTCTCGCCCCACCCCACCGCACCTCTTTTTTTCCTCGTACCTTTTTGTGTCTTCACATCTCCCATCTTTTGGGAGATGGCCCAAGGCGGAGGGAATCGGGGTTGCTGGCCGTACAACTCAGGTTGTCAGCCTGAGTCTTTTAGAAAAGGGAAAGATGGGACCTGGACTGCGGGGAGACAACCCTAAACCGACGGAGAGCAGGAATATGCGCCTGCAAAATGGAAATCGTGTTTTGCCGAAATTCGAGGAAGTTCTTAAAATTTGAAATCTTCGTCCTTTGAAATAGACTTTGAGAGTCTTAAGTGAATCTGCGGCGTAGATTTGAGGGTAGAAGTGACGAAATGCTGTTCTATGCAGTTGAATGATACAGCATATGTTTTTAGAATAAAAATAATTTGGTGTAAATAAGGAGAGGTGATAAGTCAATGAAATGTAAAAGGACTCCGTTTCCCTGATTGAATTTAGAAATTCAAATCCAATGCCTATTTTCTCGTAACTTTATTCATCTTTGTGCACCTTCTGACAGTAGGTGAGGCTACTCGTTGGGACTTTTGACAAGATGCGAATTCTGTAGGATTGCTTTCTAATATTAAGTATTTTAAACTTACAATAATACCATTTGAAAATGTTTTATCTTCACTGATTTTACCTTTGCTTCGAATTCACGAAAGACAACCATTTATAGCTTTTAAACTCCAGTTGAAGTATAAAACATTCTTGGCATTATGTTAAAAGTTTTACAAACAAAAATGTTTTAGTGAAGGATTTTCGTGTTTTCCCATTACTTCAGATTTTTTTCCTTTTAGCTGTAGTCTTAAATTTGTGTTTCTCACTGAATAGTTTACCATCACTTAAACGTTTAAGTTTTTGGTGTAACATCACCACAGTTTTTAGCTTTTTTCTCTGTTGCTGTAGTGGTAAGATTCATTTATTAGGTTAAGATTTAGAGACCTAGTTAAGGTTCAGGAAAATATTGTTTACGTTCCTTGTCGTTACAAAAGTTGTCAGACTGTAAAATTTGGTGTGAAAATCAAGTTTTTTTCCCTTCATTCACAAGGGACAAAAAATATCTTGATCCTTTCTGAAATTACGTGTTATGAAGAAAAAATGCATTTCTTGTTTTGTTATCTTATTATTTTAACTCCCATATACTAAGTTACTTTTATGTGCCACCAAACAAGCTAATTTTTTTTTTTTTTTTTTTTTTTTTTTTTACTATTTTAGTTGATAGGCTCACCCCAAAATATGCTTTTTGGGACTGATCTAGAACCAGCATATTCTCCGTGAATCTCTTTAATTGATTGCAGTTGAGCTAGATGGTGGAGCCAAAATGCTATTGCCCTGTCTTCATCAACAGTTAATCAGTAAGTACTGGGCATTGCATACTTATATAGAACTTTTAAGTCCATAGTTTAAGCAATTATATAAATAAATATATGCTATATAAACATTTTTCTCTGAGTGTTCAGGTTTTAGAATTATTTGAGAGAAAGCAATCACAAAAGAGTATTGGGGTTAGAATTTGAGCTTTGAAAGCAGAGTATGGCTGGGAAATGGTTACTGGTAGAGAGTTCTATCCCCTCCCCCAAAAAGGTAGTTGTCCTCTTTCTAGTCTTTGCCCCACCCCACCCCAAGTTTTCTTCTTTTTACAGGCTTCTAAGATGAAGAAAAGTTATTTCGTTTCACCCTCACCGAAGCAGGAGAGAGAAGTATAATTGTAAGGTTAGCTAGACCTTAGTAGTTAATATTGAAGTAAAAACAACAAAAGTAGACCTTACTTTCCCGCATGTTTACCTTTCTGCTCACTTTATCTAACAACTGTAGACCCTAATTTTTATTAATGTTGTAATAAACGTGTTTCCTGAAAATAATATTGTTTTAAAGTTGTTTTCTTCATGCTCCATCAAAAACGTTGGCTTAAGTTAACATTTGTGACAGTGAATCAGTTAATGTGAACCCAGTGCCTGGTACATTGTTGTTAAAATTTTGAGGGGGTTGGGAAGTGTGTCTTCTTGTAAAAACATCAAAACTTTAAAACAGTAATTAGAAAGAGTTCCAGTTTTTTAATATCATATGTAGCATCTGTTTGGAGAAGGCAACGGCAACCCACTCCAGTACTCCTGCCTGGAAAATCCCAGGGTCGGGGAGTCTGGTGGGCTGCCGTCTATGGGGTCGCACAGAGTCGGACACAACTGAAGCGACTTAGCAGCAGCAGCATTAGCCTGCTTTCTCAAAGTGGTATTTTCTTTTTTAATAGTTTTCTCTTAACATCATCATTTTTAGCACTTATCCCCCCCTCATATAAAAGAATTCCTTAGGAATTGGTATGCTTCTAAATGCTTTGAGTTCCAAAGCCTTTTCTGTCCTCAAATGATATGCAATGACCTGAGAAAATGAAAAACCTACTGCCAAGAGTCTTAAAGTATGATTAGTAACATACAGAGTTATGAAATGTATGTGGTATTTGTTTGCTTTCCTATCATTTTCTCCCTTCATTTTTTTTTTTTTTGCCTTTTGTGAAGAGGATGCTTGTAATAGAAGTCAAAAATATGTTTTGTTTTTGTTTTGATTTCAGAAAGGTAAATGGTAAACTTAAATAAAAGAAGGAGCCTGATTATCATGTCTTCTTTTTCAAGTTTATGTAAAGATCCCATTCCATGACTGAATAGCAGAAAGTTGTCATGAGAAAGCACACTGGATAGCCCTTTATGAGCAATTTAACTTGTTTTTGTTTGTTTGGTGGGTATATGGGAGGGATATTAACCTTATCCCATTTTTTTAAGCTGTTGTTTTAGTTGTGTGCCATTCTTTCAAGCACCTGGTTGTCAAAAGAATCTTTTTTGACCATTAGGTGTTAATGCAGCAAATGAAATGCTTATTAGACTTACTTACTATCCACGTTGTTTTATATCTGTTGAAGTGTGGTTTAAAAATCAGCTTCAGTGTATTGATATACTTAATCTAAGTGAAAGCGAAAGTCTGTGGAATTCTCTAGGCCAGAATACTGCAGTGGGTAGCCTTTCCCTTCTCCAGGGGATCTTCCCAAAGTGAAGTTGCTCAGTCGTGTCCGACTCTTTACGACCCCATGGACTTTAGGCTCCTCAGTCCATGGGATTTTCCAGGCAAGAGTGCTGGAGTGGATTGCCGTTTTCTTCTCCAGAAGATCTTCCCAACCGAGGGATCAAACCTAGGTCCTCCCGTATTGCATGCAGATTCTTTACCAGTTGAGCCACAAGGGAAGCCCAAAACTGACTCTGCAACCCCATGGACTAATATTCCAGGCTCATCTGTTCATGGGGATTCTTCAGGCAAAAATGCTGGAGTGGGTTGCCATGCCCTCCTCCAGGGGATCTTTCCAACTCAGGGATTAAACCCAGGTCTCCCTCATTGCAGGCAGACTCTTTTATCTTCTGAGACACCAGGGAAGTCTGAAAGTTGCCAAGTCGTGTCCAACTCTTTTCGACCCCATGGAATTCTCCAGGCCAGAATACTGGAGTGGGTACCTTTGCCTTCTCCAGGAGATCTTCCCAACCCAGGGATTGAACCCAGGTCTCCTGCATTGCAGGTGGATTCTTTACCAGCTGAGCCACAATATTTAGTATTCTTGCCTGGAGAATCCCCATGGACAGAGAAACCTGGAGGGTTAGATATTTATATTTAGATACACTGTAGAGTGATAATTTAATGTACTCCCTTTAAAGAGCTTCTCATGATGCTTTACATAAAGGACTCAGTTTTGAATGGACGAAATCTTAAAATGTAGCTTAAATCATGCACTGGGTGAAAGACGTTTTTGCTTTTTAATAAATGGTATGATTATATTCCCAAATGAGGTATAAAGTGGTGCACCAAGTAATTACTACCAAGTAATTTTCTTTTACTTTAATAATGTCACTGTTTCCAGTGGTTGGTAATTGAAGTCAACATCTTAAACAATTAAAGCCTATTATAATAAATCCCAGTAATATCTTTATTGACATTTTATGGTATACAGTCATTACCTTAAAACAAAGCCATAATGAACATTAGTTAGCTACCATAATTCAATATGCCTTATGTTCATGTACAGCTCTGCTTCTCACACTTTGTGCTAAGTATAAAGAACAAATCCCCAGGGGCCTGGGACCGTAGTTCAGAGCACTCAACATCAACCATGAAGTGTTCCCCATTCCTATTTTTAATAAAATCATTATTTAAGATGTTATTCTGTGGTGGTGTCTGTTTTCCGACATCCTATGTACCCGTGTTCAGGATGTAGGAATTTGTTACCTATTCTCTTCCACTAAAACTTTCTATTTAGCAGATTTTTCATTCTTTCAAAATAAAAATTTTAAAACATTTTTCAAATTATTATATGTTACTAAGAAAATCCCCATATAAGCATTTCCTAAGGTGTTAGTTATCTATCACCAGGTTTCATAGTGGCCAAAACAGTCTATAAGAGCAAGACCTTGAAAAAAAAAAATGTTCAGTAATAGGTTAATGCTTAAATAAGTTTGGGTACTATGCACACAAATAAAGCACTATGAAAGAGTTAACTAGTAATATTGGAAAGTAAGTGCAAAAAAGTTACAAAAGATACAGGTATTATTTAAAACAATAAACACAAAAATTTGGAAGATCATCACACAGAGAAGAGTAAAATGAGTGATTTTCTTATGTTGGGACAGGAAAAAAGACATTTGAAAACGGAATGTGTCCTCACTGCCTTATTAGTTGGATTATGCCAGAAACTTTGTCTCAGCTAATGTTTCTCAGTCAGCCTCATCCAATAAAATTTTGGTGCTTTTATGTTCTGTAGCTTGCCTGATTTCTTGCTATAAAACTATTGTAATGTTTTTCATGCCATGTAGTCTCATCCCATCTTGCAGTGTGGAATCACAACTTCAAGATTCAAGGGTCACCAAGTGTTAACTCTGCTTCTCGTGATCTCTACTAATATTTGATACCCTTCCCACCTTAAACTTGAGTACTGTGCTTGGGAATCAATGACATTTTTCTACAAAACTAAGAAGAAATGCCACTTCTTGGTTTGATCTAGTTTATAGAAGATTTGATACTTAGTTTTAAGTTGCTCAGTTGTGTTCAACTCTTTGCAATCCCATGAACTGCAGCACGCCAGGCTTCCCTGTCCATCACTAACTGCCGGAGCTTGCTCAAACTCACGTCCATTGAGTTGGTGATGCCATCCAACCTATCTCATCCTCTGTCATCCCGGTCTCCTCCTGCCTTCAGTCTTTCCCAGCATGAGGGTCTTTTTCCATGCTCAATAAATCTTTAATCCAGTTTTCTGTTGATGAGCAGGCTGTGTTCCCTCCCTGTTGTTTGGCCTAAGGCCAAACTGTCAACCCGGACTCCTGGACACTCACAGGCAAGTCACAGCCTGTTGCATAGTTCTCTTACAGGAGGTCGCCATCCGTTGCACCATAGAGCCACTGAGCAGACGACCCACAAGCTGCAGAACAATTACACCAAAGAAATGCTTGCACTCTTTAAGAAAGTTCTAGGACCCACAACATATTTCCCAACCTGGGGATCCAAGAACCCCCAGGGAATTTGACTTCGGAGGCCAGTGGGATTAGATTACAGAGCTTCCACAGCACTGGGGAAACAGATTGTTGGAGGGCACAAAATCTTGTGCGCACCAGGAGAAGGGAGCAGTGTGTCCCCACAAGAGAGTGATAAGATACTTAACTGCCTAGAAAATCAGGACAATTATGTAGGTTTAATTGATGGAAATACTAGTTTAAGATAATCCAATGAATAAACCTGACATCAATACAAAAATGGAGTAGAA
The DNA here is from genome assembly GCF_003369695.1 of Bos indicus x Bos taurus. Lineage (NCBI taxonomy): Eukaryota > Metazoa > Chordata > Mammalia > Artiodactyla > Bovidae > Bos > Bos indicus x Bos taurus. The sequence goes on from NC_040079.1 coordinate 86,417,854, forward strand.
TGAAGGACTCATTTCCTTAAATTGTGTGTTAAATAACAGATCCAAGAGTAGTGGGGTTTTTTGGTTTTACATTGAGTAGGTTCATGTTCATTGGGAGCTATAAATGTAAACAAATGCATTTCTCATTTTAACGTAAGTACATGTAAGTATTATAAATGTTTTGTACCACATTTCAGGTATTCTTGATTTTACTGAAGTATTGTTTCAGATGCCCCCCAAATGCTGGAAGTGTGCCAAAATGCCATGTCACCAATTAAAAATGGATGTTAAAACTTTTTTCAAGTTCTCACTTACAGTTGGTAAAACAGTACATATAGTATAACCCATTTTAGAGAAAGAAGGGAAGATCTAAATGGGATGACGGTGTGTGTTTATTTGCCCACAAAATTTGATACTAGATATATTGCTGATACATTTCCCTGATAAACCAAGTGGAAAATGGGTTTTCAATTCAGGTATAGTTTCATGCATAATGAATTACAAAGCACTAAATTACTTACTTTTGTTACCTTACTTTCATAAGTTGATTTATTCACCAGTATTTTTCATTTAGTCTAATAGTCCTACTAAGATACGGATGTATTCTTCGTATAAATAACAGCTATCTTGACTCTACCATCGGTAGTGTCTACTCCCTCTACTTAACTTGAAAGCTAAACCTTGTAGACCTGTTTTGCATTACCTTCTATACTTAAAGTTCTCTGTATCTCAGTAGCATTGCCCAGTCAAGTAGTCACTTCTCCATCTTATCCTCTCAGCAGTATTTAACAGTCTACTGACTACTTGGTGCTTCTTGAATCTGTTTTCCTCCTATATCCTGGCTGGTCCTTCTCAGTCTTCTTTTCTTGTTTGTGTATTGCTTGACTTCCCAGTAATACTGGGCTATCTTCTCTCTAACTTATCTAGTTGATCTTATCTTTACAGTTTGCATGCCACTAACTCATTTATCATTATATAATTCTTGCCTGTTGAATTACAGCTTCCAACTGGTAACTTGACATCTTTGTTTGGGTGCCTTATATCTTAATTTGTTAGTATTAACAGTAATAAAATACTTAATAAAAGATATTTTAGTGCCCCAAAACTCAGCTATTCAAGCCAGAAGCCTAGGAATCATCTTGAAATAGCTCCTTTCAGCAAATCTCCTTTCTTAATCTCCTTTCAGCAAATCTTGTCAACACTGCCTTCAAAATAAATCCTCTGTCCAGACTCCTTCCTTTCATTTCTGCCACCTATTCTGAATGACTCATTTCTTGGACAACTGCTTGTCTCCTGACTTACTCCCTTATCTGTCCTCCATGTTGCAATCTGAATGATCTTTTTAAAATGTAAATTATGTTTCCCAATTTAAAACAGTCCAAGAATATGTAAGGCCTTGTGAAATGTGCCCCTGCCTTTTCTTCCAGTCTTAAATTCAGCCACTCTCCCTCTTGCACAAAAACCTCTGCATAGTGGCTTTCTTTTGTACTCCACTCCCACCCGTCCAAGTCAGGTCCCACCTTGAAGACTTGGCTATTAATCTGTTGGCTGGCTTGCAGTCATGCACTTGAAATAGTGAAATGGTATCTCTTCATCTTGCTGTTGAGGCAATGTAAAGTAGCCACTGAGATAAGGTTCAGTGTCTGTAGTATGATAGTATTTCTGTTAAGTATATGTAACAGGCAGGGATGTGTGTGTTAGTCACTCAGTTGTGTTCAACTCTGTAACTCCATGGACTGTAGCCCTCCAGGCTCCTCTGTCTGTGGAATTCTCCAGGCAAGAGTACTAGAGTCAGTTGTCATTTCTTCCTCCAGTATATCTTCCCAACTCAGGAATCAAACCCAGGTCTCATGCATTGCAGGCAGATTTTTTACTGTCTGAACCACCAGGGAAGCCCCAGGGAGGGATATATATATTTTCTTACATAAAGTAACTGGAAGGAGGCATGAGAAATCAACAGCCTTCTTTACCTCCATGAAAGGGATCTAGGTGACTGGGGAACTAGAGTGGAAAGGAGGCTTCACCATTACCTTTGAATTTTGAACCATGTAAATCTGTTACCTAAAAAAGAAAACTAGAGGAGTTTCTTAAATACTAATAAATGCAGACCGTGTAGCTCTAACTACAAGAAGGGGGAAACCCCAGGAAAATGAGTCAAGAGCTTATATTTTGGGGTTTTAAAAAAGTAGCGACTGTCCTAGAGAGTATCTCACACATTGGGAATGTGATATATATTTGTTGATTGAACAGATAAGCTAATTAATTTGTAAAGCAGTGTAGACCCATTTACTCATCTCCAACATGAATTACCAAACTTTTAAAAATGAACCTAGATTCCTGCTTTAAAGCTAGTACACTCTTTGGGATCACCTCAATTTTGATAATACAGATTATCAAGAATGATAAAGTTCCTATCTAGCTATTTCAGACTCCCTTTTCCATGTACCATTGTCACTTTTTCTCAGAGTTTTAGATTAACTTGGGTCCTGAGATCACATTCATTAAAATGCTAAGCCAGTAACAAATTTGCACTTATCAAATGAAAAATTGTGCTTTTTTGTTTGTTTTTACTTTGTTGTTTCTTTTTAATAAAAAAAGAAACTTTGTTGTTTCTTTTTTAACCTGGCAAGGTTACCAGGAGTAGAGTTTACATCTAAATGGTTGGAATATAAATTTGCACATCCTTTCGGTAAAATAGACTGCAGTATGATTTAAGAGTTTATTTTGTCATATTCTTTGATCTAATAACTTTTTAAAGAGTACAGAAAAACCTCAGTTTAATACCTAGCTTGGCTTCCTTCACAGTTTTCAATGCAGGATATAAAAGTGCTTCTATGGTATAGTCTCATAAACGTGTTGAGAGTGAACTATAATTTTGCAAAGTTTATGGATGGTTTTAACTTTTTTTAACATTTCATTTTTCCATCTTCTGGAGTAGGTACAAACCAGATTTTAAGAAGTTTTTAATGGATTCAGAAATGAGAACAACACGAAATATATTAACTGATTGAATGTTTCTCTAGCAGGATCTGTACCTGTTGCACTACAGACTCATTTATGTATACCAGTTCTAATTAGAATACTGCAAAAACGAGAAATTTAATTACTGGTTTTGCATCCCCTTAAACCTAAAATCTTACTGTGTTTTTTAGTTTTTGGTTGATCCTTTGGGGTGAAGATGAGAATCCTATTAAAAAATCCTTTAAAAATCAGTCAATTCAAATTTTGTAAATTTCACATTGCATTGAAAAGTTTGTTTATAATTTACATCTTCTGGCCTGATTGTTTAGGATTTTTTTTTCCCACAAATCCCTAGGCAGAGTTAACAGATAGTGTATGGTTTTTTAATACTTTAAGATGAAATATAGTACTACATATAAAGAGAGGTGCTGACTATTACAAAGAAAAAAATAACAGTTATTGGTAATACTTGTGGTACTGGTGGTTAGTATACACCCTGGATCGAGTTACATGTACCCAGGTCTACAGTTCATAGAACCACTGGTATAGTTCAACTTGTTTTTTCCAAGAAAGCTTGACTGCCTAATGAGGGACAACTTATGTTGAGAAACCACATGTAAACCGACTTAGTAGGCATAGGATCCTATCATTTCTGTTCTTCACTGGAGAATAGTTTTAGAGGCTGATTTCCAAAAGCTCTACTTAAAGAATTCTGGGTTGGTCCTTCTTCTTGTACTTGAGACATCACAGAGGCTAGAAGCAAAATTGTCATCAGCATACTGCTAGCAGACAGTTGTTTGTTCTCAGTAAGTGTTATTGTGTAATGCTATTACTTTTTCAGAGTGTTGCAGAGGTAGGAACATGGGGGAGAAACAATCTGGATAACATGAAAGTGATGCTGGTGGCTAAGGGAAAGCATCTGGATTCTGTGGGAAGGGCTATAGCTGATCCATCTGTTTTCTAGGTAAGCATTCCTTTGTTCTGGGTACCTCACCTCATGATTTGCAAATTTTCGTCATAACTAAATCATGGTCTCCATTTAACTTTAATTTGGAAATGACATCTTTGACATTGTAAAATGAATGATGTCCTTCTAAAACAGTAATTTGTATAGTAAAACTTGAATAAATCACTAGATCTTCACCAAGTAAATGTTAATAGTTCTTAAGTTTTTCTGCCAAGGAAAAATGCACTTGTGTAAGTGGCAATTATATGTATAGACAAATATCTTACATATAGGAACCAAATAAATATTGAATGATTAATTTGAAACACATCAAGGCTTATGTCCTCTGTATTATTTAGTTGGAGGCTTCCCAGATGGCTCAGCTGGTAAAGAATCTGCCTGCAATGCAGGAGACCAGGGATCGATCCCTGAGTCGGGAAGATCCCCTGGAGAAGGGAATGGCAACCCACTCCAATTTTCTTGCCTGGAGAATCCCATGGACAGAGGAGCCTGGCGGGCTGCAGTCCATGGGATCGCAAAGAGTCGGATACAGCTGAGCGACTAATACTAGACTACTAGACTAGACTATGTGGACCAGACCAAAATTGAGTGTTGAGACAAGAACTTCATTGAACATTACCAGGTAAGCCCGAAGACTTCAGTTAGGCCACTGATTACAACTCAGTGCATTTCCACCTATCAGCCATGACATACTGCAATTAAAGCACTGATCATTCAGTTTGTCTAAACAAAAAAAATAAGTATAAAATAATAGGTAAAGACTCAGTTCTCTATTTCAAAAGAAGGCCTAGCTCCATGTCTATTAGGAAAACAGTTTGGTCAATGATAGATATATGTACTTGTTCAATATTATTAAAAAAATTATTTAGTGTTCATATTTTTCAGATAATAATAAGCTTAAATACTTGTAAAAAATGTTTCTCTTAATCTAATTCTTAGATTAAGAGAAAAATTGTGCTGGATCTTCTGCTAAAGAATCAGAAGTTATTAAACATCTGAGTATATCACAGAGCTGCCAATTAAAGTGGTGAGAGTTCTTGCTCATACGTCAGCTTGGAATAGACTATCTTTCATTGGATGTTATAGAAACAGCTCTTTAAAAAAAAAAAGTAAATGCTTTAAGTTTTTAATTAATCATTGCATTTTAGATTGTTGCAGATTATTATAACTAATTCTAAGTAATTGGTATAAACTTTTTAAAAACAAATTTTGAAACTTGAACCATCATTGCAATTTCACACACACAGTACTGTAGGCAGATATATTTGGAGAGGGCTATTTTATGTTCATATATGGAAATAATTTTTTTAAACCTTAATCTGAAACCTATTCTTTTACAGATTTGAGTATGAGCACAGTTGAAGAGGATTCTGACACAGTGACAGTAGAAACTGTGGACTCTGTGACTTTGACTCGGGACACAGACGGGAACCTCATTCTTCATTGCCCTCATAATGGTAGGAAAACCTGCAGACATATAAATCTTTTTGGATTTCTGGATTTCATGTCACCTTTAAACCTTATTACTCAGACAGTTTAGTCTAGAACAGTAGAAAAGGAGGTTATTTCTTAGATAACCTTAATTCATGTTTATATTTTTAAAGTATACTTTGTATATTTTTTTAATATACCATAAATTTCGATCTTTATGAATCTTACAGCTATTTTATAAGTAGAATTTGTTGAATCTCTAATGATGGATTAACTATAATACACTTCCTCTTTGACACCATTTGATACCAGCAGTATATATAGTACATTAGAAAATGTAGAAATAATCCTGCCAATGAACATAGAAGAATTTTTTTTTGTCTAGAGCCTGTGTTAGAGAATTTTACATGACTGAATAGGACTTAATATCATCTGTAATGAACTAAAATTCAGTTGACTTGAGGCTTGTGGTTTTGTTATTTCTCTACCTGTTCCGTATTTATATTTATTTTTGCTTTTTAAGTTTATCCTTGTTCAGGGTAGGTTCTGTGTTCTTTTTCACTTAGTACTTAATCCCTGGGTTATTTCATTCAAATCTGTGGTTTTAATTTCTGCATAGCTACTACAGTGATTTAAACCTCTCTTTATTCTGAATTCTATTTCTCATAGGCACCTTAAATTTCACATGCCTCTTATGTTTCAGGTCCCCTTTCCTTTGTTCAGGTTCTCATTTCTCACCTGAGTAGCCTTTTAGCCTATCTCTAACCTCTAATTTATCCTTCAAACTGCTGGTGATTGTGGTCATGATTCAATAGTACATGAAAGCTTTTTTTTAAAAAATAAGCTTCCCGGGATTTTTAGAATATAATTCAGGTTCTTTAATTTGGCACATAGGCCTCCCATCATCTCAGCTTTCTTTCCAGCTTCATTTCCTGCCACATTTCATATATCTGTGTTCCAGCAGTTCACAACTGTTATTTTCCTAACTTCCTGTAAGCTTTTCATACCTCAGTATCACTCCACATATAATCCTACTGCCAGTGATAATCATTTTCCCCTGGCTTCTGTTTCTTTTTGAAATTCAAGACACCTTTTCTAGAAACCGTCCTTAACCTCCAGAAATTAAATGCTTCTCTGCTCATATAACAGCCTCTTCATTCCACCTTCATCGTTCTTATTAAACTATTTTGAAATTATATTAATCTCCACTGTACTACGAGCTCCTTGACAGTCAGGGTGTCTCTCATTGTTCTGCTTCTTGAACTTGAGAGGCAGTTCGAGAAGCAGAACTTCTGATGGTAGGTATTCAGTAAATATTTGTGAGTAATTAAATAACCAGTCTTTATCTTTATGTGTGAAATAATTTGGAAAGCCAGGTAATCACAGCACAAAAGTGTGGTGTTTTAGAAAGTGCCACCTTGGTTCCTGGTTCCTTGTCATAAGAAGTGGAACTGAGGTAGGCGTGTTAAGGGCAGTGAGTCTCATTGCACAGCTGTCTTTTTCTGACTTAGCAAATTAATAAGAGTATTTTACATTCATTACTTGTGGAAGATTTTGTTTCCTCCTTTTTGATTTGAAGATTTCTGAGATTTTTTGTTCTTGTTTTATTTCATTAGAAGCTGATGAAATAGACTCAGAAGATAGTACTGAACCTCCACATAAAAGGCTTTGCCTGTCTTCTGAGGATGATCAAAGTATTGATGATTCCACTCCTTGCATATCCGTTGTTGCACTTCCACGTAAGTCACTGTATTAACATAGAGCTTCCCTTCTGAATCAGAATTCACATTGCAAGAGATTAAACTGCATTTCAGTTTAACCCATCAGTTGGACCCATTATTTTTCTCCTCGTTTAATCAAAAAACCTCCTTTAATCGGCTCTTAATGAGTGCTTATTTATGTGCCAGGCATGGCTCTACATACTTTTGCTATATTGCCAAGTTTAATCTCTCAAGCTTTTATTTTAATTGACCCCCCCCATCTAAGAGTCTTTTTAGGCATTTTTTTCATAATCATGCTCTCCCACATGAAATTATAATTTCAGTATCATTGTTTTGTTTTTAATGTACTATGTGTATGTATGTATGTCCTTGCTTTCTTAATAAAGAGAGTAAGGTTTTTTCATCTCCTCTCCTAAGAAGCATATTCACCCTCATTGAGAAGGCTTTCTCTAGAGGAGGTATTTTTATCCTTATGTTATAAATGAGAAAACTAAGGTACGGAGAGGTTAATAACTTGTCTAAGGTCTTACCCAGGCATTCTGGTTCTTGTAGTTTATGTTCTTTTTATGAGTTATATGGATAAATGGAAAGTAGAAGCCTGATAAGTTTATTCTAAGAAAGTTCTTAAAATGTTTATATTCCAAGATCATTTAGAATACACTGGATTCTAAGCAGGTGTAGTATTTTGGATGAAATACTGTTAGTGAAAGACTACAGCACATCAACTGTAATGTTAGAGTATATTTCTCATTAGTTTAGAAAAGAATATGGAATCTGTTGAACCGTGGTGGCCCTCCAAGGCTGGAGTAGATATCTCAGTCCCCGATAATGAGGCCCAGGGCTATTGGTGACGCACTCTGCACAGAGGAGGGTATTGCCATATCCAAGAACTTCCAGGGGAAGAGAACTAAGACTGGGTTTTCATTGTCAAAAATCATGTCTTCATAAGCAGATATTAATTGCTTATTAAACTGAGCAGAAAAGTATCATATTAATTGTAGTCACCATGCTGAACATTACATCCCCAAGATATAAAATAAATTTAATTAAGTCAGAATTTTTGCATGATTATCTTGATGTAAATTTTGACCTGTTACTTGATTTGGTTAGAGTGCCTTGAATGTGATTGTAGGTTTGATCTGCACTTGATATTTTGTTCTATTTTATGGAGTAAGACTAAATCCTTCACACACTCGTTCACTTACCTGGATAAAATAATATGAATGTGTTGACATGAAAGGCCATGAACTGTTTGATGTTGGGTCATAGCATCACTGTGTAAAGAGGACAGTCTGGAGCCTAATTTATAGTAAGACTGAATTTATGAGGAGTGGCTTTAAGTTCCCTGGACTTGTAAGAACTTTGTTGATAAAAATCAACTTAGGAAAGTTTTTACGTTTAAAAAAGTCCCAAAAGCATGAAGTCCTATATCCATCACCATCTGGGACCAGTTAAATGGGCAAGTCATTTATGCTGGACTTCATGAAGATGAATATTAATTCTAAAATTTTAACTTTAATTTTAATATTGAGGTTTTCTTTAGATACTTTATAAAACTGATTAACATTTATCTGCCTGAGCCTTAAAAGTTCTCTTAACTCTCATGTTAATCAGTGTAGATCACTTGCTGCTACTTTTTGCATTCATTTGCACACGTTTACTCCATTACCTATTCATCGTTAAAACTCTTGGAGTTTCTCTGGTAGCTCAGTGGTAATATGCCTGCCAATGCAGGAGACACGGGCTTGATCTCTGGTCCAGGAAGATCCCACATACCATGGAGCATCTAAGCCTGTGCACCACAACTACTGAACCCACATGCCACCAACTGCTAAAGCCTGTGTACCCTAGAGTCTGTGCTCCCCAACAGGAGAAACCACTGCAATAAGAAGCCTGCACACCACAACTAGAGAAAAGCCCTGAGCAGCAATGAAGTCCCATCTCAGCCATACATGAATAAATAAAACTATTTAAAAATACAACTCCTTGGAGAAGGAAATGGCAACCCACTCCAGTATTCTTGCCTGGAGAATCCCATGGGCAGAGGAGCCTGGTGGGTTACAGTCCATGGGGTCACAGAGTCAGACACGACTGAGTGACTTCACTTTCACTTCATGCTAGTAAATGTAAAATAATACATCATCGTAGTTTTATTTGCATTTCTCTAATGACTAATGGTGCTGACCATACTTCAAGTGCTTATTGACCATTTTTATGTATCTCTTATTAAGTGTTTGATTCTTTCATTGACTGTTTAGAAAGCCATGTTATTTGACTTATTAAATTGTAAGAGTTCTTTATATATTAAATTGGTCAAAAAGTTAAAAAAATAAAATAAAATAAAAATACACCTCTTGTGATTATTCATTTAGATGATCGTTGGAGTTACTTACGCCTCTGATTCCTTTTGTTCTTCACGCTGCGTTACTTGTCATTCCCATCCCACTCTTGCTATTGTACATATAACTGGAGTCTGTTTGTATCCTACTTCAGACTTTGTTTTCCTGCCACTAATTCCTGTCTTTGCAGTTTACTTTCTCTAATACTTCTGCAGTCCTTTGCCCCAGTGGGACCCATTAACCTTAGCACTTTGCAGTTATTTCTTCTTTACTCGTTTTCTTGTTTCCTTCACCTAGTTTCAGTTTTTATGGTAAATCATTATAATCTCTGTCTTGCATTTACCCTGAGATCCTTTTTTCTTTCCCTCACCTCACCTTTCTTTGATGAAACCACAACCCTGGTTCAATTTGTCTGCCTATTTATGACTATACCAGTATAGTTAATTGAAAGGGATTGGAGGAAAAAGCACAAGTAAGCTGACTGCTCTCGCTTTAAATTTATGATCATTACATGGGTTCCTTATGTTGCATCCCAGTCATACCATACTTATCTGGTATTCTTTCTCCCACTCTAAGATGACTGTTTCATACATTCTGAAACCTCCAATATTTCTTCTACATTTTTAACTCTTAACTGATACCCTTGCTTCCTACTTTACTGAGAAATTTAAGTGGCCAGAAAATAGTTTCTGTAAGTTTCCACTACTACTAATGTATTTACAAACCAACTTGTATCTATGTCCATGTGGTCTTGTATTTTCACCCAGCTAAGGCCAACCCTTCAATATACCAAATCCCATCCCTTTTGCCTACCTAAAGACATAGTTGCAGGAATTCTCTCCTTTCTCTTCTGAATCAACAGTTTTTTTTTTTGTTGTCTTCTGGATCATTCCCATCAGCATTACGAAAATACTACAGTTTCTTCTTGAAAATAAAATGTCCTGTTAGCTCACTTTGGGCTCCCATTCAGTTTCTCTACTTCCCTTTAGAACAGAAGTACCTTGAAAGAATTGCCTATACTTGCCTCCATTTCTAATTCCTTTGTTCCATAAGCCTACTCCAATCAGTCTCTCAGCTTTTAATGCTATACTATAAATGCTGTCTCCAGAGACTTTCTTTTTTCTTCTTTTTTTTTTTAAGTTTTTTTTCCAGAGACTTTCTTGTTGCTAAATCCAGTGGTGATTTTTTTTTTTTAGTCTTTGTCTTACTTGATCTCCCCACATTTTTTATCACTCCTGTCTGAGACTTCCTGTCACTTGGCTTCCAGGAAATGCATTTCTCTAGTTTTCTCTCTGTCCATTTCTTCTTAGTCTCTTATGCTGACATGTCCATATCTCCCCAGCCTCTAAATGAGGAGTACCCAGGATTCAGTCTTAATTGCTTTTGTTTTCTGTTTTTACTCTCTAGAATTCATGCTTTTAAATCCCCCGAGTTATTCCAGGCCATACCTCTCTTAACTCCAAATGTTGAGTGGGTTTAAACATCTAGTATGTTTAAAACTGAGCTACATTTTTAAACTTGCTTCTTTCTAAACCCTTCCCCCCATTTCATTATTGGTAGGTACATTGTTCCAGTACCTCAGGTAAAAAACTTTTTTTTAAATTCCATTCTTGACATTTTATTTTCTTTCTTATTTGGTTTATCTGCATGCCCTTTTGGCTCTACCATCAAAATATATCTGCAATTTGAACTACTTATCACCCTCACTTGCCTTCACTCTAGTCCAAGTCACCAACACCTCTTCCCTAGTAATAGATTATTGGCTTAGTTTCTTCACTCATCTCCTTCCAGCTAGGGCTGCCCTTTAGGCTATTTTCCCCTTAGCAGCCAGGGAGATCCTGTTAAAGAAAAACTCAGTTTATATCACTCCTCTGCTCTAAATCTTACTATGGTCACCTTAGTGGAAGAGAATTAAAGCCAAAGTCTTCATTTACAGTGGCCTTCGAATCCCAAACAATATCTTGTTTGGTCTACTCTGGCCACACTGTCTTTGCTGTTCCAGCAGGCACTCAGAACTTTTTGCACTTGGCTTTCCATCTGCCTTAAGTGCTATCTCTCAAGATAGCTTCATGACTAGCCCTTTTCCTTGCTTTGTTCCAAATTCTGGTTACTTTTCCTGGCATCCTATTTAAAATTTCAAACACTTGGCCCTACTACCAACACATTTCCCATACTTCATTTTTTCTCCTTAACACTTTTCCAACATAATACTGTGTTAATTTTGTCTTCCCCCTAGACTCCAAGTGCCTTGAAGGCAGAATTTTGGGGTTTTTTCGTTTATTGTTGTCTCCATTGCCCAGAACAGTACCACGCATGTATTAGGTGCGCTGCTGCTGCTGCTGCTGCTAAGTCACTTCAGTCGTGTCCGACTCTGTGAAACCCCATAGACAACAGCCCACCAGGCTCCCCTGTCCCTGGGATTCTCCGGGCAAGAACACTGGAGTGGGTTGCCATTTCCTTCTCCAGTGCAGGAAAGTGAAGTGAAAGTGAAGTCGCTCAGTTGTGTCCGACTCTTTGTGACCCCATGGACTCCAGCCCACCAGGCTCCTCCGTCCATGGGATTTCCCAGGCAAGAATACTGGAGTGGGGTGCCATCGCCTTCTCCGTAGGTGCACAATGGATACTTGTTAAGCAAATATATTTGTATGTGTATCACATATACTTAGGTGTGTGGATATATTGGTGAGGAATATGTTAAGAAATTAGATGATCACATCCTAGTTCTTTGGGTATATTTTTTAATAATTAGGACCTGCTTTTATTACTCTGGAGATGAACTGTTCTTTTTCTTGAAGTTTCAGAAAATGATCAGAGCTTTGAGGTGACCATGACTGCAACCACAGAGGTGGCAGATGATGAGATTACGGAGGGAACTGTGACACAGATCCAGGTATAGTAAGCCTTTGTACAGCTGCAAGAAGATTATCCTTTGTACATAACCTTAGGTGATAAAATGATGAGAATAGATTCTGTCTGACAGTATGCATGAGTGCTACGTCTCTTCATTCACATCTGACTGCAGTTCCATAGACTGTAACCTGCCAGGCTTTCTGTCCATGGGATTCTGCAGGCAAGAATACTGGAGTAGGTTGCCATGCCCTCCTCCAGGGGATCTTCCCGACCCAGGGATTGAACCAGTCTCTTATGCCTCCGGCGTTGTCTGGTGAGTTCTTTTCCTCTAGCTCCACCTGGGAAGCCCTGAGTCTGAAAAAGTAGCAATCACAGGATGGAAGTAAGACCCCACATATATGAGTCTCAGAATTGTAAACAACAATAGAATTTTAAAGCTGATTCCTTATAGAGTGGTTCACATCTGCTGAACTAATGCATATGCATTCTTTATCTCCCTAGAGTGATCTCTTTTGAGCTGTTAAATAACTTTAAATTTTACCTACCAGTTATTTGAGATATTGATTGGAATATAAAACTTTTTAAAATAAGCTTTACCCAGCAGTTATCTGTAGTGACTGATTTAGAAAGATTCCATGTGTTCTTTGCCCTAATGTGAATGAAAGCTGGTCATCTCAAATACATTTTAACTATAACAGTGGTAGTCATATTTCCTTTTGATAACCTGTACAACTAGATAGATTTTACCGTGTGTTGAGGTTAAATAATTAGCCTGTTTTCCGATATGAACTTCTTTAATTGTCTCGTTTATTTCTGCCAAAAGTAGTCATCATTCTTAGCTCTCTTCAGTGGCCAGCAGCTTAAATCTATTTTACTTGTAAGTTTATTTCTGGCTGATTGTTCTTTTGCTCTGTCTCTTCATTTAATAAAATACTTTTTTAGCAGACAGTAGAGACATTGTACCATTATTTTTCTTATGTGAAGCATCATAATGACCCTTCTTCATTACGAAGTACGTACAAGTTGATACATATCAGGGACTAAGGATGTTTCAGGAGGATGTACTGTGAATTGCAGTGAGGAGCTTGAGAGCAGTTCCAGAATAACAGGATTTCCAGAGAAGTAATATGCTTCAGACATGCTCTAATATGCTTCAGACGTCTTTGAGGCAAGCTGGGGAATTTGGACAGAAATTTTTCTAAATCCTCAGAAACAATAGGGCACATTCTTTCTTCAAAATGGATCTTGCAGGACTTCCTGGTGGCCCAGTGGTTAAGAATCCACCTGCCCGTGCTGTAAACATGGGTTCCATCACTGGTCAAGGAAGATCCCACATGCAGTGGAACAGATAAGCCATTGCACCACAACTGCTGAGCCTGTGCTCTGCAACAGGAGAAGCCACTGCAATAAGAAGCCTGTGCACTGCAACTGGAGAGCCAAAAAGAAATAAAAAATTTTAAAAACAGTTCTTGTCAAATTCATTTGTAGTGTTGTCTCACTTCCATTTTTAGCATGTTGAAAATAACTATATACATATGTCTCATTTGGTTTACAGCCTAGTTATTATCAGACTGATCAGTAGCAATGTACACAAGTTTTAGGGTTGTTTTGTTTAGATTATTTCTGAAGAGTTAATGAGTTACAATCTAATACTAACCTCTTGGTTTGTTATTACCATTAATTTCTAATGTTTTCTTAAAATAACATTAGGTTGGGAGTGAAAGCACAGTTTAAAGTTCAGAAATAGTGTGCTTTTTTGCTGTGCCCTTTGTGGCAAACTAGGTGTAGTTATTGGACCTAGTTTAGCAGCTAATGCCCCCTTGTCCCATTCCAGTGGTGGGACTAGCTTGGAAAACAATTAGGAACTAAAATAAACTTCCCATGTATGTAGTACATTGTGGTTGCAAGAGGCATTTAGTGAGTGAAATATTTATTTTCAGATTTTTAAACCTGTATATATGATAATTAAGAAACCCAACAACCAGTTCACAAAGCCTTCATTTAGAAAAAGCAACAGCAAGTTAAACAAAGCCTGAGTAACTTGAAAAGATTTATATATAAAGTAGGAAAGTGGCTGGTGCTAAGTTGCTTCAGCCATGTCCAACACTATACACTATAGCCAACCAGGCTCTTCTGTCCATGGGATTTTCCAGGCAAGAATACTGGAGTAGGTTGCCATGCCCTCCCCCTAGGGATCGTCCCAACCCAGGGATTGAACCCAAGTCTCATGTCTCCTGCATTGGCAGGTGAGTTCTTTACCACTAGTGCAACCTGGAAAGTTCTAAAGTAGTGAGAAACGGGTAAAATACCAAAAAACTTAATCACTATCTGTAAACTAAGTATAGATAGATAGCCTCTTAGGTACCTAAGTCTCCTGATATACTCAATTTGATTGACAATGTTGAATATTACTGCTAGAATTTAGTAGTTATTTACTTCATTTGATGATTTTTGTCATGTTTAACATTACATGGTTTAAGTAATGTGTAAGTCTTCAGGAAATTTTGCACCATAAGGCATTAAGTATTTACCCAAAGACAGTAATTAATCACGAAATGTTTATTCCTGAGATTCACAGAGTGGGCTTTGCTATATATATTTAGACTCACTTTGGGAAATGGTGATTTTATTCTTTCAACAAACTAGTTAATGTAAGAGAAAATCATCTCAGAAGATTTTTCTACATTTCTTAAAAGTATTGTACATATCAAGATCTTTTGATAGCGCTCCATATTGTCCTTGATAAGTAACTCCTATATTAAATCTTACAGAATTGTGATCCTCAGAATATAAGAGGCCTTGGATATTGTCTGACTAGTCTGTTTAACTTCTCAGCTTTATAAAGTTCTCTTAACCTTTAAAAGAAAAATCTAAAGTATATGACACATAAATGCCGGGTTATAAACCTTTTCTTGTCTGTTCGAGTGATATCTAGCTTTTGTCTTTGGTGGTTTTTTTTTTTTTTTTTTTTAAAGAAAACCACTTTAATAAATACAAAATATTACCACCAGGTATACAAATAGTAGGTAACAATAGGCATGGCTTTTCTCCTCACTGTGCCTTGATTCTTCATTGACAGCTTCTCTCTTTTCTAAGTGAGATGTTTCATTTCCTCTTGAAAATAGAAATCCAGTTTCTGCCTACTCAAGAAACAGTCAATCTTTGTTAGGACCTATCTCCAGAAAGTGACATAGCTTAGTAGTTGATCCAGGCCAAAGACCCAGCTGGGTTGAGTGGTCACTAGGCCTATACTGCTGCTGCTGCTAAGTCGCTTCAGTCGTGTCCGAATCTGTGCAACCCCATAGACGGCAGCCCACCAGGCTCCCCCATCCCTGGGATTCTCCAGGCAAGAACACTGGAGTGGGTCTAGGCCTATGACTCTCC
This sequence comes from Bos indicus x Bos taurus, assembly GCF_003369695.1. Taxonomy (NCBI): domain Eukaryota; kingdom Metazoa; phylum Chordata; class Mammalia; order Artiodactyla; family Bovidae; genus Bos; species Bos indicus x Bos taurus. The sequence goes on from NC_040079.1 coordinate 86,433,486, forward strand.
TCTTATCCTGGTCTGCATATAACAGGCTCTCCTTACCTGATACGGTAGCACTGTTGCTATATCTTCCTCACTTATACCATAGCTCTCTCTAGCCCACAGCCAAGTCTTTTAAAAACAGCTTTGTTCCTGCAGAATTTTCTAGATTAGATATGTCCTTAATTACTGATAGCTGCATAAATACACTGAAAGCCACTGAATTGTATACTTTAAAGGGTGAATTTTATGATGTGACTTGTATCTTAATAAAGTTTATTTAACTATATTTCTCAATACAGGCTATTTTATTGCAATAATAATAAAATTAGTACCATATGGTTCTTTGAAAAGAAGATACCGTTAGGAGGGTAGGTATCAGCTCTAAATACCTACCCTCCTAAATGTAAAAAGTTGTCAGTAAACAACACGCAGACTACAATTTTGCAATAACATTTTTTGAATTAGCCTGTTAATCTTTTAGATTGATCAACAGGTTACATTACAGATGACCATGTATTAATATTTGGGCAGCAAACTACCTGTGAGAACATGAATAATCATGACACTCGATCCCAGCGTTTCCATTATTTAGTGGCAGCAGTAGTTTAGTCGCTAAGTCACGTCCAGCTCTTGCAACTGCATGGGCTACACCCCTCCAGGTTCCTGTGTCAGTGGGATTCTCCAGGCAAGAATACTGCAGTGGGTTGCCATTTCCTTCTCCATGTTTTATACATATAAATATTCAAATGGCTTTTTTTCTTGTTGAAGATAATTTTGTTTTCATGCTGTCTTTAAAGCAAGAAAATGTTTGTCTTTCTATGAATTCAGTGTAGTTTTATTATATCTAAAACAAATGAATTTCATGTTACTAGAAATTCATTTGTTTTAGATACAGCAGAGTTTTATAATGCTTAGCATTACAAAGATGAATCAGGTTGGGTGTTAAATCAAGCTGCCACTTTTTTTTTTTTTTTTTTTTTGCCTTTTGAAGATTCTACAGAATGAGCAACTAGATGAAATATCTCCCTTGGGTAATGAGGAGGTTTCAGCAGTTAGCCAAGCATGGTTTACAACTAAAGAAGATAAGGATTCTCTAACTAACAAAGGTAAGATATACTGAATTTCAGTGGCCAGTGGCAAAAGTGAGTGTCAAAAAAAGCTTGTAGTCATAAGGATCCTAATTTGGGCCTTCATAATTATGGTTGAATAGTTACAGTAATTTGAACCTAATTGAATTAAATTTGGCTCTGAATAGGACTGGGGAACCAATATTCATTTTACAATAATTGATCACTTGTCCCATATGAAGTAGGTTATAAACAAATGCACAGTGTTACTGTTTAAGTCAATACAGTTATTGCTTATGGGAGAAGGAAGTCAAACCTTTTCAAAGTTCTACTACTAACTTTGACCTGATAAGTTGTTTAGAGGTTTAAAGTAAGTGTTTATAGTGCTACCGCACTTGTAAGGATTACTAGGAAGCTACTTCAAGAAAGTGGGGGTTGTGTATATGCCACTCTGAAGTAAGGAAAGGAAACAAAAAATAAGTAAATAGATTGTTTTCAACCCCGGTACAGTAACTACTCATTAAGAATGAATTACTCACTCGGTATTCCAATGTTATGTTTACCTTGTCCTAGAATCTTTTATATGTATTTTTTTTCCCATAAAACTTATTTTTCACTGCAGAAATTTTTCAGAAAGTTTTTTTTTTTTTTTAATTTTTTAATTTTTTTTTTTTTTTTAAATTTCAGGTATACACGTGCTCCCCATCCTGAACCCTCCTCCCTCCCCGCTCCCCATACCATCCCCCTGGGCCGTCCAGGCGCACCAGCCCCAAGCATCCAGCATCGTGCACTGAACCTGGACTGGCATCTCGTTTCATACATGACATTTCACATGTTTCAATGCCATTCTCCCAAATCTTCCCACCCTCTCCCTCTCCCACAGAGTCCATACACTCTATACATCAGTGTCTCTTTTGCTGTCTCGTATACAGGGTTATCGTTACCATCTTTCTAAATTTCATATATATGCGTTAGTATACTGTATTTATGTTTTTCCTTCTGGCTTACTTCACTCTGTATAATAGGCTCCAGTTTCATCCACCTCATTAGAACTGATTCAAATGTATTCTTTTTAATGGCTGAGTGATACTCCACTGTGTATATGTACCACAGTTTGCTTATCCATTCATCTGCTGATGGACATCTAGGTTGCTTCCATGTCCTGGCTATTATAAACAGTGCTGCGATGAACATTGGGGTACACGTGTCTCTTTCCCTTCTGGTTTCCTCAGTGTGTATGCCCAGCAGTGGGATTGCTGGATCATAAGGCAGTTCTATTTCCAGTTTTTTAAGGAATCTCCACACTGTTCTCCATAGTGGCTGTACTAGTTTGCATTCCCACCAACAGTGTAAGAGGGTTCCCTTTTCTCCACACCCTCTCCAGCATTTATTATTTGTAGACTTTTGGATTGTGTGATTTGGCTTTCACACTTTCTGTAAGTCCTATCCTGCTGAAAGGGTAAGAGATGTAATTAAGACAAAGTATTTTTTATGACTCTTTTACTTACTACCCATGTTTACTAGGGTCATTTGTATTCTTTCTTAAAAACCAGGGGTCACAGAAGCAACTTTACATAGGGATTTTTCAGATTTCAGATGAATAAGACATTAAATTAGCTATATTCTTTTCTTCTCAAGAATAACATTATCAATAGCATTACTTGTTTTCTTTTAAAGGACATAAATGGAAGCAGGGGATGTGGTCCAAGGAAGAAATTGATATTTTGATGAACAATATTGAACGCTATTTGAAGGTATCTTATGGCATATTTTTTGTTTCACGAATTTTTTGATTGCCAGTTGCAAAAATACCAAAGTAGCACATTTCAGTAATTATGTAATGGAGAATTGGCTAACATGTTGTATCTTAATAATTTCAGTTGTATTATAGTATATTTATACATTTTGAATTCTCAGTTTAAAATAGCTTTATTGCTTTAGGTAACACCCCAAAGTTAAGACAGAATTTTAATAGCCTCTCAGAATCTTAAAGCTCTATCTTTTCAAGCAGCCTATAAATTAGAGTTTAAGTTTATGCTGTGTAAAGCCTAAGAGATGCGTTTTCTTTGAATTTATGACATTGCACTAGTCCTTTCCCTTAAAAAATATTAGTTAATTTTCATATTCAGTCTTATATCCTGTTTCATATTCAGGCTTAGTCATCCTCTTCATTAAAAGACTGATGAAAACAACTTTTAAAGCACTAGAGATAGAAATTGCCTTAATATATAGTGTTGGCCTTTCAAATGCCAACAGTCCATGTGGTAATTCTGAAAACATGTGAAGAATGATACAAGGCTTTGTTTGTACCATGTGAGGGATAACATATTGTGAATTATGCATGAGAACAGAGAAGGAGAAGCTTATTCTCAGGGTTAGGACAGGTACAGAAAATATTTACAAGAGTAAGGATTTGAGCTGAGTTTCAAAGAAAGGGGTAAGACTTAGGAGTAGAGTAGGGCAGAGTACATCATGAGAAATGCTGGGCTGGAGGAAGCACAAGCTGGAATCAGGACTGCCGGGAGAAATATCAATAACCTCAGATATACAGATGACACCACCCTTAGAGCAGAAAGTGAAGAAAAGTGAAAAAGTGATGAAAGTGAAAGAGGAAAGTGAAAAAGTTGGCTTAAAGCTCAACATTCAGAAAACAAGATCATGGCATCTGGTCCCATCACTTCATGGCAAATAGATGGGGCAACAGTGTCAGACTTTATTTTGGGGGCTCCAGAATCACTGCAGATGGTGACTGCAGCCATGAAATTAAAAGACGCTTGCTCCTTGGAAGGAAAGTTATGGCCAACCTAGACAGCATATTAAAAAGCAGAGACATTATTTTGCCAACAAAGGTCCATCTTAGTCAAGGCTGTGGTTTTTCCAGTAGTCATGTATGGATGTGAGAGTTGAACTAAAAAGAAAGCTGAGTGCTGAAGAATTGATACTTTTCAACTGTGGTGTTAGAGAAGACTTTTGAGAGTCCCTTGGACTGCAAGAAGATCCAACCAGTCCATCCTAAAGGAGATCAGTCCTAAGTATTCATTGGAAGGACTGATGTTGAAGGTGAAACTCCAATACTTTGGCCACCTGATGCAAAGAGCTGATTCATTGGAAAAGACCCTGATGCTGGGAGGGATTGAGGGCAGGAGAAGGGGACGACAGAGGATGAGATGGCTGGATGGTATCACCAACTCAATGGACGTGAGTTTGAGTACAAACTCCAGGAGTTGGTGATAGACAGGGAGGTCTGGCGTGCTGCAGTCCATGGGGTCGCAAAGAGTCGGACACGACTGTGGGACTGAACTGAACTGAGGGCTGGAGGGAACATTATGAGTTAATGATGTGTGTTGAGGATTTAGAGTTCAAACCCAGAGTACATTAACATAACCCCTTTAACCTGAACCGAAGACAATTGGCTGCTAGAACTTGAGCTTTGAAGTTTAATTATTCTCCTATTATTTGATAGTTTATGTGTAATTTTTCACTATTTTAAATACATTGCTGCCTAGTACATCCACATTCTTAAGCTTAATTTTAAGCTACACTCCTTCCAAACTACACTTTATAAATTATAAAGAGAGAAAGGAAGATCCTTCCCACCAAGCTAATTAATTGTTTTAAGAGAAACAGAACTTCAGTGACTATTGAAGTATATCCAAAAGTGTATTAAAAGTTGTCCACTGATCACACACACTTTAGTTAAAATTGGGGAAATGCTACAGGTTTAGTAACCAGTTGGTAAAAAAAAAAAAAACCACTGAATTTGGGAAATAAAGAAGCTGATTTCTTATGTAAGAAATCAGAGTAGATGATTTCCAAGGACTCTTCCAACTTGATGGTTAAAGGGCAGCTTTATGATTAAGACCTTTTAGATGACCGTTTCATTTGACCAGGTTGTGAGTAGTAAAAACTTTAAACTACAGTAGTTGAAATAGAATTGGCAAAGAAAAGACAGATAAGCAAGTAGTCTTCTGAGGAAGCCTGGTGACTGAATATTGGCTAAGAAAGCAAGTGAGGAGATGGAATAATTTAAGAGTTTTTTTTATTTTAATTGAGGATGTTTATGAGGAGGATGATAGAATTTTCAGAAGTAAGAAATGTCTAAAAAAGATACACTGATCTTAGGAAGAGATAATTTGTTTGATTTTGATTTTTGACTATGATTTTTATGTGGTGCTCTTGCAAGAACATTATGGAGCTGTTTTTAAAGCAATTAATTAGATGTCATATATCTATATTTTGGGTAAAAAGATAAGATACTGTCACAAGGAACTGAGAAAAAGAAAAGTCTTTTCATCTCTCTGTATTATCATCCTGCATCACAGTGCCTTACATCTAGGTACTTGTAAATATTTAGGTTTACTTGTTTCCAGACTTGAAATTGAATAAAATAATTTTGAAAAAGATTCTAAAATTTAGAAACTTTTTACTGTAAAGTTTAATACAGTCAAAAGAGTATACATAATGCATTTCAGTGTTATTTTACCTGTTTTAAAATTTACATCAGTAGGTTTATTCTCTGGGTATTCTGTAACTGGCTTCTTTTGTTCAGTATTGTGATTTTTGAGATTCGTCCCCTATTGGGTTTTTTTTTTAATTGAAACCTGTGTTTCATCATGTGAATATATAAGTTATCCATTCCACAGTTAATGGTCATTTGGGTTCTTTTTAGTTTTTTTCTGTTAATTTGTTTAATAGGGTGGGTGTAAAAGGTATTTATTATGGGTTTAAATTGTGTTTATCTGATTATGTATTGTTATATGCTTGTTGGCCATTTGTGTTTCCTCTGAAATTCCTATTTGTGTCTTTTATCAGTTTTTTCTATGGGGTTGTTCATCTTTATAATTTTCTTGATGTCTTATCATATGCTGGATACTAATGTTTTTTTGGTTGTGTTACAGATATCTTGTCCCAAGTTAGTGACCTGTCTTTTCATTCTCTCTAGGTATCATTTGATGAAAAAATATTCATTTCAGTGTCAAAATTATCATCTTTTTACTTTTGTGTTTTTGTGTGCTTTTTAAAGAAATCCTCCTCTGTTTCAGGGGCATAAAGATATTCTCATATAGTTTTGCCTTTCATGTTGTTTTTTTTACTGTGGTTATGAGATAGAGTTTCAGTGTTACTGCGTTGTGGTTGTTTTTGCTTTCTTTGTGTATAGATGACACTTGTTCCAGCATTATTAGGGAATGTCTGTCCTTTCCCAGTCTACAGTACCCATTCTGTCTTAACTCAAACTTACAAAGATGTGTTTCTAGCTTTTCTAATTTGTTCCTAGGTTCTGTTTGATACCTAGACCAGTACAGCACTGTCTCAGAAGCCTTAGTATCTATCTGATGAGGCAGGTCTCTTCGTCAGTGTCTTGGCTGTTCTTGGCCATTTGCTCTCCCATTATAAATTTAGATTCAGCTTGCAAAGAATGAAAAACTGTTGTAATTTTTATTGGGATTACATTGAATCTGAATCAGTTTAATAGGAATTAACACTTTTTTTTAATATTCTGACTTCATATTGAAGAACATTTTATAGCTCTCTCTATTAGTTGGGCTTCCCTGATAGCTCAGTTGGTAAAGAATCCACCGGCAATGCAGGAGACCCCAGTTTGATTCCTGGGTCGGGAAGATCCACTGGAGAAGGGATAGGCTCTTCAGCTGGTAGAGAATCTGCTTGCAGTACAGGAGACCTGGGTTCGATCCCTGAGTTGGGAAGATCCCTTTTAGAAGAGAAAGGCTACTATGCACTCCAATATTCTGGCCTGGAGAATTCAGTCCATGGGGTCAAAAAGAGTCAGATACAACATTGAATCTGAATCAGTTTGAAAGGAAGTAACATCTTTTTAATATTCTGCCTGTCTACTGAAGAGCATTTTATAGCTCTTTGTTTTAGTTAGTTCCTCTTTAATTTCACTTAATAGTTTTATGTTTCCTTCATAAAGGAATTGCATAATTTACTAAGATTTAGTCCTAATTTTGATGCTATTATTAGTGAACAGTTTTAAAGATTTTTATCAGCTTTGTCTAGAAATACAAATGACTTTGTTAATTTTGTAACCAGCATTCTTGCAAGTATTCTTAAATAATTTTTTCATGGATTTTTGGGTTTATACGTGTATAACATCTGTAAATGATTCTTTTCTAATCTTTATGCTTTTTGTAAAAGTGGGGTGTAGTTGGTGTACAATATTATATAAGTTTCAGGTATACATAGCGATTTATAATATTTAAGGGTTATACTCCATTTGTGATTATTACAGTCTTTATGCTTTTTGAATGTTGGATTTTATGATTGCTCTTTCCATACGTGTTGAGATTTTACTTCTTTCCCTGTAAGTCTACTTGTGTAATTAATTACTACTTTTTGTGACATTAATACAAACTCATTCCTAGAGTAAGCTTACTTTTTGCATTGAGTATTAACCTTTTTATATATTACTGGGTTCAGTGTGCTAAAAGATTTTGAGGATTCAGGTGATATATTTTGATGATTGAACTTGGCCTGAAAAATCTTTTCTGAAATTCTCCCTGTCTGGTTTTGCTTTTAAGATTATGCCAGTCTAATAAAATGAGTCTAATAAAAACTATCCTTTTTATATATAGGATAGTTTAAAATCAGAATTATGTTTCTCCTAATTGTATAGTAGGATTTACTTGTGAAGTCATCTTGGCCTACTGTTTTCATTGTGGGAAAATTATTAATAACTGGTTAAATTTTCTTCATGGTCTGTGCTTATTAGATTTTCTTTCTCTTCCTGAGTCAGTTGGTAAGTTGACTTTTTCTAGAAATTTATAAATTTTATGTAAGTTTTCAGATTTATTGCCATAAAATTTTCATGAGGTTCAATCTCTAGGCTCTAGGCTCTTTTTTTTAAGGTTTGTTGTTAAGTTTATCTTTTTTTGTCTTTTATTTAGTCTTGTGCATCTTTTCAAAGAAACAGTTTTTAGCATTGCTTATCTTTTCTATTTTTGATTATATTAATTTTGTTCTTAAGACTTCTTCCTTTTCTACTTTATTTAGATATAATTTTTTATAATTTTAAAAGTGGTTTGCAGGACTTTATTGAATTATATACAACTTATTTTTGGAGTATTTAAGTATCATTTCTTATTTGACTTAATAAATTAGCAGTGTTATTTTTCTGAATGCCATTGGTTTTAATATTAAAAAATCTTTTAAAAAGTATAGTATATCCATATGTATTCTATCAGAAATCCCTAAATCAAAGAAATGTACCCACTTAGGCACGCGGAATAAAAGATGCTACAGAAATCATCTTTGAGATGTCAAAAGACGAAAGAAAAGATTTCTACAGGACTATAGCATGGGGTCTGAACCGGCCTTTGTTTGCAGTTTATAGAAGAGTGCTTCGCATGTACGATGACAGAAACCATGTGGGAAAGTATGAAAACTTGTAATACTGCATGTTTTCATGTAACTTAGATGGGAAATATTTAAGGAACTATCATTTTTTAACTAAAATTATGATCAAAGCCTAATTGGAGACAGTTACAAATTACTATTGAGCGATGGGTTAGTATTTTTATTCTTCAAGTGCATGTTGTAAATATGGTGAAATCTCATTACAATAAGAATGTAATTTCTCTTGTAGAAATTAGAATCTGAAATACCTTATATAGGTTTGATTTGAGACTTAGCTCAGTTAATATTAAGACATCAAAATCTGCTTTTGAGTAAAGTAGTATTAAAGAAAGTAGTATAAAAGTAGTTAAAGATTTAGGAGATGTAAAACTCAAATTCATTGGTAATGTTTTTCCTATTCATGTTTATAGTATAACATTTCCTAGGGCAGTCAGTGATCTTTTTTTTTTTTTTTTTTAAATAAAAGCAGAACAGAAAATAACTAAATTTCTGGATATAATGCATGGATTTCTGTCATAGATAATATCCAGAGGAAGCCTTCATATCTTCAATGCAATGATAATAATGGTGTTATTGACATATTTTAAATTTCTCATTGGGAATTTTAGATGGTAGTAGTGTGGCGTATTAGATACTGCTTTTAAAAAGAACATTGCATTGGTTATGTTGAGTACTTCCTACTAAAAAAAAGTCTTGACTTTGGAGCAAGAATATATCAGTTGTCCATGCGTGGGTAGAGAAAGAGAACTTGAATTTTTCAGTGACTTGTAAGAGTTGACCATAGATTTTCTTTTTAGCTCCAGTTTACCATGTCGTCATCTTTCAGAATAGCCATGGTATTAGAGTATCTGAATCTAACTGGAAATAACACAAGTGTTAGGCAGCATAGGAGAAAATACGTTTTAAATGTTAAATTTTCCTAGAGAAAATTGTTACAGTGCTAACTTTTATTAATAGCTTAAAATATTTGTGTGTGTGTGTTTTTTTTTTAAGGAAAAAAAAGCATGAGTTTGTATTAATCTACTTAGAAATTGATTACTTTAAAAATATTATGAATATGCCAAGTGATTAACATTTGGCTCCCTAAGTGAAATTCTGATTTATATTAAGGCTTTTAGCATTCTTTAATTGATCTTTTAAAAATTTCTTTAAATTTCTAGATATACCCCTGAAGAAATTGAAAAGCTCAAGGAGTAAGTTTGACTTTTTTTTTCCCATTAATTCTTATAGTTGAGTTTTAATTTTCTTTTTTAAATATTTTGTGTTTTCTAAAATTTTACTTTGAAAATGTCAAGAGATTATTGATAGACTGGTATAACTTAATCCTGCTATTAAGCAAAGTTGACCATATAAAGACCTTGTCAAATCCATAGAGTAGCCATGTCCATAAATTCAGTCTTCTCTTGTTCTCCTTAGACCACTGATTGTGTCCTTAGACCACTAAGGGGTTACAAAAGAGATTAGATGGCCATTCTTGGTAACCTGAAGACTAAATCTGGGGAACTTACATAACCAGGACCAACACCAAGGTTGTGCTAATGGCTTAGTTTAGAATGATTTAGAGTTGGCAGATCTTTCACCGACTATCTGGACTGACTACTTTATACAGTCTTATTTTGTAGGACACATAATTTGGGGACCATAAGTATGGGTTAACTGATTGTGTTGATCATGAAAGGAAAAAAAAAAGGCTGATCCAATTTGTGATAATAAGAACTTGTGAAATTTTTTAGGTGTCTGAGAAGAGCTTGTTAGGAGTACTCAAAAGGGAAAAATCTGGGGATTGCCTGGGATATTGTGTCAGTAACCTGAGGGGAAATTTGGTCTTTTTTGAACACATATCCAAGTTACTTATTTCTTCTCTGACCCAGGAAAAAGGCAATTGCTGCCTGTTTTTTTTCACCCACAGACAACTGTGGACCCCAAAAAAGGCCACACTTTCAAACTTTGGCTCTCAAAGTATTGCTGCCCACCACTTCCAAACCAGTCAAATGGGAAGAAGAAGAATGAAGAATAAATGATGAAATTAAAAGGGAGAAAACAGTTGAACCAAATGCTGATTGGCAGACTCTTGTTTTAGGCTCCGGATAAAGCATGGCAATGACTGGGCAACAATAGGGGCGGCGCTAGGAAGGAGTGCCTCTTCCGTCAAAGATCGGTGCCGACTGATGAAGGACACTTGCAACACAGGTACTGTGAGCGCCGCTGTTCTTTGTCACCATTCAGCCCTCCTGCCCCTTCACATACTTCCTTCTCTTCTGTTGTGGAAAGAGCTTTACTACTCATTAAAGTTTAGATTTTTTCTTCTAGTGCCCTTTCTTTTCAACTAGACCCAACTAATCCTTTATTTTTGAGCTTTGTGTAGTAAGGTGATATTTTCATAGGGACACATCTCAGCTTCCAAGGTTTTATTTAGGTCTCGCATGTTTCCGTTTTGTAGCAATTCAAAACTGCTGCAGGTAGGAAAGTATTTTTGTCCTATACAGGTACTTTTAAAGCATATGTGCAGGAAGTAATTTTAAGTCCATCTGACTCTTGAACTGATGTTGGCAACAGCTTATCAACTCATATTTATGAAAACCTTTAGTTCAGGCATGTCCCAACTTAGGAAGAAGCTGTGTTCTGAAGGCTGTACATATTTTGCCTATTTCAAACTTGAAGAACTTTTTACATAGAAAAAAATTGTGATTGGTGTTTCAGTCCCCAGGCCAGACCACAGATACCCAGTTCATGTATACAAATTACTGATTGATGATACTGTTAAACTTAACCTTTGTGACCAACAGTAGTATTTAGGCTCTACTACCAACTCTCACTTACCTCTCTGAACCTGTTTCCTCTGTAAAATGATGAGGGTAGAATAAATGATCTCATAGTTCCCTTTTTAGCCCTCAAATTATCTGAAGGATCCGCAGCCTGTGCTCAGTCTTTCAATTAGAAATAAGTTCAATTAGTTCTCAAGCTAGGCTTGGGCTTCCAGGGAATATATTTTTGACCTCGCCCCCTAAAGTGGAATCAGGAATGTTTCCTGCTTAACCACTCCACCAGCACTATTACCTCTAAGGCAGTGAAAACATAAATTTCACCAGCTCTTATTGTGTAGTGAATGAAGCAGAAATGGGAGCTTTAGGTTTACAGTGGGACCCCAGAGGTTCATGTAAGACGTTGAGCATAGAAGCCTTTTTATGAGCATAATGGAAAAACATTATGGCATTCCCTGATTGCCAGCCTGAAGGAATGCTCTGCCTGTTACCTTTCCTTGTTGCTATTTATTGTTTTGGATCAGGAATTTTGTCTTTTGACCACACCATGAGACAACAGTCTGAGTTTCCCCTTACTTTTTTGCCATGCTAAAATAGGAGAGCAGGAACTTTGTCTTGAATCTCTGATATCCAGTAATGTGCTTAGCAGTTGAATGAATGAATCCCGGAAAGGCAAGCACATAGCCTTTTTGAAATTTGCAGCTACTAGTAGTAAGAAAATAGAAACAGAGTGGAAGACATTTTTTAAAGGTTTGCTCTCTCTTTTTTTTTTTTGCCCTGTTTTTCTGCTTAAGTTTTTTTTTCTAAAAAGAAAAAGACCAAAGAGAACATGTGATATTGTTAGTGGGTTTATGGATTCAAAAAAACTGAAATAGAAATAATATGTGTGAATACCAGTCTCAGACTTCTATTTTATCACAGCAGCTTGGAGTTGGGAAAGGAAATGGTATAAATCAAGTTTTTGTTTTTATTGAAATGGATGGGAAGCTATAGGTGGTGTTCTACTTGTCCATCCTCATTCATTCCTGTAAGTAAAGGTCTCTGTTGAGCTTACTACTTCACTTCTGCACAGCAGGGAATCTTTGGTGGGACTAAGAAAAAAGTATGAGGTTCTGTGTCCATCAGGCCATCAATGGAACACTTCCCAATTAGGACTCAGTATAACTTGAGAGAATATAATTCTTTCTAGCTATGTTTTAGATAGTTTTTCTTTCCTTAAAGAGTCAGTTGGTGCTTTCTGTTAGGATTCTATATTTCCATTTGTAGTACTGAGAACCTTTGTTGTTTAGTCGCCAAGCCGTATCCAACTCTTTGTGACCCCATGAACTGTAGCCTGCCAGTCTCCTCTGTCCCTGGGATTTCCCAGCCAAGAATACTGGAGTGGGTTGCCATTTTCTACTCTAGGGGATCTTTCCGACCCAGGGATCAACCCCGCATCTCCTGTGTTGCAGGCAGACTCTTTACCGCTGAGCCACCTGGAAGCCCACTAAGGACCTTACTGGGCTAGTAACTGTATTAGTAGTTACGTACAGGTTTTCCATATGTCATTCAGAAATAATTCTGACAACTACTGCATACTTCCGATCAGTCCTTTGAAATACAGTGCTGAGTCTGATTTGCAAAATAAGAAAAAGGTAGCAGTGGTCATCTGGATGCTCTCCTTCTTTCAGGGAAGTGGACAGAAGAAGAAGAAAAGAGACTTGCAGAGGTGGTGCATGAATTGACAAGCACTGAGCCAGGTGACATAGTCACACAGGGTGTGTCTTGGGCAGCTGTGGCAGAACGAGTGGGTACTCGCTCAGAAAAGCAGTGTCGTTCTAAATGGCTCAACTACCTGAACTGGAAGCAGAGCGGAGGTACTGAGTGGACCAAGGAAGATGAAATCAATCTCATCCTCAGGTTTGTGTCCTAAATCTTCTCATGACAAAAGCTGCAGAACTGCTGTGGCTGTCTAGATTAACTGTCCTCTTTTGGTTTCCATAGATGCCTGATGTCGGGAAAGCATCTTTTCCACAGAGAGCCACTGTTTAAAATCCTAACTATTTCATATCGAGCTCTTCTTTGGTTTGTGTTTGTTCCTCTTTTAGTGGATTTAGTGCTCGTGCACAGTACCAGATTGAAGGCGTGGAGACTGAAGTCCTCTCTCTATCCACAGATCAGGTGTGGCACAGGCCGCGGCAGTGCAGCTTCCCACTGTGCCCCGCCCCGTGCCTCAGTCCTGGCTGAGAGGGGCCATGTTGAGGGTAAGAGGGCTGTCAGTCTCCATGCCCTTCAATCTTTGGCTACTGTGCGAATAAGATAACCCACGTTAGTTATCTCCCACCTTCAAATTGGACCAAATTAGATGCTTCCATTTCATACATATCCAAAGATGGCTTTTAGGTAATAATCCTAAGCTTATTGTTTTAAATTAGTTGGTTTAAGACTCAGTGGCCAAAAATACCAGCTAGAATTTTTGTGGCTACTCCCAACTGAAAATCAAAATCCTGACAGTTAACTAGAAAACATATAGACCATTAAAACCCCAAATTTAGCTGTACTATTTTGTGTTAATTGTGGGGTTTGGGGTTGCTGCTCAAGCACTGTTTTAACTTTTTATCATTTTCTTTTGAGTTTTATTTTTAATATAGCTTTTCCCCAGCTAGTCATCTTTATAAATAGTTCTTTTCTGAAAGTGAAAGTTGCTCAGTCGTGTCCAACTCTTTGTGACCCCATAGAATTTTGCAGGCCAGAATACTGGAGTGGGTAGCCGTTCCCTTCGGGATCTTCCCAATCCAGGGATCAAACACAGGTCTCCCACATTGCAGGATGATTTTTTACTTCAGCCTAAGCCATCAGGGAAACCCAAGCCACCTGGAATGTGTAGCCTATCCCTTCTCCAGCAGATCTTCCCGACCCAGGAATTAAACCAGGTTCTCCTGCATTGCAGGCAGATTCTTTACCAGTTTAGCTATGAGAGAAGCCCCATTCTTTTCTAAGTAATTTTATTTTACAAGTGGAAGAGCTCAGATCTAGAAAATAGCATTATATAACACACTACAAAACATTATAGAACACTATACAACTAAACCTGTCCTTATTCTGTTCTAACCTTTAGCTCTTCCCTTTCCTTCACAGTTCTGGTTCTGACCATAGTTATGGTTCAGCACATTGGTAGTACCATTAACGAAAGGCTATCACTGTGCTACGTCTTAGCTCTTAGCTCAGGAAGCAGGCCTGCACACCCGCAGTCCATCCTTTCCCGTACCTAGCATCTCAGTGACACACCCTGCCATTCCCTTTATTGCTGATGCCATCACCTGTAGTCAGAGGAGGATCCTTGTGGAGAAACAAACATCTAACAGATGCTTATTTTGTAACCTTATTTTGTAGGATAGCAGAGCTTGATGTAGCTGATGAAAATGACATAAACTGGGATCTGTTAGCTGAGGGATGGAGCAGTGTCCGTTCACCACAGTGGCTTCGAAGTAAATGGTGGACCATCAAAAGGCAAATCGCAAACCATAAGGATGTTTCATTCCCTGGTAATGTATTATTTGCTCCTTAAGTCCTTACCTTATCTTAAGTACTCAAGGAATTAGCAGTTAGAAGTTCTTTGCCTCGGCTGAAGAGAGATGAATCATGGTAGATTTTACTTCAACCTCTGTCCTGTTTCTTTGGGTAACAAACTTTCCTTGAGCAGAGTTAATATGATTTGTAATTCTCAAAGCACCAAGGGTGGAATTACACATATTTATACACATTCTTCTCACATAAACTGTGAAGAGGAAATAAATTTCACATGTGTTTTCACTGCATACAAAGATGTAAGAAATTACGTTTAAATCAACTTTTATGAACTGAGTAATTTCTAATTACTTAACTGCATTATTTAGAGAAATTCTATGGAGATTTATTTTGTAGAACAAAGGCTGGTAAGTTTCTAATTTCATTTATTGTATAAATCCAGAGATCTTAGGTTTGCTTAAAGGTGAAGTATAGCTTACTTTTCCATTTCACTGTCTATTCTGTACTTAGACACTGAACCAGGTAGTACTGTCTTCAATTTAGGTAATCAAATTCACTCTCACTGATATAGTGCTCCAGCTTCATTTTTGCAAAGGAAAATTAAATGCTGAGGAATTTGGCTTGATGAAAATGTGGTTTTTTTCCCCTAAATACCCAGTTACAAATTTATTTTGCATTTTAAAAAGTTAGTATAACCAGGAGAGTGAAGGAATACTAATGTAACAGGAACCCAGCATCACCTGGGATGACTGATGTAGTTTATCGTGATTAGTAGAGGAGCTGGCTTTACAGGAGCTCAGGTTGTTTGCATACTGCTGTTGGGAAAAGCTCAGCTGCCACTCTGGGGTTGTAAGTTAGATGACAGCCTGCAGTGGCTAAAGCAGTCAAGTGCCATTTGAGTCAGGGCAGGGGGTGGGTACACGATTCATTACTGAATAAAAATAAGCTAGTTAGTTTTCTTCCCAAATAAGAATTTTATCAAGAAGGCCTAAGACATAGAAAATATTGTATTTCCATGTTCCTTACAATGGCTATTAATGTGGCTTTGATGGCAGAACAATATTCGGTTGTGAATTTTTTTAAAAATCTGTTTTGATAACGTTTCCAAAAATTTCCAGACAGGTTGTGGTTTTTAAATATTTTTATTATTATTTTGGTAGGATGTCATCCTATATACAATTATTTATTCCAAATACTTTCCCTCCTTACCCCCCACCTCCCTTGCTGCTTAGATGGTGGTCTGTCGGAGAATCAATGTTCTTTTTGTCTACCCATCTCCCTTCAGTCTTGATAAAAGGTCTTAAACAGTTACATGAAAATCAAAAAAACAACCCAACGCTTTTGGAGAATAAATCAGGACCTGGAGTTCCAAACAGTAATTCCAATTCCAGTGTACAGCATGTTCAGATCAGAGTTGCCCGCTTGGAAGACAATGGTGCCATCTCTCCAAGCCCCATGACAGCCCTACAGATTCCCGTCCAGATCACCCACGTCTGTAAGTAACCTCAGGACTCCTTGCTATTTGACCTGTGCGATTTAGTGAATGGCTCTGACACCTTTCAGTCTTCTAGAATTTTGACAGAAATTTATCCAAGTTGACGAATTAAAGGAGATCTATGGCATTTTATGTTTATTAGCTTGATAAATATTTGCAAAGGATGAATGTGTAACACGAAAGACTGATAACCAACAGCCCAGCCATTATAAACCATTTTAAATCATCTTACTTTCTAGATGTTATAAAGAATTAATGGTTAATAGAAAACTACTTAAAATACTGTCAGGAAAGTAGTGCTCAAAATTCTCCAAGCCAGGCTTCAGCAATACGTGAACTGTGAACTTCCAAATGTTCAAGCTGGTTTTAGAAAAGGCAGAGGAACCAGAGATCAAATTGCCAACATTCTCCGCTGGATCATGGAAAAAGCAAGAGAGTTCCAGAAAAACATCTATTCCTGCTTTATTGACTATGCCAAAGCCTTTGTGTGGATCACAATAAACTCTGGAAAATTCTTCAAGAGATGGGAATACCAGACCACCTGACCTGCCTCTTGAGAAACCTGTATGCAGGTCAAGAAGCAACAGTTAGAACTGGACATGGGCTGGGCACGCAGTGGACGGTCTGAAACATAGAGCACAGCTTTCGCTGGGGCTTCACGGCTCCGGAGCCCAGCATGGCTTCCTCACGATCCTCCTCCACGGCAACCAAAACTAAGGCACCAGATGACTTAGTGGCTCCTCCATTGGAGAAGGAAATGGCAACCCACTCCAGTGTTCTTGCCTGGAGAATCCCAGGGATGGGGGAGCCTGGTGGGTGCTGTCTATGGGGTCTCGCAGAGTCAGACACGACTGAAGTGACTTAGCAGTAGCAGTTGTGAAGAAACCACACATCTATTATGGAAGTTTGGAAGAGAAGGAGAGGGAGCATCTGGCCAAAGGAGAATCTGGGCTTTTGGGAAAAGAAGGACTCAAAGCAGGAAACATTAACATAACCTCTGGAGAAGTGTTTGAAATTGAAGAGCACATCAGTGAGAGACAGGCTGAAGTGTTAGCAGAGTTTGAGAGAAGGAAGCGATCCCGGCAAATCAACATTTCCACAGATGACTCAGAGGTCAAGGCTTGCCTTAGAGCTTTGGGGGAACCCATCACACTTTTTGGAGAAGGTCCTGCTGAACGAAGAGAAAGGTTAAGACGTATCCTCTCAGTGGTCGGTACCAATGCCTTAAAAAAGACCAAAAAAGATTATGAAAAATCAAAGAAGTTCAAAGAAGAGTATCAGCAGACCTGGTACCATGAAGGACCAAACAGCCTGAAGGTTGCTAGACTGCAGATTGCTAATTATTCACTGCCCAGGGCAATGAAATACTTAGAAGAGGCCCATCTTCATAAAGAGGTTCCTGAGACAACTAGAACCTCCCAGATGCAAGAGCTGCACAAATCTCTCTGATCTTTGAATAATTTCTGTGGTCAGATTGGGGATGATTGGCCTATCTCCTACTGTCACTTTAGTACCAATTCCAAAATGCTGGCCACAGCTTGTTTGAGTGGGCTTTGCAAGCTCTGGTCTGTTCCTGATTGCAACCTCCTTCACACTCTTCGAGGCCATAACACAAACGTGGGAGCGATCATATTCCATCCCAAATCCACGGTCTCCTTGGACCAAAAAGATGTCAATCTGGCCTCTTGTGCTGCTGACAGTTCTGTGAAGCTGTGGAGCCTTGACAGTGATGAAAGGTGGCAGATATTGAAGGCCACACAATGCATGTGGCTCATGTAATGTGGCATCCATCAGGACATTTCTTAGGTACCACCTGCTATGACCGATCATGGCACTTATGGGATTTGGAAGCTCAAGAGGAAATCCTGCATTAGGAGGGCCACAGCATGGGTGTCACACGTATGACATTGCCTTCCATCAAGATGGCTCTTTGGCTGGCACTGGGAGACTGGATGCATTTGGCCGAGTTTGGGACCTGCGCACAGGACGTATCATGTTCCTAGAAGGTCAGCTGAAGGAAATATATGGAATAAGTTTCTCCCCCAATGGCTACCACATTGCAACTGTCAGTGGTGACAACACCTGCAAAGTGCAGGGCCTTCAACAGAGACGTTGTGTCTATACCATTCCTGCCCATCAGAACTTAGTGACAGGTGTCAAGTTTGAGCCTATCCATGGGAATTTCTCACTCACTGGTGCCTATGATAACACAGCCAAGATCTGGACTCACCCAGGCTGGTCCCCTCTGAAGACTCTGGCTGGCCACAAAGGCAGAGTGACGGGCCTAGACATTTCTTCCGCTGGGCAGCTCATAGCCACTTGTTCCTATGACAGGACCTTCAAGCTCTGGATGGCTGAACAGGCAGGACCATTGAAGGAAGGATTCAAGCCTCACTCTCCCTTTAGAGCCATTTTCAAAAGAAAGGAACTGATGTGTTTTGTTCTGTCATGTATTTTGCCAATTACCATGTGTATAGATCCTCAAAAGAACTGAATTTCTGTCTCAGCTCCCACTTCAGGCAAGCAGCCCAATCCCTGGGTGTTGGTCAACCCCTTCCATGGTTGAAAAATTTTAGTTTTCATCTTCAAGCCCCTCCATGAATGTTATAGACATTGTTTTTATTAATCTTTTGTTTGAATGCCCTCTTGCTTCCCTCAAAGCACTCAGGACTTTTACTTCTTGAAACCTGGCTTTCCATTACCTGGTACGTGTTTCAGAACTCCATGTGACCCAGAGAGCAAGATGGCCGTGCTCTGTGCAGGAAGCCCTCAAGTAGAGAAACACATCTCACTGTGCGCTGGCTGAACAGTACCTGACAGAGCGAGAACCCTGAGAACGGAAGGCGAAGACGTGGACCACAGCTGTGTCCTGGGTGACTCAGTAGACATTTTACCTCATTTTGTTGAGTTCACTTGGAACGATAACTGCATCGGGAAGTTCAGAACTGAGCATCTGCCTCTTCAGAAAATGTCTTCCATTTTTGCTTTGAAGTTTGGTATCCTTTGTGTTACCCCAAAGCTAGGCCATTGTGTCAAGATTCAATGAAATTTTTAGAAAGCAAAAAAAAAAAAAAAAAAAGAACTGGACATTGAACAACAGACTGGTTCCAAATAGGAAAAGGAGTACGTCAAGGCTGTATATTGTCACGCTGCTTATTTAACTTGTATGCAGAGTACATCACTAGAAACGCTGGGCTGGAGGAAGCACAAGCTGGAATCAAGATTGCTGGGAGAAATATTAATAGCCTCAGATATGCAGATGACACCACCCTTATGGCAGAAAGTGAAGAGGAACTCAAAAGCCTCTTGATGAAAGTAAAAGAGGAGAGTGAAAAAGTTGGCCTAAAGCTCAACATTCAGAAAACTAAGATCATGGCATCTGGTCCCATCACTTCATGGGAAATAGATGGGGAAATGGGAAACAATGTCAGACTTTATTTTGGGAGGCTCCAAAATCACTGCAGATGGTGACTGCAGCCATGAAATTAAAAGATGCTTACTCCTTGGAAGGAAAGTTATGACCAATCTAGATAGCATATTCAAAAGCAGAGACGTTACTTTGCCAACAAAGGTCCATCTAGTCAAGGGGATGGTTTTTCCAGTGGTCATGTATGGATGTGAGAGTTGGACTGTGCAGAAAGCTGAGCGCCAAAGAATTGATGCTTTTGAACTGTGGTGTTGGAGAGGACTCTTGAGAGTCCCTTGAACTGCAAGGAAGTCCAACCAGTCTATCCTAAAGGAGATCAGTCCTGGGTGTTCATTGGAAGGACTGATGCTAAAGCTGAAACTCCAATACTTTGGCCACCTCATGCAAAGAGTTGACTCACTGGAAAAGACCCTGATGCTGGAAGGGATTGGGGGCAGGAAGAGAAGGGGACAACAAAGGATGAGATGGCTGGCTGGATGGCATCACCGATTCAATGGACATGAGTTTGAGTGAATTCCAGGAGTTGGTGATGGACAGGGAGGCCTGGCGTGCTGCGATTCATGGGGTCGCAAACAGTCGGACATGACTGAGCAACTGAACTGAACTGAACTGAAGCAAGGACATAGAGTCCCTACGATGGCACATCATTTGTAGTAATTCTCCAGAAGACATACAAATGAGGAATGGATTTGCGGTGAAATGTAGAAGAAATGGGTTTTGGTGAGGTCAAAAGAGATTCTCTTAAGGGAGTAAAGACCCAGTTTCCTACAGGGATTGTTTTGTTTACCTCTTTGGTGTAAACAGAGAGGCTTCCCTGGTGGCTCAGTTGGTAAACAATCTGCCTGCGATTCGGGAGACCTGGGTTTGATTCCTGGGTTGGGAAGATCCCCTGGAGAAGGGAATGGCTACCCACTCCAGTACTCTGGCCTGGAGAATTCGATGAACCGAGGAGCCTGGCAGGCTACAGTCATGGGGTCACAAAGAGTAGGACACAACTGACTTTCAACTTTCTCTTTTCCTTAGCCTCTGACATCTTGTGCTTAATGAGATGAGTGAGTTATAGGGAGAGAAGTTTATTTTCTAAGATCTAAGCCAAGTTGATCTACCTTTCTTTCTATTATAGAGGGACAGAAAAGGAAAGAATGAGGATAAAAATCTCAGAACCATATTATTATTTCATTTTTATCTCACTTTTTCCCCCTACACGATGTTATTTGCCTATGGAAAGGCCATTGCTAAGAGTTTTTCAATCACTGGGTGTTATTCTCAGTCCGGGGATTATTGGCATTTTGAGTGGGACAGTTCTCTGTTGGCAGGATGTCCTCCTACACACTGCAAGATGTGTAGGGTCCCCTGACGTCAGCCATAAAATGCCAAACAGTGCTTTCCAGTCAGTATGACAGATACAGGCAACTTACATGTTTTCATATGTACTCTATGGTCCCATTTGAGAATCTCTGGACCACTTAATTGGCATTATTAACACTGTATTTCTGGGAATTCCATGGCAGATGTTTAAATTAATTATGCTTATTAAAGTTCTAATTTAAATGTGCACATTAGCTTTAGCTTTAAAACATGAAGAATTTGTTTTCTTTAACCCTGCTTGTTTTGTTTTATTTTATAGTCTTGAGAATTGCAAAGCAACTGAAATTACTAATCCACCATAAATATGAGAGATTCTGTTGGCTAAAAATTATTTATGCATGGAGAAAGTTATAATTTTCCTTGGCTACTAGGTTGATAATACTTATTGGGAAAATAGCAAACATTTTATAAATGGTGCTTTAATATTCATTCACAGCATACTTTTTTAAGTATTAGAATAATTTTATTTCATCCAGTAAGAAATACGGGTAAGAGTTTTACAAGACACCCATTATTCTTGGCATTTGAGCTAAAATCTCATGATTGTTTCTTTCTTTATTAGAGGTCAGGGATGCAGACTATTTAGGTTCAGAACAGTACATATATGTTAGGCTTTGCAGGCCAAGGCCAGATAGATCTCTATGGAATTTTCTATTTTTGTTTTTACACAATCCTCTAAAAATGTAAAAACCATTCTTAGCCTTGAGCCACATTTGTCCACAGCCATAATTTGCTTACCTTTGATTTAGGTTATTTATTTTAAATCAAATTATTCTAAGTATGATCTTAAAAATCCATGAACTAGTAAGAAAACAGAAACTAAGTGCATTTCTCTTAAACTGAGAAGTATTATAGTCAGAATGTAATAAACAATAAATGTTATACATTAGAAGTCAATTTCAAATCATTTTCCACATGGATGTACCTACAAGTGGGACTCAAAGCACCAAAAGAGCTCACATTTCTTCTAGTTTGCTGTAGTTCTGTATAACCTTGAGCAGACACGATCTAGTCTGAGCTTCAGTTGACACACCTGTCTGATCTCTAAAGTGCTGTTCAATCGCCCAGTACAGTCATCTGAAACAATACTGTATGTATTTCATGTTTTTGATCCTTACAACTACTGTATGAGATAGAGAGGGCAAGTAAAGTCTCTGAACATTAGTTTGGATTAAAGTAAGTTACTTGCTTGGATTTACACTGCCAGAAGTGATGTCACTAGAACTAAAACCTAGTGTTCTCGGACATCTCTATATTTCAGACATCTATACCATCTTACCAAAAGATACAGGAACACTTGGCATTTTATCAAGTTCCTGTATCTTTGCAGGTTAGCCTTAGTGTATTCCTCTTTCTTACTAACATTAGAAATATCTTATGATCTATGCCAGGGTTAGCAAATTTTGTCTCTGTCATAGCTACTCAACTGCCCTTGTAGTGCAAAAGCAACTACAGAAAATGCATAACCAAGTAGGCTTGACTGTGCTCCTATAATACTTCATTTATAAAAACTGGTAGTGAGCTGGATCTGGCCGTGAGTCATGGTTTGCTGACCCTTATCTATGCCATCCCAGAGAGATCCATTAGATTTCTTATCTCTTATTAAATGATTGTGGGTTTCCAGGCCAATTATTCGATATGAAATTGCCCTCCTAATTAATTGAATATACTGAGGAAATTGAAATTTAAAAAGTGTTCTATTGTCCTTGTTGTTACCACAGCTTCAGCAGACTCCGCTGCTGCTACTGTTGACTCGGAAACAATAACACTAAACAGTGGAACACTACAGACATTTGAGATTCTTCCAGTGAGTAACTACTTTAAAAAGCCATATGATGTATAAGATCAGTTGGTATCGGTTTTAGAAATATTACATAAGCAAATGAAATATAAAAATTAACCTGATTGTCAGTAAGTGTAACTATATCCATGATTTTGGAAGCCAGATGGTTAGAAGACAACATAAATCAGACTTCTACTTTTTATAATTAATTTTAGTCTTTCTTTTTCAATCTGATATAAACTAATAACATCTTTTTCTTATATAGATGAAAATGACAAGGCTAACACGTAGGGTACATACTACGTATTTTTATCGAGTTATAAACAAGTTCATATTGGTTGAGGAAAAGTTTATGGAATGAATTATTTTACAGAGTAACACTGCACTAGCCATTGAGGATACAGGATTTGAAAGTCCTGGTCATAAATGATGTAGCCTCTTAGGCAAAGAATCTTGCAGTCCCTTAAAAGGTTAAACATATAGTTACCATATGACCCACCAATTCTAACCCCAGGTATACCTAAGAGAAATGAAAACATTACGTCCATGTACGTGAATGTTCATAACTAAAAAGTAGAAATAATCCAAATGTCCATCCACTGATAAATGGGTAAATAAAATGTGCTAGAGACATACAAATGATTATTTGGCAG
Source organism: Bos indicus x Bos taurus (assembly GCF_003369695.1). Taxonomy (NCBI): domain Eukaryota; kingdom Metazoa; phylum Chordata; class Mammalia; order Artiodactyla; family Bovidae; genus Bos; species Bos indicus x Bos taurus. The sequence continues at coordinate 86,456,898 of NC_040079.1, forward strand.
TAAAAAATATGCTACCATAAGGATGAACCTTGAACCTTATGCAAAGTGAAAGAAATGGGACACAAAATATATAGTTCAGGGCTCCCATTTGATACGTCAAAAGTAGGCAAACCTGTAGAGACAGAACATAGATTAGATGTTAACTATACTAAGAGATGGGGATATGTGTGCTAATTTAAATGTAATTTCTTTGTGGCGGGGGTTAAATTTAAAAACAGCCCCAGTTCTTTGCCTGATTTCTAAAATAGGTAAACCCAAAATTATTGGCTCAGTTTTCGTGAAGAAAATATTTTATTTAAATTATGTCAAGATTTCTTTGCTGTGAAAAATATAAGGAGTATTAGTGCATGAGTTTATTTATATCCTATACACAGCCAAATCTCATAACGGCCCACAGAGCAAAAGATTCTCTTTTGGAACTTCTACTAGGCTGCTTGCGTAACCTAAGCCTCGGTTTCCTAATTCAGTGGTCTCCGCTGAAAGTCATTTGTCACAGGTACAAAACAGAAATTTGTTTTACCTTTTTTTGCCACCTTCCCCCTGGCCAAATAAATAATGTATACACATATATTTGGGGTACGTGTTCAGGTTTTAACTTATGAGGTCACATTCAAAGATTTAGAGACTTCTATCCTAATTTATTAATAAAGCATAATAGTGCCTCAGCTCTGAAAATGTATAAGCATTAAATGTATTTAAGTATATTAAAATATGCATATATGATATACATGTACATATAAAGTATTTACTATACCACCTGATGATATGAATAAATACAACCTTTAGAAAAAGTCAGCTTTCACTTTTATGAAGAGGGAGAGAGAGAAGTGAGTTAATCCCCTGTGTGTGCCAGGCACCATCACAATCATTTCTAATCCTCAACAAACCTTTCTGTGAGAAGTAGTTATTATCCCTGCTTTCGTGTTTAAGAAACCTAGACTCAGTGAGTCAGGAGCCAGTAGAGCTGCTGTGAAGGAAGTCCACAAGACCGCGTCGGACTAGAGACCAGGATTTAGGACCTTCATCTCCAGCTCGACCTGCACATGCTCTTCCTTCAGAGTTTTAGGGTAAACCAAACTCACATTACCATGGAGAAGCTTATGGTTGTGAAACGTGTGTTGCTGTTCGGTAGTTTTGTTACACTTCCATAAAACATCTCAATATACTATCAGTTAAGCAGTTTTCAATTAGGAATTTTTTCTTTCAGCAGAAGACTAATTGCTATTTCTGTACATTTTCTCCTAACATAAAAATTTTCTAAAATTATACTATGAAAAAAAATCTATTCAAGTAAGTAAACACTGCCATAGTGCCTTTTCAAAGATGTTTTTAAGGGGGAGACTGCTAGGTTTTATGTGCTGCAGAGAAAGGATAAAGAGGGTGTGCTGGGTTACTGCGCTGGAAACAGTGGTTTATGAGGCAGTGTCTTGGACTGAAATTGAGCTGAAACCAGACCATAGACACACAGGGTGTGAAGAGGAGAATCAAGGCCTTGCCTCTCTGTTAAACCTGCAGGCTTAGAAATGACTTACAACACATAAATAGTCCAGAATACTAAGCTTTTTATTATTTGTACCCTCATGATTGGTATCAAGTACATTTGTGGCTAGTAAAGTCCCCATTTTGGATGTAAAGCTAGACATAGTGAGCACTAAGTCTGCTTACTGAGTGGTATGATGCACCTGTGTTGACCTTATTTTTCTTTTTCCTTTAGTCTTTCCATTTACAGCCCACTGGCACTCCAGGCACCTACCTGCTTCAGACAAGCTCAAGCCAAGGCCTTCCCCTCACTCTGACTGCTAGTCCCACAGTCACCCTGGCAGCTGCTGCTCCTGCTTCTCCCGAACAGATCATTGTTCATGCTTTATCTGTATGTCATCTTACATAAATTGCTTGATTTTTCTAATTTCTGTAGAAAAGACTGGCTAAACTGATAAGTGTCACCAGAGATAGAACTCATACCTTGGGGGAGGAGGGAGATAAATTTTGAGCTCTGAGACTTCAGGATCTGTTAGGGACCAGAATTAGTTGATACATAATACTAAGAGCCAATACTACTGTAATCCATGGATTTCAACTATTCTTCTACCACTGTTGTCCCAGGAGCGTGTTTTACACCTTCACTGGGGTACTTCCCTCATTCCTGTACATGAGATGGACATACATTAGGGGAAAGGGGCTCTCAGGAGCACAGGGGCCCAGGTAGGTCAAGAAACAGGAATTCTAGAGGAACATGGTGAGAACACTGCAGATCCAGAGGTGAGAGGCATGGAGGGGACACCAGGGTACCACGTGTAAATGTCATTTGTTGTCTGTCACTTTAGGCTGGTATGTACTTTTTCATCTTGCCACTGATTGTTTTTGTTAACGTTCTATAGCCAGAACATTTGTTGAACACAAGTGACGTCACAGTGCAGTGTCACGCACCAAGAGTCATCATTCAGACAGTTGCCACAGAGGACATCGCCTCTTCCATATCCCAAGCAGAACTGACAGTGGATAGTGATATTCACTCATCTGATTTTCCTGAGCCTCCAGATGCCCTAGAAGCAGACACTTTCCCAGACGAAATTCATCAGCCTAAGATTACAGTAGAGCCGTCATTTAATGATGCTCATATATCCAAATTCAGTGACCAAAATAGCACAGAACTGATGAATAGTATTATGGTCAGAACAGAAGAAGAAATCTCTGTCACCCACCTCAAACAAGAGGACGAACCCTCCCCGTTAGCCCGGGCTTATGTTACTGAAGTAAGTTGCACTTAAACAGCCTTAAGCCTCAAACCTGCAGTTTGGGAAAAGCCTAGAGCAGGACCTGTCACTGAATTGGTTCTTTTAAATTATTTTTTTGCTAGTATGTAAAACTTCCGAGTGTGAGGTTATTATTATTTTTGTCTGTTTAAGACCTTAACTTTGATTTCTTTATATTCTAACTTTAAAGTAGGATAGTATTTGAAAGTCCTTTCAAGCCTAAATGTGTTTGGGAACTTAAGGGAAACAAGGAATATGAAACAGAATCTGTTTCTGTTTGTTTGTTATTACTTAGGATTTAGGGTCTCCTACCATAGAAGAGCAAGTTCATCAAACAACAATTGATGATGAAACGATACTTATTGTTCCTTCACCACATGGCTTTATCCAGACATCTGATGTTATAGATACTGAATCCGTCTTGCCTTTGACAACACTAACAGGTAGTGTAACTCCAACATGTGCCTGATAAATCTTAAGGGGGTAATCAGGCAGTGAGTCCTGTTAAATTTTCCCTTTGGTAGAAGAACACTTATTCTAAATTCTTTGATGTGGATTAGATGATATATCTCATTACAGATCCCATACTCCAGCATCATCGAGAAGAATCAAACATCATTGGATCATCTCTGGGCAGTCCTGTCTCAGAAGACTCAAAAGATGTTGAGGATTTGGTACACTGTCATTAGGTAATTCTTAGAAACAAGCCATTCAGGCAAAGCCACACTGTTCATTATATCTCCAAAGAAACAGGAGCATCCCCCAAGAGGCTTAATTTACCATTCCTCTGGCTTTTGAATAGCTACAGTGCTCAAGCCACATACAGTGTTGCTGCTATGACTTTTTACCTCTTTAAATATATCATCTGAGGTCTAGTCTTACAACAGTATGTAGTTGAGTGGAGCACTAGGGTCTTAACTGCAGAGATCCCAGTTATTAGTGTTTCTTATCAGCAGGGAATTTCACTTTAGCAGAGAGAATTTTGAAATCGCCAAAGCTTAACTACTGTTTTAAAAGCAGTAATATTCATCTCTACAGATCAGACATGGCACTCTGTCCGGTCTCAAGTAGGCCTGTTTATATTTCAGAGAAGTCACATGCTCTAGAGCTTCCCAGTGACCTTCTGCACAGAGACATCGTCTAAGTAGTTTGAGACTTGAGGTGATTGTGTGGGGGTTATTTGGGTTTACCCATTGCTGGCAGTGGGAGCTGATTTGGGCTGGGTAATGAGAAGAGTATTAAAAGGGTTTAGAAAATTCACTACAGGTTTTTTTTTTGTTAATTACTTTTTAAAGGGAATATGGATGAGAGTAGTAAAACAAAATTCACCAGAAGCTAAGCATTTTCATCCCTCAGAACCCACTGTCACCAGTTTACAAAGTTAGCACTTTGAAGTAAAACTAAATGGGAAAGGAAGTACTAAGTTGCCTGTCCTGTACCATGACCTTTTATTACATGTTTTGCTATGTAAATTACCCAGGAAATAGCAGAGTTTGCCGTTCACTTAGTGCATTAACTGGTGGGGGTTTGATGTAACTTCTCCCTCTCAGGCAATTTAAAAACACAAAATTTGCTTCTTGAAACAAACCAAGAGTCATTCCTATACTAGAGAAGGTTAAGCCAAAATTAGCCTCTAGGGCTTTAATGAATATGACCCCTATAGAAAAAGTTAAAAAAAAAAAAAAAAAAACTTGTATAAATTATTTTATTTATTATTGTAATTAGATCTACACAATCAAAGTTGTCTTTTCACCGTCTGTGTTTTGTTAACGTGAAATTGTAGTTATAAGCAAAAGTTGGTTGCCTAGGGAACAATAATTGTATATTCAGTTTAACAGAAATAAAAGAATATTTGTCTTAAAATGCAAGATTGTTTGTTACATAGCCTTGCACCACGCCATTACTTTATATAAAAAATTTCAAAAGTGAAAATGATTTGTGCTTTAAGGGGTAATGTTTATGTGCAACATCGGTTCCTTAAAGAAAAAGCAAAGTGATTTAGGATATGTCTCCCCTGCAAGAGGGAATTTAGATTTACAATTAACATGAAAATCATGTATCAGACTTCTGCAGGAGACTCTTCAGCATACCTTATCCAGCTCTTATTCGAGTCCAAATATATTGCTTTGAAGAGACCTGGTGAGTGTATCTCTTGGCAGCCTCACTTTCCCACATCATGGAAGTACAGATTCGCACATATACATAACATGATGATAGAAAATAAGATATAGTAAATAAGGTTTCTAAATTTCGGTTCTAAATCTCCTTGTCGATACCAGTAGATCTAAAAGAAGAAGAATTAAATAGAAGTTTAAGTAATAGCATTGGGCTGAATATTAAAAATTTTAAATACAACTAATTCTTTTCCACAGGTTCATCCATATATACTTTTCCCCCTAAATGAGGCTAAGGCAGCCAGAATTTTATTCTTTGTAATTCAAGTGTACCAGCTGAGTTTATATCCAAAATCATACTTTATTCCTGCTTTCTCAGTTAACTTTGATCAATGTTTAAACCAAGAGTCCACCAATTGTTTGGCGAGTCATTCAAGAATATATATCTATCTTCTAGAGATATTTTAATTATTATGTTAGTAAAAGGTACAGCTTTTTAAAGTACTGGAAGGGAGGACAACTTTTAAATTCCTTTAACTGATTCAAATCGCCACCAAAACCGGAGCTTTGCACATGCATGCCTCTAGTTTAAGCTGTTAATAGATCACTGTCAGCCACTTCCGGCTCTAGGCTGGGAGTGGGAGAACAGTTCTGGGAGCTTTGTTCCCAGGCTCTCCAAGTCCGAGGGGCCACTCCTTCCCTCAGGCCAAAGGAACAAAACAGTCAGTGAATCTGAAGCTGGGAAATGTCCCCAGGTTTAATTTTAACTCAGATCTTATGTGAGTCAAAACAATTATGTTTAAGGGTTTTGAAGGGAAATGAAACAGCTGCCAATTAATGATGACTTGGCAAATACCCAGCTGAGGATTGGCTATTGTCTTTGTTTCTTTACCTAACAGAAAGGCTTCTTAGTATTATAAAAACTGAACATTCTTGTGAAAAACATACAACTGTAGCTTTAGGTTTCTCAAGAGGTTTTGGTGTTAATTACTTTCATTTGGGGAGATAATACTCAAAAGATTAAAATAGACTAGTTCTGTAATTATTAGAGGAGTAATAACATTTCCCAAAGACTGTTGGACTCTGTATGTAGTCCTTGAAGGAAGATGAATTAAATTAAATCACATCATATCTTTGGTGACCCAAGTCTTTTTTTTTTTTTTTTTTTTTTTTGGTATCAAGGGAACAGAGTTGCCTTTTAGGGTTACAAGGTTACAACTTTGGGATTTAGGAGAAAAGGAGACAAATTAAAAAAAAAATACCCTGGGATTTTAACAATGAGAATTGTGACATCCTTTGGGGGAGAGGAGTGGTGTATAATTAGAGACATCTTTTCATACAGATTTCCAGGCACTGCAACCATCAGTCCTCAAGGATACTGAATTTAAATTTTCAATAGTACTCACAAGTATGCAGGCAGTGATACTACTCAAAGAGATGCAGACAGCAAAAAATATATTCAACGGTTTTGGAGGTAGTTGAGGGAAAACAAAAGCACTGATCAGCGTTACCTGTATGGAAAGAAAGTATGTCAGGCCTCAGGAGTAATTCCAAGACTTGGTTAGACTACCATCTAGGCAAAGTAACATTATAACATGCTCCAAATGGTGAAATTTGTCTTCTGGAATGTTAATGTTTAATAAAATCTTTTCAATTGTGTTATTCCTTCTATTACTTCCACTTAATCTTCCCAACCTCCTCCTTTATGAAAGGAGACAAACCACCATGAAGCAATAAAACTAGCTAACCTCAAAATAAACCTCTTCATCAACAAAGATTAGAAAGCATTTAAACATCATTCCCCAGGATAAATGACTATACTGGGCAAAGTTCTAACCTTTTTGTTATTTTGAGTATACCAGCAAAAAAAAAAAAAATACCCAAAACTGTTTTTGCTTAACATGAAAAATACTAAAATATAGGTTTCTAATACCCTGTAGTTCTCTTTCTACCTTAAATATAATGTTACCCATTCTTTTATGAAGAAGTCATAGAAAGAGACTTAACTAAAATTCTCTTAGATTTAATAAAAATGTGCCAAAGAAAGGTCATTCTCAGACTGGGAAATGTAGCTTTGTTTTATTTGGACAGCACCAAGCTGTAGTATACAGAATGAGAAATTAAAAAGCCAAAGGATAATGAACATACTTTAGGAACAAAATAAATGTAAAGATACTAGCAGAGCTGTGGGTTACATACAGAAGGGAGTTACTAGTAGCCACTCACATACTACAAATTTATTAGGCAAACCCAGAAAACCAAGTTTATTTAACTTGTGCTATTTCACCTTCAACTAGGGGATGAGAGTGGAAATCAACTAGCTACTCCATTTATACCAAATGCAGTTTTATTCAAGTGTGAATAAGATTGAAAGCATTAATTTAACTACAATTGGAATGTTCCATATGTTCATGTACTGGCCCTTTAAGGTTTTTTTTTTTTTTTGAGAGTTGATTGCACTGCAGTATTAAGGTTTTCAAAACTTTGGCTAAGACCCTGGCTGACACACAAAGATACTTACTAGGATCAATAAAGATGTTAAGCTGCCAACAACTAAATTGATGATTCGATCCTGAAAAAGAGAGAGAATTTTTTAGCCATATGATAAACTCATGGCATTTTAGAAAGACACAATGCAGGACACTGAGAATGGAGAAAGCACCCTGCCCCTCTGAGCTTCAGACAAACAGCTGCCAGAAAAGCAGAGTGTACTGAGCCACCAGGGTAAAGAAAGGGGTTTGGGGAAGCTGGACAGCTGTGTAGAGAAAACTTCTTAAAGGGACATGGCATTTTTACATTAGGGCTTTTTGAAGATGGGAAAGGGAGGCTTACAAATAATCTACTTTTGCTGCTGGGAACAGTATGAGCAGAAGCAAAAGGGACAGGAACATGGGGTGGCCAGCCCAGACCCTTGGTGAAAACAGTCAGGAACCAGACTTAGATGATGTCTCTTCCCATCATGAGTTTCAACCTATTCGTGATACAGATGGTATCCTTGTTCATTAATCTTAAGAATCACCTGAATGAGGAGCTTGGGGTTTCTACCTATCGAGATCTCTTGTTATACCCATCCCTGCCCCAACCAACTCCAAAGAATGCTTTGAAAAACTGATCTAATCCAATCCTCATTTTACTGGTTAAGGTAAATTTTGGTTCAGTGAGTACAGTTAAACTATTTTCCTAAAGTCAGACAGCAAGTTAGAATCAACATGAAACAGGATATCGAAATCAGGGTCACTGGTTAGATGGTTTCAGTTAAAGGAACTGAAAAGTCAAGTAATATATAAAAATAGTATGTACTAATATGTATATTAGGTTGATAGCACTTATTCACAGACCTTACAGAACCAAGTGGTAAGGGTTTAAGACCTGATTAGGAAATACTACCTTATGACCAATGAGAATATCAAGTAACCTTAGTTTGGAAAAGTCAAAGCTGAAGTCTTTAAAGACTGTGTTGGTAACGTCTGAGCACTTTAAGATCAGCAGGATATGGAATATGAGCAGCCAATAAACAAAAGCTCCGAGATAGGAAGGGCACAGGAACTTGCACAGAGTTGTCTGCTTCTAAAGATAAGAACCCAAAGAAGAGTAGGGCAGGCAAAGCTGGGAGGGAAGCGTGGAACAAAGCCAAGTGTCCTCTCCAGGGCGTCTGACCTCACACTCCAGACCAAGGCCACTGCAATTTCATGTCACACAGAACAAAGGAAACGGAACTCCAGCTGGACCCTGACCCAACCTGAGGACTCGAACAGATCTTACCAGCTAGAGAAGACCACACTGCACACGCAAGAGTGAAACTAGAGCCTCTTGTCAGGAAAGTGACCCAGGGATAAAGCGCTGAGCACTAGTAGTCCTGCACAGGCAGATGTGTACTTAGCATAAAATGTGTTTACAGACAACCCATGTATGAGAACCCCACTGTTTCTGCCTTGTGAAAAAGTTTGAACTAAACTCTGGTCTATTCTAAGAAGTAAAGAATATTTGCTCCCATCTCCTTATAAACTCCAGGGATTCCTAAAGGTCTACATATGTCACAAGAGCTTTTGCCAACAGAAGCCACTGAAGAGGTTCAGGTGAGAGGCAGCCACCAAGAATCCCTATTCTCCAAATGGTACAGCAAGTTTGGCAACCAGGATCAAAACAGGGAGAAGAGGGGGTCTAATGGTGAACAGATGGCAACTATGCCAGAAGCTTTTGTGTATCTCCTAAAAAATCCCGGGATGAAAGGCTAGCATGACTATTTTACAAGTAGAAACACAAGCTCAGGGAAATTAAGAGATTGCTCCAAATCTCAGTACCAATAAGTAATGGAAACAGGATTCAATGCAACAGAGGAGATTCCATTTCTACTTTTCACAGAAACAGCAGTGTAGCATGTAACTGCTGGTCTAGACAAAGGTTGTTGTTGGTTAGTCACTCAGTTGTATCCAACTCTTTGTGACCTCGTGGACTATAGCCTGCCAGTTTCCTCTATCCATGGGATTGTCCAGACAAGAATATTGGAGTAGGTTGCCATTCCCTTCTCCAGGGGATCTTCCCAACCCAGGGATCCAACCCACATCTACTGCACTGGCAGGCAGATTCTTTACATCTGAGCCACCAGGGAATTCCTAGATAAAGATAGCAAGTTGCAAAGTACAAGCCTATTAGCAAAGTACAACAGTACTACAGTAAAGTGCTTATCTTTCAGGAATGATTTCCTCATAAGTGATTGTTTTAGACTAGTGAACTTAACCATAGAAGCCTAACTGGTTTCAGTCATTCATGAAAATACATCTAAACTTTAATGACTACTTCCCTATTTGCCTTCTAGACAATCTGTCTAGAATCCCAACTCATCTTCATGAATATCAGGTATTCAATCATTAAAATACAGTCTATCTGGGACTCAATGGACATGAGTTTGAGCAAACTTGGGAGATGGGGAAGGACAGGGAAACCTGGTGTGCTGCAGTCCATGGTGTCGCAAAGAGTCGGACACAACCGACTGAACAACTAGGACTCCCAAGATGGGACAAAGTATTTAGAATATGGCACAACTATTTCTCACAGTCTCCTTTCTCCAAGCCAAGGTCTTGGCCTCAGGCCTTCAGCTATTGAAGTAACCTTGAATGCAGGCCAAAGAAACAGCAGAGTTAGCTTTGGAAGACCTCCCACTTCAGTCTAAACTCTTGCTATGCAGAGTGCTCTGGCTCTGCAGCACTGATCTCACTTGAGAGCCTGTAAGAAATGTGGAATCTCAGGCCTTGCCCCAGACCTACTGAAACAGAATCTACATTTTAACAAGAGCCTCACATGATCTGTGTGCACAGCTGTAAAATTTAGAATCTAAACCATTTTGAACATTGCTAAGTTCAAATCTTTGGGTAGAGACCCTCCCTAAGCCCAGAGATGATTTTTCAGGACTTAAGCAGCTCCCCCCACCCCTCCCAGTCTCCAAAGATAGAACAATAGAGAATAATTAAATTGCCCTTAATTAGCATTTCAAAGGGCAGTGTTAGGGCTAATATGTTCCAAGTCAGAACAGAGTGCATGGAGAAAAGGGAGTATTACATTTAAATTTGCTGTTTATGGAATTAATTGAAATTCAGGTTATCTCCATATCAAAAGCTAGTTTCTATTAACTCAGCTACTCTATTTCTCACAAAAACTAGCTCTGTCTCTTCCTCAGTTTTATTATTGCTGTATTTCCATCTAACAAAACCATTCTCCCTACCAGATCTTTACACTTTATACCGTTACTTATTTTCACTCCCCAAGAAAGTTGAGCAGGATCAGAATCAGCCCTGATCTTTACCCACAGAGATGACAGGACAGGTTGTCTTCCCTTCCCTCAGGGGCTCCCCTCATGGCTCAGACAGTGAAGAATCTGCCTGCAATGCCAGAGAACTGGGTTCAATCCCTTTGTTGGGAAGATCCCCTGGAGGAGGGCATGGCAACCTACTGCAGTATTTTGCCTAGAGAATTCCCATGGATAGAGGAGTCTGGTGGGCTACAGTCCATGAGGCAGAGTCAGACACAACTGAGCGACCAAGCACAGCCCAGCACAGCCCTTCCTCAGACATCTACTCAGCAACAGGCCAAGAGACTGTCTTAACTCATATGTATGAATTTATGAGCACATAAACATAACAATATACAAACATACATAGTATAGTTTTGACTGGGACTCTGCATATATTGGGCTTCCCTGGTGTCTCAGTGGTAATGCAGGAGACAGGTTCGATCTCTGGGTCAGGAGGATCCCTTGGAGAAGGAAATGGCAACCCACTCCAGTATTCTTGCCTGGAGAATTCCATGGACAGAGGAGCCTGGCAGATTACAGTCTCTGGGGTCGCTCCAGAGTCGGATGAAGTTTAGTGACTAAACAACAACTGCGTATCTGCATATATTACCTCTTGTGTGCTCAGTCGTGTCAGACTCTTTGCAGACCCAAGAACTGTAGCCCACCAGGCTCCTCTGCCGAAGGAATTCTCCAGGCAAAAATAAATGGAGTAGGTCACCATGCCCTCCTCCAGGGAATCTTCCCAACCCAGGTATTGAACCCACGTCTCCTGCATCTCCTGCATTAGCAAGTGGATTCTTTACCACTGAGCCGCCAGGGAAACCCATATTCCCTCTTAAGTCATTTATTTATTCACTTAAACATTATCTCAGTTATCTCAATAAAGCTGGGAAAAAAGTGTCTTCTATGTTGTAGCTCAGGATGAAGGGACTCCACAGAGACCTGGGGAGAGCAAACGTCATGACGGGGAAGAAGCTGGGCTGCGATGCACAGGTGGAGACAGCAGCCCAAGTCCAAAAGAGGCTCATCTTCCTTTGAAATAATGTAGGAGAGAAAGATTGCTGTGGCTGCAGCGTCTGTACCTGGGGTGAGACAAGGTAGCTCTGTGCAGCAGTAAGGAATATGCTCTCTCCATTTACCAGTGGGGAACTGGGTTCAGTCACACCTGTTTGCCCAAGGTCATACTGCCAGGTAGTGGCGAAAGTCTCCTCCCCAAAGCTCTCTGCAAAATGCAAGGCTAACAAGCAATTCAAAAGGTCTAAGAATGCTTAGACATGTATGTGGTGGCCCTGAAATGAGAGTTGAGACCAACGTTCTCATCTCACTGACTAGCCAGATGGCTTCAAAAGGACCCTTTAACCCCTTTGGGTCTATCAAGTGAGAGGACTGGGCTGATATCTGATCCTTTCCAGTGTTAACCATTTATGGTTCTGGGTTATCAGCTTTAGACAGCACCCGGGCCAAAGGAGAAGGCATCCCTCAGCAGTCAAAAAGCACAGGAGCCCCCAGATTCCTTGCTCAGTCATCAGCCAGCATCCTGACACAAAACAGAGAACCCCAAATTCCCTTCAAGTGCTCAGGTGGTAAGGTTCTGGGAACATCCCAAATAACCAAAAGCCGGCCTTTGTCCTCAGCAACCCAAAACATCCTGCTCAGAATGCTGACAGGTAAAATCATGCTTCCATTGCCACAGGAATTTATGCTTTGCCTCATTCCAAAATGGACCTGAAGCCTGTGCTATCTTAGCAAAACGTTTCATAATCCATTCGAGCAACAATAAAAAAGTAAGGCAAAATTTCTAAAGCGATTTGGGGAGTAGAAAGGAGGAGCAAAAGGATTTACGAGAAAAAAAATCTGACTATGGGACTTCCCTGGTGGTCCGGTGGTTAGGACTCCAAGCTCTCACTGCCAAGGGCCCAGGTTCAATTCCTGGTCGGGGATCTAAGATTCCACAAGTCAAGTGGCACAGCCAAAATATATATATATATCTGAGTGAAGAAAACTTTTCTAAGTTCAAATGTTAGTTCTAAGATTCCAAGCAGCCCAGAAAGAAGTCCAGAGGATTTCAAAGCTCTCCCTGATGACGGTAAGCGCACTGCAGGATGAGAAGAGGCAAGCTTCTCCGGGATCTAAGGGGAGTGTTGCAGGGGTACCCAGATGCAGAAAGCACATCTTCACACATAATCAGTTCTCTTATTGACACGTATAAATAGCTGAAGGCATAACGTCCCCAGAAGAGTGAGCTGCGGGGTAAGAAGTGGGACGGCTGAAATGCCACACACCCAATTTAACTGCTCTTCCTTCACAGCTCAACTCAAACATCGCCTCCACTGTAACTCCCATCCAGACAGCTTCCTTGGGCACCCCTGAGGATGGGAGCTGTCCCTGCCTCAGGTCTCCCGGGTCACATGGTCCACATGTGACACTTCTGTATTTATTGCCTGTCACCTCCTCCATTAGGACTGGCAGTTTATTAACCATGGAGAAGGTAGCCTCGAGCCTGGCGCACTGCCGGCCAATTCCCTGTGAATGATGCTTAAAGAACAGAATCATCAATAGAAGTGGCTGATGGCATTTTCCTTACAGCCTCTCACCAGGAGAGGTCACTCAGCCAGGGCCTGACTTATCAGAAACCCCAGCTTCCAGTCGCTGCTGTAGGACAGACACACAGCCGCACCATAGAAGCCACAGGCTGGCCCTGCAGCCCACGAGGTGAGGCTCTCCCCAAATACGGGGGCCGAACCCTCATGCTGACTCCCGGGCCAGATGTCGGCAACCCTGTGGAAATGCCAGGAGTGAGCCTCGGGCACCTCCAGGTCCAGGCTTCCTAAGCCTAAGGATAAAAGCCTGGTCACTCATTTTCTGCCAGAGCAGCATGGCCCTGGTTTCACCGGCACGACAGCAACTGCTGCTCAGGAACTGCTCCACACGCCATGCTCCCTCGCACTCCCAGGGAGAAGCCACAGAAAGCCCCTTGAAGGCAAGGAAAACCCTGGATGGACAATGCCAGGAGAACATTCCCTGACATGCTCTGGAGGGAGGGGGTGGAGGAAGGGGGAGGCTAAGAATCCCACTTCTGTGTCACTTCCCCCTTTGCGACTCCACCCGAGTCCTCCTCAGACATCACCACAGGTGGCCCTACAGACGCCATCCCTCCCCAGGTGCGCTCCAGCTCCATCTTCACCCCTCACACCCACCGAAACCTGTTCCATGTGAGCCAGCCTGGACACAGAAAGTTCTCATGAGCCCCGGATCTCCCTTGCAGCCTCTGCCCTTCAACTTTCTACCCAACAGAGCCTGTGCCACCCACATACTCCTCCCAGGTTGGCTGGGCCAGGAAGAAGGCGGGACAGGGCACGTCCTGCTTCCCAAGCTGGAGAGAGAAGGCAATTTCAGTAATATCCTCTACTATGTTCTGAATGTTTGTGTCCCCCTAAAATTCATAGGTTGAAATCCTAATGGCTAATGTGACAACAGGAGGAGGCAGGGCCTCTGTGAGGTCCGTAAGTCACGAGGGTTGAGCCTTCGTGGATGGGGTACTGCATACGTCCTAAGTCGCTTCAGTCGTGTGTGACTCTTTGCGACCCTGTGGACTGTAGCCAGCCAGACTCCTCTCTGTCCATGGGATTTCCAGGCAAGAATGCTGGAATGGGTTGCCATTTCCTCCTCCAGTGGGTCTTCCTGACCCAGGGATCGAACTCCTGTGTCCTGTGTCTTGTGCATTGGCAGGCGGATTCTTTACCACTGAGCCATCTGGGAAGCAGGATAGACAAAAGCATCCTCTATTTTTAAGATGCATGTCCCTGGCAGTCTCATGCCAACTTCTTCCCTTCCTCTTCACAATTATTTCAGCACCTGCTCTGCCAAATCCCTCTTCTCCAACCCTCTCCTCCACTGCCCCTAAGCTTAGTCTTCATCTGCATCCACCAACTAGATCACTCCCAATCTGTGTCACCAAAGCCCTGACCAGACCATGCAATCAGCAGTTTGAGCATCCAGAGCCCCTCTGCTCTCGATGCTTTGACAATCCAGTCCTGAGTCACCCCCAGACCCCGCCAGTCACTTCCAGGCTCCGGGGCTAAGCCTTGCCGTGGAGCCTTTCAACAATCCTACCTGTAACTGTTTACTCGTCTGTCTTCTCCTCCACGCTGTAAGGCCTAGGAGGCTGAGGGCCACTTCCCCCTTGTTCACGGCCAGGCTCTGGGCCACTACCCATGGCTGACCTCCAGCTCCATGGTGCCCTCTCCAAACTGTGCACCCCTCCGTGGGCCAGTGCCCACCCAGAGGCAGGAGTAGCTCTGTCTAACTCGGACCAAGGCAAGCCATGTGGCTGTTGGAACTGCCATCACCCAGGGTGGAGAGAACGTTCTTCTACCTACAAAAGTGCACCCATGGGCAGGGATGCAGGTCATTTCCCTTTTATATACTCCTAGCATATATGAGATATTCAAATATTAGCTGAAAGAACAAACTAACTGGTTTACTACAAGTTCACATGTTTACAGCTGGGCCTTCGCTGATTTTCACGGCCTTTCATTTTGGGTTGATTGTCCCTCTCTCTAGGAAGCGGTTTGAAGCTCCACCTCATCTCAGGTTTACAATCTCACTCTTGAAGCCTGCCCATCAGCAGAGATCCTTATAAAAGACGCCAAGAGAAAGAGGACCCCCCTTTCCTCCAGCCTGAAGAGGACTGGGGGGCAGCTGGCTCCTCTGCCAATCCTGGTCTTGTTAGTTACCTCTATCCTTCTCTCTGGGCTGAATCTCTCGCTTGTGGAGTCCACCTCTAGCCCCCAAATCTCAACTCCTCCAACATAGGAAGAATCTTCTGTCCATCCTGCTCACCATTCTGATGTTCAGCATCCATTCTCCACCCTTTTTACATGCTAAGTGTGAGGAAGTCAGGAAGGAATTAAAACAGGGTAAGGGAAGAGTGATCAGGGTGGAGCTGGGGGGCTATTTTTAAAAAAGGAGGTCAAGGAATCCTCCTGTCTGAGCAGGGACCTTTTTAAGAAAAAGGAACAAGACACCCAAGGATCTAGGAGACGGGTACTGCAAACAAGGCAGTATAGCACTTGCAAGGGCCCGGAGGCAGGTGTGAGCTTGGAAACTGGAAAAGAAGGCCAGGATGACTGAAGCTGAGAAGAGAGGGAAGAACAAGGACTTGTGTAGCGCCTTTCTCTCCTCCATGTCGTGCACACATGCTCCATAAGCAAAGATACACTCTCGGGACTTCCCTGGCGGCCCAGTGGTTAAGAAGCCGCCTGCCAATGCAGAGGACGCAGATTCAATCCTAGTCAGGGAACTAAGATCCCACGTGCCGTAGGGCAACTAAGGCCACGTCCCACAGCTACTAAGCCTATGCACCACAGCCAAGACCCTGTGCAGCAAAAAGATAAAATAAAAAAAAAGGAAAGATACACTGTAGCACACAGCACACTCCCTGGGACACAGCATGCACACAACTATTGTATCAAAGCACACATTACAGCACACTCTCGACCACTGACAGCCTCCAGAAGGAAAGTGTGCGTCATATAGCTACTCCAAGTTCTAGAGTCTGCTCACAATGGGACACTCTGCTCCCTCCCCTTTCTGGCATTTTACTGCTCCCACCCCTTCAACGCGGCTGGACCTCCTGCTTGGGATTCCCAGTCACCTCCTCCTGTCAAATCTGACTCACGTTCCTGGGCCTAAAAATCAAAAGTCTCTTGTCCTGATGCCCCCAGTATAATAAATATCCCCTTCTTCCGTGCTCCGCGGAACTCTATGCCTCCTGTCATTACAGGGCTCCACCCCACGTCAGTCCTCCTAGCTCACAAGACCCTCAGGTCCTGGAAAAGCGATCATCTTTCCTTGTGAGGGAGAGAGGAGAAAGGTAATCCAGTCACCATGCATTAAACACACCAGGAGCCCAGACTTCCTCCCACTGATGAGGCCCGTGGGCCGCATCCTGCAATTCCGCGTGCAAAGGTTTACATTTCTCATCACAGCTCAGAGTCCTGATACCAGAAACAAAAGGCCAATTCTCAGAAATGATTTTCCTTTTCTTCTTCCAAGTCGCAGTGGAAACCATCTCGTCAGGAAAGCTGTAGCAGTGTCCCAGTCAGAAGCCCCAGGGGCAAACATGCAGGGACAGAGACACTGAGAGACCTGACATGTGGGAGGAGGTTTGGGTTTGGGGGAAGCAAGAAAAGTCAGGCACTGCCGGTGGGTCTCCTCGGAGCCCCCAGAGCTGCGTGGTCCTAAGGAGACAGGAGAGTCCCCCAAAGCTGTGGCCAGAGGCAACCAGCATCCCTGGGGTGAAGCCAGGGGCTAGACGGCCTCCCCAGATAACTCTGGGAAACGGGGAGCTCCGATCACAGGGGCTGCTGTCCCCAGGCTTCAGAGAAAACCACAGGGGCAGGGCCACGTGAGGAAAGCTTACGAGACTCACACACACCCACACTCGCCAACTCTCATGCTCTGAGCCCAGTCTCAAACACACCAGGGCCTCTGCAGCTGCCTATAGCTCTGAACGCCCACTTCTGCCTCAGGCCCTTCTAGAGAAGGCAGACATTATGGATGCCTTGAAACACGTCCCCTATTTCACAGACTCACATTCTGAAGCATCTTTCACTTGTGAATATTTCTGTGATATCCTTCCTGCCAGATTCTCCTCACAGTGAGGCATACTTGAAATATATTATTTTCATTGAAGCATCACTTAGGGAAATGAGATCACAGTAAAAATAGAAAACAAACCTACTCCACATGTTTAGGGGACAAAATGATCCCTAGCACTGGTACCATAGGAAGTGCTGCTGCTGCTGCTGCTAAGTCGTTTCAGTCGAGTCCGACTCGGTGCTAAAAAACAGAAGAAGAAAAAAAAAAAAGGATCTAGCACTTCCTATCTATCTAGTGCTAGATCCATTCTTTTCTTCTTCTTCTTCTTCTGTTTTTTTAGCCTCACCACACAGCATGTGGGATCTTATTTCCCAGATCACTGATGGAACCTGTACCCACCCCACCAAGAATTGGAAGCATGGAGTCCAAACCACTGGACCGCCAAGGAAGTCCCAGAAATGCCAGGTCTTGATGTGCTCTGACCTTCAGAACTGGGAGACCAAGAACAAGGGCTAGGACGTCAGGATCATGACAGACCCAATATCTGTGTTTTCCCCTGCCTCATGCCTGCCTATGATCGCAGGTACATCATGGAACACTGAAGCCAAAGTTTCCGTATTTATACAACAGTCTAACATGCGGGGAATCCCATAAAGATTCAGATATATTACAGTAAAGCCCTAGAACAGAGTTACATTTACAAGCATCAGTAAACGGCTGCTCACATGCTATTAGTATTATTTCCACCACGTCTAATGGGCTGTCATTCACCAATGGGATTAGGTTCTCAGAGATGAGTGGGCGTTGAGTAGGCCACAGAGCCTGGCCCCCCTTTCAAGAGCAGCCCAATTTCAAATGCATTCCATCATCCCCACCGGGACACTTAAGTTTGTCAACCCAAGTGTCTCCATGGCAGCCCCAAAAATATGGTCATTATGGGTGCTTAGTCATTCAGTCATGTCCAACTCTTTGTGACCCCGTGGACTATAGCCTGACAGGCTCCTCTGTCTATGGAATTTTCCAGGCAAGAATACTGTAATGGGTTGCCATTTCCTGCTGCAAGGGATCTTCCAGGCCCAGGAATCAAACCCACATCTTGTGTGTCTCCTGCATTGGCAGGTGGGTTCTTTACCACTGAGCCACCAGGGAAGCCCCATGGTCATTATACCTACACACAAACTATGGCCTGAACCTAAGGAAAAAAAAAAAAGACTAATTTAGTAGACCCAGTCTGTTACCACAGAGCTGCGAAAACCTTGTCTACAGAAGGAAAAACACAAGCAAACCACCAGCTTCTGAGAGACCAGGCCTCAGTTTAAGTTTTTACACAGTATTGTATTATGTTTATGGGCTCTTTGCTCAAGCTCAGCAAGGAGAGGGGAGAGTGATGCCCTTAACTGCACAACAGCCTGTTGGTACCCAGCACCCCAGGTTTCTGAACACCAGCCCCCACCTTCTGCTGATGTTCAGGAGGTCCCAAGAAAGTAGGTTACTTTTTGGTGATGCTAGATGCTCACCTCACTTAAAACTTAACATACCTAAGAACATAACAAGAAGCAGACATAGATACAGAGAACAAACTAGCGCTTACCAGTGGGGAAAGGGAAGGAAGGAGGGGCTCGACAGGAGTAGGGGATGAAGAGGCACAAACTATTAGGTATAAAATAAGGGATGCAGTGTAAAACATGGGGAATATAGCAAATATTTTACAATTACTATTAATAGAATATAACCTTTAAAACTAAATTTCGGGACTTCCCTGGTGGTCCAGTGGCTAAGACTCCGCACACCCAATGCAGCGGGGCCGGAGCTCAAACCCTGATCACAGAACTAGATCCTGTATGCTGCAACTAAGACCTTGCACAGCCAAATAAGTTAATATTTTTTAAAAAAACAAATAAAAATTGTAAATCTCTCTATTGCATACCTGCAACTCACATAATATTGCACATCAACTATACTTCATCAACAGCAAAAAAATACATAAAATCCAGGACTAGGTAAGGCATTGTGCCAAGTGCTAAAAAGGCTGGAGAAATAAAGCAATCGGCTGCTACCCTCAAGGAGTGTAGACTCTGGCCGGGAAGGCAAGACATATATGAACCCCTCACAGCACAAGCAGTGAATACCAGGAGGCATCTCTGACCACTAGGCTCGTAGGATGTAGGCTGGGCAGAAAGGAAGGCTCTAAGGTGGGAAATCAGACTAACCAGGATTCAGGTATTTGGAGACGAGAGTGTGCAACAGAAAGTAGAAGAGCATTTACCGGGAGCAAGAAGGCAGCTCGTGCACAGAAAGAGGCCCAAGGAGAGGGCTCAGCCCAGACTGGGCATCGCAGAGCACAGTTAAGACCAGGGCTGTCAGCCTCCTTGCGCACCAGCATCCTTGGAAGAGCTTTCTCAACATACAATCTCCTGAGCCCATTGCTCAGAAACTTCCCAGTCCTGGCATCTATCATCTGGAACCATCTCTCTAACACAAGCAATGGCAACTAAAGTGGTTTGGCAGGCTGGGAGAGAGCCACAGGGACAACGGATCCGTCCTGGGAGAGACTAGCTCCACTTTGAGGGAGAATCAGGGTGCGCTCAGAGAATCTCAGAGAATCACCCGGAGGGAGGCTGTGTCAAAGGCAAGAGTCGAGAGGCCCTGGGGCTCTGGGCAGGGGAAGGGGCGGCAGGCAGACCCAACACTCCTAACCACAGCTTTGTCCTTAAGGAAGCAGCAACCCTCACCCCCACCCCGCAAAAGGCAAGAAGTAGCACTCTAACCTTAACACAATTATTTGCAAAGTCAAATGCTCCAAGTCTGAACTGGCTGAATTCAACTAAAGGTCATCAAAAGACCTGTTTTTCACTTTTTGTTTTTTTGTCTTCTTTTGTAGGGAGGGGAGGTAAGGATTCAGGAATATGCAATAGAACATGAAACTTTTTGCCTTTGGTACCAAAGATCTGAGCCTCGGGACCCACTAACTTGCTCCCTCCATGGAGAGACCCTCCATATTATAAGTCCAGTGTATGCGCCTTCCTCCAGTGTCGCTCACTCTTCTTACATCACATCCACGTAGGAACAAAGGGACAGAATGGTCACCACCCTTCTTAGAGGATGAATCAATTATTATTAGTGAAAAACAACAGAAGAGGCTGGTCCAGGAACTGGCTTTCATTGCATTCCATGGAGGGAATGCAGCTAATTTCAGTAATATACTTTACTTCCATACATCTAAAATACTGTCATTTCAGTACGTACTCAGTATGAAAAGTGGAGAGATTTTTACACCTTTTTTTTGTACTAAGCCTTTGTAATCCAGTGTGTATTTTCACTTACCCCTCCCTGCCACCAGGAGGTGGAACCCCTGCCACCCTCCCACCCCGGCCCACTGCACTGGCTGTGGGAGGCGGGTTTACCTTCCACCCCAGACAGAACCACCCTCCTTCTTCCCCTAGGGTCACCAATCCACTGGCTAAAATGGATTTCGGATGATTCTGCAGCCAGCTAGCAAATCAGGAAATCAACATCAACTCACAAGCCCTGAGGATAACTCAAAGCATTTCATTACCCAGACAGAAAGATGGCCCAAAGGAAACTTTTACAGGCAGCTGTGGACAAGAGAGGGACAAATATCTCCAGGGTATAGTTCACGCGAGGAAGGGAGGAGCAAGGAATAGATTTCTAGAGTGACATTTCCTGAAGGGAGTTCTGTAGACACTCCGTTCAAATCTGCTGCGGGTGGAGGCACGCAGGGTAAGACTCCAGAGTAAGGCATTGATTGTGCCAGTGGTCAGAGGTCAGCCACCAAAAGAGCACCACGTACCATCCCCCTTCTCCAACCAGACTCCCAGTGAAAATGAGCACATTAAAGGTTCTGACAAGTCCCGCAGTAAAGAAAAATGTTTCACAAACGTGACTATGGAGCTGCTAGGACTAAAAATTCACTTGCTTTAGAACTGCACTGTCTGACGTACCAGCTCTGTGTGATTACTGAGCACCTGAAACGAAGCTAGTCCAAACTGAGATGGGCTCTAAGTGAAAATGCACACTGGATTACGAAGGCTTAGTACAAAAAAAATGATGTAAAAATCTCTCCACTTTACATATTGAGTACGTACTGAAATGACAGTATTTCAGATGTATGGAAATAAAGTATATTACTGAAATTAACTGCATCTGTTTACACTTTTAAATATATGGCTATTAGGATATTTAAAATCTCATACATGCTTCACCTTATATTTCTATTGGGGTAGTGCTCAAAATTCAGAAAATGCTAAGCAACAGCACATGCTCTGAAACCTCAGACACATCATATTATCATATCATTTGTGCCACATTTGTTTTTTCCCTGAAAGAGATGTACTGCATCCCAGAACTGGGGATGAAATAAAAACAGATGAGAAATGCACCTGGATATTCAGACCAGGGTGGGTAAGACAGCCCACCTAGCAATATAAAGTTCCAAAGGTATCAAGGAATGACTATCGCAGCTTTTGTCTATTATCCCTTAGACATTTACGTAACAACAGAGAACTCTTTTGCTTTGCCATTCACTCCAAGGCTGTATCTATAAAGTTATTGCTAAACATCATGCTAACAACTGAATAAATCCGGGGTTTGGTAACTGAAAACAGTACGTAAAGACAGAAGTTCCTTTAGGGACTGCCCACGCGGGCACTGCTCCAGACCTGCTGGGTCGTGTATTTCTCGTAATACGGCAGATTCTAGTATCTTTCACTTACTCCATGACTTTGGGCATATAAATCCACCTATTTCCTGTGAAAGGGCCAAGTACGTGAATGCCCACAGTGGTTCCTGGAGCATGTGACCCAGACTGCGAAACTCAACATTTACTGTCCTAGTCAACTCGTGAAACATTGCCAGAGGAGAACCAGTTGTGTGACTGAACTCATAGCCTGCTTTGTAGTTCAGCTTCCCTGCTTGTGAAAGGAGTGACAACATCCATCACACAAAGGAACTGGGGGATCAAACAGGGTGACGCTGGATGCAAAGCATGCTGCCTGGCATGGAGGAAACACCACTTCCCTCCTGACTCTGCTCTGTGGGCTTCAGTCATCTTGGCCATAGAGTTAGAGACTGGACCTCAACCTCTGGGCCTTTCTAGACTTAAAAGTAAGAGCCTGTCTGTGGTCAGTCAGTAAAAGGCAATGAAGAGGACTAAAAGCTCAGAAGATCTGTCAGACTAGGACAGGAAGTGGGCTTTCCCCTTTCTGGATTTTTCACTCAAAGGCAACAGTTCATTAATGAACTGGCTGTTGCGTCCAGTTTCCAGGGAATCGCTGGGAGCAAACTCACACAGCAGCCATCAGCAGTTTCCCAAGGTCCTCAGGAAGCCACCCGGCTCCAGCAGTGACCACCATCCATGGGAATGGCTCCACTGTAACATGTCCTGTCCTTTCACTACTGAGGCCATCCTGTGCCCTGCTCACTCACGTCCCCAATAAATCATTTGCCGTCATTAAAGACAGATGCCTCTTCTTCCTCAGATACGACAATTTATATGAAACATGATGTTTCTTCCTATCCTAAGACCAAAGTCTCTCTCCTTTCTCCATTCTGTGTAATTTCTGTATGTCCAATCACCCTGTCAGCCCTACAGAAGAAGCTAAAGGGAGGAATTCTGAGAGATCTGGAAATATATATTATTCATAATTTTTTTTTTCTCTGAGAAGCTGATTCTACTGTTATGAGGTCTAAAACTGCCTAAGTAATGCTGGGAGTATACACTCTTGGATTGAATACATCTGTGATAAACAGAGATATATTTGGAATAGTCAAATTCTTGGATGGATTTCAAATGGATCATAGGCAATAGAGAAACATAGTCATTGACTACTTAGGCCCAAGTGAGTCAGAAAACATCACTATTTCTAAGTGTCCCTACAAATCAATACGTCCCTTATCGATTCACGTATATCAGTATTAAGGGGCTAAAGGAGGTCAGAGGTCTGCATCACCAGAACCCCACAATCCCTTGTGCACCAAGGTACGCGGAAGAGAGACTGAACCTCTTCATTCTCAGGCCAGCTGGGCAGCCACTGGGTAGTCCAGTGGCTAAAACTCTGCCGCTCCCAATGCAGGAGACCTAGGTTTTGTGGCTAAGACTCTGTGCTCCCAATGCAGGAAGCCTAGGTTTGATCCCTCGTCAGGAAACTGGATCCCACATGCCCCAACTAAGAGTTTACATGCCACAACTAAGGATCCTGTGAGCTTCAACTAAGACCCTGCACAGCCAAATAAACAAATATTTCTATAAAAAGGAGCGGGGGGTAATCTGATCCCTTCAAGCAGTCAGCTGCCTCTACTCTCCAGGCCCCAAATCCTCTTCCGGTCAACTCCCAATGTAGGAGCCTTCATATTTGAAAGCTGAAGGCTACCAAATGCTCAGAATGGAGAATCTATCCTCTAAGATCTTCCCAAGCTTCACAGAGGGACCACTTTCTCCCCTGTCCCCCAGTATGCCCCCTCTATGCCCTGTCATAGCACAGATCCAGCTGCCTCACGTGTGCTTACATATTTCCCCCATCTACTTGGGTTCCTTGGACCCCACCCCGCCACCCCCCAGGCCTATCACAATACTGTTAGCAGATAGGAATTCCATGGCAGTCCAATGGTTGACTCCTCAGTGATGAGAGAGAGCCTGAGTTCAATGCCTGGTCAGGGAACTAAGATCCCACAAGCCATTCGGCCAAAAAGAAAAGAAAAACAATATTAGCAGAAATAGGAATATCTACTGGATTCTGGGATTATACAAAAGCCACACAATAAACGAAGCATCTTCCTATACATCAAGCTTAAAACATTTTCTCGTAAAGACACTTTGAGAAGAGAAAGCAAAATCCACAGGGAGGTAAAAAAAAAAAAAACCAAGTAGTGGTCTCCTGGCAGACTGGAAGCTTCCAAATTCAGGGTCATGCCCCAGGTTGTCGGCTGGACAAGCTTTCTGTCCTTTCTGCTAAAGAGGTCCCTGCCTGAGCAGAGAAACCCAGGAAGCTCTGGACTCCATATGTGCCCTACTTTCTATGAGAGCCTGAGAGTACTTTGTCAGGGGTCAAAGATCACCATGTCACTTTCTAACTAAAAAAAAAAAAAAAACAAACAAAAACAGGCTAATCTTGCCCAAACAACTCAGAAATTTAATGCTGGGGACAGGAAAAGAACTCTCTTCTACTGGCCCAGGACATCACAGGATTAGCTTGTAAGAGAACATTATACTTTTTAAAAGCCTGAAATAGGGCACTAGAACGTGTATGGGTCTGAGACTCTTTGATCACTTCCTGGAATGGAGCCCCATCAAAGGAACCCTAATTTCATGCCTCCACTCTTTTTCCCTGCTTGGTTGCCTCAGCAGTAAACCCTTAAGGGCTCTAGATAAACACAAATCACAAGCACCACTCTTGGGCCCTTACGGAAGCCTCAGAAGCCTCTTGAAAGTCAGCACGCCAGGTGGACAAGCGGATGTGCAAACACCCTGACCACCCGGCTGGGAGGCGAGGCAGAGAGCGGGCTTCCGCACTCCCGTTTAGGGCCCCTAACAGCCCAGAACTTTCTGAACTTTTCTCCACCCTCAATCTTCAAAGGCTCTTGGCCAACCCTGTCCCAGACAGGGAGCCGAGGGGCAAGGCAAGTATCCTGAGAAGGATGAAGGGGGATCTCGCTGCAAGTTCCCTCCAGGGGCCGCAGAAGGACCCAGCAGGGCTCCGGGTCCCAGGGGCGGGGAGTTGGACAGACGCGCCACTCAGGCCCCGCGTCCGGGGCCGCACTCACCTTGGCAGATGTCTCTCCAAACAGAGGTCTGTTGTCCAGGCCACTTGTGCCGTACGTCCTAGTGGAAAAGTCCTCCATTTTAGGGTTTCTTCACTGTCCCCGAGCCACTCCAAGCCGAGCCAGCATTGCCTCCCGGAGTCCCGGGTCTACGACTCGCGGCGCCGCCGGTCACAGGGCGCTCATTGCCGAAGCCCAGAGAGGCCGGAGTCCCGGCGGCGGGGGTGGGCGCTCAGACCCGCGGGACGAGGCCGCTCTGCCGGAGCCTCGCTCCCCTCCTCATCGTGAGCAGCTGCCTCAGGAAGTGAAAGGAAACAACACCGCTCGGCCGTCCCGCCCGGTCGCTCCCGCTTCCCCCAATCTCAGCGCCCCGGGCCGCCCGGCTGTCTCCGCAGCTTGGGATGCAAATCGGCTTGGCCGGGGCTCCCCGCTTCCCCGCCCTCGCCGCTCCGCTCCGTGACACGACCATTCCCGAGCTTTCTAAATGTTCTGGTGAGCACGGATCCCTCCACGCTCGAAGGCGGGGAAAAGTTTTCCCGGGAGAAGGCATTACCAGCCCTCCGCACCGCTCCGCCCCTCTCGCCCCCGCGGCCAGCGGCCGAAGTAGTGAAGCTGCGGGAGCAAAGCCCAGCGGTCCGCCCGCCCCTCCCGCGGCGTTGCGGGATCAGGTCGCGACCGCGCGGAGCAGCTCGGGTCCCCGCTCAGGTGTTGCCGGCACCCGTGGGCCGGCGCGCGCTTGCGGCGTAAGAAGGGGATCCTGCCTCGGCCCCGCACCGACGGGCCACCCTCCCGGAGCCGCCCCGCGCCCGCAGGCCAAACCTCGGCGTCTCCAGCCGCACGCACGCTCGGGAGCCCTGGCTGCACTGGAGGGCGCGGGTCCCGATCCACGCCGGTGCGGGGATGCGGTGCCAGGAGTCGGGGAGAGAGAGACCTTCCGCGCGGGCGGCGAGAGTGTGCTGTGCGGCGGGTCCCCGGTCCCCTCCCACGGCCGGGACCCGCGGCCACTGTCGCAAACCGACTCGGCCCGCCCAGGCCGCGTCACGGCCGAGGCCACCAATCCCGCACGCCGGGGCGCCGCATTGGCTACGGAGCTTTATTTCTAGAGGTGCCAGTTTATTCCCCGCGAGGCAGCCGATCTCCCGGCTCCCCGCTTTCTCTGGCTCCTAGTAATTAGCGCTTGCGCGACCCACGTGGGCAGAGCACTCTCGGGAAGATAGCCTCGCATTGGGCTGAAAGCTTCTTAAAAACAACCAGCCTGCTTTAACCACCCCAGTCTTTGCACCACTAGGATGGAAAGGGAGTGGTTGATAAATTAGTTGTTTATCATGTTTGTGTGTTTGTCTGGTTTGTTCTGTGATAGAGAACCTATGTCTTGGACAGAGACGGTCAAGAGGTAATCCGTGCTTAGGTATTTCTTCGATTTGTCCACTCATTCTGCTGGTGATGATTCTGAGAAGCATATGTGTATCCACAGAGGAAAAATGCATCGTATGTCAACCTCTTCGGGTTTGAAGCTGGAGAACCTGAGGTGGACAGGCACCATAGGCAACCCAGCGTCACTCTGCATTTGGGAGCCTTTGAAAGTATTAGGGAACAAATGCAACCACGCTAGGTAACCCGGACACTACAGCTCCTACACTGAAGAGAGCTGTGACTTAGGTTTGTTCGCAGGGAGAGCGCATGTTGGAACACTGTAACCCTGTAACACTTAGAATCCAAGACAAATTTCCACGTAGTCCTTCTAGAGTTTAGGACAAGGGATTGGGATAAGGGATGGACTAAGAACCACAAAGCTTCAGTGGAATCAGGTATGGAGCATATCGATCTACCAGCTCTGTATTTTATGGATCTTCTCTTTGTCAGGACTTTTTGTTTTAAGAGGAATGCACACAATCTTGCACCCAGTTCTATTAGACGTTTGACCCAATAAGTAATTTTATTCACTCACAGGCAGTCACATTTATTCAACAATACTTCTGAGAACCTGCTCAGTACCAGGCAACCACCAAATAGAGTAATACAGTCATCAAGAGAGTCATGGTCATAGTGTTGAGGCTGGAGTGGCAAAGAGAGACACGTGACACAGTGGAGTGACTAATAGCACAAGCTTTGAGGTTGATTATATCTGCCCTCAAACCTTGATGCCACCATCTACAAGCTTTGTAATCTTGGGAAAGTTATCTAATGTCTAACCTCTCTTGAGCTCCTTCCGATGTAAAAAGTGAAGATGATAATAGTAAATGGAACTAGATCAACCTTTAAAAAAAATAATTGAATAGAGAATATTTAAGACACCTGGCAAGTAAGTTTCCAAATGGTTGCTTGCTTGAATGCTTCCTTAGTCATGTCTGACTCCGTTACCGAGTCCCAGCTTGCTCTGCTCACGGCCTGATAGGCCAGTGAATCCGAGAGAGGAAGTACTGGGGCAAGGAAGAGACTTTAGTCAGGAGCCGGCAGACTGAGAAGATGGCAGAATAGCGCCTCAAAATAGCCATCTTATTGGGGTCTGGATGCCAGGTTCTTTTATAGATCAGAGAGAAAGAAGCAATGAGGAACTAAAGTCAAAAGGCAGACTAGAGAGGGAGAGGCAGTGGGGAAGCAAAGTGAAAGGTTCTTCAGTCTTGCAAAACATCTCCAAAGGGATGTCCAGCCTTCAGAAGAAGGGGTGTGTTAATCTCTTCTATTCACAGGTGGGCAGGGACAAACAATCTCTCCTCGAACTGAACAAAGACACATTAATTTACATTAAAGCAGAGGGGCAGGTTCCTCTAAACAAGCCATTGAGTACGATTATAATAATAAAGGCAAGTTAAAGAAACAGTTTCCAACCTGGAGTCAGAATTGGCTTCCTCCCTGCAACATTTGCAGTCCCATGGATTGTAGCCCACCATGTTCCTCTGTCTCGGAGAAGGCAATGGCACCCCACTCCAGTACTCTGGCCTGGAAAATCCCATGGATGGAGGAGCCTGGTAGGCTGCAGTCCATGGGGTCGCTAAGAGTCAGACACGACTGAGCGACTTCACTTTCACTTTTGACTTTCACGCATTGGAGAAGGAAATGGCAACCCACCCCAGTGTTCTTGCCTGGAGAATCCCAGGGGCGGGGGAGCCTGATGGGGCTCACAGAGTCGGACAAGACTGAAGCGACTTAGCAGCAGCAGCAGCAGCAGTAGCAGCAGCATGCTCCTCTGTCTATAGGATTATCCCAGCAAGAATACTGGAGTGGGTTGCCATTTCCTTTTCCAGGGGATCTTCCTGACCCAAGGATCAAACCCGTGTCTCTGGCATCTCCTGCATTGGCATTTGGATTCTTAACCACTGAGCCATCAGGAAAACCCCACACTGTGGAGATGCACTCCCCCTATTCTGGTGGCAAGGAAAGCTTCCCCAAGGAGCCATTTAAATCAAAACCCCCAAAGAAGAGCGTACATTAACCAAGGTGAAGAGCAGAGCCAAGAAGACAGGCCAGAGAGACTAGATATTCATGTAGGGTATATTTGAGGAGGAAGGTTGAGTCAGGAATAGTGACCCTCTGACTCTTTAGCTGCTTATTCTCTTGTCTCTTCAATTTTCTGTGTCTCTCTTCCATTCCTTTTCCTAAAACCCAGTTTCCTCATGACTGCTACTCACCCAAAACTTCAATAAACCAATGGCTTTAGTTTGGTTTTGGTGCTAAACTCAGGGAAAATGGATCTTATAGCTCCAGTGCCCACCACTGCTTGGGGGGCTCAGTCTCTCGTCTTTAAGTTCAGATTCTCATGAGAAATTTCAATGGGCTCAATCTAGATTATAGACTGATTTCTAGTTACATAAAGTCCTCCATCCCCAAGAGTCAACAGGTGGGACCACACAGAACACATTTTCTAGGGACCACCCCCTTGAGGATGGTTCAGTTCAGTTCAGTCACTCAGTCGTGTCTGACTCTGTGACCCCATGGACTGCAGTACACCAGGCTTCCCTGTCCATCACCAACTCCTGGAGCTTGCTCAAACTCATGTCCTTCAAGGTGGTGATGCTATCCAACCATCTCATCCTCTGTTGTCCCCTTCTCCTCCCACCTCCAATCTTTCCCAGCATCAGGTCTTTTCCAGTGAGTCAGTTCTTCAAATCAGTTGACTAAAGTATTGGAGCTTCAGCTTCAGCATCAGTCCTTCCCATGAATATTCAGGACTGATTTCCTTTAAAATTGACTGGTTGGATTTCCTTGCAGTCCAAGGGATGCTCAAGAGTCTTCTCCAACACCACAGTTCAAAAGCATCAATTCTTCAGCACTCAGCTTTCTTTATAGTCCAACTCTCACATCCATACATGACTACTGGAAAAACCATAGCTTTGAGAAGACAGACTTTTGTCGGCAAAGTAATATCTCTGCTTTTTAATATGCTGTCTAGGTTTGTCACAGAGTTTGTCATTGAGGAGGGTAGAAGATTGTTTAAATAAAGAAGAAACTATGTCTGTATCGGGTCAATGGTAGGATTTTCCAGTGTCTTGCTGCTCAGAGTGTGGTTCCTGGACCACAAGCAGGACATTACCTGCTAACTTCTTAGATATGCAGAGCTTCAGTCCTCACCCTAGATCTACTGAATCACAATCTGCATTTTAATAAGATCCCCAGGGGACTCAAAAGCCCATTGAAGTGAGAAAGGTGCTTTTTTCATACACCTCCATTTTACAAATTGGCCATACAGATGACCCAACCAGTAACCATCACTTCTCATTTCTTGATCTTCATTGTGCTTCAGCCACTCATTCCAGTGCAACATTCTGGACTTTGGCAACACCCAGAATGGCACTGTGTTTGAAATAGCCCCAGATGGACCATTTATTAAGCCTTCTCCTCCAATCCCTTTACATCTTTCACTCCTGGTCAGTACATCAGTCCCTTGGTCCCTTCAGTGTCTCCGATTTTTTGGTCTCTTGACTCCTTCTCAGTGGATCTAGTCTCTCATTTTCACTTTCTTCCAGCTTAGATTCTGTGTTCTCTCGCTGCAGTCACTCTTGTGATAGTATCTTCAGTTCTCTTATCCCACACCTGGGCAGAAAGTCCCCTAAAATGCTAACCCTTCTGCTTTCTCAACACCTGTGGCCAGGTGTCTAGTGCAGCTGGAGGGGGAAAAAAATCATAAATGTCCCTAATTAGAGTAATTTTAGATTTAAGGCAGCCAACTTCAAGTATGCCCTTAAAACCATGTGGAAGTCCTGTGTTGCCTGGACAACTGAGCTGTGTGTTGTCTCCGCTCCCTGACCCTCAGCAGACGACTCGGCTGCCTGCTTCACAGGGAAAAAACCAAAGCCATTCCATGGGAATTCCCTCCACTTCCCAGCACACCTACACACCCACCTCTGCCCACCCTCTTCTACT
This sequence comes from Bos indicus x Bos taurus, assembly GCF_003369695.1. Taxonomy (NCBI): domain Eukaryota; kingdom Metazoa; phylum Chordata; class Mammalia; order Artiodactyla; family Bovidae; genus Bos; species Bos indicus x Bos taurus. Next base: position 86,487,293 of record NC_040079.1, read on the forward strand.
CCTCCTTCCCTCCAGTGAAAGTGGAAGAGATGCCTGTCTGTCTCTCATGTTTTACGTTCCACTGCACCCCATGATCACAAGGCATCTCACAGCTATGATTATAATTTTTCTATGAAAAGCATTTAAACATGCTCAGTTTCAACCATGTTAAAACGAACAAGCAAAAACCTTGCATTAAACCGGTGTCTCCCTCTGGCTACCACACTCCTCCACACCCTCTCTGGAACCCTTGGTTGCCTTGGTAGCCAGTTTAATCCTCCCCTCTTCTCCCTGGAAAGCAGAGCTTACCTCCCATTATAAAGGGGAAAAAATGCCAGATGTACATTCGTAGCTGGAGGAGTGGAAAGTGAGTGTTAGGGTCACTGATTCATTAAGGCAAGTCTGCTGGGGATTTTTAGGAGGGTTTTGTCCCTCATAAAAGGAGGGAAGTACATTAAGAGAGCTTTCCCTCTAGACATTGTCATGTGATGATGTGGCCTTTGGAGATGCTTCTACCATCTTATGACCATGTAGGGTGGCTTAAGAATATCCCAGAGAAACCAACTGGAGTCTTAAGTTGTGTGTTTCTTACATGTTGTGTGCGGGTCTCTGTGTGTGTGTGTGTGTGTGTGTGTATTGAATGGGAGTGACTCTATGGTCTGAATCATTTTTATCTGGGTATTCCCATGCTCATAGCTGAAAGTGTATTGACGCATTTTTAAAGCCAAACTTTCTGTAAAAAGCTCCATAGAGATCGTATCCTCTTCCTCCCTTCCCACATTTGCCTCAATCACTGAAATCTGGTTTAGCAGCACTACTTCCTGGGTGTTCTCTCAGGAAGGTTCTCATGAGAACTTTTTTGCTGAATCCACTGGACCCCTTTCAGGTCTCCTCCCACCTGGCCTTTCCGTGGCACTTTGCCTTTTAAAATGCGGGAAGTAACCTTTACTATAGGTCTTCTGCTCTTCCTCTGCACGTCTCTTAAATATTATTCCCCAGGGCTCCATCCTTCATCTTTTCTCTTCTTACTACATGCTTTGCAAGGGCCATGGCTTCAATTTCTATCTCTATGCTAAGGACTCCCAAACCTATATAAATGGACTTCTACGATTTGCCAGGAGAGAGATAATTTATGAAGAAAGTCACTTGTGAAGTTAAATAACTCCTTTATTTCAGATATAATTGAATCATGCTTCTCCCCTTCCGCTGTCTCTACAGTAAAGCTTCCCTGGAGAGCAGTGCCTCTCCATTCCAACTGGACATTAAATACTTAGGATTTTTGAATACCCTGGGTGCTTGGGGCCACACCCCAGGCCAATAATATCAGAATCTCTGGAGACAACACTCAGCAACAGTATTTTTTCAAAACTCCCCAGACAATTCTGATATGCAGCTAAGTAGAGAATCACTGGTTAAAGGGCAAAGAATTGGGCTCAAAATCTGGGCCTAGAGTTTCACTGTGGATCTTTATTCTGTTAGGGAAGCACACTGACGGAAACTGCCCACCTCTAGGCACCATAGTAACCATTTGCATGAGCTGTTTTACAACAGGAGGTCTGGTAAGGAACACAGAACTAATAAGCCACCACCAACCTGGAGAGTTCAGAAAAGATCAGAAAGTGACACCACATGTCCAACCACCTCCCAGAATCCTTCTCGCTGGCATCTGTCTTGGCTGAACACGCATGCTCCACCAGGAAGGACTCTGAGTCAGAAAGATTGACTAAAGACAACACAAACTAATCTCATTACCATGGGATTAGTCACCAAACCCAAGACTGTGGCAGAGCACTTCTCCTGGGTTCTACCCTACTGCTCTCCGCCCACGTACTCTTTCCCAATAAAATCTCTTGCTTTGTCAGCACATGTGTCTCCTCAGCGGAGAAGGCAATGGCAACCCACTCCAGCATTCTTGCCTGGAGAATCCCAGGGACGGGGGAGCCTGGCGGACTGCCGTCTATGGGGTCGCACAGAGTCGGACACGACTGAGCAACTTCTCTTTCACTTTTCACTTTCATGCATTGGAGAAGAAAATGGCAACCCACTCCAGTACTCTTGCCTGGAGAATCCCAGGGACGGTGGAGCCTGATGGGCTGCTGTCTATGGGGTCGCACAGAGTTGGACACGATTGAAGTGATTTAGCAGCAGCAGCAGAGCCTTAAATTTAGTCAGTCTAATTTTTGTTGTTTAACAAAGAACATATAGTTTGAGTAGTCATGTGATGGGAAAAATGATTCACAAATATATTGAATTTAGGCATCGAAACAGATTGCACCTATCAGTCTGAACATGCTCCCAGGAGCAGATGAGATATGTAGCCTTACTGCTAACACTTTTTTTACATAGAAGTGTCATGCGAGTGTATGTTCCTCGGTTCCTTGTCTCGTCACAACAAAGATTTGAAGCGACGGACATTAAAGCCCTCGGCGCGTCACAGCTCTTGGGTCTTGGACAAACCATGCTACAGCTCTATTTTATTTAGAAGATAGCAGGAAAGTGAGAGAGAGAGAAAAGAGCGCACACACGCGGGAGAGAGAGTCCCTGAGAGAGCGCTTTGGCTCCTCCTTTTATATGTTTTTTTCCTCCACCTGGGCCTGCCCTATGCAAATTGGGCTTAGCCAGGAGTGCTGTTTGTTCTGCCTGAAGTCTTCACTCTGGTCCTTGGACCTCCCTTTGACCTTCCTTGTCTTTTAGCCACCACCATTTTGGACTCCTTTTCTCTATTCTACCTACCTAACAGAAGAATGAGATTTCTACACACTCCCTGCAAATCAGGCAGGTGTTGTGAAAGAGCTAGCTCAGTAATCAGGAATCACCAGTCTGGTCTGAGCTTTAGAAAGCTCACTTGGGCACCAGTTTCCTCAACTGTAAAAGGAAAGAGTATTTTTACCCTGACAGGTCTAAAATGCTAATAAACTGTGAGAATAACTGGAGGATCTGTTTTTTGAATATTTTTCTATTTTGAAATACGTGTAGATTTATAGAAAACTTCTAAGGGTAGCACAGAGAGTTCTAGTACATACCCTTCACCACCCACCTTTCCCCAATGTTGTCATGTTACACAACTATGGCATATTTATCAAACCTGAGAAATTAATGTCACTCTGATACTATTAATCGAATTACACACTTTATTTTGGAGTTTCCTAGTTTGAAATAAGGCTGATGTGTAGTAGAGAACTGTGGTACTCTGATAATGTCACTCTGATACTATTAATTGAATTACACACTTTATTTTGGAGTTTCCTAGTTTGAAATAAGGCTGATGTGTAGTAGAGAACTGTGGTACTCTGATAATGTCACTCTGATACTATTAATCGAATTACACACTTTATTTTGGAGTTTCCTAGTTTGAAATAAGGCTGATGTGTAGTAGAGAACTGTGGTACTGAGCACGTGTCAGAGGCTCAGTTTTATATCCATTAAAAGCTAAAGGAAAATAAATTTCCCCAGAGGATGTGAAAATGAAATGAGATATGGTAGGTGAAGCTGATTTTTATACTCTAAAGTGCTGTTCACTGGAATGAATCACAAATGATAAAGAGTCATTTTTAGATGTTTTTATAATTGATTTGGCATTGCTACTAAAGTGGATAAAATATGAAACAGTGGTCTATTGCCCATGGCTGGAGCATAGTTCTCTATTTGAAAGTGCAAAATTTGCACAGAGAAATTAGAGCAATGAAATAAATATGCTAATTTAAGCCAATCCTCTTGAATAGGATCAAATAGATTTTTTAGCTGAGGAACAATTCACTGAAGTTCTTACAATAAATTGTGAATTTTAAAATGTGTGTGTATTGCTTTTAATTAATTCTTAATTTAGAAATCTGAAATTAGTTTCATGGACAAGGTAAAGAATTTTTTTAGGTTTTGAACTTTAATACATTATTTTATTTTATTTATTTATTTGGTTGCTGGGTCTTAGTTGCAGCACACAGATCTTTAGTTTTAGCATGTGAGATCTAGTTCCCAGACCAGGGATTGAACCCAGGCCCCCTGCAGTGGGAGCCCAGAGTCTTAGCCACTGGACCACCAGGGAAGTCCCTATAATACATTTCTTAAGAAAGCTTAGAAACAAATGATGGGAATGACAGTAGGCAGTTATCTTTTGTTACCATGTCATTCAAGATTTAGAATATCCCTGAAAATGATTTTGAGTAAATTAATTAAAATTCAGGCATTTAGCTTTAGGAGTAGTGTGTACTAGGTCTTGGCTTTGTCACTAATTGCGTCACGTTTAGTTATGTATGTAACCCTAAGAGCTTCATTTCCTCATTGTAAATGAGAACAATGGGAGAGATTGCCTTTTAAAGATTTGTGGCACTAACATCAGGTGACTCTTTGGCCCTAAGAGAGGAAAGACTGAAGTTAAAGAGGAGAAAGAAAGGAAAATCTAAATATATACGTAGTTTACAGATGCAGTGTAGCTGTACTAGCAATTTGTGCAATGGCACTGGATATTTTGGGTCTTGTTCTGGGGGGCGGGGAGGGCAGGCTTAAGATCTTTCTCACAAAGGTGTTTGCTTTATGACAGATATTTTTAAAGCCATCACCACAGCATCACACACTCAAGCCCTAACCTGCTCGCCTTGCTGAGGGGGTCCTTCCCCTGTGGCTTCAGTTGTCCTCTTCATAGACCTAACAACGGGGTAATCACCCTTCTTTTCTTAGAATAATGTCACTTTAATTATTTTAAGGGAGACAAGACAGGAATCCAGCTCTCTCATTGCTTAGGAATCCACATTCATAGTGAAAAACATTTAAAGAAGTAAATGGTATCACTTAACAAACTATGATGTCTCTTGCTAATTATGGGAAATTTATCAAATTAACTTTTTAAGTGTAAAAATACAGAAAAGTTTCCAAAAATGAAAAAGCTAAGCATTCATCATTCTTACTTCTGACTTGTTAAATAAAATAACTAGGACATCACATAACAGATTTCTTTTCCAGGGAAGAACTTTGGGGAAGTTTTTTTTTTTTTTTTTTTTTAAGAAGCATGTTAAGATGTAGAATAAAATAATTAAATAAATAACAACCAAGGTAAAGAAATTCTCATGCAACCTGTCCATCCAACAACACACGCATTTTTCCTTCTTCAAGAGTCATTTATATTCTCCCTCGTGAAAATATTAGCACCACTTCCCCTTTGGCTGGGTTCCCTGACACTCCCTACAGTGAGAGCAGACATCTGATACTGAGCCTCTATTTTGGGAAAAGATATTAACACTCAGAATCCACATAGGAAGAAATCTCATCTAGAACACCCAGTGTATTTTTCAACTCCATCCCCTGAAAGAGTGATCTGAGCAGAGCCTCTGAATGTCTGATATAATTAGCCAACAGCGCCTTCCATTCCCCACTGTGGCGGGTTGCATTGTGGATTCCCGAAAGATGTTTACCAAACACCTGTGACTGCAACCTTATTCGAAAAAAGGATCTTTGCAGGCATAATCAAGGTAAGAATCTCAAGATGAGATCATCCTGGAATAGCATGGCCCTACATGCAACAACAAGGGTCCTTGCAAGAGACGAAGGCCAGGGCAAGACAGCCTGAGGCTGCAGCGCCAAGGGTTGCTGGCAGCTGCCCGAAGCTAGGACAGAGGTGAGAAACAGATCGCCCTCAGAGCCTCCAGATAACCCTGCTGACGCCCTGACTTTGGACTTCTGGGCTCCAGAGTTGTGAGAGCATAAATTTGTGTTGTCGTCAGCCACTCGGTTTGTGGTTATTTGTTAAACAGTCTTGCAAAATGAATACTGGGCACTTCTGGGAGTTGCTCCCTCTCTCACTAGAGATGTTGCAAGAAGTTAATAAGGTTGGCCAAGCTTTCTCCTGAGGTAAGTCCCCTAGAAGAACCACTTGTTCCACAGTGAAGAGGGTCCTAAGAGAACCATTAAGTAGATGTACAGAAAAGGAAACCTATTGCCCGTAGAGTATGACACTTACCTATCAAATAAGGACCTGAGTTTTGAACAGACACGCAGAACTTTAGGATCATCCTACAATGTCATCCTTACACGCTACGCCTGCTTCAAACTGCTACCTTCACTTACAGTTTTTTTGTTTGTTTTTTTTTTACTTTACCACATGGGCTGTAGGATCTTAGTTCCATGACCAGGGATGGAGGTGGCACCCCCTGCAGTGGAAGTGTGAAGCCTTAGCCCCTGGACCTCCAGTGAAGTCCGACAACAGCACTTTTAAGCAAAGATGTAAAATATTAGGATATCTCCACCTCTACTGCTGGCATTTCTGTCAGAAGAACTGCTATACTTGTTAGGTCATAAAGGTGCAGGAGACAATACTTCTCACCCCAGTAATTCTAAACCTAGGATTGTAGAGGCAGCTCTAAACCAACACAGTAAGAGACTTGGGAGTTTCAAGGTAACATTACTTGAGATAACAAAAGAGTGGAAGCAGCACAAATGTCCATCAACAAAAGAACCGATGAAGTCAGTGGACCAGATCTATATGGTGGCATACAACAAGGAAAGTGAGTGAACGTTTCAACATGGACGAATCTCACAACCGTAAGGATGAACAGTAACCGAAAAAAGTAAGTTGCAGAATGCTCATGATGCTGCTGCTGCTGCTAAGTCGCTTCAGTCGTGTCCGACTCTGTGCGACCCCATAGACGGCAGCCCACCAGGCTCCCCCGTCCCTGGGATTCTCCAGGCAAGAACACTGGAGTGGGTTGCCATTTCCTTCTCCAATGCAGGAAAGTGAAAAGTGAAAGTGAAGTCGCTCAGTCGTGTCCGACTCTTAGCGACCCCATGGACTGTAGCCCGCCAGGCTCCTCCATCCATGGGATTTTCCAGGCAAGAGTACTGGAGTGGGGTGCCTTTGCCTTCTCCAAGAATGCTCATAAGTACATAGCAAACACTGGAAGTGCCCTGCTCATAAACCCTTAGGCCTTATCATCGCAGCACAGGCCAGTCTAACCCTTAACTGTCAGTAACTTAAACCCTTTGCCGGGGGGTTGCTCTGTTTGCAAAGCCCACTCTGGCTGCACACGGGGCAAGCGGGAATGCCAGGAAGTTCACAGCATCCAAGAGCCAGCCCTCAACCAGTGATCCACAGGGCTTGGGTAGAAATCCTTGGGAGGAATAGTTCCACCGTGTATCTTCTACTCTGTCTCCTCCATGCGATTAAGGTATAGATGTCCACAGGGGTAGTAACTTCTTTCTTGGCTGCTTTTTCTTCCTTGTCTCAGGTCCCCACTCCCTTGCTGGGGCTTTGTGACTGTGATGGCTACTTTTACATGTCGGTTGAGCTATGCAATGCCCAGATGGCTGGTAAAACCTCTCTGGGTGTGTTTTGGGGGGGCACGCCTTGGAAAGACATTAGCATTTGAATGGGAAGACTAAAGATGGTGGCCCCCACCAATGCAGGTGGTCACCACCCAACTCACTGGGGACCTGAACAGAACAAGAAAGCTGAGAAAGGGTGAATGTGCTCTCTCTGCTGAGCTGAGACACCTGTCTTCTCTGCCTTTGGACACTGGCGCTCCTGGTTTGTGGGCTGTCAGTCTTAGACCAGACTTACACTCTCGGGCTCTGATTCTCAGGCCATCAGACTCGGGGCTGAATAACACCACCTGCTTTCCTGGTTGTCCAGCCTGGAGACAGCAGATGGTAATACTTCTAAGCCTCTACAACCACATGAGTCAACTCCTATAATAAATACAAATCTCCTCTTATATGCATCTATACATATCCTATTGGTTTTATTTCTCTGGATAACCCTGACTAATACAGTGGCTCGCCTCTCAGATAAACTACTTGTATTAGAATTCATATCTCAGAGAGTGCTTCTGGGCAAACAAAACCAAGGCAGTAGGGCTCTATTTGTATGTGATTCAAAAATAAGTAGAATAACAATCTGTTGTTAAGAAGAGGTGCAGCATGTAGTTAAGGGTAAAGAAGCTAGAGTGGACTGCCTGGGTTTGAAGCATCTGCCACTTACTAGCTGTGTGCCTCTGAGCAAATCTCTAAACCTTTCTGTGCCTCAGTTTCCCCGTCTGCTGAATGGGGATGGTAACGATATTTACCTTTATGATTGTTGTGAGGACTAGACTTAAAATACGTAACAAATTTAGAATACTGTCTTAAGAGTCCAAGCTATTACTACTGCATTTGCAATAAAACCATAAGGGAAATTTTAAACACAATATTCAGAAGCATTGTAACTTTTCAAAGCAAGGAGTTTGATAGGTTCAGAGCTGGGTATATGGGGGTCTCAAAGGTGCTAGTTAAGTTCTGTTTTTTTAAGTTGGGTAATGGATATATTTTTGTTGTTTTATTACACTTTATAACTTACATGTAAACTGTCTTTTAAAATATCTATCAAATAGTGCATAATTTTTTAAAGGTGAAAAAGTAATCTCCAAATATATTCAAATTTGTGTCTCTTATGATCTCACGGTACTCTCTGTTTTAGCTAAGGTTGCCCCTCCCCCACTTTCCAAGCGTTCCCTGGAGGTAGTGACCTTTCAGACTTTGCCTGAGTGGCCCCTTTCAGGAGACTTTCCCAGACACCTGTACCCTGTGAGGCCCTGGGCCCAGCCCACATCACATGATCCTCCTGGAGTTTCTCAGCAACCTTGTACTGTTATCTTTAAACATATCTTAACTTTAAAAATTCTATCCTTTTGAATGAGCATCGCACTTAAAATATTTAACAATTAGTATATGTTTACTTTGGGCTTCCCTGGTGGCTCAGATGGTAAAGAATCTGCCTGCAATGCAGGAGACCTGGGTTTGATCCCTGGGTTGGGAAGATCCCCTGGAGGAGGGCATGGCAACCCACTCCAGTACTCTTGCCTGGAGAATCCCATGGACAGAGCAGCCTGGCGGGCTATAGTTCATGGGGTTGCAAAGAGTTGGACACGACTGAAGCAACTCAGCACACACACATGCACACATATGCTTACTTTAGAAAAAAGATACTTGTGCAAAAAAAGAAAATGGTATTCTCACAATATCATCACTCAGCTATAACCACTGTTAATATCCTGATGTCTGTCCTTCAGGACTTTATATTCTATTATACATTTAAAAACAAAATTACATTATAAAGTAGTGCTACTAAATGATATCCTTTTAAAACTTAATATACTGGAAACATCTTTTTTTTTAATTAAAATACTGAGTTTATTTCACATGTATATTTTTGTCTCCCCACCATTTCCATCTGTCTGACCACCAATACTACTATTCCTATCATAATATTCCATACATACTTAAAACCAAGCAAAGGGTGGAGTTCCATCGTTCAAAACTAAACAGGCATTTTGGACAACACATTCTTGGCAATGGAACATGGACAACATTTATCAGACACGGTAGGGAAAGTTCTCACTCTGCATTATAAAAAGGACAGCCAGATATCAACTGTTACAGAAATGAAATAAGACGGAAATTTCTTAACAAACTGTTTAAACTATTTTCTTAAAGAGACTTCCTCCACTGCCAGAGATCTTGAATAGCCTCCTGGTCAGTCATCCGGAAACAATTCTTCACATAATTGATAAACTTGGATTCCACTTTGGGAAGGGAACCACCTTTTTCTATACTTGCTTGCATTTTTGCTTTAGTGTCTTCTACAGAGCTAGGTCCTTTTGGTGTTTTAGGTGTTTTTTCCTGTTTTTTGAAGGATTCTTGACCTTTTGATCTTGGTGTTGACGGTTTTGAGTCTTTTCCACTTTGGTTCGATTTTTGTGCATTTTTGGCTGGAGTATCTCATACAGATTTCTTTACTGGAGCTTTTTCTTCAACTTCCTCCTCAGCATCGTCGTCATCATCTTCATCTTCATCAGCAGCAAGCTTTACTTTTTTCTGGGGAAACTTGCTACCACTGCCAGGGGCAGAACGCTTTCCAGATATACTTAGGAGTTTCACCTCCTCCTCCTCCTCTTCTTCTGACTCTGCATCTTCCTCCACAGCTACTAAGTGCTGTCCACTGATATGCACAGGCCCTGAACCACACTTGAACCGTAAGACCACAGGTGGTGTAATTTCAAAGTCCCCAAGAGAAACCGTTGGCTGTACAGACATTTTCAAAGTTGCCAGTGTTACTTTAATTGGACTGCCTTCATAATTCATGGCCTCTGCTTCAACAATGTATAACTCATCCTTTGCTCCAGCCCTTAAACTGACCGTTCTTAAATATAACTGGTGCTCATTTTCATCATTATCCACCTTGAAGTGATAATCTCTGTCAGCCTTTAGTTCACAACTGAAAAGATAGTTCTGGGGCCTCAAGGGGCTCATGTCCATGTCCATTGACTCCTCCATGGGTTGGCAGCACGCACTAACGTGGGAGAGAAGCCGGACGGAATTAAACGACTACTATTCGAACCAGCAGCCGCACAGGACGGAATCACACCAGGGCTGTGTGATTTTTTTTTTTTTTTTTTTTGAGAAGATTTCATTGCAGGAATAAACAGAAGAGATTCAACGGCTGCTTAGTCAACAGAAAAGAGGCAGAGTTTACTGTAAGGATGCCTGGCGCTAAGGAACACAGGATCCACGAGACCCTAGAAGGAAATGCACGTATGAAAGGCAGCAGGAGTTTGAGAAGCCCCTCTAGGGCTCCACCATTAAAATGATTACATGTCACTGTGTATCCGGGCGTTCTCTTCTCTGTATTGACAGGCTTTCTTGCCCTAGGTATTATTTTTTTAGGTCCTTAAAGCTTCTGCTTTTTCAATTTCTTCTTTCTCATGACTTCAACTTATTGAAACCTTTGGCTTTTTTGTGACCCATTATTACCCTTTTAGTATCTCTTTATCTTGTGGAGTTTCACCTTTAGCCTCACTCTGCCAATCACCTAAATCTCTCGGCAGTTTCTATTTCAGGCTCACAAGACTCAGATTCTGATAGACCCTGACAGTCTCCTTAGGGGCAGGACTTCCGTCTCAGGACTTGAGGTGAGTCAGTGGTCAAGAGACTGGCTGTCCTCGAGCCAGGTGGTCACTGCTGGTCTCCTTGGTCGTGTCCTTCCCCTGCCCCCATGCCCCTCCTTTATTCTTGCCTAGAAAATGTGTCTGGCTAGAGTTGTGGTGCCCTCTTGTGGAAGCTCTAGGTATTAAGTGAAAGAAAGTATTCACTCATTCTTGTCCAACTCTGCAACCCCAGGCTCCTTTGTCCATGGAATTCTCCAGGCAAGGATACTGGAGTACATTGCCATTCCCTTCTCCAGGGGATCTTCGTGACCCAGGAATCGAACCCACAGTTCTCCCACATTGCAGGCAGATTCTTTACCATCTGAGCCACCAGGGAAGCTTTTAGGTATTAAAAGTACCATCATTTTCTTCTAAAATTGTTTTCAAATTATGGGTACATGAATTTAGGGTGATAAAATCAACTAGAGACTGACAACTAGAATTTTAAGAATGGAATAGAGTGGAAGGAAATGGAACAGAATAGACTGGAACTGAACAGAATGGAACAAAACAGAATGGTGTAGCACAGAAAAGAACAGAACAGGATAAATGAGTGTATCACACTTCCTATGACTGAGTACTGTTTCATGAAAACTTATTTCATGTGTGTGTGTGTGTAAAACAATGTATGTGATATTCAAAAACTCTGAAAACTGGCATGACATAGGAATAAACACTCATCATAAATAACTAGTACAGTTGAACTGGTGAGAGACAGCTGCTCCTCAACCTATTATGGATGGGCATGGATGTGATAAACATGCTTATTTATTGATATCGGTCACATCAAAAGAACTTGAAAGACACTGTTCTAGGACTCAGTATAGTTATATATCAGAATTTTAATGATCATCCTATTTGTACAGATGTGCTACAGTTCATGCAACCTAGTGGCCCTCTCCCTTTTTCCATCTCCTCTCTAATCCCAAGGAATATGAAACAGTCCCGTCACTAAGAGAGGCCCTAAGTGATTTGGATACGTGCTCATGACACAACTCTCCTGCGTATGACACACGTATTCATTCTCTCACCCCTCTCTCCTTTCATTCTCCTCCTCCTCCTTCTCTCTCTCTCTCTCACACACACAGCATTACTCCTCCTTCTCTCTCTCTCACACACACACACACAGTATTACTCCTCCTTCTCTCTTTCTCTCTCTCTCTCACACATACAGCATTACTATTTTTAACTGTTTTCCTGTTTTTGGAGCAGTGGTAGGGTGGCCTGGTTAACAGCATGGGATTCTAGAGGTTAACTGTTGGGGTTAAATCCTGACTGTTTCATCTACTGGGTATGTGACCCCATGAATTAACCTCTCTGTGGCCCCCAGTCCTTCATCCGCAAAATGGGCATAATAATAATAACAGAGTTGTCTGGGAAGGCTGAATGTAAACTCCTTAGAAGAGTGTCTAGGACATAGAACTCAATTCAATGATAGCTCTTATCATTATTTAGACTGTGTCCAGTGTTTCACAATTATAAGTAAAAATATTGATTCAGTGAATACTTCTGTAGCAACATCTATGGAAAACAGACTTAAGTCACCATAGGGAAATAGATTGCTAGGTGAAACAGATACATTTTTATTTTTATTTTTTATTTTTCAGATACATTTTTAATTAAAGCTTTAAAAAATTTTGCTAAATTATCTACCTGCAAGGCCTTTCTTCTACCAGTGTTTGAGAGTGTGTTTCCCAGAAACTGTAGTCAACGCTAGGAGTTATGATTTAAAACAATAAACGCTGCTAATCTGATCAGGAAATATGATACTTATCATTATATCAGTTTGCTTATCTTTGCTTACTAGCACAGTAGAATAATTTTTCAAGTGCTTACTGGCCATTTATGTTGACACTCCAGCAAAGCATCTTGAGAATGTGTCTTGATGCTGAGTTGGTTTTACTTGAGATTACATCCCCATTAACCTGTAAAACCCTCACATTCAGATCTTTCACACCAGCTGAGCACAAGTCCTGTATGCAACTGGTTCCAATACAGCTTAGCTGAATTAAGTATCACGGCTACCACATCTGATTCCTGCAATGAATTTCTGAGTCTAGTACTTAGAAAAAGAAAGACATCAGACTGATCTACACTGCACTGTCTTACAAATAGCCTTGGACAAAGGGAGCCAGTGGCCTTCCTTTGTGCGTCTGAGAATTGGGTGACTACATGTTGTTCAGTTGCTCAGTCATGTCTGACTCTGCGACCCCATGGACTGCAGCACACCAGGCTTCCCTGTCCTTCACCATCTCCTGGAGCTTGCTCAACTCATGTCCATTGAGTCAGTGATGCCATCCAACCATCTTATCCTCTTTTGCCCCCTTCTCCTTCTGCCCTCAATCTTTTCCAGCAACAGGGCCATTTCTAATGAGTCAGCTCTTCACATCAGGTGGCCAAAGTATTGGTGATTAATAAGAGCATTTACATATATTTTTAATTAGTTTCTCTGTGGAGGTTATTTGTCAAAATGTTCCTCTTCTTAAAAAAGAGAACTGTTTTTGTATTGACACTATGCAAAGGTTATAGTTTCAAATGGGACAGCCTTTCCATCATCTACAAATGAGTATAAGGCAATTACTGTGTGCTAGGTATGGGAAAGGAGTGTGTGTGTGTGTGTGTGCATGCTCATATGTGCAAGGGCAAGGGTGGGTATGTGTACAACGTTCAAAACACAAGCACTTCCCTTCGAAGATTAGCCTTTAGTTGGTGAAGGAAGCAGCATGGTATGGATAGAACGATGCTGAAGAGTATCCAGAAACTGGCATTCTGTTCCCAAGCAGCTCAAACTTACTTTGTCAACTCAGGCAAGTCCCTTAACCTCCCTGCACTTCAGTTTCTTTACCTGGAAAACTAAAAGCAATGAGACTGTTTCTAACAACCCCCTGTGAGCTATACAGTATAAGAAATAAAGGGATGGGATGAGACAAACACATAAGACTCATAAGTGGTTGCTGTCAGGCAGTGAGAGACGGGCCAGGCAAGGGAGAAAGGTTTAAAGCAGGGAGATGGCATGTCTGGGTGAGGCAATCGAGGGGGATCTGTGTAAAGGTTACATCTCAGCTAACCTGGTGGATAGAGCAGAGGGCGTGGGAAACAAAATTGGGGGAAGAGCAGCAGCAAAGAAGAAAAGCTAAGGTAAGAAAGTGCCAGACATCTCCAAGGAAGGAGAATGAGCAGTTTGGCTGCAACACAGGGCTCACTCAAGCATCCACTGAGATTTCACTGGGAAAATGAAAGAGGAGTGGGGAAGGGCCTTGACCTGGCACAGGCATTCACCCACAGGGTTTCAGGCCAGAGGCAGGAGGGGTGTCTCAGGATTTCTAGGAGCACCAAGATGAGAGAGGAGCATGCAAGGGTCTGTTGATGCATGTGTGTGGGTAAGAGTGATGGGGGGAGGAGCTTCCCTGGTGGCTCAGTGGTAAGGAATCCACCTGCAATGCAGGAGACGCGGGTTCAACCCCTGACGCAGGAAGATCCCACATGCCGCTGACTAGCAACGTTTGTGCACCATAACTATTAAGCCTGTGCTCCAGAGCCTGGGCACCACAACTACTGAGCATCCACGCTGCAAATACTGAAACTCGCGCTCTGCAACAAGAGTGGCCACGGCAGTGAGAAGCCCGTGCACCACAGCTAGAGAGTAGCCCCTGCTCAACCCACCTAGAGAAAAGCCTGCTCAGCAACAAAGACCCAGTGCAGCCAAAAATAAATAGATAAAAGCATTTTTTAAAGAAAAGAGTGAGTAAGATGGCTCCACGGGGCATGGTCAGTCCAGCTCTGAGTCGTGGGACGATGTGAAGGTTTTTGAAGAGAGTCAACAAAGAGCAGTGTTCTAGGGCAACTGACCTGGGGGAAATATAGTGGAGGCTGGAGAACTCAAGAGACTGGAGAAGGGAGGCCAGTTAGGAAACTTAAAGAATTCATGCCCTCGGGCCTAACTCTGGGTTCTGGCAGTGAACAGGAAGAAGTAGTTATGGCTACAAGAGCTTCTGAGGAATTGCTGATAGAAAATTCCCCACAGGAAGTTGGTGATGCAGACTGAAGATGGAGGTGAGAAAGGCTCCAGTGAAGGGCAGACGGTGGAATCATAGAGCCTGGGAGCACAAAGGAGGAGAAACGCTTGCTTCTCTGAGCTGGAGAAGAAAATTTCCAAATGGAGGAGAAAGAGTTCACACCTCTGTTTTTTTCTTTTTTTTTCAGTAAAGTATGGTGCAGTGGGAGGAGGTCTCCTGAGTAGTTTGGGGAGGGAGTTTTGCAGACAGACAGACATAGAATGATTTTTAGTTAGTGGCTTCACCACTGACGGGCTTCCCTTGTGGCTCAGCTGGTAAAGAATCCACCTGCTATGCAGGAGCCCTGGCTTCGATCCCTGGGTTGGGAAGATCCCATGGAGAAGGGAAAGGCTACCAACTCCAGTATTCTGGCCTGGTGAATTCCATGGACTGTATATATATATAGACGGTGGGGTTGAAAAGAGTCGAACAGGACTGAGCGACTTTCACTTTCACTTTCCACCACGGACAGAAGGGATGATGATCCATAAGATTATTTTAATCTAGTTAAGATTCTGCTTCCTCATTTGTAAATGGAGATGTTAATAATACATCGACATTCTAGGAATCAGCGAACTAAAATGGACTGGAATGGGTGAATTTAACTAAAATGACCATTATATCTACTACTGTGGGCAGGAATCCCTTAGAAGAAATGGAGTGGCCATCATGGTCAACAAAAGAGTCCAAAATGCAGTACTTGGATGCAATCTCAAAAACAACAGAATGATCTCTGTTTCCAAGGCAAACCATTCAATATCACAGTAATACAAGTCTATGCCCCAACCAGTAACGCTGAAGAAGCTGAAGTTGAATGGTTCTATGAAGACCTATAAGACCTTTTAGAACTAACACCCAAAAAAGATGTCCTTTTCATTATAGGGGACTGGAATGCAAAAGTAGGAAGTCAAGAAACACCTGGAGTAACAGGCAAATTTGGCCTTGGAGTACAGAATGAAGCAGGGCGAAGGCTAACAGTTTTCCCAAGAGAATGCACTGTTCATAGCAAACACCCTCTTCCAACAACACAAGAGAAGACTCTACACATGGACATCACCAGATGGTCAACACTGAAATCAGATTGATTATATTCTTTGCAGCCGAAGATGGAGAAGCTCTATACAGTCAGCAATAACAAGACCAGGAGCTGACTGTGGCTCAGATCATGAACTCCTTATTGCCAAATTTAGACTTAAATTGAAGAAAGCAGGGAAAACCACTAGACCATTCAGGTATGACCTAAATCAAATCCCTTATGTTATACAGTGGAAGTGAGAAATAGATTTAAGGGACTAGATCTGATAGACAGAGTGCCTGATGAACTATGGACGGAGGTTCATGATATTATACAGGAGACAGGGATCAAGACCATCCCCAAGAAAAAGAAATGCAAAAATGCAAGATGGCTGTCTGAGGAGGCCTTACAAATAGCTGTGAAAAGAAGAGAAGTGAAAAGCAAAGGAGAAAAGGAAAAATATAAGCATCTGAATGCAGAGTTCCAAAGAATAGCAAGGAGAGATAAGAAAGCCTTCCTCAGCGATCAATGCAAAGAAATAGAGGAAACCAACAGAATGGGAAAGACTAGAGATCTCTTCAAGAAAATCAGAGTTACCAAGGGAACATTTCATGCAAAGATGGGCTCGATAAAGGACAGAAATGGTATGGACCTAACAGAAGCAGAAGATATTAAGAAGAGGTGGCAAGAATACATAGAAGAACTGTACAAAAAAGATCTTCATGACCCAGATAATCATGATGGTGTGATCACTCACCTAAAGCCAGACATCCTGGAATGTGAAGTCAAGTGGGCCTTAGAAAGCATCACTACGAACAAAGCTAGTGGAGGTGATGGAATTCCAGTTGAGCTATTTCAAATCCTAAAAGAGCATGCTATGAAAGTGCTGAACTCAATATGCCAGCAAACTTGGAAAACAGAGCAGTGGCCACAGGACTAGAAAAGGTCAGTTTTCATTCCAATCCCAAAGAAAAGCAATGCCAAAGAATGCTCAAACTACTGCACAATTGCACTCATCTCACACGCTAGTAAAGTAATGCTCAAAATTCTCCAAGCCAGGCTTCAGCAATACGTGAACCATGAACTTCCAGATGTTCAAGCTGGTTTTAGAAAAGGCAGAGGAACCAGAGATCAAATTGCCAATATCTGCTGGATCATGGAAAAAGCAAGAGAGTTCCAGAAAAACATCTATTTCTGCTTTATTGACTATGCCAAAGCCTTTGACTGTGTGGATCACAATAAACTGTGGAAAATTCTGAAAGACATGGGAATACCAGACTACCTGACCTGCCTCTTGAGAAATGTGTATGCAGGTCAGGAAGCAACAGTTAGAACTGGACATGGAACAACAGACTGGTTCCAAATAGGAAAAGGAGTATGTCAAGGCTGCATATTGTCACCCTGCTTATTTAACTTATATGCAGAGTACATCATGAGAAGCACAAGCTGGAATCAAGATTGCTGGGAGAAATATCAATAACCTCAGATATGCAGATGAGACCACCCTTATGGCAGAAAGTGAAGAGGAACTAAAGAGCCTCTTGATGAAAGTGAAAGAGGAGAGTGAAAAAGTGGGCCTAAAGCTCAACATTCAGAAAACTAAGATCATGGCATCTGGTCCCATCACTTCATGGGAAATAGATGGGGAAACAGTGGAAACAGTGTCAGACTTTATTTTTTTGGGCTCCAAAATCACTGCAGATGGTGGCTGCAGCCATGAAATTAAAAGACACTTACTCCTTGGAAGGAAAGTTACGACCAACCTAGGTAGCATATTGAAAAGCAGAGACATTACTTTGCCAACAAAGGTCCGTCTAGTCAAGGCTATGGTTTTTCCAGTGGTCATGTATGGATGTGAGAGTTGGACTGTGAAGAAAGCTGAGCACCAAGGAATTGATGCTTTTGAACTGTGGTGTTGGAGAAGACTCTTGAGAGTCCCTTGGACTGCAAGGAGATCCAACCAGTCCATTTTAAAGGAAATCAGTCCTGGGTGTTCATTGGAAGAACTGATACTAAAGCTAAAACTCCAATACTTTGGCCACCTCATGCGAAGAGTTGACTCATTGGAAAAGACTCTGATGCTGGGAGGGATTGGGGGCAGGAGGAGAAGGGGACGACAGAGGATGAGATGGCTGGATGGCATCACCAACTCAATGGACATGAGTTTGAGTAAACTCCGGGAGTTGGTGATGGACAGGGAGGCCTGGCGTGCTGTGATTCATGGGATCGCAAAAAGTCGGATATGACTGAGTGACTGAACTGAACTGAACTGAATGATACCTTCTGACTAGGCCCCTTTTGAGGATATTGACCTGTAACAGAACAAAGATAATAAATAATTGCTATCGGTAAAACTATAATTATTATTTTCATGTATTTCTATTTTAATATATAACCACAGGACTAGTCCAAACTAGCCCTATCCTGTTTTTAACAAGGTACTGAGCTGGTCTTTGGAGACAACAGAACAAAACTCTAAGTCATGCAGCCAAAGCATACGCAGAGGAGAAAATGTTGACCTCAAATAAGACCTGAAACCTAAGTCTCTCCCCTCACTGAACCAAAGTACCGGATGTGCCCCTGAACCAGAGCACTGGAACCCTTTCGGAAGCGTAAGGTCCGCTGTCCAGGAAGATCTGGTGCTGAAACCCCATTCCCACACCTGACCGCAAAGGGCCACTTTCCAAAACCTGCCTGCCAGCACATCCTCATAACAAACTCCTCACCTAATTCAGAAATGGGTGAGAGAATCACTGATGGGGAGAGAGATCTAAGCTTTGCCTCCTGCCTCCTTACTTGGCTGCCCTGCAGTAAAGCCCTTCTCTCTGCAAAGACTGTTCCCTCAGTATTGATATCTGGGCAATAAACCCAACTCGCTCTGAGACAAGAACAGAAGGGGTTTGGCATTGTGACTGGAGGCAAAAAAAGTTATGAAAGTTAAACAACTCGTGAGGGAAAAGGAAATGGGGATGTTTTGTGATCAAGCATCTGGATTCTCCTTTTTTCTCTCTGTCTCATTCAAAAGTTTTATTAAAGAAGTTTTCAGATACTAATAAATCTGTATACAAAATGAATCTGTATACAAAACAGAAACCGACTCACAGACAAGGAAAACAAACTTGTGGTTACCAAAGGGGAGAGGGATGAGAAGAGGGCTAAATTAGGAGTATGGGATTAACATATAAAACTACTATACACACAAGAGAGAAGCAACAAGGACGTACTCTATAGCACAGGGAACTATACCCAATATCTTGTAATAACCTTTGGAATATAATCTGCAAAAAACAAACAAATCACAAATTATTATTCTCTACACTTGAAATTTAACATAATATTGTAAATCAACAGTACTTCAAAAAACAAAAGGTAAAAAAAAAAAAAAAGGTAAAGAAATTTTCAAACACAAAAGTAGAAAGAATTGTATCATGACCCTCTTTGTACCTAACACCCAAGCTCAACATTTTGCTAACCTGTGTTGTTATTTTTTGGATGAAATTATGTTAAAGCAAATCTCACATATCAATCAGTTCAGTTCAGTCACTCAGTCGTGTCCAACACTTTGCGACCCCAGGGACTACAGCACGCCAGGCTTCCCTGTCCATCATCAACTCCTGGAGCTTGCTCAAACTCCTGTCCATTGTGTCGGTGATGCTGTCCAACCATCTCATCCTCTGTCATCCCCTTCTCCTCCCACCTTCAATCTTTCCCAGCATCAGGGTCTTTTCCAGTGAGTCAGTTCTTCGCATCAGGTGGCCAAATTATTGCAGTTTCAGCTTCAGCATCAGTCCTTCCAATGAATATTCAGGACTGATTTCCTTTAGGATGGACTGTTTTGATCTCCTTGCAGTCCAAGGGACTCTCAAGAGTCTTCTCCAACACCACAGTTCAAAAGCATCAATTCTTCGGTGCTCAGCTTTCTTCACAGTCCAACTCTCACATCCATACGTGACTACTAGAAAAACCATAGCTTTGACTAGATGGACCTTTGTTGGCAAAGTAATGTCTCTGCTTTTTAACATGCTGTCTAGGTTGGTCACAGCTTTTTTTCCCAAGGAGCAAGTGCCTTTTAATTTCATGGCTGCAGTCACCATCTACAGTGATTCTGGAGCCCAAGAAAATAGTCTCTCCCTATTTCCATTGCTTCTCCTTCTATTTGCCATGAAGAGATGGGACCAGATGCCATGATCTTCCCTTTTTGAATGTTGAGTTTTAAGCCAGCTTTTTCACTCTTCTCTTTCACTTTCATCAAGAGGCTCTTTAGTTCCTTTTCAATTTCTGCTATAAGGGTGGTATCATCTGAGTATCTGAGGTTATTGATATTTCTCCAGGCAATCTTGATTCCAGCTTGTGCTTCATCCAGTCTGGCATTTACCATGATGTACTCTGCATAGAAGTTAAATAAGCAGGGTGACAATATACAGCCTTGATGTACTCCTTTCCCAATTTGGCACCAGCCATTGTTTCATGTCCGGTTCTAACTGTTGCTTCTTGATCTGCATACAGGTTTCTCAGGAGGCAGGTCAGGTGGTCTGGTATTCCCATCTTTTGAGGAATTTTCCAGTTTGTTGTGATCTACACAGTCAAAGACTTTGGAGTAATCAATAAAGCAGAAGTAGACACTTTTCTGGAATTTTCTTGCTTTTGCTATGATTCAACGGATGTTGGCAATTTGATCTCTGGTTTCTCCGCCCTTTCTAAATCCAGCTTGAACATCTGGAAGTTCACAGCTCACGTACTGTTGAACCCTGGCCTGAAGAATTTTCAGCATTATTTTGTTTGTGTGTGAGATGAGAGCATTTGTGCAGTAGTTTGAACATTCTTTGGCATTGTCCTGCTTTGGGATTGGAATGAAAACTTATCTTTTCCAGTCCTGTGGCCACTGCTGAGTTTTCCAAACTTGCTGGCATACTGAGTGCAGCACTTTCACAGCATCATTTTTTAGGATTTGAAAGAGCTCAACTGGAATTCTATCACCTCTACTTGCTTTGTTCATAGTGATGCTTCCTAAGGCCCACTTGACTTCGCATTCCAGGATGTCTGGCTCTAGGTGAGTGATCACACCATTGTGGTTATCTGGGTCATGAAGATCTTTTTTGTACAGTTCTTCTGTGTATTCTTGCCACCTCTTCTTAGTATCTTCTGCTTCTGTTAGGTCCATACCATTTCTGTCCTTTATTGTGACCATCTTTACAAGAAATGTTCCCTTGGTATCTCTAATTTTCTTGATATGACTTCTTGTAATCTTTTTAAAGGAGCATGAAAATCAATTCCCAGTAGTATCATGGATGAGCTTGTAATAATCATGGATCTTTAAGAAATACTCCACCGATATTTTTTTCCCCAGTGCTGAATTAAATATGGGCAAAGAAACTAAAATGCACTGAAGAGTTAGCAAGAAATAAAAGAATTCTCAGAGTCAAAAAACTAAAAATAAAAATCAGAAAAGTATGCAAAGAACTAAAACTAGTTTTCACTTTGAGGATTAACTTCACCCAGCTAAGCATGAGTTTTCATTCTCACAGGTTTCTAAAAGCGCCCCAAGCCCAGTGTCCACACAAGCTGTGTCAGTCACTCAGTCATGTCTGACTCTGCAACCCCACGGACTGTGGCCGGCCAGGCTCCTCTGTCCACGGGATTTCCCGGGCAAGAATACTGGAGTGGGTTGCCATATCTACCTTCAGGGAATCTTCCAGCCCAGGGATTGAACCCACATCTCCTGCATCTCCTGCATTGGCAGGCAGATTCTTTCACCACTCAGCCACCACTGATGCTGGGGTGCTATGGGGCTACCTCCTTGCTGTAAACATAAAGGAGAAATCATCAGTTTCTTCACAGAGCAGCAAGAAGATGGATTGTCTCAAACCTTGTCAGTGGGGAATGGGGGAGGGGTGGGGGGGGCAGAATTTATAACCACAAAATGGCCTCACAGTAGGTATTCAGTCCCTAAAAAGCACTCTCAGTGCACCACGGAGAAAGAAAACCCCTCAGGGCAAGAATGTAAAGTGGTTCTGGCTTGGCAGAGCCTTCAGGCTCTGAGAATAACACTAAAGTTCAGGCCTCCAAGAAGTCCCACTGAGAAGACTCCAAGAAATCTGAACTCATGGTCAATAACCACAACACTCATAAGGAGTGTTGGATGAGAGCTCACAGGAAAAGACAGGCTCCAGAATCAGAACCACAAAGGCGATACGGGATGATCAGACAAGTACCAGGACAAAGTGTGTCAAGCGGCGAAGTAATCCCCCCGAGGAGAGAACTGGGCAGTGACAGAGCTGGTGTTTCTAGCCACAGTCTGAAATCAGATTTGTCAGATAATAAGGCATTTTCTTTTTCCTTTTAAAGGTAATACTTAACATGCTCTGTATTTACCATCCTCAGTTTTGCCAACACTCAATCATGTTTGCTGAATAATTTTTGTAAAAAGCTAAAGCATATTTAATAGATAACTTTGAATCCTCACTTATACCTCTGAGCCATTTCATTTCTGTCCTTCCCGCCCCAGAGGTTTGTCATACTCCCCAGGCTTGTCTAACTCTTCTTCAATTTGTTCTTCCTTTGACATTGTTTTGAACAATATACCTATCATACGTGGGAGATTTTTGGTATAACGGAGGGTAGGAAACAAGGAGTCTCTTCTATCTTGTTAGATTTAGCCAATGGCTTTCCAGAAAGATTTTATGCTTCAACCCATCTTGCATCAGAGTTAGTTTAGCTCCACATTCTAACAAGGATCAGTTTTATCAGCTGTTTTAATTTTTGCCAATACTGTGTGTGAGAAGTCACTTCACTCATGTCATGTCTGACTCTCTGCGACTCTATGGACTGTCTCCTCTGTCTAAGGGATTCTCCAGGCAAGATTACTGGAGTGGATTGCCGTTTCCTTCTCCAGGGGATCTTCCCGACCCAAGGATGGAACCTGAGTCTCTAAAGTCTCCTGTGTTGACAGGTAGGTTCTTTACCATTAGCACCACCTGGGATATTATAGGTCTGATATTGTGTCTCATTGTCTTAATTTGCATCCTTCTGAATATTAGTGAGGCTGAGCCTCGTTTAAAATGGGTTTTCTCCTTACTAACTTGCCTGTTCAAATCCTCTGCTTATTTTGTGACTGGTTTCTTAGCCCCTTGCCAGTTGATTTGTGTCCATGCTGTTTACCAATTCTCTATAAATATGGGTGTTGTGAATATCCTCTTTCAATCCATGGTTTGTCTTTTCACATTTTTAAAGGTTTTCTCTGATGCCCAGAAGTTTTAATTTTGGCATAATCCATGTGTTAATATTTTTTATTTTTTCTTTATGTCTTGTTTATAAAAGCATTTTTCTACCCAAAGTCATAAAGATACTTTCCTATATTTCACTCTACATGTCCTAAAGTTTTGCTTTTCACTTTTGAATCTTTAATCTATGTGGGCTTCCCAGATAGCTCAGTGGTAAAGAATCCATCTGACAAGCTGCAGACCTGGGTTCCATCCCTGGGTCAGGAAGATCCCCTGGAAAAGCCAATGGCAACCTACTCCAATATTCTTTCCTGGAGAATTCCATGGACAGAGGTGCCTGGTGGGCTACAGTCCATGGGGTCACAAAAGAGTTGGACACAACTGAGTAACTAACTTTAAACTGTAAGGGGAACATTAAGAGTAGTTCAGTTCAGTTCAGTCACTCAGTCGTGTCCGACTCTTTGCAACCGCATGGACTGCAGCACGCCAGGCCTCCCTGTCCATCACCAACTCTCGGAGTTTAATCAAACTTATGTCCATTGAGTCAGTGATGCCATCCAACAATCTCATCCTCTGTCATCCCCTTCTCCTCCCGCCTTCAGTCTTTCCCACATCAGGGTCTTTTCAAATGAGTCAGCTCTTCGCATCAGGTGGCCAAAATATTGGAGTTTCAGCTTCAACATCAGTCCTTCCAATGAACATCCAGAACTGATCTCCTTTAGGATGGACTGTTTTGATCTCCTTGCAGTCTAAGGGACTCTCAAGAGTCTTCTCCAACACCACAGTTCAAAAGCATCAATTCTTTGGTGCTCAGCTTTCTTTTTAGTCCAACTCTCACATCCATACACGATTACTGGAAAAACCATAGCCTTGACTAGATGGACCTTTGTTGGCAAAGTAATGTCTCTGCTTTTGAATATGCTGTCCAGGCTGTTTATAGCTTTTCTTCCAAGGGGTAAGCGTCTTTTAATTTAACGGCTGCAGTCACCATCTGCAGTGACTTTGGAGTTCAAAAAAATAAAGTCTGTCACTGTTTTCACTGTTTCCCCATCTATTTGCCATAAAGTGATGGGACCAAATGCCATGATCTTAGCTTTCTGAATGTTGAGCTTTAAGCCAACTTTTTCACTCTCCTCTTTCACTTTCATCAAGAGGCTCTTTAGTTCTTCACTTTCTGCCATAAAGGTGGTGTCATCTGCATATCTGAGGTTATCGATATTTCTCCCAGCGATCTTGATTCCAGCTTGTGCTTCATCCAGCCCAGCATTTCTCATGATGTATTCTGCATATAAGTTAAATAAGCAGGGTGACTATATACAGCCTTGATGTACTCCTTTCCCTATTTGGAATCAGTCTGTTGTTCCATGTCCAATTCTAACTGTTGCTTCTTGACCTGCATACAGATTTCTCAAGAGGTAGGTAAGGTGGTCTGGTATTCCCATCTCTTTAAAAATTTTCCAGTTTGTGGTGATCCACATAGTCAAAGGCTTTGGCATAGTCAATAAAGCAGAAATAGATGTTTTTCTAGAACTTTCTTGCTTTTTCAATAATCCAACAGATGTTGACAATTTGATCTCTGGTTCCTCTGCCTTTTCTAAATCCAGCTTGAACATATGGAAGTTCTTTGGTCACATACTGTTGAAGGCTAGCTTGGAGAATTTTAAGCATTACATTGCTAGCGTGTGAGATGAGGGCAATTGTGCAGTAGTTTGAACATTCTTTGGCATTGCCTTTGGGACTGGAATGAAAACTGTCCTTTTCCAGTCCTGTGGCCACTGCTGAGTTTTCCACATTTGCTGGTATATTGAGTGCAGCACTTTCACAGCATCGTCTTTTAGGATTTGAAACAGCTCAACTGGAACTTCATCACTTCCACTAGCTTTGTTTGTAGTGATGCTCCCTAAGGCCCATTTGCACTCCAGGAAGTGTGGCTCTAGGTGAATGATCACACCATCGTGGTTATCTGGGTCATGAAGATCTTTTTTGCATAGTTGTGTGTATTCTTGCCACCTCTTCTTAATATCTTCTGCTTCTGTTAGATCCGTACTGTTTCTGTCCTTTATTGTGCTCATCTTTGCATGAAATGTTCCCTTGTGCACACCAGGAGCCAGGAGAAAGGAGCAATGTCCCCCCAAGAGACTGAACCTGAGGGAAGGCCTCAAAGGTTGGGGCGGGGTGTGGAGCCAGCTGGCATGCAGTACTCACACATGCCAGTAGGTGCCGCTCCACCACTGCCGGCCCCTGCAGGAGAATCAGAACCACTCCTCACTGAATCTGTTTCTTTAAATCTGCAACCTAGTAATTAGTAACCAGGCTGTTTTCAGGTATTTTTGCCATGTCATTACCAGGAGGAGATGTGTCAGGTTTTTAGATTACTTCTTGAAGTCCCTTTAAAATTACTTTCTTTTATAGTCAGGTATTTGACGATTCTCCGTAAGTGATATGTTACATGCTGGAAACTTTCCCAAAATTGGACAGCAATGTATGTTTTGCTTTCATTCGAGATTGAGTCATTGTAGGAAATATAGTCTCAGTAAGTAATTCTGTCAAAATGCTAAGAAAGTTAAGCCTACGTTTGGCATTAGGTGGACTATTTCAGAGGCTGAAGCCACGTGGTCTCACCACCTATGCCAGAGGGTCTGATGTGGGGAAAGCAATAGTTCTCAATAGTGGGCAGGAAACAGGCTCGAAGGCACAATTGACTGCTCTCAATGTACGTGGCAATTTTGCTTTGGATTATTTTCTTCCCTGGAGGAAAAAATGGCCACAGTAAATGGCCTTCATAAACTCCACAGAGGTTCTGTTATGCAGGGAAAAGAACCCTGGGGCTCTCAACCCAGCCCCTCTGGGAGCACTCCGAACTGAGGGGAAAGCATTCTTTAAACTGCTCATCCTCTGCTTGTAGAGACTTGTGTCCCAGAACTAGATCTGGTCCAAAGTGAAGACAAACTGACAATCAGTGCTTCTGTTTGGACTTTGTACGGCTAAAGGGGACGCACTAGGATTATACTCTCTATTGTTTGAAAGAGACTAAAATGGGCCTGGTTTTTTAATATGAGAATATTAATAGATTTCTGAGCAAATTCTGGAAGCAGAGAAATGAACAAAGAGGAACTGACACGGTGGAGAGCTCTCTCCCTTGAGCAAAGGGGCGTCTTCTAGTGAGGCTGCATTCAGAGCAATGGCTCTCATCCTTCATATGGGTTTAGACTCTGCTCTTTCTCACAGCTTTCCCTGAAAGGTGCATATGTGGGGTGGGGAAGAGGTCCATTAGGAACCTGCTGGAAGATGGAAGAAGTGCCCCCCCCATTTCACGCTTGCAGAGAACATGGGACCAATCTGCTAGAGTACCTCCCATCATTCTATATTAAGATTTGAAGACTCATCCTATGGTCAATCATGTCTCCAAGATGCCGTTGGGATTTATTAGAGTTTTGTTCTTGGGAAATACCTAGTTTAACCACTGCATTCAGCAGATAAGGCAAGTAAAGTCTGAAGAGGAGAAATGCACTGCCCAACATCATTCCAATTAGGAGTCAGATTGGCTTTTCTTATTCTTGCTTATATTAATATATTCCTCCCTTCCTTAAGTTATTGAAATGATATTTTCTAGGGAAAGTATATAGTGTTTCCAAAGCTCTCTTATCATCCTCATCACATGAGAAAAAAGTTCCAGCAACCCAGAGCTTACTGTTTTTTTCTTTCACCACTGTTTGCTCAGAGTAAACACTCAACAGATCTGTACTAAATAAATAACATTGTAATGTTAAAAAAAAATATGCTGTTGTGGCCGAGATGGGGACTCAAAATTTAGCTGTGTTAGAGGTTTTACTGATGAAGGATGGGGTGCAATTTGTACCGTGAGATACCGAAGTATCTTCTCTCTTTCTGAAGAGGTGAGTGAACACCAGGACAGGGAAAGAGGCTGTGTCCACAGAAGGGCTTAACTGTGTATTTTTTTTAAGACCTGTGATGTGAGCACAGTTATAATTTGCATATAGTTTAAAGTTTTTCCCTTACATCGAAATTTCTCTAGTCATGGCTCTTCAGCAAAGCCAGTTACAGGAGCAACAGTTTTAGGATGGTGATGTTATCCTTTCCTCCAAAGTTCAGGACAGCTGAGGAATAAGGCACTAGAAAGAGATGACCTCTCAGCTCCGTTACCAAAACGCTGACCTGGAGAAGGGCTGGCCTGAAAAGCCCAGCCAAATCACCAAATCAGGAGTAGGGAAATGACAAGCCGGCTTTTGAGCTACAGAAGCTTGTTTTTTTTTTTTGTAATAATTGTACTTATTTTGGCTGTGCTGGGTCTTTGTTGCTGCACAGGCTTTTCTCTAGTTGCGGTGTGCGGGAGCTACTCTAGCTGTGGCGTGCGGGCTTCTCGTTGCAGTGGCTTCTCTTGTTGCAGAGCATGGGCTCTAGGGCATGCAGTCTTCAGTAGTTGCGATTCCTGGCCTCTAGATCACAGCTCAGTAGTTGTGGCGCCTGGGCTTAGCTGCTCTGTGACACATGGGCTCTTCTAGAACCAGGGATCAAAGCCACGTCTCCTGCATTAGCAGGCAGATTCTTTACCACCAAGCCACCAGGGAAGCCCCTATAAGGGCTTGTTTTAAGAGAAGTGGGCCTGGGTTGGATCCTGTAACAGGCAGGACAATGTGAAGACACTCTGGTGTCATTGTTGGCCTGGGTTGGCCTTGGGTCCCATGAGTGGTGAGGATCATGGGAATTTCCAACCTGCCTTTTATAATTGGGTCTCCTTGTTTTTCTAAGGTCGTTCCCTTTTAACACTCCTCCTCCTGTAATGAGGAGGCAACAAGTAAGTACAGCCCAAAACTTCAGTTTCTGGAGTCAAGCTCTGCTGCTTTCAATAGCCAGATGTAGATGGCCAGGAGTCAGGATTCTCACTGCTTGAGTAAGGAGATATCAGTGAGGCTGCTGCTGTGTTTACGTTGGTATGAAAATGAATGCTGATTCTAACCCTAATTCTAACGTTTCAGAAAACATACCATGAGCGTCACTACAATCCACCAGGAAATATCATCCCTTATTCACAGGAGAGGCCAGTGATTTTCAACCAAAGGGCCCCTGTTCTCTACCATTCTACACTCTTTTTCATTCACAAGCTCATTCAGATGTTTTTTTAAATATCAGTTCTATAACTTGGACAGAGATCTAGTTTCTGAAAGTGTATCAAGTCTGGGGTTGATATAGTTCAGGGAGAGTCTTGCTGTTTTACTGGACAACAGTCTGGTTTTAAGAAGTCAGATTGACAGTGTTCTCCCAACTGTAATGTCACCTAAATGACAAATATAAATGACATATATATGAAATATATTTCTATATTTTAAAATTATATAACCATCTGCTTAAGGGAAAGATCACGGTGAGCCTTGCCTGCCCAGGGACTTCTCCCAGGGTGGACTCTCCCACCTGAGGATCACTTAGGCTCCTCCCATCACTGCAACTCCCCACCCTCCATCAGGAAATAAACCCCACGCCCTTGTGATGGGGTGCACTTATGATCTATCAGTCTAGACTACTGCCTGCAAACCACCTGGGGATCTTGTGAAAATGTACATTCTGACTCAGAGTCTCCCAGCTCCCAGTTAACAGCTCCCAGAGGGGTACCAGTGCTACTGGTTTTTCGACCACACTCTGAGTGTCCAGAAAAGGTCTAGACCAGCATTCTCTAACATGGGTTCCCTGAAACTTTTTAAATGAAAAACAACAACAAATGTCCACAGACTGGAAAAGTTATCCCTCAGCCCTTCCTCAAAATACACTGTTACAAATCTGAGGAAGTTTTATGCTCCTATCAGTAATTATCTTAAACAGGACTCTCTCCATGGCTCTCTGATGATTTAAAGTTTCAAACTTCTCAGATAAGAGGGTGACTCTCATGACACTGTTTCAGCACTCTTAATACAATGCTTGCAATTTATTTCCTGACTGGGTGTGGAGTTAGGTAGGTCTTCATGGAGTCCTTGGGATGATAGAAGAAACCAAGTTTAAAAACTTGTGTTTTAATTGCCAGAGTGTTACAATAGGTGCAGAACTTGCTCAAAAACACATGGTAATTGCTTTGATCATGGAGTAAAAACCCAAATAATAAGATCCCAGAAGAGACACAGAGCCCAGCCCAGGGAGTGGGCACTTGGAAAACTGGGGGGCAGATATACCTTTCAGAACAGGGCACATCTGATCAACTAGGAAAGAAAGAAAGGAAAGGAGGCAATGAGGAAGGTAGGGGCTGTCTCTCTTCAGGTAACCTCTTTTGAAGCAAGGGCACAAGCTTAGGCAGCAAGCTACTCATTTAAATCCTAACCTTCAGTGTTCTCTGTTAAAGCTCTCTGTTCTGCTTAGCTTCAAGCAGAAACTGCCTACCCCACTGCCTGACTCTGGGTTTAGTTTCCTGACAGTCAGGGACAGCAGACAGAGCTTTGTGCCATGGGATTTGGGGGGCAAATCAAGCTAGACAGAAATTTCGGCTCTGATGAATGACTTTCGGCAAGTTACTCACTTCCCTGAGCCTGTGCAATGGGGATAATATATAGTATCTTTTGCCTGGGAGAGTTGAAAGTTGAGAGATTATAAACATGATGTATGTAAAAGACCCAGCCAGGCACAAGGCATTTGCTGTTTGATTTAGTATTAATACTACGGAGTATTAAAGAATGGAGCTACTGTTTATGTTAGCGTTCATACTAGCAAGCCATGCTGGATATGGCTTAGCAGCCAAGCAGCCACCTAGAGGCCAGTCTTAGAGTCTATAACTTTCCTTCCTTTTCCCACCTTTGTCAGGTAACTTGCATGGAAGTGGTGTGCTAGGGGTTGAGACTCAGTAGAAGGAGGGGCTGTATGTAAGACCTTGGCGAGGACACAGTCACAGTGACATGTCTGGAAGACAAGCGCCATATCATGCAAGGCTCAGCAAGTTCAAAGACCCAAACAAAGAGTGGAGCCTGGGACAGGACGTTCCATGAAGAGGAGACGTGTGCTTGTGCCTATGCTGGCGGCAGTGGGGCAGCAGCAGGAGGGTGCCTCCACGGGGGGGGCCTCGTTCTTACAAGAAGCGGCAGCTGGTTGCAGCCCCAGTCTGCAGCTTTTATGCTCTGTCACTTCCCTCTCACTTTCAAGTCATTGCCCAGGGCTGCCAAGACAGAGGGGGAAGTTATGAATCTAATCTGGGCTCAGGTCACATCTCTTGCTATTATTTTTTTCAGTGAACCAACTTTGGGGACGTTGTCTCTCTGAGCTTCATTGTGTTTTGTTAATCATGAAATTGGCATTCTTTACCTAACCTCCATCAGGGTTCATGACTAAGATTGCCAGATAAGCAAATAATGCAGAAGACAGTTCAATCTGAATTTTAAATAGGCAATAAATTATTTTAGTCTCTAGGACACAGTTGAATGTGGTAATTGTGTAGTATGTGCTGTGTGCTGTGTTTAGTTGCTCAGTCGTGTCCAACTCTTTGTGACCCCATGGACTGTTACCCGCCAGGCTTCTCTGTCCATGGGGATTCCCCAGGCAAGAATACTGGAATGGGGTGACATGCCCTCCTCCAGGGATTGTGTAACAATTGGTCCCAAACATTGTATGAGAAATACATTAAAAAAAAAAAAAAACTGTTGGTTACCTGAAACTCAAATTTAACTGGGTGTCCAATATTTTACTGGACAACCCCATTCATAGCAACTAAATGTTTAGCACAAAGAAGGTACTGACATGACTGCGAGCAAGGGCTACTCCTTCCTGTGGTTTTTATTTATTAATTTTGGCTACGCTGCGTCTTTGTTGCTTTTGCACAGGCTTTTCCTGGTTGTGGGAAGTGAAGGTTACTCTCTAGGTGCAGCGTGCAGGCTTCTCGTTGCCATGGCTTCTCTTGCTGTGGAGCCCAGGCTCTAGAGCAAGTGGGCTTCAGTAGTTGTTGCAAACAGGCTTAATTGTTCCTCATTTTTTAATGGAGGCAACATTGGTTTAAAATATTTCGTGTGTACAACACAGTTCAATTTATGTATATAATAACGGGTATACACCACCAAAAGTTTAGTTTCTGTCCAACATACACTTCGCCCTTTACACCCATCTTCACCTCTTCCTACCCCCTTTCCTCTTTGGCAACCACCAAGCTGTTCTCTGTATCTGTTCATTTGTGTTTTGTTTTTAGATTCCAAATATCAGTGAAATTAAATGGTATTTGTCTTCTCCTTCTGACTTGCATCACTTAGCATAATACCTTCCAGGCCCAGTCATGTCACAAACAGCAGGATTTCATCTTTTTTTAATTTATGTGTCTGTGAGCGTGTATCACCTCTTCTTTATCCATTTCATCCACTGAAGGACACTTAGTTTGTGTCCATATCTTGGCTGCTGTAAATCTATAACAAGCACAGGAATACATAGAGACAGAAAACAGACTGGTGTTGCCAAGGGGGAGGAGCTTGGGGGAGGGGTAGAGTGGGAGGCTGGGGTTAGCAACCTGCTCTTGAGTCTTCCAACAAATGCCTTATACACTCCCTCTAAATGCCTTATTTTCCAAACTAGAAAATACAGAACAACTGCATCATAATGAGACATTTCATTCACGTGCTTCTCATTCTGGAGCCTACAAACACTGATTCCAGTGGATGACTGTGGTATTTGTACCGTACTGACTTGTCAAGGCTGTATATTGTCACCCCGTTTATTTAACTTATATGCAGAGTACATCATGAGAAACACTGGACTGGAAGAAACACAAACTGGAATCAAGATTACCGGGAGAAATATCAATAACCTCAGATATGCAGATGACACCACCCTTATGGCAGAAAGTGAAGAGGAACTCAAAAGCCTCTTGATGAAAGTGAAAGTGGAGAGTGAAAAAGTTGGCTTAAAGCTCAACATTCAGAAAACGAAGATCATGGCATCTGGTCCCACCACTTCATGGGAAATAGATGTGGAAACAGTGGAAACAGTGTCAGACTTTATTTTTCTGGGCTCCAAAATCACTGCAGATGGTGACTGCAGTCATGAAATTAAAAGACGCTTACTCCTTGGAAGGAAAGTTATGACCAACCTAGATAGCATGTTCAAAAGCAGAGACATTACTTTGCCAACAAAGGTTCATCTAGTCAAGGCTATGGTTTTTCCTGTGGTCATGTATGGATGTGTGAGTTGGACTGTGAAGGAGGCTGAGCGCCGAAGAATTGATGCTTTTGAACTGTGGTGTTGGAGAAGACTCTTGAGAGTCCCTTGGACTGCAAGGAGATCCAACCAGTCCATTCTGAAGGAGATCAGCCCTGGGATTTCTTTGGAAGGAATGATGCTAAAGCTGAAACTCCAGTACTTTGGCCACCTCATGCGAAGAGTTGACTCATTGGAAAAGACTCTGATGCTGGGAGGGATTGGGGGCAGGAGGAGAAGAGGACAACAGAGGATGAGATGGCTGGATGGCATCACTGACTCGATGGACGTGAGTCTGAGTGAACTCCGGGAGTTGGTGATGGACAGGGAGGCCTGGCGTGCTGCGATTCATGGGGTCGCAAAGAGTCAGACACGACTGAGTGACTGATCTGATCTGACACATTTCTTAATTCTGCAAACTTCTAAGATTTTTGAACAAAATTTTATAGAATTATATGATAAAAATGTGTTCACAGAAAGCCACCCTTAGTGGAGTGGCAGAAAGGTTAAATTTTAAACAGTACCCAATAGGGCTGTAAAACCCCTGGGTTCATTTTGGCAAGTTAAAATATACTTATGACATGGAGTAACTGTAATAGTTGCAGTTAGTATTTAAAATTCTAGAAAAAGAAGAAACTTATAACTTTTCCAGGTATGTCAAAGGAAGTATTGACAAGTTTCTGTATTTCTACAGGGGGAAAAAGAACTGATTTTAAAAAATACAGGATCTTGTATACTTTTTAATGAGAAATTTTTCATGATGAAATAACTTTATAATGATATGATGACAGAAAATTAAGGAATTTCTTAGGCTAATCAAGGTTCAGCATT
Organism: Bos indicus x Bos taurus; assembly: GCF_003369695.1. Classification (NCBI taxonomy): domain Eukaryota; kingdom Metazoa; phylum Chordata; class Mammalia; order Artiodactyla; family Bovidae; genus Bos; species Bos indicus x Bos taurus. Next base: position 86,520,507 of record NC_040079.1, read on the forward strand.
GTTGGAAAGCCTCAGGGCTTTCCTAAGAATCCTTGCCCAGCTCTCATCCAAGCGGTTACTGGCACGGGCAGAACCTTCTGAATCCTTCCAGGCCTGGGCACAGTTGCACAGCCCATCTCCAGCTGGACCTTCTGGACTGAAAAGGAACTGTGTAGTTTTGGAAGATGACAGGCCTGTTGCATCAAAGAACTTTGGTATTTGCTGCAACTGGTCTTCCCTGTAGCTCAAACGGTAAAGAATTTGTCTGCAATGCAGGAGACCTGGATTCAATCCCTGGGTTGAGGAGATCCTCTGGAGAAGGGCATGGCAATCCACCCCAGTGTTCTGGTCTGGAGAACCCCATGGACAGAGAAGCCTGGTGATCCTACAGTCTGTTGGATTGCAAAGAGTCAGATACGACTGCATGACTAACACTACTTGTTGTATGGGATATACTGAACACAAGATATTAGGCAAGAAAAATCATGGAATGACTCACTAACTGAAAAAGACTTTGAATCAACCCTGCTTACTTGTAGAGAGAATCCACATAATAATTCAGTTTAAGGAATATAGAATGATACACTTAACAGACTACAGAATTTTCCTAGGATTACTTTAATCCATGGGACTGAAATCATGAATTCTGACACAGAGACTTTCTCTCCAATTAAAATGAGATTTAGAAAATTAAACTTTTAATTTTGAGATACTGTAATTAACACCCAGTTGTAAGAAACAAAAAAGAGAGATCCTGTGTGTAATTACCTCCATTTTTCCTAATAGTAAAATCTTATAAAAAACTATCATACAATGTAACACCCAGGGTATTAAAGTGATACAGTCAAGGTACAGAACAATTTTATCACCACAGGACACCTCCTGTTACCATTTTATACAGCCACATCCAGGTCCCTTCTCACTCCTACCCCCTCCTTGACTTGTGACAGTCGCTACTCTCTTTGGATTTCATCATTTTGTCATTTCTGGAATGTTATGAAAATGGAAACAAACAGTCGTAACTTTGGGGGACGGGCTTCTTCACAATCAGCACCCCCCAGATTGTTGCATATATTTACAATTCATCCCTTTTTATTGCTGAGAGGTAGATCATGAGGTAGATCATGATAAGGGTCTACTGCTGTCCCTCAGTATCTCCTAGGGATTGTTTCTACGACTTCCACAGACACCAAATTCGAGCATGCTTAAGTCCCTTATGTAAAATGGTGGAGTGTCTGCATATAACCTACACACATCCTCTGTACACTGTAAATCATCTCTAATGACTTATGATGCTTCAGTTCAGTTCAGTCGCTCAGTCCTGTCCGACTCTTTGTGACCCCATGAATTGCAGCACGCCAGGCCTCCCTGTCCATCACCAACTCCCGGAGTTCACTCAAACTCACGTCCATCGAGTCAGTGATACCATCCAGCAGTCTCATCCTCTGTCGTCCCCTTCTCCTCCTGCCCCCAATCCCTCCCAGCATCAGAGTCTTCCAATGAGTCAACTCTTTGCATCAGGTGGCCAAAGTACTGGAGTTTCAGCTTTAGCATCAGTCCTTCCAAAGAACACCCAGGGATGATCTCCTTTAGGATGGACTGGTTGAATCTCCTTGCAGTCCAAGGGACTCTCAAGAGTCTTCTCCAACACCACAGTTCAAAAGCATCAATTCTTCGGTGCTCAGCTTTCTTCACAGTCCAACTCTCACATCCACACATGACCACAGGAAAAACCATAGCCTTGATTAGATGAACCTTTGTTGGCAAAGTAATGTCTCTGCTTTTCAATTGCTCAGCTTTCTTCACAGTCCAACTCTCACATCCACACATGACCACAGGAAAAACCATAGCTTGACTAGACGAACCTTTGTTGGCAAAGTAACATCTCTGCTTTTCAATATGCTATCTAGGTTGGTCATAACTTTTCTTCCAAGGAGTAAGCGTCTTTTAATTTCATGGCTGCAATCACCATCTGCAGTGATTTTGGAACCCCAAAAAATAAAGTCTGACACTGTTTCCACTGTTTCCCCATCTATTTCCCATAAAGTGCTAGGACCAGATGTCATGATCTTCATTTTCTGAATGTTGAGCTTTAAGCCAACTTTTTCACTCTCCTTTTTCAATTTCATCAAGAGGCTTTTTAGTTCCTCTTCACTTTCTGCCATAAGGGTGGTCTCATCTGCATATCTGAGGTTATTGATATTTCTCCCAGCAATCTTAATTCCAGGTTGTGCTTCTTCCAGCCCAGCGTTTCTCATGATGTACTCTGCATAGAAGTTAAATAAGCAGGGTGACGGTATACAGCCTTGACGTACTCTTTTTCCTATTTGGAACCAGTCTATTGCTCCATGTCCAGTTCTAATTGCAGCTTCCTGACCTGCATATAGGTTTCTCAAGAGGCAGGTCAGGTGGTCTGGTATTCCCATCTCTTTCAGAATTTTCCAGTTTATTGTGATCCACACAGTCAAAGGCTTTGGCATAGTCAATAAAGCAGAAATAGATGTTTTTCTGGAACTCTCTTGCTTTTTCCATGATCCAGTGGATGTTGGCAATTTGATCTCTGGTTCTTCTGCCTTTTCTAAAACGAGCTTGAACATCTGGAAGTTCACGGTTCACGTCTTGCTGAAGCCTGGCTTGGAGAATTTTGAGCATCACTTTACTAACATGTGAGATGAGTGCAATTGTGCGGTAGTTTGAGCTTTCTTTGGCATTGTCTTTCTTAGGGATTGGAATGAAAACTGACCTTTTCCAGTCCTGTGGCCACTGCTGAGTTTTCCAAATTTGCTGGCATGTTAAGTACAGCATTTTCACAGCATCATCTTTTAGGATTTGAAATAGCTCAACTGGAATTCCATCACCTCCATTAGCTTTGTTCGTCATGATGCTTCCTGAGGCCTACTTGACTTCACATTCCAGAATGTCTGGCTCTAGGTCAGTGATCACACCATCATGATTATCTGGGTCGTAAAGATCTTTTTTGCACAGTTCTTCTGTGTATTCTTGCCACCTCTTGCCTCCTCTGCTTCTGTTAGGTCCATACCATTCCTGTCCTTTATCGAGCCCATCTTTGCATGAAATGTTCCCTTGGTATCTCTAATTTTCTTGAAGAGATCTCTAGTCTTTCCCATTCTATTGTTTTCCTCTATTTCTTTGCATTGATCACTGAGGAAGGCTTTCTTATGTCTCCTTGATATTCTTTGGAACTCTGCATTCAAATGGGTATATCTTTTCTTTTCTCCTTTGCTTTTGGCTTCTCTTCTTTTCACAGCTATTTGTAAGGGCTCCTCAGACAGCCATTTTGGTTTTTTGCATTTCTTTTCCATGGGGATGGTCTTGATCCCTGTCTCCTGTACAATGTCATGAACCTGATAGTTCATCAGGCACTCTGTCTATCAGATCTAGTCCCTTAAATCTATTTCTCACTTCCACTGTATAATCATAAGGGATTTGATTTAGGTCATACCTGAATGGTCTAGTGGTTTTCCCCCACTTTTTTCAATTTAAGTCAGAATTTGGCAATAAGGAATTCATGATCTGAGCCACAGTCAGCTCCTGGTCTTGTTATTGCTGACTGTATAGAGCTTCTCCATCTTTGGCTGCAAAGAATATAATCAATCTGATTTTGGTGTTGACCATCTGGTGATGTCCATGTGTAGAGTCTTCTCTTGTATTGTTGGAAGAGGGTGTTTGCTATGACCAGTGCGTTCTCTTGGGAAAACTCTATTAGTCTTTGCCCTGCTTCATTCCGTATTCCAAGGCCAAATTTGCCTGTTACTCCAGGTGTTTCTTGACTTCCTACTTTTGCATTCCAGTCCCCTATAATGAAAAGGACATCTTTTTGGGGTGTTAGTTCTAAAAAGTCTTATAGGTCTTCATAGAACCATTCAACTTCAGCTTCTTCAGCGTTACTGGTTGGGGCATAGACTTGGATTACTGTGATATTGAATGGTTTGCCTTGGAAACAAACAGAGATCATTCTGTCATTATTGAGATTGCATCCAAGTACTGCATTTTGGACTCTTCTGTTGACTATGATGGCTAGTCCATTTCTTCTAAGGGATTTCTGCCCACAGTAGTAGATATAATGGTCATCTGAGTTAAATTCACCCATTCCAGTCTATCTTAGATTGCTGATTCCTGGAATGTCAATGTTCACTCTTGCCATCTCCTGTTTGACCACTTCCAACCAGTCTATCCTAAAGGACATCAGTCCTGGGTGTTCATTGGAAGAACTGATCCTGAAGCTGAAACTCCAATACTTTGGCCACCTCATGTGAAGAGTTGACTCATTGGAAAAGACCCTGATGCTGGGAGGGATTGGAGGCAGGAAGAGAAGGGGACAACAGAGGATGAGATGGCTGAATGGCATCACCGACTCAATGGACGTGAGTCTGAGTGAACTCCAGGAGTTGGTGATGGACAGGGAGGCCTGGCGTGCTGCGAATCGTGGGGTCACAAAGAGTCCGACACGACTGAGTGACTGAAGTGAATAACCAATTAAAAGTATACAGCTCCCTTGCTAATACTAGCAAGTGGGGCACTCTCCATCCCCCTCTGATTTCTATGTCAGAAGCTTTTTCTGTCCTCTGTCACTTTAATAAAACTCTGCTACACAAAAGCTCTTGAGTGATTAAGGCTGGTGTTTGGTCCTGAAGCTAGATCTTCTTCAGAGACCATGTTCACCAGAAGCTATCACCACTATCTGCTGCTAGTGTTTTTATTAATGCCATCTGCAGAGATTAGCATATGACTCTTCTTTCTAGGCTTTCTCCCTTAAAGTTGTGAAATTGTTGAAGCTACCCTTTTGAAGGAAAGGTAGGATCAAAGTTTGCTTTCACCAAATGTAATTCCTTTATGTTCTGCTTTATAACTTGACCACGATGGCTGCTCAGAGTAGACCACTAACATGAACATTCTTCCCTGTTCTATTAGAATAAAATTTACATCAAGGCTCTGTTGTTAACAGGTTTGCTTTAGACCAAATGCCCTTGTTAATCATTTTAACGTAACTTATGACTGCCCTTTGTAACACAGATGTCTTTAGGATTAACTCTCAGGCCTTCCCTGGTGGCTCAAATGGTAAAGAATCTGCCTGTAATGTAGGAGACCTGGGTTCGATTTCCAGGGTTGGGAAGATCCCCTGGAGAAGGACATGGCAACCCACTCTAGTATCCTTGCCTGGAGAAGCCCATGGACGGAGGAGTCTGATAGGCTATAGTCCATGGGGTCGCAAAGAGTCAGACACGACTGAGTGACTTTACTCACTCACTCACTCACTCACTCTGTGTCCGTGGAAACAGGATATCTATATTCTTTCAGAAGCACCTTAGGAAAATGATCTGACTGCTTTTATTTTTAAGCTTCCTTTTGAAATGAAAATTTGTTCCAACGTGGATTTTAAAGATTCAGCAAAATTGTTCATGAATGACTTGTTTTACTCCATTTTTTCCAGCTTTATGGAGGTAAAATTGAAAAATAAAGTGTATACAGTTAGAGTGTACAGCATGATAATTTAGTATACACTGTGAATGATTACTATGATTATCACAATCAAGTTAATTAACACAACCATCACCTCACATAATTACATTCATCTCTTTTTTCCTTTTCCTTCTTTTTTTTCCTTTACAATGAGAGTACTTAAGATCTGCTCTCAGCAAATTTCAGGTATATGTTACAATATTACTAATTATAGTCCCCATGCTGTGAGATCCCCAGAACAAGTTCATCTCATAACTGAAAGCTTGACTAGTTTTAGAAGCATCCCTTCATGTTCTAGAAATTCCTATTAATTAAATATCTATCTCTGGTCTCAAGTGTTCCTTTCATATTCAGACTCCAAATTATCTGATTTTTCTCCTTAAAGAGATATAAGCTGTTTCTCTCCTTTTTTTGAACCTTGTTTTATTATCCTAAAATTTTTTTCTTCCCTATTAAAGATGAACTGCTATTGAAATTATATTCTCCTATGAATCAGACTGCTTATAAATGTGAGTTAAATAGATAACCGGTTTTAAATTTCATTCTTTTTTATCTTGTATTTCTAAAACTCAAAAAGAATTTGTGAGGAGAAGAAAAAAATTGCAGATGATTATATTTAATAATCCATTTTTAATTTCAAAAATTCAGATATATAAGATATATTAGGTGCAAAAATAATTGCAGTTTTACATTGTTGAACTTTGCCATTTGACACTAGGATAGATTCTTAAATAAATGTGATTTTGTTATACATCATTTTCTTGTACATTTCTTTTTTTTTTTTGCTAATGACTTATTACTTGCTGTTTATTTTACACTCATTTTAAACTATGAACTGATGTTAAACAAAAAGCAAATTCGAGTGATTTTTTTTTTATTCAAGTTCAAAAAGGGTCGTACAGCAGTCGAGACAACTTGCAACGTCAATAATGCATTTGGCTCAGGAACTGCTAATGAATGGACAGTGCAGTGGCGGTTCAAGAAGTTTTGCAAAGGAGACTAGAACCTTGAAGATGAGGAGCATAGTGGCCGGCCATCGGAAGTTGACAACTACCAACTGAGAGCAATCATTGGAGCTGATCCTACACGAGAAGTTGCCAAAGAACTCAATGTCTACCATTGTATAGTCATTCAGCATTTGAAGCAAACTGGAAAAGTGAAAAGGCTCGATAAGGGGGTTCCTCATGACCTGACTGCAATTAAAAAAAAAATCATTGTTTTGAAGTGTTATTCTACACAACAACAATGAACCGTTTCTCAGTCAGATTGTGTCATACGTAGAAAAGTGGATTTTATATGACAATCGGTGACAACTAGCTCAGTGGCTGAACCGAGAAGAAGCTTCAAAACACTTCCCAAAGCCAAATTTGCACCAAAAAAAGGTTATGATCACTGTTTGGCGGTCTGCTGCCTGCCTGATCCACTACAGCTTTCTGAATCCCAGCAAAACTATTGTATCTGAGAAGTATCCTCAGCAAACTGATGATACGTACTGAAAACTACAGTAACTACAGCTGGCATTGGTCAACAGAAAGGACCCAACTCTTCTCCACAACATCCAACTGCATGCCACACAACCAACACTTTAAAAGTTGAATGAATTGGGCTACAAAGTTATGCCTCATCTGCCATATTCACCTGACCTCTTGCCAACCACCTACTACTTCTTCAAGCAATACAACTTCTTGAAGGCAGAATGCTTCCACAATCAGCAGGAAGCAGAAAATGCTTTCCAAGAGTCTATCAAATCCTGAAGCACGGATTTTTATACTACGGGAAGAAACAAAATTATTTCTCATTGGCAAAAATGTGTTGATTGTATGGTTTCTATTTTGATTAATAAAGATGTATTTGAGCCTAGTTAAAATGATTTAAAATTGATGGTCCGAAACCACAATTACTTCTGTATCAACTTAATAATTCACACACTATAAAATTTACCATCTTATTTATAATATACAATTCAGTGTTTAAAAAATATATTCACAAGGTTATGCAACCACCACCACCATCTAATTCTAGAACATTTTTATCACTCCAAAAGGAAATTCCACATCCACTACCAGTCTTTCACCTTTCCACTCACCACTCCCACCTCAGCTTCTAGTAACTACAAATTTACTTTCTGTCCCTATGGATTTGCTTATTCTAAGAATGGAATATTATTTATGGAATCATGTAAATATTATTTTAGGTAAGTGATCTTTGTTTGCCCTCTTTTACCTACTGTAATGTTTTCAAGGTTAATCCATGTTTTATCAGTACTTTGTACCTTTCTGTGGCTAAATAATATTCCGTTGTATGGCTGTATAATAGTCTCCTTATCCGTTTCTCTGTTGCTAGACTTTAAGGGTTGTTTCTACCTTTTGACTATTGTGAACAGTGCTGCAATAAACATTTGTATGTACATATTTGTTTGAGCTGTTGTTACTGTTAGCTGCTAAGTCGTGCTTGACTTTTTGCGACCTCATGGACCAGGCCAGGCTTCCCTGTCCTTCACTATCTTCCAGAGTTTGCTCAAATTCATGTCCTTTGAGTCAGTGATGCCATCTAACCATCTCATCCTCTGCTGCCCTCTTCTTCTTTTGCCTTCAGTCTTTCCCAGCATCAGGGTCTTTTCTAATGAGTTGGCTCTTCACATCAGGTGGCCAAAGTATTGGAGCTTCAGCTTCAGCATCAGTCCTTCTAATAAATATCCAGGGTTGATTTCCCTTAGGATTGACTGCTTTGATATCCTTGCAATCCAAGGGACTCTTAAGAGTCTCTTCCAGCTCAATTCAAAAGCATAAATTCTTTGGCACTCAGCCTTCTTTATGGTCCAACTCTCACATTCTTACAGGACTACTGGGAAAACCATAGCTTTGACTACATGGACCTTTACTGGCAAAGTGATGTCTCCCCTTTTTAATACACTGTCTAGGTTTGTCACAGCTTTCAAGAAGCAAGCGTCTTTTAATTTCATGGCTGCAGTCACCATCTACAGTGATTTTGGAGCCCATGAAAATTAAATCTGTCACTGCTTCTACTTTTTTCCCATCTACTTGCCATGAAGTCATGAGACCAGATGCTATGATCTTTGTTTTTTGAATGTTGAGTTTTAAGCCAGCTTTTTCACTCTCTTCTCTCACCTTCATCAAGAGGCTCTTTAGTTCCTCTTTGCTTTCTGCCATTAGGGTGGTATCATTTGCATATCCAAGGCTGTTGATATTTCTCCATGTAATCATGATTGCAGCCTGTGATTCATTCAGCTCAGCATTTCATATGATGTACTCTGCATATAAGTTAAAGGAAGGGTGACAATATACAGCCTTGTCATACTCCTTTCCCAATTCTGAACCAGTCAGCTGTTCCATATAAAGTTCTACTGTTGCTTCTTAACCCACATACAGGTTTCTCAGAAGACAGGTAAGGTGGCCTGCTATCCCATCTTTTGAAGAATTTTCCACAGTTTATTGTGATCCACACAGTCAAAGACAGTGCAGTCAATGAAGCAGAAATAAATGTTTTTGTGGAATTACCTTGCTTTTTCTATGATCCAATAAATTTTGGCAATTTGATCTCTGGTTCTTCTGCCTTTTCTAAATCCAGCATACATCTGGAAGTTCTTGGCTTGAGTACCTATTTGTTTGCATGCCTATTTTCAATTCTTTGGGGAATATATTTGGAAAAGAAATTGCTGAGCTGCGTAGTAATTCTATGTTTAACATATTTAGGAATTGCCAAATGCTTTCCAAAGTGGCTGCACTATACTACTCAGACATAAAAAAGAACAAAATAATGCCATTTGTAGCAACATAGATGCAAGTTGAGATTACCATACTAAGTGAAGGAAATCAGAAAGAGAAAGACAAATACCATGTGATATCACTTATATATGAAATACAAAATATGACACAATTGAGCCTATCTACAGAAACAGACTCGTGGACATAGAAAACAGGCTTGTAGTTGCCAAGGGAAAGTGGAGTAAGGGAGGGGTGGAATAGGAGGTTGCGGTTGGCAGATATAAGCTATTATATATGGAATGGATAAACAACAAGGTTCTACTGTATAGCACAGAGAACTATCTTCAATATCCTATGATCAACCATAATAAAATATTTTAAAACTGTGTGTGTGTGTATATATATACGTGTGTGTGTGTGTATATAGCTGAATCACTGTGCTGTAAAGCAGAAATTAATGCAACATTGTAAATCAATTAAAAATACTTCAGTTAAAAAAAAGTAGCTGCCCTATTCTACATTTCCACAAGCAATGTTCAAGGATTCTAATTTCTCCACATCTTTTCTAATCCTTTTATTTTGCTTTTTTTTTTTTGAAAAAATAGTCATCCTAGTGGGCACAAAGTGCTTTCTTATTGTAGTTTTGGTGTGTACTTCCCAAATGGTTAATGAATTGAGTATCCTTTCATACACTTTTTGGCCATTTGTATATCTTCTTTGAACAAATGTCTTTTCAAATCTTCTGCTCATTTTTTTAATCGAACAGATATTTTAAAAATTTTGTCTTGTTTTAGGAGTTCTTTATATATTCAGGATACTAGACCCTTCAGATAGACAATTTTCAAATATTTTCTAATATTCTGTAGGTTGTATTTTCACTTTCTTGATTGTGTCTTTATATGTAAAATTTTTTAAAATTTTGATGAAGTGCAATTTATGGGGTTTTTTCCCCTTTGTTGTTTGTGCTTCTGGTGTCATTTCAAAGAATGTGCGTCAAACTAAGGTCTTTTAAAGTGAAATGTCAATAGAATCCTTTCTTCTTCCTCACTAGTACAAGCAGTACTCATGAACTAGTAAAGTACTGGCAGTACTTTAATGGATCTGCAAGTCTTTTATTTACATACTGTTATGAACTGATTCTATCCCCTAAAATTTATATGTTGAAACTGTAATCCCCATTACCTCAGAATGTGACTGTATTTAGAGACAGAACTTTTAAAGAGATAATTAAGTTAATGAGAGGTATTAGGGTGGTCCCTAATTCAGTCTGACTAGTGTCCCTGTAAGATTAGGACTCACAGACACTAGGGATACAAATGCACAGAGAAATGGCCATGTTGAGGACACAGCAAGAATAGGCCATCTGTAAGCCAAGGAGAAGGGCCTCAGGAGAAACCGAACCTGCTGATGCCTTGATCTTGGACAACCAGCCACCAGAATTGTGAGAAAATTAATTTCTGTTGTTTAAGCCACCCAGTTTGTGGTATTTTATTATGACAGTCCTACAAAACTAGTACTCATGTAGTGGAATTTATATCCCAATTTACTTGCAGATCATTACAGTATTGGTAACATCGAGGGGCATATTTATTCTTTTCAATGCTAATGACCTTCTGCATCAGTTTGCTTCTTTTTGGGAAAAGATTTGAAAAATGACCAAAATTTCCCCTCTGTTTCAAAATTTTCCCTCTGGACTTTGGATATTTGAACCTTGACATCTGACAGCTTCTGATATCAATGGTGACTTATGTAAGTTGGAACTAAGTCCAAGGAAGTATGCTTTGATTTTGTAAAATAATTTGAGATAAGTAAATAAATTGAATTTGGGAAATCAACTGTAGCTAAAATGAATTTCCACATGGATGGGTCTTCAAATTGCCTACACAGACCTATTTGAGCTTTGTGGCCCATTGGGGGAAAGGAGACCAGGTTCACTAAAGTGAGCAGAGTTGTTAAGGAATAGTATCCATTTCAAAATGCCTAACTTGGTCAGGTAGTGTCTCAAATTAAAAATTAACCATTGGGACTTCTTTGAAGGTCCAACCTTCTGCACTTCCACTGCAGGGATTGAAGGTTTGATCCTTGGTCTGGGAAAACTGAGATCCCACATGCCACATGGTATGGCAAAAAAAAAAAAAAAAAAAGTCTTTGAATGTCTGCAATCAACCCAAGTTTCAAAACATCACCTACTTGAGATTTAACAACTTGAACTGTTTTGTTTTATTTTTATGAAAAACTAAATATTATACAGTCATTCTAATGACAGGCTAGATTATTCAGACCAACAACCCTGTTGAAAATGTAAATTCTTGTGTTAAACATGGGAACAGTCTCCTTAAAAACAGATGAATGCCCAACCATGGGATCTGACCTTTGGTTCTGAAGCACTGCACAGCAAGAGAATCAGGAAGCAAAATCTGATGCTGCCTGAGGTACAAAATCTAAGGACACATTCTTCACACCAAACTGGCTCCTTACAAATAACTGCATAATCAAACTAACACTTACAAATACCTGGAGCCCAAATTTTCTTCCACGGAGTGACCCAAACACCTGAAGCTGTAAATTAAGCTTAAAGTGACCCCAAGTTAGCACATGTCTAAAGGCAACTGTCAAGAAGGCAAGTAATTTCTGGATGGAGGAAGTCACATCCATCCAAGACCTCAAATTTTCCCTAAAAATAACCTCAGAACGATGAGTGGCACACGATGAAAACAAAGTAAACAACAAAATAAGTCACCGTGAAAGAAAATAAGCACAACAACAGAAAGACATCAGATACAGGAACTATTAATACTAGGAAAGCAATGTTTTATACTGTTATCAGAAAATTTCAGAAAGGAGCCTAAAGGTAACTTTAGGAGAAAGTATAAAGAGTGAACTAAAGTAAGTGAAAAAGAACAAATAAAATTTTTAAAATAACTGCAGTAATTTCAAATAAAAATTCTATAGCTATGAACTGTGTAAAAGATACTAAGAGACTTAATGAACTGGAAGACAGAGCAGAAGAAATTATTGAGAATGTGATTTAGAGAGAAAATAATGGGAAGCACAGAAGGAAAATTAAGAGACAGAGAGAATGGAGAAAGAAGGTAGCATATAGGTGTAAGAAGTCCCAGAAGAGTAGAGAGAATGGAAAAGAAATAACATCAACAAGGTAATCGCTGATAATTCCCCCCAAATGAAGAAATACAGTGATCTTTTGATTTAAGAATGAATCTCAAGGACTTCACAAAAATAGATTTCAAATACAAAATAGGGGGGCTTTCGTAGTGGCTCAGGGGTAAAGAATTCACCTGCCAATGCAAGAGATACAGGTTTGAGCCCCAATCTGGGAAGATTCCACATGCCATGGAGCAACTAGTCCATGCACCACAACTACTGAACCTGCGCTCTATAGCCACAGCTACTGAGCACACGAGTCACAACTACTGAACCCTGCACCCTAGAGTGCGTGCTCAGCAACAAGGGAAGCCACTGCAACTAGACAGTAACCCCTGCTTCCCACAACTAGAGAACAGCCCATGTAGCAACAAAGACACAGTACAGCAAAAAGTAAATAAAATACCAAACCGGGAAAACCACAGAACACCAAAAACATAGAATAAATACAAAGGAAGACAGAAAGAGAAATTCATATATGGATTAACCTCAAAGGAGTAATCACTGACATCGTCAGCAAAAGTGGAAACTAGAAGTTGGTGGAATGCTAATTTTAGGTAGTTAGAATAGGAAAAAGGAGTTCAAAATGGCAGTTGGCTAAAAGACAAAGAAAGGAAAAAGCCCATAAAAATGGAACAAAAGAAAATCCAAGGACTGCAGTAAGAACCTCAGGTGAAACAAACAGCCCTCCTGGCTAGCCCAGTTTACACAGGGCAGGCTGAGGCGGGAGGAGACAAATGTATAAAAAAGAGGAAGCCAAGATGGATTGAGGGCTCTCCTTTGGGACTGGCCCGCCCTCACGCCCTCATGCAAAGGGTGTACTATCCTTTGCTTAATAAAACTGAGCTGGAACCTAGCTGTAACACTGGCCCACCATTTCAAATGTTTGCTGTGGCAACACAAAACCAAGGAAATTACACACTCCCCCGACACTATCTTTCATGTAAAAGAAGATAACAGTCAACCTAGGATTTTTATACCTTAAAATACCTTTTAAAAATGAAAGTGAGTGACTTCCCTGGTGATCCAGTGGCTAAGACTCTGAGCTCCCAAAGCAGGGGGCCTGTGTTCGATTCCTGGTCAGGGAAGTAGATCCCATGTGCTGCAACTAAGAGTTCACACGCTGCAACTAAATATCCCGAGCACTGAAACTAAGACCTGGCACAGCCAAATAAATAAATAATTTTGTAAAAAACAAAGTGAAATAAAGACATTTTCAGGTAAATATAAACAATGATTTTTGCCATTAGCTGAACCTCTTTAAAGAAAACTCAAAATGAGCTATTTCAAGTAGAAAGAAAAGTGATGCCAGATTCAAAGTCTGAGATCCAAGACAGAATGAATAAGTACAAAACTAGAAAATACATGGATAAATCTAAACAAATTTTTACTGCATAAAATAATAACAGATGCACAAAATCTCATACATGAAGGCCAAAACCCAGGAATAACCCAAATGTTCATAAGCTGATGGATGAACAATACAGGTATATCTATAATGTAATATTATTCACCAACAAAAGGAAATGAAATACTGATACATACTACAATATCGAGAAGGATTTGTCAGTAAGGCATTCACAGAAAATCTGATAACAGCTATGACATAAAACAAACAAACCACAGATAGGGCTGAAGATGTATCGTGGAGATGACAAACTAGATCAGTCATGGGACTTTTTGTTGTTTTAATCTTTATAACTCTCCGACCTGCCATTGTCAGTGCCTGATTCAAAGCATATGCTCAACATACCATGACACGTCTTTTTTTTTTTTTTCCAAGTATTTCTGACTTTTTGAATAAATCTCTCATTGAAACTATAGATTTCAATAATAATTTCAATAATTAATTCAGATAATAATTTCAATCTAATAAACTATAGATTATTCTTCCTTCATTTGTACACAAGTCACACTTGTACTACACTGATTTAAGTATGAACTGGGGAGTCAAGAGAGGATCTAGGCTTGATTCATGATCCCTCACTTATTAGTGATATGAAATTGGTGTATGTATTTTATATTAATTCCCTATTGTTCCTGTTATGAACTACCACAAACTTAGTGGCTTAAAGTAACAGGAGTTTTATCCCTTTAATCTTTCCATTCTAGAGATCAGAAGCTCAACATCAGGGCTAAAATCAAGATGTCAGCAGAACTGCATGCCTTCTGGATCATCCATTTCTTGCCTTTTCCAGCTTTTGGAAGTCATCTGCATTCACTGCTCTGTAGCCTCCTTCCAACTTTAAGGCCAGCAGTTATATAACTCCACCACCTCTTCATCCATCTTCACATCTCCTTCCTTGACTCTGTCTCTGCCTGTTCCCCTCTTGTGAGTACATGAGGCCCAGGTGTCGAATTCCAGAAACCCTATCTATCTCAGTTCAGTTGAATCACTCAGGCATGTCCAACTCTTTGCAACCCCATGGATGGCAGCACACAGGCTTCCCTATCCATCACCAACTCCCAGAGCTTGCTCAAACTCATGTCCAACGAGTTGATGATGCCATCCAACCATCTCATCCCCTGACATCCCCTTCTCCTCCTGCCCTCAATCTTTCCCAGCATCAGGGTCTTTCCCAATGAGTTGGCTCTTCACATCAGGTGGACAAATTGTTGGGAGTTTCAGCTTCAGAATCAGTCCTTCCAATGAATATCAGGGTTGATTTCCTTTAGGATTGACTGGTTTGATCTCTTTGCTGTCCAAGGGACTCTCAAGAGTCTTTTCCAGCACAACAGTTCAAAGGCATCAATTCTTCAGTGCTCGGTCTTCTTTATGGTCCAACCCTCACATCTGTACATGACTACTGGGAAAACCATAGCTTTGACCAGACAGACCTTTATTGGCAAAGTAATGTCTCTGCTTTTTAACATGCTGTGTAGGTTTGTCATAGCTTTCCTTCCAAGGAGCAAGCGTCTTTTAATTTCACCTTTTTTAATTTCACCTTAATTCGTCTTTTAATTTTTAATGGCTGCAGTCACCATCTGCAGTGATTTTGGAGCCCAGTAATATAAAGTCAGCCACTGTTTCCATTGTTTCCCCAACTATCTGCCATGAAGTGATGAGACCAGATGCCATGATCTTAGTTTTCTGAATGTTGAGCTTTAAGCCAACTTTTTCACTCTCCTCTTTCACTTTCATCAAGAGGCTTTTTAGTTCCTCTTCACTTTCTGCCATAAGGGTGGTGTCATCTGCATATCTGAGGTTATTGATATTTCTCCCAGCAATCTTGATTCCAGCTTGTGCTTCATCCAGTCTGGCATTTACCATCATGCAGGAAGAGTATAAAGAAATAAAAAATAGTCTCTATGATTATAATGCAGAGATAAAAGCTCTTATCTAGTATTTTTTTCCCACACCTAAAAATTAAAGCATCATTCACTTTGGCTTGGCATTGTGCTAGAAAGATGCAAAGTATGTCTAATAAAATGATATGTATCCTACATTCAATTTTTATTGAAGAAGCAAACATCACTGCAAGGGATAGTATTAAGTTCTACAGATTTGTATAAGTTAGGAAAAGACATAAAATATAGCACTTGTATTGATACAAGCAGAATGTCGAATGCATTTTTTGTAAAAGCTACACAGTTGGCAGCCTACTATTATATCTTACAATATATGTATTTCACCATAACATACAACAAAGAATGCTTCACGACTCCCACCTTCTATGAGCTGCCCTACACATGAGACAGAAAACTGGAAAACAGAATCAATGTGTTGATTTGTATCTGTATTTAACATAATGCTGGGCAAGGACTAGCGCTTAATAAACATGTATTTGTATAGCCTTTCACCTCTTTAGCTAATCACATTATCAGCTTCTGTGGAACAAAGAAAGTGAACCTTGCACACACCAAAGCAGAGGCCAAGGTATTTAGAAGGCTAAAAGGAAAGCTACCGAAAGGGGCTATCAGTCTGAACAACTGCGTCAAGTTGCCAAGTCACAGTAACTGTCTGAGTTAGCCAACTTCAGTAGCACAGGGGTGAAACTATACGTGAGGATGGTTCACAAGGATTACAAAAAGGATGGGCAATGAAGAATTTGTGTGAGTCAGCCTGGCTGTGTAGTCAGCCTGGGTTGTTGGTAAAAAGTGAGAAGAGAACAGGAAGGGGAACACCAAGAAAGGGTTCCTACAGGAGTCTGTGTGTAAGAAAGAGCAGAAGGCAGACCCATGAGATGGTGGACATCATTTTATTTCCTAAGGAATTCTCCAAGTTTGCTGTGGCAGACTGCAAATCTCTCTCTCTCATCTCTCTCTCTCTTTCACACATGCACATGCACACTTATACACACACACACGTGTGTGTGTGTGCCATGACCACTTCACTTTCCCATAGGATTTCTGCCCATCAAGAGACATGGTCCCAATCAGCCCTGTTTTAGGACAACTTGTAAGGCTCACTGGGAATTTCTCAGAACTAAAACATAGGCAGGGATGAAGGAGCTCTGAGAGCAACCATTTTATTTCCCAGGGAATGCCATGATCTACCTGGGGTTTCAATGATTAGCTCCAGACATATCTGTTAGCAACACAAGTAGGTTTCTAGACCTTCTCAGGAGTGCCCTGACTACACCACCCTGCCTCCTATCACATTTTTGGAATTACATGGCCCTGCTATAGAATCTTGAGGCTCTCCAAGGCTATTTCTGAACTCTCTTTACAAAGGTTCATTGTTTATTCAAGAATATTATATTCTTATTTGCAAAATTCTATTTGGGAAAATGGCGGCCCTAAAATCTAAATGGTTTTGTGTCCCAAATAAGTCCCAGGACCCAGAAGAGACATAGGAAACACCTTACACACAATATATTGTCTCAATGAAGCAAGAATTCAACGTTGAATAAAAGCTGATACACTACTGTGTAAACATCAATATGACAGAGTATCTTAAAGCTTTTAAAAAGATATGAAAGTATCTTTAATCTTAGTGCTTCAAAACTTTCATTTTTATTGACTTAAAGTAGGTCTTTTGAAGCTTTGTCATAAAAACAAGTTGTCGAGTTTCTATTTTTTTAGGAGAGAAGCTATCATTAATGAAGTGGAAGTCGCTCACCGGTGTTCGACTCTTTGCGACGCCATGGACTCTCCATGGAATTCTCCAGGCCAGAATACTGGAGTGGGTCGGCCGAGGGGAGCTACGCCACGTCCAAGGTCAGGGGCAGAAGCCGGGAGGACCCCATGCCCGAAGGGCGGGGGCCAAGAGGAGTTACCCCACGTCCGAGGTCAGAGCCGGCAGCCAAGAGTGCCAGGCTGCGATGGCGCAGGAACCGTGGAGAAGAGCTACCCAAGTCCGAGGTCAGGGGCGGCGGCTGGGAGGAGCTACCCCACGCCCCCACACCGGAGGCCAGGGGCAGAGGCGGGGAGGAACAACCCCACGCCCGAGGCCAGGGGCTGCGGCAGGGAGGACAAACCCCACGTCCAAGGAGCCGTGGTTGCGCAGGCGCAGGAGGGCCTAGAGGAGCTATCCCACGTTGAAGGTCAGGAAGGGCGGCGGTGAGGAGATACCCTTCATCCAAGATAAGGAGCAGCAGCTGCGCTTTGCTGGAGCAGCCATGAAGAGATACCCCACGCCCAAGGTAAGAGAAACCCAAGTAAGACGGTAGGTGTTGCGAGAGGGCATCAGAGGGCAGACACACTGAAACCATACTCACAGAAAACTAATCAATCTAATCATACTAGGAACACAGCCTTGTCTAACTCAATGAAACTAAGCCATGCCCATGGGGCAACCCAAGATGGGCAGGTCATGGTGGAGAGATCTGACAGAATGTGGTCCACTGGAGAAGGGAATGGCAAACCACTTCAGTATTCTTGCCTTGAGAACCCCATGAACAGCATGAAAATGCAAAATGATAGGATACTGAAAGAGGAACTCCCCAGGTCAGAAGGTGCCCAATATGCTACTGGAGATCAGTGGAGAAATAACTCCAAAAGAATGAAGGGATGGAACCAAAGCAAAAAGAATACCCAGCTGTGGATGTGACCGGTGATAGAAGCAAGGTCCGATGCTGTGAAGAGCAATATTGCATAGGAACCTGGAATGTCAGGTCCATGAATCAAGGCAAATTGGAAGTGGTCAAACAAGAGATGGCAAAAGTGAATGTCGACATTCTAGGAATCAGCAAACTGAAATGGACTGGAATGGGTGAATTTAATTCAGATGACCATTATATCTACTACTGCGGACAGGAATCCCTCAGAAGAAATGGAGTGGCCATCATGGTCAACAAAAGAGTCCGAAATGCAGTACTTGGATACAATCTCAAAAACGACAAAATGATCTCTGTTCGTTTCCAAGGCAAACCATTCAATATCACAGTAATCCAAGTCTATGCCCCAACCAGTAACGCTGAAGAAGCTGAAGTTGAACGGTTCTATGAAGACCTACAAGATCTTTTAGAACTAACACCCAAAAAAGATGTCCTTTTCATTATAGGGGACTGGAATGCAAAAGTAGGAAGTCAAGAAACACCTAGAGTAGCAGGCAAATTTGGCCTTGGAATACGGAATGAAGCAGGGCAAAGACTAATAGAGTTTTGCCAAGAAAATGCTCTGGTCATAACAAACACCCTCTTCCAACAACACAAGAGAAGACTCTATACATGGACATCACCAGATGGTCAACACCGAAATCAGATTGATTATATTCTTTGCAGCCAAAGATGGAGAAGCTCTATACAGTCAGCAAAAACAAGACCAGGAGCTGACTGTGGCTCAGTCCATAAACTCCTTATTGCTAAATTCAGACTGAAATTGAAGAAAGTAGGGAAAACCACTAGGCCATTCAGGTATGACCTAAATCAAATCCCTTATGATTATACAGTGGAAGTGAGAAATAGATTTAAGGGCCTAGATCTGATAGATAGAGTGCCTGATGATCTATGGAATGAGGTTCGTGACATTGTACAGGAGACAGGGATCAAGACCATCCCCATGGAAAAGAAATGCAAAAAAGCAAAATGGCTGTCTGCAGAGGCCTTACACATAGCTGTGAAAAGAAGAGAAGTGAAAAGCAAAGGAGAAAAGGAAAGATATAAACATCTGAATGCAGAGTTCCAAAGAATAGCAAGAAGAGATAAGAAAGCCTTCTTCAGTGATCAATGCAAAGAAATAGAGGAAACCAACAGAATGGGAAAGACTAGGGATCTCTTCAAGAAAATCAGAGATACTAA
Source organism: Bos indicus x Bos taurus (assembly GCF_003369695.1). NCBI lineage: Eukaryota > Metazoa > Chordata > Mammalia > Artiodactyla > Bovidae > Bos > Bos indicus x Bos taurus. Next base: position 86,540,035 of record NC_040079.1, read on the forward strand.
GGGAACATTTCATGCAAAGATGGGCTCGATAAAAGACAGAAATGGTATGGACCTAACAGAAGCAGAAGATATTAAGAAGAGGTGGCAAGAATACACAGAAGAACTGTAAAAAAGATCTTCACGACCCAGATAATCACAATGGTGTGATCACTGACCTAGAGCCAGACATCCTGGAATGTGAAGTCAAGTGGGCCTTAGAAAGCATCACTATAAACAAAGCTAGTGGAGGTGATGGAATTCCAGTTGAGGTATTCCAAATCCTGAAAGATGATGCTGTGAAAGTGCTGCACTCAATATGCCAGCAAATTTGGAAAACTCAGCAGTGGCCACAGGACTGGAAAAGGTCATTTTTCATTCCAATCCCAAAGAAAGGCAATGCCAAAGAATGCTCAAACTACCGCACAATTGCACTCATCTCAGACTCCAAGCCAGGCTTCAGCAATATATGAACCATGAACTTCCTGATGTTCAAGAGGGTTTTAGAAAAGACAGAAAACCAGAGATCAAATTGCCAACATCCGCTGGATCATGGAAAAAGCAAGAGAGTTCCAGAAAAACATCTATTTCTGCTTTATTGACTATGCCAAAGCCTTTGTGTGGATCACAATAAACTGTGGAAAATTCTGAAAGAGATGGGAATACCAGACCACCTGACCTGCCTCTTGAGAAATTTGTATGCAGGTCAGGAAGCAACAGTTAGAACTGGACATGGAACAACAGACTGGTTCCAAATAGGAAAAGGAGTACGTCAAAGCTGTATATTGTCACCCTGCTTATTTAACTTATATGCAGAGTACATCATGAGAAACGCTGGACTGGAAGAAACACAAGCTGGAATCAAGATTGCTGGGAGAAATATCAATAACCTCAGATATGCAGATGAGACCACCCTTATGGCAGAAAGTGAAGAGGAACTCAAAAGCCTCTTGATGAAAGTGAAAGTGGAGAGTGAAAAAGTTGGCTTAAAGCTCAACATTCAGAAAATGAAGATCATGGCATCTGGTCCCATCACTTCATGGGAAATAGATGGGGAAACAGTGGAAACAGTGTCAGACTTTATTTTTCTGGGCTCCAAAATCACTGCAGATGGTGACTGCAGCCATGAAATAAAAAGACGCTTACTCCTTGGAAGGAAAGTTATGACCAACCTAGATAGCATATTCAAAAGCAGAGACATTACTTTTCCAACAAAGGTTTGTCTAGTCAAGGCTATGGTTTTTCCTGTGGTCATGTATGGATGTGAGAGTTGGACTGTGAAGAAGGCTGAGCGCTGAAGAATTGATGCTTTTGAACTGTGGTGTTGGAGAAGACTCTTGAGAGTCCCTTGGACTGCAAGGAGATCCAACCAGTCCATTCTAAAGGAGATCAGCCCTGGGTGTTCTTTGGAAGGACTGATGCTAAAGCTGAAACTCCAGTACTTTGGCCACCTCATGCGAAGAGTTGACTCATTGGAAAAGACTCTGATGTTGGGAGGGATTGAAGGCAGGAGGAGAAGGGGACGACAGAGGATGAGATGGCTGGATGGCATCACTGACTCGATGGACGTGAGTCTGAGTGAACTCAGGGAGTTGGTGATGGACAGGGAGGCCTGGCGTGCTGCAATTCATGGGGTCTCAAAGAGTCGGACACAACTGAGCGACTGAACTGAACTGAAATGAGCCTTTCCCTTCTCCAGGGGATCTTCCCAACCCAGGTTTCCTTCATTGCAGGCGGATTCTTTACCAACAGAGCTGAAGTGCCTTAACTTTCTTTTCTTGGTATCCAATTCAATGTTTCCTTGGAAATTTTTTGTATCGACTAATATGCATAGATCTAGGTCTGTCTAGCCAAAATTTAGACTTCAATTGAAGAAAGTACAGAAAACTACTAAACCATTCAGGTATGACCTAAATCAAATCCCTTACAATTATACAATGGAAGTCACAAATAGATTCAAGAGATTAGATCTGATAGAGTGCCTGAAGAATTACGGATGGAGGTTCATAACATTGTACAGGAGGCAGTGATCAAGACCATCCCCAAGAAAAAGAAATGCAAAAAGGCAAAATGGTTGTCTGAGGAGGCTTTACAAATAGCTGAGTAAAGAAGACAAGTGAAAGGCAAAGGAGAAAAGGAAAGATATATCCACCTGAATGCAGAGTTCCAAAGAATAGCAATGAGAGGTAAGAAAGACTTCCTTAGTGATCAATGCAAAGAAATAGAGGAAAACAATAGAATGGGAAAGACTAGAGATCTCTTCAAGAAAATTAGAGATACAAGGGAACATTTCATGCAAAGATGGGCACAATAAAGGACAAAAACAGTATGGGTATAACAGAAGCAGAAGATATTAAGAAGAGGTGACAAGAATACACAGAAGAACTATGCAAAAAAGATCTTCATGACCCACATAACCATGATGGTGTGATCACTCACCTAGAGCCAGACATTCTGGAGTGCAAAGTCAAGTGGGCCTTAGGAAGCATCATTATGAACAAAGCTAGTGGAGGTGATGGAATTCCAGTTGAGCTATTTCAAATCCTGAAAGATGATGCTGTGAAAGTGCTGCACTCAATATGCCAGCAAATTTGGAAAACTCAGCAGTGGCCACAGGACTGGAAAGGTCAGTTTCCATTCTAATACCAAAGAAGGGCAATGTCAAAGAATGTTCTAACAGCCACACAATTGCACTCATCTCACACACTAGCAAAGTAATGCTCAAAATTCTCCAAGCCAGGCTTCAACAGTATGTGAACAAAGAACTTCCTAATGTTCAAGGTGGATTTAGAAAAGGCAAAGGAACCAGAGATCGAATTGCCAACATCCATTGCATCATTGAGAAACCAAGAGAATTCCAGAAAATGTCAATGTTAGCTTCATTGACTACGTTAAAGCCTTTGATTGTGTGGTTAACAACAAACTGGAAAATTCTTCAAGAGATGGGAATACCAGACCATCTTACCTGCCTCTTGAGAAATCTGTATGCAGGTCAAGAAGCAACAGTCAGAATTGGACATGGAACAACACACTGGTTCCAAATAGGGAAAGGAGTATGTCAAGGCTGTCTATTGTCACCCTGCTTATTTAACTTTTATGCAGAGTACATCATGAGAAATGCTGAGCTGGATAAGCACAAGCTGGAATTAAGACTGCTGGGAGAAATATCAATATCCTCAGATGTACAGATGATACCACCCTTATGGCAGAAAGTGAAAAGGAACTAAAGAGCCTCTTGATGAGAGTGAAAGAAGAGAGTGAAAAAGCTGGCTTAAAACTCAACATTCAGAAAACTAAGATCATGGCATGTGGTCCCATCACTTCATGTCAAATAGATGGGGAAACAATGGAAATAGTGAGAGACTTTATTTTCTTGGGCTCCAAAATCACTTCAGATGGTGACTACAGCCATGAAATTAAAAGACACTTGCTCTTTGGAAGAAAAGTTATGACAAACCTAGACAGCATATTGAAAAGCAGAAACATTACTTTGCAAACAAAGGTCCATCTAGTCAAGGCTATCTATGGTTTTTCCAGTAATCATGTATGGATGTGAGAGTTGGACTATAAAGAAAGCTGAGTCCGAAGAATTGATGCTTTTGAACTGTGTGTTGCAGAAGACTCTTGAGTGTCCCTTGGACTGCAAGGACATCAAACCAGTCAATCCTAAAGGAATCAGTCCTGAATATGCATTGGAAAGACTGGTGCTGAAGCTGAAACTCCAATCCTTTGGCCACCTGATGCAAAGAACCGACTCATTGGAAAAGACCCTGATGCTGGGAAAGATTGAAGGCAGGAGGAGAAGCAGATGACAGAGGATGAGATGGTTGGATGGCATCACCAACTCAATGGACACGAGTTTGAATAAGCTCTGCAAGTTGGTGATGGACAGGGAAGACTGGCACGCTCTAGTCAATGCGTCGTCACAAAGAGTTGGACAAGACTGAGCGACTGAACTGAACTGAGTATACACAAGCGTTAAGTCCATGGTATTTAAACTCATTCATAAAACTCATGCTCCAAAACATGGGAAAGGGTATCTTTCAGTACCTTTCATTTTCCTGAAAACTAGTGATGATATGGAATCACATGTTCTGTAACATGAAAGTTGACTTCTTAAGAGAATCCTCCATGAAATACATTGGAGTGTTAGTTCGTAAGAGAAGCTTTTGTTTATCTTAGTGTAAACCCATATCATTAATACCTAATGTTCCTGACTTCTGAATATGAAGTAATACATGAATGGAAACCAGCTGTCCTCTGAGTTAGGTGAGACAGCTCAAAGCACACAGGCATAACTTAACTGCAGTGTTCATAATGACTTTCTAGAAAGCTATTAATCCTGCTAAATAGGGAATCTGTATACTAATCTCACCTTTTTTAATGCAGGAACTATAACGATAGGGCAGCCACGGGAGTGCTTCCTAAACAGCAAGTTCTTTTTTTCCTTGGTCATGAATTCCATTCTTTCTTGACCATTAAAGACTCTTTGGTTCTATCTCTTCACAGCTTATCCCCACTGTGCTACACTTTCTTTTTTTGAAAGTCACAGACAATTTATCTTTCTTTAATTAGATTAGGAGGAAAAAAGTGAAGAACGCATTGTGGGCAGAAGTGCACGCTAAGTCACTTTAGTCGTGTCCGACTCTTTGTGACGCCATGCACTGCAGCCTGCCAGGTTCCTCTGTCCATGGGATTCTCCAGGCAAGAATACTGGAGTTGCCATACCCTCCTTCATGGCAGGAAGCAGTAAGAGTCTTTTAGGGTCTGGCATTGATTTTCATAGCAGAACAGAGACATGGGAACACACAGGTTACTCTTATGTTCCCTAACTATGCTGCTTAAAGGGATGCTGTTGCCATACTAGTTGGCTATGCTCCACAGGTGGGGTGCTGGTCTTTCCCCAGAAATCTTTATCCTAGTCTTCATCACAAGGAGGGCACTGCCACGTGCTCTTGGCCAGAGTCTCTTGTCCAAGGTCCCTGATTTGGCTGACTACATCCTGCTCAATACGCCTTTTGTCATCACAGCTTGATATATGGTGACTGATTTCAGCCTGGGGAAGCTGATGGAGAGCACTGAAGGGACAAGTAGCCCATGTGTTTGTGACGTCAGGATGATTCTTTCTCCACTTGATGAGATGATAAGGAAACCTGCAGGCCCTAATCTGGTGGTTTTTTTTTTTTTTTTTTTCTACCATAGGGGCATTATAAAAGCCTTTCAGGGTCCAGGGAATCATGTAAATTTCTTCCATGTTGGCAGTGAAGAAGCCAAGACAAAGAGCTCAGCCAAGACACACTCTCCCTACAGTTGCCTTCAACCCACACCTACTTTACTCTGCTATACTTTCTAAAACACTTTCTAACTTATAAACCTACAACAGCTTTCTATTGTCAAAAGAAATCTTGAAAGACAATGTGGGATAGCAGAAAGAGCCCCAAGTAAGGCCAGCTTTAAAAGTGTGGATGTGTGTGTCTCCACAGCTTTCAAGCACAAAAAGTGAAAAGTATATTCTTCATTCAGTCATGTCCGACCCCATGGAGTGCAGCCTGCCAGGCTCCTCTGTCTATGGGATTTCCCAGGCAAGAATACTGGAGTGGGTTGCTTTCCCTGCTCCAGGGAATCTTCCTGACCCAGGAGCCAAACCCAGGTCTGGCTTTTCATCAATCATTACCATCTCTCCATCTCTCTGTATACAGCCCCAGTATGAATCTCTCATCTCACCCAGCCTCCTCACTGTCCTTTACACACCTGTCAATGTGGCTGTCACTTTCAGAAGGAAAGCCCATCTTCCTCCCTCCTTACCAGTAAACACGTTTCCTCTATGGCCCTTTAATTCCAAATATTCTCAGGTTAGAGCTCATAATAACCTCTCTCATGTTTTAGGTTTTAAAATACTATGGCACTGGTATTTATGAACTATTAATATATGACATCTCCTGACACTCGATTTTCAAAAGGCACAACCTCTTCTCCAGTTATTTTTGCATGTACATTTATTCCTGTACCTTTAAGTGTATAAATATTTTTTCTAACTCTTGATTCCTCCTTCTTCCCCACCCTTCCCTCATTTTACACATGATTTGAAATCAGTTTCAGTAACAAAAAAGGGAACAATAAATAGACACTGTTCATATGATTCAAATTTTGCTGAGCTTCCTGGCAGCTATAGCTTAAAGGAAAAGTTTAAATCTCATTAGCAGAAAAGAGGAAACATACCAAAAACTTTCTGTGAATTTAACCCTAAAAGAAAGGTTTTTAATGTGAGACATTGTAGGAGATATTGTAAGTGATGTAATGAACAACATCCTTAACATTTGCACGGCATTTTTCAAATTTCAGGTAGTTGCTTCTTGAGAGGGCCTCCAATGTGGGTTGAAGACAAAACATTAATATAAATCTAGTGAAGATGATACTTTAAAAAATCCTCTCTGGCTTCTTGCAGAATATTAGGCATTGAGTAGGTGCCTAATAAATACTTGTTAGTGACCTCTTTAAGGGAACTTTTACATTATTTTCACTTGAAAACTAGCGATGGAAATCTGCAATGTTTTTCTCTTACAGGCATCTAAGTAATCAAAGAGAACAGGGAAGGTAAAGAAAGCCAGATCCTTAAGTTAGTGAAGTTTTAATCAATGGTTTATTTTCTCTGCACAGAAAGTTATGAGTCGGACTTTCCACCCAAAGGAAGTAAGAATTTGGTTGTCAGGCTGAAAAGATATGGTTACATTGAATTAGAACAGATTTTAATATTGATTCTACCCTTTGGCAGAGTTCCCAGTGAGGTAAGAGATAGACAGGCCTCTGGGCTAGACAGCTGGTGTTTGTCAGGTGGAGTAAAATTCAAGCTTTGTTCTCACCCAGACACTCCAAGGGCAAAGCCAGTGGCAGAAGCTGAGCTCTGCTGAAGGAAAGAGATAAGGTGCCCACTCCTGAAGTCAAAGAAAACTTCCCTGTTGGGACAGGCACAGGAAGGCCTCCTGTGGGTCAAAAAGGGAGAGCGTACCACTCCGTACTAAATGTGGACCTACCCTCACAGGCCTCTGTGATGGGGTCCATCTTAACAAAAAGTCATGTCCACATGTTGGAGAGGGTCCTAGAATTAAGATCTCTCTTCAGGCCCACTCACTGCTGCCTCTCCAGGATCAGCAGTATGGCAGATTACCAACCCGAGTCACTCTGGGCTGGAAGCCCAAACAGCTTGCTCGAATCTCATTCTTTTTACTCATCTACCTGGACCACGATTGCCCAACCTCAGCCCTGTTGACAATTGGGGATGGATAATTCCTTCTTGTAGGCGGCTGTCCAGTATAGGGTATTTAGCATCTCTGGTCTCTGCCCACTAAATGCCAATAATATTCCCACCTGTAGTCATGATAATCAAAAATGTTTTCAGATATTGCCTAATGTCCCATGATGGGCAAACAACTTCCTTTGTCAAGTTACTGCTTAGAATGTGCTGTGATAGGTACTCAATAGTCTCAGTAAAGCCCATTTACAGCTAGATTCTAGTTGTCAGAGGATACATTTGTAGCCTGTATTTCATTTCTATGTACTTTGTCTTAAAATTACTGTAAATACTCCTTTTGAAAATTTAGGTTTGTACCAGTTGGACTAAATGAAAATGGAATTTTCCTCACCTTAGTTTAGGAAGATAACTCAGAGCCCTGGAGGACAGTAATGAATTATCCCAGGGAAGCACCCAACACACAGAATACAGAGGTGTAGGGGGACCTGTGGGTGCTGGAGTTTTCCCTTTAAAAAACTCACTACTTTCCACCCCCTGGAATTTCATAGGATATCTGTATTTTCTTTGCAGCCTCATGCAAATGTTTTCATGAGCTCCCAATTTGTACACCCAAATATTCACTGACTGTGTCCTCTGACTGTTTCAAGATCCCTCAGCATCAACACAGGGCCTTGGAACCACCTTAGGAGAGCCTGGCTACACCTCACGTGTGTTCTCTGAGCTTTGGGCTCACGTGAATTCATGTGCTCGGAGATAAACAAGACAAAGAAATAAAAACCAAAACATTCAGATGGCTTTGGGGCCCCTATTAACTCAGAGAAAGAGATAGCTGAAAGGAAACCACAAATACACTTGATGAAATGAGGGTTTTGACAGATACTCAATGTGCAGAGCTAAAAGAAAGTTCAGCAGAGAATGCCAGAATAGAGGAGACCAGGGGTTGTTAGAAGTTTCAACAAGAAACAGATGGGTCCATCCGGCTCTAATAAAAGATGAAACTACTTCTTCAAAGCAGCCTAGTTACCTTATGAATATGTGCAGGAAAGAAACCAACGACTGGAAAGAGAATGAGGAAAGGGATTTGTGTTGTGAAAATAAAGAGAGAAACTTCATTAAAATGGAGTCAGGAGGCCACCGGGGGGTGGAGGGAGCTTTCATGCAATATCACTCATTGTCCATGACGGGAAGAATTGTCAAGGTCAGCAGAAAGAAAGAATCATTGATTACAGGCCCCAACAGGAAAATATATACATTGCATCTCCTACAGTTCTGCCAAGAGAATGCACAGGTCATAGCAAACACCCTCTTCCAACAATGCAAGAGAAGACTCCACACATGGACATCAGCAGATGGTCAATATTGAAATCAGACTGATTATATTCTTTGCAGCCAAAGATGGAGAAGCTCTATACAGTCAGCAAAAACAAGACTAGGAGCTGACTGTGGCTCAGATCATGAACTCCTTATTGCCAAATTCAGACTGAAATTGAAGAAAGTAGGGAAAACCACTAGACCATTCAGGTATGACCTAAATCAAGTCCTTAACAATTATACAGTGGGAGTGAGAAATAGATTTAAGGGACTAGATCTGATAGACAGAGTGCCTGGTGAACTATGGATGGAGGTTCGTGACATTGTACAGGAGACAGGGAACAAGACCATTCCCAAGAAAAAGAAATGCAAAAAAGCAAAATGACTGTTTGAGGAGGCCTTACAAATAGCTGAGAAAAGAAGAGAAGCAAAAAGCAAAGGAGAAAAGGAAAGATATAAGCATTGAATGGAGAGTTCCAAAGAATAGCAAGGAGAGATAAGAAAGCCTTCCTCAGTGATCAATGCAAAGAAATAGAGGAAAACAATAGAATGGGAAAGACTAGAGATCTCTTCAAGAAAATTAGAGATACTAAGGGAACATTTCATGCAAAGATGGGCTCAATAAAGGACAGAAATGGTATGGAACTAACAGAAGCAGAAGATATTAAGAAGAGGTGGCAAGAATACACAGAAGACTGTGCAAAAAAGATCTTGACGACCCAGATAATGACGATGGTGTGATCACTCACCTAGAGCCAGATATCCTGGAATGTGAAGTCAAGTGGGCCTTAGGAAGCATCACAACGAACAAAGCTAGTGCTGCTGCTGCTGCTAAGTCGATTCAGTCGTGTCCGACTCTGTGCGACCCCATAGACGGCAGCCCACCAGGCTCTGCCGTCCCTGGGATTCTCCAGGCAAGAACACTGGAGTGGGTTGCCTTTGCCTTCTCCATTGTGTGAAAGTGAAAAGTGAAAGTGAAGTCCTTCAGTCAAAGCTAGTGGAGGTGACAGAATTCCAGTTGAGCTATTTCAAATTTTGAAAGATGATGCTGTGAAAGTGCTGCACTCAATATGCCAGCAAATTTGGAAAACTCAGCAGTGGCCACAAGACTGGAAAAGGTCAGTTTTCATTCCAATCCCTAAGAAAGGCAATGCCAAAGAATGCTCAAACTACCGCACAATTGCACTCATCTCACTCACTAGCAAAGTCATGCTCAAAATTCTTCAAGCCAGGCTTCAGCAATATGTGATCCGTGAACTTCCAAATGTTCAAGCTGGTTTTAGAAAAGGCAGAGGAACCAGAGATTAAATTGCCAACATCCGCTGGATCATTGAAAAAGCAGGAGAGTTCCAGGAAAACATTTATTTCTGCTTTATTGACTATGCCAAAGCCTTTGACTGTGTGGATCACAAAAAGTTGTGGAAAATTCTTCAACAGATGGGAATACCAGGCCACCTTACCTGCCTCTTGAGAAACCTGTACACAGGTCAGGAAGCAACAGTTAGGACTGGACGTGGAACAACAGACTAGTCCCAAATAGCAAAAGGAGTATGTCAATGCTGTATATTGTCACTATGCTTATTTAACTTATATGCAGAGTACATCATGAGAAAGGCTGGGCTGGATGAAGCACAAGCTGGAATCAAGGCTGCGAGGAGAAATATCAATAACCTCAGATAAGCAGATGACACCACCCTTATGGCAGAAAGTGAAGAAGAACTAAAGAGCCTCTTGATGAAAGTGAAAGAGGACAGTGAAAAAGTTGGCTTAAAACTCAAAATTCAGAAAACAAAGATCATGGCATCCGGTCTTATCACTTCATGGCAAATAGATGGAGAAACAGTGGAAACAGTGTCAGACTTTATTTTGGGGGGCTCCAAAATCACTGCAGATGGTGATTGCAGCCATGAAATAAAAAGACACTTACTCCTTGGAAGGAAAGTTATGACCAACCTAGGCAGCATATTTAAAAGCAGAGACATTACTTTGTCAACAAAGGTCCGTCTAGCCAAAGCTATGGTTTATCCAGTAGTCATGTATGGACGTGAGAGTTGGACTATAAAGAAAGCTGAGTGCCAAAGAATAGATGCTTTTGAACTGTGGTGTTGGAGAAGACTCTTGAGAGTCCCTTGGACTGCAAGGAGATCCAACCAGTCCATTCTGAAGGAGATCAGCCCTGGGATTTCTTTGGAAGGAATGATGCTAAAGCTGAAACTCCAGTACTGTGGCCACCTCATGCGAAGAGTTGACTCATGGAAAAGACTCTGATGCTGGGAGGGATTGGGGGCAGGAGAAGAAGGGGACAACAGAGGATGAGATGGCTGGATGGCATCACTGACTTGATGGACGTGAGTCTGAGTGAAGTTCGGGAGTTGGTGATGGACAGGGAGGCCTGGCGTGCTGCAGTCCATGGGGTGGCAAAGAGTCGGACATGACTGAGCGACTGCACCTAACTGACTGAACAGGAAACCAGCTACTCCAGCAACTCAGCCAATGAGAAACAGTCATCAGCCTAGACTCTCACTTTTCTCTGACAGACTAATTCAAAACAATACTTCCTAACTTCCTCTTTTTTCTCTTATAACTTTCCTTTCTTTTGTTGAACTTGCCTATGGCTTTTGCTATGGCTTGCTTGTCCTGAAGTGTAGCTCCTCTGGTATTTCCTAATAAACCAATTCTGGTAAAACAACTGACTGATTTATTTTGAAGGTCAACATCACTTGATGATAAAAATTGGGACACCAAGAAGACCTCCAACAACTCCCAAGGTGTGTGAACAACCCACAGAGCCCAGAGCTCATTGCTTTCTCACTGATCATGAATTTGAGGAACAGAATCTCCTGGATTTCAAGCTCACACTCTTTGCATTTTGAGTTCAGGCTTTATTTGGGATCTGTTTGAAGGCTTTGTTCTTTCTGAGAGTGTTCATATGGCCTTTGGCCCAATTCCTTTGGAACTGGGCTGTTCCCACTGCAACTCTGTCTATTGGAACTCTGTTTATTGGAACTGTGTTGACCTTTAGCCTCATTCCTTTTGGAACTGAGCTGTTCCCACTGGAAGTCTGTCATATCAGAACTCTATCAGAACTGTCCTGATCTTTAGCCTGATTTCTTATGGAACTGGGCTCTTCCTATTGGAACTGTACATTTGGGAATTTTTCTTGTTGATTTAGATGAAAAAAATCCCAAAGAAATGGGATCCCAGTCATCAGAATGCTTTGAGGGTGCCCCTGGCCAATTTTATGTTTAAAAACTTGGATCTCTCCTTAAAAAGAAGAAAGTAATGCCATTTGCAGCAACATGGATGGACCCAGAGAGTGTCATACTGGGTGAAGTCAGACAGAGAAGGAGAAATATCTTATGATAGCCCTGTAGAATCTAAAAAGAAATGATACAAATGAACTTACAAAACAGAAAGAGACTCACAGATTTAGAGAACAATCTTACGGTTGCTGTGGGAAGGACAGGGAAAGGGATAGTTAGGTAGTTTGGGATGGACGTGTACACACTGCTATAATTAAAATGGATAATCAATAAGGATCTACTGTACAGCACAAGGAACTCTGCTCGATGTTATCTGGCAGCCTGGATGGGAGGGGGATTCTGGGGAGAATGGGTACATGTACATGTATGACTGAATCTCTTCACTCACTGTTTACTTGAAACTATCATAACATCATTAATCGGCTATAACCCAATACAAAATAAAAACTTAAAAAAAAAAACCAAAACCCTTTCCTCACGCGCATTTCTAACTCAATAGACTGACCTAACCAAAAGTAACTTAGAACACTAATGGCCATTATGGGGAACTTCCAAACTCCTCACACTTTTCTTCAAACTGAATTGGACAGCTGTGGTCTCTAAAGCTATCAAAACCTAATGGGACACATATTTTCAATGATATTTTGAGGCTTCCAAGCATTCTGCTGCTGCGTCACTTTAGTCATGTCCGACTCTGTGCAACCCCAGAGACCGCAGCCCACCAGGCTTCCCGTCCCTGGGATTCTCCAGGCAAGAACACTGGAGTGGGTTGCCATTTCCTTCTCCAATGCATGAAAGTGAAAAGTGAAAGTGAAGTTGCTCAGTCGTGTCCGACTCTAGCGACCCCATGGACTACAGCCTACCAGGCTCCTCCGTCCATGGGATTTTCTAGGCAAAAGTACTGGAGTGGGGTGCCATTGCCTTCTCCGTTCCAAGCATTATCCAGGGTCTAAAATTGCTTCTCTGCAAATACAATTTCCAAATTAACTGAGTCACTAAAGAAAGACAAGACAGCTTCTCCCCTACTACCTCATTTTTTGAAGGCAGCCCCTTGTGCCCAGCCCCCACCCCTGGTGCCATCTTTCTCCTCTGTTGCACCCTCAGTTTCCCAGTCTCATTCTTTCACCAAGCTGCCCCTTTTCCCTGAGCCTCTCCTCACTTCCCCCTTCTCTGAGGCTATCAGAACCTTTCCCTTTAAAGGTTTCTCTTCTGAGGATCCAAATAAACCCCAAATGTCTTCTGTTCCCTGGACTATAAGGCCAAATTGAGAGCCCTGAAATAACTGAGGAGCCCCATAGGTTTGCTGAAGTATTTAACATTGTTGTTCAAAGTAACCAACCTGGTGTCTCAGATTTTGATCAGTTAGTCCACTTGCTTGTCGCTGATAGTCAAGCCAAACAGTGAACGAATTTTGCTGGATGAGAACATCCTGAACAGATGTAGAAAAACAAACTCTTAACTTTTAGCAAAAGGCTAGAACACTGCCTGAAAACTTTCACTGGGCAATTACAGTAGCTCTTCCTAAGCCTGATCGAAATAAAATGAAGGCTTGCCCACAGAAATCTGAGGAACCCCTTCATGACGATTATAACAGACTTCAGATTGTTTTCAAATGAAATTCAGGTCTTCCTTCAGATGCTGAATCCACTCAGGTAGACTTTAACTCTATGTTTATTAATGGGCTGAACTAGGATCTTTCTCTGTTGGTTAAAAGACCCAGGGTTGGAGTGGGAAGCCATGTCTACTTCAGAATTTAGTTAATTTAGCAAATCAGCTCATTTGAACTCTAGCTGACTCAATTAAATGAGAGACCACTAGAATTCTTAATTTTCAACTCCAGCAAATGAAGGCCCTGAAACAAAACTGAAAAGCCCCTAGTGGGACTTTCCTGGTTGTCCAGTGGTTAGGACTCCTTGTTTTCCCTGCAAGGGGCATGGGTTCGATCCCTGGTCAGGGAACTGACATCCCATATGTTGTGTGCCCAGGAAAAAAAAAAAAAACTATCAAAAACCTATTACTGCTGTTTCTATAAGATCCAAAATATTGAACAAAAGGTTGTTATAAATTCAGGTGCTCCAGGAGTTTTCAGCCCTCTAGCCAGTCTAATTCCCAAGACCTCCTGATTCCCAATGATGGGGCCTCCGAGGAGCTACAGGAGCTCTTCCTAATCCTCTCTCTTAATCAGCTTAGAGACACCACTCTCCAGATTGGGAATGTATCTCTCTGTCCTTACGGACCCAGAGCTACCTTCTCAGCGCTCAACCAACTGCTATAAAGCAGCCCCTGCCTCAGAGCACTAAGACAGTTCAAAGAGTGAGGATCCTTAGTAAACCTCCCCAGCTTCCCATCTCTAAACCTTCTGAGAGATACATACCTTTTTTCTCCTTAGTTCCTCTGCTCCTATTCATTTAGTAGGCTGAGGCTTCTTAGAAAAGTATCATGCTGGAATTTCCATCTCCTAAAAGGCAAAAACAATGCTAGAATTTGACAGTAGCAATAGCCAACCAAGTGAACTGAATGACGTTTCACCATCTTTTATTTGCTTTTATTTTTGTTGGTAGTATAGCTGAATATGGGGACGCTGGCCATTTATCCCTATTGGATCAGCTACCACTCTTTTTATGGGAAAAATCTTCAAGGGATATTTGTAGAATCCACAGTGCACCCCCTGTCAAGATTCGAATAGATCCCTCAAAGCCTCTCTTCAGAATTAACACCCTATAAATAAAGGAGTCCTTCAAGGCATCAAGCCATAATAGAGGATTACAAGGCTTAGAGCCTATCACCCTCTGTTCTAGTCCCTGTGCATATGCGTGTGTGTGTGCGCACACTCATGCATGTTCAGTCGCTTCAACTGTGCCCAACTCTTTGCTACTCTATGGACTGTAGCCTGCCAGGCTCCTCTGTCCATGGAATTCTCCAGGCAAGAATACTGGAGTGGGTTGTCTTGCCCTCCTCCAGGGGATCTTCCTGATCCAGGGATCGAACCTCTGTCTCCTGTACTACAGGTGGATTCTTTACCGCTGAGCCACGGGGTAAGCCCTCTGGTCCCTGTAATACCCATTTTACCTGTAGGAAAACTCAAGGGCCCCGATGAACATTCAACCAGAACTTACAAGCAATAAACCACTCTTTCATCCCTTGACACCCTGTTGTTCCCAACCTCCACACACTACTGACATCCAGTCCCACTGAAAGCACATTTTCACTGTAATTAATTTATGGAGTACATTCTTTAGTATTCCAGTTGATAAGACTAAACAACACCCTTTTGCGCTCACTTGGAAAGGCAATAAATTTGGACAGTAATGCCCCTGCATTTCACAGGAAGTTTACCTTACTCTTCACAAATCATGAAGGTTGATTTGGATGGTGTAAAGTTTTCTGCAGGCTCTACTTTTGTTATACTATGTGAGTAGTTTGCTTCTTTGCTCCCTTTCTCAAGCTTTTTCACAGGACGACAACATTCATATGTTAAAACTGTTGGCCTTGAAGGGACATAGGGTCTCCAATTAAAAACTGCTGTTTGCTCAAACTCAAGCTTGATATTCAGGCACTTCTCAGTCTTTTGAGCTAGTCACAGCACATCGAATGCACCTGGCCTCTGCCTCTTTTGATCAACAGCTGATAAAAAGGAGATAAATTTCATTATCATAAAGGCCTAATTGCTTGTGTTAAAAATACCATGCTTTGGTAGAGCAATCCTTTCACAGCGTGCTCCCAGGAGGCAAAGACCCTAAGCATCACACTTTGCAGCCTGCCTATTGGAAAAGATGCCTCCAGAAAGACTTCCTTCAGCCTTGCTGGAAAGCCCCTATTAGGTACTGCTAACCATTCCTTGACTGGAGAAGGAAATGGCAACCCACTCCAGTGTTCTTGCCTGGAGAATCCCAGGGATAGGGCAGCCTGGTGGGCTGCCGTCTCTGGGGTCGCACAGAGTCGACACGACTGAAGCAACTTAGCAGCAGCAGCAGCAACCATTCCTTGTGCCGTCAAACTCTACGAAACAGACTCTTGGATTCAAAAACCAATTCTTCTGCTAGTCCCAAATAACCCCATTTTTGCTAAAATATGACTGCTTTATTTTTAAGGTTAACAGTGTTTAACTTCACTACATTGAGATCTTATTTGTATACCATGTGTATCCATAGTCCCTTACCTGTTAATATTTTTAGATAAACTTCACATGATAGAAAAGGGATTCTATTATAGGGAAAAACTTTGTGAATAACTTTTTTCCTTATAATAACTGCATAAATGAAGATATAGCTGATCTACACGAATTAGGTGTTGCTGTGATATGAGAAATTGGGCTTCCCAGGTGGCTCAGTGGTAAAGAATATGCCTGCCAATGTGAGAGATGCAGGAGACGCAGGTTTGATATCTGGGTCAGGAAGATCCCCTGGAGGAGAAAATGGCAACTGACTTCAGTACTCTTGCCTGGAAAATCCCATGGACAGAGGAGCCTGGTGGGCTGCAGTCCGTGGGGTCTCAGAGAGTCTTGATATGACTAAGCACACACGCTCATGATGTGGGAAAAAAACCAAGAACGTCGACAGTTCAGTTTACTAACTAGACTAGGTTGGTTTCTTAGAAGCCTGTGATATAAAAAAAAGTCAACATTTATGTACCAAATGAAACACTACTTGACGTCTGTAACTATACCACAAAGTGTTACAACACTGGAAAGGCAAGAGATCCAGAATAGCCGAAATGATCTTGAAAAAGAAAAAAAAGGCTGGGGGACTCAGATATCAATTTCAAAACTCAATAACTGTAGTAATCAAGACAGTGTGGTACCAGCATAGGACAGACATGCAGGTGAATCAAAGAGAATTGAGAGTGAGAAGTAAAGGGTATCACGTATGGTGCACTGACTTGACAGAGGGGCCAAACCAGTTTAGTGGGAAAAGTCTTTTCAACCAATAGTGGTAATAGGACAACTGGATTCCACATGCAAAAGAATGAATTTGGACCCCTACTCCCCACCACACGGAAAAAGTAACTTAAAGTGAATCACAGGCATAAGTCTAAGAGCAAAAACTACATAACTCTTAGAAGAAACACAGGAGTAAGTCTTTATGATCTCAGATTAGTCAATAATTTCTTAGCTACAACAGCAAAATCACAAGATTGATTAGCAGAACATCATTAAAATTAAAACTGTCCATTAAAGAACACAATCAAGAAAATGAAGACCATCCACAGATAGGAAAATATTTGCAAATCATGTATCTGATAAGGGATTTGTATCTGGAATATATAAAGAACTCTTACAACTCAACAACACAAAGGCATTTATCCAAAGAAGAGACACAAACAACCAATAAGCACAGGAACAGATGTTCAACACTTAGTCTTCACAGAAATGCAAATTAAGACAGTGAGCTAATATATCCCATCTATTGGGATGCTATAATCAAAGAGATGGACAATAACAAGTGTTACTGTTACTGTTATGGCAGAGAGAGATTGGAACCCTTATACTTTGCTGGTGGGAATGTAAAATCACGCACCAACTTTGGGAAGCAGTTTGGCAGTTTTATCAAACCAGTCAAACCTAAAGGAAATCAATCCTGCATATTTATTGGAAGGACTGATGCTGAAGCTGAAGTTTCAATACTTTGGCCACCTGATGTGAAGAGCCAACTCACTGGAAAAGACCCTGATGCTGGCAAAGATTGAAGGCAAAAGGAGAAGGGGACGGCAGAGGATCAGATGGTTAGATAGCATCACTGACTATATAGACATGAATTTGAGCAAACTCCAGGAGATGTGGATGACAAAAAAAGCCTAGTGTGATACAGTCCATGGGGTCTCAGAGAGTATCAGATCAGATCAGATCAGTCGCTCAGTTGTGTCTGACTCTTTGCGACCCCATGAATCGCAGCACACCAGGCCTCCCTGTCTATCACCAACTCCCGGAGTTCACTCAGACTCACGTCCATCGAGTCAGTGATGCCATCCAGCCATCTCATCCTCTGTTGTCCCCTTCTCCTCATGCCCCCAATCCCTCCCAGCATCAGAGTCTTTTCCAATGAGTCAACTGTTCGCATGAGGTGGCCAAAGTACTGGAGTTTCAGCTTTAGCATCATTCCTTCCAAAGAAATCCCAGGGCTGATCTCCTTCAGAATGGACTGGTTGGATCTCCTTGCAGTCCAAGGGACTCTCAAGAGTCTTCTCCAACACCACAGTTCAAAAGCATCAATTCTTTGGTGCTCAGCCTTCTTCACAATCCAACTCTCACATCCATACATGACCACAGGAAAAACCATAGCCTTGACTAGACGAACCTTTGTTGGCAAAGTAATGTCTCTGCTTTTGAACATGCTAGCTAGGTTGGTCATAACTTTCCTTCCAAGGAGCAAGCGTCTCTTAATTTCATGGCTGCAGTCACCATCTGCAGTGATTTTGGAGCCTCCCAAAATAAGTCTGACACTGTTTCCACTGTTTCCCCATCTATTTCCCATGAAGTGCTGGGACCAGATGCCATGATCTTCGTTTTCTGAATGTTGAGCTTTAAGCCAACTTTTTCACTCTCCACTTTCACTTTCATCAAGAGGCTTTTGAGTTCCTCTTCACTTTCTGCCATAAGGGTGGTGTCATCTGCATATCTGAGCTTATTGATATTTCTCCCGGCAATCTTGATTCCAGCTTGTGTTTCTTCCAGTCCAGCATTTCTCATGATGTACTCTGAATAGAAGTTAAATAAGCAGGATGACAGTATATAGCCTTGACAAACTCCTTTTCCTATTTGGAACCAGTCTATTGTTCCATGTCCAGTTCTAACTGTTGCTTCCTGACCTGCATACAAATTTCTCAAGAGGCAGGTCAGGTGGTCTGGTATTCCCATCTCTTTCAGAATTTTCCACAGTTTACTGTGATCCACACAGTCAAAGGCTTTGGCATAGTCAATAAAGCAGAAATAGATGCCTTTCTGGAACTCTCTTGCTTTTTCCATGATCCAGCGGATGTTGGCAATTTGACCTCTGGTTCCTCTGCCTTTTCTAAAACCAGCTTGAACATTTGGAAGTTCACGGTTCACATATTGCTGAAGCCTGGCTTAAAGAATTTTGAGCATTACTTTACTAGCATGTGAGATGAGTGCAATTGTGCAGTAGTTTGAGCATTCTTTGGCATTGCCTTTCTTTGGGATTGGAATGAAAACTGACCTTTTCCAGTCCTGTGGCCACTGCTGAGTTTTCCAAATTTGCTGGCATATTGAGTGCAGCACTTTCACAGCATCATCTTTCAGGATTTGGAATAGCTCAACTGGAATTCTATCACCTCCACTAGCTTTGTTTGTAGTGATGCTTTCTAAGGCCCACTTGACTTCACATTCCAGGATGTCTGGCTCTAGGTCAGTGATCACACCATCGTGATTATCTGGGTCGTGAAGATGCTTTTTGTACAGTTCTTCTGTGTATTCTTGCCACCTCTTCTTAATATCTTCTGCTTCTGTTAGGTCCATACCATTTCTGTCTTTTATCGAGCCCATCTTTGCATGAAATGTTCCCTTAGTATCTCTGATTTTCTTGAAGAGATCCCTAGTCTTTCCCATTCTGTTGGTTTCCTCTATTTCTTTGCATTGATCACTGAAGAAGGCTTTCTTATCTCTTCTTGCTATTCTTTGGAACTCTGCATTCAGATGTTTATATCTTTCCTTTTCTCCTTTGCTTTTCACTTCTCTTCTTTTCACAGCTATTTTTAAGGCCTCCCCAGACAGCCATTTTGCTTTTTTGCATTTCTTTTCTATGGGAATGGTCTTGATCCCTGTCTCCTCTACAGTGTCACAAACCTCATTCCATAGTTCATCAGGCACTCTATCTATCAGATCTAGGCCCTTAAGTCTATTTCTCACTTCCACTGTATAATCATAAGGGATTTGATTTAGGTCATACCTGAATGGCCTAGTGGTTTTCCCTACTTTCTTCAATTTCAGTCTGAATTTAGCAATAAGGAGTTTATGGACTGAGCCACAGTCAGCTCCTGGTCTTGTTTTTGCTGACTGTATAGAGCTTCTCCATCTTTGGCTGCAAAGAATATAATCAATCTGATTTCGGTGTTGACCATCTGGTGATGTCCATGTATAGAGTCTTCTCTTGTGTTGTTGGAAGAGGGTGTTTGTTATGACCAGAGCATTTTCTTGGCAAAACTCTATTAGTCTTTGCCCTGCTTCATTCCGTATTCCAAGGCCAAATTTGCCTGTTACTCCAGGTGTTTCTTGACTTCCTACTTGTGCATTCCAGTCCCCTAGAATGAAAAGGACATCTTTTTTGGGTGTTAGTTCTAAAAGGTCTTGTAGGTCTTCATAGAACCATTCAACTTCAGCTTCTTCAGCGTTACTGGTTGGGGCATAGACTTGGATTACTGTGATATTGAATGGTTTGCCTTGGAAACGAACAGAGATCATTTTGTCGTTTTTGAGATTGCATCCAAGTACTGCATTTCGGACTCTTTTGTTGACCATGATGGCCACTCCATTTCTTCTGAGGGATTCCTGCCCGCAGTAGTAGATATAATGGTCATCTGAGTTAAATTCACCCATTCCAGTCCATTTCAGTTTGCTGATTCCTAGAATGTCGACATTCACTCTTGCCATCTCTTGTTTGACCACTTCCAATTTGCCTTGATTCATGGACCTGACATTCCAGGTTCCTATGCAATATTGCTCTTCACAGCATCGGACCTTGCTTCTATCACCAGTCACATCCACAGCTGGGTATTCTTTTTGCTTTGGCTCCATCCCTTCATTTTTTCTGGAGTTATTTCTCCACTGATCTCCAGTAGCATATTGGGCACCTTCTGACCTGGGGAGTTTCTCTTTCAGTATCCTATCATTTTGCCTTTTCATACTGTTTATGGGATTCTCAAGGCAAGAATACGGAAGTGGTTTGCCATTCCCTTCTCCAGTGGACCACATTCTGTCAGATCTCTCCACCATGACCCGCCCATCTTGGGTTGCCCCACGGGCATGGCTTAGTTTCATTGAGTTAGACAAGGCTGTGGCCCTAGTGTGATTAGATTGACTAGTTTTCTGTGAGTATGGTTTCAGTGTGTCTGCCCTCTGATGCCCTCTTGCAACACCTACCGTCTTACTTGGGTTTCTCTTACCTTGGGCGTGGGGTATCTCTTCATGGCTGCTCCAGCAAAGTGCAGCCATTGCTCCTTACCTTGGGTGAGGGGTATCTCCTCGCCGCCGCCCTTACTGACTTTCAACGTGGGTAGCTCCTCTAGGCCCTCCTGTGCCCACGGAGCCACGGCTCCTTGGACGTGGGGTTGGTCCTCCCATCCACCACCCCTGGCCTCAGGCATGCGGTTGCTCCTCCCCACGCCCCATAGTAAAAGCCACTGATTTATACACTTTTCTGGTTTTAGAAAAGGCAGAGGAACCAGAGGTCAAATTGCCAATATCCGCTGGATCATGGAAAAAGCAAGAGAGTTCCAGAAAGGCATCTATTTCTGCTTTATTGACTATGCCAAAGCCTTTGACTGTGTGGATCACAGTAAACTGTGGAAAATTCTGAAAGAGATGGGAATACCAGACCACCTGACCTGCCTCTTGAGAAATTTGTATGCAGGTCAGGAAGCAACAGTTAGAACTGGACATGGAACAATAGACTGGTTCCAAATAGGAAAAGGAGTTTGTCAAGGCTATATACTGTCACCCTGCTTATTTAACTTCTATTCAGAGTACATCATGAGAAACGCTGGACTGGAAGAAACACAAGCTGGAATCAAGATTGCTGGGAGAAATATCAATAAGCTCAGATATGCAGATGACACCACCCTTATGGCAGAAAGCGAAGAGGAACTCAAAAGCCTCTTGATGAAAGTGAAAGTGGAGAGTGAAAAAGTTGGCTTAAAGCTCAACATTCAGAAAACGAAGATCATGGCATCTGGTCCCAGCACTTCATGGGAAATAGATGGGGAAACAGTGGAAACAGTGTCAGACTTATTTTGGGGGCTCCAAAATCACTGCAGATGGTGACTGCAGCCATGAAATTAAGAGACGCTTGCTCCTTGGAAGGAAAGTTATGACCAACCTAGATAGCATATTCAAAAGCAGAGACATAACTTTGCCAACAAAGGTTCGTCTAGTCAAGGCTATGGTTTTTCCTGTGGTCATGTATGGATGTGAGAGTTGGATTGTGAAGAAGGCTGAGCACCAAAGAATTGATGCTTTTGAACTGTGGTGTTGGAGAAGACTCTTGAGAGTCCCTTGGACTGCAAGGAGATCCAACCAGTCCATTCTGAAGGAGATCAGCCCTGGGATTTCTTTGGAAGGAATGATGCTAAAGCTGAAACTCCAGTACTTTGGCCACCTCATGCGAAGTGTTGACTCATTGGAAAAGACTCTGATGCTGGGAGGGATTGGGGGCAAGAGGAGAAGGAGACGACAGAGGATGAGATGGCTGGATGGCATCACTGACTCGATGGACATGAGTCTGGGTGAACTCCGGGAGCTGGTGATAGACAGGGAGGCCTGGTGTGCTGCGATTCATGGGGTCGCAAAGAGTCGGACATGACTGAGCGACTGATCCAATCTGATCTGATTGGATAAACCTGTAAATATAGTAAAAGCCACTGATTTATACACTTTAAATGAAATCTTAGGGAACTGCCTGGCTGTCCAGTGGTTAGGACTCTTCCACTGCATGGGACACAGGTTCAATCCCTGGTCAAGGAAATAAGATCACACGAGTGGCGTGGCAAAAGTAAATAGATAAATGGGGGCACTTTATGGTATGTAAATTATATCCTGACAAAGCTGTTAATTTATGTTCTGCTTAGTAATACAGACTTTTTCTGAGATTTAAAGACATCATGGTGATCTTAACTGTTCTCTAGGATTTTGGTGGTAAATTTTTATATACAGTAAATATCACTAAAGACAAATCCAAACCAAAGAATAGTCCTAAGAAAACACCCTTTGTATGTTCATCTGCTGTTGGGAGAGGAGTTAATTTTTAATCTCAGGTTGATTTCTTCGTATCCAGAATGCTTTATTTTTGCTGTGAGTTGCTTCCTGAAGTGATTACCTGTCTATTGCCCACACCCCGTCGTTAAAAATAAGAAAAGATCACATAATTATTTCTTTAATATGTTCATTTTATATATTGGAATGAAAGTAGATTAAAGATCTGTTCCATAGGTTACAGCTGTTTATACTATAACTCATTACTTCTCAGAGTCACAAGTCTTAACAGCTAGCTGTGCATATCTAAAGTGTAAATTCCTGGTGTTTTTACACTTTTCACAGTGAAACTTATCCAGATTTGTCTACAGGAGCTATTTCTGTTTGTTGTACACTGAGAAAGAGCTACATAGGATGAGAAATGAAAGGTCTCATGGGACTAAAAATGAAATATCTTTTATGGCAACTTAAAAACCTTACTATCACTACTTGGGCTTTCTTGGTGGCTCAGTAGTAGAGAAGCCATCTGA
Source organism: Bos indicus x Bos taurus (assembly GCF_003369695.1). Lineage (NCBI taxonomy): Eukaryota > Metazoa > Chordata > Mammalia > Artiodactyla > Bovidae > Bos > Bos indicus x Bos taurus. The sequence continues at coordinate 86,563,282 of NC_040079.1, forward strand.
CAATACAGAAAACGCAGATTCGATCCCTGATCGCAGAAGATCCCACCTGCTTGCAGCGACTAAGCCTAGGCGCTACAATATTGAACTTGTGCTCCAGAGCATGGCAACAACAATTACTGAAGCCTGTGTGCCCTAGAGCCTGTTTTCTGCAACAAGAGAAGCCACAGCAATGAGAAGCCTGTGCACCGCAACTAGAGAAAAACCCACGCAGCAACGAAGACCCAACACAGCCAAAAATAAATAAGGTTAAATAAAAAATGTTATTATCACTACTTGTAGTAATTACAAGGTTTTCTTCACAAAAGTATTTTGACTCACAATCAATTTTTAACCTTGGGACAACTTCTTGTTATCAATATATGTCATGTACCTGAACATATGGCTCAAGAGCCACTATCAGCCACCCCACTGCAAGAGATGTAAACTAATTCAAATTTAACCTGAAGAGAATTCAGAACCTGCCATTAAAACTCATATTGTGTATTTTGAAGAAAAACAAGTCACTTTTAACTATATGCTTTGGGGAATTATTGGTAGACTTGCTTATTCATATATTTTTAAAGATTACCTTTTCTCCCCTGCATACCCAAGTCTCTGTTTCACTCCTTTGCATTCAATCCCACGGGTTTTTTCTTTCTAAAAATCTAGGAATCTTTACAGAAATATTGTGTTTCCCCTTAAATTAACAAGATTAGGAGGCATTGAAGCTAAGTGACCCTAAATTCTATGGCACCCTCAGGTATTAGACATGCAAAAACTGTAAGAGGCACCAAAATTCACTAGGGAAGAGAAAAAAATACTTTGAAGTTTTTTTGACTATTTTTAAAATTGTGTTTAAGAATAATACCTTGCAAGCCAATTTTAACATTATCCAGAACATAGCATCTAAATACTATGATAGTTTCTTTCCCCACATCCTTGTAAGCCAATTGTAACATTATCCAGAACATAGCATCTAAATACTATGAGCGAAGTTTTTTCCCCCCCGCATCTTCAGAAATCAGTACAACTTTATAATCCCTTATCTGAAACCTTATTTGGCCTGATAGGTTTCAGAATTCAGAACATTTATCAGAAAAGTGTGTCTGCCACATATTATGTAACATCACTAGAAAGCACAGAAGATGCACTGCAACCAAACTCATTCCTATTTTTGTAGCGAACTTACAAATACTCATTTGTATCCTCAGTTTCCTTCTGGTCAGATTTTACAGAGTTAGGAAAAGATTGGGACCTGGGACGGACATGTTAATTTGAAATCCAGTTATTTATATTTGATATCCATTTCACAATCACTGTAAACCATTGGCCTTTTCTTTCACAAAAATGAAAATGTATTTAAAATGAAAACTGAAACAGTGTATTTCCAGGAGTAAATGTAAAATAGACTTGCTTGTGAAACTATGTTAATTGTATTACGATCTTTCTCTAGCACTTGCCTAATTCCCTCGGGTTAAAAACTTCATTTCTTGGTGCGACAGTAGAAGGTATCAGGTCAGCCTGAAGCTTGCAGTATGAGTCCCTGCGCGCTTCAAGGGCCTTGGGCAGCAGGAAGACCTGTGGGAGGGTAGGGAAGCTCCGATAGCCCAGTGCTGCAGGATGTCTAGCTGGGCAAATTTCAGCCCCAGTGGATGAAGCAAAAGAGAGACCAAGTGGGGATTTATGTGGTTACTGTTCTCTTGGTAGGACACGGAGGGAACGACAGTATTCCTCCTTAAGGCACTGGTATAAATTCTTACTTGGGAGTTACAAAAATGACAAGGAATTCTTCACTTTGGGAAGAGCGGCTGCTAAGTAGGAGCTGGGGTTCGAAGAGGAACAGCGCAGCGAGTCTTGCACAGCTTGCGTGAAAATGGGCCATTTGTTTTTATACCGGTTCCAGAGAGGCACCTGAGCGGAGTGCAGCCGGCCCTCAGCTCCAGCCACGTCCCGAGTGAGGCGCTGTGGTCCAACAGCTGCAAGCAGTAAACCGCTGCCAGGCTGGGTTCGGACTGTGGCCCTTACGGCCTGCCCGCCAGGCCTGTAAGTGGCGGGCAGCGGACCAGGAAAGCCCGAAAAGGGCGTGGCCAAGTCGCGAGAAAGCGCAGGCCCAGCCGGCCCTCCGTCCCTTCAAGGACGGGGCGGGACCCTCAGGGCATCCCAACAAATCCCCGTTTCCCGTTAACCGCGGGGCGGGACCCTCGCGGCTTTCCGTCCAATTCTCGCGCCTCTGGGCGTGAGGGAAGCAGGCGGGTGCTGCTGGGGGCTGCAGCGGAGTTGGTGAAGCGCAGAGCGGGGTGGGGACTACTTGGCTGGCAGAGTTTGCGCTCCCTCCCTCTCTACCCTAACATTTTGGGGGTGGGGAGAAGTTAAGGACAGGGTTAAATGGTGTAGAGCGGCAGAGGTGACAGGACTCGGCGGAGGTAACTTCGTGCTTGTCTCTGGCCCGGGTCTGAGAAGTACTCCTGAAGTTGGGCCGCTGGGCTGGTCCGTGGTGGTGCTTCGTTAGATTGCTGTCACCTGGTGGCTTTTAGAGTGTGTGCGGAGCTACCTTTGCTTTGGTGGGGAGCGTCTCCGAGCTCTCGTCGCCCTCTCCTCCTGTCTCTAGTGCCAGGCTTTAAACTTGGCAGCCCTGCGATAAATCGCCAGCACCAGGTACCTGGGCACCGGGAGGTACATGGTAATCTTGGGCTTATCTAATGGAAGGAGTGCGGTTGTCCTAGTAATTCACCTAGTTAATCCGTGTAGTAATTTTTATCTAGCTTTCTGGCAGATGGACTTTTTGTGTGTGTTTGCTGTGAATTCCGAAGGGATGAGACTTGGCGCCTCCCAAGCCTTCAGTTCGGAGAAGGCAATGGCACCCCACTCCAGTACTTTTGCCTAGAAAATCCCATGGACGGAGGAGCCTGGTAGGCTCCAGTCCATGGGGTCGCTAAGAGTCGGACACGACTGAGCGACTTCACTTTCACTTTTCACTTTCATGCATTGGAGAAGGAAATGGCAACCCACTCCAGTGTTCTTGCCTGGAGAATCCCAGGGACGGGAAGCCTGGTGGGCTGACGTCTCTGTGGTCTCACAGAGTCGGACACGACTGAAGCGACTTAGCAGCAGCAGCAGCAGCAGCAGCAACCCTTCAGTTGTATGTCTTCCACCCTCTTTTACTAGTTTTTGGTAATTTTTTACTCCTGGAATTGTTAAGCTTGTTTTCGTCCTGCCCACAGTTCACCGGCTCAGTTCACACCCCTGTGGTTCCTGAACAGAATTGTTACAGCAAGCACTTGGCAGTCCTAAACAACTCGTCTTGGTTTACCGGTATGTGGTTCCTTTTACTTTTTCCTGATTCTGTTTTGTACTCAGTTTCCATCTTACTGCTCCCAGGTGGCCCACTGTAATTAAGTCTGGCATCATCACTTTCCTAAAGCATTTATTTATAGGTTCTTTTGGAATTGTATTATTCAGTCTTTGTGATTGAGAGTTCAAAACAATCCTCCATGAAAGAATCTGATAATTCACATTTTTACTGTGTACCTCTGGCTGAGTTAAGACCATAGTGAGTATGGAATTGATCGTCGTGGTCTCAGATGCCTAGAGTCTAAGTGGCACGGATGTATACAGAGAATAGCGTGTTTTTCTACACAGGTGTATTAGTTTCCTATTGCTACATAACAATTTATCACAAACCTAACAGTTAAGAAATTTATTAACCTGCATCTCTATAGATGCAAAGTTTGGGTAGGTTTAGCTGGGTTCACTGCTTAGTGTCTCACAAAGCTGAAATGAATTTGTTGGTCCGGCCTTTCTGAGGGAGAATCCATCTTCAGATTCATTGAGGTTGTTGGTAGAATTAATTTCCATGCAGTTATTAATTTCCATGCAGAATTAATTTCCCATCAGGACCGAGGTTCTCATTTCCTTACTGGCTGTCACCTGGGGCCTCTCTCAGTTCCACGGGAGCAAGTGCATTTTCAAAGCCAGACAGCACCTTCAACCGTTCCACCTCTTGGAGAAAGCTTTCTGCTCCTAAGAGCTCAAGTGATTAGATTAGGCCCACCTGGATAATCCCTCTTCTTTAAGGTCAATTTTGCAATAACACCATCACAGTCCAAGAAGTGATAATCTCATATTCACAGGTTCTGGGTATTAGAGGGGGCAGAATCAAGAGGGCCACTTACAGAAATCCTGCTTAACATGATGTGATTGTCTCAAAACTAGATTATTTTTATAATTCAGTTTCAAAGGTATTAAGGAAAAAATTAACCCTAACAATGATTATTTGAGTATCCTCTCTACAGATAAAGAAATTCAGATAAAGTTATTTGTCTCAGGGCATGTGAGTAGAAAATGATGAGTTGGCATTTGGACCCAGATCTGCATTTCTTTTAGTCCTAAAGCCATGTTTATGGATGGTCACAGTGAAGTGCAGTTAGTCATTTAGATAGGAAAAAGCTGAGGAATTGGGATATTTGTTGTATCTCAGTTTTGGATTATCTCTTTATATTAGTGGTGTAGGCTAAGCTCTTCTTCCTTAACAAAGAAAGCCAAACTACAGTGGCATAAGTAAAAGGGTTTTTTTTTTTCGGTGGTGGTGGTGGTGGTTTTTTGTTTGTTTTTCTTATACATCTAGAGGAAGGAGTCCAGGTCTAGTAGGAAGGTGCTAACAGCCTCAATACCTGTCTCCTATAAATGGGTCCAAAGTGCTAGTCCAGTTGGCTTTCCTGCTTGGCAGTGAGAAGAGAAAGCAGAGAACACCTGTAGTTCCTTACAGGGGCATAAGCTGGAGGCAGCATACACATCTAAAAGCCATACTGAGCTCCAAGGGAGAGTAGGAGAGATACAGCTGTGTGGCCTGCTACCCAGCTGAGACTCAGGATTCTGTTAAGAAAGGGTGAGAATTATATTGGCTTAGAGCAGTCTCTGCCACACCATTGTTTTTTTTTTTTTTTTTAAGTAATGTTTTATTCTGTAACTTTCTGTGAGTGGAATATACTATTTGACTTTGCTATTAGTTTTAACAAGTAGTATTTGAAAGGCCAGGAAATTCTTAATATTACTGTTCCTTGATTTCTCAGCTGCTATTTTAATATATTGGAGAAGGAAATGGCACCCCACTCCAGTACTCTTGCCTGGAAAATCCCACGGACGGAGGAGCCTGGTAGGTTACAGTCCGTGGGGTCGCAGAGAGTCGGACACGACTGAAGTGACTGAGCACATTTTAATATATAATTTTAAAGGCTTCTTTGAGGAATTTCTTTTTCTATTCACATTTTGTGTTACTTTGATTTCTCTGAAAATTAATACATCTGGAAAATGTTCAAGATTGCTTTATGATACTCGATCATTCTGTGTAGGCCTCACTGCACAATTAGGTTACAGCAGCTTGTTGTATGACTTATGCATTCTGTTGATTTATGCATTCTGTAATATTTTGTAAGTTTATGATTTAATGACTCTTCCATACCTTCATATTTTCCTCTTGAAATTTCTTTCTCTCAGTACATTGTCCTTTTCTATACATCTGCATTCTACGTACCCATTTAGACTGACTGTAAGTCCCCTCTCCCACTATCAGGTATGGGAGGAAGATTATGGTCAAACAGATCTGTATTTGAGCTGTTGGTTTGATCTTAGGCAATTTAGTAAATCTCTAAGATTTGACTTCTTATGTAAATGGCAGTGAATGCCATTTTTCATAGAATGAAGATGAAGGAGATGATACATTTTCTATCACACTTACTGCAATACTTGGCTCAAAAAAATATAGTGATCTTGAGGATCACTCCTTGATCTCTAGCAATTTGAGACTGTTTTTTTTTTTTTAAATTGATTTTCTCTCTCAGGCAAATCTGTGAATTCCTAAGGACTAGAACCAAGTCCTAGATATACTGTGATCCCTAAATATTGACGTAGTGGATTGAAACTAGTATAATATTTATGGGAGTTAATTATGAGGGCTTTTTTCTATAGTGTTCCTATTGTGACTGCATCATGGAAAATCAACTGGCTAAATCAACTGAAGAAAGGACATTTCAGTACCAAGATTCCCTTCCATCGCTGCCTGTTCCTTCACTTGAAGAATCATTAAAAAAATACCTTGAATCAGGTATGTTTGTGATCTTTTAATGTATGTTAATATTGCTAGCAGCTTAACTGTGAAATTGTCAGAAGTTGATGAGGGTCTAATTGTTTTGTCCTCTAAGTGAAAAGTGAAAGTGAAGTCGCTCAGTCATGTCCGACTCTTTGTGACCCCATGGACTGTAGTCTATCACACTCCTCCGTCCATGGGATTTTCCAGGCAAGGGTACTGGAGTGGGTTGCCATTTCCTTCTCCAGAGGATCTTCCCGACCCAGGGATTGAACCCAGGTCTCCCACATTGTAGGCAGACGCTTTAACCTCTGAGCCACCAGGGAAGTCTTTGTCCTCTAGGCTCATGATAATTAAAAGTATCCTTAAAATGTCCAAAACATTTCTGTCTTTCTCTCATGTTAATTTTTCCATAGTTAAAAAGCCAGGTAGTACTATTAGGTTTACAATAACAAGTAGTCCTCTGCCTTGTTTCCCGCACTGCATTTTCAAATATCTACTTCTTGTGTTGTTTATCTCCAGATTTAAACTAACAAGCATATACAACTCCTTCTTAGATTTTTTTAGTTGTAGGTATTATATGTTAGTTCCTAAAAAGATCAAGATTTAGTTCTCCTACACCCCTCTAACCTCCAGCTTCATTTCTCAACATTTATGCAATCTAACATATCACATTTTCCCTCTAATTTTCTCACTGTTGCCCCAAATCACCACCTGCAATTAAATTAGTGTTCACCTGATTTAAATCTGGATTTACCCGAAGTAGGACTTCCCTGGTGGCTCAGACGGTAAAACGTCTTGCTTACAATGCAGGAGACCTGGGTTCCATCTCTGGGTTGGGAAGATCCTCTGGAGAAGGAAATGGCAACCCACTCCAGTACTCTTGCCTAGAAAATAACATGGACGGAGGAGCATGGTGGGCTACAGTCCATGGGGTCGAAAAGAGTCGGACATGACTGAGTGACTTCACTTTCACTTTCACTTTCCCCAAAATAATTTACCAGACCATTGAGGGTTTGGGGATATGCAGTTATTCACAAGTGAACCATTCAGTGGACAGTACTGGAATTACCTTTTGGCTGCATTTTTTGGGTTTTCCTCATTTTTCATTTGCTTGCTTTGCTTTGTATCTACAACTCACTCACCCCAGATATCTCACTACACCTAAAATCCCTGAATCCAGTTAAATACACAAGATAGTCACTCAGTTTCATTTCTTCTTGGAGACATCCCTCCTGGAGCCCACTACCTTCTTGTTGGAATTAGTGTTTACTTTTCTCAAGATGGCTGGAGGTTCTGTAGCCATCATTCTGGTGGTTCTCTTCACCTCTCTCTCCTGCGTTGGATTCCCTGGTTCCTGGGTTCGGTTTCCTCGTTTCGTTTGCTTATTTTGAAGTGCATCTTTAGAGGCTACTTGAGAAAGGGTGTCTGGGAGGAAAAGAATGTTTTTATGCTACTCATGCTTGATTGTTTGGCTGAGTATAGAATTTGGGGTTGGAAATGGCTTTTCTTAAGTTTTGAAGGGACTGTCTGTTTCTCTTGAGAAACCTGATGCTGTTCTGGTGTTTGACCCTTTATATGTGACCCATTGTTTTTCACTCCCTAGATGTGTTTGGAAACCATTTCTTTATCTCTGTTATTCTGAATATCTCAGTGATGTACCATGATGTATAGGTATTTTCATTATTTCGCTGAACATTCAGTGGGTCCTTTCTGTTTAAAAAGTTATGTTCTTCAGTTCTGGGAAATTATTCTTTTTTTTTAATTAGAGGAAAATTGCTTTATAATGTTGTGTTAGTTTCTGCCGTACAACAAAGCAAATCAGTCATAATTACATGTATATCCCATCCTTCTTGAGCCTCCCTCCCCCTGCACATTCCACCCAGAAATTTTTAAAGTATCACTTGTTTTGCAGTTTTCTCCTCTCTTTTTTTCACTCTCTTTCTGAGAGCAGCTCCTATTACTTGGATCTCGTTCTTCTGGGCAAAGCTTTTAATTAAAAAGTTATTTTCCTTTCATTTTGTTAGTGAAAGTGTTAGTCACTCAGTCATATACGACTCTTTGCAACTCCATTGCCTGCAGCCCACCAGGTTTCTCTGTCCATGAGGTTCTCCAGGCAAGAATACTGGAGTGGGTTGCCATTCCTTTCTCCAGCAGATCTTCCTGACCCAGGGATTAAACCCAGGTCTCCTGCATTGCAGGCAGATTCTTTACCTTCTGAGCCACTTGTCCCTTTTTGGTCCACTTAATATTTGGTATCATCAGTCCTTTTTTGGTCTGACTCCTACATGAAGGGGTTTCCTCTAATATGTGGCAATCCTTTGTCATTCACATTTGAGTCAGATCCTGAGAAGCTTATGCGGAGCTCTGAGTGTGTGAGTAGACCTTGGTGACCTGTGGGCCTTATAATGAGCCATAGAGGGTAATAGGGCAGAGGTCTAGAAGTTCTATTAGGACATATCCAAATGCCCACTCCAGCACTCTTGCCTGGAGAATCCCAGGGACGGGGATGCCTGGTGGGCTGCAGTCCATGGGGTCGCTAGAGTCGGACACAACTAAGCGACTTCACTTTCCCTTTTCACTTTCATGCATTGGAGAAGGAAATGGCAACCCACTCCAGTGTTCTTGCCTGGAGAACCCAGGGACGGGGGAGCCTGGTGGGCTGCCGTCTATGGGGTCGCACAGAGTCGGACACGACTGAAGCGACTTAGCAGCAGCAGCAGCAAATGCCCAACCTCCTTTCTCTTGGACTGATATTTTCCCCGAAGAAGAATTCTCTCATCTTTTGTTAGGAAGGCAGAAGCCTGATGGCTAGTGTTTGGAGAGCTGAGTGGAGGAAGAGACAGGAGGGATCATTGCTCTAGTGTACACTTTCATTGTTAACCCTCTGTTTAAAATGTGAGCTGGAATCAATGTATTTTGCTAGTTTGGGACAACTTCTCCTAAGGGTAAACCTTCATATTTCTAACGCTATTGGGAGGGAGGAAGTTGTCTGGCTTTCTGGAGTGTAGGAGATTCACAAGGACGGCTGTGGGTGGGGTGGTTGTCAGCTGCTTTTACAGGCATTGAAGCAGTTACACTGTTTTCAGCCTCATATTGTCCCTTATCTTTAGAAGTCTGTGTGTCATGAATTCTTGAACCTTCCTCGAGTTCCACTGCAGGACTTGGCTTGCTTGTTGGGTTTGCACCAAGCCCTCCTTACCCTCCCACTTCTTTCTACTCCCTAGGCTGTGGCTACTTCGTCCATTCTGTGGTCAGTCACCATTTCCCCACACGTTTTCTAATTTGTAAAATGTTAACCTCTCTGCTGTCCTCTCTTCTTTCATGTGCTTTGTCCTTATAAACTTACACCTTTTTAGTAATTCTCATTTTAGTGAGTTACTAGAAGTGAAGATACCTTTATGAACTTGGTTGCCTTTGTTTAACTGGAAGACTCTGACTTTTTTTTTCTTTTTTTTCTCACCTACTTTCATCTGGGAATTCTAGTTTCTTTTTTTAAAAAAAACTTTCTGATTATTCACTTGTGCTCTCTGAATGCAGCTATTTAAATTAACTTTAAAATTTTGAGGAGGCAAAAATAAATCAAAAGGAAGATATTAATGTCCCTTGGTTTCTAATTAAGGGATTTCTACTTTCATCTATAGCTTAATTTTCAGAACACTTGGTTTTCATGGACTAGGCACCTTGTATTCTGTGTATGTGTTCGTGAAGAAAGTCGTTATTGGCCACAAGCGATCCTAAACTGCTCTGGGAAGGCTTTACACTTAAATCTACATATATGCTGCATTTACATTCATAATGTTTAAGGCTCTGCTTGAACATTAATGGAAAGAAGCTTTAATTTCTCACAGTAATGGCTAGCGAGATTTCTCACAGTAATGGCTAGGTGATAGTCCTGTGTGTCATTTTAACTATCATTGTCTAGAATGATTTTAAAATAATTTTGGGAGAAATAGTTATCAGACTACATAGTATCCACTGTTTTATTTTTTGACATATTTTGCATTATTGCTTTTCAGCCATTTTCATGTTATAAACTCTAATTTAGTGGACTGCTCTAGTATATACATAAGTGTTTTATGTAACTGAGTCAAGATTTATGTAAGTAATAATAATTGAGGTGAGTTTGTGGTACTTGATGTCTAAATACTTTAATGCATATTTTTTCCTTTTACAGTAAAGCCATTTGCAAATGAGGAAGAATATAAGAATACTGAAGCAATTGTCTGGAAATTTCAAAATGGCATTGGAGAAAAATTGCAGCAGAAATTACTTCAAAGAGCAAAAGGAAGAAGAAACTGGGTATTTATGTTATTGTATTTATTAGAATATTGATACTTAATGAAAAGTAAATGTGTATCTAGCTTTCATTTTAAAATTATTACTGTAGAATATACTGTAGAATACTATTACTGTAGAAATATACTATAGAATCCTTTATCACGGAGAAGGCAATGGCACCCCACTCCAGCACTCTTGCCTGGAAAATCCCATGGATGGAGGAGCCTGGTGGGCTGCAGTCCATGGGGTCTCTAGGAGTTGGACACAACTGAGCGACTTCACCTTCACTTTTCACTTTCATGCATTGGAAAAGGAAATGGCAACCCACTCCAGTGTTCTTGCCTGGAGAATCCCAGGGACGGGGGAGCCTGGTGGTCTGCCGTCTCTGGGGTCGCACAGAGTCGGACACGACTGAATCGACTTAGCAGCAGCAGCAGCAGCAGCAGCAGCATCTTTTATCATCCAAAAGAATGAATGAATTGTTTAACTCTGGGGAGTTTTAAGTATTGTGTGTGGGTTCCTCTTATTATGTAGGGGAACTTGGTAAAATGCAGAATTCCTGGGACCAGTGATTCTGATTCAGTATCTCTGGAAAGGGTGCCCAGATATCCTTATTTAACTACTCTATGCAGTTCTGATGCAGGTCATCTTTAGACCATGTTTGAGAAAAACATTTTGTCCAGATAATCATAGCCTAAAAATAAAGCCCCAAATACTAAAATAGATATCACATTTACAGTGTGCAAATATTTATACAGTGCACAGGAGAAAAGGGCCATTAGAAAACTGGAGTGAAGAATGGTTATGGGTATTCTGTGTTTCAGCTGGGTAGATTGAGGAAACATTGGTATAAAGATCTCAGTAATTTTTCACAAGGAATCTTCTTTGATTTTTCATCTTAACTACTCCTGTAGGATGAGTTTTCGTAATTTAAGATACTGCCTTAGTCTAGAAATAATGTTTGTAACTATCATTTAGTTTCAGAAATAAAAAGCAAGCTGATCTTTTTATTGTCCTTTAGATACCTATAATGGAATAATACAAGTTTATATGTCTAGATTCCTTTTTTCTCAATTTTGAGCCTTCAGTGACTTTAAATTAGGGTAAAGGTTAAAAAGTCATTGTTCTGCCTGTATCCTTTTCACTTATATTTTTCCGAATGACTGACTATAGTTTGTAACATCAAATTCTTCAGAAAGAGCTCCAGGTAATTTGATGAGACCCACTTACTTACACATGAGATTCAGTTGCAGTTGTGAACAGGTACTCTGAGAAAACACACCTAGAGTGCTTTGTTGGATATTGGTAGTTTTAATATGCTCTGTCTGAAGGTGTTTCTTTCAGTGCTTTCTTGTTTCATGTTTTTGATAATGTAGTTAAACTTGACTAGTACTTAATTCAGATCCCATAATTCCAAAAGAAAGAAATGATCACAATAGCATTTTTACTATTTGTAATGATTTAAAATCAAACATGTTTTTAAGTATTGAAAAGTAATTAAAGAAAAAAGAATAGAGCTTTTTTTCCTTCTCAGCAGTTACACCTTCAGGTATTAATACTATCAATAGCATTAGGCTGATGTTCTTAATTTCTTTTAGCTGGAAGAGTGGTGGCTGAATGTTGCCTACCTGGATGTTCGTATACCATCACAACTGAATGTCAACTTTGGGGGTCCTGCAAGCCATATTGAACACTACTGGCCTCCAAAGGAAGGCACACAGTTGGAAAGAGGAAGTATAAGTCTTTGGCATAACTTGAACTACTGGCAGCTATTAAGAAAGTAAGGATAGTTTTGTCAATTCAGTTACATATTTACCCAAAGTCTCTGGTGGCAAAATGTTGAGAAGCTTAATTTACTCATCTGGGGATGAATACTATAGGTGTGACTGGTTTAAAAGTTTTGTAATGATTTCTTGGCCAATATACTTTTGTTTGTTTGTTTTAATAGAGAAAAGTTAGCTGTTGAAAAAGTTGGAAATACTCCTCTAGATATGAATCAATTCCGAATGCTGTTTTCCACCTGCAAGATTCCAGGAATTACTAGAGATTCAATTATTAATTATTTTAGGACTGGTAAGTAGAAAACATTTGTACTTTTCCTGGTAAAAGCATTGGGGTTTGGATAGTTTTTTTTTTTTTTTTTTTTTTTAAGATTTATTGTATTTATGGCTGTCCTGGGTCTCTGTTGCTGCGTGTGGCTTTCTCTAGTTGTGGCGAGGGGGGGCTTCAGTAGTCTCAGCATATGGGTGTAGTTGTTCCTCAGCGTGTGGGATCTTCCCAGACCAGGGATTGAACTCGAGTCCCCAACTTTGGCAGATAGATTCTTTACTGCTGAGTCACCAGGGAAGCCCCAGGATCTGGGTGGTTTTGCTGCAGTTCTTCTGTGATGCTGTGGAATGTACTCTCTCGTTGGCCGTGCCATGTGCCTTACGGGATCGCAGTTCCTTGGCTAGGGACAGAACCCAGGCCCACAGCAGTGGAAGTGTCAGGTCCTAAGCACTGAGCTGGCAGGGAAATCCCGTGATGTTATGGAACGTATGATTTCGAAGAATATTTCTTACTGGATTTTGACTAGTTTTATTGGATTTTGATTTGGCCTAGTCATAGAAAGACTAGGCTTTCTATGAACCTTATCTTTTAGCCATAGTGATTTAGCTGGAAATAATTTATGGGAATGGATTTTTTTTTGAAACTGTGACTTACGTGGTTTGATACAAACCTAATGCTTGCATTGTATCATTTGATAGTTCGAAATGGTCGTTTTGTAAAATGGGAAAAGCACACATTCTGTGCAAAGGTAGGGTACCTAAACAGTGTTGAAATGTGTGTTTATGGGTTTAAAGTTAGACTATATGGTATCATGTATTTTTTCTTAAGCAGCAACAGTGGAAGAGGGAGTGAAGGATTTTTGCAAGGGAGAAATTATAATGTTGGGTATGGAATCTACTCTGGTTAAGGAGAAAATTGAAGAAATTATGTGTTGATGGGGATAACAGTGTGCTAGCCACTGCAGCTAAGAGGCTAGTCTCAGTAACGAAGCAATAATTAGGCCTCGTTTGAGGTTTTTGCTGTTTTTTGTTTTTTTGTGTGCATGCTAAGTTGCTTCAGTCATGTCTGACTCTCTCTGATCCCATGGACTGTAGCCTTCCAAGCTCCTCTGTCCGTGGTATTCTCCAGACAAGAATATTGGAGTGGGTTGCCATTCCCTCCTCCAGGGGATCTTCTGACCCAGGTTCCTTACCCCTTAAGTGACAATTTTTTTTTTTTCCTTAAGTGACAATTAAGGCTAATTCAGTTTTGCTTTTCATCCTGTTCACCTCATTTTGCCCAAGCAGTTCAGACTTTGAATGGCATCTCTTGTCATCTGGATTCATAGAGCAGGGCATAACCTAATTTGACCCAAGATTCTCACTGCTGTGACCCACCTTCCACTGCTTCCCTAAACTCTTCTGCTGTACTTCATGAACTCATGGCCAGCAAAATCCATTTTTTGGATTTTTTGGATCCTCCTCCTTTTTTCTGAAAGTTCCCCTTTCCTTTCCTTTCTGAAAGCTGCTGTTTCTGAAACCTGGTTATTTTTTTTTAGACGTTTGCTGTGACCGTCTCAAATGGAGACTTTGTTTTTCTCTTATACTTTGTTACTAAAGAGCAAGTAGAAGATGTTGGTGTCTTTATTTCCCACTGCACTTTCCGTTTTTATCTTTTTCCTTACAGTTTGAGCTTTTGAAGAAAAAAGAAATGCCAGCAGGCTGTGTCATCCCTGCTCGTCATTGTCCCAGTGACGTCCTTTTTGATCATTTTCCTTCCTTCATTGATCGGTTTAGCACCTGTCTCACTGTCTGTCTCTCCATTATTACCTCAGTCGCATCCTTGCTGACTTCAGCCTCCATGTGTGGATGACCCATGGCTCCTCTTCTCCTTTCTTTCCTTCCTTTAGGGATCTGTACTCCTTCTCAAGCAGCCACCACTACCATGGCCATGCCCCAGACTTGCTTATAATAGAAAAAACTCATCTCTAACAGTGCAGCTGTAGGCATCTCACTCTGACCTCCACTTTCTCTTCACAACTCACTTCCTTTAGGTCTACCTCAGTCGTTTTTTTGACATCTTGACTTAAAATCCAGTGACTCTGCAGTTCTTCACTTTCATTTCTCCCTCCCCACTGCCAAATCTTCACATCTTTCTGTGATTCTTTACTCTTACCACTCCCTAGCATATATTAAATACATTCAAACCTTTGCTCACCCGCTCCCTCCTCCTCTCCATCCCCACCTCAACGCTGTGTAAATGTTAGTCTTCTGCTTTTACTCCACATATTAAAGGCGTCTGCCCTAGTAGTTTACTTGGCCAGAGGAATCCACAAAACACCACTTTTCTCAGCCTCGAGTGGATCCGAAGCACTACCTTGCTGTATTTTGTCAGGATATTCTCTCACTTTCAGAGAAGACTGTTTGATGGCTTTCTCCATCTTTATTCCTAGCTAATGAGCTCTTTTACTTCTCAACAAATGTAATGGTTCTATCATCAAAGTTGCTAACCTATGTGGCAGGTAGACTAAATGATCTCCAGAAATGTCCATTTCCTAATCCTTGGAACCTATTGAATGTGTTACCTTAAATAATAAACGGAAATTAGATTGAGAATGAAATTAAATTTGACAATCAGTTGAGCTTGAGATAGGGAGCTTATCCTGGATTATTCACCTGGGCCCAGAGTAATCGCTAGGTATAAGTGAAGAAGGAGAAAGCGGAGAGAGCCAAGGGGTGGAAGCACGAGGAAGTTATGATCCTCCCTGGATGGCATCAGAGACAGAGGAGTGGAAGGGATTCCCTGCTGATCCAGTGGTTAGGACTCAACACTGTTACTGCCAGAGTCTGGGTCCAATCGCTGGTCAGGGAACTAAGGACCCTGAAAACTGTGTCAGATCAGATCAGTTCAGATCAGTCACTCAGTCGTGTCCGACTCCTTGAGACCTCATGAATTACAGCACGCCAGGCCTCCCTGTCCATCACCAACTCCCAGAGTTCACTCAGACTCACGTCCATCGAGTCAGTGATGCCATCCAGCCATCTCATCCTCTGTTGTCCCCTTCTGCTCTTGCCCCCAATCCCTCCCAGCATCAGAGTCTTTTCCAATAAGTCAACTCTTCGCATGAGATGGCCAAAGTACTGGAGTTTCAGCTTTAGCATCATTCCTTCCAAAGAAATCCCAGGGCTGATCTCCTTCAAAATGGACTGGTTGGATCTCCTTGCAGTCCAAGGGACTCTCAAGAGTCTTCTCCAACACCACAGTTCAAAAGCATCAATTCTTCGGCACTCAACCTTCTTCACAGTCCAACTCTCACATCCATACATGACCACAGGAAAAACCATAGCCTTGACTAGACGAACCTTTGTTGGCAAAGTAATGTCTCTGCTTTTGAACATGCTATCTAGGTTGGTCATAACTTTCCTTCCAAGGAGTAAGCGTCTTTTAATTTCATGACTGCAGTCACCATCTGCAGTGATTTTGGAGCCCAGAAAAATAAAGTCTGACACTGTTTCCACTGTTTCCCCATCTATTTCCCATGAAGTGGTAGGACCGGATGCCATGATCTTCGTTTTCTGAATGTTGAGCTTTAAGCCAACATTTTCCACTCTCCCCTTTCACTTTCATCAAGAGGCTTTTGAGTTCCTCTTCACTTTCTGCCCTAAGGGTGGTGTCATCTGCATATCTGAGGTTATTGATGTTTCTCCCGGCAATCTTGATTCCAGTTTGTGTTTCTTCCAGTCCAGTGTTTCTCATGAAAACTGTGTAGCACAGCCAAAAAACTTAAAAAAAAATTCTTTTAAAGATGAAGGAATGGAGCTCTGAGTCAAGAAGGAATATGGGCAGCCTTTAGAGGCTGAAAAATCAAAGGAAACAGATTCTCCTCTACAGTCTCCAGAAGGAACCCAGACTCAGGGACAACCCTCATTTTAGCCCAGAGAGACACATTTCAGACTTGTAGTCCCCAGAGCTGTAAGACAATAAAATTTTCTTGTTAGTGGTGATTTACCACTAAGTTAGTGGTAATTTATTACAGCAGTCATAGAAACATATTCATTCAAATGTTAGCCCGTTTTGCAGCCTCCTTGCAGTGCAGTATTACATATTCATATACTTTGTCTTCTCTCTATAAAGACGGATGAACTGTTCTGATTCCTAAGGATAGCCCTTCTGCATGATGTCCTGGGCTCCACCTCTTGTTTAATCAAGGGCCTTGCTTTTGCATTATCCTTCTTTCTGTGTTGCATTAACAATTTTCCCTCTTTACTGGGTTGGACAGATTTGTAATATGTCCCATCTTAAAAAGAAAAAATTGACCCCTTGCTTTCTTTCAATGTCACACCCTAGTCAAAGCCACCATCACCTCTCTGGTTGTTCTCACCTGGACCACTTCAGTTACCTCCTAACTCTGATCCTGCTATATATTCTCTTCCCGCTTATAATCCCTTCTTCATATGGCAGCTGGAATGCCCTTTGTAAAGTAGTAATTAGATGACATTATTACTGTCCTGCTTAAAACCTTCCATTGGCTTCTTTTCCATCATTTTTTAAATTGCAAGCCCTTTCTAAGGCCCATAGGATGTGGCTGCAATTTTTTCTGCCATTCTACTCATTTCTCTCTGCTGCAGCTGCACTGACCTTTTTCTCCCTTTAAGCAGACCAGCTCATTTTGCCCTAATGCCTTTGCACTTGCTGTTTCCTTTGCCTGAAGCTCTCTTCCTACACATATCTCTGTGTTAGCTCTTTTACTTTACTTTGGTCTCTGCTCAGATATAACCTCTGATGCTCATCCTTAGGTAGCACCCTCTGTTCTCGTCTCCTCAAGTGTTAACTTGGCCTCAGGTTTATTTCCTTTATACAGTGCCAAATTTTAAGTAGTAGAGGACAATAAAAGGTAGTGATGGTAAATGTAAAAGGATGTGGAGGTTTATGAAGGGGAAGAAATGGTTTGGAAATAGCCATGAGGGACACAGAAAACACATACCCCAGCTCCGAGGAAAGAGGACTTGAGGAAAGAGGATATAAGAGGAAAAATAATAGTGCTTTCAGGAAATAGTTCTTCCTCATAGCTAATGAGTAGATATCATGAGATAACATGTGTAAAGCATTTAGCACATTTCCTTGTACATATCAACCAATAAGTTTACTTCCAATGGCAGTGTATGTCTTTCCTAACTTTCTTCCTTCCTTTTTTGAGAGGGAGGAGGCAGAGATCATATAGGAAGACCCTTGTCAGAGCCTAGTACTTGAAAAATGGGACTAAGTCAGAATAGTCTGTTATTTACAAATCTCAATAACAATAACCTTGTATACGAGACAGCAAAAAAGACACTGATGTATAGAACAGTCTTTTGGACTCTGTGGGAGAGGGAGAGGGTGGGATGATTTGGGAGAATGGCATTGAAACATGTATAATATCATATATGAAACGAGTCGCCAGTCCAGGTTCAATGCACGATACTGGATGCTTGGGGCTGGTGCACTGGGACGACCCAGAGGGATGGTATGGGGAGGGAGGAGGGAGGAGAGTTCAGGATGGGGCACACATGTATACCTGGGGTGGATTCATTTTGATATATGGCAAAACCAATACAATATTGTAAAGTTAAAAAATAAAATAAAAAACAAAAGAAAACAAAAGTAAATAAGATACAAGAATGTTCTGTACAGCAAAGGGAATATACCCAATATTTCATAAAAAGGAAAACAAACAAACAAAAAAAACAAATAGTTCCTGGGTAATGTGTGCCAAATGAGTCATACAATCAATTGTCAGTGGCTTACCAGGTGTTATCAGAGCCTTAGTAACACTACAATTGGGCAAAATTCTTTCTTCTTGCCACTCAAGCATAAAGTACCCTTATTCTACTGAAAAATATAGTTTACTGAGAAATCCTAGCTAGATATTACTGCAGTTTAATAATCTGATGATAAATCAACAGTAAACGAATCCCCCAAAGAAACTTAAATAACTCTCCTCTTGGACTTCTCTGCAACCCTTTCCCCCTCCCAGCCTATCCATAAATAAAACTAGAAAGCCCTGTAGTAGTATGGAATTTATATGATTCTTAAAGTATACAGAATTTGAAACATGAAAATCTAAATGTTTTACATAGGTTTCAAGAACATGTATTTATGACATATTAACTGAAATTTTATCACCTTATTAAAGTGTTTTTATTCATGTGACATATTTGATGAATATATGATAAATAAAATATTGGAGGAATGATTGTCTTCTGTTGAATATAAATATGCAGCTTTACTCTTGCTTTCAGGGATTTGAGTCTTGTGTTTTCTTTTTTTTTCCCCCCAGAGAGTGAAGGACATTCCCCAAGTCACCTTGCAGTGTTGTGTCGAGGCCGAGTTTTTGTCTTTGATGTAATGCATGAAGGATATCTGATGACTGCACCAGAGATTCAGAGGTTTTCAAACTACTTTCTTGGGTCTCATTAGGTTTTAAACTTTTACTTGAGTTAAAAAAAAAAAAATGTTCAACATTACCTTTTAAAAAGTGACAGTAAAGTGAGAAATAAGAATTTTATGTATGCTAATTTTTAAAAGCCTATTTTTATTTTATTTTAAATTTAAATTAGCTTTTCATTTTACTCATTGTATATGAATAAACTCTCCTTGGAGAAAAGATAAACATTACAAACATTACTCATCGCATTCGCTGCCCCAAAATTAATCACTATTGCTAGCATGGTGTATTCTGTCCTTTCAAACCTATTGCAATGAATTTACATGCACATACAGATTTTTTTAAAAAGAACATATATATGTATATTTTACATATAGTATGTACTAAAAGTGAAAGTTTCTCAGTCATATCCAACTCTTTGTGACCCCATGGACTGTAGCCTGCCAGTCTCCTCTGTCCAAGGAATTCTCCAGGCCAGAGTACTGAGTTGGTAGCTGTGCCCTTCTCCAGGTGATCTTCCCAACCCAGGGATCGAACCCAGGTCTCCCACATTGCAGGCAGATTCTTTACCGTCCAAGCTACCAGGGAAGCCCACAATATGTATTTTATATATATACAGTATGTACATATACTACTGTATCAGGAAATGGCAGCCCACTCCAGCATTCTTGCCTGGGAAATCCCATGGGCAGAGCAGCCTGGTGGGCTGCAGTCTGTGGGGGTCACAGAGAGTTGAACATGACTGAGCAACTAAACAGCAAGCAGAGTATTATTTTGGATGTTTATATTTTTAAAGTTAGCATTATGGAAAATTCCCAAAGGTAGAGGGAATTATATAATGAAGCTCCTCCATGTAGTCACCCCTAGATTGAACAGCTATTATAGTAACTCCTAGCTTCAACTATTATAAATTCATTGTCTTATTCAGCTATACCTCCTTGTGCCCCTCCCGAAACTCCCCCACAGATTATTTTTAAAAAATCTCAAACGCAATATCCTTTCACTATAAATAGTAAGCTTCTCTAAGATATAAGGACTCTTAAAAACATAAACATAAAAAATTACCATACCTAATGACTTGCTTCTCCTAAAATATTAACAAGAATTCTTTAATATATTAATATACAGTCAGTTGTTCACATTTTCTGGTTTGTCTTCTAAAATTGTATGTATGTGTATATATTTTAAATTATTTTTATTGAGCATTACAAACCTGTACACAAGCACACACAGAAGTCCACAGTTAAATACTCATGCATCTAGCACCCAGGTCAAGATACAGAACATTTCCGTTACACCCCTTATACCAGAAATCCCCCTTCTCAAGTGTAATCACTTAGCTTCCTTGCAATTTTTATTAATACAAAAAGTGCTGCTGTAAAAATTCTTGTATAAGTCTTTGATGTATACACGCATGCATTTCTGTCTCATTACACTCAGGAGAGGACTTGGGGAGTCATAGTTTATGTGTATGTTCAGCTTCAGTGGTCATGCCAGTTTTCCAAAGTATTTGTACTGATAAACACTTCCCACTAGTGTAGGAGTGTTGTAGGAGTTCGTTATACATTCTCGATATGAGGCTTTCATGGATTTCAAAGTGTCTCTTTGATCATCAGAAATTCTTCATTCGAATGTAGTCCAGTATATCAATATTTTACCATATGGATTATACATTTTGTGTACTGTTGAAATTTTTTTCTAATTTTTTTAAATTGGAGTATTAATTGCTTTACAGTGTTGTTAGTTTTTGCTGTACAGTTGCATGAATCTACTGTGTTTGTACATACATCCCTTCCCTCTTGAACCTCGCTCCCTACTCCCACCCTTCTAGATCATCATAGAGCACAAAGCTGAGCTCTCAGTGCTACGCAGCAGCTTCCCACTAGCTGTTTTACACATGGTGTATCTATGTCACTGTTACTCTCAGTTCCTCGCACCTTCTCCTTACCCCCTCTATGTGAATAAGTCCGTTCTCTATGTCTTTGTCTCTGTTCTTGCCCTGAAGATAGGTTCAAGAGTACCATTTTTCTAGATTCCATATATATACATTAATAAACAGTGTGTGTTTTTCTTGCTTCACTATGTATGACAGATCCTAGATTCATCCACATGACTACAAAGGACCCAATTTCATTCCTTTTTATAACTGAGTAATATTCTATTGTGTGTGTGTGTGTGTGTATATACACACACACACCACATCTTCCTAATCCATTCATCTGTTGATGGACATTTAAATTCTTTCCATGTTTTGGCTGTTGTAAATAGTGCTGCAATGAACACTGGGTACATGTGTCTTTTTAAATTATGGTTTTCTCAGGGTATATGCCCAGTAGTGGGATTGCTGGGTCATATGGTAGTTTTATTCTTAGTTTCTTAAGGAACCTCCGTACTGTTTCCCATAGTGGTTGTATCAGTTTGCATTTTTACCAGCAGTGCAAGAGGGTTCCCTTTTCTCCACACCCTCTTTAGCATCTATTGTTTGTAGATTTTTTGATGGTGGCCATTCTGATTGGTGAGGTGATACCTCATTGTAGTTTGGATTTGCATTTCTTAGGGATGTTGAGCGTGCTTTCTCCGTCTAGTCAAGGCTATGGTTTTTCCAGTGGTCACGTATGGATGTGAGAGTTGGACTGTGAAGAAAGCTGAGCGCTGAAGAATTGATGCTTTTGAACTGTGGTGTTGGAGAAGACTCTTGAGAGTCCCTTGGACTGCAAGGAGATCCAACCAGTCCATCTTAAAGGAGATCAGTCCTGGGTGTTCATTGGAAGAACTGATGCTGAAGCTGAAACTCCAATACTTTGGCCACCTCTTGTGAAGAGTTGACTCATTGGAAGAGACCCTGATGCTGGGAGGAGGAGAAGGGGACCACAGAGGATGAGATGGCTGGATGGCATCACCGACTCGATGGACATGAGTTTGGGTGAACTCCGGGAGTTGGTGATGGACAGGGAGGCCTGGCGTGCTGCAATTCATGGGGTCGCAAGGAGTCGGACACGACTGAGCGACTGAACTGAACTGAGCATGCTTTCATGTATTTGTTGGCCATCTTTATGTCTTCTTTGGAGGAATGTCTGTTCAGGTCTTCTGCCTATTTTTTGATTGTTTTTTTGTTTTTTTTAATATTGAGCTGCATGAGCTGATTATTTTTAGGGGTTTATTTTTAGGGGTTAATCCCTTGTCAGTTGCTTTATTTGCAAATATTTGCTCCCATTCTGAGGGCTGTCTTTTCATCTTATTTATGATTTCCTTTGCTGTGCAAAATCTTTTAAGTTTAATTAGGTTCCATTTGCTTATTTTTGTTTTTATTTTCATTGCTCTAGGATGTGGGTCATAAAGGATATTAATGCAATTTATGTCATCTAGAGTTCTACCTAGATTTTCCTCTATGAGTTTTGTAGTGTCTGGACTTACATAAAAATTTTTTTTACTAACACATTGTTAGATATTTTCTTACATTGTGCTCTAAACTTTCATTCTTTTATCTTTCACATTTACGTTAAAAGTCTGCCTAGAATTGATTTTCGGAGGCAATGGCACCCCACTCCAGTACTTTTGCCTAGAAAATCCCATGGACCGAGGAGCCTGGTGGGCTGCAGTCCATGGGGTCGCTAGAGTCGGACACAACCAAGCGACCTCACTTTCACTTTTCACTTTCATGCATTGGAGAAGGAAATGGCAACCCACTCCAGTGTTCTTGCCTGGAGAATCCCAGGGACCGGGAAGCCTGGTGGGCTGCCGTCTATGGGGTCACACAGAGTCGGACACGACTGAAGTGACTTAGCAGTAGCAGCAGAATTGATTTTTGCATGTGTCATGAGGAAAGGGGTAGTTTTGTGTATTTAAAAATAGTTTTTTTTTTAAATAGTCAATTTATGTTTGGCTGTGCTGGGTCTTTGTCACTGTGCTCAGGCTTTCTCTAGTTGCGGCAAGTAGAGACTCCTCTTCATTGCGGTGTGTGGGCTTCTCATTGTAGTGATGTCTCTTGCTGCGGAACACAAGCTCTAGGGTGTGCAGGCCTCCGTAGTTGCGATGCATGGGCTTAGACGCTCCACAGCATGCGGAGTCTTCCCAAACCAGGGATCGAACCCGTGTTCCTTTCATTTCGAGGCAGATTCTTAACCACTGGACCACCGGGGAAGTCCAGAAAATAATTTTATTTTAGGTATTTTTCTGCAGTTCATTTCTTTTAGTGAATAATAAGACAATGAATAATAAGACAATAATATATTCATACTGGAGTAGACATTATCAACCTTACTTTTTTAAACTGTCATATAGAATTCCACCAAATGGTCATACTATATAGTTTGACCATTCTCCTTTAGTACCCATTGACGTAGTTTGCGTTTGTTACTATAAAAAACAGTCAACATTTTCCAGCATGCCTCTTTGTGTATTTGTGAGAAAATATCTATGTATTGACATTAGAAATGTACTTTCTGGATCATAGGATACATACCTTTAAATTTTTAAACAAAGTCAGATTGTCATTCATAGCAGCATTATGTTTCCTGCTAGTGTTTTAGGAGGATACCTACTTCTCTACGTGGTTGATGACATGGTATAATTAAACTTAAAATATGGTGAACTGACCCATGAAAAATGGTTTTCATTGTTGCCTGAATTGACATATCCCTCATAACTAGTGAAATTGAATATATTTCTATATGTTTATAGGTCACTCATATTTTCAGTGAGTTGCTTTTGCCTATTTTTCTATTTGCTATTTTTAAATTCTTATTGATTTGTAGCAATTATATGTCTGGGCACTCATCCTTTAGTAGTTATATGGGTTGCAAACATTTCATTCCAGTTAGCAAACTTTTTTTGTACTTCAGCAGGCATTGTTAATTTTGATATAGACAAAAAAGATCCATTTTTTAGTTTTTTTTGCTTTTGTTTCTTGGATAATCTTTCTGTCTGTTCAGCTGTATTTTAAAATTTGTTCCAAATTTGACATAAAAGAATTAGATCAGGCTTATTACTTGGATTACTGAAAGCCACTGTCTCAGAAACTGCATACATGTGATTTGTGGTCTGAATTCAGCCTGTAGCCTGTTTTGCTTAGATAACAGAGAATTTGAATTGCTATTTAAAAATCAGGAGAATTCACATAAACATGGATTTCTGTTTTTATTCATATAAAAACTTGGATTTCTGTTCTCCATTAAAATAAAAGCCTTGCTTGTTCAGATTGTTAACTCTGATTCAGCCTCACAGGTGGTTTTCTTGCTTCCCTACATTCTCTACAGTCATCAGTCCTGTGACTTTAAAAATTCATATTTGATCGTATCTTACCTTAAAATTCTTGAGTAGTTCCTTGAGGTCTAGCTAACAGTCTAATTTTTTTAAACTGTGGTCACGATTTGACCTTCGCCTGTCCCTTCAGCCTTGTCCTGCTCTTCCTCCCTCTGCATCCTGTTCTACCCAGTTTCTCTGCTTGCAGTTCTGATGTGTTAGGTTATCTGTAGTCTTTGCATGTGCTCATGCTTTCTATTGGACTGCCGTCCCCTGCCTTGTCCACCTTTTAAGTAAGAATTGCTCCTCGCGCTTTGTTTCTGTTCACATGTCACCACAGGCTTACTACTTCCTATTTTATGTCTTATTTCATAATTTCCCATTCCCTTTCCTCTCTTCATGGCCCAAGGACTTAGCCTCTTATTTATCTCTATTATACTGATTATTAAATTGTATTGAAGTCATTTATTTCTATATTTTCACCTTCAGATGGAGCTCAAAGAGATTACTTACCAGATTTTTTTTTTTTTTTTAATACCCTCTGCTTAATACAAAGCAGAAAGGTGTGGGTGTGGATGTGTGAGTGAACTGAGTGATTAGGCCAGCTCTGTGCATTAGGACGGAGAAGGCAATGGCACCCCGCTCCAGTACTCTTGCCTGAAAATCCCATGGATGGAGGAGCCTGGTAGGCTGCAGTCCATGGGGTCGCTAAGAGTCAGACACGACTGAGCAACTTCACTTTCACTTTTCACTTTCATGCATTGGAGAAGGAAATGGCAACCCACTCCAGTGTTCTTGCCTGGAGAATCCCAGGGACGGGGGAGCCTGGTGGGCTGCCGTCTATGGGGTCACACAGAGTCGGACACGACTGAAGCGACTTAGCAACAGCAATAGCGATGCATTAGGAAATTTTATTTAGAAACATAAGATACGTATTAGTAGTATAAGATAGATCGGTCAGATTCTGAATCTTATGAGTTGGTGCCTCAAAAGAGATGTGTTAAAATTTGCAGTAATCCAGGAAAGAAGTTAGAGGTTGGGACTGTAGAATATGGAACACTGTTCAAAACCACTAGTAAGATTCTACTGTATGATACAGGGAACTATATTCAATATCTTATAATGAACTATAATGGAGAAGAATCTGAAGAAGAATATATAAAACTGAGTCACTTTGTTGTATATCAGAAAGTAACACAATGTTGTAAATCAACTATACTTCAATTTAAATTTTTCTTAAAAAGATAAATGCATAAAAAGTTTTGGAGATAAAAGTAATTTGAATTGGTAACTGGATTTAGAAAGAAAGGGAGCTATTACTGAGTAAGTAGATAGTATTATAACAGAAGAGGAAGTAACCTTTCAATTTTCAGTTTTTTCTTGTTTTTAATACTGGCTTTGAGGCAATTCACATACTACACAGTTCACCCATTTAAAGTATATATTTCAGCATTTCTTAGAATGTTCAGAATTGTGCTGTCATCTTCACAATCAACTTTAGAATATTTTTGTCACCCCTCAAAGTAACCCTGAACTCATAAGCAGTAATTCCCCATTTGCTCCCCAACTCTTACCCATCCATTAGCAGACATTTCTCATATTTCCCCAACACTCCCATCCCACCAGCCTGAGGTAGCCTTTCTGTCTGTTTCACTTGACCTTTTGTCTCTACGGTTTTCCTTCTCTGGACATTTCACATAAATGGACTCTTAAATGGCCTTTTCTGTCTAGGTTCTTTCACTTAGTATACCTTACATTTTCAACATTCATAGATGTTGTGGCGGTCCTCTGTGTCACTGGTCCTCAATCTTTTTGGCACCAGAGACTGGGTTTCCTGGAAGACTGTTTTTCTATGGACGTGCACTGGTTTCATGATGATTCAAGAACATTACATTTATTGTGCATTTTATTTCTATTACTATCACATTATAATATATAATGAAATAATTATGCGGTTGTCACTTGTCACTCACTGATAGGGTTTTGATACGAGTCCATAAACAATTGGTTTATCATGATCTCTATGCAGTTGGACCTCTTCACTAGTGATAATCGGTATCTGCAGCTGCTCCCCAGAGCTAGCTAGCCTCACCACCTCGGCTCTACCTGAGATCCTCAGGCATCATAAGGGAATCACAGTCTAGATCCCTCACACGCGCAGTTGACAGCTCCTATGAGAATCGAATGCCCCTGCTGATGTGACGGGAGGCAGAACTCAGGTGGTAAATGGGAGCAATGGGAAGTGACTGTAAATACAGGTGGAACTTTGCTCACTCACCCAACTGCTCACCTCCTGCTGTGTAGCCTGGTTCCTAACAGGGATTGGAGACTCCTGGTAGCATTTATTAGTACTTCCTTTTTTTTTTTTTTAACTGAATAATAATGCACTCTATGGCTAGACCACATTTTATTTAATTATTTATCAGTTGATAGACATTTGGGTTGTTTTGACTTTTTGACTGCTGTGAATAATGCTGCTGTGGACATCTGTGTATAGGTTTTCGTGTGGACACTTGTCACGGGTGTATTCCTTGGAGTGGAATTGCTGGATCATACTTCTATGTTTAACCATTTGAGGAACTGCCAAACTGTTTTCCAGTATGAGTGCACCATTTACATTCACATCAGTGGTACTTGAGGGTTCCAATTTATTTTCATTCTCACCAGCACTTGTTAGCCTTTTTGATTGTAGCCATCCTAGAGAGTATGAAGTAGGATCTCATTGTGGTTTACAGTTGTGTCTCCATGATGACGAGATTGAACATACTTTCATGTACCTATGCCTGTAAACTCTGGGAGGTAGTGAAGGACAGGGGAGCCTGGTGTCCTGCAGTCCATGGGGTCACAAAGGGTTGGATATGACTTAGCAACTGAACAACAACTTGGAGAAATGTCTGTTCAAATTCTTTACCAATTCTTAATTGGGTTACTTGTCTTTTTTATTATTGAGTTATAAAACTTCTTTCTATATCCTAGATGTAAGTCCCTTATCATATACATAAATTACATATATTTTCCTCCCATTCTAGTGTTTACTTCACTTTTTTCATGGTTGCTTGTGAAGGGCCAACATTTTAGTTTTGATAGAGTTCAGTTTATCTACTCCTTAGTTATTTGTACTTTTACTGTCATATCTTAGAAACCATTCCCTAATTCATAGTCATGAAGAGATACCTATGTTTTCTTCTAAGATCAGTTTTGTCTTAATTTGTAGGAAGAGGTCAGGGAGATAATTTTTAAATGTATATTTAATTTGGAATGTTGGCAGAAATTGAGGTGGATATATCCAACAAGCATTTGGAAATTTGGTACTAGAAATTTAGAGAGAAAATAGGGTTAAAGTTAGAGATTTGGTTGCCTCTTAGGTAAAGGTGATAATTGAAGCTATTCAAGTAGTGGGTGAAATTACCAAAGAAGAAACTTGTAGAAGAGGTTGGGGGAGGCCAGTGAGGGGAAATTTGGGAAGACATACATGTGATGGTGGATAGAGGAAATGGCACCCCACTCCAGTACTCTTGCCTGGAAAATCCCATGGATGGAGGAGCCTGGTGGGCTGCAGTCCATGGGGTCGCTAGGAGTCGGACACAACTGAGCGACTTCACTTTCACTTTTCACTTTCATGCATTGGAGAAGGAAATGGCAACCCACTCCAGTGTTCTTGCCTGGAGTATCCCAGGGACGGGGGAGCCTGGTGGGCTGCCGTCTCTGGGGTCGCACAGAGTCGGACATGACTGAAGCGACTTAGCAGCAGCAGCAGAGAACAACAGTCAGTGAAAAAGACCGTTAGTCAGTGAGTTAGAAAGACCACAATGTAACAGTGCTACAAAAGCCAACACAGAATTTCAAGATTGACTCCTGGGTGGTAAAGGACTTTATAAAGAGAAACATGAGACTGAGATAAAGCTGCTAGATCTTATGGGATGCCATTGCTAATATTCAGAAACACATTTTCAAGATAATCACTGGAGGACAAAACCCAATTACAGTAAATTAAAGAATGAGTGGAAAGTAATGAAGGCAGATTTTGAGGAAATATCAAGGATAAAATATTTTAAAATATGTATGATTCTAAAATATTGTTAATACGAATTTTTGTGCTTTTAAATATCAAAAATTGCATGTGTACTGAAAAGTCCATAGATAGTCAAATTGAAAGAGAAGAGGGGTAATTACAGTTATCAAATCTATACCTCTTTTTACAATATGAATAGAGAAGTTATTTTTAAACCACCTTTGAAGTATGATTGACATATAAAGCTGTGCATATTTTTTCTGTACAACTGGATGAGTTTGGAGATAAGTATACATTGATTAAACTTACCAAAATGGATACCATAAACATATTCATCACCCCCAAAGGTGTCCTTCTCTCTTTGTTTGTAAAAAAAATTTTAATGGTAAGAACACTTACCTTAGGATCTACCCTCTTAGCAAATTTTTAAGAGTGTCATACAGTGTTATTAACTACAGCACTATGCTGTACAATAGGTCTCTAGGACTGACTTATGTTGTATAACTGAAACTTTGTATCACTTGGCAGTGCTGTGCTAGGTCACTCAGTTGCGTCCGACTCTTTGTGACCCCACAGACTGTAGCCCGCCAGGCTCCTCTGTTCCTGGGGATTCTCCAGGCAAGAATACTGGAGTGCCATGTAATACATGTTTGCCATGCCCTCCTCTCAGGGATCTTCCTAATCCAGGGATTGAACCCAGGTCTCCTGCATGGTGGACAAATTCTTTACTGACTGAGCCACCAGGGAAGCCCAAGAATACTGGAGTGAGTAGCCTATCCCTTCTCCAGGAGATCTTCCCTACCCAGGAATCGAAGCAGGGTCTCCTGCATTGCAAGTGGATTCTAATGCCTCCTCATTTTCTCCTTAGCCCAGCCCCTGGCACCCGCTATTCTTTTCTGCTTTTAAGAGTTTTATCTATTTTAGATTCCCCATATAAGTGATGGTATGTAGTGTTTCTTCTGTGTTTAGCTTATTTCATTTAGGATAGTGTCCATCAAGTTCATTCACACTGTTGCAAACAGTGGAATTTTTTCTTAAAGCTGAATAAAATTCCATTTGTATGTTTATACCACATCTTGTTTATTCATTCATCTATCATTAAATATTTAAGTTGCTTTTGCCTCTTGGCTATTGTGAATAATACTGCAAGGAACATGGGAATGCAGATGTCTCTTTGAGACCCTGGTTTCAGTTCCTTTGGATATGTACACAGAACTGGGATTACTGGATCATATGCTGCTGCTGCTAAGTCGCTTCAGTCGTGTCCGACTCTGTGTGACCCCATAGACGGCAGCCCACCAGGCTACCCCGTCTCTGGGATTCTCCAGGCAAGAACACTGGAGTGGGTTGCCATTTCCTTCTCCAGTGCATGAAAATGAAAAGTGAAAGTGAAGTTGCTCAGTCGTGTCCAACTCTTAGCGACCCCATGGACTGCAGCCCACCAGGCTCCTCCGTCCATGGGATTTTCCAGGCAAGAGTACTGGAGTCGAGCGCCATTGCCTTCTCCAGCTGGATCATATAGTATCTCTGTTTTTGATTTCATGAGGAACCTCCATAATTTTCTATAGTGGCTGCACCAATTGACAGTTCCACCAGCAGTGCAGAAGGGTTCTCTTTCCTCCCCATCATCATCAGTGCTTGTTACTGCTTGTCTTTTTGATAGTAGTCATTCTGACAGGTGTGAGAGAATATCTCGTTGTGCTTTTGATTTACATTTCCCTGATAATTAGTTATGTTGAGTACTTTTTCATGTATTTCTTGGCCATTTTTATATCTTCTTTGGAGAAATGTCTGTTCAGTTCCTTTGCCCATTTTTAAATCAGGTTGTTTGGGGTTTTTTTGCAATTGTATTGTGAGGGTTCCATGACCTCTTACCAGATATATGGTTTGCAGATATTTTCTCATATTCTGTAGTTTGCTCTTTCACTTCATTGTTTCCTTTACAGTGCTAAAGCTTTTGGTCTGATGTAATCTCATTTGTCTATTTTTACTTTTGTTGCCTGTGCTTTTGGTATCATATCTAAGAAATGATTGCAAAAGGTTAATGTCTGGAAGCTTTTTTCCCATATTTTCTTCCAGGAGTTTTATTGTTTCAGGTCTAATATTTAAGCCTTAAATCTATTTTGAATTGATTTCTGTGTAAGGTATAAGATAGGGGTCCAGTTTCAATTCTTTCTATGTGGTGATTTTCCCAACACTGTTTACTTAAGGGGCTTTCTATTTCCCATATATTCTTGGTCTCCTTGGCACCTCAGTTGACTGTAAGTGGATTTATTTGTAGGCTCTCTGTTCAGTTCCATTGACCTGTATGAGTGTCACTTGTGCCATATTGTTTTGATTACCATAGCGTTGTTTGGATTGGCCAAGATGTTACAGAAAAACCCTAATGAACTTTTTGGTGAACCCAGTATATTTTTGAAAAACTCAGCAGTGGCCATAGGACTGGAAAAGGTCAGTTTTCATTCCAATCCCAAAGAAAGGCAATGCCAAAGAATGCTCAAACTACTGCACAATTGCACTCATCTTACACACTAGCAAAGTAATGCTCAAAATCCTCCAAGCCAGGCTTTAACAGTACGTGAACCGTGAACTTCCAGATGTTCAAGCTAGTTTTAGAAAAGGCAGAGGAACCAGAGATCAAATTGCCAACATCCGTTGGATCATTGAGAAAGCAAGAGAGTTCCAGAAAAACATATATTTCTTCTTTATTGACTATGCCAAAGTCTTTGACTGTGTGGATCACAATAAACCAGACCACCTGACCTGCCTCCTGAGAAATCTGTATGCAGGTCAAGAAGCAACAGTTACAACTGGACATGAAACACAGACTGGTTCCAAATAGAGAAAGGAATACGTCAAGGCTGTATATTGTCACCGTGCTTATTTAACTTATATGCAGAGTACATCATTAGAAATGCTGAGCTGGATGAAGCATAAGCTGGAATCAAGATTGCTGGGAGAAATATCAATAACCTCAGATATGCAGATGACACCATTCTTATGACAGAAAGTGAAGAGGAACTAAAGAGCCTCTTGATGAAAGTGAGAGAGGAGAGTGAAAAAGTTGTCTTAAAACTCAACATTCAGAAAACTAAGATCATGGCATCTGGTCCCATTACTTCATGGCAAAATGATGGGGAAATAGTGACAGACTTTATGTTCTTGGGCTCCAAAATCACTGCAGGTGGTGACTGTAGCCATGAAATTAAAAGACGCTTGCTCCTTGGAAGAAAAATTATGACCAACCTAGACAGCATATTAAAAAGCAGAGACATTACTTTGCCAACAAAGGTCCATCTAGTCAAGGCTATGGTTTTTCCAGTGGTAATGTATGGATGTGAGAGTTGGGCTATAAAGAAAGCTGAGTGCCAAAGAATTAATGCTTTTGAACTGTGGTGATAGAGAAGACTCTTGAGAGTCCCTTGGACTGCAAGGAGATCCAACCAGTCCATCCTAAAGGAAATCAGTCCTGAATATTCATTAGAAGGACTGATGCTGAAGCTGAAACTCCAATACTTTGGCCACCTGATGCAAAGAACAGACTCATTTGAAAAGACCCTGATGCTGGGAAAGATTGAGGGTGGGAGGAGAAGGGGACGATAGAAGATGAGATAGTTGAATGCCATCACCCACTCAATGGACATGAGTTTGAGTAAACTCCAGGAGTTGGTGATGGACAGGGAGGAGTGGAGAGCTACAGTCCATGGGGTCGCAAAAAGTTGGACACAACTGAGCAACTGAACTGAACTGAATAGTCTTTTTAATGATTTTAAGTAACAGTGGCACATGTGAAAATATTTAAAACTACATGGTATTTCTATTTTGGGGGTTAAACCCAAGTATTAATTGGGTATAGAATAAGTCCTCTGTTAATATATTCACGTAGTTTTTAGTTAGATAAAATGTATATGATATTTGTGAGATTATGTACCAGAATATTTTTAAACTTCTCCATTATGCAGGGCATTTACTTGGATCTTGGAAGTGCATGTACCTTTTGAAAGTATAAATTATATCAAACAAAATTTATTTGCTTAAGCTCTTGTCAAGTATACTGATGGTATTAATAGGCACATAATCACTGTGGGGAAAAAAAAGGTGTAGGAGATAACTCCATTGCTGTAGAGACCATAATCCCTTTCTTTGGATAATACAGAATACAGTATTATTCTTTGGATAATATTTAAATTAAAACAGTTAAATACTAATAAACTTTGTAACCTATGAAAGGCCAAAGTAGCTAGTGCTCCTGCCTCTGCTCTTTTTGAATCTTCCTTATTTAATCTTCCAAAGGCAATTGACATACATCCAAAAGAAATGCCACAGTGAACCCGACGGACCTGGGGTAGCAGCGTTAACTACTGAGGAGCGAACTCGATGGGCTAAGGTTATAATTTACATTTTTCTTTTCTTTAGAGGTACAATTGACTTACAATTGACTTACAACATTATATTCAGGTATACACATAAGGATTCAGTATTTGTTTCTATTGAGAAATATCACAGTAAATCTAGTTAATGTCCGTCGCCATACAGAAAATTTAAAAATATTTTTCTTGTGATGAGAACTTTAAGATCTACTCTCTAGCAACTTTCAAATATGCAGTACAATATTATTAACTATAATTTAGACTTGGGGAGAGTATATACTTTTATTTTGTTTACATTTAAACTTCAAACACTCAGCTCAAGGACGTGCTGGCCCTTGGAAATAAAGACAAATGGACAGACGGCTTTAAGCTTTAAGCAGTTTTTAAATACATTGTACAATATTGAACAAGCAGAAAATCTAGGGGTGGCATAACTTTATGTGTGGTTAGTCACTCAGTCATTGACTTTTTGTGACCCCGTGAACTGTAGCCCACCAGGCTCCTCTGTTTATGGGATTCTCCAGGCAAGAATACTTGAGTGGGTAGCCATTTCCTTCTCCAGGGGACCTTCCCAACTGAGGAATCGAACCTGGGTCTCCTGACTTGCAGGCATTTTCTTTACTGTCTGAGCACCCAGGAAAGCAGGCATAATTTTATACCTTTATACATTTAGTAGCACAAATGTAGGGACTAGGCATGCTTTTGAAGAAGAAAACCTGTTCAGGACTCATCACAGAGGTCGTTGAATTTACACTTTTCTTGATGAACCTTTTCTCTAACTTTTCAAAAACCTGTTGAGCTTTTCTGACTATTTTATATTTAACTTGTAACATTTCATTTTTTCTTCTTGCCCTTTAGGCACGAGAATATTTGATTAGTCTTAATCCAGAGAACCTGACTATATTAGAAAAAATTCAGAGCAGTTTACTGGTATTTTGTTTAGATGATGACAGTCCACATGTTACACCAGAAGATTATTCTCAGGTATTCAACTATCTTGTTCTGTTATTTCTTTTTTTTTTAAAGAATTTATTTATTTTTGGCCGTGCTGGGTCTTTGTTGCTTTGCACAGGCTTTCTTTCCAGTTGTGGCAGGCGGGATGTACTCTGGTTGCTGTGTGTGGGCTTCTCATTGCACTGGCTTCTCTTGTTGTGGAGCACAGGCTCTAGGTGCACGAGCTTCAGTAGCTACCACTTAAGGGCCAGACCTCTGTCCCCTGTGTTGGCAGATGGATTCTTAACTATGAGACCACCAGGAAAGTCCCTTGTTTTATTTCTTCCCACAGAGTTTTCTGGAGAACTCTTGTGTAAATTGAACATGAGAAGAATTTTTTTTTTTTTTAAAGAATCACTTTATTAAGTATAATTGACATGCAAAAAACTGTATATATTTAATGTATACAACTTAGTTTGAAGTATACACCTGTAAAACCACCTTGAAACATAATCGTGAAAACAATTGTTTCCTAGATTTTGGAAACATCTTTTATCTTAGAATGGGGTAGCTAAGAAAAGAAAGCACAAATACTAAGTCATACAATATAAATATTTGTGCAAGCTTTTAAAACCTTTTCTTAGCTACACATACACACATATCATAAGATTATACATAAATAAATAATGCTTTGTAAATCCTTGCCACATTGTTCAGCTCTGTTTAGAAAGAAAGAAAGTGAAGTCGCTCAGTTATGTCCGACTCTTTGCAACCCCATGGACTGTAGCCTCTGTCCATGGGGTTTTCTGGGCAAGAGCACTGGAATGGGTTGCCATTTCCTTCTCCAGAGGATCTTCCTGACTCAGGGATTGAACCTGGGTCTCCCACATTGTAGGTAGATGCTTTACCATCTGAGCGGCAAGGCTGTTTAGACAGATCTTATATGTTGTTTAAAGAAGTGTGAGTATTATTTGCTTGTCACATGCTTGTCACATGGCAGTGGTTCCCAACCTTTCCATTGATTATATATACAGAAAATTTGCATAAGGCATGGGGGAAAATGAGCTTTTCAAACCCAAGGTGACATGAAAATCTACCTATAGCCCACAGCAGTGGGCCTTGATACCTTAGCTGGTGAGGTCTGTCCTAAGAATCACAGAACTCTTGTGACTTATTTTATCATTTGGTTTTGTAGAACACACTGACGTTAGTGAGTTTAAGGATAATTGGGGTTTTATTTTTTTTTTCTGGGACATTACCATTTCCTGGGAAAAAAATAAAAGAGAAGCATTCGTATTTGTAGGAATCTCAGAATCTTTGCATCCATCAGTATTAAATGAGAGAAATAAATAATATTGGATTGAAAAATCTTGTAGCTTGGAAACAGTTTTTCCCTCGTTAGCTGCTTTTTTAAAAGTAGAATCAACAAGCTTGAAGAATATATTTTAATTAAATGTTGCTCAGTTGCTGCAATCTACAGTTAGACGTATTTAGATTGCTGCTCATTAAATACACACACATACGCTCACACACACAAGTATGTACATAATAGAAGTTTCACAAAACAGTAATTACTTTGACTATCTGTGATATACTCTGATATTTATGTTCTATTGTTATTCTTTTTGTAAAGATGTTTACAGTGATTTCCTGACTCACTACGGCCAAAACCTACCATTTGAGAAACTGGCTTAGTGGGATATGAATTCTTGAAATGTTTTCCTTGTAACTAGATTTTCATGACTAACCTTATCCATGCTTCTTATTCTATTAAAGTTGCAAACACCTTGTCCTTTCACTTTGATATTCTCTAAACATTCATGAATATTGTCCCATCCTCTTTTCTGGTAGAATTTCTTAGATTTTGAGTATTTAAATAGTCAGGACCTAAATTATTATTTCTTGAGAATAGCTATTATTTTATTAAATTTGGTTTACCTGAAGAGAGGAAAAGTGAGATCATGTGTGTTTGTGTATATTTAAGATACAAATACTTAAAAACCAATATTAAGATTCTTTTAATTTGAAATAATAAATTTATTTTAGGTTTCTGCAAAGATTCTTAATGGAGACCCAACAGTACGCTGGGGTGACAAATCTTATAACTTGATTGCCTTTTCTAATGGAGTATTTGGCAGTAATTGTGATGTAAGTAAACTACTGAAGTTACTTTTCCCTTTTACTCTTTTCAGTTAAATGAGTGGCAGTAATCTACAATAGTTAGGCTGTCCTGTGGCAGGATAATAAATCATTTTTTAGCTTTATGGCATTAGAGTAAAAATTTTAGTTATGAATTCTCAGTGAAAACAGTATAGGACAAGTTATTTTTGTCTGTAGTTAGGCTAACAGTTTGATGTGTGCCTGTAAAATGGAATTTGCATGTATCTTTATGTAGTAGAAGCTCTTTTAAAATCTGCTACTTGTTGAAAATTACAACACATTTAAAAAGATATAGCATTATGTATATGTTCTGTGCACAGAGAAATGTATGTAGCTATATTTGTACATTTACCTAGTAATTTTGTAACCTTGTTAAAAAAATGACACAGGATCTTTGGAACATTATTTACTTCTGGATATTAAAATATCTGGTACTGGATAGCATTTTTTTTTTTACATTCTTTATAAAATATATATATACACACACACAACTTGTTTTCTCTTTTGTTCTCCTATGGTTGTCTTTATCATCTCTACCCTGCCATTTTCTGATGGACATTCAGGAAGTCTATGAACCAAGAAAATGAAGAAATCAACCTAAGTCAGGATTGCAATCTATATTTATAATCTTGTTATGTAACTTTTCATAAAGTATGTGACTTGGTATAAAGTAGTATGAGATAGATTTTTTTGTTTGTTTGTGTTTGGGGGCTTTCCTCCCAAAGATTTAGTGACTGTAAAATACTAAAAAGACCTGTAATGTTGATCTGGGTTCAGTAGTTGTATTAATCAGTAATTTTTTTCAGTTTTAGGTGATAGAAACCTAAATCAAACTGTTATTACCTTACAGAGGTATTTATGGCATGGGATACAGCTAAATTTGGGTTAGGCTGACTTCCAGTGTCCAAATGCTTTCATTAGAAAATTCTACATTTTTTGGCATCACTTTCCTAGCCTCAGCTTTATTTTTATGTAGAAGGTACCACGTGATGGTTTTACCTACAGTCTCATGTTTTCACAGCTCTCCTAGTAGGTTATTGTTCTCCATGGAAATAGCCAGCTTTTTTTTTTTTTTTTAACCCCTCTGGTTCCAGCAAAAGACCTGAGAATAATGCTCGTTGGTTGTATCAGCCTGTGTGAATCTTGTGCATGTTCCAGGGAGTCCACCTGGCCTGGGTCACATGCCAAACCTTGGGACCCACTAGTAGAATCACTCACTCATTCAAACCACCACAGAGATGTGCGCTGGTTGCCTAAAGAAAAATAAAGTAGTTGTTACTGCCAAAGAAGGTGGAGTGGTTGATATGCAGGTAACAGAATGTCTGTTAACAATTGTCTTTCTTCTTCCTTAAGAGTCCCCTGTTGACAAAAGATTTCTTGTTAATTGCCTCAGCTTTTTTCTCTTTGGCTCCTTGTTTGATTCTTCTTAACCACCTCAGTCTGGTTGATAGCCTCACTGTTCCCTGGAAACTGTGCTTTGTAAAGTAGTTAACAACCTTCTGGCTTCTTCCTTCCATCTCTCCTTGACTTGTCGGATGCAGAGGATGTCCCTCTTTTTCATGCTCATCTCACATTGCCTTCATCCTCCTAACAGTCTCTTCCTGTCTCCACATTCTAAAACTGAGCTTAATATTATTCATAACCATTTTTCCCCTCTGCCTGCTCTCTCTTCTGGTTTGTTTGCATTTATATTTTTCTAGTGTTTACTTGGTACTTTCATTTTAAGAGTTTTGTTTCACTGTGTGTTAAATTGTCCAAATCGAGTGTTACATTGTTATGTAAGGGTCAAGTTACTCCCATCATCAAGAGTTTATCTTCTTGCTTTCCTCCCTCACTCCCAGCCCCCTAAAATTACCACCTTGTACTACTTTGATTTTTACTGATGGCAGCAATATCCTGCGGTTTGCTCAAATTCAGGAGAAGGTAATTTTAATCATATTTTCTATTTTGGGATGAAAATATTGGTCTTATAATGAGCACGTGTCTTTGTACAACTGAGATGCTTTCTTTCAGTAAAGTGTGTGGACACATTTTATGTGTATGCATTATCCCCCATATATTTATAAAATTGATCTGATGGTCTTCACTAGATAATAGGCTTTCAAAATTCCATGTAGGTTACTCTTGCAACCCAAGATGATTACTGAAAATACTATTTAACCTAATATAAAACATTATTACTAAAGCATATATACTGTAAAGTTAACTTGCTCTTAATCTAGAGTCATGTTGCTGCTCTCTTATGTTGGTACTAGAATATGTGGTTTGGACTACATAATCACATTTCCCTCTCTGGATTTAAAATCCTGGCTTCAACTGTTTTGTCTTCTCTTTGTTAGAGGGTTTTGTGGAGATCGTGTTTGTTGTTGTTCAGTTGCTCAGTCATGTCCAACTCTTTGCAACCCCATGGACTATAGCATGCAAGGCTTCCCTGTCCTTCACTCTCTCCCAGAGTTTGCTCAAACTCATGTCCATTGAATCAGTGATGCCATCCAACCATATCATCCTCTGTCACCCCCTTCTCCTCCTGCCCTCAGTCTTTCCCAGCATCAGGGTATTTTCCAGTGAGTCAGCTCTTTGCATCAGGTAGCCAAAGTATTGGCACTTCAATATTGCTCTTCTTACTGGCTGCATTTTAACACTATTGTCTCAGTGAAATAATATATGCAATGTCTGTGAAAATTCGTTGTAAAGCTACAGAATACTGTGCAGTTGTGAGATGCAGTTAGAAAAGGGTTTGTCCATGACCGGTGAGTCTTGTTACCTGTGCTGTCACTGGCAGCTCCATCTGCTTTTTCACAGTGCTCTCACCATTCCTTAACATTTTACCATTGTATAGGTATATGTGTATACCTCTTTTTTTTATTTTATTTTATTTTTGAACTTTGCATAATTGTATTAGTTTTGCCAAATATCAAAGTTAATCCGCCACAGGTATACATGTGTTCCCCATCCTGAACCCTATGTGTTCACCCTGAACCTCTTTTAACTTCCAGTACAAATAGCATTGTTTTCTCTTTATGATTCATATTTACTTTACATCCCTTCCCATTACTTCAAGAGCCCTGATTAGGTGCTTCTGACTTTAAATATTTGTTCTTTCTCAGAAAATAAAATACATCAATTACTTACTATACTGTAGAATATCCCTATCGTTATCATTATGAGTTGAGGCATATGAGAATTCTGCTCTTGTGTGTTAAGAGTGGGGCAAAAATGAAAATAAAATACTGGGTCAAGTCTTAACTTACATAAAGTATTCAAAATCTTGTATGGTTTCATTTTAGCATGCTCCTTTTGATGCAATGGTTCTGGTAAAAGTCTGCTATTATGTTGATGAGAACATTCTTGAGAATGAAGGAAGATGGAAGGTATGTTAGAAAAAATGATTTCCTCCCTTTTCGCCTCATATTTTTATAGATACAGTATTTTTAAGTTTTCCGTATTTTCAGGGCTCAGAAAAAGTACGGGATATACCGGTTCCAGAGGAGCTTGTTTTCACTGTGGATGAAAAAGTATTAAATGACATCAACCAAGCTAAGGCCCAGTATTTCAAGCAGGTAGATTTTTCACTTTTCTCTTTGATAGTTAATACTTTATCTTTTAACTACTGTGTATGAATATTTGGCTATCATCCACATATGATGGCATAAAACATTCAGAAGTTATAGCTTTTAATACCTTTATTTCTGTTTTATTCATTTAATGCTAATGATAATTTGGTTATCTTTGGGGGTATTCTCCTTGGGTATATGTTCACTCTTCCCATTTAATTCTGTTTGTTAGGTGTCCGATCTCCAGCTTGTGGTATATGCCTTTACGTCTTTTGGCAAAAAGCTAACCAAGGAGAAGCAGCTTCACCCTGATACATTTATTCAGCTGGCACTTCAGTTGGCCTATTACAGACTTCATGGACGGTGAGGACCAATCCTTCTCCATTTTCAGAGTCTAGAGGCCGAAGGGGATATCTCTACTCTAGCTGTTCTACTGTAACTCCCCAGTGTTTCCTCTGAGGTTTTTTCCCCACTTGGCACTGTGCCTTAATTTGTACTTTCATCAGCAGTGTTGTTAGGTTTCCGTCTGTGACGCTTTGACAGTCTTTCCTTGTTTTTCATTACCTTGATACTTTTGAAGTACCTGTTCTCATCTTACAGAGGTTTGCCATGCTTTGAAATTCAGATCACTTGGTTTTCTTGAAGCCTGTTTTCAAATGGGTTCATGAAAAGATACAGTTTTATGGAATCTAGTCTTTACTCATTTTTAGGATAAGAGAGATGGTATTTTGTGACTTTCTACATCCTAAGCAGAAGTGGAAGTGTCTTGATCTTTTTAAAATTTTATCTGAGAATATGTACTTTATGTTTTTAAAATTTATTTATCTTTGGTTGAGCTGGGTGTTCATTGTTGTGCATGGGCTCTCTTTAGCTGCACAGAGCGGCAGCTACTCTTCGTTGCTGTCCATGGACTTTTTTTTTTATTTTTTAACTTTACAATATTGTATTGGTTTTGCCATATATCAACATGAATCCGCCACAGGTATACATGTGTTCCCCATCGTGAACCCTCCTGCCTCCTCCCTCCCCATACCATCCCTCTGGGTCGTCCCAGTGCACCAGCCCCAAGCATCCAGTATCGTGCATCGAGCCTGGACTGGCGACTCATTTCGTATATGATATTATACATGTTTCAATGCCATTCTCCCAAATCATCCCACCCTCTCCCTCTCCCACAGTGTCCAAAAAACTGTTCTATACATCAGTGTCTCTTTTGCTGCCTCGTATACAGGGTTATTGTTACCATCTTTCTAAATTCCATATATATGTGTTAGTATACTATTTGTATTGGTGTTTTTCTTTCTGGCTCACTTCACTCTGTATAATAGGCTCCAGTTTCATCCACCTCATTAGAACTGATTCAAATGTATTCTTTTTAATGGCTGAGTAATACTCCATTGTGTATATGTACCACAGCTTTCTTATCCATTCATCTGCTGATGGACATCTAGGTTGCTTCCATGTCCTGGCTATTATAAACAGTGCTGCAATGAACATTGGGGTACACGTGTCTCTTTCCCTTCTGGTTTCCTCGGTGTGTATGCCCAGCAGTGGGATTGCTGGGTCATAAGGCAGTTCTATTTCCAGTTTTTTAAGGAATCCCCACACTGTTCTCCATAGTGGCTGTACTAGTTTGCATTCCCACCAACAGTGTAAGAGGGTTCCCTTTTCTCCACACCCTCTCCAGCATTTATTGCTTGTAGACTTGGATTGCAGCCATTCTGACTGGCGTGAAATGGTACCTCATAGTGGTTTTGATTTGCATTTCTCTGATAATGAGTGATATTGAGCATCTTTTCATGTGTTTGTTAGCCATCTGTATGTCTTCTGTGGAGAAATGTCTATTTAGTTCTTTGGCCCATGTTTTGATTGGGTCATTTATTTTTCTGGAATTGAGCTACAGGAGTTGCTTGTATATTTTTGAGATTAGTTGTTTGTCAGTTGCTTCATTTGCTATTATTTTCTCCCATTCTGAAGTTTGTCTTTTCACCTTGCTTATAGTTTCCTTTGATGTGCCGAAGCTTTTAAGTTTAATTAGGTCCCATTTGTTTATTTTTGCTTTCATTTCCAATATTCTGGGAGGTGGGTCATAGAGGATCCTGCTGTGATGTATGTCAGAGAGTGTTTTGCCTATGTTCTCCTCTAGGAGTTTTATAGTTTCTGGTCTTACGTTTAGATCTCTAATCCATTTTGAGTTTATTTTTGTGTATGGTGTTAGAAAGTGTTCTAGTTTCATTCTTTTACAAGTGGTTGACCAGTTTTCCCAGCACCACTTGTTAAAGAGATTGTCTTTAATCCATTGTATATTCTTGCCTCCTTTGTCAAAGATAAGGTGTCCATATGTGCGTGGATTTATCTCTGGGCTTTCTATTTTGTTCCATTGATCTATATTTCTGTCTTTGTGCCCATACCACACTGTCTTGATGAGTGTGGCTTTGTAGTAGAGCCTAAAGTCAGGCAGGTTGATTCCTCCAGTTCCATTCTTCTTTCTCAAGATCGCTTTGGCTATTTGAGGTTTTTTGTATTTCCATACAAATTGTGAAATTATTTGTTCTAGCTCTGTGAAGAATACCATTGGTAGCTTGATAGGAATTGCATTGAATCTATAAATTGCTTTGGGTAGTATACTCATTTTCACTATATTGATTCTTCCAATCCATGAACATGGTATATTCCTCCATCTATTAGTATCCTTTTTGATTTATTTCACCAGTGTTTTATAATTTTCTATATATAGGTCTTTAGTTTCTTTAGGTAGATATATTCCTAAGTATTTTCTTCTTTTCATTGCAACGGTGAATGGAATTGCTTCCTTAATTTCTCTTTCTATTTTCTCATTATTAGTATATAGGAATGCAAGGGATTTCTGTGTGTTGATTTTATATCCTGTAACTTTACTATATTCATTGATTAGTTCTAGTAATTTTCTGGTGGAGTCTTTAGGGTTTTCTATGTAGAGGATCATTCATCTGCAAACAGTGAGAGTTTTACTTCTTCTTTTCCAATTTGGATTCCTTTTATTTCTTTTTCTGCTCTGATTGCTGTGGCCAAAACTTCCAAAACTATGTTGAATAGTAGTGGTGAGAGTGGGCACCCTTGTCTTGTTCCTGACTTTAGGGGAAATGCTGTCAGTTTTTCACCATTGAGGATAATGTTTGCTGTGGGTTTGTCATATATAGCTTTTATTATGTTGAGGTATTTTCCTTCTATTCCTGCTTTCTGGAGAGTTTTTTTAACATAAATGGAT
This sequence comes from Bos indicus x Bos taurus, assembly GCF_003369695.1. Taxonomy (NCBI): domain Eukaryota; kingdom Metazoa; phylum Chordata; class Mammalia; order Artiodactyla; family Bovidae; genus Bos; species Bos indicus x Bos taurus. The sequence continues at coordinate 86,605,593 of NC_040079.1, forward strand.
GTTGTATTTTGTCAAAGGCTTTCTCTGCATCTATTGAGATAATCATAGGGTTTTTATTTTTCAATTTGTTAATGTGGTGTATTACATTGATTGATTTGTGGATATTGAAGAATCTTTGCATCCCTGGGATAAACCCACTTGGTCATGGTGTATGATCTTTTTAATGTGTTGTTGGATTCTGATTGCTAGAATTTTGTTAAGGATTTTTGCATCTATGTTCATCAGTGATATTGGCCTGTAGTTTTCTTTTTTTGTGGCATCTTTGTCAGGTTTTGATATTAGGGTGATGGTGGCCTCGTAGAATGAGTTTGGAAGTTTACCTTCCTCTGAAATTTTTGGAAGAGTTTGAGTAGGATAGGTGTTAGCTCTTCTCTAAATTTTTGGTAGAATTCAGCTGTGAAGCCATCTGGACCTGGGCTTTTGTTTGCTGGAAGATTTCTGATTACAGTTTCAATTTGCCATGCTTGTGATGGGTCTGTTAAGATTTTCTGTTTCTTCCTGGTCCAGTTTTGGAAAGTTGTAATTTTCTAAGAATTTGTCCATTTCTTCCACGTTGTCCATTTTATTGGCATATAATTGCTGATAATAGTCTCTTATGATCCTTTGTATTTCTGTGTTGTCTGTTGTGATCTCTCCATTTTCATTTCTAATTTTATTGATTTGATTTTTCTCCCTTTGTTTCTTGATGAGTCTGGCTAATGGTTTGTCAATTTTATTTATCCTTTCAAAGAACCAGCTTTTGGCTTTGTTGACTTTTGCTATGGTCTCTTTTGTTCCTTTTGCATTTATTTCTGCCCTAATTTTTAAGATTTCTTTCCTTCTACTAACCCTGGGGTTCTTCATTTCTTTCTTTTCTAGTTGCTTTAGGTGTAGAGTTAGGTTATTTATTTGACTTTTTTCTTGTTTCTTGAGGTATGCCTGTATTGCTACGAACTTTCCCCTTAGGACTGCTTTTACAGTGTCCCATAGGTTTTGGGTTGTTGTGTTTTCATTTTCATTTGTTTCTATGGAAATTTTGATTTCTTTTTTGATTTCTTCTGTGATTTGTTGGTTATTCAGCAGCGTGTTGTTCAGCATCCATATGTTGGAATTTTTAATAATTTTTCTCCCATAATTGAGATCTAATCTTACTGCATTGTGGTCAGAAAAGATGCTTGGAATGATTTCAATTTTTTTGAATTTACCAAGGCTAGATTTATGGCCCAGGATGTGATCTGTCCTGGAGAAGGTTCCGTGTCTGCTTGAGAAAAAGGTGAAATTCATTGTTTTGGGGTGAAATGTCCTGTAGATATCAATTAGGTCTAACTGGTCTATTGTATCGTTTAACGTTTGTGTTTCCTTGTTAATTTTCTGTTTAGTTGATCTATCCATAGGTGTGAGTGGGGTATTAAAGTCTCCCACTATTATTGTGTTATTGTTAATTTCCCCTTTCATACTTGTTAGCATTTGTCTTACATATTGCAGTGCTATTATGTTGGGTGCATATATATTTATAAATTGTTATATCTTCTTCTTGGATTGATCCTTTGATCATTATGTAGTGACTTTCTTTGTCTCTTTTCACAGCCTTTGTTTTAAAGTCTATTTTATCTGATATGAGTATTGCTACTCCTGCTTTCTTTTGGTCCCTATTTGCATGGAAAATCTTTTTCCAGCCCTTCACTTTCAGTCTTTATGTGTCCCCTGTTTTGAGGTGGGTCTCTTGTAGACAACATATATAGGGGTCTTGTTTTTGTATCCATTCAGCCAGTCTTTGTCTTTTGGTTGGGGCATTCAACCCATTTACGTTTAAAGTAATTATTGATAAATATGATCCCGTTGCCATTTACTTTATTGTTTTGGGTTTGAGTTTATACACCCTTTTTGTGTTTCCTGTCTAGAGAATATCCTTTAGTATTTGTTGGAGAGCTAGTTTGGTGGTGCTGAATTCTCTCAGCTTTTGCTTGTCTGTAAAGCTTTTGATTTCTCCTTCATATATGAATGAGATCCTTGCTGGGTACAGTAATCTGGGCTGTAGGCTTTTTTCTTTCATCACTTTAAGTATGTCTTGCCATTCCCTCCTGGCTTGAAGAGTTTCTATTGAAAGATCAGCTGTTATCCTTATGGGAATTCCCTTGTGTGATATTTGTTGTTTTTTCCCTTGCTGCTTTTAATATTTGTTCTTTGTGTTTGATCTTTGTTAATTTGATTAATATGTGTCTTGGGGTGTTTCGCCTTGGGTGTATCCTGTTTGGGACTCTCTGGGTTTCTTGGACTTGGGTGATTATTTCCTTCCCCATTTTAGGGAAGTTTTCAACTATTATCTCAAGTATTTTCTCATGGTCTTTCTTTTTGTTGTCTTCTTCTGGGACTCCTATGATTCGAATGTTGTAGCATTTAATATTGTCCTGGAGGTCTCTGAGATTGTCCTCATTTAATTCGTTTTTCATTTTTCCTCTCTGATTCATTTATTTCTACCATTCTATCTTCTAATTCACTAATCCTATCTTCTGCCTCTGTTATTCTACCATTTGTTGCCTCCAAAGTGTTTTTGATCTCATTTATTGCATTATTTATTATATATTGACTCTTTTTTATTTCTTCTAGGTCCTTGTTAAACCTTTCTCGCATCTTCTCAATCCTTGTCTCCAGGCTATTTATCTGTGATTCCATTTTGATTTCAAGATTTTGGATCATTTTCACTATCATTATTCGGAATTCTTTATCAGGTAGATTCCCTATCTCTTCCTCTTTTGTTTGGTTTGGGGGGCATTTATCCTGTTCCTTTACCTGCTGGGTATTCCTCTGTCTCTTCATCTTGTTTATATTGCTGAGTTTGGGGTGTCCTTTCTGTATTCTGGCAGTTTGTGGAGTTCTCTTTATTGTGGCGTTTCCTCACTGTGGGTGGGTTTGTACAGGTGGCTTGTCAAGGTTTCTTGGTTAGGGAAGCTTGTGTCGGTGTTCTGGTGGGTGGAGCTGGATTTCTTCTCTCTGGAGTGCAATGAAGTGTCCAGTAATGAGTTATGAGATGTCTATGGTTTTGTAGTAACTTTGGGCAGCCTGTATCTTGAAGCTCAGGGCTGTGTTCCTGTGTTGCTGGAGAATTTGCATGGTATGTCTTGCTCTGGAACTTGTTGGCCCTTGGGTGGTGCTTGGTTTCAGTGTAGGTATGGAGGCGTTTGATGAGCTCCTGTCAATTAATGTTCCCTGGAGTCAGGAGTTCCCTGGAGTCAGGGTTTGGACTTAAGCCTCCTGCTTCCGGTTTTCAGTCTTATTTTTACAGTAGTCTCAAAACTTCTCCTTCTATGCAGCACCATTGATAAAACATCTAGGTTAAAGATGAAAAGTTTCTCCACAGTGAGGGACACCCAGAGAGGTTCACAGAATTACATGGAGAAGAGAAGAGGGAGGAGGGAGTTAGAGGTGACCCGAATGAGATGAGGTGGAATCAGTAGAGGAGAGAGCAGGCTAGCGTGTAATCACTTCCTTACGTGCACTCCACAACTGGACCGCTCAGAGATGTTCACGGAGTTATACAGAGAAGAGAAGAGGGAGGAAGGATACAGAGGTGGCCAGGAGGATAAAAGAGGGGAATGAAAAGGAGAGAGACAGATCCAGCCAGTAATCAGTTCCCTAAGTGTTCTCCACCATCTGGAACACACAGAAATTCACAAAGTTGGGTAGAGCAGAGAGGGGTTAGGGAGGAGACACAGGCGACCGGTGGAGAAAAAGGAGAGTCCAAAGGGGGAGAGAGCAGTCAAGCCAGTAATCTCGCTCCCAAGTAAAAATGGATACTGAAGATTGGGTTCTTAAAGGTACAAAATTGATAACAAATACCAAAAAGCAAAAATTAAAAATCTAGAGTAGAGTTTGGAATTTTGAAAATACAATGTTAAAGAAAAGAAGAAGAAGAAGAAAGAGAAAAAGAAAAAAAAAACAAAGTCACAAAAATTATAAAAAAAATATAGGTACAAAATTGATAACAAATACCAAAAAGAAAAAATTAAAAATCTAGAGTAGAGTTTGGAATTTCAAAAATACAATGTTAAAGAAGAAAAAAAAAAGAGGAAAAAAAAAGTCACAAAAATTATTAAAAAAATATATATGAAGTTTGCTTTTTAAAAAATAGGGTCTTTTTTTTTGCAAAGTAATAGTGGGTTATAAAAGTGAAAATTAAAGGAGTAATAGAGGACTTAAAATTTTTTAAAAATTAAAAAAAAAAAAATGGTCGTAAAAATAGTAAAAATATATCTAGGACTTTCTCTGGTGGTGTTGTGGGCAGTGTGAGTGGGGTCAGTTCATTTTCGGCTAGTTCCTTGGTCCGGCTTATATTTCTCAAGATCTATAGGGCCCTTCCTGTGTAGTTGGTACTAATGACAGGGTTTTAATCTATTGCACCTGTTGCTTCCCAGGGGGTTCCCTCTGTTTTAGCTTCTTGTGTTTGCTGGTCTCTTCAGTGTCTGATTTCCACCCTGACACAAAGGGGGCGGTGGTGGACACTTTTTTTTTTTTTTTCTTTAGGCTCACTTGTTCAGTCGCGCTGTGGGGAGGGAGGGACGCTGCAAAGAAATAACACTGGCATGTGCTCGCAGTGCCTCAGCCACACTGGGTTTGCCCTCGCTCACGGCGCGTGTGCCCTTCCTGCCCACACTGCTCAGGCTCTAGGTTGCTCCCCCGGGAACCGTCCAAGGGCAGCCCTGGGCTGCATGCACCTCCCAGGTCTAAGCCGCTCAGGTTCAGGCGCTCGGGTAGTCCTCAGAGGCACAGACTCAGTTGGGCCTGCGTTTTGTGCCCTTCCCAGGTCCGAGCAGCTCAGGTAATGAGGTGTTTGGTGAGCGCAGTCGCTGCGACTTATCGCCTCCGCCATCCCTGCCGCTTAGTTTTCTGGGTGTACAACCGGCGCACATTCTCAGGTGAATGTTGACCGTCCAGAACCCCAAGAAGTCTTAGTTAGCAAAGAAGCCTGCTTACAGTTTTGTAGATCATGTCTCTCTGGGGCTGCGATTGCCCCCTTCCAACTCTGGCTGCCTGTCACCAGAGGGGGATGGTCTGCAGCCGGCTATCTCTGTTCAGTCCTTTGTTCCGTGCGCGGGCCTGGCGGTGTCTTAGGTTAGGGCTGGCTTTTCCCGTGGTAGTTATCCCACCGTCTGGTTTGCTAGCCCAAGTTAGTTCGCTCAGATAGCGCTCAGGGCATTCAGGCCAGGTCCTTATTCTAAGTGATGCAGCTCGCGCCTCCCTGCCCAGCCCCCACTTGCTAGTGGCGGGTGCAGGCGTCTGCGCTGCTTCTGTGCTGGGGGAGTTACCGCTGGGCTCGTAATCTGTGGGTTTTAATTATTTATTTATTTTTCCTCCCTGTTATGTTGCCCTCTGTGCTTCCAAGGCTCTCCACAGACTCGGCAGTGAGTGTTTCCTGGTGTTTGGAAACTTCTCTCTTTTTAAGACTCCCTTCCCAGAATGGAGCTCCATCCCTCCCTCTTTTGTCTCTTTTTTTGTCTTTTATATTTTTTCCTATCTCCTTTCCAAGACAATGGGCTGCTTTTCTGGGTGCCTGATGTCCTCTGCCGGCATTCAGAAGTTGTTTTGTGCAATTTACTCAGCGTTTAAATGTTCTTTTGATGAATTTGTGGGGGAGAAAGTAGTCTCCCTTCCTACTCCTCCGTCATCTTCGCTCCTCCCCTTGTCCACGGACGTCTCATTGCACGGGCTTCTCTAGTTTTCAGTGTACATGTCTTTTTGTCTCCTTGGGTAAACTTAGTCCTAAGTGTTCTTTATGATGCTATTGTAAATTGTTTTCTTGATTTACTTTTCAGATTACTTATTGCTAGTGTATAGAAATGCAAGTGATGTTTGCATGTTGACTTCATACCGTGAAAAAACTGAATTCATTTATTAGCTCCAACAATTTTTTTGTAGATTCTTTAGCATTTTCCATGTGTAAGACCAGGTATCTGTGAATAGAGATAGCTTCAGTTTTTCCTTTCTGATTTGGATGCCTTTTATTTCTTTCTTTATAGCCAGAACAGCCAGTACTATGTTGAATAGAATTGGCAGAAGCAGGCATCCTTATCTTATTATTAATCTTAGCTGGGAAATTTTTGGTTTTCCACCACTGAGTATCATGTTAACTGTGGGTTTTTCATAAGTCTTTATCATATTGAGGAAATTCCTTTGTTCACTTTTTATTATGGGAGAGTACGAGATTTTATAAAAAGCTGTTGCTGTATCAATTGTGATTATCATGTAGGTCTTTTTCTTCATTCTGTTAATGTAGTGTATTACATTGATTTCCTATGTTGCACCATCCTTGCATTACTGGGATAAATCCTACTTGGTCATGGTGTACAGTGAGATCCCTACATACAAATGAGTTCTGTTCTGAGTGCTCATTTGTGAGTCCGGTTTGTTAGTAACACCAACAAAGTTAGCCTAGGTACCCAACTAACATAGTCAACTGTATAGTACTGTACTGTAGTAGGTTTATATATTTCACACAAATAATATATAAAAAACAAACACAAAAAATAAAACGTTTAATCTTACGGTACCTTGAAGAATACAGTAGTACAGTACAACAGCTGGCATATGGAGGCTGGCATTGAGTGAACAAGAAGAATTACTGACTGGAGGAGGCAGAGATGGGGAGATGGTGGAGCTGAAGGTTCATCAGCAATAGGAGATGGAGGGCAGTTTGAACGACCACTTGCAGAGGATGCATGCTCATGACAGTGTACACCAGACACGTGAACTAACTTACATGATTGATGTGAACACACGTTCACATCTTTGAAAGTTGGCACCTTGAAGGTTCATATGTAGGAGACTTACTGTATCATCCTTTTAATCTGCTGTTAAATTCAATTTTCTAGTAAATTGGAGAGGATTTTTGCATCTATTCCCTGATGGCTCAGCATGTAAACAGTCCACCTGCAATGCAGGAGACATAGGAGACATGGGTTTGATCCCTTGGTCAGGAAGATCCTCTGGAGGAGGAAATGGCAATCTACTCCAGTATTCTTGCCTAGAGAATCCCATAGACATAGGAGCCTGGCAGGCTGCAGTTCATGGGGTCACAAAGAGTCAGATGTGACTGAGTGATAATATTTGGATTTCGGACATAAGGAATATCAGTCTGTAGTGTCTATTCTTACAGTGTTTTTGCCTAATTTTGGTATCAGGGTAATGCTGGTCTCATTTTATGAGTAAGGAAATGATCCCTCCTCTCTAGTGTTTTTGGAAGGATTTGAGAAGGATTAGTGGTTGATTTTTTTTTAATTTAGAATTCATCAGTAAAGCCATCTGATCCAGAACTTAACTTTGTAGGGAGGTTTCTGATTGCTGATTCATCTCATTACTTGTTACACGTCCAGTCGTATTTCTATTTTCTCTTGAGTTAGATTTGGTCATTTGTGTATTCCTCAGAATTTGTCTGTGGCTCAGACGGTAAAGTGTCTGCCTGCAATGCGGGAGACCTGGGTTTAATTCCTGGGTTGGGAAGATCCCCTGGAGAAGGAAATGGCAATTCACTCCAGCACTCTTGCCTGAAAAATCCCATGGACAGAAGAGCCTGATAGGCTACAGTCCATGGGGTCACAAACAGTTGGACACGACTGAGCGACTTCACTTTACTTCATCCAGTTTATTGTAAATGGTTGTTCAAAATGTTCTCTTGTGGTGCTTTTTTTATTTCTGTAAAGTCAGTAGTGATGCCCTCTGTTTCATAGTTTATTGTAATAATTGATGTCTTCTCCCTTTTTTCTAGTCAGTACAGCTAAAAGCTTGTCAATTTGGTTTATCTTTACAAAGAATCAACTTTTGGTTTAGTTCACTTTCTTTGTTTTTCATATCTGTATTTTGTTTATCTCTACTGTGATCTTAATTTGTTTTTTTGCTGGCTTTGGGTCTAGTTGGCTCTTCTTTTTCCTAATTCCTTAATGTGTGCAGTTAATTTACTGATTTGAGATTTTCTTCTTTAATATAAATATTTAGAGCCATGAATTTCCCTCTGAACAGTGCTTTTGCTTCATTCTATAAATTTTGGTAAGTTCTGTTCTGCTTTTCATTTATCTCAGTGTGTTTTCTGATATACCTTGTGATTTCTTCCCAACCAGTTGGTTAAGAGTGTGTTGTTTTATTTCTACATATATGTGAATTTTTCAGTTTTTCTTCTGTTGCTTTTTAGCTTCATCCTATTGTCATTGAAGAAGATACTTGGTATGGTTCCAGTCTTTTTAAATTTATTGAGTTATTCTGTGCCCTAATATATGGCTATCCTGGTGAATGTTCCATGTGTACTTGAAAAGAATTTATATTCTACTATTAGTGGCTTATTCTCATTCTGTCTTTTGCACACGTGCATGCTAAATTGTTTCAGTTGTGTCTGACTCTTTGTGACCCTATGGACTGTAGCCCACCAGGCTTCTCTGTCCATAGGTTTCTCCAGGCAAGAATACTGGAGTGGGTTGCCATGCCCTTCTCCAGGGGATCTTCCCAGCCGAGGGACTGAACCTGTATCTCTGCATTGCAGGTGGATGCTTTACCTTTGAGCCACTGTCTTTTGGGTGTAGTTGTTGTTCAAGGCTTGAACAGTGTTGTTCAAGGCTTCTGTTTCCTTGTTGATCTTATGTCTACATGTTTTATCCATTATTGAAAGTTCGATATTGAAGTCTGTGACTGTTGTTGTAGAGCTGTCTAGTTTTATTTTCAATTCTGTTAGAGTTTGCTTCATGTATCTTCGAACTCTCTTGTTGGGTACATACATTTTTATAGTTGTTATGTCTTGATGAGTTATATCTTTCACCAGTACATAATGTCCTGTTTGTCTCATTCAGCTTTTCACTTAAAATACAGTTTGTCTGATAATAATACTGCCACTCCAAATAGAAAAAAAAATCTGTAGCCACTCCAGCTCTTTTGGGTACCATTTTTTTCATCCTTTTATTTTTAACCTAATGTGAAGTCAGGTGGGCCTTAGGAAGCATCACTACAAACAAAGCTAGTGGAGGCGATAGAATTCCAGTTGAGCTATTTCAAATTCTAAAAGATGATGCTGTGAAAGTGCTGCACTCAATATGTCAGCACATTTGGAAAACTCAGCAGTGGTCGCAGGACTGGAAAAGGTCAGTTTTCATTCCAATCCCTAAGAGAGGCAATGCCAAAGAATGCTCAAACTACTGCACAGTTGTACTCATCTCACATGCTAGTAAAGTAATGCTCAAAATTCTCCAAGCCAGTCTTTAGCAATATGTGAACCATGAACTTCCAGATGTTCAAGCTGGATTTAGAAAAGGCACAGGAACCAGAGATCAAATTGCCAACATCCGCTGAATCATGGAAAAAGCAAGAGAGTTCCAGAAAAACATCTCTTTCTGCTTTATTGACTATGCCAAAGCCTTTGACTGTGTGGATCACAATAAACTGTGGAAAATTCAAGAGATGGGAATACCAGACCACCTGACCTGCCTCTTGAGAAACCTATATGCAGGTCAGGAAGCAACAGTCAGAACTGGACATGGAACAACAGACTGGTTCCAAATAGGAAAAGGAGTATGTCAAGGCTGTATATTTTCACCCTGCTTATTTAACTTGTATGCAGAGTACATCATGAGAAACGCTGGGCTGGAGGAAGCGCAAGCTGGAATCAAGATTGCCGGGAGAAATATCAATAACCTCACATATGCAGATGACACCACCCTTCTGGCAGAAAGTGAAGAGGAACTAAAAAAAAGCCTCTTGATGAAAGTGAAAGTGGAGAGTGAAAAAGTTGGCTTAAAGCTCAACATTCAGAAAACGAAGATCACGGCATCTAGTCCCATCGCTTCATGGAAAATAGATGGGGAAACAGTGGAAACAGTGGCTGACTTTATTTTTCTGGGCTCCAAAATCACTACAGATGGTGCCTGCAGCCATGAAATTAAAAGACGCTTACTCCTTGGAAGGAAAGTTATGACCAACCTAGATAGCATATTAAAAAGCAGAGACATTACTTTGCCAACAAAGGTCCATCTAGTCAAGGCTATGGTTTTTCCAGTGGTCATGTATGGATGTGAGAGTTGGATGAGAGAGTCCCTTGGACTGCAAGGAGATCCAACCAGTTCATCCTAAAGGTGATCAGTCCTTGGTGTTCATTGGAGGGACTGATGTTGAAGCTGAAACTCCAATACTTTGGCCACCTGATGTGGAGAGCTGACTCATTTGAAAAGACCCTGATGCTGGGAGGGATTAGGGGCAGGAAGAGAAGGGGATGACGGAGGATGAGATGGTTGGATGGCATCACCGACACAATGGACATGGGTTTGGGTGAACTCTGGGGTTGGTGATGGACAGGGAGGCCTGGCATACTGTGGTTCATGGGGTCGCAAAGAGTCAGACACGACTGAGTGACTGAACTGTTTTCATATCTAAAGCAAATCTCTTGAGGATAGTATATAGACTGTGATTTTGTTCATTTTGCCAATCTCTACCTTTGCAGAGTTTAATATATTTATATTTAAGATAATTACTGATGAGGGAGAATTCTGCCCTTTTGCTATGTATTCTGTAGGTCTTATGTGTTTTTGTTCTTCAGTTCCTTCATTCCTGCATTTTTTGGTATTTAGTTGATTTTTTTTTTTTGTAGTGTACCATTTTGATTTCCCTGTCTTTCTTGTCTCTATTTTTTAAGCTGTTTTCTTTATGGCTACCTTGGAAACTACGTTTAACATCTTAAATTTATAACAACCTAATTTGAATAATACTGGCTTAGTTTCAGTAGTATACACTGTGCTTTTGTCCATCATGGTGCTGTCCTTTTTATTTTGTCACAGATTACATTTTTTTACATTGTGTGTTCATGGACATAAATTTTTATTACTATTTTATGTATTTGTCCTTAAAGTAAAAAAACTGTTAAGCATTGTTGCTCTGTCTCCCATGTTTCCTATAAACTGGTAGTTAGATTTGGAAACTTAAAAATAGTAATCAGTAAATTTTATTATTTTTTATAACAGTAAATCAAATAGTTCATCTTATTTGTTTCCTATCATATCCTGTTCAGTTGTTAGCCAACATCCGTTATAAAGTTTCCTCCCTGATATTTTTACCTAATGGTTTTAGTGGCCATTGATGATCATTACCATGATCTCTATTATTTCATTACAAGTTGCTGAGTAGTGATATTTTTTCATTCATTCTTACTGCCTTTATTTTTAATTTTTTTTTAAAGGTTTTTTATGTGAGCCATTTTTAAAGTCTTTGTTGAATTTGTTACAGTATTGCTTCTGTTTTGGTTTTTTGGCCAGGAGGTATGTGGTATCCTAGCTCCCCGACCAGGAATTGAACACACACCCCCTACACTGGAAGGCAAAGTCTTACCCACTGGGCCAGGAGGGAAGTCCCTAGATTGTTACTTACACTTTCTTATTCACATTTTGAAAAGATACTATTTCAGCTCAGGGAGATAGTCTTATAGAAACATTGAACAGAGGAGGCCCAATAACTATTTGAGGGAATTTCTTGGTGGTCCAGTGGTTAAGACTTGGTGATTTCACTGCCATGGACCCAGGTTTGATCCCTGATCAGGGAACTAAGATTCCACAAGCTGTGTGGCATGACCAAAAAATAAAAAAGTGTTTGACCCCTTCTGGGGTCTCACAGAGTCGGACACAACTGAAGCGACGTGGCGGCAGCAGCAGCAGTGCCCACTTTCAGACCTTTTACTCTAATTCCATTTTATTGCTTTGACTGAATTCCTATCACCAGGAAAGAGAGCTTTGTACTGAAAATTGTTATATCATTTATATCATTCTCCAACCCAGGAAAATAGTCATCATCCTTGGGCAGCAGTTCCCAACCTTACTGGCACCAGGGATTGGTTTTGTGGAAGACAGATTTTCCATGGGGAGGCAGGGGGAGAGTTTCAACATGATTTAAGCACATTACATTTATCGTGCACTTTATTTCCAATATTACATCAGCTCCACCTCAGGTCATCAGGCATTGGATCCCAGAGGTTTGAGGACCCCTACCCTAGGGAACTTATTAAATAATGCTTTTACTTAATTTTACAGTCATTTGAGCTCTGTATGAGGGAACTAAAGGCCAAGCACACTGTATTCTCTATTGCCATGTAACGAATTACCCAATATCTTAGTAGCTGGGAACAACAAACACTTCCTTGTCATCTCGCATTTTCTGTCTGTCAGGAAGCCAGGTGCAGCTTAGCTGGATGCCTCTGACCTCATTGCTATAGTCAGGGTGTCAGCCAGTGCCGTGTCCCCACCTGAAGGCACTCCTGCAAGAGGATCTGTGTCTAGACTCAAGTGGTTGTTAGTAAGGTGCCTTTCCTCCCAAGCTCTAGTTTAGAGGCCTCTCTACAGGGCAGCCCCCAGCATGGCAGCAGGCTTTCCTCAGAGTGAGGAAGTGAAAGCGCATGAGAGAGCTCACTTTGTAACCTGATTTCAGAAGTGACTTCAAACTGCTTTTGTCCTGTTCTTTTTGTTAGAAAGAAGACACCAAGGCCATCCTACACACAGCGTGAGGGGTTATACCAGGGCATTAGGAGCAGGAGGCAGGGACCACTGGACGCATCTTAGAGGCCACCTACCACAGACACCAAAGCATACAACCTGACGGCAGGCACGCCTTTGAAACATATGTTATACTAGGCCTGAGTAGTTTTTGCTCTTGGCTGTTGAAAATAGCCTCTTGTTATTGAAAATCTCAATTGCAGTGTATATCATAGAACTTAATCTCTGACCAAAGCCAGCTTTACTAGTTAAACTCTTTGTAGTAACATTATAGTGTTTTCTTTCTCATAATACATTCTCTTTCATTTTTCTTTTTTCTCATAGTCCTGGTTGCTGCTATGAAACAGCTATGACAAGATTATTTTATCATGGCCGTACAGAGACTGTGCGACCATGTACAGTAGAAGCAGTCAATTGGTGCCAATCCATGCAGAATCCTTCTACCAGTGTGAGTATTCAAAAAGAAAAAAAATTAAGATAAGTTGTCTGTTCTAAAGGAAACATGACCCTTGAATAACTAACTTCTTCAAATCCCTGAATCAGTAAAATATTTTCAAACATTTTTTCCTGGAAACTGTCAAACATTTCTTCATTTGCCAGTGAAGTATGCCCTTGGAGAGAATAAGAAACAGGGAAGACCCGATAAGCCCATTTGTGTCATCTTCGAGGCAAAATAATTTCCCACACCTTGAGTATTTCACTACTGTTGATCTGCCTTTAGATAATACTCATACAATGCAGACTGTTCCCAAACGCCTTTACAAGGAAACTTTTCTTGATGTGGTTGAACGTTTTTGAAATGAGATTTTTTTTTTAATATTAGAACCAATATAGCTTTATATGTTTTGTTTTGTTTTATACTTACTTTTAAGCATTTACCACAAAAGGGTGGTATGTTCCCACTGCTGTTTTGGTATTGCATTTGCTTCTTTAGTCTTGATAGACATAGTTATAGTTATATATTGTTGTGTAGTCACTGTTGTGTCCAACTCTTTGCGACGCCATGGATTGTACCCCACCAGGCTCCTCTGTCCCTGGGATTTCTCAGACAAGAATAATGGAGTGGGTGACCATTTCCTTCTCCAGGGGATATTCCTGACCCAGGGATCGAACCCCTGTCTCCTGCATTGCAGGCGGATTCTTTACCACTGAGCCACCAGGAAAGCACCTAGTTATATATGTGTTACCTTATTTTAATTTCATGGAGCTGCTTAATTATCTTTTTTGTACAACTATGCTTTCGTTTTGCAATCATAATTGCTTTTGTCTTTATACTTGTTAATATCACTTTAGTGCTACCCACAAGTTCCTATTTTCTTGTTCTGGAAAGGAAATAAGTTTCGGAGCATATAGGAAGGAAAAGGCAGTGGAAGAGGGTAAGGGTTGGGAGGAGGGATAGATTGGAAGTGGGGAATTGACATGAACACACTGATATATTTTAAATGGATAACCGACTAGGACCTACTGTAAAGCATAGAGAAGTCTGCTCAGTATTCTGAGCATAATAACCTAAATGAGAAAAGAATCTGCAAAAGGATGGATAAATGTATATGTAGAACTGAATCACTTGATGTGCACCTGCAACTAACACCACATTGTTAATCAACTGTACCCCAATATAAAACATATGTTTTTAAAAAAGGCAATAGAAGTGCAGAAAACGACACAAAAATTATGTGTCTTAAGGTCTTTCTTGAAATCTTTCTTTTTTCTCTTCTGAATTACCCAAATTCTAATTACTTTGAGCTCAGGTTTTTCCGTTTGGTTTCTGTACAGTTTGTTATTAAAGTATCTCTTGATTTTTAATACAGCTTCTTGAGCGGAAGCACATGATGTTAGAAGCTTTTGCAAAACATAATAAAATGATGAAAGATTGTTCAACTGGAAAAGGTACTTACACTGGAATTATTGTCACTCAAAAAAAAAAAAAATTCTCTTGTGCAGGAAACTCTTATCTAACTTCAAGTTTGGGGTTCTATTGCAGGATTTGACCGTCATCTCTTAGGCCTCTCACTCATAGCAAAGGAGGAAGGCCTCCCTGTTCCAGAACTCTTCACAGACCCCCTCTTCTCCAGGAGGTAACATAAAGTGGTGTCTTGTCACCTCAGCAGTTCTTCTTCCTGGATGTTAAAAGCTTTTCAGAAACAAGCCTCTGTAAGCCTAGTAAAATATCCTTTCTTTGTGCTGTGCAGTGGAGGAGGTGGAAACTTTGTTCTCTCAACCAGTCTGGTTGGTTATTTAAGAGTCCAGGGCGTGACGGTTCCCATGGTGCACAATGGCTATGGATTCTTCTATCATATCAGAGATGACAGGTAAGGCTGCTCTTTTTTATTCTTACTGTGCTCATTTTCGTTTTTTGAATGTCTTCCCTCCACTATGATTCTGATGTTATCATCTGTCACTTGCTCCATGGGCAGTTATTTTTTACCACTTAGGTGTTTGATGCATAATTAGTCTCTCTTTCCTGCTTTTGAGACTTTGTGAAATCAGTCCTTGAGGTGTTTTGTGCACAACACCATTTCAAGATTGACTCGGTGACCATGTCATCATCATCCTCCAAAATCAGTACACATATTACAGTACACTTGTTCTACCTCAGGTATTTGATGCTAAGTTCAGGTAAAAACTGATGGTCTATACATATGTGGTGGTTAGTACAGTCATAGACAATAGCAATGATACCAAGACAAGAGACAAGGTAAATTAACTTATATTCAGAAAAGGATGGTTTACCCTGTCAGATGCATTTCATTTTTATTGTATGGGGTTTGACTTAAATTTTTGAAAAGAGTGAGAAAGAAAATACTAAAACCTGGCAAGAGAAAGAGCGGTGGAGAACAAGATAATTAAGAATTGACAAAGACTTGGAAAGTCCCTGTTCATAGCATCTGGCTGTCTCTTTTGTAAGAGCTTGGGTCAGGGAATTAACATAACGAGGCTACATTTAGCACTGTGTGAATAAGAAGAGAGCAGGCTTAGAGGCATTTCAGGTGGAATGTGAAAAAATGGAAGTAATGGTTTGTCTGACATGTTTCACTTTCTGAAATACTGTTTCTCTACTTTTCCTTTTTTAAAGAATTTAGTCAGTATTATTTTTTTCAAAATTTTATTATCTGCCTCCATGTCAAGCGTGGTTTGTGTATACCCGAGGTGCTTGTGTTTGTTGACATCTAAGTCTTAGATGGCATATTCCCATAGTCATATTTGCAGTTTCTATACATTAATTTATAAATTAATGATAAAGTTTAAACATAGATCTTATTATCCTTTTTTGTAATAGTCAGAAGTCAAAAATCATCATCACATACAGAGAAACCTGAAGATTGTAACATATTTCCTGGCAAGTTGTGGATCTCACCTTGCATGCAGGGTTAAGAGTTCAGGCCATATATGCCTCAGGTCTTTGACTTTTTGAAAAAATACATTTTTCATGATCCTGGGACGGAACTTCCATTCACTCATTCAGGAAATATTTAGTGAGAACTTATAATGTGCCGAAGATTGTTTTGTGTGCTCAGGACACAAGACAGAGGAGATCCCCTCTCTTGTAGATTGTAGTTTTTACATGGGAAATAGGAACAAAAGGAAACAAATAAATAGGGTGACTGCAAATAATGATGAATATTATTGAGTCAGTGTGGTCATAGAAACAAGCTGGCAGGGAGACAGAGCACTGCTTTTGTAGTGTGTGGTCAGGGGACGTGTCTGAGGAGGGCTGATGAGGCTGAGATGTCGAGGGTGTGAAGGAGTTCATCAAATGAATTGCTAGGAGGACAGCCCTCCAGCATCTGTCCCCTGCTCGCTCTGCAGCAGGTCCTCCGTGCTCTTCTTGCTTTCGCTTTTCCTTCCCTGCAGAACATTCTCTGCGCAGCAGCCCTGATGGCCAAATGGAACCCAGGTCATACTCTCCTACTCAGAACCCTCCGAGGGCTTTTCCTTTCAGTCACACGAGATCCAGAGTCCTCCTGAGAGACCTCATGATCTTGCTCTCATCTGCCTCTCTGACCTTGTCTCCTGCAGTGCTTCTGATTGCCTCCACTCCAGCCACAAAGGCTACCTTGTACCTGCCAGGAAAGCACTATCCTCGAGGCCCTCACAGTTGTGATTTCCTCCTTTTAGTAGTCTCTTCCCTGCAGTATGTGCAAAGGTAACCCCCTTATTTCAAAGGCTCTCATCAGAGAGACCTTCCCTGACCATCTAAAATAGCAGTCCCCCTTCTCCACACACACTTGTTGTATTTTAACATTTATAACCACCCAGTCTGTGTGTGTGTGTGTGTGTGTGTGTGTGTGTGTATTATCTATCTTTACTTCCTAGAATATAAGCCTGCAAGAACATGATTTTTAATTTTTTTGAATCTCCAGCTCAACACATTGTGCTCATTCCTATTTCCCAGTGACTTTGTTGTTTAATAGAAGCACACAAATCTGAGGATAGGGAAGAGCTTGGAATATTAAGGGGCAGTATGGCTATACATTAACAATTGAGTGGGAAGTTAGTAGAAAAAGAGATAGAAGAGGGGGAGACCAGAGCTAAAACTGGTAGGAAGGGCAGTGTTCTCAACCCTAGTGCATCTGAGAATTACCTGAAGAGCTTTAGAAGCAGTATTCCTGAAGGTACTGATTTGGTTGGGGTGCTCCATTGATGTAGGGCCTTGTAACATGGTAAAGAGTTTGGATTTCCTCCAAAAAGTAACGGGAAGCATTTTACCAATTTTAAGTATTAAAGTTAAACTTGTTGTATTTACATTTGAGAAGGACCCTTGGCTGTTGTATGCAGAATAAATTAGGTAGATAGTAATATGAACAAGAATGAGATGAAAGAAATCAGGAAGCATGGATGGTATGTATGTTGAACA
Source organism: Bos indicus x Bos taurus (assembly GCF_003369695.1). Taxonomy (NCBI): domain Eukaryota; kingdom Metazoa; phylum Chordata; class Mammalia; order Artiodactyla; family Bovidae; genus Bos; species Bos indicus x Bos taurus. The sequence goes on from NC_040079.1 coordinate 86,622,933, forward strand.
AGGCAGTTGATACTGAAGGTGGAGAGCATGGAGAGGTTTGAGAGATGTTTTGGAGGTAGAACCAGTAAGACTTACTGATGGATTACTGATTCCAATGGTGGCATTTACTGGGATGGAGAAAATTAGAGGGGAAATGGGCATGTTAGTGTAGAAGTAATAATTTCGTTTTGTACATGATCACTTCAAAATTTCTGCTAATACAGGAATTATAATTTGTATTTATATACAAGATAATATGCCAGTAGGCAGTTGGATATATGAGTTTGGAGCTCAGAAAACAAGTCAGAGCTCAAGGTGTACTCAATTTCTGAGTCATTACTGTGTATATACCCCAAATACATGGAAATTCTCTGAAAGGAATTTTTCATTCATTGTTAAGCTTGAAAATGTACGACCTAGAGAAAGTTAGTTTATTTTTGAAATAGCATTTTATTTTATGTGTACTTCATGCTCATTGTTAAAAATATTTTGTAAAATATGGAAAAATATAAGAACAAATTTAACGTTTCTGTTATAAGACATGACATATCTTTCTAATGTATAATGTGCATTGATTATAGCGTATACTTTTTTATAAATGTAGATCATATTATAATTATTTTTTTGTGAATTGCATTCTCAATATTATTTCAGCCATTTCTCAGTGCCATTAAATATGCTTTGAGGTATTTTTGGTTGAGTAATATTTAGTCTTGTTGTTTAGTCACTAAATTGTGTCTGACTCTCTGTGACCCAATGGACTGCAGCACGCCAGGTTTCCCTGTCCTTCACTATCTCCCAGAGTTTGCTCAAATTCATGTCCTTGAGTCAGTGATGCCATGCAACCATCTCATCCTCTGCCGCCCTCTTCTTTTGCCCTCAATCTTTCCCAGCATCAGTGTCTTTTCCAGTGATTTGGCTTTCCGCATCAGGTGTCCAAAGTATTGGAACTTCAGTATCAATCCTTCCAATGAATACTCAGGGTTGATTTCCTTCAGGATTGACTGGTTTGATTTCCTTGCAGTCCATGGGACTCTCAAGAGTCTTTTCCAGCACAGTTGGAAAGCATCAACCTTCTTTATGGTCCAATTCTCACATCTGTACATGACTACAGGAAAACCCACAGATTTGGCTATACAGACCTTTGTCAGAAAAGTGATGTCTCTGCTTTTGAATATACTGTCTAGGTTTGCCATAGCTTTCCTTCCAAGGAGCAAGCAAGTATCTTTTACTTTCATGGCTCCAGTCACTGTCTGCAGTGATTTTGGAGCCCAGGAAAAGAAAATCTGTCACTGTTTCTACTTTTTCCCCTTCTGCTTGCCGTGAAGTGATGGGACTGGATGCTATGATCTTAGTTTTTTGAATATTGAGTTTTAAGCCAGCTTTATCACTGTCCTCTTTCACCTTCATCAAGAGGCTCTTTAGTTTTTGGCCATTAGAGTGATGTCATCTGCGTATCTGAGGTTTAGTCTTATGGATTTCCATAATTAAACCACTTCCCTACTATCTTCAGTTTTTCTCATTACAAATAATAATATGATAATTAGTGTTCCTTATTTTATCACATCATTGCCAACTTTAAGCATTATAAAGCAGTCTATACAAATTTTTATAGGAAAATATAACTTAACCTGAATTCATATGAAGCAGAACATTTTCTCTTTGTTTATTGGCATCTGTGTATATTCTTTGGTGAATTGTGCATGTAGGAATGATTATTCTTTCTATAGTTTAAAAATATAACTGAATTTTTAAAAAAATTTAACACATAAATAGAAATTGTTACTCTTTGTGAAGAAATACTTAGCTTTTGCTAAATATTTGAGAGGTGTATGTACAGTATAGCTAGAAAAGGCCTACTGATCATGAATCACCAGTGAAAGCAAGGCAGGACTTTCTGTAGGTTCCTGTATATCTTTCAGCAAATGTAATCCACTCAAACATTGGTTTCATTATTATATACTGGGCCAGAACATGTTTTTATGTCATTCTGCTTAATCTAAAGTACATGTCAAAGATAACTACTTTCCTGTCTTAATTTTCAGTGATGTGAAAATCGCATGGTCATCCACAGACTTATATTATACAATATTTTGATTTTAACTTGAGCATAATGCATGTTTTGGTGTAGAAAATTTGTGTGTCTGTAAAGGGGAAAGCTAGTTACAAGAAAATTAATTAGTAACCACGTTTCTGCTCTGAGCCCTCGAAGAGCCAGGCTTTCTTCCTATTTAATTCAGCTTCCTGGGGCCACCTTTATCAGCTACTGCATAGGGGATTTCTTCACCAGGAGCTTCTAGAAGAACATAGTGTGGAGGGCATATCTTGGCTTCGAGAGAGTTTCTCTGGCTTTTCTAGAAACAGCCTTTCTCTCCTCTTACCCTTCTTTTTCTATTTTATTATTTTTGTTTACTCTCTTCAAATATTCTTTAAAAATAGTTCAAGTTTTATTGCAGACAGTGGCATGAATTCATTTAACTCATCCCATTTGTGGCATGTTAGAAAGGTCTTTATAGGAAAAGGTGAGTTTATTTAGCACACTAAGACCTAACTCCAGAGCACCCTTGAGCTCTGCCTAGTTTCTTGTCCCCTTTTGTCCTTACTTAGGCTCTAGTTAGAAGGTAAATTAGGAGTTGTGCTATATGGAAGAATGTGGCTTTACTTTCTATTGTGTCAGGCTACATTTACCCACAGTGAGCAAGCAATCCTGTTTCATACACGAATAGCCAGGTGGAACAAAGGTCATGGCTTTCTTCACTGTCACCACTTGGAGCCTTTTCCTGTTGACATTGTGTTGTATTTAATCATTTATTATTTGTACTTTGCAGGTTTGTTGTGTCCTGTTCAGCCTGGAAATCATGTCCAGAGACTGATGCAGAGAAGCTAGTTCAGCAGGTTTTTCATGCTTTCTGTGATATGATGCAACTGATGGAAATGCCTCATCTCTAGAGACTAACCATTTATTAAGCACTTACCAAAATATATAATTGGGTGCCAGGAGTGGGTGGTATTGTGAGACAGGAAGGGATGTTAACTGAAGGAAACTTGTTAAATGTAGAGATCAGTAGAATCATGCTCTCAAAATTTATCCTGACATAGAAAGTAGAAATATTTTTAAGCTTCCTCTGATGCAGCAATACAAATTACAATATGACTATAGAACTATGCATAGTTTAAGATCAGCCTCAACAATGCCAATCTACAGATTTTAACAGTGCAAATCTAACTCTCAGATATCTTTGTTGGTACCTAAGTAGGTAATAAGTCTTCTTTCTGGACATCATCGTAGAGTCCATCTTTCAAGCACTTTAATATTTTCTAGTTGCCAAAGGATATGAAATACATGATTGGATGCTAACTTCCCTGAAATCAGTGGTTCCACATTCACCACAGGGATACAAGCCTACTATGTTTGGGAAAGACCACTACAATTTAATCTAAAAGCTTATGTTGGACAGAATTAGGTTGTAGTAAGGAGGTTTACACCCTCTGACACATACGAAAAACCACCGCAAATTTATTATATCCTTACATTGAATTGCCCAAAGTTTGTTTGGGTTTTTCCATAGCATTTCCATAGTTTTTCTTACAGAAAAACCCAAATGAACTTTCTGGCCAACCCAATAATTAGTTTTGTGAACATGAACTTAATTTATATTTAAACTTAATGACTTTACAAGGATTGAATACTAAATCAGATTCTCAGGATTTCTTTTTCCTTTATCCAGTTTTGTAGTTTTTACCCTCAGGAAATAAAATTTTCAAAATCATATAGCTTCTTGTTTTGTGTTTGAGTGATTCATTCCTCTGTGGCCTTCTACTTTCTGATCAGTTGCATATTTGTTGTCTAATAAATCCCCCCAGAACTTCCTGTCTTAAAACAGGTGGTCATCTCATGATGTGTCAGTGGATTGAGCCCACTCGCACGGCTGTGCTGCTGTCTTGCCTGAGTTACAGCGCCGCCCGTACCAGGTAGGCGGATGAGGCTGGAAAGCCTGAGACAGCCTCACGCCTGCCTGAGGCCATAGTGGCTGGGACTTGTCTGCATGGTGTTTGATCATTCATGATTCTAGCCTGGACTTCCGAACTGGGCAGTGGAAATGTTCTAGTAGGGAAGGGTAGAAGTTGAAAAACCTCTTGAGGCCTAGGCTCTGAAGTCACGTTGAAGTCATATGATGTCCCTTTTGTGTGTACTTGGCTGGAACGAGTTACCAGAGCAGCCCAGGATCAAGTGGAGGAGGGAAAAGGTTTTACCTCACAGTAAGAGGAGCAGCAAAGTAATTTGTAAATGATTTGGTAAATGTACATGAGTGGGCACAAGAGGGCATGGTTTATTGGGGGCCATTTTGTAGCAACCTACCACAAATATTACAATACATTTAGTGCACTGGTTGTAGAATATATATCCTTTTTTGGTTACATTTTCATAGGTTCTGGTTTTGATGACTGGTTGCCATTGTTATTCCTTTGTGAAAACATTCAGAGTTGGCCTCTATGGCATTTGATGTATCCAGGGAGGCCTGGCGTGCTGCGATTCATGGGGTCGCAAACAGTCGGACACGACTGAGCGACTGAACTGAACTGAACTGAACTAAGAGTTAATATAGACTACAAAGATGAAATCTGAGTCAAGACCTTTATACTCACTAGTACAAGTGTTGACTTGATTGTCAGCACACACAGAATCATTTGGGTTTTTTTTTTTCTTTTAAAAAAAATATTTAATTGGGGGAAAGTGGCTTTATAATGTGTTGGTTTCTGCAGTACAACAATGTGAAATGTCATAAGTCGTAAGTCATTAATGTCATAAGTATACATATATCATGTCATATGTATGTCATAAATAATAATGTCATAAATAATGTCATAAATGTCATAAGTATACATATATCATTTCCCTCTTGAGCTGCCCTTCTCTCCCCACATAGTGGTTGTACCAATTTACATTTTCACCAACAGTATAGGAAGGTTCCCTTTTCTCTACACCCTTTCCACTATTTGTTATTTGTAGAGTTCTTAATGGCCATTCTGACTGATGTGAGGTGACACTTCATTGTAGTTTTGATTTGCATTTCTCTAATAATTAGCAATGTTGAGCATCTTTTCATATGCCTGTTGGTGATCTGTATGTCTTCTTTGGAGAAATGTTTAGAACTTCTGGCCATTTTTTGATTGGGTTGTTTGTTTACCAAGTTGTAGAGCTGTACATTTTGGAAATCAGTCCCTAGTTGTTCACATCATTTGCATATATTTTCTCCCATTCTGTAAAAGCTTGTAAATTTGATTAGGTCCATTTGTTTATTTTTGTTATTACTTCTGTTGCCTCGGGAAACTGACCTAGAAAACACTAGTATGGGGACTTCACGAGTGGTGCAGTGGCTAAGACTCCATGCTCCCAATACAGGGGAGCCCAGGCTCAATCCCTGGTTGAGGAACTAGATCCCACATGCTGCAACTAAAAAGATCCTGCATGCCGCAGTGAGGATAGAAGATCCCATGTGCCACAACTAAGACTTGGTGCAGCCAAATTAAAAAAAAAAATGGTATGAATTATGTCAGAATGTTTTGCCTATGATCCCTTCTAGGGAGTCTCATGGTGTAATGTTTATGTTTGTCTTTAAGCCACTTTATCTTCACTTAGAGTGTGAGGGAGAATTCTGACTTCATTGGTTTACATGAAGCTGTCCAGCTTTCCCAGTACCACTTGCTGAAAGAGATTGTCTTTTCTTCATTGTATATTCTTGCTTTGTTTGTCAAAGATTAATTGACTGTAGGTGTGTGGTTTTACTTCTAGGCTGTCTGTCCTGTTCCATTGACCCATATGTCTGTTTTTGTGCCAATGGTTAGGCCTCCTGCTTTGTTCTTTTCCTGAAGGAAAAGAATTGCTTTGGCAATTCTGTGTCTCTTATGGTTCCATAAGTATTTTAGGATTATTTTAGTTCTGTGGAAAATGTCATGAATAATTTGATAGGGATCGGATTACATCTTCAATGTATAGTTTTATATACCTAAACTTTTTACTTTCTTTTTTTATTTGTATATAGTTGATTTACAATGTTCCAGATATACAGCAAAGTGAGTCCATTATTTTCATGTCTATTTTTCAGATTCTTTTCCATTATAGATTATTTCAAGATATAGAATATTGTTCCCTGTGCTATACAGTAGGTCCTCGATGTTTATTTTTATATATAGTAGTGTGTTTCTGTGGAGAAGGAAATGGCAACCCACTCCAGTGTTCTTGCCTGGAGAATCCCAGGGATGGCAGAGCCTGGTGGGCTGCCGTCTGTGGGGTCGCACAGAGTCAGACACGACTAAAGTGACTTAGCAGCAGCTGCAGTGTGTTGCTGTTGATCCCAGATTCCAAATTTATCCCTCTTCCCCTTTCACTATGTCTGGGTCTTTTCCTGTTTTGTAAATAAGTTCATTTGTATCATTTTTTTTAGATTCCATATATAAGTGATAATATATGGTATTTGTCTGAGAAACAGTAAGATAATGACTGATTTTATTAAGATAGTCTCTAGGTCCATCTATGATGCTGCAAATGGTGTTACTTTTTTTTATGGTGAGTAATATTCTCTCCATACATTTTTGGTAACTCATAGCCAGGCTGTTTTCATACTGCATCAAGCCAGATGTTACTTTTAACAACTAAATGTCAAAAGCTGTAATAGACAACCCCAAATTGGATGTTCCAAGTTCAAATAAGATATACCTATGTTTTATGGTGACTTATAAAAGAAGTCTCTAAGTCAGAAAAACTTGTCGGAATTTATTTTTAAGATACACTATAACAAGAGTTCATCAGTTCTGTGTCCCAGCCTGGACACTGACCATGGTGAAATAGATGCCTTTCTGTGCCAGCAGCTGCTGGTGTGTGCCGTGCTCCCTGACTCTGCCATTCTCAATCACCACTATCAAGTCTGCGTTCTGGATGGTGGACAGCCGGTGAGCGATCACGATGCAGGTGCGGCCTTCTCGGGCTTTGTCCAGGGCTTCTTGGACAATCTATTAATAAATCAGAACAGAAGCCTTACCTTAAAAATTAGAGAAACAAGTTTTAAAAGTAAAGGAAATCCAAATATTTTACCATCTATACAAAAGAAAGTTACCTTTCATTTCTTATGTCATCTTTGAATTTTTAGCTTTATGTATTGAGTTTTACATAGTCCGTCTTGCATATAGTTATGTTCTTTATAATAAAAATGTATTCTCTAAATAATCTTCACAATCTTTAAATTTTCTAACCAGTCACAAAATAATTTAAACTAACTGCTTCAATTTTGAATGTTTTATTTCCCAGTTTTTCCATTATTAATATGCTATGGCATTCAAACAAAAAGTGCAATAAAAGTACTTTTTTGTGTATAAAATTTAATCATTTTAGAAAATTTGGAAAATTCTGGAAGGAAGGGGTGAAATAAAAATATTTTACCTCAAAATAACTGCTGTCTACATTTGTTTCCTTTTTTTTTGTGCTTACCCCTCTTTTAAAATTTTTATTGAAATATAGTTTACAATGGTGTGTTAGTTTCATGTATGCAGCAAAGTGATTCAGTTACTATATCCTTTTTTATATTTTCCATTATAGATAATTACAAAATGTTGAATAAAATGCCTATACTATATAGTAGGTTCTTGGTTATCTGTTTTATATATAGTAGCATATATATTTTAAAATCAAACTCCTAATTTATCCCTCCCCTCTTTGATAACCATAAGTTTTTTTTCTGAGTCTTTGTTTTGTAAATAAGTTCTTTTGTATTGTTTTTAGCTTCCACATTTGCATGATTTAATGGTATTTCTTTCTCTGACTGACTTAGTATGGTGACCTCTAGGTCCCTCCATGTTGCTGCAAATAGCATTATTTCATTCCTTTTATGCTTTATTAGTCCATTGTTCATATGTACACATCTTTATCCATTCCTCTGTCCATGGACATTTAGGTGCTTCCATATCTTTGCTATTGTAAACAGTGCTGCAAAGAACACTGGGGTGCATATATCCTTTCAAACCAAGTTTTTTCCCAGATATATGCCCAGGAGTGGGACTGCTGGATTATATGCTAACTTTCCTTTTAGTTTTCTGAGGAACCTCTATACTGTTCTCCATTGTGGCTGTCTGAGTTTACATTCACCACCAGTGTGGGAGGGTTCCTTTTTTTCCACACCCTCTCCAGCATTTATTATTTGTAGACTTTTTGATGATAGCCATTCTGACTGGTATGAGGTGATACCTCACTGTAGATTTGATTTGCATTTCCCTAATAATTAGTGATGTTGAACATCTTTTCATATGTTTGTTAACCATCTGTATGTCTTCTTTGAACAATATCTAGGTGTGAAGTGGGAAGCCATACCTTCTCACTTTCAGTATCCAGTGCTGACGTGGCTTCATCCAGCAGTAGGATGCGGGGGTGTCGGATGAGGGCTCGGGCAATAGCAATCCTCTGTTTCTGTCCCCCGGAAAGCTGAGTCCCCTTATCTCCCACTCTTGTTTCATATTTCTGCAAGTTAGCCATTAATAGAGTTAGTAAAGTTCTAGTTTAGAAAAATCCTAATAGTATATTGAATAAACTTTTACTTCTTAACACTTGACAGTTCTAATTATAGGAAAAAATAATAGGAACTAATAATAAAGTTTCTATAACAACCACGACGTTGTGCATTTACTTTTTTTTAATGTGACGTTCATTTTCAAAATCAAACTAGAATGTTAATGATCTTAGTTTTCATTTCATTTCATATCCTGCAACAAATTGTCCAAATCCTATCATTATCTGAACATCAGTTCCCTTCTCCAGGAGATCTTCCCAACCCAGGGATTGAAGTCTCTTGCATTGCATGGGCTTCCCTGGTGGCTCAACAGTAAAAAAAAAAATCTGCCTGTAATGCAACAGACCTGGGTTCCATCCTGAGGTCAGAAGATCCCCTGGAGCAGGGAATGGCTACCCACTCCAATATTCTTGCCTGGAGAATTCCATGGACAGAGGAGCTTGGTGGGCTACAACCCAAATGGTCACAAAGAGTCGAACACAACAGAGCAACTAACACTTTCTTTTACTCCTGCATTGCAGGCAGATTCTTTACCATCTGAGCCACCAGGGAAGCCTCATCTGCTGTCACTGGAGTCCTAAAATGGTTACATGTCAATGTTCAACATTATTAATTTAAAATATTCACATGACCCACACAGAGCCTAATTTATTCTTTTTTAAATTCATTCATTCACTTAAATATTTACTGACTACCTGTTATGGTAGAACTGTGGGAAGTATAAATATGAATCTGCCTCTGTTCTTACCCTTAAGGAATTTGTAATCAAGAGAAAAAAATACATACATAGCACGCAATATAAGATTAATTTACTTGTAACAGAAAATTGTGTCACTGAATTCTTAGCTTAGTTTTCAAATTCGTATTGATTTCACTGCAATTTGGCTATAGTCACAGCAGCTAAAGTAAAGTGAAGTCGCTCAGTCGTGTCTGACTCTTGCAACCCCATGGACTGTAGCTTACCAGGCTCCTCTGTCCATGGGATTTTCCAGGCAAGAGTACTGGAGTGGGCTGCTGTTTCCTTCTCCAAGGGATCTTCCCAACCCAGGGATCAAAGCCAGGTTTCCCGCATTGCAGACAGGCACTTTACCATCTGAGCCACCAGGGAATCCCCAAGGTTGTGTTGCCTGCCCGTCGGGGACTCAAACCCCAGTCTCCCGTGCAACAAGCGGGGATACTCACCACTATACTAATGAGGATGGCAGCTAATGAGGATATATACTATATATATCTATATATAATATATATACACTATATACTAATGAGGATAGAAGCTAAATGAGGTAATAAATAGGGAGTGTTGGGGACTGGAAATTGGAGAGTACAGATCCTCTCCAAAGAAATAAAGCACTAAAGAAAAACAGTCTTATGACAAAATTAACTCAAAGTGGATAGTGAAAACTAAATTGTAAAACCATGAATTTAGAAAATAGTGGATAAAATCTTTAGGACCAAGGCCTAGACAAAGAGTTCTCAGACTTGACATCAAAAGCACAATCTGTAAAATGAAATAAAGGATGAACTGGGACCTCATCAAAATTAAAAACTTAAGCTTTGCAAAAGACCCTGTTGAAAGGATGAAAAAAAAACTACAAATTGGGAGAAAATATTTGGAAACTACATTTCCAACAAAGGACTTACTAGTAAGTAGAACATAAAAATCTGTCAACACTCAACAGTAAAAAACAATCCAATTAGAAAATAGGCATTTTTACATGAAATACATGAAAAGACATTTCATCACAGAGGAAATATAGATGGCAAATAACTATATAAAAAATGTTCAACATCCTCTGCCATTAGGAAATGCAAATTAAAATCACAATAAGATATCACTGTGTACCTATCAGGATGGTTAAAAAAAAGTTGCAACAGCAAATGCTGGCAAAGATTCAAAGAAACTATATCCCTCATCCCTGCTGGTGGGAATGTGAAATGGCAACACCACTTCAGAAAACTGTTTAGCCATTTCTTATAAAATTAAACAACCAATCACCATATGGTCTAGCAGTTATACTCCTGGGCATTTATCCCAGAGAAATAAAATTCAGGTTCACACTAAAACTTGTACACAAATACTTATCGCAGCTTTACTCTAAAAAACCCAACTGGAAACAACCTCAATATGCTTCAATAGGTGACTAGTTTAAAAAGCTGCAGGTCATACAGTAGCTCTAGTTTAAGGAACCACCATACTGTTCATAGTGGTTGCACCAATTTACGTTTCCACCAACAGTTATAGGAGCATTCTCTCTTCTCTGCAAAACAGAAATAGAGTTACAGATGTAGAAAACAAACATGCTTACCAGGGAGGAATGGGGAGGAGGATGTTAAATTAGGAGACTGGGATTGACAGATGCACTCCACTATATATGTAAAAGAGAGAACTAATTATGACCTACTGTACAGCACATGGAACTCTGCTCAATACTCTGTAATGGCCTCTATGGGAAAAGAATCTGAAAGTTGGGTGTATGTGGAGACACACATATACATAATGTACAATCTATATATATATATGATTCACTTTGTGTATACCTGAAACTAACACAACACTGTAAACCAACTATACTCCAATAAAAAATTTTAAAAGGCCATCCAGACCATATATCCATCTGATTCAGTAATAAAAAGGCATGAACTACAGTCCATACCCAAGAGCTTCAGGGATTTACAGCTGAGTGAAAATGCTAATCTCATGTGGTTATATAACATTCTGAAAGTATGACACAAATGGAGAACAGTTATTTGTTGCCAGGGGTTGTGGGGAGAGAGAGTAAGAAGGAGGGGAGTGTCTACAGAAAGGTAACATGAGGAATCTGTGGTGATGAAAACGTTCCATATCCTGACTGGAGCAGTGGATGTGAGTCTACACAGGCAATAAAAGTGAAGAGAACTATGTGTACAAATGCATACAAGCAAAACCAGCAAATTCTGAATAAGGTCAGTGGGCTGTATCAAATTAGTATCATGGTTGCAATACTCTATCACTTTTGCAAGATGTCATTGGAGAAAACTAGGTCAAAGGTACATATGATCTCCATATTCCTTACAACTGCATGTGAATCTGTGATTACCTCGAAATAAAATGTTTCATTAAAAAAGTGCCATAAGGGACAAAGCAAACAGCTTTAGTCCAAATGCAGCCCATAGCAAACAGTTTGAGGTGACTTAACAATTGCCTCACTTGCTTTCCATGACATTGGTACAAGATAAACACCACAACTAATATTTCCATTTACCAATAAGGAAACTTGGTATCATGGACTTCAGTGTGTAGTCCAAGGCCACAGTGCTAGTACAGAGGCCAACTCTGGGACCTGCTGGAGGAGGAACACGGTGTGCAGTTGATTCCGACCTCATCCAGGAAGTCACCAGCTCACTTACGTGGGGCAAGGTCTCAATGAAAGGATGGATGTTGGCTGCTTTGGCTGCGCTCACAATTTCAGGCATGGTTACAGGCCGGCTGTTGTCCCCATAGGCAATGTTGTCGGCAATGCTGCAGTCAAACAGGACGGGCTCCTGCAACACGATTCCAAGTTGGGCTCTGAGCCACTGGACGTTGAGCTTCTTTGCTTCGTGACCATCTAGAAGCTGAAAACCAGACCCCACAAACTGTAAGAAGGACTTCAACAACAGCAACAAAAAAACTGAGCAGTATGTTACTAAGAGACTGTGGCACATGGACATCGGCAGCTTGTGAAATACCAAGCCTCACCGCCTGTAAGCTCTTACACAGTAAGAGCCTGTAAGGCCCACACAGCCAACAAAAAGATTTTTTTTTTACGGCAACTCAGCCATCCCTTTCTTATTCTACCTCAGAAAACGGTAGCACATTTGGCCCTGTCTTTCCACATTACTCTCTCTGTTCCTGTCTGCCTTCATCTAGGCAAGTGTACCATCCTTTGCCTTCACCACAATATTGTAAAGTAATTAGCCTCCAATTAAAATTACAGTGAAGATTGCTCAGTAGTGTCCGACTCTTTGCGACCCCATGGACTGTAGCCTACCACGCTCCTCTTTCCATGGGATTTTCCAGGCAATAGTACTGGAGTGGATTGCCATTTCCTTCTCCAGGGACCTTCCTGACCCAGGGATCGAACCCTGGTCTCCCACATTGTAGACAGACGCTTAACCGTCTGAGCCAATTAATTAAAAAAAAAAAGAAGCAAGCAATGCAGTGTCCTACTTCTGTCTGCTGTCGCCTGATCAGCTCTGACCTTTCACCTTGACACTGTGCCCCTTCTCCAGGCACACCAGGAAGAAAAGCAGATCAGTAGCAGGGCCCCACATTCTGAAAGCTGCTATCTCCTGTCTTACCCACCTCACCTCTCTTTCCCCTGAGAACTAGCAGTCTTCACCTACCCTAACTGTTGGCTAAGATGGCAAAGAATCTGCCTGCCAATGCAGGAGACTGGAGTTCAATCCCTGGGTCGAGAAGATCCCCTGGAGAAGGGAATGGGAACCCACTCCAGTATTCTTTCCTGGAAAATTCTACAGACAGAAGAATCTGGTGGGCTACAGTCCATGGGGTCACAGAGTTGGACAGGACTGACTAACTGACACACAGGACAAGAACTCAGCTGAAAGTGGACAAGCTCAAGAGTAGGATCTTTATCTTTGGTGGTGGTTTTATTTTCGGGTTTGTTGGAAGCAGGATGCCTGATGCTTTTAGAGGAGCCTTGTGATGTGCTAAGTGAGGAAACAGCTTCCACAGTGCAAAGGACACGGTGAAGAAATACACGAGTCCAACTAGTCTTGGCCTTTTAAGAAAGAAATCCCCACTGGAGGATTAGCACAGCATATCTGCAGAGCACTGTTGAGCTGGTTTGCCCATATTCATATCTTCACAGGAATTGTAATAGTGGAAACGTAAGATTTTCCCCCAAAGAAACAACTCAAGAAGATTTAACATTCTGGTGACTGTCTACACGGGTTGGCTCCCTGGGCCAGATCGGTGGGTACCATCCCAAGGTAATGGGAGATGCACGCATTATTGGTAAGAGCCACACTTCCGCTCGAAGAGGGCCAGGGGCTAGACACCAACAACATCAATGCTAAAAGCCAAATATTAGAGGCCTGGAGGTAAGGATCAAAGAGAGCCTCAAATTCAGGGTTAGAGAGATAGCCAAGCAGAAGGGAGGGGAGGGAGTCTGGGAATCTGCTTAGAACTCTGGCAGGAGTGTGTGGTTACCTTTATAACCCAGGAAGCGAATGTATGTTCACGCAGAGGGGATCCGGCTGGTGCAAAGGGCCCAGGGTGGGGTAGAGATCAACTTCATACTCAGTCCTTTCTGAACTCCACTCAGTTCCAGATACTCTACCCATATATTTGTCTGACTGTGGGCACCAGTTTGGGATCCACAGAATGGGGTCATTTTTTCATTAAGATTATAGGTCTTGCCCGATAGTGCCTTAAATCAGGTTACTGATCTCAGAAAGGCTATGGTTTTTCCTGTGGTCATGTATGGATATGAGAGTTGGACTGTGAAGAAAGCTGAGAGCCTAAGAATTGATGCTTTTGAACTGTGGTGTTGGAGAAGACTCTTGAGAGTCCCTTGGACTGCAAGGAGATCCAACCAGTCCATTCTGAAGGAGATCAGCCCTGGGATTTCTTTGGAAGGAATGATGCTAAAGCTGAAAATCCAGTACTCTGGCCACCTCATGAGAAGACTTGACTCATTGGAAAAGACTCTGATGCTGGGAGGGATTGGGGGCAGGAGGAGAAGGGGACGACAGAGGATGAGATGGCTGGATGGCATCACTGACTCAATGGATGTGAGTTTGAGTGAACTCTGGGAGTTGGTGATGGACAGGGAGGCCTGGCGTGCTGCGATTCATGGGGTCGCAAAGAGTCGGACACGACTGAGCAACTGAACTGAACTGAACTGATCTCAGAAAGCATGCTCACCACTGTGCCAGCCAAGGGATCATAGAATCGTTCCAGGAGCTGGACGACCGTGCTCTTCCCACAGCCGCTGCTTCCCACCAGGGCCAGTGTCTGGCCCTTCTTCACCTCCAGGCTCAGCCCCCGAAGCACAGGCACATCTGGCCGGGTGGGGTAGTTGAACACAACTTCATTAAGTGTCACATTCCCTTCAAACTTATCCTAAAAAATAGGTATGTTTATATTGCTATTATAATTAGTCTGATAAATCATTGGAATAAAAAGTATAAATTCAAGGAGGCTTTAACAGACACTACAGCAGAGTAACATAAAATCCGTGTTCAGTACAAGTAGTAGCACCAGTTAGTATTGGTAGCAAGTTGTTATAAAATAAAGATGGGAACCAGGGCTACAGGTTAAAGAGGGTCATATTTTAGAGTTGTTATATATACAAAATGAATATGGGAACCAGGGGTTCAGGTTAGAGTAGAGAGAGTTGTAGTGTTGTTGTCTAAACTCAAAATTTCTGGGTCACTGAAGACAAATATTTAGTGTTCCCAAATAATTTTGCAGCAGAAGCCAAGTCAATGGTTCAAGGCTCAAAGGGGTGGGGATTTAGAGCAGTCTTGGTGGATAGCCCTTAACTCAAGCCCTGCGGCCTCTTTAACTCATTCACTTGGCGCAGTAATTTTATCCTCCTACACCGAATAAAGTAGCCGTCCTACCATTTATAACACAGTCATTATACTAGGTGGAGAAGGACATGGCAGCCCACTCCAGTGTTCTTGCCTGGAGAATCCCACGGACAGAGGAGCCTGGTGGGCTGCCGTCTATGGGGTCGCACAGAGTCGGACACAACTGAAGCGACTGAGCAGCAGCATTATACTAGGTGATGAAAGCCAAATTGCTAATGCAGTTACTCACAGTATTAAAGCCACATACCTTCCCTGCAGATGACTCAATTTTCATGGAAATTATTTAGTTCTAGTACATCTGGATATTTGGTTGTTGTTTTTTTTTTTTTTACTTTTGATGTGCTCAACTTCAGAATCCTTGCAACCCCCTATGAAATTTGAAAATGCCAGGAAAGTTGGCCAAATATTATTGGCCCTGTAACTATCACAAAGCTAGTGAAGTCAGTGTCAGCGTAATCACTACAAATGTATCCTGTGATTACGACTGCCACTTGACATCTGCCTCTCATCTACAAGGGCTAAGCCACAAACTGCTGCAGCCGCTGACCTTGAACACCCCCTGAAAGGAGTTCAGGGCGGAGATGAGGAATGAGGCACCCTATGCTCTGGGAAAACACTGGCAGAACAGGCCAGCAGACAGACATTTTCAGGAGAGAATTTTATGAACCCAGTTTCTTGCATCATCTCATAACTAGAAAAGCACTAAAATCATTAGCAGAGACATCTGTTACTTGTGACTAGCAGAAAACCTCTGCCAAAACGTGTGCCTGACGGCAGGTACCCCCTTCAGTAAAATCAAATGGAACACTGATGTTCCCCCCACCTCTTTGGAGCAGTCTCTCAGAGCTATCTGAGGTGCTGTCTCCTGGCTATTGGCCTCATTTTGCCCCAAATAAAACTTAACTCACAACTCTCACATTGTGCTTTTTTTCTTTTTTTTCCAGTCGACATGATCTAGCAGACAGAAAACCTTGAGGAAAAAATTAACCAAGTGCTTATGAGACAGCAAGGAACTCACGGGCCTCAGGCCTTCTTCACTGTGGCTGTCAATCAGAGGTTGTCTTTCAAACAGCTTGAATAAGTGGGCTGCAGACAGCTTGGCTTTAGCGTAGTCTGGAGCAAAGGAACTAGCATGTCCTAGAGCCACGGCGCCCAACACAATCGCTGAGAACACCCTAGATGGAAGCAGAGGGATTTTGAAAATTAGTTTATATAAAAGAGCTGACTCATTGGCAAAGACCCTGATGCTGGCAAAGACAGAGGGCAGGAGGAGAAGGGGATGACAGAGGATGAGATGGTTAGATGGTATCACTGACTCAATGGACATGAGTTTGAGCAAACTCTGGGAGATCCTGAAGGACAGGGAAGCCTGGCGTGTGGCAGTCCATAGGGTCACAAAGAGTTGGACACAACTAAGCATGCTCTGACTTCCTTCAGGACTTCTCATTTCCTGGATTTCGTGGAACTTTGTAAAGTCCTTTTCTCTCCAGAAGTTCCTGATCAGAGAATCCGAGTTGTGATAATTCTACTGACAATTCTCAGGTAATTCTACTGAGTTTAGAGTTGAGGGAACTGGAGCTCTGGGTGCTGAAGGGACTTGATCAGGACCAGATCAGGAGCGAGACTTCCTCCTGACTCTACAGCCCTAACCTTCAGACAGTGGCTTCCACACCCCCACTCCCCACCTCTCCACTGGGCAAATGATAATCATCGGCACTATGCTTAAAGAATTCTTATTAGGCAAAATAAGCCTTTACTACAAACAGCTTTTCTCTTATAAGTAAAATATCTATTGCTACAACCCTCAAAAAAGCAATCATCTTAACCAAAGGTCTATTCTCCAGTTAAAAGAATGGATATGGATGATAACTTCTAGGAAGAACTAAAGATTCTGAGATCTTCGTGTGCATGCTCAGTTGCCCAGTCGTGTCCGACTCTTTGTGACCCCATAGCCCACCAGGCTCCTCTGTCCATGGGATTCTCAAGGCAAGAATACTGGAGTAGATTGCTGTGCCTTCCTCCAGGGGATCTTCCTGACCCAGGGATTGAAACTGCATACCTTAATGTCTCCTGCATTGGCAGGTGGGTTCTTTACAATTAGTGCCATTTACAAAGCTATTTACTTCTGGCATCAGAGCTCCCCAAAGAAAGAGGAGTGTAGGAAGATCTCTAATAATAATGGAGAACTTAAAAAAAATTTCCCCCAAACTTCTAAGGTGTTTTGTTTTTTTTTTAAGCTGTTTGTATTGTCTCTTTGAGCTACATTCAAATAAGTGAGACTGAAGTTCCACAAGCTTGAAAAAACCTGAATCAAATTGAATCAAACTCCATGCACTGAATCTTCTCTGCTTTGCTTCTGTACCCTGATACAGATTAGATAATTCTGGACTGGGTATCATGGCACTTGGCTTCTTCTTTTGGTTTGTAAGTTAATTTTTTTCTATTTTTAAATTCTTTTTAAAAAATTGAAGTATAGTTGATTTTATAAGATTGCGTTAATTACTGCTGTGCAGCAAAGTATAAACCTAATTATTAAAGTGTGTTTTAAGTACACGAGGCTGGGGATGGTGGGTAGAGTATTCATGTAAATACCTGAGAAGGTTGATTACCAAAAATCAAATTTTCAAAGAGAGATGAACAGCTCACCCATAGCTAGCTGCCTGGCCTTCCTATAGAGCCTGCAATGCAGCCTTGGTATGAAAGACTTTAAAGGCTATCTTTCAATTACCCAGAATTTAACATTTTAAAGATAAAAATAAGACAGCTTTCAAAAGCAGGCCCAATTTCTTTGATGGTATTTTTCTAAGACAGTATGCATACTTCGAGTGGTAATTCCCAACTGGCTGTTTGCATCTGTCTGAAACCACTTTCCACTCTCCATCTCTACCTGACGCCATCCTCCTTCCTCTGTGCCTTGGAGGCTGACCTACAGGGTCTGCATCAAAAGGTTTCCTGCTCCTCTGGCTCCTGATGGCATTTAGCAAAGACCAGCATAGCAGGGATGGAGGCTGGAGGAGAGGGGCCAGGGCATGTGTTGTGGTGGACAGTTGTGGTGTTCCCCCCAATACCGCATGCTGGGTTCTGAAAATCCCTCCCTCTTCTTGCCCTTTAGGCTTAAGTAACATCTTGGTGGTTCCTAGCTAGGCACTGCTGCTGGGTTATACATCTCACACCTTTAAAAATAGACCCTTAATTTTTTTAACTGGAGGATAATTGCCTTACAATGTTGTGTTAGTTTCTGCTGTACAACAATGTATACATATATCCCCTCCCTCTTGAGCTCCCTCCTCCACCCCACCCCTCCCCTCTAGGTCATCACAGAGCACCGAGCTGAGCCCCCTGTGCTATACAGCAGCTTCCCACTAGTTATCTATTTTATACATGGTCATTTATATATGTCAATGCTACTCTCCCAATTAGAGAGACCCTGTACTTTGTTAAGACCATTTGTCCCTGCTAGGATCCTGACTGATGCAAAGATACATATTCCTTTTTCATGGTTATTTTAATTTTGGATGAAAACAAAAGAACAGCTTGTAAACTCTTTTGCTTTGTCTGTCTTGACCCTGTTTTTTTTTTTTTAAGTTGTTTGCTACTGCTTTAAAAATCATCCCATCACACCAGAAATATCCCAAGTGATCTTAAAAGAATAGCTTCCCCTTGGCAAGACTAGACTGCAACCTAATTGAATGTATTTGGCATATTTTGAAAGACCATTGGTTAGCCTTGGAAACCAAGACAATAGGAAGGCTAAGAGGCAAAAGTGGGCAGGGTCATCCCAGGTCTGGTTAGGGAAGAGAGTCTTTCCCAGATTTCAGTCATGCATTCCTATCCCACTGGCAAGGCCATCTTTGGTTGACCATAAATGGTAAGCTATTTAACCTCTCATAGTTTTCTAACTATGTTTTATTTCCACATTGAGAATACCGGCTATCCTCCTGTCCTATGTATTACTAGAAGTCTGGTTTATGATCGTGTTCACTAGCTTGGTTGACTTCAGTCCACTCGATAAATGAAACTATCCTTGGAGTACTGACAACATCCAATTTCTAGAGTAGATTCAACTCTGTGGCTTCATCATAAATTAGTTTTTCAGTCTACTACAAACTTTTGAATAGACCTACTGAAGCTCTGTTATGGAATAATCTCAATAAATTTAAAAGATTACTTACAGAATAACATCTCTGAAGCGCATGTGTCCATTTACGATGAGATAGGCACCAAATCGAAAACAACCAGCATAGGAAAAATACATAAATGCTTGTGAAATACTAAAACTAATCCCATAGACATGTGCCTTCCGCACAGAATTCCTGAAAAGCAAATTAATATATCTGTAACCATCTCTTCAGCCTCTTTAACCCTGGGTTATACAAACAGCACAGCTTCTAAGTTTAGTCTACCCATTAAATTCTGCTCCCAGTTATAATCAGAGGAGGTGATTTAACCTCTCTATATATCAGTTTTCTGATTTGTAAGAGGGGGATGACCAGGATATCACAAAACTGCTTTGAGATCTAAATAGACAATATGAATGTCTAGCACAGTACCTAGCTCACAGAGGATGTTCAAATGATAGTTGCTATTCTTATTACACATGAATATCTAGTAATTCAGACATTCAACACATGATATAAACATGATTGTGGTGTCAAAAATAAAGGATGTCAGAGTTAAGACTGAAGTTTGAGTTGTCTATTCGATTGTCTAATATTATTATCTCGTCTTCTGTGACTAGTTATAGTCTTTTATGTTTTGGATTATAGTCTGTTCTTGTTTTGGATTCAGAAAAGTAGGGTCAGTGAGGTCCACACAGGCACACCAGAACTTCTTCCTGGAACTGGATCCCACCAGCCCAAACACAATTTGTTCTACACCATTTCTAATTAGACCTCATGCTTTCCTCTACTAGTTTCGCTACTTTATTACACTTCATTATTATAAATCCTCCAAAAGAATAGTAATTCATTTACTTTCAGATTAGAAGGAAGGCACTTGGCAAGAGGGAAAATTCAAAGTATTACTTATTTGGCTAGTTTAACTTATGTGCTGTAAGCATAGTATTACAATACTTAATGGTACTGAACAATTTACAGTGCTCCTGACATGTATGTCAAACATCAAAGGGACAGAAAAATGTCACTGTGTGAAGTATGCATAACTAAGAAGGTGGATACACTGAGAAATTCACAACTATCTCTGTCCAAATATGTAAGTGTTCAAAACCACTGTTCTAGTCCACAAAGTTGTGATTCAGCTTGTGTTCGGTTCTGTTAGTGCTAAAATATATCCATTCGTGAGAACGGGCCCTAGTTGGAAACAAGTGGCAAACAGATGCTGGAGGTTTGTTGAGTTGCTCAAAAATAAACGAGAGAAACAGACTGTGTGTCTTTGTTTTCAGGATAGGTTGGATCTGGCCCTCATCTAGAGAACACTTTAACCCCAAAGCAAGTCTCATCTTTGGTTTAATCTTACACAATCCAAAGAAAATAAAGGCTTGAGGAACTGCCTAAAACAATATTTACCCTGAATCACCAGATGGGTTGTTTATGTTGCCTGCACTGGTTAAAAAAAAAAAACAAAAAAAACGTACTTGTGCAGCCCTCTGTTCCTGTTAGCTCTCAGAGACCCAATTGTACTATTTTTATAAGAGATGTAAAAATCCAATCCTATAGTCCAACTGCATCAAAAAATTGCTTGTTTTCAGTGAGATAATTATTGAAAAAAGGTCATCCTTATAATCATATCATTGTTTGCAGCAGCAATAAAAACTGCAATCAAAAATTCAGCCTAAAAATTGCAATCAGTAATACAAGGTTCTTAGTAACAATCATATGCTCATTACCTGTAAGCTCCATACAATTTTTCAACATACATGGATTCAAATTTTCTTTCTTGGGTCAAGGATACAACTGTCCTAATATTTTCTATTGCCTCTGTTGCAATCTGTAACATAGAACAGACCTGGATTAGAAGTGGGGTTTTTACTTCTGAAATAATAAATAATAATACTTCTGAAATAAATAAATAATAAATATACATGTATTTATTATATATATAATATATTATATATAAATAAGTCTCAGGGCTAGGTCCAAAGAACTCCAAAGCTTGCATTGATGAGTTTTCAATTCCTTCAGTTTGTAGAGCATGGTCATAATGTGTTATTCATGACAAGCTCTGTGAGAATCCTGGGGCATCTTAAAAGCACCACTGGTTGTGCTATTATGTATGGTGGGCAAGCCTTCTTATGCCCTATGCTGAGACACAGAGCAGCTTAGGGCAAGAACAGTGGTCTGGACATGAAACCTAATTCTCTTCCCAGCCTTGCCACCAGGCAGTTACTTGACTGGCTTTAGTCCAACCCCTCTGTGACTTTGCTTTCTTTATAGGGTAAGGATCTTAGAAGAGATAATCATGCTAAGTCATTTCAGTCATGTCCGACTCTCTGTGACCCCATGGACTGTAGCCTGCCAGGCTCCTCTAACCATGGGATTCTCCAGGCAAAAATACTGGAGGGGGTTGCCATTTCCTCCTCCAGGGGATCTCCCGAACTCAGGAACTGAGTCTCCTGTGTTGGCAGGCGGGTTCTTTACCACTGAGCCACCTGAGAAACCCCAAGTGATTTCTAAGGGCCTACTGAAGGTGCAATCATTTCTTCCCTAAGGTACACTGCTTCTTACACTGCTTTCTACAGTAAAGAAAATGCTTATCCTCATTTGAGAACATTCCAGTTGTAAGCACCATGACCTGGCCTTAATGATGAAACCAGGACAGACATCTGACTGATTTAGGCCACTTGGATTTAGTTTCTGCACTTGAAGGCAACTCTGTGACTTGGGAGGCCCTGCAGATACAGAGGTTAAGGTCAGCAGGGCATGCGTAGGAAGCTGGCCTGAATATTCAGCGACTGAGGAACAGAACAAATGTCTAGACAGACTCAGAGATGAGAGAGCTAGTGGCTCTAAGAGAGGAGCCGCTGGGGACCCTGCAGTTACCATCAGCTGTCTGTGTTCCCCACACTCTCGCATGTCCTTATAGCAAACCCTTTGACCCAAATCCGCCAGAGCGGTTTTCTGATTGTGACAGCTAAACCAACCCTGACTGAAGTTAATTGTCTGTGACTCTGCTATTTGGCTTAAATCAGAGTTCTGCAGTTGATTCATTTAAACCATTGGCACAAGGAGCATGAGACAAAAATCTAAAATGAAATCTTAGGTTGGAGACTTTTATCTCAGTTCTCAGCTTCTGGAACCCGATGAAAGAAAGATATTCAATACTTCAAGCTGAAGAGCCTTTTATCTTTATTATAAATGAAACATCTAACAGTAATCACAGCTGGAATAGAAAATGTGCTCAGTCATGTCTGACTCTGTGCAACCCCATGGACTGTAGCCCGCCTGGCTCCTCTGCCCATGGAATTTCCCAGGCAAGAATACTGGAGTGGGTTGCCATTTCCTCTTCCAGGGAATCTTTCCGATCCAGGGATCAAACCCCTATCTCCTGCATCTCCCAAATTGCAGGTGGATTCTTTACCGCTGAACCACCTTGGAAGCCCCAGAATAGAGAATGCAGATTGGCTTTTACTCTGTGCCAGATATTACCTCATGTGACAACCCTGTGAGGTCCGTGTTCTTATTCCTGTTTGCACAGGTGAGGAGCCAAGGCACAGAGCACAGAAGTGACTTGCCTAAGGCTCCAGAGTTCATGAGTAGGTGGGACAGGATTCCCTACCAGGCTGTTTGATGCCAAGTCCCTGCTCTTAACCCATTATGCTCTTCTACTTTCCCTGCTTTGTAATTTACACAAGGAGAAACTAGATGTTAGGATTTTCACTCAACTTCTCATTTTCTGGTCCCTGGATTAAGTGGTTCGAGGATTCATGCTGGTTCAGTAGGCCCCTTATCTCAGTCAGCAGGCAGAGCCTGAGTCAAGAGGGTGACTAAACAGCCTCCTTCCCCTCTTCCCAGTCCAGCAACCAACACCCTCATTGCTAAGCCTTTTCTGGAAAATGAAAATGGGAAATTATCCCAAGTCCCCATGTTCCTGAACCATGACTAATCTGCACACAGGTCAATGAAAACTTAAAAAAAAACAAACCAGTGATGTGGCAGAAGAGCAGAAGGCAGGGGTGGGGGCAGAAATTCCAAGACCTTTCTAACCCTCATTTTGGGTTAATCAGGAGTTGACAGAGTAAACCGAATTGAAATATGATTGAATTGCTGATAATTAACATTTACAATTTCTAACCTCTCATTAAAAAAATAACAACAACAAAAAAAACATTATTAGGTTAAAGTAGCTACTAAAAGTATTTCAGACTGGTCAATGTGAGTTGTTCATCCTCTTATCCCTGAAACAACAGAGTAGTAGCTGAAAGGAACCTGTGACATTATCTGGTACAATTTCTCACGTTACATAAGTGAAAACTGAAGGCCAGAGAAGTGGGGGATCTTCTCCAGTATGATATAATGAGCGGTTACAAGGCCAGGACGGATGATCAAGGGTGGCGTTTTGTTTGCCGAGCTGTTCCGTTCTAACAGCCCTGCTCCTGCCAGAAAACTCTGGCAACTCTCAATGTCATTAGCCATTTTTACAGAAGTAAGGCTCTATTAACCAGATTCAAGATGTTTTCTTCCATGTAACTGGTCTAAGAAAAAATGATGTTCATTTTACCTACTGACAATTTCCCTTCTGAAATGTGAAAAGCAGTAGGGTTCAGGAGAAAGGAGACAAGCACTATGGGGTGGTGTTTAGTGGTGACAAACGAAACAAGGAAATGACGCCATAAAGGAGGCACGGCCAGCAGCCAAGAGGGTCTTCCAGGATTCTGGATACCTGAGAGCTGAAGGCTGGGAATCATGCTGACTGCTCTTCTTCCCCATGAGCGAGGCATGCTATCTGCCCCACCTCGAGTAACTATAACTGTATTAAGGCCTAGGCAGTATTGTCTGTGAAAAGGTTTTGCAAATGCTGTGCTATAGAAACTACATCACAATTTTCACTATTTCTTCACCTCTTAATGTTTCAATGTAGCATAATGTTTACATAAGTAAGGGTAAAAAAATTCCTGATTGTTGTCTACGCTTACATTTAAATACATGTATGTGTAAATAAAATGTAGGTTTAGACACATTTAAACCCATATGAAGAGGCTATATAGTAAAGAACTTTGAAGTAGACCAGGACTTGAATCCCAGCCATGCCTTTAACTTGTTTCATTCTTGAGTTCCGCATTTGTAAAATTGGCAGAACATTAGTACTCGACTCATAGGATTCTTGTGAGGATGAGTTGGGAAATATAAATAATTAGAACAATAAGTGGCTCAAAGTAAGGTCCAAGTTTAAGCATGTACCCAATTGCCATTACAAATCTGAGCATTACTGCCCTCTGGTGGCTGCCTAGCTTAACTACAGAAATCACAACCAAGAACAGGACTGTCTACTTAGAATACACTTATATTTCTCTTCTTTAAGGACTCTTCATCTGTAAAACAGGGGTAACCTTTGTCCTAACAGTGGCATCAGTGTACAAAGTAAAACGTAAAACGAACTCTGAAAACTCAGAAATTTTCTGAATATAGCACTTTCTATACGCTAAAAGTTTTACATTAATTATCCCATTTTCAAGTTCTAGGCATTGACACAGTAAGATATTTCATCTTCAGTGTTGACCACCATTAGTTGTGGAGAGCACTAACATTATCAAAACACGCATGTTGTAACAAATCAATCAAATAAAACCCATGTCTTAACAACCATACTTATATCAGCTGAAGCCTTATTTGACCCACCTTTCCAGCAGTTTCCAGTTCCTTTTTATCTCTTTTGGCATTTCCAGCCAGCAATTTCATTTCAACAATTCCTGATACAGCAATAATTGGAACAACCGATAACAGCAAAAGGGTTAATTGCCAACCGTAGATGAATGCTATGATAATCCCAGTTCCAAGGTTAGCTGTATTCTGTGCAATCAGAGCCAACCTGGTCCCAGTGGCCTGGATGAGCAAAAGAAGAGAGGGAGCTGTATTTTAAGTTTCAGACCTGTGAGCTACAGCCTTCAGCCTCCTGATTCAGAACCATGAGACAGGGATTTATGCCTGTGCTAACATCTGCTCTCTTTCATTACAATAAACCCAAGATTGTTATTGTTTAGTCGCTCAGTCGTGTCCAACTCTTGTGGCCCCATGGACTGCAGCATGCCAGGCTTCCCTGTCGTTTACTATCTCCCAGAATTTGCTCATACTCATGTCTATCGAGTCTATGATGCCACGCAACCATCTAGTCCTCTATCACCCCCTTCTCCTCCTGTGCTTAATCTTATCCAGCATCTAATGAGTTGGCTCTTTGCATCAGGTTCCCAAAGTAGTCTCATGCATCACTTGGGAGGCTCTGCAGGTTATTCTCTCTCTGTGCCTTTCAACTCTCACTCCTTTCCTGACCACATGAATTCAGCATCACAGAACCAAGTCATCACTGCTCTGCTTTGGGGAGAGGCTATGGGGTACATACACTTTTTCCTGAAGGCGATGTTTAAAGAGGAAATACACCTCGGACACTCTGGTCATTTTAAAGCCTGTTTGCTTCACATGTATAAGAGGGAGGTTCATGAGCTCCAAGAGACCATCAGTTGCAAAGGGTACAGATCCTAAGAGACCATCCCCTGGAAAGCCTCCATAAAGATGAAGTACTGTTTCCACCAATCAGAAAATGAGGGATGTCATAGGGACATCATAGGTGACATCTTGCATTGTGCAGAAGCAATGAGCTTTGTGTAACAGGCCTCAGCTCCAAGGCTAGGGGCGAAAGCCAGGGAGAAGGCAGCACCCTCTTGAGCCAGTTATTGGTTCAGGGTTGGGTATGTAACCCAAATTAATCTAAATTAGATTTAAAGGAAGGGTGTTCGTTTGGTGGTTGAGGTCCACGTATGCCTTCTCTTTCACTGGATGGAAAACAAGGAAGCTTATAGCTCCAGTTGCTCCCAGAAGCTACCTTGTGGCCACAAGGGAAGGAGCCTCAGGGTGAAGCCAATTCTGAGGACTGAAAGCTGCTCAGAGTCAACAGACAGAGTCCTGGGTCCTTGTGGACACTTGCGAGCCAATGGATCCATCAGCCTTGAAGTCTAACCTTCCTCTTTGTTGTTCAGGCAAGTTTGAGTTTTCTGTTATTTGCAGCTGAGGCAGCTTAACAGTGGCAGCTATGCCATATGTTTATCCCAAACCAAGTTAAAGAAAACCAGTAGTAGAATGAGGTCTACATACCCCTTGGACTTGGGAGGCATCCATCGCAAGTCTTGTAGAAAGTGCACCAGTACTGTTTTTATGATCATCAAACCAGCTCATGTCCTAAGGCACACAACACACCTTTAAATTAGTTCCAGATTAAAACAAGCAGAGAAAAATCGGATGAAACAGCTCAAACTCTCAATGCTGAGGAAGTACCCACTCTGAACTTGGGTGTTGGAGTTTAGGTGAGACCTCCCATGTGATGGGGAGCCTGGGTCCCTGCCCTGAGCACACACTGGGAGCCCACAGGACCCCTCCCATCTGTGCCCGGAAAGCACAGCAATGGGGGCAGGGCTTATCCAGATTGCAACCAAGCTCGCTACCAGCTTCACCTGAGACCGTGGTGCCTGCGGGTCCATCCACCCACTGCTCACAGCCTGTGCTCCCAACACCCGCTCCCTGATGGGGCCACTCCTCTCACAAAGGGTGGTGGAGCTGGGCTGGACGTGGCTCTTTCTTGTAAATTCTAGGCATGAGATCATCAGCCCTGGTTTCTCACCATGCTTAGTTTTGTTTATTTGAAGCAAGGATTAAAGAGTCTGTCTTAGGGCCTCCCTGGTGGCTCAGTGGTAAAGAGTCTACCTTCCAATGTACGAGATGAGTTTGATCCCTGGTCCAAGAAGATCCCACATGCCATGGGTCAAGTGAAGCATGCACACCTCAACTATCGAGCCCGTGCTCTGGAGTCTGGGAGTCACAACTACTGAAGCCCGTGTGTGCCCCAGAGTCTGTGCACTGCAACATGAGAAGCCCGTGGTGTACAGAGTAGGCCCCTCTTGCAGCAACTAGAGAAAAGCCTGCACAGCAATGAAGACTCGGTGCCACCAAAAATAAATAAATACATAAATTCTAAAAATTTAAAGTCTTAGATGTGATTTTCATTATATGCCCTTCATCCACAGAATCTTTTAGTTTCATATAAAATAATTTTCCCTACATAGAAACAGTTTAAAAGACACTGAAAAAAGTCTTACACAAAATATGATACAAGCCCTGTGCCCTCCTGTGAACCGGAGTGTCATCAATTCCTGTCGACTACATGGATAGTATTCTGGCCCTCTCTTAAGCCTTCTCTATAAAATAGAGAATTCATGCTTGCACATCTTCCCACAAAGTCCTGCACTAAGCTGTCACCCTCCCGACAGGGCCGACAATGCATGTGATAGTCCCAAAGACCAGCACACCATCTGGTACATAGTGAGCGACACTTGAGTGAACCAACAGGTGAATTAACATGGAAGAAGAGCTCAACAAAACTCAATGGTCAACATTTGGTGACGCCCATAGTAAGTCATGTCAACTGTTGGGCAGAACCCCTGCCAACCACTGTTGCCTTTGTTGAAAGGCATCCTGGAGTCTCAAGTGACTCCTCAGGGCCTGCACAGAATCCAGAAAACAGAGACAGATCCTTGAAGTGAGAGTATCCATGTGGATAGAGGGAGTTGCAAAATAAGCCCCCAAAGTCAGGACATACTAGCCCCTATTTATTACATTAGCTAAGCCTATTCCCATGAAAACCCTAAGAGGTCTTTGGATACTGAAGGACTAGAGCAGCTAGCGGGGATCTGACCAGTTCCTGCACAAACACCCGGGGCCACGGCACAGAGGGCAGCACAGCGAGGCTCGAAAGGAAAGGAAGAAGCTGCTCCGGTGCACACACCTACCTGTCTCAGCATCGCTTTAAAAGCCATCAACCGAAGCCTCGTGGTGAGAATCTCACCAGCCTTCCCAAACGTGAAGCCCTGGGCAAGAAGAAAGCCTCTTGTCTCTCTTAATCATCACAAGCATTCTGACACAAGTATGTGTATTCACAAGGAATTCTATATTTATATGTGACTCAACTATTCAAATAACAAAGTCTGTGATCAGATACTAACTCAAAGTCCCAACTTCAAATTCATGTGCTGCTAGAGGTATGCTATTACAGCTGGAATAAACAGCAAGGACCTACTATACAGCAAAGAGAACTATATTCAGTATCCTAAGATAAACCATAATGGAAAAGAATATTTTTAAATGTTTTTATATGTATACCAGAAACATTTTGCTGTACAGCAGAAATTAACATTGTAAATCAACTCCACTTCCATAAAAAAATGAAAATAAAAAATTCATATACTGGTAAATCATTGGTATGCAATAGAATCCTAAGACCAAAATCCTTAAATGTGTCTTAGAAATTGGCTTCTGACCTATTCTAAAGAGACTTCTTTTCAAAATTCTCAGGGACAATATCTCAGTGAGAATCAGTTCAGTTCAGTCACTCAGTCATATCCGACTCTTTGCTACCCCATGAATCGTAGCACGCCAGGCTTCCCTGTCCATCACCAACTCCCGGAGTTCACTCAGACTCACGTCCGTCAAGTAGGTGATGCCATCCAGCCATCTCATCCTCTGTCACCCCCTTCTCCTCCTGCCCCCAATCTCTCCCAGCATCAGAGTCTTTTCCATGAGTCTTTTCCTCAACTCTTTGCATGAGGTGGCCAAAGTATTGGAGTTTCAGCTTTAGTCCTTCCAATGAACACCCAGGACCAGTCTCCTCTAGAATGGACTGGTTGGATCTCCTTGCAGTTCAAGGGACTCTCAAGAGTCTTCTCCAACACCACAGTTCAAAAGCATCAATTCTTCGGCGCTCAGCTTTCTTTTTAGTCCAACTCTCACATCCATACATGACCACTGGAAAAACCATAGCCTTGACTAGATGGACATTTGTTGGCAAAGTAATGTCTCTGCTTTTGAATATGCTATCTAGGTTGGTCATAACTTTCCTTCCAAGGAGTAAGTGTCTTTTAATTTCATGACTGAAATCACCATCTGCAGTGATTTTGAAGACCAAAAAAATAAAGTCTGATACTGTTTCCACTGTTTCCCCATCTATTTCCCATGAAGTGATGGGACCAGATGCCATGATCTTAGTTTTCTGAATGTTGAGATTTAAGCCAACTTTTTTACTCTCCTCTTTCATTTTCATCAGAGGCTTTTTAGTTCCTCTTCACTTTCTGCCATAAGGGTGGTGTCATCTGCATAATAATACCATCTTAATTACAACCTTCAGAGTGTTCTTTGCTTGAAGCAAAACAGTCTTCAATGCAAGTAACAAAATTCTATGTTGAGATGCATTTTGGCTCCTGTAGTACAGAGCATATTGAAAAGCAGAGACATTACTTTGCCAACAAAGGTCCATCTAGTCAAAGCTATGGTTTTTCCAGTAGTCATGTATGGATGTGAGAGTTGGACTATAAAGAAGGCTGAGTGCCAAAGAATTGATGTTTTCGATTTATGTTGCTGGAGAAGGCTCTTGAGAGTCCCATGGACTGCAAGGAGATCCAACCAGTCAATCCTAAAGGAAATCATCCTTAATATTCATTGGAAGGACTGATGCTGAAGCTGAAGCTCCAATACTTTGGCCACCTGATGCAAAGAGCTGACTCATTGGAAAAGACTCTGATGCTGGGAAAGATTGAGGGCAGGAGGAGAAGGGGGTGAGGGGGCAGGATGAGATGGTTGGATGGCATCACTGACTCAATGGACATGGGTTTGAGTAAACTCTGGGAGACAGTGAAGGACAGGGAGGCCTGACATGCTGCAGTCCATGGGGTTGCAAAGAGTCAGACATGAGAGCCAGACACGAATGAGTGGCTGAAAAACAACAAAAATTGGTCCCCAAGCTTTTTGGCATCAGAGACCAGTTTCATGGAAGACAATTTTTTGACAGATGGGGTGGGGAGATGGTTTGGGGATGATTCAAGAGCATGACATTTATTGTGCACTTTATTCCTATTAGTATTACATCAGCTTCACCTCAGATCATCAAGCATTAGATCTTGGAGGCTGGGGACCCCAGGTGTAGACAGATGTCTCTAGTCCTGGCTCCAAGTGAGTTTGCTGCTTCCCCATCACAGCTCTGCCTGCTCTCAGATCAGCCAATGGTCAGTCTACTTGTCTTCTCCCAGCATCCTTGCCAGACACGTCCCTCTTTCTAATTATAGAGAGCAGCCCAGATGTCCACAGTTGGGCTTGCTTCTGGGGCCCTGGGATGGGTCCCCAGCCATGTTGAGTGTTGGTGGAAGCATGTGGGGTGCTCTTTGGGAGCACATATCACTAAGCTGAGAGGATGGGTGGTCAGTGCCTCCGGAGTCCAGGCCTAGAGTTCGCCAATTTCCTAGAGTACCTTTGCTGGCAGATTGCTCAAGGGCCGGCCATCTGTCCACTGCTGGTGCAGCACGTGTTTGTAACTAGCTCCACTCCCTAACACACTGGGGCTTGTGGCTACATTGGACACTGAGTTGCCACCAGCAAGGCAATCGCTCTAAACAAAAAGCTTGGCTTACTTTTACCACTGGCTCAACAATTGCAAAAGAAAAACACACTAGGCATGACTAGGAAATATTTTGTGGACTTAATGGATTGTACTAGAAAGGCACTGAGTTAAAGAGACAAAAAGCCACTGGTAAAAGTCTAGGTAGACAAGTACAATCAGAGTTTACTAGTTCATTTTCGCCAGATCTAAAATATCTAAATGCAATATAATGTGCATTCTTTCAAACAGTTCATCAATTAAGGAGGAAAAGATCAGAGAAGTTATTTGATATTATGTAAAAAGTAAGGTGGTTTAGATAGTAAAGAATCTGCCTGCAATGCGGGAGACCCAGATTCAATCCTAGGGTCGGGAAGATCCCCCAGAGTAGGGAATGACTACTCACTCCAGTATTCTTTCCTGGATGATCTCATGGACAGAGGAACTTGGTGGGCCACAGTCCATGGGGTTGCAAAGAGCTAGACACAACTGAGCAACTAACACTTTCGGTTTCAAAAAGAGAGTGCTGTTGTACTGATTTTTTTCAGTTTATGTCTTGTTGCGTTTAAATGGGACTTATGTTGTCCTGTGAATTAAAGTCTCTTTTCTTCTTGGCAATGAATGTCTGCAGAGGGCCAACCTGTATCATGATGTAACTTAGCACCCAGGGAAGTCACAATGTCTACTACTTAGGACTCTGCCCTCTCAAAGAGCCTTGTGCCAACTGAGTCTAATTCATTTCAGTCTAAGATTTGGAAACTCCAAATCAAAGCTAAGGGTTTTAAAATTTTTTTTAACATTTAAATTTGAGTATAATTGCTTTACAATGTTGTGTTAGTTTCTGCTGTACAACAGCATTAATCAGCTATAAGTATACATACAAGGATACACATATCCCCTCCCTCTTGAGCCTCCCTCCTACTCAACCCCTTTCCCACCCCTCTGGGTCATCACAGAGCACCGAGCTGAGATCCCCGTGCTATACAGCAGCAAAGCTAAAGTTTGGATAACCTGTTTCTTTTATTGGACTTTGATTAATCAATAATTAATCTATATTAACATATAATTAATGAAAATATAATAGATAATTAATCTATATTCTCTACTTGAATATAGACTCAATAAAGAAGATCAAATTACAGATACCTACCTGAAGGAAGAAAGTAAAAAAGGAAATAATTCCCAGGCCTAAGAAAAGCAATGAGAACATGTTGCACTTCTGCTGCTTCACTTCATCGTCTCCTGGTCCAAAAATCTACAAGAGAACATTTAAAATACCCACTTGGATTACATGAACCTTGTATATTCCTCCCAGAAACAATGGCTTGAGCATCCCATTTTAAAAACTAGGTTTTGAATATGTGTTTTTTTTTTTAACTGTGGTGAAATATATGTAACATATTTAAGTGTACTACACAGTGGTGTTAAGGATATTCAGACTGTTGTGCCACCTTCGCCACCATCCATTTCCAGAAGTCTTCATCATCCATAATGAAATCCTGACCCATTCAACAGGGACTTCCACGACCCTGCCCCTAGCCATCAAGTCCCACCATTCTACTTCCTGTCTCCATGAATTTGAGGAACACAGTAAGTGCCCTACATATGAATGAGCTCAGTTCCAAGAGCAGGTTCGTAAGTCCAATTTTTTTTTTGTAAATCCAACAAAGTTAGCCTAGATACCCCAACAAATACGATCAGCTGCATAGAAACAAGTTTCTAATACTTATCGCAAATGCATACATAAAAAATGAACACAAAAATAAAGGAAATATTTTTAATCTTATAGTACAGAACCCTGTAAAGTACATAGTGCAACAGCTGGCATACAGGACCTGGCATGTGAGTTTGCATCTTTGCAAGTTCACAACCTGAAGGTTCGTATGTAGAGGACTCACTGTGCGTGGTTACTGCCATGGCTGGAGCACTACACGTGGATGTGTGTGGCTGCACACCATCATGTTTATTCCTCCTCTTCTGCACCTGCTGCTCCCTCTGCCTGAACTCCTTCCGCCCCTCACCTGCCTCCCCCGACCCCACAGGCCCTCGGCCCAAAGAGGTCTGTCCTGACCAAACTGCAGGAAACCGCACCCCCACTGCAGGCCCCTCCACTGCCTGACTGTGCTTTTAAAATGCCTGCGATCCTGTGACATGTAATATACTTGTTTTGTGTGTGTGTGTTATGCGTCTGTCCCAATAGAAAGTAAACTGTTTAGGGGCAGGACTTGGTTTATTTTGTTTTCTACTCAATCTCCAAAAGCTCCATTTGACACCAAGGAGAGGTCCCCCATATAAATACAGCCCACACTGTTTTTGAATTGCAAGAGAGTCAGGGATTGCCTTATTCTGTACTGTAAAAACAGTTGGTGGGTTCTCCCTAATTCATTTATTTTTTAATTTGTGGTCTTAATTGTAGACCAACGTTCCAATTCAGAAGCATAATAAATTCTTTATATGATGGGGAATAATTCAACTCTAACAAAAATTCTATCCAATAACATTAGAGATTAACTAAGGACATAAAATATAAATGTTGGATTTTATGGAGCCTTAGATATTTCTGATCACTTCTGATAAACATCCCTCAGGGAATTTAACAACTGGATTGTAGGAGTTTTCCTCCTGTGTCTCAGCCTCTCCAAGCCTTGTATGGATTACTGAACAATGATGTAGTAGATAGCACTTTTCAATACTCACTTTGAGGTAGACACTCTTAAATGCTTTCTGTATATTAATCGTTACTTATCTCTCTTTTTAAAAATTTTTATTGGAGTATAGTTTTTATCGTCTCTTAATCATCAGCCATTCCAGGAGTAGGTTCATTTTACAGATGAACAGCTGAGGTGCCACAAGGTGAAGCATTTGCACAGCAGCTGGGGCTTCCCACGTGGCGCTAATGGCAAAGAACCCACTTAAGAGGCAGGAGACGTAAGAGACCTAAGTTCTATCCTTGGGTCAGGAAGGTGCCCTGGAGGGGGCATGGCAACCTACTCCAGTATTCTTTCCTGGGGAATCCCATGGACAGAGGGGCCTGCTGGGCTCCAAGGGCTGCAAAGAGTCAGACATGACTGAAGCGACTTAGCACAGCAATTAAATGGCGTGGCCAGTCTGAGCCCAGAGCCTGGCCTCTTAAACCCTTGAGACGTGAACTCTTCCCCCATCCCCACCACCCAACCACCCTGTGAGGTGAGCATCTCCTCTCCACAAGCAGGGTGGGGATCACAGCATGACACCAGTTCACCCGAATGAAGAGAGTGAACAGAATGCCTCCTTCAGGGATCTTTTGAGGGGGTTAGTCGCTAAGTCGTGTCCGACTCTTTCAGCCCCATGGACTGTAGCCTGCCAGTCTCCTCTGTCCATGGGATTCTCCAGGCAAGATTATTGGAATGGGTTGCCATTTCCTTCTTCAGGGATCTTACAGTTTCCAATTTCCTTGAAAGCATAACTGGCCGACGTTTTCTTTTGCCTCACGGCTTTCCTCAACAGAGAATTAAAGCCTTTGGCTTAGGTTCATTGGAGGCTGCCTTACTGCAGAGTGGACCGGGTTGGCATGAGAACTGATTTCGTGGTTGAGTGATTTCACTCAGGCCATCCAGTGGTGTTTCCACACTCACCGCTATCATTTCTGAGAAGATGACCGAGAAGGCCGGCTGGAGCGCCCCATTGGCAACGGCACACAGGGTTCCCACCACTAAGTAGGGCCACTCTGTCTTGTTCAGTTTCAGGATCTTCAGAAAAGACACCGGTGGCACAGATTCGTCCTAGAACACACACACATCAAGACAGACAGGCAGAAACACCACAGGCACCAGAGTGTGGACCCGGAGAGGGCCTGGCCTGCCCTCCAGGAACTTACAAGTTGGGCGGAGGGAATGACTAGGCCACAGCAGACCACGGGAGGGTCAGACAGGATGTGACAAGATGTCAACTATGTCCCTGTCAATCCTAAAGGAAATCAACCCTGAATATTCACTGGAAGGACTGAAGCTGAAGCCCCAGTACTTTGACCACCTCATGTGAAGAGTCTACTCATTGGAAAAGACCCTGATGCTGGGAAAGATTGGAGGCAGGAGGAGAAGGGGACGACAGAGGATGAGATGGTTGGATGGCATCGCTGACTTAATACACATGCATTTGAGAAAACTCTGGAAGATAGTGAGGGACAGGGGAGGCTAGAATGCTGGAGTCCACGGGGTTGCAAAGAGCTGGACATGACCGAGTGACTGAACGACAGCAAATGGACTGTACAGCCTGAGCTGGGGTAGTCCATCACCCGAGAAGCAGTCCTCACAGTGTGACCAGCCTCTCCCTATCCCAGCCTCAGCAAGTGAGCGGAAGCAGGATCTGGGCACCAGATGCCCTAAAATTCAAGTCATGATGTTGGGGTCACACAAGGTAAGACCCACGAATAGACCGGTTAAGCGTCCTCACCAACACAAGACACCGTGATTCATCTGAGGACCTGGGCTTGGTCTCCTCAGCCCAGAACCCTGCCTTGCATCTTATCCTTGTCATGTCCTAACTCACAAAACTAAAGTACCTACGTGCTTTTCTTTCACCACTACTAATGGTAGGGCAGACTAACTTTACTCTGCAGTCCCTACAGACTTCTGCTTCATAGCTTGTTTTGTGACTTTCCCCCCGTTTGTTTGTTTACACATCTCTGTGACTTTGTTTTGTTTTAAGATGTCTTGGCTTATGTGACCCCAACATTATGACTTAGCTTTCACTATGGCTCAGATGGAAAAGACTCTGCCTACAATGCAGGAGACCCAGGTTTGATCCCTGGATTAGGAAGATCCCCCTGCAGAAGGAAATGGCAACCCACTCCAGTATTCTTGCTGGGAAATCCCATGGACAGAGGAGCCTGGTGGGTTACAGTGCATGGTGGTCGCAAAGAGTTGGATACAACTGAGAGACTAACTGAATGACCAACACTTTATCTCCTTAGAAACAGCCCAATGCCTGGCACATACCAGCTTCTCAGCAAGTGTTGAACCTGATGTTTGGTCAAACATGAGGGATTTAAGTCACATAAAGGAGAATATTCTAGCGAATTCCCTGGCAGTCCAGTGGTTAAGACTCTGTCAGCATTTTCACTGCCAAGGGCCCCGTGTTCAATCCCTAGTCAGGGAACTAAGATTGCACAGGCTGTGTGGGCTGCCCAAAAATAAAAATAAAAAGGAGAATATTCTGAATTATAGAGGTGGTTTCACAGTAACTTGATACCATAAGTGCCTATGGAAACCCATGGCCTTACAGTTGTTTAAATAGGTCACGTTTGTGTCTCTATAAAATAGAGAACATAGGAATAGTTTCTATTCAGCCCTTTGCTTTCAAACCACCCCCCTCCTCTGTATTTTAGGGGCTTTTTTCCTCCCTAGTTAGCACTATCTTTTAGACCTGGCCTCCAGCCTGATAAAGGAGCTCAGGCTGCTTTTCACAAGCAAACAGTCCTTCTAATCAGATTTAATCTCCCCCTCTCCCTGGGCACACCATTTATCCCTCTATGATGGCACCAAGGACAGTCATATTGATTGTGGCATTTTCTGCCTACCCCATTTTGCATTTCTCCTAGAGTAGTTCTCCTCTAAAATACCAGACTCTAAAGATGTAACAGTGTAACTATCCAGACAAATGAGAAAATGAGAAGCAAATTCTTCACAGCCAAAAAGGGAGAAACTCTTTATCTTACTTACAATAATATTGCACCACAATAATACAGTGTTATTCTCTTTCCATAAATACACCAAGATTGAGACTACTAAAAGAGCCCTTCTTATCTCTGCAGTGAATAACATCGTGGGCAGGAAAAACAGACGCAATGAACTCTCAGGAGGATCAGTTTCTTCAGGCCAACACAAGAGTAAAATACACTCGGCTTTTATTAACTGTTGCTTAGTTGCTAAGTCAAGTCTAACTCTTTTGTGACCCCCTGGACTGGATGTAGCCCAGCAGGCTCCTTTGTCCATGGGAGTATCCAGGTAAGAATACTGGAGTGGGTACGTTTTCCCTTCTCCACGGGATCTTCCCAACCCAGGGATCGAACCCACATCTCCTGCATTGCAGGCAGATTCTTTACCAGCTGAACCACAAGGGAAGCACAAAAATACTGGAGTGGGTACCCTATCCCTTCTCCAGGGGATCTTCCTGACCCAGGAATCAAGCCAGGGTCTCCTGCATTGCAGGCAGATTCTTTACCAACTGAGCTATCAGGGAATAACATCAAAGTGAAGTCTCTCAGTCGTATCCAACTCTTAGCGACCCCATGGACTGCAGCCTACCAGGCTTCTCCATCCATGGGATTTTCTAGGCAAGAGCACTGGAGTGGGGTGCCATTGCCTTCTCCAAATAACATCAAAATACACTCCTAAATCGTTTCTTAAAATCATAAAATATCTTTTCTTGGAATGTGTTCCCTTTCTATTATAAAAGCTTCTGTTAACTTGAATTAATATCAACCCAGTTACTTCTCTTGAGATCCTTTGCCTTTTGTACTGTAAACATGTGATTTGTGTAAAAATTTGTATTATAAAGTGTAAGATGTTGATCTAAAAAAAAAATCCCAAAGTTTCAGGTGAGAAATATTAAAGAATGTACACTTTGGCTATTTCTGGTTATTCTGTCCTTTTTCCTAGTAAGAATTCCAGTTTTACTCAGAGTAGCAATGCATATAGCAAAAAGGTTCAGTTTTCTACTCTCCGTTGTAGCTAAGTATGGACATGTGATTAAGTTATGGCCAATGACATAGGTTTTTTTTTGTTTTTTGTTTTTAAGTACTGTATGAGATGTCTGGGAAATCTTTGTTTTTTCTTGCTGCTTGGAACATAGATGTGATGGCTGGAGCTTCTGGAGTCATTTTAGATTATTGAGAATGAAAGCTACATGCCAGGATAACGAGAATAAGTATGAAACGAGCCTGAGTCCATGGTAACCATGGTGGAGTTACCACTGTAACCCTGGGTTTCTTACCTGTAAGTCTTTTTTTTGTTTGTTTGTTTTTAATGTGAAAGAGAAATAAAACCTTATTTTTCTTAAATTGATATTACTCTGGGTTTCCTATCATAGACAATCAAAAGTAATCCTACATAATAGATTATGCAAATATTAGGGCCTCTTACTTTAGACGAGCCCTGTATTACTCTGGACCTCAAAAATGAATACCTTATTTTAATTTTAAGCATCTAAGCACAAAGACTATGTTTTGGGCTCCCTTTTCATTGGAAGTCCATTGTTAATTGGAATTGATTTCAATTTTTGACAAGTACAATTAATATTGGATATTTCCTTCTTTTAAGAAGAGTATGGCTCATGGTGGGAATCTTCTGTGCCTACAATGTACTTGCAAGGCTATGGACTTCACCAACAAAACTAAACAATGAAAGATAATTGAAAAACTACTTACAAGTTCACTGGTTTCGACATCAAAGCCATTCTGATACTGTCGGGAACTCCTCAGGCTTTTATGAAGAGAACGCCTAACTATGGGATGAGTCAAACCCATGGCAGGCTTTTCATCAGCGAGTGCAACTTTAAATTCTTCTGACTGGATCTGGCTTCCTGAAATCTAGAAGAAGAACAAAATGTTGAGTTGTGTGTCCAGATGGATGTAACCTTCAAGTTTAGGACAAGTAACTATTATTTGTCAGGCGTCTATTTTGTGTTACTGCTACTGCTTAAATTGATATTTAAGCAGTCACTTCAGTCGTGTCCGACTCTGTGCGACCCCATAGACGGTAGCCACCAGGCTTCCCCGTCCCTGGGATTCTCCAGGCAAGAACACTGGAGTGGGTTGCATTTCCCTCTTCCATCCATGGGATTTTCCAGGCAAGAGTACTGGAGTGGGGTGCCATTGCCTTCTCCGCTATTTTGTGTTAGGTGCTTAAAAAAAATGATTTAACAGCTTTATTGAGACAAAATTCACATACCTTTTAAAGTACTTTTTCTAGTATATTCAGGTGGTGCTCATCACTACAAATAAAACTAGTGGAAGTGATGAAATTCCAGTTGATCTATTTCAAATTCTAAAAGATGATGCTGTGAAAGTGCTGCACTCAATATGTCAGCAAATTTGGAAAACTCAGCAGTGGCCACAGGACTGGAAAAGGTCAGTTTTCTTTCCAATCCCAAAGAAAGGCAATGCCAAAGAATGCTCAAACTACTGCACAACTGCACTCATCTCACATGCTAGCAGAGTAATGCTCAAAATTCTCCAACCCAGGCTTCAACAATATGTGAACAATGAACGTCCAGATGTTCAAGCTGGTTTTAGAAAAGGCAGAGGAACCAGAGATCAAATTGCCAACATCTGTTGGATCATCGAAAAAGCAAGAGAGTTTCAGAAAAACATCTACTTCGGCTTTATTGACTATTGCTAAGCCTTTGACTGTGTGGATCACAACAAACTGTGGAAAATTCTGAAAGAGATGGGAATACCAGACCACCTGAACTGCCTCCTGAGAAACCAGTATGCAGGTCAGGAAGCAACAATTACAACTGAACATGGAACAACAGACTGGTTCCAAATAGGAAAAGGAGTATGTCAAGGCTGTATATTGTCACCCTGCTTATTTAACTTATATACAGAGTACATCATGAGAAATGCTGGGCTGGAAGAAGCACAAGCTGGAATCAAGATTGCTGGGAGAAATATCAATAACCTCAGATATGCAGATGATACCACCCTTATGGCAGAAAGTGAAGAGGAACTCAAAAGATTCTTGAGGAAAGTGAAAGAGAGTGAAAAAGTTGGCTTAAAGCTCAACATTCAGAAAACTAAGAGCATGGCATCCAGTCCCATCACTTCATGGCAAATAGATGGGGAAACAGTGGAAACAGTGGCTGACTTTAATTTTGGGGCTCCAAAATCATTGCAGATGGTGATTGAAGCCATGAAATTAAAAGACTCTTCCTCCTTGGAAGAAAAGTTATGACCGACCTAGATGGCATATTAAAAAGCAGAGACATTACTTTGTCAACAAAGGTCCGTCTAGTCAATGCTATGGTTTTTCCAGTGGTCATGTATGGATGTGAAAGTTAGACTATAAAGAAAGCTGAGTGCCAAAGAATTGATGCTTTTGAACTGTGGTGTTGGAGAAGACTCTTGAGAGTCCCTTGGACAGCAAGGAGATCCAACCATTCTATCCTAAAGGAAATAAGTCCTGAGTGATCATTGGAAGGACTGATGCTAAAGCTGAAACTCCAATACTTTAGCCACCTGATGTGAAGAGCTGACTCATTTGAAAAGACCCTGATGCTGGGAAAGATTGAAAGTGGGAGGTGAAGGGGACGACAGAGGATGAGATGGTTGGATGGCATTACTGACTCAATGCACATGAGTTTGAATAAGCTCTGGGAGTAGGTGATAGACAGGGAGGTTTGGCGTGCTGCAGTCCATGGAGTTGTGAAGAGTCAGACACTACTGAGCGACTGAACTGAACTAAATGGGTGCTTATTTCTTAACCTTGCAGCAGCCTCACATGGTAGGTTTTGTATTTCTAATATGGAAACTGAAACTCAGAGGAGTTAATTACTTGTCAGAAAACAAAACAAATTTTTTACTTTTTTGGAACCCACCCTCACCCCCCTCCCCACCACGTGCTCCCAAAGGGCAATATTTAGAACAAAGAATTACTAGAAACAAGCCACATAGTCAATTTTAGAGAAATGATCAAGCAGTTTATTACACATTAATGTAATTACTGCTGAGGACATATAAAATGATAGTATTTGGAGTGTGTGTATTTGAAATGTGAAGAAAAATAACAAAAATATGTACATATTATAGTTATCAAAGCAAATGTATAAACTTTTACAAATAGAAGAATTGTGTTTACAGGATAAATATTTTTCGGTTATTTATTTTGAAAAATTGCTCGTGACTAATTTCAATAATAAGGCAAATCAATAATTATCAATAGAACCCGCTGTAGGAAACAGAGTGAGTAGTTGTTATTGTTGTTGTTGTTTTAAAGGAAAACCAAACTCAGGAATTCCCTGGAGGCCCAGAGGTTAAGACTTGGCACTTTCACTCCTGTGGGCCCAGGGTTTGATCCCCAGTCAGGGAACTAGGATCTCGCAAGCCAAAAACAAAAAACAAAACACTGAACTATTCACTTCCAAGAGCCATGAATCTTGCTGTTGGCTTCATTAGGATGATCTGGGAAGTATTTTAAGGTCTCATAGGACCTCTCCCAACTACCTAGCATCAGCCTCTTACCCCGACCACCACTCTGAACATCCCTAATCTACTGGGGGAAGGACCCATTAGTTTGAACAGGCAATTAAGAATCACTGTCCTAAACAACAAGTTCAAAATGTTTTTGGCCTTGTCTTTTATTTCCCCCCCTCCCCACCTTTCTCTTTCAAGATTCTTTCAACGACTGTGAATTAAAGTCTCAGATGTATGCGTGGCATCTTTCTGATACTTCTGATTTCTCAGTACAGCATTAGCTATTTGATATTTTAATAAAGAAAGAATATTATATTAAGGAAAAAACAACAGAAAAACTTCCCAAGAAGCAGATACCTGCGTGTTTACAAGCCTGAAGTATACCCCTTCCTTCTTCATTAGTTCTCCGTGGCTTCCTTGCTCCACAATGACTCCATCGTCAAACCCAGCGATGACATCTGCATTTCGGATTGTAGACAGTCGGTGAGCTATCACTATGGTGGTCCGGCCTTCCCTGGCCTAGAGGGGAAAAGGACAGGCATGAAGGGGAGCAGGGTTACACCGTCCTTGCACTGTTGATTAACACACAATGAAGCAGGCAGACGGGGGTGCCTGTGGTTGATGGAGAGCAGCTCACCATCCCTGTGTGATCAGGGCACAAAGGCATCTCTCACATGTGAATGGACACAAGGGACTTAAATTCTGGACCAGACAGGAGGCCAATCCCCCAGGATGAAGATGGAGAACTCCGGAGCTTCTCTAATGTTTTCATACCATCGTGAGGAGCCCTGCTTCTGAGTTATACGATATGCTAAAGACTTTAGCAGAAGCATGTTCAGAAGTTGTTGCCACATAAGGCCTTCTCCAGAGCACTTCTGTATGATTTCTTCTGAAGTGCCTGAAATTCTGTAATTACTGTGATTGTAATTCTGATGGACTACGTGCAGGTACCTTAGGCGAAAACATATCCTGAGGTCTGGATGGTTTAAGTTATGGTTCAAAGACCATCTCAATCACAAACTCTGGAGTGGGGCCAGTAACTGTGATTTTTAACAAATACTTTGGGTGGTTTTTATGGATACTGAAATCTACAAATCACCCCCTAAGTAGTTCAGTGAGCTCACATGTCCTTAGCTTGATGGGTTAATGAATGGGCTGGAAAATGTCCATCAAATTATTCACGTTACGTCATTAACAATAGTTATTCTTTTTAATATTCATTACCCTATTAGACTAACAACTTCTTAAGACCACTACCTACCTACTCTGAGGCAATAAAACCACATTGTTAGCATGGTATTTAGGGTGTGGCCCAAATCACCTAAGCAGTTAAAAACATAAAAATGTGAGGCTAGATTCATAATAGCCAAAAAGTGAGAACAATCCAAATGTTCAGTTGATCAAAAGAGAAACAAAAGGTGGTATATCCATACAATGGAATAGCACTGGGCCAGGAAAAGAAATGAGATTCTGATACGTGTTTCAATATGGATGAACCTTAAAGATATGACGCTAAGTTAAAGAAGTCAGTTAAAACAGACCATGCCTTGTATGATTCTATTTATAGGAAATGTCCAGAATGGGAAAATCCAGAGAGAGAGAAAGATTAGTAGTTGCCAAGCTCAAGGGTGAGAGTAGAATAGAGAGTGAGTACTATGGGGTACAAGGGTTTGTTTTTTTTTTTTTTGGAATGATGAAAATATTTTGCAGTGAGATCATGCAAATGGTTGTAAAATCTTGTGAATATATTAATACTAAAAACCGATGAACTGTGCATTTAAAATGGGTGAACTTCATGGTATATGAATCTTTTTAAAAGATTCATCAATCTTTTTAAAAAGAGCATTCACAAAAATTCTGAAAAAGTTAATAAGTATCTGGGTAATATCTCCACTAGATACTAAAACATAAAAAGCTACAGCAATTAAAACAATAAAATCCAGGGGAAGCTATCACATAAACAGAAAATTTGATAAACAGAACCATACAGAGAGTCCAGAATAGACATACATTTTAAAGAATTAGTGTGTGATAAATATGCATTGTCTATCAGTTGAGAAAAAGTAGACTATGTGATTAATGGTACTGAGTCAATTGTGTAGCCACCTGGAAAAAAAAATAATGTGGTCTTTCTTCTTCAGGCCTTATACTAATAATCAGATTAATCAATTATGTTTCAAAAAATATAAAACAGCCTAGTAGCTCAGATGGTAAAGAATCTGCCAGCAATGGGGGAAACCCAGGTTTGATCCCTGGGTTAGGAAGATGCCCTGGAGAAGGAAATGGCAACCCCCTCCAGTATTCTTGCCTGGAAAATCCCAGGGACAGAGGAGCCTGGGGGGTTACCATTGATGGGGTTGCAGAAGTACGAAGTATGAAGTATGAAGTGAAGTCACTCAGTCGTGTCCAACTCATTGTGACCCCATGGACTGTAGCCTACCAGGCTCCTCAGTCCATGGGATTTTCCAGGCCAGAGTACTGGAGTGGGGTGCCATTTCCTTCTGCAGGGGATCTTCCTGACCCAGGGATTGAACCTGGGTCTCCTGCATTGTAGGCAGACCCTTTACCATCTGAGCTACCAGGGGTTGCAGAGTCAGACACAACTGAGTGACTAACACGTGTGTGCACACACTAACACACATGAGAGCATAAAAAGACAGAGACTAGAGCATAAGTCTACTGGACAACATTTAAGACTGTTCTTTGATTTTTAGCAATTGGGCCCCAAAGAAACCTTCATAAATCTTTACTGATATACTAATAAGGAAGTTGCACAGCTTTGTCCATGTATGATAAGGTATATAGGAAATAATTTGATCAATCTAATTATACACTAACAGTGATGAGTAACTGCTAACAGTGGCTGGGTTTATCATTATGATAACAATAGGTTAATGCTATGTCAACTTTAAAAACAAGGGAATTGGGAGTCAGACTCGTGAGTACATGACTGGTGTGCAGGAGAAATCAAGTATGTATTTGTGAATTTCAAAGTTAGCCACTGTCACCCTTGACCAAAGAATTTTGGCTAGGGTAGAGGAGATTTGACACAAAAGGGTATTTTCAAACACCCCCACGATGACAAGACACTGGCAAACAAATATCCTGGATTCAAGGAGAACAACTATTAAATTTGAAACTTCTAATTTTGGATGTGCAGGTGGGCTTCCCTGGTGGCTCTGATGGTGAAGAATCCCATTGCAACGCGGGAAACCTGGGTTCGATCCCTGGGTTGGGAAGATCTCCTGGAGGACAGCTTGGCAACCCCCTCCAGTATTCCTGCCTGGAGAATCCCACAGACAGAGGAGCTTGGCGGCTACAGTGCCTGGGGTCACAGAGAGCTGGACATGACTGTGTGATTAAGCTCACAGCACAGGAATGAAAGGTAGGCCCAAACAGAGGAAGCGCTCATCTATTAGGCTTCTTGACTTCTGGGGGGCGGGGGGGGGGGGGCGGGAAGCACAAATGGAAACTTACAGGGATCATTTCATTAAATCACTATTTTCATTCTTTTCCTGCCCCTCCAGTATGGAAACACTATAAGTAGAAGAGGGACATAGGTATAAAACTTTTTGATTATTGACTTTCTTTAAAAAATCAAAATATCAAGTCTGCTTTTCTAGTCTTCTTTAAGATTTTATACTGAAAAACCTATTATTTATTTTGAAGAACAGTTGCTATCTATTGAGCCAAAAGCGGATATGGTCATTAATTATTTTTTTCTAATGTAGAACTGCATTATTCAATGAGCTAGACCATGGTAATCAATTCAGTAAAAATTTATTCAGGCTTTACTATGTGCAGGCACTGGAGTGGGTGTTATAGAGTAAACATGAGCCTTTTGTTAGTTCTGCCTCTTAGGGGAGAGAGAGAGAAAGCATATAAATAAATAGCTAAGTACAACAGCATGGTGCCAGACAAGAGACAGTGACGACTGTGGAAAGGGGCTACAGAAGGAAAATGTTCTGCTTCCAGGCTAGGTAATCAGAGAGGAAAAACAGTAACAGTGTTACATCCTTATGCTCCTCAAGGACA
Source organism: Bos indicus x Bos taurus (assembly GCF_003369695.1). Taxonomy (NCBI): domain Eukaryota; kingdom Metazoa; phylum Chordata; class Mammalia; order Artiodactyla; family Bovidae; genus Bos; species Bos indicus x Bos taurus. The sequence continues at coordinate 86,667,840 of NC_040079.1, forward strand.
GAGAATTACAAAACTCAACTTTCATTGTTAAGACAGTTGGTTTTTAACCAGGTGGACCAGCCAACTGACTGACCAGTATCACTGGAGAGAATGCAATAATGAAGGACTTCCCTCTTCAAGACATAGTTTATTGTCTGAAAAACATATCAGTTATCTTGCAATGTATGGAGTCGATTCGGTAGATTATAAACCATCTGTAGCAACTATGGTAGATAAAAATTGGCAACAAACACTTTAGGGCTATTCCCTTCAGAGATGGACTGTATTTTTCCACCTCCTCAAATTTGGGCAGGCCACGTGACTAGTTTTGAGCAAAAGCTGTGAAGGAATGAATGCTTGTTCAATGTCCGAAGCATAGACTTCAAGAGGCCTTATAGCTTCTGTGTCTGCCAACACAAATTGCTAAAATTCAAAGAAGTAATGTATCCAAATATGAATTAAAACTTGCAAGGATACAACGTTTGCTGACAGAATTCACATCATGAAAAAACTTGTCAGTAATTCTGTTTGTTTAGCACAGCAAGGGCTACTGTCCTGAATGTACACACCCTAGAAAGTTTTAGGACCTGTGTCCTGGGGCTGACTAGGACTTTGTTCCATAAATCTCTCTTATCGTACATAACTGTATGCGAAAAAAATCTATTCTGACACATTTTAAATCAATTATTTAATGAATGCATGTATTTGTTTTTATGATTTCCTGATTTAAGTCACTTCTAATTAACCAACCAAATATAAGTCCCCTATGTATTATATTTTGGTTCCTTGAGACTTAATATACATGAAAGCAGGGTAATTCAGTACAAAAATTTATGAGGAATAATTTATGAGAGAATATCATATTCTCTCATAATTCTCTTACATCATATTCTCTCATAATGAGAGAATATCATATTTTCTCATTAATTATTAAATTCCATTAGATAAAATAAGCCAAAATGTTAACATGATAAACCACAAAGCCTGAATTAACTACAGTTTATAGCACACAAGGCAGTTGTGTTTACTTAGGATTCAAGTATACATTTTCCTGAGAAAATAAGGCTTTACAGCTCATCTGTATAATTTCAAGAGGACATATATATATATATCTGATATATAATATATATACACACACATATATATGTATGACTGAATCATTTTGCTGTACACCTGAAACTAATGCCACATTGTAAACCAACTATATTTCAATAAAAACTGAAAAATAAAGTAGGTCAATTCAGAAAAACAAAATTTCAAGAGGCAATTTGGATAGACTGTTAAGTAATTTGCACATTTTATTACTAAACTTTATGAAGTCAAAAATGTTTATGATATTTATGTATTTGAAATCTATTTACATAGTGTCATCTGACTCCAGTTTTTATACTGTGTTGTTATGACAGATGACATCAGCACTAACCTTGAAAGTGTCCCAAGATAAGGTTCATGCTGCGAAGCTTCAGCTTAGTAAAGACGATAGTGAGAGATTTAGAAACACTGAGCCAGGCCCATGAGTTCAGCGGCCTTGAAATATATTCCTTATTTATATGCTTAAAGAAACACAAAAATTGAACTTTATTTCCAGAGAATCACTCATTCACTTTTATGAACAGATAAAGATGATGTACTGCTACAAAATAAGGCAAGTATTTTGAACTGCTTTTCAGATAGACCACTGGGTAAGTAATCAGAATTTTCTTTGTACGTTTTACCGTAAGAACTTTTGATCAAAGTCCTAACCTATATGTAAAAAAACAAACAAAACCCCCAAAGCTTAGCAGTTCACTGCACAGGCCTGGACCGGGGGATAACTGCATCTTGGTCCAAGAAAGCAAGCCAGCAAATGGGCTGCCCACCTCTCTCTGCAATGTGCCCTGAAAGAAAGCCCCATGGCACTGACCTGTACACACTGCTGTATTTAAAATGGATAACTAGCCCACTGTATAGCACAGGGAACTCTGCTCAGTGTTATGTGGCAGCCTGGATGGGAGGCGAGTTTGGGGGAGAATGGATGCATGGATACGTAAGTGCTGAGTCGCTCTGCTGCGCACCTGAACCTACCACAACATTGTTAACCGACTGCACTCCACATGGAGTAACACGTTAGAAAAAAGCCCACGGGAGAGCTGCATCTACTCTCAGGTCCATGTTTTTCAGCCTAGGCTCACAAAGCACTGGTAAGAATTTCAATATAGTTTCAGTTGGCTGGTCCTTCAGGCGTTGAGGACCCACTGACCTTATCCAGGGCCGCCTGAACCTCGGCTTCACTCTCCGTGTCCAGCGCTGAGGTGGCCTCGTCCAGCAGGAGGATCTTGGGGTTGCGAACCAGGGCCCGGGCGATGGCGATTCTCTGCTTCTGTCCACCGCTCAGCTGGGCTCCTCTCTCTCCAACCAGGGTGTCAAATTTCTACAACAGAAAGCGTGGTAGAGCTCTTGAAATATTTCAAATAGAAAAAGCTATGGAGTCTAGGAATTCATGGAAGACAACAGGGTGCTTCATTTTGACTAGCGTAATGAGTCACAAATCATAATAAATCATTTCACATTCTAAAAAACTAACACAAACTCTGTATAAAATTTCCTATGAGTCATTGTACCAAGCTACACTCCTTGACCCTCCAAATGGATAATTCAAGGGACTTACCTAGCAAAGTTGGACAACCTGGAACCTCAAACATTATTAGCTTAAACTTTGAAGAAAGAACTCGGTGGCATGAAGTTCGAGGGCACTTAAATTAACAGAGGCTTTACCTGTGGTAACCGCATGATAAACTCATAGGCGTTGGCTTCCTTCACAGCTTGCTGTATTTCATCCATGGTGACATTTCCACGGCCGTAACGGATATTTTCAGCAATGGTGGTAGCAAAGAGCACTGGCTCCTGACTCACCACTCCAATTATTTCCCTCAGATACTTTACATTAAATGTCCTAATATCCTGCCCATCGATGATAATCTGAAGAAACAAGATACTTCCATTAAATATTTTAAACCATTTGACATTGAAAGCATTTGTTACCAAAAAAGCCTTAGCTAATATGTGATTCAAGTTGTGCAGCAGAAACCAAGACACCATTGTAAAGGAATTATCCACCAATTAAAAAAAAAATAACAATAAATGCAATGGATCCATACAAACTGAGTGAGCTATTTATTATTTTACCACACGACATGTAAATAAAATGGTGCTAATAAAAGTTTTTCTTTCCTTTTTTTGGCCATGCCACTTGGCTGGCGTGATCCTGGTTCTCAAGCAAGGAATCAAATCCAGGCCCACTGCAGTCAAAGTGCTGAGTGATAACCACTGGACGGCCAGGGAATTCCTGCTAATAAAGTTTCTTCATTAGCACTCACATAATATTAAAAGTCAGCAGCAGTAATTTATATCTTTATTCTTTTAAAAGACACTTTAATGGGATTATCAGCTATTTCTGCTTGCTGTGTTTATAAAGATCTTATATTTTGAATGCTTTATTCTTTTATTTAAATTATTACCATTCAATTTATACTTTGGAATCTATTAGTTTAATTGGGGTGTTTTCAACATTGGTACGGAGAAGGCAATGGCACCCCACTCTTGCCTGGAAAATCCCATGGACGGAGGAGCCTGGTAGGCTGCAGTCCATGGGGTCACTAAGAGTCGGACACTACTGAGCGACTTCACTTTCACTTTTTACTTTCATTCATTGGAGAAGCAACTTAGCAGCAGCAGCAACACTGGTAAAACCATCTTTTAAATAATCCTTATCAGAACTTTACATATTATTTTTAGAATATAGCTCAATAAAATCTGTTTGCTGACAAGGCAAAAAAAAAAAAAACCTTAGCTAATGTTTAACTTATTTCAGTGGTTTAGACAGAGAAGGCAATGGCACCCCACTCCAGTACTCTTGCCTGGAAAATCCCATGGATGGAGGAGCCTGGTGGGCTGCAGTCCATGGGGTCGCTAAGAGTCGGACACAACTGAGCGACTTCACTTTCACTTTTCACTTTCATGCATTGGAGAAGGAAATGGCAGCCCACTCCAGTGTTCTTGCCTGGAGAATCCCAGGGACAGGGCAGCCTGGTGGCTACCATCTATGGGGTCGCACAGAGTTGGACACGACTGAAGTGATTTAGCAGCAGCAGCAGCAGCAGTGGTTAGAAATGGGAATTGGAAATAAAGAGCAATGTACAAGGCTAAAAATAAAGTCTTTTCTCTCTTTTGATTTTATTATCTTATGTATACTGTTTTTCATGGATGGAATATTCTCCATAAATGATTACATATTGAGTTATGTATTTTGGCATAACTATGAATTTTGCTTACCATTATTAAATCTGAATTAACTGTCCATTTACCTACCTAGTCTACATATCACTTTGATGGCATTATGATGTTTTACTCTACATAATATATCAATACCATAATGTACTTCAGCATTTCCCACCTGCTGAATATTTGGCTTCGTGCAAAGAACACTGAAGGACAATCATAGTAGAAGGACAGAATTACCAGACTGAAGAGTATGTTTTATTTTTTCTTCTCCAGTAATAATTGCTTAACTCATACAATAACTGGCAAATTTTGGGTATTTATTATTTGCTGAATAAAGGTTGAACAAACTCTTTAAAAAGATTTTTAATAATTCACAGTGGCAGCAGGAATATATAAATATATATTTGCTTCACTGTAATTTACTGGCTTTTATCATATTAATCTGTCTTTTCTAATTAATAATTGTATGGTGTAGCTTATATATAATTCATATATAAGTGAAATTGAGCATTTCTTGACTCTTTTTTACAAATCTACATTTATTCTCAAAAGATGTGCATGTTCATAGCCTCTGATAGATTCATATTAATTTATAAAATAGTAATATAATAGTTTTATCATATATCATAAATTTTTCATTCCAATTTCTTTCTTTCTTAAACTATAGCTTTACTGATTTTTATTGAAGAGAGGTTTAAGGAAAAATTGAATCAATCAGCTGTATCACTGGGCATTTTTTCCATTATTTCAGCAGTAAGCAAACTTAAATCACAATGTGAACAGTGAATATCTCTGAGTTACAGAATTTCTGAAGACTTTTTTCCTGACATGTATTTTCTTTTAAAAATGTATTACTCCAATAGTAATTTTTAAAATAAGATGTTTTGAAATGCTTATCCTCAATGTAAGTATTTACTAGGTTCTTTTTTAAAAATGAAGAAAAGTGTTTATACTTCAACCAACCTAGAGTTTGCTTTAGGAAATGAGAAGGGGCCCATGTTCCTACTTGGTGTATCAGATTTTTCAAAGAAATTTTGTTAATTTTATTAAAGAAAGTGGATAATTCACATATCCTAGAATCTCTGTCCTATATTAATGCCTTTTTGTGTTTTTTTGTTTTTCTGTGTAACTTGTAAACTTCTGTTTTCATAATTATACTACATTTCAATGTCAGGTAAACTCAATGTTCTCAAGTCAGTACAACTGAGGAAATTTGAATATTTACTGTGGGCCCCTATTGTATTAATGTTAAATTTACTGATTTTGATAATTGTTTTGTGATTAAGTAAGAGAATGTTGTCTTCTCAGAAAATACATTCTGCTTTGCTATACGCCTGAAACGAATACAACATTGTAAAACAACCTATAATCCGATAACATTAAAAAAAAAAAGAAATTATATTCTAATGTATGTAAGGGTCAGGGGGCCATAACATCTTTAACTTACTCTCAACGGTTCAGAAAATAACCGGTATATATGTTTGTGGTGTGTCTTATACATACACACAAACATGCAGTAAGAAAGAGATGATAATAAGGCAAGTAGGTCAAAATAAAAACAATGAATAAATCTGGGTGAAGAGTATATGTGAGTTCCTTACTTGCAACTTTTCGGTAAGTTTCAATTTATAATAAAAATTTTAAAAGATCAAAAAAACTATACCCTAGGCCGTTACTGTTTCTCACGTCCCCAGTTTCATGGAGACTGTTCCACTTTCCCCTTCAGATATTCCAACACTGAAGAAAACTCAACTGTCTTTGATGAATTTAATTACTGCCCTAAGATTCCTTGTGACCCCGAACACAAGCTTATTGACAATTACTAATGTGGAACATTTTTAACCAAACTAAGTCAGTCATTGAAAATAATCCTCTTGGTGGTTTGGACGACTATTTTCCAGTGACATAGTAGATTATGAAAAGCTTAGTTGGAACAGAGGAGAGCATTGTCTAGCTTCTTTGAATTTTATCATCTTGACTACATTTGTCAAAATATCCCAAGGGTTTGAAGATCTTATCCAGATGCATTGCAATTCCATAGCCTTTTTCTTTTTTTAACCAAAATTGGATTCACATGCAAATATGTTACCAAAAAATTTTTCTAAGGGCTATTTGATACCCAGCTTCCCATTTTGAAGAGCGGGGTTCTTCCCACTTACACTCCCCACATCAGGGTCATACAGCCTCTGCACCAGCTGGACTACTGTGCTCTTCCCACAGCCGCTGTTCCCAACCAGGGCCACCGTCTGCCCGCTCTCTACCTTCAGGTTGAGGCCCTTCAAGATCTTTAAGGGAAGAGAGAAAAAGAGTGCACTTCACATCAAAAGCCTGAAAGAGAAGTAATCTGACTCAATTTTAAATTTGGAAAAATAGTATTAAATAAGGGACTATAACCCCCAAAGGAAAAGGCACATACATATCATAATAACAGAGACTGTGGATTCCTGAAGATGATTAACAATCTAAATTAGGAATCCCTATAAATATAACTTATAATACCTGGACATCAGGCCGAGCAGGATAAGAGAAATGAACATCTCTGAACTCCAAATTCCCTTTGATGTTGTCTGGTTTGTGTCCTCTCTCTGAAAAACTGTCAATTTTAGGATCCTAAACAAAACAAAATTCAATGGCTATTCCATCATAGGACAAACAATTGCATTTTTAAGGAATAGGCCTCAGCAATGCCAAAAACAGGACCCAGAAAAGCATAATTCCCTTCATGTGAGTCAGAACCCAAGTTGAAGACTGTGTGTGTGTGTGTGTGTGTGTGTGTGTCTGTATGTTTGTGTTTATGTGTATAAGGAAGTATTCCTTCTCTGAAAATAGGTTTCTCTTAAAAAGTACATAAGGGATATATTATTTTCATTTCATATGATATTTCACTTTAAGTTTCTGGCATATCATAAATTTTCTAAATGTACATTCCTACAACTGCAATTACAAAATATACTATAATTGATATATCCAGGTATTTCAGCATTTAGTGAAAATTAGCTTATTCCTAAACAATAAGTGTGATGGACTAGATTGAGAAAATTGAACAATTGGTTAGGGACAAGTTAGTTTGGAATGATGTAAATTTTCAATATATGCAGAAGCTGACCAATTTTCTCATGACTTAGATTAATGAAACAGCAATTGCTTGGACTAGACAATTACATTTCAGTTAGCTAGTTAACATTTTCCCTGTGTAAATGCAGAGACCACCTTTAATGTGTCAAAATGATTTTCTTTATTTCACTTCAGTCAGGATAACTTATGCAATACAATTGATTCAAAATTATATCATATATACAGTGACCATTTTTTTTTTTGAGAGAGGGAAACCCACAGCAAAACATACTATCAATTTCAGTCCACCAATCATTTTTCCATCCACTCATCCTGTCTACAAAGCATAATGTTCTCAGTCTGGCTACAAAATGAAAGAGAAAAGGAGAAAAACTAGGAAGACAAACATCTTTGCTTTGAACTCTAGTAATAACACACTAGTTCAGATGCACTTTCCCAAATGAGATCAGTGCTGTTTGATTAAAGATAAGCATTCAGAAATATTTTTTCTTTAAAATAAAGTTTATTGGAGAGAGAATTCTTTTTTTTTTTTTAAAAAAAACCTGTTCTCCTTTATAAAAGTTCTTAGCACTTTCTGCCTTTTATTCCCCAATTGGCTAACTCAAAACTTAAATTTATTAAACCCTAACTTGAGGCAGGCACAGTAATAAGCACTCCTAACCTCATTTATTCCTCACTTGAAATCCCATTTCTATTCTTTATTATTATTTTGTATTGATTCTTTAATTTGGAACCAGTGTGAATGTTACAAACAGTCAAGTGTAGGCTTAACCAAAAAAAGTTTCCTCATCAATTAGAGCTGGTTTTGATTACTGATCTTGGGATCCTGTGAGTTCTCAGACTCAGAATATAATGCAAATAATTAACCTTGAAAAAGAGGTATTTTTTTCAAACTTTCACAAATATTCAAAAGAGGCATTTGCTTTTATTCATTAATAAGCAGAAGTTTTTCATGTTACTTAATTTTTACAGGACATTTAACATAAAGCCAGATTTAATTATCCAGGCCTCAAAAAATTTTTCAGCATTAAAAATAATAAATGACTCACGCTATCAATAATAGCAAAGATTGCATATGCTGCTCCTCTCGCATTGGCAAAAGCATCAATACAGGGAGCGGCCTGTCCAATGCTGAAGGCGCCGATCAGGATTGAGAAAAAGACCTGAGCAAAAGAACACAAGGGAAAGTCACATGTCCCATTCCAGTGTCCACTGTCATCTCACACACATGTGTTTGGAACACAGGCCACCAAAGCGTCAAGATTAGGTCAATCCCTTGAAAATTTTTTTCAGCACAAGAGCAAAATTTACAAGGTAAATTTTGTTGCACAAATGGGTTTCTTCAACCTCAAAAATATTTTTTCATCTATCTTGTCAAACTATTGGTTGTTCTTCTCCTGGGCTTAGACAAAATGACAAAGATTTTTCAAATCTGTTGCCTTGATTATGAAGCCATTGCCACCAGAGGAAAATATTTTCTGTCAGTATTATTCAGTACTAAATTATTTTCTCTAACTATGCATGGAATTACACACAATGTTCAAAATGAAACAAGGTAGATTCTGGCCCCATATAACTTTCCTTAAAAAGTGCCATGTTTTATATATATATATGTATATGTATATATATATACACACACACATTTTGATAAGATTTTTAACATTAAAAAGTAACAGTTCATGCATTATAAATCACATCTGTGTGCATTAATTAATAATTCCTTTACACAATTAGTCTGTACTATAGCACACAAACTTAACACATTTCCCTTCATCTTTTTTTCACTAGGAAAACAAATTGATACAGAAAAGTCAAGACTGTAGTTTCAGGAATCCAGGTTATTAGCATACATTAACTGAGAAAAACCTAAATGAAGAGAAATGACTCCTTTCTCTCTGGGCATGGTGAAACATCTACTTATAGTTTGGCTTTTCTCAGAAGATGACAAATAACAATAATGCTTAACATACCAGAACTCAAATATCTATCTACTATCTGCAATACAGAGAAGGACCAGCAAGAGAGCAAAAAAAGTCCCTACCAGAAGCAATGCTAGAAAGTTAACACACTCGAGTTCTTGGTCTTTATGAAGAGGCCATCACTGGGCTCCCTGCATCATGGGAGTCACTCTGCTCCCCTATTTGGGAGAAGTCACTGTCTACACCCAACAAATGGGGAGACCAGGCCAGAGAGGATGAATGCCAGAGTCATTCTCAATCTCCCCACTTTGTAAAATTTAGCAAATGAGGACGTAAAGAGAGGCGGAGTGCTTCTAAGCTGACAAGGAGAGGGGACCAACATGAGAAAAAACAGACTCTGCAGCGATGAAACCTCATCCAGCCAAACAGCCCTCAACACTTCAATGGGGGTCTGAAGGTACCACTCTAGAGAACATTCTGAAATGATAAATTTCCATAATGCCCCTAAGTCATCATCAAGGGGTCAAACTGTGTTCCATGTCCTCTGTTTAGAAAGACAGGCAAGTGCAGGTTTTAAAACATGGCTAGTTGAATGGTTACGTGTTGTCCTGACCATCACTGACATGGAAAGAAGGTCGCAATATGTTGCTAGTTTATAAAAAAATTTACAAAAAGATATGCATAATGCAATTTAGGTTTCAAGAGAAAAAAACCCATATACAGAAAATAATCTGGAAGATAAACACCAAAAGTTATCATTAAGTGTATATGGATTTTTAGATCATAAGTAATTCTAATTTTAAGTAATTTCTAATTTTTAAAAGTATTCTAATCTTTTGTATAACTAGTATGTATAATTTTTCTAATCATAAAATGAACCTATTTTCATTTCATAAAAGAAAAAAAGACTAAAATCACTTTTCATCTTGTATTTGGATAGCCAATATGATACAAATTCAATGTTCTTTCATAGTATGACCTATGTATAATAATGTCTACTTTTTTATGTAATGAAAATCACAGGCACAATGAAGATGGTACCAATTGATATTTGTTCATTAATAAATTCTTTCCATCTTTCTTTATATGCTCCATATGTTTCTCAATTGGTCTAACCACTTGTGATGCTCTGTGTATTCTAGAAGCCCAGCTCTGCCCACAGGACTGAGCAAAGATATGCCATAAGTAAAAAGGTTAGAACCATGGTTCATCCTTCAAAAAGGAGGAAAATGAAAGAAGAGGTAGATAGATAAACAATTTTTCAGATTTGTCACAAATATTAGGAAAACAACTTACTGTAATTGCATTTCCAATAGTGTATTCTTTGGCTATAACTAGAGTGGATCCATACCAGAAGGCCAGTGCATACGATGCATATATTAGCAGGAAGGCAGTGCCCATAGAAATGTTTGCTGAAATAGCTTTTTTAATTCCAATCCTTTTGGCATTTTCTAGATGTTTCTGATACCTACCAGAAAATGAAGGGGGAAATATGATAGTAAGAATCCATGAAAGTGAAAGTGAAGTTGCTCAGTCGTGTCTTACTCATTGTGACCCCATGGACTGTACCCTACCAGGTTCCACTGTCCGTGGAATTCTCCAGGCAAGAATACTGGAGTGGATTGTCATTTCCTTCTCCAGGAGATCTTCCCAACCAAGGGATTGAACCCTGAGAATACATAATCTTAGCAATATACCCCTCCTGGACAGCTAGAGGTTTAAGGGACAAAAACCATCAACCAAGAAACCCATGGAGACACCCAGCTTCCCAGGAACTGAACCAATGCAGGGTCAACCTGGACCAGATCCCATCTGAGCCTTTTCTCTACTGGCCTGGACCCATCTACCTCAGTCCCCACAAGTCCCAGCAATGTTCCCATAGCTGATCCAGGACTGAACTCCCAACCCTGGGAGAACCTCACCATCAACCTTCATGGCCAGCATCACAAGTCAAGGTTAAGGAGGAAGAAGAGAAACCAAGCCCACCAGGAGTGACACCAAAATGTAAACTGCAAACACTATTTGGGACTCTTAAAGCAGTTATATTCTCAAGACAGGCTAATTTATCTTCTCTGCTGTCCCACTGGGTGAAAGCGAAAGTGTTAGTCACTCAGTAGTGTCTGACTCTTTTCCATCCCACGGACTGCAGCCCACCAGGCTCCTCTGTCTGTGGGATTCTCCAGGCAAGAGTACTGGAGTGGGTTGCCATTTCCTCCTCCAGGGGAGCTTCCTGACCCAAGGACTGAACCTGGGTCTCCTGCACTGCAGGCGGATTCTTTACCATCTGAGCCACCAGGGAAGCCTTACCCCATTGGGAAAGGGATGGGAATTCTATCTGTTTGTGTACTTATACTCCAGTCTTTGCCTTTTTGCTTCGCTTTGGTCTCTGTTTTGTTCTGTTTTTGATTAAGCCAGGGTATAGGGTATAAAGAGGTCACTACTTATGGGATATAGTTTCTTACTCTACTTTTTTAGATTTTACTTGCATCACTTGTAAAATGGAATTACTTTTTAAAAATTGAAGTACAGTTGATTTACAGTGTTGTGTTAGTTTCAGATGTACAAAGGGATGCAGCTACACACACACACACACACACATGTATCCTTTTTCAGATTCTTTCACCTTACAGATTATTACAATATATTGAGTGTAGTTCCCTGTGCTATACAGTAGGTCCTTGTTGCTTACCTGTTTTATAGAGTAGCGAGTATATGTTAATCCTAAACTCCTAATTTCCCCTTCCCTCCTTTTCCTTTTGGTAACCATAAGTCTGTTTTCTATGTCTGTGAGTCTGTTTCTGTTTTGAAATAAGTTCACTTGTATCATTTTTTCCAGGCTCTGTATTATCATAGGATATTTGTCTTTGTCCGGCTTACTTCACTTAGGATGACATGCTCTAAGTCAATCCATATTGCTGCAAATGGTATTATAAAATGGAGTTACTAATGCCTACCTTGCTAGATGACTGTGAGGTTGACAGACAATGTCAGAAAGTTGTTAGAACCGTGCTGGCACATAGTTGGCAAAATCTGATAAATCCTATTTTTATTATTGCTTTTGTTTTAGAATTTAATTTCTTCCTAGATACCACTCATTCTATTGTAACCATAATTTTAAATATTAAGTAAAATCCATTATTACTGGCTTCTGGGATTTGACATACAGGTACACATGTCTAGAATGGTTCTGTTAAATAACAATGATTTTTCCATCAATTTCAGTTAAGCCTTTCATTCCATGCTAGATGCAGAGAGTGTATAAAATTTAATTTTGGCTCCTTAAAGTCACAAAAGAAAAAATGCACTGGATGTACAATGAAACTTATATCACATCCATTAGAATGTTTCTAACAAAAACAAACAACATCATATCTTTTTTAGTTTAACCAAATAAGATGCTGAGAATTTATTCATTTTTTAAAATGCATCCAGCCACCCAAAATTATATCTTTTAATTACTTAAAGCACCTAACTCTCCAGTGTTCTTTCCTCAGTGTTCAGCCACGCACTGACTTAGCAGAGCTGCATCCCTGGGGAGACAGCTGGCACCCCACGCCCAGTGCTGTGCTGAATCCCAGGTGGCCCGGCTGCAAGGTGCGGGCAGGGAGGTTTATATCAGCCCCAACATGACATGGATTCTGGGGACAAGGATGGACATGCTGTAATTACCTTCGCTTAGATGGCTTGCCTTTTGCAGCTAATGGAGCGGCACTGATTACACTCACATCCTGAGGTGTGTGGGCTATTGTGTGCAGGAAGCAGCAGTGAGAGAGAAAAAGGAAGAGGTTAGAGAACCAGGCACAGGTTGGCTGTCAAGAGGACTTAAGGAATAGAAAAACAGAAAATGAAAAAGAGGGGAGTGGGGAACCTTTGCTTTCAAGGCTGGAGAATTTCCAGAGAATTTCCCTTTCATAGAGTCGGGGGTATCAGGAGTCCCGCAGAATGGCAAAAGAAAATATTTTACATGGAGTCATACTTCAGTTATATTAGGGTATGTTATTATTTAAAGAAAACTGGTTGGAGAATTGAATAGCCTTTATTAGGGGGTTTGTTCTGGCCCATACATTTTTGTCTATCAACTCCCCTTAGAGCAGAGGCACTCGACCTGGAATCCCTGGTTAAGGAATTTGACCAGGGAAAAACTTACACCTTTAACTTTGCTAACCCCTAACCACAATTCAGCATTTCCTTCGATTATCAGTGCAGGCAACAAGCCTCTGTAGGGTCAGCAGTAACTGTGAATGTGTTGCCAATAGAAATCCCAGATCATTTTCATATCATGTTCTACTTTTTACAGATATCTTGAAATACATTTTACCCACACACCTACTTGGAATTACAGTAGGTATTAGACCTATAGTTAGTTCTTGATATTCAATAGGTTAAAAATAGAGGCATGGATTTCAATTCAGTTCAGTTCAGTTGCTCATTCATGTCCGACTCTTTGTGATCCCATGAATAGCAGCACACCAGGCCTCCCTGTCCATCACCAACTCCCGGAGTCCACCCAAACCCATGTCCATCGAGTCGGTAATGCCATCCAACCACCTCATCCTCTGTCGTCCCCTTCTCCTCCTGCCCTCAATCTTTCCCAGCATCAGGGTCTTTTCAAATGAGTCAGCTCTTCGCATCAGGTGGTCAACGTATTGGAGTTTCAGCTTCACCATCAGTCCTTCCAATGAACACTCAGGACTGATCTCCTTTAGGATGGACTGGTTGGATCTCCTTGCAGTCCAAGGGACTCTCAAGAGTCTTCTCCAACACCACAGTTCAAAAGCATCAATTCTTCGGCACTCAGCTTTCTTTATAGTCCACCTCTCACATCCATACATGACCACTGGGAAAACCATAGCCTTGACTAGACGGACCTTTGTTGGCAAAGTAATGTCTCTGCTTTTTAATATGCTGTCTAGGTTGGTCATAACTTTCCTTCCAAGGAGTAAGCGTCTTTTAATTTCATGGCTGCAATCACCATCTGCAGTGATTTTGGGGCCCAGAAAAATAAAGTCAGCCACTGTTTCCCCATCTATTTGCATGGATTTATTGTATCACAACTTTAAAAATGTTTTGATGATTGTGCCTCACTATAACTGGTTTCCTGTGTAAGCCTACGTATTTTGTTTTAGGCATTTAAAATCATTATTCTAAGAAGAAGTCCATAGATTTCATCAGACTTTCAAAGAAGTCCATGGACTATAAAAAGTTCAGAAAGTATAAGTGTTAGTCACTCACTCACATCCAACTCTTTGCAACCCCATGGACCGTAGCCCACCAGGCTCCTCTATCCATGGGATTCTCCAGGCAAGAATACTGGAGTGGGTTACCATTCCCTTCTCCAGGGGATCTTCCCAACCCAGGGATGGAACCCAGGTCTTCCACATTGTAGGCGGATTCTTTACCATCTGAGCCGCCAGGGTAGCCAAAAATGGTCAGAACCCTGCTGTAAAGTCTGACAACCTCCAGCCATCAATAAAGGGTGAATATGTTTTGTGGGTAAGGGGTTTATATTAGGCAAAGGAAAGCCGTAGACACGTGTGCATGCCTGTGTGCTGTAAGTGTCTTCAGTTGTGTCTGACTCTTTGTGACCGTATGGACTGTAGCCTCATACCACAAAAGAATAAGTAGCAAAATGTAATAAAAGTGAGTTCTTTGAGCCAGTGGACAAAGGACCTTCCTGACCTCTCCAGCTCTCTCTTCTGGCCCCCAAAAGCGATCACAGTCCTGATGGCCCCCAGAGCTTCTTCCGCCACGGCACCTGCTTTTGCGTATGCAGCCAGTTCTTTGTCACTAAACGCTGAGAGTATCTGGAAAGAAGACAAACACATGACTTTCAAATAGGGAAAAAAGTTAAAAGACACTCTGATCAACTCTTCAACTTACTTTTTCTTCCCAAACACTGCCCTTTACCAAACACCGTAGATATGAATCAAACATCACTCAGTGTACCACATCCAACAGCTTCTTCCATTCCCCTACAAAGGCTAGGTGTGATCTGCCTTAATGAACTCCTCCCCAGGGAAGTTGTAAATAGCTCTGGGCAGGAAAAAGCTGTCTACATCTACTACTATTTTCTCTCTATTGATTTCTCTGTCTTCATCTGTCATGCCACTAACCTTAAACAAATCATCCCCATGCTCTGCTTGTCTCCAGCCCTAGCACAATTTCTTTTTTAAAAAAATTTTTGGCCACATGTAGAACCTTAGTTCGCCGAACAGGGATTGAAATGGCACCCCTTGTAATGGAAGGCATTAGCCACTGGACCACCGGGGAAGTCCCCCTTTCAAATCTTTTGATCACACAATACTTCACCTAACTTGTTGGTTCTTTTCATAGATCAAAGATGTAGAAATAAAGAGTAAGTCATTAACAAATGACCAGATCTCTTCCCTAGCTTCCCCTTCAGTAATCTCATGAATAAACTGTGTAAAGAGATAGCATTTAAAGAAAAATCACAAGAAGTTGCACCTACTCATTGGTATGCATGATGGGGAGTACTGTAGACTCTGACCCTCTGTTACGATGATTAACTGAGATGCTTTCCTTTGCCCCTTTAAAATATTTCATGAGTAACAGAATCTTTGGAGATCTTGGAATCTTTGGAGGTTTTTGGTGGACACTGAGTCCACCACCTCCCCCAGATTGCCAGCATTCTGATTAAAAGCAACTTTCCTTTCTACCAGCTTTTGCAAGTAATGATTTTTTTCAAGCAGCTAGACTTGATTCAGTAACAGAGTGAGGAAAAGAAAGGCACATATAATTCACTAGATAGTGTTTTGGGTAATAGTGTTGAGTTCCACATCTACTACCTTTTTTTCTCTGTTGATTGCAAACTAAACTAAAATCTTACTGCTTGGAAAGGATTCACCATCCTTATTATTATTGTGTAATGATTTTTAATCACTTTGAAAACCACATTTCCAGATACTACTCACGGATAGTCTACTGAATGATAAGATGGCTAAACAAGACGCTGCAGGAGAAAGCTAAAGGAAGAATCGAAACACAAGAGACGCCAGTCGTCTATTAAGTAAATAATCAACCCCAAAATGAGCAAAAATTGCCAGTAAAATTTCTCAACCCTGGAGTGTTGGCTGAAATGGAACAGGTTATGTGGATTTTACTGCAAGACAAAATTGGCAGAGTGCCATGTAACCATCACAATTAAACAGAAAATCCAAACTTAGTTAAATGTTTGATATTCATGCAATAGTTTGAAGTTATGTTATATTTTTAAATTGGGCTTCCCTGGTGGCTCAGATGGTAAAGAATCTGTCTGCAATGCAAGAGACCCAGGCTTGATCCCCGGATCAGGAAGATCCCCTGGAGAAGGGAATGGCAACTCACTCCAGTATTCTTGCCTGGAAAATCCCAAGGACAGAGGATCCTGGCAGGCTGCAGTCCATGGGGTCGCAAAGAGTCAGACACGACTGAGTGACTAACTGAGCGATGTAACTTTTAAATTATGTTTCCTTAAATAGGGACATAAAGATTTATGTAATTTAAATTACTCTGCCAGGAGATTTACCCAAGGTAATAACAACAGTGCAGGGACTTCCCTGATGGTCCAGAGGTTAAGAATCTGCCTTCCAATGCAGGGGACAGGGGTTCAACCCCTCATCAGGGAACTAAGATCTCACATACCACTGAGCAACTGAGCCTACCCACCACAATTATAAAAAAAAGTCTGTGCACCGCAACTAGAGAAACCCGTGCAGCACAACAAAAATCCCATGTGCCACCACTAAGACCTGACGCAGCCAATAAATAATCATACAAAATAAAAATAATCAATAATATTTTATTGATTTTAAAACAAGCAAAAAAAAATAAGAGTGCAAAAACTGTAATTGAGGCAATAACTGTGATGTTTTCGTTTTTTGGCCATGCAGCATGTGGGATATTAGTTCCCTAGCCAGGGATCACACCCACATCCCTTGCATTGGAAACTCAGAGTCTCAACTACTGGACTACTAGATAAGTCCCGTATCTGACATTTTGAATCACATTAAAAATAATCTTCCCTATTAGAGCACCATATTAACCACAACCTTCTGCACGCAGTTTCGAATGACATTTAACATAGATCTGCACAACATGTAACCAGAATCCTGCATCTTGAAGATAACTCTATCTGTGTCAGTTAACACATATGGTCATGCCCATGTTTCACATACCTTTGCCCAAACAGCTGTAGAGAGTCCCAGGATAGGGCTGATGGCCATTATCACAAGAGTGAGCTTCCATCCTCTGATAAACCCCACTATGAATCCTGCAAAAAACGTGGCTATTGCTTGAAAGAACATTCCAACCTTGTCACCAATTCCTTCACTGATTTTGGAGATGTCACTAAAAAAGATCACACCTAAGTGGTTACAGGCAGGAGGTCTTCAGTCAGAAACGTGAAGCAAACATCTAACCAACACAGACACAGGCAAAGCTCGTTCAGATGCCCGCAAGCCCCTCTCGCAGTCTTAGCCTCTTGAATGACACTTTCCCCACCTAAAAACTGTACAAAGGAAGAAATTCAGGATTAGTTCACACTTCTGGGAAGTTAGTATCATTAAAAGTTGATGCTGTTCAGTTAGTTAATCCTATTAGAGAAGGATTAGCATTTTGCACATATGTCTCAATTTGTTTGAAAGTAGGAATAAGGAGGCAGTGGCAACCCACTCCAGTACTCTTGCCTGGAAAATCCCATGGGCGGAGGAGCCTGGTGGGCTACAGTCCATGGCATCACGAAGAGTTGGACACGACTGAGTGACTTCACTTTCACTTTTCACTTTCACGCATTGGAGAAGGAAATGGCAACCCACTCCAGTGTTCTTGCCTGGAGAATCCCAGGGAGCCTGGTGGGGTGCCATCTATGGGGTCGCAGAGACTGAAGCGACTTAGCAGCAGCAGCAGGAATAAGGAAGGGCTCCTTCCTTCTACCCGTGGTGCTACTGTTAACCCACTCTGTTCTCAGTACAGCAGCCAGAGTGATCCTTTGGAAATGGAAGTCTGAACATGCTACTTCTCAGGTCAAAAATGTCCAGTGGCAGATCTGAAGTCCCTATGGAGGTCAACCAGGCCCAAAATGCCCTGATCCTCCTTCCTCTTGGACATTTGCTCACTACCCTCTCGCCAGGATCTCCAGCCAGAAAACGCTAATCATCTATCACCCACTGCTGGAACATAAGCAACAAGAGGCCAGAGATCTTTGCCTCATTCACTGTTAAATCACAAACATCTAGAACAGTGTTTAATAAGCCTTCAATTGTTTGTTGAATAAGTGAAGAGTCAACAAGAACTAAGAGAAGAAGTCTCTTTATGAATTCATTCAATTCCTGATTCACTCATTCATCCATCTTACTGGAGTGCCATCTTAATATCTGTCAGGCCTGTGATAAGGTCCATGAGAGAGAAACAAGTAAAGGATGTGAGTGTGTGTGTTAGTCCCATACGACTCTTTGGGACCCCATGGGCTGTATCCTGCTAGGCTCCTCTGTCCATGGGATTCTCCAGGCCAGAATACTAGAGTGGGTTGCCATCTCCTTCTCCAGGGGATCTTCCCAACCCAGGGATAGAACCCGGGTCTCCTGCATTTGCAGGCAGATTCTTTACTGTCTGAGCTACCAGGAAGCCCCAAAGGATGTAAGCTCAGTACTCAAATACACCTACTTATATAACTGAGGCCAGGAAAAAAAAAAAAAAAAAAACCTATCAGGTATGGAAAATGCACTGTGGCATAGGCTGTAACTGCTAGAGATGGCTATCAGATCATCTATTCCCAATATACACCAAATGTTTAATTGAGCAAACATTTTTTTCATTTAAAATCTTCCCTTGACAAGTTTGCACATAGCTAGTAGTTAATTTCTTTACGGACGTGTAGGTAACAACATACTTACTCTGTTAGCCGTGTATTGAGTTCAGTGATGTCACTGATGTCAAACCAGCCTATTTCTTGTCGTAGAATAGCATGAAAAAACTCTTGCCTAATTTTCTTAATCTGCCGGCCAGCTGCCAAAGTCCAAAATGAAACCTGTATATAGGCAGCAACAAGAACTCCAGCACCTAATCCTGAATAATAATATGCATATCTGGAAAACAATTCAAAAGTTTCTTTTAAATAGAGTCTTTATGCTTGCAAGAGAAATATGCAGAATTGGAAATTAATAAACTTACTGACAGATCACAAAGACCATGTAGGACATTATAACACATACAATTTTTTTTTCTCTTTTCTGACATTATAATAGAACAGTGGCCAATCTGTCCACTTGAATTATCAGCCAAAGGTAAAATAAACTTGTGTGGTTAACTGCAAACATACAGTGGTGTTCATGAGTCACTTTTAAACCTACACTGATCATCTGTAGACACAATTTGACTCTTCCATAATTCACATTCTAGACTTGCATATCCTACTGTCTGAAAAGCTTCACCACATTGCAAATACAGGAATAAATAGGCTGAACATGCAAAATGGCTCTGAGTGTAAGTTTTTCCCATGTTGTTTACACAGAGAACAAAAAGCCCTCTTCCTGATTGGCAGAAGTTGAAAGAATTTTTAAAAACAATGCTAAAATGTTATGAATTCAAATCAACTCAGAGTGTAGTCGTAACTAAATTGGAGGGAGGTTAGTATCTTTAGAAATATAAATTCAATTTCATTACTCTCAAATATATTTTCGTTTCAGGCCGCTACGGCAACAGACAGCACTCACTTAAGTCGGCAACATTAATTGAAAAGTAAACACAAACATTATGTGACAGGCTTTGGGGATTTCTATTAAGAAGGTGAAGAAAGGGGGAAAATGCCGTAAATGACAGTATTAGATCAACAGACAAAACTGGAATTCAGATGGTAGACCGGGTCAAAGTACTGTATCAATATGAAATGTACTGAGGTTGATAGCTGTACTGTGGTTATGAAGAGAATGCCCTGTTCTTGGAACCAATCAAGTATTTATAAGTAAAGGAACATGCTCTGGGCAACTTACTTTTTAAAAAAATTATTTATTCTTTTGGCTGCCCTGGGTCTTCGTAACAGCATGTGGGATCTATTTCCTTGACCAGGGATCAAACCCAGGCCTCCTGCATTGGGAGGACAGAGTCTTAACCGCTGGACCACCAGGGAAGGCCCCTGCGCAGCTTACTTTAAATGGCAGGGGAGGGGGTATAAATGGAAACAATAGGATAAAGAGTCTAACAAAAGCTAGAGTATACAGGGATTCTTTGTACATGCTTATAACTCTTCATAAGGTTGAAATTATTTTCAAATAAAATATTTTTTAAAAGCACAGTATAAAGAAGTACATATGATATATACATATATTAGCCAATTACCTAGTCATTTCTTCTTCCAGAATTCTGCCTGGATTTAGCATTGCCAGTGAAAAATTCACTAAAAAATAAAAATAAAAAAAATAAGACATTTTTGAAAGGCACTGCCAGGTTTTTAAAATCTTTTTCTCTTTCCCTCACTCTCAAGTCACTCTTACCATCTGGCCCACGTAAAGGGCCCTGGGGTTTATGTCCATCACGGGTCCAGTTGGGGAAGTAAAGCCCTCCCTCCCAGGTGCTGCCCCCCTACCAGAGGCCTCGGGCCTTTAGCAACACAGCTTCCTAGAGCAGCAGAGAGGAGCTGATGAAGGGTATACAGAAGGCAGAGGAAGAAAAAAGAAATGGTCCACATAGAAACACAGGATTTAACAGGCGCTTTTTTCTTAGTGGTGCAAAGCACTTTACAGATACTTGCTTCTTTTGATTCTACATTACTATATGTGTGTGTTTCCCTTACATGCTTCCTCACAACATAAATAATGGAAAGTCTGAATTACATTCATGGCAAAGGGAGAAAAATTAAGACAAGAAAGATCACTGAGTTGCTCAAAGATAAGTCAGTGGATCACTGGTGATCCGTCAGGGTCCTGCTTTCCTTGTCTTGGTTACTAGCCGTCCTGTAAACTGGTATGTTTAAAGCAGTATTAACTGGAAGGAAATGGTCTTTTACTTTGAACTAATTTTGATAAAAGTGTCAATGTGCCTTTTCTGGTTCACATGTTTTAGTAATGGATCCAGTGAGCATTTATTATATGCTGGGCACTGTTCTGAATACTATACACGCATCACATGGTCTAATTTTCACAATTCCATAGGTAGGACTATACCGGTAGGGCTATATCATAAATTCCTGTTTTACAGATGAGGAAACTGAAGCTCAGGGATATAAGGTAACTCACCCAAAGTCACTCAGTTATGATAGTAAGTAGGCTGAGAGTCCTAACGCTCCTCATACAGCACCCGACACTATGCCACACCGACTGAGTCACGGGGTAATGGCTTATTTTCACTTCTTTAACAGACACAGAGTAAAACATAAAAAGAAAACAGCCCATACCTACTGCATTCACAGAGTAACAGGATACAGTGTTACCACGGCACTGATGGGAAAATACATTTACCATGATGCCCAGAGAGAAACTAGGCTTTGCTCCTTTATCACGGGCAAACAGCCCTGAGGTCACATTTTCTGGGTGCTGTGTTATCACGCTTATCTTCTTCCAAAGGGCAATGAGGTAGAAATTTATTTTAAATTTAACCTACCGTCAGGATCAATTACCAGGCCTGTAGCCCGATGGTGGCATAATTTCTCCCTCAGGATTGCTCTTCCTGTAGATGTTCATAGCAAAGTGTTTCTGCTTATTGATCTAGCTCGTTATCAGCTACTAGGCCCTTGAGGAAGCAGACTCTATTTCACTTCTGTTCTCATCCATTCAGTTCTGTGTGCTCATTTGCTTCCTGAGTTCATAAATCTGGCACCTTCGATAGCTACGTTGGAAGTGTCTTTGGAACGAGAGGCAGACAAGCTGTGCGAAAGCTGAAGTATGTGCAGAAATCATTGTTCAAAACCACAGGAAACCTACAGATCATGCGTGCAGGGCTATTTTCCCCCTGAACTTAGAAAGCAGGTGAAATCTTAAAGTGACTTTTTCTCTCCTCCAACACCAATATTATAACTCGAACTGATCTTCCCTCCTAAGAAATAAAAATCTACATACATTACAAACGTGACCTGCTCCTTTCTCAGAGTCCCAGGCCAAGAATGGCAATCTAATTCTGGGTGAGCAACCCTAGAAGCCCTAAAGCCCCTAGGAAACCAAGTTTCTGCTGCCAGAGGACCAAGGTGTGACAAATGTGTATGAATGTGTTCCTTGAAGAGGCATGTGATGAAATCTGGAATGCTAGATCTGGAAATCTCACGGGATTCGATCTGGAGAAAGCCGCTATCTGGTCTTCCAGATGCTACATATTGGGCTTCAGCCTCACAAACAATCTTCAAGGAGTTACCTGGTTGAGTGGCTCACAGCACTGTCTGCCTGTTAGAATCACGTGGGGTGGGTGGAAAAATATATAGGTGTCCAATGGGGACGACAGAAGATGGTTGGATGGCATCACCGACTTGATGGACGTGTTTGAGTAAGCTCCAGGAGTTGGTGATAGACAGGGAAGCCTGGTGTGCTGCAGTCCAGGGGGTTGCAAAGAGTCAGATACGACTGAGCAACTGAACTGAGGCTCCATCCAAGACCAGCTGAATCAGAACCTCTAGCTGAGTCTAGATGATAATCTAAAAATTGCTTCCAATTGACTTTAATATACCAGGATGGAGAACTCCTTCTCTATTCTGCCTAAATGCCTCCCATAGCAAAGAAATGGGAAATTCTAAAGCTGCTTTTTAATTTTAGAGAGTTCCCATATATTCCATACATTTTATAGATGAGGAAACAGAATCTAAGAGTGGTTGTTGCATTTCCAAGTTCTTACAGCTAGTTTCCCCTCAGTGTTTATGTTCCAGACACTTGACATAAGTCATCTCATTCCATTCCATCAGCAAGCCTACCTTTCAAAGGTGATAACAGTAGGGATTATAGAGGTTAAGTAATTTGCCCCCAGCTCAGGTACAGGCCTAAATAATAAATGCATCCCTTAAGGAACACTCAAAGAGACACTAAA
Source organism: Bos indicus x Bos taurus (assembly GCF_003369695.1). Lineage (NCBI taxonomy): Eukaryota > Metazoa > Chordata > Mammalia > Artiodactyla > Bovidae > Bos > Bos indicus x Bos taurus. Next base: position 86,691,071 of record NC_040079.1, read on the forward strand.
TAAGGAGTGCTGTCACTTTGAGTCTCAGAGTAAATCGATGTCTGCCTCCCTTGATTCGGTCCAGGACTTCTTTTATTAATATTACACAGAAACACTCAGCACAAGACAGAATTGGTGGATGTCCAGGCAGTTTTAGCAGTATGGGTAATAAGTCAAGGTAACTGGGGCTCAAAAATGTCTTTTCCTTTCATCTACGTGGCAATGCAAGGGCACGCAGGGTGTATCAATTTCTCCACACAACCTCCTACATTATTACAGCCACACAGACTTGGCATAAAACATCAAGTTCCTAATACTCTGTAGAAACCCTGTTTCCTATGACTCCATTCTTAAGGTTTGGATGTGGAATGTTTTACGCATAGTTTCTGCACAACTGAGTCATTGTGAGGGAACAACCTTGCCACGGAGACTTTATTCTGTTGACAAGGATGGAGTCTGTTCACAATAACTCATTGTCAGACCCTCTTGTGATTTAAACCTTTTTTTTCTCTTCTAACATTCTCGTCTCATTTGGCTCCCATTGAGTCTTGCTGCTCAAGAATCCAACAATTCTAAAGAACAGACTCTAGACAAACATCATCTCGGTGAGACGAGCTAGCGAGCTCAGCTAGGGACACCTGAGGGCTCTACCAGCTCTCAACCCCCATGACTTTGGCTAAACTCTACAAACCTAAACATATCAAAGAGCTGTCTGGATTCAGAGTGAGCATGAAATGCAACAATTCGTTTTCTCCTAAGAGCCATGGGAATATTATTTGTACAAACCTGAAGAGTGGACACTGGCATTAATAACATTTGAGGGACTTCTCATTCCAAACCCTCCAAGACAATCAAGTTGCCTAACGACAAACGTGGCTGTAGGGAACCAAGTGTCATTTAATTCGGAGGTCACCGAAACAGCTGGCAACTCTGGTGAGTATATCACTCCAGCGGTCACAGGTCTGCAGGGGACTTGCTCGTGCCATTCCCCAGAAAGACCTTGAATTTGGCCCTGGGCACAGTACGTGGCACCTGTCTGCCATTCCAGCTTCAAAGCAATTTGGTTGCATAATTAGAAACACATTAAAAATAAGCAGACTGCCCCAAATAAGGAAGCTGTGGAATTACTCTGGTGTTAGCAAAAACCAAAACGGGACTAATAAAACTGGACCAAATGTCAACCTGCCTGGGATAAGTACATTGCATCCAGTTAAAAAAAATTAACTGTGATAAGATATACATTACCATCTTAACCATTTAAAGTGTATAGTTAAGTAGTGCTAAATATATTTACACTCTGGTAAAATCAATCTCCAGAACTTTTTTAGCTTCCCCAACTGAAACTATGCCCATTAAACAACTCCCCATTTCCTTATCCTCCACCCCCAGCTACCACTATCTTCTTTTCTGTTTCTATGAATTTGGCTACTCTAGACACCTCCTATAAGCAGAATAATTTGATATTTGTCTTCTTTCACTTAGCGTAATGTCCTCAAGATTCATCCATGTTACAGCAGGTGTCAAAATTTCCTTCCTTTTTAAGGCTTTTTAACACTCCATTGTATGTATGTAACAACTTTTGTTTATCCAGTCATTCAGCTGAGTTTTTAAAATCCTAAATTGAAGCCAGTTTTGATTGATAGATTCTAATATGGGCATCCTCCTGTTCTGTGTGTGTGTATTATACATCTATAAAGCTTATAAGAAGTAAAAGGAAAATAAAAATTCCTAGTTTCCTTAAAGACTTTTTAAACTATCCTATCTTACTCTTTACAATATTTGTGTTAAAGTTTTGGCCACTGGTCAAATACAAGTAATCCAGTTAAAACTTTCCCAGACACAATTTTTAAAGGAGAATGTACAGCACTTACATTGGCAGTATAATGTGTACAGTCATGAGCGTGGTATGGACGTAGAAAGACCTGAGTGAATTCTGCCCTAACGCTGTAAAATTTGGGGAGGTTATTTATTCTCTCCAAGCCTCAGTTGTCTTCATGTGTCACTGAGAATAAGACCTAGCACATGATACACACTATGAAAGATTTCTATTATTTTTGTTATAAAGAGGTTCTTCTCAGAGACAGTAGTACTAGAGAATAAATAAACTATTTTTGTAGGAGTGTGCTTTAACTATTCAAAGGATGCTTCTACTAGACATCTAAAAGGTATTAGTATTCATCAATATTCATGTAAAGAGATCCTATTGTATAAACTAAGCAATCATGTTCTTAGGTAATTACAACTAAGCCCTACAATGCTAACCAAATATGTAGCTCTCAACAGTGAACGCTGGAAACTCTTCCTGAGTGTCATCTAAATACAGTCTACTGCCTCTCAGGTGCCTCTACTGTGGAAGCTGCCTCTCCTTTATTAGCCATCTCCTTCACATCCCCCATCTGTGAGCAGCAGGGCTCCACTCGGTCTCCAGCTAGTGCCCGCAGGTCTCTAGGGAGGAACTGAGCCATCGTGCTGGGTAGAAAGCATGGCTATCTTCCTTTCTATGCTAAGTCTGTCTAATATGAAAATAACTTTGTCCATTGGAACCTCACTCCAATGCTGCTGACATAGCCCCTCGCACTGATGGCATTAACTTATGTGACTCCTTTGGCACTCCAGTAATTTTAGTCTTTTGGGAGAGTTTCAAAGCACATCATTCTCATACTGAATCCATTCACTCTTTAGTAAAGTGCTCTGTTAAGGAACAGTCAACCTTGTTGATCCAAATACTAGAGACAGAAAGTAGGTGTCATTTTAGCAAGAAGGATAGGAGAGAGGGGGAGGGGCGGGGAAGAAGAAAAAATAAAAAACAGACCCACAAGCTGAGGACAGCTAAGAAGTATTGCCATGCCAACTGATGCATTTTGAAGCTAGCTCATCAATAGTCATTAACTGAATGGACACTGTGCAGACATGCTCTGCTATGGTTCCACCATCCTCAAGCAGACTGACTTCCTTACTTTATTGAAATACAAAGCTTTCTGGAAATTTCCTTATTCTATACTTAAAGTCCAATAGCATACACTTATTTGTTGAAATTTAACTGATTATTTGAAGAATTTTACCAAGAATTTTAAAACTCCTTCTGTGATATCTGAAGCTACCCAGATGTCCAAACCATGAAGCAAGCAGATGATGAATACAAAAATCAATTTCTAATCTTTCACTCAGTTAAATAAATGAACACATCTATACATCTACGTATTTTAATTAAAGAAATGCTTACCTGGAAGGGAGAAATTTCCTCCAGTATTAACAAATCTGTCAGTCATTTCTCCAAATACTATCATCATGAGGGGCAGACCTGATCCATGAGTTATGGCCATGATAGTGCCAAAAGACATAAATAATTTATCCTGCCAATCAGAGTATCGAAACTAAAAAAAGAAAGAAAGAAAGAAAGAAAAGATAAGAATACTTAGTTTGTATAACAGAATTTCTCTTTTTTCACAGTGTATGTTCTTTGGATTTTTCTTTAAGGTCAGTAACCATTCCAAATAAATGTATTAGGGAAGAAAGAGAATTTCAATTCAAATCATTGACAGAGTAATTTCAAGATTCTATTCATTTTGTATCTGTGTGGAAAAAATTCTAATTTCATTTAATCAGTGTCTTATTTGGGTAAGTGATTGCAATATAATCAGAAGGGACTAAGATTTGGTTTCATTAAGAAATACTGTTTGCTCTTCCAGAGCTCCTGAGGTAGTGAATTAGAAACAGCTAGGGGTTGATCTCATTTACATACACACACATAATACATCCTTTAAAAAGACATTCAGAATATTTCAGACAGAGAATTATAAAGGGTGGAGAGGGAATGGATATTCTGGGTTTTGAGGATAAGGCCCCTTTAAGATGCTTAAGTTAGCTTTTTGGAAGACAGATCAATAGTGAAGGGCAAGAAACTTAAGGAGTGCCTGGGTGTGTGCTTTAGGGAAGTCTTGCTTATGGAGATGATACTCATTGTAGAATCTTGAAGGACAAGGGGGAATTATCGAAGAAGAACTGGGGAGTGCAGAGAAAGTGGGGGAGGTGGGGGCTTAGAACAGCAGCGTGACTGGAAACTACATGAGTCCTCAGGGAACTCCACGTGGTGGAATTTCTAAGCACACAGTACAGAGCATATTAGAGAGAGGTCTAAAAGGCCTGGTGGCCACACCAACTATCTTGGATTTAGTACCATCTATAGAGGGCTTCCCGGAGAAGGCAATGGCACCCCACTCCAGTACTCTTGCCTGGAAAATCCCATGGATGGAGGAGCCTGGTAGGCTGCAGTCCATGGGGTCGCTGAGAGTCGGACACAACTGAGCGACTTCACTTTCACTTTTCACTTTCATGCACTGGAGAAGGAAATGGCAACCCACTCCAGTGTTCTTGCCTGGAGAATCCCAGGGATGGGGGAGCCTGGTGGGCTGCCAGACGTCTATGGGGTCGTACAGAGTCGGACACGACTGAAGTGACTTAGCAGCAGCAGCATAGAGGGCTTCCCTGGTGGCTCAGCTGGTAAAGAATCTGCCTGCAATGTGGGAGACCCAGGGTCGATCCTTGGGTTGGGAAGATCCCCTGGAGAAGGGTAAGGCTACCCACTCCAGTATTCTGGCCTGGAGAATTCCATGGACTGAATAGTCCATGGTGTCACAAAGAGTCAGACACGACTGAGCAACTTCAACTTATCACTTATAGAGGGAAGTAGTTATATCAGTAAAGTGCACAACACTGAAGAACTAACCAGCCAATCAGTGTCATAATACTCCAAAAACCCTTTGTCCTTCACCACCTTTTTGAGTTCTCTCCAAATTCCCACTTTTTCTCCCCATTTCTGATTGACTGAAACTATGCCTCTCTCTCTGTTCTTTTGTCCTCTGCCTTCCAGACTACATCTCCTGTCTCTCAGTTTTCCATTTCTATACTCTCCCCTCTGTCCCTCACATCTCTCTCATCTTTTTAACCCTTATCTCTGCCCATTTCCCCACCCCACTCCCTTTGGGGGACAAAGAAGGAACAATCATCAAGAGAATGGGTGATGAGTCAGGCTGGCAGATGGTCCTTGAGAGTGGAGGCTGAGTTAGAGGGAGTCACCATGCAGGGGCACCCTGAGGTTAAAGCATAAAGTCGGGGGGCGGTGTGCCAACTGCTCTCAGGGATTTCCAGAAGTTCGGTCTGGGAGACCAAATTCCATCATTAAACACAGGGCAAGCAAGAGTGTTGAGAGAGACAAAGGGTGGGAAGCCAGGTGGAGCTTGGAATGAAACAAGGCGGGCAGGTAAAGTCCAGAGCGGGTGGGGAAGGGCCCCTTAAATTGGCACAAAAGTGTCCCCAGGGTTCACCTTAGTGGCCGGAGGGGAAGGGAGATAGAGCACTTGAGTTTCTGGGCCACAGCTCAAGCACAGGAGCAAGTTGACATGCAGTGTTGTCTTCAAATATTTATGGGAAACTTCTGCTGCTGCTGCTAAGTCGCTTCAGTCGTGTCCGACTCTGTGTGACCCTATAGACAGCAGCCCACCAGGCTCCTCCGTCCCTGGGATTCTCCAGGCAAGAACACTGGAGTGGGTTGCCATTTCCTTCTCCACGTGAAACTGAGGAAAGTTTTAAATGCTCTTCATAGTACATTTGAAACTCATGTAATGTAATATATTCACTGCACCTCAATTAAAAAGTTTCTCATATTAATGAAACAAAATTTTATTGTCACCAAGCTTCAGTGAAAATTCCAGGAATTTCACAGTAATATCCTAAGTAACCTAGATCTGTTCTCAGTGGTTTTTCAACAAAAGAAGGCCTTTCTGTGTTGTGCTGTGCTTAGTCACTCAGTCGTGTCCGACTCTTTGCGACCCTATGGACTGTGGCCCGCCAGGCTCCTCTGTCCATGGGGATTCTCCAGGCAAGAATACTGGAGTGGGTTACTCCATGCCCTACTCCAGGGGATCTTCCCAACCCAGAGATCAAACCCAGATCTCCCGCTTTGCAGGTAGATTCTTTACCATCTGAGCCATCAGAGAAGCCTGAATGCCTAACTCCTATTAAAATGCAGTTTTATTCTGAACCTCAATCAGAACAGCAGGAAAAAAAATCTATTGAGAGTGAAAAAGATTACATTTATATTTAAGGTTAAACTTCCAAATTCAAATGAAAATTTCTGTTTCTACCTTAAGGTTTGTGACATTTTGTTTTCTGAAAGAGGCAGATTTAAAACCTTTGCATTAAAACCAGATTTAGTTTTACAAACAATTTAGTCTCTAAAGTACTGAATTGAAAAGATGTTACCCTTACTGAGATTTTTAAACACAAAAGTCACAAGCATAAGGGAGAAGAGAATGAAACTTAATAAACTGGAGATTTCAGATGACATGCTTTTTTTTTTTTTTTTTACCAACTTCTTTGTTATCAAATAATGGCTGTCATAGTTTAAAACATATCCTATTCACCAAAAGTGGGCAAACATTTTCTTGGGTCCCCTCTCTAAGACATATTACAAATGAAAAACAGATTTGACTTCTTCCAAAAATATGTTGGCTTGCCCTGGACTGGTGGAAAACCACTGAGAATTATCATAAACATATCTGAATCTGTAATATTAACTTCATATTTAATCAGTTTCCCTGGAGTCCAATGTGAACATAGATTTTTTAAGCATTTACAATTTTCTGTAGTTAACAATCTTCTTGTACACAAGTTTATTTTAAGGTAAATTTGTGTGTGTGTGTGAGAAACAAGATGCAGAGATGTATTTTTCTGAAATTAATTGGTTTGTATGGTGCTTCAAACACCAGTCCTAACTTCAATTTCCCGGTACACCAGTTAGCTCTGCTCTCCCAGCCAGCCTATCCCTACCTGCTTTATCATCCACCTTGAGAATGTGGGCCATTAAATACAATGAGCCAATCCAGGACATCTGCTGCTGCCTACAGACAAGCTTAAAGCACTTCTCACCACAGATCCAAGACATCAAACGTAAATGAAGGCAGAACTGATTCAAACTTAGTATTTCACAGCTTACCAATGTTAATGGTCCAATCAAATTTACTTTCTTCATTTTTTCCTTAGCTTGGCTGCTGTAAAAAAATATATATATATTTTTTATATATAAAAAATTTAAATTTTTGAATTTAAAAACTCTTACAAAATATTTCACAGTCAACTGAATATAAATTTAAGTAGTTGCCATATTTGAATATTATATTTTCAAATGTAAAAGAGTGATGTCCACAAACTGTCGAAATTATCCAGTTTAACACGCAGTGTAAGGCAATGACCAAGTGCAAAGGTAACTGTCCAAGGCACTACAGGAATCTCTGGATAACCGGGGAATGGTCACCTGCCTTGCAGCATGCATGCACAGAAGGAAGATGACCATGTCAACAACGTCTGCAAGATCAGTTAATGCTTCATGTGCTAAAAAGGTACATATTGATCTAAAATTAGTAATGGCCACTCTTCTGAATGATTACAGGGAGTGCTGTCAGGAAATCCTGTCAGCTCTACATTCAAAATACATCTGGAGTTCACTCACTCTTCGCCACTTTCATAACTATCCTAACAGCCCGGAGAACTCCTGCCTTGTTTCTCCACTTCCGCTTATGCCCACTTCAGTCTATCCACAACATGATACTCAGAGTCATCATTTAAAAACACAAGTCACAGGCTTGCTAAAGAGGAGGAAGAGGCAAGGGACGGATTGGGAGTTTGGGATTAGCAGATGCCAGCTATTACACATAAGATGGATGAACAACAAGGTCCTCCTGAAGAACACAGGGAACTATATCAACATCCTGTAATAAATCATAATGGAAAAGAACATGAAAAAATGTGTGTGCAAATATATACATATATATATGAATAGCAGATCATTTTGCTGTATAGCAGAAATTAACACAGCATTGGAAATCAACTCTACTTCAATAAATTAAAAAAAAACTCTCAGGTCATATTATGCTGCTACTCTACTCAAAGGCTTACAAGTGGCTTCCACTTTTCTCAGAGTAAAAGCCAGATCCTTACACTGGCCTCTCCGGCCCCACATGATATTCTTTGTTGCCTCTCTGAGCACAGTGCCCACTCCCACTCCTGCCAGCTCTGCTCCAGACACCCAGGTCTCTCTGCCTCCGCTGTCCTGTGAACACTCCAAACACGTCCCCCACAGGGTCTGCATTACCTCTGCTGGGAGGGGTACATATATGCCACACAGCTCTCTCATTTTTTTTTTTTCAAGTTCTTGCTTAAATATTGCCTTCTCAATATGACCTACCTTAACTACCCTATTTAAAATTGCTTTTTTGCACTCCTGATTTCTTTAGCCTTAATTAACGTGTTCCCATAGCATTCATTACCTGCTAACAATTGTTTGCAGGACAAAGTGCCCCTGGGAAAAGAGTTTATGGATGCTTCTTTTTCACAAATGATCACATATTTGCATAGATCTAACTTTATATTACTTAAAGCCCAAGAGTGCCCCTGGTTTCTTGGTCTGGGATATCTGATGCCCTTTGGTGATAATTTGTCTCAGAAGCACAGGCTATTAATTTGGTTTTAGGTTGGAAACACTGTTGCTTCTTCAGTCTTGGGTATGGAATGAAACACAATCTGGTTCTCCCCTTAGGCAGGAAGATGGAATTTGATGTAATATTTTTCTTTTATGTATCTTGGGCTTTAATTTCATGGCATATAAAGACTACTTGCAAGATTTTAGCAACTACTATTCAGCATATGTATTGTTTACATCTATTCTCAATAATAAATAAATGCTAACTGTAGGAGAGCAGACTTTTTTTACCTAAATGCATTTATTTAAATTTCCAGGTAAAGTTTTATTCACAGGACTTGATCCCAAACTATCTGGAACATTTTCTGAAATCAAAGGACTGACATCTGCAATGAAATATGTTCACAAGAATGTGACAGGCGAAACTGCGTGATCGCAACAACCATGGAACTCAGTTTTCCCTGGACCACTGAAGTGAGCTGAACTTCTTTAGCATGCAAGTTTTGGTCCATTTTTTATAAAAGTGTGTCTCATTACACTTAAGTTCATAATCTTAACTTTTTCTTAGTCTTTTACACTCTTTAAACTGTCTTCTTCCCAACACAAGGCTGTGAGCCCCGGTTCTGAGAACTTCTTGGGTTCTGCTGTGTTACTACATCTTTTGCAGGGGTAACCCCTCTGTACACTCACCAATGTTTAGCCTGTGCAACACAGAAATAGACTTCTTGGAGAAAATGCCACCTATTTATAGATTCACAGTCAATTCCAGCCTAAATTGCCAGCGAATGAAAACCACATTTTTCTAGAAGAAAAAATACCATCCATGGGTTTTCCAATTTCATAGGGCAAACTAGATATTCTGTGAATGAATACCATGGTACGTAGAAGAAATAAAGCAAGATTATTGTATGAAGAAATTAACAGGCTAAAATAATGCCCCGGTTTAACCACCAGATAGGCATGTTCTCTGTTAACTAATCAGGCCACTTGCAGCTTGAGGACCCACTACAGAACCTGATAAGTTTGTCCCTCTGGGTGATCACTGGATGACACAGGTCAATTGGTTCTGGGTGGCTTGGCATGAACTCAGAGACCACAACAGACTCATAAATTTTGAGGCTGAAGGCAAAAACGATTCACTGTCCTCAAAGTGAAAGAGGGACAAAGCCAGCATGCCACTTACTGATTGCTTCTGCCCCTACTAAGGTGGAGAAGTGAGAGTGACAAGGGCCCTTGGGGCCAAAGAGCCAGCACAAGGAGAAAGACAGGCAAGCAGAGAAAGGCAGAGGTTCCCCCTTGCATTTGAGCAACAGTTTCTTTGGAAGCGCAGGTAACCCACCCCAGGCTGCTCAAGGTTCCCCTCCCCACCTCACCCCTCACCCCCCAGAGGGGAGAAAGAGGGAACCGGAGAGCTGAGAGGAAGGCGGGTAAAATGAGGAGGAAGAGGAATAATGAGTGGAGGAAGGAGCTGCCTGCTTCACTACACTTGTTTAAAACGCACAACCATCAACAGCAGGGGTCTGATGCTCTTTAAGCCCGGAAGATCAGACGATGCTTATGAGAGATTTCTGGAAAAGTCGTGAGCTCCATAATGCAAGGAGTGTTACACCACACATGCTCATGGAAGGGCCCTGCACAAAGGGAAGGGGCGCCTTCAACCATGCTCTCTTTCCTGGTGGTGTTTATTGGCCAAGTCGTGTCTGACTCTCTGCCACAAGAGGACTGTAGCCCACCAGGCTCTTCTGCCCATGGGGATTCTCCAGGGAAGAATACAGGAGTGGCTTGCCTTGCCCGTCTCAAGGGGATCTTCCCAAGTCAGGGATCCCCGTGTCTCTGAGGGATTCTTTATCACTGAGCCACCAGGAAAGCCAGCCTGTCGCAAAAGAAGCCTCAGTGACATTCCTTGGGTAAAGTCAGAACCACAGAAAAGACTCTAAGGAAACTCCCAAACAAAGGCCAAAGGCATCATCCACTCAACTTCTTTGCTCGGCTCCATGTGGCTCTGCTGACTCGCGTGTAACGAGAAAAGCAGAAAAGCGGTGGCCGAGGGTGATGTACCTGCTGACGCCCAGTTCAAATCCGTCCTCCCTGGTCTCGGTGATCCGGAATGTTGCGATCCTTCCCACCTCTGGATCCATCTCCGCCTGGGGAGAAACCAGTCTCAGGTCCAGGGGCACCAGCCCCAGCCTGGGGAGGTCGCTCAGCCTCCTCACAGCACCCCCCTCCTCACCCAGCCGGGGTTCGGGGCCAGCAGACTGGTCGCCGGGACCGGGAGGACTGCACGGATGCCACGCTGCCCGCCGCCGGGAGCCCACCTTCCCGAGCTTCCCTCACCCGGGACTGCGCCTGTTTCTGGCCGAGCCGCTGGGCGCCGGGGCTGCGGGGCCTGGGACTTTGCTCGCTCCCGCCCCCGCCCCTCCCCGAGAGTGTCCGGCCCCAGCGACGCCTCCTGAAGCCGCCGGGGCCAGGGCCCCGGGCAGAGGAGGCGCTCCAGCCGCCAGGCTCGCTCCACACACCCCGCGGGGAAGGGTGCCCGGCGCGCCGCCCTCCGCTGCGCCCACCCCCGGCGAGCAGCCAGTCCCGAGCCAGCTGCGGCCGATAAGCCCCGCGACCAGCCTGGTGCCGCTGGGTGTTCCGAAAGCCTCGCCTGGCGGGCCACTCGAGCCCTCCAGAGTGACTGTCACTCCTTCAGTGCAGTTTTCTTTTTGAAGCCTTGCGGGGGACAGTTTGTACATGCTCACCAATGATGGGGCAGCTGAGGGACATGAGAGACCCCTAGGCTCGCCTCCCGCTGCTTCTGCATCCCCGGGTCTGCTCCCCGGGGGGCACCGAAGCCACCCGTCTCTTGGGATGCTGAGGACAGGGCAGGGCCGCCCAAAAACATCGCATTAAGCTCTTCGCAGGATAATGCAGCCGGTGCCTTCTCAACACTTAGAGGCACAGAACTTTAGGGTTTTAGAAATCGCCAAATTCAACCGCTTCTCCTCCACTCCCTTTCCGATAGGAGACTGAAGCCCAGAGAGGTCGAGTCTCGCCTGTGGCTGCGTCCTCAGGACCAGGGTCCAGTCTCCAGTGTCCTCTCCTGGCATCCTGCTCTGATCCTGCACTTCTCCCTGTGCTCAGGTGTCTCTACACCTTGCGCTCTAGGTGTAGGATTCACACGGGAATCCTCTGTGTGGTTTTCTCATCCCTTTTCATGAACCGCCAGGCTCCTTCCTAAAGGAAAATCTAAAACAGGGAGCAGCATGTTATCATAGCTTTGAAGCCAGTGGGATCCAAACTCAGAGCTTCCTATCTTACTAGCTATGTCACCTTGGACACTCTCGCTTCTCTAAGCCTCAGTTTCCTCATATGGTAACTTGAGGATAAAACACGCCCCTTGCGAGGTCACTGTGAGGAATAAATGAACTAAGAAGGTAGAAGGAGCTGGTACTGAGCCTGAAACAGAATACACTCCATAAACGTGGCTTCCCTTCTTCCCAACCAGGTAGCAGGGCTACCTGCTGGGCCTTGCTCCTGCTGTCTTATTAACACAGAAGTCATCCCATGGCTTTCTCAGGTTCCCAGAGAAAATTAACAAAGAGCATCCTACAAGAGGAGGTGCTGTCGGCAGATCTTGGAATCTCACCTGTGTCACTTACTGGCCTTAGGCAATTTACTTTTATGGAAACCGTAAAATTGAGGTGTTATTGGGATTAGGCATAATGTGTATAAAGTCCTTGGCATATAAGAGGTACCTAGTATTAATAGTTACAAGATCAGAAGAGGCTGATAAGGAGAGACTGGGATAAGAGCCAGGAGCTCTAGCACTCACTCTAAAATATGCCACTTATCTCTACCGTGCTCTGCATATCACCTTGAGCTAGGCAGAACCTGACTTGAAGAGATGACTAAGAGTTGATTGGAACTGTGGCATGTTCTAAAATTATTAGAAATGAATTTATTTACAGGTTTTCCTAAAAAAGTTTTTTCTTCTTAGCCTGAAAGTGAAAGTGAACTCGCTCAGTCGTGTCCGACTCTTTGCGACCCTGTGGGCGGTAGCCCACCAGGCTCCTCTGTTCATGGACTTAGCCCATCTACCACAATCAGGAGGATTCTCTTCTTTGATCAACCAGAATTCCTCTTCTTCACAAGTCTAACAGGTGGTCAGATCACTATTTTAAAAATACTCTACAATTACAGCAACTGAAATTGTTGAGCTGAAAGAAAGCTTGGTGGTGACAGGAGAACATTATAAAGCTCAGTAGCCTGTAAGGAGATGGTAGCCTCTTCAGTTTCTATAAAAGACATCTTGGGGGAGTGAAAAGGTAGACACGTGAGAAAGTAGGAAGCTTCTGAACTAAAAAAAAAACAAAAACCAACACACAGGAACATGACATTTTCCCGTCAGAGTCAGTTCATAAAGTTGTTCCTATAAAAAGCGTTCATCGTATGTTGCTTGTGTCTGGGGCCTGTGTGTGGGGAGAGAGAAGCCTCGCCCACATGACTGTATTCATGTATTTGCCTGTGTTACAGCCCATTCCAAGGGCTACTTTTACATTTATCTAATAACAGTAAAACAACCTTATCTGGTGCATCCATCTGTTATTCATTAAAAAACAGTATTTAAGCAACTGTGATAAACTGGAGAATTCTCCATGACACTCAGGCTATAAGAAATCTCAACTTTCTTTTGTTGGTAGGATATTGAGATAATCCTGCTTTGTTCTCATTGATGTAGAGTTAATGTCCTTCCCTCCATCTTACTTCTTTTACATGTTCCATTAGTTCTTTCTTTTTTAATCTTAATTATTGCTTTTTGGGGACTATTTTTATTCTTTGGTTCTTTTCTCTTGATTTAATAAGTACATATTTCATTTTCTATTTAACAGTTAACTCTTTCCTAGAGATTATGACCTATCTTTGACTAAACAGTGGTCCTTTTTCATCTTCCAGGCCAATGCAAGGACTTTAAAATTCTCAAACCTCATTTACCCACCTCTTACTTATACGTTACTACCTGGGTTCAATCCCTGGGTTGGGAAGATACCCTAGAAAAGGAAAAGGCTACCCACTCCAGTATTCTTGCCTGGAGAATTCCAGGACAGTCCATGGGGTCTCAAAGAGTTGGACATGACTGAGAGACTTTCACTCACTCACTGTCATGTACTTTAATTTTTTTTTCTATCTTTTATGACCCTTATTAGAAATTATTTTATAGTCATTGTCATTTAGATTTATCTATACATGTCTTATCCTTTTCTTTCTCTTTATTTCTTCCTACATCTCAGAGCCACTATCTTGGATCATTTTCCTTTTACCTAAAGAATGCTCTGTGCTTCCTTTTGCCAGTGATAACTTTTCTCAACGTTTTTTTCCTGAGAAGTTATTTCACGTTTATTTAGGAAAAGTATTCAGAGATTTGCCTTTGTTGTTCAGTTGCTAAGCCGTGTTGGAGTCTCTGTGACCCCATGGACTGCAGTTCGCTAGGCTTCCCTGTCCTTTACTATCTCCTAGAGTTTGCTCAAACTTATGTCCATTGAGTCAGTGATGCCATCCAACCCTCTCATCCTCTGTCACCCCCTTCTCTTCCTGCCTTCAATCTTTCCCAGCATCGGGGTCTTTCCCAGTGAGTCAGCTCTTTGCACCAGAGATCTGCCTTACTGGATATCAAGACTTCTATTGTGAAACGATAGTGATTAAGGCAATACATTTTGGACAGAGATAAACAAAATTAAAGTGAAAAAGAATACAGATCTTATAACTGACAGAGCCAGAATTCTAATCCTGCCTGTATTCTTAGCCACCACTTTAACTAGTGCAGGGCAGTGGGGATGGAGAAGATGGGTCAAATGTAGTGGATGGTTAAAACATCTTCTTCCTCCAATTCATTGATCTTAGCATATTTTAACTGTTCCTATTTTGGTGTGCTGTCTTCCACTCATCTTGCAGACATCCACAACCCCTTGCCTTCTCTCTTTATCAGGTTTCTTGGTAAAACCACAACTCTGGCTAATTTAAATTATCCAAATACTGCAAGCTTCCACCATGCAACAGAGCACGGCTAAAGAAAGACACAAAACCATTTGACTTGTCCCACCATGAAACTAAGTGATCCTTTACTATATATTTAAGGTATTTACTATGCTTATTATTTATTGTCCATTCTGAGGGATGCAAGCTTCATAAGAACAGTTTTTGCTGTCTGATCCACTGGTGTGTTCCCACCTTTGCTGCCCAATAGCGACTGTCTCCTTATTCACTCTTCCACTGTGTCAGACCGTTGCTTCATGCTTCCTTTTCCCTCAAGTATCTTTCAGTCATTTTATGTCTTCACATTCTGCTAAAGTACTATGCTTCTTATTTCACTAATAAAAGTCACAGTGTTTGGAAGGGAACTGCCACAATCTCCCGCCATGACACCTACCCACTGCCCAGCATCTGCACCCAGCACCCGCCTTCCCTGAATGAACCAGCTTCTCCAATGAACTACCCGTGCATGCCCTTATCTGCAACCAGTCCTTTCATCTGTACTTGGATGCTGTGGATCCCAGCCCCTCGGGAATGAGCTCTTCAACAGACATGATTCCTCCTCTCTCCTGCCTTGTCAACTTCTCTGTCCCTGCTGGCCCACCCCTGTTTCTTCATCTTAAAAAACACTCTCTTGACCCCGCTTTTCTTACTAACTGCCACTGCCTTTTCCTCCTTCTCTTTGCAGCTAAGCTACTAAGAGTTCCATCACTTTCTCCATTTCCTGTCCTCCTGTCCTCCCTGAAACACACTCATCAGGAGTTTGACCTGTCACACTACCAAAACTGCCCTGGTTAAGTCACTGATAACCTCTACCGTGCTACCTCCAAAGGTCAATTTTTTGTCCTTATCTGACTTAACAAACTCAAGCAGCTGACAGATTTATCTTTCTCTCTTCCTTTATACATTTTCCTCACTTGAATTCCAGGACGCCACATATTTCTTGGATTTTATTCGGCTTTACCAGCCACTCTTTCTCAGTGTCCTTCAGCTTGTGCCTCTTCTTTCTACCTCTCAGCTGACACTGGAGTGCTCCAAGGCTGACGGTGAATCTTCTCTGCCTAGTCTCATTCCCTCTGTAATCTCAGCTGGTCTCATGGCTTTAAATACTATCTGTACCCAACAATGTCTAATTTTTTTTTCTAATCTAGACTTCCTTCCTGAATTCCTGGCTCATATATACAAGTGCATCTTTGATCTCTCTACTTGGATGTTTAACGTGCCCAACCTTGACTCGACCTTTCCCCTAAACTGGCCTCTCCAACAGGTGTCTCTCCTTCTCAGTTGACAGCTCCACCATCCAGATGACCAGCAAAAATATTGAGTCATCCTGCATTCTTCTCTTTCTTCCCCACCTCATACTCCATGAGAAGATTTTATAGGTTCTGGCTTCAAAATATATGCTCAGTTGCTCAGTCATGTCTGACTCTTTGGGACCCCTTGGACTATTGGTCCTGTTAGGCTTCTCTGTCCATGGGATTCTCCAGGCAAGAATACTTGAGTGGGTTGCATTTCCCCCTCCAGGAGATCTATCATCCTGACCCAGAGATCGAACCAGGACCTTCTCATCTCTTGCATTGGTAGGCAGGTACTTTATCACTGCGCTGCCTGGGTCTGACTATCTGTCTCTCCCCAGTTCTACCAGCATGGTGCAAGCTGCTCTCATCTCTCACCTGAATGACTGCAGTAGCTTCTTCAGTCTCCTCTGTTCCTGTCTTTGCCTCCTCTCCTGCCTTTGTTCATTCTCAAAGCAGAAGCCAGAGTGATTCATCTGAAAAGTGGGTCCAATCATGTGATCCCTCAAGTCCTAATTCCCCAGAGGCCGCAGTCCACTGGGAGCCTTGGCCTGCAGTGGCTGCCCTCTCTGCAATGTTTCTGACCTCATTTTCTGCCTCCCCCTCCCTCACTCCTTGCCAGCCACACCGGCTTCTTGGATGCTCCTCAAACAAGATGGAATTACACCTCAGGGTGTCTGTGCTAGTTGTTCCCTCTGCCCCGAAGTCTCTTCCCCCAAATATTCACACGGCTAAAACCTTCACCTCCTACAAGTCTCCTCTCCATTCCCATCTTGTCGATGAGACCACCCCTGACCTGCTTGAAAACCGCATCTCTTCCTCCCAGGACTCCCAGTTCCCCTTTACTCTACTTCAGTTTTTCTTCCCACATTATTTCCCACCACCTAGTATACTATACAATTTGTGAAATGACTATGCTTGCTGTTTATTGTCACCTCAGTAATACATCAGACCCAAGGAAAAAAAGGTATTTTTCTCTGCTTTATTCAATGAGGTGGCCAACACTTGCTACCCATACTTACTAAGTACCAGACCTTGTGCAAGGATTTGAGGATATAAAGAAAAACAGGTCTCAGCTCCTGCCTCAAAATGGACTGAGAATATACCAATACAAAAATCGGATCTCTATAGTGTTTTATAAAATTATGAAGCCATCACAAACAGGTATCACCTCATTCAAATCTCAAAAGAAGCAGCGCGTTCAAGGTAAACAAGTGAGGTGGTATTATTCTCAGTTTAACAGTGAGGAAATCGCAATTCCTAAAAAGTGAATGGAATTAGGACTCCCTGGGGAAGACTTGTGCCAGCAGAGTCATGCCTCTCTCTGTATCTGTCCCCAAAGCACTTGAAGGTTATTAAATGTGTACTGAATAGATCCCTAGCTTTAAGCTGTGGCATAAAAGATTTACATGCAAAAAAGAATGTCTTATAACTAAGAGCCAAAGGGAAGAACAAACTCCATCTACCAAAGTATTTTAAAATACTTAATATTTTGTATATTTTATATAATATTACATTGTAATTTTGCATATTTTATACAATATTACATTGTAATAATTGAATATCCTATTGTATATATCTTATATTTACATGTGTACTAATTTGCAACAGTTTTCTCTGCAGAGAGAATGATGGAATCGGCTCTCTGTCCAGTGGACTTTCAGCTTGATGGTAATATTCTCTGCAGTGTTTCTCCTGCTATATTGTCTTTGTGGCAAACAATTCTCAGACTTTTCATCTCTGAAGATAGACTGTTAGATGTTATCTTTGACTGTTATATTTGCATGTCACCACACTTCACTGGTGCTTCACTAGTAGCTGTTAAACAGCCTGCCTGCAATGCAGCAGACCCCGGTTCGATTCCTGGGTCAGGAAGATCCCCTGGAGAAGGGATAGGCTACCCACTCCAGTATTCCTGCCTGGAGAGTTCCATGGACAGAGGAGCCTGGAAGGCTGCAGTCCATGGGGTCACAAAGAGTCGGACACAACTGAGCAACTAACAGTTTAGCACTTCGCTACATTCTGTTTCCAAATTTCCTGCCGCCAATACCCCTGCTTAAATCTTGCATCTTCCTCTCCAAGTTGATAGATCATAATTTCTCTTATCTTCACTGCTTTCAAACCATGTTCAATCTTACAATTTTCTCCCAAAATTCTTTTCAAAAACCTTATCTATCTGCTTGAAAAACAAAAATTCCTCTCCACCTCTGACCTCTTATCTCCTAAAAAGCCTTCCCTTTGGGTCTCACTTTTCTTTGCTCATTATAAAATTCATCTAACTCGGCTCCAGCACTTTGGAAGGCATTTGTAAGATGTTAAGGATGAGGGTAATGCTGATTTCCAATGTAACTGGCTTTAACGGATATTTCCAACGATCTCTTCCTTGCCCACTGTGTGTGTGTTCAATCGTGTCCAACTCTTTGGGACCCATGAACTGTAGCCTGCCAGGCTCCTTTCGCTGTGGAATTATCCAGGCGAAATAATACTGGAGTGTGTTGTCCTTTCCTACTCCAGGGGATCTTCCCAACCTAGAGATCTAACCTGCACCTCTTGTGTATCCTACACTGGGAGGTGGATTCTTTACCACTGATGCCACCTCGGAAGACTGAACTCTTTCGTACACCCTCTTAAACCAGGGTAGACTTGCCAAGGTATGACAGAAGTTAAAATTAAAGCAGTTGGGAAGAAGCATCATTTTAATCACCGATGTCATATCAATCCTCCAGGATAGAGTAATGGCACATTGAGAATGCCAAGGTCACACTGCCTCGTGGAATTCTGTGCCCTGTGAGGATTATGGTAACAGTTGGGTAGACAGGAATGGGTGCGGGGTGCCAAGGTTGGAGAGTGAATGAACAAGCCCCAGGTAGGGTCACTATGCTTTGGGTCATTAATGTGGACTCTTAAGTTTATTCTAAAACTGCACATTTTCAAAAAATTATACTTTACTTCATAACAGATTAATAATATTTGCTCATATCATACTAAAATATCTATGGATAACATAACAAAGAAGAACAATAACATTATGTTTGCATTTGATGTTAGTTCTCAGTTACTCACAGCACTATTTCCTAGCCCTAAAACTGTGGCATCTTAAGGGTTCTTTAATCACGTTAGAGAGAGTTGTGAGATGTTCAGAAATCTACCGAAGCAAAATAATTGGGGTTTGCAATCATCTGTGCAATATTTTTGGAACTCTACTAATATTAGGTAGAATCTACAACTCTCTTTATCTCACGCCTTTGCTACTCTTTTAAAACTTTTAATTTTGAGATGCTTATTAATTCATATATGGTTGTAAGACAAATACAGAGACTCGCTGTACTTTTCTTAGTTTTCCCAATGGTTATATACTTTATTTATGTATGTAAATTGATAAGGGATATTGGTCTGTTGAGTGATATTTCACTGAAACTTGGACATCTGAGGTGTTCTGTTGTGAGATTCCAGACCTTACTGAAACCTTTTGTTCTCCTTGAGGACAGTGCCCCACCAGAGAGAGGGTGTCATTCTTCACTTGGTTTCCACTGACACTGAGGTGGGAGGGGCTCCTTGTTACTGCAGAGCAGAGGCAGCGGGGCTGACTCCCCGCTAGGCCTCCACTGATCCCTTCCTGGCTTGGCAGAGAGGGAGTGCATTGTTACAGCTCTCCACGTGGTCACTACTGACATGGCAATGGGGAGGTAGCCTCGTTACTGTCAACATGAAAGTCCTGAGCCTCCACGAGGCCACCTCTTCTCAAATCCTCATCGCTGCTGGTAGGGATGAAAAGCCAGCTCCCTGCTGGCAGGCAGTGAAGCTGGGGCGCACTTGTTACAGCCTCGTGAGGGTGGAAGTCGAGGCTTGCCACTCAGTCTTTCCAGGCATGGGTCTGGAGCATACCATCGTTTTTCCTATGCTGCCTGGCTAGAGTAGAGGCTGCCATCTACACATTTTCTATTTTTCTGGGCTGCCCCTTTCCTGGTCCTTTGGCTAGAGAGAGCTGGCTTTTGTTGGGGCTTTTTGTCTGTACACACTGGCATTTCTGGGTTTTCATCTTCTTCAGCTCCAAGCTAACATATATAAGGCAAGAATAAAGCAAAACAAGACAAAAACATCAGATTAAAAAAAAAAGAAATAAAAGATATCAAAATTGGAAGGAAGAGGTAAAATTATCATAGCATACAGATGATACGATGGTCTACATAGAAAACTCTAAAGACTTTACATGAAAACTATTAGAACTGATAAATGAATTCAACAAGATAGCAGGAGTCAAGATTAATATGCAGAAATTGGTTGTATTTCTTTACAGTGATATGAACTATCAGAGAGAAAAAAAAAATTCCCATTAAAATCCCATTAAAAAAATATCTAGGAACAAATCTAACCAAGGATGTAAAAGACTCATACACTGAGAACTGTAAAACACTGATAAAGGAAATCGAATATGAATCAAGAAAATGGAAAAATAATCATGCTTTTGGACTGGAAGAATTAATATTTATAGTTAAAATGGCCATACTATCCAAAGAACTCTACAGATTTAATGTGATCCCTATCAAATTACCCATGACATTTTTCTCATAGAACTGAAACAAATAATTCTAAAATTTATTTGGAACCACAAAAGGCCCAGAATTGCCAAAGCAATCCTGAGGAAAAAGAACAAAGCAAATCTACGGAACAGAGTAGACAGTCCAGGAATAAACCCACACACCTAAGTTCAACTAATCTTCAACAAAGGAGGCAAGAATATAAAGTGGGAAAAAGATAGTTCCTTAGTAAGTGGTATAACAAAAGCCAAGAGCCGCAATTAATGAAGTTAGAATACAGTCTCACGCCATACACAAAAATAAACTCAAAATGGCTTAAAGACTTAAATATAAGACATTACATCATAAAACTTCTGGAAGAGAACATAGGCAAAACATTTTCAGACATAAATCATACCAATGTTTTCTTATGTCAGTCCCCCAAGGCAACAGAAATAAAAGCAAAACTAAACAAATGGAACCTAATCAAACTTACAAGCCTTTGTTCAACAAAGAAAATCATAAACAAAATGAAAATATAACTTATGGAATGGGATAAAATATTTGCAACCATGCAATATGGTTGCAAATTTTATTATTGGTTGGTTAAACCACGCAACCAACAAGAGCTTAATTTTCAAAACATATAAACAGCTAATAAAACTTAATTTCCAAAACATGTAAACAGCTAATAAAACCAACAATATTACTGGTTGATTAAACCATGCAATCAACAAGAGCTTAATTAATTTCTGAAACATACAAACAGTGAATAAAACTCAATAACAAAAATAACCAAACAACCCAATCAAAACATGGGCAAAAGACCTACAGAGACATTTCTCCAAAGAAGACAAACAGATGGTCAAGGAGCACATGAAAAGATGCTCAACATCATTAATTATTAAAGAAATACATATCAAAACTACAGTGAGTTATTACCTCACACCGGAATGGCCATCATCAATAAGTCCACAAGTAATAAATGCTGGAGAGCGTGTGGAGGAAAGGGAATCCTCTTGCACTATTGGTGGGAATGTAAATTGCTGTAGTCACTATGAAAAACAGTATGGAGGCTCCTTAATAAAATTTAAAAATAGTTACCATATGATCTAGCAATCCCATGCTATGCTGTGCTTAGTCACTCAGTCATGTCCAACTCTCTGCAACCCCATGGACTGAAGCCCACCAGGCTCCTCTGTCCATGGGGATTCTCCAGGCAAGCATACTGGAGTGGGTTGCCATGTCCTCCTCTAGGGATCTTCCCGACTCAGGAATTGAACCGGAGTCTTCTGCATTGCAGGCAGATTCTTTACCAGCTGAGCTACCAGGGAAACCCCCCAGCAGTCTTACTCCTGGTCATACATCCAGGAAAGATGAAAGCTCTAAATCAAAAGGTGCATGCACCCCAATGTTCACAGCGATTTTTAGCCAAGACATGGAAGCAAAACACATGTTCACTGACAGCTGAATGGATAGGAATATGTGGTAAATCTATATACAGAGGAATATTACTCAACCATAAACAGAACGAGAATGCCATCTGCAGCAACATAGATGGATCTAGAAATCATACTAATTGAAGTAAGTCAGACAGAGAAAGACAAAATTATATCACTTATAGGTGAAATCTAAAAAACAGTACAAATGAACTTATTTACCAAACAGCAACAGACTCATAGACATAGAAAACAAACTCATGGTTAGCAAAGGGGAAAGAGGGGAAGGATAGATTTGGAATATGAGATTAACAGATGCACATTACTATATATAAAATAAACAATAAGGATCTGCTGTATAGCACTGGGAACGATATTAAATATACTGTAATAAATTGTAATGGAAAAAGAATATATATGTGTGTATATATATGCATGACCAAATCACTTCGCTGTACATCTGATATGCAACATTATGAACTATACTTCAATTACAGAAAAACAAAAATCCCCACAAGCCAAAACAAAAATGAGGAACTCACCACCATGTCATTCTTTGGATTCCAAGTGCCTTGGCTTGGTTGTCTTCGTCTCTTCACTTCTCAGAATATTCTTATGGTTGTTTTATTGATAATGTTCTGTGTTTCTAGTCGTACTTAGCAGGGGGGATAGGGGAAAATATGTCTCCTCTATCTTCTTGGAAGTTGCTGCTGGATTTTTACAATCCATTTTCTATAAGTGGATGCCAAGGCAAAGGAAGATTGTGAAACCAAATGAGCCAGTCTTTATATTTGTTCATCAGTAGAAAAAGGGATATGAAATATTAGATTAAAATGTTTCTCTAACTTATTTGCTCACTCTCCTCCTCCAAACTCTCTCACCTTCTTAGTAACACCTAGCAGATGATGGCTACTTACAAAAACCTGTGTTTTTATATGTAAAATATGCAGGTAGGTGGATATTTCCTGGGCCTAAACTTACAAAGTCCAGTGTTTTTCTTACACTTCCCCCTTATAGTAAAATATGAAGTCAAATCTGATAATTATAGGGCTTACCAAAGTAGAACAATGAGGTACCACTAAAAAAGCCAGGGTAGGGACTTTGCTGGTGTTCCAGTGGCTAAAACTCCATGCTCCCAACGCAGGGAGCTCAGGTTCTATCCCTGGTCAGGGAACTGGATCCCTCACACCACAACCAAGAGTCTGCATGCCACAACTAAATATACTGTATACTGCAACTAAGACCCAGCACAGCCAAATAAATAAATATACATATTTTTAGAGAAACCAGGGTATAAGATCTTCATAGTTTTATGTTATGCTCTATTATACTGCCTTAATTATTCTAACATCTTTTTTTTCCCACTAGACTGTGATCTCCTTAAGGAAACCGGATGAACTAAATTTACCCAGCACATTGCAAGCACTTGATAATCACTCTTCTCTACCTTCTCTCCCACTTCTCTTCCACCCCCAGCTGGTTCAGGAATCAACATAGAGAGCCCAGAGGAGAAACTACATCCACAAATCATCTGGGCTTAAGGGCTCGAAGAAGACCTCTGATTCGAAATCCAAGCACCATCAATCAGTCCTTCAAACTAAATCTCGCAGGAAGTGCGGGTCACTTCCCACCCCACCACGCACATCTTACAAGATTCTGACATGACAAGCACAGATGGATTAAAGGCAAAGGGTGACGGATCCTGTCTTCCATGTCCCTTCTCTGAGGGTTCTGACCAGTTTTGTCAATATTTGTTCAATAAATATTTATGGAGGAGGAAAAGGATGGATTTTAAAGAGCAAGGTTTTCCAAACTGTGACCTGAGGAGCCCACCATATGCTTAGATAACAAGGGTTCCCTGGTCACATAAGTTTAAGAAGTGCTGGCTCCAGGCTGCTGTCTCGGAGCTCAGGAGGATACCAACGTTTTGAGAGTTCTATAGTAACAGGTCATTTAGCTTTTTTAAGATACATTTCTTTCCTCCACTCCTAGACCACAATATCCATTGAAAATACAAAATTCATATTCTCTAACCTCACACATGAAGCTCTATCTAAAAGAAATAATTCTAGAAGTCCAAAAGCAGGGAATAATACAGAAACAGATAAAAATGAAGAGTGGAGCCCGGGAAGGGAAAAAGCTATGATCTGACTGGGGCAAAAGGCAGATAAGGAAGCACTGGGATATGTGATGGAATAGATTAGGTAGGATTCTGCCAGGGACCAGCCCCGGCTGATCCAGGGAGTTCGAAGGGGAGACAGCGTTGGCGAATACACTGGATACACTGGCTTTAATTAAATATTAATTAGAGATATAAAGAGCAATAGAATAAGGATAGCTCAGTAGGAAAATTCAGTGGAGAAAAGAGACTGAGTAGCTTGGTTTACGCGGGAAACCAATAAAACTTCAAGACAAGAAGCTTGCACCACTTATGTAGGCTGCAGGCGTCCTTCTGTTCTCCCGAAGGAGAGGAGACACTGAGGCCTCCCCGGTCGGATCTTAGAAGCCCAGGCAAAGTTAGTAAGCTTGGCGGGCTCCGCGCTCCAGATGGAGACTCTGAGAGAGAGAGAGAGATGGGGAGACCAGTCTTTCGAGGAACTGATCCCAATTCTTTATTTTCCAGGGTCTGTCTTTATACACTGAGGTGTTATACAAAAGTCACGCAGGGTCAGCAGTCCTGACTTTTATTAAAGTCAGGTGCTTCATACAGATGTATACAGAGATCTTAGGGGTGTTACATCATCTTCTGGCCAGGGGGGCCTGCTGACAATTTATGACCCTCTCCTTGTGACAGCGGTCAGTCAACCAGAACACTTATTTCTCCAGGGGTGATTATTCTTAAAACAGACGCCACCTTCTGAAGGTACCAGATAAAGTTACATTCCTATAGGGTGAGGGTGTAGTGGGTTTTAATTAAGGACAGAATTTGCTTAGCCTAAGGTCTAACGTGATTAATATCAAAGATTAATACTTATTTCTTCTATATATTCATTAATGTGTATAAGGGCAGGGGATGTGGAGACTTAGCAGTAAACATTGGCTCAACAAATGAAAAACCCTTCACTAATACAATTTCTAATCAGCCCACTATACTATACTAATAGTTTTCTAACTTCTCTAAAGAACTTGTTTTTAGAAGGTTTAAAGCATCTCGTGCCTCTCATGGTTGGGAGGCTGTGAGCAATCACATGGGGCCGGACAAGCCTGTCAGGCAGGCTAGAGAACCTTCAGAGGAGTTTGTAGGTTGAAACACTCCTATCATGCCCAGGAATTATTATTAACTGGAGCTCTAAGTTAACTCCTTCTCTGAAAGAGGTGGTGGGGGACAGCCCTCCGTAAAGTCAGAAGTGTAGGTGAGAGCACAAAGTAGTAAAGTAGGCAGGTTCTGGTTATGGGGGTAGATGCTCGAGAATTTCCAGGGGGACTCCTGAGGCTCGATCCCGCCTTTGCGTATGTCGAGCCTCCTTCCTCATGACCTTTGGCATGGGTGGAGATCCTCACGCCGGCACCCCGCAGGATTCTAGACTCACAACTATTGTGGAGAAGATTTTTAGAAAGCAGTCATTACCTTGTCAAGAACGGTGGCTTCTTTTTGAATAGCTGTAACTGTCTTTTATCAGTTGAAGTCCACGAGGAGTGGAATGGCACACTCTAATTAGGATATTCAAGGAGGATTTAACACAGTGACTATTCACAAAGGTATGAGCAGACATAGGATATCATGGATACACCGTATGGATAGGACGTATGTTGGGGCCATGCAAATGGGTGGGGGGCTGTTGCCCAGGCCAGCATGGGTGAGGGGAGGGAGAAGGTACCAGGTCACTTATGAATGTCACGTAGAGAAAACTGCTTTGAGAAGGGCAGTGATCCCCTCCAACCATACCCAGGTCTTCCTTTAGCTGAACCCACAGAAGTCAGTCTCCCAGGGTGGAAAGCCATGTAGAGAGAAGGGAGGACAGCTAACACACAAGGGCGGAGGGAAGATATCTGGCGCTCGTCTCATGCGGAAGAATCTGGAGACTGGTGACTCTGCCATCTCCTGCCCAGCTGTGTCTATCACGATTCACACAGTGCTTTTGCAGAAGGCACGTACTAGGCCAAGCTCCTGCATCGAGCACAGAGATGTGCAGACGACAAGATCAAGCGCTGGCTGTCAGATATGTTAAAAACTGATAACCAGAGAAGGAAAGAAAGCAAACAATTAAAATATATTGTGAAACACAGAAAGGTGTAGAAAGCATATGGTAGTTTGATGCCAAGAATTTGCCAAGCTAACCTGTGACCTTGTCCTTGATATGCAATGCTAGTATGTAAAACTGTCAGCCAACGTGGACTTTCTGGCATAAATGCAAATTTTGAGAATCGAAAAGGTACTTGAAATTTAATTCCGTTCATTAATAGCCAATAAAAATTTTAGCTTCTCCAAAAAATTGCCTTCAGAATTGAAGTACATGCAAAAGATTTATTCATGAATTTGAACTTTCATGAAATGTCCAGTATTTTGTATTGAGCTTCTGACACTCTTAAGTATTTGTTCTCACAGAGGAAATCCAAAAAATTGTTTTTTTCACTTTAACCCAACCATTTCCCTTTAGCATATTGCTCTCCAGGTTCTATTTACATGTACAAGTTCCAGACCTGGGCTCCCTGATTCCAAACAATTTCACACCATTTTTTAAATTAATTAATTTTTATTGAAGGATAATTGCTTTACAGAATTTTGCTGTTTTCCATCAAACCTCAACACAAATCAGCCATAGGTATACATATATCCCCTCCCTTTTGAAGCTCCTTCCCATCTCCCTCACCATCCCACTCCTCTAGGTTGATACAGAGCCCCTTTTTGAGTTTCCTGAGCCATACAGCAAATTCCCATTGGCTGTCTATTTTACATGTGGTAATATAAATTTCCACGTTAGAGTATAAGGAAGCAGATTATTGTGCCCTTAGTGTTTCCCAAATAATTCAGGTAGGTTTAGCCATAGCCTGGCAAGAACTGCCAGTCTTCCAGGCAACACAGACCATCCATGGAAAAAATGACTTATTGCCTGAGTCATTTATTTAAAGTCTAAAAAGAGTGGGAGCAACAGGGTCATTGCCACACTGACAGACATGTTTTGCATAAGAGGGGATTGGATAGGGACAATGAACTCTTTGAAGTGTTAGTCACTCAGTCGTGTCCGATAATTTGCGACCCCATGGACTGTAGCCAGCCAGGCTCCTCTGTCCATGGAATTCTCTAGGCAGTAATCCTGGAATGGGTTGACATTTTCTTCTCCAGGGGATCTTCCCAACCCAGGGAGTGAACACAGGTCTCCCTCATTTCGGGCAGATTCTTTACCATCTGCGCCACCAGGGAAGCCCAATGCACTCTTTAGGAAATGCAAAAACTGTCATACTCAAATTCTGATAGAAGAGAAAAGCTTCAAATGCCATTGTTTAATGATAAAAATAAATATTAGAAGTATGATCTTGATAACAGTGTTTAGTTTTTCTACCTCTTCACTAAAATGGAAAAAAAAAAAAAAAAAGCCCTCTTCCCCTCACCTTGCCTTTCCCCTTCTTCCCAAAGAGAACACTGTGATTTTTGGCTTGCGATGCTAGAATGCTGTGGCTCCTGATGCTCACGGTTGAAATATTCCAATAGCAGAAGCAGTAGGTTACCCACATGTCCAAGGGTAGCAAGCCAGGTCTCTACAGTGTGTTCTTTCCTTCCTTTAGGTAAGGCATTTGTAAAAGGGTGATACGTCCATCTGCATAACAGAAAGCAAAGAAGTTAAATCTGATTTATTTCATAAAATCTCACTGCACAGGTACCCTTGTAGGAATGTGGACACCTGAAAGTAAGGCATATCTCAACACTCTATTTTAAACAAACTACAGCAAGAATAAAAATATATCCGTTTTGGGACTTCCCTGGTGGAGCAGTGGGTGGGAATCTACCTGTCAATGGAGGGGACATGGGTTCAATCTCTGGTCCGGGAAGATCCCACATGCCGTGGAGCAGTTAAGCCCCTGCCCACAACTACTGAAGTCTGTGTGCCAAGAGCCTGCGAACCGCAACAAGAGGAGGCCCTGCAATCATAAGTCTACACACCACAAATAGAGAGTAGCCCCTGTGAGCCGCAACTAGAGAAAGCCTGCACACAGCGACAAAGACCCAGCACAGACAAAAATTAAAAAACAAACAAATAAATAATAGCAATTGTGTCATTAAAAAAAATTACACCTTTGCTGGCACACCTGGCCCTTCAGGCTGTTTCTGGCTTCCTAGCCTCACCCCTGTGGTGGCCACCACCCACTCCTCCCAAGCCAGCACCTGAAACTGACCATGAGTCACTTCTGATGCAGTCTTCTGGGATGTTTACACACTCTCCCTGTGCACAGATTTCCTCTAGCATCCATCTGACAAGTTGACACTCAGTTCTCCAAGAAACGTTTTTAACCCTCAGAGCACTCCCAAGAGAAGTGCTGGCGTTCTGTTTAGTTTCCCCAAGTCTTGTGTGATGGCACGTACACATTACTAACCTTATTTCTTGTCTCCTTAAACCGTGAGCTCCTTATCATCGTGCTCCTAATATCTAGCCCATAGGCACTTAAGTAGTTGTTAGGTGAAGAAACACAAAACAGAACTTTTCATGCAAGAGAACAGGTGGCCTTGAAGAGCATGAAGTGAAGGCAACCAACATTATTATTATTGTTTTTGCAATATTCTATCTGATAAGCATTGTCCTAAATATTATAATATCCAGTGTTCAAGTAATCCAGTGAGGTAGCTATTGAAATTCCATAAGGTCCAATGAGGAAATAAAGACTTAGAGACAATCAGTAACTTGCCCAAAGAATGACATATGTAACAAACAGCCAGCCAGGAGAGAAACCCAGGTTTTCTGGCTGGAGAACTTTGATGGTTCTCCACAGAACAACCGACAATCAATAAGAGGGAAAACATTTAAATTGAGCTGCCTAGCACAGAAAGCAAAAATGTTCCATTTCCAATTCAAAGGTCACTTTTCCTTATGACCCAAACTGGCTCTTTTGAAAGAGTCCTGGTGAAAACATTTCATCATGTATCTTTGCCTCTTGCACACATCAGTGAGCATTCCCGCTTTTCTCTTTGCTCTCCTGATTCCTCCCGAAGCCAAGAGCAGAGGTCTTTCACCTTGGTGTTGTAAGTTCCAAGTGGGACAAAGGACTACAGTTACAGATGGCTCCTGAAAATCTCATCTGATCTCTTTCCTAAGATCAACAGATCTTTTGTTGTTTTCACTTAACAGATGTTCTTAGTGAGGACTTCCAACGTGCAAGATGCTGACTGGGGTGTGTTACAGCCTACAGGATACTTTTGAAGTTTTCAAGAGTTAAGGTAAGTGAAAGTCCTTTATAGGCTTTCCAACTCAGAGGGCTATTACTTGCTCTAGTTATCAACTGGCTTAAAATACTGGATTTTTATGACTCATGGTTCTGTGGATTGACTGGGCATAGCACTGGGTCTCATCTCATGAAGATGCAGTTAGGTGCTAGCTGGAGCTGGTCATCTAAAGGCTTGAATGGGTTGAAGTCTGTGGTACCCCCTCACGTGGCTGCCACTTGATACTGGCTGTGGGCTGTGCTGAGTCAAGTCATGTGGCCAGCCCACATATCTCAGGCTGCTTCCTATGGCACGCTGGCTAGGTTCTGAGAGGGAAAGGCAATCATAGCTCAAGATCTGATCCTCAGCTTACAACTCCCAAACTGCATTTTGTCAGTAGGGCTTCCAGAGGAAGCAGGCCAGCGCTTCCTGCCTTCATGCCACTCTCTGCCTAGCTCAGCCAGCTCCAACCACAACATCTTTCTGTGTGTACTTCAACTACTTTTAAGTAGGCGCTGAAAGGCTCTACTGAAATGAGAGCCGAGGCTGAAATTTCTCCACCTGAAATGCTGTCCCTTCATCCCTAGGGCCTGTCTTCTCCAGTCACACCACTTCTTAGGTAACTCATTTTTCGTTTTAGCCCACATAATTAGCACTTGAAGAGCAGCAGATCTTTAAGTTTCACCATATGATTCTATCTTTAACCTTTTGTTGTTAAATAATCATAGACCCACAGCAAGTTGCAAAAATTGCAGAGTCCTGTGTACCCCTCATCCAGCCTCCCTAAATGACAGCAGGTAACAACTATTACAGGGCTTCCCTGGTGGCTCAGACAATTAGGAATCTGCTCGCAACGCAGAAGACCCAGGTTCAATCCCTGGGTCATAAAGATCCCCTGGGGAATACAAATCAAACCCGGGACGTTGATATTGGTATGATACTGTTATTAGACTACTCTCACTTCATAAAGATATTTTTTCTTTTACAAAATTATGGACATAACTCCTAAAAGGCTTCCCCTTTTATTTGGTAGAGTAGATAAAGCTGGGTCACAGGTCTTATGATAACGATGGGCTTTCCTACTTATTTTTTATGTAAAACTATATGGCCTTACATAAGACTACTCTTAATATATGTTATATTAACAAATCACTTTTCAGATCCTAATTTTTGATAAAACAAAACTAATAGAGAGGAGGTACATACTAGATTTTTAAAAAAGCTTAGCAGAAGAGCAGACACTTACTGAACCTGACTGAGTATATACTAAAGACACCGCCAGACAAAAGAACAAAGTGATGCAAAGACACAATCCTTTCCTCAAAAGGTTCATAAACTAGAAGCAGGCATCTGAAATGAAGATGTGAGTAAGAAAAAGGAATCAAAAACACTTCTTCTTACTGAGACCTGGGAACAAACGGCTGCTGTGTGCATCAGGAAACAGAAACAGAAACACAAAAATCATCATCACTGTTTAAAGTTGGACAGAGCTGGGTAATCCTAGGATGGAATTAAGAAAATAAAAGAGCTGATTTCAAGCAAACAGCACACAGTGGGACCCATCTGGGTTTAGTTAGTACCAGGGGCCACACTCTAAAACACCTTCTACTATGATGTCACCTTCAAGCCATGCGAACAAACTACCTTCCTCCTAAGAGAGCTGTTCACCTCCACCCGTGTCACGGCATTCTCCTAGCCAGTTTCTTCCCCTCCCTCCACCGCTCACATCTAGACTCTGGATATTTCTCATAGCCACTCGTTCTTCTCTCTTCTCACTCATCTCAGAGCCTCATTACCCTTCTTTTTAAAAAGTAAAATAAAATAAAAGCATCATGTTTAGCTCCCCCATCTGAGGTTTCTATTAGTTCCCCAAGGCTACTGTGACCAATTAACACAACTTTGGTGGCTTCAAATTAGGGAAAACAATGTGAAGGTTTCTCAAAGATATAAAACCAGGGCCTTCCCTGGTGGCCTGGTGGTGAAGAAGCCACCCTCCAACGCAAGGGGCGTGGTTTCGATCCTGGTCGGGGAACAAAGATCCCACGTGCTTCGGGGCCACTAAGCCCGTGCACCACAACTAGAGAAAGCCTGAGCGCTGCAGTGAAGACCCAGGGCAGCCAGAAAACACATTTTTTTAAAAAATTAAAACTAGAACTACCACGTGATACAGCAATGGCACTTCTGGGTATGCACCTGAAAGAAACAAAATCAGCACTGTATATTCACTGTCACATTACTCACAACAGCCAAAATACAGAAACGTTAAGTATCCACCAAAGGACGACCGGATAAAGAAAACACAGTAAATACTTAGAATGGAATACTGTTCAGCCATAGGAAGGAAATCCTGCCGTTTGTGGCAACACAGATGAATCTGGAGGGCATTATGCTACATGAAAGAGGCCATGGAGAGAAAGACATTTTTTGGTAGAATCCGTAGGATTTTCTGTATATGTATACGATCATATCATCTGCAAAGACAACCTAACTTCTTCCTTTCTGATATGGATGCCTTTTATTTTCTTGCCAGATTACTCTGGTTAGAATGCCCAGTACTATGTTGACTAGGAGTCAAGAATGGGGACTCTTATCTCATTCCTGATCTTAGAGAAAAAGCTTTCAATCTTTCACCAATGAGTATGATGTTAGCTGTAGGCTTACAACATATGGCCTTTATTCTGTTAAGGTATGTTCCCTCTACGGCTTCCCTGGTGGCGCAGAGGTAAAGAATATGCCTGGAATGCAGGAGACATGGGAGATGCAGGTTCAATCCATGGCTCAGGAAGATGCCCTGGAGAAGGAAATGGCAACCCACTCCAGTATTCTTGCCTGGAAAATCCCATGGACAGAGGAGCCTGGCAGGCTACAGTCCATGGGGTCACAGACTCAGACACAACTTAGTGACTGAACAACATATTCCCTCTATATACAGTTTGTTGAAAAATTTTTATTATGAAAGGATGTTGTATTTTCTCAAATTCTTTTCTACATCTCTTAAGATTATCTGATTCTTATTCTCCATTTTATTCATCTTATTTAATAGAATTAATTTATTAATAAACTATTGATTTGCCTATGTTGAACTATCCTTGTATTCTAGGGATAAACCCCCTTGATCATGCTGTATGATCCCTATATTGTGCTGCTAAATTCAGTTTGCAAGTATTTTGTCAAGAATTTTTGCACCTATATTGATCACCCATATTCATCTGTAGTTTTCTTATAATGTTTTTATTTGACTTTTTAATCAGGACAATGCTGGCCTCATAAAATGACTTTGGAAGTGCTCCCTCTGCCTCCATTTCTTGAAAGAGTTTGAGAAGATTGGTGTTATTCTTTAAATATTTGGTAGAATTCACCAAGGAAGCCATCTGGTTC
This sequence comes from Bos indicus x Bos taurus, assembly GCF_003369695.1. Taxonomy (NCBI): domain Eukaryota; kingdom Metazoa; phylum Chordata; class Mammalia; order Artiodactyla; family Bovidae; genus Bos; species Bos indicus x Bos taurus. Next base: position 86,723,518 of record NC_040079.1, read on the forward strand.
TGGGCCTTTCTTTGTTGGGAGGTTCTGGTTTACTGACTTAATCTCCTTACTCATTATTGGTCTATTCAGATTTTTGATTTCTGATCCGATCTTAATATGGTGTATGTTTCTAAGCATTTATCAGTTTATCCTAACGTTATTCAACTTGTTGGTGTATAGCCGTTGATAGTAATCTCTTATGAACCTCTTTCTGTGGTATCAGCTGTCATTTCTCCTCTTTCATTTCCAATTTATTTGATTCCTCTGCTTTTATTTCTAGCTAAAGTTCTGTCAACATTGTCACCCTTTGGTGGTATCATGTTTCCTTAATTTTTCACGTCCCTTGAAGTCTGCATTGCAGTCCTCCCATCTGAACTATATTCACCTTCTCCTGTCTTTATTAACTGGTTCAGGAGAGAAGTATCTTCCTTCAGCCCTGCCAGTGATTCTGAGGCTTTCTGACTTCCTCTGATTGTACCTCATCCACACTTCTTGCTCCCTCTTGTGGCAGAACCCTTAGGCTTATATGCCTTCTCTTGATCAGCAGTGCATCTGGCCACGTACTGGCTGTCTTCCTCCTGTTTTGCCAAGTGAAGTTGTTTGTGTCTGACTCTTTGCAACCCCATGGACTGTAGCCCACCAGGTTCCTCTGTCCATGGGATTTCCCAGGCAAGAATACTGGAGTGGGTTGCCATTTCCTTCTCCAGGGGATTTTCCTGACCCAGGGATCAAACCCAGGTCTCCGGCACTACGGGCAGACGCTCTACCATCTGAGCCACCAGGGAATCCCAGAGGTGGCACTAAAGCTCAAGTTTGCAATTTCTCCCTAGCCGGTAGATTTGGCTCAGCCGTCTGTGTGTGCTCACCAGTCATCAGCCAGGTCCTGCTCTTGCCACTGCTGTCGGGAGCACACAGGGAGCCGGCCACAGGGTCAGGGGCTATTTGTGGGTAAGGTATCCTGAGCGCTTATGGCCCAGATAGTAAAGAATCCGCCTGCAATGCAGGAGACCTGGGTTTGAGCCCTGGGTCAGGAAGATCCTCTGGAGGAGGAAATAGCAACCCACTCCAGTATTCTTCCCGTGAGAATCCCATGAACATAAGAGCCTGGCAGGCTACAGTCCATGGGGTTGCAAAGAGTCAGACATGACTGGGCGACTAAGCACAGCACAGCATATGCTGAGCACTGCAGGTGAGGCATCCCCTGCAGCTTCAGGACAAGCTTGTTGAGTGCAGTCAGCTGGACCCGTGTGCCTTCAATGCCCTGAGGGGGCTCCCTGCCATCTCCATCTCTTCCTGCCTCCCAGTCATGCAGTCCATGTTTCAGGACACCGGATGTGGGGAGAGAGAAAGAAGCTTCTTTGACAGCCTCCCGCATGGGCTGGGAAGCCACGTGTCACCCACAAGCTCTCACTTTCCCTGAGAGAAACTGCAGGATGAGATCTCTCCTGGCCCTAAGCTGGGTCCCCTTGGGGGCAGGGTGAAGCTGCACCTCCCGCTCTCTCAGTGCATCCAAACTCAGTTTTGGGCTCCAAAGGCGGGCTGAAACTTCTCTTCTGGAAGCCCGGACTTCTCAAAGGCTCTCTGGTCGGTGGGTGACTGTTTCAGACAGTGTTTTCCAGGGGCTCCTGGACCAAGGCTGGTGGCGGGGGGAGGGGGCGCTGCTCGAGCCAGCTCACAGGCTATTTCAGGGTCCAGTCAGGGCCAAGTCTGTATCCCTACCAGTCGACTTGCAGGGAAGCAAGACTCCTTCCTCTCAGGGCCCCTTGGCACAGGGTGTTGGATGCCACAGCTCCCAGACGGTACTCCTGTTCGTGGTTCAATGCCAAATTACTGTCGCTGAGGGCAAAACAAAGAGGGCAGATGCCTTATTCTGTCGCAAGGCTGATGTCACTCCTCAAGGGCTTGTCATTTTAATCTGCATTTCTTTGGGACTGTGCACTTTCTTTCTCCAGCGTTTCTTCTTTGGGAGTTTCTGGACCATGTTCTCTTCCCATTTTTCCTTGGAGGGGATGGCATTTTTGTTCCTTTTAAAATTCTTCGTATTTTCAGGATGCCAATTGTTCATAATAAATATGTCAAATATTGCTCCCAGCTTGTGCCTTTCAGTCATGTTTATAGTGCTTTTTGGCTTGTCTTTTTGTAGTCGGAGCACCATTTTCTGATTGTATTTAAACTTACAGCACATTTTAATCATCTGCCACCAGAAGGATCAATTTGGAAGAGACCAGTTTACTGGGAAAAGTGATTCAATATCAAAACAGAAGAAGAATTTTATTGTGAAAAGTGCAAAAAGGAACTTCTTGGTGGTCCAGTGGCTAAGACTCTGTGCTCCCAAGACAAAGGGGCCAGGGTTTGATCCCTGGTCTGGGAATTGGATCCCACATGCCACAACTGAGAGTGGGAATGCCGCAAACAGAGATCCCGCATGCCGCAGTGAAGATCGAAGGCCCCATGTGCTGCAACCAAGACCCAGGGCAGCCAAATAAATACATGCAAATGTTTTTCAAAAGTACAAAAAGATGAAAATTCTGTAAAAGCCCTCATAACAACAATGCAACACAGTCAACACACATGACAGTATGTGCTTCACAGCTTCCATCCTCTGCCCCCAAAACCCTGTACTGATCCATGTGAGTGGTCAGAGTCAGCATAATGCGGAAATACAAGAATCAACAGGATCAAGTTCAAGAAGAAGCCACATGGCTTTGTAGAATAGAACCCAATGTGAAAAGACATGTACAACAGGAATTAATATACAGCTTAACCATTCTTACAAAATTAATGGGCGTTTTTTTTTTTTTTCTAATTTTATTTTATTTTTAAACTTTACATAATTGTATTAGTTTTGCCAAATATCAAAATGAATCCGCCACAGGTATACATGTGTTCCCCATCCCGAACCCTCCTCCCTCCTCCCTCCCCATACCATCCCTCTGGGCCGTCCAGTGCACCAGCCCCAAGCATCCAGCATCGTGCATCGAACCTGGACTGGCAACTCCTTTCCTACATGATATTTTACATGTTTCAATGCCATTCTCCCAAATCTTCCCACCCTCTCCCTCTCCCACAGAGTCCATAAGACTGTTCTATACATCAGTGTCTCTTTTGCTGTCTCGTATACAGAGTTATTGTTACCATCTTTCTAAATTCCATATATATGCGTTAGTATACTGTATTTATGTTTTTCCTTCTGGCTTACTTCACTCTGTATAATAGGCTCCAGTTTCATCCACCTCATTAGAGCTGATTCAAATGTATTCTTTTTAATGGCTGAGTAATACTCCATTGTGTATATGTACCACAGCTTTCTTATCCATTCATCTGCTGATGGGCATCTAGGTTGCTTCCATGTCCTGGCTATTATAAACAGTGCTGCAATGAACATTGGGGTACACGTGTCTCTTTCCCTTCTGGTTTCCTCAGTGTGTATGCCTAGCAGTGGGATTGCTGGATCATAAGGCAGTTCTATTTCCAGTTTTTTAAGGAATCTCCACACTGTTCTCCATAGTGGCTGTACTAGGTTGCATTCCCACCAACAGTGTAAGAGGGTTCCCTTTTCTCCACACCCTCTCCAGCATTTATTATTTGTAGACTTTTGGATCGCAGCCATTCTGACTGGTGTGAAATGTTACCTCATAGTGGTTTTGATTTGCATTTCTCTGATAATGAGTGATGTTGAGCATCTTTTCATGTGTTTGTTAGCCATCTGTATGTCTTCTTTGGAGAAATGTCTATTTAGTTCTTTGGCCCATTTTTTGATTGGGTCATTTATTTTTCTGGAGTTGAGCTGTAGGAGTTGCTTATATATTTTTGAGATTAGTTGTTTGTCGGTTGCTTCATTTGCTATTATTTTCTCCCATTCTGAAATGGGCGTTTTTAAAGAATTCCTTTTTTTTAAGTGCAGAAATGATCTTCAATAGTCCAGGTGAGAGATGACAGATTTACAGGCACTTCAGACAAGATGACTCCAGTCATATAAAAGTTTAGTTTTATTATAGGCACTACATGCAAACATTCAGTACTTTTTGCTACTTCTGTAATCTTTTAGCAGGGCAGTCAGTTACAGTTCGAATAAGAAAATATAAATAAAAATTATACACTTTATTAACAAAAGCTACTTTGAATGATTCTATAACCTTTTTAATGCAATCATATCCACTGATTTACTCCTGTCGATGATGCTTCTTTCTGTTCTTTCAATTATAAAGTCTCTGAAGACCCAGAACAGAGTGCGATGGATCTTCCACTGTGGCAGGAAATGTTAAATAAGTAACTCTACATAGTTTCTCTGTTAAGTGTTTGCTTTTTAATTTTGATTAAATGCCATATTTTAACACAAATACTATAAGACAATATTTGACAGCTTATACAGTCACTGTTGATTGGCGCTTTGTCCCAGCCTGGACACTGACCATGGTGAAATAGATGCCTTTCTGTGCCAGCAGCTGCTGGTGTGTGCCACGCTCCTTGATTCTGCCATTCTGAAACACCACTATCAAGTCTGCGTTCTGGATGGTGGACAGCCGGTGAGCGATCACGATGCAGGTGCGGCCTTCTCGGGCTTTGTCCAGGGCTTCTTGGACAACCTGTTCAATAATCACACAAATTACCTCTGGTCATGATAATCCTCCCCCTTGAATTCCTCCTTCATAACAAGCCTCACCGTTAATGTATCCAACGATAAGTGCTTCTTTAACAGTGTCAGTGGAATACAACACATATTTCACAAAGCAAGGGATCTGTTATACGGAAGATACCGAATCCTAGTTTGGGTTAGTTCTCGGGTAGGGGCTATCTCCAAGTTGTGACTATAAATACAGCCCCTGCGATCATTTAAAAGCATTCAGTAGTGGGCTTATCCAAGCAGCATCCTTCTGGTCTAGCACCACAGTTAAGTCAGGAAGCCTAGGCACGGGCCAAACACAGCTTCTCTGAATTTTGGTATTTTTAAAATTAAAAAATAATTCTCAGTATAACATTATAAAACAACTATATTCCAATAAAAGATTAAAAAAAAAAACCTCAGAATGAGTTTATCATTCAGATACCTGAATACTCAACTTTTTCTCAAACTAAAAACAATAGCTAGTATTTACCTAAGGAACAGCCAGGTTTAAACATTTTTCTGTGCTTCCACTTTTTGCTATAGTTGTTGAGGAGATGCTGTCAGTAGAGATGGGACCATGCCTCCTGAATGCAGCTTCTTGGATCAATACAAAGTGATCCAGGGCTATTTTTTGGAGCACACGTGCTATAAGACTAATCTGCCTCATTTCATCTTAGATCTCTTGAATGACAGCTACAGAAAGTGTTTAAATTCCACTGAAAGTAACAAAGTTTGTTATCAGCCTGAATTTTGTTCTTTACCGTAGAAGACAGTAGTGTGAATTTAAACCGTCTAAGGACAGCTGCTTCAAGTGTGAATGAGACCAATTTAAATTCTCACCTTTTCACTTTCCGTGTCCAGAGCCGAGGTAGCTTCATCCAGAAGCAAGATGCGAGGCTGCCTAACAAGGGCGCGAGCTATGGCAATGCGCTGTTTCTGGCCACCAGAGAGCTGAGTTCCTTTGTCCCCTACTCTGGTGTTGTATTTCTGTAAACAGGGGTTTGTTATTATGAAAAGCAGAACTGATAAAGCTGTGAGAAAGAGTCTGCTTGCAGAAAATAGGATAACCACTTCCATATACACAAAAAGGTTGAGGTTCAGAAGCTAAGAATGGGTTGATGAGTTTAACAGCAAATTCATAGCTCTAAATGGCAGGATTAATTTCTCTTCTTGAAAATAGACATTTGTGTCTTAAAAATTATGTTTTAGTGTGGACAAATTAACCTGAGGAAGACTACTGCTGCAATGTTAGTCTCTTCAAGCCTTCTGGTTTCACTATATTTGGGACAAAGACTGGTCAGAGGAAGGAAATTTGATTTTAACAGGCTATGCAGAATAATATAATTGAAGCTCATTTTATTTATGACCAGTAGGTGATGCTCTCTGCATTATTTCAAAAAGTGAGGAAGGGAAGATTCTTAGAACGCTAACCTTTTGCTGTCTGTTTTTATAAGACTATTTCCAAAGCGTCAACAATTTTAATGGATGCCAAGAAATTCTATCTTGGTATCTAACTTGAAAAGCTGAAATCTCCTGATTTACTTTTGTTTTTAGAATTCTCCTGACAGTAGATAATTAAGTATTAAATATGACGATAAGGACTGGAATTAATAGGGTAAATAAGTGAGAGCAGAAATGCAACGTATAACCTAGAAAACCACATTATCCTTTTTCATTCTCAGATTCTTGCCAGGCTGAAACTTTGTAAACTGTGGGCTCTGATTCTGACATGCAGAGTTTGATTTTAAATCATGTCCTACCTCCTACTCTGCTGGTGAGAACGTAAGCTGGTGCAGCCACTATGGAAATTCCTCAGAAAACTAAAAATAGAATTACCATATGATCTAGCAACACCACTCCTGGGCACACATCCAGACAAAACTCTAACTCAAAAAGATACGCGCACCCTATGTTCATAGTAGCACTGTTCACAACAGCGAGACATGGGAGCAATCTAAACATTCACCAGCAGATGAACAGTTACCAAAGGTGTGGTGCGTACATACGATGGAATACCACGCAGCCGTAAAAGAGAATGAAATAATACCATCTGCAGCCACGTGGATGCAACTAGAGATTATCACACTAAGTGAAGTAAGTCAGAAAGAGAAAGACAAATATCATATGGTATCACTCATGTGCAACCTACAATATGACACAAGTGAACTGAGCTGCAAGACAGACTCGCGGACACAGAGAACAGACTTGTGTCGCCAAGGGGAGCGAGGTGGGGAGCGATGGAGAGGGAGGCTGGGGTAAAGCAGAAGTAATTACTGTATACAGGATGGATCCACAGCAAAGTCTAGTGTGAACCACAAAGGTGAAGAAGTAGGTCCTTGGGGCAAGATACACTTCATAAGCTAGATGATAATCACTCTCAGTATTTGTCTTTGTTAACCCCTATCCCAGTGGTTCTCTAACTGTACCTGCATCCCTTATCACCTGGGGTACCAGAACACAGATTCCTAGACCCCAGTTCCAAGTTTCTGGTGCAGCAGGTCTGGGGTAGGGCCTGAAAATCTGCATTTCTCACAGGATCCCAGGTGATACTGAGGTGCTGGCCCATGCCCAGACTAACTGACCTCATCATTAGTGAAGGGGATTAAAGTTATGCACTGAATGTTCCAGCCTTGGGAAGGGCCCATTATCCACAGATGGGCTAGAAGGTTAAAGCAGGGGAGAGAGGGGACACTGCTTCTTCCTGGAGGACTGTGATGTGTGGTGCCGGCAGTGATCCAGAGAAGAGCCTCAAGCAAAGGCAGTCTCGGGAGCGGCCTAGGGCCATAAGGCATTGTCATCTTTCCCCACGAGGAGAGGACCTTCTCTGCTGGCTTGAAGCTGACCTTTGTTTTCAGGGGGCAATTCCTTATAATAAAGAACATAACTTGTGATAATGGGGGGGCATGAGATAAGACAGGTCTAGTGTATATGTGTTCTCGTGTCTGAGTCTTGCAACCCTGTAGACTGTAGCCCGCCAGGCTCCCTTATCCATGGGATTTTTCCGGGCAAGAATACTGGAGTGGGTTGCCATTTCCAACTCCAGACAGTCTAGATGCACTTAAAATACAGGACCTAAGCAGCTTAAGAGAGGTAAGAGGCTCCATTTATCTAATTTCCTAGGAGGAATTCGGAAGGCATCCATGGGACAACAGCCCAGGGCGGGCTTCAATATCAGTCCGGCAAGTGGAGCGTGGGACCCATGTGAGAGATGACACCATACCACGGACACTCCAATAACTCACCCTTGCTCAGAGCCTTTTTTATGAATGGGTTCAGTCCCCTGGCCTGGCCTGACTCCACAGAGAGAGGCTCAAGGCTTGGGGCAGAGCTGCAAGGAGGCAGAGGGAAGGAAGGTTGGGAGAGAAATGATGGGGAGGGTCACACCTGCTTCTGTGGGCTCCGTGCCCTGATGTGGAGGGCAAGGCCTCCCAGACGTGTACTTTTTAGTCAGACTGCTCACAGGGAGTCAGGCAGGTGGTTGGGTAAACATGACATAGGATGGGGAGGGGAAGTGTCGGAAACATGACACAGACGGGGACAGGAAGTGTCCTGCAAACATGACATAGACAGGGATGGGAAGTGTCCTGTAACCATGACATAGACGGGGATGGGAAGTGTCAGAAACATGACACAGACAGGGACGGGAACTGCCCTGCAAACATGACATAGACGGGGATGGGAAGTGTCATATAAACATGACATAAGACGGGGACAGGAAGTGTCAGAAACATGACACAGATGGGGACGGGAAGTGTCCTGTAACCATGACATAGACGGGGATGGGAAGTGTCATATAAACATGACATAGACAGGGACAGGAAGTGTCAGAAACATGACACAGACGGGGACAGGAAGTGTCCTGTAACCATGACACAGATGGGGATGGGAAGTGTCCTGTAACCATGACATAGACGGGGATGGGAAGTGTCCTGTAACCATGACATAGATGGGGACGGGAAGTGTCCTGTAACCATGACATAGACGGGGATGGGAAGTGTCCTGTAACCATGACATAGACGGGGACGGGAAGTGTCCTGTAACCATGACACAGATGGGGATGGGAAGTGTCCTGTAACCATGACATAGACGGGGACGGGAAGTGTCCTGTAAACATGACATAGACGGGGACGGGAAGTGTCCTGTAAACATGACATAGACGGGGACGGGAAGTGTCCTGTAACCATGACATAGACGGGGACGGGAAGTGTCCTGTAAACATGACATAGACGGGGACGGGAAGTGTCCTGTAACCATGACATAGACGGGGACGGGAAGTGTCCTGTAAACATGACAGACGGGGACGGGAAGTGTCTTGTAACCATGACATAGATGGGGACGGGAAGTGTCCTGTAACCATGACATAGACGGGGACGGGAAGTGTCCTGTAACCATGACAGACGGGGACGGGAAGTGTCCTGTAACCATGACAGACGGGGACGGGAAGTGTCCTGTAACCATGACATAGATGGGGACGGGAAGTGTCCTGTAACCATGACAGACGGGGACGGGAAGTGTCCTGTAACCATGACATAGATGGGGACGGGAAGTGTCCTGTAACCATGACAGACGGGGACGGGAAGTGTCCTGTAACCATGACATAGACGGGGACGGGAAGTGTCCTGTAACCATGACACAGATGAGGACGGGAAGTGTCCTATAACCATGACACAGACGGGGATGGGAAGTGTCCTGTAACCATGACATAGACGGGGACGGGAAGTGTCCTGTAAACATGACATAGACGGGGACGGGAAGTGTCCTGTAAACATGACAGACGGGGACGGGAAGTGTCCTGTAAACATGACATAGACGGGGACGGGAAGTGTCCTGTAACCATGACAGACGGGGACGGGAAGTGTCCTGTAAACATGACACAGACGGGGACGGGAAGTGTCCTGTAAACATGACAGACGGGGACGGGAAGTGTCCTGTAACCATGACATAGATGGGGACGGGAAGTGTCCTGTAACCATGACAGACGGGGACGGGAAGTGTCCTGTAAACATGACATAGACGGGGACAGGAAGTGTCCTGTAAACATGACAGACGGGGACGGGAAGTGTCCTGTAACCATGACAGACGGGGACGGGAAGTGTCCTGTAACCATGACACAGACGGGGACGGGAAGTGTCCTGTAACCATGACATAGACGGGGACGGGAAGTGTCCTGTAAACATGACATAGACGGGGACGGGAAGTGTCCTGTAAACATGACAGACGGGGACGGGAAGTGTCCTGTAAACATGACATAGACGGGGACGGGAAGTGTCCTGTAAACATGACAGACGGGGACGGGAAGTGTCCTGTAACCATGACAGACGGGGACGGGAAGTGTTCTGTAACCATGACATAGATGGGAAGATGCTTGTCCACAGCAGGGGTGTGTTTTGGTTGCTCAATTCTCTTCACCTTTGGGATCCAGCCCTTTACAAATCACAACCACAGGCTCCCAGGCACTGCAACTGGTGAGAGACTTACGTCTGGCAGCATCTCGATGAAGGGGTGGATGTTGGCCTCCTTGGCCGCGCGCTCAATCTCCTCCTGGGACACGACCCGGCTGTTGTCTCCGTAGGCGATGTTCTCGCCGATGCTGCAGTCAAACAGAATGGGCTCCTGGGACACGATGCCCATGTGTGCACGCAGCCACTGGACATTCAGCTGCTTTATTTCCTTGCCATCGATTAACTGAAAACAAGAGATCATGGATCAGCCTCAGAACCAGAACATTTTTGAATTTAGCAAAATTAATGTTGTTATTTCCTACATTAAGACTGCAAGTTGTTATGAGACTGTTGTTGTTGCTTTATTTTGGACTGTCGAGGTTAACTGAATCAGGTTATAACTGCATGCTTTGGGGAACTGTCATGTTTCTTGCATTTTAACTCTAGCTTCTGATATATGCATCTCGAAGGCAGAATAATTGCTGTCCCTTGGACCGCAAGATCAAATTAGTCAGTCTTAAGGGAAATCAACCCTGGATCAACCCCCCACCGCCATTGGAAGGACTGATGAAGCTGAAGCTCCAGTATGTTGGTCATCTGATGTGAAGAACCGACTCACTGGAAAAGTCCCTGATGCTAGGAAAGATTGAGGGCAAGAGGAGAAGGGGGTGACAGAGGATAAGATATTGGATGACATCACCGATGCAATGGACATGAACTTGGGCAAACTTCGGGAGACAGCGAGGGACAGGGAGGCCTGGCATGCTGCAGTCCGTGGGGTCACAAAGTCGGACACAACTGGGTGACTAAACAACAGCAACAAGGCATAATAATGCCCGAGTCCTCCATCCCAGATATCCACATTCTAGTTCACGAAACCTGCTCATATTATTCACATGCAGAGAGAATTATGATGGGAGGCTGCTCATCAGCTGAGCTCAAGATGAGGAGCTTATCTTGGATTATCCAGGTGGACCCAACATAATCATAAGGGTCCTTAACTGTGGGGGGTGGAGGGCAGGAGACGGGATCACAGTGAAGCAACACGAGGAGGACTCGATCAGTCGTTGCTGGCTTTGAAGATGGAAGAAGGGGCCATGAGCCAGAAAAGATAAGCAAGCAGACTCTCCCTGAGGGCCTGCAGAAGGCGCACAGCCCCGCCGACACCGTGCGGTCCACTTCGGACATCTGACTTCCAGAATGCATAAGATAGACCTGTGGGGTTTTACTCCCCTAAACTGGCTGTAATTTGTTGTAGCAGCCACCAGAAACTAATAAAACATATTCTATTTCTGGAATGTATTCTGGCATTCTTTTTTTTTTTTTTAAATAAGATGACTTTTTAATTTTAGTTTTCTGGCCATACCATGTGGCACACAGGATCCCAGTTCCCCAACCAGGGGCTGAACCCTAGTTCAACTGGAGTCTTAACCACTGGACCAGCCAGGGAAGTCCCCCATCCTTACCGCTCTGTATCGATTTTTCACAGGAAAAGCATCCACAATTCGATTGGAAATAACTAACTGCTATCACCACATAACAGGCCTGGAGGTCACATTTCTGATCTGACCTGTTAGTCAGGATCAGCTTTTTGAGGACTCAAGTGAAACAGAAGTGAGCGTGGGAGGATGCCGCTATCTCTCTAAATAGTTGTTGACCTTAGGAAAGTGAGTTAGTACCTCTGTTTCTTTGCACATAAAATGGGAATGATTATAATCCCTAAACTCCGGAATTGAGGATTCAGCGACGTCAGCAGGGACCCCACTGAGCACAGTGCTGGGCACAGAGTGTGTGAAGGACTGTCTGTGGTTTGGAACGGTGCCTGTGTGATGCACTTGGAACCACAGCAGAGGGACAGATGTCTGAGGGGATGAAAGGATGGACAGACATCTATAGCTTACCCAGAGCAGCAGGAGGGAGAGCCTGGCCTTTCTCTAGGAACCTGGTTCCCCTTGGATCACTCTGCAGAAGCCTGGGCATGCCCATTACAGCCTCGCAGATAAAAATCCTTCCTTTCTGATGGAGATGTATCTGCCCCAAAGATCTACTTTGCAAGAGAACGCTGGCATTCAAGTGAGAGCTGCCATAACCGCGGAAGAAGACATCAGTGACTCAGCTTCGAGCTTTTCTAATACTGATGAGTATATCCCAAGCTATAAATATACTCTGAATCCCATGTGCCCAGCTGCCCGCCTCTGGGAGACAGCTGGCCAAGGACAGGGTACATACGGGCTTTGCTGCAGGAAGGTAGCTTCTATTCGTGAAACTAGCAGGTGCAAAGATGGATGGAAAACACAGCCATGACCTTATTAGCACCCAGCCCAGTTGCCATGGAGACTATTCCAAGCATCTATGCTCCAGGCTTCCTCGTGGTGTTAAGTGAAAGTGGAAAGTAGAGGCTGAAGAGAGGAAGGAAAAACCACACAAGGATGGTTACAAACCATATAGCAGGTCAGGCTAGATGGAAGACTGCGCACTTCAGAAATGGAGAACTGAGGGAAGAAAAAGAATTTTTTTCCAGACTTATACCCCTAGGGGGCTTCCCTGGTGGCTCAGATGGTAAAGAATCTGCCTGCAATGCAGGAGACCCAGGTTCAATCTCTGGGTTGGGAAGATCCCCTGGAGAAGAGAATGGCAACCCACTCCAGTATTCTTGCCTGGAGAATTCTATGGACAGAGAAGCCTGGGGGCTACAGTCCACGGGGTTGCAAAGAGTCATACACAACTGAGCAACACACACACACAGACAGACAGACAGACAGACATGCACACACACACACACACACTACTAGGAGAAAAAAAGACAGTTTAATATAATCAGATGAATATGACTGATCCCTGCAAGCTTCAATGAGTTTTTCCACCAGACATATAATAAGATGCTTAGAGCTCCTCATCCCCACACTATACACAGCTACTGCTAACTATTTAAAACTTGTGTTTCCTAAAGGATCCTTTCCTGAGGGAAAATATGTTTAAACGTCCAAATGTAAAAAGATCAATGCACATCTTCTTTGGCTGAGGCACGGGTGGTGATCTGAGGAAGACCAAGGAAATCCAGTGAGTCTGTGAACACTGCTCAAAAGATCCTGGCCTAAGTGAAAATCTCAAGTAACACACTGACAGTAACAATGAAAGGCTAAATTAAAATGATGAGCTATCCCTATTCTAGACTTAAATCTACTGCCTGATTTCAGTAGCACAATCAAATGTTAAATATGTATCATTTTCCTGTATGTATTTACTCTGAAATAATCATTTTAGACAAGTTATTGAGCACTGATTATATTATAGGTCCTGTGTTGAAGTATGCCTCATGCACTCTCTCATTTAATCTTGACAAAACTTGCAAGATCGGTGTGATTTTAATCCCCATTTTACTGATGAGGACATGAGCAGAGTTCCGTCGCTTGTGCAGGGTCACGTTCTTAGTGGCTAAGGGAGCTCAGGTCTGCACACTACAGGTTAGATTTTGGCTACACAATGGTTGAGAATTGAAAAATACTTTCTGTCTTCTTTCAAAGGAACAATGTGTCCATCTTAGCCCAGGCACCCAGTGGGTAACAGCCAGACGACAGGCTTCTAGCTGTGTCCTAAGAGGGAGAGAGGACTCTGATGGTGGTGTGAAGGATGGGCAAGGAGAGAAAGGAAAGGTCAGGGGAAGACCAAAGACTCGAGTGAGTCTCAGTGAAGCTAATGAATGTAAGATTCAAGGACCCTCATCTGCAGGCAAATGCTAGGAGTTACACAATGTCCTGGGTGAGGGGAGGCCAGGCTGCAGTCAGGGGGTTTTCTGGCTAAGCCTTTAGGATAACTTGCCTAAAAAGGAGAGGGACCAGAATCCTTAAGGCTTTAATATTTTGTTGTGAAATTTTTTCATTAGAAGTAAATATTTACGCTTGTGACTAATTCTGTGTTCCTAACTCTTTCAAGTATAGTCCCTGAAACTGTACAACTTTCGGGCCCCACGAAACTCAGAGCCTCTACTCTCTGAACAATCCCATAGCTTCATTTTGTAAGACTCGCCACAGTGTGACCTGAAACTTGCAAAGTTACCAGTTCAGTGGTCCTCAAAGTCTGGTTGGCATCAGAATCATCTGGGAAAGTTTAAAAAATGAAAAGGCCGGGTCCTAACCTGTGTGAATGAGCCAGGGTGGCTGCATTCTTTGTGAGCTCTCCAGACCATTCGGACCCACACCAGTCTGAGAACCAGCACTCAGGTCAACGTTGCTAAGTGTGACTTGAGGCTTGCTGATGGTCACGAGCATTTCCTGACCTCAGGGTCAAGTCCTTGCTTCAGTTCTTACAATCAAATGACGCTCCGGTCCCCAGACTCATTTTTTTTTTTTCATGGCAGTAAGAACTAATTGCTAATAACCTATTGACTTAGTCTTTATGATCACCAACTGATGTTCATAAACAGAACCTGGCACATTTACTAGCCTTTACTGGGGCACTTCCACTAAGAAGGCCGGCCGCTGTGTAGCACTTGGTGGCATCTCAAAGCTCTAGCGCAAACACACAGAGCAGATCATCGTGTTCCTCCAACAGATGAGGGCGCTTTGTTTGCAGTGTATCATCACTGTAGTCCTGAGAGGGTTATTCTACGCACTCAGCACTCATTTCCATATTCTTGTGTGTCTGTCCTTTCACCTATCAAGGGACTGCAGGACTAAAATCTATTTCCTAGGCTCCCTTCTGCCGCCAGCAGTAACTGAGGTTCTACCAGTGAGATGCCCGGTGCAAAACCTGGAAACCAGAAGCTGTGGTAAACCGTCACCCGTGTTCCGGCAGAAAGGAGCTTTTGCAGCAGCGAGACTCTGTCCTTGTGTCTTCAGGCTTGGAGCAGCTGTGACATGGGCACCAGTCCCGGCAACTTCCTGGCCACAGGATCCCAGCTGCGGCGCTGATTTGAACGCTGGGAGCGCTGATTCTGACTCCCCTCTGCCAGTGATGATGTGAGCGCTGAACCCCCTTATTAAACGAGCAGCTGCTTGGATGCCCACAGAGCTTTGTTTCCTATGCTGAACCATAACTGGTACGGTTCATGCCTTTAATTTTGCTCCCCTGTGTTAATGGATGTGGAGAATAACCATTTATTTCTTTACTTTCTTGTAGTCTGATTATTTTACTGTTACCATTATTGCTGTTTTCAACTCCAACGTTTTGTTATTACCAAGAGTTTTTCCCACTACAGAGACTATGAGAGCAGTTGTGGGGGCAGGCTGGGGAATGAAATTTTTTGCCTTTCCTAAATGGGTTATAATCAAACAAGTTTGAGAGTCATTATTCTAATTAAATCTGCTATTTCAGCCAACTTGTGCTGCATGTGTGCATGATTAGTTGCTTTTGTTGTGTCCCACTCTTTGTGACCCCGTGGACAGTAGCCCGCCAGGCTGCTCTGTCCATGGGGATTCTCCAGGCAAGAATACTGGAGCGGGTTGCCATACCCTCCTCCAGGGGATCTCCCCGATCCATGGACTTTGCTCATGTCTCCTGAGCCTCCTACATTGGCAGGCGGGTTTTTTACCCACTTGGGAAACCCAACTTATCTTATGCTACATTAGGGACAAATCACTTATCAGCCACAGCTCATATTATCTTTCATCAAACAACATCTTGACTGCACATTCGTATAGCCTTATGCCTCTAGTTCTAGTTTTCCTTTAAGAATCAACTCTAGATTTATCATCTGTTTTAAAAAATTTTTTGACCACACCAGGTGTCATGTGGGATCTTACTTCCCCCACTAGGGATCAAACCCACGTCCCCTACATTGGAAGCATGGAGTCTTAACCAATGGACCCCGGCGACGTCCCAAAGTCTATCTTCTTTAACTCATGGAAGGATGTGCCCTATCTCTTCAGTTAAATTCTTTAACTGGAAGATGGTTAAAATTTTTAATCATCCTCTATAATTCATTAGAGATTAGCATATAACATGCTGCTTAATAAATGTCTCTTAAGGACCATGATCATTGTCTCAGAGTCAACATTTCCTCCTCTGATGGCTTCATTTGTCAGGAAGGTCTTCACTGAGAGTTCTCTGTCCAAACCTTGAACATAAAACTGAAGCATAAAGTCAGAATTCACAGAAGATATGTGATGAAGTAGTAAAAATAAGGAACCAAGCTTAAAGAAGAACAAAGCGTACATAACTGTCACAGAATAGACTCACTAAAGGCACAACTGTCTTTGGATACAGTAAGAGATATTTATGATCACTGTGATTACTGTGAGGAAGTGCAAAGAGCCCTCACCTACAGGTAGAAAATGCTATTTCCATGTCAACCATTAATACAAGCAGGACCCATAAGGAGCTGGCGGGCATCACCTCACTGTACAAAGCAGGTGTCCATCCTGGTTGGGCAGTGCCCAGGCCATTCCAGTTGTTGAATATTTTGAATGTCACCCCTGAGTATAACCGATAACTCAAGGCCTACATAATGGAAATGTTTTGCTATAAACTTCACTCCTTCCTAATATGATTCTTTTCTAGTCCCCATTACAGTCATTTCAAAATTTACTATTTTGGGGAAATCTCTGGTGGTCCAGTGGTTACAACTTCGTAATTTCAGTGCAATGGCCCAGGTTCCATCCCTGGTCAGGGAACTAAGATCCCACAAGCTGCACAGTGCGACCAAAAAATAACAATAAATAATGTCCCTACTCCCTTCACAACGCCTATCTCATTCCCAGTGCCTAAGATAGTCCCTGACAGGCACTCATTGACAGTTTACTGAATGTCCCACGAATCAATCTGACCCTTCACTTACCCTTTTAGTTTAGAAAGAAAAGAGAATCCCTCTATGTTCTTTATTTACTTCCCAAATTTGCTGATATTGCTTTTTTTTTTTTCCTTAGAAGGTCTCTGAATTTCCTTTCTCCATCAATGGTTTTATCCCATCTTCAGCCATAAAAATGTTCAAGATTCCCCGTGATGAAGGTCTTCCCTGGGTTCTGCCCAGTCGTATTTTCCTTCCCTCTCCTTTGATCTGCTGCTAATCTCCACACACCTCGTCTCCGTTTCCCTCCTAACCACACCTCAGCCACGCTCAACTGTTTTCTCCCACCATCACTTCACTCAGGAGACTGTGAAAGGTCAGAAGCAGCCCATTAACTGCCAGCCCCTCCCACGTCTTTTCAGTCTTCACCGTACCCCGTCTCTCCACGGCGTCTGCCACTGGGGACCGCCTTCTCCTTGCCATCCCGGGCTTCCATCTGGCTTCTCTCAGCGCCCCTCCTCTGCCTTTCTGGATGTCCACCCCCCCACCCCCCAGCCCCCACTGATCCTCTCATGTAACTGAGACCAAGGGAAGGGGGACGGCAGGCAAAAAGGCTGCCTGTCGAGGAGGGGAAGGTAGTAGAGTTGAGGGAAAAGTTGGACAAATTGGCTGGAACAGTGGACACAGCTTTGAGACTATGTCAAGGAGGTCAGGCCATTGTTTAAAGGTTTATAAAGCCATGGCTTATGGTCGAGAATTAAATACATCTAGGCATTAAGAAGACAAAAAATTTGGAATGAGCTGAACAAGAAAGGATGCTCAGAAGGACCTAGAGATTATTATACTAAATGAAGTAATTCACACAGAGAAAGGCAAATATCATATGCTATCACTCACGTGGAATCTAATTTTTTAAAATTATACAAATGAACTTTACAAAACAGAAAGAAGACTCTCAGATTTCGAAAACACACTTATGGTTACCAAAGGGGAAACATGTTGGAGAAGGATAAATAAGGAGCGTGGGATTAGCACACACAATCCTCTATATATAAAACAGATAGCTGACAAGGACCTCCTGTTGAGGGAACTCCACTCAATATTCTGTAACAACCTGCATGGGTAAAGAATCTGAAAAAAGCGTGGATATATGTATATGTGTAACCGAACTGCTTTGTCGTACACCTGAAACTAACACAATATTGTAAATCAACTACATTCCACAAAAAAATAAAGAAAATAGTGCGCTCACCACTGTGCCAGCCAAGGGGTCATAGAACCGCTCCAGGAGCTGGACGACTGTGCTCTTCCCGCAGCCGCTGCTGCCCACCAGGGCCAGCGTCTGGCCCTTCTTCACCTCCAGGCTCAGCCCCCGAAGCACCGGGATGTCTGGTCGAGTGGGGTAGTTGAACACGACGTCATTAAATGCCACGTTTCCTTCCACTGTACTCTAAAATCAGGACAGTAACAGTAAATTTCATTGCTGCAATCCTGAAAACTGACTTTAGAGCCAATCCTCTGTACTGCCAGGTATCAGAGGGCAGCGACCTTGGATTGCAATCAAGCTTCAGTTGTAACTGCTAGAAAGTAATACAGATCTAAAAGGGTCAGCGTTTCCACAGCATGTCTCATTAACATAATACAAACGTGATAACCCAAAGCTATAACAGAATTACCTACACATAATAAAACCTGATTCGCAGGATTTGTGTATAAAATGGGCAGTATTCCTATATCCCTGTGGCTCTGTTATATAGAAGTACTAGATGTTAACATGTATCAATATTATCAGCATTTATTAAAATGAACCCCTGATCAAGAAAGTTTCATTCTACTACCAGCAAGTAAAAGCACAGATTTTATTAAAGTTCCACTTAGAATACATTCATTCATCAGTTAGGAGCAGGTCACGTAATCAAAACACGAAACTGACCGGCTTTAGGCCTTCTGTGCTGTAGCTGTCGATCAGAGGAATTTTTTCAATGATATTGATGACGTGGGCTGCTGACACTTTGGCCTTGGCATAGTCAGGAGCAAATGAACTGACCTGTCCCACAGCCATGGCACCAAAGACAATAGCTGAGAACACTCTGCCAACAACAAAGACAAAATGTGTCAAGAGTTAACGACTGCAATGCCCAAAGGGTGGCACTTCTACAACCTGAGAGCGCTACCTCGAAGAATCCCAACACATTAGTCAAAAAATAAAACAACCGTTTCCTTATAAGTTCACATCAGTGTGGTTAACTGATTGTAAAATGACCCCACGTTTCACCTCTCTCTGGGTTTTCGCCTTCTTATAATGTGACCTTGCAGCCTCTCCATGGAAGAAGTGGAATTTGTCTTCCTACCCTTGGAATCTGGGTTGGCCTTGGGACTTGCTCTGGCCAACAGGATGTGGTGGAAGTGACCGTTTCCAGCTCCAAGCCTACAATTCAGTGCTCCTGTCTCTCTCATTCCGCCACAACCACAAGCCCGGCTGGCTGGCTGGAGGACAAGGCACGGACAGAAGAGTGTTGTGTGGGCCCCACTGCTCACTGCACACACGCGTGAGCCCAGCTGAGATCTCCTCTGCCTAGGCCAGACAGCAGAACTGCCTGGCTGACCCCAGACTTCAGAGCCAAGAACAGATGTTCACTATTGTACATTCCTGGGGGCTAGCGGGTGGCTGTCTTGCAGCAGTATCTGTGGCCATCAATAATGGATATAGGCAGTTTTGCTGGAATTGGATCAGAGTCTTAGAAAAGCCGTGAGCCATGCAGCAAACAAGAGAGTTCCTTAAACAGCCACATAGTGTGCTGGTCTCAAGATGCACTGAGTTCTTTTTGGGTTTTTTTTGGCCATGCTGCAGCTTCTGAAATCTTAGCTCCCCCTAGGGATCGAACCCAGGCCACAGTATAGAAAGCAACCGAGTCCTAACCACTGGACCACCAAGGAAGTCCCTGCATCGCCATTCTTAATCTACATCATGGGAATCATAGCAGCTTCAAGTCGGGAAGGACTTCACAGGATGTCAAGTCCAGCTCTCCAAGTTTGTGCCAGGGCGCACACCCCAGGCCAGCTCCCATCCTTTGTTTCAGGAAGGAGGAAGTTTGCTAGAGGAAGTCTTTTGTTAATCAAAGAGAAATGTACATCCTTTTGCCTAATACTGCCCTTCAAAGAACTGGAATATTATTTAAAAAGCCCTTTGCATCTTTGGTAACTCCTTTCACTCCCAACATTCCAGGGGCCCTTCTCTGGACACACTGATCAAAATGTCTTTTTAAACAGTAGGCCTAGAACCAATACAACACTGGGGATCTTCCCAGGATCATACCATGAGTCCATCAGGTCTGTTTCTTTGGGCTCTATGCCTGAGCCAACGGAGCCCACAGCGCTGTTTCTACACACCTCTGAACAAATCACTCAGATGGTTCATTTGGTCTGCTTATCTAGACCTGTGGGATCTTTTTCAAACAGATAACTCTTCAGACAGGTCTCCCCTATCCCTTACTCAGAAGACTGATTTTCTGAATCTAACAATCCAAGAGTCAGTAACTTCCATCAGTTGAATACCTTAACCTCAGAGTAAAGCACTAATTTGGATTCTCTGGTGACTTAGACAGTTAAGAGTCTTCCTGCAATGCTTGTGAACTGTGGTGTTGGAGAAGACTCTTCAGAGTTCCTTGGGCTGCAAGGAGATCCAACCAGTCCAACCTAAAGGAGATCAGTCCTGGGTGTTCATTGGAAGGACTGATGTTGAAGCTGAAACTCCAATACTTTGGCCACCTGATGCGAAGAGCTGACCCTGATGTTGGGAAAGATTGAGGGCAGGAGAAGGGGACGACAGAGGATGAGATGGTTGGATGGTATCACCGACTCAATGGACATGGGTTTGGGTGGACTCCAGGAGTTGGTGATGGACAGGGAGGCCTGCGGTTCATGGGGTCGCAAAGAGTCGGACATGACTGAGCGACTGAACTGAACTGAGTTCAATCCCTGAGTCCGGAAGATACCCTGGAGATGGACATGGCAACCCACTCCAGTATTCTTGCCTGGAAAATCCCATGGACAGAGAAGCCTGGTGGGCTACAGTCCATAGGATTGCAAAGAGTCGGACACGACTGAGAGACTACACTTTCACTTTCAAAGAAATAATTATAAAATAATTATCTAATCGAAGCACCAATACCAGTGAAGCCTGATTACAATCCTTTGGCCATAGTTATAAAGAGCACCTGCATATCATGTGTCAGACAAAGGTTGAGTGGAAATTTTACAATCTTCTGTTGGGGTCATCCTGAGAAACCTGGAATGCATGCACAAATCAATGCCTAAATGGGATGTAAATATACTGACACATCCTTCCAAGTTTCAATGATGCTGGTTTAACTATAAAACTGTGTCACCACTGATTATGGTAGCTATCAAAAGGCAGCTCAGACATCACCAAATGAAGACACTCAGAAAAATTACACTCACTTTTCACTACCAAACCACATATTTTAGTTTAACTGTATATTCAGTATTTTAGAAGGAAGTCCAGGCCTGTCTTCTGACTCAGGTACAATCTTCTGCATTTCACAGTGATGAGCCAGATATTTCCATAGAGCTTTCCTTTTTCATTCCTCAATTTCTCCAGCTCTTACCTTCTAATTCCTTTTCTCTTATTAAGCAAAGCAAATGTATCCTAGAATATTCCAGAGCTCTCAGAACTCAGTGCTCCACATCTATTCTTTAGCTGCCCTGTTCAGAATCTTCTCAAAGGAACTAGGTACTTGACTCTGGGTGAGGCTTCTTCCCAAACACCCAGACCTGCTGGAAACCCCTTGATGAATCACAACCCCACCAAGCCATGGATTTGAGAAGGTCAAATGTGTGAGTCAGTACTGGGGAGAAGGGCAGATGCCAATTCTCCAAATGAAATGGGATGCTTTCAGAGTAACACACGGAAACTCAAAGGCAAAACGCCAACTTCTGAATCACCAAAATCTCTTCATGAAGCTCCACAGTAAGGCTTCCTATCCAGGCATGAAGCACATGCACCTTGGTTTCATTTCTAGAGCCCGACTGTCAATAGGAGCCCCGTACTTACAAGAGAACATCCTGAAACTCCATGATGCCTTGTGCCACCAAGTAGGCACCAAACCGGAAACAGCCAGCATAGGAGAAATACATCATTGCCTGGGTGAAGGCAAATGTAATTCCAAAGACATGTGCTTTCCTCAAAGAGTTTCTGAAAAGAAGACATTCTGACATTTACTTGACTTTCATTTCTCAGTCCTTAAAACATAATCTTTGATGCGTTAGCAGTAGAGGATGGTGGCATAGCAGACAAAATGGGTTTCATTTCCAAAACACTAAGTTTGGTCATCACATCTCCACTTTAATGGAGAACTAACCACACCTCGAAGTGTTGAGGTCAAGGTAAAATAAGCCAAGGACAAGAAGAGTTTGTTAGGGGTTAGTGCACTCCTTCCCTCCTCCCCACCCATGGACATGTAACATGTACGTACTCTACACTGAACAATTGCTCAACACGTGTTGACCCAACACCCATGAGCTGCAGGGACGTGAAGGGCCACGCAGAGGTGCCAGCTGTGTTCTTGACCTTGGGGACCCAGGAGCTGAGCTGGATGATTCATGCAGTGGAAGTTTCCCTTGTAACATGTTACAGCAAGAAATGAGGAGGCACCAGTGGCACTCCACTCCAGTGCTCTTGCCTGGAGAATCCCATGGATGGAGGAACCTGGTAGGCTGCAGTCCATGGGGTCGCTAAGAGTCGGACACGACTGAGCGACTTCACTTTCACTTTTCACTTTCATGCATTGGAGAAGGAAATGGCAACCCACTCCAGTGTTCTTGCCTGGAGAATCCTAGGGACGGGGAGCCTGGTGGGCTGCCATCTATGCGGTCCCACAGAGTCGGAGAGGACTGAAGCGAATTAGCAGCAGCAACCCTCTGGGGGTTTAGGGAAGGCGCCCCCAGGGAGTTAACACGTGTGGTTTTGAGCCACATGGAGCTGGGTGGTGTGGGCGCAGACTGGTGAGTGGGCCTGTTTCAAGCAGAGCAGCTCAGCTTCTGTTTTGAGGACTGGGCTTTAAACAATTTTTTTCCTATAAAAAGGGTCTACTATAAAACCCAAATCTGTTCATTGTATAAGAAACAAAAGAGTCAAAGAGGTCGGGCCTGCTCGTATCCACGTCACTTTTTAGAGCACTCACCGTGAGTTCATTAAAGGACAAAGGGTCTGCACTGGAGACAGGTACAGAGAACAAGGAAGGGAGGGTGTCCTCAGGAAGCACCACACCCTCAAGCCTCACAGACACCCCAAATTTCACGTTCCACAAAGAACTCATTCCCAGCAGGATCATGTAGTAGGGTCATCACGCAAACACAGGGTCAGAGCCATTCTCAGTATCCTGGCTCCCTCCCCTGCCCTCGGTTACCTGTTCTCACTGGATCTACCTCAGAGATGTCCTTGCCTTAGGTCAGGTCCTGTGATTCCTCTCTTGGAGAATTACAACTGCTTCCCAATTGGTTCCCTTTTAGAAGTCTCTCCACTAACTCCCTACCTTCTGTCAAACTAATTTTCCTGAAAACAAACCTGATGATTGAAAAAGTCCCCATACTCCCCTCCTACTCGTCAGTGGCTATTACCTGTATGGTACCTGCAAACTCTGGGCATACATATATTCAAACCTCTCCTCCCGAGTCAAAGAAACAACAGTCCGGAAGTTTTCTATCGCTTCAGTGGCAATCTGTAACAGAGAACACTCCGTCACTAAAGGTACAAAAGCCAGCAGTGGCAACGAGTTGGAATTCCACTAGAGAGATTAATATTATATATTAAATAATATTTATTATGACCTCTGAGTTTCTTTGCTATGGAAAGAGATACTAAGTACGTTATCAAATTGAGTTTTAGATCTGGAAAGAACATGAGCTAATTTAAACTCCTCTCTGCAGAAAGAGATTCTCAAGCGTCAACAGATGAAGGCCCTTACCTAAAGCCACACAGCTTTACAGGAGCGAAAGTAACCTGAGAACTCAGTATTTTACCTCTATTGAAGTGCTCTTTCTTCTATGATGGTCACATTTTCAGTTCATAATTATTATATATAAATTATTATAGTATCATTATAATTGCTATTATTAAAAATATATAATGTTTATATTTTTCTCTGCATAATTGTCATTTGAGACAACTAAAGAATATTTGGAAAATATTGAAAAGATAAAGAAGGTAATGAAAAATTACGTATTAGTGTATTTTACATAATACCTTACATGCTGTTATTTTCTAAAAATATACCTGTTTAACAAAACTGGGCTGAGGTTCTATGTTTGGCTTTACAGCCTTATTTTTTACTTTAACAAATATCAAGAGCCTTTTCCAAGGTTATTAAATATATATATTAACAATGAGTTGTTTAAAGGACCACTGAACAAAGCTTTTACTGAACTAAGTTTTCAATTCTTACTAAAAAGAATGCTGTGAAAACATCCTTGCACATTTATGTCCATATTAAATTATTGTCTTAGACATTCTTAAAAGTGAGTTAACAAGATCAAAGAAAATAAACTAATTTTTAAGGAGTACAGCACATATTAACACTTTGTTTTCCAGAAAGTTACTATCATTCGATTATGTTTTAGTTGAAAGTTAACTTCTAACAAGGCTATCTCATTAGGACACAAACATCATTTACCACTTTTTAGAGTCTGGGTAAAAAGGCTATAGAAAATACAGAAAACACCAGTATACAATACAAAATGATACTTCAGCCTGCTTTAGCGTGGGACCTTAAAACATCTCTCTGTCTGCAAAATGAGGGTAGACAAGAGGGTCTCTGGAGTCCCTTTTAACTCTAATTTTAAGAGAAATAAGTTTCAGATTGTAAGTCTAAATTATAAATCACTATGAGAAATTACCCATATTAAGATGTTCTTCCTTTCTCTGGCCTCTTCCCTGATCAGAACTGACTCTAATACAGACAAATTCAATTATATTATAGTGATTTATGGCAAAACAAAAATCACAAACCTAAACTCTCACTGATTCTTTACTGAATCCTACACCAATACCTACCTTTAAAGATAATAGTGAATATTTGATATGATGTTGTTGGTTTTAAAGACTAATGCAAAAGGCTACTAGAAGAAAGAAATTAATACCATATTCTTAAAAACAAAAAAAGTATTTTAAAAATAAAGTTAAAATTATTATGTTCTGACCCAGCAGGCCAACAAGAATGAACTAAGTTTACCATAAGCTACTAACAAATACAGGGAAATGTCCAGATTCAACTTATGTTAAAATATTTTATGCAATTATTTACATATTATAAAAATTATACTTATTTTAGAAAACACTAACACTGCAGAAAGCAAAAAGTTAGAAGAAAAAAATCCACCTCCAGTCAAACCCTCAGTGATGACCTCAGAGTAGAAATATTTTCATTTATGAGGCTTCAAACAAAGAAAAGAGGCTTTTTTTGCATTAGTTAAGAAAATTCAGCAAACTTTATAACTGTCTGCTGGAAAAAAACAGACTTTACTGTGAATTTCAATGTAATGATTTTAAGAAATACTTATTTCTGGGCACATTTTTTTCTAACGCCAGTGTGTGTATTGTTTGGTTTGTAACGTCATCACTTTATAGTGTGTGGAGAGCCCAATAAAAGTGAGAGTTCATGAGCTGCACACCTTGAATAGTGAGTAAAATAATATAATCACTGCAAAATCATCTTCATCTTGTCACACAAGAAGAAATTAGGAAAAGGCTTAATTACTATTCTGTACCCTCGCAGGTTCATTTACTCCAAATTTTACATAGAGATTCAGTAACCACTATGAGGAAAGGGATGTTGTAATTCAAGAGGAGGAAATATCAATAGCACTGGGTTTCCCTCAGAAACCATCATGTACTAAATGATTTTTAGGAATGCAAAAAATATGCACAGGTTTCCTGAAAAACCTCACACTTCTCCTCCTACCCTTGTAGAAACTCAAGTGTGATTACAGCTTTTATTTCTAAAAAAGAAAAAGCATCTATTCTATAAAAATGTTCATTCGTGAATAATATGACAGAAATCAATGGAGCAGAGACCACGAGCAGTGTAGTGGTTTTAGGAGCCGGCTCTGACATCACACAGTCCTGCTCTGTAATCCTGGCCCTGCTCCATCCTTTTAAGGGGAACAACAGATATGATACTGGTCCCCACCTTAGTAGGGAAGACGGTCATTAATCAATAAACAAGTGGGAAAGAAACATTAAGTGCAGAAAAGTGTCAGTAATGAATTCGAATGTCAGGAGAGACCTCTCAGAAGAGCTATGAAGACCAGAGGGAACCAGCTTGGAATTTTGTAGGACCGGAAAGAAGGCCCATGAGGCCAGGGCAGGTGGATGAGGGAGACAGCAGAGCAACACAGGGTCAGAGAAGTCATCATGGGCTGAGTCATGCAGAGTTTAATAATCCAGGGTTGATTCTATTGCCAGTGTGATCAGAAGTCACTGGAGGGGTGGAGGTTCAGTTCAGTTCAGTCGCTCAGTTGTGTCCAACTCTTTGCTACCCCATGAACCACAGCACGCAGGCCTCCCTATCCATCAACAACTCCCGGAGTTCACCAAAACGCATGGCCATCGAGTCAGTGATGCCACCCAACCATCTCCTCCTCTGTCATCCCCTTCTCCTCCTGCCCTCAATCTTTCCCAGCATCAGGGTCTTTTCAAATGAGTCAGCTCTCCGCATCAGGTGGCCAAACTATCAAAGTTTGAGCTTCAGCATCAGTCCTTCCAATGAATGTTCAGGACCTCTTTCCTTTAGGATGGACTGGTTGGATCTCCTTGCAGCCCAGGGGACTCTAAAGAGTCTGCTCGAACACCACAGTTCAAAAGCATCAATTCTTTGGTGCTCAGCTTTCTTTATAGTCCAACTCACATCCATACATAACTACTGGAAAAACCATAGCCTTGACTACACGGACCTTTGTTGACAAAGTAATGTCTCTGCTTTTCAATATGCTATCTAGGTTGGTCATGACCTTCCTTCTAAGGAGCAAGTGTCTTTTAATTTCATGGCTGCAATCACCATCTGCAGTGATTCTGGAGTCCCCCAAAATAAAGTCAGTCACTGTTTCCACTGTTTCCCCATCTCTTTCAATGAAGTGATGGGACCAGATGCCATGATCTTAGTTTTCGGAATGTTGGGCTTTAAACCAACTTTTTCATTCTCCTCTTTCACTTTCAGCAACGGGCTCTTCAGTTCCTCTTCACTTTCTGCCATAAGGGTGGTGTCATCTGCATCTCTGAGGTTATTTATATTTCTCCCGATAATCTTGATTCCTGCCTGTGCTTCCTCCAGCCCAGCTTTTCTCATGATGTACTCTGCATATAAGTTAAATAAGTAGGGTGACAATACACAGCCTTGACATACTCCTTTTCCTATTCGGAACCAGTCTGTTGTTCCATGTCCGGTTCTAACTGTTGCTTCCTGACCTGCATACAGCTTTCTCAAGAGGCAGGTCAGGTGGTCTGGTATTCCCATCTCTTTCAGAATTTTCCACAATTTATTGTGATCCACACAGTGAAAGGCTTTGGTATAGTCAATAAAGCAGAAATAGATGTTTTTCTGAACTCTCTTGCTTTTTCCATGATCCAGCGGATGTTGGCAATTTGATCTCTGCTTCCTCTGCCTTTTCTAAAACCAGCTTGAACATCTGGAAGTTCATGATTCACGTATTGCTGAAGCCTGGCTTGGAGAATTTTGAGCATTACTTAAATTGTGTGAGATGAGTGCAATTGTGCGGTGGTTTGAGCATTCTTTGGCATTGCCTTTCTTTGGGATTGGAATAAAAACTGACCTTTTCCAGTCCTGTGGCCACTGCTGAGTTTTCCAAATTTGCTGGCATATTGAGTGCAGTACTTTCACAGCACCATCTTTTAGGATTTGAACTACCTCAACTGGAATTCTATCACCTCCACTAGCTTTGTTTGTAGTGATGCTTTCTAAGGCCCACTTGACTTCACATTCCAGGATGTCTGGCTCTAGGTGAGTGATCACACCATCATGATTATCTGGGTCGTGAAGATCTTTTTTGTACAGTTCTTCTGTGTATTCTTGCCACCTCTTCTTGATATCTTCTGCTTCTGTTAGGTCCCTACCATTTCTGTCTTTTCTTGAGCCCATCTTTGCATGAAATGTTCCCTTGGTATCTCTAATTTTCTTGAAGAGATCTCCAGTCTTTCCCATTCTATTGTCTTCCTCTATTTCTTTGCACTGATCACTGAGGAAGGCTTTCTTATCTCTCCTTGCTATTTTCTGGAACTCAAATGCATTCAATGGGTATTGAATGCTATTCTTTGGAACTCAAATGCATTCAAATGGGTATATCTCTCCTTTTCTCCTTTGCTTTTCGCTTCCCTTCTTTCACAGCCTCCTCAGACAGCCATTTTGCTTTTTTGCATTTCTTTTTTTTTGGAGATTGTCTTTATTCCTGTCTCTTTACAATGTCAGGAACTTCCATCCATAGTGCATCAGGCACTCTGTCTATCAGATCTAGTCCCTTGAATCTATTTCTCACTTCCACTGTATAATCATAAGGAATTTGATTTAGGTCATATCTGAATGGTCTAGTGGTTTTCTCTACTTTCTTCAATTTAAGTCTGAATTTGGCAATAAAGAGTTTATGATCTGAGCCACAGTCAGCTCCCGGTTTTGTGACTGTATAGAGCTTCTCCATCTTTGGCAGCAAAGAATATAATCAATCTGATTTCATTGTTGACCATCTGATTATGTCCATGTTAGACTCTTCTCTTGTGTTGCTGAAGAGGGCGTTTGCTATGACCAGTGCGTTCTCTTGGCAGAACTCTATTAGCCTTTGCTCTGCTTCATTCCGTATTCCAAGGCCAAATTTGCCTGTTACTCCAGGTGTTTCTTGACTTCCTACTTTTGCATTCCAGTCCCCTATAATGAAAAGGACATCTTTTTTGGGTGTTAGTTCTAGAAGGTCTTGTAGGTCTTCATAGAACTGTTCAATTTCAGCTTCTTCAGCATTACTGGTTGGGGCATAGACTTGGATTATCATGATATTCAATGGTTTGCTTTGGAAACGAACAGAGATCATTCTGTCATTTTTGAGATTGCATCTAATACTGCATTTCAGACTCTTTTGTTGACTAGGATGGCTACTCCATTTCTTCTAAGGGATTCCTGCCCACAGTAGTAGATGTACAATGGTCATATGAGTTAAATTCACCCATTCCAGTCCATCTTAGTTCACTGATTGCTAGAATGTTGATCTTCACTCTTGCCATCTCCTGTTTGACCACTTTCGATTTGCCTTGATTCATGGACCTGACATTCCAGGTTCCTATGCAATATTGCTCTTTCCAGCATTGGACCTTGCTTCTATCACCAGTCACATCCACAACTGGGTGTTGTTTTGCTTTGGCTCCATTCCCTCATTCTTTCTGGAGTTATTTCTCCACTGATCTCCAGTAGCATATTGGGCACCTAGCAACTTGGGGAGTTCATCTTTCAGTGTCCTATCTTTTTGCCTTTTCATACTGTTCACGGGGTTCTCAAGGCAAGAATACTGAAGTGGTTTGCCATTTCCTTCTCCAGTGGACCACATTCTGTCAGATTTTATTGCCAGTGTGATCACAAGTCACTGGACGGGTGGAGGTTAGCAAGATCTTATTTATGTTTATAAGAGATGACTGTGGCCTCTGTCAGACAAATATAAAAAGTGGACAGACAGACCAATTAGGCTGCTGCTATGCGACTTTGGGCAAGTTACCTGACTCCTCTGAACCCTGAGTTTTATGATCTAACAGAGTAATTCAAAAGGGTTACTGAGAGTATCAAGTGAGAACATGTAGCATTCTTAGCATGATGCCTGGTATATAATAAACCATCAACAAGTGGTAGCCTGAGAATGACGATCAGATGGGAGCTGACTTTTACTATTTCATAGACTGGTTGGTGCAGCAATCACTTCCCTTATCTGCTTTTATCTCTCTCTCATGAACCACCGATTTAGAGCATTTACCCCACTCCCGACCTTTATCCAGAAAACCTGCTATTCTCAAACATATGTTTCCATCTGCACCCCTTCACCCCCCCCACTTCCAACAAATGACCAGAGTTTTAAAGCTAATGCAATACCTCGAAGGTGAAAACCTGTGGCTTGCAATGAATCAGCTTCCGACTGGTCATCTTCCTACAAACAACCTAAACCTCCGCTCTGGGACACTCTGAACACCTCCATAAACGATGACACTAGAAACAGTAATGCACTTGCTTTGTATGCACATTTTTTCATCTTCTCATTAGATGAATCAACACCATAGGGGAAAATCCCACAAAGTACAGGATTAAATGAAGTGACTGGTCACAGGACGGACTCCCTGCCAGGGGCTGACGTCACCTGGGCCTGACCACAGCCAACGTCTGAGGGCCAGCACCATGCTGCTGAACTTCAGGACCAAAGGAAACCTCACATGAGGACTTTCTCCCCCAGACAATCACTGAGAAGCACTAAAGCTGATCCAAAGAAGTTTCCTGAAGGAATCCCAAGGACACAGGGTACAAAAAGTCAGAGGAGATAGCAGAGAGGCAACGGAAACAGTGAGAGTGCTGATAACCAACCAAAGGACCCTTTTCATCATCCTTATTGGTGAGGTGCCTGGTCCAGAGACAAAGGACCCAAGGCCACTGGATCTGCCCAGGTCGCTGCCTTGAATCTTAGGCACCTTGGAGGGTCCACGGGTAGATGTCACCCTATCCTAGACGGTAGGCCTAGTTCTGAGGGAGCTCGGCTCTGACCGCTCGTTTCTGCAATGATACAGATCATGTGATATCAGACTATGCCCCACCATCAGCAGACCTCTGTTTTATTTTTCTTTAGTGGAGGATAACTGCTTTACCACCTTTCTTCTGAGCCTCCGCTTCCCCCCTGTCCTACTCCTCTAGGTCAGCACAGGGCACTGCTGTGTTAAACAGCAGCTTCCTACCAGCTATGTATTTTACACATGGTAGTCTGTATATGTCAAAGACCTCTTTGTTTCTTAACTGAGGTACAACTTGGGAGCATGACTGTCTGCGTTTGAATCGTGGCTCTGAAACTTATGAGCTCTGAGGCACTGTGGCATTACCTGCCTGTGCCTCAGCCTCACCTGCGAAAGGAGCTAATAGAAGAACCTATCACACAGGCCTCCCTGAGGAGTAGAGCAACTGCCATACATGCATCTGTTCAAAACAACAACTCTACTCAAAACTCGGTAATAACCTAAATGAAGAAAGAATTTGACAAAGAACAGATACATGTGTAACTGAATCACTTTGTTGCACACCTCAAACTAACACAACAGTGTTAATCAACTATACTCCAATATAAAGTAAAACTTTTTGGGAAAAAAAGGGGAGATTCAAAATGCAAATCAAGCAACAATAACAAATAGGCAAGCACGCAACATGGTTCCTCCACCCCCAGCAAAATATGTTAGGATAAAGGGTAAATGGGGCTTCCCAGGTGATTCAGTCAGTAGTAAAGAATTCGCTTGCCAATACAGGAAGCATAGGAGACGCAGGTTAGATCCCTGGGTTGGGAAGACCTCCTGGAGAAGAAAATGACAACCCACTCCAGTTATTCTTGCCTGGGAAATCCCATGGACAGAGAAGCTTGGCAGACTATAGTCCATGGGGTTGCAAACAGTTGGACATGAGTGAGTGACTAAAAACAACATTAACAGATGGCAAACACAAGTAACGTGAAGGGAGGAGGTGTAATGAAAGGGAAAGAGGGATGATATTTTAGCCAGTTAGAGTGAATACCTTTAAGACTTTTCAAGTTTTTAAAATCTCCCCTCCCCACATCTAATTAAATAGGCCTCCTTTCCTCAATAAAGCAATGGATTTCTGGAGAAAGGGGAAGGAAGGAGAAAAAGTGATATGAAAACAATTGTAACTAGAAAAGTCCAACAAAATTAGTCTTCAGTCTGTGAGTCTAAGAATTTGTTTTGCTACTTTTCTTCAGTTTGCAATCTGCTGAACAAGTGTCAAATAAGACTGCTTTGAGAAATGGTTATAAAAACATTCTCAGGGACTTCCCTGGTGGTCCAGTGGTTAAGACCCCTGTGCTCCTAATGCCAGGGGCCAAGGTTCAATCCCTGGTCCAGGGACTAAGATCCCACACGCTGCAACTAAGTTCACAGGCCACAACGAAGACTCAGCACAGCCAAATAAACAAAAACAAAAGCCATCCTCAGAGCACAGAAAGTAGCCACGACTAACAGAACAACACTGCTTAGAATATTTTACTTACCCAGGTCAGAAATGTTATCTCATTTGACTCACCTTCCCAGCACCTTCTAGTTCTTTCTTATCTTTCAGGGCTTGTCCAGACAACATTTTCATTTCAATAACTCCTGCTACTGCAATGATGGGTACAATTGCTAACAGGAGAAGTGTTAACTGCCAGCCATAGATGAGGGATATAATAATGCCTGTGCCAAGATTTGCAATATTCTGGGTAATTATAGCAAGCCTGGAGCCTATAGCCTGCAAAACAAACAGAAAACACTGTTAGAGAGACACCTTCCGATCATCTCTAAAATCCACGCTTATGCATTTTCTTAGGGATTGTGAAAATTCAGCTTTGTGAAAATCTCATCTCCTCGGTTATGATCTAATAAGTTAGTAGTAAAAGTTTACATGTAACTTTATTTGGTTTCCCAGATGAGGATTTTCATGACCTCCGAATAAATATTGAAAGTAGGTCAATAATTCAGAGTTCAATTACATATTTCTATCTCATTTGATTTTTTAAGACCACAAAACTTTTCATTAAAAAATGACACCATGATCCCTAATGCAAGCTCTGCAAATTAGCAAGATTATTTTATCTTGCTGACAATTACGTTCAACTGGGACTGTTGGAAATTTCCAATGTTAGATGTATAACTACCCATAATTTAAACCTAATATTGATCATTGAGGGTATCCAGATATTTTGTGGCTTATTTGAGATGCTTATTGTGTTTACAGGGCTTCCCAGGTGGTACAGTGGTCAAGAATCCACCTGTCAATGCAGGAGACTGCGGTTTCATCCCTGGGTCGGGAAGATACCCTGGAGTAGGAAATGGTAACCTGCTCCAGTATCCTTGCCTGGAGAATCCCATGGACAGAGGAGCCTGGTGAGCTATAGTCCATGGGGTCGCAAAAGAGTTGGACACGACTGAGCTAGAGCTAGAGAGACTATGTTCAGAAAAAATACACAGAGCTGAATGTTATGGAATTTAAATTTACGATACTAAGCAGGCATCAGAACCTTCCGTTTACATGCCAGGAGGAGTCTGAAGCACAACTGTCAGAAGCATTCAGTTATTTCCAACTGAAAAGTCAGAAGTCAAAATACAAAGTCAATTCACTTCACTGCTCTACACTTCTCTTCCTTACCCTGGAAATGCCCCACAACCTCAAGCCTTTCCAAATTCCTGCTCTGGCCCATGTCTTATCAACTTTCCAAATTTCCTCTGCTTGAGTGGGGCCATTCTCAGGGAAAGATTAATGATGGAGAACAGTCTAGAGTGGTCATTTCCACCTCTGGGGCCCTGGTCAAATTTTTCCCAACCCCAAAATGACTAGGTACATTGATTAATAACCAAAGCTTCTGGCGACTCTGAGTTTTAAGACAGAATTCTTTCCCAGCCCCCTGCCTCAATGTCAACCTTCTGAAATCATTTGAAACTTATGTTGATACAAACACCAAACCAGTAACTAGGGGGAAATAGTATTACAAAACTACCAATAGCTCTAGAATTAAATTCCATACCAAGGAATTGCACCAGGGCTGCAAGAAACGGCATATATAACAGAGCATTTATTTTTATCTGATGCCATCACTGAGCTTATATAAAGGGAGGTTTAGCCGTATCTGGCATAAGTCAGAGTGGAGTGGCCTTTCAAATCAGCTCTGTATTTGCACATTTTCAATTTCAAAGTCAAGGGTTATAATCTGGAAAGAGTCTGTGGCACAGGCAAGATGGAGACTGTTCCTTTTTCAGTATCCACAAGCCCTACTCAGAACTCATTTCCCACAGCACCCAACTGCAAGAAGCACTCAGAACATCCCCCAAGTTCACAGCAGACAAATTACTCCAGTACCTAAGCTTCCATACACATAAACGTTTCACTGAGGATGGCAGCCAAGGCCACGGAAATAAGTAAAATGGATTAAAGTGCTTCTTTAATGTACATGAAAGATGATCCAAAAAAACCTAGAACCTTAAGCTGGCGGGGAAGTAAGCCCCTTGGCATAGTATGATTAAATGCTTTTGGTGACTTTGCACTGGTTACTGTTCTTTATTCTAATGACACATTCACCATCCCAATATCTATTCCTCATACAGAAAAAGAGTCTCTAGAACACTCCATGGGAGAGCATAGATTACTAGAAGCCAGAAGTTTTTCAACGAGGAGGAGGGTAGGTAACATTCTAAAGCCAGAGCCCAAGAGTGCAACAAGGTTAAGACAAAATCCATCATCCTGTGGATTTTTGTCATAAATAGACCAGGTGGCACTAGTGGTAAAGAACCCGCCTGCCAAGGCAGGAGACGTAACAGACGTGGGCTCAGTCCCTGGGTCAGGAAGATCCTCTGGAGGAGGGCATGGAAACCCACTCCAGTATTCTTGCCTGGAGAATCCTCATGGACAGAGGAGCCTGGCGGGCCACAGTCCATAGGGTCGCAAAGACTCAGACACGACTGAAGCAACTTAGTTTGCACACATGGTGCAGTTAAAGAAGAAATTATCACTTTACCCACCAATCAAAACCTGCTGGTCTAATAGTTTCTAGTTATATTAATTAAAGAGATTCATGTAGCAGCAGAATTTAAGTTTTATAGTCTGATACAATTGTTCCTTTTACCCTTGTTTTAATTTTTTCATACTCGTTTCATTTCTTTCAACCTTTGTCTAAATTTTCTTCCCTCCCCTCTGAATTCAGTGCCCCTAAATTTTCTTACAGCAACTACACACACTTTTTTTCAGTAGCAATTACAATTTTCTGGGGATTAGCAAAGCATTAAAACAGACTGAAAAGATTAAAAAAAAAAAGACTGGGCTTGCATGATACACTGATAAATAATTCCTTTTTAAATAATTATCCTTCTACATATATTTAGATTATGCCATGAATAAGATGGAAAATAACAAAACAAAGCTCAAAATTCATCACTGTTATAGTGATACAGCATATGATATTTAAACAGATAATATTTTTTCCATAAGACACATGCTATATCGCATAGGTTAAAGGTTTGACATTTTCTAAATGATGATGAGAATTAACTGTAGCGAGAGAATTAGTTTCATGCTCAAATTCTAAATGGCCCATTAGGACAATCACAGCAGAAAGGAGGCAGTCATACCCCTTTAACTTGAGCGGCGTCATTGGCAAGCCTGGTCGTCAATGCTCCCGTGGTGTTTTTAGGGTCATCGAACCAGCTCACATCCTGTGGCAGAGAAACTCATTTCATTATCTCAAAGCCTGACGCATGAGACCTTCAGCTCAAGAGACTCACAGGGTGCCCTTATCCCCTACATTAAGCACTTAGGATTTGACACTGAATAGATAAGAAAAGGACTTAATAAAGTCATAAACAGAACATTTCTCAAATAAAAATTTTTGAGTGCCTACTCTGTTCCAAACATAATTGCCAGGTGTTGGACCTATTCAACAGTGAACAAAAATGACAGACTTGCTGCTTTCATGAAGCAGATTCCAGGGACAGACGCCACAAATTAATATACACCATGCCAAGGGGTAATAATGCTAGGGAGAAAACCAGAATGGGGTAAGAAGGGAAAAGAAGAGGGGGCGGCACCATTTTATAGACTGGGGAGGTGAGCGAGAAGGCCTTCTCAGGTGACCTTTGAGCAGAGACCTGAGTACGGAGAGGGATGAGAGTATCTGGACAAGGAAGGGACAGCACGTGCAAAAGCCCCGAGGCAGAGGCATTTTTGATCTGCTCACATACAAGCAAGAAAGCGTAAAGGTCGTCACCAGCCTTAAAAGCACCTCCATGTAAATGTACAGAAGCTGCCTCTTCCTCAGGACAGACATCCATGCTCACTGGGCTCTCCCTCTTCCCTACCCCCATATCCACTTACGTCAGCCAAAGTGTA
Organism: Bos indicus x Bos taurus; assembly: GCF_003369695.1. Lineage (NCBI taxonomy): Eukaryota > Metazoa > Chordata > Mammalia > Artiodactyla > Bovidae > Bos > Bos indicus x Bos taurus. The sequence goes on from NC_040079.1 coordinate 86,759,440, forward strand.
GAGAGTAGACTGTATATGGGGAAGGAGGTGAAGCTCTAGGAGGTGAGGTCTGGGGAGGTAGTGGGGACACAGAGTTTGTGACTTTACTGGCAAATGCAAAGATTCCAAATTTGGGGAATTCCCTGGTGGTCCAGTGGCTAGGACTCCACGCTTTCACTGCTGAGGGCCTGGGTTCAATCCCTAGTCAGAGAACTAAGATCCCACAAGCTGCATCACATGGACAAAAAAAACAAGATACCAGATTTTACCCTGAGAGATATGGGCAACTTTCAGCAGCTTTTAAGCAGAGGGATGTGATTTAACTTTTATTTTAGAAGAATGATTCTGGTTCTTGGGCAATGAATGAGTGAACTAGGATAACGATTGAGGCAGTGAGACAGGTTAGGAGGCTGTTGTAATATCGGACAAAGAAGAGGAGACAAGGACAACTCCTAGGACTTTAACCTGAGCAACTGGCAGAATGGAGGGGCCATTTACTGATATTGGGGAGGTCTAGGTGAGGAGTAAGCCCTTTGGCAAAGGGTGGGAGGGGTGTCCAAAGCTGTTTTGGAGACATTTGGTATGAAATTCTTAATAGACATTCAAATAGAGAAGTCAAATAAACAGCTGACTATAGTTTATGGCCAAATAAATGAATCGGGTTAAAAAAAAAAAATAAACCAAAGAAGTCTAGATTAAAGTTTAACACTCAACATAAAACAGGATTTTCTTTATAAAACCACTTACACTTTTAAATACAAAAACACTAAAAATATTGTGAGTGTCTCAGTTTTTGTCTGTTACAAAAATAACTAAGGTCCTAAGAACTTACCTTAACTGTGATTTGCAGTTAAAGCAGCATTTATCAAATATTTAAGAAAAAATGAATTATAATGCATTATAATTTATTATAGTACATATCCATTTGGTTTTTTAAAATTGTTAAGTGCTTAAGTATCTCCCCCATTGGAACACAGCTGCCACATACACAGGCACCACTCTGACTTGAAGACCTTACAATACCTAGTATTATGCCTTGTAAGCAGAAGGCACTTAATGCATGATGGCCGGACTGAATAATTGGTAGAGACGGTATGACACAAATCCTCAGCTCAAATCCAAAGTATAAGGGGCCTAGGAGTCGGCCTACGGCCTGGCAGGGGAATGGGGCATTTTAGCCCTGGGCCCAGGCCCTGAGTCTAGTTCGGATCTGTTATAAATACCGTCTGACTGAAAATCCTGACAAGAGGCCCTACACCAAACAGTGCTCTCTCACTCACCGGACTTGGTCCTGGCTCTGTCAGTCCCAAGCCAGCAATCCCCATAAACAGGGCTTGTTTTTAAGCAGCAGGGGGTCATTATACTTATGAGCCAGGGTTTAAACCCTGCCCCATCTCCCCAGGTATATCTGAGGCATTCTTCTGAAGTATCACCGTATTAGTGCTTTTAAAATGTAAAGTTACAAAGTCACAGGCAAAATGTGCGTGATTGTTAAAGACCCTTTGAACTGATCTGCTTTGAGTGACATGTGTAGGACCCCTCTCCCCCTTCCCCTGAGAAACATTCACATCCACGTGCTGTCAGGGCCTGGGAGGTGCCCAGTGTGGGAGACCTAAGTCACTATCCGCTAGTAACAGTGCAGCTGGAACGAGTCTATCAGCCAAGCCCCAGCACAGAAACCAAGCAGCAGCAAGTGGGCCGCGGGGCTGACTTTTGATCTGTGGAAACAAAGGGTTCAGAGGGCACCTCTTGGCAGGAATAAACACGAGCATCACGGGTCTCCCGGGGAGAGAAGGAAAGAAGGAGAGGAGAGGGATGTGGGGGCACGGAATATTGCTTCCATCTCCTACGCCTGCAGCTGCTGAGGCGGAGGGTGGAGGGGAGCCCGCCTGGGAGACGCCATCTGGCGCGCGGGGACCCTGGTCCCGAGCCCATCCCCAGCAGAGCACCCCGGGCTCGCTCTGCGGCCCCAACAGCAATCCCAGCGCCTGCCCACAGGGCACAGTGCACACTCCCCGGGCGCCATCCCCGGCAGACCTACCTGCCTCAGCATCGACCTGAAAACCAGGTACCGCAGCCGCCTGGTGAGGATCTCGCCCGCTTTGCCGAAAGTGAAGCCCTGTGGGGAGGGACACGCCACAGGGAGAAGGCTGGTCAGAGGCCCGGCCGCCGGCGACACCGCGGGAAAGGGACGTGGGGTCAGCGCCGGGGCAGGACACCAAAGTCGGAAGCCCGGTTTCAAGGCTTGGCGGCCCTGCTCCTCAAACAGCGACCACGAGAGCGTGGCACACCACCAGCAGAGCTGGGAGGATCTGGTTCTGACATCGACACTGCCGCGCCCCAACCAGCCGGCGGGCCCATTGCGGATCTACAGGAAAGTGGTTCCTCTGTCTCCCTTCCCACTCCCGCTTCTCTCTCTCAGGAACCATGGCCTGCCACTGAGGAAGTTGGGGAGTTGTTCCCATGGCAAGGGGAATTCGACCCTAACCCAGGGGTTTATATTATGAATCATCCCAAGCAGGAAAATTTTTGAGAGTGAATTGCGGGGGGTGAGGGGCGGGCACTGGTCACAATTACACCAGACCTGAGGTGCAACCTGGAAAAACAGGAATCTGCAGCCGCTCCAGCCATACAAGATGCAGAGAACAAAGATATCAAATGCTTTGTTTCCAAGTCAAAAGAAAAGGCAAAGTCTAGGAAAGAAATAGGTTGGAAAGGAAGGCTTACTGGAGACAGAGTTTTCTGCACTGATCTCCCCCCTTTCCCAAGGATATGACCTATGCCTGGGAGGAGAGACGAGCATAAGATGTGATTGTATGGCCATGCTGGGCCACATCTGGGGAGGAAGGAGGACAGACCCTCGTCCTGGGAGCTTGGGGATATACAGAGCCAGACTGAGGCACTGCGCCACTTTCTCTCTGGAGCTCCGGGAAGGGAATTTCACAGATGGAGCCTGCCACACAATGGCCCAGGGAGAACAGAATGGAAATGGCTGGATGGTGCTTTGGAAGATGGGAAGCCCTAAGAAGAGCCCAGAGTCTCCTGCAGCATCTGAGACACGATGGAAGGCAACCGTAGCTCCTCCACACTCCCAGGGGGCAGGCTGGACATCATCGAGAGAGAGACAGAGAGAGAGAGAGAGAGAGAGAGAGAGAGAGAGAGAGAGAGAGAGGAGAAACACAGGCAAAGAGCCCAAGTGGAGAGAAAGCGAACTCTTCCTCGTGGTCCTGATCAAGGGGGACAGCCAGGCTGGACCATGTAACTGCAGGCCACCAGCCCCTCCGGTCACCAGTGTGAAGCGGGGGGCAGGGGAGGTGCACAGACCAGCGCCCCCCACCCAGTGCTGCAATACTGCGTACCCTCTCTGCTAGTACACACCACCAGGGACAAGGGGGAGAGAAAGAGACCCTGGATTAACTGAGTTGAAGCCTGTCGTTACCAAAATGATTAACTTTACTAGGAAATGACCAGATGAAGGTTTCTGCTTTAAACTGAATGCAACCTCAACTATCTTGCCCACTATGAGAATACTACTCTTGTCATTTGGTTGAGAACTAGCCAGAGAAGGCAATGGCACCCCACTCCAGTACTCTTGCCTGGAAAATCCCATGGACAGAGGAGCCTGGTGGGCTACAGTTCATGGGGTCGAGAAGAGTCGGACACGACTGAGCGACTTCACTTTCACTTTTCATTTTCATGTATTGGAGAAGGAAATGGCAACCCACTCCAGTGTTCTTGCCTGGAGAATCCCAGGGTCGGGGGAGCCTGGTGGGCTGCTGTCTATGGGGGTCGCACAGAGTAGGACAAGACTGAAGTGACTTAGCAGTAGCAGCCATTGTAAGTATGTCAGGAACATTATCTCTACAAGTCCTCAGGACAAACCTATAATTACCACTTTACAGAAGAAATGGAGGTTGAGGGAGGCTGGGAAGTGGCCAGAGGCTACAGTTCTAAGGTGGCAGAGCTGGAATCTGATGTGCATCTAAAGAATCTTAACCAGAATGAGCACCCAGAGCCTGGACTATCCCCCAGTGAGCTCCTTCCTTGCTTTTCTAAATGAGGGGCTAACACCATGTTCTAATCCCATTGTTGGCACAGTGCCACCTCTGCACTTCTGAGGTCCTGGAATTCAGAGCCTTTGTTCTCACCCCGGTTTGCCAGGCAAGCCAGGCTCCACTCTCCCTGGGCATCACTGTGTGACAAAGGTACCACTTTGTCTGCCTTTGCGTCACCAATTCAGATTTCCAGCTCAAAGCCTATTCTGCTCCCAACTCCTTAACCAACTGCACCCTCAGCAACCTCTACATTCTCCCAACTTCTCTGGCGTTAATACTTAGTATGACAATCTGTATACAAGTTAGAGTGTCACATTTATTCTCGTTTGATCAGATTCCCCAAAGAGACTTGAAGGACTCAGTAACAAAACAGTCCAGGATTTGGGATCTCCTATCATGTCCAGAAAAGTGTCCTGTCTATTCAAAATATATAAACATACTCACACCATGCAAAATAGAGTTCTATCTTTAAAAATTACATGTGACTAACCACTCATTCTGGAGAAGGAAATGGCAACCCACTTCAGTATTCTTGCCTAGAGAATCCCATGGACAGAGGAGCCTGGAGGGCTGCTGTCCATAGGGTCGCACAGAGTCAGACATAACTGAAGTGACTTAGCATGCAGGCATGCATTGGAGAAGGAAATGGCAACCCACTCCAGTATTCTTGCCTGGAGAATCCCAGGGACAGAGGAGCCTGATGGGCTGCCATCTATGGGGTCACACAGAGTCAGACACGACTGAAGCAACTTAGCAGCAGCTGCAACCACTCATTCATTTAATAAGTGATTATGTTTATAATCATCTCACACACAAGTAGGACCTTACCTCTTTTCATCATCAAGAGTCAGCTGCCATTCTCCCCATTCTAACAGATGAGGGAACCGAGGCTTACACAGTTTCAGTTATTTACTTGCCCAAGGACACAGAATTAGGAACTGGTGCAACTCATACCTGACCCTACACCTAACACCAAAGCCCATACTGCCTTACGATGCGGAGCATCTAGAGTGCTTAAACTCCTGGCAATTTCATTTCAGCCAAATGATCTGCAATCTGTAAAAGCATACTTTGAATATGCTTACTACAGTTTTTGTTTGAAGACTGACATTCTTCCATCATTAGAAAGGTTCCTTCTTCAGGAAAAGAATGACAAACTCTTCAGATATTTTTAAAATCAGCATGACTGGCTTATGGGGCTCTGAGGTTTGTTCTTGCTTTTAGAACACTGGAAGATACTTGAGTATCAGAACTGGATGGCAGTACTTATATATCCAAACATGCGTCCACAGCTCCCCTTAGCTTCCATTTCTAAGACCCCTGCTTTTACTTCCAATCATTGTGTTAGATCAAACACTCCGTTCCCTCTGACTTCATGAACATTTCCAGTCAGGGGAGAAGGTGGGGAGAAGGAAGGAAGCAAGGGTTCCTTCCCTTGGGGTGTAAGAGGAAGCCACAGGAAGAAAACATCTTTGATTTAAGTCAAGGAAACTGACTGCTAAGAGCCCAGTGACTAGAGGAACGACTCTACTAAACAGCAAATCACACAGATGTTTAATAAATCCTGCCAGTTGGGTAATGATACATTTCTCCAAATGGAAAAAGAAAATGAAAATGTGGACACTTACCTGAAGGAAAAATGTAATAAAAGAAATAATTCCAAGGATTAGAAACAACAGTGAAAACAAGTTACTGTTCTGTCGTTTGGTTTCATTATCCACATTTCTGGTGAAGATCTGGCAAAGAAAATATTTAAGGGTTTCAGTACCACTGACGAAATCATTCACAGTCTGACCCATTTTACACCTAGTTATAGTACTTGGGGTCAAGAGGGCCTTAGCATGTGGAGCTCAGGCAGGCTTCCCGAAGGCCAGACTTCAATGGGGCGGTATCGTGCCTTCCCTAGGGCCCAAGGCCTGTCACTCATTCATTGATCCATCCAACTCTTCCTCTGCTCATACTCCTTCTTGAAGTAATGGGTGCTTCAAGTCAGCACCAAACCCACTACCGCAGAACTGGGAACAAATACTGTCTTATTCCTCTGATGGAAACTACACTGTATGGCAGTCTGTTGTTTCACACGGCGACATTTCCAACTGTCTCAAGGTGTCTGCAGACACATCTGCTGATGTGGTTTTGGAGAGCCCAGGAAGTGAGCTCATATATTCAGCCCAGGTCTCTCTGAAGAAAGGAGGCTTCTTCAGCCAGCCTTCTTTGTAGGGTGGCCTGTTAGACAGACAGTGGGGAACTACAGCCAGCTCACCCGGAACCACACTGGGAGACCTTGGTTAAAAGAGCTAAACAGGATGCCTTGGGCTCAAAAAGCATGCAGAGAACAACCACTTCACAGAGAAAGAAAACCATCTTCCTTCACACTGCACCAAAATCTGACTTGTGAGATTGTAACTTTATGGTTGAAAATGACACCATGAAAAGCAGGGCGACCAGTATCTGTCAGCCTGAGTCTTTTCAAGCCGTCCCATTTGTTTTCATCTTAATACGTGGGATGGACATCCCACAGAGGCCAAGTGCTCAGCCCCATCACGTCCTGACAAGTACACGAGTCAGAGACTGGCTCTTCCTTGAGCTGGTGAGATGAATACACGAGGAACCCTATACACCAGTCACAGAACTGTTGCTGAGGCTGACTCAGAGTCCAGCGATGGCAGGTAGGGGACAGTCACCTGGTCAGTTTCATGGACTGATTTACAGGACCTCATTCCCAGGGCCCTGGGATAGAAACCAACTGCCACGACAAAGTAAGTTTTGAAAAATCAGTTTTCCTAACACAAATAAAACTTCTACATCTTCAAGCTGTTATATGAAGGTACAATGCACGTTTTTGTGGCTTTTATATAAATTTACAAATACAAACAGTTCATTCTTTAGTCAGGACTCACAGGTAAGTCGCCAAAATGAACATAAACACTTACTCCTATAATCCTTGAAAATATGACTGAGAATGCTGGTTGCAGAGCTCCATTTATAATGGCGCAAAATACACCAACCACAAAATAAGGCCATTCAGTTATATTCAGCTTCAGAATCCTCCAAAAGGAAACTGGAGGTACACTTTCATCCTGGAAAACACAAAATATTACAACAAACCTGTTAGGAAAATAACTGATCTTAATGGATTGAACTGATATACAGTTTTTCTCTATGAAACAATTTGTAAACAAATAGATCTTATTCCTACTTCCTTATCAACTGACGGCTATATAAATCTTTTTTAAAGAGTACAGACAGATTCTGTTACATTGTGCCTTCATTTTTAAAGAAATACATGATGATTCCATAAATATTTAAGTCTGACCGTACATCTGGATCCAAGGTAAGAGAAACCCAAGTAAGATGGCAGGTGTTGCAAGAGGGCATCAGAGAGCAAACACACTGAAACCATAATCAAAGAAAACTAGTCACTCTAATCACACTAGGACCACAGCCTTGTCTAATTCAATGAAACTAAGCCATGCCCGTGGGGCCACCCAAGATGGGCGGGTCATGGTGGAGAGATCTGACAGACTGTGCTCTATTTCTGCTTTATTGACTATGCCAAAGCCTTTGACTGTGTGGATCACAATAAACTGTGGAAAATTCTGAAAGAGATGGGAATACCAGACCACCTGACCTGACTCTTGAGAAACCTGTATGCAGGTCAGGAAGCAACAGTTAGAACTGGACATGGAACAACAGACTGGTTCCAAATAGGAAAAGGAGTACATCAAGGCTGTATATTGTCACCCTGCTTATTTAACTTATATGCACAGTACATCATGAGAAACGCTGGGCTAGAAGAAGCACAAGCTGGAATCTAGATTGCCGGGAGAAATATCAATAACCTCAGATATGCAGATGACACCACCCTTATGGCAGAAAGTGAAGAGCAACTAAAAAGCCTCTTGACAAAAGTGAAAGAGAGAGTGAAAAAGTTGGCTTAAAGCTCAACATTCAGAAAACTAAGATCATGGCATCTGGTCCCATCACTTCATGGGAAGTAGATGGGGAAACAATGGAAACAGTGTTCAGACTTTATTTTTTTGGGCTCCAAAATCACTGCAGATAGTGACTGCAGCCATGAAATTAAAAGACGCTTACTCCTTGGAAGGAAAGTTATGACCAACCTAGAAAGCATATTCAAAAGCAGAGACATTACTTTGCCAACAAAGGTCCCTCTAGTCAATGCTATGGTTTTTCCTGTGGTCATGTATGCATGTGAGAGTTGGACTGTGAAGAAAGCTGAGCGCTGAAGAATTGATGCTTTTGAACTGTGGTGTTGGAGAAGACTCTTGAGAGTCCCTTGGACTGCAAGGAGATCCAACCGGTCCATTCTGAAGGAGATCATCCCTGGGATGTCTTTGGAAGGCATGATGCTAAAGCTGAAACTCCAGTAGTTTGGCCACCTCATGCGAAGAGTTGACTCATTGGAAAAGACTCTGATGCTGGAGGGGTAGGGGGCAGGAGGAGAAGGGGACGACAGAGGATGAGATGGCTGGATGGCATCACTGACTCGATGGACATGAGTCTGAGTGAACTCCGGGAGCTGGTGATAGACAGGGAGGCCTGGCGTGCTGCGATTCATGGGGTCGCAAAGAGTCAGACGCGACTGAGCGACTGAACTGAACATGACAAACATATTTGTAACGATGAAAGAACAAAAATGTCTGTATTTGAAAACTCACTATTATCTCTTTACATTATAAACTCTAATTCTAAAGTTCTTATCCTATAAATTATCATTCATAAATTCCACCTTAGAGTTAACACGTTGAGATTTGGGTCTGTGGACCAAGCTAAGGGATAGGACAGGGAATTCTGGATAACCCTTTCTTGCTCCCACCCCTATCCCAGCCTTAGCCCACTCTTAAAGACATCAGTCTGCAGCCTCCTTTGTACCAAAGTTTCTTCTGAACTGAGCTTTCTGTCCCGGCTTTGGGATCCACGGATACTCCTGCGAGTTGATTTTCTTCTGATTAGACTGGATCTTGAATCTTGGGAGGACGTGTACAAGTCCTCAATTTTACTTAGGGATTCACCAGGGGTATTTTCTAATTCAAGTTCATTTCCTTTTGTCTAAAATAAACAAGAAATATGCATAAGTTGGTTAGGCGGAGTTAACCAATGAAATCTAATTGCTCAACAGCAGATATCAAGGAAAATGGTAATTTAAGTCCCTTTGGGAAAGGATGAAGTGGAACTGCCATTTTTTTGGTGTGATTATATTTGAAAATTGAAACCATTAAATAAGGATCCCCATAAACTATGCTGAAACAATCTGGCATCCATTCCGAGTATCTTATCTAGTCACCTCCTGTGTGTGAGTGATTTTGGCTCAATCAGATTTGCTTTGGACCAGTGACATCACACAAATAACGGTGCAAGTCATACTGTGAGACACAATGTTTTCAGTAGACATGTCAAAAAAAAGTGATAGGTAAAGTTAGTTTTAATTATATATTTTATCTAACCTTTAATGTATCTAAGATATTAGATTAACATGTAATCAGTGTAAAAACTTTTTGAGATAGCTTGCATTTTTCTTTGGACCAAGTCTTTGGACTCTGGTATGCATTTTCGACTTACAAACACTTCGATTCAGATTACCCACCACTAATGTGCTCAACAGCCACGTGTGGCTAGCAGCTGCTAGAGTGGATACTGCTGCGGCAGCTGGTTAGCCACTCAGTCGGGTCCTACTCTTTTTGCAATCCCATAGAACGTAACCTGCCAGGCTCCTCTGGCTGTGCAATTTTCCCAGCAAGAATACTGGAGTGGGTTGCCATTTCCTTCTCCAGGGGATCTTCCTGACCTAGGGATTGAACTCATGTCTCTTGCTTGGCAGGCAGATTCTTTACCACTGGGCCTCTAAGAAGCCCTTGCTAGAGTGGATAGCTCACTTTTAAGCCTTTTTAACTTTACCTTTCTCTATCCTTCTTCATTTCTCTCCTTTCAAGAGGGAAAAAAAAAATCTAAAACCTGGTGTGATCCTCACTCCCTCTGCTTCCTACCCAAAAATTTTTTCCCTCTTCTCAAGATAATCAATAGTAACATTTATTTATAGCACCAAATACAGAAAAATCAGCTCATGCCTGAGATACTTGAGGAAACTGCTAGACTATACCTGCATTGTGACAAGTTTGAAGTAAATGCCTCTCTTCCCCATGAGCTCATTGTGATTGCCTTCCTCCACAATGACTCCATCATCAAGACCAGCGATGACATCAGCATTACGAACCGTGGACAGACGATGTGCTATCACAATGGTGGTCCGGCCTTCTCTGGCCTAAAGGGAAAAAAATCTCATTTTTGAATACATGAATGATTATATGAAAAAAATTCAGTAATTCAATGTATATTTACTGACCACCAATGCCCTGAACATTGCAAAACTGTGTAAGCTATATGAGGCAGTCTCTGGCTTCAGTAAATGTATTGTTAATGGTTTAAAATGATGTTTTAATAAGTATAAACACAAATATGATAGTCTCATATTAATACTATGTAAGCCTCTAAGATTCTACTCCATCTCTACTAGCCTAAGTTTACGTAATAATCAAGGTACAACACTCGAGAGCCCAGGAATCAGTCGATCGGAGCAGATACAGGCCTGCTGCGATCTGTGCAAGGCAGCCAGCACCAAGTCCCCCAGGAGGTCACCCTGTGCTCTCTCAGACATCCGGATGACCAAGACAAACAACAGATGTGAGGCAGCAAAGGCCGGACTTCAGGGTTACACTGATGTGAACTCAAATCTTAGCTCTGCTCTATATGCATTCCAGGATCTTACACAAGTCTTTAAACCTGTGTGAGGTTCAACTTATTCACATATCCAATGGGGATATTAATAGTACAAGGCTACTTTCTGGAGTGGTTGTGCTATACAATAATGCACAGGTAGCACTGTGATGTACACAGTAAGTGCTTAATAAATGATGCTTATTTCTAGGGAGAAGCATTATGGAAAAAACTAAGGAGTTAAGTAAATGTCTTAAACACCCAATCTCATTTTTATTTTCATATGGAACAAAGCCAGATAACCAGCACTTGTCTGAGATTTTTTTAACCTTTGTAACTTTCCCAATGCTTATAATTTTTCTTATTCATATTTCTCTTCGGGAACTAGCAATAAAATTCTCAGAATAAGCTAGCAAAAAGAGGTATAACGATCAGTTTGAAAAAGAGAAGCGAGAAAAAGTCCTGGAAGAAAAAGAAATGCACATCAGAAAAATCAGGTGGAAACAACTAGAAAGCAGAGAAGACGATCAAGTCTTTGGACGTTTTCAAAGGATGAGATGTGGAATGCCCCTTCTAAATGTGCATGAACAGGAAAAGGTCTTTTTAAATGCAACCTTTCTAAATTCATTTTATTAATAATTTAATACATAGTAACACCGTAGAATAGAAAGAAAACACAGATAAGCAAAGAGAAGAGGAAAAAGCAGACTCAGTCGCATCTCCATCTATTCTGGTCCACAAAATTGTTCAGGATTTTTTTTCTTTTTCTTGTCTCAACAATCTGTTACGCACTCTGACAGGATGTTTAGAGAAACAGAGTTGTTTTGTTATTAGAAGAGGGGGATAGTTGGAGCATAAATGAGTTTATCTTTCAGTTCTGCCAGGAGCACTTCAACTCACAGCACTTACGGGTTAAAAGGTTTCCGCGCTCCGTGTCCTCACAGAGCGAGCCTACTTATCATCAGACACCGGAGACCAAGCACACGGTAACGGGCGTGGCCACACACTCACGTCTAGCCAATGAATGAGTCACACGGACTCAGGTACTGCAGGAAGGTCGAACTCTGTTGACGGTCAAGGACATTTCATTTCATTCCCAGCGTCATCAACTCTCTGGCACTCTCCTCAAGATAAGAGGTCTCTCATTTCCCATTGTCTTTGATAGGCATCTGACCTCTTAAGAACTAGATGTAAACCTTCCTCGTGTTGACAACAGTAAAAACTCATAAAACCTAAGTATCAGGGTGATCTCTAAGGCTAAGTTTTTAAGAGCACAATGAAGACCAACTTTCATCTGAGTCTATATTTCTCATTGTTTAACTTAAAAAAATGTACAAGTATCTTTCAATGAAAGTTTATTCATCTCTACCTAAAAATATACCAGAGAGATAGAAGTTATACAGATCCAGAGAGGCCTGATGGTTTTAATAGCTTAAAGAATTACTTTAGGAGAGATTTCTTTAAAAATATTCTTATGAAGAATTAACAATGGAATGTTCTTATGCTTACAAACCAGCTAGGATTGAACTGAGGTTCACCCACCTTATCCAGGGCCGCCTGAACCACTGCTTCACTCTCCGTGTCCAGAGCTGAGGTGGCCTCGTCCAGCAGGAGGATCTTGGGGTTGCGAACCAGGGCCCGGGCGATGGCGATTCTCTGCTTCTGTCCACCGCTTAGCTGGGCTCCTCTCTCTCCAACCAGGGTGTCAAATTTCTACAACACCAAAAACACAGGAGGATTAAACAACAGAATAAGCTATCTCAGCTCAGATTTTTAAGATGGGACGTAATCCTATAAACAACCCAAACCTCACAAGCAGTATGGTCCAGTTGCGTGTGTGTGTGTGTGTGTGTGTGGTCGCTTCAGTCGTGTTGAACTCTACAACTCTGTATGGACTGAAGCCCACCAGGCTCCTCTGTCCATGGAATTCACCAGGCAAGAATACTGGAGTGGGTTGCCACGCCCTCCTGCAGGGATCTTCCCAACCAGGGAGCATCTCTCATATCTCCTGCGTTAGGAGGTGAGTTCTTCACCACTGGCACCACCTGGGAGGCCTCAAACTTAGCAATCACCACCCGAATTAAAAAAACACATCAGGTCTTCCCTCACGGGCCAGTGGTTAAGAATCTCCTTGCAATGCAGGGGACACCTGTGTGAACCCTGGTCCAGAAAGATCCCACATGCCATGGAGCAACTAATCCATGTGCCACAACTACTGAGCCTGTGCTCCAGAGCCCCGGAGCCACAACCACTGGCACCTGGGTGCCTAGAGCCCGAGCTCTGCAACCAGAGAAGCCACCACAGTGAGCAGCCCTCGCCCGCAACTAGAGAAGCCCGGCTGGCAGCAATGAAGACCCAGAGTAGTCAAAAAATAAGTAAATATTTTTAAAAGTGTGTCTACTACTAGTTGATGCTACTAGAGCTGTAAAATCTGGAGTCATCTTGATCTGCCACCTTGGGAAGTTCCCCCAGTTTTTATTCCTTTCCTGACTTCCGATGCGTCAGGCCAGCACGCCATGACCCTCCAGCACAACGAAGATGGAGAAGGACTTACATTAGGCAGTTTCATGATAAAGTCATAGGCGTTGGCTTCCTTTACAGCTTTCTGAATCTCATCCATGGTGACATCTTCACGGCCATAGCGAATGTTCTCAGCTATCGTGGTGGCAAACAGCACCGGCTCCTGACTCACCACCCCGATAATCTCCCGCAGATACCTTACGTTGATGGTCCTGATATCCTGTCCGTCGATACTGACCTAAAATAAAAAGGAGCTGTGATATCCACATAGCGCAGATTTGTGATGTGCGATCTGCTAAGGTAAGTCAGTGCTGCAGCATCTGGCTGAACAAGAGTCATCTCACCATGCCCTCCGTAGGGTCATACAGCCTCTGCATCAGCTGGACGGTGGTGCTCTTCCCACAGCCGCTGTTCCCGACCAGGGCCACCGTCTGCCCACTCCCTACCTTCAAGTTGAGGCCCTTCAAGATCTATGAGAACGCACGAGAAATAAACTTAAACCACAGATTTCAGGACTACATACATTGTTGAACTGTTGAGTAATCATTTCATTGTACCTTAACTTCGTTTCGAGATGGATAATGGAAGTGAACATTTCTGAATTCCAGATTTCCTTTAATATTGTCGGGTTTGTGCCCAGTGTTTGAATAGCTGTCGATGCTTGGTTTCTAAACAGAATAAAATGTCAGAAGGTTACAGCAACTACTAGGTTACAATAAATACTTTCAATTACATTTGTGGAGAGCTGAATAAAAGTGATAAAGAAATAGACTGTTTTAGACAGATAGATAAATGGCCAGCCCAGACTTACGTGATCAATGATCTTGAAGACTTCATAAGCTGCTCCTCTTGCGTTTGCAAATGCCTCAATGTTTGGAGATGCCTGTCCAATACTAAAAGCTCCAATTAATACAGAAAAGAAGACCTGAGGAATGTGAAGTAAAAGCATTGAGTTACTTAGTATTTAGCATGCTTTTTTCATACTTTTAACATCGTTAAATTTTTACATGGCAAGATAACATAAGAATACTGACTATTAAAACTATTATTTTTGGGAGGGAGGAGGGTTCAGGATGGGGAGCACGTGTATACCTGAAATTAAAAAAAAAAGGGAAAAAAAAAAAAAAAACTATTATTTTTAAAATTGAAGTACTTTTCAGTTGAGAATGCTGAATTAGTCTTACTGGATCCGTGAAATAATAAATTCCATATGACTGGAATATTTTCATATGTCTTCAAAGACCAAGAATTTTTTGAGAACATCAGTAGGGTATAGTGGAGATAAACCCTATTATGAGACTCAGAAACCTGAGGTCTGAACCCTGGATTAAGCACTAAATGGTTGTATGTCTTCAGGTGATTCTTCGACAGTCTGAACTTCAATTTCTTTATTTGCAGAAAAAGACAAGATTCTGTTTTCCCTACCAAGCAATCTTAGTGTTGTTGTATCAAGTGGAACAGTACATAGGAAAATATTTTGTAAATATTTTGCCCAAATCAGTTTCTTATCATACATTTGACGCTGTTTCTCTACAGGTGTTAAAGAGGACTAAAGTCACTGTTCACTTCTTTGTAAATCACACAGTAGTTATATTATCCAACAACTTACAGAGAAGAAATTTTGCTAAGAGTTTCTATATTCACTTTCTCGATTAGCCCTTACAACAACACTAAAAGTTATGGCGTCTTACTCCCGTCATTTCCATTTTTCAGAAGATGTAACAGAGTCTTCAAAAGTCTAGGTGGCTGAACCAAATCATACAGTCAGTAAGTGGCACAGCCAGAATTTGAATCAGATTGTCCTGATATCAAATCCCAGGCTCTCACTCGCTCTTATTGGCCATTATTTAATAATTCTTCTAAAATATATTCTCCAACAGTCAAACCAACACCACTAAATTTCATTGACATTTTAAAGGTGATTCATCTCTTACTATGATATCACTTACCGTGAGCACTTGTCCAATGGAATATTCTCCTGAGAGGACCAAGGAGGTCCCGTACCAGAATGCCAGGGCGTAGGACGCATAGATCAACAGAAAAGCAGCACCCATAGAGATGTTGGCCGTGATGGCTTTCTTTATTCCAATTCTCTTGGCTTCTTCCAAATTTTTGTTGTACCTGGGAGAAGTAACAAATTATCACACATGCTTGTAACGTCTTACAAAATGGGTCAATACAGCATGATGGTTGTTGAGTACTCAAGATGCACCAAGGCCTCTGATGGGCGCTTCGCATGTATTTTCTCCCTTTTTCCCACAGGTTGACCCTATGATGTTAGTACTATTTTAATCTCTTTGTGCAGAAAAGGAAACTGAGGCCTTATGGAAATTAAGTAATTTGTGGAGGCATGTTCTAAAAGCACCTTCTCTGGCCTTAGCAATAGTGAAATAAAAGAAGTAATACTTAGCAAACTTACAGCACTTGCAATGTTTCATAGAAGACAAAACACAAGCTATGAAAACACTTGTGTTTTCCCTTTAAAATCTGCATGCATTTTAAATGTATCAATAAAATGAAGATGTAATGCTAGAAAGTACTCAATACAGACGTGTGTGGGGATGTGGACCTAGAGACTGTCGTACAGAGCGAAGTCAGTCAGAAGAAAACAAGTATCATATATTAACACAGATATGGAATTGAGAAAAGTAGTGCAGACGATCTTATTTGCAAAACAGAAATAAAGACACAGACGTAGAGAACATGCAGACACCAAGGTGGGGAAGAGATGGGGTGGGATGAATTCGGAGGTTTGGACTGACACATACACAACTGATACTTGCGTAAAACAGATAACTAATGAGCACAGGGAACTCTACTCAGTGCTCTGCGGTGACCTAAATGGGAAAGAAATTCAAAAAAGAGGGGATACAGGGGTGTGTGTGTGTGTGTATACATATATATATCTGATTCTCTCTGCTGTATGACAGACACTAGCACAACATTATAAAGTAACTATACTCCAATAAAAATTAATTTTAAAAAAAGAAAGTACTCAATACAAGTAAGTCCTTGAAACCTCTGCACATCAAGGATGAAGGCAGTTTGCTCCCTGCCCTGCCTCCTTCTGGGCCTGCTGGAAGGACCAAATGAGAAAAACACATGTGTAGGAGCAATCTGAGTGCTCTGAACTGCCATCTAAGACTTTTTACATGTGAATAAACCGTGTCCTGTGCTAAGTCCTGTCCGACTCTTTGCAACGCTAAGGATTGTAGCTCTCCAAGCTCCTCTGTCCATGGGATTTCCCAAGCAAGAATACTGGAGTGGGCTGCCATGCCCTCCCCTCCAGAGGGGATCTTCCTGACCCAGGGATCGAACTCAGGTTCCTGTATTGCAGGCGGATTCTTTACCATATGAGTAAAGAATTAATCATTCTTTACTCATATGGTAAAGCAAATACAGGGGATTACACAAAAAAGGGCTAAACCAAGGAAGCAAACAAAAACCAAAGCAATGTTGGAGCCCATTGAGACACATTTCCCTCTCATTCTAATGATTTAACATAATTTGAGCACTTTTTAAACCCTGGGGAAGTGGTTAATTTCTGATATTCAAATTAAAGAAGATAGGTGCATAGCAGACTGTTCCGCTTAAGAAGACAGATACAGAGATAAGTGAATGGGGATCAGATTCAAAGAAAAAGAAGGATCTTTGCAGATACAGAACGATGGTAAAACAATCAGACAGAACAGACTGTAACTGAGCCCTAAATCTGTCCTTATTCTCTTAAAACAACTCCCTACAGGACATCAGAACATTGCCTTGCAGACAGAGGAGCTCATAATTGCGGAAATGAAAGAGTTTATTTCTAATAGGATGTATATTTTGAGTTCTTTGATCCATAAACACATGATGTTATAAACATTATACACTATTATATTAATTTTTTGGAGGATTTGTTCCATTTGAGAATGTACAAGCAGAGGTCAAGCCCTGCTCAGATATGAACACGTATTCTTTCATGACCTCATGACATTTAAAAACTACCTCACCAATAACCAGTTACCAAAGCATGGCATGGCCCAATGAAATTTACATGATTACTTCCTAAAGAGTAAATTTAAATGGAACTTTATAGTGATAAAATGGTAATACATTATGAAAGTTTCTCCCTCCAAAAAATGTAAATCTCCAACTAGCCAGTTATAACACTTGACCAGGAAATTATTTTTGAGAAATGTGCTTCAATGGTTGAATATACATGTCTCCCACTTTATGAGCTGATGTGATATGAAAGTACCACTGGGCATAAATTATACACGATTACACTTAAGGAACTTTAATGCTTATGACTCACACTTTGTTTTGCCTTTATTTCAGTTCTTGCTTACCGAGACTAACGTAGAAATCACTGTGATATGCTGTGTCCCAAGCAGCCAGAGGAAACTTTTGCACAGGAAGAAGCAACAAGGAAGAAAATCACTTAGATGCCAGAAAAGATAAATGAAAAAAAAGAAGTGGGTAAGGAAGGAGGAGAACCAAACACTACTCCTTTTGCAAAGGCTTTCTCATTAGCTTGTCAACAAAAATGTCACATGTACAAAATTAGATATTAAAATCATCAATTCATTAAAAACTATAGTATCAAAATGGCAAAGTAGGATTTCCTAAAAGGGGTCAAAGTTACATAACAAAACACTAACAATTAGAAAAAACTATTCTTCTTAAGTAATATGAACACATTTATCAATGATGCAAATAGCCACCTTTGAGAGCAAGGAAAAATTTCTGCTGTGTGTGCGTGTGTGTTAGTCACTCAGCTGTGTCCGACTCCTTGCAACCCCATGGACTCTAGCCAGCCAGGCTCCTCTGTCCATGGGATTCTCCAGGAAAGAATACTGGTGTGGATAGCTACTCCCTTCTCCAAGGGATCTTTGCAACCCATGGATCAAATCCAGGTCTTCTGCATTCCAAGCAAATTCTTTACCATCTGGGCCACCAGGGAAGCCCCACTGTATGCTACTGAATTAAATTCCCCAATTCTGAAAGAATTTGAGAGATCTTACTGTACCTGCTAATTTGAAGAGAAAATCAGAGTAAGACCCTAATTACCTGTCTATGTGGAAGCAGCAAAGGGAAGGGTAAGAACTAGAAGGAAAACTGAAGAATTATATTTGGTCTAAGAATAGCTTTAATAATTCTATTATTGCTGTTGTTCAGCCACTAAGTCGTGTCTAACTCTTCTGCCATCCCATGGACTGTAGCCCACCAGGCTCCTCTGTCCATTGGATTCTCCAGGCAAGAATACTGGAATAGGCTGCCATTTCCTTCTCCAGGGGATCTTCCTGACCAATGGATCAAACCTGCATCTCTCACATTTCATGAATTGGCAGGCGAATTCTTTACCACTGAGTCACCTGGGAAGCCCCTTAATAATTCTACTTCCAAATTAAATCCCAAATCCAGGGACTTATCATCCTTCTCCTGGAACACTTCAACAGTTTTCTGAGCAGTTCAAATTTTTGACAGCTCTCATCCATTCACCTCTCCGCCCTCCTGCGCCCGCGCAGCTGCCGCTCCTTGGACATGGGGTTGCTCTTCTCGGCCACCACCCCTGACCTCGGGCGTGGCGAAACTCCTCTTGGTCACCGCGCCTGACCTCCGGAGAGGGTTAGCTCAGGAGAGTTACTCCATGTTCAAGGTCAGGACAGGAGGCCCTGAGGAGATACCCCTCGTCCAAGGTAAGAGAAACACAAGTAAGACAGTAGGTGTTGCGAGAGGGTTTCAGAGGGCAGACACACTGAAACCATACTCACAGAAAACTAGTCAATCTGATCACACGGACCACAGCCTTGTCTAATTCAATGAAACTAAGCCATGCCGGGTGGGGCCACCCAAGACGGGCGGGTCACGGTGGAGAGGTCTGACAGAATGTGGTCCACTGGAGAAGGGAATGGCAAACCACTTCAGTAATCTTGCCTTGAGAACCCCACCAAAGTATGAAAAGGCAAAATGATATGCTACAGAAAGAGGAGCTCCCCTGGTTGGTAGGTGTCCAATATGCTACTGGAGATCAGTGGACAAATGACTCCAGAAAGAATGAAGGGAGAGAGCCAAAGCAAAAACAATACCCAGTTGTGGATGTGACTGGTGACAGAAGCAAGGTCCGATGCTGTAAAGAGCAATATTGCATAGGAACCTGGAATGTTAGGTCCATGAATCAAGGCAAATTGGAAGTGGTGAAACAGGAGATGGCAAGAGTGAACATCGACATTCTATGAATCAGTGAACTAAAATGGACTGGAATGGGTGAATTTCACTCAGACGACCATTATATCTACTACTGTGGGCAGGAATCCCTTAGAAGAAATGGAGTAGCCATCATGGTCAACAAGAGTCCGAAATGCAGTACTTGGAGGCAATCTCAAAAATGACAGAATGAACTCTGTTTGTTTCCAAGGCAAACCATTCAATATCACAGTGATCCAAGCCTATGCCCCAACCAGTAACGCTGAAGAAGCTGAACGGTTCTATGAAGACCTACAAGATCTTTTAGAACTAAAACCCCAAAAAAAGATGTCCTTTTCATTACAGGGGACTGGAATGCAAAAGGAGGAAGTCAAGAAACACCTGGGGTAACAGGCAAATTTGGCCTTGGAATACGGAATGAAGCAGGGCAAAGGCTATTTGCTAAGAGAATGCACTGGTCATAGCAAACACCCTCTTCCAAAAACACAAAAGACGACTCTACACGTGAACATCACCAGATGGTTGACACTCAAATCAGATTGATTATATTCTTTGCAGCCAAAGATGGAGAAGCTCTATACAGTCAGCAAAAACAAGATGGGGAGCTGACTGTGGCTCAGATCATGAACTCCTTATTGCCAAATTCAGACTTAAATAGAAGAAAGTAGGGAAAACCACTAGACCATTGAGGTATTACCTAAATCAAATCCCTTATGATTATACAGTGGAAGTGAGAAAAAGATTTAAGGGACTAGATCTGACAGAATGCCTGATGACATATGGACAGAGGTTCGTGACATTGTACAGGACACAGGGGATCAAGACCATCCCCATGGAAAAGAAATGCAAAAAAGCAAAATGGCTGTCTGGGGAGGCCTTACAAATAGCTGTGAAAAGAAGAGAAGTGAAAAGCAAAGGAGAAAAGGAAAGATATAAGCATCTGAATGCAGAGCTCCAAAGAACAGCAAGGAAAGATAAGAAAGCCTTCCTCAGCAATCAATGCAAAGAAATAGAGGAAAACAACAGAATGGGAAAGACTACAGATCTCTTCAAGAAAATTAGAGATACCAAGGGAATATTTCATGCAAAGATGAGCTCGATAAAGGACAGAAATGGTGGGGACCTAAGAGAAGCAGAAGATATTAAGAAGAGATGGCAAGAATACACAGAAGAACTGTACAAAAAAGATCTTCACGACCAAGATAATCACGATGGTGTGATCACTCACCTAGAGCCAGACATCTTGGAATGTGAAGTCAAGTGGGCCTTAGAAAGCATCACTACGAACAAAGCCAGTGGAGGTGTCAGAATTCCAGTTGAGCTATTTCAAATCCTGAAAGATGATGCTGTGAAAGTGCTGCACTCCATATACCAGCAAATGTGGAAAACTCTGCAGTGGCCACAGGACTGGAAAAGGTCAGTTTTAATTCCAATCCAAAGAAAGGCAATGCCAAAGAATGCTCAAACTACCGCACAATTGCACTCATCTTACACACTATTAAAGTAATGCTTAAAATTCTCCAAGCCAGGCTTCAGCAGTACGTGAACCATAAACTTCCAGATGTTCAAGCTGGTTTTAGAAAAGGCAGAGGAACAAGAGATCAAATTGCCAACATCAGCTGGATCATCAAAAAAGCAAGAAAGTTCTGAAAAACATCTATTTCTGCTTTAATGACTATGCCAAAGCCTTTGACTGTGTGGATCACAATAAACTGTGGAACATTCTGAGATGGGAATACCAGACCACCTGACCTGCCTCTTGAGAAACCTATATGCAGGTCAGGAAGCAACAGTTAAAACTGGACAAGGAACAACAGACTGGTTCCAAATAGGAAAAGGAGTACGTCAAGGCTGCATATTGTCATCCTGCTTATTTAACTTGTATGCAGAGTACATCATGAGAAACGTGGGGCTGGAAGAAGCACAAGCTGGAATCAAGATTGCCAAGAGAAATATCAAGAACCTCAGATATACAGATGACACCACCCTTATGGCAGAAAGTGAAGAGGAACTAAAAAGCCTCTTGCTGAAAGTGAAAGAGAGTGAAAGTGTTGGCTTAAAGCTCAACATTCCGAAAAATAAAATCATGGCATCCGGTCCCACCACTTCACGGGAAAGAGATGGGGAAATAGTGGAAACAGTGTCAGACTTTATTTTTCTGGGCTCCAAAATCACTGCAGATGGTGATTGCAGCCGTGAAATTAAAAGACACTTACTCCTTGGAAGGAAAGTTATGTCCAAGCTAGATAGCATATTCAAAAGCAGAGACATTACTTTGCCAACAAAAGTCCGTCTAGTCAAGGCTATGGTTTTTCCAGTGGTCATGTATGGATGCGAGAGTTGGACTGTAAAGAAAGCTGAGTGCTGAAGTATTGATGCTTTTGAACTGTGGTGTTGGAGAAGACTCTTGAGAGTCCCTTGGACTGCAAGGAGATCCAACCAGTCCATCATAAAGGAGATCAGTCCTGGGTGTTCATTGGAGGGACTGATGTTGAAGCTGAAACTCCAGTACTTTGGCCACCTCATGCGAAGAGTTGACTCATTGGAAAAGACCCTGATGCTGGGAGGGATTGGGGGCAGGAGGAGAAGGGGACGGCAGAGGATGAGATGGCTGGATGGCATCACCAACTCGATGGATGTGAGTCTGAGTGAACTCAGGGAGTTGGTGATGGACAGGGAGGCCTGGCGTGCTGCATTTCATGGGGTTGCAAAGAGTTGGACACAACTGAGTGACTGAACTGAACTGAACTGATCCACTCACCAGACCAATTATAGACAGAAAAACGATTTTAAAACATAAACTAGACATCATTCCTTTGTTTAAATGCCTCAACTGCTTCCCTGTGCCCTTGGAGTTAAATCCTGACTCCTTACCAGGACATGTAAATCCCCATGTTCTGGCCCCCACTCACCCTCAATAGCCCCTCTTCACTTCAATCTCCTCTGACTCAACCGAGCTCCAGTCACACAAGCCTTAGGATATTTTCTAGAATATACCAAAGTCTCTGCCATCTCGGGAAACCTGGAAGACTCTTGTGTCCCTACCCGACTACAGCAGGCTTTTTCTTTTCCCTCAAGTACCAGCCTCCAGGAAACCTCAAATATCCAACACGCGTGCCTTCCGTGACCACCATGGTTAAAGTAAACTTGTTCTGCTCACCCTCATCAGCACATTCTTTGATTCCTTCAAAACACATTTAAACAATTCATGATTTAATTCATGTCTTTGATGATTTTTTTCTTCCTTCCTGCTCTCCTCCCTCCCTTCCTTCTCTTTTCTTCCACCTTATTATTTTGACCAGGGATCATATGAGGGCAAAAAAGGCAAAGATAAAGCAGCATATCAAGATGTCCAAGACATACAGACTTCCTACAACTCACTGCCTGAGGAACTGTGCTAATTCTTTTACAAGGTTCGCATCAACAGGGAAGGTAAGTGTAGTGTTCTAAATACAAACTGATGAAGCATTAGGAATTATCTGAAAACTTAAACCGAGGAATATGATTATGACCTGAAACTTCCTTTTCTTAGGTTTTTAACTGTTCAAAACACTTTTACATTTACTTTTTGAATAATCATTATAAGAATAGTTAATAAAAACAGCTTTTCAAGGAAATTCTGATACGAATACCAAACATCATCACCTAATGCATAAGAAAATTAAAATTGAATAAAATTCAGAAAAGTATTTCTGTCATATTCTGCAGGGTTTAACATAATTATATTCATATTTGAGAAAACATTTCTAAATTTTAATTTTGTTTAACAGATAATTGATTTTTAAGCTTCTTGATGTTAAAAAAAAAAAAAAAACACCAGTGAGGGCTACTTTGGGTTTTTCAAAATTTATTATAATTTTTGAAGACCTGGTTACTTATTTGTATCAACTTAAAAAAAAAACACTGCTTAATTGAATCAGTTTAATACCAGAATTAAAACTCTATAAGAATGTCAGCATTTAATATATGAATAATGCTAGAATGTATAAAGAAATCAGCCTGAGCACTGATTTTAACAAAGATATTTTTCTTGCTATTTTTTATTCAAAGATGGGAGAAGGAAATGGCAACCCACTCCAGTATTCTTGCCTGGAAAATTCCACGGACAGAGGAGGCTGGCAGGCTATAGTCCACGGGGTCACAAAGAGTCTGACATGACTAGGCAACTTTCACTCACTGCCAACACACAAGTGAAAACCCAGAGCCTAGCACAGTGCTTTGCATGTGGTAGATGCTGAACAAATTTGCCAAATGAACTGAACGTTCCGGAAATGGCCAAGCTGGAGAGAACCTTAGGCCATCAGGTTGTAGTCTTGAGTCTACTCCTGATATTCACGAAAAAGTAATTTCCAATAATTTCCAATTTTCTAGGGGACCTTTCAAAGACAGAGTCCAGTAAATAACATCTTCTGAAGAAATAATTCTACACATAAAATGAATCTTTGAATATAACTGTGTAAGCCCATTTGCTTGTTAAAAAGTTGATCACTATCTTCTATAAAAAACAGAACAAAAAAATCTGTATCTAATTACTTCAGTTCAGTTGCTCAGTCGTGTCCGACTCTTTGTGACTCCATGAACTGCGGCACGCCAGGCCTCCCTGTCAATTACAACTCCTGGAGTCTACCCAAACCCATGTCCATTGAGTCAGTGATGCCATCCAACCATCTCATCCTCTGTCGTCCCCTTCTCCTCCTGCCCCCTATCCTTCCCAGCATCAGGGTCTTTTCCAATGAGTCAGCTCTTCGCATCAGGTGGCCAAAGTATTGGAGTTTCAGCTTCAACATCAGTCCTTCCAATGAACACCCAGGACTGATCTCCTTTATGATGGACTGGTTGGATCTCCTTGCAGTCCAAGGGACTCTCAAGAGTCTTCTCCAACACCACAGTTCAAAAGCATCAATTCTTCGGTGCTCAGCTTTCTTTATAGTCTAACTCTCACATCTATACATGACTACTGGAAAAACCATAGCCTTGACTTGACGGACCTTTGTTGACAAAGTAATGTCTCTGGTTTTTAACATGCTATCTAGGTTGGTCATAATTTTCCTTCCAAGGAATAAGCGTCTTTTAATTTCATGGCTGCAATCACCATCTAATTACTTAGATCTAATTACCTCAATCACTGCATTAAAAAAATACTTTCAATTCCTTTCAACTTTCAGTGAACTAAAATAAGATTTATCTAAGTTTTGAATATTGGACTTGACACCTTTCCCTCCTTACACCCAGGTTATACATCATTATAGTTTTTCATTGCTAATAATATCTTCTAAAATTATCATGTTCTTCAAATTTTGGATGCCATTAATCTAAGAAGTATTATAATCGTGTTATTCTATGCAACATTAATAAAGGAGTTTAACAGAACTCTCCATATACAGCAGGGACCCAAAAGGCTACAGCCTGAATATAATAAGCATGTACACCATGGAAAGTGACAGCAGGAGAGCCTGCTTGTCTCAACCTTGACAACAGATGAAGGGTCGGGGGGAAAACATGTGCCCTGGGAACCGGAACCATAAAAGGCAATGCTTATACAGCATTCACCCTTCAGATGAAGGGTGAGGGGAAAACATGTCCCCTGGGAACTGGAACCATAAAAGGCAATGCTTATCCAGGTCTGAAAAATATGAATTCACTAGTGCGGTTCAAAAACTCCTAGACAAAGAATATAATGTACACGGGCTCAGGTTAATAGTGCCCCCAGTGAGTGGCAGAAGCAAACACAAATCCTTCTTGCAAGAACTCAGCTTCTCAATCCAGACCCACAGCAATTGTAAGATGGCTCTGATTGTAGGATTTGTCTCAATTTCAGAGTTGATGAATTGTAAGAGAAAAATGTGCATCCTAGAATTGACGGAACACTACATGTTCTCTAACTGTTCACTGCTGGTCACAGGAATGCCATTTTTACCCCTGAACTGTCAGCAGGTACCCAGAGGCCTTCCCGTACATTGTTGGTCTGCAGACCTTATTACACTGTTACTAGAGTTGCTGTGTAGACAATCACATATTCTATACAGAATGACAGTTTTGCTTTTTGTTTACCAACCTAATAACTTTTCTTTTTTATTATTCTTACTCTTATTTTTTCCTTAATTTTATTATCTTGTACCAATACAACTCTAAATAGAAATGGTGCTAGCAGACTTGTTTCATTATTTTAAAGGAATGCTATTATTTTACCATTTAATAAAATTTCCTGTAGGTATCTGGTACATACTCTTTATTAAATTAAGAAAGTTTTTGTCATGAATCATCTATAATTAATACTTTTACCTCATCCATCAAAACAAAATGTCTTTCTTCCAATCAACTACTGTGGTTAATTATATTCATGGATTTTAAATCATCTTTGTACTTATGGGATCAAGCCAACAGGTTCAGAAATTTTTTTTAATCTGATGATAGTTTTCACATTGATTCATTTAGCAAATACTATCTAGACTTTCTGCATCTATGTTTTAGATGAAACTGTCTTATAATTTTCCTCTCTCATATACCTGCTATCTTGTTATGATGTCAAGGTTATACTAGCCTCATAAAATGAACTCACTCTATATATATGTTTTTTTTTGTTCTCTTGAACAATCTGTGTAAGATGGGGTTATCTTTCTTGAAGTTTTGGTAAAATCTGTCTGGAAAATTATCTGGACCTGGTGGGTTTTTGCGTGTTTATGTGTGTATGTATATGAAAGGCAAAAGACGGAGATTTTAAGCTGGATTCAATTTCTTTAATGATTATGGTTCTACTCAAGTTAGTGTCTTAAGTGAGAATTTTAACCTATATTTTTCTGGGACATCATCTATTTCATCAGGGATTTTTAATTACTGGTATAAAACTGTAATTCTTAAAATAAATTTTAAAAAATCTATAGCAACGTTTTTCCTTGTTCTCCTTCATTTTGTTTCTGCTTTAACCTGCAAAATACTACTTCATTATTTATCCATATTTTCATAAAAATTAATGATTTTTTGTCAGCCCTTTGCTTCTTTATCTTATTTTCTATTAAAATGTTTTTGCTGTTAATCCTTTATCTTTCTTATACTTCCTTTCTCTGTTATTCTTTTTCTAACTTCTTAATTTAGCTGCTTAGTTCACGAATTTTCAGCAACTTTTAAATTTCTTCTACCCAACACCCTAGTGCTACCACTGGACTCGGATTGATTTTTAATGTGAAACCCTCAGCTTTAGGAAGAGAGAGCTCCCTGGTCCTCAGAGTATTATAAATTCAAACTCTAGCAGCACATGAAGGTGAGGCTTGCAATTTTGATTTCTACAGAGAGATGCTTTCCCTTGGTGCGATAACTAGGCAGAATCAGATAAGATTTGTCGCCCCATGTTGGTAAAGAGATTCTTTTTCTGATACACCTCTCCATTGAGAAAAACTGAAAATGAATGCCAAGTTCAAAATTTCATTCTGTCTCTACTCAGACATTTATTCAGAAAATACTTGGCTGAATACACTCTTGAAACAGTATCCTCCATGACTCTAACAGAGTATTTAACTTCCCCAAACAATATTTACCCCAACTAGTACATTAGATATGTTGTTGACCTGTGGTTGTTTGTATCTGTCCCCTCCCCACGCCAGAATTAAAGCTCCAAGAGAAGAGGGGGTTCATTTGACTGGGTATTTGCAAGGCAATGAAGCAAGACTTTCCATTTTTTAGTCAGACTCATGTTAAGGCAAAAGCAAAAACCTTCGCAAAAAATGAGATAGAGCACAGATCCTGCTTTCCTCTGAACTATGATAGGTACACGGCCATCACAAATCTCTCAGAGGACATCTTTATGGGTATGAAATGTATCATCTGAGAAAAGTACCCTGCAAACACAGTGTGTACAGCTGAAAGAGTATACAGTGAGCACTCATGTAAGCACAGCTGAGGTCATGAAATACAACAATGTCAGAATCAAGATGCCCCTGCCATGTGCCCCACTTTTATCACCAACCCCTCACCTCCCCCAGAAGTAACCATTATTTTGACTTAATGACCCCATCCATCTACCACAAAATACTCATTCTTAGAGAAACAAAAATTAACTTGATGGAGAAAAATTATCATCAGAGATATTAATTATGTTTCAGCCTTAAGAAACTATTTTATCTCACTACCCACCTAGGAGACTCTAGAAAACACTTTCAATTAGCAGATATAAGAAAACTACAACAATTAGAATCACAACTTTTCCAGAATATTAACTATGCTATAATATATCCAAGAAGCTGTTTAAGGAAACATATACATCAGAGAATACCCTTATAATCATCACCAGCAACCTGAAGGGCATTTAAGATGACAGGATTTAACATCTCTACCAACTTAAAAAAGGAGACTCAAACCTTTCAAGTTCTTTCTTTTGTCCTCCAAATGCAATCACAGTTCTAATAGCCGCTAAGACCTCTTCAGCTACTGCTCCAGCTTTTGCATATGCCAAAAGTTCTTTATCAGTAAATGAAGACAGTATCTGTTTAAAAATGCAATTGCAGATAATTTAAATTTTTTAACAATTTTACCTTTTGTACACAAATGCTGCTGGTACATAGTATACTGTACTGTATATAAATCTTTTACTCGTCTTTTGTTATGAAGCCCTATTTTTTAGTACACATATTGTAGCCATTTCTTTTTGGACTGAGATGGTATATAATAAAGTAAAATTTCAACTTTCTCACTATACTCCATGGATTCTCATACAAATAAATAAATCTGGGCCTTTGGGGGAGATTTTACATTTTAAAAAGAAGTGTATATGCTAAACATCAATAAATACAGAAAATGGGGCAGTATATCAAAAAAAATAGGTGTACTCAACATAGCAGTTGCTAATTATACTCTGGTTCAGAAATGCCAAAGTAGGAGGCCAGGAGAACACAGGGGACCCAGCCCTGTGCAGTGACAGGACCTCGAGGAGGTTTCCAATGGCAGGGAAGCAGAGCTCCTTCTACCAGGGCTTCTGAGCATGACACTGGGCCACCGTGGAGGTCTCTTTCATGGACGCGCTTTGATTTTTCTGTTTGGGCCCTGAGCATCTGTTCTCTGGAAGGAACAGTACTGGGTCCTTTATATACACAGGATCTCCTTCACTGATTCTTCTCAATTGTACCAAGAAGTAGGCATTATTTTCCCCCCTCAATACATGAGGAAATGGAACGAGAAAGAGGTCAAGTCATTTGCTAGTAAGTGAAATATCCAGGATTTAAGGCTTCACAGCATGAATCAACGGCCACCGGAGGCAATCTCTCTCTAAAACCAGCCACTGATATGTGTGGAATCCTAGAGGGCTTTGTGATTAAAACGGAATCAACTGGCATGGGCAAAGAACCACTATTTTTACCTGAAATGCTTGACTAGTCAGCCATCTAAATATTGCACACAAGAATTCAAATCAAATTCTGAGTAAATATATTATCCTCTTTCAATAAATAATTTATAGCATCTGTGGACTCATTTGTATAAGTAATAACAGCCTATTCCTTCTTGTCATAAAAAGTTCAAAGCTGTTTTGATTTTAAGAGTGCATTTCTTCCTCTGCTTGTGCGAAAGTAAAAGGAGCTACGACAGATGTAAGAACGGGTGGGTGAAGGCAAACGAGCCTTTACTAACCAGGTTCTATGTGCAGATGTTGTACTCTATGCGCCTTCTTCTTTGGTACCCAAACAACAACCCACTGATGCTCTAGACCTTCCTGACCTCTCAAAATGACCTGCCTAGGGCTGCCCTATCACATCTGCCAGAACTGCTCACAGCGCTGGGCCTGACCCAGGGAGATCACTGTCATCCCTGAACAAACAGGTCTGCATAAGGCAAGAGGTGCATACAATACAGTTTAGCTCTGTTTCTCTGCTCTTGTTGAAAACCTCAACCATCAACCACACCAGAAACAGCTGACAACAGAAGATTAGCAGAACTATTTTTGACTGAGGAGTTTCAAAACATGCTATTCTAATTTATTGTTGAACTATCAAGTACCATTCCAACTGATTCAGTAAACCTGGCTTCTCTATGACCTTCCATAATGATAAGCATATCCTTAGGCAAGAATACAGTAGAATGTTAATGAAGTGTTTTGTTTTTTAACAGATCATGTCTATTGAAAGAAAAAAAACACTTTCAAATACTCTCAGGAATGTTAAAAGTCAACTTTACTATTCCTCTAATATAAAATAACAGAATGCTGATACTTCCGATATTACAATCACCCACCCAAACGATATCAAATTTCACTAACTCATCCCTTCTTCCAAAGGCTGCTAATTTTTTTTTAACAAAGCCTAATTGTACTAGTGCCAGACACATGAAATTGTTATTCCTCTTAAGTTAAAAGCCAACACAGGCCACTTTATATTGTTCAAACTAATACATTCAGAAGCAATAGTTTTGACCATAACAGATGTTTTGGCCTTCATCTTTGTCCCTTTTGTCCAGTGCTCAGTGTAGGTTTTTATTTCATTTTGTTTGGGATAATTTATACATGCTTTATTTTTTTTAACTTGGTATTCTGAGATAATTGTAGACACAAAGGCAGACAGTGTAGACACAAAAGAAGACACTAAGGAAGACAGTCAGATCCCATAAACCCTTTATCTGGTGTTCCCCAAAAAACATCTTCAACATCTCTTCAGAACAAGATCCCAGCCAAAAATTTAACACTTAGCATTAATTCAACGTTATTCAGATTTACCAGTTTTACATGCACTCGTGAGTGTGTGTTCAGTTCAGTTCAGTCGTGTCCAAATCTTTGCGACCCCATGAATCGCAGCACGCCAGGCCTTCCTGTCCATCACCATCTCCCAGAGTTCACTCAAACTCACGTCTATCCAGTCGGTGATGCCATCCAGCCATCTCATCCTCTGCCGTCCCCTTCTCCTCCTGCCTCCAATCCCTCCCAGCATCAGGGTCTTTTCCAATGATTCAACTCTTCACATGAGGTGGCCAAAGTACTGGAGTTTCAGCTTTAGCATCATTCCTTCCAAAGAAATCCCAGGACTGATCTCCTTTAGAATGGACTGGTTGGATCTCCTTGCAGTCGAAGAGACTCTCAAGAGTCTTCTCCAACACCACAGTTCAAAAGCATCAATTCTTCGGTGCTCAGCTTTCTTCACAGTCCAATTCTCGCATCCATACACGACCACTGGAAAAACCATAGCCTTGACTAGACGGACCTTTGTTGACAAAGTAATGTCTCTGCTTTTGAATATGCTATCTAGGTTGGTCATAACTTTCCTTCCAAGGAGTAAGCGTCTTTTAATTTCATGGCTGCAGTCACCATCTGCAGTGATTTTGGAGCCCAAGAAAAGAAAGTCTGACACTGTTTCCATTGTTTCCCCATCTATTTCCCATGAAGTGATGTTAGTTCCAAGCAATGTTATCCTGTTAGATTCACGTGACGACGATCACAATACAGAACAATTCCATCACAAGGATCCCTCAGTCCTGCTTTCTGTAGTCACAGCCACCTCCTTTCCTACTCCTCGTTTCTCCCCTCCACACCATCCCTAACACCTGAAAACCACTAAACTGTTCTGCCTGTTATTTTGTCATTTCAAAAATATTATATAAATGGAGCATAAGGTACGTGACCTTTTGGGACTGGCCTTTTTCACCAAGTACAGATCTCTAGAGACTCATCCAGGTTGTGTGTGATCAGTACCGCTTTCCTTTTATCACTGGATGTACCACAGCTGCTCAATCAGTAACCTATTCAAGAGTGTCGGGGGTTGTTTCAGTTTGGGGCTATTACCGATACAGCTGCTATGAACACCTGAATACAGATTGAGTGAATACACGAACATAGTTTCTCTTAGATAAATGTCCAATACAACTGCTGGACTGTACGGTAACTGCATGTTTAGTTTTATAAGAAATCGCAGACTATTTTTTCAGGTTGAATACCATTTTACACTCCCACCAATAATGAGTGACCCTGCTTCTCTGCATCTCAGCAGCATTTGGGGTTTCACTTTTATTTTAGCCATTCTGGTAGATGTATAATGGTATCTCATTGAAGTTTAATTTGCTTTTCACTGACGACTAACATTGTTAAACAACCTTTCATGTGCTGACCTGCCACCTGTATAACCTCTCTGATGACGTTTGTTTCCCTCTCCTGCCCATCCCTAACTGGTTCATTTGGGTTGTTTTTCTCCTTTATATATATATATATATTATTGAATATAGCTGACTTCAGTGTCTCAGGTGCACAGCAAGGTGATGCAGTTATACATAAACACACATTATTTTTCAGATTATTTTCCATTACAGGTTATTACAGGATATTGCCTATAGTTCCCTGTGCTATACGGTAAACCTTTGTTGCTTGTGGCATATTTATTTTTTAGTTAGAAATCTAGCATTCTATTTATACTACGTCAAACAAGTAAAATCAAAATGTCATAAATTTTTTCAATTAGGCAAAAGTTTGTAAGTTTTCTAAAAAATATATATTATCCATA
Source organism: Bos indicus x Bos taurus (assembly GCF_003369695.1). Lineage (NCBI taxonomy): Eukaryota > Metazoa > Chordata > Mammalia > Artiodactyla > Bovidae > Bos > Bos indicus x Bos taurus. The sequence continues at coordinate 86,791,382 of NC_040079.1, forward strand.
CTATTTATATATATGTAGACAAAAGCTTTTCTACTATGCCGAAAAAGGCTTGAGAAAGAACATCAAAAAAAGAGAGAGATGGAGAAATTGGAAAAGATAAACTAAATGAAATGCCAGCACTGAGTAAGAAATAGAAAATGAAACAAACTGAATAAAATTAAAGATTATACAGTCCAGTGGTTTTGAAACATGGTTGCTTAAAAAAAAAAAGAAAGAAAAGAAACATATCTGGAACTCTGGAGGAAAAAAGCAATACCTGAGCATTGGTATTTTTCAAAAAATTCCAAGATAATTCTAATATGCATCTTGATTTTAAAAAGTGATTACAGGTATTTCTATTAAATAGTAGTTTTGGTGATTTTTTTTTAACTATCAAATTTTGAGAATTCCTTATATATTAGATAAAGACTAATCCTTTTTCAGATATACGACTTGCATGTTACTTTTTTCCCAGCTTTTAGCTTGTTTTTTCATCTCCTTTACATGGTTTTCACAGAGTAAGAGTTCCCGCTTTGGGGGGAAAGCAGATAAAGTCTTCTTTCTTCTAGGGGAGGTTGTATAAAATTGGTGTCAATTCCTCTTTAAATGTCCAGTAAATTTTTCCAGTAAAAGTTGCCTGTGCCTGGAGAATTCTTTTTCAGGAGCTCAGAACTTACAGAATAGATTTCTTTAATCACTATTTCATCTTAGTTGTTCTGGATATCACAATATTCATAGGTGACATAAAAATCTACTGGTATCAACATTTTACCACTTATAATTCTGGGTTCAATCACCAAATATGATTTAGAAATCTCCTGGGAAAAGAGAGGCCCAAATTCCTGCTCTTTCTGTTGTTCCTTTTCCCTTCCTGATGCTCCAATATGCCTTGTATCACTTTCCTTCTGTTTGAAGAATTTCATTTAGCCAGTTTTTAATAGGAGGTATGCTAATGGAAAGTTCCTCTATAGTCTTCCATGATCTGGGAATGTTTTTATCTCCCCCATCATTCCTAAAAAATACTTTAACCAAGTATCCACAGTTGACAGGTCTTTTCTTTAAGCACTTAAAAAATAATTTGCCACTTCTTTCTGGTCTTTATGGTTTCAGATAAGAAATATATTGTCATTCAAATTGGTGTTCCCTGTAGGTAATGTGTGCTGTTCATCTTTAGTCAATTTCAACTTTTTTCTTTGTCTTTAGTTTTCAATGATTTAACTATGATGTGCTTTAGCATGGATTTCTTTGGGTTTATCCTGTTTGAGGTTAGCTTAGCTTCTCGGACCTGAAGGTTTGTCTTTCACAAACCTTGCACATTCTCAGCAATTATTTCTTCCAATATTCCTTCAGCCTCACTTCTCTCCTTTCTTTTGGGACTCTGGTGGTCACAAATGTTCTATATCGTACTACTGTCCCACAGGTCCCTGAGGCTCTTTTCATTTTCTGTTTCGTGCTGGGTGACTTGTATTGTTCTATTTCCAGTCCACTGACTCTATCCCGTCCTCTCCACTCAACAAGAGTAGCCCCTCCATCGTGACTTCTGTTCTACGGCTGTACCTTTCAGTTATCTAATTCCATTCTATCCTTTTTTCTTAATTTCTTTTTCACTGCTGATATTTTCTATTTCCTTTTGTTTTAGGATAATTTGTAATTGATTAGTGAAGCATTTTTCTGGTGACTATTCCAAAATCCATGCCAAACAATACTGACATAGGAATTGTATCAGCACTTGTCAGTTAAGTGTTTTTTTCTCATTGAAGTTGTGATTTTCGTAGTTCTTGGTATGACAAGTGGTCTTCTTTTAACTATTTTGGGTGTGATATCTATTATGTTAGGAGACTCTGGGTCCTATTTTAAAGTCTTTTATTTTAGCAAGCAGTTACCCTTTGGGGATTTAGCATATAATTCTTAACCTACTTCTGTGAGTTGTGGGTCAAGCAGCAGTTTTACATTCACTGTCTGTGGTATTACTTTCGTCAGCATGGTTTGTCTGCAGTTGCTGGGGCCCCTGCTTCTGCTACCTGAGGGAGTGAAAGTGTTCTTAAGGTTGGACCACCTCATGTAGGAGTAGGAGTAGTTTCCCCTCCCTTTGCTCCTTAGCTGACCCAGTGTCTCTGGGCGGGGTTAGAGAATTGCGTGCAAAGATCAAAAGAGGCTTTTTGGAGTAGGAAGCTTGCTGGGGCCAAGCCTCTTCCTGTTCTGCCTTCTTGCCCCGGTGCCTCTGAGTTACAGAACAGAGCCTCAGAATCACAAGGATAAAGCAACTTCCTCCACCAGGCCTCATTTCTTTTTTAATAAGACTGACGACCAGACAATTGAAGCCTCCATTTATTAAATAGTATCTGAAGTAATGCACAATTAATTATTAAAAGATTAACTTACTGCTTTTCCCCCTAACTTAACTAGAACAAACATCAATACATTTTAGAACAGTTTTTTAGCAAATACTAATACGAAGAATCTGCCTAACCTTCTAGTAAACAGAAAAATCAATTAACACAAAGGCTTTTGCCAAATATTTCAACAGAGATGCAGTTTAGCCACCAAGAACACCATTCAAACATTGTGTTAGTCTGAACAATAAATTAATAAGAGTTCTCAGAACTTCAATTTCTTCCTCTGTTAAATGAGATAATGTCTACACTTTACAAGAACATGTATTTCGTGCCTTTGAGGAAGAAGATAATATGATGGAATGAGGGGAAAAATATTCTGTAATATTCTACAAACTTCTATTTCATATATAGAAAATATTATAGCTAAATGCTGCAAAAAGTGTAACTAACATTTACTAATTTCGGGGGAGATTAAGATATGTTGTTATTTTATACTCTGAAATTCCCTGGGATTTTTTAACCTAAAAAAAGTGGAATCTGGGTAACAAGGTCCTATTATATAGCACAGGAAATGGTATTCAATAGCCTGTGATAAACCATAATGGAAAATAATATGAAAAATAATGTATATATATGTATATCTGAATTACTTTGCTGAGCAGCAGAAATTAACATTGTAAACTAACTGCATTTCAACAAATTTTTTTAAAAAGAGAAAAAATATGTATCTGCCTGACACAGTAGATACTTTAAAAAATGGCGGTTACTGTTTATAACAGCAAAACAATATCCATCCCACAGGGTTAAATTTTTTAATTTCTTAATACAGCCTGATTTGTTTTGTGTTAGGCTTGGGTTTGCTTGGCCCTCCGTTATTCTACATCCTTTTGCCATGTGAATGTGTAGCGCTGTCTCTCATTTCTCTTCTTCTCTAAGAAACTACATACCAGGCCAATCTCTCCATGGCCACCTACACTTACAGGAAATCAATTTAGAATGAACACCACACCCAGTCTCAAGAGAAAGGCCTCCCTGCGGAGGTACGGAGGGCCATTTGCATTGCTTTGCTTTCGTGACAGAGAGGGAACCACAGACCTCAGACGTACATGCATAAGGGGCTAGAAAAAACCTCTTTTTAAAAAACTGTCTTCACACCAATGGACTTAAGTATGTATAAACACAGAGCCATTGATAATGCTGACAAAACTGTTCTGCCAACAAAATAAATAAAATCTACAAAAACACTGACATCAGTAATGGTAACTGAGTGGGACTTACGCGTTAGTCACTGAACTTGAAGCTCTACTTGTGAACATGGAACTGTCTACCGGGAAACACAGCTCTCCGAGAGCCGAGCATGCCTTTTGCATGAAGGCAGAGAAGGAGATGGGAGAGCTCCATCTTTCCGTCCCCCAGTAACAGCACAGAGTCTGGGTGGGGACAACTCAGGGAGTTCACAACTGCCTATTCCCACTGATTATGAACAGATTTAACACCAAGATTTATCAGAAGATTTAATGTCATCGTCAGTGTCAGGGTCATCAATGTAACAAAAACAGCCTTCTACTGGAGGAGTTGTGGAGTGTTTTTTGAGGGTGGAGACAGTTTAATAGCCTGGATTCATAGGCTTCACACCTACCTTTGCCCAGATAGCAGCTGACAGGCCAAGAACAGGACTGATGGCCAGAATCACAAGGGTGAGCTTCCAACCTTCTGTAAATCCTATTATAAAACCGGTGAAGAATGTTGCCATTGCCTGAAAGAACATTCCGATTTTGTCACCAATTCCTTCATTAATTTTGGAGACATCACTGAAAGAACAGTGTTAGAAATAAACATCAGGATTATGAACACCAGAACCTTTTTCCTGAAGCTAGTTGAGTGTTTGTTTGTTTCAGTGGGGGGTAAATCAGTTTACATCTAGGATTTTGCTCAGGAACGTCCCCAGCAAGTATCATGTCACCGCCCTAATGCTCACTCCCACAGGATGTCTTGGGTCTGGCAAGTCCAACCCCTCATTCACTACCAGTCATGCGGGACCTCTTCATGCCCTGTCAGGGTTGTGGGAACGAAAAGACGCATGAGGCACGATCAAGACTCAGAAGGAATTTAGTTTCAGAATTACTTCTGAGGGATGGGCATTGCCTCCAGGGATTACCTCCTGACAGATTTTATGACCTCACTTCCATTTTAAAAGAATAAGAAGCACACGTCAGAGTTCAACACACACCCAGGTACTTACTCTGTGAGGCGGGTGTTAAGTTCTCCAACGTCATGCACGTCAAACCAGCCTATCTCCTGTTTCATGATGGCATGAAAAAACTGTTTTCTGATTCTGTGTACTTGTCTTCCAGCGGCCAGACACCAGAACGAGACCTGGATGTAAGCGGCAATAAGCACGCCAGCGCCAATTCCAGAGTAATAGTAGGCGTACCTGAAAAGCAACAAGAAAGCTGCACACACGCCACTTTCTCATCCATGCACTATTCCCAGCAGACCACCCGCCCTGCCTTTCAGTCATCTGGCAATCTTGCCCTCCTTCAAAGCAGAGCTGATGGTCAGCATCCAACTACGGCCACCCTGGTAGAATGTCATGGTGAAGTGTGCTTACTGTTTTGGCTCAAATCCCAGCTCTTAACTGCAATACAGGCTGACTTCACCTTTCCAAGTCCCAGTTTTCTAACTGGCAAAATGGAGATAAGAACTGTAACACAGTGGGACTTCCCTGCGGTCCAGCAGTTAAGACTCCATGCTTTCATTGCCAAGGGCATGGGTTCAATCCCTGATTGGGGAACTAAGATCCCGTATGCCTCGTACCATGGCCAAGAAAAAGAACTGTGACACAGTAATATATAAAAACACTTGCCTCTGTGCCTGGCATGCAATTAGCATGTAGAGAACGCCAGTTATTGTGAAAGACGTGAGTGGTGCCTAAAAGCATCACAGCATTAGGTGAGGTCTACCAGTGTCATCCCGCACACCTGGATTACCCCAGTATCAGCTGATGAACACTGGGATGGTTTCTGCACACTGGGGAATGGAAAGAAGGGACAGAACTTGCCAGAAAGTGAAACCAAGAACCAAAAGGTCACCTGACCTTTTGGGTTATTAATCTGCCAACAGACAACTGAGAATAAAAAATGTTTTTATATCATCTGCCCAACTGGCCATCATGAGTTATCCTGAAATGCTTAATGAATCAAGTAGCAGGCCCCCCAGTTTAAATTCTAATGATAAAAAGAATGAGTATTTTCTAAAACCAGACCCTTGATCAACTAGAAATGCCAAATTTGTATTTCCTTATCTGAGTCTTCATATAGAAAAAAGCAAACAACATACGTCCTTCACTAAGAAATTACTTTTTAGGTAAAAACAAACATTCAAAAATGAAATACAGGATTCCAATATTCCTGCTTTTAAAAGTTCACAACTTGCCACCCTCAAAGAAAAAACGTATATGAATCATGCAGAAACTATAAAAATGGTGATGTAATAACCAGATAGTTGCTGATATCAATGTTCACAGCCTGATGTAAACGTTATCTTCCCCAAGTTATACCTGGTAATGTACAATGTATTTATCAGGGAAGATAGAATTAGAATACTAAATTTTAGTTAATAGATGACTCAATATTTTTTATCCAAGTGTTAATGATACAGCAAGAGATAGCTAAAAAGAAGCCTCATTTAACAAGTGGAATGTGCTTTGAAAATGAGCTAAAATATTGTAAGCCACCAGTCTACGTTTACTCAGAAAAAAATACCTGTGTTTAAGTATTTATAAGATGATTACGGGCTTCCAGAGTGGTTCAAATGGTAAAGAATCCACCTGCTATGCGGGAGACCTGGGTTCGATCCCTGGGTTGGGAAGATTCCCTGGAGAAGCTAACAGCTACCCTCTCCAGTGTTCTGGCCTGGAGAATTCCATGGACAGAGGAGCCTGGCAGGTTACAGTCCATGGGGTCACAAAGAGTTGGACATGACTGAGAAACTTTCACTTTCAAGATGGTTATAAGACACTGTTTTTCATCAATATTAAAAAAGTGCCTCTCCATAAGAGTATCTGGAGGTGTTTGCTTCTCAACTTTCAAAATATGGTCAAATATGTCCATTTTCTTCAAACCTTCTAGAGTAGGATTAGGATTAGGATTACAGGATAATGTGCAATCATTTTCTTGTGAATCACCAACTCATACCTTTGGACATGTTTTATAAGCTGTTCTGAGAGCAAACTTCAAGGTAAATAAATCATTAATGAAAGCTTCCAAAGTAAGTTGAGGTTAAAAGGACTATATTTATTCTGGAATGTCTTGTTTCATTGTTCAGAATAAGATGCTATATTTAAAAAAATCCTGTTAACTGATCTCATTACATCATGACTAAAGCCAGCCAAGAAGGAAACTAATAATACAAAGCCATTGCAAATAATGTGATTCTTAACTGCATTTTAAACAAGCCCACTTTGAACCCCTCTAATTTCCCTGCAGATGATATTCTATATTTACCAATGCATACATCAGTCTGATCCAGGCTCAGCCTTCACCTTAGAGTGTCTTATGCAGCAAATGCTTTTAAGAAAAAAACCTACATTGTATCCTCCTAAAAAATGAACAATGATGTTGCTCCCCTCAAAATTTTGAATCTTTATTATAATAGTGCAAAAATTTTAACCACATTACAATTGGATTAAGACAGAAAGATTTAACAATAGTAGAAAAATGTCTACTTACGTGGTCATTTCCTTCTCCAGCTTCTTGCCATACTCTGTTCTGACTATAGTACCTAGTTCACCTCAAAACAAACACACACTGTTATGTCTCTTTATTTTCCATTAAAAATATGCATATAAATAGAACTTCCTCCACAGTCCAGTATTAATAATCTGCCTTCCAATGCAGAGGATGTGGGTTCAATCCTTGGTCAAGGAACTAAGATCCCATATGCTGTGCATGACAACTAAGCCCTCACGCTCTGGAGCAGGCATGCCACAACTGGAGAAGCCCACGTCCCCAACAGGAAAAGCCCACGCACCCCCCAAAAAAATCCCACATGCCGCAACTCAGACCCGGCACCGACAAATGAGGAAATTTCAAAAAGATAAGCATATAAAAATGAATCAAACTTGTGTCACTTAACAACTTACACAAAAATGGGTCGAACTAATTTAATTGCAATTATCTATAAGCATCAGGGCATCTGTGCAAATCCTTTACTACTGGATGTGTGCAACCACACACAAAGTTCAGCGAAGCTTATTTGCACGAAGAAAGCTGCATTGATTAAGAAGGAGTCTGTCACCTGAGATACTAGTGACCCCTGGATTAAAATGTTTTATGAAATACCACTCCAAGAGGACATGGAGAAAAATCTTTTCTGTGGGCTTTGTCCTGATAAATATCAGTGCAGACTTGACCCTAAACCCATTTAGTATTTCAAACTGAACACCACATTTCTTCAGTTTTTATTTTAAAAATGTAAGATACAAAGAAGAATGTAATAAACACCAGTATTATGCAGTATTAGCAGATGTTAACGTTTTGGGACAAGGTACATTAAAACTCTAACACCTCCCTCCAAACACACACACGCACACGCACACACACACACACACACACACACGCACTAGCCACTATTCCTATTCTGGTGTGAATTTTTTTCAGATTTTATTTTCTATATGCAATTTTACACATACATCAATACACATACATGCTTATTTTAAAAGACAGAATCACAGTTCACATTCAGTGGCCAATTTTCCATGTCAGTACGTGTGTATATGGGGCCTCCCGGTGGCTCAGTTAGTGAAGAATATCTCTGCAATGTGGGAGACCTGCGTTTGATCCCAGAGTTGGGAAGATCCCCTGGAGAAGGGAATGGCTACCCACTCCAGTATTCTGGTCTGGAGAATTCCATGGAAAAAGGAGACTGGCAGGCTATAGATCGTGGGGTCGCAAAGAGTCAGACACGACTGAGTGACTTTCACATGTGTGTGTATGTGTTATCTTTGTTTTTTCAAAGTTGCATCTATTTCAGTTGCTTCCAGGCTTACTGTTACATGCAATGCCACATTAAACATACCTGTCCACATACATGGTGAATATTTTTGTAGTATACATTGTCATAATCAAGATGGCTGGATCAATGCAGAGAGCACACTTTAAATCTTGTAATCATTTCAAAAGTTACAATGCAACATAAGAGGGCCTAGTTCAGCTGAGTGTGCTCTTGACAGGTATGGGAAAGAAGAGGAAAAGTTTTTCTGGCAAAGAGAACACCACTGCATGTGTGAAGAATGAGTAAGCTGCTTTGGCAGGAGTATGGGTGTGTTGTGTGGATGGAAGGAGGTAGATACATGATTGAAAAGATCATCTAGGTTCCCAAGGTATGGTATATAAAAACTAGTAGACATTATGTGTATATGAGTGTACATGTATATATATGTACATGTATATGTGTGTATATATTTACCTATATATACTTTTCTTCAGATTCTCCAACAGATTGAGTAGAGTTCCCTGTGCTACACAGTAGATCCTTGTTGGTTATCTATTTTATATCATACATGATAATCCCAACCTCCTAATTAATCCCTCCCCAACAAGAAAAGTCAAATATTTAAGTGTAGCTTTTATTTTAATAAAATACTTGCTTAGATTCTTGACCACTTTCTCCTCTGGCTTCCAGCACCTCATCCTCCTCGTCCTCCCATAACTCTGATCCCTCTCTCTTAGTCTTATCCACCAGTTCCTCATGCCCTCTTCTCCCTCCATGCTGCTGCCTCTGAGAATTTTACACTCACTCCCAGGGTGGCCTCTACCACTTGCGCAGCTTCAGTGACTCCTGCATCTGTCTGGGCGCCACTCAAATCCTCTCCTTCCTCATAGCTAATGTCTGGTTCAGGTCCCCATTACCTCTTACATCTGCTCTAACAAGAGCCTCCTAACTGGCTTTTCTAATCCCATCAAGTCTTTATCTTGCCACCACATCTTCTATTTGGGAACAAAAATATAATTATATTGCCTCTGTTAATAACCTTAAATGACAGTCCACTGGATAAAGGACAAAGTCCAAGAGCCATACATGCCCTATTAATTCCTTTACAATCTTACCACAATAAGCCACACAATGACTTTCCAGATTTTTTTTTATCCCCACCCTTTCTCCTCATCCCAGTAGCTAGGGCACTGTGCAGCCACCATCTGGGGTTGGGGGTAAGGGGCGAGGATACCACAGCATAAAAGGAAACAGAGCCCAGGTCTGCTTGATCATCACATTCCTGAAGCCTTTGCCCTTGGGATTAGAGAGGAAACAGGGCATGACAAAAGATGCTGCTTCAATTTCATGAGACCAAGCTCTGTCCTTTCAGACGAAAAGCTACTGTCCACATACTGAGATGAAATGGAGGGGAGAAGTGCTGACAGCTTTCCTCCTCTAAGCCCTCCTTCATTCTCCTCTCTCTACCTGGACTGCCTTTTCCTAGTCTTTCTCCTGGAAAAGACTGGTCCTTCACGCATGAGCTCAGTATGACCTCTTCCTAAGTGGCTTATCTCCAGCAGGGTGACTCACAGGGTTCCAGAGTAACTGACACACGATTCAGCTGACTAAGTCAACCCTAGAACAGACACGCCACGGTTCATACCCAACTCCTCCTGCCGTTTCCACGGGTGTGAGCGCCTGAGAACACGACTGTGTCATTTACCTTTGTACCCTTGGTGCACAGCCTGCTGCTCTGTCTGCTGTACCTGCACCTGTTCCAAAGACGTTCAAGGATTTCACAGAGCCAGCAACACGCAGACCATTTATAAGAATATGCCAACAATCCTTCTATTTCGTACATGTGTCTTGCATATTGTGGGGTTAAACAGAGATACAGCAGACCACCACCTTACTACCTGGGGTAAGGAAGGCCTTTTCTAAAACCAAGCAAGACTGCAAAGAAACCTACCACTGCACAGGCTTCTGCCTGCAATGCAGGAGACTCAGGTTCAATTCCTGGCTCAGGAAGTTCCCCTGGAGAAGGAAATGGCAACCCACTCCAAAATCTTGTCTGGGAAATCCCATGGACAAAGGAGCCTGGCGGGCTACAGTCCATGGGGTTAGGGTTACAAGAGTCAGACACGACTTAATGACTAAACCACCAAACAGTGTCCAGCACCACAACTAAAGACTTCATACCATTTTGGAATCACATTTAATTACATTTTTATCTGACCCAAATATCTCAATAAGTTTAGTAGTTTTAACTACTGAACGCTTAATAACAGTGTAAAGACAAGTATGTGACATGGATACATCTGTGATTTCCTAACTGGTAAAATTAGATTATGTTATAAAGGGGTTTTCAAACCACTTTGCACAGCAGGCTCTGTTCTGGATACTCTGGACACAACCCAGAACAAGAGCGCCTCTTTTTCTAATCTCACTGGATTCTGTGCGAGTAGGAAACCCTTTCACTATCAGACCCCAAACTGCATGTGACAGGGTACCACTGCTGAAATAGTAAGACAGTTAACTTAAGACAGGAACTTTTTTCTGTTACACCTTTCTTCCCATTTGAGAAGCTGTAATAGCCTGGCAGGCTGCAGTCCATGGGGTTCGCAAAGAGTCAGACATGACTGTGCGACTGAACTGAACTGGATAAACAAGTAACTCAATAAATCAACAAGATAAGTGTACTAACTCATAAAAGGGAAATAAAGCAGTGATGCTACAGTAACTTTGGAGTGGACTGGGGACGAAGGTCTTTCTGTGGGAGAAATGAATGATAAGAAGCTGGGGCAGGTTCTACACGGCCCCTAGCCAGGGAGGAAATGAGAGTGTTCATGGAACAGTGAGAAGGTCACTGTGGGTGGGCTGTACTCAGAAAGCAACAACCAATGAGACTGACGAGGCAGGAGGGGGACATCAGGTGGGCCAGGTGGGCCAATGGAAGACGGATTTATTCCAGGCTATGGAAAACCATCGAGGATAGATGTGACCTGTCATATGTCTGTAAGAGCTCATTCTTAGGGACTTCCCTCGTGGTGCAGTGGCTAGGACTCAGCAATCCAATGCAGGAAGCCTGGGTTCAATCCCTGGCCAAGGAACTAGTTCTCACATGCAGCAACTAAGAGTCAGCATGTTGCAACTAAAATCCAGAACAGCCAAACACATTTTTTATTTTAAAGCTCCTCCTGAGAGTGTGTGGAGAACCGGATACTAGAGGGCGGGGGTGAGTGGAAGCACAGAGAGGAATTGGGAAGAAAAAGGATGACTCAGCACGGGCTGCAGCCGGGACAAATGTGGTGGCAACACATGCAGTGACTTCAGCACTGCTGCCGGGTGGTCGGAGAGACAGTTAGCAGAGGTCCTCCCCTCCACCACTTTCAACCAAGGAAGCCTCTCTTGGAGCTGATTTCCCCGGGCAGCATCTACGACAGATATCATTCACACAGGAGGATTCTCTGATCAAAGACATGAGGGAACCACTGCCTTCAGTGGCCTGTCAGGTCCGTTCTAGCCCCGTTCTAGCCCAAGAATGCTGTGACTCAATTATTCCCATCATCTGTGCAGGAAGCTCCATCAGACACAAGCAAGAGCGACTTGGACCTTCTGCTTAGATGATCACTCCCCTCTGGCACTTGCCTGACACTCAGGGTGGCTGGGCTCATTGCAGGTGACCGAGGTGCCTCTGGGAGCCACCGTCACTCCTGGCCTGAAGAGCGGTACCTCGGGGCTGCCCTGCCTGATACACTAATATGTAAGTCCACAGGATGGCATCTTAGGGAGAGAAAAGACCAAATGAAAAGTTGGGTTTGAAGTGTTTGCTTCAATTTTAGGCAGAATTTGAAACTACCAATAGAGTAGGGAAAATACCAGAATAAAAGGCAGGATTCCTGGCCCAGGAATTCAGCAATGCCCACTAGCAAGCAATTCCCTTCTGGCCTCCACTGGTTTCTACATCTACAAAATTATGGGTTTGGGCCAGATGATTCTCTGGGCTCTTTTTCACCTATAAAATCTGTGATTTGGTCTCTCGTTTATTCATCTCACTTCTTAAACACCTAGAACGAGTCAGGTATTATCTATTTTCATTTTTGCTACTTTTTATAGAGTTTACACTGTAACTAACCTACTTTTTAAAAAAGCATCTCCCCCATAGTAACAACAACAACAAAAAAATCTGACTATTTTACACTACAACTACTATTCTAGAAAAATTAAACATATTTTAAGTTTTTACTCAAACTTAAAAATTAAACTGCCACACTAAACAATATACTGCAAAATACTTTGCCATTATTTGGTATTTGATTTTTCCAGAAATTTATCTCTAAGAATTTTTCCAATGAAATAGTTGAGAGCAGAAGAAATCCTTGAGCAAATGAAAAAAACAACCATCATGGAAATTTTTAAGAAGTACTTAGAACTGAAATATCAGCTATCATTCTAGTCGGAAGCACACTCATCACGCTGGCCTTGACGACACTGACGGCAGTGTTTTCTATCTTTTCAACACCAAGGGCACACACCCAAGACCTGCATATTCTTTGTATGTTCATAGTTTAAGCAGCAGAATATAAACATTATTTTGATTATTGGCATTTCACAAATAGTTTTCATATTCCTCACGAGTTTTGGTGAAGTAAGAGTAGAAATGGTAAAAGATAAATAGAAAAGTAAGTTATTTCTACTTTTTTTTCCTGTTTCCCTGAATTATTAACTTCTCTTAGCAGTTGAATGTCTCCTTTTCTCCCTTCCTCAGCCCACAGTCTGGTAGGAGACTAAACAGAACCAACCAAGACATATATAGTTATGGAGAAAAAGAAAAATCATCCATGTACCATCAATTGAACCCCTAGAGACAAATAATCAAGAGTTTATTTTCAGGGTACCTCTGGGTGACACTCACACCATGAGACATGGCAGATCTCCCCCAGTACTTTCATTTCTGGATTAACATGTAATCCTCAGTGTCTTCCTTTCTGGGTCTCCCTCTGTCTACTTGATTCCTTGGACTTGGGGCTGGTCTGCATGGGTTCAAATAGTGAGTAACTCTATAACCTTAGTCAATTAAATATACTCAATCCTCTGAGCCCTGGTTTCCTCATCTGTAATGTATAGATAATAACAGTATCAACCTCATGCCCATGAAGAAATAAAGGCGTTAATACACACAAAGCACTAAGAAGAGTGCCCAGAAGATATTAAATGCCCAATGAATCTTGGCCCAGGAGATTTATCATCCCTTCAACTCAAATGATGCCAAATCTCTAGGCCTACTCTTTGTGCCAAGATTCAGTCTCTTACCTTCAACTGCCTGGATATCGTTTACACTTGTCCCCAACCTGTCACCTTTAACACAACATGTCTAAAAATGACAATCACCTTTACTCAGGCTCATTTTCCGGCAGTGCATAGTCTTATGAGGAAGATGAGAACTCACAGAAGACTACAGAACTTCAGCACTGGTGAAGCTCTGTCCACACAAGTGGACCAGAGTTCGCAAGGCCCAAGTCAACAGAGATTTTAAAGCAAAGGCAAAATCTAACAAGATGGAGATACAAGGGAGGATATCAGGATATCAGGTCCACAACAAAAAGATGGTTAGAGAAAGGTGTTACAAGAAGGAAAGATGATAATGGGTCTATTACGGCAGCAGAGAAGGACATGCTCACTCAAAAGTTTTTACGACTGTCTAGTTAAAGCCTATGTTTACTGTAAAACTCCCAGACTTTCAAGAGCCTTAGCAAATCCAAGCTTCCTTAAGCAAGGAATACTTCCTGCCCAACAAGGAGGCTCTGGTACCTAGTCTGCCCCCATGAAGAGGTCACGAGGTTCTACCTGGAGAAGGACAAGAAGAAAGGTCTGAGGGTGTCTGGGGTTCCAAAAGGCTGATTCTCCCACCAGAAGCATCAGAAAGCTTTCTTGCCCTCATCTCCAGGACCAACATCAAAACCTTTGAAATCCTTCCCGTCCAGGCAAACTTCAGGACATTTGGAAGTCTGAATCTGCAAACAGGTTTATAACAGAATACTGACTGTCCTTGGGTAAAAATTACTGTAGAGATAAATCATAAAGACACAGAAGAATATATGACAGGGGAGAGGCAATCAGGAGTAGTGGTGAGAGAAGGGTATTAGCTTTGTTTTTTATTTAACATTTGTTTTTAAATGTTTTCACTTGTTACACAGAACATGTCTACTTTGTGCATGAGAGAGATACCAACTGACCAAACTTGGTTATCACCTCCTCCTGGAAGCCTCCCATGATTCCTAAATGGAGCCAAACACCCATCCTTCCCTTCCCAAGTATTTTGTGTATCTCTGTATCATAGCACTACTCACATCCAGTGCATTGGTTGGCTCCCGCTACATTCCACCCATTATACCAAGTTTCCTGGGGGCTGGAAATGCTTCTTTAGGACACATACTATTGCTGGTACATAGAGCACTCGGTCAACTTTTTAAAAAACGCACGAGAGCTGTGAGCTAAGTTTTATTTTAGGCAAAATGAGGGTTATAGTCTGGGAGATAGCACCTCATATAGCTCTGAGAAACTGCTCCAAACAAGTGGCGAGGGAAGGACAGTATATATTCAATTTTGGTGAAGGGGGAGTTCTCGCAAACAAGCACTTATCTTTGCAAAGGTTTTCTGCTAGTCAAGAGAAACTAATGTCCCCATGAAGGAAATAAGTGCTTTTCTAGATATGAGGAGATGCAAGAACTGGCCTCCTAAGATCAAATCCTGAAAACATCTATCTGAAGACCTGTTCTGCCAGTTCTCCAGAGCACAGAGTGCCTCATTTCTGATCTGCATCCTAAACTCCCCTAAAGGGAGTAGCCATAAATAGTATAACAACGTCTGTGGCTTCCATGAAAGCAGCCATAGATAATATGCAAACAAGTGGGCATGTCTGTGTTCCACTAAAACTTTATGTATAGATACTGAAATTTCAATTTCAAATTATTTTATGTGTCACAAAATATTTTTCTTTCATTTTTTCCCAGTGATTTAAAAATGCAAAAATCATTCTAAGCTCACAGATGGCGTAAAAAGAGGCAATAGGCCAGATACGGCCCACGGGCCATAGTTTGAGGCCCTTGCCTTCCCTGAAAGGCATGGCTAGCAGTCCATAGTTACTAAGGAAACGCACCTGAGAAGGACGGCTTCACATTCATAACAGGTACTGAGTGACTTGCAGTCTGCCTTTCAACAACTATAAAAACTGAGTTAGTATCACAGAGTTCTGAAAAGATGAAAGGAGATAAGGAGCCATATCATTGCAAGTTATGTAGGTTCATTTGTGAGGAGCATGGAAGCATGAGCTTCTTGTTGATAATTATTACAAATATTAACAATTATTGAGCACTTTTTTTATGACTAATCCCTCTTCTGTGAGCCTTAAGTGAGGAATCCATTTAATTCTCATAATCATTCTATGAAGTAGGTCCTACTGCTATCTAACTGTTCCAAAGATGAGGAGATTAAGGTATGAAAATAATCCCCCAATCGTCTTAACTAAAAACTGACAAAGGTGGAGTTTCAGAGCCAGGCGTCCTACGCTCCAGAGCCAGCACTGTAACTAGTGAATACAGCATCTCTTCAGAAGGTAGCAGAGACAGAGACCAAACGTCCAAATAGTTCTCTAGGTTTCCCCAAGACTGGAAGAGGGAGCTGAACGGGAAGGACTGGCAAGGAATGCAACATGAACTACCTCCCCAGGTGGAAACTCCGCGATCCGAACATCTATGACGATGCGTGCCGAGGAGGAGCAAGTCTCCACAGCCGGACCATTGTGAGGACTTACTACGCTACTAGGTAACTAGGTCAGGTTACTGTCCGTCTCACACGTAAATACAGACCAGGCAAAGCCAAGACACAGCAATGGTTAGGACTCCTACGTAAAGAGCTCGATTATTTTCTTATGAAAGTAAGGGCCAAGTAATTTTTCAGTGATCAAGATAAAATGTATATAAATGTTAATGCAGTTTTAAAAAAAAGACCAGTTGAACACACATCCCAATGTTCATAGCAGCATTATTTGCAGTTGCCCAAGATATGGAAGCAACCTAAGTGTCCACTGACAGATAAATGGTTAAAGAAGATGTGGTGTATATATACATATACAATCGATCACTACTGAGCCACAAAAAAGAACAAAATTTTGGCACTGGCAGCAACATGTGTGAACTTCTACAGCATCATGCTAAGTGAAATAAGTCAAAAACAAAGACAAATACTGTATGATATTATCAATCATATGTGGAACCTAAAAAAAACCCAACAAACTAGTGAACATAATGAGAGACACAGACTCACAGATACAAAGAACAAACCAGGGTCAGCAGTGGAGAGGGGGGAGCGCAGCGGAGGGGCAGCACAGGGCCTGGAGGGGAAGGTACAAAACTGCTGGGTATAAGACGGGCTACAAGGGATGTACTGTACAACACAAGGACTACAGTCAGCACTTTATAATAACTGGAAATGGAAAACAACCTCTAAACATTATACACAATAAACTTATACAAAACATTTTTAAAAATAAAGTTTGAAACAGACCGATCCACACGGCTCAAGGTGCGTTTCCTTTGGCCCATGAGAGCTCAGCTCTGCTAGCTGCAGGGAGCCATGTGATAGTCCACTCTTCCCAGACTGGGCCAACCTTCAACAGCTGTGTTAACAGCCCGGTATTTCCTGACTAACACAGCTGGGTTCAGCACTGGCCCTCCATGGAGTACATGCAGGTATATAGCGGGGTAAGTAGAAACCTCCCACAGTTAGATCAATGTGTGTGTCTGGACTGAATTAAAAAATGAGTAAGATCAAAATGGGTCACAGATATACATATAAAGTCGGCTGAGCTACCACAGAGCACTGAAAGATTCTTGCATTGTAAGGTGGTAACACAACTCCAAAGAATATTGCTAAATTACAGCATACATGGGAACCAATGAACACATTGGTTAAAAACAAAGCTAAACATTTCCTTTTGCTGACTGGTGTGAAAGAAAGGTGCCAGTCCAAATGCGGTGCAACATCTTCTGGCCGGTCCCTTTGAAGGGGCTTAACAAATACATGAGAATTTTACAGAACTCAGACACACAGTAAGATTCTCTAGCCAAACTCATTACCGGCATTCACATAATTTGAAGCAGTCCTGCCGCAGGGTAAAGAACGTGCTCTTCAGCATCACACACACACAAAAAGTTCCTAGGATCCACAGACAGGTATCAGAGGATCCATAAAGACCCCCAAATGGCATGCACATCTGTGTGCATATTTCTGGGGGAAAGGATTCACAGCAATCATCAGAGACTTATAGGTCCTGAAAAATCTATGTCACTAAATTCTGGAGTGCACAAAAGGCCTCTTCAAGGTTTCCATGACTTGAGTGCACATCAGGCTGTAAGTCTCTGTGCGGTTTAGTCGAAATCAATGTACACTTGACCAAAGGTGACTTGGGAGCTCAGTTATGAGCCAGTTTCTCCTCAATCAAGTTCAAGGATGTGAAAGTGTGTGACACCCTAGTCCACTCACTTTCTCACTCTGCTAAGAAACTTATTTTAGTTTTTTTTTTGGTGATGCCATGCAGTTTAGGAGATTTTTCTTAGTTCCTGACCAAGGATTAAATCTGGGCCCTCAGCAGAGGGTGGAGTCCTAACCACTAGATGGCCAGGGAATTCCCAAAACTTATTTTAGGTTTCCTTTCTTGATCAGCCAAATGTCTTGCTTCCTATTTGACTGAGAAGACAAGTTCTACAAGTCCTCGTGTCCAAGTATACCAACCTTTGAGCACTAACATTCAAATACTCTGTCTTCTCACCCGTTACTGTTGGTGAACTATTCATGCCTGTACTTCAAGCAAGTATTTCCTCTTAAGCATAAGTTTCCTTCCTTTCTCAAGGACAGCACTCAAATGAATCTCTCCATCTCTCCCAAAACATCACTTTCTCTTCTATCTTGGATAATTTCTATCAGCATACAAACAAGCTGTTATTCTCCCATCCTAAACACACACACAGCTTCTCTTGTCCCCATTTCTCCATTTCCATGTTTCAAAAAAGCCCAACCTGTGACGATGCCCAAAATTAAATTTTTGGTATTTACTGCCAAAACTGATCTCCCTCTATCTTCCTCATCTCAATTGTTAGTAACTGCATCCAACTTATGCAGTTTCTCAGACTAAAAACTTTAGAATCATCTTGGATTCCTGTCTCTTATATCCATAATCAATATGTCACGGAACTGTGTAACTGATTTCTACTTAAAATTCAAATACCAGATTAGGTTCCAACACCTTTTCCTGAAACTGCCTGGGATATTTCTGACTTCATAGAGCTCTCTCTTTTCCCATCTATCTCTACCAGCACTTTCACTGTATGTTCTAATGACTGTGAATATCATCTTCTCAAATTCATTACAGATATGACCCCTTCATCTCACGCAGCACTAAACACACTAATGCATACTTAGTGAAGACTCCACAAACTTCACTTTGAGTCAATGATTTTTCATCAAGCTTTCAAAAAAATCAGTACCACAAACAACACTTACTTCCATTAGTTGTGTTTAGAAAAGTTATGTTTCCGAAACTTCCAGCAGCTGCAAAGCTATCCGTCATGTCTCCAAACACTAGCATCATGAGGGGGAGTCCAGCTCCGTGGATGATGGCAGCCAAAGTCCCCAGCACCATATACAACCTATCAAGCCAATTTGAATAGCGAAACTAAAAAAGGAGAAAATACAGACAATAGGAACAATTAGCACGATGTCATGGATGGTTAACTCTACTTTCCAAATGTATCCAAAATCTAAATAGTTAGCTGTAGACTACTATTGCAACCACCTTGGCCTAATAACTTAAGAGAAACAGGCAATTGCTTCTTCTTCCTTTTTGAGTTTTGACCTTCTTCTTTATATTGGACTCAATCTATTCACTTTATAAAAATTAAACTATAGTTGACTTACAATATATTAGCTTCAGGTGTACAACAGTTACTCAATAATTTAATGGATTATACTCTAAAGTTATTATAAAATAATGGCTATATTCCTTATGCTGTACAATACATCCTTGTAGCTTATTTATTTTATAGTTGGTTTATACCTCTTAATCTCTACCCCTATCTTGCCCCTCCTACCTTTCCTCTCCCCACAGATAATACTCTTGATCTCTGTATCTGTGAGTCTGTTTCTGTTTTGTTATATTCATTTATTTTATTTTTCAGATTACATATATGATAACATACAGCGCTGGTCTTTCTCTGACTTACTTCACTAAGCACAGTACACTCTAGGTCCACTCACGTTGCTGCAAAAGGCATAACTTCATTCTTTCTATGGCTCAATACTATTCCGTTGTATGCATATGTGTGTGTATACCACATCTTTTTCACCCATCTGTCAATGGACAATTAAGTTGCTTCCACATCTTGGCAATTGTAAATACTGTTATTAAGAACTCTGGGGTGCAGAGAGCTTTTTAAATTAATGTTTTCATTTTCTTTGGATCTATACCCAAGAGTAGAAGTGTGGTTCTATTTTTATTTTTTCGAGGAACCTCTATACTGTTTTCCACGGCTGTACCAATTTACAGCCATACCACCTTGAACGTGCCTAATTTCATCTTCCTTCTTCTCTTACATACGAGGGATTCATGAGATGCACAGGACATTCTGGAACATTACAGAGATCTATAACACATGTTCAAGCTGGTTTTAGAAAAGGCAGAAGAACCAGAGATCAAATTGCCAACATCCACTGGATCATGGAAAAAGCAAGAGAGTTCCAGAAAAACATCTATTTTGACTTTGACTCTGTGGATCACAACAAACTGTGGAAAATTCTGAAAGAGATGGGAATACTAGACCATCTGACCTGCCTCTTGAGAAACCTGTATGCAGGTCAGGAACTAACAGTTAGAACTGGACATGGAACAACAAACTGGTTCCAAATAGGAAAAGGAGTACGTCAAGGCTGTATATTGTCACCCTGCTTATTTAACTTCTATGCAGAGTACATCATGAGAAATGCTGGGCTGGAAGAAGTACAAGCTGGAATCAAGACTGCCAAGAGAAATATCAATAACCTCAGATATGTAGATGACACCACCCTTATGGCAGAAAGTGAAGAGGAACTAAAAAGCCTCTTGATGAAAGTCAAAGAGGAGAGTGAAAAAGTTGCCTTAAAACTCAACATTCAGAAAACTAAGATCATGGCATCTGGTCCCATCTCTTCATGGCAAATAGATGGGGAAACAGTGGCTGACTTTATTTTTTGGGGCTCCAAAATCACTGCAGATGGTGATTGCAGCCATGAAATTAAAAGATGCTTACTCCTTGGAAGGCAAGTTATGACCAACCTAGAAAGCATATTCAAAAGCAGAGACATTACTTTGCCAACAAAGGCTATGGTTTTTCCAGTGGCCATGTTTGGATGTGAAAGTTGGACTATGAAGAAAGCTGAGCACCGAAGAATTGATGCTTTTGAACTGTGGTGTTGGAGAAGACTCTTGAGAGTCCCTTGGACTGCAAGGAGATCCAACCAGTCCATTCTAAAGGAGATCAGTCCTGGGTGTTCTTTGGAAGGACTGATGCTAAAGCTGTAACTCCAGTACTTTGGCCACCTCACGCAAAGAGTTGACTCATTGGAAAAGACTCTGATGCTGGGAGGGATTGGGGGCAGGAGGAGAAGGGGACGACAGAGGATGAGATGGCTGGATGGCATCACCGACTCGATGGATGTGAGTCTGAGTGAACTCCGGGAGTTGGTGATGGACAGGGATGCCTGGCATGCTGCGATTCATGGGGTCGCAAAGAGTTGGACATGACTGAGTGACTGAACTGATAACAGCTCAATGTAAGAAATATAGTATTTGTGACTCTGATTCCCACGAGTGGAAGCCACTTTTCAGCTCAAGATTTTTCTTGGTTAAAACACCATGATTGCCAAAGGTCCCTCTGAGGACACCATTGAGGAAATATGTTTTGCTGCTTTCAGAAAGTGGCTTGGGTCAAACATCTGCTGCCTAACAGCACTGGCATAAATGTTAAGCGGTATTAATGTAATTAGGCCTCCATGCCTGCGTGCATTCTCAGTCATGTTTGACTCTTTGCAACCTCAGCCCACCAGGCTCCTCTGTCCATGGAATTCTTTAAGCAAGAATACTGGAGTGCGTGGCCATTTCCTCCTACAGGGAATCTTCCCAACAGAGGAATCGAACCTGCATCTCCTGCAGCAGCAGGCGGATCCTTTACCACTGAACCACCTGGGAAACCAATTAGGCCTCCATAGTGAGAAGGAAAGGGAAAGCAACAAGTTAGATACATGCCTCCCAAAGAGCAGAGCAGATCTGCATAAACTCTTTAATTGCAGGCAAATCACAAGAAAGAAAGAGTAAGCTCCTGAGACGCAAACCTGATGAGAAGAGGACACAGTAAGGGGAGTGGGCTTGGGGCTGTGACAGGCCCACTTGGGAAGCGATTAATACTTCTCCCATTCGGGAGGATCTTCCTAACCCAGGGGTCAAACCCACATCTCCTGCACTGGCAGGTGGATTTACCTTCTATTAAAAGCTATAAAGTGGAAAAGTATCGAATTCCTCAATAGATGAAGCAAAGATAATTGATATACAAGGATTTCCCTCATCACCACTCCCAAAGTACTGTCCACCTCAAAAACTAATCACTGACTGGAATAAAAGAAAGTGGGCCATGAATATAAACATTTACTAAATGCTATTCAATGACTGAAGAAATCCAGTAATAAATACCAAAAATACAATTCAAATGGAAAAAAAAAAAAAAAGGATATTCCATATATATTCTGCATGCCTTGACAGCATGGTATACAGAGCAGAGAAGACACAAACTTGAGCGAATGGGTCATTCTGTCCTTTGCGGAAAAGCTTCATAAAGAAGGTAATGGTTCCTCCCAGATCCGAAAGTTTACCACAGGTTGAAAAGCAAGGAGGGGGACTTCCCTGGCGGTCCAGTAGTCTAGCAAGAAATAATGGGTGTGACTAAGAATAATTTGGAGACCGAGTAATGTAGATAGCACATGGACCATTCTTTTATGACCTTAAGACAAAAGCAAGAGAGATGATGGTTACTAGAGATGGTTGTAATGCCAAGGGATAACTATTTAAAGAAATCTTCTACATGTTTGTAGGTAAATGAGTCAAAGAGAGCATTGGTGAAAATACAGGAGGGAAACTGAGGTGCAACAATGTCCTAGAAAATAAGAGAAATCACTATTTTGAGAACCTGGAGTGAGGGATCATCAGCAGGCAAGACACAGTAATTATTAGGAGACACAAGATATTCCCTGATGCCCCAAGACCCCTCATATCTGCAAGAGGATAGAGCTCCTTCCACAATGGAGGAATCCAATCTGCCATCACTTTTATCAAGCGATCAAACTCGGTACCACAGAAAAGTAAAATACACTGACATGTGATGTTTCCAGGTGTGATGACACATGACACAGCATTCCCTATGCAATTTTCTTACCAAAAATATTTAGCAGGAATGTATTAAAATCTTTAGACTTAACTCTCAGTATATAGGGCTTCTCTGGTGGCTCAGATGGTAAAGAATCTGGCTACGCTTCAGGAGACGGGTTCGATCCCTGAGTCGGGAAGATCCTTTGGGGAAGGAAATGGCAACCCACTCCAGTATTCTTGCCTGCGAAATCCCATGGATAGAAGAGCCTGGTGGGCTACAGTCTATCAGTTACAACAGAGTTGGAGATAACTGAAAGACTTTTACTTTTTTTAGCATATAAGAAACGCAAGATGTGGAATAATAAGTTAAATGATACCAGAACAAAGTAATAGAAATTGTCCAGAGGGTGAAGCATTCTATAGGAAAATTGGTACCATATTTTCAACAGGTCAATGTTATTTAAAAAGAGAAGAAAACAGAACAAATCAACTGTTAGACACACTTACGGGAGCTAATTGTGAAAGTTCAAATACAAACTACTAGATAATACTGAGGAATTAACATTCACTTTGTTAAATATAATCACTGTATTATGTTTTAGAGGAAAATGTTTGGTAGGAAAATTAAGAGACAGAAACGGAAGTACTTAGAAAATATCATGAAATCTATAATTCCAGGTGAAATGTATGTAAAAAAATGTTAAAAACTACTAATTATAGACAATGGTTATATGAGTATATAGGTTATATTTTTTATTCCACCCTTCTATGTGGTTGAAAAATCAAAATAAAACTTTTTAAAAGGAGAAAAGGTTCTCCAATAGGGAAAGGTATGTCTCTTCATCTCAGGCTAGAAGGAATGAGCTAAAAGTGAGCACAGATACAAACAAGTGTCTGAGAATGAGGACAAATTTGAAAAAGTACAAAACCTCATAGTTATTTGTGACGTGAGGCAAGACTGATTTCTGGAGGGATGTGGTAAGAAGATTTTGAGAGGGTAACAGGCAGGAAGGCCAGGGGTCTCCAAATGGAAGAATCAGGCTGCAAGTGTCGGACATTTTTTCTCTCTCTCTCAAGCAGCAGGAGGAAACAAACAAGTGTTAGATTTTTCCCCTTTCTCTATACAAATTTAAAAAGAGGTTTCTCTTAAAATTTGGTGTTGCCCTGATGACACCTGGTTCCACCTAAGCTTAACTTTTCTCAAACCTTGAGCTAACCAATGCGGTTTTTCTTAAGGAACTGTTTGTCTTAAGCTATGTTAATGGCCTATGCATTTACCCTAGACTCCATCTTCCAGTCTGTTCTGCCTAAGCCTCAGAAGGACTTGACAGACTCATGCAAATGTTCTCTTAAGCTGTGTTAATGAGACTGTATTTGCTTGGAAACCTGTCTTTCTTCAAGATTCATGTCAATCTTTTTATGGCCCTGGACAACTCACCTTGTGCCAGTGTTATCTCAAAATGCACATTGTAGGTGAGGGGCCTGGTGCCAGTCTCTGAGTTTTGAGACATTTCCTTTCTCTAATTAGCAGACTGCTAGTAGCAATATAACATCTGGCTAAAGACTAGCAGGGGGGCACTCTTTCTGCCCCCTTCTGATGCCTATGTCAGAAGCTTTCTATCTCATTTATTCCTTAATAAAACTTTATTACACAAAAGCTCTGAGTGATTAAGCCTCGTCATTGGCCCCGGATTGAATTCCGGCATCTTTCACGGCTCAGCAACAACCTTTCAATTTGAGGGCAGTAGTAACACCGCTGAATAGGACAAAAGCCTCAGGGCAACATCCCACCTCTGTCATCTACTCAAAAGGAGACTTTGGAGGGAAAAAAATCTCTTAATAACCTTCACCTTCAGTTTCTACACTTAAAAATGAGGAAAATATTCATATACAGAAAGTTTCACAAAGCTGTTATGAGGCTAAAAACGGTACTTCATAATAGAAACCTTTATTAGCCATACGATATAATACTAATATGCAATATAAGCAGGTACTGTCATCAGTTTTAGAAACATAAAATAAGATTCTTCAGGAGCTTACGGTAAGGGATCAAGTAGACAAAAAACATGTAATACATAGGGTGAAATGTAAGAAAGTGAAAGTGAAGCTCAGTCGTGTCCGACTCTTAGCAACCCTGTGGACTGTAGCCTACCAGGCTCCTCCGTCCATGGGATTCTCCAGGCAAGAATACTGGAGTGGGTTGCCATTTCCTTCTCCAGGGAAATGTAATACAGAAGTTTATTTACAATTACAGCCCTTTAAATACAAGGAAATGAAAACTGTTTGGTCAGATACTTACAGGGAAGAGAGAGGGGATGAACCAGAACCATACAGGAGACAGGGTGATCAGGACTGAAAGTCAAGGGGTAGACTTCCCAGGGCAAAGCAGAAGGTGCTGGCAGGGGAGAGGCTTAGGTAATATCCAGCAGGCAAGATGGCGCACATGATCTTACCATGGTACCTGGCTGGAGGCCAAAGTCAATGATTTCATTCATTTATGCATGCATTCATTCAACATTTGAAACATATTTATTAAGCACCTAGTAAGGAGTACGTCAAGACTGTATATTGTCACCCTGCTTATTTAACTTATATGCAGAGTACATCATGAGAAACACTGGGCTGGAAGAAGCACAAGGTGGAATCAAGACTGCTGGGAGAAATATCAATAACCTCAGATATGCAGATGACACCACCCTTATGGCAGAAAGTAATGAGGAACTCAAAAGCCTCTTGATGAAAGTGAAAGAGGAGAGTTCCAAAAGGTTGGCTTAAAGTTCAACATTCAGAAAACGAAGATCATGGCATCTGATCCCATCACTTCATGGCAAATAGATGAGGAAACAATGGAAACAGTGGCTGACTATTTTTGGGGGCTCCAAAATCACTGCAGATGGTGACTTCAGCCATGAAATTAAAAGACGCTTACTCCTTGGAAGGAAAGTTATGACCAACCTAGATAGCATATTCAAAAGCAGAGACATTACTTTGCCAACAAAGGTCCATCTAGTCAAGGCTATGGTTTTTCCAGTGGTCACGTATGGATGTAAGAATTGGACTGTGAAGAAAGCTGAGTGCCGAAGAATTGATGCTTTTGAACTGTGGTGTTGGAGAAGACTCTTGAGAGTCCCTTGGACTGCAAGGAGAACCAACAAGTCCATTCTGAAGGAGATCAGTCCTGGGTGTTCTTTGGAAGGACTGATGCTAAAGCTGAAACTCCAATATTTTGGCCACCTCATACGAAGAGCTGACTCACTGGAAAAGACTCTGATGCTGGGAGGGATTGGGGGCAGGAGGAGAAGGGGACGACAGAGGATGAGATGGCTGGATGGCATCACCAACTTGATGGACATCAGTTTGAGTGAACTCTGGGAGTTGGTGATGGACAGGGAGGCCTGGCGTGCTATGTGATTCATGGGGTCGCAAAGAGTCAGACACGACTGAGCGACTGAACTGAACTAAAGGATCAAGCATGGTTCTAGTTAGTAGCTACAATGACTAAGAAAGGCTATCACTCCTCATAAAGCTTATATTTTACTAACATGCAAATAAAGAGAAAATAGACATTTAACAATCATTCACAATATTCAACATTCATTCAGTATGCAAGTCCCTATTAAAGTTCCAGGCACTGTTCTAGGATCCTGGAGCACAGCAATGAAGAAAACACACCAAACCCCTCTGCCCTAAGGCAGAATCCCAGGCAGAAAGAACAAACGCAAAGATCCTGGGGTGAATACAAGCCCTGTGTGTTTCAAGGACCAGACATGACGACCACTGTGGCCAGAAGAAGGTGAAGGAGACCTGTCTGAAATGAAATTAGAGATGAGACAGAGGTCAGGCTATAGATGGCCTTTGATGGCCAGAGGAGGGAGTTTGTTGTTATGCTAAACCTCCCATCTGAGTGTAAAAGAAAGGCCTTCCTTAGAGGGTTTTCAGGCAGGAACTGAGGTGACTTGATGTGACTACTATAGGTAAGATAATTTGTAGAGGAGCTAACGTGGAGGAGGGGGACGAGGAGGTAGAGAGTGGTTGACAGAACCAAGTCCAGAGCAGGAGTGGGAGGCAGAACAATGCCCCACCTCCCAGGCTTGACCACATCCTAATCGCAGGAACCTGAGAATATGCTTCCTTATGTGATAAAAAGGACTTTGAAGACATTAAGGATATTGAGATGGGGAAATTATCCTGGATTATCCCAGTGGGCTCAATGTCATCATAAGGAGCCTTATAAGAGGGAGCCACGGGGATCAGAGTCAGTAGTTGGAGAAATGATGAGGGAAGTAAGGAAGGGGCCAGGAGTCCAAGAAGGCAGGAAGCCTGAAGAAGCTGAAAAAGGAGGGAAACATTCCCTCTTGGAGCCACGAGGAGAATCCAGCCCTGATGGCACCTTGACTTTAGCCCAGTGAGACTTGGGGCCACAGAACTATACGATAATACATTTGTGTTGTTTTAAGCCACTATTGCTAACAGCAATAGAAAATAAATACTCAAAAAACAAAACAAAAAAAAAAAGGATACTAAGGAAGAATGGCCAAGCAAGAAGGATCAGAAGTAGTTGGGGGAAGCAGGGGGAAGAGGTTCATCTGAGTTTACAGCAGCGGAGATGGGAGTCCACCTAGATGATAAACCAAAGGTCTTTGTTCATAGTGCAATTTACTAAAGGAAGGTAGGGATGAAGGCTGTTGGAACTGAAGAGGTCAAAGAATGTGGCACCTAGTAGACTTTAATAAGGTGACAAAAATAAAAGAATGTGGAGCCCACAGATGAACAAAGGAGAAGCAATCAAATGCCAAGGTTCTCAGTGGAGAAGCAGAAGTGACTAGAAATTAGAAGGTATATCGCTGCCAATGGATAGACGCTATTATAACTGTGCAGAATGAAACAAATACGAAAGGAGTTCTGCATGAAAATGATTTAGAAATGGCCATGTGAAACTAGAGAAAGGCCAACAATACCACTGACTCCAAGGATTGGGGGTGGAGGAGCTCTAAGTTCACAGGCAAAGGTGACACAAGAAAAGAACCAAAGAACCGGGAGGAAAATGAGCAGACTCTGGCATTGCAGAAGCAAACAGGAGGAATGAATATGGCGAACAGCGTCAAGTGCCACTTAAAAGTCAGCAGAGACTGTCCACTGAATTCGGTGAGTGGTGGAGACAGAGCCAAATTAGAATGTAAGAAGTGATACAGACAGAAAGCAAAGTCACCTCCTATTTGTGAAGCAAGCTATAGGAGGCTTAGTGAAATGAAGGAAGGCATTAGTGAATAAGATAGGTGACATGTAAATACCAATCAGAAAGACCCAGTTGAGAGGGAGAGATGGAGGATACAGAAGAGAAAGGATAATGATAATAATGTAAGGTCCTTGAGAAAGTAGAGGATACAGGAGCCAAAGCACAGTGTACAAGAGGGTGATTAAAGAACCAAATGCTTCCTCTGTTAAAACAGGAGGGAAGGAGGAAGCAATTGACCTGGGTACTGGTGTGTTTGTAGACTGAGAGAAGAGCTGAGGAACTTCTGTCATGGGACTTCCATTTGGTTTGTGAAATTAAAAAAAAAGGGGGGGGGGTCATTCACGAAGAGCTGGGGCTTGTGGGGAGACATGGGAAATTCGTAAAGGGCTTAACATACTCAGCGAGAAGAGGAAGAGTAGCATTTCTGTGTGGGATACATGCTGCCATGAGGCTTTTCTCCAGCACCCATCAGATGCAGGGGTTCAGGCACCAAGAAAACAGATGGTCCATCTGACTGTCAAGCTGGGCTTGACAGGTGACAGGTGAAAGGAAGTCTGCAGCTTAGGCAGGAGCATAACAAAGTGATGATCGTTGCTCTAAGGTGATAAGAGAAGGGAAACAAGAAGGGGCTGATGGGAAATTGACAGGTCAGGGGACTCAGGATCCAAGGGAAACAGTGAGCAGATTGAAGACAGAGGAGATAGCTGGCTAGTTCTATCTAACTGCTTCCTAACAGCACTTTGGATGTAGAACAGTTTCAAATAACAAATCTAGGATCTAAGTGTGTGCATGGGTGGCTGGAATAAAGGGGAGGGAAAGAGTGGTTATCCTTATAACACCATAAAAGTCACCCAAGATAGTAGGAGCACCAGGGGCGGAGAGGGAGACACCGAGCCAGATGGTAAAGTCTCCAATGAGGAATGACCATGTGGCCACAAGGTAACTGCATCAAAGAACCTTTCAATTCCAAGCAAATAAAAATTTAACCAATCACATACTATCATAAATGATTAAAGCTGTTAAAGGCTCTGGCTCTAATGTAAGCAAGGCAACCCACTCCAGTATTCTTGCCTGGAGAATCCCACGGACAGAGGAACCTGGCGGGCTATAGTCCATGGGGTTGCAAAAGAGTCGGGAGGGACTGAGTGACTAAACAACAACAAAATGTTGCAACAAAGCCTGATAGAAAATAGAGGCCAGTAGAAAAAATTTGAATCTATTTCTTACCTCTTTGTCATCATTTTCTCAAGACTGCTAGAAAGAAGTCTTCTACTAGAAAAAAGTTAACAGGGCTGGTATACAGAAAGCAGTTAACATTGCAAGCCTGAGCCTGCATTCAAGGCTAGCCCTCGGCTGGCATCTAGAATTTGGCTTTTGGGAAGAGTAACCATCACCCTAACTGATAGAAGTGGCCGAACGATTTGTACAAACAACATGCTTTATGTGAGTGTCTGCCTTCCTTCTGTCAGTCTGGAATTTTGGTACATGCTGTGCCTACATCATCAGCTCCCAGAAACCCTGGGGCACTGAGTCCCTACTGAGCTTCCCCAACAGCATCTCACACAGTGAGTCGGCACAACTCACTGCTGGAGGAATCAAGTCGGCTCCACTAGACAGGACGCGTGGCGCTTCTCTTGGACCTTTCCCGCCTCCTTTGCCCACTGCTGATCTTGCTTTCTGTCCTCTTTCTGTACTAAATCTTAGCCATGAGTATGGCAATACGCTGAGTCCTGTGAGTCCCCCAAGTGAATCATCGAACCCGGGACTCTTGGAAACTCCCAACACACACGAGTTTTCATCTTAGCTGGAAATTTTTATTAATCAGCAATGCTAATGAAAGGTTGTTGCTGAACCACGAAAGACACCGGGATTCTCGGCCTCTAGGGGAGAAGAATTCAATTCGGGGCCAGAGACGAGGCTTGATTGCTCAGAGCTTTTGTATAATACAGTTCTATTAAAGTATAAAAGGAACAGAGAAAGCTTCTGACATCGACATCAGAAGGGGGATGGAGTGCCCCCTCATTAGTGTTAGCAATGGAGTTATATACCTTTTAATTAGTTATTACAATGGATCAAAAGAACGTCTGGAGGTTGTAAAGATCTTACTAGACCTACTCTCATAATTCACATTTTAAGATAACAGGATTAGCCAGAAGGTTTTCAGGAAGGAGAAACTGTCCTCAAGCAGGATACACTGTTGTTGTATAATCCCTAGTACAGAGTTTAAACTGAGTTGTGCAATTGACTAAGACTAAGGAATGTAGACAAAAAAAGTTTGTCCTCTCCTCCTCCTTGAGAATTCCAGACCCCTCTCTCCTTGGGGACCCCCGGATTTCTTATCAACCTGCCTAGGAATTGACTCTCTCACTAAGAGCATCAGCATTTTACTGTCAAACATTCTGAATATGTCCCTGTCTATATAGATTTTATACACAAGTTCAGTTTTCTGTGTCAACTCCTTTAAGAGAAAGGCATGAGGAAAAGCCACATAAACATTCAGTATAGCTTTCCATCAAAAAGCTAAGAATATATTCCTTCCTTCATATGCCAACCTGAGCACTATGATTTAGTGTGAATTTCTCAGGTCTGAACCTTGGCCCTGACGACTATTCCTGGGCAAGTTAGTAAGTCTCACCTCCCTTTCTTCATCTACAAAATTAAAACAGTAACAGTATCTATCTCCAAGGAAGTTGTAAAGATTAATGCATTCACATAGAAAGTATTTATTGCAACACTTGGCATAAAAAGCTGTGTTTGTGTTTTAATTATCACCTGGACTTCAAACTCCAGATTTTTATTCTTTGGTGGCCTGAATTGGTTTAATAGTCTTACCTCTATATATTAGGTCTGATAAATTTTCTAAAAACATAAGACTAATTTTTAAAATTTAACTTACTTATAAAAACTGAAATTACAAAAGAGAAATATTCTAGTCTCAAAATGACAGAATTGGAAATTAAATCTTGGGAATAAACCCTATTTTAACACCAAAGGTTCTTTTAATATAAGAATATAAAATGAAATGTAAAACAAAAACTGTCACTTGGTTATTTCTGAGAATAACCCAAGTACACAGTCTCATTTCCCCAAAATTCCAAAGAGAGTAAAGACAGACTCAAAGGTGGAATTTTATCAAGAACAACTGGAGTGCAAGAAGATGTGCATATAAGATCACTGGAGTGTAAAAGGCAGCTCTTTTTTATGCTTGTAACCATACTTAATATTCACTTTTACAAATATTCATTTTCTAAGATAGCCTGCCCCACACACATACACAAATTTTACAAGTGTCTGGTGCGTTCTGTCTGAATTACAAAGTGTGTACTGCTGCTGCTGCTAAGTCACTTCAGTCGTGTCCGACTCTGTGTGACCCCATAGACGGCAGCCCACCAGGCTCCCTTGTCCCTGGAATTCTCCAGGCAGAAACACTGGAGTGGGTTGCCATTTCCTTCTCCAATGCATGAAAGTGAAAAGTGAAAGTGAAGTCGCTCAGTCGTGTCAGACTCTTAGCGACCCCATGGACTGCAGCCCACCAGGCTCCTCTGTCCATGGGGTTTTCCAGGCAAGAGTACTGGAGTGGGGTGTACTACAAGACTTAATTGGTTCAGTAAGTCTTCCAGGTTCTAACTGCAAGTTCCCCTAAATCTGCATTCTCAGGGAAAAAAACAAAAACGGATACAGGTAAAGAGGGCTCATCAACCAGCCTGTCTTATTCCACATCTGATTAAAGAAAAGCTTCAAAGTGGCCACCATGAAACCAGAAAATAAGACAAAGAAGTATAATAAGGTTTTCAAATTCCAGATTTTCAGTTATTCAGCACAGAAGCACAGTGACAGGTACTAAGCCATAGTAATTAACAACCCATTGCTAACTTCTATTATGAGTGCCCGGGACTTTGACCTCAAACCTGCCAGGATTAGAGCCCTTGGCGACAGGGTACCCCAGGTTTTGTTTGAACCACACTCCGTGAGGCTGGTTTCCTCTGTCTAGGACTGAGACCAGCAATGGGAGAGTGCTTGTGTAGTTGACATATCACTGGTGACATAACTGGTTAGGAGAATACTGAAACCCAGGCCAGGACAGGGGACTCTGGAGGCTCACTGCACACAGCAAGTGTGTGTCCAATGCTCATCATTCCCTGAAAACAAGCTGAATTAAATGAGTTCATTTTACCTCTTCACTAACATACTCCCCAAGAAAATATTATACCAGATCAAATACCTCTTTTTTAGATCAAGAGAAGCACAGCCCTTTTCCTTTTGTTTCGCTTTGATTTCACTGGAGTGAGACTGGTTTACAACCTTTTGCTAGTATCTGCTGTGCAAAGTGAATCAGCTGTGTGTGTGTATAGATAGAACAGTGAACACATTCAAACTCACCATTGCAAAAGTACTGACAGTTGGTCTCTTTTCTTTCTTCTCATCTTTTTTACTGAAAAACCTAGCAACAGAATGACATAAAACTTTAAAAACTATGTAAATCTATATCCAATCAACATAGAGCTTATATTGAGCAACAACCAGGACAAACAAACATGTCTACAGTGTCATTAAAAAAACAGTGTCATTATAAAAAACATTTATAATATGACCGCATTTATAAAGTTTGAGTATGTTTACATATACCTAGAAATCTATACAGGGGGTTATCACTGGGTGTTGAGACTTCTGTCAAGATTTCAATTATTTTCTTCCTTGTGCCTTTGGTATTTCCTAATTTTCTATGATGAATACACAGAGACACACAAATTTGGAATTACAAAACTAACACTAAAAAAAGAGAGCTTCCTGTCTTTCTTCTACTTAGAACTCACTCATGCTCCCCAGAATTAATCCCTTTAATTATCATCTCAGGGATTTTAGCAACAGATAGTCTATCCTTCTATCTATCTAGATATTATCCTTCATCTACCTAGATATTATTCCTTTACCTCAGGGAGAGTAGTGGCAAACATGCAGGGCATAAATTATCCTAAGAAAGAAACATAATTCAATCACTCTCCATGAGCAAATCTAATTCTGAAAAGATGTCTGGAGCCATTGTGGCAATACACACAACCAAGAAAATGCACCATCAAAAAAGAGGGTTTGTAAACTAAAAAAAAAAAAAAAAAAAAAGCTGTCCTCAGGCAGAGAAAGGTCAATTATTTCGAGCGCAGATTCAAAACTCTCTAACTGGTGTTCTACTCTAACTGCCATCCAGCGTATGAGAGCAACCTCCACATCTGTATTTTCCTATTTCTAAAAGAAAGACTATCTCAGGGAAGAAGTACATTCTTTTTACACAGCTTTTCAAGTTCAAAAAGTAAATTCATCTGTGTCTTTGTTCTTTATGCTAAGCAAGGTCAAAGAGTCGAAGAAACTTCTAAAGCAAAAAAACCCAGAGTCTACTCCATATTTGGCTCTGGAGCGACGTTCCACTACTGAGAAACACACAAAATACACAAACATAACTCTTCAGATTCGGTTCCACCCTATTCCCAGTACAGGCACGGTTTCAGTACCCCTGGAATCAGGATGAGAGGAGAAAACTAGCCATACAGAATTGAGTTTTAGCTCTAAGCTTTTTATTTATTTTTTCATTCTCCAAAACTGCAGCTACTCTGAAGAATTTATAATGTTCCAGACACTGGCTAAGTAAACACTTTCCATACAAGACCTCATTTCATCTTAATCTCTAAGGCAGGCACATTTTTATCCTTCCTTTACAGACAAGAGAACTGCAGTGAGAAGAGTTAACTCACTTGTCCAAGGTCACACATTTAGAACAAAGCCAAGCTTTCCACGGAGAAGTCTAACTCCCAGACACCAGGCTATCTGGTGCAGGGTCAGACTTCTGAGACACTGCCCTGCCGGGAACACTCACTGTCACCCCTCTTAGAAGATTCATTTATCCCCATTTGCTCCAACACAGTGCTGACAAGTAGGAAGTTGCTTATCAAATTGCATTTTAATAAAGAATCTTTACAAATACAAATATGCCAAAGGGTACTATTACCCAAGCATTATACCTATTCACATTATCAGCAAGTCACATGCTTCTTTATGACTCTGAATTAGAATATACAGTTTAAAAAACAAACTCATAGAAAAAGAAAAAAGATTTGTGGTTTCTAGAGGGGGAAGACAGGATGAGAGAAAGCTGGTCCAAAGGTACAAACCTTCAGTTATAAGACAAGAGTGCTAGAGACGCAATGTGCCACAAGATGCCTACAGTTAACAGTGCTGTACGATATAGAAGAATCAGATGTTAAGAGGGTGGATCCTAAAATTTCTCATCACAATATTTGTAATTCAAACCATTATGCTATACAGTCTAAACTTGCAAGGTATTGTAGGTCAATTATAACTCAATAAAATTGGAAAAATACACAGCTTTATAAAACACAGATTCACATCAATAATGGTGCTGCTACTGCTAAGTCACTTCAGCCGTGTCCAACTCTGCGCGACCCCACAGACGGCAGCCACCAGGCTCCCCCGACCCTGGGGTTCTCCAGGCAAGAACACTGGAGTGGGTTGCAATTTCCTTCTCCAAAGCATGAGAAAAGTGAAAGTGAAGTCGCTCAGTCATGTCCGACTCTTAGCAACCACATGGACTGCAGCCTACCAGGCTCCTCCATCCATGGGATTTTCGAGGCAAAGTACTGGAGTGGGGTGCCATTGCCTTCTCCGCCAACAATGGTGAGCACAATTTAATAAGAGTTACCTAACTAAAAAAAAAAAAATTCTAGTTTGAAAAAAAAGTTTGTAGACCATGACAGCAATCAACAATAAAATGACAGTATATGCAAGTTTAAAAGAAATATTGTTTCCAAAATATGGGCTCTTACAGAAGAATAAATAAGTAAATGTCCCACAAATATTTATTGAACACCTTTTTCAAAAAGGTTCGAGAGGGAGGGGACACATGTATACCTATGGGTGATTCATGTTTATGTCTGGCAGAAACCAACACAATACTGTAAAGCAATTGTCCTTCAATTGAAAATAAATATTTAAAAACTGAGGTATAAGTGACATACACTGTATCAGTTTCAGGTGTACAAGAGAATGATTTGATATTTGTAAATACTGGGAAATCATCACGAGTCTAGTTAACATCTGTCGTCATACAAAAATCACAGAATTTTCTTCCTTGTGATGAGAACTTTCAAGATTTACTCTTAGCAACTTTCCAATATGCAATACAGTGTTATTAACTGGAGTCACACTGCTGTACATTACACCTCCATGACTTATTCTATAACCGGCACTTTGGACCTTTTGACCCCCTTCCCCCGTTTTGTCCCCCTTTCCTCCACCTCTGGAAACCACCAATCTGTCAAATACATTTCTTTCCTTCCACAGAGCCTTAATACTTATTTCAATGTCCCTACGTGTTTGCGTCAAAAAATACGTATTTGTTTAAGGTACCAAGTTTAAAAACTTAAAAACAAAAAGGGATGTATCTACCTTCCACTCGATATAATCTATTTTATGAAAATTTATCATGAAAACCTTCAAACAAAAAGAATATTAATAATGACTACCCATTAAAAATTCACCTCGATTCAACAACTGTGAACATTTTGACCATATTTTCTTTAATGCATAAGGAAGTTTATAACTGTTAATCGCCAAACTGTTTGAAAATAAGCTGCAAATATCTTGGCACTTCACATGTTTTCCTACCATTATCACATACAATAAAATTAACAGCAATTTTGATATCAATCCACATTCAAAATTTCCAAGAATGTTTTCTATAGGTTTTTCCTTTTTAGAACTCTGATGTAATTAAGGCCCATGTATTATACGTGGTGGTTTTGTTTCTTTGTTGTTGTTTAGTCACTAAGTCGTGTCTGACTCTTTTGCCACTCCATGGAGTGTAGCCCTCCAGGCTCCTCTGTCCATGGGATTGCCTAGGCAAAAATACTGGAGTGGGCAGGCTGCCATTTCCTTCTCTATTTGTCTCTTTAGTCTCTTTTAAATCTAGAAATTCTTCTCCCTACCTACCTCCCATCAAATATTGACTTTTTACAGAAACAAAAACAGGTGTCTTATAGGATGTCCCACATCTTAGATATGTCTGTTTCAATCTTTGTCCAAATTGTGCAGTAAGTATGAAATACAGATTTGAGGATGCATTGTAAAAGAGAATGCAAACTATCTCATTAATAATCCTCATTACATGTAGAAATGATAATAGGTTGAATATACTTGGATCCTTAAAATGTATTTCCAACATTAATTTCACCTGTTTCTTTTTACTTTTTAGAAGTTGGTATTAGGAAATTAATAATTACAAATGTGGTTTACATCGTATGTGGTTCACATTATATTTCTATTGGACAGCATTAGTCTGAAAGCTTGATAAGTTAGATTCACTAAATGAGATTTTGCAAACATACTTCCTAGGTGGTGCCATGTCACTAATGCAGTCTATTCCAAGAGCCAGGCCAGGTATGATCACTTGGTTACGGTGACTAACTGCACTATCTTTTCACTGTAAAAAAAAAATCACATTTTCCTTTTTCCAATTAAGAATTGTGGCTAATTCGTAGATTCAACCTTTCTCTGAGTGGTTTAGGATCCATTAAAAATCCTTGCCTGAACCAATTATATCAATGCAGGTTTCAACATTTTTCTGTGAAGAAGGTTCTCCTTCCCTCTGTCTCCCTCCTTCTCTCTCCCTTAGTTTTCCTTCCCCTCTCAGAATTTTATTAAAAATTAATTTACTCAGTATTTCACAATCAAGTTCTTCACCTCACAATCAAGTACAGTCATTATTCTTGATGCTCAAACTATCTCTGATGTGGGCCAGTGAAAGCCCCTTCAAGCCAGCTCCTGTGTCCTTTTTTCATAATCGCCCTCCGCCTCTTGTTTTCAGGTACTCCAAGATACTCCAAGCTCAGCCTCAACTGACATTAACCCTTTCTCTGTTGGGTGCAGATTTCCTTTTTGTAAGGAACCATACTGAGAAACCAAGATTTACATTGAGTGTGCTCTCAAAGGACAGAAACTGCCCTATTAAAAAAAAAATCATGAAATCATATTCAGATTCAACATTGTTTTTAAAAAGTCTACTTAATGTCCACACTTGTATTTCTTTTCTCTTACACTGAAAAGCTTGGTTTCTAATAATATTCATAACTTTACTAATTTAAGTTTACCATTTATTACTAACAGAGCTGAGTGAAATTAAAAATTTCCTGTACAGATACTGCACTGTGATCAAAATTTACTTAAGATAATTATTTTTCCTATGTGATTACAGAACCAATTCTATACACAGGATAATTTTACACCATTCTAATAATTCTTTGATAGTACACTCGTCTTACAATTACTTCTACCAGAGTCAGATACCCATTGCCTTAAAAAGAAAAAAAGAACATTTAAAAGTAGTCGTGGCCTTCTGTCCCATCTGCTGCGTGCCACAAACATGCAATGTTTAAGTGACTGTTTTACCAGAAGGAACAGACTGGACCACAAAGCAGGCTCGCGGACGATCAACATCACACGTAAAGCAGAAGGTTATAAAACACAGGAAAGGAAATGAGCCTTGGCCTGTGTGGGACCAAAAAGCTGAGGAAGAAGCTCACCATGCAAAAGCTGGGCTCAACTCAAGCCAGCGAACCTCCACAACTGCCTGCATTTAAGATACAAAAACCCATCACCACCACCATCAGCAGCTCATTTAATTCAGTTAGAGGCCGGAAACAAATCTCCCAAGTTTCTCAAGCCACGTAAAGTATGAAAGTGAAACAAACTACCTTTTTTTGTCCCTTTTCAAGAAATTCTTCCCCCCTGCTCTTCCATTGCGGCCGTCTTCAAGATCCATCGCGACCTGAGGAGAAACCACAGCCAATCAGTCAAATCACCTCAGAAGGCTAAGATGAAACTGAACTTTACTACAGCGCGCCGGGCAGAAGGGCGGAGCGCTCGCCCTGATGCTCCAGCGGCTCGTGGCCGCGAGGGTCGCCGCAGGGACATTACTCAGCGCCAGGCATCCAGCCTCCGCACGCGAGCCGAGGGGCAGGGCGGCGGCCCGGCCCGGACTTTGCCCGCCTCCACCGCGGCTCTGCCTCCTGGTTCCCCACGCCATCCATCTGCCCGCGGGCTCAGAGCCGGCTGCCCGCACAGCGCTGGCTCTGCAGGCTCGGGGCAGCAGACTCCAGGACGGATAACTATCTCAAAAAAAAAAAAAAAAAAAAACCTAGAGACAGGTGCCTCAAGAGCTCCCCAACTGAGAATAAGTCTCACCCCTTTTAGTCCCCTTGGACTTGCCAATTGGCATCACCCCTTCCCTCTCCTCCGAAGCCCTCCGCCCCAGGAGACCCAACTCAGGAAATTAGAGAGCCCACCCATCCTCCCCCCGAACCTTCTCCGTCTAGTCCCCAGCTTCCCGCGCCCTACCTCGGGCTTTCCCTCGGAATGTACACTAAGGCGTGAATCTTTGAAGAAGAGAGTCAGACTCCAGCGGAAAGACGCGGCGGATGCGAACAGCGGCCTCGGCTCCACTGAGTCTTGAAGAGCCGCTGCTCGTACGCGCCCCCGCTTCCCGTGGCCCTGGGAGCAGGGAGCGGAGAACTTGCGCAAAGCCCACGCCCGGTGCTCTGCGCTCGGCCAATCACCCGCAGGCTCGGGACAGCTCCCGGCCGGTTCTATTGAATTCTGATTGCGCGAAATT
This sequence comes from Bos indicus x Bos taurus, assembly GCF_003369695.1. NCBI lineage: Eukaryota > Metazoa > Chordata > Mammalia > Artiodactyla > Bovidae > Bos > Bos indicus x Bos taurus. Next base: position 86,830,033 of record NC_040079.1, read on the forward strand.
ACGAAACAGGTTGGAATTATGTGGGAGGAATGTCCTCGCTTCTGTTGCCCCTCAGCAGAAGGGCGAGCAGGGAAACGCTAATCAGCTGAATCACCTAGGGCTTTTACGTTTAGAGAGCCCTTGTCTGTACAAGTCCACGAAATTATGAATATATAGATAGATATAAATGTCACTGTACAATTCGCTTCTTGTGACTCGATTAGATAAGGGAAATTTTCTTTGATATCACATCCAATATATTCTAATAAAACAATATCCGGCTTTGCCCATTCTGTAGTTAAAATTCCCTTCCGCTCTCTTATATTTTGTTTTTCATTAGATTACACATCGTTTGTTACTTTTTTTTTTTAAGTCATATATTTTTGTCTTTATAACAACAAATTAAAGATATGGTGAAAAAATAAAGTTCCCTTCCAAGCAGCATTTTTTAAAAGGCCAGGTGAAATTTTTCTGCAAGTGTTCTCTTCAGTTGTTTGACAGTTTCTAAGGTATATATGTTTATCCTTTATTTGAAGAGACATACAAATAAATGGTCTTCCCTGGTGGCTCAGATGGGAAAGAACCTATCTGCAATGCAGGAGCTGGGGTTCGAATCCTGGATGGGGAAGATCCCCTCGAGAAGAAAATGCCAACCTACTCCAGTATTCTTGCCTAGAGTATTCCCTGGACAGAGGAGCCTGGTTGACTGCAGCCCATGGGTTGCAGAGTCAGACATGACTGAGCGATTAACACTGTGCTTCAAGAAATATATGGGAAGATATTTTCTTAAACATAAATCGAAACGGACATTTCAAGGTAGAAATTTATGTAAAAGAGTGTAATATTTTGGGGTTTTAGCCATCAGATGAATGCCCTGTTTTTCTCAAGACATTTTAAAACATATTTTTATTTGGATTCTAAAAGTATCCTGTATTTTAACATGTTGCTTTAGTTGTAATTTAATGCCATATCTACTGTTGCCGTTTACAGGTTTTTCTGGTCCTCTCTTCCTCAAATTGATGAAAAGTAAGTGCAGTTGTGAAGACAATTCAAATTCATAAAGCAGCATTACCACATCAGAGCTTTTCATACTTGTCAACCCAGGGGAAATGGATGCTTTTATAACCTTTTGTCTGCGTTCTCTGACTTAGAGGAGTTACCTCTCAGCTCACTGCAAAAGTTTAAAAGAAGAAAATCTTTTTAGTTTTTACTGCATAGTGTATTTTCTGTACTTCAAGTAACTCATATTTCAAAGCCATAATTTTCTTTCCATCTTTTATTCCAGATTTTCTTTGCCTTGATTTTTTTTTTTACTTAGCTATACAATTAGGTTTCTTTCTTTACAAACTGTTAATTAGTCTTTCTAACAGACCACTCACAGTCTCTGTGTTCTAGTTGGAAATGTGTGTGTACAGCATCAGCCCAACCGTTTAAAGGCTTAACACCAACCCTTTGTTCCACCTGGGGCAAATGTATAAGGCGTTCCCCTTTCTCCCATGTGTTTTTAATCTGATTCATGCTTCTGCTCTTTTTTTCCACTTTTGTTTTACCTTGTCCCTCATTTAGTTATGTGATCTTGTCATATATTCAGTATTTTATGTATCCTTGAAAAATGCCCTATATCCCCTCTAAAACAATGCAGGATTTTTTTTTTTAATTCAAGTATAGTTGATTGTCAATGTTGTGTTGGTTTCAGGTGTGCAGCAAAGTGATTCAGTTTTATATATTTTTTTCTTTTTTAGATTTTTTCATTATGGATTATTACAAGATATAGAATACAGTTCCCTATGCTACACAGTAATTCCTCGTTATTTATTTTATATATAGTACTGTGTATATGCGATTCCCAAACTCTTAATTATCTCCTGCTCCCTTTCCCCTTTGTTAACTAAAAGTTTGTTTTCTATGTCTGCAACTCTATTTCTGTTTTGTAAATAAGTTCACTTTTATCAGTTTTTTAGATTCCACTTAAAATTGATGTCATATATTTGTCTTTCTCCCTCTGACTTAGTATGATCATCTCTAGGTCCATCCATATTGCTGCAAATGGCATTATTTCATTCTTTTTATGGCTGAGTAACAGGATTTTAGTAGAACATATATTTTGTTGTTTCCACTATTTCTACCGGCTTGAGCTTCAGGTGATAATCTCCATCAAGGAGTATGTGGTTTAAGGATCAGAATAGCCCACAGAATTTTCAATAACACACACACATGTATATATCTAAGTTGTTTTGCTCCACTGGCATGAAGATATGGTTATAAAATACAATGGATCTAAAACAATGGATGGTTCTAGCTACTCCCAAGCCATAACATAAGTCTTGATTTTAAAGACTCTGACTCCTGTCTCACATTACTGCCAGCCACTCCTGGTAATATTGAACAGCTGGACTAACCACTTCCACTATGAACCTCATTAACTTCCAGTGAAACCCTTTGGAAAGCAACCCCTTTGCAAGTCTTGACTCATACCCCTTCATTCAAGCAGCCATTTTTCCTTTTGAAGTGTGCTTCCCCATAATCCGTACCTTCCTGTCTTCCACGGGCACGTAGTCCTTTCACAGGCTTTAATGCACTCTCCCAACATTCAAGATTAGCATCCCTGCCACAGTTTATTACATACCTGCGGGAATAATAATACATACCTACGGGAGTAATAATAACTAGCATTGACTAAGCACTGGCTGTGTGCCAGGAATTATCCCAAGTATTTGAAAGAGATTAAATCATTTAATCCTCACAATTATCCTCTGACATGTGTAATTTTATTGTTACTCCCATTTTACAGTCACAGAAACTGAGGTTTGACATCACGTGCCCAAAGTCACACAGCTGGTACGCAGCCGACCCAGGACTTGAAAGCAATCCAGCTCCCAGCCCTCATAACTACACTCTTAACCACTTGCCTACAATGCTATTATAGTACACTCTCCTACACTGCCTTTTCAAGCCCCATGAAACATTTTCATCTTATGACTCTATCTTAGAAATCATGCAATGGCTCCTTACCACCAACTGTGTCTATCGTATCTGAGAGTTCCCACTTGACTTTTAAGGGCTGTTACACATAATATCTCTCTGACCGTCTTCATCCACCTCACTTCCTTACACTCTCTCTCTCAACCCCAACACATATATGAATGTTCACTCCATTTTGGCCCAACTCACCTCTCAGATGATTTGCTTTTTTTCCCCTCTGTGCCTTTCCACATGTAAATCTTTAATTTACAGCAATTTTCTTTTATGGTACCAAACTCCACAAACAACTTCAACTTAGATTCAACTACTGCATGCATGCTAAGTCGCTTCGGTCTCGCGTTACTCTTAAGCGACTGTATGGACTGTTGCCTGCCAGACTCCTCAGTCCATGGGATTTCTCAGGCAAGAATACTGGAGTGGGTTGCCATGCTCTCCTCCAGGGGATCTTCACAACCCAATGGAACCTACATCTTGAGTCTCCTGCATTGGCAGGTGGGTTCTTTACCACTAGCACCACCTGGGAAGCCCTTTCGCTGTCTAAGTTGGAACAATTCATAAGTTACTTAACTTTCCAGTCCTTGAGTTGTCCCTTTGGTAAAAGGAGATAATAATGGTACCTTATAGAGTTATTGCAAGATTAAGTGATTTGTGTATTGAAAGGGCTTGTACAGTGCCTGAAACACATTAAGCACTCAATGCTGCTGCTAAGTCACTTCAGTCGTGTCCCACTCTGTGTGACCCCATAGACCGCAGCCCACCAGGCTCCCCCGTCCCTGGGATTCTCCAGGCAAGAACACTGGAGTGGGTTGCCATTTCCTTCTCCAATGCATGAAAGTGAAAGTGAAGTCGCTCAGTCGTGTCCAACTCTTAGCAACCCCATGGACTGCAGCCTACTAGGCTCCTCCATCCATGGGATTTTCCAGGCAAGAGTACTGGAGTGGGGTGCCATTGCCTTCTCCATAGCACTCAATAATTGTTATATATTAGTAATAAAACCCCGTTCTCAGTCTATTTTTGCCCTTTCTTGCTATTCTTCACCATTCATGTATGTAGCTACATGCATGTATTCTCTGTTACTTTCAACAAGCTTTCCAGGTGACTCAGTGTTAAAAACCTGCCTGCCAATGCAGGAGACACGGGTTTGATCCCTGGGTTAGGAAGATCTCCTGGAGAAGGAAATGGTAACCCACTCCAGTATTGTTGCCTGGGAAATTCCATGGACAGAGGAGCCCAGTGGGCTACATTCCCCGGGGTCACAAAAGAGTAGGACACGACCAAGCCACTAAACAGTAACAAGACTTTCAACAGTCATAGAGGCGCTAAATGATAGTGACAGACGGTATAAACATTAAATTCTGCCTTCAGGGAGATTGCAGACTGTTTTATTCATAGAAGTTCTTCTGGCCCAAATAGACTGGGATTGTGTGTTTTATTATTTGGTTGTGTTGCAGTTCATATAGTGCTGAAAAGTACACTTCATATAGTACTGTACTGTCTGTGGTAGAGATATCATAAATGCCATTGTCAGCATCAGTTCAGTTCAGTCGCTCAGTCATGTCTGACTCTTTGCGACCCCATGAATCGCAGCACGCCAGGCATCCCTGTCCATCACCAACTCCCGGAGTTCACCCAGACTCATGTCCATCGAGTCAGTGATGCCATCCAGCCATCTCATCCTCTGTCATCCCCTTCTCCTCCTGCCCTCAATCCCTCCCAGCATCAGTCTTTTCCAATGAGTAAACTCTTTGCATGAGGTGGCCAAAGTATTGGAGTTTCAGCTTCAGCATCAGTCCTTCCAAAGAACACCCAGGACTGATCTCCTTTAGAATGGACTGGTTGGACCTCCTTACAGTCCAAGGGACTCTCAAGAGTCTTCTCCAACACCACAGTTCAAAAGCATCAATTCTTTGGCTCTCAGCTTTCTTCACAGTCCAACTTTCACATCCATACATGACCACTGGAAAAACCATAGCCTTGACTACATGGACCTTTGTGGACAAAGTACTGTCTCTGCTTTTGAATATGCTATCTAGATTGGTCATAACTTTCCTTCCAAGGAGTAAGCGTCTTTTAATTTCATGGCTGAAGTCACCATCTGCAGTGATTTTGGAGCCCAAAACAGTAAAGTCTGACACTGTTTCCACTGTTTCCCCATCTATTTCCCATGAAGTGATGGGACCGGATGCCATGATCTTAATTTTCTGGATGTTGAGCTTCAAGCCAACTTTTTACTCTCCTCTTTCACTTTCATCAAGAGGCTATTTAGTTCCTCTTCACTTTCTGCCATAAGGGTGGTGTCATCTGCATATCTGAGGTTATTGATATTTCTCCCAGCAATCTTGATTCCAGCTTGTACTTCTTCCAGCCCAGCGTTTCTCATGATGTACTCTGCATAGAAGTTAAATAAGCAGGGTGACAATATACAGCCTTGACGTACTCCTTTTCCTATTTGGAACCAGTCTGTTGTTCCATGTCCAGTTCTAACTGTTGCTTCCTGACCTGCATATATGTTTCTCAAGAGGCAGGTGAGGTGGTCTGTTATTCCCCTCTCTTTCAGAATTTTCCACAGTCTATTGTGATCCACACAGTCAAAGGCTTTGGCATAGTCAATAAAGCAGAAGTAGATGTTTTTCTGGAACTCTCTTGCTTTTTCCATGATCCAATGGATGTCGGCAATTTGATCTCTGGTTCCTCTGCCTTTTCTAAAACCAGCTTGAACATCTGGAAATTCATGGTTCACGTATTGCTGAAGCCTGGCTTGGAGAATTTTGAGCATTACTTTACTAGTGTGTAAGATGAGTGCAATTGTGCGGTGGTTTGAGCATTCTTTGGCATTGCCTTTCTTTGGGATTGGAATGAAAACTGACCTTTTCCAGTCCTGTGGCCACTGCTGAGTTTTCCAAATTTGCTGGCATATTGAGTACAGCACTTTCACAGCATCATCTTTCAGGATTTGAAATAGCTCAACTGGAATTCCATCACCTCCACTAGCTTTGTTCATAATGATGCTTTCAGTTTCCCTATTTTCTTTGAAACTGTTTGCCATTCAAAATAACATTAACCTCTCCTGAAACACACCTTTCCACCCAATGTCAAGCAAAACTAGTATGCAAAGCTCTGCCAAAAAACTCTGAAATATAATTTCAAAAAACTATTGATTTATAATTCATACACATTATTGTAGTAGTTTGGGGCTTCCCTGGTGACTCAAATGATAAAGAATCTGCCGGCAATGTGGTAGACCTGGGTTCGATCCCTGGGTTGGATTACTGTGATATTGAATGGTTTGCCTTGGAAATTAACAGAGATCATTCTGTCGTTTCTGAGATTGCATCCAAGTACTGTATTTCGGACTCGTTTGTTGACTGTGATGGCTACTCCATTTCTCCTAAGGGATTCTTGCCCACAGTAGTAGATATAATGGTCATCTGAGTTAAATTCACCATTCCAGTCCATTTTAGTTCACTGATTCCTAGAATGTCAATGTTCACTCTTGTCATGTCCTGTTTGACCACTTCCAATTTGCCTTGATTCATGGACCTGACATTCCAGGTTCCTATGCAATATTGCTCTTTACAGCACTGAACCCTGCTTCCATTACCAGTCCCATTCACAACTGGGTGTTGTTTTTGCTTTGGCCCCATCCCTTCATTCTTTCTGGAGTTCTTTCTCCACTGATCTCCAGTAGCATATTGGGCACCTACTGACCTGGGGAGTTCATCTTTCAGCATCCTATCTTTTTGCCTTTTCATACTGTTCACAGGGTTCTCAAGGCAAGAGTACTGAAGTGGTTTGCCATTCCCTTCTCCAGTGGACCACATTCTGTCAGACCTCTCCACCATGACCCATCCATCTTGGGTGGCCCCATACGGCATGGCTTAGTTTCACTGAGTTAGACAAGGCTGTGGTCCATGTGATCAGATTGGCTAGTTGTCTGTGACTGTGGTTTCAGTCTGTCTGCCCTCTGATCCCCTCTCTCATGCCTACCGTCTTACTTGGGTTTCTCTTACCTTGGATGTGGGGTTTCTCTTCACCGCTGCTCCAGCAAAGCACAGCCGCTGCTCCTTACCTCTGATGCGGGGTACCTCTCGGCTGCCACCCCTGCCCTCAGGCCAGGATAGCTCTTCTTGGACCGTCACAGCCGACACTTTATAAGCAACTTTCAAATATGTTATTTAGTATTGCCTGGAGAATCCCATGGATGGAGGAGCCTGGTGGACTGCAGTCCATGGGGTCTCAAAGAGTCGGACACGACTGAGTGACTTCACTTTCACTTTCATGCATTGGAGAAGGAAATGGCAATCCACTCCAGTGTTCTTGCCTGGAGAGTCTCAGGGACGGGGGAGCCTGGGGGGCTGCCGTCTATGGGGTCACACAGAGTCGGACCCAAGTGAAGCGACTTAGCAGCAGCAGCAGCATTGTTAACTTCATACTACATTACATCTTCATGACATTTATTTTATAACTGAAAAGTTGTACCTTTGACTCTCTGCAGCCATTTGTCCCACTCCCACTTCCCACCTCTGGCTACCACCAGTCTATTCTCTGGATCTATGAGCTTGTTTTGCTTTTGTTTTTAAGAGTCCACATATAAGTGAGATCAGATTGTATGTGTCTTTCTCTGTCTGACTCAGTTCACTTAGCATAACACCCTCAATAACGCCCTAGCGTAACATCCATCCATGTTGTTGGAAATAGTCAGAGTCATTCTTTTTATGGCTAAACAATATTCATTTCATGTGTACATGCCACATGTTCTTTATTCAATGGTCAGTGGACACTTATGTTGGTTCCATGTCTTTGCTCTTGTAAAGTTTCAATGAACATGAGCAAGCGTATGTCTTTTAGTGTGAGTGTTTTTGTTTTCTTCAGGTGAATGCCCAGAAATGGAATTGCTGGACCATATAGAGCTTCTGTTTTTAATTTTTTGAGGAAACCTCCATACTGTTTTCCATAATGATAGTACTAATTTACATTCCAGCAAGTAGTGCACAATACTTCCCTTTTCTCCATGTCCTCACCAATATGTTCAGATGACTCAATCTTAAATGTAAAGAGTATTTGCCTTGTAAGTCCCATAAGTGATGAGTTTCACTCAGTGCATTGAAAAATTAGATATTAGATGTGGCACCACCAACATTTTAGCTACTTTTATTTAGTTGGCTTTATCTTACAGCCTATTAAACTATTCACAAATGAACCTTAATTCCCACTGCTTACATTTTAATTTCTGTAAATGTGTTATTAATAAATGTTTTTATTTCTTTAATGTAGAATTTCAGAAGTTTTAAATTCTGCCATTAATAGAAAATCCATTACATGTGTTTTTATCAATCACCAAGCACCGACTAAAAATGGATTCCGAGGAATGTCCAGGCTCTCTGGTTGTATATTTAGATGCCTATTTATATCCTAGCTCCCTCAACCCTTCATTACCTTTTCAAGCCACTATTACAATTTATTTTTTGTGCTTTCACCTACTTTCCTTCTTCTCCTAAGAAGAGAATTTTTTATTCTTCAGGAGGTTCTTCTTCCCATGACTCTTTTGTGGTAAATCCTATGTATTTCTTTCCCTGGTCTCTCCAATAATTCATTTTCCTTATTTCTCCTACTTCTATTTAGCCAATCTGAGTGTGAATTGAAGATTCAATATTCTAAAAAAAGGAATGCAAAATCACACTGATGAACTCTGCTGACCTGAGCCAAAGAAAGAACACACCGGAAGTTTCAGTCCAAAGAGCAAGACAGATGACAGCTGTGGCAACAACAGTCAAGGATCCACACACCCTCCACCCATTTATGTGTAATTAATTTTATGTACAAAAGATGTATGACTATCTTGATGACAGGGCTGAATTCACGTTGGATTACATCAGATTGCTTCCATGCACACATGCACTTTAAAAAAAGAAAAACTCTTCATGTAAGCATATTGCTCCCCAAAGATGTTATTTCTCTTGACATTGTTTAACCAATGGATGCAACAGCCTTGACTTGGGTGAAATGCTGATCAGAAGATAACAAATTGACTTATTCTAAAACTAAGTGATTAAGCCATGTATCCAAAGTGAAAGTCGCTCAGTCATGTCTGACTCCTTGTGACCCCATGGACTATACAGTCCCTGGAATTCTCCAGGCCAGAATTCTGGAGTGGTAGCCATTCCCTTCTCCAGGGAATCTTCCCAACCCTGAGGTGGAACACAGGTCTCCTGCATTGCAGGCGGATCCTTTACCAGCTGAGCCACCAGGGAAGCCCAAGCCATGTATCCAAGTCAATGATAAATAGAAGTCTGAATTCTACTCTTCTGGGTATCCTTCTCTGTCTATCCTAGCAAGAAGTGACTCTTACCCACCCCCATCCTACTGCTAATTATCTGTGTCCCTCTTTTGGTATTTATTGTTACTTTTTATATGATTAGGAATTTCTTTCTCTCTCTCTCTTTTTTTTTTTTTTTTGCCACACTATAAGTCATGTAGGATCTTAGTTCCCCAAACAGGGACAGAACCAGTGCCCCCTGCAGTGGAAGCACAGAGGCTTCCCCTGGACCACCAAGAAAGTCCCAGAAATTTCTGTTTATATTTTAATAACACAGCACCTTAGATAAAGATTTAACACAAGCTTGTTGAATCTGTTAAGTACAGAGTCTGATCTCAGAGACAGCTTTATAGAAATTAGACCAGTAGGCCAATTGCTCAAGTCAGTGCTTTGAGAGTTCTATAACCTTTATCCACCTCTCGTAGCAGCTTGAGTACTCCCTCTGAGTAAATCACTGTCTTCTATGAAAATAAATCTATCTATAAATCTATAAATCTGTGCTATTCATAATAGCACAAGAAGATTTTTAAAGTAAATCACAGAATTAATAGGAGAGAGAATAAGACAGTAAGAACAAGGGAAAGATGAGAATGAAGTGAAGCTTGGTGGTGGGTGGTTTAGTTGCTAAGTCGTATCTGACTCTTGTGACCGCATGGACTGTAGCCCACCAGGCTCCTCCATCCATGGGATTTCCCAGTCAAGAATACTAGAGTCAGTTGCCATTTCCTTTGCCAGGGGATTCTTTACCACTGAACCACAAAGGAAGCCCTGAAGTGAAGCTTAGAAGGGTTTGAATTTTAATTGCATCATTTATTGACTGAATCGTTTTGGACAGGTTACTCCACCCTTGATTTGCGCATTGTTAAAATTGAGACAATAGTAGAATCCACCTAAGGTTTTTGTAAGAAGTAGATTGGGTAAGACTTGAAAAGTGTTTGGTGTTGAGTAAGTAGTATGGTTACCCAGATAGCCTAGTAAAGATGATGAATGGAATGTCAGGAATAAAAATTAAATACAAGAATAAAAGTGTTTGAAAAGGACTAGTGATAGTCATTGAAAGTAAATAATCATATGGAAAATAGAAATAATTATTTGAAATAAAGCTAAAAAGAAGGCAAAAGTTATCTTGAATAATTTAGATTTAGAGGCAACAACTAATTAAATAGTTCTTCATTGTAAATATCATGATGGATTAATATTCTTAATATTTAAATGGTTCTTGTAAGTGTAGAAGAAAATTCAAAAGCCCAAATAGAACTGGGCAAAGTACACAAATAGATAATTCACACACAAAAAAAGCAATAGTACTCTGGTCAAGAAAGTAGGATATAGTGAAATGTTCACACTCACAGTACAAAGAAATTCAAATTAAAACAGCAAAGACATTTTGAAAAATGAGACTATCAAGTGTTCACAAGAGTGAAGTAAAATAGGTGAGAAGTGAAAATTATTAAGATGAATAAGGAAACAATGCTTGGCAATATATACTGTAAATGTTTGACTCAATCCAATTTTAGGAATTCTGTTCTAAAAATATAGTCCAAAGAACAGGAAAAATGTCAGGCACAAAGATGTTCATTGCTGCCTTATTTGATAACAGTGAAAAATGAGAGGTAACCTAAATACATAGCCACATATAAATGGCTGAGAAAATTATGATGCATTCATTCAAAGAAAATAGATAAAATGTACTGTGAACTTCATACTCAACAGTAAAAAGCTAAAGGTATTTCCTCTAAGATCAGGAACAAGACAAGGATGCCCACTCAGACAGAAAGACAAATACTGTATGATATATGGAATCACATATCTTGTAATTCTAAAAAAATCACATGTGGAATCTAAAAAATATAACAAACCAGTGAATATAACAAAAATGAAGCCAACTCACAGATAATAAGAGAACAAACTAGTGGTTACCAATGTGGGGAGGAGTATAGCAATATGGGATGAAGAAGAACAAACTATTAGGTATAGGATGAGCCACAAGGGTGTATTTGAACAACACATGGAATATAGCCAATATTTTATAATTACTATAATCTTTGAAATTGTGAATCACTATATTGTACACCTATAATATGGTACAGCAACTATACTTCAATGAAAGTAATTTTTTTTAAAAGGAAAAATGTACCTTCAAAGAATTTGCAATAACACTGGAAAAAAACCTACGTTAATATGCAAGGAAAAGGACAGGGGAAAATTATGACAGCATGATTTAACTAGGGTAAAAGAAATGAATTGATATAATATTAGAAAGAAATACATCAAAAGGTGAAGAATGGTTTGTTTTTCAGTGACGAAAGTTATGTCAGTTTTTTCTTTAAGGTTTTCTGTATTTTACAAATTTCCTATAATATAAGTGTAGAGAATTCCCAGGTTGTCCAATAGCTGGGATTCTGTACTTCCACTGCATGGGGGTTCTGGTCAATTTCTGATCCAGAGGAGAACCAAGATCCCATAAGCTGCTTGGTGCAGCTAAAAATAAAGTGTATTATTTTTACAATAGAAAAAGTGGTGTTTTGTATAGAACATAGAGATGGCCATAAGAAAAAAGTTTCAGGATCCCAGTTACTGTTATCCACATTTCAGTTTCAGTGGGGTTTGCTGCTTATTAAGGCACAAACGGCTATATTTAGTGATGGGCAAAATTAACTGGCTAAAGCAGGTAACATGGAGAACTGACAATATTCTACATTTCTTCAAAAATTTGTATTTCTGAAAATTCCTTTAACATGTTTTTTTCAAAGAAGAGAGACAGGAGCAAGGGAGAAAGACAGAGGTAAAAATAGAGATATATCTCTTTTAAGTGATAAGAAAACATATAGTAGACTGAAATACCAATTTTTTAGTTTTGCCAATTCACTGTCTGGGTGACATGGCTACATTTATCTCATTGCTGCTTCCCTATCAATGCCAAAGCATCATGGAATAGATCAAAGACTAGAAGTACTTCTCCTGAATAACTATGCCATACCTCCCCCTGAGGAAAGTGAAAAGGAGGAGGAAAGACCGATTAGGCACTTCATTGTCATTCCCCTGAAGAGTAGAGCTCCATGATGGTAGAAGTCTTGTGTCTTTTTTTTAACTGAAGTGTAGCTGATTTACTACGTTGTGCCGCTGTCTACTGTACAGCAAAGTAATTCAGTTATACACATATATACATTCTTTTCATGTATTCTTTTCCATTATGGTTTATGAGAGGATATTGAATATTGTTTTACACCATGCTGTTGGTGCCTAGCACAAAGCACAGTGCAAGATCTTCGGTACTCAATTTCTGCCTGTTGAATGGACTTGGAGAAAACCCCATTCACAGCATTATTTGACTTTTTGGTTTTGTTTTTTGTCGTTTTTAATTTTTGGCTGTACCCCGTAGCCTGTGGGATCCCATTTTCCTGACCAGGGATTAAACTCGTGTCCCCTGAAGTGGAAGGGCAGAGTCATAACCACTGAACTGCCAGGGAAGTCCCTATTTTTCATTTTAAAGTATATCCAAACAAAAATGGATTTTACCAGAACAAAGGTCTTTCTTGAGTTTTCTTTTCTTAAAATTTGTATTGAGCACTGTGTGGCCAGGCATCCGCTAAATGCTGGCAATGGGAAGAGGAAGGAGCACAAAGTCCCTCAAGTTGTGTGCATGTGTTTCCAGGGGTGAAAATTATTAGTGTAACTTTAGTATACACAACAGATATTTTGTTTGTGTTTTTTAAAAACAAAACTCAGCTTTTACGTATAAAATGATCACTATCCTCTTCAAAGTAAATACCCAAGAAAACTATGAAACAATTTCAATGGTGCCAAGAAATAAGGTTGTTAGAACTTTGGCGGGGATTTGTCCTCAGATTCTACTGACATATGCTTTGAACGTCCTCAGTGTTAGCAAGTATTGCCTTATGTTCATAAATTTAAGTATTAGGAATAGGTCACTTGATATTAGACAATGTATTTATTCTTACTGCAACAGAAATGTCTCATTTTTAAAATTAGTGAATGTAGAACAGTTAGCTTAGTATCTGGATATCTAAGCTTTGAACATTTACTTCTGTTTTTTCATTATTAGTAGTAGGCTAGTGGCTGACTTCCTTGAGAGAAGTTTCAGCTAAAAATGAAATATGGCTAGAACGTAACAAGCCCAATTTTCTTGTGGGCTTAGCAAATTTGTTCTGAAGATTATTCCTAGAGGGAAATCCCTTCAATGTTCAATGTTTATTTGCTTGAATCACTCCTAGTATATATCCATTTAATCATTTTTTTACTTTACAGCCAAACCTTTTGCCCTCAGACATCGGGAGTGAGGAATTCCTAACACAATAACAATGTTACCTTAAATGGTTTTTGAACTTGCATAGTTCATAAAAAAAAATAACACTTCCTTTTGGTTTTTAATTGCTTTATGATTCATAGACTTTGAACTTGCCCGATCTTAAATGAACTCTTTCCTCAGAACAAGGTCAAATCAGTTCACCAAGCTGACGTTTGCTCACTTATCTTTTCAAAAAGGTTTTGTATTATTTCAAAAAACAAATCTACTTAAAATATGCTTCCGTGTGGAAAAAACATTGTGCTAATAGACTGACGCGTAGTCGTTAGATCTGATTTTATGATTATAACTCAGGTTAGGAAATGCTTCACTTTATATTGGAATTCATTCATGCATCCAGTCAACAATATTAATTGCGCACCTTCTCTATGTCATGTGTTATTATATGTCCATTGGCATTTATCCATGAACAACAACAATATCTCTGCCCAGGTAAAACTTACATTTGGTGGTGGGGTAGACAGATCAACAAAAGCATAGAAAATCAGTGATTTAGTATGTTAAAAAGTGGAGCGTGCTCTGGGGAAAATAGAGCAGAGGAAGGGGACTGTGCCAGTCAGGAAAAGATTGCAATTTTAAGTAGGATGACCCCATGTGACCAAGACAGGATGAAGCTGAGGAAGGTTATCAGTGATGCAGTTAAGATCTTGGGAATCTGAGATCGTGTCTCAGTCACATGAGGTCATCCTACTCAAAACTGAATATAAATGCTCTTAAAATTATTTCTGTAAAATGGTTTCTGCTGTAGGGTAATTCTCACACTCCAGTGTTTCCTTCTAGATTCATGGATGTGTACGCTTGTGTGAGAATTTAGAGGTCAGTGTATGCAGGTCTTTTATTACACCAAGTCTCTGAAATGCTTAGTCACTTGACTGAAGGCCACATATCAGCAAGGGTCGAGTTAACAACATAGATTTTCTGACACTGAGTTTGTTGTTCTTTCTATCATGTTGAGAGGGATCCTAATGGTGAAGATTTCAGATTGGCTACTGTAGGGTGTGCGTTAGGGGCACAGGTGCAGTCAGACTCTCTAGCTGTTTTACTTCACCTTTGTGGCAAGTTTCTCTCACTTGATTTTGTTTTTGCCCTTGATCAGTTACATTACTGACTAGCGTTCTCGGCCTCCTTAATCAATCGAAATTGATGAGAGGCCAGTCAAGAAATTTAGACAAGGCATTATTACTGGGGCTCGTGCTGCAGCAAAGAGGAGGGAAAACAAATAACAGGTTCCCTTGCTTGCTCGCTTGCTCCCAAGGTGGGGCAAGTTGGTTCCTTATATGGGGTGACAGCAGAGGTGTCAGGAAGATCTGGAGAAGAAAGTGTCAGTCCACTCCAGTGTTTGTTGCCTGGGAAATTCCATGGACAGAGGAGCCTGGTGGGCTGGGCTATTGTCTGTTGGGTCGCAGAGAGTCAGACAGGACTTGAAGGACTTGTTGTGACTAAACAACAACAAGGCGGGGCCCAGGGCTCACCTGGAGGGTGGCTGAGGTGGTTTGCCCGCGTCTTTGGTGATACTGTGTGCAGGGGGCGCGCACAGTGCCTTGCTTTTGCCTCCTGCTCTTCAAAAGTGGCAGTTAGGATTTTGGTCTCTTCATGTCACGTTGTCCATAATTTGCCCCAACCGCACCTGCACATGATTATTTTTAGTTTCTTGTACTTTGTTTTTATTTTGTTACTCGAGGGGATATTTGTCCAGATGCAAGCACTGCAGCAAATGGTCCCGGTCGTAGGTCCTAGCCTGCCTCATTGAGACTTGCCTGTTTTAATCACCATTTTTCAGGACCAGGAGAAGGGCTATAGTTCGAGGGCACACTGCCTTAGTAGTGTCTGAAGTCCAATTATCTGGGATTCTAAAGCTGGCCAACTGAGACCTGGGGTTTATTTTGTTGCACATACTTGAAAATGCTTGAAAGAAATATTGCTCATTACAAGTTGCATTTTTTTGTAGCTCAAAATTAAATTATGTATTAAAATACCTTAAATGATATCTTAAATGATTTCTCACGTTATTAGAAAATGAGGACATACTGCTAACCACAGTAGTGTAAAAGAAATTGCGAAATTTGTCATTTACTGCATGACCCTTTCTTGAGACACTGATGAATTCTGATTCTTATCTTTAGTTGGTTTCTCTTGTGTTAGTCCTTCCCAGTAAGGGATTCTGTAGTTCGACGGAATTTTTGACTGCATTGTCTTTGTTACTTGACATAACCTGCCATGATCTTGTAGCTCTTGTGTTGCTTCTAATCACTGTCCTATTGCATGTTCTTTTCCAGGAATTTGAAATTTAGTTTGCAATTAACATTCTGCTATCACTTCTAAATTTATTCCTTTTATTTTGCTGATTATTATGCATTACAAATAGTGCTCCCTCAAGCCAAGTATATTGGGGCTTCCCAGGTGGCGCTAGTGGTAAAGAACCTGCCTGTCAGTTCAGGAGATGCTAAGGGATGTGGATTTGATCCCTAGGTCAGGAAGATCCCCTGGATGAGGGCATGGCAACCCACTCCAGTATTTTTGCCTGGAGAATGCCATGGACAGAGGATCCTGGAGGGCTACAGTCCATGGGGTCACAAAGAGTCAGACACAACTAAAGCGACTACAAGCCAATTATATTATTACCATTTCATCACACGACAAAGATGAACCTTCTTGCTATTCTACAGTGTAGTTTTTCTCACTCTCTGTCATCTTTGTTACTGTAAATACAGTAAATTCCAAAGATCATGCTTTAAAATTGCCACCTGGGTGGCTCAAAACATCTCACATTGAGTATTGGACTTGTTTTTGCTTTCTTTCTTTTTATTATTTATTTTTTTATCTGACTGTGCCGGCTCTTAGTTATGGCGTGTGGGATCTTTAGCTGGGCGTGTGAACTCTTAGTTGCAACATGTGGGATCTAGTACCCTGACCAGGGTTTGAACCTGTGCCCTCTGCATTGCGAGTGTGGAGTCTTGGCCACTGGACCACCAGGGAAGTCCCCAGGCCTGAACTTCTGATCCTGTCGCCAGATTGGCTTCTCTTTCAGTTGCATATCTGAGTCAGCACCATCATTTACTTCATATCAGAAACCTGGGGAAAGGGGCAGTCAACCTCGGCACCTGCTTCTCCCCTACTTTCTGTGTCAGACTTGAATCCATTTTCTCCTCAACAGTGATAATCGCCTTGTAATCCCTGGAGAAGGGAAGGTCAACCCACCCCAGTATCCTTGCCTGGAGGATCTCACGGACAGAGGGTCGGACATGACTGAAGCGACTTAGCACACAGGCACGCACGCAATTTTGTCAAACCATAATAACTACTGTCCTCTCTTACCTGGGTTACTATCAGAGCTTCCTACCTGGCTTCTCCATATCCATTCGAGAACGCTTCTAATGCACTCTCCACATCAGGCAAAGTAACTTGTAAAAATGCACATATGGCCATGTCACACCCCCATGTAAAGACTTGCAATGCCTTTCCGTTGTTCTCAGGTTCAATTCCCAATTCATCTCTGTAGCTACAGGCTGCTTCCTTCTCTCTTTGCTCCTTCATGATCCAGGCGCGCTGGCCTCTGTGAGCTCTTGGAGCTTTACTGTGCACGGTGTTCCTCTTGCCCACCCTCCTGGAGTGATCTTTCTCTACCCGCTACCCTCTCCTACCCCTTACAACTGGCCAACAAGCATTTGCATGGAAACACACACACACACACACACTCTTTTGGTTCAAACATCAGTTCCTCAGAGAAATATTCCCTATGCTTCTGGGTTAGATTTTGTCATCTTGATAGTAGTTCACAGAGTATATTGCACTTCTCCTTCCTATTAAACATCACAATTGCAATTTTTGCTCATTACAAAATGTGTCTTTTCCCACTGAGATATAAACCCGGTAAGGGCAGCCCATTTCTGCTTTGTTTTTCTGTTTCCCAACAAAGGAAGGATAGTGAACACAGTAAATATTTACTGAGTGAAGGAATGGCTAAATTAATATTGTTGTTCATCCCCTTGCTTTTTCTCTCTTTATACTGGGCCTTCCTTGTTTTGAATCATCATTCCACATTTGTAGAACAAGTTTGAAATATCTTAGCTGATTAACATCTCTACATTCATTTAACATTCTTAGATTCCTTTAAAGATGAGGAAACTAAGACTCAGTGAAGCTGAAAGATCCCCGTCTTTCTGAACCCAGGAAAAAAAGACACGTGTGCTAATGTGCTCAGTCGTGTCTGACTCTTTGTGACCCCATGAAATGTAACCCACCAGGCTTCCCTGTCCATGGGATTTCCCAGGCAAGAATACTGGAGTGGGTTGCCATTTCCTCCTCCAAGGGATCTTCCCGACCCAGGGATTGAACTTGAGTCTCCTGTGGCACCTACATTGCAGGCAGACTTTTTATCTACCAAGTCATCAGAGAAGCCTTTATGAAGAAAATAGGGCATTAATACATTTTTAAACATGCTTAGGGCATGTCTGAAATTCTTTGAACTATGTATTAAAATCAATAGATTTGATTTTCAGTTTTGTGTACATATAGCAAATAAAAATCAGGACATATTATATTCATTTACTTATAAATAAATAAAATAATTATTCACAAAAGAATAATTTTTGATTTAAGGCTTTTTGTATTAAAAAACAAAAACAAACAAACAAACAAAAACATTATAAAAGGGGAATTCCCTGATGGTCCAGTGCTTATGACTCAGCACTTTCACTGCTGTGGCCTGAGTTCAATCCCTGGTCGGGGAATTAAGATCCCACGAGCTATGTGGTGTGGAAAAAAAAAAAAAGTTTAGTTAAGCATAGAGCAAATCACCTTTACTGAAGAGAAAGACTGGGAAATTTCTGGAGACTGTTAAATATTCGAGATTTGTGACTAGCATTGGAAAGAATTTTCTGCTCTTTGTCACTACCTGCTTTACCCTGGTAATCTGGTGCCACAAGAAATACGTTATTTACAAAATTCTTTATAGCAGTGCTCCAGATGGTTCTATCAGACCTAAGAATCCCATAACAACAAAACTTAACAAATATTTATTGAGCGATTGTACTGAACACTCTAGGTGTAAAGAGACATGAGTTAACCCTTGCCCTCCAAAGAGCTCCTAATGTATCAGAGGAAAGAAGGTAAAAATAATGACTAGTATTTATTGAGCTGTAAATCAGATGTTTTTACACAATGCTGACACAATTGCTGCTGCCAAGTCACTTCAGTCGTGTCCGACTCTGTGTGACCCCAGGGGCTATCATTATATTTATTTTAAAGAAAACTAAGACTCAGTGATGTCTAAAAAAGCTGTAAAATAACACCCAGTCAGTGACCAATAGGACAGAAATTTGCATTCAAGATCCCATACAGCAATCTGAACTTTGGAACCCGCATCTTTAACCACTTCTCTGTTTCCTCAGGTTCAAAATGACAGAATGTTTAAAAAGCAGAACTGAGATCTTTTCTCAGGCCTCTATTGTGCTACTTAAAGACATCCTTTTTTTTTTTTTTTTTTTTTTGAGAGCCTATATATATGGCACCCCACTCCAGTACTCTTGCCTGGAAAATCCCATGGACCTAGGAGCCTGGTAGGCTGCAGTCCATGGGGTCGCTAAGAGTCGGACACGACTGAGCGACTTCACTTTCACTTTTCACTTTCATGCATTGGAGAAGGAAATGGCAACCCACTCCAGTGTTCTTGCCTGGAGAATCCCAGGGACGGGGCAGCCTGATGGGTGGCCGTCTATGGGGTCGCACAAAGTTGGACAGGACTGCAGCGACTTAGCAGCAGCATATCCATATTTGAACTTTTCCCTAAAAAAAAAATCACATAGATTAATGCTAAATGCAGCTCTATTAGAAAGGATGAATATGTGAGGTGCATATTTTGTTGTTGAAAGGATAGTTAAAATAGTCTCCATCTGTGTGCCAAGGAAAGCAATTCAAATTCATGAAAATGTATTGAATCAATCTGAATCAACAATTGTTATATATTTTCAACAGTTTTTTATAAGTAAATTCAGGCCTGTTAAAACTACTGAGCTGGAGTATGTTTGAATGATTTAATAGGCAGTTTTCAGAGCTGGTTTCTGAATGAGAGCTCTCAGTGTAGCCTTGAGACATGGGGAGATTGGTAATCAAATCCAGAAGGGTGTTGTCATGGGCTCTATGGGTGGAATGTGTGTGAGAAGAGTTTTTTAGTATTCACAACTGCTATCAGCTTGGGCGTGACAGCAGGAAGCCTAGTTTACATGTCTGGATGGTGTAACTCCACGTGTTCCTTGATTTTTTTCTCTTCCATTATGGTTTAAAGGATATTGAATACAGTTCCCTATGCTAGACAGTAGAACCTTGCTGTTTACCTGTTTTTTTTTTTAATTTATTTTTCATTGGAGGATAATTGCTTTACAATGTTGTATTGGTTTCTGCCAAAAAGAATGCAAATCAGCCAGAAGTGTACATCTGTCCCCTCCCTCCTGAGCCTCCCTCCAATGACCCCCTCTCCTATCCCACCCCTCTAGGTTGTCAGAGCACCAGGTCTGAGCTCCATGCGTCATGCAGTAACTTCCCACTAGCTATCTGTTTTAATATGGTAATGTGTATGTTCCAAAGCTACTCTCAGTTCATCCCACCCTCGCCTTCCCTTGCTGCGCCCACAAGTCTGTTCTCTGTCTGCGTCTCTATTCCTGCAAATGGGTTCATCAGTACCATTTCCCTTGCTGTTGTCATTTAGTTGCTAAGTCGTGCCCGACTTTTTGTGACTCCATGGACTATAGCCTGCCAGGTTCATCTGTCCATGGAATTTCACAGGCAAGAAGACTGGAATGGGGTGCTATTTCCATCTCCAGGGGATCTTCCTAACCCAGGGACTGAACCCACATCTCCTGCATTGGCAGGTGGATTCTTTATCACTAAGCCACCTGGGAAGCCCACCATTTTTCTAGATTCCATATGTACATGTTAATGTATGAGATTTGTTTTTCTCTTTCCGACTTACTTCACTCTGTGTAACCAGTTTTAGGTTCATCTAACTCGCTAGAACTGACAGATGTGCTCCTTTTTAGGGCTGAGTAATATTCCATAGTGTATATGTACCACAACTTCCTTGTCTATTCATCTGTCAATGGACATCTAGGTTGGTCTCATGTCCTAGCTATTGTAAATAGTGCTGCAATGGACACTGGGGTCTTTTTCAATTATAGTTTTCTCAGGGCATATGCCCAGTAGTGGGACTGCTGGGGCATGTGGTAGTTTTATTCCCAGTTTTTTAAGGAATCTCTATACTGTTCTCCATAATGGCTGTATGAACTTACATTCCCACCAACAGTGCGAGAGGATTCCCTTTTCTCCACACCCTCTCCAGCATTTATTATTTGTAGTTTTTTGATGATGGCCATTCAGACCGGTATGAGTATAGTAGTTTGTATCTGTTAATCCCATTTTAGAATTTCAGGATTTTAGAATTTATGTAGTTAATTCCTTTAGAGGAAGCAAAGGAAGTATCCAGGGAAATGGGGATAATTGGAAGAATGAATAAAAATATGGAATGGGAAAGCAAGGCTGCATAATATTAAGATCTTTTCTTTTTTTTCAACATTTTCTTTTTCCCTCAACATTCAGACATTCCTTAAGCCCATAATTTTCACTTATAAATTGGTGGAAAACAATGTTTTTACATAATACAGTGAAGATTATCACTGTCCTAAGCATGTTGTATAGTAAGAAGGAAAATTCCAGCCAAATGTGTAGATCTTTTCTCAAGATATGTGTACACACACACACACACACACACACTCATGTTTGTGGGCTTCCCTAGTGGTAAAGAACCCTCGTGCCAATGTGGGAGATGTAAAAGATGTGGGTTTGATCCCTGGGTCAGGAAGATCACCTGAAGGAGGGCATAGCAATCCATTCCAGTATTCTTGCCTGGAGAATCCCATTGACAGAGGACCCTGGTGGGCTACAGGCCATATGGTCACAAAGAGTCGGACATGACTGAAGGAACTTAACACACGCACACACACACATATATATGACTTCTCTGAGAGCTCGGTGATAAAGAAACTGCCTGCCAATGCAGGAGATGTGGGTTCAATCTCTGGTCCTGGAAGATCCCCTGGACAAGGAAATCGCAATCCACTCTAGTATTCTTGCCTGGAGAATCCCACAGACAGAGGAGCCTGGCGTGCTACAGTCCATGGGGTCGTAAAGAGTCAGACACAGCTCAGTGACTGAGCGACAACAACAACATATACTCCTGGGAACTGGTCTTAGAAAAGTAATTCTAAATACAAAAAGCTTTATGACAGACTTGATTATTACAATGTTGTTTGAAATACAAATAATTATCCAACAGTATAGGAACAAAAGTAAATTATGATTTCTGACTAATTTCATATGTAAGAGGAAATTCCCACACTCTTGTCTATTCTCTATGTTTCCTTTTGGATAGAAAATAATGACACAGTCAACCAAAATTAAATGAGGACTGTATGTCAAGTAGGGATTCCTGTATATCATAAGGAGAGCGTTTGTAACAACAACCTCATTTACCGTGTTGATGGTTAGGAAACACTCAAGAATGACAACGTGTAGTTTTCTCATATGAAGCAAAACCACGGCAACATACCCTGCCCCCGCACCCCACCCCTACAAAAGTGAAATGTTTTTGTTTTTCTTCTACAAAGTACAAGTTGTCTCAGGACATGAAAGTGCACAGTACTGGCACCTGTTATCAGGAACCTACTAAGGCATGAAAGAAAGAACTAGAGTTTTCAATCAGAAAGTGTATGAAACCCTAAGTCATTAGGGAAACTAATGAAACGTTGCTGCTGCTAAGTCGCTTCAGTCGTGCCCGACTCTGTGCGACCCCATAGATGGCAGCCCACCAGGCTCCCCGTCCCTGTGATTCTCCAGGCAAGAACACTGGAGTGGGTTGCCATTTCCTTCTCCAGTGCATGAACATGAAAAGTGAAAGTGAAGTCGCTCAGTCGTGTCTGACTCCTAGCGACCCCATGGACTGCAGCCTACTAGGCTCCTCTGTCCATGGGATTTTCCAGGCAAGAGTACTGGAGTGGGGTGCCATTGCCTTCTCCGCTCTAACTCCTGAGATGGAGGGAAAAACACGAAGACGCCTTTGAATTTTTTATTTATTCCAACTTTTCTTTATAAACTAGTGAATTTTATATTGTAATATCTGATTAATGACTAAGTTTAGAAAGTGAAGCTAGATCTCATGTTCTGTCTGTCTGGATATGTATGTCTTGGTATGTGTCTTTGTCTCTGGATAATACCGTTGAGATTAATTTGTAAATGAGTTCTATTTAACTTGCTGAAGGAAAAGTAAGTGCTTACAAATGAAACAATTCCAGATTAAGCTAAATAAATTCCGGGTTCATGTGAATGGGAAATATAGACATGTCTATAATATAGACATGTCTTTAGAACCATCAATAAGTATAATACTTCTGTTGTACCTAGGATTACTAGAGGTCAAATGAGACTGTATTCTATCTATTACAAATTTGTCAAAAAGAAAAGAAACTCCATGGGAGAAAAGTTTTAAGGGAAGTGTTTTCACTAAAAGAAGGTGTAAGAAATGAAACTGTACTGAAATGAGTGAGTTATGCATGATCAGGATTTTCTAAAATTAGATTATAATTAATTGGGTAAATGGATTTTGTTAGAAATGACTCATTCATAGGAAAACTGGTTAGAACCAACTAGGTCCAAGATTTCACTAGACCTTGAGTTTTGGTATATGCACCCATTATAAAATATCAGCAAGTTAAGTGATATATCCACTCAGTTCAGTTCAGTCACTCAGTCGTGTCCGACTCTTTGCGACCCCATGAATCGAAGCACACCAGGCCTTCCTGTCCATCATCAACTTCCGGAGTTCACTCAAACTCATGTCTATCGAGTCGGTGATGCCATCCAGCCATCTCATCCTCTGTCGTCCCCTTCTCCTCCTGCCCTCAATCCCTCCCAGCATCAGAGTCTTTTCCAATAAGTCAACTCTTCGCATGAGGTGGCCAAAGTACTGGAGTTTCAGCTTTAGCATCAGTCCTTCCAAGGAATACCCAGAACTGATCTCCTTTAGAATGGACTGGTTGGATCTCCTTGCAGTCCAAGGGACTCTCAAGAGTCTTCTCCAACACCACAGTTCAAAACCATCAATTATTCAGCACTCTGCTTTCTTTATGGTCCAACTCTCACATCCATACAGGACCACTGGAAAAACCATAGCCTTGACCAGATGGACCTTTGTTGGCGAAGTGATCTCTCTGCTTTTTAATATGCTATCTAGGTTGGTCATAACTAGTTTTGGCTAAATCTAAGTGTTTTAGATCCTTCTGATTTTTTGGACAAAATTTCCTAAATAAAATTCTATTAAAGTTCTTTTGATTTCAACTAACTTTGGGATGCTACAAAGGGCCCCTGAAACACTCCAAAGAAAGATACTAAGCTAAGTAGGTTCATTTGGTATATAAAATTACATGGGAAATATTATATTATCAATATCATCCTATTATCCTTTCCTTTTAGGTTATATTTTATGGTACATGTTACTAATATATATATATCCTAGAAATTACATGGAGTTCCTAAAATTCTGATATGTCCTGGTATTCTAATGGGAAAACTGATGACTTAACAAAGGTTAACAAAAGGACTGAATTAATTAGTGAATATGCTTGTAACTTCTATGGTTTCTATCTAAAAAAATTACTAGTTTGAAAGTGTGTTTTCAAGGAGTATGGAAAACCTTCCCTTCAAACTAATTATGACAGTAATATGGTAAAATTATACTGTATAGACAAATTAAAATATTTGTCTTTTCTCTCTATCTGACCCCTCCAAAAATTAGAAACTCTTAGGTTTCCATTAACTTTATCAGATAAATTAGGAAGATTATCTCACTAACAGGTACAGAAGTCTCAAGGAATTTTTGAGACCTTGAGAAGAGAGGAAATTCACCTAGACTTATTAGGAAAAATCTATGATAAGCCTTTGGCATGACTTTCTTATCTGTGAAATATTTTATTTTAAAAGTTCAGTCTGACGAATGGATAAGGAAGTTGTGGTACATATACACAACGGAATATTACTAAGCTATAAAAAAGAATGTGTTTGAGTCCGTTCTAAGGAGGTGGATGAAACTGGAGCCTATTACATAGAGTGAAGTAAGTCAGAAAGAGAAACACCAACACAGTATATTAAGCATGTATATGGAGTTTAGAAAGACGGTAACAACGACCCTATATGCAAGACGGCAAAAGAAACATAGATGTAAAGAACAGACTTTTGGACTATGTGGGAGAAGGCAAGGGTGAGATGATTTGACACAATAGCTTTGAAACATGTATATTACCATATGTAAAACTGATGACCAGTACAAGTTCCTTGCATGAAGTAGAGCACTCAAGGCTGATTCTCTGGGACAACCAAGAAGGATGGGGTAGGGAAGGATGTAGGAGGGGGGTTCAGATGCGGGAATACATGTACACCCATGGCTGATTCATGTTGATGTATGTCAAAAACCACCACAATATTGTAAAGTAATTAGCCTCCAATTAAAATAAATGAATTTTTTTAAAAAGTTCCGTTTGAGACTCTATAAAAGTTTCAGCAAAGCAAAAAGTCTATGATCAATTATGGTTGTATAAATCATCAGGCCAAGTTTATTGAGACCAGACCTATTTCATCAACAAACTAGTCTTAATTTGGTTATATTTGGTAAAAATGAGGGTGATTTTAGGGAGAAAATGATGTTTCAATGAACGCTAAATCCCAGTTTGTTAATGAAAGTCTGTATTTACTAAGACTCATTTCCTGGATAGTTCTTTGCTGTTAGGGTATAGTAATGTAAAATATAATTAAATTATTAGAAGACACCCTAAGTTTGTTTCTGAAGCTTATCTCAGTAATCTGTCTTTGAACGAAGATCAGGTGCCTCACGACCTGCAACCAGAGCTGGAAAATGACATAAGGTGCTGTTTCCAACATGGATGGAAGAGCCTTTTTATCAGGTACTCTTAAATAGCTCATGCACAGTGAAATTAAAGGGGAAAGATTAATTTCCACTTCCAAAGGCCCCTACACTGGACTAGTCTATAGAGAGGACTGCTGACCTGAATTCACCTTAAAACGGTGCTCAGAGGAAACTGCACTGTACTAGGATGAGAAGAAGATGACATCAGAAGTAGTCAACTTGCCCAAGATGCTGGACCTGATTCATATGATCATTTATAATGCTTTCTTAACTTCTTGGACCTTTACATATAAATCAAATGTTTTTCTATTATAGACATGATCCTATGCTAGTTTTAGAAATCAATCCAATTGTTGGGTTTGTGGCCAATTACCTATATCTAGCTCTGGGTTACCTTGGTGAATTTCTCTATTCCAAGGCTCTAACTGGTTGGATGTGAGCAAATTTACTTTAAAATGAAGTCATGTTCAGGTCACTATTGATATTACTAGATAGAATCACCTCACCTGGCCAATTAATAATGCCTGCTCTGACTCTGGCCATAGGTTGAAATTTTTTTTCAGGGTCACTCAGATTCATTCAGAATGATGAGCTAAGTCTCAACCAAATCCTCTAGTCTATTAAAAGGAAATCTCCCACAAGTATGGAATGGGTTTATGTAGATAACACCAGGCTATGATAATGTAAGTTTAAAATACCCTCTAAATGGTCATGAAATGCCCCCCATAACAGTCAAGTTTATGACCATGAGGGCACTCTGCCAACTAGAAACTGGTACTTGCCACCTACCTCTACAAAGATTAAATCATGGCCACTGCAGCTGTTGACCTTTAACACTCCCGAAAGGAGTGCAGGGTGGAGATTAGGAGCGAGGTACTCTGTGCTCTGGGAAAAACTGGCAGAACAGGCCTTCAGAGAGTTAGATACTTTCAGGAGGAGATTTTATGAGTCCCAATTCTTGCATCTTCTCATGCCTAGAGAAATATTAACATCATTATTAACCATGACATCTACTTCGGCTATTAAGGAGAATATTACAATTAAAAGTAAAAAAAAAAAAAAAAGATTGAATAGCTATGGTTCAGACATTCAAAGAAATAACTAGGTGATGCTATGGGTATAATTACAGACTAGTCTTTGTATTGCTAAGAACTTGAGCTTTCTGAGTTGGGTCAGATTTGGATGCCACTAGACATTCTCAAACAATGTCTGTAGGCAGCTAGTAACTGCAAACTTTGGATAAAACCAAACAACTGGCTACCAGGCTACAAGTCTCCTCAAAGTGCCAGGTCCAGATTGGGTTTCAGGCCTATTTTTCTGAAAAGATATGAGATTTTATTTTGTCTATTAAAATTCCAGTTGTCACTCCTCCAACTACCTCTGAGTCTGTTACATCAAAATGACAGACCAAGGGATTGAGATTTTAATCATACAAGACTCAGATCTAGGACTTGGAACTCAGAAATGCTTCCAGTTCAGTGTCTATTCTCCAAACTGAGGTGGCTCTATGCCCTATTTTGACAGGAAGCTATCAGAGCCATAGTTGCCCAGTTCCCTGAATTAAAATTGAGCGGGAGTCTGGGGTCTTGGGGTCTTTCTGTGCCTCCTGCTTCCTGTTTGTAGGATATAGGCTTTATTCAGCCTCCTTGAACTTCCCTGAGTTCCAAAGGGCAGAGTCAAATAGTAGATAATAGAGGAAGGGAGGGAATAGTGGCTTAGTGAGCGGTAAAGAATCTGCCCAACTAAGCAGAAGACTCAGGTTCATTACTGGGTCGGGAAGATCCCTGGAGAAGGAGACGGCGACCCACTTCAATATTCTTGCCTGAAGAATCCCATGGACAGAGCAGTCTGGGAGACACAGTTTATGGGGTCGCATAGAGTTGGACGTGACTTAGTGACTACATAGCAGCAGCAGGGAAGGCAGAAACAAAGGAGGAACACTCCAGAAATAATAGTACAGCAATAAAGCAGGGTCCTGGCTCCTCCTCAAAGGGTATTAACAATACCATTGAGTTTTTCTGCAGGAACTAAGCCCTCCACTCAAGTGGAGGATGATGACTTCATGCTAAGCACAAGATTCTTAGAACTTCACCCTGTTACTTCACCCCCAACCAATCAGAAGAAAGTCTGCATAGAGTGGAGAATAATGAAGACCCCCTCCCCAAATGATTCTCTTTTAAAAAACTTTTGTTGTTGAGCTGGATCTTCAGTGTTGGTTTTTGGACACAAGTCTGCCTTCTCCCCAGGTTGCCAGGGTATAAAGCAAATTTCTTTCCTAACCAACACTTGTCTCCTTAGTATTGGCTTTTGAGTTGGTAAGCAGTCAAACCTGAGTTCCTTAACAATATGATTAATTTTACCCTGAAAATTCAAGGGGGCAGTCATTACTATCATGGTCTTTTTGATATATTTTAAACATGTACATGCAAAATTCAACTATGGGCATAGTCAAGTGATACCAAATGTATTTTAATTCTCTTGAGTTAAAGAATCTCTCTAGAAGAATTTTCTTGAACATTGTTTTAAGCTTAAGAAGTTCATTTAGTCTATCTGCAGAAAGAATTTAAGCAATATATATATATATGTATGTATATACATATATATATACACACACATACTCTTCTTGACATCATGGCTTAAAATCCTTTTTGGAAGTTTGTGAGTAACCCATTTCGCACTGATGTTTAACTTTTGCCAAATATCCCCAAGATGATTATTTTGAAAAACTTTACATTTGAATAAGTTGGCTAAGATAACTTACAGAAAATTACTTTGTAGAATTGGCAGTCACCCAGTTATAGCTATAAAAATGAATTCATGATGTTAAAGAGATTTGTGTGTTACTTTACTAACTTCATTATTAATCTTTCTGTTTTTGAACTAGGATGTTACTGTTCTATAATATGTTTTTGTATACTTTACAATAGATTTTATTATCTGATAAAGCAAGTCTTCTCTTGTTGCTCTTGCTTTACCTGGTGATCTAGGCTACATTTGCATGTTTATATGACTAACAGATGAAATTTAGAATAATTTTTCCAAGACCCCCAAATGTAAACCTACTTACTTCATCATGGACAATTTAATCATTCTAATAACCAATATACATAATAATAATTATTGTATCTAATGCTCATTGCATACTTACCAAGTATCTGTCAATATTATAAGCACTACAGGAGTAAACTCAAGGGATATAATTGTTTACTTGAAAACTAAGAAAATCGACTGAAAATATATTAATAACAATGTGTGTGTGTGTGCTAAGTCACTTCAGTCATGTCTGACTCTTTGTGAATGCATGGACTGTAGACCTCTAGGCTCCTCTGTCCATGGGATTCTCCCGACAAGAATACTGTAGTAGGTTGCCATGCCCTCCTTCAGGAGGTCTTCCTGACCCAGGGATCAAACCCACATCTCTTGTCTCCTGCATCGGCAAGCAGCTTCTTTACCACTACCACCCCCTGGGAAGCCCATTAATAACAATGCTGCTGCTACTGCTGCTAAGTCGTTTCAGTCCTGTCCGATCTGTACGGTCCCATAGACGGCAGCCCACCAGGCTCCCCCATCCCTGGGATTCTCCAGGCAAGAACACTGGAGTGGGTTGCCATTTCCTTCTCCAATGCATAAAAGTGAAAAGTGAAAGTGAAGTCACTTGGTCGTGTCTGACTCTGCGACCCCATGAATTGCAACATGCCAGGCCTCTCTGTCCATCACCAACTCCCGGAGTTCAGTCAAACTCCCGTCCATCAAGTTGGTGATGCCATCCAGCCATCTTATCCTCTGTTGTCCCCTTCTCCTCCTGCCCTCAATCCTTCCCAGCATCAGAGTCTTTTCCAATGAGTCAACTCTTCGCATGAGGTGGCCAAAGTACTGGAGTTTCAGCTTTAGCATCATTCCTTCCAAAGAAATCCCAGGGCTGATCTTCAGAATGGACTGGTTGGATCTCCTTGCAGTCCAAGGGACTCTCAAGAGTCTTCTCCAACACCACAGTTCAAAAGCATCAATTCTTTGGCACTCAGCTTTCTTCACAGTCCAATTCTTACATCCATACATGACCACTGGAAAAACCATAGCCTTGACTAGACGGACCTTTGTTGGCAAAGTAATGTCTCTGCTTTTTAATATGCTATCTAGGTTGGTCATGACTTTCCTTCCAAGGAGTAAGCGTCTTTTAATTTCATGGCTGCAATCACCATCTACAGCAATTAAGCCCTACTAGATAGTTAAAATTATAAGGCTTAATTCAATACTTATCAGATTTTGGTACCACTAGCTTACAAATGATAAATCACTGGATCAGAATAGAAAATCCAGCAATAGACTCAAATATACATCAATATTTAGAGCCTAATAAAGGTAGCGTTTCATATCCATGGAAAGGAATGCATTATTTAATACCAATGTTAAAGCATTAGTTACTCGGAAAAGTTAGGCTTTTTCATCAATTGTTTCTTACAGCAAGATAAGACCTATAAGTACCAAATATACAAATGCAAAAAACAAAAAGGAAAAACGCATTACAAAATATTAATCATTTTTATAATCTAAGCATAAATAAGTTTTTCTAAGAATGAAAACACACAAAAAACATAAAAATAAAAACATAAATTTGCATAAAAATACAAAGCTTTTGGAAGGCAGAAAATGTAAACAAACACAAATAGTGAGAGGTATTGAAAATACATATTGACTGTGTATAGCATGAGACCATCTGGATAAAGTTAAGTACATATATCTTTATTTTGTGTCTGGAGAGATATCGCGAAAAAAGTTGCTGTGATACATTTATGTTCATTATCTCTGTGGATTTATTATCATGAGCACATATATTTATTGCAAATGTAAAATTACTATTAAAAGTATTCAGTTCAGTTCAGTCACTAAGTCATATCTGACTCTTTGTGACCCCATGGACTGCAGCATGCCTGGCTTCCCTGTCCATCACTAACTCCTGGAGTTTACTCAAACTCATGTCCAATGAGTCGGTGGTGACATACAAACATCTCATCTGTCGTCCCCTTCTCCTCCCTCCTTTAATCTTTCCCAGCATCATGATCTTTTCCAATGAGTCAGTTCTTTGCATCATGTGGCCAAAGGACTGGAGTTTCAGCTTCACCACCAGTCCTTCCAGTGAATATTCAGGACTGATTTCCTTTAGGATGGACTGGTTGGATCTCCTTGCAGTCCAAGGGACTCTCAAGAGACTTTTGCAACACTACAGTTCAAAAGCATCAATTCTTCAGTGCTCAGCTTTCTTTATAGTCCAACTCTCACATCCATACATGAATACTGGAAAAACCATAGCCTTGACTAGACAGATGGACCTTTGTTGGCAAAGTAATGTCTCTGCTTTTTAATATGCTGTCTAGGTTGGTCATAGCTTTTCTTCCAAGGAGCAAGAGTTTTTTTAATTTCATGGCTGCAGTTACCATCTGGAGTGATTGGAACCCCCCAAAATAAAGTATCTCACTGTTTCCATTGTTTCTCCATCTACTTGCCATGAAGTGATGGGACCAGGTGCCATAATCTTGGTTTTCTGAATGTTGAGTTTTAAGCCAACTTTTTCACTCTCCTCTTTCACTTTCATCAAGAGGCTCTTTAGCTCCTCTTTACTTTCTGCTATAAGGATGGTATCATCTGAGTATCTGAGGTTATTGATATTTCTCCCAGCAATCTGATTCCAGCTTGTGCTTCATCCAGCCCAGCATTTTTCATGATGTACTCTGCATGGAAGTTAAATAAGCAGGGTGACAATATACAGCCTTGATGTACTCCTTTCCCTATTTGGAACCAGTCTGTTGTTCCATGTCCAGTTCTAACTGTTGTTTCTTGACCTGCATACAGATTTCTCAGGAGGCAGGTCAGGTGGTCTGGTATTCCCATCTCTTGTAGAATTTTCCACAGTTTGTTGTGATCCACACAGTTAAAGCTTTGGCATAGTCAATAAAGCAGAAGTAGATGTTGGCAAATTTAACATTTCAAACCACTAGGGAAAAGATTAATCATTTAATAAGTAAACTTAGACAAATGGCTAATAATTTGGAAAAATAAACACATATCCTAATTTCATACATTCTTATATTCCATATAGATGAACTTTTTATTAAAAAACATTTTATGATATTAAAAACAATGTGCTAGATGCTAAATGTAATGAAAGTGCTTTCTGTCTTCCTGGAGCCACAGCACCTATAAATTTTTACAAAAATAAGTTTTGAAATGAAAAAAAAAATAGATGGACCATTTTTTATATAAAAAAGAAACCATAAAATTTCTGTATATTCTTGGGAGTGGCAAAGGCCTTTCTAGAACAACCCAGGGAAAGCCCAATAAGGGAAAATAATGATGAATATAATTTGAATAAAACATTTTCAATATCTCTCTATACTATAACTCTATAGGCACTATAAACAGGGCCAGAACAAGCTAAAAAAAGATCATCCAGTCCTTTGATCTTTCTTTTCTACCCCAACCCATCATTTCTCTTTTCATCTTTCCCTCTGTGTCTGGTGTAAAATGCTTTAAAAATCTCTTTAGAATCATACTGTTAATATCCCAAATTTCCTTGTATTTCTGTCTTTTCCTCTTACTCTCTCATAAAAATCTCATTCCTGCATAAAATCAGCATTTCCCTTATTTCTTCCATGCTAGGAGCCTAATCATCTGGGTGAATGTTGTGTTCCCCAAGACTCATACACTGAGACCCTACCCTCCCAGTGTGACAGTATTTGGAGATGGAGCCTCTAGGAAGTTATTAGGGTTAGATGAGGTCATGAGGATGGGCCCTAATGATGGATTAGTGCCCTTCTTTAGAAGAGACACCACCAAAGAATTTGCTCTCCCTCTCATTCGCTACCCCGCCTTCAGGACACAAAGAGGTCTTGTGAGCACACGGAGATGGCGCCATCTACAGCCAAAAAGAATTTTCAGATCAGATCAGATCAGTCGCTCAGTCGTGTCCGACTCTTTGCGACCCCATGAAGGAGCCCTGGCTGCGCGGGCGCAGAAGGACCTAGAGGAGCTATCACACGTTGAAGGTCAGGAAGGGCGGCGGTGAGGAGATACCCCTCATCCAAGGTAAGGAGCAATGGCTGCACTTTGCTGGAGCAGCCGTGAAGAGATACCCCATGCCCAAGGTAAGAGAAACCCAAGTAAGATGGTAGGTGTTGCAAGAGGGCATCAGAGGGCAAACACACTGAAACCATACTCACAGAAAACTAGTCAATCTAATCACACTAGGACCACAGCCTTGTCTAACTCAGTGAAACTAAGCCATGCCCATGGGGCAACCCAAGATGGGCAGGTCATGGTGGAGAGATCTGACAGAATGTGGTCGACTGGAGAAGGGAATGGCAAACTACTTCAGTATTCTTGCCTTGAGAACCCCATGAACGGTATGAAAAGGCAAAATGATAGGATACTGAAAGAGGAACTCCCCAGGTCAGTAGGTGCCCATTATGCTACTGGAGATCAGTGGAGAAATAACTCCAGAAAGAATGAAGGGATGGAGCCAAAGCAAAAAGAATACCCAGCTGTGGATGTGACTGGTGATAGAAGCAAGGTCCGTTGCTGTAAAGAGCAATATTGCATAGGAACCTGGAATGTCAGGTCCATGAATCAAGGCAAATTGGAAGCGGTCAAACAAGAGATGGCAAGAGTGAATGTCAACATTCTAGGAATCAGCGAACTGAAATGGACTGGAAAGGGTGAATTTAACTCAGATGACCATTATATCTACTAGTGTGGGCAGGAATCCCTCAGAAGAAATGGAGTGGCCATCATGGTCAACAGAAGAGTTCGAAATGCAGTAATTGGATGCAATCTCAAAAACGACAGAATGATCTCTGTTCGTTTCCAAGGCAAACCATTCAATATCACAGTAATCCAAGTCTATGCCCCAACCAGTAACGCTGAAGAAGCTGAAGTTGAATGGTTCTATGAAGACCTACAAGACCTTTTAGAACTAACACCCAAAAAAGATGTCCTTTTCATTATAGGGGACTGGAATGCAAAAGTAGGAAGTCAAAAAACACCTGGGGTAACAGGCAAATTTGGTCTTGGAATACGGAATGAAGCAGGGCAAAGACTAATAGAGTTTTGCCAAGAAAATGCACTGGTCATAACAAACACCCTCTTCCAACAACACGAGAGAAGACTCTACACATGGACATCACCAGATGGTCAACACCGAAATCAGATTGATTATATTCTTTGCAGCCAAAGATGGAGAAGCTCTATACAGTCAGCAAAAACAAGACCAGGAGCTGACTGTGGCTCAGACCATGAACTCCTTATTGCCAAATTCAGGCTGAAATTGAAGAAAGTAGGGAAAACCACTAGACCATTCAGGTATGACCTAAATCATATCCCTTATGATTATACAGTGGAAGTGAGAAATAGATTTAAGGGCCTAGATCTGATAGATAGAGTGCCTGATGATCTATGGACTGAGGTTCGTGACATTGTACAGGAGACAGGGATCAAGACCATCCCCATGGAAAAGAAATGCAAAAAAGCAAAATGGCTGTCTGGGGAGGCCTTACAAATAGCTGTGAAAAGAAGAGAAGCAAAAAGCAAAGGAGAAAAGGAAAGATATAAACATCTGAATGCAGAGTTCCAAAGAATAGCAAGAAGAGATAAGAAAACCTTCTTCAGCGATCAACGCAAAGAATAGAGGAAAACAACAGAATGGAAAAGACTAGAGATCTCTTCAAGAAAATCAGAGATACCAAGGGAACATTTCCTGCAAAGATGGGCTCGATAAAGGACAGAAATGGTATGGACCTAACAGAAGCAGAAGATATTAAGAAGAGATGGCAAGAATACACAGAAGAACTGTACAAAAAAGATCTTCACGACCCAGATAATCACGATGGTGTGATCACTCACCTAGAGCCAGACATCCTGGAATGTGAAGTCAAGTGGGCCTTAGAAAGCATCACTACGAACAAAGCTAGTGGAGGTGATGGAATTCCAGTTGAGCTATTTCAAATCCTTAAAGATGATGCTGTGAAAGTGCTGCACTCAATATCCCAGCAAATTTGGAAAACTCAGCAGTGGCCACAGGACTGGAAAAGGTCAGTTTTCATTCCAATCCCAAAGAAAGGCAATTCCAAAGAATGCTCAAACTACCGCACAATTGCACTCATCTCATACGCTAGTAATGCTCAAAATTCTCCAAGCCAGGCTTCAGCAGTATGTGAAATGTGAACTTCCAGATGTTCAAGCTGGTTTTAGAAAAGGCAGAGGAATCAGAGACCAAATTGCCAACATCTGCTGGATCATGGAAAAAGCAAGAGAGTTGCAGAAAAACATCTATTTCTGCTTTATTGACTATGCCAAAGCCTTTGACTGTGTGGATCACAATACACTGTGGAAAATTCTGAAAGAGATGGGAATACCAGACCACCTGATCTGCCTCTTGAGAAATTTGTATGCAGTTCAGGAAGCAACACTTAGAACTGGACATGGAACAACAGACTGGTTCCAAATAGGAAAAGGAGTACGTCAAGGCTGTATATTGTCACCCTGCTTATTTAACTTCTATGCAGAGTACATCATGAGAAATGCTGGGCTGGAAGAAGCACAAGCTGGAATCAAGATTGCCTGGAGAAATATCAATAACCTCAGATATGCAGATGACACCACCCATATGGCAGCAAAGTGAAGAGGAACTCATAAGCCTCTTGATGAAAGTGAAAGAGGAGAGTGAAAAAGTTGGCTTAAGGCTCAACATTCAGAAAACGAAGATCATGGCATCCAGTCCCATCACTTCATGGGAAATAGATGGGGAAACTGTGGAAACAGTGGCAGACTTTATTTTTCTGGGCTCCAAAATCACTACAGATGGTGACTGCAGCCATGAAGTTAAAAGACACTTTCTCCTTGGAAGGAAAGTTATGACCAACCTAGATAGCATATTCAAAAGCAGAGACATTACTTTGCCAAGAAAGGTTCGTCTAGTCAAGGCTATGGTTTTTCTTGTGGTCATGTATGGATGTGAGAGTTGGACTGTGAAGAAGGCTGATCGCCGAAGAATTGATGCTTTTGAACTGTGGTGTTGGAGAAGACTCTTGAGAGCCCTTTGGACTGCAAGGAGATCCAACCAGTCCATTCTGAAGCAGATCAGCCCTGGGATTTCTTTGGAAGGAATGATGCTAAAGCTGAAACTCCAGTACTTTGGCCACCTCATGCGAAGAGTTGACTCATTGGAAAAGACCCTGATGCAGGGAGGGATTGGGGGCAGGAGGAGAAGGGGACGACAGAGGATGAGATGGCTGGATGTCATCACTGACTCGATAGACGCGAGTCTCAGTCAACTCCGGGAGTTGGTGATGGACAGGGAGGCCTAGCGTGCTGTGATTCATGGGGTCGCAAGGAGTTGGACACGACTGAGTGACTGATCTGATCTGATCTGATCTGAATCGCAGCACGCCAGGCCTCCCTGTCCATCACCAACTCCCAGAGTTCACTCAGACTCACGTCCATCGAGTCGGTGATGCCATCCAGCCATCTCATCCTCTGTCGCCCCCTTCTCCTCTTGCCCCCAATCCCTCCCAGCACCAGGAACCAAACTGGCTGGTACTTTGATCTTGGACTTCTTAGCCTCTGTAACTTTGAGAAAATAGATCTGCATCATTTAAGCCTTCCAGACTATGGTGTTATGGCAGCCTGAGATGACTACAACACCAAAAATATCAAGGAAAATCATGCAATAGGATAGATAGGGCTCACTATAAATTCATCATCATGAACCTTAAAAGAAAATATATTAGTCATTCAGTTGTGCCCGGTTTTGTGTCCCCATGGACTGTAGCCTGCCAGGCTCCTCTATACATGGAATTCTCCAGGCAAGAATAGTGGAGTGGGTTGCCATTCCCTTCTCCAGGGGATTTTCCCAATCCAGGGATCCAACTGGGTCTCCTGCACTGCTGGAGATTCATTACCGTCTGAGCCATCAGGGAAGCCCTCATCAATCTTAAATTGGTCCTCTGACCCTGACGAGGAGTCCTAAATTTCATTAGTCAACTTATTTCACCATTCACTGTTAAGATGGACTGTTGGAATTTTTCAACCAGTGGCTTTGTCTTCTATTTTGAAGTTAAAACAGAAGTTACCAGATAGGAACTTCCTCATCTTTCTAATAATAAAAGCTTAAAATTACTTATGTTTGCACCTGGGCTCCCACATTTCTCTATGGTTACAACTGAGAATTAGTATCTTGAACCAAAGCTCAATCCATCTACCTATGCGTTGGATCCCATTGCTTTTCCATATTCTCACTTCTAATCATTTTTCCTCTCTTGCATTACTAACATTTCCTTACCGGTGGATTCATTCCATCAGCTTTAAAATGTGCTCACGTCATTTCTTTGGAAACAAACAACACAACAGTAGGGATAGAATACCAACATCCCTTTACTCAACATTTCCCTATGTCACTCCCCCCTTTTCTCCCCCTTTATAATAAACTTTAAAAAGAGTTGTGTGATTCTCAATTCCCACTCTTTTAGTCTCCTACTTGGCTTCCACTTTCGTTATTCTACTGAAACAGTGCTTATTGATCTGCAGGAACGTTGTGTATAAAAGGAAATCAGCTTTTTGTCCATGATGTGAATTTCAAATATGTTTTCTCAGTCTGTTACTTTTCCTTTGTGTTTATGATGAAACTTGCTTCATAGATTAAAAAAAGTGTGTCTTCAGTTTTATCAATCTTTTCTGTATGGCTGCTGGGCTTGGGTATACATAGAAAGTCCACTTCTTTGAGATTATAAATGATGATTTGGTAGTCTCTCTGGCTTATTTTAGATTTGAGGACATTTTATGTATTACAATTGGAATTTTGTCTTCTTAAATTTTTTGTCTTTTTTGATGGGGAAAACAAGGAGATTGGGGAAACGGTGAATGAGTATAATCTACCCACTGAGTTCTATGGAGTCCGTGTAGGTGAAATTTGGCATTTACTGTTCTCATTATTTTTACTGTGTCTTTTTACATCCCTGAATAACCTTTGTGCCTCTTGGATTAATAAAGAATTGCAATAGGTGCCAAAATAGTTCAAAACATAATGTGAAAACTCATGTGCTTCTATAGTACTATTGTACTTTGCACTGGAATATAATTGATTTATTATCTCCCAGGTTAGTGATCTGAAGAAAGAATGAGACCCACAACATATAGTTCAAGGTAATTAAGAAAAAAGCTTTATCAAATAAGGCCCACATGTGGCGGTTTAATGACACGCTGTGCATAGAAAAGAAGGTTTAAGCGAAATCTTGTGCAGCAAGTGCCAACAACTGAATCCCAGTAAAAGTATCTTTTGAAAAATAACATTAAAAAAAAAAAAAGAAAAATAACATTATTACCTAATCATGTAAGATGGAGTTTTACTAAGTCTTCAGTCATAACTGTAAATTCGTAGTACAAGTAACATGAAAATGTACTTGAAAGGTTAGGAAGCCAATTTTAAGAATAACAACATCTCGCTTTTCTCTATTTGACATGACCACTCAGTTTTGTCTTTCTGATAAGGGTTTCAGACATGTGTGTTCTCTCCCTCCTGCAGGACAAACCAGTATGGAATTTTCTTGATAACTGATAGCTTCCCATTCTTTTCTCTATGCAGTTTTCATCTGTATTTAAATAACAATTTTGATTTGAGTAGGATAAACTTCCTTACAATTCTCTATGTCATTCATCACAGAGCAGACAAGAAATGTTTGGCAACCAGTGCACTGACCTGGAAAAACCTCCTACTTTTATGTGAAAGATCGTGTTTAAAGTTTACATTGTTTATTATAATTTTAATGTCTTAATATTTATTGTAATAAATTAGTTGTGACAGTTTTTTTTCTATACGGTCTTTTCATTCTATTAATACTGTGATTAGGCTGAGTGGATGAAAGGGCTCAGTCTTTGCCCTGACGATTTCAAATAGAGATTAAACATTTTTTACAAACTTGGAAATTAATAATTTACAGCTTTAATATACAAAGCTCTGTTTTAAAAGCACTCAACATACAGTAACAGTACCTCCTGTAGTACTTTGTATAATATACAAGAAGTACAGAGATACCTACACTATATCTATTTTATAATATTCTTTGACAGGAATGTCAACATCAGAGCTGAAAGTTTAATGGTTTTTGGAGCCACCAAAACTGTAAAATCAGAGCATATTAATGTCAAATGTGACTTCAAGTTACATTTAACGAACATTTATTGAAAACCAGTTTTCTGCACAGCAGCGAGCTAGGTCTCATAGGGACAGCTGTGAGTAAGGACTTCACTCTAAAATCCGGGCATACTGATGCAAAGAGAGATGAATGGCCAACCTAGATGAGCGCCCGAGAACTCGGGGTCAAAGCCAGGACCTCCCTGTTGGTAAGGTCAGGGGTGGAGAACCTCTGGAAAGTGGGCGCTAGGTCCCCAACGGTCGCGCTGTGGATAGCACTCCTTGCCTCATCTCTGGGAAGCAGCCCAGCCGAGCCAAGGCCGAACTGCCCGGAGGCTCGCCGCTCCCCGCTCCTAATTCCGGGGTCACTGCCCAGGACTGGAGAAGGGCGAAAGGTGCAGTGTACACTTGCGGCGCACTTCTTCTGTGGGCGGTCACTCCGGGCTGCAGGCCATGCTGGGGGCTAAGACAGGAGCGAAGTGACATCAAAATCTCACCAAGACGCCCCAGGAGGGATGTTCTGCGGGCAATTTCCCTCCTTGTGCTACTTGTAGTTGTCTATCAGGCCAGGGGAGGGCGTTAGCGCGCGCTCGCACACACACACCCACACCCACACACACCCCCACCACATACACACACACATACACACACACACACACACCACCACCACCCACCCACCCACACACACACACCACCACCACCACCCACATACACACACACCACCACCACCACCACCACCCCCCCCCCCACACACACACACCACCACCACACACACACACACACCACCACCACCACCAAAACCCCTGCACGCGCACACACACACCACCACCAACAAAATCCGCTCCCTTCCTGGAAGTCAGGCCCTGGGTCAGGTGAGGGAGCGGGAGCTAGGGCAGGCTCGGCGTTGTAGCTACGGATGCCCCTAGGCTGGGGAGTCGGATTCCGGCAATAGGGTCAGCCGTTAGAGCTAGCGATCCCAGCCATTAGTTGGGCTCCGGGAAAGGGTTGGCAATATTCCCGGGGCACTCATGAGCGCCGAATCCCACAATCCCCAAGCCAGCTGCGGCGCTGCTCCCCAGTGTGCAGACTGTCTGTAGCACCAGGGTGGCGAGCGCTAGCCCGGCCTCTTGACAGCTGCCCATGTGCCCGGGCGGGCTCTAGCAGGTAGCTTTAAAGGTCCGCGCGGTAGCCCCGCCCCTCGCGCGCGGCGATTG
Organism: Bos indicus x Bos taurus; assembly: GCF_003369695.1. Classification (NCBI taxonomy): domain Eukaryota; kingdom Metazoa; phylum Chordata; class Mammalia; order Artiodactyla; family Bovidae; genus Bos; species Bos indicus x Bos taurus. The sequence continues at coordinate 86,869,993 of NC_040079.1, forward strand.
GCTCCAGCTGGGGCCGCATTGGCTCGAGAGGTGCAGAGAGGGCGGGGCTGCGCGCGCGAGGCCCGTGGCTCCCCGTGGCGTCCGCTGCTGGGGCGCGAGTGGAGGCTGAGTGCGGGTGGTTGGGCGTGCGGGGCTAGCGGGCACGCGCGTGCGCGGCGCCGAGATCTCTGGGGAAGTAGGGGAGCGGCCGACGCCGAACCGCAAGCGCAGCCCGGCTCCTGGCGGTGCGCGCGAGAGCGGGGGTGGTGCGTTCGTGTGCGCTCGTGAGTGTGTGTATTTGTGTAGAGCTCTGGTGCGGTGCGCCAGCCGCCAGTGCCCGGGTACGAGTCCTCCATCGTCTTCCACACCCTCCCTCCGTCCGCCTTCCTTCCCTGCCACCCTCCCGCGTCCCCACGGCCGCAAGCCGAGCAAAAGCCCAGGGAAGCAGGTGGGGGGTGGGGGGGCGAGCGGAGTCGCACGAGACAAAAGGGTCCGGGGGTCAGCCCGCCATGGCCCTTCCGGAGCCTGGGGGGCCTGGGACGGAGCCTCGCCAAGGGGGGCGGCGGTCCGGAAGAGCCTGAGCGCCCACAACGCCGCGGTGGAGAGGAGGAACCTGATCACGGTGTGCAGGTACGGCGCGGCCCGCCGCTCGGGGACAGAGGAGGGGGCCGCCGGCGCCGCGGGCTGGGGAGAGCGCTAGCCCCTGGAGGTCCCGGAGACAACCGGCTGGAGCCCCGGCTGCCGCCGTCTCCCCGGGCGTGTCCGCGACCAGAGCGTCCTGTGTGGGGCCGGTCTGGGCTCCGCCAAGGCCCCGGACTTTCCGTCAGTTTCAGTGCTGGGAACCGCTTGAGGGTAGGGCTTGGGGCGGGGCTCGGGGAGGATTTGTTTTCAATGTACAATCTAGCGTCTGAGTGAAAGAGGAGGGCAGGGAGGAGGAGCCGTTTCCTTTTAGTACGCGTTAAGCTGTCAGGCAGCTTTTCGTCAAGTATTTGTTGACTGTGTTGCCTCAAAATCGGAGTGCGTTTTGTTTTCTGTTTTTGATTGTTTGCACATTGTCGTTTCGTGCCACAGATAGTGAGTGCCTACTATATGCTAGCCGCGTGTGTATGTGTTTCCTTGTCCTCTGCACTCTAAATTGCAGTGTTACTGATATTTCTGCAATTGATACCAAGAGTAGGACTGTGGAGGATACCTAGTCGGTGATTTATTTCAAGTTTTGCCTTTCTTTGTTTTGTAACTATAATCGTAATATTCCCTTACTTTAAAAAATGTATTTAGAAATTACTTTCAACCAGCCTTGTATTCAGAAATAACTGACTTTTAGCATGCTGACATTTTGTTTAAGTCTTGTTTCTGGGTATTAAATCCAAGGTAGTCCTAAGCATCCGTTTCTTAGGAAGGTCATTGAGCCATCAAGTTGTTGTAAAAGTAGTTTGTTGCATGAAACTCTTCCTTAGCCATCAAAAATCCTGTAAGAATAAGAGAATGAGGAGACCTTTCCCTCCTTTACAATTTACATGTTTTTTTTCTTTTCCTTATGTAAAGATGTGTCTAAAAAAAAAAGATGTGTCTAGCGTGTTAAGCAGAATATAGATATTTATACTCGGGCTTATATTCAGTAACTTTGAGCAGGTTTGTTGTTTTTTTTTTTTTAATTGCATTGTACTTAACAGCTGTTCACCCCTCTGGTAGGAAGACCTGCCTCACTGACTTTTATGGCACTTGGAGTTATAAACAGTAAAATATTAACATGGAATCTTTTGAATTGACATTTGTGCTGTTTAGGATGCAACCTTTTGAGGAAGATAGGTGTATGAAATTTTTTTTACATCTAGGCAGTGTTTTTAAGTTAGGTAAATAGAACAGTAAACAAGGCTAACTTTCTTACAGTTTTTGTTTGGGAGAGTTTTGTTACCTACTAGTGGCTGCTGCTGCTGCTAAGTCACTTCAGTCGTGTCCGACTCAGTGTGACCCGGTAGACTGCAGCCCACCAGGCTCCCCCATCCCTGGGATTCTCCAGGCAAGAACACTGGAGTGGGTTGCCATTTCCTTCTCCAATGCGTGAAAGTGAAGTCGCTCAGTCGTGTCTGACTCTTCGCGACCTCATGGTCTGCAGCCTACTAGTGGCAGCTGAAGTGATTTTGAGTGTTTGTAGGATAATGTTAATTACCCAAATATTTCAGCCTGGAACTTTAAACACCTGGGCTGACATAAATTGCTCTCAATCATTGTGGCAGTCTTCAGAACAGTGGGTGTTGAAGATTTGGGGTAAAACACTGTGAGACGTTTTATACTCTACTAATTTTTAAAGACAATAAAAACCGATGAATAAAAAAATCAGTGGAGGATACTGTTTTGCATCTCCATTTTTGTCATGGCAGCAGAGGCAGTGCAGGAAAAGAAAGGGACACATCTAAACCTTATTTAAGTTACATGTTTAAGAAATTTCAGTCACTGATTTGTGTGGGCAGTTGTCTGGGATAGCAGAATTTTTGTTGTGTTTGTCTAATTATTCTTTTCTACTCTGGAATGAGCATACATGCTGACTTTAGTTGCAGTTTATGATAAATTTAGTATTGTAGCTAAAAGAAATTTCATTATTGTAGCTATAATAAATTTCAGTTTCTGGCTTAGATTTCAACTTGTATATTTATTTATGTGGATAATGTTACTAACACTGTTCTTCATGTTCAAATAGTTGGTGGATATCAATTATTATCCTTTTCTAGTAATGAAATCTATTTGATAGATTTTGTCTAAAGGCTTTCAGTTTTGGGGGAAAAGTCATTGTAGGCTGCCGGGGTCCTGTCCCGGCTGATCCAGGGTATTCGAAGCGGGGACAGTGTCGGCGACCTATTTATTTAAATATTTTATCAAAGATATAAAGAGTAATAGGATGAGGATAGCTCAGTAGGAAAATTCAGTGGAGAAAAGAGGCTGAGTAGCTTGGTTTACTCGGGAGACCAATAAAACTTCAAGACAAGAAGTTCGCACCACTTACGTAGGCTGCAGGCGTCCTTCCGTTCTCCCGAAGGAGAGGAGACACTGAGGCCTCCCCGGTCGGATCTTAGAAGCCCAGGCATAATTAGTAAGCATGGCGGGTTCCGCGCTCCAGATGGAGACTCAGCCAGAGTGGGAGAGAGACATGGGGAGACCAGTATTTCGAGAAACTGATCCCAATTCTTTATTTTCCATGGTCTACTTTTATACACTGAGATGTTATGCAAAAGTCACGCGGGGTCAGCAGTCCTGACTTTTATCAAAGTCAGGTGCTTCATACAAATGTATACAGAGGTCTTAGGGGTGTTATATCATCTTCTGGCCAGGGGGGCCTGCTGACAATTTATGACCCTCTCCTTGTGACAATGGTCAGTCAACCAGGACACTTATTTCTCCAGGGGTGATTATTCTTAAAACAGACACCACCCAAATAAAGTTACATTCCTATAGGATGAGGGTGTAGTGGGTTTTAGTTAAGGAAAGAATTTACTTAGCCTAAGGTATAATGTGATTAATATCAAAGGTTAATACTTATTTCTTCTATATATTCATTAATGTGTGTAAGGGCAGGGGATGTGGAGACTTAGCAACAAACATTGGCTCAACAAATGAAAAACCCTTCACCAATACAATTTCTAATCAGCCCATTATACTTATACTAATAGTTTTCTAACTTTTCTAAGGAACCTGTTTTTAGAAGGTTTAAAACATCTCGTGCCTCTCACGGTTGGGAGGCTGTGAGCAATCACATGTGGCCGGACAAGCCTGTCAGGCAGGCTAGAGAACCTTCAGAGGAGTTTGTAGGTTAAAACACTCTTATCACACCCAGGAATTATTATTAACTGGAGCTCTAAGTTAACTCCTCCGAAAGAGGTGGTGGGGGACAGCCCCCCGTAAAGTCAGAGGTGTAGGTGAGCACAAAGTAGTAAAGTAGGCAGGCTCTGGTTATCGGGGTAGATGCTCGAGGAGTTCCAGGGGGACTCCTGAGGCTCGATCCCGCCTTTGCGTATGTCGAGCCTCCTTCCTCATGACCTTTGTCACGGGCGGAGTACCTCACTCTGGCCCCCAACAGTAGGCCATTTGGGTGTTTTAAGTATCCCCACCTTGAATTCTGCAAAAGAAAGAAATCAGTATTTGTGAATTTCTTTTGCTTTTCTCTCTTTCAGAATTATCAGAACCTGGGTATCTCACCCACATCTGTTAAATAATTTATTTTTAAATTTTTATGTAGCAGATCAGACGTGATTTCGTATTTAAGTTGGGAAGAAGCTGGTTTAGTGAAATATAATTGAGTTCTAAGTTTACTTTGTCATTAATTGTGTCCTTTAACAAATCTGTTTTCAGTTTTCTCATCTGTAAAATAATATTGGACAGAATCATTGGTAATTTTGGTAGACATATGCTGAATGGTAGCTAGATGAGGCATGTGCTTTTTCTCTGCAAACAAAAACATTTTGAATTGTGCCTTCTATGTTGTGATACCTTGATTCTCTACTGGTATTCTGGAAACTCCCCCCACCCCTGACTAGCATTCTGGCATATGTGTTAGTTGAGGGTGGGAAGATATTTTAACCTGCTTCTTTGCAGGTTAATTAGTACAGGTGATATGCATCAATACTTAGACAGTAATGCTTTTCATTAGCCCTTACACAGTTTAGGCATACTCTCAGTTTAGGTTTACAGCCCTATTACATAACCACACAATTCTTTTGGTTTGAAAATGCCTCATATTAAGAACTATGTTACAGTTCGAACTTTGGAAGTGAGTTATTTGGTTAGGTAGGATAGTCAGGAATTGAATTTTGGTTCATTGTGATTGTGTGTGTAATTATTTCATCAGTTTTTTCATGAACATTGATATATTGTAGACTGAAAACACTTAGTACTTACTTCAGCAAATAAGTAGTCTTTAATCATTTTTTTTAACAGATTGTGATAGAAAATAGATCATTCAAAGTCTCTAAATGTTCCACATTCAACTCTAAAAGATTCATAAACTGACTTATTTCCATGTACAAACTAGTATTTTCTCTGCATATTCTCTACCATTTACAAAAATTGTTAAATTCCTTGAGGATTTTTTAACCTGCATTTTTCATCCTAGAAAATCAGGTACTAGTTACATTTTTAAGCTTCATAGGTTATTGAAAAAACTTACATATTCCTTTAATTTTAGTTCTGGTGACAAGGAGAATTAAAATATAAGTTCTTTTTCCATGGGTCAATAATAGTTTATTGCAGTTTATTGCAATAGTTTATTGCAGTGCTTTACTCAGCATTTTTTGTGGAGTAAAGTCTTCTGTTTAACTGAAGCTTACAATCTTAAGTGTTCAGATTTATATTACAATAAAGAATACTATTTAAAGCGTTGTGGATAAACTGCTTTTTAAAAAGCGTTATATGTTTCCCTACCTTATTAAAAAGACTCAGCATAGAATCCCTAAAAGTGACTTTACTCTGGATCTGTTTCTGTGAATGTACCCTGTGTGGTGGTTGCCCTTGGAGACTCCTGAGGCACACAGAGCTGTTTGCTACATGGCCCCATGGTGTGTTTGGTGTTCTTGGTCTGCTTTTGCTTTGCTGGCTCTTCCTACCAAGTTAGCAGTTATTTCCTGCACCTCTGCCTGTTTCTACCAGCTCTTTCCTCTGTGCTTCCCATCCTGACATGCTCATTATAGTTGGTTGTGAACTAGAAAAGCAGATAAGTAAATTTATCCAGTGTTTTAAAAAAAAAAAAGCACTGAGACACCTAAGTTCAGTGAGTGAGCTTTTGCACTCTGAACCTCTTAACGTCTGGTGCTGAATAATCAGGGGAAAAAAAGATATATTCCTGTACTTGAACAAGGTGGTTAAAATGCAGATATGTGAAATGTTACCAAATATCATTGGTGATATAATCCTCTAAATAACTTTAAATGCAGTGACTTACTTTCCTTGTTACTTTTTGCTTGAGAATGCTTTAGCAGACTGTTCATACCTTGCCTATCGTGATTATATTTTTGGCTGAAGCACTTTTTATCAATGCTATACATAGTAGAACTTTGGGTTGGGACTTTGATCAACATTATTTGTTACTGTACGGCTTTGGAGAAGATTCAGTATCATTTCTAAAGAGTCTTAGAGCCCTAATCATAGGTGATCCCAGTGGAGGTAGGATGATCATCTTAATAGTCAGAGGTCAGCTTCTCAGCATTCACAGAAGATCCTTATCCCTTCCCCTAGCTTAACTGGCTTCATATTCAACTGATAATGGAAAATTGCTGTCCACTACACATTTATTAGAGGGTATTGTGTTAATCTCACTGCTGATTGATAAATGTCAGAACTTGGTTGAGAGATGCGATATTCAGGGGGAAATATGTGAAGCTTATCCACTATTGTATTAGTCTTATAGGTTTATAAACTATATCCCTGGGTCCGCCTGGAGAGCAGCTGAGTGTGTAGGTTGCATCGCTTTGCCCTGTCCTGTCTCCACTTGCTTTTGCCCCTGTCTTGCTTTGGTAAGATTCCAGCAGCCTACATTGAGTGTCAGCATTAGAAGCCATCACAGTGGATCTTCTTGAAATTGTTGTCAAGAACTTTGTTTATTATGTCAAAAAATGTCTTCTTTTTGTGAAGATGTCTATGAGAAATATCTGTCTTTTTTTTTTTAGTGCCAAGAGTTGTATCTTTAGGCAGTTGATCTACTTATATCTACTGGGCACAAATGAATGTGTAGCTGGCAACTTCTCTTTTTCTCATAAAGCTATTAGAAATCTTAATGTTAAATCGGGAGAAAGAAATGGCAACCCACTCCAGTATTCTTGCCTGGAGAATCCTGTGGACAGAGGAGCGTGGAGGGCTGCTGTCCATAGGGTTGCACAGAGTCAGACAAGACTGAAGAGACTTAGCAGCAGCATGCATTGGAGAAGGAAATGGCAGCCCACTCCAGTATTCTTGCCTGGAGAATCCCAGGGACAGAGGAGCCTGGTGGGCTGCCGTCTTTGGGGTTGCACAGAGTTGGACACTACTGACGTGACTTAAAAGCAGCAACAGCAATGTTAAATCTGTGGCCAACCTCTGACACATATGTAGAACACCATACTGATGTATTTAGCCTTGTTTCTAGCTACACTTTGCTTCCATATTTTAATATAGATTTTCATTGATTTATCATATGCGTATAGAAAAGTACACACAGCATAGGTGTACAATGATTTTTTTTTTTTTTGCAAAAAGAACACAGCTTTATATCCAGCACCCAGTTCAAGAAAAAAGTGCATTACCCAAAGGAAACAAAATCATTGTTTCAGAAAGGTACCTGTACTTGCATGATGATCGCAGCATTACTTGGAATAGTCAAGACATGGAAAGAACTTAAGTGCCCATCAGTGATGAATGCATAAAGAAAATGTGATGTGTATACACAATTGAAAATTATTCAGCCATGAAAAGGGGGGAATCCTGCCGTTTGCCACAACTTGGATAGACCTTGAGGGCATTATGCTACGTGAAGTAAGTCAGGGAAAGACAAGTACTATGTGATCCCACTTATATGTGGAATCTTAAAGAAACCGTACCCACGAATACAGAGAACAGGTTGGTGGGAGGTTAGCAAAAAGGTGAAGGTGACAAAAGGTACAAGCTTCCAGTTTAAAGATAATTAAGTTCTGGGAATACAGTATTACTAATAAAAGAGAACACTACCCAAAGCCGCAGAAATCTCTTCCTTCCCTTCCTTCAGTTACTACATGCTCCTAGCTTTCAACACCATTAGTTTTGCCTCTTTTTGAATTTGATACAGCACTGAACATTAAATTACAGCTATGTGTCCAAAAAATGGTGCTAGTGGAGGTGATGGAATTCCAGTTGAGCTATTCCAAATCCTGAAAGATGGTGCTATGAAAGTGCTGCACTCAGTATGCCAGCAAATTTGGAAAACTCAGCAGTGGCCACAGGACTGGAAAAGGTCAGTTTTCATTCCAATGCCAAAGAATGCTCAAACTACTGCACAATTGCACTCATCTCACATGCTATTAATGCTCAAAATTCTCCCAAGCCAGGCTTCAGCAATACATGAAGCATGAACTTCCAGATGTTCATGCTGGTTTTAGAAAAGGCAGAGAAAGCAGAGATCAAATTGCCAACATCCACTGGATCATGGAAAAAGCAAGAGAATTCCAGAAAAACATCTATTTGTGCTTCATTGACTATGCCAAAACCTTTGACTGTGTGGATCACAACAAACTGTGGAAAGTTCTTTAAGAGATGGGAATTCTAGACCACCTGACTTGCCTCCTGAGAAATCTGCAAGCAAGTCAAGAAGCAACAGTTAGAATTGGACATGGAAAAACAGACTGGTTCCACATTGGGAAAGGAGTTCATCAAGGCTGTATATTGTCACCCTGCTTATTTAACTTCTATGCAGAGTACATCATGAGAAATGGGCTGGAGGAAGCACAGGCTGAAATCAAGATTTCTGGGAGAAATATCAATAACCTCAGATATGCAGATGATACTACTCTTAGGGCAGAAAGTGAAGTAGAACTAAAGAGCCTCTTGATGAAAGTGAAAGTAGAGAGTGAAAAAGTTGGATTAAAGCTCAACATTCAGAAAACGAAGATCATCGCATCCGGTCCCATCACCTCATGGCAAATAGATGGGGAAACAGTGGAAACAGTGTCAGACTTTATTTTTCTGGGCTCCAAAATCACTGTAGATGGTGATTGCAGCCATGAAATTAAAAGACGCTTACTCCTTGGAAGGAAAGTTAAGAGCAACCTAGACAGCATATTGAAAAGCAAAGATATTACTCTGCCAACAAAGGTCCATCTAGTGAAGGCTGTGGTTTTCCAGTGGTCATGTATGGATGTGAGAGTTGGACTATGAAGAAAGCTGAACACCGAAGAATTGATGCTTTTGAACTATGGTGTTGGAGAAGACTCTTGAGAGTCCCTTGGACTGCAAGGAGATCCAACCAGTCCATCCTAAAGGAAATCAGTCCTGGGTGTTCCTTGGAAGGACTGATGCTAAAGCTGAAACTCCAATACTTTGGCCACCTGATGCAAAGAGCTGACTCATTTGAAAAGACCCTGATGCTGGGAAAGATTTAAGGCAGGAGGAGAAGGGGATGACAGAGAATGAGATAGTTGGATGGCATCACCGACTGGATGGACATGGGTTTGGGTGGACTCCAGGAGTTGGTGATGGACAGGGAAGACTGGTGTGCTGTGGTTCATGGGTCGCAAAGAGTCAGACACGACTGAGCGACTGAACTGAAATGAACTGGCATTTCTGGGTGATATGGTATATAGATGTTTGGCTTCAGTGGATACAACAGTTTTCCAAAGGCATTGTACCAGGCTGCATGGTAGTCAGCAGTGTACAGTTGACTCCTGAACAGTGGAGTAGGGTTAGGGGTGCTGATTCTGAACATGGCCTAAAATCTGCATGTAACTTCACAGTGGGCTGCATCAGCATGTACTCTCAGATTGTACCAACCACTGACTGTGTAGTACTGTGAAAAGTGAAGTTGCTCAGTCATGTCTGACTCTTTGTACACCCATGGACTATAGCCTAGCAGGCTCCTCTGTCCATGGAATTTTCCAGAAAAGAGTACTGGAGTGGGTTGCCATTTCTTTCTCCAGGGGATCATCCCAACCCAGGGATTGAACCTGGGTCTCCTGCATTGCAGGCAGACGCTTTACCGTCTGAGCCAACTGGGAAACCCGTGTAGTACTGTATTCAGTGAAAAAAGCCTGCATTAAGTGGACCCATGCAATTCAAACTCATGTTACTCAAGGGTCAACTGTATGAGAATTCCAGTTTCTCTAATCCTCACTAACACTTGAAATTTTTCTGTCTTCACTTAAGCGATTCTAGTGGTTTGATGGGGTGTCACATGGGGATTTATATAATTTGTATTTCCCTGATCTCTGTTGAAGTTAAGCACCTTTCCATAAGTCTGTTGGCCATCTGGAGAGTCTCTTTTGTGACATGCCAGTTCAAGTGGTTTATCATTTGCAATGTCTGATGTTTTGTTTGTGTAATTCTTTGTACATTCTGTGTGGATCTTTGCTGAGTCTATGTGATGTAAGTATCTTTCCCCATTTGGTGGCTTGATTTTCCATTCTCTTTATGTTGTGATAAATAGAAACTCATAATTGTGAAGTAGTCCATCATAAAGTTCCGTCTTGGTTTGTGCTTATTGTGGCCTGCCTAAGAAATTGGTCTAGTACTCCAAGGTAATGAAAATATTCTTCTGTTTTCTTCTAGAAGATTTAGTTTTGTCCTTTACATTTATATCAACAGTCCACCTGTACTTTATTTTTTGTATATGCTGTGAAATATAGGAGTCAAGATTAAATATTTTCCTTAGGAAATCAGTTTGAGGTGTGCTAACTAGCTTCAGTCCTGTCTGACTCTTTGCTACCCTGTGGACAGAAGCGCTTCAGGCCCCTCTGTCCATGGGATTCTCCAGGCAAGAATTCTGGAGTGGGTGGCCCTGGCCTCCTCCGGGGGATCTTCCCTAGTACCATTTATTAAAAAAGACCGTGCTTTCCTCACTACACTCAAGTGTCACATTTGTCATAAGTCAGGTGACTGAGAGACTGAACAACGACAAGGTGATGGCATCATTTGTGTGTGTGCTTCCGGACTCCCTCTTCTGTCCCATTAGTCTCTTTGTTCTTGAGCTAATATCATATTGGTTTTATAACTATATCTTTATAGTATATCGTGTTTGGAAATTAAGTTCTCCAGCTTTGTGTTCGAGACTGTCTTGGCTATTCTTGGGCTTTGCAAACTAGATATTAGGATCAGCTTGTCAATTTCCATTTAAAAAATCTGCTGGAATTTTTTTAAGATTGCATTTAATCTATACATCATCTGCCATCTTGACAAGACTTAAATGCAACCCTTGAGTAAAAAATCTCCATCCCTTCATGTATTTGTAGCTATTCTGAAATTTTTCTCAAAGATGTTTCGTAGTTTTGAATATATAGATTTTATCTTTTTAGATTTGTTCTTCCATATTTAATATCTCTGTATTACAATAATTTAAAAACTTTTTTCTTTTTTGTTGATATATAGACATTAAATTGCTTTTAAAAATATTGTTCTTGTAATTAGCAATTTTACCAGATGTGCTTATTCATTCTAATAGATTTTCTGCAGTTTTGTGTGTGTGTGTGTGTGTGTTTAGCATTCTGAAAACATTGTCGTGTCTTCTACCTATTTTATTTCTTCCCTTTTTAAACTTTATGGCTTTTCTTTTTTATCTTACTGCACTGCCTAGGACCACAGTGTTGCAGAAAGCATTAACAGTTTTACCACTAAATATGATGTTTGCAGTAGGTTTTTCTTAGTTCTTTTTACTAATAGATTGCTGAGAATTTTGTGAGTGGATGCTGAATGAGTTTGAGCAAACTCCAGGAGATAGTGAAGGATAGGGAAGCTGGCGAGCTACAATTCATGGGGTCGCAAAGAGTCAGACATGACTTAGCAACTAAACAACAACAAATGTTGTCAAATACTTTTTCTATCAAGATGATCATATGATTTCTCTCCTTTTGTCTCTTTATGTAGTTAATCACACTAATTGAGTTTTTGATGCTAACCCACCCTGGAATAAATAAACTGGGTTGTGCTGTATTATCTTTTTTACGTATCTTTACATTAAGTGAGGTGATACTGTATTTGGGATTTTTGCACATTCATGAAAGTGATTGGTCTGTGATTGTTCTTATAGTGTCCTTGTCTAGATTTGTCAGTAAGATTATCTGACTTTACAAGTTGGGAAATGTTCTTTTATTCTGTTTTGTAGAAGAATTTGTGTACAGTTAATATTATTTCTTTCTTAAACTTTTGGAAGAATTCACCAGGGAAGAAATCTGAACCACAAATTGTCTTTGTGGGAAGTTTTTTAGTAATAGACTCAATTTATTTAATAGATACCGAACAATTCAGATTTCCTGTTTATTCTTTTATCAGTTTCAGTGAGTTTTTCAAGGAATACACCCATTCCTGTATGTTACCAAATTTAAAGCTTCTCTCAATATCCTCTGAATATCTTTTTATCATTTAAAAATCTGGTCATTTCCCATTTTTCTCTCCTGATTTTGGTAATTTCTGTTTTTCCCATTTTTTTTCTTGCTGGGAGTATATAAATTTTATTAATATGTTCAGAGAACCAGCCTTTAGCTTTGTTAATTTCCTCTCTGTATATTTCTTAATTTGTTGCTTTCTCTTTCTCTCAGTATTTCCTTCCTTCCACTTTTTTTTTTAAGTTCCTGTTCTTTTTCTAATTCTTGGAGATGGAAGTTTAGATCATTGTTTTTAAGCCTTTCTTCTTTCGTATCTTTGCATTATTAGACCACAGATTGCCTTGTTTGACATTGCTTTGGGATAGCAAACAAGGGGCTTCCCTGGGGCTTTACTTTTCAGACACTAAAGAATCTGCTTGCAATGCAGGAGGTCCCCGGTTTGATCTCTGGGTTGGGAAGATCTCCTGGAGAAGGGAATGGCAATCCACTCCAGTAGTCTTGCCTGGAGAATTCCACAAACAGAGGACCCCCGTGGGCTACAGTCCATGGGGTCGCAGAGTCAGACACAGATTTAAAATTTGTGTCTTCATTATTAATTAATTTAAAATGTTTTCTACTTTCTGTTGGGATTTCTTCTTTGACTCATTGTTTATTTTAAAAGGTACCGTTTAACTTTCAGGCAGTTGAGGATTTTCTGTTTTTAGTTATTGAGTTCTAACTTAATTCCACTGTGCAGAGAGTATTCGAAAAGATTTTAAAGTTTTGCATTTTTATCTATGCTTGCTTTACAATGCAACATTTGGTCAATTGTAGTAACACTTTCGTATACTTTTGAAAAGAAGATAAACAGTCCTCTGTATTCACCTGTTCCACATCCAGCAATGTGGAGGGCCAGCTCTAAGGAACTTGAGCATCTGTGGATTTTGGTTTCTTCAGGGTTCCTGGAAGCAATTCCCTGCAGGTATCAAGGGAGGACTGTGTTCTGTCATTGTTGATTCCATGTTTTATAGATGCCGTTGTGTTCCTAATTTCACTATCCCTCCTAGTTTGTTGTACGCTTAGCTTGATGTTAAGAGACATGTGTTAGATCTGTCAGATCTGTCTGAGTGTAGATTTGTCTGTTCCTCTGTTTAGTTCTGTCATTTATTTGCTAAAATATTTTGTTGTTTGATTACCAGGTGGGTACGGATTGAGAACTGTGGTCTCTTCCTAGTGATTTCATTCCTCTGTTATCATGAAACGTCCTTCTTTATCTCTAATAGTGTTCCTACCTTAAAGTCTAGTTTTTTCTGCTATTAGCATAGTTAAAATAGCTTTCTTTTAGTTAATGTTTATATGATACACTTTTTATTCTTAACTTTCAGTATTTCTGGGTCCTTAAAAGTGTCTCTTTGTAGGCAGGATAGAATTGAATTTTACATTTTATCTAGTTTTTTATTTAGAGCATTTAGCCCAGTTATATTTAATGTTATTACATTTGGGTTTATGACTACCAATTTACTATTTATGTTCACTTTTTAATCTTATGTATCATTTTTTTATTTCATTTATTCCATTTAGTTTTCTCGGTATGAACTTGTTGGTTATATATTCTTTTTCATTTTCTATACAGTTTACCCTTGAATAGTGTGAGGCTTAGGGGTGCTTACCTTCCGCAAGTCAGAAATCCATGTTTAACAGTCATGTGTATGCTGTCAGCCCTCCAAACTGTGACTGCGTTTACAGATTCAACCAACTGGAATCATATAGCACTGTAACATAAATGGGAAATAAATGGACCATGTATAAGTGGACTTACGCACTTCAAACTTGGGTTGTTCAAGGGTCAACTCTTTATATATTTGATTTCTATCCTTTTGACCCTTGATTTATTACAGTAAGTCCAAATTTAACTGTTACTGCTTTTCCAGTAATGTTAGAACCATTTATCCCCCCTCATCCCAAAATACTTTTTAATAAATATGGTGCTCATTATGCTGTAATCTAATTATCTTTTTGTCTTCTGTTGGAATGTGCATTTCTCAAGTCCAGGAATCATAGTTTATTGAGCATCTATTTTATTCCCAGTATCTAGTAAGGAAATGGCAACCCACTCCAGTATTCTTGCCTGGAGAATCCCAGGGACAGAGGAGCCTGGTGAGCTGCTGTCTATGGGGTCGCACAGAGTCGGACATGACTGACGCGACTTAGCAGCAGCAGCGGTACATAGTAGGGATGTTTGTCAAATGAGGTAATTATGTTCAACTAGTGAAGAATAGTAGCAGTGGATATTTCTAAAACAAGGTTGAAGGTAAACTAAAGAAGCATTCTCACTTCTTAAAAAAAAAAAGCCACCCTTATGAATAATCTCTAATGAGGGGGTTTTAAACATCATATAGCTTTGCTACTGCTGCTGCTGCTAAGTCGCTTCAGTCGTGTCTGACTCTGTGTGACCCCATAGATGGCAGCCCACCAGGCTCCCCCGTCCTTTAGATTCACAGATACAGAGAGCAAACCAGTGGTTACCAGTTGTGGGGAGGACTGGGGGAGGAGTAGTGTAAGGGTAGGAGATTAAGAGGTACATGCTTAAAAAAAATTTTTTTATATAGTTTATACTAGATATAAAACAAACTACAAGGATATATTGTACAGCATGAGGAATATAGCAAATATTTTCTAGTAATTATCAGTGGATATAACCTTTAAAAACTGTGAAAAAAATAAGCATTGAAATTAAAACATCTAATAGCTTCAGTAGTAGAACTGTCTGTCTAGATTACTAGCTAGCTTGTCGCTGTTATTGTTTAGTTCAAAGTCATTTCTCACTCTTTTTGTGATGCTGTGGGCCTTCCAGGCACCTCTCTCCATAGAATTTCCCAGGCAAGGATACTGGAGTGAGTTGCCATTGCCTTCTCCAGGGGATCTTCCCAATCCAGAGATTGAACCCTCATCTCCTGTGTTGGCAGACAGATTCTTTACCACTGAGCCACCTGGGAAGCCTCGATAGCTTACTTATGTTAAAATACATTACTTGTCCTTGTCTTTGGACAAGGAAAAATTGAATTCCAAAGTGATATGTGATACAGGTGTCCAGTGAAAGTATTCTTTATTAAGCTGATTTTAATTGGAAATTATTTCATATAAGAAATCAAATGAATTAATTTAAGATGGGAAATTGTTTTTTGTTTGAATACTTTCTAATTTTAAACAAGTTGTAAAAAATTTGTTTTGTCCTACACATACTAGTGAAACTAACGAAGACTAAACACAAAGAAAGAATATTAAAAAGGCAAGGGAGAAGCAACAAGTAACATACAAAGGAAACTCCATACCTTTAACAGCTGATCTTTCAGCAGAAACTCTGCAGGTCAGAAGGGAATGGCAGGATATATTTAAAGTACTGAAAGGGAAAAACCGACAACCAAGATTATTGTACCCGGGAAGGATCTCATTCAGAATTGATGGAGAAATAAAAAGCTTTTCAGACAAGCAAAAGTTAAGAGAATTCAGTACCACCAAACCAGCTTTAAAACAAATGTTAAAGGGACATATATAGTCAAGAAATACAACAGAAGAAAAAAGATCTACAAAATCAGTTCAGTTCAGTCGTGTCCAACTCTTTGCAACCCCATGAACTGCAGCACACCAGGCTTCCCTGTCCATCACCAGCTCTCGGAGTCCACCCAAACCCATGTCCATCGAGTTGGTGATGCCATCCAGCCATCTCATCCTCTGTCGTCCCCTTCTCCTCCTGCCTTCAATCTTTCCCAGTATCAGGGTCTTTTCAAAAGAGTCAGCTCTTCGCACCAGGTGGCCAAAGTATTGGAGTTTCAGCTACAACATCAGTTCTTCCAATGAACACCCAAGACTGATCTCCTTTATGATATGCTGGTTGGATCTCCTTGCAGTCCAGGGGACTCTCAAAAGTCTTTGCCAACACCACAGTTCAAAAGCATCAATTCTTTGGTGCTCAGCTTTCTTTATAGTCCAACTCTCACATCCATACATGACACTGGAAAAACCATAGCCTTGACTAGACAAACCTTTGTTAGCAAAGTAATATCTCTGCTTTTCAATATGCTGCCTCAGTTCATTTCAGTTGCTCAGTCGTGTCCGACTCTTTGCAACGCCATGAATCACAGCATGCCAGGCCTCCCTGTCCATTACCAACTCCCAGAGTTCACTCAAACTCATGTCCATCGAGTCGGTGATGCCATCCAGCCATCTCATCCTCTGTCATCCTCTTCTCCTCCTGCCCCCAATCCCTCCCAGCATCAGGGTCTTTTCCAATGAGTCAACTCTTCGCGTGAGGTGGCCAAAGTACTGGAGTTTCAGCTTTAGCATCAGTCCTTCCAAGGAATACCCAGGACTGATCTCCTTCAGAATGGACTGGTTGGATCTCCTTGCAGTCCAAGGGACTCTCAAGAGTCTTTTCCAACACCATAGTTCAAAAGCATCAATTCTTCGGTGCTCAGCCTTCTTCACAGTCCAACTCTCACATCCATACATGACCACTGGAAAAACCATAGCCTTGACTAGACGAACCTTTGTTGGCAAAGTAATGTCTCTGCTTTTCAATATGCTATCTAGGTTGGTCATAACTTTCCTTCCAAGGGAGTAAGTGTCTTTTAATTTCATGGGTGCAGTCACCATCTGCAGTGATTTTGGAGCCCCCCAAAATAAAGTCTGTCACTGTTTCCATCATTTCCCCATCACATGAAAGGCTAGTTGTTTTAAAACATTAATACATTTTAATTTTATTAACTCTTGGTCCAGAGTGAGCAAGAAAGAGAAGACAAACTACCAGTATCAGGAGTGAAAGTGGGCATATCATTATAGATCCTACATTCAAAGGATAAGTAAATACTATGAACCACTCTTAACATAAATTTGACAGCATGGATGAAATGGATCAATTTCTTCAAAGACAAATCCTAACAAGACTTAACAGAGAAATAGATAACTTGCCTAGCCCTGCATCTATTAAAGAGATTGAATCAGTAGTTGAAAACCTTCCAACAAATGAAACAAATGCTTTCTTTTATAAGGGCCCTAACCCCATTCATGAGGGCTTATGATGTGATAACCTCCCCAAAGCCCCACTTTCAAACACCATCACACTGGGGATTAGGTTTCAGTGTTGGAGAGACACAAACATTCAGTGTGTAGCCGGGATCTACAGAAGTCTACAGCAGGATTTCTTAGCCTTAGGATTAGTAACATTTTGGACCTGATAATTTCTCTAAAACTCAATATTGTTAAGATGTCAGTTCTCTCTACATTGACTATAGATGCAGTGTCCTCTCAAAATGTTAGCAGGCTTTTTTTGTAGATATTAAACTGATTCTGTAAATGGCTAGCCTAGGTAACTAGAATAGGCAAAACAGTTTCACAAGGGAAGAACAAAGTTGGATGCTCAAAGTCTCTGATTTTGAGAACTTTCAGGAAATAGTGATTAAAGGGTGTGTTATTGGTAAATTACAATTTCAATTAAATATTAAAGTAAATTAAATATTAGGACTTCCCTGTAGCTCAAACGCTAAAGAAGCTGCCTGTAATGCAGGAGACCTGGATTCAGGGTCAGAAAGATCCTCTGGAAAAGGAAATGGCAACCCATTCCTGTATTCTTGCTTGGAGAATCCCATAGACAGAGAAACCTAGAGGGCTACAGTTCATGGGGTGCCAAAGAGTCGGACACGACTGAGCGACTAACACTTACTTACACTTACTTATTGGTAAAAGCTTTTGTATATACATACATATATAAGTGGCTAAGTAATATCTGACTCTGTGATTCTATGAACTGGCTTCTCTGTGCATAGGATTTCCCAAGGCAAGAATTCTGGAGTGGGTTGCTATTTCCTTCTCAGGGAATCTTCCCAACCCAGCAATCAAAACTGGGTCTCTGGGTTGGAGGACAGATTGTTTACCACTGAGCCACCTGGAAAGTAGAATGGAGTAGAGTCCAGAAATCAGAGGCACACAGATATGCTTGATTGGTTTTTTACTAAGAAGAAAAGGCATTTCACTGGTGAATTGATCATCTTTTCCAAAAAATGGTGCTAGAACAATGGGATTCAGGTCAGTTCCTTCACTCAGTTGTGTCCAACTCTTTGCCACCCCATGGACTGCAGCACGCCAGGCCTCCCTGTCCATCACCAACTCCCAGAGTTTACTCAAACTCATGTCCATTGAGTCGGTGATGCCATCCAACCATTTCATCCTCTGTTGTCCCCTTCTTCTCCCGCTTTCAATCTTTCCCAGCATCAGGGTCTTTTCAAATGAGTTAGTTCTACGCATCAGATAGCCAAACTATTGGAGTTTCAGCTTCGGCTTCAGTTCTTCCAAGGAATATTCAGGACTGATTTCCTTTAGGATTGACAGGTTTGATCTCCTTGGAGTCCAAGAGACTCTCAAGAGACTTCTCCAACACCACAGTTCAAAAACGTCAATTCTTCAACACTCAGCTTGCTTTATGGTCAAACTCTCACATCCATACAAGAATACTGGAAAAACCATAGCCTTGACTAGATGGACCTTTGTTGGCAAACTAATGTCTCTGCTTTTTAATATGGTGTCTAGGTTGTTCATAGCTTTTCGTTCAAGGAACAAGCGTCTTTTAATTTCATGGCTGCAGTCACCATTTGCAGTGATTTTGGAGCCCCCCAAAATAAAGTCTGTCACTGTTTCCATCAATTCCTCATCTGTTTGCTATGTGATGGGACCGGATGCCATGATCTTCGTATTTGAATGTTGAGTTTTAAGCCAACTTTTTCACTCTCCTCTTTCACTTTCATCAAGAGGCTCTTCAGTTCTTTGCTTTCTGCCCTAAGGGTGGTATCATCTGCATATCTGAGTTTATTGATATTTCTCCTGGCAATCTTGATTCCAGCTGGTGCTTCCTCTAGCCTGGCGTTTCGCATGATGTTCTCTGTATATAAGTTAAATAAGCAGGGTGATAATATACAGCCTTGATGCACTCCTTTTCTGATTTGGAACCAGTCTGTTGTTCCATGTCCAGTTCTAACTGTTGCTTCTTGACCTGCATACAGATTTCTCAGGAGGCAGGTCAGGTGGTCTGGTATTCCCATCTCTTAAAGAATTTTCCACAGTTTGTTTTGTTCCACACAGTCAAAGGCTTTGGCATAGTCAATAAAGCAGAAATAGATGTTTTTCTGGACCTCTCTTGCTTTTTCCATGATCCAGCGGATGTTGGCAATTTGATCTCTGGTTCCTCTGCCTTTTCTAAATCCAGCTTGAATATCTGGAAGTTCACGGTTCATGTACTGCTGAAGCCTGGCTTGGAGAATTTTGAGCATTATTTTACTAGCATGTGCGATGAGTGCAATTGTTCTGTAGTTTGAGCATTCTTTGGCATTGCCTTTCTTTGAGATTGGAATGAAAACTGACCTTTTTCAGTCCTGTGGCCACTGCTGAGATTCCCAAATTTGCTGACATATTGAGTGCGCACTTTCATGGCATCATCTTTTAGGATTTGGAATAGCTCAACTGGAATTCTGTCACCTCCACTACCTTTGTTCGTAGTGATGCTTTTTAAGGCCCACTTGACTTCACATTCCAGGATGTCTGACTCTAGGTGAGTGATCACACCATAGTGATTATCTGGGTCATGAAGATCTTTTTTGTACAGTTCTTCAGTGTATTCTTGCCACCTCTTCTTAATATCTTCTGCTTTTGTTAGGTCCATACCATTTCTGTCCTTTATTGTGCCCATCTTTGCATGAATGTTCCCTTGGTATCTCTGATTTTCTTGAAGAGATCTCTAGTTTTTCCCATTCTATTGTTTTCCTCTATTTCTTTGCATTGATCGCGGAGGAAGGCTTTCTTATCTCTCCTTGTTATTCTTTGGAACTCTGCATTCAAATGGGTATATCTTTCCTTTTCTCCTTTGCCTTTCACTTCTCTTCTTTTCTCAGCTATTTGTAAGGCCTCCTCAGACCACCATTTTGCCTTTTTGCATTTCTTTTTCTTGGAGGTGGTCTTGATCCCTGCCTCCTGTACACTGTCACAAACCTCCGTCCATAGTTCTGTATGCAAAAAATGAACTTGAGTTCTACCTCACACCACCTACAAGAATTAATTCGAAATGGATCATAGACTAAATGTAAAAACAAAGAACCATTAAAAACATAAAACATCTTTGTTATGTTTAATTAGGCAAACATTTTAGGTAAAACAACAGAAGTGTAATCCATGAAGCAAAAAATAATGACGTGTAGACCTCAGGAAAATTACTGACTTTTGTCCTCCAAAAGACATTGTTAAGAGAATAACACAAGCCATAGGCTGGGATAAAATAGTTGCTAACTACATGTTTGACAAAGGGCTTGTATCCAAAATATGCTAAGAACTATGAGAATATAATAATTTGAAAACATCTAACCCAATTTAAGGCAATGGCACCCCACTCCAGTATTCTTGCCTGGAAAATCCCATGGGTGGAGGAGCCTGGTAGGCTGCAGTCCATGGGGTCGCTAAGAGTCGGAAATGACTGAGAGACTTCACTTTCACTTTTCCCTTTCATGCATTGGAGAAGGAAATGGCACCCCACTCCAGTGTTCTTGCCTGGAGAATCCCAGGGATGAGGGAGCCTATGGGGTCGCACAGAGTCGGACATGACTGAAGTGACTTAGCAGTAGCAGCAACTCAATATAATAATGGGCAAAAGATTTGAACAGACCCTTCACCAATGAAAATATGCAAAAGGCATGTAAAACACATGAAAACATGTTCAGTATCGTTAGTCACTTGGGAAGTGCAATTACAACTACAGGCACTGCTGGACTCTATACCCATTTCTAGTAGGGATGTGGGGAAGTTGAAATATTGATGTGTTACCTGTGGGAATGCAAAATGGTTTCCCAAAAGCTAATTCCTTTACTCAAGAGAAATGGAAACTTATCTTTACACAAAGATCTGTTTATAACAGCCATATTCATAATCACTAAAAACTAGAAACAGCCCAATGTCCTTCATGTGATGACTAGGTAAATCAACACAATCCATACAAACTGAGAAAAAAAGGGAAAAAACATCTCTGTATGCAACAACCTTTATGAATCTCAGATGTATTTTGCTAAGTGAGAGAAGTGAGACCCTGAAGGTCAGATACTGTATGCTTCCATTTGTATGACATTCTAGCAAAGACCAGACTGTCATGTCAGAGAAGAGGTTCAGGGGTTATCAGGGGTTAGTGATTAGAGATGTTGATTATATACTGTCAGCACGAAGGAGTTTTTTTGGGTTGTAGAACTGTTATGTATCTTGTGATCATGGTTACATGATTGCTTGCATTTAAAAAATGCACAGAACTCGGCTTGCCAGGTGGTGCTAGTGGTAGAAGGCACCTGCCAGTGCAGAAGGTGCAAGAGATGCAGGTTCGATCCTGGAATTGGGGGAATTGGCACCCCACCAAGTATTCTTGCCTGGAAAATTCCATGGGCAAAGGAGCCTGGCAGGCTACAGTCCATGAGGTCACAAGCAGTCGGACACAACTGAGAGACTGAGCACTCTGAATGCCAACAGCAAACTTATTGTACATTAAAATATATGTTTATAACTTCCTCTAGTTCTGTCAGTTCCCATTAAAACATTTTAAAATGGCAAAGATCCCACTCTTTCGTTGTAATACTTAAAATTACCATTCCTTGATTCTTGGTTACCTTAGGAAGTTGAGTAAGTTTCGTAACATAGTAGAAAGAAACCCCAAGGAAGATAGCCATCACCCCTTCACATTTTTCTTGGCTAAATATAACTCTATATTGTTCCTCTGCTTTGGCAACAAGTCATAGTGTGAGTTCCCTATACTTTTCCTGGAGCACATGGCTTTAACCTTGACATTGCACATATGCCTTCCTCTTTTTTTTTTCCCCTAATCTTCACTCACACACACACACACACACACACACATATACACACACACGCACACCCTATTTATACCATTCATTCTCTTATTTAACAATCCATCTAGATCCTCTGCTACCGTATGGGATACAAAGATTAAGAAGGCATGCTTTCACATGAAATCACTTCCGGAGGGCAAAGGGAAGGTACATGAACAAAGATGTTGATTATTGTCGTTGAGTCATAGTAGAAGTATCAACGAGCGTGATGTAGCACAAAAGAGTCAATAATCCTTTCTGCCTCATTGGGTCAGAGAGGAGTCCACACAAGAAAGACATAAAAGTGCCTCAAATAAAAATGTAAAATTTCATTTTTAAAATGTAGTAGTGTATTGTAGACCGGATAGTTTAAGAAAAATACGAAATTTAGCAGTAAATTGGTCAGAAACAATCTTGAAAAAGCATCTTGAAAACTTCAACTAGGTGATATGGAAATGGGATATAATGGTGAATTTTGTAAAGGTTATATGAAAAATACCTGATTAAAATGAAAAAGCTCTGAGTATCATAGAGGACTAAAGCCTACTAATTAGTAATATACTATTAATTAAAGAAAACAGGAACAAATATAATGAGATACTATTGATATATCAAATGGCCAAATATAATAAGATACTACTGATGTAACAAATTTCCTATGGATTAATCTGCTAATTAAACTTCCTAACTTTGGGCTTGCTGACTCACTTTGAGTTTAGATTTTGCCTCAGTTCTCAACATATTCTCTAGTTATACTATGCACAGAGAATCCTCTTTCTGTTTTTAAATTGCTGTGCTCTAGCCTTATTGGCGGAGAAGCCAATGGCACCCCACTCCAGTACTCTTGCCTGGAAAATCCCATGGATGGAGGAGCCTGGTAGCCTGCAGTCCATGGGGTCGCTAGGAGTCAGATATGACTGAGCGACTTCACTTTCACTTTTCACTTTCATGCATTGGAGAAGGAAATGGCAACCCACTCCAGTGTTCTTGCCTGGAGAATCCCAGGGCCGGGGGCGCCTGGTGGGCTGCCGTCTATGGGGTCGCACAGAGTCGGACACGACTGAAGCGACTTAGCAGCAGCAGCAGCAGCCTTATTGGTCTTCTCCTTTTTCTTGAGTAACCAGACACTGCTATCATAGAACACCATTGCACATCTCCATCTGAATGGTTAACTCCCCATCTGTTTCAAAACTGTTCATTGAAGTGTAAACCCTTCCAGCATATTTTAAATTAGAACTCACCTCACCTCCTTTCACCTGAAGCATTCCTGACCTCTTTTCCCTGTCCTGCTTATTTTTTAAAGTCTTAACTTCTGACATATGTGATTTACTCATTATGATTATTGTTTATTGTATTCCTTTACCTCTACTAAAGTATAAGCTTTGTTAGGGTAAAGATCTTTGTTTCGTTCATTGACGTCGCCTAGATTTCTGGAACAGTGCTTGGAATATGGTAGGCACATAGTGAATATTTGTTGGAAAACAGAACTGTTTAGAAATTTCCACTTCTTGATCCCCTGAGTACTAATCTCTGGGCTGGTTTTTTGTGGGGGGTTTTTTGTTTGTTTGTTTGTTTTTTCTCTGATAGCATCTGGATTCAGACTCTTAAAATAAGGTAGAATGTCTGTGACTTGACATTTTAGAATTTCTGCAATCCAGTTGAACTGTTATGATACCTAACCATTGTTCAGGAACACTGGCTTGAACCTCAAAGCTCTTCCTGACTTAAATAATAAATAGTTACCTCCCCATGAGGCCACCTTTTGAAGTGTGGTGTAAACACTGTTAGAAACAATGGTAAAGATAAACCTCTCCATTTACCACTTGAATTTTCTTTGTTCATTTTTGAATGTTTTCCAACTTTTGATTCTTAGTTTGCACATAAAATGAGACTTGAATTGTTTATGCAGTAACATTTGAACACAACTCACCCAATAAAACTCACCTACTCAGGCCAAAAAAAACATGATACAATAGAAAAGAAAGTGGCTCTGAAGGTTGCCAGAGTTTGGCTTTTAGACAATGGACAAGGCCACTCTGTTCTTGGAATGTACTTCCATGATATGCTTGGAAATGCAGGAAACCTTCAGCAGATTTTGTGTCTCAGAAAATAATAATATTCAAACATTCTTGAAACATCCAGGATTATATGTAGATAGTTATTTTCGTTCAGCGTCTTAAATTGTGTGTTTTAGTTGCTAAGTCGTATCCTGCTCTTGCAACTCCATGGACTGTAGCCCGCCAGGCTCCTCTGTCCATGGGATTTCCCAGGCAAGAATACTGGAGTGGGTTGCCATTTCCTTCTCCAGGGGATCTTCCTGACCCAGGGTTTGAACCTGCATTGACAGGCAGATTCTTTACCACTGAGCCATGGGGGAAACCCCTTAAATTGTATAGGAAATAAAATTAACCTCTATGTAGTATAGTAAATTTAAAGTTCAAGTAGTAAATAAGCAGCTATGTAGATTCTAAAAACAGAAGACTTCAGTTTATAAGGCAAGTATGGTTAAAAACATGTAACTGGAAACATTGAAGTATCATTCAAGTTTCCTTTTCTTCATATATCTTTTTTGATTAAAATCATATACCTATACTTTTATATATTCCTAAGCTTATAGCCCTTATCATTTCTTGTTTTGCGAATGCTTTTTGAAAAACCTCTTTTTCATTTTAAGATTTTATCCCATAAAGGCCATGTGGACTATTTGACTTTGTTCATATTCTTGTTAATGTTCTACTGTGTTTTTATTTTTATTTTATTTTTTTCTTTATTAAGAAATGAAAATATTAATTTATTTTCATTCTGATAGTGTCTAAAATTAGAGCTGATAGTCTGCTGATTGTTGGTAGAGCTCTTTTATTTTTACTGTGTTTTTAAAAAAAGGAAAGAAAGGAAGAAAATGATAAAG
This sequence comes from Bos indicus x Bos taurus, assembly GCF_003369695.1. Classification (NCBI taxonomy): domain Eukaryota; kingdom Metazoa; phylum Chordata; class Mammalia; order Artiodactyla; family Bovidae; genus Bos; species Bos indicus x Bos taurus. Next base: position 86,894,784 of record NC_040079.1, read on the forward strand.
CTCTAGCACGATTCCTTAATTTAACCCCTTCCTGTATATGTATACTTTCATCTTCATGGACTATCAGTTGTTCTCTGCCTTCCCTTTTACTCCTACTTCATGTAAAAATGATGAGAGGTTCACATATAAAACCTTAGAAGTATTAATAAAACCTTCCAGAAATCCCAGATATAATTGCAGCTAGCAACTTTCTGTATATCTATCACATCTGAATATGTATACATAGACAATATGTGTGGAGAAGGCAATGGCACCCCACTCCAGTACTCTTGCCTGGAAAATCCCATGGATGGAGGAGCCTTGTAGGCTGCAGTCCATGGGGTCTCTAGGAGTCGGACACGACTGAGCGACTTCACTTTCACTTTTCACTTTCATGCATTGGAGAAGGAAATGGCAACCCACTCCAGTGTTCTTGCCTGGAGAATCCCAGGGACGGGGGCGCCTGGTGGGCTGCCGTCTATGGGGTCGCACAGAGTCGTACACGACTGAAGCAACTTAGCAGCAGTAGCAGACAATATGTGTATTTTCTTTGTTATGACCTGTGTTTTCCCATTAGTCATATTTTTCCACGTCATTTGTTTTATTAGCATTTTAAGACTTGAGATTAAATTCATATAACATAAAGTTCACTATTTTAACCATTGTAAAGTGTGCAATACACTGGATTTTAGTGTATGCACAGTGTTGAATGACTATCACTGCTGTCAGTTCTAGGACATTTTCATTATATTATAAAAGAACCTCTGTATCCACTGAGCAGGTACTTCCTTTTCTCTCCCCACCCCATTGCCTAGAAACCACTAATACACTTTTGGTCCTTACGGATTTACTTCTGAACATTTCATGTAAATGAAGTTGTAAAATATGTGGCTTTTATGTTTGGCTTCTTTAATTTAGCATATTTTCAAGGCTAATCCTTCTTGTACAGCTACTAGAACTTCATTCCTTTTAAAGGCTGAATAATGTTCCATTCTATAGACACACCACATTTTGTGTATTCATTATTCATTTAATAGACATTTAGATTGTTTCCCTTTTTTTCTACAGCAACAGTACTATTATAATAGTACTGTTATGAAAAGTCACATACAGGTTTTTGAGCATCTATCTTCTCTTGTTTATATTGCCATTTCATTTTAAACAAATATATAATATTCGATTGTATAAATGAACCATAATTGTCATGTTTACTTATCAAAATTTTTTACCAAATTTGTCTTTCATAAACATGCTGTCATATATCACTGAAAAAATTTTTTCACAGTTTTCTAATTCTTTAAAATTGTTTTCTATTAATGATAGTAGCTAATGAATTCTTAGAATTGTAGTTACTGAAATTAAAGGGTATGCACATTATGATATATATGTACTATGTTATGTTTAATGTATGTTGCTATATTATCATCTATCAGGTTGTACCAACAATAGTATATATGGTTATTTTCTCATATGCTCATTATATTATTATATTACTATTTTTAATTTTGTAAGTGGAAAGTATTTTTGGTCTTCTATTAATATGAAATATATACAACATTTTGTTATTTTAATTTGTTTTTATTTACAAATGAGATTGAATGTATGTTCATGTTTATTCATCTGTTTTCCTAACTTCCAGATTATGACTTTGTTTATTTGTTTTGTAGATTGAATTTTTTAAATTAGAATAAAAAAGAATTAATTAGGTACATTATGTGGAACTCATTATTTTATAGCCCATTTTGGTCAATGACTTTTTTCTTCCTTGATATTAGTCTTCTTACATAAATATTATTGGTAGTTTATTATTTTATTCTTATGTTTCACTTGAAAGTTCATTTCTGTTTTGAAACATCTGAAATATCTTTCTTGTCTTAGTTTCACATTGTATATGGTTCTGAATGTTTAAAATTCTGAAACACACAATGGCCACATACTTGGTGATTTGCTCCTGTTTGAAGTATGTGATTGTCATACAATCACACTAACACTTAATTAGTGTTATTTGTTGTAGGCATTTTTAGGTGAAAAGCAAGAAAAATATCAAGTTTTTACATTTTATTTGGAGATAGGAGCAAAACAGTTTTTATATTTTCGAACCAAACCGTAATTTTCAAGGAATTTTTAACCTTCACATTTAAGCATTTTCTTACTTACAGAAGGAGAGGTTTATTAATGGTTTTAAACCTGGTTACCCCTGGAGAGTTTTTCAAGTTTTTTTTTTTTTGGTGAACTTCCTTCAAAAGTCCTTCAAATGAAAGAATTACAATTTAGAGTTGAGTTCTGAGAAGGGAGTACTACATGGAAGAAAACATTATGAAAAAACTTATTCAATAATAGCTACCATTGATAGAATTGCCTATGATATTTTGTGTGTGTTTTTTTTTGGTAAATATAGGATAGAGTTAAAAAACTTTGTGATTCTATTAGGTAATCCAGTTCTTGGAGTTAGCAGGAAATGATGGTTTCTGATGGTAATTGATGTTTGTGTTGTTTACCTGTGTCTGTAGTCCTTTGAGTCTCTGCCAGAAAAATAATAGGACATTCCCAGTTTGATCTTATGATTTTTGCAAATTAGCATAGAGCTACTTACAGTACGTGTAATTATCAGATGATATTTGGTTTATTTTCAGTAATGTAAAGTTTTTTCTTGGTAAAATTTTTGTTACATAACTTCAACAGTTTAGATCACTTAATGCTCAAATATTGCTCATTTAAAGAAAGTAAATATTTCTCATAGTATAGAACAGGGAAAAGATTGCACAATTTAATGGACTTTCATTTTTTTTGGAGAGCATCATAATTTCAGTTCCTACATTTTTCTGATTTTCTAATTTCAATGAGTTGTTCATGCATATAATCTAATATTTTTATTTGGTTAAAATTCTTCCTATATTCTTTTTCTTTAAAGTCACTATGACTTATCAGATGTAAAGTATTTGCATAATTTTGGTGCTCAGTTTTTAAAAATTGTTCAAATAGCCAAATACTATTTCAATGTACCTACATTTACCTGTAAATGGCATTTTAAAGCAAACTTTTAAGAAGTTTAAGATAAGTTATATATAATATTTTAATTTTAGAAGCTACTAAAAAGTGGAAAATGGCTACATAGAAAAGATACTTTTTCACTGTTAGCTGAATTACAGTGCATATTGCAGTTGTAAATATTGCTTCACTGAGTGATTTTTCTCTTACATACAAATACATGGTTAAAGATTCAAAATTTCAAGCAATACAAACTTGAACATTATTAGTATTAATGACAGAATAGAATATATTCTATCTGGTATTCCCAGTTTAAAAAGAAAACTTGTGAAAATTCTGACTTACTGTCTGATCATTGATTATCAGACTTGTTATTTGCCTTAAAAATGGCAATCAATTTACAAATATATCTAGGGATCTTTTCAGGAATCCATCTTTAATTACATAAAAGTAAAATCATCTACTTGTAGGCTTATTAGAAAAGTATACACGCACAAAGAGAAAATAAGACTAAATACAACAGAGGCTAAAGGTTCACGTTTTATAGTTGTTAGCATTTATCAGACTTTATCAATCAGGATAATGTAGCTCAGTCATCAAAGCAATCAAAATAAATAGAAAGCTAAAGTTGTAACAAGGGCTAACATGAAAAAAAGGGAAGAATAAATGTATTTATGGATTGGTATTACATTCAGTCTTATCACCAGGGCTGATTGATTTGTTTAAAGCAGTCTTTTCTGTATGGTGGCCATTTTCCACATTAATATAAAGATTATAAAGTTTACTTACTTAGTTACTTGTTTTTGAAAATTATCTACTTTCCAAGTCAGGAAATACTATATCTTCAGTATAATTAAGCATTCTTTTATTGTATATCCATTTCTGAGTAGATTCTTGTTTTGGATAAAATTTTAGAAACTAGCACCTAGTATCACCATATATTATATAATTATAATGGTCCATTTGAATGACTTTTTTTCTTGAACAAAACATTTTCGGTTTGTTTGGTTTAAATACTTGGTCTTGTCTCATCTGTCCTAACTTTATATGTGTAATGTTAAATATATAACATTATATATATGTAATAGATTTGGATATATAATATTACATATTACATATGAAATGTGTAACATAAATTACATATGAAATGTGTAAGTAAATGTTAAGTATTTACATATTAATATACCTATATTCTTGTTCAGGTATATTGTGTATGTATTATATCTTTTATATATTATAAATAATTTAAACAAAATATATAAATAACTATTATTGTATACTTTAAAACAAAAAGTTTTAATTTCAATTGAAAATGAGAATGTTTTCTACTAACAAGCCACTCCTTGAGCCACTTTGAAATAATGTAAGCTTTGCCATTCATATATATATATATTTTGGCACCATCTAAGCTAAGGATTTAAATTTTATATGAAAATATTTACCCCATTCACACTGCGTGTTTACTGCCCCGTTATTTTTCCCATTTATGAGACTGTAGTAAGAACTCATGTTCAACCAGGAAAGCCAGTCGACTGATTCTCTCATCTGTCAGATCTTGTCTACGGCCGAAGGAGTAGGTGAGCATGAGGATGCGGGGAACAGAGGTGCTGGGTCCAGGTGGGTGCTCTCTGGGCCTCACCTTTCCATCTACAGAACGAGAGGGGTGCTGAACTGTGACCACAGATCATTGGAATCTGGTGGATTTTCTTTTGGTCTGGACACTTCTGGTTGCTTATAACTGACCTCAACTGAGATATTAAATTATGATCAAAACAGTTAATGCCTACAAATAAGTGGAAATGTTTTAGTTCTTAAAATTTTCAGATGGTGTTCCACAGCCAGAATCAAAATATTACACATAACCAGGTCATAAAGGCTAACATGTTAACAGCTGGAAAAAACCCTAAAGTATAAATTGAGCTTCATAATAGATTCAGTAGTTGTTTCCCATTTTGTACCAGGTATTGATTAAACCATGATGTAAATCTGAACATGATGAATCTTACTCGAGACTTTTTTTTTTTTAAGTAAAATTACTTTAACCACAGTTTTCCTGAAAATTGTTTTTACTTTGATAACTTTTTGATTATGTGAATGACTACAGGTAAGATACACTACTTTCAAGGCAGAGCTAGTAAACGTGGTTTAAACATTAAAAACTGGTGTTCTTAACATTTTCAATGAAAAGCATTCTGTTCTGATTTACATTTAATGCAGAGAGATTTTCATTCTGTTTGTTGTAGAAAGAGCATTCATTTTTAATATGGGCTTCAACTAGGGTACCTTTGGTTATAGATCCTTTTGGATATGTTTCCAAATTTAATATTTGTTTGTAATGATGCAAATGGATGTAGGAGGATAGAGCTGAATAGCAGAGACATAGACATAGCCAATAGCACAACTATATATAGCTCCTTTTACTTTTTTATACATTACTCACCGTGTTTGGTTGCTTCTGTTTAGTTTCATAAAAGGTCTAAGTATTTGGAAAGGTGTGGGACCATGTCCTGTTGGAATTTCAGTGTTTGCTTATGAAAGAAGATACCATCTGTGGGGAGTATGACTTCAGAAATTTGACTTTGGAGTGTTCCTGTATAATTCTACTGGGAATTGCCAAAAAACATAGTCAAGAATTAATAGTACTTTTCCAGATGGTGATTGTTAAACAATAATTGGAAGCTGCAGGAAAAACAGTGTTTTTGCATAAAGTAGGCATTTAGTCAACATTGGTTAAACTAAGGATTATTTTACTAAATAATTAAGTGCTGTTCTCATGATTCAGAAAAAAATATGCAAACTTTATCTCTTCTTAAACCAATAAAAGAGAGAACTGCTCCTTAAAATGAATTTTATAACTTTTTGAAAAGTTTAACAGTAAAAAAGAACATTTATTTTTAAAGTTAACTTTCTGAGTCATATATTTCAATAAGTGAGCAACTTTCCTAGCCATTTGTATACATTCTGAGGTGCAAGGCTAGCAAATTCAGCAGGCTTCTTGTTCATTTTGGAGAAGGCAATGGCACCCTACTCCAGTACTCTTGCCTGGAAAATCCCTTGGGTGGAGGAGCCTGGTAGGCTGCAGTCCATGGGGTCGCTAGGAGTTGGACACGACTGAGCGACTTCACTTTCACTTTTCACTTTCCTGCATTGGAGAAGGAAATGGCAACCCACTCCAGTGTTCTTGCCTGGAGAATCCCAGGGAAGGGGGAGCCTGGTGGGCTGCCGTCTCTGGGGTCACACAGAGTCGGACACGACTGAAGTGACTTAGCAGCAGCAGCAGCTTGTTCATTTTGCATTCTTTCATTATCAGCTTGTTATGTTTGGGGAGCAGTATGGAGATGAAAATAAACAGGGAACAGTAGCTTCTCTCTTGTGTAACTTAGACAACCCAGCCTCTCCAAAAGAATAGGCTACAAAGAGACCAGTTTGATTTCCACGCTGAGTAGAGCCCATGTTCATCTTAATTGAGTTCATCTTATATAATAGATGTAAGCAGTGTTTACTGCATCAAGATTATTTGTAGCTATCTTATTGGGGCTGTTCAGTTTGCTTTTGTAAACTTCATGTCAGGTTTCTCAAATATCTCTGTGTTGTTGTTTATTTTTTTTAGAGAGTTCCCAAAGTTGCCGATGGCTGTCTCATCTGCAAATACCTCTTCAAGGTACTCTATGCTGCTGATGTCTCCAAGCACTGAGCTGCACGGGAGCATGGAATTGACTTACTGGGGAGGACTGTATCAGTTAAGTGATCTTTCTTAGTACACTGCATGGGTTTTGCAAAGCTTTCTGCTTTTGTTAATCCAGAGGGCAGAACTATGCTTACGCTGATTTTTAAATGAAAAGCTTTTTGTTAACCCACACAATATAATACTCCATTTACTCTCCTACATGACCCCTTCTATATTTCTATTAAGTTTCCTGGTTTTAAGCACAATTTTATTAACCATGTGTGTCTGTGTTATTTATATTTTACTATAACTCACTAAGAAATGCAAAAAAGCAAAATGGCTGTCTGGGGAGGCCTTACAAATATCTGTGAAAAGAAGAGAAGTGAAAAGCAAAGGAGAAAAGGAAAGATACAAGCATCTGAATGCAGAGTTCCAAAGAATAGCAAGGAGAGATAAGAAAGCTTTCCTCAGCGATCAATGCAAAGAAATAGAGGAAAACAAAAGAATGGGAAAGACTAGAGATCTCTTCAAGAAAATCAGAGATACCAAGGGAACATTTCATGCAAAGATGGGCTCGATAAAGGACAGAAATGGTATGGACCTAACAGAAGCAGAAGATATTAAGAAAAGGTGGCAAGAATACACAGAAGAACTGTACAAAAAAGATCTTCATGACCCAGATAATCACAATGGTGTGATCACTCACCTAGAGCCAGACATCCTGGAATGTGAAGTCAAGTGGGCCTTAGAAAGCATCACTACGAACAAAGGTAGTGGAGGTGATGGAATTCCAGTTGAGCTCTTTCAAATCCTGAAAGATGATGCTGTGAAAGTGCTGCACTCAATATGCCAGCAAATTTGGAAAACTCAACAGTGGCCACAGGCCTGGAAAAGGTCAGTTTTCATTCCAATCCCAAAGAAAGGCAATGCCAAAGAATGCTCAAACTACCACACAATTGCACTCATCTCATACGCTAGTAAAATAATGCTCAAAATTCTCCAAGCCAGGCTTCAGCAATACGTGAATCGTGAACTTCCAGATGTTCAAGCTGGTTTTAGAAAAGGCAGAGGAACCAGAGATCAAATTGCCAACATCTGCTGGATCATCGAGAAAGCAAGAGTGTTCCAGAAAAACATCTATTTCTGCTTTATTGACTATGCCAAAGCCTTTGACTGTGTGGATCACAATAAACTGTGGAAAATTCTTTAAGAGATGGGAATACCAGACCACCTGACCTGCCTCTTGAGAAACCTATATGCAGTCAGGAAGCAACAGTTAGAACTGGACATGGAAAACAGACTGGTTCCAAATAGGAAAAGGAGTACGTCAAGGCTGTATATTGTCACCCTGCTTATTTAACTTCTGTGCAGAGGACATCATGAGAAACGCTGGGCTGGAAGAAGCACAAGCTGGAATCAAGATTGCCAGGAGAAATATCAGTAACTTCAGATATGCTGATGACACCATCCTTATGGCAGAAAGTGAAGAGAAACTAAAAAGCCTCTTGATGAAAGTGAAAAAGGAGAGTAAAAAAGATGGCTTCAAGCTCAACATTCAGAAAATTAAGATCATGACATCTGGTCCCATCACTTCATGGGAAATAGATGGGGAAACAGTGGAAACAGTGTCAGACTTTATTTTTTGGGGCTCCAAAATCACTGCAGATGGTGACTGCAGCCATGAAATGAAAAGATGCTTACTCCTTGGAAGGAAAGTTATGACCAACCTAGATAGCATATTGAAAAGCAGAGACATTACCTTGCCAACAAAGGTCCATGTAGTCAAGGCTATGGTTTTTCCAGTGGTCATGTATGGATGTGAGAGTTGGACTGTGAAGAAGGCTGAGCGCTGAAGAATTGATGCTTTTGAACTGTGGTGTTGGAGAAGACTCTTGAGAGTTGCTTGGACTGCAAGGAGATCCAACCAGTCCATTCTAAAGGAGATCAGCCCTGGGCATTCCTTGGAGGACTGATGCTAAAGCTGAAACTCCAATACTTTGGCCACCTCATGCAAAGAGTTGACTCATTGGGAAAGACTCTGATGCTGGGAAGGATTGGGGGCAGGAGAAGAAGGGGACGACAGAGGATGAGATGGCTGGATGGCATCACCGACTCGATGGACAGGAATTTGGGTGGACTCGGGGAATTGGTGATGGACAGGGAGGCCTGGTGTGCTGCTATTCATGGGGTCGCAAAGAATCGGACACGACTGAGTGACTGAACTGAACTAATAACTCACCAATATGAGACTTACTGGTTATTTTCTCAGTTTGTAAGTGCTGTGTAGTAATATTTGAATTACATGCAAACTGGGGCTCAGGGAAGCTGTGAATTTTCCAAAGTTACTCAGTAAAACATACATGGGTGCTATCAGCAGTCACTGCTGGTCTTAAACCACTAGTGGGACTATATTCCTTAGTTTCCTTTCTTCAAGGTAGAATATATGCCTTAACTCACTTATTTGAATTTTTTTTTATTGTATTCCTGCTGTATACAAAGCACTGCTAGGCCTCATGCTAATGCCTTTTATTATATTTTTGACTTAGAAAAGAAGTACATAGTTGTTATTTTTAAAGATCACTTATAGTAAGACAGGTAGAAATAGAAAAACAGTATGTTCTCGTTTCCTCAATCCTGATCCCCACAATCACTTTAAACAATTTAGGTCCCTTGTATATAACCTTAGTCACTGCTAAAACATTACACTTCATTTCTTCAGGCCTGTGCTTTGATATGTGACTCTGTGTGGATGTCAGCCTTCATGCTCTTAATTCAGTCTACCAGTGTTCTAAGCCTTATATTAAAAATGCGGGTGGAAGAAGAACGCAAAACCTTTGTACTCTGCTTCAAAAGATGGCAAAATTACTAGGATAAAAAAGCCTGTAAGTCAAATTCAGTTTTCAGATTTCTGGTGAACCTGATTATCTTCATTTTCTTTGTTGGTTTGGGAGATTAAGAATTGGCTAAGTTTTATGGTATAAACTGTGGTATGGTTTAGAAGTTTGTGATAAGTTCCTTACCAGTGAACAAGACATTGTCAGCACCAAAGGATAATGATTACATGTTATAGATTGGTAATGATTACATTTTATAGATTGGTAACTGTGATTCATAGTTGCTGAATGATTTACTTGAGGCATCTTATAAGTAATATAGAGCTAGCGGTGTAAGTACAGTTGAGTCTCTCATCTAGACTCAGAGTTATTCACATCAGCTGGAAGTGTAATTAAAGTTAGTTTAAGTGTTTATATTCTTTTTTTTTTAGAACATTAACATGAAACTTTATCTAGAAAATTAAGGTCACGATTGTACTTTCAGCACTGGGTGGTCTAATAAATGTGAACTTCAACTAAAAGTGCCTTTTTTTTTTAAAGGACAAGATTCTGATCTTTTTTCAGAAATGGGAATTTTCTCTCTTTAGAAAAATTTAAACTAATTTTCATAAGTTAGCAGGAAGAAATGTAAGATTCCTGCTTCCCTGGCAACTCAGTGGTAAAGAATCCGCCTGCAGTGCAAGAGACACAGGAGACGTGGGTTCAATCTCTGAGTTGGGAAGATCCCCCCAGTAGGGGGAAATGGCAACTCACTCCAATGTTCTTGACAGGAAAATCCCATGGACAAAGGAGCCTGTGGTGGGCTACGGTCCATAGGGTCACAAAGAGTCTGACACAACTGAAGCAACTGCACACGCACACACACACTATAAAATTGACAGTGCAAAGTTAAACAATCTAAATATATTGGCAACAATATAAATCCACAAGTAATTAGTTTCCTTGAAGTATCTGAAACTTTTGCAGTGGTATTTTGTTGTTGAGTTGCTCAATCGTGCTTGTTGTGACCCCATGGACTCTAGCACGCCAGGCTTCCCTGTCCTTCACTGTCTCCCAAAGTTTGCTCAAACTCATGTCCATTGAGTCAGTGATGCCATCCAACCATCTCATCTTCTGTTGTCCCCTTCTCCTCCTGCCTTCAGTCTTTCCAGTGTCAGGGTCTTTTCCAATGAGTCAACTCTTCGCATCAGGTAGCCAGTGAATATCAGCTTCAGCGTCAGTTCTTCCAATGAATATTCAGGCTTGATTTCCTTTAGGATTGAGTGGTTTGATGTCCTGCTGTCCAAGGGACTCTCAAGAGTCTTCTCCAGCACCACAGTTCAAAAGCATCAATTCTTTAGCATGCAGCCTTCTGTATGGTCCAGCTCTCACATCCGTACATGACTACTGGAAAAACCATACCTTTGACTATGTGGACCTTTGTTGGCAAAGTGATGTCTCTGCCTTTTGAAACACTGTCTAGTTTTGTCATAGCTTTTCTTCCAAGGGGCAGTGATATTAGAGTGGCTTTTTAAAATTTGATGGCGCTGTCTTTTATCGCTTGTCTAGATAAATGGCAGGTCCAAGTCTTTGGACTATACATAGTCTTTGATGTTGTCATCCAGGTGATGTATTGTGGCACTAACAAAACTTCAGTCAGCTCTTCACAAAACTAAGCACAATACAAAGAGTGGAGAAAGAAAGTCATTTAACAGATTAATTTATATATTACCAAAAGATGACGTGTTGTCATCCACTACTAAATAGAGAACCACTTAGGAAATTTCAGTTTTTAGAAGGTCTCATCTGGCCATAAAATAACATAAGAACAAAACACAAATGTTCTGCATGACGTGAACATCTATATTATTCAAGTGAGGTAATATGAAAGAGCAATTTAAAATAATGTTAGACCTTAGTGATCACAGGCCATTTTAAGGTGCTTGAAAATAGGCAGTTTAGTGGGAAAGACATCATGTAGCTGGTTAGTAGCAGATCACCTTTTAGTCTAGCAAACTTTCACCTCTTATTTCTGTGCCTGAAATGAATTAGAGTCAGATCAATGGGTTGGAAATAAGTATTGAAAAGTTACTTTGGTAAAAAGTCAACTTCTAAAAATACATATAAAATTGAAAGCACTTTATAAATCTGTACTTGTTGCCAACATTAAAAAGAGAATTCAATTAGTGATAGCATGTTTCTTCTCCTGAATAAAATGTCTTCAAAATATAGGCTAGTTGGTTCCTTGCTATGTGATTGCTTTTGTGGCTATTTTTAAAGGAAATGAGAATGTCTTTGGAGTGATTGTTCATTACCTCAGCAATTTTTAAAGGCATGGTCAGCTTGTAACTTTTTAAATTTTCCTGTTGAATATAGGTTTTACAGACTAATAACCCCAAGTACATCTTTTGCTAACAGTTAATCTATATTTAAGTACAAGCGATGTTCAAGTAATAATAATTCAAATAACCAATTTAACACTTCTGTTGTTCTTAACCTCAACCATTTTCATAGATGCAGAAATTACTTACTTAAAATCCTAGGATACATGGACAATTTACATGAGAGTTCATTCGGAGTTTCTAACAAAGACCCCCACCTTCTCCTAACCAAAGCACATCATTCTGAATGTGAAAAATTCAGGGTCTTGATTTAACAAATTCATTTTGAAAACAATGCACATGAAAGAGTAAGGCAGGCAGAATCAAGCCAGTCATGCTCTCATCTCATTTCTCGAGTAGGTGGAAGTGTTGTGAAGATGCTGTGACTGGTATACTTTGTTGTTCAGTCGCTCAGTCGTGTCCAACTCTTTGCAACCCCATGGACTGCAGCACGCCAGGCTTCCCTGTCCTTCACCACCTCCCAGAGCTTGCTCAACCTCATGTGCATTGAGTTGGTGATGCCATCCAACTGTCTCATCCTCTGTCATCCTCTTCTCCTGCCTTCAGTCTTTCCCAGCATCAGGGTCTTTTCTAATGAGTCAGCTCTTTGCATCAGGTGGCCAGCATATTGGAGCTTCAGCTTCAGCGTAAGGCCCTGCAAGTCATGGTGATGTGTCATGCTGTTAGTTGGTTAGTTTCTCAGTTTCTTTAGTTTCTTATCTAGGAAATCTTGTCATTGTCTCGTGGGTGAAAGTCCTGTAGACAGCATATCATTCACACAGCAGGAGTCTGAAGGATTTAGCATCCATTCCTTCTCTGTATAACCTAAGCCTAGATATTTAGTTTTTCCGTATCTTTGTTTCCTCTCCTCCAAAAGGGGACTCTGTTTCTTTAAGGTGATTTTTACTGGAGTGTAGTTGCTTCACAATGCTGTGTTAGTTTCCTCTGTGCAGCAAAGAGAATCAGCTGTACGTTTACATATATCCCCTCGTTTGGGGATTTCCTTCCCATTTAGGTGGCCCCAGAGCACTGAGTAGAGTTCCCTGAGCTATTTATTAAGTCTTCACCACTTATCTATTTTATACATATTACCAGTAGTGTATATATGTCAATCCCAAACTCCCACTTCATCCCACCCCACTTCTTCCCCCCTTGGCTCCATATGTTTGTTCTCTGTGTCTGTGTCTCTGTTTCTGTTTTGCAAATAAGATCATCTATACCATTTTTCTAGATTCCACGTATATGTATTAATATATGATATTTTTCTCTTTGTAACTTACCTTACTCGGTATGATAGCCTCTAGGTCCATACATGTCTCTACAGATGATCCAGTTTCATTCCTTTTTATGGTTGGTAATATTCAGTTCTATATATGTACCACAGCTTCTCTGTCCATTCCCCTATTGCTGGACATTTAGGTTGCTTCCATGTCCTGCCTATTGTAAGTAGTGCTACAGGGAACATTGGGGTGCGTGTGTTGTTTTGAATTATGGTTCTCTCTGGAAATATGCCCAGTAGTGGGATTACTGAGTCATCCCTACCCATCGATAGGGGACTTTGTTACATTTAAAAATTTTTTCAACGGCTCTACTTTTAAATTTCTCATAAATTATTTTCCTCAACCACATCAAATTTATGAGAATGTTTAAAATAAAGTTACCAGAGAAACCTTGTGATTCTCCCTTTAAGATTGCTTCCAGTGTATGGTACTCCATTTATTGAGAGAAGTGTGGTTGGTAGTCCTCATTTTTAAACTGTGGGATGATCTCAATTAATAGAGGCTAAAGAAATTAACCAAGACTAGATTTTAGGGAGGTCAATTTAGGATGGTTGATATGGGAAAAGGTTGGATTAGGGAGTAAATTTTAAAGATTTTTCTAGATTCTAAGCAAGTCATGGGAAAAACTTCACTATGCGTTTCATTGCTATTTTGTAATGCAAGGGGAGCTTGGATCTCTGAACTGTTTGTATGATAATAATAAAAGTAATAATGGTTATTAACATCTGTATTAGGCTATATAGTAATTGCTGCACATTATCTAATCCTCACAACAGTGTTATCATGTAGATACTACCATTATTATCAGTTCATAGAAGAAACTCAGGTTGGTAGAATGAAAAGTCATTTGCTTAAGACTGCACGTCTAGAAAGTGCTCTGTTCTGGTCTTGACTCAAAAGCCCATATTCTTAACATTAGACATCCTGTCTCTTCTCCAAATGGCTAACAAATTAATAACATGAAAATTGCCCTAAAAACAAACTATGCTAACATCCTGTTCTGGGAACTTTTTTTAAAGAGGAGAAGGAGCAAAGAGAAGCGATGGGGAGAGACTGAAAGAAAGAAGGAAGATTCTAAATATTCCTATAGATTTCTACTTTTGGCAGTAAGATTTCATTACTGAAGACACATTTGAGTTATATAATGATGTTTGAGTAGGGATGTGTCAATGCTTTTGTATTTTTATAAAGGTAAATATTTTTGTCAGAATATTTGATGTTTGCAATGTAGCATGCAGACATCTTGATACCAGATTGTCACTGAGTTGTTACTGTTAAAAGATCCTAATTACATTTTTAAGATTCAAATTTTTATATGTGTTGCAGTTAAGATCTGGCTAGTGTGAATTAACCAGTCGATTTGTTTTCATAAATATTTATTAAATGCCTGCTGTGAGACAAGCACTGTGTCAAGTGCTGGAGATAGAATTAAAGACAAATAAGATATAGTCTCTGCCTTAGTGACCTTACCATCTCATGTGTGAGACAATCAAGTAAGCAGGTGACTATAAGTGTAAGCTCAGGGTGTTAGGCCAGCTCGTAGGGAGAAGTGACTTGCTGTAGAGATCACATGCGGCTTACAAAAAAAGGAGGCCTTTGAAATGTCCTGCATGATGAATAGGGATTACCTATTGTGACATATGAGCTTTCCCTTGGTTGATTAACTATAGTATTAGAAATACCAGAGGGATCTTTTAACAATAGCAATGCCTAGGCCCACCCCCAAAGATTCTGATTATTTAGTTTGGGTGGAGCCCAGACATGAGTACTTTTTAAAAGAAGCCTAGTTATTCTTAGGTGTTGCCATGGTTGGACACCACTCAGATATTTCAGACATTGTTCCTAAAATGCTGCATGTGGACAAGAACACTTTTATACTTCTTGATGTTGCTTAGAGAGAACATGTTACTAGGGAAAAGAAAATTGAGATAAATAAATGTTACTTCAAAATAAAGAAGCAGAGGTTTTAAAATATAAAAGCTACTCTTTCTTAAAATTGAACAGCTTCCCTAGGTAAGAATAATTATTTCAGAAAACTGAAGAAATACTAAGATGTCTCTCATATCCCATTTAAACATATTCAGAGTACAAAATTGGTCCCATGGACTTATTACCCAAAGTCCTGCATTGAAATATTAATACGCACAAAAGAACATTTGTTCTTGAACACAGACATAGTTATCCAGGTCTGGAAGATTAGAATGGTAAGTGCCTAAGGACTTGTCATGGGTTGTTGACTAGAAGTGAGCAGGTGAATGACGGATGAAAGTTTGGGTAGAATGGTAGTGAATGGGTGGTAATGGTTAGTCAGTGTACGGTTCCCGCTGTTGATAGGTACTTATGGGCTACACGTTGTTTCGTTTCTTCGAAGTATCCCTCTGAAGAGGAGAAAAAGTGTTGCCTTTTACATTTTTTTCTGTTTTTCCAAGAAGAGAAAGGTTTAGGATGCAAGAGGTAACATTTTTTTCCTTTTTTATTATCTTTTTTACAGTACTTTTATGTGCCAAGTCCTATGCTCAGGAGTACTCAGGCATTACTCAGGCATTGTTGTATTTGATTCAGAGAATACTATACCCTGAATACTCAGGCATTACTCAATACTCATTACTCATACTCATTACTCAGGCATTACTCAGGACTACTCAGGCATTACTCAGGCATTGTTGTATTTGATTCAGAGAATACTCATAAAGTGGTTACTCCAACTAGTCCCCTTTTAGAGTCAAGAAAAGTGGTGTTCAGAAAGGTTAATTAACTTGCCTGGTGTCACACAGCCAGTAAATGGTGAAAGTGAAAGTGAAGTCGCTCAGTCGTGTCCGACTCTTAGCGACCCCATGGACTGCAGCCTACCAGGCTCCTCCGTCCATGGGATTTTCCAGGCAAGAGTACTGGAGTGGGGTGCCATTGCCTTCTCCATAAACCGCAAAGGTGCGATTTAAATGAAAGCTTAACTGGAAGCACAGGGAAAGCTAACTGTGTGCTCTCTGGAAGACTGTGTTAGAACGATAGGATATTAACCTGCAGACAATTGTGTTTAGTGTCTAGGCCCTTTTTGCTTCATTCACTCTGATTGTATTGTTGAGAAAACTGCTATCCAGATCCATTAAATAAATTGCCCCAAATCACACAAGTAGGTAAAGTTAGAAAGGGACCAGACTTAAGGCTTTTTGACCCCCAAATCAGTGTCCTTTCCACAATTGCACACTCTCCTGCCCTTTATTTTGTTGTTCTTGCATTTTGAGTTACTAGCCTGGTTTTCTTTTTGTGTTACAATTTGTCTCCTGAAGGTCAAGTAACCTGGTTTGGTTACGGAAGTCCTCGTAGCTTCTGGGACTGTATCAGAGTGGCTTGCCGGAAGGTTTCACACAACTGTATCTGCAGCATTGAGAATATGGAACATGTCAGTTCCTCCAGAGCTAAGGTAAGACCTCAGTAGGAATGTGCAGGGTATGCGTGTGCTCTCTGCCTGAGCATTTGACCCAAACAGAGAACTCAAGCTCCTTGCTGTATACAATATTTCCTTTCTTTGTTGAAATTAAGCACTTGACCATATTTAACATCTTTCAGAAGTTAATTTTTTTTCTTACTGGTTATTTTAGAGTGCTCTTGAATCTTCTCTGTTGCCTTATAAGTAGCAAGAAGGCATGAAGCTAGTCACTGTGAGTTTCTTTTTTGAGAAGCATGGTGAAATATTTCCCAGTCTGTGAAGTTTCAGCAGCTCTTCGTGTCCTGCACTGGCAGTCCACGTGTCAGACTGTGTTCACATAATTCCAGATGTGATTTGCCTGTTGCACCGGGTTGCTATCGCATTACTGGTGCAGAAGCAGTGGTAGGTAAAATTGCTGCTGCCTTGGCACAAAGTAAAACAGTGGCAACAAACTATTCTACTAGTCACTGAGTTCTTCCCCATCATGCACTCTGTCTTAAAAAAAAAAAGCCACTTTCACTTAATGTTTGTAATGGTAGACATTATTAATTTAATTAAATCTCAGCCTTTGGAAGCCTTTCTTCTTAGTATTTTGATTGACACAGTGGGGAGCATGCATAAAGCACTTCCGCAGCATACTGAAACACAGTGGTCGTCTCGAAGAAAAGTGCTCCTGCAACCGTTTGAATTGTTAGCTGAACTAGATGCTTTTGTTGTGTAATAGTATTTTTACTTGAAAGAAAAACATTCAAACTATAGCTTTTTTGACTTAGACATTTGTAGACAGTCCTTAAATAAAGATGAATGAAGTAAGTCTGTTCCGACAAGAAGAACAGCTTGACAGTATTTGTTGCCAATGTTAAAATTAAAGCTTTCAGGTAAAAATGAGAATTTGGGAAAACTTAGAGTGTATTCACAAGCTTGATAGCTTCCTAGGACTTAAAAGACTTTTCTGATAACATTAATATTAACAAAAATGTATTTATCTTGTTTAATAGAATGTGTAATATTTTTAAGTTAGTGTGTTAGTCATGTCTGACTTTTTGCAACTCCATGGATTGGAGACCACCAGGCTCCTCCGTCCATGGGATTTTCCAGGCAGGAATACTGGAGTGGGGTTGCCATTCCCTTCTCTAGGGATCTTCCCGACCTAGGGATCAAACCCGAGTCTCCTGTATTGCAGGCAAACTCTTTACTGTCTGAGCCAATAGGGGATACATTGAAGTCAATAAATGTCTTCATTTCTAAGTCAACTGTGACTAGTTTTTTTGTAAAAATTTTTTTCTCATAGATGTTTAAATCTCTTTTGTTTCTTTTTTACTTTAGCAGATTTCATTTTTGTCACAATTGTTATCTTAGTGGTCTTTTGGCCTCCGTTTTCTTTAACTATTAAATTTATTCATTTATTTACTTTCTAATTGTCTGATTGAATACAGGTTTTTAAAATGTGCAATTTGAATTCTCTTTTGCATCTTAACTGAGTTTGTATCTTGGCTTCTGTAGGTTAAGGTGAAAAGACTTGTTCAGTCACTCAGTCATGTCCGGCTGTTTGTGACCCCATGGACTATAGCATGCCAAGCTTCCCTGTCCTTCACTCTCTCCCAGAGTTTGTCAGACTCATGTCCATTGAATCAATGATGCCATCCACCCATTTCATTCTTTGTTGCGCTCTTCTCCTTCTGCCCTCAGTTTCCCCAGCATCAGGGACTTTTCCAGTGAGCTGGCTCTTCACATCATATGGCCAAAATTTTGGAGCATCAGCATCAGCCCTTCCAGTGAATATTTGGGTTTGATTTCCTTTCAGAGTGACGGGTTTGATCTCCTTGCTGTCCAAGGGACTCTCAAGAGACTTCTCTAGCATCAAGGTTCAAAAGCATCAATTCTTAAGCGCTCATCCTTTTTTATGGTTGAACTCTCACATCCATACATGACTGTTGAAAAAACCATAGCTTTAATTATACAGACCTTTGTTGACAAGGTGATGTGTCTGCTTTTTAAAACACTGCCTAGGTTTGTCGTAGCTTTTCTTTCAAGGAGCAAGTGCCTTTAGTTTCATGGCTGCAGTCACTGTCCACAGTGATTCTGGAGCCCAAGAAAATAAAGTCTGTCGCTGTTTCCATTGTTTCCCCATCTATTTGCCATGAAGTGATGGGACCAGATGCCATGAGATTAGTTTTTTGAAAATGTTGTGTTTTAAGCCAGCTTTTTCGCTCTCCTCTTTCACCTTCATCAAGAGACTCTTTAGTTCCTCTTCGCTTTCTGCCATTAGGGTGGTGTCATCTACATATCTGAAGTTATGGATATTTCCCCTGGCAGTCTTGATTCCAGCCTGTGATTCATCTAGCCTGGCATTTCACATAATGTACTCTGCATATAAGTTAAACAAGCAGGGTACAGTATACAGCCTTGAAGTACTCCTTTCCCAATTTGGAGCCAGCCTGTTGTTCCATGTCTGGTTCTAGCTGTTGCTTCTTCCTGCATGCAGGTTTCTCAGGAGGCAGGTCAGGTGGTCTGGTATTCCCATCTCTTTCAGAATTTTCCACAGTTGTTGTGATGCACACAGTCAAAGCCTTTAGCATAGTCAATGAAGCAGATGTTTTTCTGAAATTCTCTTGCTTTTTCTGTGATTCAGTGGATGTTGGCAATTTGATCTCTGGTTCCTCTGCCTTTTCTAAGTCCAGCGTGTACATCTGAAAGTTCTCGGTTCATGTAATGTTGTAGCCTAGCTTGAAGGATTTGAGCATTACCTTGCTAACATGTGAAATGAGCGCAACTGTATGGTAGCTTGAGCATTCTTTGGCATTGCCCTTCTTTGGGATTGGAATGAAAACTGACCTTTTCCAGTCCTGTAGCCACTGCTGACTTTTCCAAATTTGCTTCTGTATTGAGTACAGCACTTTCACAGCGTCATCTTTTAGGGTTTGAAATATCTCAGCTGGAATTCCATCACTTCCCCTAGCTTTGTTTGTAGCAATACTTCCTAAGGCCCACTTGACTTCACATTGCAAGATGTCTGACTCTAGGTGAGTGATCACACCATCGTGGTTATCTGGGTCATGAACATCTTTCTTGTATAGTTCTTCTTCTGTGTATTCTTGCCACCTATAATATCTTCTGCTAGGTCCATCCCATTTCTGTCCTTTATTGTGCCCATCTTTGCATGAAATGTTCCCTTGGTATCTCTGATTTTCCTGAAGAGATCTCTAGTCTTTCCCATTCTGTTGTTTTCCTCTCTTTCTTTGCAGTGTTCACTTAATAAGGCTTTCTTATCTCTCCTTGGTGTTCTTTGGAACTCTGCATTCAGATGGATGTATCTTTCCCTTTCTCCTTTGCCTGTAGCTTCTCTTCTTTAAGGCCTCCTCAGACGACCATTTTGCCTTGTTGCATTTCTTTTTCTTGGGGATGGTTTTTGTCACCGCCTCCTGTACAATGCTAGGAACCTCCATCCATAGTTCTTCAGGCACTGTCTATTAGATCTAATCCCTTGAATCTATGTGTCACTTCCTCTATATAATCATAAGGGATTATATTAATAGAAGTTACCCCAGTGATACAGAAACTTTATTTTCTTATTTTCAAATTAAAAGCAGGAGAGATTAACATGACAAGTGTATTCTAAACCCCTTCAATATAGGGGAGAATGTATTTATATAACTAGCATTTACCAAAATACAAAAGGTTGACCTGGGAAGACCAAAGAATCCGAAACTCCAGCTGACCAGCTCTCTTAAGAAGCCTTGGGAGTAGGCCCTACACAGCAAGATGCTGCCCAGCAGAGATGGGTTAATATTTATTCTGTAAAAAACTGGTATTGAGTATCAAAACACCACAGAACAATCACCTTCTAAATCCTGTTTTTATATCTTTGTTTTGCTCAGGCCTCAAACAGAGTCCATCCCCAGGCAAGGATCCTGGAGTGTGTTGCCATTTCCTTTTCCAGGGGATTTTCCCAACCCTGGGATTGAACTCAGGTCTGCCTCATTGCAGGCAGACTCTTTACCATCTGAGCCACCAGAGAAGCCTCCATTTATTCATACTTGTAGGGGAAGAAAGATCTACTACTTGTCTGGAAAAGTCTGCAGGCAAAGATTACACCTGTCTTTCTTCACTGTAGTGCAAAGAGCAAAGTACTTAATCTACTCAGTGCATCACATCTGCCAGGTGTCAGGATTGAAGGATTAAACAGATATCTCAGGGGGCAGGTCTACTGAGCCTTTGAACTGCAGTTCGGAGTGACTGCTAGCATGTATAACACTCTTATCCAGCCTTGATACTTGGGAAACCGTACCAGAACCTGAGCACCAAACTTAGGTTTTAAACAGTGTGTAACTCAGTAGGCTTGGGACCAAAACTAAGATATTCATTTTTGACTTCTATTTAAGAAACCAGATTCATTCTGATTACACTTTTAGGGTTATGTGAACATTTTAAATAGTGGAAGACAGGATGCCCTGTGGCCCAAAGATTAATTCAGCCCAGAGACATTCTCTAAATTGATTGATTGAATCAGGATTGCGTGTGTCTTCGTATCACTGAACAGCTGAGATTCACAATGTAGAAACTTGCTGCCACAAGAGATGTGACCTTAGTCACCATAATCTGAGACCTGTAAAATGTAGACATTCCCTTTCTTTGCTTACTCTGTGACTAGTTGACCTCATTTTCCAGGGCCTGTTCATAACCTGTCAATGAAATGGAATATTTGAATTGAAGATTGTGACTGTAATCTTTACATTGCAGCCGTATTTGCAGCTCTTCTTTCTATAGTATACAAGGGATCTCCCCTGATAGTCCAGTGGTTACCACTCTGTTTCCACTGCAGACGGCATGCGTTTGATCCCTGGTCAAAGAACGAAGATCCCGCAGGCCCACCAGTGCAGCCAAAAATAAAAAGTATAATATGCAGGAATTTGGGGACATAGGATTTCTGTACATCAGCTTATTTAGCTGTCAGGCTAGAATTAGCTTTCTGAGAAAAATAACTTCATATCAACAGGTACCTATTTTGCTTGCTTCTGAACTCGTCCATCTTCCCTATCTGCTAAGGTGGGCCAATTACTTGTAAGCATAATATTAATACATGACCTTTGACATAAGGTCCACTGAAATTGGATCCTTAGTTACTATTATTGTTTATCTTGCAGATCTTTCCATTGGATTTTCTTAGTATCCCAGCTGAATTCAAGTTCAAGATAGCCTTCTTCCCCTTTAGTTAGTCTCTGGCCTGAAAGTATGAACTCTCTACTGTCGTTGAGTTCTTCCTTCTTCCTGCATATGTTGTGTGGATTTTTTGTTTGTTTGTTTTTAAGAGCGTTCTTATTTTTAAAATTCTTATTTAAGGCTGTGTTAGGCTTTCCTAATTTGTGGTTCCTTACCCTATGTATTCTTTGCGGCCAAAGATGGAGAAGCTCTATACAGTCAGCAAAAACAAGACCAGGAGCTGACTGTGGCTCAGATCATGAACTCCTTATTGCTAAAATCAGATTGAAATTGAAGAAAGTGGAGAAAACCACTAGATCATTCACGTATGACCTAAATCAAATCCCTTATGACTATACAGTAGAAGTGAGAAATAGATTTAAGGGACTAGATCTGATAGACAGAATGCCTGATGAACTATGTTCGGAGGTTCGTGACATTGTACAAGAGACAGTAATAAAGACCATCCCCAAAAAAAGAAATGCAAAAAAGCAAAATGGCTGTCTGGGGAGGCCTTACAAATAGCTGTGAAAAGAAGGGAAGTGAAAAGCAAAGGATAAAAGGAAAGATAAATGCATTTGAATGCAGAGTTCCAAAGAATAGCAAGGAGAGGTAAGAAAGCCTTACTCAGTGATCAGTGCAAAGAAATAGAGGAAAACGACAGAATGGGAAAGACTAGAGATCTCTTCAAGAAAATCAGAGATACAAAGGGAACATTTTATGCAAAGATGGGCTCAATAAAGGACAGAAATGGTAGCGACCTGACAGAAGCAGAAGATACTAAGAAAAGGTGGCAAGAATACACAGGAGAACTGTACAAAAAAGATCTTCATGACCCAGATAATCACGATGGTGTGATCACTCACCTAGAGCCAGACATCCTGGAATGAGAAGTCAAGTGGGCCTTAGCAAACATCACTATGAACAAAGCTAGTGGAGGTGATGGAATTCCAGTTGAGCTAGTTCAAATCCTGAAAGACGATGCTGTGGAAGTGCTGCACTCAATATGCCAGCAAATGTGGAAAACTCAGCAGTGGCCACAGGACTGGAAAAGGTCAGTTTTCATTCTAATCCCAAAGAAAGGCAATGCCAAAGAATGCTCAAACTACTGCACAATTGCACTCATCTCACACGCTAGTAAAGTATTGCTTAAAATTCTCCAAGCCAGGCTTCAGCAATACGTGAACCGTGAACTTCTAGATGTTCAAGCTGGAAAGAAAGCTGAGCGCTGAAGAATTGATGCTTTTTAACTATACTGTTGGAGAAGACTCTTGAGAGTCCCTTGGACTGCAAGGAAATCCTACCAGTCCATCCTAAAGGAGATCAGTCCTGGGTGTTCATTGGAAGGACTAATGCTGAAGCTGAAACTCCAATCCTTTGGCCACCTGATGTGAAGAGCTGACTCATTGGAAAAGACCCTGATCCTGGGAAAGATTGAGGGCAGGAGAAGGGGACAACAGAGGATAAGATGGTTGGATGGCATCACTGACTTGATGGACATGGGTTTGGGTGGACTCTGGGAGTTGGTGATGGACAGGGAGGCCTGGCATGCTGTGGTTCATGGGGTCACCAAGAGTTGGACACAACTGAGCGACTGAACTGAACTGAAATCCATGCCTCTATTTTTAACCCATTGAATATCAATAACTAACTATAGGTCTAATACCTACTGTAATTCGAAGTAGGTCTGTGGGTAAAATGTGTTTCCAGAAATCTGTAAAAGTAGAACATGATATGAAAGTGATCTGGGATTGCTATTGGCAACACATTCACAGTTACTGCTGACCCTACAGAGGCTTGTTGCCTGCACTGATAATCGAAGGAAATCCTGAATTTTGGTTAGGGGTTAGCAAAGTTAAAAGTGTAAGTTTTTCCCTGGTCAAATTCCTTAACCAGGGATTCCAGGTCGAGTGCCTCTGCTCTAAGGGGAGTTGATAGACAAAAATGTATGGGCCAGAACAAACCCCCTAATAAAGGCTATTCAATTCTCCAACCAGTTTTCTTTAAATAATAACATACCCTAATATAACTGAAGTATGACTCCATGTAAAATATTTTCTTTTGCCATTCTGCGGGACTCCTGATACCCCCGACTCTATGAAAGGGAAATTCTCTGGAAATTCTCCAGCCTTGAAAGCAAAGGTTCCCCACTCCCCTCTTTTTCATTTTCTGTTTTTCTATTCCTTAAGTCCTCTTGACAGCCAACCTGTGCCTGGTTCTCTAACCTCTTCCTTTTTCTCTCTCACTGCTGCTTCCTGCACATAATAGCCCACACACCTCAGGATGTGAGTGTAATCAGTGCCGCTCCATTAGCTGCAAAAGGCAAGCCATCTAAGCGAAGGTAATTACAGCATGTCCATCCTTTTCCCCGGAATCCGTGTCACATTGGGGCTGATGTAAACCTCCCTGCCCGCACCTTGCAGCCGGGCCACCTGGGATTTAGCGCTGGGCGTGGGGTGCCAGCTGTCTCCCCAGGGATGCAGCTCTGCTAAGTCAGGCTGGCCATGAAGGTTGATGGTGAGGTTCTCCCAGGGTTGGGAGTTCAGTCCTGAATCAGCTATGGGAACACTGGTGGGACTGGTGGGGACCGAGGGAGATGGGTCCAGGCCAGTAGAGAAAAGGCTCAGATGGGTTCTGGTCCAGGCTGACCCTGCACTGGTTCAATTCCTGGGAAGCTGGGTATCTCCACAGGTTACTTGTTTGATGGGTTTTGTCCCTTAAACCTCTGGCTGTCCAGGAGGGGAATATAGCTAAGATTATGGATTCTTTTTATATTTCCCTCTTAATTTTCTGGTAGGTGTCAGAAACATCTAGAAAATGCCAAAAAGATTGAAATTAAAAAAGCTATTTCAGCAAACATTTCTATGGGCATTGCCTTCCTGCTAATATATGCATTGTACGCACCGGCCTTCTGGTATGGATCCCCTCTAGATATAGCCAAAGAATACACTATTGGAAATGCAATTACAATAAGTTGTTTTCCTAATATTTGTGACAAATCTAAAAATATTATTTATCTATCTACTTCTTCTTTCATTTTCCTCCTTTTTGAAGAATGAACCGTGGTTGTAACCTTTTTACTGTGGCATATCTTTGCTCAGTCCTGTGGGCAGAGCTGGGCTTCTAGAATACACAGAGCATCACAAATGGTTAGACCAATTTAGAAACATATGGAGCATATAAAGAAAGATGGAAAGAATTTATGAAAGAACAAATATCAATTGGCATAGTATGTCTCTCATAGTATGAGAGAACATTAAATTTGTATCATATTGGCTATTGAAATACAAGGTGAAAAGTGATTTTAGTTTTTTTTCCTTTATAAAATGAAAATAAGTTCATTTATTGATTAGAAAAATTATACATACTAGTTATACAAAAGATTAGAATACTTTTAAAAATTAGAAATTACTTAGAATTACTTATGATTTTAAAATCCATATACACTTAATGATAACTTTTGGTGTATATCTTACAGATTATTTTCTGTATATGGGTTTTTTTCTCTTGAAACCTAAATTGCATTATGCATATCTTTTTGTAAATTTTTTTATAAACTAGCAACATATTGTGACCTTCTTTCCATGTCAGTGGTGGTCAGGACAACACGTAACCATTCAACTAGCCATGTTTTAAAACCTGCACTTCCCTGTCTTTCTAAACAGAGGACATGGAACACAGTTTGACCCCTTGATGATGACTTAGGGGCATTATGGAAATTTATCATTTCAGAATGTTCTCTAGAGTGGTACCTTCAGACCCCCATTGAAGTGTTGAGGGCTGTTTGGCTGGATGAGGTTTCATCGCTGCAGAGTCTGTTTTTTCTCATGTTGGTCCCCTCTCCTTGTCAGCTTAGAAGCACTCCGCCTCTCTTTACTTCCTCATTTGCTAAATTTTACAAAGCAGGGAGATTGAGAATGACTCTGGCAGTCATCCTCTCTGGCCTGGTCTCCCCATTTGTTGGGTGTAGACAGTGACTTCTCCCAAATAGGGGAGCAGAGTGACTCCCATGATGCAGGGAGCCCAGTGATGGCCTCTTCATAAAGACCAAGAACTCGAGTGTGTTAACTTTCTAGCATTGCTTCTGGTAGGGACTTTTTTTTTGCTCTTGCTGGTCCTTCTCTGTATTGCAGATAGTAGATAGATATTTGAGTTCTGGTATGTTAAGCATTATTGTTATTTGTCATCTTCTGAGAAAAGCCAAACTATAAGTAGATGTTTCACCATGCCCAGAGAGAAAGGAGTCATTTCTCTTCATTTAGGTTTTTCTCAGTTAATGTATGCTAATAACCTGGATTCCTGAAACTACAGTCTTGACTTTTCTGTATCAATTTGTTTTCCTAGTGAAAAAAAGATGAAGGGAAATGTGTTAAGTTTGTGTGCTATAGTACAGACTAATTGTGTAGAGGAATTATTAATTAATGCACACAGATGTGATTTATAATGCATGAACTATTACTTTTTAATGTTAAAAATCTTATCAAAATGTGTGTATATATATATAACATGGCACTTTTTAAGGAAAGTTATATGGGGTCAAAATCTACTTTGTTGCATCTTGAACATTCTATGTAATTCCATGCATAGTTAGAGAAAGTAATTTAGTACTGAATAATACTGACGGAAAATAGTTTCCTCTGGTGGCAATGGCTTCAGAATCAAGGCAACATCTTTGAAAAATCATTGTCATTTTGTCTAAGCCCAGGAGAAGAACAACCAGTAGTTTGACAAGATAGATGAAAAAATATTTTTGAGGTTAAAGAAACTCATTTGTGCAACAAAATTCTGTAGTTACCTTGTAAATTTTGCTCTTGTGCTGAAAAAAATTTTCAAGGGATAGACCTAATCTTGACACTTTGGTGGCCTGTGTTCCAAACACATGTGTGTGAGATGACAGTGGACACTGGAATGGGACATGTGACTTTCCCTTGTGTTCTTTTGCTCAGGTCTTTTTCTCAATCCTGATCGGCGCCTTCAGCATTGGACAGGCTGCTCCCTGTATTGATGCTTTTGCCAATGCGAGAGGAGCAGCAAATGCGATCTTTGCTATTATTGATAGCGTGAGTCATTTATTATTTTTAATGCTGAAAATTTTTTTAAGGCCTGGATAATTAGATCTGGCTTTATGTTAAATGTCCTGTAAAAATTAAGTGACATGAAAAATTTCTGCTTATTAATGAATAAAACCAAATGCCTCTTTTGAATATTTGTGAAAGTTTGAAAAAAAATACCTCTTTTTCAAGGTTAATAATTTGCATTATATTCTGAGTCTGAGAACTCACAGGATCCCAAGATCAGTAATCAAAACCAGCTCTAAATGATGAGGAAACTTTTTTTGGTTAAGCCTAGACTTGACTATTTGTAACATTCACACTGGTTCCAAATTAAAGAATCAAAACCAAAATAATAATAAAGAATAGAAATGGGATTTCAAGTGAGGAATAAATGAGGTTAGGAGTGCTTATTACTGTGCCTGCCTTAAGTTGCTGCTGCTGCTAAGTAGCTTCAGTCATGTCCAACTCTGCGTGACCCCATAGACGGCAGCCCACCAGGCTCTGCCATCCCTGGGATTCTCCAGGCAAGAACACTGGAGTGGGTTGCCATTTCCTCCTCCAATGCATGAAAGTGAAAAGTGAAAGTGAAGTCGCTCAATCGTGTCCGACTCTTCGCAACCTCATGGACTGCAGCCTACCAGGCTCCTCTGCCCATGGGATTTTCCAGGCAAGAGTACTGGAGTAGGGTGCCATTGCCTTCTCCTGCCTTAAGTTAGGGTTTAATAAATTTTAAGTTTTGAGTTAGCCAATTGGTGAATAAAAGGCAGAATGTGCTAAGAACTTTTATAAAGGAGAACAGGTTTTTTTTTTTTAAAGAATTCTGTCTCCAATAAACTTTATTTTAAAGAAAAAATATTTCTGAATGCTTATCTTTAATCAAACAGCACTGATCTCATTTGGGAAAGTGCATCTGAACTAGTGTGTTATTATTAGAGTTCAAAGCAAAGATGTTTGTCTTCCTAGTTTTTCTCCTTTTCTCTTTGATTTTGTAGCCAGACTGAGAACATTATGCTTTGTAGACAGGATGAGTGGATGGAAAAATGATTGGTGGGAACAAAATTGATAGTATGTTTTGCTGTGGGTTGCCCTCTCCCTCTGGAGAAGGCAATGGCACCCCACTCCAGTACTCTTGCCTGGAAAATCCCATGGATGGAGGAGCCTGGTTGGCTGCAGTCCATGGGGTCGCTAAGAGTCAGACACGACTGAGCGACTTCACTTTCACTTTTCACTTTCATGCATTGGAGAAGGAAATGGCAACCCACTCCAGTGTTCTTGCCTGGAGAATCCCAGGGATGGCAGAGCCTGGTCGGCTGCTGTCTATGGGGTCACACAGAGTCGGACATGACCCAAGCGACTTAGCAGCAGCCCTCTCCCTCAAAAAAAAAAAATCACTTTGTATGTCATATAATTTTGAATCAATTGTATTGCATAAGTTATCCTGACTGAAGTGAAATAAAGAAAATCATTTTGACACATTAAAGGTGGTCTCTGCATTTACACAAAGAAAATGCTAACTAGCTAACTGAAATGTAATTGTGTGTCCAAGCAATTGCTGTTTCATTAATCTAAGTCATGAGAAAATTGGTCAGCTTCTGCATGTATTGAAAATTTACATCATTCCAAACTAAGTTGTCCCTGACCAATTTTTCAATCTTCTCAATCCAGTCCGTCACACTTATTGTTTAGGAATAAGCTAATTTTCACTAAATGCTGAAATACCTGGATATATCAGTTCAGTTCAGTTCAGTTAAGTCGCTCAGTCGTGTCCGACTCTTTGCGACCCCATTAATCGCAGCACGCCAGGCCTCCCTGTCCATCACCAACTCCCAGAGTTCACTCAAACTCACATCCATCGAGTCGGTGATGCCATCCAACCATCTCATCCTCTGTCATCCCCTTCTCTTCCTGCTCCCAATCCCTCCCAGCATCAGAGTCTTTTCCAATGAGTCAACTCTTCGCATGAGGTGGCCAAAGTACTGGAGTTTCAGCTTTAGCATCATTCCCTCCAAAGAACACCCAGGGCTGATGTCCTTTAGAATGGACTGGTTGAATCTCCTTGCAGTCCAAGGGACTCTCAAGAGCCTTCTCCAACACAACGGTTCAAAAGCATCAATTCTTTGGCGCTCAGCTTTCTTTACAGTCCAACTCTCACATCCATACATGACTACTGGAAAAACCTGGATATATCAATTATAGTATATTTTGTAATTACAGTTGTAGGAATGTACATTTTGAAAATTTATGAGGATATGCCAGAAACTTAAAGTGAAATATCATATGAAATGAAAAGAATATGTCCCTTATGTACTTTTTAAGAAAAACCTATTTTCAGAGAAGGAATACTTCCTTAAACACATAAACATAAACATACAGACACACACACACACACACAGTCTTCAACTTTGGGTTCTGACTCATGTGAAGGGAATTATGCTTTTCTGGGTCCTGTTTTTGGCATTGCTGAGGCCTATTCCTTAAAAATGCAATTGTTTGTCCTATGATGGAATAGCCATTGAATTTTGTTTTGTTTAGGATCCTAAAATTGACAGTTTTTCAGAGAGAGGACACAAACCAGACAACATCAAAGGGAATTTGGAGTTCAGAGATGTTCATTTCTCTTATCCTGCTCGGCCTGATGTCCAGGTATTATAAGTTATATTTATAGGGATTCCTAATTTAGATTGTTAATCATCTTCAGGAATCCACAGTCTCTATTATTTTGATATGTATGTGCCTTTTCCTTTGGGGATTATAGTCCCTTATTTAATACTATTTTTCCAAATTTAAAATTGAGTCAGATTACTTCTCTTTCAGGCTTTTGATGTGAAGTGCACTCTTTTTCTCTCTTCCCTTAAAGATCTTGAAGGGCCTCAACCTGAAGGTAGAGAGCGGGCAGACGGTGGCCCTGGTTGGGAATAGCGGCTGTGGGAAGAGCACAGTAGTCCAGCTGGTGCAGAGGCTGTATGACCCTGATGTGGGGAGTGTAAGTGGGAAGAACCCCGCTCTTCAAAATGGGAAGCTGGGTATCAAATAGCCCTTAGAAAAATTTTTTGGTAGCATATTTGCATGTGAATCCAATTTTGGTTAAAAAAAGAAAAAGGCTATGGAATTGCAATGCATCTGGATAAGACCTTCAAACCCTTGGGATATTTTGACAAAAGTAGTCAAGATGATAAAACTCAAAGAAGCTAGACAGTGCTCTCCTCTGTTCCAACTAAGCTTTTCATAGTCTACTATGTCACCAGAAAATAGTCATCCAAACCACTGAGAGGATTATTTTCAATGACTGACTTAGTTTGGTTAAAAATGTTCCACATTAGTAATTGTCAATAAGCTTGTGTTCGGGGTCACAAGGAATCTTAGGGCAGTAATTAAATTCATCAAAGACAGTTGAGTTTTCTTCAGTGTTGGAATATCTGAAGGGGAAAGTGGAACAGTCTCCATGAAACTGGGGACGTGAGAAACAGTAACGGCCTAGGGTATAGTTTTTTGATCTTTTAAAATTTTTATTATAAATTGAAACTTACCGAAAAGTTGCAAGTAAGGAACTCACATATACTCTTCACCCAGATTTATTCATTGTTTTTATTTTGACCTACTTGCCTTATTATCATCTCTTTCTTACTGCATGTTTGTGTGTATGTATAAGACCAACACAAACATACATACCAGTTTTTTTCTGAACCTTTGAGAATAAGTTAAAGATGTTATGCCCTTTGATCCTTACGTACATTAGAATATAATTTCTTTTTTTAAATAATGTTATTGGATTATAGGTTGTTTTACAATGTGTGTTCGTTTCAGGCGTATAGCAAAGCAGAATGTATTTTCTGAGAAGACAACATGCTTTTACTTCATCACAAAACAATTATCAAAATCAGTAAATTTAACATTAATACAATAGGGGCCCACAGTAAATATTCAAATTTGCTCAGTTGTACTGACTTGTGAACATTGAGTTTACCTGACATTGAAATGTACTATAATTATGAAAACAGAAGTTTACAAGTTACACAAAAAAACAAAAACAATAAGGCATTAATACAGGACAGAGATTCTAGGATATGCGAATTATTTACTTTCTTTAATAAAAGTAACAAAATTTCTTTGAAAAATCTGATACACCAAGTAGGAACATGGACCCCTTCTCATTTCCTAAAGCAAACTCTAGGTTGGTTGAAGTATAAACAGTTGTCTTCATTTTTCAAAAAGAACCTAGTAAATACTTACATTGAGGATAAGCATTTGAAAACATTAAAAAAATTACTATTGGAGTAATGCATTTTTAAAAGAAAATACATGTCAGCAGGAAAAAAAAGTCTTCAGAAATTCTGAACTCAGAGATATTCACTGTTCACATTGTAATTTAAGTTTGCTTACTGCTGAAATAATGGAAAAAATGCCCAGTGATACAGCTGATTGATTCAATTTTCCCTTAAACCTCTCTTCAATAAAAATCAGTAAAGCTATAGTTTAAGAAAGAAAGAAATTGGAATGAAAAATTTATGATACATGGTAAAACTATTATATTACTATTTTATAAATTAATATGAATCTATCAGAGGCTATGAACATGCATATCTTTTGAGAATAAATGTAGATTTGTAAAAAGTCAAGAAATGCTCAATTTCACTTATATATGGATTACATATAAGCTACATCATACACTTATTAATTAGAAAAGACAGATTAATATGATAAAAGCCAGTAAATTACAGTGAAGCAAATATATATTTATATATTCCTGCTCCCACTGTGAATTATTAAAAATCTTTTTAGAGAGTTTGTTCAACCTTTATTCAGCAAATAATAAATACCCAACATGTGCCAGTCATTGTATGAGTTGAGCAATTATTACTGGAGAAGAAAAAATAAAACATACTCTTCAGTCTGGTAATTCTGTCCTTCTACTATGATTGTCCCTCATTGTTTGCACGAAGCCAAATACTCAGCAGGTGGGAAATGCTGAAGTACATTATGGTATTGATATATTATGTAGAGTAAAACATCATAATGCCATCAAAGTGATATGTAGACTAGGTAGGCAAATGGACACTTTAATTCAGATTTAATAATGGTAAGCAAAATTCATAGTTATGCCAAAATACATAACTCAATATGTAGTCATTTATGGAGAATATTCCATCCATGAAAAACAGTATACATAATAAAATCAAAAGAGAGAATAGACTTTATTTTTAGCCTTGCACATTGCTCTTTATTTCCGATTCCCATTTCTAACCACTGAAATATGTTAAATATTAGCTAAGGTTGTTTTTTTTTGTTTTTTGTCTTGTCAGCAAACAGATTTTATTGAGCTATATTCTAAAAATAATATGTAAAGTTTTGATAAAGATTATTTAAAAGATGGTTTTACCAATGTTGAAAACATCCCAATTAAAATAATAGATTCCAGTGTATAAATTGAATGGTAATAATTTAAATAAAAGATTAATGGGGAACACATGTATACCTGTGGTGGATTCATTTTGATATTTGGCAAAACTAATACAATTATGTAAAGTTTAAAAATTAAATAAAATTTAAAAAAAAGATTAAAGCATTTAAAATATAAGATCTCTGTAAACACAGCAAGCAGAAATAGCTGATAATCCCATTAAAAGTGTCTTTTAAAGGAATAAAGATATAAATTACTGGTGCTGACTTTTAATATTATGTGAGTGCTAATGAAGAAACTTTATTATCAGGAATTCCCTGGCCGTCCAGTGGTTATCACTCAGCACTTTGACTGCAGTGGGCCTGGATTTGATTCCTTGCTTGAGAACCAGGATCACGCCAGCCAAGTGGCATGGCCAAAAAAAGGAAAGAAAAACTTTTATTAGCACCATTTTACTTACATGTCATGTGGTAAAATAATAAATAGCTCACTCAGTTTGTATGGATCCATTGCATTTATTGTTATTTTTTTTTAATTGGTGGATAATTCCTTTACAATGGTGTCTTGGTTTCTGCTGTACAACTTGAATCACATATTAGCTAAGGCTTTTTTGGTAACAAATGCTTTCAACGTCAGATGGCTTATTAAAATATTTAATGGAAGTATCTTGTTTCTTCAGATTATCATCGATGGCCAGGATATTAGGACATTTAATGTAAAGTATCTGAGGGAAATAATTGGAGTGGTGAGTCAGGAGCTGGTGCTCTTTGCTACCACCGTTGCTGAAAATATCCGTTACGGCCGTGGAAATGTCACCATGGATGAAATACAGCAAGCTGTGAAGGAAGCCAATGCCTATGAGTTTATCATGCGGTTACCACAGGTAAAGCCTCTGTTAATTTGAGCGCCCTCGAACTTCACTTCATGCCACCGAGTTCTTTCTTCAAAGCTTAAATAAGCTAATAATGTTTGAGGTTCCAGGTTGTCCAACTTTGCTAGGTAAGTCCCTTGAATTATCCATTTGGAGGGTCAAGGAGTGTAGCTTGGTACAATGACTCATAGGAAATTTTATACAGAGTTTGTGTTACTAGTTTTTTAGAATGTGAAATGATTTATTATGATTTGTGACTCATTACGCTAGTCAAAATGAAGCACCCTGTTGTCTTCCATGAATTCCTAGACTCCATAGCTTTTTCTGTTTGAAATATTTCAAGAGCTCTACCACGCTTTCTGTTGTAGAAATTTGACACCCTGGTTGGAGAGAGAGGAGCCCAGCTGAGCGGTGGACAGAAGCAGAGAATCGCCATCGCCCGGGCCCTGGTTCGCAACCCCAAGATCCTCCTGCTGGACGAGGCCACCTCAGCGCTGGACACGGAGAGTGAAGCCGAGGTTCAGGCGGCCCTGGATAAGGTCAGTGGGTCCTCAACGCCTGAAGGACCAGCCAACTGAAACTGTATTGAAATTCTTACCAGTGCTTTGCGAGCCTAGGCTGAAAAACATGGACCTGAGAGCAGATGCAGCTCTCCCGTGGGCTTTTTTTTTTTTTAACGTGTTACTCCATGTGGAGTGCAGTCGGTTAACAATGTTGTGGTAGGTTCAGGTGTGCAGCAGAGCGACTCAGCACTTACGTATCCATGCATCCATTCTCCCCCAAACTCGCCTCCCATCCAGGCTGCCACATAACACTGAGCAGAGTTCCCTGTGCTATACAGTGGGCTGGTTATCCATTTTAAATACAGCAGTGTGTACAGGTCAGTGCCATGGGGCTTTCTTTCAGGGCACATTGCAGAGAGAGGTGGGCAGCCCATTTGCTGGCTTGCTTTCTTGGACCAAGATGCAATTATCCCCAGGTCCAGGCCTGTGCAGTGAACTGCTTAGCTTTGGGGGTTTTGTTTGTTTACATATAGGTTAGGACTTTGATCAAAAGTTCTTGCGGTAAAATGTACAAAGAAAATTCTGATGACTTACCCAGTGGTCCATCTGAAAAGCAGTTCAAAATACTTGCCTTATTTTGTAGCAGTACATCATCTTTATCTGTTCATAAAAGTGAATGGGTCCTTCTCTGGAAATAAAGTTCAATTTGTGTGTTTCTTTTTTTTTTAATTTAAATTTATTATTTTAATTAGAAGCTAATTACTTTACAGTATTGTATTGGTTTTGCCATACATCAACATGCATCTGCCATGGGTGTACACATGTTCCCCATCCTGAACACATGTTCCCCGCTCCCACCTCCCTCCCCATACCATCCCTCTGGGTCATCCCAGTGCACCAGCCCCGAGCTTCCTGTATCTGGCATTGAAACTGGACTGGCGATTAGTTTCTTATATGATATTATACATGTTTCAATGCCATTCTCCCAAATCATCCCCCCTTCCCTCTCCCACAGAGTCCAAAAGACTGTTCTATACATCTGTGTCTCTTTTGCTGTGTCTTGCAGGGTTATCGTTACCATCTTTCTAAATTCCATATATATGCATTAGTATACTGTATTGGTGTTTTTCTTTCTGGCTTACTTCACTCTGTATAATCGGCTCCAGTTTCATCCACCTCATTAGAACTAATTCAAATGTATTCTTTTTAATGGCTGAGTAATACTCCATTGTGTATATGTACCACAGCTTTCTTATCCATTCATCTGCTGATGGGCATCTAGGTTGCTTCCATGTCCTGGCTATTATAAACAGTGCTGTGATGAACATTGGGGTACATGTGTCTCTTTCCCTTCTGGTTTCCTCAGTGTGTATGCCCAGCAGTGGGATTGCTGGATCATAAGGCAGTTCTATTTCCAGTTTTTTAAGGAATCTCCACACTGTTCTCCATAGTGGCTGTACTAGTTTGCATTCCCACCAACAGTGTAAGAGGGCTCCCTTTTCTCCACATCCTCTCCAGCATTTATTGCTTGTAGACTTTTAGATAGCAGCCATTCTGACTGGCGTGAAATGGTACCTCATAGTGGTTTTGATTTGCATTTCTCTGATAATGAGTGATGTTGTGTGTTTCTTTAAGCATATAAATAAGGAAGATATTTCAAGGCCGCTGAACTCATGGGCCTGGCTCAGTGTTTCTAAATCTCTCACTATCGTCTTTACTAAGCTGAAGCTTCGCAGCATGAACCTTATCTTGGGACACTTTCAAGGTTAGTGCTGATGTCATCTGTCATAACAACACAGTATAAAAACTGGAGTCAGATGACACTATGTAAATAGATTTCAAACACATAAATATCATAAACATTTTTGACTTCATAAAGTTTAGTAATAAAATGTGCAAATTACTTAACAGTCCATCCAAATTGCCTCTTGAAATTTTGTTTTTTTGAATTGACCTACTTTATTTTTCAGTTTTTATTGAAATATAGTTGGTTTACAATGTGGCATTAGTTTCAGGTGTACAGCAAAATGATTCAGTCGTACATATATATGTGTGTGTATATATATTATATATCAGATATATATATATATATGTCCTCTTGAAATTATACAGATGAGCTGTATAACCTTATTTTCTCAGGAAAATGTATACTTGAATCCTAAGTGAACACAACTGCCGTGTGTGCTATAAACTGTAGTTAATTCAGGCTTCGTGGTTTATCATGTTAACATTTTGGCTTATTTTATATAATGGAATTTAATAATTAATGAGAAAGAATATGATATAAGAGAATTATAAGAGAGAATTATGAGAGAATATGATATTCTCTCATAAATTATTCCTCATAAATTTTTGTACTGAATTACCCTGCTTTCATGTATATTAAGTCTCAAGGAACCAAAATATAATACATAGGGGACTTATATTTGGTTGGTTAATTAGAAGTGACTTAAATCAGGAAATCATAAAAACAAATACATGCATTCATTAAATAATTGATTTAAAATGTGTCAGAATAGATTTTTTTAGCATACAGTTATGTACGATAAGAGAGATTTATGGAACAAAGTCCTAGTCAGCCCTAGGACACAGATCCTAAAACTTTCTAGGGTGTGTACATTCAGGACAGTAGCCCTTGCTGTGCTAAACAAACAGAATTACTGACAAGTTTTTTCATGATGTGAATTCTGTCAGCAAAAGTTGTATCCTTGCAAGTTTTAGTTCATATTTGGATACATTACTTCTTTGAATTTTAGCAATTTGTGTTGGCAGACACAGAAGCTATAAGGCCTCTTGAAGTCTATGCTTCAGACATTGAACAAGCATTCATTCCTTCACAGCTTTTGCTCAAAACTAGTCACGTGGCCTGCCCAAATTTGAGGAGGTGGAAAAATACAGTCCATCTCTGAAGGGAATAGCCCTAAGGTGTTTGTGGCCAATTTTTATCTACCATAGTTGCTACAGATGGTTTATAATCTACCGAATCGACTCCATACATTGCAAGATAACTGATATGTTTTTCAGACAATAAACTATGTCTTGAAGAGGGAAGTCCTTCATTATTGCATTCTCCCCAGTGATACTGGTCAGTCAGTTGGCTGGTCCATCTGGTTAAAAACCAACTGTCTTAACAATGAAAGTTGAGTTTTGTAATTCTCTGTCCTTGAGGAGCATAAGGATGTAACACTGTTACTGTTTTTCCTCTCTGATTACCTAGCCTGGAAGCAGAACATTTTCCTTCTGTAGCCCCTTTCCACATTCATCACTGTCTCTTGTCCAGCACCATGCTGTTGTACTTAGCTATTTATTTATATGCTTTCTCTCTCTCTCCCCTAAGAGGCAGAACTAACAAAAGGCTCATGTTTACTCTATAACACCCACTCCAGTGCCTGCACGTAGTAAAGCCTGAATAAATTTTTACTGAATTGATTTCCATGGTCTAGCTCATTGAATAATGCAGTTCTACATTAGAAAAAAATAATTAATGACCATATCCGCTTTTGGCTCAATAGATAGCAACTGTTCTTCAAAATAAATAATAGGTTTTTCAGTATAAAATCTTAAAGAAGACTAGAAAAGCAGACTTGATATTTTGATTTTTTAAAGAAAGTCAATAACACAAAGTTTTATACCTATGTCCCTCTTCTACTTATAGTGTTTCCATACTGGAGGGGCAGGAAAAGAATGAAAATAGTGATTTAATGAAATGATCCCTGAAAGTTTCATTTGTGCTCCCCCCCACCCCCCCCCACCTAGAAGTCAAGAAGCCTAATAGATGAGCGCTTCCTCTGTTTGGGCCTACCTTTCATTCCTGTGCTGTGAGCTTAATCACACAGTCGTGTCCAGCTCTCTGTGACCCCAGGCACTGCAGCCCGCCAAGCCCCTCTGTCTGTGGGATTCTCCAGGCAGGAATACTGGAGGGGGTTGCCAAGCTGTCCTCCAGGAGATCTTCCCAACCCAGGGATTGAACCTAGGTTTCCCGCATTGCAATGGGATTCTTCACCATCAGAGCCACCAGGGAAGCCCACCTGCACATCCAAAATTAGAAGTTTCAAATTTCTTAATAGTTGTTCTCCTTGAATCCAGGATATTTGTTTGCCAGTGTCTTGTCATCGTGGGGGTGTTTGAAAATACCCTTTTGTGTCAAATCTCCTCTACCCTAGCCAAAATTCTTTGGTCAAGGGTGACAGTGGCTAACTTTGAAATTCACAAATACAGACTTTGTTGCTCCTGCACACCAGTCATGTACTCACGAGTCTGACTCCCAATTCCTTTGTTTTTAAAGTTGACATAGCATTAACCTATTGTTATCATAATGATAAACCCAGCCACTGTTAGCAGTTACTCATCACTGTTAGTATATAATTAGATTGATCAAATTATTTCCTATATACCTTATCATACATGGACAAAGCTGTGCAACTTCCTTATTAGTATATCAGTAAAGATTTATGAAGGTTTCTTTGGGGCCCAATTGCTAAAAATAAAAGAATAGTCTTAAGTGTTGTCCAGTAGAGTTGTGCTCTACTACTGCTAAGTCGCTTCAGTCGTGTCCGACTCTGTGTGACCCCATAGATGGAAGCCCACCAGGCTCCCCCATCCGTGGGATTCTCCAGGCAAAAACACTGGAGTGGGGTGCCATTGCCTTCTCCGTTGTGCTCTAGTCTGTCTTCTTATGCTTTCATGTGTGTTAGTGTGGGTGTGTGCGTGTTAGTCACTCAGTTGTGTCTGACTCTGCAACCCCATCAATGGTAACCCGCCAGGCTCTTCTGTCCATGGGATTTTCCAGGCAAGAATACTGGAGTGGGTTGCCATTTCCTTCTCCAGGGGATCTTCCTGACCCAGGGATCAAACCTGGGTTTTTCCCATTGCTGGCAGATTCTTTACAATCTGAGCTTGGTAGCTCAGTGGCTGAGCTTGGTAGCCTGGTGGCTGTTTTATATGTATTGAAATATAATTGATTCATCTGGTTATTAGTATAAGGCCTGAGGAAGAAAGACCACATTATTTTTTTTCCAGGTGGCTACACAATTGACTCAGTACCATTAATCACATAGTCTGCCTTTTCTCTACTGATAGACAATGCGTATTTATCACACACTAATTCTTAAAGGAGATCAGTCCTGGGTGTTCTTTGGAAGGACTGATGCTAAAGCTGAAACTCCAATACTTTGGCCACCTCACACGAAGAGTTGACTCACTGGAAAAGATTCTGATTCTGGGAGGGATTGGGGGCAGGAGGAGAAGGGAACGACAGAGGATGAGATGGCTGGGTGGCATCACCGACTCGATGGACGTGAGTTTGAGTGAACTCTGGGAGTTGGTGATGGACAGGGAGGCCTGGCGTGCTGCGATTCATGGGGTTGCAAAGAGTCGGACATGAGTGAGCAACTGAACTGAATCATTTTAGATAAGTTATTGAGCACTGATTATATTATAGGTCCTGTGATTAAGTATGCCTCATGCACTCTCTCATTTCATCTTGACAAAACTTGCAAGATAGGTGTGATTTTACTCCCCATTTTACTGATGAGGACATGAGCAGAGTTCAGTTGCTCATGGTGGTCTGGTATTCCCATCTCTTTAAGAATTTTCCAGAGTTTGTTGTGATCCACACAGTCAGAGGATGAGATGGTTGGATGGCATCACTGACTCGTTGGACATGAGTTTGAATGAACTCCTGGAGTTGGTGATGGACAGGGAGGCCTGGCGTGCTGCATTCCATGGGGTCGCAAAGAGTTGGACACGACTGAGTGACTGAACTGAACTGAATTCTTAAAAATGTATGTCTTTTCTGGACTCTCTGTATGATTCTGTTGATCAAATTGTCTGTTCATGTGATAGCTTCCCCTGGATTTTATTGTTTTAATTGCTGTAGCTTTTTATGTTTTAGTATCTAGTGGAGCTATTACCCAGATACTTATTAACTTTTTCAGAATTTTTGTGGATGCTCTTTTTAAAAAGATTCATATACCATGAAGTTCACCCTTTTTAAATGCACAGTCATTTGTTTTTAGTATTAATATATTCACAAGATTTTGTAACCATCTGCATGATCTCACTGAAGAATATTTTCATCATTCAAAAAAAAAAAAAAAAACCCTTGTACCCCATAGTACTCACTCTCTATTCTACCCTCACCCTTGAGCTTGGCAATCGCTAATCTTTCTCTCTCTCTGGATTTTCCCATTCTGGACATTTCCTATAAATAGAATCATACAAGGCATGGTCTGTTTTAACTGACTTCTTTAACTTAGCATCATATTTTTAAGGTCCATCCATATTGAAACCCGTATCAGAATCTCATTTCCTTTCCTGGCCCAGTGCTATTCCATTGTATGGATATACCACCTTTTGTTTCTCTTTTGATCAACTGAATGTTTGGATTGTTCTCACTTTTTGGCTATTATGAATCTAGCCTCGCATTTTTATGTTTTTACCTGCTTAGGTGATTTGGGCCACGCCCTAAATACCATCCTAACAATGTGGTTTTATTGCCTCAGAGTAGGTAGGTAGTGGTCTTAAGAAGTTGTTAATCTAATAGGGTAATGAATATTAAAAAGAATAACTATTGTTAATGACATAACGTGAATAATTTGATGGACATTTTCCAGTCCTTTCATTAACCCATCAAGCTAATGACATGTGAGCTCACTGAACTACTTAGGGGGTGATTTGTAGATTTCAGTATCCATAAAAACCACCCAAAGTATTTGTTAAAAATCACAGTTACTGGCCCCACTCCAGAGTTTGTGACTGAGATGGTCTTTGAACCATAACTTAAACCATCCAGACCTCAGGATATGTTTTCGCCTAAGGTACCTGCACATAGTCCATCAGAATTACAATCACACTAATTACAGAATTGCAGGCAGTTCAGAAGAAATCATACAGAAGTGCTCTGGAGAAGGCCTTATGTGGCAACAACTTCTGAACATGCTTCTGCTAAAGTCTTTAGCATATCGTATAACTCAGAAGCAGGGCTCCTCACGATGGTATGAAAACATTAGAGAAGCTCCGGAGTTCTCCATCTTCATCCTGGGGGATTGGCCTCCTGTCTGGTCCAGAATTTAAGTCCCTTGTGTCCATTCACATGTGAGAGATGCCTTTGTGCCCTGATCACACAGGGATGGTGAGCTGCTCTGCATCAACCACAGACACCCCCGTCTGCCTGCTTCATTGTGTGTTAATCAACAGTGCAAGGACGGTGTAACCCTGCTCCCCTTCATGCCTGTCCTTTTCCCCTCTAGGCCAGGGAAGGCCAGACCACCATAGTGATAGCTCACCGACTGTCTACAATCCGAAATGCAGATGTCATCGCTGGGTTTGACGATGGAGTCATTGTGGAGCAAGGAAGCCACGGAGAACTAATGAAGAAGGAAGGGGTATACTTCAGGCTTGTAAACACGCAGGTATCTGCTTCTTGGGAAGTTTTTCTGTTGTTTTTTCCTTAATATAATATTCTTTCTTTATTAAAATATCACATAGCTAATGCTGTACTGAGAAATCAGAAGTATCAGAAAGATGCCACGCATACATCTGAGACTTTAATTCAGAGTCGTTGAAAGAATCTTGAAAGAGAGAGGTGGGGAGGGGGGAAATAAAAGAAAACACCAAAAACATTTTGAACTTGTCGTTTAGGACAGTGATTCTTAATTGCCTGTTCAAACTAATGGGTCCTTCCCCCAGTAGATTAGAGATGTTCAGAGTGGTGGTCGGGGTAAGAGACTGATGCCAGGATCTCTGGTAGTTGGGAGAGGTCCTATGAGACCTTAAAATACTTCCCAGATCATCCTGATGAAGCCAACAGCAAGATTCATGGCT
Organism: Bos indicus x Bos taurus; assembly: GCF_003369695.1. Taxonomy (NCBI): domain Eukaryota; kingdom Metazoa; phylum Chordata; class Mammalia; order Artiodactyla; family Bovidae; genus Bos; species Bos indicus x Bos taurus. The sequence goes on from NC_040079.1 coordinate 86,936,168, forward strand.
CTTGGAAGTGAATAGTTCAGTGTTTTGTTTTTTGTTTTTGGCTTGCGAGATCCTAGTTCCCTGACTGGGGATCAAACCCTGGGCCCACAGGAGTGAAAGTGCCAAGTCTTAACCTCTGGGCCTCCAGGGAATTCCTGAGTTTGGTTTTCCTTTAAAACAACAACTATTCACTCTATTTCCTAGAGCAGGTTCTATTGAAAATTCTTGATTTGCCTTATTATTGAAATTAGTCACAAGCAATTTTGCAAAATAAATAATTGAAAAATATTTATCCTGTAAACACAGTTCTTATATTCATTAAAGTTTATACATTTGCTTTGATAACTGTAACTAATATGTACATATTTTTGTTATTTTTCCTCACATTTCAAATACATACACTCCAAATACTATCATTTTATATGTCCTCAGCAGTAATTACATTAATGTGTAATAAACTGCTCAAATCATTTCTCTAAAGTTGACTACATGGCTTGTTTCTAATAATTCTCTGTTCTAAATATTGCCCTTGGGAGCACGTGGCAGGGAGGGGGTTGAGGGTGGGTTCCAAAAAGGTTAAGGCAAAAATTTGTTTTGTTTTCTGGCAAGTAATTTAATTTAACTCCTCTGAGTCTCAGTTTCCACATTTGAAATACAAAACCTACCATGTGAGGCTGCTGTAAGGTTAAGAAATAAGCACCTGTTTAGTTCAGTTCAGTCGCTGAGTCGTGTCCAACTGTTTGCAACCCCATGGACTGCAGCACACCAGGCCTCCCTGTCCATCACCAACTCCCGGAGCTTATTCAAACTCATGTGCATTGAGTCAGTGATGCCATCCAGCCATCTCATCCTCTGTTGTCCCCTTCTCCTCCTGCCTTCGATCTTTCCCAGCATCAGGGTCTTTTCCAATGAGTCAGCTCTTCACATTAGGTAGCCAAAGTATTGGAGTTTCAGCTTCAGCATCAGTCCTTCCAATGAACATTCAGGACTGATTTACTTTAGGATAGACTAGTTTGATCTCCTTGCAGTCAAGGGACTCTCAAGAGTCTCCTCCAACACCACAGTTCAAAAGCATCAATTCTTTGGTGCTAAGCTTTCTTTATAGTCCAACTCTCACCTCCATACATGACTACTGGATAAACCATAGCCTTGACTAGATGGACCTTTGTTAGCAAAGTAATGTTTCTGCTTTTTAATATGCTCTCTAGGTTGGTCATATCTTTTCTTCCAAAGAGCAAGCGTCTTTTAATTTCATGGCTGCAATCACCATCTGTAGTGATTTTGGAGCCCCCCAAAATAAAGTCAGCCACTGTTTCCTCATCTTTTTCCCATGAAGTGATGCGACCAAATGCCATGATCTTAATTTTCTGAATGTTGAGCATTAAGCCAACTTTTTCACTCTCCTCTTTCTCTTTCATCAAGAGGCTTTTTAGTTCTTCACTTTCTGCCATAAGGGTGGTGTCATCTGCATATCTGTGGTTATTGATATTTCTCCCAGCAATCTTGATTCCAGCTTGTGCTTCTTCTAGTCCAGCATTTCTCATGATGTACTCTGCATAGAAGTTAAATAAGTGGGGTGACAATATACAGTGTTGACATATGCCTTTCCTTATTTGGAACCAGTCTGTTGTTCCATGTCCAGTTCTAACTCTTGCTTCCTAACCTGCATACAGATTTCTCAGGCAGGTCAGGTGGTCTGGTATTCCCATCTCTTTCAGAATTTTCCACAGTTTGTTGTGATCCACAGTCAAAGGCTTTGGCATCGTTGATAAAGCAGAAGTAGTTGTTTTTATGAAACTCTCTTGCTTTTTTAATGATGCAGCGGATGTTGGCAATTTGATCTCTGGTTCCACTGCCTTTTCTAAAACCAGATTGAACATCTGGATGTTCACGATTCATGTACTGCTGAAGCCTGGCTTGGAGAATTTTGAGCATTACTTTGCTAGCATGTGAGATGAGTGCAGTTGTACCATAGTTTGAGCATTCTTTGGCATTGCCTTTCTTTGGGATTGGAATGAAAACTGACCTTTTCCAGTCCTGTGGCCACTGCTGAGTTCTCCACATTTGCTGGCATATTGAGTGCAGCACTTTCATAGCATCATCTTTTAGGATTTGAAATAGCTCAACTGGAATTCCATCACCTCCACTAGTTTTGTTCATAGTGATGAGCACCACCTGAATATACTAGAAAAAAACACTTTAAAAGGGTGAATTTCATGATATGTGAATTTTGTCTCAATAAAGCTGTTATATCATTTTTTTTTTGAAAAGCACCTAACACAAAATAGATGCCTGACAAATGATAGTTACTGGTTCTAAACCTGAAGGTTACATCCATCTGGACACACAGCTCAGCATTTTGTTCTTCCAGATTTCAGGAAACCAGCTCCAGTCAGAAGAATTTAAAGTCGCTGATCAATGGCCTGCTGTGTGTTTGACTCATCCCATAGTTAGGTGTTCTCTTCGTAAAAGCCTGAGGAGTTCCTGACAGTATCAAAATGGCTTTGATGTGGAAACCAGTGAACTTGTAAGTTGTTTTTCAATTATCTTTCATTGTTTAGTTTTGCTGGTGAAGTCCATAGCCTTGCAAGTACATTGTAGGCACAGAAGATTCCCACCATGAGCCATACTCTTATTAAAAGAAGGGAATATTCAACATTAATTGTACTTATCAAAAATTGAAATCAATTCCAATTAACAATGAATTTTCAATGCAAAGGGATCCCAAAACATAGCCTTTGTGCTTAGATGCTTAAAATTAAAACAAGATATTCCATTCATTTTTGAGATCCAGAGTAATACAAGGCTGGTCTAAAGCAAGAGGCTCTAATATTTGCATAATCTATTATGTAGGATTACTTTTGATTGTCTATGCTAGGAAACCCAAAGTAATATCAGTTTAAGAAAAATAAGCTTTTATTTCTCTTTCACATTAAAAAAAAAAAAAGCTTAGAGGTGAGAAACCCAGGGTTACAATGGTAACTCCACCATGGTTACCATGGACTCAGGCTCGTTTCATACTTATTCTCGTAATCCTGGCATGTAGCTTTCATTCTCAATAATCTAGAACGACTCCAGAAGCTCCAGCCATCACATTTATGTTCCAAGCAGCAAGAAAAAACAAAGATTTTCCAGACATCTCATACAATACTTAAAAAAAAAAAAAAAAAACTATGTCATTGGCCATAACTTAATCACATGCCCATACTTAGCTACAAGGGCGAGTAGAAAACTGAACCCTTTTGCTATATGCATTGCTACCCTGAGTAAAACTGGAATTTTCTTACTAGGAAACAGGACAAAATAACCAGAAATAGCCAAAGTGTACATTCTTTAATATTTCTCACCTGAAACCTTGAGATTTTTTTTTTAGATCAACATCTTACACTTTATAATACAAATTTTTACACAAATCACATGTTTACAGTACAAAAGGCAAAGGACCTCAAGAGAAGTAACTGGGATGATATTAATTCAAGTTAACAGAAGCTTTTATAATATAAAGGGAACACATTCCAAGAAAAGATATTTTATGATTTTAAGAAACGATTTAGGAGTGTATTTTGATGTTATTCCCTGATAACTCGGTTGGTAAAGAATCTGCCTACAATGCAGGAGACCCTGGCTCGATTCCTGGGTCAGGAAGATCCCCTGGAGAAGGGATAGGGTACCCACTCCAGTATTTTTGTGCTTCCCTTGTGGTTCAGCTGGTAAAGAATCTGCCTGCAATGCAGGAGACGTGGGTTCGATCCTTGGGTTGGGAAGATCCCGTGGAGAAGGGAAAACGTACCCACTCCAGTATTCTTATCTGGATACTCCCATGGACAGAGGAGCCTGGTGGACTACATCCAGTCCAGGGGGTCACAAAAGAGTTAGACTTGCCTTAGCAACTAAACAACAGTTAATAAAAGCTGAGTGTATTTTACCTCTTGTGTAGGTCTGAAGAAACTGATCCTCCTGAGAGTTTATTGTGTCTGTTTTTCCTGCCCACGATGTTATTCACTGCAGAGATAAGAAGGGCTCTTTTAGCAGTCTCAATCTTGGTGTATTTATGGAAAGAGAATAACATTGTATTATTGTGGTGCAATATTATTGTAAGTAAGATAAACAGTTTCTCCCTTTTTGCTTCTCATTTTCTCATTTGTCTGGATAGTTACACTGTTACATCTTTAGAGTCTGGTATTTTAGAGGAGCACTTCTCTTGGAGAAATGCAAAGAGGGGTAGGCAGAAAATGCCACAATTAATACGGCTGTCCTTGGTGCCATCATAGAGGGATAAATGGTGTGCCCAGTGAGAGGGGGAGATTAAATCCGATTAGAAGGACTGTTTGCTTGTGAAAAGCACCCTGAGCTCCTTTATCAGCCTGGAGGCCAGGTCTAAAAGATAGTGCTAACTAGGGAGGAAAAAAGCCCCTAAAATGCAGAGGAGAGGGGTGGTTTGAAAGCAAAGGGCTGAATAGAAGCTATTCCCATGTTCTCTATTTTATAGGGACACAAACGTGACCTATTTAGATAACTGTAAGGCCATGGGTTTCCATAGGCACACGTGGTATCTAGTTTACTGTGAAACCACCTCTATAATTCAGAATATTCTCCTTTTTATTTTTATTTTTGGGCACCCCACACAGCCTGTGCAATCTTAGTTCCCTGACCAGGGATTGAACACGGGGCCCTTGGCAGTGAAGGTGTTGAGAGAGTCTTAACCACTGGACTGCCAAGGAATTCCCTAGAATATTCTCCTTTATGTGACTTAAATCCCTCATGTTTGACCAAAGAAGCTGGTATGTGCCAGGCATTGGGCCGTTTCTAAGGAGATAAAGTGTTGGTCATTCAGTTAGTCTCTCAGTTGTATCCAACTCTTTGTGACCCCATGGACTGTAACTTACCAGGCTCCTCTGTTCATGGGATTTCCAAGCAAGAATTACTGGAGTGGGTTGCCATATCCTTCTGCAGGGGATCTTCCTAATCCAGGGATCAAACCTGGGTCTCCTGCATTGCAGGCAGAGTCTTTTCCATCTGAGCCATAGTGAAAGCCAAGACATGAGCCAAGACATCTTAAAACAAAGTCACAGAGATGTGTAAACAAATGGGGGGAAAGTCACAAAACAAGCTATGAAGCAGAAGTCTGTAGGGAATGCAGAGTAAAGTTAGTCTGCCCTACCGTTAGTAGTGGTGAAAGAAAGGCGCGTGGGTACTTTAGTTTTGTGAGTTAGGACATGACAAGGATAAGATGCGAAGCAGGGTTCTGGGCTGAGGAGACCAGGCCCAGGTCCTCAGATGAATCACGGTGTCTTGTGTTGGTGAGGACGCTTAACCGGTCTATTCGTGGGTCTTACCTTGTGTGACCCCAACATCATGACTTGAATTTTAGGGCATCTGGTGCCCAGATCCTGCCTCCGCTCATTGCTGAGGCTGGGATAGGGAGAGGCTGGTCACACTGTGAGGACTGCTTCTCGGGTGATGGACTCCCCCAGCTCAGACTGTGCAGTCCATTTGCTGCCGTTCAGTCACTCGGTCATGTCCATCTCTTTGCAATCCTGTGGACTCCAGCACGCTAGGCTCCCCTGTCCCTCACTATCTTCTGGACTTTGCTCAAATGCACATCCATTAAGTCAGCAATGCCATCCAACCATCTCATCCTCTGTCGTCCCCTTCTCCTCCTGCCTCCAGTCTTTCCCAGCATCAGGGTCTTTTCCAATGAGTAGACTCTTCACATGAGGTGGTCAAAGTATTGGGGCTTCAGCTTCAGTCCTTCCACTGAATATTCAGAGTTGATTTCGTTTAGGATTGACAGGGACATAGTTGACATCTTGTCACATCCTGTCTGACCCTCCCGTGGTCTGCTGTGGTCTAGTCATTTCCTCCACCCAACTTGTAAGTTCCTGGAGGGCAGGCCAGGCCCTCTCTGGGTCCACACTCTGGTGCCTGTGATGTTGCTGCCTGTCTGTCTTGATGTGTGTGTGTTCTAAGATGAATCTGTGCCACCAGTGTCTTTTCTGAAGATCCTGAAACTGAACAAGACAGAGTGGCCCTACTTAGTGGTGGGAACCCTGTGTGCCGTTGCCAATGGGGCGCTCCAGCCGGCCTTCTCGGTCATCTTCTCAGAAATGATAGCGGTGAGTGTGGAAATACCACTGGATGGCCTGAGTGAAATCACTCAACCACGAAATCAGTTCTCATGCCAACCCGGTCCACTCTGCAGTAAGGCAGCCTCCAATGAACCTAAGCCAAAGGCTTTAATTCTCTGTTGAGGAAAGCCGTGAGGCAAAAGAAAATGTCAGCCAGTTATGCTTTCAAGGAAATTGGAAGCTGTAAGATCCCTGAAGGAGACATTCTGTTCACTCTCTTCATTCGGGTGAACTGGTGTCATGCTGTGATCCCCACCCTGCTTGTGGAGAGGAGATGCTCACCTTACAGGGTGGTTGGGTGGTGGGGATGGGGGAAGAGTTCACATCTCAAGGGTTTAAGAGGCCAGGCTCTGGGCTCAGACTGGCCTCGCCATTTAATTGCTGTGCTAAGTCGCTTCAGTCATGTCTGACTCTTTGCAGCCCTTGGAGCCCAGCAGGCCCCTCTGTCCATGGGATTCCCCAGGAAAGAATACTGGAGTAGGTTGCCATGCCCTCCTCCAGGGCACCTTCCTGACCCAAGGATAGAACTTAGGTCTCTTACGTCTCCTGCCTCTTAAGTGGGTTCTTTGCCATTAGCGCCACCTGGGAAGCCCCAGCTGCTGTGCAAATGCTTCACCTTGCGGCACCTCAGCTGTTCATCTGTAAAATGAACCTACCTCCTCGAATGGCTGATGATTAAGAGACGATAAAAACCATACTCCAATAAAAATTTTTAAAAAGGGAGATAAGTAACGATTAATATACAGAAAGCATTTAAGAGTGTCTACCTCAAAGTGAGTATTGAAAAGTGCTATCTACTACATCATTGTTCAGTAATCCATACAAGGCTTGGAGAGGCTGAGACACAGGAGGAAAACTCCTACAATCCAATTATTAAATTCCCTGAGGGATGTTTATCAGAAGTGATCAGAAATATCTAAGGCTCCATAAAATCCAACATTTATATTTTATGTCCTTAGTTAATCTCTAATGTTATTGGATAGAATTTTTGTTAGAGTTGAATTATTCCCCATCATATGAAGACTTTATTATGCTTCTGAATTGGAATGTTGGTCTACAATTAAGACCACAAATTTAAAAATAAATGAATTAGGGAGAACCCACCAACTGTTTTTACAGTACAGAATAAGGCAATCCCTGACTCTCTTGCAATTCAAAAACAGTGTGGGCTGTATTTATATGGGGGACCTCTCCTTGGTGTCAAATGGAGCTTTTGGAGATTGAGTATAAAACAAAATAAACCAAGTCCTGCCCCCAAACAGTTTACTTTCTATTGGGACAGACGCATAACACACACACAAACAAAACAAGTATATTACATGTCACGGGATCGCAGGCATTTTAAAAGCACAGTCAGGCAGTGGAGGGGCCTGCAGTGGGGGTGCGGTTTCCTGCAGTTTGGTCAGGACAGACCTCTTTGGGCCAAGGCCCTGTGGGGTCGGGGGAGGCAGGTGAGGGGCAGAAGGAGTTCGGGCAGAGGGAGCAGCAGGTGCAGAAGAGGAGGAATAAACATGGCGGTGTGCAGCCACACACATCCACGTGTAGTGCTCCAGCCATGGCAGTAACCACGCACAGTGAGTCCTCTACATACGAACCTTCAGGTTGTGAATTTGCAAAGATGCAAACTCACATGCCAGGCCCTGTATGCCAGCTGTTGCACTATGTACTTTACAGGGTTCTGTACTATAAGATTAAAAATATTTCCTTTATTTTTTGTGTTTATGTTTTATGTATGCATTATTTGTACAGTAAATATTATAAACGTGTTACTATGTAGCTTATCATGTTTGTTGGGGTATCTAGGCTAACTTTGTTGGATTTTCAAAAAAAAAAAACAAGTAATTTGATTTAAAAATGGATAGAAGACCTTAATAAACATTTTTCAAAGATGAGGTACAAATGACCAACAGTATGTGAAAAGACACTGAGTGTGACTAATCACCAAGCAGATGAAATCAAAATCCTAAGGTTATCACTTGATACTCTTGTTCAGTCTCTCAGTCATGTCCAGCTTTGCAAGCCCATGGACTGCAGCATGTCAGGCTTCCCTGTCCTTCACTATCTCCAGGAGTTTACTTAAATTCATGTCCACTGGGTCCATGCACTGAGTCAGTCCATCGTCCATCCAACTATCTCATCCTCTGTCTTCCTCTTCTCCTGCCCTCAGTCGTTCCCAGGATCAGGGTCTTTTCCAGTGAATTGGCTCTTTGCATCAGATGGCCAAAGTATTGGAGCTTCAGCTTCAGCATCATTCCTTCCAATGAATATTCAGGGCTGATTTCCTTTAGGATTGACTGGTTTGATCTCCTTGCTGTCCAAGGGACTCTCAAGAGTCTTCTCCAGCACCATAGTTTGAAAGCATCAATACTTCAGTGCTCAGCCTTCTTTATGGTCCAACTCTCACATCACATCTGTACATGACTATTGGAAAAGCCATAGCTTTGACTATTTGGACCTTTGTTGACAAAGTGATGTCTCTGCTTTTTAATATGCCAAGTTTGTCATAGCTTTTCTTCAAGGAGCAAACATCTTTTCATTTCAAGGCTGCAGTCACCATCTGCAGTGATTTTGGTGCCCAAGAAAATAGTCTGTCATTGTTTCCATTGTTTCCCCATCAACTTGCCATGAGGTGGTGGGACCGGATGCTGTGATCTTAGTTTTTTGAATGGTGAGTTTCAAGCCAGCTTTTTCATTCTCCTCTTTTACCTTCATGAGGAGGCTCTTTAGGTCCTCTTCGCTGTCTGCCATTAAGGTGCATCTGCATATGTGAGGTTATTGCTGTTTCTCCTGGCAATCTTGTTACTACCTTGTGATTCATCCAGCCCAGTATTTCACATGATGTACTCTGCATGTAAGTTAAATAAGCAGGGTGACAGTATACAGCCTTGACACATTCCTTTCCAATTTTGAACCAGTCCTATGTTCCATGTATCCGTTTCTGACTGTTGCTTCTTGACCTGCATACAGGTTTCTCAGGAGGCAGGAAAGGTAGTCTGGTATTCCCATGTCTTTAAGAATTTACCACAGTTTGTTGTGATACACACAGTTGAAGGCTTTCGCATAGTCAATGAAGCAGAAGTAGATGTTTTTCTGAAATTCCCTTGCTTTTTCTATGATCCAGCAGATGTTGGCAATTTGATCTCTGATTCCTCTGCCTTTTCTAAATCTAGCTTGTATGCCTGGAAATTCTCGGTTCACGTTCTGTTGAAGCCTACCTTGAAGGATTTTGAGTGTTACCTTGTTAGCATGTGAAATGAGTACAGTAGTGTGGTAGTTTGAACTATTATTTGGCATTGCCCTTCTGTGGGATTGGATTGAGAACTGACCTTTTCCAGTCCTGTGGCCATTGCTGAGTTTTCCAAATTTCCTGGCATATTGAGTGCAGCACTTTCACAGTATCATCCTTTAGGATTTGAAATAGCTCAGCTGGAAGTCCATCACCTCCACTAGCTTTGTTCTTAATAATGCTTCCTAAGGCCCACTTGACTTTACACTCCAGGATGTCCTAGGTGAGTGACCACACCATCGTGATTGTCTGGGTCATTAAGGGCTTTTTTGTATAGTTCTGTGTATTCCTGCCACCTCTTCTTAATCGCTTCTGCTAGGGCCATACCATTTCTGTCCTTTATTGTGCCCATCTTTTCATGAAATGTTCCCTTCGTATCTCTAATTTTCTTGGAGATCTCTAGTCTTCCCTATACTTGTTATGATGGCCATAGTTAAACAACCAAACAAGTGCTAGTGAGGCTGTGGAGAAATCAGAACCCTGTGCTTTGTTGGTGGGAATGTAGAATGACATACTATGGAAAACAGTGTAGAGATGCTCAGAAAATTTAAAATAGAATAGCTATATGATCTAGCAGTCCCTCTTCTGGATATTTATCTAGAAGAACTGAAATCAAGATGTTGAGATTTGTACTCCTGTGTTCATTGTAGCCATCTGCACAGTTCCAGAGGTGGAAACAACGTAGATGTCCCTTGATGGGGAAATGGATATTAAAATGTGGTATATACATACGATAGGATATCATATACTCCTCCTGAAAGAGGGAAATCCTGTCAGATGCTGCAACATGAATGACCTTGGAGGGCATTATACTGGGCAGAATAAGCCAGTCATAGAAGGAGCAGCACTTCATGATTCTAATCATAGAAGGTTCTGAAGTAGTCATATTCTTAGAAGATTAAAGTGGAATGGTGGTTGCCAGGGACTGAAGAAAAGGGGAAAGAGTTGTTAGTAATGAGTATAGAATTTCAGTCACAAGATGGAAAAGTTCTAGGGATGTGTAAAATAATGTGCATATGGTTAGCAGTGCTGTATTGTACACTTAAAAGTTTGTTAAGGTAGAGTTCATGTTGTGTTTTTTACCATAAAAAATAATGAAGAACTTTATCAAAAAGATGCTGTAAAGAATGTAGAAAGATAAATCATAGACTCTGAGAAGAGAGAAGTCACACAACCTGCAAATAATTTGTACTAAGAATAAAAAAGTCCTTAAACCAGTAAAAAATGTAAATATACCAAGAGAAAAGTGGACAAATGGGACTTCCCTGCTGATCCAGTGCAAGGGGTGTGGTTTCAATCCTTGGTTGGGAACTAAGATCCCACATGCCATGCGGGCGGCAGTCAATCAATCAGTAAGGGAATAAGACAAAAGATATGAATGGACATATTACAGAAGAGGCGATACATACTACTAATGTTAATAATATGGAGATGTTAAGCATCATTAATTATCAGAAAACATAAGACGGTAATAAGATAGCATTTAGCACACATTTGAGGAAAATTTTTAAAGTTCTGATGATACTAAGTATATATTGATTTACTATCTTCTGACTTGGATATTGCTATAATCTTTTTACTAAATCATCTCCATTTATTGCTTGGTTGAATAGATGTTGTTATCAGGTAGCTTTCATTTCTTCCCCCAAGAGGAGTTCATTGAGTACTCATGTTTGAGAATGTTTACCATTTATACTTGAAGACCACCTTGACCAGGTAGAGTAAATCATTAATACTAACTTGAGTACAGAATGCAGGAAAAGTATAGAAAAGAGCATTTTTATAGGGAGTTGAGGAAGGAAGCTATTCCTGTAGAACATTTGTTTGTGACCCCATAAGTTAAAGGAGATATTAATGTCATCTTTCCCACTAGTCCCTGTGCCCCTGGAAAAGGGATGGTACCTGCCATGTAGAAAAGCAGGTACAATGAAAACTGTAAGCAGGTGGATTAGACTGGAGGAATTTACAGCACTAGAGAATACATTTTGAGTTCTTGACAATCCACTAAGATTATATTAATAACTTCCCATTTTTTCTTCATATTTCCCTAATCTTTGGTTTGTTATCCATTTGACCCCTAGTATTTTGAAAAGGAGACTGATTTTTCAGATATCATAAGTAGATTCATGTTATGATCTTTAGAGATGGTTGATAATGACCTTTTTCTGAAATATATATATATATATATGTGTGTGTGTGTGTGTGTGTGTTAAGAAATGAAAGTTCAAAGACTTTAATTTTTGGTTCTAAAAAGTTACGTCTAAATTTTGGATTTTTTTCCCCCTTACATTCTAAACAATTGGTAGAAATATATAAATTATTTTGGCTTTAATTTCAGGTGAGAACATGCAGGTTGCCATCTTGCAGGATGGGTATTAAAGCATATAGGTCTTTTAACCTTTCAGGAGGAGGTGTATACCCGAATTTTAGCATATGTATGTTATTTTTCTACTTAAAAGACCTGTCTTCAATGTTAGAAATAGATTCTTAGATTTGAAGATTCTACATACATTTTGGGAATTAAAAAAAATTTGTTGTGTGATACTTAAGACAAATTATCTTAAGGTATCAAGTACTTAAACTTAAGATACTTAAGCACTTAAACCTAGACTTAACAGATTATTAACATGTTAATATACTTATTTTTTCTGAAGTAGTGTAAGCCACACCTGTTACAACATTTTAGCCCTTGATATGTCACTGAGAACCTCTTTAAAAAGTTTCTTTTTTAATATTTGAATATCTTCTTGTTATTGGATTATAATTGCTTTACAATGTTGTGTAGTTTCTTCTGTACAATAAAGTGAATCAGCTATATGTGTACATACATCCAGACCCTCCTGGACTTCGCTCCTCCTCGCCTCTTTCCCACCCATTTACGCATCACAGAGCTCAGCTTCCTGTGGTTTATAGCAGGTTCCTACTAGCTATCCATTTTACACATCTGTTGTTGACGTTCAGTCGCTCAGTTGTATCTGACTCTTTTCAACCCCCTGGACTGCAGCACACCAAGCTTCCCTGTCCTTCACCATCTCCTGGAGCTTGCTCAAACTCATGTCCATTGAGCCGGTGATGCCATCCAACCACCTCATCCTCTCTTGTCCCCTTCTCCTTCTGCCTTCAATCTTTCTCAGAGTCAGTGTATTTTCCAGTGAGTCAGGAAAAGACTCACTTTGACCACTTTGCATCAGGTGGTCAAAGTATTGGAGCTTCAGTTTCAGTCCTTCCAGTGAATATTCAGGATAGATTTCCTTTAGGATGGACTGGATTGATCCCCTTGCAGTCCAAGAGACTCTCAAGAGTCTTCTCCAACACCACAGTTCAAAAGCATCAATTCTTCGGCACTCAGCTTTCTTTATGGTCCAATTCTCACATCCATAGACGACCACTGAAAAACCATATCTTTGATTATACAGAGATTTGTTGGCAGAGTAATGTCTCTGCTTTTTAATATGGTATCTAGATTGGTCATGACTTTTCTTCCAAGGAGCTTTTCTTTTCATTTCATGGCTGCAGCCACCATCTGCAGCAGTTTTGGAACCCAGGAAGATAAAGTCTCACTGTTTCCACTGTTTCCCCATCTGTTTGCCATGAAGTGATGGGACCAGTTGCCATGATCTTAGTTTTTCGAAAGTTGAGTTTTAAGCCACCTTTTTCACTCTCCTCTTTCACTTTTTCAAGAGGCTCTTTACTTCCTCTTTGCTTTCTGCTACAAGGATAGTGTCATCTGCATTTCTGAGGTTATTGATATTTTGCCTGGCAATCTTGATTCCAGCTTGTGCTTCATCCAGCCTGGCATTTCGCATGATGTTCTCTGAATATAAGTTAAATAAGCATGGTGATGATATGCAGCCTAATGTACTCCTTCCCCAATTTTGAACCAGTCCATTGTTCCATGTCTGATTCTAACTGTTGCTTCTTAACCTGCATACAGATATCTCAGGAGGCAGTTGAGGTGGTCTGGTATTCCCATCTCTTTAAGAATTTTCCAGAGTTTGTTGTGATCTACACAGTCAGAGGATGAGATGGTTGGATGGCATCACTGACTCAATGGACATGAGTTTGAGTAAACTCCAGGCGATGGACAGGGAGGCCTGGCATGCTGCAGTCCGTGGGGTCGCAAAGAGTTGGACGTGACTGAGCGACTGAACTGAAGTGAACACAGTCAAAAGATTTAGCATAGTCAATGAAGCAGAAGTAGTTGTTTTCTGGAATTTCTCTTGCTTTTCTTGCCGGCAGTTGTTGGCAATTTGATCTCTGCTTCCTCTTCCTTTTCTAAAACCACCTTGAACATCTGGAAGTTCACAGTCACGTATTGCTGAAGCCTGGATTGGAGAATTTTGAGCATTACTTTACTAGCGTGTGAGATGAGTGCAATTTTGCAATAGTTTGAACATTCTTTATTATTGCCTTTCTTTGGGATTGGAATGAAAACTGACCTTTTCCAGTCCTGTGGCCACTGCTCTGTTTTCCAAATTTCCGACGTATTGAGTGCAGCACTTTCACAGCATCATCTTTTAGGATTTGAACTAGCTCAACTGGAATTGCATCACCTCCACTAGCTTTGTTCATAGTGATGCTTCCTAAGGCCCACTTGATTTCACATTCCAGGATGTCTGGCTCTAGATGAGTGATCACACTGTCGTGGTTATCTGGGTCGTGAAGCTCTTTTTTGTACAGTTCTTCTTGCCACCTCTTCTTAATCTCTTCTGCTTCTTTTAGGTCCATACAGTTTCTGTCCTTTATTGTGCCCATCTTTGCATGAAATGTTTTCTTGATATTTCTAATTTTGTTGAAGAGATCTCTAGTCTTTCCCATTCTATTGTTTTCCTCTATTCACTTAGGAAGGCTCTTTTATCTCTCCTTGCTCTTTGGAACTCTGCATTCAGATGGGTATATCTTTCCTTTTCTCCTTTGCCTTTAGCTTCTCTTCTTTTCTCAGCTATTTGTAAGGCCTCCCCAGACAACCATTTTGCCGTTTGCATTTCTTTTTCTTGGAGATGATTTTGATCACCACCTCCTATACAGTGTTACAACCTCCATCCATAGTTCTTCAGGCACTCTATCAGATCTAATCCCTTGAATCTATTTGTCATTTCTACTGTATAATCGTAAGGAGTTTGATTTACGTCATTTCTGAATGGTCTAGTGGTTTTCCCTGCTACTGCTGCTGCTGCTAAGTCACTTCAGTCGTGTCCGACTCTGTGTGACCCCATGGACTTTCTTCAATTTAAGTCTGTATTTTGCAATAAGGAGTTCATGATCTGAGCCACAATCAGCTCCCACTCTTGTTTTTGCTGACTCTGTAGAGCTTCTTCATCTTTGGCTGCAAAGAATATAATCAATCTGATTTCAGTAATGACCATCTGGTGATGTCCATGTGTAGAGTCATCTCTTATGTTGTTGGAAGTGAGTGTTTGCTATGACCAGTGTGTTCTCTTGGCAAAACTCTGTTAGCCTCTCCCCTGCTTCATTTTGTACTCCAAGGCCAAACTTGCCTGTTACTCCAGGTACCTCTTAACTAACTACTTTTGCATTCCAGTCCCCTTTGATGAAAAGGACATCTTTTTTGGTGTTAGTTCTGGAAGGCCTTGTGTTCACAGAACTATTCAACCTCAGCTTCTTTGGCATTGGTCGTTGGGGTATAGACTTGGATTACTGTGATATTGAATGCTTTGCCTTGGAAACAAAACGAGATCATTCTGTCGTTTTTGAGATTGCACCCAAGTACTTCATTTCAGAGTTTTTTTTTTTTTTTAGTGTGAGGGCTACTCCATTTCTTCTAAGGGATTCTTGCCCACAGCAGTAGATATAATGGTCATCTGAATTAAATTTGTCTATTCCAGTCCATTTTAGTTCACTGATTCCTAAAATGTCAATGTTCACTCTTGCCATCTTCTGTTTGACCACTTCCAGTTTACCTTGATTCATGGATGCAGTATTGTTCTTTGTAGCATCGGACTTTACCTCCATCACCAGTCACATCTGCAAGTGGGCATTGTTTTTACTTTGGCTCTTCACTCTTTCTGGAGCTATTTCCCCACTCTTCTTCAGTAACAGTTGGGCACCTACAAACCTGGGGAGTTCATCTTTCACTGTCATACCTTTTTGCCTTTTCATGCTGTTCATGGGGTTCTCAAGGCAAGAATATTTAAGTGGTTTGCCATTCTCTTCCCAGTGGACCATGTTTTGTCAGAATTCTCCACCATGACCCGTCTGTCTTGGGTGGTCTTACATGGCATGGCTCATAGTATCATTGAGTTAGAGAAGGCTGTGATCCATGTGATCAGTGAGTTAGTTTTCTGTGATTGTGGTTTTCAGTCTGTCTGCCCTCTGATGGATAAAGGTAAGAGGCTTGTGGAAGGTTTCTGACTGGCAGTGGGTGAATCTGGATCTTGCTGTGATGGGCGGGTCAGTAAATCTTTAATCCAATTTTCTGCTGATGGGTGGGACTGTGTTCCCTCCCTTTCAGTGCTGTGACCCCACAGCAGGACACTGTGGACCCACGCCTCTGCCGTACACTCTGGGACACTCCTAGGCAAGTCTGGCTCAGAGTCTTATGTGATAGCTGCTCCTTTCTCCTGGGTGCTGGTGCACACAAGTTTTTGTTGTACCCTCCAAGAGTTTTGTCCCCAGTCCTGTGGAAGTTCTGTAATCAAATCCCACTGGCCTTCAAAGTCAAGTTCCCTGGGGATTCTCAGTCCCTTTGCCAGATCCCCAGGTTGAGAAATCTGCTTTGGGCCTTAGAACTTTTGCAACAGTGCGAGAACTTCTTTGGTTCTCCAGCTTGTGGGTCATCTGCTCAATGGCTCTGCTACTGCTAAGTCACTTCAGTCGTGTCCGACTCTGCGACCCCATTAGACGGCAGCCCACCAGGCTCCCCCGTCCCTGGGATTCTCCAGGCAAGAACACTGGAGTGGGTTGCCATTTCCTTCTCCAGTGCATGAAAGTGAAAAGTGAAAGTGAAGTTGCTCAGTCGTATCCGATTCTTTGTGACCCCATGGACTGCAGCTTACCAGGCTTCTCCGTCCCAGGAATTATCCAGGCAAGAGTACTGGAGTGGGGTGCCATTGCCTTCTCCACTCGATGGCTTTATGGTTGGGCTAATGGCAACCTCCTCCAAGAGGACTTATCCCACATGCTGTGCCTCCCAGTTTTGCTGCAGCCAGAGCCCCTGTCCCCACACAGGCCACTGTTGACCCATGCCTCCGCAGGAGACACTCAAACACTCAAAGGCATGGCTCGGTCTCTTGTGGGGTCTCTGGGTCCTGGTGCGCACAAGGTTTTGTTTGAGCCCTCTGAGCATCTCTGGCGAGTATGGGGATTGATTCTAAACGTGATTTCGCCCCTCCTACCATCTTGTTGGGGCTTCTCCTTTGCCCTTGGATGTGGGGTATCTTTTTTTGGTGGGATCCAATATTCTCCTTTCAATGGTTGCTCAGCAGCTGGTTGCAATTTTGGAGTTCTCACAGGAGAAGATGAGCCCATGTCCTTCAACTCTGCCATCCTAGAGGTCTGTTTTGATGCCTACAGTTTTATAATGTGGTTTGGAATCAGGGATAATGATAACCTCTAGTTTTGTTTTCTTTCTCAAGATTGTTTTGACAATGCAGGATCTTTTGTGTTTCCATACGAATTTTAGAATTTATTTGTTCTAGTTCAGTAAAAAATGCCATTGTCATTTTGATAGGAATTGTATTTAATCTATAGATTGCTTTGTGTAGTATGGTCATTTTAACATTATTCTTCCAATCAAAAAACATCTGTTTGAGTCACCTTCAATTTCTGGTCTTATAATTTTCTGAATTCAGTATTAATATTTTACCTCCTTGTTGAGTTAGATTTATTCCTAGGTATTTCATTCCTTCTGATATGATTGTGAAGGGGATAATTTCCGTAGTTTTCCATGTTGATAGTTTTTAGTGTTTAGAAATGCAGTAGATTTCTGTATATTAATTTAACATCTTGCAACTTCACTGAACTCATGAGGAGCTCCAGTAGTTTTCTGCTGGCATCTTCAGGATTTACTGCATTTAATAGCATGTCATCTGTAAATGGTGACAATTTTACTTCCTCCTTTCCAGTTTGGAATCCTTGTATTTTTTTCTTCTCTTCTGTGGCTAGGACTTTGAAAACTATGTTGAATAAACCATGTTGAGTGATGAGAGTAAGTGTATCCTTGTCTTGTTCCTGATCTTAGAGGAGATGCTTTCAGCTTTTCACTGTTGACTATGATGTTAGCTGTGGTTGTGTATGGCTTTTGTGTGTTGAGGTATATTCCCTCTGTAACCATATATCCACTTTGAGGGTTTTTATCATGAAACAATGTTGAATTGTGTCAAAAGCTTTTTCTGTACCTATTGAGATGATCATGTGGATTTATTTTTAGCTGAATTATTTTATTTTTATATATTTATTTATAAACTTTATTTTCTTTTTGGCGGTGCTGGGGCTTCGTTGCTATGCAGGCTTTTTTTCCGTCTAGTTGCCGGGAGTGGTGGCTACTCTGTAGCTAGTGGTGCACGGGCTTCTCTTTACGGGGCTTCTCTTGTGGAGCACAGGCTGTGGGTGGCACAGGCTTCAGTAGTTGGAGCTCACAGGCTCAGTAGTGGTGGCTCTTGGGCTCTAGAGCACAGGCTTAGTTCCTCCTTGGCATGTGGGATCTTCCTGATCAGGGATCAAGCTCGTGTTTCCTGCATTGGCAGGCAGATTCTTTACCACTGAGCCACCAGGGAAGTCCTCCTCATATGGTTTTATTCTTCAGTCTGTTAATATGGTGTGTCATTGATTGATTTATTGATACTGAACTGTTCTTTCATCCCTGGGATAAATCTCACTTGATCCTGGTGTGTGACCCCTTTTGATCAGTGTTTATCTTATTATTAAAGTTGGTTTGCTAAGATTTTGTTGAGGATTTTTGCATATCAGTGATGCTGGCCTGCCATTTTCTTTTTGTGTGTGACATCTTTGCCTGCTTTTGGTATCAGGGTGATGCTGGCCTCATAGAATGAGTTTGGAATGAGTTTTTCTTCCTGTACAGTTTTTTGGAATAGTTTCAGAAGGATAGGCATTAACTCTTCTCTGAGTATTTGTTGGCTTCCCTGGTGGCTCAGAGGTTAGAGCATCGGCCTGCAATGCAGGAGACCTGGGTTTGATCCCTGGGTCAGGAAGATTTGTTAGAAGAGTATTTGTTAGAATTCACCTGTGAAGCCATCTGGTCATGGACTTTTGTCTGTTGGAAGTTGTTAAATTACTGATTTAATTTCATTTCTGGTAATTCATTTATTCATATTTTCTATTTCTTTCTGGTTTAGGAATTTTTCCATTTTTTTCCTGGTCATCCATTTTACTGGCAGGTAGTTATTAATCTGTTAGGATCCTTTGTATTTCCGTGGTGTCAGTTGTAAAATTCCATTTTGATATATAGGTTTTTGTGTATATATTCCTTTGCTGAGCTGTTCTAATGTTTCATTTGTTTCAGACATCTTTGTAAGTGATGGTCAGTGGTTTATATGTTGATTGCTGTAAAACCTTTGTCAGATAATCCTGTCAGTCTCACTGCCGGTGTCTGTTTATTGTCTCCGTTCATTCAGGTTGGCATCTTTCTTCCTGTTTATTTTTTATTGGCTGCACCATGTGGTTTGCAGCATCTTAGTTCCCCAACCGGGGATCGAACCTGGCACCCTGGCAGTGAGAGCGCCAGTTTCTAACCACTGGACCACCAGGGAATTTCCTCTTCCTGCTTCTTAAAATGACAAGTGATTTTTTTTTAAATTGGAACCAGGAAATTTTGGGTATTATGAGTCTCTGAATCTCATTTAAATATCCCAGTTGGCTGTTTTGACACTGTCAGCTCAGGAAGAGGGCGCCACCTTGTTAATGGGCTGGCAGAGCTAGAAGTCCGTGTTCCTCACTCAGCCTCCATGGACACACGGAGTGGGGGTCGGGGCTTTCACTTTGGGACGCTGTGGTCTGAGTGTGTTCCCTCCAGAATTCACTGTAGAAATCCTAATGCCTGATGCAGTCGTTTTAGGACCTGGAGCCTTTGGGAGTTGATTAGGTCACGAGGGCAGAGACCTCATGAATGAGATTATTGCCCTTAGAAGAGAGACTGCAGAGCTTCCTTGCCCCTCTGCCTTGTGACGATACAATGAGAAGTGTGAAATCCAGAACAGGGCCCTCATTTGACCTGGATCTTGGACTTCCGGCCTTGAGAACTGAGAAATAAATTAGTGTTGTTCATAAGCTACCCACTCTGTCGTGTTTCGTTATAGCAGCGTTAACAGACTAAGGCAGTGGGAGTGGAATTTCTGACTGCCCTGGTGATTTCCGTTGCCTCTGGCGAGGCGGCCTTATCACTGTCTCCACTACTAGCCCTCTGATACTACTAAGCGCCCTTGACATACTCATCATTGTTACTGAAAGTCCCCAGGCTGGTAATTTTAAAATCTCTGCCATATCTGAGTCTGATTTTGATGTTTGGTTTGTTTCTTCAGACTACATTTTTTGCCTTTTGGTATGCTTTGTAATTCTTTTTGTTGAAAGCTGGGCATGATGTATTGGGTTAAAAGACAGACCTTGAATGTGAAGTGTTATCCAGCGAGATGCTGGGCTTTGTTTACTTCTGGATAGCTGTGTTGTAGAGACTGAAATTTCCTCCACTGTCCCAGCTGTTGTCTTACCTGTTGTCTTTTCCTGGAGATTCCTCAGATAGTAAGATAGTTGCCCTTGAGTGTTTCTCCTTCTTTAAAAAAAGGAGAATAGAGATTTGGGGCATATTTGTAAAGTGATTTCTTTTCCCCTTACCCTGCTGGAAACAGGAGGGGGTTTCTCTTTGATTTTACCAGTGAGGATCTGGTAGGGCTCAGGGGCTGAAAGTCATGAAAGCGTGAAGGCCCTCTCAGAGTAGCGCCTCAGAGGTTTTGATTCTCCGGTTAGTCTACACTGAGCTTCCAGCCATTGGTCAGTTGTAGCTCATAGCATTCCTGTTGGTGCTGGTTCTAACTGCGGGCTTCTGCTCTACTGTGCTGTGAGTCTCTGTATTTGACGGTCTCTCCAGGCTCAGACAGTAAAGCGTCTGCCTACAACGTGGGAGACCCTACAACCAGGTTCAATCCCTGGGTTGGGAATATCCTCTGGAGATCGAGATGGCAACCCACTCCAGTACTCTTGCCTGGAAAATCCCATGGATGGAGGAGCCTGGTAGGCTACAGTCCATGGGGTCGCAAAGAGTCAGACACGACTGAGCAACTTCACTCTCACTTACCAGTGTTCAAGGTAGCAGTTTGACCGGTGACCTCAATTCTCTGATTATCCTAAGAGGAATTGATTTTTCAGTTTGTTCAGGTTTTTTTCTTGTTGTGAGGATGGAAGTGATGCTTTCAAGTTCTTTACATGCAGAACCAGAAATCAGAATTATTCTTTGGATTTATTTTGGTCATTGCATTGTACTTTCTTAGGTGGAAACATGAATTATTGATTTTAAGCCTTTCTTTCCTCAACTCCACATTTAAATTTCCTTCAAAGTACTAAATTAGATATGTTCCAAAGATTTTGATGATGTGTTTTCATTATCAGTTGAAATATTTTCTGATTTTCTTTGTAATTTCTTTTGCCATGGATTATTAATTTTCCAATAATTGGATATTTTCCTAGATACCTTGTTGTTCCTGATTTCTAATTTAATTCCAATCTGGTCAAAGGAATATACTCTTAAGTTTTCAGATTTTTTTAATGTATTGAGTCTTGTGTAATGGCCCTGTGTATGATCTTGGTGACTATTTTGTGCTCTTTAAAGTCTATATTCTGCAGTTGTTGGGTATAGCATTCTATAAGCCATTAGGTCAAGGTGGCTGATGTTTTATTTGGATCTGCTGAAGTCTTACAGAGTTTTTAAAATTATTCTATTATTCTCTGATAGAGGATATAATAATCTTTAGATAGGATTGAGGATATGTCTGTTTTCCTTTTTAGTTCTCTCTGGTCTGCCTCATAGGGTTTTGAACCTCAGTTATTAGGAACATACACATTCACTTGATATGTTTTTCTGATACATCTGTATTATCTTGAAGTCTTTTATCTGAATGTAGTATAGCCAACTTTCAGCTTGCAGCTTTTAGCTTTCTCATAATAGTGTTTATGTAGGCTATCTTTTTCCATTCTTTTACTCCAAGATGGTGATACAGTTCTGTCTTGTTCTGTCACCCTCTGTGACCCCATGAACTGCCAGGCTCTTCTGTCCATGGGATTCTCCAGGCAAGAATATTGGAGCCGGTTGCCATTTCCTACTCAGGGGATCTTCCGGACCCAGGGATCGAACCTGCATTGGCAGGTGGATTCTTAACCGCTAGCGCCACCTGGGAAGCCCTAGAAACTCCACAGATAGGATGCAGATGGCTGTTGATGTAGTGACTTTTAATCGGAAAGTTTAGTCCTTTAATATAATTTTTCATATGGTTGGAGTATTAATCTGTTTTTGTATATTTTTCTAATTTTTCCCCCTTTCTTGTTATTGGTTTGAATTTTAGTAACATTATATTGATTCTGCAATTCCCGTTTCTAGGCAAACTGTTCAAAAGTGTTTCATGTTGGGCATATCTCATGTGCGTCGCATTGTCTGTCCTTTGTTCCTGGTCATCTTTTCAAGGCTGTTTGGAGAGTGAATGACCTTGGAAGATACAAGCATCCTTACTCCCCGTTGTAAATGGTTTGGTCCCCTGAGGTCGGTTTTCCTCCCCTGTAGCGCATCCACCGTGTGTTCAGGTGTCATCCACTATCTTCACACGCCTGTGGAAACTGGGGCTCAGGATACAGGGATCAGAATGCCGGTACTCTGGCTGCTGCTGTTGCTGTGACGATGAGCTTTATGTCTCACCCCAGAGAGTTTCATCTCTACCTGGGCTCTCATGATGCCATGCAGGCCGACTTGCTGACTTGCAAGTAAAGTGGATCTCGGGCCCCCATGTCCTGGCACCCTTACCCCCTCCTCTTTGTTTGTGCTGCTGCCTCACGGATGACACATCCTAGTTCTTTACAGATGCCAAGGTTCATAGAATTTTCAATTTAAATAGTCTTATGTCTTTTAAATAGTTAAAAAGAAATACATATTTTACCTGTAACCATATATTCATCACCTCTTTTGTCCTTCCTGCCTTTCTGAAGATGGGAGTTATGTTGGGCCACCATGACCCTTGATCCTAAAGAACTTCTTTCAGCATTTCTTTAATGAAGGTATTTTGGCAGTGTATCTCTAAGTTTCGGTTCTGTACAAGTGTCTTTATAAAGCATTTTTGACATGTGTTTGGCAGCATACAGAATTCTGGCTTGCTCTTTTTTAGCACCTTAAATGTGTCATTACATTGTCTTTGGCCTTTCGTGTGTCTGCTGAGAAGCTGATCTTCATTTAATCATCCTTTCCCGATATGTATTTTGTCATTTTCCTCTACTGTTTTTTGTTTTTTATTCACTTGGGTTTTTTTTTTGGGGGGGGGGGGGGCGGGGACCCTGTCAATTGATATCTTTCACTAATTTAGGGAGATTTTTGTTCATCATTTCATCAGGTAATTTCCTATTCTGTTTTCTTTCCTTTTCTCTATGACCCCACATAAACCAGTGCCGTACTGCTTGATATTTCCCCTCAGGTCTCTGAGCCTCTGGTCATTTTTCTAAAGTTTTGGGTTTTTTAATTCGGCCATGCCACATGGGTTGCTGGATCACAGTTCCCTGACCAGGGATTGAACTGGACCCTCGCAGTGAAAGCATAGAGTCTTAACCACTGGACCACGGAGAAGTTCCCATTTTTCTTCATTCGTTTTCTCTTCCTTCTTCCGATTTAATTTTAGATTTGTCTTCAGTGACTCCTTGCTGTCTCCTTTCTGCTGTGAAGCCCACTGAAATTTTTCATTTCAGGTTCAGAATTTTCACTTGGCAGTTTGAGTAGTAATTATTTCCTTGCTGAATTCCAAATTTGTCCATGCACTATGGACCCATCATCTTTGTAACCCTTGCACATGTTTATTATAGGTGTTTTGGAGTTCTTATCTGCAGATAGCATCATCTTAATCATCTCAGTGCTGGTTTCTGATGACTACTTTTTCTTTTGTTTCTTTTTATGTCTCATGAATTTTGACTGGATAGTGATCATTATGAAGAATGCTCTGTAAAGACTCTGGGTTCTGTTATATTCTTCCCAAGAGTCAGTTCTGTTCTAATAGGCAGTTAACTTTGGCTAGATTCAGACTATACTCAGGCACCACTGTGGTGGGCTGCAGCTGAAATTCCCACCCCGTCTGCCATCCACGGGGTGTCTGGTTTGTTTTTGTTGTTTTCTTCTGGGGCTGCACAATTGAGTTGTGAGCCACATCTTGTGGCTGACTTTGTTGCTAAATTCAAGGGCTTACGTCCTTTGTCTGGAGAAGAAAATGGCAAGCCACCCCAGTGTTCTTGCCTGGAGAATTCCATGGACAGAGGAGCCTGGAGGGCTAACAGTCCGTGGGGTCACAGAGTCAGACGTGACTGAGCGACTAAAAGGGCAACAACAACATGTCCTCTGTGGCCTCTCTTCCTGGGATTTCCCTTCTAACGTTCCGATTAGTCTACGAGCCTAAACTCTGGTGTTTGCTATCTCAAGCAAGTAAATGTGCTGTTCCTTGCAGCTCCCACGGGCGAAAAGCTGTAAATGTGCAAACCTCATTCATGGGACTTTGACTTTTAACAGTAAGCTTCCCTCTAGCTTCTACTTGCTTTTTGTTCTTCCTCCGAGGTTTCAAATATTGGGTTTAAATAATGTTTTCTCAGATCTCATAATGGGAGAGGAGAGTTATTCTAACTTTCTGCCATCCCTCCACTTCCTTTTTATAATAATCTTCAAAAAACTTCTCAGCCCTAAGTAGAACCATCCCAAGCTGAGTGATGTAGGTTTATTTTGTAAGCAGGAACTGTCATTTAGAAATGCTTCATTTGTGTCTGGAAGTTGAGAAAAATTCTTTTTTCCTTTTTAAAGAATGGGTGTATATAAATCTGGGAAGCTTTTATTTTAGAAATAAATGCTTAAAAGAATCAAATACCAATTATCACTGTAAGATTTTTGGATATTTTGACCACTTTTTTCTATTACAATTTTAGGATGCTTTTTTGAAAATCATTCTAAATGAGGGCATTAAATCCCTGTGGAGTGGCCTTCCTCATATGTTGTAAGTTGAAATTTAGTATTTTTCTTACTTAGTGATGGTGGTGGTTTTGTTTTGCCTTATCAGTATGATGGGACATCATCATGCATTTTTAATATCAAAACTTTTTATTTTCTAGAGCATTGTTTTGTGACTCTCACAACTACCCCACATTTGATGATTTGCTAGAAGGACTCACAGGATATATACTAATGTCTGTGGTTTATTACTGCAAAAGGCATGAAGGGGAATCAGTGAGGAGAAAAGGCATGAAGCGGAATCAGTGAGGAGAAAAGGCATGGAGCGGGATCAGTGAGGGGAGAGGCTTGGAGTGGGATCAGTGAGGGGAGAGGCATGGAGCAGGATCAGTGAGGGTAAAGACACAACAGGACCTGGCCAGGCGGAGTCCTCCTGAGACCCCGCTTGTGACACGCAGGGCGCAGCTGCCTCTCCCAGCCCCGGGCTGCCGCGGCAAGTGCAGGGGTTCAGCCTTACTGGCACTTGAATCTGAATCTAGGGTTTGCACTGGGGGCTGATGATATAACATGCTGTGTTCATGACTGGCTGTGGTTACTGAAACTCCAGCCCCCCGAGAAAGAGCAGATATTTACCAAAACTCACATCATGTGCACAAATCAATGCAGGCAAGCTGGTTTAGTGCTCTAGACATACAGAAAAGCCTTGTTACAGGGAGTTTTTCGAGGGCTAAATTCCTTGAAGATGACCCAAGGTCGAGTAGACAAATAGGCCCTGCTGAAGACACTGGATTTGGGGCACAAACATACTTTATTTTTTCATGTTCAGAAATTAAGAAATTAGTGTTCATTTTAGTTTTTATTTTACTAAAATAATGAGAAGTATTGTGCTATTTATACTTCTTTTCCAGATAATTAAATTCTGTGCTAACTAGCTATTACGTGCATTCATATGACAAGCTGCTGCTGCTAAGTTGCTTCAGTCGTGTCCCACTCTGAGTGACCCCATAGACGGCAGCAAGCTAGTAAGGCTGAATGTAAAAATTCCAATTAATACCTTGCCTTTCTCTGCCTCGTTTCTTTCTGATTTATCTTGTTACGGAGCACATTAGTTTTGAGGCACCTACTCTAAACAGTGCCTAAGGTTATAAGGTTGGCGATAGATCCAGGAGCAGCAGTCAGTCCTGTTCCTAAGTTCTCATCACCACGCTTCACTGTCGAGTGTTAGGCGTTCCCACGTGTGGTCTGTGATAGTCCGTTGGTTAGACCAGAAACAGAGACTGGTTTCTTGTTGGGTTAAATCTTTATGACATGATAGTACCTTCAATTTTGTATTTAGTTAATGACTCCCTCTTGATATTTTCATTTGAAAGAATGTCATTGGAATTTCCTTTGAGTATATATAATTCTGGTGACGTTATTTTCAGTTATAAGCAGGTAAGACATGGTCCACAGTTCAAAAGTATTTTATAATTGTGCTTGTACTTTTTTACAAGTAATTTTTACGAGTTTTACTTTAGTGATTTTCATGTTACCGTAATGTATGTAGTTGGGAATGAAGACCAGACACAGAATAAGTCAAGACGACTTATTTGTCTTTTCTTATTTATGACCTGACTGGGTGCTCTAAACTTACCTTCTCTGCTACATTACAAATCTCTGGAGAGCAGAAACCTACTTTACATCTTTTGTTGTCTAAGTTAAACACTGCTAATTCTTAAAGAAAAACTGATCTCACAGCTGATTTGCTGTGGTTTTCAGCTTCTGTAAAATAGGAGGATCTTCATTTTTACTTCCCAGGTGGTGCGGTTGGTAAAGAACCCACCTGCCAGTGCGGGAGACACAAGAGGTGTGGGTTTGATACCTGGGTCAGGAAGGCCCCCTGGAGAAGGAAGTGTCAACCCACTCTGGTGTACTTGCCTGGGAAGTCCCATGGACAGAGGAGCGTGGCAGGCTGCAGTCCATGGGGTCTCAGAGAGTCTGATATGACTGAGCACACATGCTCTGTGCACTGTGTCTTGTGTTTCATAATAATGTAAGAATATGTTTCAGCCTTTTGATAGTGCTGTACCAATCTTTTCGTTTGTTCTAACAGAGTGATGGCAGTTCCTGCCACAGTTATTTATTTTACCTGCTATGATCAATTAACTGCTCTTCTGAGATCTAAATTAGGAGAAAATGAAAGCCGCATACCAATTGTTGCTGGAATCGTGGCCAGACGTAAGTAATAAATTCACAATGTTTTCATTCTGATTTCTACTTAAAGCTTGCTTTAAAATGTTTACATTCATAGAGAATTTCAAGTAGTGTATTGCTAATGGTTTATTTTCCATCATAGTTTGTCCTCATATGTCAACACGCTCTAGCGGTCATATTGTGTGGTGACTGCCATCAGAATGGGACGGGATCAGCCTATCCTGTTAATTCTTGGACAGAGGTTTTAGATTTGAGATTGTAGACCTTAGATTCTAGATTTTAGGATAATAACACAGAGTCTAATTAATGCCAGAGTCTTTCATCATTTTCTGTATACACTTTGCGATTCAGAGTTTAATCAGAAGGACATTTTTATCTGTGTAGTGGAAGTGAGGTTTATAATAGTCCTGGTTGATGTATAATGGCTGTGGAACTGCTCTTGAAAGAGTAAGGTGTGTGAAATACCTTTATCAGGGAAAAAATCTGAGCCAGGATGTTGCCATCATTAGATACTAGATACAGTTTGCAGACATTTCAGAATAAAATTTAAAATACAAAAATGCATGAAATACTCATTTCTGCACGCATGTTTTCATAATGCATGGCTTTGCTTTTGTTGTATTCGCTTGTTTTGTACAGTTGGTGCAGTGACTGTAATAAGTCCACTGGAATTGATCAGAACCAAGATGCAATCTAAGAAGTTTTCTTACGAGGAACTGCATCGATTTGTCAGCAAGAAAGTATCTGAAGATGGTTGGATTTCCCTCTGGAGGGGCTGGGCTCCTACCATTCTTAGAGATGTACCATTCTCAGGTAGGATTTATCTGCTACATTTTAAGTAGCTTTGTATGTACCACTTTTAAATGAAGGAAATTCTAGACTCTTTAAGGCTAAAGGTACGTTACTGTCTTAGGTGACCACACACACCTCGTTCAGCATGGCTCTCTCAGATCTTGATGAGTATTTATTTAATGAACGGTTTCTGTTTCAAGCCTGGTTTTCTTTTCTCTTTGTTTTCTTTCTTTTTAAATATCAATTGGTGAGTACTCATATGTAGGTAATGAAGCTACCTTTAAAATTATTGTAAAGAAGTCATAATTAGCAAGATATGTAAAGTACTACAAATCAAAATATCATAACATTTAAGACCACCTGTGAATTATATTGACTCCTACTTTTTTCAGTTATTAAAAATCTCCCGCACTTAAGTGTCTTGTAGGGACTATTATAAATCAGATTCAAGATTGTGCTAATCATTGAAATATGAAGAAGGAGAAAATCATGAAGAAATACAAAATTAACAACTTATAGAATATGCATACTTCAGTACTACTTCTCTTGTGAAACTGATGTTTCCATTTAAAACCTGGAAGAAATAATTATTGAGAACCGTTGTATTAACATTCCACATTCTTTCTCCCTTTGATTCAATCCTTTGCTTGGACTCCTGTTTACAGTCCTATATCTTTCCCTTTCAATTAGTATTTTTCTTCAACTTTT
Organism: Bos indicus x Bos taurus; assembly: GCF_003369695.1. Taxonomy (NCBI): domain Eukaryota; kingdom Metazoa; phylum Chordata; class Mammalia; order Artiodactyla; family Bovidae; genus Bos; species Bos indicus x Bos taurus. Next base: position 86,964,399 of record NC_040079.1, read on the forward strand.
GTGTTCAGCTATGCTTTTTAGAAACACCATGAATTCCTAGACCAATACTTTTTCATTTTTTGATGTTTTATACATAAAAAGTCAGATCAGATCAGATCAGTCGCTCAGTCGTGTCCAACTCTTTGTGACCCCATGAATCGCAGCATGCCAGGCCTCCCTGTCCATCTCCAACTCCCGGAGTTCACTCAGACTCACGTCCATCAAGTCAGTGATGCCATCCAGCCATCTCATCCTCTGTCACCCCTTCTCCTCCTGCCCCCAATCCCTCCCAGCATCAGGGTCTTTTCCAATGAGTCAACTCTTCGCATGAGGTGGCCAAAGTACTGGAGTTTCAGCTTTAGCATCATTCCTTCCAAAGAAATCCCAGGGCTGATCCCGTTTAGAATGGACTGGTTGGATCTCCTTGCAGTCCAAGGGACTCTCAAGAGTCTTCTCCAACACCACACTTCAAAAGCATCAATTCTTCGGCGCTCAGCCTTCTTCACAGTCCAACTCTCACATCCATATGTGACCACTGGAAAAACTATAGCCTTGACTAGACGGACCTTTGTTGGCAAAGTAATGTCTCTGCTTTTGAATATGCTATCTAGGTTGGTCATAACTTTCCTTCCAAGGAGTAAGCGTCTTTTAATTTCATGGCTGCAGTCACCATCTGCAGTGATTTTGGAGCCCCGAAAAATAAAGTCTGACACTGTTTCCACTGTTTCCCCATCTATTTCCCAAGAAGTGATGGGACCAGATGCCATGATCTTCGTTTTCTGAATGTTGAGCTTTAAGCCAACTTTTTCACTCTCCACTTTCACTTTCATCAAGAGGCTTTTGAGTTCCTCTTCGCTTTCTGCCATAAGGTTGGTGTCATCTGCATATCTGAGGTTATTGATATTTCTCCGGGCAATCTTGATTCCAGCTTGTGTTTCTTCCAGTCCAGCGTTTCTCATGATGTACTCTGCATATAAGTTAAATAAACAGGGTGACAATATACAGCCTTGACGTACTCCTTTTCCTATTTGGAACCAATCTGTTGTTCCATGTCCAGTTCTAACTGTTGCTTCCTGACCTGCATACAAATTTCTCAAGAGGCAGATCAGGTGGTCTGGTATTCCCATCTCTTTCAGAATTTTCCACAGTTTATTGTGATCCACACAGTCAAGGGCTTTGGCATAGTCAATAAAGCAGAAATAGATGTTTTTCTGGAATTCTCTTGCTTTTTCCATGATCCAGTGGATGTTGGCAATTTGATCTCTGGTTCCTCTGCCTTTTCTAAAACCCTCTTGAACATCAGGAAGTTCACGGTTCACATATTGCTGAAGCCTGGCTTGGAGAATTTTAAGCATTACTTTACTAGCATGTGAGATGAGTGCAATTGTGCGGTAGCTTGAGCATTCTTTGGCATTGCCTTTCGGATATAAATTACCAAGTGCACTAATAAACACCTGTGACATCACCACCTCTGTATATGAATTAGAACACTGCAGTTTTTAAAATCATGAAACCACGTATGTCCACCTCCACTGTCACATCCTTAGTGGTAACCTCTTACCTGAATTTTTATCATTTGATTTAAAAAAAGCAGTTTTACCACATATGTATTATTGCTAAACAATGGTATTCAGTTTTGCCTATTTTTGAGGTATAAAATTTATTTTACTTGGAAATATTCCTTAAGTTTTATTTTATATGTGCAACTATTGTTTCCACTCATTTATACATGAATAAACAAGTAAACCACCCTTACGGCAGGAAGTGAAGAGGAACTAAAAAGCCTCTTGATGAAACTGAAAGTGGAGAGTGAAAAAGTTGGCTTAAAGCTCAACATTCAAAAACGAAGATCATGGCATCTGGTCCCATCACTTCATGGGAGATAGATGGGGAAACAGTGGAAACAGTGTCAGACTTTATTTTTGGGGGGGCTCCAAAATCACTGCAGATGGTGATTGCAGCCATGAAATTAAAAGACGCTTACTCCTTGGAAGGAAAGTTATGACCAACCTAGATAGCATATTCAAAAGCAGAGACATTACTTTGTCAACAAAGGTCCATCTAGTCAAGGCTATGGTTTTTCCAGTGGTCATGTATGGATGCGAGAGCTGGACTGTGAAGAAAGCTGAGCACCGAAGAATTGATGCTTTTGAACTGTGGTGTTGGAGAAGACTCTTGAGAGTCCCTTGGACTGCAAGGAGATCCAACCAGTCCATTCTAAAGGGGATCAGCCCTGGGATTTCTTTGGAAGGACTGATGCTAAAGCTGAAATTCCAGTACTTTGGTCACTTCATGTGAAGAGTTGACTCATTGGAAAAGACCCTGATGCTGGGAGGGATTGGGGGCAGGAGGAGAAGGGGATGACAGAGGATGAGATGGCTGGATGGCATCACTAACTCAATGGGCGTTGAGTCTGAGTGAACTCCGGGAGTTGGTGATGGACAGGGAGGCCTGGCGTGCTTCGATTCATGGGGTCGCAAAGAGTTCAGTTGAACTGAACTGAACTGAACTGAACCAAGTACGCAATGCTGTGAACACTTTTTAAGTCTGTTGCTGGGTATGCACAAGAATCTGCAGCTTTAAGTGCCTATTTAAAAAAATCTGAGTGTAAAAAAACATTAATTCTAAAAAGAGACAACACTGTTTTCAACCCCCCTCAGAGGTACCCAAAGGTTCAGGTACTTTCAACTCTGCTGATTCTCACATTACTTACCTCTGTATCATTAAATAACTTGCTTTATTTTGAAAACAAAAACAAAAACAAAAAAAAATCTGTTTAAAAATGTTTTCCAGGTGTTTGTGGATGTTGCAATATGAGTTGATTTTTGTCTGTTAGCTTATATTCAGCTTCTTCTAAAACTTATAAATTCTAATTTGTCTGCCTTTTTTCTATGTAGACAATAATGTGTTAATTATAACTATTTCATTTTTAAGTTCGTTTCCCCAGTGTGTATGCCCAGCAATGGGATTGCTGGGTCGTATGGCAGTTTTATTTCCAGTTTTTTAAGGAATCTCCACACTGTTCTCCATAGTGGCTGTACTACTTTGCATTCCCATCAACAGTGTAAGATGGTTCCCTTTTCTCTGCACCCTCTCCAGCATTTATTGTTTGTAGACTTTTTGGTAGCAGCCATTCTGACTGGCATGAGATGGTACCTCATTGTGGTTTTGATTTGCATGAAATGTGTTTTTAAAAATGATTTGTGAACTACATTTGAAACCCATAAAGAAAACATATGTAGCACTAAAAGTTCAAATGTCCATTTCCTTTAATTTTTTTTTAACAATTTTAAAAACATTTGGAAAATTTTAAATGCTAATTACTAGGTACTTTAATTTCTGCTTTAAAATACACATTATACCTTCATCTGTAGTAAAGGAATAATGGAACACACAGGAGCATCAGAAATTGTGAATACTGGTTTTGCAGTCAGAGGTCTGGTTGGAATTCTGACTGCCAGCTAGTGTAGTGTGACCTCAGGAATATAGGGGGACTGTTCTCTTAGTCCTGAACTTTGGGAGGAATACATAAGACTTTATCTGTTCTCTTCAATAGGAGCTTCTCTTTAAACATCTCTGGTTTTACTTTATGTTTCAGTTATGATTTTATTAAGTAATATACTAATTAGAGTATAAAATACTTTGGGAAAATTTAATCAATTTTATTGTTAGTTTGCGGCTGTTGTAACTTTGCCATTTGATGTGGTAAAAACACAAAAGCAGACCCAACTTTGGATATATGAAAGCCAGAAAAGTAAGTTTAATTAATTTAAAACATGTCTAAGGTGCCATGAAAAATATTTTCTTTCTAGATAGTTAGGAATATCTAAGGTACGGAAGACAAGATTCCCCCTGCCCCTTGGTTGCCTTCCTCTCTACTTAACTCAAACTAATGTATTGTTAGAATGGAGTACCCAGAAAAACTTCTAAACCTAAACAAAAAATTTAAGAAATTTTAAAGACTATATTAGTATGCATATACATATTCTTTTTTCTTTTCTATTTTTTAGCTTCCCTTCTGATGTGTTTTTTTTCCCCCTGCCTGTTATCCCATCTACTTCTTTATAACCTGTAATTTCTTCTAGAACAAAACTGTCCTGGGGCCTTCCCCTTTAATGCAGAAGGTGCAGGTTTGATCCCTGGTTGGGGAGCTAAGATCCCACATGCCTCCTGGCCAAAACACCAAAACATAAAACAGAAGCAATACTGAAAAACCACAATAAAGAATTTAACAATGGTCCGTATTTATAAAAAAGTACTATTAGTTGCTTCTACTAGATTCATTCTGTTATTATTACAGAAAGTGTAGCAAGCCCACTGGAAATAGGGCTTTGTTTCTGAAACATAAAATTGTTAGGATTTGATCATTTGGATGGTCAGTAGAGGAGTGTTTATTGTTGTCTGTGCTTGAAATATTAATAACCACAGTGTTTCCTTACAGTGTATGGAGTTGTTTTTCCCCTGTAGAAAGAGCTCTGGGACGTTGGATCTTTAGGCAGGGCTCTGCTTCCCTCCAGTTGAGAAGTCTTCTTGTTCGTCGTCTTTTACATTCATCTCACCCTACTATTAAAATAGAGACCAGTTTGAAACTTGAGCTCCGTAAGATTAGAAATACCCAGCTACTTAGCCTCCTTTCTTTACTAGTTGTTTCTAAAGTTGAAAACATTTAAACAAGGAGTATAAGTTGTCAACTTGTAGTATAAAGCTTTTGTCACTGACTGTTTTTAGAGAGTTAAATTTCAGTCATAAATACTTTGTTCTTGGTTTAAAAATGTATCCTTTCTGTTTGGTTGCTGTAATTACTGTAGTTATACTTACACTATTTATACAGATAGTTTAGCTTCTTAAATGACAAGGCCTCATTTATCTTCATAGAGAATCTGATATTATATAGAAGACATTTTGAGATAATGAGCCCCTCTTCATTAAGTTGCAGATTCTACAGAGCTGTTACTGAATGATGCCTTTCCCTAATTTTCCCTTTTTCCCTAGGCATACGTACTGAAATGTACTTTAACCCTAATGACTCAGAGTAGTCCTCACTGTACACACTGATCACTGTAGTTTCATAGCGCAGCTCTCAGAAGCCAGTGAGACCATTAGGAGTGTCTGCCTAGCACGCACTGGTCTGGGAAGACTGAAATCCTCAGCTGTCACAGTGGTAGGATGCCCACCTTTTAGCAGATTTTTTTTCACCTTTAGCGTCTGTAGTCTGGGGGTAAGCCAGCTGCTTAGAATCACTGTGTACAACGAAGGTCAGTGAACTTTGTGTATGTACAGCACATTCATGAGGTTTATGTTTGAATCTGAGTAACATCTATTTTTGCTGTTTTCAAAAGATGTATAAATCTGTTTCTTTACTGTGTTCCAGACACTTGAGCAGTTGCAAATAAGTGAGATGTTACTGTTAGTTACAGGAAAACTTCCCTTCAGAGGAGACAGGACGGATTTATTTCAAGGCTAGCACATCTATTCAGAAAGAGTCGAGTAAGGTGGAGCCTCCCTAGGGAGAATAAGCTATTTTTCCTTAAAGCTTCTCTTTGGGGAAAAAAGTTTTTTTAATGTATGCACTAAAAGTACAATGAAAAATGGTTATCATGGCTTCACTTGGGGAACCCCATGAAAATTCCTGTACATCTTTAAAATTTTTCCATTATGAAAGATCTTTAAAATACAGAAAAAAGTATAAAGGACACACATCACCAAGCTTAAACATCAGTTCAGGAGAGGCTTTCTGTATATTCCTCCTTGATTGCATGTGGTCCTATATACCTTAAAAGTGCCTTCAAAATTTCTTTTTTAATGAATCCAACTATTAAAAATAAGATTTAAAATAGTTCTTTATGTAAACAGATCTGTTCTTATTATACTGAAATGATATATCCCAAAGCCCATAAACACTCTTTTATGTGTATTTATCTATATTAGAAATTAAGTGGTAATTTATAATAGCATCGTTTCTTTAACATTTAGTTTCTATGCCTTTGCAAATGTCAACCTGGACTATAATGAAGAACATTGTTGCTAAGAATGGATTTTCTGGATTATTTACAGGTAAAAATATTTCCTTTACCAAACTGTTGACTAAAATGTTTACTTTTCCTTTTAAATTAATTGCCTTTCAGCAGAAAATTTTTGAAAATATTCCTCATTTACTATTTCCTCCTAAATATCTTTGCTGTAAGTTTAAAAATTTTAAATACCAGTTGCTTTTGAAGTAATTTGGAATCAAAGTGAGGAGTGAACAGTTGGCTTGTTCTTTGACACCAGTTATGGGACAGTGTTTTATATGTTACCTCACTTAATTTGATAACTGTCAGAATGAAACCAAATAAATTACATTTTAAAATGTATGGTAAAATTTGGTCTGAACTTTTCTCTTCCCTTTTTAGGACTGATTCCTCGTTTAATTAAAATTGCTCCTGCTTGTGCTGTTATGATCAGTACATATGAATTTGGGAAGTCTGTTTTCCAGAAACAAAATGCTCAAAGACAGCGATACTAGACATGCTGTTTCAACCTGAAATAACAGCCATGACCAAATAATAAGAGGAGACTCTTAGGCAAGAGCTTTTTTCACTTTTTTTTGCTATTATCTTACAGTGGTTTTCTATCATTCTTATCTATAATTTAAACAAATAGTAAATCTCTACTTTGCATTTAATCATTCTAATTTCAAATTTTTATCCTAATTTTTGAGAATTAGAAAAAGATATTCCAGAAGTCATAACCATTGAGCATTCTTGTAAAGAAGAGAAAAATTATTCTACACTGAAAGCAATAATCTCAGAGTTTGGTACAGATTTCTGTGTAACTTCATCCTGTTGGGAGTGTCAGAGTCGTCAAACATTTTTGCAGTTGTGTGCTGAATGATGTACAGAGTCTAAAAGAATTCCCAAGTCTTTTATACACGTTTAAATCATGGACGTAGATACTTAAGTGTTTCAACAAAGTAGATAACGGAAAGCAGTCTTTAAATATTATTATTCACATCATTTACCAAATATTGCCTATCAGTTATTTTCTTTAATTCATATGTATTTGGGTGTTTCCCCTGCTACCCCGCCCTGTTACTATTTTAAGGCCTCATGTGTATTAAGATTTCTCTGATCCGAGGTATGGCTATCTTACATTCATGAACCAAAAATATAACTTGTGTGATATTGATGCTGCTATTTTTGATGTCTAAAGACCCCGTATTATCTACTGTTTCTGTGAGAGAGAGCGTTCACTGACCGTATTCAATGTTCACTTCAAACTTGGGTGTGCAGTGGAAAAGCACATTGCATTCAGGCAGTGAGAAGGCTGTTTCAGCACAAGAAAGGCCTCTGGTTTCAGCTGTCTTGCCATCAGGTATTACCGTTTGTGAAGTTCTCTAGGTCACGTCTGTTCGCTTGTTCTAACATCACTGAGACAGAGTATGTTCAAGATGTCCCTTGACTTTACACATCTCACACAAGTGTGCTAGATCAAGAACTACCAAGGCAGTTTCCTTGAAGAAGAGCTTTTGGTCACTGGAGGCTAATGCCTAAGAAGTTTAGTTTATGAATGTAAGAATGAAAAAGAATATGATTTCAAGACAAACAATATTTTTAAATATTTTTGTTTTTCTCAGGATCTGTATACTCTTAAGAAAAAGCACTTTATTGCAGTCTATCTGTATTTTATGAAAATGTGAAACATTTTTTCCCTAAAATGGAGTAATGTATATTTAAGTGACAAATCTCTAGTGTTGGTAGGAATTAATGTATTTTCTAATATAGTAGAAAACTATTTAATGTTTCACCTGAAATAAACTATATAGGGTTTGTATTTAAGCTTTTTGTGTTTATTTTATCCTGTGTTGATTTACCTTAAGTTTTCAACATATATATCCATAAAAATATATTTTCATTGCAATATTTTGTGCTTTCTTAAAGCTACCACTGTGCTTCTAGCTAAATACTTTCATATGAAATTATGTTAATGCTATACTATCAACATATATATAAAACACACATGGAAGTTTATCTTGAACACTGAATTTAACAGTATTCAATTTAAATTTACCTTTGTTCTGCTGTGCTTCTTTTGGGTAACTGGCAGAAAAAGGCAGAAAAAATTTAGGTTTTTAACAACAGTCTCAAAAAACAGTTATGTATTTCAAGTTAATGTCACTTATAAACAAACAGAAGGGAAACTTTCATCCTCTCCTTGCCCCACTATTGACTGCATTGTGGAAAATTCTTATAACTGCTGCTGCTGCTGCTAAGTTGCTTCAGTCGTGTCCGACTCTGTGCAACCCCATGACGGCAGCCCGTCAGGCTCCCCCGTCCCTGGGATTCTCCAGGCAAGACACTGGAGTGGGTTGCCATTTCCTTCTCCAATGCATGAAAGTTGAAAGTGAAGTCGCTCAGTCGTGTCCTACTCTTAGTGACCCCATGGACTGCAGCCCACCACCTCCTCTGTCCATGGGATTTTCCAAGCAAGAGTACTGGAGTGGGGTGCTGTTGCCTTCTCCGATTTTATAACTAAAAGAACTTAAATAAACCTAATTCCCTGTAGTTTTTGTAACATACATTACATGCAAAGTATCTGAAAGAAAAGAAGTCTGAATTTAGGCTTTGTCTATACTTAAGTGGTAAAAAAGCATTACTAGTAGGAACCAAAAACGGTTTGGCTACAATCTGTATTCTTGGTAATGTTTCTAAATGCATTCTGTTAATGTTAAAATTTCTAACATACACATTTAATTTCTTATGTGTAAGTTTTTTAAGAAACATGTCTTATTCAAGTATTACATGCTTGCTGCTTTTCATATAATTCCATATTACTTTTCAAAAATAAAGTTATTTCTAGGAAAACTAATCAATTACTATGTTTATTTAGCCACATTTGACTCCTTTAATTCTAGCCTTTTTATTCCCTGGGGCATAAATTCCAGGGATATGGGAAAGCTTAGTGTATTACTTTTTAATTTTTGTCCAAAATGAACTTTTAAAAGTAAATTACTGTTATTATGTTTTAATCCATCACTCAACACTTACTGTGGTAGGCAGTATAAAAAGCACTGGAGGTAAGACATTGCAGCTACTCTCACTGGTCTTAAGGTTTCAGCTGTGATTGTTAGAAATAAACAAAAGAAGTGATGGAAAAGCTGAAGAATTCTGCGCGGCCTGGGGTGCAGAGGCTGGTTGGGAAATGGTTCTTAGGACAGGCAGTCCAAGGCAACATACCTGGAGGCTGGGAGTCTTCAGGCAGGCAGTGGTACTTAGCACCAGCGGCTTGAGCAGAGTGTACATGCCCCCTGGTAGATCAGATGGGAAAGGAGTCCAGGGGGCCTGGTCTGCCAACGAGCAACAAGAAGGCAAGAGAAAACCCAGGAAGTATTTTGGGCCCAGTTCTGAAAAGTTACAGAGTTGTGTTTTGTTTTTCTCTCAAGACCTATTTTTTTTTAACTGAAAGAAAATAGGATAGCATAGGTTAGCCTTGAATAAAACAGAAAACACCAAAATGTGTCACGTATTAAGACCAAGCGTTGTACCGTGAAGCTGGTTTTAGAAAAATGACTGGCAGGATGAAAAATGGGACTTATGATCAGGTGACCTATTTAAAAACAAAAGTTTTGGTTTATACTAAAGTATATTTTTAAAAGGTACCACCATGGCATTGGTATAATTTTATCCTCCCCCTCCTTTCAGTGGAGGAAAAAGCTAAAGCAAAATAGAAGTTGCTTTGCTTACTAAAGAGCAAAGTGGACCAGATAAAAGAAATTAAGAGCCCTGATGGTCAAAGCAGTCATGTGACGTTTCCAGAGTAATCCAGTGTTGAGCTTATCAAAACCAGAAACTGTAACCGACAGTGGGAAATTTAACAAAGAATTTACGTAAGTTGTAAATTTGAGAAACATTTTTAACCACTTGAAAACTTGTATGTACATCTAATAAAGATGACTTAAAACCAACTTAGTCTACTTGGATGTTTAAGGTTCCTGTCAGTCACAGTTAATAGTAGTTTGCATTTGGTACTTAACCGCTTCAGGACTTAAAATTTTATTTAATGTTGACTTTATCCTGGTGCCATCACATAGGTGCTGAGAGGATGGTGGTGGGTCCATTTTACATGTCAGTGAGTGAATGTTGTCAATTTTAAAGCATATTATGTCATTTTTTAGAAAATAAAAATTTGAAACAAAATGAAGATTTCTCCAAAATAATTTTCATATTAGTATTTGAGGTGTTAATATACACTCACCAAATTTGTCGAAACAAAAATTCAGTGTATACCTTGAATCAAATAACATTTGTCAAAGAAAAAATAAGACTACTACTTCATGGTACAAAATGTTTAATACACATGCAACAAGTATCGTACATCAAGGCAACGAAATACACATGGAAATAGTAGCATGTAGCTCAGCATTCTGTTTAGGGGAGGGTGTGTGAACAATGAACACTGCTGAAGATCGAGACACACCTCATGCAAACACTAACAAACTATCTCTATAACTAGCGGGAAATGAACTGTGTAGAAACCTGAAGTCACATTAGCAGATCAAGTTTATACCAAGAGCTCCAAGAAAGGAGGGAAAGTCACTGTCCTCAGATGTCGTGTTTCAGTCTGCGTTCAGCAGCGTGGTAAGATGCACAAGATTCGGTACACATTAGAACAAATCCGAAAATTCTGATCAATTACGGAATCCTGTATTTCCTTTCTATATTATAAAAATGTATGGAAAATGTAACAATGATTTTCTTAAATTACTAAAGGATAATGTCGTTTGAGAGTGGACCATGAATGAAAGCATTGAAATAGTCTGACTGTTGTTAGGAAAGCAGCAGCAACAGTGCTTAAGGCCAAAAGCCTAAAATTTTCAAAGGTCCCCCCACCCCACCCTTAATCGTCTCTCATTCGCTCCTCCCAAGGTTTCCAGTAACCTTGTTTTAACCTTCCTTCCATTCCCCATGCAGAATTACAAATTGCTGTAGATACATCATTCACAATAAGGTATACAGAATTAAGACGAGATTGATGGTACCATTTCTCAAGAATATTTGCATTACTACAAGTACCAAAGACTTAAGCTAAAGGAAGAAAGCTCTGAGTATGTTCTGATACATCTAAATAACTTAAGGGCTTCTTTGTCCCGGAAATGACATTGTTTGAACTGTCTTAACACACGACTAGCCTTGTTACTGTTTATTATCTTAAATTCCGAATAATGAGAGTCAAGTATTGCAGAGAACCACCACACTCCCACATTTCTAATACAAAGAATGACTGTGGTAAGTGCTGCTTTTCTCTCAATATTTTAGGAGGAATGTTCTTTCAATAGTCAAAGTTACTAAGTTTGAATGTACTGTTTTATTAACAAATAAAAAATAGCATACAAAGTCCCGGATAAGTATTGTAGTAGCCTCTTCATGTAAACAAGGTATAAAACATCTTTGGCACAACTGACCATGTTTTCCTCATCTAACTCTAGAAAATGTACTTCATACATTTCCTTTTTCAATATGGTGGAATCTGGGGGGGCCAAATGTACAATTGTTTCAAAATTTGCAAAAATTTAAAAGACAGCTCAGATTTTTAAGAAAACTAATTTTTAACTAGTAATTTTTAAGGTCAGTTTTAAAATGAGATTATGGCTGTTAAAGCACGTAGGACACAATTCATTCCTGCACACGAGAGAAAAACAGCACTGGGTGTCAGACATGCTGTTCAGTATGGTGATGAGCCTACTGATCCTTATTTTAAAACTTCTCAAATCCTTAAATGAACTTGAAATCTTTCCCGATAAAATTGTTTCAACATCTGTTCTACATTTTTAAGTTTTTCCAATTTATGGGACATAAATGTGATCAATTTTAGAATTGGTAAACTTTAAAGGAAATTTTGGAAAACAAAATGTTACTCATTTTACCTAAATGGCCTAAAATACTGTAAAATATTTTCCTTGTGACCCGAACAAATTTAGTAACTACCTAAAGGTATGTCCTACAAAATTTATAAAATGCTGAATGGAATGTTAGGTTGATGCTAAATGGTAACTGTTACAGACAAACTGAATAAATTGCTGTGAAACTGCAGCTGAGAACCTTTCTCCTCACTTCAAAGACAAGGCATTTAAACATCAGAACCTGGGAAGGAGTTCATGAAATATGAAATAAGTCATTTTTAGAAAATGTAATCATTGAATAAGAGAGCAAAAGAAAATACTTAAATATCTAGAATAAAACCTTGAACTCAGTCTCTGGCAACTATAATACATTTAAATATATGAAAATCAGCTGAATAATAAATATGTACAATTTGCAATGGATTATTAGAGGATATCTGAAAGTTTTTTAAGCCTATTTTTAAACTTCAGTGACAAATATAATCATTTTAAAATGAAAAATGGCAGCATTTTTTTTTCACCCAGAAGTTTACATGGAGTGGACTGAATTCTCTAATACAAGCAACAGAATTCCAGACATGTCCCAGAACAATATAAAATTCCAAAGATTTTCCCAGCAGTCAAACTTACGTATATGGAATATTTGCAACATAAAAACTTCTGGCTTTTACATACAATTTTTCAGGATGGAGTCAGACCTGGACTTGTCATCTCTGTTGTAGGACTTGCAAGGTAGTCATTCGATTTTAGGCTTGTTAGAGATTTGTAACTTGCCACTGACGTTAGAGACCCACAGAGGCCAAGTAATGAGGGAGTATCTTCTTTACCTGAAAATCAGGATAAGATAACAAATATTTAATTGCTCTTGAAGCTTGATACTAGTAAGATCCTAAAACCATTAAACTTTACATACTGTATGAAACAGTGTAAAATCAAATGTGTATGTTGACGTTTGATCTTCCAGTAGTTTCAATGCTGCCCCTTATAGAAACATTACAGTGGGATTATTTGTGCTTCTTTTAAGCTTCTAGATATGGAAGCTTGAGATATTCTGGAACAAAAATGGAATTTACCTTTTTGGGGGAGAATATGTACTCTTGCCTGGAAAATCCCATGGACGGAGGAGCCTGGTGGGCTGCAGTCCATGGGGTCGCTAAGAGTCGGACACGACTGAGCGACTTCACTTTCACTTTTCACTTTCATGCATTGGAGAAGGAAATGGCGACCCACTCCAGTGTTCTTGCCTGGAGAATCCCAGGGACAGGGGAGCCTGATGGGCTGCCGTCTATGGGGTCGCACAGAGTCGGACACGACTGAAGCGACTTAGCAGCAACAGGAGCAGCATGGTCATATCCAATTAGTAAAGAATAACAAAAAACTATAGCAACAATACAAGTGCCCAGGTGACAGAAATACAGGAAGTCCGTATGTGGGTAAAGGTAAAGTGATGCAGAAGCAGCAGAACTGCTTCAGTTCAGTTGGAGGCTGGACCTAGGGAACCTTTGTCCACTGACTGAATAACTGAATAAACTTATTCAGCACCTACTCTGCACCAGGAATACCTGCTAGAAGTCAGTCGGTCCCTGAAGGAGGAGTGGCAGAGCTCTGTGTCCATGCCTGGGGAAAACATGTTCTTTCCCGGGCAGAACAAGTTTCAACCCCCACTGTGCACACGCCTGCTCTAAGAGGCTGGCCTAAGGCTGTGAAAGGCTAGTAAGGTGAAAATCAGTTTTCCAGAGAAGATGGAAAGCTTAGGCTTTACTCACCTGGTTACAGAAATGTAAACTGACCCAGATGTCAGAGGTTTCTGAATATCATGCATTGTTTCAAACAGCCCCTCTGCAGTGCCTTCACTGTCATGCTATATGATCATTGTGGGGCACTCTCCTTCATTAAAAAATCACAGACTGAGAAAGGACATGGAGTTTTTTGTGGTCATCGTCATATTCCCAGTGCTAGCACACAGGAGACCAACGTTACATAATTACGTAATGAATGATTCAGTAAGAACTCTGCTGGGACATGAAACAATGCCTGTGTTCTTTACAGCCGTGTGACCTGGGGAAAGGCATCTTCTCTGAGCCTACTCCTTCCTTTGTAAAATGAGAACAGACACCAAAAGATGACTATGTTCACTTCATGGTTTCACTGACTAATAAAATATAGGAAGATACAACACTGTTAGGAAAACATATGGAAGAATAATTGTTACATTCGGGTTTTAAATGTTATCATGTTTTGATGAAGGACTTCCCTGGTGGCTTAGATGGTAAAGCATCTGCCTACAATGCAGGAGATCCAGGTTCAATACCTGAGTTGGGAAGATCCTTTGGAGAAGGAAATGGCACCCCACCCACTCCAGGACTCTTGCCTGGAAAGTCCCATGGATGGAGGAGCGTGGTAGGCTACAGTCCACGGGGTTGCAGGAGTCGGACACGACTGAGCGACTTCACTTTATCTTGATGATAACATTTGTTATCATCAAAAGATACAGATGCTCCTTTTAAGGTCTAAGCTTACAGACCTATTTCAGGCCATTTAGAGTTCTTGCTAAATGCTCCAGAAACTCAAATGCTTGACTGGTTTCTCCCAAATTCCTAATTTGTCATTGACCTATAATATTTCAAAGAGCTTTACTGCTAATTACATACACACACAAAGGTACAATTTAGTGGCATTAATCACATTCACACTATGTGCAACCATCACCAACCACGATTTCAAAACCTTTTCATCATGCCAAACAAAAACTCCCTACCTCTTTAAACAGTAACTTTCCTTTCTCCCCTTCCCCTCAGTCTCTGGAAACCTCTAACCTACTTGCTGTGAATTTGCCCTTCCTAGAGTCATTCTTAAAAGTGGAATCATACAGCATTTGCCCTTTTGTGTCTGGCTTATTTCACTTAATGTAATTTTTTTTTCAAGGCCCATGCATGTGGCATGTATTCCTTTTCCATGGCTCAGTAACATTCCATGGTGTGTATATATATGACATTTTGTTACTCCACTCATCTGTATGGACATCTGGGTTGTTTCCACCTATCAACTACTGAAAATAATTCTGCTGTGAACACTGGCATCCAAGTATCTGTTTGAGTCCTATTTTCAATTCTTTGAGTGTATATACTTAGATTACACATATTTTTAAAACATATAGATTATAACACAGTAATTGCAAAGACTAAAAGTCTAACATACACACTGGAGTAATATGCAGGTGTAAAAGAGAATGAGAAAGACCTCTATAATTTCCAGGATATACTATGTAGTGGACAAAGCAAAGCGCATAAATGTGATCTTTTATATTGAGGAACATGAATTTATTTTAATTTGCATATGTTTTTAAAGAACAATAGGTAATTAAACTAATAAGATAGTTACTTATGATGTAGAAGTTAGCAGAGTTGAGATGAACTTTAAGCACAGTACTCTGACTCTAGGATATATTCACAAGATAATTAAAAACGAATCTTAATCTATTTTACTTACCCTATTTTAGTAATAGAGATAATATTACTTTGAAATTAAAACAAATAATAAGGAAAAGCAAATAATCATGTTCCTATAAACTAGGGACCAATATTTTCCTCATAAGAAAGATATAAAAATACAAAATCAAGTACATGGAAACCTTTTATGTATGAATTACAAAGTAAAATAAATTTAAGGTATATTTTTCTTTTATGGAATTTAGAAAGATGGTAACGATAACCCTGTATGCGAGACAGCAAAAGAGACACAGATGTATAGAAGAGTCTTTTGGACTCTGTGGGAGAGGGAGTGGGTGGGATGATTTGGGAGAATAGCATTGAAACATGTATAATATCATATATGAAATGAATCGCCAGTCCAAATTCGATGCATGATACTGGTTGCTTGGGGCTGGTGCACTGGGATGACCCAGAGAGATGGTACGGGGAAGAAGGTGGGAGGGGGGTTCGGGATGGGGAACATGTGTACATCTGTGGCGGATTCATGTTGATGTATGGCAAAACCAATACAATATTGTAAAGTAATTAACCTCCAATTAAAATAAATAAATTTATATTTAAAAAAATAAAATATAAATGCATTTATCTATTAAAAAAAAAAAACTTCCTAGCTTGCTAGTGAAGAGGCTAGAAACAGTGACCAGTCCAGTCATAACAGACACCTCTATGGCCCAGATTATGTTCTCCGGTATCATTTTCTAGTGTAAACAGGACTTCTTGAAGAAACAGTTGATCCTGGGTATGGGCATGAAATGTACCAAAGAAACTCAGAACATCTTGTTTTCCACAAAGCAAGGAAGCTGTGACAGACTACCGGGATGTCGAACGGAACTGTCTTTTAAAGGGTCTCTCAGTGTGCAAAAAGGTCAGTGACCTCCTAATGAGTGTACTAAAAAATTTGCATTATTTATACTATATTCTTCCTGATGAAATTAAAAGACGCTTGCTCCCTGGAAAAGTTATGACCAACCTAGACAGCATATTGAAAAGCAGAGACATCACTTTGCCAACAAAGGTCCGTCTAGTCAAGGCTATGGTTTTTCCAGTAGTCATGTATGGATATGAGAGTTGGACTATAAAGAAAGCTGAGCACAGAAGAATTGATGCTTTTGAACTGTAGTGTTGGAGAAGACTCTTGAGAATCCCTTGGACTGCAAAGAGATCCAAACAGTCCATCCTAAAGGAAATCAGTCCTGAATATTCATTGGAAGGACTGATGCTGAAGCTGAAACTCCAATACTTTGGCCACCTGATGCGAAGAGCTGACTCACTGGAAAAGACCCTGATGCTGGAAAAGATTGAAGGCAGGAGAAGGGGACAACAGAGGATGAGATGGTTGGATGGCATCACCGACTCAAAGAACATGAGTTTGAGTAAACTCAGAGTTGGTGATGGACGGGGAGGCCTGGCATGCAGCAGTCCATTGGGTCGCAAAGAGTTGGAGACGACTGAGCGACTGAACTGAACTGACTGATTCTTCCCAAATATGTGTAACCAGAATATACTAAGAATGAACGACTAGAGAAATCTAAATTGTCAGGGATTTAACAAAACAATTGGCTCGGTGCATAAAATACATAAATTTCAAATGAGAGAAAAAGTTGGGGGGAGGGGCACGGTGCTCTGCTAGATGAAAGGACACCAAAGAGATTGAAAACTAAATGCTCTGTGTGATCCTTGACTGGATCAAAAAAAAAAAAAAAGCAATGAACAATCAGAAAATTAAACATTTCCAGTTACAATAGCATCTAAAAAAGTAAAATATTTAGGAATAAACTTAAGCAAAAGTATGAAAGTGTGTACACTGACAACTACAAAATAGTGCTGTAAGAAAGTTGAGGTTAAAATAAATGGGAAAACATCCCTTATTTTAATGGATTGGAAGATAATATTGTTAAGATGGCAATGTTTCCCTAATTGATCTAAAAATTCAATGTAATCCCCATCAAAATTCTAACTGCCTTTTTTTAGAAATGACAAGTTGATTCTAAAATTCATATGGCGGCTTCCCTGGGGGTCCCCAGTGGTAAAGCATCTGCCTGCCAATTCTGGAGACATGGGTTCCCTCCTCCAGGAAGATCCCACGAAATGACTGAGCCCAGGCAC
Source organism: Bos indicus x Bos taurus (assembly GCF_003369695.1). Lineage (NCBI taxonomy): Eukaryota > Metazoa > Chordata > Mammalia > Artiodactyla > Bovidae > Bos > Bos indicus x Bos taurus. Next base: position 86,981,853 of record NC_040079.1, read on the forward strand.
CACAACCACTGAGCCTGAGCTCTAGAGCTTGGGAAACACAACTCCTGGAGCCTGAGCTCCCTAGAGCCCGTGGTCCACAGCGAGAGAAGCCGCTGCAGTGAGAAGCCCGAGCATTGCAACTCGGCAGTACCCCCACTCACCCAAGCTAGAGAAAGCCTGCACGCAGCAATCAAGACCCAGTAGGGTCAAAAATGAGTAAGTGAGAACAAATTATATGTGAAATAAAGTCATAGGAAATGCAAAGGATCCCAAACTGAAACAATCTTAAAAAAGAACAAATTCGTAGGACTCACATGTCCTGATTTCAAGCTCACTGCAAAGCTACAGTAATTTAAGGCAGTGTCATCTGGACTAAGGATGATGTGGCACCATCATAGACACACAGACCATCAGAACAGAACTGAGAATCCAGAAATGAATACACACACGTATGGGTAATGGATTTCAACAAGAGTTCTAGGACCATTCAGTGACGGAAAGAAGAGTCTCTTCAACAAATGGTCCAGGGACAACTGACTACATACAAAAAGAATGAGGTTGGAACCTTAGTTCCCACCACATACAAAAATACATATACCTTGGATACATATACCTACACTTAATACATATACCTGTACTTAATACATATACCTTGGATTAGGCAGCATTTTCTTAGATGTGACACCAAACAAAAACACAAGCAACCCAAAGAAAAACTAGATAAATTGGACTTTGTCAAAATCGACAACTTTATAACTTAAGGAACATTAGCAAGAAAGTGAAAACACACACCTCAGAAAGGGAGAAAATACTTGCAATTTGTATTATCTGATACAGGTCTACAATCCAAAATAAACATAAAGAATTATCACAACTCAACAATAAAAAGACAATGCAATTTTCAAATGGTCAAAGGATCTGAGTAGACATTTCTCTGAAGGTGATATACAAATGGCCAATAAGCACATGAAAGAAAAAATGTTCAACATTATTATGCATCAGTGCAGTCCATGTCAAAACCATAAAATTCCACATCATACCTATTAGATGGCTATTTCAAAAGACAGACAATAAATAGTGTTGGTGTGGGTGAGGAGAAAATGAAACCCTCCCTGCTGGTGAGACTGTAAAATGCAACCGTCTGTTCAAAAAAAAAACCATAAGTTTGGCAGCTCCTCAAATGGTCAAACATATGATCCAGCCAATTCTGTTCTTAGTTATATACCCAAGAGAAAAACATAAGTTCACTCAAAAACTTGTACATGAATGTTCACAGCAGCAGCCTTCATCAAAGCCCCAAAGTGGAAACAACCCAAATGCTCAGATGGCGAACGCACACTCCGTGGTGCAGCCGTACAATGGAATGCTATGTGAGCATAAAAGGAAACGAAGCAACTGATGGATGCTGCGGCGCGGAAGAACTGTGAAAACACGCTAAGTCAAAAAACCAGGCCCAAAAGAAGCTACACTTTGTATGATTTCATTTTATGAAATGTTCAGAACAGAAAAATTCAAAGAGAAGATAGGTTAGTAGTCACCAGGAGGAGGGGAAGGAGGAATGGGGACTGAACCCCAGTAGGTACAGCAGGGCTTCTCGACTAGGTGATGGCCATGTTCCGAAATAGACAGCGGTGATGGTTACACAACGCTGAATATGCCAAATACCACTGAAATGTATGCTTTAATATGGTGAGTTCAAAAATTTTGTTTTATAAAATGATGGATTTTATGTTATAAGAATTATAATGAAGGTTTTTTTTTAAGTCTAAAAGAACTTTAAAAATAAAAGTGCTAATAAATATGGACAAATGTGTTATAGTTTAATTGTTGGCATTCTCTTTTTTTCGGGGGTTTTTATTTTTTTTGGTTAGACTTGATGCAATATGTAGCTGTTAGCATAGTAGCAGTCACATATGAAAGGCTTAATACATGCTTCCTAAAAAAAAGACAACTTTTCAATCTTCCTATCAACAACTGTGGTACATTTTAACTTATAAAATTTTTTAAAAATTTAATCAGTAGGAATGTAGAATTTCCTTTTATTTTATACCTCTTTACTATATCATTCATTAAAATAAATCCTTGAGGAATGTAGGGGCCTATATAAAGGCATAAAAGGTTTTTCTGTTTGAATCAAATTTTAGAATACAAGCACATAATTCTTTTCTTCAAGTAATAAGTAACAAATCTCTATTTCTTAAGACTTGTCATATACAGATGTTAATACTTTTATCTAAAAATGTGAAAAATATGTAAAAGTAATGGTCATTTACAGTTCCATCATTAAATTCACCACTTCAAACAATACATTTGATGTATTTAATTTCCAGTATTTGTTTTTAGAAGGGAAAAACATTTATTATGTTTGTAAAAATGACATATTCATTATAAAAATTTAATCAGTGCAGTAAAGCACAAAAGAAATTTCAATGAACTTACCATCCAGCTTACATTCAACAAGAAAAGTAGGTATAAAGTACATTATAAAATTGGGATGATGTCATGAAAGTCTTTAAATTAAAATTTTTTCATTTTTACTGTGATGCAATGTAAGAAACAGCCAGGAAAGGAAATGCTGAACTTCCGAGACATTTTTCTTCCTGAAGAGTCAGTATTTTTTGAAAGAGTAATCTATGTTGAGAAAGCATTAAAATGTATAGCTACCCATCAAGTTTAAGTGTTTTCTAACATGTATCAATTCTAGAATTATCTATTGAACTCTTAAAATTCAACAGTTAAAAAAAAAAGGAATTCAAGTCGAGAATAGACTAAGACAGGAAGAGATATTTCACTGGAGGATATTGATGGCAAGTAAGTTCACAAAAATGAACGTCACTTGCCATCATGCATGCTCAGTGGCTCAGTTGTATCCGACTCTTTGTGACCCCATGGACTTTAGCCCAGGAGGCTCCTCTGTCCACGTAATTTCCCAGACAAGAATACTGTAGTGGGTTGCCATTTCCTCCTCTAGGGGATCTTCTTGACCCAGGAATCGAACCCATGTCTCCTGTGTCTTCCTTCACTGGGAGGCAGATTCTTTACCACTGAGCCACCTGGGAAGCCCATCAGGAAATGCAGATTAAACCCATGGTGAGATAGTACTGCACACCTATAATAATGCTAAAATAAAAAACCGTGACAACACCGAAAGGTGGCAAGGATGTGGACAAATGGATTGCTCATACATTGCTGGTGGGAATACAAAACGGAACAGTCACTCTGAAGAATAGTTGGGCAGATTCTTAAAAACCTAAACATGCAACTACCATACAGCCTAGCAGCTGCACTCCTAGGTATTTATCCCAGAGAAATTAGGACTTAGGCTCACACAAAACCTGTAAATAAAGGTTCATAGCAGCTTAGTCCATTTCAGCTGCTGTACCAGAAATACCATAAACTGGGTGGCTTATAAACAACAGAAATTTGTTTCTCATGGTTCTGGAAACTAGGAAATCCAAGATCAAGGTCACTGCAAATTCGGTCTCTGGTTATAGTCTGTCTCCTGGTTTCTATACAGTAGTCTTCTCATTCTGTCCTAACAAGACTAAAGGGGGAAAGGAGCTCTCTGGGGTCTCTCTTTAAGGGCACTAATCCTATTCATGAAGCCTCCATCCTCATACTTAATCATCTCCCAACGCCCACGTTCTAATATTCTCATACTAGACATCTGGTTTCGACAGATGAATCTAGGGGAACACAAATGTTCAGTCAACGGTAGCAGCTTTACAGTCTTCAAGTGTAAACCAACCCAAACGTCTCTCAATGACTGGTTTCAAAACAAAACAAAAATGATATAGCACATCCATACCATGGAATATTCTTAGCAATAAAAAAAGCAAAAATAAAAATTCAAAAAGCAATAAAAAAAACAGACACATAACAACTGGGACAGATCTCAGGGGAATTATGCTGAGTGAAAAAATCCAATCCAAAGAGTCCATGTACTATCTTAATACTCTTCAAAGAGTCCATGTACTATCTTAATACTCTTCATGATTTTATTATACAATATTATTCATAATTTCATGACAAATTATAGTAACAGAGAACAGATTAGTGCTTGCTGTGAGTTAGGGAAGGGGCAGAGGCAGGGCATGGCTGGGAGGGAGGTGGGTATGGTTATAAAGGGCAGCATAAGGGATCCCTTATGTGAAGGAACGGTCCACGTCTGAACGGTGGTGTGTATACATGGACCGACACATGTAAAATGGCATAAACTAAAAACACACACGACTGAGTACATGTAAATCTGAGTGAAATCAGGGGATTATGCTGTCAATTTCATAGATGTGATATTGTACAGTTTTGTAAGATGTTGCCCAGGAGGAAAACTGAGTGAAGGGTATATGGAGATCTCTGTATTATATATTAAGCTGCATGTGAATCTATAATTACTTCAAAATAAAAAGTTAAATTTTAAAAAGAGGGTAGCTAGAGAAATTCTTCAAAGTGATAAGCATTCAGGGAAAAGTACAGAATGTAAACAAGTATTAAGTGGACAGAATAACCTTGGATATACATAGTTTTGTGCTACTTAAGTATATCTCCAGGATAAATTTACTGGATTAGAAAATAAAAGCATATGCAGGATTGTGTCAACTTTACATTAACTTGGAGAAAACTCGAAAGTATTTCTTTCCATTCACTTGAGTCTGCTTTTATATTTCTTAAAAATGGTTAGTGCTCTCCTGAGATAGGAAAAAATTTAACAAGAAATGTACAATGCCTAAATGTTTTATCTTCTCTGCTATTTAAAAAGTTTTTCTTTTTCCCTACTAAGAGAGTCACTGGTTATCTGTACCACATGTGAAGGCTACTGATTTCTGTATAATTTGATATCCTGTTACTTTAGAAGACTTTGCTTTTTAAACTTTGCAGTTCATCTTTGAGTTTTCTATTTCTGGCTGTGCTGGGCCTTTGCTGCTGCACACAGGTTTTCTCTCATTGCAGCCAGCAGGGGCTCCTCTGTTACAGAGCCAGAGTACACAGGCTCGAGGAATGCGGGCTTCAGGAGCCTGCAGCTGTGGGCGCAGTACTTGTGGCACACGGGCTTAGTTACTCTGTGGCGTGTGGGGTCTTCCCGGACTAGGGATCAAACCCGTGTCCCCTGAAGGTGGATTCTTAACCACAGAGAAGCTCCAAGGCTTTTTTTTATTGTCTAAATTAGTGTTATTTATCTGTGCTTCCCAGATTCATGCTATAAATTCTAATATCCAGTTCTCATGTCCCTAGAAGTTTCTTCTTTAAATGCACTGGCTAAACCTCCAGTATAATGTTAAATAGTGGTAGAAACAATGGGTATCTCAGCATTTCCCCATTAGGATGCTGGTTTTAGGACAGACATACACACATATATACATATTCATGTAAGGTAAGTATTACTTAGGTCTTCTGTCTTGAATGTTTGTCACGCAAGTGTTGAATTCTGCCCAGGGTATTCTGGCATCTGTGGATGATAAATCTTTTCTATCTCAGATCTATTAATATGGTGTATCATATTAATAGATTTCCTAATACTGAATCAATCTTATGTTCCTGATCATGGTGTATCATTTCCTTATGTGGTGCTAGATTCTGTTCACGAATACATTATTTAAAATTTTTATAAGTGGTATTGACCTATCATTTTTTTATTTTTTATACTGTATTTATCAGGTTATACTTATTCCCTTAATTTTTATTTGCTTTCCTCCCTTTATGGTTGAATTATCTGGGTCTCTTTTAATTAAAAAGGTTTCTTGATTTATTAAGTAAATATCTTTTCTATCCTCTATCTCATTAACTTGTGATTTTATCTTTATTATTTTATTCTTTGTGCTTTTTTATTTACTTTTTGGTTCTTTTTCTAGTTTTAGGGGCTGGGAAAACTCATTTATTTTCTTCCCTTTTTCAGTTCAGTTGCTCAGTCATGTTCAACTCTTTGCGACCCCATGAACCGCAGCAAGCCAGGTCTCCTTGTCCATCACCAACTCCCGGAGTCCACCCAAACCCATGTCCATTGAGTCAGTGATGCCATCCAACCATCTCATCCTCTGTCGTCCCCTTCTCCTCCTGCCCTCAATCTTTCCCAGCATCAGGGTCTTTTCAAATGAGTCAGCTCTTCGCATCAGGTGGCCAAAGTACTGGAGTTTCAGCTTCAGCATCAGTCCTTCCAATGAACACCCAAGACTGATCTTTAGGATGGACTGGTTGGATATCCTTGCAGTCCAAGGGACTCTCAAGAGTCTTCTCCAACACCACAGTTCAAAAGCATCGATTCTTCTGCGCTCAGCTTTCTTTATAGTCCAACTCTCACATCCATACGAGACCACTGGAAAAACCACAGCCTTGACTAGACGGACCACTGTGGACAAAGTAATGTCTCTGCTTTTTAATGTGCTGTCTAGGTTGGTCACAGACAAGTAAATCTCACAAAGTCTGCTATGCAGAGTCTTCATTGGCATTTTTTAGAAATACGTACTTTCAACTTATATTTCTCTTTCACCCAAGAGCTGTTCAATAGATGGTTTATTTACCCCCAGGTGAAAGGCCCCTTTAAAGAAAAAATTAACAAATTCTATGACTCTTTTGCATTTTGATCAGAGTACTACCTGTAATGTATGTACGTCCAGCAGGGATGCTGGCCTGTCATTTTCTTTTTTGTGTGATATCTTTGTCTGGTTTTGGTATCAGGGTGATGCGGATCTCACAGAATGAGTTCAGAAGTGTCCCTTCCTCTGCAGTTTTTTGGAATAGTTTCAGAAGGAGAGGTGGTGACTCTTCTCTAAATGTTTGGTAGAATTCACCTGTGAAGCCATCTGGTCCTGGACTTTGGTTTGCTGGAAGTTTTTAAATTATTGATTCGATTTTATTACTGGTAATGCATCAGTTCGTATTTTCTATTTCTTCCTGGTTCTGCCTTGGGAGATTGTACATTGAGGACTCTGTCCATTTTTTCCCTTGCTCATCCATTTTACTAGCTTCCGTAATCTATTATGATCCTTTGCATTTCTGTGGTATCAGCTGTGACTTCTCCTTTTCCATTTCTGATTTTATGGATTTGGGTCTCATCTTTTTTTCCTTGATGAGTCTAGCTGAAGGTTTATCAGTTTTGTTTATCTTTTCAAAGCGCTACCTTGAATTCTTAAAACCAATGCAGTATTCTTTAGGGTAATTAGGTTCACAGAGAAACTGAGCGTGAAGGTACAGAGACTGTTCACATGCCTCCTACCCCCTCACGTGCACAGGCTCCCACTATTAACCTCCCCCACTAGACTGCACATTGTTACAACGGAGGAACCTACGCGAACACATAATCATCACCCAGAGTCCACAGTTAGTATCAGGGTTCACTCCTAACACTGACCACCCTATGGGCTGCACAGTGGATAATGACACGTATCTACCATTTTAGTATCACTGGAGCCATTTCATGGCCCTAAAAGTCCTGTATGTGCCACCCATTCATTCCTCCCTCCTCCTCCACTCATTTCTATTTTTGTCCTTAACAAATTTCACTTTATTATTATTTTTGGCCACACCACACAGCATGCAGGATCTTAGTTCCCTGACAAGGGATCGCACTTCACACTCCCAGCAGTGGAGGAGCAAAGTCTTAATCACTGGACCACTAGGGAAGTCTCACATTCGTTTTAATAGTATAAAAATATTCATTATTAATATAGTCTTCCTGATATTAAAATGCCTAAAATTAGAAATTAGATTAAAAGTTTGAACAAATGTATTTTTATATGAAAAATCATCATAAAGAAATCCACTCATAGTATTCATTAGGCTTTTAAAACATACACACTCTAAATAATGACAGTTTACTCTTTTCCATCGACATTAGTGCCACTACGACCCTCTAATATGCTACCTTTATTGTTCAGATCATCAAAGAAAGATCCGTTTGTATTTAATATACACTGTTTACTAAACTAGCAAAACAGACTAAGGCCCTTTGAGAACATGTCAACAACTATCTTAAAAGAAGCAGGAAATTCATTTTATCACAATTTTCCCATTGCCTGAGACTTCTGGTTAACTGAATTTTTACTTTATACTACCAGTAATTTGTTCCTCACAGTCTATGACACTTATTTATTATATATACTTATTCTATCAACTAATATTTAATGAATATCTATAATTCATCAGACTCTAGCAATATACTGGTGAAAATATGGATAAGATACCGCACCCTCATGTGTGGTGAAAGCATTTGTCACCCAGTCGTGTCTGACTTTTTTGACTCCATGGACTGCAGCAAGCCAGGCTCCTCTGTCCATGCAATTCTCCAGGCAAAAATACTGGAGTGGGTTACCATACCCTTCTCCAAGGGATCTTCCCAACCCAGGGATCGAACCCAGGTCTCCCACATTGCAGGCAGATTCTTTACTGTCTGAGCCACCAGGAAGCTACCCTTAAAAGCTTACATCTTAGTGGGGAGCTACAGATAAGAATCATACCATAATGTATAGCAATATGTACAGTAAAGTGCCTGGGATGGGGTGGACATGGAGACAGGTGGTGAATTAAGGTATGGTAGCCAATGAAAACTACTTTAAAGAGCTGATATTTGTCCAGAGACCTGATAAACAAGTTGCCATGGGAAAACTTTAAGAAAGGAGTTTCAGGGCAGTGGGCAAAGGAAGTGTTAAGATAGCTGAGGCAGAAGCCAGCCTGGAGGGACAATCTGGAGGTCAGTTTGCTATGGTGCGGAGAACAAACCAAAGAATGGACCGACACGAGGCAGAAGCTGGCAAGGACCAGATCACGAGGAAGCCACAAAAAGCAGTTTGGATTTGACTCTGACTGGCACTGAGAGCAGTTACAGAATTTCAAGGAGGGTGGCAAATAGATTCCAATTTATGTTCTTAATGGTTAAGGAAAGCAGTCCATCCCAGAGGCTTGATTCAGGTGGCCTAGACCACAGGAGTAGTAATGGGGAGGCTGAATCAACACACGCAGCACGCGTCGCGTGGGAAGCGGACAGAACTTGCCAACAAACTGACTTGCAGTTGGAGGGCAAAGAGCAGCGTCTAGGATAACGCCTGTGGTGGTGTCATTTACTGCAACAAAGACGACAAAGAAGAGAGGAGGCACAGAAGAAAACAGTTCCTCTGAAGTAAGGAAGGGTCTGTTTTTCCCTAGCCCTCACCCATCACCAAGCCTGGAACTGAGAAGAGTAAGAGTAGAGGAAAAATATGTGAGCATCAGATTATTCCAGCACCAGCTATCCAATCCAAAGTGTTAGAGTCACACACCTAGCCTATACTTGAGGGGTGGGAGTGGGAAAGGAAAGAATTTCAAACCAGCTATTCTACTGAAGTTTAAAAGCAAGCAGACTGTGTCTCAGAAACTGAAATGTGATCATACGATTGAAAGTGGCCTCAAAAGTTATGAAACTGGATCAACATGTTGCTCATGAAGATGCAACTCAATGGAAAGAGGGGTACTTAGAACACAGCTGAAAGCAGGCAGGAAAGAAGACTCTTCTATGTTTATCCCCCAAGTTTTTCAGCATATTCAGAAAATGAAGTACCAAAAGGAACTCAAGAATGAGTAATCATCAGCTGGATCAAAAACTGCTGATGACAAAGGACTGATGTCAACAATATGGCAGCGGTTGATCACCTTCATAAAATGCATTTTGGTAAGTAGCAGAGACTCAAAAGCCAAATTGGGGAAAAAAAGGCAAATTGGAGTGGGTAAAAAAGAACATAGGAAGTGAGGAAATAAAGGTTAACAGCTACAGAATATCTTTTGAGAAGTTTAGCTACAAACACATGAGATAAAAACAAGAGTTGACCCTTTTTAATCATAATGGCAGTTTAGCTTCACAGAAATGTCACTATTATTCTTTAGCAATTAAAACATGTACAGTGCAGGAAATCATAATTTTCAAGCAGGTTTTTTTTCTTACCTTCACTGATTAAATTTAACGTGTCTTGTTTTCCGTCTCCTTCTTGTGACTGACCTGGATCCAGTGAAGTCTGAGAAAGGCTAACCTCAGCTGATAACTGGTCAAGGCTCTGATAACTTTTTCTGTAAGACAAAGGTGAAATACTACTTTAACTTCTTCCCACAATAAAAAAATTTCTAGAGATATTCTTTAATGGTTTTCTCCAATTTACTGAATTTCAGGTTCATTTCTCCCCATCTGCCCCCAAAACTTCATCTGTATCACGGCGGCAATAGAAACTGTTGTACTTTTCCCTCCGCCCTCTTTGGAGGTTGTTAAATCCACTAAAACAGGAAAAGAGAAACAACCTGTCAAACAAATTCAATTCCTTACATCAATTTTTGATGATCAAGTTAGTAAAGAAACAGGCACTTCTGGTCATTATCAGTTGTCAAAGGTGCAGAAAGTCTCAAGTCTCTCAATACACAAATGAAACTGAAACTGGCCTAACTTTTGTTGTGAGGACTGTCTCCTAAGCACAATACCTTGGGACTGTTACAGATGATTTTTACATAAAAATAACAAATTATTGTCATCAATTCCTGTCACTGAGAAATTTAAAAAATGTTGGGTAGTAAAATACCTGTTTGTTAATACACTTGCAAGATGATTAACCTCCTTCCATCATCTGTTGACACCTGTGAGCCCATTTTCTTTTTTTTTAAATTTATTTATTTTTAATTGAAGGATAATTGCTTTACAGTATTGTGTTGGTTTCTGCCAAACATCAACTTGAATGAGCCCATTTTCTATTAAACAAATTCACTGGAAATAAATTATAACAGATGAAAATTCAGTTATGAATGGAAAGTTAATGAATGTAAATGTTCAAATCTTCCTCATATTTGTTTTGTCAACATAAAACCAACTCAAAGAGATACATGCAGCTGTGGTATTACTGACATTTCAGGTATGTGACAAAATTCAGTATTATTTCTAAATATAAATGATCCAGGAAGAGGAACACATTTTTTGGGTTTAACATTTATTTCCAAAGGCAGTCAAACCCTATCTAATTTCCTAGAAGTGTTATAATAATATTGTAGAAAATATATATAATCTAAGTGATCTATTACATAGCTCTTCTCTGTTCATACATACAAGAGGAGGCTCAGAGATTTAGCTGGTGTGTGTGTATTAAGTATGAGGGGCATACACCTGGCACCCATTTGTTTTATCCTTTAAGAAATGAGGTGAAGGATGAGGTGATAGAATAGCTTCCTAGCTTACAATGTGAGCACTTTCTCACTTTACACAGTGATGACTTTTCAAATGTTGAGAGTATAAAAGTTCTTACTCATAATTTTAAATAGCAAGACAGTCTCTGTAGGAAACTTCAGAGATAACTATAACAGATAACACACATATATAACATGTAACAAAAAATGATACCCGATATTTATATAGCACTTACCAAATGGTAGGTGCTGTTCTACATGTACATATATATTAACTTCCTTAATGCTCATGGCTACCAGAAGAGGTTGGAATCATTATCATGCCCACTTTATAGAAGAGGACTGGGACACAGGAGATGAGATTTGCACCTGGTAGCCTGGCTCTAATTCTCTCCCCATAATTACTACACTATCTCCTCTCTAGTGTAAGAAGAAAAGACTTGGCTTCCTATCAGAAGCCCTTCTTAAACAGCAGCTCAGTTTGCTTAGACAGATCATGGAAACTATACTGTATTTAATCAAAGCACTGACAATTTCCCTTGATTTCCAGTAAAATTTTATTTCTTTAGCTATGGCAGAAAGCAGGAATGGAAGAATTTAATAAAGGAAGGTATAAATAAGTTTCTTTTCCAAGTTATTTTTCTGTGTCTAACTGGTAGAAGACTTGCCTTTTAAAATGAAAGGCTTAGGATGTTTCTGATGCTGCTATTTCACTATAGGAAACTTGTTCATATTGATATTATTCAACTAAAAATGTATGCATGGAAATATTTACAAACAACGGAATACCCAGAATTAAAAAGTCTCTGTGACTAAGGACTGAGAACTCGGTGGCACACATTTACAGGCTCTCCAGGACTGGGTCACCCAATGAGGGGGAAAAGTGCAGGAAGACATCCTGTGAGGGGTGTGCTTCCTGAGTGACCTGCTGAAGTACTTTCAGAGAATCGCACTTCCACATCCAAAGTGACTTCAGGACCTCTCTACCCTTTCGGGAATAATCCTTGAGTTTACAGGCTTTATGTGCTTCACCAAATGCCAATGGAAATAAAAACAGAATTTGGGAGACAATGATATTGTGAAGCAAAAATTAAAACTCCAAGCCAAAACTAAGCACCTTATTCATAAGATATTATGAATAAGACATGAATATGAATAAGATATTATGAATATCTTATCAGTACTATACAATATCTTCCTTGCATGAAACTATTTCTCAGCATCTGACAGGAATCTAGTTCAGCTACTTTCAGTAATGACAAAGAATGGCTTTGGTTACCACTGTTTTTTGTTTTTTTTTTTTTTTAACCATTTTTGCAATGTAACCAGCAACTCCATCTGACAAACATTTTGTCATGGAGTAAACTGTCTATTGGAGTTCTGTCTTTAAAAGTCTTATCTTGGAATCCTATACTCACTAAAACCACACTGTAAGATTTAAGGGTATCCCATAGCTAAGTCAGGCTTCCCTGGTGGCCTCAGATGGTAAACTGTCTGCCCGCAATGCAGGAGACCTGGGTTCAATCCCTGGGTTGGGAAGATCCCTGAAGAACGAAATGGCAACCCATTCCCGTATTCTTGACTGGAAAATTCCATGGACAGAGGGCCCTGGTAGGCTACAGTCCATGGGGTCACGAGGAGTCGGACACGACTGAACAATTTCACTTTCTCTCTTTCTTTTGTAGCTAAGTTGGTAAAGAATCTGCCTGCAATGTAGAAGACCCAGGTTCAATCCCTGGATTGGGAAGATCCTCTGGAGATGGAAATAGTAACCCAGTCCAGTATTCTTGCCTGGAGAATCCCATGGACACAGGAGCCTGGCAGGCTACAGTCCATGGGGTCGCAAGAGTCGGACACGACTTCGTGACTAAACCACCACCATCACCAGATACACCAAACCAGGTAACAGTCTGCTGCTATTTCTCAGAGTTGAATTTTTTAAACAGCAAGAGCTTAATCAAAATAAGAACCCAGATAGTAAGAGTCATGCATTAACTATATAAAAGTTCACAGTTTTATGCCATTACATTGTTAAATATAATTTAAAATTGTAAGAACTGTTGTGAGCACTTGAGACATAATAAAATTCACAGCATTCAATTTCTTACTATAGGAACATTTAAAAACCACTCAAATTCAAACTTCTATATATAGAACTGGGTATCAAAATAAAGGCAAATTAAAGGAAACTGAGTGATAAGTCAATTCAATGATAAGTAAATTTTTCTACAACCTTATACTTCATATCAATGCAGACACAATGTCGTGGCTAATCTACATTACTTATTTGCCCATTAGACATCTTGAGGTCAGTAATAATTTACATTATCTGGTAGTCACTGAACAATAGAGAGTGTGATAAACAGAAGAATAAACTATCCACATGTAGAAAATAGAAATATATGCACCCAATCTATACACAGAGGCGCATCACCGTGCATGGAAACTGTTCTTTTTATTCTTGGTTTAATTTCCACAGACGTATGTTTAAGGAACAAAGTAAGCATTTGTTATAGCAGAACATCTATAAACTTTTAATTTACTAAAAATGCAAGGGAGCTTAAAAGAGGACAAAATGTGAGTCAGGTCAATACAAAATGTAATTTGTAAAAGATTTCCACAACCTCGGTGCTTTAGACACACATGAGAAGGAGAACCTGGAATACACATGAAGTGATTATATCTAATGCACTGGAAATCATTAAGAAAAATAGGCCTAAGTAGTAGATCATGAAGGGCATAAAGACTTCATAATTCTTAATAATTTTGTGAATGGCAGCCAAATTGGGAGACAATGATAAATTTAGAAGACTAAAAAAAAGTGTAAGTGGAAAATATCTATATGGTGATGATGGATCTGATCTGGGATGGGAATAATCTAACAAAGTTATGCAACAGGTAATCTAACAAGTTATATACCAGATACTTAACAAGCTCATGTGACCTAGACTTTGCATATAAAGATATATATTAAAACAGAACTTAGTGGGGAAAAAAAAAGAATCAATTGCTCAGTGTGTGTGTTAGGGAGTGCGCGTTATATATTTATTTATTGTTGAGCTTTTACAGTAATGCCTTAAATGCCTGTAATGCTTTAAAAAATTTTAACATGATTTGCCTATGTCTGAAATAAAGGAAGAGATATAATAAAATCCTGCATAACTAACCTTGTCAGTCTAAATAATCTAGAAATAAATTTGAAATGATATGTTTAAAGCTTTATAAACAGTGTAGTAAATGGAAATAAATTTAAGATCTCTTGTGAAAGGGGTCCTTCCATGACAAGGTGATCACAGCCAAGTTACCCAACGGGTCATTTTACCACAAAATTCATTACATCAAACAGCACACTCTCTTTCTTCTAAAACCCAAGTGGGCAAATACATTTACAGAGCCTCTGGAGAAGTTAACTATAGACCTTCCATATCTTTAGCATGAAATTTCAATGACTCATTACAGCGTCAGTTTCTTTCTCCATATTATTAAGAGAGCTAATATTCCCTGTTAAGGAGGCTCTGGCTACCTCCTTCATGATTTGCAGTTTCTCACAAATGTTTGTTGGACTTATTTAAGACACTGATAAAATGAAGAGGAACTGGTGATCAGGTCAGTTCGATAGCTTTGGCCTGTATTATAAATTTGAGAACAAAAACTGTATCTTGATGCAAAGCTATGATGTGTCTCAAACATGATTTATATACAGCACTACTCTGTTCTGAAAATCCATTTCTACATGAAAATCTCCATTTCTACATGAAAAAGTTGGTATTATTTATTTCAAACAACTGGGAATTTGTTGGTCATTTTAAATTTAGATAGGGCTTTAAGAGCTCTCTAAGAAATAGCAGGATATCAAGTAAGTGGATACTGTCCAAACATGAAAGATGTAAGGCTATACAAGAGTCCAAACAGAAAAGGTTATATAGACTATAAATAAATAAAGACTTATCAGAAAGGGATTAGGTGCCAGGCAACTTACTACCTCCGATGACTCTTACCACAGTTCCATTTAAATAAGCATTACCCCCACCCCAGTATTACATGTGCAGAAACAAAAAGCAAGGAGTCACGCTTAGTGTTCAACAGCAAGGAAGCAACAGAAATACGTTCAAATCCTGACTTTAAACTCTAGGTACGGGCATCTCAGCACCGCCCCGAGTGTGTACTTTTGTTCAGGGATATCAGTTTGGCAACAGGGTCACAGGAAAGCAGTGCCAACATCAGAGGCCTGGCGAGATTAAAGACTGATGGTGCCAGGAAGGAAAGGGCATCCTTTCTTAACCTAACGGAGAAACCAAGTCAAGAGGGACAAAACCTGGATCCATTCTAAACAGCCAGTTTTGCTGCCTTTTTTTCTGAGACTGCAATTACTCTTGCTGCTACTACAATATTTTGTAGGAGACAGCCACTATAACTACATGCGGAGGCAACCCAGAAATAAATCTTCCACTTGGATGCCCTCACTGGTTCCCCAGTGGGCAGCTCTAGGGGCAGGCAGTGGTATGTACATGTCTTTCTGCTAAAATATTTTACCACCCACTATATAAAGTGACAACATAGATATTGCACTAAAAAGCACAGTTACTAGTATTTTGTTAGGATATAGTAATATTTTTGCAGTTATAAAAGCAGGAGCATCTTACATTATAGATAAGCATACCAAGTATTGCTATAAATTCAGGTTTTCAATTATAAATCAGAAATACAAATAAATATTTTTGCATACATTAAATGTGTCACAGAAAGATAAAATTATATACTAGCATAATAAGATGTATTGTAGTTATTTATACCTTTCAGAGGATATAAGGGAACTAGGTTCCAATCCATGAAAGACCCAGTCAACACCCTGACTCATACTCAGTGTGGTGCAGGAGGTGATGAAGAGAGTTCTACTGATTGATTTTGTAAATAACTGGCTCATATTTCCCTATTTATCTCTAACAATCAATGAAACTAACAGGCAAGTAAACATAAAAGCCTCCAGCAATCTTTTTTAAACAACAAAAGGTAAAAATTTATTTTGAGTTCTATCTCTGAAGTGAGAAAAATCACAGAGGAAAGCAGGCAGAAATAGGTCTGTGCTAAGACATCCCTTGTAGAAATGCCAGGCCACTAATTACCTAGTGAAAGGTGGCCTACGAAGCACAAAAATATATTGCTCTACCAGTGAAGGGCTTCCCAGGTGGTTCAGTGGTAAAGAACCTGCCTGCCAATGCAGGAGATGCAGGATACGTGGGTTCAATCCCTGGTTTGGGAAGATCCCCTAGAAGAGGAAATAGCAACCACTCCAGTACTCTTGCCTGGTTAAATTCCATGGACAGAGGAGCCTGTAAGGCTACAGACCGCGGGGTTGCAAAGAGCTGGGCACGACTGAGTATGCATGTACTACCAGTGAAATTTTAAAAAGGGCTCTTAAAAAAAAAAAAAAAAAAAAACAGAGAAAAAAAAACAAAAAGACAGAGGGGGAAGAAAAAAAGGAAGAGAAAAGAGGAGAAGAGAGGGAAGCAGAGGAAGGAGGGACGAAGGTAAAGGGAGAGAGAACCGAAGGAGATGGAGGGCGAGCAGGAAAAACTATCAGAAAAATCAGCTGAAGATATGACAATAAAGACACTGAAAATAATTACCACGATGGGAAAGTGACTAAAAGCCAAAAGAAGGTAACGCGATTTACAAGTTCTGAAATGAAGAAAGAAAACTTAAAAAAAGAGAGGAAAAAAAAAAAAACCCTAAAGAAAGAGAGCCTAAGATTTTGTAGCTCTCAACAGGGGAAACAGTAGCTAAGTGAAACAGTCCTGAATCCTGGGACAAAGAAATAGGAAAAGGATCTTGTGGCCATGGGTGGAGTGATTTTATCTTCAATATCCCCCCAAAATTAGATTTATTGAAAAATGAACCAAGCTCTTTCAGACCCACCAAGAACAAGTAAATTTCTTTCTATCCTTTTATGACATGGAATTTTGTGTTCAAGCATGAAAATTAGTTCTAACGTAAAAACAACCACCACAGCTAGAATTCAAATATAGATGGCTCATTAAATACAAGCTCACTGACGTAACTGAAGGACTGGCTGAAGATTCAGTAGAGAAGTAGCTAGCTAATGTAATACTACATAAGCGTTTCTCAACGTCTTTACTTCTCCAGGGTGCCTTGGCTTTGTAACATTACCACATTCACTGCCTTAATATAACCTTACCAAGCCAAAATAGTC
This sequence comes from Bos indicus x Bos taurus, assembly GCF_003369695.1. Lineage (NCBI taxonomy): Eukaryota > Metazoa > Chordata > Mammalia > Artiodactyla > Bovidae > Bos > Bos indicus x Bos taurus. The sequence goes on from NC_040079.1 coordinate 86,999,167, forward strand.
TTAAATCCCACTTTTGCTCTGAGCTAATAATGAATTCAGAAAAGTATTAGAAACCAAAGTGGACAGTCATATGTTTCGGTACGACTAAGTTTGTAATTAGTTGGGGGAAAAAAAAAAAAAAGTGTTACACTTACTCATACCACTGTTTATTGTGTTTTCGGTAAAGCAACGTATCCAAGGCAACAGCATTGACATCCAGAGCTCCTGGGGAAGGCCACTGGTTGGTGAGGTGGGCAGTTAACTCTTGTCTCGATCTTAAATCATTATTCTTTAGCACAGTCCTGTGAATATTAAGATGGTGAGTGCTTTTGTCTTCACTGTTCTGCAATGGCAGAGGAACCTAACGGTATCAATTTAGGCCCCCAAATTCACCTTTTGAAAATGGTATGTTAACAGACTGGGGACAGAACTACAGGAAGGCTGCTTGGGCTATGACTGTTCTGTCTCCTGCAGTATGTGTTTCTCATTGTTTCTCTACCTGCTGTAACAAATTGCTACCTGTGAAATTCAGGCTTCCTATCTTTTCCCCAGAGATATTACTGAAGGACTAAGGGACCCAAGCTGCACTTGACATCTTAACTAAAAATAATGGTGATATCCTAAAAGTTACAGGTGATCAGATGCCAATAAAAACATAAAAGAGAGTGGAGATTCCATCTGTATGATTATCTAGCTTCAAAATTCACAATGTTGAATAGTAAACAAAAGAATTAAATAAAAATAAAACATGGAAAAATATAAAATAAAAACTATGAGGCTCCTGTAACTGTTTTTGATAGAAATGACTACCAGCAAATATTCATGAAAATAATTTCCTCAATGACAACTGCATTGAACCATATACTCTACTGGAAATTTTCTACAGAATGAAGCCACTGTAACAACTCATGGTTTTATTTTCATCTTTTGTAAAGCCATTATTCATTAATACAACTTGGAAAAGAACTAGCTTTCTGCCAAAATTTCAATTTCACAAAACTAATTCAATATTTGAACTGTTAGTTCAATTAAAAGCATAATTCATTTTGCAAAGCTCTAATTCTACCTCTAAAATATCTTAAAATATCACCTAGGCAACCTGCATTCTCAAGCAGGAGTCCAAGACTTTAGTGTCCCAAGGTTCTGAGCAATCAGCTCAGAAGCAGGAAGTAAAATGTGCTTGCCACTAACTTTCAGAGACCACAGTCCTGTTGTGGGTGGCAGACAGTCAGCAGTGTACTAGCTAGCAAGACAATCCTGCACTAGAGAAGGCCAATCTGCACACCACGACTGGCTATTAACCATGATTCTAATGGAGTAATCCCACTTTTAAATGTCTCTACAAGCTACAAACAAATATTCTGATTTTATAGAGATCTTATTTTATCTGTGTGCATTTAAAATATTTGTTCCACTATGCCCATAAAGAAACATTACCTGATGTAAACAACAGACTTTCTCCTAAAATTGGAATACTAGAAATGAAATAGGCAGAGTTGAGTGAGAATGTCTCCCATTAAGATACTACCTTAGGCAAGGTTCAACTATTTCATTTCCCTAGAGAAGGAATGAAACATTTTAAAAAGACTTCTAGGGTACTTTAACATTAGTTTTTACAAAAACAGTAAAGAGGGATTAGAAAACTTCTAAGATTGACAGAAAAATTGTGTAAAGCAGAAATGGTGGTTACTGGCCAGAGAATCTGTTCAAATAAACTATCTTTATTTTGGGCTCTATTACTACATTTTTCTCTTTCACATACTCCTCTTTAGGGTTTCCAGTGGATGTCACTGGAGAACAGAATCTCGAAGTCGTAACTGGCCCACAGGAAATATTCACAGCAGAATGCAAGAAAGGCACACAGGCATCTGAGGAAGGACACTGGTTAAACTCAGTTAACGAAAAGTTGGTGCACCACCTCCACTTCAGAATATGTTGTGGAAAGTGAAAACTTTTACACCATGTAGGATGGAAAAAGGGACTGAATTTTCACAGAACTTTTTACACACGATTCGCCCGTGGATAATTTTTGCCCATTGATGAACTAGGTATTGTCTTTTTCTGTGGGAGCCTGCCTGGTCCTCTGGAACTGGATATAAGAGATTTCAGTGTATTGACCAGGCCTAGTTTTTCATCCACGCCACACCTGGTTCCCACCATCTGTGAGGAATGTGGACAGAGGAAATCCTAGCGCTTGCCCTGTGGCTGTGGAAAGGAAAGCTTCTGGAGGATCCTGGTAAGGGGGCCCTTGCTCTTACCACCCCCGTACACTAGGGGGCAGGCAAGTGGACTGGTTAGGTTGAGAACCCCACCCCTGAATTCTGAATCTTGACCAGAGTTCTCTTAGGGTGATAAATGACAAGCAGTTTATTTGTTCTAGCAGTGAGAGCCTGACCAAAATGTGCCAATAAAGAGACATTCCTATTTCCCAACCGTCTGAAGGAGCTCGGCCTGCTGCTAACATTTAAGGTTAATAATTCTACAGAAAGATGCACTAAGAGAAAATTGTTTAATTTACTAAGAAAGTAGAAATAATATATGTATTCCAGCTAATTTTTAATAGCTTTCCTGTAGTATCTACCTCTGAATTGGTAGATAACTAATTTCTCTTTAGATTCTCAGTAGGAATTATTTAGGAATTTGGCCACACCCACACAATTCAGTCTTATCCTCCTCAGCTTTACTGAAGTATAATTGATAATTTAAAATTGTATACATTTAAAGTAAACAACTTGATGATTTGATATACAATGTGAAATAATAATCACACTCATGCTAATTAGCACATCCAACGCCTAACATGGTTAACTTCTTTTTTTTGTGATGAGAACACTTAAGATCTACCCTCTTAGAAAATTTCAAGTATACAATAATGTTAACTGCAGTCACTTTGTCATGCATTAGATCTCCAGAATTTATTCATCTTGTATAATAGAAACTTTGTACTCCTGAACTTTATCTCCCTAAATCCCTGCCTCTCCAGGCTCTGATAACAATCATTTTATTCCATTTCTGTGAATTGACTTCTTTAGAGTCCACATATAAGTGGGATCATACAGTTTTTGTCTTTCTGCATCTAGTTTATTTCACTTAGCATAATGTCATCCATGTTGTCATGAATGGTAGGATTTCCTTCATTTTTAAGGCTGCATTATCATCCATTGTATATGTTTGTATATAGATGCAGAGTCTTTATATATCACATATTCTTTGTCCATTCATCCATGGACACATGGACACTGAAATTACCTCTACTTCTTGGTTACTAACGCTGAAATCAACATGACAGTGTGCTATCGCTTCAAGAGAAAGGCTTTAATCTCCTAGGCCTTCCCTGGGTTTCAAAGAAGAGACTCAAGCAGTTTTGAATTTAGGGAAATGAGGGAATGCAGACACAAAGGAAAAGCAGTCAAGAAACAATAGCTCACGTAAACAGAAAATCATAGCAGACTGACAAAAGAAATCAAAGATGATGTAAACAATTGGGGAGATATATCATGTTCCTGGATTGGGAGAAATGGACACTGTGAAAATGACAATCCTACCAGAAGCAATCTACAGATTCAATGCAATCTCTATCAAATTACCAACGGCATTTTTCACAAAACTAAAACAAAAAAATTTCACCATTTGTATGGAAACACAAAAGACCCCAAAAAGGCAAAGCAATTTTGAGGAAAAAGAATGGAGCTGGAGGAATCAACCTCCTAACTTCAGACTATACTACAAAGCTACAATCACCAAGACAATATAGTACTGGCACAAAAGCAGAAATATAGACCAAGACAGAACAAGACAGAACACCCAGAGATAAATCACACACCCATGGGCACCTTGTCCTTGACAAAGGGGGCAAGAACATACAATGGAGAAAAGACAGCCTCTTCAATAAGTGGCGCTGCGAAAACTGACAGCTACATGTAAAAGAATGAAATTAGAACGCTTCCTAATACCACACACAAATATAAACTCAAAATGGATTAAAGACCAAATGTTAAGACCAGAAACTATAAAATTCTTAGAGGAAAACATAGGCAGAACTCTTTTCGACAAAAATCACACCAAGATCCTCTATGAGCCACCTTCTAGAGTAATGGAAATAAAAATAAACAAATGGGACCTAATTAAAAAGTTTTTGGACAGCAAAGGAAACTATAAACAAGGTGAAACTACCCTCAGAATGGGAGAAAATAACATCAAATAAAACAGCTGACAAAAGATTAATCTCCAAAATATACAAGTAGCTCATGCAGCTCAATACCAGAAAAACAAACAACCCAATCAAAAAGTGGGCAGAGGACCTAAACAGACATTTCTCCAAAGAGGACATACAGATGGCCAATAGTCACATAGAAAAATGCTCAACATTGCTCATTATTAGAGAAATGAAAATCAAAACTACAATGAGGTATTACATCATACTAGTCAGAATGGCCATCATCAAAAAATCTACAAATAATAAATGCTGGAGAGGGTGTGGAGAAAAGGAAACACCCTTGAACTGTTGGTGGGAATGTAAATTCATACAGCCACTATGTGTAACAGTATTATTGTTGTTGTTCTTCAGTCACTCGGTTGTGTCCGACCCTCTGTAACCCCTCTGGACTGTAGCCTGCTGGGTTCCTCTGTCCATGGGATTCTCCAGGCAAGAATACTGGAGTCGGTTGCCATTTCCTTCTCCAGTATAACAGTATGGAGATTCCTTAAAAAACTAGGAATAAAACTACCATATGACCCAACAATCCTACTATTGGGCATATATTCCAAAAAAACAGTAACTGAAAAAAACACATACCCCAGTGTTCACTGCAGTACTATTTACAATAGCTAGGACATGGAAGAAACCTAGATACCCATCAACAGATGAACGGATAAAGAAGCTGTGGTACATATACAAAATGGAATACTAAGCCATAAAAACAAATGCATTTGAGTCAGTTCTAATGAGGTGGATAAACTGAGAGCCTATCAAACAGAGAAGTCAGAAAGAAAAAAACAAACATCTTATATTCATATATTAGGGAATATAGAAGGGTGGTACTGATAAGCCTACTTTCAGGGAGCAAGTGGAGACACAGCCACAGAGAAAAGACTTGTGGACACAGTGGGGGAAGGAGACGGTGGACCAATTGAGAGTAACATGGAAACATGTATGTTACCATATGTAAAATAGACAGTCAGTGGGAATATGCTGTATGATGCAGGGAGCCCAAATCTGGCGCTCCTTGACAACGTAGAGGGATGAGATGGGGTGGGACGTGAGAGGAAGGTTCAAGAATGTTGATGTATGGCAGAAACCAACGCAATATTATAAAGTAATTATCTTCCAATTAAAAATACAACACTAAAAAAAATAGCTCAGTGATAAAAGAATCTTAATTCCTCCTCAAGGGATATACCTAACAACCTGCCACATATTTTTGAGTTGTTCTGTAAGACCCCCACCCAGGTGGGGGATGGGGATAACGTGCTAGGCACAAGCACTGGACCTCAGACTGGCTGAATGGTTGATGATTAAGATTCCTGAAATACCACCCTGTTACATTACCACTAACCAATGAGAAGAAGGGCATGGCCCCTGCAACCCTCATCCCAACTGTTGCTTTTAAGAACACTGTGCCCTGGCCAGCCAGTAAGATGGATCTGAGACAAACCTTTGTCTTCCATCTTCTTGGTCAGCACCCTTTTGATCAACAAACCTTTCTTTGCTCCCAAGTCTGACTGTTCCGTTTGTTTGGGCTCACTGTGCATGGGGCACATGAACTTGGGTTTGATAACAATCCTAATTTCCCTCCCTTTGGGTAAATACTCAGAAGTGGGGCTGATGGACCATACAGTAGTTCTACTTTTAATTTTTTCCCGGATGATTAGTGAAGTTGAACACCTTTCCACACATACCTGCTGGGTCATTCCTATGCCTTCTTTGGAGAAATGTCTATTCAAGTCCTTCACCTATTTAAAAAAAAGTTATTTTTGCTACTGAGTTGTATAAGTTCCTTAAATATTCTGGATATTAATTCTGTAAGGCAGCAATATCTGCCACCCTAAAAATGTGCCTCTTTGGCATGAGAATTAATTTAGGCTGATTGTTTTCAAGGAGGAAAAAATGGCTCAAAAGTCTTTCTTTTTACATTCCTCTTAGCTACCTAAAGAATTTAGATTCTGTTGCAGGAATAGAGCTATTACTGAAAATACATACAAAGAATATGTACTCCAAGTCCATGTTCCAACCACTGATGCCAAAGAATCTGAAATTGAACAGTTCTATGAAGACCTACAACATCTTCTAGAACTAATACCAAAAAAAAGACATCCTTTTCATCACAGGGATTGGAATGCCAATGTAGAAGTCAAGAGATAGCTGGAATAACAGGTAAGTTTGCTGTCAGAGTACAAAATGAAGTAAGGCGAAGGCTAACGGAGTTTTTCCAAGAACACACTGGTCATAGTAAACAACCTCTTCCAACAACACAAGAGATGACACTGCACATGGACATTCTTGTCTTTCAGTCGCTAATTCACGTCCGACTCTTTGTGACCCTGTGGACTACAGCACTGCCAAGGCTTCCCTGTCCCTCACCATCTTCTGGAGCTCACCCAAGTTCATGTCCATTGAATTGGTGGTGTTATCCAATGATCTCATCCTCTGCTGTCTCTTCTGCTTTGCCTTCAATCTTTCCCAGCATCAGAGTCTTTTCCAGTAAGTCGGCTCTTCCCATTATGTGGCCAAAGTATTGGAGCTTCAGCATCAGTCCTTTCAATGAATATTCAGGGTTGATTTCCCTTAGGATTGACCAGTTTGATCTCCTTGCTGTGCAAAGGGCTCTTAAGAGTCTTCTCCAACACCACAGTTTGAAAGCATCAATTCTTCAGCACTCAGCCTTCTTTATGGTCCACTCAAACATCTGCACATGACTACTAGAAAAACCAGAACTTTGACTATACAGACCTATGTCAGCAAAGTTACGTCTTTGCTTTTTAATAAGCTATTTAGGTTTGTCAAAGCCTTCTTTCCAAGAAGCAAGTGTCTTCTATTTCATGGCTGCAGTCACCATCCCAAGTGATTTGGGAGTCCAAGAGAAAACTTGTCACTGCTTCCATGTTTTCGACTTCTATTTGCCTTGAAGTGATGGAACCAGATGCCATGATCTGGGTTTTTTAGTGCTGAGTTTTAAGCCAGCTTTTCCACCCTCTTTTACCTTCATCAAGAGGCTCTTTAGTTCCTCTTTTCTTCTGGCCATTAGAGTGGCATCATCTGCATATCTGAAGTTGTTAATATTCCTCCCAGCAATCTTGATTCCAGCTTATACCTCATCCAGCCCAGCATTTCACATGATGTACTCTGCATAGAAGTTAAATAAACAGGGTGACAATATACAGCCTTGCCGTACTTCTTTCCCAATTTTGAACCAGTCAGTTGTTCCATATAAGGTTCTAATGGTTGCTTCTTGACCTGCATACAGGTTTCTCAGGATGCAGGTTAGGCGGTCTGGTGTTCCCGTTTCTTTAAAAATTTTCCACAGTTTGTTGCAATCCACACAGTCAGAGGCTTTTGCAGAGCCTAAGTTCCACTTGACTTCACATTCCAGGATGTGTGGTTTTAGGTGAGTCATCACACCATCATGGTTATCCAGGTCCTCAAGACCTTTTCTGTATAGTTCTTCTGTGTATTCTTGCCACCTCTTCTTAATCTCTTCTGCCTCTGTTAAGTCTTTACTGTTTTTGTCCTTTATCATGCCCCATCCTTGCATGAAATGTTTCTTTGGTATCTCCAACTTTCTTGAAGAGATCTCTAGTCTTTCCTATTCTATTGTTTTCTTCTATTTCTTTGCATTGTTCATTAAAGAAACCCTTCTTATCTCTCCTTGCTATTCTCTGGAACTCTGCATTCAGCTGGGTCTATTTTTCTCTTTCTCCCTTGCTTTTCACTTCTTTTCTTTCCTCGACTATTTGGAAAGCCTCCTCAGACAACCACTTTTCCTTCTTGTATTTCTTTTTCTTTGGGATGGTTTTAGTCACTGCTACTGTACCATGTCATGAACCTCTGTCCATAGTACTGTCCAGGTACTGTCTACCGGATCTAATCTCTTGAACCTATTCATCACCTCTACTGTATAATCATAAGGGATTTGATTTAGGTTATATCTGAATGGACTAGTGGTTTTCTCGATTTTTTTTTTATTTTAAGCCTGAATTTTGCTATAAGGAGCTGATGATCTGAGCCACAGTCAGCTCCAGGCCTTGTTTTTGCTGACTGTATAGAGCTTCTCCATTTTCGGCTGCAAAGAATGTAATCATCACTCTGATTTTGGTATTGACCATCTGGTAATGTCAATTTGTAAAGTCATCCCTAGTGTTACTGGAAGAGGGTGTTTGCTACGACCAGTGTGTTCTCTTGGCAAAACTTTGTTAGCCTTTGCCCTGCTTCATTTTGTACTCCAAGGCCAAACTTGCTTATTACTCCAGGTATCTTCTGACTTCCTACTTTAATGTTCCGATTCCTATGATGAAAAGGACATCTATTTTTTTGTGTGTTAGTTCTAGAAGGTGTTGTAGGTCTTCATAAAATTGGTCAACTTCAGATTCCTTGGCATTAGTGGTTGGGGCACAGACTTGGATTACTGTGATGTTGAATGGTTTGCCTTGGAAACCAACTGAGATCATCCTGTCATTTTTGAGACTGCACCCAAGTACTGCATTTCAGACTCTTTTGTTGACGATGAGGGCTACTCCATTTCTTCTAAGGGACTCCTGTCCACAGTAGTAGACATAATGCATGAATGCTTAATTCCTTCAGTTGTGTCTGACTCTTTGTGACCCCATGGATTATAGCCCAGCAGGTTCCTCGGTCTATGGGATTTTTCAGGCAAGAATACTGGAGTGGGTTGCCATTTTCTTCTGCAGGGGATCTCCCTGACCCAGGGGTCAAACCTGTGTCTCCTGCATTGCAGGCAGATTCTTTACCACTGAAGGTTATGGTAGATATAATGGTCATCTGAATTAAATTTGCCCATTCCCATCCATTTTGGTTCACTGATTCCTAAGAAGTTGACGTTCACTCTTGCCATCTCCTGCTTGACCACATCCAATTTACCTTGATTCATGGACCTAACATTCCAGGTTCCTATGCCATATTGTTCTTTACAGCACTGGATTTTACTCTCACCACCAGACACATCTAGAACTGGGCATTGTTTCTGCTTTGGCTCAGCCTCTTCATTCTTTTTGGGGCTATTCCTCCTTTCTTCCTCAGTAGTATACTGGACACCTTTCAACTTGGGGAAGTCTCTTCTTTCTGTGTCATATTTTTTTGCCTCTTTATATAGTTCATGGGGTTCTATCGGCAAGAATACTGGAGTGGTTTGCCATTCCCTCCTCTGGTGGACCATGTTTTGTCAGAACTCTCCACTATGACCATTACCATCACATGGACATCACCAAGTGGTTAATACAGAAATCAGATTAATTATGTTCTTTGCAGCCAAAGATGGAGAAGCTCTATTCAGTCAGCAAAAAACAAGACCTGGAGCTGAATGTGGCTCAGATCATCAGCTCCTTATAGTAAAATTCAGGCTTAAATCGAAGAAAGTAGGGAAAAACCACTTGGCCATTCAGGTATGACCTAAATCAAATTCTTTATGATTATACAGTGGAGGTAATTAATAGATTCAAGGGATGAGATCTGGTAGACAGAGTGCCAGACAAATTATGGACAGAGGTTCATAACACTGTACAGGAGGCAGTGACTAAAACCATCCAAAAGAAAAAGAAATGCTAGAAGGAAAAGTGGTTCTCTGAGGAGGCTTTACAAATAGCTGAAGAAAGAAGAGAAGCAAAAGGCAAAGGAGAAAGGGAAAGATGCAGAGTTCCAGAGAATAGCAAGGAGAGATAAGAAGGCCTTCTTAAATGAACAATGCAAAGAAATAGATAGAATGGGAAAGACTAGAGATCTCTTCAAGGAAATTAGAGATACCAAGGGAACAGTTCATGCATGGATGGGCTTGTTAAATGACAGAAATTGTAAGGACCTAATAGAAGCAGAAGAGATTAAGTGTTAAAGTGCTGCACGCAGTATGGCATCAAATTTGGAAAACTCAGTAGTCAGAGGACTTGAAAATTTCATTTGTCATTCCAATCCCAAAGAAGGGCAATGTCAAAGATTGTTCAAACTACCATATAACTACACTCATTTCACGTGATATTCAGGTTATACTCAAAATCCTTCAAGCTAGGCTTTAGCAGCACGTGAACCAAGAACTTCCAGATGTACAAGCTGGGTTTAGAAAAGGTAGAGGAACCAGAGATCAAATTGCCAGCATTCACTGGATCATAGAGAAATCAAGGGAATTCCAGAAAAACACCTACTTCTGCTTCATTGACTACACAAAAGCCTTTGACTATGTGGATCACAACAAACTGTGGAAAATTCTGAAAGAGATGGGAGCACCAGACCACCTTACCTGTCTCTCAAGAAACCTGTATGAGGGTCAAGAAGCAACAGTTAGAAACAGACATGAAACAATGGACTGGTTCAAAATTGAGAAAGCAGTAAGACAAGTCTGTATATTGTCACCCTGTTTATTTAACTTCTATGCAGAGTATATCATGAAAAATGCTGGGCTGGATGAATCACACACTGGAATCAAGATTGCTGGCAGCGGGATGGGATTGGAAGTGGGAGGGAGGTTCAAGACAGAGGGGACATATGTATACCTATGGTTGATTCATGTTGATATTTGGGAGAAGCCAACACAATATTGTAAAGCAATTACCCTTCAATTATAAATAAAAGGATTTTTAAATACATCTCAACAATTAAAAAAAAAAGATTACCAGAAGAAATTTTTCACAACCTCAGATATGCAGATCACCACTCTAATGGCATGAAGAGAAGAGAAACTTAAGAGCCTCTTTATGAAGGTGAAAGAGAATAATAAAAAAACTGGCTTGAAACTCAACATTAAAAAAACTAAGATCATGGCATCCAATCCCATCACTTCATGGCAAACAGGAGGGCAAAAAATGGAAACAGTGGCGGGTTTTATTTTCTTGGACTCCAAAATCACTGCAGATGGTGACTACAGCCATGAAATTAAGACACTTCCTCCTTGGAAGGAAAGCTAGGCAAAGACACCACTTTGCACTTTGCTGACAAAGTCTGTATAGTCAAAGGTATGGTTTTTCCAGTAGTCATGTGAGATTTGGACCATAAAGAAGACTGAGAGCCAAAGCACTGATGCTCATGAATTGTGGTGTTGGAGAAGACTGTTCGAGAGTCCCTTGGACAATAAGAAGATCGGTCAATCCTAAAGGAAATCAACCCTAACTATTCAATGGAAGGATTAATGCTGAAGCTGAAGCTCCAATACTTTGACCACCTGATGCGAAGAGACAACTCCTTGGAAAAGCCCCTGATGCTGGGAAAGACTGAGGGCAGGAGGAGAAAGGGGCAACAGAGGATGAGATGGTTGGATGTTGTCACTGACTCAAAGGACATGAGTTTGAGCAAACTCTGGGAGATATTTGAGGATGATGGAGACTGGTGTGCTATATATACTTCAGGGGGCTGCAAAGAGTTGGACACAACTTAGCGACTGAACAACAACAACCAGGAATAGAGCTATCACTGAAGACACCTAAAAAGAACACGGGCCAGGTGTGTGAGGGGGAGATCAGGGTTGACCATGTCCCACTATTTCTGCACGGTCAAGCAAACATCATTTACCAATGTTTTCCTTCTTGCTGCTGCTGCTGCTGCTAAGTCGCTTCAGTCGTGTCTGACTCTGTGCGACCCCATGGACTGCAGCCTACCAGGCTTCTCCGTCCATGGGATTTTCCAGGCAAGAACACTGGAGTGGGTTGCCATTTTCCTTCTTATCTGAATGTAAATTTCATCCCTCCTCTTAGCATTTCCAAACCACTACTCCCAACAAATCACCTTCTTTTGTCTTTAGCTGCAAATGGCATTTAAAGCAAGGGTTTCAGCCAGAGTACCCAGGTTGTCAAAAATGAAATTGCACATTTTTTTTGCACCCTCAATATTACACTCATTATTCTAAATGAAAGACAAAAAGAAAATTTCCAGTTTGGTCTCTTTCCTTCCTTTCAGAGATTAGGCTCAAGTCTACTGTTACTTACAACCTCTTTTAAAAGATGTAGAATCCCATACTCTATATTTTGATAGCAGTGCTCAGTCAATTCAAAGCTATTATTCTGTTCATTTATTTGATTCCTTATTCTGTGTCTCCATACTTCAGGGTTATCCTTACACCCTCATTTTGCTCCTTTCCCCACTCACCTCAGATGCTGTGCTGATGTTCATGATGAAGTTTTACTTTCAGCCTCTAGTTATACATAAGGCATATAACACTTGGAACTTACCATTTAATATCTGTGACTCCAAATATTCCTAAGTAAATCCAAAGGTCCATGATATGAGGCAATTTTTAATGTTGATAAGCTAACACATTTGAAGCCAATGTCCAAAAGGCAAGTTCTGATGGCAAGTCCACCAAACGCCCAAAACCCCTGCTGCACACCTTTGCTCTTTTCTATGTATTATTTATTTCCTGATGTACTATAATTCTCAGCATATAGTCCAGTGCTATTTGTGACAGGGCACACTGAGAAAATCTTAGGCTATAATCTTCATGAAGATAAAGGATCTAATCTAGCATGAGTAAGGGGCTTCCCTGGTGGCTCAGTGGTAAAGAACTTGCCTGCAATGCCAGAGATGCAGGTTCACTCCCTGGGTCAGGAAGATCCCCTGGAGGGGAACATGGCAATCCACTCCAGTACTGGACTGACTGAAGCGACTGAGCACACACACATGCGCAGCACAAGTACAGTAATTCAGAATTTTACTCAAATGAGCGGAATGACTAGGGTAGAGAGACTGACGTTCCAGACAGGGAAAGCCACCAAACATGAGGTGTGGATACACTTCTCTTTTCCTCTCCTAGGAACACAGGATAAGAGCTACCTCCTTACGGATGAAACAGGAAGGCACCTTTAAAATAATGACACAGCCTGAGGACATGACATAAACCGATCAGAACCAAACAGGTCCAAGATGGCAGATGGTTCAACTTCTACTAGACCTTAAGCCTCAATATACGTTCATTGTAACACATCATCAAGCTAAATGACTCACCTTCAGGCACCATGACAGTTCTAAGGCCGATCATCAAAGACCAAAAAGTGAGTGGTGGCCCAGTTCCTGGAAATCTCTGCCCTTGCCCCAAATAGTTGGAATAATCCTCCCATTTAGCCTATGAAACTACCCAGCCCATAAAATCTAACCACAGCAGTATTATGAGGCTGCTCTTACCTTCTGAGATGGCCCACACTCTGTGGAGTGTGTTTGTCTCTAAATAAATCCACTTTTTACCTATCCCTCTGTCTTTCACTGAATTCCTTCTGCAACAAAACATCAAGAACCAGAGCTTCATTAGGTCCTGAAACCAGGTGTCTGATCTCAGTTGGAAGAGAGTGGGTTTTGGCCAGGTTTCAGTCCTGGCCACGTGGGTTAGAGTTCCAAACTGAACAGTTTCACAGCCTCTCTCAGCTCCTTTGGAAGAGGAACAGGACCATCACTCAGGCGCTGTTTGTTACTGCTGGTGTTGGTGACTGCCGACCGCCTAAGGTACACTCTATGAGGGCAGGGACCCTGTTTTATTCACTCCAGAATCACTAGCACCCAGGACAGAGCCTGGATCTTCATGGCATTCTCAGCATTTGTCAAATGAATGAATATAAATGCCAGAGAAGTTACAAAAGCAGTTTTGTACCAAAAGAAGTAAAAAGAATTTACTCTTTATTCATTAAAGTTTACCAGAATTGGAAAATTTACATAGCATTTTGAAAATCCTAACTTCTTCATAATTTCAATATAAAATTTTCTTTAGTCATGTGTTTTGCTTTTTGTTAAATTTAGACGCAGACATAGGATAAAGATCACTTTACAGTTATTCAAAAATTATAAATTATCTATTTTTGTAAATTTTTTGTAAAGTGACTCTTTGCATCACTTTACAGTTATTTCCCCTTGAATAAAACAATGAAAGAAAAAGCCTAGTAAGGAGCCAGGTATTCAAAAATTATTATCTATCTATGAAGTATTCTTGCCCAAAAAGTTAATCCCAAATCTAAAAAGGGTCTCCTAAATGCGTTTCAATGTTTACATTTTTAAAAGAAACTGAAATACAACTGATTTCCAATACTCTATTAGCTTCAGTTATACAGCATAGTGAATAACTATTCACTATTTTTTGAATTATACTCCATCTATAATTATTTAAAGTATTGGCTATATTCCCTGTGCTATACATTACATCCTTGTATCTTATTTATCCTAGTTGGACTTTAGACATTTACTTGAGAGTATCCTTTGAAAAGAAACATTAATGAGTAATTTAGAACCTCAAAAAACCCTCAAATGCCTCCTTATTTTTCTGGTTGTGTTAGGTTCAAAACCAGGCCCCCTGGAGTGGAAACATGGCGTCTTAACCACTGGACCACCAGCAAAGTTCCTAACCTCCTTTTTTATAGTAATTATTTCCTTGTTGTTCTTTGCCGTCTTAACTACCGGAACCACCAGGGAATTCCCTCAAATGCCTCCTTTTCCCTTTCATTGTAAAATATAAGATAAACTCTGGATCCTTAGAGGAATGACTGATTCCAGGACCAGAATTATCCAAGATCAGCCTGTGGTATCTTGTACCAGAAAGCAAGAAAGTTAGCAATGACAAATGTATCTTGTCAGAAGTAAACAGGAAATAACATAAAGGCATTTCCATTAGTAAAGACTGGACAATCTGAGCTTCAAAAAGAAAAATAAATTTAAGTGATAGAAGGACATTGAATATATGCATTTCTGCTGTAATCCAGAAACAAAACAAAACTGTGTTTTTCAATCACACGATGAAAATAACTAGCCTGATGGGGAAAGGGCTTCACTGGTGGCTCAAATGGTAAAGAATCTGCCTGCAATGCAGGAGACTTGTGTTCAATCCCTGGGTCGGGAAGATCCCCTGGAAAAGGGAATGGCTACCCACTCCAGTATTCTTGCCTGGAGAATCCCCATGGACAGAGTCTACAGTCCAAGGGGTCACAAAGAGTTGGGTATGACTGAGCAACTTTCACTCACTTATGGGGAGAACAGGGCTATGGGATGACAACTCAAAGCCTATTCAACCTGCTGACTAAACCACTAAGACTGTGACAATCCTAACTAAACTTCAAACCTAGTGTAAAATATTTGTTAAATTCCTATTAATTAAAGAAATATTACAATAACTTTACGACAACAGCTTTAACAACGACAAACAAGTAAGAGCTACTTGATGGAAGATGGTCGAGGCTCCTGAGGTTGAGGTTTGCCATGAAGGCAAGGAAAAACCGCACAAAGCTGCATTGCTGCTGCTGCTAAGTCGTTTCAATCGTGCCCGATTCTGTGCGACCCCATAGACAGCAGCCCACCAGGCTCCCCAGTCCCTGGGATTCTCCAGGCAAGAACACTGGAGTGGGTTGCCATTTCCTTCTCCAATGCATGAAAGTGAAAAGTGGAAGTGAAGTCGCACAGTCGAGTACGACTCTTCGTGACCCCATGGACTGCAGCCTACCAGGCTCCTCTGTCCATGGGATTTTCCAAGCAAGAGTACTGGAGTGGGGTGCCGTTGCTGCATTACTACAGGTCAATCATCTCCAAGTCCTAGCTAGAGAGGAGGGTAAGAATGTATTATGTACAGTGAGAGAGCGCCATCTATTGGTGGCCTGAAGTATTTGCCTGTATTCAGTTCAGTTCAGTCACTCAGTCATGTCTGTCTCTTTGGGACCCATGGACTACAGCACCACAGGCTTCCCTGTCCATCATCAACTCCCGGAGTTTACTTAAACTCATGTCCATTGAGTTGGTGACACCATCCATCCATCTCGCCCTCTGTCATCCCCTTCTCCTCCCGCCTTCAGTCTTTGCCAGCAACTGGGTCTTTTCCAATGAGTCAGTTTTTCCCATCAGGTGGCCAAGGCATTGGAATTTCAGCTTCAGAATCAGTCCTTTCAATGAATATTCAGGACTGATCTCCTTTAGGACGGACTGGTTGGATCTCCTTGCAGTCCAAGGGACTCTCAAGAGTCTTCTCCAACACTACAGTTCAAAATCATCAATTCTATGGCACTCAGCTTTCTTTATAGTCCAACTCTCACATCCATAAATGACCAATGGAAAAACAATAGCTTTGACTAGATGGACCTTTGTTGGCAAAGTAATGTCTCTGCTTTTTAATATGCTATCTAGGTTGGTCATAACTTTTCTTCCAAGGAGAAAGCGTCTTTTAATTTCATGGCTGTAATCACCATCTGCAGTGATTTCAGAGCCGCCCAAAATAAAGTCTGTCACTTTTTCCATTGTTTCCCCATCTATTTGCCATGAAGTGATGGGACCAGATGCCATGATCTTAGTTTTCTGAATGTTGACCTTAAGCCAACTTTTTCACTCTCCTCCTTGACTTTCATCAAGAGGATCTTTAGTTCTTCGCTTTCTGCCATAAGGGTGGTGACATCTACATATCTGAAGTTATTGATATTTCTCCAGGCAATCTTGATTCCAGCTTGTGCTTCCTCCAGCCCAGCATTTGTCATGATGTACTCTTCATGTAAGTTAAATAAACAGGGTGACAATATACAGCCTTGACGTACTCCTTTTCCTATTTGGAACCAGTCTGTTGTTCCATGTCCAATTCTAACTGTTGCTTCCTGACCTGCATACAGGTTTCTCAAGAGGTGGGTCAAGTGGTCTGGTAGTCCCATCTCTTTCAGAAGTTTCCACAGTTTGTTGTGATCCACACAGTCAAAGGCTTTGGCATAGTCAATAAAGCAGAAAAAGATGTTTTTCTGGAACTCTTTTGCTTTTTCGATGATCCAGTGGATGTTGGCAATTTGATCTCTGGTTCCTCTGCCTTTTCTAAAACCAGCTTGAACATCTGGAAGTCCACGGTTCACGTATTGCTGAAGCCTAGCTTGGAGAATTTTGAGCATTACCTTACTAGTGTGTGAGATGAGTGCAATTGTGCAGTAGTTTGAGCATTCTTTGGCATTGCCTTTCTTCAGGACTGGAATGCAAACTGACCTTTTCCAGCTTTGTGGCCACTGCTGAGTTTTCCAAATTTTCTGGCATATTGAGTGCAGCACTTTCACAGCATCATCTTTCAGGATTTCAAATAGCTCAACTGGAATTCCATCACCTCCACTAGCTTCATTCGTAGTGATGTTTCCTAAGGCCCATTTGACTTCACATTCCAGGATGTCTGGCTCTAGGTGAGTGATCACACCATCGTGATTATCTGGGTCGTGAAGATGTTTTTTGTACAGTTCTTCTATGTGTAATATATGTCGGCCTAATTGTAATTTGATATTTTAATAGCTGTTACCTGCCAAAAATATATACAACCAGGAACTGCCATGATTTTCCCATTTTTAACTCGGCTATGATGACATCATTGCACTCTGTTAGAATCCACACCAGTCATCCTAAAAGTTGTGAGCCAGGGTGCCAAAACATCAATGACTTCTGGTTTTCAGGCCAACAGATCACACCATTACTACTCACCGTGAACTACACCATTATGCAATATACAGCCTTGAACTGGAGCAGTGTTGAACCAGAACAGTGGCCTAGTTTTAGCAATGCATGATTCTTCACTCTGCTAGTCAAGACTCTTCACTCCCTTCTCTTGGGAGCCCTCTAAAACATTTTACTACTCCTATTTTTCAAATCACGAATAGAAAAATTTCATCAACTAGAAAAAAATCATTTTACCTTTTATCGATAATTATTATGACAAGGTGTTTAGCTCTTGTATCCTGTTATGAGACTGTTCTCAAAGTCTGCAATGAGTGTTTCACTAAGAATCACTTGTACAGCAGACAGAACATCTCTCTGAATGCCTATCACAGATCTATAATATTATCATAAATATTCATCCAACTACCATTGAGCCTGGCTGCCAACGCAGGAGACTTTAGAGACGCAGGTTCAATCCCTGGGTAGGGAAGATCTCCTGGAGGAGGGCATGGCAACCCACTCCAGTATTTCTGCCTACAGAATCCCCTTGGACAGAGGAGTCAAATAGGCTACAGCCCACAGGGTCGCAAAGAGTCGGACGAGACTGAAGTGACTTAGCGTAGCATAGCACACCATTTAGAAACTCAATCTCAAAAGTGAATTCCTTGATACTCAGGGATAATACAATCAAGTCCAAACTCACTGTCTGACCTGTACCATTTAGGCATGTTAAAGTAAAACATTTTAAACTCAATATTCATCTGAGTGAATATATTAAGGCGATCTTATGGTTTCTACAAGCCAAAACAGACTAATAATCTTGATTACCTTCTTTGTCCTAACAGTATTAAAGATGATATGACTTAATACTTATAATAACCCACAACACAAATATTATCCCCATGTTACAAATAAGGCAACAGAGGCTCCAAGAAAATAATTCAACTGAGATTGAGCTCATAATAGGCAAGGACAGAGCCAGTATCTGAGCACAGTCCTGATCTGCGATGAAGCTGTGGAATGCTCCTCTATGATATCATCTACTGCCCAAACTACACAATGTTCAGATTTCATGAGTATTTAAAGACATTATTAAAGCATATTTTAATGGTAATTAAAAAACACATCTAACCTTTGAGAAACATATAAAAAGTTAAGTGGCAAATTATCTTAATCACCCAGGAAAAGATAATCAACATAATGTAGAAGCAAATATTTCATACTTCATATTCCATTTAATGCTCCTCTTCTAACCTTTTTCCTTATATGTTATATCTTTGACTGCAGACCTTCCTGTTGGAAAAAAATCTCAGTGACATAGGGAAGAAAAAATGTCTACTCTCTCCCTACAGTTTCAAAAATGCCAGAGATTATCTGTACCTTAAATGTGATTCTGATAACGTAGCAAATCGTAAACATTCTAGAAGACACCTTACTCTTCTATTAAGTGTTCTGTAATGTTTTCTGTATAAAGGGATCTTGTAAGGCACCAATTTACAACCCATCCTGAGACTGCAACCATGTTATGTGAAAATAAATCTTTAATCTCTAAATTCAATAACCTAATTCTCATCAGTGACTTTAACTTTTTATTTTTTGCTCTAATAACTTAAAGAGATTAACTAGATTAATCTAGTAACTTAAAGAGATTAAAACTTAAATTGATTAGTATTTGATTAGTAACTAATCAATTAGTAATTGATTAGTATTGAGATTAGTAACTTAAAGAGATTAAAAACAATTGTAAGGTTTCTTTGCAAAACCAGAAAGATCAAGGACACTTCTATTATAGCAATAAGATAAAACCTAACTCACAAATTCTTTTTTAAACTAAAAAGTTTGAGACTTTCCTTTAAATTATCAGAAGTAAAATAAATGTGATGCATTCAAATTTAATTCTTCAAATGGAAATAGCTCTGTGATGAAATAAAAACCGACTACATAATTATTTTTAGGTTAAAAGCATTTAGAAAAACTACCAGTATTACTTGCAAAAGAAAAATTACTTTCTTAATCTTTTAATTGTAAAGAAATAACCAGAAATCTCTATTGTTTGCTTCATGATATTTTTCTCCCTGCTTATAGTAGTGAGGGACACCATAGGATTAGTAGTATTAATGTGCTCCTCAGTGAGAGAGAGCCCACAGGACACATTCTCTTTAAAATATTTTTTAAAAATCTTAAGAAACAATAAGTGAACGTAATTCTTATCAAGACACAAATTCCTAGAAACACTAAATTTTTATGTCCCTTAATAAAACTTTTTTACTTAAAAAAAGCATTTAATTTTCTTGGTTGCAAAGTATCTCCATGCAAATTATGTGTTAATTACAGAAGGAACAGCAGTAACTATACAGAAGAGAAAAACATCTTAACCAAATGATTAAAATTAACATCACTAATAAAAGGCCAACAGACTTCATGGACCTCTGGATGTGACACCCTGAGAACACACTGCTTGCTTACTATTCCAGCCCCAAATGGATAAGCTCATTCTAATTACAAGAAAAAGTAAACAAACTCAAACTGAGGGACAGTCTATAAAATTTCTAGCTTGTGTTCTCAGAAATTCCAATCTCAATTGAGATAACCACTGAAATGCTAACATTAAAACTAACTGAAGATACTGAGAGTCAATGCAAAATGTGATCCTGGATTAGATCCTGTACCAAAAAAACGAAAGCAATATGAAACATTACTTGGACAACTGATGAAAGTGAAATATGAGATACAGGTAAAATGGAAGTATTCTACTGATTTAAATTTCTTACAATGAGAGCGGAACTGTGAGTGTGTAGGGTAATGTTATTGTTCTTGGAAAAACACACTGAAGTGCTCTGAGGTATGCAACCTTTCAGGTAGTTCAAAAAAACATGTCCACATATACAAGGAGGAGAGAATCATGACATGTGGAAAATGCTGAAAATTGATGAAGCTAGGAAAGAGCATATAGACATTATTTTGTACTATCTTTGCAACCTTTCTGAAAGTTTGAAATTATTTCCACTGCTATGCATATACACTGAGGAAACCAGAACTGAAAGAGACACGTGTACCCCAGTGTTCATCGCAGCACTGTTTACAATAGCCAGGACATGGAAGCAACCTAGATGTCCATCAGCAGATGAATGGATAAGAAAGCTGTGGTACATATACACAATGGAGTATTACTCAGCTATTAAAAAGAATGCATTTGAATCAGTACTAATGAGGTGGATGAAACTGGAGCCTATTATACAGAGTGAAGTAAGTCAGAAAGAAAACACCAATACAGTATACTAATGCATATATATGGAATTTAGAAAGATGATAACGACGACCCTATATATGAGACAGCAAAAGAGACAGATATAAAGAACAGACTTTTGGACTCTGTGGGAGAGGGCGAGGGGGGGATGATTTGAGAGAATAGCACTGAAACATGTATATTACCATATGTGAAATAGATGACCAGTCCAAGTTCAATGCATGAAACAGGGCCCTCAAAGCTGGTGCACTGGGACAACCCAGAGGGATGGGATGGGGAGGGAGGTGGGAGGAGGGTTCAGGACATAGGTACACCCGTGGCTGATTCATGTCAATGTACAGCAAAAAACACCACAATATTGTAAAGTAATTAGTCTCCAATTAAAATAAATTAATTTTAAAGAAGAAAAAAATTTAAAACCATCCTTAACATTAAGTAAATATTAACATGAGGAGGTTTTCACTATAAACAACTAATTGATAAAATTGTTTGACAAAACGGTATGGCTAGTAAAAGTGCTTTAAACTAGTACTTTAAACACTACTCTAAGGAGCTGTGCCAGATTGTAGATCAATACACAGTTTTCAACAACAAAAAACTTTCTATGAAAAAAATGTCAGCTCTACTAAACTGCACTCAGTGCATTCTGGCACATCCTGGTAACAAACAGTTTATGTTTGTTCAGTATGTTCAGTGGCACTGTATGTTCAGTAGTAGAGTACTTTGAATGGATGCTCTTATATGCCATCTTTTTGCAATCACTAAAACCTGAAAATTATGCATATGCATTTGGAATAACACACACCATATTATCACAGTTAACTCTGGGTAATACAACCGAAGGTGCTTTTTATCTTCTTCCCATATTTTGGAATGTTTCTACAGGGAACATGGATTAGTTTTACAAGAAAAAAGGAAACTTTTTTAAAAAGACTAAGTGAAAAAGACCTAAATAGCAGGCAAATGGATTTCTTGGAAATTGAATCCTACACCAAACATGACATTTTTCTTAACTTTACATACTGCCCAAACTTTTCCAAAAGGACTCACTTACAGCTGATCTTGAAGCTCCACAATTATATATTCTAATTGTTCCTTCTCCAGTTTATGAGCCAGGTCAGAATCTTCAATCCTCTGTAGTAGTATTTTATTCTGAGCGACAGATTCAGACAGCTGGTTCTCTCGAAGTTGTAAGAGTTCTTCAAGATAACCCTGGAAATAACAAGTACAAAATTCTAATACGTATCTTGAAGATAAATGCTGAGTAGATTAAATGTTATTCTTAGCTATGTTGTAATGAAATTATTTCAAAGTATCACTGAAGAAATGGTAAATAAAACGGTTTTAACTGAATTAAAAATTTAACATATGTTCTCCATTATTTAAAGTTCTGTAAAGTTCAATGAGATGGCTGGATGAGATGAGATGGCTGGATGGCATCACCGACTCGATGGACATGAGTTTGAGGGAACTCCGGGAGTTGGTGATGGACAGGGAGGCCTGGCGTGCTTCAATTCACGGGGTCGCAAAGAGTTGGACACGACAGAGCAACTGAACTGAACTGAAAGTTCAATGAAGTATGTTTATAATTTAACATAAACCTGAGTTAAAATATTATAATTTCTAAGCTCTGCAACAGTGATAAACACTCTTAAATGCCTTCAGGCTTCAAAACAGACTTAATTATAGAATTATTAATTAAAAATCTGCCTCTCAGTGATTATTTTTCAAAAACAGTTATTAACATTTTAGCATTAGCATATTACAGGAAAGCAGCATAATGTCTAGGTTAGGCCTACAGCATAAGGGACTGTCTCGTGTCATACTCCAGTTCTACTACTTATAAACTAAGTGTGCTTGGGTAAATTATTTAATCTCTCTGGGTCTTTGTTTCATCATCTAAAAATGTGGAAACAAAAAGGGTATCCAGCTGAGAAGATTAAATGAAAGGTAAAGTGTTTAGAATACTATTAATACCTGGTACCCTGCATGCAATGTATAATTCGTGGCTAAAATTATTAGCAGACACTTAAAGACAGATTCTCCCTTATCTTTTAACTCACTTATTGGTTCTTTGTCCTTTTGCCCTGCTTTCTAGGAGTGTTCATTTAATTTATTCTCCAAATCCTTATACTAAATTTCTGAACTCAAGAAATCTTATTTTTAATTTCCAAATTTTTTTTCATGTTTTCTGCTGTTCCCTTCTCATGGCATTCTATAATTTTTAGATACAATGTGCTTTCTTCTTAGGATATTCATTAGACTTTTTTTTCTTAAAGTGTTCTTCTATTCCATTTCTTATCCTTTTTACGTGCTTAACTTTAGCTATTCTGGCTTCATAATACGTATTAATAGCAACTAGTACTATTCCTAATACGTATTCATAATACGTATTAATAGCAACTAGTACTATTCTTTTTCAGATTTTTTTCCTGTCAATTTTCAAATATTTGGTTTTCTCCATAATAAAATCTCAAAAATTAAAAATAAATTTGATTTTTACAAATGAAACTGTTATATGTGTACACAGCTTAGTTTAAGCTATGCATGATTATTTTTAAACATCAGTAATTAAACAACACAAATTCCCAGCACCTGGATTCACTGCCAGTACTTTCAGAGTCACACCGTGTCTTTCTGATCACATCCCCTGTTCTCTGGAGGGATGACAACATCCTGAGATTTGTGTTTATCACCCCCTTGCTTTTCCTCCAGCATCACCACAAATGTGTCTTCTTAAACAATATACTGTTTAGTTTGGCTGAGTTTTACCCATATTCTTTTGCAACTTGCTTTTTCGTCTAGTGATGAGTCTCACTACAGTTGCTGCCTTTACTCTCAACAGTGCACAGTATTCTGTTGTATGAATACTGTGGCTTATTTACTCACTCTCCTATCAATGGCCATTTAGATTATTTTCCATATTTCTTAATATAAACAACATTACCGTGAACAGTCCGTTATATGATATCTGGTACAGACATCTGAGAGTTTCTGGGACACATGACTAGGAGTAGAGTTGCTGGGTCATAGGCCTTAGATATCCGTGCACTTATTAGATAATGCTGAACTGTTCATACCACAGGTTTTAACACTAACCATATCCCATTTGAATTCATGTGACTTTATATTCAGTATCAAATATATACTGAATATATCAGATATATTCAGTATCCAAGTTATACTGAATTCATAAAATCAATTGGAAATGATTCCTTCTTTTTCCTATTCTCAAAAACAGCCAGTAGAAAACAGGAATTACTGCCTCCTGAACATTTGGTAGCATCTACCTCAGAAACCAAACAGGTCTGGTGATTTGAGGCGAAGGAGGGAACAGATTTTAAGCTAGTTGTTTAATTTCTTCAATGATTATAGGTCTGTAAGTTTTGAGAAGTAGTATTTATAAAAACTCATCTAAATTTTCTAAGGTACTGACATAAAATTGATAAAATTATTAATAATTATGGGAGGGCTCTCCCTGGCATTTATAGTTATACTGTCTATTCTCTTTTAATTCTTAAAATCGTCTATCTGTGCCTCAACTCTTTTAAATTTAATTATGGCTGATTCTATTTAATTGGTTTGTACAGATAATTAGCTTTTGGTTTAACTGATTATGTACTTCTGGTTATTTCATTAACACCTGCTTTTATTTTTATTATTTTGAACTGGTTTGTTGTTTCTGCTTACTCTTGGATGCTTCGCTCTTTAATTTTCATTCTTTTCTAGGATAAGTAGTTCTCCGAGTGCTGTGCAAGTTGCAACTTAGTACTATCGGTGTCCATTGTTTTCATTCCTGTTCATTTCTAAGTATCGTCTCATTTCTTTTTGACCCATAACTTAGAAGACTTTATTTTTTTAAAATCTCCATTGGTGTACTTTAGGTGGTGGTAACCTTTTTCTATTGAATCTAATTTTATTGTATTGTGGTCACTATTGTATCATTTTTTGTATTTGCTTTGTGACCTAGTATAGCCCATAAAAAATGGAATAGTTGTCCCATGTATGCTTTAAAAGAATGTGTATTCTAATTGTTAGCATTTACCATATTAAAAAAAATAAATTTATTTATTTATTTTTGGCTGGGCGGAGTCTTCATTGCTGCGTGGGCTCTCCTCCAGGCGTAGAATGTGGGGGGTACTCTCCAGCTGTGGTGCATGGGCTTCTCACCAGAAGGTGCAATTGCTTCTCTTGCTGTGCAGCCCGGGCTCTAGGGCACGCAGGTTTCAGTGGTTACCCACCAGGCTTTAGAGCACAGACTTAATAGCTGAGGTACATGGACTCAGTTGCTCTGAGGCATGTGGGATATTCCTGGATCAGGGATCGAATCCAGATCTTATGCACTGGCAGTCCACTAATAAAAATTGTAAATAATGCATTCATTGACCAGCAGGTGGATTCTTTACCACTGAGCCACCAGAGAAGTCCCTACCATAATTTACTTCAAGCTTACTAGTTGCATTGCTCAAGGTCATTACATCCTTACCAAGTTTTTGTCTGTTTAATCTGTAATTATTGGGAAGTAAAAATTTTCTACTATTATTATGGATTTATTCATTTTTCCTAGATATTCTATTAATTTCTATTTCATATTTTTCATGGCTGAATTTTTAAATGCATGTAAGTTCAGTACTGTTACAGATTGCTGGTAAATTCTTCTCTTTTAAAAAGGCAATATCTTTCTTTAGTCTTAATAATACTTTTTGCCTTGATGTCTAGTGTGAATTATACTGATATAGAATTATTTTGGTTAATATTTGCCTACTCTATTTTATCCTCCTAGTTTCAACGTTTTTTGAGTCACTATTTTATGCATGCCTTTTACAGATGGACAGCATGTCACTAAAACTTATGATTTAAAAAATAAATATAAGGCAAAAACCATTACAATATTGTAAAGTAATTAGCCTCCAATTAAAATAAATAAATTTAATTTAAAAAAACAAAAAATAAATTTAAGAGTTTGTCTTTTTTTTTTAATTAATTTTTAAGATTATTATTTTTTCGGCTTCTCCGTTTTAGCTTGTGGGATCTTAGTTGCCTGAACAGTGGTTGAACCAGAGCCTTGGGCAGTGAGAGCACACAGGCTTAACCACTGGACCACCAGGCATTCTCAAGAGTTTGTCTTAATTGTCAAGCTTATACCTTTCCCTTTTATGGCGATGTTGACTCTTGGCTGTATTGAGATTTCTGTTATTTTGTGTTTATTTTTTTAAATACTATCTTCATTTTTTTCTCATTTGCTCTTTTCTATTGTAATGATCACATTTTCTTTATTTCTTCTCTTTCTTATTATCAGTTTAAAAGCTAAATATTCTGTTTCTTTAACTGTAATTTTGGAAACAGTCATATACCTTAAAAAGGGTGTCTACACTCCTTTTACACTACACTACTTATAATACATAGATCCTAAGAGGCTTTAACTTCAATCACCCTTTCTCACCCTTTCTGATACTATTACATAGTGTTTAGTTCCATTTTAATTCCCAGGGAGGTCTGAAGCCAGACCTAAATGTTAAGCTTCTGATATTTTGTAATTCAGTCGTTAAAACACTGCTATTATTAACAATTAAATTATATAAACTCAGTTAAGTAAATTCTATTGAAAAACAAGGATTAAGTAAACTGTATTTAAAAACTACTCAAAATAACTACTACTTAAAATAACTACTACTCAAATAGTAGTAGTTGAGTAAAAATAACTACTCAAAATCCATCACTTCCCAAATATTTTACAACAGTATATTATTGCTATCTGTGCTCTTCAAGTCACAGTCATTGTATTTCTCTTGGAGAAAAACATCTCCCCCTTATCTTGCATTCAGTAACATCAAACAGGTAGTTTTAAGTTGGCCATGATGGGAGTATTTATCCCAGAGAAATCGGCAAATGAAAGCAAATCAGAGCTCATCGACTTCCCCTGCAAAGAAGGGGAACTTCTCCAGTTCTTAAGCATATTCCAGATCATCACTGCTGCCCCATACTGGCATTACTACTGCTGCTGCTATCTCATGTAGTCAAGGTTTACCAATTTCTGTGCTTACTCTGCCACTGTGAGTCTCATTCCTGTCTTCGAGGTTCAGTTTCCAACTTGAATGATAGTGGGCCTAGATTTGCTGTGTCCTGTTGGTATTAAAACACAGGTACCTAGGTTAAGGGAATGGCCCCTCACCACCACCCCAGGAGTTCGCAATGCCTTTAACTCAATATGCCCCACTTGTTTTTAGGCCCTTCCTTGTTTATAGAGTCCTTCAGCTCAGTTCAGTCACTCAGTTGTGTCCGAGTCTTTGTGACCCCATGGACTGCAGCACACCAGGCTTCCCTGTCCAGGATCAACTGCTGGAGCTTATTCAAACTCATGTTCATTCAGTCAGTGATGCCATCCAACCATCCTGTCCTCTGTCATCCCCTTCTCCTCCTGCCTTCAATCTTTCCCAGTGTCAGAGTCTTTTCAAATGAGTCAATTCTTCCCATCAGGTGGCCAAAGTATTGGAGCTTCACCTTCAGCATCAGTCCTTCCAGTGAATATTCAGGATTAATTTCCTTTAGGATGCACTGATTGGATCGCCTTGCTGTCCAAGGGACTCTCAAGAGTCTTCTCCAACACCACAGTTCAAAAGCATTAATTCTTCGGCACACAGCTCTCTTTATAGTCCAACTCTCCCATCCATACATGACTACTGAAAAAATCATAGCTTTGACTAGACAGATCTGTGTTGGCAAATTAATGTCTCTGCTTTTTAATATTCTGTCTAGGTTGGTCTTAGCTTTTCTTCCAAGGAGCAAGCGTCTTTTAATTTCATGGCTACAGTCACCATCTGCAGTGATTCTGGAGCCCCCAAAAAATAATGCCCCACTGTCTGTACTGTTTCCCCATCTATTTCCCATGAAGTGATGGAACCAGATACCATGATCTTAGTTTCCTGAATGTTGAGTTTTGAGCCAACTTTTCCACTCTCCTCTTGTACTTTCATCAAGAGGTTCTTTAGTTCTTCGCTTTCTGCCATAAGGGTGGTGTCATCTGCATATCTGAGGTTATTGATATTTTTCCCAGCAATCTTGATTCCAGCTTGTGCTTCATCCAGTCCAGCATTTCTCATGATGTACTCTGCATATAAGTTAAATAAGGAGGGTGACAATATACAGCCTTGATGTACTCCTTTTTCAGTGTGGAACCAGTCTGTTGTTCCATGTCCAGTTCTAACTGTTGCTTCTTGACCTGCATAAAGATTTCTCAAGAGGCAGGTCAGGTGATCTGGTATTCCCATCCCTTTCAGAATTTTCCAAAGTTGGTTGTGATCCACATAGTCAAAGGCTTTGGCATAGTCAATAAAGCAGAAGTAGATACTTTTCTGGAACTCTCTTGCTTTTTTGATGGTCCAACCAATGTTGGCAATTTGATCTCTGGTTCCTCTGCCTTTTCTAAATCCAGCTTGAACATCTGCAAGTTCACGGTTCACATACTGTTGAAGCCTGGCTTGAATAATTTTGAGCATTACTTTGCTAGTGTATGAAATGAGTATAATTATGCTATAGTTTGAGCATTCTTTGGCATTGCCTTTCTTCAGAACTGTAATGAAAACTGACCTTTTCCAGTCCTGTGGCCACTGCTGAGTTTTCCACATTTGCTGGCATATTGAGTGCAGCACTTTAACAGCATCATCTTTTAGGATTTGAAACAGCTCAACTGGAATTCCATCACCTCCACGAGCTTTGTTCGTAGTGATGCTTCCTAAGGCCCACTTGACTTCACATTCCAGGATGACTGGCTCTAGGTGAATGATCACACCATCGCGGTTATCTGGGTCATGAAGACCTTTTTTGTATAGTTCTTCTGTGTATTCTTGCCACCTCTTCTTAATATCTTCTGCTTCTGATAGGTCCCTACCATTTATGTCCTTTATTGTGCCCATGTTTCCATGAAGTGTTCCCTTGGTACCTCTAATTTTGTTGAAGAGATCTCTAGTCTTTCCTATTCTATTGTTTTCCTCTGTTTCTTTTCAGTGTTCACTTAGGAAGCCTTTTTTATCTCTCCTTGCTATTCTTTGGAACTCTGCCTTCAAATGGGTACATCTTTCCTTTTCTCCTTTGCCTTTTATGTCTTTTCTCAGCTATTTGTAAGGCCTCCTCAGATAACCATTTTGCTGTTTTGCATTTCTTTTGCGGTGGGGTGGTGGTGGGGGCGGGGGGTGGGGGTGGGGGGGGATGGTCTTGATCACTGATTCCTGGACAATGTCTTTAGTGAGCTCTTACTCTTTGAGAGAGAAGTTCTGTATGAAACTGTTTCAAAATTTTATTCTACTTGGCATTTTCAGATTTTTACAGTGTAAAGGCTTTTAGTTATCTTAGTCTGACTTCTTGCTGGTATCTGGAACCGGAATTCTTCTTTCACAAGGTATTAAAGCTTTCTTTGTATATCTTAACTAGCAGTTGTTTATCTACAGGAAATCTCTTCATATTTGTAAATTTCCTTTGTAACCATTTTCCTCAGTGTATTTTTTATTGTTCTAATATTTCTATTGATAATTCCACTAAGGCTTTTCCTAAGTAGCTCATCTATGAATAACAGTAATTTGAAAGGAAGGGAAGAAAGGAAAATAAACAATACATGAAAATTAAGAGTTAAGATGCTAGTTGGTATCCCAGTCTGCTATGTACTCCCCTTTGCCTACTATAGTGCTTAACACACAAAAGCTGCTAAAATACCTGATTTTTAAAAAAGGAGACAGACACACATATATGGAATTTCTTAAGCAATCACTATTACTACATTTTCATAAACCAAATAATCTTTTATAAAATTAATCCTAGAAATTAATACTTCAAACATATAAATGAAACTGCATACAGGAGAATAAATGGGTCAGCGTTATATTAAAATGTAAAATTAGAAAAAGTTTAGCAAACAAAAGCCTCTCCTAAAATTGGGCCTGATTTTTAATTTAGAGGAGGACAATCCAAGAACAGAAAGGAAGTAGCAATAGGTAAATACTTGTGTTTAGCTAAAAGATCTTTTGGTAGTGACAGTCTAAAGGTAGTAACTAGAGTCGAAATGAAATGACTTCTGATGACTGATACACACCTTCTGTTCCAGGGTGAGCTGATACTTCTGTTTGACTCTCTTACACTTGTTGAACCAACTGTTCTCATCCATGATGACTGGAGGCCCGGCCTTCTCTGGAGTGCTGCTCTCACTGTCACTGCTTCCCAGAGTTCTCAGCTCTTCCTCGTCGCTGCTGATACTATCAGAACTGAGAAGATCAACATTTTTAAAGAAATAAAGTTCACAGTATGTTCCATGTTGTTTTTTTAGAAATACTTCAGCATTTGCAAGTTACTGGTAAGTAAGCTCCAAAATGTTCAGCACTAACTATACAATAATGATGATATTATCATCAGGCCTACAGATGCTACAGAAGTTCAAGTGAGGTTTACAGATCTCAGATCTCAGGCATTAACACAGAAAACTATGAGAATGTCCCGAAAAGAGGCAAAAAAACTTCCAAAGAAGAGAGCCAGAAACTCCACATGTGCTGAGAAGAGTTTTCTCGCTGGGCTGTTCTCACTGACTGTTCAATCTCCATTGTAAGGCAGACAGCACATCTCCAGTGTGCTGCCAGTGGGGGTATAATATCAGCACAATGCTCACGATCAGCTTGGCTTTGACTGAAAACAAGAGGTTCAGAAAACCAGTTATACCTAAACACTTTCTACGGGGGGAAGAAGGAGAGACATAGGTGAAGCAGAGAAAAAAATCTATTACAATCCATATGTAAAATTCCTTACGACATCAGTATGGTAGAAAACACAGAACAAGGTGAGGAAAAAGTAGGAGAGAAGCTAAATAATGGAGAGAAAGGTGTGCTAACATGATTGTCTAGTTTAGAAGAAAAATACACTTTAAAAGGAACAGGGAAAATAAATTTTAGAATACCAGCAATGATATTAACATTTAAGAAACAGCATAAAAATAGTCTCTATAACCCTCGAAGTATACAAAAAATTCTAATCTATCAAACAGAGGAACAAAATTAAAAAATACAGACAGTTTAAAACAAAAAATAAGGTGGCAGAATAAGCACTAATACAAAAGAAATTACAAAAATCTTAAATAGGTTAAACTTAACAGCCAAGTCAGATGCTCTGGTTTGATTAAGGCAAGTAAGTGCCAACAGTAAGCTATCTATAAAATACATATGAATACAGAAAAATTAAAATTAAAAAGATGGAAACACACCTAGAAAATATGAACCCAAGGAACTCCAGGTCAGAAATTATAATTTTGTAAGTTAATATAGCTGTAATGGTAGAAAATACAAGGATCAAAGAAAGATCTTCTATTTCTTTATCCTCCACTATCAGCATTTGCATCTGTTGGGTTCCTGAGTCAGGTCCAAGCCCATTGCAGACGTGAATTAGAGACTGCTACATAAAAGTTCAACCCAGGTGATGTTCTTAGCTAATGATCTCAGAAACAAACCAATGAGCAAACATGCCAAATGAAGTCTGCCTGTCACATCTGTGGCTCTGGGAAACTGATAATAAGGTTTCAGTTTTGAAAAAGAGACAAGCAGAGCTCTTAAATGATGGTATTTGACATTAAAAATTAAATGAATTAGCTAAAAAGCAGATAAACTTAAGAGAATTAGTAACATTTAAGGTAGATATGAAGAAATTACAGTATTAAAGATTGTCAAAATGCTAAGAAAAAATAACTGCTGAGACAGGCTAGCAAGTACAGCATAATTATCCTTCCAGAAGGAGGGCAATATAAGCATATTTTGAGAAAACTAAAATTTAAGGGATTTACCAACAAATTCTCACTAAAACAAACTTCCTAATCATTGTAATTTAGGAAAAGGGAAACTGAGTTAAGAAGCACTAAGCAAAGAAAATAGTGAACTTGTGGGTAAACCTAAACAAGTTGAGTATAGAACACTGACAACAATGCCTAGTTTTATGGAGTTTTAAATAAACCAACAGCAAACTTACAATTCTGGACAGTAACAGCATATGTCAAGCATGAGATGATTATAGAGTTAAAACAATACAAGGTCCTCAGTCATCTGGATAAGTGTAAAGATACTAAATTTAGCCTTTGTTAAGGTTTAGATATGCATAGTAAAACTAGTAAAAGTACCACCAGTAAAAAAAAAAAGCCTATAAAAGAAGCCTAGTAAAAGAAGAGTCTATAAATTAAAAATGAATAAGGAATAAAATGGCAGAAGAAAAGTTAACCCCCCCCCAAAAAAAAGAATCATAAGACAGAAAGAGTAGAGAAGAATGTAGGGCAAACAGAAAGTAAGAATGTGTTGTGTGCTGTGCTAAGTCACTTCAGTCGTGTCCGACTTTGTGCAACCCCATGGTGTCAGGAAGCATTTAACAGGAGGCTTCCTGTGTGCTGTTTTGGGTCCGTCATGAATCCTCTGTCCCTTATTAATTCCTGAATATTCAGGAATTAAGTGGAGTAGCAAACTACTCCCGGGGGTTTAAGAATGCATGCATTTCCTTCCTTAGTTTTTCCATACAGTGATAAGTAACTATTTACGACCCTCTTCCTTTTTATGAACCATATGGCAAAAGTGATTATTTACAACCCTCTCTCTTTGATATGGATCGCCTTATGTTTCCTTGATAATTTGTAAGTCTGGACTTTTGATTTTTATCTTTGCTGAAAACAGCTACCTTGAAAGACAGTATATATACTCACACGATGTTGAGTAAAACACCTTTGCTCCATCAGAGCTTGGGTCCCCGTGTCTTTCTTTCTCTGTGTGTGTGTGTCTCTCTCTCTCTCAGGCTAATTCTCTGGAGCACAGAGGCTCACTAGGCTCACTCTCCTGCCTGGGCTTCTAAGACCCTCTCAAGAAGGCGCTCTGTGCCTTCACCCCCTCAACAGGGTGCCTGGTGCCTTTGTGAGCAGTGCAAGCCCCATACCAGGGGGTTTATTGGTTTTCTGTGTAAACCAAGGAATAGCAGCCTCTTTCTCTCTCCTTTACTTTCTTATCATCGACTCCGGACCACCAGGTTCCGGTCCATTAAAGGACCTCAACACCATGGACTATAGCCTGCCAGGCTCCTCTGTTCATGGGATTCTCTAGGCATGAATACTGGTGGGTTGCCGTGCCCTCTTCCAGGGGATCTTCCTGACCCAGGGATCGAACCTGCATCTCTTATATCTCTTGCATTGGCAGGTGGGTTCTTTACCACTAGTGCCACCTGGGAAGCCCTAAGAAAGCAATAGAGTGGATATCAACCCAAAAATATCAGTAAATACCCTAAGCACCTCAGTTAAAACATAAAGCCCATTAAACTAGAGTTTTTAAACTCAAGTACTATTTTTAAAATGTGTGTGTGTGTATACTTTAAGAACACAAAGGCATGAATCATTAAGTGAACTCTATTTTATCAGTTCTTACTGTACATTTTTTCACATATTAACACACTTGAAATCAGGGTACAACTTACAACTAATGACATATTACTACAGCTGTCAAACCAATTTCTCACATACTAAATGGAAGGTATGTCAGACTAAATATAGTTTTTAAAAAAAGACACTAGAAAAATATTAATCTAAACAAAACTGGTTAGACTCCAGTAATATCGACTAAGTAAACTTCAAGGAATTTTTTTAAATTACTACATATTACATCAGGATGAATAAAGAATTCTAAACTTGTATGCATCTGACAAGTTATTTTAAAAAATATGCAGTAAAAATCAAAGGACCTCAAGGAAAAATCGACAAATCAAATATCATAGTGAAGAACTTAATACATTTAAATAATTAAAAAGATGAAAAAAGGATAAGTGATAAAGGACATAAAATACCATTAACAAGCATAATCTATTGAATACTGGACCCACTCACTGGAATACCACTGATTCTAGATCATTTCTCAATAAATTTCAAGGAACTATTATAATAACTATAATATTATGTAGACCACATTCACTAATTATAACCAAAACAAATTCACTGAAAATATCTGAAAATTAAAAATTATATTCCAAATAACCTTTGGTCAAAAAAATTATAATGGAAACTGTACTTTAAACAACAAAAATAAAAAATAACATCAAACTTTTAGGATGCAGCTGAAGTAGTAGTTCAAGGGATGTTTATAAGCCTTATTTACTTATAAGAAAAGAAGTAAATTTAAGTTTTGAGAAAGAAAAAAAAGATCATAAAAGCTCTCAACAAACTGGGCATAGGGAATATACTTCAACATAATATTGGTTATTTTCATTGAGCCCACAGCTAAGACCATATTCAACGCTAAAAAGCTGAAACCTTTTCTTCTAAGATTAGGAATAAGACAAGACTGCCCACTCTCATCACTTATATTTGACATTGGAAGTTCTAATGAGAAAAGGAAGAAAAGGCAAGAAAAGGAAATAAAAGGCATCCAAGTAAAAAAGGAAGAAATATAACTGTCATTATTCACATATCACATTACATATCAAAATCCTGAAGACTACCAAAAGAACTGTTAGAACCAATAAACAAATTCAGTAAAGTTGCAGGATAAATACCAATATACAAAAATCAGTTGCATTTCCATATACTAATGATCAACTATCAGAAAGAGAAATTATGAGAACAATGTCATTTTCAGTTGCATCAAAAAAGAATAAAATATCTACAAAAAATTTAACTATGAAGGTGGACAACCTATACACTAAACACTATAAGATGTTGATGAAAAACTGCAGAAGACACTTAAATGGAAAGATAATTTTGTGTTCACAAATTGAAAGGCTTAATATTGTTAAAATGTCAATACTACCTAAATCAATCTACATATTTAATGTGATGCCTACAAAAATTTCAATGCATTTTTCACAGAAATAAAATGAACAATTCTAAAATTTGTGTGGAACCGTAACATACACCCAACAGCCAAAGCTATTTAGAGGAAGAAGAACAAAACTGGAGGCATCACACTTCCTGCTTTCAAAATATATTACAAACCTACAGTAATCAAAACAGTATAATACTGGCATAAATACAGATACATAGATTAATAAAACAGAACAGAGAGCCCAGAAATAAACTCATGTATATATTTACGACAAAGGAGTTAAGAACATACAATGGGGAAAGATAGTTTTTCCAACAAATGGTGCTGAGAAAACTAGTCAGCCACACACAAAGAATGAAACTAGACCTTATATCTTATACCATATGCATATCGTATATCTTGTATTGTATACCATATGTGTATCTTATACCATATGCAAAAATCAAGTCTGAATTGATTAAAGATTTGAATACAAGACCCAAAACTGTAAAAAAATTCTAGAAGAAAACACAGTGGGTTTTGTGACACAGTGGGTTTTTTGACATCATTATTGACAATGATTTTTGGATTTGACAGACACACACACAAAGTCAAAAAAAAAGCAAAAGCAAAAACTAAGAAGTGGGTCTACATCAGACTAAAAGTCTCCTGCATAGCAAAGGAAGCCAGTGACAGAATGAAAAGGCAACCTCCTGAAAGGGAGGAAATATTGGCAAATCATATATCTGATAATGAGTTAATATCCAAGAGAACTCAACTGCAAAAAAAAAAGAAAAAGAAAAAAAAACAATGTGACTGAAAAACAGGAAAGGAATGGAGTAAATATTTTTCCAAAAAAGACACAGAAAGACAGTCAACAGGTACATGAAAAGGTACTCAACATCACTTATCATCAGGAAAATGAAAATCAAAATCACAAGGTATCACTTAACATTTATCAGAACGCATGCATGCTAAGTTACTTTAGTCGTGCCCAACTCTTTGGGACCCCATGGACTGTAGCCCGCCAGGTTCCTCTGTCCATGGGATTCTCCAGGCGAGAATACTGGAGTGGGTTGCCATTTCCTTCTCCAGAGGATCTTCCCCATCTAGGGATCAAACCTGCACCTCTTAAGTCTCCTAAATTGGCAGGTGGGTTCTTTACCACTAGCGCTATCTGTCAAGAAGGGCCATCTTAAAAAAAAAAGAATGGCTATAATCAAAAAGATAAGTGAGGACAAGGATGTGGATGTGGAGAAAAGGGAACCCGTGTCAACTGATTATGGAAAATCAATTGGATTTTTGGAGAACAGTAGGAAGGTTCCTCAAAAAAATTGAAAATAAAACTACTGTATGGTCCAGCAATCCCACTTCTAGGTATGTATCAAAAGGAAATAAAAACAGAATCTTGAAGAGATATCTGTACTCTCTTCTTTACTGAAGTGTAAGTAATCAATATATGGACGGGACCTAAGTGTCCATCAACAAATGAATGGATAAAGAAGATGTGGTGTGTACATGCATACAATGGAACCCTGTTCAGCCGCAAGAGGTTAGGAAATCCTGCCATTGGCAACAACATGAAGAATCTTGAGGGCGTTATACTAAGTGAGATAAGTCAATGACAAATATTGAAGGTTATCACTTACATGTGAAATCTTAAAAGTAAAACTTATAAAAATAGTGAGTAGAAAAGTGGTTCCCAGAGGGTAGTGAAGACTAGGGAGAGGTTGGTAAAAGGGTACAAACTTTCAGCTGTAAGATTAATAAAGTCTGAGGATCTAATGTTAAACATAGTGATAATAGTTGATAACACTATTGAATAACTGAAATTAGTTACAAAAGTAGAACTTAAATGTTATCCCACACACATAAAAAGTTAAATATGTGAGATGATGGATATGTTAGTTAATGAGATGGGGAAAATCCTTCCACAAGGTGTACATTATCAGAGGTAGGAAGAATGTATTCAGTTGTGTCTGACTTATTGTCATCCCAGGGACTGTAGCCTGCCAGGCTCCTCTTCCATGGGGCTTCCAGGCAAGAATATTGCATTGGGTTGCCATTTCCTTCTCCAGGGGATCTTCCCAATCTCAGGGATGGCAGGTGGATTCTTTACCACTGAGCTATCTGGGAAGCCATATATTATCAGAATATGGTACCAAATCATCATGATGTACACTTTAAATATCTTAAAATTTTACCTGTCAATGATATCTCAATAGACCTTATTTTATAAAAAGGTAAGAAAAGACCATCACAAACCCAAAGAAGGTAGAACAAAATATTATATAATAACAACATAAATAATGTATAATTTTAAACCACCCAGGAGTACAAAGGAAGAACTGATAATAAGGAAGTTCCTTGTGAGGACTAGGAGGAAAATAAATACTAACTATAGGGATCCAAGGAACTGTATGAACACTTCATGTACATTACCTCATTAGTCCTCATGATAACCCCATGAAGTATTGCTGTACTATCTAATAAGTTCATTCAACAAAGGAAGAAAATGAGAATAAGAGATGAAAAATAGTTGCTTGAGGTCACCCCAGTCAGGGGAACTGGTATCACTCTTTTAGGGAGAATGTTCCATGCAGGCTTCCTGACTATGATGGTACTAAGCAGACTTTTAGAAAAGATAAGGGAAGTAGCCATGCCAATATCTTGAGAGTGATTACGTTCCTAGTAGAGAAAACAGAAAGACGCATATGTGGGCTGGGTGTGCTCAAGGAAAACAAGGTGACCAGTGTCACTGAAGCACAGTGAGTAAGAAGGCAGGGAATAGGATGTGAGATCAGAGAGGAACTGGAGGCCGAGTAAACCTAGGAATTTTGTCTTTCACTTTGAGTCAGAAGGAAAGCAACTACTGGAAAGTTTTGAACAGAGGAATGAAATTATTTGACATATTCCTAAAGGATCACTCTGGCTGTCCTATGGAGAAAAAATGACAGGAGTCAGAGGTGGAGCTTGAAGACTCTTGCAAATTTCCATATTTAAGTTTAGGAGGTGATAGCGGTGGTGCAAATTTTACTGATGGGTTATGGAAGACAGAATTCAACACTGACCCCAAAGTTTTTGAGCATAAGCAACTGGCATGCTAGAACTACGATACAAGGAATGGCAAAGACTAAAGGAAGAAGTGTGGTTTTTTTCCAGAGGTGGCGGTGGTGGGATTAGGAGTTCTTCACTGTACATGCTTCATCTGAGGTGCTTATTACACATCCAGGTGGAGAAGTCAAGTTGGCAGCTGCGTGTATGAGTCCAGAGTTCAGAGTAGTGTTCTAGGTGGAAGCATATATACGGAAAGAGCAGTATGGTGTTTAAAGCCGTGAACCTGGATGCAACTACTTAGTATAGACAGAGATTCAAAACTGAGCTCGGAAATTGTCCAACATTTAGAGGTTAGGGAAGTGAGAAGAAAGCAGTCAAAGAGAGTAAGAAGGAGCAAATAGGATGAAAAGTAGCAAAGTGCTGAGAGGAGGAGTTGTGAGTATCCAATACTGCTCAAAGGTCAAGTAAGGTGAGGAACCTGACCTCTGGCTTTGGCAAGGAGACATTCCTGCTGACTCTGAAAAAGAGTACTGTCAGTGGTAGTTATTAAAAGCTCATTTGACTAGTTCAAGAGACGTGAAAGTGTTAGTCGCTCAGTCGTGTCCGACTCTTTGCACCCCATGGACTGTGGCCCTCCAGGCTTCTCTGTCTGTGGGACTCTGCAGCCAAGAATACTGGAGTGGGTTGCCATTCCCTTTTCCACGGGATCTTTCCAACCCAGGGATCGAACCTGGGTCTCCTGCATTGCAGGCAGATTCTTTACCATCTCAGCCATCAAGAGAGAAAGGAGGCAAAAAAAAAAAAGGAGGCACAGTTCTGTCATAAAAGAAAGGGAACTAAGGAATAGCTTAGAAGTGTTGAATGCAGGGTTCGGAAAATTACTTGGTTCCCTTTTTTAAGAAGGGAAAAATAACAACATGCTTATACGTTATGACATGCTGGAAGATCTAGAAAAAGGAAGGTCAATGGAAAGGGACAACTGTCAGAGCTAAGACCGTAACAGAAGAGAGAGGATGGGGTGCAGTACACAGGCCAAAAGACTGGCCTTTGATAGAAAACTCCTTAGCTTATCCCTCCTAAGAAGGGAAAAGACAAGGTCAAGAGGTCCCTCAATATCCAGGAAGGACTGTTTCCAGGAGCCCCCCAAGACAGCAGAGTCCATGGAAGCTCAAGTCTCTTACATGTCCGGGTCCTGTATACATTTGATCCACAGTTGGTTGATTCACAGATGTGAACCCTGCAGATATGGACAGCCAACTATACATGAAAAGCTACAGCTAAACTATATATGAAAAGCAATTTAACAGCATACTTGATCATTTACAATCTTTTAAAATCAGCAATTCTGTCTGTAGAAATTTGCCTCTTTAGGAAATAATCATTCTAAATACAAATACTTAACTATAAGCATGCTATATTTAAAAGTGAAAAACTGAAGGCATTATAAAAGACCAACAATCATCAGCTACTGCTAGACTTTTTTGGCCTAAAATCCATTTATGAAAAGATGTTTAAAGTTATATCAAGCAGTAACTCAGAAAAATTTATATCTTATCACTGATACACAATTTAAAACTTAATTAAACCAATTTTAAATATGAAATATATTTTAGGATGTTTTATATTAACATATTTCACATATTTAGCTTCAGAAGCATAAAACTCTATTTTAAAAGACTAATAACTAATATTTTTAAAGTTCAACTTCACCAGCAATCAAATAAATGCAAACCAAAAACAACAATAGGATATTTTCTATTTAGAGCATTAGC
The DNA here is from genome assembly GCF_003369695.1 of Bos indicus x Bos taurus. Lineage (NCBI taxonomy): Eukaryota > Metazoa > Chordata > Mammalia > Artiodactyla > Bovidae > Bos > Bos indicus x Bos taurus. Next base: position 87,038,572 of record NC_040079.1, read on the forward strand.
CACACCTTTAAGATTAATTGTAAATGACAGAGGAAGGCCCAGTCACATACTGCTGATAGGATCTAAACTGGTAGGGCCTCTCTGGTGGGCGGTTTGATAACAAGCTTCAAAAGTTTTAATAACATATATACTATTTACCCAAGAAATTCTACTTCAAGGTTTTAACCTAAAGAAATAATGATGGTTCTGCATAAAAAGATGCAGTGCAAGGCCATTAACTGCAATACTGTATATGACAGGGAACTGAACGCACTTGAAAAGTTGAACAATAACTGAGTTAACATACTATATAAAGAATGAAATTCTATTCATGTTAGGAAATGATGCTACAGAATGATCGCTAAGAACATGCAAAAGTGTTCATTATATAGTATTAAGGGAAAGAGATACATGTATATCATGATTCCATTTTAATCAAAGAAAAAATATTTCTATGCACAGAAAAGGCTGAAAGTGATCCATCAAAATGTTAACAATGCTAGTGGCTGCTCTGTAAACATAAGATTATGAGTTACTTAAGCTTTCTTCTACTTTCTACGTTTCTGTATTTTCTAATTTTTCTACAATAAATACCTACACTTTTCAAATAAGTTAAAAAGAGTAATATGGGGAGGAATAGACGCTTATACCAGACCCTGGAATATTAGGTCCATGAATCAAGGCAAATTGGAAGTGGTCAAACTGGAGACGGTAAGAATGAACATTGACATTTTAGGAATCAATGAACTAAAATGGACTAGAATGGGTGTATTTAACTCAGATGACCATTATATCTACTATTGTGGGCAAGAATCACTTAGAAGAAATAGAGTAGCTATCATAGACAACAAAAGAGTCCGAAATGCAGTACTTGGATTCAATCTCAAAAACAACAGAATGATCTCTGTTCGTTTCCAAGGCAAACCATTCAATATCACAGTAATCCAAGTCTATGCCCCAACCAGTAAAGCTGAAGAAGCTGAAATTGAACAGTTCTATGAAGACGTACAAGACCTTCCAGAACTAAACCCAAAAAAGATGTCCTTTTCATTACAGGGGATTGGAATGCAAAAGTAGGAAGTCAAGAGATCCGTGGAATAACAGGCAAATTTGGCCTTGGAGTACAGAATGAAGCAGGGCAAAGACTAATAGAGTTTTGCCAACAGAACACATTGATCATAGCAAACACCCTCTTCCAACAATACAAGAGAAGACTCCACACAGGGACATCACCAAATGGTCAATACCGAAATCAGACTGATAATATTCTTTGCAGCCAAAGATGAAGAAGCTCTATACAGTCAGCAAAAACAAGACCAGGTGCTGACTGTGGCTCAGATCATGAACTCCTTATTGCCAAATTCAGACTTAAATTGAAGAAAGTAGGGCAAACCACTAGATCATTCAGGTATGACCTAAATCAAATCCCTTATGATTATACAGTGGAAGTGAGAAATAGATTCAAGGGATTAGATTTGATAGAATGCCTGAAGAACTAAGGACAGAGGTTTGTGACACTGTCCAGGAGGCAGTGATTAAGACCACCCCCAAGAAAAAGAAAAGCATAAAGGCAAAATGGCTGTCTGAGGAGGCCTTACTAATAGTTAAAAAGAGAAGAGACGTGAAAGGCAAAGGAGAAAAGGAAAGATATACCCATTTGAAGGCAGAGTTCCAAAGAATAGCAAGCAGAGATAAGAAAGCCTTCCTAAGTGAACACTGCAAAGAAACAGAGGAAAACAATAGAATGGGAAAGACTAGAGATCTCGTCAAGAAAATTAGAGATATCAAGGGAACATTTCATGCAAAGATGGGTAAAATAAAGGACAGAAATGGTATGGATCTAACAGAAGCAGGAGATATTAAGAAGAGATGGCAAGAATACACAGAAGAAATGTACAAAAAAGATCTTCATGACCCAGATAATCACAATGGTGTGATCACTCACCTAGAGCCAGTCATCCTGGAATGTGAAGTCAAGTGGGCCTTAGGAAGCATCACTACGAACAAAGCTAGTAGAAGTGACAGAATTCCAGTTGAGCTATTTGAAATCCTAAAAGATGATGCTGTGAAAGTGCTGCACTCAATATGCCAGCAAATGTGGAAAACTCAGCAGTGGCCACAGGACTGGAAAAGGTCAGTTTTCATTCCAATCCCAAAGAAAGGCAATGCCAAAGAATGCTCAAACTACCGCACAATTGCACTCATCTCACACGCTAGTAAAGTCATGCTCAAAATTCTCCAAGCCAGGCTTCAGCAATACGTGAACCGTGAACTTGCAGATGTTCAAGCTGGTTTTAGAAAAGGCAGAGGAACCAGAGATCAAATTGCCAACATCCACTGGATCATCAAAAAAGCAGAAGGGTTCCAGAAAATATCTACTTCTACTTTACTGACTATGCCAAAGCCTTTGACTATGTGGATCACAACAAACTCTGGAAAGTTCTTAAAGGGATGGGAATACCAGACCACCTGACTTGCCTCCTAAGAAATCTGCATGCAGGTCAAGAACCAACAGTTAGAACTGGACATGCAACAACAGACTGGTTCCACACTGAGAAAGGAGTACGTCAAGGCTGTATATTGTCACCCTGCTTATTTAACTTATATGCAGAGTACATCCTGAGAAATTCTGGGCTGGATGAAGCATTAAGCTGGAATCAAGATTGCTGGGAGAAATATCAATAAGCTCAGATATGCAGATGACACTACCCTTATGGCAGAAAGCAAAGAAAAACCAAAGAGCCTCTTGATGAAAGTGAAAGAGGAGAGTGACAACGTTGGCTTAAAGCTCAACATTCAGAAAACTAAGAACATGGCATCTGGTCCCATCATTTCATGTCAAATAGATGGAGAAATAGTGGCAGACTTTATTTTTGGGGGCTCCAAAATCACAGCAGATGGTGACTGCAGCCATGGAATAAAAAGACACTTACTCCTTGGAAGAAAAGTTATCACCAACCTAGACAGCATATTAAAAAGCAGAGACATTTTGCCAACAAAGGCCCGTCTAGTCAAAGCTATGGTTTTCCCAGTAGTCGTGTATGGATGTGAGAGTTGGACTATAAAGAAAGCTGAGCACCGAAGAATAGATGCTTTTGAACTGTGGTGTTGGAGAAGACTCTTGAGAGTCCCTTGGACTGCAAGGAGATCCAATCAGTCCATCTTAAAGGAAATCAGTCCTGAATATTCATTGGAAGGACTGATGTTGAAGCTGAAACTCCAATCCTTTGGCCACCTGATGTGAAGAACTGACTCATTGGAAAAGACCTTGATGCTAGGAAAGATTGAAGGCGGGAGGAGAAGGGGACAACAGAGGGTAAGATGGTTGGATGGCATCACCGACTCAACGGACATGAGTTTGAGTAAACACTGGGAGTTCATGATGGACAGGGAAGCCTGGCTGGTTGCAGTCCATGGGGTCACAAAGAGTCGGCCATGACTGAGCGACTGAACTGAACTGAGGCTCTTATAATTAGGCATCAAATAGAATTTTAAAAAATGTGTCTAATATAGGTGTATTTGGGTGGATGTCATTCAATTTTTAAAATATTGGTTCTTTATGACTATTAGGATAGTTTAAATCTTTCTAAAAAGAAAACCTTCATGGTCAGTAATCTAGCTGGGTTATGACTAGGTTGAATTGATATTTCTCTTCTTGTTCTTGTATCCTTTATATAACAAGATGGCAGGAATCCTCTGTTATATATTGACTACAAAGGAATAAATATATATTTGGATTACTTCATAGAAAGAGGAAATTGCAAAAAAACTGGACAAATGGTGACTAAGCAGCTGGAGACACAGAATACAGATCATTAAGTTCAGGGTACCAGGTGAGAAGGTTCCATGACTGCATCTTTTTAAAAGCACTGTAATAATCACTACATTCTCTTATTTAAGAAGAGAGGAAAATTTGCATTTATGATTATCTTCATATTTTAATTTAAATTTCCTAAATCACTAAAAACTGCCTTTCTATCCGCATGCTGATGACCAAACTCCTGTCTCCGTCATTTTGCTCTCTAATTTCAGATCTGTGGCCCACTCTGCACAAATCTGCTGTGTCTATGGACAAGCTACTTAACCTCTCTCTGTTTCAGTTTTTCACTTAAAAATAAGGACAGTGGTGCTGACCTCACTGATTTTTTAGGAGATTAATGAGTTAACAGACGTAAAGCACTTAACACAATGCCTGATAAATATGCAATAAGTAGTATTACTCATATTTACTAGTATTGTTTTGAACTGTTAGTTATCTCCACAAAGTGTCCTATAATCCAATAAATCTCCAAACAGTGTTAATTTCATGCCTGTTCCAAACATCTTGGTGTGTTTCTTTTCTAGATCTAATGTAACAGAATTATCCATTTCCCAAGGGATCCTAACTTAAGTTAGAAATCTCTGTACCATAATACTCTATTTCTCCTTCTCCTTCACCATCTAAAAAATGTTCACACTCCTAGCTCTGAAATCATAGTGACTTCTCTTATTAGATGGTGATTATTTTGGGTACAGGGATTGTATTCCTTTACAGAAGTTTACAAAGTTCCTATACTCTTGACATCTAGGAAGAAACCTAGGAAAGTTTTTTTCCTGCCTTCAGTTCAGTTCAGTTAATTTCAATCGCTCAGTCATGTCTGACTCTTTGCCACCCCATGGACTGCAGTACACCAGGCCTCACTGTCCATCACCAACTCCCGGCAATTACTCAAACTCGTGTCCACTGAGTCAGTGATGCCATCCAACCATCTCATCCTCTGTCATCCCCTTCTCCTCTCACCTTCAATCTTTCCCAGCATCAGGGTCTTTTCCAATGAGTCAGCTCTTCGCATCAGGTGGCCAAGGTATTGGAGTTTCAGCTTCAACATCAGTCCTTGCAATGAATATTCAGGACTGGTCTCCTTTAGGACGGACTGGTTGGATCTCTTTGCAGTCCAAGGGACTCTCAAGAGTCTTCTCCAACACTGCAGTTCAAAAGCATTAATTCTTCGGCGCTCAGCTTTCTTTATAGTCCAACTCTCACATCCATACATGACCACTGGAAAAACACTGCCTTGACTAGATGGACCTTTGTTGGCAAAGTAACGACTCTGTTTTTTAATATGCTGTCTAGGTTGGTGGTAACTTTTCTTCCAAGGAGTAAGAGTCTTTTAATTTCATGGCTGCAATCAACATCTGCAGTGATTTTGGAGCCCCCAAAAATAAAGTCTGCCACTGTTTCCAATGTTTCTCCATCTATTTGCCATGAAGTGATGGGACCAGATGCCATGATCTTAGTTTTCTGAATGTTGAGTTTTAAGCCAACTTTTTCACTCTCCTCTTTCACCTTCATTAAGAGGCTCTTTAGTTCTTCTTCACTTTCTGCCATAAGGGTAGTGTCATCTGCATATCTGAGCTTATTGATATTTCTCCCGACAATCTTGATTCCAGCTTAATGCTTCATCCAGCCCAGCATTTCTCATGATGTACTCTGCATATAAATTAAATAAGCAGGGTGACAATATACAGCCTTGACGTACTCCTTTCTCAGTGTGGAACCAGTCTGTTGTTCCATGTCCAGTTCTAACTGTTGCTTCCTGACCTGGATACAGATTTCTCAAGAGGCAGGTCAGGTAGTCTGGTATTCCCATCTCTTGAAGAATTTTCCACAGTTTATTGTGATCCACACAGTCAAAGGCTTTGGCATAGTCAATAAAGCAGAAATAGATATTTTTCTGGAACTCTCTTGCTTTTTCAAATATCCAGCAGATGCTGGCAATTTGATCTCTGGTTCCTCTGCCTTTCCTGCCTTAGCACTCAATAAATGCATCTTCTGTGTATGTATACACATACATCTATTACTTACAGACATATATTACTCACTCTCTCTCCCTTACAGTTTTGCCTGATCATAACATTTCAGAAGTATATAATTATTCAGGAAATAAATTATGCAAGCAGATCTTAAGAAAAGTTTTAGATTTCATCTGATTAATTTTTAATACTGATGAGATTATGGGAAACCTCTAACTCTCACACAATGTTGGTAGTAGGATAAATTGATACAACTCTAAGAACAGACTTTAAGAGTCACAAAATTTTTCATTGTATTTACCTAAATAACTCTATAAATTCACAAAAGAAACAAAATAAAATTATTTGCACGAAAATGTTCATTATTATTTTCATTTTAATGGAGATAACATGAAAACCAATCTAAATAATGAATTATAGTTTTGAAATCTCAATGGATTAGTATAGAGCTATTAAGGCTATTATATTAACTACAGAAGTAAAAACAGATGCTGTTTTTAAAAACTATATTTATGTCACGGTTATAATTATATAAAAACTATATATATATGTACTAAAAATGCAACTGGAGTTTATATTTTTGAATGATTTCTGGTATGGAAATAAATGTTCTATAAAAGGTAATTTTAATCAGATGAATATATTACATAAGACATTCAACTATAAATTAAGATTTCAAAATATCAAATACCTTTGGGTAAACCTCAAATATGGTATATAGTCTATTACAGCAGGAAGGTTGCCATCCAATCTTTCTCCCTTTAGGCAGAAGCTAAGACAACAGATAATAAATATATTAATACATAAAAATTTAAATCACAGTGTTATAAACAATCTCTTGTTAGAAACATTTGTTTCATCAATGATAAAAAGATGAATTTTTTATTTGTAATTTAAATGTAACTTGTTATAATCACCTCAATAAAGACAATTCTACCTTCAATATCAAAGGCTTACAAAAATTAATAACACTATTACATACATACATCATGCAAAAGTAAAGTTTACTGAGAAATCTGTACAAATACTATTTACATAGTTCATTTTATCTTGGTCTTAATTAGACTTCAAAGACGTCACTGGAGTATTTTCATATGAAGAGCTGTTGTTCTCATTTACATACAAATTCTCAGGTGACACTGAATATTTCCTAAAAAGGTCTGACTGATTAGAAAAATCTTCATATATGAACTACTACCTTTTGGTTCCTCTGGGAAGTTTTCCTGCTAAAATACTTACTCTAATATATTAATATCAAGGGTGAGGGATGTATTTTTCCAGACTTGAATAAGGAGAGAATCAAAGTGGCCGTATTTCATATGGGCTTTCCTTTATTTACAAAAACATTACTAATGTGTCAGTAAGATATTTGCTTTCTACACAATATCAATGGGCTACAACAAACCAAGAGTTTATATTATTATCCCAGTTTTGTTTTCAACCAAAAAATAATTTTAAAGGATTTAGACAGGGCCAGCAGCATACGGTAAAAAGTTAACACCCTTAGAGAAATCATGAAGACAGCCTTCATGCTGTAGTCACCACATTCATCCCAAACAATTAAGTTAATTAACCTAATCCCGCTTTATCAAATTTCAAATAGAGGAAAGTTATACTTATAAAGAGAAAAGTATTTTGAAAAAGAAGTGATTTACTAGAAAAAAGTAACTTGAGTGAAACTGAAGAACTTAAGGAAGAATTGATGCTTTTGAACTGTGGTGAAGTTCAAAACTTGGAGAAGACTCTTGAGAGTCCCCTGGACTGCAAGGAGATCCAACCAGTCCATCCTAAAGGAAATCAGTCCTGAATATTCATTGGAGGTACTAATGCTGAAACTGAAACTCTGATACTTTGGCCACCTCATGCAGAGTTGACTCATTGGAAAAGACTCTGATGCTGGGAGGGATTGGGGGCAGGAGGAAAAGGGGACGACAGAGGATGAGATGGTTGGATGGCATCACCGACTCGATGGACCTGAGTTTGAGTGAACTCCGGGAGCTGGTGATGGACAGGGAGTCCTGGCATGCTGCGATTCATGGGGTCGCAAAGAGTCGGACACGACTGAGCGACTGAACTGAACTGAACTGAACCCTTCCTCAGTTAATTTCTTAAGTTTAAGACAGTCTCTTTTTCGAGAGCATTATTTTTTAGTTCAAGATCTAAAAGCAGATTTTTAAGTTTTATGCTTATTTGTTAACAGTGGATTTTTAAGTGATCTATTTCAATGAAAATATAATCCTTAATTCTCAGGTTTGAATTCTTATTATAGACAACCCTTTTACTTTTAGTACAATGTAAAATCTTAGATCAGTAAATGAAATGCAGAAGGATGCTCCCAACAACCTACGGAGAACTTAGAATGTCCATTTTTAGTACTTGCAATCTTAGTTTGGAATCAGCTCACCTTGTTGATAATAAAAGCAAATATTAACAAAATTTTTAGTACTCCAGAAACAAAATAAGAAACATAAGGTATCTAAGACAGCCTGTCAAGAGCCTCTTTATCTCACCACATGAGAAAATGAAAATCTTTCTGGCTATGAATCAATATTAGTATATTTCTTTTTCATTTTAAAACAGTAGTGGAAAAATACTAAGCGATACGATCTAAAACCTTCCTTCAGTGCTACCAGAATATATGATTTTTCTGGTCGGGGGGGATGTGGTCCAAGCTTTCTTTTTCCCAAGCCAGAAAGCAAATAAGTTTCGTCAATTAATTCCTTAAGTTTAAGACAGCCTCTTTTTTTAGAGCAAACCTATTTATAAAACTGATCTCATTATAAAGGGAACAACACAAATCAAATCAATATCCAACTGCATGCTTTACTTAGAAAACTGAAAGAAAAGAATCATAAGCAGAAATTATTATGAGGTAGAATAATTTTAAATCAGAATACATACAGTTAGATGAAGTACCTGAAATCAATAGCATTGAGTCCAAGGAGCATGCCAGCAAGCATATTTGCTTCCTCACCCAAGACAATTGCTCCATCTTCATAAAACCTCCTAAAAAATGAAATGGGTGAATATGTATTAAAAACAGACTGAAGCTTCAGCTACAGAAATCAGTTAAAGCCCAAGCTAGAGTAGAAAGAACTAAAATTTATTTAATTTGTCAAAACAAGAACATACCTGGATCACTTAAATCTTGCATATACTTAGCAGAATAAAAAAGCTGCCATTGTAACAAGGAAAAAAACCATTCTAAGTGTTTACATCTCTCTTAAAAAGAATCTTCAAAGTGACTCGTTTAGTAGGCCTACAGTGTCTAGCATTTTTCCAAGCCTGAATGAAGCAATATATACGTAAACCGAAAGGTAGTAAACAGTCGTTTAAACTGGTCTCCTTTCGAAACTATGTAGATTATTTTCTATTAATATACAGAACAAACACAAACATACATCGTTTTTCTGTAATTCCAAGGGTTATTAACCAAACTAAGAACTAGGAAGATGTGATTAATAATAATTTATGCTAACCTTTAACACTACAATACTAATAGGGCAGATGGGCTACCTAGGTGGCCGCATATGAAAAAGAAAGTGTTCACTGTATCTCTGACAAAATGTAAATATGAATCTATCTTTGTTAATTCTTGTAAAGCCTTCTGTTTTGGTTAATGTTAATTTTTATAATATTAAAGTCTATTTTAAAATATTTAAAATAAATATTTTGAAAAAATATCATTTAATATGGGCTTAAGGTATTTTTCCACAAAAGAATCTAAAGATTATTGAATTCATTTTCAAATAGTATCAAAAACTTGCTTATGTTCAGTAACAGGGATAATAAAATTGTTATAACTCTTTATGCTATACAATGGCAAGGAACACCACTCTATAACCCCACTAATTAAAAGGAAAGCATCTTCATGATGCTGGATGCTTGGGGCTGGTGCACTGGGACGGCCCAGAGGGATGGTATGGGGAGGGAGGAGGGAGGAGGGTTCGGGATGGGGAGCGCATGTATACCTGTGGCGGATTCATTTTGATATTTGGCAAAACTAATACAATTATGTAAAGTTTAAAAATAAAATAAAATTGGAAGAAAAAAAAAAAAAAAGGAAAGCATCTTAGTAAATGAAATTTGTCTTGCTCTTTTCCATATTCTTTTCCATATTCTTGAGAAGGCAATGGCAACCCACTCCAGTACTCTTGCCTGGAAAATCCCATGGATGGAGGAACCTGGTGGCTGCCGTCTATGGGGTGGCACAGAGTCGGACACAACTGAAGCGACTTAGCAGCAGCAGCAGAGCTTATAAAGTCTGCATATAAAGTCTATATTCTTATATTACTATCATCAATTTTGAATAGTCCACAGTTTACCAAATACTTTTATAATCATATTATTTGACACTTGCAAAGCTGATGAAATAAATGCAGAAGCAATTGTCATTCGTTTCAATTTCATTATCAAGAAGAGAGACAGGTTTAAACAGTTTGCCCAAGATGATGTTGATAAACTTATCAAGGAAGAAAACCAATTTTTACTTAAGTTCTACATCTTTTCTACTGAACCATGATACTTCCTGTAAAATAAAAATATTTAAAGAGAATTTAACCTCTGTTATGGTCTGTAAGAAATTTTACATGAATAAAAAGTACAAAGGAAAATACCACTATTTTCCCTCTGACAGATGTAAGGCTATAAACAAACATGATGGGAAGACTAGCTTGGATTAAATGCTCTTTCTTGGAAATATGTAAATTTATACCTCTTGAAAATGTAAATGAAGTTACCATTTACATAAAAGGAGAAAAACTTAAAGTTTCAGCCTAACAAAGATCAGTAAAATAAATGGAAGAAATTCCTACATATTCAACTGAGGTGTTCCACAAAATGGTAAAGATATTTAGACAAAACTAAACATCTGAGATTTTGTCACTGCCTCAATGGCTAAATTGGCTGTTGACAGAATATTTGATCAGCTCCTTGAACAACTATGATTCCAATGGTTCTAGACCACCACTTCCTATGGGACACATGCATTTATTCTGGTGTTTGACATCAGCAATCACCCATAATTCCCAGTACTTCCCTATATAAGAATAGGTCTATTTTTATTTGCCACCTTGAGCTTATCATGTTTAAAAGTACATTCCAAGAGTCACATCAAAACTATTTTTGCTTGCTTTCCAATGTTAATATTATACTAGGAACTAATGAAAAATACCTAAAACAAAGACTAAATGGTTTTAGAACCATTTGTAATCAAGCTTAAAGGTAATTTATATACACTATGTTTTATATATCATTTTGTTTTACTGAGTTTTTCTGGCCTTTGTTTTAATATTGATTTTTTAAGCTAACCTAGGGGCTTCCCTGATAGCTCAGTTGGTAAAGAATCCACCTGCAGGGCAGGAAGCCCCGATTCGATTCCCGGGGCAGGACGATCTGCTGGAGAAGGGAAAGGCTACCCACTCCAGTATTCTGACCTGGAGAATTCCATGGACTACAGTCCACGGGGTTGCAAAGAATCGGACACGACTGAGCGACTTTCACTGTCCCTGTCATGTAATACACTAAATGTGAAATCAATTAATTCCACGTAAAACCATATCTGAAATATAATATTGCATAGACCTGATTTAATACGCCTTTACTGTAGCAGACGGGAGGGGAGGACAAGCAGAAGAGGAAAGGCTAGTTAAGAGAATTGTCCACTGCATGTTGAACTTTTCATTATTAAATCTGATTAAGAAAATAAAATAAATGCACTTAAAGAAATCTATCAACATTTAGGTTTCATTTATAATACACTATTTTATGTCACTTGGCATTTTATATACTATCATTTAATCAAAGATACAAGTCATTCGTGTGTATTAAAGAGGCAGAAGCTATTACAAAAAATTGTTTTATTCCCTTAATCAAGCCAATATATCAATAATTCTGACTGAAAATTTGATTCTTGTTATCAATATTTTCAAAGACTTCTAAAGACTGCAGACTTTCAAGCTCTTCATTTTACCTCACAGAAAAATTGGAACACTAATATGTTTGTTTATATAACCAAGATTATGTAACCAATGAGCCAAGAGTAAAGGCTAAGATGACTAATAAAAGTAAGGTACACACTAAAAAAATTCCCTTTTGTTGAAAATATTTTTGTCCTAAGGAAAATATTTTTATGAGAAGGATCTAAACCAAAACAGCGTATTGGCTTGCAAAAATGGATTATAAATATTGAAAGTAGCAAGATGAAAAATAAATTTAAAACTTCTGTTTAAAGAGTTATATGTTCGATGGTATCTTTCAAGTTTTGTATTTTAGAAACAAAGGAAAATCGTCAGCAACTATTTGATATTACTGTGATCTGGAAGAAAAGTCCCCACTTTCCATCAGGTGTACTCTTTCCAATTATTTGTATGTTGACTAGAAAAATACTAGACACTAGAAAGGTACTTAAAATAACACTCGAATAATCATCTTTTTCTCAACACATATAATTTAATTCCAACTGAAATACGTCTACAATGCCATCTTTAGTGTTTATTCTGAAGGACTATTTTAAAACCTTTCAGGTACTTCAGTAACAAATATCCTTTGGATGGGAAGTGAACCACCAGAATAGATGATGTTGATACTGAACAATATCATGCTTCAAAATTTATTTTGAGAGCCGTAAGTTATTCTACACACTAAAAGTGCAATACTCAAATATGAGAAAGCTTATTTTATAAGCCAAAGAAATTCCATTATCAATATCTTGTTCTCTTCCCCAGTTTAGTCTTTATTTAAGAAGCTTGAAGTGGTGGGAGATAAAATTCTCCCTCATGACATACAAAACAAATTACAGCATTACAAAGAAATGTTCTATTCTATTCAAAGACAAGGTGAATCAGAAAGAAAAGCTAGCCAAAAAAAAAAAAAAAATCAATCTCCAAACAGTCTTGCTAAGAATGTGAGATTCTCTGTTTTATCAACAAATACATCATGTAGCAAGAACTGTATTATGTACGAGAGATAAAATGATAAAGAAGGTAAATAAGACCCCTCTTTATGAAACTTACAGTCTAGGGGAGAGGACAGGCAATAAACAGAAGGAGGAGACAATCAGAGATGGCAAGCAGTATAAAATAAGGAACTAGGTTGCTGAGGTGGAGAAAAAGTAAAGATGAATCCAACTTTGAAGAAGGGCATTGGGAAAGATATTCTCGAGTAAGTGTTTATTCTGGGACCTTAGGCCCAAAGAAGTCTGAAAACAGGGCTTTGGAGGTCATATAACAATTAATAATAATTGTGAACATGTCCTGAGTGCCAGGCATAGTTATAAGAGCTTTACATGAATTATCTTGCTTAACTTTACCAACAATTATTATGCCACAAGAGGGAGTAAGAAATTTACCCATGATTCCACAGCTACAAAGTGGTGAAACCAGGATCTGACTCCAGGAAATGTGTTTGCAGAGCCTGCTGGCTAAAGTAATGAGAAAGCATTTCAGTGTTTAAAGTAGGAATTGACAGGATCCCTTTTACAATACTTTTTAAGCAGAGTGTCTGGATGCTGGGTGGCTACTGGCAGGGGGCAAACAGGAATCAGCTGGGAGGCTAACAGGGGAGGAGGTAGGCAAGAGATGAGAGAGGTGCGCATTACTGCTGCAGCCGAAATGGTAAAGGTAAACGGGTGGATTCGAAATAGACTCTGTAAACAGGATCAAAGACTTGCTAACGGAATGGCTGTAATGAATGAAGGAGAAAAAGGAATCAATATGAATTTAGATTGTTACTTCACCAGCCATTTAGGTAAGGCAATGAAACGACTTTCAAGAATGGGGTGAACAGGGTTAGAGGGGAGAAGAATCAAGAAATCTGAACTAGTTAAGAGATTTAAATGTGGTGTCATGACCACTCAGGTGGTATTTAAAACTCCAGAGATACAATGAGATATCACGTAACACTGGTCAGAATGGCCACCATAAAAAAAAAAAATCTACAAATGCTGGAGAGGAGGTGGAGAAGAGGGAAAAACCCTCTTGCATTGTTGGTGGGAATGTAAATTGATACAGCCACTATGAAAGAAGTATGGAGATTCCTAAAAAAAAACGAGGAATAAAACTACCATATGACCCAACAATCCCACTACTGGGTATATACCCTGAGGAAACCAGAACTGGAAAAGACACATGTACCCCAATATTCACTGCAGCACTATTTATAAAAGTTAGTACATGCACGCAACCTAGATGTCCATCAACAGATGAACAGATAAAGAAGCTGTGGTACATATATACAATGGAATTTTACTCAGTCATAAAAAGGAATGCATTTGAGTCAGTTCTAATGATGTGGACGAACCTACAGCCTATTAAACAGAGTCAAGTAAGTCAGAAAGAGAAAACAAATACCGTATATTACCACATACATGGAATCTAGAAGGATGGTACTCATGAACCTATTTGCAGGGCAGCAATGGAGATGCATGAAATGTTCCCTTGGTATCTCTGATTTTCTTGAAGAGATCTCTAGTCTTTCCCATTCTGTTGTTTTCCTCTATTTCTTTGCATTGATCACTGAGGAAGGCTTTCTTATCTCTCCTTGCTATTCTTTGGAACTCTGCATTCAGTTGCTTATATCTTTCCTTTTCTCCTTTGCTTTCTGCTTCTCTTCTTTTCACAGCTATTTGTAAGGCCTCCCCAGATGGCCATTTTGCTTTTTTGCATTTCTTTTCCATGGGGATGGTCTTGATCCCTGTCTCCTGTACAGTGTCACAAACCTCCATCCATAGTTCATCAGGCACTCTATCTATCAGATCCAGTCCCTTAAATCTATTTCTCACTTCTACTGTATAATCGTAAGGGATTTGATTTAGGTCATACCTAAATGGTCTAGTGGTTTTCCCTACTTTCTTCAATTTCAGTCTGAATTTGGCAATAAGGAGTTCATGATCTGAGCCACAGTCAGCTCCCAGTCTTGTTTTTGCTGACTGTATAGAGCTTCTCCATCTTTGGCTGCAAAGAATATAATCAATCTGATTTCAGTGTTGACCATCTGGTGATGTCCATGTGTAGAGTCTTCTCTTCTGTTGTTGGAAGAGGGTGTTTGCTATGACCACCGCGTAATCCTGGCAGAACTCTATTAGTCTTCGCCCTGCTTCATTCCGTAGTCCAAGGCCAAATTTGCCTGTTACACCAGGTGTTTCTTCATTACTACTTTTGCATTCCAGTCCCCTATAAAGAAAAGGACATCTTTTTTGGGTGTTAGTTCTAAAAGGTCTTGTAGGTCTTCATAGCAGAAGACATTCTTTGCCAACAAAGGTCCATTTAGTCAAGGCTATGGTTTTTCCAGTGGTCACATATGGATGTGAGAGTTGGGACTGTGAAGAAAGCTGAGCACCGAAGAATTGATGGTTTTGAACTGTGGTGTTGGAGAAGACTCTTGAGAGTCCCTTGGACTGCAAGGAGATCCAACCAGTCCATCCTAAAGGAGATCAGTCATGGGTGTTCATTGGAAGGACTGATGCTGAAGCTGAAACTCCAGTACTTTGGCCACCTCACGCGAAGAGTTGACTCATTGAAAAAGACCCTGATGCTTGGAGGGATTGGAGGCAGGAGGAGAAGGGGACGACAGAGGATGAGATGGCTGGATGGCATCACCAACTCGATGGACATGAGTTTGGGTAAACTCCGGGAGTTGGTGATGGACAGGGAGGCCTGGTGTGCTGCAATGCATGGGGTCACAAAGAGTCGGACACAACTGAGCGACTGAACTGAACTGAACTGAATGGAGATGCAGACACAGAGAACAGACTTATGGACGTGGGGTCGGGGGAAAGCAGTGGTGGGATGAATGGACAGAGTAGTATGGAAACATATACACTACCATATGTAAAACAGATAGTGGGAATTTGCTGAATGACTCAGGGAACTTAAAGTGGGGTCTGTGACAACTTAGAGGGGTGGGATGGGGTGGGAGGTGGAAGGGAGGTTCAGGAGAGAGGGGACATTATGTGTACCTACGGCTGATTCATACTGACGTATTGCAGAAATCCACACAATATTGTGAAGCAATTAGCCTTCAATTAAAAATAAATAAATTTTAAAAAAATCTCCAGAGACAGGTGCAGTTGTAAGGAGAGAAAGAACAGCAGACAAAGAAGACTGAGCACAGAGAATACTGACACGAAGAAGCTGTGAACAGCAAAAGAAGCCTGAGAAAGATCAAATACTGAGGGAGACAGAAAAGCCAGGAGTGTTATATAAGTAAAAAAACAAAGAGGTTTTTCAAGAAAGAAAAAGGTTTCAACTCTTTTAGCTGGACTGTGGAGTACAATGGGGACAGAGAAATGTTCATTACATTTGGGTAGCTTGTGCATTATTGGTATTCTTTTAAAAACCATCTTTGGTGGAGTGGTAGAGGCAGAGACTAGACAAGAATGAAGAGTGACTCTGAGGAAAGGAGATGACAACAATGTGTATAAAGATTTGTGAGAAGTTTGGTGATGAAGCAGAACATGGAAATGAGCCATACGAGAGGGAAATACAGGTGCAAGGGAGAAAGGTTTTCCTTTTAAGATAGGGGATACCAGTACCTGCTTCTGCAGGGGTGGGAATGATTCAGAAACGGCAAGAGATGGAGGACGAGGAGTGAGAGAGGTGGTGATAACGAAAGGAAAAGGTGAATGCGGGACAGGGCCTAGAAGAAAGACTGACAGGAGAGACCCCCGTTGCAACAAAGAACAGAGAGAACGTGGGTAAGGTGTGCTTAGCGACAGGAATGACAGCTTTAATTTACGCCAAGTTCAATTTTCTAATGAAAGGAGGCCTTGTACTAGTAAGTTAATGGAAATATCTAGTTCTCTCTAAATTTTAAAATGGCACTTAGAATTGTTTTTACTCTCAGGTCACAAGTCTGTATGAATGACCAGGAAGATTCTTATTGTAGTCTTGTCTTTACTATGCTGCTGCTGCTAAGTCGCTTCAGTCGTGTCCGACTCTGTGCGACCCCAGAGACGGCAGCCCACCAGGCTCCCCCATCCCTGGGATTTACTATAGACTAATACCAAATATACTCTGAAGCTTTTTCTTCTTTCCAGGAATACGTGGAATTATTTCTTGAAAACAAATTTAAAATGAACACATCTTTGAAACAAAATTTATTAAAAGAGAGCTTGTGGGTATTTAATAACCAAAGTATTTTATAGACAAAACAAAAAGCTGCGGCAGCAGTCCACAAGCACCTTTTAATAATTATTTTTTTCATCTTAATAATGTAAAACTTTTAAACAGATTAAAATTCCTAAGGTCTTTCTTAGTTCTTGAAAGATTTGGTAATTTATCACTATCTTATCTACCTTTCTATAATTAAAAAAAGTGTTTGGCCAACTGTTTTTTTTTTTTTTTTTTCCACTTTGTGATAGCTGAGTAATTTTTGAAGTTTTTATACTTTACTCCTTCTCTTACTCCTACTATAATAATGAGAAGATTAGTATTACACTTGAACATCACTTTCGTTATAAATGAAGCATTGTGGTGCAATTGCAAAGTAATAAACAGGACTTGATAAAGTAATTTTATCTCTATATTTTCCACAGTTATTACTTCATACTCTTACCAGAATATTTTCGGTCCTGTTTTAAATGTCACATGTGTATTCTTTAGCTTAACTTTTCTAATTATTTTAAGGCTGTGGGTGGGGAGAAATGAAAATTTTGAGCAAATTATTCAGTTTCTACCTTACTTCTCTATCTCTAGCCTTCCCCACCTCTTCTTTTTTTGTTTTAGCTTTGATTCTCTTCTTTAGTCTGTCAACTTCCCATCACTGGCTATTTCCCAATAACACCCCAATTCCTAAACTGTGAAACTCTTCAAGGGTTTTTTCAATTGCTCACCAAGATATCCTCCACCGTAGCAAAAAGGTCACATGAATTTCTCTAATACTTTGGAGCCATCGTCATGCATTTCAGAAGACCTACTGTAGTTCTGCTCCCCACAGTTCCTCCTCCCAATCTTATCCTTAGATTATCACTAATTAGTACTTTCAAGCTTGCCTGTCTTAACCCATGTAGCTCCTCCTTATGTTGATAAGGAGGATATGATAAGGAGGATAACACTTGTTATCACCATTTTAAAGGACCCCATTACTCTTTATCTGTGAAGAGTAGAAGAAGAAGAAATCACTTGATTCACGCACTCTTGAAATTCCTAAAGAATTAGAGACCATTTTTCATTGTTCTACAAGCACTTATGTCAGGGAGCACTCAGACAAAAGGTAAGGTATAATTATTCTTTCCAAAAGTACGCTTGTAATTTTACAAACCTAACCTTCCAAATTCCAGAGAAGGCAATGGCACCCCACTCCAGTACTCTTGCCTGGAAAATCTCAGGGATGGGGGAGCCTGGTGGGCTGCCGTCTATGGGGTCGCACAGAGTTGGACATGACTGAAGAACTTAGCAGCAGCAGCAACCTTCCAAATACATATGTTTCACTAGGGGTTCACAATCAAATGTATTTATAATTAAGAATTTTCGCTGGTTTGATTTTGGTTTAAAAAAAAAAAGCTAGTGTAAATAGTTTTAAAAAAGACTGTCATTTTGCAACTGCATTTTAAAGTTAACTTAAGGACAGGAATTTTGAAATAACTCCTTACATCATTTTTTTATAACTGCAGAGCCATTATCGTCACATCTAAATACTGTGTGATGTGTATATAGAAACATGATATATTTCTCTGTGTGTGTATAAACATACACTAAGCCACGTTTCTATGTGAATAACACATGTTTATATATTGTTACAAGGATATTTTTACTTCATGAACTTTTTAGAGCTGAATCACTTCCTTTTTCTGCCGAACACAAGGCAAAAAGCATTTTCCTTAAAAAATTTAAACTACTCACTCTAAAAATAGTCTATTCAAGTACTATTTCTACCCCACCCAACTGTATAAACTGAGAAACAAGGCTAACAACTTAGATTTAGATCAGATCAGTTGCTCAGTTGTGTCTGACTCTTTGCAACCCAATGAATCGCAGCACGCCAGGCCTGCCTGTCCATCACCAACTCCCGGAGTTCACTCAAACTCACATCCATCGAGTCAGTGATGCCATCCAGCCATCTCATCCTCTGTCGTCCCCTTCTCCTCCTGCCCCCAATCCCTCCAAGCATCAGGGTCTTTTCCAATGAGTCAACTCTTCACATGAGGTGGCCAAAGTACTGGAGTTTCAGCTTTAGCATCATTCCTTCCAAAGAAATCCCAGGGGTGATCTCCTTTAGAATGGACTGGTTGGATCTCCTTGCAGTCCAAGGGACTCTCAAGAGTCTTCTCCAACACCACAGTTCAAAAGCATCAATTCTTTGGTGCTCAGCCTTCTAAACAGTCCAACTCTCACATCCATACATGACCACAGGAAAAACCATAGCCTTGACTAGTCAAACCTTTGTTGGCAAAGTAATGTCTCTGCTTTTGAATATGCTATCTAGGTTGGTCATAACTTTCCTTCCAAAAAGTAAGTGTCTTTTAATTTCATGGCTGCAGTCACCATCTGTAGTGATTTTGGAGCTCAGAAAAATAAAGTCTGACACTGTTTCCCCATCTATTTCCCATGAAGTGGTGGGACCGGATGCCATGATCTTCGTTTTCTGAATGTTGAGCTTTAAGCCAACTTTTTCACTCTCCTCTTTCACTTTCATCAAAAAGCTATTTAGTTGCTCTTCACTTTCTTCCTTAAGAGTGGTGTCATCTGCATACCTGAGGTTATTGATATTTCTCCCGGCAATCTTGATTCCAGCTTGTGCTTCTTCCAGCCCAGCATTTTTCATGAAGTACTCTGCATATAAGTTAAATAAGCAGGGTGACAATATACAGTCTTGACGTACTCCTTTCCCGATTTGGAACCAGTCTGTTGTTCCATGTCCAGTTTTAACTGTTGCCTCTTGACCTGTATACAGATTTCTCAAGAGGCAGGTAACGTGGTCTGGTATTCCCATCTCTTTCAGAATTTTCCAGAGTTTTTTGTGATTCACACAAAGACTTTGGCATAGTCAATAAAGCAGAAATAGATGTTTTTCTGGAACTCTCTTGCTTTTTCCATGATCCAACAGATGCAGGCAACACCTAAGCAAAGATACTGTCATCTGTACCAGCTAGTCAGCTAAAACAATGTGTAACATTAAAGACCCAGATTTTCTAAAAATCCAAAATGTCAAACATGCCATCAGGACATGGAAATTAAGATTTTAGATATATGATTTCTGTATATATATATATATATGCCTAATTTTCTCTGTCAGAACTGGCCTACAGTCACTCTCTTCCTTCAGAAATATGATTAACAAGGTAGAAATATGTATGGTAATTTAAAAGTGTCAAAGTCAGTGACGTCTGATAGAACCCTGTGCCATGAAGCACTGTTTTCCGTCCGTGCTGTCCAATTTGGTAGCCATTAACCACACAGGGCCAGTGAACACCTAAAGTGTGATAAAGCAACTGAAGAACTGAATCCGTAGTTTAATTTCTATTTTAATTTACTCAGTGGCATGTGGTTAGTGGCTACTATACTGAACAATACATATGTAGGATACTGAAATTATTTAATATTTTCATTTACAAATACTTTTGAAATGGAAAAAAGTGATTGCTTTAACAAAAGCCTTAAATATAGATTAGCAGAGCAGAGCTGAGTGGGCATAACTGTTGTCCTTATATGAATCTTTTCTCTATCATCATAAAGTGAAAGTCACTCAGTCATGTCTGACTCTTTGCAACCCCATGGACTTTACAGTCCATGAAATTCTCCAGGCCAGAATACTGGAGTGAGTAGCCTTTCCCTTTTCCAGGAAGAATCGTCATAAAAAGTTAATAAAGTCCTGTTTTGCACAATGTACTATCTCATAAATCTATACAACCTAAGGACAACATTGGTATAGACTGCCCCAAAAACACAACTGAGCAATCATTAATTATATAAGAATTAAAGAAGTGAATGAAATAAATGTTGTGGTGTGGAAAGAGGAAGAAAGCAATAGGAAAAGTCTGTGGTCAGAATGAAACTTCAAGTGCTGAAAAAGTAAGAATCAAAACTTTTCAAAAAAAAGATATTCCAGGCATAATGTGAGGCCTGAAAAGATAAACCAAGGTGGAAGTATGTTTAGTTGAAAAACTGTATTTCCCTGAGAAGACAGTGGATTTATCTGAGAATTATAAAAAGGGAAAATAAAATAGGTGAGGACTTGAAAAACAAATAAGTCTTTATTCTATTTTTACTTCTAAGTCTTCAGGTGACTCTCTTAATATATATTTGAAAATTAAAAGGACTTTTAAACCTGGTTGTTTTGAAGTCTCTCAGAGCTGTAGAGATGTATTCAGACAAATGTTTTTCCATGAGTGCTACTCTGATCCAGGCTCTACCCTAAAAGGAAGAAGAAAGAATCAAACGTAAAGAAAAAATTAGAAATTAAAAAATTTTGTGTTCACTATGTCATCAAAAATATAAGCATTTAACATGCAAAGAATAACTCACTCAAACTGTGTATTTCATAAGATGAGGTAAATTTTAATTATATATAGTCTATACTTTGTTTCTCTAAAGGGGTAGGGTAGAGCATGTCCAATTAACTTTCTAGCTTCTGAAGGGACAGAACCATCAAAATTGAGGTACTTGGTTAGAGACTTCTTGTGAATTATATAAGGAAATCAAAAGACTCATCTCTTTACTTCAGTGCCGAAATCAACATGCTAATTGAAATGAGTCCCCTTATAAAACAAGAGGAAAGAGTCCGTTCTCATTAATAAAAATAATCCTCACACCACTTATTTAGTCTTTCCAGAGGGAAGTTTACACAACAAATAGTAATAAAATTTCATTATTTATCATTTATCCAAATCATGAGTCACTGAATTTGGTGCCTCCAGAGCATTCTAAAAGATATTACCAGAAATTTAAACCAGAAAAAGCAAACACACAACAAAAAATATCCCAGAAGCATATTCTAGAATAAAATGACAGAAACACACAATTCTAACAAAATATGAATAATCTTACTTTTGAAAAGGGGTTAACAGCATTCAGTAGTTGGGACTAGTCAGTAAAGTTTTTTTAATAAGCCAAAGCATTTATTCTGAACTTTTTGTTTAGAATGAAAGAATACTTGTTAGTGAGAATTTTATAATCCCATTATGTTCACTTCACTCAACCCTTTCACACCTCTCCAGAAAATCTATGAAGACTGACTATATAAAAAATCAAACCACTGTAATAGTAGCTAAGAATAAAGATGACACTAACCAATATATACATGATGGTCAACTACCAGTATAGAAAAAAAGCATTGAAATGCCTACACTTACAGAAATGTCTACAGTTCTAGTGATTTCCTCAAACTGTTGGACAGGAAGGATTGAAAACAAGTTAATCCAGACAGTGGTAAAACCTGGCAGGCTAGAAACTGCAGGACTGTTTGGAACATGGGCGTGGTTAGCACGCCAGCCAATCACCCACCAACCTCCAAACCCCTTAGCTTGCCCTTGTGCTCAGTCAACTGCTTCTGCTGAGTAAGCCGAGGGGAATCTACAATTAGTTGTAGCTGATTGGAACAGAGGAAGGGAAGAGGCACACAACAGCCCTCGGTCTCAAGTTTCTTAAAATTTCATCTAAAAGACAGAGACTAGCAGTAGTGGCTTGAATCAAAAAGCTACATTCTAAAGCAGAAGCAAGGAAAGTTGCTCTGGAGAAAGTGTGCTATTGTTAGATAAGAAACGTGGGGGAAAGCCTTGCTTCCTGATTTACTCATTTCAAGCCATACAAAGCTGGGCTGCACCTCGTTTCCCCTCTTTGGATGTTTGTGCAATTCTGTTACACTGTCATAAGAAATGGTGCTGATTTTTAATGGTTTCTTTTCTTTCAACAAAAACAACAGAATACTTAAATCTTGTTGGAATCCTCAACAGGGAAAAGCTGAAAAGCAGGTATAGGATTTTAGACCACATCAGTTAGGTAACGGTGAACCGCTGTAGGCTGTTGCTATTGTTTGGGAGACACAAATATTAGCCTGTTTGCCACTAAAGGTTTTGGGAAAAAAAAATTAATAAAAGTAGTCAACACTCCTTAAGAATGTAATTAATAAATGCTTGCCTCTGTATTAGACACATTAAGATATTTAATCCTCCTGAGAACTCCGTCAGTTACAATACTGTCCCTACTTTACTATATGAGGAAACAAAAACAGACACAACGAGAAGACAGGGGACTCATCTCACCACCAAACTGACCAACCTAAGAGAGTTACTATCCCTCCTACTTCAGGGGGTGGACTGCAACTGTGTGAGAGAGGAAAAAGGCAAATCACAGAGTGGACAGAAGTATCTGCATTATATGTAACTGACAAAAGACTCTCATCTGTAAAATGCAAAGAATTCTTACAAATCTATAAGAAAAAGATAAATCCATTTAAAAATGGCCTGTAAGGGGAAGAGTTTAAACCAGAGTCAATTTCTTTAGTAGACATCAGAATATTTAGAAGTTTTCTTCTTTTTGTGTTAATTTTTATAAGTGGCATTTTTCAAAGAATTTGCTCATTTCATTTAAATTTTTTAATTTACAGGTGTGAAGTTATTTATACCTTGTCTTACAATTTTTAATGTTTGTAGAGTCTATGGGGTTCATCACTTCTTCTTACAGATATGGGTAATACATAACCTCTCTTTTGTTCCTTCTGGAGAGGGCACTGGCACCCCACTCCAGTACTCTTGCCTGGAAACTCCCATGGACGGAGGAGCTCGGTGGGCTGCAGTCCATGGGGTCGCTGAGGGTCAGACACGACTGAGCGACTTCACTTTCACTTTTCACTTTCATCTATTGAAGGAAATGGCAACCCCCTCCAGTGTTCTTGCCTGGAGAATCCCAGGGACGGGGGAGCCTGGTGGGCTGCCCTCTGTGGGGTCGCGCAGAGGCGGGGACACGACTGAAGCGACGCAGCAGCAGCAGCAGCTTTTGTTCCTTCTAGTAGCCTTGCTAGCAACTTAGCAGTTATAGTAACCTTTTAAAAACACCAACTTTTGGTTTTGTTGATTTTCTTCTAGTGTACAATTGTTTCAGTTTAATTGAATTTTTATTCTTCATTACTTCTTTCCTTCTACTTTGGGTTTATTACTTTTTAAAAAAGTTTCTTGAGATGAAAGCTTTGATAACAGATTTTCTGCCTTTTTCTTAAAATACATAAAAGCCTACTTAAACTTCTCCTTTAAGTACAATTTTTATATGTTATATTTTCATTATCATTACTAAGTATGTTTTAATTTCATGTGTAATTTCTTCTTTCATTCATCAGTTATTTAGAAAGTCTTCCCAACTTCAACTTAAATAAGCCTAGTTAATTCTTTGTTATGGATTCTACTGTGGTTAGAGAACATTATATTTATATTTGTTTATATTTCAATCCTCTGAAATTCACTGATGTGCATTAGAACTTAGCAAACAACTGATTACTGTACAAGTTCATTAAGAATGAATATTCTGTAGTTTCCGATTTTGATTTTCTTATATACTCCAGTTCTCTAGTATTAATTTTTATTTATATTTTCTTCATATTATAATAACTTAAAAGTCCATTATCTGCATCTCCCACAAGTCTGTTTCAATTTTATTTTTTACATTTCTTAGTTTTGTTCATTCAACCTTGTTTCCTGATATGCTGGGTGATTTTTGATTAAATATTAGACATTGCGGAAGAAAATTTGCAGCAACTTTAATGCTACCTTTCTCTACAGTAGATTTACTTTTCTTCTGGTAGACAGAGTGTATTTGAAAACCACCTTGTACCACTTAAGGCACCACTTTTAGGGTTCTGGGGTGCTGGTTTTCATCTGAATTTCCCTAACTCCCAAGGAACAGCCTTTCTGGGGTCTCAAAGGCCTGGAGTGTTTACAGGGCCCCTTCAATTTGTTTCACTTCCAGGTTTTGGGCCATCACAGTAAAGAATTAGGGATAGGAAAAGTGGAGTGGTAGTTAAAAGAGGAGGCAGATTTATGAATCAGTAAGAGAAAATGAACATAAAAGTGGCCTCTTTGCAATACTGTATCTTACTGTAAAGTTCCAGTATTTGGTAACTCTGGTGTATCTATGATTAACACCCTCTCTCTCTGCCTCTGCCTCTTTCAGTAGAAAATCTGGCTAACCACCATCTAGGACAAAACACTGACAAGGTAAGCTTCTGAACAAGGAAAAAGTAAGAAGAAGATGAGACCAGGAAAAACTAGGCAGAATTAGGGACATAAATCATCATAATGTATTAAGGGCTACACTCACAGTTCTGTCACAGTATAGGTGCTCAATGAAAATTTATCAGCTGGAGGGATGCATGGGTATATGAGTGGTATATTCAGAAGTTATAATATGTTACAATCATATTGAATAGAAGGAATACATAGGGTAAGCAACCACAAATTAGGAAAGCCTAACACAGCCTTAAATAAGAATTTAAAAAATGAGAACGCTCTTAAAAATAAAGGAAAAGAAAATTCACACAAGATATGTAGGAAGAAGGAAGAACTCAACAACAATAGAGAGTTCATACTTTTAGGCCAGAGACTATCTAAAGAGGAAGAAGGCTATCTTGAACTTGAAATCAGCTGGGATACTAAGAAAATCCAATGGAAATATCTGCAAAATAACCAACAATAGTAACTAAGGATCCAATTTCAGTGGACCTTCTGTCAAAGGTCATGTATTAATATTATGCTTACAAGTAACTGGCCCACATTAGCAGATGGATAAGTTCAGAAGCAAGCAAAATAGGTACCTGTTGATATGAAGTTATTTTTTTCACAAAGCTAATTCTAGCCTGACACCTAAATAAGCTGATGTACAGAAATCCTTTGTCCCCAAATTCCTGCATATTATACTTTTTATTTTTGGCTGCACTGGTGGGCCAGCGGGATCTTCTTTCCCTAACCAGGGATCAAACCCATGCCGTCTGCAGTGGAAACAGAGTGGTAACCACTGAACTGCCAGGGAAGATCCCTTGTATGCTGTAGAAAGAAGAGCTGCAAATACGGCTGCAATGTAAAGATTACAGTCACAATCTTCAATTCAAATATTCTACTTCACTGACAGGCTATGGATAGGCCCTGTGGAAAATGAGGTCAACTAGTCACAGACTAAGCAAAGAAAGGGAATGTCTACATTTTACAGGTCTCAGATTACGGTGACTAAGGTCACATCTCTTATGGCAGCAAGTTTCTACAATGTGAATCTCAGCTGTTCAGTGATACGAAGACACAGGCAATCCTGATTCAATCAATCAATTTAGAGAATGTCTCTGGCCTGAATTAATCTTTGGGCCACAGGGCATCCTGTCTTCCACTATTTAAAATGTTCATATAACCCTAAAAGTGTAATCAGAATGAATCTGGTTTCTTAAATAGAAATCAAAAATGAATATCTTAGTTTTGGTCCCAAGCCTACTGAGTTACACACTGTTTAAAATATAAGTTTGGTGCTCAGGTTCTGGTACGGTTTCCCAAGTATCAAGGCTGGATAAGAGTGTTATACATGCTAGCAGTCACTCCGAACTGTAGTTCAAAGGCTCAGTAAACCTGCCCCCTGAGATATCTGTTTAATCCTTCCAATCCTGACACCTGGCAGATGTGATTCACTGAGTAGATTAAGTACTTTGCTCTTTGCACTACAATGAAGAAAGACAGGTGTAATCTTTGCCTGCAGACTTTTCCAGACAAGTAGTAGATCTTTCTTCCCCCACAAGTATGAATAAATGGAGGCTTCTCTGGTGGCTCAGATGGTAAAGAGTCTGCCTGCAATGAGGCAGACCTGAGTTCGATCCCAGGGTTGGGAAAATCCCCTGGAGGAGGAAATGGCAACACACTCCAGGATCCTTGCCTGGGGATGGACTCTGTTTGAGGCCTGAGCAAAATAAAGATATAAAAACAGGATTTAGAAGGTGATTGTTCTGTGGTGTTTTGATACTCAATACCAGTTTTTTACAGAATAAATATTAACCCATCTCTGCTGGGCAGCATCTTGCTGTGTAGGGCCTACTCCCAAGGCTTATTAAGAGAGCTGGTCAGCTGGAGTTTCGGATTCTTTGGTCCACCCAGGTCAAGAGCACTACATTTCCAGTGTTTCTTACCTTCTCAATTATCTTTTGTATTTTGGTATATGCTAGTTATAGAAATATATTCTCCCCTATACTGAAGGGGTATAGAATACACTTGTCATGTTAATCTCTCCTGCTTTTAATTTGAAAATAAGAAAATAAAGTTTCTGTATCACTGGGGTAACTTCTATTAATATAATCCCTTATGATTATACAGTGGAAGTGACACATAGATTCAAGGGATTAGATCTAATAGACAGTGCCTGAAGAACTATGGGTGGAGGTTCCTA
Source organism: Bos indicus x Bos taurus (assembly GCF_003369695.1). NCBI lineage: Eukaryota > Metazoa > Chordata > Mammalia > Artiodactyla > Bovidae > Bos > Bos indicus x Bos taurus. Next base: position 87,065,685 of record NC_040079.1, read on the forward strand.
GCATTGTACAGGAGGTGGTGACAAAAACCATCCACAAGAAGAAGAAATGCAACAAGGCACAATGGTCGTCTGAGGAGGCCTTATAAATAGCTGAGAAAAGAAGAGACGCTAAAGGCAAAGGAGAAAGGGAAAGATACACCCATCTGAATGCAGAGTTTCAAAGAATAGCAAGAAGAGATAAGAAAGCCTTCTTAAGTGAATACTGCAAAGAAACAAAGGAAAACAACAGAATGGGAAAGACTAGGGAACATTTCATGCAAAGATGGGCACAATAAAGGACAGAAATGGGATGGACCTAGCAGAAGATATTATAGGTGGCAAGAATACACAGAAGAAGAACTATACAAGAAAGATGTTCATGGCCCAGATAACCACGATGGTGTGATCACTCACCTAGAGTCAGACATCTTGCAATGTGAAGTCAAGTGGGCCTTAGGAAGTATTGCTACAAACAAAGCTAGGGGAAGTGATGGAATTCCAGCTGAGATATTTCAAACGCTAAAAGATGACGCTGTGAAAGTGCTGTACTCAATACAGAAGCAAATTTGGAAAAGTCAGCAGTGGCTACAGGACTGGAAAAGGTCAGTTTTCATTCCAATCCCAAAGAAGGGCAATGCCAAAGAATGCTCAAGCTACCATACAGTTGCGATCATTTCACATGTTAGCAAGGTAATGCTCAAATCCTTCAAGCTAGGCTACAACATTACATGAACCGAGAACTTTCAGATGTACACACTGGACTTAGAAAAGGCAGATGAACCAGAGATCAAATTGCCAACATCCACTGAATCACAGAAAAAGCAAGAGAATTTCAGAAAAACATCTACTTCTGCTTTATTGACTATGCCAAAGCCTTTGACTGTGTGGATCACAACAACTGTGGAAAATTCTGAAAGACATGGGAATACCAGACCACCTGACCTGCCTCCTGAGAAACCTGTATGCAGGAAGAAGCAACAGCTAGAACCAGACATGGAACAACAGGCTGGCTCCAAATTGGGAAAGGAGTACTTCAAGGCTGTATACTGTACCCTGCTTGTTTAACTTACATGCAGAGTACATTATGTGAAATGCCAGGCTAGATGAATCACAGGCTGGAATCAAGACTGCCAGGGGAAGTATCCATAACTTCAGATATGTAGATGACACCACCCTAATGGCAGAAAGCGAAGAGGAACTAAAGAGTCTCTTGATGAAGGTGAAAGAGGAGAGCGAAAAAGCTGGCTTAAAACGCAACATTTTCAAAAAACTAATCTCATGGCATCTGGTCCCATCACTTCATGGCAAATAGATGGGGAAACAATGGAAACAGCGACAGACTTTATTTTCTTGGGCTCCAGAATCACTGTGGACAGTGACTGCAGCCATGAAACTAAAGGCACTCGCTCCGTGAAAGAAAAGCTACGACAAACCTAGGCAGTGTTTTAAAAAGCAGACACATCACCTTGTCGACAAAGGTCTGTATAATTAAAGCTATGGTTTTTTCAACAGTCATGTATGGATGTGAGAGTTCAACCATAAAAAAGGATGAGCGCTTAAGAATTGATGCTTTTGAACCCTGATGCTAGAGAAGTCTCCTGAGAGTCCCTTGGACAGCAAGGAGATCAAACCAGTCACTTCAAAAGGAAATCAAGCCCGAATATTCACTGGAAGAACTGATGTTGATGCTGAAGCTCCAATATTTTGGCCATATAATGTGAAGAGCCAGCTCACTGGAAAAGACCCTGATGCTAGGAAAAAAAGACCCTGATGCTGGAAAAAAAAGAGGGCAGGAGGAAAAGGGGGCAACTAAGCATGAAATGGGTGGATGGCATCATTGAGTCAATGGACATGAGTCTGAGCAAACTCTGGGAGAGAGTGAAGGACAGGGAAGCTTGGCATGCTGTAGTCCATGGGGTCACAAACAGCCGGACATGACTGAGCAACTGAACAAGTCTTTTCACCTTAACTTACAGAAGCCAAGATACAAACTCAGTTAAGATGCAAAAGAGAATTCAAATTGCACATTTTAAAAACCTGTATTCAATCAGACAATTAGAAAGTAAATAAATGAATAAATTTAATAGTTCAAGAAAATGGAGGCCAAAAGACCACTAAGATAACAATTGTGACAAAAATGAAATCTGCTAAAGTAAAAAAGAAACAAAAGAGATTTAAACATCTATGAGAAAAAAATTTTTACAAAAAAACTAGTCATCATAGTTGACTTAGAAATAAAGACATTTATTGACTTCAATGTATCCCCTATTGGCTCAGACAGTAAAGAGTTTGCCTGCAATACAGGAGACTTGGGTTTGATCCCTAGGTCGGGAAGATCCCTAGAGGAGGGAATGGCAACCTCACTTCAGTATTCCTGCCTGGAAAATCCCATGGACGGAGGAGCCTGGAGGGCCCCAATCCATGGAGTTGCAAAAAGTCAGACGTGACTAACACACTAACTTAAAAATATTACACATTCTATTAAACAAGAGAAATACATTTTTGTTAATATTAACATTATCAGAAAAGTCTTTTAAGTCCTAGGAAGCTATCAAGCTTGTGAATTACACTCTAAGTTTTCCCAAATTCTCGTTTTTACCTGAAAGCTTTAATTTTAATGTTGGCAACAAATATTGTCAAGCTGTTCTTGTCAGAACAGACTTACTTCATTCATCTTTATTTAAGGACTGTCTACAAATGCCTAAGTCAAGAAAGCTATAGTTTGAATGTTTTTCTTTCAAGTAAAAATACTATTACACAACAAGAGCATCTAGTTCAGCTAACAATTCAAACAATTGCACGAGCACTTTTCCTTGAGACGACCACCGTGTTTCAGTATGCTGCAGAAATGCTTTATGCATGCTCCCCACTGTGTCAATCAAAATACTAAAAAGAAAGGTTTCCAAAGGTTGAGATTTAATTAAATTAATAATGTCTACCATTACAAACATTAAGTGAAAGTGGCTTTTTTTTTTTAAGACTGAGTGCATGACGAGGAAGAACTCAATGACTACTAGAATAGTTTGATGCCACTGTTTTACTTGGTGCCAAGGCAGCAGCAATTTTAACTACCACTGCTTCTGCACCAGTAATGCGATAGCAACCCGGTGCAACAGGCAAATCACATCTGGAATTACGTGAACACAGTCTGACACGTGGACTGCCAGTGCAGGACACGAAGAGCTGCTGAAACTTCACAGACTGGGAAATATTTCACCGTGCTTCTCAAAAAAGAAACTCACAGTGACCAGCTTCATGCCTTCTTGCTACTTATAAGGCAACAGAGAAGATTCAAGAGCACTCTAAAATAACTAGTAAAAAACAAAAAAATTAAGCCTCTGAAAGATGTTCAATTTGGTCAAGTGCTTAATTTCAACAAAGAAAGGAAATATTGTATACAGCAGGGAGCTTGAGTTCTCTGTTTGGGTCAAATGCTCAGGCAAAGAGCACACGCACACCCTGCACATTCCTACTGAGGTCTTACCTTAGCTCTGGAGGAACTGACATGTTCCATATTCTCAATGCTGCAGATACAGTTCTGTGAAACTTTCCGGCAAGCCACTCTGATATAGTCCCAGAAGCTACGAGGACTTCCGTAACCAAACCAGGTTACTTGACCTTCAGGAGACAAATTGTAACACAAAATAAAAAGAAAACCAGACTAGTAACTCAAAATGCAAGAGCAACAAAATAAAGGGCAGTAGAGTGTGAGATTGTTGAAAGGACACTGATTTGGGGGTCAAAAAGCCTTAAGTCTGGTCCCTTTCTAACTTTACCTACTTGTGTGATTTTGGGCCATCTATTTAATGGATCTGGATCGTAGTTTTCTCAACAATACAATCAGAGTAAATGAAGCAAAAAGGGCCTAGACACTAAACACAATTGTCTGCAGGTTAATATCCTATTATTCTAACACAGTCTTCCAGAGAGCACACAGTTAGCCTTCCTTGTGCTTTCAGTTAAGCTTTCATTTAAATTGCACCTTTGCCATTTACTGGCTGTGTGACCCCAGGCAAGTTAATTAACCTTTCTGAACACTTTTCTTGACTCTAAAAGGGGACTAGTTGGAGTAACCACTTTATGAGTATTCTCTAAATCAAATACAACAATGCCTGAGTAACACATGAGTAATCCTGAGTAATGCCTGATTAATGAGTATTGAGTACGAGTAATGAGTATTGAGTAATGCCTGAGTATTCAGGGTATAGTATTCTCTGAATCAAATACAACAATGCCTGAGTAATGCCCGAGTAGTCCTGAGCATAGGACTTGGCACATAAAAGTACTGTACAAAAAGAAAGATAATAAAAAAGGAAAAAAATGTTACCTCTTGCATCCTAAACCTTTCTCTTCTTGGAAAAACAGAAAAAAATTTAAAAGGCGACACTTTTTCTCCTCTTCAGAGGGATACTTCCAAGAAATGAAACAACATGTAGCCTGTAAGTACCTATCAACAGCAGGAACCATACACTGACTAACCATTACCACCCATTCACTACCATTCTACCCAAACCTTCATCCGTCATTCACCTGCTCACTTCTAGTCAACAACCCATGACAAGTCCTTAGGCACTTACCATTCTAATCTTCCAGACCTGGATAACTACGTCTGTGTTCAAGAACAAATGTTCTTTTGTGTGTATTAATATTTCAATGCAGGACTTTGGGTAATAAGTCCATGGGACCAATTTTGTACTCTGAATATGTTTAAATGGGATATGAGAGACATCTTAGTATTTCTTCAGTTTTCTGAAATAATTATTCTTACCTAGGGAAGCTGTTCAATCTTAAGAAATAGTAGCTTTTATATTTTAAAACCTCTGCTTCTTTATTTTGAAGTAACATTTATTGATCTCAATTTTCTTTTCCCCAGTAACATGTTCTCTCTAAGCAACATTAAGAAGTATAAAAGTGTTCTTGTCCACATGCAGCATTTTAGGAACAATGTCTGAAATATCTGAGTGGTGTCCAACCACGGCAACACCTAAGAATAACTAGGCTTCTTTTAAAAAGTACTCATGTCTGGGCTCCACCCAAACTAAATAATCAGAATCTTTGGGGGTGGGCCTAGGCATTGCTATTGTTAAAAGATTCCTCTGGTATTTCTAATAATATAGTTAATCAACCAAGGGAAAGATCACATGTCACGATAGGTAATCCCTATTCCTCATGCAGGACATTTCAAAGGCCTCCTCTTTTTGTAAGCCGCATGTGATCTCTACAGCAAGTCACTCCTCCCTACGAGCTGGCCTAACATCCTGAGCTTACACTTATAGTTACCTGCTTACTTGATTGCCTCACACATGAGATGGTAAGGTCACTAAGGCAGAGACTATATCTTATTTGTCTTTAATTCTATCTCTAGCACTTGACACAGTGCTTGTCTCACAGCAGGCATTTAATAAATATTTATTAAAACAAATCGACTGGTTAATCCACACTGCTGCTGTTGCTAAGTCGCTTCAGTTGTGTCCGACTGTGTGTGACCCCATAGATGGCAGCCCACCAGGTTCCCCCGTCCCTGGGATTCTCCAGGCAAGAACACTGGAGTGGGTTGCCATTTCCTTCTCCAATGCATGAAAGTGAAAAGTGAAAGTGAAGTCGCTCAGTCATGTCCGACTCTTAGCGACCCCATGGACTGCAGCCTACCAGGCTCCTCCATTCATGGGATTTTCCAGGCAAGAGTACTGAAGTCGGGTGCCATTAACCAGATCTTAATTGCAAATCATATAAAAATTTGAATCTTAAAAATCTAATTAGGATCTTTTTACAGTAACAGCTCAGTGACAATCTGGTATCAAGATGTCTGCATACTACATTACAAACATCAAATATTCTGGACAAAAATATTTACCTTTATAAAAATACAAAACCATGGACACATCCCTACTCAAACATCATTATATAACTCAAATGTCTCTTCAGTAATGAAATCTTGCTGGCAAAAGATAGAAATCTATAGGAATGTTTTAGGGCAATTTTCATGTTATCAATTTGTTAGCCATTTGGAGAAGAGACAGGATGTCTAATGTTAAGAATGTGGGCTTTTGAGTCAAGACCAGAACAGAGCACTTTCTAGACGTGCAATCTTAAGCAAATGACTTTTCATTCTACCAACTTGAGTTTCTTCTATGAACTGATAATAATGGTAGTATCTACATGATAACACTGTCATGAGGATTAGATAATGTATGTGCAGCAATTACTATATAGCCTAATACAGATGTTAATAATCATTATTACTTTTATTACTATCATACAAAGAGTTAAGAGATCCAAGCTCCCCTTGCATTACAAAATAGCAATGAAACACATAGTGAAGTTTTTCCCTTTACTTGCTTAGAATCTAGAAAAATCTTTAAAATTTACTCCCTAATCCAACCTTTTCCCAGATCAACCATCCTAAATTGACCTCCCTAAAGTCTAGTCTTGGTTAATTTCTTTAGCTTCTACTAATGGAGATCATCCCACAATTTAAAAATGAGGACTACCAACCACACTTCTCTCAATAAATGGACTACCATACACTGGAAGCAATCTTGAAGGGAGAATCACAAGGCTTCTCTGGTAACTTTATTTTAAACCTTCTCATAAGTTTGATGGGGCTGAGGAAAAAATTATGAGAAATTTCAAAGTAGAGCTGTTGAAAATTTAAAAAAAGTAACAAAGTCCCTTATCGATGGGTAGGTAGGGATGACTCAGTAATCCCACTACTGGGCATATTTCCAGACATTCTCTCTTTTTCAGAGAGAACCATAATTCAAAACAACACACGCACCCCAATGTTCCCTGTAGCACTACTTACAACAGGCAGGACATGGAAGCAACCTAAATGTCCAGCAATAGGGGAATGGACAGAGAAGCTGTGGTACATATATAGAACGGAATATTACCAACCATAAAAAGGAATGAAACTGGACCATCTGTAGAGACATGTGTGGACCTAGAGGCTATCATACCGAGTAAGGTAAGTTACAAAGAGAAAAAAATAATATATTAACGCATATGTGTAGAATCCAGAAAAATGGTATAGATGATCTTATTTGCAAAACAGAAACAGAGACACAGACACAGAGAACAAACATATGGAGCCAAGGGGGGAAGAAGTGGGGTGGGATGAAGTGGGAGTTTGGGATTGACATATATACACTACTGGTAATATGTATAAAATAGATAAGTGGTGAAAACTTAATAAATAGCTCAGGGAACTCTACTCAGTGCTCTGGGGCCACCTAAATGGGAAGGAAATCCCCAAACGAGGGGATATATGTAAACGTACAGCTGATTCTCTCTGCTGCACAGAGGAAACTAACACAGCATTGTGAAGCAACTACACTCCAGTAAAAATTACCTTAAAGAAACAGAGTCCCCTTTTGGAGGAGAGGAAACAAAGATACGGAAAAACTAAATATCTAGGCTTAGGTTATACAGGGAAGGAATGGATGCTAAATCCTTCAGACTCCTGCTGTGTGTATGATATGCTGTCTACAGGACTTTCACCCACGAGACAATGACAAGATTTCCTAGATAAGAAACTAAAGAAACCGAGAAACTAACCAACTAACAGCATGACGCGTCACCATGACTCGCAGGGCCTTACGCTGAAGCTGAAGCTCCAATATGCTGGCCACCTGATGCAAAGAGCTGATTCATTAGAAAAGACCCTGATGCTGGGAAAGACTGAAGGCAGGAGAAGAGGATGACAGAGGATGAGACAGTTGGATGGCATCACCAACTCAATGCACATGAGGTTGAGCAAGCTCCAGGAGGTGGTGAAGGACAGGGAAGCCTGGCATGCTGCAGTCCATGGGGTTGCAAAGAATTGGACACAACTTTGCGACTGAACAACAACAAAGTATACCAGTCACAGCATCTTCACAACACTTCCACCTACTCGAGAAATGAGATGAGAGCATGACTGGCTTGATTCTGCCTGCCTTACTCTTTCATGTGCATTGTTTTCAAAATGAATTTGTTAAATCAAGACCCTGAATTTTTCACATTCAGAATGATGTGCTTTGGTTAAAAGAAGGTGGGGTCTTTGTTAGAAACTCCAAATGAACTCTCATGTAAATTGTCCATATATCCTAGGATTTTAAGTACATAATTTCTGCATCTATGAAAACGGTTGAGGTTAATTAAGAATAACAGAAGTGTTCAATTGGTTATTTGAATTATTACTACTTGAACATTGCTTGTACTTACATACAGATTAACTGTTAGCAAAAGATGTACTTGGGGTTATTAGTCTGTAAAACCTATATTCAACAGGAAAATTTAAAAAGTTACAAGCTGACCATGCCTTTAAAAATAATTGCTGAGGTAATAAATAATCACTCCAAAGATATTCTTATTTCCTTTAAAAATAGCCACAAAAGCAAATCACATAGCAAGGAACCGACTAGCCTATATTTTGAAGAAATTTTATTCAGGAGAAGAAACATGCTATCACTAACTGAATTCTCTTTTTAATGTTGGCAACAAGTACAGATGTATAAAGTGCTTTCAATTTTATATGTATTTTTAGAAGTTGACTTTTTATCAAAGTTACACAAACTTTTCAATACTTATTTCCAACCCATTGATATGACTCTAATTCATTTCAGGCACAGAAATAAGAGGTGAAAGTTTGCTAGACTAAAAGGTGATCTGCTACTAACCAGCTACATGATGTCTTTCCCACTAAACTGCTACCTATTTTCAAACACCTTAAAATGGCCTGTGATCACTAAGGTCTAACATGATTTTAAATTGCTCTTTTATATTACCTCACTTGAATAATGTAGATATTCACGTCATGCAGAGTATTTGTGTTTTGTTCTTATGTTATTTTATGGCCAGATGAGACCTTCTAAAAACTGAAATTTCCTAAGTGGTTCTCTATTTAGTAGTGGATGACAACACGTCATCTTTTGGTAATATATAAATTAATCTGTTAAATGACTTTCTTTCTCCACTCTTTGTATTGTGCTTAGTTATGTGAAGAGCTGACTGAAGTTTTGTTAGTGCCACAATACATCACCTGGATGACAACATCAAAGACTATTACCTTGGACCTGCCATTTATCTAGACGAGCAATAAAAGACAGCACCATCAAATTTTAAAAAGCCACTCTAATATCACTGCCCCTTGGAAGAAAAGCTATGACAAAACTAGACAGTGTTTTAAAAGGCAGAGACATCACTTTGCCAACAAAGGTCCACATAGTCAAAGGTATGGTTTTTCCAGTAGTCATGTACGGATGTGAGAGCTGGACCATAAAGAAGGCTGCATGCTAAAGAACTGATGCTTTCGAACTGTGGTGCTAGAGAAGACTCTTGAGAGTCCCTTGGACAGCAGGACATCAAACCACTCAATCCTAAAGGAAATCAAGCCTGAATATTCATTGGAAGAACTGACACTGAAGCTGATATTCACTGGCTACCTGATGCGAAGAGTTGACTCATTGGAAAAGACCCTGACACTGGAAAGACTGAAGGCAGGAGGAGAAGGGGACAACAGAAGATGAGATGGTTGGATGGCATCACTGACTCAATGGACATGAGTTTGAGCAAACTTTGGGAGACAGTGAAGGACAGGGAAGCCTGGCGTGCTAGAGTCCATGGGGTCGCAAAGAGTCGGACACGACTGAGCAACTGAACAACAAAAATATCACTGCAAAAGCTTCAGATACTTCAAGGAAACTAATTACTTGTGGATTTATATTGTTGCCAACATATTTAGATTGTTTAACTTTGCACTGTCAATTCTATAGTGTGTGTGTGCGTGTGCAGTTGCTTCAGTTGTGTCAGACTCTTTGCAACCCTATGGACCATAGCCCACCACAGGCTCCTTTGTCCATGGGATTTTCCTGGCAAGAACACTGGAGTGAGTTGCCATTTCCTCCTACTGGGGGGATCTTCCCAACTCAGAGATTGAACCCACGTCTCCTGTGTCTCTTGCACTGCAGGCGGATTTTATACCACTGAGTTGCCGGGGAAGCAGGAATCTTACATTTCTTCCTGCTAATTTATGAAAATTAGTTTAAAATTTTCTAAACAGAGAAAATTCCCATTTCTGCAAAAGATCAGAATCTTGTCCTTTAAAAAAAAGGCACTACTATTAGCTGAAGTTCACATTTACTAGACCACCCAGTGCTGAAAGTACAATGGTGACCTTGATTAATTTTCTAGATAAAGTTTCATGTTAATGTTCTAAAAAAAAAAGAATATAAACACTTGAACTAACTTTAATTACACTTTCAGCTGATGTGAATAACTCTGAGTCTAGATGAGATACTCAACTGTACTTATACAGCTACTCTATGTTACTTATGCCTCAAATCGTTCAGCAACTATGAATCACAGTTACCAATCTATAAAATGTAATCATTATCCTTTGGTACTGACGATGTCTTGTTCATTGGTAAGGAATTTATCACAAACGAACTTCTAAACCATACCACAGTTTATACCATAAAACTTAGCCAATTCTTAATCTCCCAAAACAACAAAGAAAATGAAGATAATCAGGTTCACCAGAAATCTGAAAACTGAATTTGACTTATAGGCTTTTTTATCCTAGTAATTTTGCCATCTTTCGAAGCAGAATACAAAGGTTTTGCGTTCTTCTTCCACCCGCATTTTTAATATAAAGCTTAGAACACTGGTAGACGGAATTAAGACCATGAAGGCTGACATCCACACAGAGTCACATATCAAAGCACAGGCCTGAAGAAAAGGAGTGTAATGTTTCAGCAGTGACTAAGGTTATATACAAGGGACCTAAATTGTTTAAAGTGATTGTGGGTATCAGGTTGAGGAAATGAGAACATACTGTTTCGCTATTTCTACCTGTCTTACTATAAGTGATCTTTAAAAATAACAACTATGTACTTCTTTTCTAAGTCAAAAATATAATAAAAGGCATTAGCATGAGGCCTAGCAGTGCTTTGTATACAGCAGGAATACAATAAAAAAAAAATTCAAATAAGTGAGTTAAGGCATATATTCTACCTTGAAGAAAGGAAACTAAGGAATATAGTCCCACTAGTGGTTTAAGACCAGCAGTGGCTGTTGATAGCACCCATGTATGTTTTACTGAGTAACTTTGGAAAATTCACAGCTTCCCTGAGCCCCAGTTTGCATGTAATTCAAATATTACTACACAGCACTTACAAACTGAGAAAATAACCAGTAAGTCTTATATTAGTGATTGTATAGTAAAATACAAATAACACAGATACAGATGATTAATAAAATTGTGCTTAAAACCAGGAAACTTAATAGAAACACAGAGGGGGTCATGTAGAAGAATAAATGGAGTATTATATTGTGTGGGTTAACAAAAGGCTTTTAATTTAAAAATCAGCATAAGCATAGTTCTGCCCTCTGGATTAACAAAAGCAGAAAGCTTTGCAAAACCCATGCAATGTACTAAGAAAGATCACTTAACTGATACAGCCCTCCCCAGTAAGTCAGTGGCGGGAGACATCACCAGCATAGAGTACCTTGAAGAGGTATTTGCAGATGAGACAGCCATCGGCAACTTTGGGAACTCTCTTTAAAAAAATAAACAACAACACAGAAATATTTCAGAAACCTGACATCAAGTTTACAAAAGCAAACTGAACAGCCCCAATAAGATAGCTACAAATAATCTTGATGCAGTAAACATCACTTACATCTATTACATAAGATGAACTCAATTAAGATGAACATGGGCTCTACTCAGCATGGAAATCAAACTGGTCTCTTTGTAGCCTATTCTGTTGGAGAGGCTGGGGCGGATAAGTTACAAAAGAGAGAAGCTACTGTTCCCTGTTTATTTTCATCTCCATTACTGCTCCCCAAAATTAACAAGCTGATAATGAACGAATGCAAAATGAACAAGCTGCTGCTGCTGCTGCTAAGTCGCTTCAGTCGTGTCCGATTCTGTGAGACCCCATAGACTGCAGCCCACCAGGCCCTGCCCTCGTCCCTGGGATTCTCCAGACAAGAACACTGGAGTGGGTTGCCATTTCCTTCTCGAATGCAGGAAAGTGAAAAGTGAAAGTGAAGTCGCTCAGTCGTGTCCAACTCCTAGTGACCCCATGCACTGCAGCCCTCCAGGCTCCTCCATCCATGGGATTTTCCAGGCAAGAGTACTGGAGTGAGCCTTCTCCAAAATGAACAAGAAGCCTGATGAATTTGCTAGCCTTGCACCTCAGAATGTATACAAATGGCTAGGAAAGTTGCTCACTTATTGAACTACATGACTCAGAAAGTTAACTTTACAAATAACTGTTCTTTTTTACTGTTAAACTTTTCAAAAAGTTATAAAATTCATTTTAAGGAGCAGTTCTCTCTTTTATCAGTTTAAGAAGAGATAAAGTTTACATATTTTTTCTGAATCATGAGAACAGCACTTAATTATTTAGTAAAATAATCCTTAGTTTAACCAATGTTGACTAAATGCCTACTTTATGCAAAAGCACTGTTTTTCCTACAGCTTCAAATTATTGTTTAACAATCACCATTTGGAAAAGTACTATAAATTCTTGCCTATGTTTTTTGGCATTTGGTAGAATTATACAGGAACACTCCAAAGTCAAATTTCTGAAGACATACTCCCCACAGATGGTATCTTCTTTCATAAGCAAACACTGAAATTTCAATAGGACATGGTCCCAGTTCAGTTCAGTCGCTAAGTCGTGTCCGACTCTTTGCGACCCCATGAATCGCAGCAGGCCAGGCCTCCCCGGCATTCACCAACTCCCAAAGTTCACCTGAGTGAACTCAGTGAGTTCATATAGTGAACTCAGGTCCATTGAGTCGGTGATGCCATCCAGCAATCTCATCCTCTGTCGTCCCCTTCTCCTCCTGCCCCCAATCCCTCCCAGCATCAGAGTCTTTTCCAATGAGTCAACTCTTCGCATGAGGTGGCCAAAGTACTGGAGTTTCAGCTTTAGCATCATTCCTTCCAAAGAAATCCCAGGGCTGATCTCCTTCAGAATGGACTGGTAGGATCTCCTTGCAGTCCAAGGGACTCTCAAGAGTCTTCTCCAACACCACAGTTCAAAAGCATCAATTCTTGGGTGCTCAGCCTTCTTCACAGTCCAACTCTCACATCCATACACGACCACAGGAAAAACCATAGCCTTGACTAGACGAACCTTTGTGGCAAAGTAATGTCTCTGCTTTTCAATATGCTATCTAGGTTGGACATAACTTTCCTTCCAAGAAGTAAGCGTCTTTTAATTTCCTGGCTGCAGTCACCATCTGCAGTGATTTTGGAGCCCCCAAAAATAGTCTGACACTGTTTCCACTGTTTCCCCATCTATTTCCCATGAAGTGATGGGACCAGATGCCATGATCTTCGTTTCCTGAATGTTGAGCTTTAAGGCAACTTTTTCACTCTCCACTTTCACTTCTGAGTTCCTCTTCACTTTCTGCCATAAGGGTGGTGTCATCTGCATATCTCAGGTTATTGATATTTCTCCCGGCAACCTTGATTCCAGCTTGTGTTTCTTCCAGTCCAGCGTTTCTCAGGATGTACTCTGCATATAAGTTAAATAAGCAGGGTGACAATATACAACCTTGACGTACTCCTTTTCCTATTTGGAACCAGTCTGTTGTTCCATGTCCAGTTCTAACTGTTGCTTCCTGACCTGCATACAAATTTCTCAAGAGGCAGATCAGGTGGTCTGGTATTCCCATCTCTTGAAGAATTTTCCACAGTTTATTGTGATCCACACACTCAAAGGCTTTGGCATAGTCAATAAAACAGAAATAGATGTTTTTCTGGAACTCTCTTGCTTTTTCCATGATCCAGCGGATGTTGGCAATTTGATCTCTGGTTCCTCTGCCTTTTCTAAAACCAGCCTGAACATCTGGAAGTTCACGGTTCACGTATTGCTGAAGCCTGGCTTGGAGAATTTTGAGCATTACGGACATGGTCCCACACCTTTCCAAATACTTAGACCTTTTATGAAACTAAACAGAAGCAACCAAACACGGTGAGTAATGTATAAAAAAATAAAAGGAAGGAGCTATATATAGTTGTACTATTGGCTACATCTATGTCTCTGCTATTCAGCTCTATCCTCCTACATCCATTTGCATCATTACAAACAAATATTAAATTTGGAAACATATCCAAAAGGATCTATAACCAAAGGTACCCTAGTTGAAGCCCATATTAAAAATGAATGCTCTTTCTACAACAAACAAAATGAAAATCTCTCTGCATTAAATATAAATCAGAACAGAATGCTTTTCGTTGAAAATGTTAAGAACACCAATTTTTAATGTTTAAACCATTTGTACTAGCTCTGCCTTGAAAGTAGTGTGTCTTATCTGTAGTCACTTACATAATCAAAAAGTTATCAAAGTAAAAACAATTTTTAGGAAAACTGTGGTTAAAGTAATTTTACTTAAAAAAAAAAGTCTCAAGTAAGATTCATCATGTTCAGATTTATGTCATGGTTTAATCAATACCTGGTACAAAATGGGAAACAACTACTGAATCTATTATGAAGCTCAATTTATACTTTAGGGTTTTTTCCAGCTGTTAACATGTTAGCCTTTATGACCTGGTTATGTGTAATATTTTGATTCTGGCTGTGGAACAACATCTGAAAATTTTAAGAACTAAAACATTTCCACTTATTTGTAGGCATTAACTGTTTTGATCATTATTTAATATCTCACTTGAGGTCAGTTATAAGCAACCAGAAGTGTCCAGACCAAAAGAAAATCCACCAGATTCCAATGATCTGTAGTCACAGTTCAGCACCCCTCTCGTTCTGTAGATGGAAAGGTGAGGCCCAGAGAGCGCCCACCTGGACCCAGCACCTCTGTTCCCCGCATCCTCATGCTCACCTACTCCTTTGGCCATAGACAAGATCTGACAGATGAGAGAATCAGTCGATTGGCTTTCCTGGTTGAACATGAGTTCTTACTACAGTCTCATAAATGGGAAAAATAACGGGGCAGTAAACACGCAGTGTGAATGGGGTAAATATTTTCATATAAAATTTAAATCCTTAGCTTAGATGGTGCCTATATATATACATATATATGAATGGCAAAGCTTACATTATTTCAAAGTGGCTCAAGGAGTGGCTTGTTAGTAGAAAACATTCTCATTTTCAATTGAAATTAAAACGTTTTGTTTTAAAGTATACAATAATAGTTATTTATATATTTTGTTTAAATTATTTATAATATATAAATGACATAATACATATATGATATACCTGAACAAGAATATAGGTATATTAATACACAAATACTTGAAATGTACTTACATAGTTCATATGTAATTTATGTTACACATTTCATATGAAATTAATATGTAACATTATATATTCAAATCTATTACATATATATAATGTTATATATTTAACATTAAACATATAATGTTAGGACAGATGAGACAAGACCAAATATTTAAACCAAACAAACCGAAAATGTTTTGTTCAAGAACAAAAGTCATTCAAATGGACCATTATAATTATATAATATATGGTGATACTAGGTGCTAGTTTCTAAAATTTTATCCAAATGAAGAATCTACTCAGAAATGGATATACAATAAAAGAATGCTTAATTATACTGAAGATATAGTATTTCCTGACTTCGAAAGTAGATAATTTTCAAAAACAAATAACTAAGTAAATCAACTTTATCATCTTTATATTAACATGGAAAATGGCCACTATACAGAAAAGACTACTGTTTTAAACCAATCAATCAGCCTTGGTGATAAGACTGAATGTAACAGCAATCCATAAATACATTTATTCTTCCCTTTTTTTCATGTTAGCCCTTGTTACAACTTTAGCTTTCTATTTATTTTGATTCCTTTGATGACTGAGCTACATTATCCTGATTGATAAAGTCTGATAAATGCTAACAACTATAAAACGTGAACCTTTAGCCTCTGTTGTATTTAGTCTTATTTTCTCTTTGTGCGTGTATACTTTTCTAATAAGCCTACAAGTAGATGATTTTACTTTTATGTAATTAAAGATGGATTCCTGAAAAAATCCCTAGATTTGTAAATTGATTGCCATTTATAAGGCATATAACAAGACTGATAATCAATGATCAGACAGTAAGTCAGAATTTTCACAAGTTTTCTTTTTAAACTGGGAATACCAGATAGAATATACTCTGTTCTGTCATTAATATTAATAATGTTCAAGTTTGTACTGCTTGAAATTTTGAATCTTTAACCATTTATTTGTATGTAAGAGAAAAACCACTCAGTGAAGCAATATTTACAACTGCAATATGCACTGTAATTCAGCTAACAGTGAAACAGTATCTTTTCTACGTAGCCATTTTCCACTTTTTAGTAGCTTCTAAAATTAAAATATTATATATAACTTATCTTACACTTCTTAAAAGTTTGCTTTAGAATGCCATTTACAGGTAAATGTAGGTACACTGAAATAGTATTTGGTTATTTGATTGAACAATTTTTAAAAACTGAGCACCAAAATTATGCAAATACTCTACATTTGATAAGTCATAGTGACTTTAAAGAAAAAGAATATAGGAAGAATTTTAACCAAATAAAAATATTAGATCATATGCAAGAACAACTCATGGAAATTAGAAAATCAGAAAAATGTAGGAACTGAAATTATGATGCTTTCCAAAAATGAACGAAAGTCCATTGTGCAATCTTTTCCCTGTTCTACAATATGAGAAATATTTACTTCCTTTAAATGAGCAATATTTGAGCACTAAGTGATCTAAACTGTTGAAGTTATGTAACAAAAATTTTACTAAGAAAAAACTTTCCATTACTGAAAATAACCCAAATACGATTTGATAATTACAAGTACAAATTAGCTCTACGCTAATTTGCAAAAATCATAAGATCAAACTGGGAATGTCCTATTATTTTTCTGGCAGGGACTCAAAAGGCTACAGACACAGGTAAACAAACACAAATATGAATTACCATCAGAAACCATCATTTCCTGCTAACTCCCAGAACTGGATTACCTACTAGACTCACAAAGTTTTTTAACTCTATCCTATATTTACAAAAAACACACACACACAAAATATCCTAGGCAATTCTATCAATGGTAGCTATTATTTAATAAGTCTTTCTTAATGCTTTCTTCCATGTTGTACTCCCTTCTCAGAACTTAACTCTAAATTGTAATTCTTTCATTTGAAGGACTTTTGAAGGGACGTTCACAAAAAATAAACCTGAAAAACTCTCCAGGGGTAACCAGGTTTAAAACCATTAATAAACCTCTCCTTCCGTAAGTAAGAAAATGCTTAAATGTGAAGGTTAAAAATTCCTTGAAAATTACGGTTTGGTTCTAAAATATAAAAACTGATTTGTTCCTATCTCCAAATAAAATATAAAAATTGAGATATCTTTCTTGCTCTTCACCTAAAAACACCTACAACAAATAACACTAATTAAGTGTTAGTGTGATTGTATGACAATCACATACTTCAAACAGGAGCAAATCACCAAGTATGTGGCCATTGTGTGTTTCAGAATTTTAAACATTAAAAACCATATATAATGTGAAACTAAGACAAGAAAAATATTTCAGATGTTTCAAAACAGAAATAAACTTTCAAGTGAAACATAAAAATAAAATAATGAACTACCAATAATAATTATGTAAGAAGACTAGTATCAAGGGAGAAAAAAGTCATAGATCAAAACTCAAAATAATGAGTTCCACATGATGTACATGATTAATTCTCTTTTATTCTAGATTAATTTAAAAAATTCATTCCACAAAACAAATAAAGTCATAATCTGGAAGTTAGGAAATGAGACGAATAAACATGAACATTCAATCTCATTTGTAAATAAAAACAAATTAAAATAACAAAATGTTGTATATATTTCATATTAATAGAAGACCAAAAATATTTTCCCCTTACCAAATTAAAAATAGTAAAATAATAGTATAATGAGCATATGAGAAAATAACCATATATACTATTGTTGGTAAAACCTGATAGATGATAGATAATATAGCAATATACATTAAACATAATACATATATATCATAATATGCATACCCTTTAATTTCAGTAATTACAATTCTAAGAATGCATTAGCTACTATCATTAATAGAAAACAATTTTAAAGAATTAGAAAACTGAAAATTTTTTTCAGTGATATATGACAGCATGTTTATGAAAGAGAAATTTGGTAAAAAATTTTGATAAGTAAATATGACATTAACTATGGTTCATTTATACAATTGAATATTATATATATGTTTAAAATGAAATGGCAATATAAACAAGAGAAGATAGATGCTCAAAAACCTGTACATGACTTTTCATAACAGTACTATTATAATAGTAATGTTGCTGTAGAAAAAAACGGAAACAATCTAAATGTCCATTAAATGATTAATGAATACACAAAATGTGGTATATTTATAGAATGGAACATTATTCAGCCTTTAAAAGGAATGAAGTTCTAGTAGCTGTACAAGAAGGATTAGCCTTGAAAACATGCTAAATTAAAGAAGCCAAACATAAAAGCCACATATTTTACAGCTTCATTTACATGAAGTGTGCAGAAGTAAATCCATAAGGACCAAAATTATATTAGTGGTTTCTAGGAAATGGGGTAGGGGGAGAAAAGGAAGTGCCTGCTCAGTGGATACAGAGGTTCTTTTATAATATAATGAAAATGTCCTAGAACTGACAGCAGGGATAGTCATACAACACTGTGCATATACTAAAATCCAGTGTATTGCACACTTTACAATGGTTAAAATAGTGAACTTTATGTTATATGAATTTAATCTCAAGTCTTAAAATGCTAATAAAACAAAATGATGTGGAAAAATATAGTATGACTAATGGCAAAACACAGGTCATAACAAAGAAAATACACATATTGTCTATGTATACATATTCAGATGTGATAGATATACGGAAAGTTGCTAGCTGCAACTGATTCTGGGATTTCTGGAAGGTTTTATTAATATTTCTAAGGTTTTATATGTGAACCTCTCATTATTTTTACATGAAGTAGGAGTAAAAGGGAAGGCAGAGAACAACTGATAGTCCAAGATGATGAAAGCATACATATACAGAAAGGGGTTAAATTAAGGAATCGTGCTAGAGCTTTACCATTTTCTCCCTTTCTTTCCTTTTTTTAAAAACACAGTAGAACATTAACAAGAATATAAACAGTCAAATAGTCCACATGGCCTTTATGGGATAAAATCTTGAGGAAAGAGGTTTTTCAAAAGGCATCAGAAAAACAAGAAATGATAAGGGCTATAGGCTTCAATTCAGTTCAGTCGCTCAGTCGTGTCTGACTCTTTGTGACCCCATGAATCGCAGCACACCAGGCCTCCCTGTCCATCACCAACTCCCAGAGTTCACTCAGACTCACGTCCATTGTGTCAATGATGCCATCCAGCCATCTCATCCTCTGCCGTCCCCTTCTCCTCCTGCCCCCAATCCCTCCCAGCATCACAGTCTTTTCCAGTGAGTCAACTCTTCGCATGAGGTGGCCAAAGTACTGGAGTTTCAGCTTTAGCATCATTCCTTCCAAAGAAATCCCAGGGCTGATCTCCTTCAGAATGGACTGGTTGGATCTCCTTGCAGTCCAAGGGACTCTCAAGAGTCTTATTCTCCAACACCACAGTTCAAAAGCATCAATTCTTGGGTGCTCAGCCTTCTTCACAGTCCAACTCTCACATCCATACATGACCACTGGAAAAAACCATAGCCTTGACTAGACAGGCCTTTGTTGGCAAAGTAATGTATCTGCTTTTGAATATGCTATCTAGCTTGGACATAACTTTCCTTCCAAGGAGTAAGCGTCTTTTAATTTCATGGCTGCAGTCACCATCTGCAGTGATTTTGGAGCCCAGAAAAATAAAGTCTGACACTGTTTCCACTGTTTCCCCATCTATTTCCCATGAAGTGATGGGACCGGATGCCATGATCTTCGTTTCCTGAATGTTGAGCTTTAAGCCAATTTTTCCACTCTCCACTTTCACTTTCATCAAGAGGCTTTTGAGTTCCTCTTCACTTTCTGCCATAAGGGTGGTGTCATCTGCATATCTCAGGTTATTGATATTTCTCCCAGCAATCTTGATACCAGCTTGTGCTTTTTCCAGCCCAGCATTTCTCATGATGTACTCTGCATAGAAGTTAAATAAGCAGGGTGACAATATATAGCCTTGACGTACTCCTTTTCCTATTTGGAACCAGTCTGTTGTGCCATGTGCAGTTCTAACTGTTGCTTCCTGACCTGCATACAGATTTCTCAAGAGGCAGATCAGGTGGTCTGGTATTCCCATCTCTTGAAGAATTTTCCACAGTTTATTGTGATCCACACAGTCAAAGGCTTTTGCATAGTCAATAAAGCAGAAATAGATGTTTTTCTGCAACTCACTTGCTTTTTCCATGATCCAGTGGATGTTGGCAATTTGATCTTAGGTTCCTCTGCCTTTTCTAAAACCAGCTTGAACATCAGGAAGTTCATGGTTCACGTACTCCTGAATCCTGGCTTGGAGAATTTTGAGCATTACTTTACTAGTGTGTGAGATGAGTCCAATTGTGCGGTAGTTTGAGCATTCTTTGGTATTGCCTTTCTTTGGGAATGGAAGGAAAACTGACCTTTTCCAGTCCTGTGGCCACTGCTGAGTTTTCCAAATTTGCTGGCATATTGAGTGCAGCACTTTCACAGCATCATCTTTCAGGATTTGAAATAGCTTAACTGGAATTCCATCACCTCCACTAGCTTTGTTCGTAGTGATGCTTTCTAAGGCCCACTTGACTTTACATGCCAGGATGTCTGGCTCTAGGCCAGTGATCACACCATTGTGATTATCTGGGTCGTGAAGATCTTTTTTGTACAGTTCTTCTATGTATTCTTGCCACCTCTTCTTAAGATCTTCTGCTTCTGTTAGGTCCATACCATTTCTGTCCTTTATCGAGCCCATCTTTGCATGAAATGTTCCCTTAGTATCTCTAATTTTCTTGAAGAGATCTCTAATCTTTCCCATTCTGTTGTTTTCCTCTATTTCTTTGCATTGATCGCTGAGGAAGGCTTTCTTATCTCCTTGCTATTCTTTGAACTCTGCATTCAGATGCTTATATCTTTCCTTTTCTCCTTTGCTTTTCACTTCTCTTCTTTTCACAGCTATTTGTAAGGCCTCCCCAGACAACCATTTTGCTTTTTTGCATTTCTTTTCATTGGGATGGTCTTGATCCCTGTCTCCTGTACAATGTCACAAACCTCATTCCATAGTTCATCAGGCAGTCTATCTATCAGATCTAGGCCCTTAAGTCTATTTCTCACTTCCACTGTATAATCATAAGGATTTGATTTAGGTCATACCTGAATGATCTAGTGGTTTTCCCTACTTTCTTCAATTTAAGTCTGAATTTGATAATAAGGAGTTCATGATCTGAGCCACAGTCAGCTCCTGGTCTTGTTTTTGTTGACTGTATAGAGCTTCTCCATCTTTGGCTGCAAAGAACATAATCAATCTGATTTCGGTGTTGACCATCTGGTGATGTCCATGTGTAGAGTCTTCTCTTGTGTTGTTGGAAGAGGGTGTTTGCTATGACCAGTGCATTTTCTTTTCAAAACTCTATTAGTCTTTGCCCTGCTTAATTCCATATTCCAAGGCCAATACATATGTATTTATGTATTTAGGAATACATAAAAGTATAGGAATATGATTTTAATCAAAAAAGATTTATGAAGAAGAGGAAACTTGAGTGACACTTCAATGTTTCCAGTTACATTTTTTTAACCATACTTACAAACTGAAGTTCTCTGTGTTTAGACTCTACATAGCTGCTTATTTACTACTTGAACTTTAAATGTACTATCCTACATAGAGGTTAATTTTATTTCCTATACAATTTAAGGGCCTTCCCCATGGCTCCATGGTAAAGAATTTGCCTGTCAATGCAGGTTCAAACCCCGGGTCAGGAAGATCCCCTGGGGAAGGAAATGGCAACCCACTCCAGTATTCTTGCCTGGGAAATCCCATGGACAGAGGAGTCTGGTGGGCTACAGTCCATGGAGTCACAAGAGCACAATACAACTTAGCAACTAAAACATACAATTTAAGACGTTGAACAAAAATAACCATCTACACATAACCCTGGATGTTTCAAGAATGTTTGAATATTATGATTTTCTGAGATTCAAAATCTGCTAAAGTTTTCCTACATTTACAAGTATATCATGGAAGTACATTCCAAGAACAGAGTGGCCTTGTCCATTGTCTAAAAGCCAAACTCTGGCAACCTTCAGAGCCACTTTCTTTTCTATTGTATCATGTTTTTTTGGCCTGAGTAGGTGAGTTTTTTTGGGTGAGTTGTGTTCAAATGTTACTGCAGAAACAATTCAAGTCTCATTTTATGTGCGAACTAAGAATCAAAAGTTGGAAAACATTCAAAAATGAACAAAGAAAATTCAAAAGCCAAATGAAGAGGTTTATCTCTACCACTGTTTCTAACAGTGTTTACACCACACTTCAAAAGGTGGCCTCATGGGGAGGTAACTATTTATTATTTAAGTCAGGAAGAGCTTTGAGGTTCAAGCCAGTGTTCCTGAACAATGCTTAGGTATCATAACAGTTCAACTGGATAGCAGAAATTCTAAAATGTCAAGTCACAGACATTCTACCTTATTTTAAGAGTCTGAATCCAGATGCTATCACAAAAAAAAATAAACCAAAAAAACCCCACCAAAAAACAGCCCAGAGATTAGTACTCAGGGGATCAGGAAGTGGAAATTTCTCAAGAGTTCTGTTTTTCAACAAATATTCACTATGTGCCTACCATATCCCAAGCACTGTTCCAGAAATCTAGGTGATGTCAATGAACGAAACAAAGATCTTTACCCTAATGAAGCTTATACTTTAGCAGAGGTAAAGGAATACAATAAACAATAATCATGAAGATGGAGGAGGAATAGGACGGGGAGACCACTTTCTGCCCCACAAATTCATCAAAAGAACATTTGAACGCTAAGAAAATTCCACAAAACAACTTCTGAATGCCGGCAGAGGACATCAGGCACCCAGAAAAGCAGCCCATGGTCTTCAAAAGGAGGTAGGAAAAATATAAGAGACAAAGGAGGTAGGGACAGAGCTCCGACCCGGGAAGGGAGTCTTAAAAAAGAGAGAAGTTTCCAAACACCAGGAAACACTCTCACTGCCAAGTCTGTGTCGAGCCTTGGAACCACAGAGGGCAACATAACAGGGAGGAAAAATAAATAAATAATTAAAACCCACAGATTATGTGTCCAACAGTAACTCCCCCAGCGGAGAAGCAGCGCAGATGCCTGCATTCACCACTAGCAAGCCGGGGCTGGGCAAGGAGGCGCAGGCTGCACTGCTTAGCGTAAGGACCGGGCCTGAATGCCCCGAGGGCAATCTGAGGGAACTATCTTGGGATAGCAAACCAAACTGTGGGATAGCTACCATGCGAAAAGCCCTAACCTAAGACACTGCCACGCCCACTCACAGAACAAAGGACTGAGCAGAGCTAGCCTGCTGCAGACCATCCCCCTTCCGTGACAGGCAGCCAGAGCCGGAAGGGGGCAATCGAGGCCCCAGAGAGGCATTATCTACCAAACTGCAAGCAGCTTGGCTGCTAACCAAGACTTCTTGGGATTCTGGACGGTCAACATCCGCCTGAGAAGGTATCCAAGTTGTACACCCAGAAAACCGAGCGGCAGGGACGGGGCAGGTGATAAGTTACCTCTACCGCGCTCGCCAAACACCTCATCACCTGAGCTGCTCAGACCTGGGAAGGGCACAAAACGCAGGCCCAACCGAGTCTGCGCCTCTGAGGACTACCCAACTGCCTGAACCTGAGCAGCTTAGACCTGGGAAGTGCATACAACCCGGGGCCGGCCTCAGACAGTTCCCAGCAGGGCAACCTAGAGCCTGAGCAGTGTGGACAGGGAGGGCACATGCGCGGTGAGCTGGGGCAGGCCCAGTGTGGCTGAGGCACTGCGAGCACACGCCAGTGTTATTTGTTTGCAGCGTCCCTCCCTCCCACAGTGTGACTGAACAAGTGAGCCTAAAAAAGTGTCCACCACCACCTCCTTGGGCCAGGGTGGAAATCAAACACTGAAGAGATCAGCAAACAGAAGAAGCTAAAACAGAGGGAACCGCCTTGGAAGTGACAGATGCAATAGATTAAAACCCTGTAGTTAGTACCGACTACATAGGAAGGGGCCTACAGATCTTGAGAAATATAAGACAGATCAAGGAACTATCCAAAAATGAACTGACCCCACACTGCCCACACCACCACCAGAGAAAGTCCTAGATATATTTTTACTATTTTTACAATCATTCTTTAATTTTAAATTTTTTTAAGTCCTCTATTACTCCTTTAATTTTCATTTTTATAACCTACTACTACTTTGCAAAAAAAAAAAAGAGAGATGCTATTTTTTAAAGCAAACTTCATATATATATATTTTATAACTTTTGTGACTTTGTTTTTTTTTTTTCTTTTTCTTCAATATTGTGTTTTTGAAAATCCAACCTCTACTCTAGATTTTTAATCTTTGCTTTTTGGTATTTATTTTCAATTTTGTACCTTTACGAACCAAATCTTCAGTACCCATTTTTACTTGGGAGTGAGATTACTGGCTGACTGCTCTCTCCCACTTTGGACTCTCCTTTTTCTCCACCAGGTCACCTTTATCTCCTCCCTCTCCCTTCTCTTCTCTACCCAACTCTGTGAATCTCTTTGTGTGTTCCAGACGGTGGAGAACACTTAGGGAATTCATTACTGGCTGGATCTGTCTCTCTCCTTTTGATTCCCTCCTTTATCCTCCTGGCCACCTCTGTCTCCTTCCTCCCTGTTCTCTTCTCTGTGTAACTCTGTGAACATCTCTGAGTGGGCCAGACTGTGGAGCGCACATAAGGAAGTGATTACTGGCTAGCTTGCTCTCTCCTCTTTTCATTCCACCTCATCTCATCCTGGCCACCTCTCTCTCCCTCCTCCCTCTTCTCTTCTCCATGTAACTCTGTGAACCTCTCTGGGTATCCCTCACTGTGGAGAAACTTTTCATCTTTAACCTAGATGTTTTATCAATGGTGCTGTATAGATGGAGAATTCTTGAGGCTACTGTAAAAATAAGACTGAAAACCAGAAGCAAGAGGCTTAAGTCCAAATCCTGAGAACACCAGAGAACTCCTAACTCCAGGGAAAAATAATTGACAGGAGCTCATCAAACGCCTCCATAACTACACTGAAACCAAGCACCACCCAAGGGCCAACAAGTTCCAGAGCAAGACACACCATGCAAATTCTCCAGCAACACAGGAACAGAGCCCTGAGCTACAATATACAGGCTGCACAAAGTAACTCCAAACCCACTAACATCTCATAACTCATTACTGGACACTGCATTGCACTCCAGAGAGAAGAAATCCAGCTCCACCCACCAGAACACTGACACAAGCTTCTCTAACCAGGAAATTTTGATAAGCCACCCATGCAACCCTACCCACAGTGAGGCAACTCCACAATAAAGAGAATTCCACAAACTGCCAGAATACAGAAAGGCCACCCCAAACACAGCAATATTAACAAGATGAAGAGACAGAGGAATACCCAGCAGGTAAAGGAACAGGATAAATGCCCACCAAACCAAAAAAAAGAGGAAGAGACAGGGAATCTACCTGATAAAGAATTCCGAATAATGATAGTGAAAATAATCCAAAATCTTGAAAACAAAATGCAATCACAGATAAATAGCCTGGAGATAAGGAATAAGAAGATGCAAGAAAGTTTTAACAAGGACCTAGAAGAAATAAAAAAGAGTCAATATATAATGAATAATGCAATAAATGATATCAAAAACACTCTGCTGATGCTGGCTAAGTCGTTTCACTCGTGTCCGACTCTGTGTGACCCCATAGACGGCAGCCTACCAGGCTCCCCTGTCCCTGGGATTCTCCAGGCAAGAACACTGGAGTGGGTTGCCATTTCCTTCTCCAATGTAGGAAAGTGAAAGTCAAGTTACTCAGTCGTGTCCGACTCTTCGCGACCCCATGGACTGTAGCCCACCAGGCTCCTCCGTCCGTGGGAAACACTCTAGAGGGAACAAATAGTAGAATAATGGAGGCAGAAGATAGGATTAGTGAGGTAGAAGATAAGATGGTAGAAATAAATAAATCAGAGAGAAAAAAGAAAAACGAATTAAAAGAAATTAGGACAATCTCAGAGACCCCTGGGACAATGTTAAACGCCCCAACATTCTAATCATAGGAGTCCCAGAAGAAGACACAAAGAAAGACCATGAGAAAATACTTGAGGAGATAATAGTTGAAAACTTCCTTAAAATGGGGAAGGAAATAATCACCCAAGTCCAAGAAACACAGTGTCCCAAATAGGATAAACCCAAGGCGAAACACCCCAAGACACATATTAATCAAATTAACAAAGATCAAACACAAAGAACAAATATTAAAAGCAGCAAGGGGAAAACAACAAATAATACACAAGGGGATTCCCATAAGGATAACAGCTGATCTTTCAATAGAAACTCTTCAGGCCAGGAGGAAATGTCAGGACATACTTAAAGTGATGAAAGAAAATAACCTACAGCCCAGATTAGTGTACCCAGCAAGGATCTCATTCAAATATGAAGGAGAAATCAAAAGCTTTACAGACAAGCAAAAGCTGAGAGAATTCAGTACCATCAAACCAGCTCTCCAACAAATGCTTAATGGTGTATAAACTCGAACCCAAAACAATAAAGTAAATGGCAACAGGATCATACTTATCAATAATTACCTTAAATGTAAATGGGTTGAATGCCCCAACCAAAAGATAAAGACTGGCTGAATGGATACAAAAACAAGACCCCTATATATGTTGTCTACAGAGACCCACCTCAAAACAAGGGACACATACAGACTGAAAGTGAAGAGCTGGAAAAAGATATTCCATGCAAATAGAGACCAAAAGAAAGCAGGAGTAGCAATACTCATAGCAGATAAAATAGACTTTAAAACAAAGGCTGTGAAAAGAGACAAAGAAGGACACTACATAATGATCAAAGGATCGATCCAAGAAGAAGATATAACAATTATAAATATACATGCACCCAACATAGGAGCACCGCAATATGTAAGACAAATGCTAATGAGTATGAAAGGGGAAATTAACAATAACACAATAATAGTGGGAGACTTTAATATCCCACTCACACCTATGGATAGATCAACTAAACAGAAAATTAACAAGGAAACACAAACTTTAACAGATGCAATAGACATGTTAGACCTAATTGATATCTATAGGATATTTCACCCCAAAACAATGAATTTCACCTTTTTCTCAAGCACACATGGAACATTCTCCAGGATAGATCACATCCTAGGCCATAAATCTAGCCTTGGTAAATTCAAAAAAATTGAAGTCATTCCAAGCATCTTTTCTGACCACAATGCAGTAAGATTAGATGTCAATTACAGGAGAAAAACTATTAAAAATTCCAACATATGGAAGCTGAACAACACGCTGCTGAATAACCAACAAATCACAAAAGAAATCAAAATATGCATAGAAACAAATGAAAATGAAAACACAACAACCCAAAACCTGTGGGACACTGTAAAAGCAGTGCTAAGGGAAAGGTTCATAGCAATACAGACATACCTCAAAAAACAAGAAAAAAGTCAAATAAATAACCTAACTCTACACCTAAAGCAACTAGAAAAGGAAGAAATGAAGAATCCCAGGGTTAGTAGAAGGAAAGAAATCTTAAAAATTAGGGCAGAAATAAATGCAAAAGAAACAAATGAGACCATAGCAAAAATCAACAAAGCCAAAAGCTGGTTCTTTGAGAAAATAAATAAAACTGACAAACCATTAGCCAGACTCATCAAGAAACAAAGGGCGAAAAATCAAATCAACAAAATTAGAAATGAAAATGGAGAGATCACAACAGACAACACAGAAATACAAAGGATCATAAGAGACTACTATCTGCAACTATATGCAAATAAAATGGATAACTTGGAAGAAATGGACAAATTCTTAGAAAAGTACAACATTCAAAACTGAACCAGGAAGAAATAGAAAATCTTAACAGACCAATCACAAGCACAGAACTTGAAACTGTAATCAGAAGTCATCCAGCAAACAAAACCTCAGGACCAGATGGCTTTACAGCTGAATTCTATCAAAAATTTAGAGAAGAGCTAACACCTATCCTACTCAAACTCTTCTATAAAATTGCAGAGGAAGGTAAACTTCCAAACTCATTCTATGAGGCCACCATTACCCTAATACCAAAATCAGACAAAGATGCCACAAAAAAAGAAAACTACAGGTCAATATCACTGATGAACATAAATGCAAAAATCTTTAACAAAATTCTAGCAATCAGAATCCAACAACACATTAAAAAGATCATAAATCATGACCAAAAGGGCTTTATCCCAGGGATGCAAGGATTCTTTAATATCCGCAAATCAACCAATGTAATACACCACATTAACAAATTGAGAAATAAAAACCATATGATTATCTCAATAGATGCAGAGAAAGCCTTTGACAAAATTCAACATCCATTTATGATAAAAACTCTCCAGAAAGCAGGAATAGAAGGAACATACCTCAACATAATAAAAGCTATATATGACAAACCCACAGCAAACATTATCCTCAATGGTGAAAAACTGAAAGCATTTCCTCTAAAGTCAGGAACAAGACAAGGGTGCCCACTTTCACACTACTATTCAACATAGTTTTGGAATTTTGGCCACAGCAATCAGAGCAGAAAAAGAAATAAAAGGAATCCAGATTGGAGAAGAAGTAAAACTCTCACTGTTTGCAAATGACATGATCCTCTACATAGATAACCCTAAAGACTCCACCAGAAAATTACTAGAGCTAATCAATGAATAAAGTAAAGTTGCAGGATATAAAATCAACACACAGAAATCCCCTGCATTCCTACATACTAATAATGAGAAAATAGAAAGAGAAATTAAGGAAACAATTCCATTCACCATTGCAACGAAAAGAAGAAAATACTTAGGAATATATCTATCTAAAGAAACTAAAGACCTATATATAGAAAACTATAAAACACTGGTGAAAGAAATCAAAGAGGACACTAATAGATGGAGAAATATATACCATGTTCATGGATCGGAAGAATCAATATAGTGAAAATGAGTATACTACCCAAAACAATCTATAGATTCAATGCAATCCCTATCAAGCTACCAATGGTATTTTTCACAGAGCTAGAACAAATAATTTCACAATTTGCATGGAAATACAAAAAACCTCAAATAGCCAAAGCAATCTTGAGAAAGAAGAATGGAACTGGAGGAATAAACCTGCCTGACTTCAGGCTATACTACAAAGCCACAGTCAAAAAGACAGTATGGTACTGCCACAAAGACAGAAACACAGATCAATGGAATAGATCTGAATATGGATCTATAGGAATGGATCTAATGGAATAGAAAGCCCAGAGATAAATCCATGCACCTATGGACACCTTATCTTTGACAAAGGAGGCAAGAATATACAATGGAGAAAAGACAATCTCTTTAACAAGTGGTGCTGGGAAAAGTGGTCAGCCACTTGTAAAAGAATGAAAGTAGAACACTTTCTAACACCATACACAAAAATAAACTCAAAATGGATTAAAGATCTAAACGTAAGACCAGAAACTATAAAACTCCTAGAGGAGAACATAGGCAAAACACTCTCCAACATACATCACAGCAGGATCCTCTATGACCCACCTCCCAGAATATTGGAAATGAAAGCAAAAATAAACAAATGGGACCTAATTAAACTTAAAAGCTTCTGCACAACAAAGGAAACTATAGGCAAGGTGAAAAGACAGCCTTCAGAATGGGAGAAAATAATAGCAAATGAAGCAACTGACAAACAACTAATCTCAAAAATATACAAGCAACTCCTACAGCTCAATTCCAGAAAAATAAATGACCCAATCAAAAAATGGGCCAAAGAACTAAATAGACATTTCTCCAAAGAAGACATACAGATGGCTAACAAACACATGAAAAGATGCTCAACATCACTCATTATCAGAGAAATGCAATCAAAACCACAATGAGGTACCACTTCACACCAGTCAGAATGGCTGCGACCCAAAAGTCTACGAGCAATAAATGCTGGAGAGGGTGTGGAGAAAAGGGAACCCTCTTACACTGTTGGTGGGAATGCAAACTAGTACAGCCACTATGGAGAACAGTGTGGAGATTCCTTAAAAAACTGGAAATAGAACTGCCATACGACCCAGCAATCCCACTGCTGGGCATACACACCAAGGAAACCAGAATGGAAAGAGACACGTGTACCCCAATGTTCATCACAGCACTGTTTATAATAGCCAGGACATGGAAGCAACCTAGATGTCCATCAGCATACGAATGGATAAGAAAGCTGTGGTACATATACACAATGGAGTATTACTCAGCCATTAAAAAGAATATATTTGAATCAATTCTCATGAGGTGGATGAAATTGGAGCCTATTCTACAAAGTGAAGTAAGCCAGAAAGAAAAACACCAATACAGCATACTAACACATATATATGGAATTTAGAAAGATGGTAACAATAACCCTGTATGCGAGACAGCAAGAGAGACACAGATGTATAGAACGGTCTTTTGGACTCTGTTGGAGAGGGCAAGGGTGGGATGATTTGGGAGAATGGCATTGAAACATGTATAATTTCATATGTGAAACGAATCGCCAGTCCAGGTTCGATGCAGGATACAGGATGCTTGGGCTGGTGCACTGGGATGACCCAGAGGGATGGTACGGGGAGGGAGTTGGGAGGGGGGTTCAGGATGGGGAACACGTGTACACCCGTGGCAGATTCATGTTGATGTATGGCAAAATCAATACAATATTGTAAAGTAATTAGCCTCCAATTAAAATAAATAAATTTATATTTAAAGAACGACAACAAAAAGGTTAAAAAAAAAAAAAAGAATCCCTTACTTTTAATCAGAGGTGTTTAGTAATTTGCCCAAGGTCACAGAATTTATAATGGGTGGAGCCAAAGCTAACAGCCAATTTTGCTTGACTCTATTCTAATACTTTTATCATAGCTTTGCTTTCTCTTTCAGAATCCCTTTAATCATACACCTAATAACCTGAAATACAGTTTTGTGTAACATACTTTATCAGGAGGGGGGTTCAGGATGGGGAACACGTGTATACCCGTGGTGGACTCATGTTGATGTATGGCAAAACCAATACAATATTGTAAATTGGCCTCCAATTAAAATAAATAAATGTGTTAATATCACATATGTCAGAAGTTAAGACTTTAGAAAATAAGCAGGACAGGGAAAAGAGGTCAGGAATGCTTCAGGTGAAAGGAGGTGAGGTGAGTTCTAATTTAAAATACGCTAGAAGGGTTTACACTTCAATGAACAGTTTTGAAACAGATGGGGATTTAACCATTCAGATGGAGATGTGCAACGGTGTTCTATGATAGCAGTGTCTGGTTACTCAAGAAAAAGGAGAAGACCAATAAGGCTAGAGCACAGCAATTTAAAAACAGAGAGAGGATTCTCTGTGCATAGTGTAACTAGAGAACAATGTTGAGAACTGAGGCAAAATCTAAACTCAAAGTGAGTCAGGAAGCCCAAAGTTAGGAAGTTTAATTAGCAGATTAATTCATAGGAAATTTGATACATCAATAGTATCTTATATTTGGCCATTTGATATATCAATAGTATCTCATTATATTTGTTCCTGTTTTCTTTAATTAGTAGTGTATTACTAATTAATAGGCTTTAGTCTTCTATGATACTCAGAGCTTTTTCATTTTAATCAGCTATTTTTCATATAACCTTTACAAAATTCACCACTATATCCCATCTCTATATCACCCAGTTGAAGTTTTCAAGATGTTTTTTTCAAGATTGTTTCTGACCACTTTACTGCTAAATTTCATATTTTTCTTAAACTGTCTGGTCTTGACTACTACGGTCAAAGTTACACATGACATTTTAAAACTGAAATTTAAATTTTTATTTGAGGCACTTTTATGTCTTTCTTGTGTGGACTCCTCTCTGACCCAAGAAGGCAGAAAGGATTATTCACTCTTTTGTGCTACATCACACTCGTTAATACTTCTACTATAACTCAACGACAATAATCTACATCATTGTTTGTTAATGTACCTTCCCTTTGCCCTCCGGAACTGATTTCATGCAAAAGCATGCCTTATTAATCCTTGTATCCCATATGGTAGCAGAGGATCTAGATAGATTGTTAAATAAGAGAATGAATGGTATAAATATGGTGTGTGTGTGTGTGAAGATTAGGGGATAAAAGAAAAAAAGGAAGGCATATGTGCAATGTCAAGGTTAAAGCCATGTGCTCCAGGAAAAGTATAGGGAACTCATACTATGACTTGTTGCCAAAGCAGAGGAACAATATAGAGTTATATTAAGCCAAGAAAAATGTGAAGGAGTGATGGCTATCTTCCTTGGGGTTTCTTTCTATTATGTTAGGAAACTTACTCAACTTCCTAAGGTAACCAAGAATCAAGGAATGGTAATTTTAAGTATTACAACGAAAGAGTGGGATCTTTGCCATTTTAAAATGTTTTAATGGGAACTGACAGAACTAGAGGAAGTTATAAACATATATTTTAATGTACAATAAGTTTGCTGTTGGCATTCAGAGTGCTCAGTCTCTCAGTTGTGTCCGACTGCTTGTGACCTCATGGACTGTAGCCTGCCAGGCTCCTTTGCCCATGGAATTTTCCAGGCAAGAATACTTGGTGGGGTGCCAATTCCCACTCCAGGATCGAACCTGCATCTCTTGCACCTTCTGCACTGGCAGGTGCCTTCTACCACTAGCACCACCTGGCAAGCCGAGTTCTGTGCATTTTTTAAATGCAAGCAATCATGTAACCATGATCACAAGATACATAACAGTTCTACAACGCAAAAAAACTCCTTCGTGCTGACAGTATATAATCAACATCTCTAATCACTAACCCCTGATAACCCCTGAACCTCTTCTCTAACTTGACAGTCTGGTCTTTTCTAGAATGTCATACAAATGGAAGCATACAGTATCTGACCTTCAGAGTCTCACTTCTCTCACTTAGCATAATACATCTGAGATTCATAAAGGTTGTTGCGTACAGAGAAGATGTTTTTTCCCTTTTTTTCTCAGTTTGTATGGATTGTGTTGGTTTATCTAGTCATCACATGAAGGACATTTGGGCTGTTTTTAGTTTTTAGTGATTATGAACACGGCTGTTTTAAACAGATCTTTGTGTAAAGGTAAGTTTTCATTTCTCATGAGTAAAGGAATTAGCTTTTGGGAAACCATTTTGCACTCCCACAGGTAACACATCAATATTTCAACTTCCCCACATCCCTACTAGAAATGGGTATAGAGTCCAGCAGTGCCTGTGGTTGTAATTGCACTTCCCAAATGACTAACGATACTGAACCAGTTTTCATGTGTTTTACGTGCCTTTTGCGTATTTTCATTGGTGAAGGGTCTGTTCAAATCTTTTGCCCATTATTAAATTGGGTTAGATGTTTTAATATTATTAATTTTCATAGTTCTTAGCATATTTTGGATATAAGCCCTTTATCAAATATGTGATTAGCAACTATTTTCTCCAGCCTATGGCTTGTGCTATTCTTTTAAAAATGTCTTTTGGAGGACAAAAGTTAGTAATTTTCCTGAGG
The DNA here is from genome assembly GCF_003369695.1 of Bos indicus x Bos taurus. Classification (NCBI taxonomy): domain Eukaryota; kingdom Metazoa; phylum Chordata; class Mammalia; order Artiodactyla; family Bovidae; genus Bos; species Bos indicus x Bos taurus. The sequence continues at coordinate 87,099,371 of NC_040079.1, forward strand.
TCTACATGTCATTATTTTTTGCTTCACAGATTACACTTTTGTTGTTTTACCTAAAATCTGTTTGCCTAATTAAACATAATAAAGATGTTTTATGGTTTTAACGGTTTTTATGTTTTTACATTTAGTCTGATCCATTTGGAATTATTTCTTGTACGTGGTGTGAGGCAAAACTCAAAGTTCATTTTTTGCATATAGAACAATGGACGGAGGTTTGTGACACTGTACAGGAGGCAGGGATCAAAATCACCTCCAAGAAAAAGAAATGCAAAAAAGCAAAATGGCCATCTGGGGAGGCCTTACAAATAGCTGAGAAAAGAAGAGAAGTGAAAGGCAAAGGAGAAAAGGAAAGATATACCCATTTGAATGCAGAGTTCCAAAGAATAGCAAGGAGAGGTAAGAAAGCCTTCCTCAGTGATCAGTGCAAAGAAATAGAAGAAAACAACAGAATGGGAAAGACTAGAGATCTCCTCAAGAAAATCAGAGATACCAAGGGAACATTTCATGTAAAGATGGGCACAATAAAGGACAGAAATGTTATGGACCTAACAGAAGTGGAAGATATTAAGAAGAGGTGGCAAGAATACACAAAAGAGCTATACAAAAAAGGTCTTCATAACCCAGATAACCATGATGGTGTGATCACTCACCTACAGCCAGTCATCCTGGAATGTGAAGTCAAGTGGGCCTTAGCAAGAATCACTACAAACAAAGCTAGTGGAGGTGATGGAATTCCAGTTGACCTATTCCAAATCCTGAAAGATGATGCTGTGAAAGTGCTGCACTCAATATGTTAGCAAATTTGGAAAACTTAGCAGTGGCCACAGGGCTGAAAAAGGTCAGTTTTCATTCCAATCCCAAAGAAAGGCAATGCCAAAGAATGCTCAAACTACCGTACAATTGCACTCATCTCACACGCTAGTAAAGTAATGCTCAAAATTCTACAAGCCAGGCTTCAACAGTACATGAACTGTGAACTTCCAGATGTTCAAGCTGAATTTAGAAAAGGCAGAGGAACCAGAGATCAAATTGCCAACATCCGTTGGATTATCAAAAAAGCAAGAGAGTTCCATCAAAGCATCTACTTCTGCTTTATTGACTATGCCAAAGCCTTTGACTGTGTGGATCACAATAAACTGTGGAAAATTCTTCAAGAGATGGGAATACCAGACCACCTGACCTGCCTCCTGAGAATTCTGTATGCAGGTCAAGAAGCAACAGTTAGAACTGGACATGGAACAACAGACTGGTACCAAATCAGGAAAGGAGTATATATATCTGTATATTATCATATATATTATGTATATTATCACCCTGCTTATTTAATTTATATGCAGAGAACATCATGTGAAATGTCAGGCTGGATGAAGCACAGCTGGAATCAAGATTGCCGGGAAAAATATCAATAACCTCAGATATGCAGATGATGCCACCCTTATGGCAGAAAGCGAAGAAGTAAAGAGTCTCTTGATGAAAGTGAAAGAGGAGAGTGAAAAAGTTGGCTTAAAACTCAACATTCAAAATACGAAGATCATGGAATCCGGTCCCATCACTTCATAGCACACAGAAGGGAAAACAATGGAAACAGTGCAGAGTTTATTTCTGGGGGCTCCAAAATCACTGCAGATGGTGACTGAAGCCGTGAAATTAAAAGATGTTTGCTCCTAGAAAGAAAAGCTATGAACAACCTAGACATCATATTAAAAAGCAGAGACATTACTTTGCCAACAAAGGTCCATCTAGTCAGAACTATGGTTTTTCCCGTAGTCGTGTATGGATGTGAGAATTGGACCATAAAGAAAGCTGAGCACTGAAGAATTGATGCTTTTGAGCTGTGGTGTTGGAGAAGACTGTTGAGAGTCCCTTGGACTGCAAGGAGATCAAACCTATCAATCCTAAAGGAAATCAGTCCTGAATATTCCTTGAAGGAACAGATGCTGAAGCTGAAATTCCAATAGTTTGGCCAACTGATGCAAAGAACTGACTCATTTGAAAAGACTCTGACACTGGGAAAGATTGAAGGCGGGAGAAGGGGATGATAGAGAATGAGATGGCATCATTGACTCAATGGACGTGAGTTTGAGCAAGCTCTGGGCGTTGGAGATGGACAGGGAAGCCTGGTGTGCTGCAGTCCATGGGGTGGCAAAGAGTCAGAGACAACTGAGTGACTGAAATGAGCTGAATCCCATTGTTCTAGCACCATTTGTTGGAAAAGATGATCAATTTACCAGTGAAATGCCTTTTCATCTTAGTAAAAAAACAATCAACCATATCTGTGTGCCTCTATTTCTGGACTCTACTCCATTCTACTTCCCAGGCGGCTCAGTGGTAAACAATCTGTCTACCAAGCCAGAGACCCAGGTTCAATAGCTGGGTTGGGAAGATCCCCTGAGAAGGGAATAGCAACCCACTCCAGAATTCTTGCCTTGGGAAATCCGATACACAGAGGAGCCAGTTCATGGAATCGCAAAGAGTTGGACACGACTTAGCAACTTATGTATTTATGTATATATAAAAGCTTTTACTAATAAGTGTAAGTAAGTGTTAGTCGCTCAGTCTTGTCCAACTCTTTGCCACCCCATGAACTGTAGCCCTCCAGGCTTCTCTGTCTATGAGATTCTCCAAGCAACAATACAGGAATGGATTGCCATTCCCTTCTCCAGAGGATCTTCTCGATCCAGGGATTGAATCCAGGTCTCCTGCATTGCAGGCAGCTTCTTTAGCGTTTGAGCTACAGGGGAGTCCTAATATTTATTTTACTTTAATATTTAATTGAAATTGTAATTTACCAATAACACACCCTTTAATAACTATTTCCTCAAAGTTTTCAAAATCAGAGATTTGAGCATCCAACTTTATTCTTCCCTTGTGAAATTGTTTTGCCTATTCTAGTTACCTAATCTAGTCATTTACAGAGTCAGTTTAATATCTACCAAATAAGCCTGCTAACATTTTGAGAGGACACTGGATCTATAGTCAATGTAGAGAGAACTGACATCTTAACAATATTGAGTTTTAGAGAAATTATCAGGTCCAAAATCTCACTAATCCTAAGGCTAAGAAACCCTGCTGTAGACTTCTGTAGATCCCGGCTACACACTGAATGTCTGTGTCTCTTCAACACTGAAACCTAATCCCCAGTGTGATGGTGTTTGAAAGTGGAGCTTAGGGGAGGTTATCACATCATAAGCCCTCATGAATGGGATTAGGGCCCTTATAAAAGAGAGCATTTGTTTCATTCGTTGGAAGGTTTTCAACTACTTATTCAATCTCTTTAATAGATGCAGGACTAGGCAAGTTATCTATTTCTCTGTTAAGTCTTGTTAGGATTTGTCTTTGAAGAAATTGATCCATTTCATCCATGCTGTCAAATTTATGTTAAGAATGGTTCATAGTATTTACTTATCCTTTGAATGTAGGATCTATAATGATATGCCCACTTTCACTCCTGATATTGGTAGTTTATGTCTTCTCTTTTTCTTACTCACTCTGGACCAAGAGTTAATAAAATTAAAATGTATTAATGTTTTAAAACAACTAGCCTTTCATGTGATTGGTTTTATTTATTATTTTTAGGTTTTTAATTTCATCAATTTCTGCCTTTATCTTTATTATTTTGATCTTTCTACCTGCTTTGGGTTTAATTTTCTCTTGTTTTTTTAGTTTCTTCAGGTGGACTCTTGAATTATTGGCTTTAAACCTTTCTTCTTTTCTAATACAAGCTTCCTTATTTAATGCCTTAAATATCCCTCTAACACTGCTTTAACTTCATTCCATAAATGGTATGATGCATTTAATTTTTCATTCAGTTCAAAATACTGTCTAATTTTCCCTAAGACTTCCTCTTTGAAATACGAATTACTTATGATTTTTTTAGAATTCCAAAACAGTTGGTGATTTTTCAGATCCTTCTGTTCTTAATTTCTGGTTTAATTTTGTTAGAGTCAGAGAACATAGTTTGTATGATTTTAATTCTTTTAAATTTGTTAAGGTCTGTGTTATGGCTCAGAATAAGATCTTTTCGAATGTTCCATTTGTCCTTGAAAAGAACATACAACCTACTGCTGTTGGGTGGAGTGTTTTATAAATGCCAATTAAGTCAGTTGGTTCAGATCTTCTATATTATTGCTGTTATAATATTTTTATATGCTATTTTATTTTTTATTCTTTATATGCTGTAATATTTTATGCTGTTTTATATTATTGCTGTTATGTTATGCTGTTCAGATCTTCTATATTACTAATATTCTGTCTAGCTGACCTACTGGTTATTATAAGAGTGCTGTAGTTAATGGGGCTTCCAGATGGTACAGTTGGTAAAGAATCCACCTGCCAAAGCAGGAGACTCAAGAGATGAAGTTTCAGTCCCTGGGCCAGGAAGATCCACTGGAGTAGGAAATGCAACCCAACCCAGTATTCTTGCCTGGAGAATTCCACGGACAGAGGAGCCTGGTGGGCGACAGTCCGTGGGGTCGCAAAGAGTCAAACACAAATGAACAATTGAGCATCCACACAGGCACACTGTAGTTGATAAGTACAACTGTAGATTTCTCTCTCTTTTTTTTTTTTTGGCCACATTGTGAGGCATGTGAGACCTTACTTTCCTGACTAGGGATCAAACCCATGCCCCCTGCAATGGTAGTATGGAGTCTTAACCACTGTACAAGCAGGGAAGTCCCTACTTGTAGATTTTTCTATCTTTAATTCTCTGGTCAGTCCATCAGCTTTTGCTTTTTGAAGCTATGTTAACTGTACGTATCTTAGGATTTTTTATGTCTTCTGAACAAATAGACTCTCTTTTTATTATGTAAATGTCCACATTCAATCACATCAATTTTCATTGTTCTGGAATTCACATTATCTGATATTAATACAGTCACTCCAACTCTCCTTCAATTAGTTTCTGCATGGAATATCTTATTATATCTTTTACTTTTAAACTATCTGTATTACTATAGTAAAGTTTTTTAAAATTTTATATGTTGAGTTTTTTCCCCAAAGGATCTCTTTTAATTGGTATGTCTAGGTCATTTACATTTAATGCAATTAATAATACAATTGGAGTTAGTTCTACCAGTTGACTGTATTTCTCTTAGCCTTTTTCCCCCCCTGCCTTCTTTTGGGTAATTTGAATATTTTCAGTATTCCATTTTAATTTAGCTATTAGGTTTTTTTCTAGATCTCTTACTATTTTTATAGTCACTGATTAAGGATTACAATGTAAAACCTAACCTTTGAGATATCTGGGACATTAAACACACCAACATTTACATTATAGGGGTCCCTGAAAGAGAAGAGAGAGAGAGGGCCCGAGAAAAATATTTTTAGAGATTATAGCTGAAAAATTGCCTAACATGAGAAAGGAAACACTGCCTCAAATTTGGGAAAGTACAGAGAGTCCCATACAGGATAAAGGCAAGGAGGAACACGCCAAGACACATATTAATCAAACTGAAAAAATTAAATACAGGGAACAAGGGAAAAGCAATACATAATTTACAAGTGGTGGTGGTTTAGTTGCTAAGTCATGTTCAACTCTTGTGACCCTGTGGACTGTAGCCCACCAGGATCCTCTGTCCATGGGATTTAATCAGAAGAGAAGCCAAGAAAAAGAGGAAGAGAAAAAAGATCTCCAAAATCAAATCCAAAATAATTAAGAAAATGGCAATAGGAACATTACTTTAAATGTAAATGGATTAAATGCTCCAACCAAAAGATACAGACTGCCTGAATGGATACAAAAACAGATCCATATTATGCTATCTACAAGAGACCCACTAGAGATCTAGGAACACATCCAGACTGAAAGTGAGGGGACAGAAAAAGGTATTCCATACAAATGGAAATCAAAAGAAAGCAACAATAGCAATATCCTTCTGAAACTCCTCCCAAAAACTGCTGAGGAAAGAACATTCTTAAGCTCATTTTAAGAGGTCATCATCACCCTGATATCAAAACCAGACAAAGATACCACAAAAAAAGAAAATTATAGGCCAATTATCACTAATGAACATAGATGCAAAAACCCTCAACGAAGTACTAGCAAACCAAATCCAACAATACATTAAAAGGATCACACACCATGGTCAAGTGGGATTTATCCTAGGGAAATAAGGATTCTTCAGTATATGAAAATCAATCAATGTGATACACCCCATTAGCAAACTGAAGAATAAAAACCATATGATCATCTCAATAGATGCAGAAAAAACTTTTAGCAAAATTCAACACCCATTTATGTTAAAAAAAAAAAAACACAAAAAACTCTCTAGAGAGTGAGTACAGAGGGAATCTACCTCAACAAACAAAGGTCATATACAACAAACCCACAGCTAACAACATTCTCAATGGTGAAAAAATAAAAGCATTTCCTCAAAGATCAGGAACAAGACAAGGGATGTTTACTCTCACCACATTTATTCAACATAATTTTGGATATCCTAGCCATGGCAATCAAGGAAGAAAATGAAATAAAAGGAATCAAAATTGGGAAAGAAGAAGTAAAACTGTCACTGTCTGTAGATGATATGATAGTATATACACAGAAAACCCTAAAGATACCACCAAACTACTAGAGCTCATCAATGAATTTGGTAAAGTCACAGGGCACAAAATTAGTAAAGAAATCTCTTGCATTCCTATATACTAACAATGAAACAGCAGAAAGAAAAATAAGGAAACAATCCCATTTACTGTCCCATCTGAAAGAATAAAATACCTAGGAATAAACCTATGTAAGGAGGCAAAAGACCTGTAGTCATAAAACTATGAAACACTAATGAAAGAAATCAAAGATGACAAGCAGACAGAAGATATACCATGTCCTTGGATTGGAAGAATGAAAATACTGTCAAAATAATTATGCTACCCAAAGCAATCTAGACATTCAATGCAATTCATATCAAATTACCAGTGGTATTTTTTCATAGAACTAGAACAAAAAAAAGTTTTCAATTTGTATGGAAATACAAAAGACCCTCAATAGCCAAAACAATCTTGAGAAAGAAAAACAGAGCTGGAGGAATCAGGCTCCCTGACTTCAGACTATACTACAAAGTATACTACAAAGTATTTGGTCATCAAAACAGTATGGGACTGGCACAAAAGCAGATAGATAGATTAATGGAACACAACAGAAAGTGGAGAGATAAACCTATGCACCATGGCCAGCTAATAAGACAAACAAGTCAAGAATAAAATCATGGAGAAAAGACAGTCTATAATAAGTGGTGCTGGGAAAACTGGACAGCATGTAAAAGAATAAAACTAGAACATTCTTTAACATCATACATAAAAATAAACTCAAAATGGGTCAAATACCTAAATATAAGATCCAGACACTATAAATCTCTTAGAGGAAAACAGGCAGAACACACTATAACATAAACTGGAACAATATCTTTTTGGATCCACCTCCTAAAGTAATAAAAACAAAAATTAACAAATGGGACCCATTTAAACTTAAAAGTTTTTGCACAAAAAAGAAAGTGTAAACAAAATGAAACCATTTTCACAAAATGGGAGAAAATATTTGCAAACAAAGAGACCAACAATGGATTAATCTCCAAAATACACAAACAGCTCATGCAGCTCAATATAAAAAAATAAACAACTCAACCAAAAAATAGGAGGAAGATCTAAACAGACATTTCTCCAAAGAGGACATATAGATGGCCAAAAGCACAGGAAAAGATCCTCAACATCACTAATTATTAGAGAAATGCAAATCAAAACTACAATGATAACCTCATACCAGTCAGAATGGCCAACAACAAAAAGTATACAAATAATAATGCTGGAGAGGATGTGGAGAAAAAGGAACCCTCCTGCACTGTTGGCAGGAACATAAACTGGTACAACTGGTCAACTGGAGAACACTATGGAGGTTCCTTAAAAGAATGAAATATAGAACTACCATATGATCCAGCAATTGCACTTTTTCCCACAAATCTGGAGAAAACCATACTTCCAAAAGATATATGCACCCCAATGTTCACTGCAGCACTATTTACAATGGCCAAGACATGGAAGCAACCTAATATCCACTGACAGACAAATGGATAAAGCAGATGTGGTACATATACAATGAAATATTACTCGGTCAAAGAATGAAATAATGCTGTTAATAGTTTCAATGAGTAATAACCAAGAACAGACTTCACTGCCAAGGAGAAAATAAACTTTGTATCTACAGGACCAAAAATGTATTTAAAAACCAGGGCTACAGGATGCAAATGGGTGAATTTATGTGTAAAAAAAGGGGAAACTTGGAAAAAGGGAGATCTAAACTTAAAAATATATACATAATATATGATATACTGTATTACCTAAATATGAATTTATTAAATAACAGTGATTATATATTATTATGTGTGATATAATATCCAGATATATATATACACACACACACACCCCTGAGTATTTTTCATTTTTAAGAAGTTTTATTGGCATATAGTTGATTTACAATGTTGTGTTAGTTTCTGTTTGTCCAGCAAAGTTAATCAGTTATACACAGAGCCACACTCTTTTAGATTCTTTTCCCATATAGGTCATTACAGAGTACTGGCACCACTGTTTCTTATTCATCTTTAATTGAAAACCATCTTTTCAACTCTCCAGTCTCATTACTACACATAAGCAACGCTCAAGTTCTATATATATATATATATATATATCCCTTTTTCCCCTACCATGACACACGGCTTGTGGGATCTTAGTTCCCCAACCACAGATCAAACCCAGGACAGTGGCAGTGAAAGCACGATGTCCTAAGCCCTGGACCACCAGTGAATTCTCCAGTCCTATAGATTCTGCTTGCACAGTACCTCTGTGTTTTCATTTCAATTCCCTTTGCCATCCAGTTCAGACTCTCATTACCTTTCAACCAGACTTATCTTAACAAACATTTCTGACTCCCTACCGCTAAGCTCTCCTAACTCTCAAAGTGTCTAGATATTGTTTCCAGATTAATGTTTTGATTCTGATATATTCTTCTGAAACACTTTGAATAACTTCTTACACTATTTTGTCCAACTTTGTAAACTTCAGGTAATTCAAAGTGGTTCAAAAAGTAATCCCAACTTATCTTTCTACCCTTATTTTGCCCTTCTACATACAGAATTTATCTGGGCAAAGCCAAAGAAACTCCTCAGTATTTCCTGGACATAACTCATTTCCTCTCTCCATGCTACCTATGATTTATTCCTTATATTCAAATGCCTGCATCTTGACCTAGACGTCTCAAATGAAATCTCTTTCAGAAGTTTTTTCTTGATCCCTGCCAACAGAGGAAGTCTTGCCATTTTTGACTCTTCTAGAGATCTGAGTATTTTTTAATTACATGACAATAGAAACTATCTAAGAGGAACTAATGAATACTTCCTACTGGTGCCAGACTTGTTTACATCACATCACACACTTTGACCATTAAGTTTAACTGCTCACTCAAATCAACAACAAAGGGTAACGATAACTTTCAAAGAAGAAGAGAAGAGAAAAGTTTGGAACTCTCTCTAGAGACAGCAAAACTTTGTCCTTGGAATGGAAAGCAGGAATTAAGGAAAATCTTCTCTCCTCCGAACACAAAAGTAGAAATACTAGATAAAATATAATAAATACACTTTTAAACATGGCAAACACAGAAAATAAGAGACTCTATAAAAACCCTAAAACTGAATGCATCAACATAGACTCAAAATACAGAAAGCAAAAATAGACATATCTATAAGAATAACTTAATAAATTCATCAGGATAATACTTTAAAACTTGTTATTAATAGATCAAACTGACAAAAATGTGACTAGTATTTGAAAAACATAATCAAGAACTGGAAAATACAAATTCTTCTCAATACAGAACATTTATTGAATCTAATAATACAACATTTATGGAAACTAATCATACACTAAGCCATTAAGCAAATCTTATAAATTTCAAAAATATCTGCCATCCAGACCAAATTCTCTAATCAGAAGTCAAGTAACATAGAAATAAAAGTGAAAATGTAAAAGCTATTTTCAGAAACATTAAAAATAAACTTCCAAATAACACAGATGCTAAAGAAGAAATAATAAAAAGTAAAAATTACCTGAAAATGAATATTAGTGAAAAGAAAACATATCCAAACTTCTAAATGTAGCCCAAGCAGCATTTGGAGAGAAGGTTAAAAATCAACATAGGCAAAAACAAAGTTATTTGTTTTATTAGTCTATTTGAAAGACATAAAATTAACAAATCTCTGGCAATAGTGCTCATGAAAAAAAAGAGAAAAAAACTAATAATCAATATTAGTGGTATAAAAGGGGACATCTGTGTAGAAATAATACCAGGTAGTCACTAACAGAGCTTTTGTTTATTCTTTAAAAGCAATCTGAATTAAATGCAGGTGGTGCTCTGTATCCATGGATTCAACAAACCGTGGATGGGAAAAAAAAAAAATTTAATTCCAGAAATTTCCAAAAAGCAAAATTTGAATTTACCAGGTGCTGACAACTATCTTGATGAAAGTGAAAGTGGAGAGTGAAAAAGTTGGCTTAAAGCTCAACATTCAGAAAACGAAGATCATGGCATCCGGTCCCTTCACTTCATGGGAAATACATGGGGAAACAGTGGAAACAGTGTCAGACTTTATTTTTCTGGGCTCCAAAATCACTGCAGATGGTGACTGCAGCCATGAAATTAAAAGACGCTTACTCCTTGGAAGGGAAGTTATGACCAACCTAGATAGCATATTCAAAAGCAGAGACATTGCTTTGCCGACAAAGGTCCGTCTGTCTAGTCAAGGCTATGGATTTTCCTGTGGTCATGTATGGATGTGAGAGTTGGACTGTGAAGAAGGCTGAGCGCCGAAGGATTTATGCTTTGAACTGTGGTGCTGGAGAAGACTCTTGAGAGTCCCTTGGACTGCAAGGAGATCCAACCAGTCCGTTCTGAAGGAGATCAGCCCTGGGATTTCTTTGGAAGGAATGATGCTAAAGCTGAAACTCCAATACTTTGGCCACCTCATGCGAAGAGCTGACTCATTGGAAAAGACTCTGATGCTGGGAGTGATTGGGGGCAGGAGGAGAAGGGGACGACAGAGGATGAGATGGCAAGATGGCATCACAGACTCGATGGACATGAGTTTGAGTGAACTATGGGAATTGGACAGGGAGGCCTGGCGTGCTGCAATTCATGGGGTCGCAGAGTCGGACACGACTGAGCGATTGAACAGAACTGACAACTATCTGCATAGCATTTACACTGTATTAGGCATCATAAGTAATCTACGGAAGATTCAAACTACACGGGAGGGTGTGTGTAGGTTATATGTAAATACTATGCCATTTTATATGAGGGACTTGGGCATCTGCTGATTTTGGTATCCAGGAGGTCCTCAGAACCAATCCTCCAAGGATATCTAGGAACAACTGTATACCATATCCTTCAGAGGAGGTAGATGGCTGGTAAACGATGAAGACAGGGAGAAGGTTTTTTTGAAAAAAAGAATCTTAGCTTTTAACAATGCCATAAGGATGAACATGTGACTTATCTTTAGATCTCTTCGGTGAGCTTTGACTTTTTTTAAACCATTCAGTTGAATTCATCTATTTTAAGTGCGTCACAATGAAAGGAAAAATGGCAACTAACTAGACGTTAAATAATTAAGAGGATATAGAGGAAACTGACAACTGTAGAAAAGAATATAGAAATCAACAACCTAACTAGAGTGATAAGCATTAAGCAAGTAAATTAGCCATTAAACTGCATTTGTGTATCCACACTGTCTTGTCCCTGCCCCACTCGACCCAGAGTTTCTACTGGCAAATTCTCCCTAATAGATTATTTCAAGATTATGCAAAATTCTTACAAGGATAATAAAAGATAAAACACCTTCATGTATTTAATGAGGTATATATAATCTTGATAACAAAAAAAGTACCAAGTATCAAACAGAAAAATGATAAATTTTGCTCATAAACTCAGAATCAAAGCTTACCACTAGGGCTGCCCTGGTGGCTCAGTGGTAAAGAATCTGCCTGCCAGTGCAGGAGACACAGGTTCGATCCCTGGTGTGCGAAGATTCCACATGCCGCAGAGCAACTAAGCCTGTGTACCACAACTACTGAGCGTGTGCTCCCGAGGCCAGGAGCCACACGTGCCACAACTACTGAAGCCTGCACCCTGGAGCCCACGAGAAGCCACTGCAATGAGAAGCCCACACACCGCAACTAAACAATAGCCCCTGCTTGCCACAACTAGAGAAAAGCCCACACAGCAACTGAGAATCAGCAGAGCCAAAAAGGAAAAAAAGAAAAATCCTAAATCTTACAAAGTATATTAAAATAATACATGAGGTCCAAATTAGATTGTTCCCAAGGATATATGGATGAATAAACATTAGAAAAACTACTGATGCAATTATTCACATTAAAAAATTAAAGACTACTGGTTCCAGAAACATAAAGTAGATGCTCTCCCCTGCTAAATACAACCCTAAACCCTGACATTATGTATAAAACAAAGCAAAGAAGATTCTGAAGGTGGAGAATTTTAAAAAAGGACCGACTAGGGACCTTGGAACTCAAGAAATGACACAGCAGTTAAGTCCCTCTGTAACCTGAAAAACAGACTTGCTTTCTCCTCTCAAATTTTCTCAATTAAATTTGATGGTGGAAAGAAACATTGTAACACTGTCTAATGTGGTTCTAAATATATGTACAAGAAACAGCTAAAATAATTTATAAATAGAGGAGAGTAATGCTCATGAAGAAAGGTAAAGTTTTTAAGTTTCAGATTGGAAAATGATGATACCAACAGACCGTGACAAGTTACGTATATATAATACCTAGAGCAATCACTACTATATATACACACACACACACAAAGAGATACACTCAAAAACACTATCGATTAATAAAGATGGAATTCTAAAAAGTTTTGAAACAATTCACAGGAAATAGGAAAAAGAGAAATCAAAAGCAGAGGAAACAAACAGAAAAGTACAAAATAAAAGGAAACTTTCTTGAGTCTATGTTTACATCTTTTGCCAAATTTCAGAAATTTTCAGTCATTATTTCTTTGAGTACATTTTCAGTCTTGTCCTCTTTCTCTCCTTCAAGGACTCTGATGGCAAGAATTTTAGACCTTTTGTTATGATCCCACAGATCCATGAGGCTTTTTGTTTAAGTATCTTCTTTCTAATTTTAGATTATTTTGAGTCTCTGTCATTTAACTAGGAAGTTTCGATTGCTTTGTCTTCCAGTTCACTGAGTCTTTCCTCTTCCCCCTTCACTTTCCTACTGAGCCTAACCATAGAACTTTCCATTTTGGTTTTGTACTTTTCTGTATCAAAATTTCAACTTGTTTCTTCTTTTTATCTTCTATTTCTTTGCAGTGTTTTTCTATTTTTTCACTTGTTTCAAGAATGTTTGTAATTGCTTCAGTGAAGCATTTTTGTCATGACTGATTTGTGATCTGTATCAGTAATTCTAACACCTTTTATCATCTCAGTGTTGACATCTATTGCCTTTTGTTACACATCTTCCTGGTTCTTGGTATGAAAAGCCATCTTTGAATGAAACCTGGATATGTTCATACTGTGTTATGAGACTATGGATCTTATTTAAACCTTCTGTTTTAACTGGCTTTCTGTGACACTGCTCCAGCAGGGGAAGGTCACGGGGTGGAAGGCACCACACTTCATTACTGACATGTAGAGGGAGAGGTTCAAGCTTCCTGGGGGCCTTCACTGACATTTCAGGGAGGAGTCCTCATTACGCTGGGGTGGAGGTGGGAGTATAGGCTGGCTGACAATGCACTGGGAGCAGCCTCATCACTGCTGGGTGATGGTCCAAAGACATAACTCTCTAATACACCTCATTGCTGCTGGGTAGGGATCAAAATCCATGGCAACCCACTCCAACACTCTTGCCTAGAAAATTCCATGGATGGAGGAGCCTGGTGGGCTACAGTCCATGGGGTCACAAAGAGTCGGACACGACTAAGTGACTTCACAACACAAGGGATCAAAATCCAGGCTCTCTATGAACACAGTATGGGAACAGGTGAGAAGACAAGGCTCACAACCAGTGAGGAGGGAAGAAGTGCCAGCTCTCTGCTTGGTCTTCTCTGATACCACACTGTGGTGCTGCTGAGATACTCTGTTCTCATGAGGATGGAATTCTAAGTTCTCCACTCAGCCTCTTCAGGTCTGGGTTGGGGTAATGCCAGTTTTTCTGTAGTATTTGGCTAAAATGGAGTAGACTGTGTCTAAAAAGTCTCCTATCTTGCCAGGGTGTTCTATTCCTTCTATTCCTGGTCTTTTAGCTAGAGACAGCAGATCTTTGTCAGACTGTGTGTGTATGGGCATCCTCCTGTTGATGCCCGCAGGCTACTGGCTTATCCAGTACTCAGTGTTGGATATAAAGCAAGCAGAGAATCCAAGAGACCTGCCACTATGCCATCCTTAAGGAACCAAAGGCCCTAGCCTTCTTCTCCCTACCTTTCCGAGTCTTGTGTTTTATAGGTCTAGAGTTTAATGGGAGAAGTAGGGGAAAGTATGTCCACTTTATCTTCCTGAAAGTAGAAATCCTCCAAAATTTTATTTTTATAGCCACTTCATCTATCTCTAGAGTGAATGATGAAGGGCACTTTCCTGGTGGGCCCACGGGCTAAGACTCCCAATGCAGGGAAGCCAGGGTCCACCCCTGGTCAAGGAACTAGATATCACATGCTGCAACTCAGAGTTTGCATGCCACAACTAAAATCCCACATGCCACAACTGAAAGATCTCGCAAAAGGCAAATGGCTCCCCTGATGGCTCAGACAGTAAAGAATCCGCCTGCAATGCCAGAGACCTGGGTTCGATCCCTGGGTGGGGAAGATCCCCTAGAGGACGGCATGGCAACCCACTCCAATATTCTTGCCTGGAGAATCCCGCGGACAGAGGAGCCTGGCGGGTCACAAAGAGTCGGACATGACTAAGCAACTAACACTTTCATACTTTCATATGGCAGCTAAGACCTGGTACAGCCAAATAAATAAATATTTTTAAAAAATAAATGAGAATGATTAGGAAAATAATACTTCATTTGTCCCTATCAAACTTGATTTCTAGCAACTGATTTAGAGAATCTAAAACATAAGACAAGCAACAGTTTAGCTTTTAGAAGCTTTGGGATTTTACTTGGCCTTTACTTAAACACAAACAAAAGTGTGATGTGGGAATCAGAAAGTCACTGTAATCTCAAACTCCAGCCAACACAGAAGTTAGCCTATCTGAAGCACTTTACTCAGCTCTGAGTACCAGATTTTAAGGTCCAGTAAACCACTGATAAACCCGAAGAATGAGACTATAGTGGTTCCAGAAGACTGAAAGAACTAGAGATACTTCACCTGAAGAAAGAAAAGGGGAACTAAGGAAAAAGGATTACGTAATAGCGACTTTTAATATGTATTAGGCTCGCAATTTTAAAAAGAGGCAGCAGAGCACGGTCACCTAAGCTGACTTCTTATATTATACATCAGAATTTTCTAACAATCTGAACTGCCCAAAAAATAATGAATAAGGCTGCTGTACTATCCTTTGTTCCCCGATATCAGAAGTATTCAAATGAAGACCGTATGTCCACCAGCTGGAAATATCGCTTGGTGGATTGCTTCAGTAGGAGACAGACTAGTGATTTTTAAGCTATGATTAATGGTGCTGCCTGAAGTGGTACTGTGGAGGTGGGGTGTGACTGCTGCTGAGCTGGAAAAATGCCTGATATTCCCACCCAGCTTCAACAAGACCTTCCACTTACATATCCAGCATCTGCAGTGACTTTTATTAAGGGAGGTAGAAGTGAGCTGGAGAAAAGGATTATGCTTTAGAGCAAAAGTTAAAAAATGACTGAAGTGAAGACATGAACTAAGGCTCCTTTGAACTTTCCATTCTGTGATCAATTCTTAGCTCACAGCTATATTCCAGAAAAGTAAGATCATCATCTCATTACAGCATTACTGCAGACGACATTAATATATGTGATTTTAAAAGTCTTGTTCTTTTGTTTATAATGGGCTGTTAGAATGAATGATGCTCCCTTTGCTACCTGTGTCAGTACAGCCTATAGTGGGCCTGGGGTGAGTTTTTGTTTTTCCTCTGAAAAAAAACTGATAAACTAAATGCCTTTTTATTAAAAAAATTAAAAGTAGCTACAGAAAAGTAAGCCTTGTAAACCCAGGAAATTATACATTTTAAACTTCTTCTATCAAGGAAAGAATAGAAAAAATTAGTTGTTACATTAACTAAATTATAAGTGAACACACTATATTATCAAAATAATTATATAACTTTTGCAAAACTAAAGGCAGTTTGCTACATATTAGAATAGCAAAAAATGGGCAATACTATATGAAACTTTCTAGACACGTGAATCTTTAATAAACTACCTCATCATGAAAGTTACAGATCATTTCATGATTCATATCCATACTAACAACAGAGACCACCATAGTTGATCTACAGGAACTTTTTTAAAAGCATGTTTTAAATTATTAATCTTACCAAGCTTAAAAAATTCACAGATTTCAGCATCATCATTCTTACTGTCATTCTAGTGGAATTCTTATCCATAAAATAACTAGAGATTGTATTCTCAACACAGCAGTCCACTGGCTTCTATAGAAACAACATTTATGGTGAAGAAGTCAGTCTAAAGGTCTACAAGGTGTATTTTGCTGAGAAATGATTCAGAAAATGGCAGAGAGATGTGCCACTTATATAGCAGTGAGTCTACCCCATCACTCAGCATGGCTAGATCAAGATGGTTTGTTTTCTTTGTAGTTTATGTATTTTGTAAACAAATTAAATGCTAAATGGTATACCAAATCAAGGGAATTGAGGTCTTATGATAAAACCTTTGTGGAACATTAAGATACCTCAAACATCACTGCATTTCACATGTTTTAAATACTATTTGTAAATTTACATATAAAGTTTTAAAAATGATAACACAATATAGTAACTATGAAAATATTTCAAAATATTTTCAGACACTTTGCTTTCATAAAAACTTATTTTCTCATAAAGGGTAACATGGAAAATTTAGAAAATATCAAATAGCAAAACTAAGAAAAATAAATAAACCTTTAAATATACAGAACAACGAACTTTAACAGAAAAGCACCAGTGATTTTTACGGATCCCATTTTAAGATGCAAAGGGCTGAATGAATTCAGATTTTGTTACCCCATTTAACATTTAATTAAATTCAACCATTTATCATAAGCCTACAGGACTGCTCAACTGATTTAAACAATTATAGTAAAAATTGATGCTTTCAGCACTAAAAAGCAAAAAACAGAATTAACTTTCAGATTAAATTTGAGATGCTCATAAATTATATCACCAAAACATTACTTATTTGAAATTACTATACCATTAAGATCATAAAGATAATAAAAACTTAAGTGAAACCATCTAATGATCAAATTTCCTTTAGGGAAAGTAGGCAACTGAATTAATGTGATAGAGTTATCATTTATTACTACTAAAATTTATATACTACATACTATTTCTTGATGTTATCAGCTATATTATACAGATGTATATTTTTAATTTAAAAGTATCATATGTCTGAAGGAACACAGTTTTCATTTTTTCTTTTAAATTTTAAGAGATTTATGTTTCTGACATAAATACATTTACCGATGTTTAAGTCCAGCATCTCTTTTACATAGCTCTTTTTTAATCTACTTACTGCTAAAAAATTTCCAGAGATTTTGAAATTTAATAAAGAAAAGATTAAGCTAACAACACCTGGTGCTCCTCTGTAAACTGATGAAAATACCAACTAGTAATCTTTGAAGATGAGTTACCTTTTAATTTAAGCTTTTATTTTAATTACATATAGAAAGTGAATCTGCTTCTTGTATGTGGCAATTAATATTCAACATTTTTAATGCATCCTGGAAATGGGTATAAATTCAAGAATAGATTCTTTACCAGGGACATAGCCAAAAGATTAGGTGTTCTAAAATCAGTTTTTTGTTTCTCAAGATGCTGCAGTCTAAATCACACTAAACCGTATAATTTCTAAAATCTCAAGCTTGTTAATAACAGAACTGTTGGAAGAATAAGTAATACATTAGCACTATTACCTTTCAGTCGGTGACTTAGAATCTGTTCCAAAATGGCTGCAAAGTTGTTAAATTCAGGAGAAGAATCATCAATTGTCTCAAAGCAGGACCGATCAATCAGGGTCTTCACAGAAAACCTATGGGGGGGGGGAAATTATTATTGCTTTTAAGTAAACATAATCCATTCACTGAGTAAGAAAAATGGGAGGAAAGCAATCTAGAGAAATATTACAGAAATGTTTTAAAAGATTATATGCTCTGAAAAACTCCATTTACTCAAATTCACTCTGTACACAGAAAATTTACAGAAATATCAGCCTTTTTGGCTTATATATTTACTTAGAAATAGTCCACTGTCCTCAGAGTCATTAAAATCAGAATAAACAAAATGACCTAAATTATTAAGTCCAGAGCCATAATACAACTTATGAGTTTAAGCATCAAACCAAAACGTTTTTAAGAGTTTTGGAGAAAAAAATCAATTAAGATAGGATTTGAGTATTCATGAAGTGTAGACCCCAAGTTTTTATGAACTACAACAGGAAAACTTATAACTCTGTAAAGTACACTGTATTTTTCCTTCTCTTCAGAATGCCCTTTGTCTCTATTTCTGACTGCCAAATACCAATGCATTTCCCAAGACTCAGCTTAAACACCATCTTCTCAATGAAGAATTATCCTCTACATATTCCTAGCTCAAAGTAGCATCTTGTTTGTATCTCCTTTAAGAGATGATTACAACTTGTCTTACTGCTATTACTTGTGTTGTCTATCTCTATCTTAAAGTGAAAGTGAGTGAATCACTCAGTCGTGTCCGACTTTTTGTGCCCCCATGGACTGTAGCCATGAGCGCGCACACACTCACCCACACACGCGTGCGCGCGGGAGATAAAGGAGTACAAACTGTTCCTTAGTTTTTAGGCTTAGTGGCAATGCTCATTCAACCAGGACAAAAAATACAACACATAAGTATAAAGGAAAATATAAAGATATTTGTTTATATGAGTTAAATAAAGGCAGTCCTCCCTTTGCATATGAAAATAGACTGTGCAAACTGAAATCATGCAGTGTGATCACAATAATCAATAGAATTACAATTATTCTCTTCCCTTCACAAATTTTTATCAAAACATTAAAAACTCTCTGCTGGCTATAATGCACAGGGAAATGGAAGAAACAGTCAAACATTATTTAGTACACTGTAATTTAAAACATGAGCAATATTGAGAATTAAGGGGTCTTCTTTGTAAAAAAAAAAAAAAAACTTATCTAGTACAGTTTGAAAAGTGTTTATTTTCTTCTCATTGTATAACTTAAAATATTCGTATGAAGAAAGTTGAGCGCCGAAGAATTGATGCTTTTGAACTGTGGTGTTGGAGAAGACTCTTGAGAGTCCCTTGGACTGCAAGGAGGTCCAACCAGTCTGTCCTAAAGGAGATCAGTCCTGGGTGTTCATTGGAAGGACTGATGTTGAAGCTGAAACTCCAATACTTTGGCCACCTGATGCGAAGAGCTGACTCACTGGAAAAGACCCTGATGCTGGGAGGGATTGGGGGCAGGAGGAGAAGGGGACGACAGAGGATGAGATGGCTGGGTGGCATCACCGACTTGATGGACATGAGTTTGGGTAAACTCCGGGAGGCCCAGGGACGGCGGGGCCTGGTGGGCTGCTGTCTATGGGGTCACACAGAGTGGGACACGACTGAAATGACTTAGCAGCAGTAGCAGCAGCATAGTACTATTTACAGCAACTGGAGCTCCATGGAGGAGCAACTATGTAAAAGGCACAGACAAAAAATAACTATGAAGTAATTAATGGAAGTTTGTCTCTTGTATCTAATAGACAAGTTAGATAAATACTACGTGTAATGCATGAATACCAAAAGAAATAAAAACAAAGTAAACCAAAATCAAATTAAAGCAGGGACTTGAAATCCACTTTTGTTTCCTCTGCCCTTTTCACTGACAATACACTAGAAAAGTGCTGTCAATCTTCAGCAAACTTTTAACAATAACAAAAAAGTTTAATGTTCTTATTTCATAAGAGAAAGAAATGCTAAGTGTTCCTAAAATGAATAAACAAAAGCCATATAGTCTCCACCTCCATCTTTGACCTGAAAAGAAGGAAACTTCTGAATGTTTCTCTCTAATCTTTAATAGAACAGAATGGAATATCTAACTCTGTAATCACATTCAAGGTAGCAGTAACCTACCTCAATTTCAAAAAAGTATAGCATTTAAAATAGTAAGCACACAGGTAAAATGAACTGAAAATGATATTTAAAGATAACAGAGTGCTTATTTCACCAAAAAGAGCTAGAACTCAATTTCCACCTGTAACAGCCTTGTAAGATTTCAGCCACTACTGTCCTCCAGGAATAACATAAAACTACCTAACAAATGCTCTTTGTAAAAGTGATAGGAAGGAAAAGTCATGGAGAGTAACATATATATTTTTGTAGCATCAAGAGCCCTGTACAGATCAATCAATAGTCAATAAAATATGAATCTATCATGTTGTTTTAGTAGATTATCTCCTACAGAAGACATTATGTGCATGACACAAATCTAAAATGGTGAACCTCGGAGCATCAGATTACTTGTAAGTCAACATGTGACTAAAAACCAAAACAAAAGCAAAGCGTAAATATCCTAAAGCATATCATTAGACACATTTTCTGTTATTTTCAAGCATGAAGATATTTTAAGGCTGAGAAAGCATTTCAAATAATTTCTATTATAACAAGGTTAAAATGAAGAAATTACTGTTTTCCAGCATTGCTTCATCATTTATAGCCTGCTCTCCTCCTGTCAACACAAATCAAAACTTCAGAAGGCAAATTAGTTCTTTAGAGTCCATGCTTTTACTTCTAGCTAGCCAAGTCTTCCCATTCAGCATTTACTTCTCCAGAATTATGCAGCTAGCTCCATTATGCCAGAATAGTGAGAATCTTTTCCTCCATAATCCAGTAACTAAGACATGTTATAAAAACCAAACCTGTAAAAAGAATTTCAGTACATCTAAAAAATATCACACAGATGCTGAGCTATTTCCTGATAATGATGACATTAATATTAGTCATCTATTTCCCAAAGAGTACTGATTTTAAAATAATGAAATGACAATTTGATGAATGTCTAAAAATACCAAATCAAGTCTAAGTAACAGCTTTCACATAAGAATTAAAAAGTAAAAAAATTTACATAAAAGGGTCTTTTAATTAAATCCTGTTTTTTGAAATGTCTGTCTTAAAAGATTCTCTTTCCTACCTTCAATGTTCAAATAAAATTTTGTTAGTTCAGAAATTTTAAAAATGAGTGTGACTAAAACCATCAAATTTAAGAAAGCAGGAACTACCTTTTTCCCTTTGGAAACATATCAAGATGTTTACCAAAACTGCATTTTTAAAAAAATCTTCACTACACCCATTTAAATTAATTCCTTCCACAGTAAACAGGTTTCTAACATAACAGTAACAACAAATAATTAAAGGCAAAAAAATGCGACAACAAAATCAAAAATAAAACAGCTTTTCCAGAAAAAACTAAAAACAGAGTTACTATATGATCCAGCAATCCCACTCCTGAGCATATATCCTCAGAAAACATAATTTGAAAAGATACATGCATCTTAATGTCCATAGAAGCACTATTTAAAATAGCCAAGATACGGAAGCAAGTAAATGTCCCTCAACAGATGAATGGATAAAGAAAATGTGGTACATATATACAATGGAATATTACTCAGCCATAGAAAAGAATGAAATAATGCTATCTGCAGTAATATGGATGGATCTAGAGATTATCATACTCAGTGAAGTAAGCCAGACAGAAAGACAAGTATCATACCATTGATATGTGCAATTTTTAAAAGAATGATACAAATGAACTTATTTGCAAAACAGAAAGAGACTCAGAGACATAGAAAACAAACAAGTTACTAAAGGGGAAAGATGGGGAAGTGATAAATTAAGAGTTTGGGATTAATAGATACATACTACTATATATAAAACAGATCACCAACAGGGACCTACTGTAGAGCACAGGGAACTATACTCAATATTTTGCAATAATCTATAAGGGAAAAGAATCTGAAAAGGAATATCTAATCCATATATCTGGATCACTGTGCTGTATACTTTAACAAGATATTATAAATCAACTATACTCAATAAAAAAAAAAAAGAATCTCATTGCAGGTCCCCGCAAAATGACTTCATGAAATATCTCACTCTTTATTAGAAAAGAAACTATTAAAAGTAGAAATTCATCTTTAATATTTAAAGGCCCTGTATTAGTAATATACAAAGACATATTCACATACACAGAGAAGAATCAAGTAGAAAAGAAATATATTTCCATCTCTTCAAAACAAGCTTACATAATCTTAACTATTTGTCAAACATGCATCAGAAAAATATTAATTTCACAAAATCAGATTTTCTTATCTATATTTTTATATTCCTTTATATGGAATTATACCTGAAGATAAACAAAGTACATTAAAGCATATAGAACCATTACATTTCAAAACCAAAAGGAGTTCAGAATAGCTATAATCATTTATGAGTGATATTTTAAAAAGTCACATAAGTATCTGAATTGTAAGAGAATTCTTTCCACTACTACGACACCAAATTTACAGGATTCCTTATAATATATTATTATTGCAAGTAGCCTTTACCAAGGGGTGAGGTAACTATCCTCTGCCATTGCTGTATCTATAATCAATAATCTACAAGGAGATGGCTGCCAAGAGACATGATACAATCCACCCCAAATGTAAAATAGTGACTATGGATGATAATG
This sequence comes from Bos indicus x Bos taurus, assembly GCF_003369695.1. Classification (NCBI taxonomy): domain Eukaryota; kingdom Metazoa; phylum Chordata; class Mammalia; order Artiodactyla; family Bovidae; genus Bos; species Bos indicus x Bos taurus. The sequence goes on from NC_040079.1 coordinate 87,122,277, forward strand.
AGCACCGCATCCAGGTATCTATTCATTGGAAAGCCTATTTCTTTTATTTTATACCAGAAACCCCTCCCAAATCTATCTGAATCAGCAATTCACCTTATTTTCTTTTAAAGTCTCATGACAGTTAAGAATTCCCAACAGTCATGCGTTTTCCCCCTTCATCTTTCCTAAAATTTAAATCTCCTTTATAAGTAGAAAAAAACTTTCCACATACCCGTTTAGCAGGAGTCTCGGATTATCATCCACAGGCAAAAACCAACCAGTTGCCTGTTTCTATAAAGTTTTACTGAAACACAGAAGAAAAAAGTTCCAACCCTCTTCTCTGGAATATACACCCTGTAACTCAAAAGTCTCTTTTGACAGTTTACCACTTTTTTTTTTCCTTATAAATTTTGCTTAGTGTAAAAAAATGAGAGACAGAGAGAGAGAGGTATATTTTAAAATATTTTCCCCATGTGTACTATGAAAATTGCTTGTAAAACAGAACTGTGAACACCTAAGACTGAGATATCATATTAACATCTTGTATTGCTACATAAGCAGACTGACAACAGCAGATTGCAGCACATGAAAAATAACCTGAAGCACTATCTTTCAACAAAAGGACAAGACAATTTTTTAAACATTTTAAAAATTTATTCTGTTATTGAAGGATAATTGTTTTATAGAATTTTGTTGTTTTCTGTCAAACCTCAACATGAATCAGCCATAGGTATACATACACCCTTCCCTTTAGAAGCTCCCTCTCCATCCCACTCCTCTAGGTTGATAAAGAGCCCCTTTTTGAGCTTCCTGAGCCATACAGCAATTCCCCCTTGGCTATCTATTTTACATATGGTAATATAAGTTTCCATGTTACTCTTTCCATGCCTCTCACCCTCTCCTCCCCTCTCCCCATGTCCATAAGTCTATTCTCTATGTCTGTTTCTCCATGTAGCCCTGTAAATTAATTCAGTACCATTTTTCTAGATTCCATGTATACGCATTAGAATACAATATTTATCTCTTTCTGACTCACTTCACTCTCTATAATAGGTTCTAGGTTCATCCACCTCATCAGAACTGACTCAAATGCACTCCTTTTTATGGCTGTATATGTACAGCCATATGTACATTGTAAATATGTACCACAACTTCTGTATCCATTCATCTGTCAATGGACATTTAGGTGGCTTCCATGTTCTAGCTATTGTAATCAGTGCTGCAATGAATGAGATACATGTGTCTTTTTCAATTTTAGTTTCCTCAGAGTATAGGCCTAGGAGTGGGATTGCTGGGTCATATGGTGGTTTTAATCCTAGTTTTTTAAGGAATCTCCATACCATCTTTCACAGTGGCTGTATCAATTTACATTCCCACCAACAGCGCAACAGTATTCCCTTTTCTCCACACCCTCTCCAGTATTTACGGTTTGTAGACTTTTTGACGATGGCCATTCTGAGCAGCATGAGGTGATATCTCATTGTGGTTTTGATTTGCATTTCTCTAATAATGAGCGATGTTGAGCATCTTTTCATGTGTTTGTTAACCATTTGTATGTCTTCTTTGGAGAAATGTCTGTTTAGGTCTTTTTCCCACTTTTTGATTGGGTTGTTTGTTTTTCTGGTATTGAGTTCTATGAGCTGCTTTTATATTCTGGGCTTTTGTTTTGGGGGAGATTTTTGATCACAGTTTCAATTTCAGTGCTTATAATTGGGTTGTTCATAATTTCTATTTCTTCCTGTTCCGTCTTGGAAGATTGAACTTTTCTAAGAATCTGTCCCTTTCTTCCAGGTTATCCATTTTATTGCCATATGGTTGTTCATAATAGTCTCTTATAATCCTTTGCATTTCTGCATTGTCTATTGTAACCTCTCCTTTATCATTTCTATTTTTGTTGATTTGCTTCTTCTCTTTTTCTTGATGAGTCTGGCTCAAGGTTTGTCAATTTTGTTTATCTTCTCAAAGAACCAGCTTTTAGTTTTATTAATCTTTACTATTGTTTCTTTCATTTCTTTTTCATTTATTTCTGCTCAGATCTTGATGTTTCCTTCTACTGATTTTGAGGGTTTTTGGTTCTCCTTTTTCCAGTTGCTTTAGGTGAAAAGTTAGGTTGTCTATTTGACGTTTTCCTTGTTTCTTGAGGTAGGATTGCATTGCTATACATTTTTCTCTTAGGACTGCTTTTGCTGCATTCCATAGGTTTTGAGTTGTCATGTTTTCATTGTCATTTGTTTCTAGAAATTTTCTGACTTCCCTTTTGATTTCTTCAGAAACCTGTTGGTTATTTAGAAACGTGTTGTTTAATCTCCATGTGTTTGTGTTTTTTAGATTTTTTTCTTGTAATTGATATCTAGTCGCGTAGCACTGTGGTTGAAGATACTTGATATGATTTTAATTTTCTTAAATTTACTAAGGTTTGATTTGTGACCCAAGATGTGGTTGATTCTGGAGAATGTTCCATGTGCACATCAGAAGAAGGGGTATTCTTTTGCATTTGGATCGAATGTCCTGAAGATATCAATGAAATCCATTTCATCTAATGTATCATTTAAGACTTGTGTTTCCTTATTAATTTTGTTTTGATGATCTGTCCATTGGTGTGAGTGGGGTGTCAAAGTCTACTATTATTGTGTTATTGTCAATTTTTCCTTTTATGTTTGTTAGTGTTTGTCTTACGTATTGAGATGCTCCTACGTTGGGTGCATAGATATTTACAATTGTTATGTCTTCCTCTTGGATTGATCCCTTGGTCAATATGTAGTGTCCTTCCTTATCTCTTATATTGTTCTTTAGTTTAAGGTTTATTTTGTTTGATATGAGGATTGTTAAAAAAAAAAAAACAAACTTTCTTTTGAAAGTAAAAAAATACTTTCTTTTGCTTCCCATTTGCATGGAATGTATTTTTCCATCCTCTCACTTTCAGTCTATATGTGTCTTTAGGTCTGAAGTGGGTTTCTTGTAGACAGCGTATATATGGGTCTTGCTTTTCTATCCATTCAGCCAATCTGTTTCTTTTGGTTGGAGCACTTAATTTATTTATATTTAAAGTAATTATTGATATATATGTTCCTATTGCAATTTTCTTAGTTGTTTAGGGTTGATTTTGTAGATCTTTTTTCTTCTGTTGTATTTCTTGACTACATAAGTCCCTTTAACATTTGTTATAAAGCTGGTTTGGTGGTCCTGAATTCTCTTAACTTTTGCTTGTCTGAAAAGCTTTTTATTTCTCCATCAATTTTGAATGAGATCCTTACCAGGTACAGTAATCTTGGTTGTCGGTTTTTCCCTTTCAGTACTTTAAATATATCCTGCCATTCCCTTCTGACCTGCAGAGTTTCTGCTGAAAGATCAGCTGTTAAATGTATGGAGTTTCTTTTGTATGTTACTTGTTGCTTCTCCCTTGCTGCTTTTAATATTCTTTCTTTGTGTTTAGTCTTTGTTAGTTTCATTAGTATGTGTAGGACAAAACAATTTTTTACAACTTGTTTAAAATTAGAAAGTATTCAAACAAAAAAAATTTCCCATCTTAAATTAATTCATTTGATTTCTTATATGAAATAATTTCCAATTAAAATCAGCTTAATAAAGAATACTTTCACTGGACACCTGTATCACATATCACTTTGGAATTCAATTCTTCTTTGTCCAAAAACAAATGAAAATATTCAAGTAATGTATTTTAACATAAGTAAGCTATCAAGGCTTCCCAGGTGGCTCAGTGGTAAAGAATCTGTCTGCCAACACAGGAGATGAGGGTTCGATCCCTGGATTGGGAAGATCCCCTGGACAAGGCAATGGTAACTCACTCCAGTATCCTTGCCTGGGAAATTCTATGGAGAGAGGTGCCTGGAAGACTACAGCCCACAGGGTCACAAAAAGACTGGGACACTATTTTGCAACTGAACAATAACAATGACAAGTTATCTAGTAATCTAGATAGACAGTTCTACTACTGAAGTTATTAGATTTTTTAATTTCAATGCTTATTTTTTTCACAGTTTTTAAAGGTTTTCAGTTCAGTTCGTTCAGTCACTCAGTCATGTCCAACTCTTTGCGACCCCATGAATCACAGCACGCCAGGGCTCCCTGTCCATCACCAACTCCCGGAGTTCACTCAAACTCACGTCCATCGAGTCAGTGATGCCATCCAGCCATCTCATCCTCTGTCGTCCTATTCTCCTCCTGCCCCCAATCCCTCCCAGCATCAGAGTCTTTTCCAATGAGTCAACTCTTCGCATGAGGTGGCCAAAGTACTGGAGTTTCAGCTTTAGCATCATTCCTTCCAAAGAAATCCCAGAGCTGATCTCCTTCAGAATGGACTGGTTGGATCTCCTTGCAGTCCAAGGGCCTCTCAAGAGTCTTCCCCAACACCACAGTTACCTGACATTCCACTGATAATTACTAGAAATTATTTGCTATATTCCTCATGCTGTACAATATATCCCTGTAGCTTTATATCTAGTATAAAATATAGTAAAAAAAAAAAAATTGTTTTTAAGCATGTACCTCTTAATCTCCTACCCTTACACTACCCCTCCCCCAGTCATCCACCCACTGGTAACCACTGGTTTGCTCTCTGTATCTGTGAATCTAAAGCTATTCAATGTTTAAAACCCCTAATTAGAGATTATTCATAATGGTGGCTTTTTTTTTTAAGAAGTGAGAATGGTTCTTTAGTTTACCTTCAGTCTTGTTTTAGAACTATCCACTGCTACTATTATTCACTAGTTGGACATAATTACCTCATTTGACAAACATTCCTACTATGTACTAGATGCTGGGAATAAAATAGATGCTCAATAAACTATGATTTCTGGACTTGAGAAATGCACATTCCAATAGAAGACAAAAAGATAATTAGATTACAGCATAATGAGCACCATATTTATTAAAAAGTATTTTGGGATGAGGGGGGATAATGGTTCTAACATTACTGGAGAAGCAGTAAAAGTTAAATTTGGATTTAATGTAATAAATCAAGGGTCAAAAGGATAGAAATCAAAAATATAAAGAGTTGACCCTTGAACAACACAAGTTTGAACTGTGTTAAGTCCACTTATACATGTACCATTTATTTCCCATTTATGCTACAACAGTATATGTTTACAGTTGGTTGAATCTGTAAACGCAGTCACAGTTTGGAGGGCTGACTGCATACACATGACTGTTAAACGTGGATTTCTGACTTGTGGAAGGTAAGCACCCCTAAGCCTCACACTATTCAAGGGTAAACTGTATAGAAAATGTAAAGGATATATAATCAACAAGTTCATATGGAGAAAACTATAAGGAATAAATTACATAACAAAAAATAATGATACATAAGACAAGAAAAGAGAAAAAGTGAACATAAATAATAAAATGGTAGTCATAAACCCAAATGTAATAACATTAAATATAAATGGGCTAAATGCTCTAAATAAAACACTAGATAAAATGTAAAATTCAATTTTATCCTGCCTACAAAGAGACACTTTTAAGGACCCAAAAATACTTAAAGTTAAGAATAAAAAGTGTATCATATAAACATTAACTAAAAGAAAGCTATTTTAATTATGCTAATAGCAAAAAAAACTAGACTTTAAGGTAGGAACACTATTAGAGATAAAGAAGGACGTTTCATGATAACAGAGGAATGAAATCACTAGGAAGAGACCACAGTTCTCAATCCGTACCCACCTGGTAATCAAACAACAAAATATTTTAGTAAATAAATGACAGAACTAAACAGAGGAACAGACAAATCTACACTCAGACAGATCTGACAGATCTAACACATGTCTCTTAACATCAGGCTAAGCATACAACAAACTAGTAAGGATAGTGAAATTAGGAACACAACGGCATCTATAAAACATGAAATCAACAATGACAGAACACAGTCCTCCCTTGATACCTGCAGGGAATTGCTTCCAGGAACCCTGAAGAAACCAAAATCCACAGATGCTCAAGTTCCTTAGAGTTGGCCCTCCATATTGCTGGATGTGGAATTGGTAAATACAGAGGACTGTTTATATTCTTTTTAAATGCATATGAAAGAGTTACTAAAATTGATTGAATGTTGCATTGTAAAGCCAGCATAGATAAAAATTCAAAACTTTAAAATCTTTTCGAAGAATAAAATACTTAAGAATATATCTACCTAAAGAAACTAAAGACCTATATATAGAAAACTATAAAACACTGGTGAAAGAAATCAAAAAGGACACTAATAGATGGAGAAATATACCATGTTCATGGATCAGAAGAATCAATATAGTGAAAATGAGTATACTTCCCAAAGCAGTCTATAGATTCAATGCAATCCCTATTAAGCTACCAATGGTATTTTTCATAGAGCTAGAACAAATAATTTCACAATTTGTATGGAAATACAAAAAACTTTGAATAGCCAAAGCAATCTTGAGAAAGAAGGATGGAACTGGAGGAATCAACCAGCCTGACTTCAAGCTATCCTACAAAGCCACAGTCAAAAAGACAGTATGGTACTGGCACAAAGACAGAAATATAGATCAATGGAACAAAACAGAAAGCCCAGAGATAAATCCATGCACCTATGGACACCTTATCTTTGACAAAGGAGGCAAGAATATACAATTGAGAAAAGACAATCTCTTTAACAAGTGGTGCTGGGGAAACTGGTCAACCACTTGTAAAAGAATGAAACTAGAACACTTTCTAATACCATACACAAAAATAAACTCAAAATGGATTAAAGATCTAAACATAAGACCAGAAACTATAAAACTCCTAGAGGAGAACATAGGCAAAACACCCTCCGACATACATCACAGCAGGAACCTCTATGACCCACCTCCAAGAATATTAGAAATAAAAGCAAAAATAAACAAATGGGACCTAATTAAACTTAAAAGCTTCTGCACAACAAAGGAAACTATAAGCAAGGTGAAAAGACAGCCTTCAGAATGGGAGAAAATAATAGCAAATGAAGCAACTGACAAATAACTAATCTCAAAAATATACAAGCAACTCCTGCAGCTCAATTCCAGAAAAATAAACGACCCAATCAAAAAATGGGCCAAAGAACTAAACAGACATTTCTCCAAAGAAGACATACAGATGGCTAACAAACACATGAAAAGATGCTCAACATCACTCATTATCAGAGAAATGCAATCAAAACCACAATGAGGTACCATTCCACACCAGTCAGAATGACTGCGATCCAAAAGTCTACAAGCAATAAATGCTGGAGAGGGTGTGGAGAGAAGGGAACCCTCTTACACTGTTGGTGGGAATGCAAACTAGTACAGCCACTATGGAGAACAGTGTGGAGATTCCTTAAAAAACTGGAAATAGAACTGCCTTATGACCCAGTAATCCCACTGCTAGACATACACACCAAGGAAACCAGAATGGAAAGAGACACGTGTACCCCAATGTTCATCGCAGCACTGTTTATAATAGCCAGGACATGGAAGCAACCTAGATGTCCATCAGCAGATGAATGGATAAGAAAGCTGTGGCACATATACACAATGGAGTACTACTCAGCCATTAAAAAGAATACATTTGAATCAGTTCTGGTGAGGTGGATGAAACTGGAGCCTATTATACAGAGTGAAGTAAGCCAGAAAGAAAAACACCAATACAGTATACTAATGCATATACATGGAATTTAGAAAGATGGTAACGACAACCCTGTATGCGAGACAGCAAAAGAGACACAGATGTATAGGACAGTCTTTTGGACTCTGTGGGAGAGGGAGAGGGTGGGATGATTTGGAAGAATGGCATTGAAACATGTATAATATCATATATGAAACGAATTGCCAGTCCAAGCTCGATGCATGATACTGGATGCTTGGGGCTGGTTCACTGGGATGACCCATAGGGATGGTATGGGGAGGGAGGTGGGAGGAGGCTTCAGGATGGGGAACACGTGTACACCCGTGGCGGATTCATGTTGATGTATGGCAAAACCAATACAATACTGTAGTAATTAACCTCCAATTAAATAAATTTATATTTAAAAAAAACTAAAATCTTTTCAAATACTCTCTGCACAGTGGAATTAAGTTAGAACTCCATAACTAAAAACAGAAAGTCCTCAACTGTCTGAAAGTTAATCAGTACCTTTTAAAATAAACAATGAGTCAAAGAAGTAATCCCAACAGAAAGTAGAAAACATTTTAAATTAATTAATAATGAAGATACAAATTTTAAATCTGTGTCTGACTCTGCGACCCCATGGACTGTAGCCCACGTGGGTCCTCTGTTTGTGGAATTCTCCAGGCAAGACTACTGGAGTGGATTGCCATTCCCTTCTCCAGGGGATCTTCCCAACCCAGAGATCAAACCCGGGGCCTCCTGCATCGCAAGCAGATTCTTTACTGTCTGGGCCACCAGGGAAGCCCCTTGTTTGCTACTCCAAAGCAATGTCAAACATGGAAATCTGTGGTCTGAAAATGCAAAGATTGGAAAGAAGAAAGGCTGAAAACCAATGATCTAAACTTCCATCTCAAGCATTAGAAAAAGAACAGGAACTTAAAAAAAAAAAAAAAGCAGAAGGAAGGAAATACTAAATATGATAAAGAGAAAGCAACAAATTAAGAAATATACAGAGAGGAAATTAACAAAGCTAAAGGCTGGTTCTCTGAAGATATTAATAAAATTTATATACTCCCAGCAAGAAAAAAAAAAATGGGAAAAACAGAAATTACCAAAATCAGGAGAGAAAAATGGGAAATGACCAGACTTCTAAATGATAAAAAGATATTCAGAGGATATTGAGAGAAGCTTTAAATTTGGTAACATACAGGAATGGGTGTATTCCTTGAAAAACTCACTGAAACTGATAAAAGAATAAACAGGAAATCTGAATTGTTCAGTATCTATTAAATAAATTGAGTCTATTACTAAAAGACTTCCCACAAAGACAATTTCTGGTTCATATTTCTTCCCTGGTGAATTCTTCCAAAAGTTTAAGAAAGAAATAATATTAACTGTACACAAATTCTTCTACAAAACAGAATAAAAGAACATTTACCAACTTGTAAAGTCAGATAATCTTACTGACAAATCTAGACAAGGACCCTATAAGAACAATCACAGACCAACCACTTTCATGAATGTGCAAATTTCCCAAATAAAATATCACCTCACTTAATGTAAAGATATGTAAAAAAGATAAGACAGCACAACCCAGTTTATTTATTCCAGGGTTAGCATCAAAAAGTCAATCAATGTGATTAACTACATAAAGAGAAAAAAGGAGAGAAATCATATGTTCATCTTGATAGAAAAAGTATTTGACAGCATTTGTTGTTATTCAGTTGCTAAGTCGTGTCTGACTCTTTGCGACCCCATGAATTGTAGCTCACCAGTTTCCCTATCCTTCACTATCTCCTGGAATTTGCTCAAACTCATTCAGCATCCACTTACAATAAAAATTCTCAGCAATCTATTAGTAAAAAGAACTAAGAAAAACCTACTGCAAACATCATACTTAGTGGTAAAACTGTTAATACTTTCTACAACACTGTGGTCCTAGGCCGTGCAGTAAGACACAAAAGAAAAGCCATAAAGTTTAAAAAGGGAAGAAATAAAATAGGTAGAAGACACAACAATGTTTTCAGAATGCTTTGCACACATACAAAACTGCAAAAAATCTATTAGAATTAATAAGCACATCTGGTAAAATTGCTAATTACAAGAACAATATTTTTAAAAGTCAATTTAATGTCTATATATCAACAAAAAAGAAAAAAATTTTTAATTATAATACAGAGATATTAAATATGGAAGAACAAATCTAAAAAGATAAAATCTATATATTCAAAACTACGAAACATCTTTGAGAAAAATTTCAGAATAGCTACAAATACATGAAAGGATGGAGATTTTTTACTCATGGATTGCATTTAAGTCTTGTCAAGATGGCAGATGATGTATAGATTAAATGCAATCTTAAAAAAATTCCAACAGATTTTTTAAATGGAAATTGACAAACTGATCCTAATATCTAGTTTGCAAAGCCCAAGAATAGCCAAGACAGTCTTGAACACAAAGCTGGAGAACTTATATTTCCAAACACCACAACATACTATAAAGATATAGTTATTAAACCAATATGATATTAGCTCAAGGACAAACAGACTAATGGGACAGAAGAGGGAGTCTGGAAGCACACACACGAATGATGCCATCACCTTGTCATTGTTCAGTCTCTCAGTCACCTGACTTATGACAAATGTGACACTTGAGTGTAGTGAGGAAAGCACGGTCTTTTTTAATAAATGGTATTAGGGAAGATCCCCCAGAGGAGGCCATGGCCACCCACTCTAGTATTCTTGCCTGGAGAATCCCATGGAGGGAGGGGCCTGAAGCGCTTCTGTCCACAGGGTAGCAAAGAGTCAGACAGGACTGAAGCTAGTTAGCACACGTCAAACTGATTTTCCTAAGGAAAATATTTAATCTTGACTCCTATATTTCACAGCATGAACAAAAAATAAAGTACAGGTGGACTGTTGATATAAATGTAAAGGACAAAACTAAATCTTCTAGAAGAAAACAGAAGAATATTTTCATTACCTTGGAGTACTAGACCAATTTCTTAGGCAGGCCACAATAAGCACGAACCAAGATGGAACTTTATGATGGACTACTTCACAATTATGAGTTTCTATTTATCACAACATAAAGAGAATGGAAAATCAAGCCACCAAATGGGGAAAGATACTTACATCACATAGACTCAGCAAAGATCCACATAGAATGTACAAAGAATTACACAAACAAAACATCAGACATTGCAAATGATAAACCACTTGAACTGGCATGTCACAAAAGAGACTCTCCAGATGGCCAACAGACTTATGGAAAGGTGCTTAACTTCAACAGAGATCAGGGAAATACAAATTATATAAATCCCCATGTGACACCCCATCAAACCACTAGAATCGCTTAAGTGAAGACAGAAAAATTTCAAGTGTTAGTGAGGATTAGAGAAACTGGAATTCTCATACAGTTGACCCTTGAGCAACATGAGTTTGAATTGCATGGGTCCACTTAATGCAGGCTTTTTTCACTGAATCACACACACACACAACACAGTCAGCGGTTGGTAGAATCTCAGAGTGCAGAACTGCTGATGCAGCCCACTGTGAAGTTACATGCAGATTTTAGGCCATGTTCAGAGTCAGCACCCCTAACCCTACTCCACTGTTCAAGAGTTAACTACACTGCTCACTACTATGCAGCCTGGCACAATGCCTTTGGAAAACTGTTGTATCCACTGAAGCCACACATCTACATACCATATCACCCAGGAACTCCACTCCTAGGTATATATCTGAAAGAAGTAGGGACATATATTCACCAAAATACATATTCATGAATATTCAATTAGTAACAGTCAAAGAGTGAAAACAATGCAAGTGTCCTATTTAGGCAGAATGGATATACTGTGGTATATTCACATCACAGACTGGATTTGTTGAGTGTTGCCTCATTGTGAATTTGAAATGAATGGAAAAATACGTACCTTTTTCTATTTAGTTTATTTTGCTCAACATTATGTTTGTGAGATTCATCCTTTTTGTTGTACATAGCTGTAATTTAATGTTCAATGCTGTATCAAATTCAAAAAGAGGCAAAACTAATGGTGTTGAAAGCTAGGAGCATGTAGTAACTGAAAGAAGGGAAGGAAGAGATTTCTGCGGCTTTGGGTAGTGTTCTCTTTTATTCAGATTAGATCAGTCGCTCAGTCATGTCCGACTCTTTGCGACCCCATGAATCACAGCACGCCAGGGCTCCCTGTCCATCACCAACTCCCGGAGTTTACCCAGACTCACGTCCATCGAGTCAGTGATGCCATCCAGCCATCTCATCCTCTGTTGTCCCCTTCGCCTCTTGCCCCCAATCCCTCCCAGCATCAGAGTCTTTTCCAATGAGTCAACTCTTCGCATGAAGTGGCCAAAGTACTGGAGTTTCAGCTTTAGCATCATTCCTTCCAAAGAAATGCCAGGGCTGATCTCCTTCAGAACAGACTGGTTGGATCTCCTTGCAGTCCAAGGGACTCTCAAGAGTCTTCTCCAACACCACAGTTCAAAAGCATCAATTCTTTGGCGCTCAGCCTTCTTCACAGTCCAACTCTCACATCCATACATGACCACTGGAAAAACCATACCTTGACTAGATGGACCTTTGTCAGCAAAGCAATGTCTCTGCTTTTGAATATGCTATCTAGGTTGGTCATGACTTTCCTTCCAAGGAGTAAGCGTCTTTTAATTTCATGGCTGCAGTCACCATCTGCAGTGACTTTGGAGCCCCCAAAAATAAAGTCTGACACTGTTTCCACTGTTTCCCCATCTATTTCCCATGAAGTGATGGGACTGGATGCCATGATCTTCGTTTTCTGAATGTTGAGCTTTAAGCCAACTTTTTCACTCTCCACTTTCACTTTCATCAAGAGGCTTTTGAGCTCCTCTTCACTTTCTGCCTTAAGGCTGGTGTCATCTGCATATCTGAGGTTATTGATATTTCTCCCGACAATCTTGATTCCAGCTTGTGCTTCTTCCAGTCCAGTGTTTCTCATGATGTACTCTGCATATAAGTTAAATAAACAGGGTGATAATATACAGCCTTGACGTACTCCTTTTCCTATTTGGAACCAGTCTGTTGTTCCATGTCCAGTTCTAACTGTTGCTTCCTGACCTACATACAAATTTCTCAAGAGGCAGGTCAGGTGATCTGGTATTCCCATCTCTTGAAGAATTTTCCACAGTTTATTGTGATCCACACAGTCAAAGGCTTTCGCATAGTCAATAAAGCAGAAATAGATGTTTTTCTGCAACTCACTTGCTTTTTCCATGATCCAGTGGATGTTGGCAATTTGATCTTAGGTTCCTCTGCCTTTTCTAAAACCAGCTTGAACCAGGAAGTTCACAGTTCACATATTGCTGAAGCCTGGCTTGGAGAATTTTGAGGATTACTTTACTAGCATGTGAGATGAGTGCAACTGTGCGGTAGTTTGAGCATTCTTTGGCATTGCCTTTCTTTGGGATTGGAATGAAAACTGACCTTTTCCAGTCCTGTGGCCACTGCTGAGTTTTCCACATTTGCTGGCATTTTGAGTGCAGCACTTTCACAGCATCATCTTTCAGGATTTGGAATAGCTCAACTGGAATTCTATCACATCCACTAGCTTTGTTCGTAGTGATGCTTTCTAAGGCCCACTTGACTTCACATTCCAGGATGTCTGGCTCTAGGTCAGTGATCACACCATCGTGATTATCTGGGTCGTGAAGATCTTTTTTGTACAGTTCTGTGTATTCCTGCCATCTCTTCTTAATATCTTCTGCTTCTTTTAGGTCCATACCATTTCTGTCCTTTATCAAGCCCAACTTTGCATGAAATGTTCCTTTGGTATCTCTGATTTTCTTGAAGAGATCTCTAGTCTTTCCCATTCTGTTGTTTTCCTCTATTTCTTTGCATTGATCGCTGAAAAAGGTTTTCTTATCTCTTCTTGCTATTCTTTGGAACTCTGCATTCAGATGTTTATATCTTTCCTTTTCTCCTTTGCTTTTCGCTTCTCTTCTTTTCACAGCTGTTTGTAAGGCCTCCCCAGACAGCCATTTTGCTTTTTTGCATTTCTTTTCCATGGGGATGGTCTTGATCCCTGTCTCCTGTACAATGTCACAAACCTCATTCCATAGTTCATCAGGCACTCTATCAAATCTATCAGATCTATCAGATCTAGGCCCTTAAATCTATTTCTCACTTCCACTGTACAATCATAAGGGATTTGATTGAGGTCATACCTGAATGGTCTAGTGGTTTTCCCTACTTTCTTCAATTTAAGTCTGAATTTGGCAATAAGGAGTTCATGGTCTGAGCCACAGTCAGCTCCTGGTCTTGTTTTTGCTGACTGTATAGAGCTTCTCCATCTTTGGCTGCAAATAATATAATCAATCTGATTTCAGTGTTGACCATCTGGTGATGTGCATTTATAGAGTCTTCTCTTGTGTTGTTGGAAGAGGGTGTTTGCTATGACCAGTGCATTGTCTTGGCAAAACTCTATTAGTCTTTGCCCTGCTTCATTCCGTATTCCAAGGCCAAATTTGCCTGTTACTCCAGGTGTTTCTTGACTTCCTACTTTTGCATTCCAATCCCTTATAATGAAAAGGACATCTTTTTTGGGTGTTAGTTCTAAAAGGTCTTATAGGTCTTCACAGAACCGTTCAACTTCAGCTTATTCACAGTCCAACTCTCACATCCATACATGACCACCAGAAAAACCATAGCCTTGACTAGATGGACCTTTGTTGGCAAAGTAATGTCTCTGCTTTTGAATATGCTATCTAGGGTGGTCATAACTTTCCTCTCAAGGAATAAGCATCTTCTAATTTCATGGCTGCAATCAGCATCTGCACTGATTCTGGAGCCCAAAACAATGAAGTCTGACACTGTTTCCCCATCTATTTCACATGAAGGGATGGAACCAGATCCCATGATCTTCGTTTTCTGAATGTTGAGCTTTAAGCTAACCTCTTCACTCTCCTCTTTCACTTTCATCAAGAGGCTTTTTAGTTCCTCTTCACTTTCTGCCATAAGGCTGGTGTTATCTGCATATCTGAGGTTATTAATATTTCTCCCGACAATCTTGATTCCAGCTTGTGTTTCTTCCAGTCCAGCATTTCTCATGATGTACTCTGCATAGAAGTTAAATAAGCAGGGTGACAATATACATCTTTGACGTATTCCTTTTCCTATTTGGAACCAGTCTGTTGTTCCATGTCCAGTTCTAACTGTTGCTTCCTGATCTGCATATAGGTTTCTCAAGAGGCAGGTCAGGTGGTCTGGTATTCCCATCTCTTTCAGAATTTTCCACAGTTTATTGTGATCCACACAGTCTACTATGTATAGCATTGATTAAAACAGCTTCAGACTAAAATATAATCACGATAGGCAAGGTATGAACAGTCTGCTAAAGCATTCTCAAGGAAATAGTAACCAGGAAATAAGTCACTGCACTTAAAGTTATTTAGACGATTATATCACCAATGATATTCGGTAACATTTCACATATCTGCATTTTAACCACCTTGTTCAAGTACAGGAATATATCTTTTTTTCCTCTGATTATTCAGCACCAGACGTTAAGAGGTTCAGAGTGCAAAAGCTCACTCACTGAACTTAGGTGTCTCAGTGCTTTTTTTTTTTTTTTTTTAAACACTGGATAAATTTACTTATCTGCTTTCCTAGTTCACAACCAACTATAATGAGCATGTCAGGATGGGAAGCACAGAGGAAAGAGCTGGTAGAAACAAGCAGAGGTGCAGGAAATAACTGCTAACTTGGTAGGAAGAGCCAGCAAAGCAAAAGCAGACCAAGAACACCAAACACACCATGGGGCCACGTAGCAAACAGCTCTGTGTGCCTCAGGAGTCTCCAAGGGCAACCACCGCACAGGGTATATTCACAGAACAGATCCAGAGTAAAGTCACTTTTAAGGATTCTATGCCGAGTCTTTTTAATAAGGTAGAGAAACGTATAATGCTTTTTAAAAAGCAGTTTATCCATAATGCTTTAAATAGTATTCTTTATTGTAATATAAATCTGAACACTTAAGATTGTAAGCTTCAGTTAAACAGAAGACTTCACTCCACAAAAAATGCTGAGTAAAGCACTGCAGTTGACTGGAGAATTTTAACTCAAACACTAGTTACAAGAAAAATAGGAACATTTCATTTCCCAAATACATTGAGAAAATGAGGCACTATTCAAATGAGGTTATCTGAATTAACATTCAAGTTACGAAATAGTATCCTGACCTACAGAAAACTAAGAACTATGTACACATTATTAAAAGTACTTTAATTTTGAAAATCATCATTTGTCTCTACTGTGCTTACTTCCTCACACCATCTCCTTCAATCTTTCATTAGTCCTTTCCATACACCAGACAGGGAAGTTACGGCTTTATGTGGGAGTTTCTCATAATGTATTGGTTTAGAAGTTTGCCAAATTTTATTTTTAAATATATGCACCTATATTTAAATGTGTATCTTAATAATTTTTCACAAACTATTATTGACCCACGGAAAGAGAACTTATATTTTAATTCTCCTTGCCACCAGAACTAAAATCAAAAGAATATGTAAGTTTTTCAATAACTTATGAAGCTTAAAAATGTAACTAGTACCTGATTTTCTAGGATGAAAAATGCAGGTTAAAAAATCCTCAAGGATTTTAACAATTTTTATAAATGATAGAGAATATGCAGAGAAAATACTAGTTTGTACATAGAAATAAGTCAGTTTATGAATATTTTAGAGTTGAATGTGGAACATTTAGAGACTTTGAATGATCTATTTTCTATCACAATCTATTAAAAAAAATGATTAAAGACTACTTATTTGCTGAGATAAGTACTGTTTTCAGTCTACAATATATCGATGTTCATGAAAAAACTGATGAAATAATTACACAATCACAATGAACCAAAATTCAATTCCTGACTATCCTACCTAACCAAATAACTCACTTCCAAAATTCGAACTGTAACACTGTTCTTAATATGAGGCATTTTCAAACCAAAAGAATTGTGGTTATATAATAAGGCTGTAAACCTAAACTGAGAGTATGCCTAAACTGTGGAAGGGGTAACGAAAAGCATTACTGTCTAAGTATTGATGCATATCACCTGTACTGATTAACCTGCAAAGAACTTAAGCAGGTTAAAATATCTTCCCACCCTCAACTAACACATATACCAGAACGCTAGTCAGGGGTGGGGGGAGTTTGTTTTGGTTTGGTTTGGCTTTCTATACTATTTTATTTTTCCAGAATACCAGTAGAGAATCAAGGTATCACAATATAGAAGGCACAATTCAAAATGTTTTTGTTTACAGATAAAAAAGCACATACCTCATCTACCTACCATTCAGCATATATCTACTATTACCCTGCTCATGTTTGGAGAAATTCAAAACTAAGTATGAACCAACCCATTCTGCTGGAATGAGCTCTAGCTTTTTTTTTTTTTTTTTACTAGTTTTAGGGCTGTCAGCGAAAATTACCAATGATTCTGTCCAAAAATATTTTACAAATGAGAAAATTGAAAAACAGACTTGTTAAAGGACACAATTAATTAATGACAAAGTAAACTTAGAACTCAATTATATTTTCACTAAACCAGCTTCTTCCCAACTTAAATATGAAATCATGTCTGATCTGCTACATAAAGATTTCAAAATAAATTAACAGATGTGGGTGAGATACCCAGGTTCCTATAATTCTGAAAGAGAGAAAAGCAACAGAAATTCACAAATACTGATTTCTTTTGCAGAATTCATGGGGATACTTAAAACACCCAAATGGCCTACAATGACTTTTCCCCCAAAACTAAAAGCCTTTAGACAAAACCTATCAAATAGGTTTCATTATTAGAGAAGGATAATTGATATGCACCAACTATTTGAACATGAAGAACAGTATTAGTAACATTATCCACATAAATAAATACACGAGTTGAAATCTAAGCCAGAAACTGAAATTTATTATAGCTACAATAATGAAATTTCTTTTAGCTACAACACTAAATTTATTGTAAACTGTAACTAAAGTCAGCATGTATGCTCATTCCAGAGTAGAAAAGAATAATTAGACAAACACAACAAAAATTCTGCTATCCTAGACAACTGTCCACACAAATCAGTGTGATGTGACTGAAATTCCTTAAACATGTAACTTAAATAAGGTTTAGATATGTCCCTTTTTTCCCTGAACTGCCTCTGCTGCCATGACAAAAATGGAGACGCAAAACAGTATTCTCCACTGATTTTTTTATTCATGTTTTTATTGTCTTTAAACATTAGTAGAGTATAAAACCTCTCACAGTGTTTTACCCCAAATCTTCAACACCCACCGTTCTGAAGACTGCCACAATGATTGAGAGCAATTTATGTCAGCCCAGGTGTTTGAAGCTCCAGGTTGAAATATCTGGCTAACTAACATCATCCTGCTAAGTCACTTCAGTCGTGTCCGACTCTATGCGACCCCACAGACGGCAGCCCACCAGGCTCCCCTGTCCCTGGGATTCTCCAGGCAAGAACACTGGAGTGGGTTGCCATTTCCTTCTCCAAAGCATAAAAGTGAAAAGTGAAAGTGAAGTCTGTCAGTCGTGTCCGACCCTCAGCAACCCCATGGACTGCAGCCTTCCAGGCTCCTCCATCCATGGGATTTTCCAGGCAAGAGTACTGGAGTGGGGTGCCATTGCCTTCTCCGAACATCATCCTACAAACACTCAAAATCACTTCAGCTGCCACGACTAGGTAACAAAACTCTCCCAAACAAAAACTGTTTGTAAGAAAGTTAGCCTTGCTTACTGTTCTATTTACCTAACTTAAAAACACTGCCTCGATGTAAAAAAAATTTCATACAACCTATCTTCCTCAAAAAGTTGCATCCTAAACAGCACAAATGTCAATTCAAAAGATTCCGTATTAATATTTTACTGTTTATAACTCCAAGTGCCATAAAAGTCAGTGAGGCAGGTCTTCCTACCAGAGGGGTGAACAGCTGTTAAGTCAAAAGCAATTAAAAAAAAAAAACGCTCAAAGTTACTGAATATAAGTCCGAGTATAAATATCTATATTCTGCTTAACATGCTAGACAGAATATAAGTCCGAGTATAAATATCTATATTCTGCTTAACATGCTAGACACATCTTTATACAAGGAAAAGAAAAAAAAATGTAAATTGTAAAGGAAGGAAAGGTCTCCTCATTCTCTTATTCTTACAGGATTTTTGATGGCTAAGGAAGAGTTTCATGCAACAAACTACTTTTACAACAACTTGATGGCTCAATGACCTTCCTAAGAAATTAATGCTTAGGACTACCATGGATTTAATACCCAGAAACAAGACTTAAACAAAATGTCAGCATGCTAAAAGTCAGTTATTTCCGACTACAAGGCTGGTTGAAAGTAATTTCTAAATACATTTTTTAAAGTAAGGGAATACTACGATTATAGTTACAAAACAAAGAAAGGCAAAACTTGAAATAAATCACCGACTAGGTATCCTCCACAGTCCTACTCTTGGTATCAACTGCAGAAATATCAGTAACACTGCAATTTAGAGTGCAGAGGACAAGGAAACACATACACATGCGACTAGCATGGAGTAGGCACTCACTATCCGTGGCACGAAATGACAATATATGTGCAAATAATCAAAAACAGAAAACAAAACGCACTACGATTTTGAGGCAACACAGTCAACAATTACAGCGACAATTACTTGACGAAAAGCTGCCTGACAGCTTAACGCGCACTAAAAGGAAACGGCTCCTCCTCCCTGCCCTCCTCTTTCACTCAGACGCTCGATTGTGCATTGAAAACAAATCCTCCCCGAGCCCCGCCCCAAGCCCTACCCTCAAGCGGTTCCCAGCACTGAAACTGACGGAAAGTCCGGGGCCTTGGCGGAGCCCAGACCGGCCCCACACAGGACGCTCTGGCCGCGGACACGCCCGGGGCGGCGGCGGCAGCCGGGGCTCCAGCCGGTTGTCTCCGGGACCCCCAGGGTCTAGCGCTCTCCCCAGCCCGCGGCGCCGGCTGCCCCCTCCTCTGTCCCCGAGCGGCGGGCCGCGCCGTACCTGCACACCGTGATCAGGTTCCTCCTCTCCACGGCGGCGTTGCGGGCGCTCAGGCTCTTCTTGACGCCGCCGCCCCCGCCTCGGCTCCCTCCCAGGCCCCCCAGGCTCCGGGAGGCCATGACGGGCTGACCCCAGGGCCCCTTTGTCTCGTGCGACCCCGCCCGCCCCCCCACACCTGCTTCCCTGGGCTTTTGCTCGGCTTGCGGCCGTGGGGATGCGGGAGGGCGGCAGGGAAGGAACGGGGACGGAGGGAGGGTGTGGAAAACGATGGGGGACTGGCACCCGGGCACTGGCGGCTGGCGCACCGCACCAAAGCTCTACACACATACACACACTCACGCGCACACACGAACGCACCACCCCCGCTCTCGCGCGCGCCGCCAGCTGCCGGTCTGTGCGTGAGGTTCGGCGTCGGCCGCTCCCCTACTTCCCCAGGGATCTCGGCGCCGCGCACGCGCGTGCCCGCTGGCCCCGCACGCCCAACCACCCGCACTCAGCCTCCACTCGCGCCCCAGCAGCGGACGCCACGGGAGCCACGGGCCTCGCGCGCGCAGCCCCGCCCTCTCTGCACCTATCGAGCCAATGCCGCCCCAGCTGGAGCCAATCGCCGCGCGCGAGGGGCGGGGCTGCCGCGCGGACCTTTAAAGCTACCTGCTAGAGCCCGCCCCGGCGCGTGGGCAGCTGTCAGGAGGCCGGGCTCGAGCTCGCCACCCGTGTGCTGCAAGCAGTCTGCACACTGGGGAGCAGCGCCCCAGCTGGCCTGGGGATTGTGGGATGCGGTGCTCAGGAGTGCCCCGGGAACATTGCCGACCCTTTCCCGGAGCTCAGCTAATAGCTGGGATCGCTAGCTCTAAGGGCTGACCCTATTGCTGGAATCCGACTCCCCAGCCTAGTGGCATCCGTAGCTACAACGCCGAGCCTGCACTAGCTCCGGCTCCCTCACCTGACCCAGGGCCTGACTTCCAGGAAGGGAGCGGATTTTGTTGATGGTGTGCGTGTGTGCGTGCGGGGGTTTTGGTGGTGGTGGGGTGCGTGTGTGTGCGTGCGTGCGCGCGCGCTAACGCCCTCTCATGGCCTGATAGACAACTACAAATAGCCCTAGGAGGGAAATTGCCCGCAGAACATCCCTCCTGAGGCGTCTGATCGTGAGATTGACGCCACTTCGCTCCTGTCCTAGCCCCCAGCATGGCCTGCAGCCCGGAGTGACCGCCCACAGAAGTGCGCCGCAAGTGGACACTGCACCTTTCGCCCTTCTCCAGTCCTGGGCAGTGACCCCGGAATTAGGAGCTGGGGGCGGCGAGCCTCCCGGCAGTTCGGCCTTGGCTCGCCGGGCTGTTCCCAGAGATGAGGCAAGGAGTGCTATCCACAGCGCGACCGCTGGGAACCTAGCGCCCGCTTTCCAGAGGTTCTCCACCCCTGACCTTACCAACAGGGAGGTCCTGGCTTTGATCCCGAATTCTCGGGCGCTCATCTAGGTTGGCCATTGATTTCTCTTTGCATCAGTATGCCCAGATTTTAGAGTGAAGTCCTTACTCACAGCTGTCCCTATGAGACCTAGCTCGCTGCTGTGCAGAAAACTGGTTTGCAATAAATGTTCGTTAAATGTAACTTGAAGTCGCATTTGACATTATTTTACTCTAATTTTACAGTTTTGGTGGCTCCAAAATCCATTAAAATTTCAGCTCTGGTGTTGACATTTCTGTCAAAGAATATTATAGAGTAGATACATAGATATAGTGTAGGTATCTCTATACTTCTTGTATATTATACAAAGTACTACAGGGGGTACTGTTACTGTACTTTGAGCGCTTTTAAAACAGAGCTTTGTATATTAAAGCTGTAAATTACTAATTTCCAAGGTTGTAAAAAATTTTAAATCTCTATCTGAGATCATCAGGGCAAAGACTGAGCCCTTTCATCCACTCAGCCTAATCACAGTATTAATAGAATGAAAAGACCGTGTAGAAAAAACTGTCACAACTAATTTATTACAATAAATATTCAGACATTAAAATTATAATAAACAGTGTAGACTTTAAACATGATCTTTCACATAAAAGTAGGAGGTTTTTCCAGGTCAGTGCACTGGTTGCCAAACATTTCTTGTCTGCTCTGACAAGATGAATGACATAGAGGCTTGTAAGGAAGTTTATACTACTCAAATCGAAATTCTTATTTAAATACAGATGAAAACTGCATAGAGAAAAGAATGGGAAGTTATCAGTTATCAAGAAAATTCCATGCTGGTTTGTCCTGCAGGAGGGAGAGAACACACATGTCTGAAACCCTTATCAGGAAGACAAAATGAGTAGTCATGTCAAACAGAGAAAAGTGAGATGTTGTTATTCTTAAAATTGGCTTCCTAGCCTTTCAAGTACATTTTCATGTTACTTGTACTACGAATTTACAGTTACGACTGAAGACTTAGTAAAGTTCCATCTTACATGATTAGGTAATAATGTTATTTTTCAAAAGCTACTTTTACTGGGATTCAGTTGATGGCACTTGCTACACAAGATTTCGCTTAAACCTTCTTTTCTATGCACAGCGTGTCATTAAACTGCCACTTGGGGGCCTTATGTGATAAAGCTTTTTTCTTAATTACCTTGAACTATATGTTGTGGATCTCATTCTTTCTTTTGATCACTAACCTGGGAAATAATGAATCAATTATATTCCAGTGCAAAGTGCAATAGTACTATAGAAGCACATGAGTTTTCAGATTATGTTTTGAACTACTTTGGCACCTATTGCAATTCTTTATTAATCCAAGAATTGGCACAAAGGTTTTTCAGAGATGTAAAAAGACACAGTAAAAATAATGAGAACAGTAAATGCTGAATTTAACCTACGAGGACTCCATAGAACTCAGTGGGTAGAGTATACTCATTCATCGTTTCCATATCTCCTTGTTTTCCCCATCAAAAAAGACAAAAAAATATTTAGGAAGATAAAATTATAATTGTGACATATAAAATGTCCTCAAATCTAAAATATTATAAGCCAGAGAGATTACCAAATCATCATTTACAATCTCAAAGAAGTGGACTTTCTATGTATACCCAAGCCCAGCACATACAGAAAAGATTGATAAAACTGAAGACACACTTTTTTTAATCTATGAAGCAAGTTTCATCATAAACACAAAGGAAAAGTAACAGACTGAGAAAACATATTTGAAATTCACATCATGGACAAAAAGCTAATTTCCTTTTATACACAACGCTCCTGCAGATCAATAAGCACTGTTTCAGTAGAATAATGAAGGTGGAAGCCAAGTAGGAGACTAAAAGAGTGGGAACTGAGAATCACACAACTCTTTTTAAAGTTTATTATAAAGGGGGAGAAAAGGGGGGAGTGACATAGGGAAATGTTGAGTAAAGGGATGTTGGTATCCTATCCCTACTGTTGTGTTGTTTGTTTCCATGGAAATGACGTGAGCACATTTTAAAGCTGATGGAATGAATCCACCGGTAAGGAAATGTTAGTAATGCAAGAGAGGAAAAATGATCAGAAGTGAGAACATGGAAAAGCAATGGGATCCAACGCATAGGTAGATGGATTGAGCTTTGGTTCAAGATACTAATTCTCAGTTGTAACCATAGAGAAATGTGGGAGCCCAGGTGCAAACATAAGTAATTTTAAGCTTTTATTATCAGAAAGATGAGGAAGTTCCTATCTGGTAACTTCTGTTTTAACTTCAAAATAGAAGACAAAGCCACTGGGTGAAAAATTCAAAGAGTCCATCTTACACTGAATGGTGAAATAAGTTGACTAATGAAATTTAGGACTCCTCGTCAGAGAAGACAACGGCACCCCACTCCAGCACTCTTGCCTGGAAAATCCCATGGACGGAGGAGCCTGGAGGGCCGCAGTCCATGGCGTCGCTAAGAGTCAGACACAACTGAGCGACTTCACTTTCACTTTTCACTTTCATGCATTGGAGAAGGAAATGGCAACCCACTCCAGTGTTCTTGCCTGGAGAATCCCAGGGATGGGGGAGCCTGGTGTGCTGCCGTCTATGGGGTCACACAAAGTCGGACATGACTGAAGCAACTTAGCAGCAGCAGCAGCAGTCAGGGTCTGAGGACCAATTTAAGATTGATGAGGGCTTCCCTGATGGCTCAGATGGTAATGAATCTCCAGCAGTGCAGGAGACCCAGTTGGATCCCTAGGTTGGGAAAATCCCCTGGAGAAGGGAATGGCAACCCACTCCACTATTCTTGCCTGGAGAACTCTATGGATAGAGGAGCCTGGAGGGCTACACAGTCCATGGGGACGCAAAACCGGGCACAACTGAATGACCAATATATTTTCTTTTAAGGTTGCTGCTGCTAAGTCACTTCAGTCGTGTCCGACTCTGTGCGACCCCGTAGATGGCCTCCTACCAGGCTCCCCCGTCCCTGGGATTCTCTAGGCAAGAACACTGGAGTGGGTTGCCATTTCCTTCCCCAATGCATGAAAGTGAAAAGTGAAAGTGAAGTCGCTCAGTCGTGTCTGACTCTTAGCGACCTCACGGACTGCAGCCTACCAGGCTCCTTGGTCCATGGGATTTTCCAGGCAAGAGTACTGGAGTGGGGTGCCATTGCCTTCTCCGCTTTTAAGGTTAGTGATGATGAATTTATAGTGAGCCCTATCTATCCTATTGCGTGATTTTCCTTGATATTGTTAGTATCGTAGTCATCTGAGGCTGCCATAACAAACATGGAAGGCTTAAAAGATGCAGATCTATTTTCTCAAAGTTACAGAGGCTGAGAAGTCCAAGATCAAAGTACCAGTCAGTTTGGTGTCTGGTGAAAACTCTTTTTGGCTGTAGATGGCGCCATCTCCCTGTGTGCTCACAAGACCTCTTTGTGTCCTGAAGGCGAGGTAATGAATGAGAGGGAGAGCAAATGGGAGAGCAAATTCTTTGGTGGTGTCTTCTGGCTTCCTTGGTAGTTTGGACGGTAAAGCGTCTGCCTACAATGTGGGAGACCAGCTTTCGATCTCTGTGTCCAGAAGGTCCCTTGGAGAAGGAAATGGCAACCCACTCCAGTATTCATGCCTGGAAAATCCCATGGACCGAGGAGCCTGGTGGGCTACAGTCCATGGGATCGCAGAGTCGGACACGACTGAGTGACTTCTCTTCACTTCACTTCACTTCTCTACGCTGAGTCGTGTCCGTTGCGACCCCGTGGACTGTGACCTATCAGTGTCCTCCATCCATGGGATTCTCCAGGCAAGAATACTGGAGTGGGTTGCCATTTCCTTCTCCAGAAAAGGGCACTAATCCATTATTAGGGCCCATCCTCATGACCTCATCTAACCCTAATAACTTCCTAGAGGCTCCATCTCCAAATACTGTCACACTGGGAGGGTAGTGCCTCGGTGTATGAGTCTTGGGGAACACGACATTCAGCCCAGATGATTAGGCGCTGGCATGGAAGTAATAAGGGAACTGTTGATTTTATGCAGGAATGAGATTTTTCTGAGAGCATAGGAGGAAAGACAGAAATACAAGGAAATTTGGGATGTTAACAGTATGATTCTAAAGAGATTCTTAAAGCAAATTGGACACAGAGGGAAAGATGAAAAGAGAGAAACGACAGGCTGGGGTAGAAAAGAAAGATCAAAGGACTGGATGATCTTTTTTTAGCTTGTTCTTGCCCTGTTTATAGTCCTTATAGAGTGATAGTATAGAGATATGTTGAAAATGTTTTATTCAAATTATATTCATCATTATTTTCCATTATTGGTCTTTCCCTCAGTAGTTTTAGAAAGGCCTTTGCCACTCTCAAGATCATGCAAAAATTTTATGGTTTCTCTTTTATATAAAAAACAGTCCATATATTTTTTTTTATTTTAAAACTTATTTCTGTAAAATTTATAGGTGCTGTGGCTCCAGAAAGACAGATATCACTTTCACTACATCTAATATCTAGCACATTGTTTTTAATATCATAAAATATTTTTAATAAAAAGTCATCTATGTGGAATATATGAATGTGTGAAATTAGGATATATGTTTATTTTTTTCCAAATGGTTAGCCATATGTCTAAGTTTACTTATTAAATGATTAATCTTTTCCCTACCGATTTGAAATGTTAAATTTGCCATCTACTTCTGCTTTATTGACTATACCAAAGCTTTGACCTAGATAGAATATTCAAAAGCAGAAACATTACTTTGCCAACAAAGGTTCGTCTAGTCAAGGCTATGGTTTTTCCTGTGGTCATGTATGGATGTGAGAGTTGGACTGTGAAGAAGGCTGAGCGCCAAAGAATTGATGCTTTTGAACTGTGGTGTTGGAGAAGACTCTTGAGAGTCCCTTGGACTGCAAGGAGATCCAACCAGTCCATTCTGAAGGAGATCAGCCCTGGGATTTCTTTGGAAGGAATGATGCTAAAGCTGAAACTCCAGTACTTTGGCCACCTCATGCGAAGAGTTGACTCATTGGAAAAGACTCTGATGCTGGGAGGGATTGGGGGCAGGAGGAGAAGGGGACGACAGAGGATGAGATGGCTGGATGGCATCACTGACTCGATGGATGTGAGTCTGGGTGAACTCCAGGAGTTGGTGATGGACAGAGAGGCCTGGCGTGCTGTGATTCATGGGGTCGCAAAGAGTCAGACATGACTGAGTGACTGAACTGAACTGAAAGCTTTGACTGTGTGGATCACAACAAACTGTGGAAAATTCTTTAAGAGATGGGAATACCAGACCACCTGACCTGCCTCCTGAGAAATCTGTATGCAGATCCAGAAGCAACAGTTAGAACCTGACATGGAACAACAGACTGGTTCCAAATAGGGAAAGGAGTATGTAAAGGCTGTATATTGTCACCCTGCTTATTTAACTTCTATGCAGAGTTCAGTTCAGTTCAGTTCAGTTCAGCCGCTCAGTCATGTCCGACTCTTTGTGACCCCATGAATCGCAGCACACCAGGCCTCCCTGTCCATCACCAACTCCCAGAGTTTACTCAAACTCATGTCCATCAAGTTGGTGATACCATCCAGCCATCTCATCCTCTGTTGTCCCCTTCTCCTCCTGCCCCCAATCCCTCCCAGCATCAGGGTCTTTTCCAAAGAGTCAAATCTTCGAATGAGGTGGCCAAAGTATTGGAGTTTCAGCTTTAGCATCAGTCCTTCCAAAGAACACCCAGGACTGGTCTCCTTTAGGATGGACTGGTTGGACCTCCTTGCAGTCCAAGGGACTCTCAAGAGTCTTCTCCAACACCACAGTTCAAAAGCGTCAATTCTTTGGCGCTCAGCTCTCCTCACAGTCCAACTCTCACATCCATACATGACCACTGGAAAAACCATAGCCTTGACTAGACGGACCTTTGTTGGCAAAGTAATGTCTCTGCTTTTGAATATGCTATCTAGGTTGGTCATAACTTTCCTTTCAAGGAGTAAGCGTCTTTTAATTTCATGGCTGCAGTCACCATCTGCCGTGATTTTGGAGCCCAAAAAAATAAAGTCTGACACTGTTTCCACTGTTTCCCCACCTATTTCCCATGAAGTGATGGGACCAGATGCCATGATCTTTCTCATGATGTACTCTGCATATAAGTTAAATAAGCAGGGTATTTACAGTACTCCTTTTCCTATTTAGAACCAGCCTGTTGTTCCCCATCATGAGAAATGCTGGGCTGGATGAAGCACAAGCTGAAATCAAGATTGCTGGGAGAAGTTATCAATAATCTCAGATACTCAGATGATACCATCCTTATGGCAGACATTGAAGAGGAGCTAAAGAGACTCTTGATTCATCAAGTAAAAGAGGAGAGTGAAAAAGTTGGCTTAAAACTCAACATTCAGAAAACTAAGATCATGGCATCTGGTCCCATCACTTCATGACAAGTAGATGGAGAAACACTAGAAACAGTGAGAGACTTTATTTTGGGGGGCTCCAAAATCACTACAGATGGTGACTGCAGCCATGAAATTAAAAGACACTTACTCCTTGGAAGAAACGCTATGACCAACCTAGACAGCATATTAAAAAGCAGAGACATTACTTTGCCAATAAAGTTACATCTAGTCAAAGCTATGGTTTTTCCAGTGGTCATGTATGGATGTGAGAGTTGGACTATAAAGAAAGCTGACCACCGAAGAATTGATGCTTTTGAACTATAGTGTTGCAGAAGTCTCTTGAGAGTCCCTTGGACACCAAGAAGATCCAACCAGTCCATCCTAAAGGAAATCAGTCCTGAATATTCATTGGAAGGACTGATGTTGAAGCTGAAACTCCAATCCTTTGGCCACCTGATGTGAAGAACTGACTCATTTGAAAAGACCTTGATGCTGGGAAAGATCGAAGGAGGGAGGAGAAGGGGACGACAGGATGAGATGGTTGGATGGCATCACCGACTCAATGGACATGAGTTTGAGTAAACTCCAGGAGTGAGTGATGGACAGGGAAGCCTGTTTCATCAGCGGGCAAACTGGTCCCTGAGTACCCCAAATGATCAGGATGTCAGTCACAGTGAAGAAGAATCCCACCAGAGTCACCATTTGTTGCAGGAAGAGAGACCCCTTCCAGAGCCCAAGAGTGGGCTCTTGTCTAACACTCGGAAATGAATTGTCCAAGGAGACACATGTGTTGACAAAGCAAGAGACTTTATTGGGAAGAAGCGCCTGGGTGGAGAGGAGTAGGGTAGGGGAACCCAGGAGAACTGCTCTGCCACATGCTCACAGTCTCAGGTTTTACGGTAATGGGATTAGTTTCTGGGGTGTCTTTGGCCAATCATTCTGACTCAGAGTCCTTCCTGGTGGCACACGCATTGGCTCAGCCAAGATGGATGCCAGAGAGAAGGATTCTAGGAGGTGGTCAGAAACGTGGTGTCTCCTTTTGACCTTTTCTGAACTCTTCTGATTGATGGTGGCTTATTAGTTCCCTGTTTCTTACTAGGACTGCCTGTCATGAAACAACTCATGCAAATAGTTACTATGGTGCCTGGCCAGGGTGGGCGGTTTCAGTCAGTATGCTTCTCCTAACAGTTGCAGCAAGAGGGAGCTACTCTCTAATTGCAGTGCATGGGCTTCTCATTGTGGTGGCTTTTCTTGTTGCTGAGCACGGGCGCTAGGCTCACAGGCTTCAGTTGTTGCAGCACATGGGCTCAGTGGTTGCAGCTCACAGGCACTAGAGCACACGCTCAACAGTTGTGGCACACGGGCTTAGTTGGTCCACAGCATGTGGGATCCTCCTGGATCAGGGATCAAACCTGTGTCTCCTGCATTGGCAGGCAGATTCTTCCCACTAAGCCATCAGGGAAGTCCTGTTTCTGTATTCTTTTTTTCTTAAGATCATTAATTACTGAGAACAGTTCAAGGCCAAGCATTGTGACCAGGCTTAGATCACAAAATATTTTCGGCCCCAAATGGCTTCTCTTATGTCAAGAAAGCCATGCCTGAACCACTTTCTCCAGGGATGCCCGACTCTATTTGGTTTCAGGAATAGGACTCCAGAAAGTACTATTACCATAGAATATAATGTCAGCAGCGCCTCTGGAGTTGAACAACACTGTGTCCCTACAGGGATGTCAGGGAAGCAAGTAATGATTGAGCTGAGGTGTGAAGGAAGAACTGGGCTTCCCCAGTGACTCAGTGATAAACAATCTGCCTGCAGTGCAGCAGCTGTGGAAGACACAGTCTTGATCCCTGGGTCAGGAAGATCCCCTGGAGGATGGCATGGCAACCCGCTCCAGTATTCTTGCCTGGAGAATCCCATGGACAAAGAAGCCTGGCAGGTTGCAATCCATGGGGTTGCAAAGAGTTTGGACACGACTGAAGCCACTTAGCATGAACACACGTAAAGGAAGAATTAGGAATTAACTAGTTAAAGGAGCTTAAGATGAGAGAAGGAACGCAGGCTGAAGGAAGAGCATATACAAATGTCCCAGGGCTGGAGGAAATGCATTCTGCCTGAGGTCAGTGTGGCTGGAGCTCTCAGAATAAAGGGGAGTAGAGAGTATTTTTGGACAGAAGACCAGAAAGGAAGACAGCATTTGCTTTACACAAACTCCTTGATCTCAGGAAGCATTTTGATCTTTATCCTAAGAGTCCTGAGAAGCCCTAGGAACTGTATGTAGCAAAAGACTGACCAGAGCAGATTTGTATTTTGAAAGAACACCCTGGCTGCCTTGTGGAGAACGGTTGAAACAGCAAATAAGAAGTGCTGCCACATTATGATTTGGTGGCACTTAGCAACGTTTCATTAGTTTCCCTAATGACTTAGGGTTTCATACAGTTTCTGATTGAAAACTCTAGTTCTTTCTTTCATGCCTTAGTAGGTTCCTGATAATAGGTGCCAGTACTGTGCACTTTCATGTCCTGAGACAACTTGTACTTTGTAAAAGAAAAAAAAAAATTTTCACTTTTTTTTTTGGGGGGGTGGGGTATGTTGCTGTGGTTTTGCTTCATATGAGAAAACTACATGTTGTCATTCTTTAGTGTTTTCTAACCATCAACATGGTAAATGAGATTGTTGTTACAAATGCTGTCCTTTATGATATATAGGAATCCCTACTTGACATACAGTCCTCATTTAATTTTGGTTGATTGTGTCATTACCATTTTCTATCTAAAAGGAAAGATAGAGAACCGACAAGAGTGTAGGAATTTCCCATGCAATGGATAAATAATTTTTTAAGGCAAATGCCTGAATGCAGGATTGTCCTGGTGATGGCCAAGCCCCCTCCCCACTTAAGTGAAATTTAGCCATCAGACCAGTGTCTAAATCCACTTAACAGAACCCTAGGCCAGAAGAGCTAGATAATCTAATTTTTTGATTCCCTGTTTGCAGCGTCAAGCAGAACTGTAACTGATGGAATGGATTAAATAGAACATATAACCCAAATCAGCCCATATCCTGTTCCCATGGGCTTGTCCTCTGCTCTGCTTTGCCACCCATACATCTCCTTCCTGTATTAGGCAGGACTCTTGGGAGAATCAGAAATGATAGTGTGTGTTTGTGTGTGTGTGTGTGTATAGAACTGACTCACATAAACACGAAGGTTGAGAAGTCTCACAATCTATGCAAGCAGGAGACCCAGGGAAGCAAGTGATGTGATTCATTTCCCATCCAAAGGCCTGAGAACCAGGGGAGACAATAGTGTAAATCTCAGTCCGAGAACAGGAGAAGGTGAGATGAGAAGTCCCGGCTCATCTCTGAGGGAGGAAAAACAAGAAGTGACCTCCTCCTTTCTCCATCTTTTGTTTTGTTCAAGCCCTCAATGGATTGGATGGTTTCCACCCACATTGGAGATGGCAATACTTTACTGAATCTCCCAATTCAAATGTTAATCCCATCCAAAAGACCACACAGGCAGACCCAGAAATAATGTTTAATCTGGGAACCCTATAGTCAGTCAAGTGGACATACAAAATTAACCATTACATCACTCATTCCTCTTACAATATGTTTTGGTTTTCTTTCTTTCTTTTTAATTAAAGTATAGTTGATTTACAATATTATGTTAGTTTTAGGTATAGAGCAAAGTGATTCTGTTTTTATATTCTTTCTCATTATAGCTTCTTACAAGATACTGAATATAGTTCCCTGTGCTATACAGTAAATCCTTGTTGTTTATCTATGTTATACATAGTATATATCTGTTAGTGTGTATCTGTCAATCCCATACTCCCAATTTATCCCTCTACCCTGCCTTCCCATTTGGTAATCGCAAGTTTTTTTTCCATATCTGAGTCTATTTCTGCTTTATAAATTAGGTCATTTGTACTATTTTTTAGATTTCATATATAAGCAATATCATATAATATTTGTCTTTGACACTTCACTTAGTGCAATAATTTCTAGGTCCATCCATGTTGCTGCAAATGGCATTGTTTCATTCTTTCTTTAGGCTAATATTCCATATATAATATATATATATACACACACATACCATATATTCTTCATCAATTCACCTGTTGATGGATATTTAGGTTGCCTACATGTGGCTATTGTAAACAGTCCTGTTACGAACATTGGGGTGCACAAATTTTTTTGAATTAGAGCTTTCACCTTTTCCAGGTATATGCCCAGAAATGGGACTGCTGGATCATAAGGTAGCTCTATTTATAATTTTTAAAGGAACCTCCATACTATTTTCCATAATGGCTGCACCAATTTATGTTCACATCAACTATGTAGGTAGGAGGGTTCCCTTATCTCCATGCCTTCTCCAGAATTTACTATTTGTAGACTTTTTGATGATGGTCATACTGAACACTGCTACTTCATTATAGTTTTGATTCACATTTCTCTAATAATTGACAATGCTGAGCATCTTTTCATGTGCTTATTGTCCACCTGTAGTCTTTGACTATACCTCCCTGAAAGTGCTCAATCTCATCTATGCAATGTTTTTGGTTACCTTTTGAATGAAGGATGCAGTGAATATGGCCCACTGAACCTTTTTCAAACAATTTGACTTTACCATCAAGTTATGGGATAGCTCTTGACATGGTCCTTAATGTATTAATACTATGTGACTTATGAAAATTACATGATTTCTAAATACTTCTATTCTCTGATTTCTAAACATGGGATGATTATGACAGCACTTTTTTCATAGGGTTTGGGGGAAGATTAAATGGAAAACAAGAGAAGCTCTTAAAACAGGGTGTGGTGTTTAGTAATTGTTCAACAAGTATAAGCTATTATTATTAATGGTTCTTCCTAGAGTAGGTACCAGAACATCAAATCTGGATTCAGCCAGTTTCTCCAAAATTCTGTTACATGGCTTGGCAAGAGTTTTATAAATTTGACTTTAACATTGATGTGTTTTCCAACACAGAATTGTATCAGTTCCGTATTGAACAGAACATCTATCTTTCTTTATCAGACAAATTCATTATCTGAATTGTCCATAATATAACAATCTGTGCTAAATTTAACTATAAAAATGTTATTGTATGGCAAGACTATATTTATTAAATTATCGTGAATTTCTTCACACCAAGGACAAATTTTCATTCCTTGTTATCTGCCGCAGAAGCTGTGCCACATAGCACAATGGCTTGCACATAACATACAATCAAATATTTAAACAGAAAATGACATTATCATACAAATTCTTCATTCTAAATGACAATTCCTTGTAATCTGATAAAACTCTATAGAAGTCAAAAACCAAAGACACAAGTTTTATTTTCAATAAAGTTTGTAAAACAAAAAAGTGTCACACTTACAGAAATACATCATGCTACTTACAGAATAATAGAACATATATATTTGTAAATTTTGGAAATAATAATTCACATTTTCTTCACCCCAATATTCAGGGCCTTTCATTATGTGCAAGCAGTATTATACAATGGTAATCATATGGTAAAAACAGTCCTGTATCCTGTGTTTTTACTTATTTACATGATAAACTCTTGCTATGTTACTCCATGGTCCTCTTACATATGAAAGTAGTCACAAATCAAATTTACTTTTGTTCCTATACTGTTGGATAATTATTTTCCAGCGTATCATTTGTATTTCAAACAACATTGTAATAATCAAGTCTGTCATAAAGCTTTTAGGATTTAGAATTATTTTTCTAACACCAGTTTCCAGGAGTATATGTTGTTATTGTTCAGTTGCTGAGTTGTGTCTGACTCTTTGCAACCCCATGAACTGTGTAGCACGCCAGGCTCCTCTGTCCATGGGATTCTGGAGAATACTGGAGTGGATTGCCATTTCCTTGTCCAGGGGATCTTCCCAGACCAGAGATTGAACCCACATCTCTTGCATTGGCAGGCACTTTCTTTATCACCGAGCTCTCAGAGAAGTCATATATATGTGTGTGTGTGCATGTGTTAAGTTCCTTCAGTCGTGTCCGACTCTTTGTGACCATATGGCCTATAGCCCACCAGGGTCCTCTGTCAATGGGATTCTCCAGGCAAGAATACTGGAATGGATTGCTATGCCCTCCTTCAGGTGATCTTCCTGACCCAGGGATCAAACCCACATCTTTTACGTCTCCCACATTGGCACGAGGGTTCTTTACCACTAGTGCCACCTGGGAAGCCCACATACATGAGTGTGTGTGTGTGTGTGTGTGTGTGTACACATATCTTGAGAAAAGATCTACACTTTTGGCTGGAATTTTCTTTCTTACTATACAACATGCTTAGGACAGTGATAATCTTCACTGTATTATGTAAAAACATTGTCTTCCACCAACTTATAAGTGAAAATTATGGGCTTAAGGAATGTCTGAACGTTGAGGGGGAAAAAAAAGAAAAGATCTTAATATTATGCAGCCTTGCTTTCCCATTCCATATTTTTATTCATTCTTCCAACTATCCCCATTTCCCTAGATACTTCCTTTGCTTCCTTTAAAGGAAATTATATAAATTCTAAAATCCTGAAATTCTGAAATGGGATTAACAGATACAAACTACTATACTCATACTGGTCAGAATGGCCATCATGAAAAAAATTACAAATAATAAATGCTGGAGAGGGGTGAAGAGAAGGGAACCCTCTTGCACTGTTGGTGAGAATGTAAATTCATACAGCCATTATGGAGAGTTGTATGGAGATTCCTTAAAAAACTAGGAACAAAACTACCACATGCCCCAGCAATCCCACTACTGGGCATATGCCCTGAGAAAACAATCATTGAAAAAGACCCTAATGTTCATTGCAGCACTATTTACAGTAGCTAGGACATGAGACGAACCTAGATGTCCATCAACAGATGAATAGACAAGGAAGTTGTGGTACATACACACAATGGAATATTACTCAGCCATAAAAGGAGCATTTGAGTCAGTTCTAGTGAGGTAGATGAATTTAAAGCCTGTTACACAGAGTGAAGTCAGAAAGAAAAAAACAAATCTCATACATTAACATGTATATATGGAATCTAGAAAAATGGTGGGCTTCCCAGGTGGCTTAGTGATAAACAATCCACCTGCCAATGCAGGAGATGTGGGTTCAGTCCCTGGGTTAGGAAGATCCCCTGGAGATGGAAATAGCACCCCATTCCAGTCTTCTTGCCTGTGAAATTCCATGGACAGATGAACCTGGCAGGCTATAGTCCATGGAGTCACAAAAAGTCGGGCACGACTTAGCAACTAAATGACAACAGCAAGGGAAATGGTACTGATGAACCCATTTGCAGGAATAGAGACGCAGACAGAGAACAGACTTGTGGGCGCAGCAAGGGAAGGCGAGGGTGGGATGAACAGAGAGCAGCTTTGGAACATATACATTACCATATTAAAACAGATAGCTAGTGGGAAGTTACTGCATGACGCATGGAGCTCAGACCTGGTGCTCTGACAACCTAGAGGGGTGGGATAGGAGAGGGGGGTCATTGGAGGGAGGCTCAAGAGGGAGGGGACAGATGTACACTTCTGGCTGATTCGCGTTCTTTTTGGCAGAAACCAATACAACATTGTAAAGCAATTTACCTCCAATGAAAAATAAATTAAAAAAAAAACAGGTAAACAGTGAGGTTCTACTGTCTAGCATAGGGAACTGTATTCAATATCCTTTAAACCATAATGGAAGAGGAAAAAAATCAAGGAACACATGGAGTTACACCATGCAGATACATAAACTAGGGTTCCTGCTGTCACGCCCAAGCTGATAGCAGTTGTGAATACTAAAAAACTCTTCTCACACACATTCCACCCATAGAGCCCACGACAACATCTTTCTGGATTTAATTACCAATCTTCCCATGTCTCAAGGCTATGCTGAAAGCTATCTCATTCAGAAACTAGCTCTGAAAACTGCCTATTAAATCGTTCAAACATACTCCAGCTCAGTAGTTTTAACAGGCCTGAACTTACTTATGAGAAACTGTTGAAAATATATAACAATTGTTGATGCAGTTTGGTTTTACATTTTCATAAATTTGAATTGCTTTCCTTGGCACACGGATGGAGACTATTTTAAGTACCCTTTCAACAACAAAACACGCACCTCAAATATTCATCATCTCTAATAGAGCTGCATTTAGCATTAATCTATGTGATTTTGGGGGGGGGGGCGAAGGTCAAATGTGGATATATAGGCTCTCAAAAAAAAAAAAAAGGATGTCTTTAAGTAGCTCAATAGATGCCTGAGAAAAGATCTCAGTTCTGCTTTTTAAACACTGTAACATTTTGAACCTGAGGAAACATAGAGAAGTGGTTAAAGATGTGGGTTCCAAAGTTCAGATTGCTGTATGGGATCTTGAATGCAAATTTCTGTCCTATTGGTCACTGACTGGGTGTTATTTTACAGCTTTTTTAAACATCACTGAGTCTTAGTTTTCTTTAAAATAAATATAATGATAGACCTAATTGTGTCAGCATTGTGTAAAAACATCTGCTGCTACTGCTAAGTCACTTCAGTCATGTCCGACTCTGTGCGACCCCATAGACGGCAGCCCACCGGGCTCCCCCGTCCCTGGGATTCTCCAGGCAAGAACACTGGAGTGGGGTGCCATTGCCTTCTCCAGTAAAAACATCTGATTTACAGCTTAATAAATATTAGTCATTATTTTTACCTTCTTTCCTCTGATACATTAGGAGCTCTTTTGAGGGCAAGAGTTAACTCATTTCTCTTTATACCTAGAGTGTTCAGTACAATCACTCAATAAATATTTGTAAAGTTTTGTTGTTATGGGATTCTTAGGTCTGAGAGAACTATCTGGAGCACTGCTATAAAAAATTTTGTAAATAATGTATTTCTTGTGGCACCAGATTAGCAGGGTAAAGCAGGTAGTGACAAAGAGCAGAAAATTCTTTCCAATGCTAGTCACAAATCTCGAACATTTAACAGTCTCCAGAAATTTCCCAGTCTTTCTCTTCAGTAAAGGTGATTTGCTCTATGCATAACTAAGCTTTTTTTTTTTTTTTGGCCACACCACATGGCTCGTGAGATCTTAATTCCCTGACCAGGGATTGAACTCAGGCCACAGCAGTGAAAGTGCTGAGTCATAAGCACTGGACCATCAGGGAATTCCCCTTTTATAATTTTTTTTTATATACAAAAAGTTGTAAATCAAAAATTATTCTTTTGTGAATAATTGTTTTATTTATTTAAAGTAAATAAATATAATATGTCCTGATTTTTATTTGCAATATGTACACAAAACTGAAAATCATATCTATTGATTTTGATACATAGTTCAAAGAATTTCAGACATGTCCTAAGCATTTTTAAAAATGTATTAATGCCCTATTTTCTTCATAAAGGCTTCTCAGATGACTTGGTGGGTAAAAAGTCTGTCTGCAATATAGGCAACACAGGAGACTCGACTTTGATCCCTGGGTCAGGAAGATCCCTTGGAGGACGAAATGGCAACCCACTCCAGTATTCTTGCCTGGGAAATCCCATGGACAGGGAAGCCTGGTGGGTTACATTTCATGGGGTCGCAAAGAGTCAGACTCGACCGAGCACATTAGCACACGTGTCTTTTCCTTCCTGGTCTCAGAAAGATGGGAATCTTTCAGCTTCACTGAGTCTTAGTTTCCTCATCTTTAAAGGAATCTTTCTAAGAATGTTAAATGAAGGTAGAGATGTTAATCAGCTAAGATCTTTCAAATTTGTTCTACAAATGTGGAATGATGATTCAAAACAAGGAAGGCCCAGTATAAAGAGAGAAAAAGCAAGGGGATGAACAACAATATTAACTTAGCCATTCCTTCATTCAGTAAATATTTACCGTGTTCAGTATCTTTCCTTTGTTGGGAAACAGAAGAACAAAGCAGAAATGGGCTGCCCTTACCCGGTTTATATCTCAGTGGAAAAGACACATTTTGTAATGAGCAAAAATTGCAATTGTGATGTTTAATAGGAAGGAGAACTACTATCAGGATGACAAAATCTAACCCAGAAGCATAGGGAATATTTCTCTGAGGAACTGATGTTTGAACCAAAAGAGTGTGTGTATGTGTGTGTGTGTGTTTCCACGCAAATGCTTGTTGGCCAGTTGTAAGGGGTAGGAGAGGGTAGCGGGTAGAGAAAGATCACTCCAGGAGGGTGGGCAAGAGGAACACCGTGCACAGTAAAGCTCCAAGGAGCTCACAGAGGCCAGCGCGCCTGGATCATGAAGGAGCAAAGAGAGAAGCAGCCTGTAGCTACAGAGATGAATTGGGAATTGAACCTGAGAGCAATGGAAAAGCACTGCAAGTTTTTACATGGGTATGTGACATGGCCATATGTGCATTTTTACGTTACTTTGCCTGATGTGGAGAGTGCATTAGAAGCGTTCTAGAATGGATATGGAGAAGCCAGGTAGGAAGCTCTGATAGTAACCCAGGTAAGAGAGGACAGTAGTTATTATGGTTTGACAAAATTGCGTGCGTGCCTGTGTGCTAAGTCGCTTCAGTCATGTCCGACCCTCTGTCCGTGAGATCCTCCAGGCAAGGATACTGGAGTGGGTTGACCTTCCCTTCTCCAGGCTATTATCACTGTTGAGGAGAAAATGGATTCAAGTCTGACACAGAAAGTAGGGGAGAAGCAGGTGCCGAGGTTGACTGCCCCTTTCCCCAGGTTTCTGATATGAAGTAAATGATGGTGCTGACTCAGATATGCAACTGAAAGAGAAGCCAATCTGGCGACAGGATCAGAAGTTCAGGCCTGGGGACTTCCCTGGTGGTCCAGTGGCCAAGACTCCACACTCCCAATGCAGAGGGCCCAGGTTCCAACCCTGGTCAGGGTACTAGATCCCACATGTTGCAACTAAGAGTTCACACGCCCAGCTAAAGATCCCACATGCCATAACTAAGAGCCGGCACAGTCAGATAAAAAAATAAATAATAAAAAGAAAGAAAGCAAAAACAAGTCCAATACTCAATGTGAGATGTTTTGAGCCACCCAGGTGGCAATTTTAAAGCATGATCTTTGGAATTTACTGTATTTACAGTAACAAAGATAACAGAGAGTGAGAAAAACTAGACTGTAGAATAGCAAGAGGTTCATCTTTGTCGTGTGATGAAATGGTAATAAGATAATATAGTTGGCTTGTAGTCGCTTTAGTTGTGTCTGACTCTTCGTGACCCCATGGACTGTAGCCCTCCAGGATCCTCTGTCCATGGCATTCTCCAGGCAAAAATACTGAAGTGGGTTGCCGTGCCCTCATCCAGGGGATCTTCCTGACCTAGGGATCAAATCCACATCCCTTAGCATCTCCTGAACTGACAGGCAGGTTCTTTAGCACTAGCACCACCTGGGAAGCCCCAATATACTTGGCTTGAGGGAGGACTGTTTGACTGTAATGCATAATAATCAGCAAAATAAAAGGAATAAAATTAGAAGTGATAGCAGAATATTAATTGCAGACTAAATTTCCAGTTCCTGGAAAAGAACATGCAATATAACAGTGATTAGGAGCAACACAAGAGCTACAAGATCATGGCAGGCTGTCAAGTAACAGAGACAATGCAGTCAAAAATTCGGTCGAACTACAGAATCCCTCATTGGGAAGGACTAACACAAGAGAAACCAACTAAAGATAAGAATCAGAATTCATCAGTGTCTCAAGAAAGGGTCATGAAGTAAATGACAAATTTTGCAATTTCTTTTACACTTCTGTGGTTAGCAGTATGTCCTCATTTTCTAATAACGTGAGAAATCATTTAAGATATCATTTAAGGTATTTTAATACATAATTTAATTTTGAGCTACAACAGAAATGCAACTTATAATGAGCAATATTTCTTTCAAGCATTTTCAAGTATGTGCAACAAAATAAACCCCAGGTCTCAGTTGGCCAGCTTTAGAATCCCAGATAATTGGACTTCAGACACTTCTAAGGCAGTGTACCCTCGAACTATAGCCCTTCTCCTGGTCCTGACAAATGGTGATTAAAACAGGCAAGTCTCAATGAGGCAGGCTAGGACCTACGACCGGGACCATTTGCTGCAGTGCTTGCATCTGGACAAATATCCCCTCGAGTAACAAAATGAAAACAAAGTACAAGAAACTAAAAATAATCATGTGCAGGTGCGGTTGGGGCAAATTATGGACAACGTGACATGAAGAGACCAAAATCCTAACTGCCACTTTTGAAGAGCAGGAGGCAAAAGCAAGGCACTGTGCGCGCCCCCTGCACACAGTATCACCAAAGAAGCGGGCAAACCACCTCAGCCACCCCTCCAGGTGAGCCCTGGGCCCCGCCTTGTTGTTGTTTAGTCACAACAAGTCCTTCAAGTCCTGTCTGACTCTCTGCGACCCAACAGACAATAGCCCAGCCCACCAGGCTCCTCTATCCACGGAATTTCCCAGGCAACAAACACTGGAGTGGACTGACACTTTCTTCTCCAGATCTTCCTGACACCTCTGCTGTCACCCCATATAAGGAACCAACTTGCCCCACCTCGGGGAGCAAGCGAGCAAGCAAGGGAACCTGTTATTTGTTTTCCCTCCTCTTTGCTACAGCATGAGCCCCAGTAATAATGCCTTGTCTAAATTTCTTGACTGGCCTCTCATCAATTTCGATTGATTAAGGAGGCTGAGAACCCTAGTCAGTAATGTAACTGATCAAGGGCAAAAACAAAATCAAGTGAGAGAAACTTGCCACTGCTGCTGCTGCTGCTGCTAAGTCGCTTCAGTCATGTCCGACTCTGTGTGACCCCATGGACTGCAGCCTATCAGGCTTCTCCGTCCCTGGGATTCTCCAGGCAAGAACATTGGAGTGGTTGCCATTTCTTCCTCCAGGGGATCTTCCCAACCCAGGGATCGAACCTAGGTCTACCACATTGCCAGCAGATTCTCTATCATTTGAATCACCAGGGAAGCCCAAAACTAATACAATAATGTATATTAATTATATCTCAATAAAAAGAGTTTTTGGTAGAGCTTCACATACTAATTTTGCTTGACATTGGGTAGAAATGTGTGTTTCAGAAGAGGTTAATGTTATTTTGAATGGCAAACAGTTTCAAAGAAAGTAGAGAAACTATCCTGACCATGGCATTTATGGTATCTCTGCCACAGACAGTACAGTACTATATGAAGTGTACTTTTCAGCACTATATGAACTGCAACACAACCAAATAATAAAACACACAATCCCAGTCTATTTCGGCCAGAAGAACTTCTGTGAATAAAACAATCTGCAATCTCCCTGAAGGCAGAATTTAATGTTTATACCGTCTGTCACTATCATTTAGCGCCTCTATGACTGTTGAAAATCTTGTTACTGTTTAGTGGCTCAGTCGTATCCTACTCTTCCGTGGCCCCGGGGAATGTAGCCCACTGGGCTCCTCTGTCCATGGGATTTCCCAGGCAACAATACGGAGTGGGTTACCATTTCCTTTTCCAGGGGATCTTCCTAACCCAGGGATCAAACCCGTGTCTCCTGCATTGGCAGGCAGGTTTTTACCACTGAGTCACCTGGAAAGCTTGTTGAAAGTAACAGAGAATACATACATGTAGCTACATACATGAGGTGAAGAATAGCAAGGAAGGGCAAAAATAGACTGAGAAGGGGGTTTTATTACTAACATATAACAATTACTGAGTGCTTAATGTGTTTCAGGCACTGTACAAGCCTTTTCAATACACAAATCACTTAATCTTGCAGTAACTTTTTAAGGTATCGTTATTATCTCCTTTTACCAAAGGGACAACTCAAGGACTGGAAAGTTGAGTAACTTATGAATTGTTCCAACTTAGCAAAAGGGCTTCCCAGGTGGTGCTAGTGGTAAAGAACCCACCTGCCAATGCAGGAGACTCAAGATGTAGGTTCCCTCAGGTTGTGAAGATCCCCTGGAGGAAGGCATGGCAACCCACTCCAGCATTCTTGCCCGAGAAATCCCATGGACTGAGGAGTCTGGCAGGCAACAGTCCATACGGTCGCTTAAGAGTAACTCGAGACTGAAGCGACTTAGCATGCATGCAGTAGTTGAATCTAAGTTGAAGTTGTTTGTGGAGTTTGGTACCATAAAAGAAAATTGCTGTAAATTAAAGATTTACATGTGGAAAGGCACAGAGGGGAAAAAAAGCAAATCATCTGAGAGGTGAGTTGGGCCAAAATGGAGTGAACACTCATATATGTGTTGGGGTTGAGAGAGAGAGAGTGTAAGGAAGTGAGGTGGATGAAGACGGTCAGAGAGACATTATGTGTTAGAGCCCTTAAAAGTCAAGTGGGAACTCTCAGATTCGATAGATACGGTTGGTGGTAAGGAGCCACTGCATGATTTCTAAGATAGAGTCATAAGATGAAAATGTTTCACGGGGCTTGAAAAGGCAGTGTAGGAGAGTGTACTATAATAGCATTGTAGGCAAGTGGTTAAGAGTGTAGTTATGAGGGCTGGGAGCTGGATTGCTTTCAAGTCCTGGGTCAGCTGCGTACCAGTTGTGTGACTTTGGGCATGTGATGTCAAACCTCAGTTTCTGTGACTGTAAAATGGGAGTAACAATAAAATTACACATGTCAGAGGATAATTGTGAGGATTAAATGATTTAATCTCTTTCAAATACTTGGGATAATTCCTGGCACACAGCCAGTGCTTAGTCAATGCTA
This sequence comes from Bos indicus x Bos taurus, assembly GCF_003369695.1. Lineage (NCBI taxonomy): Eukaryota > Metazoa > Chordata > Mammalia > Artiodactyla > Bovidae > Bos > Bos indicus x Bos taurus. The sequence goes on from NC_040079.1 coordinate 87,164,329, forward strand.
GTTATTATTACTCCCGTAGGTATGTATTATTATTCCCGCAGGTATGTAATAAACTGTGGCAGGGATGCTAATCTTGAATGTTGGGAGAGTGCATTAAAGCCTGTGAAAGGACTACATGCCCGTGGAAGACAGGAAGGTACGGATTATGGGGAAGCACACTTCAAAAGGAAAAATGGCTGCTTGAATGAAGGGATATGAGTCCTGACTTGCAAAGGGGTTACTTTCCAAAGAGTTTCACCGGAAGTTAATGAGGTTCATAGTGGAAGTGGTTAGTCCAGCTGTTCAGTATTACCAGGAGTGGCTGGCAGTAATGTGAGACAGGAGTCAGAATCTTTAAAATCAACGGTCATGGCTTGGAAGTAGCTAGAACCATCCATTGTTTTAGGTCCATTGTATTTTATATCCATATCTTCATGCCAGTGGAGCAAAACAACTAATACATATATATATATAAGAGCTTTATTGAAAATTCTGTGGGCTATTCTGATCCTTAAACCATGTACTCCTTGATAGAGATTATCACTTGAAGCTCAAGCCTGTAGAAATAGTGCAATCAACATAATATATGTTCTACTTTAAAAAATATCCTGTAACTCAGCCATAAAAAGAATGAAATAATGCCATTTGCAGCAACATGGATGGACCTAGAGATGATCATACTAAGTCAGTCAGAGGGAGAAAGACAAATATCATATGACATCAATTTTATGTGGAATCTAAAAAACTGATAAAAGTGAACTTATTTACAAAACAGAAATAGAGTTGCAGACATAGAAAACAAACTTTTAGTTACCGAAGGGGAAAGGGCGAGGGAGATAATTAGGAGTTTGGGAATCGCATATACACAGTACTATATATAAAATAAATAATGCGGAATTACTGTGTAGCACAGGGAACTGTATTCTATATCTTGTAATAATCCATAATGAAAAAGAATCTAAAAAAGAAAAAATATATATATAAAACTGAATTACTTTGCTGCATACCTGAAACTAACACAACATTGACAATCAACTATACTTGAATTAAAAAAAAATCCTGCATTGTTTTAGGGAGGATATAGGGCATTTTTCAAGGATACGTAAAATATTGAATATATGACAAGATCACATAAAGTAAATGAGGGACAGGGTAAAACAAAAGTGGAAAAAAAGAGCAGAAGCATGAATCAGATTAAAAACACATGGGAGAAAGGGGAACGCCTTATACATTTGCCCCAGGTGGAACAAAGGGTTGGTGTTAAGCCTTTAAATGGTTGGGCTGATGCTATACACACACATTTCCAGTTAGAACACAGAGAATATGAGTGGTCTGTTAGAAAGGCTAATTAACAGTTTGTAAAGAAACCTGATTGTATAGCTAAGTGAAAAAAAAAAAATCAAGGCAAAGAAAATCTGGAATAAAAGATAGCAAATTATGGCTTTGAAATATGAGTTACTTAAAGTACAGAAAATACACTATGCTGTAAAAACTAAAAAGATTTTCTTCTTTTAAACTTTTGCAGCGATCTGAGAGGTAACTCCTCTGTCAGTGAACAAAGACAAAAGGTTACAAAAACATCCATTTCCCCTGGGTTGACAAGTATGAAAAGCTCTGATGTGAGTTAACGCTGCTTTATGAATTTAATTGTCTTCACAATTGCACTTACTTTTCATCAATTTGAGGAAAAGAGAGGACCAGAAAAACCTGTAAATGGTAACAGTAGATATGGCATTAAATTACAACTAAAGGAACATGTTAAAATACACGATACTTTTAGAAGCCAAATAAAAATATAGGAGTTTTAAAACACCTTGAGAAAAACAGGGCATTCACCGGATGGCTAAAACCCAAAAATATCCGTTTCGACTTACATATTTAAGAAAAAAATCTTCCTATTTATTTCTTGAAGCAGAAAGTATTAGTCGCTCAGTCATGTCTGACTCTGCAACCCATGGGCTGCAGTCAATCAGGCTCCTCTGTCCATGGAATTCTCTAGGCAAGAATACTGGAGTGGGTTGCCATTCTCTTCTCCAGGGGATCTTCCCTACCCAGGGTTCAAACCCCATCTCCTGCATTGCAGGTAGGTTCTTTCCCATCTGAGCCACCAGGGAAGACCATTTATTTGTATGTCCCTTCAAACAAAGGTGTATACCTTAGAAACTGTCTAACATACTGAAAAAAACACTTGCAGAAAAATTTCACCTGGCCTTTTAAATAATACTGCTTGGAAGGGAATTTTATCTTTTCACCATATCTTTAATTTGTTGTTATAAAGAAAAAAATATATGACTGTAAAAAAAAAAAAAAAAAAACAAGTACCAAACTGTGTGTACTCTAATGAAAAACAAAATATGAGAGCGGAAGGGAATTTTAACTACAGAATGGACAAAGCTGGAGATTGTTTTATTAGAATATACTGGATGCGATATCAAAGAAAATTTCCCTTGTCTACTCGAGTAACAAGAAGCGAATTGTATAGTGATATTTTTATCTCAGTTCAGTTCAGTCACTCAGTCATGTCCAACTCTTTGCGACCCCATGAACTGCAGCACGCCAGGCCTCCCTGTCCATCACCAACTCCCGGAGTTCACCCAAACTCATGTCCATCGAGTCGGTGATGCCATCCAGCCATCTCATTCTCTGTCGTCCCCTTCTCCTCCTGTCCCCAATCCCTCCCAGCATCAGAGTCTTTTCCAATGAGTAAACTCTTCGCATCAGGTGGCCAAAGTATTGGAGTATCTATATACTCATAATTTCGTGGACTTGTACAGACAAGGGCTCTATAAACATAAAAGTCCTCGCTGATAAGCGTTCCGCTGCTCGCCCTTTTGCTGAGGGGCAACAGAAGCGAGGCCATTCCTCCCATAATTCCAACCTGTTTAGTAACTTGGCGCAATCAGGATTCAATAGAACCGGCCGGGAGCTGTCCCGAGCCTGCGGCTGATTGGCCGAGCGCAGAGCACCGGGCGTGGGCTTTGCGCAAGTTCTCTGCTCCCTGCTCCCAGCTCCCAGGGGAATCCAGGGCTTGTTGGACCAGCGGCTCTTCAAGGCTCAGAGGTGCCGAGACCGCTGTTCGCATCCGCCGCGCTTTTCCCCTGGAGTATGAATCTACTTCCAAGATTCACGCCTTAGTGAACATTAAGAGGGAAAGCCCGAGGTAGGGCGCGGGAAGCTGGGGACTAGACGGAGAACGTTCGGGGGGAGGATGGGTGGGCTCTCTAATTTCCTGAGTTGGGTTTCAGAGGAGAGGGAAAGGGAGATTCCAATTGGCAAGTCCAAGAGGACCCAAAAGGGTGAGACTTATTCTCAGTCGGGGAGCTCTGAGGCACCCCAGCCTCTAGTTTGGTGGGTTTTTTTGTTGTTGTTTTTTGCGCTAGTTATGCGTCCTGGAGTCTGCTGCCCCGAGCCCACAGAGCCAGCGCTGTGCGGGCAGCCGGGCTCTGAGCCCGCGGGCAGATGGATGGCGTGGGGAATCGGGAGGCAAAAGCCGCGGTAGAGGCGGGCAAAGTTTGGGCCGGGCCGCCGCCCTGCCCCTGTACTCGCGTGCGGAGGCTGGATGCGTGGCGCTGAGGCATGCCCCTGCGGCGACCCTCGCGGCCACGAGCCGCTGGAGCATCAGGGCGAGCGCTCCGCCCTTCTGCCGGCGCGCTGTAGTAAAGTTCAGTTTCACCTTAGCCTTCTGAGGTGATTTGACTGATTGGCTGGAGTTTCTCCTCAGGTCGCGATGGATCTTGACGGCCGCAATGGAAGAGCAGGGGGGAAGAACTTCTTGAAAAGGGACAAAAAAAGGTAGTTTGTTTCACTTTCTTACTTTACATGGCTTGAGAAACTTGGGAGATTTGTTTCTGGCCTCCAACTCTGAATTAAATGAGCTGATGATGGTGGTGGTGATGGGGTGTTTTTGTTTTTGTTTTATCTTAAATACAGGCAATTGCGGAGGTTCGCTGGCTTGAGTTGAGCCCAGCATTTGCACGGTGAGCTTCTTCCTCAGCTTTCTGGTCCCACACAGACCAAGGCTCATTTCCTTTCCTGTGTTTTATAACCTTCTGCTTTACGTGTGATGTTGATCGTGCATGAGCCTGAACCGTGCGCTGCTTGTCTTCTGCTTTGTGGTCCAGTCTGTTCCTTCTGGTAAAACAGTCACATAAACATTGCATGTTTGTGGCACGCAGCAGATGGGGCAGAAGGCCACGACTACTTTTAAGTATTCTTTTTTTCTTTTTAAGGCAATGAGTATCTGACTCTGGTAGAAGTAATTGTGAGACGAATGTACCACCAAAGAATTATTAGAATGGTGTAAAATTATCCTGACTGGGTATAGAATTGGTTCTGTAATCACATAGGAAAAATAATTATCTTTAGTAAATTTTGATCACAGTGCAGTATCTGTACAGGAAATTTTTAATTTCATTCAGTAAGCTCTTTGTTAGTAATAAATGGTAAAATTAGTAAATATATTAATATTATTAGAAACCAAGCTTTTCAGTGGAAGAGAAAAGAAATACAAGTGTGGACATTAAGTAGACTTTTTGAAAACAATGTTGAATTTGAATGTGATTTCATGGTTTTTTTAATAGATCAGTTTCTGTCCATTGAAATGGATAGTGAGTGGCAGAGAGCACACTCAATGTCAATCTTGGTTTCTCAGTATCCTTCCTTACAAAAAAGGAATCTGCACCCCATAGAGAAAGGGTTAATGCCAGTTGAGCCTGAGCTTGGAGTATCTTGTGGTACCTGAAAACAAGAGGTGGAGGGCGATTATCAGAAAGGACACAGGAGCTGGCTTGAAGGGGCTTTCACTGGTCCACATCTGGGACAGTTTGAGCATCAACAAGAATAATGACTGCATTTGATTGTGAAATACTGAGTAAATTAATTTTTAATAAAATTCTGAGAGGAGGAGGAAAACAAAGGGGGAGAGAGGGAGAACCTTCTTCTCCCTCTCCCAACAGAAAAATGTTGACACCTGCATTGTTGTAATTGGTTCAGGCAAGGGTTGTTAATGGATCCTAAACCACTCAGAGAAAGTTTATGAATTAGCCATAATTCTTAATTGGAAAAAGGAAAATGTGATTTTTCCAGTGAAAAGATACCTCAGTTCTCCACCTTACCCAAGTGATCATACCTGGCCTGGCTCCTGGTGGAATAGACTGCCTTAATGACATGACACCACCTAAGAAGTATGTTTGCAAAATCATTTAGTGAATCTAACTTATCAAGCTTTCAGACTAATGCTGTCCAATAGAAATATAATGTGGACCACATTTGCAATTATTAATTTTCTAATACCAACTTTTAAAAAGTAAAAAAAAAAAAGTAAAAAGAAACAGGTGAAATTAATGTTGGAAATACATTTTAAGGATCCAAGTATATTCAACCTATTATCATTTCTACATGTAATGAGGATTACTACTGAGATAGTTTGCATTCTCTTTTACAATGCATCTTCAAATCTGTATTTCACACTTACTGCACAATTTGGACAAAGTTTGAAACAGACATATCCAAGATGTGGGACATTCTATAAGACACCTGTTTTTGTTCCTATGAAAAGTCAATGTTTGGTGAGAGGTCGGTGGGAAGGAGAATTTCTAGATTTGAAAGAGACTAAAGAGACAAATGGAGAAGAAAATGGCAGCCTGCCCACTCCTGTATTCTTGCCTAGGCAATCCCATGGACAGAGGAGCCTGGAGGGCTACACTCCATGGGGTGGCAAAAGAGTCAGACACGACTTAGTGACTAAACAACAACAAAGAAACAAAACCACCACGTATAATACGTGAGCCTTAATTACATCAGAGTTCTAAAAAGGAAAAACCTATAGAAAACATTCTTGGAAATTTTGAATGTGGATTGATATCAAAATTGCTGTTAATTTTATTGTATGTGATAATGGTAGGAAAACATGTGAAGTGCCATGATCTTTGCAGCTTATTTTCAAATAGTTTGATGATTAACAGTTATAATACAAACTTCCTTATGTATTAAAATATGGTCAAAATGTTGACAGTTGTTGAATCCAGGTGAATTTTTAATGGGTAGTCATTATTAGTATTCTTTTTTTTGTTTGAAGGTTTTCATAATAAATTCTCATAAAATAGATTATATAGAGTAGAAGGTAGATACATCCCTTTTTAAGTTTTTAAACTTGGTACATTAAACAAATATGTATTTTTTGATGCAAACACTTAGGGACATTGAAATAAGACTTTGTGGAAGGAAAGAACTTTGTTTGACAGATTGGTGGTTTCCAGAGGTGGAGGAAAGGGGGACAAAACGGGGGAAGGGGGTCAAAAGGTCCAAAGTGCTGGTTATAGAATAAGTCATGGAGGTGTAATGTACAGCAGTGTGACTCCAGTTAATAACACTGTATTGCATATTGGAAAGTTGCTAAGAGTAAATCTTGAAAGTTCTCATCACAAGGAAGAAAATTCTGTGACTGTGTATGATGACAGATGTTAACTAGACTCGTGATGGTTTCCCAATATATATAAATATCAAATCATTCTCTTGTACACCTGAAACTAATACAGTGTATATCACTTATACTTCAGGTTTTAAAAATTTCATTGAAGGACAATTGCTTTACAGTATTGTGTTGGTTTCTGCCAAACATCAACATGATTCACCCATAGGTATACATATGTCCCCTTCCTCTTGAACGTTTTTGAAAAAGGTGTTCAATAAATATTTGTGGGATATTTACTTATTTATTCTTCTTTAAGAGCCCATATTTTGAAAACAGTATTTCTTTTGAGCTTGCACATACCTTCATTTTATTGTTGATTGGTCTACAAACTTTTTTTTCAAACTAGAAATTTTTTTTTAGTTAAGAAACTCTTATTAAACTGTGCTCACCATTATTGATGTGATTCTGTTTTTTATAAAGCTATGTATTTTTCCAGTTTTATTGAGTTATAATTGACGTATGATACTGAAAGGTTGTTACTGAACCACGAAAAGATGCTGGGATTCTCGGCCTCTGGAGGAGAAGAATTCAATCTGGGGCCAGATGCTCAGAGCTTTTGTGTAATAAAATTTTATTAAAATATGAAACAGACAGAGAAAGCTTCTGACATAGACATCAGAAGGGGGCAGAAACAGTACCCCCTTGCTGGTGTTAGCAATGGAGTTATATACCTTTTAATTAGTTATTACAATGAATCAAAAGAATGTCTCAAGTTTGTGAAAATTTTACCAGACCCACTCCCACAATTTACATTTTAGGATAACAAGATTAGAATTTAACAATAGAAGGATCCTACCAGACCCACTTGCATAATACATTCTAAAATATCAGGATTAGTCAGAAGGTTTTCCGGAAGGAGAAACAGTCTTCCAACCGGATACATTGTTGTTGCATAATCCCTAGTACAGAGTTTAAACTGAGTTGTGTAATTGACCAAGACTAAGGAATGTAGAGGAAAAAGACTTTTTTCATTTCCTCCTCCTTGAGAATTACAGACCCCCATCTCCCCTTCAAGAGCCCCACACGCCTTTCTCCTCCTTGGGAACCCTGAACTTGTTATCAATCTGCCTAGGAATTGACTCTCTCAATACCTTGTAAGTTTAAAGTGTATAGCATAATGGTTTGAATTATAAATATTGTGATACACTACCACAACAAGTTTAGCTAACGTCCTTCATCTTATACAGATAAAAAGAAAAAAGATTTCTTATTGTGATGAGAACTTTTAGGATCCACCCTCTTAACAGCTGATTCATCTGTATCATACAGCACTGTTAACTGTAGGCATCTTGTGGCACATTGCGTCTCTAGCACTCTTTTATAAGTGAAAGTTGGTGCCGTTGGACCAGCTTTCTCTCATCCTGTCTTCCCCCTCTAGAAACCACAAATCTTTTTTCTTTTTCTATGAGTTTGTTTTTTAAACTGTATATTCTAATTCAGTCATAAAGAAGCATGTGACTTGCTGATAATGTGAATAGGTATAATGCTTGGGTAATAGTACCCTGTGGCATATTTGTGTTTGTAAAGATTCTTTATTAAAATGTGAGTTGATAAGCAACTTCCTATTTGTCAGCACTGTGTTGGAGCAAATGGGGATAAATGAATCTTCGAAGAGGGGTGGCAGTGAGTGTTCCCCGCAGGGCAGCGTCTCAGAAGTCTGACCCTGCACCACATAGCCTGGTGTCTGGGAGTTAGACTTCTCCGTGGAAAGCTTGGCTTTGTTCTAAATGTGTGACCTTGGACAAGTGAGTTAACTCTTCTCGCCTGCAGTTCTCTTGTCTGTAAAGGAAGGATAAAAATGTGCCTGCCTCACAGAGATTAAGATGAAACGGTCTTGTATGGGAAGTGTTTACTTAGCCAGTGTCTGAAACATTATAAATTCTTCAGAGTAGCTGCAGTTTTGGAGAATGAAAAAATAAATAAAAAGCTTAGAGCTAAAACTCAATTCTGTATGGCTAGTTTTCTCCTCTCATCCTGATTCCAGGGGTACTGAAACCGTGCCTTTACTGGGAATAGGGTGGAACCAAATCTGAAGAGTTATGTTTGTGTATTTTGTGTGTTTCTCAGTAGTGGAACGTCGCTCCAGAGCCAAATATGGAGTAGACTCTGGGTTTTTTTGCTTTAGAAGTTTCTTCGACTCTTTGACCTTGCTTAGCATAAAGAACAAAGACACAGATGAATTTACTTTTTGAACTTGAAAAGCTGTGTAAAAAGAATGTACTTCTTCCCTGAGATAGTCTTTCTTTTAGAAATAGGAAAATACAGATGCGGAGGTTGCTCTCAAAAGCTGGATGGCAGTTAGAGTAGAACACCAGTTAGAGAGTTTTGAATCTGCGCTCGAAATAATTGACCTTTCTCTGCCTGAGGACAGCTTTTTTTTTTTTGCAGTTTACAAACCATCTTTTTTGATGGTGCATTTTCTAGGTTGTGTGTATTGCCACCATGGCCCATTTAGGGCTCCAGACATCTTTTCAGAATTAGATTTGCTCATGGAGAGTGATTGAATTATGTTTCTTTCTTAGGATAATTTATGCCCTGCATGTTTGCCACTACTCTCCCTGAGGAAAAGGAATAATATCTAGGTAGATGAAGGATAATATCTAGGTAGATAGAAGGATAGACTATCTGTTGCTAAAATCACTGAGATGATAATTAAAGGGATTAACTCTGGGGAGCATGAGTGAGTTCTAAGTAGAAGAAAGACAGGAAGCTCTCTTTTTTTAGTGTTAGTTTTGTAATTCCAAATTTGTGTGTCTCTGTGTATTCATCATAGAAAATTAGGAAATACCAAAGGCACAAGGAAGAAAATAATTGAAATTTCGACAGAAGTCTCAACACCCAGTGATAACCCCGTGTATAGATTTCTAGGTATATGTAAACCTACTCAAACTTTATAAATGGGGTCATATTATAAATGTTTTTGTAATGACACTGTAGACATGTTTCTTTGTCCTGTTTGTTTCTAAATATAAGCTCTACATTGATTGGATATAGATTTACATAGTTTTTAAAGTTTTATGTCATTCTGTTGCTAGGTTTTTCAGTAAAAAAGATGAGAAGAAAGAAAAGAGACCAACTGTCAGTACTTTTGCAATGGTGAGTTTGAATGTGTTCACTATTCTATCTATACACACGCACACAGCTGATTCACTTTGTACAGCGGAAACTAACACAAGGTTGTAAACCAGTCTCACTCCAGTGAAATCAAAGCGAAACAAAAGGAAGTGCTGTGCTTCTCTTGATCTAAAAAAGAGGTATTTGATCTGGTATAATATTTTCTTGGGGAGTATGTTAGTGAAGAGGTAAAACGAACTCATTTAATTCAGCTTGTTTTCAGGGAATGATGAGCATTGGACACACACTTGCTGTGTGCAGTGAGCCTCCAGAGTCCCCTGTCCTGGCCTGGGTTTCAGTATTCTCCTAACCAGTTATGTCACCAGTGATATGTCAACTACACAAGCACTCTCCCATTGGCGGTCTCAGTCCTAGACGGAGGAAACCAGCCTCACGGAGTGTGGTTCAAACAAAACCTGGGGTACCCTGTCGCCAAGGGCTCTAATCCTGGCAGGTTTGAGGTCAAAGTCCCAGGCACTCATAATAGAAGTTAGCAATGGGTTATTAATTACTATGGCTTAGTACCTGTCACTGTGCTTCTGTGCTGAATAACTGAAAATCTGGAATTTGAAAACCTTATTATACTTCTTTGTCTTATTTTCTGGTTTCATGGTGGCCACTGAGAAGCTTTTCTTTAATCAGATTTGGAATAAGACAGGCTGGTTGATGAGCCCTCTTTACCTGTATCTGTTTCTGTTTTTTTCCCTGAGAATGCAGATTTAGGGAAACTGTGCAGTTAGAACCTGGAAGACTTACTGAACCAATTAAGTCTTGTAGTACACCCCACTCCAGTACTCTTGCCTGGAAAACCCCATGGACGGAGGAGCCTGGTGGGCTGCAGTCCATGGGGTCGCTAAGAGTCTGACACGACTGAGCGACTTCACTTTCACTTTTCACTTTCATGCATTGGAGAAGGAAATGGCAACCCACTCCAGTGTTTCTGCCTGGAGAATCCCAGGGACAAGGGAGCCTGGTGGGCTGCCGTCTATGGGGTCGTACAGAGTTGGACATGACTGAAGTGACTTAGCAGCAGCAGCAGTACACACTTTGTAATTCAGACATAACGCACCAGACACTTGTAAAATTTGTGTATGTGTGTGGGGCAGGCTATCTTATAAAATGAATATTTGTAAAATTGAATATTAAGTATGGTTACAAGCATAAAAAAGAGCTGCCTTTTACACTCCAGTGATCTTATATGCACATCTTCTTGCACTCCAGTTGTTCTTGATAAAATTCCACCTTTGAGTCTGTCTTTACTCTCTTTGGAATTTTGGGGAAATGAGACTGTGTACTTGGGTTATTCTCAGAAATAACCAAGTGACAGTTTTTGTTTTACATTTCATTTTATATTCTTATATTAAAAGAACCTTTGGTGTTAAAATAGGGTTTATTCCCAAGATTTAATTTCCAATTCTGTTATTTTGAGACTAGAATATTTGTCTTATTTAATTTCATTTTTTATAAGTAAGTTAAATTTAAAAAATTAGTCTTATGTTTTAGAAAATTTATCAGACCTAATATATATAGAGGTAAGACTATTAAACCAATTCAGGCCACCAAAGAATAAAAATCTGGAGTTTGAAGGCCAGGTGATAATTAAAACACAAATACAGCTTTTTATGCCATGTGTTGCAATAAATACTTTCTATGTGAATGCATTAATCTTTACAACTTCCTTGGAGATAGATACTGTTATTGTTTTAATTTTGTAGATGAAGAAAGGGAGGTGAGACTTACTAACTTGCCCAGGAATAGTCATCAGGGCCAAGGTTCAGACCTGAGAAATTCACACTAAATCATAGTGCTCAGGTTGGCATAGGAAGGAAGGAATATATTCTTAGCTTTTTGTTGGAAAGCTATACTGAATGTTTATGTGGCTTTTCCTCATGCCTTTCTCTTAAAGGAGTTGACACAGAAAACTGAACTTCTGTATAAAATCTATATAGACAGGGACATATTCAGAATGTTTGACAGTAAAATGCTGGTGCTATTAGTGAGAGAGTCAATTCCTAGGCAGGTTGATAAGAAATCCGGGGGTCCGCAAGGAGAGAGGGGTCTAGAATTCTCAGGGAGAAGGAAAGGACAAACTTTTTTTGTCTACATTCCTTAGTCTTAGTCAATTGCACAACTCAGTTTAAACTCTGTACTAGGGATTATACAACAACAGTGTATCCTGCTTGAGGACAGTTTCTCCTTCCTGAAAACCTTCTGGCTAATCCTGTTATCTTAAAATGTGAATTATGAGAGTAGGTCTAGTAAGATCTTTACAACCTCCAGACGTTCTTTTGATTCATTGTAATAACTAATTAAAAGGTATATAATTCCATTGCTAACACTAGTGAGGGGGCACTCCATCCCCCTTCTGATGTCGATGTCAGAAGCTTTCTCTGTTCCTCTTATACTTTAATAAAACTCTATTACACAAAAGCTCTGAGCAATCAAGCCTCGTCTCTGGCCCCGAATTGAATTCTTCTCCCCTAGAGGCCGAGAATCCCGGTGTCTTTCGTGGTTCAGCAACAACCTTTCATTAGCATTGCTGATTAATAAAAATTTCCAGCTAAGATAAAAACTCATGGGAGTTTCCAAGAGTCCCGGGTTCGATGATTCACCTGGGGGACTCACAGGACTCAGCGTATTGCCATACTCATGGCTAAGATTTAATACAGAAAGAGGACAGAAAGCAAAATCAGCAGTGGGCAAAGGAAGGCGGGAAAGGTCCAAGAGAAGCGCCACGCGTCCTGTCTAGTGGAGTCGACTTGATTGCTCCAGCAGTGAGTTGTGCCGACTCACTGTGTGAGATGCTGTCGGGGAAGCTCAGTAGAGACTCAGTGCCCCAGGGTTTCTGGGAGCTGATGATGTAGGCACAGCATGTACCAAAATTCCAGACTGACAGAAGGAGGACAGACACTCAGCATAAAGCATGTTGTTTGTACAAATCATTCGGCCACTTCTATCAGTTAGGGTGATGGTTACTCTTCCCAAAAGCCAAATTCTGGATGCCAGCCAAGGGCTAGCCTTGAATGCAGGCTCAGGCTTGCAATGTTAACCGTTTTCTGTACACCAGCCCTGTTAACTTTTTTCTAGTAGAAGACTTCTTTCTAGCAGTCTTGAGAAAATGATGACAAAGAGGTAAGAAATAGATTCAAATTTTTTCTACTGGCCTTTATTTTCTATCAGGCTTTGTTGCAACATTTTGTTGTTGTTTAGTCACTCAGTCATGCCCGACTCTTTTGCAACCCCATGGACTATAGCCCGCCAGGTTCCTCTGTCCGTGGGATTCTCCAGGCAAGAATACTGGAATGGGTTGCCTTGCTTACATTAGAGCCAGAGCCTTTAACAGCTTTAATCATTTATGATAGTATGTGATTGGTTAAATTTTTATTTGCTTGGAATTGAAAGGTTCTTTGATGCAGTTACCTTGTGGCCACCTGGTCATTCCTCATTGGAGACTTTACCATCTGGCTCGGTGTCTCCCTCTCCGCCCCTGGTGCTCCTACTATCTTGGGTGACTTTTATGGTGTTATAAGGATAACCACTCTTTCCCTCCCCTTTATTCCAGCCACCCATGCACACACTTAGATCCTAGATTTGTTATTTGAAACTGTTCTACATCCAAAGTGCTGTTATGAAGCAGTTAGATAGAACTAGCCAGCTACTCCTCTGTCTTCAATCTGCTGACTGTTTCCCTCGGATCCTGAGTCCCCTGACCTGTCAATTTCCCATCAGCCCCTTCTTGTTTCCCTTCTCTTATCACCTTAGAGCAACGATCATCACTTTGTTATGCTCCTGCCTGAGCTGCAGACTTGCTTTCACCTGTCGCTTGTCAAGCCCAGCCCAGGCAGATGGACCATCTGTTTTCTTGGTGCCTGAACCCGTACATCTGATGGGTGCTGGAGAAAAGCCTCATGGCAGCATGTATCCCACACAGAAATGCTACTCTTCCTCTTCTTGCTGAGTATGTTAAGCCCTTTACGAATTTCCCACGTCTCCCCACAAGCCCCAGCTCTTCGTGGATGACCCCCCCTTTTTTTTTTAATTTCACAAACCAAATGGAAGCCCCCTGACAGAAGTTCCTCAGCTCTTCTCTCAGTCTACAAACACACCAGTACCCAGGTCAATTGCTTCCTCCTTCCCTCCTGTTTTAACAGAGGAAGCATTTGGTTCTTTAATCACCCTCTTGTACACTGTGCTTTGGCTCCTGTATCCTCTACTTTCTCAAGGACCTTACATTATTATCATTATCCTTTCTCTTCTGTATCCTCCATCTCTCCCTCTCAACTGGGTCTTTCTGATTGGTATTTACATGTCACCTATCTTTAATTTCACTAATGCCCTCCTTCATTTCACTAAGCCTCCTCTAGCTTACTTCACAAATAGGAGGAGACTTTGCTTTCTGTCTGTTTCATCTCCAAATCACTTCTTACATTCTAATTTGGCTCTGTCTCCACCACTCACTGAATTCAGTGGACAGTCTCTGCTGACTTTTAAGTAGCACTTGACGCTGTTCGCCATATTCATTCCTCCTGTTTGCTTCTGCAATGCCAGAGTCTGCTCATTTTCCTCCCGGTTCTTTGGTTCTTTTCTTGTGTCACCTTTGTCTGTGAACTTAGAGCTCCTCCACCCCCAATCCTTGGAGTCAGTGGTATTGTTGGCCTTTCTCTAGTTTCACATGGCCATTTCTAAATCATTTTCATGCAGAACTCCTTTCGTATTTGTTTCATTCTGCACAGTTATAATAGCGTCTATCCATTGGCAGCGATATACCTTCTAATTTCTAGTCACTTCTGCTTCTCCATTGAGAACCTTGGCATTTGATTGCTTCTCCTTTGTTCATCTGTGGGCTCCACATTCTTTTATTTTTGTCACCTTATTAAAGTCTACTAGGTGCCACATTCTTTGACCTCTTCAGTTCCAACAGCCTTCATCCCTACCTTCCTTTAGTAAATTGCACTATGAACAAAGACCTTTGGTTTATCATCTGGGTGGACTCCCATCTCCGCTGCTGTAAACTCAGATGAACCTCTTCCCCCTGCTTCCCCCAACTACTTCTGATCCTTCTTGCTTGGCCATTCTTCCTTAGTATCCTTTTTTTTTTTTTGAGTATTTATTTTCTATTGCTGTTAGCAATAGTGGCTTAACACAAATGTATTATCGTATAGTTCTGGGGCCCCAAGTCTCACTGGGCTAAAGTCAAGGTGCCATCAGGGCTGGATTCTCCTCGTGGCTCCAAGAGGGAATGTTTCCCTCTTTTTTTCAGCTTCTTCAGGCTTCCTGCCTTCTTGGACTCCTGGCCCCTTCCTTACTTCCCTCATCATTTCTCCAACTACTGACTCTGATCCCCGTGGCTCCCTCTTATAAGGCTCCTTATGATGACATTGAGCCCACTGGGATAATCCAGGATATAATTTCCCCATCTCAATATCCTTAATGTCTGCAAAGTCCTTTTTATCACATAAGGAAGCATATTCACAGGTTCCTGCGATTAGGATGTGGTCAAGCCCGGGAGGTGGGGCACTGTTCTGCCTCCCACTCCTGCTCTGGACTTGGTTCTGTCAACCACTCTCTACCTCCTCGTCCCCCTCCTCCACGTTAGCTCCTCTACAAATTATCTTACCCATAGTAGTCACATCAAGTCACCTCAGTTCCTGCCTGAAAACCCTCTAAGGAAGGCCTTTCTTTTACACTTAGATGGGAGGTTGAGCATAAAAACAAACTCCCTCCTCTGGCCATCAAAGGCCATCTATAGCCTGACCTCTCTCATCTCTAATTTCACGTCAGACAGGTCTCCACCTTCTTCTGGCCACACTGGTTGTCATGTCTGGTCCTTGAAACACACAGGGCTTGTATTCACCCCAGGATCTTTGTGTTTGTTCTTTCTGCCTGGGATTCTGCCTTAGGGCAGAGGGGTTTCATGTGTTTTCTTCATTACTGTGCTCCAGGATCCTAGAACAGTGCCTGGAACTTTAATAGGGACTTGCATACTGAATGAATGTTGAATATTGTGAATGATTGTTAAATGTCTATTTTCTCTTTATTTGCATATTAGTAAAATATAAGCTTTATGAGGAGTGATAGCTTGTCTTAGTCACTGTAGCTAGTAACTAGAACCATGCTTGATCCTTCAGTTCAGTTCAGTTACTCAGTCATGTCTGACTCTTTGCGACCCCATGAATCACATAGCACGCCAGGCCTCCCTGTCCATCACCAACTCCCGGAGTTCACTCAAACTCATGTCCATCGAGTTGGTGATGCCATCCAGCCATCTCATCCTCTGTCGTCCCCTTCTCCTCCTGCCCCCAATCAGGGTCTTTTCCAATGAGTCAGCTCTTCGTATGAGGTGGCCAAAATATTGGAGTTTCAGCTTTAGCATCAGTCCTTCCAAAGAACACCCAGGACTGATCTCCTTTAGAATGGACTTGTTGGTTCTCCTTACAGTCCAAGGGACTCTCAAGAGTCTTCTCCAACACCACAGTTCAAAAGCATCAATTCTTCGGCACTCAGCTTTCTTCACAGTCCAACTCTTACATCCATACATGACCACTGGAGAAACCATAGCCTTGACTAGACAGACCTTTGTTGGCAAAGTAATGTCTGTGCTTTTGAATATGCTCTCTAGGTTGGTCATAACTGTCCAAGGAGTAAGCGTCTTTTAATTTCCTGGCTGCAATCACCATCTGCAGTGATTTTGGAGCCCTAAAAAATAAAGTCAGCCACTGTTTCTACTGGTTCCCCATCTATTTCCCATGAAGTGATGGGACCAGATGCCATGATCTTAGTTTTCTGAATGTTGAGCTTTAAGCCAACTTTTTCACTCTCTCTTTCACTTTCGTCAAGAGGCTTTTTAGTTCCTCTTCACTTTCTGCCGTAAGGCTGGTGTCATCTGCATATCTGAGCTTATTGATGTTTCTCCCAGCAATCTTGATTCCAGCTTGTGCTTCTTCCAGCCCAGCGTTTCTCATGATGTACTCTGCATATAAGTTAAATAAGCAGGGTGACAATATACAGCCTTGACGTACTCCTTACTAGGTGCTTAATAAATATGTTTCGAATGTTGAATGAATGCATGCATAAATGAATGAAATCATTGACTTTGGCCTCCAGCCAGGTATCATGGTAAGATCATGTTCGCCATCTTGCCTGCTGGATATTACCTAAGCCTCTCCCCTGCCAGCACCTTCTGCTTTGCCCTGGGAAGTCTACCCCTTGACTTTCAGTCCTGATCACCCTGTCTCCTGTACGGTTCTGGTTCATCCCCTCTCTCTTCCCTGTAAGTATCTGACCAAACAGTTTTCATTTCCTTGTATTTAAAGGGCTCTAATTGTAAATAAACTTCTGTATTACATTTCCCTGGAGAAGGAAATGGCAACCCACTCCAGTATTCTTGCCTGGAGAATCCCATGGACGGAGGAGCCTGGTAGGCTACAGTCCACAGGGTTGCTAAGAGTCGGACACGACTGAGCTTCACTTTCACTTTCTTACATTTCACCCTATGTATTACATTTTTTTTGTCTACTTGATCCCTTACCGTAAGCTCCTGAAGAATCTTTTTTTATATTTCTAAAACCAATGACAGTACCTGCTTATATTGCATATTAGTATTATATCATATGGCTAATAAAGGTTTCTATTATGAAGTACCATTTTTAGCCTCATAACAGCTTTGTGAAACTTTCTGTATATGAGTATTTTCCTCATTTTATAAGTGTAGAAACTGAAGGTCAAGGTTATTAAGAGATTTTTTTCCCCTCCAAAGTCTCCTTTTGACTAGATGACAGAGGTGGGATGTTGCCCTGAGGCTTTTGTCCTATTCAGCGGTGTTACTACTGCCCTCAAATTGAAAGGTTGTTGCTGAGCCGTGAAAGATGCCGGAATTCAATCCGGGGCCAATGACGAGGCTTAATCACTCAGAGCTTCTGTGTAATAAAGTTTTATTAAGGAATAAATGAGATAGAAAGCTTCTGACATAGGCATCAGAAGGGGGCAGAAAGAGTGCCCCCCTGCTAGTCTTTAGCCAGATGTTATATTGCTACTAGCAGTCTGCTAATTAGAGAAAGGAAATGTCTCAAAACTCAGAGACTGGCACCAGGCCCCTCACCTACAGTGTGCATTTTGAGATAACACTGGCACAAGGTGAGTTGTCCAAGGCCATAAAATGATTGACATGAATCTTGAAGAAAGACAGGTTTCCAAGCAAATACAGTCTCATTAACACAGCTTAAGAGAACATTTGCATGAGTCTGTCAAGTCCTTCTGAGGCTTAGGCAGAACAGACTGGAAGATGGAGTCTAGGGTAAATGCATAGGCCATTAACATAGCTTAAGACAAACAGTTCCTTAA
The DNA here is from genome assembly GCF_003369695.1 of Bos indicus x Bos taurus. Classification (NCBI taxonomy): domain Eukaryota; kingdom Metazoa; phylum Chordata; class Mammalia; order Artiodactyla; family Bovidae; genus Bos; species Bos indicus x Bos taurus. Next base: position 87,182,234 of record NC_040079.1, read on the forward strand.
GAAAAACCGCATTGGTTAGCTCAGGGTTTGAGAAAAGTTAAGCTTAGGTGGAACCAGGTGTCATCAGGGCAACACCAAATTTTAAGAGAAACCTCTTTTTAAATTTGTGTCGAGAAGGGGGAAAAATCTAACACTTGTTTGTTTCCTCCTGCTGCTTAAGAGAGAGAGAAAAAATGTCCGACACTTGCAGCCTGATTCCTCCATTTGGAGACCCCTGGCCTTCCTGCCTGTTACCCTCTCAAAATCTTCTTACCACATCCCTCCAGAAATCAGTCTTGCCTCACGTCACAAATAACTACGAGGTTTTGTACTTTTTCAAATTTGTCCTCATTCTCAGACACTTGTTTGTATCTGTGCTCACTTTAGCTCATTCCTTCTAGCCTGAGATGAAGAGACATACCTTTCCCTATTGGAGAACCTTTTCTCCTTTTATTTTGATTTTTCAACCACATAGAAAGGTGGAATAAAAAATATAACCTATATACTCATATAACCATTGTCTATAATTAGTAGTTTTTAACATTTTTTTACATACATTTCACCTGGAATTATAGATTTCATGATATTTTCTAAGTACCTCCTTTTCTGTCTCCTACCAAACATTTTCCTCTAAAACATAATACAGTGATTATATTTAACAAAGTGAATGTTAATTCCTCAGTATTATCTAGTAGTTCGTATTTGAACTTTCACAATTAGCTCCCCTAAGTGTGTCTTACAGTTGATTTGTTCTGTTTTCTTCTCTTTTTAAATAACATTGACCTGTTGAAAATATGGTACCAATTTTCCTATAGAATGCTTCACCCTCTGGACAATTTCTATTACTTTGTTCTGGTGTCATTTAACTTATTATTCCACATCTTGCGTTTCTTATATGCTAAAAAAAGTAAAAGTCTTTCAGTTATCTCCAACTCCGTTGTAACTGATAGACTGTAGCCCACCAGGCTCTTCTATCCATGGGATTTCTCAGGCAAGAATACTGGAGTGGGTTGCCATTTCCTTCTCCAAAGGATCTTCCCGACTCAGGGATCGAACCCAAGTCTCCTGAAGCGTAGCCAGATTCTTTACCATTTGAGCCACCAGAGAAGCCCTATATACTGAGAGTTAAGTCCAAAGCTTTTAATACATTCCTGCTAAATATTTTTGGTAAGAAAATTGCATAGGGAATGCTGTGTCATGTGTCATCACACCTGGAAACATCACATGTCAGTGTATTTTACTTTTCTGTGGTACCGAGTTTGATCGCTTGATAAAAGTGATGGCAGATTGGATTCGTCCATTGTAGAAGGAGCTCTACCCCGCTGCAGATATGAGGGGTCTTGGGGCATCAGGGAATATCTTGTGTCTCCTAATAATTATTGTGTCTTGCCTGCTGATGATCCCTCACTCCAGGTTCTCAAAATAGTGATTTCTCTTATTTTCTAGGACATTGTTGCACCTCAGTTTCCCTCCTGTATTTTCAGAAATGCTCTCTTTGACTCATTTACCTACAAACATGTAGAAGATTTCTTTAAATAGTTATCCCTTGGCATTACAACCGTCTCTAGTAACCATCATCTCTCTTGCTTTTGTCTTAAGGTCATAAAAGAATGGTCAACGTGCTATCTACATTACTCGGTCTCCAAATTATTCTTAGTCACACTCATTATTTCTTGCTAGACTACTGGACCGCTAGGGAAGTCCCCCTCCTTGCTTTTCAACCCGTGGTAAACTTTCGAATCTGGGAGGAACCATCATCTTCTTTATGAAGCTTTTCCGCAAAGGACAGAATGACCCATTCGCTCAAGTTTGTGTCTTCTCTACTCTGTATACCATGCTGTCAAGGCATGCAGAATATATATTGAATATCCTTTTTTTTTTTTCCATTTGAATTGTATTTTCGGTATTTATTACTGGATTTCTTCAGTCATTGAATAGCATTTAGTAAATGTTTATATTCATGGACCACTTTTTTTATTCAAGTCAGTGATTAGTTTTTGAGGTGGACAGTACTTTGGGAGTGGTGATGAGGGAAATCCTTGTATATCAATTATCTTTGCTTCATCTATTGAGGAATTCGATACTTTTCCACTTTATAGCTTTTAATAGAAGGTAAATCCACCTGCCAATGCAGGAGATGCGAGTTTGACCCCTGGGTTAGGAAGATCCTCCCGAATGGGAGAAGTATTAATCGCTTCCCAAGTGGGCCTATCACAGCCCCAAACCCACTCCCCTTACCGTGTCCTCTTCTCATCAGGTTTGCGTCTCAGGAGCTCACTCTTTCTTTCTTGTGATTTGCCTGCAATTAAAGAGTTTATGCAGATCTGCTCTGCTCTTTGGGAAGCATGTATCTAACTCATTGCTTTCCCTTTCCTTCTCACTATGGAGGCCTAATTGGTTTCCCAGGTGGTTCAATGGTAAAGGATCCACCTGCTGCTGCAGGAGATGCAGGTTCGATTCCTCTGTTGGGAAGATTCCCAGGAGGAAATGGCCACCCACTCCAGTATTCTTGCTTGAAGAATTCCATGGACAGAGGAGCCTGGTGGGCTGAGGTTGCAAAGAGTCAAACGTGACTGAGAATGCACGCCAGCATGGAGGCCTAATTACATTAATACCACTTAACATTTATGCCAGTGCTGTTAGGCAGCAGATGTTTGACCCAAGCCACTTTCTGAAAGCAGCAAAACATATTTCCTCAATGGTGTCCTCAGAGGGACCTTTGGCAATCATGGTGTTTTAACCAAGAAAAATCTTCAGCTGAAAAGTGGCTTCCAATCTTGGGAATCAGAGTCACAAATACTATATTTCTTACATTGAGCTGTCATCAGTTCAGTCACTCAGTCATGTCCGACTCTTTGCGACCCCATGAATCGCAGCATGCCAGGCCTCCCTGTCCATCACCAACTCCCAGAGTTCACTCAGACTCACGTCCATCGAGTCGGTGATGCCATCCAGCCATCTCATCCTCTGTCGTCCCCTTCTCCTCCTGCCCCCAATCCCTCCCAGCATCAGAGTCTTTTCCAATGAGTCAACTCTTTGCATGAGGTGGCCAAAGTACTGGAGTTTCAGCTTTAGCATCAGTCCTTCCAAAGAACACCCAGGACTGATCTCCTTTAGAATGGACTGGTTGGTTCTCCTTGAAGTCCAAGGGACTCTCAAGAGTCTTCTCCAACACCACAGTTCAAAAGCATCAATTCTTTGGTGCTCAGCTTTCTTCATAGTCCAACTTTCACATCCATACATGGCCACTGGAAAAACCATAGCCTTTGTTGGCAAAGTAATGTCTCTGCTTTTGAATATGCTTTCTAGGTTGGTCATAACTTTCCTTCCAAGGAGTAAGCGTCTTTTAATTTCATGGCTGCAATCACTGTATGCAGTGATTTTGGAGCCCCCCAAAATAAAATCAGCCACTGTTTCCCCATCTATTTGCCATGAAGAGATGGGACCAGATGCCATGATCTTAGTTTTCTGAATGTTGAGTTTTAAGGCAACTTTTTCACTCTCCTCTTTGACTTTCATCAAGAGGCTTTTGAGTTCCTCTTCACTTTCTGCCATAAGGGTGGTGTCATCAACATATCTGAGGTTATTGATATTTCTCCCAGCAATCTTAATTCCAGCTTGTACTTCTTCCAGCCCAGCGGTTCTCACGATGTACTCTGCATAGAAGTTAAACAAGCAGGGTGACAATATACAGCCTTGACGTACTCCTTTTCCTATTTGGAACCAGTTTGTTGTTCCATGTCCAGTTCTAACTGTTGCTTCCTGACCTGCATATAGGTTTCTCAAGAGGCAGGTCAGGTGGTCTGGTATTCCCATCTTTTGAAGAATTTTCCACAGTTTGTTGTGATCCACAGAGTCAAAGTCAAAATAGATGTTTTTCTGGAACTCTCTTGCTTTTTCCATGATCCAGCAGATGTTGGCAATTTGATCTATGGTTCTTCTGCCTTTTCTAAAACCAGCTTGAACATCTGTTATAGATCTCTGTAATGTTCCAGAATGTCCTGTGCATCTCATGAAGCCCTCGTATGTAAGAGAAGAAGGAAGATGAAATTAGGCACGTTCAAAGTGGTATAGCTGTAAATTGGTACAGCCATGGAAAACAGTATAGAGGTTCCTCAAAAAAATAAAAATAGAACCACACTTCTACTCTTGGGTATAGATCCAAAGAAAATGAAAACATTAATTTAAAAAGCTCTCTGCACCCCAGAGTTCTTAATAACAGTATTTACAATTGCCAAGATGTGGAAGCAACTTAATTGTCCATTGACAGATGGATAAAGAAGATGTGGTGTACACACACATATGCATACAATGGAATACTATTGAGCCATAGAAAGAATGAAGTTATGCCTTTTGCAGCAACATGAGTGGACCTAGAGTGTACTGTGCTTAGTGAAGTAAGTCAGAGAAAGACCAGCACTGTGTGTTATCATATGTGTAATCTGAAAAATAAATGAATATAACAAAACAGAAACAGACTCACAGATACAGAGATCAGGAGTATTATCTGTGGGGAAAGGGAAGATAGGAGGGGCAAGATAGGGGTATAGATTAAGAGGTATAAACCAACTGTATAAAATAAATAAGCTACAAGGATGTATTGTACAGCATAAGGAACATAGCCATTATTTTATAATAACTTTAGAGTATAATCCATTAAATTATTGAGTAACTGTTGTACACCTGAAGCTAATATATTGTAAATCAGCTATAGTTTAATTTTTTATAAAGTGGATAGACTAAGTCCAATATAAAGAAGAAAGTCAAAACTCAAAAAAAAAAAGAAGCAAATGCCTGCTTCTCTTACGTTATTAGGCCAAGGTGGTTGCAATAGTAGTCTGAGAGCTAACTATTTAGATTTTGGATACATTTGGAAAGTAGAGTTAACCATCCATGACATCGTGCTAATTGTTCCTATTGTCTGTATTTTCTCCTTTTTTAGTTTCGCTATTCAGATTGGCTCGATAGGTTGTATATCGTGCTGGGGACTTTGGCTGCCATCATCCATGGAACTGGATTCCCCCTCATAATGCTGGTGTTTGGAGACATGACGGATAGCTTTGCAGGTGCTGGAAATTTCGGAAACATAACTTTTTCAAACATGACTAATGAAAGTAAGTGTTGTTTGTGGAACTGATTTTTTTGAAAGCTTGATGAAAAATCATTGACTCACAGTGAAGTTTGTGGAGTCTTCACTAAGTATGCATTAGTGTTTTTAGTGCTGTGAGAGATGGAGGGGTCTGAGCTATAGTTCATATCTATAATGAATTTGAGAGGATGATATTCACAATCATTAGAACATACAGTGAAAGTGCTGGTAGAGATAGATGGGAAAAGAGAGAGCTCTATGAAGTCAGAAATATCCCAGGCAGTTTCAGGAAAAGGTATTGGAACCTAATCTGGTATTTTAATATTAAGCGGGAATCAGTTACGCAGTTCCCTGACATATTGATTATGGGTACAAGAGACAGGAATCCAAGATGATTCTAAAGTTTTTAGTCTGAGAAACTGCATAAGCTGGATGCAGTTACTAACAATTGAGATGAGGAAGATAGAGGGAAATCAGTTTTGGCAGTAAATACCAGAAATTTAATTTTGGGCATCGTCACAGGTTGGGCTTTTTGGAAACATGGAAATGGAAAAATGGGGACAAGAGAAGCTGTGTGTGTGTTTAGGATGGGAGATTAACAGCTTGTTTGTATGCTGATAGAAATTATCCAAGATAGAAGAGAAAGTGATGCTTTGGGAGAGACAGAGAGATTCGTTTGAGTGCTGTCCTTGAGAAAGGAAGGAAACTTATGCTTAAGGGGAAATACTTATTTCAAGTACAGGCATGAATAGTTCACCAACAATAACGGGTGAAAAGACAGAGTATTTGAATGTTAGTGCTCAAAGGTTGGTATACTTGGACATGAGGACTTGTAGAACTTGTCTTCTCAGTCAAATAGGAAGCAAGACATTTGGCTGATCAAGAAAGGAAACCTAAATTAAGTTCTAGGAATTCCCTGGCCATCTAGTGGTTAGGACTCCACACTCTCTGTGCTGAGGGCCCAGATTTAATCCTTGGTCAGGAAACTAAAAAAAATCTCCTAAACTGCATGGCATCACCAAAAAAAAACCAAAACAAGTTTCTTAGCAGAGTGAGAAAGTGAGTGGACTAGGGTGTCACACACTTTCACATCCTTGAACTTGATTGAGGAGAAACTGGCTCATAACTGTGAGCTCCCAAACCACCTTTGGTCAAGTGTACATTGATTTCGACTAAACCGCACAGAGACTTACAGCCTGATGTGCACTCAAGTCATGGAAACCTTGAAGAGGCCTTTTGTGCACTCCAGGATTTAGTGACATAGATTTTTCAGGACCTTAAGTCTCTGATGATTGCTGTGAATCCTTTCCCCCAGAAATATGCACGCAGATGTGCATGCAATTTGGGGGTCTTTATGGATCCTCTGATACCTGTCTGTGGATCCTAGGAACTTTGTGTGTGTGTGTGATGCTGAAGAGCACGTTCTTTACCCTGCGGCAGGACTGCTTCAAATTATGTGAATGCCGGTAATGAGTTTGGCTAGAGAATCTTACTGTGTGTCTGAGTTCTGTAAAATTCTCATGTGTTTGTTAAGCCCCTTCAAGAGGACCGGCCAGAAGATGTTGCACCGCATTTGGACTGGCACCTTTCTTTCACACCAGTCAGCAAAAGGAAATGTTTAAGGTTTTCTGTGTTCATTGGTTCCCATGCATGCTGTAATTTAGCAATATTCTTTGGAGTTGTGTTACCACCTTACAATGCAAGAATCTTTCAGTGCTCTGTGGTAGCTCAGCCGACTTTATATGTACATCTGTGACCCATTTTGATCTTACTCATTTTTTAATTCAGTCCAGACACACACACATTGATCTAACTGTGGGAGGTTTCTACTTACCCCCCTGTATACCTGCATGTACTCCATGGAGGGCCAGTACTGAACCCAGCTGTGTTAGTCAGGAAATACCGGGCTGTTAACGCAGCTGTTGAAGGTTGGCCCAGTCTGGGAAGAGTGGACTATCACATGGCTCCCTGCAGCTAGCAGAGCTGAGCTCACATGGGCCACAGGAAACGCACCTTGAGCTGTGTGGATCGGTCTTTTTCAAACTTTATTTTTAAAAATGTTTTGTATAAGTTTATTGTGTATAATGTTTAGAGGTTGTTTTCCGTTTCCAGTTATTATAAAGTGCGGACTGGAGTCCTTGTGTTGTACAGTACATCCCTTGTAGCCCGTCTTATACCCAGCAGTTTTGTACCTTCCCCTCCAGGCCCTGTGCTGCCCCTCCGCTGCGCTCCCCCCTCTCCACTGCTGACCCTGGTTTGTTCTTTGTATCTGTGAGTCTGTGTCTCTCATTATGTTCACTAGTTTGTTGGGTTTTTTTTAGGTTCCACATATGATTGATAATATCATACAGTATTTGTCTTTGTTTTTGACTTATTTCACTTAGCATGATGCTGTAGAAGTTCACACATGGTGCTGCCAGTGCCAAAATTTTGTTCTTTTTTGTGGCTCAGTAGTGGTCTATTGTATATGTATATATACACCACATCTTTAACCATTTATCTGTCAGTGGACACTTAGGTTGCTTCCATATCTTGGGCAACTGCAAATAATGCTGCTATGAACATTGGGATGTGTGTTCAACTGGTCTTTTTTTTAAACTGCATTAACATTTACATACATTTTATCTTGATCACTGAAAAATTACTCGGCCCTTACTTTCATAAGAAAATAATCGAGCTCTTTAAGTAGGAGTCTGAACCATTGCTGTGTCTTGGCTTTGCCTGGTCCGTATTTACGTGTGAGACGGACAGTAACCTGACCTAGTTACCTAGTAGCGTAGTAAGTTCTCACAATGGTCCGGCTGTGGAGACTTGCTCCTCCTCGGCACGCATCGTCATAGATGTCCGGATCACGGAGTTTCCACCTGGGGAGGTAGTTCATGTTGCATTCCTTGCCAGTCCTTCCCGTTCAGCTCCCTCTTCCAGTCTTGGGGAAACCTAGAGAACTATTTGGACGTTTGGTCTCTGTCTCTGCTACCTTCTGAAGAGATGCTGTATTCAGTAGTTACAGTGCTGGCTCTGGAGCGTAGGACGCCTGGCTCTGAAACTCCACCTTTGTCACTTTTTAGTTAAGACGATTGGGGGATTATTTTCATACCTTAATCTCCTCATCTTTGGAACAGTTAGATAGCGGTAGAACCTACTTCATAGAATGATTGTGAGAATTAAATGGATTCCTCACTTAAGACTCACAGAAGAGGGATTAGTCATAAAAAAAGTGCTCAATAATTGTTAATATTTGTAATAATTATCAACAAGAAGCTCATGCTTCCATGCTCCTCACAAATGAACCTACATAACTTGCAATGATATGGCTCCTTATCTCCTTTCATCTTTTCAGAACTCTGTGATACTAACTCAGTTTTTATAGTTGTTGAAAGGCAGACTGCAAGTCACTCAGTACCTGTTATGAATGTGAAGCCGTCCTTCTCAGGTGCGTTTCCTTAGTAACTATGGACTGCTAGCCATGCCCTTCAGGGAAGGCAAGGGCCTCAAACTATGGCCCGTGGGCCATATCTGGCCTATTGCCTCTTTTTACGCCATCTGTGAGCGTAGAATGATTTTTGCATTTTTAAATCACTGGGAAAAAATGAAAGAAAAATATTTTGTGACACATTATAAAATAATTTGAAATTGAAATTTCAGTATCTGTACATAAAGTTTTAGTGGAACACAGACATGCCCACTTGTTTGCATATTATCTATGGCTGCTTTCATGGAAGCCACAGACATTATTATACTATTTATGGCTACTTCCTTTAGGGGAGTTTAGGATGGGGATTAGAAATGAGGCACTCTGTGCTCTGGAGAACTGGCAGAACAGGTCTTCAGATAGATGTTTTCAGGATTGGATCTTAGGAGGCCAGTTCTTGCATCTCCTCATATCTAGAAAAGCACTTATTTCCTTTATGGGGACATTAGTTTCTCTTGACTAGCAGAAAACCTTTGCAAAGATAAGTGCTTAATTGCGTGAACTCCCCCTTTATCAAAATTGAATATATACTGTCCTTCCCTCGCCACTTGTTTGGAGCAGTTTCTCAGAGCTATATGAGGTGCTATCTCCCAGACTATAACCCTCATTTTGCCTAAAATAAAACTTAGCTCACAGCTCTCGTGCATTTTTTAAAAAGTTGACCAAGTGCTCTATGTACCAGCAATAGTATGTGTCCTAAAGAAGCATTTCCAGCCCCCAGGAAACTTGGTATAATGGGTGGAATGGACAGGGAGCCAACCAATGCAGTGGATGTGAGTAGTGCTGTGATACAGAGATACACAAAATACTTGGGAAGGGAAGGATAGGTGTTTGGCTCCATTTAGGAATCATGGGAGGCTTCCAGGAGGAGGTGATAACCAAGTTTGGTCAGTTGGTATCTTTCTCATGCACAAAGTAGACATGTTCTGTGTAACAAGTGAAAACATTTAAAAACAAATGTTAAATAAAAAACAAAGCTAATACCCTTCTCTCACCACTACTCCTGATTGCCTCTCCCCTGTCATACATCCTTCTGTGTCTTTATGATTTATCTCTACAGTAATTTTTACCCAAGGACAGTCAGTATTCTGTTATAAACCTGTTTGCAGATTCAGACTTCCAAATGTCCTGAAGTTTGCCTGGACGGGAAGGATTTCAAAGGTTTTGATGTTGGTCCTGGAGACGAAGGCAAGAAAGCTTTCTGATGCTTCTGGTGGGAGAATCAGCCTTTTGGAACCCCAGACACTCTCAGACCTTTCTTCTTGTCCTTCTCCAGGTAGAACCTCGTGACCTCTTCATGGGGGCAGACTAGGTACCAGAGCCTCCTTGTTGGACAGGAAGTATTCCTTGCTTAAGGAAGCTTGGATTTGCTAAGGCTCTTGAAAGTCTGGGAGTTTTACAAAAAACGTAGGCTTTAACTAGATAGTCATAAAAACTTTTGAGTGAACATGTCCTTCTCTGCTGCTGTAATAGACCCATTATCATCTTTCCTTCTTGTAACACCTTTCTCTAATCATCTTTTTGTTGTGGACCTGATATCCTGATATCCTACTCCCTTGTATCTCCATCTTGTTAGATTTTGCCTTTGCTTTAAAATCTCTATTGAGTTGGGCCTTGCGAACTCTGGTCCACTTGTGTGGACAGAGCTTCACCAGTGCTGAAGTTCTGTAGTCTTCTGTGAGTTCTCATCTTCCTCATAAGACTATGCACTGCCGGAAAATGAGCCTGAGTAAAGGTGATTGTCATTTTTAGACATGTTGTGTTAAAGGTGACAGGTTGGGGACAAGTGTAAACGATATCCAGGCAGTTGAAGGTAAGAGACTGAATCTTGGCACAAAGAGTAGGCCTAGAGATTTGGCATCATTTGAGTTGAAGGGATGATAAATCTCCTGGGCCAAGATTCATTGGGCATTTAATATCTTCTGGGCACTCTTCTTAGTGCTTTGTGTGTATTAACGCCTTTATTTCTTCATGGGCATGAGGTTGATACTGTTATTATCTATACATTACAGATGAGGAAACCAGGGCTCAGAGGATTGAGTATATTTAATTGACTAAGGTTATAGAGTTACTCGCTATTTGAACCCATGCAGACCAGCCCCAAGTCCAAGGAATCAGGTAGACAGAGGGAGACCCAGAAAGGAAGACAGTGAGGATTACATGTTAATCCAGAAATGAAAGTACTGGGGGAGATCTGCCATGTCTCATGGTGTGAGTGTCACCCAGAGGTACCCTGAAAATAAACTCTTGATTATTTGTCTCTAGGGGTTCAATTGATGGTACGTGGATGACTTTTCTTTTTCTCCATAACTATATCTTGGTTGGTTCTGTTTAGTCTCCTACCAGACTGTGGGCTGAGGAAGGGAGAAAAGGAGACACTCAACTTATAAGACAAGTTAATAATTCAGGGAAAAAGGGAAAAAAAGGTAGAAATAACTTACTTTTCTATTTATCTTTTACCATTTCTACTCTTACCTCACTAAAACTCATATGAGGAACATGAAAAGTATTTGTGAAATGCCAGTAATCAAAATAATGTCCATATTCTGCTGCTTAAACTATGAACATATAAAGAATATGCAGATCTTGGGTGTGTGTCCTTGGTGTTGAAAAGATAGAAAACACTGCCGTCAGTGTCGTCAAGGCCAGCGTGATGAGTGTGCTTCGACTAGAATGATAGCTGATATTTCAGTTCTAAGTACTTCGTAAAAATTTCCATGATGGTGTTTTTTTTTATTTGCTCAAGGATTTCCTCTGCTCTCAACTATTTCTTTGCAAAAATTCTTAGAGATAAATTTCTGGAAAAATCAAATACCAACTAATGGCAAAGTATTTTGCAGTATATTGTTTAGTGTGGCAGTTTATTTTTTAAGTTTGAGTAAAAACTTAAAATACGTCTAATTTTTCTGGAATAGTAGTGGTAGTGTAGAATAGTCAGATTTTTTTTGTTACTATGGGGGAGATGCTTTTTTAAAAACTAGGTTAGTTACAATGTAAACTGTATAATATTATAAAAAGCAGCAAAAAATGAAAATAGATAATACCTGACCCACTCTAGGTGCTTAAGAAGGGAGATGAATAAGTGAGAGACCAAATCACAGAATTTTATAGGTGAAAAAGAGCCCAGAGAATCATCTGGCTCAAACCCATAATTTTGTAGATGTAAAAACCAGTGCTCAGGAAGCTGAGCCAACATGGCCAGAATGGAATTGCTTGCTAGTGGGCATTGCTGAATTCCTGGGCCAGGAATCCTGCCTTTTATTCTGGTATTTTCCCCACTCTGTTGGTGGTTTCAAATTCTGCCTAAAATGGAAGCAAACACTTCAAACCCAACTTTTCATTTGGTCTTTTCTCTCCCTAAGATGCCATCCTGTGGACTTACATATTAGTGTATCAGGCAGGGCAGCCCCAAGGTACCACTGTTCAGGCCAGGAGTGACTGTGCCTCCCAGAGGCACCTCGGTCACCTGTGATGAGCCCAGCCACTCTGAATGGCAGGCAAGTGCCAGAGGGGAGTGATCATCTAAGCAGAAGGTCCAAGTTCCTCTTGCTTGTGTCTGATGGAGCTCCCTGCACAGATGACGGGAACAATTGAGTCACAGCATTCTTGGGCTAGAACGGACCTGACAGGCCACTGAAGGCAGTGGTTCCCTCATGTCTTTGATCAGAGAATCCTGCTGTGTGAATGATGTCTGTCGTAGATGCTGCCCGGGGAAATCAGCTTCCAGAGAGGCTTCCTTGGTTGAAAGTGGTGGAGGGGAGGACCTCTGCTAACTGTCTCTCTGACCACCCAGCAGCAGTGCTGAAGTCACTGCATATGTTGCCACCACATTTGTCCTGGCTGCAGCCCGTGCTGAGTCATCCTTTTTCTTCCCAATTCCTCTCTGTGTTTCCACTCACCTGCGCCCACTAGTATCCAGTTCTCCACACACTCTCAGGAGGAGCTTTAAAATATTTTTTTGAAAAAATGTGTTTGGCCATTCTGTATTTTAGTTGCAACATGCTGACTCTTAGTTGCTGCATGTGAGAACCAGTTCCTTGGCCAGGGATTGAACCCAGGCTTCCTGCATTGGATTGCTGAGTCCTAGCCACTGCACCACGATGGAAGTCCCTAAGAATGAGCTCTTACAGACATATGACAGGTCACATCTATCCTCGATGGTTTTCCATAGCCTGGAATAAATCCGTCTTCCATTGGCCTACCTGGCCCACCTAATGTCCCCCTCCTGCCTCGTCAGTCTCATTGGTTGTTGCTTTCTGAGTACAGCCCACCCACAGTGACCTTCTCACTGTTCCATGAACACTCTCATTTCCTCCCTGGCTAGGGGCCGTGTAGAACCTGCCCCAGCTTCTTATCATTCATTTCTCCCACAGAAAGACCTTCGTCCCCAGTCCACTCCAAAGCTACTGTAGCATCACTGCTTTATTTCCCTTTTATGAGTTAGTACACTTATTTTGTTGATTTATTGAGTCACTTGTTTATCCAGTTCAGTTCAGTCGCACAGTCATGTCTGACTCTTTGCGAACCCCATGGACTGCAGCCTGCCAGGCTATTACAGCTTCTCAAATGGGAAGAAAGGTGTAACAGAAAAAAGTTCCTGTCTTAAGTTAACTGTCTTACTATTTCAGCAGTGGTACCCTGTCACATGCAGTTTGGGGTCTGATAGTGAAAGGGTTTCCTACTCGCACAGAATCCAGTGAGATTAGAAAAAGCGGCGCTCTCGTTCTGAGTTGTGTCCAGAGTATCCAGAACAGAGCCTGCTGTGCAAAGTGGTTTGAAAACCCCTTTATAACATAATCTAATTTTACCAGTTAGGAAATCACAGATGTATCCATGTCACATACTTGTCTTTACACTGTTATTAAGCGTTCAGTAGTTAAAACTACTAAACTTATTGAGATATTTGGGTCAGACAAAAATGTAATTAAATGTGATTCCAAAATGGTATGAAGTCTTTAGTTGTGGTGCTGGACACTGTTTGGTGGTTTAGTCATTAAGTCGTGTCTGACTCTTGTAACTCTAATCCCATGGACTGTAGCCCGCCAGGCTCCTTTGTCCATGGGATTTCCCAGACAAGAATTTTGGAGTGGGTTGCCATTTCCTTCTCCAGGGGAACTTCCTGACCCAGGAACTGAACCTGAGTCTCCTGCACTGCAGGCAGAAGCCTGTTCAGTGGCAGGTTTCTTTGCGGTCTTGCTTGGTTTTAGAAAAGGCCTTCCTTACCCCAGGTAGTAAGGTGGTGGTCTGCTGTATCTCTGTTTAACCCCACAATATGCAAGACACATGTACGAAACAGAATGATTGTTGGCATATTCTTACAAATGGTCTGCGTGTTGCTGGCTCTGTGAAATCCTTGAACGTCTTTTGAACAGGTGCAGGTACAGCAGACAGAGCAGCAGGCTGTGCACCAAGGATACAAAGGTAAATGACACAGTCGTGTTCTCAGGCGCTCACACCCGTGGAAACGGCAGGAGGAGATGGGTATGAACCATGGCGTGTCTGTTCTAGGGTTGACTTAGTCAGCTGAATCGTGTGTCAGTTACTCTGGGACCCTGTGAGTCACCCTGCTGGAGATAAGCCACTTAGGAAGAGGTCATACTGAGCTCATGCGTGAAGGACCAGTCTTTTCCAGGAGAAAGACTAGGAAAAGGCAGTCCAGGTAGAGAGAGGAGAATGAAGAAAGGCTTAGAGGAGGAAAGCTGTCAGCACTTCTCCCCTCCATCTCATCTCAGTATGTGGACAGTAGCTTTTCATCTGAAAGGATAGAGCTTAGTCTCATGAAATTGAAGCAGCATCTTTTGTCATGCCCTGTTTCCTCTCCAATCCCAAGGGCAAAGGCTTCAGGAATGTGATGATCAAGCAGACCTGGGCTCTGTTTCCTTTTATGCTGTGGTATCCTCGCCCCCTACCCCCAACCCCAGATGGTGGCTGCACAGTGCCCTAGCTACTGGGATGAGGAGAAAGGGTGGGGATAAAAAAAAATCTGGAAAGTCATTGTGTGGCTTATTGTGGTAAGATTGTAAAGGAATTAATAGGGCATGTATGGCTCTTGGACTTTGTCCTTTATCCAGTGGACTGTCATTTAAGGTTATTAACAGAGGCAATATAATTATATTTTTGTTCCCAAAAAGAAGATCTGGTGGCAAGATAAAGACTTGATGGGATTAGAAAAGCCAGTTAGGAGGCTCTTGTTAGAGCAGATGTAAGAGGTGATGGGGACCTCTTGGCTGTGAGGAAGGAGAGGATTTGAGTGGCTCCCAGACAGATGCAGGAGTCACTGAAGCTGCCCAAGTGGTAGAGGCCACCCTGGGAGTGAGTGTAAAATTCTCAGAGGCAGCAGCATGGAGGGAGGAGAGGGCATGAGGAACTGGTGGATAAGACTAAGAGAGAGGGATCAGAGTTATGGGAGGACGAGGAGGATGAGGTGCTGGAAGCCAGAGGAGAAAGTGGTCAAGAATCTAAGCAAGTATTTTATTAAAATAAAAGCTACACTTAAATATTTGACTTTTCTTGTTTGGGGAGGGATTAATTAGGAGGTTGGGATTATCATGAATGCACTACTGGATATAAAATAGATAACCAACAAGGATCTACTGTGTAGCACAGGGAACTCTATTCAATCTGTTGGAGAATCTGAAGAAAAGTATATATAGGTAAATATATACACACATATACATGTACATATATATACATGTACACTCATATACACATAATGTCTACTAGTTTTTATATACCATACCTAGGGAGCTTAGATGATCTTTTCAACCATGTATCTACCTCCTTCCTTCCACACAACACACCCATACTCCTGCCAAAGCAGCTTACTCATTCTTCACACATGCAGTGTTGTTCTCTTTTCCAGAAAAACTTTTCCTCTTCTTTCCCATACCTGTCAAGAGCACACTCACCTGAACTAGGCCCTCTTAGGTTGCATCGTAACTTTTGAAATGACTACAAGATTTAAGGCATGCTCCCCGCATTGATCCGGCCATCTTGATTATGATAATGTATCCTACAAAAATATTCACCATATATAATGTATGTGGACAGATATGTTTAATGCGGCATTGCATGTAACAGTAAGACTGGAAGCAACTGAAATAGATGAAACTTTGAAAAAACAAAGATACACATATACACACATGTGAAAGTCACTCAGTCGTGTCTGACTCTTTGTGACCCCCCACGGTCTATAGCCTGCCAGTCTCCTCTTTCCATGAAATTCTCCAGACCAGAATACTGGAGTGGGTAGCCATTCCCTTCTCCAGGGGATCTTCCCAACTTAGGGATCAAACACAGGTCTCCCACATTGCAGACATATTCACTAACTGAGCCACCGGGGAGGCCCCATATACACATGTACTGACATGGAAAATTGGCCACTGAATGTAAACTGTGATTCTGTCTTTTGAAATGAGCATGTCTGTGTATACTTGCATATAGAAAATAAAATCTGAAAAAAAATTCACACCAGAATATGAACAGTGGCTAGCGCATGCGCGCGCGTGTGTGTGTGTGTGTGTGTGTGTGTGTGTGTGTGTGGAGGGAGGTGTTAGAGTTTTAATGTACCTTGTCCTAAAATGTTAACATTTGCTAACACTGCATAATGAGCTCACTGGTGTTTATTACATTCTTCTTTGTATCTTACGTTTTTAAAATAAAAACTGAAGAAATGTGGTGTTCAGTTTGAAATACTAAGTGGTTTAGGGTCAAGTCTGCACTGATATTTATCAGGACAAAGCCCACAGAAAATATTTTTCTCCATGTCCTCTTGGAGTGGTATTTCATAAAACATTTTAATCCAAGGACACTAGTATCTCTCCTGACAGACTCCTTAATCAATGCAGCTTTCTTCTTGCAAATAAGCTTCACTGAACTTAGTGTGTGTGTGGTTGCATACAGCCAGTAGTAAAGGATTTGCACAGATGCCCTGATGCTCATAGATAATTACAATTAAATTAGTTCGACCTATTTTTGTGTAAGTTGGTAAGTGAGACAAGTTTGATTCATTTTTTTTTGCTTATCTTTTTGAAATTTCCTCATTTGTCTGTGTCAGGTCTTAGTTGCGGCATGTGGGATTTTTTTGGGGGGTGCGTGGGCTTTTCCTGTTGGGGCACATGGTCTTCTCCAGTTGTGGCATGCCTGCTCCAGAGCGTGAGGGCTTAGTTGTCATGCACAGCATATGGGATCTTACTTCCTTGACCAGGGATTGAACCCACGTCCCCTGCATTGGAAGGCAGATTATTAATACTGGACTGTGGAGGAAGTTCTATTTATATGCATATTTTTAATGGAAAATAAAGAGACATAACAGGGTATGTTTGTTTTGAGGTGAACTAGTACTATAGACGGAACAGAGTATGGCAAGAAGCTGGAGAAGGAAATGACCACGTAAGTAGACATTTTTCTACTATTGTTAAGTCTTTCTGTCTTAATCCAATTGTAATACGGTTAAAATTTTTGCACTATTATAATAAAGATTCCAAGTTTGGAGGGGAGCAACATCATTGTTCGTTTTTTAGGAGGATACAATGTAGGTTTTTTTCTTAAAAGAATTTGCTGCATAAGACACTCTAAGGTGAAGGCTGAGCCTGGATCAGACTGATGTATGCGTTGGTAAATATAGAATATCATCTGCAGGGAAATTAGAGGGGTTCAAAGTGAGCTTGTTTAAAATGCAGTTAAGAATCACATTATTTGCAATGGCTTTGTATTATTAGTTTCCTTCTTGGCTGGCTTTAGTCATGATATAATGAGATCAGTTAACAGGATTTTTTAAAATATAGCATCTTATTCTGAACAAGGAAACAAGGCATTCAGAATAAATATAGCCCTTTTAACCTTAATTCACTTTGGAAGCTTTCATTAATGATTTACTTACCTTGAAGTTTGCTCTCAGAACAGCTTATAAAACATGTCCAAAGGTATGAGTTGGTGATTCACAAGAAAATGATTGCACATTATCCTGTAATCCTAATCCTAATCCTACTCTAGAAGGTTTGAAGAAAATGGACATATTTGACCATATTTTGAAAGTTGAGAAGCAAACACCTCCAGATACTCTTATGGAGAGGCACTTTTTTAATATTGATGAAAAACAGTGTCTTATAACCATCTTGAAAGTGAAAGTTTCTCAGTCATGTCCAACTCTTTGTGACCCCATGGGCTGTAACCTGCCAGGCTCCTCTGTCCATGGAATTCTCCAGGCCAGAACACTGGAGTGGGTAGCTGTTAGCTTCTCCAGGGAATCTTCCCAACCCAGGGATCGAACCCAGGTCTCCCGCATAGCAGGTGGATTCTTTACCATTTGAACCGCCCGGGGAGCTGGTAATCATCTTATAAATGCTTAAATACAGGTATTTTTTCCTGAGTAAACGTAGACTGGTGGCTTACAATATTTTAGCTCATTTTCAAAGCACACGTTCCACTTGTTAAATGAGGCATCTTTTTAGCTATCTCTTGCTGCATCATTAACACTTGGATAATAAATACTGAGTTATCTATTAACTAAAATTTAGTATTCTAATTCTATCTTCCCTGATAAATACTTTGTACATTACCGGGTATAATTGGGGAAGATAACGTTTACATCAGGCTGAGCATTGACATCAGCAACTATCTGATTATTACATCACCATTTTTATAGTTTTTGCATGATTCATACAAGTTTTTTCTTTGAGGGTGGCAAGTTGTGAATTTTTAAAAGTGGGAATATTGGAATCCTGTATTTCATTTTTGAATGTTTGTTTTTACCTAAAAAGTAATTGCTTAGTGAAGCACATGAGTTGTTCACTTTTTTCTGTATGAAGACTCAGATAAGGAAATACAAATTTGGCATTTCTAGTTGATCAAGGGTCTGGTTTTAGAAGATGCTCATTCTTTTTATCATTAGAATTTAAACTAGGGGCCTGCTACTTGGTTCATTAAGCATTTCAGGATAACTCATGATGGCCAGTTGGGCAGATGGTATAAAAACATTTTTTGTTCTCAGTTGTCTCTTGGCAGATTAATAACCCAAAAGGTCAGGTGACCATCTCCGTCTCTTGGTTTCACTTTCTGGCAAGTTCTGTCCCTTCTTTCCATTCCCCAGTGTGCAGAAACCATCCCAGTGTTCATCAGCTGATACCGGGGTAATCCAGGTGTGCGGATGACACTGGTAGACCTCACCTAATGCTGTGATGCTTTTAGGCACCACTCACGTCTTTCACAATAACTGGCGTTCTCTCCATGCTAATTGCGTGCCAGGCACAGAGGCAAGTGTTTTTATATATTACTGTGTCACAGTTCTTTTTCTTGGCCATGGTACGAGGCATACGGGATCTTAGTTCCCCAATCAGGGATTGAACCCATGCCCTTGGCAATGAAAGCATGGAGTCTTAAGCTGGACCGCAGGGAAGTCCCACTGTGTTACAGTTCTTATCTCCATTTTGCCAGTTAGAAAACTGGGACTTGGAAAGGTGAAGTCAGCCTGTATAGCAGTTAAGAACTGGGATTTGAGCCAAAACAGTAAGCACACTCTTCACCACGACATTCTACCAGGGTGGCCGTAGTTGGATGCTGACCATCAGCTCTGCTTTGAAGGAGGGCAAGATTGCCAGATGACTGAAAGGCAGGGCGGGTGGTCTGCTGGGGACAGTGCATGGATGAGAAAGTGGCGTGTGTGCAGCTTTCTTGTTGCTTTTCAGGTACGCCTACTATTACTCTGGAATTGGCGCTGGCGTGCTTATTGCCGCTTACATCCAGGTCTCGTTCTGGTGTCTGGCCGCTGGAAGACAAGTACACAGAATCAGAAAACAGTTTTTTCATGCCATCATGCAACAGGAGATAGGCTGGTTTGACGTGCATGACGGAGAACTTAACACCCGCCTCACAAAGTAAGTACCTGGGTGTGTGTTGAACTCTGATGTGTGCTTCTTATTCTTTTAAAATGGAAGTGAGGTCATAAAATCTGAAAGTAATTCTGAAACTAAAGTCCTTCTGAGTCTTGATCGTGCCTCATGCGTCTTTTCGTTCCCAGAACCCTGACAGGGCATGAAGAGGTCCCGCATGACTGGTAGTGAATGAGGGGTTGGACTTGCCAGACCCAAGACATCTTGTGGGAGTGAGCATTAGGGCGGTGACATGATACTTGCTGGGGATGTTCCTGAGCAAAATCCTAGATGTAAACTGATTTACCCCACACTGAGACAAACAAACAAACACTCAACTAGCTTCAGGAAAAAAGTTCTGGTGTTCATAATCCTGATGTTTATTTCTAACACTGTTCTTTCAGTGACATCTCCAAAATTAATGAAGGAATTGGTGACAAAATCGGAATGTTCTTTCAGGCAATGGCAACATTCTTCACCGGTTTTATAATAGGATTTACAGAAGGTTGGAAGCTCACCCTTGTGATTCTGGCCATCAGTCCTGTTCTTGGCCTGTCAGCTGCTGTCTGGGCAAAGGTAGGTGTGAAGCCTATGAATCCAGGCTATTAAACTGTCTCCACCCTCAAAAAACACTCCACAACTCCTCCAGTAGAAGGCTGTTTTTGTTACATTGATGACCCTGACACTGACGATGACGTTAAATCTTCTGATAAATCTTGGTGTTAAATCTGTTCACAATCAGTGGGAATAGGCAGTTGTGAGCTCACTGAGTTGTCCCCACCCAGACTCTGTGCTGTTACTGGGGGAAGGGAAAGATGGAGCTCTCCCATCTCCTTCTCTGCCTTCATGCAAAAGGCATGCTCGACTCTCAGAGAGCTGTGTTCTCGGTAGATAGTTCCCTGTTCACAAGTAGAGCTTCAAGTTCAGTGACTAACACGTAAGTCCCACTCAGTTACCATTACTGATGTCAGTGTTTTTGTAGATTTTATTTATTTTGTTGGCAGAACAGTTTTGTCAGCATTATAAATGGCTTTGTGTTTATACATACTTAAGTCCATTGGTGTGAAGACAGTTTTTTAAAAAGAGGTTTTTTCTAGCCCCTTATGCATGTACCTCTGAGGTCTGTGGTTCCCTCTTTGTCACGAAAGCAAAGCAATGCAAATGGCCCTCCCCACCTCCGCAGGGAGGCCTTTCTCTTGAGACTGGGTGTGGTGTTCATTCTAAATTGATTTCCTGTAAGTGTAGGTGGCCATGGAGAGAT
The DNA here is from genome assembly GCF_003369695.1 of Bos indicus x Bos taurus. Classification (NCBI taxonomy): domain Eukaryota; kingdom Metazoa; phylum Chordata; class Mammalia; order Artiodactyla; family Bovidae; genus Bos; species Bos indicus x Bos taurus. The sequence goes on from NC_040079.1 coordinate 87,202,903, forward strand.
TGGCCTGGTATGTAGTTTCTTAGAGAAAAAGAGAAATGAGAGACAGCACTACACATTCACATGGCAAAAGGATGTAGAATAACGGAGGGCCAAGCAAACCGAAGCCTAACACAAAACAAATCAGGCTGTATTAAGAAATTAAAAAATTTAACCCTGTGGGATGGATATTGTTTTCTGTTATAAATGGTAACTGCCATTTTTTAAAGTATCTACTGTGTCAGGGAAATACATATTTTTTCTCTTTTTTAAAAAAATTTGTTGACATGCAGTTAGTTTACAGTGTTGTGTTAATTTCTGCTGCTCAGCAAAGTAATGCAGATATACATATATATACATTATTTTTCATATTCTTTTCCATTATGGTTTATCACAGGCTATTGAATACCATTTCCTGTGCTATACAGTAGGACCTTGTTACCCAGATTCCACTTTTTTTAGGTTAAAAAATCCCAGGAAATTTCAGAGTATAAAATAACAACATATCTTAATCTCCCCCCAAATTAGTAAATGTTAGTTACACTTTTTGCAATATTTAGCTATAATATTTTCTACATGTGAACTAGAAGTTTGTAGAATATTACAGAATATTTTCCCCCTCGTTCCATCATATTATCTTCTTCTTCAAAGGCATGAAATACATGTTGTAAAGTTTAGACATTATCTCATTTAACAGAGGAAGAAATTGAAGTTCTGAGAACTCTTATTAATTTATTGTTCAGATTAACACAATGTTTGAATGGTGTTCTTGGTGGCTAAACTGCATCTCTGTTGAAATATTTGGCAAAAGCCTTTGTGTTAATTGATTTTTCTGTTTACTAGTATTTAGGCAAGTCAGGTGGCAGATTCTTCATATCAGTATTTGCTGAAAAACTGTTCTAAAATATATTGATGTTTGTTCTAGTTAAGTTAGGGGGAAAAGCAGTAAGTTAATCTTTTGATAATTAATTGTGCATTACTTCAGATACTATTTAATATTTTCTTTAAAAAAATTTTTAATATAAATTTATTTATTTTAATTGGAGGCTAATTACTTTACAATATTGTTTGGTTTTGTCGTACATTGACATGAATCCGCCACGAGTGTACATGTGTTCCCTCCCCATCCTGAGCCCCCCTCCCACCTCCCTCCCCATACCATCCCTCTGGGTCATCCCAGTGCACCAGCCCCGAGCTCCCTGTATCATACATTGAACCTGGACTGGCGATTCATTTCACATATGATAATATACATGTTTCAATGCCATCCTTCCAAATCATCCCACCCTCTCCCTCTCCCACAGAGTCCAAAAGACTGTTCTATACATCTGTGTCTCTTTTGCAGTCTCACATACAGTGTTATAGTTACCATCTTTCTAAATTCCATATATATGCATTAGTACACTGTATTGGTGTTTTTCTTTCTGGCTTACCTCACTCTGTATAATAGGCTCCAGTTTCATCCACCTCATTAGAACTGATTCAAATGTATTCTTTGTAATAGCTGAGTAATATTCCATTGTGTATATGTACCGCAGCTTTCTTATCCATTCGTCTGCTGATGGACATCTAGGTTAATGGTCTGATTGTCAGTCTTACTAAAAAAGAAATGAGGCCTGGTGGAGGAAGCTGCTTTGTCCTTGTGGTTCTGAGGCTCTCTTCTGTAACTCAGAGGCACCAGGGCAAGAAGGCAGACCAGGAAGAGGCTTGGCCCCAGCAAGCTTCCTACTCCAGAAAGCCTCTTTTGATCTTTGCATGCAATTCTCTAACCCCGCCCAGAGATACTGGGTCCGCTAGGGGGCAAAGGGAGGGAAAACTACCATATCCTACTCCTACTGAGGTGGTCCAACCTTAAGAACACTTTCACTCCCTCAGGTAGCAGAAGCAGAGGCCCCAGCAACTGCAGACAAACCATGCTGACGAAAGTAATACCACAAACACTCTGAATGTAAAACTGCTGCTTGGCCCATAACTCACAGAAGTAGGTTAAGAAAGTGAAAGTGAAAGTGAAGTCGCTCAGTCCTGTCCCATTCTTTGCGACCCCGTGGAGTGTAGCCTACCAGGCTCCTCTGTCCATGGGATTCTCCAGGCAAGAATACTGGAGTGGGTTGCCATTTCCTTCTCTAGTAGGTTAAGAATTATATGCTAAATCCCCAAAGGGTAACAGCTTGCTAAAATAAAAGACTTTAAATAGGACCCAGAGTCTCCTAACATAATAGACACCACGCCCAGAATATAGTTAAAAAAAGACCACTTGTCATACCACGAAAATCACAACTTGAATGAGAAAAAAACACTTAACTGACAAGTGCTGATACAATTCCTATGTCAGTATTGTTTGGCATGGATTTTGGAATAGTCACCAGAAAAATGCTTCACTAATCAATTACAAATTATCCTAAAACAAAAGGAAATAGAAAATATCAGCAGTGAAAAAGAAATTAAGAAAAAAGGACAGAATGGAATTAGATAACTGAAAGGTACAGCCGTAGAACAGAAGTCACGATGGAGGGGCTACTCTTGTTGAGTGGAGAGGACGGGATAGAGTCAGTGGACTGGAAATAGAACAATACAAGTCGCCCAGCACGAAACAGAAAATGAAAAGAGCCTCAGGGACCTGTGGGACAGTAGTACGATATAGAACATTTGTGACCACCAGAGTCCCAAAAGAAAGGAGAGAAGTGAGGCTAAAGGAATATTGGAAGAAATAATTGCTGAGAATGTGCAAGGTTTGTGAAAGACAAATCTTCAGGTCCGAGAAGCTAACCTAACCTCAAACAGGATAAACCCAAAGAAATCCATGCTAAAGCACATCATAGTTAAATCATTGAAAACTAAAGACAAAGAGAAAAGTTGAAATTGGCTAAAGATGAACAGCACATTACCTACAGGGAACACCAATTTGAATGACAATATATTTCTTATCTGAAACCATAAAGACCAGAAAGAAGTGGCAAATTATTTTTCAAGTGCTTAAAGAAAAGACCTGTCAACTGTGGATACTTGGTTAAAGTATTTTTTAGGAATGATGGGGGAGATAAAAACATTCCCAGATCATGGAAGACTATAGAGGAACTTTCCATTAGCATACCTCCTATTAAAAACTGGCTAAATGAAATTCTTCAAACAGAAGGAAAGTGATACAAGGCATATTGGAGCATCAGGAAGGGAAAAGGAACAACAGAAAGAGCAGGAATTTGGGCCTCTCTTTTCCCAGGAGATTTCTAAATCATATTTGGTGATTGAACCCAGAATTATAAGTGGTAAAATGTTGATACCAGTAGATTTTTATGTCACCTATGAATATTGTGATATCCAGAACAACTAAGATGAAATAGTGGTTAAAGAAATCTATTCTGTAAGTTCTGAGCTCCTGAAAAAGAATTCTCCAGGCACAGGCAACTTCTACTGGAAAAATTTACTGGACATTTAAAGAGGAATTGACACCAATTTTATACAACCTCCCCTAGAAGAAAGAAGACTTTATCTGCTTTCCCCCCAAAGCGGGAACTCTTACTCTGTGAAAACCATGTAAAGGAGATGAAAAAACAAGCTAAAAGCTGGGAAAAAAGTAACATGCAAGTCGTATATCTGACAAAGGATTAGTCTTTATCTAATATATAAGGAATTCTCAAAATTTGATAGTTAAAAAAAAAATCATCAAAACTACTATTTAATAGAAATACCTGTAATCACTTTTTAAAATCAAGATGCATATTAGAATTATCTTGGAATTTTTTGAAAAATACCAATGCTCAGGTATTGCTTTTTTCCTCCAGAGTTCCAGATATGTTTCTTTTCTTTTCTTTTTTTTTTTTAAGCAACCATGTTTCAAAACCACTGGACTGTATAATCTTTAATTTTATTCAGTTTGTTTCATTTTCTATTTCTTACTCAGTGCTGGCATTTCATTTAGTTTATCTTTTCCAATTTCTCCATCTCTCTCTTTTTTTGATGTTCTTTCTCAAGCCTTTTTTGGCATAGTAGAAAAGCTTTTGTCTACATATATGTAAATAGTATGGATAATATATATTTTTTAGAAAACTTACAAACTTTTGCCTAATTGAAAAAATTTATGACATTTTGATTTTACTTGTTTGACGTAGTATAAATAGAATGCTAGATTTCTAACTGAAAAATAAATATGCCACAAGCAACAAAGGTTTACCGTATAGCACAGGGAACTATAGGCAATATCCTGTAATAACCTGTAATGGAAAATAATCTGAAAAATAATGTGTGTTTATGTATAACTGCATCACCTTGCTGTGCACCTGAGACACTGAAGTCAGCTATATTCAATAATATATATATATATATAAAGGAGAAAAACAACCCAAATGAACCAGTTAGGGATGGGCAGGAGAGGGAAACAAACGTCATCAGAGAGGTTATACAGGTGGCAGGTCAGCACATGAAAGGTTGTTTAACAATGTTAGTCGTCAGTGAAAAGCAAATTAAACTTCAATGAGATACCATTATACATCTACCAGAATGGCTAAAATAAAAGTGAAACCCCAAATGCTGCTGAGATGCAGAGAACCAGGGTCACTCATTATTGGTGGGAGTGTAAAATGGTATTCAGCCTGAAAAAATAGTCTGCGATTTCTTATAAAACTAAACATGCAGTTACCGTACAATCCAGCAGTTGTATTGGACATTTATCTAAGAGAAACTATGTTCGTGTATTCACTCAATCTGTATTCAGGTGTTCATAGCAGCTGTATCGGTAATAGCCCCAAACTGAAACAACCCCCGACACTCTTGAATAGGTTACTGGTTGAGCAGCTGTGGTACATCCAGTGATAAAAGGAAAGCAGTACTGATCACACACAGCCTGGATGAGTCTCTAGAGATCTGTACTTGATGAAAAAGGCCAGTCCCGAAAGGTCACATACGTTATGCTCCATTTATATAATATTTTTGAAATGACAAAATAACAGGCAGAACAGTTTAGTGGTTTTCAGGTGTTAGGGATGGTGTGGAGGGGAGAAACGAGGAGTAGGAAAGGAGGTGGCTGTGACTACAGAAGGCAGGACTGAGGGATCCTTGTGATGGAATTGTTCTGTATTGTGATCGTCGTCACGTGAATCTAACAGGATAACATTGCTTGGAACTAACATCACTTCATGGGAAATAGATGGAGAAACAATGGAAACAGTGTCAGACTTTCTTTTGTTGGGCTCCAAAATCACTGCAGATGGTGACTGCAGCCATGAAATTAAAAGACGCTTACTCCTTGGAAGGACAGTTATGACCAACCTAGATAGCATATTCAAAAGCAGAGGCATTACTTTGCCAACAAAGGTCCATTTAGTCAAGGCTATGGTTTTTCCAGTGGTCATGTATGGATGCGAGAATTGGACTGTGAAGAAAGCTGAGCACTGAAGAATTGATGCTTTTGAACTGTGGTGTTGGAGAAGACTCTTGAGAGTCTCTTGGACTGCAAGGAGATCCAACCAGTCCATTCTAAAGGAGATCAGTCCTGGGATTTCTTTGGAAGGAATGATGCTAAAGCTGAAACTCCAGTACTTTGGCCACCTCGTGTGAAGACTTGAATCACTGGAAAAGAACCTGATGCTGGGAGGGATTGGAGGCAGGAGAAGGGGACGACAGAGGATGAGATGGCTGGATGGCATCACCGACTGGATAGACGTGAGTTTGAGTGAACTCTGGGAGATGGTGATGGACAGGGAGGCCTGGCATGCTGCGATTCATGGGGTCGCAAAGAGTTGGACACGACTGAACTGAACTGAACACACACTCATGAGTGCATGTAAAACTGGTAAATCTGAATAACGTTGAATTAATGCTAAGTGTTAAATTTTTGGCTGGGATCTTGTTCTGAAGAGATCTTGGAGATGTTGTTTGGGGAACACCAGATAAAGGGTTTATGGGATGTGACTGTCTTCCTTAGTGTCTTCTTTTGTGTCTACACTGTCTGCCTTTGTGTCTACAATTATCTCAGAATACCAAGTTAAAAAAAATAAAGCATGTATAAATTATCCCAAACAAAATGAAATAAAAACCTACACTGAGCACTGGACAAAAGGGACAAAGATGAAGGCCAAAACATCTGTCATGGTCAAAACTATTGCTTCTGAATGTATTAGTTTGAACAATATAAAGTGGCCTGTGTTGGCTTTTAACTTAAGAGGAATAACAATTTCATGTGTCTGGCACTAGTACAATTAGGCTTTGTTAAAAAAAATTAGCGGCCTTTGGAAGAAGGGATGAGTTAGTGAAATTTGATATCGTTTGGGTGGGTGATTGTAATATCAGAAGTATCAGCATTCTGTTATTTTATATTAGAGGAATAGTAAAGTTGACTTTTAACATTCCTGAGAGTTTTTGAAAGTGTTTTTTTTCTTTCAATAGACATGATCTATTAAAAAACAAAACACTTCATGAACGTTCTACTGTATTCTTGCCTAAGGATATGCTTATCATTATGGAAGGTCATAGAGAAGCCAGGTTTACTGAATCAGTTGGAATGGTACTTGATATTTCAACAATAAATTAGAATAGCATGTTTTGAAACTCCTCAGTCAAAAATAGTTCTGCTAATCTTCTGTTGTCAGCTGCTTCTGGTGTGGTTGATGGTTGAGGTTTTCAACAAGAGCAGAGAAACAGAGCTAAACTGTATTGTATGCACCTCTTGCCTTATGCAGACCTGTTTGGTCAGGGATGACAGTGATCTCCCTGGGTCAGGCCCAGCGCTGTGAGCAGTTCTGGCAGATGTGATAGGGCAGCCCTAGGCAGGTCATTTTGAGAGGTCAGGAAGGTCTAGAGCATCAGTGGGTTGTTGTTTGGGTACCAAAGAAGAAGGTGCATAGAGTACAACATCTGCACATAGAACCTGGTTAGTAAAGGCTCGTTTGCCTTCACCCACCCGTTCTTACATCTGTCGTAGCTCCTTTTACTTTCGCACAAGCAGAGGAAGAAATGCACTCTTAAAATCAAAACAGCTTTGAACTTTTTATGACAAGAAGGAATAGGCTGTTATTACTTATACAAATGCTATAAATTATTTATTGAAAGAGGATAATATATTTACTCAGAATTTGATTTGAATTCTTGTGTGCAATATTTAGATGGCTGACTAGTCAAGCATTTCAGGTAAAAATAGTGGTTCTTTGCCCATGCCAGTTGATTCCATTTTAATTACAAAGCCCTCTAGGATTCCACACATATCAATGGCTGGTTTTAGAGAGAGATTGCCTCCGGTGGCCGTTGATTCATGCTGTGAAGCCTTAAATCCTGAATATTTCACTTACTAGCAAATGACTTGACCTCTTTCTCGTTCCATTTCCTCATGTATTGAGGGGGGAAAATAATGCCTACTTCTTGGTACAATTGAGAAGAATCGGTGAAGGAGATCCTGTGTATATAAAGGACCCAGTACTGTTCCTTCCAGAGAACAGATGCTCAGGGCCCAAACAGAAAAATCAAAGCGCGTCCATGAAAGAGACCTCCACGGTGGCCCAATGTCATGCTCAGAAGCCCTGGTAGAAGGAGCTCTGCTTCCCTGCCATTGGAAACCTCCTCGAGGTCCTGTCACTGCACAGGGCTGGGTCCCCTGTGTTCTCCTGGCCTCCTACTTTGGCATTTCTCAACCAGAGTATAATTAGCAACTGCTATGTTGAGTACACCTATTTTTTTTGATATACTGCCCCATTTTCTGTATTTATTGATGTTTAGCATATACACTTCTTTTTAAAATGTAAAATCTCCCCCAAAGGCCCAGATTTATTTATTTGTATGAGAATCCATGGAGTATAGTGAGAAAGTTGAAATTTTACTTTATTATATACCATCTCAGTCCAAAAAGAAATGGCTACAATATGTATACTAAAAAATAGGGCTTCATAACAAAAGACGAGTAAAATATTTATATACAGTACAGTATACTATGTATCAGCAGCATTTGTGTACAAAAGGTAAAATTGTTAAAAAATTTAAATTATCTGCAATTGCATTTTTAAACAGATAGTGTCTTCATTTACTGATAAAGAACTTTTGGCATATGCAAAAGCTGGAGCAGTAGCTGAAGAGGTCTTAGCAGCTATTAGAACTGTGACTGCATTTGGAGGACAAAAGAAAGAACTTGAAAGGTTTGAGTCTCCTTTTTTAAGTTGGTAGAGATGTTAAATTCTGTCATCTTAAATGCCCTCAGGTTGCTGGTGATGATTCTAAGGGTATTCTCTGATGTTTCCTTAAACAGCTTCTTGGCTATATTATAGCATAGTTAATATTCTGGAAAAGTTGTGATTCTAATTGTTGTAATTTTCTTATATCTGCTAATTCAAAGTGTTTTCTAGAGTCTCCTAGGTGGGTAGTGAGATAAAATAGTTTCTTAAGGCTGAAACATAATTAATATCTCTGATGATAATTTTTCTCCATCAAGTTAATTTTTGTTTCTCTAAGAATGAGTATTTTGTGGTAGATGGATGGGGTCATTAAGTCAAAATAATGGTTACTTCTGGGGGAGATGAGGGGTTGGTGATAAAAGTGGGGCACAGGGCAGGGGCATCTTGATTCTGACATTGTTGTATTTCATGACCTCAGCTGTGCTTACATGAGTACTCACTGTATACTCTTTCAGCTGTACACACTGTGTTTGCAGGGTACTTTTCTCAGATGATACATTTCATACCCATAAAGATGTCCTCTGAGAGATTTGTGATGGCCATGTACCTATCATAGTTCAGAGGAAAGCAGTATCTGTGCTCTATCTCATTTTTTGCGAAGGTTTTTGCTTTTGCCTTAACATGAGTCTGACTAAAAAATGGGAAGTCTTGCTTCATTGCCTTGCAAATACCCAGTCAAATGAAGCCCCTCTTCTCTTGGAGCTTTAATTCTGGCGGGGGCAGGGGACAGATACAAACAACCACAGGTCAACAACATATCTAATGTACTAGTTGGGGTAAATATTGTTTGGGGAAGTTAAATACTCCGTTAGAGTCATGGAGGATACTGTTTCAAGAGTGTATTCAGCCAAGTACTTTCTGAATAGATGTCTGAGTAGAGACAGAATGAAATTTTGAACTTGGCGTTCATTTTCAGTTTTTCTCAATGGAGAGGTGTATCAGAAAAAGAATCTCTTTACCAACATGGGGCGACAAATCTTATCTGATTCTGCCTAGTTATCGCACCAAGGGAAAGCATCTCTCTGTAGAAATCAAAATTGCAAGCCTCACCTTCATATGCTGCTAGAGTTTGAATTTATAATACTCTGAGGACCAGGGAGCTCTCTCTTCCTAAAGCTGAGGGTTTCACATTAAAAATCAATCCGAGTCCAGTGGTAGCACTAGGGTGTTGGGTAGAAGAAATTTAAAAGTTGCTGAAAATTCGTGAACTAAGCAGCTAAATTAAGAAGTTAGAAAAAGAATAACAGAGAAAGGAAGTATAAGAAAGATAAAGGATTAACAGCAAAAACATTTTAATAGAAAATAAGATAAAGAAGCAAAGGGCTGACAAAAAATCATTAATTTTTATGAAAATATGGATAAATAATGAAGTAGTATTTTGCAGGTTAAAGCAGAAACAAAATGAAGGAGAACAAGGAAAAACGTTGCTATAGATTTTTTAAAATTTATTTTAAGAATTACAGTTTTATACCAGTAATTAAAAATCCCTGATGAGATAGATGATGTCCCAGAAAAATATAGGTTAAAATTCTCACTTAAGACACTAACTTGAGTAGAACCATAATCATTAAAGAAATTGAATCCAGCTTAAAATCTCCGTCTTTTGCCTTTCATATACATACACACATAAACACACAAAAACCCACCAGGTCCGGATAATTTTCCAGACAGATTTTACCAAAACTTCAAGAAAGATAACCCCATCTTACACAGATTGTTCAAGAGAACAAAAAAAACATATATATAGAGTGAGTTCATTTTATGAGGCTAGTATAACCTTGACATCATAACAAGATAGCAGATATATGAGAGAGGAAAATTATAAGACAGTTTCATCTAAAACATAGATGCAGAAAGTCTAGATAGTATTTGCTAAATGAATCAATGTGAAAACTATCATCAGATTAAAAAAAAATTTCTGAACCTGTTGGCTTGATCCCATAAGTACAAAGATGATTTAAAATCCATGAATATAATTAACCACAGTAGTTGATTGGAAGAAAGACATTTTGTTTTGATGGATGAGATTACAGATGAATCATGACAAAAACTTTCTTAATTTAATAGAGTATGTACCAGATACCTACAAGAAATTTTATTAAATGGTAAAATAATAGCATTCCTTTAAAATAATGAAACAAGTCTGCTAGCACCATTTCTATTTAGAGTTGTATTGGTACAAGATAATAAAATTAAGGAAAAAATAAGAGTAAGAATAATAAAAAAGAAAAGTTATTAGGTTGGTAAACAAAAAGCAAAACTGTCATTCTGTATAGAATATGTGATTGTCTACACAGCAACTCTAGTAACAGTGTAATAAGGTCTGCAGACCAACAATGTACGGGAAGGCCTCTGGGTACCTGCTGACAGTTCAGGGCTAAAAATGGCATTCCTGTGAACAGCAGTGAACAGTTAAGAACATGTAGTGTTCCGTCAATTCTAGGATGCACATTTTTCTCTTGCAATTCATCAACTCTGAAATTGAGACAAATCCTACAATCAGAGTCATCTTACAATTGCTGTGGGTCTGGATTGAGAAGCTGAGATCTTGCAAGAAGGATTTGTGTTTGCTTCTGCCACTCACTGGGGGCACTATTAACCTGAGCCCGTGTACATTATATTCTTTGTCTAGGAGTTTTTGAACCGCACTAGTGAATTCATATTTTTCAGACCTGGATAAGCATTGCCTTTTATGGTTCCAGTTCCCAGGGGACATGTTTTCCCCTCACCCTTCATCTGAAGGGTGAATGCTGTATAAGCATTGCCTTTTATGGTTCCAGTTCCCAGGGCACATGTTTTCCCCCCGACCCTTCATCTGTTGTCAAGGTTGAGACAAGCAGGCTCTCCTGCTGTCACTTTCCATGGTGTACATGCTTATTATATTCAGGCTGTAGCCTTTTGGGTCCCTGCTGTATATGGAGAGTTCTGTTAAACTCCTTTATTAATGTTGCATAGAATAACACGATTATAATACTTCTTAGATTAATGGCATCCAAAATTTGAAGAACATGATAATTTTAGAAGATATTATTAGCAATGAAAAACTATAATGATGTATAACCTGGGTGTAAGGAGGGAAAGGTGTCAAGTCCAATATTCAAAACTTAGATAAATCTTATTTTAGTTCACTGAAAGTTGAAAGGAATTGAAAGTATTTTTTTAATGCAGTGATTGAAGTAATTAGATCTAAGTAATTAGATGGTGATTGCAGCCATGAAATTAAAAGACGCTTATTCCTTGGAAGGAAAATTATGACCAACCTAGATAGCATGTTAAAAACCAGAGACATTACTTTGTCAACAAAGGTCCGTCTAGTCAAGGCTGTGGTTTTTCCAGTAGTCATGTATAGATGTGAGAGTTAGACTATAAAGAAAGCTGAGCACCGAAGAATTGATGCTTTTGAACTGTGGTGTTGGAGAAGTCCCTTGGACTGCAAGGAGATCCAACCAGTCCATCCTAAAGGAGATCAGTCCTGGGTGTTCATTGGAAGGACTGATGTTGAAGCTGAAACTCTAATACTTTGGCCACCTGATGCGAAGAGCTGACTCATTGGAAAAGACCCTGATGCTGGGAAGGATAGGGGGCAGGAGGAGAAGGGGACGACAGAGGATGAGATGGTTGGATGGCATCACTGACTCAATGGACATGGGTTTGGGTAGACTCCAGGAGTTGTAATTGACAGGGAGGCCTGGCGTGCCGCAGTTCATGGAGTCACAAAGAGTCGGACACGACTGAGCAACTGAACTGAAGTAATTAGATACAGATTTTTTTGTTTTGTTTTTTATAGAAGATAGTAATCAACTTTTTAACAAGCAAATGGGCTTACACAGTTATATTCAAAGATTCATTTTATGTGTAGAATTATTTCTTCAGAAGATGTTATTTACTGGACTCTGTCTTTGAAAGGTCCCCTAGAAAATTGGAAATTATTGGAAATTACTTTTTCGTGAATATCAGGAGTAGACTCAAGACTACAACCTGATGGCCTAAGGTTCTCTCCAGCTTGGCCATTTCCGGAACGTTCAGTTCATTTGGCAAATTTATTCAGCATCTACCACATGCAAAGCACTGTGCTGGGCTCTGGGTTTTCACTTGTGTATTGGCAGTGAGTGAAAGTCGCCTAGTCATGTCAGACTCTCTGTGACCCCGTGGACTATAGCCTGCCAGGCTCCTCTGTCCATGGAATTTTCCAGGCAAGAATACTGGAGTGGGTTGCCATTTCCTTCTCCCATCTTTGAATAAAAAATAGCAAGAAAAATATCTTTGTTAAAATCAGTGCTCAGGCTGATTTCTTTATACATTCTAGCATTATTCATATATTAAATGCTGACATTCTTATAGAGTTTTAATTCTGGTATTAAACTGATTCAATTAAGCAGTGTTTTTTTTTTAAGTTGATACAAATAAGTAACCGGGTCTTCAAAAATTATAATAAATTTTGAAAAACCAAAGTAGCCCTCACTGGTGTTTTTTTTTTTTTTTTAACATCAAGAAGCTTAAAAATCAATTATCTGTTAAACAAAATTAAAATTTAGAAATGTTTTCTCAAATATGGATATAATTATGTTAAACCCTCCAGAATATGACAGAAATACTTTTCTGAATTTTATTCAATTTTAATTTTCTTATGCATTAGGTGATGTTGTTTGGTATTCGTATCAGAATTTCCTTGAAAAGCTGTTTTTATTAACTATTCTTATAATGATTATTCAAAAAGTAAATGTAAAAGTGTTTTGAACAGTTAAAAACCTAAGAAAAGGAAGTTTCAGGTCATAATCATATTCCTCGGTTTAAGTTTTCAGATAATTCCTAATGCTTCATCGGTTTGTATTTAGAACACTACACTTACCTTCCCTGTTGATGCGAACCTTGTAAAAGAATTAGCACAGTTCCTCAGGCAGTGAGTTGTAGGAAGTCTGTATGTCTTGGACATCTTGATATGCTGCTTTATCTTTGCCTTTTTTGCCCTCATATGATCCCTGGTCAAAATAATAAGGTGGAAGAAAAGAGAAGGAAGGGAGGGAGGAGAGCAGGAAGGAAGAAAAAAATCATCAGAGACATGAATTAAATCATGAATTGTTTAAATGTGTTTTGAAGGAATCAAAGAATGTGCTGATGAGGGTGAGCAGGACAAGTTTACTTTAACCATGGTGGTCACGGAAGGCACGCGTGTTGGATATTTGAGGTTTCCTGGAGGCTGGTACTTGAGGGAAAAGAAAAAGCCTGCTGTAGTCGGGTAGGGACACAAGAGTCTTCCAGGTTTCCCGAGATGGCAGAGACTTTGGTATATTCTAGAAAATATCCTAAGGCTTGTGTGACTGGAGCTCGGTTGAGTCAGAGGAGATTGAAGTGAAGAGGGGCTATTGAGGGTGAGTGGGGGCCAGAACATGGGGATTTACATGTCCTGGTAAGGAGTCAGGATTTAACTCCAAGGACACAGGGAAGCAGTTGAGGGATTTAAACAAGGGAATGATGTCTAGTTTATGTTTTAAAATCGTTTTTCTGTCTATAATTGGTCTGGTGAGTGGATCAGTTCAGTTCAGTTCAGTCACTCAGTTGTGTCCAACTCTTTGCAACCCCATGAAATGCAGCACGCCAGGCCTCCCTGTCCATCACCAACTCCCTGAGTTCATTCACACTCACGTCCATCGAGTTGGTGATGCCATACAGCCATCTCATCCTCTGCCATCCCCTTCTCCTCCTGCTCCCAATCCCTCCCAGCATCAGGGTCTTTTCCAATGAGTCAATTCTTCGCATGAGGTGGCCAAAGTACCGGACTTTCAGCTTCAACATCAGTCCCTCCAATGAACACCCAGGACTGATCTCCTTTAGGATGCACTGGTTGGATCTCCTTGCAGTCCAAGGGACTCTCAAGAGTCTTCTCCAACACCACAGTTCAAAAGCATCAATAGTTCAGCACTCAGGTTTCTTCACAGTCCAACTCTCACATCCATACATGACCACTGGAAAAACCATAGCCTTGACTAGATGGACCTTTGTTGGCAAAGTAATGTCTCTGCTTTTGAATATGCTATCTAGCTTGGACATAACTTTCCTTCCAAGGAGTAAGCGTCTTTTAATTTCACGGCTGCAATCACCATCTGCAGTGATTTTGGAGCCCAGAAAAATAAAGTCTGACACTGTTTCCACTATTTCCCCATCTCTTTCCCGTGAAGTGGTGGGACCGGATGCCATGATTTTATTTTTCGGAATGTTGAGCTTTAAGCCAACACTTTCACTCTCTTTCACTTTCAGCAAGAGGCTTTTTAGTTCCTCTTCACTTTGCTGCCATAAGGGTGGTGTCATCTGTATATCTGAGGTTCTTGGTATTTCTCCTGGCAATCTTGATTCCAGCTTGTGCTTCTTCCAGCCCCACGTTTCTCTTGATGTACTCTGCATAAAAGTTAAATAAGCAGGATGACAATATGCAGCCTTGACGTACTCCTTTTCCTATTTGGAACCAGTCTGTTGTTCCTTGTCCAGTTTTAACTGTTGCTTCCTGACCTGCATACAGGTTTCTCAAGAGGCAGATCAGGTGGTCTGGTATTCCCATCTCAGAATGTTCCACAGTTTATTGTGATCCACACAGTCAAAGGCTTTGGCATAGTCAGTAAAGCAGAAATAGATGTTTTTCTGAACTTTCTTGCTTTTTTGATGATCCAGCTGATGTTGGCAATTTGATCTCTTGTTCCTCTGCCTTTTCTAAAACCAGCTTGAACATCTGGAAGTTTATGGTTCACGTACTGCTGAAGCCTGGCTTGGAGAATCTTAAGCATTACTTTAATAGTGTGTAAGATGAGTGCAATTGTGCGGTAGTTTGAGCATTCTTTGGCATTGCCTTTCTTTGGATTGGAATGAAAACTGACCTTTTCCAGTCCTGTGGCCACTGCAGAGTTTTCCACATTTGCTGGTATATGGAGTGCAGCACTTTCACAGCATCATCTTTCAGGATTTGAAATAGCTCAACTGGAATTCTGACACCTCCACTGGCTTTGTTCGTAGTGATGCTTTCTAAGGCCTACTTGACTTCACATTCCAAGATGTCTGGCTCTAGGTGAGTGATCACACCATCGTGATTATCTTGGTCGTGAAGATCTTTTTTGTACAGTTCTTCTGTGTATTCTTGCCATCTCTTCTTAATATCTTCTGCTTCTCTTAGATCCCCACCATTTCTGTCCTTTATCGAGCCCATCTTTGCATGAAATATTCCCTTGGTATCTCTAATTTTCTTGAAGAGATCTGTAGTCTTTCCCATTCTGTTGTTTTCCTCTATTTCTTTGCATTGATTGCTGAGGAAGGCTTTCTTATCTTTCCTTGCTGTTCTTTGGAGCTCTGCATTCAGATGTTTATATCTTTCCTTTTCTCCTTTGCTTTTCACTTCTCTTCTTTTCACAGCTATTTGTAAGGCCTCCCCAGACAGCCATTTTGCTTTTTTGCATTTCTTTTCCATGGGGATGGTCTTGATCCCCTGTCTCCTGTACAATGTCACGAACCTCTGTCCATATTTCATCAGGCACTCTGTCAGATCTAGTCCCTTAAATCTTTTTCTCACTTCCACTGTATAATCATAAGGGATTTGATTTAGGTAATACCTCAATGGTCTAGTGGTTTTCCCTACTTTCTTCTATTTAAGTCTGAATTTGGCAATAAGGAGTTCATGATCTGAGCCACAGTCAGCTCCTGGTCTTGTTTTTGCTGACTGTATAGAGCTTCTCCATCTTTGGCTGCAAAGAATATAATCAATCTGATTTCAGTGTCAGCCATCTGGTGATGTTCACGTGTAGAGTCGTCTTTTGTGTTTTTGGAAGAGGGTGTTTGCTATGACCAGTGCATTCTCTTAGCAAATAGCCTTTGCCCTGCTTCATTCCGTATTCCAAGGCCAAATTTGCCTGTTACCCCAGGTGTTTCTTGACTTCCTCCTTTTGCATTCCAGTCCCCTGTAATGAAAAGGACATCTTTTTTGGGGGTGTTAGTTCTAAAAGATCTTGTAGGTCTTCATAGAACCGTTCAGCTTCTTCAGCGTTACTGGTTGGGGCATAGGCTTGGATTACTGTGATATTGAATGGTTTGCCTTGGAAACAAACAGAGTTCATTCTGTCATTTTTGAGATTGCCTCCAAGTACTGCATTTCGGACTCTTGTTGACCATGATGGCTACTCCATTTCTTCTAAGGGATTCCTGCCCACAGTAGTAGATATAATGGTCGTCTGAGTGAAATTCACCCATTCCAGTCCATTTTAGTTCACTGATTCATAGAATGTCGATGTTCACTCTTGCCATCTCCTGTTTCACCACTTCCAATTTGCCTTGATTCATGGACCTAACATTCCAGGTTCCTATGCAATATTGCTCTTTACAGCATCGGACCTTGCTTCTGTCACCAGTCACATCCACAACTGGGTATTGTTTTTGCTTTGGCTCTCTCCCTTCATTCTTTCTGGAGTCATTTGTCCACTGATCTCCAGTAGCATATTGGACACGTACCAACCAGGGGAGCTCCTCTTTCTGTAGCATATCATTTTGCCTTTTCATACTTTGGTGGGGTTCTCAAGGCAAGATTACTGAAGTGGTTTGCCATTCCCTTCTCCAGTGGACCACATTCTGTCAGACCTCTCCACCGTGACCCGCCCGTCTTGGGTGGCCCCACCTGGCATGGCTTAGTTTCATTGAATTAGACAAGGCTGTGGTCCGTGTGATCAGATTGGCTAGTTTTCTGTGAGTATGGTTTCAGTGTGTCTGCCCTCTGATGCCCTCTCGCAACACCTACTGTCTTACTTGTGTTTCTCTTACTTTGGACGTGGGGTATCTCTTCACGGCTGCTCCAGCAAAGCGCAGCCGCTGCTCCTTACCTTGGACGAGGGGTATCTCCTCAGGGCCTCCTGTCCTGACCTTGAACGTGGAGTAACTCTCCTGAGCTAACCCTCTCCGGAGGTCAGGGGCGGTGACCAAGAGGAGTTTCGCCACGCCCGAGGTCAGGGGTGGTGGCCGAGAAGAGCAACCCCATGTCCAAGGAGCGGCAGCTGCGCGGGCGCAGGAGGGCGGAGAGGTGAATGGATGAGAGCTGTCAAAAATTTGAACTGCTCAGAAAACTGTTGAAGTGTTCCAGGAGAAGGATGATAAGTCCCTGGATTTGGGATTTAATTTGGAAGTAGAATTATTAAGGGGCTTCCCAGGTGACTCAGTGGTAAAGAATTCGCCTGCCAATTCATGAAATGTGAGAGACGCAGGTTTGATCCATTGGTCAGGAAGATCCCCTGGAGAAGGAAATGGCAGCCCATTCCAGTATTCTTGCCTGGAGAATCCAATGGACAGAGGAGCCTGGTGGGCAAAAGTCCATGGAATGGCAGAAGAGTTAGACACGACTTAGTGACTGAACAATAGCAATAATAGAATTATTAAAGCTATTCTTAGACCAAATATAATTCTTCAGTTTTCCTTCTAGTTCTTACCCTTCCCTTTGCTGCTTCCACATAGACAGGTAATTAGGGTCTTACTCTGATTTTCTCTTCAAATTAGCAGGTACAGTAATATCTCTCAAATTCTCTCAGAATTGGGGAATTTAATTCAGTAGTATACAGTGGGGCTTCCCTGGTGGCCCAGACGGTAAAGAATTTGCTTGGAATGCAGGAGACCTGGGTTTGATCCGTGGGTTGGAAAGATCCCTTGGAGAAGGGAGTAGCTGTCCACTACCAGTATTCTTTCCTGGAGAATCCCATGGACAGAGGAGCCTGGCGGGCTAGAGTCCATGGGGTTGCAAGGAGTCGGACACAGCTGAGTGACTAACACACACATGCACACACAGCAGAAATTTTTCCTTGCTCTCAAAGGTCGCTATTTGCATCATTGATAAATGAGTTCGTATTACTTAAGAAGAATAGTTTTTTCTAATTGTTAGTGTTTTGTTATGTAACTTTGACCCCTTTTAGGAAATCCTACTTTACCATTTTGATACTACAGTTTTTAATGAATTGATGATTTTAATATCTAATTTTGTACATGTGACATTTTTGTTGACAAGCTAATGAGAAAGCCTATG
This sequence comes from Bos indicus x Bos taurus, assembly GCF_003369695.1. Classification (NCBI taxonomy): domain Eukaryota; kingdom Metazoa; phylum Chordata; class Mammalia; order Artiodactyla; family Bovidae; genus Bos; species Bos indicus x Bos taurus. The sequence goes on from NC_040079.1 coordinate 87,221,065, forward strand.
CAAAAGGAGTAGTGTTTGGTTCTCCTCCTTCCTTACCCACTTCTTTTTTTTCATTTATCTTTTCTGGCATCTAAGTGATTTTCTTCCTTGTTGCTTCTTCCTGTGCAAAAGTTTCCTCTGGCTGCTTGGGACACAGCATATCACAGTGATTTCTACGTTAGTCTCGGTAAGCAAGAACTGAAATAAAGGCAAAACAAAGTGTGAGTCATAAGCGTTAAAGTTCCTTAAGTGTAATCGTGTATAATTTATGCCCAGTGGTACCTTCATATCACATCAGCTCATAAAGTGGGAGACATGTACATTCAACCATTGAAGCACATTTCTCAAAAATAATTTTCTGTTCAAGGGTTATAACTGGCTAGTTGGAGATTTACATTTTTTGGAGGGAGAAACTTTCATAATGTATTACCATTTTATCACTATAAAGTTCCATTTAAATTTACTCTTTAGGAAGTAATCATGTAAATTTCATTGGGCCATGCCATGCTTTGGTAACTGGTTATTGGTGAGGTAGTTTTTAAATGTCATGAGGTCATGAAAGAATACGTGTTCATATCTGAGCAGGGCTTGACCTCTGCTTGTACATTCTCAAATGGAACAAATCCTCCAAAAAATTAATATAATAGTGTATAATGTTTATAACATCATGTGTTTATGGATCAAAGAACTCAAAATATACATCCTATTAGAAATAAACTCTTTCATTTCCGCAATTATGAGCTCCTCTGTCTGCAAGGCAATGTTCTGATGTCCTGTAGGGAGTTGTATTAAGAGAATAAGGACAGATTTAGGGCTCAATTACAGTCTGTTCTCTCTGATTGTTTTACCATCGTTCTGTATCTGCAAAGATCCTTCTTTTTCTTTAAATCTGATCCCCATTCACTTATCTCCATATCTGTCTTCTTAAGCGGAACAGTCTGCTATGCACCTATCTTCTTTAATTTGAATATCAGAAATTAACCACTTCCCCAGGGTTTAAAAAGTGCTCAAATTATGTTAAATCATTAGAATGAGAGAGGGAAATGTGTCTCAATGGGCTCCAACATTGCTTTGGTTTTTGTTTGCTTCCTTGGTTTAGCCCTTTTTTGTGTAATGCCCTGTATTTGCTTTACCATATGAGTAAAGAATGATTAATTCTTTACTCATATGGTAAAGAATCCGCCTGCAATACAGGGACCTGAGTTCGATCCCTGGGTCAGGAAGATCCCCTCTGAAGGGGAGGGCATGGCAGCCCACTCCAGTATTCTTGTTTGGGAAATCGCATGGACAGAGGAGCTTGGAGAGCTACAATCCTTAGCGTTGCAAAGAGTTGGACAGGACTTAGCACAGGACACGGTTTATTCACATGTAAAAAGTCTTAGATGGCAGTTCAGAGCACTCAGATTGCTCCTACACATGTGTTTTTCTCATTTGGTCCTTGCAGCAGGCCCAGAAGGAGGCAGGGCAGGGAGCAAACTGCCTTCATCCTTGATGTGCAGAGGTTTCAAGGACTTACTTGTATTGAGTACTTTCTTTTTTTAAAATTAATTTTTATTGGAGTATAGTTACTTTATAATGTTGTGCTAGTGTCTGTCATACAGCAGAGAGAATCAGATATATATATACACACACACACACACACCCCTGTATCCCCTCTTTTTTGAATTTCTTTCCCATTTAGGTCACCGCAGAGCACTGAGTAGAGTTCCCTGTGCTCATTAGTTATCTGTTTTACGCAAGTATCAGTAGTTGTGTATGTGTCAGTCCAAACCTCCGAATTCATCCCACCCCATCTCTTCCCCACCTTGGTGTCTGCATGTTCTCTACGTCTGTGTCTTTATTTCTGTTTTGCAAATAAGATCGTCTGCACTACTTTTCTCGATTCCATATCTATGTTAATATATGATACTTGTTTTCTTCTGACTGACTTCACTCTGTACGACAGTCTCTAGGTCCACATCCCCACACACGTCTGTATTGAGTACTTTCTAGCATTACATCTTCATTTTGTTGATACATTTAAAATGCATGCAGATTTTAAAGGGAAAACACAAGTGTTTTCGTAGCTTGTGTTTTGTCTTCTATGAAACAGTGCAAGTGCTGTAGTCTGCTAAGTATTACTTCTTTTATTTCACTATTGCTAAGGCCAGAGAAGGTGCTTTTAGAACATGCCTCCAATTACTTAATTTCCATAAGGCCTCAGTTTCCTTTTCTGCACAAAGAGATTAAAATAGTACTAACATCATAGGGTCAACCTGTGGGAAAAAGGGAGAAAATACATGCGAAGTGCCCATCAGAGGCCTTGGTGCATCTTGAGTACTCAACAGCCATCATGCTGTACTGACCCATTTTGTAAGATGTTACAAGCATGTGTGATAATTTGTTACTTCTCCCAGGTACAACAAAAATTTGGAAGAAGCCAAGAGAATTGGAATAAAGAAAGCTATCACGGCCAACATCTCTATGGGTGCTGCTTTTCTGTTGATCTATGCGTCCTACGCCCTGGCATTCTGGTACGGGACCTCCTTGGTCCTCTCAGGAGAATATTCCATTGGACACGTGCTCACGGTAAGTGATATCATAGTAAGAGATGAATCACCTTTAAAATGTCAATGAAATTTAGTGGTGTTGGTTTGACTGTTGGAGAATATATTTTAGAAGAATTATTAAATAATGGCCAAGAAGAGTGAGTGAGAGCCTGGGATTTGATATCAGGACAATCTGATTCAAATTCTGGCTGTGCCACTTACTGACTGTATGATTTGGTTCAGCCACCTAGACTTATGAAGAGTCTGTTACGTCTTCTGCAAAATGGAAATGACAGGAGTAAGATGCCATAACTTTTAGTGTTGTTGTAAGGACTAATCGAGAAAGTGAATGTAGAAACACTTAGCAAAATTTCTTCTCTGTAAGTTGTTGGATAATATAACTACTGTGTGATTTACAAAGAAGTGAACAGTGACTTTAGTCCTCTCTAACACCTGTAGAGAAACAGCGTCAAATGTATGATAAGAAACTGATTTGGGCAAAATATTTACAAAATATTTTCCTATGTACTGTTCCACTTGATACAACAACACTAAGATTGCTTGGTAGGGAAAATAGAATCTTGTCTCTTTTTGCAAATAAAGAAATTGAAGTTCAGACTGTCGAAGAATCACCTGAAGATATACAGCCATTTAGTGCTTAATCCAGGGTTCAGATCTCAGGTTTCTGAGTCTCATAATAGGGTTTATCTCCACTATACCCTACTGATGCTCTCAAAAAATTCTTGGTCTTTGAAGACATATGAAAATATTCCAGTCATATGGAATTTATTATTTCACAGATCCAGTAAGACTAATTCAGCATTCTCAACTGAAAAGTACTTCAATTTTAAAAATAATAGTTTTAATAGTCAGTATTCATATGTTATCTTGCCATGTAAAATTTTAACGATGTTAAAAGTATGAAAAAAGCATGCTAAATACTAAGTAACTCAATGTTTTACTTCACATTCCTCAGGTCTTCTTTTCTGTATTAATTGGAGCTTTTAGTGTTGGACAGGCATCTCCAAACATTGAGGCATTTGCAAACGCAAGAGGAGCAGCTTATGAAGTCTTCAAGATCATTGATCACGTAAGTCTGGGCTGGCCATTTATCTATCTGTCTAAAACAGTCTATTTCTTTATCACTTTTATTCAGCTCTCCACAAATGTAATTGAAAGTATTTATTGTAACCTAGTAGTTGCTGTAACCTTCTGACATTTTATTCTGTTTAGAAACCAAGCATCGACAGCTATTCAAACACTGGGCACAAACCCGACAATATTAAAGGAAATCTGGAATTCAGAAATGTTCACTTCCATTATCCATCTCGAAACGAAGTTAAGGTACAATGAAATGATTACTCAACAGTTCAACCATGTATGTAGTCCTGAAATCTGTGGTTTAAGTTTATTTCTCGTGCGTTCTCATAGATCTTGAAGGGCCTCAACTTGAAGGTAGGGAGTGGGCAGACGGTGGCCCTGGTCGGGAACAGCGGCTGTGGGAAGAGCACCACCGTCCAGCTGATGCAGAGGCTGTATGACCCTACGGAGGGCATGGTGAGATGACTCTTGTTCAGCCAGATGCTGCAGCACTGACTTACCTTAGCAGATCGCACATCACAAATCTGCGCTATGTGGATATCACAGCTCGTTTTTATTTTAGGTCAGTATCGACGGACAGGATATCAGGACCATCAACGTAAGGTATCTGCGGGAGATTATCGGGGTGGTGAGTCAGGAGCCGGTGCTGTTTGCCACCACGATAGCTGAGAACATTCGCTATGGCCGTGAAGATGTCACCATGGATGAGATTCAGAAAGCTGTGAAGGAAGCCAACGCCTATGACTTTATCATGAAACTGCCTAATGTAAGTCCTTCTCCATCTTCGTTGTGCTGGAGGGTCATGGCATGCTGGCCTGACGCATCGGAAGTCAGGAAAGGAATAAAAACTGGGGGAACTTCCCAAGGTGGCAGATCAAGATGACTCCAGATTTTACAGCTCTAGTAGCATCAACTAGTAGTAGACACACTTTTAAAAATATTTACTTATTTTTTGACTACTCTGGGCCTTCATTGCTGCCAGCCGGGTTTCTCTAGTTGCGGGCGAGGGCTGCTCACTGTGGTGGCTTCTCTGGTTGCAGAGCTCGGGCTCTAGGCACCCAGGTGCCAGTGGTTGTGGCTCCGGGGCTCTGGAGCACAGGCTCAGTAGTTGTGGCACATGGGTTAGTTGCTCCGTGGCATGTGGGATCTTTCTGGACCAGGGTTCACACAGGTGTCCCCTGCATTGCAAGGAGATTCTTAACCACTGGCCCGTGAGGGAAGACCTGATGTGTTTTTTTAATTCGGGTGGTGATTGCTAAGTTTGAGGCCTCCCAGGTGGTGCCAGTGGTGAAGAACTCACCTCCTAACGCAGGAGATATGAGAGACGCTCCCTGGTTGGGAAGATCCCTGCAGGAGGGCGTGGCAACCCACTCCAGTATTCTTGCCTGGTGAATTCCATGGACAGAGGAGCCTGGTGGGCTTCAGTCCATACAGAGTTGTAGAGTTCGACACGACTGAAGCGACCACACACACACACACACACACACACGCAACTGGACCATACTGCTTGTGAGGTTTGGGTTGTTTATAGGATTACGTCCCATCTTAAAAATCTGAGCTGAGATAGCTTATTCTGTTGTTTAATCCTCCTGTGTTTTTGGTGTTGTAGAAATTTGACACCCTGGTTGGAGAGAGAGGAGCCCAGCTAAGCGGTGGACAGAAGCAGAGAATCGCCATCGCCCAGGCCCTGGTTCGCAACCCCAAGATCCTCCTGCTGGACGAGGCCACCTCAGCTCTGGACACGGAGAGTGAAGCAGTGGTTCAGGCGGCCCTGGATAAGGTGGGTGAACCTCAGTTCAATCCTAGCTGGTTTGTAAGCATAAGAACATTCCATTGTTAATTCTTCATAAGATTATTTTTAAAGAAATCGCTCCTAAAGTAATTCTTTAAGCTATTAAAACCATCAGGCCTCTCTGGATCTGTATAACTTCTATCTCTCTGGTATATTTTTAGGTAGAGATGAATAAACTTTCATTGAAAGATACTTGTACATTTTTTTAAGTTAAACAATGAGAAATATAGACTCAGATGAAAGTTGGTCTTCATTGTGCTCTTAAAAACTTAGCCTTAGAGATCACCCTGATACTTAGGTTTTATGAGTTTTTACTGTTGTCAACACGAGGAAGGTTTACATCTAGTTCTTAAGAGGTCAGATGCCTATCAAAGACAATGGGAAATGAGAGACCTCTTATCTTGAGGAGAGTGCCAGAGAGTTGATGACGCTGGGAATGAAATGAAATGTCCTTGACCGTCAACAGAGTTCGACCTTCCTGCAGTACCTGAGTCCGTGTGACTCATTCATTGGCTAGACGTGAGTGTGTGGCCACGCCCGTTGCCGTGTGCTTGGTCTCCGGTGTCTGATGATAAGTAGGCTCGCTCTGTGAGGACACGGAGCGCGGAAACCTTTTAACCCGTAAGTGCTGTGAGTTGAAGTGCTCCTGGCAGAACTGAAAGATAAACTCATTTATGCTCCAACTATCCCCCTCTTCTAATAACAAAACAACTCTGTTTCTCTAAACATCCTGTCAGAGTGCGTAACAGATTGTTGAGACAAGAAAAAGAAAAAAGATCCCGAACAATTTTGTGGACCAGAATAGATGGAGATGCGACTGAGTCTGCTTTTTCCTCTTCTCTTTGCTTATCTGTGTTTTCTTTCTATTCTACGGTGTTACTATGTATTAAATTATTAATAAAATGAATTTAGAAAGGTTGCATTTAAAAATACCTTTTCCTGTTCATGCACATTTAGAAGGGGCATTCCACATCTCATCCTTTGAAAACATCCAAAGACTTGATCGTCTTCTCTGCTTTCTAGTTGTTTCCACCTAATTTTTCTGATGTGCATTTCTTTTTCTTCCAGGACTTTTTCTCGCTTCTCTTTTTCAAACTGATCGTTATACCTCTTTTTGCTAGCTTATTCTGAGAATTTTATTGCTAGTTCCCGAAGAGAAATATGAATAAGAAAAATTATAAGCATTGGGAAAGTTACAAAGGTTAAAAAAATCTCAGACAAGTGCTGGTTATCTGGCTTTGTTCCATATGAAAATAAAAATGAGATTGGGTGTTTAAGACATTTACTTAACTCCTTAGTTTTTTCCATAATGCTTCTCCCTAGAAATAAGCATCATTTATTAAGCACTTACTGTGTACATCACAGTGCTACCTGTGCATTATTGTATAGCACAACCACTCCAGAAAGTAGCCTTGTACTATTAATATCCCCATTGGATATGTGAATAAGTTGAACCTCACACAGGTTTAAAGACTTGTGTAAGATCCTGGAATGTATATAGAGCAGAGCTAAGATTTGAGTTCACATCAGTGTAACCCTGAAGTCCGGCCTTTGCTGCCTCACATCTGTTGTTTGTCTTGGTCATCCGGATGTCTGAGAGAGCACAGGGTGACCTCCTTGGGCACTTGGTGCTGGCTGCCTTGCACAGATCGCAGCAGGCCTGTATCTGCTCCGATCGACTGATTCCTGGGCTCTCGAGTGTTGTACCTCTGTATAAGCCCTTGATTATTACGTAAACTTAGGCTGGTAGAGATTGAGTAAAATCTTAGAGGCTTACATAGTACTAATATGAGACTATCATATGTGTGTTTATACTTATTAAAACATCATTTTAAACCATTAATGATACATTTACTGAAGCCAGAGACTGCCTCATATAGCTTACACAGTTTTGCAATGTTTAGGGCATTGGTGGTCAGTAAATATACATTGAATTACTGAATTTTTTTTAATATAATAGTTCATGTATTCAAAAATGAGATTTTTTTCCCTTTAGGCCAGAGAAGGCCAGACCACCATTGTGATAGCGCATCATCTGTCCACAGTTCGTAATGCTGATGTCATCGCTGGTCTTGATGATGGAGTCATTGTGGAGGAAGGCAATCACGATGAGCTCATGGGGAAGAGAGGCATTTACTTCAAACTTGTCACAATGCAAGTATAGTCTAACTCTAGCAGTTTCCTCAAGTATCTCAGGCATGAGCTGATTTTGCTGTATTTGGTACTATAAATAAATGTTACTATTGATTATCTTGAGAAGAGGGAAAAAAATTTGGGGTGGAAGCAGGGGGATTGAGGATCACATCAGGTTTTAGATTTTTTTTTTTCCCCTCTTAAAAGGAGAGAAATGAAGAAGGATAGAGAAAGGTAAAGTTAAAAAGGCTTAAAAGTGAGCTATCCACTCTAGCAAGGGCTTTGTAGAGGCCCAGTGGTAAAGAATCTGCCTGCTAAGCAAAAGACGTGGGTTCAATCCCTAGGTCAGGAAAATCCCCTGGAGAAGGAAATGGCAACCCAATCCAGTATTCTTGCTGGGAAAACTCCACAGACAGAGGAGCCTGGCAGGTTACAGTCCATGGGGTGGCAAAAAGAGTAGGACCCGAGTGAGCGCCTTACCAGCTGCCGTAGCAGTATCCACTCCAGCAGCTGCTAGCCACACGTAGCTGTTGAGCATGTTAGTGGTGAGTAATCTGAATCGAAGTGTTTGTAAGTTGAAAATGCATACCAGAGTCCAAAGACTTAGTCCAAAGAAAAATGCAAGCTATCTCAAAAAGTTTTTACACTGATTACATGTTAATCTAATATCTTAGATAGAGTATAGGTTAGATAAAATATATAATTAAAGTTAATCTTACCTATCAGTTTCTTTGACATGTCTACTGAAAACATTGTGTCTCACAGTATGACCTGCACCGTTACTTGTGTGATGCCACTGGTCCAACGGAGAAGGCAATGGCACCCCACTCCAGTACTCTTGCCTGGAAAATCCCATGGACGGAGGAGCCTCGTAGGCTGCAGTCCATGGGGTCGCTGAGGGTCGGACACGACTCAGCGACTTCACTTTCACTTTTCACTTTCATGCATTGGAGAAGGAAATGGCAACCCACTCCAGTGTTCTTGCCTGGAGAATCCCAGGGACGGGAAGCCTGGTGGGCTGCCGTCTATGGGGTCACACAGAGTCGGACACGACTGAAGCGACTTAGCAGCAGCACAGCACTGGTCCAAAGCAAATCTGATTGAGCCAAAAACACTCACACAAAGGAGGTGACTAGATAAGATACTTGGAATGGATGCCATATTGTTTCAGCATAGTTTATGGGGATCCCTTATCTAATGGTTTTAATTTTCAAATATAATCACACCAAAAAAATGGCAGTTCCACTTCATCCTTTCCCATAAGAATTTAAATTACCATTTTCCTTGATATCTGCTGTTGAGCAATTAGATTTCATTGGTTAACTCCGCCTAACCAACTTATGCATATTTCTTGTTTATTTTAGACAAAAGGAAATGAACTTGAATTAGAAAATACCCCTAAGTAAAACTGATGACTTGTACACGTCCTCCCAAGATTCAGGATCCAGTCTATGCTATGCTATGCTAAGTCACTTCAGTCGTGTCCGACTCTGTGTGACCCCATAGACGGCAGCCACCAGGCTCCCCCGTCCCTGGGATTCTCCAGGCAAGAACACTGGAGTGGGTTGCCATTTCCTTCTCCAATGCATGAAAGTGAAAAGTGAAAGCGAAGTCGCTCAGTCGTGTCCGACTCTTAGCGACCCCATGGACTGCAGCCTACCAGGCTCCTCCATCCATGGGATTTTCCAGGCAAGAGTACTGGAGTGGGGTGCCATTGCCTTCTCAGAGGATCCAGTCTAATCAGAAGAAAATCAACTCACAGGAGTATCATTGGATCCCAAAGCCAGGACAGAAAGCTCAGTACAGAAGAAACTTGGGTACAAAGGAGGCTGCAGACTGATGTCTTTAAGAGTGGGCTAAGGCTGGGATAGGCGTGGGAGCAAGAAAGGGTTATCCAGAATTACCTGTCCTATCCCTTAGCTTGGTCCACAGACCCAAATCTCAACATGTTAACTCTAAGGTGGAATTTATGAATGATAATTTATAGGATAAGAATTTTAGAATTAGAGTTTATAATGTAAAGAGATAATAGTGAGTTTTCAAATACAAACATTTTTGTTCTTTCATCCTTACAAATATGTTTGTCACATTCCAGATGTCCAGTCAGACTTAAATATTTATGGAATCATCATGTATTTCTTTAAAAATGAAGGCACAATGTAACAGAATCTGTCAGCACTCTTTAAAAAAGTTACATAGCCATCAATTGATAAGGAAGTAGGAATAAGATCTATTTGTTTAAAACCTGTTGTGCATACAGAACAACTGTACATCAGTTCAATCCATTAAGATCAGTTATTTTCCTAACAGGTTTGTTGTAATATTTTGTGTTCTCCAGGATGAAAGCGTACCTCCAGTTTCCTTTTGGAGGATTCTGAAGCTGAATATAACTGAATGGCCTTATTTTGTGGTTGGTGTATGTTGCGCCATTATAAATGGAGCTCTGCAACCAGGATTCTCAGTCATACTTTCAAGGATTATAGGAGTAAGTGTTTATGTTCATTTTGGGGACTTACCTGTGAGTCCTGACTAAAGAATGAACTGTTTGTATTTGTAAATTTATATAAAAGCCACAACAACATGCGTTGCACCTTCATATTAACAGCTTGAAGATGTTGGAGTGGAAGTTTTATTTGTGATAGGAAAACTGATTTTTCAAAACTTACTTTGTCGTGGCAGTTGGTTTCTATCCTAGGGCCCTGGAATGAGATCCTGGAAAACAGTCCATGAAACTGACCAGGTGACTGTCCCCTACCTGCCATCGCTGGACTCTGAGTCAGCCTCAGCAACAGTTCTGTGACTGGTGTACAGGGTTCCTCACGTATTCATCTCACCAGCTCAAGGAAGAGCCACTCTCTGACTCGGATGCTTGTCAGGACGTGATGGGGCTGAGCACTTGGCCTCTGTGGGATGTCCGTCCTTCGTATTAAGATGAAAACAAATGGGACGGCTTGAAAAGATTCAGGTTGACAGATACTGGTCGCCCTGCTTTTCATGATGGCATTTCCAACCATAAAGTTACAATCTCACAAGTCAGATTTTGGCCCAGAGTGAAGGAGGATGGTTTTCTTTCCCTGTGAAGTGGTTGTTCTCTGCATGCGTTTTGAGCCCAAGGCATCCTGTTTAGCTCTTTTAACCAGGGTCTCCTAGTGTGGTTCCAGGTGAGCTGGCTGTAGTTCCCCACTGTCTGTCTAACAGGCCACCCTACAAAGAAGGCTGGCTGAAGAAGCCTCCTTTCTTCAGAGAGACCTGGGCTGAATATATGAGCTCACCTCCTGGGCTCTCCAAAACCACATCAGCAAATGTGTCTCCAGACACCTTGGGACAGTTGGAAATGTCGCCGTGTGAAACAACAGACTGCCATACAGTGTAGTTTCCATCAGAGGAATAAAATAGTATTTGTCCTCAGTTCTGCGGTAGTGGGTTTGGTGCTGACTTGAAGCACCCATTACTTCAAAAAGGAGTATGAGTGGAGAAAGAGTTGGATGGATCAATGAATGAGTGACAGGCCTTGGCCCCTAGGGAAGGCACGATATCGCCCCATTGAAGTCTGGCCTTCGGGAAGCCTGCCTGAGCTCCACATGCTAAGGCCCTCTTGACCCCAAGTACTATAACTAGATGTAAAATGGGTCAGACTGTGAATTATTTTGTCAGTGGTACTGAAACCCTTAAATATTTTCTTTGCCAGATCTTCACCAGAGATAAGGATGATGAAACCAAACGACAGAACAGTAACTTGTTTTCACTGTTGTTTCTAATCCTTGGAATTATTTCTTTTATTACATTTTTCCTTCAGGTAAGTGTCCACATTTTCATTTTCTTTTTCCATTTGGAGAAATGTATCATTACCCAACTGGCGGGATTTATTAAACATCTGTGTGATTTGCTGTTTAGTAGAGTCGTTCCTCTAGTCACTGGGCTCTTAGCAGTCAGTTTCCTTGACTTAAATCAAAGATGTTTTCTTCCTGTGGCTTCCTCTTACACCCCAAGGGAAGGAACCCTTGCTTCCTTCCTTCTCCCAACCTTCTCCCCTGACTGGAAATGTTCATGAAGTCAGAGGGAACGGAGAGGGTTTGATCTAACACAATGATTGGAAGTAAAAGCAGGGGTCTTAGAAATGGAAGCTAGGGGAGCTGTGGACACATGTTTGGATATATAAGTACTGCCATCCAGTTCTGATACTCAAGTATCTTCCAGTGTTCTAAAAGCAAGAACAAACCTCAGAGCCCCACAAGCCAGTCATGCTGATTTTAAAAATATTTGAAGAGTTTGTCATTCTTTTCCTAAAGAAGAAGGAACCTTTCTAATTATGGAAGAATGTCAGTTTTCAAACAAAAACTGTAGTAAGCATATGTGGAGTATCAGATTTTACAGATTGCAGATCATTTGGCTGAAATGAAATTGCCAGGAGTTTAAGCACTCTAGACGTTCCGCATGGTAAGGCAGTATGGGCTTTGGTGTTAGGTGTAGGGTCAGGTATGAGTTGCACCAGTTCCTAATTCTGTGTCCTTGGGCAAGTAAATAACTGAAACTGTGTAAGCCTCAGTTCCCTCATCTGTTAGAATGGGGAGAATGGCAGCAGACTCTTGATGATGAAAAGAGGTAAGATCCTAGTTGTGTGTGAGATGATTATAAACATAATCACTTATTAAATGAATGAGTGGTTGCTGCTGCTAAGTTGCTTCAGTCGTGTCTGACTCTGTGTGACCCCGTAGATGGCAGCTCACCAGGCTCCTCTGTCTCTGGAATTCTCCAGGTAAGAATACTGGAGTGGGTTGGCATTTCCTTCTCCAATGCATGCATACATGCTAAGTCACTTCAGTCGTGTCTATCTCTGTGTGACCCTACGGACAGCAGCCCACCAGGCTCCTCTGTCCACGGAATTCTCTAGGCAAGAATACTGGAGTGGGTTGCCATTTCCTTCTCCAGAATGAATGGTTAGTCACATGTAATTTTTTAAGATAGAACTCTCAATAGATCTCTTTAAATTTTATTTTATTTTTAAACTTTACAATATTGTATTAGTTTTGCCAAATATCGAAATGAATCCGCCACAGGTATACCTGTGTTCCCCATCCTGAACCCTCCTCCCTCCTCCCTCCCCATTTCCTCCCTCTGGGTCGTCCCAGTGCACCAGCCCCAAGCATCCAGTATCGTGCATCGAACCTGGACTGGCGACTCGTTTCAATTTTGCATGGTGTGAGCATGTTTATGTATTTTGAATAGATACGACACTTTTCTGGACATGATAGAAGTGAAGTCACTCAGTCGTCTCCGACTCTTTGCGACCCCATGGACTGTAGCCTGCCAGGCTCCTCCATCCATGGGATTCTCCAGGCAAGAGTACTGGAGTGGGTTGCCATTTCATTCTCCAGGGGATCTTCCCGACCCCAGGATCGAACCCGGGTCTCCTGCATTGTAGGCAGACGCTTTACCATCTGAGCCACCAGGAGATCCCAAACCCTGGAATCTTTTGTTACTGAGTCCTTCAAGTCTCTTTGGGGAATCTGATCATACGAGAATAAATGTGACACTCTAACTTGTATACAGATTGTCGTACCAAGTATTAACACCAGAGAAGTTGGGAGAATGTAGAGGTTGCTGAGGGTGCAGTTGGTTAAGGAGTTGGGACCAGGATAGGCTTTGAGCTGGAAATCTGAATTGGTGACGCAAAGCCAGACAAAGTGGTACCTTTGTCACACAGTGATACCCAGGGAGAGTGGAGCCTGGCTTGCCTGGCAAACTGAGGTGAGAACAAAGGCTCTGAATTCCAGGACCTCAGAAGTGCAGAGGTGGCACTGTGCCAACAATGGGATTAGAACATGGTGTTAGCCCCTCATTTAGAAAAGCAAGGAAGAAGTCCAGGCTCTGGGTGCTCATTCTGGTTAAGATTCTTTAGATGCACATCAGATTCCAGCTCTGCCACCTTAGAACTGTAGCCTCTGGCCACTTCCCAGCCTCCCTCAACCTCCATTTCTTCTGTAAAGTGGTAATTATAGGTTTGTCCTGAGGACTTGTGGAGATGATGTTCCTGACATACTTATCAATGGCTGGTTCTCAACCAAATGACAAGAGTAGTATTCTCATAGTGGGCAGGACAGTTCAGGTTTCATTCAGTTTAAAGCAGAAAACTTCATCTGGTCATTTCCTAGTAAAGTTAATCATTTTGGTAATGGCAGGCTTCAACTCAGTTAATCCAGGGTCTCTTTATCTCCCCATTGTCCCTGGCTTGGTGTGTATTAGCAGAGAGGGTACACAGAGTTGCAGCACTGGGTGGGGGGCGCTGGTCTGTGCACCTCCCCTGCCCCCCGCTTCACACTGGTGACCGGAGGGGCTGGTGGCTTGCAGTTACACGGTCCAGCCTGGCTGTCCCCCTTGATCAGGACCATGAGGAAGAGTTTGTCTCTCCACTTGGGCTCTTTGCCCGAGTTTCTTCTCTCTCTCTCTCTTGATGATGTCCAGCCTGCCCCCTGGGAGTGTGGAGGAGCTACGGTTGCCTTTCATCATGTCTCAGATGCTGCTGGAGACTCTTGGCTCTTACTAGGGCTTTCCTTCTTCCAAAGCACCATCCAGCCATTTCCATTGTGTGGCAGGCAGGCTCCATCTGTGAACTTCCCCTTCCCAGAGCTCCAGAGAGAAAGTGGTGCAGTGCCTCAGTCTGGCCCTATATATCGCCAAGCTCCCGGGATGAGGGTCTGTCCTCCTTCCTCCCCAGATGTGGCCCAGTATGGCCATACAATCACATCTTACGCTCTTCTCTCCTACCAGGCATAGGTCATATCCTTGGGGAAGGGGGGAGATCAGTGCAGAAAACTCTGTCTCCAGTAAGCCTTCCTTTCCAACCTATTTCTCTTCCAGACTTTGGCTTTTCTTTTGACTTGGAAACAAAGCATTTGATATCTTTGTTCTCTGCATCTTTTATGGCTGCAGCGGCTACAGATTCCTGTTTTTCCAGGTTGCACCTTAGGTCTGGTGTAACTGTGACCAGTGCCCACCCCCCACCCCCCCACTCTCCAATTCACTCTCAAAATTTTCCTGCTTGGGATGATTCATAATATAAAGCCCTGGGTTAGAGTCAAATTCCCCTTGCCTTGGGAACAACTCTCCAGCTTCCTCAGTGGCAGGCCCTGGTTCCTGAGAGAGAGAAGCGGGAGTGGGAAGGGAGACAGAGGAACCACTTTCCTGTAGATCCGCAATGGGCCCGCCGGCTGGTTGGGGCGCGGCAGTGTCGATGTCAGAACCAGATCCTCCCAGCTCTGCTGGTGGTGTGCCACGCTCTCGTGGTCGCTGTTTGAGGAGCAGGGCCGCCAAGCCTTGAAACCGGGCTTCCGACTTTGGTGTCCTGCCCCGGCGCTGACCCCACGTCCCTTTCCCGCGGTGTCGCCGGCGGCCGGGCCTCTGACCAGCCTTCTCCCTGTGGCGTGTCCCTCCCCACAGGGCTTCACTTTCGGCAAAGCGGGCGAGATCCTCACCAGGCGGCTGCGGTACCTGGTTTTCAGGTCGATGCTGAGGCAGGTAGGTCTGCCGGGGATGGCGCCCGGGGGGTGTGCACTGTGCCCTGTGGGCAGGCGCTGGGATTGCTGTTGGGGCCGCAGAGCGAGCCCGGGGTGCTCTGCTGGGGATGGGCTCGGGACCAGGGTCCCCGCGCGCCAGATGGCGTCTCCCAGGCGGGCTCCCCTCCGCCCTCCGCCTCAGCAGCTGCAGGCGGAGGAGATGGAAGCAATATTCCGTGCCCCCACATCCCTCTCCTCTCCTTCTTTCCTTCTCTCCCTGGGAGACCCGTGATGTTCGTGTTTATTCCTGCCAAGAGGTGCCCTCTGAACCCTTTGTTTCCACAGATCAAAAGTCAGCCCCGCGGCCCACTTGCTGCTGCTTGGTTTCTGTGCAGGGGCTTGGCTGATAGACTCGTTCCAGCTGCACTGTTACTAGCGGATAGTGACTTAGGTCTCCCACACTGGGCACCTCCCAGGCCCTGACAGCACGTGGATGTGAATGTTTCTCAGGGGAAGGGGGAGAGGGGTCCTACACATGTCACTCAAAGCAGATCAGTTCAAAGGGTCTTTAACAATCACACACATTTTGCCTGTGACTTTGTAACTTTACATTTTAAAAGCACTAATACGGTGATACTTCAGAAGAATGCCTCAGATATACCTGGGGAGATGGGGCAGGGTTTAAACCCTGGCTCATAAGTATAATGACCCCCTGCTGCTTAAAAACAAGCCGTGTTTATGGGGATTGCTGGCTTGGGACTGACAGAGCCAGGACCAAGTCCAGTGAGTGAGAGAGCACTGTTTGGTGTAGGGCCTCTTGTCAGGATTTTCAGTCAGACGGTATTTATAACAGATCCGAACTAGACTCAGGGCCTGGGCCCAGGGCTAAAATGCCCCATTCCCCTGCCAGGCCGTAGGCCGACTCCTAGGCCCCTTATACTTTGGCTTTGAGCTGAGGATTTGTGTCATACCCTCTCCACCAATTATTCAGTCCGGCCATCATGCATTAAGTGCCTTCTGCTTACAAGGCATAATACTAGGTATTGTAAGGTCTTCAAGTCAGAGTGGTGCCTGTATATGTGGCAGTTATGTTCCATTGGGGAGACACTTAAGCACTTAACAATTTTTAAAAAGCAAATGGATATGTATTATAATAAATTATAATGCATTATAATTAGTTTTTTCTTGAATATTTGATAAATGCTGCTTTAACTGCAATCACAGTTGACATAACTTCTTAGGACCTTAGTTATTTTTGTAACAGATACAGACTGAGACTTCAAACTCACAATATTTTTAGTATTTTTGTATTTAAAAGTGTAAGTGGTTTTATAAAGAAAATCCTATTTTATGTTGAATGTTAAACTTTAATCTAGATTTCTTTGGTTGATTTTTTTTAAAACCCAATTCATTTATTCGGCCATAAACCATAGTCAGCTGTTTATTTGACTTCTCTATTTGAATGTCTATTAAGAATTTCATACCAAATGTCTCTAAAACTGAGCTTTGGACACCCCTCCCACCCTTTGCCAAAGGGCTTACTCCTCACCTAGACCTCCCCAATATCAGTAAACGGCCCCTCCATTCTGCCAGTTGCTCAGGTTAAAGTCCTAGGAGTTATCCTTGTCTCCTCTTCTTTGTCCGATATTACAACAGCCTCCTAACCTGTCTCACTGCCTCAATCCTTATCCTAGTTCACTCATTCATTGCCCAAGAACCAGAATCATTCTTCTAAGATAAAAGTTAAATCACATCCCTGTGCTTAAAAGCTGCTGAAAGTTGCCCATATCTCTCAGGGTAAAATCTGGAATCTTGTTTTTTTTTTTGTCCACGTGATGCAGCTTGTGGGATCTTAGTTCTCTGACCAGGGATTGAACCCAGGCCCTCAGCAGTGAAAGCGTGGAGTCCTAGCCACTGGACCACCAGGGAATTCCCCAAATTTGGAATCTTTGCATTTGCCAGTAAAGTCACAAACTCTGTGTCCCCACTACCTCCCCAGACCTCATCTCCTAGAGCTTCACCTCCTTCCCCATACACAGTCTACTCTCTACACATTGGCTGACGTAAGTGGATATGGGGTAGGGAAGAGGGAGAGCCCAGTGAGCATGGATGTCTGTCCTGAGGAAGAGGCAGCTTCTGTACATTTACATGGAGGTGCTTTTAAGGCTGGTGATGACCTTTACGCTTTCTTGCTTGTATGTGAGCAGATCAAAAATGCCTCTGCCTCGGGGCTTTTGCATGTGCTGTCCCTTCCTTGTCCAGATACTCTCATCCCTCTCCGTCCTCAGGTCTCTGCTCAAAGGTCACCTGAGAAGGCCTTCTCACTCACCTCCCCAGTCTATAAAATGGTGCTGCCCCCTCTTCTTTTCCCTTCTTACCCCATTCTGGTTTTCTTCCTAGCATTATTACCCCTTGGCATGGTGTATATTAATTTGTGGCATCTGTCCCTGGAATCTGCTTCATGAAAGCAGCAAGTCTGTCATTTTTGTTCACTGTTGAATAGGTCCAACACCTGGCAATTATGTTTGGAACAGAGTAGGCACTCAAAAAAATTTTTATTTGAGAAATGTTCTCTTTATGACTTTATTAAGTCCTTTTCTTATCTATTCAGTGTCAAATCCTAAGTGCTTAATGTAGGAGATAAGGGCACCCTGTCAGTCTCTTGAGCTGAAGGTCTCATGCATCAGGCTTTAAGATAATGAAATGAGTTTCTCTGCCACAGGATGTGAGCTGGTTCGATGACCCTAAAAACACCACAGGAGCATTGACGACCAGGCTTGCCAGTGACGCTGCTCAAGTTAAAGGGGTATGACTACCTTATTTCTGCTGTGATTGTCCTAATGGGCCATTTAGAATTTGAGCACAAAACTAATTCTCTCGCTACAGTTAATTCTCATCATCATTTAGAAAATGTCAAACCTTTAACCTATGCAATATATCATGTGTCTTATGGAAAAAAATATTATCTATTTAAATATCATATGCTGTATCACTATAACAGTGATGAATTTTGAGCTTTGTTTTGTTATTTTCCATCTTATTCATGCTATTATCTAAATACATGTAGAAGGATAATTATTTAAAAAGGAAGTATTTATCAGTGTATCATGCAAGTCCAGTCTTTTTTTATTTTATCTTTTCAGTCCATTTTAATGCTTTGCTAATCCCCAGAAAATTGTAATTGCTACTGAAAAAAGGTGTGTGTAGTTGCTGTAAGAAAGTTTGCTTTCTTTGTCCGACTCTTTGTGACCCCATAGACGGCAGCCCACCAGGCTCCCCCGTCTCTGAATTCAGAGGGGAGGGAAGAAAATCTAGACAAAGGTTGAAAGAAATGAAAAGAGTATGAAAAAATTAAAACAAGGGTAAAAGGAACAATTGTATCAGACTATAAAACTTAAATTCTGCTGCTACATGAATCTCTTTAATTAATATAACTAGAAACTATTAGACCAGCAGGTTTTGATTGGTGGGTAAAGTGATAATTTCTTCTTTAACTGCACCATGTGTGCAAACTAAGTTGCTTCAGTTGTGTCTGAGTCTTTGCGACCCTATGGACTGCGGCCCGCCAGGCTCCTCTGTCCATGAGGATTCTCCAGGCAAGAATACTGGAGTGGGTTTCCATGCCCTCCTCCAGGGGATCTTCCTGACCCAGGGACTGAGCCCACGTCTGGTACGTCTCCTGCCTTGGCAGGCGGGTTCTTTACCACTAGTGCCACCTGGTCTATTTATGACAAAAATCCACAGGATGATGGAGTTTGTCTTAACCTTGTTGCACTCTTGGGCTCTGGCTTTAGAATGTTACCTACCCTCCTCCTCGTTGAAAAACTTCCGGCTTCTAGTAATCTATGCTCTCCCATGGAGTGTTCTAGAGACTCTTTTTCTGTATGAGGAATAGATATTGGGATGGTGAGTGTGTCATTAGAATAAAGAACAGTAACAGTAACCAGTGCAATGTCACCAGAAGCATTTAATCATACTATGCCAAGGGGCTTACTTCCCCGCCAGCTTAAGGTTCTAGGTTGTTTGGATCATCTTTCATGTACCTTAAAGAAGCATCTTTGATTCATTTTACTTATTTCTGTGGCCTTGGCTGCCATCCTCAGTGAAACATTTATGTGTATGGAAGCTTAGGTACTGGAGTAATTTGTCTGCTGTGAACTTGGAGGATGTTCTGAGTGCTTATTGCAGTCGGGTGCTGTGGGAAATGAGTTCTGAGTAGGGCTTGTGGATACTGAAAAAGGAACAGTCTCTATCTTGCCTGTGCCACAGACTCTTTTCAGATTATAACCCTTGACTTTGAAATTGAAAATGTCCAAATACAGAGCTGATTCGAAAGGCCACTCCACTCTGACTTATGCCAGATACGGCTAAACCTCCCTTTATATAAGCTCAGTGATGGCATCAGATAAAAATAAATGCTCTGTTATATATGCCATTTCTTGCAGCCCTGGTGCAATTCCTTGGTATGAAATTTAATTATAGAGCTATTGGTAGTTTTTTAATACTGTTTCCCCCTAGTTACTGGCTTGGTGTTTATACCAACATGAGTTTCAAATGATTTCAGAAGGTTGAATTGAGGCAGGGGGCTAGGAAAGAATTCTGTCTTAAAACTCGGAGCCGACAGAAGCTTTGGTTATTAATCAGTGTACCTAGTCATTTTAGGGTTGGGAAAAAATTTGACCAAGGCCCCAGACGTGGAAATGACCATTCTGGACTGTTCTCCATCATTAATCTTTCCCTGAGAATGGCCCTACTCAGGCAGAGGAAATTTGGAGAGTTAATAAGACATGGGCCAGAGCAGGAGTTTGGAAAGGCTTGAGGTCGTGGGGCATTTCCAGGGTAAGGGAAAGAAGTGTAGAGCAGTGAAGTGAATTGACTTTGTATTTTGACTTCTGACTTTTCAGTTGGAAATAACTGAATGCCTCTGACAGTTGTGCTTCAGGCTCCTTCTGGCATGTAAACTGAAGGTTCTGATGCCTGCTTAGTCTCTTAAATTTAAATTCCATAACATTCATCTCTGTGTATTTTTCCTGAACACAGTCTCTCTAGCTCTAGCTCAGTCATGTCCCACTCTTTCGCGACCCCATGGACTGTAGCTCACCAGGCTCCTCTGTCCATGGGATTCTCCAGGCAAGGATACTGGAGTGGGTTGCCATTTCCTGCTCCAGGGTATCTTCCTGACCCAGGGATGAAACCTGCATCTCCTGCATTGGCAGGTGGATTCTTGACCACTGTACCACGTGTGAAGCCCTCTAAACACAATAAGCATCTCAAATAAGCCACAAAATATCTGGATACCCTCAATGATCAATATTAGGCTCAAGATTGCCAGGAGAAATATCAATAACCTCAGATATGCAGATGACATCACCCTTATGGCAGAAAGTGAAGAGGAACTAAAAAGCCTCTTGATGAAAGTGAAAGAGGAGAGCTAAAAAGTTGGCTTAAAGTTCAACATTCAGAAAATGAAGATCATGGCATCTGGTCCCATCACTTCATGGGAAATAGATGGGGAAACAGTGAAAACAATGTCAGATTTTATTTTGGGGGCTCCAAAATCACTGCAGATGGTGACTGCAGCCATGAAATTAAAAGACGCTTACTCCTTGGAAGAAAAGTTATGACCAACCTAGATAGCATATTCAAAAGCAGAGACATTACTTTGCCAACAAAGATCTGTCTAGTCAAGGCTATGGTTTTTCCAATGGTCATGTAAAAATGCGAGAGTTGGACTGTGAAGAAAGCCGAGCGCCGAAGAATTGATGCTTTTTGGATTCTCAAGAGTCCCTTGGAGTGCAAGGCGATCCAACTAGTCCATTCTGAAGGAGATCAGGCCTGGGTGTTCTTTGGAAGGAATGATGCTAAAGCTGAAACTCCAACACTTTGGCCACCTCATGAGAAGAGCTGACTCATTGGAAAAGACTCTGATGCTGGGAGGGATTGGGGGCAGGAGGAAAAGGGAACGACAGAGCATGAGATGGCTGGATGGCATCACCGATTCGATGGACGTGAGTTTGAGTGAATTCCGAGAGATGGTGATGGACAGGGAGGCCTGGCATGCTGTGGTTCATGGGGTCGCAAAGAGTCGGACACGACAGAGCGACTGAACTGAACTGAACTGATGGGTAGTTATGCATCTAACGTTGGAAGTTTCCAACAGTCCCAGTTCAACATAATTGTCAGACTGTTTTATCTTGCTAATTTGCAGAGCTTGCTTTATGGATCATGGTGTCATTGTTTAATGAAAAGTTTTGTGGTATTAAAAAGTCAAATGAGATAGAAATATATAATTGAACTCTGAATTATTGACCTACTTTCAGTATTTATTCTGAAGTCATGAAAATCCTCATCTGGGAAACCAAATAAAGTTACATGTAAACTTTTTCTACTAACTTAATTATTAGCTTATAACTGAGGAGATGAGATTTTCACAAAGCTGAATTTTCACAATCCCTAAGAAAATACCTAAGCGTGGACTTTAGAGATGATCGGACGGTGTCTCTCTAACAGTGTTTTCTGTTTGTTTTGCAGGCTATAGGCTCCAGGCTTGCTGTAATTACCCAGAATATTGCAAATCTTGGCACAGGCATTATTATGTCCCTCATCTATGGCTGGCAGTTAACACTTCTCCTGTTAGCAATTGTACCCATCCTTGAAGTAACAGGAGTTCTTGAAATGAAAATGCTGTCTGGACAAGCCCTGAAAGATAAGAAAGAACTAGAAGGTGCTGGGAAGGTGAGTCAAATGAGATAACATTTCTGACCTGGGTAAGTAAAATATTCTAAGCAGTGTTGTTCTGTTAGTCGTGGCTACTTTCTGTGCTCTGAGGATGGCTTTTGTTTTTGTTTATTTGGCTGTGCTGAGTCTTCCTTGTGGTCTGTGAACTTAGTTGCAGCGTGTGGGATCTTAGTCCCTGGACCAGGATTGAACCTTGGCCCCTGGCGTTAGGAGCACAGGGGTCTTAAGCACTGGACCATCAGGGAAGTCCCTGAGAATGTTTTTGTAACCATTCCTCAAAGCAGTCTTATTTGACACTTATTCAGCAGATTGCAAACTGAAGAAAAGTAGCAAAACAAAGTCTTAGACTCACAGACTGAAGACTAATTTTGTTGGACTTTTCTAGTTACAATTGTTTTCATATCACTTTTTCTCCTTCCTTCCCCTTTCTCCAGAAATCCATTGCTTTATTGAGGAAAGGAGGCCTATTTAATTAGATGTGGGGAGGGGAGATTTTAAAAACTTGAAAAGCCTTAAAGGTATTCACTCTAACTGGCCAAAATATCATCCCTCTTTCCCTTTCATTACGCCTCCTCCCTTCATGTTACTTGTGTTTGCCATCTGTTAATGTTGTTTTTAGTCACTCACTCATGTCCGACTGTTTGCAACTCCATGGACTATAGCCTGCCAAGCTCCTCTGTCCATGGGATTTCCCAGGCAAGAATAACTGGAGTGGGTTGTCATTTTCTTCTCCAGGAGGTCTTCCCAGCCCAGGGATCGAACCTGCATCTCCCATGTTTCCTGTATTGGCAAGCGAATTCTTTACCACTGACGGAACCACCTGGGAAGCCCCGTTTACCCTTTATCCTAATACATTTTTCTGGGAGTGGGGGAACCATGTTGCGTGCTTGCCTGTTTGTTATTGTTGCTTGATTTGCATTTTGAATCTCCCCTTTTTTTCCCAAAAAGTTTTACTTTATATTGGAGTATAGTTGATTAACACTGTTGTGTTAGTTTGAGGTGTGCAACAAAGTGATTCAGTTACACATGTATCTGTTCTTTGTCAAATTCTTTCTTCATTTAGGTTATTACCGAGTTTTGAGTAGAGTTGTTGTTTTGAACAGATGCGTGTATGGCAGTTGCTCTACTCCCCAGGGGTACCTGTGAGATAGGTTCTTCTATTAGCTCCTTTCGCAGATGAGGCTGAGGCACAGGCAGGTAATGCCACAGTGCCTCAGAGCTCATAAGTTTCAGAGCCACTATTCAAACGCAGACAGTCATGCTCGCAAGTTGTACCTCAGTTAAGAAACAAAGAGGTCTTTGACATATACAGACTTGGTTCAGTTAAGTTCAGTCGCTGAGTTGTGTCTGACTCTTTGCAACCCCATGAATCGCAGCACGCCAGGCCTCCCTGTCCATCACCAACTCCCAGAGTTCACTCAAACTCACGTCCATTGAATCGGTGATGCCATCCAGCCATCTCATCCTCTGTTGTCCCCTTTTCCTCCTGCCCCCAATCCCTCCCAGCATCAGAGTCTTTTCCAATGAGTCAGCTCTTCACATGAGGTCGCCAAAGTACTGGACTTTAAGCTTTAGCATTAGTCCTTCCAATGAACACCCAGGCCTGATCTTCTTTAGAATGGACTGGTTGGATCTCCTTGCAGTCCAAGGGACTCTCAAGAGTCTTCTCCAACACCACAGTTCTTTGGCGCTCAGCTTTCTTCACAGTCCAACGCTCGCATCCACACGTGACCACTGGAAAAACCATAGCCTTGACTAGATGGACCTTTGTTGGCAAAGTAATGTCTCTGCTTTTCAATATGCTATCTAGGTTGGTCATAACTTTTCTTCCAAGGAGTAAGCGTCTTTTAATTTCATGGCTGCAGTCACCATCTGCAGTGATTTTGGAGCCCCAAAAAATAAAGTCTGACACTGTTCCCACTGTTTTCCCATCTGTTTCCCATGAAGTGATGGGACCAGATGCCATGATCTTCGTTTTCTAAATGTTGAGCTTTAAGCCAACTTTTTCACTCTTCTCTTTTACCTTCATCAAGAGGCTTTTTAGTTCCTCTTCACTTTCTGCCATAAGGGTGGTGTCATCTGCATATCTGAGGTTATTGATATTTCTCCCGGCAGTCTTGATTCCAGCCCAGCGTTTCTCATGATGTACTCTGCATATAAGTTAAATAAACAGGGTGACAATATACAGCCTTGACAAACTCCTTTTCCTATTTGGAACCAGTCTGTTGTTCCATGTCCAGTTCTAACTGTTGCTTCCTGACCTGCGTATAGGTTTCTCAGGAGGCAGGTCAGGTTGTCTGGTATTCCCATCTCTTGAAGAATTTTCCACAGTTTATTGTGATCCACACAGTCAAAGTCTTTAGCATAGTCAGTAAAGCAGAAATAGATGTTTTTCTGGAACTCTCTTGCTTTTTCAGTGATCCAGCGGATGTTGGCAATTTGATCTCCACTTCCTCTGCCTTTTCTAAAACCAGCTTGAACATCAGGAAGTTCAAGGTTCACGTATTGCTGAAGCCTGGCTTGGAGAATTTTGAGCATTACTTTACTAGCATGTGAGATGAGTGCAATTGTGCAGTAGTTTGAGCACTCTTTGGCATTGCCTTTCTTTGGGATTGGAATGAAAACTGACCTTTTCCAGTCCTGTGGCCACTGCTGAGTTTTCCAAATTTGCTGGCATATTGAGGGCAGCACTTTCACAGCATCATCTTTCAGGATTTGAAATAGCTCAACTGGAATTCTGTCACCTCCACTAGCTTTGTTCATAATGATGCTTCCTAAGGCCCACTTGACTTCACATTCCAGGATGTCTGGCTGTAGGTCAGTGATCACACCATCGTGATTATCTGGATTGTGAAGATCTTTTTTGTACAGTTCTGTGTATTCTTGTCACCTCTTCTTAATATCTTCTGCTTCTGTTAGGTCCATACCATTTCTGTCCTTTATTGAGCTCATCTTTGCATGAAATGTTCCCTTGGTATCTCTTTTTCTTGAAGAGATCTCTAGTCTTTCCCATTCTGTTGTTTTCCTCTATTTGCATTGATCGCTGAAGAAGGCTTTCTTATGTCTTCTTGCTATTCTTTGGAACTCTGCTGCTGCTGCTGCTAAGTCGCTTCAGTCGTGTCCGACTCTGTGCGACCCCGTAGACGGCAGCCCACTAGGCTCCCCCGTCCCTGGGATTCTCCAGGCAAGAACACTGGACTGGGTTGCCATTTCCTTCTCCAATGCATGAAAGTGAAAAGTGAAAGTGAAGTCTCTCAGTCGTGTCCGACTCTTCGAGACCCCATGGATTGCAGCCTACCAGGCTCCTCCGTCCATGGGATTTTCTAGGCAAGAGTACTGGAGTGGGGTGCCATCGCCTTCTCCGTGGAACTCTGCATTCAGATGCTTATATCTTTCCTTTTCTCCTTTGCTTTCCACTTCTCTTCTTTTCACAGCTATTTGTAAGGCTTCCCCAGATAGCCATTTTGCTTTTTTGCATTTCTTTTCCATGGGGATGGTCTTGATCTCTGTCTCCTGTACAGTGTCACGAACCTCATTCCATAGTTCATCAGGCACTCTATCTATCAGATCCAGTCCCTTAAATCTATTTCTCACTTCCACTGTATAATCATAAGGGATTTGATTTAGGTCATACCTGAATGGTCTAGTGGTTTTCCCTACTTTCTTCAATTTCAGTCTGAATTTGGCAATAAGGAGTTCATGGTCTGAGCCACAGTCAGCTCCTGGTTTTGTTTTTGTTGACTGTATAGAGCTTCTCCATCTTTGGCTGCAAAGAATATAATCAATCTGATTTTGGTGTTGACCATCTGGTGATGTCCATGTATAGAGTCTTCTCTTGTGTTGTTGGAAGAGGGTGTTTGCTATGACCAGTGCGTTCTCTTGGCAAAACTCTATTAGCCTTTGCCCTGCTTCATTCCATATTCCAAGGCCAAATTTGCCTGTTACTCCAGGTGTTTCTTGACTTCCTACTTTTGCATTCCAATCTCCTATAATGAAAAGGACATCATTTTGGGGTGTTAGTTCTAAAAGGTCTTGTAGGTCTTCATAGAACTGTTCAGCTTCTCCAGCATTACTGGTTGTGGCATAAACTTGGATTACTGTGATATTGAATGGTTTGCATCGGGAATGAACAGAGATCATTCTGTCATTTTGAGATTGCTTCCATGTACTGCATTTCAGACTCTTTTGTTGACCATGATGGCTACTCCATTTCTTCTGAGGGATTCCTGCCTGCAGTAGTAGATATAATGGTCATCTGAGTTAAATTCACCCATTCCAGTCCATTTCAGTTTGCTGATTCCTAGAATGTCAACATTCACTCCTGCCATCTCTTGTTTGACCACTTCCAATTTGCCTTGATTCATGGACCTGACATTCCAGGTTCCTATGCAATATTGCTCTTTCCAGCATTGGACCTTGCTTCTATCACCAGTCACATCCACAACTGGGTATTGTTTTTGCTTTGGCTCCATCCCTTCATTCTTTCTGGAGTTATTTCTCCACTGATCTCCAGTAGCATATTGGGCACCTACCGACCTGGGGAGTTCCTCTTTCAGTATCCTATCATTTTGCCTTTTTATACTGTTCATGGGGTTCTCAAGGCAAGGATACTGAAGTGGTTTGCCATTCCCTTCTCCAGTGGACCACATTCCATCAGACCTCCCCACCATGACCTGCCCGTCTTGGGTGGCCCCACACGGCATGGCTTAGTTTCATTGAGTTAGAAAAGGCTATGGTCCATGTGATCAGATTGACTAGTTTTCTGTGATTATGGTTTCAGTGTCTGCCCTCTGATGCCCTCTCGCAACACCTACCATCTTACTTGGGTTTCTCTTGGACATGGGGTATCTCTTCATGCCTCCTCCAGCAAAGTGCAGCTGCTGCTCCTTACCTTGGACGAAGGGTATCTCCTCACCGCCGCCCCTCCTGGCCTTGAACGTGGAGTAGCTCCTCTTGGCTCTCCTGCGCCCGCACAGCCACCACTCCTTGGATGTGTAAACTACATAGCTGGTGGGAAGCTGCTGTTTAACACAGGTAACTCAACTCAGTGCCCTGTGCTGACCTAGAGGTGTAGGATGGAGGGTAAGTGAGAGGCTCAGAAGGAAGGTGGTATACGTACACTTAGAGCTGATTCACATTGTTGTACAGAAGAAACCAACACAACATTGTAAAGCAGTTATCCTCCATTTAAAAAAAATAAAACAGAGGTCTGCTGATGGTGGGGCATAGTCTGATATCACATGATCTGTATCATTGCAGAAACGAGCAGTCAGAGCCGAGCTCCCTCAGAACTAGGCCTACCGTCTAGGATAGGGTGACATCTACCCGTGGACCCTCCAAGGTGCCTAAGATTCAAGGCAGCGACCTGGGCAGATCCAGTGGCCTTGGGTCCTTTGTCTCTGGACCAGGCACCTCACCAATAAGGATGATGAAGAGGGTCCTTTGGTTGGTTATCAGCACTCTCACTGTTTCCGTTGCCTCCCTGCTATCTCCTCTGACTTTTTGTACCCTCTGTCCTTGGGATTCCTTCAGGAAACTTCTTTGGATCAGCTTTAGTGCTTCTCAGTGATTGTCTGGGGGAGAAAGTCCTCATGTGAGGTTTCCCTTTGGTGCTGAAGTCCAGCAGCATGGTGCTGGCCCTCAGACGTTGGCTGTGGTCAGGCCCAGGTGACGTTGGCCTCTGGCAGGGAGTCCGTCCTGTGACCAGTCACTTCGTTTAATCCTGTACTTTGTGGGATTTTCCCCTATGGTGTTGATTCATCTAATGAGAAGATGAAAAAACGTGCATACAAAGCAAGTGCATTACTGTTTCTAGTGTCATCGTTTATGGAGGTGTTCAGAGTGTCCCAGAGCGGAGGTTTAGGTTGTTTGTAGGAAGATGACCAGTCGGAAGCTGGTTCATTGTAAGCCACAGGTTTTCACCTTCGAGGTATTGCATTAGCTTTAAAACTCTGGTAACTTGTTGGAAGTGGGGGAGGTGAAAGGGTGCAGATGGAAACAGATATGTTTGAGTATAGCAGGTTTTCTGGATAAAGGTCGGGAATGAGGTAAATGCTCTAAATCAGTGGTGGTTTGTGAGAAAGATAAAAGCAGGTAGGGGAAGTGATTGCTGCACCAACCAGTCTGCTGCTGCTGCTGCTGCTACTGCTAAGTCACTTCAGTCGTGTCCGACTCTGTGCGACCCCATAGACGGTAGCCCACGAGGGTCCCCCATCCCTGGGATTCTCCAGGCAAGAACACTGGAGTGGGTTGCCATTTCCTTCTCCAATGCATGAAAGTGAAAAGTGAAAGTGAAGTAGCTCTCAGTCATGTCTGACTCCTATCGACCCCACGGACTGCAGCCTACTAGGCTCCTCCGTCCATGGGGTTTTCCAGGCAAGAGTACTGGAGTGGGGTGCCATTGCCTTCTCCGACCTACCAGTCTATGAAATAGTAAAAGTCAGCTCCCATCTGATCGTCATTCTCAGGCTACAATCAATTTATTGATGTTTATTATATACCAGGCATCATGCTAAGAATGCTACATGTTCTCACTTGATACTCTCAATAACCCTTTTGAATTACCCTATTAGATCATAAAACTCAGGGTTCAGAAGAGTCAGGTAACTTGCCCAAAGTCACATAGCAGCAGCCTAATTGGGCTGTCTGTCCACTTTTTATATTTGTCTGACAGAGGCCACAGTCATCTCTTATAAACATAAATAAGATCTTGCTAACCTCCACCCGTCTGGTGACTTGTGATCACACTGGCAAGAAAATCAACCCTGGATTATTAAACTCTGCATGAGCCAGCCCATGATGACTTCTCTGACCCTGTCTTGCGCTGCTGTCTCCCTCATCCACCCTGCCCTGGCCTCATGGGCCTTCTTTCAGTTCCTACAAAACTCCAAGCTGGTTCCCTCTGGTCTTCATAGCTCTTCTGAGAGGTCTCTCCTGACATTCGAGTTCATTCCTGACACTTTTCAGCACTTGATGTTTCTTTCCCACTTGTTTATTGATTGATGACCGTCTTCCCTACTAAGGTGGGGACCAGTATCATATCTATTGGTTTCCCTAGAAGGACGGAGCAGGGCCAGGATTGCAGAGCAGGACTGTGTGATGTCAGAGCCGGCTCCTAAAACCTCTACGCTGTTCGTGATCCCTGCTCCATTGATTTCTGTCACATTATTCACGAATGAATATTTTTGTAGAATAGATGCTTTTTCTTTTTTAGAAATAAAAGCCGTAATCACACTTGAGTTTCTACAAGGGTAGGAAGAGAAGTGTGAGGTTTTTCAGGAAACCTGTGCATATTTTTTGCATTCCTAAAAATGATTTAGTACATGATGGTTTCTGAGGGAAACCCAGTGCTATTGATATTTCCTCTTCTTATAAATTACAACATCCCTTTCCTCATAGTGGTTACTGAGTCTCTATGTAAAATTTGGAGTAAATGAAGCTGCGAGGATGCAATACTAATTAAGGCTTTTTCTAATTTCTTCTTGTGTGACAAGATGAAGATGATTGTGCAGTGATTATATTATTTTACTCACTATTCAAGGTGTGCAGTTCATGAACTCTCACTTTTATTGGGCTCTCCACACACTGTATAAAGTGATGACGTTACAAACCGAACAATACACAGTGACGTTAGAAAAAATGTGCCCAGAAATAAGTATTTCTTAAAATCATTACATTGAAATTCACAGTAAAGTCTGTTTTGTTTCAGCAGACAGTTTTAAAGTTTGCTGAATTTTCTTAACTAATGCAAAAAAAGCCTCTTTTCTGTGTTTGAAGCCTCATAAATGAAAATATTTCTACCAACTATTATCTCTGAGGGTTTGACTGGAGGTAGATTTTTTTCCTCTAACTTTTTGCTTTCTGCACTGTTAGTAATTTATAAAATAAGTATAATTTTTATAATATGTAAATAATTGCATAAAATATTTTAATATAAATTGAATCTGGACATTTCCCTGTATTTGCTAGTAGCTTATGGTAAACTTAGTTCAGTCTTGTTGGCCTGCTGGGTCAGAACATAATATTTTTAACTATATTTTTAAAATAATTTTTGTGTTTTTAAGAATATGGTATTAATTTCTTTCTTCTAGTAGCCTTTTGCATTAGTCTTTAAAACTAACAATGTCCTATCAAATATTCACTATTATCTTTGAAGTTAGGTATTGGTGTAGGATTCAGTAAAGAATCAGTGAGGTTTTGGATTTGTGATTTTTGTGCCATAAATCACTCTCATATAATTGAATTTGTCTGTATTAGAGTCAATTCTGACTAGGGAAGAGGCCAGAGAAAGGAAGAACATCTTAATATGGGTAATTTCTCTTAGTGATTTATAATTTAGACTTACAATCTAAAAATTATTTATTTGTCTTAAAATTAGAGTTAAAAGGGACTCCAGAGACCCTCTTTTCTACCCTCATTTTATAGACGAAGAGAACAAGACAGAGGTTTTAAGGTCCCACGCTGAAGCAGGCTGAAATATCATTTTGTATTGTACACTGGTGTTTTCTGTATTTTCTATAGCCTTTTTACCCAGACTCTAAAAAGTGGTAAATGATGTATTTGTCCTAATGAGATAGCCTTGATGGAAGTTAACTTTCAACTAAAACATAATCAAATGATAGAAACTTTCTGGAAAACAAATTGTTAATATGTGCTGTACTCCTTAAAAATTAGTTTATTTTCTTTGACTTTGTTAATTCACTTTTAAGAATATCTAAGAGAATAATTTAATAGGGACATAAATGTGCAAGGATGTTTTCACAGCATTCTTTTTAATAAGAACGGAAAACTTTGTTCAGTAAAAGCTTTGTTCAGTGGCCCTTTAAACAACCCATTGTTAATATATATATTTAATAACCTTGGAAAAAGCTCTTGATGTTTGTTAAGGTAAAAAATAAGGCTATAAAGCCAAACATAAAACTGCAGCCCAATTTTGTTAAACAGGTATATTTTTAGAAAATAACAGCATGTAAGCTATTATGTAAAACACACCAATATGTAACTTTCCATTACCTTCTTTATCTTTTCAATATTTTCCAAATATTCTTTAGTTGTCTCAAATGACAGTTATACAGAGAAAAATATAAACATTATATATTTTTAATAATAGCAATTATAATGATATTATAATAATTATGAACTGAAAATGTGACCATCATAGAAGAAAGAGCACTTCAATAGAGGTAAATACTGATTTCTCAGGTTACTTTCGGTCCTATAAAGCTATGTGGCTTTAGATAAGGGTCTTCATCTGTTGACACTTGAGAATCTCTTTCTGCAGAGAGGAGTTTAAAGTAGCTCATGTTCTTTCCAGATCTAAAACTCAATTTGATAACGTACTTAGTATCTCTTTCCATAGCAAAGAAACTCAGAGGTCATAATAAATATTATTTAATATATAATATTAATCTCTCTAGTGGAATTCCAACTCGTTGCCACTGCTGGCTTTTGTACCTTTAGTGACGGAGTGTTCTCTGTTACAGATTGCCACTGAAGCGATAGAAAACTTCCGGACTGTTGTTTCTTTGACTTGGGAGGAGAGGTTTGAATATATATATGCCCAGAGTTTGCAGGTACCATACAGGTAATAGCCACTGATGAGTAGGAGGGGAGTATGGGGACTTTTTCAATCATCAGGTTTGTTTTCAGGAAAATTACTTTGACCAGAAGGTAGGGAGTAAGTGGAGAGACTTCTAGAAGGGAACCAATTGGGAAGCAGTTGTAATTCTCCTACTTTTGCATTCCAGTCCCGTATAATGAAAAAGACATCTTTTGGGGGTGTTAGTTCTAGAAGGACTTGTAGGTCTTCATAGAACCGTTCAGCTTCTGGTCCCATCACTTCATGGCAAATAGATGGGGAAACAGTGGAAACACTGGCTGACTTTATTTTTCTGGGCTCCAAAATCACTGTGGATGGTGATTGCAGCCATGAAATTAAAAGACACTTGCTCCTTGGAAAGAAAGTTATGACCAACCTAGATAGCATATTAAAAAGCAGAGACCTTACTTTGCCAACAAAGGTCTGTCTAGTCAAGGCTATGGTTTTTCCAGTGGTCATGTATGGATGTGAGAGTTGGACTATAAAGAAGGCTGAGTGCAGAAGAATTGATGCTTTTGAACTGTGGTGTTGGAGAAGACTCTTGAGAGTCCCTTGGACTGCAAGGAGATCCAGCCAGTCCTTTCTAAAGGAGATCAGTCCTGGGTGTTCATCGGAGGGCCTGATGTTGAAGCTGAAACTCCAATACTTTGGCCACCTCATGCAAAGAGCTAACTCATTTGGAAAGACCCTGATGCTGGGAAAGATTGAGGGCAGGAGGAGAAGGGGACGACAGAGGATGAGATGGTTGGATGGCATCACCGACACAATGGATATGGGTTTGAGTGTAGTTCGGGAGTTGGTGATGGACAGGGAGGCCTGGCGTGCTGCGGTTCATGGGGTCGCAAAGAGTTGGACACGACTGAGCGACTGAACTAAACTGTAATTCTCCAAGAGAGGAATCACAGGACCTGACCTAAGGCAAGGACGTCTCTGAAGTAGAACCTGTGAGAGCAGGTAACCGAGGGCAGGGGAGGGAGCAAGGATACTGAGAATGGCTCTGACCCTGTGTTTGAGTGATGACCCTACTACATGATCCTGCTGGGAATGAGTTCTTTGTGGAACGTGAAATTTGGGGTGTCTGTGAGGCTTGAGGGTGTGGTGCTTCCTGAGGACACCCTCCCTTCCTTGTTCTCTTTACCTGTCTCCAGTGCAGACCCTTTGTCCTTTAATGAACTCACGGTGAGTGCTCTAAAAAGTGACGTGGATACGAGCAGGCCCGACCTCTTTGACTCTTGTTTCTTATACAATGAAAGGAACAGATTTGGGTTTTATAGTAGACCCTTTTTATAGGAAAAAAATTGTTTAAATCCCAGTCCTTGAAACAGAGGCTGAGCTGCTCTGCTTGAAACAGGCCCACTCACCAGTCTGTGCCAACACCAGCCAGCTCCATGTGGCTCAAAACCACACGTGTTAACTCCCTGGGGGCACCTTCCCTAAACCCCCAGAGGGTTAGTGCCTCCTCTCTCGCTGTAACGTGTTACAAGGGAAACTTCCACTTCATGAATAATCCAGCTCAGCTCCTGGGTCCCCAAGGTCAAGAACACAGCTGGCACCTCTGCATGGCCCTTCACGTCCCTGAAGCTCATGGGTTTTGGGTCAACACGTGTTGAGCGATCAGTGTAGAGTACGTATATGTTACATGTCCACGGGTGGGGGAAAGGGAAGGAGTGCACTAACCCCTAACAAACTCTTCTTGTCCTTGGCTTATTTTACCTTGACCTCAACACTTCGAGGTGTGGTTAGTTCTCCATTAAAGTGGAGATGTGATGACCAAACTTAGTGTTTTGGAAATGAAACCCATTTTGTCTGCTATGCCACCATCCCCTACTGCTAACGCATCAAAGATTATGTTTTAAGGACTGAGAAATGAAAGTCAAGTAAATGTCAGAATGTCTTCTTTTCAGAAACTCTTTGAGGAAAGCACATGTCTTTGGAATTACATTTGCCTTCACCCAGGCAATGATGTATTTCTCCTATGCTGGCTGTTTCCGGTTTGGTGCCTACTTGGTGGCACAAGGCATCATGGAGTTTCAGGATGTTCTCTTGTAAGTACGGGGCTCCTATTGACAGTCGGGCTCTAGAAATGAAACCAAGGTGCATGTGCTTCATGCCTGGATAGGAAGCCTTACTGTGAAGCTTCATGAAGAGATTTTGGTGATTCAGAAGTTGGCATTTTTGCCTCTGAGTCCCCATGTTACTCAGAAAGCATCCCATTCCATTTGGGGAATTGGTATCTGCCCTTCTCTCCAGTACTGGCTGACACATTTGACATTCTCAAATCCATGGCTCGGTGACTCATCAAGGGGTTTCCAGCAGGCCTAGGTGATTGGGAAGAAGCCTCACCCAGAGTCAAGCACCTGGTTCCTTTGAGAAGATTCTGAACAGGGCAGCTAAAGAATAGATGTGGAGCACTGAGGTCTGAGAGCCCTGGAATATTCTAGGATACATTTGCTTTGCTTGATAAGAGAAAAGGAATTAGAAGGTAAGAGCTGGAGAAATTGAGGAATGAAAAAGGAAAGCTCTATGGGAATATCTGGCTCATCACCGTGAAATGCAGAAGATTGTACCTGAGTCAGAAGACAGGCCTGGACTTCCTTCTAAAGTACTGAATATACAGTTAAACTAAAATACGTGGTTTGGTAGTGAAAAGTGAGTGTAATTTTTCTGAGTGTCTTGATTTGGTGATGTGTGAGCTGCCCTTTAATAGCTACCATAATCAGTGGTGACACAGTTTTATAGTTAAACCAGCATCATTGAAACTTGGAAGTATGTGTCAGTGTAACATTTACATCCTATTTAGACATCGATTTGTGCATGCATTCCAGTTTTCCCAGGATGACCCCAACAGAAGATTGTAAAATTTCCACTCAACCTCTGACCGATGATATGCAGGTGCTCTTTATAACTATGACCAAAAGATTGTAATCAGGCTTCACTGGTATTGGTGCTTGATTAGATAATTATTTGATAATTATTGCTTTGAAAGTGAAAGTGTAGTCACTCAGTCCCATCCGACTCTTTGCAATCCTATGGACTGTAGCCCACCAGGCTTCTCTGTCCATGGGATTTTCCAGGCAAGAATACTGGAGTGGATTGCCATTTCCTTCTCCAGGGGATCTTCTGGACCCAGGGATTGAACTCAGGTCTCCCAAACTGCAGGCAGACTCGTTACCTTCTGAGTCACCAGAGAATCTGAATTAGTGCTTTACTCTGAGGTTAAGGTATTCAACTGATGGAAGTTGCTGACTCTTAGATTGTTAGATTCGGAAAATAAGTCTTCTGAGTAAGAGATAGGGGAGACCTGTCTGAAGAGCTATCTGTTTGAAAAAGATGCCACAGGTCTAGATAAGAAGACCAAATGAACCATCTGAGTGATTTGTTCATGGACTCACGGTATTATCCTGGGAAGATCCCCAATGTTGTATCGGTTCTAGGCCCACTGTTTAAAAAGACATTTTGATCAATGTGTCCAGAAAAAGGTGGCTGGAATGTTGGGAGTGAAAGGAGTTACCAAAGATGCAAAGGGCTTTTTAAATAATATTCCAGTTCTTTGAAGGGCTGTATTAGGCAAAAGGATGTACATTTCTCTTTGATTAACAAAAGACTTCCTTTAGCAAACTTCCTCCTTCCTGAAACAAAGGATGGGAGCTGGCCTGGGGTGTGCGCCCTGGCACAAACTTGGAGAGCTGGACTTGACATCCTGTGAAGTCCTTCCCGACCTGAAGCTGCTATGATTCCCATGATGTAGATTAAGAATGGCGATGCAGGGACTTCCTTGGTGGTCCAGTGGTTAGGACTCGGTTGCTTTCTATACTGTGGCCTAAGTTCGATCCTTAAGGGGAACTAAGATCTCAGAAGCTGCAGCATGGCCAAAAAAAAACCCAAAAGAACTCAGAGCATCTTGAGACCAGCACACTATCTGGCTGTTTAAGGAACTCTCTTGTTTGCTGCATGGCTCACGGGTTTTCTAAGACTCTGATCCAATTCCAGCAAAACTGCCTGTATCTGTTATTGATGGCCACAGATACTGCTGCAAGACAGCCACCCGCTAGCCCCCAGGAATGTACAATAGTGAACATCTGTTCTTGGCTCTGAAGTCTGGGGTCAGCCAGGCAGTTCTGCTATCTGGCCTAGGCAGAGGAGATCTCAGCTGGGCTCACGCGTGTGTGCAGTGAGCAGTGGGGCCCACACAACACTCTTCTGTCTGTGCCTTGTCCTCCAGCCAGCCAGCCAGCCGGGCTTGTGGTTGTGGCGGAATGAGAGAGACAGGAGCACACAAGGCCCCCTGAATCGTAGGCTTGGAGCTGGAAACCGTCACTTCCACCACATCCTGTTGGCCAGAGCAAGTCCCAAGGCCAACCCAGATTCCAAGGGTAGGAAGACAAATTCCACTTCTTCCATGGAGAGGCTGCAAGGTCACATTATAAGAAGGTGAAAACCCAGAGAGAGGTGAAACGTGGGGTCATTTTACAATCAGTTAACCACACTGATATGAACTTATAAGGAAACGGTTGTTTTATTTTTTGACTAATGTGTTGGGATTCTTCGAGGTAGCGCTCTCAGGTTGTAGAAGTGCCACCCTTTGGGCATTGCAGTCGTTAACTCTTGACACATTTTGTCTTTGTTGTTGGCAGAGTGTTCTCAGCTATTGTCTTTGGTGCCATGGCTGTGGGACAGGTCAGTTCATTTGCTCCTGACTATGCCAAGGCCAAAGCGTCAGCAGCCCACGTCATCAATATCATTGAAAAAATTCCTCTGATCGACAGCTACAGCACAGAAGGCCTAAAGCCGGTCAGTTTCATGTTTTGATTACGTGACCTGCTCCTAACTGATGAATGAATGTATTCTAAGTGGAAGTTTAATAAAATCTGTGCTTTTACTTGCTGGTAGTAAAATGAAACTTCCTTGATCATGGGTTCATTTTAATAAATGCTGATAATATTGATACATGTTAACATCTAGTACTTTTATATAACAGAGCCACAGGGATATAGGAATACTGCCCATTTTATACACAAATCCTGCGAATCAGGTTTTATTATGTGTAGGTAATTCTGTTATAGCTTTGGGTTATCACGTTTGTATTGTGTTAATGAGACATGCTGTGGAAATGCTGACCCTTTTAGATCTGTATTACTTTCTAGCAGTTACAACTGAAGCTTGATTGCAATCCAAGGTCGCTGCCCTCTGATACCTGGCAGTACAGAGGATTGGCTGTAAAGTCAGTTTTCAGGATTGCAGCAATGAAATTTACTGTTACTGTCCTGATTTTAGAGTACAGTGGAAGGAAATGTGGCATTTAATGACGTCGTGTTCAACTACCCCACTCGACCAGACATCCCGGTGCTACGGGGGCTGAGCCTGGAGGTGAAGAAGGGCCAGACGCTGGCCCTGGTGGGCAACAGCTGCTGCGGGAAGGGCACGGTCATCCAGCTCCTGGAGCGGTTCTATGACCCCTTGGCTGGCACAGTGGTGAGCGCACTATTTTCTTTATTTTTTTGTGGAATGTAGTTGATTTACAATATTGTGTTAGTTTCAGGTGTACGACAAAGCAGTTCGGTTACACATATACATATATCCACGCTTTTTTCAGATTCTTTACCCATGCAGGTTGTTACAGAATATTGAGTGGAGTTCCCTCAACAGGAGGTCCTTGTCAGCTATCTGTATTATATATAGAGGATTGTGTGTGCTAATCCCACGCTCCTTATTTATCCTTCTCCCAACATGTTTCCCCTTTGGTAACCATAAGTGTGTTTTCGAAATCTGAGAGTCTTTTTTCTGTTTTGTAAAGTTCATTTGTATAATTTTAAAAAATTAGATTCCTCATTTGTATAATTTTAAAAAATTAGATTCCACGTGAGTGATAGCATATGATATTTGCCTTTCTCTGTCTGAATTACTTCATTTAGTATAATAATCTCTAGGTCTTTCTGAGCATCCTTTCTTGTTCAGCTCATTCCAAATTTTTCATCTTCTTAATGCCTATTTAATTCTCGACTATAAGCCATGGCTTTGCAAACCTTTGAACAATGATTCCACTTAAAGCCTGACCTCCTTGACACAGTCTCAAAGCTGTGTCCACTGTTCCAGCCAATTTGTCCAACCCTTCCTTCAACTCTACTACCCTCCCCTCCTCGACAAGCAGCCTTTTTGCCTGCCATCCCCCTTCCCTTGGTCTCAGTTACATGAGAGGATCCGGGGGGTGGAAATCCAGAAAGGCAGAGGAGGGGCACTGAGAGAAGCCAGATGGAAGCCAGGGATGGCAAGGAGAAGGCGGTCCCCAGTGGCAGACGCTGTGGAGAAACGGGGTACGGTGAAGACTGAAAAGACATGGGAGGGGCTGGCCGTTAATGTGCTGCTTCTGACATTTCAGTCTCCTCAGTGAAGTGGTGGCGGGAGAAGACAGCTGCACGTGGCTGAGGCATGGTTAGGAGGGAAACGGAGACGAGGTGTGTGGAGACTAGCGGCAGATCAAAGGAGAGGGAAGGAAAATACCACTGGGCAGAACCCAGGGAAGATGTTCATCATGGGGAATCCTGAACATTTTTATGGCTGAAGATGGGATAAAACAATTGATGGAGAAAGGAAATTCAGACACCTTCTAAGGAAAAAAAAAGCGATATCAACAAATTTGGGAAACAGATAAAGAACATAGAGGGATTCTCTTTTCTTTCTAAACTAAAAGGGTAAGTGAAGGGTCAGATTGATTCATGGGACATTCAGTAAACTGTCAATGAGTGCCTGTCAGGGACTATCTTAGGCACTGGGAATGAGATAGGCGTTGTGAAGGGAGTAGGGACATTTTTGATTGTTATTTTTTGGTCACACTGTGCAGCTTGTGGGATCTTAGTTCCCTGACCAGGGGTGGAACCTGGGCCATTGCAGTGAAATTATGAAGTTGTAACCACTGGACTGCCAGGGAACTCCCCCAAATAGTGAATTTTGAAATGACTGTAATGGGGACTAGAAAAGAATCAAATTAGGAAGGAGTGAAATTTATAGCAAAACATTTCCATTATGTAGGCCTTGAGTTATCAGTTATACTCAGGGGTGACATTCAAAATATTCAACAACTGGAATGGCCTGGGCACTGCCCAACCAGGATGGACACCTGCTTTGTACAGTGAGGTGATGCCCGCCAGCTCCTTATGGGTCCTGCTTGTATTAATGGTTGACATGGAAATAGCATTTTCTACCTGTAGGTGAGGGCTCTTTGCACTTCCTCACAGTAATCACAGTGATCATAAATATCTCTTACTGTATCCAAAGACAGTTGTGCCTTTAGTGAGTCTATTCTGTGACAGTTATGTACGCTTTGTTCTTCTTTAAGCTTGGTTCCTTATTTTTACTACTTCATCACATATTTTCTGTGAATTCTGACTTTATGCTTCAGTTTTATGTTTAAGGTTTGGACAGAGAACTCTCAGTGAAGACCTTCCTGACAAATGAAGCCATCAGAGGAGGAAAAGTTGTCTCTCAGACAGTGATCATGGTCCTTAAGAGACATTTATTAAGCAGCATATATGTTAATCTCTAATGAATTATAGGGGATGGTTCAAGATTTTAACTGAAGAGATAGGGCATATCCTTCCATGAGTTAAAGAAGATAGACTTTGGGGCTTCCCCAGTGGTCCATTGGTTAAGACTCCCTGCTTTCAATGTAGGGGACATGGGTTTGATCCCTAGTGGGGGAACTAAGATCCCGCATGTCACTCAGCGTGGCCAAAATTTTTTTTAAAATGGATGATAGATCTAGAGTTGATTCTTAAGGGAAAACTAGAACTAGAGGCATAAGGCTATAAGGGTGTGCAATCAAGATGTTGTTTGATGAAAGAGATAATGTGAGCTGTGGCTGATGAGTGATTTTTTCCTAATGTAGCATAAGTTGGGCTTCCCAGGTGGGTAAAGAACCCACCTGCCAATGTAGGAGGCTCAGGAGACATGAGTTCAGTCCATGGATTGGGGGGATCCCCTGGAGGAGGGCATGGCAACCTGTTCCAGTATTCTTGCCTGGAGAATCCCCATGGACAGAGCAGCCTGGCAGGCTACTGTCCACAGGGTCACAAAGAGTTGGACACAACAAAAGCAACTAATCATGCACGCATGCAGCATAAGTTGGCTGAAATAGCAGATTTAATTAGAATAATGACTCTCGAACTTGTTTGATTATAACCCAGTTAGGAAAGGCAAAAAATTTTCATTCCCCAGCCTGCCCCCACAACTGCACATGTAGTCACTGTAGTGGGAAAAACTCTTGGTGATAACAGAGTGTTGGAGTTGAAAACAGCAATAATGGTAACAGTAAAATAATCAGACTACAAGAAAGTAAAGAAATAAATGGTTATTCTCCACATCCATTAACGCAGGGGAGCAAAATTAAAGGCATGAACCATACCAGTTTTGGTTCGGCATAGGAAACAAAGCGCTGTGGGCATCCGAGCAGCTGCTCGTTTAATAAGGGGGTTCAGCGCTCACATCATCACTGGCAGAGGGGAGTCAGAGTCAGCGCTCCCAGCATTCAAATCAGCGCCGCAGCTGGGATCCTGTGGCCAGGAAGTTGCCGGGACTGGTGCCCATGTCACAGCTGCTCCAAGCCTGAAGACACAAGGACAGAGTCTCGCTGCTGCAAAAGCTCCTTTCTGCCGGAACATGGGTGACGGTTTACCACAGCTTCTGGTTTCCAGGTTTTGCACCAGGCATCTCACTGGTAGAACCTCAGTTACTTCCGGCGGCAGAAGGGAGCCTAGGAAATAGATTTTAGTCCTGCAGTCCCTTGATAGGTGAAAGGACAGACACACAAGAATATGGAAATGAGTGCTGAGTGCGTAGAATAACCCTCTCAGGACTACAGTGATGATGCACTGCAAACAAAGCGCCCTCATCTTTTGGAGGAACACGATGATCTGCTCTGTGTGTTTGCACTAGAGCTTTGAAATGCCACCAAGTGCTACACAGCGGCCGGCCTTCTTAATGGAAGTGCCCCAATAAAGGCTAGTAAATGTGCCAAGTTCTGTTTATGAACATCAATTGGTGATCATAAAGACTAAGTCTTAAAGACTAAGTCAATAGGTTATTAGCAATTAGTTCTTACTGCCATGAAAAAAAAAAATGAGTCTGGGGACCGGAGCGTCATTTGATTGTAAGAACTGAAGCAAGGACTTGACCCTGAGGTCAGGAAATGCTCGTGACCATCAGCAAGCCTCAAGTCACACTTAGCAACGTTGACCTGAGTGCTGGTTCTCAGACTGGTGTGGGTCCGAATGGTCTGGAGAGCTCACAAAGAATGCAGCCACCCTGGCTCATTCACACAGGTTAGGACCCGGCCTTTTCATTTTTTAAACTTTCCCAGATGATTCTGATGCCAACCAGACTTTGAGGACCACTGAACTGGTAACTTTGCAAGTTTCAGGTCACACTGTGGCGAGTCTTACAAAATGAAGCTATGGGATTGTTCAGAGAGTAGAGGTTCTGAGTTTCGTGGGGCCCGAAAGTTGTACAGGTTCAGGGACTATACTTGAAAGAGTTAGGAACACAGAATTAGTCACAAGCGTAAATATTTACTTCTAATGAAAAAAATTCACAACAAAATATTAAAGCCTTAAGGATTCTGGTCCCTCTCCTTTTTAGGCAAGTTATCCTAAAGGCTTAGCCAGAAAACCCCCTGACTACAGCCTGGCCTCCCCTCATCCAGGACATTGTGTAACTCCCAGCATTTGCCTGCAGATGAGGGTCCTTGAATCTTACATTCATTAGCTTCACTGAGACTCACTCGAGTCTTTGGTCTTCCCCTGACCTTTCCTTTCTCCCCTTGCCCATCCTTCACACCACCATCAGAGTCCTCTCTCCCTCTTAGGACACAGCTAAAAGCCTGTCGTCTGGCCGTTACCCAGTGGGTACCTGGGCTAAGATGGACACATTGTTCCTTTGAGGGAAGACAGAAAGTATTTTTCAATTCTCAACCACTGTGTAGCCAAAATCTAACCTGTAGTGTGCAGACCTGAGCTCCCTTAGCCACTAAGAACGTGACCCTGCACAAACGACCAAACTCTGCTCGTGTCCTCATCAGTAAAATGGGGATTAAAATCACACCAATCTTGCAAGCTTTGTCAAGATGAAATGAGAGAGTGCATGAGGCATACTTCAACACAGGACCTATAATATAATCAGTGCTCAATAACTTGTCTAAAATGATTATTTCAGAGTAAATACATACAGGAAAATGATACATATTTAACATTTGATTGTGCTACTGAAATCAG
Source organism: Bos indicus x Bos taurus (assembly GCF_003369695.1). NCBI lineage: Eukaryota > Metazoa > Chordata > Mammalia > Artiodactyla > Bovidae > Bos > Bos indicus x Bos taurus. The sequence continues at coordinate 87,262,689 of NC_040079.1, forward strand.
GCAGTAGATTTAAGTCTAGAATGGGGATAGCTCATCATTTTAATTTAGCCTTTCATTGTTACTGTCAGTGTGTTACTTGAGATTTTCACTTAGGCCAGGATCTTTTGAGCAGTGTAAACAGACTCACTGAATTTCCTTGGTCTTCCTCAGACCACCACCCGTGCCTCAGCCAAAGAAGATGTGCATTGATCTTTTTACATTTGGACTTTTAAACATATTTTCCCTCAGGAAAGGATCCTTTAGGAAACACAAGTTTTAAATAGTTAGCAGTAGCTGTGTATAGTGTGGGGATGAGGAGCTCTAAGCATCTTATTATATGTCTGATGGAAAAACTCACTGAAGCTTGCAGGGATCAGTCATATTCATCTGATTATATTAGTTAAACAGTGTCTTTTTTTCTCCTAGTAGTGTGTGTGTGTGTGTGTGTGTGTGTGTGTGTGTTGCTCAGTTGTGTATGACTCTTTGCAACCCCGTGGACTGTAGCCCCCAGGTTTCTCTGTCCATGGGATTCTCCAGGCAAGAATACTGGAGTGGGTTGCCATTCTCTTCTCCAGGGGATCTTCCCAACCCAGAGATTGAACCTGGGTCTCCTGCATTGCAGGCAGATTCTTTACCATCTGAGCCACCAGGGAAGCCCCCTAGGGGTATAAGTCTGGAAAAAAATTCTTTTTCTTCCCTCAGTTCTCCATTTCTCAAGTGCGCAGTGTTCCATCTAGCCTGACCTGCTATATGGTTTGTAACCATCCTTGTGTGGTTTTTCTTTCCTCTCTTCAGCCTCTACTTTCCACTTTCACTTAACACCACGAGGAAGCCTGGAGCATAGATGCTTGGAATAGTCTCCATGGCAACTGGGCTGGGTACTAATAAGGTCATGGCTATGTTTTCCATCCATCTTTGCACCTGTTAGTTTCACGAATAGAAGCTACCTTCCTGCAGCAAAGCCCGTATGTACCCTGTCCTTGGCCAGCTGTCTCCCAGAGGCGGGCAGCCGGGCACATGGGATTCAGAGTATATTTATAGCTCGGGATATACTCATCAGTATTAGAAAAGCTCGAAGCTGAGTCACTGATGTCTTCTTCCACGATTATGGCAGCTCTCACTTGAATGCCAGCGTTCTCTTGCAAAGTAGATCTTTGGGGCAGATACGTCTCCATCAGAGAGGAAGGATTTTTATCTGCGAGGCTGTAATGGGCACGCCCAGGCTTCTGCAGAGGGATCCAAGGGGAGCCAGGTTCCTAGAGAAAGGCCAGGCTCTCCCTCCTGCTGCTCTGGGTAAGCTATAGATGTCTGTCCATCCTTTTATCCCCTCAGACATCTGTCCCTCTGCTGTGGTTCCAAGTGCATCACACAGGCACCGTTCCAAACCACAGACAGTCCTTCACACACTCTGTGCCCAGCACTGTGCTCAGTGGGGTCCCTGCTGACGTCGCTGAATCCTCAATTCTGGAGTTTAGGGATTATAATCATTCCCATTTTACGTGCAAAGAAACTGAGGTACTAACTCACTTTCCTATGGTCAACAACTATTTAGAGAGATAGCGGCATCCTCCCACGCTCACTTCTGTTTCACTTGAGTCCTCAAAAAGCTGATCCTGACTAACAGGTCAGATCAGAAATGTGACCTCCAGGCCTGTTATGTGGTGATAGCAGTTAGTTATTTCCAATCGAACCGTGGAAGCTTTTCCTGTGAAAAATCGATACAGAGCGGTAAGGATGGGGGACTTCCCTGGCTGGTCCAGTGGTTAAGACTCCAGTTGAACTAGGGTTCAGCCCCTGGTTGGGGAACTGGGATCCTGTGTGCCACATGGTACAGCCAGAAAACTAAAAAAGTCATCTTATTTTTAAAAAATGCCACAGAAATAGAATATGTTTTATTAGTTTCTGGTGGCTGCTACAACAAATTACAGCCAGTTTAGGGGAGTAAAACCCCACAGGTCTAGCTTATGCATTCTGGAAGTCAGATGTCCGAAGTGGACCGCACGGTGTCAGCGGGGCTGTGCGCCTTCTGCAGGCCCTCAGGGAGAGTCTGCTTGCTTATCTTTTCTGGCTCATGGCCCCTTCCTCCATCTTCAAAGCCAGCAACGACTGATCGAGTCGTCCTCGTGTTGCTTCACTGTGATCCCCAGTCTGCTGCCCTCCACCCCCCACAGTTAAGGACCCTTATAATTATTTTGGTTCCACCTGGATAATCCAAGATAAGCTCCTCATCTTGAACTCGGCTGATGAGCAGCCTTCCATCGTAATTCTCCCTGCGTGTGAATAGCATGAGCAGGTTTCGTGAACTAGAACGTGGATATCTGGGATGGAGGAGATGGGTATTATTATACCTTGTTGCTGTTGTTCAGTCACCCAGTTGTGTCCGACTTTGTGACCCCACGGACTGCAGCATGCCAGGCCTCCCTGTCCCTCGCTGTCTCCCGAAGTTTGCCCAAGTTCATGTCCATTGCATCAGTGATGTCATCCAACATCTTATCCTCTGTCACCCCCTTCTCCTCTTGCCCTCAATCTTTCCTAGCATCAGGGACTTTTCCAGTGAGTCGGTTCTTCACATCAGATGACCAACATACTGGAGCTTCAGCTTCATCAGTCCTTCCAATGGCGGTGGGGGGTTGATTCAGGGTTGATTTCCCTTAAGATTGACTAATTTGATCTTGTGGTCCAAGGGACAGCAATTATTCTGCCTTCGAGATGCATATATCAGAAGCTAGAGTTAAAATGCAAGAAACATGACAGTTCCCCAAAGCATGCAGTTATAACCTGATTCAGTTAACCTCGACAGTCCAAACTAAAAGCAACAACAACAGTCTCATAACAACTTGCAGTCTTAACGTAGGAAATAACAACATTAATTTTGCTAAATTCAAAAATGTTCCGGTTCTGAGGCTGATCCATGATCTCTTGTCTTCAGTTAATCGATGGCAAGGAAATAAAGCAGCTGAATGTCCAGTGGCTGCGTGCGCACATGGGCATCGTGTCCCAGGAGCCCATTCTGTTTGACTGCAGCATCGGCGAGAACATCGCCTACGGAGACAACAGCCGGGTCGTGTCCCAGGAGGAGATTGAGCGCGCGGCCAAGGAGGCCAACATCCACCCCTTCATCGAGATGCTGCCAGACGTAAGTCTCTCACCAGATGCGGTGCCTGGGAGCCTGTGGTTGTGATTTGTAAAGGGCTGGATCCCAACGGTGAAGAGAAATGAGCAACCAAAACACACCCAATGTAGACAAGAGTCTTCCCATCCCCGTCTATGTCATGTTTACCCAACCACCTGCCTGACTCCCTGTGAGCAGTCTGACTAAAAAGTACATGTCTGGGAGGCCTTTCCCTCCACATCAGGGCATGGGGCCCACAGAAGCAGGTGTGACCGTCCCCATCATTTCTCTCCCAACCTTCTCTCCCCTCCTTTAACCTTCTAGCCCATCTGTGGATATTGGGCCCTTCCTAAGGCTGGAATATTTAATGCATAACTTTAATCCCCTTCACTAATGATGAGGTCAGTTAGTCTGGGCATGGGCCAGCACCTCAGTGTCACCTGGGATCTTGTGAGAAATGCCCTACCCCAGACCTGCTGGACCAGAAACTTGGAACTGGGGTCTAGGAATCTGTGTTCTGGTACCCCAGGTGGTAACTGATGCAGGTACAGTTAGAGAACCACTGGGCTAGGGGTTAACAAAGACAAATACTGAGAGTGATTATCATCGAGCTTATGAAGTGTATCTTGCCCCCCTCACTTTGTCTGCCACAGAGCCCTGTCTTCCTGGGCTCTGGGCTGCGTCCACAGAACACGCCTGTACACATCAGAATTCTTTTCCTCAGTGTCTACATGTGGAAAGAAAAGGCAAAACCCCTTAAGTCCTACATTCTGTCCAAGGACCTACTTCTTCACCTCTGTTGTTCACACTAGGATTTACCTCATCCTGCAGCGGGACTGGTCTAGCTTCCTTCTCTCGGGGTTTACAGTCCTGCCTTTATCTGCCTCAGTGGGATCTGTATTGTGGCCATACAGCCTGGAAACCCCTCCACCTGCGTGGGACTCACTTCAGTGCATCGGCCTCCCTGGTGGCTGCAGCTCTGGGGTGGGCCTGTTGCAACCGTCTGACCAAACCTCCCCGAGCTCGCTCACACCATCAGCAGGTGGAGAGCTCTATGCTGAGTGCCACAGAGTTAGGGTTGCTAGAAATAGCAAGCAAAAAACAGGCAACCCTACATAGCACATGTGTCTTTTTTAATTGAAGTACAGTTGAACACAACAATTTACAGTGTTAAGTTCTGCCATACAGCAGAGTTGTTCAGTAACCTATATATGTACACATTCTTTTTTAATATTCTTTTTCATTATGGTTTTTATAGGATACTAAATGTGCCAAACAGTAAGACTTGGCTGTGGATCCATCCTGTATACAGTAATTACTTCTGCTTTACCCCAGCCTCCCTCTCCATCGCTCCCCACCTCGCTCCCCTTGGCGACATGAGTCTGTTCTCTGTGTCCGCGAGTCTGTCTCGCAGCTAAGCTCACTTGTGTCATATTGTAGGTTGCACATGAGTGATACCATATGATATTTGTCTTTCTCTTTCTGACTTGCTTCACTTAGTATGATAACCTCTAGTTGCATCCACGTGGCTGCAGATGGTATTATTTCATTGTCTTTTACGGCTGCGTGACATTCCATCGTATGTGTGCACCACACCTTTGGTAACTGTTCATCTGCCGGTGAATGTTTAGATTGCGTCCATGTCTTGCTACTGTGAATAGTGCTACTATGAATGTAGGGTGCACGTATCTTTTTGAATTAGAGTTTTGTCTGGATGTGTGCCCAGGACTGGGGTTGCTGGATCATATGGTAATTCTATTTTTAGTTTTCTGAGGAATTTCCATAGTGGCTGCACCAGCTTACGTTCTCACCAGCAGAGTAGGAGGTAGGACATGATTTAAAATCAAACTTTGCATGTCAGAATCAGAGCCCACAGTTTACAAAATTTCAGCCTGGTAAGAATCTGAGAATGAAAAAGGATAATGTGGTTTTCTAGGTTATACATTGCATTTCTGCTCTCACTTATTTACCCTATTAATTCCAGTCCTTATTGTCATATTTAATACTTAATTATCTACTGTCAGGAGAATTCTAAAAACAAAAGTAAATCAGAAGATTTCAGCTTTTCAAGTTAGATACCAAGATAGAATTTCTTGGCATCCATTAAAATTGTTGACGCTTTGGAAATAGTCTTATAAAAACAGACAGCAAAAGGTTAGCGTTCTAAGAATCTTCCCTTCCTCACTTTTTGAAATAATGCAGAGAGCATCACCTACTGGTCATAAATAAAATGAGCTTCAATTATATTATTCTGCATAGCCTGTTAAAATCAAATTTCCTTCCTCTGACCAGTCTTTGTCCCAAATATAGTGAAACCAGAAGGCTTGAAGAGACTAACATTGCAGCAGTAGTCTTCCTCAGGTTAATTTGTCCACACTAAAACATAATTTTTAAGACACAAATGTCTATTTTCAAGAAGACAAATTAATCCTGCCATTTAGAGCTATGAATTTTCTGTTAAACTCATCAACCCATTCTTAGCTTCTGAACCTCAACCTTTTTGTGTATATGGAAGTGGTTATCCTATTTTCTGCAAGCAGACTCTTTCTCACAGCTTTATCAGTTCTGCTTTTCATAATAACAAAACCCTGTTTACAGAAATACAACACCAGAGTAGGGGACAAAGGAACTCAGCTCTCTGGTGGCCAGAAACAGCGCATTGCCATAGCTCGCGCCCTTGTTAGACAGCCTCACATCTTGCTTCTGGATGAAGCTACCTCGGCTCTGGACACGGAAAGTGAAAAGGTGAGAATTTAAATTGGTCTCATTCACACTTGAAGCAGCTGTCCTTAGACGGTTTAAATTCGCACTACTGTCTTCTACGGTAAAGAACAAAATTCAGGCTGATAACAAACTTTGTTACTTTCAGTGGAATTTAAACACTTTCTGTAGCTGTCATTCAAGAGATCCAAGATGAAATGAGGCAGATTAGTCTTATAGCACGTGTGCTCCAAAAAATAGCCCTGGATCACTTTGTATTGATCCAAGAAGCTGCATTCAGGAGGCATGGTCCCATCTCTACTGACAGCATCTCCTCAACAACTATAGCAAAAAGTGGAAGCACAGAAAAATGTTTAAACCTGGCTGTTCCTTAGGTAGATACTAGCTATTGTTTTTAGTTTGAGAAAAAGTTGAGTATTCAGGTATCTGAATGATAAGCTCATTCTGAGATTTTTTTTTAATCTTTTATTGGAATATAGTTGTTTTATAATGTTGTACTGAGAATTATTTTTTAATCTTAAAAATACCAAAATTCAAAAAGCTGGCCCATGCCTAGGCTTCCTGACTTAACTGTGGTGCTAGACCAGAAGGATGCTGCTTGGATAAGCCCACTACTGAATGCTTTTAAATGATCACAGGGACTGTATTTATAGTCACAACTTGGAGATAGCCCCTACCCAAGAACTAACCCAAACTAGGATTCGGTATCTTCCGTATAACAGATCCCTTGCTTTGTGAAATATGTGTTGTATTCCACTGACACTGTTAAAGAAGCACTTATTGTTGGATACATTAATGGTGAGGCTTGTTATGAAGGAGGAACTCAAGGGGGAGGATTATCATGACCAGAGGTAATTTGTGTGATTATTGAACAGGTTGTCCAAGAAGCCCTGGACAAAGCCCGAGAAGGCCGCACCTGCATCGTGATCGCTCACCGGCTGTCCACCATCCAGAACGCAGACTTGATAGTGGTGTTTCAGAATGGCAGAATCAAGGAACACGGCACACACCAGCAGCTGCTGACACAGAAAGGCATCTATTTCACCATGGTCAGTGTCCAGGCTGGGACAAAGCACCAATGAACGGTGACCATATAAGCTGTCAAATATTGTCTTATAGTATTTGTGTTAAAATATGGCATTTAATCAAAATTAAAAAGCAAACACTTACCAGAGAAACTATGTAGAGTTACTTATTTAACATTTCCTGCCGCAGTGGAAGATCCATCACACTCTGTTCTGGGTCTTCAGAGACTTTACAATTGAAAGAACAGAAAGAAGCATCATCAACGGGAGTAAATCAGTGGGTTTGATTGCATTAGAAAGGTTATTCCTTCCTTCCTTTCCTTTTTGTCACTCAGTCATGTCTGACTCCTTGTGACCCCATGGATTGCAGCCCACCAGGCTCCTCCATCCATGGAATTTTCTAGGCAAGAGTACTGGAGTGGGTTGCCATTTCCTTCTCCAAGAAAGGTTATAGAATAATTCAAAGTAGCTTTTGTTAATAAAGTGTATAATTGTTATTTATAGTTTCTTATTCAAACTGTAACTGACTGCCCTGCTAAAAGATTACAGAAGTAGCAAAAAGTACTGAATATAATAAAACTAAACTTTTCTATGACTGGAGTCATCTTGTCTGAAGTGCCTGTAAATCTGTCATCTCTCAGCTGGACTATTGAAGATCATTTCTGCACTTTAAAAAAAGGAATTCTTTTAAAACACCCATTAATTTTGTAAGAATGGTTAAGCTGTATATTAATTCCTGTTGTACATGTCTTTTCACATTGGGTTCTATTCTACAAAGCCATGTGGCTTCTTCTTGAACTTGATCCTGCTGATTCTTGTATTTCTGCATTATGCTGACTCAGACCACTCACATGGATCAGTACAGGGTTTTGGGGGCAGAGGATGGAAGCTGTGAAGCACATACTGTCATGTGTGTTGACTGTGTTGCATTGTTGTTATGAAGGGCTTTTACAGATTTTTCATCTTTTTGTACTTTTGAAAAACATTTGCATGTATTTATTTGGCTGCCCTGGGTCTTGGTTGCAGCACATGGGGCCTTCGATCTTCACTGCGGCATGCGGGATCTCTGTTTGCGGCATTCCCACTCTCAGTTGTGGCATGTGGGATCCAGTTCCCAGATCAGGGATCAAACCCTGGCCCCTTTGTCTTGGGAGCACAGAGTCTTAGCCACTGGACCAACAAGAAGTTCCTTTTTGCACGTTTCACAATAAAATTCTTCTTCTGTTTTGATATTGAATCACTTTTCCCAGTAAACTGGTCTCTTCCAAATTGATCCTTCTGGTGGCAGATGATTAAAATGTGCCATAAGTTTAAATACAATCAGAAAATGGTGCTCCAACTACAAAAAGACAAGCCAAAAAGCACTATAAACATGACTGAAAGGCACAAGCTGGGAGCAATATTTGCCACATTTATTATGAACAATTGGTATCCTGAAAATATGAAGAATTTTAAAAGGAACAAAAATGCCATCCCCTCCAAGGAAAAATGGGAAGAGAACATGGTCCAGAAATTCCCAAAGAAGAAACGCTGGAGAAAGAAAGTGCACGGTCCCAAAGAAATGCAGATTAAAATGACAAGCCCTTGAGGAGTGACATCAGCCTTGTGGCAGAATAAGGCATCTGCCCTCTTTGTTTTGCCCTCAGCGACAGTAATTTGGCATTGAACCACGAACAGGAGTACCGTCTGGGAGCTGTGGCATCCAATACCCTGTGCCAAGGGGCCCTGAGAGGAAGGAGTCTTGCTTCCCTGCAAGTCGACTGATAGGGATACAGACTTGGCCCTGGCTGGACCCTGAAATAGCCTGTGAGCTGGCTCGAGCAGCGCCCCCTCCCCCTGCCACCAGCCTTGGTCCAGGAGCCCCTGGAAAACACTGTCTGAAACAGTCACCCACCGACCAGAGAGCCTTTGAGAAGTCCGGGCTTCCAGAAGAGAAGTTTCAGCCTGCCTTTGGAGCCCAAAACTGAGTTTGGATGCACTGAGAGAGCGGGAGGTGCAGCTTCACCCTGCCCCCAAGGGGACCCAGCTCAGGGCCAGGAGAGATCTCATCCTGCAGTTTCTCTCAGGGAAAGTGAGAGCTTGTGGGTGACACGTGGCTTCCCAGTCCATGTGGGAGGCTGCCAAAGAAGCTCCTTTCTCTCTCCCCACTTCCGGAGTCCAGAAACATGGACTGCATGACTGGGAGGCAGGAAGAGATTGAGATGGCTGGTAGCCCCCTCGGCATTGAAGGCACACGGGTCCAGCTGACTGCACTCGAGAAGCTTGTCCTGAAGCTGCAGGGGATGCTTCACCTGCAGTGCTCAGCATATGCTGTGCTGTGCTTAGTCGCCCAGTCATGTCCAACTCTTTGCAACCCTATGGACTGTAGCCTGCCAGGCTCTTCTGTTCATGGGATTCTCCTGGGAAGAATACTGGAGTGGGTTGCCATTTCCTCCAAGGTATCTTCCTGACCCAGGGCTCAAACCCAGGTCTCCTGCATTGCAGGCGGATTCTTTACCATCTGAGCCATAAGTGCTCAGGATACCTCACCCACAAATAGCCCCTGACCCTGTGGCCGGCTCCCTGCGTGCTCCCGACAGCAGTGGCAAGAGCAGGATCTGGCTGATGACTGGTGAGCACACACAGACTGCTGAGCCAAATCTACCGGCTAGGGAAAAAACTGCAAACTGAGCTTTAGTGCCACCTCTGGCAAAACAGGAGGAAGACAGCCAGTACGTAGCCGGCTGCACTGTTGATCAAGAGAAGGCATATAAGCCTAAGGGTTCTGCCACAAGAGGGAGCAAGAAGTGTGGATGAGGTACAATCAGAGGAAGTCAGAAAGCCTCAGAATCACTGGCAGAGCTGATGGAAGATACTTCTCTCCTGAACCAGTTAATAAAGACAGGAGAAGGTGAATATAGTTCAGATGGGAGGACTGCAATGCAGACTTCAAGGGACGTGAAAAATTAAGGAAACATGATACCACCAAAGGGTGACAATGTTGACAAAACTTTAGAAATAAAAGCAGAGGAATCAAATAAATTGGAAATGAAAGGGGAGAAACAACAGTTGATACCACAGAAATAAGAGATTACTATCAACAACTATACACCAACAAGTTGAATAACCTTAGGATAAACTGATAAATTCTTAGAAACATACACCATATCAAGACTGAATCAGAAATCAAAACTCTGAATAGACCAATAATGAGTAAGGAGATTAAGTCAGTAAACCAGAACCTCCCAACAAAGAAAGGCCCAGAACCAGATGGCATCATTGGTGAGTCCTACCAAACATTTAAAGAATAACACCAATCTTTCTCAAACTCTTTCAAAAAATGGAGGAGGGAACACTTCCAAAGTCATTTTACAAAGCCAGCATTGTCCTGATTAAAAAGTCAAATAAAAACATTACAAGAAAACTACAGATGAATATGGGTGATCAATATAGGTGCAAAAATTCTTGACAAAATACTTGCAAACTGAATTTAACAGCACATTATAGGAATCATACAGCATGATCAAGGGCGTTTATCCCTAGAATACAAGGATAGTTCAACATAGGCAAATCAATAGTTTATTAATAAATTAATTCTATTAAATAAGATGAATAAAATGGAAAATAAAAGTAAGATAATCTTAAGAGATGTAGAAAAGAATTTGAGAAAATACAACATCCTTTCATAATAAAAATTTTTCAACAAACTGTATATAGAGGGAATATGTTGTTCAGTCACTAAGTTGTGTCTGAGTCTGCGACCCCATGGACTGTAGCCTGCCAGGCTCCTCTGTCCATGGGATTTTCCAGGCAAGAAGACTGGAGTGGGTTGCCATTTCCTTCTCCAGGGCATCTTCCTGAGCCATGGATTGAACCTGCATCTCCCATGTCTCCTGCATTCCAGGCATATTCTTTACCTCTGCGCCACCAGGGAAGCTGTAGAGGGGACATACCTTAACAGAATAAAGGCCATATGTCGTGAGCCTACAGCTAACATCATACTCATTGGTGAAAGATTGAAAGCTTTTTCTCTAAGATCAGGAATGAGATAAGAGTCCCCACTCTTGTCTCCTAGTCAACATAGTACTGGGCATTCTAACCAGAGTAATCTGGCAAGAAAATAAATAAAAGGCATCCACATCAGAAAGGAAGAAGTTAGGTTGTCTTTGCAGATGATATGATCATATACACATACAGAAAACCCTACAGGTTCTACCAAAAAATGTCTTTTTCTCCATGGCCTCTTTCACGTAGCATAATGCCCTCCAGATTCATCTGTGTTGCCACAAACGGCAGGATTTCCTTCCTATGGCTGAACAGTATTCCATTGTAAGTATTTACTGTGTTTTCTTTATCCGGTCGTCCTTTGGTGGATACTTAACGTTTCTATATTTTGGCTATTGTGAGTAATGTGACAGTGAATATACAGTGCTGATTTTGTTTCTTTCAGGTGCATACCCAGAAGTGCCATTGCTGTATCACGTGGTAGTTCTAGTTTTAATTTTTTAAAAAAATGTGTTTTCTGGCTGCCCTGGGTCTTCACTGCGGCGCTCAGGCTTTCTCTAGTTGTGGTGCACGGGCTTAGTGGCCCCGAAGCACGTGGGATCTTTGTTCCCCGACCAGGATCGAAACCACGCCCCTTGCGTTGGAGGGTGGCTTCTTCGCCACCAGGCCACCAGGGAAGGCCCTGGTTTTATATCTTTGAGAAACCTTCACATTGTTTTCCCTAGTTTGAAGCCACCAAAGTTGTGTTAATTGGTCACAGTAGCCTTGGGGAACTAATAGAAACCTCAGACAGGGGGAGCTAAACATGATGCTTTTATTTTATTTTACTTTTTAAAAAGAAGGGTAATGAGGTCTGAGATGAGTGAGAAGAGAGAAGAACGAGTGGCTATGAGAAATATCCAGAGTCTAGATGTGAGCGGTGGAGGGAGGGGAAGAAACTGGCTAGGAGAACGCCGTGACACGGGTGGAGGTGAGCAGCTGTCTTAGGAGGAAGGTAGTTTGTTCGCATGGCTTGAAGGTGACATCATAGTAGAAGGTGTTTTACAGTGTGGCCCCTGGTTACTAACTAAACCCAGATGGGTCCCACTGTGTGCTGTTTGCTTGAAATCAGCTCTTTTATTTTCTTAATTCCATCCTAGGATTACCCAGCTCTGTCCAACTTTAAACAGTGATGATGATTTTTTTGTTCACCAGAACGAACTTCTGAATTTAGGCCAAAACGTGTTTCTGTTTCCTGATGCACACAGCAGCCGTTTGTTCCCAGGTCTCAGTAAGAAGAAGTGTTTTTGATTCCTTTTTCTTACTCATAACTTCATTTCAGATGCCTGCTTCTAGTTTATGAACCTTTTGAGGAAAGGATTGTGTCTTTGCATCACTTTGTTCTTTTGTCTGGCGGTGTCTTTAGTATATACTCAGTCAGGTTCAGTAAGTGTCTGCTCTTCTGCTAAGCATTTTTTTAAATCTAGTACGTACCTTCCTCTCTGTTACTTTTGTTTTATCAAAAATTAAGATCTGAAAAGTGATTTGTTAATATAAGATACATAGATGTTCAAGCTAGTTTTAGAAAAGGCAGAGTAACCAGCGACCAAATTGCCAACATCTGCTGGATCATCGAAAAAGCAAGAGAGTTCCAGAAAAACATCTATTTCTGCTTTATTGACTATGCCAAAGCCTTTGACTGTGGGGATCACAATAAACTGTGGAAAATTCTGAAAGAGATGGGAATACCAGACCACCTGACCTGCCTCTTGAGAAATTTGTATGCAGGTCAGGAAGCAACAGTTAGAACTGGACATGGAACAACAAACTGGTTCCAAATAGGAAAAGGAGTACGTCAAGGCTGTATATTGTCACCCTGCTTATTTAACTTCTATGCAGAGTACATCATGAGAAACGCTGGGCCGGAAGAAGCATAAGCTGGAATCAAGATTGCCGGGAAAAATATCAATAACCTCAGATATGCAGATGACACCACCCTTATGGCAGAAAGTGAAGAGGAACCGAAGAGCCTCTTGATGAAGGTGAAAGAGGAGAGTGAAAAAGTTGGCTTAAAACTGAACATTCAGAAAACGAAGATCATGGCATCTGGTCCCATCACTTCATGGGAAATAGATGGGGAAATAGTGGAAACAGTGTCAGACTTTATTTTTTTGGGCTCCAAAATCACTGCAGATGGTTACTGCAGCCATGAAATTAAAAGATGCTTACTCCTTGGAAGAAAAGTTATGACCAACCTAGATAGCATATTGAAAAGCAGAGACATTACTTTGCCAACAAAGGTCTGTCTAGTCAAGGCTATGGTTTTTCCAGTGGTCATGTATGGATGTGAGAGTTGGACTGTGAAGAAGGCTAAGCACCGAAGAATTGATGCTTTTGAACTGTGGTGTTGGAGAAGACTCTTGAGAGTCCCTTGGACTGCAAGGAGATCAGCCCTGGGATTTCTTTGGAGGGAATGATGCCAAAGCTGAAAGTCCAGTACTTTGGCCACCTCATGCAAAGAGTTGACTCATTGGAAAAGACTTTGATGCTGGGAGGGATTGGGGGCAGGAGAAAGGGACAACAGAGGATGAGATGGCTGGATGGCATCATTGACTCAATGGACTTGAGTCTGAGTGAACTCTGGGAGTTGGTGATGGATAGGGAGGCCTGGCGTGCTGCAGTCCATGGGGTCGCAAAGAGTTGGACATGACCGAGTGACTAAGCACAGCATAGCATGGGATTGGTAGATCATATGGTAACTAACTTTTAATTTTATTAAGGAGCCTCCGTACTGTTTTTCATAGTGACTGCAGCAATTTACATTCCCACCAATAGTGCAAGAGGATTCCCTTTCCTCCACACGCTCTCCAGCATTTATTACTTGTGGACTTTTTGATGATGGCCATTCCGGTGTGAGGTAATAACTCACTGTAGTTTTGATATGTATTTCTTTAATAATTAATGATGTTGAGCATCTTTTCATGTGCTCCTTAGCCATCTGTTTGTCTTCTTTGAAGAAATGTCTCTGTAGGTCTTTTGCCCATGTTTTGATTGGGTTGTTTGGTTTTTTTGTTATTGAGTTTTATTTGCTGTTTGTATGTTTCAGAAATTAATTACGCTCTTGTTGGTTGCATGGTTTAATCAACCAGTAATATTGTTGGTTTTATTAGCTGTTTATATGTTTTGGAAATTAAGTTTTATTAGCTGTTTATATGTTTTGAAAATTAAGCTCTTGTTTGTTGCATGGTTTAACCAACCAATAATAAAGTTTGCAACCATATTGCATGGTTGCAAATATTTTATCTCACTCCATAAGTTATCTTTTCATTTTGTTTATGATTTTCTTTGTTGAGCAAAGGCTTCTAAGTTTGATTAGGTTCCATTTGTTTAATTTTGCTTTATTTCTGTTGCCTTGGGAGACTGACATAAGAAAACATTGGTATGATTTATGTCTGAAAATGTTTTGCCTATGTTCTCTTCCAGAAGTTTTATGATGTAATGTCTTATATTTAAGTCTTTAAGCCATTTTGAGTTTATTTTTGTGTATGGTGTTAGGCTGTAGTCTAAATTCATTAATTGCAGCTCTTGGCTTTTGTAATACCACTTTCTAAGGGACTTTTTCCCACTTTATATTCTTGCCTCCTTTGTTGAAGATTAATTGAACTTAGGTGTGTGGGTTTATTCCTGGACTGTCTACTCTGTTCCGTAGATTTGCTTTGTTCTTTTTCCTCAGGATTGCTTTGGCAATTCTGGGCCTTTTGTGGTTCCAAATAAATTTTAGAATTATTTGTTTCCCGTTCTATGAAAAAAATGTCATGGGTAATTTGATAGGGATCACATTAAATCTGTAGAGTTCTTTGGATAGTATGGCCATTTTAACTATAAATATTAATTCTTCCAGTCCAAGAGCATGATTATTTTTCCATTTTCTTGATTCATATTTGATTTCCTTTATCAGTATCTTACAGTTCTCAGTGTATGAGTCTTTTACATCCTTGGTTAGATTTGTTCCTAGATATTTTTTTAATGGGATTTTAATGGGAGGTTTTTTTTTTTTTTTTTTTTGCTCTCTGGTAGTTCATATCACTGTAAAGAAATACAACCAATTTCTGCATATTAATCTTGAATCCTGATATCTTGCTGAATTCATTTATCAGTTCTAATAGTTTTCATGTAGAGTCTTTAGAGTTTTCTATATAGAGCATCGTATCATCTGTATGCTCTGATAATTTTACCTCTTACTTCCAATTTTGATATATTTTATTTCTCTTTTTTTTTTTTTGTCTGATGTTTTTATCTTGTTTTGCTTTATTCTTGCCTTATATATGTCAGCTTGGAGCTGAAGAAGATGAAAACCCAGAAATGCCAGTGTGTACAGACAAAAAAAGCCCCAACAAAAGCCAGCTCTCTCTGGCTAAAGGACCAGGAAAGAGACAGCCCAGCAAAACATAAAATGTGTAGATGGCAGCCTCTACTCTAGCCAGACAGCATAGGAAAAACGATGGTATGCTCCAGACCCATGCCTGGAAAGACTAAGTGGCAAACCTTGACTTCCACCCTCACGAGGCTGTACAAGTGCGCCCCAGCTTCACTGCCTGCCAGCAGGGAGCTGGCTTTTCATCCCTACCAGCAGCGATGAGGATTTGAGAAGAGGTGGCCTCGTGGAGGCTCAGGACTTTCATGTTGACAGTAACGAGGCTACCTCCCCATTGCAGTGTCAGTAGCGACCACGTGGAGAGCTGTAACAATGCACTCCCTCTCTGCCAAGCCAGGAGGGGATCAGTGGAGGCCTAGCAGGGAGTCAGCCCCGCTGCCTCTGCTCTACAGTAACAAGGAGCCCCTCCCACCTCAGTGTCTGTGGAAACCAAGTGAAGAATGACACCCTCTCTCTGGTGGGGCACTGTCCTCAAATCAAAGAGAACAAAAGGTTTCAGTGAGGTCTGGAATCTCACAACAGAACACCTCAGATGTCCAAGTTTCAGTGAAATATCACTCAGCAGACCAATATCCCTTATCAATTTACATACATAAAGTATATAACCATTGGGAAAACTAAGAAAAGTACAGCGAGTCTCTGTATTTGTCTTACAACCATATATGAATTAATAAGCATCTCAAAATTAAAAGTTTTAAAAGAGTAGCAAAGGTGTGAGACAAAGAGAGTTGTAGATTCTACCTAATATTAGTAGAGTTCCAAAAATATTGCACAGATGATTGCAAACCCCAATTATTTTGCTTCAGTAGATTTCTGAACATCTCACAACTCTCTCTAACGTGATTAAAGAACCCTTAAGATGCCACAATTTTAGGGCTAGGAAATAGTGCTGTGAGTAACAGAACTAACAACAAATGCAAACATAATGTTATTGTTCTTCTTTGTTATGTTATCCATAGGTATTTTAGTATGATATGAGCAAATATTATTAATCTGTTATGCAGTAAAGTATAATTTTTTGAAAATGTGCAGTTTTAGAATAAACTTAAGAGTCAACATTAATGACCCAAAGCATAGTGACCCTGCTGCTGCTGCTGCTAAGTCACTTCAGTTGTGTCTGACTCTGTGCGACCCCATAGATAGCAGCCCACCAGGCTCCCTCGTCCCTGGAATTCTCCAGGCAAGAACACTGGAGTGGGTTGCCATTTCCTTCTCCAATGCATGAAAGTGAAAAGTGAAAGTGAAGTCGCTCAGTCATGTCTGACTCTTCGAAATCCCAAGGACTGCAGCCTACCAGGCTCCTCCATCCATGGGATTTTCCAGGCAAGAGTACTGCAGTGGGGTGCCATTGCCTTCTCCTGGAGCTTATTCATTCACTCTCCAACCTTGGCACCCCGCACCCCTTCCTGTCTACCCAACTGTTACCATAATCCTCACAGGGCACAGAATTCCACGAGGCAGTGTGACCTTGGGATTCTCAGTGTGCCATTACTCTATCCTGGAGGAAATGATATGACATCGGTGATTAATAATGATGCTTCTTCCCAACTGCTTTAATTTTAACTTCTGTCATACCTTGGCAAGTCTACCCTGGTTTAAGAGGGTGTAAGGAAGAGTTCAGTCTTCTGAGGTGGCATCAGTGGTAAAGAATCCACCTCCCAGTGTAGGATACACAAGAGGTGCGGGTTAGATCTCTAGGTTGGGAAGATCCCCTGGATTAGGAAAGGACAACACACTCCAGTATTATTTCGCCTGGATAATTCCACAGCGAAAGGAGCCTGGCAGGCTACAGTTCATGGGTCCCAAAGAGTTGGACACGATTGAACACACACACAGTGGGCAAGGAAGAGATCATTGGAAATATCCATTAAAGCCAGTTACATTGGAAATCAGCATTACCCTTGTCCTTAACATTTTACAAATGCCTTCCAAAGTGCTGGAGCCGAGTTAGATGAATTTTATAATGAGCAAAGAAAAGTGAGACCCAAAGGGAAGGCTTTTCAGGAGATAAGAGGTCAGAGGTGGAGAGGAATTTTTGTTTTTCAAGCAGATAAGGTTTTTGAAAAGAATTTTGGGAGAAAATTGTAAGATTGAACATGGTTTAAAAGCAGTGAAGATAAGAGAAATTATGATCTATCAACTTGGAGAGGAAGATGCAAGATTTAAGCAGGGGTATTGGCGGCAGGAAATTTGGAAACAGAATGTAGCGAAGTGCTAAACTGTTAGTTGCTCAGTTGTGTCTGACTCTTTTGTGACCCCATGGACTGCAGCCTTCCAGGCTCCTCTGTCCATGGAACTCTCCAGGCAAGAATACTGGAGTGGGTAGCCTATCCCTTCTCCAGGGGATCTTCCTGACCCAGGAATTGAACCAGGGTCTGCTGCATTGCAGGCAGGCTGTTTAACAGCTACTAGTGAAGCACCAGTGCAGTATGGTGACATGCAAATATAACAGTCAAAGAAAACATCTAACAGTCTATCTTCAGAGATGAAAAGTCTGAGAATTGTTAGCCACAAAGACAATATAGCAGGAGAAACACTGCAGAGAATATTACCGTCAAGCTGAAAGTCCACTGGACAGAGAGCCGATTCCATCATTCTCTCTGCAGAGAAAACTGTTGCAAATTAGTACACATGTAAATATAAGATATATAAAATAGGATATTCAATTATTACAATGTAATATTTTGTAAAATATACAAAATTACAATGTAATATTATATTAAATATACAAAATATTAAGTATTTTAAAATACTTTGGTAGATGGAGTTTGTTCTTCCCTTTGGCTCTTAGTTATAAGACATTCTTTTTTGCATGTAAATCTTTTATGCCACAGCTTAAAGCTAGGGATCTATTCAGTACACATTTAATAACCTTCAAGTGCTTTGGGGACAGATACAGAGATAGGCATGACTCTGCTGGCACAAGTCTTCCCCAGGGAGTCCTAATTCCATTCACTTTTTAGGAATTGTGATTTCCTCACCGTTAAACTGAGAATAATACCACCTCACTTGTTTACCTTGAACGCGCTGCTTCTTTTGAGATTTCAATGAGGTGATAACCTGTGTTTGATGGCTTCATAATTTTATAAAAACTATAGAGATCTGATTTTTGTATTGGTATATTCTCAGTCCGTTTTGAGGCAGGAGCTGAGACCTGTTTTTCTTTATGTCCTCAAATCCTTGCACAAGGTCTGGTACTTAGTAAGTATGGGTAGCAAATGTTGGCCACCTCATTGAATAAAGCAGAGAAAAATACCTTTTTTTCCTTGGGTCTGATGTATTACTGAGGTGACAATAAATAGCAAGCATAGTCATTTCATAAATTGTATAGTAGACTAGGTGGTGGGGAATGATGTGGGGAGAAAAACTGAAGTAGAGTAAAGGGGAACTGGGAGTCCTGGGAGGAAGAGATGCGGTTTTCAAGCAGGTCAGGAGTGGTCTCATTGACAAGACGGGAATGGAGAGGAGACTTGTAGGAGGTGAAGGTTTTAGCCGTGTGAATATTTGGGGAAGAGACTTCGGGGCAGAGGGAACAACTAGCACGGACACCCTGAAGTGTAATTCCATCTTGTTTGAGGAGCATCCAAGAAGCCGGTGTGGCTGGCAAGGAGTGAGGGAGGGAGAGGCAGAAAGTGAGGCCAGAAACATTGCAGAGAGGGCAGCCACTGCAGGCCAAGGCTCCCAGTGGACTGGGGCCTCTGGGGAATTAGGACTTGAGGGATCACGTGATCGGACCCACTTTTCAGATGAATCACTCTGGCTTCTGCTTTGAGAATGAACAAAGGCAGGAGAGGAGGCAAAGACAGGAGCAGAGGAGACTGAAGAAGCTACTGCAGTCAGTCAGGTGAGAGATGAGAGCAGCTTGCACCATGCTGGTAGAACTGGGGAGAGACAGATAGTCAGACCCAGGCAGCGCAGTGATAAAGTACCCGCCTACCAATGCAAGAGACGAGGAGACCCGGGTTCGATCTCTGGGTCAGGATGATCCCCTGGAGAGGGAAATGCAACCCACTCCAGTATTCTTGCCTGGAGAATCCCATGGACAGAGAAGCCTAACAGGACCAATAGTCCAAGGGGTCCCAAAGAGTCGGACATGACTGAGCAACTGAGCATATATTTTGAAGCCAGAACCTATAAAATCTTCTCATGGAGTATGAGGTGGGGAAGAAAGAGAAGAATGCAGGATGACTCAATATTTTTGCTGGTCATCTGGATGGTGGAGCTGTCAACTGAGAAGGAGAGACACCTGTTGGAGAGGCCAGTTCAGGGGAAAGGTCAAGAGTCAAGGTTGGGCACGTTAAACATCGAAGTAGAGAGATCGAAGATGCACTTGTATATATGAGCCAGGAATTCAGGAAGGAAGTCTAGATTAGAAAAAAAAATTAGACATTATTGGGTACAGATAGTATTTAAAGCCATGAGACCGGCTGAGATCTCAGAGGGAGTGAGACTAGGCAGAGAAGATTCACCGTCAGCCTTGGAGCACTCCAGTGTCGGCTAAGAGGCAGAAAGAAGAGGCACAAGCTGAAGGACACTGAGAAAGAGTGACCAGTAAAGCCGAATAAAATCCAAGAAATATGTGGTGTCCTAGAATTCAAGTGAGGAAAATGTATCAAGGAAGAGAGAAAGATAAATCTGTCAGCTGCTTGAATTTGTTAAGTCAGATAAGGACAAAAAATTGACCTTTGGAGGTAGCACGGTAGAGGTTATCAGTGACTTAACCAGGGCAGTTTTGGTAGTGTGACAGGTCAAACTCCTGATGAGTGTGTTTCAGGGAGGACAGGAGGACAGGAAATGGAGAAAGTGATGGAACTCTTAGTAGCTTAGCTGCAAAGAGAAGGAGGGAAAGGCAGTGGCAGTTAGTAAGAAAAGCGGGGTCAAGAGAGTGTTTTTTAAGATGAAGAAACAGGGGTGGTCCAGCAGGGACAGAGAAGTTGACAAGGCAGGAGAGAGGAGGAATCATGTCTGCTGAAGAGCTCATTCCCGAGGGGCTGGGATCCACAGCATCCAAGTACAGATGAAAGGACCGGTTGCAGATAAGGGCACGCACGGGTAGTTCATTGGAGAAGCTGGTTCATTCAGGGAAGGCGGGTGCTGGGTGCAGATGCTGGGCAGTGGGTAGGTGTCACGGCGGGAGATTGTGGCAGTTCCCTTCCAAACACTGTGACTTTTATCAGTGAAATAAGAAGCATAGTACTTCAGCAGAATGTGAAGACATAAAATGACTGAAAGATATTTGAGGGAAAAGGAAGCATGAAGCAACGGTCTGACACAGTGGAAGAGTGAATAAGGAGACAGTCGCTATTGGGCAGCAAAGGCGGGAACACACCAGTGGATCAGACAGCAAAAACTGTTCTTATGAAGCTTGCATCCCTCAGAATGGACAATAAATAATAAGCATTGTAAATACATTACATATATAGTAAAGGATCACTTAGTTTCATGGTGGGACAAGT
The DNA here is from genome assembly GCF_003369695.1 of Bos indicus x Bos taurus. Lineage (NCBI taxonomy): Eukaryota > Metazoa > Chordata > Mammalia > Artiodactyla > Bovidae > Bos > Bos indicus x Bos taurus. Next base: position 87,283,380 of record NC_040079.1, read on the forward strand.
CAAATGGTTTTGTGTCTTTCTTTAGCCGTGCTCTGTTGCATGGTGGAAGCTTGCAGTATTTGGATAATTTAAATTAGCCAGAGTTGTGGTTTTACTAAGAAACCTGATAAAGAGAGAAGGCAAGGGGTTGTAGATGTCTGTAAGATGAGTGGAAGACAGCACACCAAAATAGGAACAGTTAAAATATGCTAAGATCAGTGAATTGGAGGAAGAAGATGTTTTAACCATCCACTACATTTGACCCATCTTCTCCATCCCCACTGCCCTGCACTAGTTAAAGTGGTGGCTAAGAATACAGGCAGGATTAGAATTCTGGCTCCATCAGTTATAAGATCTGTATTCTGTTTCACTTTAATTTTGTTTATCTCTGTCCAAAATGTATTGCCTTAATCACTATTGTTTCACAATAAAAGTCTTGATATCCAGTAAGGCAAATCTCTGTTGCAAAGAGCTGACTCACTGGGAAAGACCCCGATGCTGGGAAAGATTGAAGGCAGGAAGAGAAGGGGGCAACAGAGGATGAGAGGGTTGGATGGCATCACTGACTCAATGGACATAAGTTTGAGCAAACTCCAGGAGATAGTAAAGGACAGGGAAGCCTGGCGAGCTGCAGTCCATGGGGTCACAAAGAGTCCAACATGGCTTAGCAACTGAACAACAAAGGCAAATCTCTGAATAATTTTCCTAAATAAACGTGAAATAACTTCTCAGGAAAAAAGGTTGAGAAAAGTTATCACTGGCTAGAGGAAGCGTTCTTTAAGTAAAAGGAAAATGATCCAAGATAGTGGCTCTGAGGTGTAGGAAGAAATAAAGAGAAAGAAAAGGATAATACATGTATAGATAAATCTAAATGATAATGAATATAAAATAATTTCTCACAAGGGTCATAAAAGATAGAAAAAAATTAAAGTACATGATAATAGTAGTGTGTAAGAGGTGGATAAATGAGGTTTGAGAATTTTAAAGTCCTTGCATTGGCCTGGAAGAGGAAAAAGTACCACTGTTTAGTCAAAGATAGGTCATAATCTCTAGGAAACAGTTAACTGTTAAATATAAAATGAAATATGCACTTATTAAATCAAAAGAACCAAATAATAAAAATAATTTTAAAAAGCAATAATTAAGATTAAAAAAGAAAGAACTAATGGAACATGTAGAAAAAGTAAGATGGAGGGAAGGATATTAACTCTACATCAATGAGAACAAAGCAGGATTATCTCAATATCCTACCAATAAAAGAAAGTTGAGATTTCTTATAGCCTGAATGTCATGGCTCCATGATAAATTCCCCAGTTTATCACAGTGGCTTAAATACTGTTTTTTAATGACTGGATGGATGCCCCAGGTAAGCCTGTTTTACTGTTATTAGATAAATGTAAAAGTAGCCCTTGGAATGGGCTGTAACACAGGCAAATACATGAATACAGTCATGTGGGCGTGGCTTCTCTCTCCCCACACACAGGCCCCAGACGCAAGCAACATACAATGAGCACTTTTTATAGGGACAACTTTATGAACTGACTCTGACGGGAAAATGTCATGTTCCTGTGTGTTGGTTTTTTGGTTTTTTGTTTTTTGTTTTTTTTTTAGTTCAGAAGCTTCCTACTATGTCACGTGTCTACCTTTTTACTCCCCCAAGATGTATTTTATAGAAACTGAAGAGGCTACCATCTCCTTACAGGCTACTGAGCTTTATAATGTTCTCCTGTCACCACCAAGCTTTCTTTCAGCTCAACAATTTCAGTTGCTTTAATTGTAGGGTATTTTTAAAATAGTGATCTGACCACCTGTTAGACTTGTGAAGAAGAGGAATTCTGGTTGATCAAAGAAGAGAATCCTCCTGATAGTGGTAGATGGGCTAAGAAGAAAAAACATTTTTAGGAAAACCTGTAAATAAATTCATTTTTAATAATTCTAGAACATGCCACAGTTCCAATCAACTCTAAGTCATCTCTTCAAATCAGGTTCTGCCTAGCTCAAGGTGATATGCAGAGCAGGGTAGAGATAAGTGGTATATTTTAGAGTGAGTGCTAGAGCTCCTGGCTCTTATCCCAGTCTCTCCTCATCAGCCTCTTCTGATCTTGTAACTATTAATACTAGGTACCTCTTATATGCCAAGGACTTTACACACATTATGTCTAATCCTAATAACACCTCAATTTTACGGTTTCCGTAAAATCAAGAATTAAGTAAATTGCCTAAGGCCAAACAGTAAGTGAACAGGTGAGATTCCAAGGTCTGCCGACAGCACCTCCTCTTGTAGGATGCTCTTTGTTAATTTTCTCTGGGAACCCGAGAAAGCCACGGGATGACTTCTGTGTTAACAAGACAGCGGGAGCAAGGCCCAGCAGGTAGCCCTGCTACCTGGTTGGGAAGAAGGGAAGCCACGTTTATGGAGTGTATTTTGTTTCAGGCTCAGTACCAGCTCCTTCTGCCTTCTTAGTTCATTTATTCCTCAAGGTGACCTAGTAAGGGGGGTGTTTTATCCTTATGTTACCATATGAGGAAACTGAGGCTTAGAGAAGCGAGAGTGTCCAAGGTGACATAACTAGTAAGATAGGAAGCTCTGAGTTTGGATCCCACTGGCTTCAAAGCTGTGATAACATGCTGCTCCCTGTTTTAGATTTTCCCTTTAGGAAGGAGCGTGGCGGTTCATGAAAAGGGATGAGAAAACCACACAGAGGATTCCCGTGTGAATCCTACACCTAGAGCGCGAGGTGTAGAGACACCTGAGCACAGGGAGAAGTGCAGGATCAGAGCAGGATGCCAGGAGAGGACACTGGAGACTGGACCCTGGTCCTGAGGACGCAGCCACAGGCGAGACTCGACCTCTCTGGGCTTCAGTCTCCTATTAGAAAGGGAGTGGACGAGAAGCGGTTGAATTTGGCGATTTCTAAAGAGCCCTCCAGCCCTAAAGTTCTGTGCCTCTAAGTGTTGAGAAGGCACCGGCTGCATTATCCTGCGAAGAGCTTAATGCGATGTTTTTGGGCGGCCCTGCCCTGTCCTCAGCATCCCAAGAGACGGGTGGCTTCGGTGCCCCCCGGGTAGCAGACCCGGGGATGCAGAAGCAGCGAGAGGCGAGCCTAGGGGTCTCTCGTGTCCCTCAGCTGCCCCATCATGGGTGAGCATGTACAAACTGTCCCCCGCAAGGCTTCAAAAAGAAAACTGCACTGAAGGAGTGTGACAGTCACTCTGGAGGGCTCGAGTGGCCCGCCAGGCGAGGCTTTCGGAACCCCCAGCGGCACCAGGCTGGTCGCGGGGCTAGCTGCTCGCCGGGGGTGGGCGCAGCGGGGGGGCGGCGCGCCGGGCACCCTTCCCCGCGGGGTGTGCGGAGCGAGCCTGGCAGCTGGAGCGCCTCCGGCTTCAGGAGGCGTCGCTGGGGCCGGACACTCTCGGGGAGGGGCGAGGGGCGGGGGCGAGCAAAGTCCCAGGCCCCGCAGCCCCGGCGCCCAGCGGCTCAGCTGCAAACAGGCGCAGTCCCGGGTGAGGGAAGCTCGGGAAGGTGGGCTCCCGGCGGCGGGCAGCGTGGCATCAGCGCGGTCCTCCCGGGTCCCGGCGACCAGTCTGCTGGCCCCGAACCCCGGCTGGGTGAGGAGGGGGGTGCTGTGAGGAGGCTGAGCGACCTCCCCAGGCTGGGGCTGGTGCCCCTGGACCTGAGACTGGTTTCTCCCCAGGCGGAGATGGATCCAGAGGTGGGAAGGATCGCAACATTCCGGATCACCGAGACCAGGGAGGACGGATTTGAACTGGGCGTCAGCAGGTACATCACTCTCGGCCACTACTTTTCTGCTTTTCTTGTTACGCACAAGTCAGCAGAGCCACATGGAGCCGAGCAAAGAAGTTGAGTGGATGATGCCTTTGGCCTTTGTTTTGGAGTTTCCTTAGAGTCTTCTCTGTGGTTCTGACTTTACCCAAGGAATGTCACTGAGGTTTCTTTTGCGACAGGCTGGCTTTCCTGGTGGCTCAGTGATAAAGAATCCCTCAGAGACGCGGGGATCCCTGGGTTGGGAAGATCCCCTTGAGACGGGCAAGGCAAGCCACTCCTGTATTCTTCCCTGGAGAATCCCCATGGGCAGAAGAGCCTGGTGGGCTACAGTCCTCTTGTGGCAAAGAGTCAGACACGACTTCGCCAATAAACACCACCAGGAAAGAGAGCACGGTTGAAGGCGCCCCTTCCCTTTGTGCAGGGCCCTTCCATGAGCATGTGTGGTGTAACACTCCTTGCATTATGGAGCTCACGACTTTTCCAGAAATCTCTCATAAGCATCGTCTGATCTTCCGGGCTTAAAGAGCATCAGACCCCTGCTGTTCATGGTTGTGCGTTTTAAACAAGTGTAGTGAAGCAGGCAGCTCCTTCCTCCACTCATTATTCCTCTTCCTCCTCATTTTACCCGCCTTCCTCTCAGCTCTCCGGTTCCCTCTTTCTCCCCTCTGGGGGGTGAGGGGTGAGGTGGGGAGGGGAACCTTGAGCAGCCTGGGGCGGGTTACCTGCGCTTCCAAAGAAACTGTTGCTCAAATGCAAGGGGGAACCTCTGCCTTTCTCTGCTTGCCTGTCTTTCTCCCTGTGCTGGCTCTTTGGCCCCAAGGGCCCTTGTCACTCTCACTTCTCCACCTTAGTAGGGGCAGAAGCAATCAGTAAGTGGCATGCTGGCTTTGTCCCTCTTTCACTTTGAGGACAGTGAATCGTTTTTGCCTTCAGCGTCAAAATTTATGAGGCTGTTGTGGTCTCTGAGTTCATGCCAAGCCACCCAGAACCAATTGACCTGTGTCATCCAGTGATCACCCAGAGGGACAAACTTATCAGGTTCTGTAGTGGGTCCTCAAGCTGCAAGTGGCCTGATTAGTTAACAGAGAACATGCCTATCTGGTGGTTAAACCGGGGCATTATTTTAGTCTGTTAATTTCTTCATACGGTGATCTTGCTTTATTTCTTCTACGTACCATGGTATTCATTCACAGAATATCTAATTTGCCCTATAAAATTGGGAAACCGATGGGTGGTATTTTTTCTTCTAGAAAAATGTGGTTTTCATTCGCTGGCAATTTAGGCTGGAATTGACTGTGAATCTATAAATAGGTGGCATTTTCTCCAAGAAGTCTATTTCTGTGTTGCACAGGCTAAACATTGGTGAGTATACAGAGGGGTTACCCCTGCAAAAGATGCAGTAACACAGCAGAACCCAAGGGAGTTCTCAGAAGTGGAGCTCACAGCCTTGTGTTGGGAAGAAGACAGTTCAAAGAGTATAAAAGACTAAGAAAAAGTTAAGATTATGAACTTAAGTGTAATGAGACACACTTTTATAAAAACTGGACCAAATCTTGCATGCTAAAGGAAGTTCAGCTCACTTCAGTGGTCCAGGGAAAACTGAGTTCCATGGTTGTTGCGATCACGCAGTTTCACCTGTCACATTCTTCTGAACATATTTCATTGCAGATGTCAGTCCTTTGATTTCAGAAAATGTTCCAGATAGTTTGGGATCAAGTCCTGTGAATAAAACTTTACCTGGAAATTTAAATAAATGCATTTAGGTAAAAAAAAGTCTGCTCTCCTACAGTTAGCATTTATTTATTATTGAGAATAGATGTAAACAATACATATGCTGAATAGTAGTTGCTAAAATCTTGCAAGTAGTCTTTATATGCCATGGAATTAAAGCCCAAGATACATAAAAGAAAAATATTACATCAAATTCCATCTTCCTGCCTAAGGGGAGAACCAGATTATGTTTCATTCCATACCCAAGACTGAAGAAGCAACAGCATTTCCAACCTAAAACCAAATTAATAGCCTGTGCTTCTGAGACAAATTATCACCAAAGGGCATCAGATATCCCAGACCAGGAAACCAGGGGCACTCTTGGGCTTTAAGTAATATAAAGTTAGATCTATGCAAATATGTGATCATTTGTGAAAAGGAAGCATCCATAAACTCTTTTCCCAGGGGCACTTAGTCCTTCAAACAATTGTTAGCAGGTAATGAATGCTATGGGAACACGTTAATTAAGCCTAAAGAAATCAGGAGTGCAAAAAAGCAATTTTAAATAGGGTAGTTAAGGTAGGTCATATTGAGAAGGCAATATTTAAGCAAGAACTTGAAAAAAAAAAAAAAAGAGAGAGAGCTGTGTGGCATATATGTACCCCTCCCAGCAGAGGTAATGCAGACCCTGTGGGGGGACGTGTTTGGAGTGTTCACAGGACAGCGGCAGCAGAGAGACCTGGGTGTCTGGAGCAGAGCTGGCAGGAGTGGGAGTGGGCACTGTGCTCAGAGAGGCAACAAAGAATATCATGTGGGGCCGGAGAGGCCAGTGTAAGGATCTGGCTTTTACTCTGAGAAAAGTGGAAGCCACTTGTAAGCCTTTGAGCAGAGTAGCAGCATAATATGACCTGAGAGTTTTTTTTTTAATTTGTTGAAGTAGAGTTGATTTCCAATGCTGTGTTAATTTCTGCTATACAGCAAAATGATCCACTATTCATATATATATGTATATATTTGCACACACATTTTTTCATGTTCTTTTCCATTATGATTTATTACAGGATGTTGATATAGTTCCCTGTGTTCTTCAGGAGGACCTTGTTGTTCATCCATCTTATGTGTAATAGCTGGCATCTGCTAATCCCAAACTCCCAATCCGTCCCTTGCCTCTTCCTCCTCTTTAGCAAGCCTGTGACTTGTGTTTTTAAATGATGACTCTGAGTATCGTGTTGCAGATAGACTCAAGTGGGCATAAGCGGAAGTGGAGAAACAAGGCAGGAGTTCTCCGGGCTGTTAGAATAGTTATGAAAGTGGCGAAGAGTGAGCGAACTCCAGATGTAGTTTGAATGTAGAGCCGACAGGATTTCCTGACTGCACCCCTGTAATCATTCAGAAGAGTGGCCTTTACTAATTTTAGATCAATATGTACCTTTTTAGCACATGAAGCATTAACTGATCTTGCAGACGTTGTTGACATGGTCATCTTCCTTCTGCGCATGCGTGCTGCAAGGCAGGTGACCATTCCCCGGTTATCCAGAGATTCCTGTAGTGCCTTGGACAGTTACCTTTGCACTTGGTCATTGCCTTACACTGCGTGTTAAACTGGATAATTTCGACAGTTTGTGGACATCACTCTTTTACATTTGAAAATATAATATTCAAATATGGCAACTACTTAAATTTATATTCAGTTGACTGTGAAATATTATGTAAGAGTTTTTAAATTCAAAAATTTAAAAATTTTACATATAAAAAAAAATATATATATATTTTACAGCAGCCAAGCTAAGGAAAAAATGAAGAAAGTACATTTGATTGGACCATTAACATTGGTAAGCTGTGAAATACTAAGTTTGAATCCGTTCTGCCTTCATTTACGTTTGATGTCTTGGATCTGTGGTGAGAAGTGCTTTAAGCTTGTCTGCAGGCAGCGGCAGATGTCCTGGATTGGCTCATTGCATTTAATGGCCCACATTCTCAAGGTGGAAGATAAAGCAGGTAGGGATAGGCTGGCTGGGAGAGCAGAGCTAACTGGTGTACAGGGAAATTGAAGTTAGGACTGGTGTTTGAAGCACCATACAAACCAATTAATTTCAGAAAAATACATCTCTGCACTTGTTTCTCACACACACACACACACACACACACACACAAATTTACCTTAAAATAAACTTGCGTATAAGGAGATTGTTAACTACAGAAAATTGTAAATGCTTAAGAAATCTATGTTCACATTGGCCTCCAGGAAAACTGATTAAATATGAAGTTACTATTACAGATTCAGATATGTTTATGATAATTCTCAGTGGTTTTCCACTGGTCCAGGGCAAGCCAACATATTTTTGGAAAAAGTCAAATCTGTTTTTCATTTGTAATATGTCTTAGAGAGGGGACTCAAGAAAATGTTTGCCCATTTTTGGTGAATATGATATGTTTCAAACTATGACAGCCATTATTTGATAGCAAAGAAGTTGGTAAAAAAAAAAAAAAAAAAAGCATGTCATCTGAAATCTCCAACTTATTAAGTTTCATTCTCTTCTCCCTTATGCTTGTGACTTTTGTGTTTAAAAATCTCAGTAAGGGTAACGTCTTTTCAATTCAGTACTTTAGAGAATAAATTGTTTATAAAACTAAATCTGGCTTTAATGCAAAGGTTTTAAATCTGCCTCTTACAGAAAACAAAATGTCACAAAACTTAAAGTAGAAACTGAAATTTTCCTTTGAATTTGCAAGTTTAACCTTAAATATAAATGTAACCTTTTCCACTCTTAATTTTTTTGCTGCTGTTCTGATTGAGGTTCAGAATAAAACTGCATTTTAATAGGAGTTAGAAAGGCATTCGGGCTTCTCTTATGGCTCAGATGATAAAGAATCTACCTGCAAAGTGGGAGATCTGGGTTCGTTCCCTGGGTTGGGAAGATCCCCTGGAGTAGGGCATGGAGTAACCCACTCCAATATTCTTGCCTGGAGAATCCCAGGGACAGAGGAGCCTGGCTGGCTACAGTCCATAGGGTCGCAAAGAGTCGGATACGACTGAGTCATTTAACACAGCAGAACACAGAAAGGCCTTCTTTTGTTGAAAAATCACTGAAAACAGATCTAGGTTACTTAGGATATTACTGTGAAATTCCTGGAATTTTCACTGAAGCTTGGAGACAATAAAATTTTGTTTCATTAATATGAGAAACTTTTTAATTGAGGTGCAGTGAATATATTACATTACATGAGTTTCAAATGTACTATGAAAAGCATTTAAAACTTTCCTCAGTTTCACGTAGAGAAGGAAATGGCAACCCACTCCAGTATTCTTGCCTGGAGAATCCCAGGGACAGAGGAGCCTGGTGGGCTGCCGTCTATGGGGTCACACAGAGCTGGACACAACTGAAGCGACTTAGCAGCAGCAGCAGCAGTTTCACGTAAATGTTTGGTGAAGACAACACTGCATGTCAACTTGCTCCTGTGCTTGAGCTGTGGCCCAGAAACTCAAGTGCTCTATCTCCCTTCCCCTCCAGCCACTAAGGTGAACCCTGGGGACACTGGTCCCTTTTGTGGTAATTTTAGGGGCCCTTCCCACCTGCTCTGGACTTTACCTGCCCGCCTTGTTTCATTCCAAGCTCCACCTGGCTTCCCACCCTTTGTCTCTCTCAACACTCTTGCTTGCCCTCTGTGTTTAATGATGGAATTCGGTCTCCCAGACCAAACTTCTGGAAATCCCTGAGAGCAGCTGGCACACCGCCCCCCGACTTTATGCTTTAACCTCAAGGTGCCCTGCGTAGTGACTCCCTCTGACTCAGCCTCCGCTCTCAAGGACCATCTGCCAGCCTGACTCATCACCCATTCTCTTGATGATTGTTCCTTCTTTGTCCCCCAAAGGGAGTGGGGTGGGGAAATGGGCAGAGATAAGGGTTAAAAAATGAGAGAGATGTGAGGAACAGAGGGGAGAGTATAGAAATGGAAAACTGAGAGACGGGAGATGTAGTCTGGAAGGCAGAGGACGAAAGAAGAACAGAGAGAGAGGCATAGTTTCAGTCAATCAGAAATGGGGAGAAAAAGTGGGAATTTGGAGAGAACTAAAAAAGGTGGTGAAGGACAAAGGGTTTTGGAGTATTATGACACTGATCGCTGGTTAGTTCTTCGGTGTTGTGCACTTTACTGGTATAACCACTTCCCTCTATAAGTGATAAGTGGAAGTTGCTCAGTCGTGTCTGACTCTTTGTGACACCATGGGCTATTCAGTCCATGGAATTCTCCAGGCCAGAATACTGGAGTGGGTAGCCTTACCCTTCTCCAGGGGATCTTCCCAACCCAGGGATTGAACCTGGGTCTCCCACATTTCAGGCAGATTCTTTACCAGCTGAGCCACCAGGGAAGCCCTCTATAGATGGTACTAAATCCAAGATAGTTGGTGTGGCCACCAGGCCTTTTAGACCTCTCTCTAATATCGTCCTCCGTACTCTGCACTGTGTGCTTAGAAATTCCACCACGTGGAGTTCCCTGAGGACTCAAGGCAATGGCAACCCACTCCAGTACTCTTGCCTGGAAAATCCCATGGATGGAGGAGCCTGGTAGGCTGCCGTCCACAGGGTCGCTAGGAGTCAGACACGACTGAGTGACTTCACTTTCAGGCATTGGAGAAGAAAATGGCAACTCACTCCAGTACTCTTGCCTGGAGAATCCCAGGGATGGGGGAGCCTGGTGGGCTGCCGTCTATGTGAACTACTAATGAAACTACTCATGTAGTTTCCAGTCACCCTGCTGTTCTAAGTCCCCACTTCCCCCACTTTCTCTGCACCCCCCAGTTTTTCTTCGCTAATTCCCCCTTGTCCTTCAAGATTCTACAATGAGTATCATCTCCATAAGCAAGACTTCCCTAAAGCACACACCCAGGCACTCCTTAAGTTTCTTGCCCTTCACTATTGATCTGTCTTCCAAAAGCTAACTTAAGCCTCTTAAAGGGGCCTTATCCTCAAAACCCAGAATATCCGTTCCCTCTCCACCCTTTATAATTCTCTGTCTGAAATATTCTGAATGTCTTTTTAAAGGATGTATTATGTGTGTGTATGTAAATGAGATCAACCCCTAGCTGTTTCTAATGCACTACCTCAGGAGCTCTGGAAGATCAAACAGTATTTCTTAGTGAAACCAAATCTTAGTCCCTTCTGATTATATTGCCATTACTTATCCAAATAAGACACTGATTCAATGGAATTAGGATTTTTTCCACACAGATACAAAATAAATAGAATCTCAAAATTACTCTGTCAATGATTTGAATTGAAATTCTCTTTTTTCCCTAATACATTTATTTGGAACGGTTACAAAAGTACTGACCTTAAAGAAAATTCCAAAGAATATACATTGTGAAAAAAGAGAAATTCTGTTATACAAGCTAAGTATTCTTCTCTTTTCTTTTTTTTTTAGTTTCGATACTCTGATTGGCAGGATAAATTATTTATGTCTTTTGGCACTATCATGGCCATAACTCATGGATCAGGTCTGCCCCTCATGATGATAGTATTTGGAGAAATGACTGACAGATTTGTTAATACTGGAGGAAATTTCTCCCTTCCAGGTAAGCATTTCTTTAATTAAGATATGTAGATGTATAGATATATTCCTGGCGTGCTGCGATTCATGGGGTCGCAAAGAGTCGGACACGACTGTGCAACTGATCTGATCTGATAGATGTATTCATTTATTTAACTGAGTGAAAGATTAGAAATTGATTTTTCTATTCATCATCTGCTTGCTTCATGGTTTGGACATCTGGGTAGCTTCAGATATCACAGAAGGAGTTTTAAAATTCTCAGTAAAATTCCTCAAATAATCAGTTAAATTTCAACAAATAAGTGTATGCTATTGGACTTTAAGTATAGAATAAGGAAATTTCCAGAAAGCTTTGTATTTCAATAAAGTAAGGAAGTTAGTCTGCTTGAGGATGGTGGAACCATAGCAGAGCATGTCTGCACAGTGTCCATTTAGTTAATGACTATTGATGAGCTAGCTTCAAAATAGGAGAAGGCAATGGCAACCCACTCCAGTACTCTTGCCTGGAACATCCCACGGACGGAGGAGCCTGGTAGGCTGCAGTCCATGGAGTCGCTAAGAGTCGGACACAACTGAGCGACTTCACTTTCACTTTTTACTTAAGGCAATGGCACCCCACTCCAGTACTCTTGCCTGGAAAATCCCATGGATGGAGCAGCCTGGTGGGCTGCAGTCCATGGGGTCACTACAAGTTGGACACGACTGAGCGACTTCACTTTCACCTTTCACTTTCATGCACTGGAGAAGGAAATGGCAACCCACTCCAGTGTTCTTGCCTGGAGAATCCCAGGGATGGCAGAGCCTCGTCGGCTGCCATCTATGGGGTTGCACAGAGTTGGACACGACTGAAGCGACTTAGCAGCAGCAGCAGCAGCTTCAAAATGCATCAGTTGGCATGGCAATACTTCTTAGCTGTCCTCAGCTTGTGGGTCTGTTTTTTATTTTTTCTTCTTCCCCTCCCCCTCCCCCTTTCTCCTATCCTTCTTGCTAAAATGACACCTACTTTCTGTCTCTAATATTTGGATCAAAAAGGTTGACTGTTCCTTAACAGAGCACTTTACTAAAGAGTGAATGGATTCAGTATGAGAATGATGTGCTTTGAAACTCTCCCAAAAGACTAAAATTACTGGAGTGCCAAAGGAGTCACATAAGTTAATGCCATCAGTGCGAGGGGCTATGTCAGCAGCATTGGAGTGAGGTTCCAATGGACAAAGTTATTTTCATATTAGACAGACTTAGCATAGAAAGGAAGATAGCCATGCTTTCTACCCAGCACAATGGCTCAGTTCCTCCCTAGAGACCTGCTGCTCACAGATGGGGGATGTGAAGGAGACGGCTAATAAAGGAGAGGCAGCTTCCACAGTAGAGGCATCCGAGAGGCAGTAGACTGTATTTAGATGACACTCAGGAAGAGTTTCCAGTGTTCACTGTTGATAGCTACATATTTGGTTAGCATTGTAGGGCTTAGTTGTAATTACCTAAGAACGTGATTGCTTAGTTTATACAATAGGATCTCTTTACATGAATATTGATGAATACTATTACCTTTTAGATGTCTAGTAGAAGCATCCTTTGCATAGTTAAAGCACAGTCCTACAAAAAGAGTTTATTTATTCTCTAGTACTACTGTCTCTGAGAAGAACCTCTTTATAACAAAAATAATACAAATCTTTCATAGTGTGTATCATGTGCTAGGTCTTATTCTCAGTGACACATGAAGACAACTGAGGCTTGGAGAGAATAAATAACCTCCCCAAATTTTACGAGTCTTTCTACGTCCATACCACGCTCACGACTGTGCACATTATACTGCCAATGTAAGTGCTGTACATTCTCCTTTAAAAATTGTGTCTGGGAAAGTTTTAACTGAATTACTTGTATTTGACCAGTGGCCAAAACTTTAACACAAATATTGTAAAGAGTAAGATAGGATAGTTTAAAAAGTCTTTAAGGAAACTAGGAATTTTTATTTTCCTTTTACTTCTTATAAGCTTTATAGATGTATAATACACACACACAGAACAGGAGGATGCCCATATTAGAATCTATCAATCAAAACTGGTTTCAATTTAGGATTTTAAATGGAGTGTTAAAAAGCCTTAAAAAGGAAGGAAATTTTGACACCTGCTGTAACATGGATGAATCTTGAGGACATTACGCTAAGTGAAAGAAGACAAATATCAAATTATTCTGCTTATAGGAGGTGTCTAGAGTAGCCAAATTCATAGAAACAGAAAAGAAGATAGTGGTAGCTGGGGGTGGAGGATAAGGAAATGGGGAGTTGTTTAATGGGCATAGTTTCAGTTGGGGAAGCTGAAAAAGTTCTGGAGATTGATTTTACCATAGTGTAAATATATTTAGCACTACTTAACTATACACTTTAAATGGTTAAGACGGTAATGTATATCTTATCACAGTTAATTTTTTTTAACTGGATGCAATGTACTTATCCCAGGCAGGTTGACATTTGGTCCAGTTTTATTAGTCCCGTTTTGGTTTTTGCTAACACCAGAGTAATTCCACAGCTTCCTTATTTGGGGCAGTCTGCTTATTTTTATTGTGTTTCTAATTATGCAACCGAATTGCTTTGAAGCTGGAATGGCAGACAGGTGCCACGTACTGTGCCCAGGGCCAAATTCAAGGTCTTTCTGGGGAATGGCACGAGCAAGTCCCCTGCAGACCTGTGACCGCTGGAGTGATACACTCACCAGAGTTGCCAGCTGTTTCGGTGACCTCCGAATTAAATGACACTTGGTTCCCTACAGCCACGTTTGTCATTAGGCAACTTGATTATCTTGGAGGGTTTGGAATGAGAAGTCCCTCAAATGTTATTAATGCCAGTGTTCACTCTTCAGGTTTGTACAAATAATATTCCCATGGCTCTTAGGAGAAGACGAATTGTTACATTTCGTGCTCGCTCTGAATCCAGACAGCTCTTTGATATGTTTAGGTTTATAGAGTTTAGCCAAAGTCATGGGGGTTGAGAGCTGGTAGAGTCCTCAGGTGTCCGTAGCTGAGCTCGCTAGCTCGTCTCACCGAGATGATGTTTGTCTAGAGTCTGTTCTTTAGAATTGTTGGATTCTTGAGCAGCAAGACTCAATGGGAGCCAAATGAGACGAGAATGTTAGAAGAAAAAAAAAAGGTTTAAATCACAAGAGGGTCTGACAATGAGTTATTGTGAACAGACTCCATCCTTGTCAACGGAATAAAGTCTCCGTGGCAAGGCTGTTCCCTCACAGTGACTCAGTTGTGCAGAAACTATGCGTAAAACATTCCACATCCAAACCCTAAGAATGGAGTCATAGGAAACAGGGTATTTCTACAGAGCATTAGGAACTTGATGTTTTATGCCAAGTCTATGTGGCTGTAAAAATGTAGGAGGTTGTGTGGAGAAATTGATACACCCTGCGTGCCCTTGCATTGCCACGTAGATGAAAGGAAAAGACATTTTTGAGCCCCAGTTACCTTGACTTATTACCCATACTGCTAAAACTGCCTGGACATCCACCAATTCTGTCTTGTGCTGAGTGTTTCTATGTAATATTAATAAAAGAAGTCCTGGACCGAATCAAGGGAGGCAGACATCGATTTACTCTGAGACTCAAAGTGACAGCACTCCTTATTTAGTGTCTCTTTGAGTGTTCCTTAAGGGATACATTTATTATTTAGGCCTGTACCTGAGCTGGGGGCAAATTACTTAACCTCTATTATCCCTACTGTTATCACCTTTGAAAGGTAGGCTTGCTGATGGAATTGAATGAGATGACTTATGTCAAGTGTCTGGAACATAAACACTGAGGGGAAATTAGCTGTAAGAACTTGGAAATGCAACAACCACTCTTAGATTCTGTTTCCTCATCTATAAAATGCATGGAATATATGGGAACTGTCTAAAATTAAAAAGCAGCTTTAGAATTTCCCATTTCTTTGCTATGGGAGGCATTTATGCAGAATAGAGAAGGAGTTCTCCATCCTGGTATATTAAAGTCAACTGGAAGCAATTTTTAGATTATGATCTAGACTCAGCTAGAGGTTCTGATTCAGCTGGTCTTGGATGGAGCCTCAGTTCAGTTGCTCAGTCATATCTGACTCTTTGCAACCCCCTGGACTGCAGCACACCAGGCTTCCCTGTCTATCACCAACTCCTGGAGCTTACTCAAACACGTCCATCAAGTCGGTGATGCCATCCAACCATCTTCTGTCGTCCCCATTGGACACCTATATATTTTTCCACCCACCCCATGTGATTCTAACAGGCAGACAGTGCTGTGAGCCACGCAACCAGGTAACTCCTTGAAGATTGTTTGTGAGGCTGAAGCCCAATATGTAGCATCTGGAAGACCAGATAGCGGCCTTCTCCAGATCGAATCCCGTGAGATTTCCAGATCTAGCATTCCAGATTTCATCACATGACTCTTCAAGGAACACATTCATACACATTTGTCATATCTTGGTCCTCTGGCAGCAGAAACTTGGTTTCCTAGGGGTTTTAGGGCTTCTAGGGTTGCTCACGCAGAATTAGATTGCCATTCTCGGCCTGGGACTCTGAGAAAGGAGCAGGTCACGTTTGTAATGTTTGTAGATTCTTATTTCCTAGGAGGGAAGATCAGTTCGAGTTATAATATTGGTGTTGGAGGAGAGAAAAAGTCACTTTAAGATTTCACCTGCTTTCTAAGTTCAGGGGTAAAATAGCCCTGCACGCATGATCCGCAGGTTTCCTGTGGTTTTGAACAATGATTTCTGCACATACTCCAGCTTTCGCACAGCTTGTCTGCCTCTCGTTCCAAAGACACTTCCAACGTAGCTATCGAAGGTGCCAGATTTATGAACTCAGGAAGCAAATGAGCACACAGAACTGAATGGATGAGAACAGAAGTGAAATAGAGTCTGCTTCCTCAAGGACCTAGTAGCTGATAACGAGCTAGATCAATAAGCAGAAACACTTTGCTATGAACATCTACAGAAAGAGCAATCCTGAGGGAGAAATTATGCCACCATCGGGGCTACAGGCCTGGTAATTGATCCTGACGGTAGGTTAAATTTAAAATAAATTTCTACCTCATCGCCCTTTGGAAGAAGATAAGCGTGATAACACAGCACCCAGAAAATGTGACCTCAGGGCTGTTTGCCCGTGATAAAGGAGCAAAGCCTAGTTTCTCTCCGGGCATCATGGTAAATGTGCTTTTCCCATCAGTGCCGTGGTAACACTGTAACCTGTTACTCTGAATGCAGTAGGTATGGGCTGTTTTCTTTTTTATGTTTTACTCTGTGTCTGTTAAAGAAGTGAAAATAAGCCATTGCCACGTGACTCAGTCGGTGTGGTGTAGTGTCGGGTGCTGTATGAGGAGCGTTAGGACTCAGCCTACTTACTATCGTAACTGAGTGACTTTGGGTGAGTTACCTTATATCCCTGTGCTTCAGTTTCCTCATCTGTAAAACAGGAATTTATGATATAGCCCTACCTGTATAGTCCTATCTATGGAATTGTGAGAATTAGACCATGTGATGCGTGTATAGTATTCAGAACAGTGCCCAGCATACAATAAATGCTCACTGGATCCTAGCTGTTACTAAAACATGTGAACCAGAAAAGGCACATTGACACTTTTATCAAAATTAGTTCAAAGTAAAAGACAATTTCCTTCCAGTTAATAATGCTTTAAACATACCAGTTTACAGGACGGCTAGTAACCAAGACAAGGAATGCAGGACCCTGACGGATCACCAGTGATCCACTGACTTGTCTTTGAGCAACTCAGTGATCTTTCTTGTCTTTTTCTCCCTTTGCCGTGAATGTAATTCAGACTTTCCATTATTTACGTTGTGAGGAAGAATGTAAGGGAAACACATACATATAGTAACGTAGAATCAAAAGAAGCAAGTATGTAAAGCACTTTGCACCACTAAGAAAAAAGTGCCTGGTAAATCCTGTGTTTCTATGTGGACCATTTCTTTTTTCTTCCTCTGCCTTCTGTATACCCTTCATCAGCTCCTCTCTGCTGCTCTAGGAAGCTGTGTTGCTAAAGGCCCGAGGCCTCTGGTAGGGGGGCAGCACCTGGGAGGGGGGGCTTTACTTCCCCAACTGGACCCGCGATGGACCTAAACCCCAGGGCCCTTTACGTGGGCCAGACGGTAAGAGTGACTTGAGAGTGAGGGAAAGAGAAAAAGATTTTAAAAACCTGGCAGTGCCTTTCAAAAATGTCTTATTTTTATTTTGTTTTTATTTAGTGAATTTTTCACTGGCAATGCTAAATTCAGGCAGAATTCTGGAAGAAATGACTAGGTCATTGGCTAATATATGTATATATCATATGTACGTCTTTATACTGTGCTTTTTAAAAACTATTTGAAAATAATTTCAACCTTATGAAGAGTTATAAGCATGTACAAAGAATCCCTGGATATTCTTTAGCTTTTGTTAGACTCTTTATCCTATTGTTTCCATTTATACCCCCTCCCCTGCCATTTAAAGTAAGCTGCAAGCTTCCTGTATCAGCTGTCTGTGTACACAAGTGGCGGATGCATGTTGATGTATGGCAAAACTAATACAATATTGTAAAGTAAAAAAATAAATAATAATAAAAAAAATTAAAAAATTAATAAAGTAAGCTGCGCAGGGGCCTTCCCTGGTGGTCCAGCGGTTAAGACTCTGTCCTCCCAATGCAGGAGGCCTGAGTTTGATCCCTGGTCAAGGAAATAGATCCCACATGCTGTTACGAAGACCCAGGGCAGCCAAAAGAATAAATAATTTTTTTAAAAAGTTAGTTGCCCAGAGCATGTTCCTTTACTTATAAATACTTGATTGGTTCCAAGAACAGGGCATTCTCTTCATAACCACAGCACAGCTATCAACCTCAGTACATTTCATATTGATACAGTACTTTGACCCAGTCTACCATCTGAATTCCAGTTTTGTCTGTTGATCTAATAATGTCATTTATAGCATTTTTTCCCTTTCTTCACCTTCTTAATAGAAATCCCCAAAGCCTGTCACATAATGTTTGTGTTTACTTTTCAATTAATGTTGCCGACTTAAATGAGTGCTGTCTGTTGCCGTAGCAGCCTGAAAGGAAAATATATTTGAGAGTAATGAAATTGAATTTATATTTCTAAAGATACTAACGTCCCTCCAATTTAGTTACGACTACACTCTGAGTTGATTTGAATTCATAACATTTTCGCATTGTTTTTAAAAATTCTTTCAACTCCTGCCAATCAGGAAGAGGGCTTTTTGTTCTTCGTGTAAATATGGGAAAAACTTACACTCAGAGCCATTTTGCATGTTCAGCCTGTTTATTCCTGTATTTGCAATGTGGTGAAGCTTTTCAGACAGTAGGATATGCAAGTCTAGAATGTGAATTATGGAAGAGTCAAATTGTGTCTACAGATTATCAGTGTAGGTTTAAAAGTGACTCATGAACACCACTGTATGTTTGCAGTTAAGCACACAACTTTATTTTACCTTCGGCTGATAATTCAAGTGGACAGATTGGCCACTATTCTATTATAATGTCAGGAAAGACAAAAAAAAACTGTACGTGTTATAATGTCCTACATGGTCTTTGTGATCTGTCACTATTAATTTCCAATTCTGCATATTTCTCTTGCAAGCATAAAGACTCTATTTAAAAGAAACTTTTGAATTGTTTTCCAGATATGCATATTATTATTCAGGATTAGGTGCTGGAGTTCTTGTTGCTGCCTATATACAGGTTTCATTTTGGACTTTGGCAGCTGGCCGGCAGATTAAGAAAATTAGGCAAGAGTTTTTTCATGCTATTCTACGACAAGAAATAGGCTGGTTTGACATCAGTGACATCGCTGAACTCAATACACGGCTAACAGAGTAAGTATATTGTTACCTACACGTCCGTAAAGAAATTAACTACTAGCTATAGATGATGCTGTGAAAGTGCTGCACTCAATATGCCAGCAAATGTGGAAAACTCAGCAGTGGCCACAGGACTGGAAAAGGTCAGTTTTCAAGGGGTCGCAAAGAGTCAGACACGACTGAGCGACTGAACTGTCATTTCTTAAAAAAGGCATGGAGTATTACTCAGCCATTAAAAAGAATACATTTGAATCAGTTCTAATGAGGTGGATGAACCTGGAGCCTATTATACAGAGTGAAGTAAGCCAGAAAGAAAAACACCAATACAGTATACTAACGCATATATATGGAATTTAGAAAGATGGTAACAATAACCCTGTATACGAGATAGCAAAAGAGACACTGATGTATAGAACAGTCTTTTGGACTCTGTGGGAGAGGGAGAGGGTGGGATGATTTGGGAGAATGGCATTGAAATATGTATAATATCATATATGAAACAAGTTGCCAGTCCAGGTTCGATGCACGATACTGGATGCTTGGGGCTGGTGCACTGGGATGACCCAGAGGGATGGTATGGGGAGGGAGGAGGGAGGAGGGTTCAGGATGGGGAACACATGTATACCTGTGGCAGATTCATTTTGATATATGGCAAAAGCAATACAATATTATAAAGTTAAATAAAATAAAATTAAAAAAAAAATAAAAATAAAAAAAGGCAGTTAGAATTTTGATGGGGATTACACTGTAGATCAATTTGGGAGACATTGCCATCTTAACAATATTATCTTCCAATCCATCAAAATATAAGGGATGTTTTTCCATTTATTTTAACCTCAACTTTGTTTCAGCACTATTTTGTAGTTGTCAGTGTACACACTTGCATACTTTTGCTTAACTTTATTCCTAGGTATTTTATTCTTTTAGATGTTATTGTAACTGGAAATGTTTCTTAATTTTGATTCTTCATTGCTTTTTTTTTTAATCCAGTCAAGGATCACACAGAGCATTTAGTTTTCAATCTCTTTGGTGTTCTTTCATCTAGCAGAGCAGCGCCACCGCCCCCCCCCCCCCCCCCGCCCCCGCCCCAACTTTTTCTCACTTGACATTTATGTATTTTATGCACCAAGCCAACTGTTTTGTTAAATCCCTGATAATTTAGATTTCTCTGGTCATTCATTCTTAGTGTATTCTGGTTACACATATTTGGGAAGAATCATTCAGTTCAGTCGCCTCCGACTCTTTGCGACCCCATGGAGTGCAGCACACCAGGCCTCCCTGTCCATCAACAACTCCCTGACACGACTTAGCAGCAGCAGCATGTCCTTTGAGTTGGTGATGCCAACCATCTCATCCTCTGTTGTCTCCTTCTCCTCCCTTCAATCTTTCCCAGCATCAGGGTCTTTTCCAGTGAATCAGTTCTTGCCATCAGGTGGCCAAAGTACTGGAGTTTCAGCTTCACCATGAGTCCTTCCAATGAATATTCAGGACTGATCTCCTTTAGGATGGACTGGTTGGATCTCCTTGCAGTCCAAGGGACTCTCAAGAGTCTTCTCCAACACCACAGTTCAAAAGCATCAATTCTTCGGTGCTCAGCTTTCTTTATAGTCCAAATCCCACATCGATACATGACCACAGGGAAAAACCATAGCTTTGACTAGATGCACCTTTGTGTGCAAAGTGATGTCTCTGCTTTTTAATATGCTGTCTAGGTTGGTCATAACTTTCCTTCCAAGGAAAGGAATTAAAAGTGTCTTTTAATTTCATCAGGGAGAATACAGTATAAATAATGCATCTTTTTTAGTACACTCATTAGGAAGTCACTGTCCTTTTTGCACAGAGAGACCCTTTAAAAGACAGTTCCTTTTGACATCCCAGTAGTCTGTCACAGCTTCCTTGCTTTGTGGAAAACAAGATGTTCTGAGTTTCTTTGGTACATTTCATGCCCATACCCAGGACCAGCTGTTTCTCCAAGAAGTCCTGTTTCCTTACACTAGAAAATGACACCGGAGAACATAATCTGGGCCATAGAGGTGCCTGTTTTGACTGGACTGGTCACTATTTCTAGCCTCTTCACTAGTGAGTTAGAAAGTTTTTTAAAGAAAAATATACCTTAAATTTATTTTATTTTGTAATTCATACATAAAGGGTTTCCATGTACTTGATTTTGTATTTTTATATCTTTCTTATGAGGAAAATATTGGTCCCTAGTTTATAGGAACATAATTATTTGCTTTTCCTTATTATTCTAATTTCAAAGTAATAATCTCTATTACTAAAATAGGATAAACTAAAATAGATTGATTCATTTTTAATTATTTTATCTTGCAAATATATCCCAGAGTACTATGCTTAAGGTTCATCTCAACTCTGCTAACTTCTACTTTCATAAGTAACTATCTTATTGGTTTAATTATCTATTGCTCTTTAAAAACACATGCAAATTAAAATGAATTCATGTTCCTCAATATAAAAGATCACGTTATGGGCTTTGCTTTTTCCACTACATAGTATATCCTGGAAATTATAGAGATCTTTCTCATTCTCTTTTACACCTGCATATTACTCCAGTGTGTATGTCAGACTTTTAGTCTTTGCAATTTCTGTTATAATCTGTATATTTAAAAAATATGTGTAATCTAAGTATGTACTCTCAAAGAATTGAAAATAGGACTCAAACAGATACTTGGATGCCAGTGTTCACAGCAGAATTATTTTCAGTAGTCGATTGGTGGAAACAACCCAGATGTCCATACAGATGAGTGGAGTAACAAAATGTCATATATATACACCATGGAATGTTAATGAGCCATGGAAAAGGAATACATACCACATGCATGACCCTTGAAAACAAATATTACGTTAAGTGAAATAAGCCAGACACAAAAGGGCAAACGCTGTATGATTCCACTTTTAAGAATGACTCTAGGAAGGGCAAATTCACAGCAAGAAGGTTAGAGGTTTCCAGAGACTGAGGGGAAGGGGAGAAAGGAAAGTTACTGTTTAAAGAGGTAGGGAGTTTTTGTTTGGCATGATGAAAAGTTTTTGAAATCGTGGTTGGTGATGGTTGCACAATAGTGTGAATGTGATTTTCACCTTCCTAGCCTTTCACAGCCTTAGGCCGGCGTCTTAGATCAAATGTGTGCACAGTGGGGGTTGAAACTTGTTCTGCTCGGGAAAGAACGTGTTTTCCCCAGGCATGGACACAGAGCTCTGCCACTCCTCCTTCAGGGACCAACTGACTTCTAGCAGGTAATGGTATTCCTGGTGCAGAGTACATGCTGAATAAGTTTATTCAGTTATTCAGTCGTGGACAGAGGTTCCCTAGGTCCAGCCTCCAACTGAACTGAAGCAGTTCTGCTGCTTCTGCATCACTTTACCCACATACAGATTTCCTGGTATTTCTGTCACCTGGGCACTTGTATTGTTGCTATAGTTTTTTGTTATTCTTTACTAATTGGATATGACCATATTCTCCCTCAAAAAGGTGAATTCCATTTTTGTTCCAGAATATCTCAAGCTTCCATACCTAGAACCTTAAAAGCAGCACAAATAATCCCACTGTAATGTTTCTATAAGGGGCAGCATTGAAACTACTGGAAGATCAAACGTCAACATACAGATGTTTGATTTTACAGTATGTTTGCAATTTTATACAGTATGTAAAGTTTAATGGTTTTAGGATCTTACTAGTATCAAGCTTCAAGAGCAATTAAATATTTGTTATCTTATCCTGATTTTCAGGTAAAGAAGATACTCCCTCATTACTTGGCCTCTGTGGGTCTCTAACGTCAGTGGCAAGTTACAAATCTCTAACAAGCCTAAAATCGAATGACTACCTTGCAAGTCCTACAACAGAGATGACAAGTCCAGGTCTGACTCCATCCTGAAAAATTGTATGTAAAAGCCAGAAGTTTTTATGTTGCAAATATTCCATATACGTAAGTTTGACTGCTGGGAAAATCTTTGGAATTTTATATTGTTCTGGGACATGTCTGGAATTCTGTTGCTTGTATTAGAGAATTCAGTCCACTCCATGTAAACTTCTGGGTGAAAAAAAAATGCTGCCATTTTTCATTTTAAAATGATTATATTTGTCACTGAAGTTTAAAAATAGGCTTAAAAAACTTTCAGATATCCTCTAATAATCCATTGCAAATTGTACATATTTATTATTCAGCTGATTTTCATATATTTAAATGTATTATAGTTGCCAGAGACTGAGTTCAAGGTTTTATTCTAGATATTTAAGTATTTTCTTTTGCTCTCTTATTCAATGATTACATTTTCTAAAAATGACTTATTTCATATTTCATGAACTCCTTCCCAGGTTCTGATGTTTAAATGCCTTGTCTTTGAAGTGAAGAGAAAGGTTCTCAGCTGCAGTTTCACAGCAATTTATTCAGTTTGTCTGTAACAGTTACCATTTAGCATCAACCTAACATTCCATTCAGCATTTTATAAATTTTGTAGGACATGCCTTTAGGCAGTTACTAAATTTGTTCAGGTCACGAGGAAAGTATTTTACAGTATTTTAGGCCATTTAGGTAAAATGAATAACATTTTGTTTTCCAAAATTTCCTTTAAAGTTTACCAATTTTAAAATTGATCACATTTATGTCCCATAAATTGGAAAAACTTAAAAATGTAGAACAGATGTTGAAAACAATTTTATCAGGAAAGACTTCAAGTTCATTTAAGGATTTGAGAAGTTTTAAAATGAGGATCGGTAGGCTCATCACCACACTGAACAGCATGTCTGACACCCAGTGCTGTTTTTCTCTCGTGTGCAGGAGTGAATTGTGTCTTACGTGCTTTAACAGCCATAATCTCATTTTAAAACTGACCTTAAAAATTACTAGTTAAAAATTAGTTTTCTTAAAAATCTCTGAGCTGTCTTTTAAATTTTTGCAAATTTTGAAACAATTGTACATTTGGTCCCCCCAGATTCCACCATATTGAAAAAGGAAATGTATGAAGTACATTTTCTAGAGTAAGATGAGGAAAACATGGTCAGTTGTGCCAAAGATGTTTTATACCTTGTTTACATGAAGAGGCTACTACAATACTTATCCGGGACTTTGTATGCTATTTTTTATTTGTTAATAAAACAGTACATTCAAACTTAGTAACTTTCACTATTGAAAGAACATTCCTCCTAAAATACTGATTGAAAAGCAGCACTTACCACAGTCATTCTTTGTATTAGAAATGTGGGAGTGTGGTGGTTCTCTGCAATACTTGACTCTCATTATTTGGAATTTAAGATAATAAACAGTAACAAGGCTAGTCCTGTGTTAAGACAGTTCAAACAATGTCATTTCCGGGACAAAGAAGCCCTTAAGTTATTTAGATGTATCAGAACATACTCAGAGCTTTCTTCCTTTAGCTTAAGTCTTTGGTACTTGTAGTAATGCAAATATTCTTGAGAAATGGTACCATCAATCTCGTCTTAATTCTGTATACCTTATTGTGAATGATGTATCTACAGCAATTTGTAATTCTGCATGGGGAATGGAAGGAAGGTTAAAACAAGGTTACTGGAAACCTTGGGAGGAGCGAATGAGAGACGATTAAGGGTGGGGTGGGGGGACCTTTGAAAATTTTAGGCTTTTGGCCTTAAGCACTGTTGCTGCTGCTTTCCTAACAACAGTCAGACTATTTCAATGCTTTCATTCATGGTCCACTCTCAAACGACATTATCCTTTAGTAATTTAAGAAAATCATTGTTACATTTTTCATACATTTTTATAATATAGAAAGGAAATACAGGATTCCATAATTGATCAGAATTTTCGGATTTGTTCTAATGTGTACCGATCTTGTGCATCTTAACACGCTGCTGAACGCAGACTGAAACACGACATCTGAGGACAGTGACTTTTCCTCCTTTCTTGGAGCTCTTGGTATAAACTTGATCTGCTAATGTGACTTCAGGTTTCTACACAGTTCATTTCCCGCTAGTTATAGAGATAGTTTGTTAGTGTTTGCATGAGGTGTGTCTCGATCTTCAGCAGTGTTCATTGTTCACACACCCTCCCCTAAACAGAATGCTGAGCTACATGCTACTATTTCCATGTGTATTTCGTTGCCTTGATGTACGATACTTGTTGCATGTGTATTAAACATTTTGTACCATGCAGTAGTAGTCTTGCTTTTTCTTTGACAAAATTTTACTTGATTCAAGGTATACACTGAACTTTTGTTTCAACAAATGTGGTAAGTGTGTATTAACACCTCAAATACTAATATGAAAATGATTTTGGAGAAATCTTCATTTTGTTTCAAATTACTTTTTATTTTCTAAAAAATGACATAATATGCTTTAAAATTGACAACATTCACTCAAGTGGTACAGTAAGTAGTGGTTTTGGCTGAGTCGTGATTTAATTATGTAACAACCCTGTTTTCTGATGTGTAAAATGGACCCACCACCATCCTCTCAGCACCTATGTGATGGCATCAGGATAAAGTCAACATTAAATAAAATTGTAAGTTCTGAAGCGGTAAGTACCAAATGCAAACTACTATTAACTGTGACTGACAGGAACCTTAAACATCCAAGTAGACTAAGTTGGTTTTAAGTCATCTTTATTAGATGTACATACAAGTTTTCAAGTGGTTAAAAATGTTTCTCAAATTTACAACTTATGTAAATTCTTTGTTAAATTTCCCATTGTTGGTTACAGTTTCTGGTTTTGATAAGCTCATACACTGGATTACTCTGGAAATGTCATGTGACTGCTTTGACCATCAGGGCTCTTAATTTCTTTTACCTGGTCCACTTTGCTCTTTAGTAAGCAAAGCAACTTCTATTTTGCTTTAGCTTTTTTTCCCCACTGAAAGGAGGGGGAGGATAAAATTATACCAATGCCATGGTGGTACCTTTTAAAAATATACTTTAGTATAAACCAAAACTTTTGTTTTTAAACAGGTCACCTGATCATAAGTCCCATTTTTCATCTTGCCAGTCATTTTTCTAAAACCAGCTTCACTGTACAACACTTGGTCTTAATATGTGACACATTCTGGTGTTTTCTGTTTTATTCAAGGCTAACCTATGCTATCCTATTTTCTTTCAGTTAAAAAAAAAAAAAGCTCTTGAGAGAAAAACAAAACACAACTCTAACTTTTCAGAGCTGGGCCCAAAATACTTCCTAGGTTTTCTCTTGCTTTCTTGTTGCTCGTTGGCAGACCAGGCCCCCTGGACTCCTTTCCCATCTGATCTACCAGGGGGCATGTACACTCTGCTCAAGCCGCTGGTGCTAAGTACCACTGCCTGCCTGAAGACTCCCAGCCTCCAGGTATGTTGCCTTGGACTGCCTGTCCTAAGAACCATTTCCCAACCAGCCTCTGCACCCCAGGCCGTGCAGAATTCTTCAGCTTTTCCATTACTTCTTTTGTTTATTTCTAACAATCACAGCTGAAACCTTAAGACCAGTGAGAGTAGCTGCAATGTCTTACCTCCAGTGCTTTTTATACTGCCTACCACAGTAAGTGTTGAGTGATGGATTAAAACATAATAACAGTAATTTACTTTTAAAAGTTCATTTTGGACAAAAATTAAAAAGTAATACACTAAACTTTCCCATGAAAAAAAAGAGGCTAGAATTAAAGGAGTCAAATGTGGCTAAATAAACATAGTAATTGATTAGTTTTCCTAGAAATAACTTTATTTTTGAAAAGTAATATGGAATTATATGAAAGGCAGCAACCATGTAATACTTGAATAAGACATGTTTCTTAAAAAACTTACACATAAGAAATTAAATGTGTATGTTAGAAATTTTAACATTAACAGAATGCATTTAGAAACATTACCAAGAATACAGATTGTAGCCAAACCGTTTTTGGTTCCTACTAGTAATGCTTTTTTACCACTTAAGTATGAAGTGAACTTGCTCAGTCGTGTCCAACTCTTTGCGACCTCGTGGATTGTAGCCGGCCAGGCTCCTCTGCCCATGGGATTCTCCAAGCAAGAATACTGGAGTGGGTTGCCATTTCCTGCTCCAGGGGATCTTCCCAACCCAGGGATTGAAGCCTGGTCTCCCGCATGGCAGGCAGATGCTTTATCCTCTGAGCCACCAGGGAATTCCACTTAAGTATAGACAAAGCCTAAATTCAGACTTCTTTTCTTTCAGATACATTGCATGTAATGCATGTTACAAAAACTACAGGGAATTAGGTTTATTTAAGTTCTTTTAGTTATAAAATAAGAATTTTCCACAATGCAGTCAATAGTGGGGCAAGGAGAGAATGAAAGTTTCCCTTCTGTTTGTTTATAAGTAACATTAACTTGAAAAATATAACTGTTTTCTGAGACTGTTGTTCAAAATCTAAATTTTTCTGCCTTTTCCTACCAGTTACCCAAAAGAAGCACAGCAGAACAAAGGTAAATTTAAATTGAATACTGTTAAATTCAGTGTTCAAGATAAACTTCCATGTGTGTTTTATATATATGTTGATAGTACAGCATTAACATAATTTTATATGAAAGTATTTAGCTAGAAGCACAGTGGTAGCTTTAAGAAAGCACAAAATATTGCAATGAAAATGTATTTATATTTTTATGGATATATATGTTGCAAACTTAAGGTAAATCAACACAGGATAAAATAAACACAAACAGCTTAAATACAAACCCTATATAGTTTATTTCAGGTGAAACATTAAATAGTTTTCTACTATATTAGAAAATACATTAATTCCTACCAACACTAGAGATTTGTCACTTAAATATATATTACTCTATTTTAGGGAAAAAATGCTTCACATTTTCATAAAATACAGATAGACTGCAATAAAGTGCTTTTTCTTAGAGTATACAGATCCTGAGAAAAACAAAAATATTTAAAAATATTGTTTGTCTTGAAATCATATTCTTTTTCATTCTTACATTCATAAACTAAACTTCTTAGGCATTAGCCTCCAGTGACCAAAAGCTCTTTCTTCAAGGAAACTAGCTGGGTAGTTCCTTGTCTAGCACACTTGTGTGAGATGTGTAAAGTCAAGGGACATGTTGAACATACTCTGTCTCAGTGATGTTAGAACAAGCGAACAGACGTGACCTAGAGAACTTCACAAACGGTAATACCTGATGGCAAGACAGCTGAAACCAGAGGCCTTTCTTGTGCTGAAACAGCCTTCTCACTGCCTGAATGCAACGTGCTTTTCCACTGAACACCCAAGTTTGAAGTGAACATTGAATACAGTCAGTGAACGCGCTCTCTCACAGAAACAGTAGATAATACGGGGTCTTTAGACATCAAAAATAGCAGCATCAATATCACACAAGTTATATTTTTGGTTCATGAATGTAAGATAGTCATACCTCAGATCAGAGAAATCTTAATACACATGAGGCCTTAAAATAGTAACAGGGCGGGGTAGCAGGGGAAACACCCAAATACATATGAATTAAAGAAAATAACTGATAGGCAATATTTGGTAAATGATGTGAATAATAATATTTAAAGACTGCTTTCCATTATCTACTTTGTTGAAACACTTAAGTATCTACGTCCATGATTTAAATGTGTATAAAAGACTTGGGAATTCTTTTAGACTCTGTACATCATTCAGCACACAACTGCAAAAATGTCTGACGACTCTGACACTCCCAACAGGATGAAGTTACACAGAAATCTGTACCAAACTCTGAGATTATTGCTTTCAGTGTAGAATAATTTTTCTCTTCTTTACAAGAATGCTCAATGGTTATGATTTCTGGAATTCTAATTCTCAAAAACTAGGATAAAAATTTGAAATTAGAATGATTAAATGCAAAGTAGAGATTTACTATTCATTTAAATTATAGATAAGAATGATAGAAAACCACTGTAAGATAATAGCAAAAAAAGTGAAAAAAAGCTCTTGCCTAAGAGTCTCCTCTTATTATTTGGTCATGGCTGTTATTTCAGGTTGAAACAGCATGTCTAGTATCGCTGTCTTTGAGCATTTTGTTTCTGGAAAAAAGACTTCCCAAATTCATATGTACTGATCATAACAGCACAAGCAGGAGCAATTTTAATTAAACGAGGAATCAGTCCTAAAAAGGGAAGAGAAAAGTTCAGACTAAATTTTACCATTTGGTTTCATTCTGACAGTTATCAAATTAAGTGAGGTAACATATAAAACACTGTCCCATAACTGGTGTCAAAGAACAAGCCCAATTGTTCACTCCTCACTTTGATTCCAAATTACTTCAAAAGCAACTGGTATTTAAAATTTTTAAACTTACAGCAAAGATATTTAGGAGGAAATAGTAAATGAGGAATATTTTCAAAAATTTTCTGCTGAAAGGCAATTAATTTAAAAGGAAAAAGTAAACATTTTAGTCAACAGTTTGGTAAAGGAAATATTTTTACCTGTAAATAATCCAGAAAATCCATTCTTAGCAACAATGTTCTTCATTATAGTCCAGGTTGACATTTGCAAAGGCATAGAAACTAAATGTTAAAGAAACGATGCTATTATAAATTACCACTTAATTTCTAATATAGATAAATACACATAAAAGAGTGTTTATGGGCTTTGGGATATATCATTTCAGTATAATAAGAACAGATCTGTTTACATAAAGAACGATTTTAAATCTTATTTTTAATAGTTGGATTCATTAAAAAGAATTTTTAAAGGCACTTTTAAGGTACACAGGACCAGATGCAATCAAGGAGGAACATACAGAAAGCCTCTCCTGAATTGATGTTTAAGCTTGGTGATGTGTGTCCTTTATACTTTTTTCCGTATCTTAAAAATCTTTCATAATGGAAAAATTTTTAAAGATGTACAGGAATTTTCATGGGGTTCCCCAAGTGAAGCCACGATAACCATTTTTCATTGTACTTTTAGTGCATACATTAAAAAAACTTTTTTCCCCAAAGAGAAGCTTTAAGGAAAAATAGCTTATTCTCCCTAGGGAGGCTCCACTTTACTAGAATCTTTCTGAATAGATGTGCTAGTCTTGAAATAAATCCGTCCTGTCTCCTCTGAAGGGAAGTTTTCCTGTAACTAACAGTAACATCTCACTTATTTGCAACTGCTCAAGTGTCTGGAACACAGTAAAGAAACAGATTTATACATCTTTTGAAATCAGCAAAAATAGATGTTACTCAGATTCAAACATAAACCTCATGAATGTGCTGTACATACACAAAGTTCACTGACCTTCGTTGTACACAGTGATTCTAAGCAGCTGGCTTAGCCCCCAGACTACAGACGCTAAAGGTGAAAAAAAATCTGCTAAAAGGTGGGCATCCTACCACTGTGACAGCTGAGGATTTCAGTCTTCCCAGACCAGTGCGTGCTAGGCAGACACTCCTAATGGTCTTACTGGCTTCTGAGAGCTGTGCTATGAAACTACAGTGATCAGTGTGTACAGTGAGGACTACTCTGAGTCATTAGGGTTAAAGTACATTTCAGTACGTGTGCCTAGGGAAAAAGGGAAAATTAGGCAAAGGGATCATTCAGTAACAGCTCTGTAGAATCTGCAACTTAATGAAGAGGGGCTCATTATCTCAAAATGTCTTCTATATAATATCAGATTCCCTATGAAGATAAATGAGGCCTTGTCATTTAAGAAGCTAAACTATCTATATAAATCGTGTAAGTATAACTACAGTAATTAGAGCAACCAAACAGAAAGGATACATTTTTAAACCAAGAACAAAGTATTTATGACTGAAATTTAACTCTCTAAAAA
This sequence comes from Bos indicus x Bos taurus, assembly GCF_003369695.1. Taxonomy (NCBI): domain Eukaryota; kingdom Metazoa; phylum Chordata; class Mammalia; order Artiodactyla; family Bovidae; genus Bos; species Bos indicus x Bos taurus. Next base: position 87,313,935 of record NC_040079.1, read on the forward strand.
CAGTCAGTGACAAAAGCTTTATACTACAAGTTGACAACTTATACTCCTTGTTTAATTGTTTTCAACTTTGGAAACAACTAGTAAAGAAAGGAGGCTAAGTAGCTGGGTATTTCTAATCTTACGGAGCTCAAGTTTCAAACTGGTCTCTATTTTAATAGTAGGGTGAGATGAATGTAAAAGACGACGAACAAGAAGACATCTCAACTGGAGGGAAGCAGAGCCCTGCCTAAAGATCCAACGTCCCAGAGCTCTTTCTACAGGGGAAAAGCAACTCCATACACTGTAAGGAAACACTGTGGTTATTAATATTTCAAGCACAGACAACAATAAACACTCCTCTACTGACCATCCAAATGATCAAATCCTAACAATTTTATGTTTCAGAAACAAAGCCCTATTTCCAGTGGGCTTGCTACACTTTCTGTAATAATAACAGAATGAATCTAGTAGAAGCAACTAATAGTATTTTTTTATAAATATGGACCATTGTTAAATTCTTCATTGTGGTTGTTCAGTATTGCTTCTGTTTTATGTTTTGGTGTTTTGGCCAGGAGGCATGTGGGATCTTAGCTCCCCAACCAGGGATCAAACCTGCACCTTCTGCATTAAAGGGGAAGGCCCCAGGACAGTTTTGTTCTAGAAGAAATTACAGGTTATAAAGAAGTAGATGGGATAACAGGCAGGGGGAAAAAAAAAACACATCAGAAGGGAAGCTAAAAAATAGAAAAGAAAAAATAATATGTATATGCATACTAATATAGTCTTTAAAATTTCTTAAATTTTTTGTTTAGGTTTAGAAGTTTTTCTGGGTACTCCATTCTAACAATACATTAGTTTGAGTTAAGTAGAGAGGAAGGCAACCAAGGGGCAGGGGGAATCTTGTCTTCCATACCTTAGATATTCCTAACTATCTAGAAAGAAAATATTTTTCATGGCACCTTAGACACATTTTAAATTAATTAAACTTACTTTTCTGGCTTTCATATATCCAAAGTTGGGTCTGCTTTTGTGTTTTTACCACATCAAATGGCAAAGTTACAACAGCTGCAAACTAACAAAAAATAAAATTAATTTAAATTTAAATTTTTCCCAAAGTATTTTATACTCTAATTAGCATATTACTTAATAAACACAGTAATAAAATCATAACTAAACTGAAACATAAAGTGAAACCAGGACTGTTTAAGAGAAGCTCCTGTTGAAGAGAACAGATAAAGTCTTGTGTATTCCTCCCAAAGTTCAGGACTAAGAGAACAGTCCCCCTATATTCCTGAGGTCACACTACACTAGTTGGCAGTCAGAATTCCAACCAGACCTCTGACTGCAAAACCAGTAATAACAATTTCTGATGCTCCTGTGTGTTCCATTATTCCTTTACCACAGATGAAGGCATAATATGTATTTTAAAGCAGAAATTAAAGTACTTAGTAAATAGCATTTACAATTTTCCAAATGTTTTTAAAATTGTTAAAAAAAATTAAAGAAAATGGACTTTTGAACTTTTAGTGCTCCATATGTTTTCTTTATGGGTTTCAACATCCACAATGAGGTGCCATCTCATGCCGATCAGAATGGCTGCTATCAAAAAGTCTACAAACAAAAATGCTGGAGGATGCGGAGAAAAGGGAACAGTCTTACACTGTTGATGGGAATGCAAACTAGTACAGCCACTATGGAGAATAGTGTGGAGATTCCTTAAAAAACTGGAAATAGAACTGCCATACGACCCAGCAATCCCACTGCTGGGCATACACACCAGGGAAGCCAGAATTGAAAGAGACACATGTGCCCCAGTGTTCATCGCAGCACTGTTTATAAAAGCCAGGACATGGAAGCAACCTAGACGTCCATTGGCAGAGGAATGGATAAGAAAGTTGTGGTACATATACACAATGGAATATTACTCAGCTATTAAAAAGAATCCATTTGAATAGTTCTCATGAGGTAGATGAAACTGGGAGCCTATTATACAGAGCGAAACAAGTCAGAAAAACACCAATACAGTATATTAACGCATATACATGGAATTTAGAAAGATGGTAGTGATGACCCTATATGCGAGACAGGAAAAGAGACACAGATGTAAAGAACAGACTTTTGGACTCTGTGGGAGAAGGCAAGGGTGGGATGATCTGAAAGAACAGCACTGAAACATGTATATTACCATATGTGAAACAGATCACCAGTCCAGGTTCGAGCATGAGACAGGGTGCTCAGGGCTGGTGCACTGGGATGACCCTGAGGGATGGGATGGGGAGGGAGGTAGGAGCGGGGTTCAGGATGGGGAACACATGTACACCCATGGCTGATTCATGTCAATGTATGGCAAAACCACTACAATATTGTAAAGTAATTAGCCTCCAATTAAAATAATTAAAAACTTCAAATTAATCAATTTAACAGTTATTTCCACAATGCCTTAATTAAGCAAGAAAGGTTTTCTGAAAGAACAAATTCCCTTAAGAATGGCTTATATTTGATATAACAGTCATGCAAAGTAAAACCTAGTCTCTATTTTCTGTTTCCCAACTTACATTTGGCCAATATGCTCATAAAATGACCTTTAAAGTCATCTATTTTTATTTCACCCATCAATGTAAAGAGATTTAAGTTCTTGAAATCAGTTTCAAAGATCTCAGGTAAGATAAAATCAATTATCGTTTCTCCACAATCTAACACATATAGTTGTCCTTTAGTATCTGAGGTGTATTGGCTACAGATGCTGAAACCTGTGGAGTATCTGTCCCTGATATAAAATGGCACAGCACAATTGGGCGCCGTGTCTGTGGTTCCACACCTGTGGATTCAATAGCCAAGAATCGAATTGATTCAATCTGCAGATGCAGAACCCCTGGATAGGGAGGGCCGATGGGCATATCAAAGGTAGCAACGATGGGTATGAGCCTGACACTCTACAGAATAACAGGGTTTAGGCTGTTCGGTTTTCTAAGAGAAAGCCTGGACGTTATCCCACTGATGTGCTTTTCCTGTTGCAGACACATTTTTATTTGTTTAACAGTTAAAAGGCAGTAATATTTTCTAAGTTATTAAAGATTTAAAAAATATATTTTCTGTGTTAGGTAAGAAATAGTAAAACAACATTCTTTCATTACTGGAAAGCTGGGACAACACCCTACAGCCATTCAGCTTTTTTTTTTTTTACATAAAGTACTAAGTACAGAATTGGTTCTACGATTGTTATGGATCACTAAACATAAATGGTACTTGTTTTTTATCATTCATGGTGGATTAAGACATAAATAAAATTTGTAAGTTAATCACCTCACAAATAGAAATAATTAATCATAAAGATTTTGCTGGTATTCTAACTTCTTAAATTGCTACAAAGAATTGCTCTTTTGCCTCAATATATTTAAACCCCACTAGGGTTAATTTGACATATACCAGACCCAAGAATCTTCACGTCTCAATTTTGAACACAATCTCAGTGTCTTCTGTAGCCTAGGTTTTCTGACAGTGACTCCAATATTTTTCTGCCAGTCTCTATGACTACACTGTGCTCCTTCACTCTATTTATCTGGTTCCAATATGTCAGCACATCACTGTGTCATCACAAATTCATTCTCTAAGTATATGGGGATAAGAAAGCTGTGTCCAAGATCATGGTGATAAGAATCTGCATAAAGGCCCACTACATGAGTTTTCATTATGTGGAGGAGTGGCCAAAGGTGAACTCCCTACTACCGAAAAATGGTCACTGGGTACTGCTGCTGCTGCTAAGTCGCTTCAGTCGTGTCCGACTCTGTGCGACCCCATAGACGGCAGCCCACCAGGCTCCCCCGTCCCTGGGATTCTCCAGGCAAGAATACTGGAGTGGGTTGCCATTTCCTTCTCCAATGCATGAAAGTGAAAAGTGAAAGTGAACTTGCTCAGTCATGTCTGACTCTAGCGACCCCATGCACTGCAGCCTTCCAGGCTCCTCCACCCATGGGATTTTCCAGGCAAGAGTTCTGGAGTGGGGTGCCATTGCCTTCTCTGTCACTGGGTACTGCTCCCTTCTAATTGTAAAGTTTTTTTTTAATTCTTTTAAGAGGCACTCAGCTAGAATGTTCCCAAAGAAACAGGAATTAGCAGAAAAGGATGCAATTACTTCTACTCAATCAGATGATACATAAGAGATAACATTTATAAACTATTAACTAACAAGATCTACTGGTATTTAATGACCAAATTGCCAAATACTTTGTGTAATAAAGTACTATCTAAACTCATTATCATAACTAATGATCTAACAAGGTCAAAAGTTTCAGAAAGACATAATGTACTTGTAATAAAGAGAGATATAAAATGCATTTTAAAATATTTAATGGCTAGTACTGATAATTTATCTTCAAAATAGGGTAGTAAATACTTAGCACTTTGAGGATGCACTACTTTAAAGTTGTTCTATCTCAATAGACATGAAATGGTACATAATATTTTGTTCTGTTTTAGTAAGACAATTACCACTATTTTGGAATATAATAACAAAAGAATAAACTTACAGAACCAGACAATGCCCCTGAGGTAAAGTTGATCATAAATGTTGGTTCATATAAGCCAGATTTTGCACACAACCACTTCTTTAAGACTTCATAGTTATACCAGTACATTGCTACAAAAACAGAATAGAATGAACACATTTAGAAATGAAATGTGGACTTTATGGAAAATATTTGAAGAATATTATATATTAAATGAAAGGAGAATTCTAATATTGATACACCTTGCTTTCTATTTAGACAAATACTGGGTGAAATTTGTAAAAATAGTAACCAAATTCTCAGTAATATTCTAGGAGTCTTATAAACAAAACTATGCATCAGTAAAAAGTAGGACTTTAATCTCAAAACCCAACAAGAACACGAGAAGAAAGGAGAGTCACATCTCATGAATACTGATGTAAAACTCCAAAAAAAGAAAAACAAGTATTTCATGAGCTATCACACACCATGACTAAATTAGGTTATCTGATAAACACAATGGTGATAAACAGAAATGCTTTAGATGCCCTGTGCCACATTAACAGAATTGTAGAACAATCGAAAAATGATGGAAAAGCATTCAAAGAAATTTCTTAGAAACCTAGGAATAAATGGCAGCTTTTTCAACTGGATAAAGGATATTCATCACGAACTTAAAAATGAAATAGTTATAATTAACACATTATTGTCTACATAGAAAAAAGGCAGACAAATTAGAATTTATAAGTTTTAGAAGAAGCTGAATATAAGCTAACAGACAAAAAATCAACTCACATTGCAACATCCACAAACACCTGGAAAACATTTTTTTAATAGATTTTTTAAAATAGGCACTAAAAGCTGCAGATTCTTGTACATACCCAGTAAGAGACTTAAAAAATGTTCACAGCATTGTTTACTTGTTTATTCATGCATAAACAAGAGTGAAAAAAAAAACAGTTGCACATATAAAACAAAACTTAAGGAATATTTCCAAGTAAAATAAATTTTATACCTCAAAAATAGGCAAAACTGAATACCATTGTTTAGCAATAATACACATGTGATAAAACTACTTTTTAAAATCAAATAAATGATAAAAATTCAGGTAAGAGGTTACCACTAAGGATGTGACAGTGGAGGTGGACATACGTGGTTTCATGATTTTAAAAACTGCAGTGTTCTAATTCATATACAGAGGTGGTGATGTCACAGGTGTTTATTAGTGCACTTGGTAATTTATATCCTTACTACTTTTTATGTATAAAACATCAAAACAAAAAATGAAAAAGTATTGGTCTAGGAATCCATGGTGTTTCTAAAAAGCACAGCTGAACACAAAAGTTGAAGAAAAATACTAATGGAAAGGGAAAGATACAGGACTGTGAACAGGAGTCCAAGCAAAGGATTAAATCAAAGGGAGAAAGAATGTGGAATGTTAATACAATGGTCCTCAATAATTCTTTCTTCCAGGTTTTAAATGGAAACATCAGTTTCACAAGAGAAGTACTACTGAAGTATGCACATTCTATAAGTTAATTTTGTATTTCTTCATGATTTTCTCCCTCTTCATAATTCAATGATTAGCACAATCTTGAATCTGATTTATAATAGTCCCTACAAGACACTCACTCAAGTGGGAGAGATTTTTAATAACTGAAAAAAGTAGGAGTCAATATAATTCACAGGTGGTCTTAAATGCTATGATATTTTGATTCATAGTACTTTGCATATCTTACTAATTGTGACTTCTTTACAATAATTTTAAAGGTAGCTTCATTACCTACATATGAGTACTCACCAATTGATATTTAAAAAGAAAGAAAACAAAGAGAAAAGAAAACCAGGCTTGAAACAGAAACCGTTCATTAAATAAATACTCATCAAGATCTGAGAGAGCCATGCTGAACGAGGTGTGTGTGGTCACCTAAGACAGTAACTTACCTTTAGCCTTAAAGAGTCTAGAATTTCCTTCATTTAAAAGTGGTACATACAAAGCTACTTAAAATGTAGCAGATAAATCCTACCTGAGAATGGTACATCTCTAAGAATGGTAGGAGCCCAGCCCCTCCAGAGGGAAATCCAACCATCTTCAGATACTTTCTTGCTGACAAATCGATGCAGTTCCTCGTAAGAAAACTTCTTAGATTGCATCTTGGTTCTGATCAATTCCAGTGGACTTATTACAGTCACTGCACCAACTGTACAAAACAAGCGAATACAACAAAAGCAAAGCCATGCATTATGAAAACATGCGTGCAGAAATGAGTATTTCATGCATTTTTGTATTTTAAATTTTATTCTGAAATGTCTGCAAACTGTATCTAGTATCTAATGATGGCAACATCCTGGCTCAGATTTTTTTTCCCCTGATAAAGGTATTTCACACACTTTACTCTTTCAAGAGCAGTTCCACAGCCACTATACATCAACCAGGACTATTATAAACCTCACTTCCACTACACAGAGAAAAATGTCCTTCTGATTAAACTCTGAATCACAAAGTGTATACAGAAAATGATAAAAGACTCTGGCTTTAATTAGACTCTGTGTTATTATCCTAAAATCTAGAATCTAAGGTCTACAATCTCAAATCTAAAACCTCTGTCCAAGAATTAACAGGATAGGCTGATCCTGTCCCATTCTGATGGCAGTCACCACACAATATGACCGCTAGAGCATATGTGTTGACATATGAGGACAAATATGATGCAAAATAAACCGTTAGCAATACACTACTCGAAATTCTCTATGACTGTAAACATTTTAAAGCAAGCTTTAAGTAGAAATCAGAATGAAAACATTGTGAATTTATTACTTACGTCTGGCCACGATTCCAGCAACAATTGGTATTCGGCTTTCATTTTCTCCTAATTTAGATCTCAGAAGAGCAGTTAATTGATCATAGCAGGTAAAATAAATAACTGTGGCAGGAACTGCCATCACTCTGTTAGAACAAACGCAAAGATTAGTACAGCACTATCAAAAGGCTGAAACATAGTCTTACATTATTATGAAGCACAAGACACAGTGCACAGAGCATGTGTGCTCAGTCATATCAGACTCTCTGAGACCCCATGGACTGCAGCCCGCCACACTCCTCTGTCCATGGGACTTCCCAGGCAAGTACACCAGAGTGGGTTGACACTTCCTTCTCCAGGGGCTCTTCCTGACCCAGGTGTCAAACCCACACCTCTTGTGTCTCCCACACTGGCAGCTGGGTTCTTTACCAACTGCACCACCTGGGAAGTAAAAATGAAGATCCTCCTATTTTACAGAAGCTGAAAACCACAGCAAATCAGCTGTGAGATCAGTTTTTCTTTAAGAATTAGCAGTGTTTAACTTAGACAACAAAAGATGTAAAGTAGGTTTCTGCTCTCCAGAGATTTGTAATGTAGTAGAGAAGGTAAGTTTAGAGCACCCAGTCAGGTCATAAATAAGAAAAGACAAATAAGTCGTCTTGACTTATTCTGTGTCTGGTCTTCATTCCCAACTACATACATTACGGTAACATGAAAATCACTAAAGTAAAAAATCTTGTAAATATTACTTGTAAAAAAGTACAAGCACAATTATAAAATACTTTTGAACTGTGGACCATGTCATACCTACTTATAACTGAAAATAACATCACCAGAATTATATATACTCAAAGGAAATTCCAATGACATTCTTTCAAATGAAAATATCAGGAGGGAGTTATTAATTAAATACAAAGTCGAAGGTACTATCATGTCATAAAGATTTAGCGCAACAAGAAACCAGTCTCTGTTTCTGGTCTAACCAAAGGACTATCACAGACCACACGTGGGAACACCTAATACTCAACAGAGAAGTGTGGTGATGAGAACTTAGGAACAGGACTGACTGCTGCTCCTGGATCTATCACCAACCTTATAACCTTAGGCACTGTTTAGAGTAGGTGCCTCAAAACTGACTAATGTGCTCCATAACAAGATAAATCAGAAAGAAACGAGGCAGAGAAAGGCAAGGTATTAATTGGAATTTTTACATTCAGCCTTACTAGCTTGTCATATGAATTCACGTAATAGCTAGTTAGTACAGAATTTAATTATCTGGAAAAGAAGTATAAATAGCACAATACCTCTCATTATTTTAGTAAAATAAAAACCGAAACAAACACTAGTTTCTTAATTTCTGAACATGGAAAAATAAAGAATGCTTCTGCCCCAAATCCAGTATCTTCAGGAGGGCCTATTTGTCTAATTGACCTTGGGTCATCTTAGAGGAATTTAGCCCTCGAAATACTCCCTGTAACAAGGCTTTTCTGTACGTCTGGAGCACTAAACGAGCTTGCCTGCAATGATCTGTGCAAATGATGTGAGTTTTGGCAAACATCTGCTTCTTTTTGGGGGGCTGGAGTTTCAGTAACCACAGCCAGTCATGAACACAGCATGCTGTATCATTAGCCCCAGTGCAAACCCTACACTCAGATTCAATTGCTGGTAAGGAAGAACCCCTGAACTTGCGGTGACAGCCCGGGGCTGGGAGACGCAGAGCGCCCTTCGTGTCACCAGCGGGGTCTCGGGAGGACTCTGCTGGCCAGGTCCTGTTGCGCCTCCCCCCTCACTAAGACCCCGCCATGCCTGACCCTCACTGATTCCGCTTCGTGCCTCTCCGTTGACTGATTTCACTCCATGCCTCTCCCTTCACTGATTCCACTTCATGTCTTTTCCCCTCACTGATTCCACTCCATGCCTCTCCCCTCACTGATTCCACTTCATGCCTTTCCCCTCACTGGTTCCGCTCCATGCCTCTCCCCTCACTGATTCTGCTCCATGCCTTTCCCCTAATTGATTCCGCTCCATGCCTCTCCATTCCGCTCCATGCCTCTCCCCTCACTGACTCTGCTCCATGTCTTTTTTCCTCACTGATTCCGCTCCATGCCTTTCCCCTCCCTGATTCCATTCCATGCCTCTCCCATCACTGATTCCGCTCCATGCCTTTCCCCTCATTAATTCCGCTCTATGCCTCTCCCCTCACTGATGCCGCTCCATGCCTCTCCATTCCGCTCCATGCCTCTCCCCTCACTGATTCCGCTTCATGTCTTTTCTCCTCACTGATTCCGCTTCATGCCTCTCCCCTCACTGATTCCGCTCCATGTCATTTCCCCTCACTGATACCGCTCCATGCCTCTCCCCTCACTCAACCGCTCCATGCCTCTCCACTGCACTCCATGCCTCTCCCCTCATTGATTCCACTTCATGTCTTTTCTCCTCAGTGATTCCGCTTCATGCCTCTCCCTTCACTGATTCTGCTCCATGTCTTTCCCCTCATTGACTCCGCTCCATGCCTCTCCCTTCACTGATTCCGATTCATGTCATTTCCCCTCACTGATTCCGCTCCATGCCTCTCCCCTCACTCAACCGCTCCATGCCTCTCCCCTGACTGATTCCGCTTCATGCCTTTTCCCCTCACTGATTCCACTCCATGCCTCTCCCCTCACTCAACTACTCCATGCCTCTCCCCTGACTGATTCCGCTCCATGCCGCTTCTCACTGATTCTGCTTCATGTCTTTTCCCCTCACTGATTCCGCTCCATGCCTCTCCTCTCACTGATTCCGCTCCATGCCTCTCCCCGCACTCAACCACTCCATGCCTCTCTCCTCACTGATACTGCTCCATCGTTTCCCCTCACTGATTCCGTTCCATGCCTCTCCCCTCACTGATTTTGCTCCATGCCTCTGCCTTCACTGATTCCACTCCATGCCTCTCCCCTAATTGATTCCGCTCCATGCCTCTCCATTCTGCTCCATGCCTCTCCCCTCACTGATTCTGCTCCATGCCTTTCCCCTGATTCCGCTCCATGCCTCTCCCCTCACTGATTCCGCTTCATGTCTTTCCCCCTCACTGAGTCCCCTCCATGCCTCTCTCCTCACTGAGTCCGCTCCATGCCTCTCTCCTCACTGATTTGCTTCATGCCTCTCCCTTCACTGATTCTGTTCCATGCCTCTCCCCTCACTGATTTCACTCCATTCCTTTCCCCTCTCTGATTCCGCTCCATGCCTCTCCCCTCACTGATTCCGCTCCATGCCTCTCCCCTCACTGATTCCGCTCCATTCCTCTCCCATCACTGATTGTGCTCCATGCCTCTCCCCTCACTGATTCAGCCTCATGCCTTTCCCCTCACTGATTGTGCTCCATGCCTCTCCCCTCACTGATTCTGCTTCGTGGCTTTTCTCCTTACTGATTCCACTTCCTGCCTTTTGCAGTAATAAACCACAGACATTAGTATACATCCTGTGAGTCCTTCTAGCCAATCATTAAATGTGGGGTAGTTGTGAGAATCACAAAACAATGCTCTTGAAAATGAAATGTTCTGATATTCAAAATGCATGATGTCCCATCATACTGATAAGGCAAAACAAAACCACTACCATCACTAAATAAGAAAAATACTAAATTTCAACTTACAACGTAGGAGGAAGGCCACTCCACAGGGATTTAATGCCCTCATTTCGAATGATTTTCAAAAAAGCATCCTAAAATTGTAATAGAAAAAAAAGTGGTCAAAATAAACAAAAATGTTTATAGTGATAAACGGTATTTGATTCTTTTAAGCATTTATTTCTAAAATAAAAGCTTCCCAGATTTATATATGCCCATTATTTAAAAAGGAAAAAAAAAAGAATTTTTCTCAACTTCCAGACAGAAATAAAGCATTTCTAAATCACAGTTCCTGCTTACAAAATAAACCTACATTACTCAGCTTGGGATGGTTCTACTTAGGGCTGAGAAGCAATGTTTTTTGAAGATTATTATAAAAAGGAAGTGGAGGGATGGCAGAAAGTTAGAATAACTCTCCTCTCCCATTATGAGATCTGAGAAAACATTATTTAAACCCAATATTTGAAACCTCTGAGGAAGAACTAAAAGCAAGTAGAAGCTAGAGGGAAGCTTACTGTTAAAAGTCAAAGTCCCATGAATGAGGTTTGCACATTTACAGCTTTTTGCCCGTGGGAGCTGCAAGGAACAGTACATTTACTTGTTTGAGATAGCAAACACCAGAGTTTAGGCTCGTAGACTAATCGGAACGTTAGAAGGGAAATCCCAGGAAGAGAGGCTACAGAGGGCATGTTGTTGTTGCCCTTTTAGTCGCTCAGTCACGTCTGACTCTGTGACCCCACGGACTGTTAGCCCTCCAGGCTCCTCTGTCCATGGAATTCTCCAGGCAAGAACACTGGAGTGGCTTGCCATTTTCTTCTCCAGACAAAGGACGTAAGCCCTTGAATTTAGCAACAAAGTCAGCCACAAGATGTGGCTCACAACTCAATTGTGCAGCCCCAGGAGAAGACAACAAAAACAAACCAGACACCCCGTGGATGGCAGACGGGGTGGGAATTTCAGCTGCAGCCCACCACAGTGGTGCCTGAGTATAGTCTGAATCTAGCCAAAGTTAACTGCCTATTAGAACAGAACTGACTCTTGGGAAGAATATAACAGAACCCAGAGTCTTTACAGAGCATTCTTCATAACGATCACTATCCAGTCAAAATTCATGAGACATAAAAAGAAACAAAAGAAAAAGTAGTCATCAGAAACCAGCACTGAGATGATTAAGATGATGCTATCTGCAGACAAGAACTCTAAAACACCTATTATAAACATGTGCAAGGGTTACAAAGATGATGGGTCCATAGTGCATGGACAAATTTGGAATTCAGCAAGGAAATAATTACTGTTAAAACTGCCAAGTGAAAGTTCTGAACCTGAAATGAAAAATTTAAAAAGTGGGCTTAACAGCAGAAAGGAGACAGCAAGGAGTCACTGAAGACAAATCTAAAATTAAATTGGAAGAAGGAAGAGAAAACAAATGAAGAAAAATGCAAGGGATTTCTGTGTGTTGATTTTATATCCTGCAACTTTACTATAATCATTGATTAGTTCTAGTAATTTTCTGGTGGAGTCTTTAGGGTTTTCTATGTAGAGGATCATGTCATCTGCAAATAGTGAGAGTTTTACTTCTTCTTTTCCAATTTGGATTCCTTTTATTTCTTTTTCTGCTCTGATTGCTGTAGCCAAAACTTCCAAAACTATGTTGAATAGTAATGGTGAAAGTGGGCACCCTTGTCTTGTTCCTGACTTTAGAGGAAATGCTTTCAATTTTTCACCATTGAGGATAATGTTTGCTGTGGGTTTGTCATATATAGCTTTTATTATGTTGAGGTATGTTCCTTCTATTCCTGCTTTCTGTAGAGTTTTTATCATAAATGGGTGTTGAATTTTGTCAAAGGCAAAGAGGACACTAATAGATGGAGAAATATACCGTGTTCATGGATTGGAAGAATCAATATAGTGAAAATGAGTATACTACCCAAAGCAATTTATAGATTCAATGCAATCCCTATCAAGCTACTAACAGTATTCTTCACAGAGCTAGAACAAATAATTTCACAATTTGTATGGAAATACAAAAAACCTCGAATAGCCAAAGCGATCTTGAGAAAGAAGAATGGAACTGGAGGAATCAACCTACCTGACTTCAGGCTCTACTACAAAGCCACAGTTATCAAGACAGTATGGTACTGGCACAAAGACAGAAATATTGATCAATGGAACAAAACAGAAAGCCCAGAGATAAATCCACGCACATATGGACAGCTTATCTTTGACAAAGGAGGCAAGAATATACAGTGGATTAAAGACAATCTCTTTAACAAGTGGACCTGGGAAATCTGGTCAACCACTTGTAAAAGAATGAAACTAAAACACTTTCTAACACCATATACAAAAATAAACTCAAAATGGATTAAAGATCTCAACGTAAGACCAGAAACTATAAAACTCCTAGAGGAGAACATAGGCAAAACACTCTCTGACATACATCACAGCAGGATCCTCTATGACCCACCTCCCAAAATATTGGAAATAAAAGCAAAAATAAACAAATGGGACCTAATTAAACTTAAAAGCTTCTGCACATCAAAGGAAACTATTAGCAAGGTGAAAAGACAGCCTTCAGAATGGAAGAAAATAATAGCAAATGAAGCAACTGACAAACAACTAATCTCAAAAATATACAAGCAACTCCTACAGCTCAACTCCAGAAAAATAAATGACCCAATCAAAAAATGGGCCAAAGATCTAAATAGACATTTCTCCAAAGAAGACATACAGATGGCTAACAAACACATGAAAAGATGCTCAACATCACTCCTTATCAGAGAAATGCAAATCAAAACCACTATGAGGTACCATTTCACGCCAGTCAGAATGGCTGCGATCCAAAAGTCTACAAATAATAAATGCTGGAGAGGGTGTGGAGAAAAGGGAACCCTCTTACACTGTTGGTGGGAATGCAAACTAGTACAGCCACTATGGAGAACAGTGTGGAGATTCCTTAAAAAACTGGAAATAGAACTGCCTTATGATCCAGCAATCCCACTGCTTGGCATACACAGTGAGGAAACCAGAAGGGAAAGAGACACGTGTACCCCAATGTTCATCGCAGCACTGTTTATAATAGCCAGGACATGGAAGCAACCTAGATGTCCATCAGCAGATGAATGGATAAGAAAGCTGTGGTACATATACACAATGGATTATTACTCAGCCATTAAAAAGAATACATTTGAATCAGTTCTAATGAGGTGGATGAAACTGGAGCCTATTATACAGAGTGAAGTAAGCCAGAAGGAAAAACATAAATACAGTATACTAACGCATATATATGGAATTTAGAAAGATGGTAACGATAACCCTGTATACGAGACAGCAAAAGAGACACTGATGTATAGAACAGTCTTATGGACTCTGTGGGAGAGGGAGAGGGTGGGAAGATTTGGGAGAATGGCATTGAAACATGTGAAATGTCATGTATGAAACGAGATGCCAGTCCAGGTTCAGTGCACGATGCTGGATGCTTGGGGCTGGTGCGCTGGGACGGCCCAGGGGGATGGTATGGGGAGGGGGGAGGGAGGAGGGTTCAGGATGGGGAGCACGTGTATACCTGAAATTTTTTTAATTTTAAAAATAAAAAAAATAAAATAAAATAAAATAAAATTGTAAAAAAAAATAAATAAATAAAAATTAAAAAAAAAAAAAATAAATGAAGAAAAATGGGATGAAAAGGACATTTTTTTTTTTGGTGTTGGTTCTAGCATGTCTTGTAGGTCTTCATAGAACAGTTCAACTTCAGCTTCTTCAACGTTAGTGGTTGGGGCACAGACTTGGATTACTATGATACTGAATGGTTTGCCCTGGAAACAAACAGATCATTCTGTTGTTTTTGAGATTGCATCCAAGTACTGCATTTCGGACTCTTCTGTTGACTATGATGGCTACTCCATTTCTTCTAAGGGATTCCTGCCCACAGTAGTAGATATAATGGTCATCTGAGTTAAATTCACCCATTCCAGTCCATTTTAGTTCGCTGATTTCTAGAATGTCGACGTTCACTCTTGCCATCTCCTGTTTGACCACTTTCAATTTGCCTTGATTCATGGACCTGACATTCCAGGTTTCTATTTAATTGGAGGCTAATTATTTCACCCTATTGTATTGGTTCATCAACATGAATCTGCCACGGGTTGTACACATGTTCCCCATCCTGTAACCCCCTCCCACCTCTCTCCCCATACCATCCCTCTTGGTCATCCCACTGCACCAGCTCCAAGCATCCTATATCATGCATCAAACCTGGACTGGCGATTCATTTTACATATGATAATATACATGTTTCAATGCCATTCTCCCAAATCATACCACCGTCGCCCTCTCCCACAGAGTCCAACAGGCTGTTCTATACATCTGTGTCTCTTTTGCTGCATCGCATACAGGGTTATCATTACCATCTTTCTAAATTCCATATATATGCGTTAGTATACTGTACTGGTATTTTTCTTTCCTGCTTACTTCACTCTGTATAATAGGCTCCAGTTTCATCCACCTCATTAGAACGAAGGATGATTAAATGAAGACCAACTTCTCAGCAGACACATGAAAGGCCAAAAGACAATGTAATGACACATTTAAGGTGCTAAAAAACAAAGCAAGCCAGAATTCTGTATGCTGCCAAAAAGATGTCAAAAATGCTTTATAAAGACATTTCTATAGAACAAAAACAGAGATTACACTGCCAAAATATCTTCATTATAGAAATGCTGAAAGAATTCTTTAGGATAAAGGGTCATGGTGGCACTAAGTAACTATCATCTTCAGAAAGGCAGGAAGAACAAAAGAGGTGGTAAATATATGGTTACAGGTAAAATATGTACTTCTTTTTAACTATTTCAAAGACATCAGTTCAGTTCAGTTCAGTCGCTCAATCATGTCTGACTCTTTGTGACCCCATGAATCGCAGCATGCCAGGCCTCCCTGTCCATCACCAATTCCCGGAATTTACTCAAACTCATGTTCATAGAGTCAGTGATGCCATCCAGCCATCTCATCCTCTGTCATCCCCTTCTCCTCCTGCCCCCAATCCCTCCCAGCATCAGGGTCTTTTCCAATGAGTCAACTCTTCGCACGAGGTGGCCAAAGTACTGGAGTTTCAGCTTCAGCATCAGTCCTTCCAGTGAACACCCAGGACTGATCTCCTTTAGGATGGACTGGTTGGACCTCCTTGCAGTCCAAGGGACTCTCAAGAGTCTTCTCCAACACCACAGTTCAAAAGCATCAATTCTTCAGTGCTCAGCTTTCTTCATAGTCCAACTCTCACATCCATACATGACCACTGAGAAAACCATAGCCTTGACTAGGCAGACCTTTGTTGGCAAAGTACTGTCTCTGCTTTTGAATATGCTATCTAGGTTGGTCATAACTTTCCTTCCAAGGAGTAAGCATCTTTAAATTTCATGGCTGCAGTCACCATCTGCAGTGATTTTGGAGCCCCCCAAAATGAAGTCTGACACTGTTTCCACTGTTTCCCCATCTATTTCCCATGAAGTGATGGGACCAGATGCCATGATCTTAGTTTTCTGAATGTTGAGCTTTAAGCCAACTTTTTCACTCTCCTCTTTCACTTTCATCAAGAGGCTTTTTAGTTCTTCACTTTCTGCCATAAGACTATTTAAATTGAATTTAAACTGTGAACTATTTAAACTGTGAACTGTGGCATCTGTAAAATACTAGGATGTGCCATCCATGAGGCAGCAGCACAAACAAAGAGGAGGGGGTAAGGGTGCCAGGACATGGGGGCCCGAGATCCACTCTACTTGCGAGTTAGCAAGTCGGCCTGCATGGCATCAAGAGAGCCCAGGTAAAGACGAAACTCTCTGGGGTGAGACATAAAGCTCATCATCACAGCAACAGCAGCAGCCAGAGTACTGGCATTCTGATCGCTGTATCCTGAGCCCCAGTTTCCACAGGTGTGTGAAGAAGGCTGGATGACACCTGAACACACGGTGGATGCACTACAGGGGAGGAAGACGACCTCAGGGGACCAAACCATTTACAACGGGGAATAAGGATGCCTGTATCTTCCAAGGTCATTCACTCCCCAAACAGCCTTGAAAAGATGACCAGGAACAAAGGACAGACAATGCCACGCACATGAGATATGCCCCACATGAAACACTTTTGAAGAACCGTTTGCCTAGAAACAGGAATTGAGGAATCAATATAATGTTATTAAAATTCAAACCAATAACAGGAAAGGAGGAAAAAAAGGAACAATTAGAAAAATATACAAAAACAGATTAATACTCCAACCATATGAAAAATTATATTAAAGGACTAAACTTTCCGATTAAAACTCACTACATCAACAGCCATCTGCATCCTATCTGTGGAGTCTCTAGGGCTTCCCAGGTGGCACTAGCGGTTAAGAATCAACCTGCCAATGCAGGTTCGATCCCTGGGTCCAGAAAATCCCCTGAGTAGGAAATGGCAACCGGCTCCAATATTCTTGCCTGGAGAATCCCATGGACAGAAGAGCCTGGCAGTTCATGGGGTCACAGAGGGTAACAGAACAAGACAGAACTGTATCACCATCTTGGAGTAAAAGAATGGAAAAAGACAGGCTACATAAACACTACTATGAGAAAGCTAAAAGCTGCAAGCTGAAAGGTGGCTATACTACATTCAGATAAAAGACTGCAAGATAATACAGATGTATCAGAAAAACATATCAAGTGAATGTGTATGTTCCTAATAACTGAGGTTCAAAACCCTATGAGGCAAACCAGAGAGAACTAAAAAGGAAAACAGACATATCCTCAATCCTATCTAAAGATTATTATATCCTCTATCAGAGAATAATAGAATAATTTTTAAAAATCTGTAAGACTTCAGCAGATCTAAATAAAACATTAGCCACCCTGACCTAATGGCTTATAGAATGCTATACCCAACAACTGCAGAATACAATATACACTTTAAAGAGCACAAAATAGTCACCAAGACAGATCACACATAGGGCCATTACACAAGACTCAATACATTAAAAAAAATCTGAAAACTTAAGAGTATATTCCTTTGATCAGATCAGAATTAAATTAGAAATCAGGAACAATGACGTATCTAGGAAAATATCGAATTATTGGAAAATTAATAATCCATGGCAAAAGAAATTACAAAGAAAATCACAAAATATTTCAACTGATAATGAAAATACAACATCAAAATCTTTGGAACATATCTAATTTAGTACTTTGAAGGAAATTTAAATGTGGAGTTGAGGAAAGAAAGGCTTAAAATCAATAATTCATGTTTCCACCTAAGAAAGTAAAATGCAATGACCAAAATAAATCCAAAGAATAATTCTGATTTCTGGTTCTGCATGTAAAGAGCTTGAAAGCATCACTTCCATCCTCACAACAAGAAAAAACCTGAACAAACTGAAAAATCAATTCCTCTTAGGATAATCAGAGAATTGAGGTCACTGGTCAAACTGCTACCTTGAACACTGGTAAGTGAGAGTGAAGTCGCTCAGTCCTGTCTGATTCTTTGCGACCCCATGGACTGTAGCCTACCAGGCTCCTCCATCCATGGGATTTTCCAGGCAAGAGTACTGGAGTGGGTTGCCATTTCCTTCTCCTGAGGATATTCCCAACCCAGGGATCGAACCTGGGTCTCCCGCGTTGTAGGCAGATGCTTTACCGTCTGAGCCTGGAGAGACCATCAAATACAGAGACTCACAGCACAGTAGAGCAGAAGCCCGCAGTTAGAACCAGCACCAACAGGAATGCTATGAGCTACAACTGACCAACGGCTGGAAGCTCAGTGTAGACTAACCGGAGAATCAAAACCTCTGAGGCGCTACTCTGAGAGGGCCTTCACGCTTTTATGACTTTTAGCCCTTGAGCCCTACCAGATCCTCACTGGTAAAATCAAAGAGAAACCCCCTCCTGTTTCCAGCAGGGTAAGGGGAAAAGAAACCACTTTTCAAATATGCCCCAAATCTCTATTCTCCTTTTTTTTAAAGGAGAAACACTCAAGGGAAACTATCTTACTATCTGAGGAATCTCCAGGAAAAGACAACAGGTAAGACAACAGCTGGGACAGTGGAGGAAATTTCAGTCTCTACAACACAGCTGTCCAGAAGTAAACAAAGCCCAGCGTCTCGCTGGATAAAACTTCACATTCAAGGTCTGTCTTTTAACCCAATACATCATGCCCAGCTTTCAACAAAAAGAATTACAAAGCATACCAAAAGGCAAAAAATGTAGTCTGAAGAAACAAACCAAACATCAAAATCAGACTCAGATATGGCAGAGATTTTAAAATTACCAGCCTGGGGATTTTCAGTAACAATGATGAGTATGTCAAGGGCGCTTAGTAGTATCAGAGGACTAGTAGTGGAGACCCGACAGTGATAAGGCCGCCTCACCAGAGGCAACGGAAATCACCAGGGCAGTCAGAAATTCCACTCCCACTGCCTTAGTCTGTTAACGCTGCTATAACGAAACACGACAGAGTGGGTAGCTTATGAACAACACTAATTTATTTCTCAGTTCTCAAGGCCGGAAGTCCAAGATCCAGGTCAAATGAGGGCCCTGTTCTGGATTTCACACTTCTCATTGTGTCGTCACAAGGCAGAAGGGCAAGGAAGCTCTGCGGTCTCTCTTCTAAGGGCATTAATCTCATTCATGAGGTCTCTGCCCTCATGACCTAATCAACTCCCAAAGGCTCCAGGTCCTAAAACGACTGCATCAGGCATTAGGATTTCTACAGTGAATTCTGGAGGGAACACACTCAGACCACAGCGTCCCAAAGTGAAAGCCCCGACCCCCACTCCGTGTGTCTGGAGGCTGAGTGAGGAACACGGACTTCCAATTCTGCCAGCCCATTAATAAGGTGGTGCCCTCTTCCTGAGCTGACAGTGTCAAAAGGGCCAACTGGGATATTTAAATGAGATTCAGAGACTCATAATACCCAAAATTTCCTGGTTCCAATATTTAAAAAAATCACTTGTCATTTTAAGAAGCAGGAAGAGGAAATTCCCTGGTGGTCCAGTGGTTAGAAACTGGCGCTCTCACTGCCAGAGTGCCAGGTTCGATCCCCGGTTGGGGAACTAAGACGCTGCAAACCACATGGTGCAGCCAATAAATAAATAAACAGGAAGAAAGATGCCAACCTGAATGAAAGGAGACAATAAACAGACACCGGCAGTGAGACTGACAGGATTATCTGACAAAGGTTCTAGAGCAATCAATATATAAACCACTGACCATCACTTACAAAGATGTCTGAAACAAATGAAACATTAGAACAGCTCAGCAAAGGAATATATACACAAAAACCTATATATCAAAATGGAATTTTACAACTGACACCACGGAAATACAAAGGATCCTAACAGATTAATAACTACATGCCAGTAAAATGGATGACCAGGAAAAAAATGGAAAAATTCCTAAACCAGAAAGAAACAGAAAATATGAATAAATGAATTACCAGAAATGAAATTAAATCAGTAATTTAACAACTTCCAACAGACAAAAGTCCATGACCAGATGGCTTCACAGGTGAATTCTAACAAATACTCAGAGAAGAGTTAATGCTTATCCTTCTGAAACTATTCCAAAAAACTGTACAGGAAGAAAAACTTCCAAACTCATTCTGTGAGGCCAGCATCACCCTGATACCAAAAGCAGGCAAAGATGTCACACACAAAAAGAAAATGGCAGGCCAGTATCACTGATGACACATATGCAAAAATCCTCAACAAAATCTTAGCAAACCAAATTTAATAAGATAAACACTGATCAAAAGGGGTCACACACCAGGATCAAGTGAGATTTATGAAAGAACAGTTCAGTATCAATAAATCAATCAATGACACACCATATTAACAGACTGAAGAATAAAACCATATGAGGAGGACTTCCCTGGTGGCTCAGTGGTAAAGAATCTGCCTGCCAATGCAGGAAACATGAGCTTGATCCCTGATCAGGAAGACCCCACATGCCAAGGAGGAACTAAGCCTGTGCTCTAGAGCCCAAGAGCCACCACTACTGAGCCCGTGAGCTCCAACTACTGAAGCCTGTGCCACCTAAAGCCTGTGCTCCACAAGAGAAGCCCCGTAAAGAGAAGCCCGTGCACCACCAACTACAGAGTAGCCACCACTCCCGGCAACTAGACGGAAAAAAAGCCTGCATAGCAATGAAGCCCCAGCACCGCCAAGAAGAAAATAAAGTTTATAAATAAATATATAAAAATAAAATAATTCAGCTAAAAATAAATCCACATGATCATCTCAATAGGTGCAGAAAAAGCTTTTGACACAATTCAACATTGTTTCATGATAAAAACCCTCAACAAAGTGGGTATATGGTTACAGAGGGAATATACCTCAACACACTAAAAGCCATACATAACAAGCCCACAGCTAACATCATAGTCAACAGTGAAAAGCTGAAAGCATCTCCTCTAAGATCAGGAACAAGACAAGGATACACTTACTCTCATCACTCAACATGGTTTATTCAACATAGTTTTCAAAGTCCTAGCCACAGAAGAGAAGAAAAAAATACAAGGATTCCAAACTGGAAAGGAGGAGGTAAAATTGTCACCATTTACAGATGACATGATATTAAACGCAGTAAATCCTGAACATGCCAGCAGAAAACTAGTAGAGCTCCTCATGAGGTCAATAAAGTTGCAAGATGCTAAATTAATATACAGAAATCTACTGCATTTCTAAACACTAACAACTATCAACAAGGGAAAGGGGTGGCAAAGAGTTGGACACTACTGAGAGACTGAACTGAGCAACTGAATCAAAACAATATGGTACTGGCAGGAAACAGACACAGATCAACAGAATAGACAACTCAATGAACCCACAATTATATAAGCAATTAATCTATGATAAAAGGGGCAAGAATACACAGTGTGGGAAAGACTGCCCCTTTAATAAACAGTGTTGGGAAAACTGCACAGCTACACGTAGAAGGATCAAACTGGACTACTCTCTCACATCAGGTACAAAAATAAATTCAAAATAGATTAAAGGCTTATATCTAAGACGTGAAACCAAAAAACTTACAGAAGAAAGCATAGGCAGTAAACCAGAGCTCCACAACAAAAGAAGTCACGGCAATGAGAAGCCTGAGCACCACAACTACAGTAGCCCCCGTACAAGCTCGCTGCAACCAGAGAAAGCCCTCGTGCAGCAACAAAGACCCAGCACCCACAAAAATAAATGTTAAATTTCAAAAACATTTTATATGGAAAGACAAAGGAACTTTAGAAATAGCTAAAACAACTTTCAAAAAGAAAAATAAGAATAAAGTAGAAGGAATCAGTTTACCTGATTTCAGGACTTACTCTACAGCTACACTAATTAAGACTGTGTGGTACTGATATAGGTAATAGATAAATGTTACAGGATAAACAACCTAGAAATAGATCCACACAATATGCCCAAGTGATTTCTGACAAAGTGCAAAAGCATCTTAATGGAGGAATGATACCTTTTCAACAAATCCAAGTGGACAACCATTGGGTAAAATAAACAAAAAAGAACAAACTTCAACCTCAAATCTATATATTATATAAGAATGACTCAAAATGGATCAAGGACTTTAAAAATAGGAGAAAATCTTCAGATCTAAGAGTAAATAAAGAATTCTTAGATTTGACACCAGAAGCATGATCTATAAAGTAAAAACTAATTGGACTTCATCAAAATTAAAAATTTTTACACCATGAAAGACCTTGCTTAAGAGGATAAAGGGGGAAGGTAAAGAGTGGGAAAAAAAATTTAGTAATTTAGTAACTACATATTCAACAAAGGACCAGTATCTAGATAATACAAGGAGTACTCAAAACTTAACAGTAAAAATATAAACAGTTCAATTAGAAGATGGGCAAATGACATGAAAAGTCATTTCACTGCAAAGGATAAACCGATGGCTAATAAACATATGAACAGATTTTCAACATCAGTAGCCACTACAGAAAATGTAAATTAAAACCACAATAAGGTATTATTACACACTTATCAGAACTGCTAAAATGAAAATAGTAACACCACCAAATACTAGTGAGGATGTGGAGAAGTTAGGACAGTCATACATGGCCACAGGAATGTAAAATGATACTATCAGTCTACTAAACAGGCTGGCAGTTTCTTAAACCATAAGCAGGCAACTACCATATGACCCAGAAACTCATGGATATTTACTCCAGAGAAATGAAAACTTACAATGATATTATGATTAAGAAAATATATACATTTTGGTCTTAATCCATGGTTCCTGGCACACAGCTCCAAAATTCCTATAATTTCCTAATTGACATAGAACAAAGGTTAAAAACAGTATGAACTTAACAGAAGCAGAAGATATGAAGAAGAGGTGGCAAGAATTCACAGAAGAACTATACAAAAAACATCTTAATGACCTGGATAACCATAATGGTGTGGTCACTCACCTAGAGCCAGACACACTGGAGTGTGAAGCCAAGTGGGCTTTAGGAGGCATTACTATAAACAAAGCTAGTGGAGGTGAAGGATTTCCAGCTGACCTCCTTCAAATCCTAAAAGATGATTCTGTTCAAGTACTGCATTCAATATGCCAGCAAATTCAGAAAACTCAGCAGTAGCCATAGGACTGCAAAAGGTCAGTTTTCATTCCAATCCCATTAAAGAACAATGCCAAAGAATGTTCCAACTACCACACAACTGAGCTCATTTTAAATGTTAGCAAGGTAATGCTCAAAATTCTTCAAGCTAGGCTTCAAAAGTATGTGAACCAAGAACTTCCAGATGTACAAGTTGGATTAAAAAAGGCAGAGGAAGCAGAAATCAAACTGCCAACATCCTTTGGATCATAGAAAAAGCAAGGGAATTTCTGAAAAAAACATCTACTTCTGCTTTATTACTATGCCAAAGCCTTTGACTGTGTGGATCACAACAAACTGTGGAAAATTCTTAAAGAGATGGGAACACCAGACCACCTGACCTGCTTCCTGAGAAATCTGGAGGTCAAGAAGCAACAGTTAGAACTGGACATGGAACAACAGACTGGTTCCAAATCGGGAAAGAAGTACGTCCACACTATGTATTTTCACCCTGCATATTTAACTTATATGCAGAGTACATCATGAGAAGTGTCAGCCTGGATGAAGCACACGCTGGAATCAAAATTGCCAGGAGAAATATCAATAACCTCAGATATACAGATGACACCACCCTTATGGCAGAAAACAAAGAACTAAAGAGCCTCTTGATGAAAGTGAAAGAAGAGAGTGAAAAGTTGGCTTAAAACTCAACATTCAGAAAACTAAGATCACTTCATGGCAAATAGATGGGAAACCGTGGAAAAAGTGACAGATTTTATTTTTTAGGCTCCAAAATCACTGCAGATGGTGACTGCAGCCATGAAATTAAAAGACGCTTGCTCCTTGGAAGAAAAGCTATGACCAACCTAGACAGCGTATTAAAAAGCAGAAACATCACTTTGCTGACAAAGGTCAGTATAGTCAAAGCTATGGTTTTTCCATAGTCATCTACAGATGTCAGAGTTCGACCATAAAGAAGTCTAAGTGCCGAAGAATTGATGCTTTTGAGCTATGGTGTTGGAGAAGACTCTTGAGAGTCCTTTGGACAGCAAGGAGATCAAACCAGTCAATCCTAAAGGAAGTCACCTCAATATTCATTGAAAGGACTGATGTTGAAGCTCTAATAGTTTGGCCACCTGATGCAAGGAGCCAACTCACTGGAAAAGACCATGATGCTGGAAAAGATTGAGGGCAAGAGAAGGTGGCAATAGAGGATCAGACGGTTGGATGGCATCGACTCAAAGGACATGAGTTTGAGCAAACTCAGGGAGATGGTGAAGGACAGGGGAGCCTGGTGTTCTACAGCACTTGGTGTTGCAAAGTCAGACATGACTGAGTGAGTGAACAATGACGAGTGATGCCTCCATTCAAATCTCTGAAGAAAGGCATCTGGATGCTTCCAGGCTGGTGAGCATAGGGAGGTGCTGGGAGAATGACAGGCCTGGAGAGGACATAGAAGCTCTATGCCTCCCCTAAGTCCTGCCCTGTGCACCTCTCCTATCTAGCTGTTCCTGAGTTGTGTCCCTTCATAATAAACGAGTAATCTCTTAAGTAAAATTCCTTCCTGAGTTCTGCAAGCTATTCTAGCAAATTACTGAACCCAAGGAAAGGATCGTGGGAACTTCCGTCTTTTGACTTGCAGCCGGTCAGTCAGAAGCATGGGTGACAACCTGGCCTTGAGGGTGGCATCTGAAATGGGAACATCCCCATGGGAGCTAACAACTAACTCCAGGTAGATGGTGTCAGAATGGAGTTAAACTGCAGAACACTACCGGTCTGAACTAGAGGACTGCTTGGTAGAGGGGAAAATACCACTAATCTGTTCAGAAGAATTCTGAGTGTTCAGAGAGAAAAACAGTGAGTAGTTTTTTCTTATATGTTGACACCAAAACCTGTGAATGAACATATCCAGCAGTTTTATTCAGAGCCAAAAATTGGAAACCACTTGAAACAAACTATGGCATATCCATACCATGTAATACTAGTGAGTAATAAAAAGGAGCAAACTATTGATACATTAAACAACTTGAATGAATCTTCAGACAATTAAAATAAGTCAGAAGTACCAATCCCAAAATGTCCTGTTACAATTCCATTTATAGAACATTCTTAAGATGACAAAATTATGTAAACGGGGAACAGGCTAGTGGTTGGTAGGAGTTAAGAAGTGGGTGTGACTACAGAATGGAAACAGGAAGGATCCCTGGGTGGTAGAATTGTTCTGTATCTTCACTGTATCAATGTCAACATCCTGATGGTCATATTGTACTCATCCTGTTGCATGTAACCAACTGGGAGAAACTGGCAGAGGGTACACAGGGTCTGTCTCTGAATATTTTTCTTAAAATTATGATCTACAAGCATTTCAAAATTTTAAAAGCCTACTCCTTTTCCCCCATATATAAGAAAGCATAAACAGATGAACATAAAGTTAACAAAGAATTAAAAGTAAAAAAAGTCCTTCTCCTCTTTTGCTTCAATGTCTACCTTTTAACTGTGTGCTAACTACATGATGGACTCTTTACTGTCTTGCAACTGTTGAGTCTTTCATATAGAAGAATAAACATAAGAATAAAAAACATGCTGTGATTATAAATAATGTAATCTCTTTACCAATGTTCCCTGGAAATGTCCTGGCTTCTTATACCATGCTTTGTTGCCTTCCTCTTCACAGACACACAGATGATCCATAAGTCCATTACTATATAGAAAACATTTTCCTAACAAAGAAGATTACAATGGTCAACACTTATTTCACACAAGTGTATTATTTTTACAGATGATCAAAATAAAAATACAAGGAGCAGGATGAACAAGACACAATTTTGTCTTCACCTTTTAGGATGAAACAATCTGATTTGTTTAATGACAGCACTGGGCTCTAAACTCACAGTGGTGAAAAGCAATTGAATAAATTACTGGATTCTGTTTGCAGGACTATAGTCAAAAAATGTACACAGAAAAAAATTCTCTTCAGTTATCTGAGGGAATGGAGAGAAAAGATACGAGGAAAACCTCTTTTTGAAAAGACAGTATGGGTGTGCATCTTCTCTATCTGATCAGAAGAAAAGTCTGTGGTGTGTAAGGGAAATTCTGACCAAAATATATTATGAAACAATGCATATCTGAATCTTAAAAGAGCTCATTACAAGGAAAAAATTATATTAACTATATGAGGTGATGGATCCTGGCTAAACTTATTGTGGTAATCATTTTTCAATATATACATACATGAAATCATTATACTGTATTCCTAAAACTAACACTATGTTCTGTATCAATTACATCTCAACTGAAAAAGTCGATTATGAAAAAATGTTTTTCATAATCTCAACCCATGCAAATAAAGCTATGCTTTGTCCCTTTCTCTGTATTTTTACTTCTTAATCTAGACACTGGCCAGCTCCTTCCCAATTGACTACAACTTTGTCTAATAATGATTCCTTCCCATTATTGGATTCATTCTTGCTCCCATAACTGTCTTCTCCATTTGACCGTATATAATTCTATCAGTTTCATAATACACTGGTCTATCTTTAATATATAGGAAACTACTCTGTTTTTCATCCTTTCCTACAATCCACCTATTCTTTCATCCACCTGAATACCTGTTGTTCATTCTGTCTCCCTGATACACATTCAACAGAGTGGCATTTATGTATGAGCTTTTTTACAGGCTGTTTTCTGCTATTTAAACACGTTCGAAATGACATTTTTATAAAAACCGCAAAATATGGATCAAGGAATTGTTATTTTGCCTATCTAATAAAAACATATAACTACTCTTCTCAAAGTCCACATAAGTTCTAATGTCCAGCAATTAACCAAGCTGCTTGATAAAATACTGAATTTCCTATTACTATTCAAGCGACAATTAGATGCCTATTGGAGGAATACTGTAGGATGGGCACAGCTCTTGGACTAAAGTAGGAAGCTAGATTCAAGGTCCCTTATAAGTAAAATTCTGTTCTTACTTGTGAGGCATATACTGAAATACAAAACTGTCCTCTCCATTTGTTAGTAGGTTCATGAAAGTGTTATATGTGTTATACATATGCACGTATACACACAGCCTGTTGACCCTTGAACAACATGAGTCTGCACTGTGAGGGTCTACTTATACAGATTGTTTTCAATAGTAAATGCCACAGTGTTACACGATCTGCAGTTGGCTGAACCCAAGGATAAGGAACTGCAAAAACAGAGGAATTATGGACACTGAGGGCCAACTGTAAATTATAGGCAGATTTTCAGCTACACCAACGGTGGGCAACCTTAACCTCCTCATTCTTCAAGGGTCAACTGTACTTGTTTTCTGCCTAGACTTCATCAGGTATAACTAAGAAATGAGGAAAATGTTTCCGCATGAGGACAAAGGCATCAGTTTTCAAAAACTGGCAAAAAGAGAACATTGTTTTCTTAAAAAAATGAATGCAGTGACATTTAAAAACCTAACATAACATTTTCAGGATAAGCTGAACACATACCTTTGGGGAATGGGTTGTTTTGGGCTTGGAGTCGAATTTTAACAACATCAAAGGGTGTCACTATGAAGATACATAAAATTTCAATTAACAAGTGATATCTGTAATTTGTATAGATGTTTGTCCAAAGAAAATACACATGATACCTATATAATGGTTAAAACTATTTATCATAAAGTGGTTTTAAGTGTTAACATTCTAATTTTTTGCATTTGAATTTTGTTTAAAGAGGAACAATGAGAAAATGTTGTTACTTCTTTCACAAGTACTAAACTCTCATTTTGGAGAAGGCAATGGCACCCCACTCCAGTACTCCTCCCTGGAAAATCCCATGGATGGAGAAGCCTGGTAGGCTACAGTCCATGGGGTCACTAAGAGTCGGACACGACTGAGCGACTTCACTTTCACTTTTCACTTTCATGCATTGGAGAAGGAAATGGCAACCCACTCCAGTGTTCTTGCCTGGAGAATCCCAGGGACGGAGGAGCCTAGTGGGCTGCCGTCTATGGGGTCGCAGAGTTGAACACGACTTAAGCGACTTAGCAGCAGCAGCAAACTCTCATTTATACTATTTCTATGGCTATAATTCCATTAACATTAAAGCTAAAATACTGGTATTTCTAAGAAAATATGTTATCTAAGATAAAAGTGAATGTTCCAAAAGACCACTTAAATATCTGAAGATAACTATGTATTAGAAGTAATCAATAATCAAATAATATGTCTCCCTATATTAAAATCTCCCTCTGTTAAATTCATCTGTATCAAATAAAAACCACAGGTATCGAAAATTTGAGTAAGCTATCCATAACTCATTCTTGCTACCATATTGTGTTACTCTATATGGGAAAAGTGCAGCAAAGGAAAATGGGCATTATGATCTGAAGTAAAATCAGATCAGATCAGATCAGTCGCTCAGTCGTGTCCGACTCTTTGCGACCCCATGAATCGCAGCACGCCAGGCCTCCCTGTCCATCACCAACTTCCGGAGTTCACTCAGACTCACGTCCATCGAGTCAGTGATGCTATCCAGCCATCTCATCCTCGGTCGTCCCCTTCTCCTCCTGCCCCCATTTCCCTCCCAGCATCAGAGTCTTTTCCAATGAGTCAACTCTTCGCATGACGTGGTCAAAGTACTGGAGTTTCAGCTTTAGCATCATTCCTTCCAAAGAAATCCCAGGGCTGATCTCCTTCAGTATGGACTGCTAAAACAATTAGTTTACATTTGTTCTAACCATCTTGGGCTTCCTGGTGGCTCAGGCAGTAACGAATCTGCCTGCAAGGTAGGAGACCTGGGTTCAACCCCGGGCTCAGGAAGATCCCATGGAAAAGAAAATGGCAACCCCCTCCAATATTCCTGCCTGGAGAATTCCATGGACAGAGAAGCCTGGTGGACTACATTCCACGGGATCGCAAAGAGTCAGACGCAACTGAGAGACAATACCTGCTATCTTACTTAAATGAACCAGCCAACTCATTCAAATGTTAAACTGTCACCTACTGTGTCATTTGGCTGTGTCTATAAGAAATTCATTTAAAGACAGAGAAATGTAGTCCAGAGAAATTTAAGCAATTCACTAAAAGCAAAGTAAATGATAATCTGAGTTTGTTGCTACTGTAAGTTACCCAACGTCTATGTTTTTCATTATGCTAATATTTAACCCCATATTTTTACTATTTTAAAAAGGATAATCGTCATAAAAGTTTTGACAGAGACCTCCAAGAACTTCAGATCTGAGCCCCTAAATTTAGAGAGGAAAAATTAAGTTCAAAAAGAATAAAGACAATCCCAAAGTACATTCATCCTGAGAACAGCAAAGCAAAGACTAAAATTCTAGTCTCTCGATTCTCTGTCCAGGGCTCTTTCCCGTTATCATGATGAAGCATGAATGATAATATTATCAGTATT
This sequence comes from Bos indicus x Bos taurus, assembly GCF_003369695.1. NCBI lineage: Eukaryota > Metazoa > Chordata > Mammalia > Artiodactyla > Bovidae > Bos > Bos indicus x Bos taurus. The sequence continues at coordinate 87,343,760 of NC_040079.1, forward strand.
TCAGAGTAAAACTCAAGTGGGATCAATAATTCATTCAGATACATAATCTACATCCTAACATTATTTTACCCATCAGTGATGTCAGTATAGCTCCAGTGCAAGAGGCGAACATTTGCTGAAGCGGCGTCACTGTGATAACTGCTGGTCCCTCTGATTCAGGATCCATATCCTTTAACTAACAGCAGCAAAATCTGTTAAAGAAAAGCAAGATGTAAAATGAAAGTGTAACAGAAGATGCCCGCAAAACTAACTGCTAAAAGTTAAATAAACTATAAAAACTAAAACCAATATTCCTATCAAAGCACATGTTGTTGACCAGCAGAAGTATACACATAAGTTCCATACGCAAAAGCACTACACAACTGTCATTAATAGAACGTGTTCTCGGATGTTCCAAAAGTGGTAACTTCAGCTAAGCTATGTGAGCAGCATCACATTTGCAAGACAAATCAATAGAGCATTAAGAAAACACTCCGGCCATGGAACAGAATGAAAGCAGCTGACCAATAAGACTCAAAATCAGAATTCGGCCTCATAAGAACCACTCAGATACTTGAATCTAGTCGAGTTATCAGCAAATACAGCACTATTTTTATTGCACTGCAAACACTGCTGCAAAAGTACAAAATAAATCAAAAGCATAAGCTTCATAAAAAGCATTATTTTAGAAATAAGATAGTGAGAAAAGCAATATATACTCTTTTGAAAAACTCAACACAAAAGAGTATAAAAATCACTTATAAACTTATTAAAAGAATAACTACTGGCAACATATAGTATCATCTTTCCAAAGGTCTATGTACACAAAAACGCAAATATGGAGGCAGATTACATCTAACTGAATATGTACGAACATTCAAGTATCTATACATGCATCTTGTTTGAAAGACAAAATAGATTAACACCATTCATAGCTTTTAGTAGCCAACTTTGATGCTTAAAAATATAGATATGTTAATAAATACAGATTGACATTATCATTTTTAATGCTTACATGGTTTTCAATTATATTTATGTAGTCAGCCTCTTAGATATTCAGGTTATTGCCAATTTATTAATTCTTTAATTTCATGAACTCTCATATAAATATATTTATACATACATCTTACTGTAGTGTCTTTACAATTACTATAGGAGAAAAAGTAAGACTGCTGGGCTAAACTAAAAACCTGAGAAAAATTACCACTGCTTTCCAGAAAGACTGGACCAATTTATATTTCTATGGTAATATATGAGTTACTGTTAGCTCATAAATTCACCAACACTCTCCCATACTACATATCATTTATTTTTTCTGACCCATTTGAAAGTAGACTGCATACATCATACCCCGTTCATCCTACACACCTCAGAATATTTTCATATAATTGAGGTCCAATTACCAAATTCAGGAAACTTAATGCTGACAGTATTCTAAAGTTCATTTTCCAATTTTGTCAATTATCCCAATTACAACCTTTATAAAAATGAATGCTTCTATTGTTTCTTTAGGCTTTTATTATTTACCTACCTGATTTAAGTCTTTTCCTCAACTCTATGTTCCAATATTTTATTGTTTGTAACATCAGTATCTGAAAATCTGTAGTGAAAAAAGAAAGAAACTGTCTTATCTTTTCACACAGGAAACGGATAGCAAACCTAAAGGAAAGGAGTATATAAAAAAGCTTTAAAACATAAATCAACTAATATTTATTAACTATTATTTATGAAATATTTTATTAAGTACTTTGCAGAATATGAAGAGCACTCCAGAAATATTACCTTAGAGTTATGAAAGCATTATCACACAAAAATCTTCATATTATCCCAGCAAATATACTCTACTTTAAAAACAGACAATTCTAAACCTGCACATACTGATCCGTCTTAGTATCAATAGGAGTTGAACAACCAGATTTTGTGACGCTTGGAGGAAATTCAGACTAAGGTAACATGGTAAAGGTTGCCACAATACAGGAGAAGGTAACCCTCTGGTCTACAGGACTAAGGTCTTAGCTTCTTTGAGTGAAAGTACGGTGGGAAAAAGGTGGCAGGGAGGTGCACTGTTCTAGAATAAAGGAATCCACTCAAATGCATCCTGGTTTAAAGAAGAGAACTTTAAAAAGCCAGTTTGAAAGTAACTAAAGAAATCTGAATATGGATTGGATATCAGATATTTCAAAAATATTCTTGATTTTGTTTGGTGAGATAATGTTATTGTATGTACATAAGAGGTCTTTTGGAATGATTTTGTTCGCTGCCTACTGTACAATATTATGGACTTCTATCTATAGTTCTATTTGTCAAATTTCCTCTTCTTCAACAAACAATGCCAAGAAACAGAGGAAAACAACAGAAAGGGAAAGACTAGAGATCTCTTCAAGAAAATCAGAAATATAAAGGAACATTTCATCCAAAGATGGGCACAATAAAAGGCAGAAATGGTAAAGACCTAATAGAAGCAGATCAAGAAGAGAGGTACAGAAGAACTGTACAAAAAAGGTCTCAATAACCCAGATAACCACGATGGTGTGATCACTCACCCAGAGCCAGACATTGTAGAGTGTGAAGTCAAGTGGGCCTCAGGAAGTAATGCTATCAATAAGGCTAGTGGAGGTGATGGAATTCCAGCAAAGCTATTTAAAATCCTAGATGATGCTATCAAAGTGCTGCACTCAGTATGTCAGCAAAGTTGGAAAACACAGCAGTGGCCATACGACTGGAAAAGGTTGATCCTCATCCCAATTCCCAAGAAGGGTAGCACTAAAGAATGTTCAAACCACTGGACAATTACACGCATCTCCCATGCTATTAAGGTTATGCTCAAAATCCTCAAAGCTAGACTAGCATCACGTGAACTGAAAACTTCCAGGCATAAAAGCTGATTTAGAAAAGGTAGAGGAACCAGAGACCAAATTGCCAACATTTTCTGGATCACAGAGAAAAGAAAGGGAATTCCAGAAAAACATCTACCTCTGTTTCACTGACTATGCTAAAGTCTTTGACTGTGTGGATCATAACAAACTGTGGAAAGCTCTTAAAGAGATGGGAATACAAGACCATCATATCTGTCTCCTGAGAAACCTGCATGTGGGTCAAGATGCAACAGTTAGAACTCTGTATGGAACAACTGACTGGTTCAGGATTGAGAAAGGAGTACAACAAGGCTGTTGTTTGTCATCCTGTTTATTTAACTTATACGCAGAGCACATCATGAGAAATGCCAGGCTGGGTGAGTTACAAGCTGGAATCAAGATTACCAGAAATATCAACAACCTCAGACATGCGGATGATACCACTCTAATGAGAGAAACCAAAGAAGAACTTAAGAACCTCTTCATAAGGGTGAAAGAGGAGAGTGAAAAAGCCAGCTTACAACTAAATATTGGAAAAAAAAAAAACCTAAGATCATGGCATCTGGTTCAATCACTTCATGGTAAATAGAAGGGGAAAAGGTGGAAGCAGTGACAGATTTCCTCTTCTTGGGCTCTAAAATCACTGCAGATGGTGACTGCAGCTGTGAAATTAGAACACAACTGCTTCTTGGCAGAAAAACTATAACAAACCTGTGTTAAAAAGCAAAGACATCACTTTGCAGACAAAGGTCCATATAGTCAAAGCTATGGTCTTTCCAATAGTTACATATGGTTGTAAAAACTGGACCATAAAGAAGGCAGAGCATTGAAGAATGGATGCTTTTGAACTGTGGTACTGGAGAAGACTCTTGCGAGTCCCTTGGACAGCAAGGTCAAACCAGTCAATCCTAAAGAAAATCAACCCTGAATATTCACTGGAAGGAATGATGCTGAAGCTCCAATACTTTGGCCATCTGATGAGAAGAGCCGACTCATTGGAAAAGACCCTGATGCTAGGAAAGACTGAGGGCAGGAGAAGAGGGAGACAGAGGATGAGATAGTTGAATGGACGATGGACTGACTCAGTGGATGGACCCAGTGGACATGAGTTTAAATAAACTCCTGGAGATAGTGAAGGACAGGGAAGCCTGGCATGCTGCAGTCCATGGGCTTGCAAAGTTAGACATGACTAAGCGACTGAAGAAGAAGTATCAAGTGACAACCTTGGGATTTTGATTTCATCTGCTTGATGATTAGTCACGCTCAGTGTCTTTTCACATACTGTTGGTCATTTGTACCTCATCTTTGAAAAATGTCTATTAAGGTCTTCTATCCATTTTTAAATCAAATTATTTGTTTTTTAAGCTGTAGGTGCTTCACAAATATTTTGGATACTGCTGCTGCTGCTGCTAAGTCACTTCAGTCGTGTCCAACTCTGTGCGACCCCATAGACGGCAGCCCACGAGGCTCCCCCGTCCCTGAGATTCTCCAGGCAAGAACACTGGAGTGGGTTGCCATTGCCTTCTCCAATGCAGGAAAGTGAAAAGTGAAAGCGAAGTCGCTGAATCTTGTCCGACTCTTAGCGACCCCATGGACTGCAGCCCACCAGGCTCCTCCATCCATGGGATTTTCCAGGCAAGAGTACTGGAGTGGGGTGCCATTGGATACTAGACCCTTAATAGATACATTGTTTGTAAATATTTTTCTCCCATTCTATAGACTGTCCTTTTACCAGTTTGCTGCCTTTGGTGTATAGAAACTTTTCAGTTTAATATACTTTCATTTTTATTGTTGTTTCTCGTGTCACATCCAAGAAATCACAGCCAAGATAAATGCTACGAAGCTGCTATCCTGTTTTCTTCCAGGAGTTTTTATATTTGGGGCCTCATGCTTAAATCTTAATCCATTCTGAGTTGATTTTGTATATGGTATAAGGAAAAGGTCAAAGTTCTAAATGTAGCCAAATTTATTGATCTTTTCCTTTATAGATAACTTTTTTGTGCTTTCTTTAAACAATCTTTCCCTACTCAAATGTCCAAAACATATTCATCTATATTTCTCCCTAAAAGTTTTAAACTTTTGCTATCACCAAATTTTAAGTCCTTAATCCATGACTGAGTGACTAAACTTTCACCTTCAATCCATGCAGAAGTATTTTAATAGCATGTGAAGCAGTGATCCAATTTCACTTTTTTCCATGTTAAAACAGATAACCACTTTACCCAGCTCCAAACATTAAATCCCTCTGGGACTTCCCCGGTCGTCCAGTGGTTAAGACTTTGTCTTCCAATGCAGGGGGTACAGGTTCAATCCCTGGTCAGGAAGCAAGGATCCCCTAGGCCTCAGGGCCAAAACACGGAAAGATAAAAGCAATATTGTAACAGACTCCAAAAAGACTTTAAAAGTGGTCCATGTCAAAAAAAAATATATTAAAAAAAATATTAAATCCTTCCTTTCTCCTTTAAACTGACATACTACTTGGTCAAAACTAAGTTTCATTTCAGTATGGAATTGCTTCCGGTCTCTCTATTCTATTTGCCAACTTATCCATCCTTAAACTGTAGCACACTGTATTATTATTATGTTCTAACAAGTCCTCATGTTTGGTAGAGTAAGTCTACCCTCTCTGTACCTCTTCTTCACAAGTGTCATGGTTACTCCTGGCCCTATGGTCCCTTCACAGAAGTTTAAAAACCATCTTACCATGTTCCTTGAAAAACCTCTTTGGGATTTTGACTCAAATTGAATTGAATCTACAGATAAAACTGGTGAGGATTTTAACCATGAATACAGTCTATTCTTTCATTTCAGTTCAGTTTAGTCGCTCATTCGTGTCCGACTCTTTGCAACCCCATGAACTGCAGCACGCCAGGCTTCCCTGTCCATCACCAACTCCCAGAGCCTACTCAAACTCATGTCCATCCAGTCTGATGCCATCCAACCATCTCATCCTTTGTTGTCCCCTTATCTTCCCACCTTCAATCTTTCTCAGCATCAGGGTCTTTTCCAATGAGTCAGTTCTTCCCATCAGGTGGCCAAAGTGTTGGAGCTTCACTTTCAGCATCAGTCCTTCCAATGAATATTCAGGACTGATTTCCTTCAGGATTAACTGGTTTGATCTCCTTGCAGTTCCAAGGACTCTCAAGGGTTTTCTCCAACACCACAGATCAAAACCATCAGTTTTTCGGCACTCAGCTTTCTTCATAGTCCAACTCTCACATCCATACACAACTACTGGAAAAACCACAGCTTTGACTAGACAGACCTTTGTTTCATTTACTCCGATCTTAATGTTGTTCTGAGAAGATTTAAAATTTGTCCTACAGAGATATTGCATATTGTGGCAGATCTAGTTCTAGGTACCTGATAATCTCTACTACTAACATAAAACAGTGTCTTCCTTTTAATCACATGTTCTCTGTGCAGTCAGGCTTCCCAGATAGCTCAGTTGGTAAAGAACCTGCCTTCAAGGCAGGAGACCCCAGTTCGATTCCTGGGTTGGGAAGATCTGCTGGAGAAGGGATAGGCTACCCACTCCAGTATTCTTGGGCTTCCCTTGTGGCTCAGCTGGTAAAGAATCTGCCTGCAATGCAGGAGACCTGGGTTCGATCCCTGGGTTGCGAAGACCCCCCTGGAGAAGGGAAAGGCTACCCACTCCAGTATTCTGGCCTGGAGAATTCCATGGACTGTAGTCCATGGGGTCGTAAAGAGTGGGACATGACTGAGCGACTCTCCCTTGCTCTGTGCAGTTAGAACATGCAACTGATTTTTTTTATCTATTAAGCATGTATCCAGCCAATCTTGCTAAAAAAAAAAAAAAATCCTCTATTATTTTTAACTGTTGACTTATAGACTCTCGCTGAGTTTTTTATGTAAATGTGTATGCTATGCTGTGTTCAGTGGCTCAGTCATGTCTGACTCTTTGCAACTCCATAGACTATACATTGGTTCCTCTGTCAATGGAATTGTCCAGGCAAGAATACTGGAGTGGGTTGCCATTTCCTCCTCCAGGCAATCTTCCCAACCCCAAGGGATGAAACTGCATCTCTTGCATCAGCAGGCGGGTTCTTTACCACTGTGCCATGTGAGAAGTCCATCAAAGTGCATATTTGTCTGCAAACAATGACTGATTTCCATCATTCCTAATGATCATGCTACCATCTTAATTTCCTTTTTGCATAGCTAAGATGTCTAATACAGTATTAGATAAATAGAGAAAATGAGTATATTTGTTCCATTTCTGAATTTTAAAAGAATTCTTCTAAGATTACCCATGAGAATGATGTTTGCTCTAGACTTTTTATCCATTTATTTTTAAACATTCTTCATCACATTAAGGAATTTTCTTTCCAATCCTAATTTGCTACAGACTTTCTTTTCCTTTCATTCTTTTTTCTTTACTAATGTAAAACTGATATAAAATTCCTAAGATTATTATAGTGACTTGATATATGTATATGCTGTGAAAAAGTACCTTCTATCTAATCAATCAGTACATCCATCACCTCACATATTTAGCAATATGTCTTTTAGTGAAAACATTTAAGTTCTACTTTCTTAGCACATGTCAGTTATACAACACAGTATTATCAATTATAGTCACCATATTTTACATGAGATCATCAAACTGTATTTCTCTTATAGCTGGAAAATTTCACCATTTACTAACCTCTCCCTATTTCCTCCACACCCTGGCCCCTGACAACCACTTTTCTACTCTGTTTCTGATTTTTTTAAGAGTCCACGTACAAGAGGTGCTATGCAGTCTTTGGGTTTCTCTTTCTGGCTTATTTCACTGGGCATAATGTCAAGGTCCATCAATGACGTCACAAATGGCAGAATCGCTTCTTCCTAGCTGAGTAACATTCTATTTATCTATATCACATGTTATTTTCTCTCTTCACAATTTTACTGAGGATTAACTGACATACAATGAACTGCATATAAGTAAAGCTTACAACATGAGTGTTGACCATCTGTGAAACTATCACTCATCAACAAAATGAACAGAAGTGGCGGGCCCATTCGTGTCCTTCTGCTCCTTTGCCGGTGCTACTTCCCAGCTCCCATCCCTGCACGGATGCAGCTGTGACCTGCTGTCACTACAGTTTAGTTAGAATTTCTGAAAATTCCACACGAATGGAATCACACAGTATGTATTAATTTTCTTTTGGCATCTTTCATTTACCCTAAGTCTTCTGACACTCATTTATGTATTGATACTTACTTCCTTTCTATTACTAAGTAGTATCCCACTGCATAAATATACTACAATTTCTTTATTCATTCCCTGGCTGATACAAATTTAGGTTGCTTCAAGATGGGGACTAGTACAAATAAAGGGGCTATGAATTATTCACATATAAATCTTAAGTAAATAAGGAGAAATAAAATGGCTGAATCAAACAGCAAATGCATGCTTAAATTCTTAAGAAACTGCAAACGTATTTTCCAAAGCAGTTTAATCATTTTATATTCCCACCAACATGTAAGGTCTGGTTGCTCCATATCCTTAAAACACTTGTAACAGTTATTTTTAAAAACTGTAATCATTTGAATAGCTGAGTAGTGATATCCCAATGTAGTAGTACTTTGCATTTTCCCAAGGAATAATGATGTTGTGCATCTTTTCAAAATATGCATAATTTTATTATTTGTTGAATAGTTGGAAAATTTCATGTATTTTTTTCGTGATGAAAAGGCTATCAATACTTTGTACATAAACAATCACCAACCTAATCACAAAAAAGTAATAACATATACTAAGCCAAAGAAAGTCTTCCCTGATGGCTCAGACAATAAAAAATCTGCCTGCAATGCAGGAGACCCAGGTTTGATCCCTGGGTTGGGAAGATCCCCAAGAGAAGGGAATGGCTACCCACTCCAATATTCTTGTCTGGAGAATTCCATGGACAGAGGAGGCTGGAGGGCTACAGTCCATGGGGTTGCAAACAGTCGGACACAACTGAGCGACCAACACACACAAGCCAAAGGAGAAGAGAAATCGTTATTGAGTTTTATAATTTGGGGCCACTTGAGTCACTACTTGTAACATAAGAGATACAATACTCTTCACTACATGCATGGGTTTCTCACAGCCACAAGTATTCAATTCTACAAATCACTATAAATTTTAAATGCATAAATACTCCATCTGGTAGTGGCTACTTCCATGAGGAATTTTAAACAGGCTATCTAACATTCATCCTTTAGATTATCCACAAGTATTAAACTACTCTTTTGCTACTGGGAAAAACAGACACACAATTTACCAAACAATTTACCACAATAAGCCTCATTCTAGTCATGAGACAGGTCTCAATGAATTTAACAGGATTTAAATAATATAAAATATGTTCTCTGACAAACTAGAAAAGAATAACAGAAAGGTATCTGGAAATCCCTAAATAACGGGAAGCTGAATAACACCCCTCCAAACATCTCATGTATCAAAGTAAAAATTAAAAAGCATTCTTACACTGAATAATGAAGTATTGAAGGTTTCCTTTTGATATCAAGCACATGATAAGAACATACATTTATCACTACCCCTACTTAATGTTTTATTAAAGTTCCTAGCCATCTAGATAAGCAAAAAGTACATATAAAGTTCATAAAGGAAAAAAAAATCAGTATTTCCAGATGACACAATTGTGAACACAGAAAACTTAAACTCATCATAGAATTATTAATAAGTTAGCAACGTTGCTAGCTATAAAAATCAATATGCTAGGCTTCCTGGTGGCTCAGTGGTACAGAGTCTGCCTGCCAAGGCAGGAGAGACAGGTTCAATCCCTGGTCCAGGAAGATCCCACATGCTGCAAGGCAAGCCTGTGCGCCACAACTACTGAGCCTGTGCTCCAGAGCCCAGGAGCTGCATCTACTGAGGTCACCTGCCACAAATACTGGAGCCTAAACACTCCAGAGCTTGTGCTCCACAAGAGAAGCCACCACACTGAGAGGGCCATGCACCCCACAACTAGAGAGCAGCCCCTGCTCATCGCAACTAGAGAAAAGCCTGTGCGGCCACAAAGACCCAGCACAGCCAAATAAATATTATTTTTAAAGTGTTAAAAATCATTTCTATATACCTGTAATACATAGAAAATAAAATTTAAAATAAACAGCATGTATAGGAGCATGGAAGAATTTCATGTACTCTGGGGATAAGTTTTACAAAATATTTTCAAGACATCTGTTTAAAAAACATAAAATTTCACCAACTAAAAGGTCTTTATGGGTGGAGTCCAGATGACAGAGCAGGAGGATGCTGAATTCACATCTTCTCAAAACCCGGGCACCTACCAGGGCTGCTGAGAGGCCTTGGACACCTAAGGGATGGGAGGAATTCCCAGGCGACTGGGTAGGATGATGGGGGGAAAGGGGGGAAAAGAAAAGTAGAGGCGGGATGGGAGCAGAAACCCTGAGGGGCAGCAGGAGGATGAGAGGGGTCACCACTCTCAGAGGGGCCCGCCCACAGAGCGAGGATTAGCAGGGATGGGAAGGGCTTTGGGGAGACAGTGGACCAGAGGGGAATGTACCCAGCATCTCCCCCACCTACTCAACCACTGGCAAGCCTGCTGGGGTCTCGGGCCTGAATCTCCACCTTCTGGGGTCCCCTCCAGCCTAGAGGGTCCTGAGCCTAGCCCCCACCCCCGCCAAGGGCCTCTTCTAGCTGCTGGCCTCTTCAGCCTAAGCGCCTTCCTCCCCTAGGGCCTTCTCTGGCTTTTTCTGCTGTTGTAGTTTTGTTTTACTTTGTTGTTGTCGTCTCATTTTCATTTCTCCTAAAATATCTACTCTTTTTAAATTTTTTATTCTTTCTTACTGTTTTGCTCCTTTTTCTTTGTTGCCTACCCACCCTACCCCCCTGCATGGCATACAGGGGTCTCCATTCCTGGCCAGGCTTTGGGCCTGAGCTCCCATGGTGGGAGCACCAAGTCCAAACCACTAGACCAACAGAGAATCTAGAATCCCAGGGAATGTTAACTGGTGTGAGCTATCCCACAGATCCTCATCTTGGCACCAAGACTCAGCTCCATCCAACTGCATGCAAACTCCAGTGCTGGACACTGCAGCAAACAACCAGCAAGGGAAAAACAAAGCCCCATCCATCCAAAAAAAATGAGATGACAAAACAATATGGGACAGATGGGACAGACGAAGGAGCAAGGTAAAAACTTACAAGATCAAATAAATGACGAGGAAATAGACTATCTACCCAAAAAAGAATTCAGAGTATTGATAATAAACCTCAAAAGCAGAAGGGAGGCACAGATCAAGAAAACAGAAGAAATGTTTACCAAAGACCTAGAAGAACTAAAGAACAGTGGTGAACAACACAACAACTGAAAGAAAAAATACACTACAAGGAATTAATAACTGAAGGACAACTGAAGCAGAGAAAACGAGTAAGTGAGTTGGAAGACTGAATGGTGGAAATAATTGTTGAAGAGCAGAATAAAGGAAAAAATGAAAAGAAATGAGGGGAGTCTCAGAGACCTCTGGGACAACATTAAATGCACCAACATTCAAATTACAGGGATCCCAGAAGAAGAGAAAGATAAAGAGTCAGAAAATATTTGAAGAGACTATAGTCAAAAACTTCCCTAACACAGGAAAGGAAATAGTCAACTAAGTCCAAGAAGCACAGAGTCTCATATAGGGTTAAACCCAAGGAGAAACATGCTGAGACACATATTAATCAAACTAACAAAAATTAAATTCAAAGAAAAAAATATTGAAAGCAGCAAGGGAAAAGCAACAAATAGCACACAAGGGAATTCCCATAAGGTTATCAACTGATTCTTCAACAGAAACTTGCAGGCCAGAAGGCAGTGGTGGAATATATTAAAAGTGATGAAAGAGGAAAGCCTACAACCAAGATTACTCTATCCAGCAAGGGTTTCATTCCTATTTAATAGAGAAATCAAAACCTTTACAGTCAAGCGAAACTGAACAGAATTCAGCAACGCCAAACCAGTTTAATAACAAATGCTAAAGGACCTTCTCTAAGAAGAAGAAAACTTCTCTAGGAAGAAGAAAAATAACCACAAAAACAAAGCCAAAACAATTAAGAAAATGGTAATAGGAACATACACATTGCTAAGTACCTTGAATGTAAATAGAATGACTGCTCCAACCAAAAGACACAGAGTGGCTGAAGAGATATAAAAACAAAACCTATATATATATCCTGTCTATAAGAGACCCACTTTAGACCTTGGGACACATATAAACTGAAAATGAGAAGACAAAAAAATATTCCATGCAAATGGAAATCGAAAGCTGGAGTGGCAATACTCGTATCAGATAACTAGACCTTAAAATAAAGGCTGTTTCAAGAGACAAGGAGGGTCACTACATAATGATCAAGGAATCAATACAAGACGATATATCAATTATAAATATACATGCACCCAGCATAGGAGCACCTCAATACATAAGGCAAATACTAATAGTCATAGAAGGGGAAATACAGCAACACAATAGTGGGGAATTTTAACACGCCACTTACACCAATGGACAAACCATGCAGTCAGAAAATAAATAAGGAAACACAAGCTTTAAATGGCACAACAAACCAGTCGGACTTAACTGACATTTACAGGACATTCTACCTAAAAGTGGCAAAACACACTTTCTTCTCAAGTGCATACAGAACACACTTTCTTCTCAAGTGCATACAGAACACTCTCCAGGAGAGATCACATCTTCATCCACAAATCAAGTGTTGGTAAATTTAAGAAAACTGAAATCATATCAAGCATCTCTTTTAACCACAATGCTGAGATTAGAAATCAGTAAGAAAAATAAACTGCAAAAAAAAAAAAAAAAAAAACAAACACATGGAAGCTAAGAACTACACCACTAAATAACCAAGAGATCACTAAAAGAAATATCAAAGAGGAAATCAAAAAAACATAGAAACAAATGACAATGAAAAACACAACTTAAAATCTACCGAACAAAGGAAAAGCAGTCCTAAGGGAAATTTGTAGCAACTCAATCTCATCTCAAGAAACAAGAAAAATCTCCAACAAACAATTGGGTGCTTCCCTGGTGGTCCAGTTGGCAAAGAATATGCCTACAATGTAGGAGACCTGGGTTCAATTCCTGGGTTGGAAGATTCCCTAGTGAAGGGAATGGCAACCCACTCCAGTGTTCTTGCCGGGAGAATTCCACAGACAGAGAAGCCTGGCAGGCTACAGTTCATGCAGTCTCAAAGAGTCAGACACCACTGAGCGACTAACACTTTCACTTTCAACCTTACACCTAAAGCAACTAGACAAAGATAGGAAAAACCCCTAAAGTTAGCAGAAGGAATAGGTCATAAAGACCAAAGCAGAAGTAAATGAAATAGAAATAAAGATCAATAAAACTAAAAGTTGGTTCTTTGGGAAGATAAAGTTGATAAACATTTGGCCAAGGTCATCAAGAAAAAAAAGGATAGGATTCAAATCAATAAACTCAGAAATGAAAAAGCAGAAATTACAACCCATGCCATGAAATACATAAGGGACTACTATAAGCAACTATATGCCAATAAAATGGACAACCTGAAATAAATGTACAAATTTTTAGTAAAGTACTATCTTCCAAGGCTGAACCTGGAAGAAATAGAAAGTATAAACAGATCAATCCGTAAGTAATGAAGTTAAAGCTGTAATTAAAAATCATTCAACAAATAAAAGTCCAGAACAGATGGCTACACAAGCAAATTCTGTTAAATATTTGGAGTAGAGCTAAACACCTATCCTTCCTATACTCTTCAAACAATTTCCAAAAAATCTGCAGAGGGAAGAACACTCCCAAGCTGATTCTATGAGGCCACCATCACCCTGATACCAAAACCTGACAAAGATATCACACAAAAAAAGAAAACTAAAGACCAGTATCACCAATGAATACAGACACAAAGCTCCTCAACAAAATCCTACCAATCCAACAACACATTAAAAGGATTATACACCATGATGAACTGGGATTTATCCCAGAGAAGCAAAGATTCTTCAATATATGCAAAATCCATGTGATATACGAGACTAACAAACTGAAGAAAAAAATCCACATGATCATCTCAACAGATTCAGAAAGCACCTGTCAAAATTCAGCACCCATTTATCATAAAAACTCTCTAGGAAATGGGCACAGGGGAACCTACCTCAATATCATAAAGGCCATACTGACAAACCCACAGCACAGATCATTCTCAATGGTGAAAGATCAAAAGCATTTCCTATAAAATTAGGAATAGGACAAGGATATCCACTCTCGCCACTTTCATTCAACGTAGTTTTGGAAATCCTAGCCATGGCAATCCTAGAATAAAGAGAAATAAAAGGAATACAAACTGGAAAAGAAGAACTCAAACTCTCACCTTTTGCAGATGGCATGACACTATACAAAGAAAATTCTAAGGATGCCATTGGAAAACTGCTGCTGCTGCTGCTAAGTTGCTTCAGTCGTGTCCAACTGTGCGACCCCAGAGACAGCAGCCCACCAGGCTCCCCATCCCTGGGATTCTCCAGGCAAGAACACTGGAGTGGGTTGCCATTTCCTTCTCCAATGCATGAAAGTGAAAAGTGAAAGTGAAGTTACTCAGTCGTGTCCGACTCTTCGAGACCCCATGGACTGCAGCCTACCAGGCTCCTCCGTCCATGGGATTTTCCAAGCAAGAGTACTGGAGTGGGATGCCATTGCCTTCTCCTGAAAACTACTAGAGCTGATCAATGAATTTGGTTGCAGGATACAAAATTAATGCACAGAAATTCTTGCATTCCGATGCACTAACAATGAAAGATCACAAAGAGAAATTAAGGAAACAATCCCAATTATCACTACAACAAAAAGAATAAAACACCTATGGGGCCTCCTTTGTGTTCAGTAGTGAAGAATCCACCTATCAATTCAGGGGCTGTTGCTGCTGCTACTGCTAAGTCGCTTCACTCGTGTCCGACTCTGTGAGACCCCGTGGACGACAGCCCACCAGGCTCCTCCGTCCCTGGGACTCTCCAGGCAAGAGTACTGGAGTGGGTTGCCATTGTCTTCTACCAATTCAGGGGATATGGGTTCAGTCCCTGACCCAGGGGATCCCATAAACAACAACAACAAAAAGAATAACATCTAGGATCACACATAGTAATAGTCAATCAAAAGACACAGACTGGCTGGGTAGATACAAAAACAAGACCCGAATATATGCTGTCTACAAGAGACCCACTTCAGACCTAGGGACACTTACAGACTGAAAGTAAGGGGATGGGAGAAGGTATACTATGCAAATGGAAATCAAAAGAAAGCTGGGGTGGCAATACTCATATCAGACAAAACAGACTTTAAAACAAAGACTATTATAAGAAACCGGAGAAGGCAATAGCAACCCACTCCGGTACTCTTGCCTGGAAAATCCCATGGACGGAGGAGCCTGGTAGGCTGCAGTCCATGGGGTCGCTAGGAGTTGGACACAACTGAGCGACTTCACTTTCTCTTTTCACTTTCATGCACTGGAGAAGGAAATGGCAACCCACTCCAGTGTTCTTGCCTGGAGAATCCTGGTGGGCTGCCGTCTATGGGGTCACACAGAGTCGGACACGATTGAAGTGACTTAGCATTATAAGAAACAAAGGACACTACATAATGATTAAGTATTCGAGTCAAGAATACATAACAATCATAAATATACATATACACCCAACACAGGAACATCTCAACATGTAAAGCAAAAACTAACAACCATAAAGGGAGAAATCGACAGTAACATGATAATAGTGGGGGACTTTAACCCCACACTTACACCAATGGACAGATAATGGAGACAGAAAATAAATAAGGAAACACAAGCTTTAAATGACGTAACAGAGCAGAGAGATTTAATTGCTATTTATAGGACATTCTATCCAAAAACAGCAGGCTACACATTCATCTCAAGTGTACACAGAACATTCTCTAAGACAGACCACATGCTGGGCCACAAAGCGAGCCTTGATAAATTTAAGAAAAATGAAATCATATCAAGCATCTTTTCTGATCACAACATTATGAAATTAGAAATAAACTATAAGAAAATATCTATAAAAACACAAACACGTGGTGGCTAAACAATATGTTACTAAACAACCAATGGATCACTGAAAAAATAAAAAAGGAAATAAAAAAATACCTAGAGACAAATGAAAACGAAAGCACAACAGTAAAAAACCTATGCGATGCAGCAAAAGAAGCTCTAAGCGGGAAGTTTATGATGATACAATTTTACCTCAAGAAACAAGGAAAAAATCACAAATAAACAACCTCACCTTACACCTGCAGATAACAACTTAGTATAACCTAATGAAACTATGAGACATGCCGTGTAGGGCCACCCAAGATGGACAGGTCATGGTGGAGAATTCTGACAAAACATAGTCCATGGGAGAAGGGAATGGCAAACCACTTCAGCATTCTTGTCTTGAGAACCCCATGAACAGGATGAAAAAGCAAAAAGATAGGACACTGAAAGATGAACCCACCCTCCCAGGTCGGTAGGTGTCCAATATGCTACTGAAGTAAAAAAATAGTTCCAGAAGGAATGAAGAGGCTGAGCCAAAGTGGAAACAACGCCAGCTGTGGATGTGTCTGCTGCTGAAAGTCAAGTCTGATGCTGTAAAGAACAGCACTGCATAGGAACCTGAAAGGTTAGGTCCATGAATCAAGGTAAACTGGATATGGCTAAACAGGACACGGCAAGAGTGAACACTGACATTTTAGGAATCAGTGAACTAACATGGAGGGGAAAGGGCGAGTTTAACTCAGAGGACCATTATATCTACTACGGTGGGCAAGAATCCCTTAGAAGAAATGGAGTAGCCCTCACAGTCAACAAGAGAGTGCAAAATGCAGTATATGGATGCAATCTCAAAAATGACAGAATGATCTCGGTTAGTTTCCAAGGCAAACCATTCAGTATCACAGTAATCCAAGTCTGTGCTCCAACCACTAATGCTGAAGAAGCTGAATGGTTCTATGAAGACCTACAAGACCTTCTAGAACTAACACCAAAAAAGATGTCCTTTTCATCATAAGGGACTGGAATGCAAAAGGAAGAAGTCAAGAGATCCCTGGAGTAACAGGCAAATTTGGCCTTGGAGTACAAAATAAAGCAGGGCACAGGCTAACAAAGTTTTGCCAAGAGAACGCACTGGTCATAGCAAACAGCCTTTTCTAACAACCCAAGAGACAACTCTACACATGGACATCCCCAGATAGTCAATACTGAAATTAGATTGATTATATCCTTTGCAGCCGAAGATGGAGAAGCTCTACACAGCCAGTAAAAACAAGACTGGGAGCTGACTGTGGCTCAGATCATGAGCTCCTTATTGCCAAATTCAGACTTAAATTGAGGAAACTAGGGAAAACCACAAGGCCATTCAAATATGACCTAAATCAAATCCTTTATGCTTACACAGTGGAAGTGACAAATAGATTCAAGGAATTAGATTTGATAGAGCGCCTGAAGAACTATGGATGGAGGTTTGTAACACTGTAAAGGAGGCGGTGATCAAAACCATCCTCAAGAAAAAGAAATGCAAAAATGCAAAATGGTTGTCTGAGGAGGGCTTACAAATAGCTGAGAAAAGAAGAGAAGTGAAAGACAAAAGAAGAAAAGGAAAGATAAATCCATCTGAACGCAGAGTTCCAAAGGACAGCAAGGACAGATAAAGTCTTAAGCGAACAGTGCGAAGAAAGAGAGGGAAATAATAGAATGGGAAAGACTAGAGATCTCTTCAGGAACTTAGAGATAACAAGGGAACATTTCATGCAAAGATGGGTACACTAAAGGACAGAGACGGTATGGACCTAACAGAAGCAGAAGAGGTTAAGAAGAGGTGGCAAGAATACACAGAAGAACTGTACAAAAAAGGTCTTAATGACCTGTACTGCCACAATGTAGTAGATCACTCACCTAGAGCCAGACATCCTTAAGTGTGAAGTCAAATGAGTCTTAGGAAGCATTACTATGAACAAAGCTAGTGGAGGTGATGGAACTCCAGCTGAGCTACTTCACGTCCTAAAGGATGATGCTGTTAAAGTGCTGTTAAAGTGCCAACAAATGCAGAAAACTCAGCAGTGGTCACAGGACTGGAAAAGGTCAGTTTTCCTTCCAATCCCAAAGAAGGACAATGCCAAAGAATGTTCAAACTACTGCACAACTACACTCATTTCACATGCTAGCAAGGTAATGTTCAAATCCTTCAAGCTAGGCTTCAACAGTATGTGAACCGAGAACTTCCAGATGTATAAGCTGGATTTAGAAAAGGTAGAGGAACCAGAGATCAAATTGCCAACATTCATTGGGTCACAGAAAAAGCAAGGGAATTCCAGAAAAACAGCTATTTCTGCTTCATTGACTACATTAAAGTTTTGACTGTGTGGATCACAACAAACTAGAAAATTCTTAGAGATGAGAATACCAGACCACCTTATCTGCCTCCTAAGAAACCTGTATGCAGGTCAAGAAGCAACATTTAGAACCAGACATGGAACATACGACTGGTTCAAAATTGGGAAAGGAATATGTCAAGGCTGTATATTGTCACCCTGCTTATTTAACTTATATGCAGAGTACATCATGGTAAATGCCACGCTAGATGAAGGTGAAGGTAGAAACAAGATTGCAAGGAGAAATATCAATAACCTCAGATATGCAGATGACACCACCCTTATGGCAGAAAGTGAAGAGGAAATAAAGAGCCTCTTGATGGAAGTGAAAAAGGAGAGTGAAAAAGCTGGCTTAAAAGTCAACATTCACAAAACTGATATCATGGCATCTGGTCCCATCACTTCTTGGCAAATAGAAGGGGAAAAAATGGAAACAGCAACAGACTATTTTCTTGGGCTCCAAAATCATTGCAGACAGTGACTTCAGCCGTGAAATTAGGACACTTGCTCCTTGGAAGACAAGCTATGACAAACCTAGGCAATGTATTAAAAAGCAAAGACATCATTTTACCAACAAAGGTCTATATAGTCAAGACTATGGTTTTTCCAGTAGTCATGTACGGATGTGAGTGTTGGACCATAAAGAAAGCTGAGTGCTGAAGAACTGATGCTTTTGAACTGCGGTGCTAGAGAAAGACTCTTGAGAGTCCCTTGGACAGCAATGAAATCAAACCTGCCAATCCTAAAGGAAATCAGCCCTGATTCATTCATTGAACTGATGCTAAAGTTCTAATACTTTGGCCATCTGATGCAAAGAGTTGACTCACTGGAAAAAGACCCTGATGCTGGCAAAGACTGAAGGCAGGAGATTATGACAGAGGATGAGATGGTTGGATAGCATCACCATTTCAATGGACATGAGTTTGAACAAACTCTGGGAGTTACTGAAGGACTGGAAGCCTGGCATGGTGCTGTCTGTGGGGTTGCAAAGAGTGGGACATGACTGAGTGGCTAATAAAACAACAAATACACCTAAAACAACTAGAGAAAGAAGAATAAAACCTAAAGTTAGTATAAGGAAAGAAATCATAAATATCAGAGCAGAAATAAATGGAATAGAGACAAAGAAAACAACTGGAAAGATCAAAGAAACTAAAAGCAGGTTCTTCGAAAAGATAAACTGATAATCCTTGTATCAGACTTATCAAGAAAAAAAGGGAGAGGATTCAAATCAATAAAATTAGAAACAAATTATGGCTGGTTCATGTTGATATATGGCAGAAACCAATACAATATTATAAAGCAATTATCCTCCGGTCAAAAATAAATAAAATTTTTTAAAAAGATATGTAAAAGGAGAAGTTACAACTGCCTCCACAGAAATACAAAGGATCATAAGAGACTACTAGAAGCAACTGTGTGCTGATTAAATGGACAATCTGGAAGAAATGAACAAATTCTTACAAAGGTACAGTTTCCCAAAACCGAACCAGAAAGAGACAGAAAATATGAACAGACCAATCAAGCACTGAAATTGAAATCCTGATTAAAAATCTCCCAATAAACAAAAGTCTAGAACTTGATGGTTTCACAGGCAAATTCTATCAAATATTTAGAGAAGAGTTAACACCTATCCTTCTGAAACTATTCCCAAAAACTGCAGAGGAAGAAAAACTTCCAAACTCATTCTATGAGGCCACCATCACCCTGATACCAAAACCAGACAAAGATACAACAAAAAAAGACAATTACATGCCAATATCACTGATGAACATAGATGCAAAAACCCTCAACAAAATACTAGTGATTCTTATCCTACAACATACTAAAAAGATCATATACCATGATCGAGTGGGGTTCATCCCAGTGATACAAAGATTTTTCAATATCCACAAATTAATCAGTGTGATACACCACATCAACAAACTGAAGAATAAAAACCGTATGATCATCTTAATAGATGCAGAAAAGCTTTTCACAAAATTCAGCAACTATTTATGATTAAAAAAAAACTCTCCAGAATGTGGGCATACCTCAACATAACAAAGGCAGTATATGACAAACCTACAGCTAACATCATTCTCAATGGCGAAATGCTATAAGCATTTCCTCTAAAATAGGAACAAGAATAGGAGGTCTACTCTTGCCACTTTATTTCAACATAGTTTTGGAAGTCCTACCGTCAGCAATCAGAGAAGGAAAAGAAGTAAAGGGAATCCATGTTGGAAAAGAAGTTAAACTGTCACCGTTTGCAGGTGACATGATATTATACATAAAGGACAGTAAAACTGCTACCAGAAAACTACTGCTGCTGCTGCTAAGTCACTTCAGTCACGTCTGACTCTGTGCAGCCCCATAGATGGCAGCCCTCATCAATGGACTAGGCAAAACTGCAGATTACAAAATTAACACACAGAAATCTGTTGCATTTCTATACACCAACCACAGAAGATCAGAAAGAGAAAGCCAAAAAACAATTCCATTAATCAGTGCATCAAAAAAAAAACTAGGAATAAACCTACCTAAGGAGACAAAAGACCTGTATTCCAAAAACTCTAAGAAGCTGATCAAAAAATTCACAAACAGATGGAAAGATATGCAATGTTCACAGATAGGAAGAATCAGTATTGTCAAAATGACTCTATTACCCAGAGCAATCTAAAGATTCAACACAATCCGTATCAAATTACCAACCGATAGCATTTTTCACAGAACTAGAACAAAAAAAACAATCTCAAAATTTTTATGGAAACACAAAAGTCCCTGAAAAGCCAAAGCAATCTTGAGAAATTAACTTCAGACTATACTACAAAGCTACAGTCATGAAAACAGCACAGTACTGGCACAAAAATAGAAACACAGATCAATGGAATAGGATAGAAAACCTAGAAATAAACCCATGCACCTATGGTCAATTAATCTATGACAAAGGAGACAAGACTACACAATGCTGCAAAGACAGTCTCTTCAACAAACGGTGCTGGGAAAACTAGACAGCTACATGTTAAAAAACAGAATTTGATCATTCTTTGACACCATACACAAAAATAAGCTCAAAGTGGATTAAAAACCTAAATGTGAGACTGCACACTATTAAACTCCTAGAGGAAAACATAAGCAGAACACCATGACATGAACAGCAGCAACATCTTTTTGGATCCATCTTCCAGAATAATGGAAATAAAAACAAAAATAAATGGGACCTAATTAAACTTAAAAGCTTTGACACAACAAAGGAAACTATAAGCAAGGTGAAAAGACAGCCCTCAGAATGGGACAAAACAATAGCAAATGAAACTGACAATTTCCAAAATATACAAGCAGCTCAATACCAGAAAAACAAATAACCCAATCAAAAAGTGGGAAAAAGACCTAAATAGACATTTCTCCAAAGATACAGAGATAGCTAACAAACACATGAAAAGAAACTCAACATCACTCGTTATTCAATTCAGTTCAGTGGTTCAGTCGTGTCCGACTCTTTGTGACCCCATGAATCGCAGCACGCCAGGCCTCCCTGTCCATCACCAACTCCTGGAGTTCACTCAAACTCACGTCCATCAAGTCGGTGATGCCATCTAGCCATCTCACCCTCTGTCGTCCCCTTCTCCTCCTGCCCCCAATCCCTCCCAGCATCAGAGTCTTTTCCGATGAGTCAACTCTTCGCATGAGGTGACCAAAGTATTGGAGTTTCAGCTTTAGCATCAGTCCTTCCAAAGAACACCCAGGACTGATCTCCTTTAGGATGGACTGGTTGGACCTCCTTGCAGTCCAAGGGACTCTCAAGAGTCTTCTCCAACACCACACTGCAAAAGCATCAATTCTTCGGCGCTCAGCTTTCTTCACGGTCCAACTCTCGCATCCATACATGACCACTGGAAAAACCATAGCCTTGACTAGACGGACCTTTGTTGACAAAGTAATGTCTCTGCTTTTCAATATGCTATCTAGGTTGGTCATAACTTTCCTTCTAAGGAGTAAGCATCTTTTAATTTCATGGCTGCAATCACCATCTGCAGTGATTTTGGAGCCCCCAAAAATAAAGTCTGACACTGTTTCCTATGAAAGTCTGACATCTATTTCCTATGAAGTGATGGGACCAGATGCCATGATCTTCGTTTTCTGAATGTTGAGCTTTAAGCCAACTTTTTCACTCTCCTCTTTCACTTTCATCAAGAGGCTTTTGAGTTCCTCTTTACGTTCTGCCATAAGGGTGGTATCATCTGCATAACTGAGGTTATTGATATTCTCCTGGCAATCTTGATTCCAGCTTGTGCTTCTTCCAGCCCAGCATTTCTCATGATGTACTCTGCATAGAAGTTAAATAAGCAGGGTGACAATATACAGCCTTGACATACTCCTTTTCCTATTTGGAACCAGTCTGTTGTTCCATGTCCAGTTCTAACTGTTGCTTCCTGACCTGCATACAAATTTCTCAAGAGGCAGGTCAGGTGGTCTGGTATTCCCATCTCTTTCAGAATTTTCCACAGTTTATTGTGATCCACACAGTCAAAGGCTTTGGCATAGTCAATAAAGCAGAAATAGATGTTTTTCTGGAACTCTCTTGCTTTTTCGATGATCCAGCGAATATTGGCAATTTGATCTCAGCCTTTTCTAAAACCAGCTTGAACATCTGGAAGTTTACGGTTCACGTATTGCTGAAGCCTGGCTTGGAGAATTTTGAGCATTACTTTACTAGCGTGTGAGATGAGTGCAACTGTGTGGTAGTCTAAGCATTCTTTAGCATTGCCTTTCTTAGGGACTGGAATGAAAACCAACCTTTTCCAGTCCTGTGGCCACGCTGAGTCTTCCAAATTTGCTGGCATATTGAGTGCAGCACTTTCACAGCATCATCTGTTAGGATTTGAAATAGCTTAACTACTCAGCCATTAAAAAGAACAAAATAATGTCATTTGCAGCAATATAGAGGGACCTAGAGACTGACACACAGAGTGTCAGTAATTAATTAAGTAATTAAGTCACACAGAGAAGCAGAAACATAGTATGACATCCCTTATATGTGGAATCTAAAAAGAAATGATATAGATAGAAATGAACTTACAAAACAGAAGAAGATTCACAGATTTAGAGATAGAACTGACGGTTACCAGGAGAGGAAGGATGTGCACGAGGGACAGTTGGGGAGCTGGGATGGACACGTACACACTGCTGTATTTAAACAGGTAACCGACGAGCGACTACTGCATAACACATGAACTCTGCCCAGTGTTATGTGGCAGCCTGGATGGGAGCAGGGTTGGGAGATAATGGATATATGTATCTTTATGGCTAAGCCCCTTTGCTGTTTACCTGAAACCATCACCACATTGCTAATGGGCTGTGTGTGTTAATCACTTGCTCAGTCATGTCCAACTCTTTGCAACCCCATGGACTGTAGCCCACCAGACTCCTTCTGTCCACTGAATTTTCTAGGCAAGAATACTGGAGCGGGTTGCCATTTCCCACCCCATGTGATCTTTAAATCTGGGCATCAACTCACGTCTCCTGAGTCTCCTGCATTAGCAGGCAGATTCTTTACAATCGTGCCACCTGGTAAGCCACATTAATTGGCTATACCCCAATACAAAATTAAAAGTTAAAAAAAAAACAAAACTACAATGAGGTATCACCTCACACCAGTCAGAATGGCCATCATCAAAAAAACCCCTACAGACAATAAATGCTGGGGAGTGTGGAGAATGGGAACCCTCTTGTATTGTTGGTGGGAAGGTAAATTGATACAGCCACTATGAAGAACAGTATGGAGGCATCTTAAAAAAACAAAAATAAAACTATCATACGACCCAATAATCCCATTACTGGGCAAATCACAATGGAAAAAGACACATGTACCCCAGGGTTCATTATAGCACTATTTACAAGGGCCAGGACATGGAAGCAACCTAAATGTCCATCAACAGGTGAATGGATAAAGAAGATACGGTACATATAAACAATGGAATATTTATTACTCAGCCATAAAAAGGAATAATATTGGGCCATTTGTAAACACGTGGATGGTTCTGGAGCCTGTCATACAGAGTGAAGTGGGAAAGAGAAAAATAAATGTCATATATATGTGGAAGCTAGAACAACAGTACAGATGAACTCTTTTGTAGGGCAGGAGTAAGTCATACAGAACAGACATATGGACACAAAGGGGCGCTGGGAGGGTGGGATGAATTAGATTAGGATGGCATATATACGGTATCATCAGTAAAACAGATACCTAGTGGGAACCTGCTATGGAGCACAGGGAACTCAGCTTGGTGCTCTGTGACGACCTAGATGGGTGGGATGGGAGGAGTGATGGGAGAGAAGTCCAAGAGAAAGGAGATACATGTATACACACAGCTGATTCACTTAGTTGTACAGGAGAAGCTAATGCAATATTGCAAAGCAATTATACTCCAATAAAAAAATACAACAAAACATTGCCTAGGGGAAAAAAACTACAGGTCTTTATAATTCAAAAAGATACATGCACCCCTATGTTCAGAGCAGCACTATTTATAATAGTCAAAACATGGAAACACCGTAAGTGTCTACTGGAAAATGAATGGATAAAGATGTGGTACACATATACTATGGAATATCTGTTGTTGTTTTTAGTCTCTAAGTTCTGTCTGACTCTTTGCAACCCCATGGACTGTTGCCCACCAGGCTCCTCTGTCTATGGGATTTCCAGGCAAGAATACTGGAGTGGGTTGCCATTTCCTTCTCCAGGAGATCTTCCCAACCCAGATATCAAACCCATGACTCCTGCACTGGCAGGCAGATTCTTTACTGCTGAGCCACCAGGGAAGGCCACAATGGAATACTACTCAGCCATAAAAAGGAACGAAATTTGGGTTATTTGTACTGGGTCATTTCCAGAGATGTAGATGGACCTAGAGTCTGTAAACACAGCGAAGTAAGCCAGAAAGAGGAAAACAAGTATCATATATTAACACATGTATGTGGAATCTGGGGCTTCCCAGGTGCCACTAGTGGTGAAGAACTCACGTGCCAATGCGGAACACATAACAGATGTGGGTTAGATTCCTGGGTCCGGGAAGACCACCGGGAGGAGGGCACAGCAATCCACTCCAATATTTTTGACTGGAGAATCCCATGGATAGAGGAGCCAGGGAGGCTACAGTCCATAGGGTCACAAAGAGTCAGACATGACTGAAGCAACTTAGCATGCATGCACATGTGGAATCTAAAAAAGAATGATACAGACGAACCTATTTGCAGGGCAGGAATAGAGATGCAGACATGAGAACAGACATGAGCACATGGGAGAAGGGGAGGATGGGACAACTGGGAGATCAGGCCTGACATATAAATACTGCTGCTACTGCTAAGTCACTTCAGTTGTGTCCGACTCTGTGCGACCCCATAGACAGCAGCCCAGCAGGCTCTGCCGTCCCTGGGATTCTCCTACCATGTATAAAACAGATAGCCAGTGGGAACCTGCTGAATGGCACAGAAAACTCAGCTTGGTGCTCCGTGATCACCTAGATGGGTAAAACGGGAGCTGGAAGGCAGGGCCAGGAGGGAGGGGATGTATGTGTACACACAGCTGATTCACTTCATTGTACAGAGATGCTAACACAACATTGTATGTCAATTACACTCCAATAATAATAAAATAAAACACTTCAAAAAGAAAAATACAAGTTTTTATAATTCAAAAAGATACATGCACCCTTATGTTCACAGCAGCACTACTCACAATAGTCAAAACATGGAAGCAACCTAAATGTCCATCATCAGATGAATGGATAAAGATGATGTGCTACACATATACAATGGAATACTCCTCAGCCATAAAAAAGAAAGAAAGAATGCCATTTGCAATAACATGGATGGACCCAGAGCTGACCATTACTAAGTGAAGTCAGTCAGAAAAACAAAGGCAAGTACCACATGATGTAACTTACATGTGCAATCTAAAACACGGCACTAACGGACCTATCCAGAAAACAGAAATGAACGCAGAGACGCAGAGAGCAGACCTGTGGTTGCCAAGGTGGGGCAAGTACTGGGAATCTGGGATTAACAGACGTACACTATATATACAGGACACATGAACAGCAGGGTCCTACTATATAGCACAGGAGTTATATTCAACATCCTGCCATAAACCATAATGGAAAAGAATATTTTAAAGCATTTCTATATGTACATAAGAGAATCACTTTCCTTTAGGCAGACATTGGCAAAACACTGTAAATCAACTATATTTCAATTTAAAAAATAAAATTAAAACAAAATTAAAGGTCTTAATAGAAAAAAATACCACTTTATGGACTGAAATAATAAATGCTATATCAAACCTTCCAAATTGGTTCTAAATTTACAGGAATCCTAACAAAAATTCTCAATTTTTAAAAAATTGTGGATTTGATAAAATACTTCCCAAAACCTATATCGAAGTAAAATGGCAAGAGTTGCCATAAATTGTGAAATGCATCTAAAGCAGTGCTTACAAAGAAATTTATGACATTATATGCTTCTGTTAAAAAAAAAAATCTAAAAAACAAGGATCTAAGCACTTGCTTTAAGAAACCAGAAAAAGAAGCGCAAATTAGAACCAAAAAAGGCAGAAACAATTCAACCAAAAACAGAAATGAATCATTCACAAGAGGTTCAACAGCATATATGATAGAACAGACAAAAGAATCAGTAAACCTGAAGATCAATTGAGATCACTCAATCTGAGGAACAAAGAGAAAAATAATGAAGAAAAATGAACAGAGTCTAAGAGACCTACGTGACTTTATCAAGCATACTAACCTACACATGATGAGAGTCCCAGAAGACAGAAAGGAACAAAAAGAACAGAAGCCAAAAGCCTCCAAACTTTGATTAACAGAAGGGTGGGAGGGGAGGCGATGGAGGAAGAAGAGAAGGAGAAAAAGAAACTACACATTCCAGAGTCTCAACAAACTCCTGGTAGGATAAGCTCAAGGAGACCCACACTAAAAACACTGTAATTAAACTGCCAAAAGCCAACCACAAAGAGAATCCTGAAAACAGGAAGAGGAGCAATTCATTACATTAAAAGGATCTTCAATGATTACAAGCTGATTTCACATCTAAAACCTGGAGGCCAGAAGGCAGTATACATTCCCAGATAAATTTTGTCTCTAGTGATCTTGTCCTACAAGAAATACTAGGGGCATACCGTTCAGGTTAAAATGAAACACACCACTACATAGTAACCAGAATTCATATGATGAAGCAAAAAGCACTGGCAAAAGTAACAACATAGATAAATATAAAAGACAAAGGGTCTTCCAGCTCAAGATGGCAGAGTAGAAGGATGTGTGCTTATCTCCTCCAGCAAGAGCCCCAAAATTTCAATTACCTGTTGAACAACAATCGACAGAAGGATATTGGAACCCACCAAAAAGATACCCCACGTCCAAAGACAAAGAAGAAGCTGCAGCAAGACAGTAGGAGGGACACAATCACAATAAAATCAAATCCCAAACCTGCCAGGTGGGTGACCCACAGACTGGAGAACAATAACACCAAAAAAGTTCTCCCACTATTATGAAGGGTCTGAATCCCAGCCTGGGGATCCAACAAAGGGACTGAGAATCCCCAGGGAACCTGGCCTTGAGGGCCAGTGGGATTTGATCACAGGCCTTCCAGAGGACTGAGGGAACCAGAGACTCCAGTCTTGGAGGGCACAAACAAAATTTTGTGTGCATCAAGACACAGAGAGGAGGAGCAGTGACACCACAGGAGACTCAACCAAAACCACCTGCTAGTGTTGGAGGGGCTCCTGTGGAGGCGTGGCTTGGCAGGGCTTCACCACAGGGGCAAGGTCACTAGAAGGTCCCCCTTAGCATACACCCTCTTGGAGTTCACCATTAATCCTACCATAGAGCTGGCAGACCCCCTGGTGGGTCACCTCAGGCCAAAGAGCTACCAGGGAGGATAGCAACCATCAGCAGATAACTGGATTAAAGCTTTACTGAGACTCTGCCCCTAGAGCAATTCCCAGTTCTCCCCATCACCAGTCCCTCCCATCAAGAAGCTTACAAGCCTCTTAGCTTCATCCATCAGAGGGCAGACAAAAGAAGAACTTAGAACCAGAGTCTCAAGGTGGCTAAAACAAAAACCATACTACAGAAAGTTAATCACAAAGAAAAAGCAGAAAGTTATGTCCCAGATGAAGAGACAAGATAAAATCCCAGAAAAACAACTAAATAAAGTGGAGATAGGCAACCTATTCTTTAGAAAAAGAATTCAGAATGATAGTGAAGATGATCCAGGATCTTGGAAAAAGAATGGAGGCAAAGAATGAAAATATACAAGAAATGTTTACCAAAGACCTACAAGAACTAAAGAACAAACAAACAGAAATAAATAATACACTGCTGCTACTGCTAAGTCGCTTCAGTGGTGTCCGACCCATAGACGGCAGCCCACCAGGCTTCCCCGTCCCTGGGATTCTCCAGGCAAGAACACTGGAGTGGGTTGCCATTTCCTTCTCCAATTCTTTGAAAAGCAGTTCCAGGTAAATACACTAGAAGGAATCAATAGCAGAATAACTGAGGCAGAAGAACGGATAAATGACCTGAAGGACAGAATGGTAGAAATCACTGCCGCAGAACAGAATATAGAAAAAAGAATGAAAAGAGCCTAAGACACCTCTCGGACAATATTAAATGCACCAACATTAGCATTACAGGGGTCCCAGAAGAAGAGAGAAAGACCTGAGAAAATATTTGAAGAGATAATAGCTGAAAGCTTCCCAAACATGGGAAAGGAAATAGTCAACCAAGTCCAGGAAGCACAGAGGGTCCCAGGCAGGATAAACCCAAGGAAGAACACACTGAGACACATAGTAATCAAACTGACAAAAATTAAATACAGATAAAATATTAAAAGCAACAAGAGAAAAGTGACAAATAACATACAAAGAAACTCCCATCAGGCTATCAGCTGATTTCTCAACAGAAACTCTACAAGCCAGAAGGGAATGGCATAATATATTTAAAGTGATGAAAGGGAAGAACCTACAACCAAGAATACTCTACCCAGCAAGACTCTCCTTCAGATTTGATGGAGAAATCAAAAGCTTTCCAGACAAGCAAAAGTTATGAGAATTTAGCACACCAAACCAGCTTTACAACAAATGCTAAAGGAACTTCTCTACACAGGAAACACAAGAGAAGAAAAAGACATACAGAAAATAAACCCCCCCAAATTAAGAAAATGTAATCGGGTCATACATACTGATAATTACCTTAAATGTAAGAGGATTAATAAATGCACCAACCAAAAGACACAGACTGGGTGGATGAAAACATGTGCATGTATGCACTTCCACTTGTCCTATCACTCTGCTTGACCCCCACAAACTGTATGCAATTCTTTTATATTAAGTTAATCGTGTTCCCATGATGGCTTGCAATTACAATTATCTTTTTTTGGTCTGGCTATTGATCGTGAAAACTGATAAACATCTTTTACTATTGTGATTATGTAACTATTACTCACTTAATTGTATCATGATTGGTTAACAGAAGAGTAGAACTCTATATCACCAAAACTAGGATCTAATAGAAAAACTTGTAATCCCTTTTTAAAATCCAAGAATTTTAAAATTTCAAGAATTTTCTTGAAATTTTTTGAAAAATACAAATGTATTTGTATACAAATACCTGAGTATTGCCTTTTTTCCTCCAGAGTTCCAGATATGTTTCTAATGAGCAGTCATGCTTAAAAACAACTGAACTATATGATGATCTTTTACTTTTATCTAGTTTGTTTCCCTTTTTCTATTTCATATTCAGTGCTCTCATTTCATTTAGTTTATGTTCTCCAATTTCTCCATCTCTTCTTACATACGTACATACATACATATATATATGTGCATAATATATATATTTTAGAAAACCTATGAACTTCTGCCTAACTAATTATGACATTTTGATTCTACCTGTTTGACTTAGTATAAATAGAATGCTAGATTTCTAATTAAAAAATAGATATGAAACAAGCAACAAAGGTTTACTGCATAGCACAGGGAACTAGAGTCAATATCTTGTAATAACTTATGATGGAAAATAATTTCAAAAATAATATATGTGTATTTGTATAACTGAATCACCTTCTGTGCATCTGAAACATTGTAGGTCAATATACTTCAATAAAATATTTTTTTTTAAAAGACAACTGGATAAAGCAATAAAATAAATCTCTGATAATGAGCATACAATATATAAAGATGTAACTTGCATGACAGCAACAACACACACAAAGGCGTTAGGGGGTGGAGCCGTATACTACTGAAATTAAAAAGACACTCACCTGATTGTTATAAATTAAAATACTAATTACAATTCCCCAGGCAACCATTAAGAAAATAATATAATAGATGAAACAGAGACAAGGAACTGTGTATGAGAAAATATCTATTTAAAATGAAAGAGGCAGTTATGAAGGAAGACTATAACAACAAATATAAGACATACAGAAATATATAGCAAAATGACAGATACAAATCTTCAGTATTCTTGCCTTGAGAACCCATGAACAGAATGAAAAGGCAAAAACATAGGGCACTAAAAGAGGAACTCCCCAGGTGGGCAGGTGCCCAATATGCTACTGGAGACCAGTGGAGAGAAATAACCCCAGAAAGAATGAAGAGACAGAGCCGAAGCAAAAACAACACCCAGTTGTGGATGTGACTGGTGATAGAAGCAAGGTTTCATGCTGTGAAGAGCAATACTGCATAGGAACCTGGAATGTTAGGTCCATCAATCGAGGCAAACTGGAAGTGGTCAAACAGGAGATGACAACAGTGAAGATCAACATTCCAGGAATCAGTGAACTAAAATGGACTGGAATGGGTGAATTTAACTCAGATGACCATTATATCTACTACTGTGGGCAGGAATCCCTTAGAAGACATGAAGTAGCCATCATAGTCAACAAAAGAGTCCGAAATGCAGTACTTGGATGCAATCTTAAAAACAACAGAATGATCTCTGTTCATTTCCAAGGTAAACCATTCAATATCACAGTAATCCAAGTCTATGCCCCAACCAGTAACACTGAAGAAGCTGAAGTTGAACAGTTCTATGAAGACCTACAGTACCTTCTAGAACTAACACCCAAAAAAGATGTCCTTTTCATTATAGGGGACTGGAATGCAAAGTAGGAAGTCAAGAAAAACCTGGAGTAACAGGCAAATTTGGCCTTGGAGTACAGAATGAAGCTGGGCAAAGACTAATAGAATTTTGCCAAAAGAATGCACTGGTCATAGCAAATACCCTCTTCCAACAACACAAAAGAAGACTCTACACATGGACATCACCAGATGGTCAACACTGAAATCAGATTGATTATATTCTTTGCAGCCAAAGATGGAGAAGCTCTATACAGTCAGCAAAAACAAGACCGGGAGCTAACTGCGGCTCAGATCATAAACTCCTTATTGCCAAATTCAGACTGAAATTGAGAAAGTGGAGAAAACCACTAGACCATTCAAGTATGACCTAAATCAAATCCCTTATGAGTATACAGTAGAAGTGGAAATAGATTTAAGGGACTAGATCTGATAGACAGAGTACCTGATGAACTATGGAATGAGGTTCGTGACACTGTACAGGAGACAGGGATCAAGACCATCCCCAAGAAAAAGAAATGCAAAAAAGCAAAATGGCTGTCTGAGGAGGCTGTACAAATAGCTGTGAAAAGAAGGGAAGGAAAAAGCAAAGGAGAAAAGGAAAGATATAAACATCTGAATGCAGAGTTCCAAAGAATAGCAAAGAGAGATGAGAAAGCCTTCCCCAGCAATCAATGCAAAGAAGTAGAGGAAAACAACAGAATGGGAAAGACTAGGGATCTCTTCAAGAAAATCAGAGATACCAAAGGAACATTTCATGCAAAGATGGGCTCGATAAAGGACAGAAATGGTAGGGACATAACAGAAGCAGAAGATATTAAGAAGAGGTGGCAAGAATACATAGAAGAACTGTACAAAAAAGATCTTCACAACCCAGATAATCAGGATGGTGTGATCACTTACCTAGAGCCAGACATCCTGGAATGTGAAGTCAACTGGGCCTTAGAAAGCATCACTACGAACAAAGCTAGTGGAGGTGATGGAATTCCAGTTGAGCTCTTTCAAATCCTGAAAGATGATGCTGTGAAAGTGCTGCATTCAATATGCCAGCAAATGTGGAAAACTCAGCAGTGGCCACAGGACTGGAAATGGTAAGTTTTCATTCCAATCCCAAAGTCATGCAATGCCAAAGAATGCTCAAACTACTGCACAAGTGCACTCTCACACGCTAGTAAAGTGATGCTTAAAATTCTCCAAGCCAGGCTTCAGCAATACATGAACTGTGAACTTCCAGATGTTCACGCTGGTTTTAGAAAAGGCAGAGGAACCAGAGATCAAATTGCCAACATCCGCTGGATCATGGAAAAAGCAAAGAGTTCCAGAAAAACATCTATTTCTTCTTTATTGACTATGCCAAAGCCTTTGTCTGTGTGGATCACAATAAACTGTGGAAAATT
This sequence comes from Bos indicus x Bos taurus, assembly GCF_003369695.1. Lineage (NCBI taxonomy): Eukaryota > Metazoa > Chordata > Mammalia > Artiodactyla > Bovidae > Bos > Bos indicus x Bos taurus. Next base: position 87,376,549 of record NC_040079.1, read on the forward strand.
CTGAAAGAGACGGGAATACCAGACCACCTGACCTGCCTCTTGAGAAACCCATATGCAGGTCAGGAAGCAACAGTTAGAACTGGACATGGAACAACAGACTGGTTCCAAATAGGAAAAGGAGTACATCAAGGGTGTATATTGTTACCCTGCTTATTTAACTTATATGCAGAGTACATCATGAGAAACGCTGGACAAGCTGGAATCAAGACTGCTGGGAGAAATATCAATAACCTCAGATATGCAGATGACACCACCCTTATGGCAGAAAGTGAAGAGGAACTAAAGAGCCTCTTGACAAAAGTGAAAGAGGAGAGTGAAAAAGTTGGCTTAAAGCTCAACACACAGAAAACTAAGATCATGGCATCTGGCCCCAACACTTCGTGGAAAATAGATGAGGAAACAGTAGAAAGAGGGGCTGACTTTATTTTTCTGGGCTCCAAAATCACTGCAGATGGTGATTGCAGCCATGAAATTAAAAGACGCTTACTCCTTGGAAGGAAAGTTATGACCAACCTAGACAGCATATTAAAAAGCAGAGACATTACTTTGCCAACAAAGGTCCATCTAGTCAAGGTTATGGTTTTCCCAGTGGTCATGTATGGATGTGTGAGTTGGACTATAAAGAAAGCTGAGCGCCGAAGAACTGATCCTTTTGAACTGTGGTGTTGGAGAAGACTCTTGAGAGTCCCTTGGACTGCAAGGAGATCCAAGCGGTCCATCCTAAAGGAGATCAGTCCTGGGTGTTCATTGGAAGGACTGATGATGAAGCTGAAACCCCAATCTTCTGGCCACCTGATGAGAAGAGCTGACTCATTTGAAAAGACCCTGATGCCAGGAAAGATTGAGGGCAGGAGGAGAATGGGAGAACAGAGGATGAGATTGCTGGATGGCATCACTGACTCAATGGACATGGGTTTGGGTGGACTCCGGGAGTTGGTGATGGACAGGGAGGCCTGGCATGCTGCGGTTCATGGGGTCGCAAAGGGTCAGACATGACTGAGTCACTGAACTGAACTGAAATGTAAAACAGATTAAATAATTCAAGAAAAGGGCAAAGACTGGCAGAATTAAAAAAAAAAGATCAAACTATATCCTAGCTATAAGAGACCTATTTTAGATTCAAACACAAAAATAAACTGATAATAAAACATAAGTATAGGCAACATAAACATAAATGTCTGCATTGTGTGTGATGTGTGAAGTCGCTCAGTTGTGTCCGACTCTTTGCGACCCCGTGGACTGTAGCCCGCCAGGCTCCTCTCTCCATGGGATTCTCCAAGCAAGAATACTGGAGTGGATTGCCATTTCCTTCTCCAGGTGATCTTCCCAACCCAGGGATTGAACCCGGGTCTCCTGCATTGCAGGCAGGCGCTTTATCCTCTGAGCCACCAGGGAAGCCCAAAGTCTGCATTAATGGATCTTTAATTAGTAATTCCTCTTTTTCTTCCCTCTAATGACTTAAAATACAATGATACAAAACAACAACTATGTTAATCACTGTCATGCATAACATTGTTATTTACAATACACAATATCATTAATGTTGCATATTTACTTATATACAATATATGCTTTACTATGTATAAACATCATATATTTATACTTATGTTACATATTTGTAATTGACACATTTAAGTGCACATTATATGTGCTTATATATATCACATACATAATATATAACAGTAACGATATGTCATTTACAAGGGGGTTGGAGGAATGGAGTTATATAGGAGAAAAGTTTTTACATACCATTAAAACCAAATTGGTATTAATCTGAAATACACTTAAAAATTAAATGTGAATTGCAATCCTCAAGAAATAAACTAAAAACATAACTAAAATATATACAGAAAAAATGAGAATACAATCAAAACATTACACCTGAACATCCAACACAAAAGAAGGTGGTAAATGAATCGAGAAACGAAAAAGTATGACATACAGAAAAAAAGAGCAAAGTGGCAATGTAAGCCTTCTATTTTGAATAATTTCATTAAAGACAAATGAATTAAATTCTCTAAGAGACTGGAAGAGTCAATATAAAAAGTGATTTAACTACATGCTGTCTACAAGAAATTCATTTTAGAACCAAATACATTTGTAAATGGGTTGAGAATGAAAATGTAAAAATTTATTCCATGAAAACTGTAACCAAAGGAGAGCCAGAGTGCCAATATAATACCAGACAAAAACTTTAAAACAAAAATAGTTACAACATCAAAGAAGAATGATATAAAGGTCAATGTACCACGATTTTAAAAAACTATAAACATATATACAACAGAGCCCCAAATTATATGAAGCAAAAAGTGACAGAAGACAACAACAGTTGGAAGCTTCAATATTTCATTTTCAATGATAAACAGAACTAGACAAAAGATTAACAAGGAACTAGAAAATTAACTACTACAAACCAGCTAGACCTAACAGACATACATAGAATACTCCACCAAACGAGAGCAAAATACATTCTTCAAGTGAACATGGAATATTCTCCATGACAGATATGTTACAATACAAAATAAGGTTCCATTAAGTTTAAGAAGACTAAAAATTATATAAAGCATCTTCTCTGATCACAGGAGGAAAAAAATAGAAATCAATAACAATAGGAAATTTGGAAATTTAAAGCTGTTGAATGAAACAATACACTCTTAATTAACCAACAGGTCAAAGAATCCATTACAAGGTAAATTACAAAATACCTTGAGAGAAATTAAAATGAAAACACATCGTACCAACACTTAAGGAATGCAACAAATGCAGTACTAAGAGTGCTAAGAGGAGGGAAATTTATAGTTGTAAAGGTCTACATTAAAAAAACAAAAGATCTCAAATCTTTATTCAAACCTGAACTTCTCCTTTACGGAACCCAAGAAAAAAGTTAACTAAACCCAAAACAAGAAGAGGAAAGGAATATTACAGATTAGAATGTAAATAGAGTAGAAAAACTACAGAGAAAAATCAATGAAACCAAAAATTGCTTCTTTAAAAAAGAAAAAGTGAAATGTTAGTCACTCAATCATGTCCAACTCTTTGCGATCCCATGGACTGTAGTCCACCAGGGTCCTCTGTCCATGAGACTTTTCAGGCAAGAATACTGAAGTGGGTTGCCATTCCCTTCTCCAGGGGATCTTCCTGACCCAGGAATTGAACCCAGGTCTCCCACACTGCAGGCAGATTCTTTACTGTCTGAGCCACCATGGAAGACCTCTTTAAAAAAGATCACCAAAATTAACTTTTGGCTAAACTGACCAAGAAAAATAAGAAGACTCGAATTGGTAAAATCAGGCATGAAAGTAGAGATATTACCAGAAGCTTTACAGGAATAAAAATTATTACAGGAAATGAACAAGTAGAGTTGGACCATAAAGAAGGCTGAGCACCAAAGAATTGACGCTTTGAAATTATGGTGCTGGAGAAGACTCTTCAGAGTCCGGGGCACAGCAAGGAGATCAAACCACTCAATTCTAAGGGAAATCAACCCTGAATATTCACTAGAGAGGGACTGATGCTGAAGCTGAAGCTCCAATACTCTGGCCACCCGATGCAAAGAGCCGATTCAATGGAAAAGACCCTGATGCTGGGAAAGACTGAGGGCAGGAGAAGCGGGTAACAGAGAATGAGAAATGGTTGGATGGCATCATCAACTCAAAAGACACGAGTCTGAGCAAACTTCGGGCGCTAGTGAAGGACACGGAAGCCTGATGTGCTGTAATTCATGAAGTTGCAAAGAGTCAAACATGACTTAGCAACTGAACAAAAATCTGTCAACAAATTACTTGAAATAAACAAATTCCTAGAAACACACAAAGTACCAAAAGTTACTGAAGAAAGGTAACACTTTCTAACTCAGTCTATAAAACAAATATTACTCTAACATCAAAGCCAGAAAAACATATCACTTGAAAACTACATACTAATATTTCATATATATATATATATATATAAAACAGGAGGGAAGGAGGCAGGACATAACCTTAAAGAAGGACATATCGATGATATGACATAAACAGGTCAGAACCAAGATGGCAGAAGATTCCACTTTCAGTAGACCTTGAACCTTATCACACACTCATCATAATACATTAACATGCTAAATGATATACTTATGGGCACCATGACAGTTCCCAGGAAAACCATAAAAGGATAAAAAGTGGGCAGTGGTCCAATTCCTAGAAATCTCCAAATTCCTAGAATTCTCCCCCCATTCCCTGAAACAGTTGGAATAATCCTCCCACTTATTAGCCTATGAAGTTACTCAGCGCATTAAAAATTAATGCCCCCATGTATTTTTGACCACTCTCACCTTTTGACATGGGATCTCATTCTGTCTACAGAATGTGTATCTCTAAATAAATCCTACTTCGTAACTATTGCTTTGTCACTCATTGAAGTCTTTGTGTGGACCACAACAAACTGTGGAAAATTCTTCAAGAGATGGGAATACCAGACAACCTGACCTGCCTCTTGTGAAATCTGTATGCAGGTCAGAAAACAAGAGTTAGAACTGGACACAGAACAACAGACTGGTTCCAAATAGTGAAAGGAGTACACCAAGGCTCTATATTGTCACCCTGCTTATTTAACGTATATGCAGAGTACATCATGAGAAACACTGGGCTGGAAGAAGCACAAGCTGGAATCAAGATTGCCTGAAGAAATATCAATAACCTCAGATATGCAGATGTCACCACCCTTTTGGCAGAAAGCAAAGAACTAAAGAGCCTCTTGACAAAAGTGAAAGAGGAGAGTGAAAAAGTTGGCTTAAAAGTCAGCATTCAAAAAACTAAGATCATGGCATCTGATCCCATCACTTCATGGCAAATAGATGGGGAAACAATGGAAAAAGTGACAGACTTTATCTTTTTGGGCTCCAAAATCACTGCAGATGGTGACTGCAGCCATGAAATTAGAAGACGCTTGCTCCTTGGAAGAAAAGTTACGACCAAAAAATAGCGTATTATAAAGCAGAGACTTTACTTTGCCAACAAAGGTCCATCTAGTCAAAGCTATGGTTTTTCCAGTAGTTATGAATGGACGTTATGAATGGATGTAAGAGATGGACTAAAAGAAAGCTGAGTGCCGAAGAATTGATGTTTTTGAACTGTGGTGTTGGAAAAGATTCTTCAAAGTCCCTTGGACTGCAAGGAGATCAAACCAGTCCATCCTAAAGGAGATCAGTCCTGAATATTCATTGGAAGGACTGATGCTGAAGCTGAAATTCCAATACTTTGACCACCAGATGCGAAGAACTAACTCATTTGAAAAGACCCTGATGCTGGGAAAGATTGAGGGCAGGAGGAGAAGGGGACGACAGAGGATGAGATGGTTGGATGGAATCACTGACCTGATGGACATGAGCTTGAGTAAACTCCGGGAGTTGGTGATGGACAGGGAGGCCTGGCATGCTGCAGTCCACGGGGTTGCAAAGAGTTGGACATGACTGAGCAACTCAACTGAACTGAAGTCTTTCTGCGACAAAATATAAAGAACCTGAGCTTCATTAAGTCCTGAGACCAGGTGCGCAATCTCAATAAAAAGACTTGGGTTCAAGTCCCAGTCTGTGGGCTCAAGTCCTAAACTGAGTTTGGCTGAGTAACAGTCTCAGCCCATGGGTTTAAGTCTCATCTGAGTTGTGCAAGTTTCATATAGATGCAAAAGTTCCCCACAAAATGCTAGTAAACTGAATCTAACCCTATATTAAAATAATTTACACCCTGATCAAGTTGGATTTATCTCAAACATGCAAAAGTGGTTCAACTTATGAAAATCAATCAACAGAATTCACCATATTAATTAGATCAACAGAACCACATGATGAACTCAGTTAATACAATAAAAACTGAGGAACTTCATCATCATGATAAAAGGCATCTAAGAAAAACTCACATATAACATCAGACTTAATGGAAGAAAACGGAAAACATTCCCCCTAACATCAGGAAAATGACAAAAATGCTGCTTTACTGCATAATTATGCAAGTTCTAGCAAGGGCAATTAAGCAGTAAAAACAGATACAGGCATGAAGATTTGAAAGAACAAAGTAAAACAATCTCTATTCACAGATGACATGATTTTATATCTTGAAAATTCTAAAGAATACACCAAAAAAGAACTACCAGAGCTAATAAATTAATTCAGCAAACAAGATCAATATATAATAATTAGTTGAGATTCTATATAGCAATTGACAACCTGAAAATAAAATTAACAAAACAATCTCTGTTACAAAAGTACCCAAGTATAACTTTACAGTTGGTCTTCTCGCCTCCTACATCTGAGGTTCCATAAATTCAAACCACCACAGACCATGCAGTGGTCTTGTTTAGTTGTCAAGTCATGTCTGACTCTGCAACTCCATGAAGTGTAAGCCACCAGGCACCTCTATGGAGTGGGTTGCCATTTCCTTCTCCAGGGGATCTTCCTGACTCAGGGACTGAACCTGCGTTTCCTGCACTGGCAGGCGGATTCTTTACTGCTGAGCTACCAGGGAAGTCCACATAGTGCTGTTGCAAAGTATTTAATGGAAAGTAAAGACCAAAAATGTATAAGTAATGAAAATTACAGAACACTGCAGAATGAACTCAAGAAGACCTAAACAAACTGGAACCATCCAGTGTTCATGGACAGAAATCCACAATACTGTCAAGATTGCAAATCTATACAAATTCAATACCATCACTCTCAAAACTCCAACTGCTCTTTTTGTAGAAATGAACAAGCTTATTCTAAAACTCATACGAAATTTCAAGACATCTTGAATAACTAAAACAATCCTGAAAAAGAAAAACAAAAATTTAGAGGACTTGAGACTTCCCAGTTTCAAAACTTACTAAAAGGCTACAGTGATCAAAACTGTGGAACTAGCTAGCTTAAGGATAAACATAAGAATCATGGAATAGAATTCATAGTCCTAAAACCACCCCATACATCTATGGTCAACAGGCTTTCTTGAGAAGAAAGATACCAACATGTATCCATGTTGGTACAAATGGATTCCACATACCAAAGAATGAAGTTTGACCCTTTCTTTGTTCATGTTATACACACAAATTGACTTAAAATGGGTCAAAGACCTAAAGTGTAAGTGAAAGTGTAGTTGCCCAGTCGTGTCCGACTCTTTGCGACCCCATGGACTGTAGCCTACCAGGCTCCTCTGTCCATGGGATTTTCCAGGCAAGAGTACTGGAGTGGGTTGCCATTTCCTGCTCCAGGAGATCTTCCCGACCCAGGGACTGAACCTAGGTCTCCCCCATTGTAGGCAGACGCTTTTACTGTATGAGCCAGCAGGGAAGTCAAAGACCCAAACTAAAACTATAAAACTCTTAGAAGATAAGATGAAGTAAAGCTAAGCTAAGTGACCTTGATCTGGCAACAGGTTGCTAAAGATAACACCAAAAGTACGAAAAACAAAAACGCAAAGGGCAAATAAAATTGAATTTTATCAAAATTTAAAACTGTTGTGTATCAAAGGACACTATCCAAAAAGTAAAAAAGACAAGCCACATGATTGGAGAAAATATCTGCAAATCTATGTGATAAGAGTCTAGAATAGAAAATCTTTAAGAACACTTACAATCCAACAACAAAAAGAGAAAAGCCCAATTAAAAAATGGGCAAGGTACCTGACCACTTACTCAAAGAAGATATACTAACAGCCAAGTAACATATGAAAGATGCTCAATATCACAAATCATTCAGTTCAGTTCAGTCACTCAGTTGTGTCCGACTCTTTGCAACCCCATAAATCACAGCACGCTAGGCCTCCCTGTCCATCACCAACTCCCGGCGTTCACCCAAACTCAATGTCCATCAAGTCGGTGACGCCATCCAGCCATCTCATCCTCTGTCATCCCCTTCTCCTCCTGCCCCCAATCCCTCCCAGCATCAGAGTCTTTTCCAGTGAGTCAACTCTTTGCATGAAGTGGCCAAAGGATTGGAGTTTCAGCTTTAGCATCAGTCCTTCCAATGAACACCCAGGACTGATCTCCTTTAGAATGGACTGGTTGGATCTCCTTGCAGTCCAAAGGACTCTCAAGAGTCTTCTCCAACACCACAGTTCAAAAGCATCAATTCTTCGGCGCTCAGCTTTCTTCACAGTCCAACTCTCACATCCATACATGGAAAAACGATAGCATTGACTAGACGGACCTTTGTTGGCAAAGTAATGTCTCTGCTTTTCAATATGCTATCTAGGTTGGTCTTTCCTTCCAAGGAGTAAGCGTCTTTTAATTTCATGGCTGCAATCACCATCTGCAGTGATTTTGGAACTCAAAAAAATAAAGTCTGCCACTGTTTCCCCATCTATTTCCCATCAAGTGATGGGACCAGATGCCATGGTCTTAGTTTTCTGAATGTTAAGCTTTAAGCCAACTTTTTCACTCTCCTCTTTCACTTTCATTGCTGCTGCTGCTGCTGCTAAGTCGCTTCAGTCATGTCCAACTCTGTGTGACCCCATAGATGGCAGCCCACCAGCCTCCCCTGTCCCTGGGATTCTCCAGGCAAGAACACTGGAGTCGGTTGCCATTTCCTTCTCCGATGCATTAAAGTGAAAAGTGAAAATGAAGTCGCTCAGTCATCCCCGACTCTTAGCGACACCAAGGACTGCAGCCTACCAGGCTCCTCCGTCCATGGGATTTTCCAGGCAAGAGTACTGGAGTTGGGTGCCATTCACTTTCATTAGGGAAATGCAAATCAAAACCACAATCAGACACCACTTCACTCCCAGTGGGAAGCCTATTAACTTAATCTTAAAAAAAAAGGAAAATAACAAGTGCAGACGAGCATGTGGAGAAATAGGCAAACTTCTATAATACACTGTTTATAGTAATGTACAATGATGCAGCCCCTGTGGAAAAGTTTGGAGCTTCCTGAAAATGTTAAACATTAGATGACCCAGCAATTCTCAGTTAGTTCATTTCAGCTGCTCTGTTGTGTCCGACTCTTTGGGACTCCATGGACTGCAGCACACCAGGCCTCCCTGTCCATCACCAACTCCCGGAGCTTACTCAAACTCATGTCCATTGAGTCAGTAACGCCATCCAACCATCTCATTCTCTGTTGTCCCCTTCTCCACCTTCAGTCTTTCCCAGCATCAGGGTCTTTTCAAATAAGTCAGCTTTTCCCATCACGTGGCTGAAGTATTGGAGTTTCCGCTTCAACATCAGTCCTCCCAATGAACACCCAGAACTGATCTCGTTTAGAATGGACTGGTTGGATCTCCTTGCAGTCCAAGGGATTCTCAAGAGTCTTCTCCAACACCGCACTTCAAAAGTATCAGTTCTTTGGCGCTCAGCTTTCTTTATAGTCCAACTCTCACATCCATACATGACTACTGGAAAAACCATAGCCTTGACTAGACGGACCTTTGTTGGCAAAGTAATGTCTCTGCTTTTTAATACTCTCTCTAGGTTGGTCATAGCTTTTTTAAAGCAAGCATATTTAAATTTCATGGCTGCAATCACCATCTGCAGTGATTCTGGAGCCCAAAAAGATAAAGTCGGTCACTTTTTCCATTGTTTCCCCATCTATTTGCCATGAAGTAATGGGACCGGATGTCATGATCTTAGTTTTCTGAGTGTTGAGTTTTAAGCCAACTTTTTCACTCTCCTCTTTCACTTTCAACAAGAAGCTCTTTAGCTCTTCTTCGCTTTCTGTCATAAGGGTAGTGACATCTGCATATCTGAGGTTATTGATATTTCTCCCAGCAATCTTGATTTCAGCTTGTGATTCATCCAGCCTGGCATGTCACATGATGTACTCTGCATATAAGTTAAATAAGCAGGATGACAATATACAGCCTTTCCCGATTTGGAACCAGTCTATTGTTCCATGTCCAAATCTAACTGTTGCTTCTTGACCTGCATACAGATTTCTCAGGAGGCAGTTCAGGTGGTCTGGTATTCCCATCTCTTGAAGAATTTTCCACAGTTTGTTGTGATCCACACAGTCAAAGGCTTTGGCATAGTCAATAAAGCAGAAGTAGATGCTTTGCTGGAACTCTCTTGCTTTTTCGATAATCCAACAAATGTTGGCAATTTGATCTCTGTTTCCTCTGCCTTTTCTAAATTCAGCTTGAACATCTGGAAGTTCTCCGTTCACATACTGTTGAAGCCTGCCTTGGAGAATTTTGAGCATTACTTTACCAGCGTGTGAGATGAGTGCAATTGTGCGGTAGTTTGAGCATTCTTTGGCATTGCCTTTCTTGGGGATTGGAATGAAAACTGACCTTTTCCAGTCCTGTGGCCACTGCTGAGTTTTCCAAATTTGCTGGCATATTGAGTACAGCACTTTCACAGCATCATCTTTCAGGATTTGAAACAGTCGAGTGTTCAGGCTTTGTTTGTAGTGATGCTTCCTAAGGGCCACTTGACTTTGCATTCCAGGATGTCTGGCTCTAGGTGAGTGATCACACCGTGGTGGTATATTAACAAGCAAACTGAAAAAACAGAGTCAAACAAAAACTTGGACACAAATGTTCAGAGAGTTATTATTCACAACAACCAAAGAATAAACAACTCAAATGTTTAAACAAAACAAATGGATGAATGGATAAACAAAATGTGGTCTATCCCTACCAGGGAATTTTCTTTTATTCAGTTACTAAAAAAAGACAGAAGTACTAACACATGGATGAACCCTGAAAATATTATGCCAGAAGAAAGAAGCCAGGACAAAAAACACCTATTTTATGATTCCATTTACATGAAATGTCCATAATGGGCAAATCCATACAAACAGAGAGCAGATTAGTAGGTGCCACGGGGTGAGGGATAGGAAGGTGGGATCAGGAATGCCTGTTTAATTTCTTTCTACCGTCCTGCATATATTCTAGTGGTGATGGTTGCACAACCCCATGAATACAGTGAAAGTCACTTCAAAATAATTTAAATGAATTTCATGTTACAGAATTTCATCTCAAGTGTTTAAAAAATGACATGAGATACTAGTTTGCACCCAGTGAGTGAGGAGGATGTTTAACAACTAGAACTCGCATACATTGCTGGAGGGAATGGTTATTAAAAACGTCTGTAGTTTCTCCCATGGAGCAACTAAGCCTGCACACCAAAATTACTGACTCCAAGCAGCAACTAGAGAGCCTGTGTGCTCCAGAGTCCATGTTCTACAACAAGATCAGCCTGCACCCCACAATGAAGATCTAGTACAGCCAAAAAAATTCTATAGTCAACTCCAAGAAAAATAAAAAAAAAGTCCATAACTACATACAAATGTTCATAGCAGCATTATCATAAAAGACCAAAATTAGAAATAACTCAAATATCCATCTACAGATGATGGATAAACTGTGGCATATTCTCACAACAGCTCAACAATAAAAAGGAATGGAACTACTGATAGATACATGCAGCAACATGGATGAATCATAAACAATGTTATGTTATGCAAAATATCTGAGATACAAAACATATAAATTATAGGATTTCATTTATATGAATCTGGAATATAGGGAAATTTATTTATGATATTAGAAATCACAAGAGTGGTTACCTTTCAAATATCTTTTGCTATTGATTCCTAACATAATTCCACAGTGATAAAAGAACAGACTCTGTAAGATTTCAATACTCTTTAGATCATGAAATTTTTGCACCTTGTTTTATAAAGTCCTTGGATATGTCTCAATGTCTCCTAGTTTATAATCTATGGGAACTTGAATAGAATTTGTATCCTGTTGTGTGAAATTTGTATAAATCTTAATTATGTTGAATTGGTTCATGATGCTTTTCAGGTCTACTATATCCTTCTACTTTTCTGTATATTCATTCTGTTAATTTTTGAGAGTTTGATATTGAAACTCCAACTAAAAATCTCAATTTATCTACTTAAAAAATAACTGCAATATATAATGCAACTGTATGTAACTTTGTTCTGTATTTTCCAAGTCTCCTGTAAATGTGTTATCATACTTTCATAATTTAAAAAATAAAAAGAAAGAAAGAAAGAAGAGTGGTTTCAATGGCAGGAGAAAGGAGACTGGAACAAGGAGTGAAATAACCTTCTGAGGTGACAGAAATGTTCTTTATTTTGATGGGGGAGGTGGTAATCATATGGATATATATATTTGTTAGAATTCATCAATATGCTTAAAATGGGTGCATTTTATTGTATGTGTATTATAAAAAGGTATTAGAAATTTTATAAATCTACATGATGAGATTTCTATGGGAGTCTTAAAGTAAACCAATCTCACTGCTGCTGCTAAGTCACTTCAATCGTGTCCAACTCTGTGCGACCCCATAGATGGCAGCCCACCAGCCTCCCCCCGTCCCTGGGATTCTCCAGGCAAGAACACTGGAGTGGGTTGCCATTTCCTTCTCCAATGCATGAAGTGAAAAGTGAAAATGAAGTCACTCAGTCATGCCCAACTCTTTGCGACCCCATGGACTTCAGCCTACCAGGCTCTTCAGTCCGTGGGATTTTCCAGGCAAGAGTACTGGAGTGGAGTGCCACTGCTTTCTCCATCACCATGCTTACCTCAGCATAAAACAGAAAAGCAAGCCTGTGAGCTAGTCTAGAACACCTGTAAAGTCATCATACATGGGCCTAAAACAACACTATAAACATAGAAATGAGCAAGAAAAGAAAATCAAGGCAAACTAGTATAAAAACAAGGAATTGGGGTAAAGAGAATGAAGTAAGGAAAATGCAGGGACACAGCAGACACCCAGTCAGTAAGCAGTATTTACGACTATTTAAGAAGGGCCACTACTAAGCACAGTCAATGGCACACAGTAGAAGTACAATAACTATTATATAATGAGTGAACATATGGTAAAAATTACAAAATGGAAGCGATTTCAATCTGGGAATTCATTTGCTGAGGGAGAGACTTGCCCTAAGTCAATGTCCTCACTCTCAGCAACTTCCTTTCACTTTTCTTTGCATGAGTTTCCCAATCTACGAAATGGGAGTAAAAGCCCCATTTCCAAGGTGTGGATAAAGTTGAGATAACCCGCAAAAAGGATTCAAAGCTCACACAAATGCAACCACCTGAGCACCCACCGCTGGCTTGTTTCATAAACAATCTCGGATTTATTAAGCAGAAGAAATTTTCAAAAATCCCCCACAACCTGCTCATCTTCCCCACTAAGTAAAACTAACCATTTCAGTACTCTGGGAGTCATTCTTGCTCTTCCTCCTCATCCAACCTATCATCCAGCCCTAACCATTCTAACCCTCAAATATCATTCGCTGTACTGTCATCACCCTAGTCTAAGCTACAAATCACCTCTCACATAAATTACTAACCTTGCTCCAGCACACGAGCTTTTGCAATTCCTGAAATGTGTTATGCTCCCTCTTGACAAACTCCTATTCACCCTTTGGGTTTCATTCTAGTTTTCACTCGCAGGTGCTCAGTCAGCGCAGAAGAAAACGGTGTACTAGGAAGGTAGACTGTTTTATAATCACAGCCCAAAACGGATTCCATAATGTCCTAAAGGACTTTACTATCTAGTTCAGAATGTAACACAACCTCTGAACCGACTCATTATCCTTCACAGCTCCTACAGGTGCCACAACAGCCTCTAGATTATATTGTCCCAGGGTGATCCACTCTCAAATTTCATTTTTGACCCTTTACTTAGGTTGTGTTCAAGGACTTGACATGCTGAATTTTCCTTGGTTTCCCAGTCAACTAAGACATGGACTTTAGTGCCACAGCCACTACTCAACTCTATTCTTTCATATGCTTAGCTTGCAAAACTACGAACTTAACCTCAGAAGAACCTTAGGTCCTCCAATTCACCAGGGTAATGAGACTCTCAAATAATAAATACAGCAACAGAACACATTTCAGCAGACAATATATCAATAGTTGGCAAATAAATCAAACTGGGCTACTACTGAAGGCCCGAAGGAGAAAAAGGTTAATTCTAAGTCAGGCTTACTATAAAAAGGCAAGAGGAACGATTATCAGCCAGGTAGAGAGGCTTAAGGAAAAGAAATAAAGGATAGTGGTATTACAGAAGAATGAATAAATCCCTTTGCCTAGATTCAAGAATTAAAAAATTTATATTTGTATATATATGAGGTGGTCTGGAAAAGCAAAGGTCTCATTTGATAATTACAAAAAGTTGTGGGTTAGACAGAACACATATTATTTTCATTTACAGATGAGGAAATTACAGTATGGCAAGGTTAATATTTACCTAAGGTCATAAAACTACCTAGGAACAGAGTCAGTACTGAATGAAACTCATTTTCTCTTGATTCACTGCCAAATGTTCATTTAATTAGACCATGATTCTGCTCATATTCTCCAGCTTTGCTTAACAGAACTCTTTAATCAACTTTCCACAAGGAATGCTGCCTCCATGTATCTCTTCTTGCATTCATAACTTTCACCTGAAGCACATCTCAAGAAATACTTTAACATAAACCTTATTCTTTTACCAATAACCCCGATTATATACATGATGGTAAAGAGGTGTCTATGTTTACAGGCCATAGATATATAACTACATCCTTCTTCCATTGGCTACCAAAAGATCTGAGCTCCAATAATAATTTTTTAAAATTGTCTTTGGGTTACAGATCAGAAAATTTCTAACACTGTGCAGCAAAACAAACTTTCTGCTTATTCACAGCTTGACATTATCACCTGCAGTGCAGTCGAGGGTGTGTCTCAAAGCCTTGGGTGCTACTGTGTTACTGTCCTTCCTCATTATAGCAAATAAGAAAGGTACCTCAGCTTTCACTGCAACATAAAATGGCCTTCCTATTTTTGTGTTCTTCAACAGAAACATATTTAAATCTTTTCCATATCCCCTAAGAGCTTGCCAGATGGCTCAGATAGTAAAAAATCTGTCTACAATGCAGGAGACCTGGGTTCAGTCAATGAGCTAGAAGATCCCCTGGAGGAAGTAATGGCAACACAATCCAGTATTCTTGCCTGGAGAATTCCATGAATAGAGGTACAGTCCAGGGGGTCACAAAGAGTTGGACATGACTGAGCGACTAAAACTTTGACTTTCATATCCCCAAACCTTCCAAAGACCCTATCTTCCCTTCCTATCACTATAATTTCCTATACTGACACATTTTTTGCAAAATGTATACTCAATCCACCACCACTTCAAGCCCATCATTTTCATCTAGTACTGTATTTACCTTAGCCATCTCCTGAAATTCTCACTAATGCACCAAGGACATCTTAGACACCAGAATCAAAGGCCCATTTTTCAAGACTTAACTTTTCAGAACCCGAGAAGTTGGAGAGGCTGATATAGAGTTCACCGGGATGACAGCACTTACTTAGCTCTTACTCTGTGCCAGGCACGGTACTAATTAGGCTTTCAAAAACGTTCCAATTAATTTTCACATCTGAGAAGTGTTTTTTACTCCCTTTTCAGATATTAAAATTTAGGATCAAAATTACCCAAAAACCATATAGTCAGTGAAGCCTGCACGATGCCAATGTTCATAATTTTGTGACATTTGAAGATTAATTCCAAGTTTTCTTCCTAACTCTGTGGCCTTTTCTCCAACTCTTTCACTATTTCATCATCCTCTGCTCATCACTACTTCTCTTATTTCACATGCTCTCCTGGGCAATTTCCATTTCCTCCCATAACTTTAACTGCATTCTATATCAGTGTTTCTCAATCTTTTAAAACTTTTTATAAACATAAAAACCTCACGCTCTTCCTGTAGCTTCTTTTTTGAAAACAGATTTTTCCCAAATAGAAATTATAATGTTGCATGTTTGTCCAAACTATACCTCCTTCAGCCTTTAAAGCTCTGACAACCTCATAGGCATCACCCATGACTGAGAATCAGTGCTTGGGCTGTCAGTCTCTCAAACTATCTTCCCTCTATTCGACACGCCCACCATTCTCTCCCAGACATCTCCCCTGAACTACAACAAATGTTACCAACGATCTAATAAAAATAGATCCTTTAGTATCTCCCCAGACCCTTCAAACTAAGGCCATTCACAGCAAAACTCTTATTTCCCTTAGCAAAGCTGAACCATCTCTTTGTGTCCTCCATTTTGGCTAAAGGTACTTACAATATCCCCTTTTCTACGCTTTTTAAGGTACCTATTTGTGGAACAGCGGTACTGGCACTAACTTCCCTGAGCTTTTTCATAGCAAGTTAAAAATCAACCACCAAACAATGAGTGATTATCATGGCCAGGTGGTAAGGAATGCATAGTACAAGATTTAACTCTTTTACTCCTTAAGAAGTTTACAGGCAGAAACATACCAAAATCCTTTTGTGTGTGTGTGAAGTGTTTTCTCACAAGACGAAATTAACTTATTTTCAAAGCATCTCAATGGAATCCTTACTACAAATCCCATTTTAAGAGATGTAAAAAACCGAGATTCAAAAGGAGTAAGTAATTTAACCAAATTTTTACAAACGGATCTGTCCAGACCCAAAAACCTAGACTTGAGATTTCAAATCTCCTTTCCAGGTACTGTTGAAATAAACTTCTCAGTAAAACGAAATCAGATGTAGGTACAAGAGGTCAATAGAGTAGCGCACGTAAATAACAAAAAGCACAAGGCGCCCAGGACGCGCTCTAGGCCGGGGGCTTCCTAGCCCAACCCTCGCTTCGACGCCCCCCGCCGCTCTGTCCCGTGAAATCTCTCTGCGGCCTGCCTCCAGATGGCCCGATGACCGCGGGAAAACCGCACTCGGGGCGCGGAGAACAGAGCCTGCAGCAGCCAACCCGCCCCGCCCCAATCTGAGTCCGGGCTCGGCCGCAACCGCTGCGTCCCGGAACAGTCGACCCGCGGGGAACAAGCGTACCTGGTGGAGGGAGCAACTGGAGGACCGGCGGTCCGAGCAACCTTAGAAAGCCGGAATGATCCCGGTGGAGAGCTGGGCCGGCCGGCGGCGCTAACTGCATTCACTCTGTTCGGTCAACTCGGAACCACAAGGACTCTTCAGGGTAGCGAAGGGACGCGGGGCGGCGACCACCGAGCGCGGACCTGAAGCCGGGAAGGCATCGCATAGGAGGAGCCGGCGGGGCACAGAGACACCACCCTTGGGGGCGGGGCGCAGGCGCGAGGGGCGGGACGCGCAGGGCGAGGAGGCGGGCACTAAGGGACTGGGCGCACGGCGCGAGGGGCGGGCACGTGGGGGCGAGCGCGAGGCGGGGCGCGCGACGTGAGGGGGGCGGGGCGCACGTATCGGCGCCGCGGCCGCGTGACGCGTTTTCAAATCTTCAACCGCCGCAGCCCAGTCGTTTTTGCTTTTCCTCTTCCTTCTCCGCGCTCTGGGGCCGGATTCGGCCCCGGAAACCAAGCCAGCGGGCGCGGCATCTCTACTGCGTGGGTGTGGTGGCCCGCGGAAGGGGAAAGGCGACCGGCGGGTCAACGGACCTCGAAGAAGCCGAGTTTTCGCGGCGGCCCGGGGCAACACCCTCTCCCAACCCAGCATGTAGGTGTTGGGCGGCTGCCATGAACTCCGGAGCCATGAGGATCCACAGCAAAGGACATTTTCAGGGTAGGAAGCCCCTCCTCCGTTTGCAGTCCCTTTAATCCTTTCCTCCCCTCCTGGTTCCATTGTTGATTCTAAAGAGTTCTCGCCCTGGGGCTCTCTGCTGTTCTGCCTGACATGTGCGTCCTGCTCTGTGGCCTGAAGGAAGGCACGGTTCAGGGAGCAGAGGGATCTCGCCCCCAAATTCCTCGTCGTATGGTCGATTATAAAACGAGAAGACAGTGTGCGGACCCGGGAGCCCGCCGGGGCTCCCACAGATGCTGCGACCCTTGGAGGCTGCAGATCGAGCCTCGGTTTAAAAGCAGATGTGTTCGGGGCTTTTCGCTTCCTGATTAAATTGCGGATTTTTGGTCTTGTGAAGTTGAAGCAAAGTATTTTATTTCAAACACACCTTTGCTGTTTTCAACATTATAAACAGAAATAAAAGCAAACTCTCATTTTCAGGCACTTGTTAAGTAGTCCGGCCTCCAAGTGTTTCTTCCTAATATATAGTGTGTGTGTGTTTATGTACAGTATGTATACATGGTCTCCTACTATAAACAGATTTGAGTTCTTTAATTTTTAAGCAGCTGTTTGTAGCTTAGATCTGTTTTCAAAAGAAAGAATGAAATAAATGGTGATTTGGTTCTTCAAGTGGACCGTTAAGTTTTTTTAATATACACTGACTCTACATGAAACTTAACCTTGAGCAGTCAGGAACCTTTGAGGACTAGGTCAGTACCAGTTTTGAGTGTTCAACAGAATGCCAGAAGCTCAGTATTTGTTGAGTAAATACTCCATGGAGTTTACATCCTATGAAAACTTTGAAATTGGTTTTATATAGTTCTATGCCTTAATGCATAAAACAGGATTAAATGCATGAATATTTCCTGCAAATCAGTTCCTATGAACAATAAACGTTTTGTGACATACAGTATCTGTTTAAAGACTATTTTGCCATTATCCTAAGTGACACTACAGAGGAAATATATTAAAATGTTAATGCTGAATTAGTAGGATTATATTTTTCCCTCTGTGATATGATTATTACATAAATTATTTTTAAACAGTAGGTGATGGACAGGGAGGCCTGGCATGCTGCAATTCATGGCGTCGCAAAGAGTCGGACACGACTGAGCGACTGAACTGAACTGAAAAATTTTCTGTCTGCATAAAGCATGATCTAATTCTAATTTTTTAAACAACAGGTGGAATCCAAGTTAAAAATGAAAAAAACCGACCATCTTTGAAATCTCTGAAAACTGATAACAAACCAGAAAAATCCAAATATAAACCTCTCTGGGGTAAAGTATTTTACATTGACTTACCTTCTGTCACCACATCTGAAAAACTGCAAAAGGACATTAAGGATCTGGGAGGGGTAAGTCAAATCCATGCACTTTGACCAAAAAGAAAAACTTTCTAACTTATAATCATTTAAAATTTTTCTTTTGGAAAAAAAAGGTATAACCATATAGCACCAGGGGCTTCCCTGATGACTCAAAAGATAAAGAATCTGCCTGCAATGCAGGAGACGCAAGTTCAATACCTGGGTAGGGGAGATCCTTTGGAGAAGGGAATGGCTACCTACTTCAGTATTCTTGCCTGGAGAATTCCATGGCCAGAGGAGCCTGGAGGGCTATACAGTCGAGGGTCACAACGAATTGGACACAACTGAGCAACTAACACTTTCACTGTTTACCAAGCTTAAATTTTTTATCATCTGTTTATCATTAATGCAAAGTCATGTAACTTCGGAAACCTGACAGAACTTTCAGGTTTCTATCTGGTGTAAAGTTCACAGTGTGAAAAATGAGACACCCTTGTCCTGGAGGAACTGCTGATTGCCTTTTCATTGTAATGTTGGGATGTCCTTCAAATGGCAGGAGCTCTTTGATTGTGATTATTAGGAAGCTAAATATAAATAAGATGGTATTTAGAGAACAAGGAAAACCTGTTTAAACCACAAAGATTTAAAGTTTCTTTTGACTGATACAGACTCAAAAGAATGAATGTCACTAAGGTACCACTTTTGGTTTATGAATATGGGAAATATGCTTCTTTCCTACGTTATACATTTGAGTATTAGAAAATTTGGATAAATTACAAGATTTTTTTAGGATTAAGGGCGATACTGGATAAATTTTGCCAAGGTTAAGATTTAATTTCCTGATTCTTCCTGCTGTACTTTGAGTTTGTCTTGGTTAGCATTTTTTAATATGAGAAGGCAATGGCACCCCACTCCAGTACTCTTGCCTGGAAAATCCCATGGACGGAGGAGCCTGGTGGGCTGCAGTCCATGGGGTCACTAGGAGTCGGACACGACTCAGCGACTTCACTTTCACTTTTTACTTTCCTGCATTGGAGAAGGAAATGGCAACCCACTCCAGTGTTCTTGCCTTGAGAATCCCAGGGACAGGGGAGCCTGGTGGGCTGCCGTCCATTGGGTCGCACAGAGCTGGACATTACTGAAGTGATTTAGCAGCAGCAGCATTTTTTAATAATATGAGTAAATCCTGCCATAATGAGAATAAAAATTTGCTGAACATGTAAGAGGTTTTTTGGAACTATTTACTGATATTTTACTTATTCTGTCTTTGAAAAACTATTCTACTGTTTTGCTGTTTTCTTAGACTAAAACATTGTCACACACTTGTCATAGTAGTAGCATGTTATCAGAATAACCATATGACTGCATTCCTAAAGGTTATGTTTTGTAACCTAGCACCTTTAAATAAAGGATCCTTTCATTTTAAAAAGTAAGTACTCAAGTGTTCAGAGAAGTTAAGTGACTGGCTCAGGGTAGAATCAGCCTAATTTCCAGACTCACATGCTATTGCACCATTCTGTTCCTCTAGAATCCATGGCTACAGTGGAAAAACTCATTAACCCTACTGATGTAAATCAGTAATTTTAGATTTGCGTTTTTAGCAGTGGAGCCCTTCAAACAAAATCATGTTAAGAAGACCAATGTATAAAGCCACTGCTCTAGCTAAAAGAGCAGTACAGAAGCTCTCATCCCTATAGCAGTTCCTGAGACACTTGCAAGAACCAAATTTTGAGTTAACTTATACATTAGATAATAGTTGAGAGTTGATTTTATCAAATTTTCATCCTAAAATGGTTTGAAGTAGGCCAATGAAATGAAGAGCGTATTTCCCCAGAGCTGTGGATTTTGCACTGAATTTGATTATTCTTTAATTTCTCTTAAAAACTTTTAAATCAAATTCTGATCTCCCCAACACACTACCTTTCCAATAATTCATTGATGTCATGATTTCTGTCCCTAGCACAGTACTGTTTCTATCACTGAAAAAGACTGTTAAGATCTCAAATGTGAACTATAAAGGAACTTTGACCTCCATACACTTAAGTTTTAAGATTCAACTCTAAGAAATAGTTCGATAGATATTCCTTGAAAAGATTATGCTTACTATTTTTATAATTACTTAAATCCTTTATCCATTTGTAATTTATCCTGCCTCAGGCTATTAACAGTGTTAGTCTGTTTTAAAATGGTCTATGCATTTTTTTCTCTCATCTTAATGAAAACATCTGGTTCAGTCGCTCAGTCATGTCCGATTCTTTGCAACCCCGTGGACTGCAGCACACCAGGCTTCCCTGTCCATCACCAACTCCCAGAGCTTGCTTAGACCCATGTCCATTGAGTCAGTGAAAACATCTACATACACTTTTTATTTGGAGAATACACTTCTGAAAATTAAACCACTGAGAGCACATCAGGAAAGTCTGACATAATGGGAAAATATCTTTAATAGTGGAAAGGAAGACTGCTATTGCAAAACCATCCATATAAAGGCCTATGTCTAAACAGTGTGGGCTAAAATAAGAGAGTTGGGAAAGAAAAGAGATATAGGGTCAGATACCTTACCATATCATGGACTTGAGGATAAAGTTACTTGTTTTTGATGTTCAGTGTAACCTTTGAGTCATTAGAAAATAAATTTTGAGTTTACACTTTTAAAGACCTAGATTCAATAATAGCTAATAAAGACTGACAAAACTAAGTTAATGGTACAGGACCCAGTATTAAGTATTTTGGTAGATTCAAAAATGAATCTGATACCTAGTCCACCTGCAATTTCTAATCAAGTAGAGATGGCATTGTTACAATTGTTATATAACAATGTTAAAAGGGAAAGATTATTTCCAACTGAGGAACCTTGGAGGCCATTATATGGACACAATTTGAACTCAGCTTTGAAGATTGATTATGATTTGAGCATATGGAAATTCATTCAGAAATTATTCCACCAGTGTTTCCCATATGGTAGCACTTTTTAAGATGACAGGGATGCAAAAATTAGATGTAGTCTAATCCTCTATGAATTCTCAGCCTATAGGAACATCAGACGCCTAAATAAATAAATTGCAGTATAGCACTGTCAGTGCTTTATCAGAAATTATGTAGAAATTGCCATTAGAATACAGAAATGGAAATTATTAACTCTGCCTTTTACAATTTATAGCAATGATAAAGTTTGAGCTGAATCTTGAAAGCCTAGTAGGAATATACCAGGTAGAATGAACGAACTAAATAGAAGAAAGAGCATACATAAAATATATGTATGTGTGGTTTGAGCAGCTATTAATAATAGAGTATGACTTGATCTTGGGATTTAGATGGGGGAAATAGCAAGAAACAATGTTACATTGGGACCAGACTATGAAAGATATTTTGTTCACTACTAAAGAGTTACAAGAGGTGTAGGAAATGGAAAACCAAAGGAAATGTGGGTACTAGCATAATGAGTCAGACACGACTGAGCGACTTCACTTTCACTTTTTACTTTCATGCATTGGAGAAGGAAATGGCAACCCACTCCAGTGTTCTTGCCTGGAGAATCCCAGGGACAGGGAAGCCTGGTGGGCTGCTGTCTATGGGGTCGCAGCGAGTCCAACACGACTGAAGTGACTTAGCAGCAGCAGCATAATGACAGACATACAAACCAATACAATAGAAGAGAGAAACCAGAAATCCTCTCATAGTCACCTGATTTTCATCAAGGTTGCCAAGACCATTCAATGGGGAAAGGATAATCTTTTCAACAAATGCTAGGAAAACTGAATATCAACATGCAGAAGAATAAAGTTGTACCCTTACTGTACATTATATGATGCAGTTAATTAAAAATGGATCAAGATCTAAAACGTAAGAGCTAAAACCCATAGAGGAAAGTATTGGGGAAAATCTTAATGGTATTAGATTTGGCATTGATTCCTTGACTATCATACCAAAAACACAGACAACAAATGAAAAAAAAGATAAATTCGACTTAATAAAAATGAGGTTTTGTGCATCAGAGGACTACTGTCAAGAGTAAAAAAGACAGCCCACATAATGAGAGAGAAAAATTTTGCAACTTTTTTCTGTTTGCAATATCTGTTGATGGATTAATATCCAAACTATAAAGAGTACAACTCAACAAAAATCAACTCAGTTCAAAAATGAGGCAACGACTTGAGTAGACCTTTCTCTAAAGAAGATATATATAAATGGCCAATAAGCACAAGAAAAGATGTGCCACATCACTATTCAGTTCAGTTCAGTCGCTCAGTGGTGACCGACTCTTTGCAACCCCATGAATTGCAGCACGCCAGGCCTCCCTGTCCATCACCAACTCCCGGAGTCTACCCAAACCCATGTCCATCCAGTCAGTGATGCCATCCAGCCATCTCATCCTCTGTCGTCCCCTTCTCCTCCTGCCCCCAATCCCTCCCAGCATCAGAGTTTTTTCCAATGAGTCAACTCTTCACATGAGGTGGCCAAAGTACTGGAGTTTCAGTTTTAGCATCAGTCCTTCCAAAGAACACCCAGGACTGATCTCCTTTAGAATGGACTGGTTGGATCTCCTTGAAGTCCAAGGGACTCTCAAGAGTCTTCTCCAACACCACACTTCAAAAGCATCAATTCTTCGGTGCTCAGCTTTCTTCACAGTCCAACTCTCACATCCATACATGACTACCGGAAAAACCATAGCCTTGACTAGATGGACCTTTGTTGGCGAAGTAATGTCTCTGCTTTTGAATATGCTATCTAGGTTGGTCATAACTTTCCTTCCAAGGAGTAGGTGTCTTTTAATTTCATGGCTGCAGTCAGCATCTGCAGTGATTTTGGAGCCCAAAAAAATAAAGGGAAATGCAAATCAAGACCCCAGTAAGACAGACATAGAAAACCAACTTAAAATTAAACAACAAGTTACTACTGTATAGCACAGGAACTATATTCAGTATTTTGTAATATACTATAATAGAAAAGAATATGAAAAAGAATATATATATGAATGTGTAACTGAATCACTTTGCTGTACACCACACACTAACACAACATTGTAAATTAACTATATGTCAGTCCAAAGAAGCAGTGTGTTACCACCTCACATCCATTAGGACAGCGACTGTCAACATAGGTGTCAGTGAGGATGTAGAGAAACTGGGACCCTTGTGCACTGTCAGATTGTAAAATGGTGCAACTACTATGGAAAACATGTTGTTTCCTCAAAATAATAAAGAAAGGAATTATTATGTTCAAGCAATTCCACTTCTGGGTATATATCCAAAAGAACTGAAAGCATCTTGAAGAGATAATTTATATACCCATGTCCAGAACAGCATTACTCATAGTAACCAAAAGGTGGGGGAAAAAAACAGATATTAATAAGCAGATGAATGGGTAAATGTGGTTTATACGTACAGTTCAGTCGCTTAGTTGTGTCGGACTCTTTGCGACCCCATGGACTGCAGCATGCCAGGCTTCCCTGTTCATCACCAGCTCCTGGAGCTTACTCAAACTCATGTCCATTGAGTCGGTGATGCCATCCAACCATCTCATCCTCTGTCGTCCCATTCTCCTCCTGCCTTCAATCTTTCCCAGCATCAGGGTCTTTTCAAATGGGTCAGCTCTTCGCATCAGATGGCCAAAATATTGGATGTTCAGCTTCAGCATCAGTCCTTCCAATGAATATTCAGGACTGATCTCCTTTAGGATGGACTGGTTGGATCTCCTTGCAGTCCAAGGGACTCTCAAGAGTCTTCTCCAACACCACAGTTCAAAAGCATCAATTCTTCGGTGCTCAGCTTTCTTTCTAGTCCCACACATCCATACACGACTACTGGAAAAACCATAGCTTTAATTAGACGGACCTTTGTTGGCAAAGTAATGTCTCTTCTTTTTAATATGCTGTCTAGGTCATAGCTTTTATTCCAAGGAGCAAGTGTCTTTTCATTTCCTGGCTACAGTCACCATCTGCAGTGATTTTGGAGACCAAAAAAGTAAAGTCTGTCACTGTTTCTGTTGTTTCCCCATCTATTGGCCATGAAGTGATGGGACCAGATGCCATGATGTTCGTTTTCTGAATGTTGGGTTTTAATCCAACTTTTTCACTCTACTCTTTCACTTTCAACAAGAGGCTCTTTAGTTCTTTGCTTTTAGCCTTAAGAGTGGTGTCATCTGCATGTCTGAGGTTATTGATACTTCTCCCAGCAATCTTGATTCCAGCTTGTGCTTCATCCAGTATAGCATTTCTCATGATGTACTCTGTATATAAGTTAAATAAGCAGGGTGACAATATACATCCTTGACGTACTACTTTCCCAATTTGGAATCAGTCTGTTGTTTCATGTCCAGTTGTAACTGTTGCTTCTTGATCTGCATACAGATTTTTCAGGAGACAGTTTAGGTGATATGGTAGTCCCATCTCTTGAAGAATTTTCCAGTTTGTTGTGATCCAGACAGTCAAAGGCTTTGGCATAGTCAATAAAGCAGAAATAGATGTTTTTCTGAAACTCTCTTGCTTTTTTGATAATCAAAAGGATGTTGACAATTAGATCTCTGGTTCCTCTCCCTTTTCTAAATCCAGCTTGAACATACGGAAGTTTTCTGTTCACGTACTGTTAAAGGCTAGCTTGGAGAATTTTGAGCGTTATTTGCTAGCATGTGATATGAGTGCAGTTGTGCAGTCGTTTGAACATTCTTTGGCATTGCCTTTCTTTGGGATTAGAATGAAAACTGACGTTTTCCAGTCCTGTGGCCACTGCTGAGTTTTCCAAATGTGCTGGCATATTGAGTGCAGCACTTTCACAGCATCATCTTTTAGGATTTGAAATAGCTCAACTGGATTTCCATCACCTCCACTAGCTTTGTTGGTAGTGATGCTTCCTAAGGCCCACTTGACTTTGCATTCCAAGATGTCTGGCTCTAGGTGAGTGATCACACCGTTGTGGTTGGAATATTATTCAACACTGAGAAGGTATGGAATTCTGTTCCATGCTACATCATGGGCAAACCTTGAAAACACTGTTACATGAAATAAATCAGACCCAAAAAGATAACTACAGGATTCTACTTATATGAACTACCTAGAATTGTCAAGAGACTTCCTTGATGGCTCAGCAATGAATCCATCTGCAATGCAGGAGATATGGGTTTGATCCCTGTGTGGGGGAGATCCCTTGGAGAAGGAAATGGCAACCCACTCCAGTATTCTTGCCTGGGAAATCCCATGGACAGAGAAGTCTGGCTGATTACAGCCCATCGGGTCATAAATGAGTTGGACACAACTTAGTGACTAACCAATGACAGAATTGTCAGATTCACAGAAATAGGAAGTAGAGATTAAAAGAGATAAAAAGGCTGGTGGGAGGGGTAATGGGGAGTTACTGTTCAGTGGGTACAGTTTCAGCTTACAATGATGATCAAGTTCTAGAAATCAATAGTTCAGTTCAGTTGCTCAGTTGTGACCAACTCCTTTGCTGTTCATCACCAACTCCCAGAGTTTACTCAAACTCAGGTCCATCAAGTCAGTAATGCCATCCAACCATCTCATCCTCTGTCATCCCCTTCTCCCGCCTTCAGTCTTTCCCAGCATCGGGGTCTTTTCCAGTGAGTCAGTTCTTCCCATTAGGTGGCCAAAGCTTCAGCTTCAGCATCGGTTCTTCCAATGAATATTCAGGACTAATTTCCTTTAGGATGGACTAGTTGGATCTCCTTGCAGTCCAAGGGACTCTCTTCTCCAGCACCACAGTTCAAAAGCATCAATTCTTCGGTGCTCAGCTTTCTTCACAGTCCAACTCTCACATCCATACATGACTACTAGAAAAACCATAGCAATGACTGAATGGACCTTTGTTGGCCAAGTAATGTTTCTGCTTTTTAATATGCTGTCTAGGTTGGTCATAGCTTTTCTTCCAAGGAGCAAGTGTCTTTTAATTTCATGGCTGCAGTCACCATCTGCAGTGATTTTGGAGCCCCAAAAAATAGTCTGTCACTTTTTCCATTGTTTCCCCATCTATTGGCCATGAGGTGATGGGACCAGATGCCATGATCTTAATTGATAATGGGATGGTTATTAAAACATTGTGAATGTACTCAATGTCACTCTATTGTACACTCAAAAATGGTCTAAAAGGAAAATATTGTTAAATATTTTATCACAGTTTTTTTGGGTTTTTTTTAAAACGTGGGAGATTGGGCTTCTCTTGAAAAACTGGGACTTCTGTTAGTGT
The DNA here is from genome assembly GCF_003369695.1 of Bos indicus x Bos taurus. Classification (NCBI taxonomy): domain Eukaryota; kingdom Metazoa; phylum Chordata; class Mammalia; order Artiodactyla; family Bovidae; genus Bos; species Bos indicus x Bos taurus. Next base: position 87,403,529 of record NC_040079.1, read on the forward strand.
GAGGGCCCACATATTTATGAAAAAAAATTTTTTTAAAAGTATTTGATATGTAATTGTTCATTTGCATTCTTGATGACCCTTGTAGGCATTTGAGTTTGTAATCCTTGGCATATATAAATGTACTTTATTTACTGGTGATGAAAATGTTATTCAGAAAAGGACGTAGTGATTTGTATTTAACCAAGGCAGCTGCTGGTCTTAGCGACAAATTCTATGTAATGCTTAGATGAAATTAAGTCATTATTACATAGTTTGTTTCACTTTTATTATCCTCATTTATGTTGTGAGATGCTGTAGAAATTAGATACAGCTGTTTAAAATATTTTTAGCTTCATTTATGCAAATAGTTAATTTTCCTACCTTTGAATGGGAGTGATTTTCAGCATTGACTTTGGTATATGTGTTTATTAATTCAGGCAGTGGTTTTCAGACTAGGGAAATTCTCTTCAAAATAGTCATACACTCTTAAGGGTAAAGGTTTCCTATCTTTTAATAGTTTCTCTTATGGAAAGATATTATAACTTTATGAGTTTGAATTGTGCTGTCCATTACTGTAGCCATTAGCCAATTGGCTACTGAAATTTAAGGTAACTAAAATTAACCAGGTTAAAATTCATTTGCTCAATCACATTACATTTCAAGTACTCCATGTGGCAATGGCTACCATATTGAACAATGGTGATAAAGAACATTTCCATCATTACAATGCATTCTACTGGACAGTTCTGCTTTAGAGCATCAACGTGAATCAGAATACCTGTGTTCACACAACATTATATATCAGCTATACGTCAATTTAAAAAAATTTTTTTAAGGTTAAGAAAAAAATACCTTTATTCAAGTTCCTTTATGACTGGCGTAACCTCAGGTAGGTGCCTTCACTTCTCTTCTATTTTCTTCTCCAGTACCATGGGTTATGTGGATTAAACTAATTATTATATATAAACTACATGCTGTTCTTGGGTTGTTAGAACTCTCCTTGTACTTTCTCAGGACTCAAGGCGCAGAATAATACAGCATAGAAATTTAGAAAATATTGAATATGTTTCAGATTGACATTTCCTATTGTGCCTAGCATATGAAACAGTTAATGGTTTATATGAGTTCCTTAAAAATATTTTTTTTTCCTTTAGCGAGTTGAAGAATTTCTCAGCAAAGATATCAGTTATCTTATTTCAAATAAAAAGGAAGCTAAATTTGCACAAACCTTGGGACGAATCTCTCCTATACCAAGTCCAGAATCTGCGAATACTGCGGAAACCACATCACCTCATCCCAGCCATGATGGAAGTTCATTTAAGTCTCCAGATACAGTAAGTCTCTTAAATATGCTTTGAGACTCTGAAAGGCTATGCATGAGTGAGTGAAAGTTGCTCAGTTGTGTCCGACTCATTGCCACCCCATGGACTCTACAGTCCATGGAATTCTCCAGGCCAGAATACTGGAGTGGGTAGCCTATCCCTTCTCCAGCAGACCTTCCCGACCCAGGAATCGAACCAGGGTCTACAGCATTGCAGGTGGATTCTTTACCAATTGAGCTATGAGGGAAGCCCCTGAAAGTCTATAGGATGTTATAATTAAGAGTGGGCTGACAGCAGAGTTCACCTAGGTAGAATAATATCTACATTAAGTGTATCTACATTAAATGTGGCTTTCTAGTTGTCCATAAGGCTGCTGTTGTATATAGAATGGTGATTTTTTTCTCCTAATAATACTTATATAGTCCTACTCCAGGGGGCTTCCCAGGTGGTGCAATGGTAAAGAATCTGCCAGCCAATGCAGGAAACACAGGTTCACACCCTGGGTTGGGAAGATCCCCTAGAGGAGGAAATGGCAACCTACTCCAATATTCTTGCCTGGAAAATTCCATGGACAGAGGAGCCTGGCAGGCTACCTACAGTACATGGGGTGGCACAGAATTGGACATGACTGGTTGACTGAGCACAATCATACTCTGATTCCTAAAATACACCCTTGCATTTAGTGATGACTTATGTTTAGAGTAATTTACAACTAAAAGATGACAGCAGGTCATTTTTTTAAAGAAGGAATAGACGCCTTTTGTTTGTTTCAGAGCATGGTAAACAAACAGTAGCCCAGGGGCCAAATCCAGCCTGCTGCCGATTTTTTTATAGCGTGCAAGCTAGGCATGTACATTTTCAAATGGTTATGGGGACATTCAAAAAGAATACTTTGTGACAATTGGCAGTTATATGAAATTCAAATTTCATTGTTCATAAATAAAAGTTTTATTGGAATACAGACATACCCATTCATATAGGTATTGACTGATTGCTTTACTGCTATAAAAGTAGAGTGGGATAGTTGCAACAGAGACTATATGGCCTGCAGAGTCATATGAACATGTACTGTCTGGCCCTTTAAAGAAAAAGTTTGCCAGCCCCTGGTCTAGATTTACTGACATCACTTCAGTTCAGTCGCTCAGTCGTGTCTGACTTCTTTGTGACCCCATGGACTGCAGCACGCCAGGCTTCTCTGCCCATCACCAACTCCTGGAGTTTACTCAAACTCATGTCCATCCAGTCGGTGATGTCATCCAACCATCTCATCCTCTGTTGTCCCCTTCTCCTCCTGCGTTCAGTCACATCACTACCACTCAGTTGTCAGTAAGTTGTAAGATACAGTGAAGGGTAAATTAAATTGATTTAATTGGTTAGGAAAAGCAGAAGAGATTGGAAAAATACTGTTTATCTCATTTTTAAATTGAAATTAATTAAATAATTTTAAATATCGTCCCCATTTACCTCATGTAGCCATTTGGGAAGCAGGGACACCTGGAGGCAGGGAAGAACAGGTAAGAGAAATGAGTTACACAAGAGAAATCACTTGGGAAAAAAGAGACAAATATATAGAAGAAAAAAGTCAAAGAAGGAGAGACCTAGGAAGCCTCATACATTCTTTCAGTTCCTGCTTTTTTTGAGGAACAAGGTTGTATAACCGTGACTAGTTCCAAATTAGTTGCTGCTGATAGCATTTCAACTAATTTTCCTAATGTCTTATTTAAAACTGAAGCTGTGTAAAAACCAATATATCCAGTCTACTCATATCATTAGGTCTTCAGTTAAACAAGAAATTAAAAATGTAAACTTACATTTAATTACAGACGGAATCTCAAATCAGTCTATTTTATTTTTCACGTTGAATAACATTTACTACAGAACTGACCTTGGATCTCATTCAGCTGAGTTCAGTTGCTCTACTTAAAAAAGAAGAAACAAACTTTTTCATCAGAAATCTAATTGCAAACAAAGACTGTAAGGGGATCAGTTTTTACCATATATTTATTACGCTGATGGTAATTAAGACTTGTGTAAATAAAATGTATGTATTTTAAAGCTCATGTTTATATTAAAATTCATTTTTAAATTTTATCTACTTTTGCTCATTTTGTCTTTTTAAAATTTTTTCCAGTAAGGCACTATGTATAACTATAGTTTGGTTGTTCTTTGGTCTTTCTATAGGTGTGTTTGAGCAGAGGAAAATTATTAGTTGAAAAAGCTATCAAGGACCATGTAAGTAGGAATTTTTTTTAAATTCACAGTGTTTATTCTGTTACTAGAAACTGAAATATAAAATAGAGATGTTTCTGAAATCTTTTCCTCATTTTTAATAGAAAAAGCCTAAATATCAGCATGTGTCTTGTTTTATGCTTTTCATGAAGTAACACCTCCATCTTGTGGCCTTTTAAAGTATTACTGGACACTTCTGAAGCTTGTGGCATTCTGTGATTTAAAACAAAATAATTTCTTGAAACTATTAACTGTAAGGCTACAGGGTACATTGTCAAGAATATCAGAGTGTATTAATCAGGAATGGTTTTAGAAATTCCAGAAGGAAAAACTGCTGTCCTTATGGTTATTATAATTGTGTAGGGTCTGTTCTGAATAACCATAAGTGATATTAAACTTCAATAATATTTTTAATTTAGCTCATTTAAAATAGTAATTTCCTAGAAAACCTGTCAAACTTTTTTTTTTTAACAGGACTTTATTCCTTCAAACAGTATATTATCTAATGCCTTATCATGGGGAGTAAAAATTCTTCATATTGATGGTAAGGATTTTATTACTGTTTTTGACAGTATTTGCTCTAAGTGTCTATCTGTCTCTTGCTTCCTAATTTTAGATAGTGAGAGTTTTAATAGTAAGACATACCTGTAACATTAATTCTTTCATCTAAACTTAGTACAATTTTAAGAAAGTAGCAGTGTTTAACTGCAAAGGCAAAAATGCTAATCTTAAACCCTTCTTTCTTTTAAAAAAGACATTAGATATTACATTGAACAAAGGAAAAAGGAATTGTATTTACTCAAGAAGTCAAGCACTTCTGCAAGAGATGTGGTATGTTATTTTCCTTAATTTTTAAACTAATTAGAGAAAATGATTAAGCTTGGTTTTTAGTTATGTATCTATAAACTTTTTTGCCAAGTGGAAAATATTACTGCCAGAATATACGAGGGGTAATCATGTATACTGTATACATATTCTGTTATCTGAATAAATTATTGCCTATCACTTTAGGATTTACTCATACGGTGAAAGTTGTTTCAGGGATGGTTGGCATAGTTTTATTTTCTTCTTTGATGGCTCCTACCGCTAAGTCGATTCAGTTGTGTCCGACTCTGTGACCCCATAGACGGCAGCCCACCAGGCTTCCCCGTCCCTGGGATTCTCCAGGCAAAAACACTGGAGTGGGTTGCCATTTCCTCTTTGATGGCTACTGGAGCCAAAAGAACAGATATTTTTGTTCATTCTGAAAGAAAACACCATGACTGACATATTGCATGAGAAGCTCCTAATGTGTATAATACACTCCTTTCAGGAACACAAATAAGGAGGCTTACTTATCAAGTTCTCTAATTTCTGTCATATAGTATGACTATCTGGCCTAACCTCAAAATATTTGTTAAACAAGTGTGTTGGGCATTAACGTCTGTTAGACCTAATGCTCTACATCTTCCGTTTCTTCTCTCTTGACTAGCTTCCTTGACAAAGCCTCTGTATAGAATCATGCCTTCATGATCCTTTAAAACAATAAATACAACAAAAACTTCCTTGACCTCACATCCCTACCTACTATTTAATCTTTATATCATCCAGGCATTTGACATTTCCACTTTTACACTTCCCATTCACTTTTCAACCTGTACTACTGACCAATTTGGCATTTCAGGTGTGCACTTTTTAAAAACCAGTCATATTGGTTCTCTCAGCTACTGTTCACTTCCTCCTTGAACTTATTTTCATCTGGAACTTCTCTCATCCCTTTGCTTTCTCATAGTTGTCATATCTCACAACATTCTTTTGTGGTCTGGTTTTTTTTCACTCAATTGTTAAATGAATCTAAATGGTAAATAAATTTTATAGAAGAATGTATATAAAGACATGAAGCCATATGTAAGATGGCATGTTTGGAAAATTTTCTGTAGTATAATACAACCTGATCTTTGAGTGTGAAAGTGATAAATGAAGCTAGAAAGGTTAGTAGGTTAAGATAGGTCTTTGAACACTACGTAGAGTTAGATTTTATTTTTAAGAGTTTGGAACATGACTGAGAAATAACTAATAGAAGAGGAACCTGGTTGGATAGCTATTTTGGAAGGATCCTGTGATAGCCAATTAACGATATTTCCTTGCAAGACTGATCATTTTACTCTCATAGTTCTACCTTTTCCAAAATGCAGTAGAGTTGGAAATCATACAGTCTTTAGCCTTTTCAGATTGGCTTCTTCACTTACTAATAGGCATTTAAAGTTCCTCCATATTGTTTTGTTACTTGATAGCTTATTTCCTTTTGTTGCTGAATATTCCACCGTCTGGATGTGCCACAATTTACCCATTTACTTTCTGAAAGACATCTTGGTTGCTTCCAAGTTTGGCTGCCTGTGGCACCTTTACAGCTGCAGTGTCTTAACTGGGGTCCACTCTCATGTCAAAACTGAGGGAAAAAAGAAAGAGGAAATAATACAGGGATTCCCTTTGTACTCTTTACTGGCTCTTTGTAGCCAAAAAGATGAGGTTTGTATAGGAGTTACAGCCACTGACTCTGCTATTGCTGCCAATCTCAGGACTAGAGGTCCATTCTTCAAGAAGCATTGCAAGAGAAAAGAGAGTAGGAGAATAGAAAATATATCCCCCATCCCCTTACCCTTAAAGATAATTTTGACTTCCTTCTGCAGTACACCTACTTTTGTTTACTTTTAGTCCTCAAGTAGTAGTTCATTGAATTTTGTCCAGTTTTTATTGTCATCACTTCATATGGGGAGTGACCATATAGAATATATTCCATCTTGACTAGAATTAACAGGCTAATAAATTTTTTAATAATTCTTTGATGAGTTTATCACAAAGGTTTTGCTGAATAAGGACATAAAAATAATTAACATGACTATTTTTAGATTATTCTTTTAACCATGCTTTTTCATTATTGGTTGATTTCTTTCTGTGAAGGTAAAAACCAATTATAGCTAAAATGCAAGGTATGTGTTGGGTGTACTGTAAAAGTAAGCTTGGGTTACTAAGTTCCATACCAGTGGTTAAGATCTTTAATTCTTGAATCATCTTTGTTTCCTTTCATTTCTTTGGTTGAACTGATTTTAAAAAGCAGCTTTTTCTCGTTTTTTTCCCCCCATGAAACTACAGTAATCAGCCTTCCTTTATATAGTTCTTTTTCTATATGGTTTTTTAATTTTAAGGATATTGAACAGTTGTAGTACCTGTTTTCCCTTTTCAAGCCCAGTGTTTTCACTATATATCTATATTTCCCCCCACCTCTCCAGGGGAAGAGAGTAGGTGTTGGCACTCAGAAAACAAAAAGTAGGTATTTTGATTTTCTTAAGTGTGCATGTTTTGCTAGAAAATAGAACAAACTTAAAAAGTCTACTGAAAAATCATGTAACCAACCCTTTAAATGACTTATTCAGTGGGTTGGTAGCCTTTTACCCTATGGCTGTCTGGTGAAGCCTGCGGGCTTTTGTTGGAATAATTTTTTATACATTTTTAATTCATCATATTACTAAGAAAATAAATGATATTGAAATTCAGTTATCAGAATATTTTTCAGTGTACAATAGTTATATACTTGTTTTTATTACACATTAAAAAGTTCTACCAGAGATTATAATTTCTACTGTAATTCGGTTTTTAAATGATGAGTGTAAATGATGCCTTGAAATATTTGTAGTAACTAATATGATATGGAAATGTTCAACTGGTATCAAAATTAGAAGCACTGCTAATACTACTGTGTCCCTTAGTTATGTGCAGAATTGGAGGAAATGTTGAATTTCGGTTAGAGACTAGTGAACATGAAATTCAAAATTTCCTGTTTTTAGCTCAAAATTCTCCTGAATTCTACTTATAGATCCTTTGAGGGATTGATTCAGTTTAAGAATTTCAGAATATAGACAGAGAGTTTGTTATTTTGGAAATGGATTTATAATTATAAGATACCTTACCTGAAGCTGAAAATTTCAAACTGAAATGAAATGGGTAATGGATACATAGTTGGATTATTTTAGCCCAAGAAGTTTTGTTAAAAAATTTTTAAAAATTCTGGATTTGTAAGTACCTAATATCATACTTTATATATTCCCAAGCAGGTAGACTCAAAAAGCCTTTTGTAAAGGTGGAAGATATGAGCCAGTAAGTATCTTGAATTCAATCTGTATGATTTAAAAGGAGAAAATATTTGATTAAAGGAGAAAATCTAATTAAGCTATTTCCACTAATACTCTTAGGTCCCTTTATGTTAGATTTACATGATACTAATATGCACGTGGCACAGTTTCAAAAAGGAGCATTAGGGCAGCAATGGAGCAGACATAGAGAACAGACCTATGGACACGGTAGGAGGAGAGGAGGGAGAAAGGGAGATCTATGGAGAGAGTAACAGGAATTTACAGTACCATATGTAAAACAGATAGCCAATGGGAATTTGCTGTATGACTCAGGGAACTCAAACGGGGCCTCTGAGACAGGCTGAAGGGTGGGGCTGGGAAGGAGGTCCAGAAGGGAGGGGACATGGGTGTACCTATGGCTGATTCTTGTTGATGTATGACAGAAAACCACAAAATTCTGTAAAGCAATTATCCTTCAATTTAAAATTTTTTAAAAAGCATTAATTACTTTGTGTTTGAGGACTGAATTTAGTTTCAGTAGGTTTTAGATAATAATTACTTAAAAATATAGTTTAGAGCAACCATGAGACCAACTCATTTTTCAGTACTTCAAATAACCCTTCTCTGGCTGAATGTAATACCATACAATTTAGTTAAAGATTTACTTAAAGATTGCATTTACATTTTGGAAAAAGAAATTATTAGTTACTACTTGGAAATGTAAAATCTGACTATAACATCTAAGTTGATAGTTTTCTTAAACTCATTCTGAACCTCTGTAACATAATCTTAATGAAGACTACAGACATAAGTAAATTAATTTGGCATGGGAGAATTAGATTTCTCTTAACATTCTACTACTCATTTAGACACATGTGATTAATTCTCTTAGGTACTCACTGAGGTGATAAAGATGCATTGAACACTTTTTATTAAATGTTCTGCTGTGACAGAAAAGTACAATTTAAAATTAGGCCTAGAGAAGCATCAATAAGTAGAAAGACAGTCCATGTTCATGGATTGGAAGACTTATTTTTAAGATGTCAGTACTACCCAAAGTGATCTACAGATTCAGTGTGGTCCCTATCAAAATCCCAATGACTGTTGTTATAGAAAGAGAAAAATCCATCCTAAAGTTCATATGGAATCTCAAGGGACCCTGAACACCCAAAGTAATTTTGAAAATGAAGAACAGAGTTGGAGGTCTATACTTCCTGATGTCAAACTTACTACAAAGCTGTAGTAATCAAAACAGTTCAGTACTGACATATAGACAGATGTATGAACCAATGAAATAGAAGAAAGAGCCCCAAAGCAAATCTTAATATGATCACATGATTGTGGACTAGGGTGCCAAGAGCATTCAGTAGGGCAAGGACAGTCTTTTTAATAAATGAAATTGAGAATACTAGATAGCAACATGCAGAGAAGAATGAAGTTGAACTCTTACTTTATGCAATATATAATATTAACTCAAAATGAATCAGAGACCTAAAACTATAAAGCTTTTGGGTAAAAAACCATGAGTAAGCTTTATGACATTGGAATTGGTGCTGATTTCTTGGATATGACACTAAAAGCAGAAGCAAAAAGAACTAAATTTTACTACATCAAAAGTACAAATTTCTGTGCCCAAAGAACCCAACACAATGAGAAGGCAACCTATGGAAAGGGAGAAGAAAGTTGCAAATAATGTATCTAATAAGATGTTACTATAAAGAACAACAGAAAGTCAAATGACCCAGTTGAAAAAGGGGCAAAGTTCATACATTGATTCAGAGATATACAAATTACCAACAGGCATATGAAAAGATGTTCAACATTACTAATCATTAGAGAAATGCAAATCAAAACCACAGTAAGAAATCGGTGAAGTTGCTTAGTCGTGTCCGACTCTTTGCGACTCCATAGGCTGTAGACCGCCAGGCTCCTCGGTCCATGGGATTTTCCAGGCAACAATACTGGAGTGGGTTGCCATTTCCTTCTCCAAAGAAATCTAATACCTCACAACTATTAGGATGGCTACTGTTTTGAAAAGAAAAAATGAGTGTTGGTGAAGATGTGGAGATACTGGAACTCTTGTGCACTATTGGTAGGATTATAAAATAGTGTAACCACTTAGGAAAACCATATAGAGATTTCTCAAAAATTCTGAACTGTATGATCCATGAATTCCACTTCCGAGTATATATATCCAAAAGAAACACACAGTTTTGAAGAAGTACTTGCACATGCATGCAGCGCTACACTATTCACAATAGCCAAGAGGCAGAAGCAACCAAAATTTGTTCATCAACAGATGAATGGATAATATGGTATATATATATACAATGGAATATTGCTATGCTTAGCCTTGCTCAGTCATGTCTGATTCTCTGCAACCCCATGGACTGTAGCCCACCAGGTTCCTCTGTCCATGGAAATCTCCAGGCAAGAATACTGGAGTGGGTTGCCATTCCCTTTTCCAGGGGATCTTCCCAACCCAGAGATCAAACCCAGGTCTCCCACATTGCAGACAGATTCTTTACCATCTGAGCCACCAGGGAAGCTCCCAATGGAATATTATTCAACTTTAAAAAGGAATGAAATTTTGATACATACCACAATATGGATAAACTCTGAAGACATTGTGCTTAATGAAATAAGAGGAAATTACTGCATGATTCTATCTAATGAGATACCTAGTGTAGTCAGATTCATAGAAACAAAGTAAAATAGAATGGTGCTTGTCAAGGGCTGGTGGAGAAGGGAGAATAAAGAGTTACTTATTTTATATGTGGATTCAAAGTTTCAGTTTTGAAAGATGAAGAAAGCTATAGATATGAACAGGTGTTAAGAATCTAAAAATATTGTGGATATATTTAATACAAGGGAAAATGAAGAGTTACTTATTTTGTTATATATGGATACAAAGTTTCAGTTTTGAAAGATGAAAGCTTTAGATATGAACAGGTGTTAAGAATCTGAAAACATTGTGAATATACTTAATACAACTGAATTGTGTTCTTAAAAATAGTAAATATTTGGAATCAAGATTGCCAGGAGAAATATCAATAACCTCAGATATGCAGATGACACCACCCTTATGGCAGAAAGTGAAGAGGAACTAAAAAGCCTCTTGATGAAAGTCAAAGAGGAGAGTGAAAAAGTTGGCTTAAAGCTCAACATTCAGAAAGCTAAGATCATAGCATCTGGTCCCATCACTTCATGGGAAATAGATGGGGAAACAGTGGAAACAGTGTCAGACTTTATTTTTCTGGGCTCCAAAATCATTGCAGGTGGTGATTGCAGCCATGAAATTAAAAGATGCTTACTCCTTGGAAGGAAAGTTATGACCAACCTAGATAGCATATTCAAAAGCCAGAGACATTACTTTGCCAACAAAGGTCCATCTAGTCAAGGCTATGGTTTTTCCAGTAGTCATGTATGGATGTGAGAGTTGGACTGTGAAGAAAGCTGAGCACTGAAGAATTGATGCTTTCGAACTGTGGTGTTGGAGAAGACTCTTGAGAGTCCCTTGGACTGCAAGGAGATCCAACCAGTCCATTCTAGAGGAGATCAGTCCTGGGTGTTATTTGGAAGGAATGATGCTAAAACTGAAACTCCAGTACTTTGGCCACCTCATGCGAAGAGTTGACACATTGGAAAAGACTGATGCTGGGAGGGATTGGGGACAAGAGGAGAAGGGGATGACAGAGGATGAGATAGCTAGATGGCATCACCGACTCGATGGACATGAGTTTGAGTGAACTCCAGGAGTTGGTGATGGACAGGGAGGCCTGGCGTGCTGCAATTCAAAGGGTCGCAAAGAGTCGGACACGACTGAGCAACTGAACTGAACTGAACTGAAAGATAGTAAGTTTTAATTGATTTCTATTGTTTCAGACTTCAGAGGAATTATATGATTTTAAAATATAAGACTTAAAGCATGTTTTCTTTCATCATAAAGATTCTCATGTGTTTGTTTTTTAACTCTTTTAGGCTTTATAGGCCATTTTATCTTCAGCTGACCAATATGCCTTTTATAAACTATTCTATTCAGAAGCCCTCCAGCCCATTTGATGTAGAGAAGCCATCTAGCACCCAAAAGCAAACTCAAGTTAAACTAAGGTTGGTTTTACCTTCAAGCAGTTTTTAATCTTTTTAATAAATACTTTAAATAATTCATTTAATGCTGTGGGGGGGGGTGTATGTGTGAGTGATCACTATTAAGGTTTCTCCTTTGGATATTTTTCATGCCCCTTTGCTAGATTTAAAGTCTGAATTTTTTTCATTGTGTCACATTTAGACACTTTAGATTGGGGTTTGAGAGGAGAAGCTAAAAAATACTTAAAAATTATTAAAATACATTGTTTCTCTTCAGTGATGAGATAATTCTCCTGAATAATCATTAAATTCTCATTTTGCTTATTTTCTTAAAAAGAAAAATGGTTAGAAGTATTTGTTTATATAAATCTCTGCAGATTATAGCAGATGTTGTTTAAAGTCTAGGACTGTAAATTTTTTTTTAAGTATTCCCTGTGTTCAGTAGTTAATCTTTTACCATGTATTTCTATCAGGATCCAAACAGATGGTGATAAATGTGGTGGAATTCCAGTTCAATTCCAGTTAAAAGAGAAGAAAAAAAAGGGATATTGTGAATGTTGCTTGCAGAAATATGAAGATCTTGACATTGTAAATATGATTTTGTATTCAGGGGGTTGATGTTTCCAGAACTATGAATAATATCTGCTGTATAAATTTTAGCTTATTCTTTTGATTGTGGTTGGTAGCTTCGTAATTATGAAGTAGCATATACTTCTTTTTGATAGAATTATCTTATATTTTAAGAACCCCAACTGGGGAAATATATATTGCAAAGTCATTTTTATCCAGTCAACAAATATTTATTGAGCGGTTACTGTGTACCAATCACTGCTCTGAGTGAAAAGCATCATACAAAAGAGACCAATTCCTGACCCTCGTGAAGATACATTCTGTGGAAGGGGAGGAGAAAGAGGTAACCGTAGGATAAAAGAATAGTGAGGCATATATAGAGAACATTACATCAGTGCTATGAGAAAGCAGGAATAGAAGATCTTGCTGTTTATTTAGATTAGACAAGGAATTACTAATTGATAAGGTGATATCTGAGTAGAGACCTGTGTGACTTTGAGGGGACAGACTTGTGAATGTTGAAATAAGCAATGCAGAAATGGTAAAGTAAACTGATGGGATCAAAGAACAGATATTGGTGGACTAAACAATGGTAGCAGAAGTGGTCAGACATGGTGAGACTGTGGATGTGATTTAAGGCCAAGGAGGCTTGCTAATTGATTGGATGTTGGGAGAGACAGAGGAGATGAAGGGCCATGGCTGTGAAGTGCAGTATTTCAGTCCTTAGCAATTTACAAATGGGCAAGAGATCTACTAATGGGAGGATGAGAAGAAAGTGGAGACTTTTTTTTGCAATAGCAGAAAGAGAAATAGATGAAAATGTATGTGGTCTGAAGAGAAGATGGGAACAATTACATTTGTAAACTGATAAAAAAAAAAAAAAGCAAAAGAACTTTGGATCCAGGCTAGCCCAGGTTTGAATCCTGGCTTCCTGCCTCTGTGACTTTAGACAATACCTGGCACTGTGCTTGTTAAATATTAGCTGTTATTGTTTGAATGTTAATTTTTAAAATAATAGTTAGGTCTGTTTTGGTACTTGGTTTTGGTAGAAGATAGTGGGAACGTTGAGAAAAAGTACTTGAAATATCTGATTCATAAACTATACCTCTGTCTTCAGACTCTAAATTGAATTTAGACTCTAAATTGAATTTATAAATTGTTTTATAACAGAAGTTTGTGTCACATTTTTGTGTTCAGTTTATCTAATAAAGGAGGAAAATAGTTTTAAATTATTTTTAATCAAAAGCTGAACTTTCTCAAAAATATTTCGTCTAAGTTTTATCTCAATACACTGAATTTGTTGACTTTGTTCTTGACCACCCTTAAAATGAAGAAGGCCGTCTCGGTACTCTCTGTCATAAGTACTGGGTAATTGAGATTATTTGCTTATCTCAAAAATGTTGTTTTTATTCCCAGCATTAGTTGTACTTTTTTTCTTTTTAATTTATCTTCTAGATTCTTATTTTGGGTTCTTATATGTTAAATAACATTTCATGTATTTTAATATTTTATAAGCTTTACCTAACTTACTACTTGGTGGTAATTATATAAGGATAAAATAATGTAGTAAAGAGAAGTCTTTCCAAAAATATTAGCATACTCTAAATGCTCATAGCATACTCTAAATGCTCAGTGTTTCTGTTTTTCTTCAGCTTTATTTCATTTTCTGATGTAACTCCCTCATTTTCAGTTCCCTTAAAACCACAAATTCATTAGTACTTGATTCTTCTCATTGGAAAATGGAAGACTGAAAACCAAAGTAGTTTTAGTGGTTTCTGAGAGATAACTTTTATTCTACTTATTTTAAGTTCTGATAAAGGATATTTCTTTGGAGTAGTTATTAGAAACTTAATTTTAAGTGCAAGAAAATATTAGAAAACCTGAACAAAAAAGTATCTATTGCTTTTAAAATATAATTATTATATACTTTTTTGTTTTAGCATCTTCTGAGTGAGCAACACAGAAACTTTGCACAGAGTAATCACTATCAAGTTGTTGATGACATTATATCTAAGTTAGTTTTTGACTTTGTGGAGTACGAAAGGGACATGCCTAAAAAGAAAAGGTAATTTATCAACCTAAGTTTTAAGACTATCAGACTATTAAACTAAAAATAAATCCAAAGTTTTCTGTTCTTAGAAGGATTATAATTTCAGGATATAAATATGGTTAAGAACTGATTACTTCCACCACCAAAAGTGCTTACCTTAGATTACTTTTAAGGCTCTCTTCTTAAGAGTATAGTCAAAAAGAGGAGTTGGCAAAAAATACAGAGAATTGTTTGACGCTTTGTGAACCACAAGATGTCTATTGCAGCTACTCAGCTTTGCCTCTGTACAATGAAAGCAGCCACAGACAGTAAAGTAAATGAGTATGGCTATGTTCCAGTAAAACTTTATTTAAAAAATAGGTGGCACACTAGATAGATTTGGCCCCTCATCTAGACCATCTCCTTGGACTCAAAAAATAGAACTTTTTGTTATTCTTAAGGAGTTTTAAGAAATTCTTCTACTTCTGTTAAGTCTTCTTTATACTTTTACTAGATATTTCTGCTCTGCTTGCTGATAAAAGTTGTGTCAGTACCTTTAATAAGTATTAAGTGAATACAGTGCTGTTCAATATACAGTAACTGTACATTGACAAACTAAGCCTCATTAAGTTTATACCAATAAATCTAAAATTTTTAAAAATGCTTTCATGTGGATATACCCTAGAATTGGTAATAATGCAGTAGGTTGTTTACTCCTTATATCTGTTTCTAGACCAATCATAAATGCATAAAGACTACTAAACATCGTATTTCTGCAACATTCAGAATGACTGCTCATGATTGATTTAATAGAATATTTGGGGAGGAAGCATATCTTCAACTATTAAAACGTATATAGGCTATGGTAAGAATGTGGAATTTCCTAAAAACATTCTGCAGCAAAATTATACACTAGTACTTATACATCAACTGGTTATTCCATAATCAGTTATCTTATTACCTGCACAATTTTTATCTCTACAGGCAAGTCACCTAAACATCTCTGGACTTTCAAAGGAGAGAGTGGTGTTGGACTAGTGTTTTTATATTTTATATCCTCCATTTGTTCAAGAGGAGTCTTAAGTGAAAGTATCAAAATAAGTAGAAAAGGAAGCCTTCTGGTTTTGAAGGGGCAGTTGGACTTCTGTATTTTTCTTTGTTATCTATGACATGTATAACAAAACATAATTAGTGAGCTGTTGTAACCACATGGCTCAGTGGTAAAGAATCTACCTGCCAATGCAGGAGACATGGGTTCAAGCCCTGGATTGGGAAGATTCCCTGGAGGAGGAAATGGCAACCCACTCCAGTATTCTTGCCTAGGAAATCCCATAAACAGAGGAGCCTGGCAGGCTACAGTCCATGGGGTCACAAAGAGTAGGATATTGAGCACACATACACAATACAAAATAGCATCTCAAGAATATTAAGAGGCTCTATGAAGAAGAGAGTTCCAGGTCAAATATGTGTATGAAACTTAAGGACTACTAATTTAATAAATCAAAACATGGAAGAAAATTTTTAAGATAATAAAAAAATTAGGAGCAGACCCAAATCCCTTCACCATCATCTTTCCTTGGTTTATATGGTCAAAGCAGTTTTAAATACCAAGTTCAAGATACTGCTTGCCTGTGGTAGAAAGTGGAAGAATGTGGATAAGGAGTGGCACACTAGAGTTTTCAGCTATATCTGTAAAGTTTCATTACTTCAAAAACATCTAAAGCAAATTTGGCTAAAGGTTAAGAGTTCTATATTTTTGTAATGTTTTCTTAATTAAATTTCATAAACAGGTTTAAAAGATACTCAAAGAGTTTTGATAGCAATTATTTTAATTTTTTTCTTTTTTTTTTCCTTTGAAGAATAAAATACAGTGTTGGATCCCTTTCTCCTATTATTGCAAATATTGTGAAAAGGTCTGGAACTAAAGAGCTGAAATTGCTGCATAATTCTCAGAAAGACTCCAGGGAAAATGTACATATGATGGAGCAGGGTTTCCTATATAAAGAACCTGTTCGGGAACCTGAACAAAAGTTTGTGTCTTCTTCAGAACATACCCTCCGCCGTTCTAGTGAACTGAGAGAACTTGATGATAAAACATCTCATAAATGTTCCATGTTAAATCCAGCTGAAAATAACATAAAACAAAATTTTACACCTCTGCCTCCATGTAAAAGTAAACAAGAATACATTCTTGATGTTTCTGAACACAAATTAATTTTAAATGAAAGTGACTTAGAAGTAAAGGTAGATCACTGTCCATGTAGGCCACAGACATCTATACAAGTTTCTAATTTCAATACAGATGATAGCGCATCTCAACGGAAACAAAAGTTAGATACTGTGCTTTTTCCAGCAAAGCATCTGAAAGAAAAGAACCTTTATTCGGTATTTCATCATGATTGTGACCTGTTAGCAATAAACCGTTCACAGGAGCACCTGACAATTTGGGCAGAAATTCCATCTGAAAGCCCTCCTGAGGAACCCAACACGTGTGACATCAAGAGTACGGATAGTTTGCCTTCTGGTAAAATCTGTCGGAAAGTGAAAATACCATTAGGAAGAAATAAAAAAGAAAACCTGGAACCAAATGTAGAGTTAGATAAAAAAAGAACTGAATTTCTTACTACACAAGAAAACAGAGTTTGTAGCTCACCAGTAAAATCTCTACTGGATTTATTTCAGACTAGTGAAGAGAAATCAGAATTTTTGGGTTTCACAAGCTATACTGAAAAGAATAATATATGTGATGTTTTAGATATTTTGGAAGAGGAAAATTCAAATCTGTTAACAATGTTTTTCTCTTCCCCTTCAACTTCTACATTTACTGGCTTTTAGGTTTAAAATAAATGCCTTTCAGAAGCAATGTAGATCATATTCTTGACATTTTTATAAATATGTATAAAAATTCTTAGTTTGGGGAATGGGGGTTTGCCAGTTTTGTTTACAGAACCAAATGTAAATATTAACAATAAAAGTGATTTTGCATTTTTCTATAGAATTGCATACCTATTTTAGAAAAAATGGAATAAACTTGTGACTCTACATACTGTGTTCATAATTGTTTTCTAAGAATTATGAATAGTGAATTTGCTTTATGTCAGTGAAAACTAATTTCAAGTAAAATTTTGAGAATTTGAAAATTTAGCATTATAAATTAGGTACACTGGTTTTATGTATTGTCTATTAAAAGATTTCCATAATATTGCTTTTAAAAACCTCATTTTCACACGAAACACACAAAAAAAAGTATTTCAGTGTCTTGAGTTCTAGAAATCATTATTACCAGAAACATTGACATGTGAAGGTGAACTTGGTGGACCATGCTTGGGTGCTGGCACTGAGGAGTTATTTGTAGCTCATTAGAAGCTATGAGGAAAAAAACTTAACCAGGCTAGCTTATGAAATGAAATAATTTTTCTTACCTTTGGAAATACTTTCTTCCAAAATTAATTCTTTCATCCCTAGTTTGGGGGACTTTCCTAGTGGTCTGGTGGCTGAGATTGCATTGCAGGGGGCCTGGGTTCCATCCCTGGTCAGGGAACTAGATCCCACATGCTGCAACTAAGGGTCCCAAATGCCACAGCTAAGACGTAGCACAAATGTTTTGTAGAAAATAGTAGTTTTAAAAAATCCCTAATTTGGTATCAAGAAATGAGAAAAGGGGTGACAATGAATTGTAGATAAGTTTCAAAACATGAAGACTGCCTTTGATCACTAGGCAATTCAATAATTTAGAGAAAATTCAAATATAAGGAAAATTTCAACACCAATAGACAGTTAATAAAAATTGGTAAACAGGATAGAAAATTCCATTTGTTAAGTATGAGGGTTTTTACAGAGACATGTTTTCAGTAGTGAACTCACATAACAATGGACAAATACCCATTTTCAGAATACTCTCATATTTCAAAAACAGTTTGTTCTCATGATTAACAAACATCTTTGAAGGACTAAACTGTTATTTTTATTCAATAACTCTTTGAGGCTCCCCAGGGACCATATTAGTTGCCCCTAATAGTAATCCCATACTCTTCTCTGTTTTGGTACAGTTAAACTATAAAAGCTGAGAGCCTTAAAGGCAACTCATCACAGGTTGGGTTCCCACAGGAAGTAAACTCTTGTTTAGCATACAGGTGGTTTTCTAAGGAGTGCCTCTGGACTTAACTGACCCCACAGGAATCTTCAGGGTTCCTAGGTGAAGCCGACTGGTAAATCAGTAAATGTTCAATAACCACGCCAAGATGGGGCATGATTAGGTAAGGAGGTTCTGCAGCTGGGAATTCCTGAAGGAGCTGACAGTGTCTACTGCCTGTTCTCCCACCAACAGGGGTGCATGTTCTTTATTAAAAGAGGCATCAGGGTCAATTACTCCTACCGGGATGGTGCCTCCTTGTCTGCTGGTCTCTTGATACAAGGAACCCAAAGGAGCTAAGTGATAACTGCAGCTTATAACTCAACAGGAATTACTTAGATGGGAAGCACAAATGCCAAGAGGAACACTTAAGTAGGGCCACTCCTGCTTCTGCCTATTGGTTCCCACACCCAAGTATTCTTTTTTCAGAGACATCAGATCAGATCAGTCGCTCAGTCATGTCCGACTTTGCGACCCCATGAATCGCAGCACACCAGGCCTCCCTGTCCATCACCAACTCCCAGAGTTCACTGAGACTCACGTCCATTGAGTCAGTGATGCCATCCAGCCATCTCATCCTCTGTCGTCCCCTTCTCTTGCCCGCAATCCTTCCCAGCATCAGAGTCTTTTCCAATGAGTCAACTCTTCGCATGAGGTGGCCAAAGTACTGGAGTTTCAGCTTTAGCATCATTCCTTCCAAAGAAATCCCAGGGCTGATCTCCTTCAGAATGGACTGGTTGGATCTCCTTGCAGTCCAAGGGACTCTCAAGGGTCTTCTCCAACACCACAGTTCAAAAGCATCAATTCTTTGGCGCTCAGCCTTCTTCACAGTCCAACTCTCACATCCATACATGACCACAGGAAAAACCATAGCCTTGACTAGACGGACCTTGGTTGGCAGAGTAATGTCCCTGCTTTTGAATATGCTATCTAGGTTGGTCATAACTTTCCTTCCAAGGAGTAAGTGTCTTTTAATTTCATGGCTGCAGTCACCATCTGCAGTGATTTTGGAGCCCAGAAAAATAAAGTCTGACACTGTTTCCACTGTTTACCCATCTATTTCCCTTGAAGTGATAGGACCAGATGCCATGATCTTCATTTTCTGAATGTTGAGCTTTAAGCCAACTTTTTCACTCTCCACTTTCACTTTCATCAAGAAGCTTTTTAGTTCCTCTTCACTTTCTGCCATAAGGGTGGTGTCATCTGCATATCTGAGGTTATTGATATTTCTCCCGGCAATCTTGATTCCAGCTTGTGCTTCTTCCAGTCCAGTGTTTCTCATGATGTATTCTGCATATAAGTTAAATAAACAGGATGACAATATACAGCCTTAATGTACTCCTTTTCCTATTTGGAACCAGTCTGTTGTTCCATGTCCAGTTCTAACTGTTGCTTCCTGACCTGCATACAAATTTCTCAAGAGGCAGGTCAGGTGGTCTGGTATTCCCATCTCTTGAAGAATTTTCCACAGTTTATTGTGATCCACACAGTCAAAGGCTTTGACATAGTCAATAAAGCAGAAACAGATGTTTTTCTGGAACTCTCTTGCTTTTTCCATGATCCAGCGGATGTTGGCAATTTGACCTCTGGTTCCTCTTCCTTTTCTAAAACCAGCTTGAACATCAGGAAGTTCACGGTTCACATATTGCTGAAGCCTGGCTTGGAGAATTTTGAGCATTACTTTACTAGCGTGTGAGATGAGTGTAATTGTGCAGTAGTTTGAGCATTCTTTGGCATTGCCTTTATTTGGGATTGGAATGAAAACTGACCTTTTCCAGTCCTGTGGCGACTGCTGAGTTTTCCACATTTGCTGGCATATTGAATGCAGCACTTTCACAGCATCATCTTTCAGGATTTGGAATAGTTCAACTGGAATTCTATCACCTCAACTAGCTTTGTTCGTAGTGATGCTTTCTAAGGCCCACTTGACTTCACATTCCAGGATGTCTGGCTCTAGGTGATCACACCATCGTGATTATCTGGGTCTTGAAGATCTTTTTTGTACAGTTCTTCTGTGTATTCTTGCCACCTCTCCTTAATATCTTCTGCTTCTGTTAGGTCCCTACCATTTCTGTCCTTTATCGAGCCCATCTTTGCATGAAATGTTCCCTTGGTATCTCTGATTTTCTTGAAGAGATCCCTAGTCTTTCCCATTCTGTTGTTTTCCTCTATTTCTTTGCATTGATCGCTGAAGAAGGCTTTCTTATCTCTTCTTGGTATTCTTTGGAACTCTGCATTCAGATGTTTATATCTTTCCTTTTCTCCTTTGCTTTTCACTTCTCTTCTTTTCACAGCTATTTGTAAGGCCTCCCCAGACAGCCATTTTGCTTTTTTGCATTTCTTTTCCATGGGGATGGTCTTGATCCCTGTCTCCTGTACAATGTCACGAACCTCATTCCATAGTTCATCAGGCACTCTATCTATCAGATCTAGGCCCTTAAATCTATTTCTCACTTCCACTGTATAATCATAAGGGATTTGATTGAGGTCATACCTGAATGGTCTAGTGGTTTTCCCTACTCTCTTCAATTTAAGTCTGAATTTGGCAATAAGGAGTTCATGGTCTGAGCCACAGTCAGCTCCTAGTCTTGTTTTTGCTGACTGTATAGAGCTTCTCCATCTTTGGCTGCAAAGAATATAATCAATCTGATTTCGGTGTTGACCATCTGGTGATGTCCATGTATAGAGTCTTCTCTTATGTTGTTAGAAGAGGGTGTTTGTTATGACCAGTGCATTTTCTTGGCAAAACTCTATTAGTCTTTGCCCTGCTTCATTCCATATTCCAAGGCCAAATTTGCCTGTTACTCCAGGTGTTTCTTGACTTCCTACTTTTGCATTCCAGTCCCCTATAATGAAAAGGACATCTTTTTTGGGTGTTAGTTCTAAAAGGTCTTGTAGGCCTACATAGAACCGTTCAACTTCAGCTTCTTCAGCATTACTGGTTGGGTCATAGACTTGGATTACTGTGATATTGAATGATTTGGCTTGGAAATGAACAGAGATCATTCTGTCGTTTTTGAGATTGCATCCAAGTACTGCATTTCAGACTCTTTTGTTGACCATGATGGCCACTCCATTTCATCTGAGGGATTCCTGCCCGCAGTAGGAATATAATGCGTAGTAGATATAATGGTTATCTGAGTTAAATTCACCCATTCCAGTCCATTTCAGTTTGCTGATTCCTCGAATGTCGACATTCACTCTTGCCATCTCTTGTTTGAACACTTCCAATTGGCCTTGATTCATGGACCTGACATTCCAGGTTCCTATGCAATATTGCTCTTTACAGCATCGGACCTTGCTTCTATCACCAGTCACATCCACAGCTGGGTATTCTTTTTGCTTTGGCTCCATCCCTTCATTCTTTCTGGAGTTATTTCTCCACTGATCTCCAGTAGCATATTGGGCACCTTGAACTCAAAGTATATAGTATATCCTAGATGATATCCCATCCTCAAAAGTGCCACCTCCACACTGCTAAGCTAATGCTACAGCTGTGCCTTTAACAGGCTTCCTGGGTGGTTCAGCAGTAAAGAATCCGCCTGCCAATGCAGGAGACGTGGGTTCAATCCCTGGGTTGGGAGGGTCCCCTGGAGGAGGAAATGGCAATCCACTCCAATGTCCTTGCCTGGAGAATCCCATAGACAGAGGAGCCTGGTGGGCTACAGTCCACAGGGTCTCAAAAAAGTCAGACACGACTGAAGAAACTGAGCACATAGATCTTTAACAGGCCATTCCAAAACTCTTATCATTGGGGAAGCTCTGGTGACTGGGTATGAATTAAGACAACAGACGACCTGACTGTGGGCTCACTACCATACCTCAGCTGTAAAGTCAGTCCCCTACTGTAACAGGAAAGTACGTAAGACTCCATGGCAATAAATCGAATCCTCAAATTGCGACAGTGGGAACAAGAAAGACAAACTCATACCTGGAATACATCTGCTACCGTGTCTCGCGTAAACTTGTCATCAAGTGCCAGCTTGGTCTCTTCAAGGTGCTGTAGCAGGAGCCCACTGTTAGTCTGTTTCTGACAACTTGAACTTCCAACAAAAGTAGAAACACTAGATCAACTTAAATGAATAGAAGTCCATATTATTGAGCCGAGTCGTGGCTTTCATCCCTGCCCCATAGCCCTTCTGCTCACAAACCCACTGTGCCAGCACTGGGGTGATATTAACGTGTGATATGAAGATGCTCACACTTCATGCCCACTCCCACATGCCACTTGCCTGTACCCCTTTCACTTGATCTTTCAATCTTTATCTCCACAAACCCCTTAATAGCCAGTCAAATCATTTTTCACTGCCCAAGAGTCCACATATATTCTAAACTCATGCCATTTCTCTTTCCACACACAGGGGTAGACTAGGTCACCACTTGAATCTCTGCCCATTGGAAAGATTTTCCTTGTGTTTGACTTTAAATGCCATCTATTTTCAGCTTGCACCCACAGAAGCAGCTAGTCCATGAACCAAGTCTGGGTTTTTCCTCCTTTTTCCAACTGGTCGTAAAGGATAGCCCATACACCTGTAGGCATGACCTGAGAGAGATACAGCAGTGATGGATGGCATGGGGTCCGTGCTGCCTGCTCATGCAATTCCCACAAGCCCTCAGGTCCTGCTCTTGCTCAACCCTGGATGGCCCAGTCCCATCTTACCATGGATTACTGCACACCTGCTTCAAGTTATGACTCTATGGGTCTGAAAGAATCCCAACTCAAGACTGCCAGTTGTAACCACATGAAGATTTTGCCCCATGGTCAAGTACGTCGTCTCTCATACATCATCTCATAAAGTGAACTATTTTCCTTTTTCATACAATATGTAATTCTCCACTGAAGATGGCATGGCCTTACTCTAAAACCCAAGGCTTCAGTTGTGATTTCCCACTGGTGCTTGCCATAAACTCCAGCTTTCCTTCTATTGGAGTCTCTAGAGCCTTTGAACCTGCCAGGCTATATGACTGCAGAGCCCTTTTCTGCTCACAGCTGGCACCGTTTTATGCCATTGTGTGGAAGAACCTAAATATATTCCAGTGGGGATATACTGCCTCTAAGATCCGAAGAGGCCTACTAGCCATCATGCTTCCTTCTTCATGTTTGGGAAGTTCAGGGGGCAATCGTTTGTCCTTTACTTTGGAAGCCACATCCTGGAATCCCTCTGACCAATGGAACTCCAAAAATGTTACTGATGTGAGAAGGCCCCTTAATCCTAGGGTATCTCTCCTAGGATATCTCTCCTACTCTTTAGGGAGCATGTGTGTCTCTTCAAAGTGTCCAATGTGCTAGCAACTTCTTGCTCATAGGGTCTAATAAATACATTATCATTGATATAATGTATTAAAGTGACGTTCTCTGTGGCATCCTCTTCAAATTATAGGATGACAAAGGACAAGAAAGTTTAAACAGCTCTGAGGTAAAATCACAAGGGTATACTATAGTCTATTCCCTGTGAACACACACTGTTTCTGATCTTTTAGTTTCCTAACAGGGATGGAAATTATGCCAACCAATGTCTGCCCACCATTGACTCGAGACTATGTTCATTTGCAATGGAAAGGATACCACATATGGCATTTCAACTGCAGCTGAGCCTGTGACTTAGTGCAGTTGTAGTCTACAGTTGTCTTTCTCAACCCATATGATGGGAATCAATTAGCTTTTCAGTTCAGTTCAGTTCAGTCGCTCAGTCGTGTCCAACTCTGCGACCCCATGAATCGCAGCACACCAGGCCTCCCTGTCCAACACCAACTCCCAGAGTTCATTCAGACTCACATCCATCAAGTCAGTGATGCCATCCAGCCATCTCATCCTCTGTCGTCCCCTTCTCCTCCTGCCCCCAATCCCTCCCAGCATCAGAGTCTTTTCCAATGAGTCAACTCTTCGCATGAGGTGGCCAAAGTACTGGAGTTTCAGCTTTAGCCTCATTCCTTCCAAAGAAATCCCAGGGCTGATCTCCTTCAGAATGGACTGGTTGGATCTCCTTGCAGTCCAAGGAACTCTCAAGAGTCTTCTCCAACACCACAGTTCAAAAGCATCAATTCTTCCGCACTCAGCCTTCTTCACAGTCCAACTCTCACATCCATACATGACCACTGGAAAAACCATAGCCTTGACTAGGCGGACCTTTGTTGGCAAAGTAATGTCTCTGCTTTTGAATATGCTATCTAGGTTGGTCATAACTTTCCTTCCAAGGAGTAAGTGTCTTTTAATTTCATGGCTGCAATCACCATCTGCAGTGATTTTGGAGCCCCAAAAAATAAAGTCAGCCACTGTTTCCACTGTTTCCCCATCTATTTCCCATGAAGTGATGGGACCAGATGCCATGGTCTTCATTTTCTGAATGTTGAGCTTTAAGCCAACTTTTTCACTCTCCATTTTCACCTTCATCAAGAGGCTTTTTAGCTCCTCTTCACCTTCTACCATAAGGGTGGTGTCATCTGCATATCTGAGGTTATTGATATTTCTCCTGGCAATCTTGATTCCAGCCTGTGCTTCTTCCAGCCCAGTGTTTCTCATGATGTATTCTGCATATAAGTTAAATAAACAAGGTGACAATATACAGCCTTAATGTACTCCTTTTCCTATTTGGAACCAGTCTGTTGTTCCATGTCCAGTTCTAACTGTTGCTTCCTGACCTGCATACAGGTTTCTCAAGAGGCAGGTCAGGTGGTCTGGTATTCCCATCTCTTGAAGAATTTTCCACAGTTTATTGTGATCCACACAGTCAAAGGCTTTCACATAGTCAATAAAGCAGAAATAGATGTTTTTCTGGAACTCTCTTGCTTTTTCCATGATCCAGTGGATGTTGGCAATTTGACCTCTGGTTCCTCTTCCTTTTCTAAAACCAGCTTGAACATCAGGAAGTTCACGGTTCACATATTGCTGAAGCCTGGCTTGGAGAATTTTGAGCATTACTTTACTAGCGTGTGAGATGAGTGTAATTGTGCAGTAGTTTGAGCATTCTTTGGCTTTGCCTTTCTTAGGGATTGGAATGAAAACTGACCTTTTCCAGTCCTGTGGCGACTGCTGAGTTTTCCAAATTTGCTGGCATATTGAGTGTAGCACTTTCACAGCATCATCTTTCAGGATTTAAAATAGCTCAACTGGAATTCCATTACCTCCACTAGCTTTGTTCATATATTATCTATTGGATAAAAAAAAAATTTCTGACCCTTAAGTAAGTCTTGGTCTGTGTAGTTTGTTTACGTTCTTGAATATCTGCTAAGTATCTCTAAACTCTCCTTCTTACCAATTATACAATATAAAAATTGATTAATATAAAGTTATTTTACCTTAGTTCCTTTGAAGGAAATAAAATAGCCATCTTATATCATTGAACAAGGTATCTATTTCCTTATGCAGGGAATTTCACACAGTTATAATTAAAGTTTATTTTACTCTAATAATTTTTACCCTTTATATATTTAGGAAACCTGAGCCTTACTGCAGAGATTCAACTTAACACAATTATTTTCACAGTCTATAGACATCCATGCTACAAACTGTTACCAAATGTCTATGCTATATGAGCATTATGCTAGGAGTTTGGGATAGAGGAAGACAAATGGAACAAAACAAAAACAGTCAGCAGTGATAAATATCACAAAGAAAAAGAAAGCAGGTTAAGGGGACTAGAGAATGAAGGGGAAGAGGTGTTATACAGATCAGGTAAGTATCTCTGAAGGAAACAAGACAGTGTCTCAGGGCACTGAGAAGCAGCACTCCAGGCAGGCAGATTAGTGAGTACAAACTGTACTGTCCCAGGGCAGAAGTATATTCTGCTTGTTCTAAGCAAGGAGATCAGTGTAACTGGAGCAGTGTAAGTAAGGGAGAGGCAAATAAGTAGGATATGAAGTCAGAGAGGAAACAGGGCCCAGATCGTATGGGGCCTATGGATTCAATGGAAAGATGACATGAGACACATAGGTAAATCTTCTAGCAACCATATTTTAGAAAGAAAAAGAAATGAAATTAATTTTAATAATGTATTTTATTTGACCCACCATATCTAAAATATCATTTCAATACATAATCAATACAATAAAATATGAATAACGTTCTTACATTTTACCTTTCCTACTAAAAGTCTTTGAAATCCGATGGGTATTTTATATGCGCAGCACATCTACATTCAAGCTAGCACATTTCAAGTGCTCAATTGCTCAAGTGCACATGTGGCAAGTGGCTACTGCATCGGTGCTGTTATAGACAAGTATAAAGCCTTTAAAGGGTTTTTAAA
This sequence comes from Bos indicus x Bos taurus, assembly GCF_003369695.1. Taxonomy (NCBI): domain Eukaryota; kingdom Metazoa; phylum Chordata; class Mammalia; order Artiodactyla; family Bovidae; genus Bos; species Bos indicus x Bos taurus. The sequence goes on from NC_040079.1 coordinate 87,430,228, forward strand.
TTTGTTTTACATACATATATATATATATATATATATATATATACATATATATACATATAAAAGAAGAGAAGCAAAAGGCAAAGGCAAAAAGGAAAGATATACCCATTTGAACGCAGAGTTCCAAAGAATAGCAAGGAGAGATAAGAAGCCTTCCTCAGTGATCAGTGCAAAGAAATAGAGGAAAACAATAGAATGGGAAAGACTAGAGATCTCTTCAAGAAAATTAGAGCTACCAAGGGAACTTTGCAAGCAAAGATGGGCACAATAAAGGACAGAAATGGTATGGACCTAACAGAAGCAGAAGATATTAAGAGAGATGGCAAGAATACACAGAACTATACAAAAAAGATCTTCAAGACCAAGATAATCATGATGGCGTGATCATTCACCTAGAGCCAGACATCCTGGAATGCAGTCAAGTGGGCCTTAGGAAGTATCACTACCAACAAAGCTAGTGGAGGGGATGGAATTCCAGTTGAGCTATTTCATATCCTAAAAGATGATGCTGTGAAACTGCTACACCCAATATGCGAGCACATTTGGAAAATTCAGCAGTGGCCACAGGACTGGAGAAGGTCAGTTTTCATTCTAATCCCAAAGAAAGGCAATGCCAAAGAATGTTCAAACTACTGCACAATTGCACTCATCTCACATGCTAGCAAAGTAATGCTCAAAATTCTCCAAGCCAGGCTTTAACAGTACATGAACGATGAACTTGCAGATGTTCAAGCTGAATTTAGAAAAGGCAGAGGAACCTGAGATCAAATTGCCAGCATCCGGTGGATCACTGAAAATGCAAGAGAGTTTCAGAAAAACATCTATTTCTGCTTTATTGACTATGCCAAAGCCTTTGACTGTGTGGATCACAACAAACTGTGGAAAATTCCTAAAGAGATGGGAATGCCAGACCACCTGATCTGCCTCCTGAGAAATCTGGAGGTCAAGAAGCAACAGTTAAAACCTGATATGGAACAACAGATTGGTTCCAAATTGGGAAAGGAGTACGTCCACGCTGTGTATTGTCACCCTGCTTATTTAACTTATATGCAGAGTACATCATGAGAAATACTGGCCTGGATGAAGCACAAGCTGGAATCAAGATTGCCAGGAGAAATATCAATAACTTCAGATGTGCAGATGACAACACACTTATGGCAGAAAGCAAAGAGGAACTCAAAAGCGTCTTGATGAAAGTGAAAGAGGAGAGTGAAAAAGTTGACTTAAAACTCAACATTCAGAAAACTATGATGTCTGACACTTTGTGAACCAGATGATGGCATCTGGTTCCATCACTTCATGGCAAATAGATGGGGAAACAATAGAAACAGTGGAAGACTTTATTTTGGGGGGCTCCAAAATCACTGCAGATGATGACTGCAGCCATGAAATGAAAAGACACTTGCTCCTTGGAATAAAAGCTATGACCAACCTAGACGGCATATTAAAAAGCAGAGATATTACTTTGCTGACAAAGGTCCATCTAGTCAGAGCTATGTTTTTTTCCAGTAGTCATGTATGGATGTAAAAGTTGGACTATAAAGAAAGCTGAGCACCAAAGAATTGATGCTTTTGAACTGTGGTGTCAGAGAAGACTCGAGACTTTTGAGAGTCCCTTGGACAGCAAGGAGATCCAACCAGTCCATCCTAAAGGAAACCATTCCTGAGTCTTCACTGAAAAGACTGATGTTGAAGCTGAAACTCCAATCCTTTGGCCACCTGATGTGAAGAACTGACTCATTTGAAAAGACCCTGATGCTGGGAAAGACTGAAGGTGGGAGGAGAGGGATGACAGAGGATGTGATGGTTGGATGGCATCACCGAGTCAATGGACATGAGTTTGAGTAAACTCTGGTAGTTAGTGATGGACAGGGAGGCCTCCCGTGCTGCATTCCATGGGGTCGCAAGGAGTTGGACGTGACTGAACTGACTGAACTGATAAAAAATATTTATATGTTTTATATATATATATATATATATATAAAAGAACAATATAATGAATTTAAAGTTGTCACCACCCAGTTTCAACCACCAGCAATACATGGCCATCTCTCCCTCCATGCACCTTCCCCAAACCTAGATTATTTTGAAGAAATATACTGAAGAGTTCTTCACAAAGGAATGACTTTTAACAGCTCACCTGACTGTCAAGTGGAGAATACCTTGTGAAGGAGAAGCACAGATGGAAACAGGAAGACTTGTTATGTTGTTGCTCAGTCGTGTCCTACACTTTGTGAACCCATGAACGGCAGCACACCAGGCTTCCATCTTCTTTACTATCTCCTGGAGTTTGCCCAAACTCATGCCAATTGAGTCACCATCTCATCCCTTGTCTCCCCCTTCTCCTCCTGCCCTCAATCTTTCCCAGAATCAGGAAATTTTCCAATGAGTCAGCTTTTGGCATCAGGTGGCCAAAGTATTGGAGCTTCAGTTTCAGCATCAGCCCTTCTGATGAATATTCAGGTTTGATTTCCTTTCAGAGTGACTTGTTTGATCTCCTCACTGTCCAAGGGGCTCTCAAAAGTCTTCTCCAACACCACAGCTCAAAAGCATCAGTTCTTTGGTGCTCAGCCTTCTTTATGGTCCAACTCTCATATCTGTACATGACTGCTGGAAAAACTACAGCTTTGACTACACAGCCCTTTGTCTGTTGTGAGCCTGTTACAATAATCCAGGTGCATTTACAGCAGCTCAGTTGGAAGTGATGGCAGTGGAAATGGTAAGATACAGAGGACTGACTAGATCCTTAATATATATCAAAGGTAGAAACTGACAAGACACATTGGTGAATTGGTTATGGAATGTAAGACAGAGCAATCAGAGAAGACTTCACTGTATTAGGCCTGAGCACCTGATACGGTTGCCATTTACTGAAACAGGGGAGACTCGGAGGAATAGCTGCATGGAGATTAAGAGTTCATCTTTGGACTTAAGTTTAGATAACCTATTAGGCATCCAAGTGCCGACAGTGAATAAAAGTTGTATATTGAGGTCTGCAGTTCAGGGAAGAAGTCCAGGCAGAGATATACATTTTAGAGTGATTAGAAAATAGGTCATATTTAAATCCATGGGACAAGATGCAAGCTCTAGGAGATGAATATGAATGGAGGAGAGGTCCTGCTACACTCCAAAGTTGAGAGCAGGAAGAGAAGGAGGAGCTAAGAAAGAAGACTTAATCAAAGCCCCAAGTGAGACAGAAAAAAATAAAAATAAACACAAGAAACAGTAATGTCCCAGACAAGTAAAAAAGTATTTCAATATAGCAATACATATTACACATACACACACACAGCAATATTCAATATAGCACAAGTAACCATACTCAATATCTTATAATAACCTATAATGGAAAAGAATCTAAAAAAGAATACATATGTACATGCGAGTCAAACACGACTGAGCACACACGCATATATATAACTGAATCACACTTTGCTGTATATCTAAAACATTGTAAATCAACTATATTTCAATAAAAATTTTTAAAGAAAGAAGTATTTCAAGAAGGAGGTGGTATAACAAACAGAAAACTAAATTTAAGAAGAAAATAAAAACCAATGCCTAGAATTTGAAAACAAACTGAAACAAATGAAACTAACTGTATATCAGTTTGACAACAAACACAGAAAAAAGAATTATTCCAATTAGTCTTAGAGTGGCACCCCACTGCAGTACTCTTGCCTGGAAAACCCCATGGATGGAGGAGCCTGGTGGGCTGCAGTCCATGGGGTCACGAAGAGTCGGACACAACTGAGCAACCTCACTTTCACTTTCACTTTCACTTTCGTGCATTGGAGAAGGAAATGGCAACCCACTGCAGTGTTCTTGCCTGGAGAATCCCAGGGACAGGGAAGCCTGGTGGGCTGCTGTCTATGGGGTCGCATACAGTCGGACATGACTGAACTTGGCAGCAGCAGCAGCAGCCTACTATTTTGTCTATACAGTCCTTTATACAATATATTCTTAGGACAAAAATACTGAAAAGGCAAACAAATCTTAAAATACCTAATGTCGTTTGTAGTTTTATTGTTAATAGTAACAAATATATTATTTTGAAATTAACGTGTATATATTTTTAATGTAATAGAACTAAGAAACTATGTTAAAACTGCTCAAGACCAATGTTCAACATAAGAAGGTCAGTTAAAAATATCTTGTAATTTTACACTGTGGTCAGTTAAAAATATCTTGGAATTTTACATTGTGGTTCTAAGTATTGGTATGAATTTGTAACCTTTTTATTAAGTTACATATTTTCTAGCTCTGTCCATTGAAAGTGGTGATAATCAAGTAGCAACAAATTATTTTGTGGTCCCCAAACACCATTCCACAGCAAAAGAACTCAGGTGTTTTTTAACAAAATTAGTTCCAGGAAATGTACCAACTACATTTGGGATATCACATTGTGATAGAAAGGAAGGAAGCTATCAAAAGCTTCAATATTGACAAATTAAGTGAATACAGAAAACATCAAAATGTTCCCCTTTGACCAAAACAGAATAATGTGAATATCACACAATTGCAACTGACAAAAATACACTGAATGTGCAAAGTCACAAGGTCATAGTGATACTCAAAAAAGGAAAAAGAGAGAGAGATTTTTTTGGATATGATGGAGGTTGCTAGGTAACCAACACACTACTCTAAAATTGGATAATTTTAAGGAAATAACTGAAGATCTTTGCTGTATTTCTTGTTTGAACAGTATGCCAGGGTAATCAAATAATTCTAAAGGACATAGTAAAATTTCCTCTATACATAATAATTCTAGCTAATAAATGTAGACGTAATGATCAAACTAGAAACTACCATCTTACAACCCCTATTTCAAAATGAATCAATGATCATCAACAGATATTAAAATCATTAGTTAAAAGTTTGCTAGGAAACTTCACAGGGAAGAAATCAGGCTGAATTAAACACCTGAATTAATTAAGTCACCACCTGAATTAAGCATTACTAAAAAAGTGAGACAATCTGACACTATGTGGTTCTCCAGGTGATAAACAGTATGAAGTCTGTAATATCACTTATGGCTAGGCAAAAATCTGAAACAGAATACAATCAAGTCTTTAGATCTCACTTCTAGACAACAAACAGGACTACTCACTTTCTACAAGACATAAATAAAATAAGTTTCAGCTACCAAGATAATCACTTATCCCAGCATAAGAGCCCTGAGTTCTTCAACAGCCATAGAATACTGTTCCTGCTTTAGCAACTCAAATACCACAACCCAAGAGTTGTTGAGTAGAAGCATAAAGATCAGAACTGAACTAGGCAAATGCAGCAACCTCAACGTAAGGGGCCAGTTTCGACAGGGTACCTACACCTACTTCACACACCTGGTGTGGGCAGATCTGACATAGGACACACAAAAATCCATGTCAATGGTAGAGCAGATACATTTGTAGAACAATTCTGTTTCCAAGAAGATCTGTCCATCATTGACAGAAATAACATTCACTGGACTGTAACCAGACACATCAACAGCTTGTGCTTCTGGTAAAGAAGTCAAGAAGCCACCAACAAAAGAATCCTTCGTTATGTTTGCTCTCTCCAGGAGGTGGGAATGCAGATCTAACACATCACCAGGCTCTCAAGAGTAGTAGAGTGGCCTGCGTGTCAGCAGAGGCACCTGACAATAAGCAATAGCCTGTTTATAGGTGATTCATTCATGGACAATCAAAGTATGTTTGCCATTGTCCCTAAAATACCCACCCCCCCACCCCCCACCCCATAGGATGGTAAGAATAAGCAATCAGGTACTGATGTGGAGCTGTGTTAGCAGAAGCTGAAACCACATTAGTGTATTCATGTTCTCCATGGCATCCACATCTGTTAAGTGTCTTCACCAACTGGGCAACGATGGATCTCTTTTGACCAACAGCAGTGTAGATATGTAATAGTACAGCTTCCTCTTTTCATCAGAAGAAAGTGAAAGTTGCTCAGTCATGTCTGACTCTTTAAGACCCATGGACTGTGGCCCAACAGGCTCCTCTGTCCATGGAATTCACCAGGCAAGAATACTGGAGTGGGTTGCCATTCCCTTCTCCAGGGGATCTTCCCAACCCAGGGATCAAACCTAGGTCTCCCACATTACAGGCGGATTCTGTACCATCTGAGCCAAGGTGTCCTCCGTTCTTGGAGAGTACCTCTGAAGTGCCAGTCTTCTGAAGACAAGTGTTAGGGGCATGGAGGTTCCTTTTAGCAATAAAGGATGATCTCAAATTTTGAACATCAGCCTGGCCTGCCAAGGGAGGGTGTACAAGCCACACAGCCCAAGGATGTGTGCACAAACAGCATCTTTGCAGCTCTCCTTGGATGCTTCCTCTGCAGCTGCTATCTCTAGACTGACTCCCAAACACTAACCAGAAGAAATCACACTAATATTTTAAGATAGTATATAAGGATTATGAGATAATTATATGAGAAAATATATTTTTAAGAAAAATCCTTATTGTAAAGTCATAACAAAAATAAATAAAAGTATAATTCACTAAACATAAAATAATTCTTATATAATTTTTCTTATGAAATTTTAAAACATAGACAAAAGTAGGAAATGGTATTCTAAGATTCAGCCATTGTTCACATTCTGTCATATCAGCTTTATGATCACACATCCCAAAGATAACACTAGCAAAAAAAATGTTAATTGACTTTTTTTATTGAGGTAAATTGACATACAGCATTACATGTTAGGTGTACAACATAATGATTTGATATCTGTGTACACTGTGAAATGATCACAATAAGTATAGTTAACATGCATCACCAGAGTTATAGAACGTTTTTCTTCTGATGTGAGCTTTGATGTTTCATTACCCTCAGCAATTTCAAACATGCAATACAGTTATTATTAAATATAGTTGCCATACTATACATTACATCCTGACTTATTATCTTATAAATGGAAATTTGTAGCTTTTAACTCCCTTTATCCATTTTGCCCACCCTCCAACCCCCGCCTCTAGCAACCAACAGTCTGTTCTATCTACAAACTTGGTTTCTGTCTTTTAGATTCCACGTGTAAGTGAGATCATAACCAGCAAATTTGTTTTAAAACATACATACAAAGGTATTTCCTTCAGCACTATTTGTTACAGCATAAAAACTGGAAACCAAACATTTATTAAAAAAAGGACTGGTGGCATGAATAGCCACCATGAAGTTCTGTGCAATGTTGGAAAAAAACTGGAAGACCTCTTAAATACTACTATGAAGTGATCTCCAGAATATATTTTTAAATGTATAAACTATGTCACAGACAATGGGTATAAAATGCTACCTTTTATCTAAGAAATAACTGAAGAGCAAAGCAAAAACTAAATGAAAAGCAACAACATTACAAACCACACTAGATATTATTATTATCAACAACTTTAACCCAATAAACTTGAAAATGGACAAGAAAAAAAATAGAGAAAAGCCAACTTACTAAAACTCACACAAAAAGAAAAAGTAAATCTAAATAACCCTATACCTATTAAAGAAAATGAACCCATAATTAAAGACCTTCCCCCAAAGAAATCTCCAAGCCGTATCACTTCACTGGTGACTTCTAAATTAACAAAGAAATAACATCAATCTTATAATGCTCTTATAGAGAATACTCTTCAACTTGTCTTATGACACCAGAATAAACTCAACACGAAAACTGAAGGACTTACAAGGACAGAAAATTACAGATTAACTTTTCCATAAATCTATTGATTTAAAAATCCCTAAAACAAAATAGTAGCAACTGAATCCAATAACTTACAAAAGATATAATACATTACAAACTTGAATGCAATGTTGGCTTAATATTTGAAAATCAATCACTGCATTTCACCATACTAAAAGAATAAAGAAAAACATGCAAACTGACAGGAATATAAAATAGAAATTAAACACTGGTACCCGAGTTGTATAGTAAATCTAAAACAAATGTGTGTGTGTGTGTGTGTGTGTATATATACACACACACATATAAAATTCTTCCCAGGGAAATAGGTAGCAACTTGGTTTAGAATATTGCCAAAGAGTTACTCTCTCCTCTTGGCTAGGCCTTATTCTGTTTATAAGCAGCAATGAGATAAGTTTGGGGACATAGACAGAGATGGGCCAAAGGGTCCCTTTATTCTCTGTTTTCAAGACAATGCTTTATCATCCCTTTGCTGGAAGAATTTACCTTTTTCTGGTGTATGCATGAGCAGTTCAGGAACCCTACTCACATGATTTTACCAGTTTGCTCCTAATCTACAACTAAGTTTTCTGGGCACAGTGGAGTAAATGTCCTCAAAGGAGTGAAGTGTTATGACTGTTCTATTACCTACCCTGAGCATGGGGAAGTGTGGAGATATCCAATCACACCGCTACCAGTGAGAATGCAAAAAGGCACAAACACTTTGAAAAAATAGTGCACTTCTTAATATACTTGCTATAGGATCCAGTAATGCTACTCCTAGGTATTTATCCAAAAGAAATGAAAATTTATGTTCACAAAAAAGAATGTTCACAGCAGTTTTATCATAACAGTCCCAAACTAGAAATAGCCCAAATGTTTACCAACAGAAGAAAATGTAATCTGTGTTATATGCATACAATGAAATACTACTCTACATTAAACAAATTACTGATGCATGCAACAACATAAATGAAAATCAAAAATACTTTTCACTTCACTATGACTGAAAGCAGCCAGACTGGTTCCACTTATATGAAATTCTAGAACGGGCAAAAGTAATCTATGGCGGAAAAAACTGCATTGGGGTGGGGGTGGGGGGTTGGGATTTAACTAGGAACAGTATAAGGGGTCTTTCAGGTGTGATTTTAGTGTCATATATTAACAGTTAACAGGCTAATGCATTTGTCAAAACTCAGCTAAAGTGTGTTAAAATATGTGTATTTTACTTTATATAAATTTTACATCGAGAGAAGAAATTTTAAACACTGAACTCTAGTTAATGACACAAATGTTAAAGCACTTAGCAAAAAGTGGGTGAAAACTGTAATTTGCTTCAGCGAACATAAAAAAAGAAAATGACTTAATGGGTAGATATGGCAGACTATAACAAAAAAAACTAACAGTAGAATCTGGATGGTGGACATATTCTTTCAACCTTGCTGTATGTCAGAAAGTTCTGTAATAAAAGACTGAAAATAAATTTAAAGCTCTGTTGCCTCCTCTGAAATAGGTTCAGTAAGAAAGCTTTTCTCAGGTGGACACAGTAAGTAGCAAGTAAGCATAATTTGAAGAAAGAAATTTGTTACAGGACTTTGAAAAACACAAATCTTCATTCCTTTTAAGCAGTATATATAACTTGTCTTCACAATACTTTTGAAAGAACAGTCTTTTGTTGTTTTTGGTCACTAAGTCGTGTCTGACTCCTTGCAACCTCCTGGAATACAGCACACCAGGCTTCCCTGACCCTCACTATCTTCCTGAGTTTGTTCAAATTCATGTTCATTGAGTCGGTGATGCCATCCAACCATCTCATCCTCTACTGCCCCCTTTACCTCCTGCTCTCATTTTTTCCCAGCATCAGGGTCTTTTCTAAAGAGTCAGTTCTTTGAATCAGGTGGCCCAAGTATGGAGCTTCAGCATCAGTCCTTCCAATGAATATTCACGGTTGACTTCTTTTAGGATCTCCTTGCAGTCCAAGGGACTCTCAGAGTCTTCTCCAGCACTGCAATTTGAAAGCATAAAATCTTCGGTGCTCAGCCTTCTTTATGGTCCACCTCTCACATCTATATATACTGGAAAAACCATAGCTTTGACTATATGCGCCATTGTCAGCAAAGTGACTTCTGTTTTTCAATACACTGTCTAGGTTCGTCATAGCTTTTCTTCTAAGGAGCAAGCATATTTTAATTTCATGGCTGCAGTCACCATCTGAAGTGATTTTGGAACCGAAGAAAATAGAATCTGTCACTGCTTCCACTTTTCCCCCCTTCTACTTGCCATGAAGTGATGGGATCAGATGCCATTATCTTCATTTTTTTTAAAGTTAAGTTTCAAGCTAGCTTTTTCACTCTCCTCTTTCACCTTCATCAAGAGCTCTTTCTCTTCACTTTGTGCCATTAGAGGGGTATTATCTACATATCTGAGGTTGCTGGTATTTCTCTTGGCAATCTTGATTCCAGCTTGTGATTATCCAGCCTGGCATTTCGCATGATATACTTTCCATATAAGTTAAATAAGCGGAGTGACAAAATATAGCCGAGAAGGGTAATGTCAAAGAATGTTCAAACTACCACACGGTACTTAGTGTGACTTAAAACTATTAGTTGATAGTCATATTTAGACAGTGCCATGTTTCCTATAAAAAATGAGAAATGATTAATTGCACAGTAAGGGTTAAGTCTATAAAGAAAAATTTAATCAAGGAGCTCCCAGAACATAACTTGAATTTATTAGTAAAGTAGGTGTATTTTAGTTTCTTCAACCAATCTGAAGGGAGATAAAAGTCCTACCTGGCTTGTCTGGTATAGAATTTTGTTACTCTCCTTGCTGCTGGTTCAGTTCAGTTCAGTTCAGTCGCTCAGTCATGTCCAAATCTTTGCGACCCCAGAGACTGAAGCATGCCAGGCCTCCCTGTACATAACCAACTCCCCGAGTTTACTCAAACTCATGTCCATTGATTTGGTGATGCCATCCAACCATCTCATCCTCTGTCATCCCTTTCTCCTCCTGCCTTCAATCTTTCCCAGTATCAGGGTCTTTTCAAATAAGTCAGTTCTTCGCATCAGGTGGCCAATGTATTGGAGTTTCAGCTTCAACATCAGTCCTTCCAATGAATATTCAGGACTGATTTCCTTTAGGATGGACTGGTTGGATCTCCTTGCAGTCCAAGGGACTCTCAAGAGTCTTTTCCAACACCACAGTTCAAAAGCATCAATTCCTTGGTGCTAAGCTTTCTTTATAATCCAACTCTCACATCCATATATGACCACTGGAAAAACCATAGCCTTGACTAGATGGACCTTTGTCGGCAAAGTAATGTCCCTGCTTTTTAATATGCTGCCTAGGTTGCTCATTACTTTTCTTCCAAGGAGTGTCTTTTCATTTCATGGCTGCAGTCACAATCTGCGGTGATTCTGGAGCCCAAAATATAAAGTCTGTCACTGTTTCTACTGTTTACCCATCTATTTGCCATGAAGTGACAGGACCAGATGGCATGATCTTAACTTTTCTGAATGTTGAGTTTTAGGCCAACTTTTTCACTCTCCTCTTTCACTTTCATCAAGAGACTCTTTAGTTCTTCTTTGCTTTCTGCCATAAGGGTGGTGTCATCTGCATATCTGAGGTTATTAATACTTCTTCCAGCAATCTTGATTCCAGCTTATGCTTCATCCAGCCCAGGGTTCCTCATGATGTATTCTGCATATGAGCTAAACAAGCAGGGTGACAATATACAGCTTTGACTGACTCCTTTCCCGATTTAGAACCAGTCTGTTGTTCAATGTCCAGTTCCAACTGTTGCCTCCTAACCTGCATACAGATTTCTCAAGAGGCAGGTCAGGTGGTCTGGTATTCCCATCTCTTGAAGAATTTTCCAGTTTGTGGTGATCTACCCAGTCAAAGGCTTTGGCATAATTAATAAAGCAGAAATAGATGTTTTTTCTGGAACTTTCTTGCTTTTTTGATGATCCAGTGGATGTTGGCAATTTGATCTCCAGTTCTTCTGCTTTCTCTAAAACTATCTTGAACATCTGGAATTTCACAGTTCACGTACTGTTGAAACCTGGCTTGGAGAATTCTGAGCTTTACTACTTAGCAGCAGCAGCAGCAGCAGCATGTGAGATGAGTGCAATTGTGCAGTACTTAGAGCATTCTTTGGCATTGCCTTTCTTGGGGATTGGAATGAAAACTGACCTTTTCCAGTCCTGTGGCCACTGCTGAATTTACCACATTTGCTGGCATATTGAGTGCAGCACTTTCACAGCATCATCTTTCAGGATTTGAAATAGCTCAACTAGAATTCCATCACCTCCACTAGCTTTGTTCGTAGTGATGCTTCCTAAGGACCATTTGACTTCGCATACCAGAATGTCTGGCTCTAGGTGAGTGATCACACCATCGTGATTATCTGGGTCATGAAGATCTTTTTTGTATAGTTCTTTTGTATATTCTTGCCACCTCTTCTTAATATCTTCTGCTTCTGTTAGGTCCCTACCATTTCTGTCCTTTATTGAGCCCATCTTTGCATGAAATGTTCCCTTGGTATCTCTAATTTTCTTGAAGAGATCTCTAGTCTTTCCCATTCTATACTTTTCCTCTATCTCTTTGCACTGATCACTTAGGAAGGCTTTCTTATCTCTCCTTGCTATTCTCTGGAACTCTGCATTCAAATGGGTATATCCTTCCTTTTCTCCTTTGCTTTTTTCGCTTCTTTTCTCTTCACAGCTATTTGTAAGGCCTCCTCAGACAGCCATTTTGCTTTTTTGCATTTTTCTTGGGAATGATCTTGGTCCCTGTCTCCTGTAGAACATCATGAATCTCCGTCCATAGTTCATCAGGCACTCTATCTATCAGATCTAATCCCTTGAATCTATTTCTCACTTCCACTGTGCAATCATAAGCAATTTGATTTAGGTCATACCTGAATGGTCTAGTGGTTTTCCCTACTTTCTTCAATTTAAGTCTGAATTTGGCAATAAGGAGTTCATGATCTGAGCCACAGTCAGCTCCCGGTCTTGTTTTGCTGACTGTATAGAGCTTCTCCATCTTTCGCTGCAAAGAATAATTCATCTGATTATGGTGTTGACCATCTGGTGATATCCATGTGTAGAGTCTTCTCTTGTGTTGTTGGAAAAGGGTGTTTGCTATGACCAGTGCATTCTCTTGGCAAAACTCTACTAGCCTTTGCTCAGCTTCATTCTGTACTCCAAGGCCAAATTTGCCTGTTACTCATATGTTTCTTGACTTCCTGCTTTTGCATTCCAGTCCTCTATAATAAAAAGGACACCTTTTGGGGGTGTTAGTTATATAAAGTCTTGTAGGTCTTCATATAAACGTTCAATTTCAGCTTCTTCAGCATTACTGGTCAGGGCATAGACTCAGATTGCCGTGATATTGAATGGTTTGCCTTGGAAACAGATCATTCTGTCGTTTTTGAGATTGCATCCAAGTACTGCATTTCAGACTCTTTTGTTGATTATGATGGCTACTCCATCTCTTCTAAGGGATTCTTGCCCACAGTAGTAGATATAATGGTCATCTGAGTTAAATTCACCCATTCCAGTCCACTTTAGTTTGCTGATTCCTAAAATGTCAACATTTACTCTTGCCATCTCCTGTTTGACCACTTCCAATTTGCCTTGTGGCACATTCACAACTGGGTCCTGTTTTTGCTTTGGCTCCATCCCTTCATTCTTTCTGGAGTTATTTCTCCACTGATCTCCAGTAGCATATTGGGCACCTACCGACCTGGGGAGTTCATCTTTCAGTGTCGTATCTTTTTGCCTTTTCATACTGTTCATGGGGTTCTCAAGGCAAGAATAGTGAAGTGGTTTCCCATTTCCTTCTCCAGTGGACCACATTTGCTGCTAGTAGCAAATTATTAGAATTCTGTACATTATTTTTCTTCTTAAAGAAAAATGAAAACAGCTCTGCCAAAAGTCATACCATGAATGTAATAGAAGTTAAGAAACACTTTTTATCAACTTCAAAAATGTAAAATATTTTTAATAGAATATTTTGAAAAATCAACTTCAAAATAGCATTTTTTTATATTAAAATACATAATGCCTTTTAACTGGGATTAAAAGTGTGATCATGTCCTATTTAACTTATATCCATCTATCATAATGTATTTGTTACATTAAATACCATTTAAAGATAAAAACATTTGTCTCCAAATCCCTAGAAAACAACTAACAGAAGACCATAGAGAATGAGGAAAACATGAAAAATCACTCCTATTTACTCGTATTACTATCCTTGAAACATACAGTGGCATCTCACAGGTTTCATCTACTACAAGGAGTTATCTTCCAGAAAATTTCTTAGTTCCTTACACAAATGGACATGGGTCACATCACTTCTGTTTTGAGATATGTCTCAATTCTTGGAGTTAGCAAAGTTTTTGTTCTTTTTATTTTTCTATATATTATCAGTAATAAAAATGAAATGTGGAAAGATACAACTCAACAGTATAAAACACACTATATTTAGTAATAAATATAACAAAACACATATAAAACCTCTGCAAGGCAACTTATAAAAGTTTACTGAGAAACATTAAAGAAAATCTTAATAAATTTTTAAGAGTTACCAAATTGTGGAAAGAAAGATTCAATTAAAGATTTCAGTTCCTTCCAAATCAATTTATAATTTGATCTTATTCTGAAAGCTTTTGTTTTTAAGCTGCAAATCATTACACGTTAAACTGAAATAACAGGACTTCTTCCCTGGTGGCTCAGCGGTAAAGAATTTGCCTGCCAAAGCAGGAGTCAACGAGTTTGATCCCTGGTCAGGGAAGATCTCACATGTAATAGAGCAACTAAACCCATGGGCCACAACTACTGGCCTGTGCTCTACAGCCCAGGAGCCGCAACTACTGAAGTCTATGTGCCCGAGAACCCCTGCTCCACAAGAGAAGTCCCTACAGTGAGAAGCCCATGCACTCCAATGAAGAGTAGCCCTGCTCACCACAACTACAGAGAAGCCGGAACAGCAATTTTAGACCCTGCCAGCCAAAAATAATAAAATTTTAAAAAAAATAACATACAAATTCATTTGTAATTCATTTAATAAACATTTACCATGTACCAGCTACTGTGCTGGGAACTAGGAACCTGACGGTCTCTGAATATACAGAAAAGCCTCCTATTTTAGAATGGTAGTGAGAGAAGGTCTTTCTGTAGAAGTGGCTTTCAGTTAAGACTTAAAGAAAGAGAAGCCACTCGTGACAGCTGGGAGAAGGGAATCCGGAGGGAACAGTGTGAATGAAGGACTAAATGCATGAAGCAGGGACCACAAGTGATAACAGGATTCCAAAGAAAGGGGCAATCTCTTGAGGCTGGGAGTGGAAAGCCTGGAATACTAAGTAGGGAAAACCCGACTTTATATTGGGGGAAAAAACTGTACTCAAACCAGAGAGAGTAAGGGGAAGGGTTTCCAAGAAAGCAAATAGAAAAGAACAAATCAGGACTACATGATATAAAACAGGGTAGTCAAAGCCTGACAGCAGAATTGTTTCGTAGTTGTGACTTCTTTAGGGCTGGGCTTCATCTGCTTGGAATCCCAATGGGACATTGTAAGATTGTAATGGGTCCCAGCCGTGCCTATTATCATGGGACATTATTTCACGAAGCCAGCACTCATGCCTTATCATCAGCAAGAAATACTAGCTTTGCACAGGCAAAGAATACTTTCCATCTGGCCTTCTGGGTTGCGAAGAAATCAGTTCTCTCCACCTTGGCATCAGTATATGTGAAGTGAAGACTCCCTGGAGAAAGGTGTAAAAAGTAGAGCTTATTTATGTCCTCTCCAAGTTCATTATTTCCGATAAAGTTAACAGAGCCCTAATCGACAGGAAGAAAAACTTCCTCCTTTTAGAGCTGTGGCCTTGGCTTCCTTTTCAGCCTCAGGAAAAGTTTCTTTCTAGAAACAGAAGGCAGAGTGGCCACTTTTGCGGTCTCTGGGCCCCTAAGCTAACACTCTGTGTCAGAAGTCACTTGTTTTAATCAAAAAAAGAGCAACCTTTCTTCTGCTTTAACCATGGTTATTCAGCACTGTATTTAAACTTAACATTGTTTTTAGCACATGATATTTAGGGGAAAAGATAAGAAGAATTAAGCCACGTAAAGAGAAAGTTATTTTTACTTGAAACTATCAATATTCATAGCAACTTCCTGGAAGAGTTTATTTCCAAGCACCATTTAGTTATTTCCCAAGGCAGAAAAAGTAGCAGCCTATAAAGAGAGAATAAACTACATAAATACGTCAATCCTCCAACCCCCAACTTCTGACTGCCTTTCTCCTCCAACTGTGTCTTTGCCTGGAAGCTAAAAGAAGGGCATTTTTAGCTAAAATGCACTGTTACAGCTCACAACAAACATTCTTTACATTCATTCTACTTTTAAATACATCAAATTCAGGGGAAGGCCAGAGAACCCTTTTATTTATACAGGATGAGTATTAATGAAAATGCTAAAAAGAGGAATTCTATGAAAAATTTTCCTCACTTCTCCATGGAGAGATTAATTCCAGGCTGGTAATCAGTGCAAGGACCATGTACAGTGAGCAGAAATCATCCAGAGACAGAAAACAGGTGGACTCAGAGCTTTTGCAATTTAAAATACTCTCAATAACTTCCTACATGGCTCAGTGGTAAAGAATCCGCCTGCCAAAGCAGGAGGATGCAGGTTCAATCCCTGGGTCAAGAAGATCCCCTGGAGAAGGAAACGGCAACCCACTCCAGTATTCTTGCCTGGCAAATCCAGGCAAAATTCTTGCATGGAGCCTGGCGGGCTACAGTGCTTGAGGTCGCAGAGTCGGACACGACCAAGCATGCACACACATACTAGATACTGATGGAGAAGTGCCCTAAATTCCATGCTGGACACACAAAAATGGCCCTAACGGGAAGACTGAGCAGATTCTATTCACCCTAGAGAATATGCACCAAGTTGATTCCTCCCTTCTCTTTAGTCCAAGATGTGA
The DNA here is from genome assembly GCF_003369695.1 of Bos indicus x Bos taurus. Lineage (NCBI taxonomy): Eukaryota > Metazoa > Chordata > Mammalia > Artiodactyla > Bovidae > Bos > Bos indicus x Bos taurus. The sequence goes on from NC_040079.1 coordinate 87,446,882, forward strand.
TGTAACAGCCGCTATCGTGACAGGCTTGTTCATAAGCTCCCAAATACTATGGTGTGTGTTCATCTCCCGTTATTCACAAATGGCCCAGCCATCCTGGGCCATCAGCCTGGGTCGGAGCTACCACCAATGCCTGGGAGCCCAGCACCTACTGTGTGATGCCTCTTTAGACTCTATGCACTTTGTTGACCCAGGCATTTGAGGACAGTGAGGAGCTCTCTCCTGGATCACAACAGAAAAGTCCATAGGTCCAGGGGACAAGATAAGAGGAAGAAGGGAGAATGCTTGAGCTTACTTAAGCCAAGATTCGCAGAACAGCTGATAAGGCACAGTGACCAAGAGCACAGACCCTATAAACCAACCCTTCTAGGTCTGAATCTCTGCTGAACAGCATAAAAGATCTGTGACCAGAGCCCTCATATCCAGCTTCTCCATACCTTAGTCCCTCACCTACAAAATGGGGATTAACAGAACCTACCTCACAATGCTGTTTTGAAGATTAAAATAAGACATTGTACATGACGGCACAGTGCAGGGCTCAGCCCTTAGTAGATGTTCAGTGTTACTGTAATGATATCATCACATGAGGGATATTATTAAAAATAAATTCTCCAAATCCTTCCTCCCAGAACACACTGTGGTTTTGAATAGTTTTAATACACAACGTGTAGAGCCTCTTTCAAGAGGCAGAGGCCAGTGGCCCTTTTTACCTGGCAGAGATCCCCTTTCTGGGCTCTCCTGCTTCAATTATCCACTCAAGGCTTCTGGCCTGAAACTCCCAATTCCAATCTCAAGAAAAGACTCAAAAGGGAATTTTTTTTTCCTCCTTTCAAACTCTGAAGATGCAAAAGCAAACAAAAAGCACATTTATCTCAAAATTGAACATAATCTGTTATGGGTAAATTTCCAAACACCAATGGTTCAAAATGTTTCCTCTCCTCAAACTTTGCTATTATACCTCGCATCACCTTCCCATTTAAAGAGAATCCTCAGAACCAAAGTTTACTTCTTGGTCTGAAAAAAAAAAATCAGTATTAACTATTGTCTAATTGATATGAAATAGTAAAGAAAGAGTGGGTGGATGACTGAATTAAACACTCCAAGAAAGCTAAATGAAAAATGATTTATTTAAATGAATAATGCTAATCAACACTCAAAAAGAAGCAACATGAAGTAACATTTGACCTAATAAAGACTTACTGGAAGCCCTAAATTCATTCTGGAAAGATGTCTGAAAGATACTGACACTAATAAAAAAAGATATATATACACACACACACACACGCTTGAATATTACTCAGCCATTAAAAACAAAGAAATAATGCCATCTGCAGCAACATGGATGGACCTGAAGATTATGATCATACAAACTGAAGGAAGTCAGACAAAGGCAAAGATCGTATGATATTGCTTATATACAGAATCTAACAAAATGATAAAAATGAATTTATTTACAAAACAGAAATATACTCACAGACTTACAGCATAAGCTTATGGTTAACAGGAGGGAAGGGTAGAGGGGGAGGAATAGATTGGGAGTTCGGGATTGACATGTACACAGGGCTATGTTTAAAACAGATAATCAACAAGGACCTACTGTACAACACAGGGAACTCTGCTCGGTACTCTGTAATAACCTAATGAAGAAAGAATTTGAAAAAGAACAGACACGTGTATAACTGAATCCCTTTGCTGGATACCTGAAACTAACACAACACTGGTAATCAACTATGCTCCAATGTAAAATTAAAATTAAAAAAAAGGCTCAACAGTAAACTTCAACTTGAGGGAACAAATCTAGGAACCACTTCCAATCACAAACCTCAGAATTCGTTCCCATCAATCCCCAAGTTCAGACTCTTCTAATCTGAATGAGGCAATCTTTCATTTTTCTCTTTTGAAACAGCTATTGGAAATTGATGGAATAAAACCCAAAATTATCTAAAATTCCTTTTAATCACTTACCATTTATTAAAAGAACAATCATCATTAAAGAAGAAAACTTATAACACTTTAAAGTACAAATAATACATTTTATTTCATCCCTGAAAACAAAAACAAAAAATGTACACATCTAATGAGAGACTGAACAACTATTCCAAACTTCACCTGGAAACGGTATGTAAATAATTTCTTCACATAATGGCAGGGTACAGGGAAGAGTTTGCAAAGATACCTTCAAGAAGTATTTTCTCATACTTACTTTAATAAACCAGTATAATTATTGCTACCACGTCTGGTAGCACATTGTAATAATGAACAATACAATTTCCAAAACTAAATACAATACAGTCTAAATCTAGAAGCTAGCTGCACTTAGAGAATAAATACTATGAAACATAGGGCACCATATGGCAATTAAATTTGCAACAAGGAAAATTTAAATAAAGGTGTACTTTGCTCGATACCAGAATTACCCAAGATTGAGCTCTCTTGTGCTATATATAGAATAGCTGTTTTCCTGAAAAGATAGTCCATCTTCATAATTTAAATTACATTTTAAATGCTCTTATTTTTAAATGGTCACTACATAAAATGAATATCTACTGTATATCATACAAATCCAACATTTCATAAAGAGTATATATTCTATATACTATAATGTTAACATTTTCCAAACAATTTAATGCAACACAAATATTTTATTATACACATCTGGCTAAAGTCCTTAAGAGTTCCAGTCTCACAAATATCTCAGTTTCCCGCTTCCTTGTCAATATAATAAAAGCAAAAATTACCCAAATATGGAAATAATGTGCTTTCTTGACAGCATAATCAAAGTGTTATATTTTTAAATTAACATTTATCTATATGAAAAATCATGAATTAATATTTAATCTCATCATAAAAATATTTTTTATTCTTCAGAATACAAGTATATAAGAAAATGTTACATACGAGATTGGAGATTACTATTTTAATGTTATTTAATTGCCCCAATGTTTAGAATAGTTTACGAACAGTGGCTACTACCCATTTCAAGATTATACTCTTACAAATGTAATTTTTTTTAATATACAATAATTAACCTTCAGTTATTCTGAAGGGATAGTGCAAATGAAGACATTCTTTGGGTCATCATTTCAAAACACTATTTTCAATATTATACTTCCTTTCTCTCTGCTCATAATCTGAATAACAAAATATAGTAAGTACTGGAAGTAAGCACATTTTCTAATAGTATTAGTCCAACATTCACATCTATCCATAACAAATGACAAAACGATTCAATAACAATATTCCTCATTTGTCTAAAAAATGTTATATATTTAAATAAATATTTTGTAGAAATGAATCCGTCTTTCAGTGTTTTTGTTTCAACTTGGTCTCAAACACAAAGATTTATACAAAGATCACCTACCTGCTTACTACATCAACCATGTTACCAAATTCCCTTTAAGGCTATAGTACAGCATTGAAGAGATGTGCCTGAAAGCAAACTAATAACTTTTAAATTATATACAGAATTAAAGTTCCATGAATCCAGCATATTCCTTGAAAATGCGCAGAGCTTTTATTGTAAAGTATTACTCTATGCTAGCCAGTGATTTTCTGCCATAGGATATAATCCATGGTGAATGTAGCAGCACGAGGTGATCTTCCACTGCTATCTAATGCTGCCTGATGCTTTTACCCTTTTATTTGTGGTCAGTGGCACTGGGTTCCCACTAGTACCACTGGTAGTGCTAGCTGCTGAGCCGTTCACAACAATATAGTCGACTTTGTTCTCCAGCTTTACCAAACGTTGTAAAATGTCATCCAAAAGGACAGCAATTGTTCTTCTTAGATCCGCTAGGGGGAAAAAATGAGAATAAATCAAAATAAACAGTGATAGAGCACTTAATATTTGTGCTTTCATAGTTTGACGGGAAACATGAACAATTATTGAATCATCTGAAATATACTAGAAAGAAAGTACTCAAACCACAAACAGGAAAAGCCTCAGTATTTTAATCAATAGTATCACATACAGAGCTTCTTATAGGAATAATTTCAGCTATAAATGTGGGGAAATTCACTTTTCTAATGCAATAAAACAGATTTAAGGGCTAGTTTAAAATGTTAGTCCCTCTGTAAGAAATCCATTTACTTTGAGATTCTTTTTTTTTTTTCTCAATACGATGCTATGTACTTCCCTCAGGAGACCATACGCATTCTGCTATGGAGGTGGGGCTTCCTGGGTGGCACAGCGTAAAGAATACACTTTTATCGTATCATTTTCCTGATACATAACTTCCTCTCTCATCTGAATTCCCCAAAGTGATGAGTGAAGCTTTTCAAAATGGAATGGTTTCTTCCTCCTACTTTGAGATTCTTAAGCAGTCTGTAAAGATGATGTGGGCTAGGCAGCTAAGGTAGAAAGCTAGCTAAGCAAGAAACTCAATGAAATGTAGAAACAAAAAAACCTAGAACCTCCACAGGCTGAAATGTGGGGGGAACCCAGGAACCAGAGCAGAGCCAGGAACCTGGTTAGTGCAGTACAGATAGTAGTTCTGACTAGCAAATGATAGGGGAACTATCTTCTAATCTCTCCGGGAGGTTACAATGATGTCAGCAGAATTTACCTGGCAAGAATGAAATTATGCGAAGTAAGTCAGAAAGAAAAACACCAATACAGTATATTAACACATATATATAGAATTTAGAAAGATGGTAACGATGACCCTATATGCGAGACAACAAAAGAGATACAGATGTAAAGAACAGTCTTTTGGATTCTGTGGGAGAAGGCGAGGGTGGGATGATTTGACAGAATAGCATTGAAACATGTATATTAACATATGTGAAATAGATCGTCAGTCCAGGTTTGATGCATGAGACAGGGTGCTCAGGGCTGGTGCACTGGGATGACCCTGAGGGATGGGCTGGGGAGGGAGGTGGGAGGGAGGGTCAGGATGGGGAACACATGTACACCCATGGCTGATTCATGTGAATGTATGGCAAAACCACCACAATATTGTAATTAGCCTCCAATTAAAATAAAAAAAAAAAGAGAGAATGAAATTATGACCCTCTGCTTCATTTTCAGTCTTTTTACTCAGGATTCCCAATGGCACCTAGCACATATTAGGTATTCAGTGACATCTAATATTGTTACTTTTTGTTGACCCTGGACCAAAAATGGCACCCCAACCCCTATCTGTGATCAGAGAAAAAAATCATTTCAACAACAGCTCAAAAAATTGCTAATGGTTCTGTTAGTAAGTCATCAGAAAAAAAAAATAGGTAGAAGAAAAATAAAATAGGTAAATTGGACTTCATCAAAATTTAAAACTTTTGGAAATCAAAAGATACTATCCAGAAAGGGAGATGACAATCTACAAAATGGAAGAAAATATTTCCAAATCATGTATCTGATAAGGGCTTAATATCAAGAGCATATAAAGAACTCCTAAACCCAACAATAAAAAGATAAACAACTCAATTTTTAAAATCAGCAAAGAACTTGCAAAAAACATTTCTTCAAAGAAGATATGCAACTGATCAGGTAAGCATGTGAAACAATACCAAACATCACATGATACATCACTTTACACCTGCTAGGATGGCTATAATCAGAGAACGGGAAAATAACAAACACCGGCAAGAACATGAGGAAGTTAGAATCCACATATACGGCTAGTGGGACTATAAAATGGCATAGCCATCATGCAAAACAGCCAGGCAGTTTCTAAAAAACCTAAACATACCATGAAAAAAGTAAAAGTGAAAGCCGCTCAGGCGTGCCTGACTCTTTGCGACCTCACGGACTATATAGTCCATGGAATTCTCTGGCCAGAATACTGCAGTGGGTAGCCTTTCCCTTCTCCAGGAGATCTTCCCAACCCAGGGATCAAACCATACGACCCAGAAATTCCACTCCCAGGTACATACCTTTAAAAAGTGAAAGAGACTCCAAGAGGTACCTGTACACCAGTGTTTATTTCAGAATTATTCACAATAGCAAAAAGGTGGAAATAACCTAAGTGTCCATCAGTAGGCGACAAGATGAACAAAATGTGGTATTCACACACAAGAGAATATTATTTAGCCATAAAAAGGAACAATGATCTCTAATACACGATACAAAATGGATGAACCTTAAAGATATTATACAAAGTAAAATAAACTTCCATACCTATATGTCTCTATCTTGATTTATCTTTTTTATATCCCAATAGGTTTTACTATTTGTATAAATGTGAGGAGAGGCAGATACAAATAAAATTAATCATGTGTACACAAAAAAGAAACACAATTATAGTAAAATGCAAAAATGACTAATGAAAATAAAACACATTGTTTAAAATGTAAGTCAAAAACTTTTCCTTATTAATATTTTTCAAATTCAAATGAATATTTTACTGCCACTAAAATCTGCTTAATTGTACAAGGGAGAAAAGTTAGAAGTCACTTCTTGATCAAAGCAAATTACTCACTGTAAAGTTTTATTATGAAGCCAGCAACAAAACAAGAATGCTTCCTAAGAACTAAAAGCTAATTTAAATATCAGAGCAAATAGCTAGGTAAAAATCATTTCAAAAGCCTCATAAACTCTGTAATTAAGTGTACATTAATTGTTCAGTCTTTTACATTTTTAATACAGCTACCCTCTCCCACTGAGTGCTGAATAAATTATATCATTCAACAAATATTTTATTACTTCCCTACTTAAGAGTGCAAGGCACACTGTTTAGATCTCGTGAGTAGATCAAGAGATGTTCTCATCAAACTTCACATACAAATTAAATGCCTAGGTACATTAAAAAAGCCTAGTTTTTAAGCGAGAAAAGAAAAGCTACATAATGATCTAAGTGCAAGAAGTAACAAACACAAGATTCCAGTACCCTTTACCCAGTTTCCCCCAATAGTGACATCTTGCAAAATCACATAACACATCACTACTAGAGTCTATACTGGTACAGTCAAGATGCAGAGTATTTCCTTCACCACAAGGATTCCTGGGTTGCTCTCTTACAGTAACCCTCTTTCTTTTCATTAACCTTCTACTATGATGGATTAAGCTGACTGCTTTTTGAAAACTAAAACAGACTTGCATCCCTGGAATAAATGCCACTTGGTAACAGTAATTAATTCTCTGTATATGTTGTTGAATTCCACTTGCTAAGTTTTTCCTAAGGACCTGCACATCTATACTCATGAGGGATACTGGTCTTTAGTTTTTATTACCAATGCAGTCTTTGGTTTTGGTGTAAAGTTAATACTAGCCTTATAAATGGACTGGGAGGTGTTCTCTCCTCTTCTATTTTCTGGAAATGACTGTGTAAGATTGATACTAATTGCTATTAAAATTTTTGATAGAATTCTCCAGTGCAACCACCTGGGCCTGAAGATTTCTTTTTGGAAGTTCTTATAGTCAATTTCCCTAACAGTCACAAACATTATCTCACTTTGTAAATACTGTGATTTTTTTTTTATACAAATTGACAGGTTGTGGCAACCCTGTGCCAGGGAAGTGTATCGGTGCCATTTTTCCAACAGCACTTGCTCTCTTCATGTCTCTGTGTCACATTTTGGTAATTGTCGCAATATTTCAAACTTTTTCATTATGGTATTTGTTATGGTGATCTGTGATCAGATGTGCAGGTATGTGAAAACAGTATGGGGACTGGAATTCGAAGTGGAGTCTGATGATTGTCACTGAGTTGATGCAATCTCATGACAGAAAAAAAAATTAGCAAACAAAAAAAACCCTTTAACAAATGAGGAGTTGCTTCTTTAAGGAATGAGTAAAGTAACTGGTTTACTGACATGGACTCTACTCCTAGTGAAGTTGCTATGAAGACTTGCAATGACAAAAAGAGAAAAAAAAAACATTAAGAATATTACATAAACTTAGTTGACAAAGCAGCAGCAGAGTTTGAGGACTTATTTCAACTCTGAAAGAAGTTCTACTGTGGGTAGAACACTATCAAACAGCGTGGCGTACTAGAGAGAAATCATTTGTGAATCAGTCAACTGATGCGGCAAACGTCACTGCTGTTTTATGTTAAGAAATTGTCACAGCCTGCCAACCTCAGCAACACCACCCTGACCAGTCATCAGCCATTGACATCAAGGCAAGACCAGTTTAAAAAAAAATATGACTTGCTGAAGGCTCAGATAATGGTTAGCATTTTTTAGCAATAAAGTATTTTTAATTACAGTGTGTACATTTATTTGGTTTCTTGGATAATGCTATTCCTATTGTACACCTAATAAACTACAGTGTAAATGTAACTTTTACATGCACTGTGAAACCAAAAACTTGGAATGACTTGCTTTATCGCAGTGGTCTAGAACCAAGTATCTCTGAGCTATGCCTATACAGAGCTATTCGAATTACTTATTCCATACTGGGTGACTGTGCTAGTTCACAGTTTTAGAGGTACCAACCCCTTTCATATAAGTTCCTATGTTTATGTGTAGAGCTGTTCTTAGTAGTCTCTAATTATTTTGATATTTGCAGTGTCTGTAGTGACACTGCAATTTTTCTGTCAGTCTTATTAGAAGTTTGCCCGTTTATTCCCCACTCTTTCAAAGGAAAAGCTCTTTGTTGCATTGATTTTCTCTACTGATTTTCTTTCAATTTCATTTATTTCTGTTCTTATTTTAATCATTTCCTTCTTTCTGCTCTGCTCTGGGTTTCTTTAGCTCTTCTTTTTCTAGGTTCTTGAGGTGGGAGCTCAGATTATACATTTAAGACTTCTCTTTTCTAAAGTATGTACTTTTCTAAAGTAAACTTCTCTCTCAGCATGGCTGTAGCTGTGTCCCACAATTTTTTATGTTGCACTTTCATTTGGGGATTGTCCTATTACCACTCTTTTATTTCTATTTTGAGTTCACTGCAGTCACAGAATACACTTTACGATCCCAATTCTTATAAATTTGTTGAGGTCTGTTTTATGTCTTAGGATAACTATTTTTGTAAATGTTCTATGGACTGTTAAAACCCATGTATATCCCCTGTGTTGACTTCTATTTTGGAATGTGGTAGCTATGTTAAAGATTAACTATTTGGTCTCATTGAAGCCAACACAATGCTCCTGTGTTTCTTCTTCAATGATAAATAAAATGCTTACAGAATTTGAAAAAAAAATGTTATCTTGCTGTTATTAATGGAGCTTCCAAATATGTAGGAATCCATTGCTTAGACTGTGTTCTTCAGGTCTTTTATATCTTTGTAGATTTTCTGCCTAGTTTTATCAGTTTCTGAGAGAGCAGTGTTTAAATTCTCAACTATAATTGTGGATTTATGCATTTTTATTTTCAGTTCTATCATTTTTGTAGATACATTTAGGACTGTTATTTCTTCTGGGTAGATTGATCCCTTTATGATTATATAATGTCCTTCTCTAACACTGGTAGTTTTCTTTCCTCTGAAGTCTACTTGATCTGTTATTAATGTAGACATCCCTGCATTCCTTTGACAAATATTTGCATGAAATATCTTTTCCAATCCTTCTACTTACAGCCAGCCAGTATCATTAAGTTTGAAGTGAGTTTCTTGTAGACAGCACATACTTTGTCATGTTTTTTAACCCAATCTGCCAATGTCCTCAAACTAGTGTATTTATAACACTAATAATTAATGTAATTCTGGTATATTAGGACTTAAGCCTGAAATTTCATCTTTTGTTTGTTCTGTTTTTTCACTTCCCTGTTTTCCTTTTCCTGCCTTCCTATGGGGTACTTGAGTACTTTTTAGAATTTTTTTTTATTTTTCTGAAGGGTTTTTAAATGTATCTCTCTGCAAGTTTTAGTTGTTCTGGATATTACACCTTATACATAATGTACGATAGTCATTTTACCAATCATAGTGATATACAGAAGCTTTACCTCTCTTAACCATCTGTGATCCAGCAGATCCAGCAAAGGGACTGAGAATCCCCAGGGAATTTAACTTTGAAGGTCAGTGGGATTTGATTACAGAACTTCCACAAGACTGGGGAAACAGACTCTTGGAGGGCACAACAAAAACCCTGTATGCACCAGGAAGCAGGAGAAAGGAACAGTGACCCCACAAGAGACTGAGCCAGATTTGCTGCTGAGTGTCCTGGAGCCTCCAGCACAGGTGTGGGTTGACAGTGGCCTACTGCGTAATCAGGGGCACTGACTACAACAGTCATGGGAGCCACAGCATCCTGGCATAAATCCTTTTGCAAGAGGTCACTATTACCCCTAACATAGTTTGGCCTAAGGCCAAGATACAGGGAGGGAACACAGCCCCACCCATCAGCAGAAAGTTGGATTAAAGATTTACTGAGCATGGCCTCCCCGAACAGAGTAAGGCCCAGTTTCCCCACAGTCAGTCCCTTCCTGATGGGAGGGACCATCAGCCTTGTCTAACTCAATGATACTATAAGCCATGCTGTGTAGGGCCACCCAAGATGGTGGGTCATGGTGGAGAGTTCTGACAAAACGTGGTCCACTGCAGAAGGGAATGGTAAACCACGTCAGTACTCTTGCCTTGAGAACCCAATGAACAGTATGAAAAATGCAAAATGATATGACACTGAAAGATGAACTCCCCAGGTTGGTTGGTGCTCAAAACGCTACCGGAGTAGAGCGGAGATATAGCTCCAAAAGGAATGAAGAGCCAGAGCCAAAGCTTAAAGAACCCCCAGCTGTGGATATGTCTGGTGGTGGAAGTAAAGTCTGATGCTGTAAAGAACAATACTGTATAGGAACATGGAATGTTAGGTCCATGAATCAAGCTAAACTGAAAGTGGTCAAACAGGAGATGGCAAGAGTGAATGTCATCATTTTAGGAATCAGTGAACTAAATGGACTGGAATGGGTGAATTTAATTCAGATGACCATTATATCTATTACTGTGGGCAAAAATCCCTTAGAAGAAATGGAGTAGCCCCCATAATCAGCAAGAGTCCAAAATGCAGTACTGGCGTGCAATCTTAAAAACAACAGAATGATCTCTGTTCGTTTCCAATGCAAGCCATTCAATATCACAGTAATCCAAGTCTATGCCCCAATCACTAACATTGAAGAAGCTGAACGGTTCTATGAAGACCTACAAGACGTTCTAGAACTAACACCAAAAAAAAAAAAAAAAAAAAATGTCCTTTTCATCACAGGGGACTGGAATGCAAAAGTAGAAGTCAAGAGATACCTGGAGTAACAGGCAAATTTGGCCTTGGAGTATAAAATGAAGCAGGGCAAAGGCTAACAGAGTTAAGCCAAGAGAATGCACTGGTCATAACAAACACTGTCTTCTAACAACACAAGAGACGACTCTACACACGGACATCACCAGATGGTGTGAAAACAGACTAATTATATCCTTTGCAGTGAAAGATGAAGAAGTCCTCACAGTCAACAAAATAATCCAAAATGCAGTAACTGGGTGTAATCTCAAAAATGACAGAATGATCTTGGTTAGTTTCCAAGGCAAATTATTCAGTATCACAGTAATCCAAGTCTATGCTACAACCACGAACGCAAAAGAAGCTGAAGTTGAACGGTTCTATGAAGACCTACAAGACCTTCTATAACTAACACCCAAAACAGATGTCCTTTTCATTATAGGGGACTGGAATGCAAAAGGAGGAAGTCAAGAGATACCTGGAGTAACAGGCAAGTGTGCCATTGGAGTACAAAATAAAGCAAAGCAAAAGCTAACAAAGTTTTGCCAAGAGAATGCACTGATCATAGCAAACAGCCTTTTCCAACAACCCAATATACATATACACACTACTAAATAGAAAATAGAAAATAAGGACCTATTGCATAGCACAGGGAACTCTATTCAGTAATCTCTAATGACCCACATGGGAAAAGAATATAAAAAAGAGTGAATATATGTATCACTGATTCACTTTCCTATGCACCTGAAATACAATATTATAAATCAACTAAACTCCAATAAAAATTTTTTAAATGATTAAAAAAAAAACCATCCCCAAGAAAAAGAAATGCAAAAAGACAAAATGGTTATCCAAGGAGGCCTTACAAATAGCTGAGAAAAGAAGAGAAGCAAAAGGCAAAGAAAAGGAAAGATATATCCATCTGAATGCAGAGTTCCAAAGAATAGCAAGGAGAGATAAGAGAGCTGTCCTAAATGAACAAAGCAAAGAAATAGAGGAAAACAACAGAATAGGAAAGCCTAGAGGTCTCTTCAAGAAAATCAGTGATGCCAAGGAGGCATTCCATGCAAAGATGGGCACAGTAAAGGAGAGAAACAGTATGGACCTAACAGAAGCAGAAAAGATTACAAACCAGTGGCAAGAATATATAGAAGAAATATACAAAAAAAGACCTTAATGACCCAGATAACCATGATGGTGTGATCATTCACCTAGAACCAGATATCTTAGAGTGTGAAGTTAAGTGGGCCTTAGGAAGCATCACTACCAACAAAGCTAGTGGAGGTGATGGAATTCCAGTTGAGCTATTTCAAATCCTGAAAGATGATGCTGTCAAAGTGCTGCACGCAATATGCCACCAAATGTGGAAAACTCAGCAGTGGCCACCGGACTGGAAAAGGTCAGTTTTCATTTCAATCCCAAAGAAAGGCAATGCCAAAGAATGCTCAAACTACCATACAATTGCACTCATTTAACATGCTAACAAAGTAATGCTCAAAATTCTCCAAGTGAGGCTTTAACAGTACATGAACCAAGAACTTACAGATGTTTAAGCCGGATTCAGAAAAGGCAGAGGAACCAGAGATCATATCGCCAACATCCACTGGATCATAGAAAAAGCAAGAGAATTCCAGAAAAACATCTGCTTCACTGACTATACTAAAGCCTTTGACTGTGTGCATCACAACAAACTGTGGAAAATTCTTCAAGAGATGGCAATACCAGACCACCTTACCTGCCTCCTAAGAAACCTGTATGCCAGTCAAGAAGCAACAACAGTTAGAACCAGACATAGAATAACAGACTGATCCAAAATAGGGAAAGGAGTACATCAAGGTTGTATACTGTCATCCTGCTTATTTAACTTATATGCAGAGTACATCATACGAATGCCTGGCTGGATGAAGCACAAGCTGGAATCAAGATTGCAGGGAGAAATATCAATAACCTCAGATATGTAGATGATACCACCTTTACAGCAGAAAGTGAAGAGGAACTAAAAAGTCCCTTGATTAAGGTGAAAGAGGAGAGAAAAAAAGTTGGCTTAAAAGTCAACATTCAAAAAACTAAGATCATGACATCTGGTCCCATCACTTCATGACAAACAGATATGGAAACAATGGAAACAGTGACAAATTTTATTTTCTTGGGCTACAAAATCACTGCAAACAGTGACTGCAGCCATGAAATTCAAAGACGATTGCTCCTTGGAAGGAAAGCTATGACCAACCTAGACAGCATATTAAAAAGCAGAGACACTACTTTGCTAACAAAAGTCCATAGAGTCCAAGATACCATTTTTCCAGTAGTCATGTATGGATGTGAGAGCTGGACCACAAAGAAGGCTGAGCACTGAAGAACTGATGCTTTCAAACTATGGTATTGGAGAAGACTCTTGAGAGTTCTTTGGACTGCAAGAAGATCAAACCAGTCAATCCTAAAGGAAATCAATCCTGAATATTCACTGGAAGGACTGATGCTGAAGCTGGAACTCCAATACTTTGGCCACCTAATGTAAAGAGCTGACTCACTGGAAAAGATCCTGATGCTGGGAAAAACTGAAGGCAGGAGAAGGAAGCAACAGAGGATGAGATAGTTGGATGGCATCACCAACTCAATGGACATGAGTTTGAGCAAGCTCCAGGAGATGGTGAAGAACAGGGAAGCCTGGCATGCTGCAGTCCATGGGGTTGCAAAGAGTAGGACACAACTGAGTGACTGAACAACCATCATCTGCGATGGTTCATTTTGTGTCAATCTGGCTAGGCTATGGTATGTAGACAAATCTACCAGTCTGGATATTGCTGCGAAAGTACTTTTTTGATGGGATTAGCAAGGCCCAGTGGTAAAGAATCCACCTGCAACGCAGAAGCCACAGGATACTCAGGTTTGATTCCTGGGTCAGGAATTCCAGGAATTCCTGGAGGAGGGCATGGCAACCCACTCTAGTATTCTTTCCTGAGAATCGCATGGACAAAGGAGGCTGGCAAGCTACAGTCCATAGCGTCAAAAAAGAGTCAGACATGACTGAAGCAACTTAGCACAGCATTTAAACCAGTAGATTTTCAGTAATGTAATTACTCACCATAATGTGAGTATACTTCATCTAGTAAGCTGAAGATCTTAAGAAAAGACTACGGTTTCTGGAACAGGAGGAATTTTGTCCCCAGATTGACTGCCTTCAGACTCAGGACCTAAACATCAGTTTTTGCCAGAATTTTCAGCCTGCCCTGAAGATTTTGGACTTTCCAAGCTCCACAACTGCATAAGCAGCGAATTTCTTAAAGTCTATCTCTCCCTCTCCTTGATTTGTTTTATTTAGATTTAAAAATCTGAATACGCCATCCTTTTACCAATTACTTCATTTATAAGATACTGCCTTAAATATTTCCTCTACATAAAGTTAGAATCACATCAAACAGTGTTATAATTTTTCCTTCAACAATTTTTGCTTCAGTTTAGAAAACTCAAGAATAAAAAGAACCTAGTGACCTACCTTTATTTTTATGCACTGTGTTTTTCTTTCCTTCCTGATTGTTCCAAGTTTCCTCTATTTTTAACATTTCTTTTCCAATGAAAGAACTTCTTTAGCTGTTTCTTAGTGTGGGTCTGCTGGTAACAAACTCACAAACTTTCCTTCATCTAAGAAATACCTTTGATTTCCCTTAATTCCTAAAGGATATTTTCACTGGGTATAGAATTCTGGATTAAGAGTTCTTTCTTTAAGCATTTAAAACACAATATGCCAGAAACCAACACAACATTGTAAAGCAATTATCCTCCAATTAAATATATATATACATACATATGCCACTTATTTCCAGACTTGATGGTTTGTGATGAGAAATCCACTATCATTTGAATTGTCTTCTCACCATTAAGTGTTGCTGCTTTTCTCTAGGTGCTTTTGAAAAGTTTTTTTTTTTTGGCCATATCACACAGTTTGTGGGATCGTCCTTGACCAGGGATTGAAGTCAGGCCACCACAGTGACAGCCCAGAATCCTAAGGTCACCAGGTAAGTCCAAGTGTTTTTTTTCCTAAGTTGCTCTTTTAAGTTTTCAGACGCTTACTTATGATGTATCAGGGCATGGACTTTTTTGACTAATCATACGTGGGGTTCACTCAGTTTCTTGAATCTGAGGTCTGTGTCTCTTGAAAAATTTGGAAAAGTTTTTGGTCATAATTTTTTTGAATTATTTTTCCAGCTCTGCCCTCATTCTCTTCTTCCACAAAAGTTACATCTGTTGTTATAATCCTACAGGTTGCTAACGTGCTGAAATTTTTTTTAAGTCTATTTTCTCTCTGTTGTTCAGGTTGGGTAATTACATCGTTCTATATTTCAGTTCACTGATACTATCCTCTGTTCTCTCCTTGCTATTTTTGAGTGAATCTGCTAACTCATACTTTTCATTTCAGTCATTGTATTTTTCAGTCCAAAAATTTCCATTTAGTTTTTCTTTATATGCTCTATTTATCTCCTAAGACTTTCTGTTTCCCTGTTGAGCCTTTCTGCTCTTTCATTCTGTTCTTTGTGCTCATTAATTGCTCACTGAAGCATTTAATCCTGACTGCTTTAAAATCTTTTTCAGGTAATTCTAACATTAGTCATTGGTTATCTTTCTTCATTCAGTTTAAGATTTCCCTGGTTCTTGGTATGACAACTGATTTATATTTGTAACCAGGACATTTACATATTTTATTATGAAAGTCAGGATCTTATTTAAACCTCCTATGTTAAGTAGTATTCTCTGATACCACTGTGGCAGGGCAGAGGCGTGTCACCTTGTTACTGCCAGGTGGAGGCAAAAATCTAGGTTCCCGCTTAGCCTCCACTGCCACCTGAAGGTGGTGAGCTCTTTGTCACTGCTGGATGGAGGGAGGAGTTCCAGGTGCCCTCCCCATACTCTTCACTGACACTGTGATGCAGACTGCTCCTTACCACTGGGCAATGCTAAGTCCTCACTCTCCACACGTCACCCCTGAGGAAGGGAGGTGAGCACCTCATTACTGCGTAAGGGTAGAAGTTCTGGCTCCCCATGTGGTCTCCACGTGGTGTAGGGGGAGTCTGGATGCTCTGTTATAGCCTCACAAGGGTGGGAGTCTGTGCTCCTCACTTGGCCTTTGATAACGTGGGTGGTATAGTGGTAACTTTCTTTTGTGGTGTCTGGTTAGAGGAGAATGGTTTACTGTCTAAAAGTTTTTATCTTGCTAGGCTGCCCCTCTTTGGCTACAGAGAACAGACTTCTGTTGGGGTTTTGCTTGTTTTGTCTCTGTCTATGCCTGGTTGACAGTTCTTAATTCTCAGAATAGCATTTAAATATTAACACTAAACTGTTCTCCAATTCTCTGAAAATATTTGGTGGAGTCCATTTTTCAGCAACAACAGAGGTAAAACCAAAACTCTTAAAAGAAAGTAAGGTCAGACTTTGGGTGGAAAAGCCTGAGGTGAAAAAAGATGTGTTGCTGTACATTCAGGTGTAGAAAACCACAGGTCAACTGCAAATGTTCTCTAATAGTCACTGGGCATCAGATCAATAACCCCAAATTCACTGCTCTGCACAAATCACAGAATCCAAAAAATGTTACATGGGAAGAAACGTAAGTTTTTTTTTTTCTTAGAGAAAACTAAGAATGTTAAGCAATATTCTTAGATATCTTTTAAGATATCTTAAAAAGAAATGATGATATCTTAAAAAGAAAGTACAAGTTACTCCTCAAAATTTACAGATAGTAATCTTAAAGCTGAACTGATCTGTCCATGGCTCTTGCAATAGTAACAATTCATTGTAGACCAACATTTAAAAAAATATATTACCTTGTGTTTTGTTTGCCAACTGGGAAAATCACATTATATAGCTCAAGGGAAAATCATTCAATAAATATTATTTTGACTGACTAGCCTTTTTATATGGTAGCAACTAGAGGCTAATGGTTTCTATCAATGGCTTAAAGTTCAAGTTCACCAGAACTCACGAAATTCTCACCTTACTGTAATTTATATTGCCATTCCAGATTACTGGCACAAGGATAGAATTCAAATAATGAAACTGAAATAACTGGCTACCTAGTCTGCAAAAAAGAACCAGCATCTCTTACTGTTTGCACCAGAAATCTCAACTGTATTACAGACTTGTGTGTGTGCTTGGTTGCTCAGTTTTGTCTGACTCTTTGTGACCTCATAGACTATAGCCTGCCAGGCTCTTCTGTCCATGAATTTTCCAGGCAAAAATACTGGAGTGGGTTGCCATTTCCTCCTCCAGGGGATCTTCTTGACCCAGGGACTGAACCTGAGTCTCCTACATCTCCCACACTGGCAGGCAGATTCTCCACCACTAGCATAACCTGGGAAGACCATATTACAGACAAAAATGTTAAAAAAAAAAAAACTGCACTATATTACAACGTGTTTTAGAAAAAAAAATTTTAAGCATATAACTAAAGCATAAAAGATGATAGACATGTTTTACCATATAAATTTTTAAAAACAATATACCAAGTTATTAGACAACTGATGAACAGAGCAAAACCATATGCTACATATACTGACAGCGTGAATGTCTTTAATAAAAAATCAGTCAAAAAGTAATTTCCCTGCAGAAAAACTGACAAAGGATACAAAATATTCCCTCTTGTATGTATAAGAAATACAAATAGCCAACAAACTAGAAAATCTTTCAACCTCTCCTGTAAACACAGAAATGCAAAAGCAAACAATTAGATACCATTTAAAAGTAAACTGAACTGGTGCAGGGTGTAGAAACTGGCACTTCCACAGGGGTGGGAGAGTGGAAACAGGAGTGCACACTGGCAGCACAACCCTGGAGGGCAACTTGACACATGTCTATTAAATTTAACATGCATACCCTTAGCCAGAAAGTTTCATTTTGAGGAAATTCATCCTGCTGAAACAGTCACACAAACATAAAATACCCACAAATGTATTATTCACACATATATTTCATGCTGCTAAGTCACTTCAATCGTGTCCGATTCTGTGCCACCCCATAGACGGCAGCCCACCAGGCTCCCCCGTCTCTGGGATTCTCCAGGCAAGAACACTGGAGTGGGTTGCCATTTCCTTCTCCGATGCGTGAAAGTGAAAAGTGAAAGTGAAGTCACTCAGTCGTGTCTGACCCTCAGTGACCCCATGGACTGTAGCCTTCCAGGCTCCTCTGTCCATGGGATTTTCCAGGCAAGAGTACTGGAGTGGGGTTCATATACACACACTTATCACAGCACTAAATCCAACATACAAGGTTAGCAACAAATTATCCATTACTACAGAATAAGCAGAGAAAAAAGGAACCTTTTAAAATGAAACAATATTAAGTCACTAAAAAGGATGAAACAGACTATCTGTAATAACATGGAAAGATATCTATAATCAAGTGAAAACAAGAAAGTTGCAAACTAGTATATATACAGTACAATCCCATTTTTGTTCAAAATGTGCTGGATGATATGTCTGCAAACTAGAGCTGGTTGGTTATCTGTCTTTGTAAAAAAGTTTTACTGGAACATAGCCATGCTCCCCAGAGAAGGCAATGGCACCCCACTCCAGTACTCTTGCCTGGAAAATCTCATGGATGGAGGAGCCTGGTAGGCTGCAGTCCATGGGGTCGCTAGGAGTCGGACACGACTGAGCGACTTCACTTTCACTTTTCACTTTCACGCATTGGAGAAGGAAATGGCAACGCACACCAGTGTTCTTGCCTGGAGAATCCCAGGGACGGGGAAGCCTGGTGGGCTGCTGTCTCTGGGGTCACACAGAGTTGGACACGACTGAAGCGACTTAGCAGCAGCAGCAGCAGCAGCCATGCTCCCTGGTGGATCCCGGGTGGCTCAGATGGTAAATCATCTGCCTGCAACTCGGGAGAGCCAGGTTCAATTCCTGGGTCAGCAAGATCCCCTGGAGAAGGAAATGGCAATCCACTCCAGCACTTTTGCCTGGAAAATCCCATGGAGGGAGGGGCCTGATAGGCTACAGTCCATGGGGTCACAAAGAGTCAGACGCGACTGAGTGACTTCACACGAAAGCAAGCAAGCCATGCTTATTTACTGAAAAGAAGACCAAATGACCCACAAAGCTGAAAATACTTAACATTTAGTCCTATAAGAAAAAGTCTGCTAGTCCCAATATATACCAAATTAATTGACATTCTCTCTCTCTGCTCTTTTACTTATCTATGGCGCATATTTCTGTAATATTTGAATGCTTTTATTTTTTATAACCAGAAATAAGTAAAAAAAACATTTCAGATCACTGGTTAAATACCATGTGGCCATTAAATGATGCAGATATATATTAACTGACATTGAACTAGCTCCACCATATATTTTAAAATATAGTTTAAAAGATACCATGTGTATGAGTCTCATTTTGCTCTTGTAACTGAGTTGTTACATACAGCTACCCAGCATAGAACATTGAAATTAAAAGACGCTTACTCCTTGGAAGAAAAGTTATGACCAACCTAGATAGCATATTGAAAAGCAGAGACATTACTTTGCCAACAAAGATCCGTCTAGTCAAGGCTAGGGTTTTTCCTGTGGTCATGTATGGATGTGAGAGTTGGACTGTGAAGAAAGCTGAGGGCCGAAGAATTGATGCCTTTGAACTGTGGTGTTGGAGAAGACTCTTGAGAGTCCCTTGGACTGCAAGGAGATCCAACCAGTCCATTCTGAAGGGGATCAGCCCTGGGATTTCTTTGGAAGGAATGATGAGGAAGCTGAAACTCCAGTACTTTGGCCACCTCATGCGAAGAGTTGACTCACTGGAAAAGATTCTGATGCTGGGAGGGATTGGGGACAGGAGGAGAAGGGGACGACAGAGGATGAGATGGCTGGATGGCATCACTGACTCGATAGACATGTGTCTGAGTGAACTCCAGGAGTTGGTGATGGACAGGGAGGCCTGGCGTGCTGAGATTCATGGGGTTGCAAAGAGTCGGACACAACTGAGTGCCTGAACTGAGCATAGCACAGAACAGCTACCTTTAAAAATATCAGTTATTCTGCTCAAGCAGAGAAATTTTTTTCTCGTTCCAAAAGAATTGCTTCTTCACGTTTCTATCAGTGTCCTTGGACTAAACAGAATGCAAAACAATGTAACATTTAATCTGCACCTGCCACTAGTACTGCCATCTCAGTTTATACCAACTCCATCTCTGCTGCTGCTGCTGCTGCTAAGTCGCTTCAGTCGTGTCCGACTCTGTGCAACCCCACAGACGGCAGCCCACCAGGCTCCCCCGTCCCTGGGATTCTCCAGGCAAGAACACTGGAGTGGGTTGCCATTTCCTTCTCCAGTGCATGAAAGTGAAAAGTGAAAGTGAAGTCACTCAGTCGTGTCTGACTCTTCGTGACCCCATGGACTGCAGCCTACCAGGCTCCTCCATCCACGGGATTTTCCAGGCAAGAGTACTGGAGTGGGGTGCCATTGCCTTCTCCGAACTCCATCTCTAGTCAACGATATTTGATTCTCAAGAGCCAATGCAGACTAACCCTCATCACTTCATAAAAATCATCATAAAGAGAATAAAAAAGTGTCCAGGGTATTCCCAGATAAAAATAGTTAAACTCAATAAAGGCACTTAAACCTTTGCTGATTCTAAATAGTCCATCAAAACAGTAAAGGTGATTCTTTTTCACGCTCTTTTTTATGCATACATGAATGAGGCCAAAGATAACAAGAAAGGAGACAACAGCAACAAAATTCCAGAAGCTGGAAAGCAAATGGATGAGACCTGGGGCTTCCCAGGTGGCGTCAGTGGTAAAGAATCTGCCTGCCAATGCAGGAGACCAAGAGACGCAGGTTCGATCCCTGGGTCATGAAGATCCCCTGGAGAAGGGCATGGCAAACCACTCCAGTATTCTTGCCTGGAGAATTTCATGGACAGAGGAGCCTGGTGGGCTACAGTCCATGGAGTCAGAAAAAGTCGGACACAACGGAGCACGCACCCACAGGGGAGAAATGGCTACCTTGTGTCCTAGATAACTGACTTAGCATACCTGAAAAACTTGGATCTTGAAACAGAAACCAAAAAACAATTGAAAAAATAAGAGAAAACAAAGAGCAATTCATTTTTCTCCATAGAAACGCAGCCCAAATGGCCCAGAAATTGCTGTATCAGGTACTAATGAAAATAGGAGTAAAAAAGGAACCAAAAACCGAAGGACTGGATAAAAACTGATTTATAAAGAAATCTGATTGCTAAATTTTCTCTACCACTCCAAACTGGGCAATGGCCCCTCCACCACTGCAGAAAATCTTGAGAGGCATTTTTTGAAGCCAGTAAAACAGCTGAAGGCCTGGGCACCACACTGAAAACTGGAGGAGGAAGTCAGAGTTCTCATAGTGAGTACTGAGGCCACTCCTCCCGCCGCACCCTTTTCCCCTGGCTCAGAGAACAAGTGTTCGCTCCCATAACACTTGGATGCATAGATGTCCTACAAGTGTTGGAAGAGATTGGAAGCCCTTCTCTAAGGAGTCTGACCAGCTCAAGAGAAAAGACCTAAACATACTGATATTCAATTCAGTTCAGTTCAGTCGCTCAGTCGTGTCCAACTCTTTGCAACCCCATGGACTGTAGCACACCAGGCTTCCCTGTCCATCACCAACTCCTGGAACTTGGTCAAACTCATGTCCATAGAGACGGTGGTACCATCCAACCATTTCATTCTGTCATCCCCTTTTCCTCCCACCTTCAATCTTTCCTAGCATCAGGGTCTTTTCAAATCAATCAGTTCTTCACATCAGGTGGCCAAAGTATTGGAGTTTCAGCTTCAGCATCAGTCCTTCCAATGAATATTCAGGACTGATTTCCTTTAGGATGGACTAGTTTGATTTCCTTGCTGTCCAAAGTACTCTCAAGAGTCTTCTCCAACACCACAGTTGAAAAGCATCAATTCTTCGGCACTCAGCTTTCTTTATAGTCCAACTCTCACATTCATACATGACTACTAGAAAAACTATGCTGCTGCTGCTGCTAAGTCGCTCAGTCGTGTCCGACTCTGTGCAACCCCATTGACAGCAGCCCAGCAGGCTCCTCTGTCCCTGGGATTCTCCAAGCAAGAATACTGGAGTGGGTTGCCATTTCCTTCTCCAAGAAAAACCATAGCTCTGACTAGATGGAACTTTGTTGGCAAAGTAATGTCTCTTTTCCATATGTTCTCTAGGTTGGTCATAGCTTTTCTTCCAAGGAGCAAGCGTCTTTTAATTTCATGGCTGCAGTCACCATCTGCAGTGATTTTGGAGCCCCAAAAAATAAAGTCTCTCACTGTTTCCACTGTTTCCCCATCTATTTGCCATGAACAGACACTGATACTATAATTAAAAAACTGGGGCACTTCCCAGGTGGTCCAGTAGTTAGGAACCCATCTTCCAGAACAGGGGATACGGGTTCTGTTCCTGGTCCAGGAGGATTCCACATGCAGCAGCAAGGCAGTTAAGCCCGTGCACCACAACTACTGAGCCCACGTGACGCAACTCCTGAAGCCCATGCACAGCAACAAAAGACCCAGCACAGCCAAAAATCAATTCGTTAATTATTTTTTAAAAAGGGAAAGAAAAATTTAGCTGGCCTTTGTCCCAGGATCCTGGGAGGCAGACTCTGAATGCCAGGAAGTTCCTGGCTGATTGTCTTTGTTATTCATGGTGGGCCCAAGGAATTGCACTTGATATTAACATATTATTGACCAGAGACGGATTAGCAGGAGGGGCATTAGTTTCTGCAAAAACCACCCCGGGTCAATAATGTGTTAAACTGGGACTCTTGGTGCACCCTAGATAGTGTGTACCGAGGTGACTCAGAATGGGGGCAAGCCATACAAGACCCATCTTGTGAGCAGAGGGTAAGGGCTTTCCAGTAGGCGAGCAGTGAGGGAGACTGGGAAATTGAGCTCAACCACGTGGCTAATAACTCAATCGATCATACCTCCACAATGAAACATCAATAAAAACTCTGGACATCGAAGTTTCGGTGGGCTCACCTCACTGACAATGCTCTTAATACTGACACACGCTGACATGCCAGGAGGGCAATGTGTTCTGATTTCATAGGGAGAAAACAACAGAAACTTCGCACCTGGAATCATCACAGACCTGCCTTGTCTCTCCCTTTGGCTGATTCTGATTTCCATTCTGCTGTAATAAAACTGTAGTATAGTACTTTCAGTGAGTTCCATGAGCTGATCTCATGCATCATAAACCTGAGAGGATAGTAGGAACCCTGGAACTTGTAGAGAGCTGGAAAAAAAGTGGAGATGATATGAGGACACCCAAACTTACGGCTGGTGTCTGAAATAAGGGCAGTATTGTGAAGGATTATGCCCTTAAACTGTGAAATTTGGCCAAGAGTCGGACACGACTGAGCGACTTCACTTTCACTTTTAACTTTCATGCATTGGAGAAGGAAATGGCAACCCACTCCAGTGTTCTTGCCTGGAGAATCCCAGGGACCGGGGAGCCTGGTGGGCTGCCGTCTATGGGGTCACAAAGAGTAGGACACGACTAAAGCGACTTAGCAGCAGCAGCAGTAGCAATAATCAGAAGTCATTGTAAATATTAAGGATACTCCCAAACAAATGACCCAGTCAGATCTTCTGAGTGAACACCACTCAGCAACTCAGCATTTCCCATCAAGGTTTTAGTGTCTCACTCTTTAAGAACACTTCAGAAAAGTTATCACTAATTAACCTTAGGGAAATTAAAAAAAACGGAGCTCTTAGCAGTTAAAAATGAAAGAGACAAAATGAAAAATTCCATACAGAACTGAAAATACAGCTGAGGAAAAACTTCAACAAATAAAGCAAAAAGACAAAAAGGTGGAAACTAGGAAAGCAAATAAAGGGGAATTAGTGGAAAATTCTGAAAGAGATGGGAATACCAGACCACCTGACCTTTCTCGTGAGAAACCTGTATGCAGGACAGGAAGCAACAGTTAGAATTGGATAGAACAATAGACTGGTTCCAAATAGGAAAAGGAGTATGTCAAGGCTGTATATTGTCACCCTGCTTATTTAACTTATATGCAGAGTACATCATGAGAAACACTGGGCTGGATGAAGCACAAGCTGGAATCAAGATTGCCAGGAGAAATATCAATAACTGCAGATGTGCAGATGATACCACCCTTATGGCAGAAAGTGAAGAAGAACTAAAGAGCCTCTTGATGAAAGTGAAAAAGGAGAGTGAAAAAGTTGGCTTAAGGCTGAACATTCAGAAAACGAAGATCATGGCACCCGGTCCCATCACTTCATGGCAAACAGATGGGGAAAGAGTGGCTGACTTTATTTCTGGGGGGCTCCAAAATCACTGCAGATGGTGACCGCAGCCATGAAATTAAAAGACACTTACTCCTTGGAAGGAAAGTTATGACCAACCTAAACAGCATATTAAAAACCAGAGACATTACTTTGCCAACAAAGGTCCGTCTAGTCAAGGCTACGGTTTTTCCAGTGGTCATGTATGGATGTGGAAGTTGGACTATTAAGAAAGTTAAGCACCAAAGAATTGATGCTTTTCAAGTGTGGTGTTGGAGAAGACTTTTGAGAGTCCCTTGGACTGCAAGGAGATCCAACCAGTCCATCCTAAAGGAGATCAGTCCTGGGTGTTCATTGGAAGGACTGATGTTGAAACTGAAACTCCAATATTTTGGCCACCTGATGGGAAGAGCTGACTGATTTAAAAGACCCTGATGTTGGGAAAGATTGAGGGCAGGAGGAGAAGGGGACGACAGAGGATGAGATGGTTAGATGGCATCACCGACTCAATGGACATGGATTTGGGTAGACTCCGGTAGTTGGT
This sequence comes from Bos indicus x Bos taurus, assembly GCF_003369695.1. Taxonomy (NCBI): domain Eukaryota; kingdom Metazoa; phylum Chordata; class Mammalia; order Artiodactyla; family Bovidae; genus Bos; species Bos indicus x Bos taurus. The sequence continues at coordinate 87,471,768 of NC_040079.1, forward strand.
GATGGACAGGGAGGCCTGGCGTGCTGTAGTTCATGGGGTCGCAAAGAAGTCAGACACGACTGAGCGACTGAACTGAACTGAGAGGACAAGTTCAGAGGGCCCAAATGTTGAATAACAATTCCTAAAAGAAAGAATGAAAACAATGTGCAGGAAAAAATCAAATAATTTTGGAAAAATATTCCAGAATAAAGGACGTAAGCTTCAAGATTTAAAGTGCCCGCTGAGGTTCCAGCACATGAATCTATACCAAGGCACATCATCAAGAAATCTCAAGACAACAAGGTTCTACTTCATAGCACAGGGAACTATATTCAACATCCCGTGATAAATCATAATGGCAAAAAAATGAAAAAGAACACATGTATATATATGTATGTGTTCTTTTATATATATGCTGCTTCTTAGGAATTCACAGATGTTCTGCAATTGACGATCTACAGTAATGTGAAACCCCTGGAGTAGGAAATGGCAGCCCACTCCATGTTCTTGCCTGGAGAATCCCATGGACAGAGGAGCCCGGCGGGCTACAGTCCATGGGGTTTGTACAGAGTTGGACACAACTGAAGTGACAAAGCAGCGGCAGTGAAGTGACAATCAGGAAAAATGCAAATATGAACTAGGGATGACCACAGCACTGATTATGCAGGAAAAGTCATTGTATTAGGGATACATACAGAAATATCTAGCAGTAAAATGCCACATTTTTTATAATTTAAATATTTTCCAAAAATTGGACAAAGCAAATATTGCAAGATGTTAGAATTGTTAAGACCTAAGTGATGGATTATTTGGGTATTTATCAGGTTTCTATTTTTCAGTACATTTGAAATTTTTCATAATAAAAAGTCAAGACAAAATTACTTTGTGAACACCTGTGCATGAAGCAGTGCATTGGATCTCCATGATTACAATTAAATGGGGACAGGATGAAGAGGAGAAAACCAGGAATATTCTATGGTTATCTTACCATATCCTGCCATAGAAGCGCCATTCTCGACATCCATTGTGTTCTTATTTTCCTCTGCTAGGGCTTTAACATATTTTTTGCTTAAATCTAGTATCTGCTCACGTAACTTGACACTGCTTTGATGTCTTGGTCGTTGAAAAATATAGTGCAGTAACATCAATCCCCAAAGGAGTCCAAATACAAGCAAGAGTAAACTCAATTTCTGGGACATAGATTTTCTTGAGATTGTAAAAACCATTTCTGAGGAACCACACAGACTCAACTGAAAAATGGTACCCAGAGGCAAGTCACCAAGCAATCAAGACGTGAAAGAAAAAAATCTCCTCCTCTAGTGTATATTCTTCATCTTCAGCAAGGTTGCCGCCAACTCACAATTAACTCTGTAAAATTGAGAAGAAAAAAGGCAATTAGTCTTAACTATATCAGTAATAGAATAAACAATGGTAGATTAAAGAAGAGATTGTACAAATAGTTTTCATTTAGAATTGTATTGTCTTCTTTTTGATAATTTTCTCTATCACTAAATAAGCTTCCTAGTCTTTTATCAGCTCTGTTTTCACAGCTCTTTAAAAATTTAAACTAGAAATAAATGTCAGTTCATTAGAACTACCTGAAAGAAACACCGCCATGGTCATGAAACTCTGAATAACTTCTCATTGTCTGTAAATAAAACAATGAATATATAAGATTTAGAGATATCAGTCTCTTCAAATACAAGTCACCAACCTAAATGTGTGAAAGCAATTCCTCCTTTTCCTTTAAAAAAAAAAAGTTGATTCCAAAATGAAAGTCAGAAATAGGAAAGGTGAAACAGACTGGAAGATCAAAACAGCTGACTGAAGAACAAAACAGAACCCACAGTAAGCATGCCAATGTCACTAGAAAATACTACTACTGACAACAGGTAATCTGAAAAAACAACCAACCTAAGATGCCAAATAAGTCATAATTTCTAAGTTTGTACTTTTAAGTATATGCCAGACGTGACAAGCACTAACTTCCTTTTTTTTACCTTTCCAAAATTTACAATTCTAAACAGGAATGTATTTTTATAATTTGAGGAAAAACTGAAAAGTTATACTTCAGTTTTTAAAAGAGATAAAGTAACAACAATCAAGGAATCATAAACAGCGTAACAGTAATAATGTGCCCAAATCACCAAAGGGTCCAATGAAGAAAACTCTTCAATTATGTCTAACGGGATAAAATTCTTCAGGGAGAAATATACCTAGAGTCCAAAAAATTTCATTGCACAGCTTAATGAAAATAATCACTAAGAACGTTTTAACTTCTTAAAGTAGTATGGGCAAATAAAACACACTAATTCCAACCTACTTAACTGAAGTAATAAAATCTAGTTTGAGGATAGTAAGACTAGAAATGAATATAGCATCAATGAAGGTAAAGCATTCAATCACTCTCAACACACATTTATGAGCCAGCATATATGATAAGCAGCAGGAAAATCCTGTTTTGCCCTAGGAATTTGATTTCTAGCATAGGTGCTTTCAAACCTTTTTGAAAATAAATTAAGAAAGTATTTACTCAATGATCTTATACAAAATATCAAAATATAAAACACATATAATCAAAGTTTTTTTTTAGCTAATGCATGTGTGTTGAGGTATGCTTAAGGGGGAGATCTACTGCCCAGCCAATTTTGGTTCAGAAAATTCCCATTCTTACTTTACTCCACCCTGCCACCCAGTCCCTGACACACATTCAATAAATTCTGGAGCTTCAAGGTTTGAAGGACACCCATCTACTCTAACTGAAGTATATTTATCTTTCCAAACCTCACTACAACCAAGACTACACCACCAACTAGGTATGTTAATAACTATGTAAAGCAATTAAAAATTAAGGAATTAACTCATTTTCTAATTTTCTTCTACTTCTGCTTTTTTCTTCAGTTACCATGCACACAACAAACTCCTTCAGAGTTCACTGAAACAATATCATTAATATCAATATTGGATTACTAAATTTTGTTTAACAAAGTAAAGTAAACATCACCTAATATTTTTTTCTACAAAGATTTTTACACTTAAGTTCAGAAAAAGTAGAAATTCTGGGTTCCCAAGCAAAATTTAAAAACATTCTTTCACATATATAAACCTTCCTTCACACATCTTTCCAGGTGCTATGTCTTTTCAAGCTTGACCTGAGTGCTAGATTATCCAACCCAGTACCCAGTGGAAAAATCAACTGGGAATCTGTCCTGAAGCAGTCACAGCAGGGTTCTAAAGGTGGCGTGCCCACAAAGCCAGAAAAGTGACATCACCAGAGAATAGAGAACATAGACCTGAAGGTATTTTGGCAGATGAAGGTTAGAGCCTAGAAAGCTCTAGGCTACTATACCTGTCCAAGGCCACAAAGGAAGAGACTCAAAACCAGAAGCAAGAGGATACTTCAGTTAAATAACAGCAACAATCATTACTACACTTACTTACTTCATACCAGATTCTACTCTAATCTCCCTACCTAAATTAGCTTATTTAATCTTTACAATATCCCATACTAATAATATTCTGACTTGAATACTTGAACAGTTGAAAAAACTGAAGCAAACAGACATTAAATAAGTTGCCCAGTTCAAGAGGGTGGGGACATATGTACACTTATGGCTGATTCATGTTGATGTATGGCAGAAACCAACACAATATTATAAAGCAATTATCCTTCAATTAAAAATAAATAAATTTTTTAAAAAGAGAGATATATATCCTACATTAAAAAAAAAAGTTACCCAAGATCAAACAACTAGATAGTGGGAGAGAGAGCAGTCAAAGCTCAGGCTCTTAACCACTGCCCTCTTTTACAGCAATGGCATTCATTAAAAGAGCAGCAGCAGCAACCACTGTGGTGAAAGTACTGAATCCTTATCACCGGTCCAGACTGAAATAAACACTTTACAAAGGTTATTTCATTTAATATTTATATAACCTCAAAAAATAAATGTTGTTGTTCCCACTCCAAAGATGACTAAAGTAAGGCTTTACGAGGTTAGCCTGCTTAAGATTTTTTAATACCCAGGACCACTCACTTCATTTGCCTCAACTTTGACAAGGATCACCAAGTCCACAAATTCAGAATCTGTATCTCCATTCAGGGTCTCTTCTTTCCCTTAAAAGGGTCCTTGCTGCTTCTGCTGCTGCTGCTAAGTCGCTTCAGTCGTGTCTGACTCTGTGCGACCCCAGAAACAACAGCCCACCAGGCTCCCCCGTCCCTGGGATTCTCCAGGCAAGAACACTGGTGTGGGTTGCCATTTCCTTCTCCAAAAGGGTCCTTAAACCCAGCCATATTAGAACTCCTAGGTTTTATGAAACTCCACAAAAGTAACAAATCCCAAAACTGTAAATGGCATTAGGAAGAGAACAGGAGGTTCATGGGTAAGGAAGCCGGAATGACTAGGGAAGGAGAATAGTTAAACCCAGGGAGCCTAACCCATAAGAGGTAAAATCCCTCCAAGGAGGTACAAGCTTAAGGATGAGAGGCTGGGGAGTTTTCTGGTGGCCTAGTGGTTAGGATTCTTGGGTTTTCATTGCCATGGCCCAGGTTCAATCCCTGGTCAGGGAACTGAGATCCCACAAGATGCACAGTGCAGCCAAATAAATTAATTAAAAAAAAAAAAAGGAATGACAGACTGCTCAGCATCATGAACACAAACTCTGCTTAGAGGCAGTACCAACACCAGACACAGCGAGAAAATCCTGGGAGGAGACAAGGCAGAAGCAGGGCTGAGGAGGGTATGTCCCCGGAGTAATAAATCCCGGGGAACAAGGAAGCCAAGTTTCTCAGTTTGAGGGACCCAAAGAAGCTGCAAACATTAAATAAAGAACCCCCCTTTTGGTTCTATACTGTGTATGACCCAACTGTACCACAGATTCAGAAAAGAGGCTGTCATGAAACGTCTCCGTAGCCTTAATTCTACATGGAATGTGTCTACTCACCATTGCCTACAACAAAATTAGAGCAGACCATCTCAGAAGGAAGTGTGAAAATTATACACTGTGTAACTTGCTTGTGTTTCTTACATGGTTTTCTATAGAGATAAGAAGTTTTACTATGAAAAGGTTTTGTCTCTGGGAATAGCAAAGAGATCAGAAGTTGGGAGCAGTTAATCCCTCAAGACATGAGAGAACTACAAAAGGACACCAAGGAATAAACAAGTGTGGAAGACACCCTAGAGCCTTCTCTAAGCTGAAATGATGCCCCAGAGCCAGCTTCTGCATGACAAAGAGCTGAACAACTCAACAGCCCATGAGGATTCTCCACAGTGACCCAAGAAGACCTGAAAACTGTTACCTGAGAGTTCGTTTCCACAAGCTACTCCAAGCAAGCCCAGCAGAGGTGACTAAAATACCAAAAAGAATACACTTCTGCTTTTGGTCTCTTCTGAGGGAATACTTCACATTAAAACCACCTGGAAATTTTTCTTTTTTTTTTTAATCCCAGTGCAGAGGAGCCTGGAGGAAAACCAGAATCCTAGCCACCAGACCAGCAATGGCTAGAGGCCAGAAGCTACTTCTCCCTGGAACTTTGCTCCCAGTAAAAAATACATTTATCACAGAGGCAGAAACTATAAATGCAGGTACTAGAGACATAGCACAAGTGGGAAAGCACACAGAGAAGCAAGGCAGAGACGTACACCCGGAGCAAAAAGGGTACAGGCACCCCCTAGTGAGGAGGAGCCCCATAAGGAGGCGGTTAAGTCATTTATATACCTCAGTTCTTCCCCATCTTTGTCTTCCTTCAGGCCAATTATTTGGTTTTTTTCTCCACACTTGACCTACCCTGGGACCCTGCCCTTGGTGCCCACACAACCCCCAGCCAATATGGATCTCAAAGTGAAGGCTTCTGGGAGAAGCAATCCTCTTTATCCCCTGACTTTTGACCCACCCACAAGGAGCCTTTCTGCGAATGTGTAGCATTTCCCTTGTCCCAAAAGAGCGGGGAGTAGAGATTCCTTAATCCTTTACTCAAATGGGTTTTGCCCCTCTTTGTCCTTGTCATGACTATTACCTTAAGGTGTTTACAAGAGACAAAGACTGGCTATTTACCTTGTTTCTGCTGTTACTTCCATTTTGGAGAGCAAACAGGAAGCTGACTGTAAATTCCTCAACTGCAGCCCATCTAACTCTTGTCTCAGGAAATGCTAGCAGTTCTAAGTATCAGGCCTGAAACCCACTTTTTCTTGCCCCATGAAATGCAAACAGGAGGACAGTTGTAAACGTCTAACCTGGAGCCCTTCTATCTCCTGACTCATTTCTGTGCAATGTTCAAAGTTGCAAATGGCAGAGAACTTGAACACTGAACTCCCCAATTTTCCTTTGTCCTTCAAGTACCAGTTCAGCTCCTGAAAGGCCACCTAAATCAGGACAGAGACAATAGTTAGAAACCTAAAGGCCTGCACTGTCACTGGGGACTTATGGCTACAATCCAGCATAGTATTCGTCCTCCACCCACACAGTCTAAAACACAAAAACTTTTCAATCTTAACTTCTAGGCCCCCTATATTAATTTCTTACTAATTACTTTAAAAAGTAAAACTTCAAATACGTCCCAAGTAACAATTGGAGTTTTTAAAGGCAAAAATAAAATCATTATGGAAACTGAGCAGGCCCCAGTGGGGACCTCCTGGATACAAGTCCTTTCTCTGTCCCCTGTTTCTTGTTTTTAGGGAACAGACTTCATTCAGCCTCCTAGACCTTTCCTGAGTTCCAAAGGATAGAGTCAAATTGCTAATCAGCAAAGTAAGGGAATGCAGAAACAAAAAGAAAGAGTCAAGAAACAACAGTGCAGTGATAGGGACACTTCCCCAGTGGCCCAAGTGGTTAAGATGCCTCGCTTCTGCAGGCGGCATGGGTTCAGTCCCTGGTCAGGGAACTGAGATCCCACATGCCACATGGTGCGGCCAAAAAAAACAAAATAGTGCAGTGTTGAGGCACGGTCCTGGTTCCTCCCCAAAGAATATCCACAACACACCTCTGAGTTCTTCTGCAGGAAAAGTCCCCACACAGGTAGGAGATGGTAACTTCAGGCTGAGCACAAGATGACCCTGTTACCTCACCACCAACCAGTCAGAAGAAAGTCACACACCATACAGCCCTCATCCCAAATTTTGTCTATAAAAACTTCCTCCAAAAAATGGACTTTTTGAGCATTATCTGTCCCAGACAACTGATTCCGTTCAGGGCCCCACAGGCCTCTGTGTCCCCCATTTCTTTGATTATAAGAAACCACCTTCATTCAGCCTCCATGCCCTTCCCTGAGTTCCAATGGGGCAGATACAAGCAGATGTTAATTAGGGAAGGGAGAGCACATGAAACCAGGGAGAAATAGTCAGGAGCAGCTTTGGGGCAAGGTCCTGTTTCCCCACCTAAGGATACACACAATGTCTTTAAGCTATGGTATGCTTCCCACAAGCAAGCAGACTCCAGACCAGCTGGACCTCAAGTTTGATGATGGTGACTCCTACCTACCTCACCACCAACCCTTCAGAAGAATACCCACAGAATGACCATACCCTCCTTAAACATTTACTATAAAACGTATTATCTTCCCCAAGTGAGAATACATTATTTCGAGGGCAGGAGCCCACTGTCTTCCGCCTTTGCCTGGCAAAGCACTAAAGCCATCCTTTTCTACTTCACCAAAAATTCTGTCTCTGAGATTTGATTTGGCACCAGTGTACAAAGAAGCTGAGCTATCAGCATCACAACTTGTACGGCACCTTACAATAAACACTGTACTTTCCTTCCCAACAACACAGGGTCAGCAGATTAGCTTGGCTTTACTGCATGTGGGCAGATCACAGTTTTGGTTCAGTAACATATTAGCTTCATCATCATTATTTTGACTTAAGAGAGACAGACTTCTGAATATTTTTAGGATTCCCAGGGGAAAGTTCTCACCCAACTGCAGAAATTACAAAAGGAATTACACTCCATATGGCCCAAAAGTAGAAAAATTAAGGAGAGGAGACACACTTAAAATGAAGTATCTGTAAAGTACTAGACCTGAAGAAGGGCAACAGAATATGCTCCAAGTACCATCATCTCCAACTAAAGTACTGCCGCTACTTCAAGTGACTTCCTAGATTCTTCTCCAACCCCACTTCAAGCCACCGTCCTCAGAGCAAAACAAGCCATGATCTGAATAGTCACAATTTTAATTTCTTCCTCCAAAGGAAATATGCAAATTGTCAATAAGCACATGAAAAGGTACTCAAACTACTAATCTTCAGGGAAAAGCAAATTCAAACCACAATGAAATACCACTTGACACCATCAGGATGGCTATGAAGGGCATCAGAATGTGTCACCCCAAAATATCCACTTTGGTATAAGGATTATTTTCAGCCGAAGATAACTGAAAAACAGCAGATGCAGTAAGGCCTCCCTGATCTCCCCCTTTCTACCTGAAAGCAAAACATGAATTACTTACGAGAAAGATGAGAACACTCTTTATCACAGGAGACAGGGCACTGATGCTGAGACAAATCTGTACAAACATACCTTACTAAAACAAATCTTATCTTTCATTAGTTACCCCTATGTATTTACCTTCCCACAATTTACTGACTCCAGAAGCTCAAACTCCTTTTCCTTTGTCTTATCACACTTCCATAATTTATGGCTCTTTGTTTAAATGGTATACACACTCTCAGCACTAACTGCTTCTTTTATTTTTTAAGTTCATTTCTGTGATGTGAACCATTTGTATATGAAACAACCTTTCTCTCCTGTTAATTGATCTTTCGTCAGTTTAGTTTGCTGAGTCCTGGGCACTGAACCTAAGAAAGTAGATGAAAATGTTTTTTCTTCTACAGCAATTATTAAAAACAAAACCAAAACTGTTGGTACAGTTGCAGAGAAATTGAAAGCCAATACAAAATGGTGCAGGTGCCGTGGAAAGCAGTATTGGCAGTTCCTAAAAAAAATTAAACAATTTGACCCAGCTATTCCACTTCTGGGTGTAATTACAAAAGAACTGAAAGTGTTACGGAACACAAGTTCATGTGAGTGATGCATAGTAAGGCCAAACCAAAATGTGGGAGTTTGGAGCAGAGAAAGGTTTATTACAAGGCCAACTAAGGAGAACAGGTGGCTCATGCTCAAAAACCTTGAAGTCCTTGATGGTTTTCAGGGAGAAATTTTCATCGGCAAAATCTGGAATGAGGGCTGTATGGTATGTGACTCCCTTCTGAATGGTTGCTGATGAGGCTAACAGGACGGTATTCCAGGCATCTTGTGCTCAGCTGAAGTTAACCATCCTTATCTGTGTGGGAATCTTAGTTCCTTCAGAAAAACTCAAAGATATTATATATATATTCCTTGAGGAGGAACCAGAATACTACTTTAATTGCTGCAATATAGTTTCTTGATGCTTCTCCTTTGTTTCTACATACCCTTACTTGCCTGATTAGCAACTATTTGAATCTGCCCTTTGAAATTCAGGGAGGTCTAGGAGGCTGAAGCCTTCATCCTGCAAGAAAGAAATGGGGGGCTCGGAAGGGCTTCTGTCCCCAGGTGGTCCCCGCTGGGTCCTGCTTGGTTTCAGAAGCAGGGACTCAAAGAGGAACTTGTACAGCCATGTTCACTGCAGCACTGTGAGGTGGAAACAACAGGTGCACAGCTGAATATACACACAATGAAATATTCAAGATAAAGGAGAATAAAATTCTGATACATGCTACAATATGGATCAGAATTAAAACCTTAGAGGCATTGTGCTAAGTTAAAGAAGCTAACACAAAAAGACAAATATTATATGATGCCACTTGTATAGGCACCTAGAAGTTAGTCAGAGATAGAATGTAGAATGGTAGTTACCAGAGGCTAGTGGGAGGAGAGAATGGAGAGTTATGGTCTAGAGTACAGAGTTTTATAAATACTCTGGGACGAAGAAAAACTTCTGGAGATGTAAGGCAGTGATAGGAAGGAAGGAGGTAGATTGACTCCTGGGCTAACACAGAGCTAACATATGACCCTGCAATCCCACTCTGGGGCATACATCCAGAGAAAACCATAATTCAAAAAGATACATGCACCCAAATGTACACTGCGGCAGTATTTACAACAGCCAGGACATGGAAGCAACCTAAATGTTCACTGATGGATGAATGGATAAAGAAGATGTGATATATACACAGAACAGAATATCGCTGCTGCTGCTGCTAAGTTGCTTCAGTCGTGTCCGACTCTGTGTGACCCCACAGACGGCAGCCCACCAGGCTCCCCTGTCCCTGGGATTCTCCAGGCAAGAACACTGGAGTGGGTTGCCATTTCCTTCTCCAATGCATGAAAGTGAAAAGTGAAAGTGAAGTCGCTCAGTCATGCCTGACTCTTCGAGACCCCAGGGACTGCAGCCCACCAGGCTCCTCCGTCCATGGGATTTTCCAGGTGAGAGTACTGGAGTGGGGGGCCATATATTACTCAGCCACAAAAAAAGAATGAAATAATGTCATTTGCAGCGACATGGATGGACCCAGAGATTGTCATACTGAGTGAAGTCAGACAAAGAAAGACAAACATCATGTGGTATCACTTATATGTGTAATCTTAAAAAATGGTACAAATTAACTTATTTACAACACAAGAAAGAGTCACAGATGTAGGAAACAAACTTCCAGTTACCAAAGAAAACTCTTCAATGGTTTCCCACTGCACTTGGAATAAAATTAAAACTATTTACTGAAACCAAGTAGGACCCAGTGGAGCACTCCTAGGTACAAACGCCTTTCTGTGCCCCCTATTTCTTGTTTGTAAAGAGAAGGCTTCAGCAGGTTCACACAGATACTGATCACAGAAGGGAGAGAACGCAGAAACAAAGGAGAAGCCGTCAAGATACAACAGTGATGAGCACACGACTCCTGGAGTTCCAGGTTTCTGAGTAGGAGCTGCCCATTCTCCTTTCACGCTTGTTGCAATAAACCTTTCCTTGCTCCAAACTCCCATTTTGGCCTCTTTGGCCTCACTGTGCATGAGGCACACAAACTTATGTTTGGCAACATGGCCATAGTCGAGAAGGTTCTGCAGAGCTGATTTCACCATTATCTCTGTCTGTCCTAATCTCACACCACTTTCCCCTTGCTCACTGTACTACAGTCAAGCTAGGCAAAACACACCAAATTCTTTCTGAACTCAGCAGCAGTACAACTGTTATTCCCTTGCTTGAAATGCTCTCCCCATGGCTTATTCCTTTTCCTCCTTTAGTATTCCTCCTTTACTCAAATGTCACCTCTTCAAAAAGTAGCACTCCCACTCCTACCCCACCTTCAGCCTCAAGGTACTCTCTATCAATCTCCATACAAAATTACATACAGTAAGATCCTGCCTCAGTATCTGCAGGGGTTGGTTCCAGGGCCCCTAATGGATACCAAAATCCAAAGATGCTCAAGTCCTTCTTATAAAGTGGTATATTATGTACATATTACCTATGCACATCCTCCTGTATACTTTAAACCATTTCGAGATTACTAATAATATCTAATACAAATGTAAATGCTATATGTTGCTGCTGCTACTGCTGCTAAGTCACTTCAGTTGTGTCCGACTCTGTGCGACCCCATAGACGACAGCCCACTAGGCTCCCTCGTCCCTGGGATTCTCTAGGCAAGAACACTGGAGTGGGTGGCCATTTCCTTCTCCAATGCATGAAAGTGAAAAGTGAAAGTGAAGTCTCTCAGTCATGCCCGACTATTCACGACCCCATGGACTGCAGCTTACCAGGCTCCTCCGCCCATGGGATTTTCCAGGCAAGAGTACTGGAGTGGGGTGCCATTGCCTTCTCCGAAATGCTATATGTTAGTCAGGTCCGATTCTTTGTGACCCCATAGACTGCAGCCTGCCAGGCTCCTCTGTCCCTGGGATTCTCCAGGCAAGAATACTGGAGTGGGCTGCCATGCCCTCCTCCAGAGGATCTTCCCAACCCAGGGATCAAAACTGAGCCCCTTCCATTGCAGGCAGGTTCTTTACAGTCTGATCCACCAGGAAGTAAATGTGATATAAATAGTAGCAAATTCAAGTTTTAGTTTTTGGAAGTTTCTGGAATTTTTTTTTCAGTATTTTCAATCCACAATTGATTCCACAGATGCAGAATCCGCAGATACAAAGGGCTAACTATGTTCTATCTTTAAAACCTTAAGTTATTTTATCTTCCTAAACCCTAAAGTCTCACTTACATCATGGAGATAACAGTACCTACCTAACACTGGTGAGGATAAATGACATCTTATACTACTAATGTCAATAAATATTAACATTTATTAGTAGTATCAGGTACTTACACAGCAATATTGAGTAACTTGAGTTAATACAGGGCATGTTTTACTAGACGACTTCCCAGGTGGCGCTAGTGGTAAAGAAACTGCCTGCCAATGCAGGGCACATAACAGATGTGGGTTCGATCGCTGGGTCAAGAATATCTGCTAGAGGAGGAAATGGCAACCCACTCCAGTGTTCTTGCCTGGAAAATTGTATGAACAGAGGAGTGTGACGAGCTACAGTCCATGGGGTCGCAAAAGAGCTGGACACAACTGAGCGACCAAACAATTAAGATGACTTAATAGCATGTCATTGATGAGAACAGTTCCTCTTCCATATGGCCTAAAATGAGACTAGAGTATCTGTTTAAATGCCACCTGTATGAGAAGGGTCTTAAAACCTTATAACCTTATTCTAGTCCACTTTCACCTCCTTCTCTCACATCACATTACTTTATACCAACTGAGGCTTGTTTCTTAAAGTCCCACGTGCCTTAAGGGCAAGAGTAACATGCCCTACACTGCAGCCATAACTTCCACAGAGCCTGGAGAACAATCAGCAGAAATTTACTTTAAGCACACCCTCAGCCTAACCCCACCAACTCCCCTGAGCACCAATGTGACCTCCCTGCAGTGTTTCTGAGGGGCAAAGGTGCAGAGGAGAAGAGAATTTCAAGATCAAATTACAGTCAGTTGAGTTCCACATCCACAGATCCAACCAACTGCAGATAGAAAATATTTAATGAAAAGGAAAAAAAAAAGAAAATATTTAATGAAAAGAAATTCCAGAAAGTTCCAAAAAGCAAAGCTTGAATTTGCCATGCACTGGCAACAATTTACACAGCATTTGCATTGTATTAGGTATTATAAACTATTGAGAGACGGTTTAAAGTATACAGGACAATGTGCGTAGGTTATTTGCAAATAACATGCCATCTTATTAATACATAAGGGATTTAAGCATCCCAAAGATTCTGGCATCCATGGTCACAGGGCAGTAAAGGTAGAGGTGGACCTGGAATCAATGCCCTGCAGATATAGACACAGATACAGAGGGACGACTGTATTTTCAATTACCTGAGCAGAAATCTGATTTAATCTTCTCACATTTCAGATGTAGGAACTAAAGCTCAGAGATGTTAAGTGTCTTGCCTAAAATGGAGGCAATGAGTTAGTAGCAGAAACTGTATTGGCCTTGAACACAGGTCCTGACTCACTATTTAGGTTTTTCTCTATACCACACTACCTCCCCTACCTCCAGGAGAAAAGACTATAAGTACTAAATGAACTATAATATTAAGTGGACTTTGTCTTTTTTGTTTTAAAGGAATGTAACAAGAAAACAGTAATGGCAGTTTAGGTCAATGATACTAAAAGTTCTGAAGATATGTAGTTTGGACTATTCTTTAAACTATCAGGTTAGCATATTAAAGTTTCAAATATGTTGATTCACAGAAATCAAAGTATTACAAAGTTGCTACAGGAAGAACTTAAGAAATTGTAGATCTTTATTTTTTTAACATAAGCAAAAGAACTAGAAAAAATATACAAGGTCTTCTGGATGTAGGTATCTTCACCATGATCAGCAAATACAATGATAAGAACACATTTCCAGAAAAAATAAAGGGAGGGTGGGGGAGGGATGACGCAGAAAGAACTGTATTCGAACACAACCTTTACTACATACAGTTTCATTTAAGCCTGAAAGACCTTGGTTTATTCATTCATTTGCTCACTTATTCATTCACAATATTTATTAAAGCACCTACTATGTGCCGGGAACAGGAGATGTGAATGGAAACAAGCCAGGATTCCTGCTCTTCTAAAGATTATGCTTTAGTAGAAGTCAGATAGTAACAAGCAAACACAGAAACAAGCTAATTTCAGCTTGCAATAAATTGCTACAAAGAAAACAAACAGAGAGACTGAGAAAAAATTAGAATTTGGAGGAGCCAAATGAGCTATGAGGTCAAGGAAGGAGGTCTGACCTGAGGAAAGAAATGGAAGTATGAAGTCTGGCTCCAATTTCCTTCTAACCAAAACCTTGAGAATTCTAACCAGAATCTTGGGAGGAGACAGTAAATTCCTTTTTTCTATTCTCCTCAGTACAAACATATGAGAATGAAAGGAATCCCAATCCCCACATGGAATGGCCTGGTTTGGAGAAACTGTCCAAAATGAACAAAAGGAAACCCATAAGCAAAGAAAACTCTGTATTCCCTTTTCTTATGAGAATGGCAGTTTCGCTGTTTGGTAACATACGAGCAGTAATGATCTGACGTGGTGGTCTTTACACAGGAAAACATTTTTTTTGACCTTTTCTAATATGAAAAGGGCAGTGCTACCTGGCAATGTGATGGCATGTTAATTTGTAATTGCTGTTAAGCATTTTAAATACAATTTTTCAAACTCCAAAATATTGCTCGTTACAAAATACTAAAGTAGAAAAACAAAAAACACGGGGACATTTTTTCTGAATTTATATATTTATTGTATTACAGACCTTAATATATTCACTCCAATTCACAAGATTTACACATGAACAAAGATTTTTCAAAGCTCTTGCCAAACAGCAAACATGCTGCTGCTGCTGCTAAGCTGCTTCAGTCGTGTCTGACTCTGTGCGACCCCATAGACAGCAGCCCACCAGGCCCTGCCGTCCCTGGGATTCTCCAGGCAAGAACACTGGAGTGGTTGCCATTTCCTTCTCCAATGCATGAAAGTGAAAAGTGAAAGTGAAGTCGCTCAGTCGTGTCCAACTCTTAACGACCCCAGGGACTGCAGCCTACCAGGCTCCTCCGTCCATGGGATTTTCCAAGCAAGAGTACTGGAGTGGGGTGCCATTAAGTAACTACATATCTAAGCTATTTTTCAGTGGTTTCTCCCTAGCCAAAGACCTAAAGACGAATACATTACTCCAACATTATTACTAGGGAAAAGTAAAGATAGAGGATCAGTGAATACTTAAACTAGAAGATCCTCATTTTAAAGACAAGGAAGGACTTCCCTGGTGGTCCCGTGGCTAACACTCCATGCTCCCAATGCAGGGAACCTGGGTTCCATCCCTGGTCAGGGAACTAGATCCCACAAGCTGCAATTAAGAGACTACAAGCTGCAACTAAAGATCCCATGTGCCACAACTAAGAGATGGTGCACTCAAATAAAGAAATAAATATCTTTTAATAAATAAGTAAAGATAAGGAAAGGGAAGCATAAGGAGGATTAATGACTACCCAATGTCAAACAAATGGGGAAATTAAGCATCTAAACTCTCAGCCCAGGACTCCAGCGTTTTTTCAAAAGCAAGGAACAAGAATCTACTTTTCAACTTGCCCTTTTCAAACAAGATGAAACGCAGAACACTTCCCTGGTGGTCCAGTGGCTAAGAATCTGCCAATCAATGCAGCGGACGTGAGTTTGATCCCTAGTCCAGAAAGATCCCACAAGCCAAGGGGCAACTAATACCATCCACCACAACTACTGAAGCCCAGCGCCCCCTAGAGCCTGCTCTCCACAAGAGAAGCCAGCGCACCACAGCTAGAGAGTAGCCCCTCCCACAACTAGAGAAAGCCCGACACATCAACCAAAATCTAACATAGCCAAAAATACATAAATGAAATAGAAATTATCAGAGTAGACTGTACAGAATATAGATTTTATTTTGTAAAACTTTTTTCAGCTTTCTATACACTTATATACTTCTTTCATACACACGCACACAGAGTTATATATCCATGGAGTCTGTAGGTTAAAAGGCCCCTTTCTATGGGCTGCAGTCAAAAATGTTAAAAACACTGCATTTCACACTGCCGATCTTGAAATACTTCCTTGTATTTTTATGCAAACGTTGCAATAGCAAGACTAAAAACTTCAATGGATGACCAATCCTACCTTGGAACTCTCTACTTCAAGTCCCATTTTTGCATTCATTTAGGGCTCTACTTTTGTGCCGTTATGAATATATAACTAAAGTAACTATTAGCAGCAACTAGCAAGCACAGAAGCTCTCATTCAGCCAAAGGTGCTCCAAGAATCACTGCCTGTTGATCTACAGAATTTACAGCTGGAAAAGCAGATCTTTATTACAAAAAGACACAGTATGTTCTCACTAGAACTCAGAGGTTCAGATAGTTCTCTCCAAAAAAAGAAATAAGTACGCCACAGACTTGCCTTTGAATGTAATTTCAGGAGAAAAGCTCATTCCTAAAATATTTTCTAGTTTCTCTACATAATATTGCCTGAGGCTAACAACTAGGGGAAAAATTTAACATAGAACACAGCCATCCACTACTAATTAGGTCTAAGACTTAAAATGTGAACTGCCTTGGAAGAAGCTACACTATAATTCCAGCTAAGACACAGAAATATCACATCTCAAAATCTAAGATCATTTTTAGATGGAATATTGGGGAGAGGCAAAAGACGACGACAGCTCTGGAGAGGACAAAGACAGATCGAAGACAACGGATAAAAGAAGTGAGGGTGACGAGGAGAATGTTAGAGCAAAAGGGAAACTACTCAAGCACTACACACAGTCAAAGTGTAATCCAAAATACATCACGCCCTACTAGATATTTCAGGCACAAAGCCTGACCTGCCCACTGACTCAGCCAATCACGGTTTGCGCCATACGACCCCACCTCCCCCTCCACAGCTGACCAGACCAGGACTGGGCACCTTTGCCTGAGACTTCGCACAAAAAGGCCCCTAAAAAAAAAAAAAAAAAAAACAAGCTGTTGGGAGTAAAAATAATAAATAAATAAATAATACATATAAGTAATAAATAAATATCACAAAAAGAAACAATGAGGTTGAATTAGGGGGACTGAGAAACCCAAGTTATACTGTTATTTAGTTGCTAAATCCTGTCCCCACTCTTTAGGGCCTCCATGGACTGTAGCTTGCCAGGCTACTCTGTCCATGGGATCCCAAGTTATATAAAAGCAGGGATAATAGATAAAGAGACTGTGACTAAAGAAAAGAGATACAGAGTACGGAGGAAGAAAACTAACCATGTCAAAAATGCAGAGAAAACATGTGCAGCTCCTGAAAGAGGGATGAAGAGAGATTCTTGTTTATGGCAGCTTTCTATTCTTTCATGTGTACCCGTTCCCCAAGGTGGGGGAAAAAATACCCTAAGACACAAATAAATTACTAAAAGGGTTGACATCATTTTTTTCCCACATTAAAAAAGAACTTGTCACTGAAAGGTCTGAGTTAGAAGAATCCCTGGAATCAGACCAATTCTCTATTTGAAAGATGAGGAAGTTGAGAACCACAAAGGAAACTAAGGTCATACAGAGTGACAGACCCAGGACAAGAATCAAGGTCTCCTATTTCCAGTCACTATTCTGTCCTATACACAGCACTAAATGACGTCACGAGAAGAGAAACATTTTTTCCTAAAGACGAGTATTTCTGCCACACGTTTCTTAATGAATAAGAAATCTTTATGTGCACTATGCCATCTCCCACAGTTTAAATACGTTTTTCACATATTTACTCTCTGGTTCTCTGATATCCTGATGAAATACATTCAGTAGATTTCTCCTTAAGTAATTTTTTTTCATATATGTGTCACTCAAGACATTACACAAAATTCACCTTGCTCCACTGGCTTTTCCCCCACCATAACCATACATTCAAAAACAGCTTAATGTAGAGAACTTATTTCAGACTGCACAGTATTTGAACTAAAAGTAGTACAGAACACACATTTTAAATGAAAACAATTTCAACAAAGGACCATAAAGATTTCCATGAGGAAAAACTCAACACCTATGTCAGTAAAATTCAGGAGAAAACAGTGCAAGAACAATCATAACTAAAGAAGGACTAATGTGAAATGCTTCAAAGCATCTTATAAAATGTATTGCTAACATTGGATTTATCCTGAGAACAAACACTACAACTTGGAAACAAAAAGCCCAAAAGTGAAAATTACTGAACAGTAGAAAAGTACAGAGAGAGGGGGAAGGAAAAAAAGCTGGCATAATGTAAAGATGGTGAAGCCCCAGGTTAAAGACTGCAGAACACCTAGATGCTTATTCTGCCAAAACACTTAAGCTCCTCCAAGAATCCCCTACCAAGCACAGCTGGGGATGGGGGTGGGGTAAATCCTCATATCTAAAGCGGACCCACAAAAAGCAGAGTCATCAATTTTCCAAGAATGTTCTCAGCCATCTTAAGACGGCGAAAATTGAAAACACAGCACATTTTAAAGAATCCTTTACTTAGGTTTAAGGTGAACAAGATATATAAAGTGAAGAATATAGAACCTAGAGTGCCAATGATTAAACAAGGAAAACACAAAACTCACCAATCTAGGGGCCACTTCAGTATAGCTAATGTAAGTATCACACTCAAAGAATTTTTCCAAGTGAAGAATTTGTGACGTTGTAAGCATATTATTTCTTATTCTAGCAACTTAAGAGATGTGTACTGTTATGGCCATTTGATTGGTGAGAAACTGTAGGCTTAGAGCCTTAATTAACCAAGGTCACTAAAGCCAGGCAGAGTCGATCAGGATTGGAAGCCAGGCTGTTTTAATAGGGCTTACGAGATTATAAGCCACAGTCGACATAGCCGTTTAAATTCATCCTTACCACTTATCCAGCAGCTGAGTTTTGGAGAGGGAATTTAAAAAGGGCATCTGACTTTCTCTCTCAAAGTAGAACAGAACTGAGCTGTCAGAAACGGAAAAAGAAGTGAGTGCGGCTGCCGCGCGGGCGCTCCAACCCCGCAGCTCAGGTCCGTCGCTCCCCCGCGCCAGCGGCCACGGGACCCAGCCCGCCCCACCTGGATCACGCAGCCCGAGCCACGCTCGGTTCTCTGCCCGGGGCCCAGGGGCCGCGGTTGTCAGACCTGGAGCAGCAGGGACAAAGACCCTCCTCGGCCGTGGCCCGGAGCTGCGGGTCAGCGCTGGAGCGGGGTCTTCGCCGACGCCCCGCGGCAGCGGCCCCGATGGGGCGGGAGGCGGGGGGCGGGGCACGGCGGAGGAGAGGTGGCCCCCGGCCCGAGGGGCTCCGGCAGAGACGCGAGCCTGATGGACAGAGACGCCTCCAACCGCGGCTTCCCTCTCGCCCCCTCCTCATTACCTTGCCTTGTGGGCTTCTCGTCTCTGTTGCCGACGCCAACTGGCTTCCGAGCTGGGGCCGCGCAAAGAAAGCCGTTTAGCGGGCGTCAGCTGCGTCCCGCGCTCGCGAAGCAACCTCCAGGTCGGGATGAAAAAAGGCCTGAGCTGGGAATCAGCAACAAGGTTGGTTCCCGGCTTGTGGGGATTTTACTCTTGTCCCTCACACTCCGCTTCCGCTCCGCCTCCTTGCCCGGCCCTTCCCCCGCTTGGAGACCTGCGGCCCGCAGCGCGACGCATTGTGGGGGATGTAGTCCAGGAATGCGGAAGAGGCGGCACGTGCTTCTATGCGGCTCGCACCTACTCCGGGTCAGGAGACGCCGTTGCGTGGCAACCAGAGGGGGCTGCCAGCTCCTTCCTGAGAATTGGAAGGCGAGCTTCAGGGAGGCTTACTCTCTGGTTTAATTCGCTGCAAGCGCTGAAAGGAGAGCGTGGGTGTCTCACACTTTCCAGCTGGGAACCAACAATTACACGCCGTTGGCTTGAGGCAGAGGGCTTAGTAGTGATTAAAAGTGTACTACTGGCAAGAATGCCCGTTATTGCCCCTGAATGTCCTTAGCCAACGGAGTAAGGGGGAAAAAAAGACTAAGAACAGGAAGAAACAAAGTCGGTATTTTTCGTAGATATTTATGTGGAAAATCCAAAAGAATCTGCAGGTAAATTGTTACAATGAATGAATTTAACAAGATTAATAGAAAGAAAAATAGTGTCTTTCAAAAATAATACTTTTTTCTATAGTCTTGGAGAAGGCAATGGCACCCCACTCCAGTACTCTTGCCTGGAAAATCCCATGAACGGAGGAGCCTGGTAGGCTGCAGTCCACGGGGTCGCTAAGAGTCGGACACAACTGAGCGACTTCACTTTCACTTTTCACTTTCATGCATTGGAGAAGGAAATGGCAACCCACTCCAGTATTCTTGCCTGGAGAATCCCAGAGACGGCGGAGCCTGGTGGGCTGCCGTCTATGGGGTCGCACAGAGTCGCACACGACTGAAGCGACTTAGCATAGTCTAGAGGAAAAGGCTAAGGAGATCAAACCAGTCAATCCTAAAGGAAATGAGTCCTGAATATTCATTGGAAGGACTGATTTTGAAGCTGAAACTCCAATATTTTGGCCAGCTGATGCGAAGAACTGACTCATTTGAAAAGACCCTGATGCTGGGAAAGATTGAAGACAGGAGGAGAAGGGGACAGAGGATGAGATGGTTGGATGGCATCACCGGCTTGATGGACATGAGTTTCAGCAAGCTCCGGGAGTTGGTGATGGACAGGGAGGCCTGGTGTGCTGCAATTCATGGGGTCGCAAAGAGTTGGACACGACTTAGCGATTGAACTGAACTGAGGGAAAAAGAAAATTTAAGTTAGAGTATTTGAAGCTCACAGTACCTTTAAACAAATATCAAATATCTAGAAATAAATCAAAGAAGTGCAACACCTATATGAAGAAAACATTTTAAAAACACTGAAGATGACCTAAACAAATAAGAGATAATAGTGTTCACAGACTGCAAGATTCAATGGAAAATATCAAATCTCCCCATATTTATCTATCGATCCAATGCAATTTCCGATAAACTTCAGTAGGTAGGAGTGTGTTTGTGAGAGAAACTTAACTAATCTAAAATTTTCTGGAAGAGCAAAGACAAGTATATATGAAATATGAGAAAGAGGAAGAAGTAAAAGAAAGACCAGGAGGAAGAAGACGTGCAATCAGATATCGAGCTTTCTTATAAAGCCATAGTCATTAAGGCAGTGTGGTACTGGATCAGGAATGCACCAATAGACCAATAAGACAGAATAAAGAGCCCACGGATGCCCTACTGTCCCCACATGAGTCTGAGTCTGCTAACACCTCCCCTAGGAGACAGTTGCTGTTGGCCAGCCCCTGCTATTAAAAAAATAAAGAGTGCAGAAAGTCTCATCTATACGTGAGAATTTGATTTATGTTGTCATGAGGGGATGCAGAGCAATGCCTAAAGAATAGTTTTCCATGATTGGTGTTGGGACAAATAGATTTCCATTTGGAAGGGAAAAGATGAAATTGGCCTCTTTACACACAAAAATGAGTTTCAGGTGGATATTAGACATAAATTTGAAAGGCAAAACAATAAAGCTTTTAGAAAATAAAGTAGGAAAATATATCCAGGATCACAAGTGTAGGGGACAGATTTTTTAAATTAATCAAAAAACACTCAATATAATTGAAAAATAAATTAACTACATTAAAATATAAGACTTGGTTTCATCAAATGACACCATTAAAAGAACTAAAAAGCAAGCCTCAGAGTCAAATAAATTACAGGATTATGCTGTACAGCTTAAATTTATACAGAGCTATATGTCAATTATATTTCAATAAGCTTAAGCAAATCTCAGAGTCAAATAAGAAATTACAATATTGCATTGTACATCTCAACAGTTATTTCTCAATGAAGCTGAAAAGACATTTACAGCATGTAGAGAAAAGAGAAATCTTATACCCAGGACATATAAAGAACTACAATCATAAGAGAAAGATTTGAACAGGCACATTACTAAGGAAGAAATCCAAATAGCCAGTAAACATGTGAAAAGTGTCAATCTCATAATGGCAAAGGAAATTGGAACCACAGCAAAATAATACTACACCACCCAACAGAATGGCTAAAATGAAAGAGACTGATATTATAAGTTGACTAGGAGTGGAGAAACAGGAATTTTCACTTACTACAGGGAGATTAAAAGAGCAGTTTGGAAAAGTTGTTTGACCTTATCAAGTAAAGTTGAACACAGGCCCACACGTGACCAAACATGTCACTTCCTGGTATATACCCTGAGAAAGGGTCATCTGCACCAAGATACATGTGCCAGAATGTTAACAGCAGTACCGTTGTTACAGCTAAAAACTGTCAGCAACCCCATGTCCTCTATCAACAAAAAAATGGACAGATTGTCATATGATAATAGAATATGATAGAGAAATGAACAAACTACATGCAATAATATAGCTGATCTTAAAAATATGTTAAGAAACTGCTCACAAAATAATATATACTATGTTATTCCATTTTTATAAAGTTCAAAAACACGAATAAAGAATGCATAGGGACTCCTCTGGTAGCACAGTGAATAAGAATCTGCCTGCCAATGCAGGGAACTGGGATTCGATCCCTGGCCAGGTAGATTCCACATGCTTCGGAGTAACTAAGCCTGTATGCCACAGTTACTGAGCTCTCACTCTAGAACCTGTAAAACACAACTACTGAAGCCCGTGCACCCTAGAACCCCGTGCACCCTAGAACCCCGTGCACCCTAGAACCCCGTGCGCCCTAGAACCCCGTGCTCTGCAACAAGGGAAGCCAATGCAGTGAGAAGGCCGCTCGCCACAACAAAGTGTAGCCCCTGCTCACTGCAACTGGGAGAAAGCCCAAGCAAAGCAACGAAAATAAAGCAGAGCCAAAAATAAATAAACAAAATTATAAAATTTTAAAGTAAAGACTGTCTAAAAATTTTTTTTAATGAAAGAAGGCATACTTAGGTGCTGAAACAGTAAAGAAGAACAAGGAAATAGTTACCATAAAAAAGGTGGTAACTTCTCTGGTGGTCCAGTGGTTAAAGACTGCGTGCTTCCACCGCAGGGGGGTCTGGAAAAAAAAAAAAAAAGGAGGTTAACGGCTACCTCTAAGACAGAAGGTACTTTGTGGGGAAGGGGTTAAGACTGGGAATTCTCTTATGGTAGGAGGAAGGGAGAGAAGATAAATAAACAAAAAGCCACAGCAGAACATGATACCTGCTATGATGGTTTAGCCACTAAGTCGTGTCTGACTCTTGCAACCCCGTGGACAGTAGCCCACCAGGCTCCTCTGTCCATGAGATTTCCCAGGCAAGAATACTAAAATGTGTTGCCATTTCCTTCTCCAGGTGATCTTCCCCACCCAGGAATCTAACCGAGGTATCCTGCATTGCTATCTGTAGAGAAAAAAAAAAACATATTTTTTTGAGGAAAAAACACTTCCATCTGAGTGGGAAAAGTCTGTCCAGTAACCAGGTACAAATGAGAAGGAGCAATACAGGTCATGTATACAAAACACAGACTACCTGGATACAGATTACCTGAGCTGTCCAGTAATGTCCGATAGCCATTAGACCCATTTCCTATATTAGGTTGTAAACACATTACTATTCACTGTTTCCCAATACTGGTAGAAGGCACTCAGTAAATATATGATGAATAAATAAATAACTCTTCCCACTGGCCTCATACACAACTCTCTGGACACCTGGATGCCTCATACACAAATCACTGGACATATATATTTAATAACTGCTGTTTGATAGAGGTTTCCCTGGCCAAAAAGATTCATCTACTATTATTTTCAAGATTTCTCATCACCTCCATTCTGTCCCACATCTTGGTAGACAAAGAGTAGATTAATTTGGAAGGTTGAAAATAATAATTATTATTATATTTTATAACCCTTTACAACTTAGAAATAATTTTCTTAGAGGTAGTGGAATGTATTGCCAAACTCTGCCCACTCTTCTGACAAAGAGAGACCTAGAGTCAAAAGAATGTAATCAGTTGCTCAAATAAATTTGATCAGAATTGAAACCATTCCTTCTTGAAATCAAAGGAAAACTATAGCCAACTAGTTCTAGACCTCAGTTTGGAAAGTGCCTCATTAGCAATATAATAGGTGGTGGTATTTAGTAACTAAGTCGACTCTTGTAATCCCATGGATCATAGCCCACCAGGCTCCTCTGTCCATGGAATTTCCCAGAAAAGAATACTGGAGTGCGCTGCCATTTCCTTCTCCAGGGGATCTTCCCAATCCCGGGATCAAACCCACATCTCCTGCGTTGGCAGGCAGGTTCTTTACCTCTGCTGCCACCAGGGAAGCCCATGTAACAGGTGAGAAAGTAGTTGATTCCTAAAATATATTGCTAGTCATATCATGTTAACAACAAAAGTAGACTTTTCTGAGGTTAATTGTGTTGTCTCTGAGGAAAAGAGTGAGAAACTAAAGTAGGAGAAGGAATTGGAATTGGAGTACTTAATTCTGCCTCTCACATGAGGCAGAGCATGACACAGCTTGGGCCTGAAGTATTGCTCAGCTCTGCTGAAACCATGAAAAGGACTCTGGGCTAAACCTGTGGGAAAACGGTGGCTCTCTGCTGAGTTTGAAATGCGGACGGCAAGACGAGGGAGAGACAGGTCAGAAATAAAGGAAGCCTCCCTGAAGGACACCATTGTTGGGAAGGCCCAAACCTGGAAGCACCTTCCACTGCGCTTTGAGGGGGTACATTCAAGTCAACAGAATCTTTGTTTCTTCTACATCGTGATAAGTTTCTGTGTCGTACCTAACCCTTTGTGGACTATTCTACTTTTCCATACAGTGGTCCAAAGGGTTTGGTCTGGGGGAGTCTGACAGGCTAGGGAAGGGACCCCCAAAGCTGTCCCTCTTCTTTGAGGTCTGGGAATGCAGGAGGAGCCTGCTAACCACAGGAAGAGCTCCTAATCAAAAAGGTAATAAACAGTTTGGGCCAACAAAGGGGACTTTTTAAAAAATATACAATATGGTATGTTTTTTATTTAAGAATGTGTCTTTGTATATGTGTATATCATTTAACATTGTGTAAAAAATATCAAAATAAAAACAACGTTTTGGCTTTTTAAATTTTATGTGGGAGTACAGTTAATTAACAATGTTGCGTTAGTTTCAGGTGTGCAGCATAGTGATTCAGTTATACATATACACGTGTCTACTTTTTCAAATTCTTTTCCCATATACATTATTACAGAGTATTGAGCAGAGTTCCCTGTATACAGTAGATCCTCATTCGTTATCTATTTTAAAGATATCAGTGTGAACATGTAAGACAGGTATTTTAATTCTCTACCCCTAAGCTACATGGCAAATAGATGGGGAAAGAGTGGAAACAGTGACAAACTTTATTTTGGGGGGCTCCAAAATCACTGCAGATGGTGACTGCAGTCATGAAATTAAAAGACACTTACTCCTTGGAAGAAAAGTTATGACCAACTTGAAAAGTGAAAGTGAAAGTGAAGTTGCTCAGTCATGTCTGATTCTTTTCGACCCCATGGACTGTAGACTACCAGGCTCCTCCATCCATGGGATTTTCCAGGCAAGAATACTGGAGTGGATTGCCATTTCCTTCTACAGGAGATCTTACCAACCCAGGGATTGAACCCAGGTCTCCCACATTGTACGCAGACACTTTACCATCTGAGCCACCTAGACAGCATATTGAAAAGCAGAGACATTACTTTGCCAACAAAGGTCCATCTAGTCAAGTCTATCGTTTTTCCAGTAGTCGTGTATGGATCTGAGAGTTGGACTACAAAGAAAGCTGAGCACTGAAGAATTGATGCTTTTGAACTGTGGTGTTGGAGAAGACTTTTGAGAGTCCTTTGGACTGCAAGGAGATCCAACCAGTCCATCCTAAAGGAAATCAGACCTGAATATTCATTGGAAGGACTGCTGTTGAAGCTGAAACTCCAATACTTTGGCCACCTAATGCAATGGCACCCCACTCCAGTACTCTTGCCTGGAAAATCCCATGGACAGAGGAGCCTGGTAGGCTGCAGTCCATGGAGACGTGAAGAGTCGGACATGACTGAGCGACTTCACTTTCACTTTTCACTTTCATGCATTGGAGAAGGAAATGGCACCCCACTCCAGTGTTCTTGCCTGGAGAATCCCAGGGACGGGGGAGCCCGTGGGCTGCCGTCTATGGGGTCACACAGAGTCAGACATGGCTGAAGCGACTTAGTAGCAGTCTCAATGCAAAGAACTGATTCATTGGAAAAGACCCTGATGCTGGGAAAGATTGAAGGCGAGAGGAGAAGGGGACGACAGAGGATGAGATGGTTGGATGGCATCACCAACTCAATGGACATGAGTTTGAGTAAACTCCGGGAGTTGGTAACGGACCGGGAGGCCTGGCATGCTGCAGTCCATGGGGTCAAAAAGAGTCAGACACGACTGAGTGACTGAACTGAACTGAAGCTAAAAACTCATCATATCTTGCCCAATTCAAATTTAGGCCTTCCTTTATAGAAAGCACATCTTATTTCTTTAAACTCCCATATGTAAACTGCAAAAATGCAAAGATGAACATTCAAAATACCAAGATCATAATGACAATTATATCTCCTAGCAGGTGCTCATACACACTCAGGAAGATGGATTTTAACCTTTCACACCAAAATGTACAAATATGTATCTTTTTTTGGAGGGGGGTGGGCTAACCTGCCTAACCACAAAATTACCTATATTTTGTCCATTATTATAAAATTCAAAACAATGACCCCATTAAAGTAAATCAATTGATGAGTGCTATTACATTCAAAGCTCATTAGTATATATTTTTCCACATAAGGCGCTAGATTTAGAAACTGAAGCCTCCAAATATTCTAAATTAGATTAAATGGATTCAATTTTTAATAATTGTGTTTGATAAATCCCAAGGATTAAGCCACTTTCCTTGGCTATGTCTTAGTTTATCCATTTGTTAAAAAAAATGTTTAGGTATCTCTCTACTTGCACTTATGCAAATAGATTATGCAATCTTGTCAGTCAAGATGTATGACATTGCAAATTTGAAGAAAAGAAGTGACATGGTGCAGAGCTGTATTAATATTTTGGTCTAAGCATTATCCAACTTTATTGTATTTTAATTCTTACAATCCCAAGAGCTTTGTCTGTCATGAGTTACATTTTAACATGTTCTATAAAATTCACACATTCCAATACATTCCCCACTGTAGACTACTCAGATCAATCCTTTAACAGAACAGATAGATGCAGCCTTGAAACACTAGTCCCTGTCGAATTCATCTACTTCCACCCACATTCTGTCAGCCATCTCTCTCAGATTCCATAAAAAGTGAGAGGGAGGCTTCCCTACTGGGAACCATTTCAAGACAACACTGCAGGCTTGAGAGAGTAAATAAAGTGTTACTGAGATTATCTGGGCTGTACTGCATGTGACTGAGCCCCATTAAGTCGTCTTTATAAACTCCTAAGATTCTGGGGAGTGGATGCAGAGAGCCACTGTTTTCAGGCACCCAAGTAAGACAGTTCACTTGTTAAAACTGCCACCTATGAATCTGGAGTGATTGGCCTCTGTCTTCAGTCTCTCCTTGCCCTCCGTTCAGGGGATCCTGTTTGGGATTTCACGTGGAACTCTTGGAGTTTTGAATCAAGAACAGATGTGGTTCCTGGGGGAGGCTGCAGTGACTGGAGTGAGTCATCACCACATGATTCTGCTCCACCTGCCTCTCATTCTGCTGAAAGAGAAATCAAGCCCTGAGCCTTTGGCGTGGGAGCACTGACTCCAAGATCCTAGACTACCAGAGAACTAAGCCTGCTGCTGCTGCTGCTGCTAAGTCACTTCAGTCGTGTCTGACTCTGTGCGACCCTATAGACGGCAGTCCATCAGGCTTCCCTGTCCCTGGGATTCTCCAGGCAAGAATACTGGAGTGGGTTGCCATTTCCTTCTCCAATGCATGAAAGTGAAAAGTGAAAATGAAGTCGCTCAGTTGTGTCCAATTCTTAGCGACCCCATGGATTGCAGCCCACCAGGCTCCTCCATCCATGGGATTTTCCAGGCAAGAGTACTAGAGTCGGGTGCCATTGCCTTCTCTGGAACTAACCCTAGGGAGTATCAAATACTGAGAATTCACACAAAAGAAACCACTGGAACACAGGACCCTGCATCACCCAACCACCAGTAGCACCTTGTGCAGGATGCCTCATCTAAGAAAACAAAAATACAAACCCAGTCATCAGCGGACAGGATTACCACCTCACTCAGCCTTGCCCATCAGAGGAAAAACAAAAAAATAAACAAAATTTAAAAAAAAAAACACACACACAGCACAAATCTCACCTTATACACAAACCACTGGACCAATCTTAGGAGGGCAGAAACCAAAAAGAAGAGAGAACTCAACCTTGAAGCCTGGGAAAAGGAGACCTCAAACATGATAAGTTAAAAACAATAATGAAAAGGCAGAGAAATACTGCACAAATGAAGTAATAAATTAGAAACACAGAAGTCCAAATAAATGAAGAAGAAATAGGTAAACTATCTGAAAAAATTTCAGAATAATGATAGTAAAGATGATCAAAAACCTTGAAAACAAAATGGAGAAAATACAAGAATCAATTTAAAAAAGACCTCTTGCCTGGAGAATCCCATGGATGGAGGAGCCTGGAGGGCTGCAGTCCATGGGGTCGCTAAGAGTTAGACACAACTGAGCGACTTCACTTTCACTTTTCACTTTCATGCATTGGAGAAGGAAATGGCAACCCACTCCAGTGTTCTTGCCTGGAGAATCCCAGGGACAGAGGAGCCTGTTGGGCTGCTGTCTATGGGGTGGCATAGAGTCGGACACAACTGAAGCAACTTAGCAGCAGCAGCAGCAGAAGAATTAAAGAAGACAGAGACAAACAACATAATTACTGAAATTAAAAATATTCTGGAAGGAATCAATAGTGGAATATCTGAAGCAGAAGAATGAATCAGTGAGCTGCAAGATAAAACAGTGGAAATAACTTCTGAAGAGCAGAATAAAATAAAAAGAATGAAAAGAACTGAGGATAGCCTCAGGGAACCTCTGGAATAATATCAAATGCACCATTATTTGAATTATAGAGGTCCCAGAAGAAGAAGAGAAAAAGAAAGGGAATGAGAAAATTGTTGAAGAAACTATAGTTGAAATTTTCCCCAACATGAAAAAGGAAATAGTCAATCAAGTCCAAGAGGCATAAAGAGTCCCATACAGGATAAACCCAAGGAGAAACACGCCAAGACACATACTAATCAAACTAACAAAGACTAAACACAAAGAAAGAATATTAAAAGCAGCAAAGGAAAAGCA
Organism: Bos indicus x Bos taurus; assembly: GCF_003369695.1. Classification (NCBI taxonomy): domain Eukaryota; kingdom Metazoa; phylum Chordata; class Mammalia; order Artiodactyla; family Bovidae; genus Bos; species Bos indicus x Bos taurus. The sequence goes on from NC_040079.1 coordinate 87,501,025, forward strand.
ATAAGTAACATACAAGGGAAAACCCATACGATTAACAGATGATCTTTCAACAAAAAACTCTACAGGCCTGAAGGGAATGGCAGGATATATTTAAAGTACTGAAAGGGAAAAATCTACAACCAAGATTACTGTACCCAGCAAGGATCTCATTCGAAGTTGATGGAGAAATAAAAAGCTTTTCAGACAAGCAAACATTAAAAGAATTCAGTACCACCAAACCAGTTTTACAACAAATGTTAAAGGGACTTATATAGTCAAGAAATACAAGGGAAGAAAAAAGAGCTACAAAATCAACCCCAAACAATTAAGAAAATGGCAATAGGAACATATATATCAATAATTACTTTACATATAAACGGACTAAATGTTCCAAGCAAAAGACACAGACTGGCTGAATGAATACAAAAACAAGACCCATATATATGCTGTCTAAGAAAAACCCACTTCAGACCTCAAGACACATATAGACTGTAAGTAAGAGGATGGAAAAACATACTCCATGCAAATGGGAAGCAAAAAAAATAAAGCTGGTGTAGCAATCCTCATATCAGACAAAACAGGTTAAACTAAAGAAGATTACAAGAGATAAGGAAGGCCACCACATAATGATCAAGGGGTCAGTCAAAGAGGAAGACATAACAATTGTAAATATATATGCACCCAGCATAGGACCACCTCAATACGTAAGACAAACACTAACAGCCATAAAAGGAAAATTGACAGTAACACAATAATAGTAAGAGACTTTAACACCCCACTCACACCAAAGGGCAGATATTCAAAACGGAAAATTAATAAGGAAACACAAGTCTTAATGATACATTAGATGAGGTGGATCTCATTGATATCTTCAGGACATTCCATCCAAATACAGAATACACCTTCTTCTCAAGTGCACCTGGAACAGTCTCTACATCTTGGGTCACAAATCAAACCTCAGTAAATTTAAGAAAGTTGGAATCATATCAAGCATCTTCTCCGACCACAACGCTCTGAGCTTCGATATCAATTACATGAAAAAAAAACTGTAAGAAACACAAACATATGGAGATTAAACAATAGGTTTCTAAATAACTAACAGGTTACTGAGGAAATCAAAAGGGAAATCAAAAAATTTCTAGAAACAAATGACAATGAAAACACTATAACTCAAATCTATGGGATGCAGCAAAAGCAGTTCTAAGAGGGAAATTTATAGCAATACAATCCTACCTCAAGAAACAAGAAAACATTGAATAGAAAACCTAAATTTACACCTAAAACAACTGGAAAAAGAAGAACAAAAACCCCAAAAATTAGTAGAAGGAAAGAAATCATAAAGATTCTAGCAGAAATAAATAAAAAGAAAAAAACCATAGTAAAGATTAATAAAACTAAAAGCTGGTTCTTTGAGACGATAAACAAAATTGACAAACTTTTGGCCAGACTCATCAAGAAAAAAAGAATAATCAAATCAACAAAATTAGAAATGAAAAAGGAGAGGTTACAACAGACAGTGCAGAAATACAAAGAATTCTAGGGGACTATTATGAACAACTATATGGTGATAAAATGGATAACCTGCAATAAATGGACGGATTCTTAGAAAAGTTCAATCTTCCAAGACTGAACCAGGAAGAAATAGAAATTATGAACAACCCTATTACAAGCACTGAAATTGAAGCTGTGATCAAAAAATTCCCAAAAGCCTAGGACCAGATGGCTTCACAGAATTCTATCAAACATTTAGAGAAGAGCTAATGCCTATCCTTCTAAAACTCTTTCAAAAAATTGCAGAGAAGGAACACTTCCAAACTCATTCTACAAGGCCATCATCACCCTGATACCAAAACCAAAGACAACACAAAAAAAGAAAACTACAGGCCAATATCACTGATGAACATAGATGCAAAATCCTCAACAAAATTTTACCAAACAGAATTCAGCAACATATCAAAAAGCTCATTCACCATGATCAAGTTGGCTTTATTCCAGGGATACAAGGATTCTTCAATATACACAAATCAATCAGTGTGACATACCATATTGACAAACTGAAAGATAAAAACCATATGGTAATCTCAATAGATGCAGAAAAATCCTTTGACAAAATTCAGCACCCATTTATGATTAGAACTCTTCAAAAAAATGGACATAGAAGGAACTTGCCTCAACATAGTAAAGGCCATATATGATAATCCTACAACAAACATTCTCAATGGTGAAAAACTGAAAGCATTCCCCTTAAGATCAGGAACAAGACAAGGGTCCCCCCTTTCCCCTTTTATTCAACATAGTTCTGGAAGTCCTAGCTCCAGAATCAGAGAAGAAAAAGAAATAAAAGAAATCCAGGTCAGAAAAGAAGTAAAGCTCTCACTGTTTGCAGATGACATGATACTGTACATAGAAAATCTGTTTCTGTTACTGAAAAATTACAAGAGCAATTTTTGTAACAGAAAATTATGAGAGCTAGTCAGTGAAATTAGCAAAATTGCTGGATACCAAATCAATACACAGAAATCACTTGCATTTCTATATACTAACAATGAAAAATCAGAAAGAGAAATTAAGGAATCAATCTCAGTCACCACTGCAACAAAAAGAATTGAATATCTAGGAATAAACTTACTAAAGAGACAAAAGAACTGTACACAGAAAATTATAAGACATTAATGAAAGAAATCAAAGATGATATAAACAGTCCATGTTCCTGGGTAGGAAGAATCCATATTGTGAAAATGACTATACTGCCAAATGCAATCTACAGATTCAATGCAATCCCTATCAAATTACCAGTGACATTTTTCACAGAACTAGAACAAAAACTTTCACAATTCATATGGAAACACAAAAGACCCAGAATAGCCGAAGCAGTCTTGAGAAAGAAGAATGGAGCTGGAGGAATCAATCTTCCTGACTTCAGATTATATAACAAAGCTACAGTCATCAAGATAGTATAGTACTGGCACAAAAACAGAAACACAGACCAATGGAACAAGATAGAAAGGCCGGAAATAAACCCATGCACCTTTGGGAACCTTATATTTGACAAACGAGGCAAGAATATACAGTGAGGCAAAGACAGCCTCTCAATAAATGGTGCTGGGAAAACTGGACAGCAACATGTAAAAGAATGAATTAGAACACTTCTTAACCCCATACACCAAACTCAAAATGGATTAAAGTCCTAAATGTAAGACCAGAAAGTATAAAACTCTTAGAGGAAAACATAGGCAGAACAGTCGATGACATAAATCAAAGCAAGATCCTCTATAACCCACCTCCTAGAGTAATGGAAATAAAAACACAAGTAAACAAGTGGGTCATGATTAAACTTAAAAGCTTTTGCCTAGCAAAGGAAACTATAAACAAGGTGAAAAGACAACCCTCAGAATGGAAGAAAATAATGGCAACTGACATTAGTTTCCAAAATACACAAGCAGCTTAAACAACTCAAACCAGAAGAACAAACAACGCAATCAAAAAGTGGGAAAAAGACCTAAACACACATTTCTCCAAAGAAGACATAGAGATAGCTAACAAACACATGAAAAGATGCTCAGCATCGCTCATTATTAGCGAAAAACAAATCAAAACTACAATATCACCTAACCTCACACCGGTCAGAATGGCCATCATCAAAAAGTCTACAAACAATAAATGCTGGAGAGAGTGTAGAGAAAAGGGAATGCTCTTGCACTGTTGGTGGGAATGTAAATTGATATAGCCACTATGAAAGACAGTATGGAGATTCCTTAAAAAACTAGGAATAGAACCACCATATGACCCAACAATCCCACTCCTAGTCATGTACCCTGAGGAAACCAAAATTGAAAAAGACGCATGTATCCTATTGTTCACTGAAGCACTATTTACAATAGCTAGAACATGGACTCAACCTAGATGTCCATCAACAGATGAATGGATAAAGAAGTTGTGGTACATATACACAATGGGATATTACTCAGCCATAAAAAGGAACACCTTTGAGTCAGTTCTGATGAGGTGGATGAACCTAGAAGCTATTATACAGAGTGAAGTAAGTCAGAAAGAGAAAGATAAATATCATATTCTAATGCATATATACAGAATCTAGAAAAGTAGTACTGAAGAATTTACTTATAGGGCAACAATGGAGAAACAGACATAGAGAATAGACTTTATGGACATGGGGAAGGGGAAGGAGAGGGTGAGATGTATGCAAAGAGTAACATGGAAACTTACATTACCATATGTAAAATACATAGCCAACGGGAGTTTGCCATATGGCTAAGAAACTCAAACAGGCTCTGTATCAACCTGGAGGGGTGGGATGGGGAGGGAGTTGGGAGGGAGGTACAAAAGGGAGGGGATATATGTATACCTATGGCTGATTCAGGTTGAGGTTTGCCAGAAAACAACAAAATTCTGTAAAGCAATTATCCTTCAATAAAAAAATTTTTTTTAAAGTGAGAGGGAGGGAAAGAAGAAAAAGATTTTATTTAATGCAGGCATTAACAATGGTCTCTCTTTTCCTGCCTCCCCACTCCTATGGCTAATGATAACACACAGGGCATGCACTCTGTTATCATAAAAATAACCTTATTCATTCAATCATTCCATCAACAGGTATTTACGGAGCACTAACTGCCCACTTTTATACCCAGTGCCTTGGAGAATACATGGCAAGCACAAAGCAGGCCTGCGATTAATGATTTTATGAGGACGTTGGACAAACAAGTTAACAAGGAAAGTATATCATATTACTAAATGATATGATACTAGTAATAAGTGTTATAAAAATTTAGGGTGATATAAAGTCTATAATGTGTTTAACTCAACCAGGTAATAGATGTGTAAAGTTTAATCATAAAAGGACTTAATTAACTTTTAAATTATATTATTTTGTTACTGTGAGTGTTGGAAACACATAACCAGAATGTTCTAAACAATGTACAGAAAATTTCCCTTTTTTGAGTTATAGTCCTCTGCTCCCTGCTGGCTATTCCAATCTTTGTAGGTATTCACAATTGACAGCTTTGGGTATATCTTTCTCAACTTGAACTGTGCACTTGAAGATATACTTTATCTTAAAAATAAAAATGTATGATCTTAAAAAATGTACAGAGGCTATAATTCAGTCGCTCAGTCGTGTTCAGCTATAAGATCTGTGGGAAAAACAGAGTAGCTGATATTTGTGTAATTTTCAAGGCATTTTTGCATTCAGTTCAGTTCAGTCGCTCAGTCATGTCCAACTCTTTGCGACCCCATGAATTGCAGCACGCCAGGCCTCCCTGTCCATCACCAACTCCCGGAGTTCACCCAAACTCACGTCCCTCGAATTGGTGATGCCATCCAGCCATCTCATCCTCTGTCATCCCCTTCTCCTCCTGCCCCTAATCCCTCCCAGCATCAGAGTCTTTTCCAATGAGTCCATTTTTGCATTACTTCTTCTAATTGTAATAACTCTCTGAGAGGTGCACAGAGAATACACTATCTCAGTTTTTTGTTGAGGAAATTAAGGCTCAGAGTAGGGACATGAAATGCCCAAGAAGACATACCCTGTAGGTGGCAGAGGAAAGGTTAGAAATTAGGTCTTTGACATCTCAACTAAGACTCTACCCTTACCATAGTAGTGTGAGTCTGTTTTCCAGGTACTTGTAAAATGGAATGAATAAAGAAATAAGGTATCTCACTCCCTTTTCCTGTGTATGGGATTAACCACAAGAAAGTTAGAGATCTTTACTTTTCTTTCCTACAGTCTCTTAGCATCTACTCCAATGCCTGGCTCCTGTTAGGTGGCCTCAGGAAACATTTGTTGAAGATGTCAACTCTACACAACATTTTGGGGAAAGCTTGATTTGTTTAAAGCAGAGGTTCCCAGAAACCCGTCTATAGGTTAGTGCTTGGCTAGCTAAATATGCATTTTATTTAAAAAAAAATATTTATTTTTGGCTGCATTGGGTCTTAGTTGCCACACAGAAGATCTTTCTTTGTGGCTCTCGGGTTCAGTAGTTGCCTCAAGGCATGTGAGATCTTAGTTCCCTGACAAGGGATGGAACCATAGTCTTATGCATTGCAAGGTGGTTTCTTAACCACTGGACACCAGGAAAGTCCCTAAATCTGCATTTAAAAATTACATATCTCAGAGCCCCATCCGTGGAAATTTTAACACAGGCGGTCTTGAGTGACTGCCTTGAGTGACCAGGTCTTGAGTGACCAGGAATCAATGTTTTTAAAATGATCCTGTGATGATTCTAATGAGCCTTTGGATTTAGAAACCTCTGGTTTTTAAAGTATCTTGCTTCTCTTTATTCCTCCCTCCCTCCACCTTAGTCTCTAGAGGGAAGTCAAAAAAGCAGATGAGAAGAGAAAAGTAAAGATGAACAAATATGTGGCCCTATAAACTCACTCTTGGGAGAGAAACTGCCCCAGGTCCCAATGGTTTTCCAGTTTTCAATTCTAATCCCTTATGAGCCCAGGTTCTCTTTCAACCTTTAGATTCGTTTATTTAAGTATTCATTTAGAAACGTGCCAGGTGCTGGGGAAATAGCAGCTAGCCATCAAAGTCACTGTGTCCAGAGATGACAAACGCTATGAGGAAAAGTACAGCAAGATAAGAGGACGGAGAGGGGCAAGAGGGATGAAACTTTTTAGCCAGGGAAGGCCTATCCAAAATGAGTTTCAGGAGATACCTCTGGGCCTCCCCTGGTGGCTCAATAATAAAGAACCCGCCTGCCAATGTAGAAGACATGGGTTCAGTCCCTGATTCCGGAAGATCCCATATGCCAAGAAGCAACTACTATTGAGCCTGTGCTCTAGAGCCCTGGAATCGCAACTATTGAGCCCATATGCCACAACTACTGAAGCCCTCATGCCCTAGAGCCTGTGCTCTGCAACGAGAGAAGCCACGGCAACAAGAAGCAGACACACTTGCAATGAACAGTAGCCCCCGCTCGCCGCAACTAGAGAAAAGGCCCACACAGCAACAAAGATCCAGTATAGCAAAAATGAATAAATAAAAATTTTTTTTTTTAAAAGTAAAAGCAATACCTATGTACCCCCATAATAAATTTGAGAAAATAGATAGGGACTGAGGCATCATTGGAGTATCCAGTGGCCCAACAACCATCTATTAACAGATAGGCTGGCCAGAACTCCTCTACCACTACTATGCGACACTTGTAGCCTCTGCAGGTACATTTAATGAATCTTAATGATCTTTGCATTGTTTGCTCCAGATTTAAAGCACCGGGTAGGAATCCCCAGAAGGTCCAGTGGTCAGGACTCCATGCTTCCACTGTTGGAGTCCCTGGGGTTCAATCCCTGGTCCAGAAACTAAGATCCCACAAGTCTCGTGGCATAGCCAAAAAAAGAAAAAGGAGGAAGCACAAGGTGAGTGAAGCTGCAAGGTGAAGTCTAAGGCCACCTGCCAGTACTCCACCTGCAGTGTGCAGGAGAAAGGAACTCTCTCTGGGGGCAACCAAGAAGAGGATCCCAGCATGGACTCCCCAAAAGCTGCCATCTCATGAGAGAGTCCCCTGGTAGAAGGTCTTGTATACTGCACAATCAAAAAAAGACACAATATCACTATAGTTTCTCTTTCTTACAACTAAAGTAGTCATAGTATAACCCCCTGAGGAAGGCTGTAGCCCTGTAACTCTGTAATCAACAGAGTGCAAAATTCTATTCTGTCCTGGGACACTTAATAAGCATTAACTAGGCACAGTGCCAGGATGTTAAAGACCCAAATGTGTAGAGGAAGAAAATAGATTCTTGACTTAATGATCCTTAAAGCCTAGATCATCTTTTAACCTCAGATATGCAGATGATATCTGAGGGCTTCCCTGTGGCTCAGCTGATAAAGAATGCCTGCAATGTGGGAGACCTGGGTTTGATCCCTGGGTTGGGAAGATTCCCCTGGAGGAGGGCAAGGTAACTCACTCCAGTATTCCTGCCTGGAGCATCCCCATGGACAGAGGAGCCTGGTGGGCTGCCATCCATGGGGCAGCAAACAGTATGACATGACTTAGCTACTGAACAACAATAACATCAAAGGTCTAGATGGGGAAACAAAACATATATAAAATTTTTCAAAATAAGACAGCATATTTCATTGGCCAAAAAAGTGTTACTGCTAATGTGAAACAGTTGGATATAGTGCGTTAAAACCCTTGCTCTAAAACTAGACTGCCTGAGTTTGAGTTCTGCCTCCATCCCTTACTAAGGGCAAAACTCTGTGAATGTTAGTTTCTCTGCGCCTCAATTTTCTCATTTGTAAAAATGTGGATAATAGGGCTTACCTGGTCTGGTAAAGAATCTGCCTGCCAGTGCAGGAGACCAGGGTTTGATCCCTGGTCTGGGAAGATCCCACATGCCATGGGGCAACTAAGCCAGAATGCCACAACTACGAGCTGTGCTCTAGCATCCCAGAGCCGCCAACTACTGAGCCCGTCTCTGCAACAGGAGAAGTCACTGCAATGAGAAGCCCCGCACCACAGCTAGAGAGTAACCCCCCTCACCACAACTGCAGAAAGCCCACATGCGGCAACGAAGACCCACCAGAGCCAAAAACAAAAGTAAATAATTAGATAAGTCTTCTTTTAAAATGCGGATAATAAACATATCTACCCCTTAGAGTTCCAGTGAAGATTAAACTGAGATAATCCATTTAAAACCCTTCACCCTATGCCTGGTCAACACACAGCACCAACACAGGTTAGCTAAACTGTATTTAATAGCTATTATAATAGCTACTGTATTTCATCAGTATAAATTGATGAAATCGTTTGTAAGATCAGTCATTATTTTATAAATTATAACGAAAGAAAATAACTTTCAATTAAACTCTGATACAATGCTTTTCTATAACTTAGGAGTTTTCTATACAATATCATTCTCCACGCACCAAGAATGTCAGTGATGCAGCATTGCTTAAAAGAGTGCTCCCAAGGGCTTCCCTGGTTAACAGTCTGTACTTCCAATGCAAGAACCTGTGTGCACGCTAAGTCGCTTCAGTCATGTCTGACTCTTTGTGACCCCATGAACTGTAACCCATCAAGCTCCTCTGTCCATGGGATTCTCCAGGCAAGAATACTGAAGTGGGTTGCCATGCCCTCCTTCAGGGGATCTTCCTAGACCAGGGATCGAACCCAAGTCTCTTATGTCTCCTGCACTGGCAGGTGGTTTCTTTACCACTAGTGCCACCTGGGAAGCCCTTCAATGCAGGAGGTTTGGGTTCAATTCTTGGTCAGGGAGCTAAGATTCCACGTGCATCATGAGGTGTGGCCAAAAAAAACCAGAAAAACAGTGCTCCCAATAGTCTCCAGGATTCTCTACCACACTACTGGCATCCCTTTTATAAACCTCTCTGAACATCAGTTACATTCAACATATGTGGTACCAATAATGCCTTTAACTCAGCTGAAGTGATGACAGTTTCAACATCTATGACCATAATTACTGATAATTACATCTATGTCCACATGACTGATGATGCACACAGAAACATCCTGATTTCAGAGACGTTAATGCGTTTGGAAAAAAGTTGGATTCTTAGAACTCTTTGAAGTATTATGATTTATAAAATTCTAAGGAACTCAAAGCCAGGAGTTTGTTTAGGAGCTCAAATTTTGCAGTTTTATAAACCAAAAGGACAAAAAGCAATAGCTTTGACAGATGTTTGCAATGAATCATCTTTGTTGCTGTAAACTTGTAGAAAACTGTTAAAATTGTTACTATAGTGAACACTAAAAGGAAAGTATTTTCAGGACTGCCAGGCCAAACTGATGTGCGAAAAGTTTCCTCAGAATCTAAGAAGTGTAAAAGTGGAAGGGAAACATGTGAGACTTCGCTCTATTCCTTCCACACCACTCTGACCTCTAAAAGTCACCCAGGGAATTCCCTGGAGGTCCAGTAGTTAGGACTCCGCATTTCCACTGTAGGGGGCCTGGGTTCTGTCCCCTGTAGGGGAACTTAGACCCTACAAGCTGCATGGCATGGTCAAAAATAAAATAAAGGTCATCCAGCCTTTTTAGAAAACTCATCCAGTGAGAGTAAACTCAAAACTTTCAAAGGTAGTTTGGGGACTTCCCTGGCCATCTAGTGGTTAAGACTCTGTGCTCCCAATGCAAGGGACACAGGTTCGATCCCTCATCAGGTAACAACAACAGCAACAACAAAAAACTAACTTTCCAAGGAAGTTTATCTCATTTTAGGGAAATTCTGCCCATAGTTCTTCTGTATATTAAAAAAACAAAATCCGTACTTCCATGCCATCCACCTCTTGGCCCCAATCCCTTACTTTAGAACTATGCCCTCAAACATAATCACTTCATTCCACCTCAAGTTCTCCCCTCAACATCCTTCACCTCACCTCCCCACCTCTTTTAGCCACATCTTCTCCCTTCCAAGGTCCATCAATTCTGAGGGTCAACAATAAGAGCTGAGATCAGCTGTGCAGTTCTTCTGCTGGGCCTATATGGAATCACACAGCTGTCACCATCTGGCAGCTGGACTGGGCTGGTGGTCTAGGATGGCCTCACTCATATGTCTAGTGGTTGTCCTGGCTGTCAGCGCCATGTCTCTGCATGTTGTCTGTTGTCCCCAAGGGGTCTGGTCTACTTTACCAATAGCATCACGACTACAAGAAAGTGAGAACAGAAACTACAAGCCCTTGTAAAACCCAGGCTCAGAACTCACACAGTGACAGCTCTTCCACGTTTTCTTTGTCAAAACAAGAACAGGCCAGCTTAGACTAAAGAGGTAGATAAGCAGACTTCACTTCTCGTTAGGAGGAGCAATTCAAAGCGGTGTGCATACCAGCAAGTGCTTAGCATTTTACTTCGCTTACTTTCCTCAGCAACCTATGGAATAGGCACTGTTATTGTCGTGTTAGATATCAGCAGGGCTGATACACTTATAAGGTGGGACTTGAAAGTTATAATTGGGAAAACTACTATTGTTTCTCCACTTTCCATTCAAACCAGTTCTGTAGGGATGAAATCTAAGGCAAGTCCTATGACTTTTGTGGTCACTCTTAGAAAACAAAAAGTCTGCTTTTCAGGTTTCTGAAACAGTCTTAGTCCAGTAATTAAAATGCCCAGTCCTACGTAATAGGTTGATTTCCAACTTCTCACTTTGCAATCATTATAACACTAATTGATTCAGACAAGACTCATCAGTGGATGCTAAATATTCCTGGTGAAAATTTGATGAGGAGGAGGAGATTTATAGTGTCTCAAAATACCTTTTTCAAAATCATTATTCATTTCAAACGGGAAAATTGTCACTTTATGATGGAGAGACCTGCCAGACACTGCCTTATCCAAGCAAGCAAAGTTAACACGAATAATAATGGGACAAACTGACACCAAGTGCCTCCTGATGTGATGTATGAAGAAGGGCACAGCATCAGTTTGTGAAACAGTCCTGCTCAGAATGCGAATTTTCAACTTAATCATGAAGAAACATCCAATAAACTCAAATTGGGGAATGTTATGCAAAATAAATGACCTATATAATCTTAAAAGTGTCAAAGGTCATGAAAGACAAAAAATGCTGAAGAACTGGCCAGGTTAAAGAAGAATAAACACACAGGAGGGCTTCCCAGACAGCGCAGTGGTAAAGAATCTGCCTGCCAGTGCTGGAGACACAAGAGATGTGGATTCAATCCCTGGGTCAGGAAGATCCCCTGGAGGAGAAAATGGCAACCCCCTCCAGTATTGTTGCCTATAAAATTCAATGGACAGAGGAGCCTGGCGGGCTATACAGTCCAGGGGGTTGTAAAGACTTGGACACAACTGATAGACTGTGCACACATACACAAACATACATGTAATACATGAGACACTAAATGTAATACATGAGAGGGACTCACTTTAGCAGTAAGACCTCACAGGATACTGACAGTGACCATTCTCTTCTAATTCCCAGCCTTCCCCTTGTGATAGGGTGTAGTTAGCAAAAGTTGGGGAATTTGCTTAACCTCCTCATCTTCAACTCTTGATTTGGCGATTTTATCCATCATTTTGGAACTGGGGATAGTTGGTAATGTTAGGTAGGTAGAACAGGGAAAAGGAGTCCAAAATGGCGGTGGCTAAAAGACAAGGAAGGTCAAAGGAAGGTCCGAGGACCAGAGTGAAGACTTCAGGCAGAACAAACAGCACTCCTGGCTAAGCCCAATTTGCATAGGGCAGGCCCAAGTAGAGGAAAAAACATATAAAAGGAGAAGCCAAAGCGCTTTCTCACGGACTCTCTCTCCCGCATGCGTGCGCTCTTCTCTGTCTCTCTCTCTCTCTCTCTCTCTCTCACACACACACACACACACACACTCTCCTGCTATCTTCTAAATAAAATAGAGCTGTAACACTGACTTGCCTAAGAGCTGTAGCACGGTTTGTCCAAGACCCAAGAGCTGTGACACGCGAAGGCTTTAACGTCCGTCGCTCCAAATCTTTGTTGTGACGAGACAAAGAACCGAGGAACATACACTCGCATTTAGGGGGGACTCATTTAAAATGGGGACAAGAAACTCTATTTTAAAATACCATTATATGAGGGACTTCCCTGGTGGTTCTGTTGCAAGAAGGGGGACCCCTTCCAGGGCCCAAAAATGGGCTCTTGTCTAACACTTGGAAATGAATTGTCCGAGGAGACACATGTGCTGTCAAAGCAAGAGATTTATTGTGAAAGGGTGGAGAGCAGTAGGGTAAGGGAAACCAGGAGAACTGCTCTGCCACATGGCTTGCAGTCTCAGGTTTTATGGTGATGGGATTAGCTTCCGGGTTGTCCTTAGCCAATCATTCTGACTCAGAGTCCTTCCCGGTGGTGCACGCCTTGTTCAGCCAAGATGGATGTCAGAGAGAAGGATTCTGGGAGGTGGTTGGACATGTGGTGTCTCCTTTTGACCTCTCCTGAATTCTTCCGGTTGGTGGTGGCTTATTAGTTCCGTGTTCCTTAGCAGGACCTCCTGTCCTAAAACAACTCATGCAAATGGTTGCTATGGTGCCTGGCCAGGGTGGATGGTTTCAATCAGTGTGCTTCCCCTAACAACTCCCCCCTGAGAGACTTCATACTCAAGATGCTTCTTGGGAATTAGGGCGAAGGTCTCTTTCTTCTGTAACTTCTTCCTGCTGTGCATGGGCGTAGGCCTACCTAGCAGAGCAGAAGTCTCTCTCTACCTGATCTAAGTCAAGGTATTTTTTTCCCTGAAACCAGCATTCACCCTTATAATAACAGCAATTTAGTTTGAAACTGTTGGCTCTTCTCAGAGATAAAATAGACAGGGACCAAACAGGAAGCAACATTTGGGGTAAGGACTGCAGGGGTTGTGACTTTTTTTTTTTTTTTTTTGATTGGTTGGTGGTGAGGCAACAGCTGTGTTCCAGGAATCTTGTGTTTAGACTGAAGTTACCATCCTCCACCTGGGTGGGGGCTCCAGTTCTGTAGAAGAACTCAAAGACATTGTTATGCATATTTCTTTGAGTAGGAACTGGGACCCTGTCTCAAGGCTGTATCACCATTTGATTGTTTCTCCTGTTTCTGGATCCCCTCCCTTCTCTGATTAGCAACTGTTTGAATCCACCCTTTGGAACTCAGGGGAGGTCAAGAAGGCTGAATGAAGCCTATATCCTGCGAACAAGAAATGGAGAACACAGAACTGATCTCTACTCCAGAGCCCCACAGAGTCCTGTTCAGTTTTAATTTAGGGAACTGGGCAATTATGACTGTGATAACTTTCTGTCAAAATGGGGCATAGGACTGCCTCAGCTTGGAGAAGAGACACTGAATTGGAAGTATTCCTGAGTTCCAAGTCCTAGATCTGAGCCTTATATGATTAAAAAGCTCAGTCTCTTGGTCTGCCATTTTGTTGTAACAGACCCAAATAGAAGTAGCTGGAGAAGGGACTGAAAGAGTCTTTGGGGCCTAGAAAAGAAAACAACAGTCTCAAAGGCCCTTGCTGAATCATCTAACTTCGGAGAAAACAAAACAGAACTTTAGGTCCCGCCCTGATGCTCCAGGCTGGTTGCATCTATCTGGGACTTATCATGCCCTGTCCAGAAACCTTCCACCCCCTACACCTGCCCAGAAGACTTATCACTCCCTGCAACTACAAATGGCCATCTTAACTAAAGTATACCCAAAACATCCCGCCTGATTAACGTTTCCCTTATCGCTTATACAAACCTCTCTATAAATATGGAGCCTCCCTGATCCCTCTCCAGCTCAGCCTGGTCCTTAGGTCCTTAGACTGTCGCCCCTCCTTGCCAGAATAAAGGTAACCTACTTCTGTTGTGGTCGTCTTTCCTCTTTCTGCCTCGGCCCGAACTATACCTTACAGGCATAACTGGAATTTTAATCAAAATAAATCTCATTTCTCTTTAGAAGAATAGTCCTGAATCCCAGTCTGGACCTGGTACTTCCGGGAGACTTGTAGCCAGGTAGCCAGTTGCCTAGTTTTATAAAAAGTAAGGTGACAGTTACTAGCTTCCAGCAGACATTGTTTTGAGAATGGTGGCATCTAAGCCTGACACGACTCAGAAAATTCAAGTGTTTAGCAATACAAGGTCTAATCTGAAATTACATCATAGTGTCACCTAGTGACATTTCCCAGGATGTCTGAACCATAGCTACTCTATTTTGACTTTTTAATTGTAAAATTTTTTTTAATAGTCAAAGCAGATGTCACCAGTAACGAGGTCAGTGTTTTTTTAGGTATGAGAAGATGTAAGAATTAGAACTCATAAAATCTTCTCCTGAAAAGATCTATCAGAAGGCCTGTTCTGCCAGTTTTTTCCAGAGCACAGAGTGCCTCATTTCTGATTTTCACCCTGAACTCCTTTCAGGGGCGTTGAAACTCAGCAGTTGCAGTGGCCATGATTTAATCTTTGTAGACGTAGATGGCAAGTGTCAGTTTTCAGTTAGCAGAGCCCCTTTTTGCTCATAAAATTGACCATGATTTTGAGGGGGGCATTTCATGACCATTTTATCCCATAGTGCTGAGAATGTCCATTCTCAGGTTTGGCAAAGATTTTGTTGATAGGCCACTCAATATGTTGTTACTGGACTAGGCCATAAAACACTATCCAAAATTTTCTGGACCACCTGTCTTACTAGCCTCTTGATCCAGGAAAATATTTTCTCTTGTTGCTTCTTCTCATATCAGAGTTACACTATTATCATCATCAATCTCATATCAGATCAGATCAGATCAGTTGCTCAGTCGTGTCCGACTCTTTGCGACCCCATGAATCACCGCACGCCAGGCCTCCCTGTCCATCACCAACTCCCGGAGTTCACTCAGACTCACATCCATCAAGTCAGTGATGCCATCCAGCCATCTCATCCTCTGTCTTCCTCTTCTCCTCCTGCCCCCAATCCCTCCCAGCATCAGAGTCTTTTCCAGTGAGTCAACTCTTCGCATGAGGTGGCCAAAGTACTGGAGTTTCAGCTTTAGCATCATTCCTTCCAAAAAAATCCCAGGGCTGAGCTCCTTAAGAATGGACTGGTTGGATTTCCTTGCAGTCCAAGGGACTCTCAAAAGTTTTCTCCAACACCACAGTTCAAAAGCATCAATTCTTCAATGCTCAGCCTTCTTCACAGTCCAACTCTCACATCCATACATGACCACAGGAAAAACCATAACCTTGACTAGACAAACCTTTGTTGGCAAAGTAATGTCTCTGCTTTTGAATATGCTATCTAGGTTGGTCATAACTTTCCTTCCAAGGAGTAAGCGTCTTTTAATTTCATGGCTGCAATCACCATCTGCAGTGATTTTGGAGCCCCCCCAAATACAGTCTGACACTGTTTCCACTGTTTCCCCATCTATTTCCCATGAAGTGGTGGGACCGGATGCCATGATCTTCGTTTTCTGAATGTTGAGCTTTAAGCCAACTTTTTCACTCTCCATTTTCACCTTCATCAAGAGGCTTTTGAGTTCCTCTTCACTTTCTGCCATAAGGGTGATGTCATCTGCTTATCTGAGGTTATTGATATTTCTCCCGGCAATCTTGATTCCAGCTTGTGCTTCTTCCAGTCCAGCGTTTCTCATGATGTACTCTGCATATAAGTTAAATAAACAGGGTGACAATATACAGCCTTGACGTACTCCTTTTCCTATTTGGAACCAGTCTGTTGTTCCATGTCCAGTTCTAACTGTTGCTTCCTGACCTGCATACAAATTTCTCAAGAGGCAGATCAGGTGGTCTGGTATTCCCATCTCTTTCAGAATTTTCCACAGTTTATTGTGATCCACACAGTCAAAGGCTTTGACATAGTCAGTAAAGCAGAAATAGATGTTTTTCTGGAACTCTCTTGCTTTTTCCATGATCCAGCAGATTTTGGCAATTTGATCTCTGGTTCCTCTGCCTTTTCTAAAACCAGCTTGAACATCAGGAAGTTCACGGTTCACACATTGCTGAAGCCTGGCTTGGAGAATTTTGAGCAGTACTTTACTAGCGTGTGAGATGAGTGCAATTGTGTGGTAGTTTGAGCATTCTTTGGCATTGCCTTTCTTAGGGATTGGAATGAAAACTGACCTTTTCCAGTCCTGTGGCCACTGCTGAGTTTTCCAAATTTGCTTAGAGGCCTCAGAACACATTTGGCAGTGTAAGAAACAGCAATTTTGTAAAACAGGTGAAATATAAATAACATAGCCAGAAATATTAGTAAAGTCACAAGTAAGACTTAAGAGCTTTCATTAGATGTAGCCCAGTATACCTCAGGTCACCTGACTTAGTCTACTCTGTAGAATCTTTATCTTTCAGGGAAATTATATATTGGCACCACCGTCTATAAGGCACATAGCCCAGTTTTTTAGTGTTACTAGGCCACCTCATGAGAAGAGTTTACTCATTGGAAAAGACGCTGATGCTGGGAGGGATTGGGGGCAGGAGAAGAAGGGGACGACAGAGGATGAGATGGCTGGATGGCATCACTGACTCGATGGACGTGAGTCTGGATGAACTCCGGGAGTTGGTGATGGACAGGGAGGCCTGGCGTGCTGTGATTCATGGGGTTGCAAAGAGTCAGACACGACTGAGTGACTGAACTGAACTGAACTGAATATCTTTAGTATTGTTGTAGCCACGCGTTCCGGGAAACAAACTCATTCAGAAGGACAGTCAGATAGTGGAGTGCAGTTTATTACACCGCGGGGCCCAAGGCAGAGCCTCCTCTTAGCCAAGGACCCCGAGCAGTTTTTGTGAAAACCTTGTATACCCTAAGTGTACTTGCTCAAACCCATCTCCCCAAATTCCTTGAAACTAGTCTGGACAAGGTAAAAGAAAGATATGATCAAAGTTAACCCATGATTCATGTGTCACAAGACTAGATAAACAGTGGATATTTATCAATAGGCCTGTGGTCGTATCCCGATAACCATAATGGAATTTACCACTTTGTTCTGTTACAGAACTAGTTAGCATATTCTTTTAGGCAACAGAGAATCCAAGTACAAGTCCTGAGGCTCTTTTATCTGGGGGTCTGGTTTTCCATTGGTATGCCATTTCTATAGACACCGGGCACAAAGTTCAGAGTCCATTGGGAGGGTGACCATGCGTGTAACCTAATGTTCGCAGCCTGGCCTAAGCTGGCGTCCAGCTCTGTCTGTTTCCTCCTTCAGTATGATTTAATTGTTTCCAACACAGAGGAGACTTTAACCTAAATTACCATAGCCTGGTGTTATCTATATAAATCCATCTCATAATTGTGGGAGATTTTTTTTTTCCTTTGTTGAAACTTTTATTGTTGCTCTGATTGAGCTTGAGTAATAGAAAAAAACTCAAATTTATGGCCAGAGTCAGAGCAGGCATTATTAATTGGCCTGGTGAGGGGATCTCATCTAGTAATATCACAGTGATCTGAATATGACTATAATTTTTTTTTAAGTAAATTTTTTCAGGGCCAACCAGTTAGAGTCTTGTAGTAGAGAAATTTACCAACGTAACCTAGAACTAGACACAGGTAATTGCCCACAAACCCAACAATTGGATTGATTGCTAAAACTAGCATAGGATCAGGCCTATGATAGAAAAGCATTTGATTTATATGCAAAGGTCTAAGAAGTCAAGAAAACATTATAAGTGATCATACGAATCAGGTCCAGCATCTTGGGCAAGCTGTCTACCTCGGATGTCATCTTCTCATCCTGGTGTAGTGTAGTTTTCTCCTGATGAAATGAGTCTTACTACATGCAGACCTCCATTAACAAATTGGGATTTAGCATTTATTGAAACATCTTTTTCTCCCTAAAATTACCCTCATTTTTATCAAATATAACCAAATTAAGGCTAGTTTGTTTGCAAAATAGGTCTGTTCTCACTAATTTTGGTCTGATGATTTATATAACTGTTAGGTAGGTAGACTAGGGAAAAGGAGTCCAAAATGGTGGTGGCTAAAAGACAAGGAAGGTCAGAGGAAGGTCCGAGGACCAGAGTGAAGACTTCAGGCAGAACAAACAGCACTCCTGGCTAAGCCCAATTTGCATAGGGCAGGCCCAGGTGGAGGAAAAAAACATAAAAGGAGGAGCCAAAGCACGCACTCTCTCTCTTCTTCTCTTCGAGTCTTTGGGTTGACATGCCTGCTATCTTCTAAATAAAATAGAGCTGTAATCACTGCAGATGGTGACTACAGCCAATTAAAAGACGCTTACTCCTTGGCAGGAAAGTTATGTCCAACCTAGATAGCATATTCAAAAGCAGAGACATTACTTTGCCAACAAAGGTCCGTCTAGTCAAGGCTATGGTTTTTCCTGTGGTCATGTATGGATGCGAGCGTTGGACTGTGAAGAAAGCTGAGCGGCGAAGAATTGATGCCTTTGAACTGTGGTGTTGGAGAAGACTCTTGAGAGTCCCTTGGACTGCAAGGAGACCCAACCAGTCCATTCTGAAGACCAGCCCTGGGATTTCTTTGGAAGGAATGATGCCAAAGCTGAAACTCCAGTACTTTGTCCACCTCATGCGAAGAGTTGACTCATTGGAAAAGACTCTGATGCTGGGAGGGATTGGGGGCAGGAGGAGAAGAGGAAGACAGAGGATGAGATGGCTGGATGGCATCACTGACTCGATGGACGTGAGTCTGAGTGAACTCCGGGAGTTGGTGATGGACAGGGAGGCCTGGCGTGCGGTGATTCATGGGGTCGCAAAGAGTCGGACACGACTGAGCGACTGAACTGAACACTGATTTGCCTAAGAGCTGTAGCATGGTTTGTCCACGACTCAAGAGCTGCGACGCCCTGAGGGCTTTAATGTCTGTCACTCCAAATCTTTGTTGTGACGAGACAAAGAACTGAGGAACATACACTTGCATGACATAACCATAATTGATTATAGACTTTTTATTTTGCTGAAACATTTATAGAGTCTCAGACTGAACTTTTAAAATAAAACAGGGCTGGGAAGCTCACACCAAAGGCTTATCACAGATTTTGCCTAACAAATCTAAGTGAATTCTTTCCTTTTTAAGGTCTCAAAAATTCTTTGAGATTTTTGTACCTGTTAGCGAGATAACCTTCCTAATTCATTTGATAAACATACTGGAAACCTAAGAGTTTCCAACTTCTGGAGGAATCAGAGAGAAAATATAATTGTTTTGTTTATAATATATAATTTTACCAAAGTATTGTCATAATTAGTTTGAGAGGAAGGTTTTTCGTACTCCTGGAAAACATAAGATTCAAACCCATAATTTTTCAGACAGAAACCATAAAAGTTATAAGCATATTTTCTGGTTCATTCAGTCCTTTTGTTAACTTTTGTGAAGTCATCATGTTTTCCATTAGAATACCAGTACATATCAGAATGTTAAGAACTCCGTATAATTTCTAGGATATCTGTATTAGTAATTTTACGATACATTATAACATGAGCAGATTTATTACTCATTTGATAATCTTTTTCATGTAATTTAACCAACCAAATAAACACAGTTTAATATCTCTCTTTGGGATGTTTCAGGGGCCCTCCGGAGCACCCCAAAGTTAGCTAGAGGTCAAAAGAGCTTCAAAAGAATTTGATTTAGGAAGTTTTATCAAAAAGATCAATTAAAAGGGTTTAGAACATTTGGTCAGATTTAGTCAACGTTGATGGGTGTATCATTTAGCTTGTTGATATGTGACAATGGGCATAAATACCAAGGCTCAAGGTTTAGTGAAAGTCAGCTCCGCCATCTTGGACCTAATTGGCTCTAACCAGTTTTCTTATGGCTGTGTCATTCCTAACAAAATCCATTTATCTAACTAATTGTAATCCAATTTTAGAAAATCCTGATCATACATAACTCTTTTTAGGATTTTTCATATCTTTTTTTTAAACTGAAAACACACTTCCTACTTTCCTTTAGCAACCAAGAACTAACTTTTATATTAGCATTTTATAGATTGGTGAGCATAAATACCAGTGATAATTTCTAAAACCCTTTCTTTCTTAGAACATTTTAGGATGGCACCAAACATTATTCACTTATAGTCCCATATCTCTTCGTTTCTCTGTAAAAGGAAATTAGTGTTTAACAGTAAGTATTTCAAAACCTTATTTTATTTGGAAATCACCTAACTATTCAATAGACTTCTAACACTTAGCACACTTAGCACAACCCTTAGAAATTCAAGTTACGTCAATCTGGAGAGACTATTTTAGACAGATATTCTTAAAGAATAATTATTCTTAATACAGCTTATCTAAAAGCTCATATCTCATTTACATTTTTTTTAGAAGTTTCTTCACTCGAGGTGATGTCTTTGTTGACAAACTTGTAACTGATAAACTTGTAAATATGGTAATATTTAACATATATTAAACCTAGGTACAATGAAAATATTCTACTTAATGTTAATCACTCTAAGACATGTCTATATTAGATAGATCAACAAACATTAATATCAGGTATTTAATACTGAATATTTCTCAGTTCACATGAACCTGGAATTTATTGCTTAATTCAGAATTATTTGATTTGTAAGTGCTTACCTTTGTTTAAGCCAATTAAATAGAGCTCATTTATAAGTTAACCTCAAAAATACTACCCAGAGACAAAGACATACCAAGACATATTTAGACAGATAGTGCAAGATCTAGCTTCATTTTTTAAGTTTTTAGCCATGAATTACATATTACAATATAAAATTTACTAGTTTATAAAAAACAGTTGGAATAAATACAACTTTTAAAGACTTTTTCCCATTTTTCCTCAGTCTCAGGGGTTAGAGATGGTCTAGATAAGTGTTCCTGAGAACAGAGTCAAAGCCCTGGTCTCAATGCACAGGGAAAGAAAATCAAGTTCTAACAAAATGGTGGCAGGTCTAAGCCAAATGGTAGCCAGACAAAACAAAATGGCCATCAAAAATCACAACACAGAACACAGAGTTAAAACACACATATAGACCTGGCAGTCCTCATCAGACACTCCCTTAAATACAAGAATACAGTCTCTCAGAAAACCTCCTATAAAGACACAGAACTTCAGATCCAAGTACTAACAGAGTAAATGAAAATATCTCAGGTCTTCAAACATTTCAAAGGGAGGAATTGGAAGCCAGATTGAAAGAAGAAGGGGAAGGAAGAGGGAGAGGGGGGTGAAAGGGGTGGCCTTGCAGACATCTCCTGCCACCTGCAGATACCCAGGCGTTATAGGACTTTACCCTGGGCCTCCAGAGAAGGGAGGACTGGAACTCGGCCCTACCAGAAATCAGACCAGAACAGAACCAGAATTCGAGTTCTCTGCCAAGAGGAGGTGATCAGTCTCCAATCCTCAGCTCAGGCTGAGGCCCTTCAACCAGATTCCTGCATCCAGGACCGGAGGACTAGAAAAACGGGGAAGGATAGGAAGGGTTAAGGAGAAGAAAGAGAGAGGGAAGGGGAGGGAGGTCAATAAAGTCTCTTGTTCCTCACCGGTCGGGACACTCTGGCCAGTTGTCCGCGTCAGGAGGAGACCAGGGACAAAAGGGTCCCAGTTGCAGCCACTGAGTCTGGTCCATTAGCAGGCAAGCTGGCCCCTGAGTACCCCGAGTGGTCAGGATGTCAGTCTCAGTGAAGAAGAGGTCCCACCAGAGTCACCATTTGTTGCAAGAAGGGGGACCCCTTCCAGGGCCCGAAACTGAGCTCTTGTCTAACACTCGGAAATGAATTGTCCAAGGAGACACATGTGCTGAGAGAAGTAGGGTAAGGGAAACCAGGAGAACTGCTCTGCCACATGGCTTGCAGTCTCAGGTTTTATGGTGATGGGATTAGTTTCCGGATTGTCCTTAGCCAATCATTCTGACTCAGAGTCCTTCCCGGTGGTGCACGCCTTGTTCAGCCAAGATGGATGTCAGAGAGAAGGATTCTGGGAGGTGGTCGGACATGTGGTGTCTCCTTTTGACCTCTCCTGAATTCTTCCGGTTGGTGGTGGCTTATTAGTTCTGTGTTCCTTAGCAGGACCTCCTGTCCTAAAACAACTCATGCAAATGGTTACTATGGTGCCTGGCCAGGGTGGACGGTTTCAATCAGTGTGCTTCCCCTAACAGTTCAGTGGTGAAGATTTGCTTTCCAATGCAGGGGACGTGGGTTTGATCCCTGATCAGAGCGCTAGGATCCCACATGCCGCTGAGCAACTAAGCCCGTGTAGACAGTCCATGTGCCGCAATGAAAGATCCCACGTGCCACAACTAAAACCTGACACAGTCAAACAAATAAATTTTTAAAATAAAATACCATTTTATGAGGAAACTAAGACTTTAAAAGTTTAAGTAACTTAGCCTATGCCACAGATAATGAAAAAGAGAATTGGGATTCAAAAATCAGTATCAAATTTATGCTTATAAACTTCTACCTTGGTAGATTTGTCCTGTTGTTCTTGGCTGTTGTATCTTTTTAGCTCCTGATTAGGTCATTTAAGGAACTTACTCTGTATCTTAATAACTATTTTTCAAGCACTTACTATAATGTGCCTTACATATATTGTCTCACTTTATTTTTTATAACTGTACCATGTAGCTATTATTGTGACTTAAGAGTGGCAAAACTGCATTTGTGCCACAACTAGAGAAAGCCCACATGCCTCAACAAAGACCCAGTGCAGTATAAAAAAAAAAATGTTAAAAAGAAAAAGAGAAAAAAAAAAAGAAAAAGAAAAAGAGAAACAAGATTAAGAGCACATAAATGGCAATATTGAAATTGGCATATCCGGTAGCTGAGATTATGGGCAAATTTGATTTTTCTTTCTGCTTATCTGTACTTTCCAAAGTGTCTCCATGCAGATGCATTACTTTTGCAATGGGAAAGGACAGCTTTGTTGTTGTTGCGGTTATTTTAACAAGGCTCACAACATGAGTGAAAACTCTGGCGCAGGAGTCATGGTGAGAAGACTGAAAGGACATTCAAGGGCCTCTGGCATGAACACTTAAGGAGCAAGACTTACATTCCAACATGCAAATTAAGAATGGCTTGTATTTCACTCCAGATGGATTTTTAAAAATAGCTTTGGATTTGCTCAAAAGGTTTAAAAAAAAAAAAGTTTTGGCTCAAAGTCCTAGATTTCTGCATCATTAAGCAAAGAATAAATGACCAATTACTTTCTGCCAGGCACTGTTCAGAAAGTACTGTGCATGTATTAAATCAACTAATCTTCAAAGTAACCCTAAGACATAAAGACAATTATTATTCCCATTTTACAGGTGAGAAAACTCCTTTGAGTCTTGATCAGTCAAGTAACTTGCCCAGTGTCTTACAGCTAAAAAATGGTAGATCGTCAATTGAATCCAGACCTTTTATTTCTAGAGTCTGCATTCTCAAATAGAATGATGGCAGAATTTAAACATGTTAGTCATAAAACCATTTAATAGTCCTGTACTCTCCTTAGACTTTTACAAATCTATATGGCATCCCAATGGACCAGCCCTAAATTTTTTAAGCCAGGAAACTGACCGAAATGTTACATGCCTCAAGGATAAAACCTGGCAGATTTAGAACAGAAAGCAGGTTAGCTAATTTACACTGTTGTATTGGTTTTTGGTATATGGCAGGGAGATCCAGTGATATATATACATATATATATTCAGTTATATATGTATATGCTTTCTCATATTCCTCTCCTTTATGAGTAACCATTATTCTTATCTCTATCCTCATATACATTATAATGCTATAACACCATCATGTTAAAAATTGTAATGCATATGATAAATTATTATAACAAAAAATGTGACAAATTTTTTCATTTACCATATAAATAGTTGTCAGTTATACTACCATATAGGTCCCTAAAATAGTCCTTGAGTTTCTCTTCCAAATTGTCAATGCTCAAATATTACAAAGAAATCAAAACTGGAAGTACAAGAATCAGTTTGTTCAGATCTTTCTTCAGTTGAACTATGTCTTAATCTATCATGGACAGAAAGCATGCTCTGTGGAATTTAGTTTGATGGTTATTTGTACATGAATCTTATTTATGAAATTTATATAAAACCTTTGTTTATTTGCTCTAATTTCTTTATATTTTATTGAATGATGTCTTTGTTAAATATCTTATGATTTAGAAAGTTGTTTTCTCTAAAATTGAAAACCTTACCATTTTCAAAAGTGAAACTTAGATAAGTAAAGGATTTTTGTAACGCTTTTTTCCAACATTAGTAATAACAATGAAGAGTTTATATCAAATCACTGTGGCCAGTGCAACTTCAAAATAAATTTCATTTTTCCTGCAAAAGCCACAAAACACTCTTTGCTCAAAATCTATTATTTTGTTTAACTTTTCTAATGTACCTTGTGTCTTGTTTAAATTAAATGCAATTACTTCGACAAAATTTAGGAAGCATTTTCTTCATGTGGTCAGGAGTGATATTGTATATGATTCATCAAGATGTTCAAAGTTTGGACAGATTCAGACTGTTGTATGTAATCTTTGATTTGTTCCAAAGAATATGACTGCTATTGACATGAGTAAGTCTAACAGATGTGAACAAAGTTCAGAAGTGGTTTCAAGAATGTTCTGGATTTGGTGCTAAAAGAAGGCATGTGTACTTTATTTTAGCAGGACATTTATCACAGGCTTTATCATGCATGGAGGGGCTCAGTAATAGACTTCTAGGGCCCCGTGGTACACCTATGAACACAGGATTTACTGATAGATCATACTCCGTGCCCTGAGCTCTCATTGCCCCACAGCACAGGCCTGGCATAGGTGTTCTCAATGCACCTTGGTCAAAGTCTCAAGGACTGGTCTGAGGCAAGGGATTAGGTGGCACAAACTCAACAAACAGAATTCAAGGAGAAAGGATTCTGCCCTACATGTAATATGTGTTACATATTCATCAACTGGACAAGGAGAGTGTAGGGAAGATCTAGTCTCTCAAAGACCTAAGAATATAAAAAGGGATCTTCAGCTCAGGAAGAGTGCTAAGTAGTGTGTGAACCCAAGGCTGAGGTCTCATATTGAGGCCCTTGGAAACACCCTTCAAGAAGCTCTACCTATAGGAGAGGTACACTGGCATCTGTGGCAGCTTAATTGTCCCTCTGTAGACAGGCTCAGTTTCTCAGAGTGAGCCCTCTGCTAACCTATCAAAGGAAGGAAAGAAACACGCTTCCAGGACCATTCAGATTTGGTTCTTAGCAGACTTGCCTTTGGCAATCTTTTGAATCAAAGCTTAAAACTGAAAAATGTTTTATCAGTTTTTCACTTAAGCCAAAGGCCTGTGCTTTTTTTACATCAGGGGTGATACTAATGGAATATTTCTTAATTTTCCACTTTGGTTTTTTTTCTGGTAGTTCAAATGTGTGTGTGTATAAAATTATTCAACATGCATGAGAAATGCTGGGCTGGAGAAAGCACAAGCTGGAATCAAGATTGCCGGGAGAAATATCAATAACCTCAGATATGCAGATGACACCACCCTTATGGCAGAAAGTGAAGAACTAAAGAGCTTCTTGATAAAACTGAAAGAGGAGAGTGAAAAAGTTCTCTTAAAGCTCAACATTCAGAAAACTAAGATCATGGCATCCCATCACTTCATGGCAAACAGATGGGGAAACAGTGGAAACAGTGTCAGACTTTATTTTGGGGGGCTCCAAAATCACTGCAGATGGTGATTGCAGCCATGAAATTAAAAGACGCTTACTCCTTGGAAGGAAAGTTATGACCAACCTACATAGCATATTAAAAAGCAGAGACATTACTTTGTCAACAAAGGTCCGTCTGGTCAAGGCTATGGTTTTTCCAGTAGTCATGTATGTATGTGAGAGTTGGACTGTGAAGAAAGCTGAGCGCCGAAGAATTGATGCTTTTGAACTGTGGTGTTGGAGAAGACTCTTAAGAGTCCCTTGGACTTCAAGGAGATTCAACTAGTCCATCCTAAAGGAGATCAGTCCTGGGTGTTCATTGGAAGGACTGATGTTGAAGCTGAAATTCCAATACTCTGGCCACCTGATGCAAATAGCTGACTCATTGGAAAAGACCCTGATGCTGGGAAAGATTGAGGGCAGAAGGAGAAGGGGACGACAGAGGATGAGATGGTTGGATGGCATCACCGACTCAACGGACATGGGTTTGGGTGGACTCCAGGAGTTGGTGATAGACAGGGAGGCCTGGCGTGTTGTGGTTCATGGGGTCGCAAAGAGTCGGACATGACTGAGCGACTGAACTGACTGAAGTATTTCCAATCACAAATACTTTCATTAGTCAAAGCTGACGTTGAAAACTGGTTGTGAGATGCTTTACATTATAACAAAATACATAGCCTTGAAACTTCAAATACAAAATACAATTTCTATAGCTTTTAAATTTCAGTTGAAAGCATTTTGGTGTAAAATGATTTACTAAATTTTCTGCTAAGTGAAAACCGAAATGAAAAATTCATTTGAAACAGAAGAATATGATTATCTAGGATCATTATCCAGGAGCATTGCTCAATGAACACTGAAAAGCCTCAGTGTTTTTCTTGCTCATCCAACCTGCTGATTTCATATATAATTCTTAATTTTTTGAATTGCCTTAGCTAGTCATTAAATCTTCATTAATAAATAATATGAAATTGCACATATTCTATTTGACTTAAGCTATGAATCTGAAGAATAATTTTCTTCCTAGCTTCACTGCATGGATCAGTTATCAAATCTCCATTAAATAAAAAACTGTTATATCCTATTCAAGAATTTCATGTGGTTGATTCTCAGCAGAAGTCTATTTGCTTTCATTGTTTCCAATT
Organism: Bos indicus x Bos taurus; assembly: GCF_003369695.1. Lineage (NCBI taxonomy): Eukaryota > Metazoa > Chordata > Mammalia > Artiodactyla > Bovidae > Bos > Bos indicus x Bos taurus. The sequence goes on from NC_040079.1 coordinate 87,528,161, forward strand.
TTAAAAAATTTAAGCAGACTGCCTCTTTCAAAGATTTCCTTTTCCTTTAAGCTTTTTTTTCTTTTTGAACTCCATTTCTGTATTGTCACACTAAGAACACAGCCTTGTCTAACTCAATGAAACTAAGCCATGCCCGTGGGGCAACCCAAGATGGGCGGGTCATGGTGGAGAGATCTGACAGAATGTGGTCCACTGGAGAAGGGAATGGCAAACCACTTCGGTATTCTTGCCTTGAGAACCCCATGAACAGTATGAAAAGGCAAAATGATAGGATACTGAAAGAGGAACTCCCCAGGTCAGTAGGTGCCCAATATGCTACTGGAGATCAGTGGAGAAATAACTCCAGAAAGAATGAAGGGATGGAGCCAAAGCAAAAAGAATACCCAGCTGTGGATGTGACTGGTGATAAAAGCAAGGTCCGATGGTGCTGTAAAGAGCAATATTGCATAGGAACCTGGAATGTCAGGTCCATGAATCAAGGCAAATTGGAAGTGGTCAAATAAGAGATGGCAAGAGTGAATGTCAACATTCTAGGAATCAGTGAACTAAAATGGACTGGAATGGGTGAATTTAACTCAGATGACCATTATATCTACTACTGCAGGCAGGAATCCCTCAGAAGAAATGGAGTAGCCATCATGGTCAACAAAAGAGTCCGAAATGCAGTACTTGGATGCAATCTCAAAAATGACAGAATGATCTCTGTTCGTTTCCAAGGCAAACCATTCAATATCACAGTAATCCAAGTCTATGACCCAACCAGTAACGCTGAAGAAGCTGAAGTTGAACGGTTCTATGAAGACCTACAAGACCTTTTAGAACTAACACCCAAAAAAGATGTCCTTTTCATTACAGGGGACTGGAATGCAAAAGTAGGAAGTCAAGAAACACCTGGAGTAACAGGCAAATTTGGCCTTGGAATATGGAATGAAGCAGGGCAAAGACTAATAGAGTTTTGCCAAGAAAATGCACTGGTCATAACAAACACCCTCTTCAAACAACACAAGAGAAAACTCTATACATGGACATCACCAGATGGTCAACACCGAAATCAGATTGATTATATTCTTTGCAGCCAAAGATGGAGAAGCTCTATACAGTCAGCAAAAACAAGACCAGGAGCTGACTGTGGCTCAGACCATTAACTCCTTATTGCCAAATTCAGACTTAAATTGAAGAAAGTAGGGAAAACCACTAGACCATTCAGGTATGACCTAAATCAAATCCCTTATGATTATACAGTGGAAGTGAGAAATAGATTTAAGGGACTAGATCTGATAGATAGAGTGCCTGATGAACTATGGAATGAGGTTCGTGACATTGTACAGGAGACAGGGATTAAGACCATCCTCATGGAAAAGAAATGCAAAAAAGCAAAATGGCTGTCTGGGGAGGCGTTACAAATAGCTGTGAAAAGAAGAGAAGTGAAAAGCAAAGGAGAAAAGGAAAGATATAAACATCTGAATGCAGAGTTCCAAAGAATACCAAGAAGAGATAAGAAAGCCTTCTTCAGCGATCAATGCAAAGAAATAGAGGAAAACAACAGAATGGGAAAGACTAGAGATCTCTTCAAGAAAATTTGAGATACCAAGGGAACATTTCATGCAAAGATGGGCTCGATAAAGGACAGAAATGGTATAGACCTAACAGAAGCAGAAGATATTAAGAAGAGATGGCAAGAATACACAGAAGAACAGTACAAAAAAGATCTTCACGACCCAGATAATCACAATGGTGTGATCACTCACCTAGAGCCAGACATCCTGGAATGTGAAGTCAAGTGGGCCTTAGAAAGCATCACTACGAACAAAGCTAGTGGAGGTGATGGAATTCCAGTTGAGCTATTCCAAATCCTGAAGGATGATGCTGTGAAAGTGCTGCACTTTATATGCCAGCAAATGTGGAAAACTCAGCAGTGGCCACAGGACTGGAAAAGGTCAGTTTTCATTCCAATCCCAAAGAAAGGCAATGCCAAAGGACGCTCAAACTACCGCACAATTGCACTCATCTCACACGCTAGTAAAGTAATGCTCAAAATTCTCCAAGCCAGGCTTCAGCAATATGTGAACCGTGAACTTCCTCATGTTCAAGCTGGTTTTAGAAAAGGCAGAGGAACCAGAGATCAAATTGCCAACATCCGCTGGATCATGGAAAAAGCAAGAGAGTTCCAGAAAAACATCTATTTCTGCTTTACTGACTATGCCAAAGCCTTTGACTGTGTGGATCACAATAAACTGTGGAAAATTCTGAAAGAGATGGGAATACCAGACCACCTGATCTGCCTCTTGAGAAATCTGTATGCAGGTCAGGAAGCAACAGTTAGAACTGCACATGGAACAACAGACAGGTTCCAAATAGGAAAAGGAGTACGTCAAGGCTGTATATTGTCACCCTGCTTATTTAACTTATATGCAGAGTACATCATGAGAAACGCTGGACTGGAAGAAGCACAAGCTGGAATCCAGATTGCCGGGAGAAATATCAATAACCTCAGATATGCAGATAACACCACTTTTATGGAAGAAAGTGAAGAGGAACTAAAAAGCCTCTTGATGAAAGTGAAAGTGGAGAGTGAAAAAGTTGGCTTAAAGCTCAACATTCAGAAAACTAAGATCATGGCATCCGGTCCCATCACTTCATGGGAAATAGATTGGGAAACAGTGGAAACAGTGTCAGACTTTATTTTTGGGGGCTCCAAAATTACTGCAGATGGCGACTGCAGCCATGAAATTAAAAGACGCTTATTCCTTGGAAGGAAAGTTATGACCAACCTAGATAGCATATTCAAAAGCAGAGACATTACTTTGCCAACAAAGGTTCGTCTAGTCAAGGCTATGGTTTTTCCTGTGGTCATGTATGGATGTGAGAGTTGGACTGTGAAGAAGGCTGAGTGCCAAAGAATTGATGCTTTAAACTGTGGTGTTGGAGAAGACTCTTTAGAGTCCCTTGGACGGCAAGGAGATCCAACTGGTCCATTCTGAAGGAGCTCAGCCCTGGGATTTCTTTGGAAGGAATGATGCTAAAGCTGAAACTCCAGTACTTTGGCCACCTCATGCGAAGAGTTGACTCATTGGAAAAGACTTTGATGCTGGGAGGGATTGGGGGCAGGAGAAGAAGGGGACCACAGAGGATGAGATGGCTGGATGGCATCACTGACTCGATGGACGTGAGTCTGGCTGAACTCTGGGAGTTGGTGATGGACAGGGAGGCCTGGGGTGCTGCGATTCATGGGGTCACAAAGAGTCGGACACGACTGAGAAACTGAACTGAACTGATAATGACCTTTTATTCTCAGTGATCCAGATTTTAAAATAATCTATAATATATTGACTTTACACAACTTAAAAGTATTTTCATTTTAAAAGTAAACTAGGAGGGCTTCCCTGGTAGTCCAGTGGTTAGGAATCTGCCTGCCAGTACAGAGGACTCAGGTTCGACCCCTGGTCTGGGTGGATCCCACACGCTGCTGAGCAACTGGGCCCATGCACTACAACTATTGACCCCATGTGCCTGTACTCAGCAACAAAAGGAGCCACCACAGAGGAAAGCCCATGTACCATGACCTGAGAGTAACCACTGCTCACCACAACTAGAGAAAGCTCATGCACAGAAGAGAAGACCCAGTGTAGCCAAAAACTAATTATTTTAAAAAGTAAATTAGGAATTCCCTAGTGATCAAGTGATTTAGGACTTAGGACTTTTGCAGCATGGTATGTGAAAAAAAAAAAAACAACATAAGAATAAAGTAAACTAAAATACACATAAAAGTAAAAATTAAAATAAGATTTCATGTACATTTTTCAAAAAAGTCTTTTTCTTCTAAAATATTCAACATTATTACATTAAAAGGCAATATATAAATTATAATTAATAGGGGATATAAAAATGTTTAAATCTGAATTTTAAATTTACCTTATACCTTTTAAAATACTTTTTATAAAAATAAAACTATTTGTAATTCTAGCATTTGGTGTCCATTTAGTTGCCAATGTAAAGAATCAGTTTTCCATTGTACCCATTATGTCTAAATCACACATTTAGTAATAGGAATTGCTCACTAGTGCAAATGTTCTTCAGCTACTATATTTATCTGCTGCAAATAAAGTACTGATTTATAAGGAACTACAAGTCAGAATATCAAGAGAGAAGCAAAGAAAGGGATGCTCAGCACTGCTGGGAAAGGACACTGCATTTTGCAAGAATCTATTGCATTGTAGTTTCATTGAGTTGGAGAAGACTCTTGAGAGTACCTTGGACTTCACGGAGGTCCAACCAGTCCATCCTAAAGGAGACCAGTCCTGGGTGTTCATTGGAAGGACTGATGCTGAGGCTGAAACTCCAATACTTTGGCCACCTGATGGGAAGAGCTGACTCATTTGAAAAGACCCTGATGTTGGGAAAGATTGAGGGCAGGAGGAGAAGGGGACGACAGAGGAAGAGACGGCTGGATGGCATCACTGACTCGATGGATGTGAGTCTGAGTGAACTCTGGGAGTTGGTGATGGACAGGGAGGCCTGGAGTGCTTGCGATTCATGGGGTCATGGAGAGTCGGACACGACTGAGCGACTGAACTGAACTTATTGCATTGTAACATTTGAGAGGAGGAGTCTTTGAGTAATTAATTTATTTTCTCCCATGCATGTTCAGTTGCTCAGTCGTGTCTGACTCTTTATGGACCTCCTTGCAGTCCAAGGGACTCTCAAGAGTCTTCTCCAACACCACAGTTCAAAAGCATCAATTCTTCAGCACGCAGCTTTCTTCACAGTCCAACTCTCACAACCATTCATGACCACTGGAAAAACCATAGCCTTGACTAGGCGGACCTTTGTTGGCAAAGTAATGTCTCCGCTTTTGAATATGCTATCTAGGTTGGTCATAACTTTCCTTCCAAGAAGTAAGCGTCTTTTAATTTCATGGCTGCAATCACCACCTGCAGTGATTTTGGAGCCCAAAAAAATAAAGTCTGACACTGTTTCCACTGTTTCCCCATCTATTTCCCATGAAGTGATGGGACCAGATGCCATGATCCTCGTTTTCCATCCTAAAGGAGATCAGTTCTGGGTGTTCATTGGAAGGACTGATGTTGAAGCTGAAACTCCAGTACTTTGGCCACCTCACGCGAAGAGTTGACTCATTGGAAAAGACCCTGATGCTGGGAGGGATTGGGGGCAGGAGGAGAAGGGGACGACAGAGGATGAGATGGCTGGATGGCATCACTGACTTAATGGACATGAGTTTGGGTAAACTGTGGGAGTTGGTGATGGACAGGGAGGCCTGGCATACTGCGATTCATGGGGTTGCAAAGAGTCGGACACGACTGAGTGACTGAACTGAACCACTGGACTGCCAGGGAATTTCCTCAGGGACACCTTTTTAAAGAATATAGGACAGGATTTCCCTGGTGCTCCAGTGGTTACGAATCTGTCTGCCAATGCAGGGAACACAGGTCTGATCCCTAGCCCAGGAAGACCCCACATGCTATAAGGCAACAAAGCCCGTGCACCACAACTGTTGAAGCCAGTGTGTGCTAGAGCCTGTGCTCCACAACGAGAGAAGCCACTGCAACAAAGACCCAGAGCAGCCAAAAAACTATAAATATAAATGAACAAATACAGAAAGAACACGGGACAAGACGTGGATGCACTTCCCTGGAGCCTGAATATCATTAGTCACAAAAAAGGATATGTAGGTTACAGGCCCAAGCTCTGCCAGCCCTAAGTACCAAGTCAGTGACCAAGGTGCCCATATGTACTCTAAGAAATGTACTTTTTGTATATTTGTGATAATCAGAGACTTCTAAAGTGCAGAGTCCAGAGCAGAGGCCCCTCTTGCTCAGATCTAAGGTCCTGCCCTATGTTGCTTCCTATTCTTGACTACAAATGAAATCAAGATAAACGTTCTCATTTCTGTCTCCTTAAGGATCTCTAAAGAGTTTCTCAGGAGTCAAACTGGTGGGTTATAAAGTATAACACGTTCTTAATTTCACTGAGTACTGGTCTCTGGAATAGCTATACTAGTTTACAATCTTGCCTGTAACAGATAAAGATTTTCTCCATTTTTCTATTCAAGTATATAATTTTCCAAAATTGAAATGGTATTGTCCTATACCTATTGCTTCACAATTGGAAATTTTCAATAGTCTAATTTGCTATGAAGTCATTGGCTGGATCCTTCAGGCAAGATTGTCTAACCAGTAACCACTGAATTGTACAAGCATTGGAGCCATATTCCTGCATCCTTCATTAGGTAAACATATTTGTTTATCCAAAACACAAACTTCGCCAGACTACTAAGACTGCTCCAGGCATTGGGTTGGGGGGTGGCAGGGGGTGGGAGGTGGGGAGGGGCCAGGGGGAGGGACGAGGGGCGGAACCCCAAAATAAATAATAGGCATAATCCCCTACACTCAGACTCTGGAGTCTGGAAGATGTTAATGAAACACCTATTCCAAAGCCTTGCAGAAGTCAAGAGCACTGTCATTTCATTTCTTCTTTTACAAATGAATTAGTCTTGTCAAAAGAAAGGAAACAGGTTAACCTGAAAATACTTGTCTCTGACAAACCCTGACTTCTAGGACATGTTTACTTTGTAAGAGCACCTAAGTAATACCTTAAATAATCCTTTCTTGAATCTTGCCCAGGATCAAATCAGGTATGAGTTCTTCACCCTCTCCTTTTGGAAAATTGTCTCCATTTTTGTCAATATCTGATCTTGATTTCATTCTCCTTGATTTTCAAAATAACGTTTGTTCAACCATTCATTCTGGGCTGTCTGAGCATGCTGGATGGACATAATTCATGCAGTCCATGGAGTATTAGTTGCTCAGTCATGTCCGACTCTTTGCAACCCCATGGACTGTAGCCCGCCAGGTTCCTCTGTCCATGGAATTCTCTAGGCAAGACTACTGGAGTGGGTTGCCATTCCCTTCTCCAGGGGATCTTCCCGACCCAGGGATCAAACCCTGGTCTCCCGCATTACAGGCAGATTTTTTACTGGCTGAGCCATCAGGGAAGCCTCATGAAGTCTAGATGATCAAAATTATTTAGACCTCTGTACAACTTAGATACTCATATTTCTCACCCATCTTGGACTCTAGTTTTTTTCTAACCCTCTTTGGCTTAACCTTTTTCAGTATGAAGAGCATCCTCCTTGGCAGTGTTGCCTACTCTGTCACTTGTTCACATTACACAGTTGCCCCCAAGCACCAAACCTAATACTTTATCCTTTTTGCTCTAAATATGATTTATAAAGCTCTTTTGTCCTTAGCAGATTCGTAATTCTCAACTCACATTGGGCTTCAGTGTACCTGATGTCAACTTTTAGGACATTCTTTATGCTCATCCTTAATCATATTTCCTTATTTACATCATTTGCACATTTTTGATTAAACTCTGAACTAAACAGAAGATACCTCAGGCTATCAAACTGGCTTATTCAAACACCTTCCTTTTCTCCTCTTCATTGCTTGTGTTCAGTTGCTTCGGTTGTGTCTGACTCTTGCGACCATGAACTGTAGACTGCCAGGGTCCTCTGTCCATGCAATTTTCTGGGCAATAATCTGGAGTGGGTTGTCATTTTCCTCCTCCAGGGGATCTTCCTGACCCAGGGATCGAACCTGCGTCTCCTGCATTGGCAGGTGGATTCTTTACCAATGAGCCACAGGGGAAGAATCTTTTCCTCTTCATTAGGATCATCTAAAATTATCAGAATTGAATATTTGAGGGCAACTCAATCCTCTTGATCAAGGTGCATCTAGCAGAACACAAGCCAAATAAATGTCTAGTGAATGATAATAAATGAATGAAAATCTCATTGCATAGATTTATGCTTGTCTTTCTTTGAACTTTTTATAATCTAAAATTTTTGTAATTTTCAAGATACAGCTAGATAGTCCTATTGTTATAAAATTTTACAGCTTATTTTTTTCCCCTACATTAATGAGTCTTTTTTCCCTACATTAATGTCCCTTTTACTTCAGTTGATTTCTATTTTTAAAGCACTTGCATATTTCTGAGTTTGTAATTAGTGAAGATGTTAACTCAGTGCTATGGCAGCTGCTCAGAAAAACCCTCTTGGGCCTGACACTCATCACACCTACGTGTAATGATTTTCTTTTTTCTTTTTTTGGCTGCACCATGCAACTTGTGGAATTTTAGTTTAGACCAGCAATCGAATCCAGGCCCAAGGCAGTGAGAGTTTGGAGTCCTAACCCCTGGATCACAAGGAATTCCCTGCAATGATTTTTTTTTTTCATGGGCAGCAGGGTGACTAACAGCCAGTGATGACCTGTGCCCTTTCCAAACTGAAGAACTGCTATTCTGTGTTGTGAGAGAATCTGAAGCATCTTTAACCCCCTTACTTATACATCCCCTTGAGTAAGAAATTTTATTTGCTTCCATTCTTTATATCATATATTGACAGAATCTATATTCTGTGTATCCCAAATAAGATGAAGAAAGTTATGTGATTGAATGTTACCATGAACTTAAAAGTCTACCCTTGGGAAAGTTACACAAGGAAGACAAATTCCTCTCCCCACTCCCTTCAACTTTGACTGTTAATAGCTCATCTGTTCCCATAGGTACCCAGGCTGTGGGCTGTGGGCTGCAGGCAAAACCCATCAGGGACCACTTACAGCCAGTTCCAGGCCCAGAGTCTTGGAAACTAGGAAAGAATTCAGTCTTCAGCAGGAATCGACGTACTTGACGGATAATGTCTAGATATTGGTCTGTTTTTTTATTTGCTGGGGAATTAAAGGGATACAGACCCTGCTAATTAGTCTGTGCTGCTTTCATCCTTTAGTCTCTGTCTCATGGCAATCAACTAATACTAGAGAATCTCATGGCAATCAAGAGATGTGCTCATCCCCAAGACGGCAGGCAACCCCAATCTGGGTAGTTCTTAACACTCTTGTTACAAAGGATTAAGGCAAGTTAGAGTTACTAATTGTTCCAAAACTGTACGTTTTTTTCCATCCTGGATATAGCTTGGATGTTTTAGATGGAACATACCCTTATTTTTATTGGAGTATAGTTGACTCACAACGTTGTGTTAGTTTCAAGTGTACAGCAAAGCAAATCAGTTACACATATGCATATGCGTACATGCTTGCTAAGTCGCTTCAGTTGTGTCCTATTCTTTGTAACGCTATGGACCATAGCCCACCGGGCTCCTCTGTCCACAGGATTCTCCAGGCAAAAATACTGGAGTGGGTTGTCATGCCCTTCTCCAGGGGATCTTCCCAACCCTGGAACTGAACCTGTGTCTCTTACGTCTCATGTACCGGCAGGTGGGTTCTTTACCACTAGCGCCAGCTGGGACATCTACATATACATATATCCACTCTTTTTTTAGATTCTTTTCCCATATCAGTCATTGGAGTATTGGAAAGATTTCCCTGTGCCATGTAGTAGGTTAGTTATCTATTTAGAAATTAGTTATCTATTTCATATGTAGTAGTATGTATGTGGACAAGGCACTGGCGACCCACTCCAGTACTCTTGCCTGGACAATCCCATGGACGGAGGAGCCTGGTAGGCTGCAGTCCTTGGGGTTGCACAGAGTCGGACACGACTGAAGCGACTTAGCAGCAGCAGTGTGTATATGTCAATTTCAATCTCCCAATTTATCCCTCCTCATCCTTTCCCCTCTTTGTAATTATGTTTGTTTTCTATATCTGTGGCTCTATTTCTGTTTTATAAATAAGTTTATTTGTACTCTTTTTTTAAGATTCCACTTATAAGCGATATGGTACTTGTCTTTCTCTGTCTGACTTCCTTCACTAAGTATGACTATCTCCGGGTCCATCCATGTTGCTGCAAATGACATTATTTCCTTCTTTTTTATGGGAACATAGCCTTATTTTGACTTTAGAGATAAATCTTGTCATTAAAAACTTGTGCTGTATATTGAACAATCCCATTTCTATGAAATGCCCAAGATAGGTAAATCCATAGAGACAGAGAGTAGAATAATGGTTGTCAGAGAATGAAGGGAGGGGAGAATGGGAAGTGACTACTTAATGGGTACAGGGTAGTTTCTTTGGAGGATGATACAAGTATTTTGGAATTAGATAGTAATGATGGTTGCATAACTTTGTAAGTATCCTAAAACTCACTAAAACTGTGCACTTTAAAATAGTTTAAATGCTGTCTTTATGTTATGTGAATTTTGTCTCAATGAAAAAATATTTTTTTAATCTGCTTTGTTCTGTTCCAACGTTTCAAAATTAGTATTGTCGAATGTAAGGGAAAATATAAAGCAACAACTTATATAAAGCTTCAGAAGGCTAATGTTAATAAAAGATGAGTTGACCAAAAGAAAAAAAAAAAGGAAATCTGTTTGTTTGGGGCACCCAACTGCATTTATAGACCCCAGTATCCCAAATCTCTGACCTTGGTTTTCCAACATGCTCATACTGCCATCTGGTGGCTTTGACACTCCAAAGCAGCTCAGGTCCCACGTTTATGACTTCCATCTCTTACCTATTCTTTCCTCTAAGCCTGCCCTCTTCTGGTGGTAAAGGATATGCAAAATGAATTCTTTGATAAGATTTGAAAATTCAAGTGAGTCAGTATATGAAGATCTACTAAGCTCTCAAATAGCTGAGCAACATATTAACTCAGAGAACAGCAGAGGTAGAATTTCAGGCAGATCACTCATTTCATCAAATAAATATGTACCAAGCCTGCTTTGTACCAGCCACTGTTTCAGGTTCTACGAATATAGCAGAGAATAAAACTGATGAAAATCTGTGCCTTTGTGGCTCTCATATCCTTGTGGAGTGGGGCAGAACAGTAAAAATTAATGAACTAATGTTAGACATATCAACCTGAATGCATCTCGTAAACATAATGTTGTGGAGGGAAACATTTTATCAGAAAACATAAACTGAAGGCAAAAGGAAGAAGGTGGCGGCAGAGGATGAGATGGTTAGATAGCATAATCAACTCAATCGACATGAATTTGAGCAAACTCTGGGAGATAGTGAATGACAGGGAAGTCTGGTGTGCTGCAGTCCATGGGGTCACAAAGTCAGACACGACTTACTGACTGAACAACAACAACAAATACTATAAAAGACAAATTTTACAAAACTTTTAAATGTGAAAAATAACATTATTCATATTTCTTAAGGTATGTTGCATAAGTAGGCAAGGAGTTCATGCTTCCATACCTGGGAAGCAGGAGAAGAACACCAATTTGTAGCATTTGCTGATTTCCATAATAGGACCAGCTCACAATATCCCAGAAATGTTAACAATCAGCCCTAGTAAGCCTATGTGAGCAGCCTCCAGTGCCCTGCTGCTACCTGAGTTGGCCCTACTTAAAAGTACAGATGATTCCTTCTTAGTAACAGAAGGGAAGAATCATAGCAGGTATGAAGGGTGAGCAGATGGGATAATGGGAGCTTATGAAAAACTCTCCTTTTCCTAGGACACAGGGAGAAAGTGAGTTTAAGAAGGAAAAGTTTTGAGTTTCAAAAGAAAAGAGGAAGCAGGGGCAAGATGGTGACCCAAGAGGCTCCTGAACTTCGCTCCTCCTGTGGATACACCTGCCACACAGCTCCACACAGAGCAATTCCCTCTGAGAGAAATCCAGAAACTAGCTGAGTGACAGCTGCACATCAGACCATGAGAAAATACTCACATCAAAATGGAGAAGAAAAGCTGAGACACACTCTCACCATAAACCTCTACCCTGGCACAGCACCACACTATTGGGACAGAATCCCCAGTTCCGTTTCATTAAGATTGCTTCTTTCTGAGTAGCAAAGACTTTAGATCACACATGTAGAGCCCCAACTTTTAAGGCTTCTACAAGGAGGACAGGCCCCAAGTGACTTAACTCTGATAGTCAAAGGAACTTGCATTCAAAGGGCCACAAGACTACAGCAGACATAGAAGCAGTTTTTAAACAGGTGCAGGAGATTCCTCCCCCTGCCACTATACACCTGGGCTCAGCTCAGAGGGAACAGGCAAAAATACTTATCTCCCAGTTTCTTCTTAGAAGGGGTGTAACTCTATCCTTTCCCAGCTGCTGCCTGGGGGTCCAGCTTCTGATTAGCCTGCATCCAGGAGTTAACTGTGATCCTTCCCTTTGGGACACCGTCAGATCTTGACACGCCCTGAACTGTTGGAAACCACTAAGAACAAAAATGGCAGCTTGGACAATCTTGAGAAGGCTTGAGAAGCAACCAGGAGCTCAGGCCAGGCTGAGTGGACACATAGAATGAGAGCGAAGGGATGGAAAAGGGCATTTATTCCGTGCAAATGGAAATCAAAAGCAAACAGGGGTAGCTAAAATTTAAAACAGACTTTAAATCAAAAACTAAAAGAAGAGCCGAATAAGACCATTGTACAATAATAGGGGTCGATCCCTCAAAAAGAAACAATTGAAAATATTTATGCATCTAACATCAGAGCACCTAAGTATATAAAACAAACACTAACAGACCTGAAGGGTGAGACAGACATCAACACAACAATAGTAGGAGACTTCAATACTACCTGGAGAAGGAAATGGGAACCCACTTCAGTATTCTTGCCTGGAAAATCCCATGGGTGGAGGAGCCTGGCGGGCTACAGTCCATGGGGTCGCCAAGAGTTGGACACGACTGAGCGATTTCACTTCATTTCAATACTCCACCTTTCACAAAACCAAAAAGGAAACATTAGACTTAAACCACAACTCTGTTTCTGCAAAGAAACGGAAAACAAAGACCTGCAGATGTGGACCCCTCCCAGATCGAATGTCCCACCTGGGAGATCCAGTCGTCTGCACTGCAGCAAAAGACACTCTGTGGTCAATTGTGAGCACAGCTCTACCATCCTGTCCGTGATGCCAATTGTTACGGTTTTCTTAAATCAGCATTTGTTAAGAAGAGCCCTTGTGAGCTGCGGTTCAACAAAAGAGAAACTGAGGCAGAGAAGTTTGCTACTCACAGGGCCTTGGGAGGCCACGTCTTCTGCTCCTTCATGCTGCAGCCTACTGCCTAGGTGGAGTGTAGCGCTGCTTCCCATCCCAGTGTAAACTCCAAAAGAAGCAACTAGAGTCTTCCCAAACCTCAGAGCATTACTCACTGGAGCTGGTTTAAAGTGCATCAGATGTTGTTTTCCTCCTGTTAATGCCCCACAGCGGGTAAATTTCCCCAGTGGGTATTAGATTGGGGGTATAATTCCTGACTGTACGCACAGACACAACTGCTGTCGGGAGAACTGGTTAGATTTTCACAAGGTCGCATTTATTAACGGCAATTCCAGGTCAAGTGTGAGTTCCTCAAAGTGTGGGGCAGTGACCGTAGCAGGAAGGGAAGGAGACTCGCCTTCACAGACCCCCATGTTTGTGGATGGCCCCAGGACTCTGAGTGCTGACCAGTACAACAGGGGCCCCATTGCAGGACAAGTCAGGGCTCCTAGCAAAGGCAAATGCGGCTGGGGCCAAGTCCCTCTGTCTCTGCATACCTCGATGCTGTCACGCTTCATCCTCTGACCCTCTGGGACATCCTGGGGTCACCTCTGGCACATGGTAGCACAGGATCTAATGGTCTGCTCTAAATGTTTCTAATAGACAGAGGAGTCTAAACCACAGCAACTCTGGGTAACCCTTCTAAATTTCCCAAGTGAACTTCGTACAGCCTACAGGGCATAGCAGGTAAAACTATAAAAGGTACAAATTAAGCTAGATGTGTCTATTGGCACCATATTTCTCAAACAGCTGCAGGTGGTTCTCACCCTGGCTCTCTCTTTTCCCATTATAGGTATGGATGTCCTCATTTAGGGACTCACCAAGAGGATTAAACCCAAACTGCTGGCCTTTGTCATAAAAGTGAAGTGAAGTCATTCAGTTGTGTCTGACTCTTTGCGACCCCATGGACTGTAGCCCACCAGGCTCCTCCATCCATGGAATTTTCTAGGCAAAAGTACTGGAGTGGGTTGCCATTTCCTTCTCCAGGGGATCTTCCCAACCCGGGGAAGACCTTTGTCATGGGAGCTGCCAAATGGGGACTTATCTAGCTGTCTCCGCCAGTGAAATACACTACAATACAGGCTGAAGCAAGCTGCAGAGGGCCTTTGGCTCATCATTAGAAATATGCTTGACCCTGGGGTCATGGTGCCAGTGGTAAAGAACCCTCCTGCCAATGCAGCAGACGTAAGAGACGTAGGTTCAGTCCCCGAGTTGGGAAGATCCCCTGGAGGAGGGCATGGTAACAGACACCAGTATTGTTGCCTAGAGAATCCCATAGACAGAGGAGCCTGGCAGGCTACAGACTATAGGGTCACACAGAGAGGGACACAACTGAAGCAATTTAGCACACGTGCATGGGGTCACTAGGCCCACCTTCTCACCTTTTGATAAACAACCATATCTGGCCAGTGTTAAAACTGGCCACCAATGAAAGGAGATTAACAAGTGACTATCAAAACTTAAATGCACAGATTCCAGCCACTAAGGCTCCCATTGCCAATATTACAGTGATGATATGACAGCCAAAGGACTCAGGGTCTCTCCTTTGCTATCCTAGACTTAACCAACATATTTTACCTGGTCCCACAGCCTCAATTTGCTTTCGGTCAGGGCCCCCAGTAGACATTTACTCAGCTGCCCATGGATTATCTGAATAACCTTGCCACCATATGTAACCTATGCAGACAAGATCTACATTCGCTCAAACCAACCCATTGCAGCCATGACATCCTATAGATCAGAGGTCCCTAAACTCCAGGCTGCAGAGCAGTATCTCCTGTCAGATCTGCCGTGGCATTAGATTAGAAATACAGTGCACAACTAACAGAATGTGAATCATTCTGAAACCATCCCCTCACCCGTGGTCCATGGAAAAACTGTCTTCCACGAGATCTGTACCTGATGCCAAGAAAGGGTGGGGACCACTGCAGACGATATTCTACTAGAGGGGCCCTCTGAGGATGCCATCTCGGGAGACATACCTGGTAACGCAACACTCACAGCACAGAAGATGGGCCCTTGACCCGCATAAAATCCAAGAACTGACCTCTTCAAGTTTCTTGACATAATGTGGTCGGCTGAGGGCCAGAATATTCCTGTGACTGTAAAACATCAACTTCTCATAGTCAAGCCTCCCACTACTTACAGCAGGCAGAGCACACACGGGTTCTCTTTACCTTTGGGAGACAACACATTCCACACTTATCCACTCTACTTACTTCATATTGTTTCATGAAAACGAGCTTCTGTCAACTGGGGAGAACCTCAACAAACTGCATGTTGGCTGGTCCAACAAGACATGCAACAGGCCCTGCTCTCAGTCCCTCCAGGCTCAGACCGCCAAGTCAAACCACTATGAATACCTCACAGAGTCTCTGGACTGAGTATAGCTCTATGTAACTGTCCATGGAGTTCTGGACCAAACATCTGCCCCAAACTGCATCTGGGTACATAAACACTCAAGCACAACATTGTGGGAGTCTACTGGGCCCTTTTAGAGACAGCAGCATTAATAATCTCACAGCTTTACATACAAGTCCCCACGCTGCCTTGAGTTGGAAATTCAACACAAAGGCGGCTCAGCATGGCCACTGAAGCCTCCCTGTTAAAATGGAATGGAACCTTCAGGGAAGAGTTAAACCTGATGTCCAGGGCATTTCCAAATAACAGGAGGCCGTGGCTTCCCGAATGCTCAGCCCCTTGCCCACTGACATTGAGGTGCAACTAGTGGCAGCCTCGCTGCCAGCCTCTCTAACACTTTGGGGAGCCCCCTGGGATAGAACTATCTGGCATGGAAAGAGAGTGGGTGATCTTCACTGATGGCAGCGCCACCATTGTATACAACACAGCCCACTAAAAGGTCACAGCCTGTCATGCTGCTAGTGGCATCTCCCTAGTCCAGAAGCGCTCTCCTGGCTCAGCCCACCTGGTTGGTCACAGTGTAGTCATGCCTGACTCTACCATATGCCGTGATAATGAGACTCCCAAGGCAGTATTCAACAGGCTCACTGCCTAGTCTGGACAATAGCAAAGGGGTAATTTCTTGATTCAGGGAAAGCCTGTCTGGGTGCCTCCACTCAGAAAGAGATGACCATGCTGAATATGGTCACTCATGTCTCTGCCTACACAAGCTAGCAAACAAGGAGCAAATTATAACAATCCTGCCGACTCTCTATCCAAATTACACACCTGTTTCAAGGCCCTCAGTAAGCCATTTCCCAAAATACCAGGCACAGTCCCAGACACAAGAATTGCTCCAAAGATGTCATATCCACTGGCAGAGTGAGTCTGTATTCCATCAGGCCTTACGGGAGCGACAGCACTCACTGACGGACATATACAGCTGATCCTTGAACAATACAGGAGCTGGGGTGCTGACCCCCACAGAGTCACAAATCCACCTATAAATTTACAGTCAGCCCTCCACGTCTGTGACTTCAAACAACCATGGTGGTGTAGTACTGTATCAGTTGAAAAAAATCCATGTATAAGTAGATCCACACAGTTTAAACCCCTCACCCCAATTCTAGCCAAGTTCAGTTGCTCAGTTGTGTCTGACTCTATGACCCCATGGACCGCAGCACGCCAAGCCTCCCTGTCCATTACCAACTCCCAGAGTTTACTTAAACTCATGTCCATTGAATCAGTGATGCCATCCAACCATCTCATCCTCTGTCATACCCTTCTCCTCCCACCCTCAATCTTTCCCAGCATCAGGGTCTTTTCCAATGAGTCAGTTCTTCACATCAGGTGACCAAATTATTGGAGTTTCAGCTTCAGCATCAGTCCTTCCAATGAATATTCAGGACTGATTTCCATTCAGGATGGATTTGTTGGATCTCCTTGCTGTCCAAGGGACTCTGAAGTGTCTTCTCCAATACTACAGTTCAAAAGCCAAAGTAGTGGTTGATAATAGCCTCCTTTTCTCCCAAACAAAACTTTGGAAGGCTCCCACATGGGGACACGAACCCCTGGATGAAAGTCAAATTGATTTTATCAGGTTGCTGCTGTTCTCTGCTGGAATCATGAGTACAGAACTGCCATCACCTATACCTTCATGGAACACCTGCTGGTAGATTCCTACCATGTAATCTTCTTAACCAGGTATGTGCTCATCCCCTGTGGCCCACCAGACATCCATAAATTCAGATCAAGGTATCCGTATCATCTCCCAAGTTGTTCGGTTCTGGACTCTAGAACACAGAACCTTGGGGAATTTCCACCTGGTTTACCAGCCCCAGAAGGCTGCACTTACTGCAAGACACATGACCTACTCAGAGACATGGTCTTCAAGCTTCATAATAACAAATGGTCCCCAAATGGCCGAAAATTTTACCTCAGGCTCTAATACTGTCTAAGTCCCAGCCCCCAGGTCTCCAACAGCTTGACATCGACTACCAGTATTCTTCAAAGACTCCCTTCCTAGTACTCACAGGGAACCCCTCTCCTTTGACATCAGAGAGGATATCGTTCACATGTATTCACCAGATGAATGCTCCCCTTACCATTTTAAAGAATCTGCCTGCAACACAGGAGGCCTGGGTTAGATCCCTGAGTCAGAAAGATCCCCTGGAGAAGGGAATGGCTACCCACTCCAGTATTCTGCCCTGGAGAATTCTATGGACAGAGGAGCCTGGCAGGCTACAGTCCAAGAGGTCACAAAGAGTCGGACATGACTGAGAGACTTTTACTTTCACTTTACCATTTTAATGCTTCTATCATCTCACCATCTTTCACATGCTGGTAACCCAAGTGAGCGAAGATTGTACAATTTTACCCAAGGGGACAAATTCCTACCAAATTGTGTGCAGATCATGATTATTCAGAATTTGCTGGCCCAGACAATGGTCCGGTATCAGCCTGGGAGCTAGGGCCATAGTCTGTCTCACTATTAGAGTTATAAAGGCTGATTAACTAAACCAAATTCAGCAAAAACTTTGCAGGATTGAAATAATAACTACAGGACCCACTAGCAAAACTGTGTGGATCTCAGAGACAGGAACAGAGACCCTCCACCTAGTGGATGCCAGTCACATTTGGAAATGAAATCCAAATGGAAACCCTGGAATCTACTGTGCTGTCAGTTCATTTAGGGCAGATCCCTATCCCACATTAAAGGAAAAGGTAAACAACTCTTGCTCCAAAACAAGTACAGTCAGCCTTCGGTCAGTATCCAGATTGCTCACCAGAAGCAGGCTCTGCCAGCTAGTCAGATGCAAATGCTCTCCTTTGTTGTGGCTGTTACTCTTAGTGCCCATAGCCTGTGTCACAGTATAGAGACCGAGTACACCCCTCGGTCCTAACGCTGTCTCAGGAGATGTGCCAAGGCAAAACCAGTCAGGTGTACAACTGCATCACAGGATGACTGAATGCCAGATGCTGGCAGGCCCTGTTAAAAAAGGGCTACAACTTATATGCAGAGTACATCATGCAAAATGCCAGGGTGGATGAATCACAAGCTGGAATCAAGGTTGCCAGGAGAAATACCAACAACCTCAGATATGCAGATGACACCACCCTTATGGCAGAAAGCAGAGGAACTAAAGAGCCTCTTGATGAAGGTGAAAGAGGAGAGTGAAAAAGCTGGCTTAAAATTCAACATTCAAAAACTAAGATCATGGCATTTGGTCTCATTACTTCATGGCAAATAGATGGGGAAAAAGTGGAAACAGTAACAGATTTTATTTTCTTGGGCTCCAAAATCATTGTGGATGGTGACTGCAGCCATGAAATTAAAAGACATTTGCTCCTTGGAAGGAAAGCTATGACAAATCTAGACAGTGTATTAAAAAGCAGAGACATCACTTTGTTGACAAAGGTCTATATAGTCAAAGCTATGCTTTTCCCAGTAGTCATGTATGAATGTGAGAATTGGACCATAAAGAAGGCTGAGCAATGAAGAATTGATGCTTTCAAATTGTGGTGCTGGGGAACTCTTGAGAGTCCCTTGGACTGCAAGTAGATCAAACCAGTCAGTCCTAAAGGACATCAACCCTGAACATCGGAAGGACTGATGTTGAAGTTGAAGCTCCAATACTTTGACCACCTCATATGAAGAGCTGAGTAACTGGAAAAAACCCTGATGCTGGGAAAGAGTGAGGGCAGGAAGAGAAGGGGACAACAGAGGATGAGATGGTTGGATGTCATCACTGACTCAATGGACATGAGTTTGATAAACTCCAGGAGATAGTGAAGGACAGAGAAGCCTGGTGTGCTACAGTCCACAGGGTCACAAAGAGTTGGACACGACTTAGCAACTGAACAAAAAGTGAGTAAACAAACAGGTATGGATTCTGACCCAGAGCTTACCTCCCTTTACCTTATATGGTACCGATAGAAGCAGTGCTTTATTTAGTCACTCCCTCCATGCCGCAAACTTTATATCCCAGGCAGAATGGCCCTCCCAATGTAGCCAAATCAAACTTATCTGGCTGGCAGATTTGTACACTAATGAATTTACTAATAGTTTTAATGGGGTGATATCTGGATGGTAAAGTTGCTATCCACAAAATGTCCCTACAGTTAGCCTATCAATATGCCCAGAATATGTATAAATTGTGGATGGCGGTCCCACCAAGCTCAGTCATGGAGATCACACACTGTTTTGCAAGGGGCCCCCCGATGGAGAACACTGAGATCCTCTCAACCAGTAGTAGAGTCCATCCTTGCAGTTCCATCCAGAGGCAGGCCTCTAGCATATGTGCTCAGAATTTACCCAGCCATTCCTGCCCTTCCTGGATCTCTACCTCACAAGGCGATCCTTCCTTGAGCTGGCCTTTGCCCACCCCAAGCACATCAACCCCTCTGACGACACGGCCCCAGCCCAAGAACTCACCACTGGAGACAGCTGCATCTCAGATGGTGATGCCACAGTCCAAGAGAAAGTTGAAAGTCAAAAAAAGCAATGTATTCCAAGCCCACTAGACACTGACTGTTCCTCCCAGATCACTTCTATACCAGGAGGGAAAAGACTATGGTGACTGTTAACCTCCAGGCTGAGTTGCAAAAATGTTTTCAGTTGATGAACCCAGGGGAATTCATTCAATACTATTTCTCCAAAATGGCTATTTGCTGGCCTCCTGAACCTTGCCTCTGTGTCAGAATGCTTGCAGAACTGTAAGTCCCCCGGCAGCACTAGACACTGCTTCACCTCTGTGGTAAGCCAAACTCTGTATTCTAAACCACATCAGCCACAATAAGGCACTTGGATACAATGAGGTACTTTGACCTGCTCACATCCCACAGCTAGTTGTGGCTGTGTTCACCGCTGTACTAGATTATAGCCTTTGCTTTCCACAAGATGTATCCATGACAGATCCAATTTCTCTTGTTATTCCCACCATGACCACCAACACCCACTTCACAATCAAAACTGCTCTCTCCACTCCCTTCCACATAGCAGCCATAAGCCCCTCCACACCGTGTGCCACGACCCTGCCCACACGACAACCAAGTGGGCCAGGTCTGATACAACTATATTCATGAATTCAAAGAAAAGCAAACTATATTCATACAAATCTTCAAGAGAGCAGCCCAGGCCTTGTAAGTAAAATGTAGTTGGGCTTGTCACCACACAGGTCACACCTACAGCCCCATGTAGACCTATCTATCCTGCGGTTTTTCCTATGGATAAGCCCCTTGGGCTAATTCCCTCCAAAACACCACAAGCCTCATTTAGACTAAACCAAACCCCTAATCTAGACTCCAAACAGGGTACCCTGTGGGTAAGCATCAAAATAATTATCCCTCCATGGTGATATTTTCTACCAACTCTCCTGGAACCCAACAAGCTGGACCTTACCAGTGTATAATCACTGCCTCTTAGTGATAAATAGTATCTCGTGAAAACTTTATTGTGCATCTAAATCAGGAGGTATCTAAGTATCAAGTCCATTTGACTCTGCTCCAACTGCAAGCAATCTGCATGGCTATTATTACTGCAACACTATCATCTTTGATATTCTAGCTACTTTTTCCCCTCTTGGCATTTTTCTGCTAGAGAATTGTCTGCTCACGTATACCAAGAGAGTCATTCTTTTCTCCACCCTGTTGGGCCTGGCTATCACCAGCCATAGGAACAGGTGCTTCTACCCCAGCCCAACAAGATCAAATATTAAAAACCACCCAGGAATTAGCACCCACCCTAACCAACCACAGGCAGACACTACACCATACTCTGAGTCTGATGCAACAACAGCATGACTCACTAGCACAAAAGATGTTGGATACTTGACTGGTGGTAGATTTCCTATTGCAGGACAGGGCGGAGTCTGTTCTTCACAAGGCACCTCTTATTGCAGGTACATTAACAAGTCTGGATAGGTACAGGCCAACCTCCACAAGCTATGTCAGGCTCCTCTGTCCATGTATGCTCCAAGAAAGAATACTGGAGTAGCATGTCATTTCCTTCTCAGGGGACCTTCCCGACCCAGGGATCGAACCCACACCTCTTATATCTCCTGCATTGACAGTTGGATTCTTCACCACTAGTGCCACCTGAGGACCCCCAACAACCCATAAAGTCACAAACAAAAGTAAACTCCTGATATGACTTCTGCAACAGCCCTATGACAGTTTCCCCTGACTCCCAAGGCATTCCACTGTGGATAAGCGCCCCCCCAATAAAGTTTATCAAAATTCTACTCATTTCTGTGTGACCAATCAGCCTTAATCTGGGAACTGTAAAGCACACCACCTTTGGACCCTAATGAAGGCATATACTTCGGGTCCTGTCACTCTCTGTGCCCACCGCCTGCCTTGATCTCTCCTTATGGCCCTGTGAGGTATTTCGCTATGTACTTTCTCCTGAACCTGAGTAATAAACTTCTCTATCTGTTTCTCTTGTGGTCATTTATTGAACCATATGTCACACTGGGACTCTACTTAACAAAAATTGATTCAGCAAAATGATAACAAAGCTTCTGCACAGTGAAAGAAATCATCAATAGAATGAAAAGGCACCTAGGGAATGGAAAAAAATTACAAAGCATGTGTCTGATAAGGGATTAATATCCACAATATACAAGGAATTCAGAGGAGAAAAAAAAAAAACAAATAGTTCAATTTAAAAACAGGTAAAGGACCTGGACAGACATTTTTTCAAAAGAAAACTTACAAATGGCCAACAAGTACATGAAGAGATGTTAAATATTACTAATCATCAGAGAAATAATCAAAACTGGAATGAGACGTCACCTCACAGACGTAAGGATCCGTTTAGTTCAGTTCAGTAGCTCAGTCGTGTCCGACTCTTTGCGACCCCATGAATCGCAGCACGCCAGGCCTCCCTGTCCATCACCAACTCCCGGAGTCCACCCAAACCCATGTCCATCCAGTCAGTGATGCCATTCAGCCATCTCATCCTCTGTCGTCCCCTTCTCCTCCTGCCCCCAATCCCTCTCAGCATCAGGATCTTTTCCAATGAGTCAACTCTTCGCATGAGGTGGCCAAAGTACTGGAGTTTCAGCTTTAGCATCAGTCCTTCCAATGAGCACCCAGAACTGATCTCCTTTAGAATGGACTGGTTGGATCTCCTTGCAGTCCAAGGGATTCTCAAGAGTCTTCTCCAGCACCACAGTTCAAAAGCATCAATTCTTCGGCGCTCAGCTTTCTTCACAGTCCAACTCCCATATCCATACATGACCACTGGAAAAACCATAGCCTGATGTAAGGATGCTGCTGCTGCTGCTAAATTGCTTCAGTCGTGTCCGACTCTGTGTGACCCCATAGACAGCAGCCCACCAGGCTCCCCCGTCCCTGAGATTCTCCAGGCAAGAACACTGGAGTGGGTTGCCATTTCTTTCTCCAATGCATGAAAGTGAAAAGTGAAGTCGCTCAGTCGTGTCCAACTCTTAGTGACCCCATGGACTGCAGCCCACCAGGCTCCTCCGTCCATGGGATTTTCCAGGCAAGAGTACTGGAGTGGGGTGCTATATCAAAAGGCAAGAAATAATAAATTTTGGCAAGGATGTGGAATAAAGGAACCCTGGTACACTACTGGTGATATAAACTGGTACAGCCACTACAGAACACAATATGGAGTTTCCTTAAAAAATTAAAAATTGAACTATCTTACAATTTAGCAATTTTACTTCTGGATATATATTCCATGGTCATTGCAGCATTAGTTACAGTAGTAGAGGTATGAAAACAAGCTAAGTATTCACTGACAGATAAATGGAAAAGAAGATGTGATAGATATATACAACAGAATATAATTCAGGCTTCAAAAAGAAGGAAACATTGCAATTTGCAACACCATGAATAAACCTTGAGGTTATCATGCTATGTGAAATAAGCCACATCAGTTCAGTTCAGGTCAGTAGCTCAGTCGTGTCTGACACCCTGTGACCCCATGAGCCGCAGCACGCCAGGCCTCTCTGTCCATCACCAACTCCCAGAGTTTACCCAAACTCATGTCCATTGAGTCGGTGATACCATCCAACCATCTCATCCTCTATCGTCCTCTTCTCTTCCTGCCTTCGATCTTTCCCAATATCAGGGTCTTTTCAAATGAGTCAGCTCTTCACATCAGGTGGCCAAAGTATTGGAGTTTCAGCTTCAACATCAGTCCTTCCAATGAACACCCAGGACTGATCTCCTTTAGGATGGACTGGTTGCATCTCCTTGCAGTCCAAGGGACTCTCAAGAGTCTTCTCCAACACCACAGTTCAAAAGCATCAATTCTTCGGCGCTCAGCTTTCTTTATAGTCCAACTCTCACATCCAACATGACTACTGGAAAAACCATAGCCTTGACTAGATGGACCTTTGTGGACAAAGTAAAGTCTCTGCTTTTTAATATGCTGTCTAGGTTGGTCATAACTTTCCTTCCAAGGAGTACGCATCTTTTAATTTCATGGCTGCAATCACCATCTGCAGTGATTTTGGAGCCCCCCCAAATAAAGTCTGCAACTGTTTCTAATGTTTCCCCATCTATTTGCCATGAAGTGATGGGACCGGATGCCATGATCTTCGTTTTCTGAATGTTGAGCTTTAAGCCAACTATTTCACTCTCCTCTTTCACTTTCATCAAGAGGCTTTTGAGTTCCTCTTCACTTTCTGCCATAAAAGTGGTGTCATCTACATATCTGAGGTTATTGATATTTCTCCCGGCAATCTTGATTCCAGCCTGTGCTTCCTCCAGCCCAGCGTTTCTCATGAAGTACTCTGCATATAAGTTAAATATATGCAGAGGCTGACAATATACAGCCTTGATGTACTCCTTTTCCTATTTGGAACCAGTCTGTTGTTCCATATCCAGTTCTAACTGTTGCTTCCTGACCTGCATACAGGTTTCTCAAGAGGCAGGTCAGATGGTCTGGTATACCCATATCTTTCACAATTTTCCACAGTTTATTGTGATCCACACAGTCAAAGGCTTTGGCATAGTCAGTAAAGCAGAAGTAGATGTTTTTCTGGAACTCTCTTGTTTTTTCCATGATCCAGCGAATGTTGGCAATTTGATCTCTGGTTCCTTTGCCTTTTCTAAAACCAGCTTGAACATCTGCAAGTTCATGGCTCATGTATTGCTGAAGCCTGGCTTGGAGAATTTTGAGCATTACTTTGCTAGCCTGTGAGATGAGTGCAATTGTGAGGTAGTTTGAACATTCTTTGGCATTGCCTTTCTTTGGGATTGGAATGAAAACTGACCTTTTCCAGTCCTGTGGCCACTGCTGAGTTTTCCAGATTTGCTGACATATTGATTGCAGCACTTTCACAGCATCATCTTTCAGGATTTGGAATAGCTCAACTGGAATTCCATCACCTCCACTAGCTTTGTTCGTAGTGATGCTTTCTAAGGCCCACTTGACTTCACATTCCAGGATGTCTGGTGAGTGATCACACCATCGTGATTATCTGGGTCGTGAAGATTTTTTTTGTACAGTTCTTCTGTGTATTCTTGCCACCTCTTCTTAACATCTTCTGCTTCTGTTAGGTCCCTACCATTTGTATCCTTTATTGAGCCCATCTTTGTATGAGATGTTCCCTTGGTATCTCTAATTTTCTTGACGAGATCTCTAGTCTTTCCTATGCTATTGTTTTCTGATAGAGAAAGACAATAGAGCACAGTATCACTTATATGTGAAATTTTTAAAAGAAAAAAAGTCAAACTCCTAGAAACAGAGCAAAATGGTGGTTGCCAAGTGCCAGGTGGTGGGGAAATAGGGACAAGCTGGTAAAAGACTCTCAGGGACTTCTCTGGTGGTCTGGGTTTGAATACAGGGGGCCTGGGTTTGATCCCTGGTCAGAGAACTAGATCCCACGTGCTACAACTAAGACTTGGTGCAGACAAATAAATATTTTAAAATAAAAATAAAAGGTACAGACTTTCAGTTACGAGATTGATAAGATCTAAAGACCTAAGGCATAAGATGGTGACTATAGATGATAATGGGCCTCCCAAGTGGCTCAGTGGTAAAGAACCAACCTGCCAGTGCGGGATATGTGGATTTGATCCCTGGGTCCAGAAGATCCCCTGGAGAAGGAAATGGCAAGCCACTCCAGTGTTCTTGCCTGGGAAATCTCATAAACAGAGGAACCTGGCGGGCTACAATCCCTGGGGTCGCAAAGAGTTGGACCAACTTAGTGACTAAACAACAACAACAATAAAGTTGATAACACTATTGTAATTTATAGTTGAAATTTGCTGAGAGTAGAACTTAAGTGTTCTCACCAAGGGAAAAAAAAGCTCAATATGTGAGGTAATGGTTGTGTTAATCAATTCCATGGTGGGAATGCTTTTACAGTGTGTGTGTGTTAGTTGCTCAGTTGTATGTGAGTGAGTGAAGTCGCTCAGTCGTGTCCGACTCTTTGCTACCCCATGGACTGTAGCCCACCAGGCTCCTCCATCCATGAAATTTTCCAGGCAAGAGTACTGGAGTGGAAGGAAATGGAGAAGCCATTTCCTTCTCCAGGGGATCTTCCCAACTCGGGAATTGAACCCGGGTCTCCCACGTTGTAGGCAGACGCTTTACCATCTGAGCCACCAGGGAATCCCAACTGGTATATTTGATATACCAGTTGTATATAGGTATATCAAATCATTATGTTGTATACTTTTAATATATTAAGATTTTATTTGTCCGTTGCACCTCAATAAAGCTGAAAATAGAAAAAGGACATAAATAAAATAGTTGGAGGAGAATAGATGTTTTTTTTCTGGAATTCCCTTGCTTTTTCTATGACCCAGCAAATGTTGGCAATTTGATCTCTGGTTCCTCTGCTTTTTTTAAAAATCCAGTTTATACATCTGGAAGGTTTTGGTTCATGTACTGCTGAAACTGAGCTTGAAGGATTTTCAGCATAATCTTGCTAGCATGTGAAATGAGTGCAGTTGAACAATAAGCTCAAACATTCTTTTGCATTGCCCTTTTTGAGGTTGGAATGAAAACTGACCTTTTCCAATCCTGAGGCCACTACTGAGTTTCCTAAATTTGCTGGCATACTGAGTGCAGTACTTTAATAGCATCATCTTTTAGTATTTGAAAGAGCTCAGCTGGAATTCTATTACCTCTACTAGCTTTGTTCATAGTAATGCTTCCTAAGACCTACTTGACTTTACACTCCAGGATGTCTAGCTCTAGATGAGTGACCACACCATCATGGTTATCTGGGTCAAGACCCTTTTTGTATAGTTCTTATGTGTATTCTGGCTACCTCTTCTTAATCTCTTCTGCTTCTGTTGGGTCCTTACCATTTCTGGCCTTTATCGTGCTCATCCTTGCATGAAATGTTCCCTTGATATCTCCAGTTTTCTTGAAGAGATCTCTAGTCTTTCCCATTCTGTTGTTTCCCTCTATTTCTTCACACTATTCACTTTAGAAGGCCATCTTGTCTCTCCTTGGTATTCTATGGAACTCTGCATTTAATTGGGTATTTTCCCCTTCCTCTCTTGCCTTTCGTTTCTCTTCTTTCACACCTCCAGTGTGACAGCCAAAAATATCTCCAGATACTGCAAAATGTCCCCAGGGAGCAGGGGACATTTTGAAAACCACTGAACTAGAGAAAGAGTGTGCAGGAAATACTCAAAGAAGAGAGTTAAAACATAGGGAGGTTTTACAGATGATTAACCATGAGCATCAAAAGGCACGGTGGAAAAGATGGGGATAAATTTCATCTGAAAGGTCTTCTGTGCACCAGTCAAATCATACCATCAGCAGCGGACATATCAAGGTTGGTCCTATCAAAGTGTTTAAAAGATACCTCTCTGCTTCCAAAGTTGCTCTCTTTGATGTCACCATTGCCTAATGAAGGTTGGTGACAGGGTCAATAAATTAACAGACCTTGCTATTCCTGCAGCTGTAAAGACATAAGCTCCACATCAATGCAGGAGTGCCATTGAAATTCCATTGTGCATTGAGGTTGAAATATCAAAGCAAGAATGTCATCACAGAAAGTTCTGAAAAATGGAAAAGATGCTACAAATTGAAATTAAATTTAATCTGACTATTCTGTAAAAATAATGTTGGTGGTTTAAAATATTTTTTTGAATAATCAATTTCATATGGTTCAAAATTAAGAAGGTACTGAGGGCTTCCCTAGTGGCTCAATGGTAAAAAAAAAAAATCTGCCTGCCAACACAGGAAACACAGGTTTGATCCTTAGTCCAGGAAGATGCCACATGCCCTGGAGCAACTAAGCCCATGAGCCACAACTATTGAGCCTGTGCTCTGCAGCCTGGAAATTGTGACAGAATGTGGTCCACTGGAGAAGGGAATGGCAAACCACTTCAGTATTCTTGCCTTGAGAACCCCATGAACAGTATGAAAAGGCAAAATGATAGGATACTGAAAGAGAAACTCCCCAGGTCAGTAGGTGCCCAATATGCTACTGGAGATCAGTGGAGAAATAACTCCAGAAAGAATGAAGGGATGGAGCCAAAGCAAAAAGAACACCCAGCTGTGGATGTGACTGGTGATAGAAGCAAGGTCCGACGCTGTAAAGAGCAATATTGCATAGGAACCTGGAATGTCAGGTCCACGAATCAAGGCAAGTTGGAAGTGGTCAAACAAGAGATGGCAAGAGTGAATGTCAACATTCTAGGAATCAGTGAACTAAAATGGACTGGAATGGGTGAATTTAACTCAGATGACCATTATATCTACTACTGCAGGCAGGAATCCCCAGAAGAAATGGAGTAGCCATCATAGTCAACAAAAGAGTCTGAAATGCAGTACTTGGATGCAATCTCAAAAATGACAGAATGATCTCTGTTCGTTTCCAAGGCAAACCATTCAATATCACAGTAATCCAAGTCTATGACCCAACCAGTAACGCTGAAGAAGTTGAAGTTGAACGGTTCTATGAAGACTTTCAAGACCTTTTAGAACTAACACCCAAAAAAGATGTCCTTTTCATTACAGGGGACTGGAATGCAAAAGTAGGAAGTCAAGAAACACCTGGAGTAACAGGCAAATTTGGCCTTGGAATACGGAACGAAGCAGGGCAAAGACTAATAGAGTTTGCCAAGAAAATGCACTGGTCATAACAAACACCCTCTTCCAACAACACAAGAGAAGACTCTATACATGGACATCACCAGATGGTCAACACCGAAATCAGATTGATTATATTCTTTGCAGCCAAAGATGGAGAAGCTCTATACAGTCAGCAAAAACAAGACCAGGAACTGAGTGTGGCTCAGATCATGAACTCATTGCCAAATTCAGACTTAAATTGAAGAAAGTAGGGAAAACCACTAGACCATTCAGGTATGACCTAAATCAAATCCCTTATGATTATACAGTGGAAGTGAGAAATAGATTTAAGGGCCTAGATCTGATAGATAGAGTGCCTGATGAACTATGGAATGAGGTTCGTGACATTGTACAGGAGACAGGGATCAAGACCATTCCCATGGAAAAGAAATGCAAAAAAGCAAAATGGCTGTCTGGGGAGGCGTTACAAATAGCTGTGAAAAGAAGAGAAGTAAAAAGCAAAGGAGAAAAGGAAAGATATAAACATCTGAATGCAGAGTTCCAAAGAATACCAAGAAGAGATAAGAAAGCCTTCTTCAGCGATCAATGCAAAGAAATAGAGGAAAACAACAGAATGGGAAAGACTAGGGATCTCTTCAAGAAAATCAGAGATACCAAAGGAACATTTCATGCAAAGATGGGCTCGATAAAGGACAGAAATGGTATGGACCTAACAGAAGCAGAAGATATTAAGAAGAGATGGCAAGAATACACAGAAGAACCGTACAAAAAAGATCTTCACGACCCAGATAACCACGATGGTGTGATCACTCACCTAGAGCCAGACATCCTGGAATGTGAAGTCAAGTGGGCCTTAGAAAGCATCACTACGAACAAAGCTAGTGGAGGTGATTGAATTTCAATTGAGCTATTCCAAATCCTGAAAGATGATGCTGTGAAAGTGCTGCACTCAATATGCCAGCAAATTTGGAAAACTCAGCAGTGGCCACAGGACTGGAAAAGGTCAGTTTTCGTTCCAATCCCAAAGAAAGGCAATGCCAAAGAATGCTCAAACTACTGCACAATTGCACTCATCTCACACGCTAGTAAAGTAATGCTCAAAATTCTCCAAGCCAGGCTTCAGCAATATGTGAACCGTGAACTTCCTGATGTTCAAGCTGGTTTTAGAAAAGGCAGAGGAACCAGAGATCAAATTGCCAACATCCGATGGATCATGGAAAAAGCAAGAGAGTTCCAGAAAAGCATCTATTTCTGCTTTACTGACTATGCCAAAGCCTTTGACTGTGTGGATCACAATAAACTGTGGAAAATTCTTCAAGAGATGGGAATACCAGACCACCTGATCTGCCTCTTGAGAAATTTTTACGCAGGTCAGGAAGCAACAGTTAGAACTGGACATGGAACAACACACTGGTTCCAAAGAGGAAAAGGAGTTCGTCAAGGCTGTATATTGTCACCCTGCTTATTTAACTTATATGCAGAGTACATCATGAGAAACGCTGGGCTGGAATCAAGACTGCCGGGAGAAATATCAATAACCTCAGATATGCAGATGACACCACCCTTATGGCAGAAAGTGAAGAGGAACTCAAAAGCCTCTTGATCAAAGTGAAAGTGGAGAGTGAAAAAGTTGGCTTAAAGCTCAACATTCAGAAAACAAAGATCATGGCATCCGGTCCCATCACTTCATGGGAAATGGATGGGGAAACAGTGGAAACAGTGTCAGACTTTATTTTTTTGGGCTCCAAAATCACTGCAGATGGTGATTGCAGCCATGAAATTAAAAGACGCTTACTCCTTGGAAGGAAAGTTATGACCAACCTGGATAGCATATTCAAAAACAGAGACATTACTTTGCCAACAAAGGTTTGTCTAGTCAAGGCTATGGTTTTTCCTGTGGTCATGTATGAATGTGAGAGTTGGACTGTGAAGAAGGCTGAGCGCCGAAGAATTGATGCTTTTGAACTGTGGTGTTGGAGTAGACTCTTGAGAGTCCCTTGGACTGCAAGGAGATCCAACCGGTCCATTCTGAAGGAGATCCGCCCTGGGATTTCTTTGGAAGGAATGATGCTGAAGCTGAAACTCCAGTACTTTGGCCATCTCATGCGAAGAGTTGACTCACTGGAAAAGACTCTGATGCTGGGAGGGATTGGGGGCAAGAGGAGAAGGGGACGACAGAGGATGAGATGGCTGGATGGCATCACTGACTTAATGGATGTGAGTCTGAGTGAACTCCAGGAGTTGGTGATGGACAGGGAGGCCTGGCGTGCTGCGATTCATGGGGTCGCAAAGAGTCAGACACGACTGAGCGACTGATCTGATCTGATCTGATCTGAAGTCTGCGTGGAATCTAGAGCCTGTGCTCCATAAGAGAAGTCACCACAACGAGAAGCCTGCACTCAAGAGTAGCCCCCACTCTCCACAACTAGATAAAAAGCCTCTGCAGCACAAAGCATGAAGATCCAGAACAGCCAAACCTAAATTTTTAAAAAGAAGGTACTGAAAGGTTTATAGTAAAAAGACTCCCTTCACCTAAGCCTTTTAGTTCCCCACCCCCAGGGAAAGAATGTTATCAGCGTGTCTTACACCCTTTTAGAGATACTCGGTGTACATATAAGCTAAGCTTGTATGGATACTGAATAGGTTTTTTTTTTAATATGTTATATTCTTAGACATGATCACACCACTACCATTTTTGAAGTTATAAATGATATTGTTATATACAGCACAGTTTAAAACTCATATATATATATATATATATATATCTGTATTAATAGTTTATATAGGGATTTTCCTCAAGGTCCTGTAGTTAAAGACTCGGTACTTTCAGTGCAGAGGGGTGCAGCTTCGATCTCTGGTTGGGGAACTAAGATCCCACATGCTGCAATGCAGCCAAAGGATAAAAAAATAAATTAAATAAAATATAAAAAAGAAAAAGTTTATATAAATGATTATATATATTTAATAGGTCACACAGCATCATAATTTTTATATAGTGTCCTTCTATTGTTTATAACACCTGATTCATTTTTACTGCTGCAATAAACTGAAACAGAAAAAAAACCATCACAGATTCATTTTTGCCTCATTGGGGCAATATCATCTGATATCATTTTGGAACCACTTTAAGTGACTAAGGGTCAACATAATGGTTTCATATCCCAGATAGCTTGTTTAGCTTTCTCTCTGTTGACCTTTTTTTTTTTTTTTAACTTATAGCACTTAAAAATTTGAGAAATACTTCATATAAAATAAAATTCACTAGTTTCTACAATTCAGTGGGTTTTGGTATATTTGCTCTGTTGTGTAACAACCATTATTTTAGTTAGCTCTCAGTTGTCAGTCGTGTCCGAACTCTCTGCAACCCCGTGGACTATAGCCCGCCAGTCTCCTCTGTCCATAATAACCTTTGCTGCTGCTGCTGTTGCTGTGTCGCTTCAGTCGTGTCCAACTCTGTGCGACCCCACAGATGGCAGCCCACCAGGCTCCACCGTCCCTGGGATTCTCCAGGCAAGAACACTGGAGTGGGTTGCCATTTCCTTCTCCAGTGCATGAAAGTGAAAAGTGAAAGGGAAGTCGCTCAGTCGTGTCCGACTCTTAGCGACACCATGGACTGCAGCCTACCAGGCTCCTCTGTCCATGGGATTTACCACTAATTTCAGAACATTTCCATCACCCCTAAAAGAAACTTTGTACCCATTAGCAGTTAGTCCCCAGTTCCCCCTTCTCCTCATTCTCTGGCAATCACTAATCTACCTTCTGTCTCCATGAATTTGCCTACATTGACATTTCACATTAATCATAAATATGTGATGTTTTATGTTTGCCTTTTTGAATTCATATAGTAGTTCAAGGCTCATCCATATTGTAGCAAATAATATTCTATTGTAGTGTACCACATTTTCTTTATCCACTCATCAGCTGACAGACATTTGTATTATTTTCACCTTTTGACTGTTTATGAACAATGCTTCTGTAACTGTTTGTGTGCAAGTTTTTGGGTGAACACATGTTTTCAGTTCTCTTGGGTATATACCTAGAAGTGGCATTTCTGACTCATACTGAAATTCTCTGTTTAACTTTTTGAGAAACTGCCAAACTGTTTTCCACATCAGCTACATCATTTTACATTCCTATGAACAATGTATGAGAGTTCCAACCTCCAATTTCTTTGCATCTTTGTCAACACTTGTGATTGTCTGTTCTTTTTATTTTATATTGGAGTATAGTTATGGTTTTTAAAAATTACTAACCATCTGAGTGGGTATAAGTGGTATCTTGTAGTTTCCATTTTCATCTCCCTAATGACACATAAAGTTGACCATCTTTTCATGAGCTTATTGGCCATTTATATATTTTCTTTGGAGAAATGACTATTCAGGACCTTTGCCCATTTTCTAATTGAATCATTTGGGTTTCTTTTTTTGTTGAGTTGTAAGCGTTTTTATATAGTCTAGATACTAAACTCTAGCAGATACTTTCTCCTATTCTGTGATTTGTATTTTCACTCTGTTGATAATGTCCTCTGACACAGAAAATTTTAAAAATTTTGGGGGGAGGGATAAATTGAGAGTTTTGGATTTAACGTATGCACACTGCTATATATAAAACAGATAAACAACAAGGACCTACCATATAACACAGTGAAATATATTCAATATTTTATAGTAGCCTATAATGGAAAAGAATCTGAAAAAAATACACATATATATATGTTCATGTGCTGTGTTTAGTCTCTCAGTTGTGTCCGACTTTTTGCAACCCCCACGGACTATAGCCCGCCAGGTCCCTCTGCCCATGAGGATTCTCCAGGCAAAAATACTGGAGTGGGTAGCCCTCCTTCAGGGGATCTTTGCAACCCAGGGATGGAACCCAGGTCTCCCACATTGCAGGTGGATTCTTTACCAACTGAGTCACCAGAGAAGCCAAAGAATACTGGAGTGGGTAGCCTATCCTTTCTTCAGGGGATCTTCCCAACCCAGGAATCAAACCAGAGTCTCCTGCATTGTAGGCAGATTCTTTACCAATTGAGCTACCACAGAAGCCCATACATGTACTTGTATAAATAAAACTTAGTCACTTTGCTGTACACCTGAAGTTAACACAACTTTGTAAATCAACTATACTTCAATTTTTAAAAATTTATCCCTTTATTTTTTTAATCTCATTTACCTACCTTTTTCTGATTGATATTGACCTTTCTTTTACTTGTCAATGTTAAAATCTAGTTCCTCAGAACTGGCTAAACTGTTATAGGTTAATCTGGCAGTGACCTGCTATGAGCTCCCTAGGTGATAAAATGCATCTCAGTGGAAAAGCACTGCAAGTAGAAATCCCTTTCATTTTTATCATTGAAAAACCTCACGTGCCACTTTTGGAAGTGACTTATATCAACACTTTACTCTGAAATTGACAATTAAAGGTAAAAAATTAAGCATTTATCCTTTTTAGTAGGAAATATATTTCAAAGTAGTCAAATAATTTACAGTTTATGAAGAAAGCTCTTTCTAAAGATTATTATTAGAAAAAAATTAAAACAAAAAACAAAAAATGAATTAAAACTCAAAAGGGTAAAAAAGCTATCGTTTTACCAGAACATTGCCAGCTGGTGAGCACAGAGATAAGACGGAGGGGGAAAGTCGCCATTTTGAATAAAATGATTGATATAGGCAAGGATTTCCAATGGATACTGAGCCTATTATATGAAGTGCTGATGGGAAATTATATATTTGGATGGTGTGGAGATATCAGTCCCTGACTGCTTGCTGGTCAAAATGGTAGAATGTGGTTCTGCAGAGGAGGGATCTGTGTATTAAAACCTTGACTCATGGAGAAGGAAATGGCAGCCCACTCCAGTATTCTTGCCTGGAGAATCCCACGGACAGGGAAGCCTCGTGCACTACAGCCCACAGGGCTGCAAAAGAGTCAGAAAGGACTTATCAACTGAACAACAGCAACAACACTTGTACGTCTGGATACAACTGTAACCCTTTGCAAATACATGTATTGCAAATATTTTCTCCAAAATAAAAAAAACCTTGTCTTGGTGTCAATGCTGATGGGGTGACTTGACACCAGGTTGCTTCTGATACATAACATACTGCTTCACCCATGAAATAATCTTGCCAAAAATATTTAAGTTGAATCTAATCAAGCCATTCAAAATTAGGAAGTATAGAGAATACAGGAGCAAATTAAATGACATTATTATTTTTTCAGTACTTATTTTTACTTATTTATTTGGCAGCACTGGGTCTTAGGGGCAGCACATAGAATCTAGTTCCCTAACCAGGGATCCAACCTGGGCCCCCTGCCTTGTAAGGGTGGAGTCTTAGCCACTGGACCACCAGGAAAGTCCCATTAGATGACATTGCTGTTTGTTTTTTATTTGACGAGTCATGTCGCACTCTTTTGCAATCTCATGGACTGTAGCCTGCCATGGGATTTTCCAGGCAAGAATACTGGAGTGGGTTGCCATTTCCTCCTCCAATTAAATGACATTATGAGGAAACAGATATACCTAAAAAGATGGACTTAGCACAGGTTTGCAGGCCAGGTCTCTCTAACAAGTGAATGTCACTTAAAAAAAAGAAATAGAGAGGTGTGGGGGGGGAGGGGCAGGGTTAGAGGGCAAGGAAGTAAGGAAGGGAGAAAGAAAAAGAGAGGGTAGGAATAATTGGATCATTCTAAATAAAAGAGATTAAAGATAAAATGAGAAAAAGCAATCTTGGTGTTTGATTAGACCCAAACTTTAAAAAAAAATTTTAAGAGTTTTAAGACAATAGCAGAAATTCAAGAATGGACTATTAGGCAAATTTTTAATTTTAGGTGTGATAGTGATATTGTAGGAAATAATATTGCAGTTATATAAGAAAATTCATTTTTTAAGATACGCATGTTGAAACAGTTATGCAATATCAGAGTATTTCAATTTAATTTAAAACACTTCAGCATTATACTAGCCTGTCTTTTTCGTGTGGATGTTTAAAGCAAATTAAAACTTTGTATGTTGAAAAAAAACTATCACTGCAGGATAATGAACTTTTTGGACACTCCTGCTGCACTGTTAAAACAATATAAACTATTTTGTGTGTTTGCTTTTTCTTTTACGGAAAAGTTTTGTATAATCTCAACATTAGTTCTTGGTTAAAATAAGCAAGTTTTGAGTGATTGAACACTAACCTTGGGTCTGCTCATTTGAGCTCTGTATCTGCAATGCCAGAGGATTGCTGGGGGCACTGGAGTCTGGTGGGTAACCCACCCAAGTTTAAATCCCAACTCTGCCTTGTGCCAGCTGGCTGGCTCACCTTGAACAAATTACTCTACTACTTTCAGCCTCAGTTTTCTTATCTACAAACTGGAGGTAATAATATTAATAATTCTTCAGGTTGCTGTGAGTAATAAGTGAGATAAACTATATTGATTTCTTAGAACAGTGCCTGATACATGGTGAGGACCCACCGGTATTATTATTGCTATAAGACCTTGGGTGGGTCACTCAAACTTCTGCCTCTGTAAAACCAAGAAATTGGATTCAGTTCAGTTCAGTTCAGTTCAGTCGCTCAGTTGTGTCTGACTCTGCAACCCCATGAACCACAGCATGCTAGGACTCCCTGTCCATCACCAACTCCCAGAGTTTACCCAAACTCATGTCCATTGAGTCGGTGATGCCACCCAACCATCTCATCCTCTGTTGTCCCCTTCTCCTCCTGCCTTCCATCTTTCCCAACATCAGGGTCTTTTCAAATGAGTCAGCTCTTCGCATCAGGTGGCCAAAGGATTGGAGTTTCAGCTTCAACATCAGTCCTTCCAATGAACACCCAGGACTGATCTCCTTTAGGATGGACTGGTTGGATCTCCTTTAGGATGGACTGTTTGGATCTCCTTGCAGTCCAAGGGACTCTCAGGAGTCTTCTCCAACACCACAGTTCAAAAGCATCAATTCTTCGGCGCTCAGCTTTCTTTATAGTCCAACTCTCATGTCCATATATGACCACTGGAAAAACCATAGACTTGACTAGACGAACCTTTGTTGACAAAGTAAAGTCTCTGCATTTTAATATGCTGTCTAGGTTGGTCATAACTTTCCTTCCAAGGAGTAAGCCTCTTTTAATTTCATGGCTGCAATCACCATCTGAATTGATTTTGGAGCCCAAAAAAATAAAGTCAGCCACTGTTTCCACTGTTTCCCCATCTATTTGCCATAAAATTGGATTAGATTATTTCTAAACTTGTTTCCATCTCTCTCTACTGGTGTAAGTGACTTCCCTTCCCCAAGCCTTCATGTCTGCATTTAAAATGAGGAAACTGGAGATACCATCTATTTCTAATATCTCCAATCAAAAAGGATTCTCTTCTAAACTCCCATGAATACAGATATGAACAGGACAATTAGATTCAAATAACCAAAACCTCCTCACATGCTAAGAATGAGGAGGTGAGCTTGGGGAAGGAAAAGATACTTAACATATTTTCAATTCCTCCCAAAATCTACCTGAGTACTGATGCTTTATTAATGAGAAAATGTGCATAAAATGGTTAGTACATAGATAGTATAGCTGATGTGGATGACATCATGATGATCGTAGAAATGCTATCATGGTAATGATAATAAGGAGAGAACTAGGCAGATTGCTTTTTTCCTTTGTCAGGAAGGCAGCAATAAAAAGGTATCATTTATCCCTGAGCCAGGAAGATCCCACATGACACAGAGCAACTAAACCCGAGGGCCACAGCAATTGAGTCTGGGCTCTAGAGCCGGCGAGCCACAATGAGAAGAACTCTGAGCGCTGCAACTAGAGTAGCCCCTGCTCGCCACAACCAGACAAAAGCCTGCACACAGCAACGAAAACCCAGCACAGCCAAAAATAAATAACTAAATAAAAATTTTTAAAAAGGTATACTTTCCCCATAAAAAAGACTGTGGCTGTTAAGTAATCAGGCTAAGTTAAAAAAACATAAAAATGTATAAGAAGGGGACTTGCCCTATCGGTCATTAAAACTTAAAAATGTTTATAATTAAAATAGTATGGTACTGATGCATGAATAGACAAAAAGACTAAGCAAACAGAATAGAAAATGCAGAAATAAAATTAAATGCATAAGGAAATTTAGCATATAATAAAGGTGGCATCTTACATCATTGCAGCAAAGATGAGATTTTTAATAAACATTGCTGGGACAACGGGGTAGCTATTTGGAAAAAGCTATATGTCACACCATACATGAGAATAAACTCCAAATGGATCAAGAACCTAAATATAAAATATGAAACTATATAACTCTTGCAAGAAAACATGAGTAAATTCTCCTTTAACCCTAGTGTAAGGTTTTCTATTATGTAAAATCAAAAGCAATAATAAATGACAAATCTGACATGTAAACAACTGTAGGTAAAACAACTGTATGCAAAAAATGCCACAACCAAAACCAAAAGGCAACTCACAAACTATGAGAAAATTCTTATAACATGCATCACAGATAAAAGGGCAATATCTTAATACATAAAAAAGCTCTTCAAAATTGAGGGACAAATCCAATAGGAAAATGGAAAAAAGATATAAAGACATAAATATGTATGTTTAAACATAAAAAATTAAAAATTTTAAACTAACTCATAAATAGTTCACTTAAAGAGACTCTTTATGGACAAATCGAGGACAATTTGAGCAACAAAATGATAGCAATGGATTAGAACACATAGAATGAAATAAATATTCATGAGTCCATGCTGATAAAAATGAATAACTGAGAAAAGAGAAATAATGGGAGAAGAATAATGGGAGAAGATAGAAAGGTTTTCCTTAGAATTGAATTCTAATTAATAAATGTAGAAGAAAGGATGGAAATATAAAACCAATGTTTGACAAATGGTAGGGTAATTCTTGTTGCTGGCAAGAAAATATTGAGAAGGAGGATATTTACAGAGTCTCAAAAAAGATCTCCCCACAAGATACTTTTTCATTACTAAGAGAAAGAAAGTAACTTTACAGTGAGGAAATCCAGCAACTACTACTTGATAAACAGTAATTGAGGTTAACATCACCAGTAACAAGACATACTGACATTATGAACCTTTTAGATATGATACACTGAGATGAATGCAACATCACTTCTGTGATACTCTTGCCAAAATGCGTAACACTGATTTAATCAGAAGACAATGTCAGACAAACCCAATTTGAGGTATGTTTATAGAACAGATGACCAGTATTCTTCAAAACTTTCAATGACTTTAGGTGAAAGGCAAGGACTGAGAAGCTATCCAGATTAAAGGGAGATGACAATTAAATGCAATGTATAATCCTAGATTAAATCCTTGCCCAGAAAAGGGTGACCAGTAGGACAATTAATGAAATTTGAATAAAGTCTGCAGATTAGTTAATAGTATGTAAACTTCCTGGTTTTGATGATTATACCCACAAAGGTCTGTATAGGAAAGCTATAGTTTTTCCAGTAGTCATGTACAGATGTGAGAGTTGGACCATAAAGAAGGCTGGGCACCAAAGAATTGATGCTTTCGAATTGTGGTGCTAGAGAAGACTCTTGAGAGTCCTTTGGACTGCAAGGAAATTCAAACTACTCAATCCTAAAGGAAATCAACCCTGAATACTTAGTTATTGGAAGGACTGTTGCTGACGCTGAAGCTCCAATACTTCGGCCACCTGATGCAAAGAGCCAACTCACTGGAAAAGACCCTGATGCTGGGAAAGATTGAAGGCAAAAGGAGAACGGGGTGGCAGAGAATGAGATAGTTAGATAGTATCACCAACTCAATGAAGTTGAGCACATTCCAGAAGCCAGTGGAGGACAAAGGAGTCTGGTACGCTACAGCCCATGAGGTCGCAAAGAGTCAGACTAGACTTAGCAAATGGACAACGACAATATGCAACACAAAACACTTAGGAAGCTGAGTGAAGAGAATTCTTTGTACTATTTTTACAACTTTAAAAAACAATAAGCTTGAAATTATTTCAAAATGAAAAGAGAAAAATAGAACTTTGTTCAAATAATTATTATCCTTCAAAATACTGTCTCTGAAATGTTATTTATTATAAAGTTGTAAAAACAGTTTTTGACTTTTTCTTTTGAAAGTGCTTTCTGTATCAGTATAATGTGACACAAGAAAAGCAGTTTCTTGCAATACTTTTTAAAAAAAACTATTATGGAAAATTTCAAACAAAAAAGTGGAGGGAATAACCCGTTTGTTTCCATCATGACCTCTTACATATCCATTACCCAGTTTTAACAATAAGTATCCTCATTATATTCACAATATATATTTATTTGGGTTCTTTCTGGAATAATTTAAAGCAAGTCAAAGACATCATTTTATGGTAAAGATTTTTTCCTTTGAACATATCCACCTTAACATAATTACATCTACTAATATTAATTCCTGAAAATGATCAAATTCCAGGCTTAATTCAAATTTTGGTGTCTTGAATCAGTTGGTTTGAATCAAAATCATGAGGCACATATTTGATTATGTCTCTTAAGACTTACTTTTTGATAGCCCACCTTCCCCTTACACCCTTCTTTTTAAATTTATTTAATTTGTTGGAGAAATTAGGTTATTTGTCCTATGAAACCTGATTACATCTTCTTGGTGTTTGGTCGGTTTTTTAAAACATATTTTTCTATCACCTACATTTCATATAAATTGCTGGTTAAGTCTAAGCCTTAATCAGATTTGAGTTGAATTTGGAGGAATCATGAATACTTAAAGAAGGTGCTTTGTAGTTCTTACTTGATCACATCAAGAAGTATCTCACTTTTAATGGCACTAAGATCGACTGAGGGACTTCCCTGGTGGTCCAGTGTCTGAGACACCACATTTCCAGTGGAAGGGGCCCAGGTTTGATTCCTGGTCAGAGAACTAGATCCCACATGCTGCAACAAGACCCAGTGAAGGGAGGTTCAAATGGTATCTGGCCGATTCCATCTATCTTTTTTAAAAGTAGATGTTATAAACAAACAACTCAATCAAAAAATGGCTTAAAAGTCCGCCTTGCATGGTTGGGGACCACAGTTTGATCCTGGTCAGGGAACTATGATCCCATATGCTGTGGAGCTAGTAAGCCCCTGTGCCACAACTACTGAGCCCACGCGCCACAACTGAGACCCAACACAGCCAAGTAGATGGATAAATATTTTTTTAAGTCTACAAATAATAAATGCTGGGGAGGATGTGGAGAAAAAGCAACCCTCCTACACTGTTGGTGGAAATGTAAATTGGTGGAGAGTTTGGAGGTTTCTTTAAAAATTAAAAATAGAACTACCATATGATCCAGCAATCTCACTCCTGGGAAAATCATATCCAGAGAAAATCATAATTTGAAAAGATTCATGCAGCCCAATGTTCATTGCAGCACTACTTTCAATACC
Source organism: Bos indicus x Bos taurus (assembly GCF_003369695.1). NCBI lineage: Eukaryota > Metazoa > Chordata > Mammalia > Artiodactyla > Bovidae > Bos > Bos indicus x Bos taurus. The sequence goes on from NC_040079.1 coordinate 87,568,954, forward strand.
CAAGACATGAAAGCAACCTGTTCATTGACAGATGAATGGATAAAGATGTGGTATATATATACACATATATATACACACACACACACCTTGGAGAAGAAAATGGGATGGCAAAGAGTTGGACACAACTTAGTGACTAAACAACAACATACATATATATGTATGTATATGTGTGTATATATATATATACACACACAGTGAACACAACTCTGTAAACCAATTATCCTTCAATTAAAAAATAAATTTAAAATTAAAAACAAAGAATGGAATAGTGCTATTTGCAATAATATGGATGGACTCAGAGGTTATCATGCTAGATGGAGAAAGATAAATATATAATATCGCTTATATGTGGAATCTAAAAAATGAGATTAATACAAATAAACTTGTTTATAAAACAGAAATAGACTCACAGTCATACAGTTTGGAAATTCATAGCTCCAGACGGAAAAGGTGGAGGATAAATTGGGAGTTTGGGATTAAAATACACACACTACTGTATATAAAATAGATAACCAACAAGGACCTACTGTATAGCACAGGAAACTATACTCAATAGCTTATAAAAACCTATAATGGAAGAGAGTGTAAAAAATGAATTTTATATATAGATAACCGAATCACTTTGCTGTACACCTGAAACTAACACAATGTCATAAATCAACTATATTTCAATAAATATTTTTTTACAAAGCCAATGTTGTAAGATTTCCCTGGTGGGCCAGTGGTGAAGAACCCACCTGCCAATGCAAGGGACATGCCATCGGATCAATCTCTGGTCCAGGGTGATTCCACAGTACACTGAGCAATTATGGTCCTGCCCCACAACTACGGAAGCCCACAAGCCCTAGAGGCCGTGCTTGAGTAGCCCCACTCTTGGCAACTAGAGAAAGCCAACGGAGCAACGAATATCCAGCACAGCCAAAAATATAAATAAAATTTTAAAGCAGATAGTATATATGTTCAGCTCTATCAACAGCAGACACAGTCAAGTCTTGAAATCTAGACCAGGGGTAGCAATCTTAATAATGTTTTTCAATTACTTTTCCTAACATAGATCTGTGGTTGAAGGTTCACATCAACCTTTCATCACAAAGTATTATGGGAAAAAAAGTTTTATGAGGAAACTAATTTTAAAAATGCAAAATGAAAATAAGGCTCAAAGTCATCTCATAAAGTATCACCACAATTTGAAACCAAGTATTCAAAAGCAGAGACATTACTTTGCCAACAAAGGTCCGTCTAGTCAAGGCTATGGTTTTTCCAGTGGTCATGTATGGATGTGAGAGTTGGACTGTGAAGAAAGCTGAGCGCTGAAGAATTGATGCTTTTGAACTGTGGTGTTGGAGAAGACTCTTGAGAGTCCCTTGGACTGCAAGGAGATCCAAACAGTCCATTCTGAAGGAGATCAGCCCTGGGATTTCTTTGGAAGGAATGATGCTAAAGCTGAAACTCCAGTACTTTGGCCACCTCATGTGAAGAGTTGACTCATTGGAAAAGACTCTGATGCTGGGAGGGATGGCAGGAGGAGAAGGGGACGACAGAGGATGAGATGGCTGGATGGCATCACCAACTCGATGGACGTGAGTTTGAGTGAACTCCGGGAGTTGGTGATGGACAGGGAGGCCTGGTGTGCTGCGATTCATGGTGTCGCAAAGAGTCGGACACGACTGAGTGACTGAACTGAAATGAGACAGATTTGGCGGAGAAGGCAATGGCACCCCACTCCAGTACTCTTGCCTGGAAAATCCCATGGACGGAGGAACCTGGTAGGCTGCAGTCCATGGGGTCGCTGAGACTCGGACACGACTGAGCATCTTCACTTTCACTTTTTACTTTCATGCATTGGAGAAGGAAATGGCAACCCACTCCAGTGTTCTTGCCTGGAGAAACCCAGAGATGGGGGAGCCTCGTGGGCTGCCATCTATGGGGTTGCACAGAGTTGGACACGACTGAAGCGACTTAGCAGCAGCAGCAGCAGGAGCAGCAAACAGATTTGGGAGTTTTGACTATGAAGATTTATAGAAACATCTGAGTTAAAATAGATTAGTTAGGGAACTTCCCTGGTGGTCCAGTGGTTAGGAATCTGCCTTCCAGTGCAGGGGACATGGTTTGAATAGTTCGAGAATTAAGATCCCACATGTCTCATGGCTACTGAACCAGCGCCCCTCAACCTGAGAGTCCCCATGCCACAACTAAGACCCACACAGCCAAAAATAAATATATAATTAAATAAATTAATTTAATTTAATAAGGGAAATAAGCATTATTAAATAATAATAAGGAAAATAAGGGGATAATTATTAAATAATAATAAGTATTATTAAAAAGTTGACACAGTTGTCTCAGGGAGGAGTGAACTCATTATAAATCCCATCTGTGAATCAGTTCAGTTAAGTCCCTCAGTCGTGTCCGAGTCTTTGCGACCCCAGGAATCGCAGCACGCCAGGCCTCCCTGTCCATCACCAACTCCTGGAGTTCACTCAAACTCACCTCCATCGAGTCTGTGATGCCATCCAGCCATCTCATCCTCTGTCGTCCCCTTCTCCTCCTGCCCTCAATCCCTCCCAGCATCAGAGTCTTTTCCGATGAGTCAACTCTTCACATGAGGTGGCCAAAGTACTGGAGTTTCAGTTTTAGCATCATTCCTTCCAAAGAACACCCAGGACTGATTTCCTTTAGAATGGACTGATTGGATCTCCTTTCAGTCCAAGGGACTCTCAAGAGTCTTCTCCAACACCACAGTTCTAAAGCATCAATTCGTCGGCACTCAGCTTTCTTCACAGTCCAACTCTCACATCCATACATGACTACTGGAAAAACCATAGCCTTGACTGCTGCTGCTGCTGCTAAGTCTCTTCAGTCGTGTCCGACTCTGTGCGACCCCATACACGGCAGCCCACCAGGCTCCCCTGTCCCTGGGATTCTCCAGGCAAGAACACTGGAGTAGGTTGCCATTTCCTTCTCCAATGCATCAAAGTGAAAAGTGAAAGTGAAGATGCTCAGTCGTGTCCGAGTCTCAGCGACCCCATGGACTGCAGCCTACCAGGTTCCTCCGTCCATGGGATTTTCCAGGCAAAGAGTACTGGAGTGGGGTGCCATTGCCTTCTCTATAACCTTGACTAGACGGACCTTTGTTGGCAAAGCAATGTCTCTGCTTTTCAATATGCTATCTAGGTTGGTCATAACTTTCCAAGGAGTAAGTGTCTTTTAATTTAATGGCTGCAATCACCATCTGCAGTGATTTTGGAGCCCCCAAAAATAAAGTCTGACACTGTTTGCACTGTTTCCCCATCTATTTCCCATGAAGTGACGGGATCAGATGCCATGATCTTAGTTTTCTGAATGTTGAGCTTTAAGCCAACTTTTTCACTCTCCTCTTTCACTTTCATCAAGAGGCTTTTTAGTTCCTCTTCACTTTCTGCCATAAGGGTGGTGTTATCTGCATATCTGAGGTTATTGATATTTCTCCCAGCAATCTTGATTCCAGCTTGTGCTTCTTCCAGCCCAGCGTTTTGCATGATGTACTCTGCATAGAAGTTAAATAAGCAGGGTGACAACATACAGCCTTGACATACTCCTTTTCCTCTTTGGAACCAGTCTGTTGTTCCATGTCCAGTTCTAACTGTTGCTTCCTGTCCTGCACACAGGTTTCTCAAGAGGCAGGTCAGGTGGTCTGGTAGTCCCATCTCTTTCAGAATTTTCCACAGTTTATTGTGATACACACAGTCAAAGGCTTTGGCATAGTCAATAAAGAAGAAATAGATGTTTTTCTGGAACTCTCTAGCTTTTTCTGTGATCCAGTGGATTTTGGCAATTTGATCTCTGGTTCCTCTGCCTTTTCTAAACCAGCTTGAACATCTGGAAGTTCACGTTTGACGTATTGTTGAAGCCTGGCTTGGAGAATTTTGAGCATTCCTTTACTAGCGTGTGAGATGAGTGCAATTGTGTGGTAGTTTGAGCGTTCTTTGGCATTGCCTTTCTTTGGGATTGGAATGAAAACTGACAAATTACTTCAATAGCATGACAGCAAATGCTGAAGAAAAGTTGAGTGCTGACTGCTATTGCTAAGTCACTTCAGTCGGGTCCGACTCTGTGCGACCCCATAGACGGCAGCCTACCAGGCTCCTCCGTCCCTGGGATTCTCTAGGCAAGAACACTGGAATGGGGTGCCATGTCCTTCTCCAATGCATGAAAGTGAAAAGTGAAAGTGAAGTCGCGCAGTCATGCCCGACTCTAGCGACTCCATGGACTGCAGCCCACCAGGCTTCTCCATCCATTGGATTTTCCAGGCAAGAGTACTTAAGTGGGTTGCCATTGCCTTCTCCGAAGTGCTGACTAAAACCATTCAAAATAAAAAGCCTACTAATTATGAAGACGATTCCAGTTTTTTCTGTTCCATCTAAATCCACTTGGAAAACATATAAAGGGACTAAAGTCAATAAAAACTTATGTGGTGACTGAAAATCTTTAAAAGGACTGACGCTTAAGAAGGAGTCTGAAATTCGAACGTCAGGTGGGCAGTCGGTTCCGAGGCGCAGAGCGTCAGAGTTTCTGCGGCGGGCGTTGCTAGGCCCAGGCAACCACAAAGCCTCCTTGGGGGCGGGGCCTCTTGACGTCACAGAGACGCTCCGCCCCTTACGTCGTACACTAGGGAGGCCAGAAGATTTCTGGCGGTGCCGGCGCCATTTTGCTGGAGCCTGCGACCGAGTGGGAGTGGAGTGGAGCGGCCGTTGTTGCCGACTCTTTTCTCCTCCCCACGGTCCAGTCAGCGGGTTGATTAGGCCATCGGCCCTCAAGCCGAGACTTGTCTCTTATTTAGTTCTGGGGAGCGCCTGGCCGACATGAGTGATGTAGAGGAGAACAACTTCGAGGGCAGAGTGAGTACAAAGCCGCGGGAGCCGTCTTTGGCGGCGGCCCCGATGCTCGGGGTTTCACGGGGACAAGCGCGGTCGGGCGGGGTTGCGGGGAGTCCTGCGGGGGCCCGCTGGGAGCAGCCTCTGGAGCCATCGAGGTCGCTTCTTCACATCCCAAGATGGCTTCTGGGTTACACTCTTGCCCCAAATACCACGGATCACCCCCCTTCCCCCTTTTTTTGGAGACTGACTGATAGCCGGACTCCTGGGTCCGGTTCCCACCCCCCCCGCGGGGCACCTTGCCTTCTCCCCACCCCGAGGCTTCCTTATCGCTGTTCCAAGGTGTGGGTCCCCGTCGCGGTGGGGCGGGAGGAGACGGCAGGGAGTTCCCCTCCGGCCGGATAGTGGTAGGTGCTTCCTGCGGTGGCGTTTCTGTCGACCCCGAGCATCGTAGAGGGTCTCGGGGTCGAAAGTGCGCGGGGCTGCTGTCCGGGCGGGGAGAAGCTGGCGCGGGACTAGCTGGGGCCTGTGTCTCCTTGGCTCTCTATTGCAGTGAGCGGCCGCGTCTCTGTCGGAACCGGCGGCGTTGCGTCTATAAAGGCGAAAGCCTTGAGGTTGAAGGTGGGACGAGCCTAATGAAGTGGTTAGTCAACGACCGCACCGACCCTTAAGCGTTCTTAAGACGAGAGCTGTGAGGGGAAAACTACGCAAGGAGCCCTTCTCCTTTAATGTCCCTTCTGCTTTCTTTTCACTTCAAAATGAATGTGGAAATGCTATAACGCCTTATTTTTCTAATTCCTTAATGTTGGGCTTTTTTTTTTTCTTTCTTTCTTCTCTATATCTCAACTTCCAATGCTTTTCCTCCTATGACCTTTAAACACCACTCCTTTACAGGTTTTTACGGTAAAAAACAAAAAGGACTCTTCTGTCTTAATCTTACATAACTGAACAAATTTCATTGCTCAGTATTTTTACAATAGTTTGTGCTATTCTCTTAATTCAAAAAGGTTACCTGAAAATTCCAGCCCCTCTCTCTCCCATTTCTCTTCTCGACCCATCCTCCAGCAAAGAGGCTCGAAGTTTTTCATTATTTTGGGTGTGATGAATATAAACATCACAAAGATACCTTATCCTCAGCTTAAAGATACTAGGAAGTTTAGCAGTGATTGGGTTATATTTCGGAAGTTACTCTCGTAGTGAAAATTGATGGAACTGAGTTAGTGTAAAACCGTGTGAAGAAAACAATCCCCAGACAGCATTTTCTGGCTCCTGTGTTGGCATTCTGGTCACTAGGGGAAACGCATCAAAATCACTAGGTGCAGAATAAGTTTTGTCTTTTTTTAGACGCTCATAAGCATCTGGAAACAGATAAACCAGAAGGTCGAATTAGACTTTTGTTCTTTTTGAGGTTAAGACAAAAAAGCTATCTTGAATGCCTTTAAGATTGGTTTTCTCTATTAAAATCTGAAGTCTGTAGATATCAATGAAATTACCTGCTCATTTTGTAGGATGAGGTATTGATGGTCCCAACAAAACTTTTTAAAAAATCATGTAATACTTGGTAATAAGTAGTCGTAAGCTGCTGCTTGTTTTGAAAATGTTAGCTAATAATGGGAAGAAATTTTACTGTCAGTTAAGTACAATTTTGGGGAGTTAATGTTTGTTTTGGTTTGTGGGAAATTGAAGAGAACTACTTTGGGAACCTTATTTTCCTTTGAGGTCTTACCTTTTTTTGGGGGGGGAGGGGTCATCAAATTGAGAAATTTGGCAAATTCTAGGTAATTGTTACCTTACCCAGCTAAGAAAGTAATATATGTAAGATTCCTACCCAATTTTAAGCTAAAACGCATGTAGGCATTAACTATATATTTTAATAGGAAAAGGCATTTTTACCTTTTCCTCTTTTACAGTGTTCGTGGTCATAGAAAATATTTTCACATCTGATACCCAAGTGAATGAACTCAGTATGTTCACCAGTTACCTTTTGTTTTTTGGGTTTTTTTGGTAGGTTGAAGTAATTGTCTTTGTTCATAATTGGAAGAAGAATTAGAAGAGTGGGAGACAGTTTTCTGATGATATACTTTTTTTTGTTGTTCTTTTAAAGCAGTTTCATATTCAGCAGTGCTTTTAGTTTTTAAACTATAGTGCCCTTGGTTTTATAAAATAAAATTGTGTGTTATCTTTGTACATAAATGTCATAACGTTTTAGAGAGTCTCAGAAAAGGATTTTTAAATGGTGTTTCTGAAATGTTTTAAGTAGTTGTTATACTTCAAACATTTTTATTAAAACAAAACATCAATGGGTCAGTGTTCAGATTTCATTTCCTTTATGTAAGGAATAAACAACATATGTTAACCATATCTTATTGAAAAGATATTTAAAATGACTCTATGGAAACCTTGAAACATATTAAAGAAACAGGATTGAAACTAATAGTTCCTACTTTTGTAGCATTTTACAATCTCCCCCCTCACCATCTTTGATATATTTTCTAATTTACAATGGCTGGAGAACTCTTAACATTTTAGAAATTAAAAACTGATGCCCAAAAAGACAATACAGCCAGGAATCTTGAGATTTGCAAGTCCCGATCCATTGCTTATTGCCTGCAAAAAATATGCTATGTATATATTTTGATTATTTTTCTTAAAAGAGCACACTCCATGTCAGTGTCTCAGAGCTGTTAATGGAGTTTGCTAAAAACAATTACAAGAACTTAATTTTCCATTATAGATAATTACCTCTTGAGTTTCCTAAAACATAAAAGAGCTTTATAAAGGAAAATATAATTTGCTGAATTTTTGTTAAAAGTCACCCTAGCAGTTAATCAGTCATATTCCCTTCGAAAGTATTAAGCATCTCTTACCTTTTTTGTAAAGACCAGATGTTCTCAAAGGAGAGAATTTGGAGTCTGATTTGTGATAACTGATAGTTCAAATCTGGGTAAAAGTCAGAATATAGTCAAGTACTGTGTGATAGAATTAATAAGAAATTCAGAAAATGAAGTTGAATGATTTTGTGAGCCCAGAGGAAAGGAAAAGTTTTATTTAGTATGTAAAACTTAACGTTGCATATTATGATAAGGGAAATACGAATATTGATTGTAAGAATGAGACAATGGGGAGGTTGCTAGACTACATAGGCTTGACTGTGTAGTCAGATAGTGGAGGAGTGTGATTTCTAGATTTAGGAATTTGGACTTAATCCAATATGTGGTAAGGAGCCATCGATAGATTCTTATGAGAGTAGCATAATGAAAGGAATTTATTTCTTTAGAACAGAAAATAGCAGAGGAAGAGCAGCAGGGTACACTTAAAATATTTAAGGAAGGAGCTTATGAAAAGTCTTATCTAAACTGGAGAGCAGTGGGATGTAAAGAATGAGCAAGAGAATTTCAGGGGATCCAGAAGAATAGCGATACTTACTAAAATAAGTCCATTTAAGCAGTTTTCTTGGCATGTGCATCAAGTTAACAGAATTTTAAGTGGAACTATCTTTATTTGGAGTTAGGAGTGAGATTGGCACTTGAGCTGACTTTCTTTGCATGTCATCTTCATAAAAATAATGAATAGTTTGCTGTGTACAACTTCAACTAAAATTAGGATTTCAATCTCAAAAAATTTTAGTATCCTTGATAGAAATTAAGGGGAATGGAAATTAATATTTTCTTGTTATTTTACTTATTCCCCTCTTTAAATTTAAAATTAAAAAAAAATTTTTAAATGAAACTTAGAAAAACATTGAGTCCAATTTTTTTTTTTTAAAACAATGGCCCTGAGTTTTTAATCTAGGTTAAGGATCCTTTATCATTTAGGAGTCTATCTTGTAATTCCATGATTGTGTATACTTAGTAGAATTGCTGAAGAGGAAGGGTACTACTTATTCTGGCATCCTGTTTTGAGAGCTTGTTCTGGCTTTTTGAGTAGCTGGGATATTTTAAGAGACCCTAGTATTCCCATTCTTAATATATGAGATGATTAACTGGATAATAAAAGTGAAGAGCAAAATGCAAATTCATCTATCAAGTTGGAATTTAAATTTGTGTGTTAAGATATTTTGTTAAAGAATATCAAAAATAGGGGAAGGTTTTTTGTTTTTGTTTTTTCTTAATTGAAACCTGTTTTGTAATAATAAGGGTGATGACTATGCCATTAAAAACCCAGCTTGGCCACTAGTTTTTTTTTTTTTTAAAAACCCCTCTTGTCTTTTTTTTTTTAATGAATACAAATAAAATTGAAATCCTATTTTATAGATAAGGATGTTAGCAGTTTAGGTTTAAATAAAAAAAAAAGTTAGTCCAGCTTCTTCAGCAGTTTAGTTTTACATATCTCATCATATCAACCTGTTGCAGAAGAGTAAGGCTTCCATTCTTTTAGTAGGAGTATTATTGAACTTAGGGAATAGTCTGTGTCTCTTGAGTTTAATTTTTTTTCTGAAATAATATGTGTCCAATTTTAATACTTTTTTGTTCTCCCCATCTATTTATTTAAGCAGAGAATTTGTAAAACTTCAGAAAATGTTCAAATTTTTATATTTGAGATTCTTTCCCTGAAGGGTGCTCATTTGCTCAATCTAAGCTAGAAGGTGGGATTTTTAAAGGGAACAGTACAACCAGTTGTACCCAGGATGCCTAACTGTACTTCTACAGATTTGCCATAGTTACTACTTATAATTTGTAGCATTCCTAAAATGAGTATAAAGAGTCTTGGGATCTGAAAGACTATCAAGGGTAACATTTAGAGATAAGAGTCATTTTTTTTAAATACAGATAAACTTTGTTTATGGACTTAATTTTGTAAATGAAGTTACGTCCTTATGGTATAGTGTGTAGTATACAAGTGTAAAAATGGCCTTGAGTAATCAGCATAAGTTTTTTAGAGCTTGTAAATACTGTGAAAATCTGTTGATAACATCAGTGGGTGCTCAGTCATCATGTAACTAACCCTGAGACCCCCTCTCCTAAGCTGAGTGAGTTAATAGTTACTATTCACACATCGTAAACAGTTTAGTAGGATAGACGTGAAGATGAGAAAATGGTAATGATTGGATGGGAAATCAGTAAACACTGTAAAAAGAAAAAAATTGAGAAGGAAATAATGAAAGAAAATGTGGTTTCCCCTCCTTCCTTTAAGTTACTGCCATAATGTAGTTCTGTATAATCTTTACTGTCTCATGATTTTCACCAAAGTATAAGAGACTAGGCCTGAACAGTCTGAGGCAGAAGAAAAGTAAAGTTTTTTCCCTGAAACTAAGGCCCTGTAGTCTTACTTACTCAAGATTTGTAAATACTCCGTAACACTAAAAGATGAAAACATAAGTAGGAAATTTTGTAATGGGTTCTTAGTGGTTTGTTTTAATATAGCTAAACTACTTTAGTCCTTTTACATTTATTTTCTATACCTTTAAAGTTGCCACTTACACACTGGTTTTTTGGACAACTGATCATAGCGTGTAAGCTGACTGGTTTATGAACCACATTTAAAGTTTGTACAGAAGGAAATTTCATGGTGGTCCAGTGGTTAGGAATCCATGTTTCACAGGGATCAAGGGTTTAATCCCTGGTCAGGGAACTAAGATCCCACAAGCCACATGGCATGGCCTAAATAAATAAAATTTGTATGAAAGATTTGTAAGTTTTACAGGTAATTTCACAGTGTGACATGAGTTTAAATTTAACTGCCAATTCTTTAATAAATTGTCTTAACACGTTGCCAGAATTATTCCAAACTTTAGAGACTGTAAAGACATACAAGTTAGAAGATCTGTGAGCCTTCATAGATAAAAAAATCACTTTAATCTCACTTAAAATGCAGCATACTGGACTTTAAAAGAAGGTAAATTATTTTAAAATAGCTAATATTTTGAGCAGTTGGTATTTGCTTTTTAAGAAATTGCTCTAATACTAGTTATGGATTAAAAAGAGTGAAAATATTTCTTTTGTAAGCTTAAGGATCTGTAAAAGAAACAGCTTAATACTCAAAAGGAAGGAAGCAGAACTGCTATAAAAACTGAAAGACTGAAATACATGAATTGAATAAACACAGACTGTTGTCTACAAGTCCTGAAGAATGAAGTTCTTAGTACAATAAATATAAGTTATTTGGGTAATTTAAATCCCTCCCACCCCCAAGTATAGTTCACCTAAACGCACTAGTATGTTTCTATGGAAATCTCTCAATTTTACAAAGTAGTAGGGAAATATGTTTTGAGAATCTGTTTTAAAAACTTAGGCTATATTCATATAGACTTGAACTTCTGTAAACTTGGCACTGTTACTTGGCATTTGCCTTGTCATAATATTAGAATGGGTTATAGCGTAACATTTTTATTGGTTTATTTTAATGGGCTTTAAGTATTAAGCATACATATGGTTGGAATTTGTTTTCCATCTATAATATACTAGGTATATTAAAAGACACTGCAGTTATTTGCTGTAGGATTTTTTCATGTTCTGCAACTACATGTGCATATTTAATAACCTTTTTCCTGATTAAAAAGTAGTACATGGTTATAATATTTTTACACATAGATAATTCTTAGATTGAGTACATGGTCATGGTATATTTATACATAGACAATTTTTAGACAATCCCCTGCTTGTATGGGATACACTATAGTATTTCTTAGAAATCGTAGTTAGCTCCTTTTTATTTTTGGCTGTGTACTTCAGCTACCACTAGAGGCATCTTGTTAATAAAGAATAGTTTAAAAAAAAAAACAACATGATTTAAACAGGTTGTGCTGTGAGAACTTTCTGCCCAGCTCCTGGTTTATAGTAGGTAAAGTAGACTAGAAGGCTACTTAAGATATATTTCTATTAAAATTTGTGATATGATTTGGTTGAGTCATTAATCTGCCCATTTCAAGTAGGCACTGTGTTGGTTGGTGGGTCCAGATGCAGGTTACTTAGGAATTTGCAGAACTTCTTGACAGATTTAAGAGCAGGTTAAGTAGTCTCTAGTCAAACGGGACAGATAACACCCTTCTCAATGTCTATTTTTCTCTTTGCAATTTCGATTCTTTTTCCAAATTCTGAATAGTTGTATGAATTTCTTTGGGAAAAGTTGATATTACCATTTCATAATGAAGATAGTCAAAGATGGAAAAGAATAATCTAGCATTTGTCCACAAAGGGCTTATTATAGTCTAATTTCTAATGCGCAGTGAAGAGTAAAAGTTTTTTATGCTCTGTAGTTTTATTTTTTAGTTTAAGTTTATTGACAGTTGTTGATTTACCTTTTTAGCTAGATGTTTCTAAATTGTTTTTGGAAGTTACTGACATCTTTATAAGTTAAAATGACTGACATCTTTATAAGTTAAAATGACTGACATCTTTATAAGTTAAAGGGTGAGTTATGAGCACTCTTTGTTAACCTTGAATGATTCCATGAAAAAAATATATGCATTTTGAGGTTTCCCTGAAATAAAAATTGAAGGGTAGGTAACAGAGGAGGTTAGGTATTTGTGACACCTTGGATAATAAAAAGCAAAAGATATTCTGTCATGTCATAGCTTTTACGAACAAAGTAAAAGGAAAATTATACATTTTCCAGTGGGTTGCTATGCCAGAAATGAGATTTAAAATTTAAATTGTTACTGGGTTACCTTGTTAATGTTAACACCTAAAAAGTGGTTACCTTCAGCACTATTGAATAATTTTCTACAATTGTTTTTATGATAGAAGTCTTTAATATATAAACTTATTTCTGTCTTAAAAATTAAAGGTTGTAAGAGTATCACAGCACACAGAACACAAAGCTTTTTGCATATATAACAAGGGCTGTAGTGATGTTTGTAGATTTATACCAAGGGATCTGTTTATATAAGGGAAAGCCAAAAGAGGGGGGGGGGCGGTATTAGGTATTTTTACCTAATAAAATATAGGTAATGAACTGGCCTATGAGACTTCAATTACAAATGAGTGGCCATACTTTTGTTTTTAGTCCTGAATATGCTGCTTTTACAGTTTCAGTGAATGAAAAAACCTAAATTGCTATGCCTGCTCCAGGCATCTGTCCAGAAATTTAGAAAGTATTTGAGATGTGGTGAAAGACTTTCTGTAGGTAAATAAATGGAGAAGGTGGATGTTGAACAGAAGGGTGGCTATGTATTTCAGTTTGTTTTCATCTGAAAAAAAAAATGGGCCTGGTAGCATCAGTAGTACCATTTTTGAAAAATAAGCCTGAAGGAAAACTTCAAGGAAGTTGGGTGATAATCTTAATGACATAAATGAAAATTGGTGGAAAATGGGTTTGTTTTTACTAATAATCAAGGGTCAAGTGGACAGAGAAACCAAACTGTCCATCCTACTTTGGTCATAAGTTCTTCATGTCTATCAAAATTTTAAAAACAGGCTTCTAATAAGTTTTAAATGATTTGGAAAGTTTTGATTTATATCCAATTTTTTTAGAAGCCAGTCAGATTTCTGATAAATGATATAGTCACTGAAGGGAATATAAGTATGCATAACTATGTAAAATACGCAAAAACTATGAAAAAGGTAGGATAAACAATAAAGACCATGATACTAATTTACAACCACTAGGAACTTAAAAGCCAAAGGGGAAATTTTTAATTTCATATTCCCCCCCTCCCTTTTTTTTTTAGTATGCTTGTTTTATTTCAGATTGTATCTTTCTGGTTAAAGTCAGAGTAAGCAAAGATAGTGGTCAAACAATCAGGAAATGTTAGTAATTTTACTAATTGTGTTTTACTTCTCTGAACCTCAGCATGTGTCCTATAATAGGTGAGTTTAGATAGGTGTGTTCAGATATTCCAGCCTGTGATGCTTTGCTTTAACTATATCTTAGTATCGTAGCCCGGCTTAGGGAAAGCTTATTTTGAGATCATTGGGAATCTTCAGGTTATAAATTAGTGAATACTTAAGACATAGGTATGGGGGGGTTACAGTTAATGTTAGAGTTATGCTTGAATTAAGTATTTATATTAAAACTGCTCACATTTTAGGAACTAGGATGAAACTTGAAAGGGGAGGAGGGTGAACAGTATGGTAAAAAACATTTAGAGAAATTCAGTAAATTCTCTTTAATTGTTAGAAACTAGAGTTTTGAACAATTTTAAAGATTATAAAATTGTTTTTTTAATAAACTAGTTATTTGCACTTTACCTGCTGGCTTTTCCATTTGGTAGATAACATTCTGAACTCCAGCAGAGTTTTATAATCCCCACGTGCTTAAATATACTAAATGTTCTTTTTCCATTAAGGTTAATGTTCGTGAAGAAATTGAAGAGTTTTTTCCAAGAATGTGGAAGATAAATCAAGATAAAAGAAGGCTAATGAAAAGTATTAAAGATCAGAAAATTAAAATTGAATGGGGGAAAAAATTGAACAGAAGATTGGTCAGATAGAAGCACTTGAATATTTTTTTTAAGGCTATTTTGAATTGTTTTGGGGAAGAATACACGAAGTATGAAAAATGAAAAACTCAATGAAGAATGAAGAGAAGTAGAAAGCAAGAGTGAAGTAGAATTAAAAGAATCTGGAAGAATGAATGGGTCCTAGGTTAAGTAAATGTATGGTTTATGTTCCAGTGTCTGTATGATCAAGTTGTAGATGAATTTGCATGATTACTTAGTTAATAGAGAATTGGTGATCTGGTTCAAGTAGGGAATTATTGAGGACAGTTAGCAGTATTAACAATGGGTTATTAATGAGCTGAAATTTTTTCTGGAGGGTGTTGCCTAACCATTTGTTTTTCAGGAGCAATCAATATAAATAATTACGGTACTTTAAATGTTAGGTGTTAGGCATCTATGTGACCAGTGCCATTTGTAATACTGTCTTCTTTGTTAGGAGTCTCGCTCTCAGTCAAAATCTCCAACGGGAACTCCTGCTCGTGTAAAATCGGAGAGCAGGTCAGGATCTCGTAGTCCATCAAGGGTTTCCAAACACTCTGAATCCCATTCTCGATCAAGATCAAAATCCAGGTGAGTGTTTAATATGTGAGTATGTTTAAAATGCTTTTCTTGGATTTTTCTGGGCAAAGTGGTTTGTACCAAATCCCTCATTTTTGTTGTAATTTTTTCCTAGAAATTTCGCTCAAAATCATGACTTTTTTTTTAAAACAATGGAGTTTAGAAATCAGTGGTATGTTACAGATATAAAGACTTAGATAAGGTAGAATAATTTGTTAGCTCTATTAATCTAGAGCTGTTACTCGTTATTAATACAAATTAAATATGTGTTGATTTAAATGTGCTGGGTTATTGTTTTATATTATTTCAGCAGTATTTGCACAACAAAAAGATAATTTTCTCCATTGAAGACTTGGCTTACAATTTAATGCAGAAAAGGTTGATATATGTACGTGGTACTGGTTATCAGAAGGATTTGAGAAGCTTTTTCAAGTTTCACATTACAGCTACATTCTTTAACTGAAGATTTTGACTCATTAGGTCCGGGGTGGAACTCTGATCCTCTGATCAGATAAATTGTTGGAAAGTGGTGCTGGAGTGATTCAGAGTTCTAGCCACTCCCCCTGATTACAGCAAAGACTAGTGAGCCCTTGCAGGGTTCACTGTTTCAGAGATCTTAGGTGTACTGTTGTGGAGCGGTGGGATGAACAGTTAAAAGCAATCTGGACAGTTATTTTTATTTTGATAAGTCATTGTAATTTCTTGAGTAAAACACATAATTTATGTCTCTGAATAGAGTATCCTTGCAAGGGGACATGAAACAAGAATCAAAGGCTGTACTTTTCTTGTAGTCTACAGTTGGTTCTTTTTCTCTGTTGTATCCAGGATCCAGCCTAGTGCTTGATTTGCTAACCACTCTGTATATTTAACTGAATCCACATGTGCAGAATTGTGCTCCATAGAATTCAGGTGTGGAAACAGAAGTGAGCATATTTTAATTTTAGGACTTTCTGGTTGCTACTCTCAGCCTAGAATATTCTTCCCTCATGATATTCTCAAGTCATCACTTGATTCAGTTTTATGCTCCTGTATCACTGGAGAACATTAAATACCAGTGCACACACACTATTCCCTTACTCCTAATTTTTTTTCATGATATTTATCACTATCTGACTTAGAGAAAGGATAAGCACTCACGTCACTTTTCATTACTTTAGTCCTCCTTCAGTACCTGTTGGTGGGGGGGCAGGATTGATGCTCCTGTGCATACCAAATTCTCAGATGCTCGTGGGTGCATGCTAAATCATTTCAGTCGTCTCTGACTCTTGGCAACCCTATGGACTGTAGCCCACCAGGCTCCTCTGTCAGTGGGATTCTCCAGGCAAGAATACTGGAGTGGGTTGCCATTTCCTCCTCCAGGGGATCTTCCTGACCCAGGGGTTGAACCTTTGTCTCTTGAGTCTCCTGCGTTAACAGGTGTGTTCTTCACCACTAGCACCACCTGGGAAACCCCTCTCAGATGCTCAAGTCCCTCATGTAAAATGGCATAGTACAGTCAGCCCTCCATACCTCCGTACAGGACCAACACATTTAAATGTAACAGTTGGTATTTTATGTAACAACTAGCTTTATTAATATTTTTTATTTTTTAAATTGAAACTATAAATTAATGCTAAGGAAAATAGAAAACCCTGTTCAGTGTTCCTATATGGACACAAGTTTTTTCTAGTTCTACCCCACCTCCCCATGATTAATTTCTTTTGGATAGTAGGCCATTCATGTTGTTGTTTTCATTCCAACTCGGAATTGTTTGCCCAGGAACCTTTGCTCTTGGTATTCCTAGAACACTTTTCCCCTGCCTGCCTGGTAAAATCTCCCAGCTTTATTGTTTAAATTTTCTGGCCCTCAGCATTTATAACATTTACTGAATGCCTCGTAGAAGTTATTTTGTATGACTGTCATCACTGCTAGTCTGGGTGTTTAAGGATGGATGAGATGAATAGTAATAAGAAATTCCATTTTCTTTGCAATGGGAAGAATGTGAGTAATTGGAAATAATCAAACAGTATATGAACTAGGGAATCAGCAGTAGAAAAATAGGTGAGATGCTGTAGAAGGTTTGAAAAAAATGAAGACCATTAAACATGAGGACTGTTAGGTGAGGTGGGCAGTTTAGGTTGTGATGAGTTAATTTAGCTGGTGCTAGATTGCAGCAGGCTAAGGAAAGACTGGAGAGGAAATGATACGTAACCGTGAAGGGAATATAGGACAATACTGAAAAGGTAATAAGACTCAAACAGTTTTATTGTGATGGTAGTTGGTTGGTGGTTTGTGAGGTCTTTTTTTTTTTTTTCCCCATTTTAAGAGTATGGTATTAAATGCATTCATATTGTTGTACACATCACAGCCATCCATCTCCATAATTCTTATCTTGTAAAACTGAAACTGCGAGTTAAACAAGTACTCTCATTCTCCTCCCCTTCCAGCCACTGACAAACCACCATCTTTCTTTCTGTCTCTATGATTTTGACTGTTTTTAAGTATCTCATCCAAGTGAAATCACAATATTTGTCTTCTTATAACTGGTTTATTTCACTTGGCATAATGTCCTCAAGGTTTATCCATGTTGTAGAGTATTAAAGAATTTTCTTTCTAGTGCTAGTTGATATCCTTCTTTTTAAAGAAGGTGGAGCCTTAACATGATTGTAAGGTAAGGTGAAAAGAGTTAACTGGAAACGAGGAGATATAGTCTACAAGAGGAAAAATACTTTTTCCTCTAAAAGGATAAACAAGCTGAAAACAAGCAGGGATAAACGTATAGGTCCTTGGAATTGTCAAAAGTTCAGAAAGCTAAAGTAAAACTAATGAATCACTAACAAAATTTGTAAAAATTTACTGTGCACATACCAAAAAGACAGTTTACAAATAGGGAGCACTCAAACCAAACATGGAATGAGGCTCAGTGGTGTGTTGTTATTAATACAAAGCAGCTTATAATGGTGAGCAGGCGATGTCTTTAAGTATTTGATGATTAAATTATTGACTCATCTGTTTTTGTCCAGAGAGCCTTCAATTGGTGTTCTTATTTTTAACAGCGTTAGCCATTTTGTTCCAATATTTTTACCTAAATTTATTTCTCTCAAAGGTCGAGGTCAAGGAGGCATTCTCATAGACGTTACACTCGATCCAGATCCCATTCTCACTCTCATAGGAGACGATCTCGAAGTAGGTCATATACACCAGAATACCGGCGTCGAAGGAGCCGAAGTCATTCTCCAATGTCTAACCGGAGAAGACATACAGGCAGCAGGGTATATGGTTTTTAAGTTAATGAAAACCTTTTATGTATTTCCTGTGTCTTTAGTCATAGTATAAAATCTTGCTTTTGTAAGAGCTAGAGCACTGTTTAAAAGTGGTACTCTAGAAACATCCTTGGCTATATGAATATTGTTTATATGCATTCAATTGTATTTTCTTTTCTTGACTTTTGAGTCATTAAAAGAAATTTGGGGGAAGACATGTTGCAAGAATGGAAATAAAAAGCTAACTTGAAAATATTGAGATTAAAAGTTTTACCATGGGAAGAGGGTAGCAAGGAAATACTAAGCAAACACTTATATTGAGCAATATGCAAAGTTCCTCAGTGTGTTAATAAATGCAGTTAACCTTTCCATGAGACAGGTTATCTTATTATTGATAAAGAAATTGAGTCTTGGATATGAGGTTTGATTCTATTTAACAGTGATGGAATCTGCTATTATTTAATGGTGTTTTGAAATCAGCACATTAATTTTTCAAATCTGGAAGGAATATCCTTGCTAAAGAGTGAAAATAGAAGAGGGGAGTCTAATCAGCAATTGCAGATGAAGTCAGGTTGAGTACAGATCTATAAGGGATATAAAACATTTGAATAAACTAGAAATAGACATTAAACTAAAGATAAATTCTTAGTATTCTGAAAATTGCTGGACTAGTGAATTAGTGACATTTTTATTCAGTCTATAACCTGAAGTATGTTCTAAAGAAGGCTTGAGTGTACTGTAAACTGTAAAATATAGCTCATCTGGCTTTTTCCTTTTAAATTCATGTTTCCAGGTGACTTTGTGTATTGGATGAAGTGCCCTAAGCAGAAGTATTTCTGTATGTTTGTTGTTGTTTTTTTAATTTGGAACTTAAATAACATCTTTATTCAACAGGCAAATCCTGATCCCAATACTTGTCTAGGAGTGTTTGGCCTCAGTTTGTACACAACAGAGAGAGATCTTCGCGAAGTATTTTCTCGATATGGACCATTGAGTGGTGTCAATGTGGTTTATGACCAGCGAACTGGACGGTCACGGGGATTTGCTTTTGTTTATTTCGAGAGAATAGATGACTCAAAGGAGGTAATTTTTTGTAATTATTTTTGTCACTTTGAAAAATTTCTGATGTGCATTATTTAGTATTGAGTTACTTTTGAAAGTTGATTAATAAATTTCCAGTTCCATAAACATTATGTGCTCTTTAATTCTCTGACATAGTTTAAACTCTTCTGTTAGTGTTAAAATTGGAATGTTCAGTTTCACTTTCCAGCTAAAATGCGTATAGGCATATCCTGATTAAAATCTGGCCTTGTGAAGTAGTGTATGAGTTAAATGGAAAAGGTGAAGTGTATATAAGTGTTCGCTTTTGAAAAAGCCTTATTCATGGCTCTAAGCAAATGATTACATTGACTTTTAAAAAATTGTGTTTAGGTTTAATCTGTTTAATTTTTTGTGTGTCTGATTATCTCCCTGTCTATACAAGAGCTTTGTTTTTCTATTCTCTTAATATTCATCTATCATTCTGTTCTATAAATGAAAAATAATACATGGAAAGAGTTGGTACCTTTTCATTTTTGTTTAGTGCCCTTAATATGCCTAACAGAATGATCCCAGTCAATGTCAGAGATTTGAAATAGTGTTGTTCTAATGTACTAGGTAATGGATTGTAGAGGAAGCAGTAGGCTTGCCTTCAAAAGTTCATGGTGATTGAATTGAAAATTCCATTTTAAGGAATTTTTGAAGCTCATTTGTTAAAGAACGGAAGGTACTGGCTTGTCTTTTTTGTACCATTTTATATGTGACAGTAGTTGGGTGTAGGTCATTATTGCTCTTTGTATCAATAGTGTTTGGTTACAGTATAAACAGTCAAAAGCATATCTTTCAACAGTAATAGATGCTATTGACATCTGGTGGTAAAGCAGGGATGATATTAAACATTCTGCACTGCACAGGATAGCCACCGACAACACAGAATTAACCACTGCCAAATGTCAGGGGTAGTGTTGTTGGAAAACCTGGATAAGTCTAACAAAATAATGCTCTCAGTTGAAGGCATTTATATGATAGACATACTAATAGACACTAGTGGGGTTTTATTGTTGCGTATTTGTGTTTTGTTTTTTCCTGTTCTCAATTAAAGGATAAAGGTGTAAATTTAGAAATACCAGGATATCTGACCTGAAGTAAAAGTGCAGACAATATCACAATTAAAATTTGTGTAAATATGAAGCTTGTTTGCCCTGCCTTTTGACGCCCCTGCTTTGTTTATTTCTGAATGAGGTAAAATGGAATGACAGCCTCACTTAGTTCCAAAATGCTTCTTAAAATGTGTTAAAGTGGTTGATTTATTAATGCTTTTATTAGTATTAGTACCAAAGGGCAGAATGGTAGAGAATATGAGCACAGGTATAATCTTGGTGCAGATTAGAAAGTTCCTTTGTATCTGAAGCTCACTAGGTGGCAGTATGGTATTTTAGGAATGGCTTGACAAGTTTAGACCTGTTCACTGAATTGCACTTTCTGCTTTGAGTTGCTCAGACTGAAGCTAGATTCTGAAGCCTCAGAATTCTGCAGGTTCTGTGGTTGCTTCTTTATAACTTTTAACACAAGCCTGTGTAAGTGTTCTTGTGTACATTGAAAATTCATTATTGACAGGCATATAGCAGGAATTAATATGTCAGGTCCTTGCTGTTTTTACTTGAAAGAAATGTTTACCAAATTTTCAGTTTTGAAAGTTTCCCCTTGGTAAATTATGCATGACTTTCTGTGCCTGTTCTCTTTTATAGGCTATGGAAAGGGCAAATGGAATGGAACTGGATGGTAGAAGAATTCGGGTGGATTATTCTATCACTAAGAGAGCACACACACCAACACCAGGCATATACATGGGCAGACCAACTCAGTAAGATTTCCAGTTTCCTAAGCTGAGTTTAAGAGTCAGAAAGCCACCAGAAATGTGTGCACATCTTTGGTTAATCAAAAGATAAAACTTTTTCCCCCTGTAATTAGAATTGAAAGTTATTTAATGTGTGTGTGTATGTGTGTGTGTGTGTTATTTGAATCACTTTCATTTTTTATATGTATATTTGATCAAGGAGACAAATTAAAACTAGTTGAAGTGCATTCCTACCTCTTTTCTTGTACAATAGAATTATTAAATGCTAGAAAAATACAGTATGCTTTTAAATACTTCTCGTTCTGTTTATGTGACCTTGGAAGCCTATGTGTGTAGGAAAAAGTTTTTTAATATATTAAAACCAGAGAGTGAAAGAAGGAATATAAGCTTTCATTTAATGTGAAGCCTCTTGGGGAAAAAAGATTTGACAAGGAGAGCCCACTGAAAACTAAAGTGAAAATAATGTCCATATGATTAAGAGTTAGGAAAACAACAAGGAAAAGAGGGCTTAGAATTTAAATTCACTGATAGACGTTTGAACACCAGACCTTAACATTTAGTGCTGGACTTCAGTATAAAGTAGTTAGTTTTCTTTGGTGTTCAGGCTTGGATACTTTTAAATTCTTGAGGTTTATTAACTGCTTTTGAATTGGTCATAGAACATACATCTTAGTACTTAGGTACTTTTTCTCAGCACAGTGCTTTTTTTCACCTTATTGAAAAGGTCTTACTGATTTGGATAGTGCATTCTAAGGCCTTATAATTTGTAGTTAGTGAAATTATTCCTGGCTATTTATTGTTATAAATATGAAGCAGAATATCATAGGAGTCAACAAAGTAAGACATTGAAGTAACTGGCATGAAAGGGTTATTGTTTCTCTCTTAGCTTCTTCCATTTTATTTAAGTATCTATTTGTATTAAATGATAATAGAAAATAATCATTCCTGTTGATGTGGAATTTGCACCTTTTTCTACAGCAGTGGTGGCGGCGGCGGCGGCGGCGGTGGTGGAGGTGGAGGAGGTGGCAGACGTCGAGATTCTTACTATGATCGAGGATATGATCGTGGGTACGACAGATATGAAGACTATGATTACCGGTACAGGTAATGTTGTAACTTACGATTTCTGTTCTGAATTAGATGATAATAGTAGTATTGGCACTTTTAATTTGTTTAATGTGTATTGATAAAAATGAGTGAAATATGGGACTTCCCTGGCAGTCCAGTGGTTGATACTCTGTAGTTGAAATGAAGAGGCATGTGTATTTGTATTGGCCAGTACTCACCTTGTATAGTTGGTGCATTGAAAAATTAATAGCTTATCTTAGATCTGCTACTATTTTGAATGATGAAATTTTTGTTTTTATCTGCTTCAGTGTAGTGATTATGTGCTTTACTAAGTAATCTTTTATTTCCTACAGAAGAAGATCACCTTCTCCTTATTACAGTCGATACAGATCACGATCAAGATCTCGATCCTACAGCCCAAGTATGTATACTTTTGCTTTTGTCACATTAAAAACCTAATTTGTAATTAATGGCTTATTTTAGAAAATTAGGGTGTATGGTGACTGTTAATAGTTGGGAAAATATTAGGCAAGTGAAACTGTAATTGTCATTTGACTTAATTTTTTTTTTTTTTTTTTTTTTACTCTTTTGCAGGACGCTATTAATAAGCAGAGTGGTCGCAGTTGAGGACATCTTTTTCTCTTTTTTTAATTCTGGATTTCCCCAAGCTTCTAATCCTTCCTACTCCTCAAAAAGAACCCTTAAAAAATCTTTGGTTTGTTTAGCATCTACACTTTGTCAATTGTATTGCTATTTTCCACCCCTTTTATTATATTCTTAAAGATGTAATTGTCATTTTTGAGTAGTTAAACATCTTGAGTAAAAAAGGAACCCCCGTGTTATGCTTTGTAAATGATTTTTTTGTTTGTTTTTTGCTTTTATGGAAAATTCACTCCTAGCTTATCAAAATGAGGAAAGAAATGATCTTTTTAAAGCTTCTTTTGTGTTAGATATTGTATTAGACATTGTATTAGAGGTCTGCATTTACTACAAACTCCTTTTTCTTTTGGGGAAGTTAGTAGTAGTTCAGTCAGGTCAAGTTTGTCTGGGGTGGCATGGAACAGTCAAATAGTTGAGTGTAGAAAGTTTGAAGCTATAGAAGAAAACACTTACTTGGTCATTTCTTTTGAAGAACAGAATCTTTGAACCCTAAAAATTACATCTTTTTTTAGAAATGAAAAGCTTGTGGACTCCTATAAAACATGTATTTAAAATACATTTGTTGAAACTTAAAAACGTAAAGTGTGATTTTTGTGTTGAATTTATTAATCAGTGAAGGACAGCCCTTATTATTTATTACTTAGAGCAATTGTATAATTGCTATTAGAAATTTTGGTATTGGGACAATGGTTTAGGCAGGCTGTTTGTATAGAGTTCTTAGAAGTAGTGGGGGGGTAGTCTTTCTTTCAAATAAAAGTTAATTTCTTTGAAAATGGGACTCTCTCTTTATTGTGGTAGAGTGGGAAAATATAACTGGATTAATTTGGATTTCCTTTTTCCTAGTACTTTTGCATGCACCTAAATGTATAATCTGTGTCTCTTCTTCAGTCTTGAAAAACCCTTTTCTTTCCTCCCTTTTTTTGTCAACTACCAATATTGATAGTATTCAGTGTTGAAGAAAAGATAAATAGTATGGTTTATTTCTTCAAGAAGCCCACATTCTAATGGGAAAACACTTAAATGACTGTAATGAAAGGGGAGGCTGTACGAATGAAGAGGTGGATGATTTTTCAGGTGATCTTTAATAAAAAGTATAGGAACGTGAGCCTCCTTTGTTTTCTCCCTCAAATCATTGGGAATAAAATTAGATTATTATGATCTGTATGCTAGCTCAGTGAGATCTATGGAATACAAGTACTGCGGATATCTTTATTAAAAAGCTAACTTGCCACTAAGGGCTGTCTTAGAGAATAAAGCTCTCTCTTGTTGGTCCCTACAGGACTTTTGTTGTTTAAGCCGGGTTATTTAAAGACTGGAAATCATTGCCCTAATGAGAACATTAATTTGTTGACTGTAGGAATACTTTAAAAATTTATGTATCATCAAAAAGTAAAATGTTAGCCAAAATGTGGAAGAGAATTAATAGCCACATAAAGAGATACTGAACACGATTGAAGACACAGTATGTAGAGAATACAATACCCTGGCAGTCCAGTGGTTAGGACTCCACTGACTGCTGAGGGCCAAAGTTCAGTCTCTGGTGAAGGAACTAAGATTTCCACAAACCACACAGTGTGGCCAAAAAAAAAACTATACACACATACATACATACTGTAATAAAGGTACATGAATGTGTTCTCAAACCTGTAGTAGTGTGAGATGATACAGTGCCCATGTGATGAATTAAGTGAGATGAATGAAAGGCATTGTTAGGTTACAGTCGACCTGATAATACGTCAGAAGGAGGATCATGTGCTCCAGGTAATGCTGGATCTTGGATTTACGATGATGCTGATGGTTGGAGACCCTAAGAAGGATGAATGAAGCAGGATGGTGCAAGAGTTCATCACTCAGAGTGGCTTACAATTTAAAACCTACTAATTGTTTCTGGAATTTTTAATATTTTTGGATTATTTGGTCAACTTTAGGTAATTAAAACTACAGAAAGTGAAAGGAGGGACTGTTGTATCTCTGATGGTAATTTAATCCAGGAATAGATTTTCAGGGCATGATTTTCAGACTGCTACAATTCCTGCTTTGTAAATTTGAGAGGATACTTCCTTGATAGAGGGAATGTAACTGGCAACATCCTTTAACAGTGAGTTGTGAATAAAGGTGACAAACTTGGAAAAATTGAGACTCTTCAAAGAGAGGGCCTAATCCTACTCTTCCCTCAAAAGTCAACTGGGACACATTGGTAAGTGAAGTGTGACAGCTTTAGAGTGTCAAATGTGGCTCTGATCACTTTAATTAGGAAAAATTAAAAGGACAAATAAAGGGTTGAGTAGGGAGTTTAACTTAAATAGAATTTCTGTTGCAGAAGATGAAAAAGTTGAAGGTGGTTGTGTTCATGCTACAGATCTGTGCACTTAAAAATGGTAACTTTTATGTATAGTTTGTTGTTTAGTTGCATCCGATCCTTGCAACCCCATGGACTGTAGCCTGCCAGGTTTCTCTTTGTCAACACATTCGTAAACAATGAGGTATTATAGTACCTGTTATTCCTGATGGAGTAAGTGTCCAATAAATACATATATAAATGAGTGAGTTAACAGGGAAATCATTGGTGGAGCCTGCTAATTGATGAAATTCCAGTCCAAAATTTCCATCGTTAAAATTGAAGTATAAAAGGGATATGACAGAAGGAGTCTAGGCTGAATCATGATGACCCTAAAAATGGATTAAGAATCACTTTTAACGTAAATCTGTTTAATAAAGGAAGAGGCAATTTTATAATTACGGACTTTTTGTGGAAGTCCAGTGCTTAGGACTCAGTGCTTTCACTGCAGGGGCCTGGGTTCTATGCCTGGTCAGGGAACTAAGAATTCTGCAAACTACATCGTGCAGGCCAGAAAAAGAAAAAAAATTATAATAAAAGTATTGGTGCTTAAGTCACCTTGAAAATTCAATTACCCAAAACATTCCTAGTGTCGGATAATTGAAGTATTCTATTTGATATTTACAAAATCAAGTGCAGAGTAGTCAATGGAAAATGGTTTTTGAAACATAAAAAGGGACATGAATTTTATTTTCAAGTACTGTTACATTAACAAGTATTCCTTAAAAAAATTACTTGTGAAGGCATATACTTTTAATACAATTTAACTTTTGAAAGTATGGGTTGCATGATCTGGTTTCTAAATTATTTAGGGTTTTCACTTTTTAATATAAATTTAATAGGTGCAAACCCAAGAAGAAATGAAGAAAACCAAAAACATTTGTTGTCTTGTATACCAGGATCCCTACACCATTATACATTATTGAATGGGAAGACCTAGTAGTATAAATACTGCAATCCTTACACAGAATTTCTATGTATGTAAAAACATGCAAAAGGGGGAAGGGTTCTGGTAACTGCCTATAATAACATCTGTAAGATTGGCAGTTTGGGAGGAGTGGATGAAATTATTCAAGGACCAGATGGAAGAATGTACATAGGAATGAATAAACAGGAATAGAATCCAGAATAGATTCAACTACATTGGAGACTTTATAAAGATGACATTTCATTTTGGTAGAAAAATTAAGAGATGGTAAAATTGACTACTTGGAAGATGAAGTCACTCAGTTGTGTCCGACTCTTGCGACCCCGTGGACTGTAGCCTACTAGGCTCCTCTGTCCGCGGGATTTTCGAGGCAAGAATGCTGGAGTGGGTTGCCATTTCCTTCTCCAGGGGGACTTCCTGACCCAGGGATCGAACCCAGGTCTCCTGCATTGTAGGCAGACGCTTTACGGTCTGAGCTACCTACCCCACATTTGGAAGACAAACCCTTGGCTTGTACGAAGTTAATGCCAACTAAGGTCCGTCTAGTCAAGGCTGTGGTTTTTCCGGTAGTCATGTATGGATGTGAGAGTTGGACTATTAAAGCTGAGTGCTGAAGGATTGATGCTTTTGAACTGTGGTGTTGGAGAAGACTCTTGAGAGTCCTTTGGACTGCAAGGAGATCCAACCAGTCCATCCTAGAGATCAGTCCTTCATTGGAAGGACTGATGTTGAAGCTGAAACTCCAATACTTCGGGCACCTGATGCGAAGAGCTGACTCATTTGAAAAGACCCTGATGCTGGTAAAGATTGAAGGCAGGAGGAGAAGGGGATGACAGAGGATGAGATGGTTGGATGGCATCACCAACTCAATGGACATGAGTCTGGGTAAACTCTAGGAATTGGTGATGGTCACGGAGGCCTGGCTTGCTGTGGTCCATGGAGTCGCAGAGAGTCGGACATGACTGAGCAACTGAACTGAACTGAACAGGTGGATTAGATGCCTAAATGTGAAAAATGAAGCTATATGTTACCATTTGGCAACCATGATAGTAATAATTAAGCAAGACTCTTTCATGGATGCCAAAACTAGAGTAAAGGTGTGAGGAATAATGAGAAAAACAAGAGTCTGAAAATCTTTCCCCTGAAGATAATTGTTAATTATGAAGAGAAACAGTTTGTACGGTTGACCCTTGAACAACACAGGGGCTAGTCTGTACAGTTTATAGTTAACCCTCTGTATCTGCACTTCCTCTGTATCCTCGGATTCAGCCAACCAGGACCACGTAGTGCTGTAGTATTTACTACTGGAAAACTATCCACATAAAAGTGGACCTGTACAATTCAAATTCACGTTGTTCAAAAGTCAACTCTAATTGTATACTGGAGAAACCTGGCAGAGATCTTTTAACAAGTGATCAAAGGTAACATCACAGTAAAGGAACTGATGGACATCACGTGCTTCCTGATACGAAACACTAATGGCAATATCACTTTTGTGACAGTCCACAAAATGTACATAACTTGACTAATCATGGGAGAAGTAACTCCCAACTGAGAAGCATTCTATAAAATGACTATATGCTTCAAATGGAGTATTACTCAGCCATTAAAAAGAAAACATTTGAATCAGTTCTAATGAGGTGGATGAAACTGGAGCCTATTATACAGAGTGAAGTAAGCCAGAAGGAAAAACACCAATACAGTATAATAACGCATATATATGGAATTTAGAAAGATGGTAACAATAACCCTGTGTACGAGACAGCAAAAGAGACACTGATGTATACATCAGTCTTATGGACTCTATGGGAGAGGGAGAGGGTGGGAAGATTTGGGAGAATGGCATTGAAACATGTAAAATATCATGTATGAAACGAGATGCCAGTCCAGGTTCGATGCACGATACTGGATGCTTGGGGCTAGTGCACTGGGACGACCCAGAGGGATGGTATGGGGAGGGAGGAGGGAGGAGGGTTCAGGATGGGGAACACATGTATACCTGTGGTGGATTCATTTCGATATTTGGCAAAACTAATACAATTGTGTAAAGTTTAAAAAAAAAAAATGCCAACGTCATGAAAGATAAGACTGAGGAATAAAGGAAACTAAAAAGACATAAAATGCAAACCATGATCTAGGATTGTCTTTTATTCTTTTTAAAATATGACTTTTAGATAGTTTCATTGTGTTCAGTCATGGGGATGCATACCATTGATCAATCATTCCTCTAGCTCTTCCTTAAGTCAGCTTTATTGTATAGTTTACATAAAAGTACATTCACCACTTTTAAGTGTATAATATGATTTTTTATTAAATATGTACAGTCAGAGTTTATATTTTTAATGTACTTCAACAGTTACAGAGCACAGAAACCTTTTCATATCAATAATTATTCTTAGTACTTTTTAGTACCTACTGTATTAGAGAAGGCAATGTCACCCCACTCCAGTACTCTTGCCTGGAAAATCCCATGGGCGGAAGAGCCTGGTAGGCTGAAGTCCATGGGGTCACTAGAGTCGGACACAACTGAGCGACTTCACTTTCACTTTTCACTTTCATGCATTGGAGAAGGAAATGGCAACCCACTCCAGTGTTCTTGCCTGGAGAATCCCAGGGATGGGGGAGCCTGGGGGGCTGCTGTCTATGGGGTCACACAGAGTCGGACACGACTGAAGTGACTTAGCCGTAGCTGTATTAGAGAATAAATGCTGCAAATTGGCTTTCCAGACAGACTGAATTGGTGTAAAAAAAGAATGTTGTATTTAAGTAAAAGTTAATTAGGGCTTCCCTGGTAGCTCAGGTGGTAAAGAATCTGCCTGCAATGCAGGAGACCTGGATTCAATCCTTGGGTTGGGAAGATTCCCTGGAGGAGGGTATGGCAACCCACTCTAGTATTCTTGCCTGGAGAATCCCCATGGACATTCTGATTCATGACATCAGAGGAGCCTGATGGGCTACAGTCCATGGGGTTGCAGAGTCAGACGCGACTGAGCGACAGCACAGAACAGAAGTTAAGTTCTTACTAAGCTAAGGGTTATTCTACTTTTAGGTGACAGAGATGTCACCTATTCTACTTTTATGACACAAGAGATGTGTCATAAAAAAAACAAAGTGCTAAAATCTTATTTAGTGAAACAATTTTCATTCCATGACTTTTAGACTGTTTAGTAAAGGTCCTATAATTTCCACAATAAAATACAGTTAGACATTAAGGTGTGTGTAGATTGTTAAAAGTTGTTTATTGGAGTAAAAGCAGGAAGCAAACATTTTTAAAACTTTAAGAGTTGAAATAAAAGAGTTTCTGACTAAAAGTCAATTGATGAGAGATTTAATTAACCAGATCACTCCAAGAGTTGATCAAAACTCTACTAAATCTTGGGACTTCCCTGGCTGTTTCAGTGGTTAAGACTCTACACTTCCAATGGGCACAGCGGGCACAGGAAATCCTGCCCAGATCCTGCATGCTGCCAAAAAATTAAAAATAAATAAAACTTTACCAAATCTTAACATGAATATTCACAGAAATGGGCCAAAGTTTGAGTTCAATATGTTGATAGTATACAGTACTCCAAATCTGAATTGGACATTAGAATTCTAGTCATCTCTGGAGAATAGGATGCTAATACATTTTAAAAACTAATTGACATTTTAAATTGGGTTTATATCTTAAGATACACCAAAGATATACACTTATTTTACTTAATAATTGCCAAACTATATAACATGAAAAGTTTGCTTTTAAATTTAAATAATGGGACTTCCCTGAGGGTCCAGTGGTTAGGACTCAGCACTTTCACAGCTGAGGGCCTGGGTTCAGTCTCTGATCTGGGATCTAAATACCTGCAAGCTGAGCAGCACCACCAAAAACAACCAAAATAATTTTAATAGATACTTCTAGAAATAGATACACACGAACATGGGCACAAATATTCACATATGAAATTCCTTATTGATGCAACTTAAATGTCCATCAACAGTAAACTAGTAAAAAAATACATTATGGCAACCTACTCAAAACTCTTTAGTCATTCAAAAAATGAAAAACATTAAGAAAATGATACAATCTATATGTACTGATATAACCATCAAAATATACCGGTAAAGTGGAAAACAAGGTGTGGTACAATATATATTCCATGCTGCCATTCCTGTATCTCTAAGTATGTTCACCCATGAAATGGAAATACGAAAATACCTGCTGTAAGTAGTACTCTGGAAATACATATGACATGGACATTCCCTCTTGGGAGGGAAACTAGTTGACTGCAGGTCACATACCGAAGGAAGGCTTAAATTTCACAGTACCTTTTTTAGTACTGTTTGAATTGTAAAAACATAGGTGTTTTTATCTATCTAAAATAATGTAATCAAATTGTGATTATTTTTTTAACTCCGAAAATGTAGAATTTTAAAATACGAAGTGGTAGGTATACTTCATCAAATTCAGTGAAAAATAATTCTCAATATCTGGGAAAAACCCAAATTTTTGTAGAAAATTATTCAAGAAAAGAGAGGGACCCTCTTACCTGGAAGCATCTCTCAGTTGCCATTCTTAAAATTGGTCATTTGAATAAGTAGTCCATAAATGCTTGGTCAGTCTTTTACACTGCTTTATTTTGTTTTACCATTCAGTCAAACATTCTAAATTGGAACCTCAGGGTTGAGTAATGTCTTAAAATGATCTAACCCAACTCTCCATCTAATAATTGAATTTTCTTTAAAATAAGATACTCCTTACAGGAGGTAGTTTAAGGAAATGAGTCTTAACCTAGGGTCCTTGGCTTGGGGGTAGTGTCAAGAGAAATCCTGAGCCTTTGAATAAGTACTCAGAACTAGCTGTGTTTGTGTTTATTTTTCTTAAGAGTTTAATGCTCCCACTAGATTCTAAAAGGTGTTCATAACCTTCCCCAAATTAAAAAAGCATGGCCTTTTGGACTTAACAAAATTGAAGCTGTGCATAATTTGAAAATAATGAGTGGAAATACTGATGTTGGCAGCCCATATTTTTCTTTTTGTGAGAGAAGGAAGATAGAAATACATAGAAAGAGTAAGGGAAGGTGATGGAGATCTCTGCTGTGATGGATTTGAACTGGAGGTATCAACTGAGCTTACTGCTACCGCTAAGTCATTTCAGACGTGTCCGACTCTGTGCGACCCCATAGACGGCAGCCCCCCAGGCTCCCCCATCCCTGGGATTCTCCAGGCAAGAACACTGGAGTGGGTTGCCATTTCCTTCTCCAATGCATGAAAGTGAAGAGTGAAAGTGAAGTCGCTCAGTCGTGTCCGACTCTTAGCGACCCCATGGACTTCAGCCTAGCAGGCTCCTCGGTCCATGGGATTTTCCAGGCAAGAGTGCTAGAGTGGGGTGCCATTGCCTTCTCCGATCAACGGAGCTCACTCATGTTGAAATATACTTCCTTTCATCAGTGCTGCCCTCCACAGTGACAGAAAGCTTAAACACACCAATTTCTAGAAGAAATAGATACATTTATTAAAGAACTAATTCAGGAAAAAGTGCCAGGCCCAGGTGATTTCCATGGGTAATTCTGACTCAAAAACCAGATAATACCACGGTTATCCAGATTATTTCAGAAAACTTTTTTAAAAATCCAAATTGTTTTGTGAAGTAAGTTTAACGTTGATATCTAAACTTAAAAGTGGCACAAAACAGAAAACTGCAGACAAATTTCATTTAAGATGACAATGCAAATAGTCTGAATGAGTTATTAGCAAGTAGAATCTAAACAGCATTTAAAACAAATGTACCAAAGAGGATTAATTCTATATATACAAGGATGTTTAATAGTAAATTCATCATAGTAATAGTCTAAGGAGAAAAATCATATGATTATCTCCACAGCTGTCTAATGACTCTTGACAAATTCAATAACTGTCCTTTTTTTTTTTTCTTTTTTTGGGGGCCATGCCACATGACTTAGTGGGGTCTTAGTTCCCCAACCAGGGATTGAACCTGGGCCCTTGGCAGTAAGAATGCAGAATCCTAACCACTGGACTGCCAGGGAATTTTCTCAATAGCTCTTTTTTGTAGTTCTGTTTTTATTTTTTATTTGAATGAAGCAACGATTTAAATGAAAGGAATGAAATCATATCAGTTTGAAAAAAAGCATAACTAAATTTCTTTATAATCTAAGTGTGAGAGAATCCTTTCTATTATGACTCAGAATCCATTTGCAATAAAAGAAATTGATAAATTAAATCACATAGAGACATAAACTGTATGACAAATACCATAAAATTGAAGGAAAATGATAAACGGCAGAAAATATTTGTAAATATATTAAAGGGTCAAACTTCATGTTTGACACACACACACACAACCCCCACCACAAAATCTTAAAAATGAAGGCTAACACACACACACACACACACACACAGAGAAAGTATGGGATAGTTCTTTACAGGTGATGACAGTTAGTAAATGTATAACTGATAGAATTTGAAAGTCATCATCTATTCCTCAATATAATAACAAATTCACATAAATTAGCAATGGATTCTAAAACCCTTTGATGAATGGTTGTTGGAAAAAAGGATATTTGCATGGAGTCAAAGTTTCATGCTACATTATCATAAAAGAAAAAAAATCATAAAAGAAAGCAATATTCCTTTACAATGGAGAGAGCTGGCAGTTACCACATTAATAAAAGAACCAAATTTAGCAACATTAATAATGGAACAACATAAGCGCTCCATGAACCTGTATTGTAATAAAGTGTAGGGTTTACAACTTTAAGAGTATTCTTACCAAAAGTGTTTAACCTGAATCTAATTTGGAGAAACTAATTTGACAAATTCAGAATGTGAGAAATTCGATAAACAACCAGCCTGAAAGGCTGGAATGGTATGGATTAAAACACATTGAAAAGATATGATTTCTGTAGGCTATACTTAAAACTTGATTGCATCTATGCTATGCTAAGTCACTTCAGTCGTGTCTGACTCTGTGTGACCCCATAGACGGCAGCCACCAGGCTCCCCCGTCCCTGGGATTCTCCAGGCAAGAACACTGGAGTAGGTTGCCATTTCCTTCTCCAATGCATGAAAGTGAAAAGTGAAAGCAAAGTCGCTCAGTCGTGTCCGACTCTTAGCGACCCCATGGACTGCAGCCCACCAGGCTCCTCCATCCATGGGATTTTCCAGGCAAAAGTACTGGAGTGGGGTGCCATTGCCTTCTCCGTTGATTGCATCTAGACCCTAATAAATAAATATCCACAAAAGGTATTTGGGTCAGTTTGGGAAAGTGAATTTGAATAATGCATATTAGCTAATATGATTGAATGAATGTTAATTTTCTTAGCTGTGAAAAATAGCATAATGATTCTAAGGGAGAATATTATTATTCTTAGAAGGTCCAGATTGAAAGGGTGAAGTGTCAAGATGACTGAAGCCTTTTTCAAATAATTCATACAAAAAAACCAATGTGTGTGTATATATATATATATATATACACACAAATCAAAAAGGTATATGGATTCACTGTACTATTCAAAGTTTGTATAAGTACAAATTTATTTAAATAAAAATTGAAATGTTTCCAACCTATAACTTAAAAAGGAGACAACTGTGGCTAAACCATAATTATAATTTTTTTAAAAAACCGGAAAAAAACCTTAGCTTTGAAAGTAAAAATAATCCCAGTTTTCAGCAGCAAAAAAGGAAAGAAAAAAAAAGTAAAACAAAAAGGAGATGACTAACCCAGTTCTTCAAAGAGCATTTCTGTAGCATGTGTGAAGTGGAAGTATTAGTCTCTCTGTCATGTCTCTTTGCCACCCCATGGACTATAGCCCACCAGGCTCCTCTGTCCATGAGATTTCCCAGGCAAGAATACGGGAGTGGGTAGCCATTCCATTCTCCAGGGGATCTTATTGAACCAGGGTCTTTTGCATTGCAGGCAGACTCTTTACTATTTGAGCCACCAGAGAAGCCCTTTTATAGCATATGTGGTGTGAATTACCATTCCTGGCTAGCACAAGGAATTTCACTTAGCTAACTATAATGCAAGTAGGTATAAAATCTTTTTCAACAGATTAATCCTTTAGAAAACAAATTATGGTCTCATAGTGTGAGAAAAGTGCAACTAGTAGCAAATTGTGTACTATATAAACAGAATAGTCTAAAAAAATTTTAAAGATCACCAGATAAAACCATCACATAATAGACAATATATTGACTTTAGATTCAACTCTCTCATTATTTAATACTTTGTCTATTTAAGGTATGAATTTAATTAGTCTTTGTTTCTGGAATCTTAATAGCTTCAGCCTACAGAAGGTGAAGTTGAGTACTAAAGTTTGGGTAGAACTCATGTTTAATTTTATATGGAAGAAAAAAAAAAAAAAAAAGAGGGTAATGTACAAGTTTCTGTATGTATAAAGTCACGCTCTATTTCGGGAGAGCAGCTGATCATATCTCCAAAAAAAAGAAAAAATACAAAAAACAAAAACAAGAAAAAAAAAATTTTATATGTAGTAGAACCAAAAGAGCAAATGACGACCAAGGGTCTGTGAAATGTTGGCTCCCTCGGTTCTTAAAAGTAGTGTTAGGTCAGGTTTCTTCTTGGAGTGAGGAGAAGGTTTGAAAACTAAGTAATGGGAAGGTCACATAACTACATAATGTAGTAAACATCACTGAATTGTACATTTTAATACAAAGTGGTTAATGGTCAAATGGTTAATTTTTTTAAAGTGATGCTAGAATTTCTAAAGGCTGGTGCCTGGGGGACAAAAGCTCACTCCCTCTTCCTCTCACCCTTATTTATAAGTGAGGTTTTTCAAAAAATGAATTCTGCTATGATGACAACTCTCTAGATGGAAATTATTATCCTCTTGTGTATTCTGCATTTGTTCCCACAAAAATCAACTGAATTATGTCTCTGTGTTGGCTGTAATGCTTCCCTTTGCTTCCTTGATGGCTCAGTGGATAAAGAATCTGTCTGCACTGAAGGAGACACAAGAGACATGGGTTCAATCCCCGGGTCAGGAATATCCCTTGGAGGAGGAAATGGCAACCCACTCCAGTATTCTTGTGATAACAGTTTCTCTAGAGAGTATTTAAATACTATACAGCAACAAATAAGCTATAAGGAAAGTCAGCCTGGGGTAGCAATTAACTGTTTCAGGAGACTTAGTAAAATACTAGAGTTCAAAAGGGCTTTAAACATCACTTAGTCCAGGGAACAGCTAGATAAAATTATAAGGTTAAGCTTGCGTGTGACACCACTGAGATGAACCTGATACGTTCATCTTTAGTAGGTAAGAGTATCCTTGGCTTACCCGGTGGCTCTGCGGCAAAGAATCTGCCTGCCAATGCAGCAGACAGGGGTTCAATCCCTAGTTTGGGAAGATCCCCTGGAAAAGGGAATGGCAACCCACTCTAGTATTCTTACCTGGGAAAACCCATGGACAGAGGAGCCTGGCAGGCTACAGGTCGTGAGGTCACAAGAGTCAGGCACGACTAAACAACAACAACAACAGCAAACAGTATCATCTGTGGGATAGAACAGGGCTGATGATTTTTTTTTCACCACATTAACACACTGGTTTACAGTTCTTTCTTTTCCTCCATCCATTCCTATAAATGTGTCTTCTGACTCACCAGCTTCCCTGGTGGCTCAGATGGTAAAAAGCCTGCCTGCAGTTCAGGAGACCTGGGTTTGATCCCTGGGTTTGGAAGATCCCCTGGGGAAGGGAACAGCTACCCACTCCAGTATTCTTGCTGGAGAATTCTATGGACAGAGGAGCCTGGAGGGCTGCAAGGATTTCCCTGGTGGTCCAGTGGTTAAGACTTCCTCTTCCAATGCAGGGGGAAGTTTCTGGTCAGGGAACTAAGATCCCACATGCCTCGAGGCAAAAAAACCCAAAATATAAAACAGAAGCAATAAAGACTTTAAAAAAAGAACATAAAGAGTACAAAATAAGCTTCAGTGTAAGTAAGAGGAAAAATGAGGAGCTCTGATCCAAGCAATAACCAATACCCCAGAAAGAGACTGAGAAGTTAGTGTGTACCCAAGATGCAGGTCCAAGAAGTCTGAAATCTATCCACTCAGGGGTATACTCGCACATTACTAAAGCAAGATGAAAAAACAGAAATTCTCCTTTCATGAAATTATAGTGAACCCCTGCCTGGATGTTGACTATTGTTCTGTAAACAACGAAAGGAAGACGTAAGTCTAGAAAAAGGCAATAAATAATCAAAGATAGCCATCAATGAGTATCTTAAGATCCTAGACTGAAAGAACCAGGACACTATAAACTAGAACATTAAAATAAGAGGTTATATGATTAGGGTTCAAAAATTGCTGAAAGGACTGGTGGAATGAGTGTGAATTTGGTATTTAGAAAGTGTACTTTCACTTTTGAGAGATCTTTGGAAAAAACAAAGTTCTTTAGAGGGTAGGTAGTGAGTTTCTTCGGAGAAGGCAATGGCACCCCACTCCAGTACTTTTGCCTAGAAAATCCCATGGACGGAGGAGCCTGGTAGGCTACAGTCCATGGGGTTGCTAGAGTCGGACGCGACTTCACTTTGACTTTCACTTTCATGCATTGGAGAAGGAAATGGCAACCCACTCCAGTGTTCTTGCCTGGAGAATCCCAGGGACGGGGGAGCCTGGTGGGCTGCCGTCTATGGGGTCTCATAGGGTCAGACACGACTGAAGTGACTTAGCGGCAGCAGCAGCAACAGCAGTGAGTTTCTTCTTACCTCTACTGCCAGTCTCTGTTAGGACATGATGAACCAAAAAACTTCTGAGAAAAAAAATTTTTTTAGTTTATTTAATAGTCATTGTTTTCTGAAGGTAGTTTGATATTTCATATTTAGATATATTCAAGAAGGGTTTGCAAGAATTCCTAAAAACAATCTTTATGGGCCATTAAAGAAAGTTAAGGGCTTTTGGGGTATGTCACTGACCTTTTTAAGGGCTGTATAAATGGCATTTATGTGCTCCTCCTCCAGAATGAGAAAGGACCACATCTCACATGTCAATTTCTGCCTTCCACAATGTCCTACACCTTTAGGGGCTCAAATATTTGTTGAATAAATAAGAAAGCACTACTATGCCAAATGTTTTTTGATGACACTGATTAGGGTTTCCCAGGTGGCGCAGTGGTAAAGAATCCATCTGCCTATGCAGGAGATGTAAGTAAGAGACCCGGGTTCAATCCCTGGGTCAGGAACATCCCCTGGAGAAGGAAATGGCAACCCACTCCAGTATTCTTGCCTGGAAGATTCCATGGACAGAGGAGTTTGGCAGGCTACAGTCCTTGGGGATGGCAAAGAGTCAGACATGACTGAGCACACACACATACAACATATATTAAAGGAAGAATTGTAGACATGAATAAGTTCAGTTCAAAATATACCCAATACGTGAAAGTCTTTACAGAAAAACGTATCACTAGATTCATTATTTTCAGAATCTAGTGATTCTATAAACAATTTTTGTTAGCTAACCACATAATAAAACCATATGGCTTTGTACTACTACATTTTGGATAATGCTAACTGTTTGATATTGCCCATCATGAAATGATAAAAGTTAAGGATTCCATAAAAATCAAAGCATAGATTTCCATACCTGAAAAACCACAGTTCTTTCAAAGTAGAAGGGGAAGACTTCACAGTAACTTTCCAGAATCCCATTTGATAATCTGTATGAGGTTCTAGACAACTTTACTTTTTTAACGTGAAAATGACTGTGTAATAATTTAGAGCTTTTGATCATAGACTGGTTCTTTTTCTGGACAATTTTTAAAAAATGATTTCTTCTCTTCAAATAGGATTGTATCATAAAACCTTATACTTACTCAATGTAAGTTGCCAAATGCCACAAAATCATTCATACAACTAAGTCTCAAAAGTTTCCTCTGAATTCAGTTCTGCTCTCTATTACTTTTTAGAAGTTAGCCTGTGCATGAAGTGATTAAAGTTTATGAGGCTCTATCTGATGTGATTGTACTGATAATAGAGCTAATCAGATTCTTCAGCACCTCACAAAACTGGAAACTTAAATAGTTTTGATTTATTTTGTTGCAGTTAGTCTATATGCTCAATCCCCAAAGTAACTAGTTTTCTTCTTTGAAACAGGGTTACCACATGTCTTTTAGACGGTGGAATAGTGTGAATTTGTACCCCCAAACCCCAGCATTTCTATGTTCTACAACTTAAACTGAAGACTTGCTTCATAAAAGGCTGGATGTTAGACAGTATCATGCATTCATTCATTCAACAAATACTTATTGAGTATATACTACGTGTCAAGCATAATTTTAGGTATTGGGAAATTAGCAATAACCAACATAGACCTAACCAAATCGAACAAAACACCTCTGCAAACTTGGAGTTTACTTTATTTACAAGGATAAATCAGACTTGCTAATCAGTTTACAACGATAGAGGACATAAGTATAAAAAATTTTAATGATAAATTTCTTACAATATAAAAAGTGCTATGTCAAATTCACATTTCAAAACCCTAACATCAGAGGAGTGAGAGGTTATTTCTAGTGTCAAGAATCACAGGATTCATGGAAAATAATGACTTAGTTGAGACCAGCCTACATGTGTAGTCTAAGCTATGAATAAGTGGTACATAATTATTTCATTACATTACAAAATAAAAAGAACAAAGTAAAATGAGGTAAGCTTAAAATGTAAAGTACAGTGTGTCTACTTTTGAATGTGTCATCAGCATGAAAGATTTTCAACATGAAAAACGCAACAGCACAAGAGGTAGAAGGAAAAATCAACCCAAATGTGATTGGCTTCTTTGTTTTCAAACGTTATTCGTTCTGATTTTAGACCATAAGGACTTTCCTTGTTAAAAATATAAATTATTGCAGTGGAACAGAAATTTTATAAAGTAAAAATATCTTCTATATTTACATTATAAATAACTTCAAAGTTGCAGGGCCAGGTTAAAAAGCTTTATTTTGGTAAGAACTGGAGGTATAAACTAAATAAGCTAAATAATCTTCTCTGCGATTATCAATGAGAGTCTTCATCTACTTTCATATTACAAAATTTTTGTTAACAAAATATATTCTCAATTTGCATGGATTCTAAAAATTTTAAGTCTCTGAAAAAATTTGAAATATCATAGGGGAAAAGCACAATAATTTCCAATAAATTACTTTTTGTTTGCTTTGGAACTTATTATTTTAAATAAGTGACGAATAGAAATGGCTCCAAAATCACTCAGTTTGTTCCACTGAGCTTTTCTCTTCTTCATTTTATGAGGATGAATTAAACAGATAGAATGCACAGGGATACTCCTAATCACAAAGTATTAAAGCTGCATCTTATCATGGTACTCATTTCAAATACTGAAAATAAAGAATCATCTGTAGGATCTTTTCTTTTCTCTTAGAGCCCTGCTAATCTCACTATTCTTGCCAGCTTTTCAAGTCACCACTCCTAAAGCTGTTTAACATGAGGGAGCAACTATGCTGAAGTTCTTTAATTTTAGGAAAAACTTCTCTTGAAAGTGTTGCTCAAATGAACATTTCCAGTCTAGAGGAAGAAAAGCCAATCCAGGGATAGTCACCTTAGCACAAATGAAATTTTTACGTCTCTCTCTTTTTCTAATTCCTACAAAATATTTCAAGAAACCACCAGGAACAGAAATAAACATGGACATTATAACTGAGCACTTTAAATTCTTTAAATTCAATGTACATGGTCTAAACCTAAAGATATTTTGTTTACCTTTAGTTTGGTCTAGTATATTTTCCAATTGGTCTCAAAAGGCTCCAGTTTTTGTTCTAATTATCTTTGTTTCTATAAAATGAAAATGACCAAGTTGATACACTCTTTAGTAATCTACGGGAAGCGGTCAGAAAATTAATTTAAAGGCAAAATGTAGTTATTAGTAAAC
Source organism: Bos indicus x Bos taurus (assembly GCF_003369695.1). Lineage (NCBI taxonomy): Eukaryota > Metazoa > Chordata > Mammalia > Artiodactyla > Bovidae > Bos > Bos indicus x Bos taurus. The sequence continues at coordinate 87,608,767 of NC_040079.1, forward strand.
ATTCATACTGACTGATACATCATCCAGTAATTTGATATTTGATTCATCAGTTCCAAAATTTTGATGTTTTGCTTCTCCTTGTTAATTCTCTTTTACCTATAAACTCTGTATGATGGTAATAATTTCTCATCTAAGTTCATATGAAGCATGAGGCTCTAACAGAAGAAATCCATTTATGGAAATAAATTGGTTTACTTGGAGATTTGAGACAAATTTCATACAATCTCTGGTCAAGACACTGGCTTGTGATGGTGGTTGGCATCAGTAAGGAATTCCTTTATAGAGGATAGTTTTTCATTTGTATTCTGCTTTCACTACCAACTCCTATTTAGCTGAGGTATTTAAATAAGTTTTCTTTTCTCTGATACTAGTTACATACACACAAAATCTCCATTATTTTCCAGTGTCAAGCAATAATCCCTTCCCCCCTTGCATTTGATAGAACTTTCTGAAGTGGTCCGATAATTTCATTGATATTTCCAACCTTAGTCCTTTTTCTGAAAACAAAATACCACAAATATTTGTAGAAAGCCTCCTAAGTGTTCTGTTGTTGTGAAAAAGGCAAAGGATGGTATAAATAGTTTAACTCTCTTTACAACTGTGGAAACAAGACCAAGGAGGTAAAAAAAAAAAAAAAAAAAAAACCGACCCAGGGTCACAGCAGGGTCAGCAACACAGAGAAAACAGACTCCTCTGTGGCATCCATGGTTTCTGAAGATCAACAGACTTACAGGTACAAGAAGTTCCTTAAGTGTAGCTTTTAATTCAAAGGTACAGCCAAGGACTTTGAGCTCTGAGAAAAGGTTGTGGCTCATGTCTAGTGAGGGGTGGGAAACTCGAAGGCATTATAGCCAGTACCACCACTCTGTCCTGGTGTGAGTGAATAAGAAAAGAGCTAGGGGCAGGGTGGGTTTCTGCCAGTTGTTCTGCATCCTGCAGGAGATAAGGAAAGTCTGAACTACACCATGGGGGAGATACATACAAACAGATGCATGTGTGTATATATATACACACTCACCTCCCCCACCCTCTGAAATTTCACTAAAGCAAAAGAAAATAAAATTCAAACCCAATGAAAAACTATCGCTCATTTGGACTAAATCCTAACATACCATTTTTAAAATTTGATATGAGGAGGGATTTCTTAGCTTGCTGCTGAGAGTGTGTAAGGCGGCTGTGAATACAGATTTCTTGGCTCCTGAAGGTTCTGATATGGCTGGGCCTTGAGTCAAGCTTTTGAGAGAAGAAAAATCTTCTTCCTTATCAGCTTTTCACACTAAACTTGTTTACTTGTTTGGGATGGTTTAAATGAGATCCTGGGTAAAGTGACTGAGATGAATCAGGTAACTTTTTTTTTTCCAAGGTTTCTTCTGCCTTCAATCTTTTCCCTTTTAATGACATTGCAGAACTTCTGATCTCAATAAATGCAGGTGTTTGTTTGTTTGTTGTTTTTAAAGTAATGATACTGGGTCTGGACAAACCTCACCTTGGGTTTTCTTAGCACCAAAATTTGGAAAAAGCATTTTTACCACCTTCCACTTAGGACTGTCATGTGGTTTCATTCAGTGATAAACACACCTCTGCCCTGCCACCAAACTAGCTGGGTGTCTGCCTGCTTTGACCTCCTCTGGCCTCAATTTCCTCAAATGTAAAAGGAAAACCTAGCAGATCTCTAAAAGTATTCCCAGTCCTCAAATTTTAGAATTGTTTTATAATGAAACAAGTTCAACTGAAAGACATGTAAGAGAGAAGATACTCTGCACAATTCCCTAATTAACGACACAAACGGAAAGTCCAAACTTCTTTATTCAAACATCCAAGAATCTGGAATATATAAAAGGCTATATTCCCACTTTGGATCTTTTAGGACTAAGTTCTAATATGAATTGCCTCAATCTCTGTTTCCATTAAATAAAAAAGTTCTAAGAGTTTACATATCCAAAGACCAAATTTTAACTACCAAAATTACATTTTAGAGATATCCTAACTTACTATCTGCTATAGTGAATCTAGATATCTTCCGGTTCACACAGCCTTTTCCTGCTAAAATGCTTCAAACATTTTGACTTCCCTTTACACCACAGAGTCTGCTTTTTTGAGGTTACATTCATTTAGCCTGGGCTTTTGAAAACAATAATTTGCATATTTATATTGGTATATTCATAGTGGAATTTAAAATCCAGTATATAACCTCATTTTACATTGCATAATCACTTTGGTAATGCCACTCAGCAGCAATTTGCTTAAATTATATTGTTTTCAAAATCCATTTCTGTTTAAATGTCCAACTTTCAATTAGTTGCATATACATAAATCAAATTCTCTAATATCTGTAAGTTACCTGCAAGGTTATTTAAAAAAAAAAATCAGCAAAACCTGTTCCATGGGCTTGTAGATGCCATTACATCTCCTGGTTTTTAATAGGTTATATTTTGAGTTTTCAGGGAAAAATTAGATGGAAAAGACCATATTTTAATCCACAGATTATAGATTTTAACAAAATAGTAGTATTCAGCTTAACTTTCATGTTTTCAAATTTATTGCAAGGAAATATGAAAAAAATTTTTTTAAAGTAATTGATTTTTATATCACATAAAGTTACATTAAATAAAACCACAAACTTTTGAAGAGATTCTACTCATGATTCGTAATAACTGCAAACCAACAATACACTCAAATTTTAACCGTTACAGACTTTAAATAATAAAAACTATAAGCTTGATCACTGGGTTTGTTTGTGGGAAGATACTTTAATTTTTAGCTTAATCAAGACATGCTGATTTTGATCTTTTTCTTGCTTATATATTTTCTCTGCACTTTGGCTGTAATATATTTATTTCCATTAACTATCACATCTGAGAGTAAATTCAGCTTATTACTGTATTAGCAGAACATTGATAGAGATAAGGAAAGAAAATAAATACATCACTTATGACAACAAAAGACACTATTTTATTTAAAAAGCAGTGGTCATTCTTCATCTGTCAAAAGCTCAAAGTGTTAAAAATATTTGGTTACCCTACTGTAACATGAGTTTCCCCCTACTTTGTAAAGAAATAATTTAGGGATATTTAATAATCAAGGAAAGAGAAACTTTTCTGAGAATAGTAATAGGAAGGGGCTATCATTGATTGAAACAACATACTTTATTTATAGCCACTAAAAACTTTATTGGTGGTCGGCCCTGAAGATTAAACATTATAGTTTAATCTGTTTCCCTATTCCTCAATAAATAGACAAAATGCAGTAAATAATAAAGTAAAAATTCACTTAAAATCTGAATTTCCTCTCTATAGGTTTCAAAACACATTGTTGTTTTCACAGTAACAGCACATCATACCTTTGGCTTTTTTCTAAAATTAGGGATATTTTCTCAAATAATGCTATTACCTCGGATTAAAATGAACCCTCCATATATGGATCATATGCACAGAGGAAGTGGTAGAATAATCTGACAGAAAGGATCTGTGATAATATTATTTCAGTAAATTGAACATCTATCATTTAAAAAATATGTGATATTATTCTATAAGTTTAAACATTCATTACACGTATGTTTTAATAATGTTATTTGATATTTTTAAACTAGGTATAATAGTTTTTAAAAAATAGGTAATAAGGCAAAGAAAAACAGAAAATTCCAAACATACTTGTATTACTTAAATTCTAATGTTGATGTACTAATGACATCCTAATTCCAGTTCAGTCTGTATTATTACTCTTCTCTTCCCACTGTTAAAAGCATCATACTTAAGTATTCTGATGGTTAAAGACAAAACTTAGTAAAACAGTGCTTACCTTGCTTCTTTTAACCTGCAACTTGAGAACTGAACACAAGTTCTATCTTGCTTTACTCCACAAATCTCTACAAAAAACTTCTCAGCAGGAATATGTACATATGTTCTCCTGTCCAACTGCACACACTGACTGCATTCCATACCTTCCATACCCGACAAAACTGCCCTCAACTGGAAGATTTGTTGATATTGAGGGGAAAGAGTAATGTCACCTTTTAACCCTGTTGTCTAATTGGATTTAAACACTTTCTCAACTTTTTTTGTTGTTATTAATTTTTAAAACAAAATTCAATTTAATCTGCAAAGTCATGATATCAGCTGTGGATTAAGATAAAATTGGAATATATCTCTACGGTTGCCAGAGATGAGCATCTATAGTACACTACACCAAAATTTTAGATAATTTTTATGTGGCTTTTTATGCATGGCTATTCATTTAAGTCAAAACCAAAAAATGGCATTTGAATCTTGGTAGGAAAGAAATGCAAAAGCAAATGAATTACCATAAGGCATATGGTACCAGAATCAAGGAGCAAAATTCTGGGCAATTTTCAACAAACGAAAGCAAAAGATGGTGATATCATTCAGTATTTACTTGACTCAGAACAAAATGTTAGTTAACAGTATAACAGAAATCATACTTTTTTTATATAACAAAATTGATTTTTTGTTGTTTTTTATGACCTTTGTTAGTGTCCTTTTTATGAATTAAATTTTTGATAGCTGGATTAGAATTAGAATGGGTTAGAATTAAAAAGAGGAACCATTCAGTTATGGTAGCTTAATGGAAAATATTTAATAGTAATATGTTTCTTGTATCAAATTATACACATTTTTATGTCTTAACAATATTTTACAGAATAAGATTTAGTTATATTTAAATTTTTCTCCAAGTCTTGGAAAAATACTTTTAGATTACAATAAGATAGGAATAGTTTACAAAGAAAAATAACTTAAAAAATAGAAAAATTACTTCAATGACTGGCACAAACCAAACCAAAATTAAATAAGGGGTAATTATTTCAAACAGTTTCAATTATTGATATTAAATTTAAACCTCAGTTAAAGCAAAATCTTGCCTTTGAGAAGGCATAGAACTATTAGTTTAAAAAATAATTGATCAGTAAATACGTCATTTGAGAAAAGCAACAAAGAATACTACCAACTTTTGTATGTTTAAACAACCTACTACAAAAAAGAACTAAATGTTTCAACAAAAGTGTGTTAGGCATGAACTTTAAGACAAATCTTTATAGTGACAATTTTGATAAAACCCTTAGACTAGGTATTGTTTTTTGTCCCCCCACCCCTGCTGTATCTTATGTTCTCAGATTCTGATGAATTTTAGCTGAGATGTTTTGAAATAATAATAAAATCTTCACCTAGCCTGCTGCTTCCATCTTTAAAGCTGGAATCATCCTGCTAGAAAAGCTCAGGATCAAAATGTAAAGTGAACTCAAGAAAGAATGAATTTTAAAGACTCAAAGTGTAAATGATAATGGTCTGACATCATTCCTGCAAGTAAGGAACTTATAAATATACTCTGCCTTATTAAATCTTAAAATTAACTTTTGATTTATAGACAGCATGAGGGCTTCATCAATTTATCTCTAAAGCTGATTTGTATATACATGTCATGAAATCTGCTGTTTCATTAAGGGAACTATAATCCCTTTTTATTTTTCTTCTTCTTTGAATGGGATTCTGGAAAATAATGTCAGGAAAACAAAGGGTCCCAATGTGAAAATGGTAACCTAAGATGTGTCTTTTAAATGTGTTAGAAAATGCTGAGAACTAGTTATAACCTCAGCATGTGCTTTGCTTTTGGATTATTTTAGTGGGGAGAGGAGGCTCTTTATTGTTCTCTCCAGTGGGATTTCATGCTTGGATTACTGTCCCATTTTACTCCATTAGTCAATACATTTTCTCTCTACTACCATCTTACACCCTTAGCAGGAAAACCTGCAGGATAAATGAGTTGCAACCAAGAAACAAGTTTAAATATCCAAGTCTTCTCAGCCTCCCTATACCCCTCCCCCAACAAACAAAAGCCTATCTTCTTTGTTTCCTATGGCTGGTCTGCAAAAGCTTATATACACATCAATTGCCAAAGAGTCTTTTCACTAAAAGTTTCATCCCCTTATCCCCTAGAGTAGTAATAATAAATGAATATTTTTTTTTAAGTTTCACTCACGTGAAGCAGTAAAACAAGAATATAATTGCAATAAAAGGAATCATATTTATCTACTGCTTTAACAATTATGTTTTAAGTTACCAGATGGATGAAAATTCCAATTCCTGACTTAATAATTGAAAATTTAAAAAAAGAAATAGAGTTCTCTAACCAGAAAAAAGTTTTCTTAAATAAAATATTGGTTATATAAATCTTTGAATTCGAGAAAACATTTGAAAATAGCTCGGGTTTTAGAGTTTTGGTTCGTCCAGATTATTTTGGAACTTTTTTTAACAACTGAAATTTACTGTATCATTTTCAAAATATAAAAATTACACAATATATAAATCAAAATCTAGGGTCATTTTACAAATAATTGTATCTTCATATTTTAAATTTCTTAGCTGTTTAAGATTTATATAAATTATTAGCTCTGTAATCTTCAGTATTTACACTCTAATTTAGTCTCTAAACTTTAATTTCAAGTCAAAGTAAGCCATTTGTAAGTTACTCTGCTTTCTGAGAAATAATTTTACACGAAAACTTCAAAAGTATTAACCACGTTAGTGAAATGTTGTTGAATCATACAAAATGTAAACAAAATGCATTTTAAAAGTTTTTCTTTACTAATAAGTCAGTTTTAAAAATTTGTTTTCAAGAGCTGCTCTTTAAAATATAAATTGCCATGTACAATTTATATTTATATTCCTTCAATTAGATAGTTTTAAGAGACTAAAAGGGAAAAAAAAATACAGAACTAAGTAGTTTTTCCAAATGAACTTTAGAGGATGATGTAACTTGACTACTAGCTAAGAGTTAACAATATAGAAAAAAAATCTGAACCCTCTGATTTCAGCCAATTCTCTCAAAGTTTTAAAATATTTACTAGGTTATTTTCGTTTTACTAGTTTTAAACCAAATCAAGTATTTTGTCAAGACTTACAAAGAACCACAAAATTATCTGTAAACAAATTATTGTTATATTTCTGATACATTTCCTTTTCTTTAAATAAGCAGAGAATTGAAAAGCCTGTTATGGAATTAGATATACCAAACAAATTCATACTTCCCTCTTCTGTAATGATCAGAATTCTGATTTTCAATTTGTTTTCGAGACCAATAGCAACTTATATATAAATTACAAATGTATCGAACACACCACTACCTAGAACACATCACTATTGCTGGTAGCTTTTTCGTTTAATCTAATTAAATACGATCATTCGTTTGTTCTGTGCTTTTCCAAGATAAATTCATATTTATTTTTTCTCACCGTCTCCACCAAACGTCAGTAAAATTAGAACATTTCAGCTACAGAAATCTCTAATCCTTCAAGGTCGGTCTCAGCTCTTTAGTCTTAGGGAAGCTTTAACGAAAACGTGGTCTCCGTAGAGTTGATTTTACCAGGAATTTTTCGTTTGCTTTTTTTGGAGGGGATTGTTTGGTTTTGTGTGAAACAACGCTGTGGACCACAAAGGGGGTTAGGAAATGAGGGGGCGGAATACGTAGATTTCTCTAGAAGCCCCGGAAAAATCAAGCACCTGGAAACGTATTGTTAATTTAACTAAAAAAGACATATAAATTCTAAAACGTCGGTGGAGTCGAGCAGGGAAACGATGTGGCTTCAGTGGCGGAGCAAGGAGCAAACCTACGACCTCCGGACGCTGGACGTTGGGGGAAGGGAAGGGCCTCAGCGGGCACCACGCGGTCACCCCAGGGGCGGAATTCACATGCACAACTATTTTTCATTCTTCCTCAGTTATCTCCCTCTTTTCTCCTTGGGGGTTAGGACTGGACTCACAGTTAAAGGGCAGGAAAAATCAGAGTACTAAGAGGGGAAGCCAATCTCACCCCTCAACAAGAACAAAACCAATAAGAGGGAGCAAAGGGTTATTTTCGCGCCACAAAAGATGGAAATCCAAGGGCGGCTCGGGGGCCAATGAATGGAAACCAGCAAACTGCTTCGGCGGCGGCAGCCGACGGTGATAGGCTCCCTCCATCCACCAATCGGGTGAGAGAAGCCCCCTACCCCCTCCGCAGCCAGGGGCGGCGTCTCTCTCCAAGCCGGCTGCTCTAACTCGGGCTCGGCGAGTCGGCCCCTAGGAGCGCGAAACTCCTCCCCGGAGCCGCGTTTGCGCGCCTAGCGCTCCCCTCTCACTGCCCCGCCCCGCCCCGGCCAGAGGCAGAGGGTTCAGCGACTGCTCCTTGCGATTTTTCTCCGTGGGTACCAAACATCCCCCAGCTCCGATGAGCCCCTCGCACACACTAAACAGGCCGGAAGTGCGGCAGGGTCGCCAAACACGCTGCCAGGTTCGCCCCGGCGGGCAAGGGAAGTGCTCAGGTCGGGTAGTGCGGCGAGGGGGACACAGGCTCCCCTGCCTGGGCCCCCACGTCTAACGCGTTCACGCGGCTTCGCGCGCGGGGACCGAATCCGAGACGCAGCCAGAAGGCGCCTGTCCCACAGCGGGGCTAGGGCGGACGGGTGGTCTAGGGCCTCCGAGGCGAGCAGCGGCCGACGAAGGATCTTCCCGAGTGTGAGCTGCAAGGATCCCGCCCAGTTTCTCCCGGCAGAACCGCAGGGGGAAAGGAAACATCTCTCAGGGCACCATCTTTTATTTTAAATAAAAATCACTGAAGGCATATTCCGAAGAGAGCGAAGAGCCAGGCTGCCGCTAATTATTATGCATCTGGTTTTAACAGATCAGAGTCCAGGAGAGCTGTTCGAAGGAGCAAGAGTATGTTAAAAAATACCTTCTATGAGGCCCAGGCGACGCGGCATTACGTGCCCACCCGCCTTAAGGACTTCGGCTCTGGGCTGGTCTCAGAGGAAGCCGGGAATTAGGGTTAGCAACAAGAATGCCCTCTCCCCCTCCTCTATCTGCTAAGCCGTCGCTCATAACCTGTAGGTACAGCAGTGGTAACCGACCTTCTAAAGACGGCTTTTCTCCTTTAATATTACACTGACCCATAAGAAACATTTTTATTGCCTTCAGGTCAGGAGATCAGGAGGAGGTGCAGCTGTCCAAAGGGTAAATAGGCTGCAGTTGGAAAGCCTCAACCGTATCAGAGCACATACAATGGGTGGGAGTCCTTCGTGGACTCAACATTTACTAGGAGCTGCTGCTGCTTCAGAAAGAACTTGGTGTAGCCTATACACACGGTTAATTTCTTGTGACACTCATTAAGACTGGAAGTTAGATTAACCTTATAATCATTCTTGAAAATCCACCGAAGGTATTTTTACACTTGAAATGTCAGTAAAAAAATACAATTACCCATGGTCTTTTTACTCAGCCATTGATTATATTACTGATTCCTCAAATGCATGGACGAGTCGAAGTGGAGTGGGCTATATTTAACTCCCTTTTTGATGGCTGAACTTACGTAACTCGTGTATGTTTTTAAGGTCCTAGACGGAGTATCCAGTTTGTTATAATAATACACACATTAAGTTCACAAGAGCCCCAGGAACATATTTCATCAAAACTGCACACACTTGTTTTAAATCCCAGCTGTTAGATTTGTTTGATAGTGAAAGACAGGCATGGACTACTATTTATGGAAAATAAACACTTTATCCCATGCTTTAGAAGTAGATATTTTCTTAGGTCTCAGTTTTAGTAAAAGCAAATACAGTCAACAATCCAGAGGGCACCATTCAATTGATTTTTGAAAGCATGCTGAACATATAAAATTGTTTTTATGAAAAATTACTAAAACTTAAATGATCAACAGACTAGTTTATAAAATTTAAAGAAAAGCAAATATTACTAAGTGAATGAAAAGTATATTTCTATAGCTTTTGATCACATGCAACAGGTAAATAAAACTTATAATTTAATATTTACATTTTGAATATGACAAAGAATACATGTGCTTTTTTCTTTCTTGGAATGAAGGTTCTCTTTTCAAAAATATGAAAAGGAAAAATAAGTAAGCTTTTTTAAAAAGTTATAATCATAAATTTAAAATTTCACCACCTAAATGTTCTTTGAAGATACTGCTCATAATACAGTTGTAAACACTGAGGAACATGTTTACACCCTCCATATCATAAAGTAAAAACATTTCACTAAATTAAACATGAATGAAAATATTTGTGAAAGTGAGTTTACGTTTAAAAAGTTGGATTAGCTTGGCAGGAAAGAAAAACCTGTTAGAAAGAACAGTTGCATTTAAAATGGATGATCTGACACCTTCCGGTTTCTTAACACAAAACTGTAAGTTCTTTTTAAAATAAAAAATGTAAATGCTCTTTATATCATACAACCATTCCCACATATTGAAAAAATAATTTTCCATTCATCTTTCAGTTGGAAAACATACATCTTTAAATGCATGGGTTTGACCAAAAGAAATGAACTTTATCAATTATCATAATTACTGATGATATAGTGTAAACAGTATTTTCTCTACTACACATTTTTCTAATAATAAGAGTATTAAGTGATTATAAAGACTGCTTAAATTTCCATCCTATTAATATATATAATTGCAATCATTTAAAAAAAATAAGCATTCTTTTCCATAGAATACCTGTTAAAAATATACCACAAGAATCCTGGTGCAAATGAAGCCTTTGAGTGGAGGACAAAATAAACGACTCTTGGCGATTTCGAAAAGAAACCCAGCACTCATTTCCGTGTTCCTTGTCTCCAGTCCTCATTTCGTTGGCCCTGTAAGGCTCCATCGGGCCCAGACCCTCCCCCACCGCCCACCATTGTACTCGTTACATACAAGGGAAATTATGAACGGTTATAATGGCCAAATGCAGGCAGAAAAGCAGCAGAAAGAGACTCAAGCAATTTTTCAAGTGCAAGTTACCACTTAGGGGTAACGCACAGCGGTGTTCCTGTTTTAAGTGTCCCAAGTTCTCCAACTAAAATTCTTTAAATAAAAGTACCAGCCTACCCCACTCCTCCTCTTCCTCCTCCTCTGGAAACTACAGGAAGAAATGGTTTCCGTTTAAATACCGACTTTTCCCACTTTGACTTTTCTGCTCCGGCCTCCGAGGCCCGGGACGCCCCCATCCCAACGCCAGAAACCTCGGCCCCTGCGCTCCCCTCCCCCACCGGTGGCCAAGCCCGCCCCCGGCCTCATTGATCCCGGAGCCTTTTCTGAATCGCGCAACCAATAGCAAACGCGAAGCCCAAAGCCACCGCGAGCGCAGGCGGAGGCGGAGGAGGTGTCGCCCAGACACCCGCCCAGGACGCCGCGGGCTCCCATCCCCCCACCGGCCTGGCTCGGGGCCGCCCCACTTTGCCGGTGCCCGCGCCAGCAAAGGGTGCATAGGGTGGGGCGCGTCGGCCCGCCTCTCCGGCTCCCTCACACCCCCCCCCCACCCCCTCGCTGCGTTTCCGTCCCCGCCAACCCCTGGAAAGGTGCTCGCGGTTTGCCGAGGTTACACTTCTGTCATCGAAGCCACAAGGCGAGTTCGGAATTGTGACTCTTTGGCTTTGTTTGATTGCCTATTTTTAAAAATCGAGTCTTTAAAACTCGGGTAAATAGAGCTGAGGGATTGCCTAGTTAGCACCCCCACTCCAATCACATTAAAAAAAAAAATCAATATTCCTCCCGCCCCCTTTACCCTCCTGGAGGATCCGCCCCGACCAGATAACCCTTTCTAAACTCTGTGATGACCATCAGCTCCCCTAGCCGCGCTTCCCTCCGCGACCCCGGCTGCGGCTTCTTTAGCATTTTCCGCCCCTCTTTCTCCGCCCCTGCGCAGGGTCCTTCGCTCAATCTCGTTACCCCTCCCCCTCTTCCTCCTCTTGCTAGCTCTTTTTTTTTTTTTTTCCTGCGAAACCCACTGAAATTGAGGCGCTGGGATTCCTCACGTGAGACGTTGATTTGTAGTTTGAACACGTGGCTCATTCAAAAAGCCGGACACTCGGAGCGGATTTTTTCCGCCTCCTGCGCCTTCCTCCCCTCCACCCCTTCTCCCCTCCCTCCTGCCAGTCACCCTTCTGGGTTTTTTTTTTATGGGGAGGCGGCGCTTGCCCTCTCGTAGTGTGATATTTTCACAGTCCGTCGGTCGATGCCAGAGGGTTTGGGGAGGAAAAGACAAAAAGTAGTTTCCCCCCTCCTTCCTCTCCTCCTTTTTCTCGCTAATCCCGCCTCCTCCTCCGAGTTAGGAAGACTCTTGGATGCGTTTGGGTTGTCGCTAGGGTTTTTCTTTTTTCTTTTAATACCTAGAAAAGGAAAAAACAGGAACCTTCGGATCTGATTTTTTTCGCTTCTCGTTCCTGTCCTTGGTTCTTACTGTGTTTGTGTATTTTAACGGCGAGAAGAGGAGGGGAACTCGCCGGATCCATCCATCGCTGTGGGTGGTTTTAATTTTTCGTTTTTCTCCTAATTTTTTTTTTCTTAAAAGCAACAACCACTCTTCACAATGAACAAACTGTATATCGGAAACCTCAGCGAGAACGCCGTCCCCTCGGACCTAGAAAGCGTCTTCAAGGACGCCAAGATCCCGGTGTCGGGACCCTTCCTGGTGAAGACGGGCTACGCGTTCGTGGACTGTCCGGACGACAGCTGGGCCCTCAAGGCCATCGAGGCGCTTTCAGGTGGGCCCCGGGCCGGGCCTGCCGGGGTCGGGCCCGCGGCAGCCCACACCGTACTGTCCGCACCGGGCCCCGGCCTGGGCGGGTGCGGGTGCGCCTGTGGAGAGCAGCCGAGGCCCGGGCGCCCGCACGCGCGGGTCGGGGCCCTTCCCCAAGTCGGGGCGCCTACCCGGCCCCGCGGCTCCCCTCCCCCGCCCGGATCTGCGGGCGAAGGGCGAGCGCGCTGTCCAGAAAACCCCGGCTCGGGCTTGGAGGGGAGCGGGGGCACCGTGCGGCGCCGGGGACCGGGGTTGGGGTGCTGGAGCGGGGAGGGGGGAAGCTCGCCCCGCGCGCCGCCCGGGCCCAGGCGCGTGCTCCAGGCTCCGGCACGCCGGGCCTTGGGGGCCGGGAACGAACGCCCGATTCTCGTTCCTTTCTTACCCTCTGTGTGTGTGTGAGTGTGTATGGGGCGGGGGGGTTCTGGCGGTGGACTCGCTGCCTCCTCTCTCGCCCCCAGAGCTGGGCCGAGGGAGAACTCCAAAGTGGCCTGGACCTCGCTGCCTAGCGAGGCCGCGGGGCTGGTGCCGCGCACGGGCGGCCCCGCGCTCCCCTCGACCCTGGGGGGAGGCGGGCGAGGGCAACCCCCGGGTTCTGGGCTCCATCTTCCCGGGTCTGACGAGCTACAGGGGAGGTGGGCGCGGGCGACCAGGGGTCGCCTGGGAGCCCGTCCCCATGCGAGGCCGGGTTTCGGGCCGCGGCCTCCGGGCTGGTCGGGCGCGCGCGGGGGAAGGATGCGCTCGGGTCCCGCTCAGAGCCGCGTGCCTTTCGGGGTGGCGGACGCCGTCCCTCGCGCGTGGTTCCTCTGGTGCCCAGCTGCGCCTCTGGACGTTCGCTCTCTCGGCGCCTGCCCGGCGGTCCTTAAGCCTTTCCCGCCACTCTCTGCCTGTTCCCGGCGGGCCTGGGCCGAAACCCCCGGGAGAAGGGCCTAGGCGCCCCCAGCTGAGGAAAGCCCACGCAGCCCTTTGCCCCGAGTTTGTCTGCTAGGGTCTCGGGGGACGTGGGCGGGGAAGGCCGAGGGGGGCGGGGAGAGTGTTACCGACCTCTGCCCATTGATTTCTCTTTTCCCACCCGCGCGGGGACGCTTTCTGTCTCGGCCTCGAGCCGCTCGGGGTCTGAGAAGGCCCAGAGAGCCGCTCAACTCGGCCAACTGTCCTGCACCTCTTGTGTGTCCGCAGGTAAAGTGGAACTGCACGGAAAACTCATAGAAGTTGAGCACTCGGTCCCCAAAAGGCAGAGGTGAGCTTGCTTAGCATGTCCTCATTGATTCCCTTCTCGGCCATTGGGAGGAGAGAACACAGCTGAAAACAACTTTTCCACTTATTGGGGTTGCTGTGTGGCTTGGCGTTTCTCGTTTTCTTTTGCATTTATGTTTCTGGCAGGTGTGTGTGTGTGCACACTGCTCTGTAGGAATAGACAGCTCGTCTGTGGCCCTGCCACCGGATTGTTTATACTGGTATTTAAAGTCGCTTAAGGAAGCTCTTTCGGTTAAATGTTCTCCGGCAGAGAACAGGTCAGGTTGGTGCAACAGGAAATCAAGAGTCTCCGAGGGCAGTTTCTGGGCATCCGTGGGAATTGGGAAGCAGTGGGTGACCGCCCCCCCCCTCCCCCCTTAAACCATAGGAGAGGCGAAAGCAGCAGCGGCCGCGCGCGGGTGTGGCGTGCCTTTCCCTTCTCTGTCCCACGGTGGCGGGCAAGAGTCTTGGGGGGCCGTCCGCGCATCTGAGGGGAGAGGAATTTGCCTTTACCCTGGGAGCTCCCCGTGAGGGAACGCCTGGGTTTCTCCTGCCCCAAAGCGCCTTTCAGTTCCTGCAGAGTAAGACGGTTTTCTGCAAACCCGCCTTTGTCTCCCGGCCTCCCCCCTACCCTGCTCCTCAATTTTAAAAATATTTGGCTTGTAGATAAACCACGAAGAGATAGAGAAGGTTGAAGATTGTTGCTTCCTCAACAAGGCGGGGGCGGGGGGGGGGGCGGGGGTTGCACTTTTTGGAAAGCATGTGTAGTGTGTCAGTTTACAAAGCGTTTGGAGACTTTTAATCCCTGGACTATTTTGGAGAAATGGCTCCTTTCTCCCGAGCAGGCCAGATCCCGGCTCTCTAACTCCGGTTGGAAAGGCCCTGCTTCCTCCCAGTGGGTACCGGGGTTGGCCTGTGCCTTGCTGGCTTCTGTCCAGTGGGGTTAGGGTTTCTGCCTTCCCCCATCCCCCACTCCCAACCCTTGACCCAGCGGAAAACTGGAAGTTAATTTCAACTAGAGCAGCCGGAGGGGGAGCAGCATCTGGTTAGGTATTGGTGCGAGTGTGTATGCTGGAGGGCTGAAAGGGTTTGATATGCATTTCCCTGGTGCTTGACTTGGAGAATTGGCTACCCAATAGGTCAATCTTAAGCCTGTTTGTAGATGGAGTTTTCTTCCAGGTAAATAATTTCCACCAACTGTGTTTTTGTTCACGAGCTTGTGGGATTCTTGTGGGTTTATCTTCATGTACTATACTTAATTTTCATTAGGATTAGTTGGGAAGTGATTTAGTTCTAGCTGGGAATTTTGGTAGTGGTCAAATTATTTTATATAGCAGAATGGAATTTTGAAAGCATCTAAAACAATACAGTGTGTAGTGAAAACTCTAAATTGATCTCAGTTTAATATCAGTTGAAAAATTAAAAGAGATAGTCTGAATTGTTTCCTTACTGGAAAAAAATGTAAGCATATTCTGTGAATTCTAATTGGTTTTTGTTTAGCCGCTGTGTCTTATTAATTTTCTTCAACTGTTGAATAAGAAATAGGCAAATAGTTGTGTTGAAGAACTGACATTTTAACATTCAGGAGTTGCTAAATTTAAACTTTAAATGTATTGACCTGCCTGTGAATGCAATTAGTTTGTCTTATTCTCCTGATTTTTCTTCTCTAACCTTGTGTGAGTTTGTTCCTCATGTGTAGGGAATTAAAAACATTGGTAATAGACTGCTTTTATTCTTAAAGGCTTTTGCCCAACCTAAAAACATACTTAGCAGCCTCTTTGTCATAAAGTAACAAGTAACTATTGAAGAAAGCACATAAAGTAAAATGTTTCTAGTGGCAGCAAGTATTAAACTGGAGAAGCTTCCACTGATGAACTTGGTAGATTAAATTTTATAGCTGATTTTCATTAGTCATTGAAATGTTCAGGATTTTGAACCATACAGCGTTACTAGCAAAGTAAATAGGAGTGAGTACATTAGAGACAACTTTTTTTTTTTTTTTTACTGATTTATTAAGAGAGCTGTCAAGGAAGCCCTTTGCTTGTATTGAAGTGGTTAAAACCAATAATGGAGCTTGATTTTTCTGCCCAGGGAGATTTGCTGGAAACCTCTATTACAATTTGGATTTAACTGAACCTTGAAACGGTTTTGCAGTTTTCCTTATCTGGACTGTTCTACTGTCTGAATAGGCTTTGGGAGAGAGCAGAGAAGGCACCTTGGTGATCCACATATCCAGCACCTAGAGGGTGGTCAGGTGGTATTGATGAGAGTGACTTGAATACTGAAGCCCAGTCCTTGCTGGTGAGCCTGCTGGACTTCTGGGTGGAGTTCTTTGTGCTTAGCAGTCATTGCATTCCATCCCATCATGTGGGCATCTGAGGCAGGCACACCCACATGTGCAACAGTGACCTTTATACCTGCTGTGCAAGGCATGTTGGGAGCCCTAGGCTGAAGAATGCTTATGGCAGCACTCTGAGATGGATGAATGGGCTTGTACCAGCTAAATAGGGGAGCAGGCCAATGGGTGAGGTGATGTGATGTGACGCGTGGTAGGCTGGCCAAAATTCTGCCGGGGAGCAGAGGTGGGCGGACCCTTGCTGGAAGGGGCCTTGCAGAGTTTGGTTCAGACCAAGCTTAGTTCCTGATTACTGAAGTCTGAAGGGAATGTGGAAGGAATGTTGCTCTTCTGGATTCAGATACCCCTCAGTTGGGGGAGATTATAGCAGTGCTTCAGTTTGAGATCCTCTGCGTTCAGAATGAAGAGAACATTGCATAGAGTACCTGTGATAGTATTGCACTTTTTGTTCCAAATGTGACAGATACAACACAGGACGACTTGGCTTCACTCTGGAGGTATAAACTTTAAAAAAATTTCCTTCCCTACCCCTGGGGGAAAAGTTGGGTGTGAAAATTGTCGTGGCTTCGGAAGGCCATAGCTGACTTTGGGTTGGAAGAGTCACTGGTGTCTTGTGGGACCTTGTATGTGCCCCTATATATTTATGTAAATAGCACTGATTTCCTTTTGTTATGTTGTGGGCTGTTGGGCATGGGAGAGGGAACAAGAAAGTCGCTGACACTGGGGAACTTAGAGGATGGTGGTTTGTTTCCACTACTTTTAAATTACGAAAATTGTCACATTTTCCAACTTTTTCTAGCTTAAACTTCCTCATGCTTTAGCTGTTAACCTTGATTAGAATTGTATGTAGCCAAAAACATATTTGAATAAAAAATAAAAAATAGTGGGATATTATAGTTAATATTTTTCCAGGAAGGATCTTTTAAAATAAACGGTGGTGCCTAAGCTCAAGTATCTTTGTTTTTTGCTTCCTTGCAATAATTTTTAAAGAAAGGAAATTAAATGGATAACTTATTTCAATATTAGAATCTTGTGTTTAGCATATAAATGGGATAGAGCATGTATAAAAGTTACTGGGGTTTTAAATATATCTTACTTTAAATGGCTACGTAAAAGCTAGTGCTGCATTTTATATAAAAGTGGTTAAGTATAGATGAGGATGGTACCAGGAGTAGCCATATGCCAGTTAACCAGGGCATAAGACCCTGGTGTCTCAGGACATTAAAAGCTGTTTTTAATGGTAAATATTTTAACAGGATATGCCCCAAGGTGTTTTAACAGGAATGCTCCTGGGTTATCAGTGGTGGTCCAGGTGAATCTTGTGCATTAGGGAAATTTCTCACACATTCATAGACGTAAGGTTCTGAATGTTAGGAAACTTTTGTGGCTGGTAAAGGTTATCTTTGCAATGCAGGGTTTAAGATCGGTAATGCATGACTGCTTAAGTGGTTGTAGCCAATGAGATTTTTCTTGATTTCATGTTGTTTTCTCAGTACAGTTTGAGAAAGTTAGGAAGATTTCTTGCTTTTCTTTCTCACTTTATTAGATTTTTTAAAAAAATTTTGATAAGTAGCTTCTGTGTGTCTGTCCGTGATAACAAGGAAGACGTTATGAAAACATGACATGTGCCTGGAGCCAGTGGGAACTGAGAATCTTGGCTTCTGTTTCTGGCTTCCTTTTGATTTGTGGGATGACTTACATTCTCTGTTCATGCCAAACGCCATTATAATAAACTAACAAGGGGCATGCTTTGTTCAGAGTTTTGAGTTCTGCTTGAAATGAGTGAGTTACCAGCTAAGATTTAAAGGTGTATTTTGGAATTACAGAGAGATGGGCTTTCCCCTGTAAGGGGCTTGCATTTCTTTTCTGTAGTATGGCAGCTTAGTTGCTTTTGCACCTGTACCTCATTTGGGCAGTCAGCATGAGGGACACAATCTTCATCATACTTTGAAAGGCTTTTGTGAGTCACACCACTGCAGTTCATGTGTTGTTGTAGGTCTGGGATTCCATATTAAAGTGAAGCTGTTGAGCCACCTTGATGTATATTTTGAAGCAGCTCCATTTTAACATTCTTTAACAGCATTCGGACAGCAACTATTCCAGCAGTAATTTTGATAAGTGTGAATTATCCGTTCAGGAACACTGGTAGTTAGTTGGTTTGGTCTGGGAGGAAAGAGAATCTACTATTTTTAGTGGAGGTTCCTTTATCAGCTGTTGATTCTGATTCAGGCTTGTAGAGTCATAAGACAGGAGGGTGGCAGTGTGGGAGCAATGACCAAGGGATAGAATTGGCATTTTTAGTTAGGATGTCTGCCCCATAAATCTGATGTTTACTAGTGGGCTTTGACTGTGGAGTTTTGTTTGGAAGCTGGTTGCAAACATAGTTTTCAGCACTATATTAAAACTGTGTATTTTATCATGGTCCAAAATTGCTGTTTGGTAAGTGTTCGGTATTGGTAAATACACACAGTTAAAATACCAATATAGTATGTGAATTTTGTTGCCCTGAAGGGGAATCTATAGTACATAAATTATGTGTTTTAGAGAATTATGCCGAGACTATTTAACTTGCTTAAGAAATAGTTTGAAATTAGAGACGTATTATTTGAGGAATCTAGTGTAAGTCTAAGAAACTGCTTGCCCCAGTTCAGGAGACACGAGAGATGTGAGTTAGATCCCTGGGTCAGGAAGATCCCCTGGAGAAGAGTAAGTTGCTGTTGTCTTGAGCCACCAGTTTTCAGGGTATTTTATTGTGCTTCTCTGTGATCATATGGGTCTGCTAGGTGGTTAGTTCTGTTCCACTTGGTATCATTTTGGGTCATTTACTAAGCTGGGCTAAAAGGTCCAAGAAGACTCCACTCACATGTCTGGCCTCTTGGTACTTGTCCAGGTCATCTTTCACCATATGGTATCTTGTTACTCAATAGTGGCCCCTGGCTGGTTACCCCTAGTGAAAGCAGAAACTCCTGGGCCTTTTGAAGGCTAGGTGCAGAATTGGTACTGTATTGCTTTTAATTTCATTCTGTTGATTAAGGCAGGCCATGAGGCCAGCACAGGTTCCAGGGGAATGTGGAAAGAAGTTAATGGTAGAGTCGCATGCATGTTCAGAGAGGAGGAATTGGTGGTTGCAATCTGTGTAGTTCTTCTACAAGTTGAAGGATCCACAAGCATCCCACGTACATTTTGGCTTGAAAATGCTTAGAGCATAAAATATCTGAAAATTGTATTTAGCTCTAGGAATGGGGAGCCAATTGACTTGTAATGTCTTAGCAAGAGAGGATCGTGTTAGCTCAGAGGTGATGAATAGTGGTCAGTCTCGGCTTATTTCTAGGGAACAGCTAGTAGGATTTACTGACGGGTTAAATGAGGGGTGTTTGAAGAGAGAAGGATGACAAGGTTTTTTGGCCAGAACAGTTGGGTGGAAGGGGGGTGCCATTTACCCAAATAGAGGGTATTGTGTGACAAATAGGTTCTTGGGTGGAAATTAGGAGCTTTACTTTTTGGCGTATTATGTTTCTAATTCTTATTAGAAATTTGAAATGATGAAGTTGAGTAGATATTAATAGTTGGATATATTGGTCTGGAGCCCAAGAGAAGGTGGGAAGTACTGGTGAAAAATTAGAGGCTTTGTTAGCTTATGATATTGAAGTCACGGAATTGGACAAGGTCATCAAAGAAATAAGTGTGGAACTCTTGAAAAGAGGGGCTAGCAGAGAAGAGTGAAGGAGGCCAGTGATTAGTGGAAGTCAAGCACAGTAAACTGTTCCTGAGAGAGAAGTGAGGAAAGCC
The DNA here is from genome assembly GCF_003369695.1 of Bos indicus x Bos taurus. Classification (NCBI taxonomy): domain Eukaryota; kingdom Metazoa; phylum Chordata; class Mammalia; order Artiodactyla; family Bovidae; genus Bos; species Bos indicus x Bos taurus. The sequence goes on from NC_040079.1 coordinate 87,628,716, forward strand.
TGTGGAGGAGAGCTTAATCCACTGTGTAGACTATCTCTGAGCGAGTGTGCTTTAGATGGATGAGTAAGTGACTGAGGGCGGTGTTAAGTCTCAGCCTTCTGGCTGTGCTGTGAATAAATGTAGAGTGATTTATGAATTTTGGAGCAACCTGAAATACAGCCTCTCTTCCAGAATTCATGTATTAGGCTCTTTTTTCATTTTTTTTTAATGTTCTGGAAACATCTAGAAGCATATTCTGTTTATAAGTTGCTAGAGATGGAAGAGGCTCGTACATTTAGTAGATCCTCTTCTTGCTCAGTGGACAAGACGTTGAAGACAGTTGACCTACCCTCTGGCATCTGTTTTGACACTTTGGGTGACTGAGCTCGCCTTCTCAAAGACAACCCCTTCTGCTTTTTATTAGTACATATTTGGTTCCAAAACAGTGCAGACAAAGTCCAGTGCTTCATGTGCTTGTCTAAATACTTGATTAAAGACAATGTTGGAAACTAATGGTCACAATATGAATATTATGGGCTAGGTTTAAAATATTTCACTTTGTCATTTTAGTATACTAGAATAAGTAAAACATTCCATGTATTTTATTCATAACAATGAAGTTGTAAGAAATGTAAGAAACCCTTGAAGTACCCTAAATTCCCTCATTTTTGCGTATTAAAAAATCTGGTCCTTGGTAAAGTAGCCGCCTCCTCAAATTATGAATTCCGTCTTTGGCCACAGAAGTCCCCAAAACAAGGTGATGTGTTAGAGTAGTTGGTTTTGAGACAGGTGGCTTGGTGTGAATAACTCTTCTGAAGACTTTCTTTGTCTATGCAAGTCCTTTGATTATAGAATACTGCTTTCAGAATGTGTTAAACGCCTACTGTTTTAAGAGAGGAAAACTAATAAAAATGAAATAGCACAATAGGGTCCCCCCACCCCCAGTGCTATTTGCCATAAGTCCTGGGAGAAGAAGTGACTTGCCCAGGACACTGATTAGTGGAACCCATTTCCAAACTGTGACTCTACCCTGTCTTCATTCCTCCCGTTTAAAGTTGTCAAATCCTCAAAAGTAGCTTACACAGCAGCCTGATCATGTTTGTAGTGGCAAGTCAGAGCAGACACTGTTTCTTGGTGTCTCTGAAGAAAAAAGAAATCTTGTTTGGCTTCTTCGAAGGGTTGATTTTTTTGTCTTGGAAAAGGACAGATACAGCTAGTCTGGATCCGGGCTTACTACAGAGTAAAAATATCCGGACATCCTGTTTTAAGATAGAAAATGAGACTACTTTTTCCGTGAAACTTTTTTTTTTTTTTAAAGCAGCTTCATGTTAGTATAAATGAACGGCATGGAAGTTGGAGGGGGCCTAAGGAGATAAGAGAGTGGAACAGAGGGCGTGAAGAGGTCGGTGCTGTGGCTTTGTCCCAGGCAGGTGGTCGTGGCTCACAGCACGTGTTCCAGATGACAAGGATGTAGAGGTGTCCTGGGTGGAGTGCATGGCGCCTGGTTGTCCCAGTTTGTCACCAAGTTTAGAAGGATCCTGCCTTGGGGGAAACGTCTCTTAAACTTAGAATATTAAAGATTAAGAAAGAGTAGGAGGGAGAAGTCATGCTGAAACCTCTTGATGTAGAGTCTTGATGCCTGCCTCATATCCTCTTGTTGAATAGAAGAGTGTAGCCAGAAGAATGTTACATCTGAGTTTGAATCCCATCTCTGCTTTTTGAATTCACGATGTTAAATGTCTAAGGATGAGGAAATCAAATCTGGGAGGTTAGTGTGGAAAAGAAGCCTTATAGAGCCCTGGGGAGGTGTATAAAGCATCACCCAGTAATCACTCCCATATCAGCTGTTGTGTTTCCCCTTGATGTTGAAATGTGAAGGCTGGATGTATATTATTTGGTGGTAATAACAGAAATAAAAAAATTTTTCCTTCTGTTCTGGGATGAGTGCTCATAAAAGTAGAAATCTTTGGGTGGTGTCTTTTGTGTTTTTATGTTCATTGAGCGTGAATTACTTTTTTTAAAAAGGTATAACCTAGGAATAATAGAGTATATAAATATTAAATAAATATCTTGATAAATTCTTACAAATGTGTACACTTCAATTAATTTGAAAGTATGAATTATGAAAATGTGAAAATACTTTTTCTTTAATCTTCCCCATTCCCATGCATTTCCCAGGTCTTACATTTGGTAACTTAGTATATTATTTTTCAGAAATTCTCCTATGCATGTATCCACAAAACACTTTTTAGTAATCCAATTATACTGGTTTTTTTTTTTGCTTTTACTAAGTAATGTATCCTTAAGAAACTTCAGTGTAGGTACAAATAGTTAACTCTCCTTAAACTAGCAGTTGCATCATTTTGCATAGGAGTGCAACAAATTAAATGTTCTTTTCATAGTGATTTCAGTTGACCATGAGTGTATGTATGTCATAGGACTCTTGGATATTCTTTTTACTTGAATATATTTTTTTTTTACTTGAATATTTTTATAAGGTAAATTCTTAGACTGGAAATTGCTGTCAAAAGACATGCACATTTAAATTTGGAAGTACTCTACTGAAAACACTAAATTTGTCATGTAGAGTAACGCATATATATGGAATCTAGAAAAATGGAATAGAGATAAAGATGTACAGAATGGACTTGTGGACACGGGGACAGAGAGTGGAACAAATTGAGAGAGAAGCATTGACGTCTATATGTTATGAAGTAAAATAGTGGGAAGTTGCTGTATAACACAGGGTGCTCAGCTGGGTGCTTTTTGATGACCTAGATGGTCCGGATGAGGGGGCGTACGGGAGGGGACATATGTTTATGACTGATTCACGGTACTGTACAGCAGAAACCACCACAACATTGTAAAGCAATTATCCTCCAGTTAAAAAATTCAAAACACTACATTTACTGATTGATACGGTTAGTCATAATTTGACAACCAAGGAGCTGTTCGAAATGAGTTGGGTAGAGAGACTATTGGTTAGAGCTCAAGCATGGAGGGCTGTGTCATTTTAGGAACAGCCTTATTCTTTCTACATGGATGTTGTGCTGACTCTGACAAGTCTAGGTCCTGATTCATTTGTGTCCCTTGCATGTAAAAATTAAGTCAGAGCTATAAAGATTAAATTCTGAGAACTGGAACTTCCCTTGCGGTCCAGTGGTTAAGACTCCATGCTTAGGATGCAGGGGGCGTGGATTCAGTCCCTGGTCAAGGAACTAAGATCCCACATGCTGACTGGCATGCTTCCTCCGCCCGTCCCCCGTGCCCTGAAGCCCCAAATCTGCTAACTTAGAGTTTGATTACCTGGGGTTTATGTTCTTTTAGCAACTTTAATTTTGGATCTTACCCCAGAAACTTAACAATATCTTTTTGCAGTCGGAGCTTTACTAAGTAATATTTTGAGGAGAAATTTGATTGAAAATTAGTTTTCAAAACAAAGTTTTACTCCTCTTACCACTTGAGCTAGCCAGGTGAGTACTGGAGAGCTTATTTAAAAGAACCTATGACAATGTTAAAACTGTTGGAGCTGTGACTGAGTTTTTTCTGGTGATCCCCAAATGCTGATTTTTTTTAAAAAAGTCAGCTGTTCTTGCAAAAATGGAGAAGCTCTTGCTTTTCTTTGGAGAGATAAGTGAGGTTGAACATTTTAATTTCTCTATTTTGTGGTCTGTAGTTTACCTATTGCTGCAGTTTTTTGAGTTTCAGAAATGGATTCATTCCTTATGGCTTAATAAAAATTCTTAATTTAACTAGCATAGATGGAGCACCTGTGCTGGTAGACAGCTCCATGCTAGATTTCAGGGGCTAGAAAGAAGAACACATTTCTTTTTCTGAAGAAAAGTATATGGAGTATAGTGACTTGCACTTTGTTCTGCTTCAATTCCTCAGTGATATTTTTGTCTTAACACTAACAGTGGCTTACTGTGCCAATGATCCCAGAGGTGGATTAATATCTCTACAGGTAGAGAAGTTTGTAAATACACCATAGGGTATGTATGGGATACCCCAGAAACATAGGAGGGTCGTTGACCTTAGCTGAGTGCTGGTACAGCCAGCCAGAGAGAGGTTCAGAGAGCAAGACACGTGAAGGCAATTGAAGCTGTGTGCGGTGGGGATGGCAGAGCAGAAGGGAAACAGAAGCCAAGGCATGGAGGTGCGAAATACCCTGGTGTGTGTGGGGGCATGGCAAGCTGTTTGGAATTAGAGAGACCCGAGTATGAGGCAGGATGTTGGTGAAGGCTGAGCCCAGAGGGGCAGCGAGAGCAGCCGGTGTGCTTCAGGAGTTCTGATTCTTTGTGTGTTTAACTTAGGGGCTCACTCACTTCAGTTTATGTCGGTTAACAGATGGTTATTTGGGATCATCTCATGCAAGACTTGATGCTTGGGGTTAATTTTGGGATCTGCTCACCAGAGATTATGTTCAACTGCTTTTACTTTATAAGTGCTTCCTGGAAACAGCTGTTCCCCAAATCATTCCATGGGCGTGGAACTGTTCCCAGCCCTCCAACTGGGATTTGGGTAAATCGTGAGAGGGCTAAGAACGCTATAGTAAGGCTGACTGAGCCTTAGCTGCTTTTTTTTTAAGGTTGAGTGAAGAACCTGCCTCAATGCAGGAAATGTGGATTTGATCCCCAGGTCAGGAAGATTCCCCTCGAAGAGGGCGTGGCAACCCACTCTGGTATTTTTGCCTGGAGAGTCCCATGGACAGAGGAGCCTGGCGGGCTCCAGTCCATGGGGTCACAAAGAGTCAGATATGACTGAAGAGACTTAGCACATGATAGTCATAGTTTTAATCAATGATGATTAAAGCACCTAGTATTTGATTTTTATTATGACATCTCAAATGATGTAATGAACCTTTGGAGAAAAATGAGACCCTTCAATGTGCATGTGCTATTAACTGAGCAGAATTAGAGGCAGCAGTGCACACTGTTGGGAGGATCAGTGATCTCTTGCTTGGAATCAGACAAACATCAGTTAGAATCCTTGCTCAGCTCTGTGTTCCCTGGCAAACTGATGCTACTCTGGACTTCTCAGTTTATCTGTTCAGTCCAGTCACTCACTTGTGTCCAGTTTTTGGCGACCCCATGGACTGCAGCACGCCAGGCTTCCTTGTCTATCACCATCTCCCTGAGCTTGCTCAAATTTATGTCCATCAAGTTGGTGATGCCATCCAACCATCTCATCCTCTGTCGTCCACTTCTCCTCCTGCCTTTTTATCTGTAAATAGGGGCAATAAGCTTACTGTACAAGTTTATCTGTAAATAGCAATAAACCTTATTGCACAAGGTTGTTGGGAATTAAATCATAATGTTTGGGAAGGACTTCATGGAGTATCTGACACAAGTAGTATTGTTTCATATTAGTAAGCTTGTGTATTTATAAGTGGTGATTGAAAATAAGAGATGAGTGTATCTATTTCTGTATAATCCCATACTTTCCTACCGATATATGGAAATGTTTGACACTTCTTTGTAGAGTATGAGTAATGCATTGTGGATGTTAAGAGTTTGTACTTTAGGTTTAGATGTATATGTCTTGGAATCCCTAAGATGTTTTAGTTAGGAAATTATCTTAAGAGAGATCCTATTTTTTAAAAAGGCCAGGAGATAAACTCCTGTTAATTTGAAAAAGGTAGGCAACATATGACAAAAATGTATACAGGATAAGCAGCAGTTCAGAAAGGGATACCTGAAAGGCTCATCTACTTAGGAAAAGATATCCTCTCTTGCTCATCATTAGGGAAGTGCCAGTTGTAATGCCATTTTCCCCCATCAAGTTAGGAAAAATGAACAAGATTAATAATAACTGGTATTGGCAAGCGTGTGTAGATATGGGCATTCATACAGCAAAGACTTCTTGGCATGCTATTTGGGAGTATCTGTTAGAACTGAAATGTGACTATCCTTCAGGTATTGTGGGATACAACCTAGTCTTCATAGTTGTGTGGTCTGTAAATATAGTTGTAATGAACAGTATTGTAAAGGAGCTCAAATCGCTAGGCAGGACTTGGGAAGAAGGTCTTTGGGTAGAAGTCCAAAGTATGTGCAGATAGACTTTCAGGTTTTATTATTTTACTTATTACATTTTAATAGGTATTATCAGATAATCTGAAACTTCCACTATTGTCTACTTTCCAAGCAGAGAAGATTCTTAGCCTTAATTTGGCTGTCTGGGATGTTTTGCATTTACTCATTTTCGAGCTTTAGGTTTTTGAAAAGGAGGACGAGAACCAAGAACTGCTTTTCTTTCTTCAAAGCACTTTGAAGTAATGTTAAACAGTTTTTAACTGCTGCTGCTGCTAAGTCGCTTCAGTCATGTCCGACTCTGTGTGACCCCCGTCCCTGAGATTCTCCAGGCAAGAACACTGGAGTAGGTTGCCATTTCCTTCTCCAGTGCATGAAAGTGAAAAGTGAAAGTGAAGTCGCTCAGTCCTGTGTGACTCTTAGCGACCCCATGGACTGCAGCCTACCAGGCTCCTCCATCCATGGGATTTTCCAGGCAAGAGTACTGGAGTGGGGTGCCATTTAACTGTTAGGTCTTTGTTAAAAAGACATTTTTTTCCCTCCCCAGTATTGTTTAATAGAAAACTGGAAATGTCTACTCAAAGAAAATGTACCATACTCTAACAAATTATACTGTGGTATATTTCTTAGCATTTATGAAGAGTGATATAAATTTAAATATGCTGACATGTGAACAAATTGAAAAGCATGTATGGTATAGCTCTTAAAAGATAGATGTTTGGCAGTGGAGGGGTGGAACTTTCATAGGCACATTTGCATGAAAACACATAAAAAGGGCTAGAAGCTTACCCACCAAAAAGATTGGTTATCTTTGCAAATAAGAAGTGACTGAGGAGGAGAGAGGCTCATCTTTGGCTTTATTCTTCATTCTAATGGTCCTCAGACTTTTTGGTTTTGATTCTTTGATACTTAAAAACAGGCTCCTCAAAGAGCTTTTATTTTTTTTCTTGAAACATACTGTGTAGAGGGCTTCCCCAGGTGGCTCAGCAATAAAGAATCTGCCTGCAATGCGGGAGATGCCTGTTCCATCCCTGGGTGGGAAGATCCACTGCAGAAGGAATTGGCAACCCACTCCAGTATTCTTGCCTGGGAAATCCCATGGACAGAGGAGCCTGGTGGGTTACAGTTCTTAGAGTCTCAAATGGACTGAGCATGCACACACTGTATTAGAAATCAACTGAATACTGTTTTATATTACTTTAAATGAATAATGCATAGTGTGTATATTGTAACATATGTTAGTATAATAAACATAACAATAGATTTTTGTAACAAACTCATCCAAAGCCAAAATAAAAATTAGAAAAGTGGAATTGCTTTAAACATTTGCAGATTTCTTTAATGTTTACCCTAATAGACAGCTGGACACTCATAACTACTTAAACATTCAATTTGTTGCAGTATATCGTTCTGATTGAAATATATGAAGAAAATCTAGCTTCACATAGATAAACTCTTAGAAAAAGAAAGGAGTATTTTAATAGTCTTTTTACATGATTATGGGTATTTTTGTTCCTGTACTAAAACTCTGCAAGTGGAATTTTTTAAAGGTTAGTTGCATTGTGGAACCTGAAATTATTCCAGTAAATATTTTTTGTTCTTTCTTATTAAAATCCATTGGTCCGTCTTGCATTTTGATCCTGAAGTATTGGGAAACTGTCGAAGCTCTAGGTGGTAGATAAGTCTTCTGAAGTTCTGATTTTTACTTAAAAGCTTAAAATTCAGTCATTGGCAACAAGCTATTAGTTTTTTTTGAAGTATCTGGCTGGTTTTGTTCTCTTTTGAGAAAATGTCTATCAGACACTCAATCTTTAATAACCATGGTTGAAAACTGAAAGTGTTAGTTACTCAGTTGTGTCTGACTCTTTGCAACCCCATGGACTGTAGCCTGCCAGGCTCCTCTGTCCATGGGATTCTCCAGGCAAGAAGACTGGAGTAGGTTGCCATTCCCTTCTTCAGGGGATCTTCCCGACCTAGGGATTGAACCTGGGTCTCCTGCATTGTAGGCAGATTCTTTACCCTCTCAGCCACCAGAGAAGCTTAATAACCATTGTTAGTCTATTGTTATTTCAAGTAAAAGTGGTGCTCCATGAAAAAAAGTGAGTGGTTCACTGTTACATGGTGCTTTTTTTGCAGACAACTGTATTAGGTAGCCAAGTGCTTTCTGTGTACAGCCCTTCTCTTCACATAGGTTTTAGCAGGATATGTTCTCAAGGGTTACTTAAGAAAATTAATTTTTACTGCTTTATTAAGGACATTTAAAAATGAATCTCAAGGGTCTTCGCCAGCTGTCCAGTGGTTAAGATTGCCTTCCAATGCAGGGGTCAAGGCTTCGATCCCTGGTCTAGGAACTAAGATCTCACATGCTGCTTGGTGTGGCCAAAAATTAAAAAAAGCAACTTGTTATACTGCAAGTGCCTGTGATTACGACTACCACAGGTTAGTCCCATTGCTTTAATTCCTGCTAAGGTGCCAGCAGCTTCCCTACCACTGGTTTTGCACCATCAGGGCAAATGTCAACACGATAAAAGAGGCAAATAACATCTTAGTGAAATAGTTTTGACTTCTTGGACCTCTTTGAAAATGTCTCCAGGACCCCCAGGAGTCCACATATTGTATATTGGGAATTGCTGCTCTACAGAGGAGTATGATGTTTGAAATTATTAGGATTAGGTACTCTTGTGAATATGTATTTACATCATAACACAACAGATGGCAAGAGAAAGTGAGGGTTTTATGCAGCTCCATGACATGTTAGCCTCAATAGGGAATTTTACCCAAATCAGTCTGTGAAAAACAAGAGTGAAAGAGAAAAAAGATGGAAAAAAATACAAGAAACTAAATATGAAAAGAAAAATCTCGGTGTATACAAGATAATGAAATAGTTAGGGAGCACTTAAGTGTGCATGAGCAAAATGAAGTGAGTGTGGACACTTGGGCAACCACAGTTCGGCTTTCAGTTCCTCAAACCAAAGTGAACCCTACATGGTGACTCCAAGTCTTGCCTGAGAAAACGAACAGCCTTCAGTATAACCTTTGGTTATTCCTAAAATGTTCAAGAGGCCTAACTGTTAGAATGAAAGAGCAACATCAAAGTTTATTTCGGCAGTTGAGATGTTTTGAGGCTGGAAGCTTGTGGTGACTCGTATTTGTAAGGGTGACCAAGTGAAGAGTCGAGCCTCTGACATATTTCAGCCAGCTTTCCTTGCCCTATATAAGTTAGTTAATTTTAGAAAATAACTACTTTTGTTCATATCTCCAGAGAGGTAGTTTTCTTCTCTTAAGCAATGATTTTTTTTTTCTTTTCAAGAATTAAATACAACAAGGACCTTTCACAGTATTAATATTTCACAAGTCTTTCCATTTCTTATATTTTTATTGGCTTGAGAAACCTTGGTAGCTTGCTATCAAGCTCTCTTTCTCAAATGGCTTTGTATTAGAGATCTTGGCATTTTTTAAGTGATCCATTCAACAAAATATATGTTTCTTACCTGCCAGGTACTGCTTTAGATTCTAGGGAGACAGAAGTGAACAGAAGATAGTAACTTGCTCTCATGTAGTTTAGCGTCTAGGACTGCACTGCCCACGAGGGCAGCCACTGGCCACATGTGACTGTCAAACAGTCAAAATGTGGCCTGTCCAAACTGAGATTATGCACGTGTGAAATATACACTGGATTTTGAAGACTTGCTTCAAAAAGAGAATATAAAATGTCTCATGGATAACTTTTATATTAATTTTACCTATTTTCTTTTTACTTGAGTGTGGTATTGGAGAATTGAATATTATTGCATAATATTATTGCATCTGTGGCTTGTTTTATGTTCTTGGACAGCACTGCTTTAGATGAGAGGGACAAATACACAATGTGAGGCATATTAAAGGCTACAGAGGGAAAAATAAGGCAGGGTAAGGAGGGATGAGGACAGTTGGCAAGGGTTTGGGTTTGGTTGTTCATGTTGAATGATTAGGGGAAGCCTCATCCATGTGGTGCCTCCTGAGCAAAGGTTTATAGGGAGTAAGGGGGTGTGAGAGGAGCAGGTGGATGCCCTGGGGAAGAGTGATGCAAGCAGAGGGGATGGTGAGCCCAGGAGTCCCAGCACCTGCACATATTCGCTGCCTTTCTAGTCACCCAGGAGTCATTGTGGCTGAGTCAGCGCAGGAAGGGGGATCTCTGTAGGAGATGGAGTGCCTGCTGGCGGGGCGGGATGGGATGAGGAGAACCCGTGGGAGGGTCTACAGAACGGACAGTTTGGATGTTGTTCGGTCGCTAAGTCCTGTCTGACCTTTAAAAGGGAATTCTGCTGGAACTTCTCTGGCGGCCTGGTGGTTAAGGTTCTCTGCTTCCAATGCAGGGGGTGTGGGTTCGATCCTTGGTTGGGGAACTAAGCCCCCATATGCCACGAGATGTGGCCCAAAAAAGGGGGGAACTCTGCTGAGGTTACACTATGGTGGATGAAGGGTGATGAGGAAGGCCAGTTAGGAGAAAATGGGCTGCTGTCCATGGGGTCCCAAAGAGTCGAAAACGATTGAGCACACACAGTTGAAAAGGCTGCAGTGGTGGTGGTGATGCGTGGTTAGAATATTGTGTTTTGAACATGGAGGGACTGGGTGCAGGGAATGAGGGAAGAATCAAGGATACCTTGACTCAAGCAACTGGAAGGATGATGTTTCCACTAATTGTGATGAGCTAGACTATGAGAGCATCATGATGAGGGGAGAGGGAGATGAGTTCAGTTTGGCCAGGTTTGAGATGCCTGTTAAGACGTGGAGAGAGAACAGTGAGAAACAGTCTATGGAGGAGGAGGCAGTTTGAATGGGGGCTCTCAGAGGATGGAGAGGAAGTGAAAGGGAGCAGGGAAGGAGCTCAAGGAACAGCTCGTGAGCTGGGAGGAGAGACTTGAAAGAAGCACCTGGAGGTGGTTAGGAGGTGTTTAAGAAGAGTTGCAAGCTGTGACAAATGATGTGGAGCAAAGGGACGCGGGAGGTGGCAGCATTGTCCTCACGGGTATCCCGACAGGTGCAGTGGTGACGGGACTGTAGGGCTCGGAGCCCTCAGTGGTGGGGATGTAAGAATGGGTAGACGGAGAGGAAGTCGACAGTGAGTGTGGATGTGTTTTCACGGGATTTGCTGTGAAGACAGCAGAGAAATGGGGTGGTACTTGGAGGGGTTGTAGTTTAAAGGAGGGCTTTAAAAGTTTCCTATTTCAATTTGTAGCAAAGTTGCAAAAACAGTACGCATTATACATGTACCTTCCATCCAGTTTCCCCAAATATTGGTTTTGACTACTCCAGTTTTCCTGGGTCATTTGAGAGTAAGTTGTCTCTAAGTACTTTGTGTATATTTTCTAAAAACAAGGACATTCTATTAAATGACCGTAGTGAAATTATTAAAAAAAAAAAAAAAAGGATTAACATTGAGACAATGGTATTTACTCTACAGATGTTATTCACATTTTGCTTTTTGTCCACAAATGGTCTTTTTGGATCCTGGATCTGATCCAAGACTATAGACTTCATTTAGGTGGGTGTTCCTTTTTTTTCCCCCCCAAACGGGGGCAGTTCCTTAGTCTTTTGTCTTTCGTGGACTTCATGTTTTTGATCAGTGTAGGCTGGTTATGGTGTAGAATATCCCTCAGTGTGGGTTGGTCTGATATCTCCCTGTGGTTACAATCTGGTTATGTTCTTTAGTGATGATGTGGTCAGTGTATCTCACCAGGAGGTTTGAGATGCTGATTTTGTCTGGTACTCCTGCAGATGTTGACAGTTGGCTAAGCTGTGTCTGCCAGACTTCTCCAGGGTAAAGTCACTATTTTCCCCTTTGTATGAAGACTCTTGTGAGGGAATATTTTGAGACAATATAAAGATTCTGTTCTCATCATGCTTTCATTGATTTTAGATTTCATTGATGATTCTTACCTGAAACTACTATTAACTGTAGTGGCTGCCAAATGGTGACTCTCCACTTCTGTAATTTCTTACATGAGTTAGAATTTTACTTTAAAGAAGAACTTTCTCTGTTCCATTTAGTTTGTTTTATTAATTTAATTTTTAACTTGAAAAATTTATTTTTAGTTGGAGGATAATTGCTTTACAATGTTGTGTTGGTTTCTGCTGTGCAACAGCGTGAATCAGCTGTAAGAATACGTGTATCCCCTCAGTCTTGAGCCTCCCTCCCGTGCTTGCCCCCCCCCCCCGGCTGTCACAGAGCACTGAGCTGAACTCCCTGTCTTGCACAGCAGCCCCCAACTTCCTATCTGTTCTACGCATGGTAGTGTGTGTATGTCAGTGGTCTCTCAATTCGTCCCAGCCTTTCCTTACTCCATTTATTCTATTCCTTTATGTTAGTATGGATTCATTATTATTTTAGAGGATAACATGTTGCTGTTTTGTTGCTCTGTGACAGTGAAGGCCTGTAAGGTGAGAGGTATCAGAGCATGGTGGTATGTGCTGAAGACATGATTCATCACACATGGAAAAATGATTGTGATGATCTGCTGTCCACAACACCAAATGAAATCTGTGCGTGCTTGTTCTTCATTTTAGCAGCTTTGTACTTAAAAACAGGCTTCAGCTGCCTAAATGCTACATAAATCGAATATATTTGAATCTGTTCTGGGGCTGTCTTATAACTAGTGAAAGTCAGGTCATTCTTCATGTATATGACACATGAAGTCTAAATTCAGATAATTTAAACTCTGCCCCTGAAAATGTAATAATCACCTAGTATGTGCATCACTTATAATAATTGTTGATCATATGTAGGTTATTTTTTCCATCCCATTTTAACTTTGTTTTTGCTCATGACCATGTATTTTTCCCAGTTGATTGCATTTTGATGTACTAATTCTATAGTAGGTATGAAATTGGAAGAGTATTGCCATCTATTTCTTCGGTGTTCCTCTTTAATCTTAGAACTGTTGGTAAGCAGTGTGCACACTAAAATGAAATCTTAAACTTTTTTTGGAGATAATATATTGGATATAGAATACCCACCAGAATAAAGCAAAACTAGTTTTCTTTTTTTTTGTGGTAATTAAAAAAGTTGGAAGATTTAAAAAAACATACATAGTAAAGTTTAAACTGTAAAAATGGCTAAAATGATTGCAATAATCTTTTTTCTCCTTCCCCAAATGGATCCACTGTGTAGTTTCTTGTGGCTTTATTGTTGGGGACCAGACTTGTATACATACAAGCATCTATGATTGTTTACTTTTTATAAAAGTAGTTTAGTTCTGCCCCTTACCATTTTGATGTTTTCAAGAGCAGTTTTAAAGGTGCTTTGGAAACTGGGAGGGGGTAAAATTGTGAGAATACAGTGTATGTTCAGTACTATTAAAATGGTGGAGTCTTCGGGTAAGAATAAAGTATACTTACCCATATATGGGCTGATAATACATTAAAGCTTGTTTAAATGTGTTTGTTATTAATAGAATGTTAGCAGTATGTCAGGTTTCATTATTAGTACTTGGTATAGATTATTCTGATTTTCTGAGAACTCCAGCATGTGGCTTACCTCTATCATCAGTTACAGAATGAAGAAATGTGTTGTGCAATGTTAAACTAAAAATTTTAAAAAGAACGAAAAAACCCCCAAACCTCTGCAAAACCTCAAAGTAGTCCTTTTCAAATAGTATTTACATAATGTTAGATTAACTGGAACTCGTTGAGTGCTCTAAATTTAATTGATTTTTTCCCCCCAACATTTTGTTTATGAAAATTTCTTTAAAACTTTAAGTTTACTTTTAGTCTTTTAACTTTTTGTTTTTATTAATTTTTTTTAATGGTGTTCTTGAATTGGTTTTTTGGGTTCCCAAACTGCTATTTAAAATTAGGGTTTTTTATGGAGAAATCTTTAAAAAACTCTGGAAAATACTGAAACTGATTTGTTAGTTAAAAGGTAATAGGTTAGAATTTTAAATAAAGAAATTATTTTTAGTTTTTAAACTTCATTATAAACATTTTAAAGTGAAGTTATGTTAATGAATTTTTAAAAAGTGAGATGAAATAAAGATGTGTTTTAATTCCAAATAGAAGTGAAGGACTTCTATTCTCATCAGTCTGGCTGATTCTGAATTTATAGACTTGTTTAAACTAATAGGTTTTAAATAATAAAATAGTTGTTATGCAACATCTCATAATAGAATTATAGCTGGTAATTCATTACTACATAATATATCTAAGATTAGTTGTCTTGAATTTTAAACGATTCACTAAGTTTATTTTAAAATGTTACCATTTATACTGTCTAAATATGTAGATCTGACACATCTTAGTTTTGCTCATGTTAGATTTTTGTATTAGTAGTATTAGTGTTTAACTTTTTCATAACAAGTGTTAAATTTTATAATAGTGTAATTTAAAAGTTAAAATTTCACCTAACTACTTCTGAATGGTTTGGTCAAACATAAAATTCCAGTTAGCTAGTTTCATTGTAATTTTTAATTTGGTTTAAATACTGCTACCCTAAATCTCTATATTTATGAAAGGACTAAATGAATATTTTAGTAACATCAGAATACCTAAAAAAGAATATTTAACTTTTTGATTAAATTTGAAACACTAAAACCTTTTAGAATCCATAATTGGTTTCATCAAATCTGAGTTTGTGTATTTATATTTCTTGTTATTCTAGTAATGAAGAAAACAAAAATGCTAAGAATTGAAATTTTTGAAAATAAAGTAAAAAAAAAAATACATAGTTCTGACTTCGCAAAGTTTTTACTGATTTCGCAAAACTGAAAAATTTCCAAGATGCCTTTAATTCACAGCCAATTGATAATAACTTTTCTTCAAGAGACGGCCTTTTAAAAGGTCTGTGGTGACTTTGCAGTTTTATTTTCTTTCAGCTTGTGAGTTGAGTGTGCCCAGGTGCTAGAGAGACACAAAAGCAGGAACGTACAGTGTTGAAAGACGAAGATTAACATTTTATAGTAATCTTACTCAGTTAAGAAAGCAAATTTTTAAGAATGATATGTACATTAACATTTTTAGCTATTGTCGTAATTGGCAGTAACGTTAAATGCATTGCTGGACTGAGTTTTTTAGACGGTCTGCTTAAGTAATTTACAGTTTTTGGAAGAGCTGTTAAGATTCTGAAAGTGTTTATATAGAATCTACACAATTTTAACGTGTGTGTTGTTACAGATAAGTCAGATCTGCTTCTGGTTGGATATCTTGAAGCTATTTGTTTGATCTCATAACTGTTAAGAGTGAATTTACAGGCTCTTGGAAAGATAGACCAAGTTGTATATATAGTATTTTTCATGTTGGTTTTTCTACTTGTATGAGAATGAAGATAGAATTTTGTAGCTAGTTTTTAAAAACTTACCCACTATATATTTAGCATCTAACCCCAGTCCCCAAATACCTAAAGTTATAAACCCAGGAGTAAATAACTATTTTAGTGATGTCCAACAGATAAATGTATAGGGAAGGTATTTAGGATTCTCAATATTTGTGGTTTTGTTTTTATAATGATGTCTTTTTTTAAAATTTTATTTTATTTTTAAACTTTACAAATTGTGTTAGATGGTTTTTTTTTTTTTTTTTTTTTTTTACTTCATCGCTTGGTTTTGTGTGATCTTAGTTCTCTGACCAGGGATTGAACCTGCGCCTTTGGCAGTGAGCGTTCTGGAGGAACTCCTGGAGGAATGTAACTGATATATTTAAGATGCGTTCTGGTTTTCATCATCAGTGGAATGTGCTTAATGTAGGTGTATGTGTATAATGTAGAACCTCTTAGGAAAAAAAAAGTTAAAATTTTGACCTAGGTCTTTGCCCAGCCTTTCTGAAGCCTGTGTAAAAATAAAAATGACCTGGTATGTGAACAAATGGTGGTGAGAGAGGTGTATCAGAGCCCTAGTGTGCTGCCCCCTGGTGGATGGTCTGTCTGGCTCGCATAGGTTTTTGCACTTGTTTCTGCAAGTCAGTCTTCAGCCAATTAAAGTGCTTGGCTGTTTTACATGTTCTTAAGTGTTTTGAAAATGCATAAGCTTTTATTTCAACATTTTTACAAGGTGTTAAAGTCTAAAGT
Source organism: Bos indicus x Bos taurus (assembly GCF_003369695.1). Lineage (NCBI taxonomy): Eukaryota > Metazoa > Chordata > Mammalia > Artiodactyla > Bovidae > Bos > Bos indicus x Bos taurus. The sequence goes on from NC_040079.1 coordinate 87,644,760, forward strand.
CCAGCCCACTAAAATTTAATGTCCTGTACAGATTGTTAATGACAGATTTAGTTTATGGTGGTTTTTCTAATAGTAAAGCTTTCAAAAGGGTTACAACATTTTGGGAGTGGGGGGAGAAAGGGCCATTTAAAACTTGCGGTGTCTGTGTTATGGAGGAAGTCTGAGAGCAGGTGGATGACTTCAGGTACACTTGAGGTAATCAGTGAGTCCTCTGCAAAGGCGAGAGTCTTTTATACCTTTGGTGCTCGGTGTCCTCTCCTTCTGCCTTACGCTAAACTTCTGGGCCAGTCATCTCTATATAATAAAGATGACCAGAAGTTTCTTCCTTTGAGAGATTTGTGTCCTCCATGGGCTTGGAGATGTTAGTCATGGATAGTGTGCTTTTGTGTATTATCACAGTGAAAGGTTATCTGCAAAGTCTAATAGACTATCTAGGTTATTTGCAAAGCCTCAAAAAGAGTTGAGTTGCCTTCGATGAGGAATGTCAGAGAGACTTGGATTAAACTTGTCCACCTTGTTTTCTTGATACATGACCAACTTTTCTCTATAAAATAGACAACAAGATCCTACCGTATAGCACAGGGAATATTTAATATCTTAAAATAACCTATAATGAAAACAATATGAAAAATAATACATATGTATAACTGAATGAATTTGCTGTATACCTGAAACTAAGACAACATTGTAAATAAACTATATTTCAATTAAAAAAAAACTCCAAATCAGAAAAAGATTCAATTACATAAAACAGAATTTTCAGGTTCTCTTGCAAGCAATACCAATTATTATTTTATTTGCTTGATTATACAAAATGTAATAAAGTTGGAAATATAAACCATGTGCATTGTGTAACTCTGCTTGGAAACAAGGCATCTAAACTTCATCGTTCAGACTCAGGTCTACTGAGATTCTTGTAGTTACTAAAGTTAATGAGAAGATATAACTTGATAATGACCAACTGCAACTTTCTCACTTAAAAAAATAGAAAAAACACAAATCCAAGGATTTGTCTTGGGTAAGGAACACATCCAGGTAGGAGTAATATGAAATAAAATGTTAATATTGGGATATCCCTATGTTCAAAATACAGAACTTTGGAAACTTTAGTTCTCTTGGAACACCTTCTTGTAGGTATAGTTCACTTAGTGATGGTGACTTTTATATGGAAAATAACTATTCTATATAAAATGTTGTTAGATCCTGAAATTACCTTGATAAATGGAAATAAAAATCAGTTTTGGCTTTGAGTAACAAGTACACTGGGCTTCCCAGGTGGCTCAGTGGTAAAGAATCTGCCTGCCAATGCAGGAGATGCGGGTTCCATCCTGGGTCAGGCAGATCCCATGGAGAAGGAAAGGGCAGCTCACTCCAGTATTCTTGCCTGGGAAATCCCATAGACTACAGTGGGCTGGTGGGCAACAGTCCATGGGGTTGCAAAGAGCTGGACATGATTTGGGGACTAAACAACAACAATCAAGTATACTAAGTTTTAGATCAGCTCATCTGATTGAAAGATGTGAACTATATATATATATATATAAAATTTAAACTTTTCTAGTTGCCTCAGGTAGAAGTAAAAAGTAGGAGGTGAAATTACTGTTTTATACTGTCTAACCTAAAACTTTAATGTGGGATGATTATAAAAATTGTTGAGTAATTTTATACTCCTGTTTTTGTACATCTTTAAAATCTGTTAAATGTGTTACACTCCTAGAACAATTCAGTTTGGACTGGGTGTGGCCAGTGAGAAGTCCATTGGACAGAGTAGCTTTAAGATACACAGCTTGTAAAATCACTTGTTAAAAATATGAGTCTTGCTGGAAAAAAAATGTAAGGGTATTTATAAAATTAGTTTAACTGTGGAAAAATGTGGGAATGATTAATTTTCAGTGTGACTCAAAGTAGAGATTTCATATCTTAGTACTTCATTCCCTTGTGACCACCCTAATTTTTTAAGGAATATATGTGTAATTTGCTATGTTGGGTAACACTTAAAATTTTTTAGATTTAATTTTGAATAGATAATGCATTTATAGTACATGGTTTAAAATATTTTAAAAGACATTAAAGAAAGTTCTTTCTTATTCCTATACCTCAAACACCCATTTTTCATCCCAGTCTCTTCCACATGTCCACTGTTGGTAGTTTCTTTATTCATAATCAAACAAAAACCAACATACATTTTTTTTTCCTCCCTCCTTTGTTACTCAGCGATGGAGTTTTTTCCCCATGCAACTTGCTTTCTTCCCCATATAGTTAAAAACATATCTTGGATTTGTTTCTCTATCAAGATATAACTAGCTCTTTTTTGTAACAGCTAATTGATTTAGTGAGTCCTCTCTTGATACACATCTAGATTGTTTCTGATATTTTTCTATGCAGATAAGTCTGCATAGAAGCATTGTGTGTATGTGTGTGTGTATGAGCATGTGTGTTTACATATTGAAATTTCTGTTAAGGGGGAAGAGTTTTTCTTGGTTGGTGCAGGTGCCCTGGTTCAAATAAGGAATCTCAGGCGGCTAATATTACACTTTTGAAAGAGCTACCCTTTGGAGTCATACAGGCAAAGAGTCTTTTCTTTAAATAGACACTGCCCCTGATGTTCAGCTGCGTGTGTTTCTCTGGTTGGTTGAAATACTCATGGTGACTTTTCTGGTGAAAGACACATTTTCAGCTTCTCAGTGTGAAGACTAGAGAAATCTTTTGGTTATTCAGGAATCAAGGATCAATTTGTGTTCTGTTAATTCAACTATTAATTTTCAAAGTGATCTGAAATCTTGCTTTGCACATATCCTAATAAAGTTCAAGAACTTTATGGGACATGTAATCTCCTACAAGGAAAAGAGATGGCAGTGCATATTTGCAGACGTTAATAATCGGTATGGCGCGCAGAAGAGCACCCAGCCTTTCTTGGATTCTTCCAACTTTCCAGCCATACACTTAAGGCTTTCAGACTGTTCCTACAGATGAGGATGGGAGTGTGCACCTTTAAAAGAGAAATACCGCTGTTTCCCTGAAGGGGACATGGATGTTACTCCCATGAAGATCTGGAAGCTGGGAAATGACAAAATGAATCACCTTAGATTCTCATTTAGAACTGTAATGTTTAAAGAGACTGCTGTTCCTTTACTTGAGTAATTGCCGGTTATGAACCAGGCAGTCGGCTAAGTGCTGTAGTATACAATAGTGAATAAGATAGAAATGACTTGGCCTTCAGGGGACTTGCCCTGTTAAACAGACCTCATGGGTGCGCGGGTGCTCAGTGGCCCCCAAACTTAAGTGTGTGTGAAACCGCAGTTCCCTGCCCTATCCCCAGAGGTCCTGATTTAGGAGGTCTGTAGTGGGGCCCTGACGTTTTCGTTTTAAGTAAGCCTTCCTGGTGATGATAATGTGGATGTTCTTTAGACCACACTTGGAATGACATCTCCTTAGTTTTTAATTTTATTGAAGTATACTTAATTTATATTGTATTAATTTCTGCTCTACAGCAAATGATTCAGTTATGCATACATTCTTTTTCATAATGGCTTATGACAGGATATTGAATATAATTCCCTGTGCTATACAACAGGACCTTGTGTTTACTCATCCTATATATAAAAGTTTGCATCTGCTAATTCCAGCCTCCCAAAACTTCCCTCCTCCACCCCTTCCCCCCTTAGTAACCACAAGTCTGTTCTTTATGTCTGTGCGTCCGTTTCTGTCTTGTAGATACGTTCATTTGTGCTGTATTTTAGACTTCACATGTAAGTGATATCATAGGGTATTTGCCTTTCTCTGACTGCCTTTGGCTGAGTGTGATAAAATCTCTAGGCCCACCCTGTTGCTGCAGATGGCCTTATTCCATTTGTTAATGGCTGAGTAGTGGTCCATTGTGCTTATACAGCACATCTTTATCCACCCAGCTATCAATGGACCTTTCGGCTGTTTCCAGAGTGACATCTCTTTACTGGTACAGTTGAGGGGACAGTTTGTTTTCTTTTCCTTTCCTCCATCCAGAATTAAATTCACCAGGCTCTGGCATTCCCTTTAAGTGTTGCAGCAAATATGCTTTTCTTTACAGGACATGTGACTTCTTAACTGTCAGTGCAACTGATGGGATTCAGTCTTGCGTAGAGATTCTTAACCTGAGGTGTACTCAGTTTACTCCTAACTCAGCCTTGCTCCCTCCTTCCCACTTTTACTGACCCTTCTTGAAGAGTGTCCTGAAATGTCTAATATCTTCTGCGAGACTCAAAAATCTTTGGGGGACAGAGAAAACTGATGTTAGAGAGCTAGTTAGAACTGTTGGAATCTGTAACTGCTTTCTCTTGATTAATCTTATGAATAAGAAATAATATCTTATTTTTCCCTTAACAATTAGTAACATTTATTTTATAAAACACAAAAGCAAAAAGAAACTGGAAACTGCCCATGATTCTACCAGCCAGAGCTCATCATAGTCAGTATTTTGGTGTTATACTTCTTCTTTATTTCTGTTTCTTTATGTGAATGTGTGCACATTTTTTCTGTTTCTACTTGGGGACATTTGTTCATTTATTGTGGTAAAACACATTTTAAAATGAGATCATATCCCATGTTTTATAATATGCTATTTTTCAATGAACAATGTTATGAACATATGTCCTGATTAAATATTACACATTTGTAATGTCTCTGAGATTTTGTTATATATTGTAATTTGTTCAGCTTTTTGTCCAACAGTTTTATTGAGGTATGGTTTATACAGTCGAGAGCATCTCTTTTATTTTTATTGTTGGATTTTATTGTCTAAGTGCATCTTTTTACAATTAGAGCATAGTTCATTTACAGTGTTGTTTGTTTCGGGTGTACAGCAGAGGGATTCAGTTACGCGTATATAGATCTGTTCTTTGGCAGATTCTTTGCCAGGATGGGTTATCACAAGAGAGCCTATACGGGAAAAGTTGCCTGTGCTATACGGCAGGTCCTTGTTGTTTGCCTGTTTTATATGTAATAGTGTGTTTATGTTAACCCCAAACTCCCAGTTTATCCCCTGCCGTCTCCAAGTGCGTGTTTTTTTAAACTGTGCAAAGCAGTGAGTTTTGACAACTGTATACACCTGTGAAAGTACAACCCACTGTTGAGATGTGGAACACCTCTATCCCTGAACGTGTATCTATATTTTTTAGGGGGTAAGATAACTTTTTTTCCTTTGAGTGTAGCCCTTTTGCCTGGACATCTGGGTTCTTCCCAGTCTTCCTCATTTGCATGCTTAGAGCTAAGTTTTTGAGCCTGTTACAGCTTTGCCTAGAGGGAGAATGAAAGGGGAGAAAGCTTGAGAGGCTGCGCTGCTTGTGCGAGGACTTCATAAGAGACTGCCGGCTCACCCAAGAGGCAAGGTTATGCCGGTTGGTGCTCGTCACCAGCAGTGTGAAATGAGTCGTTTCCCCTGGAATTCATCTAACTGGAATATTCTACTTAAAATAAATTGAGGTCGGCCTTTTAAGGAGCTCATTCTTAACTGTATAAAATAAGAAAAGATATTTAATTATTAGTACATTATTGAATGTTGGAATTAGTACAGGTAATTGTATTGAATTTTGGCCAGGTTGAACAAGTTCCTCTTGGGGCGTAGCTTGTGTTGGTTGGATACAGGTAAGAATGAAAATCTGCAGCGGGTAAAGAGTGCCTCCAGGTGACAAGTTAAAGAGGCCATGCCGTACTCCTCTGAGCACAGCCTTGGTTTTTTATTTGAAAGTGACCAGTGCACACGTTGGAGAAGGCAGTGGCACCCGACTCCAGTATCCTTGCCCGAAAAATCCCATGGACGGAGGAGACTGGTGGGTTGCAGTCCATGGTGTTGCAGAGTCGGGCATGACTGAGCAGCTAATACGCACAGTGCACACACGGACCATGCGTCCCAGCTCTTTTTTTAGTTAGCTGCACTGAGTCGTAGTTGCAACATGCAGAATCTTTAGCTGCTGTATGTGAACCCTTAGTTGTGGCATGTGGGATCTAGTTCCCTGAAGAGGGATTGAACCCATACCCCCTGCATTGGGAACTCAGGAGTCTTAGCCACTGAATCACCAGGGAATTCCTGTCCCAGCTCTTTGTGTAAGAAATCAAGGCAAAAAGGAATATGTCACAGGTTTAGTTAGATTTGGTTTTTTCTTCCCAGCTTGAGCTCATGTTAGCTGTGTTACATCATGATTGAAGCCTCAGCCTCTTTATCTGTGATGTGAGAAATTGGTGATTCTCTTGATTTGTTTAAGAGATGGTAGAAAAAAAGAGCACAGATGGCCTTGGGGAGGAATAAAGAAAATGAACATGAAGGACTTACAGCTCATTTGGATGGAAGATTGCAAGTCTGATACACTTTTGTGTCTTGAGTAGGACTTAGCATGAAATGACTAACTTTTAAGTGCCTCGGTGCCAGTGTATACAATTTTCATAATATATCTTGAGGCAGCTGAATTAGCTGAGTTTCCAGCATAGTTGGAAACTATGGTTTCCATACTTTCTTGGTATTCACACATGTCCATTTAATGTCAGTATTGATTCTTAGTATGTGAATTGACTGTATGCTTTAAAGCTGTGGGGCGAAGTGAGCATTTTGCTTGAGGTTGGTATGTCTTTGACCTTTGGGTTTGACATGTAGGCTTGTACTTTTTCTGAAGTTTTCTTGATAATAGGTATGTTACTGATTGGATTATAAGTGAAATCAGTAAGATGGAATATAGTTAGGAGGATGGACTGTGGAGCCAGAATTCCCAGAGCTGGATTCTGACTCTGCCGCTCCTTAATGTGTGTGTTTGGACAAGATGGTGGTGTTCAGTCGCTAAGTCACGTCTGACTCTTTGCGACCCATGGACTGCAGCGTGCCGGGCTTCCCTGTCCTTCGCTATCTCCCGGAGTTTGCTCAGATTCGTTCATGTCCATTGAGTCAGTGATGCCATTCAACCATCTCATCTTCTGTTGCCGCCTTGTTCTCCTGCCCTCAGTCTTTTCCACCATCAGGGTTTTTTCCAACCAGTTGGCTTTTCACATCAGATGGCTAAACAGTTGGAGCTTCAGCTTTATCATCAGTCCTTCCAGTGAATATTCAGGGTTGATTTCCTTTAGGATTGACTGGTTTGATCTCCTTGCTGTCCAAAGGACTCCCAAGAGTCTTCTGTAGCACCACAGTTTGAAAACATCAATTTTTCAGTGCTCAGCCTTCTTTATGGTCCAACTCTCACATCTGTACATGACTATGGGAAAAACCACAGTTTGGCTAAACAGACCTTTGTCAGCAAAGTGATGTCTCTCCTTTTTAATATGCTGTCTAGATTTGTCATAGCTTTCCTTTCAAGGAGCAAATGTCTTTTAATTTCATGGCTGCAGTTACCATCTGCAGTGATTTTGGAACCCAAGAAAATAAAATCTGTCACCGCTTCCACTTTTTCCCCTTCTATTTGCCATGAAGTGATAGGACTGGATGCCATGATCTTCGTTTTTTGAACATTGAGTTTTAAGCCAGTTTTTTTACTCTCCTTTTTCACCCTCATCAGGAAGCTCTCTAGTTCCTCTTCACTTCTGCCATTAGAGTGATGTCAGCTACATATCTGAGCTTGTTGATATTTCTCCTGGGAATCTTGATTCCAGCTTGTGCTTCATCCAGCCTGGCATTTCTCATGATGTGCTCTGCATATGAGTTAAATAAGCAGGGAGACAATATGCAGCCTTGCTGGACTCCCTTCCCAAGTTTGAGCCAGTCTGTTGTTTCATGTAATCTTCTCACTGTTGTGTGTGTTAGTCACTCAGTCATGTTTGCGACCTCATGGATGGTAGCCCGCCAGGCTTCTCTGTCCATGGAATTCTCCAGGCAAAAATACTGGAGTGGGCTGCCATTCCCTTTTCCAGGAGATCTTCCTGACCCAAGGATCAAACCCATGTCTCCTGCACTGCGGGTTAATTCTTTACTGTCTGAGTAACTAGGGAAGCCCTTGGACAGGTAAAGTTGTGCTTTTATCTTAGAATCTGTAAAATGCTGACTTGTGAGGTTAGATAACAGACGTTGTCTTAAGCAGTTTGGGCTTCTATATAGACTGGACAGCTTAACAGATGCTTATTTCTCACAGGTCTAAAAACGGGGGAGTCCAAGGTCAAGGTGCAGGTGGGTTCTTGGAGTTCTTGCTGAGGGCCCCCTTCTCGGCTTGTAGACCGATGCCTTCTTGCTGTGGGGTCACATAGCCTTTTCTCAGAGTGTGCAGTGAAGACAGCCCTGGTCTCTCTTCTTAGAAAAACTGTAGTCCCATTATGGGGGCTCCATGCTCCTGTCCTCAGTAAGCCTAAATAATCCTCAGAGGCCCATCTCCTAACACCATTGAATAGGGAGAGGGGCTGCAACATACGAATTTGGGGTGGGAAAGGTAAACATTCAGTCCATAACGGACATAAAGCACTTGCTTGTTTACATTCTTATTTATACCTGGTGTCAGGCTTTAATGTGAAGGGCGGGGGGGGGGGGAGTAGAGATCAAAGACTTTTGGCAAAAACCTAGTAATCTAAATTTAAGTCGAAAATAACCATTCGCACTTCCCTGCTGGTCCAGTGGCTAAGACTTCTTGCTCCCAAGGTGGGGGGCCCGGGTTCCATCCCTGGTCAGGAAACTAGATCTGGAATGCTGCAGCTAAAAGATTCTACATGTTGCAACTAAGACCTTGAGCAGCCATTTAAATAAATAAATATTAAAAAAAAATAAGAAACAAAATAACAATTGGCCCTCCATGTCTGTGAGTTTTGCATCCATGGATTCAACTCACTGCAGATGAAAAATAATTGGGAAAAAAATTCCGGGAAGTTCCAAAGAGGAAAACTTGAATTTGCTTTGTGTGGGCAACTATCTGCCTTTTATTTATATTGTATTTACATCCGTTTACATAGCATTTACTTTGCATTAGGTATTACAAGTAATCTAGAGATGATTTAAAGTATTTGGGATACTATCCATTTTATATAAGGGGCTTGAACATCTGTAGACTTTGGCATCTGGCCAGCAGGGCCGGGGGTACTGGAACCAGTCCCTTTGAATATGGTGGAAGGATGACTGTAATCAGCATGGACATGTGGTTTATTTCTCTTTCCAAAAAAATGTATATTGTCTAGTTCTGGCCTAGAAGCGATGACCAGCCCAGTATCAGTGAGCATTCTAGTGACCAGGTTGTGTTTCAGTATATTATTTCTGACTAAAAGGAACCAGTGTTTGTAGACAGAACTGGTTGAAGATGGTGGCCGGAAGTATACAAATTGGAACCTGGATAATCATAACAAAGCAGACAAACTCCCAAAGATTACTGGAGAGCTGCATCATTTCAAAAGATGCAGGATCTGTGTGTAGAAGCTTCTACTGATTAGCCAAAAATGGGGGATTTCGTGCAGTGGGTTGATAAACACAGAATATCCGTGCATACATAATGCTGTGTGTGTGCGCTAAGTCACTTCTGTCGTGTCTTGACTCTGTGCGACCCTATGGACTATATAGCCTGTCAGGCTCCTCTGTCCATGGATTCTCCAGGTAAGAATACTGGAGTGGGTTGCCAGTGCCCTTCTCCAGGGGATCTACCCTACTCAGGAATCAAACCTGCGTCTTTCATCTAACCTGCATTGGCAGGCTGGTAGAAAATAAGCATTTAGCCGTCTTTGGACAATGCCAGGGGACCAATTCATTATTCTGAAAAGTTTGAAATAACAATGTCTTTGAACTGCAGAAAGAGGACACTGAGATGAGGGTTTGCATGAAGCTGGTTTATTTTGGCGATGGTTTCAAGAAGCAAGAGAGAGGGAGTGGAAAGAGTGAAACGGAGGCTTGGGAAAAGCCAACGAAGGGCACTTTATTGAGGCAACAGGGCCTTTGAGACATGAACAGGTAGGCCTCCCAAGTGGGAGAACAAGGGCATTTATCTACTGGTTCCCACGTTCTCCTCTGTAATCTGCAGGTTGTCTTCAGGGTTTCATCTCTCCTCTTCCTCTGGACTATCCTTGAACTCTGCTGAGGCTTGGGTGAAAAACCTGAGGAAAAACAGATGCCTAAGGGGTGCTTCGGAGAAGGCGATGGCACCCCACTCCAGTACTCTTGCCTGGAAAATCCCATGGATGGAGGAGCCTGGTAGGCTGCAGTCCATGGGGTCGCTAAGAGTCAGACACGACTGAGCGACTTTGCTTTCACTTTTCACTTTCATGCATTGGAGAAGGAAATGGCAACCCGCTCCGGTGTTCTTGCCTGGAGAATCCCAGGGACGGGGGAGCCTGGTGGCTGCCGTCTATGGGGTCACACAGAGTCGGACACGACTGAAGTGACTTAGCATAGCAAGGGGTGCTTAGGGATAGAAGAAGGAGGACAACTTCCCTGTGCCCAGGGCTGTCCCACAGTGGTGGATGAAATCAGAGATGAGCTAGGGGATGTGATAAGTGGCACAAAACCCTCTGCTGCAGAAAGGAAAGAATCAAATGTTTATCCTGCTTTCACTCTATTCATTGTGGTTCAGAGTCTCCAGATATGTGATAAAGGAAAGTTGTTCTTCATGGAAGAACTCCAGGTAAATTTAAAAAGTATGGAAGGCATGATACAATGCTGCTGCTGCTGTTGCTGCTGCTGCTGCTGCTAAGTCGCTTCAGTCGTGTCCGACTCTGTGTGACCCCATAGATGGCAGCCCACCAGGCTCCCCCGTCCCCGGGACTCTCCAGGCAAGAACACCGGAGTGGGTTGCCATTTCCTTCTCCAATGCATAAAGGTGAAAAGTGAAGGTGAAGTCGCTCAGTCCTATCCTACTCTGAGCGACCCCACGGACTGCAGCCTACCAGGCTCCTCCGTCCATGGGATTTTCCAGGCAAGAGTACTGGAGTGGGGTGCCATCGCCTTCTCCGATGATACGATGAGGAAATCCATTTTCAACCTTGAATGAAACAGTGGATTTAGGGACTGATCATTAGTGACTGCAGCATCACAGAAAGACAGCCAGAGATAACCTCTCCCTGACCAACAAAAATCTTCAGGTCCAACTAGTACTTTTATAGGGTCAGAGTAACATATTAAACACCATGGGGAGTGTAAGTAGCAAAATCCAGGCAGTGAGAAACCAGAAAATGGCAGGTTTGTGTGTGTTTTTTGTTTCCTGACTGAGTGCAGCAGTGTGTGCACGGGACCTTTTGAAGAAGTTAGCCGTTATCTTCATTACCTCCACCATAGTTTGGCCTCAGGTCAAACAACAGGGGGTTTCCCTTGTGGCTCAGCTGGTAGAGAATCCTCCTGCAATGCGGGAGACCTGGGTTCGATCCCTGGGTTGGGAAGATCCCCTGGAGAAGGGAAAGGCTACCCACTCCAGTATTCTGGCCTGGAGAATTCCATGGACTGTATGGGGTTGCAAAGAGGCTTCTCTCCTTGCTATTCTACTTGCTATTTGTCTACTTAAAGAGTAACTTAAAGACAAACTTAAAGAGTTACTAAAAATACTATTTTAAAAGACATGAGAATGACAGAATATATGGGGATGATGGTTACATTCTGGGAGGTAGGCATCAGGGAAGAGCATGGTAGTTTCAGTTGTCTTGTTCTAATTATTTGGGTGGGTGGATTCATATATGTCTATGTTTTGTATTAACAATATAAAGATGTTATGCATCTGTATATATCAAATTCAACATAGCAAACAATTATTAATATTTAAAATGACTCAATGCAATGAATAAAACCCAGAATGAGTTATTTGTACAAGATTTATGACCTTGACCTTCAAATTAATAGCAAGAAAATGTAGTGAAGGGATTTTCTTGTGTCAAACAGACCTTAAGAGACAGCTACTCTACACATGTGGGCATATTGTTGGTATCTTGATATAATCAGGTCAACTGTAAAAAGATAGCAATTAAGCAATTGGAAATAGAGTAAGTATTCTGTACCTAAACAGCATATTAAAAAGCAGAGACATCACTTTACTGAGAAAGGTCTATATAGTCAAACCTCTGGCTTTTCCAATCATCATATACAATGTGAGATGAAGTGTGTACAGTTGGTTCAGCAAAAAGGCTGTGTGCTGAAATATTGATGCTTGTGAATTGTAGTGCTAGAGAAGACTTCAGAGTCTCTTGGATTGCAAGGAGATCAAACCAGTCAATCCTAAAGGAAATCAACCCTGAATAGGAAGGACTGACGCTGAAGCTCCAGTGCTTTGGCCAAAGACCCTGAGGCTGGAAAAGATTAAGGGTTAAGGGGGTGACAGAGGATGAGGTGGTTAGATAGCATCACCTACTCAGTGGACATGAGTTTGAGGAAACTCAGGGAGATGGTGGAAGACTGAGGAGCCTGGTGTGCTACACTCCATGAGGTTGCAAAAAGCCGGACACAGCTTGGTGACTGAACACCAAAAATGTTCTGTTCTGTTAAGGAATTTTTGTTAATCATTTTAAGAAACTATAATGGTGATAGTTATTTTTAAAGCAAAAAGGTCCTTTAGTAGGTTTTTCCAGATGTACTGTAGCATGACAGGTCGTGTATGTGGGATTTGTTGGTACACATTTGAGTAGAAATAAATAAGATTTAGGTAGGTAATCATACTTGATAAACTGATACAGGCATATGGAGGTTGATACGATTTCTCTAGTTTGGTGTCAACATGAAAATTTGTATAAAATCAATTTAAATCTGTACTATTTATTACTAAAAATTTTGAAGATGCCCTTAGAAGTCTATATGAGTTCTATTGGCTCTTAATCCTGTACTTAAACCAACTTTTAATAAATAGTGAGTACTGGATTTTACAGAAACTATTTCAAGCATAATAAGCATTTTTGAAAGGTTAAATGGAAGAATTCCCTGGTGATCCAGTGGTTAAGACTCTATGCTTCCAGTGCAGGGAGTGTGAGTTTGATCCTGATCAGGAAACGAGGATCCCACAGGTTGAGTGAGTGGCAGGCCAAAAAAGAAAAAAAAGGTTAAATGAGAACTTAAACTTTACCTCATTTTTCCCTGTTGGCAGAAAAGCCTTAAATTAAATTCTATATGATTAACTTATAGATTGTGTGGAAGTTTTCTTTGAAAATAGCACAGGTGGTTAACTTCTTTGTCTCCTGTTTCTGGTCTCAAAAACCTGAAAGTTTTCTTTGAAATAGCACAGGTGATTAACTTCTTATTCTCCTGTTTCTGGGGCTGTTGATCTTCCCACTGTAATTTTCTATATTCCCACTGTCTTCCCACTGTAATCCCACCATGACTTTATCACATCAGCTGTAATAAAGTCACTGGGAATGTTCGTAGTTTCTGCATGGTGGGTCTGTGAGTCTTGTGTTTTGTTCCCCTCTCTGTATTACAACAAATGTTAATTTAACTATCAATTGAGTGCTGCTCAGCTGCCAAACAGTGCTCCAGGCTGTGACTGCGACAGTAAACAAGACAGCCTAACGAGTCCCTGCCCCTATGGGGTGTGATCCTTGTAATAATACTTGGGTTGTGTTTTAGGAGGAGGTGAAATGCCAGCTTATTTTGTTGGTAGTTAAAATTAAACTCTAATGATTCGGTAATCACAGAGGAGAAACAAATACCAGTATCTGTTTTCTTGACTCTTAGGTATTTAGAATCTAATTTAAATATAACCTAATTCTGAAAGCTCAGATGGGAGATGGGAGCTGGGAAAACAAAGTCGGAAAACATAGTTCTAGATGTCAAAACTCTATGCTGTGCTTAGTCGCTTCAGTCGTGTTCAACTTTTTGAGACCCCATGGACTGCAGCCCACCAGCTTCCTCTGTCTGTGGGATTCTCTAGGCAGTAATACTGGAGTGGGTTGCCATGTCCTTCTCCAGGGGATCTTCCTGACCCTGGGATCGAACCTGAGTCTCCTGCATTGCAGGCGGATTCTTTATCTCTGAGCTACCAGGGAAGCCTGTCAAAATACTAACTTTATGAAAATAATCCTGATGTTTGTCTAAAGTGAAACTTTAGAGAATCAGATAATGGAAACTGGACAGTCAGTTAAGGGAAATAATTATTCTGGTGTAACTTCTAATAAATAAATAGGTGTCAGATGTACAATTTGAAGAATATGTGGGGAAAACATGGCTAATGGATTACTTCTAATGAACAAAAAATGGTGTCCTATTTAAAGAAATTCTTGGGAGCCTTGTGAAGTAGGTATTTGTTCTTGTAATAAAGAAGAATTACCTGCTTGGTGACCTTAAGTCTGTGTACACTTTTGTGTGTGCATTGGGGAAATTTCTTTAGTAATATATATACCCATATATATACACCCAGAAACAGAGTCCACTAGGATTGAATCCTGGGTTTCTTAACACTGTGCTGTTTTTTCTTAATGTGTCAGTTGCTTGATTAAGACCGATTAGTACTTGCAAATGTGTAGTAAATAATTCTTACTTCTTAGTTACCCAGGCTGAATATTTACACAATGTGAGTAACTTTTCTGCTTGCTAAAGCAGTACATGGAAGATTTGAAATCTGTGTTTTAGGAATACTTTTATTAGGGTGTGTTTTTTTAAGGTTTTTATAGAAGAATATAAAACTTATACAAAGACAGAGATACAGTATGCCTCCAGCAGCTTAAATAGTTATTAGCGCATGATTTATCTTTTAAACAAATTCCAGGATAGGATGTGTAAAATCTTAAGACTACACGGTGTTTGAAAATGTTTTCTTAAATTGACATTCTCTCACTATCTCTGATACTTGCCCTTGGTGATTATGCTTTGTTTTACTGTCTAATAAAAATAATGTAAAAATGATTTTCCTTTCATCCTCTATTTTATGATTACAAACAGGACATACCTGAGTTTGGCTAATTAACATGCTAATATAGCGTTCCCTAAAGGTGGGCCACAGCCCATGGGGTCGCCAGGACTCAACCTCGCGATTGAATAACAGCGAGGGGATAGGCAGTGTGGTGGCGTTCATTTAAGTTTTGTGATGAACGGAAAAGAACTATACTATCAATGTAGTCTGCGCTGAGGTACCTAGAAGTGGATCATTGGCCCTGGAAAGGGAAATTGACTGTAGAGCTAGAGGTTAATTATTTCACTTGAGATGTCATGCCCAGTTGCTAGTCTCTTTTTAAAAAATAGCTGGTTGACTTTAAATTCCTTTCCCTTGTAAGAGGGTGATTGGTGTGTGGTGTCCAGAGTACAGTCTCACATAATTCGTGTTGCTTCCTTCTTTCCATCCTTCCTCTCTTACTCGGATAGTTTTGAGGAGGGAGTAGAAGAGGAGGAGGTGTGTAGTATAATAGTTTTTATTATTTTACAAAGTATATATTGTGTTCTATATACATAGTATATATATAGGAATATGTGTAGGCATTGAAACTCAGGTGGGGGATTTTTAATGTTTTTTTTGTACCCTGGATTCCTTTGGCAGCCTGAAATGTGTGGACCTCTTGGAATATTTTTAAATGCATAAAATAAAGCACATAGGATTATAAAGGAAATTATTTTGAAATACAGTTAGAAAATGTTAAAGCTAATAATAACATGTGTTTCTTAACATACATAAATAACAAGTTGTAGCAACACAGCTAACTATCACAGTAGTGAACATACAAGATCTGCAACACCTTAATGTAAAATGAAAATGCCTGACTTATTTTAATGTCAAGAGTACAAGCCGTGTAATTCTACTGTGGTTTAATTCCAACATTCACTATTGAAGGTGGCTAAATATCACTTAGGGGATAGTGAAAATAAATATGACCCCCACCCGTCTGCACCCCACCGCTCCTGTCCACCTTCGTTGAATTCTGTCCATGAATCCTTTGGCTGTGATCTCAGATTAAGAACATCTGGACTAAGGCTTTGTGTTCTGGGATGCTTGCTTTGAGGCTAAAGGGTTTGAACTTAGCATACAGTCATTAGATGAAATGTGTTCACACATTGTGTCTGCCAGTTTTAGTGGCTTTTAGAGTAAGCCACAACAATCCAATGACGCTAGGTTTCCAGTGGTCTCAGTGTGCATCTTGTGATTAACTTGGTCTCCTTTTTCTTTCTTGGGCTGTGTTTTCTTAGTATATATTGGTATGTAGTTAATAAATATATCTTAGGTAGTTTCAAAACATCCATGTTGGCTATAAATATCTTTTGCTTTTATGTTTTTTTTTTTGTTTTCTTTTAAAAAACATTTTAATTCTTCTGCAGGATTCGGAAACTTCAGATACGAAATATCCCGCCTCATTTACAGTGGGAGGTAAGAACTTCTATGTTTAAAACTAAGATTTTAGTATCTAAGCCTGTTGATAGTTTTTCCGAAGATTTTCCTCCTCTTTCCACCTCTTGGATGTGCTTGAACACAATCCTTCTCTATTATGGTCTTTGTCTTGCACTGGGCTTTTCTTTGTAAGGGTATATTACTTCTTTGAAAACAAATCTGCTCTTTGAGGTACTTTAAGAAATTGAAATAGGTTCTGGTATAACTGGGCAAACTTCGTCATTCAATCACATCCCACAGAATCTTGTTTGAGATCTTTCTATGAGTTTTGCTCATTGTATTTAAATATGAAGTTCTCTGGCAATCTTTTTAAAAAGATAAATACTGCTATTTATGCTTTATTTTAAAATGTTACTGTGCTTTCTTTTGCTCAGATGGTGGCACTGTGGTAACTGTATATAAACCCAAATCTTTTAGCACAGTTGAATAGCCTGTGTCAGCAGTTTCCAAACTATGTTGATGATGTCAAGGTGAGAATTTGAGAACCCAGTAGCTGAAAAGATAAAAGAAAATGTCTGTTGACTCTTTCAGATAATGGAATGTGAAAATTCTTAAAACCTACTTCGGAGATGGTAGTGCAGGGAAAACTGCTCAGCTTTTATGTATTTTTAATATAAAAATCAGAAGTAACTAGGTTTGTGTGTTTAACATTAGTTTTCTAAAATGGCATTTGAAGAGACTCTGAACTATAACCTTCATCAAAATGCAAAGAATGGTTAAAAGATTTGAGTTGGGTCTCCAAGTCCCAGTTGGTAACAGATAGCTTATGCTCACAGTATTTTGCAGCACATGTATTTTCAGAACAGTATTACTGAATTTAATCTTTGCAGGAGGACTTGATTCTTTGGTCTATCCTGAACATTTTTCAAGTTACATAATGTATAAAAGGTATATTTTGTAGACAGAATCAGTGACTTCTTAGGTTAAACTCAATGCATTTTCTTGTTTTAGTTTAACATCTGTTTAGGAAATTCAGTATCTTGTTGGGTGGGTCCCTGAATGAGTGTTATGGTATCAAGATTACTGGTTTAATCCCAATTTTTATTAATTTATTTTAAAGTGAAGTATTGTTGATTTACAATGTTGCATTCGTTTCTGGTATACAACTAAGTGATTGAGTATTACACACACACATATACACATATATATTCTTTTTCAGATTAGTTTCTGTTACAGGTTATTTTGTTATTGTTTAGTCACTGAGTTGTGTCCAACTCTTTGCAACCCTATGGACTGTAGCCTGCCAGGCTCCTCTGTCCATTGGATTTTCTAGGCAAGAATACTGCAGTGGATTACCATTTCCTTCAGGGTGTCTTCACCCACCAGGGACCAAACCCGTGACTTCTTCATTGACAAGTGGATTTTTTTACCACTGAGCCACCAGGGAAGCCCCTATAGGTTATTATAAGATACTGAATATAATTCTCTGTGCTACGCAGAAGGTCCTTGTTAGTTTATTTATAGTAGTGGCGTCTGTATTCATTAATCTCTTCATTTTAATATGGGCAGCGTTAAATGTGATTTTCTATCTGGGAACTAGATCTGGTTTAACGGCTTTCGATGAAAGAGTCAGGTGGTGGCAGCCACTTTTAAGTGAGTTACTAGTGTACTAGCATAGCATCTGTAGGCAGTGGTTGTTGCCTTATACTTCATCCTGTTGCTTCAAATTTCGCTCGCAGTGGATTCTCAAGCATTGTTGATTGTACTTTTGGTGGCTTCTCAAGCTTTCAGTTCATTGCAGTCTTCCTTATTCTGGGTAAAATTTAATCTCTGATAATAAATCTTTATTTGTCATATCTAACTTTTTCTTTTATATTTCATTTCCCCTCCCCATAGTCCTTTGAGGTGAAGTAAAGTTGGAGACATTATCTCCATTTTCAATTAGGCAAATATGGGCCCACAGGGTTCAAAGAACTAAGTAAGAACAGATACAGAATTTAAAGAAGCATGGATCTAGACTTTGAAACTCTTGACCTTTGATCCCTTTGAAATTTAAAGAGTGGTTTGAAATACTGATTAACAAAATTTATTGAGGGTTTGTCAGAAGTAGGATGAACTGTTGGGATTTTTGCTTTCCTTGAAGACTTGAATGAACACCATCTGTTATTTCCTTTCTGAGGAGTCAGATTTTTGAGGGTCTTTGTTTTCAAACTTTTTATTTTATACTGGGGTATAGCTGATTAACAATGTTGTGATACTTTCAGGTGAACAGTGAAGGGACTCAGCCGTACATACACACGAATCCATTCTCCCCAACGCTCACCTCCCGTCCAGGCTGCCACATAACGTTGAGCAGAGTTCCTTGTGCTGTACTATAGGTCCTTGCTGGTTACCCATTTTAAATATAGCAGTGTGTACATGTCCATCCCAAACTCCATAACTATCCCCGCCCCCCCACCCCCGGCCTCTATAAGTTTGTTCTCTGTCTGTGAATCGTTTTCTGTATCTAAGTCTGTGAGTCTCTTTCATTTGTATCATTTCTTTTTAGATTTCCACGTGTAAGGGATGTCATACGATAGTTCTCCTTCTCTGACTTCACTCAGTATGACAGTCTCTAGGTCCATCTGTGTTGCTGTAGATGGCATTTTTTCATTCTTTTTAACGGCTGAGTAATATTCCATATGTATATGTACCATATCTTTGTCCATTCCTCTGTTGGTGGACGTCTGGGCCATTGTAAACGGTGCTGCGGTGAACACTGGGGTGCGTATATTCTTTTGGATCATGTGCTTCTCTGGACACACGTGCAGGAGTGAGATCTCAGGGTCATGTGGCAGCCCTGCTGTTAGTTCTTAGGGAGCTCTGTGCTATTCTTCACAGTGGCTGCATCTATTTAATTCCCACCCGCAGAGTAGGAGGGTTTCCTTCTCACCCTCTCCAGCGTTGCTGGTGGGTTTTTTTGATGATGGTCATCCTGACTGGTGTGAGGTGGTATCTCATTGCAGTTTTGATGTACATTTCTCTAATAATTAGTGATGTTGGACATTTTTTCATGTGCCTTTTGGTCAGCTCTGTATCTTCTCTGGAGAAATGTCTATTTAGGTCTTCTGCCCATTTGTTTATTGGGTTTTTTGATGCTGTGAAGCATCATGAACTGTTCATAAATTTTGGAGACTAATCCCTTGTTGCTCACATCATTGCAAATGTTGTCTCCCAATCTGTGCATTGTCGTTTTGTTTTGTTTATTGTTCCCTTTGTTGTGCAAAGGTCTTGAGTTTAAGTAGGTCCCATTTGTTTATTTTCATTTTTATTTCCATTATTCTGAGGAGTCCCTTTGTGTAACATTTGGTTTGTACACCCTGACTGTGGCGGTCGTCTCATGCCAAAGCCTTATAGAAGGTGAGGTTTTGCACTTACAGGTTTGGACTCCCTCTACAATGGAGAAGTTAGACTTTGACTCCACTAATTAATCTAAGAGTCACTATATGGAATGACCAGACATTGCACACTTCCTGACTTGATACAATAGGAAATATATAGCAACACAGATGAAATACTCTTGTTAAAAAAATAAAGGTTTAAGTGGGATTCAATGTCAATCTGACTTTGAGTTTCTAAAAAGTATGGAAGGGAGAGGCACCGGTGAAATGATGCCATGAAGAAACATAATAGCCAACTCCAGTATATGGGACATTGTACAGGACAGATGACATTGTTTACTCATCGAGCGATGGCATATTAAAAGGGAAGGGGACTGTTAAGGAATGAGACTTATGAGGATAACAAAAAAGCAATCACACACCTGAACTAAGTTATTGGTGAACCTTGTCAACAGTCTTGAAGGAGCAGCATGGAATATCTTGAAAAGCCTGTTTTTTGCAGAAGGCTTTTGGAGTCAGACTTACAATTGTATCCCAGCTCCACTACTTACTAGTTAGGGGATGTCTGAAGTGATTTTTAAAAAATTCTTTTAGTCTCATTTTCTTCCTTTCTAATATGGGGATAATAATAGCCACTTCATTGAATTGCTGTGGACATTAGAAGGATTATATATGCTTAAGCCCTTAAAAAATGCTTAGTACATATAAGTGCATGCTACATTTTTGCTATGATATGAACAACGAATTCATTTCCTCCCAGCTTTAAGTTCTTGTGCTTAACTCAGATCCAGCCTGCAGCACAACACAGAAGACCACTAGATATCACACCAAGAGGAATTTAATGTGCAGACTTACACAAGTGCTAGTTACACAAGTGCTGAACGAACAGGATGGAACCCGTAGATACTGGCTGTAGAGAGCAGTTACACCCTGAGCTGAGTGGGGGAGAGAGGGGCCAAGGGAAGAGGCTGAGGTTATGAGATACCAGAAGCTGGGACGAAGGGCTCAAGTAACTGAGAATGAGCAAAGGGATGCTCCCTGGCCATGGCTGGTGCTGGGGATGGGGAAGAAGGGAGGTGATGAAGCTGGTTCTGGGGATGCCCAGAGCATCTGGAGTCTGAAACCCATTGCTGTTAGGATGATGCTGAGAGGAACAGCTGATTAATGGGGAAGAACATGTGCCATCTCTTCTTCTGCCTTCCATTTTCCCTCTAGTGCCTTCTTTTTTGGATATTTTAAATTTTTATATATGTATGTACATATTTGGCTCTGCCAGGTTTTTAGTTGCAGCATGTGGGATCTAGTTTGTCAACCAGGGATCAAACCCACGCCCTCTGCATTGGGAACATGGAGTCCTAGCCACTAGACCACCAGGGATGTCCCCCTTCTAGTGCCTTCAATCAGCAGAAACCAGTGGGAAACCGCTGACAAAGGTGCGACAGGGTGCAAAGTCCCAGCCCCCAGCATCGCAGAGTTGAAAGGTGAATTTGGAACTAAGAGCTTAATATCTAGTCAGAGCTCCGTCTCAGAAGCAAAAATCCCTCCCCTATGCTGCTAGTGCTCTTCTAGGCCGTTTTCTGTGAGGTCCTCAAAGAAGTGGCAGATCTGGGACCATGATGCTCTGAGGCGCTTTATAAAGTCTGTAACTGGATTGTTAGTGATCCTTATACCACTGTGATAGCTTACTTTCTATTTCTTATTTATAGTGTCTTTACACCACTATATTCTACCGAATGATACAGGGGGACTCGGGTTCTTCGGATCCTGCGTGCTTTGTGCGTCATGCTGGGGCTAAATGATTTCTAGCCATTTTGTTTTGGATGATGATAAAGTGCACTCAAGGACTCTGGAGTGGCTAAATGTTTCACTAATGTGTTTTAGTAGGTAAAATATGGGAAACTTAACTTTTGGAAGTACCTGCTGCCAGAGAGGTGAAAGTGAAAAGTGAAGTTGCTCAGTCGTGTCCGACTCTTTGCGACCCCGTGGACTGTAGCCCGCCAGGCTCCTCCGTCCATGGGATTCTCCAGGCAAGAGTACTGGAGTGGGTTGCTATTTCCTTCTCCAGGGGATCTTCCTGACCCAGGGATCAAACCCACGTCTCCCGCATTGCAGGCAGATGCTTTAACCTCTGAGCCAGAGAGGTAGGTTTGTTTTTTCCCCTAAATATGTGGCATGTAGAGGGAACTAGGAGAAACTGTTTCCTCTCCACCTCCCACCCTGTGGCCTTTTCTATTTAAATCAGTTGACTTCGTAAAATTATTTTTTTGGGAACATAGTTGCTTTACAATGTTGTGTTAGTTCCTGCTGTACAGCAAAGTGAATCCGCTGTACGTACACATATGTCCCCTCTCCCTTGAATTTCCTTCTCTTTTAGGTCACCACAGAGCATTAGTAGAGTTCCCTGTGCTATACAGTAGGTTCTCATTAGTTATCTATTTTATACATAGTATCAACTATATATATATGCCAATCCCAATCTCCTAATTTATCCACCCCCACCCCTTGGTATCTATACACCTGTTCTGTACATCTGTGTCTCTGTTTCTGCCCTGCAAATAAGGTCATCTGTACCATTTTTCTAGATTCCACATCTGTAGGCTAATATATGATGTTTGCCTCCCCACCCCCCCACCCCTGATTTCACTCTGCATGACAGACTCTAGTTCTATCATGTCTCCTCAAATGACCCAGTTTCCGTCCTTTTTATGGCCGAGTAATATTCCGTTGTGTACATGAATCACATCCTCTTGATGTGATGAGATCCTACTCATCTTTTAATGAAGCATCTGGGCCTTGAGGCAAAGGCAACATTCTTCATTTTCCAGCAAGTTGTAATTTTAAAGTGTGCATTTCTGAAGTATTTTTCAGATCACATATTCAAAATTATGTGATATTCAAGCCACCCTCTTGGCTAAAGTACTTGAAGAGTAGATTTGTGATGTGACCAGAACTGGAAGGGCTCCTCTAGAGATAGATGGTCTTGATGGTGGACAGATCTGTATCCTCAGATGCCTCAGGAGACATAGACATGATTTATAGGACAAGGATTTAAGGGTTCTTGGGCAAACACCAAAGAGGTGAGGAGGGGATAGAGCCCCAGCAGAGCACTGGACTTTAAACAAACACCTTGAGAATCCTTTTTCTTTTGCCTTTCTCAGTGTCTTAAATTGGTCCCATTTTCTGAGTTTAAGGAGTGTCTTTCTTCATTTAAAAAAGTAAATTGCCAAGGCCTCAGGAAAGGGCTTCTTACAGTTACTCCTCATCTTACTATCTTAATACTACTCTCCAGTCAAGGTTACTAGTACTTACAACATGTTAAAAGGGGAGACCTCCCCTGAAGGGAAGTGTAAGACCCATTAATTACCTAAATGAAGTGTCTGTAGTAAAGGGCAAGTTAGGTTCTTATTTGGGGGTCACGTATTGAAAGTAGAATAATGTTTTTTCACAGAGGTTATTGTCTGGGAAAATACACTGAGCTGTTGGGTGATGGTCTGCTCTTGCCTGGAGTGACTGTATTTTCGGAGGCAGGATTTTGAATATGTGATCTGACAAATACTGATGGGGAATGCATAGATGACCAGTGCAAGTTCGGTGTATGAAGCAGGGCACTCAAAGCCAGTGCTCTGGGACAACCTAGAGGGATGGGGTGGGGAGGGAGGTGGGAGGGGGTTTCAGGAGGGGGGGATACATGTGCACCCGTGGCTGATTCATGTCAGTGTATGGCAAAAACCACCATAGTATTGTTAAGTAATTATTCTCCAATTAAAGTAAATTAATTAAGAAAAATTAAAAAAAAAGAAAATTACAATTTGTTGGAAAATGAAGAATATAAGTTGGTTTTATCTCAAGGCCCAGATATCAGATATTTCCTGGACTTCATTGAGGTGAGAAGATGAATATCTCAGGAAGAAACTCTGAAGAGGTTTCCACAGTGTAAAATTCATTGTTCTGCCACGTTCATTGTCTGGTGTGATGGAATAAAGGAAGTAGGAGCTGTCTCCTGGTCTAAACCTAGGGAAGTAAAGGGGGGCCCCTTCATAGCTAAAGCATCCTCAGCTTGCATCCAGGCTTTTGACATAGCACTGGATTAGCCTCTGGTTCTTGGCATGGAAAGCAAGTAGCCAGTACACTGAAAATAAAAGCCCAAAGTTTTAAGTTGAACATTGTAATATAAGATATTCTTTGCTTTTTTTTTCTCAGCAGAGTCATCTTAATTTCTCTTTCAAAGGTCTCTTTGGTTCTTCTGTGTAAGCTTAAAGCAGTTTTTGGCAGTAAGTGGATCTTGTCGGAAATCTTGAAAGGCTTTTTCTGTAGGGACCTAGGATTGTACTAAACACTTTCTTTATTGAAAATCTTAGGTTTGTTAGTTTGAACGTACCTCCTAGTTTGGAGAAACTTGACTTCTAGGGCATAGGGAATGTTAGAAAGCCTTGCTTCCTTCAGTGATTAAAAGACGTTTTTTTCCTCTGAAGTTCGGGGGTGGGGAGTGTGGCATTAGTGTAAGATGTAGTATGAAGAGGCGAAACTTCCCTGTAAATTACACCAAAGTGAGTCCTGGCCACTGTGGTAAAAGGGCACAGGGAAAAACTTCAGGGCGATGCCTGCATTTCAGACTGTACTGAAAAATGCACTCTGATCAGACATCTTCTTGTAAGACGAGGCAAGTACTTCTAATGGAGAAATGCTTACTAATGAGGGTGAGTTGTAGATGTTAGAAATTTCCATATGATTAATAACAGTTTCTTAAAGCTGGTAACATCTCAGTGAAGACTATTTTCTTTCTGTGTGGACTCTGAATATAGTAAGAAAGACTGATATTAGGAGACCTCCCTGAATTCACTACTGGGATATAGAAGTAGCAATGTCATTATGCTGGGTGCTGGCAGAAGAAGGGAAAACAAAAGGGTCTTTATTTAGAAATAAGGAAGGAAGCAAGAAAGTAGTGACGCCTTGTTAACTAGTCTGGGGGGAAATAAATAATAGCATAGTTAGAAGCATAGCATAGAATATCAGCATGGCACAGAAATAGCTCATAGCACTCCTTCATGGGAAGACTTGGATGACTGTGTGCTGAGAACCCGACTGCCTGAGAGACTAGGTTTGGGTGGGGTCACTTCCAAATGAAGAAACTTAGGCAGGGGCCTTGGAGTCTGTGAGGTGAAGTCCCCAGTGAAGGCTGATGTCCTTAAAAGCACAGGATTTGTCATTCATATTCATCTCTCATAATGCTGAGTCCTGTTTGGTGCCCTGATCAGTGTGGTTTGGTGCTGCGTGGTCCATGAAGGGTATGCGAATAAATGCCATACAAAAATTAGATGAGACCAGAGCATCTTAAATATAATCAACAACGTAACAAGGTGAGGTCCTTTAACTCAAACAGCAAAAAAATACCTGTAGAAACTTGGGGTTTACATTTAAGCATGAACTGAGCAAGAAGTCATAGGCATTAATGTGAAATATATCCATAGCTGTTTGGTCTGAAGCATAAATGACAACCTGGGGAATTGGCCTCTGAAGGGTGGAGGGCAGTCTTGTGGGACTGAACCCTTAACCTGCGAGTCAGATTCTATCTACCTGTGTCAGAATTGAGAAAGTGTCAGAATTGAGCTGAGCGATCGGACACGCATCTAGTGTCTGAGAATTGGTTATTGGTGGTGTGGGAAACACCCCCTCCACGTGTTGGAATTGGACCTAGCAACCCAAAAGAGGAAATGTATTCTAAAACAGTATTTTATCTATGTATTTGGCTGCACTGGTTCTTAGCTGCGGCCTGCGGGATCTAGTTCCCTGACCAGGGATTGCACCCAGGCTCCTTACGTTGGGAACACGGAGACTTTAGCCACTGGGCCACCAGGGAAGTCCTGAAAGAGGAGGGTTTGTTGGATTGTTTGAAGAATCATCATGGCTTCAGTGAATTTGAGTACGAAGAGTTGTTAGAAGTAGTTGATGTCTATCAAATAATTTTGAAGGGATGTAGCGGGCGACTGAGACCGCTGATGCTGCCAGGTGATCTTTCTTCCCCATGGCTTGACTCTGAAGACTGGCCATAAACCGCTGACACTTACTGAGCACTAACGTGCCAGTATTTCTGGTCCTGATCTGCTGAATTGACTTGTTTTAATCTTCACCACAGTCCCATGATCTTACTTTACAGATGAGACAGCTGAGGTCAGAGAGGTGAAGTAATTTGCCCAGGGTCACGCAGCTGGAAAGTGGTAGAGTTTCTGCTCTTAATCAGGTTACTCAAACAGAACACTTCCCCTGAAAGGTAAGTTTCTATTTCTTGAAATGATCATCACTTATTTGCTTTCATCATGCCCCTGAAAGTTTGACAGTGAACCCAATAGAAACTGGATCTTCCCTGGGTCTGGAGGAAATATATGGTTATGTGCAATGAATGGGCTCAGATTATTTGGGGAAGTTATTGGTAAACTGTTCTGTTTAGCCACCTGTAGACAATAGAGTTCTTCATGCATCGTTGCTCTGGGAGGGCCAGACTTTGCCTTGTTTGAAATGAGCTGGTGCAAGTTGTTCGGGGAATACCAGCCCTGGATGATTGGTGTACGAGGCGTGTGTTCGAGGCGTGTGTTCTGGTCCTAACCAGCTCCCTATCTGTGTTTGCTCTGCCCTTGCATGTGATGCCTGGACTTGTGTCCTGTGCTTCATAGTTCTTCTGAGATGGTCATCTCAAAGGTCCTTTATCGAAACTTTTTATTATGAAAAATATCAAACAAAAAGGCTAAATCAATGATACTTTGCAACCATTATCAATGTATGGTCAGTCTCTCTTTTTAAAGTATTTATTATTCATTTGGCTGCGTCAGGTGGGTCCCAGTTGTGCTACGAAGTTATCTTTCGTTGCCGTGTACCAACTCTCTAGTCGTGGCTCGGGCTCAGTTGTAACGGCTGCAGGGCTTAGTTGCCCTGAGATATGTGGGATCTTAGTTCCCTGACCAGGGATCAAACCTGTGCTCCCCTGCATTGCAAGGTGGATTCCCAACCACTAGACCACCAGGGGAGTCCCAGTCTCTCTCTTTTTTAAATAACTCTATAGCTTCTTCCGTCTTTTCCCAGATTATTGAAGTACATCCTGGACATCACATCACTTAATTCAGTAAACACTGACTTCATCTCTAAAAGTTAACGTCTCTGTATTAGTTTGCTAGGGCTACTGCAGAACACCACACGCTGGGTGGCTTAAACAACAGTTTTTCAGTCTCACAATTCTGGAAGCTGGAAGTCTGATATCAGAGGGCACTAGTGATGAAGACCCTGCCTGCCTAAGATGCAGAAGGTGCCTAAGACACAGGTTCAGTCCCTGTGGAAGATCCCCTGGAGGAGGGCATGGCAGTCCACTCTGGTATTCTTAGCTGGAGAATCCCCATAGACAGAGGAGTCTGGCAGGCTACAGTCCATGGGGCCACAAAGAGTCGGACAGGACTGAAGCGTACTTAGCACGTGTGCATGAGGGCCGTGAGAGAAGGATTTGTTCAGGGCCTTTCTGATCGGGTAGTTCTTGGTTTGTGACACTAAATCCAGCCTTCACATGGTTTTGCTGTGTGTGTGTCCATCCAGATTTCTTTCTCTCTCTCTCTTTTTTTTTTTTTTAAAGATTTTTTGATTTGAACCATTTTTAAAGTCTTTATTGAATTTGTTACAATACTGATTCTGCCTTATGGTGTTGTTGTTTTTTTTGGCCAGCAAGGCATGTGGGATCTCAGCACCCTGACGAGGGATTGAACGTGTACCCTCTGCATTGGAAGGCAAAGTCTTAACCACTGGGCCACTAGAGAAGTCCCCAGATGTCTCCTTTCTATAAGGATACCAGCTATATTGGATTAGGGACCATCCTAATGACCTCGACTACCTCTGTAAATATCCTATTTCCAAATACAATTGAATTATATTTGGAATACAGTCTAGAAATCAAGACTTAACTGTATGGATTTTGGGGAGGATGGATATAATTCAGTCCTTAACAGTCTCTTTAAAAAATTCATGTGTTAAATGAATAGTAACTCTTACATTTCAAATCTAATCATATTTCCTTGATTATCTTTTATAAAAATTCTTTGAGTCAGGACCCAAGTAGGATCTTTTTTAACACAGTTAATAGGTTCATCTTTTTTGGGGAGGGTGTAGTGTATTTGTTGAAGTTGGTTTTATTCTTTAGAATGTTTCACATTGTTTGCTGAACTATATCCGTGTGTGGTCACTTTACACGTTCCTCTGACCCTTGTGGGACTTGGATTAGAATCAAGTTCACTTTTGGCTTGCTCTAACATAATTTGCATTTTGGGGTTGTGCAATGCCATTGATCATTGCTTAGATTTCAATACTGTATGGCTGTAGGATGGTAATACTCTAATTCTACTGTTTCTTCATATATTAGTTAGAATGCATTTGTATAGAGGAACTTGTCCTTATTAGCTATTGAATTATTGAAGGAAAGATTGAAGGCAGGACGAAAAGGAGATGACAAAGGGAGAAGATGGTTGGATGGCATCATTGACTCAGTGGACATGAGTTTGAGCAAGCTCCAGGAGATGCTGAAGGACAGGGAAGCCTGGTGAGCTGCAGTCCACGGGGTTGCAAAGAGTCAGACACGAGTGAGCAACTGAACAACAGCAGTAGTCTGTGTAGGAGAGAAGGAAAATGGTTGATTCTTTCCACTCATTTACTACCTTAAAACATAGGGTGCCTTGGCATCCTACAGGGATAACCAATGAGTTATTTTTGTTTTTGAACCAATGAGGTTTTGTGTGTAGTTGTGAGCTCATGAGTTGAAACATACATGGCTTTCAGAATTACTAGAATCGTTCTTACTGATGATCAGATTATCCAGTCCTGAGAGGCCCGTCCTCCTGATGCCTCCTTACTAGTTGATAGCTTCCTCGATCGTTGGTTTAAGAAATTCCAAGTTTGTCTTGTACATTTCCTGTTGCAAGGACTGGAATAAGCCCTTGCTCCAGAAAGCCTGCTCTCTTGGGCAATGGTATTTAGAGATCATAGTGTGATCACATCCCTTGGGACCACATCCATTGGTGTTTCCTCAGTCCTTCATTTTCTTGCAGCATTTATGCTCAGTTCCTCTCCCTGCAGGCTTTAGTCATGGTTACTGTTGTGTATTATTCCCCGACATGTGCTTCTTCATTCTTTTTTTTTTTTTTCTGGCCACGCTGAGCTGCATGCAGGATCTTAGTTCCCCCACCAGAGAGCAAACCTGCCCTCCTTGCATTGGAAGCTCGGAGTCTTAACCACTGGACCACCAGGGAAGTCCCATGCTTCTCCATCTTAAATGTGAACAGTTCTATGCACTCTTTTGTTTTATCTCTCTGAGAAATTCCACTTGTTTCTACTGTGTTTGTTTTTGCTATTTGGAAGCAAACATTTACTTAAATATCCATTCAACTAAGGTGTCTAAAATCGAATCTTCTCTCTTGAATCGTTGCTTTGCTTTCTCTGTGAAATGTAATATTACTTAGGTCATTTGGGCTTGGCCTTGACGTTATTCTTGATTCTCTTTCTCGCTGTTGCTCTCTGACCACAGGGCACTGGGTGGTGTTAAGCACCCCTCCTCCACTCCCAACCCCATGCTTCCTTTGGTTTGGTTTTCTTTCTTGACTACCACCCTGAGGAGGATTCACCTCTAAGTCAGCCATCGAAAGCATCTCACCATGTGTAAATAGGGAAAACAGCCTGTAGGCACAACCATCCTGTGGAGGAGTGTCCATGGAGGGCTGCTGTTCATGTGTTCTCAAGCTGTAAGATAATTTTTAGAGGTGCCTGAACACTAATTTTAAGATGCTGTGTTAGTGCCAAGTTATGTTCATTGGCCAAGTTGCCAAGTGCCAAGCTCTTTCAATTTCACAACCTGCAGATGAGTCCTGTAATACTTCCAGCGAAAACAGTTGGCCCTTTTCTGTCTGAATTACATTAAACCACTCACAACCACAAACAGATTGCATATGGTTGTAAACAGGAAAGGTCATAAAAAAGAAGTTTTCAGTTTCAGTAGTATTCACTTCAAGTCATAGGAGATTAAAGAAGAAATAATTGGTAAGTCTCTGTTTCTGATTTACGTGATTGCTATACTGCTTCAAGTTTAGATTGGTGATTAGGAATAAATGCTATCCTATGAAAAACCACTGAGAGGAAAAGAAGTTAACTACTTGTGGGTGGGAAATAGTGTAATAGTTATCCAAACTTTAATGCTCCATAGCCAAAAAAAGTGACTTTTAAAAAGCTTTAAGATGTTAAAGCTTTGTAATCTTTTATTTGCACAGGCTCCAATAGATCTTTGTTTTAATGTGCCAAGAGCCCTAAAAGCACTGACCTAACCCTTGCTGTTTTTGGTGCAAAATGGTACTCTTTGAGTGTGAAGTAAGAGATTTGTCCACTTGATTGAGGCCGTAAAGACAGAGGACCCGTGTCATTTTCTTGACATTTCTGATATCAAATACACGGCATCTTTCCAGTGCCACTTCTCTGTTCCTCCAACACCAACTTAAGTGTCTTAACAATTCATTTCAGTTCTGATGTTGTTCAGTTTAGCATCAGACTCCACAGGACCACCCTTGTTTCAGATGCCAGGTGCAGAGGAATGCCCAGGCTACTCACAGTTGTTCCTGGCTGACCACAAAGCTGGATGGAGGGTCCCACAATACCCTGCTACCCTTTGACAGTTCACTAGAATGGCTCACAGAGCTCAGGAATGTCCGTTACTTACTGTGACCGATTTACTCTGAAGGGTACAACTAGGAACGGCCGAGTGGAAGAGATGCACAGTGCAGGGTGTGAAGAGAGGGTGTGGCGCTTCCATGCTCTTTCCGTGTTTGCCTTCTCCCCACATCTCCACATAGTCACCAGCCCAGAAGCTCTCCAAGCCCTGTCCTTTTAGGGTTCTGTGGAGACTTCTTACGCTGGTGTGATTGATGAAGTCATTGGCCGTTAGTGATTAACTCGATCTCCAGCCCCTCTCCTCTCGCCAGGGGTGGAGAAGTGAGAATGTAAGTTCTGAACCTCTGGTTGTGCCTGAGTCTTTCTGACGACCAGTCCCTCATCCTGAAGCTGTCTAGGGGTCCACTGAGACACGCCTTGTCAGGGTGAAAGATACTCCTCGTCACTCCTGTTGTTCAGGAAACTAAAGGATCTGTGTGTTGGGAACCAGGGACGAAGACCAAATACATACTTCTTATGCCTCAGGAGACAGATTTATCCTCAGTGACTGGCATCCTTGGCACAGAACTTTTCAAAGTAGAAATGGTGGGAGAACAAGTTGAATTCTAGCTTTTTATGTTGTAGCCATCTTATTGTAGAGGGGCCTTCTGGTAATTTAGAAGAAGGCAGTCATAAACCAAGGAGATTACCAAGTAGCTTGAATTGAAAAAGAAAGCCAAAACAAAACCCCCCAAAACCCCAAACCTCTGGTGGAGTCGAGTTAGGAATGAGGCTGAGGGTCACGCTTGTGTCCCATGTGGTACTTTGAGCTCCCCCTCCCCTTTCTACCTCTGCCTCCTGCCTCTTGCTGCTAATACCAGTTTATTATAAAATATCCAAATCAGGAACAGCCAGGTGAAATGGACGCATAGGGCTAAGTATGGGGGAAGGGCATGGGGCTTCTTCCCCTCCTATAGGCTTTCCCTTTTTTCTTCCCTCTACTTTTTTTTTCCTTCCTGTTCTTGAAAGCACAGAATTACATGAAAACAAAACTCCTAGTCCCACATTGAGGTTTTCCTTTCTTGTGATGGTCATTAGAGAGCAGTTGAACTGAATCAAAGGTGAGTTTTGTTCTGTTAATTCTGTGATATATACAAAAGTGGATCAAACTCAGTGAATATCATCAAAATGAGGTGTGAGAGTTAGCCTGCAGTTTAATGGGACATTTGTGTGTGCCCCCCGCCACCCAGTGAGGGTTTATTTTTTAAACAGCAGTGAATGGAATTCCCTGGCGCTTCAGTGGTTAGGACTGGCACTTTCACTGTAGTGGCCCTGGTTCCATCCCTGGTCGAGAAATTAAGATCTCATAAGCCTTTCGTCATGGTCAAAAGAATAAATAAATAAACAAAAAACAAACAAAACAATAGTGAAAACTTCACTTTAAGGAGAAAATCAGTAACCTATTTCAAAATACTGAAAAAATTAAGAATGCTTAATTTACTCATACAAACCATCTACGATCGTATGTAAAAGGAAAAGCCCAGAAGAGCAAAAATCAAAACGCTGACAGTAGTGTGATAGCCTTGTAGGTAACTTTTCTTTTTTATCTTCTTCAGAGGATCTCTGTTTCATTGTTAAGACCCTTTTCTTAACGGGATATAACTTAAATACTTTAATTGGAAACCAAGGTTGAGTGTATTTTAAGGATGAATATGGGCTTATTTACAGATGGCTAATGGCTCAGACGGTAAAGCATCTGCCTGCAATGCGGAAGACCCGGCTTTGATTCCTGGGTCGGGAAGATCCCCTGGAGAAGGAAATGGCAATCCACTCCAGCACTCTTGCCTGGAAAATCCCATGGACGGAGGAGCCTGATAGGCTGTAGTCCATGGGGTTGCTAAGAGTCGGATGCGACTGAGCGATTTCACTTTCACTTTCATGGGCTTATTTAATAACCAAAATAGGGATGAGTTACTGAGTCCAAGAAGACAATGGAGAGAAATAAGTCTGATTTTTTTTAACTGGAGGATAATTGCTTTACAGTGTTGTGTTGGTTTCAGTCATACATCAGCATGAATCAGCCATGGGTATACATATGTCCCCTCCCTCCTGAAATTCCCTCCCACCTCCCATCCCACCCCACCCCTCTGAGTTGTCACAGAGCCCCAGGTTGAGCTCCCTGCATCATACAGCAAATTCCCACTAGCTTTTTGTTTTACATATGGTAATGTATATGTTTCGGTGCTACTCTCTCAATTCACCCCACCCTCTGCCCCCGCCCCAGTGCCCGCAAGTCTGTTCTCCGTCTTTGTCTCAATTGCTGCCCTGCACATAGGTTCATCAGTACCAGTTT
Organism: Bos indicus x Bos taurus; assembly: GCF_003369695.1. Classification (NCBI taxonomy): domain Eukaryota; kingdom Metazoa; phylum Chordata; class Mammalia; order Artiodactyla; family Bovidae; genus Bos; species Bos indicus x Bos taurus. The sequence continues at coordinate 87,677,294 of NC_040079.1, forward strand.
TCTAGATTCCAAGAGGAAGCTTTAAGATTGATGGTCAGGAAGGCTTACATACTGTGTCAGATACAGACAAAGTGCTGGATAGGAAATCTCTTTTAACATCCCTTAAAATAAATGAGTATTGGAATCCATTGAAAGTGACATGCCATTCAGATAAAATGGGGGCTCTTGGCTTCTTCATCCTATGTAAAAGGAGTCTTCAGGAGTCAGACAGGACATATGTATAGAGACTTAGGTTAGGGGGTGGGGGAAGATGTTAGTTTTGTTGGCTTTCTTTATGACTCTATCATGTTCTTGATGTCTTCCTGCCAACTAATTTACTATAATAAAGTATGAAATTAAATATGTTTGAAAATGGACTTTTTGGGGGGTATAATTTTTTTTTTAAGTTTTAACATGTACATATTTGTGTTCTGTCCTTGCAGTCAGGATATACGACCATCCTGTCACACCAGTAAAAGCACCCTCGTGATGATCTTGTGGTGTCACATCCAGCTGCCTCCACCAACAACTGAAGAGTTTTGCTGTGTGGGTCATATGAGAAATACATTTAACCTTATAGGAAACTGAGAAACTGGTCTCCACAGTGGCTGTGCTGCTTTTACATTCCCACCAGTGATCTGAGTGACCCAGTTGGTCAGCACCATCACCAGCATCTGGTGATGCTGGTGTTGATATTTTTATTTTAGCTGCTCTAATAGTAGTGGTGTCTCATTTTGGTTTATTTATGTTTCTGTAGTGGCCAGTGATGTTGAGCAATTTTTCAGGTACTGATTATCTTCTGCATATCCTCTTTGAAATGTCTGGTTAAGTCTGTTGCTACTGAATTAGGTTATTTCCTTTTTATTGGGTTTTTGAGATTTCTTCATCCTTTGATACAAGTCCTTAGTCAGCTATGCGATTTGCAGATATTCACTCCTCTTCCCATCCCCTTTTCTTTATCAGAACAGAAGTTTTAAATTTTACTAGAGTCCAACTTACTGACTTTGACTGTTCCTCCTTTATGTTTAGTACTTGGGGCGTGTTGTCTAGAAGCTCTTTATTCAGGAACCTTTATAAAGGTTTTCTCCTGTTATGAAGTTTTATAGTCTCATGTTTTACATTCAGACCTACAATGCATTTTGTGTTAATTTTCGTATAATTTGTGAGGCTCAGGCAAACACAGCTTTTGCATTTAGATGTCTAGTTAATCCAACACAGTGTGTTGGAAGACTATCCTTTGGCCATTGAATTGCATTTGCATTTTTTAATTAATGAATTTTTAAAAAAAATTTTATTTGAAGGATAATTGCTTTGCATAATTTTGTTTCCTGCCAAGTATCAACATGAATCAGCCATAGGTATACATATGTCCCTTCCCTCTTGAACCTCCCTTTCGTCTCCCTGCCTATCAGACCCTTCTAGATTGTCCCAGAGCCCCTGTTTGAGTTCCCTGAGTCATACAGCAAATTCCACTTGGCTTCCTATTTTACATATGGTACTCTTGCCTGGCAAATCCCATGGACGGAGGAGCCTGGAAGGCTGCAGTCCATGGGGTCGCTAGGAGTCAGACACGACTGAGCGACTTCACTTTCACTTTTCACTTTCATGCACTGGAGAAGGAAATGGCAACCCACTCCAGTGTTCTTGCCTGGAGAATCCCAGGGACGGGGGGAGCCTGGTGGGCTGCCGTCTCTGGGGTCTCACAGAGTCGGACATGACTGAAGCGACTTAGCAGCAGCAGCAGCATTGTAAGTTTCCATGTTCCTCTCTCCATACATCTCACCCTCTCCTTCCTCCCCTCCCCACTGTGTCCATAAGTCTGTTCTCTCAAATCTGTCCTGCAAATAAATTCATCAGTACCATCTTTCTAGATTCCATATATATGCATTAGTATATGATATTTATCTTTCTCTTTCTGACTGACTTCACTCTGTATAATAGACTCTAGATTCATCCACCTCATTAGAACTGACTCAAATGTGTTGCTTTTTATGGCTGAGTAATATTCTATTGTATATATGTACCATAGCTTCTTGATCCATCTATCAGTGGACATCTAGGTTGCTTCCATGTTCTAGCTATTGTAGATAGTGCTGCAGTGAATATTGAGGTACATGTGTCTTTTTCAGTTTTGGTTTCCTCAGGGTATATACCTAATAGTGGGATTGCTGGGTCATATGATGGTTTTATTCCTAGTTTTCAAAGGAATCTCTATACTGTCTTGCATAGTGGCTGTATCAATTTACATTCCCACCAGCATGCAAGAGGGTTCCCTTTTCTCCATACCCTCTCCAGCATTTATTGCTTGTAGACTTTTTGATGATGGCCATTCTGACTGGTATGTTAGAAGACTATCCTTTCTCTATTGAATTTCCTTTGCATTTTTGTCACAAATCATTTGGCCACAGTTGTGAGTATGTTTCTTCATTCTCTTCTGCTCCACTGATTTATATGTCTATCCCTTTTTCAATACTATACTTTCTTGGCAGGGGCTTTAAATAGTAAGTCTTAAAATTGGGTAGTGTTATTGTTCTAATCTTTTTCAAATTGTTACTGCTATTCTAGTTACTTTGCCTTTCCATATATATTTTAGAACCAGGAAGTCTATATCTGCAAAAATTCTACTGGAAGTAAACAAGTCTTACTTGTGTTTTTGTGAGATTCATACCTATGTACTCAAATTGGGTGCTGGGTGGGTTCCTATTATAAGTGATTTTTTATTTTAAATTGTAAAATATACATAAATTCACCATTTTAACTATTTTAAACCATATAGTTCAGCAATGTTAAGTATTTACATTGATGCTAAACTAATTCTAAAAGTGTGTGTGTGTGTTTGTTTTTTTTAATGTTTTGACCTCTCCATGAGGCTGGAAGGATCTTAGTTCCTTGACCAGGGGTTGAACTCAGTCCTGGCAGTGAAAGCACTCACTCCTAACCATTAGATTGCCAGGAAATTCCCCTAAAAGTTTTTTTTTAGTTAATGATTGTGTGAAATTTTCTACTTAGACAAACTATGTCATTGCAAATAGGCATAGTTTCACTTCTTTTCCCTTCTATATGCCTTTTATTTGCCTTGTTACACTGATGAGGGCTTTGAATGAGAATGGAAATAATAAGACGTTGCCTAATTCTCAGTCTTTTGTGAGAAAACATCCAGTCTTTGACTTTTAAGTAAAATGTTAGCTGTAGTACTTTTGTGGATTCCCTTTATCAGGTTGAGGATATTCTTTGTGTTCCTAGTTTGTTGACAGTTTTTATAGTGAGTGAATGTTGGTTTGTGTCAAATGCTTTTTCTGCACACATTGATATGATCATGCAGTTGCTTTAGACTCTTACTGTGATGGATTACATTGTTCTTCAAATATTGAACCAATCTTAGATTCCTGAGAAAAATTCCACTTGGTTGTGGTGTTTTATTCTTTGAACTTATTCCTTGATTCAGTTTGTTAACTTTGTGATTGACGATTTAGTGTGTCTCCGTCCTTGAGGGATATTTGTTGGTAGTTTTATTTTGTGTGTGTGTTGTCTTTGACTTTGTTATCAGGGTAATATAGTCTCAAACTGTCCTGTGAAGTGCTTGTTTATGTGTTTTGGAAGAGGTTGTGCTGAGATGACAGTATTTCTTTAAATGTTTGATAGCATTTGCCAGTGAAACTACCTGAGCATAGAGATTTCTTCCTTAGAAGATGTTTTATTTATTTTTTAGTTCAATTTTAATATTTTTACATAGTTACAGAGCTTTTTTGGCTATTTTATCTTAGGTAGTTTTGGTGATTTGTAGTTGCTTCAGAATTGGTTAATTTCAGTCAAGTTGTTGAATAGAGATGCACAAAGTTTTGCAGTATTCCCTCATTATCCTCTTAATTGTCTGTGGGGTCTGTAGTATTATCTCCTTTATTCCTTATATTGGTAATGTGTTCTCTTGTGTACACACACTCTTCCTCTTTCTCTCATTATCTTTGTCAGTCTTGCCATAGGTTCATCCATTTTATCTTTTTTCTCCAAGGAAACAGTATTTGGTTTCATTAATTTTTTCCTGCTTTTTTCTTTTCATTAATTTGACTCTTCATTATTTTATTTATTCTACTTGATTTGGGTTTATTTTATGCTTTTCTTCGCTAGTTTAAGGTGGAAGCTTTGGTTATTAATTGGAGACCCTTTTTTAATTCCTAATGTAGATATGTGATGCTATGAATTTCCCTTTAAATAACTTAATCCCATAAGTCTTGGTGGGGTGTTTTTTGTTGTTCAAAGTATTTTCTGATTTCCCTTGAAACTTCCTTTTTGACCTATGGACTTTTTTCCTTAATAACTTGTAGGTTTTTAAAAACTATTTATTTATTTGGCCACATTGCATCTTAGTTGCAGAATGTGGGATCTAGTTCCCTGATCAGGGATGGAACCTGGTTCCCCTGCACTGGGAACAGAGTCTCAGCCTCTAGACCACCAGAGAAATCTCTTAACTTGCATTAATAGTTTAATTACACTACAGTTGGTAAGTATATCTTGTATACTTATGTTTCCTTAATCTGTTGCCACTTGTTTGATATCTTCATTTTAGATAGGTACAGTATATTTTGGCAAATGTTTTGTGTTGTTGGGTGGAGGGCTCTATAAATGTTGTAGTTCCAGTTGGTTGATACTGTTCAGTTCATCTGTATGTTTGCTGATTTTTGGTCTCTTGTTCCATCTACTCCTGAGAATGGAGTATTTAAATCTCTTATTATAATCATTTGCCTATTTCTCTGCTCAGTTTTGTTTTTGTTTCATATATTTTGAAGCTCTGTTGTTTGGTCTGTTTACACTTAGGATTGCTATGTCTTCAAAGTGAATTGACCCTTTTATTATGATGTAATGTCCTTCTTCATCTCTGATAGCTTTCTTTGCTCTTACTTTGAGATTAAATACCACTCCAGCTTTCTTTTGATTAATGTGTGCATGGTATCTTATTACACTATTTTTTTTACCTTCAAGTTTCAATGAGTTTCTTTCTTTTTTTTTAATTTATTTAGGCTTAGCCAGGTCTTAGTTGTGGCATGTGGTATCTAGTTGCCTGACCAGGGATTGAACCCAGGCCCCCTGTGTTAAGAATGTAGAGTTTTATCCACTGGACCACCAGGGAATTCCCTGAATGAGTTTCTTTAAGGTATCACATAGTTGGTTTTGTAGGCTTTTTATTATTAACATCCTTAGTCTCTACCTACTGGATACCAGCAGCTCCCTGCCTCCCCAAGTTGTGACCATTAAAAATGTCAACAGATATTGTCAAAGATCATCTTGGGGACAGCGTAATCCCCAGCTGAGAACCACTGTCGTGTAAGTAATGTGTGATTTTCCTTTGGCTGCTTTCAAGATTTTTCTTTGTCTTTGATTTTCAACAATTTATGATATGTCTTCAGATAGATTTTGGGGGGTTTATCTTGTTTGAGGTTGTAAAGAGAAGGAACCCTGTTTTCCTCCTATGTTGGGAAAAACCCAGTTCTTTCTCTGTGTTTTCTTTCCTGAGTGTCTCTTTTATCACTCAGAACACTTCACTTCTGTCACTCTAGTCACCAAAATATGTGGAAAATTTCCTTTCAACAAGCAATTCTCTGTAGCACCTGATGGGTGTCCTATAATTTAACTTAATTCTAATACTTTCTGTCTGGAGAAAGTGTCAGATCCCAGAAGTTAAAGGCTTGGTCCCAGGAGACTGCACATGTTAGGTGCAAATCTGGGTTGTTATTATTACCTGTGCTTCTGACCAACCAGCAGTTATTATTACCTATGCTTCTGACCAACCAGCATTAGATAAGAGGTTGCAAAGACCTCCCTCCTTGGTTTTGATTGATTTGCTAGTGGCTTACTAAAATCAGGGAAACATATGCTTACATTTACCAGTTTATTCATTGTTGTTTGGTAGCTAAGTCCGACTCTTAGTGACACCGTGGACTGTAGCCTGCCAAGTTCCTCTGACCATGGGTTTTTCCAGGCAAGAATACTGGAGTAGGTTGCCATTTCCTTCTCCAGGGGACCTACCCAACTCAGGGATCAAACCCACGTCTCCTGAATGGGCAGGCAGATTCTTTACTGCTGAACTACCCAGGAAGCCCCTTGCTGCTGTTACCAGTTTATCATAAAGGATCCAAATCAAGAATAGCCAAATGTAAGAGTCGCATTGGAAAGGTAAGGGGGGAGGGCATGGGGCTTCCCTTTTTCCCTCCCTCTACTTTTTTATTTTCTTCTCCCTGGTTTTGAAAGCACAGAACTGTATTAAAACAAAACTTGTAGTCCTACATTGAAGTTTTCACTTCTTGTGATGCTTATTAGAGAGCAGTTGAACTAAATCAAAGGTGAGTGTTGTTCTAACCCTGACTCAGGAGTAAAGAATCCACTTGGCAATACAAGAGACTTGGGTTCAATCCCTGGGCCAGGAAGATCCCTTGGAGGAGGAAATGACACCCACTCTGATATTCGTGCCTGGGAAATCTCATGGACAGAGGAACCCGGCGGGCTACAGTCCATGGGGTTGCAAAGAGTTGGACATAACTTAACCTCTAAACAATAATGACAACCAGTTTGTTAAAGGATATAATAAAAAATGCAGATGAGTAACCAGATGAATGGATCCTTAGGGCAAGGTCTGGGAGAGTCCTGAGAGCAGGAGCTGCTGTCCCTGTGAAGTTGGGGTACATCACCCTCCCACTATGGATGTGTTCACCACCTTTAATAAGCTCTGTGAACCCCATACTTTGGGGACATCATATAGGTAGGTTCAGTTAAGTCCATTTCCAGTGCCTCTACCCTCTCTGGAGGATGACGGATGGGACTGAAAATTCCAAGCTTCTGATCATGGCTGGCTGACCAGCTTCTAACCACGAGCCATCCAAGAACCTACCTAGAGTTTCCTCCATAGAACAGGAGATATACCTGATGCTCTTACTACGTAGGAAATTAGAAGAATTTTAGGAGCTCTGTGCCTGGAAGGGAAGAGGTTGAGGTAGGGAGACCAATATATGTATTTTCTATTATCTCACAGGGGTTTGCTGAACTTTTTCAACCTATACGTTTATATCTCTTACCAAATTTGGAAAATCTTCAGTAACCATTTACTCAAACATTTTTCTTTTTTTCCTGTCTTTCTGAGATACTGATAACATAAAAGTTGGACCTTTGATAATTTCCCATGGGTCTTTGAGCCTCTGTTCATTTTTTCCCTCAATTGTTCAGATTAAATTATTGCTGTTGATCTGTCTTCGTGAGTAATGACGCTTTTTTCTTGTTTTCAGTCTGCTATTGTGTTTATCCATGAGTTTACTTCAGGTTTATTTTGGTTCTAAATTTTTATTTCTTTTTTATCTCCTGCTTCTTGGACATTTTCTTCCTATTCTTTTCAAGGGTGCTCACCCTTTGGAACATTTTTATCACAGTTTCTTTAAAGTCTGTCATAATTCCATCATCTATGTCATTCTTGCCATTTGCATTTGTTGATTGCCTTTTCCCATGTGAGTCGAGATTTTCCTAGTTCTTTATGTAAGTGATTTTGGGATTGTGTGTTGGACATTTTGAGTATAGTATTATAAGACTCTGCATCTTGGTTCACATCCCGTGGAGAATGTTGATCATTTCATTTTCGAATGCAATTTGACCCAGTTGGCTTCAGGCTGTGAGTTGCAGCCAGCCTTCTGCAATTTCACTTCTATTTTTGAAGCCTTTGAAGTGCTCTCTGGATTTGTCTCTTGTGTGTAGCGCTCAGTGGTGGCCAGTTTGGGCCCTGGGTGGTGCTCTCTCCCGTGGTTCTGCTCTCCAAGTCTTGGGTATGCTGTTTGGGTTCTGACATAGCATGTATGCGCTGGGTCTAAATCCAGGAGTTCCTAAACACCCTCATGCTGTTGCTTTCCTGAGCTCCTCTTTTTGCATCAGCTGATTAGTGCTTTGATTCCCAAGGGCTTCTCTTTCTGGTTCTTCAGCCAGAAAAGATACGGCCTTAGTTAGTCTGCTTGGTTTTGTGTTTCTCATGACTGCATTCATGTCTGTGACTAAGTGGCAGGAAGACTGGGGCAAAAAAGCGATATGATTGAACCCACCCCCTGGGGACCAGACTCCTTCCATCATCAGAGTTTTAGGTACCCTTTCCTGCTCCTCGAACCAGAGCTACAGGCCTTCTCCTAGAGCTCTGTCTAGGAGAGTTTCCAAGTTTTAAACTGTTACAAGTCCAGGCTGGGGCATACCAGAGGGAAGAAAGGCAGAATAAATCAGCTTTCATTCAGTGGTACTTCAAACTGCCCATTCCACCTGCTGTCATACACTTTTCAGAGTCTTCAAATAGTTATTTCATATGTTCTGTCCAGATTTTATCATCATTCCATGGGAGAAACAGGGTAGAACATCCCCACTCCATTTACAGCTTTCTTGTTACTTCTAAACTTCAAGAGGTGAAATTAGTGACAAATGATTTGATATCATTTATTTCTCAAGAATAGAATAACTATTCTCAAGTAATTTGCTTTAAAGTTATTTATTTTTCTTCTCATAGGTAACCCTTGGTTGAACTAAGGCTGAGCAGGAACTTAGCTATCATATACAAAAAGAAACTTGTATTCAAGCTGTCCATGTGAGCGAGTACTGAAGGTGTGTGTAATGCTAAAAGAGATCATTTCACATTTACACTTATCAAAGCCTTTACTTTTGGCTCTTCCCTATTGCTTCCCATCTCTGATGTTAATGAACAAAATACTCAGGGTTAACACGAGGAAGGGAAGGGTTCCCAGGCAGGAGTTTAGAACAAAAACCAACTGGGAATGGCAGGGCACTCTTAATCCTATTTCTAATTTTAGCATTAGCAACCAGAGAGGCAGGGTTGCCTCAGTACTCAGAGCAATTTTTTCCCTTTGTGTTTCTCTGTTGCTGAATGGCCTACTTGGTCTTACCCAAAATACAGGCTACTATTTAGAGTTCTTCATGTGGGGATGAGAAAAGCTATAATTTTCTGTAGTTGTCCCTGGATGTATAGTATATGCACTGACATCTTTTCGGGATTCCTCAGCTATTAGTACGTAGAGACAAAGGAGGTATTCAGAAAGCCTTGGTTAAACTGAGAAAGTAATGTGATGCAGTTTAGGACATGACTATAACTCAGATAGACATCAGTGTTCATCTTAATAGATTCTTTCTTGGTCTAATGTTTTGTGTCACTTCTTCTCCATGTACAAGTGTATGAAAATGAAAGTTATTTAATTAGCTTAGTTGAATTGATGATAATGAACTGACATTTCAGTCTTTTTTTGTTTTCACAAGTCCTATATTTGATTTGTCCTTTTTTACTCATTTTTAGGCTTACGATCCCTTTGCTAGCTCCCATTTCCCTGTTTTCTTTACTACTCTGCCTTTAAATTTTAGGTCAGCTTCGTGGTGTATACATTGGAAGCCCTGACCATGAGCAGGGCAGGATGCTAAACTCCTTAAAGAGTTCTCATTTGATGCATCCAGCCAACCCTAGATATAGGAAGGAAATAGTACTACCTGACTTTCAGGGTGGGGTGGAGGGAAGGTAGCTGAGAGATGGAGAGACTTGCCTAGGTCTTGGAGCTGACATTGTATGAGTGGGATTCACACCAGGCAACCTGACCCTAAAGCTTCCTTTTTAAACTGCAGTAGTTTTGTCATCTCATATGTAAATACAGGAATGTGACTTTTCATGTCCCAGCACGTCTGTTTATGACTTTAAACACCAACTCTATCAGCATGTTTTTATTTAAATAGACTGTAATTTCTTACTATCTTTGGCCTATAATAAGTACTGAGATACTTAAATCAATAGACCTGCATTTTCAACCCTCAGACCTACACCCTGCTTTTGTTTCTGTGTTTGTATAGCATCCAGGATCCTGGTTCATCTACCAGCAATTGAACCCATGCTCACTGCAGTGAAAGTTCAGTCAGAGTCCTCATCACTGGACCATCAGGGCAGTCCCTGTACCCTCTTTTTACCAAATATTTTCTGATGTCCCAATTATACTGCTGAAGTGAGATTCATAGAAAATGTAACAATTATACATGATTGAAGTATTTTAAAATATATGTCATTTAAAAATCAATACAGTGTCCTAGTAATATCAGAAAGGAGAAATAAAAGGTTTATACAAAAAAAAAAGTTTATATAAAATAATTTTTCAGTACAGAAACACTTCAGCATGACCAGAGCTTGAGGCATAGTGAAACACTCAAGGACTAGTACTTGCGCTATCACACAATAACCCTCGGCAAACCAATGCTAATAAATAGGGATGACATGTGTGACTGTTGTGCTGTTCTCCGTTAAGTGATTTTTTTTTTTTTATATAGTGATGATACTGTTCAGTTGCTAAGTCATAGACTCCTCTGTCCTCCACTATCTCTCAGAGTTTGCTCAAACCCACGTGCATTGAGTCGGTGATGCCATCCAACCATCTCATCCTTTGTTGTCCCCTTCTCCTCCTGCCTTCAGTCTTTCCCAGCATTAGGGTCTTTTCCAGTGAATTGGTTCTTCAAATCAGGTGGTCAAAGTATTGGAGCTTCAGCACCAGTACCTCCAATGAATATTCAGAGTTGATTTCCTTTAGGGTTGACTGGCTTGATATCCTTGCTATTCAAGGGAATCTTAAGAGTCTTCTCCAGCACCACAATGCAAAGGCATTGATTCTTTGGCACTCAGCCTTCTTTATGGTCCAACTCTCATATCCACACATGACTATTGGAAAAACCGTAGCTTTTTAAAAAAATTATTTGACTGCACCGTGTCTTAGTTGCAGCATGTGGGATCTTTAGTTTCGACAGATGGGTTCTAGTTCCCTGACCAGGGATTGAACCCAGGTCCCCTGCATTGGGAACGCAGGGTCTTAGCCACTGGACCACCAGGGAAACCCCCATAGCTTTGACTATACAGACCTTTGTCAGCAAGGTGATGTCTCTGCTTTTTAACACACTGTCTAGGTTTGTCATAGCTTTCTTTCCAGGGAGCAAATGTTTTAATTTCATGGCTGCAGTCACCATCTGCAGTGATTTTGGAGCCCAAGAAAATAAAATCTGTCAGTGCTTCCACTTTTTCCTCTTCTAGTTGCCATGAAGTGATAGGACCAGATGCCATGATCTTAGTTTTCTGAATGTTGAGTTTTAAGCCAGCTTTTCATTCCCCTCTTTTACTTTATCAAGAGGCTCTGTAGTTCCTCTTCACTTTCTGCCATTAAAGTGATATCATCTATATATCTGAGGTTTTGTGGATATTTCTCCCAGCAGTCTTGATTCCAGCTTGTGCTTCATCCAGCCTGGCATTTTGCACGATGTACTCTGCATATAAGTTAAACAAGCAGGGTGACAATATACAGCCTTGATGTACTCCTTTTCCATTTTGGAACCAGTCTATTGTTCCATGTCCGGTTGTAAATGGTGCTTCTTGACCTGCATACAGATTTCTCAGGAGGCAGGTCAGGTGGTCTGGTATTCCCACCCCTTTCAGAATTTTCCACAGTTTGTTGTGATCCATACAGTCAAAAGCTTTGGCGTAGTCAATAAAGCAGAAATAGATGTTTTTCTGAACTCTCTTGCTTTTTAGATGATCCACGGATGTTGGGAATTTGATCTCTGGTTCCTCTGCCTTTTCTAAATCCACTGTTCACATACTGTTGAAGCCTGGCTTGGAGAATTTTAAGCATTACTTTACTAGCATGTGAGATGAGTGCAATTGTGTGGTAGTTTGAGCATTCTTTGGCATTGTCTTTCTTTGGGATTGGAATGAAAACTGACCTTTTCCAGTCCTGTGGCCACTGCTGAGTATTCCAGATTTGCTGGCATATTGAATGCGGCACTTTCACAGCATCATCTTTTAGGATTTGAAATAGCTCAACTGGAATTCCATCTCCTCCACTAGCTTTGTTCATAGTGATGCTTCCTAATGCCCTCTTGAATTCGCATTCCAGGATGTCTGGCTCTAGGTGAGTGATCACACCATCGTGATTATCTTGGTTGTGAAGATCTTTTTTGTATAGTTCTGTGTATTCTTGCCACCTCTTCACTAAGGAAAGTGCCATAGTGGTGATTTATTATTAATTGCTCAGTCGTGTCTGACTCTTTGTGACCTCATGGACTGCAGCACGCAAGGCTTCCCTGTCCTTCACTATCTCCCAGAATTTGCTCAAACTCATGTCCATTCAGTTAGGGGTGCCCTCCAACCATCTCATCCTCTGTCGCCCTGTCTCCACCTACCAACCCTCAGTCTTTCCAGCATCAGAGTCTTTTTCCAATTAGTTGGCTCTTTGCATCAGGTGGCTTAAAGTATTGGAGCTTCAGCATCAGTCCTTCCCACAAATATTCAGTGTTGATTTCCTTTAGGATTGACTGGTTTGGTCTCAGTGCTCTCCAGGGGACTCAGGAGGCTTCTCCAGCTCCATAGTTTGAAAGCATCAGTTCTTCAGCAATGATGGTGATAAGCAGGTTGAAATATAATTGCATCTTGGGACTTCCCTAATGGTCGAGTGGTTAAGAATTCACCTTGCAATGCAGGGGACATGGGTTTGATCCCCATTAGGGGAACTAAAATCCCACGTGCTGTGCGCTGCAACCAAGACCTGGCACAGCAAGTAAATAAAAGAAAAAAAAATGCATAATTGTATCTTGACTTACTTGGTGGTTGCAGTTCTGGAAGGTAGATTACATATTAAAACTGAGCAATAAATCCTTAGGGTATATCCTGAGGAAAAAAATGTGTTTTTTGTGTATGTGAATGTTCAGACCTTGAAGAGCTGTGCGTGGCAGGGGCGTCTCTCCTGTGTGAGGTTGTCCTCCTTGAGTCAGGATGAGTGATGTATCTGGTCTCTGCCTGGCCAGTGTGATTAAGGACCTTTCTCCTACCCCAGAGGGCCTACAGATTTCTAAAACCACCCCCTAAGTTGTGAGATTTTCTCCATTGAGAACTACTGCTCTAGGTCATTCCTTCTCCAGCTTAATGGTAGGATCAGTTTTTTGGGTTTTGTTTTTGACCTCTCCATGTAGCGTGCGGGATCTTAGTTCCCCGACCAGGGATTGAACCCATGTCTTCCCTGCATTGGGAGTGTGGAGTCTTCACCACTGGACCACCAGGGAAGTTCCAAGAATGAGTTTTTAAAATTTCTAATCAGTGACTTTTTAATGCAAAAATTATTAGGAAAATGAAATTTTAAGTCAGTCCAAAAGACAAGTCCTGACTTTTATTACTAGATTCAGCAGACATAAAAAATTCCTGGCAATCTGCCATAAAAATTTCTTTCTTTTTATCCTTTTGTCTGTTCTGCAACTTATAGGATATTAGTTCCCTGAGCAGGGACCAAACCCCGGACCTTGAAGTAAAAGCACTGAGTGCTAGCTAAGTCCTAACCACTGGACTGCCAGGGAATTTCTGTAAAAAGTTATAAAAGTTCTAAATACTTAATCTTCACTCTGAACCTACCTTGTCACAGTATGGTCTCTTTATCTCCATCTTTCTATCCCTGATGTCACCCAAAATGAATGAATGTATCTGAAAAAGTCTTTCTTTTGGAAGATTATAATTTCATTCTCTCTAACCAAGCACTAAAATGTTTTATTCACAACACCTCCTTTGTTGTCCATAAATATTACTTTTTATAAAAATTCTTATTGTTGGAAGTGAACTTAACTGCCTTCATTATCCAGGGATACTTCCTATTCCATGACACAGATTTGCAGTGTTGTGTGACAGGCATAACTCAAACTGGTTTGATCTCTCATGAGCTAGTATTAAAGTCTACTGCATTTTCTCTATGCAGATCCATAGAGAAGCAGTGACTTTTCCAATCTTTAGTTCAGAGGACTTCCTGCAATGTTTTTCATACTGTGAAGAGTCTTAGTGAATGAAGACATTTTCCACAACAAGCCAAGATGATAAAATGCCTCCAGCAGTTCACGTTGGCGACACTGATGGCAGAACACCCCCAGCAGGGGCCCTGCACCTGTGTTCTGAGAATCTGTTGGGAAACTGCAAGCACTGCCCGAGAGAATGGATGCTTTTGGCTCAGTGACCGAATCTGAAATGTGACTGGCTTCCTTTGCCTATTTTTTGGGTTCCCCTGAAACAGAACAATTGTTTGATTTTCATAGAGCTCTTCCTTCAAGTGTAAGTAAAAACCTGAGTTGTGATACCATCTTGAATACCTTCTCTCCTCCAGCTGACTCTTCACACTCTGTCTTTCTGCTGTGATGCATACAGCTGGCCTTGGCCTGTGATTGTGTAAGTGTTTAAGGGGTAGGCCCAGGCACAGCACCACGAGGTGGCTTTTGAAGTGAACCAGAAATGCTGGGGCCTTGAGGTTTTGGTACATTAGGGAATTATCTAGTGGTCCAGTGGTTAGGACTCTGTGCTTTCACTGCCGAGGGCATGGGTTCCATCTCTGGTTGGGGAACTAAGATCCCTAAGCCATGTGGTGTGGCTAAAAAATTTTTTTTAAAAAGAACATAAAGATTTTTTTGGGGGGGTGCATGTAACGTTATTTGTGCGTCCCACATGTCCCTAAAGAACCCGCCTGCCAGTGCAGGAGACGTAAGAGACAGGGGCTCCATCCCCGGGTCAGGAAGTTCCCCTGGAGGAGGGCATGGCAACCCACTCCAGTATTTTTACCTGGAGAATCCTGTGGACAGAGGAGCCTGGCAGGCTGCTGTCCATAGGGTCGTAAAGAGTCGGACACGACTGAAATGACTTGACATGCGTACACACGCTATTTGGTGGAAGGGCATAATTATGTTACCTACCTTGCCTTGGGAGGCCAGGTCGGCCTCGTTGGAGCAGCCCCCTTTCGCTGTGACAGCTGTGTAGCAGAGGTGGTGGTGTGCTTTGGGGAAGTTCTGTTGAAAGCACTGGCTCTCAAGATCCGTGTCCTGAGGAGCAGAGCATGGTCAGCTGGGGCTCTCTGAAGCTAAAACCACCTGTTCAGGTATGGCTTAGATATATCTTGCTCTTTGACTTTTTCGGAGTTGAGCTGTGTTCATCTTAGATGGATTTACCTATATGTGGTCAGCAGTAAAGAGCAGTATAATAATTTGGGTGGAGAATTTCTGTATATTGTCTTACTCCACGATCCTCCATCCTAGGGAAATGGGGTACAAGAAATATGAATGATTCTTCAGCTGTTCAGCTCCTGTGTGCCTCTCATGCAGACTGAGGATAGGTTGAAAGCTCTGCAGTTTTTGTCGCGTGTCCCGTAACCACTAGCCAGTAAGCTGATAACGGTGTTTGTGGGACTTGGTTTTATCTCGGGTGAGGCCCTCCTGCTGTCTTCTTGTGGCCTCTCTGTCTTCGGTTGTAGGGTATCTCTTTTCGTAGGTTCTAGTGGTTTTTTTGGTTGATGGTTGTCGAGCAGTTGGTTATGATTTTTATGTAAGACGAGGTTAACTCATGTCCTTCTACTCTGCCATCTTGAGCCGAGAGACCCTGTAAAGAAATAACGATTTGTTCCAATGTTGGAGGAATAACTGGCTCATCTGGCCTTAGTGTGTGCTGTGAACTGAATGTTTGTGTCTCCCCAGAATTTTCACGTTGAAGCCATAATCCCTAATGTCATGGCATTTGGAGACAGAGCCCTTGGGAGATAATTAGGTTAACAGGGAGAGTAGAGCCCTATGTATCGGATAGGTGCCCTTACAAGAAGAGACACGAGAGACACTTTCTCTCTTGCCACGTGAGACTATAGCAAGAAGGGACTGAGTGTAGGCCAGGAAGAGGGCCCTCAGCAAGAACTTAACCAGGCTGGCACCCTGATCTGGGACTCCAGCTTCTAGAACTGTGAGGAATCCATTTCTGTTGGGTAAGCCGTCCAGTCTCTGGTATTTGCTGCAGCACCTTGAGATGACTAAGATGTTGGGGACAATGTAGAGATGTGGTATTCTGCTTAGAAATTTTATCTTAACTGACTTCTTAAAATGTAATTTTTATTTTGTATTAGAGTATACAGTGTTGTGTTAGTTTTAGGTGTACAGCTGAGTGATTCAGTTATACAAATGCATATACCCATTCATTTTCACATCCTCTCCCCATATAGATTATTACAGACTATTGAGTAGAGTTCCCTTTGCTATACAGTAGGTCCTTGTTGATTATTTTATATATAGTAATGTGTATATGTTAATCCCAAACTCCTAATTTATCCCACCACCACCTTTGGTAACCATAAGTTTGTTTTCAGAGGCTGTGAATCTGTTTCTGTTTTGTAAATAAGTTCACTTATTCCATTTTTGTAAGATTTCATATATATAAGTGGTGATCATATGATGTTTGTCCTTTGCCTGACTTGACTTAGTATGATAATATCTAGGTCCATCTATGTTCCTGCAAATGGCTTTATTTCATTCTTTTTAATGGCTGAGTAATATTCCATTGTATATATGTACCACATCTTCTTTATCCATTCCTATGTTGATGGACATTTAGGTTGCTTTCATGACTTGGGTGTTGAAGATAGTGCTACAGTGAGCATTGGGATGCATGTATGTTTTGAATTTTGGTTTTATTGGGATATATGCTCAGGAGTGGGATTGCTGGATCATATGCTGCTGCTGCTGCATCACTTCAGTCGTGTCCGACTCTGTGCGACCCATAGATGGCAGCCCACCAGGCTCCCCCGTCCCTGGGATTCTCCAGGCAAGAACACTGGAGTGGGTTGCCATTTCCTTCTCCAATGCATGAAAGTGAAAAGGGAAAGGGAAGTTGCTCAGTCGTGTCTGACTCTTTGCGACCCCATGGACTGCAGCCCACCAGGCTTCTCCGTCCATGGGATTTTCCAGGCAAGAGTACTGGAGTGGGGTGCCGGTTTTAGTTTTTTACGGAGCCTCCATATTGTTCTTCATAGTGGGTCATACTTAGATTCCCACCAACAGTGTAGGAGAGTGCCCTTTTCTCCACACCCTCTCTAGCATTTATTGTTAGCAGACTTTTTAATGATGGTCAGTTGTGACCAGTGAGAGGTGGTACCTCATTGTAGTTTTGATTTGCATTTTTCTAATAATCCATCAGGATGAACATGTGCATTTCGGCCATCTGTATGTCATCTTCCTTAGGAATTTTAAAGTGACTTGTAAAATTCTGTCGTTTGAAAGTTTCCACATATATATAGAGAAGATAGTGTAATAAACCTCCATGTACCCAGCTTTAAAGATTATCAGTATTCTGTTCTTGTTTTATTGTCTGTATCCCCTAACTTTGGTTTTGGGGACTATTTTAAAGCAGTGCAGGGTTGACTGGCACAGAACATTGGCTTTACATGCAAACATAAAAATAGGTGTGCTAGGCTCCTATTGGTGCCGTAAGAATTACCACTCATTCTGTGGCTTAAAACAAAATTTTATTCTCTTTTCAGTTCCAGAAGCCAGGAGTCTCAACTCAGTCTCAGAGGTCAAGGCATTGACAGGGCTGTTCCTTCCAGATGTGGAGGAGAAACCATTTCCTTGCCTTTTCCTGTGTTCAGAGGCTGCCTGAATTTCTTGGCTTGTGACCTCTTCTTCCATCTTCAGAGTGTGTCACTCTGGTCTCTGCTTGTATTGTCACACAGTCATCTCTCTGGCTTTGATTCTTCTTGTGCCCCTTGTAGAAGGAGCTTTGTGAGAACATGCAGCCCACTCTGATCACCAGGCATAAGCTCCCTAGCTCAAGACACATAGTTGAATCATGTCTGCAGAGTCTCGCTTGCCATACGAGATACTTCAGGGATGTCAAATCAATGGTAGGGCCACGATCTCAAGAGGAGGGGCCCTAATCACTGGGGAACACATGAAGTCTAAGCTTTTCAAAACCTAGCGAGATTTCGATTCAGAATACAGCTTGTCATTTTGCACTGAGCACTTACCTTTCCTGTCCGATAACAGGGAAGAAGGAAGCACGTGCTGGTGAATAACTGGTGCCTTTTCGGACATCACGTTCATGGTGGTACTGTGCATGCCCTCTCTTGGGTTTGACCTTAACCAGCCCACGTGACTGTGTTCTCTCAGACCTAGGGTCATTTCTCTCTCTCCCTCTCTCTCTCTCTCTCCCCCCCTCTCTCTCTCTCTCTCTCTCTCTCTCTCTCTCTCTCTCTCTCTCGGGTTGCTGAGCCCAATCCCTCCCCACTTCTTCTGTCTGTTTGTATAAGCCTTTGTTAAACTGATTTGAGTCCTTACTATGTGCAGGAGCTGGAGAGACTTCCAGGGCTTTGCTTTTTGTCCAGTAAGTCTGAAGACTTGTCTTCGTAGAACATAAGGCAGAGGTGACAGGGCTTCTGTGTTCGAATATCTAACCCCAGAGTGATGGAGTGGAAGACTGGGAACTTTGTGTGAAGGTGACTCAACCTGACAGAGCCTCTCCCTTTCAGGATCACCATGAGAACCAGCAAATAACACAGGTGCCTCGCCCCATGGTTCGGTAGGAATTAATAAACTTCTTCAACAGATTTTGTTCTTGCTGGAGCCAAAACCCCATCACTCTCTTCGTTTCAGGGCTTTTGCACACGTTTTCTCTGCCAGTAATCCATTTGCTCCTTTCTTTTTTTCCTTAATTCCCGTAATTACTTAGCCTTTAAGACGTCATTTCTTTCACAAAGCCTGATTTTCTGCCATATCTGAATTAGGTGTGTCTCCTATATTTCTCTTAACCCTATAGTACCACTCGGCACTTGATATTTTAATTGCCTTCTGACTTATTTCTGTTCTCCCCTCAGACTCTCACTTTAGGGACCAGGGGCTGTCTTCTGTGCTGTCAGCAAAGAGACAGAACCAAGCCTGGTGTAGACCAAATATCTGGTCTACCAGGCCTGGTCAGCATTCACATACATTTCTTGGCTGGAAACTTTTTTAACTCTGTAATGGATTAAAAAATTTTTTTAAACAGTTGGCTGAATTTTAGAGGGGGAATGTTGGGAGGTATGGAGAGGGTAGGTAGAAGAAAATACGATGTAAATTTTTTGTCTCAGGTCATTGAGTTTACTGAAGGAGGAATGAGTCATTGAAATCTTTTTTTTTTTTTTTTTACTTTAATGATGTTGATTTTGTTTCTTGTGCTTTTTTTGTTTGTGGATTTTTTAAAGGGATGGGCAGAAGCAAATTGAAATCTTGCTACAAGCAATATGGGGCCCTTTGCTAGCAGGGAACAAGTGTTTTAGTGAGAAATCTGGCTGGTATTTTATCTTGCTTTGGCTGCTTGTTTTAATATTACAAGTAGTTGAGTTAATAATTTAAATACCATTTTACCTTAAAATTCAGCTTTGTGTTTGGGGTAAAGCTGTTTCTTCCCTTCCCCACCCCTCCCAAAGAAAAACCTCAGACCTTGTGTTGAAGCGATGAGTCACAAAGGAGTCAGAAGCATCACTGAGTGATGCTCCCAATGGCTGTTGCCGAGCAGGCTGTTTTCCCAGATGCTCGGCTCATTAGGGGGGATTAACGCCAAGTCCTCCTGACTTTATACCCATCATTACCTCTACGTTCTCCTTTCTCAGCAAATCGGATGCCCATCAGCTTTGAGCAAGTTCTCTGTGCCTCCAGTATTCCACTATTGTTGAATGCTACTTGAAGCGGCCCAGCTCAACAAATATCTCTGATTATTTTAAATAATCTTTATGATATCTTTTCCATAAGACACCTTAGTCATGTTTCTTTGTTGCTTAATTAAACATGGGCAAGTCTTCAATCAGACACAGCTTTGTTTCTATATGCCAGAAATTTTATTCTGACTTGGTATTAATTAATGTTTGTTTAATAAGAGGACCTTTGGTCCTGTGCTTCCCTCTGCTTCCAGAGACTGAGCTGTGTATTTAGTACATGACAGAGTCTTGCTTTCTCCTGGGTGCAGCTTGGTGCTATTACTGAGCTTCAGGGTCACCTCCACCTGATAGTGTGCTTTTTGGTTTAAATTTTCTCACTAACTTCATACTAGTTTAAGTTCTTAACTTCCTCTGGCTTTATTTTTCTTTTGTGGAAAATAATTTTTTAAATGTTGTCTTTGTAAGTTGCTTCATCCTTTTGGAAAGTGCAGATTTTTCTATAGCTAGAAGGCCTTGGTGTATGAAGTAGATTCATCGTCTCCTACCTTTAGAAAATGAGATTCAATAACTCTTAGTTTTTTCTTTATTTATTTTTAATTGAATAATTATGATATTGTGTTGGTTTCTGCCGTACATCAACATGGATCACCTATAGATACACATATGAGCCTCCCTCCCACCCCATCCCACCACTCTAGGTTGTCAGAGTCCCAGTTTCTAATCAGTTTTTTAAATCAAATGACCCATATATACCTCCAAAAATTATGATATGCGTATGTGTAAGATTCATCCTTCATTCAGCTTGCCAGAAATTCATGAAAGTGTGCATGGATTTGTATACCCCTTACAATTACTCTGGGTTTCCCTGGTAGCTCAGCTGGTAAAGAACCCTCCTGCAATGCAGGGGACCCTGCTTTGATTCCTGGGTCAGGAAGATCCCATGGAGAAGGAATAGGCTACCCACTCCAGTAATCTTGGTCTTCCCTGGTGGCTCAGCTGGTAAAGAATCCACTGCAATTTGGGAGATCTGGGTTCGATCCCTGGGTTGGGAAGATCTCCTGGAGAAGGGAACAGCTACCCACTCCAGTATTCTCTCAATAACTCTATGGCAACTCTCTTGCCGCTGAAGGACCCAGTCCAATGATCAAGGACCAGTGGTAGGACATCCGTGGTACTTGGGTTGCCTTGCCTCTCCTTTCCACAGCAGAGACCCTGGAGGGACAGTTAGCTCTTAGTCACGGAATCTAGAGTGGGTTAACTCTAAGCAAGGTGACAAGATTTGATGAGTGTCCCCTTGAGGAATTGGGTTTTTCTCACTATGAACTTCTAAGAAATTGACCACTGGCCTTTGATAGCAACAAGTGTAGGTCCATTTTAATTTTTAAAATTAAAAATATTTTATGTTGGGATTTCCGTAGTGGTACATTGGATAAGACTTGGTGCTCGTGGTGCAGGGGGCCCAGGTTCAGTCCCTGGTGTGGGAACTAAGGTCCTACACACTGCAACCACTGAGCTGCGTGTTCTAGAGACTGCCCACCACAGCCAGAGGGGCCCAGACGCTTGCGACGAGGACCCGCTGCAGTTAAAATTATAATAATAAATTTTGTGTTCATTGTAGGAAAAAGATCAAACTGCTCCCCCCCCCGCCCACCGCAAAGAACCTATAATGCTATTATCCAGAGGTTGCTATCATTACTAGTTGGGTATTTTTGTTATCTATATAAAGGGTGAGTTTGTTAACTGTCCTTACTTTTTTTTTTCCTCCAAAATGGTTTTCTGCACTGAGTGAATCAGCTTTTTCTTGAGCTGAGCCTTTGTGCTATCTGAGACTCTGACAAGTTCACTCACTCCAGTTTCCTTTCTCATGTGAGGCTTAGCCAGGCGTTGGGAATTCTTCAAAGGTCAATGAGGAGGGTTCCGCAGGTCTGCCTGAGTTTTGGCTGTGCCACATCTATGGTACTGAAGGCAGTATTTGCCAGTATTTACAATCAAGGAGCGTTCTCAAGGGAGAGAGGAGCGTTCTCCTTTTTTGTATGCTTTCCTCCCAAATCATTTTTGGACTCGAATATTGTCTCTTGGTATTTTTGTAGTGCCAGCTAAGCTGGGTAAGGTGTGTAGCAGATGACAGCGGTGTTGTGCATTTTAATCTGAATGCACTGTATTTTAATGTCATGGATATCCTAGAGTGGTCAGTAATGAGATTTTACTGTGTGTTTTAGCTTTGTTTACGGATACTTAGCAATGTACTTGGAGAAAGCGATGGCACTCCACTCCAGTACTCTTGCCTGGAAAATCCCATGGATGGAGGAGCCTGGTGGGCTGCAGTCCATAAGGTTGCGAAGAGTCGGACACGACTGAGCGACTTCACTTTCACTTTTCACTTTCATGCATTGGAGAAGGAAATGGCAACCCACTCCAGCGTTCTTGGCTGGAGAATCCCAGGGACGGGGGAGCCTGGTGGACTGCCGTCTGTGGGGTCGCACAGCGTCGGACACGACTGAAGCGACTTAGCAGCAGCAGCAGCAGCAGCAGCAGCAATGTACTTGTGCTTGAACTTAAATGCATTTGAGAGTAAGGGTTAGAAGTGGTGGATACTGTAAAACCACAACATTCCTTATGCTTCATCTTCCTCATCTTGATTTTATTCTGCTTTCTATATGTTGTGATTTTGTCAACCACAGTATGTGTTGGGATTGTTGTCTACAGATATCTGTCAGTATTAGCTATTTTTGTTTCTACCCACAGAAAAGTTTTTTTGTTTGTAATTTTTGAATGAAACGTCTCTTTCTTATTCTGCCTTGTTTTGGTGATGTATTTGATTCTAAGAAAGGCCATTGTTGGGGGTTTTGTGTTTTGTTGGGGGTTTGGTTCTGAAGGGGTTAAAAGTGGGTAGCGTGGGCTTCCAGTAATAGGTCTGGAATAGTAATGTCTGCCTGTGTGTCAAAGCCCATCATCGTCAGAGCTGTCGTTGCAGCCCTGGAAAGTGGAAGTGTTGTGGAGAGGCTCCCCCCTCCATTTGTGGGTGACAGATCTTACATCAGTAGCCGCAGAACTAAGAAAAGGCAGAGACAAAATCAAAGTAACAAGCAGCTGTGAAGTTTTTAGGCTGCTTTCCATAAATAAGAGTCCTGTGCGCTATAAAATCGTGGTATGGCATCTGTGTCCTGCATATACACCCTGAGGAGGGATGGAAGGGGTAAGGACGCTGTGTGCTTTCAGATTCTGTATTTAGCTCTAGCTGGCATCTGAGGGATTTCATTCATGTGCGGAAATGAGGTGTCCTGGAGGGGTTGCCTGCTCCCTGATTCTTTCAATTAGCTGCTCCTGATAAGAGGCGTGGTGGTTTGTACCATCTCACAATATTCTCATGGCTTCATCCTTCATGTCCTGGTCAGTCAAGAGACAGGCCAACTCTTTTTCATTTGGTGTTTTGATTTGAGCTGCTTTTTTTCTCCACCAGAAGCTGCTGTCAAAGGAATGACTTAAATACTATCCTGCTCCCACCGCCATTATAAGAAATACAGATTTATTGGATAATATTTAGAAAGTAAAGTACAAAATAGTTTTAGTATACCTTTCATATTCCTATGCAGAAATACACATGTTGAATCGGCAGATCAGAGTGTGAATTTTTAGGCCATTTACTGTTAGAAAATGTAGGTTAAAATCTTGTGCTCCTTTATAAGTCCCCCATGAAGAGATGAGACTAATTGTTCACCTTTATCCTCTCCAGCATAATTCATGTTACAGTACTTAAAAATCTTAGCCAATTTTACTTGGAAAATTTGGCATGATTATTTCAACTGGTATATTTACATGACTTTGACAAATAATGAACATTTTGAAGTGCATGTTAACATTTGTAGCTGTCAGTTTTGTTCTCCAGTTATGTCTTGATAATAACTTCTCACACTTTTATGGTATACGGTAGTTACGGTGTGTCAGAGTTTGTGATTAAAAGATTTATCATCCATTTGTTTCTTTTTTCCATTTCTGCCAGCTTGTAATTTTTAAAAAACAGTATTGATCCTGTTGCATGTAACTTAATATCCTGTTTTTGTTTTCCCCCTTTAACCTTAGGTGAAGAACAATAGAAGAAATTCATAGAATGAATAGAAAGACATTTATAGAAATATAAGTGTATAGTTATAATAGACATTTATAGAAAGATAAAAATTTAAACAATAGGAAAAATAGTGAAATAGAAAAGTGAGAAGATACAATAATCAGCAAAGACAAACATTTCCTTGAGAAAACTGATAAAGCAGATGAGTCTCTGGCAATATTGAGGAAGAAAAAATGTTTAAGGCCCAAATAGCTAATTTTAATATGAGTGAAACTCAAAACATAAATGTTAAATAGAAAAAAAATTTTCACAGAATACAAAAAATTTCAAGAATATGTATCTTAATATATTACTTCTGTATAAATACATATGTGATAAGGCTTTAAAGAAGAGTAGGGGAATGATAAACACAAAATGGTGAACAGTGGTTCCCTTTGTGGAAAAATGAAATAAGACGGCTTTGCAAAGTGGCTTTAGATCCATGGGTTTGATTTATTTCTTAAAATGGATAATAGGCACTCAAGAATTAATTGAACTACTTTCATTTTCTTTGAATGTGTGAAACATTTTAAAAGTTAAACATTCTATATGTCAAAAACAAAAACCCTAGAAGTTTTTCCTCATGTAAGACGTTGGGAGTAAATCTTATTTTCTCAATTTATAACAATTAAAGCCATTATAGTAAATATTTTATATGTTATAGTAATATCTTTAAAGTTTACTTTGGTAAGTTTTCGGACACGGCATTGGTGACCCACTCCAGTACTCCTGCCTGGAAAATCCCATGGGTGGAGGAGCCTGGTAGGCTGCAGTCCATGGGGTCGCTAAGAGTCAGACATGACTGAGCGACTTCACTTTCACTTTTCACTTTTCATGCACTGGAGAAGGAAATGGCAACCCACTCCAGTGTTCTTGCCTGGAGAATCCCAGGGACGGGGGAGCCTGGTGGGCTGCCGTCTATGGGGTCACATAGAGTCAGACACGACTGAAGTGACTTAGCAGCAGTTGGTAAGTTTTGACATAAGTGTATCCATGAAACCATCACCACACACATAAAAAAAGAGTGTAACTATTACTGCCTAGAAGTTTCTTTATACCCTTTTGTATTACCCTCAAGCAACTACTGCTCTGCTGTCTTTCAATAAAAATTAATTTGCATTTTCTGGAGTTGTATATAAGGAGTTATATAATATATATTCTATTGGTCTGGCTTCTTTCAGTCAGCATGATTTAAGTTCGACTCAAGTTAGTGAATCAACAGCTCCTTCCTTTTAAAATCTGAGTAGTATTCCATTGTGTGGACATACCACAATTTGTTTATCTGCTGATAGACATTTAGCTTGTTTTCTGTTTTGATTACTCCTATAAACAAAGTTGATATGAGCATTCATGAGCTGGCCTCTGTATGCATGTATGATTTTGTGGGGATTCACTTAGACCGCCAAGGTTGATAATGAAACTTATTATAAACTAAAGACATTTAAAATTCAACAGATGCAAAAAGAAGCCTTTTCTGAGCTTTCCTTATCTGACTAAAGGCAGAAGCTTCTGGGAGTGTCGTGAAGTCACTCAGTCATGTCCGACTCTTCGTGACCCCATGGACTGTAGCCCACCAGGCTCCTCCATCCATGGAATTTTCTAGACAAGAGTACTGGAGTGGGTTGCCATTTCCTTCTCCAAAAGGAAGGAAGATTTTCTCCAGAAAATCTTCTTCCTGGGAGTGAGGCTGCCATAAATACTTTGCTGGGAAGTTTAACTGGTCTGAAAAGAAATGAAGACCACTCACTCCTTTATAAGCAAACATCATCACAAGCTTTATCTCCCATTTGTTTTTCCTGTGAAACCTCTTTCCTCCTCGTTTTTCCCTCATCAAGTTAGGAGTATAAATGCCTATCTTTATTTCAAGAGCCACTTCTTTTGTGTGCTTCAACACACATATATCCACAAACTTTGTATTTTCTCCTGTTAATCTGTCTGTTGTCAGCTAAATTCACAAGCCACCAGTCACTGAACCTAAGTTGGGAGAGGATAAGCTTTTTCCTCCCAACACTTTGATTTCTCTTGGCGGGAATTCTAGGGTGAAATAACTGGGTTATATGGTAAGTCCATGTTTAACATTTTAAGAAACTGCTGAACTTTTCCAAAGTAGCTGGGTGTGAGAGGTTCAGTCCTAAAGTGTGCGATTCAGTGGTTTTTAGTATTTCACTGAGTTTTGGAACATCACCACTGTGTAATTTTAGAGTATATTTTCATCACTCCAAAAACAAGCAATTAACATTCACTTGGTTTTCCCTTCACACTAGCCCCTGACAGCCACTAATCTGCTTTCTGTCTGTATAGATTGCCTGTTCTGGACATCTCATATAAATGGAATTCTACATTATGCAGCTTTTGTGGCCAGCTTCTTGCACTTGGTGTACTTTCAAGGTTCTTCCATGCTGCAGTGTGTTTTAGTGTCTCGTTCCTTTTTTAAAAAATAAACTTTTAAATAGTTACGGATTTATAGAAAAATTGAAAAGAGGGAGTTTCCATTTTCTCCACAGCTAGTCTCTCTGGTTGTTAACAACTTTCATTCATTTTGTGGTACATTTATCATTTTTCTTTGACTGCACCACGAGTCGTGTGGGATCTTAGTTCCCCGACCAGGAATCAAACCTATGTCCCCTGCAGTAGAAGCACAAAGTCTTAATAACCACTGGACCACCAGTTCAGTTCAGTCGCTCAGTCATGTCCGACTCTTTGCGACCCCATGAATCGCAGCACGCCAGGCCTCCCTGTCCATCACCAACTCCTGGAGTTCACTCAGACTCACGTCCATTGAGTCGGTGATGCCATCCAACCATCTCATCCTCTGTCATCCCCTTCTCCTCCTGCCCCCGATCCCTCCCAGCATCAGAGTCTTTTCCAGTGAGTCAACTCTTCGCATTAGATGGCCAAAGTACTGGAGTTTCAGCTTTAGCATCATTCCTTCCAAAGAATACCCAGGGCTGATCTTGTTCAGAATGGACTGGTTGGATCTCCTTGCCCCATTTATCATAGTTATTGAACCAACATTGTTGGGTCCTGGTTGATAATAAGCTAAAGCTCATACTTTGTTTAGATTTACTTCCTTCTTACCTAACAACCTTTATCTGTTTCTGGATCCATACAGGATTCTGCGTGACATTTCATTGTCCTGTCTCCTTAGTTCCTCCTTACTTTCCTTTTTAGTTGTTGCGGCCTCTTTGTGTTTTTGATGACTTTGACAGTTTAGAGGAGTACTGGTCACCTATTTGTAGAAAATTCCTTAGTTGGGACATGTCTGAAGTTTTTCCCGTGATTAAACTGGTTTTATGGGTCCTGGGGAGGGAGACCAGAGAGATAACATACCATTCCTGTTACATCGTATCAAAAGAGTGCATACCATCAGCATGACATCGCTATTGATACTAACCTTGATGAAATATGTATGTTAGATTGCTCCACTGTAAAACTCCTCCCCACCCCAAACCCCCTTTCATACTGTACTTCTGGAAAGAAGTCAGCCTAGGGGAGCAGGGTGTTATGCGCTCCTCCATGAGAGTGGAGTGTCTTTGTAAATTATTAGGATTTCTTTTCCATGTATATTTATCTGTTCTCCCCCATTCATTTATTCAGTCATTTGGACTCATGGATATTTGTTTTGTTTGGATTATAATCCAGTGTTAACTTGGTTTTGTTGGTCTAGTTTTGGTTGTTGAGAACTTTCAGTTAGCTCCTGGGTCCCTAAGCACCATTGTATGTGTTTGGTGGTTTCTTGTTTGTTTGTTTGCTAAGCACTTTCTTTTTGATACTAGAAGATATTCCATAATCATCCTGTATAATTCTTGCTACAGTCTTAGAATCAGCCATTTCTCTACGGAGATTTGGCTCCTTTTGTTTGAGAATGGTATTAGAAGCCAAGATCTGGGCAGTAGTTATGACCTTTGCTACTGGGGTGCTTATTGCTTTCATCTTCTCTCCGCTGACAGAACAAGGGCACGCATGTGTATAGACTAACCTGTGTTATAAATGTCCATGAATATCAATGTGTAACCATCTATGTTAAGCTAAGTATTACTGATACTTCATTTCTTTTAGTTGCTAAATATTCCATTGTGTTGCTGTACCACAGTTTATCTGTTCTTCAGTTGATGGACATTTGGATGGTTTCCACTTTTTGAATATTGCAAATAATGCTGCTGTGAACATTCATTTCATATACAAGCCTTTGTGTAAGTATATATTCTCAGTTCTCTTGATAATATACTTAGGATAATTCTTGATGGAGGTGCTGAGTGATATGGCAACAATATATTTTGAGGAACTGCCAAACTATTTTCCAAAGTGACACGGCCGTTTTATATTCCTACTAGCGATGCATGAGGGTTTCAATTTCTCCACATTCTTGCCTGCAGTTATTTTCTGTCTTTTTATTTTAGTCATCCTAGAGGGTATGAAGGGGTATCATTATAATTTTGATTTGGATTTCCCTAATCGAATTTTTTTTCATGTGTGTATTTGCTATTGTTAGATCTTTTTTTTTTTTTTTTTTTGGTGAAGTCTTGTTTAAATCTTTTGAACATTTAAAAATGTGTTTTATCACTGAGTTTTGAAATTTCTAATATATATTCTGATAAAGGGTTTTTGTCAGATATTTTCTTTGCTTGCAGTCTCCAGTTTGTCTTCTTATGTTCTAAAGTGTCTTTCAAAGAATATTGGTGGTAATTCTTATTATCTTATTGATTTGCATAAACTGTGTCCTCATTCTTTAGTTACATTAGATCTTTTAACTTCAAAAATATTTCATTTTTTTAAAGCTTTCTAATGGCACCCCACTCCAGTACTCTTGCCTGGAAAATCCCATGGACGGAGGAGCCTGGTAGGCTGCAGTCCATGGGGTCACGAAGAGTCGGACACGACTGAGCGACTTCACTTTCACTTTTCACTTTCACGCGTTGGAGAAGGAAATGGCAACCCACTCCAGTGTTCTTGCCTGGAGAATCCCAGGGACGGGGGAGCCCAGTGGGCTGCCATCTATGGGGTCGCACAGAGTCGGACACGACTGACGCAACTTAGCAGCAGCACCCGCAGCAAAATGGATAGTTTAAAGCATATGCAAATGTAAAGAGACCAGTATAATAGACTATCCCATAGACCTATCACCTGATGTTAACAACTATCAGTTTATAGTCAGTCTCATTTCCTCCCCCATCAGATAATTCTGAGTAAATCTTACTAAATAAGTTTACTGATAATTATTTCGGCATGTATTTCTAAAATATAAGAACTAAGAAATAAACCAGTATCATCACACAAATTCATATTATAAAATTTGAAGCATTCAGATATTGTAGTTGCCCCACACATTTAAAAATTTTGTTTCCATTCTTTTTCTTTTTTTCCCCTTTGCCTCTTGATCTTTGGGATACCCAGTCCTTTTTGTTTCTTATTTCCTTGCCATTTGTTAAGCTGCAGCTTTTGTTCCTGCCCGATCTTTTTGTTGATCAGCGGATTCATCTTTACATTATACTTTGGTTTCTCAGTCCTCTATAGCCCCGTGTATTGGTAGGTAGATCTAGAGCCGTGGTCTTAATCTTGGCTGCATGTTACAATCAATTGGGGATTTTTATAAAAAAAAAAAAAATCTAGTGCTCACGCTATATTGTAGACTAATTAAACCTGATCTCCAGGCTATTAGGACCTAGGCACAGTATTTTAGGCTTCTCAAGTGATTCTGCTGTGTTGGTAAGGTGGAGAACCACAAAAGGCTTGATCATACTCAGATTCCATTTCTCCTCCTCTCCTCCTCCTCTTCTCTTTAAGCAAGAATTATTCATAGGTGGAGGCACAGACTTTGGTCAGGAAGTGCATACCTGGTTTTCTCTTTCTGTGGTGTAGCAGCCATAGATTTTGAGAAATCTATTTCATGAAAGGCAAAGGGATTTTCTGATTTTATTATTTTTTCATTTATGAATTGAACCACTTTCATAAAAAGAAACTTTCTCAGATGAACTGTGTGGTTACCATGACATTCTGTTCTTTAAAAAATGGCAAGGTGAGTATTTGCTAATATTTATTTACCAACTTGAAGGTCTCCAGTAATAACTGATACTTTTCTTGAAACATTTTGAGTTTATAATAACACTTTCTGTTTCAGTCCATTTTTTGTTAGCTTTACTGTGGTCAAATTCTGGTCAAATTGTCTCATTTTTAGCCTCTGGGAGTTCTTTCAAGTTGGCTCCTGGGTCCTTTTGAAAATACACCTGCTGTCTTCATTATTAAGGAAGGAAGCTGACGTATAAATAACACTGTGAACTACAAGTTTTCCTTATTTTTGTAAAGAAAATACACAGTGCTTAGATAAAATACCACACAAAAAGTCACAGTTTCAGTTGGCTAGGGGATTGAGTGGACGACTTTCTGAACATCCTTTAAGTTTTGGCTACACACATGTGGCGCACACAAAGAGGATGATACGGGCAGTGTTGTTTGCAAGCTAGTTTTGGGTACCTACCAGGTACACTGTGTGAACAGTTCATGACCATTTTTTCTTTTTTTAATGTCTGTGTAATTGGTGAAACTAATTTATTTATCTCATTTTGTGTATAGATTGTTTGTGGTCTCTTATTCTTACAAATAGGGCCCCTGGCTCCCTATTGTTTAATTAATATAGTTTTACTGAGCCGTTGTTCACATATCAAACAATTCATCTGTTTAAAGTGCACGATTCAGTGTTTTCTGCTATATTCAGACATGTACAACTGGAACCACAGTTAATTTTAGAATGTTTTTATCACCTCAAAAAAGAAATCCTGTACTCTTTAGCTATCACTCCCCCCACCCCCATCTCTCTCAGTCCTAAGCAGTCTCTAAACTTCCTCTCTCTATAGATTTGCCTGTTCTGGACATATCAGAAAATGTAGTCATTGTAGCCTTTGTGTCTGGTTTCTTTTACTTAGCAAAATGTTTTCAAGACTTCTTCATGTTGTAGTGTGTATTGCTTTTTATTGCTGAATAATACTGAGTCATATGGATATACCATGTTTGTTCATTCATCTGCCGTTGAATATTTGGGTTGATTGCATTTTTTGGCTGTTAAGAGTGATATTGCTTTGAACATTTACGTACAATTTTTTTTGCTGTGTGAACATATGTTTTCATTTCTTTTGCATATATACCAAGTAGTGAAATTGCTGAGACTGATGGTAACTCTGCTTAAGGTTTTGAGGAACTGCCAAACAGTTTTCCAGAGTGGCTGTACCATTTTACGTTCTTAACAGTAATGTATGAGACTTCTGGTTCCTCCACATTCTTTGACATTCTTGTTATTATCCAACTTTTTGATTATAGCTGCCCTAGTGGTGTAAAGTGACACCTCATTATGGTTTTGGTTTGCATTTCCCTTATGACTCATGTTGGATGTCAAGCATCTTACATGTGCTAATGTATGTGAAGAATTGAAAGAGTATTTGGAGGTTAGTTTCTGTGTGTACATAGAGCTGCCCGTGACATGGGTTCTCTGTTGCTCTGTAGAATTTCCAGTCTAATTGTTTGCAAAGTCCTGTAATTGTTTGCAAAGATAGCACCGTGAAGTACATTCTAATTCGAAAGTGAATAGATAAATGGCCTATTATAGGAAAGACAAGACCCACAGTTAAGTATAAGGTACTTACTGTGTGGAGGATGGGGGAGGGTGTGTTTGTTCAAAAAGCTGCCATAACAAATTTCTGCAGACTTTGAGAGCTAAGAGAGAACTGTCATCTCCCACAGTTCGGGAGGGCAGCAGTCTGGAATCAGTGGTGGCGAGTCTCTCCGAGCTTCTGGAGGCTGCCGGCAGTCGTGGGTGTCCCTGGGCTTGCAGTTGCATCATCCTGGTCTCTGCTAGGTGGTCCTGTGGTGCTGCTCCCCCTGTGTGTTTTGTTTCCAGTTTCCCCTCTTCTTCAGCGGGTGCCAGTCATTGGGTTAGAGGCCATTCACAGTACTGGTGGGGCTTCCCTGGTGACTCAGATGGTAAGGAATTCAGCTGCAATGCGGGACACCCAGGTTCAATCCCTGAAAGGGGAAGCTCCCTTGCAGGAGGGCATGGCAACCCACTCCAGTGTCCTTGCCTGGAGAGTTCCATGGACAGAGGAGCCTGGCGGGCTGCAGTCCATGGGGTTGCAATGAGTTGGACATGACTTAGTGACGAAACCACCTCTGGTACCTGTGGACATGGATTTTTAACAGACACTCTTTAACCTAGAACAAGAGACTGAGGGACGGCATTCTAGACAATAATAAGAACCAATAAATGTTCTGTTTTTAAAATTGATGAGAGATGAGGTTGGAGAGTAATTCGTGATAATGTTTTGAACCATATTAAATTGCATGGGATTTTTTTTTTTCCCCCCTGAGAGCCAAGGGGAGGTTCAAGGGTTTTAAATTTAAAATTCACATAGTATAGTGGCTGTGTTTGTTGTATTCATGGCTGAATATTAATTTTGAAATAGCTTTTCTATATTTGAGGAAATCACCAGGTTATGAATCTTCCAACCCATCTTAAAAATTGGTGTTCAAATTTTTAACACCCCCTGCTACTAGAATGTAGAGAGCTGACCATGGTTTTGCTTCTAAAATATACCCCTATAAAATAGACTTCGATTCAGTGAGCAGTAAGAGACGTGGAGTTGCCATGTGGACAGCAAGTACATGGAGTTGGTACATGGAGTTTTAAACTGACCAAGTAGAAGCCACGGAACATACAGATTCCAAACCAAATATGTGCTAGAGGTGGTGAGCTGTAGACAGGACTCTGGGAATCTCTGAAGTTGAAGGAAGCACAGAGGAATAGTTTGAAGAGCAGAAAATTGAGACCCACCTCTTCTCAGAGCCCCAGCATCTTCTTAAACCCCAGGTGACCCTGGTTGGTGAATAAATAGAACTTCTAAGAGGTGAATTTGCTATTTTATAGATTTGATTTCCTGAAAAGTTGACAGTTAATTAAATTGTCTTCCTCAAGTATAACTTCTGTTTGACTTTTTTTGGGGCTGTGCTGGGTCTTAGTTGTGGCATGTGGAATCTAGTTCCCTGACCAAGGATCAAACCTGGGCACCCTGCACTGGTAGCGCAGAGTCTTAGCCAGTGGGCCACCGGGGAAGTCCCTCGCCTTGACTGTCGATAGAACTTTGTTATTTATTAAAACCTTTACAGTTACTTACGCATGTCCACTTCCAGTCCCAGTTTATCAGTAATAGATGCTATCTAAGTTGGTACCCAGATCTTTCTAAACAGCATGAGTGAAGAAGGATCATGTTACAGTGCAAGGCGTGCAATCTGGGTGAAAAGCTCGTGCAGCAGAATTTGGTACCGAAAGCAATACTCAGGGGCTTAGTTAGCAGTTTTTTAAGTATAGCAAATATATGTCTGAGCTCCAAGTAAAGCCTTGATTTTGAACACACACTGCCTGAGACTGAGAGCCTGGGTGAGTGTGGGGTCACCCTGGGGGACCTCCTGCCCCACCTGACCAAAGCATTTCAGAATGGGGAAATGCCAAGGACATTTGTATAGGCTACGTTTGTCACTAACTTGGCAGTGCTGTGATGGCTTGTCCACACCACTGGTCAAAAGCAGCTAAACTTCTGACATACATGTTTGTCACAGGGAACACTTAAGCCATGGAGGGAAAGGATTTCACTTGACTTTTATCCCCAGGCCACCCTTCTAGTCCCCTGTCCTTGTCTCAGCGGTGTCTGTGCAGTGCTGTTACGGTGGATTGGTGTGGGTAGACTCTTTCCTTCCTCTGCCCAGTCCCCGAATAATTCATGGGTGTGGCTTTGCCATTTGTTCAGTTGAACCAAAAACATGTTCCATTTTAAAGATGATTTAAAGATGGTCATTAAGGAATAAGCCAGATTTTTGGTTCAAACATTCAGTTTGTTCAGTTGAAAAAGAATGTGTTTTATTTTAAAGATGGTTATTAAGGAATTAACCAATTTTGGGTTCAATTGTTTCTCTAGCACTCTCTAGTGAGAGTCTTAAAATAGGACAGGAGAACCTTCGTTTTCTTTCTTTCTTTCTTTCTTTTTTTTTTTTTTTGTGGCCTTGAGTCATGTAGGATTTTAGTTCCCTGACCAGGGGTCAAACCATGCCCTCTGCAGTGGAAGCTTGGAGTCCCAACCATTGGACCGCCAGGGAATTCCCAACTCTCATTTCTTGGTATTACCTTTTTGGAAAACAGTGTAAAGACCAATATAATCCAATTTAATGACCTCTTTTCTTCCCTGATTGCAAGATTACTTGTTCATTGTAGAAAATTGAGAAAGTGACAAGAAGAAAAAGCCTTTTTCTCGATGGCCACATTGTAATGTTGGACTCCAGGTTTAGTCTAGTATGGTAGGTGCTTTTACAAGGTTGGGTCATGTCTGTTTATATCCTGTTATGTTTTAAGATTTTCTGTATTGGAAATTTGGGCTATGAAGTACAAATCATAAAATAGGCCCCTTTAAAGCATACAATTGGGCTTCCTGGGAGCTCAGATGGTAAAGAATCTGCTTGCAATGTGGGAGACCTGGATTTGATCCCTGGGTCAGGAAGGCCCCTTGGAGAAGGGAATGGCAACTCACTCCAGTATTCTTGTCTGAAGAATCCCATGAACAGAGGAGCCTGGCAGGCTACAGTCCATGGGGTTGCAAAGAGTCGGACAGGACTGAGCGACCAACACTTCTTTCACTTGCAGTGTTTTTTAGTGTATTCACAAGGCTGGGAACCATCACCGCTATCTAATTCTGGAACATTTTCGTTATCCCAAAGAGTAAATAAACTCACAGCATTTACAGGCACTGCCCTTCCCCTTCTAGCTTCTTCGCAGCTGCTGGCAGCCATTAATCTGTTTCTATGGATTTGCCTATTCTAGATATTTCATGTAAATGGAATTATACGTATCATCTTTGACTTAGCCTGCTATTCTCTAGGTGCGTCTATGTTGTAATATGTACTTCATTTCTTCCTTTTTTTAAATTAATTTTTGGCTTCACTGGATCTCTGCTGCTGCACATGGGCTTTCTCGTTGCAGGGAGCAGGGGCTACTCAGTAGCTGTGGTAGGCTTCTCATTGTAGCGACTTCTCTTATTGAGGAGCACAGGCTCTAGGGCGCACGGACTTCAGGAGTTGTGACTCACAGCCCTGGAGCACAGGCTCAGTAGTTGCGGTGCACGGGTTTAGGTGCCCCTCAGCATGTGGAATCTTCGGTATATTCCCGTACCAGGGATCGAACCCATGTCTCCTGCATTGCAAGGCAGATTCTTAGCCACTGGACCACCAGGGAAG
This sequence comes from Bos indicus x Bos taurus, assembly GCF_003369695.1. NCBI lineage: Eukaryota > Metazoa > Chordata > Mammalia > Artiodactyla > Bovidae > Bos > Bos indicus x Bos taurus. The sequence goes on from NC_040079.1 coordinate 87,712,151, forward strand.
CCCTACTGCATTTTTTTTCTATAGCTCTGATAATATTCTAGTGCATGAATATATCATGTATTGTTGACCTGTTCATTAGTTCCAGTTACTATAAGACCCCATAGACCCAGTAGAAGAACTCCTGTGGATCTGGAGGACTAATTCTTATGGGAAATATTTTATCAGTATTTACTTTGGAATCAACCTTTATTTTTCTTCTCCAGATGCTATTTTTTTACTTTTAAATAAGCTTTAATTGGGGAAGTGGGACGGTCTGCTACCACTTTTGAAGGCCTCTACAATTTTGAACATTTTTCACCTCTTTTAGATAAGTCATTTCTTTTATTTCCCACAGGAATTCTGAAAAGTTTTATTTTACTCATTCTCACAAAATCAGTGGGAAATTTTTTTTTTTTACATGTAAAGTGCACCATCTACTGTATTCCGATAAGAAAGGCTTCCATTTTGAATAGACAAAATGGGAACCTAATTCTCTGCTTAGTTTCACATTTCTGATGCCTGGAAAACATTTTCTACTGGCTAGTTTCCCATTTCATGTATCATAAGCCTGGTTTCTCCTCCACTTACCAGATAGGTCTAAGGAAGGGCCGTAGGTGCGTTTGTGTCATGATCCGCAACCTCTAGCCCTGCACACTTTGTGTCAGATATCTGGCGGGGCAGCATAGGGTGGTAGGGGTTTTTCTGGAAGCTAGCAATTTTAATTATTATTGTTCAGTTGCTAAGTCCTGTCCAACTCTTTGCAACCCCATGAACTGCAGCATGCCATGCTTCCTGTCTTTCACTGTCTTCCTGAGTTTGCTCAAATTTATGTCCATTGAGTCAGTGATGGCCATCCAACCAGCTTGTCCATTGCTCCCCTTCTCTTTTCCTCAGTCTTTCCCAGCATCAGGGTCTTTTTCAATGAGTTGGCTCCTCTCCTCAAGTGGCCAAAGTATTGGAGCTTCAGCACCAGTCCTTCCAATGAATATTCAGGGTTGATTTCCTTTAGGATTGATTGGTTTGATCTCCTTGCTCTTGGATAAGAATCTAAAGAGTCTTATCTAGCACTGCAGTTCGAAAGCATCAATTCTTCAGTGCTCAGCCTTTTTAGACCCAAATCCCACATTCACACATGTCTACTGAAAAAACCGTAGCTTTAACTATACAGATGTTTGTCAGCAAAGTGATGTCTCTGCTTTTTAATACACTGTCTAGGTTTGTCATAGCTTTTCTTCCAAGGAGCAAATGTCTTTTAATCTTGTGGCTCCAGTCACCATCCTTAGTGAAATTGGACACTTTCCATTTTTTCCCCATGTATTTGCCATGAAGTGATGGGACCAGATGCCATGATCTTTTATTTTGAATGTTATGTTAAGCCAGCTTTTTCACTCTTCTCTTTCACCTTCATCAAGAGGCTCTTTAGTTCCTCTTCACTTCCTGCCATTAAAGTGGTATCATCTGCATATCTGAGGTTGTTGATATTTCTCCTGGCAGTCTTGATTCCAGCTTGTGAGTCATCCAGCCCAGCATTTCATATGTACTCTGCATATAAGTTAAAAAAGCAGGGAGACAGTACTCCCTTCCCAATTTGGAACCAGTCCATTGTTCCAGGTTCGGTTCTAACTCTTGCTTCTTGTCCAGCATACAGGTTTCTCAGGAGGCAGGTAAGGTGGTCTGGTATTCCCATCTTTTCAAGAATATTCCACAGTTTGTTTTGATCCACACAGTCAAAGGCTCTAGCATAGTCAATGAAGCAGAAGTAGATGTTTTTTTGAAATTTCCTTGCTTTTTCTGTGACCCAGTGGATGTTGGCAATTTGATCTCTGATTCCTCTGCTGCTGCTGCTTCTACTGCTGCTGCTAAGTCGCTTCAGTGGTTTCCGACTCGATGCGACCCCAGAGACAGCAGCCCACCAGGCTCCCCCGTCCCTGGGATTCGCTAGGCAAGAATACTGGAGTGGGTTGCCATTTCCTTCTCCAAAGCATGAAAGTGAAAAGTCAAAGTGAAGTCGCTCAGTTGTGTCTGACTCTTAGAAATCCCATGGACTGCAGCCTACCAGGCTCCTCCACCCATGAGATTTTCCAGGCAGGAGTACTGGAGTGGGGTGCCATTGCCTTCTCCGTCTACCTTTTCTAAATCCAGCTTGAATATCTCAAAGTTCTCTCCATTCACATACTGCTGAAGCCTAGCTTGAAAGACTTTGAGCATTACTTTGCTAGCTTGTGAGATGAGTACAATTGTGCAGTAGTTTGAGCATTCTCTGGCATTGCCTTTCTTCGGGACTGAAATGAAAATGACCTTTTCCAGTCCTATGGCCACTGCTGAGTTTTCCAAATTTGCTGGCATATTGACTGCAGCTTTTCACAGCATCATATGTTAGGATTTGAAATAGCTCAGCTGGAATTCCATCTCCTCCACTAGCTTTGTTCGTAGTGATGCTTCCTAAGGCCCACTTGACTTCTCACTCCAGGATGTCTGGCTCTGGATGAGTGACCACACCATCATGGTTATCTGGGTCGTTAAGAGCTTTTTTATATAGTTCTTCTGTGTATTCTTGCCACCTCTTCTTAATCTCCTCTGCTTCTATTAGGTCCATATTGTTTCTGTCCTTTATGTGTCTATCTTTGCAAGAAATGTTCCCCTGGTGTCTCCAATTTTCTTAAAGAGATCTCTAGTCTTTCTCATACTGTTGTTCTCCTCTGTTTCTTTGCATTCTTCACTCAAGAAAGCTTTCTTATCTCTCCTTGCTGTTCTCTGGAACTCTGCCTTCAGTTGCGTATGTCTTTCCCTTTCTCCTTTACCTTTCACTTCTCTTCTTTTCTCAGCTATTTGTAATGCCTCCTCAGACAACCACTTTGCCTTCTTCCTTTTCTTTTTCTTGGGGATGGTTTTGGTCACCACCCCCTGTTCAGTGTTACGAACCTCCATCTATACTTGTTCAGGCACTCTGTCTACAAGTCCCTTGAATCTTTTCATCACCTCCACTGTACAATTTTAAGGGATTTGATTTAGGTCATAGCTGAATGGCCTTGTAGTTTCCCTACTTTCTTCAATTTGAGCCTTGAATTTTGTAATAAAGAGCTGATGATCTAAGCCACATTCAGCTCTTGGTCTTGTTTTTGTTGACTGTTTAGAGCTTCTCCATCTTCTGCTGCAAATAATCAATCTGATTTCAGTATTGATCATCCTGTGATGTCCATGTTTAGAGTCATCTCTTGTGTTGTTGGAAGAGCGTGTTTGCTATGACCGGTGTGTTCTCTTGGCAAAACTCTGTTAGCCTTTGCCCTGCTTCATTTTGTACTCCAAGGCCAAACTTGCCTGTTACTCCAGGTATTTCTTGACTTCTTCCTTTTGCATTTCAGTCCCCTATGATGAAAAGGATACATCTTATTTCGGTGTTAGTTCTAGAAGGTCTTGTAGGTCTTCACAGAATCATTCAACTTCATCATCTTCAGCATTAGTGGTTGGGGCATAGACTTGGATTACTGTGATGTTGAATGTTTTCCTTGGAAAATAACTGAGATCATTCTGTCTTTTTGGGGACTTCAACCAAGTACTACATTTCAGACTCTTGTTGACTCTGAGGGCTACTCCATTCCTTCTTAGGGATCCTTGCCCACAATAGTAGATACAAGGGTCATCTGAATTAAGTTCGCCCAGAGCTGTCCATTTTAGTTCACTGATTCGTAAATGTCGATGTTTACTCTTGCCATCTCCTCTTTGACCACATCCAATTTATCTTGATTCACGGACCTCACATTCCAGGTTCCTATGCAACATTGTTCTTCACAGCATCGGACTTGACTTTCACCACCAAATACAACCGCAGCTGGGTGTTGTTTCTGCTTTGGCTCGGCCTCTTCACTCTTTCTGTAGTTACTTCTCTGCCCTTCTCTAGTAGGATATTGGACACCTACTAACCTGGGGGGCTCATTTTTCAGTGTCATGTCTTTTTGTGTTTTCATACTGTTCATGGGTTTCTCAAGGCAAGAATTCTGAAGTGGTTTACCATTCCCTTCTCCAGTGGACCACATTTTGTCAGGCCCTAACTAGCAGGGACATGCTCTTCAGCCCTGGTTGTCGCACTGCTGGTCCTCGTTGACTATGTGAAACTTTCACTGGCTGTCGAGTGTTGATCAGAGGGTGGCCCGGGGTAGAGGCAGAGGCCCTGCTGGAGTGGCTGGGAAGGGGGTCCAGGGGAGGCTGGAGCCAGTGTTGGAGGACACCCAGGAATGGAGGGCTCCTCAGTCTCTCTGCTGCCAGTGGCTGCCCTGGGGCCAGTCCGCTGCCAGTTTAGCTATAGGCTATATGAATGTGAATCTTAAGATATCCTGCTGATCTCTGACTTGGTGTTCGTCAAACCAGCTCCCTCTAACTGGATCCCCCAAATGCTTATTCTCACTCCAGCCCCACTCACTAGGGGGTGTATGACAGTTCAGTTCAGAGTAGAAATAAGGGTTTGCTGTGTTTATTTTAATCACAGTATGCGTTCGTTTTGCAGCTTTAAGAAAAATTAACTATTTTTTCTATAATCTATAACTATAATCTATTGCCAAGGTCCTTCCTAGGGCCTAGAAGCAGTTCATGCAAGCAAGTACTTAGAAGCTTAAAGAAATTACTGGGAAATTGAACTTCTGATATTTACCTTAATGAGAAAGAAGGCAGATATTGAGGGAAAGAGAAAGTTTTTATTATAGTGTCCTCTTTTTGTCTTGGGTCGGAAAAGGTAGATAAGTCACTTCATTAGTTATTGCGTTTACGCAGAAGTATATTGGCAGCTTCATCAGGCTTCTGAGCCCATGTCTTCCCCTTTTGCCGTAGTTGTTTGGAGTGGTGATCCTGGCTGTATCCACTTGGATTGCTTCTATGCTTTGATTGTGAATAATGCTGCTGTGAACATAGGTGTACGGATATCTCTGACTCCCTGCTTTCCATTCTTCTGGGTAGGTATCCAGGAGTGCAGCTGTTGGATCGCATGGTAATTCTATTCTTTTATTAGATTTTGAGGAACTGCCATACTGTTTGCTGTAGAGGCTGCACTCTTTTACATTCCTCCCAGCATGTATGAAAGTTCTAATTTTTCTACATCTTGCCAAGACATGTTATTTTCATTTTTAATTTTTTTTGTTATCGCCATTCTAGTGGTACGAAGTGTTATCTCACTGATTTTGATTTGCATTTCCTTAATGACTAATGGTTTTGAGCATCTTTTCATGTGGCACACAAACTTCTAAAAACATCCAGAAGGATCCACCCAAGCTGACAGTGGTTTCTCTTAGCACTTGGGGGAATAACTGGTTTGAAAGTCATTACCTAGTCAATAAGAAACCTAACTTTGCATCACTTAGAGAGTGTGTGTGGTGGGTGTGTGTAGCCATTATTTCTGTTAGTAAAACTATAGAACAAGTTCATGCTGGTTAATACCTTCATCTGATTGAGGTACCTAAAAATAAACTGAGCACTTGAACAGGGTGGGGAGGTTTATTGACCCAAAGAATTGATATAGTTCTTTGCCTTCTGAAAGATGATTTTGATCTTGCTGCAAAGTAAGGATTAGATTGCTTCAGTCTGAACCATTATACGTCTTCTCATTGTACAGGGAAATGAGGCAGTTTATTTGACCAAGGGCTCAAGAGTGTGAGCTCTGAATCTGACAGCTGGGGTTTAAATCATTTCTCCATCACTTCACTGTCTATCCAGCTTCAAATACTGTGTAACTTCTCATGTCTAATTTACCCATCTATAAAATGGGATGTTACCTCCATGGGGTTTGTGTGGATTAAATGAGTTAAAATAGATTAAACATTTGGGACAGTGCTACCACTAGAAAACACTCAAATGTTATTACTCGTAATTTATTACCAAAAAAGGGCCAGTGTAGTTGGAGCGAGAGTGCCATAGATGATGGGCCCCTCGCCTGGAGTCTTCAGGGCTCTCATTGGGGACTTTGTGGATTTTGTTGTTGTTGTTTTGTTTGTTCTTTGGCCACCCCACGGGCATGTGGGATCTTAGTTCTCCAGAAAGGGATCGAGCATGCACTCCTTGGATTGGAAGCATGGGAATTCTGAAGCACCAGGGAAGTCCTTATTAGGGACTTTGGATTGTATCCCAAGTACAATGAGTTGATTAGCTCAGCTTTTAAAAATTAGTCTAGCCCAGTGCTGTCCAACAGAAAGCCCGTTCAGGCCACTTATATAGTTTAAAATTTTCTAGTAGCCATGTTAAAAAAGCAAAAGAGAAATGAAAAGTATTTTTGATATTTTATTTAACCCAGTGTATTACAGTTTTAACATGTAATTAGTATTTTTAAAATTGAGATTTTGTATTTTTTGTACTAACTAGCTGTTCAAAGTCTGCTGTTTGTTTTATACTTAAGTGCATCTTGGACATGGATTAGCCACATCCCCAGTGCTTAATAGCTACATGTAGACTTTGGATGATGAAGATCTATTATGAGAACAACTGGAAACAAAAGTGAATGTGGGAGACAACATGGGAGCATGTTGCAGAGAGAGATCTGGAGGCAGTGTGGTGGCAGAGAAGAAAGCAGCTGGCAGGCCCAGGGCATTAGGTAGGAGGCAGCTTGTGTAGGTGGACTTCCGTTGATGAGCTTGAGGGAAATGCAGGTGCAGTTACCAAGGCTGAGTGCACGGTTCCTAGCGTACGTGACTGTAGATGGTCTTGCCAACTTACTGTGAAATGTAGTAACAGAGGAGAAAGGGACTCACTACTGGGCTTGGACCCAGGTGTCAGGTTTCAAGCATCGCCTGAAGAAGATGATCATCTTCCTCTGTGACTTTGAGGTCTGTGTGAGTAGAGGGTAACTTGGACTGTTCTTGCACTCAATTGCTCTAATCCCATGACTTTTATGGAATCCTAAATTACAGTCGCCTCCCCATGTAAGAGAGTGTATCTTGTGACAGTTGAGGATGGCTAGAAAGTTGTGAGGACTAGGAGATCTGTGTGCTACACTGGAGGCTGAGATTCCCCCTGGATGTTTATTCAGTTTAGCCACTCTGTTGTGTCCAACTCTTTGTGAACCCATGGACTGCAGCATGCCAGGCTTCCCTATCCTTCACTGTCTCCCAGAGTTTGCTCAAACTCATGTTCATGGAGTCCATTCACTGAGTCAGTCCATCGTCCATTGAGTTGATGATGCTATAGAACCGTCTCATCCTCTGTTGCCCTATTCTCCTGCCCTCAGTCTTTCCCAGCATCAGGGTCTTTTCCAGTGAGTCGGCTCTTTGCATTAGATGGCCAGAGTATTGGAACTTAAGCATCAGTCCTTCCAACAAATATTTAGGGTTGATTTCCTTTAGGATTGACTGCTTTGATCTCCTTGCTGTCCAAGGGATTCTCAAGAGTCCAGCATCACAGTTCAAAGGCATCAATTCTTTGCTTGGCCTTTTTTATTGTCAAGCTTTAACATCCATACATGACTACTGGAAAAACCATAGATTTGACTATGCAGACTTTGTCAGCAAAGTGATGCCTCTGCTTTTTAATATGCTGTCTAGGTTTGTCATAGTTTTTCTTCCAAAGAGCAAGCGTCTTTTCATTTCATGGTTGCAGTCACCATCTGCAGCAATTTTGGAGCCCAAGAAAATAAAGTCTATCATTGTTCCATCGTTTCCCCTTTCTAAAGCATCTAGCTGTGGGTTTTGTTTGTTTTGTGTTTGGCTGTGCCGTGGGATCTTGATTCCTTGACCAGGGATTGAGCCCTGGCCCTTGGCAGTGAGAGAGTGGAGTCCTGACCACTGCGCTGCCGGGGAATTTGCTCCCTCTAGGTTTTCAGTGATGAAGATGATGTGCAACATGGCTTGTCAGGTTGGCAGTGATCTGGTCTGTCTGTGTGTGTTGATCCCCTTGAGTTGAAAGTCCATTTCACAGGAATGGTTTGAATGTTACCCAAGTAGTTATAATGGTAACATTTAAGAGAAATATATATTAAGGTAGATATTTTTAAAAATTATCTTGTATTTGAAATTTGTACCATTATTTATTAGAAATGTAATTGGTACATGCAGTATAGAATTTTTGTTTTTTTAATTAATGTAGCTGGTTGTCTGTAGACAGATGTAAGAGAACAAAGTTCCTGGGATGATTTATCCATATCTGGCAACAACTGGTTCCTGTTGCCGTAAAATGTGTTGAGCTGTATTTGTAGAAAGTTCCTTTCATGTCTGATGGCTTTTCTTCTGCTCCTGTGGGAATGAAGAATAGGCAGAATGACTTCATTCTTACAACCTCTCCTCAAAGATTGAGTTTGATTTTGTGTTCGGGAGGCTGTTGTTTTTGTGTGTGTGTCTACGTGTGAACAAAGTGTGCTGGGGCAAAAGTATTGAGTATCCTACTTTTAGTTTTAATTTTACTGGCTTTTATAATGCTTGTGACTTTGCACGTGTACTTTTTTTAAATGTGTGTGTGTCACTTCACTTGTGTCCGACTCTTTGCAACTCTATGGTCTGTAGCCTGCCAGGCTGCTATGTCCTTGGGATTCTCCAGGCAAGAATACTGAAGTGGGTTGCCATGCCCTCCTCCAGGGGATCTTCCCAGCCCAGGGATCAAACCTGCTTCTTTGTCTCTTGCTTTGGCAGATGGATTCTTTACCACTAGTGCCACTTGGGAAGCCCTTTTTATATCTTTTCATGATAAATATCTCTTTATATCACTGTAGACTTTTTAGTGAATCTAGAATTTGTTTCCTTTGCTCCCATTGAAGAGGGTTCCTAGACTGTATCCCCAACACTATCCTATCATCTTCAGAAACGCACACGTTCAGTAAGGAGGACTTGGAATCTAGGGTCATGCATGTCTTATCCATTATCTGGAGCACGGGAGCCAGTGTAACATTTAGGAAGAGGTTACTTGAGACACTACTTACGAATAATCACATCACTATGGTTAATAATCACTAATCTTGTGGGAGAATAAAGATCAGTGAAGAGATCATGAAATGACATTGCTTTCTCTTCCAGGATTAGGTCAGCTCAGGTGCTGTGGAAATGGGGACACTTTTCACAGTCTTGAGGGTATGGCTGGAGCAAGTGTGTGAGGGAGATGTGGGCAGTACCAGATCATTGATTACCTCCTGCACCAGGTAGAAGTTTGGCATTTTGAAGACACTGAAGAGAAGTAACTTCCAGCAGGAGGGCAGTTACTGGGCTGGAAGAAAGAATTCAATCAGACCCTTGCTTCAGATGATTCAGAATTGATGGGACCTGAGCAGTGGGTATAAAGAATAAGTCATCAGCAGTAGATATATCTGCATTGCATGGATTACACCACACCCATAGGCGGTCAGGCTTCCCTGTTGACCCAGTGGTAAAGAATCCGCCTGGCAATGCAGGAGGTACAAGAGACATGAGTTCGATCCCTGGGTCAGGAGGATCCCCTGGAGAAGAAAATGGCAACCTACTCCAGTATTCTTGCCTGCGGATTCCATGGACAGAGGAGCCTGGCAAGCTGCAGTCCATGATGAGGTCACAAAAGAGTCGGATACAACTTACCAACTAAACAACAGCAACCATAAGGGGTCAGCTGAAATATGGTTTTAGGGAGGGTGGAAGGAGGACTTCTGTGGCAGAGGAAATCTGATGTGTAAAGTTCAAAGGAAGATTTTCAGTTCTTTATTTTGGTATTCTAGATTGAAGAGAGGCAAGAAGAACTGTTGATTATGATGGTTTCACGAATGTATACACAGAGGCAAAACTGATCAAATTTTGTGCAGTTCGTTGGGCTTCAATAATATTTCAGGGTTTAAAAAAACAAGGCTGTTATCCAGTCATATCGACCTTAGTTATTTTTAACAGCTTTATTGAGATAAAATCCACATACTGTATAATTCACCCATTGAAAGTGTACAGTTCAGTAGTTTCGAATGTTAACAGGCATGTACAGCCGTCACCGCTGTCTGTTTTAGAACATTCCCGTCCCCTCAGAGAGAAACTTCTAGCTTTGTCCTCCACCCCCACCTGCCCTATATAAACACTTGTTTACTTCTTGTCTCCATAGAGCTCTCCGTAACAGATACTTCATATTCGATATGTGGTCTTCGTGACATGTCTCTACAACATATCTCTACAGCGTGGATGAACCTTGCAAACCTTATGTTAAGTGAAAGAAGCCAAAGTTTTCCAAGGTTCATTCACGTTGTAGAGACATGTCAGTTCTTCATTCCTTTTTATGGCCGAATGAAATTTCATTGAGTAGCTGTTCCACAATCTGTTTATCCATTCATCAGCTGATGCACACTTACATTGCTTCCACTTCAGTCTGTTATAAGTTTAATTCTTACTGCTCTCTGATGGCAAGCAATGATCTTTGCAGTTATCCTGTTATTCTTTCCTTGCTGTTTTCTACATTTGGATGAATATTTTAAAATAACGTTGAACATTTGGGATTTTTAAGTCCTAAATGTATAAAAAGGAAGAATTTGACCAAGACATTTCCTATGAGGCTTTAATTTACTTCAATACTTTCTTTTTCCTCCAGGAATTTAAACTCTCCAGTCATAGAGAAATATTTCCTTTCGGGTTTGAGTAAAATAAATGTATTTAGAAATAAGAATTGGGGTTTAAGAGATTCAAGAAAATGTTGGAAATGAGCAGTGCAAGAATTTTTGTTTTTAACTTCTACACAAGGGTGTTTAAAAGAAAACATTTAGTGGCTGAGCTAGATGGCTGCTGCTGCTGCTAAGTCACTTCAGTCGTGTCTGACTCTGTGCGACCCCATAGATGGCAGCCCACCAGGCTCCTCTGTCCATGGGGTTTTCCAGGCAAGAGTACTGGAGTGGGGTGCCATTGCCTTCTCCGGAGCTAGATGGGAGAGATGGAAAATATAAGATGTTCTAGGAGCGGAGAGGAGACAAGAACCTAGGGGTGGATGGTTTCTGTGTCAGATACTACGAACCTTTGTCCTTCTTCCTAGTGAATGCAGGATGAGTCACAACGTTAGAACTAATCAAGTGGAAGTTGTGTTTATTCTGTGAGAGTTCCGTGGGTTGCAGTGTCGTGATAGAATTGAGTAGTCCTGTAGCATGTCTGGGTGCCTACCTGGTAGATTTAGAACTGGTTACCATGGCATTGCTCAGTCATTTAGGGGTTGGAAAACCCTTCTGGGATTTGTGAATCTGACGAGGTTACCGACAGTAGACAGACTTCTCCCATCTCTCAGTTGTGATCACCCCCATAAAGCTTTGAGTTGGCATCCATATATGTCTAGGTCAAAACCGCCTAGGTTGTGTTGTTAAATTGTTCTCATCTATGTACCAAGATTGATGCTTGACTTTTTTAGAGTTATAGTTTTTTTTTTTCTTCTGGTTTTAGAGTCAGGTTTACATACAATAAAAATTTTTTACATATGATAAAAATTTACCATTTTTAACGTATAAGGGCTATAGTTTCTAATTCCTAGAGATTTTACACATGGGATAGTTGACAACCAGTAGCATTTATCGTGACTTAGGAATAAGGTGAGTAAATCTTAGAAGCAATTTTGTTTTGAATATACTAAACTTTATATAATATATGCAGTGAAAAACTTGGACATTTCCTCAATTTTAGTTAAAAACTTGCTTGTATTTATTTATGTCTGTATGTATATTCACACATAAATACATACTGTTTGTGTGTGTACATATATCAGTGTATATATACATACATCACTTTGCCAGCGGGCCTTTTGGAGACATGAGTTTCATGAGCATTGTTGCAGGTTTAGTCAGCGTTGTTTATAAGTCATGAGCATTTAACTTTCATGGTGATTTCTCGTAATAGTAAAAGTTAATGTAGTATAAGCTAAATTATGTGACGACTACTGTATTTAGTGAAAAAATTGCCTTTAGGGAAAATTAATGATGTTTATTTAAATTATCGTACTAAATTAGCACTTACCCCCTATTTTCTACATGCCTCTTCCACCATCTCTAGCCGCCTCAGTACCCCTGCCCCTCAAGATACCCAAGTTGTCTTGAAGTGAAGTGAAGTCTCTCAGTCGTGTCCGGCTCTTTGCGGCCCCATGGACTGTAGCCTACCAGGCTCCGCCATCCATGGGATTTTCCAGGCAAGAATACTGGAATGGGCTGCCATTTCCTTCTCCAGGGGATCTTCCCAACCCAGGGATCGAACCCGGGTCTTCTGCATTGCAGACAGATGCTTTTCTATCTGAGCCACCAGGGAAGCCTTAAAGCTCTACTATTAGAGTGACTTTCATTTAAAAGCTAAATTTTAAATGGCAGATGTCTTCCCTGATGTTTTAATTATTTAAATTGGAATGAGTTAAATATTTTTTAAGAATTCTGTTAAGTGACACAGAAAACCATTTATTGGTATTATTAAAAATTTTTGTAGTTTAAAAAATATAAGTAGATTTCTGTTTAAAGTTTTTTTTTTTTTTTTAAGGTATTACGTGTTGTATATTACCTATTTCATGGCATTATGGAAGGTTTCCTGTTCTTTGGCCCTTATTAAAAATTATGTCTCATCCAACATTACATGCATAGCAAACTTATCTCTAGAACAGGTAAACACTGTTATCAGAATACTGTTCCTATTAAGTTATACTAGTATTTCCTCCTGAGAACTAGTCACTTCATTTATGAACTATTTGAATGTCTTTTTTAGGTACTGGGGATAGTACAACAAACAAAAGACATTCCCATTCACACTGAGCATGCTTTCTGGTGACTGAGACAGACAAATTAAATTTTAGGTAGTCAGTTAAGTGTTATGAGTTAAAAACAAAAAACTAAACAAATGAAGCTTTATGAGTTAAACAGTAGCTGTAATTTGAGACAAAGATCATTGTGCTTCTAGACCTCACCCACAGGAAATTCACCATGTCAAAGCTTACCTGTGAAAATACTAACAGTTCCATTCACAAATAGGGGTTAACCTTATTTAAAATGGAAAAACAATTAAAAGTTCATCTCCAGACAAACCTTGCTGTAGATTTCAATCTGCACTTAGGAGACAAAGTAAAAGCTTGAAATGTACCATGTAAGATAAACATTCCTTTAGAAGAAATTGCTTAAAATTTAGTAGGAAATTGCCATTAAAACTTACTCAGTGTGTTTCTTGATGGTTTACTGTGTCCTGGGGGGGCCAGAAAACATTTTCAAGGGCTGTCCTTCAAATTTTGCAATAAAATTGATGAGTAAGTGCTTTACTATAAACTAATAGAAGCTTAGTTGGTTTTACTTTTCAAGAAAAACTTGTTAACAGTTCTTAGGAGCAAAAGATAGTTGAATTTGGTTTATACTGATGAGGTATGCCTGCAGTTTATAGTATGATAAAATTTAGTGACTGTTTTCACAGCCTTTTGTTACGTCATCATGCATGTGTAATAATGCTGCTACAGGAAAGACAGTGTCCAGTTGTACTTTTTCCCAACCCATTCTAGGCTTAGAAGACTCTTAGTATAGATGCACTTCTTTTTATATTTTCTACTGTTCAGGAATTGATAAACCACTCAGATTAGTCTTTAGTTCAAGATTCCAGGCAGGATATCTTTCTTCATTTTGCTAGCCTGCCTTGAGAGTGGTCTGTTCTGATATATCCTTTAAGTTGTAAAAGGAAGTTCTTTAAAAAGGAAAATCTTAAGAAATAAGCCTTAACTTGGGCCCTTCTCCTCTGCAAGGAGAAAGTGTGACTGTGGTGGTGGTGTGTGTGAGAAACACACGCGTCTTTGTCCTCCGGCCTCAGAACAGACGGCTGTGGCTCTGCACACTGGCTTTCTGGGCCTTTTGTTGTTGTTCAGTTGCTGAGCCATGTCCGACTCTGCAACCCCTTGAACCTCAGCACACCAGGCTTCCTTGTCCTTCTATCTCCTGGAGTTAGCTCAGACTCCTGTGCATTGACTCGGTGATGCTATCCAACCATCTCATCCTCTGTCGTCCCCTTCTCCTTTTGCCTTCAATCTTTCCCAGCATCAAGGTCTTTTCCAGTGAGTTGGCTCTTCACATCAGGTGGCCAAAATATCGAAGCTTCAGCTTCACCATCAGTCCTTTCAATGAATGTTCAGGGTTGATTTCCATTAGGATTGACTGGTTGGATCTCCTTGCAGTCTAAGGGACTCTCAAGAGTCTCCTCCAGCAACCAGAATTCAAAAGCATCAAGTTTTCAATGCTCAGCCTCCTTTACGGTCAACTCTCACATCCGTACATCTTGGTTAGATCAACTTGAAGTCAAGGACCTCCAGAGAGGCAGGAGTGAAAACCCACCAGATGCTCTCTCTGGGGCCCTTCTTGCACTTCTGTATTCCCAAACCCCAGTTAATTTTGGGGGGCTCATTTCCATCACAATTACTTAAAAACCTTCTCCTGCCCTTGCTGATAACACAGGAAACTGAAAACTTATAATTTTGTCTCCCCCTCCTGATAGGTGCTGGATAGTTTACTAGTCCAGTATGGAGTGGTGGAGAGCTGTGAGCAAGGTACATGTCTTCTCAATTGCTTTCAAATTTGTAAAAGGAAGAAAGTAGAAAGAAAACTAACTTCTTTTCCCTCTTCTTTTTTTCTTCCTGTAGTGAACACTGACTCGGAAACTGCTGTTGTCAACGTAACCTATTCCAATAAGGAGCAAGCCAGACAGTAAGCAGTTTGAAACTTCTAATCTCTATGTAATAACAAGGTTGAATATAGTACTTTTATTTTGGGCTAGTGGGTAGCAGACAACTTTATTTTGCGAAGTTTGACCTTGCAAATCTTTGTAAGTTTGAACGTCTGTTAAGAATCTACATCGGTTAAAGTTTTATTACATTTTCAATATAATGTTAATGCCAGTAATAGTTATTTTATGATGCTGAATTATATCCTGTTTGCAAAGTGTTCTGCACGTGGATATCATTGCCAAATTACATTAATAGACCTTTTTTCCCCTTATTATTTGTATGATACATACATTCCTACTGTTCTACACAAAGCTGGTAAGTTGATCATGTGTTAAACCAACACCAGTGTTAAATGTTAAGTTTACCTGTTACTTATTTTTCTCATGATTACCAGATGTCATTTAGAAGTGTGTAGGCATGGCACTAATGTAATTTGGTGGAAAAAAAATATTCCAGTGCAACAGACAGGCAAAATTTCACAGATCAAAAAATTTCCCCTAGGAAAAGATAATTCTGTTGGCTTGGAAATAATCTAACGAACTGACCACTGGAGAGAAGAAATGAGGTGCCCGCAAATACTGCTTCTGACTGGGCTGCTCAGAACACAGACGTGGAGGGATGCGCCCGCGGTGCCGGGTCGCGCTCAGTGTTCAGGCGGAGCCAGCCTGTCCTCTCTATGGGGGAGCAAGGGCCGTGCTGACTGACCCTGAGCCCTAAAGGGGATGGGCAGAACCAGCGTCACGAGTGGGAAAGAGCTAGGTTACCAAAGGCAGCACTCGCCCATGGAGGGCCAATGAGAAGGAAGATAGGGCTGGGGAAAGAGATGGAAATCTGCATAACACAAGGGGAACTTTTGTTTTTAAAAGTCAGTAATATTTACATGGTTCGGAATTTTTAAAGTCTAGATGCGTATGCTGCATATCTTCCCTCCAGGGTTGTTCCCCGACCACTTGCCTTTGCTTCCTCGGAGATAACCATATAGAAGGCTAGAACATCTGTGTGTTCTTCCTCCTGTTTTACACAGATGATACCATAGCATCTGAGGGTTTTAAACGTATATAACCTCTCTCTTATAGTTGCATAGAATTTGGTTGTATAGATGTGGAATGTCTTAGTCTCAAATTAGATTTCTAAGTCTCCTGCAGTTGTGAACAAAGATGTAGTGAACCCCTTTTGCAGTCATTTTTCAAGTGTATAAGTACAGTCATAGGTTAAATTCTTAGAAGTAAATTTGCTAAGTCAAGAAGGATGTGCCTTTTTTGTTGGATATTGATGAGTTATCCTTTCTAGATCTTAAATGAGTTTAAATTTCCCCCAGCACTACGAGAGTGTCCATTTCTCCTTAACTTTCACTAACACAGGGCTTTATCAAACCTGGCCTGTCAAGTGAGTAAAAAGTAGTATCTAATCATGTTAATTTCGCATTTGCTCAGAAGCCAGACTCGAGATTCACTTTTAACACTTTGAGACTTTCACTGTATATTAAAAATTTTTTTAAAATTGAAGTATAGTTGATTAGTAGTGTTGTGCTAACTCCGCTTTATAGCAGAGTGACTCAGTTGTGCACGTATATGCATTCTTTTTTCAGTATTCTTTTCCATTATGATTTATCTGAGGAGACTGAATATAGTTCCCTGTGCCAAACAGGAGAACCTTGTTTGCCCATTCTAAATGTAACAGTTGGCATCTGCCAACCCCCAATTCCTGGTCCATCCCTCCCCCACCCTTAGCAGCCACAAGTCCAGTCTCCATGTCTGTAGAGACTCTTTAACAGATTTTAAAATATTCAAATGTTCCTTCTCTTTGTATCTTTCATTTATTTAACATAAATGTTAGCAGTTTATGTGCTTAGTCGCTTAGTCATGTCCAACTCTTTGTGACCCCATGGACTGTAGCACACCAGGCTCCTCTGACCATGGGGTTTTTCAGGCAAGAATACTGGAGTGGGTAGCCATTTCCTGCTCCAGGGGATCTTCCTGACTCAGGGATTGAACCTGTGTCTCTGGAGTCTCCTGCATTGGCAAGCAGATTCTTTACCACTGAGCCACCTGGGAAGCCTCAACAGTTTATATGGAGACATAGAATTGTAGTATGAGTTGTAAAATAAACTGATTTCTCACAGAGTTTATTCTTTAATCATGGTATGAGAGGAACAACAGGAAAATTTCACATTTTATATCTGAAGTAGAGTGAGGGTAAAAGTGTGCAGGGAGAAAGACAGGTGCTCCATTCATTTACACGATTCAGTTGTGTAAAGAGCTCTGCTAAGTACTTGACAGAGCCAGCTCTCTGGTAGATGGAAAATAAGGGATGCCATGATAAACCCAAGGATATTTGAGGGTTGTCGGAGGCCAGTCCCAATTGCCTTACTTGATGATTTATTATCTGAGGCTAGCTTGGTAAAGAGGGAAATGCTTAGTGTAACAGTTATTTAGCCATATGGGAGAACGTCTTTGAAGAGATTTAAAGTGAACTTGGATGGGGACAGGTTGACACTTAGCACCCCTACCCCCCTTAGAAAAATTCCGAAGCATTAGGTGTATAGGCACGGGGCAGACTGCCCATCAAGGCAGAAGACATGCCTAGCAAATATGGAGACGATTTAATTCTAAAAGTACTTTGTAATGATTGTTAGAGATTGTCAGGATCCTGTGGATCACATGAGGGAGGAAAAGACTGTTAGGAGTTTGTGGTTGACGTAACTATAGCATCTAAATAAATGAGCTGGGCATCTCCAGGAGGGAAGGTCATCATGTCCTTTATTCTGGTAGCCAGTCCATTACCATTCATTGAGTGTCAGCTGTTGACCAAAGGTTGCCAGTGAATAAAGGCAAAGTTTCTGTCCTCAAGGGTGTGCCCCTGGTGGTGGGAGAATATTTGGAGAGGGATTACTTGATTTAATTCTTGTCCAAGTTGAATTTTCCTTCTAAGAATCCTGGGTTTTCTCCACCTGAAGAATTTCAAAGATCAAAGAGAATTAGACAATAAGTGAGTATTCATAGGACGTTAACAGAATGGACAAATAGTTTTGTGGACAGTGTTATGAAAGCTATTAGTTCTCTAGTAAATTTTTTTTTAAAGATAGGAAGTGCACTATCATTTTTAAAGGAGAATTAATTGTATTTGAAAGGCATTTGATAAAGTGGAAAAAGCATGGACTCTGAGGTCAGGCAGCTCTGACTGTAACCTTAACCTCTCTGAGTGTCTTTTCTCAGCTACAAAATGAGGGCTGACAAGAGACGAATATGTTTGTGTATATATGCCCACATATATAGACAGTGGTCTTACCAAATGGCCTGGCGCCCAGTAAATAACCCATTGGTCCTGGGCACGCACAGAGCAGCTAGTCGTGCCTTGCGCAGGGGAAGGCTGATCCATTCGGGACTTGTCTGCTGAGCCCAGTGAGCCTGTTCTCGGGGCTCCACCAAGACTGTCTGCTGCCTAAGCTAAGCTGGCATGATTTCTTCCTGCCTTTCCCATGGCAGCCATCCAAAGCTTACTTCTCTAGGTGATAAGGGCTGAGTTGACATTCTCAGTTGACGTCTTTAGCGTGTGTTAACATAGGCGTCTCTGTAACTGGGATGCGCTTGCGCAGGTGTGAGTAGAGTGTGGAGACTAAGAGGGTTCATTTCCAGAGTCTGGTTCCATGGAATGGACTCCTTGTGACACTTTTCTAGCTGTGACTCTGCTCAAGTTAATGTTCCTTAATATAATCCTGTCTGTGAGATGCAAAGGTAGTAAGGCAATAGCTATTAAACGTTTTCCCAGTATTTTTCACTGCTGTAGAGAATGCCCTGTTATTGTACAGGATGCTTCATTTCAGATAATAACTGGGATTATTATAACCCTCAGGAGTTAGAGACCTAGTTCAAAAGCCTCTTTTTACTTAAAGCTTTATGAGTGACACACTTCTTTTTTTTTGGTAATGAATGACACTTTTAAGAGGATTCCTCAATAAGGCTGTCTATAGGACAGAATTTAACCTGGAAACTCCTGCCATCTTGTGGCTAAGAAAAAAATCAAAAGTTAGCAGTGCTAATAGTACTAGGAAATAATATATTTGTTTTAACCACAAGCCTCAAATTACTAATGTCTTAGAATAATAAATGAGTAAAAATAATGAAAACTTATTTAAATCAGGAATATGTATTTAGTGTTTCTTGTTCCTGGAAGCAAGACAGACTTGGATCTCATGGGTACCCTATTCCTTCCATCTTCTAGGGATGCTCAGATAACAAAGACTCTAATTCACTGGAAGATTTGTCATGGGTGACAAAGAAATAACCCTTCAGAATTTATACATATTAGTTATTTTTTTATTTTAGAGTTACTATTTCTTTTCTTTTCTTTATGTATTTAGGGCTGTTTATTATCTAGGTCAGTTCAGTCCAGTCCCTCAGTCGTGTCGAGCTCTTTGCGACCCCGTGGACTGCAGCACGCCAGGCCTCCCTGTCCATCGCCAACTCCCAGAGTTCACTCAGACTTACGTCCATTGAGTCGGTGATGCCATCCAACCATCTCATCCTCTGTCGTCCCTTTCTTCTCCTGCCATCAATCTTTCCCAGCATCAGGGTCTTTTCAAATAAGCCAGTTCTTCACATCAGGTGGCCAAAGTATGGGAGTTTCAGCTTCAGCATCAGTCCTTCCAATGAATATTCAGGACTGATCTCCTTTAGGATGGACTCGTTGGATCTCCTTGCAGTCCAAGGGACTCTCAAGAGTCTTCTCCAACACCACAGTTCAAAAGCATCAATTCTTCGGCGCTCAGCTTTATTCACAGTCCAACTCTCACATCCATATATGACCACTGGAAAAACCATAGCCTTAACTAGACAGACGGACCTTTGTTGGCAAAGTAATGTCTCTCCTTTTTAATATGCTTTCTAGGTTGGTAATAACTTTTCTTCCAAGGAGTAAGCATCTTTTAATTTCATGGCTGTAGTCACCATCTCAGTGATTTTGGAGCCCCAAAAAATAAAGTCTTGACACTGTTTACCCATCTATTTCCCATGAAGTGATGGGACCAGATGCCATGATCTTTGTTTTCTGAATGTTGAGTTTTAAGCCAACTTTTTCACTCTCCTCTTTCACTTTCATCAAGAGGCTCTTTAGTTCTTCTTCACTTTCTGCCATAAGAGTGGTGTCATCTACATATCTGAGGTTATTGATATTTCTCCTGGCAGTCTTGATTCCAGCTTGTGCTTCCTCCAGCCCAGCGTTTCTCATGATGTACTCTGCATATAAATTAAATAAGCAGGGTGACAATATACAGCCTTGATGTACTCCTTTCCCTATTTGGAACCAGTCTGTTGTTCCATGTCCAGTTCTAACTTGCTTCCTGACATATATACAGATTTCTCAAGAGGCAGGTCAGGTGGTATTCCCATCTCTTTAAGAATTTCCCAGAGTTTGTTGTGGTCCACACAGTCAAAGACTTTGACATAGTCAATAAAGCAGAAGTAGATATTTTTCTGGAACTCTCTTGCTTTTTCCATGATCCGTCTAGTCAAGGCTATGGTTTTTCCAGTAGTCATGTATGGATGTGAGAGTTGGACTGTGAAGAAAGCTGAGCTCCAAAGAATTGATGCTTTTGAACTGTGGTGTTGGAGAAGACTCTTGAGAGTCCCTTGGACTGCAAGGAGATCCAACCAGTCCATTCTGAAGGAGATCAGCCCTGGGATTTCTTTGGAAGAAATGGTGCTAAAGCTGAAACTCCAGTGCTTTGGCCACCTCATGCGAAGAGTTGACTCATTGGAAAAGACTCTGATGCTGGGAGGGATTGGGGGCAGGAGGAGAAGGGGACGACAGAGGATGAGATGGCTGGATGGCATCACCGACTTGATGGACGTGAGTTTGAGTGAACTCCGGGAGTTGGTGATGGACAGGACAGGGAAGCCTGGTGTGCTGCAATTCATGGGGTTGCAAAGAGTCGGACATGACTGAGCAACTGAACTGAACTGAAGGTTTTTCTAAAGATAAATTTGGCATTTTATTTTTAAAAATTGATACAGTTAACAATGCTGTGTTAATTTCCTCTGTACAACAAAGTGATTCAGGTACGCATACATATGTATGTGTGTATTATATATAATGCACTGAGTTATCTGCAGTGGCTCAGTGATAAAGAATCTGCGTACTATGCAGGAGCTGCAGGAGATGAGGGTTTGATCCATGGGCCTGGAAGATCCCTTGGAGAAGGGAATGGCAACCCACTCCCGTATTCTTGTCTGGGAAATCACATGGACAGAGGAACCTGGTGGGCTACAGTCCGCTGGGTCATAAAGAGTTGGACATGACTGAAGCAACTTAGCATGTATATATATGTGTGTGTAGACACACACACATTCTTTTTTGTATTTTCCATTATGGTTTATCCCAGGACATTGAATATAGTTCCCTGTGTTATACAGTAGAACCTGTGTTGTCCAGGGATTCTTATTTCTGGTGTGTATTTTTTTGTTGTGGAATAGAAATGAAGTTTATATACTGCAGCTATTATTGCAGATCTTTTTATATCAGCCTGAAGATTTGTATAAAGTACACACAGAAGTGTTAGAAACAACTTGGCTGATGGCTAAGGGGAGGATGTTGACTCTTAAACTTTGAAAATTATGTAAATGGAAGATTTATTCTAAAAAAAGGAACAATAGATTAAGTAGCAAGACAAAGAAGTTTTTTGCCTTTTTTTGCCATTCAGAGATAACCAGTGTGAAATTTGACATCAAGTTCAGTAGACTTTGTCTCATGCATTACAACTTACTATTTATTATTTACAGTTGATTTTTATTGGAGTATAGTTGATTTATGATGTTGTGTTAGTTGCTGCTATACAGCAAAGTTAATCAGTTATGAGTGAGTGAGCGGAAGTCTCTCAGTCATGTCTGACTCTGCATCTGCATGGACTGTACAGTCTATGGACTTTTCCGGGCCAGAATATTGGAGTGGGTAGCCGTTCCCTTCTCCAGGGAATCTTCCCAACCCAGGGATCTAACCCAGGTCTCCCGCATTGCAGGCATCTTCTTTACCAGCTGAGCCACCAGGGAAGCCCAAGAATGCTGGAGTGGGTAGCCTATTCCTTCTCCAGTGAATCTTCCCAAGCCAGGAATCAAACCAGGGTCTCCTACATTGCAGGTGGATTCTTTGCCAGCTGAGTTAGTAGCTGGTAGCTACCAGGGAATCAGTTACGCATATACATATATCCAGTCTTTAGATTTTTTCCCATATAGGTCATCATTACAGCTTTTAAAATGCCAAAGATCATTCTGTAGAATTGTGCAGGCTGTCTTCCCGTTAGCTGTATTTATACTATTAGTAGTCTGTCTCTGGTATGGCATCCCTACCACAGTCTGTGTAGCCAGTCCTCTGGTGGGCATCTAGGTTGTTTGCAGTTTTTTGCCATTAGAACTAGTTTGGTAATGAAGTCTTTCATTGTTTCCTTAAGATGCCTCCCTGCAGTGGTATTACCAGGCTTTTGGTAATTATTGCTGAATTGTATGTCTCAACCTCTTACTCTTGGTACAAGGAGAAAATGGAATGATGTGACTTTTCAATGATGGCTAAGCCTCATTTTGTTAGGACCTACATGATACCCAGCAGTGAGATCTAGGAAGAAGGAAAAGATTTTAGACATGGAATTTATAGAGTCGAAAGACCATAAATCTGGTCGTTTATAGTTTTTCAGGTGAGGAGGCTAATGCCAAATCACAAAACAACCTTTCCAAGGTTCTTTGGCTACTTACTGTTCAAGCTGGTTTAGAATTCTAGTCTCTCATTCACTACTCAGCTCTGTATGTGTGTTCCATTGGATACATTTAACTTCTATGAGACTCTGTTCTTCTTACTCTCTAATCTTGAGATAAACTACTTATTCGTTCTCGCAAGGCCCTTTCAGTCCTACCCTGTGGTCCTACCCTGTGATCTACCCCAATAAACTTAGCAATGCGATTAAGTGCTACCAGCCAGCAGAACTGCTCATGGGTGGGAACTTCCTGGTGGTCCAGTGGTTGGGACTCTGTGCTTCCAATGCTAGAGGCCTAGCTTTGAACCCAGGGCAGCCAAAACAAAGCAAAACAAAAAATACTACTCACCATCTTCTGATTGACTGAAAATCACAGCAGAGCAATCAAGTAATGATGGGAAACAGCATTCTGAGTAATACACATGTGGGATAAACATCCTTGAGTTCTGCTGAACTGAATGCATATGTTTTGAATAATTAGATGACAATTTTTGATCAGGTATCTTGCATGTACAGTAAGGTTGGTGAAAATACTAGAATGTTTTCCCCTGAACTCAGCAGACCACTAGATAACATAGCATGGAGAGGTTACAGTGGTAGACTTAAAATTCATCAGTGTACAGTGTTCAGTCATGAGACAGTCATTGCTGGCAGTTTATTCACTCCTGTACCTTCAGCTGTGTCCAGGTGTGGAGTGCCGTGTGGTGAGGGGTCAGGAGCCCTGGCAGCCAGCAGTGGGCATACACAGGGCAGGCTGTCTGCTCTCTGACTGGAACAACCTGAGTTTGGAGTCTCTGGGGCCCAGATGGCACTGGGTCCTGGAGCACTGTGCCGCCTGGCCTCCCGATGGAGAGCATCTTTTCTTTTCCCCTCAAAGAAATCTTAAAGCAGAACAGTGAAGTTGGGAAGTTGTAGTTATAGTTTATTCCAAGTTGAGAGTTGTTTCTCAGAACACACATGACTGTATTTGGATACACAGAAGCATCTGGTGACTTACATGTTTATCTCTATTTATTTCCATGGAGAAGGATATCTGTCTGTCTGTATATGTCTCTTAATCAGGAAAGAAGCTAATTAACTTTTTAGTAACATGGACTGTAGCCTGCCAAGCTCCTGTGTCCATGGAATTCTCCAGGCAAGAATACTGGAGAGGGTTGCCATTTCCTTCTCCAGGGGATCTTCCTGACCCAGGGATGGAACCCACATCTCCTGCATTGCAGGCTGCTTCTTGACTTTCTGAGCCACCAGGGAAGGGCTCCCCCGCCCCCAACTTCTTTTTTTAAAGTAACATTACTGACTTAATTGCACAGTCACTCACTCTCTTCTGAAGTGCTCAGTTTTAGAGTGGGGAAGGATGTTACTGTGAACTGTCGCCTTTTATGTCCCAGGTCGAGTTGCGCCCTTCATTGCATGCAGCTCTCCTCTTGTCTCTGAAAGAACCTTCAGGGATAGGTTTCTCTTGGGCTTTGAAAAGCTTTATCTCATTTGTTGAAACACCTGTAATTCCAAACTTTCTGTAGTAAACGTACATCATTGATGTTAATAAAATTTCTAGCTGTTGTCTTCCTTTAGAAATAGCCAAAATACTTTAGGGCCCTTAATCCACATATTCTTTAGGAAAAAAGGAGAGGGAAGAAGGCAGGAAAAATGTGTTAACTGAGGGTTCTTGTATCAGGGCATTGGTAAAACAAGTTTTTCTGTGTGTCTGCTATCACCTATGAAGCTTATGAAAAGAATGCCATCTTTAGCTATTTTTTTTTAAATTGAAGTATAGTTGATTTATAGTGTCTTGTTAATTTCTGCTGTACAGCAGAGTGATTCAGTTACACACACATACATACACGGGAAAAGAACTCACATGGAAATATCCCAAGATATATTGTATTTGGAAAAACAACAAATCACAAGACTATGTATATCATGATCTTAGCTACACTTTTTTAAGAAGGTACTGAACACTTACACACCTATGTGAACAGATGGAAAGAACTGGTCCGTTTGCAGAAGTTATCACAGTTAACAGTTACTCTGGGAAGGGTTTTGGAAGTAATGGTGACAGAAATGTTTTGATACTTTGTTAGTCTGTATGACTGGGATCTTTTAAAGAGTCATTTCGTGTGCACGGAGCTGTAGGACAGTGATGAGCAGGCCCCTGACGCGTGAAAGGGCAGAGTTCTGAGTCCTGAGGACACTGGTGGGTCTGGTCTGGTTTTCTACATCTGCCATGCAGTTTCATGGTTCTGTTACCCTTTTTGGTGCTGGGCCTATTCTCTTTCCTTTTGAAATGGAAAAATCTCCAGATAAAGAAAGCAGTACGTGAACCACAAACGATCATTCTGAGCAACCAGACAGATCATTTTACTCCTGTTCTTCTCTCCTTGCCTGGGTCGAACTCAGGGTCCATTGGGGTACCATCTGAGCAAAGGTTCTGAGCAACCCTGGAGAAAGCATGAGGTCTTTTTTTTAATTTTGTTGTGCACTGGGAGTGTGTATTATTAGGGTGATGTCTATATGGCAGTATCTTCTGTCAACTTTTATTGAGTTCTTCGCATTTAAAATATGTAGGTAAGCTAGAACACACCAATTTATCTTATAAACTTAGGAATCTTACACACTTTTCTCATAAATGATAAGTTAAAGATGCCAGACATGGTATTTACATAGAAATGTAAACAGGCAGACTCCTTCTATGGTGTGAGGAGCCGAGGGAAGGGGCAGTCATTGGAAGGAGGTCCTGGCGGGGCTTCTGGGACACTGGGGTGTCCTAGCTCTGAATCTGGAGATGCATGCTCACTGTGAGAAAACTCAGTGAAATGTTTGCTTAAGATTGGGTACTTTTCCATAGTTCAGTTCACTCGCTCAGTCGTATCCAACTCTTTGTGACCCCATGGACTACAGCACGCCAAGCCTCCCTGTCCATACCAATTCCTGAAGCCTGCTCAAACTCATGCCCATCGAGTTGGTGATGCCATCCAACCATCTCATCCTCTGTTGTCCCCTTCTCCTCCTGCCCCCAATCTTTCCCATCATCAGGATCTTTTCAAATGAGTCAGTTTTTCGCATCAGGTGGCCAAAGTTCTGGAGTTTCAGCTTCAGCATCAGTCTTTCCAATGAATATTCAGCATTGATTTCCTTTAGGATTGACTGGTCTGTTTGATCTCTGTGCTCTCCAAAGGACTCTCAAAGAGTCTTCTCCAACACCACAATTCAAAATCATCAATTCTTCGGCCCTCAGCCTTCTTTATAGTCTAACTCTCACATCCATACGTGACCGCTGGAAAAACCATAGTTTTGACTGGATCCGCCTTTGTTGGCAGAGTAGTGTCTCTACTTTTTAATATGCTATTTAGGTTGGTCATAGCTTTTCTTCCAGGGAGCAAGCAAGCATCTTTTAATTGCCGTACTTTTCCATAACAAGCCTCTAAAATGGAAAAAAAAAGAAGTAAAGCCCCTCTCGAAGTCGATGCGTGGGTACACGGATGGATGGGTGATAGGGAGGAGGGTTTTCGCTCTTCCCTCTGGTCCACCGCCACCCCCGTCTCCCTGCCTCCAATCACACCATAAACTCCGCAAGGTCGTGGATTGCTTTTTTCCCTCAAGAACAGGCTCATAATAGGTATCGAGTGATTTTATAGTGGTAAGTAACATGAGTATTAAATTCTACTTCCTCCAGTGAGTGGCTCAGAGATTTTTGTCCTTTGATTCTGAAAGTGCTTTAAATATTTGTTTTTAAGTCGTTAAAGCAAGGGAGGTGTGTATTGTCACATCTTTTCTATTCTGATTTGGAAAGACTAGCCAGAAGGAGAGCCCCCTCTTCTGACCTGTGGGGGTCCTCATATGCTGTTATTGACTTAATGGTGAATAGCTTAGTAAGTGTTTTTTGTTTGCTTGGGTTTTTTCTGGCCACACTGTATCTTCTGGGATCTTACTTGCCCGCCCAGGGATTGAACCCAGATCTCAGCAGTGAGTGCACCAAGTCCTAACCACGGGACTGCCAGGGAAGTCCCCAGTTAAGAGTTTGACAAAATGTTTTTTTTCCACTTTACTGGTAAATGGCTAATATGTTCCCTTGGAAACCTATTTTCCCCGTATGTCTTTCAAAGGGAATGTGGGCGGGGAGTATTAGGTGTGTTCTGGATTTGCTATCTGTTCAGGGGCTTTATTCATGAGCTTTACAGCCAGGAATCCTGAGTGGAAGAGGTGGTATTGCTGTTACTCAGCCTGATTGCTGTTCCCACCCCCTGCTCCTTGTTGACTTTCAGAGCTTTAGACAAGCTGAATGGGTTCCAGCTGGAGAACTTCACACTGAGAGTGGCCTACATCCCTGATGAGATGGCGGCCCAGCAGAGCCCCTCCCAGCAGCCCCGTGGCCGGCGTGGGTTTGGGCAGAGGGGCTCCTCAAGGCAGGGGTCTCCAGGGTCAGTGTCCAAGCAGAAGCCGTGCGACTTGCCTCTGCGCCTGCTGGTTCCCACCCAGTTCGTTGGAGCCATTATAGGAAAAGAAGGCGCCACCATTCGGAATATCACCAAACAGACCCAGTCTAAGTGAGTATTTCCTGGGGTACGGTGGGTGTTTGAATCTTCATAACAGGGTATGTTGCTTGCTACTTCATGTCCTCCTGACATGGTTATGATCCCTTCTTGTATGCTACTTGGGAATCTGGAAAAACCTTGTGATTTGATATCTTTAGTGCTCATTTTATAAAAACCTGGGGCTGAACCTTAATCTCAAAGAGAACTTTAGATTTTCACACATGAATGGAAAACAAATGATACTCCTGATGGGGGAGGCCCTGACCTCTAGGTGGTTCTCTGCTCCCCCCACCTCCTCCCCAACCTCCACTGGTACCTGCCTTCTGTGCTTTTAGAAGTAATTTTCTGGGTCCAACACAGAAGAGTTTTTCAGTTTTGCTTTAGTTCAATGAAGAATAATTCAGTTTATGATCTGTAGTTATCCTGTGTTTAAGCCATGTAGTCAGAATGGTTCTTTCTTTAGGATGTTGTTTGATAGTTTTAATTTGCAGATTTTGGGAATTAGAAGATTCTCCATCAAATACTGGAGCTAACTTTTTAGGAGTAGAAAGCAGGAGCTGTTTGTTTTTATTTACCACTGTAGTCCCAACACTGGGCCTGTTGATGGCTCTCATTTTTGTCAAATGAGTGAAATAACTGCATGTGAATTATGTTTAATTCTGTTAAAGTATATCTAAGGCACTGTCTCAGTTTTGGAGCTCCAGTGATTATATGTTCGTGGTTTTGCTTTAATAACCATCCTGTGATGCTGTATGTGACGAATTTGACCCAAAGCAACTTGATGATGAACTCTGTCCTTGCCCTTCGTTGTGTAAATTGCTACCAGGTACATCTCTGGGACAGTTGCCACCATATTTCCTGAAGAACTGTGGGTGTACTAGAGAGAAGAGGGAGTGTGTACACACCTCTCGAGTCATTCTATACAGAAGAGCAGGGAGATGGCCTTGGGCCAGCTACAGGGATGGCTGTGGATCATTTTGCTTTTTAAATTTAGTGAGAAAAATTATTTTGTGTGGTCCAAGGAGTTAAGCAGGGTCTTCTTCAGAAAGTACACCTATGGTGCTGTGTTTGTTCCAACAGGCTTAAGAGGTTGTCCACGCTGATCACAGGCCCCATGCCAGCCTTCAGGTGGCGGGCCCGTTTCTGATGTAGAAGCAAAGCTAACCTTGTCTGGCGGTGGTCATGCGCTCACTCCCCCGGAGGAGTGGCGCCTGGCCCTGCCTCGCCACACTTGGGAGTGGGGCAGATGCAGAGTGCTGGCTACCTTTGTGCAAAGTCGGTGGCCTTGACTTCATCATGTTAGAGGGCAGGGACGCCACCTGAACCATAGCCCAGTCAGTTTCCATGTCAGATTTGCCTCATTTTAATACAAGAGCTTCTCTTTAATTCCCTTATCAAGAGCGTCTCTCTTGCGTTGATTCCGTTACCTGCAGAAACTATTCGGTCGTTTCCCTTCCTCATCACATGGCAGATGAAAGTTGTTCCTTTTAAAGCTGCTCATTTCCTTGTCAGAGAAAAGAGCTTCTGTGATTTAAATGAAACTGTTTTATTTAAGCAGGAAGATGGAGGATGGAGAGGGAAGGGAAGCGATAGTTGTATTCGATGATTCGTTTGCAGCTCTGCCAACAGATTTAATTAACTCTTGCCATTGAAACTAGTCATTATCAGATGCTCTGCTTCTGGAATAGCCTCACAGGGCTGCCCTAATCTGTAAAGCAACATTCCTTACTCTCAGAGGATCAGAGTTTAGTAATCCTTAGCACAGTGAGCAGGTGCAAATAAACCGGAGGAGGGAGATGAGCACGTCAGCTACTGGAAGAGAAGCAGTACTTAGAGTGATCGGAGGTGGAAACCAGTGACTGGAGAGGGTTCCTGAGATCAGAGCTGTTACATGAGATACTCTTTTTTATTGGTTATTTCTAGATATTCCTTATTTGTTTCACTTCTACATTGCCCTTATTTTTAGCTATAGGTTTTAATTCTGAGATAAATCTTGGGTTTTCAATTAGGCATTTGGGAAAATGAAATCCAAGCCTTGATTTTATTGGCAAAATGTAGTGGTCGTTCAATAAAAGAGTTAATCTCTGTCTAACCCCCAAGGTGACCACTGTTGAGCTGGGAATATGTCTTTATAAGACTTGTTCCTCGTATCTACTAACACATGTAACTTTAAAAGGGAATTCATATCATGGTATGTAGTGTGTTGTTTTTTTCACATAAGATCAAGGACCTTTTGCTTTGTTGGCATCTGTAATGTTACCACATTTATGAACAGCTGTGTGATACGGATATGTTATTTAACCGTTTCTTCCTGATTGGTATTTCCAAGATAGTTCAGTTTTCCTTCTATTACAAACAGCGCAGCGGTGCACGTGCTCGCACCAGTGGCTTCCCCCCACGGTGATGTTTTCCCCAGCAGACATCTGTCGGTGTTTGGAGACAGTTTCGGTTGTCACACCTAGATGGGGGCGGGGGTGCTACTGGTGTCTACGGGGCAGAAGCCAGAGATGTTCAACATCCTGCAACGCACAGACTGGCTTCCACATCAAAGAACTAGTCTGACCCCAAATGCCGATACTGCCGGAGGGTGAGAAACACCACTCTTAGCCCACGTGTGAGACTGCATCTGTAGGAGATATTACAAGAAGTAGAATTCTTGGGTCAAAAGATCATAAGCAGTCCAGCAGATTGTTGTGTACTCTGCACCATGCCAGAGATGTGCGTGTCCCGGATATCCATCCTCTTGCCAGTACTGAATTGCATCTGTGCAGGTCTGGCAGAGAACGGCACCTTGTCATAAGGACCAGTGAGATTGAAGATCATGGCGTGTTTAGCGGCCATTTGCCTTTTTTGGTAAAGAACCGCCGCCCTCTCTTTGGGTTCCACTCCTGTCCCTGTTTGTTATAGACTTTGCCCTGATCGGGAAGGCAGCATGGAGAAAGAACCCGGCAAGAGGAGACCGGGGAGTGAAATCCCACCGTGACGGGCAGTGGCCACGCTGCGTCAGTGGAGTCAGTAACCCCCGACTTGCAGGGTTCCAGCTCCAGTCCACTTGTCTTGTGTTCCAGGCTCCCTTGTTTTTTGAGTGGAAGAAAGCCTTTTGTTTGAACCCAGACTCTTGGGTGTGAGATGTTTGACCTGTGGCACTTAAAATTAAGTACGTGCAGCTAGGGCAGAATAAGGAGATGCCCCTGCATGAGCAGAGAGAGGGGAATATTCTTGGAATTAACATTGGCCTCATCCATGATGACAGCTTATCAAGACTTGCTTTTGAGGAAAGTGAGTCACCCACTCTGCCCAGAAGTGTTGTGACTTTATAGGTGGTGATGACAGAGTGTTGTGAATACACGCTTACAGCTCTTGTTTCCCTCTCCCCTTGTGCCCACCCTAAGAATTGATGTCCATCGGAAGGAGAATGCAGGTGCCGCTGAGAAGTCAATTACTATCCTCTCTACCCCTGAGGGCACCTCTGCAGCTTGTAAATCTATTCTGGAGATTATGCATAAAGAAGCTCAAGATATAAAATTGTGAGTAAGGAGGATTAACTGGTGGGGAGGTTGATATTTATGCGGTCTTATTTTGGGGATTCTTTGACATAATTTTTGGGAATTGCCAGCAGACAAAGGGAAACGCTGTCCCGAAGAGCGACAGAGGGTTGGCACTGCTGTTTTGGTGGTTATAGAGCGTAAGTCTTTTAAACGCTTCGTTTTCATTCATGTTTGGCTATGTTGCGAGTGGTGTTAATGTGAAAGGTCCAGCTGTAAAAAGAAGGCAATTGGGGTCATAGGAAGCTCACCTACGGTCCAAGAAGCATCCCTGGGATTTACCCAAAGCAGGGACCCCAAACCCTCACTCCTATACTTGGAGCTCGTTGGAGCTCGGCCTGCGTCTGCCAGCCGGGAGCAGGGAGAATGGAGCTGGGAAGTCCCCAGTCTTGTGTCGTGGGAAACTGGATGTTGATTTAGGTGTTTCCAGTTGAAGCTCTAAATCTCTTGTTCGTGGGAGCCTTGAGCAGAGGCTGGTTCTCTGCTGCCTGAGGCATCTAGCACAGGGGTGTGCTGAAGGGAGGGTCCAGAGGAGGACGCTGGTCCTGGCCTGGGGGCCTAACGACTGGCATTTAATTGGAGGGACCTTTGAAGTACATTACATATATTTTAATTAGAAGGTGTTATATGTTGCTTTGTTATAAGATTAAAATTCCTTTTTAGAATAGAGAAAAGTGAAGGAAAAGCCCACCACTTAGATGACCCCAATGACATGTTGACACAGTGCTATGTCCCTGACTTGGAAAGTCAGAAAGGTGCAAAGTGAAAGCCCCCTCTCCTACTCTTAGACTCTTCCCTCCAAAGTGTAGCCCTGTTGAGTTTCTTCTGTCTCCCTCTATAAATCATGCGTTTTGTCTCCAGGTGGGTATTTAAACATTATTCTAAAACTGTCCTGTTTCGTGATGTACGTGGTATTCTGGTATTGGGGGTTTCAGAATATGAGTTTGAGTAAGGTGTTTTTAAAGAGCTAACTAGAATCCATTATTGGAAGACATTCCCTGAGATGAATAAAAGAAGACTTTTAAAAATTAACTCTTATCCAAATACTTGCCAGTGTTCTTTCGTCCCCCTCTCTTCATGCTTTGCTAGAATGTGGGCTAATGGTCAGCAAGCTTTACGTGTACCTGGCAGAATGCTTCCCCTACGGAAGGCAGGAAGTCAATGTTTAATGAACGAATATTGTCCTTTTACCCTAGAATAGGTATACTTACTCTGATTTGATGGCCTTTTTATTTTATTTTTCTTTACAGCACAGAAGAGATTCCTTTGAAGATTTTAGCCCATAATAATTTTGTAGGACGTCTCATTGGTAAGGAAGGACGGAATCTTAAAAAAATTGAGCAGGACACTGACACTAAAATCACAATATCTCCGTAAGTGCCCCCTTGCTTTCTTTTGAATTAGAAAACTTTCAAAAATGCCATTTCCGAGCCATAGGTTATGTATTAAGCGGATTACAACTCTTGGAGCTGGCCTGTCCCACCCTGCTTATACTTCAGTTCTCAAACCCATTCTGTCCTGCCTGCTGTCTGTCTGTCACCCACGGTGAAAGCGTCCTCTGTTCCCACTACAAAGGCAGGACACGCTAATACCCAACATGTGTATTTCCTCACTGAAGTCTTACTGGGGTTTTCTGGCATCTGCTCTGAAAGCCGGAATGTATAACCCTGCATGTTATCCATCACTGTATAACAGATTACCCCAACATTGGCCACTAAAGACAAGGGCAAACATTTCTTGCTCACCTGGTTTCTGTGGAGCAGGCATTCAGGAGCACAGCATGACTGGGTAGTCCTGCTTTGGGGGTCTCTTGATGTTGCTGCCAAGCTGATGGCTGCTCTTAGAATGTGGCCTCAGCTCAGCGCCTCCACAGGGCTGTGTGGGGGCATCTTCAAGTCACAGCAGCTCTCTTCCCTCACAGTGAACAACCTAAGAGACAGCAAGATGGAAGCAGCTGTGTCTTCTGTAACATAGTCTCAGAAGTCACTCTCTTGACCATTTTTTCTATGGTTGTTGACGCAAGTCAGCTTCAGTCAGTGTGGGAGGTCGGTCACTGGGGAGTGGGGATCTTGGAGGCTGGTTCCCATGCGTACAGTCCATGAATGCTCTGAAATTACATGGAAAGGCCTTTCTCTTCTGAGGGTGACTTATTTCCTTCAGGGCACCCTAAAAAGTTGAGGGGGAGAGAGACTGACGAACTAATGAAGAATAGTAGAGAAAGACTGGGGCAGTATGTTCAAGGAGCAGGGAGTTTTCGTAGAAGTGGGGGTGGAACGGAAGGGGGAGAGTCCCGGTTGGTGGGAAAGGAAAAACTGCAGAACAGTAAAAAGAACAAGTGATCCTACCCTGTCTTGAATTTTATGCTCAGAAAGGGGAAGGTTTTAAGAGGAGAAAAAATACATCATAAAGGCTATTCTGGAAGCAGCTCTTTTAAAAGCTGTAATAGAAAATGCTTTTCAGGGGAGAGTGGGTTGAGCCTGAAGAGGAGACATAACTTGTTTACGGGGTCTGAGACGAAGCATCTTCATTGTGTAGATGTTTATATTTTAACAAGTATGGGAAGAAGTGAACGAATAACATCCCATTCATCTGGCTCATGTTTAGCTTGAGACACTTTGCTAGTAGTGAAAATGAGAGTTTTAACCCTACGAATATGAAAGGAAACTGTCCCAATATTCTATATCCTTTCCATCCGTTGCCTGAGTCTTGTTTCCATGGTAAGTACCTCCCGTGGGTTTCCCTTCAAGGCTGTTGAATGGCTGAGACTTAGATGGTCCCAGTGTCATCTGAGTGGATTTTGACGCTTCTGCAGGAGCTGAAACAGCAGGGAGTTTCTGAATATTGCTGTTACATCTTAGCTTTTTAGTTGTGTAAATGATCATCAAGGGACTATGTTTTAAATTCAGTCAAAATGGATTGATATGTATTATTTCCTCAAGCCTATGTCAATCTAAATTCTAAAATTAGCAACAAAAATAAGCTTAGACATATGAATTCTAGGTGCCATTCTGGAATATTTTCTTGCTTATCCCTTGCTTGGTGACCCAAAAAATGCAGTTGCACGACAAGGCCAATTACACCCCAAATTGGTCAGTGCAGACTAGAAATGCACTTAATAAAGGTTATATTCATCTGGTTCTTGGGTTCCACTAAAACTATAGGTTCCTCTGGATCATTTTCTTTACATTTCACTGTTCAGTTGTGAAAAAAGCTCACCATAAGTGGTCAAGAAGTATAATTTGTTTAAAACATGGACTTAATTGAACTGCATACACCCAGAGATACTTATTGAGAAGGTGGGAGGGGCAGTATTTTCTATTCTCCTGCAGCTTTACAATTCTTGTATTCACAACTTTTGGGGCTTACTCATTTTTCATGATGTCTAACCACCTACTTTTACACATTGCCAGCCTCCACAGTTGGGTTTGAATTGCCATCTGTGGTTGAACTATTATTAACTGTCTCCCTCCTATAATTTCCTGTCTTTTTCTTGCCTCTCTGTTTCAATCTGCAGATTGCAGGAGCTGACACTGTACAATCCGGAGCGCACCATTACGGTGAAAGGCAACGTGGAAACATGTGCCAAAGCTGAGGAAGAGATAATGAAGAAAATCAGGGAGTCTTACGAAAACGATATTGCTTCTATGAATGTTAGTTTTCTTATGAAGGAAATGTCTTTGTTTTGATGAACAGTTCAAAGATGTTTTCAGTTGCCTTAACATTGGTTTCTTTAATGGCGTCATTGTTAGATGTGGTTTCTGATGGACTTTGAGCACCAGGGTGAGTGCCCTGGGATAGTTGGGCAGACACAGACTTGGACCTCAGGCTTGGCCATCTTTTGTGATTTTAGCCAACTTTGCGCCTTAGCTTCCTTACTTGTGAGGTAAGGCTAATGCCTCCCTAAAAAAGGCTAATCTCTCCCATACAGTGTGAATTTGAGGGAGATTGTAGTATTATAGGAATGTGGGCTTTAGAGTGTGTGAACTGGTTTGAATCTTAGCTCAACCATTTATTAGCTGTAGCTTTATTCTCATAGATGACATACTTGGTCTCTCGGAGCACCAGTTTCCTCATCTGTAACATGGGGCTACTGCCTACATTGCATGCTTATTAGGATTATAATAGATACAGTGCATATATAAAAAACTACTGTTATGAAGATAAATTTAAAACCTAGTTACTTGTAAACCTTGATAAAAGAATTTCAAATGACAAAACAATTTGTGTAGCACAGGTAAGGTAATTAAAGTGCATTGCTGCCGTGCCATAATGGATGGAATGGTATGGAAAATGTAGCATTTCAAAAGTCCATCTTGAATTTTCAATTAAATGATTGAAAAAAGAAAAGTTCCTGTTGGGCCTGCCATCTGAAACATTACACCTGAAAGAAGGGAAAGTGTAAAAATGGTACTGCCGTTGTGAGAAGTGCCTTAAATGCTAATCATTTTACCCCCACATGACTGCCTCCCTACCTTCACATGATCACTGCTCATCCAGATGTGTCAGGGTCACTTGGGAGTAAATCCAAACCCACACAGGCCTTGTAAAAACAGGCTTGAGGATGCTCAAGTCTGAACTCTTCTCCACCTTATTTTCTCAGCCCTTGGCAAATGAAACCAAAACCAAATCCCATTTCTGGCTCCTGGATCTGTTCCAAAGATAGGTTTATCTGAAGGGACAGGAGGATGGAACCTGATTCCCAAAGGGCTTGGTTTTGTTTTAGGTCTATAGACTCAGGACCACCAAATTTTTTTCATGGAGTAAAGATCTCTTAATATCTGTTATCTGTTCTGCTTTTTAATGAACATATCTTGTTTGCTTGCTTCTTCAATTCATGTAGGATACTCAGTCTCTTTACTGTGTGCCCAGAGCGTACAGATAACATGTATGTCTGAGCACTGAGAGCTCCTCGTAAAGGCAAGGAAGGCTGTGTTCCCTGCTTGGAGAAACCTAGTGTGCCTTCAGATCAAAGAGGAGGCAGACAGCACATGGAGTTGAAAATAGCAAGAATTATGTGCAGACATAACCTGTAACCCAAAGAATAATCACATGGAACATCTGCTTTGTTTTAAAATTTAACTCACAAAATGATTTTTTTCTTTACTTGACAAGAGGTCACAATCTGGATATTATCACATATAAATGCTCACTTGTACTTGATCTTGTAATTGTAAAATGAAGGGACTTTTTTTTTTTTTTTAACCATTGCAGCTGCAAGCACATCTAATTCCTGGATTAAATCTGAACGCCTTGGGTCTGTTCCCACCCACATCTGGGATGCCACCTCCCACCTCAGGGCCCCCATCAGCTATAACTCCTCCTTACCCACAGTTTGAGGTAAGACAGTGTGCCCTGCCTTTCCTTATGGTTGGGGGTGTGGCGTCAAGGGACACGGTCAGACTCTGTTGCCCTCAAGTGGTGTGAATTAAATGCTAATTGGGGGAAATCTTAAGGTGAAGCCTGACCCCTGTGGGACCACTCGTCAGCTTGGATCTGGCTTTCCGGCTCTTGTCACTGGGACCTCCTTCTCTTTGTAGACGTACATGAGTTATTTCCTTTGACGTTTCTTGGGTGGCAGGGTTGTCAACATGTGTTTTCAGATATCAAAAGAAAAATCTGAGACTCTGGGGAAGGGGAAAGGTTTCTTATTTTTAAATGTAAAGGAGAGGATTTTGAATAGGCTTCCTTCATCCTGAACATTTTCCATTCTCCGTGCTGTACTTTATTAAGTGGTGAGCTCAGATCGTCTTGCCCACAAATCTGCTGTGTATGTGTGTTTGTGTGCAGACATTAAACAGCTTTTATTTGTTTTGTGAACAGGTGTGTCCTTAGGAAATAATTGTGTTAAGAAATTGTAATTTTTTATTTGCTTTTTAAGAGTAGCATTTTCCCTGAGGTTAGAAATAGGAGGCCAGTGATAGCATGAAAATAAGGACAGCCTAGCAGACACTGTATACAAGAATTTTTTTGGAAAGAAGTTCTCAGTTCAGTTGCATTATCAATAATAATTTAAGACAATCATGTGAAATAAAATTAACATTCTAGGATCTTCCTTCTTGAATTCGCTTTTCTCTTTCTTCCTATTTGACTTTCTTATGATATAAAGTTGTGAGTGGTACCTGCTACACCAAACTGAGGGAGGTGTTCAGGGAAAAGGTGGGGGCTCTGTTCTGTTAGTGCTTGGAGCACTTGTAGAATAAAAAGCCACTGGATTCTGCAAAGAACACGGGTTATGAGACTGATCATATTTTATCCCTGTAAGAATGTGAATTTCCTTTGCCTGTCCTTGAAGCCACCCAGCTGTTGGGTGTGCTTATTAGCTTTTGCTCTGGCCTTGTAGTGTGTGTCTTTCTGCCATTGCTGTTGGCGACATTTGCATCTTCCCCTGCTGCTCACCTGCCACTTCAAACCTCTTTGGGCCTAGAAACCATGTAACAAAGCTCCTTAATCTAAATATAGGTATCAGAATTTCATATCATGTGTGAATAGACTTGATTCTAAAGCTTTGTGGGGCTTCCCAGGTTAAACTAGTGGTAAAGAACCCACTTGCCAAAGCAAAAGATTTTAAAAAACACGAGTTTGATCCCTGGGTCAGGAAGGTCCCATGGAGGAGGGCAACCCACCCCAGTATTCTTGCCTGGGAAATCCCATGGACAGAGGAGTCTGGCGTGGTGTCCCACAGGGTTGGACACAACAGAAAACTTAGCACGCACACCCACAAAGCTTTGTACCACAGCTAAAAGTGATGTGAAGTGGCTAATGTGTTTGTAACTTGGTGCTAAAGGGGATGGGTGGAAAGAAAGCGAGCCCTGGAGGGAGGCCCTGGGCCCCACCATCTCTCTCACTGTAGGTCAGTCTCCTCTTTGCTCTAGGCTTCTTTGCTCATTCACACAGTGAAGAAACTGAGCTAGGTGAATGATCTCTAAGAACTCTTCTTTCCAGCAGTTTTAATTTTTACAGAATTTGAAATTGTTTCTTACAAATTGAAGGTTTGCAGCAATCTGCATTGAGCAAATGTATTAGTAACCATGTTTCCCATAGCATTATTTTTAATCAGGTATGTACAGTTTGACATAATGCTGTTGTACACTTAATAGGCAACAGTGTAGTAGAAACTTACATGCACGGGGAAACAAAAAAATGTGTGCGAATTCACTTTATTCTGATACTCCATCTAATGCAGTGGTCTGACACTGAATCTGCAGCGTCTCTGGGGTATGCCTGTATTTAAAAACTGGGTTAGAGAATTAAAGGTCGGTAGGTGCTTGCTCTCGGCACTTGACAACACTCCTGCATTACTGTTCTGTAGACATTCTCACCGAGAAGTCAGGTTACTCACAAAGATAGTCTCTTTATCCTCAGTGCCTGTAGGTTAGTAGCAAATCTCTGTGTTTACTTTATACATTGCCTGGCAAGGAGTAGGTATTGATGACTAAATCGTTCAAAGACTATTTTTATGCGCTTCTTCCTCTTTTAGAATTGTTTCATTTTTCTGCTCATGTTTTCTCACTTCTGCTTTGTAACATGAAGTAGAATTTGATGCATCTCGTCTTTGGATAAATTCCTTGTCTCTGTTCTGTTCCAAAACTTTGCCCGTCCCTCCCCCTAAAACGTACTCTTCTTCCTGAACCTGCCAGGTTGGTGTTTCCAATAGAGCCAAAGAGTTGGTTCTTCCAGCAGACAAAAAGTCTCTAGTTCCTGCCTAGCAGCTGGCTCCTGCAGTACTTAATTGGCAGACTTCGAGTTTATAAATGACAAGAAATGCTCCTTTCAGAGATGCTCAAACGGTAGGGAAGAGGCAGTTGGCAGCTAGTGAGCAGAGGAGGAGCTGGAATTGGCATCACACACAACAGCACCCATAGCTGGATGGTTTGGCGGCTTGCGCTGGGGTTGGCAGAAGTTAGCTCGGGAGCTGTTGTCTCCATCATTTTGATAATGCCTTTGGAGTCTTCCCAAGCCTCTAGAACAACAGTGCAATCTTAAAATTGCTAACTTTCTGCTTATGGAAGAGACAAGAAAGGTGAACACTTTCTTGGGTCTTAGCTACTTTGAAGTGGTCTTTAAGAAGCAAAACTATAATTTGAAAGGGACTGTTAGATCAAATGACTTGCATGGAGTCTTAGACCTCCTCTTTAGGATGTCTTATGGTGGGTGTGACTCATATGCTAGTAAACAATCTCAAAGTAAATAACTCATTGCATATATTATCTCGAAGAGGTCTTGTACTTAGTATATGGAGAAACTTTCTTTGCCTTTTTAAAAAAAGACTTAAATATGCTGTTCAGGTCATGAAGTTGAGTAAACTCAATTCCAGTTCCAGGCCAAAATCCAGTAAAACGCAACAAACAAAACAAAAAACCCCCAGGAGTATGTATCTTACAAGCCAAAGGGAGATGCTGGCATCCTTCCAGGTTCCTGGAGGCTGGTCTTGTTGGCTGGCATGCTTGTCTCCGTGCCTTTGTGATGTCTTAGATTCTGTTCCCCACAAAGTAAATACACTTAACTTTAGTGTTTGCTCATTCTTGTATCTCCTCATGATAGATGATTAGAAATTACTCATTGGCAGACTTCACCAGTTAAGCAAACTTTCAGTTGAGCAGCTTTGTTCTTCTGTTATTTCAAGCTATAGCACAGAGGCTGCCAAGAACTCCAGAGGAAGTGCTGCCAATAGGCATCTGGCAGAAATCCACTGGGAAGCGGCTTGTGGCCTGAGTATCATTCACCTCTGAGGGTTTAGGAAGAAGGGTTCAGGGTAACGCAGGTGAACATTAACTTCCATGTGAAGAATGTGGAACATGAAAAGGTAAAGCTGATGAATCTTCTCAAAACCACCTCAGTCTTAAATTCACAGGTGAAAGAGACTTGTCATAACCCATTGTTATGGCTTCTGAACTTTATAAGTAAAAACTATTTGCTTATTTGGGTGTCCTAACCTGAAAGCTCGGAGAAGGCAATGGCACCCCACTCCAGTACTCTTGCCTGGAAAATCCCATGGACGGAGGAGCCTGGTAGGCTGCAGTCCATGGGGTCGCCAAGAGTCGAACACGACTGAGCGACTTCACTTTCACTTTTCACTTTCATGGATTGGAGAAGGAAATGGCAACCCACTCCGGTGTTCTTGCCTGGAGAATCCCAGGGACGGGGGAGCCTGATGGGCTGCCGTCTATGGGGTCGCACAGAGTCGGACACGACTGAAGCAACTTAGCAGCAGCAGCAACCTGAAAGCTGAGCGCTGAAGAATTGATGCTTTTGAACTGTGGTGTTGGAGAAGACTCTTGAGAGTCCCTTGGACTTCGAGGAGATCCAACCAGTCCATCCTAAAGGAGATCAGTCCTGGGTGTTCATTGGAAGGACTGATGCTGAAGCTGAAACTCCAATACTTTGGTCATCTCATGTGAAGAGTTGACTCACTGGAAAAGACCCTGATGCTGGGAGGGATTGGGGGCAGGAGGAGAAGCTGACGACAGAGGATGAGATGGCTGGATGGCATCACCGACTCGATACACATGAGTTTGGGTGGACTCCGGGAGTTGGTGATGGACAGGGAGGCCTGGCGTGCTGCGATTCATGGGGTCACAAAGAGTCAGACACGACTGAGCAACTGAACTGAACCTGAAAGCATGGCTTACCATGCAGAGTCCCATATAAGACTGGGCTGGTTTAATGACTGTCCGGTAGACAGGACGTTTATGTGAGGTGCCTTATACTCCTCGAGGAAATTCTGCTTGGGAGGTAATTCATGGTCAGGGATGTGCTTGTTGGATTTGGAACTGGACAGAGGGATCTGGGGAGCATTCAGAAAAGTCTTCATCAGGCTGCAGACATCTGATGAGTCACTTTCTCATTAAGGTGCCATTGTCAAGAGCACAAACCACAGTCCCTGAGTCTGGGGCACTGCCTCCTCGCATGCTTCCTTCACTTCCTGCTAACCTGCCTTGTAGATTTCTGTTACTTCTGCTTTCATCCCAGCGTGGAACATTTTTGTCTGCATAGCAATGCTTTCTTCATGACTTTGCCCTTCTTTCTTCTTGGTCCTTTCAGTCCTTGTCTCTTCACCGCCGTTCCTTTCCCACAGCTTCTCAACTTAATCTATGTATTCATTCATCATCGCCTACCTCATTCCCACCTCCCCAAAGTCAGTGAAACAAAAGCACCTGTAGCCTCTCACCCATCACTGTATGGAAGGATGATTGCTTTGTTCAGCGTTTGAGATGACAGTAGTTATGCCTGTGGGTTTTTCTCGTAGCTGTGGTGGTCAGTGTGTTTCTTCTAGGCTGAGATGCTCAGGCTGTACTCTGAGGTTTGGGGACTTTTGGTCTGATGGTCCTGGTACTTCAGGCTGCTAAGAACATTCAGAAGTTACGCTCTGGGGTCAGTCCCAGGAAAACTAGTTTTTACTAAACAAATAGCTTTTCTCTTAAAGATATGATAAATCATGCTATTAATTTTTTTCTTAGTTTTAATTAATTGCTAAGAAGCATAGAGCCACATTTGTAGAACAGCAGCATTTCTGATTCTCTTTTCTGTTCCCTGCTCTTATTTCTTCACTTCCTTTGTCTTTCTAAATCTTCTTTATTTTGTAAGCAGTATAAAGTATTCCTGGAACATGGCCCAGAAAGCAAATAATTACAATAGTCATGGCAAAATACAATGGGGCAGATTTTGGCAAGTTACATGATAGATTTAGTCTGATCCTTAGGAAAGTCTTAAAAAAAAAACAAAGGTCTTTATTACTGCCAGACCCCTGACTCCTCACTACCCCCCTTAAAAAAAGTGTACTCAGAAGAACATTACATGGATGTTCTTAGCGAGACAAAATAGATCCTATCTTTACTTTAGAAGAGCTTCCCTTGTGGCTCAGCTGGTAAAGAATCTGCCTGCAATGTGGGAGGCCTGGGTTTGATCCCTGGGTTGGGAAGATCCCCTGGAGAAGGGAAAGGCTACCCACTCCAGTATTCTGGCCTAGAGAATTCCATCAACATCCATGGGGTCGCAAAAAAGTCAGACACGACTGAGCAACTTTCACTTTACTTCAGAAAATTGGTTAATATAAGGACCGGAATGACAAAATAAATTGATATTAACATGGAGCCCAGTTTATAGGCAATGTCATCATTAATTCAGTTCTATCCAGTTACTAAGAAAGGCCTTAAATTGTCCCTCTGGAATAAATGAGTTGTGTGCTGTCTTCAGCTGTGTCTGACTCTTTGCAACCCCGTGGACCGTAGCCCACTGGGCTCCTCTGTCTATGGAATTTTCCCAGCAAGAATTCTGGAATGGGTTGCCACTTCCTTCTCCAAGGGATCTTCCTGACCCAGGGATCGAACCCATGCCTTTTGCATCTCCTGCACCGACAGGTGGGTTTTTTACCCCTGCGCCATCTGGGAAGCCCCTGGAATGGACAGTTTATGGTAACTGCATAACGCCCTGGCAGCCTGTGACGTATGGTGCTTCCCAGAAAGAGGCATTGTTCCTATGACTCGGAAATACTGAAGGGTGGACTAATTTTATTTTTTGTTCTTCCCTGATGAATAGCAGTAAAAGTTGGTTTGGCCAGGCTGTGCAGGACAGGCCTCTTCCAGAGATCTCTACAGGCAAGAGTCCAGTGGAGGCAAAACCTCTTCTGGTTTGTGTGTTCTAAGAATGCTTACCGAGCCCCCGGGGAGACTTCATTAGGCTGACAGCTGTATGAAGACCTGCAGTGTTACAGCATCCTGGGAAGCATAGGAAATACCAAGTTGTGAAGAATATAGTGTGCGCACATCTATTTATACTGACGCTGAAGAAACAAAAGTGTCGGGATCAGAGAAAAGTACAATGGCTTTTGTCAAGAATACTTTCTAGAGTTGAATTTTAGGTTAACTTGGATAGGAACTGAAGGGGCACATGGTGCAGGGGTGGTTAACAGAAAAAGGAAGAGGCTTAGAAGAGCAGAGTTCCGATTTTTCTGTGTAGGAAACAAGACATCGGGTCTAGAATCACACGCTGCTTTAATTTTCTGTACGTGGGAAAGGCATGTTTTAAACCGAAATGACTTCCCTCTGTCTTTTACACATTTATTGACTGTAAGATAATTAGCGTGAGAGTTTAGAAATATAAACTTTAAATGTTCATGCTGCAATCCAGCATTTTTATTACATAAAATCTTAGAAGTATTTGTACATGGGCACAAGATTTATGTTGAAAGACCTGACTCTAGTGTTAGACTAATTAATGAGAAACTGGAAACCGTACTTTCTTGAAGTGTTCCCAAAAAAGTCCTCAGATACAACAATATAACTGTCAGGGAAAGATACAGGAATTGGGTTTTTTGGGGATCAGCTTTTCTGTGATGTGCTTATTTTATTCTCATAATCCTTAAAAGTTTCAGTTGAAAGTGTCTTACAGACGCTTCAGATGGATGTATGCAGATGAGACAACAAAGCTGTTGATTTCTTTTCCTTGGTCCAGTAGAGCATCTTTCCTTTGTGACTCAATTAAACTTTTTTTGGGGGGGGTGGTGAATTTTTTAATTGAGGTATAACTGACATACATTTTCAGGCGATTCAATATCTGTATATACTACAAAGAAAGAAACAGAAGACTTAGCATGCTCTCTGTCCCCACACAGGACTTACGGGGAGAAAAGGAAGTGGTTATTGACACTAGCAACCTTTGTGTGCTAAGAGTGCTCATGTCATTTGCTGGGTCAACATTAAGTGCCACAAAAGTTGTTGTAATTCTGTAACTCAACATTCTAAGCTTTAAGGAAATTATACACGGAAAAGTGGTATTATTATAAATACTAATGCTTTCAGGATGAATATGAGAACTTCCCAACCTGTTAGGTAGAGTCATATCAACTTACTGTGGTGATTTTTCCTAAACTATGCTAATATTCCTAACAGTACAAGAATGCCCCCGTCCCTATGCCCACACCACAGCCTCATCTGTGTCCACTGAGCATGGATGTCCTGTCTTTCCAGCAACAGTCGGAAACGGAGACGGTCCATCTCTTCATCCCAGCACTGTCTGTAGGCGCCATCATTGGCAAGCAAGGGCAGCACATCAAACAGCTGTCTCGCTTTGCAGGAGCGTCTATTAAGGTACTGTCCTGCCACCTGCGGCTCTCCTCTGCTTTAAGGACAGCACGCCACAGAGATGTGAGTCTGTCTGTCACTTTCTGTGAACTGAATGTAGCAGTCTATACTGGGGTTACATAGGGTGTGGTAGGAAACTCCGTGTAACAACACTAGCTTAAACAAGGTAAGCTAAATTCTCTCTCCAGAAAAAGCAGTCTGGAGGTAGAGAGCCCAGCACTGGAGTGGGGTCCTGCTCCGCCATGCCCCTGGGCATACTTCTTCTAGCTCATCCGCGGGGCGGCCTTAGTCCCTTACTCCCTCCCAGATGACGCTACTGCGTGTCCTAACAATCAAGGCTGTAGTCCATTTGTTTTAAGGAATACACAAACTGACAAAGCCTTGATATAGTCATAGCTTTCGTCAGGAAAACATCAGTGTACTGGAGGTTTTGTTTCGGTTATGTCTTATAAATATTCGAATATAGTACCAAAAAATCCACATTGCACTCGTGTTTATAATATCTTTATTTACAACTGGGAAATGGGGAGGAAGTCAACTAGGAAATGCATGAACTGTGGCTTATCTGTATAATAAAGATTCAGTTCAGTCGCTCAGTCAGGTCTGACTCCTTGTGACCCCTTGAACCGCAGCATGCCAGGCCTCCCTGTCCATCACCAACTCCTGGAGTCCACCCAAACCCATGTCCAAAATAAAGATTACTTAGCACTAAAAAGGAGGGAGCTG
Source organism: Bos indicus x Bos taurus (assembly GCF_003369695.1). Classification (NCBI taxonomy): domain Eukaryota; kingdom Metazoa; phylum Chordata; class Mammalia; order Artiodactyla; family Bovidae; genus Bos; species Bos indicus x Bos taurus. Next base: position 87,756,360 of record NC_040079.1, read on the forward strand.
TTGATAAAGACCATACATATTATGCTAAGAGAAAGAAGACTCAAAAGGCTATATACTGTATGATCCCACTTATGAAAGTTCTGGAAAAAACAGAACTATGGAAATGGAGGAGAAAAATCAGCGGTTGCGAGGAACTGGAGGAAGGGCTGGAGACAAAGAGCCAGCAGGAGGGGATGTTGAGAGCGTAGGCTGCTGACTGAGGTGCGCTTACGACTGTGCATTTGCCACCACGTGAGCTGCAGTGTGCACACACACAGTTAATGAGAAAGCAGAATACACAGGACAGCCCTCATACGCTGTCTTGCAGCAAAAGATTAACAAAATATGTGAACAGAAAATGCAGCCAAAATAAACAGGTAAAGGAAAAGACCTGGTAAAAAGACCAAGTGGTGAACTAACTTTACTATCCTGTTAGTTTCCTGACTAATGAATTAAAACATGCTCGTGCACAAAAAAGAACCTACCAGATACTTTGTTTTTGGAAAAATTCCAGCAAATGTTTTATGAACAAGAATTGGGTATTTAGACACCGGGCTCTTTTTCTTTGTCTTTCTTGGAGTTTTGATGATAAGGGTAAAATGTTTTTCTTTCCAAAAAGTCTGAAACGTGCATAATGTGAAAGGTGCATTAGCACTCTAACACTTGGCTAGATTTCCATAATGTAAGTTCCCATGTAGGGACTTTAATGTGTACCTGTATGTCTGGTATCACCAAACCGTAGTTATTTGTTAACTTACTGGACGTTAAGATTGTTCCAAATTTCTCCTGCACAGTGATGGATTAAGTTCTTTTTATCATATTGTCATATACAACCTTATTCTTTCACATGAGTTTACACAAATGGATCTGGTGAGTCTCAGGGCATGTGCTTTCTTTTCAGCTTCTCAGACATTAGAGCAATTTGTACTCCTAACCTCAGTTTTAAACTCAGTATTAAAACTCAACATTCAGAAAACTAAGCTCATGGCATCTGGTCCTATCACTTCATGGCAAATAGAAGGGGAAACAGTGATAGACTTTATTTTGGGGGGGCTCCAGAATCACTGCAGATGGTGACTGTAGCCATGAAGTTGGCTCCTTGCTCCTTGGAAGAAAAGCTATGACCAACCTAGACAGCATGTTGAAAAGCAGAGACATTACTTTGCCAGCAAAGGTCCATCGAGGCTATGCTCTTTCCAGTAGCCGTGTATGGATGTGAGCGTTGGCCTATAAAGAACGCTGAGCGCCGAAGAACCGTGGTGGTGGAGAAAACTCTTCAGAGTCCCTTCGACTGCAATGAGATCCAACCAGTCCATCCTATAGGAAATCAGTCCTGAAGTTCAATGGAAGGACTGATGCTTGAAGCTGAAGCTCTGATACTTTGGCCACCAGATGCAAAGAACTCACTCATTGGAAAAGACCCTGATGCTGGGAAAGATTGAAGGTGGGAGGAGAGGATGACAGAGGATGAGATGGCTGGATGGCATCACCAACTCAATGGACATGAGTTTGAGTAAACTCCGGGGGTTGGTGATGGACAGGGAGGCTTGGCATGCTGCAGTCACCAAGAGTTGGACACGATGAACAACTGAACTGAACCTCAGTATATGAGTGCTCTCCCCTCCAGTCCTCTACCACCAGTACTGACAAAGACAAAAGTTCTTTTTAAAAAAGAAAGCCAGGGACATCCCCCAGTGGTTAAGATTCCGTGCTGTCACTGCAGGGGGATGCAGGTTAGATCGCTGCTCAGGGAGCTGAGATCCTGCAGGCTGGGCGGCCCAGTGAGGGCTACGGGGGAGGGAAATCAGAATGATACCTTCTCTCTAGGGGTTTTCTGTGAATAATTCTGAGTGTGGCCTACAGTAATTATTGGCTTTTTTTTACAGATTCAAAATTAGTGCCCAAAGTAGGAATAGTATCATTTTGGGCCTAAGTAACAGAAATGTTAGCTTTATTTTCAGGGAGTGAGAAAGCATGACTCTGGTAAAAGAAAAAGCCTGGTCTTGATTTGTAGCTGGTAGGACAGGGTGTACTAGGCTGTCAGCCATTGCTGGTGATCACACTGAGTGGCGAGTGCGGCAGCTTTTATTGTAGTTTTTGCTTCCTACTCCCATTATTTACTATAGGGAGTTGCTTCTTGCACAGCAAATGTCTAGCAAAAAATTTTTCTTCAAACAATTCCTACCTGCCAACTGTCTAAATCCTTGCTTACTGAGGGAACACTGGATTTTTCTCCCTTCAGCAGTCTCTGCAGCATATCCCTGGCCTGGCCTTTTGTGTGATTTCATATGCTCTGCCAAAATAGAAGAGTCTGAGTTCACTCTTCTGTCAGGTTAACATTTACTCTACGTGTTACTCCAGTGAGTGTACTTTGGGGGGACGTACGTACCATGTATCTATACGTATGTGTACATACCACATTGTAGATTTGTGACCCGAGCAGTTTCTTGCACTTGTGGGAAGCCCAGGGTGTGATGCTGCGTGTGGGACCAAGGACCACACGTCGAGCACCCGCTGGTGCAGCGAGGAGCAACGTGACGGTGGAGCCAGACGTGGCTCTTCCCCCAGTGCCACTGGCCTGTGTCGTCATGGCCAGGTGACGACTGCTGTAGCCTTTGGTCTCCCTGTCGGTGAAGTGTAGACAGGAGCCGTAACTAATGGACCTGCACTCATCACTGCCTCCCTATAACTTTCTTCCAGAAGGCTTATTTTCTGCATTTCAGTAAGTCATGTGCAGTTTGTGTAACATTTGTTATCAGTGGAACTGGAAGTGTTGTGACCTGTTTCTGGTCTGTTACAGATCGCTCCAGCTGAAGCACCAGACGCTAAAGTGAGGATGGTCATCATTACCGGGCCGCCGGAGGCTCAGTTCAAGGTATGTGCCCTGGAGCGTGTGCACAGATGACAGACGAATGCCTTCTTTTCAGAACCTCCATAACCTGGCTTCTCCCTTAAATAAATCTAGTACTCAGTAGAAGGAATCTCTCAGTGAAAATTGCTAAGACTGAGAACAGAGTAGAAAACGTTCCCCACATTAATTACATTTTAAAAACACACCAAAACCTCGGTGTGAGAGTTGTGTAATGGCCGTTGGGTTTGCCTATCTCCCAGGGGAGAATCTGCTCAGTGCCTTGTTAGCAGAGGTGAAGGCGAGGTGTTAAGAATGGTTTGGATGCTTTGTTACTCTCAAATCTTTCCTCCTGTCCCTAAGAAGCTTCGACCTTGACTTCAAATGTTCCTTTTTCCTCTTAACCCTTGAGTTAACTTCGGTTAACACCCTGGTCCACAGTTTCTCGATTAGTCACTCTAATCTTCAGAATTCTAGAGGTAGAAAGGGCAGGGACTCTTGAGGCATCTGTCCTGGTATGAACCATGGGTCATTTTGGGGGGCTTGGGGCCAGAATGCCTCCCACTCTGTCCTGAGAGGTGGTGCAGTAGGGGGATGAAGACCAGAGCCTTGGCAGCCAGGCTGCTGGTTCAGGTACCAGCTCTGCCATTTACTAGTAATACGACCTTGGGCAAGTTACTTAACCTATTCCTAGCTAGCTCCTCATAGTAAAATTGGGGTTAAAAACATCCACAAAGTTTAAACAAGGTTATATGGTTTAATAAATCAAGTAGTTAAAATAGTGCTGGACACACAGCAAACAGCATAAATGCACTGGTGTGTTAAGCAGACCTGGGCTGAATCAGACTAAGACCACGCCAGAGCCCCAGATTCACACGTACATACATACCTTTGAGTATATGATTCTCCCACAAAACTCAGTAGGGTGTCTGGTTTGTCACAGGTAAAAGCAGCTACTCAATTCAGTGTGACTTACCGGAAACCCCTGTCCTACTACTTAGCAGCTGTGTTAACAGGACAACTCTCTAAGCCTTAGTTCTCCTAGCCCTGAAACGTAGCTAAGTTATAAACCATCACTTTCTTTGACCTCTGTTTCCATGGGCCATTTTTCACTAAAAATCTGAATTTTTTTTTTCATTTCATTTACAGGGTACAGGAAACAAAAGGAGGTGCTTTGAGATGTAGGTACAGTTGGCTAGGCTCAGACTCAGGCAAGAAATTTACTTCTTCATACCAGCCTTGTGGTCCTAGCAGTTCAGATCAAAACTCAGAAATGCATCCTCCCCCAGATACTTACAGGACAAGTTACTTTAGCCTGAAATATTAAAAGATGGATACAAACGTCAGTTATGTTCTTACTGTTTTATAAATGGGTCTTGTGATTTTTATAATGCGTGTATGCTGGGAAACTTAGGTGGTTTCTCCATACGCTCTGTTGCCCATGTTGTGCACTTGTCTTAAACGGGACATGTAAGAGAAGCTCTAGTGCTTCAGTATCAGTTATGTGATCAGTGATAATTACAAACTATTTTAGAGATCTAAGTATTAGAAACAGATCTAAATATTAGAAAATAAGCTCTTAAAATTATAAATACTGTTTTGGAGGACAATATATATCCTTTGGGAGAAGGCAATGGCACCCCACTCCAGTACTCTTGCCTGGAAAATCCCATGGACGGAGGAGCCTGGTGGGCTGCAGTCCATGGGGGTCACTGAGAGTCGGACGTGACTGAGTGACTTCACTTTCACTTTTCACTTTCATGCACTGGAGAAGGAAATGGCAACCCAATCCAGTGTTCTTGCCTGGAGAATCCCAGGGACGGGGAGCCTGGTGGGCTGCCGTCTCTGGGGTCGCACAGAGTCGGACATGACTGAAGCGACTTAGCAGCAGGAGCAGCATATATCCTTTGTGTCCCTGGACTGTTAGTAATTACACCTGTGGCCTGAGACTTTGAGGATGACTGAAATATAGGGTACTAAGATGAATCTTTTAAATGTCTGTAACCCCCTGAAATGAGCTTATCTCTGCACCGATGAAAACATGTTTTGTACCTGTGTTTTTGTTCTCTACTGTGGCAGCCTGTTGGATGAAACCAACTCTGGCTTCTTTTTCCTTTGGTGTATAGCAGAGCAAATTTGTGGCTATACATAAAAGAGATTTACTATGTATAATTTCTGGTTGTATGCAGCAATTGACAGGATCTGTTTGAGTGCATCAGTTGTATATGTTAACTTGATTTTGTAGCTTCCGTCAAAGTAGAAACCATCTGGCTAAGATGAAGAAATGTTTGACAGAAAATACTCCTTGCTGGCCCATTTAGACATGAGCTTGGCTTCTTGTGAGCCTTATGTGGGTGGCTCTGTAGTTCATTCAGTCTCTGTTACTCAAGAAAAATGCAGTTACTATCTTACTGCCAGCAGGAGAATTTTACCTTTCAAGACTGGAGAGCCAACCAACGGTCAGTCATTCAGCTGCCGCAGCTGTGATAATGTCAGCACTGTCGCCATCTTTCCTCGGGCTCCTGCCATCTCTTGGGCGGCAGGCCACCATCAGGCGCAGATGTATCCCTGCAGAGGGCTGCTCCCGTGGGGCCAGGCCATTAACTTTACCCACTGTAAAATCAGTCAACCTTTGGCCTTTCCTACCTGAATGACACTGATAGGCTATGTTCTCATCTGTAGGCTCAGGGAAGAATTTATGGAAAAATTAAAGAAGAAAATTTTGTTAGTCCTAAAGAAGAGGTGAAACTTGAAGCTCACATCCGAGTGCCGTCCTTTGCTGCTGGCAGAGTTATTGGAAAAGGAGGCAAAACGGCAAGTACTTCAGCAAAACCTGTGCAGTGGTATGACAGGGAAAGCATCGAAAGGTACTTAGGAGTTCCCCGTCCCTGAATTTGGGCTAACTTCTAACAGCAGGACACCTGGGTCGAGGTTTGGAGAAGACTGCCCTTTGTTCTCCTGAGGGTTGGCTGTCAGCCACTGGGGAAAGCAGCACCTCTCTCAGACCACTTTGTGCGAGAGGACTGTCTCTTGAGGGACCTTTTGCATTTTTCTGTTGATAAACATCAGCTTTTTATTTCTGTTGTGCAAAAATACTAAATGACATGAAAACTTTAAAAAGTGTCATCTACCTTTATAACTTACACATCCTCTATAACTGAAAACTCGTTTGCAGTTTCTCTTTAACATATATAACTTCAAAATCGTAAACAGCTTTGAAAATGACTTGGAAGTGACTGCAAGTATGTTTTGGAATCAGATTTTTAGGGTTTAAATTAGGCTTTGTTATTGATGTATGTAACTGTAGGTAAGTCAGTTTCTTTGGGGATTAGTTTTAATTATCTTGAAATGGGACAATACTAATAACCAAATAGAATTATTGGTATATTAGATGAGATTTACAAAGACATATTTTGGTACAAGCGTTCAGGAAATGGTAATTTTTTTAAAAATAAAAAAACCCCAACAGTTCCACTTAACATGATTTCTGTTTATCTCCTTCAGGTGAATGAGCTCCAGAATTTGTCAAGTGCAGAAGTTGTTGTTCCCCGTGACCAGACTCCTGATGAGAATGACCAGGTGGTCGTCAAGATAACTGGTCACTTCTATGCTTGCCAGGCAAGTGGGCTCCCGTGTGTCAGGGCAGCTCTACAGCTGCCTCCGCAAATGGAAGCCATTCTCCCATGGGTGTCTCCATGCCGTACAAATATTCAAGGCTGTGTTTGATGCTTAATACGTTAAATCCCCTTTGAGCAGGTGATTTTAGAGACTCTGCTAGCAAACTAATTAGTACATGTCTTTAATCTTCAAATTTTAATTTGAAGTTAATTTTAAAAATGGAAGAGGTAAAATAACTTCCTGCAATACTTGATCAGGTAGGTGTTTCAAGGTTCCCTCCTTTTGCAGGTTGCCCAGAGAAAAATTCAGGAAATTCTGACTCAGGTAAAGCAGCACCAACAGCAGAAAGCTCTGCAAAGTGGACCATCTCAGTCAAGGCGGAAGTGAAGGCTCAGGAAACAGCCCACCACAGAGGCAGACGCCAAACCAAAGACAGACTGCTTAACCAACAGCCGGGCGCTGACCCCTTACCCAGCATCACATGCACAAGTTTTTACCTAGCCAGTTGTTTCTGAGGACCAGGCAACTTTCGAACTCCTGTCTCTGTGAGAATGTATACTTTATGCTCTCTGAAATGTATGACACCCAGCTTTAAAAAAAAAAAGAAAAAAGAAAAAAATGAGGGGGGAGGGAGGGAAAGAGAAGAACTCTGCACTTCCCTTTTGTTGCATTTCTCAGTATAACAAATACCTAATTTTTAAAAACATTCATTTCCCCCATGATGCCAGAAATTGGCTTAAATGGTGCATTCATGACACTCATCAAGTAAAACGAGATTGCTCCTAAGTCCAATTGTTAAAATTGGATCAGAACAGAATTGTTACAAGTACTTAAATGTTAACCTATTAGCATAGAAAAACTGTTCTGAGTTTAACACTAACATAAATAACCTAAGGGAAGTGCTGAATGGTGTTGGCAGGGGTATTAAACGTGCATTTTTACTCAACTACCTCAGGTACTCAGTAATGCAATGAAAGCAAAATTGTTTTGTTTTTTTTTTCTGAAAATTTTATATACTTTATAAAGATAAGTCCAACTGTTTTTTAAAAAATAAATTTAATTAGCTAACAGGCGAATAACTGAAAAATTTTACTTCTGGCTGGTGACAGTAAAGCTGGAAAAATTTCACGTTTTTTGAGGCTTCTGACAGTTATTAGTTGGAAAATCCAATAAATGTTCAGTGATACGGAGCAGTGCCTATATTTGGAGAGCAGCAAATACCTTTTGTTTGTGGTAGGGAAGTTTATGATGGTACTAACAGAGCAAAGTGGTTGCAGGAGGTTTTGGAAAGACTAGTTTTAAATGGCTTCAGGAGACTTGTTTTTCTGTTTGGCTATGTGATTGAATGCATAAATGCTTTGTGCTTTTGACTATCACTACCTAAAGTAAGTGTATCTGTGGAAACTTGCAGCCCCCGTGAACTTAATCACTTGACTGGCAGGAAGAAAGCTTTAGCTTGCCTTACAGGATGCTTAGTTTGCCAATACACTTTGGACCAGTTGGTCTATGCTTGGAGCAGACCCCAGAAGAGTTGCTTTGTGAAGACCAGTGGGGCAGTCAGATGGTGTGACAGTGTTTCAAGGCAATAAAAAGGCTCCATCTCCATGTGCCAGGCACTGTCATGAGCCTCAAAGTAAGCTGTTTTGAAGATTTTAAGCAATGATAAATCAAGATAAATGAAAGGCCACCTAAAGTATCACATACAGTGCAGGAGGATTTCTGTATTCTCTGCACCAGTTATCTGAAAATAAATCAAAAGATAGAAAAAAGAAGAACTTTGGAAATATAATTTCAATGACTGTGATAATACATTTGACCTTTGCTACTGAACGCATTCACCCATTCCTTAACTTGATGGCAAAGCCTGGTATGTACAATTACATGGGTGTGAGTGGTCTCCGAGGCCACGCTGCTCTCAGAATAGTGTTGCTTTTGTTCATTAAATAATCACAGTCATCATATAATACTGATCTGAAGGGCAGATATAACCCTTAAAGTATCATTTTGCTTCATTTGTATTTCAAGATGAATTTCTACACGGACTAGGTAAGTTTTTCTGAAGATCACTGTATCAATTAAACATTTTGAAAATGACTTGAAATGTTTTTCTAAATGTTTTCAGAAAACCAGTTTATTTTGTAGTTTTAGCCAAAAAGTGCCCTTTTTGTCACTGAATTCATCAAGCGTTTGTTTTTTCTATACAATGAATTGCTTAAAAGAAGTAACGGACTGGCTTTCTGGTTGGATTTTGGGTATAATGGGCTTACGGCCAGAGCTCTTCCTCAGTATTTGATTTTTCAAGCTTTTTTTTTTTAAATACAGATAGGTGCTACATTTATATCTGCCTGTTTAAATTCTGTCATATTTCACTTCTAGCCTTCTAGTGTGGCAAATCATGTTTTACTTTCAATGAAGCATTGGTAATGGAGTATCTGGTAATACTAGGAAGTAATTCTGTAATTGAGTTTTGCACTCACCACATATGGATCATTCCTCATCTGTAATGTGCCCCAAATGCAGCTCCATTATCCAGATACCTTGATGCAAAATAAAGTACTTCATTATTAGGTGCAGCCTGGTGCGTAGTATGTTTTATTTTTGGCTTTTCAGATTACTGTGAATGTCCTGAATTTCATCAAAATATAAACAGTATTACTAAAAATCCGTGTCAATCTCAAGGTAGGCACCAGTATCTACTACTGGCCTTCCTGTGAACCTTGACATTACTACTGTTACATATGCACTGAGAGTGAAAAGGTAAGTTGCAGGACCTGTGGGGTGGTTTTGTTTTCTGCTTTGGCTATACTATTCTATAGAATAAGATTTAAACTGAAGATTACGATCTGAACAGATAGTTCAAGTGAAAAACACAGGGGCCAGTGCAACTTGTAGGCAATCTGCTGGAGTCTCAGGAATAAAGACAATATATTTAATTTGAATATAATGATTCGTGGCATGAAAATCAGCTCAGTCAGTCAGTTCAGTCACTTAGTCGTGTCCGACTCTTTGCGACCCCATGAATCGCAGCACACCAGGCCTCCCTGTCCCTCACCAACTCCCGGAGTTCACTCAGACTCATGTCCACCGAGTCGGTGAAGCCATCCAGCCATCTCATCCTCTGTCGTCCTTCTCTTCCCCCAATCCCTCCCAGCATCAGAGTCTTTTCCAATGAGTCAACTCTTCGCATGAGGTGACCAAAGTACTGGAGTTTCAGCTTCAGCATCATTCCCTCCAAAGAAATCCCAGGGCTGATCTCCTTCAGAATGGACTGGTTGGATCTCCTTGCAGTCCAAGGGACTCTCAAGAGCCCCTTGAAAATGAGCTCACTTACCTGCAATTTCCATGTGTCAGGATTAGAACCCAAAGAGAATACCTGTTTTCGTAACAACTAACTAGGTTAAAAAAGAAGTGACTCAATCCAAATTTGAAATGACTAAAGCAGTTCATTTTATTCATATTTAAACTCCACAGGAGTCACAGATGAAGTGTCATCTTCTATTCCAAGAATGAAGTCTTCAGGTAAGGTCTCAGGTGCTATCTGAGCTAACTGGTCATCGTAAGAACGTAGGGTCCATAATTTTTCTAATTCATAGGTTTCTCTGGTTTCTGGAAGCATCAAATGAATCACCATGCTGCCTACCAAGGACAGATAAGAATTACAAGTGAAGAAGCAGTTCATTTACTTTTATCCTTCTGATCTCACAAATCTGTGACAATTGGAGCAGTGGTTCTCAAAGTGTGAACCCCAGATCAGCATTACCTGAGAACTTATTAGAAATGTAAATTGCGGACACCATCTAGCAAAAATACTGAAGTGATGCTGTGCTTTTCAGTGCATCATATTTAATACTCCTTGTGATAACCTACACAAGCAAAGGTGGGATCTGCCAGGGTTCGCTCGGTAGACAATCCGGAAGTACTGTAATTCTGCACAGCCTGTGAGCAAAGCACTGGCAGAGTTTTACCTTAGAAATACTGTCTCCTGGAACAAAGAGAAAGTTTGCTTACGACAGTGGTTCTCAATCAGGGACTTTGGGGTTTTTTTTTAATTTCACCTTTTTTTTTTAATTGAAGGATAATTGCTTTACAGAATTTTGTTTTCTGTCAAACCTCAACATGACTCAGCCATAGGTATACATATATCCCTCGCCCTTTTGAGTTTCCTGAGAAATGTAGCAAACTCCCATTGGCTATCTATTTTACACATGGTAATATGCTTCCGTGTTACTCTTTCCATACCTCTCCCCCCTCCTCCCGCCCTGTAAGTAAATTCTTCAGCACCATTTTTCTAGATTCCATATCTATGCATTAGAATACGATATTTATCTTTCTCATTCTGACTCAGTTCACTCTATAATAGGTTCATCTACCTCATCAGAACTGACTCTAAGGCATTCTTTTTTATGGCTGAGTAATACTCCACTGCGTTTATGTACCACAACTTCTTTATCCATTCATCTGCTGATGGACATCTAGGCTACTTCCATGTTCTAGCTATCATAAATAGTGCTGCAATGAATAATGGGATACATGCATCTTTTAAGTTTTGGCTTCCTTAGGGTATATGCTTAGGAGTGGGATTGCTGGGTCATATGGTGGTTTTATTCCTAGATTTTTAAGGAATCTCCATACTGGTAGTATCAATTTACATTCCCACCAACAGTGCAGGAGCGTTCCCTTTTCTCCACACCCCCTCCAGCATTTATTGTTTGTAGACTTTTTGATGGCCTTTCTGACCTGTCTGAGGTGATATCTCATTGTAGTTTTGATTTGCATTTCTCTACTATGAGCGTCCATCAGGGCATTTTGAATTTTCACCTTTTCAGGGTGCAGAGAGGAGAAAGGGGGCTGCTAAACATGCTACAACGCACAGAGTACTCCTCCCCGCCCCAAATGCTAACAGTGGCAGGGAAACCCTGACGGGTGCAGCCTTGGCAGAGAGTGTTTCTACCAGGGTAACTGCAGGCCTGCTTCCTGCCCCTCGCAAAAGACGTGCACATAATCACAGGGTTCATCTCTTTGAACTACATGCGCAGGTGTCATCCAGTCCAAAAATGCTGCCTGATGTTGCTCCTGCTCTTGCTGAGGAACAACTACGTTTTATCAACCCCCGAATAACTCTCTTAGCTCACAAGATAAGATTTCAGAGCCTGCACAGTTCTACAGGCACTGTTTTTACCTTTGCATTAAGTACATTCTGGGGAATTACTTTGAAACTGTATATATTAATTCGCAAATCTGTTAGGTCTTCTCAGAATTCCAGTCTGCTTTTCTTATCATTCCCTGTGCCTACAATGCCCTTCCTTACAGGAGTTACTTAAGGCCAAGGTTCTCTGTACACCAAGGAGCCTTCTACTGCCTTTGGGGGGTCTCTCCCATGTTATTCATCCTGCTCTCCACCAGCTTTCTGACCTGTGTGGCTACTTAATACACACTAGGTGAAATGAGGATTTCAGATGTGAAAAAGACTGAGTAGGTTAAAACCAAAGAAAACTTAAAACAACTATCAAAAACGTTTTGTGGAAAAACACCCAGACCGTGATCCTTGTATAACTGAACATAGTTTGAGATTAGTGATACAGTAACTTACCAAAGTCCACACAGAGCCAGTCATCAGTGTCCTTCCCTTCGATCTTAACATGAGGCTCACTTTTATATTTCAGGTGTTTGTACTGAAAAAAGCCAAGTCACATGTTAAAGGGGAAGAGGTTGAAGGACGTCTGTTCTTACTGAGGAGCCTTGGGCTTATTTGGGAACATGCTTATTCATTCCTCACAGCTATGCCAACCCCCTTAATAACAACTCCCCCCTTAAATCCTACCCACATCCTACAGCTCTCTCCAGAAGCCCAAACCATTGTGATAGGCAATCAAAGTGCTTCTGAGGTAGACAGGCCTAAATTCAATACCCAGTTCTCACCAACTTCCTTCTGTCCATCACAGCTTCCCTTCACCCTTGGGAGGCAGATGTTTCTTCCTGTCTCAAGGCTCAGGCTATTCAAATGCACCCCATATTTAATACAGCACTATTTACAATATCCAGGAGATGAGAGCAACCTATATGTCCACTCACAGATAGATGGATGAGATGTAGTACATATATACAATGGAATATTACTCGGCCATAAAAAGGTGTGAAACTGGGTCATTTGTAGTGATGTGGATGAACCCAGACTCTGTTAATAGAGTGAAAACAGGGAGAGAAAAACGTCATATATTAACGCTAGTATTTTATATTCTATGTTATATAGAAAAAAGGTACAGACATAGAAGAACAAATTGGTGGGTGTAGGGAAACAGAAGGCTAAAACGAATTGGGAGAGCAGCACTGCCATGTGTAAAACAGCTACCAGGAAGTTGCCACACAGCACGGGGAGCAGAGTTAGGTTTTCTGATGGCCTAGAGGGATGGGATGGGGGAGTGATGGTGGCAGGGAAGCACAAAGGGAGGGGCTGTATGTGTACATATAGCACTGTAAAGCAATTATATTCCAAATAAAAATGAATTTTAAAACAGATCAGTAATCTTGAAAAAAAATTTTAAATACCCTGAGAAAACTGTAATCAACAAGAAAAACCCACCCAAATGTTCATGGCAGCACTATTTACAATAAATAGCCAGGAGACAGAAGCAACCAATGGATAAAGAAGACGGGATACATGTATACCATGGAATATCACTGAACCATAAAAAAGAACGAACTTGGGTCATTTTAGTAAATGTGGATAGACGAGAGTGTCACACAGCAGTGATCAGAAAATATAACAGCATATACATGAGATCTAGAAAAACGGTACAGATGAACTTATTTGCAGGACAGAAATAGAGAAGCAGATGTGGAGAAAAGACATGTGGACACAGGGAAAGGGGAGGGTGGGATGGATAACACAACTCAGCCAGAAAAAGGAGCAAAATTGGGCCATTTCTAGTGAAAGCGTCATTCAGTCGTGTCCGATTCTCTGTGACCCCATGGACTGTAGCCCCCCCCAGGCTCCTCTGTCCATGGAATTCTCCAGGCAAGAGTACTGGAGTGGGTTGTCATTTCCTTCTCCAGGCAATCTTCCCGACCCAGGGACTGAATCCAGGTCTCCTTCACTGCAGGCGGACTCTTTACCAAATGAGCCAGCAGGGAAGACCAATTAATATAAAATATGGAATCTGGAAAAATGGTACAGATGAACTGACTTACAGGACAAAAACATAAGCAGAAAGAACGATGAGTGGACACAGGCAAAGAGGAGGGTGGGATGAACTGAGAGAGCAGAGTTGCTAATATATACACTGCCATGTGTAAAATACATAGCTAGTAAGCAACTGCAGTACAGACAGCTCATGTTCTGCAGTGGCCAGAGGGGTAGGATGGGGAAAGGTGTGCGTGGGAGGGAGGCTGGAGACGATATATGTATACTTATAACTCATTCACAGTGCTGTATAGCAGAAACTAACAACAATGTAAACCAAATATCCTCTGATCACCATTATCTATGGGGAAAAAAGAACTATCATATGACCCAGCAATCACAATACAGGATGGATCTCACATCACCTAGAGAAAACCACAAGTCAAAAACACACGTACCCACTGTCCACTGCGGCACTATTTACAACAGCCAGGACATGGAATCAACTAGATTTTCATCCACAGATGAATGGATAATAAGATGTGGTCCTACATAGAATGGAACATCAGTCAGTGAGGAACTAAACTGGGTCATTTGCAGTCATGTGGATGTACTGAGAATCTGTCACACAGAGTGAAGTATGTCAGAAAGAGAACCAAATATGGTATATTAACACATACGCATAGAATCTAGAAAAATGGTACAGAAGAACCACAATGCAGGATATGACGGTCGCAGAAGCAGAGAAGGGACATGTGGACACGGGGAGAGAGGAGGCTGAGACGAACTGGGAGCGTAATGTTGACATGTACACACTACCGCTGTAGTGAGCCCGGGAGCCCGTGGGGAGCTGCTGTGCAGCTCGCCTGGTGCTCTGTGAGGACTAGCAGGTGGGACAGACGGGGCGGTGGTCGCAGGGAGGCACAAAGGGAGAGGATCTATGAATATATATGGCTGATTCACTTTGTTAGACAGCAGAAACTAACACAATATTGAAAAGCAATTATAGTTCAATTTTTAAAAATGTAATTATAAATTACTGGGAATGTAATCTGAGAAACCGTAATTCAAAGACACAAGCAACCCCAATGCTCGCTGCTGCACTACTAAAATATCCAGGACATGGAAGCAACCTAAATGTCCATCCAGAGATGAATGGATAAGATACTGTGGTACATACATACAAAGGAATATTACTAATAAAATGGACACAATTGAGTCACTTGTAGTTACATGGATGGAACTGGAGTGTCAGAGTGATATAAGTAGGAAAGAGAAAAATGAGTATCGTATTAGCACATATACATGGAATCTAGAAAATGGTACAGGTGAACCTATTTATAAGGTAAAAATAGAGGCACGGAAGCAGAGAATGGACATGTGGACACAAGGGAAGGGGAGCTGGGGGACAGATTGGGGGAGGAGTCTTGACACGTACACACCGCCATGTGTAAAAGCGGCAGCTGGTGGGGAGCTGCTGTACCGCACAGGGAGCTCAGTGACGTGCCGTGTGATGACCTGCAGAGGTGGGACTGGGTGGGTGCGAAGGGGGGGAGGCTCAAAAAAGGGGACATATGTACACATACAGATGACTCTCCTGGGAGAGCTTTACAATATTGTAAACCATATATGTACTCCAATTGAAAATAAATTTTAAAAGATCATTTATCATGAAAAAGAAAATAGAAATAGCATATGACTCAGAAATCCCATTATTAATATACCCTGAGAAAATGATAATTCAAAAAGACAGGCACCCCAATGTTCACTGCAGCACTGTTTACAAAAGCCAAGGCATGGAATGTATCTAAATGTCCATCCACAGATGAATGGATAAGATGTTGAAAATTTGGAATATTTGGAAATGATGCAGTATTTTTAGCAATAAAAGCAATGAAATTGTGCTATCTGCAGTGATAGGATGGGCCTAGAGTCTATCTCACAGAGTGAAGTAAAAAAGACAAAATCAAATATTATATATTAACACATACACATGGAATCCAAAAAACTGGTACAGATGAACCTATCTGCAGGCCAAAAACAGATGGAGAAGCAGAGAACGAACATGTGGACCTGGGGGAAGGGCAAGCTAGGATGAATTGGCAGCGTGGCATTGCCATGTCTGCACCACTGTATGTAGAACACACCGCTCCTGGGAGCTGCTCCAGCACAGGGAGCTCCGCGCCGTGCTCTGTGAGGGCTCAGGTGGGCGTGATTTGCTGGGCTGGAAGGGGGGCTCCAGAGGGAGGGGGCTTATGTATACTTACACTTCCTTCACACTGCTGTAGAGCAGGAACTACCACAACACTGTGAACCAATTACACGCCGATTAAATATAAATTAAACAACCATTATTCATGAAAAAACTAAAAACAGAACTGCCACATGAATCAGCAATTGCACTGTGTATATACCCAGAGAAAACCATAACTGAAAAAGACACACGCACCACAATGTTCACCGCAGCACTGTTCACAAAAGCCAGGACGTGGAAGCAACCTAGATGTCCATCCAAAGACGAATGGCTGAGAAGATGTGGTACATACATACAATGGAATATTACTCAGCCACAAAAAGGAAGGAAATTGGGTCATTCGTAGATATGGATGGAACTAGAGTCTGTTGTACAGAGTGAAGTAGTCAGTCAGAAAATCAAATACTATTTATTAACACATATATGGAATCTAGAAAAATCAGACATATAAACATATGTGCAGGTCATGAAAAGAGCTGCGAAAGTAGAGAAGAGACATTGGGACATGCATGAAGGGAGGTAAGAACAATTCAGAGAGCGGCCTTGCACATATACACTGCCATGTGAAAAGTACCTAGGAAGTGGGAAGCTGCTGTAGAGCCAGAGACCTCAGCTTGGCGCTTTGTGATCTCCTAGAGGCGTGGGATAAAGAAGGTTGGGGGTGGGAGGGAGTCACAAATGGAGGGGATTATGTATAAATACAGCTGATCGCTCTGTTGGACAATATAAACTAACAAAACATTCTAAATCAATTAGAGTCCAATTAAAATTCAAATTAAAAAAACTGAAAGAAGATCAATAATCATAAAAAGAAATTAAAAAGAACTATCTTAAGCCCCAGCAATCACATTTCTGGGCATAAAGTCTGAGAAAACAATAATTCAAAAGGGCATACACACCCCGATGTTCAATGCAGCACTATTTACAATATCCAGGACATGGAAGAAACCTAGATGTCCATCCACAGATGAATGAATTAAGAAGATATGGTACATACATACAATGGAACATTATTCAGCCATTTAAGGAATGAAACTGGGTCATTTGTAGAGCTGTGGATGGTCCCTCACTCTGTCATGCAGAGAAAACTCAGAAAGACAAAAACGAATATGATACATTATCACAAATATATGGAATCCAGAAAAATGGTGCAGATGAAACGATTTGCAAGGCAGGATAGACACACAGAAGTAGAGAACGGACATACGGTCATAAGGGAAGGGAAGGAGGGGACGCACTGGGAGAGGAGCTCTGCCATGTATACACTGCCGTGTGTGAGACCTTCACAGACAGCTGGTGGGATGCTGCTGTGTACCACGGGGAGCTCAGCTGGGTGCTCTGTGATGGTAACAGTGGGATGACATGGGCTGGGTACAGGGAGGCTCCAAAAAGGAATATATGTATACAAATAGCTGATTCCTTTTAAACAGCAGAAACTAACACAATATTGTAAAGCAATTATACTCCCATTAACATATAGATTAAAGAAATAAAAGATCACTAATCTTGAAAAAAGATTAAAAATGGAACTACCATATCACAGCAATCCACTACTGGTATATACCCTGAGAAAACCATCATTCAGCAAGGCACAGGCACCCCAATGCTCATTGCAGAACTAATTACAAAAGTCAGGAGATGGAAGCAACCTAAAGGTGAATGGATAATGATGTGGAACGCATACAATGGAATATTACTCCGCCAATAAAAGGAACAGAACTGTGCTATTTGCAGTGATGTGGATGGGCTAGACTCTCAGAGTGAAGTCAGTCAGCAAGGAAAATCAAGTAACACATATTAACACAAATATATGGAATCTAGAAAACTGGAACAGATGAACCTATTTGCAGGGGAAAAAGAGAGATGCAGAAGCAGAGAACAAATATGTAGACACAGGGAAGGGGAAGGTGGGACAAGCTGGTAGAGCAGCTGCCATAGACACCACCATGAGTAAAATGCACAGAGGGAAGCAGCTGCACAGCACAGGGCGCTCAGCCCCATGTTCAGTGATATCCCAGAATGGCAGGATGGGGAAAGGGTTGTGAGGCAGGGAGGCTCGAGAGGAAGGGGATATATGTATATTTATAATTCATTCACATTGTTTCACAGCAGAGAATTACACTCAAAACCAAGTTTACTCCAATTAAAAAAAGTTAAAATATAGAAAACCATTATTCTCAGAGACATGTTAATACGTCTCACTATGACTATATATTTTTTTCTTTTCCCTTCTATTTTCTGCTGATTTTTGCTTTATGTATTTTTGCTTCTTTGTTATTAGGTGTCTAATGGTTTATGATGTCTATCTTCTTTGTGAATTCTACCTTTTACCATTAAGAATATTCATCTTTGTTTCATTTAAAAATAGATAATCATTCCCAAAAAAGATGTGGGGGGTGTCTGTGTGTGTGTGTGTGTGTATATACACACATATACATACACATGGAGTATTATTCTGCCATAAAAAGGAACAATATTGGGTCATTTGTAGTGATGTGGATGGACCTTCACTCTGTCATACAGAGTGAAGTCAGAAAAACAAATACCATATATTAACATACAGATATGGCATGCAGGACAATGGTACAGATGATCCTATCTGCAGGGCAGAAGTAGAGAATGGACCTGTGAACCCAAGGGAAGGGGAGTGTGAAACAAACTGGTAGAGCAGCGCTGCCACAGAAACATCACCATGTATAAAACACATAAGCTGTGGGAAGCTGCGGTGCAGCACAGGAAACTCAGCTCGATGCTCTGTGATGACCCAGACGGGTGGGAGGGAAGGGATATGTGTATACTTACAATTTATTCACACTGCTGTACAAAAGAAACTATATAACAATGTAAACCAATTTTACTTCAATTAAAAATAAATTTTAAAAAAAGACCATTATTCATGAAACAAAACTAAAAAACAGAACTATCACATAACCCAGTGACTCCCCTACTGGGTATATACCCAGAGAAAACCGTAATTCAAGAAGACACATCACAATGTTCACTGCAGCAGTATTCACCAGAGCCAGGACATGGAAGCAAAGTGTCCATTCCCAGATGAATGGATAAGCAGATACGGTTTACACACACATATACACACACAGTGGAATATTACTCAGAGATAAAGAAGAATGAAATTGGGTCATTTGTAATGATGTGGATGGAACTAGAATCTGTCACACAGAGTGAGTTAAGTTAGAAAGAGAAGATCAACTATTGTATATTAACACTTATATGGAATCTAGAAAAATGGTACAGATGAGCATACGTGCAGGGCAAGAAAAGAGTCCCAGAAGTCTTCCCCAGACATACGGACATGGGGGAAGTGCAGGACAGGATGAATTTAGAGGCAAGCGTTGAAATATATACAGTGTCATGAGTGAAACAGGCAAGTAGTGGGAAGCTGCTGTACGCACAGGCAGCTCAGCTCAGGGCTTGGTGATGACATAAAGGGCTGATGGGATGGAGGGCATGGCAGTGGGAGGGAGCCCCAAAGGGAGGGTATGTATGTACACATGTAGGTGATTCGCTTTGTTGGACAGCAGACACCAACAACATTGTAAAGCAATTGTACTCCAATTAGAAAATAAATTTAAAAAATAAAAGATCATTAATGTGGTAAAAAAAAAAAATCTAAAAATAGAACTATCATATGCCCAAGCAATCCCACTCCCAGGTATATAATCTGAGAAAACCATTAAGTCAAAAAGATATGTGCATCCCAATATTCAACACATTATTTACAATATCCAGGACATGGAAGCAACCTAAATGCCCATCCACAGATGAATGGATAAAGATGTGGTATATGTATGTACACAAGGGAATATTACTCAGCCTATACACCCATAGAAAACTTTAATTGAAGAAGACACATGAGGCTTCCCTGGTGGCTCAGTGGTAAAGAATCTGCCTGACACTGAAGGAGACATGGGCTCCATCCCTGGTCTGGGAGGATCTCAGGTACTTCATCGTGACTAAGCCCGTGCACCGCAACAAATGAGCCTGTGCTCTGGGGCCCAGGAACCACAACTGCTGGGCCCACATGCTGCAACCGCTGAGGCTCGAAGCCCACAGGCCCTAGAGCCAATGCACTGAGAGGCCCACGCACCCCAACTAAAGAGTAGCCTCCACTCACCACAAAAAGCTCACGCAGAAAAAGCTCACTACAGAAAAGCTCACGCAGCAAAAGAGACCCAGTATAGCTGAAAATAAATAAATAAATAAAATTGTTTTTAAAAAAGACATGTGGTGCCCAATGTTCATTGCAGCACTATTTACAAAAGCCAGGATATGAAGTAACCTAGATGTCCAGCCACAGATGAATGGATTAAGAAGATGCAGTACATACATACAATGGAATATTATTCAGCCATAAAATGAAAAGAAACTGGGTCATCTGTAGTGCTGTGGATGGTCCTTGACTCTTATGAGGGTAATAGGCAGGAAGGCCGGGATCTCCAAATGGAAGAAATAGGCTGCAAGTGTCAGACATTTTTTCTCTCTGTTAAGCAGCAGGAGGAAACAAACTACTCTTTTAAAATTCTGTGTTGCCATGACGACACCTGGTTCCACCTGAACTTAACTTTTCTCAAACCATAAGCTAACCAATGCATTTTTCTTATGGAAATGTTGGTCTTAAGCTATGTTAATGAACTATGCATTTACCCCAGACTCTGTCTTCAAGTCAGTTCCACCTAAGACTCAGAATGGACCTGACAAACCTGTGTGTTTTACTCATACACTGCTCTCCTAATCTATGCTAATAAAACGAAATATTTACTTGGAAACCTGCCTTTCTTCAAGATTCATGTCAATCATTTTATGGCCCGGGATGACTCATCTGGTGCCAATGTTATTTCAAAATGCATGTTGTAGGTGAGGGGCCTGGTGCCACTCTGAGCTTTGAGACATCTCCTTTCTCGGAGAAGGCAATGGCACCCCACTCCAGTACTCTTGCCTGGAAAATCCCATGGACGGAGGAGCCTGGTGGGCCGCAGTCCATGGGGTCGTTAAGAGTCGGACACGACTGAGCGACTTCACTTTCACTTTTCACTTTCATGCATTGGAGAAGGAAATGGCAACCCACTCCAGTGTTCTTGCCTGGAGAATCCCAGGGACGGGGGAGCCTGGTGGGCTGCCGTCTATGGGGTTGCAGAGTCGGACACGACTGAAGTGACTTAGCAGCAGTAGCTGTATAACATCCGGCTGAAGACTAGCAGGTGGGCACTCTTTCTGCCCCCTTCTGATGTCTATGTCAGAAGCTTTCTCTCTTTTATACTTTAATAAAACTTTATTACACAAAAGCTCCGAGTGATCAAGCCTCATCACTGGCCCCGGATAGAATTCTTCTCCTCCGGAGGCCAAGAAACCCAGCGTCTTTCATGGTTCAGCAACATCCTTTCATACAGAGTGAACTCAAAAACAGAAAAACGAGTCTCATATATTAACACATATACATGGAATCTAGAAAAATGATACAGTTGAACTTATATGCAGGTCATGAACAGAGCTGCAGAAGTAGAGAATGGACATATGGACACATGGGACAGGCAGTCAGACCAACTGGGAGGGCAGAACTGCATAAACACATCCGCCATGTGTGAAACAGCCAGCTGTGGGGAGCTGCTCTACAGCACAGGGAGTTCAGTTCACTGCTTTGCGATCACCCAGAGGGACGGGGAGGGGTAGAATGGAGGGGGCTGGGGTGGGAGGGAGGCCCGAACGGAAGGGATATACGTGTATATAGGTGATTCACTGTTGGACAGAAGAAGTTAACACAGCATTTTAAAGCAATTATATGCCCATTAAAAAATAAACAGAACCCTGGAGAAGGGAATGGCAGCCCACTCCAGTATTCTTGCCTGGAAAACCCCATGGACAGAGGAGCTTGGCGGGCTACAGTCCATGGGGTCATGAGTCGGACATGACTTAGCCACCACCATGGAATGTTTAGATGATAAAACACAAGCAGTATGTACAGTAGAGTAACACATGGGTTTACTGTAGAGAAAGTATCAGTTACCCTGGTTTTTGTTTTAAAATCCTTTCCCCTGAGAAGTGAGAGCTATTGGTACTGAAAAACAAAGTGCAGTCCAGAAAGATGGTGGTCATAATCATGGCTAAAAAAAATAAATAAATAAATAAAATTAAAAAAAAAAAATAAACAGAAGATCATTAATGACGAAAAAATCTAAAAACAGAACTACTATTTGCCCTAGGAATCCCTTACTGGGCATATAACCTGAGAAAACCATAATTCAAAAAAAAAAAAACCACATGCACCCCAGTGTTCGATGCTGTACTATTTACGGTAGTCATGGAAGCAATCTAGATGTCCAACCTCAGATGAAAGGAATAGGAAGACACGGTACATACATACGATGGAATATTACTGAGCCATAAAAGGAAGGAATTCAGTCAGTTGAACTGAGGTAGATGTATCTAGAGCCTCTCATACAGAGTGAATAAGCCAGAGAAGGAAAAATAAATATCATATATTAATGCTTAATTAGAATCCAGAAATACAGTGCTGATGAACCTATTTGCAGGGCAGGAATACAGACACGGATATAGAGAAAAGACCTGTGGACACAGTGGGGGATGGGGACACTATTCATCACAGTGGGATGAGTTGAGAGAGTAGCACTGGAATGTATACATTACCCCGTGTAAAACCAATAGCTGCTGGGAAGCTGTCGTGTAGCACAGGGAAATTAGCGCCGTGCTGTGTGGCGACCTAGAGGGGTGGGATGGAGGCTCAAGAGGAAGGAGACACGGTTACACATAGAGCTCAGTCTCTTTTCTGGATAGCAGAAACTAACACGACACAATAAAGCAATTATACTCCAACTGAAAAAAAAAGAAAAGAAAACCTATGCAGAGCACTACTTTACATAAATCATAGCCAAGATCTTTTTTGATCCACCTCCTAGATTAATGAAAATGAAAAATAGAAGACACACGGGATCTAATTAAACTGAAAAGCTTTTGCACAGCAAAGGAAACCATAAACAGGACAGAAAGAGAACCTTCAGAATGGGAGAAAATATTTGCAAAGGACACAAGTGACAAAGGATTAATCTCCCAAGTACACAAGCAGCTCATGCAGTTCAATACGAAAAACAAACAAACAACCCAATCAAAAAATGGCAGAAGACCTAAATAGACATTTCTCCAAAGAAAACATACAGATGGCCAACAAACACATGAAGAGATGCTCAACTTCACTAATTATTAGAGAAATGCAAGTCAAACTACAATGAGGCATCATCTCACACTTCAGAATGGCCACCATCAAAAAATCTACAAGCATTAAATGTCTAAGAGGGTGTGGAGAAAAGGGGACCTTCTTGCACTATTGGTGGGAATTTAAGTTGACACAGCTACTCTGGAGAACAGTATGGAAATTCCCTGAAAAACTGAAACTAGAACTACCATTCAGTTCAGTTCAGTTCAGTCACTCAGTCGTGTCCGACTCTTTGCGACCCCATGAATCGCAGCACGCCAGGCCTCCCTGTCCATCACCAACTCCCGGAGTTCACTCAGACTCACGTCCACTGAGTCAGTGATGCCATCCAGCCATCTCATTCTCTGTCGTCCCCTTCTCCTCCTGCCCCCAATCCCTCCCAGCATCAGGGTCTTTTCCAATGAGTCAACTCTTCACATGAGGTGGCCAAAGTACTGGAGTTTCAGCTTTAGCATCATTCCTTCCAAAGAACACCCAGGACTGATCTCCTTTAGAATGGACTGGCTGGAACTACCATATGACCCAGCAATTCCATTACTGGGCACATAACCTGGTAAAACCATAATTCAAAAAGACACATGCGCCCCAACGTTCACTGCAGCACTGCTTACAATAGCCAGGACATAGAAGCAACCTAGATGTCCAGCGACAGGTGAATGGACTAAGACGTGGTACATATATACAACGGAATATTACTCATTCATAAAAAGGAGCGAAACCGGGTCATTATTAGTGATGTAGATGGACCTAGAGTCTATGATACAGAGTGAAGTAAGTCAGAAAGAGAAAACTAAGTATTGGATATTAAGGCACATATGTGGAATGTAGGTGAACCTATCTGCTGGGCAGGAACAGAGATGGAGGTGTAGAGAACAGATGTGTAGACACAAGGTGGATGGGGGTGGGGCAGGGGTGGGATGAATTGGGAGATTGGGACTGACATGTATACACTGCCATGGGTAAAACAGATAGCTCGTGGGAACCTTCGGGAAGGTCCCCACCTGTGCAGGGAGCTCATCTCAGGGCTGTGGTGACCTTAGAGGGGTGGGATGGAGGTTCAGGAGGGAGGTGATATACTGTATTCTTATAAGTGATTCACTTAGTTGTACAGCAGAAAGCAATACAACACTGTAAAGCAATTATACCCCAATTAAAGAAAAAATTAAATTATCATTAAGGGGATGGGGAGAGGGATAAATTAGGCGACTGGGACTGACATATAGACAGTACTATAAAATAACTAACAACCTACTTATAGCACAGGAACTCTACACAATACTCTGTAATGACCTAGAAAAGAGTGGATATACGTATATGTGGGGCTTACCTGGTGGGAGAAAAAAACTGCAGGTCAACATACTAGCAAACCAAATTCAACATATTAAAAGAATAATACACCAAAACCACAAGGGATTTATTTCTGGAAAGTAAGGACGTTTCCATGTGAAAATCAATCAATGCAATAAACCACATTAACAAAATGAAGAACAAAAACCATATAATCGTCTGAAATACATGCAGAAAAACCATTTAACAAAACTCAGTGCCTTTCACGAGAAAAACTCAACAAAGATTAAAAAAAAAAACCTCCTCAAGATAATAAAGGCCATATATGAAAAGCCCACAGCTATTAGCTATCATCAAACTCAATGACAAAAAACTGAAAGTTTTACCTCTCAGATCAGGAACAAGACAAGAATGCCCACTTCTGCCACTTGCTAGTCAACACAGTACTGGAAGTTCTAGCCATGGCCATTAGAGCAAGGGAAAAGAAAAGAAAAAAGTAACCGAACTGGAGAGGAAGAAATAAAACTATCTCAGTTTGCAGATGACATGATCTTATACCATAAAGAAAACCATAAAGACTGTACCCAAAAAACCTGTTAGAAAAAATGGATTCAGCAAAGTTGCAGGATATGAGATCAACATCCCCAAATCAGTTGTACTTCTGCACACTTAAAAAGCAACCTGAAAGGGGAATGAAGAAAACAATTCCGTTTGCAATAGAATAAAAAAGGATAAAATACTTAGAAATAAACATAACCGAAGGAGCAAGACTTGTACACTGAAAACTACATGATCCTTAGACTCTCTCAGACAGTAAGAATCTGCCTGCGATGCGGGAGACCCAGATTCGATCCCTAGGTAGGGAAGATCCCTTGGAGAAAGTAATGGCAACCCACTCCAGGATTCTTGCCTGGAGAGTGCCATGGAAAGAGGAGCCTGGCGGGCTACAGTCCATGGGGTCAAAAAGAGCTGGACACGACTGAGCAACGAACACTTTCACACTTTCAGACTCATTTCTCAACAAACTGGAAAACACCACGCGGTGAGAAATGTGAGCGCCTGCGCACTGCTGGTGGGACCGAAAGTGGCACAGCCGCTGCGTTACCGAGCACGGTAGTTTCTCGAAACTTAAACAGCACCAGGATCTGGCGATTTCACTTCTGAAAGTAAAAGCAGGAACACGAACAGATACTTCCCACTCATGTTCATAGCAGCATTATTCACAATAGTCAGAAGGCAGAAGCAACCCAAATGCCCACCATTTGGGTGGATAAGATACAATACGGTATACACATACATTAAAATAAATATCCAGCCTCAAAAAGAAGAAAATTCTCATACGTGCGACAACACAGAAAAACCTTGAAAAATACGCTAAGTGAAATAAGTCAAAAGGGCAAATAGAGTATGATTCCACTCAAGGAGGTGCTTATTTATGTAGCCGAGTTCAGAGACGGAAAGCAGAATGGTGCTGCCAGAGGCTCGGGGCAGGGAGAATGGGGAGTTCTGGTCTAACGTGTACAGAGTTTTCTGCAGGATGAAAATGTTCTGGAGATGGATAGTAGTAACCGTCCTACGACAATGCGAATGTAACTAATGCCACTTAACTGCACACCTAAAGTGACTAAAATAAGTCTCATGTTATACACATTTTACCACAAACAAGAACAACAAAACTTCTTGACTTTGCCCTTTTCTCCCTTCTCACCTAAAATTTTTGTAAAAGTCATTTCTATTCCCCTCCCTTGCTCTTCCATAGAAACTTTCTCTGAAAAATCTCTCATTCTTTTTACATCTCCAAGTTCAATGGTCACTTTTAAGTCTCACTTACTCTATTCTACTATTATCTCTGACAGAGACCCTAAGGTCCTTTTTCCTCCATGACCTCCCAGTCCTCTCTCTCCAACTACCCCGCTTTTTAAGAATCTTCCTTTGTTCTGCCCTGTTGCACCAGGGTTTTGCTCTCAGTCTCCTTATTTTACCACTCTTCTCTAAGGCAATCCCAGCTACTCTTTTGGTCTTAACTGTCCCCTCCATGCCTAATTTTCAACAGGGTGAAATAAGTCTGTTTCCCTCTACAGTGGTATTAGAATCAGGTTCCAAGTATATTTTCTTCCTCATTCTGATTCCTATTCAGTCTAGTTGGAATATGAACTACCTTTTCTTTCCTCAACTAGACTTGTGATTTCAGAAGACAAGGACTAAATCTTTTCATTTGAATTAAACTCTAGGCCGGCACTACCCAAAAGAACTTTCTGCAACTGCAGAAATGTTTTATATTTGCACTGTTCAGTATAAACAAGCCACATGTGGCCCCCAAGCACCTAAAATGTGGCTAGTACAGCTGAAGAACTGAATTTTTAGTTTTAATTTATAGTTACATAGTCACATAGGGCTAGTGGGTAACTGGACAGTTTTGCTCTAGAAATCCCTCAGTAATACTGTATTCTAGTCTGCCTCAGGTTACTTTAGTACTTTTTTTCCTTGTCACAGAGACAAGAATATGAAATAGCCTGACCCACTAAGGCTAGATATTGGTCCTTATAACTTTCCCCATCAAAGAACATAAAACACTTGTGCCAATTCTGGGTTTCTTATATAATCTCTGTGACAGGTTTAGTTTTCAAGTGCTGCTCTTCAGTCTAATGCATTGAAACTATTCCATTAAGTTAAAGATGTCAAAGAAAAAGAAAGCATCCTACCATTTTCACAATGTAGTGGGCCATGGCATGCAAGTGTCGAGTGGAAGTGCCACTACCAATCACAAAGTAATCTGTATATTTCATTTCTGGAGGAACTTTGATGACACAAATGTCTCTTGCATTTTCTTGCCTCAGAAGTGAAACCAGCATATCGATGTCAAACTCGGGACCAGCGTGATCTGAAATGCACAAAGATGTGGTTGTGTCAGGTGGCCAAGAGAAGACAGATGTGCTGTGCACTCAGAAATGCAGGCAGCTGACAGAAAAACTGCTCCTCTGGGAAGGTGTTCAGATCTGAAATGTTTTGTAAAACAACAGGGCTCAGGCCTCCTGGAAGTTGAACCTGGGCTCTGGCTTCATATAGCACTGCTCAATTTTTCTGGGAAGGCACTCAGGTCACAGAGAGCCACCACATCCCCTCCTATTAGCAAATGCTAGTACCATACACCAGCAATAACCGCTGCTGTTCCAGTACTTGAAGAGACAAGTAACACTGCTCAAGCAGAGGAGGTACACAAAGAGAGGAAAACAGAAGCACAATTTGGGGAGGTGGTAATACCCTGGGACATATTAAACTGAATTCCAGCCAGAAAGGGTCACAGAACTAGCACTGGGAACTGGAATTCTTAGGTAGTATCTGGCCCACAACCTTCATCTGAGAAACTCGGACCTAGCCAAGTATGTGTGGCCCCAGACCTACCAATTCGAGGGCTAGAAGTTTAACAGCAGTTCTCATTCTGAACTCTCAAGCTTTTCTTACAATGTCATCTGGGTTATGTAACAACTGTCATCTGTGAAAATCTTCCCCCTTCCCCCCTCCCTGGAGATTTAGATACTTGGATTGTCACCGTGATGTATTATATTATAGCCTCTGGACTTACAGTTCTCTTAAGCTTTAAAGTTGACTTCCAAGGTGCTAGATGTTAACCTCTCCCTCTCATCTTCCACAGGTGTGATCTGTTTACCATCTCTCAAGCGTCTAAAAACTTACACAAATCAGAGGCCCTTAAATTGGCCATATCTCCTATTAGCGTTTCTTGCTGCTGCTACTGCTAAGTCGCTTCAGTCGTGTCCGACTCTGTGCGATCCCGTAGACGGCAGCCCACCAGGCTCTCCCGTCCCTGGGATTCTCCAGGCAAGAACACTGGAGTGGGTTGCCATTTCCTTCTCCAATCCATGAAAGTGAAAAGTGAAAGTGAAGTCGCTCAGTCGTGTCTGACTCTTAGCGACCCCATGGACTGCAGCCTACCAGGCTCCTCCATCCATGGGATTTTCCAGGCAAGAGTACTGGAGTGGGGTGCCATTGCCTTCTCCATTAGCGCTTCTTATTGCACCCTTTAGCCCCCAGCCCCCAGCTCCTCCTCAGAATTCTCACGCCCCAACAACTCTTGACAAGTCCATTTCTCCGGACCCTAGGAAGAGAGTGAAGGGAGATGAGGACTCTGAAGGTGTGATGCCAAGAGTCCGGCGTGGCTATTCAGACGGACGCCTGGGGTTTCGGAGGCTGATTCAGTTCATCTCTTGGTCTCACTGTGAAATGCAAAGCTGGTGCCAACAACCTTTGCAGGCCGTTCCGGTTCTGCTTTGTATAAGTTTTGGGACCCCAAGAAAAATGCAGAGAGGAGAACTCAGCATCCACGAAGGACCCGCCTCCCTACTCCATGCCCGTACCTGCGGTGCCAGACTCCGGGAGTCCCTCGCCGGCTGTCCCCTCCGCCTGCTCCTCCAGGCCTGGCCCGCCGTGCAGGCCGCGAGCTCGGTCCGGGGCCAGGCAGGCCCTGCCGAGTGTTGCCCTCGCCGTAGGCCTTCCCACGGCCAGCAGCCGAAGACGGGGCGCGGCACTAGACGCGGGCCACGCGCGAGGGAAAACGGCCCTGCGGTACAGCTGCACCCAGAGTCGCAGCGCCACAGAGCTGCCGGGCCCCATCGTAATAGCCTTGCGTCGACTCACGGGGCGGGGCTTAATGGGGCTCGTGCAGGTATGCGGCTTTCGATTGGCTAGGTCAATGCGGCTGGGCACGGAAAATTGACGTCAGGAGTGTGGGCGTGGCCAGAAGGTGGGCCGTGGGCGGAGAATGAAAACCAGGCAGGGGTGGAGGATGGTAACCCAACAGTGACCCGGAAGAATTTAGGTATTAGGCAAATATTATTTTTTGAAGTGACTTTGTAATTTACACTACATTTTTGCTGTGATGATTCTGTTTCTAAACATATAAGATTGCAAGCTTGAGGACTAATTTTACGTTTAGGTATAACACATTGATAAATATCTGAAGTAATGCATATTCGTCAGAGTAGGTTTTTCTTTGATAATATTTTGACTTTTCTCACCATAGGTAGTTATCCTAATTACTAACTAAGCCATAGTAACTGTATGTTCAATAGCAGTCTTCCACCAAACACCCGGATTTGCTTTTGACCAACGACATTGGCACTTAAACATCCATAGTAATGAACAATATGAAAATCATTATATCTTTTCTAAATTAATATTTTACTAATTGAGTCTCTAATGAATCAAACTTCTAACATTTCAAGTAAAAAAAAAAAAAAAGGCATAAAATAAATTTAAACCAGGCAAGTTTTCCCTACTTGGTTATGAATTTTTTTTTCCCCCTGGCTAGCATTCACATGTTTCAAGTAAACACTCATTTGCTTTGTTCTTAATTCATTCTTTCTACATTTAAAAATGTTTACTATATACAAGCTGCTGAAACACATGAAGAGAAACAGTTTGCCATTAGCCTTCTTTGCCCAATGGTGGTTTCTTTGTGTTTTATTACTGCTAAGGCAACAATACAAAAGTATTTTAAAATTTAGTAGGAGTTTTTTACTTTTCTAGAAAAGTGGACTAGAATTATCCCAGTATATATGTATCTAATTCATAATCTAACATTTGGGAGAAGAGGAGCGAAAGAAAAGGAAATGTAAAAAAAAGAAAAGAAAAGGAAATGTAATAGTTAATCCAATGTAATCCTGAAGTTCCCAATCTCTTAGGCTTCACTCCATGCCTTTTGCCTCCAGATCCATCTAGAAATCTGAAATTGGTCAAAATAGATAATTAAATAGAAAATGTATTGTGGAACAGACAGGTTAGTTTAAAAGGGGAGAGTTTTATCAGAAATTATTTTTACACATTTTAATAACAGAAATCACAATGTAAAGCTTAAAAAAAGAAGCCTTTCTCTTTCTCCTCACTCCAAGCTCTGTCTCACAACTTGATATACTGTTTCAACATCATTAGCAATCAAAGAAATGCGAATAAAAGCAACAAAGAGATTGGCACCAATCAATAAAATGTGGCAGTAGCAAGAGGGGATTGGCATTCTGATACATTGTGAAGGGGTGTAAAATGTCACTGCTCCTTTCTCAGAAATCTCAAAATACATCTGTTCTTTCTTCAAATAATTCTCCTTCTATGAATTTTTCCCTAGAAATAATTTTTCCTTTTCAATAAAATATCTAGATTCTAGGGAATTCCCTGGTGGCTCAGTGGTAAAGAGTTTCCCTACCAATGCCAGAGACAAGGGTTTGATCCCTGATCCCACATGCCTTGGAGTAGCTGGGCTTGTGTCCCATAACTATTGAGCCTGTGCGCTAGAGCCTGGGAGTCGCAACTACTGAGCCCATGTGCCGTAACTACTAAAGTACGCGTGCCCTGGAGCCCCTGCTATGCAATAAGAGAAGCCACTGCAATGAAAAGCCCATGCACTGCAACCAGAGAGCAGCCCCTTCTGGCCATAACTGGAGAAAGCCCGCACGGCAATGAATACATCTTTTATAAATAAACAAATAAAATTTAAAAATAAAACATCTGGATTCTAGTAGTTTCAAAAGAAGAATTTAGGGATTAGGAATTAGGTTTTGTAGGAGTCAGAGCACTAGCATTTCACAACTCACCTTGCGTTGCCTTGCACTGTAATGACACACTGTGTCCTCTTTGTATTGTTATTATTTTTTCTTGATGTCTCCATTCACCAAAATGTAAATAGTATGAAGGCAGAAATTTTTGTTTAGTAACTGTTCTCTCCATGGTGTCTAAAGCTGAATGTACAAAAGATGCTTCTGTTGATGACATTGGAATTAGGACATAGTCCATTACCAAAGAAATTATCAAGATTCCCTCGCAAATTGGAAAGCCCATGAGGAAAATCTGCTGTCCTGGGATGGGAGGCAGAGGTAGAAAGGACCATTTGGAACACATGTTTAGGTCAGCCCTTAGTTACACTCTCCAGTGGACTTATTTTATGCCAATGGACTGCACCCTGGGGCTCACCTCAGTGAGAATAAGGACTGCTGAGTTGCAGTTCAGGATTGAATTATAGGATGTGAGAGCTGAAAGAAACCCAGGGAGGAAAACTGATTTGCCTGTGGCCAAGCTGGAACCAGAAGCTGATTCTGAACTCCAGCATGCTAACTTCTGAAAGGAAGAGGCTAGTAGATGAAGGGAGCAAATATTATATAGCTCAAGTACCTGGAACAGTGCCAAGTACCTAGTAGCCACTCCAAATGGTCGATACATTACTTACTTGCTTTTAAAGAACTCCAGGCATTCATTTTTAAAAATTAAAAACAACAGAAACTAAATAAGCACCTGTGTGTACCACCACAAATATTCACACTGCTTCAAGTTATTTTTTTAATAATAAGAATAAAGTGTTACAGATTAAGTTAAGTCTCATCTTCTTCACTTCCATTTCCCCACAAACATGAATTTGGTGCTTCTCCCAGAATTTGCCATCAGTTCCGTGTTCCACTGGTTTTTCACATCCCAAACCTGTTTTACCACCTGCGTTTGGCATCTCATTTAATGGGATCATCACACACACACCCCCAATTCTCCTAAACTCTGGACTGCATTCACTGCAGGATCTTTCTGCAACAACTATTCCCTTGTCAAATCCTGTTTATGCTACTTCCAAAATACTTTTTGAATCCAACTTCTTGTCTTCATTCTCATTGTTCCTTCCTTCGTCTGAGACCTCAATAACTTTTGGCTCATTACTGGGACAGACTCCTACCTGGGTCTCCTGTCTCTAATCCGTCTCTATTCTTTCCATCCTCCATCCTGCTAACTAAAATTATTTTAGCCTCATCTGCTCTTTGCTGTTTTCCAAACATGCCATAACCTTTCCATGCTGAGCTTTGCACATACTATTCCATGCCATGTTTCTAGAATGCCCTTCTTCCACCTTTGCACATGACAAACTCAGACCCACTCTGTAAAACCTACTTTAAACATTAAGATATCTACCCTGACTCTCTCAGATGGTCCTTCCAAAACCCTTCATCCCTTCATTCATAAATGTCTTTAACATTTACCATGTTTGATTGGATGATATTACCCATTTGAAAAGACTTAGATTTCCAGCTCTTCTGTTTACTAGCAGTGTAAGACTGAAGTCCATTAATCTCCTTGAGCCTTTTATTTATCACTTCATCTCAGTGCTTTTTCCAGCACTGATACAACTGCTGATACGATCCCACAACATTTTGGACTTTCAAATACAAATATATGATATGGATGTGTGCATGTGTGTGTGTGTGTATGCGTGCGCACGCTCAGTTGCTCAGTTGTGTCCTACTCTTTTGTGACCCCATGGACCATGGCCCGCCAGGCTCCTCTGTCCGTGGGATTTCCCAGACAAGAATACTGGAGTGGGTTGCCACTTCCTAATCCAGGCGATCTTCCCAACCCAGGGATTGAACCCATGTCTCTCGCATCTCCTGCATTCGTAGGCAGGTTCTTTACCACTGCGCCGCCTGGGAAGCCCCATATGATATGGAGGACGTTTACTCTGCTCATCCTCTCTCCTTCTGTCTGAAAGCTCCTAAGGGGCAGGGACTATTCACCTTTCCCCTCCCTGCCCTCGCCCTGCGCCTGGCACTGGAAACCTTGGTGAGCCTCCTTGAGAAGATAGTGAATCACAAGTCTACTGTATGATCCACTGGATAGGTGGGTGACCCGCTGTGTGCAAGCTGCACAGTAAGAAGAAAGTATACTCTTCATTGTGAAGATGAGTACGTGTAGGGCTGGTAGCCTTCAAGTCCCTATCAATTCCTGTCGGCCGTGGGAGAAAAGATAGCCTCGTTGCCTGTCAGCACCCAGGAAACCGAGGGAACAACGTGGGTGCTCAGAGACCCAGCTCTGGAGTGAGCGACAGTTCTGAAATCTGAGGGAAAAGACCTGCCTAAGCCAAGAGGTGGGAATGTGAGCCTGCACCTTCACCCAAAAAACAGGCTTATTGGAAAAACGGTGGAGGAGTTTCCTCCCACAGAGGAGCCTCCTCCTTGAGAGGCCCCTGGCAGGCGGAACTCTGTGATGCCCTTAAACCACAGGCTCCATGCTTCCTGGGATGCCAACAATTCATCCCAGTGCCAACCTCAGTACCCACTCCAGGCTGCACTCGTGTCCTTGCAGCATGGAGGGCACGACTAGCAAATGGACAGAAAACATCTGAGCAGCAGGCAACACAGACTCCACACTCTGCGGGCAGGTGGGGTGAAGAAAGACAGAAGTGCCGACCTCTAGGTTTATAAAACAATGAGTCCCTGTCACCCAACTTCTGCTTAAATGGATTTTCCCTCTTCCAATCAGGAGACTACAAAAAGGAGGACAAAGTAACTTTTAAATAGAAATACACAAATGTAGCACTTCTAGAACTAATTTATGAAAGAGGTAATTTTAATCCTAGCCCTTCCCTCTGCAAGGTCTCCCGAAAGCAGAAACAGTACAATGAGAATGGAAATCTGAGGAAATGGGTGAAACTTAAAATGAGGCAGGAATATTGGCTGACAGCTGCAACTGCCCAGTTACTGCCCAGTTGTGGAATGAGCTGCCCTGTGAGGTTGGGAAGGGTAGCTGAGCTGCAGAGAAGTGGTCCCCACCTATTTCACTATAATGAATAACTAAAAATTGTGGCTATGTAGGTATTAGTCATTGAACACATGCATGACAAAAAGCTGCTGTGAACAAAGCAACTCTTTTAAATAAAATTATATTGAATTGTGATATATCCTTTGCAACCAAAAGATCCAGCCATTAGGAAACACAGAAACATAGTAAATTCATGCACGGAGTAAGCAAAGACTGGACTCGATAAGCTTCTTAGTCCCCAAATTGTATGAATTCATCCATTCATTTATTAAACAAAGATGTATTAGTTGCAGCATTACGTGTCCCGGAGTCAAATGTGGATCTATCAGGAAAACCTGCTCAGCCTTTCCCTAGTTTAGCCTGCTCTTTTTCTTCCTCTCTGTTCTCTCTGATGCAGGGTCCTGAGGTACCTCTGGTTTCATCTCCCAAACCAGCACCCCCGACCCCTCCCCAATCCCTGAAGCTAGCTGCAGCTTCCCCCCTTCCTACCTTCCCACGATGCTCCAGGAAACAAGTTCAGGACCCTCTTGACTTTGCTGCTAACAGAACGAACAGGAGGCTCCTCAGTTAACACACCAAGGGTGTATTAAGATCCACAAACTTCAAAGTCCATGTAGTCATGAACACTGGTTAATTTATAATTCCTGATGCCCTCAGGAAGCCGCTTCAGCCATCCATTCTCAGCACCCCAAAGAGAGAGATTATCAAACCATCCTCCCCTTCTGATTCTGTCTTTAAAAAGCAACCAAGGACTTAAAGTCCACACCCAATAGCAGATGTCTCTGTTCTCAAACAGGGACATTTTGCATTTCTGAGAACCTCTCTGATGGGTGACAGTCTTTCCCCTGAGTCTTTACTAGGTAGGAGAGAAGACCTGTAAAATTGCTTTCATTAACTAACTTTAAGGACTTGTTGCCAACAAGCTGGGTCTAACATCACAGAAAATGATAAATCACAGATAATGAGAAACTGCTATTTTGGAATCATTTTCATGAGAATGGAACATCCCACTCATGCCTAAAAACTCGATGAACGTGGGTCGATTCACACTGAGAAGTGGTTTTGCTATCCCTCCTGCGGCTGAAGCAACACTTCAGATAAAGGTGTTTCAGAGACAACTCTCTACATTTACCTCAACTGCACAGTCTAATGAGCAAGGCCCCTGAGTGTGCTGCTCAGCCCTGCTGGTCATTAGATGGTGACACTCTTCAGGGAACCTGAAACAGCATTAAAAACAGGACATGTTTCTCCTTTGTTTACACAACCCTTTTGAGTGATTGACCAACAACAGCCCCCGTGAAACTCCACCTGTGGCACTATATGATCACTCAGAGGCTCTGTGGCCCTCCTGACCCCCCAAGAAATCAGACCCCCCCACCCCTGCCCCCTCACAAGACCATGAGTTGTTTTCTTTCAGCCCAAATCTGATTTCTGATGAGCCTCTGATTTCTTTTCTGATCAGATGCCTTGATAATCCAGTACAGATCTGGCTCAGCTTTTCCTTTTTTTTTTGATCCCAGTTTTATGAGTTGCCTCCCTTTTGTAATTATTATTCCAAGACTTGAATAATTCAGAAGAGCAGATGTGTGTGACTGTTGACGGCTGACCTCCCAGGGACTGGCTCAGAGCAAGCAAGCTCAGGCTCCTCAGCAATGGCCCCCTCCTCTGATTGGATCCCCGCCTTCGAGGGCTTGCAGTCTCACTCCAAGTCACCTTGGCAGAAGGGTGCCCAGAGTGGCACCCATCAGAGGAGCTGAGGGGACACCTCGTTGAACCTGAAACTTCACCTTTAAAACAGCAAAACCGACAAAGGTCCATATACTCAAAGCTATGGTTTTTCCAGTAGTCATGTACAGATGTGAGAGTTAGACCATAAAGAAGGCTGAGCACCAAAGAATTGATGCTTTCTAATGGTGGTGCTCGGAGAAGGCAATGGCAACCCACTCCAGTACTCTTGCCTGGAAAATCCCATGGATGGAGGAGCCTGGTAGGCTGCAGTCCATGAGGTCGCTAAGAGTCGGACACAACTGAGCGACTTCACTTTCACTTTTCACTTTCATGGATTGGAGAAGGAAATGGCAACCCGCTCCAGTGTTCTTGCCTGGAGAATCCCAGGGACGGGAGAGCCTGGTGGGCTGCCGTCAATGGGGTCGCACAGAGTTGGACAAGACTGAAGTGACAGCAGCAGCAGCAGCAGCAACAGTGGTGCTGGAGAAGACTCTTGAGAGTCTGTTGGACAGCAAGGAGATCAAACCAGTCAATCCTAAAGGAAATCAACCCTGAATATTCATTGGAAGGACTGATGCTGAAGTTCCAATACTTTGCCACCTGATGCGAAGAGCCTACTCATTGGAAAAGATCCTGAAGCTGGGAAAGATTGAAGGACAGAGGAGAAGAGGACGGCAGAGAATGAGATGGCATCACAGACTCAATGGACATGAATTTGAGCAATCTCTGGGAGACAGTGAAGGACAGGGTAGCCTGGTGTGGTGCAGTCCATGGGGTAACAAAGAGTCGGACATGACTTAGTGACCAAACAGCAACAACAACCACCTTTGGACCACATCTAAAGGGCAGCAGTGATAATACACATTCTTTTCCACTGTTGCAACAGGTCAATCCTCTTATCTCCTAGGTGGCTTCCCAAATTTATGCCACCAAAAAAATTCAGAGAAGTGTAACCAGTGAGTTTAGGAGCACTCCAGGCTGCTCCATTCAGGCTTCTTGAAATGCAGAGGGGCTTCCTTAGTCGCTGGGAGGCCAGTCATTGTGTGAGTGGCTTCTGCGGCTCCTGCATTTCCTTGTGACTCTCTTGGTCATGTTATTTGTTGCTCATGCAGCTGCTGCTGTCAAGACCAAGGTGACAACATCAACTGCACAGCCTTTCAGGGACCAATAACATTTATAGCATTTGCATGGCTCTATCAGATTCACTTATTTTCACAAACATACTTTTCAGTACCTACTATGTTCCAGGCACTTTTCCAGGTGCTGCAGACAGGATCCTTGGCCTGAAGGGGCTTCCTTTCTGGTTTGGGAGATAAATAAACAACAATTAAGAGCAGAAGCCAGGTGATTACCATCCCACCTGATAAGTGCTATAAAGGGTATAAAATACAGGCTGCTACGGGAGCATTAGTAGCATCTGACTGGGTGGGTGAGGCCAGGGAAAACTTTCTGTCTTGAAAGTAAACAAACCAACAAAAACCTAAGGTTGAGTAATTGTTGAAGCTAAAATAATGTCTTGAGAGTGGTTTCTCTCTCCTTTTGCATGCATCTGAAACTTTTTACTTTAAAAACAAAACCACAGTAACAGAAACTCTGCTCACTGTTTCTAACTGTGAGTATTATGGTTCTCAATTCTAGATGCTTTTATTAATAGAAAGAAGTCCATTTAAGCCAATGTTGGTTGTCTCTCATTCCCTCAAAATACTTTCAATTTCCTCGTCTTTAGCATTAAATGTATGAAGCATACGAAACTTATGTTTTGTATCTGACCATTCCAATATATTCAGGCTGGTTGCCAGCCTGACTCTTTTTATCATGTCTACAGATTCATTCATGAAGAATTATTTGCACATATGTCTAGTGAGTTATTGTTCTGTTATTTTAATTATGATCCCATATATCTTGAGATTTTATCTGTTGAAATTCTCTAAAACTTAAGAGTTCCTGAAGAGAAGGTTTGTATTGCTTCTGCCAGATATGTGGAGCCATTCATTACTCACCGAGGGCCACTTTAAATGAAATGTTTAACTATGAATTTTTTCAGTACCAATACCAATTCTAAAACCACATGAGTACAGGCTTGTGGTTCGGAATTCTCAGAGGGGGACTGTTCATTTCATTTCTCACTTCCACCCCTACCACCAGAGTCCTGAGCCAGCTCAGTCAAACATTTCTACTCTCTACCTCAATGAGGTGCATATTTGTCTATTTCACCCAGCGAGGATATCATTCCAGAATTCTGACTTTATGCAAGAAGCGGGTGGAGGGGGTTGTCCTTCCCTCCTGCCTGATCTTCATGTGTTTATCTTTAACCCAAAGAGCAAGTCTTTAAACCCAAGCTCTGGCATCCTAGGGATGCGTGTACACACACACTAAACCCCTAGAAAGAACTCTGGTTTCACTGCTTGATGTCTCCTGTTTTCTCTAGATCTGTGTTCTTTTGAGATAGATTCTGGTCGTGAAAGCCTCTCCTTACTTTCCTGCCGGCTTGATCATGTTTTTATATCTTATTTATATCTTATTCAATATTTTCAGTCGAGTTGTAATGGGAGGAATATCTTTGAGCATTGGGCCCATCTAATGCTGGGAACTGAATCAACAATTGGGATTTTATCTTTTTTAGTCCCCCAAAGGGTCATTTTCATCTGACACTGAAGATCACTCACGACATGGGCACTAGCAGGTAAGCCCTCTCGATCTGGCCTGCCTCAATTTCAGCCCCACTGTTCTGAAGCCTTCGGAAGCAGACCCCTGGCCCTGTACCCTCAGATAGTCCTGAGTCCTCTGAAAGTCCTTTGTTATAGGGCCAGCCAGAGGTCTTGGAATCATCTGAAGAGTCACAGGGGTACTGGATTATTATTGTTCTAACTCTACAAGTTGTGGGTTTTTTCTTTTTTCCCAGAAAGAAAAACTTTCAAGTTGCTAACTGTTAATTCCCATTTCCAAGGATAAAGTTGCCTTAATTGCTTGTGAAAAGGAAGAACTTAAGGAGTACAAAATTTTTATGGCTCTAGGTTTCATTCATTCTTCTTCTTTCCAATACTTTACAAACACTTAGGAAACAACCCTTTTTCCTTTGAAAATCAAGCATCTGTGAAGTCTGAAGGTTTTTTTTTTTTTAAGTTTATCAAGTTTATATACATAATAAAGCAGGGATCCAGCAGATGAACTTGACACTGAGGAAATTAGACCACTTTCTACACTTAGAGATCATTCAAAGTCCAAAACTAAAAGCCAATGTATAACAGTCAGGGTACAATTTTTAACTTTTTTCTTTAAACCTACGGAGGTACCACACAAACAGGATGCTTCTTAAATAATCAAGAATCTTACATAATCTACATCATACCAAGATGCAGCAGTTGTTGTTGTTGTTAATGAGAGGATTTACCCTGCCCTTTGTTTTCTACAAGATAAGATATCTATGATTTCCTAAGAAGGAGGCTTCTGCTGGTAGGGGAGGCTTCCCGACTGAAGCCATGGTGGGAATCTTTGCTTCCTTCTTTTCATTCCCATTGCTCTCTTTAGGGTTCTGAAATAACGTGGTTATGATCAAAGTAAGACCCAAACACCTCTCCCAGGGGAACACATGGTAAAATGTTAAGAGTATCAACAGCTGTGATGGGACAAGCTCATGTTGGGCAAGTCACAGTGGCCTGGACTGACTGTAAGACAATAAATTTAAGCCAATCCCACATTGAAAGGATTCCAGTTGAGAAGCATTCTAAGTCTGTATTCTCTTTCACTGGGCACCCCTGCCTCCACTTTTCTTTCTCTCTGACATGCCCAGGCTCTCGCCGCACAGGCAACGACCGCGAGAAACACACAACACCACGAGCTTGCACCTGCCTGGAAAGCCCACGCGTCTCACGCTGAGAAGCCACACAAAGGCTTTTCCCTTGCTCGAGGACAAAACGGCTTGAACTCTGCTTTGCTTTTGTTTCACACTGAGTCTGCTCCCCTCTGCCAGATGACCACATCAAAAGTGATTCCTCTGGGGAAAGCACAGGCAGAACACTCTGACAGAATTCAAAGAAGATCTGTACATCTGAAACTAACACAACATTGTAAACCAACCGAAGTCCAGTATAAAACAGAAATTTTTTTAAAAAAAGAAAAGATACACGCCCCTCCATGTTCATAGCAGCACTATTTACAACAGCCAAGACAGGGAAGCAACCTAAATGCCCACTGACAGGGAAATGTATAAAGACATGGTCCATATATACAATGGAATGTTATTCAGTCATTAAAAAGAAGGAAATAATGCCTTCTGCAGCAACATGGATGGACCTAGAGATCATCATACTAAGTGAATTAAGTCAAACAAAGACAAATAGCATATGGTATCATTTATATGTGGAATCTAAAACAAATGATACAAATAAACGTATTTACAAAATAGAAACAGACTCACAGACTTCAAAAACAAACTCTGGTTACCAAAGGGGAAAGGTTGGGGGAGGGATAAATTAGGAGTTTGAAATTAACTTATATACCCTACTATATAGGGCTTCCCTGGTGGCTCCTACAATGCAGGAGACCGGGGTTTGATGCCTGGGTCAGGCAGAAATCAACAAGTACCTACTATAGAGCACAGGGAACCACACTCAGGATTCTGTAATAACCTAGGTGGGAAAAGAATCCGAAAATGAGTAGGTGGATGTATATGCATACCTGAGTCCCTTTGCTGTACACCTGAAACCACCACAACGCTGTAAGCTGACTATGCGCGTGTGCTAAGTCACTTCAGTCGTGTCCGACTCTGTGCAACCCTATGGACTGTAGCCTGTCAGGCTCCTCTGTCCATGGGATTCTCCAACATGAAATAAAAGTTAAATTAAAAAAAAAAACCTCATGGGTGGAGGGATGGGATGAATTGGGAGATTGGGATTCACATATACACACTACTATGTATAAAATAGACAACTAATGAGAACCTTCTCTATTGCAGAGGGAACTCAGTGCTTTGTGGTAACCTCAATGGGGGAAATTTTAAAAAAGCGGGAAGTGGGGGTTACGTATATGTATAGCTGATTTGCTTTGCTGTACAGCAAAAACTAACACAACATTGTAAAGCAACTATGCTCCAATAAAAATTAAGTTTAAAAAAACCTATACAAAACAAAAAGTTGTTTCTTGGGCTGTGACAGAGTTGAAATGCGGGGTTCTTGAGACATGTTTCTCTGAGGTCCCCTGTCTACATGATGACAACTTGTGTAGAAGCTCCCATGGGTGTGGGTGGTAGCAGTTTTAACTAGACTAAAATTAGTCTATGTGTAGCCATAATCCCCCAGCCATGCTATTAACCCAGTGGCTGACCTTCAGCCTCTTATTCTGTGCTGAAACAAATACCTTAGCTAATGA
This sequence comes from Bos indicus x Bos taurus, assembly GCF_003369695.1. Lineage (NCBI taxonomy): Eukaryota > Metazoa > Chordata > Mammalia > Artiodactyla > Bovidae > Bos > Bos indicus x Bos taurus. The sequence continues at coordinate 87,797,386 of NC_040079.1, forward strand.
CCTGGAGTTTGTGCTGTTTTAAACAGTAGGAAACCAGCAAGTTAAGAGCAGCCACTTAATGATTATTGATTTCAGTTAGATTTTTTCCAAAAGGTTTTCTGTGTTAGCTTGTAGTGGGAAAAAAAAAAAAAAAAGACACAAATATGTGAGGTAGGAAAATAACAAGACAGGATTTAACTAACCGTATACATACTGCAACAGGGCTGCCCAGGTGGCTCAGTGGTAAAGAATCTGCCTGCCAATGCAGAAGACACAGGTTTGATCCCTGGGTCGGGAAGATCCTCTAGAGAAGGAAATGGCAACCCACTCCAGTATTCTTGCTGGGAAATCCTACGGACAGAGGAGCCTGGTGGGCTACAGTCTGTAGGGTTGCCAAGGGTAGGACACGACTGAATGCACAAGCACAGAAAGCACACATACTGCCACAGCATAATGCTGTGCCATGCGTATTTTAAAACATGACTCCAAATTCTTCGATATGTTTCCCATTGAGAGGTGGGATCTGTATCCCCTCCCCTTAAATCTGGATGGGCTTGTGAGTGTTTCAACCAATAAAACATGGCTGAAGTGACACTATGTGACATCCAAAGCTCGGTTAGAAAAGGCTATGCCACTTCCACCTGGCTCTCTTGAATGACTGCTCTTGGGACATTCCCTCACAGAACACAAATTCCGCATGGTGAGAAGTCTGGGGTGCATGGAGGGGCCACACTAACATGCTCTGGTCCACAGTCCCAGCGAACTCAGCCTTCCAGTCATCGCAGTTGGTGGCCCAGACATGTGAGTGGGGAAGCCTCCAGATGATTCCAGCCCCTAGTTCCCACCAAGGCCCCAGACATCATGAAGGAGAAAAAAGCCAACCTTGTAGTGCTCTGTCCAAGTCCCTGTGCCATCGGATCAGTCAACACAATAGCGACTTCACACCACTAAGTCAGAGATGTTTGTTACGCAGCCATAGTAACCGACACCCACTTCACCTCCAAACAAACCATTCAAATTGTGCTAAAGAAGTTCAGCAGAGAGCCCAGCTCATGTGTACTCAAGGAACATTTTGCTGAAACAGAGGAGAAAGCACTTTATGCTGGGTGGGAGAGGAGAAGACAGTGGGAGCCCAAGGCTGGATATGTTTGATTCTAGGTAGAGTGAATAAACCAAATGGCGAATAGGGTGGGGTTCTGGCAGCAAGGAGTACAGCATGAAGGTGGAAAGGAAGGTGGGGACCAGACTGCAGCACGACTGTACCCCTTTTTCAATCTTGACACAGTGAGGCCCATCATATGTGGGTCATCAACCCAAATGCAGGCCTGAGGTACGAGTTGTGATATCACCTCAGTTCTGCTCCGTGCTCATCCCAGGGCAAGGCAGTGATTTAAGGGTTAAACTGAATCCTCATCTGAAGAAAGGCACTTTATTACTTACAGATGATGCGCCTCCCAACCTGCCACCGTAGACAATCTTGGAGGTCACACTGGTGTCTGGTTGTCCCTGTAGGTGATGGGGTGGCGACTGAAGACTCCTTAATACCAGCTCAACAATTCCAAAATTTTCTTTTAAAAGAAAGCCTTGGAAGCACCAAGCAGTATGAGTATGGAGAGACAGACAGACACACAGAGAAAGAATTGGGAAAGCCATTTGGAGAGCATTATTAGTAATCAGGGTCTGAAGTGATAACAGCCTGATGGAAATGGAGTGGAAAAGTGAGAACTTGTTTTTTTAAAAAAAAGTCTCAAAAGTGCATCTTGTTTAAAGGGCCTCATAAGAGCATTCATCATTTAAGGATATTTTTAAGGGCCTCCTCAGGGGATAAGTGGTATGGCTGAGCACATTTCCATTGCTCTCTTCATAACCTCATGGGGTTGCTTACGGGAGACTCAGGCTAGGACTAGAATCAAAACGTCACTGGCTGTAGAGTCAGCTGCACCCTCGGGACATGGTCTGTATTCCTGGGGCTCAAGCCCAACTGGGGAATAGCTAAATAGCAGTATATGGTATAAAGTGAGGAAAGGCAGCAGCGGGCAGCTTGGAAACCCAGCATCTGTACTGAAGCAGACTTTGGTTCTCCAAGCAGAGCCTTCTGCCATGACCCTGTGAGGAGTCGGTTGCTGTGGAGCTTCTAAGGTCACCTCTTGTCAGGGGCTCCTGGGGTGACAGAGGTCAAGACCCCTCACTTTGTAGGTGAGGGGAAGTAAATTTGGGGTATTAGTCACCAACAGTCACTATGAATCCAATCAGAAATATCTTTAAGTTTGAGGGCACTCCAAAATAAATGAATCATGCAACTCAGTGTCAAAAAACCAAATAACTGAATCAAAAAATGGGCAGATCTAAACAGATCTTTCTTCAAAAAAGACATACAAATGGCCCAAAAAACACATGAAAAGATGCTGAACATCACTGATTATTAGAGAAATGCAAATCACAACCCTCCCTAATCCCATGCATCCCTCCACCAATGAGACAAACACCACCCTAAATTTGATGTGTACCATTACCATTCATGTTTCTATTCGTTACTTTATATGTAAGCATAAACAATTTATAGTATTGTTTTAAATGTTTAAAACGTTTACCTAAATATTATCATACTGTGCCAATGGTTTATGGTTGACATATCTCTGTTCTCTTCATTTGCATCTCCCCAGTTACTAGTACGGTTGAACATCTTTTCATCTGTGCATCAACATTTGGATTTCCTGTAGATTGTCTACTCACAAGCCATTGTCAATTTTTTATAATGAGTTGTCTTTATTTTAAATTTTCTTTTTAGAAGTTATTCTACTTCACTTAAAAAACAAGTGAAAGTCAAGTTAGAAAGTTAAGTCGCTCAGTTGTGTCCGACTCTTTGCAACCCTGTGGACTGTAGCCCACCAGGCTCATCCATGGGATTCTCCAGGCAAGAATACTGGAGTGGGTTGCCGTTTCCTTCTCCAGGGTATCTTCCCGACCCACGGATTGAACCCAGGTCTCTCACATTGCAGGCAGACGCTTTAACCTCTTTAACCTCTTGGGCTTTAATCAGGAAGCCCAAGAAAGGCTTCCCTGACCGGGAAACGAACCCGGGCCGCGGCGGTGAGAGCGCCGAATCCTAGTAGTATTTCATAAAAAACAATGAAATAATGCCATTTGCAGCAACATGGACGGACCTACGGATTATGATACTAAGTGAAGGAAGTCAGAAAAAGAAAGATGAATGTCATATGATAACACATGTGGAATCTAAAAACATGGCACAAGTGAACTTACTTACAAAACAGAAACAGACTCACAGACATAGAAAATAAACTTACAGTTATCAAAGGGGAAAGTCAGGCAGTGAGGGATAAATTAGGAGTTTGGGGTTAACATACACACACTACTATATATAAAAGGATAGTCAACAAGGACCTACTGCACAGCACAGGGAACTCCACTCGATATTCTGTAATAACCTATATGGGAAAAGAGTCTGAAAAAGAACAGATACATGTGTACGTTTAGCTGAATCATTTTTCTGTACACCTGAAATTAATGTAGCATTGCAAATCAATTATACACCAATATACTGATAAAATAAAAATGCTTTGAAAGGCGATGCTTGAAAACTACTAAAGAATACATACAGCATGAAGATAGAATATAAAGAAGAAGAATAAAACAAATCTATCCGTCAGCTTAAGCAATGAGTTGCTCTGAGTACTGCTCCACTACCTACCCACCCTGTTTTTCCTCCCCAGAGGCAACCACTGTGCTGAGGTTCATACAACAATTCTTTTGCCTTCTTTCCCATAGGTTTATTACATAGGTTTTTATGCAGTCCTATATTGCTTAGTTTTCCATGCTTTTGAAAACTTTATGTAAATTGTATCAGATTGCATGTATTCTTTTACAATTTTTTTTTCTGTCAATATTACATTGCAAGTCTTTCCTTTGGGTATTTATAGCTATGGGTTTATTCGTTTTCACTGATGATTAGCATTCCACTGTACGTCACAACTGCTTCAGCCATTCTACACTGGAGGGACGTTTACGTTGCTCTGAACATTCTTGTCTGCGTTGCCTGGAACACCTGTGGTTTTCTCTGGGGCATTCTACAGCAAAGAGTGAGACTACTGGCCCCTAGCTTTGTGCATCTTCACCTTCACCAGGTAAGGCCAGATTGCTCCCCACTGCACTGGTCCAATTTAAATTCTCAACAGCAAAGTACAAGTGATCCTGGGTTCTCACGTTTGCCAATATTTGATTTTGTCAGATTTTTTTCATTGCCAGTCTTGTGGGTGGGATACCAATCTGTTTGTGTAATGATTTGCATTTCCCTAACAATTCTTTATGTAATCTGGGTACTAATCTTATATCAGTTACATGTATTGCAAATAATCTTCTTTCACTCTGTACCTTTCAATTTTCAATTAACTTTATTGAGGTATATTTCTGCAAAAGGGTTTCCCAGGTGGCTTAGTGGTAAAGAATCCACCTGCAATGGAGAAGACGTGGGTTCAGTCCCTGAGTCAGGAAGATCCCCTAGAGAAGGAAATGGCAACCCACTCCAGTATTGCCTGGGAAATCCCATGGACAGAGAAACCTGATGGGCTACAGTCCATGGGAGCAAAAAAGAGCTGGACTCGACTCAGTGACTAAACAACAACAAATTTCTACAAAATAAACAACCATTTTAAACCTACAATTTGCTATCTGACAAATGGATACAGTTGTCTAACCACTAAAATCATGCCATAAAATGTCTCCCTTGCCCCTCAAATTTCCCTCATGTCCCCAGTCGCTCTCCTTCCCCAACCTCCAGTGTCAGGCAAGCACAGATTTGCTTTCAGTCACTATAGTCATGTCTTTCTTGGGATATCATACAAACAGACTCATTCAGTGTATCTGACTGTTGCATTTAGCATAATATTAGCTTTTGAAAATCATCCATATTCTTCCACCTCTCAACAGTTTATTCCTTATCGTCAAGTAGTATTTCATTGTATGGATACACTACAATTTATCCATTTACCAGTTGACAGAAATTTAGGCAGTTTCTAGTTTGTAGCTATTACAAATAACATTATTATGAACACTTACATAAAAGTCATTGTGTGAACATATGTCTTCATTTCTCTTGGGTAAATACCCAGGAGTAGAAGAGCCATGTGATACGGTATACTGTATACTTAATTTTATAAGGAACCATGCAGCTGTTTTTCAAAAGGCTGAATTGTTTCCCTTCTTGCACTTTCATTAGTGGAGACTGAGAATTTTGTAGGTTTTTAGACAAGAAGTTTATGGCATCTTTTTCACACAGTACTTTAAAATTGTGACATAATTTGATATATCAATCATTTTCTTTACAGTTGGTGTTTTGGGGATTTACAAAATCCTTTATCACTTGGTTATTCATATTGTGATTCTATTTGTAATTTCTCTTGCAAGGATTATCAGATTTTTTTTCTTCAGGAGGGCCTTTTTTGATATTTTCCCATAGCAGTTTATAGGCAATGTACACTTAACTATGATCGATAATACAGTGTGTGTTGTCATTACAGAATAATGTGACATGAGATTGAGGGTAAGAGCTCAAAGTGCTCAGTTTAGAAATGTACGTTTCATGGAACTGAAATTCTCTTAAGAATTCTGTTTTCTCAGTTCAGTTCAGAATGGAGTTCAGGAGTGCTTTGCAACACAGACCAGCATATTTTTTTGATCAAGGACTACATAGTCCATATTTTGGGCTGTGCAGACCAGACCATCTCTGTTCCGACTACTCAACACTGTTGTTGGAGTGCCAAGGCCATTGCTGACAATGCAAGAATGGATGACCGTGGCTGTGTGCCAAGAAAATTTTATTTACGGACACTGAAATTAGAATTCATACAACTGTTATGTGAAACAAATATCATGTTCTTTTTTTCAAACATTAAAAGATATAAAAACCAGATTTGGTTTGTGTGCCATAGAAAAACAGGCAGAGAGGCAGAGTTGGCCAACCCTGGCTTTAGAACACATCTTCCTGACATCACCACGAGGTGAGTGGCTAACATCACCCTCACCACTTCATGCAGTAGAGCGTGAGAACCTGAGAGCTCATCCAGATTAGTTTTCCTCTCCTCCTCCATTTCACAGAGGAGCTTTTGGTGCCTGACTTCAGGCCATACAGCTTGTGAGTGACAGTGTCAGGCTGGAGCCTGGGTGTCTTGATTTAAGTCCTACCTACCTTCCCCCACTCAGTTCCAAAAATCAAAATTTAAGATTTCATCCACAGCCACAAAGTCCTTCTGCTATTTCTCATCAGCAGTTCATCATTTTTTTTTCACTTTAAAGGAATTTATTCTAATAAATACCTTAAAATTAAGGATTCAGTAAGCTCAAGTTATACAGAGAATTAAAGTTAAATACAAAATACCATTAAGGCATCTACATTCCAAAAGGCCTATGAAGATCTCCAGAGCAAATTTTATTCCAGAATTTTGAGGACAAAAAGGAAAGGCAATTCTGTTGTGAGTAACAAAGGAATCAGATTAGATGAGTCTGCAGATTAGATGAGGCCAATGTGGTGGACTTCAGGATGCGGGGACTTCAGGCCAGAGGGTAGGGCTCTCACTGCAGTAAGAATTCAAACTCTGAGAAAGCAGAGTCCTTGTTTCCTGTTCATGGCTCTCTCGCCTTCAGACCAGAGCCTGGGACATAGTGGCACTTGGTAAATGATGGTTGAAGGATCAAAATCAGGTTGTAAGGGGTGATTCCTGGGAAGCAGTCTCTGAATTTTTAGGTTATCTATTCCAGCAGCTTTTGGACCACTCTGAAAAAACTTGAAATGACTTCCCACCTCCCAAAGGCCCCATCAGAAGGTGGGCACCTTCACCCCTTGGATAGCTATCTTCTCATCGTAGCCTGTCGCATAGATTTGGAGTTATCACACATTCTGGATATAATGAATGCATTTAAAGTATTGCCTTCTAAACTGTTAAACAATTGAAAATTCAACGAGGGCAACCAATGTTTATGAATGAGTCATAAGTGTTTAAAATGCAGACATTTATAAAGAGTCTGAGGAGTAAGAAATTCCCAGAATAATTTATTACCTACACATTTCAATTTTGTCCGGAAGTTCTAATTCTCAGCAGACATTAATCAAGCCATTTCACTCTCTTTTAGGTTACTTCTCCCATTTCACAGATAGCAATTCTGTGGAAGTTAAATGACTTGTTGCCAAGGTCACACAGAGAATATAAATCTAAATAATTCACGGTTTCAGTTCTCTCTCCTGCCATTTGTTAGATTGAAACCGAGGGAGGTTCCCTGAGGATTTCAACCTGCTTCCCTGGTGACAGACTGTATATTTGCTGCTCTCTGCTGCCCTCTGTTGATAGGAGAAGGCAAGAGTGGATCTCAAGACCACTGTTTTCTCCAAGTTAGGTCTGGGAGCAGCTGTACCAACATCACATGGGAACTGTTAAGAAACAGAATTTATGGGGCCTGGACCCATAATTTTGGGGGGTTGGGATCAGTAGTCTGTGTTTAATAAACCTACAAGTGATTCTGCTGCAACTTGATATTACTTTTCTGCTTCAGGTATGAATGTCCTGGCCTCCTAGTTATCATAAAAATGGCAAGCCCCTTCACACTGCTTCCCACATGTAGTATCCATACCGTTATGCCATATACGCAGTACTTTTCATGTCCATTCATTCTTCCAGAGCAGCCTGCAGGAGCCCTGTGAAGTTCCCTGGTGGCTCAGATGATGCAGAGTCCTCCTGCAATGTGGGAGACCTGGGTTCAATCCCTGGCTTGGGAAGATCCCCTGGAGAAGGGTATGGCAACCCACTCTGGTATTCTTGCCTGGAGAATTCCTATGGACAGAGGAGCCTGGCGGGCTACAGTCCATGAGGTCACAGAGTCCAAAATGACTGAGCAGCTAAGCATAGGAAGCACAGCACACCAAGTCCTTAAGAAAATCTTCACCCATTCTTAAGAAAATTAACAATTCTCTAGTATCATTTGGCATCCAGAGTGTACTCAAATTTCCCTCAGTTGCCCCAAAGAATGTCTTTCATGGCTGTTTTTTTTTTTTTTTTTAATATTAGGATGTAATCTAGGTTACTAAACTGCTTTTGGTTATTGTGTCTCTATATTCTTTTAGCCTAGAATATAGGTCCACAAATTACAGCCCATAGGCCAAATCTGGCCCGCCACCTGCTTTTGTCAATATGCTCAGGCTGGAACAAAGCCATGCCCTTTTCATTTATGTATATGATGGCATTTCTGCTACAGCACTGGAGTTGAGTAGTTGCAACAGACACCATATGGCCCATGAAGCCTAAAATAGTTACTACTTGGCCCTTTACAGAAAATGATTGCTGATCTATGACCTAGAACTATCCTCTCACATTTATTTTTATTACAATACTGACTATTCAAACAAAGACTCAGAACAACTGCTTGTAGAAAATCTTCTTTTAGATTGGTGTAATTATATATATATAAAATTCATCAAAATTTCATATATTGTATTCATATACTTAAAAACATAAAATACTCGGAAATTATCAGCATTCCCTGGGACAAAGTTAAACAACTTTTTATGTGTTAAAAGTATACAGGAAAATTGAAAGGCAAACAAAAATTAGAAAAATAATCCCAAGGTCTGGTCTCTTCTCATACTTTATTTTTCAGGAAGGAAAAAGGAATGTCATGACTGACACAGGGTAGTTTCAGTTACAAATTAAAGTAAAATCCTTACTTATCAAGTTTCTCATTTGAATAGGGAAATGGGTAGGGAAACCAGAAAGACTTCCTTCTTTGGGAAATCATAACACATCATCTCAACTATGAGTGCCAGAGTCTACAGAAATTCAGGTATGTCCACAAGATTGTCAATAGGAGTACAGAGCCATGTGCCTGTGCCACATAAATGTCCATGGGAAAAATGAATGAACGAGTACTGACCCTTTACACATTTGGACTGGGCAGGCGGTCATGATAATATTCACACATTTATTAGCCTAGTCTTTTTTTTTTTTTTCAGTATAGCAAGCATGCACAGCTTACTAAAAGCTGACCTGTTCTGTTGGGAGCTCATGCATGTTCATTGACACAGGATTCACGGAGCTCGGATCATGACCTTCAGAATAGGAATTCACTGGTTTTATGTATACGGTTATATGGAAAGCTAGAACATGTCCAGCCTCTCTTTCCAGTTAACTTAGGTCAGACTCTAATGAATAGTACCTTCTCCTGCTACTCTGAATACAGCATATCTATCCTACTGCTTACCTAAGACATTGTAAGTGAAACATAAATCATCATGAAAGGAAGCTCTATTAATTGGCTTTATCAGTTATATAACATGGAAAAGAATTAAACTACATGCAACCTCAGCCATGTCCCTAAAATGTCATTTAACCTATAAAAATTAAAAAAAAATTGGACCTCCCTCACACAATCTATATTTTACATTAATCTTTTTAGAAAGTTATCATCATCCACTCTAGCAAGCTGACATAAATGGTGCCGAGGATGAGCTGTTGGTCAGAAGTAAGGCTGAAGATTCAAAGAATTCCTGGTTGGTTCTTGAGCAGTGGATCTTTTTCCTGGTTTCCGGGGAAGAACAGGGTCTTTGCATGATTGAGGAAAACATTCAGGCCTTTGCCTCTGATCACGATCCCAGGGCTGTTTTCTATTGGTTTGTATTCCTTGTGTTTTCTGAAAGCAATGTGTTGGACAGATTAAAAAAAGATCTCCAGCTGGAAAAGGTTGCTTTCTACAAATCTTTCACAAGTCAAGTGCAGAATCGTTCATTCCATTTAACTTATGGCTTTTAAGACAGTGTTGTCTTATGAGAATACATTTTCTCTTCTTTATGCAAGAAATGTGCCTGCTTACTATAACTTGAGATTATATGTTAAGCATTAAACTGACGATCTGGTAAAGTTATTGACATTTGGTAGCATTTTTAGGGATTAAAAAAAAACCACAGCAAAATTAATAGGCTAGTTTGCTATTCATCATTCAGTAGAAGATTTTCTTCCCACACACAAAATGTTTCAAAGCAGAAAAGGGAAAACAGCCCACTTGTGCAGAAATATGCCATTTATTTTTGACAATATACTCTAGTGATTTAAAGTGTTAGAACCAGCAACTTACTTGTACATCAAAAAGGCGATCACAGTGACGAGTATGGCCAAGCAGCCAAGGGAGACCAGGATACCATTTGCCGTTCTTAAAAGGGAAGCTGGGTCTTAAAACAGAAGCGAGGTCATATTAGTGACAGCTTCCACCTAGAGGACATGCTGCTTATAATGTAATTAAATCAATGAGGAAGGGAGCAAACAGAAGATATATGGCTCCTCTGAGCTTTCAGTAATCTTTCCCTTTACATAATACATAGTCTTCAGGGAAGCTTATCTTCCATTTAGAGAATGAGTTAGCACGTCTGGAACACTGTGTTAAGGGCTTAGAAGATGTCATGTCCTGAAGACACCTGCTCTGGTCTGAGTTAACCCAGCCACGCCCATGCAGCAAAGGCCTTCATGAACTTTCTGCCCACTTCTCTGGCCTCATCTTCCACTGCCTACCTTCCAGCTGGGATAAAGATCCATCCTCCCCATGCTCTTTCAGATTTCCATGCCCTCTGCTGGGAATGCTCATCACCAGCATCTAGCCCTTTGCAACGCCTTCCAGACACGCATGAGGGCACTGGGTCGTGCCTTCCTTTGTCATGTCTCTCCTAGTCACCCTTCCTTTGCCTCCACCACACTGTATTCACAATTATTTCTTTGGATTATGTCTTCTTTGTTCTCCCAGAACCCAGCAAATCAACTAGTCTTGTCTCTGCCATCAAAGTATAAGCAAAGTTGGTCTCTTTTCCCTCTGTCTTCTCCGCCACCATCATAGTTCCAGCCACCAGCCCTCTCTCTTGTGAGGACATCTTCATCATCTGCTCACTTGCACTGTTACCTTCCAATAATCCTGGCTTCACTCAGCAGTCTGAATGATCATCTAAAAGTGCTAATCAGATCACACTTCAACCCTGCCAGCAGTTCCCCTTACACACAGAATAAACCCAAACTCTGTCAGTGGCACATAAAGATCTAGATGAGCTGTTCATTCTTGAAACGCAGGTCTCAGTTCAAAGGAGGCCCTTTGCCAAGTGGGTGCCACCAAGTTGGCAGCACTTTCCTGACCTCCCAATCTAGAGAGTCCACCTCTGTCTCCTCTCTTCCATGCTTGTCACTCTCCATGCCTTGTTTCATTGTCTTCACAATATCATTTTATTTGTTTATTCCCTGTTTCTGCTCACTAAAGCGGGGATCTTCCTTACCTTGTTCCCACTCTATCTAGAACTGTCTGTGTGGTGCCTGGAGCTGTGCTGGGCATGGAGTGGATACCCGATGAATATTTGTTGAAAATATCCCAGGTGATTCATGAACATTCAGTGAATCAATGATTAAAAGTCATTTCAGCTAAAAGTCTATGGGCTTGGCTTCAAACAATGATCAACTTTTGAAATTCTGACTCTGAAACCCAAGTCATCAGTTTACAATTTCCATTGAATTAAAAGCTCTCTTTCCTTTCTTTTTTGGATTTTAAAAATGGCTCAGGGAGGGACTTTCTTGGTGGTCCAGTGGTTAAGAATCCACCTGCCAATGCAGGGGACACGGGTTCGATCTTTGGTCCAGGAAGATCCCACATGCCACAGAACAACCAAGTCCATGCCCCACAACTACTGAACCCACACTCTAGAGCCTGTGCTCTGAGAAGCCACTGCAGTGAGAAGCCTGAGTACCACAGCAGACTATCCACCACTTGCCTCAACTAGAGAAAGCTCACGCACGCGGTAACTAAGACTCAGCGCAACCATAAATAAATAAATAGAACGGCTCAGGGACTTCCCTGCTGGTACAGTGGCTAAGGCTTCATGCTCCCAATGCAGGGGACCCCAATTGGATCCCTGGTCAGGGAACTAGATCCCATTTGCCACAATTAAAGATCCTGCATGCCACAACTAAGACCCGGTGCAGCCAAATAAATAAATTAAAAAAAAAAAAAAACAGTTCAGGTCACACCTAAAGTTATCACTAACTACAATAAGTATTAAAGGAAAGCAAATATCCAAGCATCTAATCCAGGTAAGAGAATGGTGATTTGCCAGAACTGAGGAAGCTTCATGGACTAGGTTAAGACTCTAAAAGGCAGTTTTAAAAGCAGCTGCGGCAGCACAAGAAGAATGACCCCAGCAGCTCCCAAAAGTGACGGCATAGGAGATCCACATTCAGTAGGATACAGAGGCCCTGGCTACCTCTTTTTGACCTGCTCCCCAGTCTTGCACCCCAAGCCCCATGTATCCTGCTTTCAAGGAAGCAGGATACGTTTGCATCCCTTTTTTTTTTTTTAATGTACACCTTGGCTCTTACCAACAATAAACGCTCAAGCAAATAATTATATGCATTATTACATATGCTTTTCTTGCAATGAGATTAAAGCTGCCTTTTATACCGTTAATGAGTAAATATATATTTAAGTATATTTCACTTTATAAGATAGACTCCAAGACCAAAAGAATTATTTGTGAGTTGGTCATTAGATTATACCCGACAATACTCAAATTAGGGAGCGAAGTGGGAACTCCTCTGGTGGTCCAGTAGCTAAGACTCCATGCTCCCAGTGCAAGGGGCCTGGGTTCGATCCCTGGTCAGGGAACTAGATCCCACATGCCACAGGTGAAGAACCGCATGCTGCAGCTAAAAATCCCACGTACCGCCACAAAGATTGAAGCTCCTGTGTGCCACAACTAAGACTCGGCAGAGCCAAATAAACGAATAAATAATTAAAGAGCAAAATACACACTCTAACGTGCACACAATTTTACCTGTCCCTTCTGTTCCACCATGAAGCACTTCTTTTAAGAAGTAAAGGAATATTTTACAACATAGCCAGTTACATGTGAAATTCAGTTAGGGTCACCAGGTAGAGACCCTAGGGGTTAGGGAAAATAAACAGCCACCAGTGAGCGGGAATTTCTCAGTGAAATTCCTTCATCCACTTTGTCAACATTTTATCCCTCTGAGGTTAAGGGGACAAGGAGTAGTCTGTCTGCTGAACATTTAAGGACTGGGTAATCGGGTTTGTTTCCGTCTCAGTGTAATGCTTGGTAGACTTTGGGAAAGAAAAGAAGGGTCCATGGTAACTTAGAAGGGAGCCAAGAGTCCACCTGGTTTCTCATTTCTCTTCTTGGCTTCATGTCTCCCCTTTGTTATAGTTTAATTGGAGAACATTGTTATTTTTTGATGCTCGGCTTTACACTTTCCCTTTGAAATACAAACCTATCCAAGCATTCAGTGACCACATCCCATTATTACTTGTCCATGATCATAGCTGATTTTTTTCATCAAAGGCTTTTCTTGGACTTCCCTTGTGGTCCTGGTGGTTAAGAATCCTCCTGCCAATTTAGGGGACACAGGTTTGATCCCTGGCCTGGGAAGATTCCACATGACACAGAGCAACTAAGCCCGTGCACCACAGCTACTGAAGCCCGAGTGCCTAGAGCCTGCACTCCACAAGAAATGAAGTCACTGCAATGAGTAGCCTTCACACTGAAACTAGAGAGTAGCCCCCACTCACCACAACTAGAGAAAAGCCCGTACAGCAACAAAGACCCAGCACAGCCATAAATAAATAAATAAATAAATTTAAAGGTTTTCCTTTGGCCATTATTTCATACATTCTCTCTCTCTCATCCCTTCCCTAAGTAGATTTGCTATTGTATTGTAATATCATTTTTCAAATCCACATTAATGACAGTTCAATGAATTTTACACTGAAATAAAGCTAAACATTAAGAGTGAAGTGTTGAATAGCTTTAGTATCAGACATATGCTTTATCTGCAACATGAAATGTTCATACAACCATAAAACAAAACTTACCTCTGCTGTTGATAGAGACGAGGGTGCTCGTGAGGGCCAGACTTGCATCATTCCCCAGAGTGAGGTTCATACAGTATGTCCCAGACCCACTGAAGGCTCTCCTCACCGTCAGCAAGCACGTGTCACCCAGCTCCATGGCCACGGGGTCGCAGACTGGGTTCTGGGTGATCTGGCAGCTGGGGTCAGAGATGATGGTGCAGACCTCTGTGGGGATGCTGGGGGGTATGAACGACATCCAGAGGGAGAGAGAGGGGAGTGTGATCTCAGTTTAATAGGAAAACATAATTACACTTCTGTGAAACTGAATCCCACCTTAGTCTTACTCAAACTGTATGATGTGAAGCTGTCACATACAATTTACTCTTAAACAAACCTGGGTGTGTGTGAGCCACTGTTTCCTCTATATGCTCAGGAAGGTGAGGCCCTAGGACAGGAGAAGGAGGAAATTATTTCCCCCAAGGCAAGGGGCTGCTGGGAACTTGCCTCTCCTCTTTGGCTCCCTAGAGACTCAAAGATGCAGGTGGCTTAGGTGTTAGGCTAAGGTAGTACTAAATGCCAGTCGGCCCTGTGTGGGCCTGTGCAGATATCTGACTATAGTAGCAGCAGCAACCAGAGCTGTTCACGCAGCACCTGCTGTGTGCAAGGCTCCGAGTTTCAGAGAAGTGACACAGCCTTGTCTATTCCTCTCAACAACCTGACGAGGCAATAGTAGCCTAATGCAGCAGGTGACAAACCAGTTCTGGGAGGAGAGCTCACTGGCCTCCGGTCACAAAAGCAGATAGAGGTGGAGCTGGGATTTGCATAAAAGATATTTGACAGCTGTCCCTGTAACCATTCGGCTCCCACGCATTACTGTCTTAGCCTCTGTTTCACGTCTGAGTAGACTTCCTGAACGGAGAGACCAGGCTCTGAAGCTAGGCTGATAAAGGCTCAGGGAGTTAGATGAGTTCATGCTCTCTTCACCCTTGGCCTCTGGCAGCACCTTTGCCTCTCCAGTCAGGATGTTCTCTCTTTCTGTCCTCCCATTCTCTCCCCCAACTCAGAGAGCTTTGGAGCTCTTCCTTTCTTATTTTGCACTACACCACTCAGCTGGCCAGATCTTAGTTCACTGACCAGGGATGATGAGCCCATGCCTCCTGCAGTGGAAGCGGGGTCTTAACTACTAGACCACCAGAGAATTCCCTGGAGCTCTCCCTTTGGATCAAGTATGGCCTCATTTTTATACCAGCTCATTCTCTAATCTATATATCACACACATACAGTCGCTAAGTCATGTCCGACTCTTGCGACCTGCCAGGCTCCTCTGTCCATGGGATTCTCCAGACAAGAATACTGGAGTGGGTTGCCATTTCCTTCTCCAAGGGATCTTCCTGACCCAGGGATTGAACCCAGGTCTCCTGCATTGCAGGCAGATTCTTTACCTCTTTACCGACTGAGTTATGAGGGAAACCCATATATATCATATACACATACATTTTAATTCCTTGATTCATTTATTATATTTAAATTATTTAACTATTTAGTGGGTTAATTGATATAGTATTTATATATTAATTACTTTCTATTTAGTCTATTATCTATATATGCGCATGCTCAGTCGCAACTGACTCTTTGTGAGCCCAGGCTTCTCTGTCCAAGGGATTTCCCAGGCAAGAATACCGGAGTGGGTTGCCATTTCCTCCTCCAGGGGAATCTTCCTAACCCAGGGATGAAATCCACATGTCCTGCACTGAAGGCAGATTCTTTACCATGGAGCCACCAGGGAAGCCCCAATTGTTTATAGTTGTAACCAAACCACAGGAAGTCAAATTATGTAATACATTAGAAAGTTTTATAAGTTTTAAAGATGGACAGGGTCATCAGGCGTTGCTATTCATCAGCACAAGGACACAGCCCTTCCACACTGGCTCCCCAGACTCCAGAGGAGCCTCAGGGAACTTCAGAGATTCTGAGCCTGCAAACCTAGCTCTGCCGGGTACCCACCACCTGGAGAGGTACTATAATCATCGTGTATCTGGTGACCCAATCTGTAAAATGAGAAGACTTGTATGAGTGTGTGAGGATTTGACATGAAAACAGAAGTAAAATGTTAAGGACACAGTAAGTGTCCAATCAGTAATTATTCAACAGTTAAAGGTGATGAGCATCGCTCAACTCTAGCAAAGCAAGTGCATACTTGAGAGCACTTGGGGGGGCCCTTCCTCATTCTGGCTTAGTGAGGAACTAGAATCCAAATTTGGGGCTTCCCAGATGGCACTAGTGGTAAAGAGTCCGTCTGCCAATGCGGGGGATCTAAGAGACTTGGGTTTGATCCCTGGGTTGGCAAGATCTCCTGGAGGAGGAAATGGCAACCCACTCCAGTATTCTTGCCTGGAGAATCCCACGGACAGAGAAGCCTGACAAGTTATAGTTCATGGGGCCGCAAAGAGTCAGAACGGAGTGAGCAACTGGGCACACAGAATCCAAATTAACCTAACAGGTGGGAGGTGTGTGAAGGCCATTGTTCAGCCTGGGGTTCTCACTTGGCCCCTTCCTTCCTCGGAGACTGTGTACTCACCTCCCGTGGCAGGTCACGACGAAATCCACCAGGGAGTTGTCAGGCTGTGGCCTAGGCATCGGGACATCTGTCACTTGGATGATGTTAACCTCTAGAATGCCCTCTAAAAGGAACAATGCCCCATAGAAAAACATCAAAATACATTGCAAACCAAACCACTTCTTAACAAATCAGAAGGCCAAACAAAATGAACACAGCCTTTCGCCATGCTAGACTTGGGAAGCAATCTCAGAGTTCAGATACACGTCCAGGCAGCATTTTCAAAGTCAAACTGAACTGTTCTTCAGTACAAGCTTGACCTTTATTTCTGGAGCCTGTGTGTGTGTCAGGAGGCAGATGACCCTGGAGGAAGGGAGGCCTCATCCACTGTGTCTCCTGCTGAGGGGCTCAGCCCTAGGGCATACAGCTTGAGTTGTAGCCCCACCCAACTCCTCTGCTGGGCACCTGTGAGCAGTGCCCCTCGCGCACAACCCTGTGTGGCTGTTCTGTTCAGCCCCTTTCTTACACACAGGAGGTATGACTTTGTGAAATCACCCAGAAGAGGAAAGCAGGAGCTGTGGGAACTTGCAGCTGGCCTTCCTTCAGGCCACATTCATTCAGATTTCTGAGCTGCACAGGGTGAGGAGGTCCAGGCCCCCCCGTAGGCTCCTCGCTAAGCGGGCCTCACTGAGGGCTTGTTTCCACCGAGGATCTCGTTTCATCCCTTAGAGGGACGTCTAAGGAAGGCTGGAAAGGCAAGTGGAAATCTAGAAGCTAGTGGAGTCTTTTTTGTGCACGTGTGGTAGCAACTTGAGTGGGTGCCCTCGCTTCCCTACCCCACCCCTCCCCAGAGTCAGGGAAGGGAGTGGGTAGCCCAAGGTGGATTCTAACATCTTTCCCTCATGGTCTTACCTACAATTGTGATGGTGGCTTTAAAGTAGCCATATCTGGTAATATGGCAGCTTTCATCAGGAATCTCCCTCAGCTCCAGGGTACTGTCACCAGCAGTTACTAGAGGATTTAAACAGAAAGATTTTTAGATTAGTTGCTGAGAATGCAAAAGATGTCCATGATATAACTAAAGATCTAAATGTCTGTTTACTTGCTGTTTAGAAAAACATCAAGAATTCTATACTGTTAAATTGCTTCAGAAATTTGAACTAAATGCATAACAATTCATGAGATGTGACAGCTATGTTATAAAATTGTTAAATTATGTAAGCAAGCACAGTTCCATGTCTTATTCAAATATAAATAGTAAATGAAAGGTGGAAGCCATTTTAAAATGTGTAACATAATAATCATGAAATAAAGCAGGCCACAATAGATAAAATTATATTGTAATTTTGGAAGAAGGTATTCTGGGCTCAAATTCTAGGCCCCTTGCTTTCAGCTCTTTGAGACCATGGGCATATCATTTAACTTCTTGCCTCAATTTGCCCATCTGTAAAATAAGAACAATATTTACTGACCTACCAGGGTTGAACTATTAAACTTAAATAGATAAGACATATAAAACATGCTTTTCATGTCTACCACATAGGAAGTAGTTAATAAATATTCATTTCCTTGTCCCAATATGCTCTTATATATATACTTATTTAGATACAGATGTGTTATAACATATATGACATGTAATTTTAAATGTCAAGAAGCAAACAACATGGAAAAGGGCAATTCTTTCCCCATTTGGATGTCTCATGGATTCTAGGTTTATATTCTTGAAGTCTTACAGTCACTGTGATGAGCAGAGGTGTGAGGAAGGAAAGAAGGGAGTACAAGATACTTTTGAAAAATAGCCCTTTGAATGTGATTAGAGCAAAGAATTTAATGCTCTATTGGTTATAATTTAAAAGGCTCTAAATAAGGTGGTGGTGTTCCATTAGCAAGATAAAAAGACTGGAAAGAAAATATAATATTGAAAATACAACATTATTGTCTCTTAAGTTTCCAAAGACATGAAAATAGACCCAGTTTGGGGGCAATGAAGCTTCATAAGAGCTGCAGCTCTAACACAGGAGTATGTAAGGATGGAGCCAACTGGGAGATTTCTCCAGGGCCTCAGAGCCTCTAGCGGGGAACAAGTGTGCCTGTGACACTCCTATGCTCAGAGGGAACTTCGCAGTGCAGCTCTCAGAGCAAGTCTGGAAATGAGTGCTCTCTGGCAGACACTTTGGGAAACGCTGTTTGGGTAAAACTCAGAAAGGTTCTGACACCATGTCAGATTCAGATGTAGGTGTGGTTTATCAGCAGGGCAGGCTGTGGCAGAGTTGGCTATATTCCCTGAGTCTCAAGGTGGTTGTTTGGAAGTTGCAGGGTAATCATTCACTGTATTCTGAGATTTAACGGATGAGCTCCAAAGGAAAAGATATGTTTGTGAAGGGTATTAGGGATGGCTGCCTCTTCCCTAGAAAACTCCTTTATAGTTTGGACCATAAGAAGGCTGAGTGCTGAAGAATGGATGCTTTTGAATTATGGTGCTGGGGAAGACTCTTGAGAGTCCCCTGGACTGCAAGGAGATTTTATATATATATATACACACACACGTACACACACATACATACACACATACATAGATGACATATATATATATATGATACATACATATATATATAAAACATGATCTATATATACAACATGATATATATATATATATATATACACACACACACACACATATATACGTTATACACACACACACATACATACTAAGTCACTTCAGTTGTGATGGACTCTTTGTGACCCCATGGACTATAGCCCACCAGGCTCCTCTGTCCATGGATTCTCCAGGCAAGAATACTGGAGTGGGTTGCCATGACCGAATCTTCCTGGCCCAGGGATCGAACGCACATTTCTTAAGTCTCCTTCATTGGCAGGCAGCTTTTTTATCACTGAGCCATCAGGGAAGCCATGCATAAATACATATATCATATACATATTATAACACTGATTAGCATCAGTCTTGGAAAGGTTTTTCTTTTTAGATTTGTGCACAAAAGTCTGAAAAATGATCAGTGGCACTGTTAGCTAAGGGAAGAGAATTCTGTGGTTTAAAGCTAGTACATACCTGTCTATCCTATAATGTAATTATCCCCCTGAGTCACCACTTCAACTTTGCTTGTGTCTCACTCCTGTGGTTGCATTTGGTTTCTATGTAATAGCTGTACTTATTTGGAAGCCCCTTACCAAAGCAGAGACAACATAATTTTTCGTCAAATAGTAATCCAGTGCTCAACAACCCCAGCCTGTTAATATGGTCTGTGTAGCTAAAAATGCTCTCTCCCCCAGAGGACAAGCACTCTAACCACTTTCTCAAGTCATGGGCTGACTCTTATCATCATCTTGGCTCCCATTACATATTTCTGTCCCTCCAAGTCTCACAGTTGTTTTACGGCATTTGGGGATTGATTATGGTTGATCTAACACCTTTAGATGAAGTCAAGCAGCTTCCTTTCACTATAAAATGTAATGAATTCATAAGGTTGCTACCTTCTATCTTATGGTTTAACCTATAGAAAATAATAACACACTTAAAATATTCTTTCTTTGACTTAAAATATCTTTTGCATATGTTATGATATAAATATGTTCTAAGAAAAATAATCTTGCTTTATAAAAATGCAATTCAAAATAGACTAACATTAAATGACCTAACATTAAGACCTTTACCACTCAGGAATTTCTAGACAGACAAAGCAAGCATCTGTAATTTATTTTGAATTTTACACTTGGTGTCCTTATTTGTAAGGAAGACCATCAAGTCTTGTAGATAAATAAACTGACTCTTCTCCAGAAATGCCAAAACAAAGCTATATGTTTAGAGTTGTTCAAGGCAGTTACATTTATAATACGAATTAGAATGAACTGAAGTGTCCATCAGTAAGAGAATGGTTAAATAAATAAGTCGTTGAATAACATGAATTACACTTACATGTACTGATAACGGAAAGATGTCTGTGATGTTTGTTAAATGAAAAGAGGCAAATTGTAAAGCAATATATATTGTGTGAACCCATCTACCTAAAAATTAAGACCACAAATCCTATTTGTATTTATGGAATATGTTTGTAATGGCACAGAAAAGATCTGGAAAGAAACACTACCAACTCTTAACAGGGTTTAACTCGGGAGAAGAGAATAAGGAGGAGCTCTCACTTTTATTTGAAATTTCTGAATTTTAATTTTTTTCTAAGGAATATGCATTCATTTTATAATTAAAAGTATTTCCCCCCAAAAAGCAAAATCAGTAACAACTTACAGTGTCTGGCATTAGTTATGCTTGACTTAATAAGTTTTTTTTTAACAACACACTTATTTATTAATAACAGTTTATTATTTATATCTAATAGGTTTGGGTTAAAAAAAAGCCAACTGCAACAAGTCTGGACATCTCCAGGGAGTGTTCTGTGTGTACTTGGCGATGGCACCCTCTTGTGTCCAGTGAGAGGATGTCAGTCTACTGCCATCCCTGGGATGCCTGGATGGAAGATGTATTCACGGCTGAGTGGGGAAGGACGGTGATGGCATGGGGTAGGGTGCGGAATTAGATGAAAGCTAATGCTTCTCAAAGTAAATGCTCAAGAACTTCTTGAATGTCCCCATATATTATTATGAGAAGTTGGGATTTAATTAACTATGCCTTATATCTAGAATAATTTTAGTGTCTGGAATCTTTCCAGTCGGCCAGCCAAGAAATATTCTCAAGGTTTATTCTTTTTTGAGCCCTTTGTAAACTACTTTTAAACATGGTTGAGTTTTCATAGGACATGGAGTGGATGTGGGCAGGGTGGGGAGGAGAATGGAAGTGGGGGAGGGAGTGTGGAAAGGGAGAAAGGACAATGGAATGGCCTGAATGTTTATGAGGGGATAATGTGTCTCCTCTTAACTAGAAAAACTGGGAGGCAAACAGAAATGTGAAGGACTGGAAGGGGGAAGGCACCTGTACACATAACAAGGAACTGTATATGAGCCACCAAGTGACTTTAAACATATTCTCCTTTCTTCCATATTCTAACAACACCATGATAAGTAACTAAAGGAAATCAACAGGCAGAAAATGGAATCACTGCAGAGTCTTTACATAATCTCTTTAACTAAGGATCTAATTATACAAACCACATGAATTTTTTTCTAGCTGTTAAGGAGCCCTGCCAACAAAAATTAACCTGGAAAACACTTACCCAAAGGAGGGGTGGTTTTTGGAGGTCTGGGTGAAGGCAAAGGACAAGGTCCAGGCACTTCAGCTTGCACAGTGAGGTTGAGGCTAAAGGTTCCATTGAGCACATAGGTGTGATTCAAAGTGTGATTGTTGGAAACAAAGAGACCAGTATTATCCCCGAAGTTCCACTTGTAGTAAATGGCAGACTCATTGAGGAAGTGGCTGGGATCGTGAATCAGGACACTGAACGTAATGGGGAGATCCCTGAGGAAGGTTTCATCAGATGAATTTCGATTGTTCTTCTGGGACATAGTCACAAATACAGGAATCTGATCTAAAATGTACATCCAAAAAAAAAGAAAGAAAGAGGGTACGATTGCTTGATTTTAAGTGGGTGACTTCAACAGTGCCTTTAGTTTAGATATTAAAACGAGGGGACAATTCAGCATCGTTTCCCCTTTTCTAATGCAAGTTTTCTAGAGTTTTCTCGGTTTACTTTAGAAAACACAGATGGAATATGTTATTAAATATATGAGGTTGAGAAGGAGTCCAGATGAAGTGTAACCTAACCCAGAATATTTGGTTCTACTTTTTCAAACCCGCTAACATCACCAGAACTCAGCGCCTCGTCCTCTGTTAATTCACAGCTCATATCACTCACCTGTTACTACATACACATCTTTCACTTTTGCGATGGGAACATATGCCCGTCGGTGTCTTCTATAGACAGTTACTTCCATGATTTGAGGGCCAAGACTCACATTGGCTGTGTTGATGGAAATTGTCACTGAACACTGTCCCAATTTCTGGAAATACTGACCTTTGAGAAGATAGAAATGTTTAGTTATTGGCTACATCATATCATTATAGAAAGTTGATGTTCCTTAAAGACTAACAACTACCATTTACAGATTGTTTTGAGAAAGGAAAAGCAGGGTGGGGATGCGGTCTTGGTTCCTTCAGAAAGGAAGACAGTGCTTATTTTTATATAAAACCTTATAAAATCCACAAATAAATAAATGTAGTTGTATATGTTGACTAAAATGAAAAGAGCTGTTTAAGTGGGATAATGCTGTTAGTCCTTAGTTGACAAATACTATAAGTAAGTGACCTGGCACTTGAAATACATGTGTTTCCCACAGAAAATACATTTAATGTAACAGTGAAGTGTCCAAGGGAGTTAAAAAATATATCTAAAAATCTACCTTATTTTTGTAATAATATTACTGCTACTGCTGCTGCTAAGTCGCTTTAGTCGTGTCCGACTCTGTGCAACCCCATAGACGGCAGCCCACCAGGCTCCCCAGGCACTGGGATTCTCCAGGCAAGAACACTTGAGTGGGTTGCCATTTCCTTCTCCAATAATATTACTAGTTCAGCTATATTGCTGAGCAACTTTTTTTCTTTTAGGGAACTAGATTCCTCCACCTTCTAATAATAATATTTGTATATGAAAATGCAGTGATGAAAAAGAAACAGGTATGGTGGGTATGAAAAGGAATGAAGTAGTTTCGTTGACATTTCTAGGACCCTTGAGTCCTTTTTCTTTCTCCAACTGTAACCTAAATCTAATCACCACTGACTAGCTAGTGACAGTTATTCTCTCTCTTTTAGGGCTCAAAGATTTTTCTAATCTTTTTGAGGCACCTGTCATAGATGTGTCATGGAACAAAAGGTATTAGAAGATGGATACTTGTAAGACGGGGATGTTTAAAGACCACATTCATCACATGATCAAAGGTGTCAGGAAAGAGGGTGCTTCCCCAGGCAGTTCAAGGGTTAAGACTCTGTGCTTCTGCTGTAGGGGGCATGGGTTTGATCCCTGGTCAGAGAACTAAGATCCCACATGCCATGAGGTATGGCAAAAAAAAAAAAAAAAAAGTGTCAATAAAGGTTCAGGATCCCCCTTTACCTTGAAATGCAGAGGCAGTTCTGTTAGAGATTATAGGGGGAAGACATGTCTCTTGGAATTAGTGATACGTGAGGAAATGCTAGTTCTGGCACCCAGAGGTAAGACCACAGTGGCAGCACTTAGCTGAGAGAAAATATCCATTAACTCTGAGACTTCAGCAGAAAAAGGAAATTCAAAACAATCTTGTTATGAAAACAGCAATTTCTGGGCTAAAAGCTGATGTTAAATAAAGACATCTTAACTAGCTAAGTTAATGGATGTTAACTAGGCTAAACAGAATCTGAAGTGTTAGTGAGCTTATGTGACTCCATGCACATGACAAATGTCATTTCAGGTCAAAGAAATGACATTTGGAGAGTTAACTGACAGGGCCACAAAGCCCTGAAAAAAATTTGCTTTAAATCAACGAGCATAGTATTTGTTATATATTTTGTACTTTGTTCAACTGGAGTGTATTATTAATATGTTGCTTTGATTTGTAAATAATTAAAGAAAGAAAAGCTCTCTGAAATTCATTAAGACTGACAAAACATTCTGAAATTTGGAGTTTGTGTGATGGCTAGCAAATTGGAACCACTCAGAACCAGATGGAACCTAAGATTTTAAACTAAGAATTTAGCAGCTTTGTTACTAATAACCTAAATTTAGTCCTCCTAAAAAAATAATCACTAATAATAAAGCAAAATGGATTCCACTTGTGGTAAAAAAAAAAGAAGAAGATAGGTTATGTCAAAGAAGAAGAGTATTTAGATTATTTTACTTTTATATGATAGAATATTATATAGTCATTAAAATAATGTATATAAAGAATTTTAGAGAATTCCCTGGTGGTCTCTTGAGTGATTAGGACTCAGTGCTTTTACTGTCAGGACCTGGGTTTGATCCCTTGTTGGGGAACTAAGATCCTGCAAGTTGCATAAGAATTTTAGTCAATGCTCATAATTTTGACCAAAATGTGTATATGTTATGATCTTAATCAAGAAATACCAGAAAAAAGAAAGAAATACTAGTAGAGAAAGCATCATCATGTTAACAATGATAATCTCTGGTATGAATTATGATGACTGATTTTTCATTTGCACTTTTCTGCATTTTCCAAATTTTCTACTAAGAGTACAAGTCTAATTCTTTAAAATTCTTTTTAAAACATAAGAAATCAAAGAATAAATCAACAAATGACCATCCATATGCCATTCAAATATCATTTTTCATATTACTGTTTTAGACAGAAACAAATTGAGTAGTTTTTTTTTTTTTTTTTAAAGAAAGCCAAACCTGTCTTTTTCTCCTTTTAACTATTTTATGTCCTAGAAAAACGGCAAGGCTAACCAAGATTTTATTTTTATCCCTCACTGAAGGAAAGTTAAAAGAGTAATTGTTAAATGCCAGATGTTGTAATTCTCAATAATAGAATGAGAAAAGAAAAAAAAATTAAAAATTTTAAGGAAAGGTAAAGAAGAAACTGGGGGGGGGGGATTGTAATAGCCCAACCAAGTGTGTGGAACACGTAGACAAAATTCTTTTTCCAGGGGCGAGGGAAAGGCTTCCCATCAGGGAACACGTTGTGATGGCCTTCACTCGTGTCGTTTCCCCAGTCGCTGTCCTCTGTCCCTGCTGTCCAGTTGTAAACATACAGGTCAGGAGATGCACCAGTATCTAAACAGAGAATGAGGCACACCATGATTGTCGTCTGGACTCAGAATGCTCAAGGTTCATCATTGAATTAAATAACTGTTCATATTTTTTCATAACTAGCTGAGATACAGTTGGACAATTAACACCCTAATATTCAGAATTCATCTAATGGTACCTTTATGATTTGGGTCTTTTTCTACCTACATGTTGTATTTCAATGAGTTATATTAAGCATATAAAGCAATATATGTATGTTGTATATGTGTATATATATATATATATATATACATAATATATATGTATATGTATATAAAGCAATTTTTCAGAAAAGTTCAGAGATATCATTTAATATGTTTATCTTCATATTGGGGCTCCAAATAACAAGCATATTCAAACCAAACTGAGGGATGCTGTATCTTTTTATTTTGATTCATTCTATCTGTAGCTTTTTCCCCCTAACTCATTTGACATCATGACTTTCTTCTCCTAAAGACTTCAGCACACTTCTAAGAATAAAGACATTCTCCTTCATAAGCATACCATTACCATCCCTGCTGCTGCTGCTAAGTGGCTTCAGTCATGTCCGACTCTGTGTGACCCCATAGACGGCAGCCCACCAGGCTCCCCTGTCCCTGGGATTCTCCAGGCAAGAACACTGGAGTGGGTTGCCATTTCCTTCTCCAATGCATGAAAGTGAAAAGTGAAAGTGAAGTCGCTCAGTCGTGTCCAACCCCCAGAGACCCCATGGACCGCAGCCTACCAGGCTCCTCCATCCATAGGATTTTCCAGGTGAGAGTACTGGAGTGGGGTGCCATTGCCTTCTCCAATTACCATCCCTACCAGAGTCCAATCAAGGGTTACATCCTACACATGGCTATTTCACATCTTCAAATGATTTGGAAAAAAGATGTATAAATAGAAATACAGATAGATGGAAGCAAACAGAAAAAAAACATTAAACTTGCTGAATTACTATCTACTTGCTCACTACTTTTCTGTATGTATGACATTTTCCACTTTAAACAAGTCATGATCAATATATTTTCATCTGGAACAATCTTCTCATCCTCTTTTTTTTATGTTCATTGACATTTATGGAGAGCCTTTTATTTATCTGTCTATTACAGCCACTATTTATTTTTTATTCTTAAATTGTCCCACACATGGCCAGTAGGGGCCCCTCAAGCTGCCTCTGTGTCCCTGTGACATATCCCCATTACTTCCTTGTTTACTGGCACAAGATGTCCCTGGATCACTTGCTAGTGTCCTGTCCTACACCTGGAATCAGTCATTTCTTTCAAGAGCTCTCATTTCTTCTAACAGTGAGAGATACTTTATAAAACTTCCCATGTAAAAGTTTTTTTACATGGACTCTTTCATGTAAAAGAGAACTGCATTGTCATTTGAAACATTAGTAAGAATCAACTTGTTTAGGGGGAAAAAAGCATAAAAAAAAAAAAAAGCTACAGGCTACTAAATACAATACTTTTAAATTATCAAACTCTTTCTATACAGAATTTATTGTTTTCCTCATTGGAAGATGAATCAATAAGAAATAAACCACTGGCAGTTTAATAGAAGTTCTAAGTAATAAAATCAGATCATCACTGCCCTTACTAGTCTTGTTTCTGATTGAAGAATTTTAGTACTTACTTGAGTTTTTAAGGCTGTTGAGTTCTAAAACAAGATAATTCCCCTTGATGTGTCTATAATCATTTGTGCTCTTTAACTTGGACAAAGAGCTTCTCTGCTTTAACTAAGAGCAAAGCAAAACCAAAATATATGCATTTTATCATTTGTGCTAGCCATGTTCTTTCTGTGAGCAGAAACTGATCTGATCAACGAAGAGTTATCAGACTATTCTTTGAGAAGCCAGAATTCCATTCCTGTGATGTGAATAACATTCCTTACCATTTCTGCAGTTCTTCTCATAAACTATGTTGCCACTGGCATCTTCCTTTTGGCATCTGGGGAATACCAGGTTCACTGCGAATGTTATGGTTGAGCCCACCAGTGCGGGGGAATCACTGGTCAGAACCGCCTGCACACGGCCTCCTAGGACATAGAAACAAGGAGCTCAGTGATGAAACATCTCTTGTCCTTTTCACTGATAAATAAAAAAAGGAAGCTAAATCTACAAATAAGGGCCAGAGGATCCTTCTGCCTCTTTACAATAAATTATTTGCAGGATTCCCAGCTTTTGCTGTCAGAGTACAACACTCCAGAAGATGAACTTGGAAAGTCAGACCAACTGAAGAACTCTCTGACCACAGAGAGAACAATTACTTAAATAATTAAAAATCTGTTTGATTGAGGAAACAAGTATTAAAGGTTTGTAATTTTTAATTTCAAAGTGAATGACTGAAGGAGTCATTCATTTTTGATGTGAATGGAAAGATAATAACTTTCTAATCACGCTTTTGAGCCGGTCAAAGTGCTCTGGAATCTCAGAACTTTTGAAGATGACCATTCCCCCATTAAACCTGCTTGCTTTTCAAAATCTTCCAAGAGGTACCAAATGTACATTTCTAAGGAGATTAAACTCTGTGTGGAGGAGAGTGAGGAGTTTAGAAAGTGATACTGTGACAATAAAGGGAAGACGGCCAATCCGGGCGCCTCCCACTTGCTAACTAGTGCACTGTCACTCATGGTCGCTTCCGTGGATAGAGTTCACCACCTACAGCACGAACTGAAATAACAAAGTACAGCTGTTTGGCAAATGGGACCTAATCAAACTCACAAGCTTTTACACAGCAAAGGAAACCATAAATAAAATGAAAAACAGTCAACAGAATGGAAGAAAATATTTGCAAATGATTTGACCAACAGAGGATTAATTTCCAAAATATATAAACAGTTCATATAACTCAACAACAAAAAACAAACAATCCAACTGGAAAATGGGCTGAAAACCTAAGTAGACATTTCTTCAAAGAAGACAAACAGATGGCCAACAGGCACATGAAAAGATGTTTAGAGAAATGCAAATCAAAACTACAATGAGGTACCACATTACACCAGTCAGAATGGCCATCTTCAAAAAGCCTACAAATAATAAATGTTTGAGAGGGTATGGAGAAAAACCCTCTTGCACAGTTAGTAGGAATGTAAATTGGTGCAGTCACTGTGGAAAACAGTATGGAAGTTCATAAAAAAACTAAAAATAGAATTATCACATAACCCAGTAATCCCACTCCTGGGCAAACAGCAAGAAAAAAACTACAATTGAAAAAGATACATGTATCTCTATGTTCATAGCAGCACTATTCACAATAGCCAAAACATGGAGACAACCTAAATGCCCGTCAAGAGAGGAATGGATAAAGAAGATATGGTACATATACACAATGGAATACTACTCAGTCATAAAAAAGAACGGAATAATGCCATTTGCAACAATACGGATGGAACTAGAGATTATCATACTAAGTGAAGTAAGTCAGACAGAGAAATACAAATATCACATGATATCACTTATTTGTGGAATGTAAAACATGGCACAAATGAACCTATCTGTGAAATGGAAACAGACTCACAGACAGAGAACTGACTGTGGTTGCCAAGGGGGAGGAGAGGTGGGGGAGTTTGAGGTCAGCAGAAGCAAACTGGTACACATAGAATGGATACACACCGAGGTCCCACTGTGTAGCACAGGGAACTATATTCAATATTTTGAGATTAACCATAATGGAAAAGAATATTTTAAAAAAAGAATGTGTATAAATATGTACATACATATATATCTGAATCACTGCTATACAGCAAAAATTAACACATTGCAAACCAAATACTTTGATTTAAAAAACTGAATCACTATTATACATTTGAAACTAAAAAAAAGAAAAGAAGAAGAAATTACAGTTGTTTGAGTCCTTTTTTTTTTTTTGAGTCTTTTGATTTACCTTTCCAAGAGCTTTTCCACCTCGAGTCTCCCCTCTTCCACACTGGATAGAGTTTTTCATTCCAGTCATTTTCATCTGATGACCATCCACTTAATTGGTTGTGCTCCCGCATATAACCAGAAGGTCTTTCGTTACTCAGCACATCATGAAAACCTATAACAATATTTGAAAAAAAATCATTTTGTCTGCTTATCTCTCATTTAGCAGGTATTCAGAGAAGCCATACTGGAAGGATGCCACCAGCCTCTCTTCCTCCTTGCTGGTAGGAGGAGGGAGCAGCATGTGATTCTCTTCTTCATGGAGGCAGATGAACATTGAAAGAACATTGATCTGGGAGCCACAGAACCTGCTACAATGAAACAGGCTGTGGGATTTCAGGCCACGTTTCTTCTCTCGGCCTTCAAATCAGACAAAAAACCAAATGTCCTGTGATACTGTGAGACAGTATCTGTTTCTAAAAAGGAACAAAGTGAGAAACAAAGGAAATCTGTGCTTATTAATATATGTTCATAACTGGAAATTCAGTTGAATGTTTGACAATGAAAAAGCTAAGATTAGTTAGTTCAAATCCCTTCATTTATGTGACATGATTCATTCAGAGACATCTTTAATCAAGTGGAAATGAAGATTTGCAACTTTTGATTCCCAGGATCAGTTTTTTCCCACGCTTCCAAGGCCTTCCTGTTTCTCAGATTCTGAGTGAGAAGCATAATCCAAACACTGATTTCTTCTGATTTTAAATGTCAAAAGTCAAGGAGAGATACACACTTAAAAGGAGAGTGACAAGGAATGAACATATAGGTCCACAGAACAGACTGCAGAACTCAAAGATAGATTCACATAGATATGCCCTGTTGACTTTTGCAAAAATAATCCAATGGAGGAAAGATAGCATTTCAACACACAGTGCTGTAAAAAAGCAAAAAGCCTAGGAGGAATCTTCAGGCTCTAAGTAAGAATGAATTTTTAGACTTAGTACCAAAATCTTAATCTATAATAGAGAAATTGATAAGCCAGACCTCATTAAAATTAAAAAATTCTGCTCTGCAACATCATGTGAAGAGGATAATAAGGCAAATTACAGACAGGGAGAAAATACTTGCAAGCCACATTTCCAACAAAGGAATACTATCTGGAACATATAAAGGATTTTCACAATTCACAATGTTTAAAAAAGGCAAATAATTGGACTTCTTTGATGGTCAAGTGGTTAAGACTCCATGCTTCTACTGCAGGGGGTGTGGGTTCGATCCCTGGTTGGGAGGAACCAAGAGCCTACATGCCACATAACTTGGCAAAAAAAAAAAAATATATATGTATATATATATATATATTAAAACCCCCAAATAATAGGGTAAAAGATCTAAACATACATTTCACAGATGAGAGTGCACAGATGGCAAGTAAACACATGAAAAGATGTTCAATATCATTTACCCTGAGTAAATGCACATTAAAATCACAATGAGATGTCACTGTATACCTATCAGAAAGACTAAAATTAAAAATGACATCAGATGCAGAGAAACTGAATCACTCATACACTGCTGGTAGAAATGGTGTAGCCATTCTGGAAAACAGCTTGGCAGTTTCCTTGTAAAACTAAACATGCAATTACTATGCAACCAAGCAGTTGTACTCTTGGGCATTTGTCCCAGAAAAAATGGAAACTTATGTTCACATAAAAACCTGTACATTAATGTTCATAGCAGCTTTATTCACAATAGCCCAAGTTGGAACAACCAAAAAAATCTTTCAGTGGGGTGAACGGATAAACTGTGGTACATGTATGTACCACATATGTACCACATATGTACCACATACATACTATGTATGTATACATAGTATGGTATACTGCTCAGTGATAAAGAAATAATATTGATATATGCAACAACTTCAGTAAATTATGCTGAGTAAAAAGAACCAATTCTCCCACATTACATACTATAAGTTTCCATTTCTCTAACATTCTTGAAATGACCAAATTATAAAATTGGAGAGTGGATTAGTGGTTGCCAGGGGCTGGCAGGTGGGGTTGAGTGAGAAAGGGAAGTGGGTTTGTATTTGTGGTGATGGGACTGTTTGGTGTTTGGACTATGTCTATGTCAGTATCCTGGTTGCGACCTTGTACTATGGCTGTGCAAGATGTTACCCTTGGGAGAAACCAGGTAAAGGGTACATACATGGGGATTTCTTTGTATTATTCTTAAAAGTGCATGTGAATCCACAACAGCCTCAAAATTTAAAAACTGAATGAAAAAATAGAACAAAAGCAACAACAAAAGCCCAAGGGTAAGATTTTAAAAGATAGTGGGGTGGGGAAAGATGTGGGATACACACCCAGCACCATGCGGCCGTTCCCTCTCCCCTTTGTAGGCCCTGCTCTGTCACATGGCAGCTGCGCTGCTTGTGAGCTATTAATACTTTGTCAGTACCTTCTCCTTCCTCCTTCTACCACGGCTATGATTGGAAAATGGAAAGGAATACCTTGGTGTCTGATATTCCACGAAATTCTACCCATCCTTACTTTTTGTGGCCAGGATACATCGTCTTAAGGCGAGGTGAAACGGAGCGCAGCAAGTTTCGTTGCAATGCTAGTAGGCTGGGCCTCCTGTCAAACTGCCACCCAACCTCAGGCTAATCTGCCTGCTGAGCTGAGCAAGGGGTGCTGACCTCTCACCTCTCTGTCCCTCCATTCCCCAACTGCGGGCTCTGGGGGAGTCTGTCCTGAGTGGACATTGAGGTAAGACAATTCCTCCTCCAAGCACATTAGCCTTCTTCTCTGGGAACTGATGGGTTATTAAATGCTTGTTGATCACTACCATGTCCCAAGGCAACAGAGAAGCCAAGAGATAAATAAGGACAACAGGTCCATGCACAAGGAATTACAGTAAGGGAGAAAAAGATACAAGTCTTCACACACATAAATAAAAAAGGATAATTTCAAGTAGCTGATCTCACAAGAATCCCCGATACTCAGTTTCGCAAACAAAGAAAGCAAAGGTCAGAGGAGCTAAGTCACTTTTCCTGGTCCAGATCCAGGGCTGGCAGGAAGGACTGTGGTCCCGTCTGCACGAAAGCCTTCTTCCTCTTGCCTGCTGTGCATCCTTACTGTTTCTGGCCCGCCCCTTCCTCTGGGACAGGGTACTGCACAGGCTCTTGGGATGTTGCGAGGCCTCACGCGGCTCAGCGGCCGGACAAGTGCCAAACCCCGGCCTGCGCCGGCACATCAGTTGCCTCTGGGCTCCCTGATTGAAGTCGCAGGCCCTTTCCCGGGCCGCTCACTACAGACCTTTGGCTTGGTGGTTAGGGGGCGGGAGGGGGAGTGGGGGTTGGGAGGTCGGCCAGCTTCCGGCCTCAGTGCTGGCGGCAGAACCCTGGCCCCCTGATGCTCTCCCTCTCTCTCGCTCCATTCGCTATCCAAGACCTCACCACTACTACGGGCTCCGGGAGCCGGCCCTCCGCCCCCAGCTCCCCCATCAGTCCCACCGCCTCCTGGGGAACCGGCCGGCCTGCTCGTGAGCCAGCAGTGGCCCCCTCTCTTCCATCACCCAGCACCCGCCGGGATTGCACTTCATTGCAGGGCTTTTTTCTCTCGCAGGGAGAAGTGAGAGGAATGTGTGTATCTGTATCCAGAACCCTCCCATGTTAGATCT
This sequence comes from Bos indicus x Bos taurus, assembly GCF_003369695.1. Lineage (NCBI taxonomy): Eukaryota > Metazoa > Chordata > Mammalia > Artiodactyla > Bovidae > Bos > Bos indicus x Bos taurus. The sequence goes on from NC_040079.1 coordinate 87,830,078, forward strand.
GGGCCCAGCAGGTGAAAAGCCAGACCTGGGCTCCTGTTTCCTCACCCGTTGAATAGTGGCAGGACCATCTGGACTATGTAGCACACATTTATGGCAGAAAGTGAAGAACTAAAGAGCCTCTTGATGAAAGTGAAAGAGAAGTGTGAAAAAGTTGGCTTAAAACTCAGCATTCAGAAAACTAAGATCATGGCATCCGGTCCCATCATTTCATGGCAAATAGATGGGGAAACAATGGAAACAGTGGCAGACTTTATTTTGGGGGCTTCAAAATCACTGCAGATGGTGAATGCAGCCATGAAATTAAAAGACGCTTACTCCTTGGAAGAAAAGTTATAACCAACCTAGACAGCATATTCAAAAGCAGAGACATTACTTTGCCAACAAAAGTCCATCTAGTCAAAGTTACGGTTTTTCCAGTAGTCATGTATGGATATGAGAATTGGACTATAAAGAAAGCTGAGCACTGAAGAATTGATGCTTTTATACTGTGGTGTTGGAGAAGACTCTTGAGAGTACCTTGGACTGCAAGGAGATCTAACCAGTCCATCCTAAAGAAAATCAGTCCTGAATATTCATGGGAAGGACTGATGCTAAAGCTGAAACTCCAATACTTTGGCCACCTAATGCAAAGAACTGACTCATTGGAAAAGACCCTGATGCTGGGAAAGATTGAAGGTGGGAGGAGAAGGGGATGACAGAGGATAAGATGGTTGGATGGCATCACCAACTCAATAGACAGGAGTTTAAGCAGGCTCTGGTACTTGGTGATGGACAGGGAAGCCTGGCGTGCTGCAGTTCATGGGGTCGCAAAGAGTTGGACACGACTGAGCAACTAAACCGAACTGAACTGAACACATGCTGGACCCCTTCTCAGCACCTACCTCCCTCTGCCCCTCCCCCGGCTATTGCCCCCTCGTGGAGTTATCTGGCAAAATCAGGACTTTCACCCTGCAAAGGTCATTACTCTACTAAAGTGAAGCAGAGTGGACCTTCTGGGTGATATCTAACTCACTCCCTTCTCCCACCCCACACTACCTCTGCCTGGAGGACGGGGGCTGCTGGGGCCACACATCCCCTGGACTGGACAAGTGGGCCGCCTGTGAGCTTGGTGGTTCACAACTCTGGCTTCCATTCCAGTCACAAACTCCTCTTTTTAAACCAGCTCCTCATTGGTCTGGGCATCACCTTTGTCAAGAAGTCCCCAGCCTCTAACTAGAAAAGAGACCCAGGGCTTCAGCTCTTTTCTCAGTAACCTCACTACAATGGCAGCAAACTCTGCAGGTCTGTGAAAAATCAGCAGGATTTTCTTTCTTTTTTTTTTTTGGCTGAGCAGCTTGTGGGATCTTAGTTGCCTGACCAGGGACTGAACCCAGGCCCTTGGCAGTGAAAGCACAGAGTCCTAACCACTGGCCTGCCAGGGAATTCCCTCAGCAGAACTGGGAACAGCTTCTGGATTGGAATTATTAGAAAGCTTGTTTCCAGACTTGGGCTTCAGTTCCTCTGTGGCCCTATCCCAGTGGATGAAAACCAGACAAACTTTAGTGGGTAGTGTTTCTGTGATCTCAAGCCAGAGACTGTGCCCTTCGTGCCCCCACCCTCCCAATGTCTTTAAGAGAGCAGGTAGCAATTTTGATAGAAGAAACCTCCACAACAGAGGGGCCCTGCGTCTTTCGCTTCCTAAGACCCTGGAGCAAAGAATGGAACTGAATGCATTTTGCCGTGCTCTCAACATCCGCAACCATTTCCAGAGAAAACAAGTGAGCACGAATGCTTCCTGAAGGCCAGCTGCAGACTCAGACAAACCCATCACTTCAGCCAATAGCCAGAGAATGGGTTAAAGACAGAAACTGAGAGTTACTCACGTTTGGCAGCATCCAGTGGCAATCCTGCAGCCAGAAGCAGAAATCCCAGGAAACAGTAGAGACATTCCATGCTGAATTCTCACAGACCTAGGCAATCAAGGTTTAACTTGTAACTCCTCTGGCTTCACCCACTAAGAACAACAGTGTTCTTCTGGTTTTTGCTGTGCTCCACTCTTCATTTTAATTAAATACTGAGCCTCGGGGTGGATCATGTGATGGTATTAAGCAGCATTGCTTGATCTGGTCTCTGGAGTTCAACCACTTCTACTCATGTGCTTCTGACTCACTCACCCTTGGCATCTATTTATTCACTTTTTAGATGCGCACCATTTCAGTGTTGTTATTCTATATTCTAGTTAAAGGGACTTTGCTATAGGGCCTGTTTTGATATCTTTCCCCAAGTAAAGTCTCTAACCTCATTGGTTATCAACTTTTTTCAGTTCCTTTGCTGATTCACTTACTCAGATCATGTTGAAAGTCACAATTATATTTCTTTTGCTGTAATTTAGATTAGCAGCTCTGCCCAGTGCTAGCTAGTGCTTGTACATCCCCTTCCCCCGAGAGGAAACTAAGATGGGGAGCAATCTTTTCATCACTTGAAATTGTGGATGACATATATAAACATATGTTGTGCCAAAAGGTAACTGAAACAGCTGCACAGCCTCCGGTAGTCGAGAAATTTACTCAAGAAAGTGCATTTAGTGTATCTGTGCAATTCCATTTAACTTTTGGAATAAACTGCATAATTTTTGATAACTGCTATCAAAGCATTTATTTATGTATCACTCAGGGCAAACTGCATGCCACATACAGCATATTTATTTCATGTTACAGAAAGTACACATGAAATGTAAAAATAAGCTTGCCTAGAACATTACTGTTATCAAATCATTTCTGGCTACAGAATGTGCAGAAAATGTGGCAACATGACTCTCCTGTACGTGATCATTCTCTCAGTCACATCCACATAACCGTTTTCAGAACACACAGAAGCCCTGACCAGGGGTGAGGGGAAACCTTGGGATAGTGATTTCTGTTTCAGTTGTGCTAGTGCGGCATAGAAATACATAGCCTGTGGGATTCCCTGGTGGTCCAGCGGTTAAGAATCCACCTTACAGTGCAAGAGACACCGGTTCAATCCCCGGTCTGGGAAGACCCCACGTGCTGCCTCGGAGCAACGAAGCCTATATGCCACAGCTACTGAGCCTGCACTCCAGAGCCCACAAGCCGCAGCTCCTGTGCCCACAAATCACAACTACTGAAGCCCATGCACCCTAGAGCTTGTTCTGCAACAGGAGGAGCCACTGCAATGAGAAGCCCACATATGACAATGAAGAGTAGCCCTTGCTTGCTGCAACTAGAGAAAGTCCACATGCAGCAATGAAGACCCACCACGGCCAAAAAATAAATAAACCACTAAAAAAAAAAAAAAAATCTGTGAAACTCCCTACCCTTAGGCCACACACAGCTCTTCAGAGCTGATTTTACAGCCTCTGAACCAACTGTGAAGTGGAAAAACAGGGAAGGGAACATATGCACAACTGAAAGAAAACCGATTTCAAATACTGATGAATAAGTGAATGATGGAAATGGCTGTTAGTTTAAAGTAATGTGAATAATCTACATAGTTCTGTTTGCTTTTTACAGAAAACATGAGTGACTTTTATAATTATAAAAAGCTTTTCAGTTTAGGGGAAACTTACTATTGATTTTTGAAAAGTATGATTTCCTTCTGTTGCTTACAATTAGTTCTGGCTTCTATTTTTGGTCAGATTAGCTCTTACTGTCTCTAAGAAAACTGTCCGACTGTTCTGTAACCAAATCTCATTTAGGGTGACAGACACAGCGATCAAGTCCTCTTTTACGTCTTCCCTCCTTCCCTATCCTATCAACAGCAATGGCAACAACCAGGGCAACAGACAGGCAGCGGGACGGAGGCCAAGGCACAGAAGTGCTTAATTTCAAAGCACTACACAGTGGATGGTCAGTGCCTTGATCATCAACAGGTGAAAGCGTATAGTTTACTTTGTAGGACTCAGATACTGGACGTTTTTGGATAAGAAGTATCTTCAAGCCTGTTTTTTTTTTTTTCCTTGAAAAATAAAATTAAACTGTGGAAAAGATTTGAAATAGTTATTTCAAAGAGGGCAGCATCTCAATTACTCAGTATTACTGACATGATTATCCTTCAGGTAAGGCTGTAGAGAAAAGTAATAGTCAACTTTCGAGCACATCCAAAATGCCTCAGCAGCCTGGCCCCTGACACCCCTCAGGTGGCCCGCAGTCCTGACCTGAGGAGCAGCCCCTGAGTGGGGATGATGGGGCAGTCACCCAAAGGGGGCCGTTGGGAGTGGCGGGCAGCAACCACACCCAGGCATCAGTCACAGCAGGCAGTAGGGGAGTTCCCTTTGATTTTAGGAATTTTTAGTTCAAACTAGTGTTTTTGAGCAAGAAAATGAAAAAGAAAGCCCCTTTCTCCCCAGCTCTCATAAACAGCTAGAGGTTGGATTAGTTCCCTATTGCCTCTGTTTGCAAAACCCACAGAAACTCGGAAGCTTGAAACTACACAAATTTATTACCTTACGTTCTGGAGGTCAGCAGTCTGAAATGGGTCTCACTAGGTCCAAACAGCAGCAGGGAAGCTCCCGTGAATCCTCTGTTTCCTTGCCTTTTCCAGCTTCTAGAGGCCTCCCTGTATCTGGTGGCTCTGGTCCACTTTCATCTTCAAAGCCAGCCATGGTTGGGCAAGTCTTTCTCACACCCAATCACTCCAACACTGATTCTCCTTCCTCCCTCTCTCACTTGTAATTACATTGGGCTCCCCTGGATAATCCAGATTACTTTCTTTGTCTTAAAGTCAGTTGACTTGAAGCAATCAGCAGCCTTAATTCCATCTGCTGCCTTTAATTCTCTCTTGCCACAGAACAACTTAACAGATTCCCAGATTAGGGTATGGGTATCATTTGTTCTTGTTTAGTCTCTAAGTCCCATGTCTGACTCTTTTGTGACCCCCATGGGCTGCAGCCTGCCAGGCTCCTCTGTCCATGAAATTTTCCAGGCAAGAGTACTGGAGTGGGTTGTCATTTCCTTCTCCAGGTGATCTTCCTGACCCAGGGATTGAACCCGCATCTCCTGCATTGGCAGGCAGATTCTTTACCACTGAGCTACCAGGGAAGCTCTGTGGATATCTTGGGTAGAGGGGTGAGTGGGCATTATTCTGCCTATCACAGTTATCCAGCACGTGATTTAGCAAAAATTCTATTCATAAGAAGAGCATGTGATAAGAACAGTGATGGGAAGTAACTCTCAAATATTAGGAGACTTGTTGAAACAAAGTCTTTGTTATTTGGCAGAGCACAAAGGCAAGAATAAAATGAAGATAAAGGAATCAGTTCAGAGGGAGAGAAAGTTCATGTGACTACTTTGTCCTAATGTGGGCTTTTTAACCTGTTTTATAATCAGAGTCACGGGCTTCCCCAGTGGCTCAGCAGTAAAAAATACACCTGCAATACAGGTGATGTAGGAGACATGGGTTCTATCCCTGGGTTGAGAAGATCCTTTGGAGGAGGGTATGGAACCCCACTCCAGTATTCTTGCCGAGAAAATCTCATCGACCGAGGAGCCTGGACGGCTACGGTCCACAAGGTCACAAAGAGTCGGACACAACTGAATCAACTAAGCATGCATGCTTGCATAATCAGAGTCACAGTTTTCAGATTTAAGCATTAACAAATGAGTCACAGGCTTCTGTTTCGTGTCCAGTTCCTTGGCCTCTCCTGTCCGGGTGCTCCCTGCATGAATAAGTAATTAAACCCCCTTGTTTCTAGGTTTGCTAAGCTTTAAAATTACTCTTCCACAAAAATATTTTCCCTCACTTTTCAGGGAAAGGGGAGAAAAGGTCAGTGCATCATTCTCTGGCCACCTCTGCCATCATAAAGCTGCGATGGCTGTTGTATTCTCAGCCTGTTTTTTCTATCTGAAGGAACTAGACACTAGATTCCGATAAAGCAGTTTCTTCTTGGGGCGCTGGCTACAAACATTTGTTGACACGGCTCTTCTTACAGAGTTGCCCATTTGAAATTACAAAGAGTGGTAGGTGTAGAAAACTGTGGGTTATCATACTGAGTCTTAGTTCTGTTATCAAAGTACTTTCTCCGAATTATTAGTGTAGAAGGAGAGTAAGACATGACAGTTTAATGTGTGGATGTGGAAGCAATGATGGATGGGCACCTTTCTTCCCCACCTTTGGTGCTGGTAGATCTCTGGGACAGAAGGGAGAACTAGAACGGGCTCTCTGCAGAGGGAAATGGGACAAAACATAAATCTGAATGGAAACCTGGCTTCCAGGTTTTTGATTATTATGGATTATCCAGAAATGTCTCAGAACACTGGAGCAAGTGCATTGTGCTCATTCACTGGAAATCCATTATAAGCCCAAGAAAGAAGTTAGAGCAAAAATCAAAAGGGATTTTAACTGTAGAAGAAAGGCCGGGAAACGGAAGTTGGAATAGCCTCTTAGATCTATATTCTCATGTCAGAATTCGGCTTTTTCTCAATGAAACTTTTTAACACCTCAGACAAAATTCATTTCGGCAAGCACCAGTGGAGGTCTGCTTTTCTCTGGCATCCATCATCAACCAAGGCATGAATGACAATCTCTGGCCACAAAGGAGCAGAAGATCTCATGAGGAGGATAAGACTCATAGAACAGGTAATAGTATGAAACACCATTTAAAAATTTTTATTCTGGAAACTTTCAAACATACACAATATAGAGAGAAAGACATTATCAGCCTCCATGTACCCATCCCTTGCTCCAGTGATCATCAATATATGGCCAACCTGGTCTCATTCATCCCTCTCTCCACCCTGATACCTGCTGGATTATTTAAAAACCAATCCTACACATCACTTGTGTGTGGCATTTACATTAAGTAATGTAGATAGAGCTAAAGGGGTTCAGGGAAGATGAAGGATGTAGAAATCTTTATGAAAAACGTACGACTTGATTTAGTTCTTGAGTGATGAATTACGTTGGATAAGCACAGAGGAGGCACAGGGAGGTGGGAGAGAAAAATATGAATAGAAGAAGGAACATTAAAAAAAAAAAAAAGGAATGGGGATTTCCCTGGCAGTCCAGGGCTAAGACTCCGCACTCCCAATGCAGGGAGCACAAATTTGATCTCTTGTCAGGGAACTAAGATCCTGCCAGCCACAAGGTGAGACAAAAAAAAAAGGAATGAAGTACAGATGCATGCTATAATGTAGATAAACCTGGAAAACAATATGCTAAGTGAAATAAACCAGACAAAACAATCACATACTGTATGATTCTATTAGATGAAATACCCAGAATAGGCAAACACATAGAAAGAACACAGATGATTGCCAGGGGTATAGGGAGGTAAGAATGGGGAGTAACTGCTTAATGAGTATGGGTTATATTTTGGTGGGAAAAAAGTCTGGGAACTAGATCGAGATGGTGGTTGCGCAACATTGTGAATGTCCTAGAAGTAAATTGTTCACTTTAGAATGGTTAATATTATGAGACTTTCATTCCGATTACAAAAAAGAATAAATGAACATAAATCATTAACACTCTTTGTGAGGTGTTCCAGGCACAAAGTGACAAACCAAGGATAAAAGGGCACCATTCTGGGGGCTTGCAGTCCTGCTGGAGGCAGCAGCCAGGTGAAGGAGCACGTACAGATGCTACAGCAGAAATGTGTCGAGGTGCACAGGAAGGACATGAAGAAAGGGGCTGCTCAGTTCCATCTGGGTAGCACTGACCGGGACAAATATGAGTCAAGTATGTAACGTTAAATTTTCCTGGCAGCCACGTTAAAAAACATAAAGTGAAACAACTGAAATTCTTTTAATGCTATGCTTCATTTGACTCAATCTCTCTAAAACATCACTCAAGCATGTAATCAACGTGTAAAACTATTACTGAGACATTGTATATATGATTGGCATGTATTTTTGCACGTGAAGTCTTTGAAGTCCAGTGTGTATTTTATACTCACAGCATGTGTCAGTTTAGACCGGCACATTGCAAGTGCCCACTGGCCACACGTGCCAGCGGCTGCTGTGTCACCCAGAGCAGCTTCAGAGGGACAGGAAGAGCTTCCACGGTGGCGGGGCAGAGTGACCTGGGGCTTATGCTGCTCCAGGCAGATCAAGTTGCGGGTGGGGGTCATGGCCTGATGGCAGCTGAGGTCTGCAAGCTGTGAGGGCGATGTGCTAACCCTGTAGCCAGGGCAGAGGGCGGAGCCTGATTTTGATGGAAAGGGAGTGTAATAGGGAGGATGTTTTAATGCACATCTGATATGTTTTTCTCTGATTTCCCAGGAATGGAGATAAAGAAGAGGAAACAGAGGTCGAGTATCCCATTACACATAATTGATTTAATGACCACTTCCCACACCCGACTGCACATCTCCATCGTTGTTTTTCAAAGTGGAAATAAGTCTTGCAAAACTTGGTTGTGAAACTTTTTCATCTCAACTTAGTCATCAGTGCCTTGCTAAAGGTAAAGGTGAAGTTCAGGGAACTCTCTCAAGGCACCTGATTTCAGAAGTGTAAGGTATGTTCCCATAACCTTCTCAACTTCAAGGTTATTTTGAAATAATTCAAACACATAGGAGAGTTACAAGAACAGTATGAGAACTCCTGTATAATCTTTATCCATATTTACCATTTTTCACATTTTGCCAACTTTGCACACTATCTAGTTTACATCTATTTGTGTATATATACATACATACCTATTGTTTTCTATGAACCAAACTTGCAGACACCACGCTCCTTCATTCTTATTTTCTTCAACTGATACTTCCTAAGGATAAGGCATTCTGTTAACATAAGTACAATGCAGTTGTTAAAATCAGGAAGTTTAACATCAGTGTACTACTACTATCTAATCCCTAGTTTATTTTCAAATTTTTCTTCCTATCCCAACAGCAACCCCTGCCCCCTCCTCCTGACTTTGGATACAGTCCAAGATCATGGCTGCATTGTGTTTAGTTCTTGTGCCTCTTTAGTATTTTATCTTTCAAGACATTAATATTTTTGAATATTGGCCAGTGTTCTATAGAATGCCCCTCATTTTGGGAGTTATCTCATGCTTCCTCCTGCTTAGATTCAGGCTCTGCATTTTGAGTTGTTGTTGTTGTCCAGTCATTCAGTCATGTCTAACTCTTTCTGACCCCTTGGACTGTAGCACACCAGGCCTCCCTATCCCTCACCATCTCCCAGAGGTCACCCAAGTTCATGTCCATTGAATTGGTGATGCCATCCAACCTTCTCATCTTCTGCCACCCTCTTCTCGTTTTGCTTTCAATCTTCCCCAGCATCAGGGTTTTTCCAATGAGTCAGTTCTTTGCATCAGGTGGCCAATCCCATAGGATTGACGGGTTTGATCTCCTTGCTGTCAAAGGACTCTCAAGAGTAATCTCCAGCACAGTTCAAAAGCATCAGTTCTTCAGCGCTCAGTCTTCATCATGGTCCAACTCTCACATCCGTACGTGACTACCAGAAAGACCATAGTTTTGACTACACAGACCTTTGTTGGCAAAGTGATGTCTTTGCTTCTTAATATGCTGTCTAGGTTTGCTCTTTCCTTTCAAGGAGCAAGCGTCTTCTAATTTCATGGCTACAATCACCATCTGCAGTGATTTTGGAGCCCAAGAAAAGGAAATCTGTCACTGCTTCCACTTTTTCCCCTTTTACTTGCCATGAAGTGATGGGACTGGATGCCATGATCTTAGTTTTTTGAATGTTGAGTTTTAAGCCAGCTTTTTCACTCGCCTCTTTTATCCTCATAAAGAGGATAAAGAGCCTTTAGAGCCTAAAGAGGCTCTTTAGTTCGTCTTTGCTTTTCAACACGAGAGTGGTATCATCTTCATATCTGAGGTTGTTGATATTTCTCCTGGCAATCTAGATTCCAGCTTGTGATTAATCCAGCCCAGTATTTTGCATATAAGTGAAATAAACAGAGTGACAATATACAGCCTTGCCATACTCCGTTAAGTACTCTACATTTTGAGTAATGTGTAAGTAACATTACTTCCTTTTTATTGTATCACATCTTCCAATAACTTTTGAACTTTCTATTCATTAAATTGAAAAGGCTATTACTGAAAAGTAAGTGTACAAACACTTAGCAAAGGACAAGGCACAGAGCAGGCTCTGGACCACTCTTGTTGATTTAGGTTTGGAGACTTTATGCCAGTAAAAGAGGGCTATTACCAGTTCTCACATGAAATTTATAAAACAAACTGAAGCTTCCTTCACATAAAAAGTGGCAAGCTTCTGATTTAAGTATATATGGGAAAATTCTGAAAATGTTTAGAATGTGGTTCCATTGAAGACATTTACATAAATGGAATGAAACAAACCTCATCTCACACACTTTCTCTTGTAAGAACAAATCAGTTCTTATAAGGAGGCTACATTCCAACTTGCTCTCTCTCTCTTTTGGTGATGGTCTCTGCAAAGAAATCAGACAGATGAAGGGTTGACTTCATTAGGTGTGGTTCACTCATATCCATCTTTCCTGGGACAACAGGGACACTGAATTATCAAATTCAGTGGTGTGTGAATTAGCATCAGGAAAGGGCAGAGAATAATGTAAAACTATGACATGACTTATCATGCATCTTCTGTTCAGAATTTCCTTCCAAACACAGATCACAGCGTTATAGAACTGGGTGCTGTACCATCCGACCAACTTGCTCTCTTTACCTTCAGCATTTTCTTAGTTCAGTGGGTTTGGACAATAACTTTCTCGCACATTTACTTACCTTTCTTTTATTAATAATGTCAATTCTAAAGCTTATGTAGCTTTAGAGCTAAATGGTATATATTCACTAATCCTTTACATGAAATGACTGAAAATGATACAAAGGTTTTGCTCAATACCTTGAACTAAACACAGAAATGCAAAAGAAACCCAGTTCAGTGAAGAGTGTGCCAAGCTGCACGCTCTGCTCCTGAGCTGACATCTATGAGCAGACTCAGCTTTAGGTCCCAGCACCATGGGCCTCATCCCCTGCTTTTCCCAGGGACCCAGGGTAAGGGATACACCTGGAATGACATCAACTCTGAAGAATCCCCTTTCTTTTCATTCACTTACCAGAGCAAAACTTCTATTACAGTTTTTGAGTGTGTGTATGTGTGTTGGGGGCCAATATGAATGTGTGTATGTGTGTTGGGGGCCAATAATAACAGGTCATAAAAAGTGTAATGTTTGACTTGAAGCAGAGAAAGCAACTCCATAGCCATATTTGAATTTCTTGGAGAAGTTTGGATAGACTGTGGTTCGTGGCAGGATTCAGTGCTTTAGAGTTGAAATTTTTAAATATGTTTTGCTGTTTTTCTTTTGGCCAATTTCTGACATTGGAAACATTTATCTACAGAGTCAAGGCTATGCCTTGAACTGGCCAAGGAAGTTGCCTTTGTGAAACAATGTTTTTTTGCTATGTACAAATTTGTAATTTCTCACCACTGCCCCCCGCCCCCCCAAGTTTCTGTGGGGGACAACTGAGTAAATTGGCTCATTTATGTTCATGACTGGGTCTTACAGGCAGGTGTGACTGTTGGAATAGGATGGGACAAGAGTAGGGGGACAGATCCCACAAAGTCAGACTGGAAAAAAAGTTGGAAACATTGATATGCAGCAAGCAGAGCAGCCAAAAAAAAATTTTTTTTAATACATAAAACCCACCACATCATAACATTCTCTTTACAGAGTTGGCATTTTGAGATTTCCAGGTTTAAAAGTTATATTACTTTGCTTGTTATTGCTTGTCCTCGTTTGAGTGTGCCTTCATTCGCTCAATTGAGTGTGCAGAGGTTCATAAACAGAACGTGAAACCTGTGAGGCTGGAGAATCAAAGGGGCCACCTGTTGGGGCACGCTCCCAGAGCCAGCGGTTCTGACTCCGGGGGCCTGGATCACATGCTGAGCACCGCCTTTGTGTCTCCTTGGAACCTGTGTGTTCACATCCTGGCCCTTCTTTCCTACATGCAACAGCATGCTTTGGTTGAAAGCCACTACTATCCTTCTGTTTAACCATTGCAAAACAGCACCCCTGTGATCCTGGTGGACCAGCTGTTATGCATGTAAGAGTTCTGATTAGAAGAGGGCAAGCTGTGGGATGCCATTCGGTTTATGACCTCACTCCATGTGACTCTGTGCAGTTATAGAAGGGTCCTGACTGTGGACCACTAAATTTCAATAGAAAGGACCATGCAGAACTTGTAAAAGCGACTCAGCTAACTTAAGTGCTTCTACAGTTTAAAAACCATTTGATACAACTTAGAAAAGTTATTTTCTTTTAAAATGAGTTATCAATGGTAGGGAGGGTTGGAATCAAGCTACTGCTTGGTTCCACTCAGACAAAAATAGTTCAAATTTCTGGGCTGCCTTTCCAAGTTCAAAGATCAGCCTCATCATTAGTTAACTGCTAGGCAGCCAGTAGTCATTGTCACTTATTCCTCATTTTCTGATGCCACTTGAGTTTTGGATGGAGAGCTCTAGCTCTGAAGGGGGCAGGGGTCCAGCCCCTGGCCTCAGTGGTCACATGATCCACTTCTGGCTAATACCAAAGGCACAAGTCTCAGGGATGGGGCATCTCAGAGAATATTTTCTTCTCTTAAAAGAGGAGGGTATACTGGGTCATTTCTTTACCCACATTGCTGCCAGTTTTCTGCCTTTGAACATGGTCACGTGAAGAAACTCTCTGAGGAGCTGTCTCTATTCTCTTGCAACCCTGAGAGGACAGGGCAAGAGAGCTTGATCTGTTGAATCGATGCCAGTCTTATCTCTGGCTCCCTTGTTACATTAGAATAAAAAACCCTATCAATAGGATATTCTGTTACTTGAAGTCAAAAATAGCCCTCGGTGTTATAAATAGCACTAGGTGTTAAATAGCACTGGTTACCTCAAGGCTCTGTGCTAAGACATCAGGGAAATAAAAGATCTATTGGATATGACTTCTATCCTTAAGGGGCCTGCAATCTAGTTGGCAGATGAAGAGCCAGAGAGTCAATACTTCAGGCTTTGTGAGTTGTATAGTCTCCGTCACAACTACTGAGCTCTGCAGCTAGTGAAAAAGCAGGTGTAGATGAGATGGAAAGGGGCAAGTTTGACTGGGTTCCAACAGGACTTTATTTATGGACACTGACATTTCATAGGTTGTTCAAGTGTCACAAAATATTCTTCTTCTGTTTTTCCCCTCAATCATTTAAAAATTAAAAATCTTGTTTAGCATGCTGTACCAACTGTGAGATAGGCCAGACTTGGTTCATGGGCCCACAGTTACTGACCCCTGTTCTGGACAAAGGAAAAGCCTTGAAAAAAAGACTATTCACAGGAAGGGAGAGTTGAAAGTTTTATTGTACTACTTTTACTTTTAAACAAAAGATGATCTCTTGGCAATTGAGAAAGGCAGATTAAGAGTCGGGGAGGACTGGAAAACCAAGGTAAGGAAAAAGTATTCAAGGACCTTCATGCTTTTGAGGTTTAGTTTAAGAAGTTCTCTACTCCCCCAGGTCACTGAGATATTCACCCACACTTACTTCTATTAATCCCATTGTTTCAGCTTTCAGATACTGGTCTTTAATCAATCTAGAGTTTACCTGGGACGTAGTGGTAGGTGGGGATCCAATTTTACTTTCATTCATGTAGTAGCATGACTTCCTAGGACCATCTTCTGAGAAGCCCTCTTTAACCTGGTTTGCTGGAGGCAACTTGTGCCTGCCACCTGGGGACTAGGAGAGTCAGATGTATATATAGATGGGTGTTCTAGGATACCAGGCAGTAGGGAGAAGAGAAGCCTAGAAGTCCTCACAGCAGCGTGGACCTGAAGATTGAAGGGGCAACGTGACATGTAACACACATATAACATGTGCATTCAGCACTGTCACACAGCCTTTTCACAAAGCCCGAAACAGAGAGTCACCTTCAACCCAGAACGCTGGGGTCGGGGGTGGGCAGTGTAATGGGAGGGAGGAGAGTGAGTAGGAGAGTAAGTAAAATATAAAACAAGGGAATAGACTTCTGTGTAGACTAATGAGAATGTGCTTCAAACAGAGGAATAAAATTAGCTCAACTCTTCATCTAGCTTAAGTTAATGAGGATCGTGAAAAACCAGATCTGTTTCATGTTGTGACCTGGGGTTTCCTGATCATTCCTGCCTTCTGAGGGAGAGCCTGCAGACTTATCCTGCCACAGAAAGGAAAATTCCTCTGAGGGGGAGTGGCAGATTACTTGATGAGTGAAAAAATGCCAGAGGTTTTGTCAAGCGTGGGCAAGTGTGAGAAAGGATGAGAGCAGGGCTGTAGGAAGACCATTTCGGCAGAGTTGTGAGGCTAGATTAGAGAGTTAATTGGCCTCCATCCAGAATGATGACAATGGCAATGACAATTATTATTTTCCATATATTGGACAATACAGTTTTACTTTCTTCACAATAACCTGCCAAGATGAGGTGGTAAGAGAATACTCTCATTGTTCTGATTTTTCAGATGAAGGCACTGAGGCACAGAGAGGTGAGGTAATTTGCCCAAGGTCACACAGTAAGTACTGGAACTGAGAGTTGGACATCTGCAGTCTGATTCTGGACTCGGCCACTGAACCCTCTTACAGGGCTGAAGTCTTCACTAGATATTGAAAGTACCTGATAAAGCTATATCATTGGTACCACTCAATTTCTGCTTGAGTGGTATTACTAGTTTAACTATAAAAGGTTGAATATTTTCAAAATATGGGGGTATTCAGTATTACAGGGAGCAATATATAGATTTTTTTTGCCTTAAAATCTTTCAGGAGTATTTATTTCTGTGGTTTTATTTCTCAGTAAACTCATATGCCACCACTTATTTTTAAATAAAAAATATTGAGAGCCATATTCTTGGCTGGTGCCACTAAATATACTGTGAAGTGTTATTCCTGAATTTGGATGTTGAGAATGACATAGGTGAGGAGTGGTTTTGATGGAGGTACAACTATGACAAATTAATTGGTTAACAAACCTTTTCATCTCTAATTATATTATTTGTAACTTAATCAGTGGAAAGGATCTTGGCATGCCTTCATTAGTCTCAAAAACAAATGATTGCATTTTGTATAACCAAACAGATGAAAATACTGTCAGTGAGCAGAATATAATGAAGAGAAAAGAAAACGATTAGAATAATGTCAGTGAGCTGAAGAAAAGGGAAAGTTAAAGATTTTTGTATTCAGAGCTGTCCAGTGTTAAACTGATCTTTCAGGCCAATGTTTTGGAGTGTGTTCAAACCAAGAAAAAAGAGTGACATTCTTCATTAGCCGGAGATAACAAGAGGCATTTTCAGTGGGACTTAATGCTGGGTAGAGAGACTGCAGCAAGCATGGAAATAACTGAGTCTGAACTCATTGAACTGATTCGTGCTGTTTACTGATGTTCAGAAATAAAAAGACCCCATTGATTCAAGTTTTCTGCCCCCAAATCCTTTCATCAAGTGTGCAAGGAATTGGCATGACACTCAAGGCCACAAAGAGCGACACCATGAAAAAGAGACGCGTAAAGGAAGTGGACTTTTCTGGCAGGAACACGCCACGGCCTGTGAAAGGAACACTGAATGTCTGTGGGGCCAGGCTGGGGGCCACAGCTGTCAGATGGGGCCTGAGCGGAAAACGTGGCTTCTGCCTAAGGAACTGGGTTTCTGAGAAAGAATTAAGGCTCGGCTGAGGTGGTGGAGGAGAGCTCAGAATGGTGAAAAAGACAGCTGGGGTTGGCACCAGGAGAGCATACCAGGCCCCCTGAAAGGCAGCGAATAAGGGCCATTATTCAACGACATTTCAGCCCCCCAGGGCTCAACCAGACCTGCTGAGAGGAGGTCCCCCTGGGTGGCTCACACTGGAGTCTAGGACGCACAGAGCTGGGCTTTGAAGGCTTAATCCAACTTTTAAGAGGAGATTATAAAAACATGCTGTGCTAGGTACATCTTTCAGAAATACAGCTGGCCCTAAAGGGATACCTTTGTGAGACAAATGAAAGGAACAATTAGGAACATCAACACGAACAAGGAAGAGGAGCAGGAGAGGCAGGAGGAAGAGGAGGGAAAGGGGCTTTAAGATGGAATTCTTTCTTTATACACACCTATCTATATGTATATAAATTTACATTTTAATATGGAAATTTTCAGACATACCTAAAAGCAGAAAGACTCACTGTACATCCATCACCTGGATCTACTGATTGCTAACATTTCAGTGTATTTTCTTCATGTATTTTGAACTATTTATTTCTTTACCGTTATTTTAAAATAAATCCCAGATACTTCCTGCTTATTTCCAAATGTGTTATTAAAAAGAATACTTTTTTTCAAGGTTGAAATTGCTTTTATTGGGGCCAGCACTGTAAGCCTGCCACAGCTGGGTTAGTGTTCTGCCCTAAGAGGCAGCTGAAGCCTGACACCTCTGCCCTCCACCTGCCCCGCCCCCATCACCCCTACCTGGGTTAGTGGAACATACAAAACTAAGAGTTTGCAGGCAAGGGTAGAAGCCACCAGGACCTGGGGCTGGACAGAACAGGTACGTTTGGCAACAGACTAGGCTGCCTCGGTCAGCACAGACCACCCAGGTGGCGTCATTGGGCCCAACACGGGGCTAAGGCTCCCTGGGACAGGCAGGCAGGTAGCACCCCAGGGTAAAAAGAATGTTTTTTGTAACTCCAAATTGTAACAGTTCTAACTTATTAATTCCTTAATATCACTTCATACTTAGCCCACTGTAGTTATCTGCTGCTGTATAACAACTCCAACTTAGTGGCTTAAAACAGCACAAATTCATTATCTCCCAGAATTCATGGATATGGAGGGCCAAATGTATTATTAATTAAAACAATGGTAGTTAGTACTTTAGCAAACACATACACTTTCTGTGACAGGTACTGTTTTAAACAATACTTTACAAACCTTAACTCATTTAGGCTGTCATAACAACCTTACTTAGGCAAATGCTATTACTACTCCCACTTTGTAGGTGATAAAATTGAGGCACAGGAGGTCAAGTAATTTTTCCAATGTCACACAGCTAATATAAGTAAGCAAAAGTCGCTCAGTTGTGTCCAACTCTTTGGGACCCCAAGGACTGTGGCCTGCCAGGCTCCTTTGTCCGTGGAATTATTCAGGCAAGAATACTGGAGTGGGTAGCCTTTCCCTTCTCCAAGGGATCTTCCCAAGCCAGGGATCGAACCCAGGTCTCCCATGTTGCAGGCAAATTCTTTACCGTCTAAGCCACCAGGGAAGCCCAAGAAGACTGGAGTGAGAGCCTATCCCTTCTCCAGGGAATCTTCCCGACTCAGGAGCCTAACCAGGGTCTCCTGCATTGCAGGTGGATTCTTTACATGAGGGAAGCTCAATAAATGGTAGAGGTATGATATGAACCCAAGCAGACTGGGTTCAAGACCCAGACTGAACCCAAACCCAGAATCTGTGCTTGTACCACTACCTCATGCTGCATTTTCTTCCACTTCCTACTATACATCTCTACTAGTATATCTAAGATACTTTAAAGTTATCATGTACAAAACCGAACTCCTTATTTTCCCCCTCAAACCAACTGCTTTCACAGCATGATGGATATTGTGGATTTGCTTGTTCAATGTCTATCCCAAGCTCCTTCTAAAGTGCCTTCCCATACTGCAGAAGCTAGAAATCTAAAAACTGCATTTCCCAGACTTTCTTGAAGCTAAATTTCGAGATGTCAGTTAGGTTTCTACAATCAGATGCAAGACTTGAATTTGGAACTGATGTGAGGAGAGGCAGGACACATGCCATCTATTTACTAATGAGGGGCACAGCTCTGAGGCCAGCGGAAGTTTGGGTGGCTTCCTAGTTTAGTCAGAGGCAGCTTGCTGACTGTGGCAACTATGGTCATGAGACTGAGAGCTGTTCCTAGAAGCTCAGTATAGAGCCTATATTGTTTGCCCTTGTAACGATCCCATACGTCATTTTAATACCTTGAAATATGTTTTTCTGTGTAAACTAGAGTGGATTTTTCTGTTAGAGTGGACTTTGTTCTCTGCAACTGAACCTTTGATGATAGTCTGCCTTCCCTCAGCAGCTGTTCCATTTTTCCTAGGGGGGGTGTGTGTGTGTGTGTCAAAGTTATGTAACTGCACACGTAAGTATGAGCAATATACTATTTATTATGCCTCAATAAAGCTATCAAATTAAAATGAAAATGTGATCTATTTGAGTTAGTTTTTATATGATGTGATGTGATAGTTTTTATATGATGATCAAAGTTCATCATTTGCATGTAAATATCTAATTGTTTTAACACCATTTGTTCAAAGACTGTCCTATCTCTACTGAACTGCCTTCAGATATTTATCAAAAATCAACTGGCCACCTCTGCTTAAGAACCTGGTAGTAAATGGCCCTGTGAAGCCACTGTGGTGCATCCTAGGGGCGTTACTGGGGATTTTATGGAAGGCATCACGTGTCCACTAGAAACTCCGCTGATCTCAGCACATGGTATGCTTAGCCTTGACCTGAGCAGCTGCTTGTTTGTGTTCTCCTTTTAGGAAAAAAAATCAGGGTCACCATGGGCTCATCACTCGTTACTGATTCACTGTCTTGCTGTGAGGAAGCCAAGAGGCCACTCCACCACCACCGTTAGCAACTGCAGAGCCTGTTCTCAATACATTTTGGTGACAGATCTCACTCTTGGCTCCATTTTTTTTTTCCTGCTCTCACTTTCTCACTTTCCTTTTGCTTTGGTTTCCTCACTTACTTGTTTATAAAGTTTTAATCTTATTATGTGTATTTTTGTAAGTCATCTCATATCCTTTCTGGAAAAGGTTTTACTTCAATAAATAAATGACAATTGTTAAACTAAACTAAATCCACCAAAATCGAGCACCTTTTTCCCATAAAATTCCTATAAAATATGAAGAGTTTTGCAGGACCTACTCACTCCAGCATATCATTCACAGGGGCATTCTGGCACAACAGTGAGTGTGGGCAGTCCCGTGGAGTCATGGGATTTGCTCTGCGAGGGCCTGAGCGTGGTATTGAAATGCCTCCAGGCCAGCAAGTCTTGTGACCCCGAATCAGCTGTTTGGGGCTCCTGGGGAAGAGATTACTACCTCCTTCTTCGTCTTTCTCAAAAGTAAAATAAACCCAAGTGAAATCAATGGCCACCAAACATATAAATCCCTGGTGTCGTCTCTGATACCTAAATGCAGCACAATTAGTTCGGTCTGTGGATTCTGCTTTGCTGCACCATCTATGCAGGAAACGGGGAACACAGAGAGCCAGCCACTAAATTAACTTACCTTGGCTGTTTGGAATATTGCAAGAAGAAGGATGGATGAGGGTCAGGTGTCACATTTCTGAACTCATAGTGTTTCAGGAAGCACAAGACAGCAGGGTCTTCTCAACCTGGGTCACCTTGTACTGCCTTCCTGGTTTCTGTCATATTCGTGTGCTTTTTATTGTAGCTTTTAATATTTATCTTTGTATCTATTAGTGACACCTTAATCTCATCCTAAGCAATAGTACCTGTAGACTCACAAACTATGTTTTTTTTATATTAATATCAGTAGAAAAATGATCCACTGTAGCTAAAGAAAAGTAATCTATTGTAAAATAAATACTGGAAACCATTTGAAATTTTAAAATGTGTTCACATACCTCCCAAAGTCATCTCAGGCACCTCTAGCGGTAGACATGCCACACTCTGGGACCCCTAAAGGAGAAACTGTCCTGGGTCTCATAGGACAGCATAGAAGTGTTGGTTCCAGTAGAACTGGGGACACTAGAGATTCTGTCTTTTAAAAGAGCCATATAAAATAAATAAATAAATAAAAGAGCCATATATACATACATGCATTATTATAGACTGAGACATTGAATACCATAAATGTAACTGATCACTCCCCAAATTAATCTGGGGCTTCCCTGGTAGCTCAGAAGGTAAAGCGTCTGCCTGCAATGCGAGAGACCTGGGTTTGATCCCTGGGTCAGGAAGATACCCTGGAGAAGGAAATGGCAACCCACTCCAGTACTCTTGCCTGGAAAATTCCATGGATGGAGGAGCCTGGTAGGCTACAGTCCATGGGGTCTCAAAGAATCAGACACAACTGAGCAACTTCGCTTTCACTTTCCAAATTAATCAAATCAGCAAACAATCATATACTGATCCACTCCTCCCCCCTTTTTTTGGCCATATTATGCAGTATGTGGAATCTTAGTTCCCCAACCAGACATCAGACCCATGCTCCCTGTACTGGAGGGCTTCCCTAGTAGCTCAGGAAGCATGGTAACTCCCTTGATTTACCTTCTTAATTAGATAATGGAAATAGGCCAGCTGGGATTTCTTCTGCTTCAAGCCTTATTTTCTCAGTAAAAATTTTGTTTCAAGTTGAATAACATTCTTCTTGAGCTCCTTTTTTCTAAATTTCGTGAATAAATAGGAATTAGGGACCCACGCAGAGATAAAATGCTACCTTCACAGGATAAAGAATCACTCATGTACCCAGATCTAGGGAAAAAAAAAAAATTAGGCTTTGGAAAACCAAAAAAAATCATGAGGTAGGGACCATAACTTGTACACCATTCCTGACTCTATTTTGAAGCTTGTGATAAAACTGAGTCTTTAAAGCAGATGTATCTACTAATGCCAATAGTGCAGCATTCGTAAACCCTTTAGAACAACGTGAGAAGAGAAAGGGTTAGTCGCTCAGCTGTGTCTGACTCTTTGCAACCCCAACGATGGTAGCCTACCAGGCTCCCCTGTCTATGGAATTCTCCAGGGAAGAATACTGGAGTGGGTTGCCATTTCCTCCTCCAGGGGATCTTCCCAACCCAAGAATCAAACCAGGGTCTCCGGCACTGCAGGCAGACTGTTTACTGAATGCTGGCAGTTACAAGTTCCCTCTATATTTTATGAGTATATTTTATTTCATTCGGGCTTCCTTGGTGGCTCAGTTGTAAAGAATCCACCTGGCAATGTAGGAGACACAGGTTCGATTCCTGGGTCAGGAAATTCCCCTGGAGAAGGAAATGGAAGTCTACTCCAGTATTCTTGTCTAGAGAATCCCATGGACAGAGGAGCCTGGCCGGCTACAGTCCAGGGGGTCACAAAAGAGTCAGTCACAACTTAGCAACTAAACAACAACTTGTTCATTCAGTTTACCAAGTACCAGTAAGAGAAAGTTTTATTTATAAAATATCAGCAAATGTTGTGACCTGAAGGAAGACTATATTTCAAAGTGGGCTGGGAGTTTTCCTGGGCGCTCCTGTGGAGTTGAGAATGCTGATGGAGAAAAGCAGGGGTGGGAGAGGGGACAGTTTCAGTCTGTGTTTTCACTCCCTGCTGGGCATGGCGGGCAGGAGGAGGAAGAGGACTTCTGTTCTAAGGACTGGAAAAGGCGTTGGTGGTGTGTTGTCATGGAACTGAGAATGTGGAAGCTCAGGAGAAAAAAATGGGGAAAAAATGTTCTGCAAGTTAAAGAAGAGAAAGCTTATTTATCAGCAATGAAAGAAGGACAGAAAGTGTAACCAGGTAGTACCTGGAGATCTGGAGGGTGTTAGAGCCGAGTTCTAGGACTTCTAAACAAAGTTAGCCCAGAGAGGTTTGTAAAGACATTATTTTTATAAATGACATTATTTTTAAAATATCAGGCATCAGAAGCAGAAAGAACACATCTCTCAGACATTCCTCTGAGAGATGCCACATTTAATTAGCCAGAGGTGCTGACTTACAGCTTCAGAGTGATGGATTCGCAGGACAGAGGCAGTATGGGTGGGGAAGGCCAGGACCATCCAGCAGAAGACCAAGACAAGGGCTAAGAAGTCAGGCATTGGTCTGGGGGCAATGTTACCTCTTTGAGGCTGGAGGGTTGTGATAGGAACTTTCTGTGGCTTGGGGCATAGCAGCTCTTAGACAATGGAAAAAGAAGGGAAATTGGAAATGTCAAGGTTTTTAACAGTTCTTGTGAATTGACAGGCTGGAAGCAGAGGCTATGAGGAAGAATAGATTAGGAGAAAGGTACCCCTCCTGCACTCCCAGGTGGCCCAGGGAGATGAGAAGGCAAGTGGGGCTTCTATAGAAAATCGAACATTTTCTTTCTTCTAATTTTAGGGTAAACTTCATAGAGCTCATGTCTTTTTACAACTGGACTATATTTGGTGAACGGAAGAGAATGAAGACAAAGTCTAGATATTGCAGACCCCGGTGTCCCCTCCCCCCTTCCCTTCCTCAAAGTGGTCACAGGAACATACAATGTGACACGGTGGTGGTGTGATGGAAAGTTCCTTAAAAACACAAAAATCACAATTCAGCAGTTATGAGCTTGATGAGTTTGGTGAAGAAAGAATAGTTTGAGTATGAGAGTGTATGTGGGTGGTCAAGGTACAAGAAAGTGCATCCTGGCATTATTTATGTTAGCAAATTGCTAGAAAAACCTAAATGCCCATCATCAAAGGAGAAGTTGAATACATTATGACACATTCATGCAACGGAATACTAGGTAACTGTTAAAAAGTTACATATATGTACATATGAAACTCTCTGGCCAGGATATCAGAAGAGCCTGTGTGTTCCGTGACTGATCCAGGATCAGAGGCTGTGAGAATTTTGTTGGGAATCCTGGGGATCATTTTTCTTCACTGACTCTCAAAGAAGAGGTAGAGTCTGGGAGCTGTGGCAGGAATGCTGTTAAATGTAAAGGTAGTCTGAGAAGAAGCCTAACTGGTAGTTAAGACCTTAGCAAGATCAGTTTCAGAGGAATGGTGGGTGGGAGGCAAATCAGACTGGGTTGAAGAGTGAGGCGAGACTGGGTGGGGGAGGGGAGCGATCAAGTGAATCGAACATTCAGAGAAGCATGGCTGTTACAGGGAGTAGAGAGCTGGAGTGGTGGCGAGAAGATGGAGAGCATTTGCATCTGTTCCCCACCCTCTCAAGCAAGGCGATGCTATAGCATGTGGGACGTTTCTGGGAGACTTCAGAAAGCAAGGGAGTGGATAACTGTGGTGTCACATAGCATGTGTGAAGCACTGAATTTGGAGTGCAGAAGAAAATGACCGATGTCCTCTTGGATGGCTTCAAACTCTCTGTGAAGCATGAGGAGGGATCCCTCCTTCAGAGAGAAGATAGATTAAGGGACAGTGGAGAACAGCTTAGGTGGGAACAGGTGCCCAACACCCAAGAGGAACTGTGTGGGTTCCTGGGCAGTGTCACTGAGATCGCAGGTCGGGACTCACAGTGCAGCTGTCTGCTGGTGTGACGGTCACAGAAGGCAGGCTCCCAGGGGTTCAGGTTGACCTCGCAAGCACCTGGAGGAAGGGGATACAGAAGAGGTACATATCTTTGAGTGACTGCCTGGGGACTTCCGTGGTGGTCCAGTGGCTAAGACTCCGAGTTCCCAGTGCAGGGGGCCAGCGTTCGATCCCTGTTCAGGGAACTAGATCCCACATGCTGCAACTAAGACTCGGCACAGTCAAATACATAAATAAAAATGTTAAAAAAATAAAGAAAAAGTGACTGACTGATGGGCCCTGGGATCTAAGCTAGACAAGGAAGTACATGAGGCCAGAAGGTGCCTCAGTCACTTGGGGATAGTTCTCTCCTCCCTGACAATTTCATTTTCTCACCCTTTGACAGCCTTCACTCATTTCTGTCTCAGGTTGGGCTAGTTAGAAGCTGCTTAGTCAGTTAGAAAGCTGGAGTTGTTTCTTAAAGCCACCTCTGTCCACTTCTGCCCCCACCAGTGAGCTCCCTAAGGTGGTACTTCCTGCCAATAAGTGTTTTTGTTTTTTTTTTTTTCATTTTGATGAGATTTAGCTTCTGTGGTCAAGCACAAAAAATAGTATACAGGGCAGATGGCATCTTCATAATAGTTGGGAATCCTGTCTCTCTGGGTCTCTGGATTGTTTCTTTGTCTGTATGTCTTAATATTATTCATTTATTTATTTGTCTGCTCTGGGTCTTAGCTGAAGCATGTGGGGCCTAGTTCCCTGACCAGGGATGGAACCCAGGCCACCTGTATAGGGAACATGGAATCTTAGCTACTGGACCATCCGGGAAGTTCCCAGTTGCTTTGTTTTTGGAAGTAAAATAATTATTTTTCTTATTGTTAATTGATCTAACAGATATCAGTGTGTTCAAAATAATAATACCAATAATGTATCTGATAATGTATGCTTATGCATGTATATTACACACACACACACACACACACACACACACACACATATATATATATATATGGAGCTCTTGTTTCAATGAAAAAAAGCATGTAAGACCTGAAGCAATGTCCATACTGGACTGGTCCAGGGGTTCACTGGAAGGGACTTACAGAAACACTGCTGATCAAGCTCCCAGTCTTCATGGCTCTTATCAATGTGCATTTTCAATGATAACAAATACATCATCTATTATGCTTTGAAATGTGAATAGGTTGTCTTCTGTTTTCTGGGCCTATATTGTGGGAAGGAAAGTGGGGAAGGATAAATCAATAAGAAATTTCAAAGAATAATTTAGCAAACTCTATTAAAATGAAAACTTTTCACACTTTCAACTCGGCATTTCTATTTCTTACAAAATACTCTCACAGTGCAAAAATGTATGTTCTAGAATGTCCTAGTAAAAGACTGTTGGCTCATACATAGGGGCCTGGTTAGGTAAATTAAGGAATGGACACACAATGGAACACTATATAGCCTTTAAAAACAGTGAAGTAAGCTGCTCCTGCCTTCTAAGATGGCCCACATGCTGCCCATGGAATGTGCATCTCTGCTTTGTTTTCTATGGCTTGCTCTTGAATTATTTCCTGTGTAAAGCCAAGGATTCTCACTTGGGGGCCCATCCCAGGAACTTGTCAGAGACCTGGGACATGACCATCCCCTTGGGACCAATTTTCCTGCAATAGCTTTACAAAGGAAGCAGAAGAAGGTGGTTTTCTCTCCCTCCCCACTTTTCCTTTTGTTATAAAAATGTAGCCCACTTAGTTCTTGGGGAGGAGCTCTCTTGCCTGCCTGCTTCTATCCTTCACAAGTATCCTATATTGATAAACCTACTTCTTATCTAAAAAAAAAAAACCAGTGAGGTAAGCCTATATGTACTGACACGGAAGTTTCTTCGCAACATTCTGTTCAGTGTAAAGATGCAAAACAGTATTATAGCATTGATAACAATAGTTAATATTAGACTATGTATAAGGAATAAAGATTGAAGAAATGTACACAAAAGTGTTAAAGACAATGTTATCGGGAATGTGGAGTATACTTTTCATTCTATGTATTTCTATGTGGTCTGAATTCTCTATAGTGAACAAGCATAATTTTAGTGACTAATGGAATTTTTGAACATAATTTCTCTAAGCATGTTACATTAATTATTGGTCACACAATGAGTAGGTGGTGTATATTACCTATTCTATAGATAAGATGATTAGGAAAGTTAACCTGTCCAAGTTAAAGTTTAGATTCTTTATTTAAAGAGATAATCTTTTCAAACTGTGTCATAAAGTTAATATAGTCTTGCCAGGCTCAGCTTCTCTTTTTTTAGAAGCTGGCTCCTCTGGCTATTTCTCCTTCCCATTGTGATTTCACTTTCCTCTCACAACTATTAAAATTCATTTCCTCTGGGAAGTTACCACAGACTCCTGGCTCATTAACTTCTCTGTAGCATTTTGATGTACTCACCACTGTGCTTTTGCATATATGTTACCATTTGAGCTGGTAAAGAATCTGCCTGCAAGGCGGGAGACCTGGGTTCAATCCTGGGTTGGGAAGATCCCCTGGAGAATGGAAAAGCTACCAATTCCAGTATTCTGGCCTGGAGAATTCCATGGACTATATAGTCAATGGGGTTGCAAAGAGTCGGACATGACTGAGCAACTTTCACTTTCATTTTCTACCATTTGAATTTGCATGGTTCTATTCTCATTCACAGAATACACAGAAGAACTATACAAAAAAGATCTTCATGACCCGGACAACCATGATGGTGTGATCACTCACCTAGAGCCAGACATCCTGGAGTGTGAAGTCAAGTGGGCCTTAGGAAGCATCACTACGAACAAAGCTAGTGGACGTGACAGAATTCCAGTTGAGCTATTTCAAATCCTAAAAGATGACGCCGTGAAAGTGCTGCACTCAATATGCCAGCAAATTTGGAAAACTCAGCAGTGGCCACAGGACTGGAAAAGGTCAGTTTTCATTCCAATCCCAAAGAAAGGCAATGCCAAAGAATGCTCAAACTACCACACAATTGCACTCATCTCACTAGCTAGTAAAGTAATGTTCAACATTCTCCAAGCCAGGTTTCAACAGTATGTGAACCGTGAACTTCCAGATGTTCAAGCTGGTTTTAGAAAAGGAAGAGGAACCAGAGATCAAATTGCCAACATCCGTTAGATCATCAAAAGAGCAAAGGAGTTCCAGAAAAACATCTACCTTTGCTTTTTTGACTACACCAAAGCCTTTGACTGTGTGGATCACAAATTGTAGAAAATTCTGAAAAAGATGGGAATACCAGACCACCTGACCTACCTCCTGAGAAATCTGTATGCAGGTCAAGAAGGAACAGTTAGAACTGGACATGGAACAGACTGGTTCCAAACTGGGAAAGGAGTACACCAAGGCTGTATATTGTCACCCTGCTTTTTTAACTTACATGCAAAATGCTGGGCTGGATGAAGCACAAGCTGGAATCAAGACTGCTGGGAGAAATACCAATAACTCCAGATATGCAGATGACACCACCCTTATGGTAGGAAGTGAAGAACTAAAGAGCCTCTTGATTAAAGTGAAACAGGAGAGTGAAAAAGTTGGCTTCAAGCTCAACATTCAGAAAACTAAGATGGTATCTGGTCCCATCACTTTATGGCAAATAGATGGGGAAACAGTGAGAGACTTTATTTTTGGGAGCTCCAAAATCACTGCAGATGGTCACTGCAGCCATGAAATTAAAAGACACTCGCTCCTTGGAAGAAAAGCTATGACCAAACTAGACAGCATATTAAGAAGCAGAGACACTGCTTGACCAACAAAGGTCCATCTAGTCAAAGCTACGGTTTTTCCAGTAGTCATGTATGGATGTGACAGTTGGACTATAAAGAAAGCTGAGCACCAAAGAATTAATGCTTTTGAACTGTGGTGTTGGATAAGACTCTTGAGAGTCCCTTGGACTGCAAGGAGATCCAACCTGTCAATCCTAAAGGAAATCAGTCTTGAATATTCATAGGAAGGATTGATGCTAAAGCTGAAACTCCAATACTTTGGCCACCTGATGTGAAGCACTGACTCATTGGAAAAGACCCTGATGCTGGGGAAGACTGAAGGCGGGAGGAGAAGGGGATGACAGGATGAAATGGTTGGATGGCATATGTAGTCCATGGGGTCACAAAGAGTAGGACACCACTGAGTGATTGAACTGAACTGATTCTCATTCATCTTTGAGGATGAGCTCCAGGTGAGGAACTTGACACTTTGTTTAGAACTTATGATAATCGTTCATAGCCTGTTTCTAAACCTTCTCAATAGATTTTAGGACTGAATCCTTAATGTAACACTTGCATTTGGTGGGTCATTAATATTGATGATCAATTCCTGTAAATCAAGCAAACTTTTTCTTACACAGCACTCTGTTTTCTCTACTGAATTATGTATATAAATGTCCCTCAGTTGAGTAGCTTCTGAATAATTCCAGTAAAGTCATGTCTTCTCTTGATTTTTTTT
This sequence comes from Bos indicus x Bos taurus, assembly GCF_003369695.1. Classification (NCBI taxonomy): domain Eukaryota; kingdom Metazoa; phylum Chordata; class Mammalia; order Artiodactyla; family Bovidae; genus Bos; species Bos indicus x Bos taurus. Next base: position 87,857,682 of record NC_040079.1, read on the forward strand.
CTTAGTGTAGGGGAGGTGTGGAGTCATATAGAATCACTAGAAGGTTTCCAAATGAAAAAGCTTGATACTTACTGTGTTTACACACACACAAATACACACACACACACACAAATATTATAATTCCTCTATTTCTCTGTTTCAATCCTGACAGGGTTAAATGCTGTTTACATTATACATGACCAAGTAAATAAGAATAGATTTCCAGTTGGTTGATAACATGTGGTTGAGAAAAGAACCTTAAGGTAACTGGTTATCATATTGATTCTAGATTATCTTCCTCATCAGGTATAAGTAGAGAGACAAACACATACTCTTTCCCAAACAAGTAAATAAAAAATGATTTCCATTTTGCTCCACAAACATTTTAATTACTTTCAGGATTTCATTAGCAGCAAAAATAACATGGTCTACATCCACAGTTGGTTGCTCTTTAGAACAGTTGTACTCCTTGTACTTTAGTACTAGAATGACAAGTATCATCAGTTCAGTTCAGTTCAGTTCAGTCGCTCAGTCGTGTCCGACTCTTTGTGACCCCATGAATCGAAGCACGCCAGGCCTCCCTGTCCATCACCAACTCCCGGAGTTCACTCAGACTCACGTCCATTGAGTCAGTGATGCCATCCAGCCATCTCATCCTCTGTCGTCCCCTTCTCCTCCTGCCCCCAATCCCTCCCAGCATCAGAGTCTTTTCCAATTCATAGTGATTACTTCAGAAATCTAAAAGCTACTTTATAATACAATTTAGGGTGGGAAAGAAGACTTTCTTCTAAATTAAATCTTTAAAAATTTGTAAATTTATTTAAAGTATATGGAAAAACATAGAAAATAATATAATGGATAGCTATGTACTCATCACCCACTCTATAAAATTCTACTATTGTCAAAATGTTTAAATTTTTAAAGAATCACAGGTATAATGCTCCCTATATATGCCTTCTAATCTCATTCTTTTTTTCCCTCTTTCCTGGACAAACTCTATTCTAAATCTGGTGCTCATTTTCTCAGGCTGTTATTCCTTTACTATGTTTATAAGTTTATAAACAATATATAGCATTGTTTTACACTCTGTACTTTCAGGGGTGTATTATACCACCTGTGCTTTTTGGCTGTGTATATGTGTAACTCGAGTTGCACAGATGTATCACAGTATACCAAAGTGTATCTGCTACCTTGTGCATGAACTTCTGGTTGTTTTGAATATTTTGTTATTGTGAATACTACTATTTAGTTTTATAAGTCTCCTTTTCCCACGTGTAGTAGTTTCTCATATATTCATGTGCATACCATCCTCCCATAAATCTCACAAAAATGGAGACTCTGATTTGATAGCAGTGGGATGAGGCTTGAAATTCTACATATGTATTAAGTTCCCAGATGATGTTGATGCTGCTGGTCCTAGGACTACACTTCAAGGAGCAAGGGCCTTGCAGAGGAGTAAAAACTTCTAGGTTGTAGTGGATGATCATCTGTAATGTTACTAGATATTGTCCAACTGCCTCTGAAGTGCCTGCACCCATCCACACTCCTGTCAGCAGCTCACAACAGTCTCCAAAATACCACATCTTCATTAACACCATCATTGCAAGACTCTGATTTTTGCCAATTTAATGGACAGGAAGTGGTATTTTGTTATATTAATTTGCCGAGTATTATTGATTTGATCAAATTATATTAATCTGATGAATAATATTGAAGTCTGACCTCCTGAGTTTCTTCTGCAATAATTTTTAACATAAACTAATGTCTGGGTAAAGAAAACGTCTTCTTTCTTCTGTTTTGTACTTTAAAAACAACCTTGTACAGCCATAGCCAAGATTAAAGTCTTGAGACTTTCAGGCTAGAAAGACAAGTTGCTGAAACAGATGGATGACCTGAAGGTGGAGCTGTACCAGCTGCATGTCTCTGAACTGCCAGGCAGCACAGCATCCAAACTCTCTAAGACTCGAGTTGTTTGCAAATCTATTGCCTTTGTTCTCACTGCCATTAACCAGACTCAGAAAGAGAATCAGGAAATTCTACAAGGGCACAAAGCACAAGCCCCTGGAACTGCAGCCCAAGAAAATATGTGCTATGCATTGCCAGCTCAACATGTATGAGGAGAATTTGAAAACCACACAGCAGCAACGAAAGGAATGGTTGTGACCACCGTGGAAGTACATGGTCAAGATCTGACCATTGTGGTATCAACAGAAAACAAACTGGCTGGAAAAAAAAAAAGAAAGGCTGAAGGGCGTCCTTCAAGTTAAAACAGAAGGATGATAAAGAGCAACAAAAACAAGACAAAAACATAAAACTCCTTCGTAAAGGTAAAAATATAAATTTAGAATTATGTAGTGTTCGAATGTAAGTGCATAAATCACTTTTAAATCTGGTACAGAATTTAAAAAACAAAAGAAGCATAAAAAGTAATTATATATCTATGTTAACAAACATGCAATATTAAAATAGGTAATCTGTCTCAAAAACATAAAGTGGGTGAGGCAGAACTGAAATAGTTTTTATGTGACTGAAGTTAAATTACGTTTAAAATATACTATAACTTTAAAACACTTGATGTAATTACATCAGTAACCACAGAGAAATTATAGAATGTACACAAAGGGAAATGAGAAGGGAATCAAAATGTGTCACTACAAAAAAATAAAAAAAATAAAAAACTCAGCAAAGCACAAAATAAGGCAGCAGGAATAAAAGAACAAAAAAGTTATATACAGAAAACAATGAACAAAATGGCAATATTAAGTCTTTTCCTGTCAGTAATTACTTTATATGTAATAGGTTAAATATACTAATTAAAAGACACAGATTGGCTGAATGGATAAAAAATAAGAACCAACTAATAGGTTATCTACAAGAGGCATGCTATACATCTAAGATACACATAGGCTAAAAGGATGGAAAAATATTCCATGAAAACAGGAATCCAAAGAGAGTAGAAGTGGACATACTAAGATAAAATAGACTTTAAAACCAAAACTATCATATGAGACAAAGAAGGACATTATATAATGGTAACAGGGTCAATTCACCAGGAAGATATAACAATTATAATGTACATGCACCTAACATTAGAACTCCCAAATATATAAAGCAAACATTGACAGAACTGAAGGGAGAAATAGACAGAAACATAGTAACAATAGGATAGTTCAATACTCCACTTTCAGTTAAGGATAGAACAAAGAGATCCATAAAAAAACAGAGGACTTAACACTACAGAATAATTGAACCAAACCTATACTGAGCACTTCACCCAAGAACAGCAGGATGCAAATTCTTCTCAAGTACACATGGTCGTTCTGCAAGGCGGTCCACATATTAGGCCACAAAGCAAGTCTTAATAAATTTAAGAAGACTGAAATCATACCAAGTATCTTCTCTGACCACAATGGAGTGAAACTAGAAGTCAACAGCAGAAGGTAAAAATACAAAATATGTGAAAACTAAACAACACACTCTTAAACAACCAATGGGTCAAAGAATAAACTACAAGGGAACTTAGAAAATACTTAGACACAAATGAAAACAAAATACAACACATCAAAACCTAGGCAAAAGTAGTGATAAGAGAGAAGTTTACAGAGATAAATGCTTGCATTAAAAAGAAGATCTCAAATCAATAATCTAATTTTATACCTTGAAAAAAAAAAACTAAATTTAGCAGAAGAAATAATAAAGATGAAAGGAGAGTAAATGAAATAGAGAATAGAAAAAGTGGAAAAAAACCAGTAACTAATAAAACCAATTGAGTGTTTGTGTCCCTTACCCAAATTCATATGTTGATGCCCTACCACCAAAGTGATGGTATTTGGAGGTGGGGGTCTTTTGAGAGATAGTTTAAATTAGGTCATGAGGATGGCAACCTCATGATGGGATTAGTAGCCTTGTAAGAAGAGGAAGAGAGAGAAATCTATTTCTTCATGCACATATACCAAGAAAAGGCCATCTCAGTACCCAAGAATGGAGAAGGCAATGGCACCCCACTTCAGTACTCTTGCCTGGAAACTCCCATGGACGGAGGAGCCTGGTAGGCTGCAGTCCATGGGGTCGCTAGGAGTCTGACACGACTGAGCGACTTCACTTTCACTTTTCACTTTCATGCATCGGAGAAGGAAATGGCAACCCACTCCAGTGTTCTTGCCTGGAGAATCCCAGGGGCGGGGGAGCCTGGTGGGCTGCCGTCTGTGGGGTCGCACAGAGTCGGACACGACTGAAGCGACTTAGCAGCAGCAGCAGTACCCAAGAAGGCAACTGCAAGCTAAGAAAAGGGTTCTTACCAGAACTGACCATGCTGGCACCCTGACATGGACTTCAACGCTCCAAAACTGAGAGAAATAAATGTCTGTTTTTTAAGCCACCCTGTCTATGGTGTTTTATTATGGTGGCATGAGCAGACTAAGACATGGTCTTTTAAAAAGACCACAAAAATTGGCAAATCCTTAGCTACATTAACTAAGAAAAAGAGCTAAAAGATTCTAATAACTAAATTAGAATCAAAAGAGTGGATATTATGACTGATGTCACAGAAATAAAAACGGATTATAAAAGATTACTGTGAAGAATTAAATATCAACAAATTAGATAACCTAGAAGAAACGGATTGATTCCTGGAAACATACAAACTACCAAAACTAAATCATCAAGTAGTAAAGAATCTGAACAGACCTATAATGAGATTGAAGCAGTAATCTAACACTGCCCAACCAGGACAAGATGACTTCACTGAAGGATTTTATCAAACAATTAAGGAATTAATACCAATCTTTCCAGAGAATTGAAGAGGAGGGAACATCCCCAAACTCACTGTATGAAGCCAGCATTGTTCTGATACCAAAACCAGAAAAAAAAGACACAAGAAAACTATAGACAAATATTCCTGATGAGTAACGATACAAAAATCCTCAACAAAATACTAGTGAACTGAATTCAACAGCACATTAAAAGTATTCACACATGATTAAGTGGGATTTGTATCTGGAATGCAAAGATGGTTCACCATACAAAAGCAATCAGTATAAATATACAACATTAACAAAATGGAGAACAAAACCCATATGATCATCTCAACTGATGCATAAAAACACATTTGACAAAGTAAAAATTTTTTCATGATAAAAACACTCAACAAACTGGGGAAAATAAGGAAACTACCTCAACATAATAAAAGCCATACATGAAAAGGCCACAGCTAATACCATATTCAATCATGAAAGATAGTTTTTCCTTTAAGATCATAAACAAGGCAAAGATGCCCCCTCTCACCACTACTATTCAACACAGTACTGAGTGTCCCAGTCAGTGCAATTAGAGTAATAATAATAAAATAATAAATAAATAATGAGCTTTTGCCCATTGACTACAGAATGAAAACCCAGGTCATTTAAAAAAGCTGTACTCCAATATATGAATCTACCAGATTAACCAATTTCCTGTTGTTGGACAACAGATTGGATTCTTTTACTTTTATGAACAATACTTGAACAATACATACTCTGTAGCTAAATCATATTATACCTTTTAAATAGTTTTAATATCAGCTTCTCTCTCCCTTTCTAATTAGCTCTCAGCTGTTATACCTCTATCCTTCTGTGATCAAATAATCAAGCTAGTTAGATAATTTTACTTGTAATATCAACCTTATATGCAATTCTGTCCCTTCCTCTAAGTCCTAGGGAAAAGAGGCGGCTGTTGTAGAAGCTGTGAAATGGCGTTGTCTGTGCTTATTCGGGAGTATACTTTTAATATGACCAGCTCTGTCAGAATTGGTTCTTGCCTCATTGAATAAATCTAGATGGTAGTACTTGCTCTTGCACCTTTTGGTTGCCTCTTCCCTTCCACTCCTTTTTAGGGTCTTGAAACTTTATCTACCTTTATACAGGGTTCATTCCATTAGGGTAGGAGAACTCTAGGAGTCAACTGTAAGTTGAAAAAAAAAAAACACTGCAAAGTCCTTATAAAGAACTTGAAATCAAAGCAGGAACTTAGGGTCTATTTACCATCTCTATACCAAGGATGGTTTCAAACATACACCTCTTAGTTGGAATGCTGGGGTTCCAAAACTTAGTTTGAGTCATAAATTTCTTCAAAAAGTGTAACAGAGAATCTGGATCCTCTGAGGACCAAATCCTTTGCATATATGCTAAAATCATGTGGAGCAAATATCTTTTAATAGGTAAGATTTTCACTTAAAAATCAGTTCAATACCTGATCTGTGTAAAGAAACTGTTCTCACAGTGCTAGTTATACAATTTTCTGAGGTTTCAAAAGGGAACACAGAACTCTTGACACATATGCTTCAACTAATGATGTCTCTGGCTGTTTGGATCAACCATATATATAAGATACTCCTTCAATCTGAGGGCACAGGGAGACCCAAACATATCTGAAAATTCTAATACAAACTCTAGAAACAGCTGGTGAGTCCTCATCCCTCTATATACACTATTCTTGGGGGAGGAAGAGATTACTGATAATTTTCATTTCCTTGTTGTAAGTTTCCAAAGTTGTTATAATAAACATTTTATAAAAAGGTTTTAAGAAATACACCAAAAGGAATGAGCATACCTTAATAACGTAAATGGAGGTGGAAGAAAGCCTAGACTTGCTCTTCAATGACCTTTTTCCAGTTATAAAGTTACTTCTCCGTTACTTGAAAAGAAAAAAGCCTAGAAAAGATGCATCTTGAATACTTGTTTAAAAAAAAATGCTTTTCAAAAATGCATCTTGAAAAACTAGCTTGATCATAAGTATCATTAAACTTGTCAATAATGTTTAGTTGGAAAAAGCTTCCTAATTTTTTGTGATCTTCTTTTAATTAAAAAAACAAAGTACCACATGTACCTGGTAAAATATTCAAACAGTTCAAAATGGTATATAAAATATTTCTCCTAACTTGGACACCAATTCTTTTCCCAGAGGTAGTCATTATTAGCAAGTTTCTTATTCTTCCAGAAATGTCTTATGCATCTACAAAGGATATATATATATACAAATGCTCTTCATCTACATGAGATCATAATTTCTAGTCCTCTTACAATCCATCCACTTGATGAGACAATGTGAGGAAAAAACAGAATTACATAAAAATTAGGCCAAGATAAAAACTAGTATGAAACTGTTGACAAAAACTCAAATGGTTCATGAGATGGCCAAAACTGAGGAGGAAAAATTATGAGGCGAAAATGCTTCTTAGGTACTAAAAATAAAAGCTTTTACCCTTTAAAAATTATATTTCTCTCTTTAAGAGAATCTTCTGTACACGAAAGAAAGTCACCATGCTACTGATGTTTATTCAGTAGGTAGACTAAACACTTTAGCATTTTTTCCCTACTGGTTCTAGAAATTACCTCTTTCCTTAAAAAAAAAAAAGTTTAAAGGTAAAATTTTAAATGGTAAGACAGTATAAAGTGATACAGAATGAGAAAAATACTTTATTCAGTGCACCCTAACAGTTTTTTCAGTTCCATTCATCATTACAGTAAAAAAAAAGAAAAAAATCTGCTGCTATTTTTTGTTGTTTTACTTAAATAGCTCGACTCAAGGAAAAATGTTAAATTTAAGAACTCCTAATGTTATTGAAAATTTATACTTCTTATAAATATATATGCAATATATATGCATATACATGTGTATGTGTGTGTGTATATATATACTTATTATATATATATATATACTTCCTCTTTCATATGAACCACTCAAAACAATTTTAAAAGCCGGTTTTTTTCTGTATTTAAAATTGCCCTTTTAAATATTTAGAAATTCCACAGGTGGTGGCTTTAATGGAATTTTTCCCAGAGCAAATTTCTTGGATTGAAACTGTTCCAGTTCTTCTGCTGTTAGTTGATCCTTGGGTGTGAATAATGCATTATCTGTTGAGGTGCTGCCAAGTGAGAATGAGAGAGAAGTAGGTATGCTGCTGTTTCCAAAGGTGTCACTGGATGACTTAGAGAAAGCAGTGTGAGGCTGTGAGCCTGGACTACCAAAACCAGCTACAGAACTGCCACTTCCAAAGGCTGGGGCCACTGGAGATCCAACAGGGCTTGCTGCCATAGAAGGTGAAAATCCTGAAAATCCAGATGATCCAAAACCAGAAGCTGCAGGGGTTTTAAATGAAAATGAAGCAGCAGATGTGATTTCGGGTTTCCTAAGGCCAAAAGTCGGAGTAGCAGCAGCAATGGCAGAACTGGAAGCGGGTACAGCTCCAAACGCTGGAGTATTCCCAAACACAGGAGGGCTTCCAGAAGGGGCTGTAGCAAATCCAGGGCTTGGTTTAAAACTAAAATTCTGAGCACTGTTGCTGCTGCTGTTATTCACAGGAAAACCTACAAAAACCAGAAAAAGAAAAAAAAAACTATTAGTCAAAAAATGTAGCTATATTACTACCTTGCCCCCACCTTTTCTTTTTCTTATTTCTGCCATGTTTAGATGATGAGAAACTTATTGGAAGGAAGAAAAGTGAAAATGAGAAGTTAGGACAAACTCACTAAACCCTGTTGGCCTGTCTTTCTGCTACACTGATCTCATCTGCACTCTAATTTACCTTCACTTAAGAAGGTAGCTCTTGAGAAATCTCAGGGATTAGGGAGTGGACTTTCACTTCAGCTTGTCCTCTACTCTTGTTGGAGCTGTCACCTGAAAACAAAACTACGCTGTTATGTACAGGAACAAGAAAGTCCTCATAGGTACTGTTACCACAGCTATGTAGTCCTATGAAACTCTAGAAACACCATTCCTAAAATACACATCTAAAACCTCAGCCATAGGGTCTTTCAAAGAACGTGCCCATTCTGAACACCATTTCACAATGCTAGATGAGCCAAATTCTTTGAAGCTCTATTATGGAAGGTGGTAAAATTTGCAAGGGTGACTTAACATGGCACTAGAGACACCTTCAGGCTTTGTATTTGAAACCCATAAAATCCCATTTTTCTAAATCAATCAAGTCTTGCATGACTTTTCACTTACCTGGTGACCCAAATGTTACTGTTTGCCTATTGCCAAATCCAAATGAAGGTGTTGCTTGATTCACTCCATCCTGTAAATCGGACAGCTATTAAAAAAGAGGTAGGCAAGTGAATAACTCAAGTACTTTTTCTGTACACTTTTAGCCAAATTTAATTTTTCAAATGTGCACTTTAAAATGTCTTCAATTGCTTAACATAGAAAAATGCCCACAAGTGAATATGCATAGAAAAAATGGGCCCTGAGTTCTCAAGGAGTTCAGAGTGATGGTCTGGCTGATGAATTGTGAGTGTTTTTAATTTTATTTATGCTTTTAAAACATTTTCTAAATTTCTTCAATAAACACATATTAAAATCATAAATACTTTTTAATTCTAGATTTCAGTGTCTACAGGTTGATCTGCATTAACCAAGAAACCTAGATATTAGGTAAGGGACCTTTAGAGGCTACCCCAGTTGACTTACTCAAATGCCTGACTTGAAGTTAATTCACAATTACATTATTAAAAGCTTACCAGTAAACTCTATTAAACATTCCCTATTCCCTTAAAATATTTTATGTTCTTGCTATTTTCTGCTGTAGAAATATCTTTCATCTCTGCTTACTGAAATCTTAATCTCCTTTTCAATGAACTTTTCACTTAATCCTGACCTCTAATAAGTCCTTCCTCATTAATACAAGCATATATTATTTCTCTCATTTGAAAACCCTATTGGCACTGTTTTTAAAAAATAGTTATTTATTTGGCTGCACTGGGTCTCAGTTGTGGCACTCAGGATCCTTTAGCTATGGCATGTGGGATCTAGCTCCTCAACCAGGTATAGAACCCCAGCCGCCTGCATTGGGAATGCAGTCTTGGCCACTGGACCACCAGGGAAGTCCCCAGCATTTTCTAAAATTCAACTTTATTGAGGTATAGTTTACATAAAATAAGACGCATCCATTGAGAAATTTGTTTTTCAATGGGTTTTCATAAATTTATAACCATCACTACAATCAAAATTTAGAATATTTCCATCACCCATAAAAGTTCTCGTGTGTCCATTTCCAGGCAACCCTCTTCCAACCTCTGGTCCCAGGGAACCACTCATCCACTTTTTATTACTAGAAATGAGGTTTGTCTTTTCTGGAGTTTCATATAAATAGAATCATATAGTATACAGTTTTTGTTTTTTTGGGGGGGGAGGGGCTAGCTTCTCTCTCTCAGCTTGTGTGATAAATTATCATATAAGGAATGTGGATAAACAAATCATATTATATCCATATAATGGATTAAAAGAATAATTGGACATAAAGAATTGATGCATGGTAAGCCAGTTGTAGGTGGGCTATCCAAGATTCTCAATTACAGAAGGGCCCCCTGGAAGCTGTCAAAGAACACAGAACTTCCAATCTTGAAGGAAGCTCCGTAGTTCTCTGAACTCAGTTACCCCTTACACATTAGCATTGGTGATAGTGGGCCACCTCTCATCTAGAGAAAAAATACTTCCAAGAAGTCCTGCTGCTGCTAAGTCACTTCAGTTGTGTCCGACTCTGTGCGACCCCATAGACGGCAGCCCACCAGGCTCCCCCGTCCCTGGGATTCTCCAGGCAAGAACACTGGAGTGGGTTGCCATTTCCTCCTCCAATGCGTGAAAGTGAAGTCGCTCAGTAGTGTCCAACTCTTAGTGACCCCATGGACTGCAGCCTACCAGGCTGCTCCATCCATGGGATTTTCCAGGTAAGAGTGCTGGAGTCGGGTGCCATTGCCTTCTCCGAAGTCCTACTGAATTCAAATGGCATGACAACAACTGAAAGGCGAAGAAACTAGCTTGCACAAGAGTCTAGTCATTTAGAAGCAGATATTTAAGGAGTAGGGTATTAGGACTTTCAGTCATTCACTAAGTTCAGGCAGCTACTACTCTTATAGCTTTTTCAGAAAGTACAAAGAAAAATCACCTAGGAAACTGGAAATATTAAATTCCAAATGTAAATATTTTATTTAAAAATAATGCTCTTAAGAACACTTTTTGGGGGCAGAAAAATAAACTTTATCAACAGAGATAATGAATATGCTGCAGTAGTATCATGTATCTTTGGGGACAAGTGCGTATATACCTCCTAACAGCATTTCTGTATAAGACAGGAACATATGGTAAGTGTCCTCTAGTCACCAAAGTGTGTACTAGTCTATATGTGACTTCCCTGGTGGTCCAGTGGTTAAGAATCTGCCTTCCAATGCAGAGGATGCAGGTTCGATCCTTGGTTGGGTAACTAAGATCCCACACACCATGAGGCAAATAAGCCTACATGCCTCAACCAGAGAGCCTACGTGCTGAAATGGAGATATCATGTGCCAAAACTAAGACCCAATGAAGTCAATAAATAAATAAATAAATATGCATTCATATAATTTTTCAAAGCAATTTCTTTATAATATTTCCCAATTTTCAAAACTAGTACTACCAAAATTAAGAACCTAATCCTAAGAATAGTTTTAGAAAAGCATAATTATCTGTGCTTTTCTGACTAAGGAACAGAGAGAAAGGAATTCCAGAACCTTGACTCTAAATGATAATATATTATGGTTCTTGAGAATGTGTATCATAATTCTTTAGCTTTGTTTCACAAATCCAAAATGAAATTCTTCAAAAAGGCAACACATAAGATACTTCCTTGTAGAAGATTCTCCAATACTCACCAAAGCTATTACAGTTGATGTATTTAGACTTTTTAGTTCATTCACCCTGTTCCTCCACTGATTTATCAACTGCTGGACAGAATTTAGCTGAAGAAAGATGACAGAAAAATAACGTGTCAGTATTGAGTGTTTAAGGTAAGCTCTTCAACAACTTCATGTCTTTATTTCCAAAGTCACAATAAAATTATAAAACATTTTTATGGCCCATAACTTGTAAAATTTTCATTGACCTACCCCTACTTGCCAGACACTCCTGCTGTAGACCCCTTTCCCTTTCCCTATTCTCCAGCTCCTTGTATAACCTAGTTAAGATCCCAAGTACCTGGCAGCACAGAGTTATTAATAGTTATATTTGGATGGGAGACAAACATGTGTACTGGTTGATATGATACTGACAGTAGACAATAGAAAATACAGAGTTTATGTCATTTCCTTTAAGCACTAAACTTATTCTCACCCAGTTTCTCGATTTTTTGATACTTGATACATGAGAAGGCTAATCTGCACCCAACACTGCATTTATTTGTTTTTCTAGCATTCATCATGGTGTCTGCATGTACGAGATGCACCATAAATGTCAAATGATGAAAGGGTATGATTTCTGGGACTGATTGCTGAATAATTGGTAATAAAAATAAAAGCATTGGTAGTTACTATAGTCAAAGTATACTCTCATCACTTTAGATAACCAACCAATTGTAAAGAAAATAATTTAGAATATAGTTTTCTGAAAAAAAAAAAAAATAGACCTCATCCACTTTGCCAACACACAAGTGAGCCACTATAGAGAAGACAATAATTAACAGCTAATCTGTTAGTTAGATGAATAGGAAACAAACTTACATAACTCTGTAAGTTATTGCTGGTTAAGAAGTTATGGTATTCAAGTCTCAACTCCTCTGGTGAAATGTCTGTAAAACCTGAAGTGAGGAATCAATTGGAATCTTTAAATACCAATACTTTTGATAGTATAGTAAAATGAGAGGTGCTAGATAGGAAAATATGCTAATCTTGATCATTAGAAAAATTTCATAATCATAAGGAAAGAATTAAAAAACTAGACTCTACTTGATAAAGTATAAAATTAGAATAAAATATAGTTCATTATTAATATTTGAAGGGGCAAAATTTCCTAAACGGAGTGGAAGGAATAATACAGAAAAGAAAAAGAGAGTTGATTCCATATACATTTGAACTTATAAAAAAATTCTGTATGTCAAAAACTGTAACAAGCAAAATTAAAAGGCAAACAGTAAACTAGGAATACCATAACTGCAACATATATGACAGAAGAGTTAATGAGAATGTATAATTAGCTCTTACAAATCAGTAAGAAAAATAAGCTAACATGGGCAAAGATAATGAACAAGCAATTCACAAAATAACTCAAGTAGCCAGTATATAAATGAAATTGAAAAGTTCAATTTAAAATTACAACTTAGGACTTCCCTGGTGGTCAGGGAAGACAGGGCAACTAAACTGATGTGCCACAACAACTGAGTCCAAGATGTAGAACGCTTGAGCTGCAACCGCTGAGCCCCCACGCCACAACCGCTGAGACCCCAGGCCACAACCGCTGAGCCCCCACGCCACAACCACTGAGCCCCCACGCCACAACCGCTGAGCCTCCACGCCACAACCACTGAAGCCTGCATGTTCCAGAAAATGTGCTCTTCAACAAGAGAAGCCACTGCAATGAGAAGCCCATGCACCGCAACCAGAGGATAACTCCCACTCACTGCATTAGAGAAAGCCCCTGTGCAGTAATGAAGACCCAACACAGGCAAAAATAAGTAGATAAAAAAAAATTTTTTTAATAAAAATACAACTTAAAATAGACACAATGTTTTATTTATCAGATTGGCAAAAATTAAAAATGGACAATCATTATTAAGGATGTGGTGAAATGGACATTCTTCTAAGTTGCCATTATGGAAATCATGGTAAAACTTTTCTGGGAGGAAAATTGTCAATAAATGTCAAAGGCCTTACAAATGCTCATACCTTCTGATTCTAACAGAATTTCTAGAATCTGACCTCGGGAAATGATTGAACATGTAAACAAAGGGTGTTACATAAAAAAGATGTTCATTCTAGTATTTCTAGTAATAGACACACTGAAAACAACAAGGCTTCTGCAACACTAGGTTATGACTGCTAATTATATATATAATAAGAAATAAGTGCGTACATGTTTTGAAAGAAATACACTAAAATGTTACAGCTGTTATCTCTGAGATCAGTTGATCTTTATTTTATTTACATATTTCTGTATTTTTCAAATTTTCTATGGCAACAGATAATAACTTTCATAATAGGAAAACTTTTTGAGGAAAAAAAAAAAGAAGAAAGAAAAATGTTCAGAATTTTTTTCTACAGAGACTTACTGGTAACCAGATACCACTAACTCCAAAGACTCCTACCTTCGAATAAAAAAACCTAAAACATTCAAATCAGATCCCTCGATGCTCTCTAACAACTTATCTTTACCATCTTTACAAACTACTCAGGCCACAAAACCAAGAATCACCTTGTATTTCTCTTGTTGCCCATATCTAATTAATAAGCCTCTTGCCAGTTCTAGCTCCAAAACATGGATTTGACCCATTCTGTCTCCACTGCAAGTAACTCTCAGTCAACAGCAGCTGTCTCCTAACTCATTTCCCTTCCTCTATTTTGTGCCCCCAACCCCTGTTCCCAGCAAACCATTTCTTTTCACTTAACAGTCTAAGTGAGCTCTTTCTAATCAGATCACATCCCTCCTCCTGCTCAAAACTCTCTGTGGCTTCCTAGTGCAATTAGGCCCAACATGATCTGGCCCCTGGCTGCCTCTCTCTGGCCCAATGTTATATTACTCTTTCTCTTGTTTACTCTCCTCCAGCTATTCAGGCCTCACTAATCTACAAGTATGCCAGTCCGGTTTGCACAAGGGGCTCTGCACATTCCCCCCCAAATCTTCCCAGAAGAGACATCTCTTCATTCAGGACTCAGTTTCAATACTGCTTCCTAAAAAGAGATAACCACTCTAAGTAAAGAAACACTGTCCCTCTGGTTACTTTCTCTTCCTTCCATCAGTCACTCATGGTGAACCACAAAGACAGAAAATGATGTGGGTGACTATTTTCTCAATTCTTTCAAAGATAAGTATAAATACAGTATCATTCTAGTGGCAAAGGAAAAATTAATTCATTATAAAGACAGTGATTCTCCTACTTTCTGACTTCAGAACCCTTTTACATTCTTAAAAATAATTAAGGATTCCAGACCTTTTGCTTACATAGGTTACATAAATCAATATTCACCATATTTGAAATGAAAACTGAAAAGTGTAGAAAATATTAATTCATTTAAAAATAAGAAATCAATGTGTCAACATGAATAAAAAAACTATTTTCCAAAACAAAAAATAAAAATTTAGTGATATAAGTGCCATTGTTTTATGTTTGCAAATCTCTTTAATGCATGGCTTAATGGAAGACTGCTGTATTATAATATCTGCTTCTGCTATTTAATCTGCTTCAATCTGTTTCAGTACATTGTCTGGTTCAAGTATATAAAGAAAAACTTCTCACACAGATATGTAGCTGGGAAAGGATGACTTTAATGGTCTTTTTAGATAATTGTGGATATTCTTCTTTGGTACAATACCAAAACTTGACAGGCAACAGTTTCTTAAAGGTTAGCTATAATGTGGACTCAAATCATATTAATGATATCATATTAATGAACCAAACTATTAACTAGTTTACCCACTCCAGTATTCTGGCCTGGATAATTCCATGGACTGTATAGTCCATGGGGTCACAAAGAGTCGGACACAACTGAGCGCCTTTCACATCACTTCACTTAGAATGCATTTTTCAACCATGTAACTTCACACACTGGTCATTTGGAAAATATTGGTTCACTGAGTTATCCAGAATTTCCAAATGTTAGCACACGTCATCTTACTAGAAAAAAAATTTGTATTTGTTAACATTACTTTATGTGTGCTCCCCATTTGCACACAGAATACTTAAAAGGTGTACGCTTATAAAATTAATAACTTTTACCTCTTCATCAGGGACATTCTTAAGTGAATGTCATTAAAAATTTTTTTATTGACTACTATAATCTACTAGTAGTTTGTTGCCTGTACCTCATCAACAGCTTTACACCAAGAGTATAAATGTCAACACAGTGAAAATGGCAATTAATGTCTTAGTATTATTATGAAAATATTTCTAAACTTGTATAGCCCCTAAAAAGGATCTCAGGAATAGGGTTGCCAGATTTAGCAAAAAAAAAAAAAAAAAAAAGGATGCCCAATTAAATTGGAATTTCTGACAAACAAATACTTCAAAAGGTAGTATATCCTAGCAGTCCAGGGTTAAGACTTCATGCTTTCACTGCCATGGGCCTGGGTTCAAATCCTGGTCAGGGAATGTTAACACCCTACAAGCCATATGGTAAGGCCAAAGCCAAAAAACAAAAAAGTGTAAGTATGTCCCAAATAGTACATGGGATATCCATATACTAAAAATGTCATTACTTATCTGAAATTTAAATTTAACTGGATGTCCTATATTTTATCTAACAATGCTGCTGAGGGATCTGTATTTTACATTGAGAACCACCGCTTTAGGACATTAGGCATCATGTCCAATTCTGAACTTTTTAAAAAAGGCTTAACACTTATTACTTTTACAGAAAAATCATTATTTAAAATTATTTATTTGTATTGCTTATTGCCTCCATCCCTCAAGAACATAAATTTCATGAGGGATGGATCTTAGCTATCTTACTCACTGCTATATCCCTACCACCTAGAATGAGGCCTGGCAAAAAAGAAATTCAATAAGTATTTGCTGAATGATTAGTAAATAAATGACTAAGGAGTGGTGTGACACAAATACTCACAGAGAATGAGCAGGTAGAGCAGAGACAGAAATTCCAGAGTTCTGAGAGACTGAAAGGGCCCTCATTTTCCAATGACTTCCTGTTCAACTTCATAGGGCCTAGGACCACTCAGAGCAGGCTTAGAAAACTGTGGTGGTCTAGCTTTCAGCCCCAGATGAGCTATGGACAAAAAAAAGTGGGGAAAAAAGGAGCATTCTAAGGCTCCCTAACTTCAAACATTACCTCTAGAAGAGGTATCAACATGCTTTATTAAAAATAACTAACCTTAGAAAAAAAGAGGAAAGAAAGAGAACAGAGTCAAAGCCCAATGGCAGGTATAATATGACTCTTCTATTCTCTGCAGGCAGCTAAAGGTTCCGAAGTAGCATTTACAGGGAACCAAGGAAGTAGAGCCTCTTCTTAGGCTTACAGAATTAGAAATGTGGCAAGTGGCAAGTCCTCATTTTACTGGTTTTCCCAAGGGATCAATATATCTTGAACTATATCTTCCAACCTCAATCTCTGAATTACAAAGTTCTGGTAGAATATTCAGGTATTTTAAACAATGTCCAAACTCCCCTAACTGTAGCTAAATTTTTCGTTAATTTCTTTTTTTGATCTGGTCTTGGTTTTAGAAAATAATAGCGGTAAAACACATTTTAAAAACACATAATTTCTAGTTACCTGAAATATTCGGTTTCTTTTTCACCGGAGAATAAGAAGAAAACATCCACTGCCCTGATGATTCCCAAACCTCCATATCTTTAACAATTCCTTCCCTAAAAAAATAAAAATGGCAAAAGATCTTTTTCTTTTGCTTGGTAAAATTTATCATTGATAATTTTCAGTGACTGTTATAGAAAATATATAATTTTAGATTTTCCACTATATTTTCTGAAGTGTCCTTCAAAGCAGAAGTTTGCAAAAATATGAGCTGCACTTCATGATTATAAATATTATAATATCAAAGACATTTATAATTTTGGTTTTCCAGTACACTGAACCATTAACCAATATATTTATTGAGAACTTACTATAGTACTATATACATCTTAAAGAACTGAAATATAAAATACACAATACTAACTTAACATTTTAAAATACACAATATTACCTTTAATTTTCTCTGTTCATTATAATTAACATCAATGATCATTTAACTGAGAAAGAACGAACCAGTAAGTAATAAAGAATCATAAAATATTTAAGTAGGTAGGACTTCAGAGATCATTTTGTCTAATTCTCACATTTTGCAAAAACGGAACAGACTCATGTCCATGGTTAATTTGTTAGCAGAGTCATGGATATATTCAGCTCTAAATTAAATATTTCCCTCTTACCCAGGATGGCACAATTAATGAAGTAAGAATGGTAGTTGATAATAAAATAATACTAAAATTTCAGATTTTTACAATAACATCAAATATAGGAAGGAATGTTTCATTTGTCTTATTTTACTTACTCAATTGTATATGATACATGGCTCAAAACATTTACAACTAGTTCTAATTTAATTATGGGATATAAAAGACTAATGAATATATTTAAGCACTGTCCTAGTTGCTGGAAGCTGAGGGAACACTTACTTATATACAGCCAGGCACTGTTTCAGCACCAGTCATAAATTCTACAAATGTAGAATTTTGAGAACTACAAATGTTCTTAATAAATGATAAGAAATGTACTCCACAACAATGAAGTCAAATGTTTGCATGAAGTAACTGAAGTAAAAGTTTTATTATAGAAAGAAAAATACAAGATGCTGTAAGTGACCTCAAAAATCAAAAACTGCTTTAAATCACCTCATACTTTGTAAAGAACTCATAATTTAACATAAGCAGGATTACCTTAGAAAGATATTCACAGTATAGTATCATTGATAGAAAAGTGGAAAAAGAGTAATTATCCCCAAGAAGACACTGCACTGATATAGAAGAATCACATTTTAAGTTGAAATAAAGTCTAGCATGACACCTGCAAAACAGAGATTACCTCTGATCATGGATGCTTTTTCTTTTGCTTATTTTGATTTTATAACAATTTAATAAAGTAATAGGATCACTTCTTTTTAAGGAAATATTATAGGTGCTTTTGGAAAAAAATAAGCAAATGGGTGGTAATTTTTCTGAAGGTTTTCACTTACAGAAGCTTCTTATCATCTTTCTGGTCATCAGAGCCAGGTGAAGCAAATGGGTTCTGAGATAAGCCAAATCCCCTGTTCTTGCTAGCAGACTCTCCAGAATCAAAAGTAGCAAAAGATGGCTTTTCTTGATCTCTGCTGCCCCCCCATGGTGTAGGCTTGGAGAAACTGGATGGCTGGATAACACTGGAATATCTCTGATTGGTGGTATTCCATCCTCTTCTGTTACTACCTGAAATAAACAACAAAATAAATAATTTTACTAGCAACTCATGTTTTCAATCTCTAAAAATTTCATTATATTTTTTCTTATTATATGCAGATACTATGTAAAGATTCGACAGGCACTACATGCCCACTCATTTTAAATTACAAAACTTTTCATTTTCAATTTATAGAATTAAGTGTAATATCAACAAAGGGGCTTGGCTGGTAGTAAAGAATCTGCCTGCAGTGCAGGAGATGCAGGTTTGATCCCTGGGTCGGGAAGATGCCCTGGAGAAGGAAATGGCAACCTACTTCAGTATTCTCGCTTGGGAAATCCCATGGACAGAGGACCCTGGAGGACTACAGCCTGTGGGGTTGCAAAAGAGTCGGACACGACTGAGCAACTGAGCGCACAAACACACACACACAGTAGCAACAAATCACACAATGATCTAGTTTAACAAGACTGGGAGGACTGTAAATCCACAGAAAAATTATGATGTAAGTTTATTAAACAATTGTTTGATAATGGAGTGGACAGAGGCATGTAACCTATATCATAAGCTCCTTCATGATAAAAAGCTGTATCTGTATCATTCTTTGCTCCCCAATTGGGCCCTATATAGTAGTAAAATCTGAAAAAAAAGACCAATGTATTAAGAAGTTTATTGAAAAAATTAGAGTCTACCTTCTGTGCTTGATAGAAGGGTAAATCTATTTGACTCAGTATTCTGAGAAAGAAAACCTATCCTCCTATTTTCCATATGAGAATTGTAGCGGTAGTTTACATATGAATAAACTGCATTGACTTCCTCTATTATAACCATATTTTTAGTATTCTTATAACTATCAAAATGAGCCAACAGGACTTTGTCCTTTCTGTCTCTATATTTAAAAAAAAATCTTATCACTTCAACTATATCATTTATTCATCACTTCTCAGTTGGGGCCAAGATAATTCACCATGTTTCTAACTGAATTAGGAGATATACTATTAAATATGTACAATAAAACTGGAGTGATGGGAGATACACTACTTTAAAAAATTCATCTCCCAATTCTAAAACTACTTAACAAAACCAAAGAGGAAAGGGGGAACATTGCTAGACCAGATCCTGCAAGTAAGGGTTAACAATATTGTATTTTTCTAGAGTTTGATCTTTTTTCCTTCACAACTGAAGAAATTCATTCCATCATTTGGATATAGCTTTTGGCCTTCATACTTCCTGATTCTGCAAGCATTTATTTATTTCTGGGCATTAGGTACACTGTTTATTTAACTAGTTTTATTTACTCTTTTAAAACCCATAAATCTATCCATTCAACATTTATTCTGTACTATATTTAGAATAAGTCTCCACAGAATGTTAAATATTACATTTTG
This sequence comes from Bos indicus x Bos taurus, assembly GCF_003369695.1. Classification (NCBI taxonomy): domain Eukaryota; kingdom Metazoa; phylum Chordata; class Mammalia; order Artiodactyla; family Bovidae; genus Bos; species Bos indicus x Bos taurus. The sequence goes on from NC_040079.1 coordinate 87,877,933, forward strand.
TTGTTCCTGGAAATACTCACATTTGTCTGATCCCGAGTCCTAATTTTTGGTTTGGAGTATTTCACTAGACTAATTGTGGGTAATTCAAAAAGACTGTCATCTGGAAGAGCTATAAAAGTGAAACCACAATGCAACAAAAGGTTTAAACGTCAGATGAATTGCAGTACAGGAGAAAAGAGAAGGGAGAGGCGATCAGTATCCTGTGGTACTTTTTAAGAACTAAGTCTCAGTTCTAAGAAAGTCTAACTATTCATCTGACCTCTAAAACCTTGCATTGTACTGTAGATTCACATTGGATCCCTCCTCTCCTTGAAGACAGTTGCATTACCCACAATTGATTTAGTGAAATACTCCAATTTCGACAATGACTTAGGCCCAGAAGGCAGGTCACCATAGTCCTGCATACCTTTACCTTAGAGCTCAGAGTTCTTAATTGAGCAGCCCACTCTCCCGATTTTACCTCCAATTTTATAAGCATGTGCATTTATATGAGGTTTACGGCTCTGTAGCCTAATGGCAACCCACTCCAGTACTCGTGCCTGGAAAATCCCATGGACGGAGGAGCCTGGTAGGCTGCAGTCCATGGGGTCGCGAAGAGTCGGACATGACAGGGCGACTTCACTTTCACTTTTCACTTTCATGCATTGGAGAAGGAAATGGCAACCCACTCCAGTGTTCTTGCCTGGAGAATCCTAGGGACGGGGGAGCCTGGTGGGCTGCCGTCTATGGGGTTGCACAGAGTCGGACACGACTGAAGCGACTTAGCAGCAGCAGCAGCAGCTTTTATTAGATTTTCAAAGGAGTTCTCGGCTTCCCCAAAGAGCCGTGACTCTGGCCCCACTTACTAGCCTCTCCCTAGAAATAAGTTTAGAAAAAAAATTACATTAAAAGCATCAACGGGAAAAACAAGTACCCGGAATAGTACAATGTTACAGCAAGGAGGCGTCTAGGTCGACTTACGCCAATTCTGGAACCACTGCCGTGCAAAGACTAGGTAGTTTTAATACGTAATTACGACTTAAAAATTCGTTGTTTTTCACTGTAACCATGAATAAGCTGCCGCCCGCCTAACAAAATCAGCCGTAATTCCTAATCAAAGGGCGAAAACGTCAGTGGGCGGGGCGGGCGAGGGGACGGCGCGGGCACGTCCGCGTCACCTGACTGGTACGCCGCGGCGCTGTGCCCAGCGGCCGGCCCCAGGAGGGACGCCGGATCCTCGCCCGCCCGGCCCCACGTCAGGCCTTCCCCTGCTCGGCTAGCTGCGAAGGATTGAGGAAAACATTACCTGAGGGCTGCTGCTGCCGTCCTCCGCCGGCACCCCTGGGGCCGGGATGTTCGTTCCAGCACCGGTCTCCGAAGCGGCAGCGGCCTTGAAGGAAGAACTGACAAATGGTCATGGCGACGGTGTCGCGAACGGAGCGGTCTTCATTTGGCACCCTCAGCGAGCAGAGCCCAGAGCCACCGGCGGTCCCGGCTCCGCTACTGTGATGTCATCTTCTTGCGCCTGGTAAAGGCCTTTTCTCTATTGTCCCGCCCATAGTGTGATGAGAGGCGAGGATTTTACCCAATAAGATTTGAGAAGAGTGGGCCCGCCCGGCACGCCCTGAGCGCAACGTTGAGAGGGCGGGATGCTTGAACGGTTTTGCGGAGAAAGGCGCTTAAGAGCTTGATGCAGGGTCTTGTTCGATGTAGGCTTGAGATCTCAAATGAGAGGAAAGAAAGTTGGTCAGGCAAACTAAGGACTTCAGCCCTGGGAGGAGTATTAGCTGTGATTTGAGAAGCATAGTCGTATTTTCATTTGTAACTGCTTAATTAAAACCTGGCCAGCCGTTCATTAGGATGGGTAACAATGTAAGCCAGTAGTAACGTTTACAGGAAACAGATTTAAGGACAAAGTGCAACTAAAAAGTATCATAACAACCGGCATCTTTGGGTGAGTACTACATTCTTAAACAGAGAAACTTTGTTCTTTGAAAACCCACGTGAACGTTGCTATGTGAACTTTTATCAGTAATAATGAAACATTCCACTCGTTGCCTAGAGGATCTAAGACACCTGACACAGAGAAGCAGCTTCTGTTTCTAACCAGGTGCAGAGCTGCGGATAGGGGGATTCCTGGAAAAAAACAAGTTCATATCGTCTTAACTTTGTGGTTTCCAAAGAAACATGACCCTACATCCACTTCTCACTCCAGATCTGGTGTTGATGCATCATTACACTGCTCTGCTATGCTTTGGGAGTATCAAAACTGTTTCATTTAGATTTTACCTGGACTCCACCTTTCCTACTATTCCTACAACTACCTTTTCCATTGTGTGGTGAAACACACTACAGTTCCTCTAGTGTGCCGTCTTCTTGGTTGCAGTGAGTCGATAGATCTGTTGGATTACAGGTTTGTCCCTGGTAGTTTAAAATAAAAAGATTAGCCATTGTTTTTGCTCATATACTTTGGATTTTGAACACAGTGGAATCTACAGAGCGCTGAGAATAACTGGTGCAATCTAGTATATATATTTTTTAAATTCCTTTCATTTCTTTTGGGGGGAAAAAAAAAACTGTGGGAGAGTTACATGAACGTTTTCCTGAGCCACTTGAGACTTTATTATAGACTTGATGCCCCACCACCCAATTATTTTATTTCCTACAAACAAGGACATTCTACTTAACCACAATATAATAACCAAAATTAGGACATTAGTATTGCTCCATACTACTAATCCTTAGGTTCTATTCGTATTTTGCCTTAAAAATGTCCCAATAATGTCCTTTAAGTGACAAGGATGCAGTTCAAAATTATCATTGCCTTACTCATATTTCTTCAGGCTTCTTCATTCTGGAATATTTTCTCAGTCCCTCCTTGACTTTCATTACCTTGGCTTACAGCTATTTTATAAAATTTCCTTAATGCAGACCTAAGTGTTTCGTTAGATTTAGATTATGCATCTTTGGCATCCATGGTCTTCACAATGCACCTGTCAAGTTGTGCACGTCAGTTTGTCCCATTAATTGTAATGTTCACTTTGATCACTTCAGGTGTTATCTGGCAAGCTGCTCCACTGTAAAATTACTCTTTTCCTCTGTTATTAATAACAAAAGGGAGAGACTTTGAAAGTATGTAAAACCTCATTCCTCACCAAACTTTTAATTCACTCATTTATTTATTCCTATCAGTATAGACTGAGAGTTTCCAATTTTATTCACTGGGTTATTCTTTGTTACTATCATTTATTTTCATGTGCAAATCATTCCCAATTGAAACATCTCATGCTTCTTTGAGCACTTCACTTCCTGGCCTAAAAGATGCTCCAGGGTCATCTGACACTTCCCCTGCTCTCCAAGGAGATCTGGGTCTGTTTTGGTGGTACTTAGAAGCCAAGATCTGAGCTCTTAAGTTTGTTCATTGCTTTTGTGATATCTTTGTTCCCAAATCCTTTCATGGGCATTGCTAGAGAACATATAATATAGACAGACACATTTACATCAACGCACATTTCGGTTTCTATATGTATGACTTCACACTTTGATAACCTCCAATTTCAATCCAAGATCACAGAATTAATTTTATTTCCCTTCTGTTTTTTTTCCTCTTTCACAGTGAGAAACTTGGCTCCCATTATTCTTAACATATCTATTTTGAGCAGTCCCCTTGTGGTAACCATTCTCTCTTTGTGGCCAATGACTTCTCATCCATGCAGATGCCAGCATGTATAAGGACTTTGCTGGCATCAAAGACCTAAAATAATACCAGTTAGGCTGAAGCTTTAAATGAGGGTGAGGGTGGAGAAGATAAAGTGCTGTGTGAGATGATGAGAGTCAAGGACTGAGGAATGTAGAACTCATTAGTGATAGGGGAGGAGTAGATGGAAATCAAGAGAGTGGGGCCATAGGAAGAAAACATCTAATTTCAAGGTGACAATAAAAATACCTCTGCCTCCCTTTCCGCTTGAAAAATCTCAAAATAAGAGGGAAAACAAGCAAAAACTTTGTCTTTGATTATACTAGGAGAAAACCATAATTTCAAACCACAATTTATGAAGACTGAATGTACATATAAGAGTACATAGTAAATTTCTTAGAGGAAGAGTCATATGCCTTTAAGGTGGACAACTGGTGTCCCCAAAGAAGGCTGAAAATTAAGAGGCCTCAAGAATTAAGAACCACCAGGCATTGGAAAAGGGTGAACCGTTCACACCTACCTGATGGGAGATAGGTGTTTTTCTTGACAAAATGTAAGGAGAGAGGCTTCAGAGTCCAGGACGTAAATATAGAGGGGCAAGTTATGATACTGACAAAGAGGAACCAAACTATGCCTGTTGAGTGGTGCTTTGCCTGAGCTCAGAGATCCTGCAGCCAGGAGGACAGTCTCTTCCTAGTTTGCCCTCCCCCTTGCAAAAGGTGGGAGTTTGGAAGTTTTATTTTCTGGAGAATCAGACATCCCAGAAAAGTATCTATGAGATCTTTTACCAATCTCCAACAAAAATAGGCAGCCATTTCCTTATCATATGATGAAGTTCTCTGACACTTCAGCTCACGCTTGTACACGAAAGGTCACAATTTTTTAACATCTCATTTTAAATATAAATGCACAGTCAAGGACCAGATGTTTGAGGACAGATTCCAACAGGAAAGATCAAAGCAATTGAAAAAGAAGTGAGAAGAAAGAGAAACACACCAATAGCAAAAGTAATGTTAAGGTGGCTCAGATGGTAAAGAATTTGCCTGCAATTCAGGAGACCTGGGTTTGATCCCTGGGTGGGGAAGATCCCCTGAATCTGGAGGAGGGCATGGCAACCCACTCCAGTATTCTTGCCTGGAGAATTCCATGGACAGAGGAGCCTGGCGGGCTGTAGTCCATGGGTGTGCAAAGAGACACAACTGAGTGACACACACACACAAAAGCAAACTAAAATGTCCTAAGGACAACCTGAAACAAGACCAACATGCTGTAGAAAAGGACAATCATAAAAAGAAAAATGCTCTTGGAGATTAAACATGGATAGTGCTAACAAATTCAGTGGGTGGTTGGAAGACGGGGAAATCCCCTACAAGAACTGAATAAACCAGACCTTGAATCCCATTTTACAGCTTTGTTATCAGAAGAGGCTAAAGCTCTGGAAAGTAAAAAAGCTTTCTAGTTAGTAAGAGTGACATTTCAACAGAAATACAGACTGTTGGTTTTTAAAAGTGGCTCCTTTTCATGACTAAATGTTTTTGATAGCAACAACTTTTTCAAGACATTAAAATTTCATGTTCACACTGTGATTTTCAAAAGTATAAACTGAATTGTCATGTCATCTAAATAGTATCACTGCAAAAAATACAATATTAACATGTTTACTAAATAGGATAGGAATTTTGAGTAGGAAAGCAATAGAAAATATACTTACCAACATATTATACTCATTATCCTGATATCAACAATATCATAGACTACTTCCAGGACAGAAAACAGACAATAATTAGAATTACTAAGATTACTAAGGAAAAACACACACACATTTCATTATAACCTGCTGCTGCTGCTGCTAAGTCACTTCAGTTGTGTCCGACTCTGTGCGACCCCATAGACGGCAGCCCACCAGGCTCCCCCGTCCCTGGGATTCTCCAGGCAAGAACACTGGAGTGGGTTGCCATTTCCTTCTCCAAAGCATGAAAGTGAAAAGTGAAAGTGAAGTCATGCAGTCGTGTCTGACTCTTCGAGACCCCATGGACTACAGCCTACCAGGCTTCTCCGTCCATGGGATTTTCCAGGCAAGAGTACTGGAGTGGGGTGCCATTGCCTTCTCCGTCGTTATAACCTACATCAAAGCTATCTGCATTATCACAGTGTGTTCTAGTCAGCAGATATAACCTAAAGAAATGGGTAATCTATTTAAAATACCTTAAACAGTTGTATATTCCATATGGGAAATTATTTAAGTAATATTAAGTAACTACATAATATATAACCAAATTGAGATATGACAAATCAATATTCTACCCTCAAAAATATTACACATTTTTCCCAACAGAGAGCAAAGGTCAAAACCCAACATAAAATTGTTCAGAATAACAAAGTCTAGAAAAAGAAAGATTAATGGTTACCTAGGGATGGAGTCCTTTGGGAGATAAAACTGGGTTGAGTAATGTCTCCCTAAAACTCTAAAATGAGACCTTATTTTGGAGACAGTCATTGGTTAAGATAAAGAGGTGTGTGATTCATGTTGAGGTTTGACAGAAAACAACAAAATTCTGTAAAGCAATTATCCTTCAATTAAAAAATAAATTAATTGAAAAAATACAAAGAGGTGCATGCGTGCATGCTAAGTTGCTTCAGTCATGTCCGACTCTTTGTGAGCCCTCCAGGCTCCTCTGTCTATGGGATTCTCCAGGAGAGAATACTGGAGTGGGTTGCCATGCCCTCCACCAATGAGGAGGGTGAGCTAAATCCAATGACTTTTAACAGTACCAGAAGACAGACAGACACACACAAGGGAAAAGGCCATGTGAAGACAGAAGCAATGACTGGAGTGATGCAGTTAAAAGTCAACAAATACCTGGCTTGCCAGCAGCCACCAGAAAATACAGGAGAGGCAAGAGAAGTTTTTCCCTCAGAAACTCCAGAAGGAATCAACCCTTTCAATATCTTGATTTAGGATTTCTGGCCTCCCAAACTGTGAAAGAGTAAATTTCTGTTGTTTAAGCAATGAAGTTTACGGTAACTTGTTATAGGAGCCATTAGGAAGTAATACAGGGAAAATGGGGAGTAACTGCTAATAAGTATAGCGTTTCTTTTTATGGTGAAGAACGTGTTCCCTAATTAGGGTGATGGTTGCATAACTCTGTACATATTTAAGATCAATGAGTGGTACACTTTAAACAAGTGAATTGTATGACTCATAAATTAATAGAACTGTAATGTACATAAAACCTTACATAAATGGAAATATATCTACCTTTATCTTTTATAATTCCCTTTTCATTTAAACATTTTTAGGTCTTAAGATTATAACCCTCATATAAAGAATAAAAATTTAAAAAGAAACATTGCTTCACAAGTTAAAAACTACCTAACACATGTAAGTGAAGAATGAACTTAGCAGTCTGCTTGAAGTTTAAAAATATTTAATATTATCAGGTTTAAAAACATTGATGGTGACAGCTTTACATGGCTCATTCCATACATTTCATAATGTAAAAGGGCAAAACATTACTAGGAAAGAAATGAACAGTTGGGTTTGTAAAAGATTTACTGAGCACATATAAGTAATATGACAAATATGTAACTCAATTACAAAGCTTTTAGAGACAACTGGGTCAAATTTGCTGATATGTTATGCTAAGGAAAAGAAATTATGTACCTTTTTAATCTATAAGAAGTTAAAATTCAACATTGACAGTGTATCACTATCAGTGATATTCTAGTGACCTAGAATTTGCTATAAGTAGCTTTCTTTTGCTAGGTAATATTAACAGAGTGAGCACTGAAGAGGTATAATCCTTTTTTAATCCCTGGGTTAAAAAAGTGAAGTAAATTAATGATGGGTGCTAAGCTTGACGTTTTGTGTTAAAAAGATGGAATTATTTAATTGTACTGAATATAGTTCATGAGGAGTTGATTACATTTTAACTCCCAAAATGTTTTTATGAGATATAAGTGTATGGTTTGACTCACTCTGGCTTGCTTTTAAAATGGAATACATTTGGCACTAAATGGAACAAATGAAGACAAGCAAAATTACATGAGACTAAGCTGCTCCATCAGAACTATCTTTGACTTACAATTCATACTATTTCTTAGTTTTTGACTGAAGAGAAACAGACATAACTACATAGCACTTCTATGATGTATGAAAATAGAATCTAGAGCTAACATGAGACTGCTTCAATCATGAGTCAGTCCCCCATTCTGCTATAATCATACTTACAAATGTGAAATTCATTTAAGAATTCATGTTTTCACCAAGTGCTTATCATTTTACAAGTTTGCTAGATTTGTTCTTGGTTACATGGCCAGTGGAAATACAGTCTTTCAATTAGGAAGGAAATCCATATAAAAGAAAATCTATTTTACATGAATCTTACTTTACTTGAAAACTCCTTGAAAAAAAAAAAAAACAAAACACCAAACTAAAACTTTGTGACTGCACTCTTGGAACAAAGCACGGGTGGCCATATTTTTGAGTCTCCAATGAATCTTGAGGTTCAGTTTCTCATGTTTCAAGGGTTTCTTCATTTGCTCCGCAAGTATCAACAACACAAATTAAACAACTTGTTACTGGAAAAGCTCGGACTTTGGAGTTGGCAACCCATTTGTCTGTTTCAGTATTATATTCAAGGATGTTTCCTAGTCGACCCACACCTTGAAAACCAGCCAAGACATAAACTATAGAGCCGACTGCTGCACACTTCACTGTTACTCCCTTCCATGGCATTGGTGAGACCATCTTCCATTCGTTTAACTTAATATCATAATATTCCACATTGTCCAGACCACCTTCAAAAGAATAAAACATGAACGACTATGTGAAAAATTCTACAATCTCTTAAAGTAATAATTCTTCATATTTTTCCAAACATTTTTTATGAAAAAGTTCAAACATACAGAAAAGTTGTAACAATTTTATAATGAATCCTTACATATCTACTACCTAAATTCTTATTCTGATTTTAACACAATAGGAATTTAACTTAATTTTTTATTTATCATTTTAGACCATAAATACTTAAAATTTATTCTATAAAACTAAAAATGTGCTATCTGCTGTGGAAAAATTAAAAAGGAAACCACTCAATGAAGTTTCTTTCTGATTAAGTTTGATTACAGTTATTCAAATGTTCTTTTTCCTTCTACCATTTATCTGTCAGCAGTTTATGAAAAATATCAATGGAAAGAGAAGAAGGAAAAGAAGTTATTTCTTTGTTATTCTTAAAGATTGAAGGTACTGACTAAAATAGGCTTTGTGGAATCTATCTGTAGATTCAGTCCAAATTCTACATTATTAAAAGCAATTTCTTGGACTTCCTTGGTGACTCAATGGTAAAGAAGCTGTCTGTCAATGCAGGAGACATGGATTTGATCCTTGATCCAGGAGTAAGCCTGTGTGCCACAACTACGAGCCAGAGCTCTAGAGCTCAGGAGCTACAGTTACTGAAGCCCACATGATCTAGAGCCTGTGCTCCGCAACAAGAGAAGCCTACACACCATAACTAGAAACTGGCTCCCACTCGCCACAACTAGAGAAAAGGCGGCACATCAGTGAAGACCAAGCACAGCCAGAAACAGATAAATACAATTATTTTTTTAAAGCAATAACTTAAGATTCTTTAGTACAACATTATTTATAAAAATTAAAATATCAAATTTAATCAATTAGAAGAGTAATACTGATATGTTCATGAAGTGTTTAAAAATGTTTAGGAAACAGCGCTGTTCAGAGCCTGGATACAAGACCTAAAAGTTAAATTAAAAGTTTTAAACGTTGTATTAAAGTTCAAATATTTCTGTCACTCAACAGTTCTTAAGCTAGTGTGATGCCATTCTCCAGACGGTATTTGGAAATAGACAAAAGCCATCTGAGACTGTCACAATGACTGCTGGCTACTACCTACATTCATGGACAGGAATGTTAATGTATTATGACGTTGCATAAAATGTTAGTGCCCAGAAACTATAAAAATAAATGTAATGATGTATGTAATTAATGCTTGTATCAAAATCTCAAGAAACATTTTTATAATTTAGGATAAGGAAACAGCAGCAAATTCACTGATAATGTTGAACAGTGAATTAACATCACATACCTAAGCCATTCTGACCACCCACAGCAAATATCTTGTCTTTTACAAATACCAGCCCATGATTCTTTCTGGCTTCAATCATGGGACACAGCTCAGTCCACCTGAAAAAAATTAAGGAAAGTGTTTAGTATACTTGTTTACAAGAAGTAAAAGGACTTATATGAATTTACAGGAAAGGTCTGTTATCCCAAGTAAGTGCTCAGTTACAGCTCACATATGTGTATACACACACAAATATGCACATCTGAAAAGCTAGAAAACAAAAGTTAACTGGTTTTGAGTGATTTACAGGTGGGGTAAAAAGAGATTTTCTTCTTTCAACTCCAATAAAATATGGGAAGTAGAGGCTATCTGGAGACTTCTGTCATGTTTTTGGAAGAAATCCACTTCCTATAGTTCACAATAACTTGTAAAACAGTAACAAACAAGAAAGGGAAGATGTGAAAGGAAATATAAGGCATTAATACTGTCATATGTGGTTTTAATTAATATTTACATAAGTAAAACAATTTATCATGGGCCTCTAGCAATCAGCAAATTAGCCTATGGATTCACACATCCATCTTTAAATAAACACTTAGAACTTTTAGGCAGCTCTAGTAACTGAAGTCAGAGAAGACAATGGCACCCCACTCCAGTACTCTTGCCTAGAAAATCCCATGGACGGAGGAGCCTGGTAGGCTGCAGTCCGTGGGGTCACTAAGAGTCGGACAAGACTGAGCAACTTCACTTTCACTTTCATGCATTGGAGGAGGAAATGGCAACCCACTCCAGTGTTCTTGCCTGGAGAATCCCAGGGACGGCGGGGCCTGGTGGGATGCCGTCTATGGGGTCGCACAGAGTCGGACACGCCTGAAGCGACTTAGCAGCAGCAGTAACTAAAGTACTACTATCATTCTGTCACATTTAATAACTTATTAGCACACTGCTGTGTTCACAGGCTCTACTATAAAGAATGAGATTGAGAATATAATGTGGACACATGTCAGAGAATAATTCTCAGGTAGCTTTACACACACCATTTTGTTACTTTTTCTATGAGATTCAATCTCTTGGCCTAAACTCCCAGACACATAACTGACACCTGGGATTGTGCAGGTGGTGCTCTTAACAGGTGATATAAATCAAAAGGCTCCAGACAACCACAAAAAAAGGGGGGGGGGTGGAATCTGGCATAAGTATAACTCTCTAATATGGTATTTGTAACTCTTCTTTTTAGAGCATAATGAAGAACTCTGAAATATCAACAACTCTTGTAGCCTTATATTTACATACTTCTGGTTTATTTTAAAAATAGTTCTGACAGTCACTACTCTCATTTTCCGAGCATTTGGTTAAAGACCTCCCATTTTTTCAGGATAAACACACAGGCCCCCCAGGGGAAAAGGTCAGTGTACAACTCAGAAGTGGGAGAGCCTGTACTCAACCTCTGACAGGCTCTGCACTCAGTGAGCTGTCAAAGCGCATAAAACAGTATCTGGGAAAAATTCAATACACATACCCCTTTCTTCTTTATGATACAAGAGAATTTACACTAGCTTTTCACTTAGGAAAATTTAGGGAATTTAAATATAATAGAAAATATACAGAATTCAAATTTAATACACAAGCTTAATATATAAGTTGTGTAAATTTAAAAATATTCCCCAAACTGATTATTTCACCTAGTTTTTTAAAAAAATATTAATGTTGTAGATTCCTTTATACTTTTCCCCCACTACTATGAACAAGAATATATTGATTTACACTGATACTGCCTAAATACAGATCTCAAAATTTAGAAGCCTGGAGTTTATATGGTATGGGTTTTACTTTTAAGACCTTTCTAAGAAACGAAATAATTAGGCAGCAGAGTGAATGAGATTACAGTTTTCCAACCTGTATGCTTTCTGAGTATAGAATTTATGGGAGGCAAAGTAGAGACTGATACAGGAGAGAGGACCATCTGTATACACCCTGCTCCTACTGTTTAGGACAAGAGGGGCTGGATAGCTAACTGGCTGGATGGACGATAGGATTAGGATAAGGGGTATCCTCAGTGAGCCCTGGCCAGAACAAAGGTACATTTTTTAAAAACATTGAGAAGTATTAAGTTTGATAATCTCAAGAGATTTCCTAGTCTCAACACTTTAGCAAAAGATAAGTTTTAAGATAGAAGTGCTAGTTGCTCAGTCGTGTCCGATTCTTTGTGACCCCTTGGACTGTAGCCATCCAGGCTCCTCTGTCCATGGGGTTTCCCAGGCACTGGAGTGGGTTGCCATTCCCTTCTCCAGGGGATCTTCCCAACCCAGGGATCGAACCCGGGTCTCTAACATTGCAGGCAGATTCTTTACTGTCTGAACTACTAAGGAAGCCCCCAGTTTCAAGATAAGCTTCTTTCAATACTGTTCCTAACATGGGAGACTAGTAGAGCAAGAAATGAGAAAAGAACAACTGCAGCTGCACTTCTGTCTGGGAAAAGAGTTGATGGTTTTGCTTCCTTAAATCCTTCAAAAGTAGAAGGGAAGCACAAACAAACAGCTGCAAATGACAATCATATTTTATAATTAAATGCTTACTCTTAACTTAAAAAAAGCAATAGCTAGAGCAGAAGACTTGTATGTTCTGTAGCCCAGCAGTATTTTCTAAATACAAACCTTGAGCACAAGAGTTTTGGTGCAGTTCTTTAGCATAACATTTAAGTTGAACATATTTACCCAATAACTTTTTCTGGTAAAGGAAGAACAATCCTTTCAAATGAACAAGTGAATTTGCTTATTAAAGGTCTATGTATGTTTCTGATTATTAATAGAAGGTCTGACTGGAGTATCATCACCTGTGTTCATTTTCTCATTAGTCAATTACACTATACTTACCACCACTCCCACTATTCAATAACTAGCGCATTTCCTTTGGCTGTACTGGATGGGTTCCGTCATTAACAAGATCAGAAAAACTGGCTAACCATTTATTTCTTTATATTTTGCTTTTTAAAAAGGAGTTTACTTCCCAGTTGATGAAGAATAATTTTATTTAATAAATGTGAATCCAAACATACCTTAGTAAGCAAATTACAAAAAAAAAAAAAAAAAGACATTATACTTAGGACTATCATTCATTAAAGCTATGAACCAGTATATAATATTTATAATTAAAGGCAAATTTACCACTGATTATACATTGTTTTCCCCTCTCTACACTTCCTGATATCTAAAAAAAAAAAGGCATTTTGAATCTGATGAATCAGTCATATTTGCTCATCCTCAGGCATTTATTTATTGCACAAGCAGGAAAGAAAGAGAGGGGCTCCCACAAGATACAAGGTCAAGCCATTTCTTAAGGTGTAGAGGAAGGGTCCAGCCTATACACATGCCCCTGAACCTAGCACATTCTAAAGTGTATGTATTAATACACTCTTAATATAAGAACAAAATCCCTCTGTTGGGTTCCTTCTGCCTTTTAAGATTTTCTTCCTTGGAGCTTAAAGAATACAGTTAATAGTGAAGTAAGATTTTTAAATTGATGATACATACGTTTCTGTGGCAGGATCATAGACTTCACACGAATTCAAGACGCGCCCAGAAACGTTGTTCCCTAAACTTCCACCACAAACATAGATCAGGCCATTGGCTTCCACCATCCCATGGCTGCAGCGCTGAGTCAGCATGCTGGGCTTCGTGTGCCAGCTCTCAGTTCTCGTATCGTAGCACTCAAATAAATACAGAGCTGAGTTTCCTGTAAAAGAAAAGGACCCCGTCTTGATTAGCTTAGCTTAGTGTGTATGTGTGTGGGGGGGAGGGCGTGGTGGTGGAGGGAGCTTGGAGTGAGCTGACTGAGGATGAATCATTAATTCCTACAGGAAAGATTTGAGGGTTGTAGAGTCTTCTATTCTCAAGCAACAACAGCAGCCAAACAGAAAAATAGTTTAAGAAAAAGCTATCCTTGTTTGTATAGACCTTGGAAAATATTTAAAAAAGGATCTGTTGGAGATCCTTGGTAATTGATAATTGGTTAATTGGTAATTAAACTTTGAGAAAAGAAACTGGTTTGATTTCAAAAGATTTTCAAATTAAGTAAGAAACGTAATGTATGTCTTCCAGCCCAGTTATGCATGATAGGAATTAACTCAACCTCAAATGTTTCTATAAAGGAGAAAAACAGCTATTTACAGATGGCAAATCCATACCTTAAATTATAAAACTACTATTTGAGAGTATCCTAAGGATTGTCATGTAATGTTCTAGAATAGTCACTGCATCATTAACAAAACTTCTCCCTCACTGTTATCAGCTGTGTAGAGAATATTGTTGTATAAGTAGGCTCTGAAATCATGCCAGTCCTTTTTTAAGTATACACTCATAGCATTGTTGTATGTTTCTGGTGCTCTTTGATTATACATTTTAATGGTAAAACACACTCATCCTGTTTTACAACTTCTGTACATTACAGGAGCTCAGTAAAGAGTTTTTTTTTTTTTTTTAAGAAATGATACTATTAAAGGTCAAGTGTGTTTTTCTTTCCCAAGAAAAAAAGAAGTTAGAACTTAATGAAATTATTGCTCATCTCCAAGTTTTCTTGACTTTTCTAATGTTTAAAAACAACAGCACCCTTGTAATTCTCTATCAAAACCAAAGCCTACAAAGAGCAAAGATCAAAGAATACCAAATGGAAGAAGTAATATCATGACTAACAATAACTTCTTTTTAACTTTTTAAACACTTCCAATCTAGTAGATTCAGTCAGTTGACATAAGGGAAATACACAGTATATAGTAGATACCAAAAAAGTTACTATTTAAGTGAAAAACTAAGTAGAGTAAATGATGAAGAAATGAAGTTATCTACTATATTTTCTACAAAAAGTATATCTATAAAACACTTCCTACTATATTTAGGATTTATTGTTATTTCAAATATGCTGTATTAGACATTGTGTGAAGAATGCTTTTAAAGAGGGGAAAGGTCACCTCCTAAAGTCACATTTAGAAAATATAACCTTTCTTGTATTCATTTTACAAACATTTGGGGGTGGGGAGTACAAAATAAATATGCTGACCAAAACTAAAACATTATTTGGGCTAATATAAAAATCATCAAAGAAAATAAAAAGACTAACATTTAAATTCCATATCTTACAGTTACTTGATCTTCCTAGTTTTGTTTATAAGCCCATTATTTAGCTAAAGAAATTATTTGAAAAGATGAAAGCATATAAAAGCTAATATGCATCTAGTCTGCATGTAGAATATTCATTTAGAAATTTTTTTCATTTAGAAAAGGAACACTAGTAGACACTAGCAAATTATCAATGAGAATGGCTTTTATACCCATACACACACCCCATTCTGATCAAAAAGCCCAAGATACCATTACCAGTCATTATATTAAAAAGTGAAAGCATGAAGCAAATGAAAAAGTTTTGTCTTACCTTTTCCTGATACAAAAAAAGCAAAGATAATAGATTTTAAAAGCTTGACTGTAATAAAGAGATCTTAAAGGGTCTACAAGTAAGCCAAACTCTGAAATCTTTAAAGCAAACAACATGTATGCATGTGTACATTCATGCTAAGTCACTTCAGTCACGGCCAACTCTGTGATCCTATGCACCGCAGCCCACCAGGTTCCTCTGTCCATGGGATTCTCCAGGCAAGAATACTGCATCGGGTTGCCATTCCCTTCTCCAAGATTAGGCATATAAAATAACTAATCCACATGGCACCAATGAAGTTCAAATCCAGATGACGTCAACGAAAGCTTTATCATGACAGAAATTGGATAATTAACATAATTTAAGATGAAGTTCTCTTAACGGTTTATATAGACTAAGGTAAACCTTAAGGAAATGTGCTCTAACATATGACAGCTATGTATTTCAATTATGTCAAAAAGTATCTGGACAAATAATACCAACTCTTTATTTAGATATAAAAGCCTATATATACACTTGGCTTTAAAGCACAAATACAAATACTAAATAAGTCCTTACCAACTTCGGAACCTCCGGATGTATAAATTTTGCCTTCTGCAGCACACGCAGCAAGGCTGTCTCGAGGTGTTGGAGGGCCCAGTTTGGAATACCAGCTATCCTTAACGACATTATAACAGTCCATTCGCTTTATAGGGAAAAGCTGGGAGCCACCCAAAATGTAAACTACATTGTCCCAAAACACGCATGCTGCATCTCTTCGTTTTTCAAAGGGGCAGCGGATGTCTGTCCAGCTATAATCCTGTAATAGGAAAGGACAGGAAGCTTTCAATGACGGAAAAATATAACTGAAAAGGAGGAAGCAAAGATACAGTTGAGAACATACAAAACATAAGAATATGTTAGTTTATCAGTATATATAAGAATGTTGGGCTTGAAACTATTATCTAATTTTGTGTGATTTCTTCTTCAGAATGTTGGTTAATTGTGGCAGAAGGCAAGAGGAAGACAGAGATGGCTTTGGGTCTTTTCTGGCTCTAAAATAAACTATAATACATTTGCATTCATTGCTACCACCCAGTCTTCTATTCCTTCTGTTACTGAGGATAATAACACAAGAAAATTCTAAAATAAGTAGTTTTGTTAAAGACTTAAAAAAAAAGAAATATGTGCATCCCTTCTTTGCCAGATGTATAGTGATGTAAAGAGTGGATAATTTGAAGCTTAACTGCCATTAGCTTACTGATGTCTAAAGACAGAAGGCATTTTGTAGACTTCTGAGAGATATTTTTTGTAAATATTCAGTTGAGTCAGTATAGTCAGCCAGACTCTTAAAGCTGTGATATTTGTGATATACTTGGATAATCTGAGTAATCTGGAAGCTCAAACTTTTCCTTCTCAATGAGAAGAAATGAGCGCCTATCAGCACTTCACAAAAAAGGCTGCTCACAGCACCACCACTTTTTGTTTGAAGCCCGTGCCTGTCTTCTATGAAAATATGTGGGGGAATGCTTCCAAAGTTACAGCTTGTTGGATCCTCCCCCTTTTAAAGCAAGGAAGCTACAGTGTTCTGGCTGCATTCTGAAAATGGCTGAAAATAATCAGGGTCAGACTGAAATCCAGACAATTCCCAATCTTATCAAGCAAAGCACTGTGTGTGATTGATTAATGCTGAGTTCCTTTTGGGAAAATCTGACTGATAGCTATTATGCTAGCTCATCAAAGCATCATAGGACATAAGAAATGATCTCTTCAGGAAAAAGAGCACCTGATGTAGAGTATCTTGACTCCCAGTAATGATAAACATTCTGCTTCTTAGGTGACTAGAGAAACAAAGCCTTAATCCCTTTTTTATTCTCAAAGTAGGGTCTACTGAGTCCCCATGGGCTACTCAGTGGTATGTTTATTGGTAGGCACACAAAACTGTAGGATAAACGTCATCCTGAAATGTCAGTTTTATTCAATGGATTTGAAAAACTGAGGAAGAATATTTTAGAAATTTGTTTCCTTAGGGAAACTATATAGTACAGAATGAAAAAAAGTAAGCAATAGAATATTCTACAGGGAGCAATATCTCAAAAGCAAACAAAGT
This sequence comes from Bos indicus x Bos taurus, assembly GCF_003369695.1. Lineage (NCBI taxonomy): Eukaryota > Metazoa > Chordata > Mammalia > Artiodactyla > Bovidae > Bos > Bos indicus x Bos taurus. The sequence goes on from NC_040079.1 coordinate 87,895,208, forward strand.
TAATCTCTTACATATTATGCAAATTACTCATAATTCCTACCTGACCAGGTTGAATAGCAGAGAAATACAATTTTATTAATGATGTTATATTTAGTGAACCTCAAGTCTTGCCACTCTTATACCCAATTTATTTGATATTAGAAAATAATATGCAAACGATTCCAAAGATATCTTTAAGAACATGTTTCGAAGCTCTTCCTTAATTTCAGGATGAGAAAGTTGGTCAGACATTCTTTGAAATGGTGTCTAACATCTGGTACTCTTCAAAATAAAAAGAGCTACCCATGTAGATGCTCGAACTAAGAAAACAAAAATGCTACTTCTTTTAGCTCAATGAACTACATAGATACTACGACATGGGGTTCAGAAGAGTGAAGTAATTTGAAAGAGCTTGGTAACAATAGTTCTAACCTTCCAGTACTACTCAAGGACCTGAGTAGGGAATGGATGATCATTAAGTCATACAGGGCTAGGTTATGCTTCATACTCAAGAATTAAAATAAATTGCTCTCTCAGAACTCTTAAGTCCAAGGGAACTGATTAGCTAGTGTGTATGCAGGGTGTGTGTGAGGCACAGGAATAGGCACATGCTTCTATCTACTTGCAATTTGGGCTCTGATTTCTCTAGAAGTCTTCAAAGTTCTTAAATCTTTTCTAACTCTTCCACTATACATGTTAAACACTATGCTTGATAAATATTAGCCATATATAATATTCTGCCTAATAGTTCATCTTCTAGGCAGATAAGTGAAATGATCTTTCTTTGCAAGAATTTCTACCTACAATGAAAAATAAGACTTCATTTCACATAAACAGTAATGTTTTATACTTTGGCTCGTTATATGTATCTGTCAGGTGTTAAATGCACCTGTATCATCTGGCTTAGATTGTATGCAGGGGAGTTTATGGTATTTTTTCCTGGGTGTATATGGGCCAACCTCCCTTGGAAATATGCCCAATTCCTTCAATCTACGCTTCATCCAAAGTAGAGAATGTGATTTAACATCTGCCCTTTAATAACTTATACTATATAAGTTATATACTGTCTAGGAGATGTGCGTAGTTGAAGAAGCAAGCAGAGAGGGGAAAACAACAGATGGGAAGTCAGGCCTGTCAGCTTAGTGGATATGAGTGCCAGGTCTTATTGCACTGACGGGACCACTCCCAATCCTGTAGGTGGAGGAAGAATTACTTATGGCTCTCTGCACACATGGACTGTGGGCAAGGTAAAAGCACATGGAGCTTTCATGTTAGCAACAGATGGATGACTAGCACTAGAGTCACACTGTATATGTGTGAGCAGGAAATTGTTACCCTAAAAATATAACTTAATTCAGTTAAGTTTTATTATCCATTCTAGGCAAAGTTGGCTTAAACTCAACATTCAAAACACTAAAATCATGGCATCTGGTCCCATCACTTAATGGCAAACAGATGGGGAAATAATGGAAACAGTGACAGACTTTATTTTTGGGGGCAGCAAAATCACTGCAGATGGTGACTGCAGCCATGAAATTAAAAGACGCTTGCTCCTTGGAAGGAAAGTTATGACCAACTTAGCATATTCAAAAGCAGAGACATTAATTTGATGACAAAGATGTATCTAGTCAAAGCTATGGTTTTCCAGCAGTCATGTATGGATGTGAGAGTTGGACTATAAAGAAAGCTGAGCGCCGAAGATTTGATGCCTTTGAACTGTGGTGTTGGAGAAGACTCTTGAGAGTCCCTTGGACTGCAAGGAGATCCAACCAGTCCATTCTAAAGGAGATCACTCCTAAATATTCATGGGAAGGACTGATGCTGAAGCTGAAACTCCAAAACTTTGGCCACCTGATGGCAAGAACTGACTCATTGGAAAAGACCCTGATGCTGGGAAAGATTGAAGGCAGGAGGAGAAGGGGATGACGGAGGATGAGATGGTTGGATGGCATCATTGACTCAATGGACATGAGTTTGAGTAAGCTCCGGGAATTGGTGATGGACAGGGAAGCCTGGCGTGCTGCAGTCCATGGGGTTGTAAAGAGTTGGACACAACTGAGTGAACTGAACTAGGCAAGGTTCTATGCTTAGATGCTGAGAAGATATGAAAATGAGAAAACTGGAAAAAACACAAGCAGAAGGATTTAAGTTTTGAAAAATCGCCTATGCATGCATCCCCACATACTATAGAGATACACCCAAGTATAAAGTCCTATCTTTCCTGGTCCCAGTCAACCTTTCTTGCCTCTGCTGTGATACATCACATTCTAGACTTTTTTCAGGATCAAGACTTTTTTTGCAAGCTTCTCTGATTACCTTTTTCTGAATTCCTACCACACTGAAGTCTGGAGTTGACGACAGAGCACTTCATTACATGTTGTGATTTTTCAGCTGTAGGACACTGCTACAGGAAGTGAAAAGCTTCCTGAGTTGATAGGATGTAGTATTTTTCTTCAAATGCCTTAAGGCAAAAATATCAGCCTGATATTTTCCTTAAAAGAAAAGTTTGATTTTATATAATCTGCATTCTGAAAACACATGAATCCTCAAATAACAGAAACACTACACATGTAAATTTTAATAAGATATGCAAAATGCAGTATGAAAAAAACTTTTTAAAAATAAAGATTTGAGAACTTTATTTTGTATCATTTTGAGAGAAAATCAAGCAAAACTAGGGGAGAAAGGTTTATGCCAGATGCCACAGCATTCCTAGACATAGTTTCATGAAAAGTACACCTATATCTAAATTCCTTTTTTAAAGGAAAAAGTTAGAATCCATTCAGTTAATATTTTGTATGCTTTTGCTTTTTATGAAAAAATTTAACAATTAAGATATATTCATACTTAGGATTAAATATATTCTTTTCTTTCTGTTTCTATCTATCTAAACTCTATCAGTAAGTTCCCCTCAAAGTTCCATGAAGCTTGCTGGACAAATCCATCCCAGAGGGATCTCTTCTTTTCAGACCACCACTGCTGTCATTATCTATTTTGTACTGAGAGAGTTAATTCTGAGGTGCATTGATAAGGAGTCTGGGGCCCTCCTTACACAAATGTTTTCCTTTTTCTACATTCCTTCACGTTATCACATAAGATGGTTTTTTTCTTCAGATCTGAGTTGTTATGGCAACAATCTATTTTACCTAAGACCAACTTTATTCAAGCCCAGAACTAATGATTACACAACAAAACAACTCACCTTGCTCAATGGTATGTTTTTCCTTAAGCTCTGTAATGATTATATTCTTTGGAACTCTGCATCCAAATGGGTCTATCCTTTTCTCCTTTGCCTTTCACTTCTTTTCTTTTCACAGCTATTTGTAAGGCCTCCTCAGACAAACATTTTGCCTTTTTGCATTTCTTTTCTTGGGGATGGTCTTAATCCCCTCCTGTACAGTGTCCATCCATAGTTCTTCAGGCACTCCATCTATCAGATCTAATCCCTTGAGTCTATTTCTCACTTCCACTGTATAATCATAAGGGATTTGATTTAGGTCATACCTGAATGGTCTAGTGGTTTTCCCTACTTTCTTCAATTTAAGTCTGAATTTGGCAATAAGGACCTCATGATGTGAGCCACAGTCAGCTCCCAGTTTTGTTTTTGCTGACTGTATAGAGCTTCTTCATCTTTGGCTGCAAAGAATATAATCAATCTGCTTTGGGTATTGACCATCTGGTGATGTCCATGTGTAGAGTCTTCTCTTATGTTGCTGGAAGAGGGTGCTTGCAAACTCTTTTAGCCTTTGTCCTGCTTCATTTTGTACTCCAGGCCAAATTATATCAAGAACAGAAAGGAGAGATAAGAAAGCCTTCCTCAGTGATCAATGCAAAGAAATAAAAAAAACAATAGAATGGGAAAGACTAGAGATCTCTTCAAGAAAATTAGAGATACCAAAGGAATATTTCATGCAAAGATGGGCACAATAAAGGACAGAAATTGTACGTGGTCATGTATGGATGTGAGAGTGGGACGTGAAGAAAGCTGAGTGCCAAAGAAGTGATGCTTTTGAACTGTGGTGTTGGAGAAGACTCTTGAGAGTGCCTTGGACTGCAAGGAGATCCAACCAGTCCATTCTGAAGGAGATCAGCCCTGGGATTTCTTTGGAAGGAATGATGCTAAAGCTGAAACTCCAGTACTTTGGCCACCTCATGCCAAGAGTTGACTCATTGGAAAAGACTCTGATGCTGGGAGGGATTGGGGGCAGAAGGAGAAGGGGACAACAGAGGATGCGATGGCTGGATGGCATCACTGACTCAATGGACGTGAGTCTGAGTGAACTCCGGGAGTTGGTGATGGACAGGGAGGCTTGGCGTGCTGCGATTCATGGGGTCGCAAAGAGTCAGACACGACTGAGTGACTGAACTGAACAGAAGCAGAAGATATTAAGAAGAGGTGGCAAGAATACACAGAAGAACTATATTAAAAAGATCTTCATGACTCAAATAATCACGATGCTGTGATCACTCACCTACAGCCAGACATCCTGGAATGCAAAGTCAAGTGGGCCTTAGGAAGCATCACTGTGAACAAAGTGGAGGTGATGGAATTCCAGTTGAGCTATTTCAAATCCTAAAAATTGATGCCGTGAAAGTGCTGCGCTCAATATGCCAGCAAATTTGGAAAACTCAGCAGTGGCCACAGGACTGGAAAAGGTCAGTTTTCATTCCAATCCCAAAGAAAGGCAAGGCCAAAGAATGCTCTAACTACCACACCATTGCACTCATCTCACAGGCTAGCAAAGTAATGCTCAAGATCCTCCAAGCCAGGCTTCAACAGTACGTGAATTCCAGATGTTCAAGCTGGATTTAGAAAAGGCAGAGGAACCAGAGATCAATTGCCAACATCCGTTGGATCGTCGAAAAAGCAAGAGTGTTCCAGAAAAACATCTACTTCTGCTTTGTTGACTATGCCAAAGCCTTTGACTGTGTGGATCACAACAAACTATGGAACATTCTGAAAGAGATGGGACTACCAGACCACCTGACCTGCCTCTTGAGAAATCTGTATGCAGGTCAGGAAGCAACAGTTAGAACTGGACATGGAACAGACTGGTTCCAAATAGGAAAAGGAGTACGTCAAGGCTGTATATTGTCACCCTGTTTATTTAACTTATATGCAGAGTACATGATGAGAAACACTGGGCTGGATGAAGCACAAGCTGGAATCAAGACTGCTGGAAGAGATATCAATAACCTCAGATATGCAGATGACACCACCCTTTTGGCAGAAAGCAAAGACGAGCTAAAGAGCCTCTTGATGAAAGTGAAAAAGGAGAGTGAAAAAGTTGGCTTAAAACTCAACATTCAGAAAACTAAGATCATGGCATCTGGTCCCATTACTTCATGGCAAATAGATAGGGAAACAATGGAAACAGTGACAGACTTTATTTTGAGGGGCGGCAAAATCACTGCAGATGGTGCCTGCAGCCATGAAATTAAGACGCTTGTTCCCTGGTAGGAAAGCTATGTCCAACCTAGACAGCATATTAAAAAGCAGAGACATTACTTTGCCAACAAAGGTCCGTCTAGTCAAGGCTATGGTTTTTCCAGTAGTCATGTACAGATGCGAAAGTTGGACTGTAAAGAAAGCTGAGTGCCGAAGAATTGATGCTTTTGAACTGTGGTGTTGGAGAAGACTCTTGAGAGTCCCTTGGACTGCAAGGTGATCCAGCCAGTCCATCCTAAAGGAAATCAGTCCTGAATATTCATTGGAAGGACTAATGTTGAAGCTGAAATTCCAATACTATGGCCACCTGATACAAAGAACTGACTCACTGGAAAAGACCCTGATGCTGGGAAATATTGAAGGCAGGAGGGGAAGGGGACGACAGAGGATGAGATGGTTGGATGGCATCACCGACTCAGTGGACATGAGTTTGAGTAAGCTCTGGGAGTTGATAATGAACAGGGAGGCCTGTCGAGCTGCAGTCCATGGGGTTGCAAAGAGTGGGACACTGAGCTGAACTGAACTGAATGATTATATAACAACAATGTATCTTGTCGAGGACAATTTCTCCTTCTTACTAGGAACCTTCTGACTAATCATGTTATTTTAAGACTTATGTTGTGGGAGTGGGCCTGGTAAGACTATTGTTAGCAACCAGTTGAAGAAGTATATAAGGTCTTGATAAGACTGAGTGGGACACTCTGCCTCCTTCTGATGTCTATATCAGAAGCTTTCTCCATCCCTTTTTCACTGTAATAAAACTCTGCTACACAAAAGCTCTGAGTGATCAAGCCTCGTCTCTGGTCCAGAAGCTAAATTCTCTTCTTCAGAGATCACGAATCTGACACGGTTCAAGGTAAGCTATCAGTATCACGACTTTTAAGTAGTTACATTCAGTGGCTGCTTCAGTGACCTCAGCCTCCGTCTTCTCTAACTGCTTCAAGGTTGTGTACACCTCATACACTTTGAGTGTGAGGGACAGGACTGATATATATCCTTCACAATCCCCGCTGCTGCCCAACCCCAAAATTTCAAATTCTGGTTAAACTGCACTTTACAACCAGCTGACTGTACAATACACTGTCGTACAATCTGTTGTCATTTATAACAACTGAAGTTAATTATCTCTTATACTGATTACCGATTTTCAAAGAAAATCATCACAAGAAACCTATCTGAGCACGATTTTAGAATAATAGTTCTTACTGTGCCTTGGGATCATCATATGAACAATTACCAAAGGTAGCCAATAGTAATTTCCAAGTGACAAGATATAGTAAAAATAGTGATAATTTCTTTCACTCCTGGTTGGCTTTCTTCAGCCTGACTCTTGCCCCCCTAGCATTGCATTTATGTACCCACTACCCTCTAGCTAATTCCAGGATGACTAGAATCCTTCAAAACACCACATAGACTTATCTTCCCCAGTCTCCTTATCCTTTCCCACCTAGGGCCCTCAATCAAATGCCTACAACTTTGTTTCTGTCTTCTCTCAGTCTTTTAAGGGGACTCCTCTGTTAACTGGTAATAATTATGGCTGACTGTGGCTTATGAGAGTGACTCTGAAGTCATCCCTCCCATGGTGAGTCGTATTTTCACCAAGGTTTCTTGCAGACACAGTGATTAAACACAAAAGGAACTGATCCCTGAAGCGGGAAACTTCAGGTACCACACCTATGTGTGGTACAAGGGCTGTGAGGCTGACTTTAGAACAAAACTACAAAAGTATGTTATGGAGATGCTTATAAGGAAAAAAAAAAGAGGCTATCAATATTCCCATTTTGGAAAACATTCTAGGAAGGCACTCTACTGAGAATTCACCTCAGAATGTGTTCCAGTCTCTTCTATCTGAACTTGAGGACCACCAAACTGCCTGCAAACAAGCAGGTGTGAGAAATACCTAACGTGCATAAGCTGCAAAGAACACTGGTTTTACCACTGTTACCTATTATACTGACAACTAAGAACGTTTAAAGGACACCCATGGTGACCCATACTTGTCTTCCAGCAATGTCAGTCCCTGGGGGATACAGCTATGGGTCCAACCCACCTGGGATTACTGCTGTCCTTTGTGGAGATTCTGTTCTGACAGATGCTCCTGATCATTTCAGCAGCACTCCCTCTTGGACTTCAGTACACTACTTGTACAACACTCTGCTGGTGACAAACACCACTGATGCACTCTTACAAAACTTCTCTAATTTTTTAATAACATTTTCCGACTGAGCGACTTCCTTTCACTTTTCACTTTCATGCATTGGAGAAGGAAATGGCAACCCACTCCAGTATTCTTGCCTGGAGAATCCCAGGGATGGGGGAGCCTGGTGGGCTGCCGTCTATGGGGTCGCACTGAGTCGGACACGACTGAAGCGACTTGGTAGTAGTAGTAGTACAAGGTTTATACTTCTTTTACACACAAGTCTTTTAAAATCATATGCAACATATAATCGCCAAGTTCCACCTTGATGATAGTATAGGACCGTCTCCGTACGCATTGGGCCAGACACTAAGCTCAGTGATGAGTCTACTTCAGAGTTGTGAGCAGGAAAAGGTACTTAGAGGCAATTCTCTGGTGGTCCAGTGTTAGGACTCCATTCTCTCATTGCCGAGGGTCCTGGTAGGGGAACTAAAAGTCCCACAAGCTGTGCGGTGAAAGCCAAAAGAAAAAGATACACAGCATAAACCTTTTGAATCTGATGATTCTGTAAAACATGGCACCATTGGTTTTCTGCCTCTGCAACCAGACCTGGTCCTCACCGTGTTGTTCTTACTCCTTGTCTGGTTTTAGCAGGGTCTTATGCAGAATCCCTTTTTCTCTGAGGCAGAGTCTCTGTCTCCACCATGTGAAAGTGGTGAGCCAAGACCCCTACAAAGTTTTAAGCCCTCAAAGCTTATCATTTCACTGACAGGAATAGTCCAAATAATCTGGTCAATTAAGTCAACTTTTATTTTGGCATCAGTATTATAAAACATTCCCATGCTACAATTGAGAACACAAATTCTGAGAACAGAGCACTGGATTCAGACAAATAACTCTTCAATAATCATTAAACACTTGATAAATATCAACAGGGACAGTGGGGAAGGGGAAGAGGAGACTCAGCAGAATTCTCAAAGGATGACAAGAACAGTATCATTTCAATTCAATATATAGCAACCCAAGATTTCTACTACTTTATCTACTTATCTACTAGAAAAAAAATATTTTTTCTTATCATCTTTCAATCAGCAATTAATATAAATATTTGCTGCTTCTCATGAGTGATATCCAAGGAATATCTAAAGACAACACTTTATAGGGATACTGCTTAATTCTAGATAATTCAATTAAGTAGTACTGCTTAAATTGTCTCTTTGAAGGAGATCAATTCAGTGAAAATAATCATTTGGGACAGGTATAGGACACATATCAATGGGTTCCATTAAGGATAGTTAAAACCATTTTAACATCTCTGAAAATATTAAATTCAAGAATTTTAAAACAATTCCTATACAGTATTTATTATTAAGCAGTCTACTTGAAATGGAAAATGAAATAATGTTCACTTTGGAGATTCAAGGTAAATAATAACTTAGAGAAATCAGCCTCCTGACTTTTAATATTACAAATAATAATCAACTTATATCAAAATATTAAATAAGAGTAAATGGTGAAAATTTTTAAGATGTAGTTTTAGTAAAAAGAAAGGAGAGGGTGGAACTTCCAACAGAAATATTTAATAAATATTATAATGGGGGTGCTAACAGTGTTAACATTAGGAAATGAGTAATAATTGATGGAATAAGAATGTTTTTATTGGTAGTTATATCCTCAATTATTTAAATATTTCCACTATAAATCTAAGAACTTGTGATTGAGTATACAGAAGAGCACCAAGTATGTGCCATTTATAAGAGCAAAGCAAGACATCAAATGAGATTTCTGAAGTTACAGTCTCATTTCCAGGCTTGTGCAGCACACTCATCTTTTTTCAACTGTTCAATAAAAAAAAAAAAAAAAGAATCAAGGAAATTGTTACAACTACAGGCCAGAAACAAGTGCTAGTAGTCATTCCATATTTGCCTTACTCTAAAAACAATGCTGTCTCCCAAGTGAAATCAGTATTCTCCTTGTACCTCTGTACATCAAAACAGACATCTACTAAAAGATAAAGTATTTACCAAAATATACTTTAATTGGGTTTTTAACTGTCAAAATCGACACCAAAGTTAGGAGGGTGTAACTATCATCAACACCTGAAAGCTGTGGTTCATAGAATTATAATTTAAGCTCCTGTGACTTTAGATTTTTCTTGGGGAAAAAAAGAACTGGTAAGTTTCCTGCTCCTGACTCAGAAGGATCCTGAAAAATTAAAAAGCAATGAAATTAAATAGCCACTGAAATGTCAACAGTCTTAACATTACTTGTATGAAATAGATGTGTAGGTGTATCAACCTGTTAAGCACACTGACATTGTGCTTACTGCACTGTGTTGCACAGGCCATCAAGCTTTATGGTACCTGCCATTCACTCAGTCTTCTACTAAGGAAGGAAACTAAATGTCTTCAGGTAAAAAAAAAATCAGCCTATATTCTGACTGTAGATATATGACCCAAAAGCCAGTCACAGGGGCAGTCTAAATATAATGATATTTAACCAAACTAACCTGCCACTCCTTCCCTGGAGGTCTTTTTGGTATCTGGCAGCATATATCTTCTGTGGGTTATGGCAGAAAGTGAAGAAGAACTAAAGAGCCTCTTGATGAAAGTGAAAGAGGAGAGTGAAAAAGCTGGTTTAAAATTCAACATTCAAAAAACCAAAATCATGGCATCCGGTCCCATCACTTCATGGCAAATAGATGGGGAAACAATGGAAACAGTGACAGACTATTTTTGGGGGCGGCAAAATCACTGCAGATGGTGACTGCAGCCATGAAATTAAAAGATGCTTGCTCCTTGGAAGAAAAGCTATGACCAACCTAGACAGCATATTAAAAAGCAGAGACATTACTTTGCTGACAAAGATCTATCTAGTCAAAGCTATGGTTTTTCCAGTAGTCATGTATGGATCTGAGAGTTGGACTATAAAGAAAGCTGAGCGCTGAAGAATTGATGCTTTTGAACTGTGGTGTTGGAGAAGACTCTTGAGAGTCCCTTGGACTGCAAGGAGATCCAACCAGTCCATCCTAAAGGAAATCAGTCCTGAGTATTCATGGGAAGAACTGATGCTGAAGCTGAAACTCCAATACTTTGGCCACCTGATGCAAAGAACTGACTCATTGGAAAAGACCCTGATGCTGGGAAAGATTGAAGGTGGGAGGAGAAGGGGACGACGGAGGATGAGATGGTTAGATGGCATCACTGACTCAATGAACATGAGTTTGAGCAGACTCCAGTAGTTGGTGGACAGGGAAGACTGGCGTGCTGCAGTCCATGGGGTCGCAAAGAGTCAGACACGACTGAGCAGCTGAACTGACTGGTGACTCTTGATTGTTGCATCAGGGCCAGGTTCCGGTCTCCTCACTGGACCAGACTGAAGCAACCACTAAAACCTGGTTTATAGCTTACACTCTGGCTAGTGTGTATTTCTGTTACTATCTACCCAAGATCATTAGATGGAATTTCTTTTCAACTGACAGAAAAGATAAAGTTATTTCATAGTCTGACTTCAAGATCTCTAGACTAACTTTATGCTATGATCTCAGCTGCAGGAGCCCTGGTCTATCTCACCTTGCCAAAGGTCTCCTATGTGGATGCCTATAACACTGATCAGTTCTGGAAACAGAAATGAACGGAAAATAGAAGGGATCCCACATGTCTTGGGAAGACAAGTGTTTCTCAAAACAAAAGTTATCCTAAAGTATGGTGTTGCTCGCAACAGAGTTCCTAGATGTCCACAGGTCTGCAGCAAGGGTTGGCAAACTGCAGGCTAAATCCAACCAACTGACTGTTTCTGTAAATAAAGTTTGATTGGAATGCAGCCATACCCATGTTTTAATGTATTATTTATGGCTGCTTTCTGGATACAGCATCAGGTTGAGCAGTTATAGCAAAGAATATGTAGACTATAAAATTCAAGTGTTTATTATCTCTTTTAGAAAAAGTTAGCCAAGCCCTGATCTATATCATTTTGGTATAACCTCTTGGAAATGAAGGACAGCTTGTTGCCCCAAGCATCTTCTAACACTTTACAGATGACACATATCCTGTGTTTGGGTGTCCTACATTTACACTCTAACTGGGCAAACCAAAAAGCTGCCAGTTGTGAGCAGAACCTGGAGCAGCTTTCTAAGTGGGACAGGTGAAAAAGTACAGCTCAGCTGCTCAGGCTAGCCTGTGACCCTAGGGCATTGAGTTGCTGCTTATAACTTGAGGCATGTCCCAATATGACCACAGAGCACACCCCTGGGATTCTAGAGCAGGGCCAACCTACTTTAGGCAGGTACCATTTTTTCAGGAAATAGCTCCTGGCTGGCCACTAGGGTCTGACAGACAGCAAATGTCTGGCACCAAGGGAAACCAGGTGAGCATATCGTTAACCCATTTTGAATAGTGTTACCTGACCTACCACATCACCAATAGCATGGTTTCGATCCATGATCTAGTATTTAGACACAGAACTGGGCTTTTGGAGGTCTCAAAGGCACAGAACATCCAAATGGGATAATCACAACCCTTCCTCAGTAGGCTTCTCCCTCACCCAGGGTTATGTCTTCTTGGAGGTGGTCTTTCCACATCAGCTGACAAATTTGAGAGACCTGAGCTTGGTTCATCTGTGACAGTACTAGCCAAAAGTACTAGCTTAAGCATTATAGTCCCTTCAGGAATGGTACTGAGGCATAATACAGAAAAGACATATCCTGATATGGCAGATTTTCAAGCAGTTCCTTTAATTGTTCATTATGTCATTCAGTAGAGGAAGCCTCAGGTCAGTTTTTTATCAAATGTCAGACAGTGACTAATGGTTTACCCAGATGGTTACACCTGAAATAAGCAAAAATGAAAAAAATGCTGACAAGGAGATTTGAGAAAGGATAATGTAGAAGCCCGCCCCACCCCGTTCTCCCAAAAGGAAACAAATTTGAGTCCCACATGAATTCTTACTGGAGTGCCCACAGCTGCAGCAAAGTCTCAGTAATCATGTGGTTAGGACTGTGTCTGCATCTTTCCTCCCCAGTGTGATGCTTGCTCAGTGGGCTTGAGTGACTACAGTGCAGTGATAGATGCATGCATTATCTACATAAGTCAGTGGCTACAGAAGTTAGTGAGCCTTTATGAGAATGGATACATGTATATGTATGGCTGAGTCCCTTTGCTGTTCACCTGAAAATGTCACAACATTGTTAATCAGCTATACTCCAATATAAAATAAAAAGTTAGGAAAAAAACAACAAAAAAAACAGCTAATGGCCCTTCCTTACCTGAAGCCTACGTGGCTATCCACTACTGGCTAGCACCCACTTTGTGGGCAATACTGACCGATTCTAAGAAGCTGATTTGTTATCATACCTTGAGGGAACCAGTTAGTTACCTAATGCCATGCTAACTACACTGGAACCGTCCCATTATTGAAGGGACAAAGCTCCGTCCTCATTGGAATTGATATTTATTCTGGATTTGGACTGGCCCACGCTGTCTTTTGCACTCTTGACAACACTACCCTATGTGTATCACCACTATCGTATTATATAGAAAGCCTCCAAGGACCCACTTCTCAGAGAAAGTAGTATCAGAAGTATCCTGATGTAAAAAGGATGCTCTGGACTCATCCAGGTATCTATCATCGACAAAAAAATGGGCCTATAAGATGATGAAAGAGATCGTTAAGTGCTGAGACTCAACATCAGTTATGGGTACCATCTTGCAAGGTCAGGTGCTATCTTTTTAGGATAATGGTATTATGTGTTCTGCTTGGCCAGTATATGTAGCAATAGCAAAATATAGTATTATCTCTCCAATAGCCAAAAATCACAGGTCTAAGAAACAAGAGGTAGAAATATGAATGGACTTTCTCATAATCTATTTTTAAAAATTGTGTTCCTAGACCTATGACTCAAACTCTGCTGCCCAAATGGCATAATGTAAAACACATTAAAATTGGAATAATATCTAGATGGTTGGGGAAAGGTAATTTTATCTTTTTCCTCATGATGGTCTACATTTTTCACATTTTCTAGAAAGACTGTATTATTTTATATTCAAACATAATTACTAAAGGGGAAAAAAAAAACCCATAGCTCCAGAAGCAGATTTTCATTGAAAATGGCACATAAGTAAAGCAAGGAGTTGAGATGAATGCAAGGAGTTCCCAACAAATTAGAAGAACTGCTTTCCCTTTTCTTTGATAATGGTTACTATGTAGCACTCCAGAGCAGTCACAGAGACATTTGAAATCTGACTAAGCCTCAGTTTCCTTATTTGTAAAATGAGATATAACTCTGTATCTTATAAGATCTATGAAAGAACACCATAAATTATAACATCTCTGAGTCATTACTATCCCTGGTAGGTGCCAGTCTATCTGCTCAGTGCTTTTAGAAACAAAAACAAGGATAAAAGTTAGTTACCTTTGGGTTAAAATATCTACAAGACTGTGGTTGGGAGCCTCCAAACAGGGCTATGCGGTAGTCATGTTTCTTCCTTCTGGGCCTTGTGCCTTCTACCAGTTCTTCTCGATCCTCTGGAGAAAGGAGATGATACCTCATGCCACCTATAGAAAAATACATGACAACTCTTCAAGAACTTCAGGCACTTTAATACTTACTTTGAAAAGGAAACAAACAAAACAGTGCTCTTATTTCTGTAACCATTTTTTTTTCCTATCATCTCTCTAACATTTATGGAAAGAGTGAGGGGGAATGAGGCAGGAGAAATGTATAATAATCTGAGTGCTAATCAATTTATCATTCTCCATCATCACCTTAATGCTAAGATTGTCCTACCCACTTAGTAAATATCAGTGAATCATCTGGCTTTTCAAGCAACAGCAGCCATAATATTAATTATTGAAATTCAGATCTCCTAACCCAGCAGTTCTCAATCTTCACTGTACATTAGAGTCACCTAGAAAATCTCAGAAACTATCGCTGGGGCCTACCTCAGCAGAGTTAAATCGAAACCTCTGGTGAAAGGGTGGAAGCACCGGTACTGCCCCTTGCTGCTAAGTCACTTCAGTCGTGTCTGACTCTGTGTGACCCCATAGACAGCAGCCTACCAGGCTCCTCCATCCATGGGATTTTCCAGGCAGGAGTACTGGAGTGGGGTGCCGTTGCCTTCTCCGTATATGTGGTTAAAAGATCAGCAACTTCATTACCTGGGAACTTGTTAGAAATCCGAATCCCAGAGCTACTGAATTAGAATCTGCATATTTAACAAAATCCGAAAGTAACTCAGATGCACATAAAACTTGGAGAAGTACTTACTGCTTAGATGATCCTAAAATGCAATGAGGATTCATAACTATTGTGATCTAAAATCTTTCAGCAATTACTTAATTTTGCCAAGTCAAGGGACATTCAACAATTAAAAACTTTTAAGATGTCATTTCAAATCAATGTGGGAAAAGTAGATTATTCAATAAATGATGATAGACAGTGATATGAAGAAAATACCTAACTTCATATTTTACTCTAAAGCAAATTCCAAATCAATAGAATATTTTTAAATGTTTTAAAGCCTTATAAATGAACTAAAGAAAAACAGTTAAAGTTAAAAAAAATATAGGCCCAGAATGAGGAAGCCTGAAAGTTAAAGTGAAGCCACTCAATCGTGTCCGACTCTTTGCAACCCCATGGACTGTAACCTACGAGGCTCTTCTGTCCATGGGATTTTCCAGGCAAGAGTACTGGACTGGGTTGCCATTTCCTTCTCCAAGGGATCTTCCCAACCCAGGGAATGAACCCAGGTCTCCTGCATTGCAGGCAGACACTTTACCGTCTGAGCTACCAAGGAAGCCTAAGAAAAGACAAATAACACAGAACCTAAAAAAAAAAAATTAGAACTACATAAAATTTTAAGTTAAATTATTTTATGGCAAAAAGAAAAAATAAAAAATCAAAAGACAATGACAGGATTTCCCTGGTGGTCTAGTGGCTAGGACTGTACTCCCAATGCAGAGGGACCAGGTTTGATTCCTCATCTGGGAACTAGATCCCACATGCAGCAAATAAGACCCAGTGCAGTCAAAAAAATAAGTAAATGTTAAACGAAAGAGACAATGACAAACTAGAAAAGAATTTATAAATCATATAAAAGACATATAAAAGATACTCAATAATATTCAGATGATCAAATAACAGAAAGTTAGATCATGTATCTGAACAAAGTTCATAGAAAAAGAACTAATTACAAATAACTCTGAAACATATGAAAAGATGCTCATGTGCTCTAGTCAGAGAAATACAAATTAAAATCAAAGTTTCTCATACATCAGACTGCACAAGATCAAACTATCTAGAACACGGTATGATAAAGGAAGCAGCAGTCTCCTACACTCCTGGTGGAGACGTTGATGAGTGCAAATTATCTGTGAAATTGTTATTTCATACCTTTTAGCCAGAAATTTCCCCCTTTAGGATTTTATCAACCTAAAGTTCACTGTCAGGGAAGTGGTTAAAAATTATGGTTATCCACACAATAGAACACTAAATATGGTTATTGAGATGAACAAGGAAGGGTAATATGTACACACAGGATGAATTCCAAGAAATAATGTGGAATGAAAAAAAGCAAGATGGGAAAATTCCCTGGTTGGGGAACCAAGATCCCACAAGCTGACAGGAAGGCAGGCAAGGGAGAAAGAAAGACATAGAAGAGTACACAGAGTGTGACTTTATTTTAAAAATTTATATCTTTATTTATATATATTTATACATAATTTATACAAGCATGTGTCAATAAATGACTGTGTATGCACAGACTCAAGACTTCTTTTAGAAGGATATACTAGATAATAATGGTTACCTCCAGTCAGACTTTTCACTATCTACCCTTGAACTGTGTATGATGTACAGTATTACTGGTCCAAAAATAAAATAATGTAAGCAATTTTCAATACATCCAGAAAACACTTCTGTTCATGATGCTGTGTTGGGCTTTTATAAGAGGAGTATAGAGAGAAGACCGTTTTGGATAACAGGTTGTGAATGAATGAAAATCAGTATCAATATTTCTAGCATTTCTTTCCACTTTAGAGCATTAGTAGATGCACTGTGCATTAGAACAGCTGGCACACTCAGCAGCCAAGACTCAGATGCCTACTCTCAGTCAGGGGTCCGCAAACCTGCTCCAGAGGGCCAGACAGCAAATATTCTGGGCTCTGTAAGTCACATTTGGTTTCTGTCATATATTTTTGATTTGTTTTTTCACAATCCTTTACAACTGTGAAAAACCACTTTTCCTCATCCCCTCCTCTCCCACTCTAGCTGTAAGACTGTAGTTCTTAAAAGTGTAGCTCCCTGTCTAGCAGCATCACTTGGAAACTTGTTAGAAATCCCAATTATTGAATGCTACTCCAGAACAGATCTTACGGGGTTTGAGAGCCACTGCTCTAGGAGGGCTTCACACAGGGCAGATGTGTCCTGCGGAATCTATGAACACAGTTCTCCCAACAACAGAACATAGGCAGTAGGGAAGGAGAGATTCAGGAGGGGAAGGTTCCAGACAACAGGCCATGGGTGCGACTGTACAACAGTTGCCAACTCTGGCCAACTGTGTCCACCCCTGGAGGAAGCACAGACTGTGGCTCCTTCACTGAGGGGCTGTTTCTCTCCCAGGACAGGGCTGAGGACAAGTTCTCTGGGACCTTTCCCTGAGAAGCCCCTTGCTCCTTAGGCTGATTCCTTTGGGAGTTAGTCCTTTGAGAGGCAGGTACTGTCATTTGAAGATTCTGAGTAAGAACTTGGTCTGACCCTTTGTGGTGGCTTTGACTATGATCTTCATTTTAGGACTCATTTGCTTTAGTTGTAAATTCTCTCAGTTTAGTTTTAGTCTACATTCCTATCATCTTTTCTGTTTTTCTTCTACGCTCAGAAGGCAGCCTCTAGGTCAGATGGTAGGAAGGTAACTGACAGTCTGAGGAAGGGAGGCCTTCTCTCCACTGAGCTTTATTCAGGCTTCAAAGCTGCATGTGCCTAGTCAAGGAATTTTAGAACTGTTCTTTATTAGAACAAGACAAAACAAAGAAAAAAAGAAAATGTAGCAAAGATTCCTGCTCAAGAGCCTAACCCCACACTTGGCTGGATTTCTGGAATAATGCCAATATTCTAAGTCAATTCAGAATCCACATAAGAACTAAGCACTATACTTTATTTAGACTGGCTAGTTTATCTTCAACAGCTTACTCCATGTGTGAATAAACAGATGCAAGTCTCCACCCAGTGAAACCAGAAATAGGACACAGCATGCAAATAGGGGTATAACAAAAAATCCGATATTAACATGTACGAAATCCACATAATGAAAGCACGAATCTAAAGGTGTCTTCTTGGTCTTGATTTTCTTTCACCTCCCTGTATTTAAAGAAACTAGGGACTACCTATGATCTACTTCTTTAAACTCCCTACACCTTGGTTTCAAAGACAGCAGCTTGGGTGAACTCTCCTTTTCCAGTTCTTTTCCCATCACCCCTTAAGGGATATGTTCTTGATTCATACCCTTTTTTCCCCTCGACACCATAACTAGAACCAAAAGGTATTATACCATGCACTGTCTTATGCTATTGCCACTCACGAAAAATGTTTATTATTAGATATTCATCTCAGATATTTTTAGTAAATATAGAGCATTCCACTGTATGGACATATCATAATACTTTCCCAAACTAGGGAACAGTATTGGGTCAACTTACCCTAAAACCGTAATATTATTAACTAGTAGCCATGGGATAAGTCTAACAGAAATTTTACTTTACTTCCAAATCAAGGGAAAGTGATACTATTTAATAATCAGGTGGGTGCCTAAAGCCTGTGCTCTGCAGCAAGAGATGCCACCACAATGAGAAGCCCATGTGCTACAACTAGGGTAGTCCTCGTTCATCACACCTACAGAAAGCCTGCCCACAGCAATGAAGACACCGCTCAGCCAACCAGAAAAGATACACATGAAAGGAGAACTAGTGAACTGGAATATAGATTTGAAGAAATCACCCCAAGTGCAACGAAAAGCTTAGAAATTATGGAGTGGAGAACTGACAACCTTTTTAATTAAAATTCCCAAAGAAGTTGACACTTCAGTTGACACTGAAGAGAAAATGGCTGAGAATTTTCCAAACTTGATGAAAAACATGGATTCCTCAGACTTGGGAAAATGAACAAACACTGAGCAGGATAAACACAAACAAATGTCCAGCTATATTTGATGCTAAACATCAAAACCAACAGAAACCCTTTTAAAAAGCCACAGGCAAAAATGCACATTGTCTACAAAGAATGACAACTACACTGACAGGAGACATCAATAGTAACGATGGAGGTGGGGTGGAATATCTTCAAAGTACTGAGAGAAAATACATTCAACTTAGAATTACATGCCCAGTTCACCTTTAAGAACAGAGTAAAAGAAAAAAAAAGATTTTTATATAACCAGTAACTGAAACAGTTTAAAATCAATAGACTGTCAGTGTATGAACTTTATAAAGGATGCTCTTCAGGAATATAGGGAGAAGGTCTAAGATAAAAGAAGAAATGGTGTGCAAAGAGATGGACAAATATGGATAAATTTAAATACTATTAAAAAAAATTAAGTCCCATTTGAGAAGTTAATAAAAAAACACTAAAATACAGAACAAAAAACATTTACTGTTTGCATTATTCTTCTTTATAGATTTAGGTACAGCTTAAATACACATACTAAATTTTAAAATAGCACTATAGCAATATTTGTCAAAATCCTCAAACTCTCAGGAAAAAAGCAGTAACTTTTATCAGTATCCGCTAGAAATAAGTTTAAAATTCAGGAAAACAAAAGTAATTTCTTAATTATAGACATCTCTTACCTACTCCACTCATATCCACCTATATACCCCAACACATGTATCCAACTAATGTCAAAAGCCAGGTCCATGGCTCTAGGTGAGAACTAAAGGTATTCCCATCAGCGTAAGGGAAAGACAAGGCTAATATTTATCACCACCATAGTTAATTGAACACCATTCAATTAAAAACTTATTCAATGCAATTAGGCAATATAACAAAAGAAAAAAGTATAAATATTAAGGGAGAAAACTAAAATCATTATTTGCAGATCATGAATTATTTCCCTAGAAAAAAGAAGTCCACTGAAATTAAAAAAAAAAAAAAAAAGATCAATAATGACTAAAGAAAAAAAAAAATACAATCACAATAGCAACAACAAAAATATCTGAAAAATTTTTTTCAAGAAATATAGAATGTAATAAAATTACAAGTTCTCTAGGGACACACAACAATTTAAATGAAGTACAACAATATTTAAGGGCTTCCCTGGTGGCTCAGATGGTAAAATATCTGCCTGCAATGCAAAGATGAATCATTCAACAATGATACTGGGTTAGAATCTTGCCAAACATTTAGGAGGGAAAATAAAGCTAGGCTCTTATTTATTCTGGGTGGCATGAGATTATTTCATATGTAATCAATCTCAGTTGCTTAAGGAAAAAAAAAAAGAAATCCATAAATGCACAAAAGGAAAATTTAGGAAATTTTAAAAAATCATCTTGGACCAAGAAAGACCCTTCCAAACATATTTCTAAAGCTGGATATAAAGGAAAAGACTGATTAAGATTTATCAATACAAAAACAACTTGAGATTACACTTGCCATTTCAAGACGTTTTCTTTCCTCTCTCTTGAAAGCCACTCTCCAAAAACAAGGAAAGAAGAAGTAAACAAACTCTACCTCTGATAGTGCTAGAAGATTTGCAACTCCCAAAACAGTTAATGAAGACAGCTAGCAGACAGAATGTTAAACCTGAATAGTTATGGCAAGAGACACCAATGAGAAGCAAGCCAAATGATCCTGCAGAACCCTGGAATGATACAGAGTACCCCAAAAGCTGGAGTTGGGATGAAATCAAGAGAACTCTAAAATTCTAAAATAAATGACCGCTGAATTGCCAGGTCTCCTTTCCCTACTGCAGTCAGATACCTATGCTTTTCCCACTATAGGAGACAGAAGGGTTGGTCTTTGGAGATTCTGAATCAGAGATGTCCAGATTCAGGGAATCACACAGCAAGCGGTGTAAACTGAAAACAGGGATTAAGTGAAAGCCTTCAAGTCAAAATGCTCCCCCATTCAGTTCCCAAATGCCTCCAACCCAACTACCTGAGAAAATAACTACAGATAATGACCTTTGGGGGTCCCCAATTTAAAAACTGTCTGGCTATCCTGATTATCCTACAGTTTAGTCCAATAAATGAGAAGACCACTCACATACATAGTATTATCAATTTTATAATAACACACTCTTATAAATATGATTCACAGATGATATGAAATATTTGTTTTCAACAACAAAAAAGAAAAAAAAAAACCAAAGGCAATACAGAAAAAAAGAAAAAAGGAAGGCAATACAGGAAATGCAGGCAAGATAAGAAAATATTAAAGGCATTATAATGCTACTCTGGAATAAGATATTATAGCCATGAAATAAGAGAATAAAACTCACAGAAATACAAAATAACTGAAATAAAAGTGCCAAAAGAAAAGGCTATTTCCAAGAAAATAGAAAAGGCAAAGATGGATAGGAGAGACAAGAAAAGATCACAGACTCAATCCCTAAAAAATCACAATATCAGCAATAAAGAACTGAGAAATCTGTGGCTGAATAGATAGAGAATGCCAGTGTGATAACTAAAAAAAGATGAAAACCAAGGTACATTACTGTGACCCTTCAAAATACCAGGGATTAAAAGAAAATAAAGTGTTACATGCTTACAAGGAGGCATACTAAATAAACTGGCATCAGATTTCTCAAAAGTAACACTGGAAGCTAGTAAACAATGGAAAATGCCTTAAAATTCTAACTGGAAATGATTTTTCAACATAATTCTATACCTAGTTTAACTATCCTTCAACATTTTATGATAAAATAAAGATGTGATTTGTCAAATTTCCAAATATTTACTGATCATATACTCTTTCTCAGGAAGCTTTTAAGGATATGTGCAATCAAACAGAATTTAGGAAGGGGAAGACGTGCGTTTGAGGAAAATAGTGAAATCTAACTTAGGAAAAGAGTGAAAGAACATCCCAGGATGGCAGAGAAGTCCCAGGATGAGAACTGTGTCTTAAGTTTACACCTACAATGCAAACACTTCATACTGAAACAGGCAGAAAGAAGGCTCTATCAACAGTGTTGCCAAAGAAAGAAAAGCAACAGATTGTTTAATTGTACAATTTTATTAAGTGGCATTTTACAGAGGGGTTGGAACTCAAGTCTGCAAGTCAAGAAAAATTAAGTGCATCAAAAAAGAATGTGGCAAAAAATGTGCTCCAGGTGCAACAAACCAACATTTTTCTTCAAAAAAGAAAATGTGATCACAGTACACTACTTAGCTCAATTATTTTAAAAGGAAATAAAACACATAAAATGAAAGTTGCTATACATGAAAGGAGACAAAGTCTAATTTTTTACCTTCTATCCCAGGTGTTCCTATAAAATAACGGATGGGGCTAAGTTCCTTCCAGATAGACAGTTGAGAATCCCAATAGATTAACTATACAGAAGGGCTAAGTCTCAAGTGTTTCTCCCTGGCTGCCCCATCTGGTCCAATCTGAAGGGTTTTAAGTCCATGAGAAACTGGCTAGATGATCAGGTTATAAATGGATATTAAGGAAACTTACTTATCACCATTTTAAGGCATTCGGGATTATCTTGAATAAGTGGTTCGGCTTGTACTGTTTTACTTAAGAAATTCTTTGAGATAAGAGGAAACCTGACTTTAGCAAGGATGTCAACCATAAAAGGCTGGCGATTAGGTTCATCATATTTCAACCACCTGACTGCAGCATCATAAACCTAAGGGGAGAAAAACAGCATGGTAAAATTTTCAGATGGCAGCAGCACTTCCAATTATCTATGTTTACTCTCCCAGTGAAGGGAAAGAATCTCATTAAGACATAACTGCTTACCCCAAATATCTTATTCAGATACTTGTTTTCATCCCCAAATACCCATCTTTACTTCAGAACAGTTTACACAATGCTCTAGAGATTCTTCTAGGTAATATGCTTTATAGAACTTACTACTACTGCATAATGTAACGATAAGGAGGATGTTGAATACATATTTTTAAATTGCTTTTAAACAAAATATAACTTCTGTTTTGGAAGGAGATATGATATACATTTCCCACTGAAAAAAATCTATTGATCAATGCTAGTTTCAATATTTGCTTATATGGTACCAGGAAAATGTGTTATTTCCTCAGAGGCCTTCTACCCCAAGAGATATGAAGGTCATCTAAGATTTTGTTTCAATCTAATATTCCTGAATTATGAACTGATAGACCTATGTGCTTTCCACAAACTTTATGATATAAAAATTCTATACATATAGAAGGAAATTAGAGTATTTATGTAAGAATTGCTTTCTAAAATAAATAATTCCTTTAACTACCAAAAAAGTGCCAAGTTTATTAACATAATTTGATCTACAAATCACTAGTTTAAACACACTGAAAAAAGTCTAGTATTTCATATACCACATACTTTTAGGTCATATTAATAAGGCCTAAGTTTAATTTCCCCATGAGTCAGTTAAATTTTTTTATAGGAATTAGTCTTTTATTTTTAAATAAGTTCTTTATTGGGATAGTTTTTGATTTACAGAAAAATTGGAAAGATAGTGTAGAGAGTTCCCATATACCCTGCACTTAGATGCTAACTGGTACATTAGTATAAAACTCTCATCATAAATAATGAATAAATGTTGATACATTAAGGTCCATACTTTAAAAAAATCCTTTAGTTTGTCTACTTTTCTTTTTCTGTTCCTCAATTCCAAAGAAGATACATTACATTTAGTCATCATATCACCTTAGGCTCTTCTGCTGCTGCTAAGTCACTTCAGTCGTGTCCGACTTTGTGCGATCCCATAGATGGCAGCCCACCAGGCTCCGCCATCCCTGGGATTTTCCAGGCAAGAACACTGGAGTGGGCTGCCATTTCCTTCTCCAATGCATGAAAGTGAAAAGTGAAAGTGAAGTCACTCAGTCCTGTCCGACTCTTCACGACCCCATGGATTGCAGCCAACCAGGCCTCTCTGTCCACGGGGTTTTCCAGGCAAGAGTACTAGAGTGGGTGCCATCGCCTTCTCTGTAGGCTCTTCTAGACTATGACAGATTCTCAGACCTTCCTTGTTTTTGACAATTTTTGATAGTTGTGAGTTCTAATCAGTATAGACTGTCTCTCAATCTAGGTTATCTCATGATTAGGCTGGGGCTATAGTTTTTTTGGGAGGAAGACAGAGATGACATGCTAGTCTCATTATATTAAGGGTATGTGCTATCAACATGGTATCACTGATTTCCATGTTATATAATACATTATCACAAACTTTTTGACTTAAATTACAGAGAAGGATGGGGAACTGAAAACAGAGATTAAATGTCTGCATATTAAAGCATTACCCCATCTAGCTCCCAGCGCTGCACCCAGCTTACACCTCTGACAGTTTATCTGACAGTTCTGGAGATCACAGTCCAAAGTGGGTCACACCCTGGGCAAAAATCAAGGTGTCAGCAAGGCTGCCTGAAGGCCTAGAGGCGAAACCATTTTCCTGACTTTCCTAACATCCAGCAGCCATGAAACAGAATTTGGAATACTCTAGTGTAAATACTGTCTCTCCTAATATGATTTTTTTCTTTGTCATGTATTCAAAAATGAAGTGTAAGAAATTCATAGGAACATTTTTACTAAGAATAATGTGGGAAGGCAATTTAGTTACCTGATCCTCTGCTCTCACAGTCAGAGTGTCCTGGTTGAGGAGATGTGTAACTCGCTTGACATCAAGTTGTAGAAATTCATCAGTTTTATAAACTTCAGTAAAATGCTGATGAATAAAGTCATCCGCAGTTGCTTTCAATTCAGGACAGTCTAGACACTCTGCTAATACACTTATACCTGAAGATAGAAAATAAATGAACCAAAATACCTTAAAGATACAGTAATTGACTCTAGGAAAATGAGATAATAAATTTCATAAATCTTTTCCATTGATTTGTCTATTGTTATGCCAGCATGATATCATCTTATATGTGGCTGAATTTGGTACTTGGTAGGACAGACCCTCTTCAATGTTTTTTCAAACTTTTCTTGGCTACAAGTAAAACATTTTCTCTTGCAAATAAATTTTAAAATAAGCTTATAATGTTCTACTTTTTAAAAATTCTAATATGTCTTCAATTAGAGTTGCTAAATATTTGGATTACTTTAGGGACAGTTGACAGATCTCCACTTAGATTTTTTTAGTGATCTTCAATGTAATTAATTGATTATTAATGTTATATATCAGGAATCTGCAAAATACTGTCCATGAGCCAAATTATTCACCTCTAGCTGTAGCGTCAGCAGCTAAGAATATTTTTCCTATTTTTAAAGGGTTGTGAAAAAAGGGAGAGTAGGGGAGAGAAAGAAGGAGGGGAATGTACTAACCAATAAGATGGCGTGCTATATACTCATGGTAAGCAGTCGGCTACATATGAATGTTTAGGCTCCCAATAGGGAAATGATACTATCACCAAAAACCAGTATTTATTTATTAATTAATTTTTGGCAGTTGAATTTGTGGTTATTATATAACCAAATAATCATGTGGATCAATAAAATATGAATGTGAAAAGTAGTTGTTTCTATGAAGACTAATTCTAAGGTGTTAAGACAGACTTGAAATAGCTCACATCAAGCATGACCAAGACAACTGATAAAATCTAAGAAAACACTGCAAAATTCTAGAAGGATTCTGTCATCAGACTTCTTGCTGAGTTATCAATTTGTTTTAAGGAAATTAAGAATAAAAAATCATAGATGATATATTATTGGTGTGACTTATGTAAGACAGATTTAGGTAAAATCAGTATTTATAGAGTTGGGCTTAGCATCAAACAGTAGCAGACTGCTATATTTATATTACATGAAAATGCAATCTTTACAATTGATAAAAACCTTCTTTAACCACTTACTACATTAATGAAATTTAAATTAGCCAACTAACTACTGTTCTGATTATGCCAAATAAGGAAATTTCTATTGTTACCGTATTTTTTCTTGACTGCACTGATGGAAACCTTCAGCACCAAATAAGGAAATTTCTATTGTTACCATATTTTTTCTTGACTGCACTGATGGAAACCTTCAGCACAAAATTGAACACTAGCATGTTTCCATGCAAAGAATATTTGCTATCAGTTTCAGATACATATAGATTAACTATTTTATTTCTAGTTTAAGAGTTTTCATAAATATAGGAATGAGTACTGAAATACAAAAGTGCCTTCAGCATCTGTTGCTATGGCTTTAAGTATTTTTATATAAGTATAGCATGTTGCTGCTGCTGCTGCTAAGTCGCTTCAGTCGGGTCCAACTCTGTGCAACCCCATAGACGGCAGCCCACCAGGCTCCCCCGTCCCTGGGATTTTCCAGGCAAGAACACTGGAGTGGGTTGCCATTTCCTTCTCAAATGCATGTTAGCGTAGTAAATTATGTTTGTTTTTTTAACACTGAATCATTCTGGCATTTCTAAAGTAAATCCTTGCTCCTCTTCCTATACACACAAAAAATCATTGCTGAGGTTATTTTTTATTTTGGAAAATGCTGATACAGTATTTTCTGGCTTGTTTCTGCTGAGGTTAATAGGTTCTCCCTAAAAGCAGAGACATTACTTTGCCAACAAAGGTCCGTCTAGTCAAGGTTTTTCCTGTGGTCATGTATGGATGTGAGAGTTGGGCTGTGAAGAAAGTTGAGCACCAAAGAATTGATGCTTTTGAAGTGTGGTGTTGGAGAAGACTCTTGAAAGTCCCTTGGACTGCAAGGAGATCCAACCAGTCCATTCTGAAGGAGATCAGCCCTGGGTGTTCTTTGGAAGGAATGATGCTAAAGCTGAAACTCCAGTACTTTGGCCACCTCATGCGAAGAGTTGACTCATTGGAAAAGACTCTGATGCTGGGAGGGATTGGGGGCAGGAGAAGGGGACGACAGAGGATGAGATGGCTGGATGGCATCACTGACTCGATGGACGTGAGTCTGCGTGAACTCTGGGAGTTCGTGATGGACAGGGAGGCCTGGTGTGCTGCGATTCATGGGGTCGCAAAGTTGGACATGACTGAGTGACTGAACTGAACTGAATCTCCTCTTTTTTTTTTTTTTTGGCTATTACAAAAGTTTATGTAACAAAAAAGTAAGAAAATGTACACAACCCAATTTTTCTGGTAGTAAAATGTGGAGAGGGGACACATGGAAGCGTTGATTTCTCTGGTGAACACAGCCATTGTTCATACTCGTTCCAAGGCTTCTAACATGATGATACTATTTCCTCGTATTACCACCATTCCAATATTGTTCTGTTGCCCACTAGTTGCCATCTCCACACATTCATCTATCACAAGATTCATAAAGGGATCAAATCCCCACAATATTCCTTGGACATGTCTGCCACCATTTAATTTTAATGATAACTTCTTGTCCATAAATTTCTTCAACTTGGGAGGGTGTGCTTTGCTCATGTCTACTCCACTGAATCTCCTCTTAAAATATATTCCTGCAAAATTTTTTAGTGAACATCTCAAGATTAAATAAGGAAAAAAGAAGATTAAACAAGGATACTTAAAACCATGCCTTTTTTCTTTATTAAAATACAAATTAAAGTGTTTATTTTATTTTATTATTTTTTTAAAGTGTTTTTTTTTAATAGGAATCTCATTTCTTACCAAGACAGTTTGAAGCATCAACTTGTTCTTTCAAAAAATCAACACACATTTTCTTCACAGGTTCAATCTGGTACTGATTTGCTGCATCTAATAAGGACTGAACATTGTTGCTATTCACAGAAATTCTGTAAATAAGGTGAAATGAATATTAATATCCTACAATTTATTGTTTAAATAATGCTGTGGTAAAATGTATCCTACTGGCCCCTAAAATTAAACAAAAAAATTAAGATTTTTCAGCCTTTGAACTAGTATAGCATAGGATCCTCAAACCCCACCCCTACCACCCTTATAGTTTTTCATTCTGAAGAATGTGGAACACACCAACTTGTTATAATAATACTTTTCCATGGCAGATCCTGACCTTACTTCTCCACAGCAGAAATGATCCTTAACTTACCTAGCTGTATAAGCAAATTCCACAAGTTGTTCAATAATGTCAGGTTCAGCATCTTTGAGCTCCACTTCAAAGGACTTTGATTCAAGCATGTTAGCTAATACAAAGAGAAGAAACATAAGTGGCATAAGTACTTCCATGAGTCTAACTGAAGAACCAGATCATTCTAGGCTGTGTTAAATGTTAGAGAAAAATAGCATGACAGACACCTCTCTGAAAGAAAACACCCTAGAAAGCCCACCCACCACTGCCCTATAATAAATGCAAATTAATTCTCCATACTTGAGATGTGCCTTAAAATAAGATATTAGTCAATTAGTGTACTTAAAAAAAAAAGGCCAAGTAAACAGAAAGACATAAATCTAGATTCAGTATTTCCCCAACTCCTACATTAATTTGGTAGCATTCTCTTAAATTGCTATGGGAAAAATGCCTCTGATACAGCTGGAACAGACCTATAAAAACAATGACAATTAAATATACATAGTCAGCTTTCAACAGCAAGGCTCTCTCTCATTCTTCCCCAAAACCCTAGTAGGTAGCCAGGGCATTAAAGAGAAAACTTGAGGCAGATATATTATATAACTTGATCAAGCTCATAAGCAGTACTAAGTAGAAGAACCAGGACTCGGACCCAATTCTCAACTCCAAAATATGGCTTTTTTTAGTATGTTATATTTCATTTTTCATTTTATTTCATTTAACTTGCTAGATAAAATGCCATAAGACTTATCTGCTCCTTTGCCTTTTCATCTGAGATTAAGAAAAAAACCCAGTATTCAACTAGAAGCTGTACATTCATTAATAAACACTTAGGGGCCTTTAGGGCTAACAAAAGGACAGGTCTCCTTCGAGCAATCATCACCATGACCACTCTTCAATCTCTTCACTGTTCTATGGCCTTAAGTGCTTTTAAAACTGGCATATTAAATATGAAAATGGCATATTTCCATTTAGACTTCACCTAAATCTCAGAAAAAATATTATGTTTCATCTTCAGATACTTACTTGTGAACATTAAGTTAAAAAAATGACTGGCTGCAGCAAGGACAACACGATGAGCAGGTATCTTTCTTTCCTGGACCATAAGGATCACATCACACAGCGTTTTCTAATCAAGAGAGAAATAAATACAATTAAAAAGGGCTCAATGGGAATGGCTAGGCAAAGGAAAAAACAGGTGCTGACCAAATGCTTTATCTCTATTTTCCAATTAAATCCAGTATTTCCCCAGCACAGATCTTGTTTATAATGTAAAATCTATTTACGAAGGACTTACAGAGTTGCTGTCATGAGTTTGGTGTATCAAAATCTGGCACTAAAGCTCCCAATAATCAGAAAAAAAAAAAAGATCTTTAAAATCAGAAAAAAAAAGTATGAACCTTTGCGGGAAGCCAATTTTTTATTTTTAATCTGACACTAATTCTAAGATGTTTCTCATAGCGAGATTTTACGGGGACATTAAATGACAACGTCCTTGGTGGTTTTTCAAACAAAACAATATACTTTTAAAAAACTGTCCTTGATAAAATGTAGAGTACACACTGCATTTTCCAAGAAAGTTGCCTTCACAGACCTAACCCGAAACAGGAACAACTCAGAACATAGAGTAGATGAACCAAGTGTCCACTGAGCACTCTTTCCTTAAATAACACTTCTCTAATATGCACTTCTGATAAGACCTGGAGAGCAGCCACTTTTAAATTGTGATATCTAACCAAGGGCAAATGTGTCACTGTAGGTTACTGAAAGAAGGCAAATCTAGATTGTATACTTAAAAGTGTTAGAAACATGGGGAACATTAAAGTTTAAGATTTACTTTACTTACTTAAAGATGAGTTTCAAGAAAAAAGAAATGTCTTATTTATCAAATAAAATTTCAATTTCTTAATGAAGTTAAAGATATAATGTATAGATTTGGCTCAGAAAAAAATATGTAAAGCACTCTCTTAGGCACTGGGAATACGAGGCAAATAATATTTTCAGAGTAATAGTACTCACAAATCTCAATAATGGCCCAATAGCTCAGAAGATATGGAATTTTGCAAATTTAGGTATTTTACTAAAACTACTGATAATAGTTTCTGATAGATAAATCACTATTTCCTACATTACTATTCCACGAATAAAAACCCAAATAAGATAGTGCACTTAGAATGAGAAAAGAATGGGTCCCATTTTTTTAGAACCCTAAAAATGGGTTCTTAGTGGGCTAAGAAATGAACATTTCATTCTTACAGCTTACTTAAGGACTTTTTTTTTTTAAGCTTCCCTGGTGGTGCAGACAGTAAAGAAACTGCCTGCAAATGTGGGAGACCAGAGTTTGATCCCTGGTTTGGGAAGATCCCCTGGAGAAGGAAATGTCAATCCCCTCCAGGATTCTTGTCTGGGGGAATTACATGGATGGAGGAGCCTGGTGGGCCACAGTCCATGGGTTCACCAAGAGTCAGACACGACTGAGCAACTAACACTACTGGGAACTACAGACTATTGCTTAGACATTATATGCAGATCATAATTAAAGCCACTGTTACTCCAATAATGTCTTACATTTTTATTTCCATTTATTGGGGAAGGCGTACAGAATAGGCATAGCTTGCAGGTGATTTTGCTGCACCAAAAAATACTAGGTTGCAAAACCAAGCCAATTATTTGGTTACCATCAAAAACAAGCTGATCAAGTTTGCTTAAGAGGAAGAAAGAGAAAAAGACAGGGAGAAGTGAGGGAGGGAAGGAAAGAAAAAAAGAGGAAGAAAGAATACTGACAGAATAGCAAGCAAATTAGATAGGAGAGGGACCTATGGCTGCTGACGGGAAGTTCCAGAAAATGTCAGGTTAAACTGAAAAGCAGCAAAAAACCTTCCCAAGGCATACTTGGGGATGGGAAATGTTAGTGCAGTGAATTAACAGACACAGAAGAAGTCAGGGAAATCAGAGGGCTCTTTGTACAATTTAGTCTTAGTCTAAGATTAATCTCTAGCTGGATATAAATGTGTACAGCAAGTGGGAGGAGGTGAAACGGGAGCAATCGTTTACATCCAAATGGTCCATTTATTTGACTGGACTACAACAGATTAATAGGTCCTATTCAACAAGAAATGGGACTGACCTAAAGAGAGAGGTCCCTCCTGCTATCTATCCTTGGGGAAGAAGGGTATGCACAAATAGGAAATGGGAAGAGACAGAGACTCAGGAAGCTGGAGAATGAAAGCCCGAAGTGAACAGAACAGAAACTTAAACAAAACTACCTTTTGAACAACATATCTTCACTGGATTAAACAAACCAAAAAACCTTGCAATTTCTGTTTATGTCCTCCCATATTTGTTAGATCTTTGTATTTATTATTTTCAGCTTTTGAATCTTAAGTCTCTTATAAAAGCATAATTTTTGTGTAACTTTGCCTGAGGGTCCCACAAAGATAATTTTTAATAGAGTTTAACATAATCCTGTTTATCACTAATAACTTAATTTCATTTTACATATGCTATCTTTTTAAATGCTATTTATTATTTCCTTGCTATCTTTTTTTTTTTTTTAACTGTCAGTTGTTACTTTGGTCACATATTCTTTGCTTTTTTTCCTCTTTCAGGGACTTACATAGAGTCTGTCAAGTATTTGCAAACTGAGTCCAGCAGGGTATTGTTCTAGGCATGCAAGAAGGGTTCAAGAACAATATATCTATTAATGTAATTCATCATACTGATGGGTTAAAAGAGAAATTTTTCACATAGAAAAGCTTTAATATATGGCAAAAGGGTGTGTGATAATATTAAAAATTCATTTCCTAAGATTCTTTAATAAAGAAAATGATGTGTCTGTATGCTTAAGGTCATTCATCAGAATCAACAGCAAACATCACATTTAATAGTGAAACAGAAGAGGCATTCTCATTAAAGTTTGAAATATATATATACACATATACACACATCCTGTCACATTTTTCTGGAATTTTTAGCCATATCAGTACAGAAATAAAGATAAATCAATTTAACACTAGAACTCATATTGAAAGTCAGTAAAGTAGCTAGACAAAGAAGATAAATATGAAAAGGCAATTAGATGTAATATGTCATTAAAAAAACCACACAAATTAGAAAAAAAATCCTAATCACAGCAGTAAGAAAATAATTAAATATCGAGAAATAAATCTAAACAATGTGAGGGACCTACATTAATGGGAATTTGGCATATGATAAAGATACCATTTCAAGTATGTGGTGAGGAGGTGGGGCACAGGTAATGTTTAAGGCAGTGAAATTATTTTGCTTGATACTCTTAACAATGAATATATGTCATTATACATCTGTCAAAACCACAGAATGTACAAAAAACGAACTCTAAGATACACTATAGTTAATAATTTAACAAGGCCTCATCCAGTTTAACAAATGCCTCACACTCAGACAAGATGTTAATAAGAGGGGAAACTGGGGCAAGGGGATGAAAGGAGTAAATGGAAAGTACTTTCCGCTGAATTTTTCTGTTAAAACTGCTCTAAAAAAAATTAAGTTTAATTTAAAAAAGGTGGTGAGAGATTTGATAACTGACAAAATGGTATTGGAGTGGCTGTTACCAATTTATGAGAAAATAAATAATAGTTTTCTCTCTCATAAAGTGCTCTCTCTTCCTCTGGTGAAGGTAAGTACTGGGAAGGAAGTCTCAGTCCTTTTCTCCATCCATCGCTGGTGGAAGAGTGACTGCAGGATGAGCAAGAGCATAGCAGAGGTCACTGACCACACGGAGCCAGGTTTCCCAGCTCACTCTTCCAGGAATCTGCTCCCCCAACAGAACTGAATTCACTGGGACAGGCTTGCCTCCGTCTGTGGCAGGAGAGGACTGTTTCCATTCCTCAGCTGCTCTGCCTCAGATTGGGTGGGAAAGTTTTTAGTTAAGGGGGAGAAGAGGAGGAAGCCCACTTTATGCTCAAGTCAAGGCCATGCTCACTAGTCTTTCGCCATTAATTTATGTCTCCTGTGTCTATTTCTGAAATATTTAGAACCAGAAGAAGAGGGTCCCTCAAACCACTATGGATAGACACTCAAACCAAGGCAAACAGCAACTCTGGGGCTGCTTTAGGGTTTGCAAGTATTAGGCACTTTTGTGGGGAAAGTCCTTTGGCTTGAAAAGACTCCCCTCAAAACTCCCCTAAAGGCAAGCATTTTAGACATGCGTTTGTGGAATGACCTTTTGCTCTCTTTAGGTAGTTGCCAGACAGGACTGCAAAAAGGCACTTTAGGTTCCTGTAAGTTCCACAGCATTGCATGAGGTTCTAGCTTTCTGCGGTATGTGCTGGCGTTAGGAGAAGGCATGCAAGCAGCAGTCCCAAATTCTGTTCTTCACTGTATCCCAAGGAGAGGACTGAGGAATGACTAACCTTTGGATTTATGTGGCTTGTCAACAAGGTTCTGCAATCAGTCCCTCCCAGCGTGAATTCAAGTTGACCCTGGGTACAGATCCCTGAGTAGACTGTAGATTCAACTATAGTTGGGTGGTGGATTTAAATCACTGAAAGGATAAATGAAAATGGAACCCTTATTACACAGGAATAAATCATCATTTTGGATTGAGATTTACTAGAAAAGCCTCAGGGAAGCCCAGAAAAGCCTCAACAAAGCAATAATAAACCCAAAGGTTAAGAGAAAAAAATAATTTACATGACTTTAGAAATCTTTTTTGTTCAGAAAAACAGCACTGGGCTTAAATACATGTATAATCAGGATAAGGCAAGTGGGAAAGTAAAAGAAAAACAAAGGAACACACCTAGATTAATAAAGGAGAAGATTTCCTTCCTTAAGGGAAATATATGACAAGCTCAAACAGCTTTGAAAAGAAAAGCAGATAAATTTTGGTGCAACTGATCTTTAAAAGATGAGATTAGAGGGGAAAAAAGGTTACTTTTGTTGTTATTTATTCAATGAAGGTGATGTGGACCAAAGAGATATATAACAAAGGAAGAAAGAATTCAGGAGACTAAACAATCTCTCTCAGAAAGAAGTTTGACCTAGGAATTTTTAATAAGATTTCTTTTAAAGCTAAAGGTAAGAAATCAAACACATAATTAAAGGACTGCCCTCGAAAGACTGGGACAGTTGTAGTAGGTGATTACAGTAAGTTCAGATTGATTTGAAAAGGGGAAATGAAGATCAGCAATAACATACTGCATGCATTATTAAATAATCTGCAAGGTGATCTGGTCAGAAGACAGGAATGGTAAATGCTCTAGTGAAACATATCTGCGAAGTTCCTGGAAATTAAGACTATGGGAGAGTACTAGGTCCCATTAAGGGGAGCCAAATAATTCAGACCTGTTAGATGCCGGGCTTTCCCGTAATTAAAATTACCTTACTGAGGGTGGTTAAGGGTTGGCAGTAAACCTAACACAGACCTCTTATATTTTCTACCATGGCGATGTCTATAGACTTTGAAAGGCACTAGAAGTAGGTTAGCAAAACATCTGGGGCCAAAATGAAAAGGAAAAGAGGCATTTGATCTCAGCAATGTTAGCTCTACAGGATAGGAAAATATTCAGCTTAAATAGGTTAGCTACTCAGTTGGGGTTGTCTGGAAGGAACAAATGGACACAAAGACACCGCCCACTTCGACACAAATAGGAAACAGAAAGGAATGCGTCTGCTACCACCAAGTTTTCCAGGCCTGGCAAACAAAAGATGAAGAAAGGCAAGGTTTCGAGGAGCACGTTGTAAAGGGCCACGGGCCTTAGAGGAGTCTGTTAAAGGTCACGATCCAGCTGAGACAAATGGAGGGGAAAAAAAGAAAAGGCTCTTCCATGAACTAAGATTAATACATAGAAGGAGATTGGATCACTCTGCTGTACGCTTGAAACTACACCGTAGAGTAACTATACTTCAATGTGTTTTATACACACATATATGTGAATATATAAGGAATTTCACAGCAGGTGAGGATTGTAATGACACAGAGGTGCAGAACAACCAGGAGGATCAGAACTGCCACAAACTGCTCTGCACAACCGCCCATTACGAATTCGAATCCCTCTCCTCCCAAACAGGAGGGAAGACTTTGTCACTAGACAAAGCTCAACTATTTTGGCACCGAGTTGCCAGGAACACAAGGTTCAAATAAATGAAAATTAATCCTAAACGTGCAGGATGGACCACAAGGAGAAAAGAGAAACTCTAGCAGAGTCAGCAGCTGAGAAACTCCGCTGGCAAATTTCCATGGAAAACAATGTATCCTATGCCAACAAAGCATTATCATGCATAGATGAAATTCCTTCTCCAGTAAACAGTGTGCCCATTAGCCTCCTCATCAAAGTGATTCCTCCAGGCTGAGTTTAGTCTTAGGGTCTATCAATTACAGACAGCTGACAAAGGCTAGCAGTCTGTCAAAATCAAAGCCAAGATTTTCTTTGAAAACTGTTTCACCAGAAACAAAGTTTCTGCTCTGATTTTGGCTGGCAACAATAACAGTGGGTTAGGACCATATTATATTGTGTCAACATCTTTTCTATTTATTGAGAGATGGGAGATGTGCTTGTATAGTTTCAAGTTTGTGGGGATGGGGGTGACACTATGCTAATCTTAAGAGTCCTGAAGACCCTCTGCCATACTGAAAACGTGACACAAACTACTTTGAAATTGGAGAAGTTCTGGAAGTGCTCAATTAACAGTCTATTCCGATGGAAGACAGCCTACACTGAAGGTGCTGGAGAAGTTATCCTGACTTGACCTTAACACTTAAGTGAATGCCTTATGGCTGACACTCAGCAGCATAAGAAAATAGGGAGAGCAGACTTTTGCATTTCAACTGCTTTAACTGACAGGGAGATTACAGATGTGGGAATTCAACAATAAGGGGGTTCATAACAGACAGACTTGGGGGATTTTGTTTTTAGTATGGAATTAGAGTACTGTCATTTGTTCACTGCAGACAATCTAGAGAGCTATGAATGACATCTTGGCTGAGAACAATTTGAGATGAGAAATGAAGTGCCCTTCCAAGTCTAGAGTTAACAGATATCTACCCATTCCACACCTTTCTGCATTCCACAGCTTTCTGGAGTAAAAAATTAAATAACTTCCTGCACCATTCACCGTTCTTCAGAGGCTACACAAAGGAACAGTCAATTGGTAGAGGATGCCCTGTCAGCATCTGAGAACAAAGCACTCTCTGTGCCAGTAACAGAACACCTAGAAGACAAAGCAAACCTGGGAATACGAACTCACAGTACTGTGTCCAGTTAACGTCTGTGAGAGAGCTGGTGCCTGGTTCAGCTCTCTAAGATTCTCAACTCAGAGAGTTTATCTGAAGATCAACAGCCAAATGAGACATAATACAACACCCTACTGACAGACGAGCAGCTACCTAGTAATCCCCCATAGGCAGCGCTTCTCTAGTGAAATAAAGTTGGAAGACGAGGCTTTGCTTGAGAAGAACACCTTGTAAATTCCAATAATCTAAATTTTATAATCTGAATACTCATGTGTCCTGCAAGAGGGGCAGTGGGGAAGACGGCTGGGCCCAAGTCCAGCATACAGAGTCCACCGTAAGACACATCTTACCTGTCCTATTGAGTAGATGGGGAACTCAAGCAGAAGTATGTGAGGAATCTCATCATTAATAAAACAGCAATGTCTTTTGTTCTAATTTAATTTTACTAGCAACTTCGCTCTTGTTGGGTAAAATTAGGAAGACAGATGTGAACTCAAGATACCTTGTGCCTTTCCTTTGAGAGAAGTGATGATCAGAAATATTCTGTTCTCAATACCACGTAGACACAGAGAGACAGACACACACAGTTTATTCTTTTTTCGGGGAAAAACCTTTGATCAGTGGTTTTCAAAGCTTTTTCTTTAAGCAGCTGAATCCATTTTCAAGTGATTTGATTTCATTTAATTTGTACAGACAGAATGGTTTCTGGCCAGAACTAGCCTGGCAACCAAGGTATGGAAGAGGCTCCCCTCACTAATACGCTTAATGATTCATTTACAAAACTTTTGTTTCTGATCTCAGCAATTAGTCCTTCTGGAGGTGGGTTGCGGTAGCAGTTTAGAGATTTGGGGACCCAGAAAAAGAATCATTTAATCAAGTGATAAAACAGCATTTCCATAGAATTCAAAGTTAAAACTGTGACCTGGCCATTTTGGCCTCCTCGTGCCACTGGGTAAAAAGTTACTACAGTGGGGTAGGTGCCTGATCCTGGCCATCAAGAAAAAAAATTGTTGCTCTTCTCCATGAGACAAAAGATGACTGGAACTCAAGGGACCCCCATTGGATTCCTTCTGGTTGTTGGGAGAAACAATCCTCTTTGGTTCTCGAGTTCCTGGACATGCTAAGAATGCAGGGTTCTGTCACTTTTTACCCAAGCCCCCATTTCTCAGGGTTTTCCTGGCAGAAAGTGACCATGACGGTGAGACAATGTCTCCCTTCCAGGATAAAAAGCAAGCCTGTCTATGGTTTGCTATAAAGTTGGCATATTCCTTAAACTCAGTGCTCATTTCTTAGCTCCAGCACAAACCCACTGTGTGTGTAATATCCATCCAGGCCCCACCACGTCACCCTCATAGTACTTCCGGGGCAAGGGGAACTGGTGCATACACACTGATGCTGCTGACGCTGTGTGGCGAATAGCCAGGTCTATGGCCCCTGGCCTAGGAGTCTCACGTCTTCTGCCAGCATCCATCCAACAGTAACAGGCTAACTTAGTCAGCTTTTAAGTAACATAAAATCAGATCCCAGAGGTAACACTGAAGCTGCCAAATGTAGCAGTAAATATAAGACTAAAGTAATCCTATACAGGGAAGTCCGAAGGTTCAAGATACCTAGGAAGAAAAGATCAGGTTACCACCCCATCAGATAAAGAAACTTGAGGGGCTGGCTAAAGACAAAGAATAGGATGGCCAGTGAAGAGAGAAGTCACAAATACAACAATTAGTAAACCATGACAAACAATGAATGTGGCTTCTACTTTTTTCTTTTTTATAAAATATTTACATAATAGTTGCCCTTCCCCTCTAAGATCATATAAACCATCAATTATCATATATAGCCTTTAGGATCTTCAAGTGACTTAGAAGGAACGGATATCACTAAGTGATCCTGGAGTTAGACACTATAAGTGAAAAAAAATTTTGTTGGTATATATAACTGAACTGATACATATTTTTAATTATAGGAATGAGAATAAGAGCATGCATGTTTGTACTGGACAGCCTAAGGCAGAGGTCATGGTGGGTAT
The DNA here is from genome assembly GCF_003369695.1 of Bos indicus x Bos taurus. Lineage (NCBI taxonomy): Eukaryota > Metazoa > Chordata > Mammalia > Artiodactyla > Bovidae > Bos > Bos indicus x Bos taurus. Next base: position 87,933,133 of record NC_040079.1, read on the forward strand.
TTGTGGATTCTGGCAATCTAGCTTCCAATTTCCCCCTCCTATTAGAACTCCAAACTCTCATTTCTGGGGGAAAAAAATCCTCATTATGAACTATCCTGGAGAGAGGGCAATTCTCTGAGCCTGCCTCTCATTATGGAACCCATAAGTCAGACAGTTCTTCTATTCACTCCGTAGCAAAGACCTAATCTGGCAAACAATCAAAGCCCAGCCAATTAGACACCTACTTTCAGGATTTTGAAACCTGAGTGAATGATGGAACACTAGGGCAGAGTGTTGGGGATGGAGACGTCTTTATAGTGGCACGAGCTAGTCGTCAAGACTGTCCCTGCATTGTAACCTTGGCTCTGGGGTTTTTGCAGCCTAGTTACCAAAGAATCCCTTGTTCCCCGTTTGCCAGGCCTGCTCAGCTTCCAGCCTGCGGTGAATGCAGAAAGCTCCCAGAAGTCTCTAGACAGAAACTCCCTCAGTCTCTTGATTCCAAACATACCCACCTACACACTTACCAACCCTCTTTTCCTTCCTAGTCCTATGGAAGAGGGACCATCCTCCTTCCAAATGAGATTACTCACCTTTACTTCGGACTTCATCTCAGGAATTATCTATCAACTACCCGTTCTGTCTCACAAGAACTCAACCTCTCCATCTCAAATGAATTCTTCCTATTAGTTTTCAAACACACATACATCTCCCATTTAAACAAATAACATCAAAAGCCTTCATTTGACTCCCTCTCTCCGTTAGGGTCAAATTTCTCAAATGAACTGTCTCCATTTTCTGATAACCTACTCACACTAATCTGACTTCCATTCACAGTCAATAAACCCCTCTTTGTTATTACATCCTACAAGCATTTTTAGATCTTATCTTACTGACTTCTCATAGGCTTCAAAATTTGCCATCTTCTTTCTGAAACAATTTCTTCTCTGAGTCTCAAAACTCTCACTTTCCTCCTACTCTTCTGGCCATTCCTTTTTTGTTTTCCTTACAGGCTCATTCCCGATCCAGCCTTTATCCTAGTCTCTTAACTCTCCACAGCTTCAGTGAAGTTATCTTCTATCTGCAGGTAATTCATAAATTCATATTTTTAACCCACAACTCTCCAGACTTGTCAACTCAGATACCTCAATGTTTCAGCAGCACTGTGAATCAATTAAAATGCAAATTACCTTTTCCTCAAAGCCTTAATCCAAAAAAAAAAAAGAAAAGCCGTGGCCCATTTCTAGTATCTCCTCTCTTAGTAAACAGTGTCATGATCCATTTAGTTATGCACTCTAGATAGAACCCTGGGGATCATGAATGACATCCTGTACAGAAATCCTCAGCATTCAATCACCACTTCACAAAAGCAAAAAAAGCAGCCAACTTTTATTGAGAACTTACTCATTATCAGGTCCTGTTTTAAGTTATCTTGATTATCTAATTTAGTCATCACAACCACACAGGATGGTTATTATCACTAACCTGTTGATCTTACCTCCTAAATCTCTTCAATGTATCACCTTTGCTGAAGCTCCAATACTTTGGCCACCTGATACAAAGAGCCGACTCACTGGAAAAGACCCTGATGCTGGGAAAGGTTGAGAGCAAAAGGAGAAGGGGGCGGCAGAGGATGAGATGGTTAGACAGCACCACTGACTCAATCAATGGACATGAGTTTGAGCAAACTCTAGGAGACAGTGAAGGACAAGGAAGCCTGGTGCTGCAGTCCATGGGGTTGCAAAGAGTTGGACAAGACTTAGTGGCTGAACAACTTCACTGATATTGCTGTTGCTGCTCTCACCTCTGTCCAAAGGACCATCTCACTGGGAACTTCTGTTTGGTCTGTCAGCAAATACTGAGTTAATTCACTTAATTCACAGAGCAGTCAATTATTTTTGTCAAAAGAAAAGCTGATAACACCTTTTCCTCCTCTCACAGACATATTTGAAAGGGTATCAGAAAAAAGGCAAAACCCACTAACTTGGCTTATGAGGCTATACCTGGGTAGATCTCTAACAACTTGTCCATTTTCATCTTTCACCATCCTCCCACTGTGTTCTGTGCTCCAGTCACACTGGCCTTTTACCAGTCTCTGGGACCTGCCATTTTATGTTAAGAAGGTCTCACACAGTGGATTCGCAACAGATATTCACCTGAACGGATGAGTTAAAAAGCCAAACTGAAATAGGGGAATAGATAACCAGTGAGCCACAGAGGGAGAGAGGTATTTACAGGGAACTACTGAGACAAAGAATAAGTGGGATTGGTTTCTTAGTTGGTTTACAAGCTAGAGAGGTTAAAACATGCCTAAATGCTGATAGCTAGAATCCAGCAGAGGAGAAGTTAATGATGCCTAACAAGGATAGAGTAATCAATGGTGCAGCAACTTTTCTGATTAGACTAGTACTGAGAAAGGCAAGGCCCAGATGGAAGTACTGGCTTTCAATGGCCTTAGTCACTGTAGCAGAATTTTTAAAAAGTGCCAAAACAAGTTTACAGATTTGGTGGTGGAAAGATGAAAGCTAGATAGTTCCAGATTAATGACTTATATTTATTTGTGATGTCAAAAGAGGGATGATCTACTGAAAGTGAGGATACAGGATTCAGGTTAGAGGAAAATAGTAAAATAGATAGATAAGTGGGATTGCTCACCAGTAAGTAGCACTGCCAGGCCAGGTGAAGTCAGGACTCACCCAGTGGAGGGCTGCCCAGTAATGGGACATTCTTCAGCTGTGCTTGGAAGCCTTGCACAAAGGTGAACAGTCATCAGTGCTGTTTGCCCAAAGGATGTGAAAAAAAGGACAGAGGGCCAAGAAAGCTTGGGACACTGAAAAGAGAGCAGAGAGAGAGATATCTCCTAAACCAGACAGACAAAAAGAGAAAATTGAGAAGAGTTAAGGATAGGGAGGTCTGGATAATAGGGAGTTGTCAATGGGCGCTAAGAAAATTCAATGAGAAAAGCCTATAAAACACTTTGCAGAATGGCTGCTATATCCAAAGTAAGTGCTTGAGAAGTGTTTCTATTATTGAGGATTTGATGCAGAAGGCTTAGATCACTGCAGGAGACCCTAAGGATTACCGACGTGTAGTAACTGACAGTCTTGGAGAAGTGAGCCTACAGAGGCTGAGTTACTTTAGTAATAGTAAGAGCACTGAGGTGACTGCTCAGCAAGCATCCAATCCTCAAAATTAGCTTTGCGGTTCTCTCACTTCACTCTCAATGGGGCTTTAACATAAGCTCTTACATTCTAATTATTCTTTAATTCATTTAACCTGAGGAAACTGAACTCTAGTGGTACTCAAAGTTCTCAAAACATCTCTCAATTGATAAGGATCTTCTGGACTGCATTAACAAACAGCATCAGCGCTGGATATGTGCAATAGTGACTAATGACCCTGCCCTGCTTTGAAGAACCCCTTTCTAGTGTAACAGGTAATGTGAACCTAAACAAAAAAGTTGGAAAAATGACAAGGCACTCCACCAAATAAAATAAGATGCTACTATACAGCCACTAGAATGGCTAACATCATAGAGACTGACAATACCAAGTGTTGGCTAAGACAGAGCAAAAGCCTCTGTCATACAGAACTGGCTGAAGTGTGAACTGGCACAACTTCAGAAATTGTACTCCTATACGGAGTAAAGTTGAATGTAGCCTGCCTTATGACTCAGCAACTCCATTCTTGGGTATTTCCCAACAAAGGCACGCGTACACACATCAAAAGAAAGAAAGAAAGTCGCTCAGTCGTGTCCGACTCTTTGCGACCCCATGGACTGTAGACTACCAGGCTCTTCCATCCATGGGATTTTCCAGGCAAGAATACTGGAGTGGATTGCCATTTCCTTCTCCAGGGGATCTGCCTGACCCAGGGATTGAACCCGGGTCTCCCGCATTGTAGGCAGACGCTTTACCATCTGAGCCACCAGGGAAGTCCAAAGACATGTACAAAAATGTTCAAAGTAGTACTAGTTTTAATAATCCCAAATACCCAACATGATAGAAGGGATAAATTGTGGTGTGTTCATGCAAGTTTGTATGTATGCAAACTACATTGAAGATGGACTAGAGCAACAAACGACAATATATATAAATCTCACAAAGAAGATGTGAGCTTTAAGAAACCAAGACACATGAATATACACTCTATGATTCCATGTACACAAGTTCAAGAGCAGGAAAAACAGGTCTGTGGCAGCAGAAATTAGAACAGCGGTTACCTTTGAGGAGGCAGCAACTGAGAAGGGCATAAGAGGGAGACCTCTGGTGTATTAGTCATGTTCTTTTTCTTGGAGGGGGTATGTTCATTTTGCAATAATTCTTTGAGCTGCACATTTATGATCTGGACCCTTTTTGTGAATCTTACACTTTATCGTCAAGTTTACTTAAAAACAGGAGGCCAGAAATGACTGAAAGGATAATGGAAGAAAAGGCTTTACAGGAAGCCGAGGCTGCTGGCTCAGCAGCATCCCCTTTCACCACTACGTATAGATTGACTGCAGTGTCACGGAGAGATGAAATGACCTAATCCTTGTCTAAGATCACAGAACTATTTAATGATAGAGCAGGAATTGGGATTCAGGAATTCTAAGTTCACAGTAGTCTTCAATTCTTGTAGGGATGTTTCTGGGTGTGTACAGAAGGACCCTTGTCATCCCATCTTCAAAGTAATGACATGAGGGAAAGCAAAAAATAGTAATAACACAAAAGTATTCACCAGAGAACAATGACAATTTAAAAACTGGTCCTCACTCCAACATTCCTCCTCTAGCTTACACTAGCTTCTCCTTCTGCCACTTCCCATCAACTGCCCTTGTCAGTCCTTCTTGGTGAGCCTCTTCTGTGTTATGTCAAATAGAACAATACGTGTACAACGTAAATCAACTGCAAAAGTCAAAACTACACATCTTACAAAAGATGCAGGATTCCAAGAAGTTGGTAAAAATGCTACTGGAGAACTGTTAGCAAAGCCATCGACAAAAAGCAGAAACTGGCAGATTAAGGCCATTGTGGAAGAAATTCCTGATGGCTCATCCAGCATCCATTTTCCCCTTCCCACTCAGTAACAGAATCCTGGTACTTTAGTAACTGTATTTCTATTGTAACAATAAATAAACAGATACTAATATTGCTTAAGGCTAAGTCTAAGAAATGGTTATGAATCAATTTTAAACCCCCAAAGCTAAACATAGTCTCAGACAATCCCCTCCCTCTCAAGCAGACATTTGATGCTGCACCCCAGTTGCACCATATCTATGGAATGAGGCAATGCTTCACAATGCTATAGTCTGCATATGAAAACACGCACTTGGGGGAATGGGAGGATTGTGGGAAACAAATCTGGGAGCTAGTCAACTAGGGCTCATTTACCTTTTAGAGGCAGACACTAATTAAATGCACCAGTAATGTGAAGTCAGTGGTGTCGTAAATATAAAAAGGTTCACATGAAAGGAACATGAATGTATACATGTAAATTTATGCATGAAAGTTACATAAAATATTGAATTCAGGCATTCACAGCTACTTCAGCCCAAAGACCAGGCAAGATTTACATGCACTCCCACTACCATCTATTGCACTCGTGCACAATGTCAGGAGCTAATGAACAAAAACAAGATGCCAGCAGAGTCTGCTCAAAGACACCAGCAATTATTATCTTAAAAAAAGAATCTTCAAATTCCTCTATTATTGTCCATATTCCCATCAGAACAGAAACGGTAGGAAAGGAGGCACAGCACAACCTTTAAAAGGGTGGCGCAGCCACACGACATGACAAAAACTGGTTAAAACCAACTTGGTCCAAGATGGTGGAAGATTCGACTTCCAGTGGACCTTGAGCCTCATTACACACTTACGGTAATGCATTAGCACAAACTAAATGGCACACCCACCAGTGCCCTGACTCTTCTGAGGTTAACCATAAAAGGCCAAAAAGTGGGTGATGGCCCAGTTCCCAGAAATCTCTGCCCCTTCCCCTGAAACCGTTGGGATAATCTTCCCACTCATTAGCCTATGAAATTATCCAGCCCAGGAAAACTAACCACATTCAAGGTGCATTCTCAGGTACTGAGACAGACTGCATTCTGTCTATGGGTTGTGCATCTCTAAATAAATCCACTTCTTACCTATCACTTCACTGAATTCCTTCCACCGTAAGACAAAGATACTGAGCTCTGGGAATTCCCTGGAGGCCCAGAGGTTGGGACTCTTGGCTTTCACTGCTGGGGGCGCTGGTTCAATTCCTACCTGAGGAACTAAGGTCCTACAAAGCCGCAGGAAAAAAGAAACCGACCTTCAATAAAGTCCGGAGACCAGCTGTATGCTCTCAATTAAGTTCAAGTCCCAATCTGGTTTGTGCAGTTTCAGCACCACCAAATGAGCAAGCTAGGTTTTGCAGTTACACTCACATCCTGCTTTTGTCATGAAAAAAACAGGACCACAGACACAAAACTGAAACATTCCCACAGATCTCCCTGGACGCACATTTCTACAAACAAAGCTTCCAGGATGAGAAAATGACCAAGCGACTTTTCTGGTCTAAAAGGCATTTATAAACAAACAGATTCTCTGGTCTACATTCTTTGGCATTAAAACCCGTTCTTTTCACAACCCACCTTTCGCCGACGTGCTGACGACTGTCACTAAAACGCCACACATCAAAGACAGAACAAAGACTCCTCTTAAATAACAGAGGCGCAAGGGACCCTTAATGGATGGCACGGAATTTATCCACGACTGTTTCTGCTCTAAATTAACACGTACAGGAGACTCTGTCTTCTCCTAGCTCCACCCCGGTAACACACAGAAGGGAGGCGGGGATCCTTATTTAAGAGGAGCTGATGTCAGGGCCAGCAATGCTTCTCCCTTCCTCGAGGGCTTCGGTTTGGGCTGTGCCAATGGGATTCTTCACACGAGATCTCACGGCATCTAAAAACGGCTGGCCAATGGAGGGATGCTCGGCTCACAAAGAGATAACTAGGGCACAGCTGTTATACAACCGATACCCGACGCCGGACGCCAGCCCGAGAGGTCCCCTAGGAGTCTGACCTGGGAGCCACAGCATCGGCGGACAACGAGGCACTTCTGCTGGAGAGCTGTTTAACGCGACCCTCCACCAGCAGCTGCTTCGCGGGCGTGCGAAAATGCAAGGAAGGGCGAGGACAGAGGAAGAAGAGGGTCGCGATCCACGGGGCGCGGGTTTCAGCCGGGTCCGTCAGGGGCCCAAGCCCCGGACCACCTCCCCCACGCCGACGGTCACTCCCACAGAGGCGGTACCTGTTTCCGCATGTTATTCATGACGCCCATGAAACCTGCCAACAATTTGGCTTCCTCTCGAGCAGCAAGTTTCTTCTCGGTCTTCTTCTTGCTGCTCTTCTCTACCCCAGAGGCTGCCATCCTCCTTCGGTCAGCGCGGCTCACGCCCGGGACTCGCCGGGCCGGGCGAGGGGTTGCACTCTCCAGGCACGCTGGGGCTTGTGTTCACCAAACCACCGAGGCTGGGAGAGTGGCTGGCTGTTCCACCTTGCCTGCGAACGCGCGGGGACACCGCAGCCCTTGCAGTAGGGCAAGGCCAGACGACCCGCTCCAGAAGATCTCTGTAAGGCGATGTAGTCGCTGGGCTGCGTCTCCAGCAGAACCGGAGCCCGGAGGAGGAGCCTGCGCACTTAGCTCGAGGGGGCGGGGCCGCTATGAAGGAGTTGGGGGCGGGGTCTATGCGTCAGAGCCGCGCGCCTCTCCGAGCCGCTGGAGGCCGGTACCGAACGTCCTTTCCGTGCGCCGGCTGTTTGGTTTCTAGCTGGTCCGCAGTTGCGCGTTCCTTTCCCTTTGCCCAAGACAGGTTTTACAAATTTGGCTGACGTGGCGAGATTATCTTTTGGGGATAACTGGGTGATTAGATCAGATTAGTCGCTCAGTCGCGTCCGACTCTTTGCGACCCCATGAATCGCAGCACGCCAGGCCTCCCTGTCCATGACCAACTCACGGAGTTCACTCAGACTCACGTCCATCTAGTCAGTGATGCCATCAAGCCATCTCATCCTCTGTCGTCCCCTTCTCTTGCCCCCAATCCCTCCCAGCATCAGAGTCTTTTCCAATGAGTCAACTCTTCGCATGAGGTGGCCAAAGTACTAGAGTTTCAGCTTTAGCATCATTCCTTCCAAAGAAATTCCAGGGCTGATCTCTTTCAGAATGGACTGGTTGGATCTCCTTGCAGTCCAGGGGACTCTCAAGAGTCTTCTCCCACACCACAGTTCAAAAGCATCATTCTTTGGCGCTCAGCCTTCTTCACAGTCCAACTCTCAATACATGACCACAGGAAAAACCATAGCCTTGACCAGACGAACCTTCGTTGGCAAAGTAATGTCTCTGCTTTTCAATATGCTATCTAGGTTGGTCATAACTTTCCTTCCAAAGAGTAAGCGTCTTTTAATTTCATGGCTGCAGTCACCATCTGTAGTGATTTTGGAGCCCAGAAAAATAAAGTCTGACACTGTTTCCACTGTTTTCCCATCTATTTCCCATGAAGTGATGGGACTGGATGCCATGATCTTAGTTTTCTGAATGTTGAGCTTTAAGCCAACTTTTTCACTCTCCACTTTCACTTTCATCAAGAGGCTTTTTAGTTCCTCTTCACTTTCTGCCATAAGGGTGGTGTCATCTGCATATCTGAGGTTATTGATATTTCTCCCAGCAATCTTGATTCCAGCTTGTGTTTCTTCCAGTCCAGCGTTTCTCATAATGTACTCTGCATATAAGTTAAATAAGCAGGGTGACAATATACAGCGTTGATGTACTCCTTTTCCTATTTGGAACCAGTCTGTTGTTCCATGTCCAGTTCTAACTGTTGCTTCCTGACCTGCATACAGATTTCTCAAGAGGCAGATCAGGTGGTCTGGTATTCCCATCTCTTTCAGAATTTTCCACAGTTTATTGTGATCCACACAAAGGCTTTGGCATAGTCAATAAAGCAGAAAGAGATGTTTTTCTGGAACTCTCTTGCTTTTTCATGATCCAGCGGATGTTGGCAATTTGATCTCTGGTTCCTCTGCCTTTTCTAAAACCAGCTTGAACATCAGGAAGTTCACGGTTCACATATATGCTGAAGCCTGGCTTGGAGAATTTTGAGCATTACTTTACTAGCGTGTGAAGGCATTAAACAGCGTCCCGTTAGCGTAAACTCCATAAGGACCAGCATTGGTGTTTCTTCACTGCTGTATCAGAAGATGACATGCTGTATGCGCTCAATATTAAATGGGAGGAGACTACCACGTACTGCAAGTTAAAGGTTTATTGCATGGAGAATAAAGTTTATTTGCTTGGGAGTCATAAAGCAAGGATACACAGTCCCTATCGGTGTTTCCTTGATGTGGAATGCCTGCCTGCTTAGGCTGGTTTACTTCTCAGTGTTTGAAACTAAGATCAGGTGTCAGCTCCAGAAATCTCCAATTAGGCTTCCCCAGGTAATCATAAGGGAATTCCCTGGTGGCTCAGAGGATAAAGCATCTGCCTGCCATGCGGGAGACCAGGGTTCGATCCCTGGGTTGGGAAGATACCCTGGAGAAGGAAATGGCAACCCACTCCCGAATTCTTGCCTGGAGAATCCCATGGACAGAAGAGCCTGGCCGGCTACAGTCCACGGGGTCGCAAAGAGTCGGACACGACTGAGCGAGTTCACTTCACTTCACTTCAAGAAATCATAAAACTCATGAGATGCTTTTTGTAGCAATAAATCATATTATTTCTAGCATATAATATCTGTAATATAAGATTTGAAATTTACATTTTGAAAACTTATACATATCCCTTTAATTTTCTACCTAGGTCAATATAGGAATATGGAAGAAGGAAATGGCAACCCACTCCAGTATTCTTCCCTGAAAAATCCCGTGGACGGAGGAGCCTGATGGGCTGCTGTCCATAAGGTCGCACAGAGTCAGACACTACTGAAGCGACTTAGCATGCATGCATGCATATAGGAATACATAGAAACATGCTTTAAGTAAAATAATTGACTCTATCAAAGCATTATACTTTCTCTTGATTAGGAGAAAGCAATATAGTATAACTCAAATGAAAGAGCAAGTGGCTTATAAGGCCCTCCAAAAACAAACAAAAATCTAAGCAAAAAAATGCTTTAGAAAGGGACTTTCCCAGTGGTCCATGGTTATAACTGTGCTTCCACTGCTTCCACCTGGGGTGCTGGTTGGATCCCTGGTGGATGAAGGTGCAGCCAAAAAAAAAAAAAAAATTCTAAGCATTCTTAGAAAAGAATAAGACATTTATACCTCTGTGTACCTTGTAATTTTTTTAAAATCTAAATGTTCTCAGATCTTCTGTTTTAACTAGTCAAGACAGTCATCCTTGAGTATTTTCAGGGGGTTGGTTCCAGAAGCTGTTGGGATACCAAAATCCACAAATGCTCAGAATCCCATAGTGAACCCTCCATATCCGTGGTTCTGCAACAGGTGATTCAACCAATTGTGGATCACGTAGTACTGCATATACTTATTAAAATAAAAATGATTGTGTAAGTACTCAGTTCAGACCCCTGTTGTTAAAGAATCAACTGTAATTTGAGACTTTAGAGTGGACCCTGAACATAGAAACCATTTATCCCCTAATGGAATTAGAGGAAAATTTTGTTTACTTTATTAAATGACCTAGAATAGTGAAGAATGAGTATATTTAAACATTTTTTGTAATTGAAAGTAAGTGGAAACCTGTCTTCTTACTCTAAGGCCTTGGAAGACACCAAGGATTCTGGATTCAAAGGCAGAAATGTAGGCGATGAAGTAGAATGCTGTTCTGTAATAAGGCAGAGGAAACAAGGAATAGCATCCTCTCTACTTGATGTTGGAAAAAGTCCTTTCATATTCTGCAGAATACGTAACACTGAAGGTCATGGAAGAGCCTTAGGATTGAGAGCTTAAAGAGACCATGAAACTTATATAGCACAGAGGTTAGGTAGAAGGCTTGCCTGGATGCAAAGTCAAGTATGCCACTCTCTAGACTACCAACTTTGAACAAGTTGCTTAACCTCTCTTGTGTTTAAGTCTCCTTATCTGTAAAAATAAAACTTACCATGGAACTGTTATAAGGTTTGCAAAGATACTTACTTTGTGAGAAGGGGAACCCCTTCCTGGGCCCGAAAGGGGGCGCTTGTCTAACACTTGGAAATGAATTGTCTGAGGAGACACATGTGCCGACAAAGCAAGAGATTTTATTGGGGTACCCGGGGGGAGAGCAGTAGGGTAAGGGAAGACAGGAGAACTGCTGTGCCACGTGGCTCACAGTCTCAGGTTTTATGGTGATGGGGTTAGTTTCCGGGTTGTCTTTGGCCAATCATTCTGACTCAGAATCCTTCCTGATGGTGCGTGCATTGCTCAGCCGAGATGGATGTCAGTGAGAAGTATTCTGGGAGGTCATAGTGGCGTATCCTTTTGACCTTTCCCGAACTTTTCCAGTTGGTGGGGCTTCCCTGGTGTCTCATATGGCTTCCCTGGTGGCTCAGATGATAAAGAATCTGCCTGAAATGCAAGAGACCCAGGTTTGACCCCTGGGTCAGGAAGATCCCCTGGAGAAGGGAATGGAGACCCACTTCAGTATTCTTGCCTGGAGAATTCTATGGACAGAGAAGCCTGGCGGGCTACAGTCCATGGGGTTACAAAGAGTTAGACATGACTGAGTGGCTTTCACTTCATTTTCCTGGTTGGTGGTGGCTTATTACTTCCATGTTCCTTATCAGGACCTCCTGCTGTAAAATAACTCATGCAAATAGTTACTATGGTGCCTGGCCAGGGTGGGTGGTTTTAGTCAATGTGCTTCTTGTAACACTTAGCTTGGTGCCAGAGCAAGGCAAAGAGTATTACTTACTGAGTTGACAATATTAACTATTGTTATTTAATCCAGAATTTCCCAAAATGTGTTCCTCAGAAACCAGTTCTATAAACCATCCCCCTGCCCTCTCCTGAAATAGGATCCCTGGCAATACTACTTTGGGAAATAAGTAATGTGTCCTTCTCAGAGAAAAATCTCAAGTATACTTATATGTTAAGTGTTTGGAGAAGGCTTATCCCTATTGCTTGAAACTTGATTAGGTATAATTTGCTATTGTAGATGTCATTTTGAAGTTTCTTAGCTTTTCTAAATGTCTGAAAACCTCCTTAGTTTCTTTTGTAAAGAATGGAAGGATCATTCACCTGGAGGGAAGAATCCCAGGCAGACCAGAAAACTGACTTCAGGCTTGGAGACGTTGGAATCAAAAAAGAGCTTTAAATCTGGATCATTGTTGCCAGCCAAAATCTTTGCCTTCTCTGCCCACTGAGGCCAAATGAAAAATGCGGAGACAAGAGTTTGAATAAATAGAAAGATGGCTATTATTCTCAGCCTGCAGAGAAGGGAACACAGTAGACTCATGCCTCAAGAACTGTGCTTCCCCCTCCACGAGGAGTCTAGGGGCTTATACAAGGCAAGGGCTCGCATTCAGGATCAGTGATGAGGAACAAAGGTGACAGCATCTTGATTTCTTCCTCTTGCAGTGTTTCAGAGATAGTCGTAAACTGGTGTCAATAACCGGGCATCTGAGTCTGGCAGTTCAGTGGCTCTGTGGTAACTACAAGGGGAAGGGTTGTAAGGGTAAACACCAGATAGGGGGTGTATTTAGCATAGAATCAAAGAAGAAAATATGAATTGTAACTCCTGCAAAGTTAGGGGGCAGAAAAGCAAACTTAAAGACATGCAGAAGTTAAAAAACTAGGGATGTTCAGGCCTGCTCACTGTTTTATCTTCTTTGTTCTCAGGAAAGGGAAAAAAAAAACCTCATTCCTCTTTTCCTTTTCTCTGCAACATTATGACAGTGGAACTCTAGGTTTTAGAAACCTTTATCAGTATGACAGGCAAAAAAGTGATTTTTGTGTGTGTTGTTTTAGAAATTCCTAATGAGATTGAACATTTTTTCATGTTTATTGGTCATTTATATTTATTCTTTCATGCATTTTCTATATTGTCTATGTCCTCTGTTCATTTTTCTTTTGGATATTTTTTTTCTTATTGATTTTTAAGCATGAAACCAAGCAGGACCCTGTGGGTCTTCAGGGCACAAAAGTCTTTCTGTGCATTTCTTGTTTGTAGGAAATAGTTTTCATACAGCTTCCATCACCTTCCCTGAGTTCCCAAGGGAAGGTTCAGTTCAGTTCAGTTCAGTTCAGTTGCACAGTCGTGTCCGACTCTGCGACCCCATGAATCGCAGCACACCAGGCCTCCCTGTCCATCACCAACTCCCAGAATTCACTCAAACTCATGTCTATTGAGTCAGTGATGCCATCCAGTCATCTCATCCTCTGTCGTCCCCTTTTCCTCCTGCCCCCAATCCCTCCCAGCATCAGAGTCTTTTCCAACGAGTCAACTCTTTGCATGAGGTGGCCAAAGTACTGGAGTTTCAGCTTCAGCATCATTCCTTCCAAAGAACACCCAGGGCTGATCTCCTTCAGAATGGACTGGTTGGATCTCCTTGCGGTCCAAGGGACTCTCAAGAGTCTTTTCCAACACCACAGTTCAAAAGCATCAATTCTTCAGTGCTCAGCTTTCTTCACAGTCCAACTCTCGCATCCATACATGACCACTGGAAAAACCATAGCCTTGATTAGACGGACCTTTGTTGGCAAAGTAATGTCTCTGCTTTTCAATATGCTATCTAGGTTGGTCATAACTTTCCTTCCAAGGAGTAAGCGTCTTTTAATTTCACGGCTGCAGTCACCATCTGCAGTGATTTTGGAGCCCAAAAAATAAAGTCTGACACTGTTTCCACTGTTTTCCCATCTATTTCCCATGAAGTGATGGGACTGGATGCCATGATCTTAGTTTTCTGAATGTTGAGCTTTAAGCCAACTTTTTCACTCTCCACTTTCACTTTCATCAAGAGGCTTTTGAGTTCCTCTTCACTTTCTGCCATAAGGGTGGTATCATCTGCATATCTGAGGTTACTGATATTTCTTCCAGCAATCTTGATTCCGGCTTGTGCTTCTTCCAGCCCAGCGTTTCTCATAATGTACTCTGCATATAAGTTAAATAAGCAGGGTGACAATATACAGCCTTGGCGAACTCCTTTTCTTGGGACCAGTCTGTTATTCCATGTCCAGTTCTAACTATTACTTCCTGACCTGCATACAGGTTTCTCAAGAGGCAGATCAGGTGGTCTGGTATTCCCATCTCTTTCAGAATTTTCCACAGTTTATTGTGATCCACACAGTCAAAGGCTTTGGCATAGTCAATAAAGCAGAAAGAGATGTTTTGGCATAGTCAATAAAGCAGAAAGAGATGTTTTTCTGGAACTCTCTTGCTTTTTCCATGATCCAGCAGATGTTGGCAATTTGATCTCTGGTTCCTCTGCCTTTTCTAAAACCAGCTTGAACATCAGGAAGTTCATGGTTCACATATTGCTGAAGCCTGGCTTGGAGAATTTTGAGTATTACTTTACTAGCATGTGAGATGAGTGCAAATTGTGCAGTAGTTTGAACATTCTTTGGCATTGCCTTTCTTTGGGATCGGAATGAAAACTGACGTTTTCCAGTCCTGCGGCCGCTGCTGAGTTTTCCAAATTTGCTGGCATATTGAGTGCAGCACTTTCACAGCATCATCTAGGGGCAGGTTCAAAGAGTTGCTAATCAACGAAGGGAGGAAATGCAGAAACAGGAAAAGAACAATCAAGAAACAATAGCACAGCCTTGTGGCAGGATCCTGGTTTCCCCCCTCAATGAATATACACAGCAATATCTTTGAGCTATTTTGCAGATACTGAAATCCCTACCAGAAAAAGTTAACCGTGTGCATCCCAGAAGCATGTAGATCCCAGATTGGTTGGACCAGAAGATTGACAATGCTGACTCCCAATTACCTCATCACCAACCAATCAGAAGAATGGCTATGAGCTGATCACACCCACCTCTTTGAACAGTTACTATAAAACTCATTACCTCCTCTGGAGCCACCACATAGTTCTGAGGGCATTAGTCTGCTCTGCTTTCCCTTGCCTTGCAAAGCAATAAAGCTATTCTTTTCTATTTCACCCGAAGCTCTGTCTCTGAGATTCAGTTTGGTACTAGGTTACAGAAGCTGAATTTCAGCTACAAGCATGGTTTGTTAAGGTGAGTTTTAGGCAAATTAAGTGTGAGATAATATATGCATAAAATATCCAGTAAGTCATTGAAGACACAGGACAAGGCCAACAAGAAAAGAATACTCAACTAGGGAAAATACAGATTTGACCCTGAGGAGGAAAAGAATTCAGCAGAAGCAAAAAATGAAGTATTCAGAGTGATCTGGATAAGCATGGCCTCATATGATCCTTGCCAGTCATGCTTCCCTGTATTATACAATTTAGTGTGGCATGCATGACTGCAGGAAGTCCAGTTTTTTTTGAGTTTTACTCCCCAAGAACTGTATATACAAGAAGCCCCAGGCATTCTGATTCATGTCCAAATATTTTGTCTGTCTAGCTATTATTCTTCCTTCTTAAACCCAAAACTCAGTGTGCCCCCTTGAGGTCAGAGATTCCACAGAACGGCCCTGATGCTATAACACTCCAAAATGTGCTGTTGTTGCTTTGTTTATTGAAATGCCTGGTACACAGCCTTCTGAAACCCGAGCAGACCGAAGGCATGCCCTGACCAGCCCAAGCTGTTGTTACCCAGAGACCATCGGCACTGTCACTGCTCTTGCTGACCCTGAACCTCAGGATTGCTGTCTACTGACCCAGGCCAACCTAACAGAGTGGCTGTAATTATGCCACAGACCCTAGCCCAGGCGATGGCTGTTCTCTTTGTACAAAGGAGAAATGCACAATTTGTTGTCATGTGAAATTGAAACTGTACCCTATAGGGTTAACCAAAACTGGCATCTTAAACCCCAAGTGTGTCTTACAAAACAGTAGATAAGGGAATAGCTTATTAAAACCCTCTCTGTTTGTAACCTCCCTTCACTAATTAGTAAATGAGTTGTTTTTCTTTTTTGTTGTTGTTGTTTTTATTAATTGTCTACCCTCCAAGCTTCATGTAACCCAGATAATATATTATAGGGCTCCTTAACCACCCCTATAGATAATGTCTCTAATGTATGGGTCACTATGGTGACAAGTGGATTTAAGTTGTTTTCTAGAAACCTAGAGTTGATTCTTACCCAGTTCAAACTGGTCAAGAGTGGTTCGGACCACCAGCCCCCAGACTGGGCCTGCTCAGGTGTCCAGCGAATGACCTTTTGACATCAGGAGGCTAAAAACTGCACCATTTTTGAACATGTATCCCATGAAGAAGCACGTAACCCAGAAACACCTCTGCAGAATGATTCCCTACCTCCAATCACCTTTCCCCACCCCTAAAACCACCCTGCTATTTAAAAAAATTTATTTTATTTATTTATTTTTGGCTGTGCTGGGCCTTGCTCACTCAGCAGGCTTTTCTCTAGTTGAGGCCAGCAGGGGCTACTCCCGAGTTTCTGCTTGCAGGCTTCTCATTGTGGTGGCTTCTGTTGTTGCAGAGCATGGGCTCTGGGGTGCTCAGGCTTCAATAGCTGCAGCTCCTGGGCTCTAGAACACAGGCCAGTGGTTGTGGCTCACAGGCTTAGTTGCTCTGCAGCATGTGGGATCTTCTGGAATCAGGGGTCGAACCCATGTCTCCTGTATTGGCAGGTGGATCCTTTACCACTGAGCCACCAGGCAAGCCCCACCCTGCTTTAATATCCCATAAATACTTTGCCTTCCAGAGGGCAGATCTAAGACTTGTTCTCCCATCTCCTTGCTTGGTTGCCTCATGAATAAACTTTCTCTGCTATAAACACTAACTGGATGTGCACCCAATATGACTCGGCCTGACCACCTTCAAATGCTTATAATTCGCACAGGTACTTGCCTGAAATCCATCAAAGACCATCACTCAGGTCTTCTGAGTGAAAAATTTTCATGGCCAAGCAGAATCTTTGGAGTTGGTACTGGGATACAAGTCTGCCTTTTCCCCAAGTTGCTGGCCTCCTAAATAAAGGCAAGCTTTCCTTTTCCAATCAACGCTTTCCTCTCCAGTACTGGCTTTAGAGCAGTGAACACCCAAAGCTGAGTTTGGTAACAAGCATCTTCGTCCAGCTCACCTGGAATAGCCATCTGATACTCTTTTCTCAGTTTCTCAGCTGCACTCACTCTGATGTTTTTAAGGACAGTTGTGTTCTCCTGCACTTCTGTCTGTCCTCACCATTTGTCACCGCCCTCTCCTCTCCCTGACAAATACACAGATGGGAGCGACCCTAAAAAGTCAGTGAGAATTCTGCTTCCACACCCCCTTCTCACTGGAGACTTACAGACCAGACTTTCTAAGTAACTCTTGCCAGCTTCTCTCTTTTCTATCGTCTTCTCCATGTTTTCACCAGCCTTTCCCCATATTCCATAAATCTCTCCAACAATAGACAAAACAGAAAAATTACAAGCAATTCTTTTCTAAATCCCCAAATAGGTTGAGCACAATTTTCAAGTACCCATTGTTGTACCAACATTCAAAGTCTTTTGCAAAAATCTTTCATCACTGTGAGGAAGTGGTTCAAAGAGACAGCCTATGATATGGAAAGATAGCAGAACATAATGAAAATACATAGAAAAACTGTCTGGAAACCAAACTATAAATCAAACTGCTAACAGTGCTTATTTATAGAGGAAGAACATAAATTAAAAAGGAAAAATTATTCTCATGATCCCTCAACATAAGCTCTTCTTATTTGAAGTTTTAACATTTGTTTTAGGGAAACAAATAAGGATTGAACCCAGTCTGTTGTGTTGCAGGCAGATTCTTCACCATCTGAGCTACCAGGGAAGCCCTAATAGAAACAGCAAATATATGGGAGTTACAAATATTACAGTGTTCTTTAAGAAATGCTTCTGGATACACGTCTCTTGGCACAGAGTTTTGGCACTTTGTTACATTTAGATACTTACACTGAAGTATCTAAAAGGTCCTGATCAGGTCCTTCATAGAGCCAGTCAACTGATGAGAGGCTGGGAAGGAGAGGCCTGAGCAGCTGCCATGAGCTAAGAATGCATCTCTCCTGGTCCCAACCACAAAGCCATCAAAACTACCAATAAAACATACTCTGGGATGAATGTTGAGATGGTTGCCTCCTTCTGTAGATGGGGTAGGAGCTAAGACGTAACATAGATGAGATATCCTTGAAATTCTCTCAGTCTTTGAAGAGCAGCTAAGTATCTCAGATTATGCGTGCGACAGAGCTTTAAAAGCCAATGGTAGTGGTTTAGTTGCTAAGTCATGTCCGACTCTTGCAACTCCATGGACTGTAGCCTGCCAGGCTCCTCTGTCCATGAGATTCTCCAGACAAGAATACTGGAGTGGGGTGCCATTTCCTTCTCCAGAGGATCTTCCCAACCCAGGGATCAAACCCAGGTCTCCTGCACTGCAGGCAGATTCTTTACCGACTTAGCTACGAGAATACAGAACTTTAAAAGCAAAATTCTTGAACAAAGTTATTTGTTAGAATGTATCTAATTTTTGGATTTCCCAGGTGGTGCTAGTGGTAAAGAACCTGCCTGCCAATGCAGGAGACATGAGGGATGCAGGTTTGATCCCTGGGTTGGGAAGATCCCCTGGAGCAGGGCATGGCAACTTGCTCTAGTATTCTTGCCTGGAGAATCCCATGGACAGAGGATCTTGGAGGGCTACAGTCCATAGGGTCACAAAGAGTTGGACATGACTAAAACAACTTAGCATTCACGCATCTAATTTTTATTAGTGAGGGAATCAGGAATTAAGCAATTAGACAACAGAGTTGGTTTCCTGCTTCACACACACACAAATGTGTATACAGTTAGCAAAAGGAAATGTGGCTAAGTGAGATACAAGCCCAGGTAACATTCTACAGGGTAATAACACCATAGTATCTTCTGGGTTAATGTCTCTAAAGGTTATACAATCATAACACCTTATCAAATCCTTCAGGGTAACCTCCAACTTTCTAGGGCTATGGCACCATTTGCTCTTTTATCAGCTGTGGGTGTTGGTCAAATATACCTTGAAAACAAAGCTACTAGAATTAGATGAGGGTAAACCAGGACTGCATGGTTCCACTCCATCTCTATACTGAAGAATCTCCCTCCAGTATTAACTTTGAAAGTTCTCAAAATGTGTCTTTTTAAGGGAGCCAGTATTTTCACGTACCATCATGGCTAGAATTGTATATAAAATAGGAGTAAAGGCTCCAGGAGGCACACCTAGGGATTCATCCTGTGACTTTCAGTACTTGGAACGTGTGAAATTGGTTTTGGCTGCTCAGAAACATCTATTATCCACCAGGTAATTCCCCATTGAGAGCTCTTTAGGCAAAATGATCGTTCCCTTCTAGCTGCCTTCACAACCAAAGCTGCTGCTTTTAAATTCAAGAGTCGTATAAAATAAATAGCCAGTGGGAACTTGCTGTATGACTCCAGGAACTCAAACCCAGCTCGAGCTCTGTAACAACCTAGAGGGGTGGGATGGGGAGGGAGGTGGGAGGGGCCCAAGAGGAAGGGGACATATGTATACCTATGGCTGATCCATGTTGATGTATGGCAGAAACCAAAACAATATTGTAATTATTCTTCAATTAAAAATAAATAAATTTTTAAAAGAAATGAGTCAAAGAACTGCTTGTAAAGTCAGGACCAAGTGAAATTCTGGTGGCAGGGCTTTGTTTTTCCTTCTTACCTTTGTATCCTTAGTCCTAACATGGCAAACACTCAGTAAAATGAAGTGAGCATATACAAGCTTAACTAGACTATAAACATTAATGCTTCTTGTCTATAAACTTTACCTAGCACTAAACAGAGTGTGTGAATTGCCTGTTCAAATTTCAAGGAGATCCAACCAGTCCATCCTAAATGAGATCAGTCCTGGGTGTTCATTGGAAGGACTGATGCTGAGGCTGAAACTCCAATACTTTGGCCACCTCATGCGAAGAGTTGACTCATTGGAAAAGACTCTGATGCTTGCAGGGATTGGGGGCAGGAGGAGAAGGGGATGACAGAGGATTAGATGGCTGGATGGCATCACTAACACGATGGACGTGAGTCTGGGTGAACTCTGGGAGTTGGTGATGGACAGGGAGGCCTGGCGTGCTGCGATTCGTGGGGTCGCAAAGAGTTGGACACGACTGAGTGACTGAACTGAAGGCAGTAAGGTATCCTGTAATCCTCACCTTCATGTCTTTGATTAGTGAAAATCTTCTATACATTTCCTCATCTTCCTCCATTTGTGAGGCTGAGTCCTCTAAATTTTGTCTTCCACAAATCATTCAAAGAAATAGTAATCAAATGTGTCCCCAGATTTGGTTCATTTGTGGTTCTTAAAGGACAACTTCTCTTTGGGGGTAATATTGATTTCTCAGCCATGGGAAATGAATAGAACACTTCATACTTTCTACTTAATGGGCATTAACTGTGACTTGCTTCACAGAGAAAAGGAGAGAGGAAGTCATTTTCAAGACAGAAATATCATTATTGGTTGATAGACCCTACAGTATTATCACAAAGTGTATAGAAGTCATTCAAGTCCATTCTTTACCTGGTAATCTGTGATATAGTTTTAGGAAGAATCTTATTATAGCACAAAAGCATTTAACTATTTGAGGTGTGTTTGTGCGTGTATTTGTGCGTGTTTGTGTCCGTGTGTATGTGTATGAAAGAGGTGGGCACTTAAATGTTGATTCAATTGTCCGAGAAATAATTTAGATTTTAAGAGAGAGATTGGTCCCAAGTCACATGAGCTCTGTGTTAAGGCACAACCAATCCATGGAAGGTACTATGCTCCCTTCACCCTCTGGGCTGCCTCACATGGGGACTAAGAGGATGCCTCACTCTGAACTCAGATGCAGCTGTATTTAATGCTTAGATCCAAGGATCTGACATTAGTCATGGCTCCAGTTCTCTGGGTGAGGCAGGATGCAATTTGTTCTGAAAGTGCAACTAAGGGAAGGAAGCTCAGTGGGGAATGAGCTGAAAAGCGGAAAACTCTTTAGAATCAAGTGGTACTTGGTTCTCATAGCCAAAGCGAAAAACCTCCTACAGTAAAAAAGAAAACTGTGTTTCCTGCTTTAGAGAAAGCTCCAGGGGAGCCTAAGCCACAGTTACAGTGTTCTCAGAGAACACTGACTCTCTGTCACCACCAAGGGAGAGGTTAGAATGAATATTTCACTTCATCCAATGTTGGAACCCAGTTCGAACTCAGGAATGGAGATTGTTTAAGACAGAATCTTTGATTTCTTGTTCCTGATTCATATCTTGTCCTTATTCTGTCTCTGAGTGATTTTCCCAAATTTTTGTGATTTCCGACTCTCTTCCATTCTCTGGCCATATGTGAATAACTGTATGTAGAAGATTGGGACAAGGAAATAAGTTAGAATTAACATACAAATATTTGTTTTGCAGCTTCCCACCAAGCCACCTTCTGTGCATCTAGAAAGCTAAGTTTATGTGTTTTTCTAGGGTTTAGCATGTTTTCTTTAGCAGAAACATGGTAGAGAGTCTTAGGGGTCAGTAAAACCCCAGCCTATAAGAAAAGTCTGACATAGCAACTTAATACATGGGGAAATGAGCATGAACTCAAGACTTCAAAAACGTGTTTTCTGACACTGACTTCTCCAGTGCCCCAGCAGCAGTAGCACTCACTCACCACTAACTCTCGTGTGTACTTACAGTGCCAGTATTTGGGTCTTTGATATTTTCTCCACCAAAAAGGAGACTGGACTCCTTGGACTGTAGCAGTTTCCAAGATAAGAAACAGGAAAAAAAATCGAAATGGGTCAGAAAATATCCTTCTATTGTCAGAAAACAAGAATTCTTTAAAATACATTTGAGTTAGTGCTAAAAGGGCATAGGCACCATATTAAAGGTGTTCTTGTGTTCTTCTGGATCAGATCCCTGGTTCGGGAAGATCCCCTGGAGAAGAGCATGGCAACCCACTTCAGTATTCTTGCCTAGAGAATTCCATGGACAGTGGAGACTGGTGGGCTACAGTCCAGGGGGGGTCACAAAAAATCAAACATGATTGAGCAACTAGCACTTGTCAAAATTTTGAAAAATTCACAAATTATTATTTTTTAAGTTTCTAATGATAAAAGAAAAAGATTAAAATAAAATGTAAGAAAAAAGATGGATACAAGACAAAAGAATGATGAAGATGAATAGATCTGTTCAATTTTTACTTATTAATGATATTAAATAGTAAATAAAACAGGTAGTTTTTCCTTTCCAATTTCTATGTCTTGCTAAAGGATAATTTTTAAAAGCAGCCATTATTTCTATATGACATTCTTATGTAGATATAAAATCTATGTGACTCAGTAATTAATGAAGGAACCAGCCCTGTGTTACCACTTGATATATGACCACTGGAAAAACCATAGCCTTGACTAGACGGACCTTTGTTGGCAAAGTAATGTCTCTGCTTTTCAATATGCTATCTAGGTTCGTCATAACTTTTCTTCCAAGGAGTAAGCAGTTAATTAAAAGTAAGAGTGAGTTTTGACTATAATAGAGGTTTAATTTAGTAGCCTGTGGTTTGGGGTAGGATCACTGGTTTGCAGTAGAACTGTATAATTGAATTCCAAATCCAATTGAGAAGCAACAATTTGCCTATCCAAATCCTTCAGTGCTAATAATCAGCATATGTGTGTATGTTTTGTCCTCATTATAGGTTTTTAAAGCATTTATAAGAATCTGATATGTTAATTTATGATTTTAAATCATTTATTTACTTTTATTTTTTGACCATGTGGCCTGTGGGAGCTTAGTTCCCTGACCAGGAGTCAAACTCAGGTCCCCTGCATTGGAAACGTGGTTTCTTAACCACTGGACCTCCAGTGAAGTCCCTAAGCCATTATTTAGACACTATAATTTTAAATAAATTTGTAATCAGTGCTTGAGTATCTGAGAAATTTTGACTTGTTAAATCTGTGATTTATTGGGAATTTGAATGTATGAATATTTTGGATAATGTTTATTGTTTAGTAATTAAAGAAATGCTGATTGCTTAATGCATCAATCAGGTTCCTGGTATAATAATACTGATGTATAAAATACAACTCCCAGATCTCTTATTTCATGTTCACGGCCTGTAGGTGGGGACTGGTGAGTCTCCTTCAAATCTGCATGAAGTATGTTCCATGTGTTTCTATTGTGGGATCAGTGAATACTCAAGGATCTTTTCAAGTCAGATGACTGAAGTACAAGGGAAGAGAGTAGAAATGGGTAATTACCTGGACTCAAAACTGACAGGCTCTCTTGTCTACCCATATTCCATTGCCAAAGCAAATCACATGGCCAAGGCCAACATCAAAAAGGCAAGGAATGCTCTGCCTTCAGTGAACCATAGCAAAGGGGGGGAGGAAAGGAAGACTTGTGAGCAAGTAACATAGTCTACCACTCTTATTATATCCATGAGATTAAAATACTGGATATTAACCACAGTACAAATAGCAGTGGCCATTCTCCATGTACTAAGTAGTAACAGTGCGTGTGTGCTCAGTTGTGTCTGAGTTGTTGCAACCCTGTGGACTGTCGCCCCCAGGCTCCTCTGTCCATGGGATTCTCCAGGCAAGAGTAGCTGGAGTGAGTTGCCATTTCCTGCTCCAGGGGGTCATCCCAATCCAGTGATTGAACCCAAGTCTTTCGCATCTTCTCACTAGCACTTTACCACTAGTGCCACCTGGGAAGCCAATTTCATGTACTAAAATCTCTCATAAATAAAATCTTTATTAATAACAAAGTCCTGAGGAATAAAAGACTATTTTTGTGGGGTTAAATGCAGTCTGATGTGAACTTATTACTTGATCTCAGTGTTTTGTAGCAGGATTGCGAATTACTCAAAATACAGAAATTTAGAAAAAAATTAGCTTCTTTATTTTGTCTATAGCTGATCTGGTCTTGTGGCCTGGTAGGTGGTGGGAAAGAAAAAATAAAACAAGACTAACTTGGCTGATCTGGTTTCATATTTCAACCAATAATTTAACCACCTCATTAGAAAATTTTTCGGTTCTCAGATTTTTCACATTTTCACTTCTCACTGCCCTTTTGCCTGAAAGTACATGGGGAAGGATACAGCTTATTGTATTCTTGTGGTGTGGGGTAGGGAGAGGGGATCTATAGCCTTGTCCTGGTTCTTGATTGTGTACTGGTCAGTTCATCCAAGTTTTGTCTACAGACTTCAGTGGCTCCTAAAGTGGTCTATTTCCCCCGATTCTGTCAGGGCTTGGTCATCCTTCCTTATTTGCTTGGCCTCCCTTCGACTCTCTCTGGCTGCAGACCTTTTGGGTGTTTCCCCATTCAGCCCCTGGCCAGGCTCTCCATCCTGAAAGCACTGTGGGATCATCGATCCCATTGCCACAACAGGTTCCATGGCTAGCTTCTGGCTCCCAACTCTGTGTCCATGTCATGGGTACCACGGGAGGGTTTGGAGTGCAAATTAAGCTTTCTCTCTTTCTTTCTCCCAGGGAGGGACCTCAGCACTGAGGCCTTCTAACCTGTTGAAGTGGAGCCACTCGGCATAACTCTCCCAGGATCCTACATGGACAAGATGACTACCTTGGAGTGTGAGTCTCTCATTGTCTCCTTCCCTTCCTCTGGTCCCTCTTTCCCTTCTCACCATCCCCCAGGCCAAGAGGACGGTTTTCTTTTACTTCTTCTCTATCACGTCCTCTTTCCACCCACCTACAGAGTAAGAAGTTTCTTGGCACAGTGTTTAAGCAAAATAGGGAAACCTCTGTGATGTGGTTTGCCAAGTCTAGCTCCTAGCATGTTAAATGGGAGTCAAAGAGAAGTAGGAAAAAAAAAATCTTCTTCACCTTGACTGTTTCTCATTGTAAAATCCTAGCTTCCACGTCAGAAGCTGCCTGTTATTTCTTTCATTCCTACTTACCACCCTTTCCCAAAGATGGGAAGATGGGTGCTTTTAGCTCTTTAAAGGGAAGGTCATGACTAGGAAAAGCAAAAGAGAAGAATATGTGGATT
Source organism: Bos indicus x Bos taurus (assembly GCF_003369695.1). Classification (NCBI taxonomy): domain Eukaryota; kingdom Metazoa; phylum Chordata; class Mammalia; order Artiodactyla; family Bovidae; genus Bos; species Bos indicus x Bos taurus. The sequence goes on from NC_040079.1 coordinate 87,958,132, forward strand.
TTTCAAAGTTCAGCTGCTGTTACACTGACACTTTGCATTGTCAGGGCTCAAGTTGAATAATATTTTAGCAAATCATATTTGTATTCCACTCTTAGGTCTCATATGTTCTTAGGCAACATGGTAGAGCACAATTTAGGATATACATGACCTGAAGGTTGACATTTACTTTTAAGTGCCTGTGTATTTTGAGGCTGCGTGGCAGCCAGGAGTGATGAGACTTATTTAGGAATACGAAAGAAAAATTAGTTATCTCCAAATTACTTATTATTGGCTAGGCAATAGGAATCATTTTTATTTATCACCCATCCTTAATCTCTGATCAAAAGAAGTTTCATTTGCATTGTTATGTTTCCTGTGCGACCCATGGTAGTCAGGCTCTGGGATACACAACTTTAGGACAATGAGTTGCTTCACTGTGACATTTGTCATCTCAGAAGGATACTGCCTCTTCTCCTGGTTGACAGACATCTGGGAAGATTAGAAGCATTGTTCTAACAGGAGCCTTATGGTGTGTGTGTGTGCGTGTGTGTGCGTGTATGTGTGTGTGTGCGCGCACGCGCGCTCAGTCGTGTCTAACTCTTTGAGACTCCATGGACTGTAGCCCACCAGGCTTCTCTGTCCCTGTAATTTTCCAGGCAAGAATACTGGAGTGGATTGCTATTTCCTACTCCAGGGGATCTCCCCAGCCCAGAGATGGAACCTGAGTCTCCTGCATCTCCTGCATTGGCAGCCAGATTCTTTACCACTGCTCCACCTGGGAATCCCAACAGGAGTCATAACTCACAGAATTAATACTGTTCCTCCTCTTCAGGGCTTTTAAGAAATGGAAATCACTTCATACAGGCTCCTATCCAGAGATGAGTGTTGTAGAAACTCCTAGAGGAGATTCCAAACCAATTTCTAACTCCATCAGGACTTGATAAGATCTGGGAAATGAACTGATTCCTCCAATGAGGAAATGCCATATCTACTGTGTCTGTTCCATTACTGTGCTGACACCTAGGGTTAGCAGAGATACCTTGATTAAAAAAAAAAAACAACAACACTTTGATAACATTGTGTCCTATGGAATGATACTCTGAGAGTTATAACCTTCTTGGTAGAATATTTTCTCCTTTATCCATATCTCTGGGCCTTTAAAATCCTTTCAAAACTCAGAATCATATTGATATAGACTTTATGGGAAAATCCAGACTCTTAGATTATCTAGTCAAGAGCAGAACTGCAAATATTTTGCAACCATTCTGGGCAAAATGAGAAACAGCATCCTAGGGAATGGTCTCTGCAATGTGAACTCAGTTGCCATGACCATGAAACCAGTGAGGATAAAATTATGTGTTCACATCTCCAGTCATTTTTGACTCAATTTCATGGCTTTATATGAGCATTCCAACCCCAAGATGCTCCTGATCATAGCAAAAGGAAACAATGGCTGAAATGATGTCTCAAAGCTCAGATCTTACTGATCCCTTAGACAGAGTCTTTCCAGTTCTAATGACCTAGGGAACCCTGGTCATTACCAGGCTGAAGAGTCTCAGCATTTTCAGTTTTGTTGTAAACCTCATTAAATTCAGCCCACCAATTACAGCTCACCAAAGTTGGATATTCTATCTGGGCAGAGGTCTCTACTGATCCTTGATTCCAGGTACCAAATCTGAGTGGATTCAAACATGCCTGTGCCCCAAGAAGAACCTCAAGAAGATTGAGTATTTTTTATGAATAAAACAGAGCTTCCCAGGTGGCTCAGTGGTAAAGAATCCGCCTGCCAATGCAGGAGACACAGGAATCGTGGGTTCAGTCCCTGAGTTGGAAAGATCCCCCTGGAGGAGGAAACTGCAACCCACTCCAATATTCTTGCCTGGAAAATCCCATGGACAGAGGAGCCTGTCCATGGGATCACAGTCAGTGGGGTCACAAAGAGTCTGACATGACTGAACACAAGCGTGAGCATGTATAAAACAGTGATCTTCCTCAACTATATAAGGGGTGGGCATTGCCCTGGAAGGGGTATTAAACAATCTCCAAGAGAAGATATTCATTTATAACGTTCATTTAATATTATAATATACCTTGGGAACTGGATATTAAATGAACGTTTCCTGTTATCTCAAAGTTTTAGCAGAAGCTTTGTAAGGGAGGAAAAATTGTTCTCTATCCTCTTCGGTTCTTTCAGCTGGCCTATCAGCTAAATTAACATATAAGAGATGAATAGGAGATAACCAAATTTAATTACATATAATGGGAGTCCCACAAAGACAGTGAGACAGCTCCTGACAGTTAGACAATTGAGGTTTTGATGCCTTTCTGAGCTAGGAAGATGCGGGTAGGGTCCTGGTACTTCTAAGGGAAGGAAAACAATTCACCAGAAGATGGCAAGAGCAAATGTTAGGTAAACAAATGTTTGCCTGGCCATGCAGTTGAACAAATGGGCCCTCCTGAGTTCCTCCCAGCCCATCACACTTAGCCCAAGTTCTTTGTAGTTACCTCTGATGATGGTTTTCTTCCTGGATCAGGCCCTTTATCTAAATTATTTTAGGCAGATGAGGGGGAGAGAAAAAAACTCTTCCTAAGTCTTTTGAGCCTCTGTTGTCTTCAACTCAAGATAGTCCATTGGCCACACTGGCATATTTTGGGGAGGCTTGTTCTGAATCCCTTCAGTTTCAAAGGCCAAAAATAATACAGCAGGTATTAATAACTTTCACACCCTGAAGAAAAGGGAAGGCTACATCAGTATGGCCCCACACTGCTGCCGTTGCCCATGTCCCACTTCAGGCTATCACAGAAGATGGGGGCACTCAAGTGTGAAAGAGATTTGGGAGGAGGGGGGGATTCTGTACATTTCTTCTTGCCTCTAAGAAGGAGGGATGAAGAAGGGAGAGACTGAACCTTCATCTGAAGCCAGCACAATAGTGGAGCCACTTGAAGAACTTGGCATATGTCCCTGGACTTGGGGCACAGACACAACGATTGATGCTGGGCTCATACCTGAAAATCCTGAAGTTGATGGGTTGCACCTGGATTTGACAGGGTAGACAGCGTTTCAGCAGGTCAGAAATACAAGCATATTTCCTCTAGGCTAGAATGGATGCTCGGAGAAGGCAACGGCAACCCACTCCAGAACTCTTGCCTGGAAAATCCCATGGGCGGAGGAGCCTGGTGGGCTGCAGTCCATGGGGTCGCAAAGAGTCGGACACGACTGAGCAACTTCACTTTCACTTTTCACTTTCATACACTGGAGAAGGAAATGGCAACCCACTCCAGTGTTCTTGCCTGGAGAATCCCAGGGATGGGGGAGCCTGGTGGGCTGCCGTCTATGGGGTCACACAGAGTCGGACACGACTGAAGCGACTTAGCAGCAGCAGCAGCAGAGTGGATGCTGCAGATTAAATCTGGGCATGGGTTATTATCTTGAAATTGGCCATGCCCAAGAGAACCTCCCGATAAAGGAGAGGGAACCATAGTGGGAAGAAGCTACAGATGAACTTTCAGATGCGGAAGTGAGAGGGCAACAGGCAGGAAGGTCAGGGGTCTCCAAATGGAGGAAACAGGCTGCAAGTGTCAGACATCTTTTTCTCTCTCTCTCAAGCGGCAGGAGGAAACAAACATTAGATTTTTTTTTCCCCTTCTCTATACAAATTTAAAAAGAGGTTTCTCTTAAAATTCTTTGTTGCAATGAGGACACCTGGTTCCACCTGAACTTAACTTTTCTCAGACCTTGAGCTAACCAATGCGTTTTTCTTATGGAAATGTTTGTCTTAAGCTATGTTAATGAACTATGTACTTAATGTAGACTCTTTAAGTCAGTTCCACCTAAGACTCAGAACCGCCTTGACAAACTAGTATGTTTTGCTCATGCAAATGTTCTCTTAAGCTATGTTAATGAGACTGTACTTGCTTGGAAACATGCCTTTCTTTAAGATTCATGTCAATCATTTTATGGCCCTGGATGACTAACCTGGTGCCAATGTTATCTAAAAATGCATGTTGTGGATGAGGGGCCTTGTGCCAGTCTCTTGAGTTTTGAGACATCTCCTTTCTATAATTAGCAGACTGTAAGTAGCTATATAAGGAGAAGGCAATGGCACCCCACTCCAGTACTCTTGCCTGGAAAATCCCATGGATGGAGGAGCCTGGTAGGCTGCAGTCCATGGGGTCGCTGAGGGTCGGACACGACTGAGCAACTTCACTTTCACTTTTCACTTTCATGCATTGGAGAAGGAAATGGCAACCCACTCCAGTGTTCTTGCCTGGAGAATCCCAGGGACGGGGGAGCCTGGTGGGCTGCCGTCTATGGGGTTGCACAGGGTCGGACATGACTGAAGTGACTTAGCAGCAGCAGCAAGTAGCTATATAACATCCAGCTAAAGACTAGCAGGGGGGCACTCTTTCTGCCCCCTTCTGATATCTGTCAGAAGCTTTCTCTATCTCTTTTATACTTTAATAAAACTTTATTACACAAAAGCTCTGAGCGATCAAGCCTTGTCCCTGGCCGCAGATTGAATTCTTCTCCTCCGGAGGCCAAGAATCCCAATGTCTTCTGTGGTTCAGCAACAACTTTTCAGAAGCAAAGTCAGGGCCATCTGAGGATGCATTGCCTACATCAACAGATGTGGAGACAGCTGGTCCCAGAGGTAGGTGGGTGCAGAGGAGGTAAGGGTGGGGCTTCACCAGCGATCCCAAGATGGTGCCCCAGAGGGAAAGAGGGTGCTTTTGGAAATTAGCACAGTCAGGTTAAAACTACTGGTCAAGGACTGTTCCTGTGCCTTATGTTTCTCCTTCACCCCTGCTCCAAACCTTTAAGAGATCTTATATGGCAGCCAGCAGGTGGAGGAAATGATAATGTGAGACAGAAGAAGAGGCATTACTCCTGCAGGTCTTGATTCCATCCTAGCCGAGAGGAGGCAGGAGAGATGTTTTCAATTGGATGAGAGTTTACAGTTTTGATATTTCACTCAATTGAATTATTTAAGACCTGAAAATAAGGAGAACATTCCTTTCTTACCAAGAATGGCAAGAAAAAGCTTTGAGATCTGCCAAAGCTTTTATCCAAGGGACAGAAAAGAACAATCAGAGAGGATCTGCAAGGGCAGTGGGGAGAAAACACTATATTGTTCTTAGCTTGCCCGCTGTGGAGTCTGGGTTCAATTGCTGTTGTTCAGTTGCTCAGTACGTTGGTTATAATTTCAAATTTTAATATATAGATTTTATATATTTTTCCTAAAACAAGCTACAGAAAGAGTTGAGATACTTACTGTGGTGACCCAAGGAAGAAAGAGCAGATAAAACCAAGGAGGGTCTTGAAATGCAGGAATGGAAAAACCAGACCCTTATCATCCTTCCCTCCCCCATGTTGTAACTATTAATGGAACAGTATAACCTGTCTCCCCTCCTACCCCATAGGGAGAAGGTATTTGCCCTACTTTTCCCCTACCCAGTATTACACGCCTCATCCTGAAGGAGAAAACAGACAGAACAGGCTCCATCTTGAAAGCAGGACTCCATCTTGGGCTGGACTGTGGAGTTTGAGCTAAATGCCCAGTATCTATGGAAACGACATACCAACTGGAAAACCAGACCCCCTCACCCCCCCACCCCGTGGAAGAGCCCCAGGGCTCGTACCTAGACTCTCCATCAGCTAAAAAAGCACCCTAATTATCTGTTTAACTGAATAGAATCATAAATTCTATTATGCTTATTAGGGTATGACCACAGACCTATTGATAATTGTCCACTGTTAACTACCTAGGCTTAAGGCATATGAATCACGGGTTAACTTTGGTTGTATCTTTCTTTTCCTTTGTTCAGACTAGTTTCAGGGAATTTGGGGGGGTGGGTTTGGGTACGTACACTTAGGGTATATAAGGTTTTCACAAAAACTGGTTGGGGTCCTTGGCTAAGAGGAGACTCTGCCTTGGGCCCGCAGGTGTAATAGTGTAATAAACTGCACTCCACTATCTGCATTGTCCTTCTGAGTGAGTTTGTTTCCCAAAATGTGTGGCTACAACAATCCAATCAGCAAATGACCCGCAAGACCCCATCCCACTCCTTGTACCCGGGCTATAAAAGTGGACTAAGGACCCCTGTTCATCATCGGATCTTGCTTGAGCTGGCCCGCTGTTCTAACAGCGTCTCCCACTCTAACAAACTTTATTTCCCTCTTGTTCTGTCTCATGTCTGGAAATTCTTTTCCAACCCGCTCTGGGACCATGACACTTACGTATATTAAAGGGGGCACAATATAGTGAACCACTAAACACAGTCCTGATTTAAATAACCCACTATACAATGGGCTTCCCTGGTGGCTCAGATGGCAAAGCATCTGCCTGCAATGAGGAGACCTGGGTTTGATCCCTGGTTGGGAAGATCCCCTGGAGAAGGAAATGGCAACCCACTCCAGTATTCTTGCCTGGAGAACCCAATGGACAGTGGAGCCTGACAGGCTACAGTCTGTGGGGTCACAGAGAGTCAGACATGACTTAGCGACTGAATAACAACAATGTCCCAGTATCCGCATGGTCAAAAGAGAGAGGCTCAGAGATGTTAAATAAATTGCTTAAGATCACACTGCTGTTAAATGATAGAGTCCATTCAAGTCCATATCTGTCTCATCCTAAAATTCATTTTCTTTTCATTCTTTTTCCATCCTAATGTATGAGGAATGTTTGGGATATTTATTATAAGCCAGAGTTAATTGTTTTATTTATTTCTCCATAATACATCACTTTCACAGAGAGCTTTAGGAACTCTTCTAACTTCACCCATAAATTTTAGTTTAGAACCGAATGGATTATAGTTTGAATTAATTAGGAAGCTTTTGGTTGCAAGTAACAGGAATAACTGACTAAACATGGCTAAACAATGGAAGTCTGTTATCTTATATAAAACTCTAGAAGTGGGAAGTCTCAGAATTAATGATTCTTGAGCTCTTGATCAGCTACACTGCAATTTTTTTGTTTTTCTCCTCATGCTCATGAGATAATTGCTAACATTCTAAACAGTATGCCCTCATCAGACATGAGCAAAAGGGAAGGGTTTTCTTTTCCTTTGACTCTTTTATCAGAGTATTAAACAAATAACCTTCAGTTTATTTCCCATTATAATTAATTGACCCCAATTGTGTCACTCTTTCATCCTTAAGCCAGTGAAATTAAGGGCAATGAGATTATCAGTGTACTGATTTAGGCCAATTATGATTGATTCCCAGAGGCAGAATTGAACTTCCCTGAGCATTTTGCTCCCTGATGCTTAATGGAGTTTGGCTCTCTGCTAGTGATGGAGAAAGGAAGAAGGGCAGCTGGATCCAGTGTCTGCTACAGGGTCGTATGCTAAAGCCTACTACCAGTGAAAGGCTCATGACAGCAGATCTGCGTGGGCAGTGTCACTGTGCTGAGTCACTGTTGCTTATGGGTTGGAGATGATACACCTTAATAACTACTGCTTCTCTGTCATCCCTGATCTGTTTGCTTAATGCAAAAAGTTAAGTTCAAGTTTCTAACTTTGCACTTGTGAGAAATAACTGTCATTCTTTGGTATATGATGTTTTTCCTAAAGCATATTATTGTTCCAAATTCTTAGTGCTTTGCTTCAAAAGTTTTTGAAGAAAGAATAATGTGAGTCATCTTTCCCAGGATTGAAAATGTGAATACCTTCCTTTGGAAACAGCACACAAATATGTAACTGAAAATGGCAAGCATTCATCATTTTGTGTTCCTGGTATAGTAGTAGAGCAGTAATATAATCACAATAGTAATGATTAATAATAATGATAGCTACCAGTTACTGAATGGTGCCAGTCACTGGTCTGAGAATATTTTCACACACGTAGATTTTTTTCATTTTTGATTGAAGTACAGTTATAATTGATATATAATACTGTGTTAATTTCAGATGTACAGCCAAATGATTTAGCTATATTAATATACTATATACATACATACACATATATATGTATTGTGTTGCCTATCTATTTTGTATATAGTGATGTGTTTCTGTTAATCCCATACTCCTAATTTACCCCTCCCTGCTTTCCCCTTTGGTAACCATAAGTTTGTCTTCTATGTCTGTGAGTCTGTTCCTGTTTTGTAAGTAAATTCATTTTATTAATTTTTAGGTTCCACATATAAGTGATATCATATGGTATATTTCTTCTCTGTCTGACTTCCTTCACTCAATTTGATATTCTCTAGGTTCATCCATGTTGCTGCAAATGGAATCACTTCATTCTTTTCTGTGGATGAGTAGTATTTCATTGTATATATATGTACCACATCTTTATCCATTCATTGTTGATGGATACTTAGGTCACTTCTATGTCTTGGCTATTGTAAAGAGTGCTGCTATGAACACTGGGGTGCATGCAGATATATATTTTTAATCTTCATAACATTACATGAGATAAGGTTGAACATCCTCATTTTATAGACAAGAGAGGTTCTGGAACGTGCCCATGTCTACACAGCCGGGAGTTAGGCTCTGAATCCCGTCCACTGACTCAGAGCGAGCCTGCTGAATGTCTGCGGTGTGCTGCTGTCACTAAACTCACCAGCTACAGGTGAAGAATGAGAGTGTGGAAAGGAAGTAGGAAGCGAGACGTCTTATATAGGCTGAAACCGATCACCATGGTGGGGGGGAATTCAAAATTCATTTGTAAGAAGACAAATCTCAAGTTGGAGTTTTAGAGAAACATTACTGTATTGTCAAGGCTGTGTGTGAATGCTTAGTTGTTTCAGTCATATCCAACTCTTTGCAACCCCACGGACTGTAACCCTCTGTCTGTGGGATTCTTCAGGTAGGGATAGTAGAGTGGGTTGCCAATTCCTCCTCCAGAGGATCTTCCTGACTCAGGGATCGAACCAACGTCTCCTGCATTGCAGGCGGATTCTTTACCGCTGAGCCCCCAGGGAAGGTTCAGTTCAGTTCAGTTCAGTCACTCGGTCATGTCCGACTCTGCGACACCATGGACTGCAGCATGCCAGGCCTCCTTGTCCATCCTCCAATTCCCGGAGTTTACTCAAACTCATGTCCATTGTGTCGGTGATGTCATCCAATCATCTCATCCTCTGTCGTCCCCTTCTCCTCCTGCCTTCAATATTTCCCAGCTTCAGAGTCTTTTCCAAGGAGTCAGTTCTTTGTATCAGATGGCCGAAGTATTGGAGTTTCAGCTTCAGCATCAGTCCTTCCCATGAATATTCAGGACGGATTTCCTTTAGGATGGACTGGTTGGATCTCCTTGCAGTCCAAGGGACTTTCAAGAGTTTTCTTCAGGACCACAGTTCAAAAACGTCACTTCTTTGGCACTCAGCTTTCTCACATCCATACACGACTACTGGAAAAACCATAGCTTTGACTAGACAGACCTTTGTTGGCAAAGTAATGTCTCTGCTTTTTAATATGCTGTCTAGGTTGGTCATAGCTTTTCTTCCAAGGAGCAAGTATCTTTTAATTTCATGGGTGCAGTCAACATCTGCAGTGATTTTGGAGCCCAGGAAAATATAGTCTGTCACTGTTTCCATTGTTTCTCCATCTATTTCCCATGAAGTGATGGGACCAGATGCCATGATCTTAGTTTTCTGAATGTTGAGTTTTTTTTTTTGTGTGTGTGTGTTGATTTTTTCCCCCGGTTCCTCTCCCATAGTTACTGAATTATTATAGATTTATTTTTAAGCAAATAGGGGAATTAGCTGAAGACGATAAACGGATGTCCTGAAATTCCGACCCCCCTCCACAGGCACACCCCACCAGTGACAATTCTGAAAAGTTTTGCAAATTGAATTTTTAGAACTCAAACCTTGATTTTTGCTTTTAAAGGTTTACTTTAACCTCTGTGATAAAAATACTACACTTATTATAGAAAATATGGACAATCAGACAACTCAAAAGACAAAAAGGAAGTTATTTACAATCTCAACATTCAGAAACAATCCCTGTTAATAATTTGATGTCTCTCCTTCCAGGCTTTTTACTATGGATTAAAAAATCATTATAATGATAGAATTTTGTTTCCAATTTATGTTCCCTCGTAACAAGGCTTGCATTTCCCCACTGTATGAAGAACATAACTTTTAATGATCCTTGGATAATCCCTTGTATGAATGTGACACGGTTCACTTAATCCTCCATTTTGAGACATTCAAGTCCCTGAATGTTGAGTTTTAAGCCAACTTTTTACTCTCCTCTTTCACTTTCATCAAGAGGCTCTTTAGTTCTTCGCTTTCTGCTATTAAGTGTGGTGTCATCCGCATATCTGAGGTTATTGATATTTCTCCTGGCAATCTTGATTCTAGCTTGTGCTTCTTCCAGCCCAGTGTTTCTCATAATGTACTCTGCATATAAGTTAAATAAGCAGGGTGACAATATACAGCGTTGATGTACTCCTTTTCCTATTTGGAACCAGTCTGTTGTTCCATGTCCAGTTCTAACTGTTGCTTCCTGACCTGCATAAAGATTTCTCAAGAGGCAGATCAGGTGGAATGGTATTCCCATCTCTTTCAGAATTTTCCACAGTTTGTTGTGATCCACACAGTCAAAGGCTTTGGCATAGTCAATAAAACAGAAATAGGTGTTTTTCTGGAACTCTCTTGCTTTTTCGATGATCCAGCAGATGTTGGCAATTTGATCTTTGGTTCCTCTGCCTTTTCTAAATCCAGCTTGAATATCTGGAAGTTCATGGTTCATGTATTGCTGAAGCCTGGCTTGAAGAATTTTGAGCACTACTTTACTAGTATGTGAGATGAGCACAATTGTGTGGTAGTTTGAGCACTCTTTGGCATTGCCTTTCTTAGGGATTGGAATGAAAACTGACCTTTTCCAGTCCTGTGGCCACTGCTGAGTTTTCCAAATTGGCTGGCATATTGAGTGCAACACTTTCACAGCATCATCTTTTAGGATTTGAAATAGCTCAACTGGAATTCCGTCACCTCCAGGGAAGGTTATCTGGGGTCAGATCCAAGCTTTACCATTTACTAGCTGCAGAGCCTGTGGCAGATTATTTCTGCTGTCACTGTCTCAAGGGTCTTCATGTGTAAATGAAGATAATAATAGTCCCTACTTCATAGAACTACAGTGATGATTAAAGAGTTAATGGACACAAAGCATGTAAAACAGTGACTGAAATTTAATGAGTCATTGAGCAGATGTAATAATGGGGGAGATAATGTGAGTCAGATGAGCTTAGAGTCTGAATCCTGACTGTTACTTAGCAATTGTGTGACCTAGGCCAAAATATCAGGCTCTCAGTATCAAATATATGGTTTATGTTAATAAATAGATTTTAAGAATATGACCTGTTTTAGTAGTATGTTTACAACATTACCGCTTTCCCTATGATCATTTCTTCCTATTTTGATAGGTCTAATTAATAACAAGTGACTTATTAAAATCAGGTTGATACTGCTTTGAGTCCAAGAAGGCGATGGCACCCCACTCCAGTACTCTTGCCTGGAAAATCCCATGGACAGAGGAGCCTGGTAGGCTGCAGTCCATGGGGTTGCTAAGAGACAGGCACGACTTGAGTCACTTCACTTTCAATTTTCCTTTCATGCATTGGAGAAGGAAATGGCAACCCACTCTGGTGTTCTTGCCTGGAGAATCCCAGGGACGGGGAAGCCTGGTGGGCTGCCATCTGTGGGGTCACACACAGTCAGACACAACTGAAGCGACTTAGCAGCAGCAGCTGCTTTGAGTATAACAACTCAGATTCCTCTACCTTAAAGATAAGCAGATAGTATCTCAAATTAATGTCTGGCCAAAGGATTTTCACGAGGTAAACATTTAGTGCTCAAAAGAAGGGGAAATGTTAGTAAATGTACCAATGATCTCGGCGAGGCAGCAGTGAGCAGTGGCGTAAAGTGAGATCCAGGAATTGAACCTGGGTAGCCTGGATGAAAACCAGGAATCCTAGTCACCAGATCAGCAAGAGTTAGAGGCTAGAAGCTATTTTTTCCCTGGAGCTTTGTCCCCAGTGAAACATGCATTATTCACAGAAGCAGAAACTATAAAAGCAGGTACAAAGTTTATTATTAGAGACAGCACAACAACCGCTGGGAGAACACACAGAGAAATGGTTTTTTTAGTTAAGACAGAGCGAGGCAGAGATGCACACCTGGAGAGAAAGGGTGTGAGTGTCCTCCTCAGTGAGGAGGAATGCAGCAAAGAGGCAGTAAAAGTCATTTATGTAAGTCAGTTCTTCCGAGTCTTTGTCTTCTTTCAGCCCAATTATCTGGTTTCTTTCTCTATACCTTACCTATTTGAGACCCTCCCCTGGCTGCTCATGCAGCCCTCAGCCAAGATGGATCTGGAAGTAAAGGCTTCTGGGAGGAGCAAGACTCATTATGGCGGCATTATACCCTGACTTTTGACCCACAAGGAGCTTTCTGCGCATGTATAGTGTCTCCCTTGTCCCAAACAAGGGGAGAGCGGAGATCCCTTAATCCTTTACTCAGAGTTTTGCCCCTCTTTGTACTTGCCATGACAATTACCTTAAGGTGCTTACAAGAGACAAACACTGACTATTTACCTTGTTTCTGCTGTTACTTCCATTTTGGAGAGCAAACAGGAGGCTAGTTGTAAATACCTTAACTGGAGCCCACCTATGTCTTGTCTCAGAAAATGCTAACAGTTTTAAGTATTCAGCCTGAAGCCTACTTCTTCATGCCCATGAGATGTAAACAGGAGGCCAGTTGTGAATGTCTAACCTGGAGCCCATCTATCTCCCACATCACTAACAGTTATCAGCTAGTTATTTCACCCTCTGAATTTCTCAGCAAAGGAATCTAGATACTGAGTAGGAGGCAAACACACCTGCCTAGTTGCTGTTGCAGATTATAATAAATACTTTTAAGCAGAAGTGCTGCTGTGACAGTGCTTTTGGGCAATCCCAATACTTTCTTCTTCCAAAATCATTCCTCCTTCCTATCTTCAATAGATATGTAAGAGTACATTAGTTTCTTTAGAGTCCTGTTTTTTTGGCCAAATGCTACAAGAGTGAAATCTGACAGATGAATTCGTTCCAGAGTGTTATAGAGAGTGAGCAGAAAGAACTGCAACTAACAAAACAAGATAAATGCATTTCTAACAGAAGTCTGGGAAGGTAGAGATGTTAATGTAGATAGAGGTCTTAAAGAAGACTGTCTGAAGCTGGTCACATCTCATATGGTCTGCTCTCCATCAGAAAGCTTCCCCTGGCCCTGGTGGACTAGACTTCTGTATATGCACTCCCAGCAAGCTAAGTACAAGCTAGGACTCCAGTGGGAGTGCAGGGATTCACTTCCTTTGGCTTTATCTCTTCATTTGGGGGCAGGGTCTTTTCCTTAGACACAAACCAAGTACATTTAGTCACAGCAAAATAATATCTTTAAACCTAAATAATATGAACAGTTATAGCTATAAGCTTAACTTGTGTGTGTGTTCAGTCATGTCCAACTCTTTGTGACCCCTATGGACTGTAGCCCACCAAGCTCCTCTGTCCGTGGAGTTTTCTAAGCAAGAATATTGGAGTGGGTAACCATTTCCTCCTCCAGGGGATCTTCCTGACCCAAGGATCGAACCCGCATGTCCCTCATCTCCTGCATTGCAGGTAGGTATTTACTGTTGAGCCACTAGAGAAGCCCAAGCTTATCTTACTATTAGTTACTTTTTTCCCAGTTACCTAAGGTTAGGCCTTCTCCCTGGTGAAGACATGAAGGCATTTTGGAAAAAAAAAAAAAGGCTTTTTTAAAAATAATAGACCCAAACTTCAAGTAACTCAGGTCAGAAGACAAACTGCTGTTTTGAAATTTCTCAAGCTATGGCCCAAAGGTCCACCTCCCTTTGAACTTGATGGGGAAGGATTAAAAATACTTCTACTTCGGTAAGCACCAGGAGTTCAGAAGAGGACTTGTAGGAATCATGATTTGCTAGACTGCCATTCTGCTTTCTAAGATAAAGTGAAGATTAGTTTTTAAGCCTAAGATTTTTTACAATGCAACTGACAGGCCAAAAGCAATTTTCAGTTTTTCACAAAGATCCAGGGAGTAGAACTCCCTACCACACGATTAAACATTTCTTGGCAGCAAGTTGCTAGATGGGCTTGAGAGCTCTTGGCGGAAGCCATCATTAAATCATCCTTCTTCCCTCTATCACATCAGCAAACCACAGTTGATTTACAATACTTTCTGAGAAAGGCAAGTCTCAGTCCTAAGGGACATCAAAATGAAAAGCACACCAAATGAAGTGTTTAATTTCATCAGCCCAGGAATTAAGTACAACATCTTTTTCTCTGTAGTGTTTATAATAGCTTTCTGTTAGACAGACTTGATTACAGGATTATGTATAAAGTAAACTTTTTGCATAGAGTATGTGGGCTCCCCAGGTGGTGCTAGTTGTAAAGAAGCTGCCTGTTGATGCAAGAGATACAGGTTCAATCCCTGGGCCGGGAAGATCCACTGGTGTAGGAAATGGCACCCCACTCCAATATTCTTACCTGGAGAATTCCATGGACAGAGAAGCCAGGCAGGCCACTGGGCTGTAAAGAGTCAGACATGACTGAGCAAACCCCGATACTCCAACAGATTATGTATCATTTAAAATTGTAGTGGAGAATAACATTAGAAGGTAGACTTGTTCAATTCATCCCTCATAGGACCACATGCACTTTCTTCACTGTAACAAATCATATGTCAGTATGATAGTAGTTTATTTCTTTTTATTTTTTAAATTAATAGACTACTTTTTCTTTTCCTTTTTTTAATTCAGTTCAGTTCTGTTGCTCAGTCATGTCTGACTCTTTGCAACCCCATGAACCACAGCACGCCAGGCCTCCCTGTCCATCACCAACTCCTGGAGTCCACTCAAACCCATGTCCATCGAGTTGGTGATGTGATCCAACCATCTTATCCTCTGTCGTCCCCTTCTTCTCCTGCCCTCAATCTTTCCCAGCATCAGGGTCTTTTCAAATAAGTCAGCTCTTTGCATCAGGTGGCCAAAGTATTGGAGTTTCAGCTTTAGCATCAGTCCTTCCAAGGAACACCCAGGACTGATTTCCTCTAGGATGGACTGGTTGGATCTCCTTGCAGTCCAAGGGACTCTCAAGAGTCTTCTCCAACACCACAATTCAAAAACATCAATTCTTCAGCGCTTAGCTTTCTTTATAGTCCAACTCTCACATCCATACATGACCACTGGAAAAACCATAGCCTGGACTAGACAGACCTTTGTTGGCAAAGTAATGTCTCTGCTTTTTAATATGCTATCTAGGTTGGTCATAACTTTCCTTCCAAGGAGTAAGCGTCTTTTAATTTCATGGCTGCAATCACCATCTGCAGTGATTTTGGAGCCCAGAAAATAAAGTCAGCCACTGTTTCCACTGTTTCCTCATCTATTTGCCATGAGGTGATGGGACTGGATGCCATGATCTTAGATTTCTCAATGTTGGGTTTTAAGCCAACTTTTTCACTCTCCTCTTCCACTTTCATCAAGAGGCTCTTTAGTTCCTCTTCACTTTCTGCCATAAGGGTGGTGTCATTGCATATCTGAGGTTATTTATGTTTCTCCCGGCAATCTTGATTCCAACTTATGCTTCTTCCACCCCAACATTTCTCATGATGTATTCTGCTATAAGTTAAATAAGCAGGGTGACAATATACAGCATTGATGTACTCCTTTCCCGATTTGGAATCAGTCTATTCCATGTCCAGTTCTCACTGTTGCATCCTGACCTGCATACAGGTTTCTCAAGAGGCAGGTCATTTTTTAATTGTTGGAGGATAATTGTTTTACAATGTGTTAGTTTCTGTTGTACAACACAGAGAATCAGCTATATGTATACATATATCTCCTCTCCCTTGAGCCTCCCTACCACTCCTTCAGAGTATTTTTTTCTTATGATAGTTTTAGGTTTATAGAAGAATTAATCAGGAAGCACAGAGGTCCTATACACCTCCTTCACTGCCTTCCCTTCCCTTGAGTTTCTCCTACTCTTAAGATTGTGCATTAGTGTGATACACTTGTTGAAAGTGAGCCAATAGTCATCAACTATTATTGACTCAAGTCCATGGTTTACAATACTATTCACTTTCTCTGTTGTACATTCTCTGGGTTTGAACAAATGTTTAATGATAATGAATGACATCATTACAGTATCCTACAGAATAGTTTTCTGCAAGCCCAAAATATCTCTTTGGCTTGTGGTTTCTTTTGAGCTGAAAACAATCAAGGTCCAAGAGACTTAGGAAGAAACTTTGACCCAGGTGGCACTAGTGGTAAAGAACCTGCCTGCCAATGCAGGAGACATAAGAGACGCACTTTTGATCCCTGGGTCAGGGAGATCCCCTGGAGGAGGGCACGGCCACCCACTCCAGTATTCTCCCCTGGGAGAAACCCATGGACAGAGTAGCCTGGCAGGCTACAGACCACAGGGTCGCAAAGAGTCAGACACGACTGAGCGACTTAGGATGCATAGCATGCATGCGTTCGTTGTCTAAAGCATTTAAAGAGGTGTTCCCAGAATAGAGCTATCACTAGCAATATATGAAAAGAACATGGGCGAGGTGTGGTGGGGGAAATTTGGCAGGGCCTAAAGATCAGAGTCCACTCTGTGTCCCCTTGCCACTGAGTGGCCCAGCAAACATTTGTTTACCAAACATTTGCTCTTCCAACTTCATGTGAATTGCCTTCCTCTGCTTTCAAGTCCCAAATTACTACCCCCAGTATACGCTTGTATTTAGCCACAGAGGGCATTTCAGTGAGGTTTCAGTCATTTTGCTGAGATCCTCAGTTTTCCTGGGTCTGTCCCATGTACACGTTATTAAACTTTTGTGTGATTTTTCTCCTATTAATCTGTCTCAAGTCAATTTAGTTCTCAGACCAGCCAGAAGAACCTAGAAGAACAAAAGAAATTTCCTTCGTCCTTAAGGTTCTTCCAAGTCTTTGCATGACGTAACGGTTTATTTATTTTCGTTGCTAAGTAATATTTCATTGCACAAATTCCAACAATTTGTTTATCTTTTGTTTCTCCATCCTTTATCACTAAAGGACATCTTCGTTGCTTTTGGAAATTATGGATAAAATTGTTATAAAAATCTGTTTGCAAATTTTTGTGTGAACATAGTTTTTTAACCCATTTGGGCAAATACCAAGGAGCATGAGTATTTGGTCATACATAAACGGATGTTTAGTTTTATAAGGAACTGCAAAACTGTTTTCCAAAGTGACTGTAACATTTTACATTCCTACCAACAACGAAAGAGAGTTCCTGTTGCTTCACATATTTGTTAGTCTTTGGTGTTTTCCATGTTTTGGGTTTTAGCCTTTCTAATAGGTACCTGGAGAAGGCAATGGCACCCCACTCCAGTATTCTTGCCTGGAAAATCCCATGGACGGAGGAGCCTGGTAGGCTGCAGTCCATGGGGAAGCTAGGAGTTGGACACGACTGAGCGACTTCACTTTCACTTTTCACTTTCATGCATTGGAGAAGGAAATGGCAACCCACTCCAGTGTTCTTGCCTGGAGAATCCCAGGGACGGGGGAGCCTGGTGGGCTGCTGTCTATGGGGTCACACAGAGTCGGACACGACTGAAGCGACTTAGCAGCAGCGGCAGTAGGTACCTAGTGACATCTGATTGTTTTATTTATTTATTCACTTATTTATTAGGCTGCACTTGATCTTAATTGTGGCATTTGGGATCTTTAGTTGTGGTATGTGGGATCTAGTCCCCTGACCGGGGATTGAACCTGTGCCCTATGCATTGGAAGCAGAGTCTTAGCCACTGGACCATCCAGGAAGCCCTCATTGCTGTTTTAATTTGTCCACATACATATTGAAATATCTTAAAGCATATTGCTCCCTCCTGAACTGGGATTCTTAACCTGGAGTTGAGAGATGGGTTTCAGGACCTTTGTGAAATGGCTTGTAAAATTGTGTGTGAATTTTCTGGAACATGGGATCTATTTTTATTGTTAGAATTTGTGAGCTTTATCAATCACAAAGATGAAGGGCTACCATTATGTTCTATTATTTTTAAAAAATGTAAATAACTGTTACAATATTATCAGATTTCATGCTTTTAAAAGGTTGTGAAAGTGTTAGTCAGTCAGTTATTTCTGACTCTTTATGACCCCATGGACAGTATCCCACCAGGCTCTTCTGTCTGTGGAATTTCCTGGGCAAGAATACCGGAGTGGGTTGCCATTTAAAAAGGTTACTGCCAGCTATTATGTTCATGATCTTCCAACACATTTGTGGAGCATTTTTAATGTGAGAAGCACAATACTAGGTACCAGAGAGTCAAAGATCAAAAACATATGAGCTTTGTTCTTAAGAAATTCTGGCTGGTGCAGCTCATGTTACCAGCCAGCAATCATAAAGGGAGACTCAAAGACTGCTATGTCGTTTACAATTATCGCTGGATGTTCAGTCCTACTTGCGCCAGTAGATGTCATTGTAGTATAGGCCAGCTCACTGATCAGCTACCTCAAAGACAAGGAATTCAGATTTTTCTTTTTTGTCTTGATTCATGAGGTACATATATAAAAGTCTTCAGGCAGATTTCTCATGTAGAGTTCTTTCTCTTACTGACACAGACATAGAAGTGCCATAAGTACAAAATTGTGGTTATTTTGAAAGTTAAAGGAGATGTTAAAGCCTAAAAAATATTTCTGCAAAAAGGATATACATAACCAGTACTATTGTAACTCATAGTGTAATGTAGCTGGTATTTTGAGACTATTATGATTTCAATATGATCTTGAGGTTTATTAAAGCTTCCATTAAAAGAAAGCAACGATTATCATTATTTATGTTTAATACAATTTGGCTATTCTCCTGTAAGACCCAAAGACAAATGGAATACTTCTAGCAAAGTGAAAGTTTTTAATTTTAGTGTTTATGACATATATGTTGTTTCAGAGAGTATTATTCTGTTCTGAAATAAGAGTTATGTACAAGGAAAAGCTGTACAAAGTGTAGCTTTTTCTAGTGCTCATTCATTCATTAGATAAATTATGCTAATGCCCAAGATTTTCCAAGCCTAGCACTAGCCTTGCAAATACAAAGATAATAAAGTATATGCCATGTCCATAAAGAGATATTCTAGTGAGAAATAATTTTTTTAAAACAAAAATTAGAGTAGCAATTACAGAGACGCAGACTCAATTAGATTTAACATGTGTTTTTTGGCTAGTCTCAAGCCAGTAAGAGACAAATGAGGTATACTAATATACAATTGTGCTGAGACTTAGAATTTTTTTTATACTAAGTGTCTGAGGTTCTAGATTCAGTTAATGAACCAATGAGTATGTGTCTACATTACTGCTTGTCATCCATATTCTAAAGAAGCTTTGTTGATGCACACTATTTTTCATATAAGGAGTCACTCTGGGGGACTTACCCAGCAGTCCAGTGATTAAGACTCCCCCTTCCACTGCAGGGGTTCAATCCCTGATTGGAGAACTAAGGCCCCACATGCTGCAGGGTATGGCCAAAAATTTTAAAACAGAGAAAAGGGAGTCACTTTGAAGAGGCTCTTTTGTTTTTCAATGTTTGTCAAGTAAATGGGTGTGAATTGAAAAGCTGTCTAATTTGTATTGGGATGGTTGACACAGGAAACTGTTTTTATGAGGCCAACGTTATCCTGATACCGAAATCAGACAAAATTATTTTAAGAAAATAAAGCTACTGACTAATATTCTGCATAAAATTCCCAACAAAGTATTGTCAAATCAAATCCAACAATATGGATAATGCATATCCCAAAAGGATAAAGCATCCTGTTTAAGGAAGTGTGTCCCAGGAAGGCAAGTTGGCTTAATATTGTAACAAAATCAATGTAATTTACACTATCAATAGACTAAAGAATAAAAACTGTATGATCATTCCAATGGATGCACAAAAAGAATTAAACAAAATTTGACATTCGTTCATGATACAAACTCTAAGCAGACTAGAAATAGAAACTTACTCAACTTAATAAAAGATTTATGAAAAAGCTATAACTAACATTATACTTAACAGTGAAAGACTAGATGCTTTCTTCTACTTTCAGGAAAAAGGGAGGATTGTATACTCCCACCATTGCTATTTACTACCTTTTGGAGGTTGTAGCCAGTGCAAGAAGGAAAGGTAAAAAATGCAGAGATTGAAAAAGAAGAAATTAAGCTGTTTCTATTTGCAGGTGACATGACTACATAAAAAATCCCCAAGAATTTACAAAATAGCTTCTGTAACTAACAGGTGAATTTAACAAGGTTGTAGGATACATGCTCAATATGCAAAAATCAATTGTGTACATATGTTAGCAAAAGTTGGAAGGTGAAATAAAAAGTACCATGTTACAATAGAACTAAAACCATTAAATACTTTAACTTTGTGTCAGTTTTATATGCTGAAAACTACAAAATATTGATAAGTGTTGGTAGTTTAGTCATGTCCAACCTTTTACAACCCTACGGACTGTAGCCCACCAGGCTCCTCGGTCCATGGAATTCTCCAGGCAAGACTACTGGGGTGGGAAGTCATTCCCTTCTCCAGGGGATTTTCCCAACCCAGGGATCAATCCCAGGTCTCTTGCATTACAGGTAGATTCTTTACTGTTTAAACCTTCAGGGAAGTCCAAAATACTGATAGTAGAATCAGAATCTCTAAAGAAAGAAGTGTCTGTGTTCATGGACTGGAAGACTCAATATTGTTAAGATTCCAGTTATTCCCAATTGTTGTAGATTCAGAGTAATTCTAATAAAAATTGCAGCATTCTTTCTTTTCTTTTCTGGAAACTGGCAAGCATATCTTGAACTTATATAGGAAAGCGAAAAGGATAGTCAAAACAATTCTGCAGAAAAATGGCTAAACTAAATGAAAGGTAAAACAATTATGAAAAAAGATAAAAGTTGGAAGAATCACATCACTACCTGATTTCAAAACTTACAAGCCACAGTAATTAATACAGTGTGGTACCGGCAAAAGTATAGACACAGAACAGTGAAGCAGACTATACCAAGAGTTGTCAAACTACAGCCTAAAAGCCTAATCTGGCCTGCTCTCTGTTTTGAAAAGAAAGTTTTGTTGACACAAAAAAATCATCAGGCTTTTTTGTTTACATATTGTCCATGGCTGCTGCTATGCTGTAATGACAGGGTCGATTAGTTACAGGGAAGATTGTAGCCTGGCGTCCTAAAATCTTTCTTATCCATTTCTTTACAGGAAAAGTTGGCCAAACCCTAGATCAGAATCCAAACATAAAACAACTCATACATGATCAATTGATTTTTGACGAACATGCTGCGAAGACTATGCAATCATGTGATGTAGAAATTCTAGGCTTTCAGTATGTTGCTGCTGCAACAACAGATGCTGGACATACATGTACAAAAAATCTGAACGCTGACTTATACGTTACACTATAGTAAAAATTTAACTCAAAATAGACCACAGACCTAAATGTAAAACCTAAAGTATAACATTTCTAGGAGGAAAGAGGTGAAAATCTTTGTGAACGTGGGTTAGGCAAAACTTTTGTAAAGAGCATCCAAAAAAATTCAAACCAAAATAGAAAAAGTTGATAAACAGGACTTGATCAAAATTAAAAGCATCCACTCTTCAAAAAACAATATTAAGAAAATGAAAGAGAAGCCACAGACTGGAAATAAATATTTATAAAACACTATCTAGTAAAAGACTGATTTCATTAATGTGCTGCTGCTGCTGCTGCTAAGTCGCTTCAGTCGTGTCCGACTCTGTGCAACCCCATAGACGGCAGCTCACCAGGCTCCCCCGCCCCTAGGATTCTCCAGGCAAGAACACAGGAGTGGGTCACCATTTCCTTCTCCAATGCATGAAAGGAAAAGTGAAATCGAAGTCGCTCAGTCTTGTCTGACTCTTAGCAACCCCATGGACTGCAGCCCACCAGGCTCCTCTGTCCATGGGATTTTCCAGACAAGAGTACTGGAGTGGGTTGCCATTGCCTTCTCCATTATTAACGTGTAAAGAACCCTAACAACTCAATAATTACAAACAAAGTCATTTAAAAAATGGAGAAAATATGTGAACAGACATTTCATACATAAATTCATACATAATGAAATTTCATGCATTTCATAAATTAAAACCACAGTGAGATATCATCACGGATCTCTTAGTGTCGGTGAGGGGATGCTGTGCCACTGGTCTCATACACTGCGGGTAACATGAAAAATGGTGCAGCCACTTTGAAAAAACAACATGACAGTTTTTTATGAAGTTAAACGTGTTCTTTCTACATGACCGAACTCATCATCCAGGTTTTTACCCAGAAGAAATACAAATATATGTTTACAAAAGACTGGTACATGAGTGCTTATGGAAGCCTATTCATAACCACCAGAAAAAAAAATGCAAACAACACAGATGTTCATTACATGTGAAAGGATGAGTAAATAACAGTATGTCTGCAATGTGTACACACGTACTGTGATGCATTCCATACGATGGAATTCCATACCATAGACTATGACTCAGCAGTACAAGGGACAGATGTCAAACGTTACGCTAACTGAAAGAAGTCAAACTTATAAGGCCACATGCTATCTGTCTCAATCTATGTGACACTGTGGAAAAGTTAAAACCATAGGGATAGCTGTAGGCCAGGGAGTGACCACAAAGGGGTACATGGGAACTTTTGGGAGTGGTAGAAACGTATCATAAATTGTGATAGTGGTTATATGACTGGATATATTTTCCAGAATTCATAAAATCATACATCTAAAAGGTGATTATGGGGAATTCCCTGGAGGTCCAGTGGTTAGGACTCTGCTTTCAGCCTTGCTGCTGCTGCTGCTAAGTCGCTTCAGTCATGTCCGACTCTGTACGACCCCATAGACGGCAGCCAGCCTTGAGATGCTGCCAAAAGCAAAAGTCAATTTTACTGTCTGTAAATCATATTCCAGTAAGTCTGACTCTTAAAAATGGCTGTCAGGGAACTTCCCTGGTGGTCTAGTAGCTAAGACTCCGCACTTCCAAAGCAGGGGGCCTGGGTTCGATCCCTGGTAGGGGATCTAGATCCCACATGCTCCAACTAAGACCCAGGGCAGCCAAAAAAAAAATTTTTTTTTAAAAGTGGCCATCAAGTAAATGAAGGATTTCAAGTGAAAGTCAAAAAGCTGACTATCTTGTGTTGGGAGGAAATTCAAAATTCAAACTAGAGAGTTAATTTAGAAGAAATTCAGAAACCTGTATAAACTTTTGTATAGTCAAACTTTTGGATATGTGAGGTCTCACAACATATACCTTATGAATATCAAGGGGCTCCGGTATATACTATAAAGTACAAGAGTTTAATAAGAATCTATTTTTCACATGAGAGATTTACAAGCATTTAAGGAGGAGGTTGGAGAAGGAAATGGCAACCCACTCCAGTGTTCTTGCCTGGAGAATCCCAGGGACGGGGGAGCCTGGTGGGCTGCCGTTTATGGGGTCGCACAGAGTCGGACATGACTGAAGCGACTTGGCAGTAGCAGCAGCAACAAGGAGGTTGGTAACTGTCCCTAGAGGCTCAGGAAAACCCTAGTAGAGATAATGTTACCTCTTCAGTAGCTTCTTAAAGGAAACTGAAAGTGTTAGCCGCTCAGTTGTGTCAGACTCTTGGAGACCCCATAGATTATACATAGCCCACCAGGCTCTTCTGTCCATGGGATTCTCCAGGTAAGAATACTGGAGTGGGTTGCCATTCCTTTCTCCAGGGGATCTTCCTGACCCAGGGATCGAATCTGGATCTTCTGCATTGCAGGCAGATTCTTTACCATCTGAATTACTAGAGAAGCCCTCTTAAAAGATGAGTCAAGGATAAAATTGAAGAGAAAGGCAGTCTAGACAGAAAGAATAACCTAATGAACTAAGGCTTGAGGGAGGAAGGCATCGTCTAGGAAAGATAGTTTTTTTTTTTTTTTTTTAGCTTTATATTTCATAGAAGAATGTGTGTGTGTTAGTTGCTCAGTCGTGTCCGACTCTTTGTGACCCCATGAACTGTAGCCCGCCAGGCTTCTCTGTCCATGGAATTCTCCAGGCAAGAATATTGGAGTGGATTGCCATTCCCTCCTCCAGAGCATCTTCCCGACCCAGGGATCAAACTCTGGCCTCCTGCATCACAGGCAGATTCTTTACCGTTTGAGCTATAGGGAAGTCTTCATGGAAAGATAGGTATTTTTGAAAGATTGAAGTACAGTTACTCATTATATTGCACTTTTAAACTTTTCTCTTGCTTAATTTGTTCCCTTCAATTATTGCACATATTCCGGAACACCTATTTCGTGCCATGTACTGGGTAACATTTAAGCTCTAGTTTCTGTTCTCTAGGAGCTCAGGGGATCTCTCTCTCTTTCACACACACATACACAAGTTACTATTATAAGATTTTAGACAGGGGTATATGCATGCATCGGAGAAGGCAATGGCACCCCACTCCAGTACTCTTGCCTGGAAAATCCCATGGATGGAGGAGCCTGGTAGGCTGCAGTCCATGAGGTCGCAAAGAGTTGGACACGACTGATCGACTTCACTTTCACTTTTCACTTTCATGCGTTGGAGAAGGAAATGGTAACCCACTCCAGTGTCCTTGCCTGGAGAATCCCAGGGACGGGGGAGCCTGATGGGCTGCCGTCTATGGGGTTGCACAGAGTTGGACATGACTGAAGCGACTTAGCAGCAGCAGCAGCATATGCATGCATGTGCAAGCTGCTCTGAGAATAGAGGGTCTAACTCAGCATGGTGTCTGTGAGAAACTGATGGTGAAAAGCTAAGCAACCAAAAGAATATTGAAGTATGAGCAAGGTTTGTCAAATAGACAGGGAATGAATGTCTTGCAAGGCAGAGGGAATAGCATGTGCAAAAACACAGAAGCAGAAGAAAACATGGAACTTGTAGAAAATGGCAAGTCATTTAGCAAAGCTTGAGAGCGAGGGACAGGGAGCATTTGAATGCACAGTTGAAGAGCAGATGTGGTTAGAAGTGCGGACAAAGGTTGTTTCCAAGCTAAGGCATTTGAACTTGTTCTGTAGAAAATTGAGAGCTACAGAAATATTTTACCCAGAGTAATGAAACAATCAGATTTGAGTGTTAAAATGCCATTTTTGCCAGCATTTTGCAATATAATTAAAGAAGAAACTGGATATAAAGAAACCAGTTTGATGATTGCTGCAAAAATTTAATTATAGGATGCTGAGGACTTTGCCTAAGGCATCAGAGAGATAAAACTGATGACCTGGGAATCAGTTAAAAGTGTGTGGGAGAGAAGTGGTGAGGGGAAAAAAGGAAATTGCGTATGTCTACCAGAGTTCTGGTTTGAGTAGCTGAATGGTAAAGCCAGTAACTGGGTTAAGTTATTACAGAAAAAGGAGCAAGTTATAAACATGACAACAAACATGATGACAATAATCATTTTTGTTGATTATTATTAATAGTAATCATTTTTCACATAGGAGATTTATGTGACTCGAATACACACATAATTAAACTAAATTTAAGTGCGACTGTAAACCAGAGAAATGTATCAACAAAAAAATTCTGGATTCTATTCTCCTATTCCCAGCCAAGGACATTTTTCTTTCCCCCTTTTCATTCAAATGCTGAAGCAGAATGGAATCTGAGACCTTGCAAACCATGTCCAGTTTGTCCTTGGGTCATTTTACTAGTGATGCAATGGTTACCTTAGAAATGAGATAAATGGAAAGTTGTTTTCTTTTGTGTTTGGGATAATTGTCTTGTTGCTTAGGAAAAGTTTTAACCTCCAGCTCTTGATGAAAGGGTACCACCTTTTGTTTTCTTAGTTGAAATCTCAAAACATGTTGTTCCAAGTTTCTTTGAAATGCCTGTGTCTTCAGTATCTTGTACAATTATAACAATAGTTACTGAGTGTCTACTATGTATCAGGCACTGTGTGAGGTACTTTAGAGATAATATTTCTTTTAATTCTCAATATTCTTATGAGGTAAAGTTAATTATTTTAAAGATGAGAAAGAAGCTCCATGAGTTTAAGAATCTTTTTACTAACTGGTTAGTGAAAAGAACCAGTATTTGCACTCTGGTTCACCTGCCTCCAAAGCCTTTGAAATTTCCATATGTTACACTGATAAAATTTATATATAGAAAAACAAAACTTTTTAATGGAAAATTTTAAACATTAACAAAAGGATAAGGGATAATAAAACAAACTTCTATTTACTCTTCACTCAGCTTCTCCAATGATTAATTTACAGCCAATCTAGTTTCATTTTTACACATCTACTTTTTCTCCACTCCCTCCCTCTAGCACCAAATTATTTTGTAGCAAATCCCAAGTATCCTATCATTTCATCTGTACATAAGTGAAGTCGCTCAGTTGTGTCCGACTCTTAGCGACCCCATGGACTGCAGCCCACCAGGCTCCTCCATCCATGGGATTTTCCAGGCAAGAGTACTGGAGTGGGGTGCCATTGCCTTCTCCGATGTAGCTTTAAGAGATATCATAAAACAATGGCAACAAAAACTAACCACAATACCATTATGACACCAAAAGAAGTAGGTGATAAATTCCTTAACATCATCATATATACAGTGTTCATATTTCCCTGATTATCCGAAGTATTGCTTTTTAACAGTTGGTTGTTTGAATTAGAATGATTGGAGATAAATTTTACTTGAGGTACATTGTTTAAACTAGTTAAAACTCCGCCTCATTCGGTCCATCTATCATCACACCCACAGACAGAGCAGGAACTTCCTGGCAAGTTTGTAAATGAACTATGGAATCATTTACAGTAAGTTTACAATACTTTCAGACTTGCAGATCTCTCTTTCTCTTGTTTTTATTGAAATATAATTGACATATAGCATTACATTAGTTTCATTATATTTTTACAATATAATGGTTTTGTATTTGTATGTACTGCAAAATGGTCATCACAATAAGTCTAGTTAACATTTATCACTACACATGGTTAAAAATTTTTTCTTATGGTAAGAACTTTTGATATCTAATTTCTTAGCAACTTTCAAATATACAAAACATTATTATCAGCTGTAGTCATCAGGCTGTATGTTACATCCCCAGGACTTATTTTATACCTGGAAGTTTGTACCTTTTGATCTCCTT
The DNA here is from genome assembly GCF_003369695.1 of Bos indicus x Bos taurus. NCBI lineage: Eukaryota > Metazoa > Chordata > Mammalia > Artiodactyla > Bovidae > Bos > Bos indicus x Bos taurus. Next base: position 87,985,200 of record NC_040079.1, read on the forward strand.
TACCTATTTCTGATATAGACCAAGACAGACATGATTGGAAATCAATCCCATTGGCTATCTGTGCGAAATGAATCATTACTTTATCACCTGAGCCAATGTAAAAAAAATTCACAGTGTTTGACTGACTAGGACCAGATCCGGTATCTTGGATCCCTTTCCTGACTGCCTCAGAAACAAGATGAAGAATTAAATGAGAGCAGAAGTTGAAGGTATATCTTCCACCAGATTAAAATGTCACACAGTAAAAAATGTAAGAGATTTAGTTCCTACACAACATCTAATAATGCTCAAGTATCAGAATTGGCTTCACCGTGTTCAGTTTTTGGATTAGGTGATGTTCGTCTCTAGTTTCCTCCCTCTCTTTGTCTTTCTTCCCCAATTCCCTTGTGGATCTGTGTTCCCCGTGTCTTCCTAGAGACTTCTAATAAAGCATTTATTTAGGTCTGGTGTGACCCCAATTTCACCTTGTCTCTAAAACTGTCCATCTTTCGCCATATCCTCCAATCAAAACCCCTTTCCTCAAGAACAAGCAAATGCAGTAGAAAGCCTATGAGCTTTGAAACTAGGCAGTCATGGAGCAGAATCCCATCTCCACTACTCTGAACTTGGCTAAGTTGGTTAACTTCTTTAGCATTGGTTTTAATATTAAAACCAATTAAAACCAAGTCCCATTGGAGGGACTTCCCTTGTGGTCCAGTGGTTTAAGACTCCATTCTCCTAATAGAGGAGTCCTCAGTTTGATTCTTGGTCAGGGAACTAGATCCCACATGCTGCAACTTGGAAAAAAAAAAAAGAAAAGCCCATGAGCCACAACTAAGACCTGGCGCAGCCAAATAAAAAAAGAATTAAAACAAATATTAACCTTTGGGTTGTTGGCAGGCACGGAACATTAAGAAAGTAAAAGGGAAAGTGATGGTCGTGTCCGATTCTTTGCGGCCTCATGGACTGTAGCCAGCCAGGCTCCTCTGTCAATGGGATTCTCCAGGCAAGAATACTGGAGTGGGTTGCCATTTCCTTCCCCAGGGTCTCCCTCATTGCAGGCAGATTCTTTACCATCTGAGCCACCAGGGAAGCCCATAACTTTCAGACAGTGTCTTCAACCAAGTCCAGGTCCCAGGCCCTGGATGCGGGCTCAGTGGATACAAATACTAGTGGTAGAGACACAGAGGTGGCCAGACGGAGAACACACTGTCAGTCAGCCTTTCTGTGTTTTCTTTTGTTTTTGACAAAGACCAAACTCATGCCATCTGCCCATAACCACTTCGCCAAATCAAGAAAGCTAAGTGGGCAAAACTGCCCTTCCTAACTCCACACACTCCCCTTTATGGCCATGGACTGCCCTTTCATGACTGGTAGCCCTTTTTTGGGTCCCTGAGGATGTTCCCAGATTCGGAGGCAGGGGAACAGCAGGGAGGGGAGCACATGGTACTGTGCCTGGGACTGTCCATACCAGGATCTGGAGAGGAAAAACATTCTAAATATCCACAGTTATTGGTGTTTTGTAGCCAGGCTAAGGGCAAGCAGAGGTTGAGCCAGGACTGCCTGGGTGGAGCTTCTTATTGTACAATTCAGCACATTGTTCTGGGGCCCTTGCTGGCACACCGGAGATGAGTCTTCTTCCAGTAACTGCTAAGTGAGACAGCCAAGTTCTCTAGGCTCTGAGAGGCAGATTTTAGAATGGCACTTTGGGGAGCCCTGGGGTCCCGATGATGATGGAGAAAGGGGTATTCCCTTTCTTGTGTTCAGAACATATAGAACTTGTGTCCTATATGTTATGCTTTATTCAGTCTCATTTTTTGGGTCTGAAGGAAATATCATTTGGAAAAAGAACAGAGAACTTTGCCACTACTACTGCTACTACTATGGGAGAAGGAAACGGCAACCCACTCCAATGCTCTTGCCTGGAGAATCCCATGGATGCAGAAGCCTGGTGGGCTACAGTCCAAGGAGTTGCAAAGAGTTGGACACCACTGAGTGGCTAAATCCCAAATTTGTTATTCTTCAAGATAGCAAAATTAAATAGCCTACCATAAACAGTAACATTAGATTTTAAAGCAAACATCAGAACTTCTTATTTTTCAAGTATTTGAAAGGGCTGTGTTTTCTAATTCTATCACTTTTCACCATTAAAAATGATGTGATGATAGAGCCACAAAAAATTTGTCAGTTAAACAAGTCTTCAAATCCCATAGGAATGAATCATGAACTATTAACTACACACACCCTTCTAAGCTCGGAGGGTAAAATTCTGTTTTCCTTAACGTAGCTGATTCAAAGGGAGCAGTTTTTCCTTGGGAGCCATGGCTTTTCTTGTCATGAATCAAATAGCTTTCCCCAAACTCTGTCTGTGGGTGTTGTTACCCTTCCATTTGGGGGGAGCACTGTGAAAGGAAAGAATGGACTCCTTACCTCAAAATAGTTCTATTTTGAGATTAACACAGGTTAGGAGGACTACTCCTCTAAATTTGGAAATAGTCTTCCAAATTCAAATGTAGACCCACACAGCCCACTTGAAAAAACTTTGGGAAGAGATTGTTAGGATAGTGTGGATATAGGGGAACTGATAGAATGTCTTGCGTTGTTCTTGTCCTGGATACGGTCTTCTCTCTGTGTTCTTATATCTTCTGGGTTTTTATATCTAGAAAAATTTCAGCCAAGAGGCACAGGCAGAATTTTTCCATTTCTGGTATAACTTAATAAGGACACTTATGAATGAAAATATTTGGGGAAATTAATAAACAAATGTTCTAAAATATTTCCTATTCATTCAGCAGATAACATTTCCCACAAGGCAATAAGCAGAGGAGGAAATGAACATTTATCAAGTATCTATTATAGTCCAGGCTCTGTGCCAAGAACTTTAAATGTATTATCTCCTTTAATCCTCACAAATGCTATGCAAAATGTTATTTTACAGATTGGAAATTAAAGTTTCAGAGGAGTTACATAACTTTCCCAAAGTCATATATCAGGAGAGTGGTGAAGCCAAGATTCCAATATAGCCTAAATGAAAAGCCCACATTCTTTTCGTTATGCTAAAATTTGTCTTTCCTAAAAAGCATAATGAACTCAACCATAAGAAACCATATAAATTACAGAATCACAAAGAATTAGTTTGATGGCAGTTAGGGAAAGTGGGCCAGTATATGTGGAATAGTGGCTTAGCAGGTGTACTGTGAGGTCAGATAGACCCGAATCTCAGAGTTTTCACTCAGCAGCCTACTGAATTGGGGGCAAGTTACAGACTTTATAGCCTGGGGTTTCCCTCATAGCTCCGTTGGTGAAGAATCTGCTTACAGAATTCAACCTGGATTTGATTTCTGGGTCAGGAAGATCACTTGGAGAAGCAAATGTCAACCCACTCCAGTATTCTTGCCTGGGAAATCCTATGGACAAAGGGCCCTCGCCGGCTACAGTCCATGGGATTGCAAGAGTCGGATATGACTGCGACTAAACCACCACCACCACAGACTTTATAGGGGATTTTCTTTTTTTGAATTTGTTAATTTATTTATCCACTCATGTACTTATCCATCTACCCACCCGCCCATCTATTCCCCCATCCACTCATCATTCCTGAGGCTATTTTAAGTAGTCAATGATAGCATGCTAAATAAAATCCTTGGCAATGTGTGATACAGAGTAAGTGCTAAGTAATTGCTGGCTACAGTCGTTTTTGCTTTTAAGAATTTGAAGACTTTGTTTCAACATCCTTAGAGAAGTAAAAGCTGGGTTTCAGAGAGTCCCAAGTTAATTTCTCAATGACACTGGCTTAAACAGTGACAGAATTAGACCTCAGCTCTTTTGAATTCTGATATATTCTTACTGTCTTTCCAGGACACAGTACCTTCACCAGAGGATTTCGAGAGAGTTTTGAAATAGTCATTTTAAAAATGATCATGTTTTACAACCCCAATGGAAGAAAATAGTTGAAACCAGGGTTGTTTTTAAGAAATCCAGGATGTGGACACTGTTAGTAGTTCAATAGGCATAACTTCCTCCTCCTCTTTCTTAACATAATCCCAGCTTGGTCCAGGTGTCCACTCCTTCCCCATCTCAAGGAGAGATTCTTCTTAGTCTAAAGCAGTGCTCCTCAAACTTTAGAATACATGGCATGTTTGTTAAAACTCAGATTGCTGGACCCTCCCTTCAGCATTTCTGATTCAAGAGAGCTGGAGTGAGGCCAGAGAATTTGCATTTCTAGTAGGTTTTCAGGTTCCCAGCAGCTGGGAACTGCTTAAACTGCTGATCTGGGGACTGTCCTTTGAGAATCATTGGTTTAGGACAATCAGTCATTCCCCTGTTCTGGGAATGGCCAAGCTTCCCTGGTAGCTCAGCTACAAAGAATTGGCCTGCCATGCAGGAGACCCCAGTTGGATCCCTGGTTGGGAAGATCCCCTGGAGAAGGGAATGGCTACCCACTCCATTGCCTGGGATTGCCTGGGAAATCCCGTAGCCAGAGGAGCCTGGTGGGTTACAGTCCGTGGGCTGGCAAACAGCTGGACATGACTGAGTGACTAAGCACAGCACAGTAAATTGCCCCAGTCAGACTAAAGGCAAAGGAGCATATCCCTTGGTTGGATTTACTCTTTCTTGTTGTAGTTGAATAATGAACAGTTGTTGCTGACACCCATCTTATCATGCTGCTGCTGCTGCTGCTGTTGCTGCTACTAAGTCACTTCAGTCATGTTTGACTCTGTGCGACCCCATGGACAGCAGCCCACCAGGCTCCTCTGGCTACAGGATTCTCCAGGCAAGAATACTGGAGTGGGTTGCCATTTCCTTCTCCAAGCATCTTACTATGAGTCTCAGTAAACAGACAGTGGGGCAGATGGCAGAGCAGCGAGAGGGATAGGGCCCAAGACTGGTGAAATCACTGAGACACTGAATTACCCAAGTCAGAGACTTGATCTTCCTCTGTACCTCCTGGCATGTGAGGTTGTGCAAATTTCCTTGTTTAAGCAACTTCAAATCACATCGTCTGTTACTTTCCCCATGCTTAACCACTCGATGTCAGATATATTCCTAAAACTCATTAAAATGATACTAAATGCATTTGAAATCCTTAACATTTTAATTTATTCAATTTTTTCCTCTTCCAAATAACTGATAACTTTATCTTTCATTAATGAGATAATGCATATGTAAAGACAAATCTATTTCTATGCTTTAAATGGCAGAAAGTGCTCAATAAAAGCACGATTCTATTCTTAATGCTTTCATGATATACTGTGGGCAGGAAAGACAATTCTCTTTCACAAGATTTGATGTGATTAGTTAATAGTTGTCAGTGAGAAACAAACTCTGGTACATCTCTAAATTAGGAAACACTTGAGATTCTCAGAGAAGATAAATTTCCTCTAAGGAAGCTTAGAAGATTATTCACATAATCTTAACAATTGCAGTTTGTTAGAAACTCCATTCTGTTTATAAGCTGAAGTAGGAGCAGAAGGGAAATGAATGACTTCAAATCTCCTTCATGTTTTATCTTGTTACTGTAATTACAACTATGGTAAGAATATTAAAAATAAAAAAAAAAATCTCAACAAACTAGCTCTTCCTTCTGACATCACAAAACTGGAAAATATATATATATACACACATATATATATATATGTTTATCCAGTTTATTTCTTCCTTGTAGAAACACGCCATTCATTGCTTGTGACTGTAAGCAAACAATATTTTTATCTGTGATTATGATACATTTCCATATAAGATTTCTTTGTGTGAAGGGTCATTTTATTGTGGCTTAATCATTCAGTTCTCCTTCAGAAAATGTACGTTACCCAATGACAGAGCCCATCTAAGTCTTTAAGTTATTTTGAAGCGGAGCAAGTTTTTTTTTTTTACATAAGAAGTTTTGAGTTTTTCTGTTTCCTTTAAACCAGAGATCATGATGAATAGTAATAATAACCTCTGTTGCTACTTATTCTGTGTCAGGCATTGCATCATTTATAGGGACTAGCTCATTTTATTTAATCATGAATTCATTCAACAAACATTTGTGGAACACTTCACATTTGCCAATCTGGTGCCGTATATTATATAGACCATTTTCAGCTAGATTTTTTCATCAGGTTGGAAAAAGAGTAGTGGTCTGACTTCAAATCCTAGGGTAAGAGCCCTATTTCCCAGGAAGTAAGAAAGAGATGAAGATGATATAAATCACGTTTTTTCTTTCTTTCTTTCTTTTGGCTGTGTCCCGTGGCTTGTGGGATTGAACTCATGCCGCCTTGCAGTGGAGCAGTGAAAGAGCAGAGTTCTAACCACTGGAATTCCCTTGTCCCTGAGTTTCTGTTCCCAGTATGATAGACTATGTTTTCCAAAGTTTGTTCCTTGATATTTCCATAAGAAGATGATAATAGGAGTGATTTTTAAAAGTTCCATGACCAAGAATAGTGTGGGGAAATGTGGGAACTCAATCATTAAACAGATTTCTTTACTAGAGGAGTTCTTAGTACCTTTAGTATGCTTTGGGGCTTTCCAAAGAGGTGCCACATTTTGCATTATTTCTCAAACTTATTTGATCATAATGTCCCCAAACCTGTACTCCCACAGAAGGCACAGTGTTCAGGCTCCTTGGCACACACTTTATAAAAGACTCTTGTAAGTTATTTCTGCTTTTAAAAGCTTCTTCATTCCTCTTTCTACTTCAACTAAGAGTTTTTTCATTCCTCCTTCTACTTCAAATCTCTCTAGTGCTCTCAAAGTTCCAGGTTTTTTCTCCACAAATGCAAACTCCCCCACCTCCCTGACAATCTTACATGTCTTCAAGACTTCTAGTTTTTCAGAACTCACAGACATTTCTAGTAAAATCTGAGATATCTATGAAAGACATTTAGCCTCTCAAATTTCTTCATTCCTGGATGATATCATGGCCTCAATCCACAAGGAATGGGGAAGGAGGGAAGAAGAGGACATAGGGGAAAAGGTTATAATCAGAAAGGCTAAAAAACTGTAAATTTCAGTACATAGATGAAACTTGGCACAGCCCTTCTGAAAAACTGCCAACTCCTGACTGAAACTAAAATGTATACAAATTAGAGTTATGCATTGCGTTTATCTTGGAAGCAAAGTGAAAGAGAAAACTTGGAAACTGCCTGCTTAATTTGGTCACGTTTCAAAGTCAAGTCCAATAATTCTTGTTGGAGAAGATGGGGAGAGGGAGGGGATGGTCTTTGGAACCTGGACCATGTAATTTGTCATTTATGTTAGCCAAATAACTTAACCATTTCCCTACCTGGATTTCTTCTGTGTGAAGCGTGAGACTGCATGTTGCTGTGAGTTGCTGTGCTGGTGAAGTCCACTTGAAAAACAACAGTGTTTGTAAAAATCTATAATGGAAAAGAATCTGAAAAAGAATATATATATTTATGTATATATAGACATATATATACATACAACATATATGAAACTAACATAATATTATAAATCAACTACAGTTCAATAAATAGGAAAAAAAATTATGGAAGTAATAAAAAAAAGGAAACCTCTTATTTCTGTATACCTTTCTCTCCTTCAGATAAATACATCTATCAGACCTCATCATTCTCCAGAAATGACAAAGAGTAATAGCTAGCATCAGGTGGGGAGAGGGGAGACATAGGGAGTTGTGTAATTCATAACTTTCTTTTTTGAAGAAAAACTTTTCATATGAGCCAGGATCCTGGTAGGAAAGTGAATTCTCCACTCAAAGTTGTTCAGTGGAAGAGGTTTTAGTAAAAGGAGTGTTCACAGTGATGAGGGCAAGGTTAAGGGAGCCAGCAAATATGATAAGGTACCCAGGGACTAGTGACAGGGGGAATCTATCACCATTAGTAGGTCTGAGGGGGCAAAGAGAGTAAAGGTGCCCCATAGAAGCTGGACTTGCGGACCCAGCACATCAAAGCAGGAAGGAGTAGGGGAAAAAACAACTCTATCTCATTCAGCTCTCAGTTCTCCTGCAGGTTATCTCCTACTGGCCAAACCCAGACAGAACCAGAGAGCAAAATAGTGCAGGATATGCAACGTGAGTAGTGAGAGCCTTTCTGAAAACACAGCACACAAAGCTTTGGGGAGAAAATGGAGAATAACCAGGCATCTCTTCCCACAATCTAACTTCTGGGTAAAAACTTTGAGCAAAACCCTACTACGTCAAATAAAGGAACATTTTACTTTTAGCTCTGAGTCCAATCCCCTCATTTTACAGATAAGAAAACTGATAACCACAGAGCTTGTTCAAAGCCGCGCAAGATCACTATGAGGTTTCAGCCCAGTCCTGCCTTCTAATTCCACGATGAAGCTTTTCCACCTGGCCACTTTGCATCCTTCAGACCCTCTGGGCCTACTCATTATCTTATTTCTCCCTCAAAATATAGTTTCTCAGTTCTCCTGTGTCTTCTGGAGAAGGAAAAGAAAGATGACGATTTCATCTCTGGGCAGATATATGCCACCAACACTAGGTTATTCACCTGGATAAAGTGCAAATTGCATAGAATTGAAAATGTGATTATATTTAAGCTCAACTATAGGCCCTTGCGGAGAAAGCAATGGCACCCCACTCCAGTACTCTTGCCTGGCGAATCCCATGGATGGAGGAGCCTGGTAGGCTGCAGTGCATGGGGTCGCTAGGAGTCGGACACGACTGAGTGACTTCACTTTCACTTTTCACTTTCATGCATTGGAGAAGGAAATGGAAACACACTCCAGTGTTCTTGCCTGGAGAATCCCAGGGATAGGGGAGCCTGGTGGGCTGCTGTCTATGGGGTTGCACAGAGTCGGACACGACTGAAGCGACTTAGCAGCAGCAGCAGCAGCATAGGCCTTTGGGTAAGCTGGGTGGCTAAGAAAAACCTGGCTCACCTCGTCAACTTGTCCTTCCAAATGCACTGTCAGTGTTCTAGAGAGATCTAAATGGATAATTAAGGTGGCCCAAATGCCAGGTCTGTTTTTAGGTTCAGTGGCAGGGAATTCAGGCCACTTAAGTTTCAATACTTCAGGGTCAGCCTTAGGGAAAATTGGGAAATGGTTGACATTTGCCTTAAGTTGCTTCATGCTCACTCCCCCTTACCAGGTTGTTTCCTCCCCTTCACTCCCGGTCAAAAACTAGTTACCAGCTAAGTCAGGAGCTGATCTACCTGTCCCCTTAAATGTTCTGGAGTTTCAGACTGTCTTGGCCTTTGGGGCCTGCTTTGTCCTTTAGGGTTTTCCTTTCAGTGATTCTTCAGCAGATCTGCTAAACAAAGGTATGTCTAACTGTTCCAGTTGTTGTGTAGCCTGTTCACGTGTTTCTCTTCCCGAATACTCTCCCCACGTTCTCATTCCTCTCCACTGTTTGCACATAGACAGCATCCCAATTGTAAACAGACCCTACAGTGGTAAGAGTTCCCCACGTGGCACAGTGGTAAAGTATCCGGCTGCTAATCCCTGGGTCAGGAAGATTCCCTGGAGAAGGAAATGGCAACTCACTCCAATATTCTTGCTTGGGAAATCACAGGGACAGAGGAGCCTGGTGGGCTCCAGTCCATGGGGTCCCAAGAGTCAGACACAACTGAGCAACCGAACATGGACATGCAGAGTGTCGCATTCATACACTCAAGTCACCCTGTGACAGGCAGCAAGGAAAGGTCATCTAGTACCCCCTTTTGATTGAGGTGCAGAGGAAAGTAATTTGCAGTCTCTTTTTCTAGAACAGAAAAAAGCTCACCAGCCCCTATTGCTAGCTCTGGAAGGAATTGCCAGGTGGAATTTGAAGCCAGATAAACTTTTCCTTGGCCTTCAAAAAACCTCCTGTTCCTGGAGGTTCACTCACATTTTTAGAGAACCTGTCCTGTGAGTCAATCAAATAAAGATCTTTCTAGGAGATTTTTATTTCTTAATACCATCAAACACCTGTCAAAGTTCACTTTTCCTTTGCTCATGAGGACTGGTATAATAGGTATCAATATTAATAATCATCTGATTATATGGCTGATAGGTTAAATTATTTCATTGTGGGAACTGTCATCAACTATTTTCAAGCTGTAAAATTTGAAAAACCAGCTGGTTTTCACTGTTTATATTCAACTCCTTTTCTCTTTCCCTGCCCCTGCTGGCATATTCTTCTTCCAGTAATGTTCTCCCTGGAATGTCAGCGAAAACACACTGGAGCTAAGCCAGCAGATAGGACCAGAAATAACCTACTCCAGAAAAACCTCTCACCACCATCTTCTGACCACGTGATTGGAGGCAGCTAACACATGTAGTCTCAGATTCAGAGTAGGGACTCAATGAATGATTGTCAATCTTGCAACTAGTCAACAAACAGGGCCTGGAGATCTGATGCATGGTATGGGGAATATAGACAACAGTATTATATTATAATCATCCAACTTGATAAGTCTAGATCTAAATTATTTCAACAGCAAGAAAGAAATAATAATTATGTGACATGACAGAGGTGCTAACTATAGCTACAATGGTAATCATATTACAATATAAAAATGTATCAAATCAACATGTTATACAACTTAAATTTACAATGTTATTTGTCAAATATGTGCTTCCCAGGTGGCACTAGTGGTAAAGAACCCACCTTCCAATGTAGGAGATGTAAGATATGTGGGTTTGACCCTGGGTTGGGAAGATCCCCTGGATGGCAACCCATTCCAATAATCTTGCCTGGAAAATCCTGTAGATAAAGGAGCCTGACAGGCCATATTCTATGGGGTCACAAAGAGTCGGACATGACTGAAGCCACTTAACATATACTCACATGTCAAACATATCTGAACTGAAAAAAGATTTTTGATTCTGAATCCAAATTTGACTGAGCAGTGATTTGCAATGAAACAGACAGGCAGATTCTTTAAAATTGCTGAACATGGAAAGATCTGCATTAGTTATTCAGGAGATGCAAATTAAAACCACAATGAGATGCCATTATCTATCTGCTAGAATAGCTAGAATTTAAAAGGCTGATAATACAAATATTGACAAGGATGTGGCATAATTGGAATTCTCATATTCCACTGCTGGATATGTAAATGATACATTTACTTAGGAAAATGATTTGATAGTGTCACGGTGAAGGCGAGCATAAGCTGACCCTATAACCAGAAGTTCCACTCCTGCGTATTTACCACAAAAGTACACGTATTTGTGCACTGAGAGTCACATAGTATAAGAATGTTCCCAGCAGCATTATTTGTAATAGCCCCCCCCACCTTTCTGTGCTGCTGTGCTTAGTCGCTCAGTTGTGTCTGACTCTTTGTGACCCCATGGACTGTAGCTCGTCAGGCTCCTCTGTCCATGTGGGTTCTCCAGGCAAGAATACTGGAGAGGGTTGCCGTGTCCTCCTCCAGGGGATCTTCCCAACCCAGGGATTGAACACAGGTCTCCCACATTGCAGACAGATTCTTTACCATCTGAGCCACCAGGGAAGCCCAAGAATACTGGAGTGGGTAGCCTATCCCTTCTCCAGGGGAACTTTCTGACCTAGGAATTGAACTGGGGTCTCCTGAATTGCATGCTGATGTTTTTATCAGCTGAGCTACCAGGGAAGCCCACCTTCTGACAACTACCCAAATGTCCATCAGCTGCAAAACTGTCAGATACATTTTGACATATTCATATAGTAGAATTCCATATAGCAATGAGAATGAGTAAGCTATAATCACAACAAGAAACATGGATGGAACCCACAAACAAGATGGAGAGGGAAGAAAAGCCAGACTCCAGAGTATAGATTCTGTATGATTCCATTTACATCAAATTTAATAAGCATACATAGCTACATTAAAGTAATAGAAGTCAAAATGGAGGTTATCCATTTCACTCCAGTTAGAATGGCTGCTATCAAAAAGTCTATAAACAATAAATGCTGGAGAGGGTGTGGAGAAAAAGGAGCCCTCTTACACTGTTGGTGGGAATGCAAACTAGTACAGCCACAATGGAAAACAATGTAGAGAATCCTTAAAAAACTGGAAATAGAACTGCCATACGACCCAGCAATCCCACTGCTGGGCATACACACTGAGGAAACCAGAATTGAAAGAGACACGTGTACCCCAGTGTTCATCGCAGCACTGTTTACAATAGCTAGGACATGGAAGCATCCTAGATGTCCATTGGCAGATGAATGCATAAGGGATTTGTGGTATATATACACAACAGAATATTACTCAGCCATTAAAAAGAATGCATTTGAATCAGTTCTAATGAGGTGGATGAAACTGGAGCCTATTATAGAGTGAAGTAAGTCAGAAAGAAAAACACCAATACAATATACTAATGCATATATATGGAATTTAGAAAGATGGGAACGATGATCCTATATATGAAACAGCAAAAGAGACACAGATATAAAGAACAGTCTTTTGAACTCTGTGGGAGAAGGCAAGGGTTGGATGATTTGAGAGGGTAGCGTTGAAATGTGTATATTATCACGTGTGAAGTGGATCCCCGATCCAGGTTTGATGCATTAGACAGGGTGCTCAGGGCTGATGCACTGGGATGACCCTGGGGGATGGGATGGGGAGGAAGTTGGGAGGGGGGTTCAGGATGGGGAACACATGTGCAGTCATAGCTGATTCATGTCAATGTTCTGCAAAAAGCACTACAGTATTGTAAAGTAATTAGCCTCCAATTTAAATAAATAAATTAATTTTTTTTTTAAAGGAGGCTATCTTTGGGAAGGAAGGAGTGAGTGGTGATTGGGAACAGGCCCATGGGAGCTTCTGAATCATTGTCAGTTTTTTTGACCTGGATCAGTGGTTGCATTGTTCACCTACAACAATCCACTGAGGCAACATATTTTTGTTTTCTCTGTTTTTCTGTATGTATGTTGTACCTCAATTACAGCAAAATTGCAATTGCAGAGCTGTCAGGACTGGTCCAAGTCAACATATCCTATCCCTCCTTGACCCCTTTAGCATATTTTATTTTCATCAATGATCCTGATTCTTCTCATCTCCACATAGCATCTTACTGCCCATGGAGCTTCCTAGATACTGTCCCAGTCTCAGATATCTACATTCCTGCCATCTGTCTTCCCCATTGTCTTTCCTAACGCCTTGCTTTGTCTTAGAGATAGGATAAAATAATCTCTATTTTTTTTTTTTTTTGGTTGTGCCCCTGAGGCTTAAAGAATCTTAGTTCCACAACCAGGGATTGGCCCAGGCCATTCGCAGTGAGTGTGCAGAGTCCAAGATGGTAAAGAATCTGCCTGCAATGTAGGAGACCTGGGTTCAATCCCTTGGTTGGGAAGATCCTCTGAAGGAGGGCATGGCAACCCACTCCAATATTCTTGCAGAGTCCTAACCACTGGACTTGGTCAGGAAATTCCCAATCTCTGCTAAGTTTTTTTTTTTTTTTTTTACCATTACATATTTTATTTCTTTTTAATTAAGACATTTGTACTTTAACAGAGACAATGACCAATGACAAACTAGAATGCATTCATAGGAGGACAGGCTAGTTGAAGAATTAAATTGAATATTTATTGAACAAGTGCAGAATAAATGAACTAGGAGGTGAGGTGGTTTTAACCTGAAGATACAATGAAGTGAAGTGTGAAGTGCTAGTTGTTCAGTCGAGTCTGACTCTGCAACACCATGGACTGTAGCCCACCAGGCTTCTCTGTCCATGGAATTCTCTAGGCAAGAATACTGAAGTGGGTTGCCATTCCTTTCTCCAGGGGATCTTCCTGACCCAGGGATCAAACCCGGGTTTCCTGAATTGCAGGGAGATTCTTTACTGTCTGATCCACCAGGGAAGCCTGAAGATACAATAATTAAATATTGTATTTCAAATATTGTACTTCAAATATTCAGAGAGCTGTCATACACAAAAATGAAAGATTTGTTCAGTATCTCTCCCAAGGGCAGAACTTGACCCAAGGGATGAATATAAGCAATCAATAGGCTGCAGGACAGCTGTACAAAGTGTATCACTTAATAGCTTCTTTCCCAAATTATGCATTCCACCCGTACATTTTCCTTCTTCTGAAAGGAAATAATACAAATGAATACTTCCCATGAATGTCTTAAGCTTATTCTCATGGCAAGTCCTCCGCTGCCGGCAATAGATGTAGTCACACTCTCAGAAAAAAAATCTAAAGTTAACAAATTGCTTTACTAAGGAAATGATCTTTTCTTCCTCAGCTCTCAGTATTTTATATTTGTGATTCTCAGGAGGTGAGAGGAAAAGAGCATATTCTCCAAAGAGGATGAATTAGGGTCCTCAGCAATTCAGATACTGCCCCTGGGGATAGTCCTCCTCAAACTGTCAGTGCAGCTATCAACCTATGGTACAGATGGGAGTGTGCTGTGCGCCGGGGCAGAAAAAAACAACTGATAACCACTGTTCTACATGAAGCAGGAAGGCAGTATTTTATGAGTCAGTAGGAAATATAAACTGACTGATGGGCTCCATCAAAATTGTCAACTATTAAAAAATGAGAATTGTTTCAACAACCATTATAATTTAGTTTATATATAGGTATTTTATCAAATATTTAGGAATGCTAAGGTGCTTAATCCATCTGATAAAATTGAAAATAAACACTTTACATTTCTCTATTTGTCAGTATTCAGAATTTGGAAGGTGGGTCTTGAACTCAGAATGATAAATGATAAGGAAAGCCACATAGTCGGTGAGTCAGGCTAACTGCTGCCCACTGGGAATGGGTGGAACAGGGGCAGGCTGTGATAAAGCAATAAACCTGTTAGAGGAAATATCCAGGGCCCCTGCAAGTGGCTTTGTGGGCATGACCATCCTTGTGGTGGAATCAGCCTACCATCCTTCTCTAGTATACCTTTCACAGCCTCTTCCACTGGAAGTCCAACAAAGGTTGCAAAATAGCAGGTGATGACGATAGATGTATATGTTTGAGAGATCAGGGAGAAGGCTCCTCTCCAGGTTGCATCTCTAAGCACTTCCACGATTGGCTGGACCATCTCAGACCACTGGTGAGCTTTGATGGTGAAATAGATTCTGGGGAAATCTCTCTGCCAAATTCTTTGTCCTACTGACCAAGTTCAGAATTTGCAGGTTTTATAGCATGTAATATCTTTTTTCAAAAGTTTCCTGCATTATTCACGTTATTATGGAGCAGATATAAATTTAGAAGCTGGCCATACACTGGGGGTATAACAATTTCGCCCGGAGCCTCAAGCTCCTAGTTGTCCGACTGATCTAGCAACTTTCTGAAACTGAAGGAACTTGCCACCATCACTGCCACTGGCATTTTCCTGGCTGGTCCTGCCGCCGTACCTCCCCACAGAGCCAGACCCCAAACTCTGCTAGTTTATTTGTGACAAATGTGTTTTCTTCTCTTCCTGGTGTAATTTAAATTTGAAAAAAATCCTTGAGAGTGACTTTAAGGATTAGTATCATGATTCAAACCGTAGAGGTAGAGGTTTTGGGGGACGATACCCTTTAAAAGACACGAGGATGCTGGGCCTGGACAC
The DNA here is from genome assembly GCF_003369695.1 of Bos indicus x Bos taurus. Classification (NCBI taxonomy): domain Eukaryota; kingdom Metazoa; phylum Chordata; class Mammalia; order Artiodactyla; family Bovidae; genus Bos; species Bos indicus x Bos taurus. The sequence goes on from NC_040079.1 coordinate 88,000,631, forward strand.
GTGTCCCACACCTGTGCCTCGAGTAAACAGAGAAGTCTAGAGAAGGTGTTCCTTGTTTTTGCTGACAAAATGGGTATCCAGAGAGAACAGCTTGACAGAGGACTGAATCACTTTAACATGATGGTAGAGGAAGAAAGTGTGATGGGCTTGTCCTTACTGAACACTGGTTATGATGCTGAATTTGCTCACTGGAATTTTTTTTTTTTTGCATAAATATCAGGGTGTGGTGATAGTGACTAAGTAAATGAGAGCAAAGTTGAAAAATAGAAGTATTATTCTTACATTGGACTCTCTTAACTCAAGAGTTACAGACCAGAGTGAACGGGTTGGCAAAACTCTTTGGGGATGCACCACTTCCTACCTCTCTTTGTTATCCTTCTTGCAGCTGGGCTTCGACTTCCCAGACTCATCTACTCTTCAACTAGTACTTGTGCTTCTTAAATTGCTTCAGTGGTACCACTGGGCAAGGGAACCAAGGAAGCATGTGGCTCTATTGATGCCTCTATTCTCTGGGTGAGAGATTAACACATGAGAAACAGTTTGGGAACAAAATTGTTCAATTGTTCAACAATTGATACACAATGAAGTGTTAGACTGAATACAACTGAAATACACATCTGATGAATGCAGTGAGTAGGCTGAAAAGCAGAGAAATCAGGTTTCCAGTTGGTGTATGGACATGTGAAAACCTGAAAAAGATTTATCAACCAAATGGAGACAGAGGATGAAAACTCCTGTCTTTTCAGGTTCTCCTTTATTCTGTGTTCTGAAGTTCCTCTTTACTACTGTGGGGCACCCAAAGATGGCACAACACCTTTCCACTTCCTCTGGGAGCTTTGTTTGTCACAGTTGTCTATATATATTTTCTGTGTTTTCTGGGACCTCATTTGGAAAAGAAAATCTGCATACAAGTTTATGCGTCTCTATTAAATAAGCACTGATGGGGTCTTTTGCTTGTCAGCAGTAACAAGAGCTTCTCTGCGGGATTTATGAGAGCACTTTAAAGAATTTTGAATAATTCATTGGCTAAGAGTAAAAGAAAGAGTGTTTAACTGAGGTTTGCTTGGGCAGAATTAACAATAAATGATGTACAGTCTGCTATCTCTTCACTGTAAAAATAATGTACATTTTTTTTTTTGGTTGCAAAACTAACACTTATTTATTATAGAACATTTGGTAAATTAAAAACATACGTGAAGAAGAAAATAAAATTCAGTCATAATTTCTCCGTACTTACATATCACTGACACATCTCGCAGACATGAACATTTGCATCATTGTGACTATGTCATATTGGAGTTTTGTACCCATCTTTTTCCCATGTCATAAAATATTTTTCAGAAACATGATTTATAAAACCTGAAAAACAAGACCCCGTCAACAATAATTCTTCTAGAAAACACTGGTTACTAAAATGTCTTAGAAGATATATGTGGATATTTTTTATTTCTAATCATGAGGGTAGTAGTTAGTAATTAGGCTTTCCACCCCTATATATATGACTTTTTAGAAATATGAACAAGATTGGCTCTACTGCTAAAAGATAAGAGAAAAAAAGATTTTTCCCCTTAAAATATCTGTTACAAAGGTATTGAAATTTTAGCTTATGATTTTTTTTTAAGATATAGAGAATATTGTTTTCTTTCTAGGATGTTAGTCCTAGAAAAACCTGGAACCAACCTTGGAGGATAAAATTCTCTTTGCAAAATGCAGTTTATCCAGCTTCTTTCACTTGATCCATGATTCTGGAAGTCTGCTTATTGGTTTATACAAGCATGGCAGGTCCCACAATTTACTTAGAATATCCTAGGTGATGCAGAGGGGGACCTTGTAGGACTCTGGAAACGGCTGCAGTTGGTTCTTACAGATGTTGAACACAAACACTGGAAACTGGAGTGATTCAGGGCAGCAGTGGAAAATGGGTTATTTCATTGTTCCCTCAGTAGCAGGATTTCACTGGTCCCCATCTTTATTATGATGACGTGTTCTACTTGGTCTCTATTTCTACTGCTCCTTTGTTACCAATTACTTCATCCCCTACTTTGTACGTCTCTTCTCTGCCTGATGGCTTCAGTTTACTCAGAGCTTGCCCCTCTCAGGGCTTCTTTCTACACCTTGAGAAGCCTTCTTTCTACACCTAGCTTCTGCACCCACCACATGATTGATTTTCTCTTCCCATTTCCAGTTCATAGTCTTGAAAGAGGATGGGCTTAGGTAGTCACCGCCGCCCCTGTTTGGGTGGAGTGTTCACATCATTAGGTCTGGCTTCCCTTGACCAGCAAGGTTCTAAGAAGGGGGTTGTGTGGCATAGATCATGCCTGTGCCCCTGCTGGAGGCACTCTTAGAAGGGGAATCTGGCATGGCACAGTAAAGACATAATGAGCTCTCAGCACATTCTTTTTGTTTTAAATTAAAAAAAAAAAAATGTTTTAACATACTTGCCACTAATGTAACATGTTCTTCATATTTTTTTCAAGGTAAAATTCTTTGGCACTTTCACTTAAAATAGTCATGGTACATAGAAACAAAGAATAGATTGGTGGTTACCAAGGGCTAGAGACTGGGGGAAATGGAGAGATACTACTGGCCAAAGGGTACAAATTCCTAGTTATGAGATGAATAAGTTCTGGGATATAATTTACAGCATGCTGACTACAGTTAACAGTACTGTATTGTATACTTGGAAGTTGGTAAGAGGGTAGATCCTAGATGTTCTCATAACAGCAGCCAAAAAGAAAAAAAAGTTAACTATATGAAGTAGCAGAAGTGTTAACTCATCTTATTGTGGTAATCATTTCACAGTCTGTGTATATCAAATTATCCTGCCACATACCTTAAACTTACACAATGCTATATGTCAACTCTAACTCAAAAACCTGGAAGAAAATTGTCATATTACCCAGATGTTTTACAGTTAACTTTAATAGAAATATATTTGAGCTAAATTTTTCTTCAAGTTTCTGAAATTTAATAACATAAAATATATAATGTTCAACTGGCTTTGTAATGTTCAACTGGCATTTAATATAGTTATTTGCAAGAAGATAAAAACATTTTAATAGTGTAGAATTATGCCTGTGGATACTAGAGACTAGCAAAGATGGGTAGTTTAGGTTTGGAATATGCTGACTTTCATAAAGAGGTTAAAAGCATTTCCCTTTTGAAACAGAATGTTCTTGGGCATTTTCCTAGTGCTTTGCTGCTAAAATATAAATGGTTATGTGTAACTGTTAATTGCAGAGTGTTACTGTTGGAAATTGTTTTTGTATGCACAAATTGTGACAGGAGAGTGGACCGCAAACATAAACTTGAGTTTTGGTTTTACTCTGACTTAGAGGGAAGGTGACTAAAATTGCCTTCTGTATCATCTTACCACTGTAAAACAGGAAGTGAAGTCAGCCAATAAATTGCTTCCTCTCTTTTTGCAGAAAGGAAACAAATATATAAATATATATGGGCAGTCTCAGTTTCTTGCCACTCAATCCATCCTATGTACGATCTTGATTTAGTGTTAGTGAAATGTTATGATGTCATTCCCCTGTTTACAACCCTGGGAGTATGTTAGATTCACTTGCAAAGCTTTTAAAATAAACTCTATATCCAGGCCCTGTACCCCAGTTTTCTGATTTATTTGATGTGGGCATTTCTATTTTTGAAAGTCATCCCAAGCAACTCTAAGGAACAGACAGGAAGCTACTAGGCAAACTGACAGAATCTAACATTGGAGTTGGCTTTCAAGGCCCTCTATTGTCTTCCTCCAACCTAGCTTGCCAGGCTCTGGCCAGTTCAAAGGCTTCCCATGTCTTCTGTAAGCTGCTTGTATTTCTGTTCTTCTGTCTCTTTTCCAGGAATTCCAAGAGTTTCTTTCTCACACTTTCCGAATTCAAATTTCTGCCCATTTTTCAAGACGTGGCTCAGTTTTTACCTCCCCCTGTGACGCTTTGGCTTCTCCAACCACTCTCAACTGGAAGGCTTGCTCCCTAATCTGAAGTCACACAGCAGTTATTGCCCAGCGCTGAACAATGAATCAGTCATGTACTGCTCTGTGCCATCTCTCCTATTGTTGTGACAAATGATGAAACTTTGCTTTACTTGTCACCTCTTTGTTACCCAAGGCCCTATACTATGCGCTTCTGGCATTCCTTTGTATGCTTGACAAGTCGGTTCTGTGTACAGTGCAGGAAGTCAGTAAGTATTTGCCTCCATTTCCCACATCCAAAGGTGTGGTTTGGCACTTTGTCTCTGCTGGAGTCTTGCTCTGCTCCTCCTGGGCCTTCTTGCCAACAGACTCTCTGACTCTTTAAATCAGGCCAACATATCCAGTGTTCCACAAGGCTGATTGCCAGTAAAACTGATTGTGCGTGTACTCCTCTGCTCACCCTTGCTCTCTCTCTATTTTTTGATCCAGCTGAGGCTTTGGCTTTCTTTCCCTCTCTGACCCTTCAGTCTCCTACTCCCTATGCTATCAGGACTTGATGGCAGAATTCAAGTTCCTGGGATCTGACTGCTTGCCTTCTGTGAGAATGTCAGAGTACGACACACTCTCCAGATCTTCTTACCCTTCTTCCTTCAGCCAACACTTCCCCTGACTCTAGCCCAGCCGACCTAAATTATACTGCCAATCCTCCACTAGTACCCTGGTCTAGTGGAGGGGGAAGTGACAAGGAATCTAGTGACAAGATTCCTGTCAAAGGAGAGACAGGCACTGTCTTTAAGATTCTCACCCTCTAAAAGAAAACCGATTGTATTGTTCACATGATTATAAGCTTCTATTGGTTCATGATTGCCTGTAGAATAAAGTCTAAGCCTGAGCTGTTCAATGGCTAAATTTAGTAGTTACTAAATTCAGATAAAAAATTGAGTTTTTCTTCTGTGCCCAGGTGATGCTACTGGTAAAGAACCTGCCTACCAATGCAGGAGATAAGAGATAGTTTGATCCCTGGGTTGGGAAGATCTTCTGGAGAAGGGCATGGCAATCCACTCCAGTACTCTTGCCTGGAGAATCCCTTGGATAGAGGAGCCTGGTGTGCTATGGTTCATGGGGTCATGAAGAGTTGGATACAACTTAAGTGACTTAGCATGCACGCTGTGCCATATTTCAAGTGCTGGATAGCCACTTGTGATTATCCTATTGGACAACACAAATATAGAACATTTTCACCATTACAGAAGTCTCTGTTGGACAGTGCTCATCTACATACCTTAGTGTAGCTTGTATGGCCTTTATAATCTCTATAATGCTTTGTTCTAGCTTAATTTTTGGCTGCTACTTTACCTTTCAAGCTTACCAACTTTCTCAGTGTTCCCCCAGCCACTCAGAGCCCTTTCACAGCTCTGCGTCTTTGAACTTGCTGTTCCTGCTTCCTGAAACGCCTTTTAATTTTCTTCTCTGGCAAACTCCTATTTACTTTTTTTTTTTTTTTTTTAATATTTATTTGGTTGCACCAGGTCTTTAGTTGCAGCATGTGGGATTTAATTCCCTTACCAAGCATTGAACCCAGGCCCCCTGCATTGGCAGCTTGGAGTCTCAGCCACTGGACCACCAGGGAAATTCCCTATTCACCTTTTTAAGATCCAACTCAAATCTTACTTTGTTTGTGAAGTTCCCTGACTTTCCTAAACACAATAATTTTTCCTGCATTCCCTTGGCTCATTGAACCTGGCTCTGTTGCCCTTATCACCATATTTTATTATTTGCTTATAAATCTGTCTATTCTCTTGGATGGTGGATCCTGATTGTTCTATAGATATACCCTAATGAAGTGGTTTGCTTGATGCTCTTTCAATATTAAGTAATATGTTTTCTTACTGTGGGCTTGTGATTTATGTGTTTGCCATGTTTGAAAAGATCTTGGTGCTTTAGAAGTTCTTCTTTCTTAAAAACTAGAGTGGCTTCCCATCTTTCAGGTTGAAAGTTCATTTTCTTTCTAATTAATTCTGATGAGACTTGAGAGGGATGTGGTAGGATAAGCTGACAAGGTAAAAAACAGAGTAACTATATGTAGGAAACAGTTGGGATGTGCTTAGGTTCCAGTCGTTATATAAAATATTTAGTATTTAGGAGAAGAGAAGGGAGGGAAGATGAAGGGAAAAAAAAAAAAAGCAGCTCACGGAACGGATACTGTGGAATTGTGTTTGACTTTTTTCCAGACTAAGGCCAAAAGCAATGATGTAAGAGGAAAAGAGTTTTTATTACCATTTTGCAAAAACCGTATTTTATTACCATTTCCCTCCCCCCCCCCATCCCCCACTTCAGGATTTGATAAGGTTTTGAGAAATTCTGGTGACTCAAATTACTGTGAAGTAAATCCTCCTGACCAAGAAATAAATTAAAATATCAGTTAGTTTCTCTTCTGCGATTATGGTGAACATCATTCCGAAAGGCTTGTTTTCTTCTGGAAGAGCTGTAAATACTAAAGGCTGAGTCCAGTAGACCTTCTCTGATCACTATCGCCTAGATGCAGCTTCAATCTTAACAGTCAATCATCTCTCCTTGGGGACGCCGACCACGTCTTATCGCTCAGACCACGCCCACCAAGTCTCCCTCCCTCCCACCTCATGGCCCCGCCCCGGGCCTAGCAAAAGAAGATCTTCATTGGTGCAGAAGTTGCTCTGATCCCGCCCCAGCGAGCGGCGATACGCCGAGCTGGCGTGGGGCGGTGGTGGTTGGCTGCCTGGGGACGGGTCCCTGGTCTTGCCCGTCAGAGTAGCTGGCGGCTGTGGCGGCGCTCGGGACTGGGTTGTCAGTCAGTGAGCGGAGGGGGAAGATGGCTCGCCAGGACCCGTTCTGCTAGGAAGAAGGCGGGGGCAGGTGGTGCTGCTTATTCGGAGCAGCAGCCGTCGCTGTCGTTGCCAGCCAAACAAGTCGGGGTTCTGGAGGTCGAGCTTGGAGAGCCGCTCTGGTAAGTCCTGTGGAGAGAACCGCGCCGGGCCCCCAGGGCGGCCGGTGACCCATAACTTTTTTTGTCAGGGAGGAGCCGGGGCGAGGCGACGGCGGGGAGGGGACCGGGACTTTGTCCCCGGGGCGGCGGCTTCGTTGGGGGTAACGGCTCCAGCGCGAGGCGCCGCGGATGAGCGCTAGACTGTGCTGGACGCCCAGGCGTCCAAGGGTCTGAGGGGAGGAACTCGGTGGTAGGCTGCGGCCGGCGGCTTCTCGCCCCGAAGTTGGGCGCAGCCCGCCTGCTGCCTGGGCGGCGGCAGCTTTGTGCGCGAGGACTCGGGTCTTTCTCCTTCCCCGGCGAGGAGCCTTCCGACCTCCGGGCGTGACCTGGGTGCAGCCGCCTCGCGCGGACCAGCCGCCCTTCAGCTGGGTTGCCTGGGGTGGGACACCCCACCCCCTGCAGCGGCTGATGCTCCGGTCCGACCTCTCCTACCCCTCCCACCCCTCCGACTCCTCCTTCCCACTTCAGCGAGGCTGCAACTACCCGTCCAGTCTAATGGCCAAAATGGTCAGTGTCGTCCCCCTCGTCTTTGAAAGCAACATTCTTCCCCGTTCCCCCACAAGTCGGAGAGATTCACAAAGCAGCCACGATTCTTTCCTTTGTTATTTACACTGGTGAGCTTTTCATCAGCCCTTACCCTCTTTTTACTATGAGTTAGTCCTCCCCAGGTGGTGGTGGTTTAGTCGCTAAGTCGTGTCCGACTCTTCTAATATACTCGAGAATCGTTAGGATTTTGTCCGAAAATTGTTGCATTGAAAGACCCGCCGAAGTTTGCACGCTCTGGCAGAACTGGGTATCCTCCCTTCGGTGTGTACATGTGTGCGTTGTTCCCTCAGAGTATAGATGTTCCTGAAATTTTTAAATTTTGCTCTGGTGGTTTCGTACTGCACAGAATCGGTTCTCCGATACTCTGTCACACGCCGGGCAGCCGCTCGCTTTTCAGGTAGGGGGAGTTTGTTCATCGGGCAGCTGCTGCTTATCTTCAGAGACCGTCCTACCGGCTGTAGGGCCAGGCTGTCCTTTGGCAAATAATTTGTCCTTTGGGTCACACAGTAGTTTTTGTAGCAGGTATGCCGCCTCTTTGATTCGTGTATCACTTTACAGTTTGAAATTTTCAGCTTTTAAAACCTTACCTGCATAAAGTCATAAATATTGGTGTAACCCTGAGTCAATGTAGTAGTCCTGGGAGGCTTGTTTTCCATGAGAACATTCTCCTAACATCCATAGATCACTACTCTGCGTGCCCCCCCTCCCCGTCCCCCAATTTCTAAGCATTTTTCTTTAGGTTAACACATTTTAAGTCCCAGAGCACCGTATTTTTGAAGTGCAGGCAAGAAAGAAAGAAAAAAAATCTTTAGGATATGCTTGGCTGGCCCATAGTAGCTTCAAAGTCGGCTGTTCTAATAATTCATTTCAACAAAGTGGCAAGGGAGAAAATCATTGCCTGTTTTAGAAAATAAATTCTGGATTTGGAGTATTTATCCTTTCTTGATTTACTATAGTTATAACAACAAAGGGTTTTAAGCCCTCTTAGTTACCAGAATTAACAGTATCTGGATATGGACATCAGATGAAGCATTGGTTAAGTCAGTGTGTTATCCCTGCTGTGCTTCGTTTTTTTGTTGTATTCCTGTTTTATGAAATCTGCTCTCCATTGCATTTTTAGAGCAGTGGTGTTTTGACAGTCAGAGTTTAAATATATCTTGTAGTCAACTGTTTTATTCAGGATCCTGTTGCCTGATATTTATTTTATAATGAGTATTAGGAGATCTTTAAAAGATGTTAGTATCAAGACTATTTTGGCCCTATCAAGTTTGCATCTTGTAAATAAACGAAATTATGTCAGACATAAATTTGCATTACCCCAGGCCGAATAGGTATACAAAATGAATGTCACAGCTCTTGTCATCTAGGAACTTACTATGCCATATACAAGACAGGTAAGTAAAGTAACAATTATAATACTCTGTGATGAGTGTGAATAGAGACTTGCCTAGCATTGTGGGTGAGCAGAGTAGGAGATGGCTAACTCAGCATGGATGTATGTAAAGTTGGGGGCACATAGTAGAGCTTTAAAGTATGGTATAATTTTGCCAAGTGCATGAACTAAGTGAATACCTTTCCAGGAAAATAGAGTAAGTGAGAAAATGAGGAGGCAGGAGCAACCCTAGCAATTTAGAGACGTCATTGTCGGTGACAAGTCCAAAGTTAGGAACATTGGTCTTGACTTGAATGTGAGGGTTAGATGGGGTGGAAGATGAGAACAGTGAGGGTGGTAGAGGCCCAACCCAGGATGCCGTATCCTTGGCTAAGGGGATTGCATTGAAAATGATGAATAAGAAACCACGTAATGGATTTGTGTTTTGGGTGCTCATTCTGGTAGAGTGAGGTAGAATCTGATAGATCCTGTCACCTCAGGAAAGAAGGGAGGAAGAATCATGAATCCTGAGGGTTTGACTTGGTTCCATTGATTGGAAATGAGTTGTACATAGAGGGAAGATGATGCCTTCTACTTTGGGTTTTTTGAATTTGAGGAAACTGTGGGACATTCCGATGAAGATGTAGATAGGTGTTTGAATGTAGGATGTGGAACTTGTAAAGGAAATCAGGAATAGAGGGAGGATGGGGCGTTGAATTGAAGAAGCTGTATTGACTTGGGTATGTTGAAATGACTCAGATTGGAAAAGACTTTAGCATAATAAAAAGCAGCAATTGGAGAATAAACAAATAAAAGGCAGATAGGTGGAAGAATAGTGTGAAAGAGAATTAGTTAGTATTAGTTAGAAAGATTCGGAGAAGGCAATGGCACCCCACTCCAGTACTCTTGCCTGGAAAATCCCATGGACGGAGGAGTGTGGTAGGCTGCAGTCCATGGGGTCGCTAGGAGTCGGACACGACTGAGCGACTTCACTTTCACTTTTCACTTTCATGCATTGGAGGAGGAAATGGCAACCCACTCCAATGTTCTTGCCTGGAGAATCCCAGGGACAGGGGAGCCTGGTGGGCTGCTGTCTTTGGGGTCACACAGAGTCGGAAAAGACTGAAGCGACTTAGCAGCAGCAGCAGCAGTTAGAAAGATAGGAGGAACTTCAAGAAGGATGCCAAGGGTGGAGAAATTTTCAAATAGAGGAGGAATGGGTCAACAATTTTGAAGGCTTTAAAGAGGTGTCAAGTAAGAAGATGACTCCAGGACCAGTGAATTTGTCAGGAGTTCATAGGTGACTTTAACAAGGACAGTTTTAGCTGAGTAGTGGTTTAGAAACTAGTCTCCAGAAGACTGAGAAAGAATGTTGTTTGGTCCGACTCTTTGTGACCCATGGACTGTAGCATGCCAGGCTTCCCTGTCCTACACTATCTCTTAGAGTTTGCTCCAACTCATGTCCGTTGAGTCCATCCAGCCATCTCATCCTCTGTTGCCTCCCTCTCTGGCCCTCAGTCTTTCCCAACATCAGGGTCTTTTCCAATGAGTCAGCTCTTTGCATCAGGAGTGGATGATGAAAAAGTAGACATGCTTGCATGGGGTATTTTAAGAAAACTGAGGAAGGACGAGAGAATGATGGCCTTAGAGCAGTGGTTCTCAATCTTATCTACACATTTTCAAATCATCTGAGGGAGTTTTTGAGTCCTGATTTCAAGGGGGAACCCCTATACCAATTTGAAGAGTGAAACAGGACCTAGACTTCAGTATTTATTTCAATAGCTTTATGAAAATATAATTGCCTTGTAATAAATTACACATATTTAAAGTGTGCAGTTGAATGTTTAACATGTTTATATTCATTAAACCATCACCACAATAAAAAATAATGAATATATCCATCACCTCCAAAAGTCTCCTAGTGCTCCTTTGTAATCTCTGTCTCAATCCCTGAAACCACTGGTCTACTTTTTATTACTGTAGATTAGTTGCATAGATACTTCACAGTTCCTTAGGAAATTCCGTAGACATAGTTGAAACTGCTGCAGAGGGATATGAGTTGAAGGGATATTATGCTTGGATTTTTTTTTTTTTATATGTGTAAGGAAAGTGAGAAGTAAGAGATTAGGAAAAATGAGATATGTATTGGAACTACGTTCCTGAGGAAATAGTAGATGGAATTCAGAGCTTTGACCAGTAAAGAAACGAAGACAACATCTTTAACAAAGAAAATGATATTAAAGATAGTGTATTTTTTTGTTATCAGCATCCAGGTTGTCATCATGTATCAAGATTGGTTCTCAGAAGTGCTCAGAAATAATTAGCATCTTAGTGTTATGAAAATGAATGCCCTGTAGAAAAACCCCTTAAATCTAGCCCCTGGTACTACCATGTAATGCTTTGTCATTTTTTGGAGGGGAGCAGATGGAATTAACAGTTTGACTATTGCTTACTGTTGAGAGCCAAGTACTGCTAGAATCTTTTTGACCCCCTTGGAGTTAAGCTGCGTATCTGTACTGGGGAAAGAGAACGTTTAACATTTGCAAATCTCCTGTTTAAAGCATCTTTGTTCAGAAGAAATCCTGCTTACTTGCCCTTTGGATATATGCCTTTTAAACACATTGGAGGAAAAAAATCATTCTTCTCTCTACCAAGGGAGACAGAGAAGAGTTGTGATTGGAAGTTGTCAAAGGTCCATACTTTGTATCCCGAGCAAGGTGGTATCTATATTCCACACTGTCCCTTCCACCTTTTTAAAAAATTTCAGGCTCAAGTTTCAGATGTAGGTGAAAGCTGAGCCCTGCTGGTTCTGAGGTCCAGGGTTTGTTCATCACTTGATTCTTACTACATTTGGCAGGAGCTGAAAGCAAATAGTTAATATCTAAATATTACTTGACATTGCACTTGATCATAAATAAAGATGGGAGTGAAAACTTTTGTCTGATCGTTTTCTAGAGTTCTGAAATTTCTTTCATTGTATTGTTCAGTTACTAAGTTGTGTTTGACACTTTGTGACTCCAGGGACTGCAGCATGCCAGGCTTCCCTGTCCTTCACTATCTCCTGGAGTTTGCTCAAACTCATGTCCATCAAGTTGGTGATTCTATCTAACCGTTTTACCCTCTGCCGCCCACTTCTGCTTTTTGCCTACAAAATCTTTCATTATGATTAAAGTGTAAAAATATGATCAGATATAGAGAGGGTAGGCCTCCCTAGTTTTGGTGCAGCCTAAAAGAGTAGAACTATCAGTGTTAACATGATTTTGGATACTGTTGTTACTAAAGTCAAAGCAATATTGTAAACATTCTGTATTTTCTTAATTACTAATCCAATATGTAATAATTGTAGGCAGTTTGGAAAATTCAGGAAAGCCTAAATGATATAAATAATGCCTTCATCCATTGATGGGCTTCCCAAATGGCACAGTGGTAAAAAAATCCACATGCAATGCAAGAGATGCAAGAGACGGTGGTTCGATCCCTGGGTTGGGAAGATCCCCTGGAGTAGGAAATGGCAACCCACTCCTGTATTCTTGCTTGGAAAATTCTATGGACAGAGGAGCCTGGCGGGCTACAGTCTGTGGAGCTGTAAAGAGTCGGACATGAATGAGTGAGTGTGTGTGCACCTATTGATAATCATTTTTAACACTGGTGAATATCCCATAGGTCCTTTTTAATGGAATTTACTCTTTTTTTTTTTTCACCAACTGCCCCTCTCCACCCCTCCCCCTGCCCCCAGCATATTGTACCTACCCTTTTTTTTTTTTTTTGTACCTACTCTTTTGTTTGTTGTTGACACTGTTTTGTTTCTAGGTTATTTTTACACAATTGAATGAATGCTTACCTGAGTCAATAAAGCATTATTCTTTTACAGCATACCGTCATTTTAAATGTGTGGCTAATAGTCTAGCATTTGGATTTTCCATTGCTTATGTAACCAATATTTCAATTGTTAAAAATTTAAGCTCTTTCCAATAATTTGATGGATTAATCATTGCTTATATCTTTTATTAAGAGAAATTCTAAAGTTAAAAGATACACATAATTATTTTTGATAGATATTAATAGATTGCTTTCCAGAAAGTTATGATAGTCATTTTTATTAATTGTGCTTGAGAATGCCAGCCATCTCTCCGTATTAAAAAACTGCTATTTTGATATGAAAAGTCTATAAATTTCTTTATTTCATTTGTTACTAGTGACTTTAAATATTTGTGTTTTTTTGTGAATTATCTATTAATGTCCTTTGTTTATTATGCTATTGGATTTTAAAATACTGCGTTATAAAACCTCTTTGTGTATAAAACTATTATGTATTGGTCAAATTGCAATGCAGATAATTTCTCCACTTTGTCATTTGCATCCTAATTTTGTTTTTGGCTTGAATTTTTTATTTTTAAACAGATTTTTTATATTTAGTGTAGCTAAATCTATCAAATTTTTCTTTTATGTTATCTACCTGCTTAGACTTTCTTGTGTTTGCATATTCTATAAGTAATTACTTCTTTTTCCTTATATTACTTTCAGAATTAAAAAAAAAAATTTATCTTTAATCTATTTGAAATGTATTTTAAGGTAGAGTGGCAAGTCAATTATTTTATACTATTTACTGAATAATTGTCTTTCCCCAGAGATTTTCTGTTCTGCTTCATTTTGCTATATTTTTTGCTCCAATAATTCCAAACAGTTCTAATTACTGTAACTTTTTAATGTATCTTACTATGTGGTTGTGTGAATTCCTGTTATCTTTTTCAAAACATTTTCATAATTTCTCATTTTTTTTCAGATTACCTTTAATCCAATTTGTTAAGAAAGAATTTAATTGAAAATATAAACTAATTTTTTAGAGATAGCTATGATACCTTATGATCTATTTTAGAGATAGATATGAAATACTTTACAATATTTTCATCATTTCTTCAAGTCATCTTTTTTTTTTTTTTCTTCAAGTCATCTTTTATGACTCAGTGTTTTGTAGTTTTCTTCATGTGGTTCTGCCTATTTTTAAAGTTGACTTTTGGTATTTTAAAACCTCTTGTTGCTATTGTGAGTGAAATACTTTTTCATTGTATTTTAAAGAGGGTTACATCTTCCTGATGGAACATAGAAAAGTTGGTGATTTGTTGTACTATTTTCTAATTGATCATCTTATGAAATTCTATTTTTTAAATTTATTTTTTATGAAATGCTTAATTGTAATAGTTTCTATTGGATTTTATAATAAGGCAGTTATAGAATTTGTGAATGATGATAATTTTGTTTTCTTGCCAATATTTAACCTTTTCTTTTTTTAAAAAAAAATTACACTGATTACAGTGTCTAGAAGATTGTTAAATTATATTAATGAATAGTGAGCATCTTTGGCTCATTTCTTATTTGAATGAATGCCTTTAGGGTTTTCATAGTTGTGTATTCTTTTTGACAGTTTTTTTTTTTTTTTTGGTATGTTAAGGAAGTAGTCTTCTATTCCCCTTTTTTAGAATTAAGTTTAAATTGGATCACATAAATTTCATAATATATTATATGATTATATGGCTTTTCTTCTTTGCCTATTGTTTGATGAATCATATTAAAAGCTTTCCTAATAGATTTCACCAATTTTGTCTCTTTGGAATAAAAACAACTTGGTAATAGCATACTTCTTTAAAGCTAGATTTGATTGCTCTGTAAGATCTCTAGTGTTCCTTTTGTATTATCTTTCTCAGGTTTTGGTTTCTGAATATGCTAGCTTTGTGAAATAGAGAGAATGGGGAGAGAACTTATAAGTTCTGGCACTGTCTTCCTTAAAGGTCTGAAGTAGTACAACTTCCTTGCTAACACTAGCAAGGGAGGCGTTCTCCGTCCCCCTTCTGATGTCTGTGTCAGAAGCTTGCTCTGTCCCTTTTCTTACTTTAATAAAACTCTGCTACACACATACACACACACACAAATGAGGTAGTTTAGCTATATGAAAATGTCCAGGTCTTTTTGGATTGAAAACAGTTTGTTGATATTTTAATATCTGCTACTTTCTAAGTGAGTGAGTGAAGTCACTGTCGTGTCCATGGACTGTAGCCTACCAGGCTCCTCCGTTCATGGGATTTTACAGGCAAGAATACTGGAGTGGGTTGCCGTTTCCTTCTCCAGGAGATCTTCCTGACCTAGGGATTGAACCCAGGTCTCCTGCATTGTAGGCAGATGCTTTACCGTCTGAGCCACCAGGGAAGTCCACTTTCTAAGTACTTTGCATAATTAATTTCATTTATCTGTGTACAACTTTGCAAGATAAGTATTAGTTATCCTTATTTTTCAGATAAACTGAGATGAAAGAGATTAAGATACTTGTTCAAAAGCAACAAGTAGAGGTAGAGTTTAAACTCAATTCCTCTCTGATGCCATAACTCATGATTTTTAATCAATATCCTAATTGTTTTCCTAATTAAGACTCTTTCTTTATTCTTTATTATTGAGAAGTTGGCTTAATTATTTTATTTAAGTGTTTTACTGTTTTCCTCTTTGCCCAGTTAGTTTCAGTTTTTGGTAACCCTATCATAATTATGACTGGTCTGTTCTATGTTGATATCGTATCTTCTGCTGTTTCAACAAACAGTCCAGTATGGTTATGATAGAAGATACTGGAATGGGAATGGGATGGTATTTATTTAATGTACTTTATGTAATTCACATTTTAATGTGTTGGATGTTCAAGATCAGTTTGCATTCCTAAATAACACATCAAGGAGCTTTAGTACTTTACCATTCGAGTTTAAATATTTGTCATTATTGAAGCTTTCATCAGGGTAGCCTTTTAGTAGTAAATGTTAAATTATACTTGTTTGGTGTGTGCTTTCTGGAACAAAGAGTCTTTTGAGTAGCAGATGAACGTTAGTTGACTTCTCATATAAATGTGTAAACATTCAGTTATTTGCACTAGATCTAAGGAAAACAGTATATATGAGTTTTCTTAAGCTGTACAATCAAAATTATTTGAGGTTTCAGCTATTGGAAGATATACATTACTCTTCTATAAAGGAACTTAGAGGCTTGAAAATTTAAGAGAATAATGTAAGCCTTAAAAATGCTTAATTTGGGCAAGCAGTTGTAAATTCTATCTTTTTGAGCTCCTCTGTTTTTTTCCCATTTAGATGTAATTAATGTTTAATTAATTCATTATTGGTTATAATCAACATACAGACTATAGTCACTACCTTTCACTAATGAGAGGCAGGAAAATCTGCTAGTCTGACCTGGCATTTATATACTCTTTTGATCTAAATGTCAAAGTTCCTGTTGCTTTGTTAATCCATAGATATTATTGTGGTGGACGGAGTGACCACATAGTCCTCAAAACAGTGCACACTTTAGTAGGTTAGAAGAGGGAGAGACTATTTTTGGGAAATTATGAAACTTTGAGTGAGTTCGGATAAAGGAGTGGGGTGGAAGGTGGAAGTATTATAGAAACAGGTGAGAGGAGACACATCCATTAAGTATGAAAAGTAGAAATATGCAAATCAAATAGACTATTAGAGGGGTACAGAAAATCAGAAGAATGGGTTACATGGATGATAGAAGTAGAATATTGAAGTCAGTGAAGTCTTCTTAGTAGGGTTTCAGAAAGGAAGATCCTTGTGGCAAGGTTAAAGAGAAAGAATGAGTACTGAGACAGAACTAGTAGAATTGTCATTTTTGAGGTCATGGAGAGTATATGATGAGAACCAAATATATATTGTAAAGGGGGTTAAGGAATAAACTGGTGTTGGAATAATTGGAGGCAGTGGCAGTAGATAAGGCTACTAAATCAGAAAGTTAATCAGCGAAGAACAAATAAAGATCAAAGTATTGTAACTGGAGGGTATTAGAAGCTAGTGAAACTTCTCTCCCAATTCCATCCTAATCCCTTACCCCGCTCTCCACAGATCCTGAAATGCATTTTGTTCAGTTGAATGAAATGCAGATTGTCCACCTGAAAATATTTTGTTAGTGATAGTTAGAGCTATGGTTATTGATCATCAGTGATGTGCCAGTGCTTTATTTATATTTAATCCTTAGAACGTTCCTGAAATACAGATGTTATTACTTACTTTTAACAGGGGAGGAAAGTTTAAGTAACTTGCTGGAAAGTGGTTATAGGTTTTTTGGGCTCTTTGTGTGTGTGTGTGTGTGTGTGTGTGTGTGTGTATCTGTATGTGTGTATGTGTGAAATTTGAACAAAATCTGTACTTTAGTTAATAATACTGTATCACATGTTAATTTCCTGTTTTTTTTTTTTTTTTTTACAACATAGTGTTTCTTCACATTCTCAGAATTGTATTAGAAGTTTCAAGCTTCATTCAGTTTTTTAAAAATCACTAAGGAAATAAATTTTCTAGACTTTAAGCAGTAATGCTGCTGCTGCTGCTGCTGCGTCGCTTCAGTCGTGTCCAACTGTGCGACCCCAGAGATGGCAGCCCACCAGGCTCCCCATCCCTGGGATTCTCCAGGCAAGAACACTGGAGTGGGTTGCCATTTCCTTCTCCAATGCATGAAAGTGAAAAGTGAAAGTGAAGTCCCTCAGTCGTGTCCGACCCTCAGTGACCCCATGCACTGCAGCCCACCAGGCTCCTCTGCCCACGGGATTTTCCAGGCAAGAGTACTGGAGTGGGATGCCATAGATGCCAAAATACATGGAACTATATCAAAGTTTTTAGTGAATATGTATTAGAAATATAGCATTCTATTCATACTAAGTCAAACAAGTGGAATAAAAATGTCAAACTTTTTAGATAGGTAAAAATTCACAAATTTTCTAAAATATACATATTGTACATATTATTTATATGGATATGTATACAAAGATTTTCTACTACACTTGATAAAGGCTTGAGAAAGAACAGCAACAACAAAAAGATGAGGAAATTGGAAAACATAAACTAAATGAAATGGGAGTACTAAATATGGAATACAAAAAATAAACTAGATAAAAGTAAAAGGTCATCATATAATCCAGTTGTTTTTAAACTTGACTGTTCATTAGAAACACATTTGGAGCTTTGGAGATAAAGCAATAGCTGGGCATTTGTGTTTTTCAAAAAATTACAAGATAATTCTGATATGCATCTGGATTTTAAAAAGTGATTACAGGTTTTCCTATTAAATGGTAGTTTTAGTGATATAGAATTCTATTATTTTCTGCTGACCAATCATAATACAATGGTATTAAGAGAATAATAGTTACATAATCACAGTAGTAAAAGATGTTTATCAATTTTCACAATCAATAGCCAGACAATAAATAAAAGATAATTACAATTGCAAACTATAATGAAAACATGATTAACCTAACAATATAAAATAACTACATAAAATTTGGGGGGTCAAGCAGAGTGATGTAGTAAGTGGAAGTGCATACATGCATGTTTTCATTCACCCAGCCAGTCTGTGTCTTTTGGTTGGTGCATTTAATGCATTTACATTTAAGATAATTATATGTATGGGCCGATTACCATTTTCTTAATTGTTTTGAGTTTATTTTGTGTAGATCTCTTCCTTTTCTTGTGTTTCCTGCCTAGAGAAGTTCTTTTAGCATTTGTAAAGGTGGTTTGGTGGTGCTGAATTCTCTCAACTTTTGTTTGTCTGGAAAGCTTTTGATTTCTCCGTCAAATCTGAACAAGAGTCTTGCTGGGCAGAGTGTTCTTGGTTGTAGTTTTTTCCCTTTGCTCACTTTAAATATATCATGCCATTCCCTTTTGACTTGTAGAGTTTCTGCTGAGAAATCAGCTAATAATCTTATGAGAGTTCCCTTGTACGTTGTCATTTTTCCTTTGTTTCTTTTAATATTTTATCTTTGTCTTTAATTTTTATCATTTTGATTACTGCGTGTCTTGGTGTTTCTGTCCTTGGGTTTATCCTGTCTGGGACTCTGCACTTCCTGGACTTGGTTGACTTTCCTTTCCCCTGTTAGGGAAATTTCCAGCTATTATCTCTTCAGATATTTTCTTGAGTCCTTTCTCTCTTCTGCTGCTGCTGCTGCTGCTGCTAAGTCGCTTCAGTCGTGTCCAACTCTGTGCAACCCCATAGACGGCAGCCCAGCAGGCTGCCCTGTCCCTAGGATTCTCCAGGCAAGAATACTGGAGTGGGTTGCCATTTCCTTCTCCAATGCGTGAAAGTGATAAGTGAAAGTGAAGTCGCTCAGTCGTGTCCGACTCTGTGCGACCCCATAGATGGCAGCCCAGCAGGCTGCCCTGTCCCTAGGATTCTCCAGGCAAGAACACTGGAGTGGGTTGCCATTTCCTTCTCCAATGCGTGAAAGTGAAGTCGCTCAGCCGTGTCTGACTCTTCTCGACCCCATGGACTGCAGCCTACCAGGCTCCTCTGTCCATGGGATTTTCCAGGCAAGAGTACTGGAGTGGGGTATCATTGCCTTCTTCCCTTCTCCTTCTAGGACCCCTATAATGCGAATGTTGGTATGTTTAATGTTGTCCCAGAAGTCTCTTAGGCCATCTTCATTTTTATTTTTTTTCTGTTCTTTTTTCTGTATTCTATTCTGCATCAGTGATTTCCAATATTGTGTTCTCCAGGGCATTTATGCATTCTTCTGCCTCAGTTGTTCTGCTGTTGATTTCTTCTAGAGTATTGTTCATCTCTGTTCTTTAGGTCTTCTAGGTAAACATTTCTTGCATCTTCTCCTTTCTGTTTCCAAGATCCTGGATTGTCTTCACTATCATAATTCTGAATTCTTTTTCTGGAAGATTGCTTATCTCTATTTCATTTAGTTGTTTCCCTGGTGTTTTTCTTGTTCTTTCATCTGGGACATAACTTTTTGCTTTTTCATGCTGATAAATCTTCTGCAATGTGGTTTTTGTTCTAGCTGCTGCAGGATTGTGGTACTTCTTGCTTCTGTCTGCCCTCTGGTGGATGACACTAAGAGGCCTGTGTAAGCTTCCTGATGGGAGGGACTGGCCATGGGAAAGACTGGATCTTGCCCTGGTGGGCAGGGCTGTGCTCCTGATAGGTTTGTCCCTGTTAGTTGTTTGACCTGAGGCCGCCCAGCTCTGGGGTCTGCCACCTCTATGGTAGGGTTAATGGTGATCTCCAAGAGAACTTAGGCCAAGGGGCACCAATCCAGGACTGCTTCTGCCAGTGCTCCTGTGTCCACGGTGACCCACTGCTGACCCACATGACCCATACCTCCACAGGAGACCCTCTCACACTAGCAGGCAGGTCTGGTTTGGTTTCCTGTGGGGCCACTGCTCCTTTCCCCTGGGTCTTGGTACATGCAAGATTTTGTTTGTGTCCTCCAAGAGTGGTGTCTCTGTTTTCCCCAGTCCTGTGGAAGTCCTGAAATCAAATCCCTCTGGCCTTGAAAGTCAGGTTCCCTAGGGATTCCCAGTTTTTTGGAATCTTTTCATTATGTCATGTTGCTTATTATTGAGCTGTGTTAAAACACTTGGAGAAGGGGGTGGTTGTCAAAGGAATATAAGGTATGATTTCTGTCCTCATAGGAAGAAGTGGAAGATAAATATTAGTTATGTTTGCTGTAATTTGTGTCAACTATTAATATGTTTTCTATTTAAAATATTTTATAAAGGGATTCCTTTCAATAAACTCTTCTATCATGTATATGTTATTTAAATTTTAACAGTTTTATTTGGAGATGATATTTATCTGTGATAATTTATCTGTGATAATAATATGTTGAGGTTAAAGGAAAGACAGTCCAAGAAAGACAATGTAAAGAAAAGTAAGGGGAAAACTTGTTCTTTCCACTGTGAGAGCTACACATATGTTATACAGTTTTCAGTAGCACTTCAGAAAGACCAGCTTCTTCGTGGAAATCATATTGAATTGGTCGTTGGATGGTAATCAGGGCAGATATTTTTCATGACACCAGGTTATAAAACTCCAGAATTTATTGTAATATAATGTGATTTATTAAATTTGGATTTATCAGTTAAGAATTGGTTATTAGTGACAGAACTCAAAGATATTTAATTTTCTGTTATAAGCCCTTTCTTCAGAAACACTGCATAATTGAATAGAAATACTTAAACTACTTTAGGGATTAAACATTCTTACAGGACTTTCAAATACTTTTGAGAGAACCAAGATAGAAATTTTTGCTGTACTAATTTTAGTTGCACATTCAGCTGTAAAGCAACATCAGTTATACTACCATATAACATTATTAAAAACTTTATTGAAAAAATAAGTTTATAATTCAGCCTCTGCTAAAGCAAATTGACTGTTATCCCAGTGAATCAACATGATCTTACTGAACTGTTTCTTTCATCTTTGGTTACTATAATTTTTTAAACCAAGGAAAAGCAGCTGTATTAATAAGATCCACTGAGTTTCTGATTGAGACAAATAGGATTTTGTAGCGTAGTCAAGATCTGTTGCTTTTATTATTATGGCTCTGTTAGTACACATTACCACCATCAGCTGTGTTTATTTGCATTTTATCATTATAACCCCTCCCTCCCCGATGCCCCGGCCCCCGTTTGTCCTCATCAGTTTCTAATTGAGCATCTGAACTTCTGTTGGCAGGCATCACTAATGGTTGAACATCTCATTCCAATTTTTGAAAGGGCAGTGACTCACCCTAAGACATCAAGCCAACCCATGAGTCACTTGAAATTTGTTTCTCTTAACATTTCTCTCTTCTTTTTCTCCAACACTAGAAAAAGGAAAACTGCTGGTTGAGAATGCAAAAAACTTTGAAGGAATTAAAGTAGAGCTGTGCTTTGGAAAGTGTCTATGTGCTGTTATTTTGGGGAAAGAGAAAGAGGGGCAAGTGATAGCAAAATGATTGCAAGATAATATTTCCACTGGACTTCCTTTAACATTCCTTCTCATTTTCCTCATGGTGTTTGCTTTTATTATTTTGTTTGCTTATACTCTGATTTGCCTTGATTTGTTTCAAAAGGGATGAAAGGACACTCATTTCTGCTGTTTAGGTTTACTTGTTTCCCCTAATAGACTATGAATCCCTCAAGTCAGGGATTATGTCATATTCATTTTTGTAAATCTAGCATCTAGGACTTAGAAGACATTTAATAGTTTATGAATAAATATGGCACCCCACTCCAGTACTCTTGCCTGGCAAATCCCATGGACGGAGGAGCCTGGTAGGCTGCAGTCCATGGGGTCGCTAGGAGTCGGACACGACTGAGCGACTTCCCTTTCACTTTTCACTTTCACGCATTGGAGAAGGAAATGGCAACCCACTCCAGTGTTTTTGCCTGGAGAATCCCAGGGACGGGGGAGCCTGGTGGGCTGCCATCTCTGGGGTCGCACGGAGTTGGACACGACTGAAGCGACTTAGCAGCAGCAGCAGATGATATTTCAGCAACTCTAGTGCAAGAGATGAATTGCTGCAACCCTAGTTTATTGCGTGCAGCTTTGATGGTGTTAACAGGCTGGATTACGTGTCCCTCCACCCCCACTCCAGTCCCTCTTTCATATGTCGAAGTCCTAATCCCCCCGTATTTGTTGGTAGGGTCTTTATATAGTTAATTAAGTGAAAATGAGGTAATTAGGATAGCTCCTAATCCAATGTGACTGGTGTCCTTATAAGAAGAAATTTAGGTATATCTTTACAGATAGAAGATAATGTGAAAGCACAGGGAGAAAATGACTTCAAGGAAAAAGGCCTGGAATAGATCCTTTCCTTAACAACTCTCAGAAGGAATCAACCCTGTTGACACCTTGATTATTAGACTTTTAACCTCCAGAACTGTGAGAAAATAATTTCTATTGTTTAAGTCACTCATTCTATGGTACTTTGTTACAGCAACCGTAACGAACTAATACAGCTAGTTTGAATGCTTGGTTGTAGCAGATACTCTTAACTTGCCCATCTCCAAGGAACAATTTGCTAAACTCAGTGCCAAAACCTTAGAACTTTTTAATCTTCCCCTAGGCAAGGCAAGGGAGATAGAAATTTGTATAGCTTAATGGAGAAGGTAATAACTTTGTCTCAAATAAATAAATAGATAACTATTTGTCTCCTTCCATCTCCCTAAAAATATAGTCAATGGCAAGCAGCTAGCTAATTCTCTAGTTCAACTGAATTTTGTTTGATTTGGCATGGAGGAAGTATTTATGAGTTATTTATGTTTTAAGTGTTCAGAAGCTTCTGCCAAAAAACCTAGTTGCTTTTTCAAAGTATGGAGATGGAAGAGAAAGACCGAATAAAATAGTTTTTATTATGACATTAATTTGAACTAATTGCTTGTACATAATCTCAGCCATCTTACTTTGCCTGTTATAATAACAGCAGGGCAGAGCACTGTGTCTTTTATAGTGTTTTGAGACACTTGGTTGAAAGAGAAAATCTTGGACCTGTACAAAAAAAAGAACACTTGCTTTTTCATTATTTGGAAGTAGTTTACCAGAGTACTGAGAATAGGGTAAACTAAATTATCAAACTGAATAAAAGTCTCAGTCCTAGATTAAAAAAAAAAATAAAAAATTATTAGCAAAACAAACAACAAAAACCTGCAGTTTATGGGCAAATAAAAATTGTAACTTAATTCTGGCATTTAAGCTTCAGTTAGCATCACAGACTCCGTGGGCATGAATTTGAGCAAATTTCAAGTGATAGTGAGGACACAGGAGCCTGGTGTGCTGTAGTCTGTGGGGTCACAACTTAGCGACTGAACAACAACAACATATCCACACGGTCTGGAGCACCCTTATTAATAGTCTGTTGTTACTGTGGTAATTATCAGTAATATACTTTTTCATCCCCTTTCTCTTCCTTCATTCCAGTTGTTGAGAAAAGCACTGAAACCAAGAATTTTCTCAAAGTCAGATGCTACCAAGTGGCAGAGGTGGGTTTCCCTGTGAAATGAAGAAGACTTTCGCTTGGTCACCCTACCATGTTTTTCTGTGACCCTATAGTTCTCAACCGGAGAAGGCAATGGCACCCCACTCCAGTACTGTTGCCTGGAAAATCCCATGGACGGAGGAGCGTGGTGGGCTGCAGTCCATGGGGTCTCGAAGAGTCAGACACAACTGAGCGACTTCACTTTAACTTTTCACTTTCATGCATTGGAGAAGGAAATGGCAACCCACTCCAGTATTCTTGCCTGGAGAATCCCAGGGACGGGGGAGCCTGGTGGGCTGCCGTCTATGGGGTCGCACAGAGTCGGACACGACTGAAGCGACTTAGCAGCAGCAGCAGCAGCATAGTTCTCAACTTGGCTGCAAAAACAGAATCACACATATAATTTGTTTTCCCCCACCGATTTATTTTGAAATGAAAATATTCTAGTTTTCAGTTTAGTATAAAAATGTGAAGAAGTAAAGGATAAAAGAGTAAATTATTCAAGAGACAATGTACTATAAACTTTGAACTGTTATGTGCTGTGGGTTGGGATTGTTGATAACATGAAGAGTGATTGAGAAAGGGGACTCGAGTTGGGCTGCTTGCATTCTGATCTTAACTCAGCGACTTATTAGTGTGTGACCTTGGACAGGTTATTTCTTTAAGCTTCATCTTCCTTTTTTTGTGAAATGGAGATTATTTTAATTTACCATTTAGGAAGTCTGTGAGTATTAACTGGAAATTCCCATAAGCACTTAGCAAAGTGCCAGATACATAAGGGCTTGAGAAATGTTAATCATTATCCCAACATCATCCTTGGACATCTGTTGTTGACACATTTGACTTGCACTGTTTTCTAGACTATATTCCTGATGATGCCAATTATATCTGGACCATAAAGGATCTAATGGTCAAATACTCCTGGGAAAATATTTCATTCTAAACACTGTTCTTGGAGGTTCATAACACAGATTTAGCATATTAAAAGGTGCTGAGAAATCCTTTGATTAAAAAGAAAGAAAACTCTTTAACTTTCTTGAATAAAATTTTCACAGGAAAAGTCTTTTCTTCTTTGGTACAACTGTTAATGTCTTTTGGAACATTTTTAAGAACAGTTTAGGAAGCACTGCTTAAATTATAGTGCATTTACCTAGTTCAGTGCATTAATAAGGACAGTGATCTTTTTATTTTCCCTGATTATTTGTACTCTGCAACAAGAATATGATGTGTACTTGAAAGGAGTCAGGGGTTTGGTATTCTACTAGTATTTCTGTAACTGCGTAGAAGAGTGATCTTGTATTTAACCTGTATATGTGCCTTGATTTCCTATTTGGGGATGGGGAGGTTATAGCTTCAAAATTGTTTCTTCTACCTCAGAAATTCTGAATTATTGGGCTTTGCAGAGATTTCAAAGAATGTATCTTTTTCCCCTTTAAACGTAACAAAATAAATGAGAAAAATGATTGTAAGCAGCTAGTTACGTTAAAGATTTGTCACTGAAATGACTTGCCTATTAGATTTAACTTTTTTCCAGCCTTAATACCAACTTAGTCATACAGCTAGCATTGCAAATAAGTTATATGGATAGGAGCTATGTTCCTGACAAGTTCAAATTCTATATTTGATTTTTGTTTTTAAACAAACTTGATTTAGATTACTTTGCCATATTCTGATAAGTTTGTAGCCTAACTTATTTAAAAAATCATAAAATCTGTCCTCAAATAGAGATAATTTTTAACATACAGAAATCTGTTGCATTTCTTTATACTAACAACAAAATACCATAAAAGAAAAGTTTAAAAAAATCCTTTAAAAATCACACCCGTAAATAAATAAATAAATACTTAGGAATAAACCTGACCAAGGAGTGAAAGAGCTGAGGATTATGAAATGTTGATAAAGGAAACCGAAGATGATTCAAAGAAATGAAAAAAGACTGTGATTGGAAGAGTTAATATTGTTAAAATGGCCATATTATCTAAAGAAATCTACAGATTCAACACAATCCCTATCAAATTACTCATGACATTTTTCACAGAACTAGAACAGATAACCCTAAAATTTGTATGGAACATAAAAGACCCAAAGTTGCCAAAACAATCCCGAAGAAAAAGAGCAAAGCTAGAGGCATAATAGTTTCAGGCTTTACACAGTACCACAATTTGTCTGTAGTAATCAAAAAAAACCTAGATAGCATATTGAAAAGCAGAGACATTACTTTGCCAACAAAGGTCTGTCTAGTCAAGGCTATGGTTTTTCCTGTGGTCATGTATGGATGTGAGAGTTGGACTGTGAAGAAAGCTGAGCACTGAAGAATTGATGCTTTTGAACTGTGGTGTTGAAGAAGACTCTTGAGAGTCCCTTGGACTGCAAAGAGATCCAACCAGTCCATTCTGAAGGAAATCAACCCTGGGATTTCTTTGGAAGGAATGATGCTAAAGCTGAAACTCCAGTACTTTGGCCACCTCGTGCAAAGAGTTGACTCATTGGAAAAGACTCTGATGCTGGGAGGGATTGTGGGCAGGAGGAGAAGGGGACGACAGAGGATGAGATGGCTGGATGGCATCACTGACTCTATGGATGTGAGTCTGAGTGAACTCCGGGAGTTGGTGATGGACAGGGAGGCCTGGTGTGCTGTGATTCCTGGGGTCGCAAAGAGTTGGACACGACTGAGTGACTAAACTGAACTAAACTGATACTCAGTAGGCACTCAAGGCTTGTTGAATTATTAATATTGCAATTTTAATATATTATATTTTTTGCATGTATAAAATTACTGAGTAAATTATACACATGACCAATTCTCATCCTATGTCTGTTTTTGTCTAGCCTTGTTCTCTTTTTTTCTTCCTGCTCAGGCCCTGCCTGGCTGCTGTCTGGATAAATTGTATAAGCTAGACAGGGGATGGGTATATAATTTGTCAACTTGAGGTCCTGGTCTAATGAATGTGTAAAAAGCATTACTGATCACTATACTACTTACTTATACAATAATTACGTCAGTGAATGGTTTTGAGGTAACTTTTGTAGTTTGAAACTTTTATAATCTGTCAACATAAACTTTATAGTTTGTGTCTTAGGTGTCAGGGTATCATGGACTATGATTTACTGAAGTAATACTTAAATCATTTAGTGTATACTGTAATTATGTTTTGTAAAAAACGCTACAAACATTTTGGAAAAATCATAATTCAACTAATAATTGCCCTTGTAGATTTCTTCCCAGTATTAAATATAAAATAATTCAGTTTCTGATTCTTTTATTTTGTTATTATTTTTACTTTATTTTTTAATTACTTTTTATTGGAGTATAGTTGACTTACAATATTGTGTTAGTTTTTGATGTACAGCATCATTCCATGTTATTACATTCCATGTTATTATTCCATGTAATCATTCCATGATATTACAGAGTATTGAGTAGAGTTCCCTGTGCTATACTGTAGGTTCTTATTAGTTGTCTATTTTATAGTAGTGTATATATGTCAACCCAGTCTCCCAATTTATCTCTCCCTTCCTTTCGCCTTTGATAACCATAAGTTTGTTTTCTACGTCTGTGACTCTGTTTCTCTTTTGTAAATAAGTTTGTCTAGTACTTTTATATTTAATGAAATGCATAACTTCTGTTAGTGGAATCTAGAATTCTTGTAAAAATATTCTTGAAAAAATTCTAGTAAGATTTTTTCTAAGTCAAGGTCAGTCAATCAATCAGTCTTTAAATAAGTCAATCAAATGATGCTTTTGTGGCTCACAGATGTCGTGCCATAGTTCTCTCCTGACCGTTTGCCTTGCCAGCCCTTCATCAATGCAGGCCCTGAGTATTTCCTGGGAAGGCTGTAAAAAACTGAGGCATAAAAGGAAGATATAGTAGAGAGGAAAGGCATAGGCAGGCATGGGGGTTGGAATGACAAGATGCATTTTGGAGAACAGCAGTAAATAAATTGTGGCTGTATTACAAGGGAAGCTTGAGGTAGAACATCTGACAGATATGATATGGAAAAATGTCATAGTATGTTTCAGGAGAAAAGCCGTGTTTTAGGAAGATTAGTTTGGCGGTAATGTATATAGTGCCCTGGAGAAGAAACAGGAGCAGGAAGGCTGTGACTGGAGCCTACAGAGGCAATAAAAACTGAGACTGAGGGTGTTGCCGTAGAGATGGAGAGCAGATGGCATGTTTGACAGGCATTATGAAGGATTAAATTTATTTCTTTATTCAACAAATCTTTATTGAGTACTTGACTGTATATATTCCTGCTTCTAGTATCTGAACTGAACTTTGCCTGTAATTACCATACAATCTTAAACTTTAAATTTATGTACACTAGTGGTGAAGTTCTTCATAGTATTCTCTTTTCTAGTGATTTGTAATTAAAAAAAAATAATCTTATAGATCTTTTGGCCACCAGATGCGGAGAGCTAACTCATTGGAAAAGACCCTGATGCTAGGAAAGGTTGAGGGCAGGAGAAGGTGGGAGTGACAGAGAATGAGATGGTCAGATGCTATCACCGGCTCAGTGCACATGAGTTTGAGCAAGCTCCGGGAGATGGTGAAGGACAGGGAAGCCTGGCGTGCTGCAGTCCATGGGGTCACAAAGAGTCGGACATAATTTTTAACTGAACAAAATGAAGAGCAAAAGCCTTTTCTTAGCCTTCCAAAATAATTTGTACTTTATTTGATTAACAAATTGAAACCAGCCACTTAATTATAGATATAAGAAATCATCTGGCAGGCAAATGGAAAGTTCTTAACCAGAGGGCTTTATTTTTTGAGAAAGCTTATGTTTATATTTGTAAAGACTAAGAATGTTCTAGTATATAAAAATTCTTTTCATTATAGCCTTGTAATACCAGCTATTACTGTGCCATACTTCTAGCATCTTGTTAGTATGATTTCTGCATCAAAAAAGGCTTAAAGTAGGTTGTTGGTTTAAAAGAAACTGAGGCCTTCCCTGGTGGTACAGTGGTTAAGAATCCACCTACCAGTGTAGGGGACACAGGTTGGATCCCTTGTCTGGGAAGATTCCACATGCTGTGGGGCAACCAAGCCCGTGTGCTGCCAACTACTGACTTTGCATGCCTAGTATCCATCAGCTGCAACAAGAGAAGCCACTGCAGTGAGAAGTCCATTTACCGCAACTGAGAAAGCCCTCTTGTAGCAACGAAGTTTCAGCACAGCCAAAAATAAATAAATAAATAAATAAATTTAAAAAGGAACTGAAAAGCATTGATACTTTAAGTTCAAGGTCATTTTCTCTGGTTAAAGCCAATGACGGGGCTTCCCTAGTGGCTCAGACAGTAAAGAGCCTGCCTGCAATGTGGGAGACCCAGGTTTGATCCCGGGGTTGGGAAGATGCCCTGAAGAAGGAAATGGCAACCCACTCCAATGTTCTTGTCTGGAGAATGCCATGGACAGAGGAGTCTAGTGGGCTATGGTCCATGGGGTCGCAAAGAGTCAGATACGACTGATTAACACACTTTCTAAAGAATGATGAAAGTAGATGTGAATCTACTCAAAGAGCTACATTAATCGTTCTTATATGATAAAAGAAGATTTTCCTTTTATCAAGTAATGTTGATAATGCATAATGGTTTGTATGTTGGAATATGAGGGCAGAGTGAGGCAATGGAGGTAAATCTTCATGTTATAAATAATTTATTCCCTAGTTTCTTGGGGCTTCCCTGATAGCTCAGTTGGTAAGGAATCTGCCTGCAATGTAGGAGACCCTGGTTCGATTCCTGGGTCAGGAAGATCCGCTAGAGAAGGGATAGGCTACCCACTCCAGTATTCTTGGGCTTCCCTTGTGGCTCAGCTGGTAAAAAAAAAACCCCTGTGATGTGGGCGACCTGGGTTGGATCCCTGGGTTGGGAAGGTCCCCTGGAGAGGGGAAGGGCTACCCACTCCAGTATTCTGGCCTGGAGAATTCCTGGGACTGTATAGTCCATGGTGTCCCAAAGAGCTGGACATGCCTGCGACTTTCACTTAGTTTCTTGATGATAAAGACTGGAAAATTTCAATTTTAATGGTATTGTCTTCATTGACAACAGGCAAAAGTAATTTTTCTTATGTTTTAATTGTAAAAATCCTGTGACTGTACTGCCTATGTCATTTTTTTTTCTTTCTATTAGATCCCAATGAAAGCACTGGCTTTCAGTGCTTTCATTTCATTGGAACTATTTGTTTACTTTGTTGTCTTCTTGGACAGTCATAAGAGTCATTGTTATAATTCTTGTATACTTTTATTTTCTCCTTGATATTTCTCCTATTATCTGTTTCAGAGATTCCTATTTCTTTGGCTGATCTGGAACTTTGTTCAGCCTAGGCCCCTATTCCTTCTCCATTCTAAACACTGAAAATAGATTTTTATCATGGATATGTACTTAGTTTTGCACCTTCTGTACGTAGCCTGTGTCTACTTTGGGAAAGGTTATTTATTGTTACTGCATTAATAATTTCTTACATATAGATAGCTTGACAACATATCTCTAACCCCATTTCCTTACTTTTCCTCTAGTACAAAATTCCTTGCTTTCAGGATCACTTTTATTGTATGCTGTCATGTCAGCTATGATAGAGAGCTAACATAACAAGGTAAATGTTATATTTAAAAACAATGGAATTCAGGGCCCAAATCAGCAAAGTTTCAAAGGTTTGCTCACTTATTCATTCACTGAGCAAATGTTTATGTATCTATGATGTGTGAATCAATCCAAAATGCTAAATTGTCACTTAGATTCTTAAGAGTTGATTGGTTAAGTATAAAATAGGAGTGACCTGGTTTGGAAACAATTTGTATGAAAAAAGTCTTGAGGTTTAGCTAACTCTAAGCATATGAGATCTTTCTGTGAGACAGGATTACAAAGGAAAGTTAAAAAAAAATAGGTTTTCCTGATTGAAATGTTGTGTCCTGGTATTCAGCTTGTTAGATTTCTCCTGGGATGTTACATCTATAGTAGTTACTAGATACGTTTACTCTTTTTGCCCACACAAAGCCCCTTCAAAATAAACTTGCATCTATATTTGTCTATATCTTTGATCTCAACCGTTAGACCAAGTGGAGATATCTGTCCTCAGATTGGCCAGTTTCCAGGTTGGCTTTGAGTTGTGGTCAGGATCAAAATAAGGAACTGGTACAGAGAATTACTTGAAGAATTTAGATTTGGGAATTGAGAAATGCTGATGTGGTGTGGAGGAGAGTGTGGGTCTGGAGCATAAAGGTTATGATAGGACTAGGATAGCCATGGGGGACATAGACAAGATGAGTTAGTTAGAAAGGCATTCAGCAAATACAGAATGGAACATCATCACTGTGAAAGCAGCCTGTGTTCATCCTGTGTTTTGAGATGTGGCTATTGGACACATGGGTTTTGTGGTCTTATGCATATATCCCTTTCTGTAACTTTAAGATGGTACATTGTTATAACATTTTACTAAACTTTCTTTTGAATAATTAATCTATATATGGATGTAGGATGAGCAGGGACTTTAAGAATTTTTCTAGTTTACCTCTCAGTTTTTCATGAGAGTTTATAAAATCCTAGACAGATGAAAAATCTCTCACCGTCTATAATAATTTTGGAAATTGTATGTTTCCTCTTAGTTTGGAAACTTAGTTTCCTCTAAGTTTCCTCTTAGCTTATTTTATATTGAAGCTTCCAATAATAAGGGTTATTAATTAATTGTTCTATCAAACCTGAATCCCTTATTGTATCATTAAAAAATTTTTTTTTTTCATTTAAAATTTTTTACTATTTCAAAACTGGCAAAGATCTATACTATAAAGAGGGTTTCCCTGGTGGCTCATGGGTAAAGAATCCACCTGCCAATGCAGAAGATGCAGCTTTGATCCCTAGGTTGGGAAGATCCCCTGGAGAAGGAAATGGCAACCTACCCCAGTATTCTTGCCTGGGAAATCCCATGGACAGAGGAGCCTGGCAGGCTACAGCCCATGGGGTCGCAAAAAGAGTCAGACACAACTTAGCAATTAAACAACAAACAGTACTATAAAGAAGAAAACCAAGATGCAACATCATTTTTTTAACTGAAAATTTAAGTGAAATCATTTGATGTCTTAGGAAAATTCAGAGGCGCTGGTATCAGGATATGTACAAAATGAGATAGTTTATACCTAATGAATAAAAGCAACTTTTATATAGCATAGTGATGACTGTGATGATTACTCTGATAAGCTCGCTCTGTTGATCAAGCATAGCGTTTAAGATAAGATAGTTATTGAGTTTTGTTTGGCTTTGTGGCTATGGACTTTTCCAAACTTTGAATTCTGGCCAACCATATCACAATGTCTCATCATTAACAGTAGGATAGGCAAAAAGTATACATAAGCAGAATGTAAACACATTTATTGAACATTCATAGATTATGTCCTATTTATAATAAGTTTTACTACACGTTTTTAGAGAAAAATTGAATTCCTTGATGGCAGGGATCATGTTTTGAAAAATCTGATATTCTCTAATAAGAGGACACTGCCTTGTACGAAAAAGGTATACCCTAGATATTTGATGAAGATGGTGTTCTGGTTATCTGTTGCTGCCTAACAAACCATCCCCAAACTTAGTGGCTTCAAACAACAAGTATTTTTGATCTCTCACAAATCTGACCTTGACTAGATTAATTATAGCATGGCAGGTCTTCTGCTTCGTGTTGTCAGCTGAAGCTATAGTCATCTGGAGGCTTGGCTTGGTTGGAATATCCAAATGGCTCAGTCTTGTGGCTGGTACTTGGTACTGAGTCTCAGCCAGGGTCTTGGTTCTTTCCCTTGCAACTTTTCATGATGGTCTGGGCTTCTTATAGTATGGTGGCTGGATTCTAAACACATGAAAGTGGAAGCTGCATAGTGGTGACCTAGACAGAGAACAGACTTGTGGACTTGGGGAAGGAGAGGGTAGGACAAATTGAGAGAATAGCATGGAAACATATACTTTGAAAAGTGAAAGTGAAATTCGCTCAGATGTGTCTGATTCTTTGCAACCCCATGGACTGTAGCCCACCAGGTTCCTCTGTCCATGAGATTCTCCAGGCAAGAACACTGGAGTGGGTTGCCATTCCTTTCTCCAGGAAATCTTCCTGACCCAGTGATCGAACTTGGGTCTCTTGCATTGCAGGCAGATTCTTTACGGTCTGAGCCACCAGGGAAGCATATGCATTTTCCTTGTGTAAAATAGATAGCAGGTGGGAATTTGCTGTGTAACACAGTAAACTGAGCTCAACCCAGTGCTCTTGTGACAACTGAGAGGGGTGGGATGAGAAGGGAGATGTGAGGGGTGTTCAAGAGTGGGGGACGTATGGACATATGTATACCTGTGGCTGATTGATGTTGATGTATGGCAGAAACCAAAACAATACTGTAAAGCAATTATTCCCCAATTTAGGGAAAAAAAAGTGAAAGCTGCAGATCAAGTCACAGCATGTGTTCACTGCATTCTTTTGGTGAAAGCAGCTTATGGGGACAATCTAGATACCAAAGCTGTTGTTGACAAATAGTTTTAAAAAGTTTTTCTCCCTTATATTATTTGAATTCAAATCAGATATCCTTTCCCTGGACAAAAGATTCTTCTGAAGTCTGGGAAGTTTTGAGAATAGGAAGCTGGAAATGGGGAATGAGAAGAGGGATTGCTACCTTTCTTCCATTTGTCCTACCTTTTACAAAAGAAATACACTGGCCTGGTTGCCATAATACTTTGGTATCCCAACACAGTTGTATTTGTCCTTGGGATAGGCAAAAGATGCTGAATTCTAAAGACATTTGCCATAGTAAAAATCTCTGTTCTATTTTTAATAACCAGATATTTTTGATTTATGGGGAAAATAGGCCTAAGTTATAGGTCTTTGGAAAGATTTCCCATGCTTCTGCTACTGGCTGTAAATTCTATTCCTTCTCCCTGTGCCCTGAGAGGAAACTGTTTACTTGAGAACACACGTGGGCAGTGAGGCCGTCAGCACCACTTCTTTTCAAACAACAGCCCAGGTACACTCCTGTTTCATAGACCTCTCCAGTTGACTGGTCATTTTCTAAGCAGTAAAATCACTGAGATTAAATTAAGTTTATTCTGTATCATAATCTGAACATTTCCTTCTGCTCTGTTTTCCTAAAATTCAACCAAGAATCTTGATAATCTTCTAATAGCACTTAATTTACTTATAATGGCCCTATTTCATAGGACAGAAAAGTTAAAACTTTGTGATATGTTATTATCAACTTACAGAAATTTGTTTATTCTTTAGATTTATAGAAACTTGATTTTCATGACATATAAAGCAAATGGTTTTAGAAGATTCAGAATTAATTTCTAGTTAATACTTCATGATGCATGAGAAATAATAGTAAAAATATTTTTTAGAGTTTTGCAGTGAAAATTATAAGTATTCTTTTTGTGTTCTTCCTTAATTGGATGAAAGTAAAACATAATAAGGTATAGACCTTTTGTGACAACACTTTTATGATATGCTTTCTGGAAAGTTTCTTGAGGAATTCAGGAAACATTATCAGGGTTAAAATTAAAATGCAGCTACTAAAGAATAAGAGATTTAGAAATGTTTTATTACATACTGAAAATATAAAAAATTAATTTCACACAGACTAACTCTGCTTGTGAAATATTGCATTGAATCTTAGCAAGCTTTCTAATACAATTTAAAATATTCTTTTCCAAGATATGTTTGAGAAAAATAGGAAGTTAGTTACACAGTATGAAACACCTAATTTTGTTCCTTTTGCCTTTGAGAAGAATAAAGTTGTTTTTTAATGTGAGAATATATTTTAAAATATTACTTGAGATATCTAATTAGTTTTGTAAAACTTCAATGTTACATAATCAAGACAGCCAGAAATGTTAAAAGATTACATCTTAGATACGAAATGTGGGGGTGAGATAGCAACTGTGGAGAGCTTCTTGCTGAGTGCTGGTAGAGAGAAATGGTTTTTAAAACACTGTTTCAATTTTGTGGTCCATTTGCTTCTTGTCCTACCTAGTCTTTAGAGGTACCTTTAGTCATAACTGTTATTCATCATGGAAGCCAGGACTAATGGAGAGATTTTTTAGAGTGCTGCAGTGTGTGGTAAGGACAAAGAAAAACTCTCTCAGCTGGCACACACTATTGCTTTTTCATCTTCTGTTTCTCTAGATACTTATTCTACATTTTATAAAATTCCATTAACCTCTTCTTCATATAATGCATTATTGTTTCCGGTCTCATTTTTAATATTTGTACATTTTCTATTTTTCTTAAGATACTTTTCCTTCTATGAAATTTTAAAAAACTTGTCATCTAAAAGAATTTTTAAGTTTTATCATATTTAGATTTGTTTCAAATTGGCTTGACTTGGTAATTTAAAACTGCATGAATGCCAGTGGAAATTTTTACTTTTTATTATTTTATGGTATAGTTTAATATTTTTATGAAATTACAAATTTAATTAAAAATATTTCTTTTTTTTTTAATATTTCTATATTGTGCTGAGGATTTTTTACCCCATGGAAAGACAACGAAAATGCTTGAGTTTCTTACTGTCCGTAAAACACAACAAATGATAAGTAAACATGATTTGAATTTTCATTCATGTTTATAATTCAGTACTATAATTATTTCCCTTTTTTTAACTTTCAGCAACTAGATAAGAAATCTCTTCATAAATTAGTTTTTTTTGTCACCTCAGTTTAGTGCAGAGAGTGAGGTGTAATGGAGGAGAATTTGCTCCTTAGGTTTGAGAAGCCTTTGTATAATGAAATATTATGAAAGTATTGAAATTGAAGCTCTAATAACGAATGGTGTAGAATGTTGTCAGAAGATATGAATACGTGTTTGTGTGTTGATGTACTTTAATGTTTTGTTTTGTTTTTGAATACAGTATCATTTGGATTGGATACTAGAATAGAAATACATCAGAGCTTCAATAATTTTTTAAACAATTTAAAATTTCTAGAAAAGTTGCAAAGATAACACAGAGAACTCCTATATACTCCATACCCAGTTTCAATTTCTCCTAATGTCATATTATCATTGTATATTTGTCATTACTATTACATTGCTGTTAACTAAATTTAAGTCTTTATTAGAAATTCACCAAGGCTTTTTTTTTTTTTTTTTTGAAACTATCCCTTTTCTGTTCTGTTCAATATGATCCAATCCAAGTGACCATATTGCATTTATGGTCGTGTATTTGAACTGTGGTGCTGGAGAAGACTCTTGAGAGTCCCTTGGACTGCAAGGAGATCCAACCAGTCCATCCTAAAGGAGATCAGTCCTGGGTGTTCTTTGGAAGGACTGATGCTGAGGCTGAAACTCCAATACTTTGGCCACTCATGTGAAGAGTTGACTCATTGGAAAAGACCCTGATGCTGGGAGGGATTGGGGGCAGGAGGAGAAGGGGACGACAGAGGATGAGATGGCTGGATGGCATCACCGACTCGATGCACATGAGTCTGAGTGAACTCCGAGAGTTGGTGATGCACAGGGAGTCCTGGCGAGCTGAGATTCATGGGGTCGGAAAGAGTCGGACACAACTGAGCGACTGAACTGAACTGAAGTGTCACCTTAGGCTCTCTGGCCTATTAGAGTCTCTTAGTATTTTTTATTTTTCATGACCTTGTTAGTTTTGAGGAATATAGTTCAGATATTTTGTAAAATGTCTCCAAAATTAAGTTTCCTCTAATGTTGGTATCATGATCGTACTGGGTTTATTGCTTTTTAGAAGGAATATCACAGAGATAAAGTAAGTGCCCTCTCATCATATCAAGGGTACATGATATTCACATGACATCATGGGTGTTGTTAACCTTAGTCAAGCCAGTGTTTATCAGATTTCTCTGCTGTAAAGTTACTGTTTTCCCCTTTTCAATACTCTTTTTCTTTGGAAGCAAATCACTATGACCAGCCCATTTTGGTCCATAGGGAGGCATGGACTAAACTTCCTGAAGGGGGATGTATCTACATTTATTATCTGAAAGGAAGGCTTGTCTCTTCTTCTCTAATATTTATTTATTTAGTCATTTATTTATTTCAATATGGATCTGTATATTTATTTTATACTTTGGATAATAATTCACTACTATGTTGTTTGTTTTGTTGTTCAAATTGTTCCAACTTTGACTGTAGGGTGTTCTTTCCGGTAGGCTCAATAAATTAATATTAATATTTAAAATATTTTTTAATATGGTCCTGACCTGAATTTTTGGTCTAGGTTATGATCATATGACTGAGTTGCTGAGACAGGGAAGAAGTCAGTATTGTTGGAGGAGATTTTTAGGAATTAAGAGTTCACTGAGTGAGAAGAAAACACTAGATTTTAGAAAACACTAAGATTTTAAATATGAATAATTTGAAAGCATGACAATAAGCCAGAGCTAAAATCATCTAGAAATGAAGGAGAGGGATGACTGGAGGGGAGGGATTGCTTGATAGATGACAGCTACATGTGTTTCGGAACAGCGTTGGGTGGACGGGAGAGAGGGAGATTGATTTGAAATGGTAATATTACCTCTAGGACCAGTGGTTTCTTCCAGGATTATGAGAGGAAAGGCAGTCAGTCACTCTTTGAGAAGCTTTCAGGGAAAGCGGGTATCTTCAGAGAAGAGCCAGGCTTCTTGTTAGAACAAGAAGAAAGTGACATTCAGAAAACTGTTGAAGATTTAGAGGGTTTTGCTGGTAACAGATTTGTTAATGTCAGAAGGCTCAGGGAGAGAGAACTTCCTTCCAGAATTAGAGTGGAATAGGAGATGGGGGTAAAGTAGAGGGCCTGCAAAGAGTTATGAACATGTGCAAGTGTAACCTGGGAGCTGTAGTTTCTAGTGGTTCCTGACATCAACAGGGGGAAGGGAAAATGACATTAATCCTGATGGACCAGCTGCAGGAAGTGGTGGTGAGGCTGTGAAAGTTTCAGGGTGGAGGAGGTGTTCTGGAGGAGGTGTTCTTTTGGGCTCTGCAGAGGAAGGCAAAGAAGCATGGGGAGGGACAATTTCATGGTTGAGGGCTCCCATTTGACCTCTAACAAGTAAATAAGAGGCCCAGGGTGGTCTGGGGTTACTAATGTGTAATTTGCTGTTGTTCAGTTTCTAAGTCGTGCCTGACACTTTGGACTGTAGCATATGCTAGGCTCCTCTGTCCTCCACCATCTCCAGGAGTTTGCTCAAACTCATATGTTCACTGAGTCGGTGATGCCATCCAACCATCTCATCGTCTGACGCCCCCATTTTCCTCGTAAGTTCTTCCCTTCCCCTGCCCCAGTTTTACTGGGATATGATTGCCAGATAATTATGTATTTAAGGTGTACATGATGTTTTGGTATACCACAATCAAGTTAATTAACAAATCTATCATCACACATAATTACCAATTTTTATGTGTGTAGTGAGAACACTTAAAATCTACTCTTTTAGCAAATTTCAAGTATACATTATTATTAGCTATGGTTACCATACTGCTCATTAGGTTACCAGAACTTATTATATACTGAACTTACTTATAACTGAAAATTCGTACCATTTGGCCAGCATCTCCACATTCCTCCACTGCCGCCGCACCTGCCCCTCCCTGTCCCGCCCCCCCGCCCCAGCCCCTGGAAACCATGACTTTACTCTCTTTTAACATGAGTTTGACTTATTCTACACATAAGTGAGACCTTGCAGTATTTGTCTTTATGTGTCTGGGTTATTTAACTTAGCATAAGATTCCCAGATTCATCCATGTTGTTGCAAATGGCAGAATTTCCTTCTTTTGAAGGCTGAATAATATTCCATTGTATGTTTGTATGTGTGTCGTATTTTCTTTATGCATTCATTTGTTGGCAGACAGAAATTCTTTTAGTGGAGTCCAATTTATAACAATCCCTTTATGATTAGTGCTTCTGTGTCTCTTGTTTAAATTTTTTTTTTGCCTACCTCAAGGTTTTGAAGGTATTCTCTTATGTTCTAAAAGCTTTGTTTTACTTTTTAAAATTAGATCTGTGATCCAACTGCAACTGCCTTTTGCATATGGTGTTAGCTAGTAGGTTATGGTTCTCTTTCTCTACCCCCTATCCCTTGTAGCTGTCTAGTTGACCTAACCCCATTTTTTATAAAGATTACCCTTTCCCTACTGAATTATATTGTCACTTTGGTCATAGATCATATCATCATGTATGTATAGGTCTGTTTCTGGCCATTCTGCTCTGTTTCATTGGATTTTATCAATAGTGATAATATGATAATACCACACTGGCTTAATTACTATGCTTTTGGTAAGTTTTGTAGTAAGCTTTAATATTTAGAAGTCCAAGTCCTCCAGCACTGCTGTTCTTTAAGATTGCTTTGACTATTCTTGATCCTTTTGCATATCCCTCTTGATTTTAACCTTTTAAAAATTAATTTTAATTAGAGAATTATTTTGAACTTTTGTAAAAATTTTACCTTCCCAATTCTTTGCAACTTCTGGTTCTATTTGTGATTGCTTTCTTTCTTAATTTACTAGATGAACAATGGATAAATAAAAAAGAAAACTCATGTGTATTTGTATTTACCTTTCTTCACAAATATATACAAATGTGTATAACAGGATAAAAAAAAAAGTAGATCTAGGTAGGAAGAAAATAAGGGAATGTGTGTAATATAATATTATAAATAAAATTAATCCTAGCCAGCTTTTTTGTGGAGAGAGTTAGGGTAGAAACTTTGACTCCCATTTTATTAAAATCAAAGCAAAGAGAATCTGCTGGGAGATTCACAGTATCCATAATATAAAAGCAAACCAGTTACTCTAAAGGAGACTTTTTCATGGTATTGAAAACTGAAGATGTGAATTTTTTGCTCTTTTGGATTTCAAAGGGGATAACACATGATCAAGCAGCGTTTTCATAACATTTTGGACATAAACTCAAAGCCTGGTTTATGTGAATGAACAGTACTATAAAATGAATAATATGGTACAGATAATATGGTTTTTTAATAGTTTGGCTTGATCCAAGGATAAAATTTAGAATAATAAAAGGGCTATTTTTTAATCCTAAAAAAGTAAAATGCATATCTCTCAAGTAATTCTTCATATATGAGTAAATGAATCAATGAATATATGTATTTTGTTAACCATTTTTAATAGAAATTAGACAATAGAAATATTAGAATGTATTCTTTGTAAACCTGTGTTGTTTATTTAAGATGTATCTGTATACTTTGATAGACAACTAAGCAAAAGTTGTATGAGTTGATAGTCTTCAGTAATAGTATTGCATAGTAAAACAACACTTTTATTGCCAGGTGCTTTTATTTACATTTTTTCATTTAATTTTCACAGTAATCATTTGAAAGTATGTATTGTGGTTTTTCCCATTTCATGAATGAAGAAAGGAAGGCAAATAACTTGCCCAAATTTATACTACAAGTAAGAATAGAATCAAGATTCAGTTTCTGTCAATTTTGCCTCAGTTTCTTCTTACCTGATAATTCTGATGAAAATTAAGAACTCTAATGCAGGGTTTGTGCCTGACTTAGGAGTTTAGCAAATTCAGACTTAGCAAATTCAGATAGAACTAATAAAGTTTTCGCTCAAGAAACAGTCTACTCTTTTATAGATGGAGGTATGAAGAAAACTATATTGTACATTGACAGAAGTTTTGCTTGAGATAAATTTGTTTTGCATTTCCTTTAACTTCCTTTTTTTTCTTATTTATACTTAAGTAAATTCCAGTCTTCTGAATAGCTATTGTTGCATATTGTCATTATCTTGGATATTACCACTTTTACTTCTGTTTTATGAATATTAAGCTTCCAGGAAACCAAGTGGCTTGCCTAGATAGTTATTGTACTAAAGAACTGAAATATAAGCAAATTAAATTACTTTAATGTTTTCTATAAAGTCAAGTTTGGATGCATGTCTTTTTATATTTTCACAATTTTAAAATGTTTTCTTAAGTTGCATTATCTTTTTGGAATTATTTAATTTAAACTAAGGAAAAATGTCCAGTATGTTTTGCAGCTGACATTACTTACTAAAAGCTGAGTGAAAATTGTAGAGCTAATTTCATCATGTTATAATCATTTAAACTTTTGTCATGATTCTTGCATTTCAATACTGTTTGTGCACATTGGTTTTTTATATTAACTCAGTAATTTATGTTTGAAACTGTTTTAATTTCTCAATAAAAAAGTAGCTAAATTTTATAGGATTACTTCTGTCCTTGGTAATCTGACTATAAAGAAAATGTATTCAAAATTTTAGCGTTTTTCTATGTTAATTTTCAGGTTGAAGATTTAGAACAGATGTGGAAAGATGTTCACTTCAGAGAAAGGGGTTGTGGAGGAATGGTTGTCGGAGTTTAAGGTAATATTTACTGTTTTACTATAATAACTATATTCCAAAGAAGTTTTATCTGAGTTTTAAATTCCAGTGGCTTTCTTTTTTAATGACTAAAAAGCTAAATATCTGTGGAAGCAAAGAATATTCCAAAAAACTTATTGGGGAATTAATAACACATAATAATCTTTCTGGAGAAGGAAATGGCAACCCACTCCAGTGTTCTTGCCTGGAGAATCCCAGGGACGGGAGAGCCTGGTGGGCTGCCGTCTATGGGGTCGCACAGAGTCAGACACGACTGAAGTGACTTAGCAGTAGCAGCAATAATCTTTCTGAGGAAATTGACTCTTTTTTTGCCAGGTGGTTTAAAGGTTTGTCTTCTCCCTTTTATGGCAACATCACAAGAATGGTTAAAGTCTCTGAAAGTTGATGTCACTCTCCCTAACCACCATGAACAATTCACGGTTGAAATGTTTCTCCCAATTTGGGGCGGCAGGGGAAATGGACATGATCAACAATGAGGAGAAGATGGGAAGATACTTGCACAACTTTCTATTAATGCATCTTTCTT
Source organism: Bos indicus x Bos taurus (assembly GCF_003369695.1). Classification (NCBI taxonomy): domain Eukaryota; kingdom Metazoa; phylum Chordata; class Mammalia; order Artiodactyla; family Bovidae; genus Bos; species Bos indicus x Bos taurus. Next base: position 88,042,127 of record NC_040079.1, read on the forward strand.
TAGTTGGCTAACCCAGTGCCTGTAAAGGGGTATATAACTTTTGGTTAGTGGATGAAAAAATAAAAACAATACCTCTGTTTGGTTATCTTATGAACTCTTCTCTATGATAGCTAAAATTATGTTTCTTTAACCAGTTAACTGGAGCTTCCCTGGTGGCTCAGTGGTAAAGAATCCACCTGCCAATGTAGGAGACATGAGTTTGAACCCTGGGTCGGGAGGATCCCCTGAAGAAAGAAAGGGCAACCCACTCCAGTATTCTTGCCTGGGAAATCCCATAGATAGAGGAGCCTGGTGTGTGGTAGACCAAGGAGTTGCATGACTTAGCGACTAAACAATAGCCTTCTTTTTGTCCTCTTTTTCTCACTGTTACACATAATTATGTGAGCTTCCTATCAGGAACCACAGGAATGGAAAGTTTGGGCTGGCACTTTGGTTTTTGTTTTTTTGTTTTTTTTGGTCCAGCTCGATTAGCCCAAGACCTTGGACAAAAGTCAGAGTTATTAGCTTGTTTCAATGAGGAACACCATACAATAGGTAGTGTGTAGGCATCTCACCAAACAAAAAAATAAATAAAAAATTTAAGGTGTTCAGATGAAATTTAAATGAAATAGTATTTTGATAGGCTCAAGACAAAGCAGAGCTATGTGTAATGGGGTAAAATCAGACCTGGATTGTGAAGTGGACCCATGGTCATGTTGTCTTTAGAAACTACAAAGTTAACATCTGGGTGGAATGTTGGGTTCAGAAACCCCTTATCTGAAGCCTGGTTCTCTGTATCTAGGTGACTCACATCCTCCAGGCAAGCGTGGGATGTTTCATTCTTATTGATACATGTTTAAAGAGCAAAACTTTTGACATCTGTGATTTTAGGTAACAAAGCTTCTCACTGAGTAAGAATACAGAAGTCATTCAAAAATGGAGATTCAAGAAGGAGAGGACATATGTATACCTATGGCTGGTTCTTATTGATGTTTGACAGAAAACAACAAAATTCTGTAAAGCAATTATCCTTCAATTAAAAACTAAATTAGTTTTTTTTAATGGAGGTTTTTATGACACTTTTCAGCTGTAGTATGTCCTTGAGAGAAGAAATGTTTCCTGTTAATTTTGTAGCTGGCCATAGCCGTTGTTGTTATCTCATCCTGATGAATGACAGAGATTTTCATTTTGTCAGCTTTTGTAGTCATTAATTATCTTTCTGTGGATCCCCTAATTCATAGAGTGGTATAGTTATGCATGCACTTATAGAAGTGCACTGTGTACAGACTGCATGTAGTGCCATCTACATATTCTAACAGTTTAAATAAATCTGGTGTGTGCCTTTTTTTCTTACGTAAGTTGTCTTTGTGTTTTTAAGCTTTTTTTGTTTCTGTTTCATGAGAGTTTAATATGGTTCATTATCATGATTTTTTTGGCAAGTTGATGAAAATTGTCGTTTAACAGCTGACTACCACTTCTGGGATATTCTTATGTTTAATGGTGAAGTAAAATTTGCAAAAGGAAATATAGCCATTAAACCATTTTATAATATGGGAATTGTGGCAAGAGGGCATGATGAAGGTTGGAGAACATAGGGGAGGAGTCAACTATTAAGGCAAATAATTGAAAGTTATGGCTAATTCTCTTCCCTTATCATCTGTTTGTTTATTCTCTTCCATTCCTGGGAAGGAAGCTTTTTCATTGAGAGAATAGAAGTAAAATCCTGGACCCCATGAACTGAAAAGTTATTTAACTTTCCCCTAACCATCCAAAAGTAAATATAGTCAATTTGATATAATAAATGATATACATTTTTGTCAAGTATAAGGGAAGATATTTCCTATTCTTTGGTTAATATGGTAGTCATTTCTGAAAATTATTTTGAATTGTGACCTAGATAATCACAATGGTGAGATCACTGACTTAGAGCCAGACATCCTGGAATGTGAAGTCAAGTGGGCCTTAGAAAGCATCACTACGAACAAAGCTAGTGGAGGTGATGAAATTCCAGTTGAGATATTTCAAATCCTGAAAGATGATGCTGTGAAAGTGCTGCACTCAATATGACAGCAAATTTGGAAAACTCAGCAGTGGCCACAGGATTGGAAAAGGTCAGTTTTCATTCCAATCCCAAAGAAAGGCAATGCCAAAGAATGCTCAAACTACCGTACAATTGCACTCATCTCACACCTAGTAAAGTAATGCTCAAAATTCTCCAAGCCAGGCTTCAGCAGTATATGAACTGTGAACTTCCTGATGTTCAAGCTGGTTTTAGAAAAGGCAGAGGAACCAGAGATCAAATTGCCAACATCTGCCGGATCATGGAAAAAGCAAGAGAGTTCCAGAAAAATATCTATTTCTGCTTTACTGACTATGCCAAAACCTTTGTGTGGATCACAATAAACTGGAAAATTCTGAAAGAGATGGGAATACCAGACCACCTGATCTGCCTCTTGAGAAATTTGTATGCAGGTCAGGAAGCAACAGTTAGAACTGGACATAGAACAACAGAATGGTTCCAAATAAGAAAAGGAGTACGTCAAGGCTGTATATTGTCACCCTGCTTATTTAACTTATATGCAGAGTACATCATGAGAAACGCTGGACTGGAAGAAGCATAAGCTGGAATCAAGATTGCTGGGAGAAATATCAATAACCTCAGATATGCAGATGACACCACCCTTATGGCAGAAAGTGAAGAGGAACTCAAAAGCCTCTTGATGAAAGTGAAAGTGGAGAGTGAAAAAGTTGGCTTAAAGCTCAACATTCAGAAAACGAAGATCATGGCATCCGTCCCATCACTTCATGGGAAATAGATGAGGAAACAATGGAAACAGTGTCAGACTTTATTTTTTTGGGCTCCAAAATCACTTCAGATGGTGACTGCAGCCATGAAATTAAAGATGCTTACTCCTTGGAAGGAAAGTTATGACCAACCTAGATAGCATATTGAAAAGCAGAGACATTACTTTGCCAACAAAGGTCCGTCTAGTCAAGGCTATGATTTTTCCTGTGATCATGTATGGATGTGAGAGTTGGACTGTGAAGAAGGCTGAGCGCTGAAGAATTGATGCTTTTGAACTGTGGTGTTGGAGAAGACTCTTGAGAGTCCCTTGGACTGCAAGGAGATCCAACCAGTCCATTCTGAAGGAGATCAGCCCTGGGATTTCTTTGGAAGGAATGATGCTAAAGCTGAAACTCCAGTGCTTTGGCCACCTCATGCGAAGAGTTGACTCATTGGAAAAGACTCTGATGCTGGGAGGGCTTGGGGGCAGAAGGAGAAGGGGACGACAGAGGATGAGATGGCTGGATGGCATCACTGACTCGATGGATGTGAGTCTAGGTGAACTCCAGGAGTTGGTGATGGACAGGGAGGCCTGGTGTGCTACGATTCATGGGGTCGCAAAGAGTCGGACATGACTGAGCGACTGAACTGAACTGAACTGAATGTGCATTGAATTCAGCTCTGTTTATGTTTGGTAAAGAGGTTAAGGTTATCAGACAAAGTTAGCAACATACTAAAAATAATAGAAGACAGGAAAGTACATAAGAACAAATCTCTTACTTTAAAAATTAAAGTATCTTGTCTGTTGAAATGATTTGTTATGTTAGTTACATATTTTGGTTAAAATATTTAAGAAATAAAATTTAGAGATTATTTATCTGTCATTCTCTCTGAGTTTCTGCTTGGTTGTTTGCCGGGGTCCTGCCCCGGCTGATCCAGGGTATTCGAAGTGGGGACGGCGTCGGCGACCTATTTATTTAAATATTTTATCAAAGATATAAAGAGTAATAGGATGAGGATAGCTCAGTAGGAAAATTCAGTGGAGAAAAGAGGCTGAGTAGCTTGGTTTACGCGGGAGACCAATAAAACTTCAAGACAAGAAGTTTGCACCACTTACGTAGGCCGCAGGCGTCCTTCCGTTCTCCCGAAGGAGAGGAGACACTGAGGCCTCCCCGGTCGGATCTTAGAAGCCCAGGCATAATTAGTAAGCATGGTGGGTTCCGCGCTCCAGATGGAGACTCAACCAGAGTGAGAGAGAGAGCGACATGGGGAGACCAGTATTTCGAGAAACTGATCCCAATTCTTTATTTTCCATGGTCTACTTTTATACACTGAGATGTTATGCAAAAGTCACGCGGGGTCAGCAGTCCTGACTTTTATCAAAGTCAGGTGCTTCATACAAATGTATACAGAGGTCTTAGGGGTGTTACATCATCTTCTGGCCGGGGGGGCCTGCTGACAATTTATGACCCTCTCCTTGTGACAGAGGTCAGTCAATCAGGACACTTATTTCTCCAGGGCTGATTATTCTCAAAACAGACGCCACCCAAATAAAGTTACATTCCTACAGGGTGAGGGTGTAGTGGGTTTTAGTTAAGGAAAGAATTTACTTAGCCTAAGGTCTAACGTGATTAATATCAAAGGTTAATTCTATATATTCATTAATGTGTGTAAGGGCAGGGGATATGGAGACTTAGCAACAAACATTGGCTCAACAAATGAAAAACCCTTCACCAACACAATTTCTAATTAGTCCATTATACTTATACTAATAGTTTTCTAACTTTTCTAAGGAACCTGTTTTTAGAAGGTTTAAAGCATCTTGTGCCTCTCACGGTTGGGAGGCTGTGAGCGATCACATGTGGCCGGACAAGCCTGTCAGGCAGGCCAGAGAACCTTCAGAGGAGTTTGTAGGTTAAAACACTCTTATCACGCCCAGGAATTATTATAAACTGGAGCTCTAAGTTAACTCCTTCTCCAAAAGAGGTGGTGGGGGACAGCCCCCCATAAAGTCAGAGGTGTAGGTGAGCACAAAGTAGTAAAGTAGGCAGGCTCTGGTTATGGGGGTAGATGCTCGAGGAGTTCCAGGGGGACTCCTGAGGCTCGATCCCGCCTTTGCGTATGTCGAGCCTCCTTCCTCATGACCTTTGTCACGGGCGGAGTACCTCACTCTGGCCCCCAACAGTTGTTTAAATTAATAACCGTGGTGCTAATAAGCCAAGGTCATCATGATTGATAAAGTAAGTGGTACAGGGTACTTGAGACGGAGAAGTCAAAATTTTCCTCTGGTTTTACAGTGTTGGACAAATCGCATAACTTCTTTGGGTCTCAGTATCCTCACCAAGAAAACTAAATAGGTGGTGTGTGAAGATGATTTTAGCTCTACACTTTTCCATGGGTGCAGCCTGAACTCCCAGACTCATAACCTCACTCAGCATTCTCTCAAATGCACAGGATAATGTAGTTTGCTTTGTGCTTTTTTTTTTTTTTTCTTTTTTGCCTTTGGACAAACTAGCATCTACTCCAGCTTTGGGCCTTCATTAATATTCTCTTAGTATACCAACAACTACAATACTCTTGCCTGGAAAATCCCATGGACCGGGGAGCCTGGTAGGATGCAGTCCATGGGGTTGCTAAGAGTTGGACACGACTTCACTTTCACTTTCACTTTTCACTTTCATGCATTGGAGAAGGAAATGGCAACCCATTCCAGTGTTCTTGCCTGGAGGATCCCAGGGACAGTGGGGTCTCACAGAGTCGGACACGACTGAAGCGACTTAGCAGCAGCAGTATACCAACAAATTAGACTCAGACTTCATTATTTTAAGATTTCATGAGTTGTTAGTTCAATTTCTATATTTCAAATACTTATTTGTAAAATGTTATCTTACAGATTGTATTGTGTTTTTCTTAATGTTATGTGTAGATTTATATAGCAGATTTTTTTATTTTCTGGTAGTCACTGAATCAGAATATGTGACTCAAAATCTAGTCTTACATGTAATGTTGTTAGTCAGAGTTGTTTTATTTATTGGTTCTCTATCCATCTGTCCATCTTCATTAATTCTCTTCCATCTAACCTGTATCACTTCCTTACATTTTATAAAAGCCATCTGCCAAATGATACTTTAATATGAAGCATCTGTCTTCTTCAAATTTTGCCAAGACTAATTTCTACCATGTTATCCCATTATTACTTCTTTTGTCTCTAGTTCTGCATTCTTCAAAGTGAGAAAACTTAACTAGTATTTAAGAAGGGCCAGTACCTTTGAACTAGTACAATGTAAATTTAAAGGTTTGTTGTAATGGTATTTAAATCCATAGGCTCTTTTAGATCTTAAGGTTTTCAAAGCACTGTTCATAAACACAGCAATTGTATTTTCTCTCCTTTTGTTGACAAAAGTTAACTTTTTTCACATTCACAAAATGAAATAATGACAGAATTGTACTAAAATGTAATAGCTCACTAATTTTTAGGAGACCTTTCCTCTCATTTAACAGTAGTAGCCTAGGCCTAGAATATTTTCTAGAACTTGTCTTTTTGGAAAAGAACTGTCTTTTTACTTTTGGCTATTTCACAAAAAACATTTTACCTCATGAGGGTTAATTGGTACATAACTAAAAATTGTAATTCACACTTTTAATGACTGTTTCAGTTTTAGGCTAGATAGTGCATGTAAAAATCTTTTTATTCACTAATCATTTTTTAAGATTTATTTTTCAATTCACTTAGTTTGAAGTTTTATGTTTAGACACACATGTGCACACACACATTAATGTGTTTTACATATACAGCTTAGGTTCATTATTTTCCAGGCAATTAGACATCTGTTGTTTATTTGACAGTTACTCCCTTTTATATAAATTCCACCAGTATTAGGTTACTGTTGATCAAGTAACAGAAATGGAATGTTGCCTGGAGATCTTTTGTTACATGCTTTTGAAATATTGAAGAAAGCCCTAATCTCTTCTTTATGTAAGCAGTTGCAGTGAAACTCTCTCCTCCCCACCCAAAGAATGGTGGAAGGTTACCAGATAGTTCACGTTTACTTAACCATTCTGGTAAACAAAACTGTCCTTTTAAATTAAAAAAACAGTCTATTCACTTATATATCCTAAGGTGAAATGTGACCTGTTTTTCAAGAATCTACTGAAGAGTAACAGTGACAGTATTTATTTCTTATTTTGTTCATCTATTATATAATGTCTGCAGCAAAGATTTGAGTACAAGACCTTGTGCTGAATACTGTGGATGGAGAGATAAGATAGGTCTTGCCTTTGAGGAATTCACAGTAAAGTTAAAATGAATCAAATATCCTTATTATAAATATGCTGTTTAATTTTCTATGTCTATTTATGCACACATTTACCTATATATACTAACCATAACCCATTTTAAATCATAAAATACTAGGATATGGGACATGGAAGAAATAATGTATATCTTACAATTACCAGTATCTTGAGACATTAGAAGCAAGGTATCACACGGACCACAGCTTTGTCTGACTCAATGAAGCTAAGCCATGCCGTGTGGGGCCACCCAAGATGGATGGGTCATGATGGAGAGGTCTTACAGAATATGGTCCACTGGAGAAGGGAATGGCAAATCACTTCAGTATTCTTGCCTTGAGACAAGGAGATACAACCAGTCCATCCTAAAGGAGATCAGTCCTTTAGGTGTTCATTGGAAGGACTGATGCTGAAGCTGAAACTCTAATACTTTGGCCACCTTATGCGAAGAGTTGACTCATTGGAAAAGACCCTGATGCTGGGAGGGATTGAGGGCAGGAAGAGAAGGGGATGACAGAGGATGAGATGGCTGGATGGTATCACCGACTTGATGGACGTGAGTCTGGGTAAACTCCGGGAGTTGATGATGGACAAGGAGGCCTGGTGTGCTGATTCATGGGGTGGCAAAGAGTTGGACACACTGAGGGACTAAACTGAACTGAACTGAGACATTGTATCTGCTGCAGGATAAACATTGTTGATTAGTTGGTTGATTGATAGAAATACTTTTCCTAGGAAGAAATAAAGACTTGGAAGACAGAAGTTGTTAAAGAAGGCCATACTCTAGAAGGATAGGTTTTTATCATTTGTTATGAAGTTTTATTTTGTTTGTTTGTTTGTTTTTCCAGATTTCCCTACTACCTTTACCCAAAACTGTCTGCTTACTACTGGAGTTTTATCTCTTCCCATTCCTTTTTGGTCATGGTGTCCTTTCTGAAAGGGTGACCCTGCCAAACTGTGGTTAGTTGTTGATATTTTAAATGGCATTAGGAAAATTTGTTGGTAGTGTGGCTATCTTTTTCTCCATTCCAAGAAGTAAAAACTTCCCCCCAGTTCTGTAAAGGAGAACAGTCTTACTTAACAGACATTATACAGTCTGTGGCTTTAAGGTTTGAAACATTAGATCCTTATATAACATGTTTATTAAGAAACAGGATAAAATACTGTTAATGAGATTGGTAAGTTGTATGTTGCTACAAAAAATGTATCTCTGGCTTTACAAATGATTCGTATTCTTATTTCCAACTCCAAACTATGATCAAAGATGCAGTGTTGATAGTAATTTGTATCCCTGTTGATGTTGAGGATTAACTGTATCTTTTGTTTTATTTTTACCATTTTTTTGTTGAGATATTATTCACATAATGAAAAATTCACTGTTTTCAGGTGATAATACAGAGGTTTTTACTGGTTTTAAAAGGTTGTGCCATTAATACCATCATCTAAGCCTTGGATATTTCCATCACCCCCCCAAAAAAATCTGTATCTAGTTAGTCACTCTCAGTTCTTCCTCTTCCCAATTCCCCCTCCCCCAGTTTCTGACAATCTGCTTTCTGTATTTGGATTTACCTATTTGGGACATTTCATAAAAGTAAAGTGTATTTTTTAAATTTGTTTAGACACTACCAGAAACATCTTTACCAAATTATGCTACAAATTTGAAGGAAAAGAGTTCTTTAGTTTCATCTCTCTATAAAGTTATCCAGGAGCCACAAAGTGAGGTAAGTACTCTCAGAGTTCATCATGCTAGTAGTTTTCATTTGATTGATTTTTAATTTCTTGTTGTGAAATATAATACATATATTTAAAAAGTAGTAAAAGTAGAGTTTTAAAAACTGTAATATATATTTTGCAGTGTTTAACTGATTCCTTTTGAGAAATGAATAGAGAGGTAAGAATACTTTATATTCAGAAAAATGGCAGAATAAAAAAAATTATGATAAAATGAGCTCCAATGTATCATCTCCTAGGCCAAGAATTAGGATCACCATATTCCAAAGCCATCTCTGAACATGCTGCTGCTCCTCTTTCTGTGTATTATGTATGTATGTGTCTGTCTGTCTCTCCATCTGTGGGGATAACCTTGGAGAGCCTGGGTCACTGCATTCATTTATTCATTCAGCAAATATTTGTGTGTCCGTTATGTGTCAGCTGCAGTGCTAGGCAAGAGAAAATCAAAGATGTACATGGCCTGTGTCCCAAAAGAGGAAATGGAGAAAATAAGTAAATACATACTTTCAGAGCAATGCTTAACTGAGTCCAGATGGATTTGCACACATTTTCCAGTTGTAGAAAGTAAAAGGACATTGCAAGCTGAAGGGAATAGTATATGGAGGCCTGAGAAAATGCAAGAAATTTGAGTAGCTAGTAGTTTGGTTCTGGTGGTAAGTTTTTCCCAGCCCTTGCTTCTTTTCTCTGCCTTCCCCTCTCCTGCATTTCCTTTGCATTTTTAGATAGCAAATTTAGTTTGAAAGTGATAAAGTGAACTGTACTCCCACATTCTGGTGCTTATAAATCCCACCATTCAAAGTAGAAATAGATAAGGATTGGAAATGGTGAGGAAAATAAAAATGCATGGGATGCAGATAAAAGCAAATAATCTATTTTTTAGCCTGATAAATGTGGTAAAGACAGTGTGTATCCTGTATTCTTAAAAAGAAAACTCAGTCTTAAAAAAATGTACTCAGAAGTACTTCTCAGATATAACTGTGTGATCTACTTTCGGGCTTCCCTGGTGGCTCAGCTGGTAAAGAATCCGCCTGCAATGTGGGAGACCTGGGTTTGATCCCTGGGTTGGGAAGATCCTCTAGAGAAGGGAACGGCCACCCACTCCAGTATTCTGGCCTGGAGAATTCCATGGACTGTGTAGTCCATGGGGGTCACAAAGAGTCTCCTTTTGCTCTTTAGAATATTTTGTATCTTAATGTGGAGATATAGTATTCCTAAAAACTTGATGTCATTGTCTGTTGGCATTTTTGAACTTTGAAATGTTGATTCTACTTTATTTGAAATCTGGGAAATTTGGTATTTGGATTTTTACAAGTAGTACCTTTTCATTATGTGGTTAAATTCATTTGATAAATATTCATTGAACACATATAATGTGTCAGAAATCACTTAGAAATGTACAAAGTAGAATAACTTCTTTATCTTATAGATTAGAACTTATATTCTGGTAGATGAGATAAACATTAAACAAATACCTAAACGTATAATAAAATGTTAGTGGTAAAACTATGAAGATAATAAAGCAGAGTAGGGGAAGTATGTGTTGGGACTGAGGAGGTGATGGTTGAATTAAGGTCTGAATGAATTCGAGCAAGAAAATAAAACTGGGGGCAAGAGCTTTCCAGAGAGGAAATAGTGCAAAGGCTCTGAGGTAGGTATGCGAGTCAGGCTCAAGAAACTGTCAAGAGGCAGTTTATGGATAAAGTGAAGTTTCCTTGACTGGTGCTTTTAATTGACTGTAGCTTTAAGATAGGCATAGGATTAGAGGCTAAAAATGCTTAGGTTTGTTAGGAAGCCAGCTGTTTTTTTTTTTTTTTTTTGAAAGAGCCACATGAAATCTTTTTGGTGTTTTAAACATAGGGAGCCCAGAGTGAGAAGTCAGTTCCCTGGCTACTGGCACCTAAATATTAGTCCCCTCCAACTTCTCTGTATCTTTGTCCTATCCATATAGTCTCAGTAATTGTTCAATGAAAAAAAAGAAGTTTGGAAAATTCTCTTGTAAATTTACCCAAACTTAGCTTTTTCCATCTTCTTTAGTCATTTAAAGGCATTTTATGGTACATTTCTTATTACCATTAAAATTCTGTTAAGATACAGCTTCTTACTTATGAGTGGATGATTGTAAAAATTCATTTGTAACTCAGTTGTTACAGAATTCATAATGTATTTTAGAAGGGAAAGAAGGTACATGATGATTAGACTATAGAAGACCATTTAACATATCAAAATATACTAATACTTGAAGTACAGTTCTCTCTTAATATTGTAAAACCTACCCAATCAAGTTTAGTAATGTTTCCTTGAGAAAATGCATTAAAAAATTTGAGCAAGACACTAGGAATGCAGCATATTCTAATGCCCCATTATTTGTCTCAAATATAATCAGGTTAAATAAGTCCAACACTGCCTGTGTTTCCCACATTGTATGTTGTCTTATTCTTTTCTGACATTTTTCAGGTATGTTTATGAAGTAGTTAAAAAGTCTTGGCTTCGGTCTGGCCTTCCTGAACTGTGTGATTATTTTTGGTTTCGGTAGCTTCTTTGTCTCAATTTGCTTATGTAGAAAGAATACATTGTTAGGGTAAAGACATTGCATCCTAGTATTGTGGGAATTGAATGGGTTTACATATATGAAAGTACTGTGCAAGTGTAAAACCCTGCATAAATATTGGTATTTATCTCTAGTGGTTTGATATACTTAATTTCATCTAATCTTATTGCAATGTGTAACTGCTACATCCCTTTTGAATCTATCTTCATTTGGTTCTGCTTTCATAAATCAAAACTCTGTTTTAGATGTTAAATGAATTTAAAAGACTGGAGTGTTTTGATTAAAATTGATTATGTGCTCATGCAGACTATCAAATAAATTTTCACCATAAAGTTTTATAAATTTTCAAATACTTGTTAGACTATGTTGATTTAATCAAAGATTTCCTGGGTATTTAGAGATGAGTGATGTCACACCATAATTTACCAGATTATTGGCACTGGTCCACAAAGAAATTTTAAAAACTCCAGTCTGAAAGCTAAACATTCCCATAACAGTCTTTCTTCCACTACCCGCCTCTTCATTCTTGCAAATTAATTCCTACCCTAAAAACTTTTCTCGTAGTCTTTGAGTGGCGTTACTTTGCCTCTGACCCTTCTGTTTCTGTTATCTTTGCCACGCCACATTGGACACCTTTTGCCCTCTAACAACCATTTTCAGAGTGGAAAAATGTTCTTTAACTGTAAGAAGATAGTATTTCAGTAGGAAAGACCAATTTTGTCGGTTTATTTTTTTTGTCGACGTTTATTAAAAGTATAACTTTTTCTTTACCTTGCATAAATAATTCTGACTTTAATTGTATCAAGTTTACATATTGAACTTTTTTGAAATCAAGGCATCCACTTTAAATCAGTTTCTGTTCATTCCACTTATTTGTAGTAGAAAATCTGTTTCTTAAGTTGATGTGAATCTATTGCGTAAGTTGGGGAAGCGAATGAACTCCCATTCACTGAACTATAATAATAGCCTGTTTGAAAAATAGCCCTGTGAATCTCTTGACATATTTGTAAGTGACCTGTGTGTGATTATTGTATATGCTTTAAAGATCACTCATCTCTCTTAACTGAATACCTGTGGGGGTGTTGGGAGAAAAATGGTTATCAGTAAGTCCAAATCATGTCTAAAACAAAATGACAGAGGTGTTTAGATTATCTAGGGGCAATTAATCATGGTTACAGTAAGAAAGTAGATCTAGGGGCTTTATATTATTTAGCTACTCCACATACCAGTCATTGCAGTCAGATGCTACCTAATTATAAGCTCAGGAAGGCCATGTGACAGTAACTACCTAGGATTCCCATTTCAATTTCTCCAACTCAGTCATTTGTATATTGGCATGTTTTATCTGGAAGGATATTAAGGAAGAAAATTCTTCACAACCTGTTTATTTCAGGAAGTTAAAAAGATATAGTTTTAATAACAATACTACTTTGGAGTTACAGAATGTTTTAAAACTTTACAGAGTACTTGCGTATACACTTAACCTTGCAGTTTGGCCTTCCACTAGAATTCGTAGGTTTACTAACTAGCTTAGCTGTGAATAGTCTTGCTGCCAAAAATGGAAATGTTTGCATATTTCAGTACTTACCAATCAGGAAAATGCTTTTATGTTTTATATATCAGTGTCATTCAAATATAGTCCAATCCTTGAGTTAATGTTTTGTCTTTCTTCCAGTTGTTGGAACCTGTCTGTCACCAGCTCTTTGAATTCTATCGCAGTGGAGAGGAGCAGTTGCTTCGATTTACACTGCAGTTTCTTCCAGAACTGATTTGGTGCTACCTTGCTGTCTCCGCCAGCAGAAATGTGCACAGCAGCGGATGCATTGAAGCTCTTCTTCTAGGGGTTTACAATTTGGTTTGTATTTAATGGAGTTAACAAAATGTTTTAAAATCTAAATATCAGCAAAAATGAATACATAATAGCAACTGTTTTTCATTTTAGTAGAGCTAATGTTTGTTTTTTATTACATCAGATGACTCATACCTCATTCTCCCCAAAATAACCTTATGGAGGCTAAAGCCTGTATGGGCATACATACAATTATGTAAATACACATTTTTTACTGATTGGAGACTAAAAATCAGACCATTTAAATTCTTTTATGGAAATATTTGAAAATATCAGTGTTAAATTTTTAATTTTTTAAACTTAAAAGCCACTGTCTATAAATTGTTGTGACCGTCACAAAAAGTTTGGAGAAAAGATTTAAACTAAGATCTACCACTAATAATTGTATAAAATCTGGACTGTCTCCAGAGTTTACACCATTGATTTAATATATAGTTTGCATTACTGATAATGTTTGTATATTAAATAGTACAATATTCTAGATAGATACTTAAGGTTTGTACTTTTTTTAAATGGAAAAATAATTTAAGGGTCATTTTGTAATATGTTTTAGGACTGTGTTAATTGATTTAGAAAATGGAACTTTTTACATGAGAAAAATCAATGATAATTAAGACAAGACATCTGCATTTCAGCGTTAAAACTACATTACTTACATTTTAAGGAGAAGGTTAACTCCTAATGTTTATAAATAATGGATTATCATAGTTTAAGATTTTAATTGACTTTACAATTTCTTTCTTTTCAGGTCTTTTTTTTTTTCAGTAACAATTTATGTGTAAAAAATAAATATTTAAATTTATGTGTAAAAAATAAATATTGTGAGACATTTTCTTTTACTTTCTTTTGTTTGTAGGAAATAGTTGACAAACAGGGACATAGTAAAGTATTGAGTTTTACGATTCCATCTTTATCCAAACCATCTGTATATCATGAAGTAAGTTACATTTTTATCAAAGTAAGTTTATTGGTCCTAAGATTTGCAGTTGCTGTAAATTAGGGTTTGGTTGGTTATTGAGGTGAAAAATTTGATCAGTTCGCTAGTACCTTAAAAAGTGTAAAATTTCACACAAAGTATGTTGCTATTCCCAAAGTAAATGGGAAATCAAAATCATTAAAGTTTAAACTAAAACCTGATTGTAAAAGATCTATTAAAAGTATTAATTTTGAATATTTTTCCCTTTATCTGATGAATAAGATTAGATTTTATGTGTGTGTGTGAATTATGTATTTCTGGGGTAGAATTTTTGAGGTTAAACTATTTTGTATTTCTATTTGTGGTTTGTTTTTAGTTATTTGTTAAATCTTTGAGCAGCATACTTGGTAGGCAATCTGAATATTTCTAAGATATATGATGTTTATAGCAGTCATTCTAAATATATATATTGGTATATATATTCTAAATACCACACCTTAAACAGAATGGCTTTTTCTTTATTCACATGTCTTTGTCTTTAGCCTTCCAGCATTGGGTCCATGGCTCTGACGGAGAGCGCCCTCTCCCAGCATGGTTTGTCAAAAGTTGTGTACAGTGGACCTCACCCCCAAAGAGAGATGCTGACAGCACAGAATAGGTATACTGTGGAGACATAACCTACTATTCTACCATGCTGACTTCTAAAGAAATTATTTCAGTAGATTTATAAATAATGTTTAATGAGTTATGTATAACAAGTTTTAAAATGTTGAGTCATTTCATACAAGAGACACCCCATCTTCCCTATTTGTCACTTAGACACTTTGCTTCAGATGTCATCTGGAGCATTGAATTTTTAAGGTAATTTTCGTATAACTGTTACTTCTTTTTCTTTTTGATTTTGTATTGTTGTTGGTGTGATTATATTGGACAGGTCTGTTCTGTAACACAATATCCCTCCCCAGTGCTTGCTTAATTATAGTTGACTTCTTGGAATTCTCAAGATTTGTAAATACTCTTTGGGTTTGTTTTTAGGTTTGAAGTGTTGACATTCCTTTTGTTGTGTTACAATGCTGCCTTAACCTATATGCCCCGTGTTTCTCTTCAATCACTGTGTCAAATTTGTTCAAGGTAAATGCAAATGTTTTTAGTGTTGAAATATATGAATCTAGTATTGCTTGTTTGTTACATATCTATGTTATTTTTTGTTTAATCATTTGTTTGAAACATTAATAAGTTAATATGGAGCTCCACCTAGTCAACATACAGAAAGTTCCCTAAAGACACAATGAAGTCGCAAAAAAACACAACAAAGAGGGTAAAACTGAATAACAATTCAGTGGAAAATTTTGATGAGAAAAGACTTATACTATATAATTAAAAGTATGGAACTGTTATGACCTTTCAGTTTTTGACATGGTTTCTGTTTTGTTTGCTTTTTATCTGCCTATCTTATCTAGTTATTTTTATTGTGTTCTAATTTGGTACCAAGAAATAAGTAGGAGATACTGCTTTTTATTTTTTTATTTTTTTTGAGATACTGGTTTTAAACTTTTCTTGTTAAAAAAAAATTTAGCCAAGAACTTGGTTAAGTAAATTATGATTATTGGGTATTAATATATGCAAATATTTAAGAATTCTGATTTAAAAGAGTATTTAATGATAGTATATATGGTGTGATTTCAACATTGACTGAATATGACCAGAGTATTAATGGTAGTTATGTCTACTTGGTGGAATTATAGTTTATTGTAATTTTTTTCCTGTGTGATTTTCTGTCATTCTCTAAATTTTCTGTGTTGAACATGTTACCGTTTTTTTTGGCTGTGCTGTGAGGCTTGTGAGATCTTAGTTCCCCATTCAGGACTGAACCCACGGCCTCAGCAGTGAAAGTACTGAGTCCTAACCACTGAACCACCAGGAAGACCCTGCCTTTTTTCTTTTTTTTTTTTAAGAAAAACAAGATAGAGAAAATACCCTTTGTAATTCAAGTAAATAAGGGAAAATATAGAATTCAGGAACTTGTAAAGTAATTTTAGATTTGGCAAACTTACTTAGAAAATGTAGCTTTGGGCAGTTAATTAGAGGGAGGGTGCATAGAGCAATACTTAAAAATCAAGTCAAAACAAAACAAAAACCGTAAATTGATTCTGTTGATTAGGATAGAAAACCATGCAGGTCAAGAGGGAGAGGAAGGTAACAAGGCAGGGGGATTATTAGAGAAGATAGAGAAGCAGAGAGCCGTTCAACTGTTTCCTGAAGTGAAGCATAATTTCATTGCCTGCCCCTTGGAGGATGGTACCAATGTGCCATCGCTCTCAATTACTTATTCTTCTAATATGTTTCTTGTTTTAACCATTTTAAAGGCAGAAGTGCCCAGGGTTTTTGAATTTCACAGATTTATAAAATTTCAGAAAAGCTGAAGTGGGTATTTACATAATGTTGCCAACTTTTGTCAAGTCATTGTGTTATAAATATCTTACATCAACATTATTTAATGAAAAGAGAATATTTTTACACCCAAAAAGGGTAGAGTGGAAGGCAAGGACAAAAATTCATAAGTTAAAAGTGGGATGTTTCGCACTTTTCATTTCTAATTTCAGTATGGTCCAGTGAAAATGTTACACACTAAAATGAGTGTAAGAACCAGCACTTCAGAAACATTGGCTTAAGAGGTAACTCGGAACTTTCACTTGTGGAACTTAAACACACTATTCTAAAGCAGTGTCTTAGGTGGTAGGACCCAGGGAGATGTGTGTGTGTGCACGTGTGTGTACATACAGATGTTCTACTACAGCCTCCTAAATAAGATCCACTGTTGATGTTTTACTGAAATTACTGATGACAAAGTTAGGAAAAAAATGTGTTGCTGCTGCTGCTGCTGCTGCTGCTAAGTCACTTCAGTCGTGTCCGACTCTGTTCGATCCCATAGACGGCAGCCCACCAGGCTCCCCCGTCCCTGGGATTCTCCAGGCAAGAACACTGGAGTGGGTTGCCATTTCCTTCTCCAATGCATGAAAGTGAAAAGTGAAAGTGAAGTCACTCAGTCGTATCTGACTCTTAGCAACCCCATGGACTGCAGCCTACCAGGCTCCTCCATCCATGGGATTTTCCAGGCAAGAGTACTGAAGTAGGGTGCCATCACCTTCTCCTGTCACAGGTCCTGTGTAACTCCAACGGGCTGTTTTCTAATATAATTACTTTTATCTTCTGGATAGAAAATAGCTAGTATATCAAGTTTACCTAACCAGGAAATTAGATAACCTTTTTTAAGAATACAAATGGGGCTGATTTTGAAAACAAAGAGAAACACAGATTACTTTAAAACTGTCTACAGGATATTGGCCAAAGAATATTTTAGTAGAAACGTATTAGATTAACTCTGTGCCACAAGAAAACTCATATGTATATTCACCAGCTATAAGAAAATGAAGGAGGAAAGAGATTTATGTAATTCAAAAGACTTAAAAATATTTAAAAATGCTAACTCTTACGGCACAGAACATTCATAATAGGATCTCTATCAGACTTATCATTTCCATCTTTTTTAGTTTGCTTTTGTTTTTATTTTAGATTCTCTATTATTGCATGATTTCAAATCTATTTCTCTTAATCCCTCATTTCCTTAATCATTTATCAAATATTCTAATTAAGGTGTACATTTTTTAAAAATGTATAGATAAAAGTTAGAAAGCACTAGTGGGCTTCCCTGGTGGCTCAGACAGTAAAGAGTCCACCTGCAAGGAAACCCATTCCAGTGTTCTTGCTTGGAGAATCCCCATGCATAGAGGAGCCTGGCAGGCTACAGTCCATGGCGTTGCCGAGTCAGACACAACTGAGTGACTAAGCACACAGTATCTAATCAAGCAAAGCCTAGTTTATAGCTAGGGAAGGGAAATTGGTTATAGAACTGACGTGATAAGTTTTAAGTGATTATGATAGTTAAAGTATAAGAGCTTCCTGTTGATCTTAGTCCTAATGCAGATTTTCAAGTGATCACACTGTGCTATGGCTAATCAAGTCATCTTGGCCCTGTAGCAGTTGTTTCAGATTGCTGCTTAGTTTGGATGTTGTTGATGATTATGCAAAATGATTGACTAGGCTATCTAAGAGGACAGATTCATAATACAGCCATAAAAATTTCTTGGAATATATGTAGGTTCCGTGACAGATGTGTTCTGTTCTATTTTTAACCTTCTGATTATAATGAGTTGTGTAATTAAAACAATCCTGGATACTTCCCACCCTCCACTTATCTATTCTACTGGGCAAAAATCTGTTCAGTTAACTCTAAGCTTTGCTTCTTGATTCAGATTGATGGCCAGTTTAATGCTTGTGTTTTCCTCATATGTAGTGTGCACAGACCACTGGAAGGGGAGATCTGAAAGGAGGCTAGATTGAGCTAGATTGAATGAGTTTTAGTCAACAGGTTTTTATCTTGTACTACCTACTTGATGGACAAGAGTTTGGGTGATCTCTGGGAGTTGTTGATGGACAGGGAGGCTTGGCGTGCTCCAGTTCATGGGGTCGCAAAGAGTTGGACACGGCTGAGTGACTGAACTGAACTGAGTACTAAATATTACATTGTTTTTGTTTAGTTGCTAAGTCACGTCTGGCTCTTTTGCGACCCTATGAGCTATAGCCCGCCAGGTTCCTCTGTCCATCAATTTCCCAGGCAAGAATACTAGAGTGAGTTGCCATGTCCTTCTCCAGGGGATCTTCCTGACCCAGGGATCTAACCTACATCTCCTGCATTGCAGGAGAGTTCTTTACCACTGAGCCACCAAGGAAGCCCAAATAGTACATATGACCCTCCTAAAAGCAACATAGCCACCAATTCTACAGATAAGTTTTATTAGTATATGCCTAAGTCTTGTAAATTTGTGAAAATATTTTTCTTTTCTTTGAGCATCTCTTTTAATACAAGTGTGTTTAATAAATGGCTTATCTTGACTTTTGATGTTGAATATAAATATTAAACATGAAAAACTATACTAAGCTATAAGTTAAATTCTCCCCAAAATCAGCAACTGTCCTGATTTTGTTCACTTAGTGAGTTACCTCACTGAGTAACTTGAATATGTACTGCTAGGGATTCTTGATCTGTGTGTTTTTTCCTATATGAACAGTCCTCATTTCTAAGTCAGCCTTCTGATCACCTAATAGATTTGTTCTTGTTTTATGTCTATTAAGGACACCTTTGTGCAAAGAAACCATCCTGTGGATTAATTTTTGTGACTAATAAAAAGAGAGAGGGGGAGGACAGGCTCCTAGCACAGTGTATACCACTTTGTCATCATTCAGTTAAGGACAGCTATTATGTATTGTGCCCCAGTGATGAACACACATTTTCATTGTAGATGCACAGACGCGCTTTCTTTTTTCCCACCTGTTTGAAGTTAATATTCGTTCTAGAGCATACCTTATACTAGGTCATTCCTTGTTGAAGGAACCTACAGTTGACTTTTCACTGCTTATTATTTAATTTGTAAACCTTTCGGCCTTTATAAATCTTCTTCATCCTTCCTTTACAACCGATTTGAAATAATTTTTCCTCCAACAACTTTAGTACTAGTTTTGTATATGGTATTCTCTTTAGGAAAATGAGAGAAGATGCAGCCTTTGCTGCTGCTGCTAAGTCGCTTCAGTTGTGTCCGACTTTGTGCGACCCCATAGATGGCAGCCCACCAGGCTCCCCGACTCCTGGGATTCTCCAGGCAAGAACACTGGAGTGGGTTGCCATTTCCTTCTCCAGTGCATGAAAGTGAAAAGTGAAAGTGAATTCGCTCAGTTGTGTCCGACTCTTAGCGACCCCATGGACTGCAGCCTACCAGGCTCCTCCATCCATGGGATTTTCCAGGCAAGAGTACTGGAGTAAGGTGCCATGCAGCCTTTACTAGGCTGCTAATTTCAAAGAGCATGAGAAAAGAAAAATGCTTATTGCTATATAGGTAATTCTTCCATTTTCTCTTTTCTCCCTTAGTCTTCCACTTTTCTACTCTCCTGGCCTTCTCTTCACCTCCACTCTAACTATTTAAAAAGCAGAGCAGAAAAGGAAGAAGTTTTGAAATTGGTTAGTTTTATGTCATAGTCTATGTTTTATCCAAGTAGATATGGAATAGAACTGGACAGAATTTTAAATATTTCTCAAGCTAAAAAATAGAAAAATTATTGTTTCCCTTTTTTTCTAACTAGTTTCTACTCATTGGTCTGATGATCTAATGATGGTAGTTAATCTATTTTTTTTTTCCTACTTTAAGTTCTAAATAAATAGTCTCTCCAGTCAGTCCCACTGGAATTCGACTTTCTAATCATTTTGTGGTTTGTAATTCAGTATGTTGACAACAATCTCACAAGTTTTCTTTCAGTCTAAGAATGAGATACTAAGTGTCTCTCAACAGAGAATGAGAATCATGGCAGTAATTTCCCTCACTGACAAATTGATCCTTAGATCTTCTCCCCAAAATATGTTGACAAAATATGCCTTCCAAAAGGAATTTAATTTTATCACGGTTTATGAATTTGGGAGGTATCTATATGTGACCATGTTGTTGTTGTTTAGTCGTTCAGTTGTGTTCAACTCTTTTGCAACCCCGTGGACTGTAGCCCACCAGGCTCCTCTGTCCATGGGATTTTCCAGACAAGAATACTGGAGGTGGCTGCCATTTCCTTCTCCAGGGAATCTTCCTGATCTAGGGATCAAACTTGCATCTCCTGCATTGGCAGGTCGATTCTTTACCATTGAACCACCAGGGAAGCCCATATGTGACCGTAGAGTAAGTTTAATACCGCAGTAGGGGTTAGGTCACTCAACTGTTCTTTTGTAAGGTTGAGTTCTTATGTTTTGGATTTGTAAAGGGAAATCACATAACTTCAGGATAACCCTCTAATGCATAATGCATAGAAGAGTCAAGCATTCATGTGACATGTAGCTTTATTGTTGGTTTTTGCTTTGTTATATATCTTATGTAAATTCAGTAAAAATAAAATAAAATCTATGCAGAAAGAATATCTTTGAAGAGCAATCAGAGTACTGAAGAGTAAATCAGAATTCTTAGGTATTTTAAAAAAAAGAATGGAGAAGAGAAAGTAAACAGATGCCATTATCAGTTAATGCTGCAGCTGTTAGGACTAGATTATTTTGGATGTCGCTAAATGTCATCTCCTTGGAGTTGTCTTCCATTATCATCTTTTCTATATAGTAGCATTTTCCTATCTGCCCCAGTTTATTTCCTTTTAGTGCTTATAACACTGTTATTACCTTGTTTGTTCATTTGGCATAGCCTGTCAACTGCTGGGATATCATGACATCAGGAACTTTGATTTTTTTCACTGCTATCTGCTCAGAGTTCAAGAGAAAGGCCTGGCATACAGTAAAACTTAGTAGCTATTTGTTCAGTAAATGAATGAAAGATGATCTCTTCCACTTGAGATTTGGGATCCGATAAGTACAGTTACAATTAAAGGAAATAATTCAGTTTTAATTTGTTTTAAATCTTTCATTGATAAACGAAAAATTCTGTGAAGTTTTAGTAGCTATTAAAAACTATCAGCTAAAAAACAAACCAAAACCCCTAATGTCTATGATCTCAATGTTTGTATTCCCATCCACCCTCAGATTCTTATGTTGGAAGCTTAATGTCCAATGTTATGGTACTAGGAGGTTGGGCCTTTGAGGGGTTCCTCGGTCATTCATGAGGATCCCTCATGAATGGTGTTAATATTCTTAGCCAAGAGATACCACAGATCTCCCCCCACCTTCTGTCATGTGAGGATATGGCAAGAAGTCTGCAGCCTTGAAGAGGGCCCTTACCCAACCATGCTGGCACCCTGATTGTGACTTTAGCCTCCAGAACTATGAAAAATAAATTTCTATTGTTCATAAGCCACTCAGTCTGTTGTATTTTGTTACAGCAGCCCAAATGGACTAAGACACTTAACTGTCTGCATTTCTGAATAAAGAAGTAAATAAACCCTCTAATACATGACTGCTTATCTCCTTGGGTAGCTAGTAGAGAAAATGAGAAGGCCTAGATTCCTATATCTTGCCTGAATTGAGAGATCTGGATCTCTAGTTCTTACCTGAAGTAAATTTAACAGTTGGTTGACCATCCTAGAGCCAAGGCAAGGTTGTTTTAAAAAAAAAAAAACAACAACTGTGTAATAATAACAGTAAATGATTTTGACCATATTTTCTTTTCTAAACCATATACTTTTCCCCGTTTTCTAAACCTATGCATCTGATTCAGTAAACATCATTAAAATGTTCCATAAATACCTTATGAAAGTTAGAATTCTTTCTCTTGTAACTGACTGATATCTGCATAAAACTGCATTATATCATCGGGAAAGTTTTTGGCTCCTAGTACTTAGAGAAGATTTCTGAAAATCCCTTGGACAGCAGGGAGATCAAACCAGTCAATCTTAAGGGAAATCAACCCTGAATATTTGTTGGAAGGATTGATGCTGAAGCTGAAGAAGCTTCAGTATTTTGGTCATCTGATGAGAACAGCTGACATATTGGAAAAGACCCTGATGCTGGGAAACATTGAGGGCAGAAGGAGAAGAGGGCATCAGAGGATTAGATGGCTGGATGGCATCACCAATGCAATGGATATGAACTTGGGCAAACTTCGGGAGATGGTGAGGGACAGGGAGGCCTGGCATGCTGCTGTCCATGAGATCGCAATGAGTCAGACCCGACTGGGGAACTGAATGACAACAACTTGGGAAAAGCAGAGATAGAACTGACCTCAGGGTCAACTAGATTCAGAGGCTCAAATGATGTTAAGTTATCATCTGTTGGATTGTACATTTTTTTTTTTTTTTCTGACGATAGGCTTCTTTTGTGTGGTAAGAGCAGTGACTACAGGCAGCTAAAAACTGACATTGTCTACCTTTAGTGAACTCAGAAAAAAGAACGTCTCTCCCAGGTTCACTGTGAAAAACAGTCCAGCCCAAGCTTCTGATCTTGCTGTCTGAGGCTTGAGTAAACCCTTCTAGGGCCAAGTTGTGTAGCAGTATCGTTGGAAGAATATGTATCAGTTTAAATATTGGTTTGACTGTTTTAACAGAAATAACAGTAACTTAAAGTAGCTATTCACTTTCTTTCACATAAAATCCCAAGCTAATAGATGGTCTGAGGACAGATTGGCTCTGTTTCTAAAGTGTTCATGCTCCTTCTTTCTTGGGATTCTACATTCTCTCCACTGTCCCTCTTGTCTGTATGGTGATGGCTCACTGCTATTACATCTGCCTTCTATCCTGAAAGTAGGGAGAGAGTGGAAGGCAAGCAGCTGCTTTTTAAGGGTACAACCCAGAAGTCGCACCACTTCAGTTAACAAACCACTGTCTAGAACTAGTCACATGATCAGACTTATGCTAGGAAGGCTAGAGAATATGGGTTCCATCAGGTAGCCGTTGTTCTAGCTAAAACTGGCTGGGGAGTGCGGAGGGGTGTGTGCCTTTATATACGTTGTTAGAAGGAAGAAGGGAACGATCTTAGAGTAGCGATCTCTTGTCACAGGCAGTGTTATTGGCAGCCTCACCATAATCACATGGCTATACTTGATTTTATAGGGGAGGACTAGTTCCTAAAGGTAAGAGGGAAAAGGGATTATTAATGGAAGATACTGGAGGTGGAGGAGAGAACATGACAGACAAAAGTGACACCTGTATCATATACCTAAAAATAAACATATCTGAAACTTAGCATCTTCCCAAACAGTATGTGATATTTGTCCAAATTGATTTAATGGCTGCCAGCCAGTCAGCTATCCAAACTAAATGTAGGGCTAATTAATTACACATTTCTCTTATTCTTTCCTTCTCAATCCCTGTTGATACTTAATTGATGTGAGTCCAGTCCCACCGATTCTCCTTCTCCCCACAATTACTTCTTTAGTTCAGGCTCCCTTTCTCCCACTCATGGGGTATTTTGACACTCTCCTCTCTAGTCTCCCAAGATAGCCTGGGTGATATCAAAAGACCAGTCTGATCACGTCAAACCCTTGCTTAAAACAACAAAACAAAAATCTTAGTTGCTTCCCTTTGCCTTCATGATAAAGCGCAGCAAATTATAAAATGCTCTGACTCCTAACCAGCTAGCTTCTCTTACTTTTTAGTGTCCTAGCATTCTATTCCTACTAAAATTCTACCAGTCTCCTCAGTATCACAGTGTTTCATCTTTCTCTGGTTTTGCCCTTTACTGTATTTTCACCTAGGGCTTCCCTGGTGGCTCAGTGGTAAAGAATCTGCCTCCAATGCCAGAGACATGGGTCCAGTCCCTGGGTTGGGAAGATCCCCTGGAGAAGGAAATGGCAACCCACTTCAGTATTCTTTCCTGGGAAATCCAAATACCGCTTTTTCTTCAAGGGGCTTCCCTGGTGGCTCAGATGATGAAGAATCCGCCTGCATTGGGAGACTTGGGTTCAGTCCCTGAGTTGGGAAGATCCCCTGGAGGAGGGCATGGCAACCAGTCCAGTATTCTTGCCTGGAGAATCCCCATGGACAGAGGAGCCTGGCAGGCTGCAATCCCTGGGGTTGCAAAGAGTTGGAAGTGACTGAGCAACTAAGTACACATGTAGTTCAAAGAAATCTCTTTTTGGAAAGCTTTCTCTGACCCTCTACTTCTTCCACTAGCATTTACTTCTCTCTCCTTTTTCTACCTCTGTCACTTAGTCATTGCAAATATTTGTTTACTACAGTCTTTTTCATTTGATTATGAATCCCTGTGGGAACTATATCTTTTATCTATATCCCTAGTGTCTGACACAATATAAATCCTTAATAAGTATTTATTGAATGAATAAATGAATTGAGAAATCTTATCTTTCACATAGTGGTTCTCAGTTATTTACTACCATCCCTATCGTAAAGGAGTAAAGTGTAAGAAGAAATTGTTCTAAGTTTGCTTCTTTAGGTAATAAGAGTAGGAGGAGTCTCTTTTCTAATTTGCCTATTAGTTCAGTTCAGTTCAGTCGCTCAGTCATGTCTGACTCTTTGCGACCCCATGAATCGCAGCACGCCAGGCCTCCCTGTCCATCACCAACTCCCGGAGTTCACTCAGACTCACGTCCGTAGAGTCAGTGATACCATCCAGCCATCTCATCCTCTGTCATCCCCTTCTCCTCCTGCCCCCAATCCCTCCCAGCATCAGAGTCTTTCCCAATGAGTCAACTCTTTGCATGAGGTGGCCAAAGTACTGGAATTTCAGCTTCAGCATCATTCCCTCCAAAGAAATCCCAGGGCTGATCTCCTTCAGAATGGACTGGTTGGATCTCCTTGCAGTCCAAGGGACTCTCAAGAGTCTTCTCCAACACCACAGATCAAAAGCATCAATTCTTCAGCGCTCAGCCTTCTTCACAGTCCAGCTCTCACATCCATACATGACCACTGGAAAAACCATAGCCTTGATTAGACGGATCTTTGTTGGCAAAGTAATGTCTCTGCTTTTGAATATGCTATCTAGGTTGGTCATAACTTTCCTTCCAAGGAGTAAGTGTCTTTTAATTTCATGGCTGCAGTCACCATCTGCAGTGATTTGGGAGCCCAAAAAAAGAAAGTCTGACACTGTTTCCACTGTTTCCCCATCTATTTGCCATGAAGTGATGGGACCAGATGCCGTGATGTTCGTTTTCTGAATGTTGAGCTTTAAGCCAACTTTTTCACTCTCCACTTTCACTTTCATCAAGAGGCTTTAAAAAAAAAAAAGGCTTTTTAGTTCCTCTTCACTTTCTGCCATAAGGGTGGTGTCATCTGCATATCTGTTTTTATAATATAAAACAAAATTTGAGTTGTTTTATTTCATGTAGAGTTGATTTTTCTGAGCTTATCTCAGGCTGCTATAACAAAATACTGAAGATTGAGTGGCTTAAACAATAGTTCTGGAGGCTGGGAAATCCAAGGTGAAGATGCCAGATTTGGTTCCAGGCAAAGGCCCTGTTCCTACCTTACAGGTGACCAACCACCTTCACATGGCTGAGCATTCTCTGGCCTCTCTCACTCTTTTTATAAGGTCACTAATCCAGTAATGGTCCCCACCCTCATGACCTAGTTACTCTCAGGGTGTCCCATGTTCAAAACCATCATACTGGGGAATTAGGGCTTCAACATACAAATTTTGAGGGAAAGGAAACATTCCATTTTTAAGTATCCCTGCTCCCTCCTACACTTGGTTCTAAAGAATTTTAAGATCCTGTCAATATCAAATGAATTTATATTTATTCTTTAAAGTTGCTTTGAATAAATGATATCGTCAAGGGGGCATTTTTTGAAGTTGTCTGTAGTATACTTGGACATGTTTAAGTGAAGGCTTAGATTTATTGAGTAGACGGAATATTAAGTTCCAAGTAGTAATTGAGTGGAGGGGTAAATTACAGGCTGTTTTCTAGTACTGTATTAAGTGAAGGTTGTGCTGGTGGTTGACGAGGTGATGGGGTGGTGTTGAGAGGTGGGCAAAAATGAGTAAAGGGAGTGAAAATGTACACACTTCTAGTTTTGAAATAAGTAAGTCCGGGTATGTAATATACATCATAGTGACTACAGTTAATACTGTACTGCATGTTTAAAAGTTGCAAAGAGAATAAATCTTAAAAGTTCTTACCACAGGAAAAAATTTGTAACTGTGTGTGATGGATGTTAACTAGACTTATTATGTGATCAGTATGCCATATATACAAATATCCAAACATTTTATGGTATATCTTTGAAATAATATGGCTATATCTCAAGAAAGAATAATAAAGTAAATATTAAATCAGATAATAAAGCAAAAAAAAAAAAGTGAGGGCTGTGTTGTATCAGTCACACCATATTATGAGAAAACAACTGGTTTCCAATTTTATTAGAGATAGAAGCTTAGTGTTTATTTAAAAGCAGTGCATGTGGATTATAGAATTAGAAAATACATAAAAATATAGAGAAGAAAATAGAAAACTCTGTGTCCTTGTATATGATTATTTTACAGTGATACATGCCTTTCACCTACTTGTTTGTTACAAAATGGGATAGGATACATGTGTTTATAATTTTTTCCCTGTCATTTAAATTGACTTTCAAAACATGTTTATTCTCTGTCCCCAGGGTTAGACTTTGAGGTGGCTGCGTATTTACTAAACTAAATACTCTTTAAGTATTCTTTACTAAAGACTAATGCTTATTGTAGATTCTTTCAAAAATGTTAGTAAAATCTATTGGTCTGTAAGATTCTACCTTTGGTGTCATGTTTAGACATGTGAAAACTAGTATTTTATGTTTTATTTATGGTATTTTAACAAATTTCAGTCCATCTGAAATTTATTAAGATGTACTGTATGAAGTTTGAGTATAATTTTAGAATAATTTTTTGGAGCCTGCAGTTTGTGTCAAGAACTTTGTCAGGAATAGAGAGGATCTTATCACTGATCTATTCATGCTAAATAGCACTGAGTTTCATGTTTTTTATGATAACCAAAAATCATTAATAATATGATCAATAATAATGATTGAACAGAATTAGTGAACTAACTCTGAGAATCTAGTTCACTTATATTTTAACATACCCCTAGCTTTCTACACTTTTTTCTAGTCTTACTTCCTCAGGAAAATGTTCTAGACAAATGTTCTGTTTTGAAAGATTCCTTGTTTCATTGCTATTTGGTTTGTAATGAGAGCATACCTTGTACATTGTTAACTTACAGATGTTAAAAAATATATTATCTATATTTTTACTAATTTTGCAAATATATTTATTTTGGTCTTTCTAGAATCTGTGTTTGTGGATATCCTCGGCAACATGTAAGAAAATACAAAGGTATAAGTAGCAGGGTACCTGTTTCTTCAGGATTCATGGTGCAAATGTTAACAGGAATTTATTTTGCCTTGTAAGTTTATTTCATATACAAAGTTAACCTTTAATCTCTTTGGAAAACTATAGTCTTATTTTATTGTTACTGTATTATAATCTCAATAATCAGCATATTTTTGTGAAAATATGAATCAATATCCTAATAAGTTTTATTATTTAAAATAAATCTTTTAATATTCTAAAGAATTTGTAACCAACTAAACACTTTGTTGTCTTTAATTAAAGGACAGAATGAAAATTATTGATACCTAAATACACTCACAATTTCTTTCGTCATTACTTTTTTTTTTGCTGTAATTTCCAAATAGCATTTTTCCCTAATGAATATCTTTTTTCCATTTCCAGAAATTAATTTTAATTATTTTCCCTAATGAATATCTTTTTTCCATTTCCAGAAAATTTTAATTATTGACATCTTAAAGTCTTTTTTATCACAAAGTTTATTATGAATATGCTGCTGATTTTTAAAATCAACGATATCTTGTTTGTTGCTTTAGGTGTTAATACTTTTCCTTGAACCTGATCTTTTACTTTATAATTCTCTTACTATATATGTTATATTCACTTGATACCCTAATTTTCCCCAGTAGATTATAAACTTCTTCCTTTTTTTTTTTTTCCGTTTGGCCACACGACACAGCTTGTGGAACCTTAGTGCCCTGACCAGGAATCTAACCCACGTCCCCTGTGTTGGGGAAGCATGGAGTCTTAACCACTGGACTGTCAGGGAAGTCCTGGTTATGAGCTTCGTAACTGAAGGAAGAATTTATGATCTTTGGACCAAATCTGATCTGCTCCCTTTAAAGAAAAAAGTTTTATTGAAATGCAGTGACATTCGTTTATGTATTGTCTGTGGCTGCTTTTGTGTTACAGTGACAGAGCTGACCCCACGAACCTAAAACATTTATTATCTGGCCCTTTAGGAAAAATTTTGTTGACTTGTGTTAGACCGGTAATATTGTTCCAAAGCTCTTGGATGTTCTGATCTATTTTACTTTTTCTCTTTTTGGCTGTGTTTCTGATTGAGTAATTTCTGTTGATATGTCTTCATGTTCCTTGATTCTTTCCTTGACTGTGTTAAATCTACTAATAAGCCCACTGAGCGCATTCTTTATTTCTAGCCTTTTCATTTGGCTTTTTCTTATAGTTCCTCTCTCTGCTAAACTATCCATCTATTCATGCATGTTGCCCCTCTTTTCCACTAGAGACTTTAATATATTAATCTTAGTTATTTCATTTCCCCCAGTAACTGTAGCATTTGAATTCGGTTCTGTTGTTCTTTGTCTCTTGACAGTGGGTTGTTTTGCTTTTGGCTTTTTGTGTGCTTTGTACTATTTGACCATCATTTTGTTCACGAGTAGAACAGTAGAGACTGAGGTAAATATTATTTATGCCTAGAAATGGATATGCCTCTTTTCTAGTATATTAGTAGAGTTATTATAGACAGGAATGAGCTGGGACTGGATTTCATTGTTGCTTAGCAGCAGCAGCAGCAGCATGGTTACCTATATCGTACCATCTACTTCAGATTCCTTTTATGTTACCTGGTACTTACAGCTGGAGAGTTTCTCCTTAATATTCTTGCTCTATCCTTTCAGCTTTCCCGGTATGTCTGTACCTCAGAGAGGGTCTCTCTCCATGTTCTTGCCTCTCCTTTAGCAGCAGAGTGCTGTTGCATGTTTCTAAATATGTACTAGCCTGTTCGGTGGGGAGGAGGAAGTGGTATTTTCTGGTGTTTTGGTCTAGTCTCATTTCTAAGCAGGCCTTAAGTCCTTGCTTATCAGGGTAGGAGATCCTCAGTGGTCCTGACTCTCCCCTGCAGGTAGAGTTTTTTTCTTTTTCTCCCCTTCACAGCCAGAGTTGGTCTTTGCCTCTGCCCTTGGGGTGAAATGGTTTGCTGGTCTTCCCTAAAGGCTTTAAACTTTTGTTCTACTGAAAGGGTCTGGCTGGCCCTTAGTGCCTTTTCGACTGTGGTGGCCATTCTTTTCCTTCAGGCCTACACTGCCAAGAGCAGCGTTCTCTGGTTCCCTGCTTTGTGCTTAGCTTTTCTTATGAGTGCCTAAATGTGATTTTTGGAGAAGAGCTAATGAGTGGGTATGAATCCTCTTGTATCTACTTCCAGAGTTTCTGTATTCTTGTCTGGCCCACACCTGGCTTTTAGGAATTTGTTGAAAAGTTTAGCTGGATTTCTCTTACCCACCTGCATTTGTGGCCTGACTCTCCTCAGGGGCACTTGACTGCTGTTGAGTGTTGGGCTACTTGGTTGCCCTGTGACCATAGCTCCTTGTTGCATTCATGAGAAGTTATGATTTTTTAGATTACTTGGCTGTATCTTGTGTTTAGGGTGAGAGCAATGCTCCTTCCATTTTTTAGGCCTCACTTGTACTCTTGATGTAATTCACACTCTTATTTTGTTATCATATGAGGAAGCCATTATTTCCCTGTCCATTCCATCATTGAGCCAATTTTTAGAAATGGTTTCACCATATCTGAAAATTAATCCGCACACACTTTTCCCCCTAGTATCTCTGTGATACATGTAGCATATATCATATACACTTTTAACTGACTATGTGAATGCAAAGAAGTAACTACTTAGGATTCTGCAAGCCACAGTAGTTGTAGATTTTCATTAAAAACTGTGGGAGTTACAGAGTAATTTGACCATAAAGTGTTCTGAACATTATTCCAAGGTATATAATTTATTATGCTCTGACTTGCGTTGAAAGCATGAAATGCTTTGAAATGCCTAGCTTTTTGGGTACATGTTCTATAAATAGACATGTTCTTTAGAGAAGAAATGTACATCTATAAAATTTTCTGTTAATAGACTTTCAGATATAATTGAAAGGAATTCAAAGATTAAACAAACATTTTTAATGAGGGTAGAATGCTAAGAAGTGTACTAATATGATCAATTATTTTCCTCATTAAAGATAAAGTTTCTCATTATATCTTAATTCATATAGAATTAATTTAAAATAATTATACTTTACTTAATTTTATAGTTACAATGGAGAATGGGATCTAGCTCAAAAAGCATTGGATGATATTATATACAGAGCCCAGCTAGAATTATATCCAGAGCCATTGCTGGTAGGTGCCTCACTTACTTATGTAAATTTCATAATTTAAAATTTCTCAGCTTAAAACTATAAATTAAGAAGCCATTTGTAGTGCATTAATACATTATTAATACTCAATGATTCATGCTTCTGTTGTAATAGAGAACTTTTATACTTGAAAAAGGTATATATAATTTGAAATTTTCGTTAAGCTAACTTCTTAGCCTGATAGTTCTTTTCATATATGTAAGAATGCTTTCTTTAACATGCTAGAGCTGCATTTATTAATTAGCATTAGGAAATATAATGTAATATTTTGGAATTTTAAATTTCATCACATACATTTTTAACTGTGAATTTTGTTCTTACTCCTTAATTTAGAGGATTTATGTATCATGATATATCTTGGAGGAGTTATTCTTTTTAAAAACCTAATAAAATTTAGCATCTTGTTTTATCTGAGTATAATAATACATCTATTCAATGACAGTCTTAAACTATATTTTTCCTTCTTAGGTTGCCAATGCAATACAAGCTTCGTTGCCTCACGGTGCCATGAGATCTAGTAAGGAGGGTACAAGGTGTATTCAAGTTGAGATCACACCAACTTCCTCTAGAATATCAAGAAATGCAGTAACCAGCATGTCAATAAGAGGTCACAGGTGGAAAAGACATGGTAAGAAATAAAACACTCTTCAGATTAGAGGATTGTTAGTACTATCCTCTTCTTCTCTGTACTTAAGGTGCTGTAACTTCTAAATTTAGTAAATAATATTATGGTGGCATGGAAGAAAGAGCTGTTGACCTTTAACTTTTCATTTACTATCCGTGAATGGCAGTCAGTAAGAAAATAGAGCCCCTTATGTTACATGTATGGATGAAAATTTATTTAAATGTTGACTTGGCTTTAAATTTTATTTCAACACAATAGGATGGTAGGAAATACATGTTTCAATTATTAATATATTTTGGGTTTCTATTCACAACTGCTTGCAAATATTCCTTAATGTTCTTGATTTTTGAACTCTTTAGCAGGTATACTTCTATACTAGAATAGAACAATTATAATATAGGGACTTAAACATTTTCTTCTGAAAGTCTTAGTAAAGAATCCTATGGTATTGATCCAACTCTAGATATTTCTATATTCTGGAAGTTAATTTTCTTGCAAGATTATTTGTTTTAGTATTCGTTCTTGACTGCTTCATTTTATTCTTTAAAAATTCTACTGGAAGTTAATTCTATTTACCATGACCTTCTCAGTGCTTTCCATCACTCTACTTTCTCTCATACCTTATTTTTTATTTGATTTCTTGTTCTTTTTATAACCCTCCTCCTACCTAGAAGTTAACCACAGAATGGGAAACAAAAAGCTGCTTCTTTGCCCCAAGCAAGCATATGTATTGGTGTAAAACAAAATCCACTCTCTGTTTTCTTCTTCCTACAAACTGCAATGAAAATGGTAGCTCCTTTAGTATATTTGATAGTTCCAGTTGTCTCTATGATATCTATAGAGAAAATGCAAAAGTGCCATGATTCACTATGAAATAGAAAGTTGATAGCAGTCACCATTGTTCTATGCAGGGAATCTAGAAGGCTGTATGTCCAAAAAAAAAAAAAAAAGATGATGGAATTCTCCAACTTAACCAATGATCATTTTCAATCTTTTCTTTTTTTAAAGTAGTGTGATAAATTCCTGAAGGTCCTTTAGGAAGGCACAAAAAAGTGGAAATATGTTTGCCATTATCAAGGCAAATTCTGCTGTTGTTTAAAATATAGGGTCTAAACATACATCAGTTTCTTCAGTGAAATTTATGCTACAGTTTGACTAGATTACAAATAGAAAGTCATTTAATTAGATATCACCATGTTACCCTAGAGGTCAGTTTTTTGTTTGGGCACTAATAGGTGAAAATAGGCACAGAGGCGATGAACCAGATCATATGGATCCATTGTGGCCATAATTGCTCAAAAACTACCACTACAGGAAATACAAGGATGAATTTTAATTCCTTTTCCACTGTTGCTTCTTTCTATTTAGGTGGACATATTGGGAACTAGGGGGGAAAAATATAGGTCTTGTAGTTAAAAATGTGAAATATTGAAGTTTTAATGCTTAATTGTATTTGTATATATGTACATGTGAAAGAGAAGATTTGCATATGTGTCCATAAATGCATTTAACGAAATAAGATGTATACCCAGCAATAAAATAGAAACCATTTTTTCAGAAATATTGTATAGCAGTAAATTACCAAAACAAGAAAAGACTACTTGAATATATTGTATGCACTAGATTCTTACATATCTTCCAGATTTTATTTTGGCTACCACTTGAAGGGTTGGCACAGTGTCTTAAGGCTCCAGCCTCATAGGCTCCAGCCTTTCTTACTACATTTATTCAACCTTTACAACTCTAGCACTTGGGCAACTCCTATTTATGATAACAAAAAAGTCAAGGATGAGGATTTAGAAGAGAATGCACTATGAAAAGCAAGTCAGATGCATGTAGCAGAAACAATATAGCTTAGTCTTGTTGACCATTCATCTTCAGTGTGAATTCTGTTTATCCAGTGGACTCTAAAATATTCCTAGGCCAAGGTCCTTGTTTATCTCCACAGGTAGATTACATTCTCCCTTTTTAGAGCAGTCTTGGCTTTCCTTCCTAGAGCAGTATTTTTCATTGTTTTGCTGAGTTGAAAGCCTTTCTGTTTTCTATCACCATGGTCCTGATTCCTATCTGAACACCTCATCATTGTTCTGGCTCTAGCTGATACTGGCTTCTTGTTGGGAAGATAGGTATCTTTACTATAGTTATTAAATATGTAGATAATTCTCAATTTGTAAATGGATTTTTAAATTAAATGTGTTTATATAGATTATGTTTATTATATTCACATATGAGTTATATATAAATTATAATGAATTTTATTTATACATTAATTTTTACAGAAACAATGTAAAAGGGCCTGTGGATTCCAGGGTGATCCACAAAAGACTTTCTGTCTCATAATGGTTCTAAAGCATAGCACTGTAGACTGTAAGGTTAGTTTATGACTATGTGAAAACACATTCAGAGTTTGTTTCTAGAACGCTAAATGTGTTTTGTGTTCCACCTATATCTGTATCATTCCCTTCCAACACCAACCCTCCCAGAAGGAAGGATTTCTTCTCAGACCCTGAACTGTATCACATGGTAGGAACATGGAATGCAACTTTAACTCAGTGATGATGAGGGTTGGGGTAGGAGAAGGGACATGAAACATGAATGTTAAGGAATATTTTTTTTTCTCCTTGCTTCTTCCCTTGTTATTGCCAATGCTGGGAAAGAAGAAAGCAGTTGTTCTTTTTCTTTTTTCTTTTCTTGGATCTCTTCCCTTTTTCTTCTTATTTTAAAAATGAGATAAAATTGACATGTAACATAGTTTCAGGTATACAGACAGGCATCAATATATGAATACATTGTGAACTGATCAGTAAAGTAAATCTAGTTAATATGCATTTCCACACATAATTACCTTTTGCCCTATCATAATGAGAACTTGTAGGATCTACTCTCTAAGCAACTTTTAAAATACACCATACAGTATTATTTTTAACGAATAATCACTATGCTGTACATTACATCCCATGACTTATGTTTTTATAACTTGAAGTTTGTATCTGTTGATCATTTTCACCCATTTCACCCACTACCATTTCCCACCTCTGTTCTCTGTATCTAGTTCAGAGTTTTTGTTTGTTTTTTATATTTCACATATTAGGAAGCTCACATGGTATTTGTCTTTCTCTCTCTGACTTATTTCTTAGCATAATTCCCTTAAGGTCTATCCATATTGTTGCAAATGACAGGAGTTCCTTCTTTTTTATGAATAAATAACCTATCACATTTTCATTATTTATTCATTTGTTGATGGATGTTTAGGTTGCTTCCATATTTATGTCTTTCTTTATTGCCTCTCTTCTTTTTTCTCCATTTTCCATCCTAGCTGGGGAGAAAAGGGGCAGGAGTGAATAAGGTTTCCGAAGTGGTCAGTCAGAATTTTCTTTTTTTTTTTTTTTTACATCTCCCTATTTCATTAAAAAATATAGGTAATTAAGCCATATAAATGTATTTGTTTGTTTGCATAGCTGAGTCACCAAAAATTGCTCATGCAAACAAATACATTAAATTGGAGCACTTAATCACATATTTTCTTTTTCTTGTTTGTAACAACAAATAAAAAGTATCTTTACAGCTAAAACCAATTCATATTTTAGTATGACATTAAGTTTGAACATTTTTAATCATTTGCATTCAAAAGTTTTTTTCTGCACTCTTTTTGAATGTATTTCAGTATTCTCTGAAGCTTCCCAAAGTTAAGAATTTATCTATAATTTATATATATATTAATGGAAAGCATTCTTTTGGAAAACAAAAAATTGCTTTAGCTTTAGCATTTCCACACATTTCAGAACATATATCTCTTGCCATGACCTTATTATTGTTAAATAACAACCCAAATTTCTAGAGTTATATTTTGGCAATTTCAATTTTTAAATTATTATTATTATTAATAGATTTTATTTTTTCAAGAGCAGTTTTAGGTTCACAACAAAATTGAGTAGAAAGTACAGGTTCCTGTATACCCTCTGACCACTACCCTTTATCAACATTCTTTATCCTCCCAACAATCAACACTCCAAGCAAGAGAGATGTTGCAAGGCCCTGTCACTCTAATTTTGATGAGACAGTGATTAAAGAGAATGATTTTTAAAGAAAAGTTAGTTTCTGCTGATGTATTATTTTGGAGAGACCATGTTTGACCATTGGCATCTTTGCCTGATTTTCCCCACTTTTCATTTAGTTTCTTTGATATTGTACTGATGAGGCATAACTTAATGCTGTGTTTTCAGACTTTTGAAATTCTGTGTATAAATTTTTGAGAAAGTTTTAATGAATTTATAATTCCATGTCAATACATATGTTTGGAAACTAAAATTATAATGTAGAATTGCTGCTTTTGACGTTCAAGGGTCATAGTTTCATAATTAATAGCTTTATTTATATATATTATTCATTCTTTCAAACATACTGTGTTTTACTTAGTGTGTAATTTTTAAACCTATATTTTCAAGCCACTTACAGATTGAGGGCTATTTAGAAGTCATAATTTGAAAGTAAAATGCAATTAGAGAATGATAATAACAGAAAAAAGATTTTTAAAAGCATTAAGTAAGGTAAGAGAAGAATGTGAGTAGATTATGAGCATAACAAGAGTCAAATGAAAATTCCAGTAATAAAGGTAAAACTGTGAAATAATTAATTTTTTAAATTAATAATAAAAATGCAGTTTTATTTTCTTAAATGCTTATTACTTTTAAAAAACAGAGCTAAAAGAAAAGCTGAAGGTATTTCTTTATAATAATGCTTCTTGTCTATAGTTATTCTTAAATGTTGCTTCTGAAGCTGTTTTCATTGTCTACCATTTCAGCTATGAGTCCTATTTCTTAAATCCCTGAATAATTCTCTACAATTTATACTTATTTATTTCCTTGTACTTTTCCATTCCTTCTCCTCTTCCAGAGCAAATTTAATTTCTTTTTTTTTTTGTCTGTTTCCCCACCACCACCATTATGACTCACTCTTCCATTTTTTAAAATTATCTATACTTGGAACAATGCAATCAACTTTCCTCCTTTCTTTTAAAATGGTATTGAAATACCCATTCATAGAAGTCCCCTAACTAAGTTATAGTTGCAAATAATGAGTACTTATAATTTTTGCCAGCTTGTTATCAGCTGAAGTCTTATCTAGTGAAATCCTAATTTTTTATTACTTCCTACCATTTTCCACTAGTACATTTGTGATATAAATGAGACAAGTCAGTGAAAAGCATTTTGGTATGTTTTAAAACACTACATAAAGCCTGATTGTTTATTAATTAAAAACTATTTGCTTTATTTTATTAACTGCACAATAGTATTCTTGATAAGCTTTTATTAGCAAGCTTGCTATTCAAATGATCCTGTGATTGATTAACTCTTTCATTGACTTTCCTCAATTTGAGACAAACATGTTGAGTTTATCAGACAAAAAATATGTGATACATATATGATACAATATGTGATACATATCTGATATAATAGTAACAATCAGTTTAATGATATTTTTTAAATTTCTATAACCCTGAAGTTTAGTACTCAAACTCATATTATCTGACATTTATATCACCATTACAGAAATATATCACATTACAGTAAGGATTTTTTAGAATGTTGTTTCAATACCTGCTGTCTGCATTCCAAATTCACATGTAAATAGAATATATTGAACTTATATTCTCATTTATGTACAATTAGAGCTGTTTGCAACAAGTAAGTATAACAGTAAAAGTGATATTTATAGTCTAGATTCTTTCAATTTTGTCCTACTTTTGGTCCTGGCACATGTTAAGTGATTTATTTTTATAATATTGAATTTCATTATTTTGACTTAGGAGATCCAAGAGTACAAAGCTTTAGATAGTAAAAAAGAATTGAGGGACTTCCCTGGTGGTCCAGTAGGTAAGACTTCACCTTCCAATGCAGGGGGTGCAGGTTCAAGCCCTGTTCAGGGAGCTAAGATTGCAAATGCCTTGTGGCCAAAAGAAATCCTTCAAAACATAAAACAGAAGCAATATTGAAACAAATTCAATAAAGACTTTAAAAATGGTCCACATCAAAAAAACCTGAAAGAACGATGTCTATTTTTAAGCCTTCTTAGTGATATCAAATCAGTACCCTGAGAATTTTAGAGTATTTAGTTAATTATATGGAATGTTTATTATATGGCTTCCCTGGTGGCTCAGAGGATAAATAGTCTGCCTGCAATGAGGGATACCTGGGTTCGATCTCTGGGTTGGGAAGATCCCCTGGAGAAGGAAATGGCAACCCACTCCAGTATTCTTGCCTGGAGAATCCCATGGACAGAGGAGTCTGGTGGGCTACAGTCCACGGGGTCGCAAAGAGTCAGACACGACTGAGCGACTTCACACACACACATGGAATGTTTATGTGAAAAATGAAGCACAATACAGTTCACATAGATTGGATCTAAAGAAAGTGAAGTTTCATGTTGTTACATTTCCAGCATTAAGTTTCTATTTAAAGGATATTAAGGTATTTAAATGAGTTTAAATTATGCCAGAATTCAAAGATAAACTATGATTATGTTTTTTTAAATGACCAAAAAAATGTGATTCATTTCAATTTGCTCAGAGGTTTAGTACTAACTTATTAGATGAGAAAAGAAATGGAATAATAGAAAAGATGCAGTTCATGTTGGAAAATAGTTTATTTAAAACCATTTATTTTTAAAACCTGGTTATTGATTTTTAAAATGTTAATAAATTTCTATTATATATTAATAAAAATAGAGTAATAACTTTCTAATGAACAAATCTGAATAATTATAAAAGATATACTTTAGTTAAATATCATTAAAAATTATTTAAAACATTTAAGCTGGTCTTTCTAGATAGTGCAGAAGGTAAATGCCATAAATCTTGGAATGAAACATTTATTTTGTGAATCAGATTTTATGATTTTATGTGTAAATCATTTGGGGAAAAACAAAGTTGCTGATAATTATAAAAGCATTTTGAAAAATGCAGAAATGGTAATTTTAAATTCAAAAGTAGCAAACTTTAATGAATTGGCTATTGGAATTCTGCATTTGCAGTTAGATATTTATAATACTTATGTTTTTATTTTAAAAGTTGTTTATACTTATTAAAGAAATTTAGAAAAGAAATCATTTTGAGAAACTCTATTATTTTTAGATTCTAAAATGCTATTTGAGGAGCAAACTTTGCTTTCCTGATGTAGATGGTAAAACATTTGGACCAAAAATAAGCATTTCCTTCTGACCAGACTTAGCATTGCATGAATTTTAACTGACATTTTTGATATTGACCTTCTATTCATGAAAGACAAAATAACATATTGGGCAATATTAGGTGACACAAGGAAAAAGGACATATTAACCAGAGAACTGAAAAACAATTGACATATGTGAAATTAGACTTAAAGAGAAAGATAGTAGTCTTA
Source organism: Bos indicus x Bos taurus (assembly GCF_003369695.1). Lineage (NCBI taxonomy): Eukaryota > Metazoa > Chordata > Mammalia > Artiodactyla > Bovidae > Bos > Bos indicus x Bos taurus. The sequence goes on from NC_040079.1 coordinate 88,081,209, forward strand.
GAATCCTGGCCAACTTTAGATGAAAACAAAAAAATCTTAATTTATTTCTAGATAAAATAAAGTAAAATAATTTTCTATACAGAGAAGCAGGGTATTTAAAATTATTGGTCTTATGAGACAGAAACGGTTGTTTGTAAACGATTATGTTCTACATTTTTTACTAAGGAGGCCTTATATAATTCTTGTTGTAGTTAAGGAACTTATTTTTTATTTTGTTATTTATTATTGAGCTCTACCTCTTCCCCCCACCTTTTAAGTAGCATTTGGTGCACACTCCAGTACTCTTGCCTGGAAAATCCCATGGACGGAGGAGCCTGGTAGGCTGCAGTCCATGAGGTCGCTAAGAGTCGGACACGACCGAGCGACTTTACTTTGACTTTTCACTTTCACGTGTTGGAGAAGGAAATGGCAACCCACTCCAGTATTCTTGCCTGGCGAATCCCAGGGACGGGAGCCTGGTGGGCTGCTGTCTATGGGGTTGCACAGAGTCGGACACAACTGAAGCAACTTAGCAGCAGCAGCAGAAGCAGTACATGGAGAAAGAAATAAGATTTTATAGGTAGTTTCGTAGTAGATATTCCTTATCTGTTTTTGGCCTGTCTGGTTATGAGGAACTTTAATCATGAAGGACTCACCTGATCCAGCAGCAGTATTGCATTTCTCACAGAGTTTTTTTGTTTTAATACTTGAGACTTAATAAAGATGACAGAAAAAGTTACTGAGAGTGATTGAATCTACCTCGATAAGGAGAATTATAAAAACAAGTTAAAGACTTGACTATTCTTTACTTAAGAAAGTGGATAATATTTCCTAACCAGTGTGTCCATAAATAAATTGTTGTGGTCCAGACTGTGTTTTTCTGTGTAACCCAGGCTGCTCTCTTATCTGGAAATTCTTCTGGCTTCAGGACTAAGATTACTAAATCTCAGTCTTCATTCATGTCCGTGCTCAGAGTGCAGCACCTTCTTAACTGCCAGCACCTTATTCTGTGGTTCTATGTCAGTGCTCTCCTTTCCTCTAATCTGCCTTGCAAATCTGTGGATTTTTACATTGCTGTTTTTTCTAAACCAGGACACACTTTGTGCTCAATATTTTGTGTAAAATGTGACTTCTTTAATAAAGAATGCTAATAGAGTACCCAAGTAATTTATCTCTATACTTGTCAATAGCTATCTATTGCAGTCAGAACAAAGTCTAAGCTCTAACATTATGGCATAGGTGGCCCTAGTGACACCTTACCTCCCACTGTGACCTCACTTGAAGACCACTCTCACCTTTCCTTCTAACCTTTCAACCCACTAAGACATTTCTACCTTGGGGGCTTTATAGTAGCAATTGGGGACGTTTGAGCTGAGCTTTGATGATTTTGAGAAGAGTCAGCTTAAACTGTCTTCCTCCAGACTGTTGTGTGCCTGCTAAATCTCTTCAGTTTTGTCTGACTCTTTGCCACCTTATGGACTATAGCCCGCCAGGCTCCTCTGTCCATGGAATTCTCCAGGCAAATTGAATACTGGAGTGGGTTGCCATGCCCTCCTTCAGGGGATCTTTCTGATCCAGGGATCGAACCTGCATCTATTACGTCTCCTGTGTTGGGAGACAGATTTTTTACTGCCAGCACCAAGATTATTGTGTAGTCAGTGCTTTTTCATCATTCGGATCTCAGCTCAAACATCCCTTCCTCAAAAAGTTCTTCCCAGACTGTCCATCTAAAGTAGACTTTCTTCTTTACTACCCTGCTTACTCTTTTCCATTATTCATGTCTTCATTGTATTTTCCACTATCTAAAATTCTCTTGTTTGCTTAATTCCCGTTTGTGAGGGCAGTGTCTTTGTCTGGTTGGCCACTGTATCCCCAGAGTCTAAAACAGTGTCTGGTACATAATAGGGGCTCAGTAAATTGTTGAATGCATGAATGAGTGAATAAATGATAAATTTATACTGTAGACTGAGCAATTTCTTTTTTCCTTATTTTATTGAAAAACAGTGCAATAACATGATAGTAAACTGGGTAGAGGAATATTCACTTATAGTCCTGGTACTTAAAAAATTGACGTTTTACAGTTTTTTTCCATATGTATATGTATTTTTCATAGTTATACTCTTTAAATTATTTTTTATATTTTGCTTTCTTCAGTTAGGCTTGTCCAATATTTTCCCAAGTTCTCCTAGTGAGTCCCGTTATTTAAATGGCTACATAATATTACATTGAGCTGATATTCCATCATTTACTTAACCATTTCCTTAATATGCTAAATAATTTGTTTCTAGCTTTTTGCTATTATAGATAACACTGCAATGAATAGCTTAATGAATATAGAAAACATTTGTCTTCCATTGAATAGAATACATTTTAAACTTTAAACTGACAGGATAGTATGCAATTGTTCAGGTATTTTATGACTCTTAAAATATATCTTATAAAAGAATGTGTATAACTTTCTTCTGGGGTCTACTCTAAAATACTTGTCTTTATTGATGTCAATAATTGTATGATACAGATATTTGAGGTACAGATTTTGATTGATTTTGCAAATAAATTTGCAAGTGCCTTAGGGCATAACCAGATTCTTTTTTTTGTTTTTTTCCAGATTCCTTTAGACTTGTGAATCAGTCTGGGTATAGATTTGTGTAAATTCTGTGAATAATAAATTGTTCATTTATTTAAATTATCACTTTCAGTAAAAAGGGGAACTATGAAAAAATAAAACCTAAAGCTCAAATGAAGAGTTTCATGAGCAACATAATGGAATAGATATTTGAGATTCTAAAACTGTATATGAGAGAAATCACAACTTTTCATAATCAGCTTTAATGATATTTGCAATTTTTTTTACCTTTTTCCCCCTCTCAAAGCCAGAAGACATTTTGTAGGGAGAAACGATGCCCTTAACTCTCCTCATTTCTGTATATGGAGAGAAGGTGACCTATTTATAGAGGTTATACAAATAAAATATTCTCTGAGAAGTTTTTATTTGGATGTTTTTTGAACTTTTCGAATTATTTGAAGTCAAATGTAAGTATTGTTTTTTATAGGTATAGAACAGTCATGACACATTTTGCATAAAATTTTAAGTTCTGGGCTTTTAAGCAGATTCTATTTTCTTATGCATTTGTATTCCCTTAAAACATCTCCTTTATAGTCTTTTTCAAAAAAGAATAATTCTTAACTATCTATGTTATCCTCTGGATAGACTTAAAACTATAGACTTAAAAATAACTTTCTGATGTGAACAATCATTTTTTTAAACCTACCTTTAGAGGCAGATACAACACTTTTCTAAAACAAAGAGCCTATGTTTTTCTTTGCCATCTAAAAATTCTTTTAAGCTGTATGATATTTTTTTGTTTTATCAAGTCAAGTAACACATTCTCACCTTTCTCATGTCTTTTCTGTGTTCTTTCAACTTTATTTAGGGCTTCCCTAGTGGCTCAGCAGTAAAGAATCTGCCTGCAGTGCAGGAGATGTGGATGTGGATTCAATCCCTGGGTTAGGAAAATCCCCTGGAGAAGGAAATGACAACCCACTCCACTTGGTTTCTTGCCTGGCAATCCCATGGACAGAGCAGCTTGGCGTGCTACAGTCCATGAGGTCGCAAGAGTCAGACATGACTTAGTGACTAAACCACCACCACCACACCTTGATTTATTCTAATAATAATTTCATCTCATAACTGGAGATTCGTTCAACTTATCAAACAAATTTTATTGGGCACTTACTTAATGCAAGGTACTTTCCTGGGAACAAGGTATACAGCAGTGACCAAACAAGAATCCCTGACGTCTTGGAGCTTCCATCTGGTAGATACAATAAATAAATAATTGTAGGTTAGAAAGTGATGAAGTGCTAAGAAGAAAAACAAAGTAGGGAAGAGAGTGTATGAAACATGGGTAATATTGAAACTCGATGGGATGATCAGGGGAGATTTCATTGAGAAGGGTAGTTTTGAAAAAAGACCTGAAGGAAGTAAGAAGGTGAGCTATGTAGCTATGTGGGGAAGAGCGTTCCAGGCCTAGGGAATAACAAGACCAATAAGTAGTTGTGTGTAGGAGGAGTGGGTCACAGAATTATATAGGGAAGAAGTTGGAGAAATAAGAGAAAGATCATGTAACAGATGTTTGTTTTTTTTGTAATTATCTTTCTTTATCCTATAATTGTCCTGAGAAATATACTTCTTTTATTCCTAGGTTTTCTTTCTGTGAATTTACTTTAATAAACAGTTTATAAATTTTGTGGTTTTTACCATTTTTGAGTGATAATATACATAAATTGGGGCTTCCCAGATGACACTAGTGGTAAAGAATCTGCCAACCAGTACAGGAGATGCAAGACGTGGGTTTCAATCCCTGGGTCAGAGAAATCTCCTGGAGTAGGAAGTTTTCCAGTATTCCTGCCTGGAAAATTCCATGGACAGAGAAGCCTGGCAGGCTACAGTCCATGAGGCCACAGAGAGTCGGACATGACTGTGTGACTAAGCACACATAAATCTATTAAAGATTTTTGCCTGTGGAAGAACATATCTCACTTACCACTTAGCATTTAATTAGATGATTTTTAAAAATTAGTATTACTGTTTCTTAGCCTGCAGATCTTTACATTTCCCCAGTAAATGTGATTACTAACCCAACTGCCTTGTGCTATTTTATATAATATTCTTGTCATTTCTAGTTTTTCTTGCAAAATTCTAAATTTTCACCATTGCAGCAGCATTTTCACTGATGTCTTTTAAAAAATAAAACCAATTTAAAACATAAATTAACCTTGAAGACTCTGACTTCTTTAGGTTTTCTTAGAGATTTATTTTATCTTGCTCTGTGTTCAAAGTAAATTGTTTGCTTTCTATGAAATGACCAGGAATCTAGGCAAATAAGATTTTTTTTTAATTAAAAAATGTTTGTCAGAGAATATTTAACTCAAATTGACATTAATGAATTGAAGAGTTAGTATTTATAGTATGTTAGAATGGACATTTGATGTCAACAAAAGATTCTACGGTCTAGGTCCTCCAAACAGTAGTTGTTGTAACTGTTTCTGATCTTCAGTTTCCTTGTCTGTAAATGGGAATCAAAATGCCTGCTTCCAGAGGCACACCAGCACATTGTTTTGAGAATATAATTGAATAATACATGTGAATGCTTTCAAGAAAACTATTAAGTGCCAATCAGTGTGGTAGCTTTGTTTTCTATTCTGTTAGGTCACTTATGGTTATCTTTTAAAGTTTTGTTAAATTTTAGTAATCATTGGCTTTGTTAAAATTTGGATAAGAAACCAATTTATAATTATTTTGGACTAGTAAAATCTAACTGAGGTAAATGCCAGAGGCCACTGCAACTGAGAGTAAAATCAGCATGGCACTTGGTCACTTGGGTGACAACCAAGACTTGTCCATTTATGTTGTAGAAGCAGTTTCACAAAGAACTATTAACAAGATCACTGCTGCTGCTGCTGCTAAGTCACTTCAGTCGTGTCCGACTCTGTGCGACCCCAGGGATTTTCCAAATCCCATGGATGGAGGAGCCTGGTAGGCTGCAGTCCATGGGGTCGCTAAGAGTCAGACACGACTGAGCGACTTCACTTTCACTTTTCACTTTCATGCATTGGAGAAGGAGATGGCAACCCACTCCAGTGTTCTTGCCTGGAGAATCCCAGGGACGGGGGAGTCTGGTGGGCTGCCGTCTCTGGGGTCGCACAGAGTCGGACACGGACACAACTGAAGCAACTTAGCAGCAGCAGCAGCAATGATCCTGTTAATAGATCTTCGTTGTGAAACTGCTTCTACAACATAAATGGACAAGTCTTGGTTGTCATCCAAGTGACCAAGTGCCATGCTGATTTTACTCTCAGTTGCAGTGGCCTCTGGCATTTACTTCAATTAGATCTTACTTGCCCTCACTTTGAAGACAGCTTTTAGCAATGGGGAATGGGCTTATTTAGGAATTCTGTCAGGGAAGCTGAAGCAGCAGTGTGTTAAACATTAATACCTCACTGATATCCTCTGGCCAGTTTAGGAAAGGATTTCATTTAGGGTATATGCAGTCAAAAGTTTATGAAGCGCTGCTGCTGCTAAGTCACTTCAGTCGTGTCCGACTCTGTGCGACCCCAGAGATGGCAGCCCACCAGGCTCCCCGTCCCTGGGATTCTCCAGGCAAGAACACTGGAGTGGGTTGCCATTTCCTTCTCCAATGCATGAAAGTGAAAAGTGAAAGTGAAGTCGCTCAGCAACCCCATGGACGGCAGCCCACCAGGCTCCTCTGTCCATGGGGTTTTCCAGGCAAGAGTACTGGAGTGGGGTGCCATTGCCTTCTCCGTATGAAGCACGAGGTAATTGGAAAATTAATATGCCAACATATTGACCTACCAGCCCAGGGCAACATGAAGCTTTGAAAACCCTTGGAGGTGCATATTGCTGCTCGGTAATGGAGTACTCAGGGCATCCATCTTTCAGAATTTGCCACACATTGGTCATGTGGGAAATTTATAAAACCCTAATGCCCAGGTCATAGCTCATACTGTTTAAATCAGAATGTTAAGGGTGAAAGCCAGGCATCAGTAGTTCTTCAAGATGCTCAGCAAAGTGGGGACCCATAGGAATATGTGGCTCGGCCTCCATTCTTCTACCTGTTATTGTTTCACATGCTGTAGCACCATTCACAGAGCTCGATGTTCTATCATGAAACATATTTGAAAGTATTGGGTAACATCACTCACTCAGATTTGTGTTCTACATTTTTAAAGAGTGCATACTGTTTTACATAGTCTTATGTTGTTTTGAACTTTAACTTTCATTACTGGTCCATGGTAGATATATTCATGTTATTTTTTTCCATCTGTTACAGATATTTCCTTGACAACTTTAAATGAACCATGGCTTTGTGATTTGAGACACAAAACAATGTCTACAAGTTTTAACTATTTAGGAGTTTCATTGTTTCAATTACAGATTACCATTTTCAGAATAACGGACCAATAGCCACTTTGATTTTACAAATCCATTTTTATTTATTTCCAGTTTAGTAACGAACTGTTACAAGTTAGCCTAAATTTATGGAATTAGTATGTCTGAAGGAATAGATTTTAATTATATCACACCTGCATTAATATTTACTAATATACAAGATGATTGGTGTGTGAAACAAAAACTTTACCTATAGTACTAACCATGATATAAGTGAATAAGCATTTTTCCAACGTCATGGTTTATTAAGGCAGACTTAGTATAATCTAATTAAAATGATTATGCAAGGAGAATTCCTAAATGGCTTGGTTCCTCATGTTGACAGGAAGGAACTAGAGTTTTGGCTGTAAATCCTTGAAAACTTGCGTAAGGCTTGACATAAGTTCAAGTGGTCACAATATTATCTTAAAATAGTAAAAATTCTATTTTAAGTTATAAAAAAATTTCTGTTTCACAGTCCATGTCAAATGTGTGTGTGAAAAAATACAGAACATAAAATGATGCTCTGAGTTTTTTCATTGTCATTTGAAATTAAAGAACATGACCCCATTTCTCCAGTACTGTCAGAGTATTGTAAATTATGGGAGTTCCATCAGGGCATATATTTGGCTTAATACTTAAAATTCAGTCGTCCAATTTTTGTTTTGGATCGTTTGCTTTTCTTGCTTTGCATTTTTGTTTTGTTTTGTTTTCAGCCATCATTTTGTCTTATCATCTTCAATTCTAGAGCAACCTGACAACAATAATGATACTACTGAATTGGGCATCCTTGTCATTCCTGAGATTAGTGTCACAAATGTGGCCGGAGAGAGAACCGGGAATGGGGAAAAAGGCAGAACACTAGGAGAGATTGATGCCCAGCATATACAGGGTGTACAGGAAACAGCCACAGATCCTAGAACTGAGAGCAAAGGCTTGCCAGAGATCAGGAGGCAAAAATCTGTAAGAAAAATGATGGAGGATGGAATAAACTCACCTGGCAGAGTGCAGTTTTAGCAGAGCACTTTATAGCTGCACTCCAAGGTATTCATGGCAAAGGGTCACTGCTGCATGTTTTAGGCAACAGTTGCACAGCCACAAAAATTTTGCATGTCGTCTAATCTAAATGCATGAATTATGTACTACAGTTTCTCAATGACTTAATGCTCTTTGGAATGGTCATATCTATACTGTCTCTGAGTAAATTGTTATGAAAATGAGGCAGAAAATGGCTTCCAGAATAATTTACTGCTTGTGTTTTGAGATCTAAAATTACTTTTTTATCCTTGTATTTTTGCCATCTTTGATATAGAAGATAATGTATAAAGAATTTTAACAAGTTTGTAGTTATATTTATGTCTATATATTTTTCTTTTAGTAAGAAAATCTAGAATATGCAGTGCAACCTTGAAAAAAAGTCTTTAAACTATTTTAATAACTTTTTTTTTAAGTGTTTTGGTATAATCTTTGACTTTACACTGCTTTGCTATTAGGGGAGAGTTTACGCCCTAGTTTTACTGTGTGGTATTTTTCTAATTGTCTCTGATCTTTGCATGAATAGTAATAAAACTTTTCTAAAAACACAGTGGGGTGTGGCTTATGGCATGCTTTTTTATTTAATATACTTTAAATTATTCTAATTTTAATGATAAACTATTGACATTTTATAGAATGTTTTGATTTATCCTTTGATTTTGGTCAGTAGTCTGTTGCTTTACATATTATGCTAAAATTATTCTAAAATTTATTTAAAGTATATTTGATTTGGTATTAATCATGAAAAAAAAGAATTACTGAAAATGTTTAATATTAATTAACCCTTGTTATTTCTTTGTTTAGAAAATACAGAATTAACAGGTCAAGAAGAACTGATGGAGATATCCGAAGTTGACGAGGGATTTTATTCCAGGGCTGCCTCTAGTACCAGCCAATCGGGTTTATCAAACATTAGTCAAAATTGTAGTAACAAGACAAGTATAGGAAAGACTCAGAGACGGTCAGGAGGAAACAAAACTGGAGGAAAAGAGAAAGAAACTACAGGGGAGTCTTGCAAAGATCACTTTGTTCGAAAACAAACGCAGAGAGCCCAAAGTGAGAATCTTGAGCTTCTCTCCTTAAAGAGACTTACGCTGACAACCAGCCAATCTCTGCCTAAACCTTGCAGTCATGGTTTGGCTAAGACTGCCGCCAGTGTTTTCAGTAAATCCTTTGAACAAGTCAGTGGTGTCTCAGTCCCGCATAACCCGTCATCTGCTGTCGGCTGTGGGGCTGGGACAGATGCCAATAGGTTTTCTGCTTGTAGTCTCCAAGAAGAAAAGCTGATATACACTTCTGAAAGGACTGAACTTCCAATGAAGCATCAAGCAGGTCAGCAGAGACCTCCTAGTATTAGCATTACTTTGTCCACAGATTAATTTGTAAGGGTTTCCTCATGTAAGCAGTGAATCTGGAAATACAACTTGGCTTCTTCACGCAAGTTCCCAGGGTCGTCTTTCATCCCTGCTCCTGACGGGAGCCCTGATGTCTTAAATTCTGATGGCTGCCTTGACTTTATGAAGGGAATAATGTCTAGGTTGTAGTAAGTTGAAATATGTTTTTGCTATTTCTTGGGTTGTATTTTTTCCCCTTGGCTTGAGTCTTTTTTTTTTTAATCTTGTTTCTGTTGCCCTAAGATTGACATTGTGATAGTACATTTTGACAGGTTGTGTGATCAGGTTGGTTACATCTCCTGTAAGGTTGTGAATCTTTTTCTTTAATAACTCCTGTTTTGGTAGCTATATGTTTGGCCTTCAATGTAAAGGGAATCCATGTATGGAAACTGTTTTTTCAAGAATGAGGCTAGGTACAACTCCAAGAATTTTACAGCTGGCTGTTTAGGAAGCCACTCTGAAAAACAGGCATGTGAAAAAACAAAAATGATTCCTATGAAAAGTGCCTGATAAAAATGTTTGTAGCCAGATCATCTTGAAGATTAGTAGAACAGTAATATAAAGCACTGGAAAATGCCTCATAACTCAGTACCCTAAAATATTATGTGATTCCAGGGAAAGGGAAGAGGAATTGCCGTCATTTATTTGGAACATTTTATATAAAAAATCAGGTTGCAAGTAGATGTGTTATTTTGAAGTGTTTGATCTGGATTTAGCAGGTGAAAATCCTTTTCAGTTCCTAAGGTGTAATAGGCCATAAAGCTGGCTTACCCTGATGCTGGATTTTGGAAATACTGCTTAGTTTGGATTCCCATAATTGAGAGCACACATCATTGAAGACTTCACTGTAAATTTTGTACCTCAGCTCTAAAGATAGCAGTGTTCACCATATTGAATGGTTTGTCTACAAATGAAGGAAATTAGGTAAATTTTTCATCTATTAAATATCATTGAAAGAAAATAAAAATAGTGAAACATGGACTAAAGACATTTATGTACTAACTAATTTAGGTCATTTATGTTTGTGTTCTTAAATTTAAATTTTTAAATATGAAAAATATTGAATGTGTTTCTTGTTTTTTGAACAGGCCTATTTTAAATGTTCTTGTTAAGATACGAAGAATAATCAGTATAGTTGCCCCCAGCCAAAAAACAAAAACAAAAAGCTAATTTAACAGAAGCTGAACAAACTTGTATGTAGCTATAGAGGATCATGTGACCTCCAGATGGATGTAAAAATTTTGATATTTGCTAGTGGTGATAATTTCAGCTATGGTGAGGTTCCTTTTAAATCAAGTAGGCTTAGTTATAATCTAGAGTAAGAGAGAAAAAAGCAGGGTTGAGAATGAGAGAGTAAGTTTACTGGGGAGGAAGACCTAGGAAGCTGTCCCTTTTTCAGTGGTTAGTACACAGTTTTCCTTATTCATAGTCCTTAGCTATAGCCACACAGAAAATGCTAGTTTTCATCTTGTACCTGTTTATGCAGAGCTCAAATATGTGAAAAAGTTGTATGTCTTGAAGACTGCTAAAGTATTTACAGTATGAATACAGTTTTGACTGTAACTACTTTGGCTGTTGTTTTAAATCTAATTTTTCAAAAATCATTAACTAGTTTTCATTGAGTAATCCTAAATAAAATATGGTTTTTAACATAAGTGAACTTGATATTTTTAGTTCCAGTGGTAGAAATGAAGTAAGATCTATTGGCATACATTATAGTTAAAAAAAAAAAGTCAAGTCAACTGGACAGTGAAAGTTGACAAAATATTAATGTACTGAGAATCCTGTGTTCAATTTAAATCCTGTGTACAATCACTGTGAATTTCGTGTTGTCTTTTTGTAATTCTTTAACAAAGAATTTTTCCTAGGCATAGCTGCTAACAATCTTAATAGTCTTTAATAGTCTTAAGAACTAATTTAAAAGATTGGCATTGGAAGCAAGTTAAGGTGCTTAGGAAATGTAGAAGGTTTTTGGGAAACATTAGTTTGAGGACACATTAGCCAGCACAAATAAGAGATCAGGTTTTAATGTTCAGCTGTTGTAATGGAACCTCATTTTGGTATTATTCTAGATCATTGTGATCTGAGGAGCAGTAAGGAGCATTGGCAGAATTTCAGAGCCACCTTAGATCTACTGAATCATAACCTGCCTTTTAATAAGATCTCAAGTGATTATTATGCACATTAAAGTTTGAAAAGACAGTATCAAAGCGCAAACAAATTACTTACCTAATATTTAGAATTCTCAGTGGTCTCACAACCCTAGATCAAATATGTTGGATACTATAATCTTCACTGTTTTTAACAGCTAATTAATTTTTTATAGTGTTGACTCACTTAAGTCCCCTAATTCTAAATCTTTAATGAATCCCATTTGTTTTTACAATAAAAATGGTTAACATTTTGTATTTTTTGATAACTAAAAATGGAATCAGAGCTCTACAGTTTTAAGTATGAAAAGGGTACCACCCTTTTATACAGTGCACAGCAAATCTGCATGTGTTTATTCTTTTAAAAACCCTGAAGGATTACTCAAAGGAATGGTTCTGAATTTTTGCTCCAAGTAATTTTCACCAGTTGATTTTTTGGAATGTGGGATTATATGGAGTTGTGTTAATGAGAAAATTCTTTTGTAGTATCTTTGATGCTATTTCAAGTAAGGATTATACATTTGAAAATTTTTATAGCAATTATAAATACTGGGTAATGCTAACTAACAATTGTAATTGTCTCTACTAGTCTTGTCCCTCTTACTTTTCCAAATTTGAAAGTTGGGGTGGCTTTTGTAGGTCATTTTCTTCTGAAGATGCTGACGTGACCATTTGATCACAGACCTCTATATATTCAGAGTAATATCTTTTATCACAAGAAGGAGTCTGCACAAAACTGGGGCCTTGTACCCCATAGCTCAGAGGATCTCAGTAGACCCTGTAGTCCCATTCCACATTTTAAACCTCTAAAAGATTCTTCGAATTACCCAACCTCTCACTCTTCAAATACCCAACTACCTAGGATATTCTAGTGAAGCTGGATGCCAGATTTTGCCTTTTGGAATCCAAGTGGAGAGAGAAACAAAGACTTAAGGGGATTGTCTAGGGCAGGTGAGCACCCTGGAATCCCTTGTTATACCACCATGGAGTTTTTAAAGGCAACTCTGTAGATTTGAAGAGTAGAAATTCTTAGTCCTTAAATGATTTCAGTGGTTTTTGAAAAAGCAATATTTCATTGTTCTCTTCAATTATGAAGTAACTGCTTAGCGAAGATTATTCATTTAAAGACAAAAGAGTTGAAATAAAGGGAAATAAAAATTTTAAACCAAAATAGATAAAAATGTTCCCATTTTTAGGGGATTTTGCCTGTTTGGAAGAATAAAATTAAAGTGTTGAAACCTTTACATTTAAATTATAAAGAAAAATACACTCAGACTTAATTTTCAGCAAATATTTAAAATAAGGCTATTTAACATTTGAGTCTATAGGCACTGTAAGTCTACACTTTATTAAAGGGAAGCACATCAAGAAAATATGTATGTTAAATAATGTAACTGCAAAAAAAATTTTTTGAAAAGCCATTTAAAAAGAATAATTTGATGGGTACTTAAGCATTGTAGATAAAAATTAGTGTATTAATAGTGTCTTCCCAATCTTTGGATAAAAAAAATTAACTCTCTAGTCCTTTGATTAGCATGAATTTATACTTTTAGATTAATTGCTTAGTAAAATTATATATAATGCTTTGAGTTATTCACATTTATATTTAATATTGATAAATTCTTCATCAGAGAATATAAGTATATTGTCTTCTGTATTTTGTAACTTGTGCATATCTAAAGAGACTAACAGTGAACATTTTAGAAGATGCTTTTGTGTTTTTTAATAGTAGAGGTCTAGAATATTAATGTCTTGATATAAAGTTTCTACTAGTAAACTCAAGATCTTGTTTCACATACTGTTATTGTGTACCTCTAATCTTTACTTCTAAGTATGTAGTGGTACTAATCTTTTCATAGTAAATATACTTGTTTCTAATTGTATTCCTAGAGTTTACATTCCTAAAGAATAAATTATGACTTTGGATATTTTTATGTGCTCCCTACCTGTTTAAGGTTATGGAAATAAACTGGAGTTTAGTTTTTTGACGTTTTGTATATTTGTGTAATTGTTCTCCATATATAATACTTTTTACAACAGTGCTGCCTCTTGTTTTATTGAAATAAAAACAGAAAAAAAATTTTTTTCCAGATCACTTTACTCATTAAAAAACCATCATAAAATTTTGCAAAAGTCATGTGGAGGAAGAAATTAAAGGAGAAGACTTAGGTGAGTTGAGTCATTGAGAGCTTTTGGGAGTAAGCCATAGGACAATGACATTTCATTCTTGGCTTTATGTTTTACATGGCCTATGGATGAGATGTGTGACAAATTCATTAGTATTCATCAAAAAGAAGATGAGCTCCATGAGTCATGCACCACTGACATTTGTCATACCAAGAGTACAGGCAACTTTAGATAACAATGCTTTGCCCTTTTATCTGTTGTATGAGTCTTTATCTCTTGAATGCAGAGATTATATGCCTCTAGGATAGGACTTTGTGCATTGTAGATATTGAGACACTTAATGAATATGTGAGTTAGGTTGACGTTAGTGTTGGGAAAGAATCAAGGATAAGTTCTCCAATGTATTATATTACAGTAAAATTTTAAAATTCCATTTAATGACTCTAGGAAATCTTCATGACATTACCTTGAATAGTATTACTGTGTGTGCTTAGAAACAAAACCCTCTTAGAAACTTGAAAAAAAAGTCCTGTTTTATAGTTGATTATATATTTGGATAATTCCACTTCATCTAAGGAACTGAGTAATTTTGGAAATATTTTCTAAACTACTATTAGAGGAGCATTCACAGAAAACAAGAGAAGTGATTTTTGTAAATCACATGTTAGCCCTATGGAAGAGAAACTCATCTAGTGACTTAACAATCACCATAAATAGTTGACTCCATAGAATCTGTAATACCAGCATAATTATTTTATAATTATTAAGAAAGGCTTTGACAGATAATTCTAGTCACTTGGTAATTTCCCTTGTATTGTTACTGTGGTAGTAGTAATAGCTAATATTTGTAATTAAAATTGTGATCTCATTTAATCTTCAAAACATTCCTATAAAATGATTAGAATCCCCATTTTAAAAAGAGGAAACTGAAGCTCTCAAAAGGACAAATGACTTGCCCAAAGTCACAGAGCTGCTGGGTGGAAAGCTAGGTCTTGTGACTCATTTTTCTATCACCTGGTAAAAGAAGATACTAAGTGATACTATATAACAGACATATATTTGATATTCATTCATTCCATAAGTGACAGTTAAGTTTTAAGGTGAAAATAAAAGTTTTCTAAAAATAAATTATGATATTTTTGTAGAACTTTAGGTAATTGTGTTTCCTTCAGTGGTAAACTGAATGCTAGTCAGTCAGATATTAAAAACATAGTAAAATATAAATTAAGATTTTGTTTATTTTTTTACCTGTCAAATAAGGATTTAAAAGATTGAGACTAGTATTGATATAGGAGTTGGAAAATTTAAGTCCATTGGCAGGACTTAAATTGGTACAACTAAAATAATGAGCAACTCAGCAGGATCTATCAAACTTTAAAGTGCATATGTCTTCTGAGCTAGCAACCCCACTCTTCTATGTTTATTTTTCTATATTTTTTGGAAATTTTAGTATAAATGTGTAAAGGTATTCATTGCAGCATTGCCTGTAATAGCAAAAAAAAAAAAAAATCAGTCTAAATAATCATTAATAGAGGACTGGATAAATTATGGTGCATACATACATATAGTGGAAAATGATGTAGCTGTGAAAAACAATGCAGATTTGTATGTGATGATTCAGAAAGATTATTTAATTATAATGTTCCATGGGAAAAAATGTCATAGAACAATTTCATTTTTAGAAGACTTGTGTAGAACATTTAATGTGGATATATATGTATTTATATATACATACATGTACATATGTACAGCACATGTGTGTTTGCTGGTATGTGGGGAGAAAAGCATTATTTCTGTAAGTGTGATCTAATGGTAGCCTGCATCATGGAAAAAATGGTGCTTTTAAAAATAGAGATTCTCAGACCTTGTGCTGAACCCTCTAAATCAGAATCATGGAGTCAAGCATGAAAACCTTTATTTGTAACAAGTTCCTCAGTTGATTCTTATTCAACCTTAACATTTGGTCTACTAGCTAACAGCAGTGAATTGATTATCTTTCTGCTATTAGTCTGTAGTTAGGAAAAACAAATATTTTAAAACGTTAATTGTTAAATTGAGGTGTAGTTTACACATAATGTTAAGTTAGTTTCAGGTATACAACATAATGGTTGAATATTTGTATATACTGCAAAATGATCACCAAAGGTAAGTGTAGTTAACATTCATCACAATACATAGTTTCTTCTTTTGTGATGAGAACTTTTAAGATTTACTCTCTTAGCAATTTTCAAATAAGCAATGCAGTATTAACTACAGTGATCATGCTGTACATTACATCCTCATGACTTTTATAACTGCAAGCTTATACCTTTTGACTCCCTTCACCTGTTTTACCACCTCTCCACCCCTGCCTCTGACTTATTTCACTTAATATAATGCCCCTAATATCCAACCATGTTATCACAAATGACAAGTATTTCAGCTTTTCTATGACTGAATGATATTCCTATGTGCACGTGTGTGTGTGTGTGTGTGTGTGTGTGTGTGTGTGTGTATAGTATATACCTCATTTTCTTTATCCATTCATCTATTAATGGACACTTAGGTTGTTTCAGAAAGGACAAATTTCTTGAACAGATCTTGTGTTCTAGATGAGGCTTCCCCTAAGATAAAGCCAGTTAACATTGATTAACATTATTAACATAGACCTGTTAGTGAAAAGTAAATTGGCCTGACATAGAAAAATGATTCTTTTGTATCAGTTCAGTTCAGTCGCTCAGTCGTGTCCGACTCTTTGCGACCCCATGAATTGTAGCAGGCCAGGCCTCCATGTCCATCACCAACTCCTGGAGTTCACTCAAACTCACGTCCATTGAGTCCGTGATGCCATCCAGCCATCTCATCCTCTGTCGTCCCCTTCTCCTCCTGCCCCCAATCCCTCCCAGCATCAGAGTCTTTTCCAATGAGTCACCTCTTCACATGAGGTGGCCAAAGTACTGGAGTTTCAGCTTAAGCATCAGTCCTTCCAAGGAACACCCAGGACTGATCTCCTTTAGAATGGACTGGTTGATCTCCTTGCAGTCCAAGGGACTCTCAAGAGTCTTCTCCAACACCACAGTTCAAAAGCATCAATTCTTCGGCACTCAGCTTTCTTGACAGTCCAACTCTCACATCCATACATGACCACTGGAAAAACCATAGCCTTGACTAGATGGACCTTTGTTGGCAAAGTAATGTCTCTGCTTTTCAATATGCTATCTAGATTGGTCATAACTTTCCTTCCAAGGAGTAAGCGTCTTTTAATTTCATGGCTGCAATCACAATCTGCAGTGATTTTGGAGCCCAAAAAAAGAAAGTCTGACACTGTTTCCACTGTTTCCCCATCTATTTGCCATGAAGTGATGGGACCAGATGCCATGATCTTCATTTTCTGAATAGTACATGCCAATTAAATGAGACATCCTTAAAAACAAAAAAACAAATTTTGTTATTGTTGGACTCTATCCTCTGATGACCTAATAAAACAAAATTAAGTACTGAAACTTATTGCAGTAAGACATCACACCCACCATCTTCATAAACTTACCTGTGTCTCAGAACCAGAAAATTAGCCATTTGTTGAGTTTTGGGCTCCCCATGGACAGAGGAGCCTGGTGGGCTATAGCGTACGGGGTCACAAAGAGATGAATACGACTGAAGCAACTTAGCACACATGCTATCCTAAAAAGCCAAAGGGTCATGAAATTCTCCCTCTGTTCCAGAAGCCGAAATCCATGCAAACAAGCACGTTGCATGCTTACTATTAATACTTTAGCTTTGCCATGAGAAGTTAGCAGGTGTAGTCTTTGATTAAATTAAACCTCAGGTACTCAAAAGTGAAGTCTAAACAGGTAAGCCCTAATTAAGTAGCTACTTTAAAATGATAAAATATAAATACTAACATGAAAAAATGAGAGCAACATAATTTCTGTTGACTTTCGCAGATTTTTTTCCGAGTGAACATACTTTGGAGAGAACAGGCATACCTCTGAAATATTTTGTTACAGTAACTCACTAGAAGTTAGCTAAAATTAGTTGGCTAGGAAAGCAACAGGAAAATGTAATGATATATTTTATTTCCCAAAGTGATTTGATTGCTTTGGGACCTATGCACAAATGGTTTAAGGCATATCTGTCAAAATAGGGAATTGATTGGATTTGGTAAAGTTAACAAAATGGTTTAGGATTGGTGGGCACAGCAAACAAGGGCCTTTAAGAGTCTTCATAAGTAAAACTGTTGTTTGATACCCAGCTCTTTGCCAGGTAGGCAGATCATTGTCTCCATCCCATAGAAAGTTACTTACGTAAGCAAAAAATTAGATTGTTCCTGTCTTTTGGTTTGTTTTGTTTATCACCTTTCCTGGGCAAAGGTTTATTGGAATAAACAATTAACTCATATTGAGTTGATGGGCTACAGTCTTATCTAAGCCATATTGACACTGATGGTTTCAGGTCTGTTTTCCTCTCCCCCTTCAAAGATTGTAAGTCAGTACTATGAATATAGTGTATTGACATGTCTTTAATGACTTCTTAGGGTTCTACAGAAGCTCTCAGAGATTTCTTCTGAAGTTACCTGGTCAACCTAGGGGATAAAATGTTAGGCTTTGTCACTCCTCCTGGCAGATTGGACTCTTAGTAGTGGCAGTAATCAGGATAGCCTTGATGAAAGGAAGGCCATATTGTTGAGGTCCATATATATACCCTTCATGCTTCCAGTATAGCCACTTTGTTCATAAGCTGATAGAACAAGAACTGGGATATGAAAGAAAGATCAACTGACATCCTCAGAATTATCTTGACCATCTGATTACTTAGCATCTCCTTCAAATGGGGCCTTGGTTGAGTATTTATGTAGGAAAGAAATATTCCTACAATCTGAGCCCACTGGGACAAGTCCGACCATAATTTTAGTGCCCAATTATTATCACTCATCCTCTAAACTTGTTACTTTCATGTCCACCTCCTGGCCAACTATGAGTCATAAAATGGGGGCAGATCTGCACCTTGGGATATCTTTACCATCTGTGAAGAACAGATACTGCTCAGATTTATTCTCCCTGTAAAGAGTTCCTCTCCTAACTGTCCCCCACCACCATTGCTGAGTGGGGCTGTAGTGCCACAGTTACCTCTAACTCATCCCAGCATACTGTGCAGTAGTGCTCATATAGGTTTGATCCCTGGGTTGGGAAGATCCCCTGGAGGAAGAAATCACAACCCTCTCCAGTATTCTTGCCCGGAGAATCCCATGGACAGAGGAACCTGTCTGGCTACAGTCCATGGGGTCGCACAGAGTTGGACACAACTGAAGTGACTTAGCATGCATGCACACAGCATGTAGACCATTTTAAGGCTCAGCAATTCAGTAAAAGGACTTACAGAACTCACTAGAAGCTGTTCAACTCATAGTTTATTACAGGAAAAGGATACAGGTTATCTTCATCTGTATCTAATCTTCTGAAAGGGCATGGGGCAGAGTCCAAGAGAATTCCACATGTGGGATTTTCAGTTGTCCTCTCCTAGTGGAGTCCTGGATAACACCAGCTTCTCCAAGTGATGATGTATAACAACACAGATGGAGTGCTGCCAACCAGGGAAGCCATACCTGAGCCTTGGTATGGTGATTTTATTAGGGCTCAGTCATGGAGATGTGTTGGACCACTACCATGACTAACTTCTAGTCTCCAGTCCCTCTGGAAGCCAAGCTGATGATGCATGGCCAGAAGCTCCTACCCAAAATCTTTCTATTAGCCTGTCAGTGTGGTCCAAGGTGCCCAGGTAAACAAAGACACTCATTAGGTAGGGCATTCCACTGGCTTAGATATCACCTCCCAGCAGCTCAGGGCAAAAACCAGACCTTTCTTGTGGGTGAGATCAATTCTTTACTACCCAAGGCATGAAGATTGGATTCTGGCTTGGGTACAAAATGTATTTGAAGCTGAAAATGTGGCTAGTGGCAGAAAAGAGAATCACTGATACAGTGACAGTGGAGAAGGAGTTAAAGTCATTAGCAGAAGATATAGACCTAAGACATGCATGGAATTAACCAGCAGGTTTAGGGAATGTGGTTTTTATCATTACTTCCCTCCACATTGTACCAGGAGGACCACGATAAGATGTAACAAAACCAAAATCATAAGGAAAAAAAACAAAAACAAAAAAACAGAGCCAAGTTGTGTCTGTGTCCTGGAGCACTGGGGTATGCATTTTCAACAGTGCCACACCAGAATAACTAACCAAAGAAAGCTGCTTAAATTGAGTACGCAATGGAAGTCACAACAAAGAGGAAACTATGGTTATTAAGGCTCTTGTTATCTAATGAAGAAAACCAAATTCTCCAAAAGAAATTTGTCAAATGGACCTTTCTGCTACTCCATTGTACACTAATCTGCCTGACTCATTTCCCACTTTTCATTACTTAGAATATTTTAAATTATTTCCACTTTAAATTATTAGAAACAAAATTACAGACTCAAAATTTGGGAGCAAGAATGATCTTAAAACTCCTTTAAGTCCACATTTTATCATAAGGATAGCCCCCCAAACTGCCTGCATGAGAACTTTTCTGGACCGATTTCTCAGCCACATCAAAGCAATTTTGGTTCAGTTGATGAGGCATGTGGAGCACAGAAATCTGTATTTTAATAAGCAAGCACAGCCCTCTGTATCTACTTTGCCTTCTCCAGAATGTTTTGCATACACAATGATTTCCTTACAATGATTTGTTTACATTAACTGCAGGAAAACTTTTGTTTCAATGATGTGTCTTGACACCTAGAAAGCCCTCAATAAATATTTTTCAAGTAGTCTTTGATTCTCCTGTTCCAACATATCAGCTAGATTCAAGAGTTTAATTGCAGAGATTGAGGGTTCTCTGTGCTGAGGATACATGGAGGGAACTAGGGTTATATGGCAGCCTCAGCCAGTCGTCAGCTAGGTGTCTCTATGGAATGATTTTTTTTTGTTATTTTTAATCTTTGTTTCATAATAAAGGTGTTTTTTTTTTTTTTTTTTAAATCCAGGCGTATCTTACCTGAACTAATTAACAATAAGTAAGGAGAAAAGGAAATTTTCCCCACCTCTCCTAAACATCTTATTCTTTGATGGGAGATTGGACCAACCTTGGTCGGGTGTATTACTTACACGCTGAATGTGAGAACCACGGGCTTTAGCCAAACCATCACACATAGAGCAACAAAATCAAGACCAGTTAAATGATTTCTCCAAGGTAGTATCAATACTTTGAACATACGGGTTTAAATTATTTCTTCTATAGTCCTCTAAATGGAATTACCAATTTAAAGACATTAATTCTTTAATGGCCCATTGCTAGGTAGATTTTCTGAACAATCAAATAAAAATTGCACTGCTGCAAATTATGTATTACTCTCCCTGCCCTCCAACCCCAACTGCCACCAACCAGTGCTTCTAATTTTGAGCCTTAATTTATTTAAAAGTTTTAATTGTTGTGTAATTGTGCCCCACAATGTCCATTTTCATATCAAAGAAGCCTAGCAAGGCTGTGCATTTTTCATTTTGGTAATTTGATATTTGCAAGTCTGCATGTGTAAATAGTTTGTCGATGATTAATAGTTTATTATCTATTTCTCTCTTTATTGCTTTGCTTTTAATACTTTATATGTGTGTCCATTGTGTCATGTATCAATCTATAACTGAGATAAATATGGCAGTCCATTTTTTCTAGCTCTTAAAATAATGTTCAGTGTTCATTTGGAATTACATTTGACCCTTGAACAGCACATGTCCACTTACAGGTGAATTTTTTTCAATATATATGTACTACAAGGTAGACTAAAATTATACATGGATTTTCAACTTACGAGTCAGCACCGCAACCTCCATGTTGTTCAAGGATCAGCTGTACTTTCACAGTTAATGTATCAGATTCTGATGTATTAGAAATCTCACACCCATCCTCCTGGTTTATTCCTGTCCCACTCTGCTTCTTTGTTTACACTGATATGTGAACTTTCTCTTCATGACTAAGAAGTCAGCAGAAATGGAAGTATTAATTGAGCTAAGTCAGTGAATCATTCTTGAAAAAAACAGTGGCAGTATTAAGATTATGATGATGATACTATTACTGCTTCTACTATTCTTCGTCATCATCACCAAGTAATAATAAAGGCATTGTATGGTGGTCTTGTTCACTAATTTTTCCAAATAACGCTATTTATCAAGAGATTGGGCTGGAGACTGAAGCTAGTATTTAATTTAATCTAACTTAGTGAACAGTGTTAATGTTTTACTTGAGTCTTTTCAGACAGAAACAAAGTATACGTCTTCATAAATTTATATTCCCCCCTATATTAGTTTAATTTCCCCATAAATAAATTTCTTCTGTTAGGTGGTAAAAATGTTAAAAAATCATGTTAAAAAATCCTACATAACTAATTTTATTTTTATTATGTAAACATAGAAATGAAACATATTTGATATCCTATGTGTAAAACCAGAACATATAATGCAATAAAAATATAGCTGCATCTGGAAAAAGATTAGAAAGAGTTATATAAAATAAAGACATAAGATTATGTTTCTTTTTTCCTTTTTGGCAAATTTTCTTTAAAGATATTACTTAATACTTATGTGAAGAAATTAAAGATGGTGACTTACATAAAATATTTTCTTTTAAGATGTGGGTAAATCCCTTTTCCTCTTGAAATCATACTGGGTATGCCCAATTTTACTTTACCATCCAGTAGTAAGCACTTGGGATCCCAAAGATAAGTTTGTTTAAAGTTTGAATTACTAAGTTTTCTTTATAATTTTATAATTTTTACATTTTATATCTTATTAATCTTACTATATTATGTATTTTTTTGCCTTTGTTTTATCAGTTTTCATATTTTTAGTATTTTTATAGCTGTCTCCTAGGTAGTAATAAAATTTGTTGAAATAGAAGAAAATTATATTTCCCTAATTTTTCTTCAATACTTTAAAGTAAAAATTTTAAATATTTTAGAAATATTGACTTGGAGAATCAACAATTTTTAATATTTTGCCATGTTTACTTTATGTATATTACACATCTAAATTATAGTTCTGTTTTTGAACTCATATTTTTCTCTATTTTCAATAACATGTTCTTCAACAAATATCTATTATGCATCAGTAAATTCTACTAATTAATATTTTCTTTTTCCCTTTTCACTATTTGTGCTAATAGCTGTTTTGATTTTGCAGAATCAACTATTGGTGTTAATTAATTTTATTTTTTCTTCTCCCTAGTATATATTTACTCTTAGTTTTATTATTTCCCTTTTCTTACTTTCTCTTGGCTTGCTAGTTATTTATTTATTTTTTTATCTAAAGTAGGAACACAGTTGATGTTTCTTTTTACTTCTTAGTACTGGAAACCTCTGAAATAATACAATTCTGTTTTTTTTTTAAAAACTCGTGTGTATTCTGGTGCTTAAGATGCTCCTTGAAAGGATCAGATTTGTTAGATTTCTTTTTCAATCCAGATATTTATCATTTTTTAAAAGGCTTAGCCAAATCACATTTATTATTTTAATCAATTTCTCTGCATTCATATTATTACATTCCTATATAAGCTTAAATATTGTTGCTATGTTGTTGTACTTTTTCTTTTCCTTAAAGGAAAACTAAACCAGTTTTCTTGTGCCTTTCTAAAATCTATGCCTCCCTTCAATTTGATTTTTAGGCAATCACTGTCTGTTTTCTTTACTAAATATTGGTTTTTCCATTTTCTAATATTATATAAATGGGATTATAAAATAATACTTTTTTTTTGGCCTGGCATCTTTCAGCATAATTAATTTGCGATTTATCCATGTTATGGTGTGAATCAATTCAGTTCAATTAAATTCAGTTCAGTTCAGTTAAATCATGTTCAACTCTTTGCATCCCCATGGACTGCAGCCCACCAGGCTTCCCTGTCCATCACCAACTCCTGGAGCTTGTGCAAACTCATGTCCATCCAATCAGTGATGCCATCCAACCATGTCATCTTCTGTTGTCCCCTCTCCTCCTGCCTTTAATCTTTCCCAGCATCAGGATCTTTTCTAATGAATCAGCCCTTCACATCAGGTGGCCAAGTATTGGAGCTTCAGCTTCAGCATCAGTCCTTCCAATGAATATTCAGGACTGATTTCCTTTTGGATGGACTGGTTGGATCTCCTTGCAGTCCAAGGGAGTCTCAAGAGTCTTCTCCAACACCGCAGTTCAGAAGCATCAATTCTTCAGCACTCAACTTTCTTTATGGTCCAACTTTCACATCCATTCATAACTACTGGAAAAACCATATCTTTGACTAGAGGGACCTTTGTTGGCAAAGTAATGTCTCTGCTTTTGAATATGCTGTCTAGGTTTGTCATAGCTTTTGAATCAATAGTCTGTTCTTTTTGTAGTCAGGATAGCTAAATAATATTCTAGTATATGGAAATACCACAATGTGTTTATCCATTCACTTGTTGATAGACATTTAGGTTGTTTTCAGTTTGGGGATGCTATAAATAAAACTCAGAATAAGCGTTTGTGTACAAATTTTTATGTGCAAATATGTTTTCATTTCTCTTTGATACATGCCTAGGAGTGTGTTTTAGCCTTGGCTGCTATAATAAAATACCGCAGGTTGGGTAATTTATAAATAACAAAAATTCATTTCTTGCAGTCCTAGAAGCTGGAATTGTGAGATCAGGACACTGGCATAGTCATTTGAAGGCTCTCTTCATGGTCTCAGACTTCTCTTTGTGTCCTCACCTGGTGGAAGGGGCTGGGAGCTCTGTGGGGTCTCTTTTATAAGAACACTAATCCCATTCGTGAGCGTTCCACCCTCTTGATCCAAGATCTTCCAGAGTATATCTCTGTTCTAATATCATCACATGGCATTAAGATTTCAATGTATGAATTGGGGTGGGAGGGGACACAAACATTCAGGCCATAGCGAAGTAGTATTGCTGAGTTGTTTGGTAACTCTATGTTTAATCTTTTGAGAAACTATTTTCTATGATGGCTGCACTATTTTATACACCCTCCAGTATAGTTCATGAGTGTTGCAATTTCTTTACTTCCTTACCAATACTTGTTATTTTCTGTTTTTTTTTTTTTTTTTGTCCAGCCATTCATTCTAGTATGTGTGAAATGGTATCTTATTATGGTTTTTATTTGCCTTTCCTTGTTGACTAATGATACTGAGCATCTTTTTATGTGCTTATTGACCACTTATATGTCTTTAGTTGTTGAAGTACAATTTGTCATTTTTCCTTTTGTGATTCACATTTTAGTGTTCTTATCCAAGAAACTTTGTTTTACCCCAAATTACAAAGATCTTCTCCTTTGTTCTCTTCTAGAAGCTTTATAGTTTTAGATTTTACATTTATGTCTGTGATACAGTTTGACTTTACTTTGAAGAAAGAGCTGATACTTATTTTTTCCCATTCATATATGTAATTATTCCAGCACCATGTGTTGAAAAAAATTTTCTTTTCCCATTGAATTCCCTTGGGACTTAAAAAAAAAATTAGTTAACCATATATGTATGCTGTTTCTAGACTGTATTCTCTTCTATTGGTCTACATGTCTACTTTTTACCAGTACCATTTTGTCTTGATTCCTGTAGCTGAGGGCTTCTCAACCTCAGCACTAGTGAAATTTTGGCTCCAATAATTGTTCGTTGGATAGGTAAGAGTTATCCTGTGCATTGTAAGATGTTCAGCAGCATTCCTGGCCTTTATCCAGTGGTCCACATCCACTGTAGACAGTGTTATCTATTAGTTCCTTCTGGTTTGTTTCATTTTCTTTTTTCTGGCTTTGTCTGGGTTGCTTAAACATTGTTTCAGAATTCATGGCATTTTTAAAATTCCATTTTCTTTCAAATCCATATATGTCTTTTTGTGTAAATTGTGCCTTTTGGGGAAATCCCTGGTGGTCCAGTGGTTATGACTTGATGCTTTCACTGCTGAGGGCCTGAATTCAGTCCCTGGTTGGGGAAACAAGATCCCATATGCCATGCAGTGTGGCCAAAAAAATAAATAAAATAAACCATGACATGTAGGGAATATATATTTGGATCTTGCTTTCTTTTCCACTCTAATAATCTTTGCCTTTTAAATAAAATGTTGAGATCATTAACCTGATATGATATTGCTATGGTTAGATTTAGGTCTATAATATCATTCTTATAATTTGTTCCATTTTTTGTTCTTCTGTTCCCACTTTTTTGCTTAAAAAATGTTTCTTACTATTGCATTTTAATTGTTGGTATTTTAGTAACCTCTTTATATTATTATTATTTTTAGTGGCTGCTCTAGGAATTAAAGAGTTCATTCCTAATCAGAACATGTCTTTTTAATTCAGTACATCAAAAGCTATTCTGGAGCATATCTAGCAGATGTTTATTACCATCTTGTCGGCTCAAACTGTGTCTCATCATACCTTTATTGCAGTGTTGTCCACAGGCACTGACTAAGTTAGACAAATTAAGATTCATATTCTGGAAATGGTGGAGAAATCCATCTGCAGTAAAATAGAGGGGCTCTGCTTGCTACCTGAATAAGTCAATAATTTGTTATAGCAAAGAAGGGGTTTGAATATTAGGGTAAACAAGAATCAGTGTCTGTGGCAGTAATTAATTTTATCTATTATTCTTTACCAAGACTTTAACATCAGTATCAGCTCAGTTCAGTTACTCAGTCGTGTCAGAAGCTGTGACTCCATGGAATGCAGCAAGCTGGCTTCTCTGTCCATCACCATCTCCTGGAGCCTACTCAAACTCATGTCCATCACGTCGGTGATGCCATCCAGCCATCTCATCCTCTGTTGTCTCCTCCTCCTCCCACCTTCAATCTTTCCCAGCATCAGGGTCTTTTCCAATGAGTCAGTTCTTCACATCAGGTGGCCAAAAGTATTGGAGTTTCAGCTTCAGCATCAGTCCTTCCAATGAATATTCAAGACTGATTTCCTTTAGGAATGACAGGTTGGATCTCCTTGCAGTCCAAGGGACTCTCAAGAGTCTCCTCCAACACCACAGTTCAAAAGCATCAGTTCTTCAGCTCTCAGCATTCTTTTTAGTCCAACTCTCACATCCATACATGACTACTGGACCTTTGTCGGCAAAGTAATGTCTCTACTTTTTAATAGGCTGTCTAGGTTGATCATAGCTTTTCTTCCCAGGGAGCAAGCATCTTTTAATTGCATGGCTGCAGTCACCATCTGCAGTGATTTTGGAGCCTGGGAAAATAAAGTCTGTCACTGTTTCCATTGTTTTCCCATCTATTTGCCATGAAGTGATGGAACCGGATGCCATGATCTTCGTTTTCTGAATGTTGAGTTTTAAGCCAACTTTTTCACTCTCCTCTTTCTTTTCATCAAGAGGCTTTTTAGTTCCTCTTCACTTTCTGCCATAAGGGTGGTATGATCTGCATATCTGAGGTTATTGATATTTCTCCCGACAATCTTGATTCCAGCTTGTACTTCATCCAGCCCAGCATTTCACATGATGCACTCTGCATATAAGTTAAATAAGCAGGGTGACAATATACAGCCTTGACGTACTCCTTTCCCAATTTGGAACCAGTCCATTGTTCCATGTCCAGTTCTAACTGTTGCTTCTTGACCTGCATATAGATTTATCAGGAGGCAGGTCAGGTGGTCTAGTATTCCCATCTCTTGAAGAATTTTCCACAGTTTATTGTGATCCACACAGTCAAAGGCTTTGGCATAGTCATTAAAGCAAAAGTAGATGTTTTTCTGGAACTCTCTTGCTTTTTCCATGATCCAACAGATGTTGGCAATTTGATCTCTGGTTCCTCTGCCTTTTCTAAATCTGGCTTGAACATCTGGAAGTTCATGGTTCATATACTGTTGAAGCCTGGCTTGGAGGATCTTGAGCATTACTTTGCTAGCGTGTGAGATGAGTGCAATTGTGCAGTCATTTGAACATTCTTTGACATTGCTTTTCTTTGGGATTGGAATGAAAACTGACCTTTTCCAGTCCTGTGGCCACTGCTGAGTTTTCCAAATGTGCTGGCATATTGAGTGCAGCACTTTCACAGCATCATCTGTTAGGATTTGAAATAGCTCAACTGGAATTCCATCACCTCCACTAGCTTTGTTCGTAGCGATGCTTCCTAAGGCCCACTTGACTTTGCATTCCAGGATATCTGGCTCTAGGTGAGTGATCACACCATCATGGTTATCTGGGTCATGAAAATCTTTTTTGTATAGTTCTTCTGTGTATTCTTGCCACCTCTTCTTAGTATCTTCTGTTTCTGTTAGGTCCATAGCATTTCTGTCCTTTATTGTGCTCATCTTTGCATGCAATGTTCCCTTGGTATCTCTAATTTTCTTGAGGAGATCTCTAGTCTTTCTCATTCTATTGTTTTCCTCTATTTCTTTGCATTGATCACTTAGGAAGGCTTTCTTATCTCTCCTTGCTATTCTTTGGAACTCTGCATTCAAATGGTTATATCTTTCCTTTTCTGCTTTGCATTTAGCTTCTCTTCTTTTCTCAGCTATTTGTAAGGCCTCCTCAGACAACCATTTTGCCTTTTTGCATTTCTTTTTCTTGGGGATGGTCTTGATTACTGCCTCCAATGTCACAAACCTCCGTCCATAGTTCTTAAAGCACTCTGTCTATCAGATCTAATCCCTTGAATCTATTTGTAACTTCTACTGTAGAATCAAAAGGGATTTGATTCAGGTCATATTTGAATGGTCTAGTAGTTTTCCCTGCTTTCTTCAATTTAAGTCTGAATTTGGCAATAAGGAGTTCATGATATGAGCCACAGTAAGCTCCTGGTCTTGTTTTTGCTGACTGTATAGAGCTTCTCCATCTTTGGCTGCAAAGAATATAATCAATCTGGTTTAGGTGTTGACCATCTGGTGATGTCCATGTATAGTCGTCTCTTGTGTTGTTGGAAGAGTGTGTTTGCTATGACCAGTGCATTCTCTTGGCAAAATTCTGTTAGCCTTTGACCTGCTTCGTTTTGTACTCCACGGCTAAATTTGCCTGTTACTCCAGGTATCTCTTGACTTCCTACTTTTGCATTCCAGTCCCCTATAATGAAAAGGACATCTTTTTTGGTTGTTAGTTCTAGAAGGTTTTAGGTCTTCGTAGAACTGTTCAACTTCTGCTTCTTTAGCATTACTGGTTGGGGCATAGACTTAGATTACTGTAATATTCAATGGTTTGCCTTGGAAATGAACAGAGATCATTCTGTTGTTTTTGAGATTGCATCCACGTACTGCATTTTGGACTCTTTTGTTGACTATGATGGCTACTCCATTTCTTCTAAGGGATTTTTGCCCACAGTAGTAGATATAATGGTCATTTGAGTTAAATTCACCCATTCCAGTCCATCTTAGTTCGCTGATTCCTAAAATGTCAATGTTCACTCTTGCCATCTCCTGTTTGACCACTTCCAATTTGCCTTGATTCATGGACCTAACATTCCAGGTTCCTATGCAGTATTGCTCTTTACAGCATCAGATTTTACTTCCATCACCTGTCACATCCTCAGTATATTTTAGCATAATTCTTTTTGTTTTTTCATTTTTTTGTCATTAATAATTTATTTTACCAATGAAAGCTATTCCCTTCAAAAAACTACATAAAGTCTAGCTTTTAGTGTTTGTTCCCCTATGCCTCTTATTTCCGTTTTATTATTTACAAAATGGGTCTACAGTAGTAATAATTATAATGTATTAGTGAGTAAGTGAATAATTAATGAATGCATTAAAATTGCTATTTTCTGACTGAAAAATCAAATTTGATAAAAGAATTCAGTTTTATTCTAGCAGAATTATTTTGTCATAAAAGAGAGAATCTTAATTAAAATCAAAACAGAAAAGTAAAAAGCTTAATTTATGCTATTGGGTTGTTTTCCATTTTTAAAAATGGTAAGTGTGATAAACAATTGTTACTTGTAATTTTGTTTTAAAAAGTCTGAGTAGCATTTGAGTATGTTTCACTTAATATGTTTTAGCACACCATAGATATTCTTGGAAAATATGCCTCATTAAGGGAAAAATAATTGGCATTTACAAAGCTTAATTACATTTAAAAGGTTTGCCTTATGAAAACCCAGCCTGTGATTTTGAAAGCACTTTTCCTACTTTCTTCTCTAATGGGAGCTTGTAGCTCTCCTTTAATAATGATTGGGTTATAAATTCTCCAGGGCAGAGAATGTATTAGCATCTTGTGTGTGCAGAGAGACTGGTTGTTTAGCCTCATGATGATTTGCAGTTTAATAAATGCATACACAGGCATTATCTTATTGAATTCTTTTAACTTTCCAAGGAGGTACTAAAAATTCTTCCAGTTTATGGATTAGGATGCTGAGCCTGGACAACAATGAATGAATGATCAAAAT
Source organism: Bos indicus x Bos taurus (assembly GCF_003369695.1). NCBI lineage: Eukaryota > Metazoa > Chordata > Mammalia > Artiodactyla > Bovidae > Bos > Bos indicus x Bos taurus. Next base: position 88,111,180 of record NC_040079.1, read on the forward strand.
TCACATGACTTGTATTTTTAGAGTTGAAACAGAGCCACCCCTCAACCTGAGGCTCTTTCTTCTGCCCCAGCATCCCCAGGTCTCCCATCTGCTGGTATACCACCTCCCTGGAGTTAGCCATATACAATTTGCATGAAGACTTTCCTGCCACCTAGATGTTTTCCAGAGGACTAACATGGGCAGTTGGGATAGGAAATCATTCACTGTGCACTAATCATTCACTTAGCATTCCCAGATCTCACCCACTATGTACTGGCACTGGCCCCCAGTCATTGCAACATCCAGAAATGCACCCCCATTACTAGCTTTTAGTTTTGACAATAGTTTTGACAATGCCCCAATAGTTTTGACAATGCATTCTGAACATCTTTGACCAAACCCATGTCTTTTCATATGCAAGTCTGCTCTAGAATGCAGAAAGAAATGTTTAGGGGAGATTAAGGAGTATATGGTACCCCTGAGCAAGGGGAGTGCCAACGCTTGGAAAAGTAGCTACCAGTTGGGGGAGAAGAATCATCTCAAAATCGTGATGATAACAATAGTGATGATGGTAACACTGAGTTATCACTACACGCTAGGTGCTAGGTTACGCCACCTACATGTATTGTCCCATTTTATTCTCACTATAGCACCATTACCTCGTGGTGTAGAGTAGTGAGCGACCATCATCCCTTGTCACAGCCATAAGTTCCCTTCTGGTCTTGCTGCTTCCATGGTTACCCCCATATAGTCCATTCTTCTTGAAATCAACCTGAGCCATTTTTATAATGCGAAATCCGACCATGTCACTCTTCTGATAACTTTCCAACTACTTGGTGACACTGAGTAAATTCTGAAGTCCCACAGTGGCCACAAAGCAGACACGCCCTGGCCACATGTACCTGCCTGACCTCATCTCCTACTCTGCCCAGTATGGCATCACTGTAGTCACACTGGCTTCCCGCTGGCTGCCGTCTGCAGTCACTGTTCTCTCCTTTAAGTCAGACTTAATCCCTTACTTCATTTAGTTTCTGACCCTGCCTCACACCCCAGACAGTGCTTCCCAATGGCTCTGTCTAAAATAGCTTCCCTTTCTCCCTCTTCCCTTCACCATGCTTTACTTTTCTGCACAGTACTTAGGGCCACCTGACATTATTAAATGCCTGTTTATCCATCTGTTCATTATTTCTCCTTTCATAGTAATGAGAGCTTAGTAAGGGCTTTGTCTTCCTCACCCCTTAGGAAATGGCTTGGCACACACTGATTCAATATTTGTTGAATACTTGTGGCATAGAGAAGTTAAGTCATTTGCCTAATGTTCAGAGCTAGCAAATGGTAGATTTGTACTTTGAACTCCCAGACTGTCAGAGAAGACTACTCTTTGAGAAGAAAAAATATATAGATGGCAGAGAAGCTTAGGACAGGAGATGGGAATGAGACAGGTCTTTCTTTCTCTTTTCTGCCAGGAAATGTTCAGTGTAACTTTTTTTTTTAATACATGCAGTAACTAAAGAGAATTGTACAAAAGGAAGAGTTAAGGTGCAAACATGTTCAGAGACTTCAAGTCAGGAGTATGCAGGTAAACTGCAACCAAAGTCCACTTCTCTTCCTGGAGTACAAGTTTTGCCAGATGGTTCCATGCCTTAGCCCGGACACTTAATTTTCATATGAAAGAAATTCATGCAACCTTGAATATGTGACCTTAAAATAGCTCTGTAGAGGTCATTATGAACAAATTAATTCAGAGTTAGTTCATTTCTAATGGTAGGGAACAAACAATAATTTGGTATGTTTTGCACTTACTACCATTTCTTAAAATCTTGAGAAAATCACTGTGTCATCTTTGGGTACTTTTTATTAGGAAAGAAGTTATCTATTCACACTAGAGAGACTGCAGAAGGAATGGAACTTCATCTTGCAATTCTAGAACAAACTTCACAGTAAGAATTAAGTTTTCACAGGGTGGAGAAAAACAAAAGAGGGAGAAAATCCCTCAGGACAAGGTTTCTCAAATTTGGCTGCTTTCAAGGACGTATTCTTGAGGGAGGAAACTGCACGTTTTCTTTCATCACATTTTAAATTTTATGTTTTACTTTTGTTCATAGTCTAAAAAAATACACACTTGTTTGGGACTATCTGGACAACCATCTTCTGTAACAGAGTGCTACCACAGGAGCCATACTGCTAAACCAGAACTGCAGTCCATCTGCTAATTCTTGCTTTGCTTCTTTGCTTTACAGGCATGTATTCAATATAGACATTTTCCTCTTCCAGCTCTTAGTATTGTTTCCTTTCGTCCCTTTCTCCTTCTGTACCAAAACTCCCAGGGAGCCTAGCTTGCTGTATGTTGAACCCTTATAATATTTTTTAATAATATCAAATTTTTAAATGGTTTGTCTTTTTGACTAGGAGGAAGCAAGGGAAGTTAACAGAGTAGATCCTCAAGTGATATGGACTCAAATTTCTTGTTGGAATTTGCAAAGCCAATTTAAGTACGATCTTATTTGTCAGAAGATTGTTTTTTAAATGTAGAAATTCAAGAAGACAGCCTTTGAGAATGCAAATTTTGAAGAACTTGGAATCTTTTTTTTCATTTCAATTATAGTAGAAACCACAGAGCTCAGCTAGCAGGATATCACAGTGTGTTCAACATAAGGAAATCACAGTAATAAAAACAGCCTCTCTTCCTTGGGTGTTGGGTGCTCTCTTTGCCCTGCACCATTTCCTGTGTGTTATTGATTAGAGGAATAGCAATAAAGAGTTCTACAGGGGTGGAAAATTAAATCATGGTGACTAGCTAAGTAGTGATGAATGGATTTGAGGAGAAGAAATATGATGATTCCTTACAATGTAGAAATGATGCTTCCAGAACTTTTCAGGATTATTTGCCTCTATTGGGCCGAAATAAGGCTTATGTGAGGACAACAAAAAAGTGATAAGAATGCCTGAAATTCACAGACTGATTAAAACAAAAATGAAGGCAAAACAGTTCACAGGGGAGAGGTACAGATGGAAGAGAGGCCTTTAACTTGAGATATCCCTCATGCCTGCGGGCTTCTGGGGCTTGGGCTCCCAGAGGGATGAGCTGGTTTCAGCACTTGTTGGGACTGACTTGCTGGTCCTGAAACCTCTGGGGATGTCTCCACACACTAGCATTTACAAATAAACAACTCTATTAGAACTACATTTTTAATAGAGCCCACTACTGAAAAGGGTTACACATGAATGAAGATGAGAAAGAAAGAATGTTAGACCTTCTAATTCAATTTCACTTATTCATCTTTTCACCACACCTAGAAGGCTGTTGGTCACAATGGAAACAAATTATAATTCGAAAGAAATTACTTTATTAAATTCATACCCGTATACAATACACATTGTCATTCTAATCTCTATCTAAAATGAAATTTAGAATGGATTTTTTGATAACTCAAATATTTTCACTTAAAAGGGTAATTTCAAGATTCTAGTCATGCTTTTTCTGAAATCAATTAATATGTGTGGGATGATTCGTGAGAAAAGGAGTGTATATATACACGAACAGCATACATGGAATATTTTTGAGAATTTCAGCCAAACACAGATATAGTAGTTTTAATGATTGCTTTTTAAAGTCCAAAGTGTTTTTGCCAAAGTGCCCATATAATCCAATTTTAATGTACTGATGATTTAAACTTGTTTTACATAAAAGTTGATTTATAACTTGTAATCTGTTCTATCTCTCTGAATTGGAAGCATACAGCAATTTCATCCCCTGATTTCAGGCCTCAAATGTTCAGAATGAAAGAGATATTAAGGAAAATAGAATAATGAGTTTCTGTTATTAGCAGGGTAATGTGGGGGTGATTTGGGGTGCTGTAGGAAAAACTTAACCACCTGAAAATCACCAACCTCCTTTCATCTAATAGAGCTTGAAAATATATTATTAAAATCAAATTTAAAAAAAACATTGTTACCCTCAGGAGCCATCTTATACAAAGTCATTTCTTTGGGAGGTATAGGGCAGGCATCTGGTCCTGAGGCTCAGAGATGAGGATGTGTATATTTACACCATCTTATTCTTTGTGGTCTAGACCATTAACAACAACCCTGGGAAGGGGCGCTGTGAAGAGTAGTGAAACTGAGAAGGTTCTCCTGCTGTGGGGATTCCCAGAATCAGGACCCTTAGCCTCAGAGGCAGTGGGAAGGCACAGAGGGAAGTCACTGCCGAGGAAAAGGGACCTGCAAGGAAACCGAGGGAACTGCATTACAGTTGTCCTTAGGACCACTCATCCTGGTTTCTGTAGGCTCTAAACTGTTGTGATTAGTGTGGAAAGACTGGGGGAAGGTGGTGGGAGATTGTGGGTGAGGAGATTTGCTTAAGCCCTTCATGGATTTATGTTTAACATTCTATGAAAGAACACTAGGGTTTTCCAATACCTACTTTACTGTAACCATTTTTGACGCAGGCAGGCAGGGAGTCTAAGCACTGAAGACTAAAAATGGACTTCTCTAGTCAACTTGGAGAGCCAGATGGGATTGGCAGGTTCTGTGCTTGTATATCTAACTCCATAGACAAGGCTGATCCTGGGAATGAAATAAATTATTTCTGGAGCCCCTCAACGTTGGAGCCCTAGGACTACTATTAGGGAGCAGGTATGCAGATGTGAATAGCAAGAAGAGATAAGAAAGCCTTCCTAGGTGATCAATGCAAAGAAATAGAGGAAAACAACAGAATGGGAAAGACTAGAGATCTCTTCAAGAAAATTAGAGATTTTCTTGAAATTTCATGCAAAGATGGGTTCGATAAAGGACAGAAATGGTATGGACCTAACAGAAGCAGAAGATATTAAGAAGAGGTGGCAAGAATACACAGAAGAACTGTACAAAAAAGATCTTCACGACCCAGATAATCACAATGGTGTGATCACTGACCTAGAGCCAAACATCCTGGAATGTGAAGTCAAGTGGGCCTTAGAAAGCATCACTACGAACAAAGCTAGTGGAGGTGATGGAATTCCAGTTGAGCTATTTCAAATCCTGAAAGATGATGCTGTGAAAGTGCTGCATTCAATATGCCAGCACATTTGGAAAACTCAGCAGTAGCCACAGGACTGGAAAAGGTCAGTTTTCATTCCAAGCCCAAAGAAAGGCAATGCCAAAGAATGCTCAAACTACCACACAATTGCACTCATCTCACATGCTAGTAAAGTAATGCTCAAAATTCTCCAAGCCAGGCTTCAGCAATATGTGAACTGTGAACTTCCTGATGTTCAAGCTGGTTTTAGAAAAGGCAGAGGAACCAGAGATCAAATTACCAACATCCTCTGGATCACTGAAAAAGCAAGAGAGTTCCAGAAAAACATCTATTTCTGCTTTATTGACTATGCCAAAGCCTTTGACTGTGTGGATCACAATAAACTGTGGAAGATTCTGAAAGAGATGGGAATACCAGACCACCTGACCTGCCTCTTGAGAAATCTGTATGCACGTCAGGAAGCAACAGTTAGAACTGGACATGGAACAGACTGGTTCCAAATAGGAAAAGGAGTACGTCAAGGCTGTATATTATCACCCTGCTTATTTAACTTATATGCAGAGTACATCATGAGAAATGCTGGACTGGAAGAAATACAAGCTGGAATAAAGATTGCTGGGAGAAATATCAATAACCTCAGATATGCAGATGACACCACTCTTATGGCAGAAAGTGAAGAGGCACTAAAAAGCCTCTTGATGAAAGTGAAAGAGGAGAGTGAAAAAGTTGGCTTAAAGCTCAACATTCAGAAAACGAAGATCATGGCATCTGGTCCCATCACTTCATGGGAAATAGAGGGGGAAACAGTGGAAACAGTGTCCGACTTTATTTTTTTGGGCTCCAAAATCACTGCAGATGGTGATGGTGACTGCAGCCATGAAATTAAAAGACACTTACTCCTTGGTAGGAAAGTTATGACCAACCTAGATAGCATATTCAAAAGCAGAGACATTACTTTGCCAACAAAAGTCCGTCTAGTCAAGGCTATGGTTTTTCCAGTGGTCATGTATGGATGTGAGAGTTGGACTGTGAAGAAGGCTGAGTGCCGAAGAATTGATGCTTTTGAACTGTGGTGTTGGAGAAGACTCTTGAGAGTCCCTTGGACTGCAAGGAGATCTAACCAGTCCATTCTGAAGGAGATCAGCCCTGGGATTTCTTTGGAGGGAATGATGCTAAAGCTGAAACTCCAGTACTTTGGCCACCTCATGCGAAGGGTTGACTCATTGGAAAAGACTCATGCTGGGAGGGATTGGGGGCAGGAGGAGAAGGGGACGACAGAGGATGAGATGGCTGGATGGCATCACGGACTCGATGGACGTGAGTCTGCGTGAACTCTGGGAGTTGGTGATGGACAGGGAGGCCTGGCGTGCTGCGATTCATGGGGTTGCGAAGAGTCGGACTGAGCGACTGAACTGAACTGATGGGGATGTGAACTGGTCTAACAGAATGAAGGGGTGTGGGCAGAGGGGCAGAACTTCGCTGAGGGCTTAGCAACAGGGACTGTGGGCAGTCACAGTACAGACTCCCCAAGTCTTTACCACCTACTGCAGTTCTGAGGGTAAAGGAAAGGAGGTAGGTGACAGTTTGCTGGGGTCTCCCCCTCTTTCTCATCGCACACTGCAATCTTCACATTCAACCTCCCACACACTCCAAATTTTATCACTCTCATCCACACCATAATAGGTCCCTGTTTTCTGTTTTCTGGTTGAAGAATATTTCTTTCTGGTGTCAGTAATGATCATTTTAAGATACATTCTAGATAAAATAATAAAATAATGAGAGCCATGAAATGGTTACTGTCAACCACCCCTCTCTCCTTTACTAATAAAACATTCCTGGTGGCGATATTGACATGCTGACAAATAGTTCTTCAGGGCTTCCTCTGAAATCTCCAGTAGCAAAGTACCTGGGGAATGGACTGGAACAAGAGAACAACTCCAGAATGCAGACACCTTTTGAGCGGAGAACAGACAATGGCTAATATTTGGAAATACAAAAGCTGGTTGTCTTTGTTCTTTAGTATCCTCAGTTCAGTTCAGTTCAGTCATTCAGTCATGTCCGACTCTTTGCGAGCCCATGAATTGCAGCACGCCAGGCCTCCCTGTCCATCACCAACTCCCGGAGTTCACCGCTGGACATAGTGCATGTTCATTCAATTGAATGAGCCTTCTTAGGGCACTGAAATCTCTCCCTTTTAGATTTGCCCAAATCTTCCATCTAATATCCTAACTCCTTACCCAGTGGACAGCCCAGATGCAATTCTTTTCAACTAAATTCTTCTAGAAACATTTCCATATCTGTGACTATTCAAAAGTATCTTGACTCTTGTAATTTCAAATGAAGCCCACATACTATTGAATACTTTGAGAACATAAAAAGAATGAGGTAAGCCAGACTTTTGTTTATAAATGGGCTGAACTTCATAGAAAGCATATACCTCTTTGCAGGAAGAACCTCTTCAGGAATCATCAGCTTTTGCCTACTCACACAATTTTCCTCATTCCGATAGCTGGGAGAGAAGTGGTTTTGCTGTCACAATATCCAAACACTGATTATTGTAGCTCTCCCTTTTAGCTTTAGATACTATGTGATCCAGTTCTCCTATTTAATAGATAAGGAGACTGAGTTCTCCTGGTCTACTTCTAGTCAGAAGTGGTAGAACAAAAGAACATTCTCCAAACTCTCAAACTAGTGACATTTCCTCCCACAAGATAACTTTCTGCAAAAGACAGAAGGGGTAAGGGGTTCTCCTCAGATGCATGTAAGCTATCCACTCAGTTATAGGGAATAGACATGCACTGAAGAGAATTAATAAGGTAAAACTATTTACATATATATACACACACAAACATGACAACATTCCAGGCACATGAATTCAAACAGGAGTTGACAAACAGTACAGAGAGAATGAAGGCATTTATGTAAACCAAAATGAATCATGTGCATTTTCCATGGGCCAAGTCTGAAGTTGCATTGCACCCTGATAACAGTGTTTACCTCTGGAGAGGCCTCTAGATCTAGGGGTAGTAGTCAAAGGGGAGTTTGTCCTTACGTGTATTGTTTGTAGCTTTATGAGGAGAATCTACTTATGGGTTAATTATTTAAGAATTAGGCAATGGCACCCCACTCCAGTACTCTTGCCTGGAAAATCCCATGGATGGAGAAGTCTGGTGGGCTGCAGTCCATGGGGTTGCTAAGAGTCGGACACGACTGAGCGACTTCCCTTTCCCTTAAAAGAGTAAAGCTACAATTTTTTTAAATTGTCCTCTATGAGTTCACCGCTGAACGTTTAAGGCTTCAGTTGCCAATGGGTCACTAAATCAGGTGCATCATTCTATCAGCAATGAGCAGTGACGGGAAAATATTCTCCTTTGGGGAGTAAAGACCCATCTCACAATGATTTCCCAATTACCCTTTCCCTTTACTTAACAACAACAACAATAAGAAGAAACATCTTTTAAAAGAGAAAAGCTGCTTCCCTGGGGATGAGTAAATAATCCCTTTTCTCTTCCAATATTGACTTTGGATATGTCAATTTTGTTAAAGGTGTGGAAAGCATGAAGTGGTAAATTTTGAAATGATTCTTATAGTTTATGTAGAAAAAGGTAATTTTTAGGAAACTGGTCTTCTTCTGCTAAATAAGGAACGGTTTTCTCTCCACCCTCCATTTCTCCCCAGACTTTAGGGATGGTTTTGTTACTTCTCTGTTGATGACCAAAGCATCTCAATTCTTCATGAAAAGTCTGAGGTGGATCACAGGGACCTTTATTGGAAATATACAAACATATACTTATGTGTTTGTATACATCAATAATACAGTATGTATGGGTATGCTACTTGATGAAGTGCTGTAAAATTCTTCTCCCATTTCCAAGTGCCATCAAGTTTCTGCCAAGAGAGCTAAATTGGCTTTTCTGATTCCTGCCAAATCCTGTTTAGGGAAACCACCTGTGGTCTCAAAGTTGTGTTACTATTTCCATATACTTGTGAATATTTTCCACTCAAAATAGAACAACTCCCCCTGCCCCCTTCTCATCCATGTGGTGTCACACACGTGTGCATCAAAGGTAAAGTGGTGACACGTCCTTTTTATTCTTTGCCCTACAAGCTCAGGGCCTGGTCCGATTGCCGTTCTTACACTTGTAAATGCAGCAAAGAGGTTCATTTCTCGAGTGCCTGCTCTGTGCCTGACCCTGTGCCTGGGACCTGAGAGAGGGTGGTGAATACAGTGGATGTGAGCCCTGCCCTCATGGAGCTTATGTTACCTCTGCTGCCAGCGGGATCACTCAGGTCCCCAGTTACCAGGGCAACAGCACTTTCAGATGCGTTAAGAAGTTCTAACGAATGTGCAGTATCATGCTCCATTCTGCAAACAAAGCCATTTATTTTAGGCTGAAGCATTTGCAGCAAAATTTAAATAATTTATCTGGATTGTGTCAGATTGAACACTTTGTGATATCTTTTTGGTTTTCTTCAGTAGCACATTTATTCAATAAAAGCTTTGTCATCTTAGATTTTTTTCAACTAACTCTTCAAGCTAGATGTATGAACTAAACAGGAAGATGGGGCCAAGAATCTGCACCTGTCTGAGAGAAGTGTTATATAGGTCATTATCAAAGTGAATCAGGACCTCAAGTATTTTTTTACTCAATGCTCAAAGATCTTGGGACAGAAATAACAAAAAAAAAGAAGAGGCTTTGCTGGGCCACAGCTGCTACTAAACGTTACCTATTCTGAACCTAAGAGCTGGAAACACCCCTGATCCCACCCACCTCCACCCAAGAAAAAGCACTGAGTCCTGAAATTCCCATTAAAAAAAATGGAATCCTTTCGGTTAGCTTAGCATTGCTCTTGGAAAGAGGGCCTGTCAATCTAGGAGAGCCAGCCCTAAACTTGGGCTTGGCATTAACCTTTTGTAAGATTCATATGTGCAGGTCCAAGCCAGGGAATGAGGCACCGCAGGTGAGCATCACTGTTTGAAAGCCTGGAGGGAGAGAGAGAAAGATGCTGGGCAGCCTCATTTGGAGAGACTCGGAGGGCCACAGCCCCGAGAGAGCACTCTGAACACAGAGGCACAGCATCTGGAGACAGGTTGCTGCTCAGCTCTATACAAAGTCAGTTCTTGTTTTTTATCTGATTTTTTTCTTTATTTATTTTTAATTGAAGGATAATTGGTTACAATATTGTGTTGGTTTCTGCCACACATCAATATGAATTAGCCATAGGTATACCTATGTCCCCTCCCTCTTGAACATCCCTCCTACCTCCCACTCCCCACCCTATTAAGTGATTTCTGATATGTTTTAAAGCACAAAATCAAACTTTCTTCTTTCAGAATCTTAACGAGGGATTTCTTTGGTGGTCCAGTGGCTAGGACCCCTCGATTCCACTGCAGGGAGCAGGGGTTCCATCCCTATTGAGGGAACTAAGATCCCACATGCCATTCAGCAAGACCAAAAACAAAAAGAATCTTAACGAATGTTCCTGCGTGTGTCCTAAGTTTTTTCTAAGACAGGGTGTTGGACATCTCCTGTCCTTGCCCCTGAGGCAGGAGAGGTGAGGTGTAGCACCCTATAGGCTTAGAAGGGCCTTGTCAGAGCATACAGTGCTGGGAGGTCCAGGGTAGTAGAACCTGCTGGCCTCTCTTTCCGTAGCCCACAAGACACATTTGTACATCTAGCACTTTCCACACAAAGCAGCCCATGGTAGCAATGCTGGCATGTGGTCCCCGTGCTGTTCACGGCACTGCTCTGTGGTTCATCTTTCTGCACAGCCTCTGGGAGTCCAGCGGGGGAACCACAGCTTCCTGCTGTCCCTGTTCGGTAAGCAGAATGTCAAGGTTTTAGAAATGCCTTGCTTTCACTCCACCTAGAGGTAAAACAGTCGTTAGCAGAAGCACATTTGCTTCTTGGGGATATGTTTGTGAAAACATAACAAAGCCTTTATTTATGAGTTTCATTCATTATTTCAAGCTTAAGAAACGTGGCCTTTGAAAAAGTTGAAAAAAAATAACTTGTTAAAGATGGAGAAATTATACTATTGTTCCTGGGTTGAATGGTGACACAGATAATTTAGTCAAAACGTATCTCTATTTTTTGTGTGTGATAAGTTTTTGAGTCTCTGATTATAGCTGGCTGAAGGTTTACCCCCAAATAATGGGGTTTGGGGCATTAATCATAAACCGATAGCTTTCAACAGCAGTTGCTATGACTTTCTTCATGTGCAATAAAGCACTTCTAATGGATTACACGATTAACTTTCTGCAGTTGAAATGAATGAGATATTAATGGTTTTTGAGAAATCTGATTGGAATTAAGTTAAAACACATTGACTTCTTCCACTTTATGTTCATACTATAGTAGTTTAAATACATTTTTCATTATTTGAAATCTTTTTCTCTCAGCATATACTAATGGTGAGAGAATTAAATGACACTGAAAATTCTGGAAATCAAGAGAAACAGATTAGGACTGCAAGCACCAGGCACATGAAGAGAGAGAAGAGTCATTAAGGTAGGTCTCCAATTAGACATTATTCTAGTAAGCTCTACTTGAGACGGGGACACATTGCCCCTGTGGAGGCAATAACTGCCACATTGACATCAGCAATGTGAAATTGTCTAGTTCCTCTGAGCATAATGGTTTTAATTAAGTAAAATAGGAAGCTAAAAAAATAAGCAAAGATAATTAAGCAGCATTCGTCCCTTATGCAAGAATGTGCTACAAAAATCTCATTTGATTTCATTAATTTACATGTCACAGAGCAATTAGCTTTGTTTACCCATCTCTCTCAGAGTGTAGGTGCATCTAAATTCTATCCTAATTATGTTTATAAAGAGTGCAGCTACAAAGGGAGTTGACTATTTAAAATGCACAATTAGCATTGTAGTTACTACAACTATGGGTAAAACATGTCATCTCCTTGTTCATTTTGTCCCACTGCTACATGTAAATTGTGGAGTGGGATGTGGAGTGTCATTTGGGGAAAGGGGAATAAAGTTAGGTAGATCCCCAAACCAAGCAGCTTGCCTCATCGACAGCTTTACAACACACTCAGTGTCCAGAGTCCTTTGCCTCCATATCTGATTGAGAAGAGTGTTAGGCCATCAGAAGCCCAAGCCCAAATTAGTTTCCAAATGAAAGATGTGTGCCCAAGGTTATTTGGTACAGTCTTAACTCCAAAGCCTTATTCAAGTCTTGCCAGGATCTCCTGGGCTCAGAAACCATCATGGGCTGGACAATGAATCTCTGTTGTTGCAGGAGGAGGGGTTGGTGAATCTTCCTTATCGATTCAAAGAAGAAGATAAAGTAAAACAAAACCCCAAGTCCCATTTGTACCATTCAAATGGAATTTTTCACCATCTATGGAAAGATATTGGAGAAGGCAATGGCACCCCACTCCAGTACTCTTGCCTGGAAAATCCCATGGACAGAGGAGCCTGGTAGGCTGCAGTCCATGGGGTCGCTGAGGGTCGGACATGACTGAGTGACTTCACTTTCACTTTTCACTTTCATGCATTGGAGAAGGAAATGGCAACCCACTCCAGTATTCTTGCCTGGAGAATCCCAGGGACGGGGGAGCCTGGTGAGCTGCTGTCTATGGGGTCACACAGAGTCAGACACGACTGAAGTGACTCAGCAGCAGCAGCAGCATGGAAAGATATTTGGGGTATAATAGAGGAAACTGAATATGGACTAATTCTCGGATACTATCAGAGAATTAGTAATATTTTTAGGAGAGTGAGTGGCATTGTAGTCATGAAGGAAAATTTGGTTACTTTTAGAAGTAAATGCTGAAGGAGTGAGTAATGATATTGACAACTTAATTTCAATATATACTGAAAAGACATATGCAGAGAGATAAAGCAAATATGGTAAATATAAGCAGTAATTAAATTTGATAATTTTATTTAGTTTTGGCTGTGCTGGGTCTTTGTTGCTGTGCAGGCTTTTCTCTAGTTGTTGAAGCGAGCAGGGGTGCTATTCTCTAGTAGAGGTGCATAGGCTTCTCATTGCGGTGGCTTCTCCTGCTGTGGGACATGGGCTCTCAGTGAGCAGGCTTCAGTAGTTGCAACTTTTCCAATGAGTCAGTTCTTCGCATCAAATGGCCAAAGCATTGGAGTTTCAGCTTCAGCATCAGCCCTTCCAATGAATATTCAGGACTGATTTCCTTTAGGATTGACTGGTTTAATCTCCTTGCAGTCCAAGAGACTCTCAATAGTCTTCTCCAACACCACAGTTCAAAACCATCAATTCTTCAGCACTCAACTTTCTTTATGGTCCAAATCTCACATCCATACATGACGACTGGAAAAACCATAGCTTTGACTTGACAGACCTTTGTCATATGGGCAGTCATGGAACCAGTCATTAAGTGTCTGTGTATCATTTGGAAATGTTTCTGGCTGCTAGCAAGAGAAAGCTCAGCCAACAATGGCTGAATCTCAAAGAACCTTCATTACTTACTAAACAAGAAGCGTACAAGTTTTCCATTTGGGGTTGGTCCAGCAAGTTAGTCATGCCCTCAAGGTCCTGGCCAGAGAAGGAATGGCATCCCACTCCAGCACTCTTACCTGGAAAATCCCATGGACAGAGGAGCCTTGTAGGCTGCATGGGGTCGAGAAGAGTCAGACACGACTGAGCTGCTGAGGTCCAGCCCCGGTGGAGTCAGGGGTTTCGAAGGGGAGACGGCATCTGTGAGGATCAGGAAACAATTGCTTAATTAAACATTAATTAAGGATATAAAGAGTAGTAGAATAAGGATAGCTCAGCAGGAAATTCAGTGGAGAAAAGAGGCTGAATAATTCAGCCAGAAGATGAGAGAAAGAACGACATGGGGAGACCAAGCTTCAGTGAACAAGGCCTGCACTTTATTTTCCAAAGTAGTTTTTATACCTTAAGTTATGCATAGAGGATAATGGGGGAAGGGGGTAGAGTCATGCAGTAAGCTTGCATCATCTTCTTGCCCAGAGGCCTGTTAACATTTTAAGACCCTTTCTTCAGAAAACTTATTTTTCTCTAAAGGTGATTAGTCAGGCACCACCCTCCAAAAGCATTAGATAAAGTTGCATTCCTACAGGGCAAATGTGTGGTGGGCTATAACAATAAAAAGAATTAACTCAAGGGTCCAAGGTTACAAACATTAAAGCTACTACTTACATTTCTATACACCAATTATATCAATCAATACACTGCCAGGGACACAGCAGGTAAGGGATATGGAGACTTAGCAGCAAACATTGGCCCAACAAGTGAAAAACTCTTCACCAATACAATTTCTAATCAATCTTTTAATTGCTCAAAGGAATCTGTATTTAGACAGTTTAGAACATCTCATGCCTCTCACAGTTGGGAGGCTCTGAACAATAACATGTGGCCGGAAAAACCTATTCAGACAGGCTACAGGACTTCCAAAGGAGTTTGTAGGTTGAAACACTGTCACACCCAGGAACTTTATTAACTGGAGCTGTAAGTTAACTCTTTTTTCAGAGAGAGGTAGTGGGGGACAGCCCCCCGTAAAGTCAGAGGTGTAGGTGAGAGCACAAAGCAGAAAGTAGGCAGACTCTGGTTTTGGGGGTAGATGCTCGAGAATTTCCAGGGGGACTCCTGAGGCTCGATCCCGCCTTTGCGTATGCCGAGCCTCCTTCCTCATGACCTTTGCCACAGGTGGAGTTCCTTACGCTGGCTCCCAGCACTGAGCGACTTCACTTTCACTTTCATGCATTGGAGAAGGAAATGGCAACCCACTCCAGTGTTCTTGCCTGGAGAATCCCAGGGACGGGGGAGCCTGGTGGGCTGCCGTCTGTGGGATCGCACAGAGTCAGACACGACTGAAGCGATTTAGCAGCAGCAGCAGCAAGGTCCTGGCTGTTCTGCCCCTCTGTCTGGTCACCCTCAGCCCATCAGCTTCTGACAGCATCAGTTCATCATTGCAAGGCTGCTGCTGCAGCTCTAGGCATCGTGGCCACATTCAAAACCAAGGGGGTGGGCAAGGAATAACAAAAGCCAGCTCTCCTTCTTTGCTTGCTTCTTTTATCAGGAAGCGAAATCTTGGAGTTGGTAGGAAAAGGATAAATTTGGAATTTGAGATTTACAAAAACTGACTACTATATGGTACTCAGACAGTAAAGAATCTGCGTGCAATGCAAAAGACCCAGGTTCAGTCCCTGGGTTGGAAAGATACCCTGGAGAAAGGAATGGCAACCCACTCCAGTATTCTTGCCTGGGAAATCCCATGGACAGAGGAGCCTAGTGGGCTGCAGTCCATTGTTGTTGTTGTTCAGTCGCTAAGTCCTGTCTGACTCTTTGCAACCCCGTGGACTGCAGCAGGACAGACTTCTGTGTCCTTCACTATCTCCCTGAGTTTGCTCAAACTCATGTCCACTTGCTCAACCTCAGTGATGCCATCCAACCATCTCATCCTTTGTCACTCCCTTCTCCTCCTCAATCTTTCCCAGCATCAGGGTCTTCCAGTGAGTCCGTTCTTCGCATCAGGTGACAGAGTATTGGAGTGTCAGCTTTAGCAACAGTCCTTCCAATGAATATACAGGACTGATTTCCTTTAGGATTGACTGGTTTGATTTCCTTGCAGTCCAAGAGACTCTTAAGAGTCTTTTCAAGTACCACAGTTTGAAAGCGTCAATTATTTGGCATTCAGCCTTCTTTATGGTCCAACTCACATCCATACATGACTACTGGAAAAACCATAGCTCTGACTAGACAGACCTTGGTTGGCAAAGTGATGTCTCTGCTTTTTAATACACTGTCTAGGTTTGTCATAGCTATCCTTTCAAGGAGCAAGTGTCTTTTAATTTCATGGCTGCAGTCACTGTCTGCATTGATTTTGGAGCCCAAGGAAATGAAATCTGACACTAATTCCACCTTTCCCCCATCTATTTGCTATGAAGTAATAAGACTGAATGCCACGATCTTAGTTTTTTGAATGTTGAGTTTTAAGCCAGCTTTTTCACTCTCCTCTTTCACTTTCATCAAGAGGCTCTTTAGTTCCTCTTCACTTTCTGCAATTAAAGTCGTATCATCTACATATCCAAGGTTGTTGATATTTCCTCTGGCAATCTTGATTCCAGCTTGTGCTTCATCCAGCCCAGCATTTCCCATGATGTTCTCAGCATATAAGTTAAATAATAGGGTGACAATATACAGTCTTGACATACTCCTTTCTCAATTTTGAACCAGTCTGTTGTTCCATGTCCAGTTCTAACTGTCACTTCTTGTCCTGCTTACAGGTTTCTCGGGAGGCAGGTAATGTGGTCTGGTATTCTCATCTCCTTAAGAATATTCCACAGTTTGTTGTGATCCGCACAATCAAGGGCTTTAGTCAAAGGCTACAGTCCATGGGGTTGCAAAGAGTCAGACAGGACTGAGAGTCTAACACTTTCACTTTTCATATGTAAAATAGATAAACAACAAGGACCTAGTGTATAGCATAGGGAACTATATTGAATATCTTCTCATAAGCTATAATCGAAAAGAATATAATATATATATATATATATATACACTTATACGTTTATATATGGAGAGAGCTAACTCACTTTGTTGTATACCTGAAACACTGTAAATCAACTGGACTTCAATTGAAAAATAAAAATTAAAAAAACAGAATGAAATGTCACCTCACACCTGTTCGTATGTGTATCATTTAAAAAATAATAATGGATGTTGGCAAAAAAAGAAAAAGCAAAATCTTTGCCAGAAGACTGCAGATTTCTATTTCCACTTGAGGGGCTAGAACAGACAGAGGCCAATCCTAGCTGCAGGGAGTCTGGGGCGTGCCATCACAATAAGTGACTACATCAGTTATGATTCATCCCCTGGGGCTAGGGATGTGCTGTCTCCTAGAACAAGATTGATGTTCTGTTAACGAGAAAAAGGGAGAACGCCAGCTACTTTCCATTTGCTAAACAGATGCCCCTTTTCTCTAGAGAAGATACGGTTCTGTTTTTACTAGGTGACAAAAATGATTTTAAGTGAGAGTAGAGCTAAAACTCATTCTTCACTGTATCCTGTTGCTGTTTAACAAGAAGGTAAATGGTGCCCAAAAGAGACTTCAGGTTTCTTGTCTGTCTGCACAGTGAAACAGAAACTCTAACCATCCTTAAACTAGGTTTTTTTTCCCTTTCGAGTTTGGTAGTACATTTCAATATACAGTTTACTTTTAGAGATTGTTCTCACTGTGATGGACATTATGCAGCAGAATAGAATATATGCTACCATTCAATGTATTTTTAGCCACAGTTGAGCAAGTGTCCTCTGTTTGCAAGGCTCTGTAATAGGTGATTACATGTTCTCTTATTTGTATAAGGATCTGCCTGCCTATTACAAAAAGCCCCAGTTCAGTCTGAGTTATCAGACTTAATAAAGAAAGAAAATGCCTTCAGAGCTTTCAGCAATTGTTCTAATGTCTGCTTTCTCCCAACCAATATAAGATAATCTTGACATCTGGGCTGTTTAAATGGAAGCCCATTTGTTGATCATAGCAAGTGATGGTCATTACTAGAGTTCCTCCTGTCCCCTTCCCTAGGCCTTGGCCCCATAGTAGGCTTTCTTTTAGAAAGAATGCTGCATGCTCGTTGCGGATGGATTGAAATGAATTCCCAGACTAACAATAGCCACCTAACAATCACTGGGATTCATAGTCACGTGCCCTTGGAGGCAGGCCTAGAATTGAATGGCCTGGGCCAGAAAGTCTGTAAGTGTCTAAAAGTCCCTCACCACCATAATCGCACATTTGTCTGATGACTTAGTATTTGGTGTTGATGGCTGGTACTGTGTTGAAGTATATCAATGCTGGCTGGCCCCTGTTTCTTGGTAACCTCTGGGATGTGGCTGACTGTCACACTGACTGCTACACAGAGGCTCTGTAGCAGAGCTGGCTTAGAGCAGGCCCAAGAGCCCCTCTTCTCTATGTCAACCTGCAACATCCCCAGGCCCCCTGATTCAAGTATCTTACTGGGGGTGCACTGTAGTCTATGGCTTGCCTGTCTCCTTGTGTGACCCCAGGGAGATGTCCCATTGCTGATAGAAGCCTTGTGACTATTTTACCTCCAAACTTACATTTAACCCTTAGGATAAATATTTTGAGTGATTCTCCCCATTTTTCCTGTTGTTGTTTTTTGTGTTTTGGCCACACCACATGGCTTAGGGGATCTTGGTTCCCTGTGCTTACTCAGTTGCTCAGTCATATCTGACTCAGGCTTCTCTGTCCATGGGACTTTTCAGACAAGAATACCGGAGTGGGTTCCCATTTCTTTCTCCAGGGGATCTTCCTGACCCAAGGATCAAACCCATGTCTACCGCATTGGTGGGTGGATTCTTAAACACTGAACCAGTTGGGAAGCCCCTTAGTTCACTGAACAAGGATCAAACCTGTGCCTGGAAATGGAAGCCTGGAGTCTTAATGACTGGATCACCAAGGGCATCCCTCTCCAGTGTTCTATAAGAAACATCTCTTTGTGATTTTAACTTTACTATAGTAAGGACACAGCACTTAAAAAAAAAAAAAAAAAGGATCAATGTCCTGGGAAATGGGAGAGAGAGAGAGAGAGAGTGAGGAGCCAGCTTTGCTGGTGCCCGTAGAAACAGGAGGTAAAGCTGGAGCCACAGGTGTGGACAGGTGGGAAGTTGTGGTGATCGGAACTAAAGGAAGTCCTCTTCCACTGCTTTTATATCTTTCAGTTCAGTTCAGTTCAGTCCCTCAGTCATGTCTGACTCTTTGCGACCCCATGAATCGCAGCACGCCAGGCCTCCCTGTCCATCACCAACTCCTAGAGTTCACTCAAACTCACGTCCATGGAGTCGGTGATGCCATCCAGACATCTCATCCTCTGTCGTCCCCTTCTCCTCCTGCCCCCAATCCCTCCCAGCATCAGAGTCTTTTCCAATGAGTCAACTCTTTGCATGAGGTGGCCAGAGTACTGGAGTTTCAGCTTTAGCATCTTTCCTTCCAAAGAAATCCCAGGGCTGATCTCCTTCAGAATGGACTGGTTGGATCTCCTTGCAGGCCAAGGGACTCTCAAGAGTCTTCTCCAACACCACAGTTCAAAAGCATCAATTCTTCAGCGCTCAGCTTTCTTGACAGTCCAACTCTCACATCCACACATGACCACTGGAAAAACCATAGCTTTGACTAGATGGACCTTTGTTGGCAATGTAATGTCTCTGCTTTTGAATATGCTATCTAGGTTGGTCATAACTTTCCTTCCAAGGAGTAAACGTCTTTAGTGACTTAGTAAACAAAGCTATTAGCTCAGAGTGAGGGTAGGAAATGTTGCAAGAGAGAAGAGAAATCAGGAGAGTTGGAAAGTAAATGAACAAGAAAAACAGTACGAGGGTAGGACACCCGAAGGCCCCAAGGACAATTAGTGATATGCATTTGAAGTGAGATCAGCCAGTGGCAGGTAATATACCCCTAGCTAGACCCTATCCCCTGGCTGGGCCAGATGGAAGACCCACGTGAGAGGTCAGCTCCCAACAAGTTCATGCTAGTAGCTGGGAGCTAGTGGGGCCGGCCTGGAGCAGACTGTGCTACTGGCCAAAGACCTTGCTCTTCAATGCTATAGCCATCACTGGAAGATTTGTCCAGGGCTGGGCTGTGATGTGGGCAGCAGAGTGGGTGCACCTGGGGGAAGGGCACAGGGTTGGTGGTCTCCACAGGTGTGAAGGACTCAAGGTCTTAGTCTTCCTTGAGTCCTCCTTCCAGTGGTGGGTGGCTGGGTGGTGCTCCTGTGTCAGGAGAAGGTATGTCCAAATTTAATGTCCTTCCTCAGAGCTTTGTGCTGCCCTTTGGGTCCCAGAGAACCTCCTAAGTGACCTGCCATAGTTTCTCCATGCCTGCCTTGTGGGGTTGACTGCATGACACCCAACCCCATCCAAGAAACTCATCATACCAGGTTATAAAGCCTTGTCTATTGTTCGTTATCCCTGGAAAACAGAAGAGCAAGAACCCTGTTGAACTTTTTTCTTTTTTTTTTTTTTAACCATTTTATCCCCAGTGCCTGGTAAAATTCCTGAAAGATAGTAGATGCTCATTAAATTTTGAATGCATGAGTATATAAAAGAGGGCTGGCAGGAAAGAGGGATGGAAGGGAGGGAGGGAGGGAAGAAAGGAGAGAGAGAGAAGGATAGAGAGAGGGAGGAAGGAAGGAATCCCTGCTACTCTGTTAGGGATATTCTGAATGAGGTTTGCAAAGATGAATCTGAATTGGCAGTACCCTCTATAGAAGACATGGCAATGCAGCTAAGTAGTGGAAGCTGGTGGGAACTGATGAAAAGGGCTTTCAATGGGGCTCTTTAAAATGTGGAAGACACACTGGAGGTCGCATGGGGGAGGCCAGGAAGACTGGGGCATCAGTGGCTGGCACATACGGGATCAGGGGCTATTTTGATGAGGATGTCAGGAAGGTGAGAATAAGGGATGATGGTCAAGGTGGGCAGGAGGGAAGCAAGAGAGGGTTCTTGGATGACAAGCTGAGACAGACCCACACCTCAGTGGGTGTAGTGGATGTGATGGATATGATATGAGGCCCCTGTAGCTGGTAATCCACAGAGGAGCCCAGTGGCTTCAATTATCCACCTCTCTTTCCTGTTCTTTCTGGAAAAAAAGAATCTCCACTGGACTTGCTTCATCCTTCCCACTACCTACTCTCTCTTCAGTACTTTGTACCCCAACCCCTGGATTTTCTTGTTTGCAGTTTGCGATCTCTTTTCTCAAGACCTTCGAACCCATGGTTTTCCTGACCATGGTGGACCAAGCTAGATCCACCCTCAAACCATAGCATGTATATTCTGAAGTTGTCAAGTACACTGTTTTTAACATAACCTTCATGTAGAATACACACACACACACACACACACACTCATAAACACATACACAAATATATATTATACATATATATAAAACATGACATAAATATATGGGCTTCTCTGGTGGCTCAGCAGTAAAGAATTCACCTGCAATGCAGGAGACATAGGTTCAATCCCTGGGTCAGGAAAATCCTCTGGAGGAGGAAACAGTAACCCACACCAGTATTCTTGCCTGGAAATCCTGTGGACAGAGGACCCTGGTGGGCTACAGTCCATGGGGTCACAAAGAGTTGGACACAACTTAGCAACTAAACAACAAACAATAAGAAGTACATATTCTTAGTATGTATTTATTTTTGGCTTGTTCTATCAGTTACCAAGAGGGAGGAGGTAAGTTAAAATCTCCCACAATGATTGTCTGTTTCTTCTTTTAATTCTGCACAATTTTCAAGTCATGTATTTTGATCCGTTGTTATTTGGTACATACAAAATTAGAATTTTTATATCTTCCTGATGAATTGAGCCTTTATCATTATGAAGTGATTCTTTTTATTTCAAGTAATGCTTTTTTTGCCTTGAAGTCTACTTTGTCTGATATCAATTTAGTGACATGGATTCTTTCAGTTAGTGTTTGCATGGATGTTATTATATGTCCTTTTCTTTAATCTTTCTTATTCTCTTGTTTTAATGTATCTCTTGTAAGAAGCATTTAGTTGTATTATAAAATCCAATTTGTCACTCTTTATCCTTTAATTTGAACATTTAGACTCACTCAGACTCATGTCCATCAAGTCAGTGATGCCATCAAGCCATCTCATCCTCTGTCATCCCCTTCTCCTCCTGCCCCCAATCCCTCCCAGCATCAGAGTCTTTTCCAATGAGTCAACTCTTCACATGAGGTGGCCAAAGTACTGGAGTTTCAGCTTTAGCATCAGTCCTTCCAAAGAAATCCCAGGGCTTATCTCCTTCAGAATGGACTGGTTAGATCTCCTTGCAGTCCAAGGGACTCTCTCAAGAGTCTTCTCCAACACCACAGTTCAAAAGCATCAATTCTTCAGCGCTCAGCCTTCTTCACAGTCCAACTCTCACATCCATACATGACCACAGGAAAAACCATAGCTTTGACTAGATGGACCTTTGTTGGCAAAGTAATGTCTCTGCTTTTGAATATGCTATCTAGGTTGGTCATAACTTTCCTTCCAAGGAGTAAGCGTCTTTTAATTTCATGGCTGCAGTCACCATCACCATCTGCAGTGATTTTGGAGCCCAAAAAAATAAAGTCGGACACTGTTTCCACTGTTTCCCCATCTATTTCCCATGAAGTGATGGGACCGGATGCCATGATCTTCGTTTTCTGAATGTTGAGCTTTAAGCCAACTTTTTCACTCTCCTCTTTCACTTTCATCAAGAGGCTTTTTAGTTCCTCTTCACTTTCTGCTATAAGGGTGGTGTCATCTGCATATCTGAGGTTATAGATATTTCTCCTGGCAATCTTGATTCCGGCTTGTGTTTCTTCCAGTCCAGCGTTTCTCATGATGTACTCTGCGTATAAGTTAAATAAGCAGGGTGACAATATACAACCTTTACGTACTCCTTTTCCTATTTGTAACCGGTCTGTTGTTCCGTGTCCAGTTCTAACTGTTGCTTCCTGACCTGCATACAGGTTTCTCAAGAGGCAGGTCAGGTGTTCTGGTATTCCCATCTCTTTCAGAATTTTCCAGTTTATTGTGATCCACACAGTCAAAGGCTTTGGCATAGTCAATAAAGCAGAAATAGATGTTTTTCTGGAACTCCCTTCCTTTTTCCATGATCCAGCGGATGTTGGCAATTTGATCTCTGGTTCCTCTGCCTTTTCTAAAACCAGCTTGGAAGTCAGGAAGTTCACGGTTCACGTATTGCTGAAGCCTGGCTTGGAGAATTTTGAGCATTACTTTACTAGCATGTGAGATGAGTGCAATTGTGCGGTAGTTTGAGCATTCTTTGGCATTGCCTTTCTTTGGGATTGGAATGAAAACTGACCTTTTCCAGTCCTGTGGCCACTGCTGAGTTTTCCAAATGTGCTGGCATATTGAGTGCAGCACTTTCACAGCATCATCTTTCAGGATTTGAAATAGCTCAACTAGAATTCCATCACCTCCAATAGCTTTGTTCGTAGTGATGCTTTCTAAGGCCCACTTGACTGGAATCACTGATGCGATGGACATGAGTCTCAGTGAACTCCAGGAGTTGGTGATGGACAGGGAGGCCTGGCGTGCTTCGATTCATGGGGTTGCAAAGAGTCGGACACGACTGAGCAACTGAACTGAACTGAACTGAACTGGTACTTACTGGTAACTCATGATATAGTTACGCTAAACCTACCATGTTATTTTGTGTCTTCCGTTTGATCCATTATATTTCTTTTTCTCCTTTTTCATTTTCATTCCTACCATGTTTCCCTGCATTTGTCTTTCTGTGTTTTATATTGGGTTTTTCTTCAGATATATCTGTAGTTAGTTAATTGCTCTTTAGTTGTAATCTACTATAGGACTTATTGATTGAATTTTTACTTTCTGTTGCAATATTTTTCAGTTCTAGAATTTGTATTTAGTTCCTTTTTAAACTGCCTCTGTCACTTTTTATAGTTTCCAATTCCTTGCTCAGATTGTCAGACTTTGCATTTATTAAATATATTAAGCATTATTGTTTTGCAGTCTGTATCTGATAATTTAAATATCTGAAATCTATTGGCATGACCAGCTTGGAACCAGTTTAAATTTGAGGTTTGAATCTCAAGCCTCAAGTTCAAGACTTGAGGTTTTTTAGACCATCCGATGGAGTAAAGCTGGACTAAGAGTTGAGGCAATGGTTAGTTTACTCTAATTTACCCTGAGGATAGAATTATAGCTCAGCTTAAAGTAGGAACTATTTTATCTTTGTCTTTTGGTGAGCATAGACTTCCATCATCTGACTTTCTAAGGCACTAAAACTGCAGTTCTGTTTCACAGCTGTTTCTTCTGAATCGGCAGATATCTCAGTGTCCCCTGGGCTTAATTCTTGGAATTCTAATTCTCCAAGTATTCATTTGATATTTTCTCATGGGCTTCTTGGCTCTTTGGTGTTTTGAGATTTTAAAATATATTCTGTCCTGCTTTTTTGGCTTACCAGTTGGCACTAATGGTAAAGAACCCGCCTGCCAATGCAGGAGATGTAAGAGATATGGGTTCAATCCCTGGGTTGGAAAGATCTGGAGAAGGGTAGGACAACCCACTCCAGTATTCTTGGCTAGAGAATCTCATGGACAGAGAAGCCTGGTGGGCTGCAGTCCATAGAGTCCCAAAGAGTCAGACACAACTGAAGCTACTTAGAATGCACTTAGCACATCCAGCTTTTTAAAGTGTAACTGTATTGCATTAAAAATGTTATATCTGTACTGCATAAGAATATAATTTTGGACACTCAGGTTTTAAATCCTGCATAATATTGATACATGTCCTTTGGGAGAAATGCATCTTTCTGGATTTTAACTTTGTTTCATCTTTTAGATCAATGATTAAAGCATGTTTTGCTTATACTGCCTTGCAGGGAGACCACATATGGCACTTTTGCCATATCTGTGTTCCTGGTAGAGTTATATGGATACCATCTTCTACTAATAGCAGTGTTTGGCTTAGTGGTGCTGGATCTGTATTAATATTTGGGGTTTTAATGATTGGATTGACAGGAAACCAAGGATAAAAGGGTAGTACATAAATAATTATATGGTAAATTATGGCCGCACTTGAATTTTTTGTTTAGCAAAGTAAAATACAGATATGAACTTAATAGCAATAGGGCACAACTTATAAGAGCTAGAAAAAGATTTATCCAGCTTCCTGTCATTCCCTGGTACTATATTTAGAATATTTTATTACGGTTTTTAGATTTTTTTATCCACCACAGATTTTTAATATTAAATTCCTGAAAATATATTTTCTTTTTAATACTCTGGTATTACCTGTGTATAATAGTCATGTTATTTTTATTAAAGACAATTTCTGCGTGTAAAAGATATCTTTTGTACCAAGTAATCTATCTGAACTGGGAACTAATATCTGGAGACTTATTTGTTCAAATGCCAATCTATTTTTAGCTTTTGCCTCTAATATATCTTTAACCTTCTTTTACTGAAGAAGAATATAGGATTTCCTAAATTTTTCCAATTCTTGTGATTACCAGTCAGCCTGATTGTTTTCATTCCACCTAGGAGGCTTCATAAAGCAGTCTCTGAAGCCATTGCATTGAACAGGTTAACTTATTTAAAATTTGGACTGTTGGTCCTTAGGCCATATTGATAATTTGAGTCATGATTAAATCCAGAAGAGTGATATATCAGTAAATTTTAAGTAAATCAGAAAAATTTAAGCTTTGATTTATTGAACATCCTGCTTTTCATGTCATCTTTCTCTCAAAGCATGTTTTCATTTATTTGAAAAGCCCAGCTTTTTTCTTTTCTTTCCTTCTTTTGGTTGTAAAGGCTTTGCCTTTAGTGAGCACACAAGCCTGCTCCTTGCCTCCTACTCAGCCTGTGATAGCTGATGGAAATAAGAGCCCTGGTTGGCATGGGGATTTGGTCAAATGCAGTTATTCTGCATTAAACAATGATATATTTGTAACCTGTCTCTTAAAATGAAGAGGAAATATCGCTTCTCTCTGCAGTTGCTCACACCTTGCTCTTCACTTAGAATGCCTCTGTCCCCATCTGCTATGTCGTCCTGATGCTGGTATTCTCCTACAGAAGGGAGATGGAGCAAGTGTGGCATGGCTGGCTCACCCCAAGTGTGTCACTGTCTCCCCCTGGTGCCATGAGTGTGAAAGTCACAGATGAGACTGCATGCCCTTTGGTGAGTCATCAGTGGATGGCCCTGCCTACTGATGTGGGATCTAGCTAAACTTTAACTAGTGTTCTCCTCACCCCTAATTTGTGAATCAGAGTCTACATACCCCAGGGATGAAGGCAATAGAACAGCAGAGTCTGTCTGCAAGGTACAAATTAGCACCGGATCTGGTGCCACTGGGGTGGAAGAAGAAAATGCTTAGAATAAATGCAACATTTGGCTTCAAACCTGCCTTGAAACGCTTTCTCTCAAAAGTCTTCAGGTTTATTTAGATGTTCTTCAAGCTATCAGATAAATAACTGTATGAATTACAATGAGCTAAGACAGTTCATTCTTGGGTTCCAAACTCCCTTTCTCTTCCTTCTGTAGGTGGTCTACTTTGCAGCTGTGGCCACCCTGGCAGCCTTGATGAACCTAGCCAGCACAGTACTGACCATCACCATTTAGAGGGATGGTTTGTGAGCCTCATAGGTGAGCAGAGGCCAGCTGGCTGGTGACATAATGGATCAAGACATAATGGATCACCACGGGTCTCTAATCTGCTGAGAAGTTGTCCTGGCTTAGTGAACACAACTGATGAGACAGTTGGGTCTTTGAGAGAGGCAGTAGAGTAGCCTTTAAGAAGAGGTGTTTTGGGACTTCTCTGGTGATCCAGTGGTTAAGATTCCACCTTGCAATGCAGGGAATGTGGGTTCAATGCCTGGTTGGGGAACTAAGATCCCACATGCCAAAGAGCTACTAAGCCTATGTGCTGAACCCACATGCTGCAACTAAGACCTGACACAGCCAAATAAACAAATAAATATTAAAATAAAAAGAGAGAGAGAGAGAGAAGGTGTTTGAAGTCAAAGAAACTGGATTTGAATGCAGCTAAGACTAGCTGTAGCTCTTACCAGCTGCAAATTACTTAACTTCTCTGGACTTTATTTTCCTCGTCTGTAGAATGGGAGAAATTACGACACCCCCCCCCACACACACACACCTTGCCACCAGTTCAGTTTTGGGAAGGCTTCTGTGAGATACAGGATTTGTAAAGCATTTAACACTATATCTGTACATAGAAAGCACATAAGAAATGGATCAGACCATTATTATCATAAGGATATATAGGCTGTACTTTTGGGAGAGAAACACCTCTGAATATATTATTACAGAGGTTCTTTGATCATTTTAGACTTGGAAAAATAAGGGAATTGAAAGATTTCTCTTTTTAAATTTCCTTAAAATTTCTTTATCAATAAAAAGCATCTTGAAGCAGTGGAAAGATTTCGTAATTCTAGTCAGTGATATGCTTCTGCTTTACTTAGAAAATTCATCCCCAAATGTGACTGTTGATTATTACCTAATCACTGATAGGGAGAGATAGCTAAGTTGAAGAATCTGGCATCTTCTTTATTTTTTCTTCCATTTATAAAACTTGGATCATTTTCCTCAGGGGATATTCAAATTGCCAACCTAAAGCTGGAGATCTTGTCCTACCCTGTATTTGTGCAATTGGTACTCTCGCTAGAAAACGTTCTTGAATGTTGATAGCCAAGATAAAGGAAGCTATTACAAAGGACACTATTAAAATGTACTTCTTACAAAGTGTAGAAGCCCCTTATAATCATGTTTTCTTCTAAACTACACTTATTTGGATGTGCTGTGGTTTAAATAACAACACTCAAAATAAAACAACTGTGTGGTTAAAAGCTGGGTGACATGCTATTGAAAGTGTCCTGTCTTTGGGTAAAGAAAATCTTCCTACTTGCTGTTAATTAGTTTTTAAAGAAATCTAAATAAAGCATAGATTCAGATTTATTTACTTATTTTTTAATTGTTTAGTTTTTATTTCATAATCATAAATTTAACTTTGCAATCCAGCTAACCTTGAAGGGGGATAAGGAAAATATGGAACCCAAAGAACTGTAGCAAGAGCACAAAGATTATAGGATATTTCGAGCAGATGGGGGTGAAGGGGTGCTCTCCTGGGCTACAGAAGGAACGGTCTGGTGGTTAAGTAAAACACAAGTCAAATTTATTAGATTTGTCCACAGTCAGCAATGGTGATCTTCTTGCTGGTCTTGCCATTCCTGGACCCAAAGCGCTCCATGGCTTCCACAACATCCATGCCCTCTTTTACCTTGCCAAAGACCACATGCTTGCCGTCCAACCACTCAGTCTTGGCAGTGCAGGTGAAAAACTGGGAACCATTTGTGTTGGGGCCAGCATTTGCCGTGGACAAGATGCCAGGACCTGTATGCTTCAGAATGAAATTCTCATCATCAAATTTCTCGCCATAGATGGACTTGCCACCAGTACCATTATGGCATGTGGAGTCACCACCCTGGCACATAAATCCCGGGATTATTCTGTGAAAGCAGGAACCTTTATAACCAAATCCTTTCTCTCCAGTGCGCAGAGCATGAACGTTTTCTGCTGTCTTTGGAACTTTGTCTGCAAACAGCTCAAAAGAGACGCGGCCCAAGGGCTCGCCGTCGACAGCGATGTTGAAGAACACAGTGGGGTTGACCATGGCTAGACAGCAAGAGAGGTTCCGGGGTGGCTGTGTCTGCAAGGCCATAGATTCAGATTTAAAGTTTGTTTAATTTATTCTAATTTTAAAAATCATCTTGCAAATACGTTCTTTAATGATGGTAGAATAGTTAAGAGAATAAACTTTGGGGTGAGACTGCCTGGGTTTGAATCTCAGCTCCACTGTTTACCTTTTCTGTGACCTTAAATAATTTCACTTCTTTATGTCTCCATTTCCTAATTCATAAAAGGGAGATGCTGTGGACTCCTTGGCATTGTGAAGATTAAGTGAGATGAATATGTACAGAAGGCTTAGAACTGTGTGTCTGGCACAGAATAAGTATTGAGCTGTCACTGTACTTTGTGCTCTGTGCTTCCCCTCTCATCCCTGTCAATATTTTAGTCATAAAAATGGATATTAATACTGTTGTTCCGATAGTGGGATGTGATAGAAAGTACTGAGACAGGAGTTAGAATAATTTGTTCTAAGTGACCTAATTTCTTTAATTTTCAGTTTACTCATGGGTTAATTGTTCAAGTTCCAGAAGAACTGATCTCAAAGGTCTTTTCCAGATTGAAAATCCTGTGATTAATCTATAGTCAGACTAAAAGAGATGTTTTCTGTTTTCACTGCCACTCACCCAATGTGATTATAATCCAAATGTCACTCAACTCTAGTAAATACACAGCATTAAATTCACCAGGAGGAGAGATCTATCCACTCTGTTGCACTGTTTGTCTCCTCTCTCTTATAAGGATGAATGCAGCTGCCTGGCATCTGGACCAGATCATCAGTATATTTGCTTCCCTCTCCGTGCACCAGGTGATGACATGGGCATCTCATGTGATCAGTGTGGTTTCATTCTTAAATGGAATTTGGTTTCACTTCTTGTTGAGTTTCTGTCCAGGGTTTTTCAACTAGTTCCCCAATTGGCTGTAAAACCCCAGCAATAATACAGGAGGGCATTTCCTAGAAAGGCAACAAGAGGCTGTAAACATTCAAAGTAATGCAAACTCAGAGACAGCTCTTGGTTTTTTTCCTTCCTATATGTCAATGTTCTATTTCTCCTTTCCAGAGCTAGTTTCTAACTATAATCTCAATATTTTGTCTGCAAATATGCCTGGAAACTGTGAGAAAGGAGAAGGCTCCAGTGGAACTGCTGGTCATTCAGCTCATATGGTTGATCTCATTGGTGAGAGCAGGTGGTCTGCCATGTACAGTTACACAGGTTGTCTACTAAACAACTCCAGTGATTCCATTCAGAGAGTTGCCACTGTGAGTAGCACTCCCCCAGGGAATGTGCAGTTTACAGCCTGAGAAACCTATTTCATGGTCCTTAGGGCAAATTACTCCTCCCTATCTTACTTAGAAGCCTCTTTCCTAATGATGCTAAGCTAGAGAGACAACTATGTCAGGGAATATGGGCTATTTGTTGGTCAAGACAATAGATAAAATGGCCATCCCTGCTACCAGCAGTGTTTTTAAAATCAGAAATTGTTTATCATTAGGATGAGGATGACAGGAAAGGGAACCTGCCAGTACTAAATATGACCCCATTCTCTCAAGACGAGAACCACACCTGCCTACTGACAGTGTTGCCCATCTGCCAGGGCAACACAGCCCAGGGATTGTTTCTGGTGTCAGTTTCCCTTTCTGGACTCCTTATAATTATCTTTCCTCTTAAGTTCTTTTGCAATTAAACCTCACCAGATCTCACTATATGGATGAAATATAAGTATCTGTAGAGATAGATAAATAGATATACATATTTACATGATGGATGAATGGAGTAAGTAGATAGATAGGATAACAGTAACAGAACTAATGGCAGGGATGTGATTAGATAAGACAGTCCTCATAAAGCCCTATTTCCTTCCACATATAGTAGAACTTGTCAGTGTTAGCAGCTTTATTCATTATTGTTGTTATTGCTGTCTTTAAAAAAAAAACCTGCTATGGCAATAAATTTTTTTCTATGACTAAATTCACCCTTCCCACAGCTCTTGAGCTAGAGCAGATTTAGCTCACATAACCTGTTCTCCTTCCTTCGTAGCCTTATTTGGCTCTTCTAATCCTTTTTTGGAGTTTAATTTATGCTATGTCTTACAAATACTTGCATATTTAAAAAATCTGTTTGCAGTCATTGCCTATTCTGTCCTGGAAGACAAAAAGGTATTTGTCATTCTCTTTTCATGAGTATCTACTTCTTCAGAAAAGAACTTCAAAGGAAATATCTACCACTATTTCCAAGAGCTCGTTGCTGCATCTCAAGCTTGTGCACTTCTGTTCTTTACTCTCTCCTGTGTCTTCCCTCTCTGGTCAGCATCCACCTCCTGACTTCACTGTATGTCTTAGTCTGGGTTCTCTCCAGTGCAATCCTGGAGACAAGGATTTGAGGTGAAAAGTAATCTATTTGGAAGGTGATCCCAGGAAGCGTGGCGAAGGAATCGGATGTGAGACGAGGAAGGGAGACAAGCCAATAAAGAACATGTTACTGTATGGACTAGTGTTGCAGGAAATTAGGGGTCTGTTCCCTGGGGCCCTATGAGAGACAGTGCAGGACAAACCTCCAAATCATCCCACCAAGGGCGAAGGAACTGGAGTGAAACACCAAGTGTTGTCACTCATTGATCAGGGCTTGTTGCCAGGGGTGTTGACTTCTGGACACTTGCAGCCTGCCCTCATGTTGCTATTTCTGGACAGAGACTCTCATTTAAAGACACCCAAATACTTGGGGTAGGAAGCCATCAGTGCCCCCAGGAATTGTCCAACAAAGAAGCAGATGAGGTTGGGATGGGCTGAGGGCATCAGGGCAAGTGCTGACATGCAGCTTATTTGGATTTTATTTCAGGTGAAATGGACTCTTGGGAAACCACTGATGGATTCACTGACAAGTCCAAAACTTTGGAAAAGCCAAAGAACTATAAGCCTAACCTTGCAGGCCAACAGGCCACAGTCTCAGAGTTTTCTGTCTGCCTTCAAAATACGTGGAGGCTGGTGCGCATGTGCCATGAGGGTGGGAAGCCTACTGCAGGCAGACTGTCTTCTTGGCCTGGCCTGGGCCTGGCTTTCCTCTGCATAAAGGTGCTGGGCTTTGACTGCATCACCACTGGCTCCACCTATGTCCAAGGATCGGAGGCTCTCTGCTTAGCATCTTCACAGCCCTTTCTGCTTTATCTGGCCTGACGGACACAGTTCTCTTCCCCAGGCTCAGGAGACACTATGGCTTGGTCACCATGGGAATCCTATCTAGCTGGTTCCACATGGGTTGTCTGACACTCAGTGTATTTTCTGTGTTTGCTCCTGGAAGTCCTTTTGATCTGGCTGTTTTCTTACTTCCATTAAGCAAAAACTTTTCTTCAAACCATGAGTTGCTAAAAGACCAGGTCTGTATTTATTCCTTTGAAAGAAACATGAACCAACCTATCCTTCCAGAATGTTCCTCCAGTCACTGGACCAATAGCACAGTTCTCTTTGAATGAGGGCAGGACCCTGAGCATCCTGTCTTACATCTCCATTACCTTTCTTTTCTCAATGTGATCCTGGCAAGAATCAGTGAGCAGTGGGTCATGTGTGGCATAGGATTTTCTGCAGCCTGTGATGTTGCTAAGTAATTGTAGAAGCATTTCATGGACTCACCGCTGTGTCATTGTAAGTCTTCATCATTCATTCACCAAGAACCCATTACATGACAAGAGCCGTCTTAGACACTGGGGATACAAGAGTGCTTTATCAGACAAGGTCTTAGCTCCACTGAGTGTCTGCATGGGAGACCAATGAATGAGTAAGTAGCAACAGCCAACAACACAATGTGACAGGAGCTGTGTTAGGAAAGGACAGAGGATCGGAGACACATAGGAGAGACACCAAATCTGGTCTTGGGGGCTGGGGAAGCCTTCCCAGAGGGAGACACAATTAAGAGATCCCTGAAGGGCAAGTTCCATGTCCAGTTAGAACTGGACATGGAACAACAGACTGGTTCCAAATAGGAAAAGGAGTACATCAAGGCTGTATATTGTCACCCTGCTTATTTAACTTATATGCAGAGTACATCATGAGAAATGCTGGGCTGGAAGAAGCACAAGCTGGAATCAAGATTGCCAGGAGAAATATCAATATGCAGATGACACCACCTTTATGGCAGAAAGTAAAGAGGAACTAAAGAGCCTCTTGATGAAAGTGAAAGAGGAAAGTGAAAAAGTTGGCTTAAAGATTGCCGGGAGAAATATCAATATGCAGATGACACCACCTTTATGGCAGAAAGTAAAGAGGAACTAAAGAGCCTCTTGATGAAAGTGAAAGAGGAAAGTGAAAAAGTTGGCTTAAAGCTCAACATTCAGAAAACAAAGATCATGGCATCTGGTCCCATCACTTCATGGGAAATAGATGGGGAAACAGTGGAAACAGTGTCAGACTTTATTTTTTTGGGCTCCAAAATCACTGCAGATGGTGATTGCAGCCATGAAATTAAAAGATGGTTACTCCTTGGAAGAAAAGTTATGACCAACCTAGATAGCATAATCAAAAACAGAGACATTACTTTGCCAACAAAGGTCTGTCTAATCAAGGCTATGGTTTTTCCAGTGGTCATGTATGGATATGAGAGTTGGACTGTGAAGAAAGCTGAGCGCTGAAGAATTGATGCTTTTGATCTGTGGTGTTGGAAAAGACTTTTGAGAGTCCCTTGGCCTGCAAGGAGATCCAACCAGTCCATTCTAAAGGAGATCAACCCTGGGTATTCTTTGGAAGGACTGATGCTAAAGCTGAAACTCCAGTACTTTGGCCACCTCATGCGAAGAGTTGATTCATTGGAGAAGACTCTGATGCTGGGAGGGATTGGGGGCAGGAGGAGAAGGGATCAACAGAGGATGAGATGGCTGGATGGCATCACTGACTCAATGGACGTGAGTTTGAGTGAACTCCGGGAGTTGGTGATGGACAGGGAGGCCTGGCGTGCTGTGATTCATGGGGTTGCAGAGTCAGACATGACTGAGCAACTGAACTGAACTGAACTGAAGGGCAAGCTAGGTGGGTGACATGAAGAGTGAAGAATGCTCCAGGCAAAGCGGACAGTTGTGCAAAGGCCAAAATGTGAAAATGTGGAGATCTGGGAAAGTGAAAATAGTTATTTCCAGGGTGTAGCTCAGATGGTAAAGAATCTGCCTGCAATGCAGAAGACTGGGGTTGAATCCACGGGTCAGGAAGATCCCCTGGAGAAGGGAATGGTCACCTAGTTCAGTATTTTTTCCTGAAAAATTCCATGGACACAGGAGCCTGGTGGGCTGCAGTCCATGGGGTTGCAAAGAGTCGGACACAATTGAGCAATTAACACTTTCACTTTCAAGCATGTAAATGCTTCAGATGGCATCTACACTGAAGGAGTATTTTGACCTGGATCTTTTCTCTGTGGAACTGGGATGGGGAGAGGGGAAAGAAGACAGCTTGGTGAGGCCAAAGTTATCTTTAGTTGCCTGGGGAAGAGGAGGGAAATCCTGTCCCAGAGACAAGGTGCCTGACTGAGCATCTACAAGCTTGTCACCCTGAGAACTTGGTCTCAGAGCTCTGTCACCAACCATATGTCATTCACCCCTGGCAATGAGGACATTAATGATTTGGTAAGGGTGTTTGGTAAGGGTGTTTAAAAAAGTTTTGGTCATTTTATGCCTGATGAATTCATCAGTGACATGTTGGGTATCAGCAGTGATGGATTTAACAGCCTGTTGGCCCTGAGTGATTCAACCTGCAGACGCTCAACCTGCAAGGAGTCTGGACTTTGTTCTTAGACATGAACTGCCTGTAATCCAGTTTCCACCCAGGGAGCATCACTTTTGTGCCCAATCCCTGACCCCTATCCCCAATCCACAGTCATCGTTTCCAGAACTCCTCCCTGAGGCCACAGCTCTAAGCCAGGTAATCCTCCACCCCCAGGGCCAAAGTGATGGAATGGAGGGTCCTGGTGGGTGGTGGAAGGATCGAAAGCTGACTTCCTCCTTTACTCAGCATCTCCCAGCCTGCTTCTGCTGTGAATCTCAGCTGGCGCTGGGCTTCAGCAAGGCCCCCGGCCTTCCTGTGGCTCAGAGCTTCCCCTCCTAACCTCCGAGGCCAGCCACAGTGGGGTGGGGGCATGGGGTTCGGGTTTCCTGATTTCTGTCATGTCTTGGTCCACAGAATCTTGGGGATATGGGGAGAGCGAAAATGAGAGGTTTGTAGATCTAGTTCCAGGGTTTATAAAGCCATGGGCTCGCCTGGGAACTGCATTCCTCTGATGTGATGTGCATGTTTGAGAAAGGAATCGTTCCTAATTCCAAATAGATGATTTAGAAACCTGTCCTTTCATCTGGAGATGACCTAACCTCTAAAATATTTTAAGTGAAGGACCTGATGGGTGAGTTACCTTTTATTAGGCTATTTGGTTTGTATTTCCCAGTCTTTGATTGAACAAATGATTGAATGCGGGTTGGCAATTTAAGATTACGCAATTCACATTATATTATGAGAATAAACTAGTTCTAAAGGGAAAAAGAAGTCCAAACGACTCTTCCTGACAAAAGAAACATCACGTTTAGAGAATGTGGAATTTTGTTGGCAATGCCTACAATCTAGAGGAGCCTGAGAGGAACTTGGGGTTTTTCTCCATGGCAATAGCAGTTCTTCTTGTTGACTCTTGATAAGGATACCAGAAACACCAGAACATGCTTGATACTCATGAGGGAGCCAGCTCAGGATGTGGAGCCAGGCTGCCCAAGGATGTTGACATGTTACCTAAGCTCCCTATGCCCCTGTTTCCTTATCTGTAAGATGGGATAGTAATGATAGTATCTTCCTATCAGAGAAATGCTGAGGATGCCTTGAAACAATTCCTGCAGGGGATGTGCTTAGTGCAGAACCTTCACAGGTATCAGAGCTATTTACTGAAAATGAATATTAACTCTCGTCTTCAGTCGTCATCATCATTTGTATATTTTGGCTGTGACTGTGGTGCGTTCACGAGCACTGTTGTGTAAGTGCAGAGAGCGGGCTGGGCAGTGAGATGGAGAGCCAAGATACTGGATGACTCCCACATGCATGGCCACCACCAGCAAATGGCACTCACTTGTATTCCCAGCAGAATTGCAAACAACCTCAGGGCTGGCGGCGTGGTCAAAACTGCACATGGTAAAAGCACCAGTGCCCCAAAGGATATAGTGTCGAGCCCTGGTTAGCGTGTTTAGCGTGGCCAGGCCTGGTGGCTGTCTTGGTCATGGGACCAGTGGCCTGTGGCCGCCTGGCTGTCCACCATGAATCCCCAGGCACAGAGTGCACCGTAGGCATCTGCTCAGCAAATACTTGTTTCCATTCCGGGTGGAAACTAAGTTACAGAACTTTGGCTACAGCATGATTTGACACATTGCTCCACAGTCCCTTTGCTTTCTAAAATCTAAGAGCCACGATTCTTTCTGTCCTCAGTTTACAAACAGTTCTGTCAGTGCAGAATCAGCTCTCACCTTGTGCGGCTGCAGCATTTTATAAATATCTCCAACCTGTCAGCACCGGGTCTTAGGGGCCACGTGCCAGTTTACAGGTGAGCTCCAGGTCCGAGTCCTTTGGCAGGCCAAGCTCTGGGGCTTCGAGGTTGTGTGCCGAGTGGTTGGGATGGCCCGGAAGGAGGGGGAGCCCGGGCCAGAGTCCCAGGAGAAAGCCGCCGCATGGTGACAAGGGCAGCCTATGAGGACAGAAGGCCTGGCCAGTGCTCTTCAGTGACAGATACTGGAGGACACAGCATGTTCAATCCAAATTATTCTTGAGCTCAGGGCTGAGTCCAGAGATCAGGACAAGGCAAACAAGACGCCTGTGCAGGGCCAGAGCTGGATTTCAGGGAGAATCCAGGAAAGTGGCTGTTGGCAGAATCTGGAGCAGGCGCCGGAGCCTCCAGGACTGTCACTCAAGGACAGCATTGCCACCTGGTTTCTCACTTATTTGGTGCCTGCATGGCAGGTCCTGAGCCTGCTTTCCAAGTATAATCAAACGGTCGGAAGAGTCGGACATGACTTAATGACTACTGAAAGGGTTAGTCACTCAGTTGTGTCTGACTCTTTGTGACCCCCTGGACTGTAGCTTCAGTCCATGGGATTCTCCAGGCAAGAATGTTGGAGTGGATAGCCAATCACAACAAATGTGGTTGAAGGTAGGGAGGGGAGAGGAAGCTAATTTCTCCTCTGACAAACCAGGAGGGAAGGGGAAAAGCATGGAATTGGAGCTGAATGTGAAGCCCAGACTTGGTTCTTTGTTCTGTTTGGGGCGTAAAATGGAGACGTAAATAAATACATCCAAAATGAAATTATATTGCTACCCAGTGATACTGGTGGTGATGGTGATTCAAAAATATAATTTATCCTACGACAAATTATTGATTGTAATTACCATACCAGGCATGATAGTGTACACATCATAGTATTGTCTCATGTAATCCTCCACTGAGATGGGATCTTGAGATTCCCATCTCACAGAGGAGGAAACAGCCACCGAAAGCTTCATTTATCCAACCTGACCATGCAAGTCAGTGCTACAGCTGGAATTCTCACTGAAGTGTCTGATATTTCTTTCCATTTCTTCTCCCCTAACATCGCTGCCCTGTAGGCCTTTGGTCCTTTGACATCACCATAATCCAGCTTCTTCAGATCATTCTGGAAGCAGAGCGAAGCGCTGTGAACGGCATACAGTGCTCCCTGAACGACCTCAGGGACCTCATCCACTTCATCCTGGTCATGCTGGCCCTGGGGCCGCAGAAGTTTGGCATGCTAGCCTGTAACCACAGGCCATGTGCTATATATTTTTATGCAAGAAAGTGTATGATTACAAATGCCCATTCTCAGAAGACAGCAAGGAAGGGCACTTCAACCTGAGAGGTAGGCAGAGCCCCACTAATACTGGCCCCAAATCTCACTGTTTCCAGTGACTTCCCCGAGTTGCTGTGGATGCCTATCTTGTTCCACTGCTACATTTGAGAGCAATTATGTCATCCATCACCTCTGCCAACAGCATCAACTGCTTTAAATGCATTTTGGGGTGACAGTGACTTCCCAGAGTTTGAAAGGGGTCTGACTGGTGGCACAGCCATTAACAACTCAGATTCCACTCCAGCCAACTCAGAGGGGCTTGTTTTAATTTTCCCAGCATAATTCAGTGTTTTCAGGTCTTTGTTGTTCTTTTGGTTCTAAAATTAGGCAGGATCTTCGGTTAAAATTGGAGCTGGATCATGATCAATGATGTTTGGTCTCAGTTCCTTGAGTTTTTGTTCCACAGCTGGTTTGTGAATGTTCTTTTGTAAGGACTGAAGCTATTTGTTGAAGTAGATCATGGTAACAACCTTTGGGTGGTTTCTGGAGTCTAGGTCCAGGCCAGGAATCTGATGGTCCCTCAGCTGACTTGGGTAAGCTTTGTCTCAGTGATCAAGCTGAAACATCCAGTTTGACCAGTTAACTCTGATTAAGAAAACCACTAGTTTGTGATGAGCAATTGTCGAGTTTCTGGATGCTTATAACAGTCAACACTCAAACTAATTTTGGGGAACCTAGAAGAAAATCCCAATAGTTCTTTGCTTAAAATAACAAATTGCTATTTTGTAAATACTATGAAATGAAAATTCACTTAGAAGTGAGAACAATGAAGCTGGCAATGCAGGCCCCTCTGGCCTCAAGGTACAGAGAACCTTTGGAGGAGGGAGGAGAATTTGGGGAGTACCGTGCAGCATACTCAGTACCTTAGAGGCTCATGCTGTTGGGAATATTTTCTAAGACAGGGTTTTTCAGCCTCTGCCCAGTAGAGATGTTGGCCTCCACACCACACTAGATGCCGGGAGCAGGCCCTGCCTACCCACTTGTGAGAATCACAGATGTCTTCAGACATGACCAAATGTCCCCAAGGAGGGTCAAAGAGTCCCCCCACCCCCAAAGCCCCTCTTAAGAATCACTGCTTAAGGCAAACAAGAAAACTAAAGGAAAAAATGTCCACCTATTGTTAAAAGACAAAATGGCTAAAATTCATCCATTAATAAGAAAATTACAAAAAGGGATTTTACACAGACCTGCTTCTTAGAGCTGAGTTGAGTGAAAACATGGCACAGAGAAAATTTCGTGAATATTTTGCTTAACATATGGTATTTTGAAAAATTATACTGTACGTAAGTTCTGGTACTATTTAAGGTGCCACCTCCCATAATTTTTCTCCTTCCACGAAAAACCTGAAAGACCATGTTCCTACACACACAGATGCAACCAACTGGGTCAGGAAACCAGAAGCACTCTTCACACGGATTCTTCACTAAGGAGGCTGTGTTTTGAGGGGATATAGTACATCCTGTCCCCTGACCTTTGATTATCCTAGTGAATACAAGTACTTGCACAGGGGAGTCTCCGAACAAGTATTTAATGAATCCATTCTGGTCTTTTATTTAAAAGCTCCAGAAGCGCTAGCAGCTTGAGTGTATAATTTATGTCAAGTCTGTACCACTGGCTCCCCACACCTGCACCTCCTGTCCTTGAAAATTGTCTTCTTACCTGTGAACTCTGCATTTTACGTCCAGAATTACTTAATTTTACTTTTGCTTGTCCTCCAGGCCCTCCCTGTGTAGTAGGACACCAACATCTCTCTCTTGGATTAGGGGGCCACTATCTTCATGTTTCCATGAATATTTCATGTTTTAGATCAGTACTGCCTAACAGAAATATAATGCAAGTCACATTTATATATAATTTTAATATTTCCAAAATACTATCATTTAACTTGTAATCAATATAAAATTAAGATTTTATATTTTTTATTGATGTATAGTTGATTTATGGTATTGTGTATTATAGTATTAAGTGTATTATCAGTTCAGTTTAGTTCAGTTGCTCAGTCGTGTCTGACTTTGCAACCCCATGAACTGCAGCACGCCAGGCCTCCCTGTCCATCACCAACTCCCGGAGTTCACCCAAACTCATGTCCATCGAGTTGGTGATGCCATCCAACCATCTCATCCTCTGTCGTCCCCTCCTCCTCCTGCCCTCAATCCCTCCCAGCATCAGAGTCTTTTCCAATGAGTCAACTCTCCGCATGAAGTGGCCAAAGTACTGGAGTTTCAGCTTTAGCATCAGTCCTTCCAAGGAACACCCAGGACTGATCTCCTTCAGAATGGACTGGTTGGATCTCCTTGCAGGCCAAGGGACTCTCAAGAGTCTTCTCCAACACCAGTTCAAAAGCATCAATTCTTTGGTGCTCAGCTTTCTTGACAGTCCAACTCACATCCATACATGACCACTGGAAAAACCATAGTCTTGACTAGATGGACCTTTGTTGGCAAAGTAATGTCTCTGCTTTTGAATATGCTATCTAGGTTGGTCATAACTTTCCTTCCAAGGAGTAAGCATCTTTTAATTTCATGGCTGCAATCACCATCTACAGGGATTTTGGAGCCCAGAAAAATAAAGTCTGACACTGTTTCCACTGTTTCCCCATCTACTTCCCATGAAGTGATGGGACCAGATGCCATGATCTTCGTTTTCTGAATGTTGAGCTTTAAGCCATCTTTTTTACTCTCCTCTTTCACTTTCATCAAGAGGCTTTTTAGTTCCTCTTTACTTTCTGCCATAAGGGTGGTGTCATCTACATATCTGAGGTTATTGATATTTCTCTCGGCAATCTTGATTCCAGCTTGTGCTTCTTCCAGCCCAGCATTTCCCATGATGTACTCTGCATATAACTTAAATAAGCAGGGTGACAATATACAGCCTTGACGTACTCCTTTTCCTATTTGGAACCAGTCTGTTTTTCCATGTCCAGTTCTAACTGTTGCTTCCTGACCTGCATACAGGTTTCTCAAGAGGCAGGTCAGGTGTTCTGGTATTCCCATCTCTTTCAGAATTTTCCAGTTTATTGTGATCCACACAGTCAAAGGCTTTGGCATAGTCAATAAAGCAGAAATAGATGTTTTTCTGGAACTCTCTTGCTTTTTCCATGATCCAGAGGATGTTGGCAATTTGATCTCTGGTTCCTCTGCCTTTTCTAAAACCAGCTTGAATGTCAGGAAGTTCACGGTTCACGTATTGCTGAAGCCTGGCTTGGAGAATTTTGAGCATTACTTTACTAGCATGTGAGATGAGTGCAATTGTGTGGTAGTTTGAGCATTCTTTGGCATTGCCTTTCTTTGGGCTTGGAATGAAAACTGACCTTTTCCAGTCCTGTGGCCACTGCTGAGTTTTCCAAATGTGCTGGTATATTGAGTGCAGCACTTTCACAGCATCATCTTTCAGGATTTGGAATAGCTCAACTGGAATTCCATCACCTCCACTAGCTTTGTTCGTAGTGATGCTTTCTAAGGCCCACTTGACTTCACATTCCAGGATGTTTGGCTCTAGGTGAGTGATCACACCATCGTGATTATCTGGGTTGTGAAGATCTTTTTTGTACAGTTCTTCTGTGTATTCTTGCCACCTCTTAATATCTTCTGCTTCTGTTGGGTCCCTACCATTTCTGTCCTTTATTGAGCCCATCTTTGCATGAAATGTTCCCTTGGTATCTCTAATTTTCTTGAAGAGATCTCTAGTCCTTCCCATTCTGTTGTTTTCCTCTATTTCTTTGCATTGATTGCTGAGGAAGGCTTTCTTATCTCTTCTTGCTATTCTTTGGAACTCTGCATTCAGATGCTTATATAGTTCTTTTTCTCTTTTGCTTTTCGCTTCTCTTCTTTTCACAGCTATTTGTAAGGCCTCCCCAGACAGCCATTTTGCTTTTTTATAGTATTGTGTATTAAGTATTATTAAGTATTGTGTATTATAGTATTACTATTATAATATAGTATTGTGTTAGTTCCAGGTGTACAACATAGTGAGTCAGTATTTTTGCAGATTACAAGAAAGTTATTACAAGATAGTGGGTATATCCTTATTGCTTATCTATTTTATGTACTATAGCAACTTGTATGTGTTAATCCCATACCCCTAGTTTGTCCCTCCCCACTTCCTTCTCCCCTTTGGTAACCACAAATTTGTTTTCTGTATCAGTGGAATCTAAAAAATACAAAAGGTTGTAAATGTACTTTTAAAAATAATTCTTCCAAAGCTTATGTTTTTTATACCTCAGCTTATTACCTATTTGCACTAGCCACATGTCAAGTGTTCAATAGCCACATGTAGCTAGTGGCTACTGTACTGGAGTAGTTTGAACTCTATGATAATTCTCAAAGTTCCACATTTTTCTCCACTACAGAAGGCCTGTAAATAATACAATGGGCTCTATTCTGCCATAGATAGTGGGAGTAACATGTCAGAGCATTTGCCCAACTGGAAAATCATTCCATCAACTACAACATTCCCAGAAACAAATCATGGTGACCTACATCATCCTGAATTAACTAGGTTTTATCTCATGACTGAACTGAACTGAACCAGATTGATGTGGAGCTATTCCAGAAATGCAGATGGCAACTGTGGAGGGTACCTTAAGATACTTGGCCTTTGCAGTACAGATAAACTCCACCAGGGGGCTTGCTAGCTGTGGTTGCACAGTCCCAAGTCAGAGAATTTTATAAAATACCA
The DNA here is from genome assembly GCF_003369695.1 of Bos indicus x Bos taurus. Lineage (NCBI taxonomy): Eukaryota > Metazoa > Chordata > Mammalia > Artiodactyla > Bovidae > Bos > Bos indicus x Bos taurus. The sequence goes on from NC_040079.1 coordinate 88,152,924, forward strand.
GAATCAGTTTATAAACTTTTCAGTTTACAAACACAAGGAAAATTTTGGAAAGGCAATTTTTATGAGTACAAAATTAAAATAAGTTTTCCATACACATCTGTTTACTTATTCAGTCTCAACATGGCTTTCCTCTTGAGGTTTCATCCCCAACTTTGGCTCACAGGGGTCACTGGCTGACTGATCTTATCATTCTTTACTATCTCTAGATCCCCATTTAGTTATCCACTTTCTCTATTCTATTTCATATCATGAGGGAGAAATGAGAATCTTATTTGGGTTCCAGGGAGCCTAGAATACAAATAACCCTGCCTCCTCCACCTTGTCCATTTAAAATTTACATTCAGGTGCAAAATGACCGATTTGCCAACTGGATTTCCTGACTCCTAGGAAGCTCAGTCATACTGGTGGGAGCCTTAAAGCATCAGGTCTAGTGGCTTGGTTTTATATCCTGCACTCTAGTTGCTGAGCTTTTGTATTTCAGTTGCTATGTCTCATCTGACTCTTTGAGACCCCATGAACTGCAGCACTCCAGGCTTCCCTGTCCTTCACTATCTCCCAGAGTTTGCTCAAGCTCATGTCCATTGAGTTAATGATGCCATCCAACCATCTCATCCTCATCCTTTCTCTTGCCCTCAGTCTTTCCCAGCATCAGGATCTTTTCCAATGAGTTGGCTCTTTGCATGAGGTGTCCAAAGTATTGGAAATTCAGCACCAGTTCTCCCCTCTAATTATCATGTTGCTATTTGTTTAGTCATGTCCAATCCAGGCGATCTTCCCAGCCAAGGGATTGAAACCATGTCTCCCACATTGCAGGTGGATTCTTACTGTCTGAGCCACCAGGAAAGCCCCCAATTTGTTTATAAGCCACCCCCAGATCATTCCGGGAACGTGGTTTGGGTATAAAAGATATAAAGATTCTCTTCATGCCCAAAGCTCCTCCCTTGGAATAACAAGTCCTCTGAAAACATTTCAGCTCCAGATCTGCTGCTCTTCAGGGCCTGGTAGTTTTAGTCATGCTTAGTCACTCTTGCTTTTAGCGCAACATGTAGGCATGTATGATGCCAAGGAGGGCAAGCTGACTGCTGAACTGGCTGCAACTCACTTTGGTGGTCCTAGATTTTACTTAAGCAAGGTATTGGAACGCTCCATTGTCAGGGTACAGGGAAACGGGTTGGGGGAGATGGAGCGATTATGCATCATCCCTGGAGGCACAAGAAGGCACCTGAAAGCCCCACTTCCTCCTACAGGCAAGATGGCACAACACAGCTGCCAGGGTTCCTGATCACGGTGAGTAGGGCTCAACAGGCTGTGGCTAGACCTGTTATCCACAGGAATGAACTGGCCCATCCCTTTTCAAAAGAACCCTTGCACATCCCCATGGCAAGTATCCACATAACTTATGCACCAAGCTTAGCCATTAACCCAGTTATTCAGCATTCTCCCTGGTGGCTCGGCTGGTAAAAAATCTGCCTGCAATGTGGGAGACCTGGGTTTGGAAGATCCCAGGGGAACAGCTCCAATATTCTAGCATGGAGAATTCCCTGGACAGAGGAGCCTGGCAGGCTATACAGTCCATGGGGTCGCAGAGTCAGACTGAGCAACTTTCACTCACGCCTCACTTAATTCCCTGGTTTAGCCAGAATCTGCCAAAGCCATTCTAAATTTTGTTGTGTAATTTTCACACTTCATTTTCTGCTACGATGTGGCTACTAGTATACATTGTCAAGAGACAGGGAAGTGTCATACCACTCACACACAACCTGCCAAAAGCTGTTGTCTGAAACATCTATAAAGAAAACTTGTATATCCTTGATGGGTAAGGTAACACATCCTTTGACTATTTCTCAAGCATTTACACACTTACATGATCCCAAGGTGATTTTGATGTTTTTGCCCACTTTATTCTCAGCTGTTTTATCACTGACCCAAGTCTTCCCACAGATTTCATTGGAAATCTCATTTAAGATGCCAGAAAGGGAAAGTTTTTAAGTCATATTTATTGAAATTGAATTTACATTCAGTAAAACTCACTCCAAATTTCTGACAGATGTAATTACCACTATAATCAAAGTGTAGAACAGTTCCTCAGGCCCTACCCTCAAAATGCTATGCAACAAACTCCTCCACTTATCTGTCCTGTATACAATGGGTCAAATTTAACCATCAAAATGATAAACAAAACTGCAAGCACAAAACCCAGAGGTTTAGCATAGTCAAAAGAATGGGATTTAAAAATAACCTTTGTAAATTAAAGCAGCTAACCAAATTCTCTTTTAAGATAGTTGTAGAATAGCTAGTCTAGCTACTGTGTCAAGATTCAGGCTGGATGGCAGAAAAACTTTTAAATAATGGAAGTGAATTCTGCCAAAAATTCTCTACAGGGCAGATATATATTTTTACAGATACTTGGCAGTTTTTTCCTAAAATTCACCCCTGCTACCACCATGAAAAGGACAAATAGCAAAAAACTCTATTCTGTATATATCAATCATCACATGTTCAAATACACCTTATCTCCTGGAAAAGCTTCTTTCAAGCACCAGCCCTGTAAGAGAAGTATCACAGTAGGTAATTAGAGCAGCAATTACTAAATTAGATTTAAGAAAATATAGTGACTAAACCATGTTTATAAAAGCAGTGCAGGTAAGGAAAATGAATTCCCCAATGAACTACATATTGTCAAATCAGGCATAGCAATATTCTGACATTAAAAAAAAAAAATTAACTCAAAATGGCCACCATTGCCAAAGATAAACATCTTTAAAGATTAGATGCCAATCACTTAAAAATACTTTTGTAAAATAACATTTTTCTTGGCATAATAAAATGTTATTTATTTACTAGAGCCCCCCCCCCCATTTTATTTAAAACATAATGTTTAAAGGGGGAGGATGTGATTGCACTTAATACATTCCTGCCCATCAAATTGGCCTCAGGTAAATCCTTTAACCCATCAGAGCAGAGGGTATCCAATCAGATTAGGGTTCTCATCCTTGGCCAAGAATTCTATCCAACTAATAACTCAGGCCAGATTTTCTCCATTAGGTCCATACCTTAAGCTTGTCAGCATCTTGTCAGCCTGGTAGGAAAGAGAGAAAAACAATGTTAAAAATATCACTAAGTTTTTAAAAATTATTTATTTTAATTGGAGGATAATTACAATATTGTTTTGGGCATTTTGTGTCTTTTTTTTTTTTTTCTCTTTTTGGTAAAGAGTATCTTATTGGGCTATTTACCTTTGTTGACTAAAGAGCTAACTGAGTAGAATTCCTGTAAAACAGCAATATTTTCCTAATTTCCTGACACTGGGAATCTCCTGAAATTCCCAGCCAGGAGACACCCTGGGCGTCTCCATTTTATAGAATGTCAGTAGTCACCATCTTTCTAACTTTATCTCCTTGTTACACTAGCATGGAACAATATCAACTTGGGGAAAAACTATAAACATTACTGGTAACAGTATCTGCCTATGAAAGATGGAAACAAACTCTTCACATTAAAAAAAAAAAAAGCAAAGGAAGCCTGAAACTAGTGTACAGAGGCGGAGGCGGAGGCCATCGAATTGAGAACAGTCCTGTCAACACTTGCTCACTTCCCACAGTCTTTAAATAGACACTGGCTCTCAGCCATGTCCCTCTCCTAAAGCGAATTGTTGAAAAAAAAAAAAAAAGCGGGGGGGGGGGGGGGCGCCGTGCTTAGGACACAGCTCGCATCAGTAAAATCAGATACTTTCTGATCAGTAAAAAGGTCTTTCACCACTGAGGCAAACATGTAAACATCCCACAAGCCTCCCATTTCAAGAGATCACTAAGCGGTACCAGTGATAACGATTCCTTCATCAGTCAGCTTATAAATTGAGATCTTTACAAATTTTATTAAATCCGGGGAGTAACGCTTTCGATAGGAATGTATACCGGTAAAACACTTAAAATGCCCTCTAATGCTGAGGACCAGAGTGGAACTTGGAAACGCTTCCTCGAGACAAACTTTCTCTAGGGCCACTTTTCCTGTTTATCTTGGCGAACACAAGTCAGAACCCCAAAGGTTCCGACTTCTTCTCAGGCCAGAAAACGATGACGGGCCTCCCGCTCATGAGACCCACACACGTTAGGAAAGAGGGTCCTATGCTGCATAACGCACTGTCAATGCTGAAAAGGGAATGTGGGGGAGAAAAACTGCTCCCTCATCAAGGCTCACAGTAGTTAACCGCTCCCACAAGAGTCACGTAGACCTTTTAAAGAGCCCAACCACAGAGCGAAGTGGCAACTGAGAGGCATTTGCGGAGGGGGAATGCCTGTGTGGGCGAAATTACCTCCGTTACTTGCTAATACCGGAATTAACACTGCTCTGCCTTGAAGGCTAAAGTGTTTCAGGCCCATGATCTCATCCGCTTCCTAAATAGACCGTGTCAGAGTCCTCAGAGCCCCCGGCGGGGGCCCCGCGTGCGTCTCAACTCGCACACCGTCCAGGGCTCTGCGCCTCCGCCCCGGGTCGGCTCCTCCAAGAGTCGTTTGTTTTTTCTCTTTTTATTGCAAAAGGAGCTTGAAGCTCCATGTGGCCCGGATCCCTTGAGCATCGGGGTCCCAGGCACAAGTGACGGGCGCCTCGACCCCTGGGGGAAAGAGGGACCTTAGGCGCCAAGAGCGTTATTTCTGGGGAGGAAGGGTCCCCGGTACCCTGAGGATGTCCTCGCCGCAGAAGAGCTCTCACAGCGGCTCCCGTGGGGCCTGGGAGGCCTCTCTGAGGGGGAGCAGAGCTGAGGTCTAACATGAGCCCTAGCCGCCCACATGGGGCGGACGCGCGGACAGGAGGGGCGCTCCTGGTAAGTGCCACTGGAGAGAACCTCGGGCCACGCGGAGGGCTTTAGCGTCGAGCTGGTGAAAAGCCACTTACCGAGTCACGCGCGGAGGCAGAAAGGGGAGAGAGACAGGGAGACACCCAGTTTAAAAGGGGCCTGGGCGATCAGCACCCGGCGGCAACCAACCAAAAAGTTGCCCTAGAGCCCCGCCCGGCCCGGGACCCAGCCCAGCACCCGCTCCTCCCAGCCAGCGGCACCCTGAGGCCCTCGCGCGCCTCCTGTCGGCGGCCTGGGGCGAGCGGGGCGGACGGCTGCCCCGGCCTCGCGCGGCTAGGGCCTCAAAGCTGACCCACCGACCATCTGCCCCAAACCTCTTCCTAAGAGTGGGGTCCATTTACCTTGAGGCAGATTCAGGGGAGCTTCTGGCACTCTAATAATGTTAGGTATTTCTGCCTGTCTCCCCTCTCCCCACCTCAAGTATCCTTTGCCTTTCCCCAGGATAGTCTGCAAGCTATCAGAAGTCCCCAGCTTTGCTTTTATACTTGGTTCTATCCTTAATCTGGAGAAGGCAATGGCACCCCACTCGAGTACTCCTGCCTGGAAAATCCCATGGACAGAGGAGACTGGTAGGCTGTAGTCCATGGCGTCGCTGAGGGTCGGTCACGACTGAGCAAGTTCACTTTCACTTTTCACTTTCATGCACTGGAGAAGGAAATGGCAACCCACTCCAGTGTTCTTGCCTAGAGAATCCCAGGGACGGGGTAGCCTGGTGGACTGCCGTCTATGGGGTCACACAGAGTTGGACACGACTGAAGTGACTTAGCGGCAGCAGCAGCTATCCTTAATCTGTCCCTGGAATTTTTAGAATTGAGACTTCCTAGGTACTGGAGCACTTTAGATCATTTTGGTTGGAGAGACTGTTTAGGGCAACAAGTATACACTCAGCAGTAGGCACCCTGATTTATGCTGGTGGGTGGGTTGTTGTTGTCAGTCTCTAGGTCCAGTCGGACACTTTTGGACCCCATGGACTGCAACATGGCAGGCTTCCCTGTCCTTCACTATCTCCCAGAGTTAGCTCAAACCCATGTCCATTGAGTCGGTGATGCCATCCAACCATCTCATCCTTTGTGGTCCCCTTCTCCTCCTGCCTTCAATCTTTCCCACTATCAAGGTCTTTTCCAATGAGTCGGCTGGCTCTTCCCATCAGGCGGCCAAAGTATTGGAGCTTCAGCTTCAGCATCAGTCCTTCCAGTGGATATTCAGGATTGATTTCTTTTAGAATTGACTGGTTTGATCTCCTTGCAGTCCAAGAGTCTTCTCCAGCACCACAGTTAGAAAGCATCAATTCTTCCATGCTCAGCCTTCTTTATGGTCTGACTCACATCCATACATGACTACTGGAAAAACCATAGCTTTGACTATAGGGACCTTTGTCGGCAAAGGTCGACATGCCATGATGTACCGGATGCCATGATGTACCGGATGCCATGATCTTAGTGTTTTGAATGTTGAGTTTTAAGTCGGCTTTTTCACTGTCCTCTCTCACCTTCATCAAGAGGCTCTTTAGGTCTTCACTTTCTGCTCTTAGAGTGGTATCATCTGCATATCTGAGGTTGTTGATATTTCTCCCAGGAATCTTGATTCCAGCTTGCAATCAAGCTAGGGGGCAGGAGGGGGAATGGTGTTGAATGAGAAACTGCCCCTGCTTTTAAGGAACATAAAACGATAGAAGCCAATGCAGTGTGCCACAGGATCAAGCCACCAAGCCCAGTCTCCTAAGGACATAAGGGTACCCTTCCTGGAGGAGAGGGTGTCTAGGCTGAATCTAGCATACTAGCAGGAAGCTTGCTTCATGATACAGGCGAAACCAAGAGAGTTAAAGAAGAGTCATAGACTAGAGGGACTTTTAGACCATACAGAATTTCTGGTGGAGTAGAGCACACATTAGGATGCTCTCCAAAAGGAGACTTGTTGCCACAATGGAATGTAAGCCTAATGGGGACTCAGCTTCTCGCTCTGTTGGATCCTCTGAATTCAACATAGTGCCTGGAACATATTTGAGTAAATGGGAAATGACTCCAGGGAAAGGGATTCACCACTGAACCCCTATAGTAGTTGAGTATTCATGCTATGAAACTCTTCAAGGCTCATAGTGATGATCGTGGTGGGGGTCTTATCCCAGAATGTAGCTCTTTGGGTTTCCATGAGTATGAGTTTATTCCTGCATTCTCAGGACATGGCCTAGAGCTTGGTGCACTGTGAATGCTTGATAAAAACCTGCTTGATTTCCTTTCTTGGTGTGTATTTGCCCTGCTGCTAGAGAGGAACCCTCCACCCCCACCCCCACTCACCATGCCATGTCGCTTTGTGAAGGAACTTCTGCAGGCAAATGCCCTAAGCTTCTGTCCACCCTTTCCTCATTCCCTTCCAGAAAAGAAGGAATTTCAATAAAATCCTGTTCTAACATGAACTTTGAGAACAAACTGGGGTAAGCTTGTTGGCGTCCATCCTCCACCTGTTCCCTGTTTTCAAGATTGTAATCTTCTCTGATGTCTCCCCCTAGACAAGGGTTGAGACATGACCATTTGGAAGCCATTGAGGGTTTTCTTGGTTCAGTGTACAGTTATCTGGGTATAAGTGTCACTCCCTTATCCTTTGTGATTTTCAGTAGTCCAAACTGAATAAAAGATAGTATATCTTACTAATCCTGCAAAAACAAGATCTTGCATTTTACTCACTTTAAATTTTTGGCCCCCATATATGTTATAGCCCCCATAGATGTCCAATGGCTCCTCTTTCTCAAAGAAGAGCAAATCCATTAGGAGGCTGTAAGCTGTGAAGGTTTCTGTTCTTTTTCTTCCCTCATTGCCCAGCATCAATATAAAATAACAGTGACCCAAGGTTAGGATAGGCAGCAGAACAGACTCAGCTCTAAAATCACAATCTTATCAGCAGTAAAGCTAACACTTTCATTTCCCTTCTGTGTCTTGTTTTGCATTGGTTCTGAAGGTGGAAGGGCAAAAAAGCACATTTTTTATCTTCCTCCCCTAACCCTGCAGTTGTCTGATCCTTATTTGTTTCCAGTGGACCAACATCAGATACAGATCTGGGACATTTGCTTTCGCCAATTAATTGGCCCATTCATTTCCTTTTGTCTCTGTTTAGTGCACATTTTGTTGTGTTGCTGTAGTGTAGAGCCAGGAGATAAAGCAACTGAAGACATTATTTATGATTCAAATGATCATAGCAGTTGGGTAACATTTTAATTGGCGTCAGTGGGCCATTTGCCACATGCTGTTCTCTACCCAGCAGCCTGCCTCTTCCAAGCAGCTGTAGGCTTGTTTTCAAGCCAGGAGAGAATGTTTGCTCTCATGGAGGCCTATTGGTTCCACTTGCCTCAGTAGAAGCAGATGATGGCTGCAATGCAGCTGATTTCAGCGATTAGAGGTTGTACAGGTAAGCATGCTGGAAGCACTGGGATACAACTGTACTTGTTTCTGACCTCCAGAATGGATACAAAACAGACTATTTAAAAAATGCCCCCTCGGGTTTGTTGCTCAAACATAGTTGTTCACAAGACCTCTGGAAAATTTAGGAATAAAGGTATAAAATAGATTTCTATTTCATGTTTTATATTCAATATATCAAATATATCACCTTATTGATAAGCATGCTCTAGTTGTAAAACAAATAAAATAAAAACATCCTTCAACTCCACATCCTTCTGCAACTAACTACTTATTTCTTTTTCTCTTGATAGTGTGCGTGCCTCATGCTGAGTCGCTTTAGTCGTGTCTGACTCTCTGCAGTCCCGTGGACCGTAGCCTGCCAGTCTCCTCTGTCCATGGGATTACCCAGGCAAGAATGCTGGAGTGGGTTGCCATGCCATGCTCCAGGGGATTTTCCTATTTTCCTGACCCAGGGACTGAACTAGTATTTCTTATGTCTCCTGCATTGGCAGGTGGATTCTTTACCACTAGGGCCACCTGGAATGCCCTCTCTTGATAGCAAGTCTCCTCAAAAGCACTGTTTCTAATTGCTCTCCTCTACTCTTCTGAATCTAATTATGTTGGGCAGCCTCGGAGATGATCCCAGTGGCCCCATCTCCTGCTATTCATGCCCTTGTGTAGTTCGCTCCTCTTGAGTGTGGGCTGGACCTGTTGAATTTCTTCCAATGAATAAAGTACAGCAAAAGCAATGGGATGGCGTATGACAAGATGCTCCCTATCATATGTCGTTAGGAAACTGCAAATTAAAACCACAGTGACATGCCATTATATATCTATTGGAATAGCTAACTTTCAAAACACTGACAACACCAAATGCTAGTCCGGATGTATTAATAACTAGCAACTCTCTTCGTTGCTGGCAGGCATGCGAAATGGCACAGCCACTTGGAAGACAGTTTGGCCATTCCTTACCAAAGTAAATGTGTTCTTACCACATAATCCAGCAGTCAAGCTCCTTGGTATTTACCCAAATGAGCTGAAAACTTGCACCCACACAAACACTTGCACACGGATGTTTACTGTGGTTTTATGTATTCATCATTGCCAAAGCTTGGAAACCACCAGACTTCAGTAGGTGAAAAATAAGTAAATTGTGGTACATCGAAACTATGGAATACTACTCTATACTAAAAAGAAGTGAGTTGTGAAGCCATGAAAAAACATGAAGGAAACTTAATTACATAAGTTTACATAATATGCAATTACATAATCACATATTACTAAGTGAAAGAAGCCAACCTGAAAAGTTTACCTACTGTTTGATTCCAACTATATGGCATTTTGGAAAAGGTAAAACTATGGGAACAAAAAAAAAGATCAATAGTTGCCAGAGGTTTGGGGAGAGGGAGAATGAATAGGTGGCACACAGGGGATTTTTAGGTCAGTAGTAGTGAGAACATCCTGTACAGAATTGCTAGATGGACATAAGAAAGAGCTCTTCCATGGCTGTGTCTTAGTGGAGGCATGTGGGATAGAGAATAATTGAAGATGAGCTTTGTTCAGTTGTACATTTATATGATTGTTCAAATTCCGTTTTTCAGTCGCTAAGTCATGCGTGACCATTTGCAACCCCATGCACTGCAGCATGCCAGGCTTCCCTGTCCTTTAGCATCTCCTGGAGTTCGCTCAAACTCAAGCCCAGTGAATCTGTGATGCCATCCAACCATCTCCTCCTCTGTCGTCCCCTTCTCCTCCTGCCTTCTATCTTTCCCAGCATCAGGGTCTTTTCCGATGAGTCAGCTCTTCACATCAGGTGGGCAAAGTATTAGAGCTTCAGCTTTAGCATCAGTCCTTCCAATGAATATTCAGGATTGATTTCCTTTAGGATGGACTGGTTTGATCTCTTTGCTGTCCAACAGACTCTCAAGAGTCTTCTCCAGCACCACAGTTCAGAAGCATCAATTCTTCCATGCTCGGCCTTTTTTATGGTCCAACTCTCACATTCATACTGGAATGTGACTACTGGAAAAACCATAGCTTTGACTATGCAGACCTTTGTCAGCAAAGTGATATTCCTGCTTTTAATATGCTGTCTAGGTTGTCTAACTTTCCTGGTGGCTCAGACGGTAAAGCGTCAGCCTACAATGCGGGAGGCCTGGGTTTCATCCCTGGGTTGGGAAGATCCCCTGGAGAAGGAAATGGCAACCCACTCCAGTACCCTTGCCTGGAGAATCTCATGGACAGAGGAGCCTGGTAGGCTACAGTCCACGGGGTCACAAAGAGTTGGACATGACTGAGTGACTTCACTTTCTTTCACTAGGTTGGTCATAGCTTTTCTTCCAAGGAGCAAGCATCTTAATTTTATAACTGCAGTCTCCGTCTACAGTGATTTTGGAGCCCAAGAAAATAAAATCTGTCACTGTTTCCATTTTTTCCCATCTATTTGCCAGGAAGTGATGGTACCAGATGCCATGATCTTTGTCTTTTTAATGTTGAGTTTTAAGCTGGCTTTTTCTCCCTCCTCTTTAGTTCCTCTTCACTTTCTGCCATAAGGGTGGTGTCATCTGCATATCTGAAGTTATTGATATTTCTCCTGGCAATCTTGATTCCACTTGAGCTTCATCCAACCCGGCATTTCACATGATGTCCTCTGAATATAAGTTAAATAAGCAGGGTGACAGTATACAGCCATGACGTACTCCTTTCCCAATTTGGAACCAGCCCATTTTCCATGTCCAGTTCTAACTGTTGCTTCTTGACCTGCATACAGGTTTCTCAGAAGACAGGTCAGGTGGTCTGGTATCCCTATCTCTTTAAGAATTTTCCACAGTTTGTTGAGATCCACACAAAGGCTTTAGCATAGTCAATGAAGTAGATGTTTTTCTGAAATTCCCTTGCTTTTTCTGTGATCCAGTGGATGTTGGCAATTTGCTCTCTGGTTCTGCTGCCTTTTCTAAATCCAGCTTGTACATCTGGAAGTTCTTGGCTCATGTACTATTGAAACCTAGCTTGAAGGATTTTAAGCATGACCTTGCTAGCATGTGCAACGAGTGCAATTAGTTTGAACATTCTTTGGCATTGCCCTTATTTGGGATTGGAATGAAAACTGACCTTTTCCAGTCCTGTGGCCACTGCTGAGTTTTCCAAATTTGCTGGCATATTGAGTGCAGCACTTTAACTACATCATATTTTAGGATTTGAAATAGCTCAGCTGGAATTCCATTACCTCCACCAGCTTTGTTTGTAGTAATGCTTCCTAAGGCCCACTTGGCTTCGCACTCCAGGATGTCTGGCTCTACTTGAGTGATCACACCATCCTGGTTATCCAGGTCATTAAGACTGTTTTTGTATAGTTCCTCTGTGTATTCCTGCCACCTCTTCTTAGTATCTTCTGCTTCTGTTAGGTCCATATAATTTCTGTCCTTTATTGTGCCCATCTTTGCATGAAATATTCCCTTGGTGTCTTCAATTTTCTGGAAAAGATCTCATCTTTCCCATTCTATTGTTTTCCTTTATTTCTTTGCATTGATCACTTAGGAAGGCTTTCTTATCTCTCCTTGCTATTCTCTGGAACTCAGCATTCAGATGGATATATCTTTCCTTTTCTCCTTTTCCTTTCACTTCTCTTCTTTTCTCAGCTGCTTCTAAGGCCTTCTCAGACAGCCATTTTGCCTTTTTTCTTTTTTTTTTGTTTTTTTTTTTTTTTCATTTTGCCTTTTTTCATTTCTTTTTTCGGGGATGGTTTTGATTACTGCCTTCTGCACAATGTCATGAATCTCTCTTCATGGTTCTTCAGGCACTCTATCTATCAGATCTAATCCCTTGAATCTATTTGTCACTTCCACTGTATAATCATAAGGGATTTGATTTAAGTCATACTTGAATGGCATAGTGGTTTTCCGTACTTTCTTCAATTTAAGTATGAATTTGGCAATAAAAAGTTCATGATCTGAGCCACAGTCAGCTCCTGTTCTTGTTTTTCCTGACTGTATAGAGCTTCTCCATCTTCAGCTGCAAAGAATATAATCAATCTGACTTTGGTACTGATTATCTGGTGATGTCCATGTGTAGAGAAGTCTCTTGTGTTGTTGGAAGAGAGTGTTTGCTATGACCAGTGCATTATCTTGGCAAAACTCTGTTAGCCTTCGCCCCAGTTCATTTTGTACTTCATGGCCAAACTTTCCTGTCACTCCAGGTATCTCTTGACCTACTTTTGATTGTTCAGATGAACATTGTCAAATTTAAATTTCAAGAGGGTAGGAATTGTGACTCCTTAATTTCTGCATGTAAGTCTAGGCTGCCTGAACCTCGTGCAAAAGGTTGCTAATAAATGCCTTTCATAGAAATGATGATAAATATGTGAAGCCACTTGATTGGAATGCCCTTTCTAGTAAACACATATTTATAACCCACATTCAGAAGGCTGGAAATTACTTCCAGGCCCATCCAGATCTGTGCTGGGAACTGAATGCAGCAATGCCACAGCTTCTTCTAAATTACGTTTAAGCTTTAGAAAGATTATGATGAAGTGGTGCATAATCCTTCTGGTGTCTTCAGTGATGCACTTAAACAGGAATGTTTCCTTCCTTCCCCTTGCCGTGACTAAACATCTGTGCAACCATGACTGTTCCAGCTTAAAGGAAAGCATCAGACCCATTTAGCCTCTCCTGCTGTTCATCCTGTGTCCTCTCTCCTCTCATTCCCAAAGGGGTAGCCTTCCAGTAGGGGCAGCAGCATCATAGATGCTCTGTTGAGAGCACAATTAGTCTACATTTTTTCATTACTGATCTGCATGCCCTTAACGAGCTTGCGCTCTGCTAGATGGAACTCGAGGTGCCCAGGGGGCTTTACACTTTAGTTGAGTCAGGTAAGTTTACTCAGATTCAAAAATTTAAACAGGCATTCGGGGAGAACGTTGAGTCTGTTTTTGTAGAAAGGCCCCATCTTTCTGGTTTCCACTCCCCTTCCCTTCTCTCCATGGCATCTGGTGTTCACATTTCGGGAGGTACTTTGGGTCCAGGAAGGGAGGCAGATGACAAGGACAGGTCTTCTGCATTTCAGCTGGCCTTTGCTACAGTAGGTGCTGCCCTTGGACAGTGACTGCTGTAATGGAAGTGTTTCCAGCCGTGGGTCTTCTCTGAGGTTTGTCGTTGAAGACCTGGGACCTGTCACTCATGATCACACTTACCTGTGGCTTGGTCAAGCCTTGGGAATCTGCTGTGAGCAGCTCCAGCGGCACCTTCCCTGGCTACCCTATCCAAACTCCCACTCCTTCTCCATTCCCCCCCCCCTTTTTTTAAAGCCTATTTTCTTTATAAGACATATCTATGTATCTATCCATCTTTCTCTTTCATCTAGCCTCCTCTACTGAAACTTAAATCCCTTTCAAGATGATTTACCTAGAGGTCTCCTGTCCGCTTCTCTACCTCTATTTTCATCTCCTTCTCTGTCTCCACCCTCAAACCCACACCCATACTGATACCAATCTGTATCGATTAAAAATGTGGGTCTAAAATTTAACTTACTGGGTTCAGATTCTTGTTCTGTTATTTACTAGTTGGGGGAACCTGGACAAATTACTTAGCCTGCCTATGCCTTGGTTTCTTTATTTGTGAAAATGGGATAATAATAGCACCTACGGTGTAGGTTGTGATAAAGATAAAAATGAGTTACTATATGGAGAGGGTTTAGAAATGGGTCTGACATGTGGAAAGCATCACCTAAGTATTTGCTGCTTTTTAAAAATTATTGACAGTGTTCTCTACCAGAATATAAAGTCCATGAAGGCAGAATCTTTGTCTGTCTTTTTTACTGTTATGTATCCTTAGCCTTCAGCAACATATGACCCACAGCAGGCACTTCATAACTATTTGTTGGCTGAATGAATAAATGAATGTCTGGAGAAACAAGAGAGCAACAAAATCTATTTAAAAAAATATCACCACCCTTTCACACTCCCTCGGGCTTCCCAAGTGGCACTAGTGGTGAACCTGCCGGCCAATGAAGGAGACATAAGAGATGCGGGATCAATCCCTGGGTCAGGAAGATCCCCTGGAGAAGGACATGCAATCCACTCCAGTATTCTTGTTTGGAAAATTCCATGGACAGAGGACCCTGGTGGGCTACAGTCCATAGGATCGCAAAGAATCGGACACGGCTGAAGCAACTTAGTCTTCACACTCCCTCTAGTAAAAGTTGATGTCCCTCTCAAGATGATTTCCTCCTCTTTAGAGTTCTCCTTCCTTGAGGAGAAGCTTCCCAGGTGGCGCTAGTGGTAAAGAACTTGCCTGCCAATGAAGGAGACATCAGAGCTGCAGGTTTGAGTCCCTCGGTGGGGAAGATCCCCTGGAGGAGGGCATGACAATGAGATTCTTGCCTGGAGAATCCCAAAGGACAGAGGACCGCGGTGGGCTACAGTCCACTGGGTCACGTGCAGAGTCGAACACGACTGAAGTGACTTAGCATGCACATGCCTGCATCCCCTAGGAAGCTGAGAACTGGGTTTTAGTCTTCAATGACACTTTCTATCTCCAGACTATCTTATCCCAGGGCCGCCAAGCTTACTGGGTAACTTGATCCTGGGAGAAATCTCCCCTCTTGATCCTCAGAGGTTCCTCTCTCCACAAAGGTTTGTCTCCCTTCTCACATTGACACTAACACTATTCTTTCCTGCTCAAAGTGGAGAGGCGATACTCAGAGTATCACGTCTTGGGGGGGAGGGCGGTGTGTGTGTGCGTGTGTTAGTGGAGGAAGGCAGATAATAAGCAGCTCTCACAGTTTCAGTTCAGTTCAGTTGTTCAGTCGTGTCCAACTCTTTGAGACCCCATGAACCGCAGCACGCCAGGCCTCCCTGTCCATCACCAACTCCCGGAGTCCACCCAAACACATGTCCATTAAGTTGGTGATGCCATCCAACCATCTCATCCTCTGTCGTCCCCTTTTCCTCCTGCCCTCAATCTTTCCCAGCATCAGGGTCTTTTCAAATGAGTCAGCTCTTCGCATCAGGTGGCCAAAGTATTGGAGTTTCAGCTTCAACATCAGTCCTTCCAATGAACACCCAGGACTGATCTCCTTTAGAATGGACTGGTTGGATCTCCTTGCAGTCCAAGGGACTCTCAAGAGTCTTTTCCAACACAACAGTTCAAAAGCCCCATTTTCCCACCGTGCCTTTCTTCTTCCCAGGGCGATGGTATCTGTCTAGTTTCTGGCCTTACCTTGTCTGGCTGGCTTGAGAGAGAATTGGAGCCAGTTCTCCCCAGGACCCTGTGGCATTAACCACTTAGCTCTCCTGATGCCCTAGATCTGCATTACTAAGCCCCAGTTCACTCCATTAGTCGTGGGAGTTACCACTGATGGAAATGAGCTTTGGTTAATATAAGAGGCTCAGAATCCAACTGAATTTGAATTGTGATGAATTCTGCTCTCATCTTTCTTTTTTTCTGCTGACTTTCCTCTCTTTACCTTGGCAAGACACACCCCTTTGCAGGTCTGGGTTCAAGATGACTTGGCTACTTAATTTTTAAACTAGGGGCTTGTAATCAGCCCATGGGTCATGAAAGTGAGCCCCATCTGTAGTAAGGGAGGGTCTGACCACTGTCTGGTCACACTGTAGTTAAGTGTTGGTGCCCTATATTCTGGAGTATTAAGGGTCCCAATTCTGTTAAGGGGTGTCCTGGGGCACCAAAGATGAGTCACACAGGATAGTTCAGAATAGCTCAGCAAAGGCTTAGTTTGTGAGTGGGTTTTCTTTCACTGGAAAAACCACAGGCATCATACAAGTGCCCTCTGAGAGAGGCCTTCACCCCACAACAAAGAAAGGAATAGTTAAATCAACTTTTCCATCCGTGTGATCCCAAGGGCATAAACTAGTTTGCAGATGTTGGCCTGCTGGAGAGCCTGTGTCCTAAGCTGGAGAGAGACCCCCTCTTCTCCTTGCCAGAGTTTTATATTATTATTTTATTAGTTCTTTTTAAGGCAGTGTGAGAGAGATTCTCTCTGGGAGATAGATACATAAAAGTTTCTGCCATTAAAAAAACATTTTCTCTTCTGAGGGATTATGCGTGCTTGCAACTGTAAGAGATTTTTATTAGAGGACAGAGTTGTTTAATAAGATGTTACTTTTGCCAGCTTCTTAGCTCTTTGCTGAGGTCACTTATGTTTGAAAAGTCAGAGTGGTAGAGGATCCCTGCTCTCCATCAGAGCCCTGTCTTAGGAGGAGCAAAGAGAGGGTCTTCCATGATGGAGCTCTGTGGATGTGACCTGGCCTCTGCCTCCTAAGGAATACAGTGACTCAACCAAATTGCTGGGACTTCCCTGGCAGTCCAGTGGTCACTACTCTGCACTTTCACTGCAAGGGGAGTGGGTTTAATCCCTATTCAGAGAACTAAGATCTCACGTGCTGTGAGACACAGCCAAAACAACAACAACAACAAAAACATAAAACTGAAATTGCCGATTGTGTTGACATCTGATTTCAACCTTTGGTTTCCCACTTGGGGTCCTGAAACGGGGATGTCTACTGTCTACCTCTCAATAAAAATGTTACCCCGTAGCAGATATGCATTAGAAGAGAGAGAGTTATTAAAGTGGTATCACAGAACCTTTTATATTTTTGTTCCTTCCCCTTATCCTTTTTATTAGAAAACAGGATCTTAGGACCTCTGGTGGCCTTGCATCCCCTGACCTGTAATCTGTGTTAGAAAAGTAAGTAAAATCAGGGAAATAAACTCAGAGAGAAATGGGGAAGGGGAGTTCTCTGTTAGACAGGTGACTGGGGATGCCCTTCTGAGAGACTGTATTTCTGAAGATACCTGAAGGCAATGAGGGGCTGAGTCAAGGGGAGAACGTTCCAGGCAGGGAGCCCTGTAGAACTCCTGGATCCTGGGGCATCGCCATTTACCTGGTGAATACCATCAGTGTGGGCCCAGTGACCAGCAGGCCATGAAGATTTGAATAACCTGGTGTTAATCTGCTGGGATAATGGGCGCCTACTTTGAGCAAGCTGTGTGCAGCAAGCAACTTTGCACAAGAAGCCATGCATTTCCTTAGAAAAAAGGTGTTGAATCTTTCCAAGTTCTGCACCATAGAATGCTGAGGGGAAAATGTTTAGCTTGAAGAAATTTAAAGGTAGGTGTTGGCTACCTTGTCTTGTTCTTGGAGAAATTCAACATGAAGTTCCCTTTCAGGGAAAACAAGAAACAAAAATAAAAGCTGCACTCTGCTTTCCCAGCCCAGATGAACCAATGTGGCCTTTAGGTGCCATTCTGCTTGGGGGAGGCCAACATTTGGAATATCCCCTTGAGTGAAACCCCTTTAGAATGTCTGTGTTTTAACTAAAATTGCTTCTTGATGTGTCCAACAGGATGATTTACCTACAAAATGTGCTAATGCCAAGTTGTCAATCTGTTATGTGTGCGCTCAGTCGTGTCCAACTCTGTGACCCCATGGACTGTAGCCCACCAGGCTCCTCTGTCCATGGGATTTTCCAGGCAAGAATACTGGAGTGGGGTGCCATTTCCTACTCCAGGTTAGATGGGTTATTAAACTATGCACTGAAGTGAGGCAGAATAGCTATTAAATGCAAATTTTTAAAATCTTTATTGCTGTGTGGCACCCTTTCCGAAAGTCATTAGTGACTGGATTAGAAAACAGAGGGCTCAGAAAATAATTTTATTTTGAATCAAAAATAATATGGGGTAAGTTGCAGCTTTCTTTGACACTCAGAGATTGTGCCTGCTATAACTCCTTTTTTCTTTTTTTTTCTTTATTGAAGTGTAGTTGATATACAGTATTGTGTTAATTTCTGCTGTACAGCAAAGTGATTCAGTTATACCATTATATCATTCTTTTTAATTTTCTTGTCTTTTAAAAATTAATGAATATATTTTTATTGAAATATAGTTGATTTACAATGTTGTTTAGTTTCAAGTGTACAACAAAGTGATTCAGCTTTATATATATATATATACACACATACTATTATATATAGCATTATATATAGTATTTATATATATATTTATTCTTCTTCAGTTTCTTTTCCCACATATGTTATTACAAAATATCGAGTACAGCTCTCTGTGCTATACTTTGTTGTTTATCCATTCTTTATGTAATAGTTCATCTACTAACCCCAGACTCCCACCCCATCGTGCCCCTATCCACGCTGCCCTTTAGCAACCACAAATCTGTTCTTTATGTCTGTGGAGACAATTCCTGTTTTTGATTGTAGGTAGGCGATTCTGATATAGGTGGTAGTCACACTTGCCGAACCTTTTATTTTTACAGTAGATTCAACTTAAGTAAATAGTGTTCTATCTGTCATCCCATCTAAGCCTCCAGACACTTGAAAGGTAACCAAGTCAGGTAATCCCAGTGTTGCAGATGAGAGCCGAAACAGGAGGGTTTGAGTGAGCAGAAGACTAGGATGAGCACTGGGTGTTCCTGCTTCTCCAGCCCCTGACTTCCTGCTGGAATCTGTATCATGGTTACGTAGTTTGGTACCTGGACCACTCTTAACCATGGAGTCAAAGACTGAGGACACAGGTATGGACATATTAATTTTCAGGAATTTAAAGGAAATCTGTTAAATACTAGCCTTCAGAGAGG
Organism: Bos indicus x Bos taurus; assembly: GCF_003369695.1. Lineage (NCBI taxonomy): Eukaryota > Metazoa > Chordata > Mammalia > Artiodactyla > Bovidae > Bos > Bos indicus x Bos taurus. Next base: position 88,171,776 of record NC_040079.1, read on the forward strand.
ACAAGTTAAATATTAAGTTATTAATAAATATTTTTATGAAAAGTACGACTATGCATTCATTAAAAGGGAAGCTATTTATGTACTGATCTGGAATAATTGTTAAGAAATATTATTTTTTACAAAATTTTATTTATTTATTTTTGGCTGTGCTGGGTCTTTGTTGCCGCGTGGGTTTTTCTTTAGTTGTGGGACTGGGGCTACTCTCTGGTTGCGGTGCACGGGCTTTTCACTGCAGTGGCTACTGTTGTTGTAGAGCTCAGGCACTAGGGCACTCAGGCTTCACTAGTTGCAGCTCCCGGGCTCCAGCGCGTAGGCTCAAAAGTTGTGGCACAAGGGCTTCGCTGCTCCAAGGCATGTGGGATCTTCCTGGACCAGGGATGGAACCCATGTCTCCTGCACAGGCACGTGGATTCTTCATCACTGAGCCACCACGGAAGCCCAGGAAGTATTCTTAATGTTTTTTATTTTGACATATTTTAAGACTTCCAAGAAGTTCCAGAAATCATACAGAGATTTTCTGTGGGCCAGGAAATCTCTCTTCACCTATCTTCCCCCAGTAATAAGTTACATATGACCTTGATAAATTGATAGACTGGGGAAGTTGAGACTGGTAAAATGCCATTAATTCAAATAAAGACTTTATTTGTGTTTCTAAGAAATACTTTAAAATAAAAAGGGTGAGATAGTGTACAGTTTGCATCGTATTTGTGTATTTTTGAAGGGGGTGAGGGAATGTGTGAGTTTGTGTTTATTTGTTTCCATATGCCTAGAATATCTCTGGAAGGATGTATACAAAACTAGACACATTGGGTTGCCTACAAGAAGAAGAAGTGGGCAAGAAAGTGCAATGCTGTGCTGTGCTCAGTCTCTCAGTTGTGTCCAACTCTCTGCGACCCCATGGACTGTAGCCTGCCAGGCTCCTCTGTCCGTGGGATTTCCCAGGTAAGAATACTGGAGTGGGCTGCTGTTCCTCCCTCCAGGGGATCTTCCTGACCCAGGGATCTCTTGTGTCTCCTGCCTTGGCAGATGGATTCTTTACCACTAAGCCACCTGGGAAGCCCAACAAAGTGTGAAAGAAATAGAATTACACTCTTTTGTGCCAATCCATCTATTTTTAAAAAAGGTAATGAGAAATCTTTTTACATATTCATATAAAATAGTCTCTAAATTACATTTTTAAGGTAAGTAATTCTGACTGTATCCCATTTGTAAAACAAGGGTGGGGAGGAATGTGTGTCTTTGCTTGCCTAAACATAGAGATCTTTGGAAGAATATATAAGAAATCAGTAACATTGATTTGCTTCCAGGGATAAAAATGGGGAGCAGGGGACAGAAGCAGAGGGAGACCTTTTACCAGATACCCTTTGTACCTTTTAAATTTAAACTATGTGAATTTATTCCCTTTTCAACAAAATCAAGAAAACTAAAAAAAAAAAAAAAAAATTTAAACCCTAAAAATAAAGTGCTTTCACCTTGTAAATTTTTTTTCTCTAAAATATTCAGCAGCTTTCCAGCTACTCTTTGGCTAAAATCCAAGTTTCTTAACATGACCTTTAGGTTCTCTTTATAACTTGGTGTGTATTTCTTGCCTGGAGCTTTGTGTTCCACCTTAAACATTTCACTCTCTCTCCTCCTAATCCTGCTTTTTCTGACATTTTTTTATTCTAGTCTCCCTCGTCTCCAGCCATCAGAAGTCCGCTCAGGCTCTCTTCTGTGATGTACCCTCAAAGAATCCAGCCCTCTGTGACTTGGCTCTCATCCAAATGTCTATAACATTGTATTGTCTGCTCTACACATTGGGCCTTCACCCCACACCCTTATCTTTCAAGGATATATGCATTGTATTCCCAAATAAGATTCCCAAATCCTTGAAGGACAATTTTTCTGAAACTCCCTCTTCCTGGCAGAAGCTTACCCTTGATTGATGTCCCAGTGATATTCTGTGACTAATCTATTCTTTGTGGAAATTGTATTCCACATATATGCTTGCTTGATATACACATGAATCCCAACCTGTACCATGGCAATAAGAAATTATCTATCCACTCACAACACCCTAGCAGAAAAAAAAGAGGACAAAGTAAGAGTTAAAAACTCAAGAAATCACATGGTGTCTGAATATTGATATATTTTTTAATGTACCATCTCTAGAAAACAAGATGCATGGTAAAATATTTTTTCCTCTTTCATTTTGGTGCATATATGTGGCTGCATATTGGAAAATAGGCCCTGTTTTCCTGGTATCCATGGTGAATTAATTAGTTTTTCTGATATATTATCAACTAGTTCTTGAGGTTCTTGTGTTGGACAAACAGCAGCTGCTGCTAAGTCGCTTCAGTCTTGTCCGACTCTGTGCGACCCCATAGACGGCAGCCCACCAGGCTTCCCGGTCCCTGGGATTCTCCAGGCAAGAACACTGGAGTGGGTTGGTTGCCATTTCCTTCTCCAGTGCATGAAAGTGAAAAGTGAAAGTGAAGTCGCTCAGTTGAGTCTGACTCATAGCGACCCCATGAACTGTAGCCTACCAGGCTCCTCCATCCAGGGGATTTTCCAGGCAAGAGGACTGGAGTGGGAAGCCATTGCCTTCTCTGGGGCAAATAGCAGAGTTGGATTCAAACCTTAGCAAGTCTGCTTTCAGATCCACGTGACTTCTAACTCTGTGTTCTTTTCTTTATAGCAATGGATATAGTTAGGTTCCTTCCATGGCACAGCATTGAATTCAGGTTCAATAGACACAAACTATAAACTATATTCCTTGAAGAGCTTACACTGTATCTCACGTTGCATTAGTCTGTCCCTCACCCAGTCTGTGGCTCTATATTTAGTAGGTGCAGCCAGTTCCTGGAAGGCTGTTGATACACTCATGAAATTAGAACTAGAGAAAAAACTGACAAAGGTCAATCTTTGAAACAGAAACCATTAAGAACAAAGAGGCAAACAATGTTTAAAAATAGCTTATCTTTGCTTAAGTCTTTTAGTTAGGCCCCATATTTCAGGTGTGTTAAATCTTTATCTTTAGAGTAACTGAGGTGGCTATTATTGTTACCTTCTTTTGCAGATGGGAACAGAAACTTAGAGAGGTTAAATAAGTCGACACAGCTAAGTAACAGAGCCAGGATTCAAAGGCAGAGCCTGCTGCTGAGTCCCTGTGTTTAATCTTGACGTGATGTTATTGTTTTTCCAAAGACCAGTCACATGGACAAGTAACTTCTCAATGTATTTGTCTTACTCTCTCTAACCAGATTACAGAGTCTCTAAGTGGAAGATTGCACTTTATTTTCTTATGGGTCTCCACACATTGTGATCCATATAGCACAAGGAACTGCGCATTATTAGGACTCAATACTCCAGAATAAATGAATGCATAAAAAATGGCTTATAAATGTGGGTGAACGAAACAATGATGTTCAGATTCAAAATTCAACAACCACATACCAAGCAGTGTGAGGGGTGCGAAGAACATGACGTTTTGGAGGACTGGAGATGATGTCCAGGAAGGGAGGTGCCCAACACATGGTACTTTTATTAACACATCAGCATGATCTGATTTAATTTTTCTTATACACAGCTCTGTTAGGTAGCCTAACAGAGTTAGGCTCAGTAGTCTGCTCAGGCTGCCATAACACAACACCACAGACTGGGTGGCTTACACAACAGAAGTGTGTTTTCTCACAGTTCTAGAGGCTCAGAGTCCTAGATCGCGGTGCAGGGAGGTGGCCGGTCCTTCCTGGACATCATCTCCAGTCCTCCAAAACGTCATGTTCTTCACACCCCTCACACTTCTTGGTATGTGGTTGTTGAATTTTGAATGTGAACATCATTGTTTCGTTCACCCACTTTTCTAAGCCATTCGTCTGCATCCAGTCCTTCTGGAGCTCTGATAGTGTGCACCCTCACTGTGTCCTCAGAGGGCCTTTCCTCTGTGTGCCCGTGGCCAGAGAGCTCTGCTGTCTCTTTCTCTTCTAAGGACTGGCCCTGGAAGATTAGGGTCCCACTCTTAACTCATCATTTAATCTTAATTACCTTCTTAAAAGCTCTTTCTCCAAACCCCTCCACAGGGGGTTGAGCCTTCAACATTTGAATTTGGGGTGGCCTGGGGGTGGTAGGGCACAGAATTCAGCTCATAACTAGTAGTTACTCCCCTTCCATTTTTCAGATGTGTAAATAGACATCCGAAGGAGTCGTTCCCGTCCTTCCGTAAAGTCTGGCTGTGCTGCCAGAAGTGTACAGCACCCATAGTTCTGAAGGTTTCTCTCCTCCTTGCAGCCTTAAAGAGCTCAACCATCTAATCCTCTCTAGAGTTGTTTCCCCGCCACTGCCCCCGCCTCCCCACCCCTGCACTAAGAAAACAATATTATCTTTTCTCTGGATGTTGCTGGTAAAATCCTGACAGTTGATTTTTCCCCTTGAACTTCTCACCTTCATGGCTTCACCTCTTTTCTGTTATTTTATAATTAGCTGAGACCAGTTACTTATAAAGGGACTGATTAATTCCACTTTCCTGTACATTACGGAAGAGGAACCATGGCATTGCCAGGCTTACAAACTTTGGAATAAAGCTGGGGACCGGAAGGTTGTTCAGTCCACAGCAAACTCTCAATGGGACTCTCTTATTTTCCTACCAGAAACCAGAAAGCATGTTATTCTTTATCTGAGGTCTTGAATATCATAATACCTCAATATTCTCTACTTGATGGTTTCTGCTGACTTGCGCCCTCTGCTGCTTCATGTCTTCTATTCTCTCTGTTTTACCAGCTTTGGTCAGAGTTTTCTTTCTTTCTATCTTGAGTTCAAATCTCATTTAGAGAGGGTCTGATTGGTTCAGTCAGTCAGCATCCCTCTGGGTCAATGGCCAGCGTTTGGTCTAATTTTAAGTGTTGCTTCAGTACAATGTAAAGAGTTCTTTTACCTATCACAGCATGAGGAAAATATTTTTTTGCGAATATATGACTTCTTTTCTTTTGTCCTGTGTTTACTTCTCTCCTATAAGGCACTGTAGCAACGTGGTTAACATTCAAATTCTGGTGTAAGAGCATCTGGATTAAGACCCTACTCCCACTACTTATCAGTTCTATGAAGCTGGGCAAATTTACTTCACTTTCCTGTGCCTTAATTTCCTCCAAATGAGGTTGTTAATACAGTCCCCAGCTCACAGAATTGTGAGGATTCAAGTTAAGGCATTCGAACAACCACAGTGCATGCATTATAGTAAGTGCCCAGTACGTATTAGTTATTTCTAACTGCTATGCAGAGTACATCATGAGAAACGCTGGGCTGGAGGAAGCACAAGCTGGAATCAAGATTGCTGGGAGAAATATCAATAACCTCAGATGTGCAGATGACACCACCCTTATGGCAGAAAGTGAAGAAGAACTAAAGAGCCTCTTGATGAAAATGAAAGGGGAGAGTGAAAAAGTTGGCTTAATGCTCAACATTCAGAAAATTAAGATCATGGCATCCAGTCCCATCACTTCATGGCAAATAGATGGGGAAACAGTGGAAACAGTGGCTGGCTTTATTTTTCTGGGCTCCAAAATCACTGCAGATGGTGACTGCAGCCATGAAATTAAAAGATGCCTACTCCTTGGAAGGAAAGTTATGACTAACCTAGACAGCATATTAAAAAGCAGAGACATTGCTTCGCCAACAAAGGTTTGTCTAGTCAAGGCTATGGTTTTTCTGGTGGTCATATATGGATGTGAGAGTTGTCCTATAAAGAAAGCTGAGCACCGAAGAGTTGATGCTTTTGAACTGTAGTGTTAGAGAAGACTCTTGGGAGTCCCTTGGACTGCAAGGAGATCCAACCTGTCCATCCTAAACAAGATCAGTCCTGGGTGTTCATTAGAAGCACTGATGTTGAAGGTGAAACTCCAATACTTTGGCCACCTGATGCGAAGAGCTGACTCATTTGAAAAGACCCTGATACTGGGAAAGATTCAGGGCAGGAGGAGAAGGGGACGACAGAGGATGAGATGGTTGGCTGGCATCACCGATTCGATGTACGTGGGTTTGGGTGGACTCTGAGAGTTGGTGATGGACAGGGAGGTCTGGCGTGCTGCGGTTCATGTGGTCGCCAAGAGTCGGACACGACTGAGTGACTGAACTGAACTGAACTGAACTGAATGGATTGTCCACCAGGAGGGAAAATGTCCATTCTTTTGCCAAGGATATCTCTAATCATAAATTTACAAATAAGCATTTTAGATACCTGTTCTATGGCTGACTGAGTAACATAATTAACCAAGGCTGTTAGTTCCCAATGAAATTCATTCAACAAGCCCACAAGTGGTATATATACAGTAATTGAGGATGTCAGATTTGTGAGGGTCTCTGCCTGTAGTCTATTTGGGGAAATAGTCATGTAAATAAATAATGATAAGTCAACTTGAGAGTATGGGCACCAGGAGGAAGTGTTTAGCTTGTGCTGAAAGTCAGGGGAATTACATACTGGAGAAAATATTTGAATGGACCTTAAAGAAGAATTTGGGAGGGCCTTTCTGGCAGTGGTAGGAGCAGAGATGAAAGATAATATGGTGCCTTCAAGGAACATGTAGGTTGTGCAATAACTCTTTAACCTTTTATCCTAAAGGCAAAGGGGAGTCCTTAGAGGGTTTAATTTTATTTTAAAATATTATACCTTTTTTTTTTGTAGAAGTCATATATGCTCATTATGAAAAACAAGCAACATATTACAGAGAAATACATGAAAAGTAAAGATTTCCATTAATTTCCTCCCTCATCCCCGAGATAATTACTATTACAAAGTGTTTGAAGTATATTTCTCTACATTTCTTTCTAGGCATATAGTAACAAGTGCATGGTGATTATTATTATAATAGAATCTCGTGTGTGTACATTATATATATATATATATTAATAATTTAGTACTGAAGTTTTGCAGCACTTCCAGCCATTACAATGTTACCTGAATCCCCATTCCTATCTGTAGGAATCACTGTGAAGGTGAATCTATATACTCTAGACTTTGTGGAGACCAAGGAGTAAGACGGCTTACTTAGTAAGTTGTGCAAATTCAAAACTGGGCAGGCATCTTGACCACCTCTTTCAACTCTGCCCTCCACATTCATTTGGCCAAAAAGACCTGTTGATTTTACCTCAACAATTCAAATTTATTTCCTCTTTGCCTCTGCTAAGTCACTTCAGTTGTGTTCGACTCTGTGTAACCCCATAGACAGCAGCCCACCAGGCTCCCCTGACCCTGGGATTCTCCAGGCAAGAACACTGGAGTGGGTTGCCATTTCCTTCTCCAATGCATGAATGTGAAGAGTGAAAGTGAAGTCGCTCAGCCCTGGCTGACTCTTTGCAACCCCATGGACTGCAGCCTACCAGGCTCCTCCGTCCATGGGATTTTCCAGGCAAGAATATTGGAGTGGGTTGCCATTTCCTTCTCCAATGCATGAAAATGAAAGTGAAGTTGCTCAGTCATGTCCGACTCCTAGGGACCTCATGGACTGTAGCCTATCAGGCTCCTCTGTTCGTGGCCTATAATATATATAGTTTACGTCTTATAAGATTTAGTAAAGTAAAGGACTCCCTTGGAGGTCTAGTGGCTAAGACTCTGCTCCCAATGCAGGGGGCCTGGGTTTGATCTCTGCTCAGGGAACTAGATCCCATGTGTTGCACCTTAAAAAAAATGATCCTGTCTGTATGCAGCAACTATGGCATGGAACAACAGACAGGTTCCAAATTGGGAAAGGAGTAAGTCAAGGCTGTATATTGTCACCCCAGTTATTTAACTTATATGCACAGTACATCATGTGAAATGCCAGGCTGGATGAAGCACAAACTGGAATCAGGATTGCTGGGAGGAATATCAATAACCTCAGACACGCAGATGATAGCAGAAAGTGAAGAAGAACTAAAGAGACTCTTGATGAAAGTGAGAGGAGAGTGAAAAAGTTGGCTTAAAACTCAACATTCAAAAAACTGAGATCATGGCATCCGGCCCCATCACTTCATGGCAAATAGATGGCGAAACAATGGAAACAGTGACAGCCTTTATTTTCTTGGGCTCCAAAATCACTGCAGATGGTGAGTGCAGCCATGAAATTAAAAGACGCTTGCTCCTTGGAAGAAAAGTTATGACCAACGTAGACAGCATATTAAAAAGCAGAGACATTACTTTGCCAACAAAGGTCCATCTAGTCAAGGCTATGGTTTTTCCAGTAGTCGTGTATGGATGTGAGAGTTGGACTATAAAGAAAGCTGAGTGACGAAGAATTGATGCTTTTGAACTGTGGTGTTGGAGAAGACTCTTGAGAGTCCCTTGGACTGCAAGGAGATCCAACCTGTCCACCCTAAAGGAAATCAGTCCTGAATATTCATTGGAAGGACTGATGCTGAAGGTGAAACTCGAATACTTTTGCTACCTGATACGAAGAACCGACTCACTGGAAAAGACCCTGATGCTGGGAAAGATTGAAGGCAGGAGAAGAAGGAGACGACAGAGGATGAGATGGTTGGATGGTATCACCGACTCGATGGACGTGGGTTTGAGCAAGCTCTGGGAGTTGGTGATGGACAAGGAAGCCTAGCATGCTGCAGTCCATGGGGTTGTAGAGTCAGACACGACTGAGTGACTGAACTGAACTGAATGCAGCAACTAAGACTTGGCACAGCCAAATAATAAAATAAATATTAAAAAATATAATTAGTAAAATAAGCTTTAATGTTTTAAATTCTTTTAAAGATTAAGACTAATTTTGTATTTAAAACACTTAACACAGAATAGACTGGTTGTTATTATCACGATAATGAGCTAGGCACAGGAATGTCCACAAAGCCAGGGGGAAATTTTAGAGGAGCCATGAGCACCTTATGAATTTAAAAGAGTGAGCATTTCTAACCACTTCTGGTTTGGAACTTCTTGTTTTAAACAAATTTTCACTCAAATAAAGTCTTTTAAAAAAAAGAGAATTTAAAACAAAATATATCTTGAAGGTGAGTCAAGAAAGGCACCAAGGTCAAAGAGGTAAAAATCTCTTACACCCTTAGTAATCAAGAATTCCTAGCCTTCCTTGATAAGCTAGAGGAGTAGGATGGGGTAGGAGCTGGGAGCAACGTTCAAGAAGAAGGGGGCATATGTATACCTATTCCTGATTCCTGTTGATGCATGGCAGAAACCAACATAATATTGTAAAGCAATTATCCTTCAATTAAAAATAAATACAGAAAAAAAAAAATCCTAACCTTGAGGTAAAAGCCCAAATGCCAACTGCACAGGAGCAGTTACTGAATCAGAAGTTGGGAACTTCAATGGTAAGCAAAGGCCAGGCCCCACTCCCAATTAATCATAATTGGTAGGAGTTGGCCCCCAGTAGGAGTGAGCCTTTTAATCTCACTGATTCTATTGTGCAGCCAGGAGTGAGGATCACTGCAATTCTAAACGAACGAGGACAAGAAGGGTGCTGACTGCAATGAAATTCACCAACTTCTCTGAAAACGTCCTGATTTTCATGCGAACTTTCCCAAACTTTAAAATGCTGACAAGTAATTTAAAATGTAAAAATAAACAACCAAATACTTTGGGAGTCAACGAAGACATGGATAGACGCTCTGTTGGGTGTCAGTTTGTGATCTTCCTTGCAGATCAACCTTCAGTTTGAAGAAACAAACTGATAAAGAGGGAAGTTAAATAACTTGACCAAGAATACACGGCAAGTGAGAATAAAAGTTGGGACTAATATTCAGTGTTCCTTCTCTGTTAGATTAAAAAACATTTGGAGATAAACTTTGAAGAGTGGGTGCGGCTGTAGGAAAAGAAAGGACGTTCCGGGCAGAAGGAATCTCCTGAACATTGCCCCAGGCATCCAGCAATCAAGGAAACCTGGCGATTCCTAAATAGTGCAAAGGGAATTTGGACCTCCTAACGAGGAGAATCAACAACTCCTGCGCTTTCCACAGGCGGGGCCGCGGAGGGGCGAGGCAGGTGAAGGACGATGAATTGCGACCTTCGTTTGGCGACGCTCACGACTCCTGCCGTAAAGGCCGGTGTGGCGCGTGCGCGTCTCCTTTCGTGCAGATTCCTGACGCGTTTGCTGCTGTTTTCTCACGGGTGTCGCCAGCGCTGTCGCAATGGTGAAGCTGAGCAAAGAGGCCAAGCAGAGGCTGCAGCAGCTTTTCAAGGGAGGACAATTTGCCATCCGCTGGGGTTTTATTCCTCTCGTGATTTACCTGGGTCAGTGGGAGAAGAACCTGGTAGGAGACGGGAGGGAAGAGGGTGCGGAGGCTGAGACTCCATTTTGGCCTGAGGCGTGAGGGAGAAACGCGACCACGCCGAGCACGGCTCTCGAGGCGCTCTGGTCAAGTGTGGTCCGTCTAAGCTGAGTTCGAGTTCTTGTTTTATCCTCCCCCCACCCCGCCTCCTTTTTTTTTCTTTCTGGTCTTTAACAAGTCACGTAATATTTCCCGTGCTGTCTGTAAGCAAGAGGTGACCTACTTTTCTGGATTTGGGGGACCTGAAAAGTCCTCATGTGCGTGGACCTGAGGGCCTAATGTGTGTGAAAGTGATTAGTTCACATTTGGACACTAGGTGTGTTTTCGGGAAGGTTATTGTCACCTGTCGTGGTGGGCCTAAGTGGAAAGAGGTTCTAAGCCTCATGGGTATGCCACTGCCTCGAGGCATGATTATGACAATAGTTGGTGGATGCTTCTGCGTCCTCACGTGCAGGTCAAGGTTTTACGCGCGGGGAAACCGAGGCATAGAACAGTTTTGTTCTTCGCTGAACGCCACACAGCTGTCAAATGGGGGAGCTATGAACTCAAGCAGTGGGCCTCCAAGGCCCATCCTCTTAACCACTATGCTGTATTGCGGAAATTTGAAAGTGGTAAGGCTCATATTTTTGCCTAGGGCCGCACACTGAGACTTTACACCGTTTCTCGCCTGGGGTAGTTTTGTATTTTTAAACTGATTGCCCAGTTCAGGCAGTAGGATGGAGTGGATAGCGTTCCGCCTTTGTCAGTTTGAGCATAGAGTTTGACATTGTGTAAAACTCCGGTTCACATTTCACAATCCTTTGATTTTTAATTAGATGCTGCTTCTTGTTTTTGGTTTTATGTTTTTTAGGTGTCATGTCTTGTAAGACGCGGTGCATTCGCTCAGCCTTGACGGAGCGTTTGATTATGCTGGATATTCCGTAGGCAGTTGTGGCTCCCATTTCCCCATGACTTGCAAGCCAACTAATAACCTGGAGATACTTCAGAATGCAGGGCTTAAAAAGACCCTTTTCCTCCCTTATTTTGAACGCATTTTTGGGGGGGTGGGGGGCGGGGTTTGGCTGCACCGTGGTCATGTGAAACTTCCGCTACCAGATACTGAACCTGCACTCCCTGCAGTGGGAGAGCGGATTCTTCACCGCTTCCCGGACTACCCGGGAAGTCCCTACTACACATGTTTTGAAAACGACTTACCTATTTGGCTGTGCCAGTTCTTAGTCGCAGCTTGTAGGATCTAGTTCCTTGACCAGGGATGGATCCCTGGCCCCCTGCTTTGGGAGCAGAGAGTCAGCCACTGCACCACCAGGGAAGTACTGCAATTTTAAAAGAAGCATTAGTTCCCCAGATTTTAGTAACTCTGTGTAGGTATTGAAAATTAGAGCAAGTAATTAGTCTGCTCTTACAGGCTGTTATTCCCCTTTCTCCCAAACTGTCCTCTTCCCCAGCCTTCGCTTAACTGTAAAAGGGCCCAGCAAAACTGGGAGGAGCTGTCCTTCTAGCTAAGGAAGTTAAGGGGTTTTTAATTCTTCCCCTTCTTTGTTCTGTGTCGTTTTTCCATTGTTGTGTATGTTGGGTCCCATTTTAGTCTGCTCCTGCTTTCTTTGTCCGTGTGGATTCTTTGCTCTTCTATGTCTTTTTCAGGTACCTTTTCTCCTCTCCTTTTTGAAATTCCTTTTCTGTTGCCAGAAAGCTGCAGCTGGTTGTTAAAATCTGTATAAGGAGGGTTTTGGTCTGAAGAGTAGACAGTGCTTTTCTTTTCCACTCTAGAATTATTTTCCTTTTTGTGCACACTGGCTATTTTCTTTTTACTAGGACTACCAGTAATCCTACAGTTTAGTGCTGGTACCCTTGTGTCTGGCTCGGGTGGAGACTGACGTTAAGGCTATCTTTTTATCTTTCCTTATTAACCATTGTTTTTTCCTTATACTGTATCTAAGCTTAATTTTAGGTCCGACCTAGTTCCCATGCTTTACTTCTCCATCAGCTCTCAGTAAAACTTTGCAAGTGCATATTGAATTTCTTGTGTAGTTTAGTTTCTTTCTTTTTTTTTTTTTGTAGTTTAATTCCAAACATAACCTTTTAGGGCTTCTGGAAGTACAGTGGGAATATAGTGCTATAAAATAGGACAGTGACCCGATAAAGCATCTGTTTGGACATTTACCAACAAAAAGATTTTAGTGAGTTACCTGTTGGAAGACAATTCTCCATAGTGTCTTGAATTTCTACAAATCTTGTGAGCAGAGGCAGTGACCACCCTTTGTTCATGTTTTTAAGGATGTTTGTAGGGTGGATAGCTTTGGAAAATAGTACCAGGGTAAAGGGGAGGCATGCTGTCCCTGCCCATTATAAAAGATTCTGGTTCCCCAAACACAGGGTCAGGGATCATCTTTAAATGCTGATTAGTCTGATTACAGCTATTGCTTGTAATAAGAGCATTGATTTAATTAACAATAGCTTGAAGTTTTTTTCCCTCTATCTCCAGCCTTTGGTTGCTTTGTAAAGAGAGGTTCATGGGGATAAAATGTCTTCAATTTTTTTCTTTAAAAAAGTATAATTTTTTACAGAAATAGACTCAAGAGTCACAGAACAACCTCGTGCGGGGTGGGGAAGAATGAGGGGAAGGGATAGGGAGTTTGGGATGGACAGGTATACACTGCTGTATTTAAAATGGATAACCTACTGTACAGCACAGGGAACTCTGCTTAGTGTTATGTGGAAGCCTGGATGGGAGGGAGTTTGGGGGAGAATGGACACATGTATATGTATGGCTGAGTCCCTCTACTCTCCACCTGAAACCAGCACAGCATTATTAATCAGCACAGCATTTTTAATCAGCTGTATTCCAACAGAAAATAAGTAAGTTAAAAAAAAAAAAAAAAAGCTTTAAAAAAAAAGTCTTAGTACTGTTTGTAGTTCTTCATTCAGTTTGATTTGGTAGTTTGTCTTTTTTGTGGGTAATGACTAAGAATGAAAGATCGTGTGTGCTAAGGGCTACTATTATAGGAGTAAGTTAGTTTGTCTTCCCTACTGATTAGTTCTGCACATGATCACATATTCTAGTGAAGATTCAAAACTAATCTGTTGCACAGGTAAATCTAGGTAATTCTGGTAGATGTGGATGTCATTCTAGCTACCAAATACTGATTTAGAAAGAAAACATTGTAAATTTTTTGTCTGCTAGAGTTTTAATTGGTCTTTATTCTCTTTCTTCCCTCTCCCTTTCCCCCAGGATTTAAGAGGGGTGCAGATCCTGGAATGCCTGAACCAACTGTTTTGAGGTACTGCTCTTACAAATAAGCATTGCAGGGCAAATGTTTATATATAAGTACTAAATCATGGCAAGCAGAAGAGAAGTAGTGCTAGGTATTGTAATGGAGCTTTATCAGTCAGGTGTAGTTTTGGGCTATTGGAAAATTGCAGCAATTTGCAGACCAGTCTAACTTTCATTATCAGGTAACTGCTTTCTCTCCTCTTCCTAATTTTTGTTTACTGTGCTGTGTTATAACCATAATGAAGTATGTTTTAAAAGGAAAAGAACTAATGTATCCTGCTACTTTAAAAGCTGAATGTTCTTAATTCCCATATTCCTGTCCTATCCTTATTAAAATATGTGAAACTTTGTATCATTCTAACAACAGTACAGTTAGAATTGATTCTAACAACAGTACAGTTAGAATTGATAGCCCATGTATTTTCCAGTTGTTGATCACTTAGGTTTTCAGTTTTTTTTTTAGTATTTTAATTAACAATATAACAAACATTTTTATGTGCATAGGTTTTATAGGTTTAGATTTATTTCCTTGTGATAAATTCTCATGGGATTAATAAGTCAGAGTATGGACATTTGTGGCTCTGAAAATGCATTCCTTTCAAATTTCCTTTCTCCAAAACAGCCTTGATGGTGTTGGATAAATACTGGTGAATACATACACACACGCAGCTACACGGAGTATGTGTATTCATATACTCATATGCATGTGTGTGTACATACTTGTGAAAACCACGTGTGTGTGTGTGTGTGTGTGTGAAGGCAGAATCTGGAACAGGAAGAATTGCTCTGTAGAAAGGACTGGTACTCATAGCACTGGGATGAGTAGCGCCCCTGCACGGGTGCTGTGGAATACCACCTTGACCTTCTGTCTTCCAGACATTTCTTGTGGATTGTCCTAACAGACTTTTTACTGCTATTCTAGATCTGTTTCTTCACACTCCTAATCTAAGCTACTACTTTCTAGAATGGTCATATCACTAACAGTCATTTGTAGTGTGTCAGCCACTGTGTTAAGTGCTTTATATACAGCATCTCTAGTTGTTACTTCAGTCCTTCAGAGCTGATCATACAGTCAGTGCGTGGTCGTGTATGTCTGTCTTGAAGGCCTGTACACTTTCCACTGGGTCATGTGGCCTCCCGCAGATAATATGATCTGCTACTTTACTTAGCACAATGCCATCTGATATGAATTTCCTCCACCTTCTCTGCCTTGCCAGTCTCTCCTTTTCTCAAAGCAAGGTTTTTTTCTTCTTTAGGGTACTGCCAAACGTGCCATCTACATGTCCATTTATGCTGTTATTCTTTACTGATAAAATTCTTCAATGAATGGTCTTCACTCCCTGCTTCCTTTCTTCACTTCCCTCTTTTCTGAATCTTTTGTGGTACAGCCTCTTAAAACTGCTTTCAGAGGTCCCCATCAAGCTTTTTGTTTTTAGTTTTTACTCTTTGAACTATCAGTTTTCCTTTTTGTAAAATGGGGACTCAGGTAATGTGTCTGCTACTGAGTAGCTGATTGACCTTAGACCAGTTACTTCCTAAGGGAAACAGTACCTTAGGAAATACTATCAGAGATGGGACTACCTGGTCAAGCTGTGTGAACATTTTTCAAGGACTGAAAATTATCATCAAATACTTCTTTCCAAGAGGCTGTTAACCTAAGATGAAGTTTCGTTTTTTATAAGTTTATAATATCTGATTTATAAGATTGTCCTGAGAATTGAAAAAGATTATTGTATGTAAAGTATTAACAGTGCTTGACACATAATGTATGAGCAATAAACTTAATAATTTTTAGCCTTTCTCTGTCATGTCCTTCACCCCACTTTTCTTCTGTGAAAACTAGGCTCTAGCTACATGATACTGTGTGTGAATCTCAGAATAAACTGTATTTTTTTCATGCCTTTGTCTGTATGCTTGTTCTCTGTCTGCCTGGAATGCTTCTTCCTTCAGTTTCCACTAGATGAAAACCTACCTTTAGAAAAGCTCAATCTCAAATTTTTTTTTTTTCCCCTCAGTCTCAAATTTATCACCTCTTCCTTAACTCTTCCACCTTTTCCTAGCAGAAACTGCTCCATTTTTTGTGTTCTGTGTCTCATTCTCTGCTTTGTATTATGCTTGTTGCTTGTTTTCATTTGTTTTGTCCTGTGAGTACCTGAAGTAGCTGCCAGATACTTGGGGAACACTTTGAAAGTGCTGAATTAACTTAATTAAAGGATCCTAACTTCTTTGTGGTATTGGGACAGGAATTGATAATAGCGTTTCTTCTTGTACAGTTTTTAGACTGGACCTGCATGCTGGGAAACAGCATTTCGTGCCCCAGGTGATACAGAACCCAGAAATGGGGATACATGTGCCCTTCTGTTGTATTGGCTTCAAATATCCCACCAAGAGTTGGCCCTTCAGAGTGAGGCGCCACCCCACCCCCCGCTTTTTCATGTCCTTATCATCATCTCAGTGCTCCTCTCCTTTCTGGTGGTGGTAATCATTCTTTTCTGTCATTAGGAACATTTTCTGATTTCTTTCCCGGGGTATTTGTGATATAGGAAGGAAATGAGTGCTGAAAAGGGTTATCCTGTTACAGAATTTCATATACTATGCTGCTTATACTGGGAAGACTGACTAAAGAGGTCTTCCTGGGTTGCCTCATCTGTACCCTGAAAGGAATAGACTTGTATTTGTCAGGGTTTTCAGTAATGTAAATGTTTTATTAATGTAAAACTCAGGAATATAAAGTTTATTGTTTATATATAAATTGATTTATATAGTATTTATGAAAATAATGTAGTTCAAGATTTACTGGTGTATTTTCCTTGTTAAGTTGTTGGATTCCTTGGGATTAGGTCCCCATTCATTGGTGTCCATCCTCTTTCACACAGGATGGTTCTGTGTATTAGGTTGTTTGATGTAAATGCCTTATTCAAAATGCAGTATTTAGTGAATAAGGGGCAAAACATTATTTAGGCAAAATACATGAATATTAACTAACTGGGAGAATGATTGTTCCCATTATCTGTATAAGACCAAGGAAGATTTTCTTTTCTGTTTATCTTAGATGCTCATTACCAATGAGGAAGAGACCTTGATAAATGAATATTTTGTTTTCATATCTTAACTGTATGCAAATATACTTGGGATTTAATGGGAGATTTTAATACACTTTTGAAAATTGAAAATAAGTGCATGTTGGTTTGCTTTATACACAAAAGGAAAATACTTTCTAAATACAAACTTAACAGAATGCTCTATTGTCATTTCGTAATGCAATTTTATTTAAGTTGACTTACTAGAAACTACATTTTTAATCAACAGGGCTGAGAAATAAAACACATCTTGTCTCCTTCCTGTATCTAACAAGGATATACCTTTATTTTCTGGTTTCATCAATCCTTCATGTCACTCTTTTGATTGACCTCAATATATGTTTTCCTTTTTGTTTATAATAGGTAACTACAATTAAAAGTAATAAAATTGTATTTCTTTAAATAGGTCTCTGATTTTTTTACTCAGTGAGATTGATGCTTCTGCTAATTCTGAATTTGGTGGTTGAGTAAACGTGAGCATAAATGTATAAAATCTTCTAGTTCTTAAGCTGTGTTTGAGAAGTTTTTACTTTGGGGTTTAATTTGTTTCTCCTCTTCACAAACATTTTAGCTTACTTTGGGGATAAAGGACTGTTTGGTCATCTGGTTTTGGAAGCAGTCAATGCAGAGGAACAACATGGAAGGTGTGCTCTCTGGCTGGGATAAGAGATGGGACATCGTTCAGACGGTCACCAGTTGGATGGCACAGGGCTCTTACTTCTCAGATGCATCTGTTGCAGAGTGGAACCTCTACTGACTTATTTATGATAGACTGTATTAAAATAAATGTTTTTAACAATGTTATGTCTTGAGTCCTTTTTGAATTGAACCTAATAGGACTGTCAGGTAAAAATTTAGCCATTTGGTACTTTTTCAAAACAGGGATCTATGTGTCTAGATGATACTTTGAAAAAGAAGCACATTTCCAAGTTAATTCATGTCCGTTCACTTAACAAATGGATTCTAGTTTCCCTTTGCAGTGAATTAATAACTCCTTTTGAGATGTTCTGAGGTAGTAAAAGGAGAGAGAGCTCTCTGTGACATACTGGGCCCTAACTTCCAGGGATGACGTTCTGATGAAATAGGATTCTTTGGCTGTGTTGGCAGGGCATGAGAATGGCATTGGAGGCTTATATGTCTGATTTGTGAGTTAAATGTGAGTCTTAAGATTTCCTTCACTAGGAAGCTGGAGGTGGCTGAGCAGGAGCCCATGGAGAGCTACGCAGAACAGTAGTACTTCCTATTTTCTGATAAAGGCGTTTATGGGAACTAGTTCAGTTCTGTGTTGTGGTTTCCTGGGACTTTATCTGTATTTGAAGGCACCCCTCACCTCCCTTTTTCTTAAACTTAGCTTCTGTAATTCTAACAAAATAGATCTATTTATTTATTTTGGGGAATTGTAATTACAGGAAAGTAGGCTTGAAACAAGAGATGACACATTGGATTGAATGTTTTAAACGTCTGGGTCAGAGAAGGATCATGAATGTAATCTCAGGTAACTGGAGCAATCATTACCAGAAATTTCCTCCTTATTTCTAATGTAAAGCCCTCTTGGTGATTTAAACCTATTTTCTCAAGTTTTGTTATCTTTGCCATGGAGATGTGGACTATTTTGGAAGCTTACTGCATGAGGGAATTTTAAAGTGGAATTCTTGAGAGCTAACTGCAGGGAAATCATTTCTGGTATGTACTTAATGTAATTGCTTTAATATTTCATGAATCTGAGCACGTATGCTTTTGCTAAGAGCTCTGACTAGCTTTTAAATCCCCTAGAATTGCTTACAATTGTGGCTGCCGCCTTCTACACCCCCATTCTTTCTACTAAATGGGTTGTCAGTGAATTTTTGTTAGTATTTTGGTACACATTTTTCTTTTTCACTCAGACTTTCTAGAACTTGAGAAAATAAAGCTATGGCAAGTGCCCCATTTGATAAAATACTTACATGGATAAGAAACATAAGTGGTTTTGTACTTTAGGAGCTAACTTGTAGCTGTTTATAAAGCCTGCAAATATTTTTGAAGTAAGAAATTGGGAATTAAGGAGAAAGGGACTAGTTCCTAGTTCTCATATCTGATGAAGCTAAGGAACAGAATTTAAGCATTTGTTCAAGGCACAGGGTAAGAACTGAGACTAAGTCTACACTTTAAAGTTTATTTCTGAAGGTTTGTGAAATGTTTATAATTAAGCTCCTACATTTTATTGAACTTTAGATTTTAGGACAGTGCAGTCCTGTTGAGCAAACATGAGTCTGTTCTGTGTTAAACACTAGAGAGTCCTTACAAATATGATGGTTTCTTTTTATTATTTTTAAAAAATTTTAAAAGTTGGAATATAGTTGCAATGTGGTGTTAAATTTTTGCTGTGCAATAGATTATTTCTGACCTTAATTTTGCTTAGACAAACCCTGAGCTGACAGGACCTGATTTGAGTCCTGGTCCTGCTACTTAGTTCCTACTGCCCTTCATACAGAGATCACTTACTCTTTAGACTGGAGTTTCTTCCACAAAATAGGGATAATACTTGTCTCAATGCGTTAGTCCCTGCTGCTGCTGCTGCTAAGTCGCTTCAGTCGTGTCCGACTCTGTGTGACCCCATAGACGGCAGCCCACCAGGCTCCCCCATCCCTGGGATTCTCCAGGCAAGAACACTGGAGTGGGTTGCCGTTCCTTCTCCAATGCATGAAAGTGAAAAGTGAAAGTGAAGTTGCTCAATCATGTCCGACTCTTAGCGACCCCATGGACTGCAGCCCACCGGCTCCTCCATCCATGGGATTTTCCAGGCAAGAGTACTGGAGTGGGGTGCCATTGCCTTCTCCGGCGTTAGTCCCTAAACCACAAGAATACTTGAGTGAGTAGCTGTTTCCTTCTCTGGTTGGCATAGCTGATCCTAGACTAGTAATCCTAGTCATAGAAGCTTGTTAGCAAAGCACATTTTCAGCTCTTCCTGGATCAGAAATGGGATGACCTCCCATGATCTGTGTGTTTTAATTAGCAGTCCATGGGGTCGCTAGGAGTCGGACACGAGTGAGCGACTTCACTTTCACTTCTCACTTTCATGCGTTGGAGAAGGAAATGGCAACCCACTCCAGTGTTCTTCCCTGGAGAATCCCAGGGACTGGGGAGCCTGTTGGGCTGCTGTCTATGGGGTTGCACAGAGTCGGACACGACTGAAGCAACTTAGCACCAGCAGCAGCAGCAGCAGCATTGTTTTAAATTAAACTTGTTATCTGAGATGTAGAATTCAATACAGTGTAAGAACCCATATAGAAAGATCCCTGTACGCCTTACCTAGTTTCCTCAAGTGGTAGCATCTTGTAAGACTATGATTTCAAGATATTGATGTTGATACAGTCAGAACCTTTCCATTACCACAGGCATCCCTCAGGTTACCTTTTTAATAGCTAACCTCCCTCCCTCACACCCTTGGCAACTAGTAATCTATTGTCCATTTCTATGGTTTTTCTCATTTCATTTTTGTATGTAAGAAAGTTACATAAATGGAATTATACAGTAAGTAACCTTTTGGGATTGGCTTTTTTCCACTCACTGTAATTCTTTGTAGATGGGTTGAGGTTTTGTGTTTATTCAGTTTATTCCTTTTTATTGCCAAGTAGTCCATGGTGTGGATATATGTAGAGGACATTTGAGTTGTTCCCAATTTTTAACTATTATGAATAAAGCTGCTATGAGCATTTGTGAACATCTCAAATGAACATGTGAACATGTTTGTGCGATCAATCTGTATTTTAAAAAGCCCTGTCATGACTGTACAACTCAGATTTGTGAATACTGTCCTAGGCTTGCAGTAACCTTCTTGCTTCCCAATAGGCATTAAAGTCTTCCCTATCATATCCAGAGTGATCCTTTTAAAAGTAAGATCACATCACATCCTGATCAAAACTCTCCAGTGGTTTCCTGTCTCACTGAGAATAAATGCCCAAATCCTTTCTGTGACTACGAAACAGCTGGTTTTATGTGCCTTTGATCTGTTACTCACCTAGGATCCTTCATGTTCACTTGCACTCTTGCTATTTTGATTTCTTGTCCTTCAAAAAGGCCAGGCATGTTCTCACTTTGGAATATGAGTTAGCTATTCTCCTGGAATTCTTTTTCCTGGGGCTTCCCTGGTGGCTTAGAGGTTAAAGCGTCTGCCTGCAGACGAACCCGGAGACAAACCCGGAGTTCGATCCCTGGGTCGGGAAGATCCCCTGGAGAAGGAAATGGCAACCCACTCCAGTATTCTTGCCTGGGAAATCCCATGTACGCAGGAGCCTGGTAGCCTACAGTCCACGGGGTCACAGAGTCGGACACGACTGAGCCTTTGATCTGTTACTCACCTAGGATTCTTCATGTTCACTTGCACTCTTGCTATTTTGATTTATTGTCCTTCAAAAAGGCCAGGCATGTTCTCACTTTGGAATTTGAGTTAGCTATTCTCTCTCCTAGAATTCTGTTTCCTAGATTTCCATGTGTGTGGCTTTATTCTATTCTCTGCCCAAATGCCATTTTGATAGAGACGACTTCTCTGATCCTTATGTAAAATGGCAAGCTCCACACCAGTCTTGTCACTCACTGTCTTTTTTAAATTTTATTTTTTAAAAATTGAAGTATAGTTGATTTACAATATTAAATTAATATTAATTAATAATTAAAGTGTTAGTTTCAGGTGTACCACAAAGTGATTCAGTGTTCATACACACACACACACACACACACACACACATGATTCTTCTCCATTATAGGATATAAGATATTGAATATAGTTATCTGTGCTATGTAGTATGTCTTTGTTTATCTATTTTATATATAGTAGTGTGTATCTATTAATACCAAACTCCTAATTTATCCCTCTTTGGTGACCGTAAGTTTATTTTCTATGTAAGTCTTTCTGTTTTGTAAATAATATATATCATTTTTTTGATTCTATGAGTAAGTGATATCATGATATTTGACTTTGATTCTCATTATTAGTATGATAATCTCTGGTTCCACTCACATTGCTGCAAATGGTATTTCATTTTTTTATGGCTGAATGGTATTCGTGTGTGTACGTGCCCATTCATCTGCCAGTGGACAGTTAGGTTGCTTCCCTATCTTGGCTAGTGTAAATAGTGCTGCTGTGAACGTTGGGGTGTGTGTATCTTTTTGAATTAGAGTTTTTATTTTTTTCAGATCTATGCTCAGGAGTGAGAGTACTGGATCATATTTAGCTCTATTTTTATTACATAAGGAACCTCCATACTGTTCTCCATAGTAGCTATGCCAGTTTACATTCCCATCAACAGTGTAGGAGGCATCCCTTTTCTCCACACCCTCTCCAGCATTTATTGTTTATAGATGTTGGCCATTCTGACTGGTGTGAGTTGATACCTTCATTGTATGTAGTTTTGATTTACATCTCCCTGTTAAGTAGTGATATTGAGTTTCTTCATGTGGCCACCTGCATGTCTCATTGGCCCATTCTCACCTTTTACCTTGTCTTCAAAGAAATTTTATCCACCTGATTTTCTGTATATGTATGTGTATAGTCTTATCTCACTTCGAAAATGCAAACTACATAAACACAGGATATTTTTATGTATTTTTAGAGGCTAGCACAGGTCCTGACATGTAGTAGATGTTCGATAAGAATGAATGGGTGAATAACATTATATGTGTTAAGTGTAAAATGCTTTGAGAACTGGAAACTTACAAATCATCATAAAGGGCCAGTATTATTCTGTGTTATTCATAATTGGTAAAAAAGCCTTCATGAAAGATGACATCAAAAGATGTTGCGGGGAGATGATATGAGAGAGGGATCGTTTACTATGACTTTGCACTTTTTTCATTTAGTCGCCACAACAATGCTATGAAGTAGGACATTAACTCCATTTTACAGATGAAACAGGTTTGGGTCATTTTCCCCGAATCACAGAAAAAACTTGTTTTTGAAACCATGTCTGCTAACTAAAAGCTTATGATGTTGTTATTGATATGTGCCACCATTAAAAGTAATTTATACAACTAATGAAATGGTATAATAGACATTTACAGCAACTACAAAATATTAACATTCCAAGTTCCATAAAGAGGGCCCATCTACTTCATCCAGTATCCAGGGCTGTATTCACAATAGGACATAGAGTAGTCAAATTCACATCACAAATGTAATTTACTTGAAATTATTATGCCAGCTGTAGTAAACTAAATGTTTATTTTTGTTATCTTTCCTTGAATAGCCTGTGTTTCTATTGAGATATTTTACATACAATAAAACGAGCATATCTTAAGTGTACAGTTTGGTGAGTGCTGCCAGTTTTGTATACCCTGTAACCACCATGCCAAGGTGGGGCCCAGGATCTCCTTGAACCTGGGATCCTTAGTGTTTCACACATGGTAGGTGCTCAGCAAATGCTTTTGAATTAAATGATAAACTTTTTTAAGGTTGATCTAGAAACTGTATGCTGCTGCTGCTGTTAAGTTGCTTCAGTCGTGTCCGACTCTGTGCGACCCCATAGACAGCAGCCCACCAGGCTCCGCCATCCCTGGGGTTCTCCAGGCAAGAACACTGGAGTGGGTTGCCGTTTGCTTCTCTAATGCGTGAAAGTGAAGTCGCTCAGTCGTGTCCGATTCTTATCGACCCCATGGACGGGTAGCCTACCAGGCTCCTCCATCCATGGGATTTTCCAGGCAAGAGTACTGGAGTGGGGTGCCATTACCTTCTCCAAGAAACTGTATAGGGAAGTTTGAATTGACGTTCTCTTTCTTTCCTGTAAGAAGCAGAGATGTGTGTATAGTCCATGGGGTGACCCACGAAGAGTCGGACATGTCTGAGAAACAGCAGTGACAGTCTTAGAATTTTACTCAAAACTGGGATGATGAATAAAAGGTCCTGCAACACATTCTGTTACATCAAGCAGAGTCCAGAAGATAAGGAAAAGGGCATGGAGACAGAGGAAGAAATACATTTTTTTCTGGGAAAAAAAAAACTGCCACTAACAGGAAGTGAGCTAAGAAATGTCAGCAACTCCTTCATGTTCCCTAATGTCTACTGAGGAGGAGACTATGAACAAGAAAGAAGCTCCTAGAGAGCAAAATTAGAGGTCCCAGGGTTTCCGTGGAAGTAGAACTGAAAGCCCCAGATACTGCCAGGAAGGGAAGTCTGTTTCTGCCCCCATATGATCCTATATTGCTACAGTCCAGTGACCACTAGGTTTTCCTCTCTCCCTTTTTTGAATGGCAATTTTAATGCTATTTTCTTGCGCCTATTCTGCCTTTGTATATTGGATAAGTTGGGGGTGGTTAACTTGTCTTTAAGCTCTTAGGTTGCTGGCCCCTGGAGGGCACTTCAGTCCAGGTGGGAGGTGCACATTTCCCAGAATTCCCGACCTATAACTTGGTTGCAATATCTAGATGAGGCTTGAGAATTAGTATATATGAATATTTGGTCAGCAAAAGCGGACATGTCAGAGAATCAAAAATTCATTTTCTGTTTCTCAAATTGTGATATGTAGCTGCTTGTTGCAATCAATCTAAAAGGCTCCCATACTTCTTGGCAGTTAGGTGTAACTCTGACTAACAATCTGATAATTGAGATAGAAGCAGAAGTGTTGTGTGGTACTTCTGGGAAGTCTCCGTAAAAGGGAAGTTTGTTTCTTGGATCTGAAATCACTGGATTACAGCTGACCATAAGGTTAAAGGCCATGCCCGAGGAATGATTGAGTGGTATACTCTTCGGAGTCTAGCAGGTCTCTGTGACTAATGAAGAGACCCTGCTTGCTCACACTTTCATTGACTCATGTATTATCAAATTTTCTGGTCTTTCTAAACAGATAAGGTATTGTTCTTTATGTTAGCATTTTTTTTTTAAATGAGTGAGGTAAGCACCTTTTCATATTTTAAAGAATCATTTATGTTTCCTTTAGCCCATTTTTCTGTTGGAGTATTGATCTTTTCCATACTGATTTACAGGCACTTTATATTTTAGGGACGTTTTATCTGTGATATTAGTTGTAGATATTTTCTCTCAAGTTTTCATTTGTCATTTGATTTAGCTTAATGACCATCCTTGCCATGTAGAAGTTTTGAATTACATTAATTAGATCATTGACTTATAAAAATGCCATTTGGGTATTATTTCATACTCACAAAGTCTTTTTCTCTCTTGAGGTTGGAAAAAAATATTTTCCTAAGGTTTCCTTGGTATATGTTTTTTGATTCTTATTTGTTAGGAAACATCATTTTTACTTTTTAATTAAAAATATTATTTTTATACAACTTTAAAAGGTTATACTGCATTTATAGTTTTTACAGAATATTGCTGTTATATACTATGTATTGTAACATCCTTGTAGTCAACAATTTGTACTTCCAAGTCTCAACCCCTGAATTACCCCTTCCCTCAACAGGCAACCACTAGATTGTTCACTCTGTCTGTGAGTCTGCATTTTTTTGCTTACATTCACTATTTTGCTGTATTTTTTAGAGTCCACATATAAGTGATATCATATTGTATTTGGCTTTCTCTGACTTATTTCACTTAGAATAATGCCCTCCAAGTCTGTCCATGTTGCTGCAGATGGCAAGATTTCTTTTTTTATGGTTGAGTAGTGTTCCACTGTGTGTGTGTGTGTCTTTGTGTTTGTTTATATGTATATATACCATATCTTTATGTTTTGGTATATTTTGGTTTACATTTTATATTTTATTCCATTTGTAATTAATAACTAAAATGGTTTCTCATTTTACTTCACCACAACTTCTCTTAATGATTTTATTACTACCCTGACTTCAGGTTCCAGGGAGGAGATAAGATCAAGTAGATCTTACCTAAAATAGTTAGGATCAACTGGAGACATAGAAGGTGAAATGAAACAAGAAGAGGTTTTTGTAACAAATCCCGAAAGGATCACATTCGTTCCTTGGAGTCATACCCTCTTGCCTTTGGACCTCAGCAAATGCTTGTTAATTCTCCCTCTCTGTTCCTGCTCCCTCCCAATCCTCCCCATTTTCCTGACTTTCTTACCATAAGGGCAAGGGCCTGGTTGATTTGTTTGGTGTTATATCCCTAACACCTGGACTAGTACATGGTACATAGTGAGGTCTCAATATTTGGTAAGCTAAGAAGTAGAAAGAGGAGAGTGAAAAAGTTGGCTTAAAGCTCAGCATTCAGAAAACGAAGATCATGGCCTCTGGTCCCATCACTTCATGGCAAATAGATGGGGAAACAGTGGAAACAGTGTCAGACTTTATTTTTGGGGGCTCCAAAATCACTGCAGATGGTGACTGCAGCCATGAAATTAAAAGACGCTTACTCCTTGGAAGAAAAGTTATGACCAACCTAGACAGCATATTCAAAAGCAGAGACGTTACTTTGCCAACAAAGGTACGTCTAGTCAAGGCTATGGTTTTTCCTGTGGTCATGTATGAATGTGAGAGTTGGACTGTGAAGAAAGCTGAGCACTGAAGAATTGATGCTTTTGAACTGTGGTGTTGGAGAAGACTCTTGAGAGTCCCTTGGACTGCAAGGAGATCCAACCAGTCCATTCTGAAGGAGATCAGCCCTGGGATTTCTTTGGAAGGAATGACGCTAAAGCTGAAACTCCAGTACTTTGGCCACCTCATGCGAAGAGTTGACTCTGGAAAAGACTCTGATGCTGGGAGGGATTGGGGGCAGGAGGAGGAGGGGACGACAGAGGATGAGACGGCTGGATGGCATCACTGACTTGATGGACGTGAGTCTGAGTGAACTCTGGGAGTTGGTAATGGACAGGGAGGCCTGGTGTGCTTCGATTCATGGGGTCGCAAAGAATCGGACACGACTGAGCGACTGAACTGAACTGAACTGAAGAAGTAGAAATGCATAGAATGTTAATTGCCTACCCAAAATCCATTTCTGTGTAACCTCTGAATTTCTGCTCAGCTCTGTTCTCCAGTTTCCTGGAGTCTAACTTGCCCTGTGTTCATACAACTCAGGACCAAGGATCTGAGAAGTTTCTATAGATTCACTATTGGATGCATTTTTAATGAGATGTATATGCAAGAAGCAGATACTGCTCTGATGTGAGGAAAAAAGTTTTGTAATAGTATGTGTTTACTGTCTTGAAGAACTCCCTCCTCTGTGATATATTTAATGCTGAGTATCTTTTAACAGGACCATTCTCCAAAATTTAATTTTTTTCTTTTGCTTTTTTGGGTCTTTAAGTAATAGATTGAAGGAAAGTAAATAAAATACCTAAGATTATGCATTTACATTATTTCTCATATTGATGAGTTGTTTAAGTGGCCTGTGGATCAACTTACATGCAATTAGAGCAAATAGTGGAACTATTGTCATTTTTATTATCATCTTTCCCTTCCTCATTACTGTTATTTAAAATAAAGTCTCTATTTTAAAACACCACTGTTCTTCACTTGTATGTCTTAGAGTACCAATTTCGAACCTCAGTAATTTGCTTCTCTGCATTATGTATTGTATTTCCATATCATGTTGAATGGTAATCTGTAAGGGCTAACAGTTGAATTGCATTATGTTAATTTGCATATCCATTTGCTCAGTGTCCAGACTTTGAGGGACTGAGACACAGGGTGAGCACCTTAAAAAAAATTTTTTTTAACTTTTTATTTTGTATTGGAGTTAGCTGATTATGTTTTTGATAGTTTCAGATGGACAGCAAAGGGACTCATCCATACAGGTGAGCACCTTTTTGATGGAGGGTCTGAGACCAAATTTTGGGAGAGTGGTCAGTCCAGTAGGGGTCCTGAACTTGAAGAAGAGTGCAATGGTTTGGCTTCTGGACTCTGGATATGGAGAGGGTGGAGGCTTTGAAAGGAGGAGATTTAAATTGTCCAGACATTCTTCCGCTTAATTTTAAACCTAATTCTTAGTTATGGACTGTCTTCAACATCCTAATACACCCATTGTAAGTTGAAAATAAGAAAAAAAATGCATTTAATATGCCTAACCTACCAAGCGTCATAGCTTAGCCTAGCCTGCCTTAAATGTGTTCAGAACACTTACGGTTGGACAAAAATCATCTAACACAAAGTGTTGAATATCTGATGTAATTTGTTGAGTATGGTATTGAAAGTGAAAACCAGAACAGTTGTGTGGGTATGGAATGGTTGTAAGTGTATTAGTTGTTTGTTGTCACTATCAGGTGGCTGGGAGCTGAGGCTCCCTTGCTGTCCAGCATGACGAGAGAACATTGTACCACATTTCACTAGCCCAAGAAAAAATAAAAATTCTAGCTAGATATGGTTTCCACTGAAGGTGTCTCGCTTTCACACCATTATAATGTCAAAAACTCAAGTTGAACCATTGTTAAGTCGGAGACTGTCTAATTTTATTATGTAGATGTTTATTACCAGGTAAGTTTTAGTTAAATCTCACTCTTATCCAGCTGTTTCCCTTATTAGAAAAATAATTTGTTTAGGGTAAAGGAGAATAAAAAGGTAAATAACAGAGTATCTTTCCAAAAAGATTTTAGATGACTCATTTTCTTCTATTTTTTTTCTCTTTCCATGAGTCAGTGGGGATTTATTTTATTGATCTGTCTTCAAATTCATTAATTTGTGTTTTCTATTGTGCTGATAAATTATTAGTTTCTGATATTGAACTTTTCCTTATTAGATGTCAACTTGATTTCTTTAAAAATAAAGATTCCAGTTCTCTGTTGATGTACTCCCTCTTGTTATCTTCAATTTCTGTTTTACTTTACATGTTAATTATAGTTATTTTGAAGTCATTTCTGCTAACTTCAGTATCTGGAGCATCTCATCACTCTAACGCTTGGCTGTTAGTCTCTTTACCTTGATTCTTTTCCCCTGGTAATTTTTTATTTCATGTGTGAAAATAAAGGAAACCTCATTTAAAATGGAATCAGGAAGACTTGAAGGGGGAAGCTCTCACCCACATATCACTCCCCACAGCTTACAGACCCCAGTTGGAAGAAAGAATTCCTTCTGACCCATCAACAACAAGCTGTCCACTGCCTACAGCCAATAAAGAACTTCCACAGCCCTCACTAGTTTTTCCTAAAAGCCTAGTAAAGGCCCACCTTTCCCTACAGACTTGCCTGTGGTGCACCCTGTAGTTTTGCATGTTCTGAGCTGCAATTCTGCTCTTCCCGAATAAGCTCATTTTCCAACTGGCTGTGTTTTTTTGTTTTTTTAACATAAGCTAGATATTGTGGATAGTATTTGTAGAAGCTCTAGATTGTATTATCTTCTAAAAAGTGTTGAATTTTATTCTTCTTGTTCAGTCGCTCAGTTGTGTCTGACTGTGACCCCATGGACTGCAGCATGCCAGGCTTCCCTGTCCTTCACCATCTCCTGGAGCTTGCTCAAACTCATGTCCATTGAGTCAGTGATGCCATCCAACCATCTCATCCTCTGTCATCTCCTTCTGCTTTCTATCTTTCCCAGCATCAGGGTCTTTTTCCAGTGAGTCGGCTCTTGGGATGAGGTGGCCAGAGTATCGAAGCTTTCAGCTTTAGCATCAGTCCTTCCAATAAATACTCAGGATTGATTTTCTTTTTAGGACTGACTAGAGTTTTGTTCTAGCTGTCAAGTTACTGGCAAATCACCTTCATTCTGATGAGGATTGGATTTAGATTATTATGGTTGGTTTATTTCAGTTTTGACCTTTCTCCCAGGGTGTAGCCTTTATACCTAGAGCATGATCTTTTTTGGTGACTCATCTGAAAGTTTGGGATCCAATATCCTTCTACTGTAGCTCTTAGGTGGCTGGAACTCCATCTTCCCAGCACTGTGCTGCCTCTTAAACTTCTTCCCAGCTGTCCAGTATCTCAACAGTTATTCTCTTCTAGGACTTGAAAGTCTCACCTTTTGCTCATACAGCTTGGAGCCAAGGATGTGGGAAGAATTTCTATAAAATTTCCAGTTCTTGTTCTGAAGTTCTCTCCTGTCACTTCCCCCACCCAGCCCCTGACCTCTGAATCCTGACCACCATGGCAACCTCTGTTTCCTCTGTCCTTTGTAATGCAATTTTCTTCTTGAACTCAACTTCCTGAGCAGCGTAAATGTGAAGCTCCTTTTGCTTTCCTTCTTTCAAGTACTAGTTCTGTTTTAATTGCTGTCCAATCCTGAAAATTGTTATTTTATGCATTTTGTCCTGAATATGTCAATAAGTCTAAGCCTAGTATCAGCTATTCTGTCATGGATGAACTGTGAGTCCCAGACTTTGATTGCTTAATTGACACAGTGGTCAATGAGAGCTGGAGTTAGCAGATATTCTTGGCTTAATTTTATTTTATTTTTTCCTTTTCTTTCTTTAAATAAAAAGGGGCTCTAATTAACAGTTTTGATGTGAGTGGATAGCTAGATTATAAGAATTTTCAAATGCTTTGAAGAAAGCTCCCATGAATTATTTTACTTGAAAAGGTCTTCATAGAACTATTAGTTTACTTTTTTCTTAAAGAGAAAGACTCCTCTCTGAAAGGCTATAGCTGTAGGAAATTCAGCATATGTTAATCCTTTCTAAAGAACTTGGTTGGAAAAAAAGTATAATTACTGTGGCTTTGCCTTTTGATTGGCCTTTCTTTCTGATTAGATCAGGAAATGCCTAGAGTATTTGTAGATCTAAAAAAGATGACAAATGAAATAGATCTAATCTCAAAATAAGTTTCTGATGTACAACAAACTAGGACACATTAGGTTAAATCTAAAAGTCTTTTTTAACATTCTGTAATCTGAGATTACTATGTTTTGAAGGTTTAATTCTAGCAATTGACATCTTTGCAGGTGACAGTGTAAATCACAGAGCTTAAAATTTCCTGGATACAGATTTACTTAAAATTGCTCCATGACTATCAAGCTACTTTCACATGGTGGAGAATGCCAACTGTATTCCTTTCTGCAAAAGCAAAGGTTCCTCTTAAAGGTCATTGGATGATAGGGCCTTCACAGTAAGCTAGTACAGTGTCCTCTGTGGCAGCTTCTAAAGTGGCTTCCAGTGATTTCCAGCCTCCTAGTAGTCATGCCTGTATTAGTTCACTTAGAGCTGCCATAACAAAATACCACAGACTAGGCAACTTAAACACAGAAATGTTTTTTTTCACGGTTGGAGGGTGGAAGTCAAGATCAAGGTGTTGACAGATTTGATATCTCTCATATGGCTTTCTTCTTGCCTTATAGATGTCTGTCTTCTTACTCCATCTTCACAGGGCCTTTCCTCTGCCTGCGAGTCCCTGGTATCTCTTCCTCTTTTCATAATGATTCTAGTCATTGGATTAGGGCTACTCTCAGGACCTAATTTAATCTTATTACCTCTTTAAAGTCCCTATCTCCTAATACAGTCACATTCTAAGATAATGAAATTGGAACTTAAAGATATGGATTTTATGGTGACTCAACAATGCCCTTGTGTAATCCTTTCCCCTTGAGTGTGGGATGGACCTAGTGACTGGCTTCTAATGATTTAAATATGGCACAAATGGCAATAGCTTGCTTTTGATATTGGGCTAAAAAGACTATGATTTCTGTCTTGTTCAATCTTTCTCTCTGGTTCTTCTTGCTTGCTTGTTCTGATGGAAGCAAGCTGTCATGTTGGGAGTACCCTGTGGAGAGAGGCCCACTTGGCAAGAAACAGGGTCTTGCAGCCTGCAGCTCCAAGGAACTGAGGTTCTCTGTCCAACAACCCAGTAGGAACTGAGTCCTGCCAATGGCCACATGAGTGAGATTCAAAGCAGATTCTTTTCCACTTGAATCTTAAGATGACTGCAGTCTCAGCTGCTACGTGGACTACAATCTGGTGAGAGACTGAGCCAAAGGTCCACTTACGCTGCATCTAGATTTCTGACCTTTAGAAACTGTGAGATAATAAATGTTTTAAGCCACTGAGTTTTGGAGATAATTTCTAACAGCAATAGATGTACTCTCTATAAATTCTATATAAAGTGAGGGTAGCTAATATATTCTCATTTTGCCGTTGTTGAGAACAAATAATAGTTACCACTTATAGACTATGTGTAGTACAGTGCTGTTTATTTCCATGTATTATTTACTTTAATTCTCACAACAGCCTGTTTTTATCTTCAGTTTACAGAAAAGAAAATAGATTTAAAATGGGTTTGATAATATGTTCTAGGTCATACTCATAAAGAGTGATAAGTGGGGATTTGAACCCACGGGCTCCATGAAAGTGTGTGTGGCCCTGTGAAAAGCAAAAATATGGGACTTCTTGTTTAAAAATTGTTAGGAATTTCAAGATGGTAATAGCAGAGTGTGAAATGAAGTTTCATGCCATGAGGTTAGATGCCATTTGGAGAGCACTGGAGAGATAAAATTGTTGGATGCCTTCCAGGGTCTGGCACTGTTGCAGGTACAAGCT
Organism: Bos indicus x Bos taurus; assembly: GCF_003369695.1. Lineage (NCBI taxonomy): Eukaryota > Metazoa > Chordata > Mammalia > Artiodactyla > Bovidae > Bos > Bos indicus x Bos taurus. The sequence goes on from NC_040079.1 coordinate 88,203,697, forward strand.
CATATAATCCTATGGCAACCATATGGGATTGAATGATCACATCCTATAGATGAGGAAACTGAAGCCCAGGGACACTCTGTACACTTTTCCTAATATCAAATAACTTTTTACACTGAGGAGTGTTCTCTTTCTGGAGTATAGCATTGAAGTTAATGAAATGTGATTAGCAAGTGTGGCCTGTTAAAGTTTAGTCTCTTTAATGTTTTGAGGTATAAATGGAGCTGTGGACTTTGGAAGAATCACCTAGATATCCAGCAGGGGGTGTGGGAGAGCAGCACTTGGCTGGTAAAAAGGTCTGAGCTACAGACATGGCAAGATCAGTATTTTAGCCTTGCTGTCTTGGTATTTTACTTGTCTTCTAGCTTGTATTTCAAGGTCAGTGCCTTATCTTTGTTTTCCTTTTGGGAAAAGAATTGCCTTAGGCACTGTTATCTTAGAAGGAGCAGGAGTTGATGTCATAGAGAAACACTAGTTTTGGATCCCATTATACTTCATAGGGCCTGTAGAAGCTCTATGAAAAGTCACATGGGTTAAGGATCCCATCATAAAAGCCCTGGCCAAGATGGCAGAGTAGGAAGACTCTGAGCTCACCTCCTCCCAGAGGTACATCAAAATCACAACTCCTTACAGTACAGCTATCTATGAGAATGATCTGAAGACTAGCAGAAAAGATTTTCTACAAATAAAGATATAAAAAAAGAACCATAACAAGATGGGTAGGAAGGGCAGAAATGTAGTATGTTCAGGACTTTCACTGCCAAAAATGGGAACCATGATTGAGGGTAAAATCATAATTGCAGAGGTTCTCCCCAGAAGTGAGGGGTTGGAGCCCTATATTAGCTTCCCCAGCTTGGGAGTCCTGTACCAAGATGAGAAGCCCCCAGAGTGTCTGACTTTGGAAGCCAGACTTGTGTACAGGAGAGCAAGAGGGCTGAAGGAAACATCAGTTCAGTTCAGTCGCTCAGTCGTGTCTGACTCTTTGCGACCCCATGAACTGCAGCACGCCAAGCCTCCCTGTCCATCACCAACTCCTGGAGTTTACTCAAACTCATGTCCATCGAGTCGGTGATGCCACCAGCCATCTCATCCTCTGTCGTCCCCTTCTCCTCCTGTCTCCAATCCCTCCCAGCATCAGAGTCTTTTCCAATGAGTCAACTATTCGCATGAGGTGGCCAGAGTATTGGAGTTTCAGCTTTACCATCAGTCCATCCAATGAACACCCAGAACTGATCTCCTTTAGAATGGACTGGTTGGATCTCCTTGCAGTCCAAGGGACTCTCAAGAGTCTTCTCCAACACCACAGTTCAAAAGCATCAATTCTTCAGTGCTCAGCTTTCTTCACAGTCCAACTCTCACATCCATACAAGACCACTGGAAAAACCATAGCCTTGACTAAATGGACCTTTGTTGGCAAAATAATGTCTCTGCTTTTGAATATGCTATCTAGGTTGGTCATAACTTTCCTTCCAAGGAGTAAGCATCTTTTAATTTCATGGCTGCAATCACCATCTACAGTGATTTTGGAGCCCCAAAAAATAAAGTCAGCCACTGTTTCCCATCTATTTCCCATGAAGTGATGGGACCAGATGCCATGATCTTCGTTTTCTGAATGTTGAGCTTTAAGCCAACTTTTTCACTCTCCTCTTTTACTTTCATCAAGAGGCTTTTTAGTTCCTCTTCGCTTTCTGCCGTTAAGTGTAGTGTCATCCGCATATCTGAGGTTATTGATATTTCTCCTGGCAATCTTGATTCCAGCTTGTGCTTCTTCCAGCCCAGTGTTTCTCATGATGTACTCTGCATATAAGTTAAATAAGCAGGGTGACAAATACAGCCTTGACGTACTCCTTTTCCTATTTGGAACTAGTCTGTTGTTCCATGTCCAGTTCTAACTGTTGCTTCCTGACATGCATACAGATTTCTCAAGAGGCAGGTCAGGTGGTCTGGTATTCCCATCTCTTTCAGAATTTTCCACAGTTTATTGTGATCCACACAGTCAAAGGCTTTGGCATAGTCAGTAAAGCAGAAATAGATGTTTTTCTGGAAGTCTCTTGCTTTTTCAGTGATCCAGCGGATGTTGGCAATTTGATCTCTGGTTCCTCTGCCTTTTCTAAAGCCAGGTTGAATATCAGGAAGTTCACGGTTCACATATTGCTGAAGCCTGGCTTGGAGAATTTTGAACATTACTTGACTAGCGTGTGAGATGAGTGCAATTGCGTGGTAGTTTGAGCATTCTTTGGCATTGCCTTTCTTTGGGCTTGGAATGAAAACTGACCTTTTCCAGTCCTGTGGCCACTGCTGAGTTTTCCAAATGTGCTGGCATATTGAGTGCAGCACTTTCACAGCATCATCTTTCAGGATTTGTAATAGCTTAACTGGAATTTCATCACCTCCACTAGCTTTTTTCGTAGTGATGCTTTCTAAGGCCCACTTGACTTCACATTCCAGGATGTCTGGCTCTAGGTCAGTGATCACACCATCGTGATTATCTGGGTCGTGAAGATCTTTTTTGTACGGTTCTTCTGTGCATTCTTGCCACCTCTTCTTAATATCCTCTTCTTCTGTTAGGTCCATACCATTTCTGTCCTTTATCGAGCCCATCTTTGCATGAAATGTTCCCTTGGTATCTCTAATTTTCTTGAAGAGATCTCTAGTCGTTCTCATTCTATTGTTTTCCTCTATTTCTTTGCGTTGATTGCTGAGGAAGGCTTTCTTATCTCTCCTTGCTATTCTTTGGAACTCTGCATTCAGATGCTTATATCGTTGCTTTTCTCCTTTGCTTTTCGCTTCTCTTCTTTTCACAGCTATTTATAAGGCCTCCTCAGACAGCCATTTTGCTTTTTTGCATTTCTTTTCCATGGGGATGGTCTTGATCCCTGTCTCCTGTACAATGTCACGAACCTCCGTCCATAGTTCTTCAGTCACTCTATCTATCAGATCTAGTCCCTTAAATCTATTTCTCAGTTCCACTGTATAATCATAAGGGATTTGATGTAGGTCATACCTGTATGGTCTAGTGGTTTTCCCTACTTTCTTCAATTGCAGTCTGAATTTGGCAATAAGGAGTTCTTGATCTGAGCCACAGTCAGCTCCCGGTCTTGTTTTTGCTGACTGTATAGAGCTTCTCCATGTTTGGCTGCAAAGAATGTAATCAATCTGATTTCGGTGTTGACCATCTGGTGATGTCCATGTGTAGAGTAGCCCTTAAAGGGTACATGCAAAAGTTAACATGCTCTAAGTCCCAGCACAGAGGCGGTAATTTGAAAGAAGCCTGGGTCAGATCAATTTGCTGATCTTTGAGAGCCTCTCAGAGATGCGGGAGACAACTGGGATTCCTCCTGGGACATAGACATTAGTGATAGCAACTTTTGGTAGCTCATTCTATCACAAGGACACTGGTGCTGGCAAGAGTCATTTTGGAGTCTTCCCTGTAACCTCTTAGTAATGGGAGTTTACCTGCCCAAAACAGTAGGCTGGCACCATCCTAGGACACTCTAGGCAGTACAGACAGCCATATTGGGATTTATATTACCCAGCAGTGGGCAAGCAACCACCACATGATGCAGGACCTGGTAGCCAACAGGGCTAGGGTCAGCCGTGCCTTCCAGTACACCCATGGTACTTACACAGCAGAAGGACCCATACAGCCCACATAGTGGATACTGTGAGTATATGCCTGTGGTAACCAGAGGGACTGTGCTACTGGGTCCCCTACGACAACTCCAATGTAGGAACACTTGAAGTTTAGGAAATGTGATGGTATACCTAATACATAGAAATAAACACAGAGAATTAGGTAAAATGAGGAGAGAGAAGAATATGTTCCAAATGAAGAAAAAGAACAAAACTTCAGAAAAAGAATGAAAGTGGAAAAAGCAGTCTACATCATAAAGGTGCTCAGTGAACTCAGGGAAAGAACAGACGAGCAGTGTGAATTTTAACCTAAAGTTAGAAAATACAAAGAGAAATCAAACAGCTGGAGAATACAATAATGGCAATAAAAAATAAATGAATGAATAAATGAGATTACTTTATATAGAGGAATGGATTAGTGAACTAGAAGACAGAGTAGTGAAAATCAAGCAGAACAGGAAAAATGAAAAATGTTTTAAAATGAGGATAGTTTAAAAGATTTCTGAGATAGCATCAAGCATACTAAGATTTCATTATAGGGGTCACAGAGGGAGAAGAGTGAGGAAAAGGGGTAGAGAGCTAATCTGAAGAAATAATAGCTTAAAACAGCCCTAACCCAGGAAAGGAAACAGACATCCAGTTTCAAGAAGCACAGGGTCCTGAACAAGATGAGTTCAAAGAGGTTTATACTGAAGACACTTTATAACTGAAATGACCAAAATTTAAGATGAAGAGATACTCTTAAAAGCAGCAAGATAAAATAAACTAGATATGTGCAAGGGAACTTCTGTGAGATACTCAGCTGACTTCAGCAGAAACTGCAGGCTAGAAGGGATTGGCACCATACATTCAAAGTGATGAAAAAACCTACAACCAAGAATAGTGTACCCAACGAGGCTATCATTCAGCTCTGAAAGAGAGATAAAGAGTTTTACAGACAAGCAAATGCCAAGAGTTCAGATCCACTAAATCAGCTTGACAAGAAATGTTAAAAAGGACTTTTTTAAGTGGGAAAAAAAAAAAGACACAACTAGAAATATAAAATTTATGAAAGGAAAATCTGACTGGTAAAAGTCATTTGTGCAGTAAAGATAGTAGATCAATCACTAATACAGCTAGTTCAGTTCAGTTGTTCAGTTGTGTCCAACTCTTTGCAACCCCATGAATTGCAGCACTCCAGGCCTCCCTGTCCGTCACCAACTCCCAGAGTCCACCCAAACCCATGTCCATCGAGTCAGTGATGCCATCCAACCATCTCATCCTGTGTCATTCCCTTCTCCTCCTGCCCTCAAATTTTCCCAGCATCAGGGTCTTTTCCAATGAGTCAGGTGGCCAAAGTATTGGAGTTTCAGCTTCAACATCAGTCCCTCCATTGAACACCGGGAATGATCTCCTTTAGGATGGACTGGTTGGATCTCCTTGCAGTCCAAGGGACTCAAGAATCTTCTCCAATACCACAGTTCAAAAGCATCAATTCTTCGGCACTCAGCTTTTTTATAGTCCAACTCTCACATCCATACATGACCACTGGAAAAACCATAGCCTTGACTAGACGGACCTTTGTTGACAAAGTAATGTCTCTGCTTTTGAATATGCTATCTAGGTTGGTCATAACTTTCCTTCCAAGGAGTAAGCATCTTTTAATTTCATGGCTGTAGTCACCATCTGCAGTGATTTTGGAGCCCAGAAAAATAGTCAGCCACTATTTCCATTGTTTCCCCATCTATTTGCCATGAAGTGATGAGACCAGATGCCATGACCTTAGTTTTCTGAATGTTGAGCTTGAAGCCAACTTTTTCACTCTCCTCTTTCACTTTCATCAAGAGACTCTAGTCCTTCTTCACTTTCAGCTAGTAGGAAGATTAAAAACAAAAGTAGTAAAATCATCTATAGCCATAAGTAATAGTGGGATAAATTCCTGGAAAAATACAATCTTTAAATGCTGACTCAGGAAGAAAGAGGAAATATGAACAGATCAATTACTAGTAATGAAATTCAATCAATAATAAAAAAACTCCCAATAAACAAATGTTCAGGACTAGATGACTACACATGTGAGTTTTACCACACATTTAAAGAAGAATTGACATCTGTCCTCAAACTGTTCCAAAAAATTAAAAAGGAAGAAATGATTTCAGTTTTTGAGGCCAGCATCACCCAATACCAAAACCAAACAAAGATACTACCAAAAAATATAGGCCAATATCACTGATTTGTTTTTTGAAAGTCACCCAGTTGTGTCCGACTCTTTGCAACCCCGTGGATTATACAGTCCGTGGAATTCTCCAGGCCAGAATACTGGAGTGGGTATCCTTTCCCTTCTCCAGGGGATCTTCCCAACCCAGGGATCGAACCCAGGTCTCCCACATTGCGGGTGGATTCTTTACCAGCTGAGCTACCAGGGAAGCCCAAGAATACTGGAGTGAGTAGCCTATTCCTTCTCCACCAGATCTTCCTGACCCAGGAGTTGAACTGGTTTCTCCTGCATTGCACGTGGATTCTTTACCAGCTGAGCTATCAGGGAAGCCCCTAGTAAACAGATGCAAAAAATCCTCAACAAAATATTAGCAAACTGGATTCAACAGTACATTAAATGGGTCATAAGTAAGTGGGACTTATCTTGTGTATATAAGGGTGATTCAAATCCACAAATCAGTGTGACACATCCACAACTTAAGAATAGATATACTATGATCATCTCAATAGATGTCCAAAGTAGAAAAAGCTTTGGTCAAAATTCAGCATCCATTGGTGATAAAAACTCTGAACAAAGTAGGTGTAGAGAAACATACCTCAACATAATAAAGGTCATATATGACAAACCCACAACCAACATGAATACCCAATGAGAAAAAACTGAATGCATTTCCTCTAAGCCCAGGAAAAAGACAAGGATGCCCACTCTCCCTACTCTTATTCAACATTGTATTGGAAATCCTCACTACAGCAATCAGACAAGAAAAAGAAAGGAATCCAAATTGGAAAGGAAGAAGTAAAACTCATTTTTGCAGACAACATGATACTATATATAGAAAATTCTAGATGCCACCAAAAACTATTAAAACTAATGAATTCAGTACAATTGCAAGATACAAAATGAATATACAGAAATCTGTTTTGTTTTTATATACTAACCACAAACCATCAGAAAGATAAATTAAGAAATAGTCCATTTATAGTTGCATTGCAGCAAAAAGAATAAGATACCTAGGAATAAACCTAATGAAAAAGGTAAAAGATTTGTTCTCTAAAAACTATAAGACATTGATGAAAGAAATTGAATACAACACAAACAAATGGAAAGCTATGCCATGCTCATGGATTGAAAGAATTAACATTGTCAAAGTAACCATATTACCTAGTGCAATCTATAGATTCAATGCAATGCCCATTTTTACCAGTGACATATTTCACAGAACTAGAACAAATAATTCTAAAATTTCTATGGAAACACCAAAGACCCTGAATAGCCAAAGGAATTTTGAGAAAGAAGAACAAAGCTGAAGGCATCACATTCCTTGATTTCAAATTATATTACAAAGCACAGTCATTAAAACAGTATGGTGTGGGCACAAAAACAGACACAGATCAATAAAATAGAAATAGCCCAGAAATAAGCCCATGCTTATTTGGTCCATAAATCTATGATAAAGGAGGTAAGAATATACAATGGAGGAAAGACAACCTCTTCAATAAATGGTGCTGAAAAAACTGGACCACTTTCTCATGCCATATAAAAAATAAACTCAAAATCGGCTTATTTGTAAAATCTGAAGCTGTTAAACTTCAGAAGAAAACACAGTCAATAAATTCTTAGACATTGATCTCAGCAATATATATATATGCATTTTTTTTTATCTTGTTGCCTCAGAAAGAAAAGCAAAAATGAATGAATAGGACTGCATCAAACTAAAAAGCTTTTGCAAAGGGAAGGAAACTCAACAAAAGGGCAGCCTACTGGATGGGAGATTTTTCAAACATATATGATAAGAGGTTAATATCCAAAATGTACAAAGAACTCATACAACTCACATTAAAAAAACAAGCAAATGACTTAAAAATGGGCAGAAGGCCTGAATAGACATTTTTCTAAAGAAGACACCCAGATGGCTAAAAGATACATGAAAATATGCTCATATCAGTAATTGGGAAATGCAACTAAAAGCCACAATGAGATACCACCTCACATCTGTCAGAGTGACTGACATCAAAAAGACAACAAAAAACGTGTTGTCAAGGATGTGGGGAAAAGGGAACCCTCATATGCTGTTGTTATAACTGTAAATAGGTGCAGCCACTAGGGAAAACAGTATGGATGTTCCTCAAAAAATTAAAACTAGAACTGCCATATTATTTAGCAATTGCACCTCTTGGTATTTACCCAGTGAAAGCAAAAGCACAATTCAAAAAGATACATGCATGTCAATGTTCATTGCAGTGTTATTTATAATAGCCAAGATATGAAAGCAACCTAAATGTCCATAGATAGATGAATGGATAAAGAAGATGTGAGATGTGGTATACACACACACACACACACACACACACACAGGTATATATATATATAATGAAAAATTACTCAGCCATTAAATGAAATCTTGCCACTTGGGACAACATGGCTTGATCTAGAGGGTATTATGCTAAGTGAAATAAGTCAAAAGGGGAAGATGAATACCTTGTGACCTCATGTATATGTGAAATCTAAAAAAACAATAAATGAAATAAATAAAATGAAGTGAAAATAGACTCATGGATGCAGAGAGCAAACGGGTGGTTGCCAGATGGGAGGGGAGTTGGGAGACTGGGTGAAATAGGTGCAGAAGATCAAGAAATACAAAACTCCAGTTATATAATAAGTCAGTTCAGTTCAGTTGCTCAGTTGTGTCCGACTCTTTGCAACCCCATGAACTGCAGCACACCAGGCCTCCCTGTCCATCACCAACTCCTGGAGTTCACCCAGACTCATGTCCATCGAGTCTATGATGCCATCCAGCCATCTCATCCTCTGTCGTCCCCTTCTCCTGCCCCCAATCCCTCCCAGCATCAGAGTCTTTTCCAATGAGTCAACTCTTTGCATGAGGTGGCCAAAGTACTGGAGCTTCAGCTTCAGCATCATTCCCTCCAAAGAAATCCCAGGGCTGATCTCCTTCAGAATGGACTGGTTGGATCTCCTTGCAGTCCAAGGGACTCTCAAGAGTCTTCTCCAACACCATAGTTCAAAAGCATCAATTCTTCAGCGCTCAGCCTTCTTCACAGTCCAACTCTCACATCCATACATGACCACTGGAAAAACTGTAACCTTGACTAGATGTACCTTTGTTGGCAAAGTAATGTCTCTGCTTTTGAATATGCTATCTAGGTTGGTCATAACTTTCCTTCCAAGGAGCAAGCATCTTTCAATTTCATGGCTGCAGTCACCATCTGCAGTGATTTTGGAGCCCAGAAAAATAAAGTCTGACTTTATTTTCTGTTTGTATTATATCCCCATGGAATATGGTCAAACTGTTTCCACTGTTTCCCCATGTATTTCCCATGAAGTGATGGGACCAGAGGCCGTAATCTTAGTTTTCTGAATGTTGAGCTTTAAGCCAACTTTTTCACTCTCCTCTTTCACTTTCATCAAGAGGCTTTTTAGTGCCTCTTCACTTTCTGCCATAAGGGTGGTGTCATCTGCATATCTGAGGTTATTGATATTTTTCCTGGCAATCTTGATTCCAGCTTGTGCTTCCAGCCCAACGTTTCTCATGATGTCCTCTGCACATAAGTTAAATAAGCAGGGTGACAATATACAGCCTTGACATACTCCTTTTCCTATTTGGAACCAGTCTGTTCCATGTCCAGTTTTAACTGTTGCTTCCTGACGTGCATACAGATTTCTCAAGAGGCAGGTCAGGTGGTCTGGTATTCCCATCTCTTAAAGAATTTTCCACAGTTTATTGTGATCCACACAGTCAAAGGCTTTGGCATAGACAATAAAGCAGAAATAGATGTTTTTTTCTGGAACTCTTGCTTTTTCGATGATCCATTGGATGATGGCAATTTGATCTCTGGTTCCTCTGCCTTTTCTAAAACCAGCTTGAACATCTGAAAGTTCACGGTTCATGTATTGCTGAAGCCTGGCTTGGAGAATTTTTAGCATTACTTTACTAGCATGTGAGGTGAGTGCAGTTTTCATGGGGATATAATACAAAGCATAAGGAATATGGTCAATAACATTGTAGTTAACTTTTTATGGGGACAGATGGTTACTAGACATTGTGGTAATCATTTCTTAATGTATGCCAATGTCAAATCACTATGGTAGTACACCTGAAACTAGCATAATATTATACATCATCTATGTTTCAATAAATATAGAATCAGAATATATGTTATATTAAGTCCTTTCTGGAAAAAGAGCAGTGATTAAAAAAAGGAAACTAAAATAGGGTACAGTGTAAATCAGTCTTTTCCTAACATATTACATGTTGGGGGGGCCCCCCAGGAGGAAGAGTGTAAAAGCAGATGGTAGAGATGGTCTAGAGGAGCTGTACTGAAGAGTGGAGGCGGGCAGATGTGGCCATTGTGGTCCAGGAGGGTTAACAATGAGTGTTTTAACTAAGCAGTTGGTACTGCATGCCTGGGGAGCTTTGTAGATCAGGTTTGATCTGCAGAGATGAGATTGGAACAGAACTGGTAGGGATGCAGTTATGACTGAAAGCTAAGACTAATTGGGTAAAAAGTGAACGAAGCTCCAAATTATGACTGGAGTTTGCTCTAACGAGGCAGGAAGTGGGAATTCTGGAGATACGAATGAGGGCCTGGTCTTAAGCTCGTCAGAGTAGGAATGGGGGAATATTTATGGAATATATTTAGGGGAATATTATGGGAAATTTATTGATCCTTATCTGGGCAGTGCCAGGGTGGACACATCTATAATAATCATATACATTGTCTCATAGACAGGGTATTTTGGGGAAGGGAGACATGCTTTATAGCCCATGGATTGCTGAATATCATATTACTCAGAAGACTGTCATATGAAGCAAAAAGAGTTCAGGACACCTGGTGGCCATCTTGAATTGTCTCCCAGCAAGATCTGATTTCTTTTTTATTTCCCAGTGTTTGGCACAAAAATATTCTTCTCTTGACTTGTGTCAGGCTAAAAAGAAATGATTAGGTTTCTGCTTCTATTCTTTTTTTTTTTTTAATATCTTTTATTTTATTTATTTATTTGTCTTAGTTGCAGCATATGAACTGTTAGTTGTGGCATGTGGGATCTAGTTCCCTGACCAGGGATTGAACCTGGGCCCCTTGCATTGGGAGCCAGAGTCTTAGCCACTGGACCACGAGCGAAGCCCCTGCTTCTATTCTTGATGGAGATTCAGGCAGGGGTTCAAGCTTCCCTGATGACCTCTGGCAGATGGTTCTAGTTATTTAGTGGAAATGAAGCAGTTGTTTCAAGCATAGTGCCAAGATTTTATTTCCCAATCGCTGGTAAAATCAGTAATCATTTTTGGTTATATACCGATACTAAATTAAAAAACTAACATAAGCCAAGACTTAGCACTGTTGGCTTATCAAAATCATAACTTTGAAAATTCAAAGTTTCAAAAATACTTTTTTATTAAAACACAGCTGAGGAAATATGTATAAGTGATTTTTGGTGATACAAAATTATGGTGTGTTTTAAAAAACAAAACTTTTCTAATTCTAAGAATGGTAGATGTTCATTGAAGGAAAAAATTGGGAAATGTAAAAGTACAAAAAAAAGAATAAAGAAAGTATCACCTGTAATCTTCTACTTAGAGATGACTACTCTTTAATACTTTAGTGGATTCTTTCTGAGCCTTAGTTTTCAGTCCATGTACTGTATAATTGACATAGTCAAATTTGTACTCAAATTCATAATCTGGCTTTTGTTTTTGTTTTCCACAGTTATATGGTGAGCATTTTCCAACATCACTAAGATTTTTATAAACATATTTAATGGCTGCATAATTACTGTATGAATGTTCTATTATTTTAAAGCATTTTAAACTTTTTGTCTTGAAATAACTTGTTTTATCAAAAGTTATAAAAATAGTACAAAGATTTTCAATATAACTTTCATCAAGCTTTTATGAATGTTAACATCATACATAACTATGTACAGTACTATTAACTAACCTCCAAACCTTATCCAAATTTCACCAACTGTTTTGCAAATGCACAGGATCATTGCTTATAGTTGTAGTGTCTCTTCCAATTTGGGATAGTTCCTCCATCTTTCTTTGCCTTTCATTATCCTGACTTATCTTGTAGAATATCTTTCAATTTGGGTTTCCCTGATATTTTCTCATGTTTAAATTCAGGTTATGCATTTTGAATAAGAATACCACAGAAGTGATGTTGTGTCCTGTGTACATCAGTTCAGATGTGATGATGTGTACATCAGTTCAGAAGGTGATAACTCATAATTTATAAGTCATTCATGGAGTACCTTTTTTTCTCCCCTCAGTTTTGTTCTCTGTGTTTTCAGATCTGAAGTGAGTCTCTTATAGGAAGAAGATGTATGGGGCTTGTTTTTCAATCCATTCAGCCACTCTTATGTCTTTTGATTGGAGCACTTACTCTATTTACTTTTAAAGTAATTATTGAAATTGTCATTTGCCATTTTGTTGTTTTCTGTTTTTTTGTAATTCTCTTTTGTTCTTTTGCCCTCTTCTCTTGTGATTTGATGACTCTATTGTTATGCTTAGATTGTTTTCTCTTTTTTCTGAGTGTATCTATTAGGTTTTTGGTTTATGGTTATCATGAGATTTTTATATCTATATCTGTATCTAAACCTATATATGTGTGTGTTTATATGTATCTATGTGATTATGCTTCCGTGGTTGCTCAGATGGTAAAGGATCTGTCTGCAATGCAGGAGACCCGGGTTCGATCCCTGGGTTGGAAAGATCCCCTGGAGAAGGAAATGGCAGCCCACTCCAGTATCCTTGCCTGGAAAATCCCATGGACGGCGGAGCCTGGTAGGCTACAGACCATTGGGTTACAAAGAGTCGGACACGACTGAGCGACTTCACTTTACTTCACTTCATGTGGTTATTTTAGGTTGATAATCTTTTAAGTTGAAGCATATTCTAATCATCCTACATTTTTACTCTTTTATCAGTATTTAATGCTTTTAATGTCATATTTTACATATTTTGTATGCCCTTTAACTTTTGGAGAAGGCCATGGAAACCCACTCCAGTGTTCTTGCCTGGAGAATCCCAGGGATGGGGGAGCCTGGTGGGCTGCCGTCTATGGGGTCACACAGAGTCGGACATGACCGAAGCGACTTAGCAGCAGCAGTAACTAGTTATTGTGGACGTGTGTGCCTTTACTAGTTTTATCTCTCAGCCTTCCTACTAACTGTAAGTGGTGGACCCACCACCTTTCCTAGGTGTTTACCTTCACAGTGAGATTTGTCCTTTCATAATTTTCACATTTCTAATTGTGGGCTTTTCTTTTCCACCTAGAGAAATTCCTTTAGCGTTTCTTATAAAGCTGATTCAGTGATACTGAACTCTTTTAGCCTTTGCTTGTCTGTAAAACTCTCTCTTCTTCAAATCTGAATGGTAGCCTTACAGAGTAAAGCATTCTTGCTTGCAGGCTTTCCCTTTTCATCATTTTGAATATATTGTGCCACTCTCTTCTGGTCTGCAAAGTTTATTCTGAAAAGTCAGCTGAATATCTTTTTTTTGGTTTATTTTTGTTTTTTAATTAATTAATTTATTTTAATTGGAGGCTAATTATTTACAATATTGTAGTGGTTTTTGCCATACATTAACATGAATCAGCCATGGGTGTACATGTGTTCCCCATCCTGAACTCCTCCTCCCACCTCCCTCCGCATCCCATCCCTCAGAGTCATCCCAGTGCACCGGCCCTGAGCACCCTGTCTCATGCATCGAACCTGGACTGGTGATCTATTTCACATATGGTAATATACATGTTTCAATGCTATTCTCTCAGATCATCCCACCCTCGCCTTCTCCTACAGAGTCCAAAAGTCTGTTCTTTACATCTGTGTCTCTTTTGCTGTCTCACATATAGGGTCATCGTTACCATGTTTCTAAATTCCATATTTATGTGTTAATATACTGTGTTGGTGTTTTTCTTTCTGACTTACTTCACTCTGTATAATAGGCTCCAGTTTCATCTACCTCATTAGAACTGATTCAAATGCATTCTTTTTAATAGCTGAGTAATATTCCATTGTGTATATATACCACAGTCAGCTGACTATCTTATGGAGTTCCCTGATACATAACTAAATTGCTTTTCTCTTGCTGCTTTAAGGAGTCTCTCTTTAAGTTTTGCCATTTAAATTATAATGTGTCTTGGTATGGAACTCTTTAGGGTTTATCTTGTTCAGGACTGTGTGCTTATTGGGCCTGAATGTCAGTTTCCTCTCCCATGTTAGGGGAGTTTTCAGTTATTATTTCTTCAGGTAAGTTCTGTACCCACTTATCTCTTTCTTCTCCTTCTGTTACCCCTATAATGTGAATGTTAGTAAGCTTGATGTTGTCCCAGAGGTCTCTAAATCTATCCTCTTAAAAATTTTTTTTTCTTGTGTGATTTCCTCTTTTCTGTCTTCCAGGCTGTGATAGGTTCCTCTGTATTATCTAATCTACTGTTTATTCCTTCCAGTGAATTTTTACTTTCAATTATTGTATTATTTAGCTCTCTTTGATTCTTCTTTATATATTCTCTTTGTTGAAATTCTTACTGTATTCATCCTTTTGGTTTTTTCTTTTTTTGTAGTTTTATGAGTATCTTTCTGATATTCATTTACCTTGAACTCTTTATAGGTCGGAGAAGGCAATGGCAACCCACTCCAGTACTCTTGCCTGGAAAATCCCATGGATGGAGGAGCCTGGTGGGCTGCCGTCTGTGGGGTGGCACAGAGTCGGACATGACTGAGGCAACTTAGCAGTGGCAGCAACTTTATAGGTAGAATGCTTATCTCCACTTTGTTTCCTCCTCTTTCTATGGGTATGTCTTATTCCTTAGTTTGGAACATATTCCTCCATATTGTCATTTTGCCCAAATCTTTGTTTTGATTTCTTTGTGTTAGGATGTCAGTTTTGTTTCCTAGTCTTGGAGAAATGGCCTCAGTAGGTAACCTCCTATGAGACTTGGCTGTGTGCTCCTCTCTGGTCACCAGAGCCATATGGTCTAGGAATGCCTCTGTTTGGGCTCTATGGACCCTTCTTTTATGATGGGGGTCAACTTCTGTGGGCATGCTTGTGGGCAGGGCTGACCTCTGTGAGACTTTGCCTTGTGTGGTGGTTGTGAGCTGTTGGAAAGCTCTGCATAGTTGGCTGCATGGCCCAGAAGTGCTTGGCATTTGTGCTGATGCACTGGTGGGCATGACTGGGTCTCCTGCGCTGATAGACTAGCAGGAGGATTCCACAGTGGCACTTGACAGTACTAGTGTTACTGCAGGAGAATGAGTTCCCCGGATGGCTGCCACCAGTGTCTCCATCCCCACGGGAGGCTCAGTTTCCTCCTGCCTCTCCAGTAGGCTCTCCAAGATCAGCATTTGGGGTGATACTGGTCCCTTTCAAACTGCTACTTCTGTTCTGGGACTCAGAGCACGTGTGTGGCGTTTATATGTAGAATCTCTGCTTTCTACAGCCCTCTGACTCTCCTGAACATAAAACCTGCTATTTTTCAAAGACAGACACTCTGGGAACTCATCTTCCTGGTGTAGCACTCCTGGACTCCCTGGGGAGGACCTCTACAATTGTGCTATTCTTCCTTTTGTGGGTTTCCAAACCTAGGGGTATGGGTTCTGACCATACTGTTTTCATCCCCTCTACCTTTCTCATGGTGGTGTCTTCTTTACCTCTTTAATTGTGGAACTTTTTCCTTCTGGTCTTCAGGTTAGTCTCATAGATAGTCCCACCGTAAGTAGTTATAATTTTGGTATGTCTGTAGGGGGAGATGAGTTCAGGGTCCTCATACTCTGCCATGTTGGCTACCTCCCTCTATCCATTTACTCTTGTGTTAGTAATAATAGAATCCTTCCTTTTCTGTTCTCGCCAGCACCAGATGCTATTAACAACACATTTTTAAAAAAAGCTCATTGTTGATTAGATTACTGTTGAAGCTGGTCAATTTTTTATGAATATTCTAATTTTAAAGATTCTGACTTCATGAGCTATCTAATTGCTCTCAAGCCTTTTTACACAGTGCTAAGTGCTTTATATATATCATCTCATTTAATCCTCCTAACGATTCCCTTAGGATGATACTATTAATATTTACATTTTACTGATTGGAAACTAGGGTTCATTAATGTGTCTAGGGGAATTGGCTAGTGGTCCAGTGGTTAGGATTTTGTGTTTCTATTTCAGGGGGGCGTGGGTTCAATCCCTAGTCAGGGAACAAAGAACCTGTAGGCTGTGGATGAATGGCCAAAAAAAAAAAAAAAAGTAATAATGTGTCTAAATTCAAGCAGCTATTAAGTGGAGACAGAATTACAACCCAGACCTTCTGACTTAAAATCGCATGCAGTAACTCTAATGCTATTCTTGTTTGAGGGTTACAAAGTATTTTCTTTAATGATGATAGTCTTTATGTATTTAATACTTCCAACATCTTGCAAAATAGTAACAGAAGATCTGTAAGTGATTTAATTCTTAAAAAGTAAAGAACTTTAATAAAATATGAAATTATGAGAATTTATTCATTTCATTTAAATTCTATGCTTCATTGGATTTCTAAAATTGATACTGCCTCCTATACAAATAACTGAAATAGAATTGCTCTTTTAAAACTTTGTTTTAAAAATGAAAAATTCTCCTAAACTTGACTCCTTCAATTTTAGGACTGATATTTTTATGGAAACAAAGAAAATAAATGGCTTGTTTAATTTGTTATCCAAAAGTATAAGAGACAATAGTAACTCCAGATGTTGACTTGCCTTTTCCATTTTCAAAGTGTTCATAGTTTCCTTACCTGCTCTATGAATGGGGTAAAATTTCTGTCTCCATGAGGAAATGGAAGCTAAGAAAAGTTGGTTGATACCTGGATTTACACAGCTAGTTTGTAGCATGTGTGTTAGTTGCTCAGTTGTGCCTGACTCTTTGTGACTCCATGGACGGTAGCCCATCTGTGGAATTCTCCAGGCAAGAATACTAGAGTGGGTTGCCATTTCCTTCTCCAAGTTTGTAGCATATTTGGTAGTAAAATATGGGATATATGAATTCAGTGGTGGTAAAATACACCATATGTGAATTCCAGCTCTTTCAATTACATAAAAATAATTTAGAAGTGAGCTGTGAAACATTGAAATTCTGAACACTCCTCAAGTTTCTATTTCTTTCTTGAATAAGAAAAATCATATCTACTTTGAATACGTTTATTTTGATATCTCCTAAGTATATCTTAAAAACATGTCAAAAATCAAACATTTTTCTCCCTAATCCTAGTTCTTCAAAATGTCAGTAAATGCCTCTACCATCTTTTCATTTGCTTAAGTCAAAACCTTGGAAATCATTCTTAGCTCTTTTCCTCTTTCATCGAGTCTCTACACTCTGTGATTTTACTTCCTGAGATGTGTGTATGACAAGAAAAAAGATACAAAAATTGTACACACTCACTGGATGTATATATACAGGTGGTTAGTATTGTAATTGCTGCACACTCAATTGCTGCACTTTCTGTCTTCTGCAGTCATAACTAAACACAGTTATGAGGAAAATAATGATTCTTATATTAAGTGCCTATGTGAATACTTTGAATGTACACGGTACTTATTTAGGCCATGTTGTGGCATGTGGACCTTAGTTGCCTGACCAGGGATTGAACCCGTGTCACCAGCAGTGGAAGCACAGGGTCCTTACCACTGGACTACTGGGGAATTCCCTGTGCACATGTTTTTAAGAAATTTTTATTGATATATAATTAATAGTGGTGTGTTAGTTTCTGACGTGCAACAAAGTGATTCAGTTTTACATCTCTGTCTCTATGTATCTATCTATATTTATATATACACACACAAATATATATATATTCTTCTTCATATCCTTTTTCATTATCCTTTATTACAAGCTATTGAGTATAGTTTCCTGTGCTATACAGTAGGACTTTGTTTTTTATCTGTTTTAGCTTGGTTTGTATCTGTTAATCCCAAACTTCTAATGTATCCCTCCCCCGTCTTTCCTTTTGGTCACCATAAATTTGTTTTCTATGTCTCTGAAACTGTTTCTGTTTTTGTAAATAAGTTCATTTGTATCTGAATGTACACATTTATTGTCATTAAAGATTTTGATTGACAAATCCAGGATGGATTGCTTATAATGTTACTTGTAGGAGATAATGTGTAAGTTGTGTCTATGTTTTGTTTTAATAACTTTATGTGTTAACTATGTCTGTGCATATCAATTTGCAATGAAAAATACTTTCCTAGCTTTATTTATTCATTAAGTTAGTCATTTATATCATTAACCATTTCTGAAAACATCAGTTATAAAACCACTATAAAAAATGGTACCTGAGCTACATTTTTTGTTCTAGATTCATCAATTTGAAGCAAATCTTTTTTTTTTGTTAAGGTGAGTTACAATTTCTTTTTTTTTTTAATTAATTAATTTATTTTAATTGGAGGCTAATCATTTTACAATATTGTGGTGGTTTTTGCCATACATTAACATGAATCAGGCACGAGTGTACATGTGTTCCCCATCCTGAACCCCCCTCCCACCTCCTTCCCCATCCCATCCCTCTGGGTTGTCCCAGTGCACCAGCTTTGAGTGCCCTGCTTCATGCATCGAACTTGGACTGGTCATCTATTTCACATATGGTAATATACATGTTTCAGTGCTATTCTCTCAAATCTTTTTGATTTGGTCTTTCACTAACGTCTTTGACTAATGTGAACTGTATATGGTTTGTTAGTTTTAGCAACTTGAAGTGCCATTATTATGAGATGCTTTCAAAAAACAGATGTTTGTTAAAGAAATATTAAATTTTTGTCAACTTTTTAATCCAGTATTTTTTCTTCCAAACATTTTTTGTTTTAAACTTTTCTTTTTATGCAAAAATTTATCACTTAAATTTAGGAGTTTAGGTGGCCTCATTGCTGCATTAGCTATACCTTTCTGCAAGTAACACTATGGTTTAGCACTTGACTATCACTTATAGCTACAAAACCAAGGGATCGTACTCTGAATAAAAGTACAAGCTCTTTTAACCTTTCTTTCTTTGGAATCACTCCTATTGTCATCATTTGGTTAACTACTGTTGCTACATTCAGGAAAAGTATGTTTGGGTTTTGTTTTTGTTTTTGGCAAAACTATCCAGTAAAGCTCCTTTAGCCACCATATTTTTTAAGAGGCTTAAGTAACATTTGAATTAATTGTAAAAGTAAGTTCCTAAAGTGCTTACATTTTCAGATTTTTATATACCTTGGGGTTTCCATTGACAAACTAACCTTAAAATAAATGGTCCTACTTCTCCTGACCTGTATATAGCTCATGTCACCTGCACCTCATCTTGTGAGGTCACTAATACTGACTAGTCTGTACCATGGTCAGAGGAGTCGCTGATCACAGGCTTATCTGATACAGCAACATCACATTGCTCTTTCCAAAGGTTTACTCAGTCAACTTTGATATTTATCTTATTGTAGGCAAAGAGTTCATGGGCCAAGTGTCGGTTTATCGACCCTACTTTGAGTAGTATTGAGCTGATATGAACTAAGATATACAGAGCACTGCAGACAAGTAAAAACTTGCATTTGAATATTCATTATAGTCTACAAACATTGTCACATGCTCTGTCTCCTTATCTGTTCCTCAAAATGAGTAATATTATTTTCATTCAGCTGTCAAATCTCCCATGGCTAGGAAGTGGCAGGAGGCATTTGCCACCCCAAGTCCAATATGCACTCTCATCTACAATTCCCAAATATATCTACACAATACCAAGGTACCTAAATTATGTGTACTTATTATTTCTTCTCCCCAGCTATTTGCTGTGACAACTCAGTTCTGAGCGGATAAGTAGTCTCTTTTGATGACTTGTTTTTCAAATAGATTTGAATTGATTTTGTGATCCTGTAAAAAGTCTTAGGAGCCAGTTTTGTTCTCTAAATTTATTATTATCCTAAGATACAAGTATGAAAGTAAATTCACTATCACATTTATAAAATATCACTTTATAAAAAGTAAAAATTTTTACTAACCTTTCTCAATATACCTTAAATGTAATATATTCCACCCCCATCATTTGAATGAATGAAAAATAGGGAGTTAAAAACAGGTATCCTCAGATTACTATATTTCCAGTAACTTTATAGATTAACTTCTTCATTTCTATTTTTTGACCCCTTCTTATTAAAGAGGTTGACAACTCTTTAAAATGCCTGCAGGGCCAGGCAAGTAAAATAGGAGAGAAGTAGGTGAATTTGCTAGGGTACTGTGTTTTTAATAGGGCAGCTGCTGGCTGTTAGTTTCAGTTCATTGTGACCACGCACGACTGTGAGCCCAGGGTCATTGGCTCTTCTAATTTTTAAGAAGAGTTGAGTATCTAGATTTTTATTAGTTCCTTTTTTTAATTTTAAAAGTTGGCAGCGAATTAAAGTATTTTGGAACACTATGCAGCCCAGTGAAGCCCAACTCATAGGCATACTGCCAGCTTATTATTTATTGCTGGCTTGTGCAGAGATGATTGGTGTTCAGCTGAAAGTACTCAGCCACTCAGGGTCTTTAAGGAGGAAAGTGAGGTCATGGGTTTAAAAAAGATATTCAGCAAGAGGTGAAACAAAGTTCTTCTGCTTAATTCTAACTGCCAGAAAATATAGTCAACAGAGCACTCTCGTGCTGATTACTCTAGCATGTATTCAGTTAAATTTTTTGCATTGTGGTCGAATATATATAATATAAAACTTATCACTTTGGACTTCCCTGGTGGTCCGGAGGGTAAGACTCTGCACTCCCAATCCAGGGGGTCCGGGTTGGATCCCTGGTCAGGAGGGAACTAGGTCCTATATGCTGCAACTAAAAATCCTTCTTGCTGCAACTAAGACCCAGGGCAGACAAATAAATAAATATTTTAAAAAATTTATCACTTTAACCATTTTTTAAGTGTACTATTCAGTAACATTAAGTATTTTCAAAATGTGTAGCCCTCCATTTTCTAGAACTTTTCATCATCCCTGCTGGAAACTCTGTTATTTATTAAACACTAACTCTCCATTCTCTTACCCCAGCCTCTTGTAACCTCTATTCTGCTTTCTGTCTGTACCAATTTTCCTATTCTGTGTATGTAATTTTAAAAAAGTTTAAATTACTTTTGGTCATGCTGGGTCTTTGTTGCTGTGTGAGCTTTTTCTCTAGTTGTGGTGAGCAGGAGCTACTCTCCGGTTGGCGTGTGCAGGCTCCTCATTTCGGTGGCTTCTCCTCTTGCAGAGCACAGGCTGTAGAGCACAGGTTCAATAGTTGTGGTGCATGGGCTTAGTTGCTTCACGGCATGTGGATTCTTCCTGGTCTAGGAATCAAACCTATGTCTCCTGCATTGGCAGGCAGATTCTCTTCCATGTTCCTCCTGGGAAGACCCTGGGTGTCATTTAAGTGGAATTGTACGATAGTTGTCCTTTGTGTCTGGCTTATTTTACTTGGCATGTTTTTAAAAAGGTTCATCCATGTTGTAGCATATATCAGAATTTGATTCCTTTTTAAGGCAAAATAATACTCCATTGTATGTATGTGTGTAGGTGATATGTACATACATACACACATATATATGTATTTTATAAATGCATACATATATACCATATTTTGCTTAGCTATTGATCTGTTGATGGACATGAGTTGTTTCCACTTTTTGGCCACTGTGAATAATACTGCAATGAATGACAAGTATCTATTGGAGTCTCTGCTTTCAATTCTTTCAAGTATGTACCTAGGAGTGGAATTACTGGATCATATGGTAATTCTATGTTTAATTTTTTGAGGAGCTGACAAAACTTTCCACAATGATTGTGCCATTTTACATTTCTGCAAACAGTGTGCAAGGGTTTCACTTTTTCCACATCCTCACCAATACTTGTTGTTTTACCTTTCTTGATGATAGCTATCTTAATGAATATGAAGTGATATCTCAATGTGGGTTGATTTGCATTTCCCTAAACACTGGTGGTGTTGAGCATATTTTCATGTACTTACTGATCATTTATGTATTTTCTTTAGAGAAATGTCTATTCTGGTCCTTTGTCCGTTTTTGAATTGAATTGTTTGCTTTTGTTGTTGTAGGAGTTCTTTGCATCATTTAATAATAGCTTTATTATATATTAAAAAAAAAGGAATGAGCATTTCAGGGTTAAGATGACAGCTTTAATACATCTATTTAATTTTTCTCCTGCCTAAAACCTTACCAAACCTACTATAAATGGATTAAAAATAGTCATAGGCCCACAGGTCAGGAAGAACAGGGAAAGAGAAAACAATGATCACAGTTTAGAAGCTGCCATGTGAGCAGGTGAGTGGTAACTGAGTGAGGAACCCGAGACTGGTGTTACGAGCTGGTAGTGAGGAAAGCTGCTGAGATCCCTGAGGTACTGGGTGGTTGCCGGCAACAACAAGATGCCTCTGGATCCTGGGGTGAATTGTGGAGGAGGAATGGCGGAGAGCTGTCTGAGAAGTTGGACTTTCTCTCTCACTCCATTCTGCTGGGCCACAGCCCTATCCTATCCCAGCAGGAGGTTAGGAGTTACAGGGTGGGTCTGCAGAAGCATCACTTTTGTTGATGAGTTCACAGTGATGATGGTGTGTGGCTGAGACTGACTAATGGGACAATAAATAGGTGTGTTCCTGTAAATGATTCCACTGCAGCCTGGTGCTTTTGGCTCAGCACCTGAGCGAGACCCTTATCTACTAGCATAGAGGAAAAAGACAAATATGTCCCAACAAAGGGGAACGCTTTTGTCAATCCATGTGTGCTCCTGTATATGTGAAGTGTCTCTGGGGGAATGTATAAGAAGGTGGCAGCAGTGGATGCCTGTGCGTTGGGGCCTTGATGAGAGGGAGATTTTTTATCCTTTACTCTCTTGTGCCTTGAATTTTGTACCATGTGCATCTATTAATTATTCCCCCAAATGAATTAAGTAAAACACCTTCCCCCAGCCCTAAAATTGTTGTTGTTGTTGTTTTTCAGTTGCTCAGTTGTGTCCAACTCTTTGCAACCCCATGAACTGCAGCACGCCAGGCTTCCCTGTCCTTCACCATCCCCCAGAGCTTGCTCAAACTCATGTCTATTGAGTCGATGACACCATACAACCATCTCATCCTCTGTCTCCCCTTCTCCTCCTGCCCTCAATCTTTCCCAGCATCAGGGTCTTTTCTAGTGAGTCAGCTCTTTGAATCAGGTGGCCAAAGTACTGGAGCTTCAGCTTCAGCATCAGTCCTTCCAATGAATGTTCAAGGTTGATTTCCTTTAGGATTGACTGGCTTGATCTCCTTGCAGTCCAAGAGACTCTCAAGAGTCTTATCCAGTACCACAGTTCAAAGGCTTCAATTCTTTGACACTCAGCCTTTTTTACTGTCCAGCTCTCATATCTGTACATATATATATATGGATATATATAAGAACATATACAATTTAAGCAAAAGCGGCATTGTGCAATGGATGTTATTCTGCAATTTAAGTTTTTCACTTAGATATACATGTGATAACCATTTAATAGCCATTCAATGATTGTTGAACCATTCCTTTTTTTCCCTTTCCTTAATTTTGGTACTACATAATTTCCTAAAATATAATCAGTTTTATTAGTAAAAATATTATTGACCTGAAGTTGTACATGACATATTTTCTTACAGTTTTTAAATCTTTGGAACTAAAGTGATATTCACTTTCTCAACACTGATTGTGTGTGTTTTCTATTTCTTGTTCTGTCTTGACAGAGACTTGCATGCATGCTCAGTTACATCAGTCATGTCCGACTCTTGGCGATCCCATGGACTGTAGTCTGCCAGGCTCCTCTGTCCATGAGATTCTCCAGGCAAGAATACTGGAGTGGGTTGCCATGCCCTCCTCCAGGGGATCTTCCTGACCCAGGGATCAAACCTGCAACTCCTATGTCTCCTGCACTGCAGGTGTATTCTTTACCACTGAGATACTGGGGAAGCTCAACAGAGATTTATGTCCTCGTTTATTGGTCTTTTTACAGAACCAATCTTGAAATTCATCTATTCTAACATTATAGGATATATATCTTTTTAGCTTCTTAAGCTGGATGTTTGTTTTTAATTTTTCTTTGAAATAAAAGTTTTTAGGTTATGACTATTTCTCTTAGAATGCTCCCAAACCTGTCCATTGCTAACTCAGTGTGGTATCATTTCTCAGACTGTCCTGCTGAAACTTCCAGCAGCTTCTGGCACAGCTGATCACTCTTCCTCCTTGAAACGTTTTCCTCTTTTGGCTTCTGGGTGCCACGAAGTTTTCATTCTGTCACGCGAGCTACTTCATCTCAGTCTCCTTTGCTGTTTCTTCTTTTCTCTATCTCGTAGTGTTGGGGGAGCCCCAGAGCCCAGTTCTTGGTTCTTTTTGCTTGTTTGTTCCATTGATGACTTCTCTCAGCCTCATGGCTTTGGATACCATCTATGGCACTTACAATGCCTACATTTACTTCTTCACTCTAGTTTTCTACACTCAACTACAGACATGTATATCAGTTAGCTTATCATTATTGCTAAGTTATCCACATAGATATCTAATGGGAGTCTCAAATTTGTCACGTTCAAGACTGAGTTCCTCATCTTTTCCTGAAAACTCCTTGTCCTGTTGGTTCCCTCTCTCATTCAATGGCAGCCTCATTGTTCCAATTGCTAACACCCAAAACTTTGGAGTCATCCTTGACTTCTCTCTTTATCCTACATATGTTTGTCAGCAAATACTGAAGACTCTTCTTTAAAAACATATCAAGAATACAGGAGCTTCTTACCTCCTCCACTGCTATCACTGTGTTCCAAGCTACCACCATCTTTCCCTTGGTAAATTAGATTAACCTCCACACTGGTCTTCCTACTTTCACCCTTGCCACCCCTATCAACTCTCACAGTTTATTCTTAACACAAAGCTATAGTGATCCTCTTAAACCATAAGTTAGATGTCTTTCCTTTGCTCAAAAATCTTCACACTCTGACCCATTTCTTCCAAGGGCCAGTCCTTGATATACCTGTCTTCTTGTGAATTAGGAAAAAAAGGGTCTCTTTTTGCCAGAAAGACACACCTTGGACCAGGTATATGGTTTGGCAAGCAGACATGAGCTTGATTTTAGCATCTACTTACCCTCTTGGCTTGATACCTTTAGGGTCATACTAGAATGATACAGGCAGAGCTGTAGCTTGAGTGGAGGTATAAGTGAGTAGAGAAGACAGATTCATTGGGTAAACTTACGGACCTAGGCAGAGATACTGACATTCCTGGATTTAAATGCCTGGTGAATGCTGGAGCTATTGTATGTATTTATTTTTAGTCATGCATATTTCATGTAAGTTTCTGAGTCAGACTTAATGTAGCTTTGGATCATGATGGTAGTGAGAGTGTAGGTTATTCCAGCCATTCTGATTTATGCTCTATTTCCTAGACAGGGCAACAGGAATGATCCAAGTCTCCCAGATCCCAGGTGATGTTAAACATCAAGTGCAAGTGCCCCTGCTGAGATGGTAGAAGGATGCACTAAATCAACCTCTTTCTTTCTCCATTTATTTGTATTATGTATATGTAAAACAATTATATGGTTTGTGTATATGTAATATAAATGATAAGATTCATATTTTTATCAACTCTCATGAAAAGTTGTAGGATGGGACTATTAGGTGAGAGTTGTGCCTCCACCTGAAATAAACAGCATGTTAGGTCTTCACACCTGTTTACTGTCTCTCCAGATGTTCTGGGTGTCAGAGCCATGAACCAGCCCCCAGGGGGGGCTGAGCTGGCTGCACAGGACATAGGAAATTGGAAAAACTGGCAGAAGCCTTTGCTTGTGTAAACTCTTTATCTTCTTTAAGAGAATGTAGGCCTTTCTAATTCTTTTTGAACAATGACATTATAATTTTCTAACATCAAGCCTGAGGATTTTTAACTTTAAAGACGAGACAGGGATTTGGGTGGTTTTTTTAAGTGAGGGGGTGGCATTTTCTCTGAAGGCTGCTCTGGTTCTCTCTCAGTCATCCTAGGAGTGGTTAGTCCTATGGCAGGGAAAGAGGGGACTTTAAAACCAGACAAAGTCAGACAGATTCCATCTCTGAGACTTACTAGCATTGGGGCCTGGACTTGGAGGTCCACCTTCACCACTGACAAATCAGATGGCCTTGGGCAATTTACTAATCTTCTTTAAGTTTCAGTTTTTCTTGCCCATGAAATGTTAGTATTATAATAATATATTCCTCATAGAGTGTTAGAAGGATTAAAGTAGCACATGAGGAATGTGTAGCTTGGTGCTAGAATTTAGAATGAACACTCACGGGGCATCATGATTATCATTGTTAGAGCCTATATTGTCTTCAGCTTCCGCTTATGGTCTCCCATTTTGAGAGGTCTAACACTGAAAAGAGTGAGTTGCTAGAGTGAGTTGCTAAAGTGGCTTACATGTGTAAAAAAATTTTTTTTTCAGTTATGTTTCATTTCTAAGCCTGATCTACATTTGAAGTGCCCTCAAAGTCTAGTAGGGTAAGGGGTGTGTGTATGTGTGTGTAAGAAAGAGAGACACAGAGAAAGAGGAAGGTAGGCTTTCAGTTCAGTTCAGTTCATTTCAGTCGCTCGGTCGTGTCCGACTCTTTGCGACTCCATGAATTGCAGCACACCAGGCCTCCCTGTCCCTCACCAACTCCCGGAGTTCACTCAGACTCACGTCCATCGAGTCAGTGATGCCATCCAGCCATCTCATCCTCTGTCGTCCCTTTCTCCTCCTACCCCCAATCCCTCCCAGCATCAGAGTCTTTTCCAATGAGTCAACTCTTTGCATGAGGTGGCCAAAGTACTGGAGTTTCAGCTTCAGCATCATTCCTTCCAAAGAAATCCCAGGGCTGATCTCCTTCAGAATGGACTGGTTGGATCTCCTTGCAGTCCAAGGGACTCTCAAGAGTCTTCTCCAACACAACAGTTCAAAAGCATCAATTCTTCGGCACTCAGCCTTCTTCACCGTCCAACTCTCACATCCATACATGACCACAGGAAAAACCATAGCCTTGACTAGACAGACCTTTGTTGGCAAAGTAATGTCTCTGCTTTTGAATATGCTATCTAGGTTGGTCATAACTTTCCTTCCAAGGAGTAAGCGTCTTTTAATTTCATGGCTGCAGTCACCATCTGCAATGATTTTGGAGCCCCAAAAAATAAAGTCTGACACTGATTCCCCATCTATTTCCCATGAAGTGATGGGACCGGATGCCATGATCTTCATTTTCTGAATGTTGAGCTTGAAGCCAACTTTTTCACTCTCCACTTTCACTTTCATCAAGAGGCTTTTTAGTTCCTCTTCACTTTCTGCCATAAGAGTGGTGTCATCTGCATATCTGAGGTTATTGATATTTCTCCCGGCAATCTTGATTCCAGCTTGTGCTTCTTCCAGCCCAGCGTTTCTCATAATGTACTCTGCATATAAGTTAAAGAAGCAGGGCGACAATATACAGCCTTGACGTACTCCTTTTCCTATTTGAAACCAGTCTGTATACACTAATTCCTTAACCCCTGGTTTATGAAGCGGGGTACTTTGGGGTTTCAAGAGAATATTGTTTAATTTAGCCTAAAATGCTGAATTATTGAGGGCTACTTTATCAATTATTGAATTGCTACTTCTTATTCAGATATGGTTAATTTGTGAGTTATGTGAATATATTAATACAGTATAATTTTTAAAAACTGAGTATTCCACTACTTATGAACACTACTATATATGATTTAATCCATTCTACTCCTATAGTGAAAACAAAATATTAATAGGAAAGATAAAATTGATAAAAACAAGCAGGTTAGATTGGGTGGTTCACCGAGTTTCTGGTAATATTTTCCCTTCTGAGTGATTCAGGTGGTCAGACACTAGCAAGGTTGTCCAGGCCATTCTCCTGAGGCCTGCTGTACAGCTGACTTGCTTTCTCTTCAGGAGAAAATGAGTTCATTATAAAGAGAACAATGTGTGTCATACAGTTTCCAGGAATCTCAAGTGTTTGGCTTAAGGTATTTTTGAAAATAAATAAACACACGTATTAGGAAGTCAGGCTCTGGGAGGTTTTTCCTGAAAATAATTACAAGCCTACAATAATTAAGATTCTTTTGTTCATAAGTAACAGAAATAGACTCTGACTAGCTTAAGTAAAAAAGAAGTGTATTGGATGGACATAAGATGGTCTTATTCATTCAAGAAATCGCTAACCAGCCCAATCTTGGAAAGCACAGAAACTTGAGGGTTCAGCAGCAGGAAGTTTGTAGAACTCTGCTATCAGTGCCTCTGCTTCAGCAAGCACTAGTCAGTTTCATTTCCAGAGAAATGGGTAGGCCTGTCTTGAGCCCATGTTTGAGTTTATCCTTGGACCAACCACCTATGGCCAGTGGCATGTCCTAGTTCAGACAACACAGCTGAGTACTCAACACACGTGACCCTGGCAGCTCCTGGAAGAGGTAAGGCAAGCTGCCACCCAGGGGGTTTCTGCCATAGAGTATTTTACCTTTGAGCTACCTTCTTTTTTCTCCTGCCCTTAAAGAACTAGGTGAATTTTTTACTTCACGTTTTTTTTTTTTTCCCCCTGGGGAATTAAATAAATTCCTGCTCCCATTCCTGGACACTTGTTCAATGATTTTTGAGAAGTTCTATGTCAGCAATTCTGCTTAGTCAGTCTAATAGCAGCAGTCTTTGGGTAGTTCCTCTGGTGATATCTGTTCTTAACCAGTTCTTTGCTTACATTTCTCTCTTCTTTTCTTGCTGTTTTTTTTTTTTTTTTGCAGTTCTTATGTATAGGTTCTTCATTAATTGCCATCCGATTATTACACATCTTTGAATGGCCTGGCCCATCAGGTGAAGGGAGTGGGTGGGGTACTGAACTAAGGCAATCTGAAACCTGACTTGGGGTTATTGTCTCAAACATCTTTTCATCAAATCTGCTATTGCCTTTGTCCTGAGAGCTTTCTTCTCAGTTGTCATCTCTCCCCCAGGATCTTTGTTTTTTTTGAGAGGAAATATTCAAGAAGAAGGTGTTATTTTCTCTTTCTTAAAAATTATGAACTATATAATTCATATTGAAGAATAAATAAGATATCTTTATTATTAGACATTAAAGACTAATCATAAAAAGGATGTTCATATATAAATAGTCATTCCAGGGTCTTAGATACACTCTGTGAGTCTTGCACAGAGTATACCATTCCCCCCCTGGTGGTGGTAATCATTTGCTGACTTTTGTGTTCATAATTTCCTCACTTAAAATCAGTTTTTAAAACCACCTATGTATGTATGTATGCCTAAGAATACTTAAAAACACGATTAGTTAGTACAAACCTGGCTAAGTAGGAAAAGAGAGCTACATTGCCATTGTTAGAAGGAGTCTCCCAGAAGAAAATAAGCTGAGCAGACTCTTGGAAATGGTTTACAGAGACTTTGCAGAAGTCTTTGAGCAAAAGTGTGAATGGGTCCTGAGAAAATCAAAACATCTGACAAGCCAGGAGTGTGGGCCAGAGATATCCAGAGGAAAAATGGTTGAAGAGAATAGGACTCTCTGTTTGTTGATTCTCAGCTCATCATGACCAACCCCAGAGCTAAAAATGTAGGTGAAAAGCAATGGTTCTCAAAGTGTGGTTCCTAGGCCAGCAGTATTAGTATCATCTAGGAAGTTGTTAGACATCCCTAGTTCCCAGTCCAGACCTACTAAATAGACTTCTCTGGGGTTGGGGCCCAGTGGTCTGTGTTTTAAGAAGTGATTGTTAGAAACCAGTTCAATACTGTAAAGCAATTCTCCTTCAATTAAAAATAAATAAATTTAAACAAAAGATGTTAAGAGTACATTGAAAAGACCATAAGGAAAAATAAAAAGTGATTGTGCTGCATGCTAAAGACTGAGATACACTGGATAAAGCACATATTCTGTTTATCTTCTTGGTGATAGTTGTAGCATGGAGGGAAAAGCGTGAGCTTAATTAATCAGCATTTGGTCAAAACAGGCTGAGTACAGATGACAATATAAAGCAGGCTCACTAGGTGTTTATTCTTCCACTAAAATGGCAGTACATGGGACCGGGTAGTATCTGAGAGATGGCAGCTCTCAACATGGCTGTCTTTTGGTGACACTGCATCAACCTGGACTGTTGTCCTTTGACCCTGATGACAGCCATTTCCCCAGGATCTTCTTCTATCATCCCACTTTAAGATTACCTTCAATTTTCTCCTCTTTCTTCTACTCCATGTCTTTCCTTTTCTTGGTTTACTCTCTTGCTTTGGTAAAAAAACATTCAGTAGTTTCTTCCAAGTGAATGAAATGTAAATTTTGGAGTCCTGGAGTTTCCCAAAATATCTTCATTCTTTTTTCATGCTTGGTTAATTGTTTGGCTGAATTTAGAGGAATGTTGAAGACATGGCTCCACTGCTTCTTGTTCTTTGGTCATCTTGCTTCTAGTATTGCTGCTGAGAAATCTAAAGCCATCTGATTCCTATTTTTCTTCTCTTCTCTTTTGTTTTTTTTTTTTTGTATGTGACTTGATTTTTCCTCTTCAAAGCATGCAGAATCTTCTCTTTGTCCCCAGAGCTAATTTCCCAAGAAAATGCCCTCACGCATGTTTTTGTTTTGTTGATGTACGGCATTTTAAAAATTGTGTTGTGACCCTTTCACTTTGGAAATGTGTTGCAGGGAGGAAGCCAATTCAGACTCCATGTTAGAACTGTTTCTTTGACTTGCTTTTCATTGCTTTTGTTATAATCATACAGAATGGCCTGTCTCAGAGAATCCTGCCCCTCTGCCTGACTGTTAAACTAAAGTACATTTCTTCAGAACCCTGTCCACCTGTAGAGGGCAGAAAGGAAGAAATTGACACATCCCTTGCCCCAGGCTTGCCATTCTGGGACACGTTTGCAAGACTAATGGCCTTTTTACTTTGCTTCCTCACCTCCTCCCTCTTCCCCAAATCCCCACCCCCACCATCTCTGAACTATAAAAGAGCCTAGTGTCCAGACCCCATAAGATGGTTGTTTTGAGGCCTTAGCCTGCTATCTCCTCGATCAGCTGGCTCCCTGAATAGTCTCTTCCTATGCCTCAACCCCTCCTCTCTTGTATTCATTGGCCTGTCATATGGCGAGCAGAGTGACCTTAGACTCTGTAACGAATGTGTATCTTTTAATCCTGGGAAATTTTCTTGAATTATTTTGTTGATTTCCATCTCTTCATCTTCTCCATCCTCTCTTTCTGTAATTCATTTGTCTTTTTGTTCATTTATGTTGTCTTGAATGTTGTACCCCCTCGTGTTTTAGTTCCTGTTGTTCTTAGACTGTTCTCCTTTTTGATAGCTTTACATTCTTGTTTCATCGATGTAATGTCCTCTTTTATCTCTCTGAGGATATTGTTGATATTTTTGAAGATTTCTTCACTGCAAAGTTACTATTTCCTGAAAATTGCTTTTTTTTTTTTTTTGTGGTGGTGGGGCGAGGTCTCTGTCTTCTGTATTGAAGTGATTAAAATGAAAGTTGCTCAGTTGAGTCCAACTCTTTGCAACCCCATGGAACCTGCCAGGCTCCTCTGTCCATGGAATTCTCAGGGAAAGAGTACTGGAATGGGTTGCCATTTCCTTTTCTAGGAGATCTTCCCAACTCAGGGATTGAACCCAAGTCTTCTGCATTGCAGGCAGATTCTTTACCATCTGAGCCACCAGGGAAGCCCCTCTTCTATATTAGAGGTTAAAAAAACTAATTAACAGAAAACTCAATCAAATAGAGTTAGGAGACCAGAAGAGGGAGCTCTCATGCCCTGCAATGGTAGTGGAGTCCAGCAGGAAGAAGAAAGTCTCCTTTCCTAAAAAGGATTCAGCCAATGAAAAGCCATAGACTCTTTGTTTACCGTAGTCCTCTCAACCACCTTTTCACCTCTATAAAAGTGTTTTCTTTCCTTTGCCTTGCAGGAACTTGCACATGACTCACCACAATTGCAAACCCCACATTGCAATTCTTTGCTGATTCCAAAGAAACCTATTTTTTTCTTTCAATTTTTTCTTAAAACAATTTTTATTTTATATTGGGCTACAGTTGATTTACAATCAACTGTAAAGGTATACAGGTTTCAGGTATACAGCAAAGTGATTCAGTTATATCTTTTTCAGATTCTTTTCTGCTATAGGTTATTACAGAATATTGAGTCAAGTTCACTGTGCTATACAGTAGGTCCTTGTGATCTAGAAACCCATCTTTGTTTGAGTAATATGTGGCTGGCTATGTAAGGTCAGCAGAAGTTTCCTTAGATATCTGACTTTGTTGTTTGCTCATATCAGAGTTAACAAAAAAGCTAATTGGAAGCTCTAAGCATGTGTCTGTAGGGCTTTTCATTCTTGAGTTTCACAAAATAATGAATGGGTGGATCACATTTGTTGGAGAGTTCTTGATATTAGTATTTTCACATCTTTACTCTTATCAAATTCCCCAGAGAAGACTCTTTCAGCATTCTGCCTGCTTCCCAGTATTCTGGAACATGAGTGAGGATGAGGGACCTACAATACAGCTTCTCATCCACGTTGCCTTATTTGGAGGTCCTCAACCCCTAGTTCCCTTGTCTGGGATGCCTATGCTCAACAATCTACATGGTTTCTCCCTTAGCCCTTTCTCCTCTGCTGTTCAGTGGAGTGGAATTGGGCCTATCAATAGACTTAAAGACATTTCTGCTGTCACACTGTTTATACATTTCTGAAAAACCTTGTGTTCTGCAAAAGTCATGCTCTGAAAATAAGGGGAAAAAAGAGTTAGAACACTATTCAAAACGTTGTACTTTTGTAGTCAGTACAATGCAAAACTGAATGATAAAAAAGACAGTAGCACAATTAAATCTCCATGTGTATTTACATCCAGAATCATTCAGCCTTAACACTGAGGTATATTGGTCCTAAAGAGCATTTGCTTCTAAGAGAGATTATTTTTTCCTAGGATTTTATATACTGTTAAAGCTTTCTCTTTAATTGTAAGAAATCTGGTAGCTTCAAAATGACTGAGAAAGGTTGTTTATGAACTTACACACTTTCTGAATTAAAATATCATCCCCTTAGTTCAAACCATGTTTGAGTTAGTTCTCATTAAAAAAACATATGGGCACTTCCCTGGTGGTTCAGTGGTTAAGACTTCGTGCTTCTACTGCAAGGGGTGTAGGTTCCATCCCTGTTTGGGGGAACTAAGATTGTGCATGCCACAGGGTGTGGCCAAAAGAAAAAATAATAAAAACATTAAAAAAAACAAAACAAAACATGTGTTATATCTGAAAAGACTGACCATTTCAGTTCTGTGGGCATTTCTGCCTCCAGGACTTGTTTGTCAAACTTAAAGATCTTTGCATAGACCTCTCCTCCACACACTGACAGTTCTTTAGGGGAAGTAGGTGTGTACCGTGCATTCCTCCCACATCTCCATCCAGACTCCCTGGATTTGGGGCAGTGTACTTGTGGACTGCAGCCATGTTTGTTTCCTTGTTTCACTAATGTTATCATTGCTTTTTCCCCTGCTCAGATTTCCATTTTCAGGAAAAGGTTTTTGGGAAACTTTGAGCGAGGGCAGTGGAGTAGGATATATTAATATTACTCCACTGTCTTTACCGAGAAGTCCCCCAGGCACAGAGGTCTTTGAGGAAGGTAAACTCAAAGTTAGCTGGAATTTTACAGGTTGAGAAGTTTGCTTTAGTCCCAGAGACTTCTGTGGAAAGAGAGGCTGTGAGGCTGGGGTGAATTAGAGGCAGAGAGAGGCATTCTGGAAACAGCAGGTGCTGTGACTATCAATCTGATTGAACTGGGCCTGATTCAGGGTCTGTTTATAACACTCTCTTGTTTTCTATCTTTTGAATCTTAGAATTGTCTAGGAACATAAGAAAAAGCAAATTTCTGACACCTTTCATGCTGGCTAGTGAAAGATAGTGTGTTAGTTGCTCAGTAGTGTCCGACTGTCTGCAACCCCATGGACTGTAGCCTGCTGTCCTCCTCTCTCGATGGAATTCTCCAGGCAAGAATCCTGGAGTGGTTTGCCATTCCCTTCTCCAGTGGATCTTCCCAATCCAGGGATCAAACCCATGTTTCCTGCATTGCAGGCAGATCCTTTACCATCTGAGCCATCAGGGAAGCCTAGCTGGTGAAAGAAGGGGAAGGAAACCACTGTGTGGCTTTTCGCATGTAGAGGTGCATGTAGTTCCATTTCTAGTCCTGTTGTATTTCCAAGAAATGTAAAGATTCCTGTGACCACTTTATCTTCAATGGTCCAGTCTAATTAAACTGAACAAATGCTTTAAGGACAAAAATGAATTGTGTCTTGGGCGCTTAACAACTACTTCTGCTTTCCAAACAGAATATTTTATTCTTACCGGAAACTCAATTTTCACTTTTCTTTGTGGCTGTTTTTCACAGAGTGGCAATTTCTAAAACCTGAATTAATCTGCCACATACAGAACTACCTATTATAGCTCTTAGTCTTCAGTGGCCTGTTAATTATTATTGTACTGGAATAGTACTTGATTTAAACATTTAAAGTTTGTGGATATGTTAAGCAAAACTTTAGTTAGCTTAATTGTCAAAATTATTTAGTCTACCAATTGTACTGGAAAACCAGGCTCTCTTGTTTGATTATCTCTGGTCATTTGCCAACATTTCTTTGTGTTTCATTACTTGTGTAGTGGCATGAAACTTAGGCTCTCAACAGAAGTATGTAAACCGTGTCTATTTATTTTTTAAAAAATTGAACATAAGTTTTATGTCAAGCCCTCATTTCATAGATATTTAACCTCAGCCAAATCAGGGTTTCTTCAGTCAGTTCAGACTCTAGTTTTTCCCTACTGTCTACACATTCATGATTGAGAGTCAGTCCAGGAATGCTAAGACTTCCTAAGGGTGGGCTTGAGAGGGCCGTCAGCTGACTGCCCTGAAGTGGTTGCCGTCTATTCCCAAGGTATTGGATATAAATCAGGTCTCCATTCATCAGAAACATTATTGCTCTTTTGTCTGCCCTGTCCTTTCCTAAGGCTTCTCCGGGTTATTCTTACTTGTAACTTTTGGACATGCCTATAACGTTTGGATGCTTTTCTCAGAGATATTTGTTAACAAGTAATTCTTACAAGTTTTCCCGTCTTATGACTGCTTATCTTTCACAGCTAAGAGAATTTGTATTTCCTCTAGGGTAGGAAAAACTAGATTTTATATAATCATGTATTCTCTCTAGTCTATTTGGTAATATACACTTTTTGCCATATACTCAAAAGATCAGGCTATTACAGATGAAAAAATGGTCTGCTTTTCTAGATGCATCCCTCTTCGGAGGTAACAGATGACTTAATGTTCCGTTGAGTGGGGGCAGGGTCATGGGGCAAAAAGTAATTATTAGAAATGAAAAGAATGCAAGTTTAATATATGAAAGTGTTATCCACAACAATTACATTGGGACCTGGAATATATGATTAATATCTATTGTGGATTCTAAAGTCTTAGTTTGATATTCTATTTTTTCTTTATTAATATTATTTCTATGTGTCCCTGTGGGGAAATGGAAAGCTGGTGGCAGTGAGAGATGGTTCACTCACATGGACTCTGCATGATGGAGATGTGACCTTGCAAGTTTGACTTGGGGTTTAAAACTGGGAGTACGTGATATTAGTACACATATTCTACTTCCAGGAAGATGGAATAGAGGTACTTTCCCCTATTCCTTCTACTGAATGCAATTAAGACCCTGGATATTTTGTATAAAACAAACATAAGAAGACTCTGCAGAGAGAAGAAGCTGACCAGTTAAGACCTGAGGATGTGAGGGATGACACAGTGGTGAGTTCCCTGGATTTTCTTTTTGCCTTGTATGTGTCATACTCAACACTGGATAAGACAGCAACTCAGAAAATGCCAGTGAGTGAAGATTAAAAAAAAAAAGGTCCCAAGAAAAACTTGGTCTTTCTAGACAAAGGACTAGGGAAGGGACTGTCTTGTAAGGCAGAAAACTTGTAGATAATAAACACTAGATGCCAATCAAATGTCATGGAGAAAAATAACATCCTACTCCTCCTTCTCTAGCTAAGACCAAGTAAGGAAGCTAGACTTCCACCCTCATGGAAATGAGGCACCCCAAACCCCCTAGTGGAGTGGGGTCAGAGAGAACTAAATGGGGATCTGGGACTTCCATCTCTGCTAGGCAGTAATGAGTTGCCTTCCCTACTCCCATCATCCCAGCCCTTGTGGTGTCAGTGGACCACATTGGGAACCTGGACTTCCACTCTCACCTAATAAAAGAAAGTGGCTCTTGTTCTCCCCAGGAAGGTGGCTTCCCAGGTGGCTCAGTGGGTAAAGAATCCACTTGCAATGTAGGAGACGCAGGTTTGGTTCCTGGGTTGGAAAGATCCCCTGGAGGAGGGCATGGCAACCCATTCCAGTATTCTTGCCTGGAGAATCCCATAGACATAGGAGCCTGGTGAGCTACAGTCCATAGGGTTGCAAAGAGTTGGACACAACTGAAGTGACTTAGCATGCATGCACATGTGCAAAGTAGACTTAGAACAAAGAAAATCACCACAGACAGACAGGGACATAAATAAATAAAGGGTCAAAAATAAATAAAAGGGCCAGGCCTCCAAGAAATCATGTAATCCCAAGTGTGTGTTCACCATGTTACAGAATTGCAAAGTATAAGAAGCAAAAACTAGTGGAACTGAAAAGAAAAAAAAAATTATGATTCAGGTTGGCAACTTAAACACCCCTCTCTCAACAACCAACAGATCAACTAGAGAGAAAAATCATCAAGGATTTAGAAAACCCCAGTCATATTTGTTGATTTGGACCAAAAGGATCTAATTGACATATAAAACACTTTACCTGACAACAACAGAAAACATATTCTTCCCAAGAACTCATGGAACATATACCAAAACAGACCATTTCTTGGTCATAAAACAAATCTCAACAAATTTTAAAGAACTGAAATCATATGTTCTCTGACCACAATAGTATCACACTAGAAATAGATACCAGAAAGATAATGGATATGTCTCCAACTCTGGGAAACCAAACAACATACTTCTAAATAATCCATGGGTCAAAGAAGTCTCAAGAGAAATTGACAAATACATTGAACTGAATGAAAATGAAAATGCAGCATCTGAAACTTTGTGGGACAAGCTAAAGCAGTACTGAGGGGGAAATTTATAGTAATGCTTACATTAAAAAGAAGTACATAGATTGTTTGTGGAAATTCTTCCTGAATGGCGATACAAAAGAGCAATGGTGCCGGGAGCCAGCATATTGCATATTGAGTGCATATTGCATATTGAGTGCAGCACTTTCCACAGCATCATCTTTCAGGATCTGGAATAGCTCAGCTGGAATTCTAACACTGCCAGGAGCCAGCGTGAGGAACTCCGCCCATGGCAAAGGTCATGAGGAAGGAGGCTCGGCATAGGCAAAGGTGGGATCGAGCCTCAGGAGTCCCCCTGGAAATTCTTGAGCATCTACCCCCAAAACCAGAGTCTGCCTACTTTCTGCTTTGTGCTCTCACCCACACCTCTGACTTTATGGGGGGCTGTCCCCCACTACCTCTCTCTGAAAAAAAAGAGTTAACTTACAGCTCCAGTTAATAATTCCTGGGTGTGACAGTGTTTCAACCTACAAACTCCTTTGGAAGTCCTCTAGCCTGCCTGAATAGGTTTTTCCGGCCACATGTGATTGCTCAGAGCCTCCCAACTGTGAGAGGCATGAGATGTTCTAAACCGTCTAAATACAGAGTCCTTTGAGCAGTTAAAAGATTGATTAGAAATTGTATTGGTGAAGGGTTTTTCACTTGTTGGGCCAATGTTTGCTGCAAAGTCTCCATATCCCTTACCTGCTATGTCCCTGGCAGTGTATTGATTAATATAATTGGTGTAAGTAGTAGCTTTAATGTTTGTAACCTGGGACCCTTGAGTTAATTCTTTTCTTGATTGAACCCACCTCACCTTTGCCCTATAGGAATGCAACTCTATCCAGTGCTTTTTGGAGGCTGGCGCCTGACTTTAGAATAATCACCTTTAGAGAAAAATAAGTTTCTTAAAATGTTAACAGGCCTCCGGGCCAGAAGATGATGTAAATCACCTAAACTTTTGCGTATGATAAGTTTGCAGGAAGAAAGCCTGGCTTACTGCATGACTCTACCCCTTCCCCCATTATCCTCTATGCATAACTTAAGGTATAAAAACTACTTTGGAAAATAAAGTGCGGGCCTTGTTCACCGAAACTTGGTCTCCCCATGTTGTTCTTTCTCTCACCTTCTGGCTGAATTATTCAGCCTCTTTTCTCCACTGAATTTCCTCACTGAGCTATCCTTATTTCAGCCTCTTTTCTTCACTGAATTTTCCTACTGAGCTATCCTTCTTCTATTACTCTTTATATCCTTAATTAACGTTTAATTAAGCAGTTGTTTCCTGATCCTCGCCGACGCCGTCCCCGCTTCGAATTCCCTGGATCTGCCCGGGCTGGACCCCGGCACAATGGTAGAATGAGAATTGAGCTTTTGCGATTCTGAGAGACCCTACCCCATATGGACAAAGTCACCAACTCACATGTTCTCTGATTAAAGACCTGGGCATCAAGAGTAGCTGTGCTTGTTAGACATTCTGACTTTGCTCCTGTTCTACATGATTGCTTGCTTTCTGTATTTTTAAAAAATCCTTGATTAAGAATAAATTGGGAGTTATGTTAGAATATAGGGCAAACTTCTGTAATGAACATATCCCCAAATATAGTTGAATAAGATAGAAGTAGATTTATCATGTAATGATCCATTGACTGTTGATGGTCCAGTGTAGTGAGTCTGTTCATCTCCATGAGGTCATTTAGCAATCAAAGTTCCATTCATCTCTGCTCCACTAACTTCTAGGGCCAGACTGTCCAGTAGAAATTTCTTCAGTGATGGAAATGTGTTGTATCTGCACTGCCCAATACGATGGCCACTAGCATGAATGAAATTGGGGGCCTTACGTTTTAATTTTTTTTAATCCTAATGAATTTAGGTTTAAAATTAAATGCGTGCAAGTGACTACTGTGTACCCTATTGGACATTGCAGCTGTGGATATTGCTTTGTTCTGTGTGATTAAAGCTGATTCACCATAGCATTTTTTTCCCTAATCCACAAAAAGGTGAAAGACAATGGAAGGCAAGTAATATCTTTTTAGGCAAGTGAAGGTAAAATTACAACCTCAATTTACTCACGTTTCATTGGTGAGAACTCAGCCACTGTGTCGAGGGTTCCCAACATTACCCTGAGGTTTGGTGATATTTACTAGGTGGGCTCCCAGGACTTAGTATACATGAGTCACAGGACTCATATGGCTGTGATTTATTATAGCCAAAGGATACAAAGCAAACTCAGCAAAGGGCAAAGACCTGAGGCAGATTTTGGAGAAATTAAACATGAGCTTCCAATAGTCCTGTCCCAGTGGAGTCACATGGAATGTGCTTAATTCTTCCCACAGTGAGTTGTGACAGTATGTGTCTACCAGGGAAATTCTTTAGAAACTCAGCTCCCCAAGTTTTTAGTGGGGTCCTCTCTGCTTAGCACATATTGAGATTTTACATTCTTAAAAGAAAAGCAGGTGGTTTGTATAAACTGTATAGACTGTACAGGTTAGGTACTCTAATCCTTTAGGGAAAGTTTTGTATCAGCGTGAGGAACTGTTTACTAGTTAAGGTCTCAGATGCCAGCCAGGGGTCATACTTGTAAGCAGGCTTTTCCAAAGACTTTTCTTGAGCCTGCTCTGTTCTTTTTTTCAGCACAGCCACACCTACTTGCAAAGGACAATGGGAAATGTAGCCTCTAGATAGGTAGCCACATGG
The DNA here is from genome assembly GCF_003369695.1 of Bos indicus x Bos taurus. NCBI lineage: Eukaryota > Metazoa > Chordata > Mammalia > Artiodactyla > Bovidae > Bos > Bos indicus x Bos taurus. The sequence continues at coordinate 88,243,349 of NC_040079.1, forward strand.
CTAATCAAACACAAGAGTGGATTTGAAAGGACAGCTAGCCGTGTCTTACGGAATTAAGTACACTTTGTGATTTTGCACGCATTGCTTAGACTCTCTGCTCCTTTGGTTACTACATGTGCATCTGAAATAACACATACATTGCACTGTGCTTGGTGCACAGTAAGTGCTCAATAACAGATTATTATCATCATTATTATTAGTCTATTCTTAGTCTTTTTTGTTTCTCTGTTTTTTTGGCCATGCTCTGCAGCCTGTGGGATCTTATTTCCCCACCCAGGGATTGAATACAGGCCCCTACAGTGAAAGTGCCAAGTCCTAACCACTGGACCACCAGGAAATTCCCAGTCTATTCTCAGTCTTATTATTAGTCTATTTATATGGGTTCATTTATCTTTTCCTTTCTATTCTTAAGCCACCAGAAACAGAATTTTACCAGAAGTGGATTCTGGACTGTTACTTTCCTACCAGCTTTCTCTCTTGCAGATTTTGGGGTCATTTTCATAGAATAACCTACATGTTCTCAAGTCCCTAGCCTTTGGAGATCATCCTTTCCTTTAGCATACAAATATTATAGTCAGTATCTCCATCCCAACCCAACTACAGGGAATTCAAACTTCTCCCAGATTTTCCTGAGTCTTTTTGATTTAAAAAAAAATTATTATTTTTTATTCTTGATTTTCTTGGTGGGGTGTTACATGTCCTGATTGCTGCCTGTCACTCTTGCTATGAACTCTTTGGTTTCTCTTTGATCATTTCCCTGATCTCCCTGTGTTTTCAACCTTCCATTATCCATTTTACCCTCAAAGGTGCACAGGAGCCTCCCTTCATTCTTTAGAGCTGGGCTTGCACAAGGCTGCCATATGTTTGCTTTATGTCAGTGAATAAAAGTCATGGAAGATTTATGAGTAAGGGAGAAGATAAATGAAAATTTGATACCTGACATCACAATGTCTGAAGTTCTTTTTAAGACACACCCTGACGTGCTCCTTCTCATCTTCTCTTGTTCTTGCCTTTCACCTCTCTAGTACGGTCTGCCCTGTTGCTGGAACCCACTACAGAAAAGTAGATCTCTTACAGATATTCTCTATACTACCTGGTATAGAGGTTTAGATCCAAATCTCCTCAACCCATGCCACCAGATGATGAAAAGTCCCGCAACATTAAAAAAAAAAATAGAGAAAGCAAACAAAAAACCTCGAAATAAAAATTTTAAGAAAATTGCTCTTTATCTTTCTGTTATATCAACATTTTTAGTTAATCCACCTTCATGATTTTTCATAACTTGAACCTATTCCTTCAGGTCTATTTGTACTACTTTCTTCTTTGTGCTTCAGTTATTTCAGTTCCTCCACATGTTCTGTCCAGCCTCTGAGCCTTTGCACATGCTGTGCTCACTGCTGGAAACACCTTTCCTACCTCTGCAACTGGCTGAATCCTGTACATTCTTTTGTTGTTGTTGTTCAGTGCCAAGTCATGTCTGACTCTTTGCAACCCCATGGACTACAGCATGCCAGATTTCCTTGTCCCTCTCCATCTCTATACATTCTTTTAGTATAAGTTTCAGTTCAGTTCAGTTCAGTCGCTCAGTTGTGTCTGACTCTTTGTGACCCCATGAATTGCAGCATGCCAGGCCTCCCTGTCCATCACCAACTCCCAGAGTCCACCCAAACCCATGTCCATTGAGTCAGTGATGCCATCCAGCCATCTCATCCTCTGTCGTCCCCTTCTCCTCCTGCCCCCAATCCCTCCCAGCATCAGAGTCTTTTCCAATGAGTCAACTCTTTGCATGAGGTGGCCAAAGTACTGGAGTTTCAGCTTTAGCATCATTCCTTCCAAAGAACACCTAGGACTGATCTCCTTTAGGAAGGACTGGTTGGATCTCCTTGCAGTCCAACGGACTCTCAAGAGTCTTCTCCAACACCACAGTTCAAAAGCATCAATTCTTTGGTGCTCAGCTTTCTTGACAGTCCAACCCTCACATCCACACATGTCTACTGGAAAAACCATAGCCTTGACTAGATGGACCTTTGTTGGCAAAGTAATGTCTCTGCTTTTGAATATGCTATCTAGGTTGGTCATAACTTTCCTTCCAAGGAGTAAGCGTCTTTTAATTTCATGGCTGCAGTCACCATCTGCAGTGATTTTGGAGCCCCAAAAAATAAAGTCTGACACTGTTTTCACTGTTTCCCCATCTATTTCCCATGAAGTGATGGGACCAGATGCCATGATCTTCGTTTTCTGAATTTGAGCTTTAAGCCAACTTTTTCACTCTCCTCTTTCACTTTCATCAAGAGGCTTTTTAGTTCCTCTTCACTTTCTGCCATAAGGGTGGTGTCATCTGCATATCTGAGGTTCTTGATACTTCTCCCGGCAATCTTGATTCCAGCTGGTGCTTCTTCCAGCCCAGCATTTCTCATGATGTACTCTGCATAAAAGTTAAATAAGCAGGGTGACAATATACAGCCTTGACATACTCCTTTTCCTATTTGGAACCAGTCTGTTGTTCCATGTCCAGTTCTAACTGTTGCTTCCTGACCTGCATACAGGTTTCTCAAGAGGCAGATCAGGTGGTCTGGTATTCCCATCTCTTCAAGAATTTTCTGCAGTTTATTGTGATCCACACAGGCAAAGGCTTTGGCATAGTCAATCAAGCAGAAATAGATGTTTTTCTGGAACTCTCTTCCTTTTTCCATGATCCAGCGGATGTTGCCAATTTGATCTCTGGTTCCTCTGCCTTTTCTAAAACCAGCTTGAACATCTGGAAGTTCACAGTTCACGTATTGCTGAAGCCTGGCTTAGAGAATTTTGAGCATTACTTTACTAGCGTGTGAGATGAGTGCAATTGTGCGGTAGTTTAAGCGATTTTTGGCATTGCCTTTCTTTGAGATTGGAATGAAAACTGACCTTTTCCAGTCCTGTGGCTAGTGCTGAGTTTTCCAAATTTGCTGGTATAAGTTTAAATGTCATTTATTCTGGTGAGTTTTTTCTGAACTCTATTTTAGATTAGATTCTCCTACTTTGTGTTGTCATAATAACTGTATTAGTTTTCTAGAGCTTCTATAACAAATTACCACCAACTGTGGCTTAACACAACACAGATTTATTCTCTCACAGTTTTGGAAGATGGATGTCTGCTGTCAAGGTGTGAACAGGGCTGTCCTCTCTCTACAGGCTCTAGAGGAGGATCCTTCCTTGCCTCTTCTGGTGGTTGTCAACAATCCTTAGCGCTTGGTTTGTAGATGTATCTCTCCACTGTCTGCCTCTCTCTTCACATGGATGTCTCCCCTGGGTGTCTTTATGTGTCTCATGACTTCCTCTTGTCTTCGTTACCTCTGCAAAGATCTTATTTCTGAGTAAGGTCACATTCACAGGTACAAGGATTAGGACTTCAATGCCTCTTTTGGGGTGGGTGGGCTACCTACTTGTAACAGTAGCATACATACATAGCACAGTAGTTATTTCTTTAGATTGTTTTCCCTAGACTAGGTCTCCTGAGAGCGGAGACCTAGTCTGTTTTATTTATCATTATATGTCCTGGGCCCAGCAGAGAATCTGGCCCATTGCAGAAGCTCAGAGAATATTTGAATAAATAAAAACCCTCAAATTCAAAATTCTCTGGGTTTTCCACTCAACTACTTCTTCCCTCTCCCAAAGCCTCAGTGTCCTTTAGAATTCCTGAATCTTGGTCAACAATCACCACATCCTACTGAACTAGCCGCTACGTATCTTTTGCTGATGACTGCCATTGCCTTCTCTCCTTTCAGTCATTCTCACCATCCTAATCCATGTCTTGCCTGGACTACAATGAAGGCCTCTGATATATTCCTCCAGCAATCTCTTCCTGCTTCTTTTCCATCCATTTCCCACACTGCAACTTGAGTGAGCACATTAAAATGTAAATCACAGATGTCATTCTACTCCTTAAATACTGTCAATGCCTTCTCATCACATATGGGATAAATTCCCAATTTTTATGGCTTTTGTAAATTATATTTTTATATTAATATGGCTTCTGATGCTCTCAGTCTGGTCTCAGCCTTCCTCTCCATCCACTCTCAGCTATCCTTTTTCTCATTCTTTATGCCCTGGACATCATGTATTTTTCATGGTCTCAACCATAGTGTGCACTTTGTGGATTCAAACCACTGCACATGCTGTTCCCTCAGGCTGGAATGCTCTTCCCACCCATCTTGGCCTGGCTAACTCCTATATTATCTTCCACATCTCAGCCCGAACCCCTCTTCCTCAATTAGATCTCCATTACTGCCCTCCCCAGACATAGTTAGATGCCTCCACTACTGGGGTGCGTAATAGGGTTCTTGGTATGCCTCGCATTTCTCTTTTGTAAACCTCCTCACATTTACATCCTTTGTTCCATGTCTGCCTTCCTGCCGTAGTGTAAACCACATGAACAAACATGTTTACTTGTTCACCTTTGCATCCCCAGCATCACCTAACATATATGATGCTCACACACTCTTTTTTGAAGAGTGGAGGTGTTTGTTAACTGCTTTTTCTCTTGCTCTTTGAATTTAGTTCTGATTTTCAGAAACCTGCTTGTGATGCATGGTTTCTAGAAAGCAGAGTATGTGGCTCTTCTTTTGCTTAACTCCTCTCGGTTCTTGACTCCTGTGGACTTTCCCTTGCTGAGCAGAACTCCTCCCCCAGAGGAAGACATCTGTGGTGGTTAGGGTGGGAAAAGCTTTACTAAGAAGACAGACTTTATATGGCTGGGACTTAAAAGGGGAAATCTATGCCAAATTCCCAACATAATATTGATATGAGATGTAGGGACCATGTGCACTTCCCCAGATTGTCTCTCTTACCACCACTCTCGGCTGGGGTAAGAGGAGAAGGCGGATGGAGAATATCGCTGGTGGGAAAGAAAATGGAGGCAGATATACATGCACTGACTAGCCACTGTCTCCTCTAGAAGGTCTTAGAATGTTTCTTCCTAAGTCTTACTGTTTTTTCCCTTAAGATAAAGACTCATAAGCACACAGCACTAGTAACTTCCCCACTCATTGACCAACAGCATATATCCCTAAGAATTGAAGTATCTTAGGTTTGATTATCTGGGAGAAGGCAATGGCACCCCACTCCAGTACTCTTGCCTGGAAAATCCCATGGACGGAGGAGCCTGGTAGGCTGCAGTCCATGGGGTCGCTAAGAGTCGGACACGACTGAGCGGCTTCACTTTCACTTTTCACTTTCATGCATTGGAGGAGGAAATGGCAACCCACTCCAGTATTCTTGCCTGGAGAATCCCAGGGACAGCGGGGCCTGGTGGGCTGCCGTCTATGGGGTCGCACAGAGTCGGACATGACTGAAGCGACTTAGCAGCAGCAGCAGGTTTGATTATCTATGTGTGGTTTCTTCATTCAGTAAATGTTAACTGGGGCCTGCTTTGACTGTGTGGATCACAACAAACTGGAAAATTCTTAAAGAGATGGGAATACCAGACCACTTTACCTGCCTCTTAAGAAATCTGTATGCAGGTCAAGAAGCAAAAGTTAGAACTGGACATGGAACAGCAGACTGGTTCCACATTGGGAAAGGAGTACATCAGTGCTGTATATTGTCACCCTGTTTATTTAACTTATATGCAGAATACATCATGAGAAATGCTGGGCTGGAAGAAGCACAAGCTGGAATTAAGATTGCTGGAAGAAATATCAATAACCTCAGATATGCAGATGACACCGCCCTTATGGCAGAAAGCAAAGAACTAAAGAGCTTCTTGATGAAAGTGAAAGAGGAGAGTGAAAAAGTTGGCTTAAAGCTCAACAAACTAAGATCATGGCATCTGGTCCCATCACTTCATGGCAAATAGATGGGGAAACAATGAGAGACTTTTTTTGGGCTTCAAAATCACTGTAGATGGTGATTACAGCCATGAAATTAAAAGATGCTTGCTCCTTGGAAGAGAAACTATGACTAACCTAGGCTGCATATTAAAAAACAGAGACATTGCTTTGCCAACAAAGTTCCATCTAGTCAAAGCTGTGGTTTTTCCAGTAGTCATGCATGGATGTGAGAGTTGGACTATAAAGAAAGCTGAGTGTTGAAGAATTGTTGCTTTGGAACTGTGGTGTTGGAGAAGACTCTTGAGAATCCCTTGGACTGCAAGGAAATCCAACCGGTCCATACTAAAGGATAATAGTCCTGAATATTCATTGGAAAGACTGATGCTGAAACTGAAACTCCAATATTTTGGCCACCTGATGCGAAGAGCTTACTCATTGGAAAAGACCCTGATGCAGGGAAAGATTGAAGGTGGGAGAAAGGGATGACAGAGGATGAGATGGTTGGATGGCATCACTGACTCAGTGGACATGAGTTTGAGTAAACACCAGGAGTTGGTGATGGACAGGGAGGCCTGGCGTGCTGCAGTCCATGCGGTCACAAATAGTCAGACACGACTGAGTGACTGAACTGAATTGAATATTCATGTTCTGGGCTGTGGGCTCAGGATGCAAAGATGAATAAATAGAGTCTTCCTTCTTGTGGAACCCATATGCTGACTGGAAAGAAAAATCCACCCATTTTAAGATGTGATACAGTATGGTCATTGATGTGATGGACAGATCTGTGCAGTTTGAGGAACCCAGGAATAAAAACTTCTAGTTATTATTCAGAAGCTTGCATATTGCTATGTCTTCTGTAAGTGGTTATACCATCTTAAAGGTGTGTGATTGCATCTTTAAAATGTATTCCCTGTATTTTTTTGGGATTTTCTACCTCATCTGTCAGTTCCCTGTGAGGCGGAGGACCTAAAGGTTAAGAGTAGGGAGCCTGGAGGCAGGAAGACTGGGCCTGTGGTTTACTTTTCAGCTGGGTAACTAAGGGAATCACTTATTCTCCCACCTCCAGAGAAAAGTGTGCAAATGCAAGGATTAAATATGATGCATGCAATTCATTGTGCTTGGTGCCTGGCATGCAATAGGTGCTCAATTATATCTTCCTCCAGGTGACTGCAGCTTTTTGTTTTAGTGGTGGTGGTAGTGACAGAAACTTGTTTATACTAAGCTTCATGGGACACACACAGAGGTTTAGTTGCTTTTTTTTCTTTAAAAAAGAAGTTTATTGTTATAAAAACAGCCTAAACATTATATAAATACAATATAAATATGCCTTTAAAAATATGCATAAGTTAGCAAATTTTTTGAGGTAAGCCTACACATTTCAAGAAATGATTTGTCTCCAAAACAATAAGGACATTCAAGCCGCATAGCCATTTTTACGTTACTTTTTCAAACCAAATACATAAAATATTTCAAGTGGCACTTCATAAAAATATAAATACTTATCATGTATATAAATTAACTCAAAATCACATATTTAAATATCAATAAATTAAAGATAAAATAGTGTCCTAACGCTCATACTTTTAGTTCTTCATAGAGAACAACATAAGTTGTGTGCCCAGTGGACAGGTTTCTGACCAGAGGAGGGAATGCCCAGGAACTACCACAATCATGGGAGCCCCAGCTACTTCATCCGAATAGCTCTCAGGCTGAACTGCAGGAAATTCTCAAGGTTTCTCAGGATGAGGATAATCTTTGCGTTCTTTACCCACTCGTTTGAAGACTGCATCTTCTCCAGCAGGTCAGTGTTTGTGGCTGGAGTGGTTATTAGATCTGCGATCTTTACATGAAGGAAACACAAAACAAAAGGAATTGTTTAAATATTGAAGAAGTCTTTTGCAGTGGAGAGGCGCTGTGGCCTGTGGGAAGATATTCAAACAAATTTGGAGCGAAGGAGCAGATGTGGGCCACTGGCCTTGACTCGCCCAGATGGGGGGAGGTCCTCTGCTCTGAGCCCACCCAGCATGAGACCCTCTCACAGCAACTGAGCTCTGATACTTTTTGCTGCTCTGTCTCTGTTGGACCATAAGCATCTCATAAGTAGCCATCGTATCTTACTTGTCTTATGTCATCCTAAACAGTGCCTGGCACAAAGTTAGAATTCAGTAGATGTATGAAGAACTTTTAGTTAAAGGCATTTTAATGGGTTCTTCGGGGGCCTCTAACTCTAATACTTTTCTTTGGCTTTGCTCTCACCCATCCATCTGACATCTATTAAGAGTCAGCTGCTCTGGCGGCATAAACAGAATTGGGGAAGATTTTTCCATAGACCCACTGACTTGGAGCTAAGTCATGGTGGAAGGCCTCGCACCTCCACCTGTGATCCTGGAGCACTGCAACCTCAGCATTGCCAGGCGCTTGTTAGAAATGTGAGTCTCAGGTCTCACCCCAGACCTGTTGAGTCAGACTCTGCACTGTAACAAGATCCTCTAGGTGAAGGTGTCTGCACCTTCAACGGGGAGAAGCCCTGGTACAAGGGACTCAGCTAGGAAAGGGAGGCAGGATTAGCACCAATGTGCCTGCTTCTCCTTCTCTTTGTGCTATGGTTCATCTGCAAACTGTGCCATCAAGCTTATACCATGTGGCATTTGAATGGCTAGCTGGTAGTGACCAAAAAGCCCTTGGTACATGCTCTTCCAGCCTTTAGCCTTTTCTCTGCATTAACTCCTTGGCAAAAGAGTATGGGAAAGTAGTTGAAACTACCATAATAACAAGAATGTCATTTGGCAATCTTAAATAGTTTTTGTGCTCTCTGTTCTTTGTTATTATGGATTGTTACTTGAGGTTGGATATGCTTCCTTCTGCCTCTACAGATACTTTTTCCCCTTATTTCTTAAACTTTTAGAAGTTAATGTTAAAACTCTCCCCCTTAACTGAGTTTTAAATATAGTTATTGATGTCATTTGCAGAAGACAGGAAAAAGAAAAAGCTTTAACTTGAGGAAATATTTGTCAGATCTTTTCCTTTACACACAGCCATCTCTTTTGAATTGGCTTTGCACTGCCGAGTTGTCTAGGCCGCCTTCTTTGAGTCAGGCGAGGGGACACTCACCTTTTGCTTCAGGATCTGGATCAGTGTTCTGATATTTTTCCTCAAATCCCTGACATTTTCCTGATTTCCCTCATACTCGTTCTGGAGGTAGTCCAGGTATATCTGATACTCCAGAAGACCAGCAGTGGTTCTGATCAAGCAAATCGCCTAAGAGAAAAGACAGTGGGAAAACTGGTTATTGCCAGCAAGGCATAATTGATTTTAGAAATGTAAATTGCTATAATTCAACAACTTCTGCCTGTTCCCCTCCAGGGAACTTCAAGTACTTCTTAAGCATCATGTTTTGAGACATTGGACAGCATTAGCTGCCCCATTTAAAATACCTGCACAACGAGAGGCACCACTTAAATGTTTCCCAAAGCCCAGTAGATGCTAGATTATGGCAAGGGGCCATCCTCTGTTACACCCCATAATGCTCTTCCCGCTGGCTGCACTCCTGCCCTTGTCAATGTCAGGGTGAAACCTCCTTTTATGAAATAAGCAGAAGTCAGTGGAGGTTACTGCACTGTCTGAAGGAGAAGGGTGTAGAGAATGATCTCGGCAGGGAGGGCAGGCCTAGATCCTGCTAAGGGCAGCCAAAGAGGAGAAAGGTTCCTGGACCACCTTACCCATGATGAACTAGCTAAACCTCTGGGGTTTCCTAACACTTGACAGTGGTAAAAATCCCAGCCCAGAGGGGCTATATTTGACGAAGTTGTTAAAAAATAAGTTGCCTTTAATATCATTTAAGTTGGCCTCCTCATGAAATCTACATGGTATTCTTTATATTAATCCCCTTCTTCATTGCCTGCCTGGTCTTTATATATACAGATGCTTCATGCAAGAGGGAGAACTTTTGACTAGGGAGTACTGAAAAGTGAACGTAATGCATTTGTACCTGATTGAACCCAGATTGGAAGCATCCGTCCTTTTCCTCCATTTTTGGAAGATTCAGCTTATTTTCTGCCAGTGTCTCCTTGCTGCTTTCACACTCATCATTCTTCTCACATATCTGGGAAAGAATATCAGAACCGTTATCTTATAAATGCCCCTAAAACTCACACCACTAGAGGGCTGATGCATGATCTATCATGGCCAGGAAGTTCTCTAAGAAAAGTGAAGTCACAGTCCATTAGCACCCAGGCAAGTGAGCTCTACAGAAGATGGGCACATGGGTTCAGTTCTAGCCTCACCCGTGACTTCATGGTTGTTATGTATTCCCAGTCTCAGTGTCCCTATATCTGCAAGTTGGGGATAATGAAAAACCTGCCCATTAAGTTTATTGTGAGGACAAAACAATATTTTATAAAGTGTCAGCACATAGTAGGTAACATAATAAATGATAGGAATTTTGATAATAATTGGATGACTATAAGTTGAGCCAGAATTATATGTCCCAGCTGGAAGGATCTTTCAGATCATCTAGTCCAATTCCATGATTTTACAGATGGAGCCCAGAGGTGCTGAAGAATTTGCCCAAGATCACAAAGCTTGTCCAGCAGAATCAGAGTTAGATTTGGGACTCCCAGTTGCCTCTCCTGTATTATTTTCTTTCTACCAAAGCAGAGCCAAACTACCTTACATTTAAAGCTTGGGAGCTGCTGTAGCCTATGGATGATTTTGCCACTTTGGTGGACTATCAGGTATGCGTCTTACGTGCCAGAATGACTTTGGGGAATCCCTAACCTCTGGGCTGGCATAACCTAAAAGTACTGTGACTGTCCTGAGAAGCTGAACAGTCATTTCAGGTGGTGCTTTTTAATCCTCCTAAAGTCCAAATCACACAAAAAAATTGACAGACCTTAGTTTTTGGTTATGGAAAAGGAAATCCTGAGAGGCAGTGTGATCCACAGCTCATGCCAGGAATGGAGCTGAGAATGGGCCAGGGGGCAGGGATCCCAGCATCACTGTATATTTTTCAGGATGAAAAGGAACCATCTGAGACCAGGAGCAGAGGAGAAATTACAGGACATAGTCTGCCCCTTTGGCTTCAAGTCTGAACTGCCTCCAAACCCAGCAAAGACCTCCCAATGCAGAAGCCCCCATTCACATCCAAGAGCAAGGAAATAGATGCCCACATGGGTGCTCATCACCCTGGAGCGAGCCTACCCACCTCCTTTCTCATTGCAGAGATTTTGTCGACCATGCGCTTAATGAGAGCTTCGGTTTTCTCTGGAGTGGTCAGAAGTAGTCTGCCTGGGGTGGTGTCATTTTTGAAATCTTCTCCCAGGGGACCCGGGGTAGGGAAAGCAGAAGTCATCACCAGGAGCAGCCCCAGGGAGACAGCGAATGGAGTGAAGGCGCCTGTGACAGAGCAGAGGGAGAGCAGCCAGTGAGCAGACTGCGCCGCTGGGGGAGCTGTGCTTCTGGCTGCTGGCCGCCCGCCAGCCCTCACAGCAGCGGACACACACCCCCCTCCTTCGCCGCACGGCTGCCAGGCCGTTCCTGGGCTAAGGATTTCCTTCACTTACTTGTGAAGCGGGAGTTCATAGCTGTTCCTGGAGGGCAGATGGAGCTCTCTTTCGTTCCTGGTGGGCCCGAGGGCAGACTGAGTCTCAGACATCCCCGGTCTCATATTTATTGGGGGTTGAGACTCTAATATTGAGACTCATGGGAAAATCCCACATTTGATAAATCTTTGTTGGAGGGTGGGGGTGGGGCCAGAGCGGGTGGGGCTGATTGGAAACCTTATTAAGATTGCTCAATGTGACGTCCTTTAGCATCACAGGAATCAAACCAGGGCAAAAAGTGCCGCGTAGAAGCTTAGATCATTACTAAAGCTAGTCCTCAGAAGCTGGATCACTCTTTCTTTACTTTTTTTTTTTAGTGACTCAGCACATTAGCATGTCTTGAGAAAAAGTAAAGCTGAAATCATGCACAGAGTTTTAGAGGGGTAGCGGGTGGGGAGAAGCTAAGGCTGACTGATTTTAAAAATACTTTAATTACCACTGGTTAGGCTTTAGTATTCCAGTTTATTTGTATTTGTAAAAAACCTAAGATGTTCTGACCTCAGTTTCCTCAGACCACTCCACAGCCTGCTGGCCTGGGATTACAAATAATATACTATGAGCCTCTCCACCCCTCCACTCCCTCAAAAAGGATACTGTGAGCCCTCAGCAGTACTGTTATTTCCTGGCTCTCACTGTGGCCAGCTGTTGCAGAACCTCCTGACTCCCCCCACATCTTGTGGACGTTCTCTAGGAGTCTCCAGGTGCAGTGGGGGTTCACACATAAATGCCGCCACGAGGCATCTGCCAGCTTCCTCCTCACCTGCGCCTGCTCACTTGGGCCAGATCCGTCACAGCCCTGCTCATTCCCTAGTGGCCTTTTGGGGATGTTCCCCGTGAAGACCCTGATCTCTGTCCAAGGAGGTTGTCTTGTGATGCTGGTGCTATCCCTACCACTGGCTATAGGGTGATCCTGCTCCCACTGGGAGGACCCTGGGTCTGGGTCTGCTGGTGTCCTCAATTTACTGACACCCACTGGGTTCAGGGTAGAAGTAGGGAGAATACCACTCACCTCTTTGGTAGTATGTCAGAGGAGGATCTTGTGGCATTTTCTGGAGCTTGTGTTCATAGCTGTATGACTTGATTTGAATCCAGAGGCAACTGAGAAGAAATCTACTGATAGAACAGGACTCTGGGTTTGGAATCACACTTCCCCTCCAATGCCTCAGGCTTCCATGTTGGGTTGAGCTAGTAGAGGCTTCCTCGGTTCTTACAATATCTTTTGCAAGAGGGTCCTTGGTTTCATGCAGAAGATCTGTATACCAGGCCGTTCCCCCCAGTCTCCCAGACATCCAGACAGCTCAGAAGATTGGTTCCAGACTGCAAGTAGGACCCTTGTATGACACCAAGGGAAAAAAAGCCCTCTTTTTTTGTATGTTTTGTTTACAAAACACAGTGTTAACATCACAATCAACTTCTTTACTTTGCAAAGAGGATCTTGTCAGGATTGCTAAAACAGGGACCTCAGCTAGGGTATTTAAAACACAAATTGATTTACTTAAGTTTTGTTTTGTGAACAACATGTTGGGACCTGCCTATTGGGGAACGCGAGGTCATTCATTCTTTCACTGACTTTCTAAATTGAGAGGCAGATCCTGTAGTGGTGGTAGCTTGGTTTGGAGTTTGAAAATGAAAATGGCAGAGGATAGCTGAATGGTTTCGCTTTTAGTGCTCTTGGGTCTTGAGCTACTCAGATGCCCCCAACCAAGCCTCCTGTACTGAACGAAACCACCACTCCTGGCTCCCCTGCAATGCACGTGCTGGGCCTCTGTAGTGTGGGACTGCTTCGTCTCATATTTCCATTTTTTATAAAATATGACTCAGAAAATTTCATACAGTGAATCGACAGCACACAGATTTTTTTTTCAATTAAGAGTTTTAAAAACAGGAAGTACATGTGCATGATAAAATGTTGGGACAGAGCATTAGGGCAGCATGGGAGAAGAAGTTGGTCTCCTTCCTTCCCAGCTCCTCTTCCCAGAGATAGTGCCCGACCTGTGGTGTTTTCAACTAAATCCTCTGTTACTCTAATCTGGTGAGGTGTTCTTGGTGACCTACGTACTCATCTCTGTGTTTACATTGTTGGTTCATATATTGTGTACACCCACACACTTGTACACAAGTATATACACACTATAATTTCCCATTGTCTAGATGATGCTGAGGCGATTTCCTATGGTCAGGTACATGGTAGAGGCACCGGCTCTTGAGTTCACACAGCTTGGCTTTAAAGCCCAGCTCTGCCACTTGCTGTCTGACCCTGGCTAAGAAATGCCAAGGATCTGTGCCCCTTGATTGCTCATCTATAAAACTGGGATAATAGCAGTTCGCTGTGGTAAAGACTGAAAGAGAAGATTGTGTGAAAAATCCCTGGAGCATGGTAATTCTGCAATTAATACTTGCTCTTTGTAACATTCCTTGGCTCAGGGTCTCTGGTTTGGAGAAGTCCTCCAGCCAACTGTGTCAGACAGTCCATATGGAGCCTTGCTTATGAATGAGCCAGACTCCTGTGCCAGTGGTCAGCTAGTCTCCCAGTCTTTTCTCCTCTGAAGAAATCAAATGCATGTTTTTTGAAAGTTAAGTAGAAGATGAAGAAAAGAAAAAAAAAAAAGTGATTTCCTTTCTCTCTCTCTCTCTTAATGGTGAACATTAAGTTCCCCAAACCTGGTCTCTCAATTTAGGTAATGAGCCTAGCTTGTGTCTTGTTGTTACACTGTTTTCCAGGCTTTCTGCTAAGTGTTTTTATGACTGAAGGTTTTAGCCTTCCCCACCCATGATCATCATTATTATTCAAAATCTCGAAAGTGACCCTCGACTGTGAAGGAGTCTGACTTAATCTCAGACCTTGTGCTTCTGGCAGCCCTGGAAGGGTGAATTGTGTGTGGGTGGGAATGCAAGTGTATGGGGAGGCTGAGAGGACGCTGTTGGGCACCACCTTACACACTGGTAGCATCTAGGGTCTTTATTAACATCCTGGCCTTGGGTTGCCGTTTGCTTGTTGGAGAAAAGGGTTCTTTGCTCCAAAGCATTAATGCAACATCCGTAACTCCACCATGATAGCTTCTGTGCTTTGGATGTCAGTGGATATTCCCCTTGGAGAGCTCATCCCTCATATTTTAATATGTACAAATGATTAGGAAAGGCCATGCTGTCAGCATTTATTAACTAGTAATAGCCGCAACTGCTGGATTGCAGCATCACTGATTTGAAGTGACCACCAGCTGAGACCAAGAGAGGCCTGACAGATGGGGGGAAGAAGGAAAACACCAAGGAACTTTGCTTCCTCTACCCTTGTCTAGGCTGGCTGGTCCTTTCTGTGCCCCTTAGGATTACTGCCCATGACTGCCCTCCTACATGTTGGTGGAATCCAGTTCAGAGAGTCCATCAATGCATTCAAAGTGAAGGGGGAAAAGTAACTGCCATTCAGTATTAAGCTCCCAGGAGAAGAGGTGGCGTCCACATCTCACAGGTTAAAATGTGGAGTTGTGCTCCTGTGTCTTTATTCTAGTGGGTAGGGTTGGGTTGGTTCTGTGATTTAGCAGGAGGGAGTATCCCAAGAAAAAAGAGAAGTCACCGGCTGCTTGAGAACTGGCAGTTGCTGTCAGAACGCAGTTTCACTTGTCACTAAGTCCTCAGAGTCTGTAAACCGCAACAGTGGGTTATTTAGCAGCTCCTTCCGGGGCTGAGTCCTACTGAGCAGACCAGCCAGGACTGTAAGGCTCTGGGAAATGTCTTTGCTTTGAGAAAAGTGGTGCTATTACTGGGAGTGAGAATATTAGGGACATGCAGTGCGTCTACTTGGAAAGGGCTGGCTGCTTTTGGATGGGGGGCCAGGCCTGGATACCAAAGCTCTGGGCAGTTCTCAGGCCAGCCCAGCTTCTGTCCTGGACCTCACGACCTCAGCTCTGACGTCCTGCTGTAGCTCCTAGCGACTTCTTGGTCTGGCCTCAGCTTTTGGAGGGCAGAGATGTGCAGGGTTGTATCTAGCCTCTCCCTCTGTTAGAGACACGGCTGCAGTGCCAGGTTTCTGATCCACAACTGTGCAGAAGGAGGCGGGGTATCTGTTCTGGGCCCTCATTGTTTTGGTATGTGCTGAGTTATCGTCCCCTGCTGAAGTGGGAAATCCCAGGCATTTTAGGAGGGAAGTGGCTTCTCCTGGGGCAACCACGTAGACTCCCCCACTTTGAGGACGAGCCCTCTCCCCACGTCCCTCTGGTCTCTGAGCCTGGAAGAGCGGGCCCAGGAAGCTGCATTGGTGAGGAGATCTTACTTGATGCTTCTGAAGGAGCCCACTGCTCTGAACCCCAGGGCTGGGGAGGTTCCCCTGGGCTGAGTTTCAGTGTTTTATCTCTTTTCCATCTGTAGGGTTGACCTTCTTTGTCTGTGGCTGCTGGTTCTGCTTTACTATTAGGAAATCAACTCATCAGCAAGGAGCACTGAGTTAATTTATTCTCATGAATTATTTGAACCATCTTTGGTTTCTCCAAAGGTCTCAGTTCTCTTGAGTTCAGTGTCATAGAAACTAAGCATGTAACACCATTGGCTGGTTCCTTCTACTCTTTTCCCTCAAAATTAAGGTACTAGTAACCCATTTGAAAGCATCACATGTGATGGTTAAGACTAGGGGATTCTGCTATGATGTATTTTACCTCTCTTCCCTGCCCTTTTGGCTACTTATTTGCAAAAAAGAGACTCTCTTTGTCTCTTTAAATTATACCTTAATATGTGTTCTTCTTAGCAAGCTGAATCCATGAAAGTAGGGAAAGTCTCTCTAATCTTCTTGATGGAATAATTTCCATGATATTCTTTGGACATGTTGAATGCTCTGTAACTGAGCCATTGGGGTTTATTACTTCTCAAAGCAAGATCCACCTTGAGTGATCAAAAATATCACTGAAGTAATAAGGTAAGCAGGTAATAAGTTAAGCAGGTAAGGTAACCAGGTAAGCAGGTCAAAGAGCCATAGGTAATTTCTTTATTATTCCTCGAAGCAAGATCCACCTGGATTGATCAAAAATATCACAGAAGTAATAAGGTAAGCAGGTAAGGTAACCAGGTAAGCAGGTCAAAGAGCCATAGGTAATTTCTTTATTATTCCTCGAAGCAAGATCCACCTGGATTGATCAAAAATATCACAGAAGTAATAAGGTAAGCAGGTAAGCAGGTAAGGTAACCAGGTAAGCAGGTCAAAGAGCCATAGGTAATTTCTTTATTATTCCTCGAAGCAAGATCCACCTGGATTGATCAAAAATATCACAGAAGTAATAAGGTAAGCAGGTAAGGTAACCAGGTAAGCAGGTCAAAGAGCCATAGGTAATTTCTTTATTATTCCTCGAAGCAAGATCCACCTGGATTGATCAAAAATATCACAGAAGTAATAAGGTAAGCAGGTAATAAGGTAAGCAGGTAAGGTAATCAGGTAAGCAGGTCAAAGAAGTAATAAGGTAAGTAGGTAAGCAGGTAATAAGGTAAGCAGGTAAGGTAACCAGGTAAGCAGGTCAAAGAAGTAATAAGGTAAGTAGGTAAGCAGGTAGTAAGGTAAGCAGGTAAGGTAACCAGGTAAGCAGGTCAAAGAGCCATGGGTAATTTCTTCAAGCTATTGAGTTCTGGGTGTGAGATACGTAGTGCACAATCCTTGACTTACAGACCTATTGCCACAGCTCCAGGTGGTGCTGTCCTCACTGTGGCCTTCAAGGCCTGGGCACCCAGGCAGCAGGGCTGGTGGTCTGCTGGCCCTTTGGTCTGCCAGGCCTGCGGCTTCTCCTGTGCTGTGGGGCCTCCACAGTGGTCTGAGTTTCTTGAGGGCTCCGTGGAATGATGGGCCTGGAACTTTCACTCTGGAGGCTGTGTTTCTCATGTGCTGCTTTCCTGTGGGCAAGAGTCATGACAGGAGGAAAGGCCTGCCCTACTATGCCTGTTTGCTTGGCAAGTGATCAGGATGCATGGAAATGGTGTCTTCTTCCCTGGCATTTGGAATTGTCTTTGGTGATACCTTTTCTGGGAGGTGATGAACTTTTACAAGGAGAGATAGCATCCCCAGAGGTGTGTTTGGAGCCTTAGTACTGAAGCAATTGCTGCTAACTACCTCAGATTCTCTTGTCCTGGGACAATCAACACAGAGGCTGTAATACATATTCCTTCCTCTGTGTTCAGTTTGTTCACTGAGGCCCCAGACTCCATTAAGGCAGGTTAGGTGTCAGAAGAGATTCAGGTTCTGGGCTTTTCCCATCTGATATGTGTGGCCATGCTGTTCGTCAGGCGTGTAAAAACTCCCTGGCCTTCATGGCCTGTCTTAGATTTCAAGATTCAGAAGGAGCTTGGGGCTTTTTGCTACCAAAAAAATACTTTGGCCAACTGGAGGATTGGGGGCAAAGTACTCTGTGATCTCAGGGCTCCATTAGAGAGATTTCTCTAAATTCCCTTCTTGCCCCAGCATTCTGTGGATCTTCATTAGTTATGCTTAATAACCCAGAGTCTACTCTTAATAGAGTAAGGGACTCTAAATTAAGAAATAGCTCTTCAAAGTCCAAAAGTCTGATGTCTTGGTTTACACCAAGAGACCTCTTGTGGCTAGTCAGGGTGTCACCCATTTGGACATGCTCTGGACATTGGTGGCCTCAGGCAGACTGACTGATTTGGAAGATGCCAAAGCCCAGACATATCACTGCAAGGTGATAGCAGATTTCTTAGTTATCTGATCAATATTTTAAAATTTAATTGTTTTTAGCTTAAAGAAATAACTACATAAGTAATACATGTTCAGTGTATTGTAGAAATTGAGAAAATAGAGATAGGCCAAAACACTGCATAATAATTTTATCACCCAGTGGTAATCATTGCTTATGCTGTAATTATTGTTCTTGTCATTTTTCTCTGTAGCTACACATCTGTCAGGATATGGGAAATAGAAAAATACCATCCATAGTGTATTATAACCTGCTTTTCTTTTTTTATACTGCTTTGTATCTGTAACATTCTGGGTAATTTTCTGAGTAGAGATGATGTAAACAATGGCTGTAGCCAAACCCATCAGAGCTGAGAAGGGAAACATCGAGTGAGGTTTATTGATTACTGTTGCAGATGCACACTGTTCACTGTTCCCTGGAGAAAGAGGGCATATCTGAATGGGGATAAGATGCATTTAAAACATTCAGTGAGTTTCCCAGGGGGATAACTAATCACTTGTTTGTGGAACAGCATAATCTCTAAATCAGTAAGTCGTGCTGATGGTTTGACAATCATGAAAGTGAAATTTGCAGTTCAACCGATACTTGCTTCTCAGGTGGTTCTGGTAATTTAACATAGCCGAGCTCCGATTGGCTCTTGTGCAGGGCATCGATCTGTAGCTCGTTGCCCTGGGTTTCAGGATGCCTGGGGAGTTGCCACAGGTGATGGTGTCATCACCTCTTCTCATCTAGCTCATTTCCCCTAGTACTTTGAGGTTCCTTGCAGGAGTCTGTTCTACAGAGAGAGGAAAAAAAATTGTACATTTTGATAAGGAGTTTGTAGTCTTGCAACATTTCTCTCCTTTCCAACTCCAGTTCTGGTTGTGTTTCCACCTGTTGGGATTGTGTTGCTTGTGCAAGAAAACCGCATTTCCTGTGGGAGCTGAAGGTAGACCTGTCACAAAGCAGATGCCTGCAGGCCTTGATGTTGGTTGGGAGATATGTTTGGGTAAGAGGTAGACAGCCCTGGCCTCTCTTGATCAAGGACTCTGAGTTGCTAGAATGGGCTACTGCTGGATATGTCAGCATCCCCTAATCCCAACCTCTGCTGCTGATCTGTTTAAAAATAAGTGCTTAACAATAAGCACCTATTTAAGAGACTTTGGACATACAGAATGATGTTCTAGGACTCCTGGCCCTTGGATTCCATAACCACAGTAGTTTTCCTGCTAAGGTATTTTAAGTAATTGAGGATTGATGTGGGATATGAGGGTCAGTCAGGTATTTTTTGAATGCTAAGTGCTAGACTAGATGCTTTACACACATTAGTTCATTTACATTCCACTCTATAGAGTGGCAGTTATTAGCTTTATTTTATGCATTAGGAAACTGAAGCTCAGAGACATTAGATGACTTACCTGAGATCACACAGGCTTCTGTAACTGTGAAGAAGCTTGCTGGTGTTTGGGAGGAGAGGTAAGATGTGGTGGATAGGTTAGGTGTAGGGTTGCCAGGTAAAATATAGGATGCCCAGCTAAATTTCAGGTATACAACAAATAATTTTTAAGGGAAAGTATTTTCCAAATATTGCATGGAATGTACTTATGCTGTAAATGTATTCCTTGTTCATTTGAAATTCAGATTTAACTAGGCATCTTGTATTTTTATTGATTAAAGCTAACAATTTTTGTTAGGTAGACAAAACTATGGAGGGTGAGTTAGAAAGCTAGGTGGAAGTGAAGCAAATAGGGAGCCAAGGAAGATGGTTTGAGGAGGGCGTGGTTTGATGAAAGTGTTTAATCTGAATGAACAGAAAGAAGTCCCCAGGGGATGGAGAAGGAGGTGGGTTTGGAGGCTATTGAAGAACCATCTCAGCGTGAGAACAGGATGGAGCCCAGGCAGATGTACGTTGGGGCTGGCTGGTTCACGTTCAGAGGAGCCAACTGTGTTCATCTCCTCCCGGCTCTGCCCTCCGTGGTTCCTGGTTGTAGCTTTATATTAGACAGGGTAGGTGGAAATTGGCAAAAGCTAGGAATCAGGGCCCCCAGAAGGCTAGTTATTATATGTCTTCCCCCATATCTGTGGGCCTACAGAGATGGAAGGATATTTTGAAGGGCCAAATCAATGCAATCTAGAGATTGGTTATTAAATAGCTGTGGTTTAGGGAGTATAGAGAAAGCATGCAATCAAAGGTTATTTAAGCTTACTTTTCAAAGGCAATTGGTCATAAAACTTTTTAAGGAAAAGTTTGTTTCCTTAAACAAATTGTTCTGGTCAAAACATACTGCTCCTATGTCCCCAAATGAAGGCTGCTGTTTTTATAAATAAATTGACACAGACTGCACACTGAGTTTAGGGGAGTAAGGATATGCACAGCGTAGAATTTTTGTTCTACAGAGTTAGCTGTCCTTGAGTTTCCCCAGCCAGGTGCTGGCTCATGCCTTAGTGGATCAGGGCAGAGACTGAGCCCAGCTCTTGAGCTATGGCCATGTCAGGGACTGAAGACTGGTCACGGTGAGAGAATAAGACTGGTCACGGTGAGAGAATTAGACACAACAAGGCAGCAGCCCATGGGCTTGTGGGTTTCCGCTTTGTCACCGTTCTGTCACAACCAGAACAGATGAGTCAAGAGTCCAGCTTTGGGGCATTTAGTGGACAGGATGAAGAAAGCCCCGAAGCATTCTTAGGGTCCCCAAAGATTGCTGCTTATGTCATAAGTTTTGCTCTTAACTACTAAAATCACAAAAAAATCACTTCTACTGTTATTCTTGGCATTGTGTCTTATTGTACTACATCCTTTTGTTTTTGATTCATCTCTGTTACAGTTCTGTTGCATATTTCTAGGACATTGCATTAGGAAAACAAACATTTAAGTGCCATTAAATTCAACCCTGCCTCCTAATAGTACCCTCCTGATGACAGGAATGTGTTGATATTTGACTGTGTCATAATCAAACTTCAGAATATTGAGTAAAACATAAAATTCCCTGACAGAAACTTGGTTCCACTACATGGCACAGCTCCCAGGCAGATCACATTAGGCTCTAGGCTACAATTTCCTCCTGCTGTCCAAAGGATGTAAGTCTTTTCATAACAGTTTCAGCACAGGGTAGAATGACATCTTGCGGATGCCATGACGTCTCTCTGTTCTGAACTTCCATTAGGACTCAGACCGTGACTTGATCCTCCGGGAAGCTTTTGCTGACCCATTTCCAGGAATAGTGAGGGTCATCTTCTGGGTTCTCCTGCAGTGTCGTGTGCTGTACTAATCAGTTTCCAGACAATGTCATGATGGCACAGGCTCTGGAGCCAGACTGCCTCAATTCAAATTACCATTCTGCATTCTACAGGTGTGGTCAACTGGGAAGTTATTGACCATCTAGTCTTCATTCTTCTCATTTACAAAATAGGGGGTATCAGTTGTACCTTCTCTCATGTAGTTGTTGGAATCTATGTAAGGAGCTTAGCATCCTGCCTGCCACATTGGAAGGACCCAATAATATTACTATTGCTTTCGCTGCAACTGACTGAGAATTTCTTTCTTTTTTTCTTTTTTGGGGGGCTATGCTGTGTGGCTTGCAGGATCTTAGTTCCCTGACCAGAGATGACTGAGAATTTCTTGAGGGGTCCATCTTTCTATGTCAATGAATAGTATGGTTTTAGGCACTAGGCGCTCAGGGCTCGTAAGTGAATGAAAGGTGAGTTCTCCTTTCAATTGACTTGTCAGAAATAGTCATCAAGAGTTTAAAAATAAAAAATACCTTAATTTATGAAAAATTTTTTGTATGTGTGCTTTTAAAAAGTCATATAAAATATTATGCTTGCTTGATTTTTAAATCAAAGATTATAATACTTTCAATTTAGTTCAGTTCAGTCACTCAGTCGTGTCCTACTCTTTGCGACCCCATGAACTGCAGCACGCCAGGCCTCCCTGTCCGTCACCAACTCCCGAAGTTTACCCAAACTCATGTCCATTGAGTCAGTGATGCCAACCAGCCATTTCATCCTCTGTTGTCCCCTTCTCCTCTTGCCCCCAAATCCCTCCCAGCCTCAGGGTCTTTTCCAATGAGCCAGCTCTTTGCATGAGGTGGCCAAAGTATTGGAGTTTCAGCTTCAGCATCAGTCCTTCCAAAGAACACCCAGGACTGATCTCCTTTAGGATGGACTGGTTGGACCTCCTTGCAGTCCAAGGGACTCTCAAGAGTCTTCTCCAACACCATAGTTCAAAAGCATCAATTCTTCGGTGCTCAGCTTTCTTCACAGTCCAACTCTCACATCCATACGTGACCACAGGAAAAACCATAGCCTTGACTAGACGGACCTTTGTTGGCAAAGTAACGTCTCTGCTTTTGAATATGCTATCTAGGTTGGTCATAACTTTCCTTCCAAGGAGTAAGCATCATTTAATTTCATGGCTGCAGTCACCATCTGCAGTGATTTTGGAGCCCCCCAAAATAAAATCTGACACTGTTTCCATTGTTTCCCCATCTATTTCCCATAAAGTGATGGGACCAGATGCCATGATCTTAGTTTTCTGAATATTGAACTTTAAGCCAACTTTTTCACTCTCTTCTTTCACTTTCATCAAGAAGCTTTTTAGTTCCTCTTCACTTTCTGCCATAAGGATGGTGTCATCTGCATATCTGAGGTTCTTGATAATTCTCCCGGCAATCTTGATTCCAGCTTGTGCTTCTTCCAGCCCAGAGTTTCTCATGATGTACTCTGTTTTATCCAACAATTAAAAAATATATACGAATGGATATTTGTTCCATATTCCTGGCAGTACAGTTTACTAAAAGAAGCATGGATTTCACAGACAGACTTGGTTTAAACCCCAACCCCATCATTTACTGTTTGAGTAGCTTTGGGAAAAGCGCGACAGTCCCCTGTGCCTGAGTTTCCTCATTTGTAAATTGTGGCAAAGACAACTTTCCTCCTCATGGTGGTTGTGAAAATTAAATGAAACCACACCCATAAAGCAGACTTATTGGTATATACTAAATTGTCAGCAGATGCTAATTTTTTTTTTTTTTTTTTAGTTGTATTTAGCAGAGGTGGGGCAAGAGAAAGAAGGCAAGAGAAAGGGAACAGAAAAGGGTCAAGGTAGACACAGCACAAAATAAAAACACAGGAATGAAGAAAACAGGAATGGCCACCAGAAAATACAAATAAAATGGCTTATAGATTTCTTCTTGTTTTTAAAAATTATATATATATATATATAAATTTTTTTTGCATGCATTATATATAGCCATGGCATGAAATTCAGAAGTTTCCAAGGCACACTCAGTATAAAAGAAATTATTTTCAGGCCACTTGAGCCAAACTGTTACCTCATTATGTAACTACTTCAACCATCTTTTTCTAGTGATTCCTTCTAGAAATACTCCAAACATACACTGATAAACAGTATGTTTATATTTCCCATGATTTTTTTCGGCCGCACTTTGAGGTATGTAGGATCTTAGTTCCCAGACCAGGGATTGGACTCACCACCCCCTGCAGTGGAAGGGTGGAGTCTTAACCACTGGACCACCAGGGAAGTCCCAGTATTTCCCACAATTTAATTTTATTCTTCTACGTAAGTGGTGGTGCACAGATGACAGTGTTCTGCACCTTGCTTTCTTTACTGAATGCTTTAGCAGTCATTCCTTTGCGGGAGACACAGGCTGCCTCCTTCCTCTTAGCCCTTGTATTCCATTTATTAACCAGTTCCCCACTGATGGAATTTTAGGTTGTTTCCAATCTTTGGTTATTACAGATACAACTGCAGTGAATAATTTTGTTCATGTGTGATTTCACACATGTGAGTGTAGCAGTGGGATAGTTTCCTAGAAATGGAGGTAGTTCCTCAAAGGATACAGGCAGTTCTACTAGAGACAGAGTTTATATCCAGTTACTCTCCTTCCAGCAAGGTGTAGGAACACCTGTTTCTCATACTCTGGTCAGCACATGATGCTATCAGTCTTGATCTTCACCAGACTGATGAGGGGAAAACATATCTCGGTGTAGTTTTAATTTGCATCCCTCTTATTATAAGTAAGGTGGACCACGGAACCATTTTTATGTGATTTTCCACAAACTCTCCGTTCATGTCCTTGTTTTATTTTCTGATGGTTTTTGATCCTTTTCATATTGCTTTGAAGGAACTCTGTGTGTGTGTGTGTGTGTGTGTGTGTGTGTGTGTGCGTGTGCTGAAGTACAAATTTAATAAAGTCTTTGATCAGGTTTTAATCCATAAGTTATCTATGAAATCAGCCCTCCCCCCACAACTTTTTAGAGCCATCAATAGCTGTGATGGCCATCAATAGCCATCAATGTCTGTGAATACCAGACACCAGCTAGAAAAGTACAGATTCAGGGCTTCATTAGTGCAATACTGCCAGCCGAAAGTTAAATGAAATTACAAACTACCCCTCTTCGTCAAAACAGCAAAGCTGATGTTGGTGCATAGAAACCACTTTCTGTGATCCCACCCTGGCGGATTCCTAGGGAATAAACATCAAACCTCTTCATGTAGGTTGACAATCTGAAGGAACTCTTGATACACTTCAAAAGGTAAACTTTTGTTCTTCATGTGTCTTTTTATTTTATCACTCATCTTTATATTAATTTATAGTGGGTTTTTTTTTCCACCATGCAGAGAATTTAGATTTATATAAAGTAGACTTTTATCTTTTCTTTTATAGTGTCTATATTTCATGACATATATGAAAAGGTTTAGTATACTCCAATTTCATAAGAATATCCTTCTAAATTTTTCTCTAGTATCTTTAAGTAATAGGTTTTCAAAGTATTGAGCCAATACAGGCAATGCTTGTCATATGACAAGATGCAGTATTCTTTTCCACACCTTTTACATAAATATAAATACACAGAGAAAATGTCAGTCTCTCTAGAAAGTGGAGTGAGTGGTATTTTTTCCCTCTTTGTACTTTGTTTTCCAGGTTTTCTGCATTGATCATGTACTACTTTGATACTCAGAAATATATTAACTAAATGAAATTTACTTTTACCTCACTTAAACTTCATTTAAGATTTGCTTCCTGGATCTTTGAGAATGCTTGTAATGCTGTCTACTTTGCTTTAGAAACGGTCTTTTGGCTTCCACCCTGAACGGTTTTAGCCCCTAGAGACTTCCTTGTTGCCAAATCCAGTGGAAGCATTTTAGTCCTAACCTGACTTTCCCACTGGTATGCTGAAGCTCCTGGAGCTTTCCTGCTTTTCCTTGCTTTCCTGCTTGGCCTTAGTGCCTTCTCTCTCTCCTGTTCCTCACGCTTTCCTCCTTGTGTGGCTTTACTGACCCTTTCTTTCTGTTGTACATAGATGATGCCCAAGTTTATGTCCATGACTTGGATTTCCTGCATTCTAGACAAGGTAGACATATTCAGTGTTCAGTGGACATTTCCACTTAGATCTCCCACAAACACCTTAACTTCAGCATGTCATTATCTCCTAACACTGTGTATCTGGAAAGATAGGGGATGTTATTTTTCACAGTGCCCAGTGGAAAAGGCTAACAAATGAGAACATGGAGAATTTCTCATTTGAATGCACATATACTATATCTGAGGTTAGAGCTTTGCTTTAATTTAGCTTTGGTTTATCAGCTCCTACCAGGGCCTTAGCCTCAGCCCTCAAAGAACTTTCAATTATTCAGCTTGATTTGCATGTTATTGGTTTTTTAAGGCCAGTGAATCTTTTGGAAGGTTGGTTGCCTTTTCCCCACAGACCAAAGTAATTTGCTTATCCTGATGGGAAGCCTCATTCATTTCCTACTAGTGAACAGGGCTTCCTCTCATGGAGTAATTAACATTGAAGGTCTGGATCCGTCTAAATCCCCTGAGAGTCTAGGTCCAATCCATTGGAATTAGTAATCACAGACAACTCAAGTTATGGCATTCGATTTAAAAACAATTGCAGTACATCCAGTGGGAAGAGGAAACTTCAACTGGAGGAGATTGGCTTGGTTTTCTGGCTGAAAAATTGTTTTTTCTGTCTTTGCGATTGCTAACTATCAGAACTGGTAGTACTACAGGAAGAACACTACCAGTTCCACTTCTCTGAGATAGTCTCTTTCTTTTAATTTCTTTGTTAGTTAAAAATAAATTATGAAAGTAACAAACATTAATTGTAACTACAGCAAGACTGCCCGCCTCTTGAGATGACCGCTGTTCACCACGGTGTCACCTTCCACGTCACCTTCCCTGCCACAGACTCCCATGAATGCATACAAAAGGCACCCAAGTTACATGTACAGAATTGGGTTACCTATTCTTTTTTTTTTTTTTTTTAAGTGATGAAATCATACATTGCATGTTTACCATGCAACTTGTTTTTTTCACTAAGCTCTATGGCATGAATACCACATCCAGGTCACTTAACATAGCTCTTATTCTTTTTAATAATAGGTATTATTGAATGTTTCATGATTTATTCAACCAATTTCTTTTTCTTTTTAAAAACTTTATTGAAGTATAGTTGATTAACAACATTATGTTAATTTCTTCTGTATAGCAAAGAGACTCAGTTACATTTATATGTATCTTTTTCATATTCTTTTCCATTATGGTTTGTCACGGGATACCGGATATAGTTCCCTGTGCTGTACAGTAGAGTCTTGTTGTTTATCCATTCTATATAAATATAATAGTTTGTTTCTGCTAATCCCAAACTTGCATTCCTTCCTTCCCCCTCACTGTCCCCCTTGGCAACCACAAGTCTTTTCTCTGTATCTGAGTCTGTTTTTGTTTTGTAGATATGTTGATTTGTATCATATATTAGATTCTACATTTAAGGGATATCATATGGTGTTTGTCTTTATCTTTCTGACTTACTTCTCAGTACTGATAGTCTCTAAGGTTCAACTAGTTTCTTCTTGATGAACATTTTGATGAACACTTTACAGGCAAAGCTGCAGGAGACATCCTTATATATGTATTCTTACAGAATGAAACTTTATTTCTAAAATGTCCTGAAAGTAAGATTGCTAAGCTCCAGGCTTGATTAATTTCTACAACTATGTTAATATATGAGCAGAGGAAGGGAAAAGGGAAGTGCTGTACTTTTGTCTGGCAGGTACTACAGTGGTACTTTCCATAAGTTGTTTAGTTTCATCTTGGTCTCTGGGCGATAGTCCTTCCCCGATCCCTCCTCTACATAACCACAGACGAGCATGTCACTCCTTTGCTTAGAAGCCCTGCATAGCTCTCATCTCCTACAGGTTAAGGCCAAGCTAATAACATGGCCTATGAGGCCCTCCACAATTTGGTCTTACCTACCTCTTCTGTCTCTCTCTTGCCCTCTCCTTCTTGCTTTGCATTCTAGCACCCCAGGACTGTTTGCTATCACCTACTTCCCTATGCCACTGCAGCCGTCCAAGGCTTTGCTCTGCCTTCCTCTCTGTTCTGCTGATTCTTTCTCACCTCTTCCCCTGGCTCTTCTCTCACTCATTAGTTAGCACTCAAGTCAGTCTCTGGGTCTCTCAGAATGCCTTTTGCAGGTTGGTTTATGAATTGGTGAGGTTAGATCATGCCACAGTGACTTATAACACACAATCTCAGTGGCTTAACACAAGTTTAGTGTTTGGTCAGTCAAAGTATGCTTTAGGTCTGGGTAACATTCTCTTTGGAGCTCCCTTTGGTGATCAGGTCATCAGGAATACACCATCCTATAACTGTACCATCCAGAGCACTTTGCTTCTCCGGTTGATGTAGCAGGAGACGAGAATACCAAGAGCATCTTATTGGCAGTTAAATGTATTGGCCCAGAGGTAACCACCTTATTCCCATTCTCAGCCCACTGGTGAACCCTGTTACACAGCCCTACCTAGGTGGTGAGGTGCAAGGGGGTGAGAGTGTAATGCTTTCCTGGGGCTGGAAGGAAGGAGAATTGAACATAAGTGAGCACTAGAAGCCTAAGCCTCTACTACAAGTGAGATGCCACCACTCTCTATATGTCTGTCTGAAATATTATATAGTATTAGAATGATAGGATGATGGTTTATGTGTGTCTCCCCACTAGAGTGGGCACTTCTGTAGAGTAGAGGATTTTATCTTGTTCATCTGACTGTGGCATGTGGCACAGTGTCTGGCACATAGGAAATGGTCAAGAAACATGTGTTGGCAAGTCCATTCATATAAATCAATAACCTATATTTATATCCCTGGGACAGTAAAGTTCAGAGAGGTCAGTTAACTCACTTATGATCACAGCTAGGAGTTAGCAATTGTTGTTGTTTCAACTGCTAAGTTATGTCTGACTCTTTTCGACCCCATGGACTATAGCCCTCCAGCCTCCTCTGTCTGTGGGATTTTCCAGACAACAATACTGGAGTGGGTTGCCATTTCCTTTTCCAGGGGATATTCCCGACCCAGGTATCAAACCTGCATCTCCTGCATTGACAGGCATAGTCTTTACCACTGAGCCACGAGGGAAGCCCAGGAGGTAGCAAAGCTTGATTCAAATCTAAGTCTGTCAGATTCCAGAACTCATGCTTTTAAAAAAGGTTCTAAATTCTAATCTGAGGGCAGGAGAAGACCAGTGTTCCAGCTAAAGCATTCAGACAGAAAGGGAGAGTGAATTCTGCTTTACTCAGCCTTTTTGTTGTATTCAGGCCTTCCATGCATTGGATGAGGCTTGCCACATTGGGGAGGACAATCTGCTTCATTAAGTCTACCAATTCAAATGTTAGTCTTATTCAGAAAAACTCACAGACACACCCAAAATAATGTTTAACCAAATATCTGGGCACCCTGTGGCCTAATCAAGTTGACACAAAATTAACCATCATACCTGCCTTTCCTGACACTCCGATAATTTGTACTA
Organism: Bos indicus x Bos taurus; assembly: GCF_003369695.1. Lineage (NCBI taxonomy): Eukaryota > Metazoa > Chordata > Mammalia > Artiodactyla > Bovidae > Bos > Bos indicus x Bos taurus. The sequence continues at coordinate 88,272,245 of NC_040079.1, forward strand.
TTTGTTAATCTTCTACAAGACTCCTTTGTTCACATTCCTTCTATATTTGGTGTTAAAAAAACGTTAAAAGACAAAGAACTTTAATTTTGTGGAAGTGGAGTGCTTTTACCTTCTGAAAACATTTTAAAATTATATGCTAAGAGTCCAATGAAAAATCAATTCAAAATAATCCCCACCCCTTTACACTGTTTCACCTTACCTGATTATTTTTTAAACTTAAAAAAAAATAGACTTTGGTTTTCAGAGCAGTTGTAGGGTCACAGTAGAATCTGTGAAAGTTACAGACTTTTCCCATAATCCCTACCCCCCACCCCACAACCTCTCCCATTAGCAACATCCTGCACCAGTGTGATACATTTTTACAATCAGTGAACCTACAGAGACAAATTATTATCACCCTGAATCCATAGTTTACATTAGGGTTCACTCTTGGTATTATGTATTCTATTGTTTTTGAGATGTATGACATGTACTTGCCATTACAGTATACAGAACAGTTTCATTGCCCTAAAAATCTTCTGTATTCCACTTGTTCATCCCTTTCTTCCTTCAGCCCCTGGCAACCACTGATCCTTTTTACTGTTCCCACAGATTTGTTTTTTCCAGAATGTCATGTCATTGGAATCATATAGTATGTAGCCTTTTTAGGTGGTCTCCTTTCACTTAGTAATACGCACTTAAGGCTCCTCTATGTCTTTTCATGGGTTGATGGTTAATGCCTGATTTATTTTTATCATGTAAAAAAAAATTTATAAATTTAACATTTAGCACTAGCTAATATAGTTTATCAATTTGATTCATGTTTGTTGACCATCTCTCCCACTAGAATGGAAGCTTCTGGAAGGTGGGGACTTTTATTAATCACTGTATCACAGTCCCTGTAAAAGAACTTAGTATATGATCAACTGTTATTGAATGAATGAATCAGACAAATCTTTTATAACTATAATCCTCTTATTTAGGGAATTGTTTCTGATGTGTACAATGTAAAAGTTAATCTGATACCACTGTTTCAATGGGATTTAAACTCTTAAGGGGTTTGAGTCCTTTTTTATTTGGATGTGGAACTAGAGACCTCATCAATGATTGATAAAATTGAAGAAATTATGGGTTTCTAGCAAAGTATTACTTTAATTTTTTTGTGCAGAAATGAAGTATGTAATGGAAACAGGAGTATTTCATTTTCTATCACCAGAAGTGATTCCCACCATCCCACCATATGGGATTTTGGCTTGGGAGGCAGGATTTCCATAACACACGTGTAACCCTCTGCCTCTCCTCCCTGACTGTCTTCTTCCCACAGCCCACTGAGCCCGGAGGTTGGGCTTTTATTTTATGTCTCCTTCCTGTCTGCTGGGGACACCTCCCATGGCATGTCCTCTGTCCTAATTCCAGTGCTATGCCTTAGTCTAAACGCCTCAGCACAGAGTTCAGGGAGAAAAATGTTTGCCCATGAGGGAACATGCATACACTGGGAAGTACTTCAAAAACAACACTGTGTTATACGTGTACATCTTTGATTTGGTTTAATCAAAGTTGAGGTAATAGTACATATAATGCTGTTTCTTTTGTTTTAATTTAATATTTCTTGAAGATCTTTTCCATATTCGCAGACACACATCTACCTTACTCTTTTTTAAAAGTTACATAATACTCCATAAAAAACTAACTCTGTTTATTTAATCAGTCTCTTACTGAAGGATGTTTAAGTCATTTTCAGTCTTTTCTATATAAATAATGCTGTCGTGAACATTACACTATGGTTTTGGTTCTCTTGCATATTTGTGTGAGTATATCCTTTGGCTATATTTCTAGCAATGGAATTGCTATACAAACTGCTGTGTGCTTATAAGATTGTCTACAAAAGATCTAGCACTTTGTAGTTTTATCCACTGATAGCAAATTCATAGTTTTCTCTTTAGATTATAGCTCTTATAACTATAACTGTGTTGGTGATTAAGAGAGGATGAGATACATTTGGAAGAAAGAAAGGAAGAAACAGGAAGGGAAGAGATGAATCATTTGTTAAGTGAAAAGCACACTATTGGGGATAGGCTTATGGAAGTAGGGGATCAAAGAGCCCTTGGTGGGAATTTCAGCTGTGCCATTTATTAACTATGGTACACAGAATATGGTACAATGGCATGATGCTAAACGTTTAGCGTGTACTAGGCACTGAAGGAAATGCAAAAGAAAGCACTAGATTTTATTCCAGACTAGTTGGCAAAGCACAATAAGCCCCCTGGAAGCCATTAGGAAGCAATGAAGACCTTCAAAATCTCCAAGAGGATTTTGGAGAAACTCAGATCTACTTTAGAAATTATTTATGTGGATAATTTACATGGAGATATATATATATATATATATATATATATATATATATATATATAAATATATATATATATATTTTTTACAATTTTATTTATTTATTTTTGGCTACACTGAGTCTTTGTTGCTGCGGTGATGTTCTCTAGTTGCGGCAAGTGGGGGCTACTCTTTGTTGCAAAGCTGAGGCTTCTCAGAAAGGTAGCTTTTTTTGTAGCAGAGCATGGGCTCTACAGATGTGGGCTTCAGTAGTTGCAGCTCATGGGCTCTAGAGCTCAGACTCAGTAGTTGTGGCACATGGACTTAGTTGCTCCACAGTGTATGGGGTCTTCCTGGACCAGGAGTTGAACCTGGGTCCTCTGCACTGGCAGGCAGATTCTTAACCACTGGGTCACCAGAGAAGTCCTACATGGATACTTTAAAAAAATCAGTTCTAATGAAATAATTTCTTTCTGGGAGTTTGATGCTTTTGAAGAATTTGCTTTAATTTCACATGACTCTCTTAAAAGCATCTCATAAGTCATATGACAGCATCCTATGTCAAGCTTTTTTTTTCAGAAGTTCAACTATATGTTTGTCATGGTTTTTGTAGCGTCAATATTCTGAAATTCTTTAAAAATTATCATTGGTATCTGGGTTGAAGATTTGCTTCAGGGTGGAGCTGAGGTAGATTTGGTTCTTCCAGTGGGTTTCAAAGGGAAATTTTAGGCTTTTTTAAAGGATTATTTTGTAAAATGTCATAGTCTTATGTGTGTCTCCAGTTGAGGGTGCGGTGGTACCTGCCCTGGGTCAATAGAGGAAATGATGCAATAATGAAACTTAACTGCAGCACTGTCCTACTAGGGAATGGAAGAATAGTTACAGCTTTCCCCCAAACCTCACCCTATTACATTAGGCCCTTTCACTGGTGATACTGTTGTTTGGGACCTTCTTCCCTCTCTCTTTCATTACTCATCTCTTAGTTTAAGAGTGAGTCAGACCTGATGTTAGCTTTCATTTGGGCTCTCACTACCCGTAGGACCTTAGGGTACTCTTTCATTCTGTGCTTGCTCATAGTCCAACAGAGAACAGTGTCTACAAATGAGCATTTTAATAAGCATTTCCAGAGATTCTGATATAGGAGGAAAGGTTGAGGACTTTCCAGGGAACTGAAATCTGGAGAGGTGGAGTAAGTTGCCTAAGATCACACGACTAACCGGTGGCAAAGTAAAAAATGGACCCAGAGTTTCCTGACTGCTGGTCTAGCATTTTGCCTATAAAATGGGGGGTGAGGGGATAGGAGAGGTCTCCTCTCCTGTTGTCTCCTGTCATAAATCAACTCAAACGATACTCTTCAGAAATACAGACCCACCCATTTGGCTCCAAAGTGTACCTCCTTACCTGCTTCTCTTTCCTCCCAGTTCTTGCCAGTGTTGCTCCCTTCTTCAAGCTCCAGGTAAAATCTGGGGTTCAATGGAGGTACCTTTTTCACATCATCCCACATATATAATCTTTTGGAGGTCCTGTCAGTTTCCCTTTGTAAATAAATTCCAGATTTATTTACTACTGTCTCTTTCTCTACTGCTACCACCCTAGTCCAAATTTCCACCATCATTCACCTGGACCATAACTTTCTGTTTGGTCTCAGACAACTTTTCACAATGTGATTCTGTTCTCTCTCTACCACTTCATTAAAAACCTTCAGTGACTCTCCAGGGCTATTAGGTTGGAGGTACAACATGACATGACCTCCAATGCCCTGCAAGCTCTGGCTATTCAGGATTACCTTATACCATTCTCCTCTCTGTGCTCCTTCCAGTTTCCTGAATGTATCAGCTCCTCCCTACCACAGGGCCTTTTCACATGCTGCTCTTTTGCCTGGAAGAGATTATATATAATTTTAATTTCTTCTTCTTTTCCTGTTCAGTCAGTTCCTACTCAACTTTTAGATCTTAGCTCAAGGCTCCCTTTCCCAAGAAAACCTTTCCAAACTACTTCCAGTTACAGGCACTCCTGAACCATTCCTCTCCACATCCCTTGCCTCCACCTCCCTTCTCCCCCGCCCCATGTATGTTTATCAGTCTGTAATTCATCTACTCCTTGGTAGAATTGCTCGAGTAATTTCAATCCCCCCCTTATTATATAGTCTATGTGAGAAGATAAAACGACTGATTTTGTTCACTATTCTTCCCCCAGTGTCTAGCACATTACCTGGTGCACAACAGGTCCTCAATAAAAATCTGTTTGATGAATGATGGCTCAGCAGTAAAGAATCCCCCTGCAATGCAGGAGATATGGGTTCAATCCCTAGGTCGGGAAGATCCCCTGGAGGAGGACACAGCAACTCACTCCAGTATTCTTGTCTGGGAAATCTCATGGACCAAGGAGACAGTCCATGGGGTCTCAAAAGAGTAGGACACAACGTAGTGACTAAACAACAATGAGTGAATGAAACTTATAGGCAGCTTTTCCTTAAATTTCCTCTGGATTTGTCTCATCTGGCTCAAGTCATCAAAGGCCTATCTTTCATGTACTTACATTAGGTTGGGCACATGTATATACACATGTGTATCTTTTATGTTCTCTTGAATGTAAGGTAGCCTATACATTCAATCTCAGCCATCTTCACTGATACTTTATAATCTGTCTCAAATATTAAATGACAGGGACCTTGTGACTGTAGGGAAGGGAAGTACTTTGTAAATTACCCTTCCTCTCTTTCTTTTACTGAGCTTCTGGGGAAGTCCCTTTGACCATGAAAGCTAGGGACAGAATCAGACTGGAGGCCACAGACTATCATGGTTTGCCTTAAAGCTTGAGCCCTAGGTAACTCAAGAAAAATAAGATGGAGATCTATGACCATTCATAGTCCACTGAATTACTTTACCTGTGGGAATAATGATATTAAGCTGCTCTCTGAGACTTTTTGGTTGATCATATCAAGGGTCTTATTGTCGTTCAATCCCTCAGCCATGTCCGACTCTGCAACCCCACGGACTGCAGCATGTTATGCTTCCTGCCCTTCACCAAACTCCTAGAGTTTGCTCAAACTCATGTTCATTGAGTTGGTAATGCCATCCAACCATCTCGTCTTCTGTCATACCCTTCTCCTCCTGCCTTCAATCTTTCCCAGCATCAGTGTCTTTTCCAATGAGTTGGCTCTGTGTATCAGGTGGCCAAAGTATTGGGGCTTCAGCTTCAGCATCAGTCCTTCTGTTATGTAGGTAGAATAGGGAAAAGGAGTCCAAAATGGTGATGGCTAAAAGACAAAGAAGGGAAAAGCCCGCAAAAATAGAACAAAAGAAGGTCCGAGGACCGGAGTGAGGACCTCAGGTAAAACAAACAACACTCCTGGCTGGCCCAATTTACATAGGACAGGCCCAGGGAAAGATAAACATATAAAAAGAGGAGCCAAGGCTAGCGCGCTCTCTCTCCTTCTCTCTCTCTCTCTCTCTCTCTCTCTCTCTCGCGTGCGCTGGGGTGCTCTTCTCCTCGTGTCTTTGGGTCTACGTGCCCTCACGCCTTGAAGGTGAATTTTCCTGCTATCTTCTAAATAAAATAGAGCTGTAACACTGAGCTGTAACACTGATCTGTCTAAGAGCTATAACATGGTCCTTTCGAGACCTGAGAGCTATAACACGGTCTATCCAAGACCTGAGAGCTGTGACATGCTGAGGGGGCTTTAATGTCTGTCACTCCAAATCTTTGTTGTGAGGAGACAAAGAACCGAGGAACATACACTCGCATGACACTTCCAATGAATATTCAGGGTTGACGTCCTTTATGATTGACTGGTTTGACCTCCTTGCTGTCCAGTGGACTCTCAAGAGTCTTCTCCAACACCACAGTTTGAAAGCATCAATTCTTCAACTCTCAGCCTTCTTTGTTGCCCAACTCTCACATCCATACATGACAACTGGAAAAAACATATCTTTGACTATATGGAACTTTGTCAACAAAGTAATGTCTCTGTTTTTTAATATGCTGTCTAGGTTTGTCATAGCTTTTCTTCCAAGGAGAAAGCCTCTTTTGATTTCATGGATGCTGTAACTGTTCTCAGTGATTTTGGAGCCCAAGAAAGATAAAGTCTGTCAATGTTTACTTTGTTTCCTCATCTATTTGCCATGAAGTGATGGGACCCAATGCCACAATCTAAGTTTTTTGAATGTTAGGTTTTAAGCCCGCTTTTTCCCTCTGCTCTTTCACTTTCATCAAGAGGCTCTTTAATTCCTCTTTCCTTTCTGTCGTAAGGGTAGTGTCATCTGCATATCTGAGGTTATTTATATTTTTTCTGGCAATCTTGATTTCAGCTTGTGCTTCATCCAGCCTGGCATTTTGCATGATGTACTCTACATATAAGTTAACAAGCAGGGTGACAATATACAGCCTTGATGTACTCCTGTCCCAATTTTGAACCAGTCTGTTGTCCATGTTTGGTTCTAACTGTTGCTTCTTGACCTGTATACAAGTTTTTTGGGAGGCAGATAAGGTGGTTTGGTATTCCTATCTCTAAGAATTTTCTGCAGTTTGTTGTGATCCACATAGTCAGAGGCTTTTGCATAGTCAATGAAGCAGATGTTTTTCTGGAATTCTCTTGCTTTTTCTATGATTCTATGGATGTTGGCAATTTAATCTCTGGTTCCTCTGCCTTTTCTAAATCCAGCTGTTCATCTTGGTTCGCATACTGTTGAAGCCTAGCTTGGAGGATTTTGAGAATTACCTTGCTAGCACGTTGATATGAGTACAATTGTGTGGTAGTTTGAACACTCTTTGGCATTGCCCTTCTTTGGTATTGGAATGAAAACTGACCTTTTCTAGTCCTGTGGCCACTGCTGAATTTTTCAAATTTGCTGGCATATTGAGTGCAACACTTTAACAGCATCCTCTTTTAGCATTTGAAATAGCTCAGCTGGAATTCTATCACCTCCACTTGCTTTGTTCATAGTGATGCTTCTTAAGGCCCACTTGACTTTGCACTTCAGGATATCTGGTTCTAGGTGAGTGGTCACACCATTGTGGTTATCTGGGTCATTGAGATCTTTTTGTGTAGTTCTGTGTATTCTTGCCACCTCTTCTTAATAGCTTCTGCTTCTGTTAGATCCATACCATTTCTGTCCTTTAGGATGCCCATCTTTGCATGAAATGTTCCCTTGATATCTTTAATTTTCTTGAAGTGATCTCTAGTCTTTCCCACTTTATTTTTTCCTCTATTCTAGTTCGTTTATGCCAAAAATTCTATTATTTTCCTCTATTTCTTTGTATTGTTCACTTAGGAAGGCTTTCTTATCTCCCTTTGCTATTCTTTGGAACTCTGCATTCAGATGGGTAAGGGTCTTATACTATTACAAATCATGATTGCAAGTTGCTTTAGACTATTATTTACACCCAGAGAAGATCTAAAATTTGTATATGGTTGGGCTCTGGAGTGTAGGACACTTCACCAAGTATATGTTCATCAGGTCAAACAAAGTATTGGCTTGAGGCAGAGACTTATCGATTCTGAGATCTTCCCTGGGGCATCTGGGAGTTTCCCCAAGAGCCAAAGTTGACATTGTGAAGCTAGGGATTATTTGAAATTATTTGAGATAAGCACTCTGCACTTAGTGCTTTAGTAAATGTTAGCCATTCTTTCATTCTTGTAGAGAACAAATAGACACTTACATTTTATTTGAGGGAAGAAATAACATGCATAGCTCTTCTTTTCCCTAAGGGACAGGTCCTTTGGAATCTGTCTACTTGTTTATTAAGAAACTCCAATGGTCTGTCATACTTAAAAAAATGCGATCCTAATAGAAGTATCTATGACACACTTTCAAGTGTTGACAAAGAGGAAGCTTTTTCTGAGTACCTTTTGTTGTATAACCACTGAATTCTGGCCCCAGCTGAGAATTAGTCATGAAACAGGTCTCCTATTGCAACTTTTACCACACTTTTCCTTATGCACCTTATCACATGTGTTATTATTTGTGGGTTTTTTTGGTATCTTTTGTTTGTTTGTTTTTAAGCTGACTTCTGTCATTTCTACTAGGCTTCTGTGGTGCTCCGAGCAGGAATCTCTATTTTGATGACTTCTGTCTGCATGCATAGGACCTAGTGCATAGGGCATAAAGAGGAAAGAAGAGTGCCCTCATTCAGAAGTCTTTTCTGTATCTCTCAGCCTGCATATCGTCTTAACCCTTTTCCCCTCGCATATAAATGGGGATGTACTGTATGTTTTAAATTCCTTTTCTTTTTAAAGGTAGATTTGTTTTGGAGACATCAGAATTAGTATGGTAGATTGAACACATAATTTTTCTGCCTTCCAAAACTCTGCTAAAACTATGGAAAGGGATTTTCTTTTAAGGCAAAATTTATAAAGATGGAGCAAATAGAAGAGGAATCAAAAACTCAACATTTTGGGAGAAGTACAGGTGGAACAGTGGCAACTGATGCAGAGACCCAGGAAAGCTGAACGTTATACTCACCATGGAGAAAACTGAGAGCCACCTATTCTAACCTGGGGTGCTAAAAGGCTCAGCATCTGACAACTGGAACCAAGAGTATTAGGGTGATGAGAAGAGGGGAGTAAGAGATGTAAGGATCAGGTTATTTGGGCTGGAAACACAAGGCACAGGTGAGGGCTTGGATGCTGTACTGAAAATTGGAATTAAACACATAATAATGAAACACAGAATAATACATATGTATACTGATGGGAATCATATCTATGCAAAGCAGAAAGACTTAAAGATACAGACACTGTATTGCCCAGATCATTTTGCAGTGAAGCTCAAAGTCCTTGAGTAAGCCCATGCTCAAGCTTAAAGCTTTTGATCAGTCCTTTCTCCACGTGCTTTTAAATATAAGCAGACAAGCAGCCTTGTGAGGACAGTATTTAACATGAGAAGTTCAAAATAAACAGAAAAGCAACTTGTAAGAAACAGGTTGTGCAGTTAAAAGAAAACCTGACATTAATATCCTCAGGGAAACATTCCTTCTGTAAAAGAAGAACAGGATGGTAATGCTTGGAAACGAAAATATCCCTGGATGTTGGAAACATATCAGGAATGAAAAACTCAAAAAAAGGGGTGGATAAAATGTTGAGGGAACTCCTAGAAAGTAGAGTAAAAAGCAAAGAGTTGAAAATAAAGAGAAGAAAACTAGAGGATGAGTCCAGGAGATCCAACAACCCAATAAAAGTTCCAGAAAGAGATAGCAGAGACCATGGAGGGGAGAAAAGTTTTCACAACTAAAGGACATGATTTTTGAGATTAAAAAGACCCACTGATTGCCCAGTGCAATGGATGAAAAAATACCTTCAAGATAATTATGAAATTTCATTACCTTGCGAATTTGGAAGATTCTGCAAGCTCCCAGAGAGAAAAAAATCAGGTCACATACAAATGATCAGCAATCAAAGGGCTTTGAACTTCTCAACAGAAACACTAGAAGCTAGAAAGCCATGGACAGTACTTGTGATAATATGAAGAACATTTGTTTTCAACCTAGGTTTCTATAGCAAGTCAAACTATGAGTCAAGTGAAAAGGTGAAAAAAAGATACTTTCAGAGAAGCAAATGTTAAAAAGCTGCAAAAAGTCTCCCTTCTCAGGAAGCTTCTCAAGGATCACTCCATATTAATTAGTAAATAAGCCAAGAAAGAGGAAGATATGGGATACAGACGATCAATCACTGTGGAGAAGGGAAGGGAATCTCCTGGAAAGTGGTGAAGGGAGATCTCAGGATTACAATTATGCATGAGATGTAGAGGGCAATCAGTAAAGATTGGAATAGCATGACGCAGGAGATGGCTTGAGAGCTGCCATTACCAAGTCTTTTGCTTTTGTATCAGTCCTTAAAAAAAAGTTATAGGTATATATATATATTATAATATATATATTAATTATATATAATTAATATATATATTTACACACACATATATATTATCATGGTAAAAGTCATGTAACAAAATTTACCATCTTGGCCATTTTAAAGTGTACAGTTCAGTAATGTTAAGTATCTCACACTGTTGTGAAGTAGAGCTCCACAATGTTTTCATCTTACAAAACTGAAAGTCCATACTCGTTAAACAACAACTCCTCTACCCACCTTCCCCCACTATTCTACTTTCTGTTTCTGCTAATTCAACTACTTTTGGGACCTCATGTAAGTGAAACCAAGGAGTATTTTTCTTCTGTGCCTGGCTTTGATTATTTAGCTTAATGCTCTCAAAGTTCATCCATGTTGTAGCATGTGACAAGATTTCCTTCCTTAAGACTGAATAATATTCTATTGTATGTTTATACCATATTTGGTTTATTCATTCATTCATTGATCCACATTTGAGTGGCTTCCATTTCTTGATTAATGTGAATCGTTTGCTATGAACATTGAAATACAAATATTTCTTTGAGACTGTGCTTTCAATTCTTTGTGATATATGCTTAGAAGTGGGACTTCTGGATCATATAATAGTTCTAGATTTTTAATTTTTTGAGGAAGTGCCATATTACTTTCCATCCCATTTTATAGCCCCAAAGAGTGCACAAGGCTCTAATTTCTCCATATCCTTGCTGACTCTTGTTATTTCCTTCCTTCTTTCTCCTTTTCTTTTTTTCTCTTTCTTTCTCCCTCCCTCCTTTCTCTCTCTCTTTTTTCTTTCTAGTAGCCATCCTAATGGGTATGAAGTGATATCTCATTGTGTTTTTTATTTACATTTCTCTGGTGATTAGTGATGTTGAGCATCTTTTCATCTGGACCATTTGTATATCATCTTTGTAAAATGTCTATTCACGTCCCTTGCCATATAGTGTATATATAAGGATCCAACTTCACTCTTTTGAATGTGGATATTCAGTGTTCCCAGCACCATTTGCAGAAGCAATTGTCCTTTCCTCATTTAGTGGTCTTGGTACTATTATAAAGATCATTTGAAGTTTGTTTTTGGGCTCTCTGTTCTATTTCATTAATCTGTATATCTATGTCAGCACCATGTTGTTTTGTTTACTGTAGCTTTATAATGTTTTGAAATCAGAATGTGTGAGTCTTCTGAATTTGTTGTTTTTAAAAAACATTATTTTGGCTATTCAGGGTCCCTTGAGATTCCATATGAATTTAAGGATAAATTTTTGCATTTTTCAAAAAATGCTATTGGGATTTTATAGGGATTGCACTAAATCTGAAGATTGCTTTGGGTAGTCTGAACATTGTACTAGTTTTTTTTTTTTAAACTGTATAAAACTACGAGAAGATGAGTTACTAAAATGAACTATAAAGTGAGAAAGTAAAAGCTTTATGGGAGACCATTGTGAACTGATAGATTCCCTGCTGGGACTGACCAGTAGAACATTGTACTGAAAGGCTTTTGGACAGTGTGGAAGAGTTAGTCTAGTAATTATAAAGATAATCAAGATAATAAGAAAAAAGGTGATTATTAAGGAAAAAGATTAAAAAAAAAGATAGGAAGCATTATCACAGCACATTATAGTGCTTGACTGTGATTAATGTTTTCATAGGTATATAATATTAATATTGAATATTTAGTCAGTCAAAAAGTATGATGTGAGTGAAGTTGTGAGAGAGAAAGCACAGTAATAGAAGATGTAGACCTTTATCTGCCCGTAATAGGAAGTCATTAATGGATCAAAATACACCAGTGTCTTTGATTGTATAGAGCCATGCTATCTGATATGATGATCACTAGCCACATGTGGCTATTAAGCACTGGAAATGTGACTTATCCAAATTGAGATATACTGTTAGTGTGAGCTACAGGCTGAATTCTGAAGACTTAGTACAAAAAAGGAATGTAAAATATCTCATTAAGAATTTTTATATTGATTACATGTTGCAATGATAATATTTTGAATTGCTGTTGTTGCTGTTCAGTTGCTCAGTTGTATTCAACTCTTTGTAACCCCATGGACTGCAGCACATCAGGCCTCCCTGTCCTTTACCATCTCCTGGAGCTTGCTCAAACTCATGTCCATTGAGTTGGTGATGGCATCCAACCATCTTATCCTCTGTTGTCCCCTTCTCCTCCTGCCCTCAATCTTTCCCAGCATCAGAGTCTCTTCTAATGAGTCAACTCTTCGCATCAGGTGGCCAAAATATTGGAGCTTCAACTTCCCCGTCAGTCCTTCCAGTGACTATTCAGGATTGTTTACCTGTAGGATTGACTGGTTTAATCTCCTTGCAGTCCAAGGGACTCTCAAGAGTCTTCTCCAACACCACAGTCCAAAAGCAACAATTCTTTGACACTCAGCCTCCTTAATGGTCCAACTCTCACATCTGTACATGACTACTGGAAAAACCATAGCTTTGACTAGACGGACCTTTGTCGGCAAAGTGGTATCTCTGCTTTTTAATTCGCTGTCTAGGTTTGTCATAGCTTTTCTTTCAAGGAGCAAGCGTCTTTTAATTTCTTGGCTGCAATCATCATCTGCAGTGATTTTGGGACTCAAGAAAATAAAGGCTGTCACTGTTGCCATTGTTTCCCCATCTGTTTGCCATGAAGTGATGGGACTGGATGCCGTGATCTTCATTTTTTGAATATTGAGTTTTAAGCCAACTTTTTCACTCTCCTCTTTCACTTTCATCAAGAGGCTCTTTAGTTCTTCACTTTCTGCCATTAAGGTGATGTCATCTGCATATCTGAGGTTGTTGATATTTCTCCTGGCAATCTTGATTCCAGCTTATGCTTCATCCAGCCTGGGATTTTGCATGATGTACACTGCAAATCAGTTAAATGAGCAGGGTAACAATATACAGCCTTGATGTACTCCTTTCCCAATTTTGAACCAGTCCGTTGTTCCATGCCCAGTTCTAACTGTTGCTTCTTGACGTGTATGGGTTTCTTGGGAAGCAGGTATTGTTGTCTGGTATTCCCATCTGTTTAAGAATTTGCCACAGTTTGTTGTGATCCACACAGTCAAACGGGCTTTGGTGTAGTCAATGAAGCAGAAGTAGGTATTTTTCTGATATTCTTTTGCTTTTTCTATGATCCAACGGATGTTGATAATTTAATCTCTGGCTCCTCTGCATTTTCTAAATCCAGCTTGAACATCTGGAAGTTCTCGGTTCACATACTGTTGAAGCAGCTTGGAGAATTTTGAGCATTATTTTGCTAGCCTGTGAAATGAGTGCAATTGTGTGGTAGTTTGAACATTCTTTGGCATTGCCTTTCTTTGGGATTGGAATGAAAACTGATCTCTTCCAGTCCTGTGGCCACTGCTGAATTTTCCAAATTTGCTGACATATTGAGTGTAACACTTTAACAGCACCACCTTTTAGGATTTGAAATAGCTCAGCTATATAATTTGAATATATTGAGTTAAATGATGTTGTTAAAATTAATTTCATTTATTTTTTATTAACTTTTTAAAAAGTGTGGCTACAGGAATTTATTTTATTTTTTTTAGTGTTTCTATTTCACTTTATTTATTTATTTTTTTAATTTAAATTTATTTATTTTAATTAGAGGCTAATTACTTTACAATATTGTATTGGTTCTGCCACACATCAACATGAATCCACCACGGGCGTACACGTGTTCCCCCAGCTACAGGAATTTAAGATGACACATGTGACTTGCATTGTATTTCTGGTGGGGAGCACTGGTTTAGAAATAAGATAATGTGTAAATGTCAGAAGAACCAGCTAAGACAGTGAGAAGTGATTGTCTCTGGGGAAGGAACTTGGGAAACTGGGGAGGTGTGGAATATGAAATTACTGTTTTTGGTTTTAAGCTTTTTATTGTAATTTGGCTTTTAAAATGAGTGCATATATGACTGTTAAATACAATTTAACTAAACTATTTGGCTAGTTTCCTTTTTAAATATTTGTTTATCTGATCTTTTAGGAATTGCATAATAGTCCACTATAAGAAGTTACAGTAATTGCTATAATTAGTCTTTTTTTTTTTTTTTTTACAGACTTAAGTTGTTACTAGAGTTTGGTTTTTTGCTATTTCAGACATCACTTTAGTGAATATTCTAAATGTAGATCTTTGTCATATTATATCTGCAAGATGAATATCCAGAAGTGGGCTTCTTGGGCAAAGGGAATGTGCACTTTAAAGTTTTGATAGGCATCAAATTTCTTTTCTGAGAATTTATACTAGCGTATACTTCCACTAACAATACCAGCATCCCCACACTTTGATCAAAATGGAAATTATCCAGTTTCTTAGACCTTGTTCTCTTTTTATTATTTGTGATGTTGAGCATCATGTGTGTGTTTTCACTCTGATGTTCTTTGCTCATTTTTGTTTGGGGTTGTGTCTTTTTCTACATGATCTGTAAGAGTGGATAGAGCCTTTCTAAATGGATTCTGAGGGCTATTGTACATGGGAAAGATGTTTGTCCCCCTAAAAGAAGAACCAATCCACAAGTATCTGATGAGGGACAGGTGAGAATGTCTCTGTTGATGACATTTCATATTTGGCAAAAAAAACCCACAAACAGCCATTTAAATAATAGAACCACATGTATCCCAGAAACAAAAACAACCAACCAACTTTGCTAAAATTATTAGGGTAATAAAAGATTGTTTTGAGGGAGAAAGTAATTTTGTGGTAAGAATAAGATAGATTTTTTTTTTGATCTGTGCTACCTCTTTTCTGCTTTATTTATTTAACTTGAGTTCTGTGTTTCCATAATTTTTTCTCAACCCTACCCATATAAAAGTATTATCATTCAGTCTGAATATTTACACATACATACTCTGTTTAAAAAAACAAACTATGAAATGGTTTTCTCCCTCCATATTATTCTAACCCTTTGCTCTCCAGAAGACAGCCCTCAAGAGCACAGGCTGCTATGAAGACAGAGTTCCAACCCTTGGAGATATGCATGGTCTATTGAATTCCATTAGAAGCACGCACACAGGTTAATAGTCATTATTCTGCCAGGAGAAACAGTTGTTTCTGATATAGCAGCAACTAGTGGTAATCTAACTAAATAACTTCTCTTTCCCCCAATTTAATAGTAAACTATTTGCATAAAAATGAAGAAGAAAAATGTATTGAGGGTGGAGAGGTATGTGATAGATGTATGTAAGGTGTGACTCAACACAGAGAGTTATTAGCTTAAAGTCTAAAAATAATTGTCTCTCCACTTGTTTTTTTTAATGTAGGTATCTTTTAAAATTTTTTATTTATTTTGGCCATGCTGTGCAGCATGTGGGATCTTTGTTCCCCAACTGGGGATCCAATCTGTGCCCCCTGCAGTAGAAGCAGGGAGTCTTAACCACTGGACCACCAGGGAATTCCCTCCACTTATTTTTCTTATTTTTGGTTCTCTCCATACAGAACCAAAAGCCCCAGGTAATGTCAGAAAGTACATGTCTTTGTCACTAGGGTGTTTCTCCTCAGCCACCCCAAACTTTTTGCATCCTCCTGCTCTTAAACATCGCTCAGGGAGGGAAGGCTCTATGACCATCCTCAGAAGACTATGTGAGAATCAAACCCTCCTATAAGTCAGAAAGTTCTTGCTTCATTTAGCTAGGATCATTTCATCTTCCATCCCTTATGGATATGCAGAGATAGCAGATTCCTAATCTAACAGCTTCTTATATCACTTCTATCCTGGCTTCTTCCTCTGTGATACATTTTTTTTCTCTACATGCTTGAATCCTTGAATAATTTCAAAACTCCTTTCTGACTTCTCTTTCCATATGACACCAAAATTATTTTCTTTTACGGTTGATATTTGCAGCTGAGCATGTAGTTATTTTCATGTAACTTGTGGTAGAAAGTGAAAGTGGTGATGGTGTTTTGGCTTTGCTGAAAGGCTACATCATTTTCTCTCCTGCTTCTAGCCTCCAAACTTCAGTTTCAGCCGCCAGTAATAAACCTGCTTCTACGGCTTAGAGTACAAATTCAACACAATTTATGAGCTCCTGCATTGTGCCAGAATCCTTTTTCTCAGGGAACATTCCCAACTTGAATAATTCACTGTTACAACAGTGTTCTCTGAAGTTCTGTCAGAATTCTAGGCATCAGAGTTTTGGAGGGAAATCTGGCAGAGAGAGCCCATCCAGGCACATGGAGGAACCTCTGCCTCTAATCTCTCTGAAGACAGATAAAAGGCCTATTGAGACTGAAGGATTATAGACCATGGCATTAGAGCTTGATATAATTTACTATGCAGTTAACTCCAGCATAATTATGTACAACATGTTGTCAAAGGTCTACAGTAGAGTACTGATCCCAACTTCCCTTCCTCCTGCCTTAAGGCATTGGTGAACCTACTTCTTATCTGAGGACGGATATGGGAAGTAGTTCCTTCCTTCCATTTGGGCTTAGATCTCTGTATTCTTGTGCTATGCCAGTCACGGTAAGGGTGACCAAGCCCTTGAATGAAGAATCTTATTCTCATGCTCTGTTTTTGTGCTCTTTCAAAGTTCTTTCTACGTTGCCAACTATCAAAGGAGTGTGTGGTAAGCCTATTGCTTGTCAGTTTTTACTGAGAAATAACTTCTCCTTCTCTCTTATAGATGGCCTTGTTTTGTGCTATACTCTTTTCCTTTGATAATCTGACACTGCATTCTGTACATTCCCCTTGGCTGGAAAAGTTATTTCATGATTTCTTCCCCCTTTTTCTTAAGAATGAGAGTTGTCTCTCTTATTTACAGAACGTGTTCAATAGAGAAAATTTGGAATACACCAAAAAGCATAAGGGAGAAATGATTCATAATTTTACTATCCAGAAGTCATCATTATTAGTATATTAGAATATATACACATACATATATATGTATTTTAATTTATATTACAGAATAACTATCTGTGCTTTCTGTACAGTTTTTTATTAATAGATTTTATTAGTTCAATTTTATGGACATAGATTATTTTCATTTTTTCTATCATATATGTTGCCATGCACATGATTGCACAGACCTCTTTATGCTCACTTGACATTTTCTTTAGAATGAAATCCTAGAAGTGAAATTGTAGCATGAAAGGTCATGTACATTTTAAGGCTTTTGATAAATATTGCTGCATCCACCTTAATAAAGGTGATACTGGTTTGCTGTCCCACCAGCAGTATTTGGAAATGTTCATTGTTAAGACTGTGCTCAATAGCAGGTACTTAACTCTTTAATCTTTTTCAATTTGATAAGTATAAATAGTATCTCAATATTTACTGTGAAATTTCTTTGATTATAAGTCTGAATATATATATATATATTTCAAGGTCAGCTATATTTTTTTGTGATTTGCTTTTTGGATCTTTGCTCCTTTGTTTTGTTCATCTGTCTGTTATTATTCTTTGTGTTGATAAATAAACTCCACTAACCCCCTGGCAACATGTTGTTTGTTGTTGTTTAGTCACCATGTCGTGTCTGACTCTTTGCCACCCCATGGACTGCAGCACGCCAGGCTCCTCTGTTCTCCACTACCTCCCAGAGTTTGCTCAGACTTACATCCATTGAGTTGGTGATGCTGTCTAACCATCTTATCCTCAGCCATCCCCTTCTCCTTTTGCCTCCAATCTTTCCCAGTATCAGGGTCTTTTCCAATGAGTCAGCTCTTCGGATCAGGTGGCCAAAGGATTGGAGCTTCAGCTCAGCATCAGTCCTTCTGATGAATATTCAGGGTTGATTTCCTGTAGGATAGACTGGTTTGATCTCCTTGCAGTCCAAGGGACTGTCAAGAGTCTTCTCCAACACCACAGTTTGAAAGCAAAGTTCAGCACTCAGCCTTCTTTATGGTCCACCTCTCACATCCGTACTTGACTAAAGGGAAAACCATAGCTTTGACGATATGGACCTTTGTCAGGCAGAGTGGTTATTAGTCTGGAGCCAGACTGCCTGAGCCTGTATCCCATTCTACCTTTCTCACTGGCTATGTAACCCTGGTACGTTACTTAGCCTCTGTGCGTCAGTTTTCTCCTCTGTAAAATGAAGATTCATGTTGATCCCAGGTGGTTGTGTAAGGATTAAATAAATTAACATATGGAAAGCACTTAAAACCACGGCATATAATAATTACTAAATAAGTATGTTATTATATGGAGAAGGAAATGGCAACCCACTCCAGTGTTCTTGCCTGGAGAATCCCATGGATGGAGAAGCCTGGTAGGCTGCAGTCCATGGGGTCGCACAGAGTTGGACACGACTGAAGCAACTTAGCAGCAGCAGCAGCGTGTTATTATAATTACTTAAGATACTCTTTATAAGAATATTGATCCTTTATTATGTGTGTTTCAAAATAGTGTCCCTTATTTTTTTAAAAATTGTTATATGGTTTTTTATCTATGAAATTCTATACATCAAATTTGTCAATTTTTTCCCTTTCTAGCTTCTACCATGATATAATACATAGAAAGTCCTTCCTTATTCCAGTATTCTGTAAATATCACCATGTTTTCATTCAGGACTTTACTCTCTCACTTATTTCATTAAAATATTTTAAACTATGTAACCTACATGGTGGAGAAGGCAATGGCACCCCACTCCAGTACTCTTGCCTGGAAAATCCCATGGACGGAGGAGCCTGGTAGGCTGCAGTCCATGGGGTCGCTAAGAGTCAGATACGACTGAGCGACTTCACTTTCACTTTCCACTTTCATGCATTGGAGAAGGAAATGGCAACCCACTCCAGCGTTCTTGCCTAGAGAATCCCAGGGATGGGGGAGCCTTGTGGGCTGCCGTCTATGGGGTCGCACAGAGTCAGACACGACTGAAGCGACTTAGCAGCAGCAGCAACCTACATGGAATTAATTTTGGTAAATAGAGTGAGGTAAGATACTAAGATAATAATATTAATTATCCTGATCTCTTATTTTCCTATATATTTGAAACATCAATACCACCTTTATGATGAATCATCATGTATGAGTATTCCTACATTCTTGTTAGTTTCTAGACTTTTTATTCCATCTCACTGAGTTTGCTATCTCTCCTATTACTAATGCCACATTGCTCAAATTATTGTAGTTTTAAATATATCTTATTTTCTGGCAGTGAAAGTGCCCTCTTTGTTATTTCTCTTTTTTATATTTCCTAGCTAACACATCTCATTAACTTTTGAATAATTTTTTCTAATTTCAAGAACTTTTCATAATTGAAATTTGAATTAAATGAGTGGTAGTTGCTCAGTTGTGTATAACTCTTTGCAACCCCATGGACTGTACCCTGCCAGTCTCCTTTGTCCATGGAATTCTCCAGGCAAGAATATTGGAGTGGGTTGCCATTTCTTCTCCAGTAATTTGAATTAAACATATAAATTATTGTGGAATGAGTTGACATTATTACAATGTTGACTTTTCTCATTCAATAACCTAATTTATATCTATGCAGTCCATGGGGTCGCTGAGGGTCAGACATGACTGAGCGACTTCACTTTCACTTTTCACTTTCATTCATTGGAGAAGGAAATGGCAACCCACTCCAGTGTTCTTTCCTGGAGAATCCCAGGGACGGGGAAGCCTGGTGGGCTGCCTTCTATGTGGTCACACAGAGTTGGAAACAACTGAAGTGACTTAGCAGCAGCAGCAAATATTTTACATATTTCAGTGAAATTTTATTTTGTTTTTCCAAGCCTGATTTTTAAAAATATTGTAGAAAAAAACCTGTACAATTGAAAAAAAAATATATAGGTCCTATGTATTTCCTTCTGGGGATACTCAGGTGGTGTTAGTGGTCAGAAATATGCCAGCCAATGCAGGAGACGTACGAGACGCAGGTTTGATCCCTGGGTCAGGAAGATGCATGGAGGGCATGGCAACCCACTCGAGTATTCTTGCCTGGAGAGAATCCCGTGGACAGAAGAGCCTGGCTGGCTACAGTCCACAGGGTCACACAGAATGGGCCATGACTAAAGTGACTTAGCATGCACGCATATTTCCTTTTAGATTAATTCCTGTGTATTTTATGTTTTTCTTGTGGTTTGGGAATGGAATATTTTCCCATTATATATAAAACTTGCTATTATTAAAATCTGCGTCATATATTGAGGAAAGTCTTTGTATATTTTATAACTGGTTGTCTTACCAAACTGTCCTATTTATACTAATAGATGTTGTTATTTGATATGACTTTTCAAGGAATCATGTCATTCAAATGATATTTTTGTGGCTTTTTTTTAAAGTTGAAGGATAATTGCTTTACAATGTTGTGTTGGTTTCTGCTGTAAAACAATGCAAGTCAGCTGTAATTATATGTCTATCCCCTCCCTCCCTGATCCATCCCACTGTTCTAGGTTGTCTCAGAGTGCCAGGCTGGGCTCCCTGTGTTACACTGTAGCTTCCTGCTAGGTATCTCTTTTGCACATGATAGCGTATGTATGTCAATACTACTTTCTCAGTTCGTTCTGCCCTCTTCTTCCTGTGCTGTGTCCTCAAGACCATTGTCTACATCTGTATTTCTATTCTTTCCCTCAAATAGCTCATGAGCACAATTTTTCTAGATTTCATATATATGTGTTAATATACAATATGTTTTTCTCTTTCTGACTTACTTTACTCTGTGTAACAGGCTCTAGGTTCATCCACCTTACTACAGTTGACTCAAATTTGTTCCTTTCTATGGCTGAGTAAGATTCCGTTGTATATAGGTACCACATCTTCTTTATCCCTTCATCTGTTGGGTGAAGGGATGTTCATCTGTTGATGGACATCTAGGTTGCTTCCATGTCCTGGTTATTGTAAATAGTGCTGCAGTGAACACTGGGGTACATATATAATTTTGAATTGTGGTTTTCTCAGGGTTTATGCCCAGGAGTGGGATTGCTGAGTCACATGGTAGTTTTATTCCTAGTTTGTTAAGGAATCTCCAGACTGTTCTCCATAGTGGCTGTATCAATTTACATTCCCACCAACAGTGCAAAAGCGTTCCTTTTTCCCCACATCCTCTCCAGAATTTATTGTTTATAGGTTTTTTTTTTTTTTTTTATGATGGCCATTGTGATTGGTGTGAGGTAATACCTCATTGTAGTTTTTATTTGCCATTATCTAATAATGAGCGATGTTGAGCATCTCTTTATGTGTTTATTGGTCATCTGTATGTCTTCTTTGGAGCAATGTCTGTTTAGGTCTCTGCCCGTTTTTTGATCGGGCTGTTTGTTTTTCTGATAATTGAGCTGTGTGGCTTCTTTTGTGGCACTCCTTTTCTTTTTTTTTTTTCCTGTAATTACTAGCCAAACTTCTAGAATATTAAGTACTTGTATGGTTCTGAGCATTCTTGTCTAAATTCACTTTTTACTGGGAATATTGGCTGTTGATTGGAGCTAAGAATGCCATGTTTGGAGTTATAACTAAGATCAGATTTTTCCCTGAGCAAAGTCACAAAGACCTATCACATCTGTGATAGAACCATTCTACATCTCCTGTGGTTATAATCATTCAAGGATGGAACTGTTTACTATTTTGTGTCCAGGATGACTTAATCTGCATGTATTATATGATTTCATTCTCCTAACAGACCTATGAAATAGATATTGTTATCTGTATTTTTCACATGAGGAAGCCAAACTTCAGACAAATAAGTTGTGTAATCCTGAGCCATGCAGTCACCCATGACAACAGTGCATCTGAACTAATTCTATTTGTTTTTTCCCCCTGGTATTTCACAAAGTGATAGAAATAATGGGAGTTACAAATTTAATTACTCTGTGAAATCCAAAAGAATCCAAAAGGGATATCAAGAAATATAGATCAGATCAGATCAGATCAGTCACTCAGTCATGTCCAACTCTTTGCGACCCCATGAATCGCAGCACACCAGGCCTCCCTGTCCATCACCAGCTCCCGGAGTTCACTCAGACTCATGTCCATCAAGTCAGTGATGCCATCCAGCCATCTCATCCTCTGTCGTCCCCTTCTCCTCCTGCCCCCAATCCCTCCCAGCATCAGAGTCTTTTCCAATGAGTCAACTCTTCGCATGAGGTGGCCAAAGTACTGGAGTTTCAGCTTTAGCATCATTCCTCCCAAAGAAATCCCAGGGCTGATCTCCTTCAGAATGGACTGGTTGGATCTCCTTGCAGCCCAAGGGACTCTCAAGAGTCTTCTCCAACACCACAGTTCAAAAGCATCAATTCTTTGGCGCTCAGTCTTCTTCACAGTCCAACTCTCACATCCATACATGACCACAGGAAAAACCATAGCCTTGACTAGACGAACCTTTGTTGGCAAAGTAATGTCTCTGCTTTTGAACATGCTATCTAGGTTGGCCATAACTTTCCTTCCAAGGAGTAAACGTCTTTTAATTTCATGCTTGCAGTCACCATCTGCAGTGATTTTGGAGCCCCAAAAAATAAAGTCTGACACTGTTTCCACTGTTTCCCCATCTACTTCCCATGAAGTGATGGGACCAGATGCCATGATCTTCATTTTCTGAATGTTGAGCTTTAAGCCAACTTTTTCACTCTCCACTTTCACCTTCATCAAGAGGCTCTTCAGTTCCTCTTCACTTTCTGCCATAAGGGTGGTGTCATCTGCATATCTGAGGTTATTGATATTTCTCCCGGCAATCTTAATTCCAGCTTGTGTTTCTTCCAGCCCAGCGTTTCTCATGATGTACTCTGCATATAAGTTAAATAAACAGGGTGACAATGTACAGCCTTGACATACTCCTTTTCCTATTTGGAACCAGTCTGTTGTTCCATGTCTAGTTCTAACTGTTGCTTCCTGACCTGCATACAGGTTTATCAAGAGGCAGATCAGGTGGTCTGGTATTCCCATCTCTTTTAGAATTTTCCAGTTTATTGTGGTCCACACAGTCAAAGGCTTTGGCATAGTCAATAAAGCAGAAATAGATGTTTGTCTGGAACTCTCTTGCTTTTTCAGTGATCCAGCGGATGCTGGCAATTTGATCTCTGGTTCCTCTGCCTTTTCTAAAACCAGCTTGAACATCAGGAAGTTCACGGTTCACATATTGCTGAAGCCTGGCTTGGAGAATTTTAAGCATTACTTTACTAACATGTGAGATGAGTGCAATTGTGCAGTAGTTTGAGCATTCTTTGGCATTGCCTTTCTTTGGGATTGGAATGAAAACTGACCTTTTCCAGTCCTGTGGCCACTGCTGAGTTTTCCAAATTTGCTGGCGTATTGAGTGCAGCACTTTCACAACATCATCTTTCAGGATTTGGAATAGCTCAACTGGAATTCTATCACCTCCACTAGCTTTGTTCGTAGTGATGCTTCCTAAGGCCCACTTGACTTCACATTCCAGGATGTCTGGCCCTAGGTCAGTGATCACACCATCGTGATTATCTGGGTCGTGAAGATCTTTTTTGTACAGTTCTTCTGTGTATTCTTGCCATCTCTTCTTAATATCTTCTGCTTCTGTTAGGTCCATACCATTTCTGTCCTTTATCGAGCCCATCTTTGCATGAAATGTTCCTTTCCGTATCTCTGATTTTCTTGAAGAGATCTCTAGTCTTTCCCATTCTGTTGTTTTCCTCTGTTTCTTTGCATTGATCACTGAAGAAGGCTTTCTTATCTCTTCTTGCTATTCTATATATATATATATATACACACACATTTATATATATATATATATGTTTTTATTTATATATATATGTATTTCCCTGGAGAAGGGAATGGCAACCCACTCCAGTATTCTTGCCTGGAGAATCCAATGGACAGAGGAGCCTAGCAGGCTTCAGTCCATGGGGTCACAAAGAGTCGGACACGACTGTGTGACTACCACTACCACATATGTATTTAGAGAGTGAGAGTCTTTGTAGCTCTCAAATTTTAATATTCATAAGAATCATCTGGAGTGCCTTTAAAAGTACAAATTCTTCAGCTCTACTCTTCAGAAATTCCAATTTCTATGGTTTGGGCTGGCCCGGGGCCCAGGGATCTTTAGTTTTGAAAGAGGAGGTTTATATATCCCCCTTTAAGAAATAATATTTTAACTGTATAATGAAGCACATTATGTCAGCCATTCATATTTCATAACTGCTTGGGATGTAGAAATTCTGGTCAGAGCTAATGTAACATAGAACTCTCTGATGGCTATTCTGAGGTTCTGTTCTTGCACAGTGCAGTCCTCCTGGATCAATCATTCAATAATTTTTTATTTTCAGATTATGTTATAAAGATTAATGACTATATCTTCAGTTTAATCAGAAACAAATGTTTTGCTTTTATATCCAAGTCACATTTACTCTACTGGCATTAAGCAAACACAGATTGGTTACATGTGAAATTATTTACCTCTTATCTTAATTACTGAATCTTACCTGTGCTATTTTGGACTACAGTTTTCCTTTTAGAGAATAGATTTTACATACATGTTAGGTCAGGTTTATCTTCCCCATACATATTTCATATTTTCAAACACTAAATGAACGCTCTCACAGTTTCTAAGATTATGGATAGGAACTGATTTTATTATAGTTTTTGGAAAGCAGCCCTCAGCTGTTTAGGTGATGCATCATGAAACGGTAATTTTATTTACCTCAAAGGACATGTTATTTAAGAAAAATCTGCAAACATGGTGTATCTTAATTCACAGAAGCTGGAAAGCAGGATATATCTGGTAGAAAAGCGGCTGTGAGATCAACCCCTTACACAGTTCCCAGCTGTCAAGGGGCTAGAACAACTGTGACTGAGCCTTTTCAAGACCCCTGGATACTGATGCATTGATCCAGATATTCTTACCAGGTGGATGCCTATGTGGTACAACTCCAGCTTCCCAAATAACTCTTGGGTACGGGGGCCTTGGAGGCTAAAATTTGCCATTAGAGATAAGTTTTTCCTTATTAGATAGGCTTCTTTTCACAATTCCCTGGGGAGATGGTTTGATTAGTCTTTAATTCCTTGATTTATTAGAATGATTTCTGCCCTGATGAGACCACCAGAGAGAAAGTTGGGGAGAGATGAGGAGCTGTAGAGGGGGGAGAGCCTGGAAGAAGTATGAGCAGACCATTCTGGGCCCTGGCTAGTCTCTACTGGCCAGCTTCTTGGGAACTGCTGTCTCCTCTGCTTGCTTACTTGACCCTGCCATTCTGTGTCCCCTGAACCAGATGGGTATTTCTGAGAGATTTATCTGAAGTCGCAGAAGAAACCCTTACAGGTTGATTAATCTTCTGTTTTCTTCTTGGGCATGTGCAGATTCTAGTTTCCACCAGAGCTCACTTGGGAACTCAGAGGAATACATTTTGCAAAGGGGGCAAGTGTGATGCTGCTGCTGCTTTAGGTGTCACACTCTGATACAGTAAAATTTGAGGGCACTCCACCCAGGATAAAATAACATTGAATATTAATGTGATTGTTAATGGGTTCCCATCTTCCTTTCAACCCTGCTTCCTAGGGATGGGCTCATTTTAGTTCTTATCTTTTGGGGAGGGTCTAGGAAGTTACTTCCTTCTGATCATTTGACACTTGATCAGTTCATTAAATTAGTCAGTTGCCTATACCTTGAATAAATACAAATATTTTTTCCATTTAAAAATATTTTTGAATTTTAAAATATTATTTTTCAGTAAATTTTCAGTTTCATAACAGCTAACTACAATTTGGGCTTCCCAGATGACTCAGTGGGAGACACAGATTTGATCCCTGGGTCAAAAACATACCCTGGAGGAGAAAATGGCAACCCACTCCAATTTTCTTGTCTGGAAAAGCTCATAGATAGAGGAGCCTGGTGGGCTCCAGTCAGTGGGGTTGCAAAGAGTTGGACATGACCAAGCAAGTAAACACATACACAACTGCAATTTACAGCATTAAAATTTTTGAATCCTGTTTATCCCACTATGTTGTATTACACTTAAAAAAATTCTAGCCTGAGGTTTTCTTTAATTTACATTCTTCCCTGCTGTCTTCCTTTCTTCCCTCCTTTGTTTCCTTTCTTCCTTTCATTCATTAAATATTCATTGCACCGACATTTAACAATCGTTGTCCTCCGGGAAATTTTCATTGGGATGGGGATTGAGGGGAGAGTCTTAGCTGGTTTGTTAGGGTTGCCTAGCACAGAGGGCTACTGAAGCAAAGAGAAAGTGACCTAACACCAACAATTCTTCCTTCCCTCCCAAGAAGGTAACACTAGCTTTCAACTTTTCATTTTCACTTAAAAACTCCATTTCTTGAAGAATGCCTTGCCCTAAATTAGTTACTAAGTTTTTTCCCCTTTATTATCATTATCAAAAAACATTATTGAGTCACTTGAATGGTTTGCTGTCTTCTCAAGCTATTATCTATGCATCTCCTTGGCCACTTCCCCAAATGCTCTGATGTCTTTGACACCTGAAATTTTCCCTCCCGCCATCTTCTATGAAGAGCATCAATGACCATACAGCCGATCCTTCTAATGTTCCTTCTCTCGGAGACCTTCTCATTGCCAATGATCTTCACTTCTTTTCCATTTGAGCTTTCCACACCATTGGCCCCGCTTTGAATTTTGCCATCAACAGGCCTGCTTCACCCATGAGGGCTTAAAACACTCCACACTAATAATGGATTCTGATCTCCCCACACTCCCTTTTTCATTATGTCAGCTATTAGATCTCATGGGGTCCTTCAGTTCCTTCCACTCCAAGTGAATCAGTCCTCTTATGATATTACTTTTTTTCCTGGGCATCATAGACCTCGTTGTGTATCCATCTGGTGTGTGTATATGTGTTTGTACACGAATACATGCTACATCTCTTCTGTTTTGGATTATGTATTTTTACTGATATAGAATTTATAAATACTACATTATATGCAGTAAAATGCACAAGTCTTAGATGCACAGTTTGAAGAATTTTTACATATGTATCTCCTATGTAACTACCACACAGATCAAGATATAGAACATTTCCATTACCCCATAGAATTCTGTCTGGCTTCTTTCCAGTTAATAACCACTCTTCACATGTAGCCACTATTATGACTTCTAATCAGCAGAGATCATATTCTGCCTATTCTTGAGCTTCCTATAAATGGAAAGGTTTCTGTTTCATAGAAATCGAAATTTAAGTAAATTGTCGGTCAACACATGGTGAGAATTGGAGTTTTAAGTGTGTTCCTTTAGCTTCTGACACACAGCTATTCTAATAAAGGGGGAATAAATCCATTTCCCCTTAAAAAAAATTCCTTTTAAAGGAATCCTATTCCTTTAAAACTTCCAATATAATAATGTACAAAGTATTATTGACCCAATTTGTCTAAGACCTTTGTTGTATGAAAGAAAAGATACAGTGTCAGGATCCCTGGTGGCTCAGATGGTAAAGCGTCTACCTGCAATGTGGGAGACCAGGGTTCGATTCCTGGGTTGGGAAGATCCCCTGGAGAATGAAATGGCAATCCACTCCAGCACTCTTGCCTGGAAAATCCCATGGACGGAGGAGCCTGATAGGCTACAGTCCATGGGGTCGCAAAGAGTTGGACACGACTGAGTGACTTCACAAGCAAGCAGGATCCAAAGGAGTCAACCACATTTATTGTTTGTCTCAATCTCTTTGTAATCTCCAGACAACTTTTATGTGTTCCTAGAAATCCACCCTGGGTCCTCTATTTCTCCTTCTCCACCTGCCTCCTGAGAAATCTGTATGCAGGTCAAGAAGCAACAGTTAGAACCAGACATGGAACAACAGACTGGTTCAGAATTCGGAAAGGAGTACGTCAAGGCTGTATATTGTCACCCTGCCTATTTAACTTCTATGCAGAGTATATCATGCGAAATGACAGGCTGGGTGAAGCCCAAGCTGGAATCAAGCTTGCCAGGAGAAATATCAACAACATCAGATATGCAGATGATAGCACTTTAATGGCAAAAAGAGAAGAGGAACAAAAGAGCCTCTTGATGAGGGTGAAAGAGGAGACTGAAAAAGCTGGCTTAAAACTAAGTGAAAAAGAACAAAAGAGCCTCTTGATGAAAGTGAAAGAAGAGAGTGAAAAAGCTCACTTAAAACTCAGCATTCGAAAAATGAAGATCATGGCATCCAGTCCCATCACTTCATGGCAGATAGATGGGGAAACAATGGAAACAGTGACAGATTTTATTTTCTTGGGCTCCAAAATCACTGCAGATAGTGACTGCAGCCATGAAATTAAAAGACGCTTGCTCCTTGGAAGAAAAGCTATGACAAGCCTAGGCAGCATATTAAAAAACAGAGACATTACTTTGCCAACAAAGTTCCTTATAGTCAAGACTATGGTTTTTCCAGTGGTCATGTATGGATGTGAGGGTTGGACCGTAAAGAAAGCTGAGTGCTGAAGAATTGATGCTTTTGAACTGTGGTGTTGGAGGAGACTCTTGAGAGTCCCTTGGACTGCAAGGAGATCCAACCAGTCAATCCTAAGGGAAATCAATCCTGAATATTCACAGGAAGGACTGATGCTGAAACTGAAACTCCAATACTTTGGCCACCTGATACGAAGAACTGGCTTATTAGAAAAGACCCTAATTCTGGGAAGGAGTGAAGGCAGGAGGAGAAGGGGA
The DNA here is from genome assembly GCF_003369695.1 of Bos indicus x Bos taurus. Classification (NCBI taxonomy): domain Eukaryota; kingdom Metazoa; phylum Chordata; class Mammalia; order Artiodactyla; family Bovidae; genus Bos; species Bos indicus x Bos taurus. The sequence continues at coordinate 88,300,902 of NC_040079.1, forward strand.
TGACAGAGGATGAGATGGTTGGATGGCATCACCAACTAGATGGACATGAGTTTGAGCAAGCTTCAGGAGTTGGTGATGGACAGGGAAGCCTTTTGTGCTGCAGTCCGTGGGGTTGCAAAAATTTGGACATAACTGAGAGGCTGAACTGAACTTAATTGAACCACACAATCCCTGGGGAATTTCATCATCATCTGCTATGGCTCCAGCCGTCATCTCTATGGATGTGACTCCCACATACGTTCATCTCAACTGAAGCTTGGATTGAGACCTTTATCCTAGTCCACTCATCCTGAATATCCCCATACACATGTTCCACAGGCATTGGCAAGCTAACTGGACTTGATTCTCCTTTTCTCCAAATCTGCTCCCCATACTGTATTTATTGATGAGGTGAATCTCCTATTACCCTCACTTAGGAGTTTCAACTCATCATATTCTCCGTGACCTGTCTCTTCCTCTTCATTTGCACTGTCATTGCCCTAGTTCAAGGCTTGCCATCTCCTGCTAGATCTTGCCTTAAAGCAGATCCTCATTTTGTTCCCCTTCATTTGTTACGCTCCTCCTGCCAGGGAGAATCTTTCATGAAAAAATATCTGATCATATCACTTTCTGATTCAAAATGGTTCAGTGACTTTCCATTTTGGCTTCTTAATCTGTCATGCAAGCCTTTCGTGGTTTGGTGTCTGCCTACTTGTCCAGATTTATCACCTTGCCACTCTCCCTTCACACTTTGGGCTCAGTAATGCTGAACTATTAGACATTCTCTGAATATACTCTATGCTGTGCCTTTGTGCTGCTATTCACTTCTCCTAAAATGCCCTCCTCCTCTTGGCTACCTGGGAAGAGTAGGGCAGCCTTGATGCCACTTAGTTCGTGAAGTCTTTCCTAATTCTCTACCCCATAGGGTCCTCAGCCCTACAGACACAGAAGGAAATGAATTCTGCAGACAACCTGAGTGAGCCTGAAAACAGCTCCAGGGAGGCAAGCATTTTCCTATATTGTAATTGTTTATATTCTCTATCTCCTAGTCATCTATCTGTACATTCCTAGAGGGTAGAGTCTCTTGTTCAGCTTTACACAGAAATGACTCACTATCATTTGTTAACAAACTATTCCTTTGTTAAATGAATGAATGAAAAAAGAGTGTAGTAGTATGCTATGTACTTTGCAAATAAATTGGATACCACTTCTACCCTGTTTAGACTTACCTGTGGAAAAAATGATGAAGACTAGAAAGTCAAAAGACCAAGCAATAAATGGCTGTTCTTTGGAAAATACTTATCTTGGGTTTTTGAACAATAGGTTAAAAGGCATTTTAAGTGCCCTTTAAGTGTGTGACGGGAGAGAGACTGTAGGAAATCACCTTCTTTTTCTGATTAGTCACTGGTACCTTCACAATAGGGGAGGCTAAGACTTCAGGACTTGGGGCTAGGGTGGTACAAGGAAAATCTTGAGAATGTGGGCAAAGGTTTTCCAGGAACCGGGTGGAAGAAGCTTCTATGCTTGAGTAGAATGTTTCCAGGAAGACACTCGGAGAAGGAAATGGCAACCCACTCCAGTATTCTTGCCTGGAGAATCCTGTGGACAGAGGAGCCTGGTGGGCTGCTGTCTGTGGGGTCGCACAGAGTTGGACACGACAGAAGCGACTTAGCAGCAGCAGCAGGAAGACACTAAGAACAGATTTGCCTAAGCAGTGGCTGAGTGGACAGCACAGGAGTGAGATAAACAATGGGACAGTGAGAGATTCAGGGCACACTGACTAAAAGGCAGAGTCCAGGTTGCTTGGTCTCTTTCCTTTCAAGTGTGCTCAGACAGTCCTCTCTTGGGGATCATGTCCAAGTCATCTGTCAGTTGTAGGGGCTAATTGATTGTAACTGCCAACTGAGTACTGTCCTTTTCCCAGGGCCACTGAGGACAGATCCTAAGTCAGGAAAAGCTTTCTCTGCCCATCCACATATATTAACATACATACACTCACTTACTCTTTCAAAAAACTTACTGTGTTTCAACTGAGAAAAAAATGTGAAATCACAATATTTGAGACAATTCTGGGACATGTCATTTGGTGCCATCTCTAAGATTTTCATTCTTCTTTTCTGAAGTGTAGGCAGGTTAATGTGTAAAGGAACACATACGTTTATGCTTGTGTGTTCAGCTTGTATAAAGCACAAAGTTTAACTTTCTGATGGTACTGTTACCTTCCTATAAAAGAAGTAGTTGAGCATGGAAGAGGTTAAGTGACTTGCTTTTGATCACAGAATAACTTTGGACAAATTACTTAAAATTTCTAAGCCTGAGTTTTTTCACTTTCACAACAGAGATGATAATACTGTAATGGATATTAGTTATTGCTGCAAATTCTATTTGACTCCTCCCACCTTGAATAGCAATACCTTTTAAAAAAGAGAGTCAGAGTAGTTCTTGACCTTGGGTAGTTATTATTCCCCAGAGGTATTTAAAAATGTGTGGGGAATTCTTGATTGTCACAATAACTGCCAGAGATGCTGCTGACATTTAGTGAGATAGAACCACTTGACCATAGACTGGTTCTGATAGGTGCAAATCAGTCAGGATAAGCTTTCCCCTTTGCCCCAGTGAGGAATGGGTATACTCACTACACTTAAGGGATTGCCTTCCAAGATGGAAAACTGACAGAGCCATAGGAATGGTTATAAAGGAACAGTAACAAGAGGCATCACTGGTAGCAGAGTTTGCCCCTTAATCATACCCTGACTTGTACTGTTTCTTCCTAATTCTGTTGAGTCCATCATATCCACTCCTACTGCCCTCAGGAACTCTCTGAGATACAGCTGGGCTAGATCAGCAATTTCTTAGAACCTCAAGGTTAGAAGGGCTCTTAAAGGTTATGAGATACCCTACCTTTCCATCAGTAGGTACAACAGTTCTGGGTACCACCTTTTTGAAGGGTCATGGTGATTTTCAACAGTAAACTTCTGCCTGTTCCCTAGAGGTGTTTGAAAATGTGACTGGGGGCATGGCGAGCATTTTGGGTTGTCATATGAGTAGGAGGCATCTAATGTATTTAGTGGGCAGTGACCATGGATTCTAAATGATCTCAAAGCACAGGAAAGTCCTATGCAGTGAAGAATTGTCCTGTTTTAAATCCAAATGATTGTTCCTTTAACAAACACTTCAAAAACTGGAGTTCATTCAAGGAAGAGTAACCAAAGTGATGATCACCAGTGGATAATTTTTATATGAGACATATTTCAATTCATTATAAAGAAGCTCTTTCTCTTTTTCTTCTTATACTCTTACTTTATCCCCATAAATATTAACAGTTAACAATTTCTCTATATATGTAAGAATATATACATTTATATGTTTTAAAGTTTTTAAACAAAAGATCATACTGTCCATTGTTCTGTAAATTGCTTTTTTGCTTTATAACATTGCTTGGATATATTTTCATATTGTCAGGTATAATAATGATAATGACTAATAATAAAAATTGCTAATTTTTATTTAATGCTAACTGTAAACCGTACACTGCCAAATTGTTTTATATAACTCATTTCATACACTAGTCCTTTGACATAGGTACTGCTATTAATCCCTGTGGCAGACTGACCCCAAAGTGTCCCCCCCCCCCACCACCACCATAATCTCTTGCTCTTGGTGTTCTCATCCTTGTACAGTCCCCTTCCCTTGAGTGTGGTTGGGATCTATGATTTGCTTCTAAGCAATAGAACATAGCAAAGGTGATGGATGTCATTCTCATGATTGCATAACATTATGTAAGTCTCTAGGCTTCCCAGGTGGCTCAGTGGGTAAAAGAATCTGCCTGCCAATGCAGGAGATGTAGGAGACATGGGTTCAATCCTTGGGTCAGGAAGATCCCCTGGAGGAGGGCATGGCAATCCACTCCAGCATTCTTGCCTGGAGAATCCCATGGACAGAGGAGCCTGGTGGGCTAGTCCATGGGGTCACAAAGAATCGAACACAACTGAAGTGACTGAGCATGCACATAAGCACATGGAAGGCTCCATCTTGCTTTGGACACTGTTTGGGGACTTGGTGAAATAAGCAGCTATGTTGTGTGGAACTGAAGCTGCTTTCTAGAATCTGAGGACAACCTCTTAAGTCTGAAGGTGATCTCTAGATGACAGCCAATAAGAAATAGGGATCCTCAGTCATAGACATAAGGAAATGAATTCTGCAAATGACTTGAGCAAGCTTGAAATCAGATCCTTCCCCAGTTAAACTTCCAGATGAGAACACACCCCAGCGGACACCTTGATTGCAACTGTATGGGGCCCTGAGCAGAAGGCCCAGTTGAGTTGTGCCTGGACTCCTGATACATGGAAACTGTTCGATAATAAATTCATATTGTTTTAAGCCTCTGTGTGGTAATTTGTTGTAGAGCACAGGAAACAAATCCAACCCCATTTTACAGACGAGGAAACAGAGGCAGAGGAGCTATAACAACTTGCCTGAGGTCATGTAGTAGAAAAGCTGGTATATGATCCCTGGCTTTAAAGTTCATGCTCTGTAACAAGCTGTCACTCTGCTTGTCTGCCTCTATATAGACTACCTCATTGTTTTATACATCTGAAAGGTCTCCTATTACATGGATAAACTGACATTTATTTCTGCATATTCCTACCAATAGTCAGTTGGATTGTTTCCTATTTGTTTATTTATGTATTTGAATGAAAGATATGCTGTAATAGATATCTCTATTTCTTTGATCACTTTTACAAATATATCTTTTAAATAACTCTCAGCAATAGAGTTGCTGGATTAAAGATTATTTGTATTTAAAAATTTGATATGACCAGTTTTCCTCCAAAGAGATCATACCAATAGAATGGAACTTTCTGTCAAAATTGCCCAAAAATGGAATGGGAATGTTTGGGGGCAAAGATGGCAAATTGAACACACATTTCTAGTTCTTTCTTCCTTCCCAAACCACTAAAGCTAGAATAAACTGCTTTTTATGTTTTTTTAAGGTACAGACTGACAAACATGAGGGAATTAGAGAAGGAGTCCAAACGAAAATATCCTAAAGGTGGAAAGCATGTGGAAAAGTGGTAACCAACTTAGCAGACCTGGGAAAGGTGAATCCTATGCTGGTAGTGGGATCAGCTTTCTAAATTTCAGAATTCCCCAAAGACTTTGGAATTGGACCTAGAGTGACAGGGGAAGCATACAATGAGCTGACTGATGCTGTGAGGTAATTAAGAGTCTTGGACCCTTCTAACAATTCAGTGATGCTAGATCCCATCTCCACTCCAACCTCAATAGGAGCCTGGAGTCTATTTTTATCCTCTGCAGATGATAAAACAGTCTTTGGACTGAGGACTCAAGCATAGTTGAGGGCAATGGCAGAGATAGTGCCCCAAAACACCCCTCAGATCTTAGAATTTTATCAGCTAGGACTCTAACTTTCAAACAGAAATATAGAAAAGTATGCTCTGCCATATCTGGTCAACTCAGGAAGAAATACTTAATGTTTCTGATGTTTAATAAAAACCCAGATAGATTAAAGTGAAACCCAAATTGGACAAAGCTCATCCAAAGGCCAGAGCTTCCAGTCAGTTTTTAAATTCCTATTTGATATAAGTAGACCTTCAAGGAATACCAGACTTCAAAGAACAGCCTCAAATGAGAGAGAGAGACCAAAAAGTCAAACAAACAACTGGAAACAGCTAATTCATAGAGGAAAAAAAGAGGTTATGCAGAAAAAACTTCAAGATTAAAAAATTAACCAGAAAATAAAAATAGGATGCTAGAAAGAGCAAATTATAAAATACAAAAAGCTCTTAGAAATTGATAAAATAACATAAAAATGAATATTTCAGTAGAAGGGTTGGAGGAAAATGTTGAGAAAACATCTCAGAAATTAGAATACAAAGAAATGAGATAGAAAACAAGGGAGAAAAGTAAAGATAAAATAATTAGAGGATCAATCCAGGAAGTGCAGTTTCTGAATGAGTGGCCAAAAGAGGGAACAGAACAAACCAAGGAGAGGAAACAAAATATATTTCCCAGAACTGAAAGGCATGAGTTTCCTGACTGGAATTCTCTATTGAGTGCCCAGCACAGTGCAAGGAAACAGACACACACCCAAGGCACAGCACTGTGAAACTTCTCAGTGCCCATCACTCAAGACAAGGAGACAATCTTAAAAGCTTCAAGGGAGACAAAACAAGTCATATACAAAGAACAGCTATCAGAATGACTTCTCTACAGCAATGCTAGTATACAATTTAGAATCAGGTATGAGGTATAATCAAGATATATTTAGTCTTGAAAACATTAAAAAATTTTACCTCCCACACAACCTTTCTCAAGAAGCTACTGTGGAATGAGCACCTCTGAAACAATGGAGAAAACCAAATAAGAGAGAGACAGGACATACAGGAAATAGGAGAAAGGTGAAGGGACTCTCCAGGTGATGGTAAAGGAAGTTCTCAGATGCCAAGTGTGCACCTATGCATGTGAGTGTCTTGAGAGGAAATTTAGACATGTGACAGAAAATTGAGGGCTTGAATTACAGGTAAATACATAAGAAATTAAGCAAAGACAAAAGGTGAGTCTTTTTATTCATTCCAGAGGAATGAATGAAATACAAAGATGTGTAAGAAAGGAAAAACAATCATAGCTTAAATCCTGACTCAACTCTGAATAGTGTTTAGTTATAGTAAAGTGTGTTAGTCATTCAATTGTGCCAGACTGTTTGTGACGCCATGGACTGCAGCCCACCAGGCTCCTCTGTCCGTGAGATTTTCCAGCCAAGGATACTGGAGTAGTTGGCCATTTCCTTCTCCAGGAGATCTTCCTGACATAGGGATTGAACCTTGGTCTCCTGCATTGCAGGCAGATTCTTTATGACTGAGATACTAGGGAAGAACTAGTTATAGTAATGGAAGCACTACGTGCTGATCTAACCACAATCACCACATAAAGTATATTGGGGACTTCCCTGGTGGTCCAGTGGTTAAGAATCTGCCTGCCAATGCAGAGGACACAGTTTGGATTCCTGGTCCAGGAAGATTCCACATGCCATGGGGCAACTAAGCCCCTGTGCCCCAACTACTGGGCCCATGCTCTAGAGCCTGCATGCTGCAACAAGAGAGGCCACCGCAGTGAGAAGCCTGCACACATCAACTTGAGAGTAGCCCTCCAAATTTTCTAAAAGAATTACCTTAAAAAAATTGAAAGTGGATATCTCTAGTGAGGAGTTTCTGTTTTTCCTTAGCAAATCTTGTTGAACTCCTTAAATTGTATGCATGTATAACTTTGATTTAAAAAAAAATTTTTTTTTGATGTGTTGCCTCTGATATGTTCTTTATCTCTGATTTAGAGTGCTTCCTAGGAGGATGATGTAAAGATGATTCAAGCATCTTGAGGTTGATTGGATGAAATTTCTTTAGATTTGCTTCTAGACCTGGAGTTTGATGAACTAATGATTTTCTAATGGGACCATCTGTTTTCCAGACTAGTTGATTTACCATTGAACTGCAGAAAAGTTCTTCCTTAAACTGAAACATAGCTTTGTATAATCTCTACTGTCAGATATAGTTTTACTACTTGGGGCACAAAGAACAAATCCCATCCCTTTTCTTTACCAGCCCCATTGAAACATGATTAAACTATCATCATTGAGAAACTATCCCTATTTCCCACACCTACTGGCATGCTTTTTGGTCTTCTCACATCCTGTTCAACTTCCTGTGATTACATTCTACCTCTAAAGACGGTGTGTGTGTGTGTGTGTGTGTGTGTGTGTGTGTGTGTGTGTATTCGGAACAGAATATTTCCATTGTGGCCTGTTTGTTATAAAATGTTTCAACACTATACTGACCACCAAACACCTCCTCCTTGGATGTAAAAATTAGTGGTTAAGAGTAGACCTCATCTATAAAATGGGGACAAAGTCAGCATCTTCCTCATGTGAAAATTAAACAACATAAAATGTATGGCCAGCACAAAGACTGACACAAAGTAGGTGTTCAATGAATGTTAGCTATTAACTTTCCCCCTAGAATTATTCTATTAATGTAGCCCAAGACACCCATTAACAGAGGAATCAATCAAACAACAAATATTTACTGATTTCCTAATCTGTGCTAGATGCTGGGAATGAGGAGAATGAGACCATCCTCTTATCTGGAGGAGTCAGTAGTCCCTCACCATGTTGATTTATTATATTAACTAAGAACTAAAATCCTTTACATTTGTTTTATCTTTTCATTTTGAAAAAAGTGTACTTAAATTTTTTTTAATCAAAGTTATATATGCCCATATAAAAAGTTGAATAGAATTGACAAATTTATAACAAAACAGTGGTTCCCTGCATCAGTCCTCACACTCCTCCAGGGCCTCTTTCCAGAGGCAACCAGTTGTCATTTTTTTAGCCATTTCTTCTGGAATACACATCTTGGTGCTTCCAAATAATATGCCTGAATTATACTGTCTTAAAATGTGACTTTTAGACATTTTCTGTCGCCTTTTGTGTTAAGAGTTGGATAAGCATCCAACTGTCTTATACCCCATTCCTCTCTGTACCTGTGCCCCATGCTCCTAAGATAATACACCTTGCTTAAATCAACGTATGCACTTATGTCACTTGTTAAGGAAATACAATTTACAGTTGAGCATTGTGGACTCTGGTTGTTTCTTTTCTCCTTATTTTTCCTGAAATTAAGAGTTGCCTTTCCTCCCATTTGTGTAATTTTCTTTGTACGACCCTCTAATAGACACACCCGATAGATACAGGTCAACCACCATTAGGTAACGTACCGATGTCTGTCTTTCTCTTCAATAGAGCCTTTCCACTCCTCCAGCCTTGTCCTGGGGTAAGAGCTCTCTACACTGTTGCAGAGCTGTCACCCTGGGACTTCCCTTCACCATCAATCTTGGAATTCCCTGTTTATCTCCTGAGTTGGATTTCTTATCTCTTCCTCTTTCTTGGTTTACTCTTTTGTTTTGATGGAGAACATCCTCTTGGAGTCAAGGCAAAAAAAGGGTCTTTTCTTTGTTCCAGTGTTGTGAAATTTCACAGTAATGTTCCTGGCCATAAGCCTATTTTCATCCATTATACTGGGCCATCAGTGGTCCTTTCAGGAAATCTGGATGCTCATATCTTCTGAGAAATTTTCTTAAATTATTTTATGGATGATTTCCTCCCCTTGGTTTTCTGTTCCCTCTTTCTGAAACAGTTGTTAATCAGATTTCCTTCTTTTGAGTTTTTCATTATTACCATTAATGTTTATTAATTTCTAATGCTTCTGTTTTTTGGCAAACTAAATGTTCCTTTTTAAGATTCCTATTCTTGTTTTAAGGGTGTAGCATTGTCACATATTTAATAATACTTTAAAGTTTATTTTAATTTCTGTATATATATTTTTTCTTCCAAATAGCTTTTATCTAATAGTTTTGTTCTTTGCTTTTCTTATTCTAGGCCTTCCTTAGATATATGGTAACCCTTGGATGTCCACTCAAGATTAGTGAACCAAAAAGCTAATTGGAAGCTCTGAGTTTATAGACAGGGCTTGTTGATTTTGAGATTCCTACTATGTGATCTGGAAGCACTATTTTAGGAAACCTCTGATTAACTTTTTTCTGGACATTTTAGGGACTGGTCATACTCTCCAGAAAAACTTTTCTTACCTCCTCCAAGGTTACAAGTATGCTGCCTGTGTGCTGGTACCCCATTGAGGAAATAGGGCTGGGGAAGGAGAGCTGGGAGTTAGACAGCATTTTAGGATCACCAAATGCCCTAGTTTCTGGTACTGTTCCCAAACATACAACCAGGCCAGTTGACCTCCAAGCCAGAGTTTCTTCAAAGAATAAACATTCTGTCTTCCAGGGCTGTGGAAGAGCAGGGTGTAGACCCAGTGGTATAGAGCAGGAAAGGCTTGTGTGTGTGTTGTGTGTGTTTAGTTGCTAAATCGTGTTTGACTCTTTTTTTCTTAAATCATGGACTGTAGCCTGCCAGGTTCCCCTATCCATGGGATTCTCCAGGCAAGAATACTGGAATGGATTGCCATTTCCTTCTCCATGGGATCTTCCTGACCCAGGGATCAAACCTATGTCTCCTGCATTGCAGGTGGATTCTTTACCACTGAGCCACCAGGGAGGGTTTAGAAGGCTCTAATTGCTTCTCAAATGGCCTCCACTCATCTCTTCTTAGGTCTAATTGCTTTGCTGTAACCCCCAATTTATGAAGTCTCTGGGACTGCTAGTTCTCAAGCCTTTTGAGGATTCTACACTGTAAATTCCATTGGTTTTCAGGTTTTGTTTTGTTTTTTGTTTCAAGTTATTATAGATTTAGAACTCCACATTCTATGATGTGCTCTATTACTTCAGTACTAACTACATAAGAGCTACATTGTTTGTCAGGATGATACTCTTTATTCCCCGCTTTATTCCCCGCTCCTTCCCTTTAGCCCTTCTTTCTCATCTGCCTCTCTTTCTCTATTTTCTTTATTTTCCCTTTCTGGATATTAACCCTTTGGGATCGATCCTCTGTTTTTTTAAAGAAAAAAAAATTTTTTTTTTCTCTAGTCAACTTCTTTCTCTTTTTCCCTATTCTTTCTGGGAGATTTATTCATCTTTATTATTTAACCCTTCCATGGAGCTTTTCATCTCTGCTATCATATTTAGAATTCCTAAGAGCTCTCTTTTTAAAAGAAATAGTATCTTGTTAAATGAGTATATTTTTTATCTTGCTAAGGAAGTTGATATTAACTTAAAACCTTTTTTTTCCCCTACTCCTTGTAATTTTATTTCCCCTGAATTTCTTCTTCCTGTTAGTTTGTTTCAGTCTGTTTCTTTCAAAGGTGTGGCTTTTCTCAAATGTCTTTGTCACTTATTTTTAGGGGAGGCACTGCAATGCTGACTGGAAGTTTTGTGTAAGTAGGGCTTATCAGCGGGCAGGCTTTTCTGAAGAGAGATCTGGCAGGGCTCTCAATTTTTCCATTGGAGGACCTTTAAATGTATGCAGGAGTGGAGACAGATTTCTCTTGGGATATTCAGTTTCCCCAGGGAGGAGTTGTCCAATCTGTTGCCTGGAGGATGTAAACTTGCCTTGCAAGTATTCTGATAGCTGAACCATTGAAAAGGGTTGGTCCAAGAGGTGCTGTCGGGGAGTGCGTGCGTGTGTACCTGCATGAGTACCTCATCATCCATTGTAACCTTCTCATTTAATCTCCCCGCTCCTGTTGGCATTTCATTCTGCCCACACCTGTGGCTCAAGTCCCGTGGGAGGCAGATTCCGTTGGCTGCTTAGGGGTTTTTTCCTTAATCTTTTTTTTTTTTTTGTAATGCTATTTTAATGGGTTTTGGAAGAATAAACAGAAGAACTGGAATATACGTTCCACTTTTACATTTATTCTCACCTGCCCTGACTGAGTCATGTCTTCTCCCTAAAGTTGTTTCTGTAATTGTTTACGAGGAACCCTACTCCCTTGAATCTTGTTTAATCCAAAAGGGCACCCTGGGGTTTTAATTCTGCCATTTACTATAAGAGTGGGGAGTACTTGGCTGTTGGGCTAGGCTCCCTTCTGCAGGGTAGCTATGGGCAAGAGAAAGGAGACTGCTATGAGGAACAAGCGTGCACGCTACATGTGCACTTAGGCACTAACGATGTGGTAGCGCCCAATCTGATGTGTATGTTGAACTCACACAGCATATGCTCTCCTTTAGCACAGGCTCCCTGCACTGTTTGTGCACCTCTCAGAAGATGTGGTAGGGCCCTTGTTGTGTGCTTCACTCTGCAGTTCCTCCCAGAGATTGCCAGTTGCTCCCTCATCCTGGAGCAGGGTTTATTAAGAAAGCTTGGTTGGTGCAACTTTTCCTTTTTAAGTTCTTGCATGCAGCTGATGCTCTAACAAAAGGTCACAATCTATTAATAATTAATATAGAGCAGACCATAGTAAATCTGACAGTTCAAACTGGGCAAAGCCATTGCTTTTGGAATGGAAATAGAATTCTATTTAAAAGGCTTAAAAACAGACAATCAAAAAACTGAAAGAACAGATGGCTTCCAGGCTCTATTTGGACATTTTGGAATTTAATGACTAACTACATTGAAAAGTCTTTCCTACCTAGTCACCATGCAAGAGATACCCATAAAACAGTTCTGTATTAGCCTACCTTTGAGTTACACCATAATTTTGCAAGTAATGAAATGACTTTAAAAGACTGCCCAATAAATCACATTAAAGCATAAAGATGGTTTTCACTAATTCAGACTGGCCATCATCTTGTTAGTTGAAATGATCCATATTATTAAGGAGATGCTAAGGTTTTCTTTTGAATAACACTGCTGCTGCTGCTGCTAAGTCGCTTCAGTCGTGTCCGACTCTGTGCAACCCCATAGACGGCAGCCCACCAGGCCGCGCCGTCCCTGGGATTCTCCAGGCAAAAACACTGGAGTGGGTTGCCATTTCCTCCTCCAATGCATGAAAGTGAAAAGTGAAAGTGAAGGCGTTCAGTTGTGTCCGACTCTTCGCAACCCCATGGACTGCAGCCTACCAGGCTCCTCTGTCCATGGGATTTTCCAGGCAAGATAACACAGGACACTTTAATGGAGCATGAGGAATTTGTTTCCTGTTACAGCCAAGGGCCCACATTTGATGTCAGGGCCAAGCTGGGGTATTTCGAGGTGGGGCAGGACTAGCATTCTGGTTAAAGTTGGCATTGAGTCCTCCGCTGTCTTCTGCATCTCCTTTGTGTGTCCGCCACTCTCCATCGACAGGACGGGAGGAAATGAAACACTACTTGTCATGACCTTAGGTGTATTTAGAAACGTCTTCTGAGAGAATGGCTTTCAACTGGGAGTAGAATGCTTGTGACCCAGAAGTTGTGTAGGTGGAATGTGGAATTTTTATAACAGTTCCTAAGAAGCAAGCATATTTTCACCCTATGATTATTTGCAAGCATGCTAGGCATTATTATTAACTTTGTAAATGTTCAATGGATTTTTTTTTTAACTTGTGTCAATGACATTTATAGAATTCATTTTCAGTGTTTTATTTATCTGTGTTGTGGTTTAGCCTTAAGGTAGTATTGCATTGCAAAATTTAACTACTATGACATAATCATTTGCTAATATGTTTTCTAGACATAAGAATAAAATTTACTCCCAATAATAGTATAGCAATGATTAATGTCCTTAAAACATTTACCTTTTAAATAAAGGTAAGAGTAACATCAGAATGCATGTTAATATGTAATTTCTTCTCAAAAGAAGTGAATCTTTAACCACAGTGAGACAGAGTTACTTTATGGAAGTATTGGTGGGATGTAAGATACAAAAATATTGAGTTCCACTTCTAAGTGACTGAGCAAAATAGGATCCAGGGCTGACTCACAACTGCCTGAAGTCAGCTTTCAGAGCTTCCCTAGCTGCGGATGTCTTTGGTGGCACTGGAGAGGAGCAAGTAAAGCAGCAAGGATCCTATAGTCTGGGAAATGCTGTGCTTACTTATTTTTCTTTTTGTAAGCATTTATCATGGAAAATTTCAGGCGTACACAAAAACAGAGAGACTCATATAAACAGAGAGACTCATATAACAAACCACCATTGCAAAAATTTATTTTTAACCTAATGTCTTCGACCTCATTTGGGAAAAAACATAGTGGTAAATATAGGAAGTTCGTCCAAGCCTGGTGGAAACTAAAAACCATGGCAAGGACAGACATATTTCCTTAGCTACACAGGTCTACTCCTTCTCCAGTGAATACCAGCATAATTCAAATGTCATTTTTAACAATGAAAACACTTTCTGAATTTTTGACAGTAACATATTTCTTAGGAATCACATGGATTTGATAGGGTTCAGGGCAGGCTCATGGGAACAGATCTGGGTATCAGTCCAAGATCAGGTATAAGAGGAATCAATAGTAATAGAAGCAGCAGGAGAGACAAGTGCTGAAGAGGCATTATCACAAGACCACAGTGGCCTGAAGAAAGCTATCAGATGAGGGACATGCTTGATTCATGGTCTTTAAAAGTACAGGTGACCTCTGGTACCCGAGAGCAGGTTGTGCCTCCAAATCCCCATTCACCTTTTGTTCCACCACAGCAGGTGAGCATTCCAGGGAGAAGACGCAGAACATTCCTTTTTCAGAGGAATGCCACTGTTCAATTTACCACTTGGAAAGCCCTAAAACCCCCCAGGGCCTTCCAAAATAGATGGGATTAGTCAGTAGTGACATTTACAGGTTTGTTTTTTTTTTCCCCCTCATTCCCCCTTTTCTCAAGAAAGACAAAAGTTTTCTTCTGTCTACTTAGTAAACTTATCTCCCTAGAGGATTTTCACCTTGTGAAAGAAAAGTGTGGTTAAATTCTATACTAGATTTACTGGATCTTATTGCAAAATGAAAATATCTAAATTGCTCCAGCTAGTTTAGGGAGGTATTTCAACTATGCTGATAATGGAAAGGGCTAAATGGAAGCTATAAATTGGGGGAAATTAATGAATTAGTACTGAAAATTTGAAATTTCTCAGCCCTCCATTTGGATAGTGACTGCGCTCCACACAGTAGAAACCAAGGAAACATTTATATAAATACTGCAAAATTCCTTTCTAACCACAGTGGTAGATGTCCAGGACTCACAGTCTGCTTTGTAGACTGATGAAATGTAACCATACATGTCAGGGAACAGGGATGTACTAATAGAAAAAGGAACCTAATGAGAGGTACCAGTTGCCAAGGGTAAGACCTGGCTGCCCGTTCATTCACTCATTAGTTCATTCATTCATTCATTCACTCACTCATCTTCCTTCTCTCCCACTGCAAGGCCTTTGGTCTCATGAATGCTCCTAGGAGATTTGCCTCCTATTCTTCCTTCAGCTCTCAGCCAAACTTTACTTCCTCTGGAATACCGCCTGAGCCCCTTTACCTCCACCTCCACCTAACAGGTGGGTTAGGTTCTTACTGAACTGCTCCCTGTGGTGTATAACAGATACTCAGTAAATATTTATTAAGTGAATGAATAAGCTAATCCTTCATCCAAGTATTCTTTGTCTCCTCACTAGGCAAGACTTTACTAAACAATAGCTATGGAAGAACCCTGGCCAGGTGAGCAAGTCCTTTCACATCTGAGGATTCAAACAAGTCAGGACCCACCTTCTTCAAAACTGGAGGGAGCTGAGCATGAGATGGTTTTCAGCCTGAGTCTATGGGTGGAAGTTTATGGAATTAACCAGAATGGGCAGAGAGATAAGAAACAGTCAAAACTAAATTTATACTTGTGCCAAGTTCATGTGACTCTTAGAATTTGAAATATCATTTTTCTGGTAAGGAAACTGTGGCCTGGAAGACTTAGTTAATGAGTAAGTTACTTACTTGGTGAAGTTGGTTCTCTGAGGTTTGTTTGAATTTACTAAAAGCTGTTGTGGATTGAAGTATAGGAACCTGCAGTATGTTTTGGTGCCTTGGGTTTGAAGGGAACATGTTATTTCTGGAGAAGTGGAAGGACTCAGAGTAGTAGACCCAGAGGAAACATCTGGAAGAGAAAGGGAAGCTCTCAGAGTCTCAGGGTTCTTCTACCCTGGGAGGGTGGTGACCCAGGGGGTAGCAGCAACTCTACCAGGAGAGTATTCTGAGAGAGGGTTGTTTCTTCAGCAGTTGATTTTAGCTACTGCAGAGTTTTACCAGAAAGTAGACTTCTTTCATGGCAGTGTAGAAACTTCGGGGTGGTTCCAGTTCCTAAACATTCCTTCTGTTTAATTTAGCTGTTCTATTTAATAGACCATCAATTGTATATTTTCTGAATAACTGTACCTTATCTGTAGGGTTTTCGTGGTTACAAAGCCCTTTCCCATACACTAGATTCCTTGGTCCCGTTATACTCCTGTGAAGAAACTAAGACTGGAGACCGTGAGGTTTGACCAAGAGGCACATGGCAGGTGAGTGGAGAACAGTTGATTGAACCAGGTTCCTGACTCGGGTCCTATACTGCGTACCACATGTGGCTCACACAAAAGGGAGTGTTCCTCTGGCGGCCTGGAGTCGCATAGCAAAGAGTGACAGGGGCTTTGAACGCACTCAGATTTTACTTAGTCTATATGCTGTTTTGCTCAGAGGCATGTTTACCTGCTTTTCTTCTTACCACATGCCACAGCAGAGGGTGGCAGAGGTGAGCAACAATTTATAAGTATGATGCTTGATAGTAGTCGATGGCACAGTATTTACAATCTGGTAGACACCAAAACTTTCACATGCATCCATTCATTTCATCACACAATAAGTCTGTGAGACAGGTACTGTAATTATCCCAAATTTACAAACGTGGTAACAGGCAGAGAGGTAAAGAAAATTAAGGTCTCAGAGTGAGTTTAGTGTCTGACATTTGTCTTCTTAATCACCAGTTTTTTGTTTTAACCTACTGACCTTTTACCTATGAGATTATTAAACCATTTGAGTACAAAGGAAAGGCCTCAGTATTGCATTGTAGAAAATACTCTGAAAAAGTTACTTTTCTTTCTAAAGTAATTATCTAGAAAATTATACTCCCTGAAAAGATGATGCATAAGCACAGCACAACACTCAAAACTAGTAAGAAATGTGTAAAACAGTTGGTCTCCTTTCATCCAGCATCTGCTCTGTTTCCCTCTCTGGAGGCATCTGCTGTTAACAGTTTCTGATGTTGAAAATGATGTTTGGAGATTCACGTTCTCATTAGTGATTGAAGTAGAGAGAAATGATGCAGCAGCGGCCCCACCTCTGGCCTCAGCTGTGTCCTCTGTCAGGACTGAGGTACCTTGGGGCTGCTTGCAAACTGGCAGGCCGCCAGCCAGAAGTCAGAGGGCGGGCGAAGTGAGGAACTCTGGGAAAGATGAGTGCCTCTGGGGAGAAGGAGCTTGGCCCCACATCAAAGCTCTTAGGCTTAATTGGGGGGTGAGGGGGATTCTGAGGAAGCAGTGGTGATTTCCTCGGCTCCCGTGGCAGATCCTCTCGCAAAGTCTTTTCTGAGTCCTTAGGTTTGGAGGGAACCCAGTGGGTTGAGGTAAAGCTTGCAAGGGCTGCTTCTTTGAATATTCTGGGAAACACTGAGCACCACATGGGGACTTCTCCATCACAACAAGTCTCAATAAGGAGGAAAACATTCTTCCTCAACTCAGCATAGATCACCAGAGGGTGCTGGCACCTCTGAGTTCCCAGGGAGTGGCATCGCAGGGTCACTGAGGCAGTAAGGCCTTGAGACGGCACGGGCGTGTTAGAGGTAGGCTTTTTAGGTCAGCCTGTCTTAGGGGCTCCAGAACTAGAGAGGGACGAAATGGCAGGCTCAGCTCTACCAAATGGTAGCTGCCTATGATGAGTACTTATGGGATAAAAATGTTTGCTGATTCTTCTGATTCTTTGTTATTTTCCTTTCCTGAATTGGCCCTTTTTCTTCCCCTTTCCTGTCCAGTTCCTGCTTATCATTTAAGATGTGGTCAGGCAACCCCTTCTCTATTACCCCTACCCCAGCCCCAACCCCTGGCCCTGTATATCTGTCATTACCTGACTTGTATTAAAATGATCTGCGAATGGGTCAGTCTGAGACCATGAACTTCTATTTAGGGTTGGTTTGGGTCAGTTTTGTAGTCTGAGTGCCTGGATTCTGAAAAATATGTTGAGGAAGTGTAGAGTTCGTGTATGATGCTCTGAACTATGCCTGGGGTGCCATTCCTCCTTCCAGAACATCCCTCTCTGACGGTTTGGGCCAGCGAATGAGTTAATTTTTCCTAGCTTGACAGACAAAAGAATTTGCCTTTAGGTTGAAAATGGGGCTAAGATGTTTGCTAAACTGTTAAGTGATTTTGGTTTACAAATGAGCATATTTGGAATAGACCACACTGGAAAATGGGCTACATTAACACATCACATAACCATTTAATTATCTTAGATAGTCATCAAAGTACTGACTGTATTGCTCAAGTTTGGGTCACTGGAAAAAAAAAAAAACCCAATTGAGAAATCCCATCCTGTTTCTGTGAGGGAAATACTCTATGAGTGTCTGTTGAGGTGGTCTGAAGAAAGACTCCACATTTTTATTTGTTCCTACCTCATGGTTTGTCTTTTTTTTTTTCTTTCTTTTTTCCTATGTCTTTCTATATTCCAGATGTGGTTCTTTAAATGATTTGACTTGGAGGCAAGATTGGGATATAGGTCAGTGTGGAGGTTGATAAGTAAATGCCTAATTGTTCCTAAGTGACGAAGGGAAATAGATGGTAACTAGTATATTTCTGGCTTGTAGCCCTTTCTGTCTCTTTAGAAGATTGTCAGGGACATAGGAAAAGAAAAAAGTCTGAATTCTCTGAGTAGGTTCTGCTTTATATAGTTTCAAGTAAATGAACTAAATCTCTGCTTTAAGGCTGCAAGTCTAGGAGGGAAGGCAAAAAAAGAGAAAAGACTGCAAATCTACATGTGATGGATGGTGCAAGCTGAAGGTTTACTCTCTGTAAAAGTGGTAATTTCCCCATTCCGAAGGCAAGGAGACAGGAATGGGAGGGGTGGGTGGGGGAATCAATGTGTAGGTCAAAAATTTGAATTTTAAGTGCAATCTTCTTAGTCATCACTTTCATTTCTGTCTTCTAGGGAAATCTGACACAGCTAGAAAGCAATGGAAAACACTAAGGGTTGCATCAGATGTTGAAGAGAAACTGATCATGTCATGGAGATAAAAATGATCTAAGACGGATTTTTAAAAAGCTGGTCATTTAAAGGTAGTAATCTTTTGGGGGAGAAGCTCACAAGGGTTCCAGAGATCAGTTAGTCCCTTGTTACAGTCTTAGCCCCATTTTAGAAAAAGGAATGGAAGTGTTCTTATGCTCTTTCTCTTCCTCTCAGCATATATTTGCTAGGTGGGCTGCCAATTTTCAGCCCATTTCAGCATGTTTCCCTGTAGAGAAAGTTCTAGATTCACCCTGTGAAGCAACATCTACAAGAAGATTTAACATTGTTAACTGATGCTCCCCCATTCTGATGGACAAGTGGTTTTCTTTGATTCTTTCTTAACTCTACATCTAAAATTAGCCTTCAGTGTTCCTGGCACTGTGTATGACCCAGGGTAGGGTTAGGAAGGAAGTAGAAGATATGGAGTGAGAGGGCATTGGAGGAAAAACAGCACAGTAGTGATAAGAGTACCATCTGTGTAACAATTGTCAGTTTAAAGGTCATGGTCCATTAGTTCTTGCCACAAACATGCTGCATAGCTTTACTTTCTCCATTTTACAGAAGAGGATAGTGAAGCTTGGAGAAGTTAAAGGATTTGCCTAGGATCACATTTCTGTAGATGATGAAGTCTGAGCCTAGAAACAGTATTCTGGCTCTAAAATTGTGTCAGACTTCATTGAAAATTGGCAATTTTAGTCCAATATCTGTACATATGCATGTGGATAAGGCATCTTGAGTGCCTGAAGTGGCATGAGGCTCCTCGGGGTGGTATCTTGGGGGAGGATGCAGTGCACGTGGATTAGTGAGGGTGTCAAGGAGATCCTCCTTGGGGAGGAAGGTGGAAACGGCATGAGAGGAGGAGAAAGGCAGGAACTAACTGGAGCCAACTAGTGTGGGTTGGGGGAAGGAGACCGACCTTCCTGGGCAGAAGAACCTTGGCTGGAATGAAAGAGAGACAAGTCTAGGGATGTGGGGATAAGGGATGTGGGGATAAGGGGTAGGGAAACAGCAATACCTGGAATTTTCTTTCCGTGGCCTCAGGGAGCCCAGGGCAGAAGGACTGTGAGCTCTCCTAAGAACGTGTTCTGCACTGGTGGGTAGAAAAGGGGGTTGCCAAGTGAGTTATATATAGAAGTTTGTGCAAGGGAAGTTCTTATGCAAAATGACTAAACACGCTCCATTGCCCTGCCTGGTTACTTATAAACGTGGCATATGTGCAGAGTTGATGGGAGTCCAGATGTTGTCTCAGAGACTGCTCAGAGAAAAACTGAGAATGAACTTGCAGAAGCTGATGACAATCTGTCCCTCCATCATAGTGGAGACAGTTTCAGCCACATTCCCATTAAGCATTTCCTCTGTCGAGCACTATCTCTCCTTGAAACTTGGGGAAGACCGGTGACAGAGCCATCCTCAAAGGAGTGGCTAAGAGCTTGAGGACAGGGAGAGAAGAGATTGAAGCAGACCTGGATGATCTCTGCAGTTATTTAACTTTCTAGCCACACATCACTTCATAAACCTCTGAATTATAGGCCCAATATCACCATGCATATGGGGCATTCTAGTTACCTTGAAATCTGGGACTCATAGGTTGTGGGTGGCAGGTCACAACCATAGCTGGTCGTGCCAGGGAGACTCCTCTGCACAGTGTCACAAGCACAAGAGAGAGCTTTGATTTCATGAGAGACAATCCCGGGAACCCACAGCAGTAGAGCAGGGCGGATTATGGAGCCTAGAAAGTGGAGCTGGGCCACAGAAGTGCCCTCATGCCTTCCTCTGCAGCTTCCCTAGGTCCCAGGAACACGTGACAGCAAGAGACATTCTAAGAGTTAGTGCTGACTGGCTGCACCTGGAGGCTCTCAGGGGGCTACTTGCTGATTCCAAGACAAGGGTTAGCCTTTCCTTATCCAGTTTGGCTAAGAATGTAGAACAAGGGAGGATGCCAGTTTACAAAAATTCTTAGAGCTTGAGTTTCCTCTGTAAAACAGGGATAATGGTAAAAACAAATGCAATCCCAGTCATGGTGAGGAGCAAATGAGACCCCGCATGTGTTGCAGCTAGGGTTCCTTGGGTCACAGATTATGAGATAGAGGTTTGCGTGCAGAAAGGTTTTGGAGGGGTCCTCTTGGGATCAATACCTTTGGGAAAGTGAAGATAGCATTATTGGGTAGGGGAGAAGGTGAACTGTGATGCAGCTGAAGGAAGGCCTCAGTAATCCATGATTGGCTGTGCAGCTTCAATAGCCCTTCAGAGTCACCCTGAATTGAGACAGAGTTGTGGGTCTCATGTCTCCACATGGAGAAGTCACTGGATGTGCTGCCCCCAGGAAGGGTTTGTGATCTTAGGCAAAGAAACACTTCGGCAGAAGGTCAGGGCTAGAGAGGGATGTGGCGGCTAGCTGGCAGCTGTCACCACTCTTAGCAGGGGAGGGGAATGAGTGCTTAAGCCCCAAAGGAGGTGGTAAACCTGGGTGATGCACCACAGACCCACTGCAGCTCATTCTTGGTGCCTCTGCTTCGCTTATTTCATAAATAAGTTCTGCAAACAGCTCCTCTGGGGCTGGGGAGCTTTTTTTCATGGGGAAACTTATAAGAAAAATGAACTAGAGCCTTCACCACAGCAGCTGCTCTGGAGGCTGCAACTGATACTCATCATCTTCCTTCTCTACTCCTTGCTGTTTTCTCCTTCCCCTTATCCAGTCCAAGCACTTACTTGGTGGGTGTGAAGTGGACTGTGGCTGCTGTACTTACCCATTTGCCATTAAGAGGCAGCAAGTGGATTAGGTGGGTGCCAAACACAGCCTTCCTTTCCCCTCAATTGTAAAAGCAGCCCTGTGTGGGTGTGTGCTCAATTGTCTGACTCTTGGCGACCCCATGATCTGTGGCCCGCTAGGATCCTCTATTGAATTTTCTAGGCCAGAATACTGGAATGAGTTGCCATTTCCTACTCCAGGGGATCTTCCTGACCCAAGGATCGAAACTACGTCTCTTGCATCTCCTGCATTGGTGGGTGCATTCTTTACCACTGAGCCATCTGGGAAGTCCGAAAGCAGCCCTTTCTGTCTCTGACTCTCAGGGTCAATTATTCGTGCCAGAACAGTGACTCTACCAGAGAATGTTTCATGAGAAACATGAGGTAACTGGGTGGCAGCCACACCTCATCCTTTAATGAGAAACTGTGTTACCAACAGTGCCCAGAGCCACTGAATTTTTGTAGCATTTTTCTCCTATAGGAAGGGCATGTGTATTACTAAGGCCTCCAACATATTTGCCACATCTTGCTTCTCAGGTCCAAGTAACATACTGTCACCAATAGAGGGGACCAGTATGATATTCTGCAGGATGTCTGGGGGGCCAGGTTTCTTTGGACTATGTTTGACAGAGGGCTGGGGAGTTAACACAGCCTGGAGTAAGATACTGTCTGTCCCACATGAAGGAGAAACTGGGATCTGATCTCCCTTTCTGATCTCCCTTTCCGATAGAGGTTGGAAAGAATGCATTTTTCTAATCCATGAGGCAAACTATGAGCCTGAGGCAATGTTAATCTGCTGTCAGAGAGATAATCACATCTGGCAGAGCATAGCGGCTGCAGCTGGGGCTAGTGCTGAATTGAGTTTCCCAGTCCACAGCCATTCTGCAGGACCCACCTGGCTTTTGTAGAGGCCAGACTGGTGAGGTAAATGGCAGTGTGATAGAGATCACCCCACCCCCGGAATCTTTGAGATCTGCCATCCCCTAGGGATTAGATACTGTTTTTAACTTACTATCTTGGCTGGAATGGGGAAGGGCAGTGTCAGAGGCTTCCACCTGGCTTTCCCACTGCAATGTGTGGGGTGTCTGCCAACAACCAAGTGTGTCCATATTCTAGTTTTATATTCAAGCACAGGGAGAAGGACTACAAGATGGGCCAGAGGAAGCAGCACGCTCACTGTGAGCTGAACCTGAGGCAGGACCCCATTTACTGCTTGGTCCCCATTAGCCCCCTCTCCAGTGGGGTTTGGGCATAATGCTGCTTTGGATCTCTGGGTTTCAGTGTCAACCTAATTCCTATGTCTATCAGTCCTCAAAATGTTTGGGATTTCTCCTTTTCCAGGTATACAGTTACCTGGGTGAATGACCAAAGATCCCTTTAAGGGAAGAATTGAAGTAATGGTTACTCTATATACTTATCACAGTGTTAAAGGTCTTCCCTTCTAGGGACCTTGTCTCTCTTTCAGTCAATTTTCCAGATCAAAACACTGACTCAGATCCAGAAATTGAACCAGGAATCATAAATTTTTGTTGGGTTGCCCCTAGTCTCTTGATCACCCATCCTTGATTTCTTTTGTATAGTGAATATTACCCATATGTCTTGCCCTAGGAATCCTGTGTTTGATTACTATCTCCATGGATTATGGAAATTGTGACCTACTTGCTTCTGGTGGTTAAGAGTAGCTTGCTGGCTTCTTCAGACTCCTACCATCCCCATTGCTCTCAGTGAGCCCAGTTCTATAATCACATCTCCTGCCATCAGAGAGTGACCACAGTTCATTCTCAGCGATGTTGGTGCCCTCTCACCAGGGCATCCCTCATCAGTCTGATAAACAGTGTCTCCTGTACCTTCCCACGGAACAAAAGCATTGGGTGCATTTTCTCGTGTTATTTAGTGTCTCTACTTTAGCATGCTGACTCCTCTGAACCCTTTGCTCTCCTTTCCCACCATTTGCCAGGGCAGCTCTGGCATTTCTATTTTGCTATTTTCTCCACATTTCTAAGATTCATCCGAGACGTGTCTTAGCACGGTCTCCTGGGGTGTTGAACCCTCTCTCACAAACCTAGTATCCCAGTTTCTGCCAACATGTGCTAGCTGGGTCCTGCAGTTTATTTGAGGGGCACAAACCTTTTATTAGAAGATCCAGTGCTCCCTCAGTTAGGTTGTGTTGTACCTTAATCCTAGTTATTGATGTGATAGTCAAGATGGGAGAATGGGAGCAGATCCCTAGAGTATGTTAGTTATGTATTGCTGTGTGACAAATTACTCCCAAATCTAAGAGCTTAAAACAACAAAATTTATTAATCTCACAACTTCTGTGGGTCAAGAATTCAGACATAGCCTAGCTCTCGTGAGGTTGTAGTCAAGATGTTGGGTGGGGCTATAGTCATTTAAAGCTTGACTGGAGATGGAGGATCTGCCACCAAGATGGCTCATCACATGGCTGCTGGCAGCAGGTCTTAGTTATTTGCTGGCTGTTGGCAGGAAGCCGCAGTTCCTTGCCATGCAGTCCTCGCCACAACGCTGCTTAAGTAATTTTACAACATAGCAGCTGGCTTCCGTCTCTACCTGCTGCCCCACTCAAGTGGGTGAAGCAAAAAAGTATGAGATGGAAGCCACACTGTCTTCTGTGACCTAGCCTCAGAAGCCATACTTGGTCATTTCTGCATTATCTCATTGGTCACAAAAGTTGGCCCCATTCAAAGTAAAAGGGGACTGGAGAAGAGTAGGACTGTGAGGAAGCAGGGACCACTGGCACCATCTTTGAGGCTGCTCACCGCACAGCAGTATGTATTGTTTTGCAAGAAGAAACTGTGGCATTGTCTTTGGGTAAGGGTTGAGCGCTAGCCGTGATATTACTCTTGGCTGATACTTGTGTTTTTTCTGTGCATTTCTAACTCACGGGTGAATGGTTTCTGGGGTTTCTGTCCAACTCACAAGCCAACACATCCCCTTTTCTAGGAGTTAATTGCTCTTCCTAGATGGTCCATTGGCAGTCAGGGATTGTCTACAGGTCCTGGCCATGGCTGACTGGTGCAGGGGTGGACTTCTGATCTAACCAGACTGGTTGTGTCCTCTGTTGGGATTTTGTAGTCATGACTATGAGACGCAGGCATTCTCTGTGGTTCCATCTATGATGTGTAAACTTGGGAGCCATAAGTGGTCATCTCCCCACCATTAAAATGGACTATAAAAAAAACCAACAACAACAGTCTGAGAGAATTGTCCTTCAAGGACAATTGCCTCCAGCCTTTGGCCTTTCTTTACATGTTTCATCTTTGTCCCTCGTTTGGTTACTCCATGATAATCCTGGCTTGCATTGACATAACTATTTTGTACATGTTTCAGTCCCTTAAGTTAGGACTCAATCTTATTTTCAATCAGCAGTCAATTTAGAATCATCAACTAGAATGTTACAAATGCTGTTATTTGAGCACACAAAGACAGTACTTGAGCAGAGGAGCTGTGACGCCTGGGGTTTGATAAATACACTCTCATTTTACCAAAGGGACCCATTGTTCTCGTACTCACAGGTTTTGTTTCTCACTTTGTATGTGTTTATCCTCTCTGCCTTTCTTCTGTTACAGTCTTTGTATGTCCATGCCTTTGCACTTCCTCTGGAAGCTCTGTTGCCAAGAAACAAGGAAAGACCAAGCTCTTGATGTGAAACTCAATAAGAAAAGGGGGAAGGAAAGCATGTAGAGATCATGGACTGCAGCACGCCAGACTTCCCTGACCGCCACTGTCTCCTGGAGTTTGTGCAATTTAGCTCCATTGAGTTGGTGATGCCATCCAACCATCTCATCCTCTGTTGCCCCCGTCTCCTGCCCGCAATCTTTCCCAGCATCAGGGTCTTTTCCAATGAGTTGGCCCTTCACATCAGGTGACCAAAGTATTGGAGCTTCAGCTTCAGCATCAGCCCTTCTGATGAATATTCAGAGTTAGTTCCCTTAGAATTGACTGGTTTGGGCTCTTTGCTGTCCAAGGGACTCTCAAGGATCTTCTCCAACACTAAAGTTCAAAAGCATCAAATTCTTCAGCGCTCAGCCTTCTTAATGGTCCAGCTCTCATATCCACGTATGACTACAGGAAAGACAATAGCTTTGATTATATGGACCTTTGTCAGCAAAGTGATATCTCTGCTTTTTAATATGCTGTCTAGGTTTGTCATAGCTTTCCTTCCAAGGAGCAAGTGTCTTTTAATTTCATGGCTGCAGTTATCATCTGCAGTGATTTTGGAGCCCAAGAAAATAAAATCTGCCACTGTTTCCATTGTTTCCTCGTCTATTTGCCATGAAGTGATGGGACCAGATGCCATGATCTTCATTTTTTGAATGTTGAGTTTTAAGCTAGCTATTTCACTCTTCTCTTTCACCTCTTTAAGAGGTTCTTTAGTTCCCTTTTGCTTTTTACCATTAGGATGGTGTCATCTGCATATCTGAGGTTGTTGATATTTCTCCCAGCAATCTTATTCCAGCTTGAGCTTCATCCAGCCCAGCATTTTGCATGATGTACTCTGCATATAAGTTAAATAAGCAGGGTGACAATATACTTGTCCCAGTGCTTTCATTCAACTGTCATTCAACCCAACATTTAAAGCCAGCAAGTTTCCTCCTTCTGGGATTTTAACACATGTATATTCTAAAGAAGTCCAAAAGTGAATTCTGGACCTGGCTCCTTAGTGGTTGGTATCTACTCACCCTTAGGGGCAAAGGAAAAAGGAATGGACATACCAAGTGAATGAGTCAGCAGCCACAAAAGTTATCCCACTGCCTCTGGGTCTGATCTATTCTCCCTCCTTCTCTCTGGTTTCTCCAGTTGATCCCCATTACCCCCGACCTCATGACTCTCTGGGAACAGGGAGACGACTGATTCATTCAACTGCCATTCTTGGCCAGAGCTCCAAGAGGAGATGACAGCCCAAGTCTGACCATGGATGAGACATACATGCTGAGATTACTTTTATGTCCTCTATTAATTTCTAGGAGAGAGAGAAGGGAAAGGAGAAAGGAAAATTTTCCAGGGACACATGTCTACAGTTTGAAACCATTTTTCTCATCCTGTACAGTAGAATCACCTGTAGTGCTTTTGGAAAATACTAATGTCCAAGTCTTGGTCCCAGAAGTTCTGACTCAGTGGGTGTGCCGTGAGACCAAAGCACTCTGTGTGTGTGTGTGTGTGTGTGTGTTTCCCAAATGATTCTGATGTGCAACCAGGGATGAGAACAGGTTTAGCACTTAGACTTAGCATTTCCCCTTTTCTTTCAGTGTGTCTGTGGGCAATTTGCACTGAATCTGAACCAGGCTTCTCCGTCCATGGGATTTTCCAGGCAAGAGTACTGGAGTGGGGTGCCATTGCCTTCTCCAACTGAATCTGAAACTGCTCAGTAAAAAGCCTCTGATGGATATAGATTATTTAAAGCCCATCTTGATCTGGACAGAACTGTTAAGTTAACCTGTTCAAAAGTGATGTGTTCCCAGGCTCCTGGAGTGTCTCAGCCTCTGCAGCCCTAGGTGACTCTGGTGGGTACCTCCAAAGCAGAACAGTGGGTTTTAGGTAGCAGGGGATTCAAGATGGTGTTTCAGGATCCAGCAGTGCTTCCCCTAACTTCAGCTTATAGTGAATTTTTTTTTCCCATTAATTTGTTTTCTCTGGAAGATAAATAATTTACAATATTGTGATGACATCTGCCATAGGTCAACATGAATCAGCCATAGGCAGGCGTATGACTCCCCTCTTCTGAAGGCCCTCCCCCCTCCCTCCCCACCCCATCTCTCCAGGTGGTCACAGACCACCAACTTTGGGTTTCCTGTGTCATGTATCAAACTCCCACTTTCTATCTGTTTTATATGTGGTAATATTTACGTTTCAATGCTACTCTCTTGCATCATCCCACCCTCTCCTCCCACTGTGTCCAAAAGTCTGTTTTTCATGTCTGTGTCTCCTTTGCTGCCCTGCACATAAGGGTCATTGGTACTATCTTTCTAGATTCCATATATATGCATTAACATACAATATTTGTCTTTCTCTTTCTGACTTACTTCACTCTGTATAATAGGCTCTAGGTTCATCCACCTCATTAGAATGGACTCAAATGCATTCCTTTTTATAGCTAAGTAATATTTCATTGTGTATATGTACCACAACTTCCATATCTATTCATCTGCCAATGGATATCTAGGTTGGGTTCATGTTTTAGCTATTGTTAATAGTGCTGCAATGAATATTGGGGTACATGTGTCCTTTTCAATTTTGGTTTCTTCAGGGTATATGCCCAGCAGTGGGATTGCTGGGTTGTATGGTAGTTTTAAGGACTTCTTCTTAGGTAGTGCTAGTGCTAAAGAACCAGCCAAGGTAGGAGATGCTGGAGACAAGGGTTGATCCCTGTGTCAGGAAGAGCCCCTGGAGGAGGGCATGGTAACCCATGCCCTGGAGAATCCCATGGACAGAGAAGCCTAGTGAGCTACAGTCCATAGGGTTGCAAAGAGTTGGACACTACTGAAGTGACTTAGCATGTACATGTGGTAGTTTTATGCCTAGTTTTTTAAGGATTCTCCATACTGTTCTCCATAGTGGCTGTATCAGTTTGCATTCCCACCAACAGTGTAAGAGGGTTCCCTTTTCTCTGCACCCTCTCCAGCATTTATTGTTTGTAGACTTTTTGATGATGGCCATTCTGACCAGTGTGAGATGATACCACATGAATGTTTTAGCTAAGCAAAAAGTCTCTAGATGGTAGGGATCATGTCCGTCTCATTTTGCCAGATAAATGTGCTGCAATCTTGCTGTTGTACTTTTCTGCTTAGGAGTGAAATTTATAGCTGGATCTCAAGGACCCTAGAGGAGGCACCACATTGGGGCCCAAGCATTGCATACCACAGCCTCATTCAAGTGCTGATGTTCTCTCTGTTTTACTATCTTATCTCTTCTCATGGCTTTGAAGGACAGCCATATGTGCTACCCCCAAATACACCAATTTGACAGAAGGATTGTCTTGAGCTAAGATGTTTGAGATTCAACAGAAGCGGAAGGAAGCCTTCTCAGATATCTCTTTATCTGACTAAAAGCAGAAACTCCTGAGAAATAAGGATTGTCATAAATCCCCTCTGCTGGGGAAGTTTTATGGCCATGAAGATGGAGAGTTAGCCCCAAAGTAGACCTGGACAAGCAAACCTTGCTAAGATAACCCTTATCTTCTATTAGTTTCTCTCATAATTTCCCGTAGTTTCTCTCACTTAATTTCCCATAGTTTACAGTCACTCATAGCTTAAAGATCTTGTTACATATCTACAATTTATCATTTTTTGCTATAATTGATATATAAGCTCTCAATCCAATCCACTTCTTTGGGTATTCATTTCTTTTCTAGGAAGTTCCTTTTGTCACATAAAAATTAACATCAAATAAAATTTGTGTGCCTTTTCTCTTGTAAATCTTAGTCTTTATCAGTCTAATTTGTAGGGCCCCAGTCAATGAATCTAAGAGAATAAAAGGGAAAAGTTTTTCCTCTTGAGCAGATTTAAAACAGCTCTCAAGTCTATAGGTCTCTCCCAATATTTGACTCATAACCTGTTGGAAGCCTCCACTTGGATACCTCATGGGCTCCCTCAAAAATCAACATTTACAAAACTGAATTCATTATCAGTTTCTCAAAACATCCTCCTTTTCTTGGTTTAACGGCAGTAGTTCTGTACTCCATATTCCTTGGACTGAATATATCAGAGTCTACTTAGCTTTCTTCAGAAGCCATTCATGGAGTAAATATTTACTGAACTCATACTATGTACCACCCATTGTTCCAGCCACTGTATATACAGTGATGGATAAGCCAAACAAGTGCCTGCTGTCTTGGAGCTTGCAGTCTCACAGGGTGAGAGATAATAGACAATAAAGACCTTGCTTTCAGCTAGTGGGAAGTGCTCGGAAGAAAGAAAAGGAAGGGGAGAGAGAGTAACAGGGGAAGCTACTTGAGGAAGTATGGTCGGAGAGAACCTTTCAAGGGGCTACCTGGATGATGAGAAAGGACATGAAAAGATGGGGGATGACTGTTCAAAATAAAGAGAACTGCAAGAGTTTGGACCCTGAGGCTGAATAAACCTGAGAGACCACTGTTTGAAGGGTGATGGGTCAAGGAGGAGATGAAGGGAACCATCTCGTGTTGGACTTGGAAGACATGGTAAAAGTGTTGGATTTAATTGTATTTCATTTAGTCCACCTTTTGTATCCACACCTTCCTTTCCACTCTCCTGCCACGTTCTTTGTCAAGATCCTGTTACAGTTCATCAGATCTGTTTACCTTCTCAGGTTTCCTAACTTCCTGCTCTCCAGGCTCCTTAACTGGTTTTTCTTTTTCCTCCTTACCTTCCCTCCTTTTATTCTGTCAATTAATTAATTGATTTTTATTGAAGTATACTCGCCATACCATATTATGTTAGCTTCAGATGTACTACATAGTGATTTGACAGTTGCTTACATTATGAAATGAGCACCATGATAAGTCTAGTAACTGTCTGTCTCCACATAAAGTTGTTACAGTATTATTGACTGTATTCCTTATGCTATGTGTGACATCTCTGTGACTTTTTTGTTATATAACTGGAGGTTTGTACCTCTTCATCTCCTTTGTCTATTTCACCTCTACCCCCCTCCCCTATTTCAAGGTAGGCAGGGCTGCTGCTGCTGCTGCTAAGTTGCTTCAGTCTTGTCCGACTCTCTGTGACCCCATAGACAGCAACCCACCAGGATACCCCGTCCCTGGGATTCTCCAGGCAAGAACAGTGGAGTGGGTTGCCATTTCCTTCTCCAATAGGCAGGGCTACATATGCTGAAATAATATAACAACCCCCAATTTGCAGTGGCTTAACACATAGAAATCCACTTCTGATTCATGCAGAGTCCTCTGTGGGTCAAGCAGTTCTTCAGGGCTTGACCCACAGAGACCTTCAGAGACCTTCACACTTGGATTTCACAGCTGTGCTACTGCGGACACATGACTCTCAGAATTGCTGAGACAGAGAAGGAGAAATGGAGAATTTATATCTGCTCCTGCATTCTTCACACCTGAAGTAACAAAGGTCACTGCTGCTCACAGCACATTCCCTAATCAGCTGTGTGGTGGCCAGGAAATGTAGGGAGAACAGGGGTAGACTGTGAAATGTAAATATCTCTGATACAGTGATCATCCACCATATTTTATCTATGTACTGTCCAAGTGGTGGGCATCTGACTTCCAACTACGGCATGCAGTGCTGCAGTGAATATTTTTGGCTTATACTCATGTGAACTGAGCTGAGGATTTCTCTGGGATGTGGTTGTAGTTCTAATGGTGGCTCCATAAAAGGTAAGCCCACATCCTAAGCCCCAGAACCTGTGAATGTGAATTTATTTGGAAAAGAGATCTTTGCAAATGTAATTATTAAAAATCTCAAAGTGACAACATCATCCTAGATTATATCGGTGAGTTCTAAATCCAATGATGTGTCCTTAGAGAGAAGAGGAAGAGGAAAAGACCATGTGAAAATGAAGGCAGATGTTGAAGTTGTTCAGCCACAGTCAAGGAATATCTGGAGCCAGCAGAAGCTGGAAAAGACAGGAAGTAGTCTCTCCCAGAGCCTTCAGAGGAACACCACCATGATTTCAGCAGCCTCTAGAATTGTGAAAGAATAAATGTCATTGTTTTAATCACCAATTTTGTGTTATTTTGTTAAGGTTGCCCTTGGAAACAAACACAGATTTTGCTACCTGGAAGTATGGTGCTGCTGTAACAAATATCTAAAACTGTGGGAAAGGCTGTGAAATTGGGTAGTGGACAGAGGCAGAAAACTTTTGAAGCTCATTATATAGAAAAAGTAGATTCTGGTGAGAATTCACAAGGAAGTGAGGAGCACAGGGTAGAAAGTTTTGCGGTCTTAGAGACCACATATGTATAGAATATCATAGAAAAATGAACATTAAAGGCAAGAACTCAGAAGGAAATGAGAAACATGTTACTAGAAATTGGAGGAAAGATTATCCTTGTTATATAGTGGTAGAAAACCTGGCAGAATTGTGTTTTCTTTGATTTGTGAAGAGCAGAATTTATAAGATACAAGATTGGATGTTTAATTGGGGAGACTTCTAAGCAAAATGTTGAAGAGACAGCCTGTTTTCTCTTTGCTTACAGCAGTATAAGAGGAATGATAAGTGGAAGAAAGAAGTATTAAATGAAAAGGGATCAGCACTTTAATTGGGGAGTGTCTCAGTTTACCCAGTCTACAAAAGATACTGTCATCAGAAAAATCTACTGTTGGGAAGTATCCTCTAGAGAGAAACCTGAGGTTGTGACTGGACAGCCTTTTGCTGAAGAAATTAGGCATGTGACTCATGGATCCACTCAATTGTCTCAGCAGAAGCTAGGAATATAGATAGAGTTTACAGAACATGTCTATGGAGGACCTTCTTCTCTAATGTCATGAGCCCTTGTGACATATACAGAAGACCCACAAAGTTTCTGAGAATATTACATGAGCAGAAACACTGCCAGCTTGTGCTGAAAAAGACAGAGAAAGGAGGAAATGAGAGAAAGCTATCAGACTTCCAAAATTCTACAGACAAGAAGTGAGCTGATAGAACTATTTGACTGCAGACAGTTGCTGCCATTCGAGAAAAAGGAAGAATAACTCTGAGGTGCAACTACAGGCCCAAAGGATAGAGTCACCATGGGCCCACTGCAAGCTCAAAAGGAAGAGCTGCTGTGGGCCCAGCTGCTGCTGCTGCTAAGTCACTTCAGTCATGTCTGATTCTGTGTGACCCCATAGACGGCAGCCCACGAGGCTCTGACATCCCTGGGATTCTCCAGGCAAGAACAGTGGAGTGGGTTGCCATTTCCTTCTCCAATGCATGAAAGTGAAAAGTGAAAGTGAAGTCGCTTAGTCGTGTCTGACTCTTAGCGACCCCATGGACTGCAGCCCACCAGGCCCTCCGTCCATGGGATTTTCCAGGCAAGAGTACTGGAGTGGGGTGCCATTGCCTTCTCCGTGGGCCCAGAGGGTGTGTCAAGTCATAGAAGATTATTTGTAGGCTTTGAAATTCAATGAAATTTTCCCTATTTAGATTCTGGCTTTCTTGGGACCAGGGGTCCCTTTATTCCTTTGACTCCCCCCCCCCACTTTTGAAATGTGAATGTCTATCTTATAACTGTTCCACCATTGTATTCTGGAAACAGATAACCTGTTTTGTAGTTTCACAGATCACAGATGGAGAGAAATTTTGTCTCTGGGTAGATCAAAGCTCGAGTCTCATCCGTACCTGATTTGGATTATTTATGTGATGAGATGTGGAACTCTCTGTGTTTATACTTCCACCAACAGTACTTAAAAGTTCCTACATTTCTGCCAACATCTGGCATTATCCAGCTGCCTAATTTTAAATAGCCTAATAGGTATAAGCAATATCTTATCTTTCCTCTAATTTTCTATTTCTCTTATTTTGAGTATCTCA
This sequence comes from Bos indicus x Bos taurus, assembly GCF_003369695.1. Taxonomy (NCBI): domain Eukaryota; kingdom Metazoa; phylum Chordata; class Mammalia; order Artiodactyla; family Bovidae; genus Bos; species Bos indicus x Bos taurus. The sequence goes on from NC_040079.1 coordinate 88,333,770, forward strand.
TGATATGCCTTTTAGCTTTTTGAACTTTCTCTTTTGGAAATTACCTTTGCTGGTTTTCCCATTGGGACTACTTTCTTTTTCTTGCTAACTTATTAATGACTCATTGGTTTTAAACATTGCAAATATCTTTCCCCATTTTCTTCTGTCTTTGGACCTTTTCTATAATAACTTCATTGAACAGAAGTCTTAATTTGTTTCGTTTTTCTCTTTGTTTGCCCTCATCCATTCTAAACTACACTAACCCCTTTTACTGGCTTTGTCAGAGTTTATTACTAAATAATATGTCAGTGTCATGTTAGATGGGCTTCCCTGGTGGCTCAAATGGTAAAGCGTCTGCCTGCAATGCGCGAGACCTGGGTTTGATCCCTGGGTCGGGAAGATCCCCTGGAGAATGGCAACCCACTCCAGTACTCTTGCCAACAGGTTCTCTATTCACTTGTCTTCAGCTGTTGTACATTATTTTTTTCTGAACCCGATTGACTTTGCAATCATGCATTTGCAAAAGTCAGGGCCGGGAATGGCAGACCTTATTCTGAAACATTGCAACTAATCAGGAACATTTGGGGTTTTAGCATATTTTCCTTGTAGTCAGACTTTTTTCATATGGATGTGATGTTGTGTGGTTAGGCCAGTAGTTATACCCCTCCCTCCTCACAAACCTCAAGACCTCCTGGGGACCTGCTGAGACATGGAGGACATGTGACAAACAGCCCTTTTGGCCCAGAAGGAAGAGGTGCTGTGGGCCCAGAGGGTGTATCAAATCACAGACGATTATTCTCAGGCTGTGAAACCCAATGATCAGGTTTGTCTTCTCTCATGGGGGGATTTTTAGGAGTGTGCATTCACTGAATCATATAGTGTGAGAGCTGGAAAGAGCCGCAGGGATCATCCAGTTGGACCCTCTTATTTTACAAATGTAGGAACTGAGTCCCAGGGAAATGAAGGGCTTGTCCAGGTTATTCAACTGTCAGTGAACTGCTGCAGCTAGCACCCAGATCTCTTAACTCCCATTTTGTGAGTTTCCATTTTTCTACCTTCCCCTAGAGGATATCAGAAATATTTTTGGAGGGCTCTGAGTCCACGCTGAAACTTCCTGTAGGAGATCAAGGGCCTGCAGAATTTAGACTCACTTGGCTTGTCCATCCTTGTCTCCTGCTGGTCTGGCTTAGTCTCTGCCTCCTTCCTCTAATGTTCCATGCTCTGCTCTTTCCTGTAAGCCTCTGCTCATGCTGTGGTCATCCTAGCATCACCGTTCTTCTTCTTGCCTGTCTTCATCCTTCAAGTGCAAGTCGTTTAAGACTCAGTTCTACTCTCTTGATGCCACTGCTCACCAGCATTGTTCTCTTCCTTCTTTAGGTTCTCATAACACCTGCAGCCTATACAAATACAATCTACGCTTGATTATTTGCTGCTTTTTTTTTTTCTAAAATGTTTCTGTTGTACAACTGACTAGGTCATTTAATGTCTCTGTGTCTCATTTAGTTTATTAACTAAGAAAAAAAAAGACTTGATCAAGATCATTTCTAATGATGCTCTGTATCTAACATTTTTTGTCTCCATAAGATTTTTAAACTCCTCAAGGAAAGAGTCTTTGTCTTATATTTCTTTTATAATTCCTTTAGTCTAGTGTTTCTCAGCAAGGGATAATTTTCCTCCCCCGGGGACATTCAACAACATTTGAAGATATTTTTTGTTGTCACGCTGAGGGAGAGGGCTGCTACTTGCATCTGGTGTGTAGAGGCCAGGGATGCTGCTAAACCTACTATACACAGAACACCTCCCGCCCGACTCCTCCCCGCCCCCACACACAGTAGATTGTCTAGTTCAAAATTTCAAGCAAGGTTGAGATACCCTAATTTAGCCTTTGTCCTAACACCATAGACACATAGTAGACACTGAATAAACATTTTCATTTTTTTGTCAAAGAGAATTGCCGTTCTAAAAGGGATCATATCAGATATGGAGTTGTCCTGGGAGAATAAAAAAAGGAAGTGAGCACTCATGCAAAACTAATGCAACGTCAGAGAAGATAATCTAATTTTCCTTAGTCAGGAGCAGGAGGAGAGAGTATCATAAAGAAGGAACTGTTGCATGGATGAAGACCAAGAACTGAGAATTTGATTACTTTGTAGGAGGTGTTGATTTAAGCAGTTTGTCTTCTAGATATCTCCAGGGAACAGCTTGTGATTTTGGTAAACAATAATAACGATAACATTGGAACATATGAAGGAAACTTCTGGGAACTATAATTTATATTGTCAAGGACACTTGTGTTTACAGTATCCTCTTTCTTACCTTCCCCTGAAATGAAGTCTGAGGGCTGAAAGTGACCTTGGTTTATATATGAGGCAAGCAAATTGGTTCAATGGGCTATGAGCTCTGTCAACCAAAAAAATCACAGGCTGTCTTTCCAGACCCCTACTCAGGGTTGTCTGGGGATAAGGAAGATGGAGAGCTAAATGCTTCTGGTGACTCCTCCTAGCCTCTGCCTGGGCTGTGTTCCTGATCTTCTCTCTCCCTGTGTTATGCCTGTATTTCTCTTTAGGTCACAACATGCAAGTAAGCCTTGTTATTTTTTTGTCACCCTCTCTCTCTTCTCCATCATGAAATACATATAATAAGAAATATCCTAGACATACAAAATAGATAGCTCCCTAAAAAGTTGAGATCAGAGGGAAAATCCATGATTTAAAAGCTCTCTTGAGATGGCCACCATTGTTCTTAACCTTTCTGAGCACTTGGCAGATGGCACTGTGAGTTCTCCTGGCTACCAGAGGTATTTGGCAAAGTTTCTGTTTAGACTTCATTTGGAGAAGAAATGCTTAAGTTAAACATTAAAATTCATGAGAATATTTCAGTTCCTTGTAAACTCTTAATCACAGTTACTTCAAGTGAGGTATCATTTATGGATCCTTGTGGAGGAAAAGTTCTTTTGACGGGGACTTCCAACAGTTTATTTCAGAAGATCACTAAGGCTATGGTCAAATGCTGTGCATTGTAAAACATACTGAAATACATAACGATGGTGATATTTATGAACTAATTTTTTATGGTTTAGGTTCCTCTCTGTTGCCTAAACTTATAAATTTTGGGTCCATAGGAAAATGCGTGCTTCTCACCTAGTCATGCATGGGTTTTTCTTCCAGTAAAAGAAAAATCAAATAAGTGAATTGAAGCACCTCTTTCTCTCTTTTCAAACTTTTCTGTAAAGATTTTTGGGAAAATATTCTGGGGCAAGGGTTCTCAGCATAACCAGTGCAGAGATCGACCTAAAACAGAAATTTGAAAAATGTATATTGCTACTGCTGATTTTTGGTAGATGAACGCATGACTTCTTTTTATCGAATAATCTGGAAAAAACATAGGGGAGCGTTATAAAAAAACATAAAACCCGTAAATGTGACAGCACATTTTGTAGCCCAGTCAACCTTTCTGTTGGTTTGAAATTTTGTTTCCGCAGACTTTCTTCACGGTTGACTTTTTCACTTTTCAATTTGCTTCCCCTATACACCAAATAGCAGTACACTAGGAACTTGTATGAAATTTGATTTACTGTCTTAAGGTCCTTTGAGATCACCGCATGTCTGAATGGGATTTTTTTTCCCTGTTTGGGATTTTTCCCCTCTTTGCCCTTTTGTGATGATTTTAAAATGTTATGCCAGAAGAGTCTGGGTAGCTCTTTGGTTTTGCTTTCATAGTCTTTTATGCCTGCTTAACTGGGTGCAACTGAGACTGGTTTTACAAGAAGCCAACAAAAAGCTCAGACTGGGAAAAGATGAGTAAACTCTTACTCTGAAGGCAGAGCTTGTGGAAAGGGAGAAAGGGAGATCCCTTTTATACTTTATGAGAATGCACAGTTTAGCAAGGCTTTATTTAAAGGTTCTCCCGAGCCTCCATGGAAAGAAATGGCTGAGCCACTACTTCTTTGTAGTCATTAGGAAATTGTGCTCACTGGTTGAATTTTTAGCATCTCACTATATTTCTGTTCTTTCTCTGAATACAGAGGATAATAAGTTTGCAAGTGACTTGAATAAGCCTGCATTAAGCAGAATTCTATGGTGGGCCCCAAGATCGGTACCTCTTCCTCCTGTGTAGGCGGTCAGTATAATCAATATGCAAGACTATGAACATGATAGGTTTTACTCTTGTGATTAGGTTATGTTGTAAGCACAGTTGGCCTTACGGGAAATTATCTGGTAGGCCTGACCCAATCACATGAGCCTTTAAAGCAGAGAGTTGTCTTCAGCTGGTCACAGAAGAAGCAGAAGCATGTGGTTTTCAGCTGAGAGACCTCAGCCCTGAGGCCTCTGTGAGGAAATGAATTCTGCCAAAAAAGCAGGGAGCTTGAAAAGGGGATCCAGAGCTCTAGGAGAGGATGTAGCCCCACCTGACACCTTGACACTCAGTCAGGGGGGGACCCTGAGAAGATAATCCAGGCCCACCACATTCAGACTTCTGACCTACAGAAATTGTGAGGTAATACATTTGTTTTGTTTTAAGCCATTAAATTTGTGGCTTAAGCTTTCCATTCCACACAGCAGTGGAAAACTAATATAAAGGAGGAGAAGGGCTTTGAGACGAGAAAGCTAAGTAAATCCAACATTCCTAAGTTTGGTTCTGGAGCAAAGCTGTCATAATGGCTAATGTTATGTTTCCCCTTATGTGAAGGTGCCCAGTTATCTGTTTGGCCAAAGCCTATTCTGCATGTTGCTGTGAAGTTATGTTGTAGATGAGATGAACATTTATAATCAATTGACTTTAGGTAAAAGAGATTACCCTCTATAATGTGAACAGACTTCATTATGAAGGCCTTTAGGGCAAAAACTGAGGCTTCCCCAAGAAGAAGGAATCCTGCAAGGCCATCATATCAAAATGCTGCATGAATTATGGATTTCAGCCTTGCCAGATCCCACAATGCCATGAGTCAATTCCTTCAGATAAATTTCTTCACATGTATCCTACGGGAGAAACTTAACTAATGCAGTCATAAACTCAGGTGTGTTAGGGACCACTCAGATGTCTGCGATGTACTGTACTGGGGCTGACTGGAGGATGGCATGGGGGCCCGTTCATGCACTGTGCCACCAATTGAACAGGTCTTTTGATGTTTCCCAAAAGAAGCAGGAAATCCAGAATTCTGTACAAAATTGCCCAAGTTCTAAAATTCTCTTTAACTCACTAATTCTAACTTGAGGGTGAAGGTGTGGACCAAGCCTGCATATTCCAGAGTTAACCTTTTTTTTTTCTGAAACACATAAACATTATATGTTGTGTTGGATCCTGGGGTTAGAGCGACAATGAAACAGGGGGCAGTAATAACCTGAGGATCTACTCTGCTGGGGAGGGACTGTTCCCCACTGAAGAAAGGCCAGAACACAACATAATTTTTTTTTTTAATATCCTGGTGGAAAAAGCAGAGGAAACACAGCAGAGAGGGTGCAAGCTGCAAATAATTGAAGAAAGAACTTTGCTGGCTTCTCAAAGTCCTGAGTATAATTGAAAAAGGAAGAAACCCATCATTGGAAGCACCAATTTACCAAGCACCGATGAGGTGTCAGCTTGAATATATCACTTAGAATATATCACCTTGTATAATTTTTTAAAATATCACATGTGAGTGGCAGTTGCTCAGTCGTGTCCAACTCTTTGCCACCCTGTGGACTGTAGCCTGCCAGGCTCCTCTGTCCATGGAATTCTCCAGGCAAGAATACTAGAATGGGTTGCCATCTCCTTCTCCAAAATATCACATGGATAATCACTAATGCCATTTTAAAGATGAGGTTACTGAGACTCAGCAAGGTTAAGCAAATTGGTCATAGTCACTTAGCTAAACAGCAGCAAGTTGGGATTTGAATCCAACTTTATGACCTCTTGAACCCATGGTCTTATCCATTTGGTTACACTAATTCAAAAACATAGTTTTTAAAAAACCTTGAGCATACTTTAAGGAAACAATCAGAAATATCCAGAATATGGATTGTCATATAAGACATACCATCTTGGTTCCTTCAATAAATCAAATTCATAAGAGAGAAAAGAAAAATATTAGGATTGGAACACTGTTGTAGATGAGAAAGTTTACACTAGACATAATAACCATATGCAGTGAGAGTCTTTGAAGCCTAGTTTGGAAAAACAATCACCTATAATAGATATCTTGGGGACAGTTGTGAAAATTTGAGTTTGAGCAAGGTATTAAATGATATTAGGAGTCTCTAGTTACCTTAGTTGGGTGTGATAATGGTATTGTGGTATATAATGATATATAAGGGAAGTTCTTAAGTTTTATTAGAGTTTCATGTTGAGATTTTTAGGCGTGAAGTGTAATAATGTCTTGAAATTCTTTTTTCTTCCTTTCTGTATACACACACACATGCATAGTAAAAGCATAGCAGTGATTTAATCTAGACATTGGGCATATGTGTGCTTATTGTATTATTTCTTTTAGTTTTCTGTAGGTTTGAAACATTTCATAAAAAGTAAAAAAACTTTAAAGCCACTGAATATGAATAGACCAAACATAATATGTCAGTGAGTGCCAATTTACAATTGTAATCCATAAGGTTGGATCAAAGAACTGTGAGTAATTGCAGTTAGACTTCCTTTTCTGTGCTGTTGTGATGATGGTATGACCAGCTTTTCATCATTATAGATTTGCATACATCTGTCCTAAACCCAAGTTCTTCTAGGGCTGCTAAGGGAATTTACTCACCTCTGTGTCCCTGGAGTCTGTGCCTAAGTGAGCAGTCACTATGTCTCTGCTGAATGGATAAGGAAAAGCCCGAGAAAGCTGTACCAACGACAGTAACAATGACAATAATGATAGCAGCTAACATTGAGCCCTAGAAAAGTTGCAGGCTGAGAACCTCATAACAGTCATATGAATTAGATTTAATTAGATTTTGATAGTATGGTCCCCTTTTGCAATGAAGAAAGTGAGGCCCTCAGATGATTGGAAATTTGCAAGAATTCCAAGTAGTTGAGGCCAAACCATCTGCCACTAGTCCCCTTACAAAACAACTCCCATTCATGCTTTGCAAGTCTCAGCTGTCTGCTGCTGCTGCTAAGTCCCTTCAGTCGTATCCGACTCTGTGCGACCCCATAGACGGAAGCCCACCAGGCTCCCCCATCCCTGGGATTCTCCAGGCAAGAACACTGGAGTGGGTTGCCATTTCCTTCTCCAATGCATGAAAGTGAAAAGTGAAAGTGAAGTCGCTCAGTTGTGTCCAACCCTCAGCAACCCCATGGACTGCAGCCTACCAGGCTCCTCCATACATAGGATTTTCCAGGCAAGAGTACTGGAGTGGGGTGCCATTGCCTTCTCTGCTGTCTAGCACACAAAATTTCACTAAAATAAGTTTTCCCACAATCTATGTGGCGAACACTGGAATTTCAGGAAAGACAGCCATGGGGGAAATGCTGGCCTGTGTTACCCTGTGCCCCTGAGCTAAGGAGCTGTTTCCATGGCTGAGCTTGGAATGCTGGGAGCTGGCCACCCAGAGGTCTGTGTGACTTCAGTGGACCTGTGGAGGTAGGACAGCCAAGAACAGATGGCCCTGGGTTCCTGCACCCTTGACTGGGGAGGCACTTCCCTTTAAAGCCTCAGGCAGCTGTCGTCCTGCTCTTCGTTAATGGCCCTGGCCCTGTCTAGGCCTGGGTGGCAGCACTGGTCCTCACTGAGTGTTTAATGACTTCCAGGGACGACAGCTCTCCTCTCTGCCAGGCCTCCCTTGGGGACCCACCGCAGGTCATCTCACAGGCAAGTGGGAGGAAGACAAATTATGCTTGTCTTATTGCCCAGAAAACCACCCCTAGGCACATTTTTAATCATGGGGTACATATTTCTAGAGATGTTTGTTGAGTGGGGCAAATTAGTTTGCTTGCTCCTGGCTGGTCAGGAAAGAGAAAAAATTTTAAAATGAATCTCCAGGATTGGAGTCTCCACCAAGCTGTCCGCTGGAATTGGTCTTCTGCACCTTGAAACTCTCATTTCGGGAGGAGCTGATATCCCCTGATGTCCTCCACTCCCTTACCTTGGGTCTTTTTGACTGCAAGTATGGTCCCTATGCCAATCAATTCCTCCAGCTCTTTTCCCTACACACCTACTCCATGCTGCTAGCCCTTTGTATTCATCTGTTCAGAATACTGTTACACAAAATTTCTCACACAGAGATGTGCTCAGTCATGTCTGACTTTTGTGGCCCCATGGACTGTGGCCCACCAGGCTCCTCTCCCATGGTATTTTCCAGGCAAGAATACTGGAGTAGGGTGCCATTTCCTACTCCAGGGGATCTTCCCCACTGAGGGATCAAACCCACGTCTCCTGCATTGGCAGGCAGATTCCTTACCACTAGCACCCCTGAAAAGCCCCTCTCTTGTTGGAGAGCACAGGATCTGGGCTCATGGGCTTCAGTAGGTGAAGCACTCAGGGCTCAGTAGTTGAGGCTCATGGGCTCTAGAACACTGGCTCAGTAGTTGTGGTTCTCAGGCTTAGTTGCTTTGCAGCATGTGGGATCTCTCCAGATTAGGGATCGAAACTGTGTCTCTGCATTGCAAGGAACTACTAAATCACCAGGAAAGCCCAGTTTGGGTTGTGTTAAGCCACTGAATTTTGTGTGTGATTTTTTTTTTTTTTATGACAGCAGTTGGAAACTGACACATTAGTCTAGTCGAAATCAAGTGTGAAATGCATAAATTTTCATTCATTGAAAAGAAGATCTCTATATGGGCTTCCCCTTCTCTGTGTGAGACCTCTTTTTTTCAGTGAGTGAAAATTTATGCATTTCACCCTTGATTTGGGCTAGGTTAATGTGTCAGTTTCTTACTGCTGCCATCAAAAAAATTCTCCCAAATTCAGTGGCTTAAAACAACTCAAACTGAGCTTCCCTGGTGATCCAGTGGTAAAGAATCTACCTTGCATTTAAGGGGACACAGGTTCGATCCCTGATCTGGGAAGATCCCAAATAAATAAATACATAAATAAATAAATCTTAAAAAAAAGAAGTGCTTTATTAGAAAAACAAAAATCAAAGCCACAAAAAAACCCAAAAAAACAAATTTATTATCTTATAGTTCTAGAGGTCACAAATCCAAAATCAGTTTCATTGGGCTAAAATCAAAAGGTGTTGGCAGGACTATGTTTCTTCTGGAGACATAAAGGAGAATCCATTTCCTTGCCCTTTTCAGCTTCTGAGGCCACCTGCATTCCTTGGCTCATAGCCCTTCCTCCATCTTCAAAGCCAGAAGTTTAACATCTTCCCACTTCCTCTGACTCTAGCTTTCTGCTCTGTCATCACTACCTGTCTTCTCTTACTTGGATCCTCCTTCCTCCTTATAAGGACCCTCGTGATTACAGGGGGTCCACCAAGTTAATCCAGGATAATCTTGAACATCTCAAAATCCTCAACTTAATCACATCTGCAAAGTTCCTTTTGCCATGGAAAGTAGCATGTGCACAAGCCCCAGGGAGTGGGACCTGGACATCTTTGGAGAGCCTTTACTCTGCCGAACACATCTATTAGTGACATTTGGGATAGATAATAATTCAAGATAAAGGGGTTTTGTTCTATTGTTTTTGTTTGTTTGTTTTTTGCACTTCAAAAAAAAATTTTTTAGATCATATGAGTAACATGTTTTATAGGAAAATGTCCCCCCAAAGTATTAAAAATAAATCAGAACTCCTTTAATTCTAAACCCAGAGATAATCATCATTGACATTTTGTATATGTCTTTCAATCTTTCATCTATTCAGATTGTAGAGGTTTTATTCTTTCCTTGAAATCTATTTTCAGATGGTGACAAGTCCAGCTGATTTATAGAGTTGTAGCCCAAATAGGGCTTTTCATTCAGCACCACAATCCCCCTGTTGCAGTTGCTTGGTAATTTTAAAGTTTTTTGCTTTTCTACATCACTGTGACTCTATTTCTGTTTATAAGTAACTTCACTTGTGCCATTTTTTAAGATTCCACATATAAGCCATATCATATGATATTTGTCCTTCTCTGTTTGACTTACTTTACTCAATATGAGAATCTCTAGGTCCATCCATGTTGCAGCAAATGGCATTATTTCATTCTTTTTCATGGCTGAGTAATATTCATATATGTGTGTGTGTGTGTGTGTATATATATATATATATATATATATATATGCATACATATATACCACATCTTCTTTATCCACTCCTCTGTCAGTGGGAATCTAGGTTGCTTCCAAGTCCTGGCTATTGTAAGTGGTGCTGCAATGAACATTGTGGTACATGTATCTTTTCTTTTGTTCTTTTAAAACAAATATTTTTATTTATGTATTTATTTGACTATGCTGGGTCTTGGGGCTTCCCTGGTGGCTCAGATGGTAAAGAATCCAGCTGTAATGCAGGAGACCTAGGTTTGATCCATGGGTTGGGAAGTTCCCCTGGGGAAAGAGATGGTAACCCACTCCAGTATTCTTGCCTGGAGAATTCCATGGACAGAGGAACCTGGTGGGCTATAGTCCATGGGATTGCAAAGAGTTGGACACAATGGAATATTACAGCTGCTAAATCACTTCAGTCGTGCCCAACTCTGTGTGACCCCATAGATGGCAGCCCACCAGGCTCCCCCGTCCCTGGGATTCTCCAGGCAAGAACACTGGAGTAGGTTGCCATTTCCTTCTCCAATGCATGAAAGTGAAAAGTGAAAGTGAAGTCGATTAGTCGTGTCCGACTCTTCGTGACCCCATGGACTGCAGCCCACCAGGCTCCTCCGTCCATGGGATTTTCCAGGCAAGAGTACTGGAGTGGGGTGCCATTGCCTTCTCCAAATGGAATATTACTCAGCTATAAAAAGGAATGCATTTGAGTCAGTACTAATGAGGTGGATGAACCTGGAGCCTATTACACACAGTGGAGTAAGTCAGAAAGAGAAAGACAAATACTATATATTAAATATATAGAGAGAATTTAGAAAGACCGTACCAATGATCCTACATACAGGGCAGCAAAGGAGACACAGATATAAAAGAACAGACTTTTGGATTTAATGGGAGAAGACGAGAGTAGGATGATTTGAGAGCATAGCATTGAAACATGTACATTACCATATGTAAAATAACTGACCAGTGCAAGTTTGATGCATGAAGCAGGGCACCCAAAGCCAATGCTCTGGGACACCCTAGACGGTTAGGGTGGGGAGAGAGGTGGGAGGGGTGTTCAGGATCTGGGGGACACATGTATGCTGCTGCTGCTAAGTCACTTCAGTCGTTTCCAAATCTGTGTGACCCCATAGACGGCAGCCCACCAGGCTCCCCCGTCCCTGGGATTCTCCAGGCAAGAACACTGGAGTGGGTTGCCATTTCCTTCTCCAATGCTTGAAAGTGAAAAGTGAAAGTGAAGTCGCTCAGTCATGTCTGACTCTTAGCGACCCCATGGACTGCAGCCCACCAGGCTCCTCCGTCCATGGGATTTTCCAGGCAAGAGTACTGGAGTGGGATGCCATTGCCTTCTCCAGGGGGACACATGTATACCTGTGGCCAATTCATGTTAATGTATGGGAAAAACCTTCACAATATTGTAAAGTAATTATCCACAAATTAATAAAAAAAAAGTATAAGACATGTTTAGCAAAAAAAAAAAAAAAAATAGGAGTCCGACACGACTGCTTGACTTTCGCATTTCACACACACATGCCTGGTGTTAGTTGTAGCACACGGCATCTTTAGTTGTGGCATGCAGTCTTAGTTGCAGCATGTGGGAACTAGTCGCCCAACCAGGAATCAAACCCTGGCCCCCTGTATTGGGAACACGGGGTCTCAGACACTGGGCCACCAGGGAAGTCCCATGTATCTTTTCAAATTGGGTTTTCAAATTGGATATATGTTCAGGAGTGGGATTGCTGGATCACATGGCAATGATTTTTTTTAGTTTTTTAAGGAACCTCCATTCTGTTCTCCATTGTGGCTGTACCAATTTTCATTCCCACCAACAGGTGTAGGAAGGTTCCCTTTTCTCTACACCCTGTCCAGTATTTATAGTTTGTAATTTTTTGATGATAGCCATTTTGACCTTGTGAGCTGATACCTTGTTGTGGTTTTGATTTGCATTTCTCTGATAATTAGTGATGCTGAGTATCTTTTCACGTGCTTTTGCTTGTCTTACCAGAACTGCTCTTTCCAATTTCTAAGCTTTAGCCTGCTCCTCCCTTACCCTCAGAGTCGGACAAGCCTGAGCGACTTCACTTTCACTTTTCACTTTCATGCATTGGAGAAGGAAATGGCAACCCACTCCAGCGTTCTTGCCTGGAGAATCCCAGGGACGGGGGATCCTGGTGGGCTGCCATCTATGGGGTCGCACAGAGTCGGACCCGACTGAAGTGACTTAGCAGTAGCAGTAGCAGTCCCTTACCCTTATTAAAAGCTATCTTTTCATTTTTATCCTTTTTGCAAATTTGGGGCATAAAATTCATTACGAATTTAACTGCTTGAATGAAATAAGAGTGAAAATTTTAAAACCATGTGGAATCTTGGGTGAAAGACATATGCCTGATAAAATCTGTCAAGGCCCGCATGTTTGCCATTATGTTTTAAAGTCGTCTTTTTCTTTTCCTGTGAGTAAATGAACAAAGAAGCTTTAATCTTTCACCACAGTGAACAACAAAATAATATCCTTACAAAGGTAAAAGCTGATGTTCTAACATTTTCCAAATAAATTAGACTTTTGGAATTTTCAGTCTAAGGCCTTACTCCAGATCACGTCCAAGAGTTTAGTGACACATGCATCTTTTTTTAACCTCATAAATAATATCTATACGGTAAAATGTAAAAATACCTGTTTTAATAAGGGACTCTTTGGTATGAGATTTATTTCTTTTTACGGAATATTTTACCTCTATTTAGAAGTGAAATGCAAGTTCTTCCATTTACAGTAAGCTGTGGAGTCCATATGAACATGCTATCTATTTGTATCTTGGGGGAAAGAAGGGAAATTCCTATGAGAGTTGCTTTTCCCAAATTGAGTATTGACATAAAATCATCTTCAGTTTGTAAATTACTATTGACTATGTTTTTAGTTCAAACATCTCTTTTCCTTTTCACAAATCACTTCAGTGTTTTCCTTGGAATTTGAATTAATCCAATTTAAGTTTATCGGAACATTTGGCAGAAATTCAGGAAATGACCTTTGATCACTTTGGTATGTTTAAATCCAAGAGAGCTATAGTCAGATAGAGAGTTTGGGGGCACGTGGGCAAAATATTTCTGTGGTTTTTCATGTATCTTAAAACAGTACCAGGAATCTGCAGCAATTGAAATGTGTCCATTTTTTTAAACAGATACAAATCTTATTATGGTTGGCCTTCTTTTTATTGCCCCAAATACACCCACGCTCAATAGAGCCTCAACCAAATGCAGCCAGTAGTGGAATGCTAGTTTATTTCTTCCAGAGCAGATTGCCAAAGTCTAAATCATCTGTCTGGAATCTAGAATGGGAAGAAAGTTGCTCCTTAAGAAAATTATGATAAGACTTTAACCACTAAAAACTTGTGAAAGTATTGCAAGTCTCTGAGAGACATTGTGTTTCCAGTATGGCTGTTTTGTTAACTAATTATTATTTAGGTAGTTGTGGTGGTTTAGTTACTAAGTCGTATTCGACTCTTGCGACCCCGTGGACTGTAGCCTGCCAGGCTCCTCTGTTCATGGGATTCTCCAGGCTAGAATACTGAAGTGGGTTGCCATTTCCTTCTTTGGGGGAATCTTCCTGACCCAGGAATTGAACCCAGGTCTCCTGCATTGCAGGCAGATTCTTTACTGACTAAGCTACAAAGGAAGCCCCTCTAAATTATTATTTAGAGGAAGTGACAAAAATAGGAGGGATGTGTAATCTCTGCAGTCCCTTCTCAATCCCTTCTTTGCTCTGTATCCAGAGCAAAGGCAAAAATGAGAGAATATTTGACAAACTCCAAACCTTATTTTCATTCACTTGTTCAGTCATTTAGATTGGTGAAGGGATATGCAAGATCTCTTTTCAAACATTTGAAAAGAAAAAAAAGTTAGATCCCTAAACTCACTCTTCCCTGTGGTAAACAGATTCTAGATGAGTGAAAGATTCACACAAAATCAACAACGAAGACCCTGGAAGGATGAGCATTTTTATCATGTTGAGATAGAAAAGGCCTTTCTAAGCACAGTATAACACCAAGAAGTTCTAAAAGAACAACAGATCTGACCACATGAAAATTTAAAATGTCTGCATGGCAAATTATTTGCTCTGAACAAAGTTTAAGGACAAATGAAAAGTGGAGAGAGAATGTGCAGCCTATATAGCAGATCAAAGGGTTGATATTTCTAATATACAAAAAAGTAATAAGAAAAAAGAAAAACTCAAATAGAGGAAAACACTAAATAAGCAATAATAAATGTGCTAATATAAAAATATAAATTACGACACCAATTTTATCTATCTGGATATAGATACACAATATTGCTCAAAAATAATAACACAGTTTCTTTTCTACCCAGCAGTTCTCCCACTAGGCAGAACCTGTCAGGGGAAACTCTCATACCAGGCAAGGAGCTTGGCCCCTTCACGTTTATCGTCCCTGCAGTGCCAAGAATCCACGTGTCAGGTGGCGAGTCATGTCTCCTTTCTGGTTGCAGGGCCCATCCCTCCCCCTGTCATAGCTGATTTAGGGCTCTGCTGCCCTGAATGAATATTTAGGAACAAGCCTGTCAAGCGTAAATCTGCTCAGAGGCTCATGAGCAGATTTTTTGTTGCCTCATGGACAAAACATGAGGTTTTGTCCTCAGTTGTCAGGATCTGGTGTGGATACGGAAAAGGAGGAAACTGGAAAAAAAACCTGTTCCTAAATTGAGGAAGCACCTTGCTGCCTCTGCTACCAGGGGAGGGGCTCTGAGGAAGCTGAGCAGTTCCGGGCAGTGGTTAAGGCCCAGATGCCACTGGGTAGCTTTATAAATAGTGGGCCATATGAAACACTAAATGCCTGTGAGCTCTGGGGAGAATGTATCTATCTTCGTGGCTACTTTTACTTGCTAATAAAGAAGGTACTTAACGTGCGGAAAATTCTGAAAGAGGTGGGAATACCAGACCACCTGACCTGCCTCTTGAGAAACCTGTATGCAGGTCAGGAAGCAACAGTTAGAACTGGACATGGAACAACAGACTGGTTCCAAATAGGAAAAGGAGTCCGTCAAGGCTGTATATTGTCGCCCTGCTTATTTAACTTCTATGCAGAGTACATCATGAGAAACGCTGGGCTGGAAGAAGCACAAGCTGGAATCAAGATTGCCAGGAGAAATATCAAGAACCTCAGATATGCAGATGACACCACCCTTATGGCAGAAAGTGAAGAGGAACTAAAAAGCCTCTTGATGAAAGTGAAAGTGGAGAGTGAAAAAGTTGGCTTCAAGCTCAACATTCAGAAAATGAAGATGATGGCATCTGGTCGCATCTCTTCATGGGAAATAGATGGGGAAACACTGTCAGACTTTCTTTTTTTGGGCTCCGAAATCACTGCAGATGGTGATTGCAGCCATGAAATTAAAAGACACTGCTCCTTGGAAGGAAAGTTATGACTAACCTAGATAGCATATTGAAAAGCAGAGACATTACTTTGCCAACAAAGGTCCACCTAGTCAAGGCTATGGTTTTTCCAGTAGTCATGTATGGATGTGAGAGTTGGACTATAAAGAAAGCTGAGTGACGAAGAATTGATGCTTTTGAACTGTGGTGTTGGAGAAGACTCTTGAGAGTCCCTTGGACTGCAAGGAGGTCCAACCAGTCCATTCTGAAGGAGATCAGCTCTGGGTGTTCATTGGAAGGAATGATGCTAAAGCTGAAACTCCAGAACTTTGGCCACCTGATGCGAAGAGTTGACTCATTGGAAAAGACTCTGATGCTGGGAGGGATTGGGTGCAGGAGGAGAAGGGGATGGAGGCTGGATGATGAAGATGAGATGGCTGGATGGCATCACTGACTCGATGGACGTGAGTCTGAGTGAACTCCGGGAGTTGGTGATGGACAGGGAGGCCTGGCGTGCTGCGATTCATGGGGTCGCAAAGAGTCAGACATGACTGAGAGACTGAACTGAACTGAACCTTAGTGTTTCATTTTGCACTTTTATGTTTGTTTTATTTTGCTCGTAGAATTTTTAAATTCTGTGTTTGTGACAGAGGTGTTTGCTAACACTGTAGTGGTAATCATATTGCAATATCAAAATGTATCACATCTATATATTGTATACATTTACATACCCAGTGTTACATGTTATATCTCAATTTTAAAAAATTAAAGTGAGAATTTTTAAAAAATCTGTGTTTACTTGGATAACACTTGTTTTGTGTTATACCCAAGAAAAGACAACACTATGTCTAAGAATGTTCAGGTGACTAAATGCCACACAATAGCTTCCCTCTCCTCCCCTCCCCTCCCCTCCCCTCCCTTCCCATTCCCTCACTTCCTCTCCTTTCCTCTCCTCTCCTTTCTTTCTCTCCCCACCTCCCTCTCTTTTTCCCTACCTCCTTACAACCCCTCTCACCCCATTTTTTCCTCTCTCTCTCTCACCAATCCAGGCACACTTAGAAAATATAACCAGAGTAGTATACCATTATTCAGAGAAGGCAATGGCACCCCACTCCAGTACTCTTGCCTGGAAAATCCCATGGATGGAGTAGCCTGGAAGGCTTCAGTCCACGGGGTCGCTGAGGGTCAGACACAACTGAACTTCACTTTCACTTTTCACTTTCATACACTGGAGAAGGAAATGGCAACCCACTCCAGTGTTCTTGCCTGGAGAATCCCAGGGATGAGGAAGCCTGGTGGGCTGCCGTCTATGGGGTCGCACAGAGTCGGACACAACTGAAGTGACTTAGCAATAGCAATAGCAAATACCATTATTACAGGCAGAAGCCCCCTTCCTAGAGCTCCCTAGATTTATATTCCTTTCTGAGTATTAACCTAAGGGAGGTGCAAACAACCATTATCCACCATTCATGTCGACAGAGACATCAGTCATGGCTGAGCCACCTCCCCAGCCAGGTCTTTGGCTGAGCTCAGAGAGTCAAACATTCCAGGCAGAGGAGAGGAAGGGTGTGCTCAGATTGCATTGCTAAACCCCTGGGCAGAGTCTGGAATCCTGTGAATGCAAAGGAGCTTGGAACCATGTCTGTAACATTTAAACGTTTAAGAACATAGACCAAGGCAAAGTAATATTTCAAAATGAGAGAAAGAAATTTTACATGGCTTATCTCTGTATTTGAATTAAATTGACTGCAACTCATGAATGTTTTAATTCAGTTTAAAGATTGCTCATTGCTTCTTATTAGACCTTCTCTTTGCTTGCCTCTTATCCTCAGTCTCCAGTCAGTGTTGCTTCTGTATTTCCTCCATCAAGTCCTACCATCATGTTGAATAAAGATAAAAGTTACACTCTATGGTAGTGCTCTCTCTTCTACCCCAGAGTTACTATAATTCATTTTGTGCTAGTGGTTACTCCTATGCTTTTGTAGCTTCTTCCAGGGCCTCTGCTAACCAACTTCCTGCAAATTAAATAAAACAAGTGCCCCTCAGGGATAACACAGCCCCAGACTGGGGGACATGATGAAATATGGCCTCCATTTCAATCCTGACTTGGCCCTCAGCCTGCCTCTGAGTGGTGAATAGCCTTTGCAGTGGGATATGGTCACCCTGCTTTCTCCTACTCCTGTTGCTCTAAAGTACAAAGAGAGATGAATGCTTAGAAAGAGGGATATGTGTGGTGTTGGAATGGAGAATCTGTGGGACTCAAATGCAATATTGGCTGAGTCTGACCACTCAGCTGGCCACACTGTCTGTGCACTCCTGGTTCTTTTTATGTATTCCTTGTGGAATGTTAAAACGGAGCCCTTTTGGTCTCAGAGTTTTGGCACAGTCCTTAAGTCTGAGAACCAAATATTCCAGGATCCTA
Organism: Bos indicus x Bos taurus; assembly: GCF_003369695.1. Classification (NCBI taxonomy): domain Eukaryota; kingdom Metazoa; phylum Chordata; class Mammalia; order Artiodactyla; family Bovidae; genus Bos; species Bos indicus x Bos taurus. The sequence goes on from NC_040079.1 coordinate 88,351,703, forward strand.
AAGAGAGATTTTAGGCCACCTTTGCAGAATATGCTTAGAGACTGACTCCTGTTCTGCTGTCATTAGCCCATGACTCACCTCCAAGTGACAGAATGAAAGGGATAAAGACTCCAGGATTAAGAGTATCTTTGGAGAAAGTTATTGCAGGCAGGGAGTGGATGGAAGAGGGAATGTTTCTGCCATTTCAAACCCACTAAGGAAGTCTTTAGAGATACAGAGAAGTTGTCATGTGTACCTTGGAGTGTGACGGAATACCTATAAAGTCTGAAGAGGACAGACTGTCTGTAGCTGGCTGGTCTGGATCCATGGGGTAGAGTTTGGTTGATCATGAGCTATATTTCCAGAGTTCAGTGGGGCAAGGGCATTTCTGCTTGGTCAGATAAGGATCCCATGGACCGGGCTGGGTCATTTAGTAATGGACTCTATTCAAGAAGACTGCTTGGAGGGGGAAAGTGACCCCCAAGAAATGGAGGTGGCATCAAAAAACCATGTGGAGGAGTCCAGCTATTGTCGTTGGGAAACTTATCTATGGGGAATCTTTGAAGGATCCACAAAAATGCTTTAGAAGAGAGAGAAATAGCATTTCAATTCTGTACCCTGAAAGGGCACTGATGCCAAATTATAAGTCACCAATCAAATAAGGCCTTTCTTCCCTCTTCTTTTCCTTCCTACCAGGCTTCAACCCAGGAAAGACCAAACACCTGCAGGTCAGGCTAATATATGAGGCAGAACAAGCAAGAATAGGGAAACATTCTCTCCTTTCCCTTCCCTCACTGATAATTTACTAGTGTGGGGCAGGCCAGAGCTGGCAGTTGGGAGAAACTTAAAATTAAATAAATTTTGGAGTTTCAATAATGTCCTGGGTGTTAAACGCAATCCGTGGGTTTTTGATGTTGTTGTTGTCAAAAGTAACTGAAAAAGCCATGAGATATTCTGGAGGTTGTACCTAGGAGCAGGGCAGCACAAGTTGAAAGAATTAGTTTCACAGGATGGTGATGGGCAAGAACAATGTTGCTTTCTGTTTCTACCTTTTCAAGTTTCGGTTTCTTTACTGAGCCAATTCTGTATGGACCATGAAGAGTCTTTCAGTGTCTTTACTGAGCCAGTTCTGTATAGACCATGAAAAGTCTTTCTGTCTCTTTACTGAGCCAGTTCTGTATGGACCATGAAGAGGCTTTCTTGCAGAGAAGTGCGTGTATGTCCTGGATCATGCACTCTCACCTGCTATCAGCCCCTGCAGTTGTCTCCTTCCTCTTGTGTATCATTGACTTCCCCCTCTCTGCTGCTGCTGCTGCTAAGTCGCTTCAGTCGTGTCCGACTCTGTGCGACCCCAGAGATGGCAGCCCATCAGGCTCCTCTGTCCCTGGGATTCTCCAGGCAAGAATACTGGAGTGGGTTGCCATTTCCTTCTCCAATGCGTGAAAGTGAAAAATGAAAATGAAGTTGCTCAGTCGTGTCCGACTCCTAGCGACCCCATGAACTCTCTCTACTGGACCTTGACTTAATATCACCCATCTTAGAAAAACATGATTCCACATTCCCTTTAGCAACTGCTGTGTTCCCTGTTTGCCTTCACTGAAAAAATTTGAAACTGTTAGCTGACTCCGGGTCTATGTTTCTCCATCTCTCCTCAGCTCACTCCAGTGGGTTTTCATCTCCACTACACCACTGAACAGGTCTTACCAGGATCAATAGTTCCCTCCCCACCTCTCAGCTGATTTCTCAGCCGCACTTGATGTGGTTGGCCACCCCTCCTTCCTGAGCCATGTTCTTCACTAGGCTTCTGTGCCAAACGTTTACCTAGGCTCTTCCTCCCCTACCAGCCCCTGTCCTTGGTCTTTTCATCTCTGTCCAATCTTTGAGACTGAAAGATTTTAAAATTATTTCAATCATTTTAGCAGGTATAGAACTATTCTATTTCTTAAAACAATTTGATATATTAAGGATTTAATTTCTTTAATTGATTCAGAACTGTTGAGATTTTAAATGGTTTCTAGTGTCCATTTTGGTAACTAAAAAACATTTTATCCATTTCATCTAAATTTTAAAAATAAAGTTACATAAGGGTGTTCATTATTCTCTTCTCTATTAAATGTCTGTAGTGATGGTCTCTTTTTTATTCCTCTCTCTGCTAAGTCACTTCAGTCGTGTCCAACTCTGTGCGACCCCAGAGACGGCAGCCCACCAGGCTCCCCCATCCCTGGGATTCTCCAGGCAAGAACACTGGAGTGGGTTGCCATTTCCTTCTCCAATGCATGAAAGTGAAAAGTGAAAGTGAAGTCGCTCAGTCATGTCCGACCCTCAGCGACCCCATGGACTGCAGCCCACCAGGCTCCTCCGTCCATGGGATTTTCCAGGCAAGAGTACTGGAGTGCTTTGATTCCTAGTGTTGGTCATTTATGTTTTCCCTTTTGTTCTTGATTAATTTTGTTAAGGGTTTATCACTTGCATTAAGAACCAACTTTTGGCTTTGTTTATTTCCTGTTCACTTTAGTTCAGTTCAGTTCAGTTGCTCAATCATGTCCGACTCTTTGCAACCGCATGAACTGCAGCACGCCAGGCCTCCCTGTCCATCACCAACTCCCGGAGTTCACTCAAACTCACGTCCATTGACTCGGTGATGCCATCCAGCCATCTCATCCTCTGTCGTCCCCTTCTCCTCCTGCCCCCAATCCCTCCCAGCATCACAGTCTTTTCCAATGAGTCAACTCTTCGCATGAGGTGGCCAAAGTACTGGAGTTTCAGCTTCAGCATCATTCCTTCCAAAGAACACCCAGGGCTGATCTCCTTTAGGATGGACTGGTTGGACCTCCTTTCAGTCCAAGGGACTCTCAAGAGTCTTCTCCAACACCACAGTTCAAAAGCATCAATTCTTCAGTGCTCAGCTTTCTTCACAGTCCAACTCTCACATCCATACATGACCACTGGAAAAACCACAGCCTTGACTAGACCTGTTACATGTTCTTAATCTATTTCATTGATTTCTACTCATAATATTTCCTGTTTTTCTATTTTCTTTGGGTTTAACTTGCCTGACATGAGAATTAAGTTTGTTGCTTTTCAATATTTCTCTTCTCTTTCCGTCCCTGACCTCCCTTCCCTTCACCCAATATGCACAATTCATTTGGACCTATAAGTTTCCTTTATGGCATCACTGTTAAGTAAATCACTTTCATTATCATTCAGTTCATAATATTTTCTAATTTATTTCTTATTTTTGAGTTGTTTAGAAGTTCATTACATAATTTTCAAATATTTGGGGGGTTTTCTAATTATTTTCTGTTATTAATTATATTTTAATTCCTTTGTAATCAGAGAATATATTCTACATGATTTAATTTTTTGAAAAAAAAGTTAAGACTTCCATTAAGGCCTTTCTGTATCTCTGTATTTAAAGTGATTCTGTTTTTGACAACACACAGTTGTGGGGTTTTAATTTATTCAAACTAATAATCTATTTTTAAAAACTTATTTAGTTCATTTATATTAGATGGAATAATTGATATAGTTGGGTTTAAGCCTACCGTTTTATTATTTATTTTGTTCATCTTTTCTTTGTTCTTCATTCCTCCTTTTGGATTAATCAAGTGTATTTTATGACTTCATTTCTCTACTCATTTAATAGATGGCTAGTCATAAATTATTGTGGTTTTCTTTTGACATTTCTCTGGAGATTATAATATGCTCTCATAATAATTAAAAATGAGAAGTAGACAGTCTACTTCTCATTTTTCCCTTTTCGTCCTCGATTTAGTACAGTCCATCCTAACCTTTGAGCTATTATTGTCATGTATTTTATTTACATGTTATAAATCCCACAAGACATTATTATTATTGTTACATGAAGCAGTCAAAAGTATTTCGTGTTTGCCCACATATTTACACCTTCTGATGCTTTTCATTTCTTCTTTCAGTCCTGTGCTTTCAAATGTTCATTACCTCTCATTGTTTCAGCAGTATGGATCTACTGGTAAACATGTCTCTCACTTTGATTTTTCTGAAAGTTTCTTTATTTTGCTTTCATTTTTGATGATATTTCAAATGAATGTGGAATTCTAGGTTGACAACATTTTATTTTAGCACTTTGAGAATGCTATCTTTTTATTAAGTGCACTTTGAGAGCACTATCTTTTGGCTTCTATAACATGTTGAAAAGTCAACCATTAGCCCTATTGTTGCTCATTTGAAGCTAATGTATTTTTTCCCCTGGCTGCTTTTAAAATTTTCTCTCAATCCTTGACTATTAGACATGGACAAAAATATGCCTATGTATGGTTTGTTCACTTGCTTGTTTTAGTCCTGCTTAGAATTTTCTGAGCTTCTCTTGGATTTGGGAGATGATATCTTATCAACTTTGGAGAAGTCTTGGCCATTATTTCTTCAAAGATTATTTCTGCTTCAGTTTATTTCTCCTCATCTTCTAATGCTCTGTTGAAATATGGTAGACCTTTTAACTTTGTTTCATGTGTCTCTAATGCTCTGTTTTATTGTTATACATGCTTTGTACCCATGCTTGAATTTGCATATTTTCTATTTTACTATCTTAGAGTCTAATAATCTTGTCTTCTCTGTTGAGTCTGCTGCTAAATGTGTTCTCAACTTCAGTATTTTGCCCATCTAATTTTTCTTTTTTACATGGAATCCCTATCTCTGTTAATATTCCTTATCCTTTCATCCATTTTCTCACTTTTCTTCTATTTCCTGTAATATATTCATCAATTAGAATCCTTGTCTGTTAGCTTCACTATTTGAATTATCTGTAGGTCTGGTTCTATTATTTATCTTTTCTTGATGATGATTATCAATCATCTTTTGCTATTTTTTTGCATGTCTTGTAATGTTTTGTCAGACATTGTAAAAAGCACTGCAGAGGCTCTAGATGATGCCCCACACTGGAAAGGATTTACACTTTCCCTGTTAGGCAATAGAATGAAGAATTTATCTTTGAGAGGGGTAGGGGTTACTTTTGAAAGACTTTAGTCTACTTCTCATTTTTCCCTGTTCGTCAAACATAGTCCATCTGGGCTTTTGATTAGAGCCTACAGGATCTCTGTCTTCTCAGTCCTGGGAGTGGGAAATTTAGTGCTGTACTTTGCAGTTTTAAACTTAGCTCTTTACCTTTCTCTCCTTGTCCTGTATCAACTTTGAAACCTAAAAGATGTCCCAAGGGGTACCTGGTTATGTGTTTGAATGGGAGGACCTCTTTCTCTGGTTGGACTTTTTCCTTTTAGCACTATGAATCTAGAGGAGATTGTATTATGCCTTTTGGAATTCTTCTGCCAAACTTCCCAGCCGTCTTTGCGTAGTCCCTGAACTCCGAAGATGTCCTATGGGGAAAACCAGTTGTGTTTAGCACTTCTCAAGTTTTTAGTTTCTCTTGCCAGCCCCATGAGATTACCAAAAACCTCTCCAGTTTCTCTTTTCTCAAGAAAATTCTTTACAAGTCAAGTTTAATTCCCAGTCCATGACCAGAATTGTTGGCTATCCCCAAAGAAGAAAACAAATGTAGTTCATATAGCCCTCATTGCTAACTTATTCCCTGCTGCTGCTGCTAAGTCGCTTCAGTCGTGTCCGACTCTGTGCGACCCCATAGACGACAGCCCACCAGGCTCCGACATCCCTGGAATTTTCCAGGCAAGAACACTGGAGTGGGTTGCCATTTCCTTCTCCAAACTTATTCCCTGAGGCCCTTAAAAATGTAACTTTTATAATCTAGCTGGCTCTTTCTAGTTGTTGCAATGGGAATTATATGTCATTATATCCCATGACCTACGTTTAACTTAGGGACAGAAGTCCCCTGATCCTTATGTTTTGAGGATAAAGGCCAATCAATATGGTTACAACTTCAAGAACTGAAAAGGGCCAGAACCTGCCTATAGTAGCTGGATTCCAGGAAGTAGAAAGTTACATTGGTTACCCAGACTTAAGCTCTTAATTTCAGAGGACATGAGTAAATATGTAGCATGGCTACACTTGAGGTGAGGAGGAAAGTGGTCAGAATGAATGGTGGCTCTTGAACAGACCATGTATGTTTGCAGCAACAACCATAGCTAGCAGTAATCAAAACAGACTTTATGCAAAGGTAGGAAGGGAGTCCTCTCCTCTTTTTGTGCTGGGTATGTAAAGGATTAAATGTGACTCAAAATATTTTAAAAACAGGTACTCTATTTCACAGAGGGAAACATACTTATCACACTGTTATTTCTAGTAGTACAACTAGGTAGCTGGTTACAAAATTGACTCAGAATTGTGGGACTTCAAGAAATTTTATAAATGCCTTAATAATTTTATTTTGCTTAAATTGTCTTTTTCATGTGTATACATCAGATCAGATCAGATCAGTCACTTAGTCGTGTCCGACTCTTTGTGACCCCATGAATCGCAGCACACCAGGCCTTCCTGTCCATCACCAACTCCCAGAGTTCACTCAGACTCACGTCCATTGAGTCAGTAATGCCATCCAGCCATCTCATCTTCTGTCATCCCCTTCTCCTCCTGCCCCCAATCCCTCCCAGCATCAGAGTCTTTTCCAATGAGTCAACTCTTCGCATGAGGTGGCCAAAGTACTGGAGTTTCAGCTTCAGCATCATTCCTTCCAAAGAAATCCCAGGACTGATGTCCTTCAGAATGGACTGGTTGGATCTCCTTGCAGTCCAAGGGACTCTCAAGAGTCTTCTCCAACACCACAGTTCAAAAGCATCAATTCTTCGGCGCTCAGCTTTCTTTATAGGCCAACTCTCACATCCATACATGATTACTGGAAAAACCATAGCCTTGACTAGACGAACTTTTGTTGACAAAGTAATGTCTCTGCTTTTGAATATGCTATCTAGGTTGGTCATAACTTTCCTTCCAAGGAGTAAGCGTCTTTTAATTTCATGGCTGCAGTCACCATCTGTAGTGACTTTGGAGCCCAGAAAAATAAAGTCTGACACTGTTTCCACTGTTTCCCCATGCATAAGTACACATATATATGTGTACATGTATATATGTTTATTCATGTATGTGTATAATACAGTTTTTACTCTACCCTCACTTTTCAGTCATTAATAATATAAAATGGGCACTTATTTTTTAATTATGCTCTTAAATTTTATTATTCTTTTTCAGGAACAATATTGATATTGTAAGCTGAATCCTTATCTTTTATACCATGACTTTACTAGTTTTTAGTTCCTTTTTTTGCTTCGTGTTTTGGTCAGTTGAGGATGCCTTACAGTATTTCTTCTAGAAGATATTGGTATTTTTGTAAGAAGTTGCATGCCTGACTATGTCTCTTATTGTCTTCATGAAAGAAAAATAACTTTGAAATCCTCAGGTTACAGATTTTTGTATGACTGCAGATTTTTTTAATGACTCCAGAGCTGTCATTCTCAATTTTGAGTGCATATTGTCATTTCCTGGGAGGTTTAAAAATACTGATCCCTGGGTCTCATTCCCAGCAATTCTGATTTAATTGGTCTGTGATGTGGCCTGGATATCAGGATTAAAAATGAAATAAAATATAAACAATAAAAAATATGCTTGGGCTCCACTCTGGGTCAGTTAAACTCTAATTTTCAGGAATGGGGTTTGGGCATCAGCAAACTTTTTCTGCTTTGTGTGAAAAATGCTCAAGCTTGCTGACCCAGTTTCCAACTGTGTCCATCTTGTTCCTTATTGCCATCAATGAAGATTAGAATTTTGCTTTTACATTTTCAGATTTTTTTTTTTTTTTTTGGCGATCCTTTCTTACCTCTCATCATCCTTTTTACTTATTCTGTAGTCTGTTTATGCCAGATGATCTTCTTATAGCTTTCCCTATGGAGGTAAGTCATTTTACATCTTAGAAAATAGTTTTCTAAAATTTTCTTTTGTATTTTGCAGGAGATCATTTTTTGGAGAGGCTTGCTTTTCTTCTATATTTCCAAAATGATTCTCCCTTGCCCTTTTCCCCGTATTAGTTTTTGGTCAGACCTCTGTTTTGTTGTTCTGTGGCTTTGGTTTACATGATTTCTTTCTCTTTTCCCATTTCAAATACAGTCAAAATGACCGACCCAGAGATCGAGAACCCAGGTCTCCCACATTGCAGGAGGATTCTTTACCATCTCAGCCACCAGGGAAGCCCCTCACTGGCCCCACTCTTGGGTAATATGGATGATCGGTGGTTACTTTTCTCAAATCCTCCTCTGTGGCACTGTTGTAAACATTCCCGTCTCCCAGTCCAATCTCCAAAGTCCAGGTTTTCTCGTCATGTGGTTTTGCTTATAGTTCTATTTGCCTGACCCTCTCATATTCCCATGGTCCACATGTATTTTTAAAAAATTCTTCCAGCATCACTCTCACTCTGCTGTCTTTCATCATTGTCCAACCATAGTGCTTTCCTTGTGGGGACCTCTTTTCTTAGGAAGCCACATACTAACTTTAGAACACACCTCCTGCTTTACTTCTGGCCCAGTTCTTTTTTGGGGTTTTCCATGTCTGCCAGATGGTGACACAGACTGAGGAACAATAACAACAGAGAGCGAGAGCAGTGAGTCAGGGAGGGGCTGATGTGCTTCCTTGTGGGTATGTGACTGGCTGTCTGATTCTGTGGCCTATCAAGGGGACTGATTTGAAATACCTTCCTGTACCTTTTATTCAGATAGATGAAGTCAGTTGGGCTACAAACAGGATAGGCTATGTTCCATCCACCTGTGTCTGGATTGTAACTGTATAATATACAGAGCTCCATGGGTGATTCTAGATATATAAGGTGGAGAGCCACTGTTTTGATCAATGCTTGGAAGAAGCTGCAAAAGGGACCAGTGGGACCCCCACCTCAAACTGGAAACCCAGGCTGAGTTTGAGCAGAATAAATCCATGGAGGTGTGCGATTCAAGGAGGACAAAGACAATAAGGGAACAGGTTTTTCAGTCATCCATGTGATGGTGTTACTGGGACAGGGACCTTGAGAAGGGAGTGCAGGGGGGGCAGATGTGAGAAATGGTAGAGAATCAGCATTCTCTCAGGATCCTGAGTGGATACAGCAGGAAGGAAGGGGAAGAACCAGTGACCACAACAAGGATGCCAATCTCCTGAGTGTTCTTGGCCAGAATAAATGCCTGTCTGGTCCTTTGAGAAATGGCATACTGAGGTTAAAAGATAACAGCAATCACTTAGCTTTATCCATTCACTAACAAATGTTTATTGAACACCTACTGTGTGCCAGGCTTTTTGCTAGACCCTGGGGATGAAATTTAGCAAAAAAGCACATAGTCCTTGCCCTCATAAAGCCTTCAGTCTAGATGCTTTAGAGACAGCATCAATCAGATAATCTTACCAATTAGCGTGTATCATAACTTGAGGGGAATGCTCTGAAGGAAAGGAACTCCTCCGCTATGAAAACATGTCAGGAGGGAAGCTAAACAAGGAGGGGATGGGGGTCTGGGATACAGCGCGCCAGACAGAGCAAGTGACAGATTTTCTAAGGGAGACAGAAGAGCTCCAGAGTGCAGAAACTCAGAGTGTGATGAAAGCAGGTGCAAGACAAGGCAGGGCACGTGGGCAGTGCCTCCCAGAACAGGAGACCCCTGTCATCTGTGAGTACTATCCTGCTCAGTTCCAGTCATACCTCAGGCTTATAAGGCATTGTTGACTGAATCAGCCTAAGTAAGCAAAAAGGTTTTTTATATACTACCTGTGACATGCTATAATGTATGATGAATAATAAAAATAATAAAACTTTATTCTTTTCATAAAGCTATTATGAAAATTTAATCTTACTTTCAGTTTAGTCACTCAGTTGTGTCGACTCTTTGTGACCCCATGGACTGCAGCACACCAGTCTTCCCTGTCCATCACCAACTCCCAGAGCTTGCTCAAACCCATGTCCATCTAGTTGGTCATGCCATCCAACTATCTCATCCTCTGTCGGCCCCTTCTCCTCCCACCTTCAATCTTTCCCAGCATCAGGGTCTTTTCCAATGAGTCAACTCTTCACATGAGGTGGCCAAAGTATTGGAGCTTCAGCTTCAGCATCAGTCCTTCCAATGAATATTCAGGACTGACTGCTTTGATCTCCTTGTAGTCCAAGGGACTCTCAAGAGTCTTCTCCAACTCCACAGTTCAAAAGTATCAGTTCTTCAGTGCTCAGCTTTCTTTATGGTCCAACTCTCACATCCATGCATGAACACTGGAAAAACCATAGCTTTGATTAGACGGACCTTTGTTGGCAAAGTAACGTCTCTGCTTTTGAATATGCTCTCTAGGTTGATCATAGCTTTTCTTCCAAGGAGCGTCTTTTTATTTCATGGCTGCAGTCACCATCTGCAGTGATTTTGGAGCCCAAGAAAATAAAGTCTGTCACTGTTTCTATTGTTTCCCCATCTATTTGCCATGAAGTGATGGGACTGGATGCCATGATCTTCATTTTTTGAATGTTGAATTTTAAGCCAGCTTTTGCACTCTCCTTGGAAGGTCAAAAGTGGCCCCAAAAATCTACTTTATAAACTTGACCAGAGCTATCTCTTCCTGTAAAGCCAGTGGATTTTCAAGTGAGGAAATCATTAGTCTAGACATCATCTTTGTCTGAAAAGGAGCAAGCAAGCACTTGTGTGTCTGCACCACGTTTCTCAGGATTTATGAAGCCTCTGTCATCCTAGCCTTCAAACAAATATATTCTGATCTATGGTCACATTTATGAGTGCGAATATTTTCCCATTCATAGTTCCTTGGGTGTGGTGGATCACTCTGTCAGAATTACTGCAGGCTGATTTTTTTCCCCCATTTAAAAAAAAATTAAGGTATAATTATTTACAATGTTGTGTTAGTTACAGGTATACCACAAAGTTATTCATATATATGTGTATGTGTGTATATATATGCATTATAACTGAACTAAATTTATTGGAAGCTTATATTCAGTTATATATATATATATATATATATATATATATATATTCTTTTTCAGATTCTTTTCCCTTATAGATTATTACAACATATTGAGTATAGTTCCCTGTGCTATAGAATAGGTCCTTGTTGGTTATATATTTTATATATAGCAGTGTGTATATGTTAATCCCAACCTGCTAATTTATCCCTCTCCCCTTCCCCTTTGGTAATAACCATAACTTTGCTTTCTAAGTCTGTGGTATATTTCTGTTTTATAAATAAGATCATTAGTGTCATTTTTTGAGATTCCACATATAAGTGATATCATATATTATTTGGCTTACTTCACTTAGTATGTCTCCATTTTTAAATTGATGTTTTTCCATGCTAAATGTTTTATCTGTCTATCTATCATCAATCTGTCTGTCTATCTACCTATCTATCTATCCTTCCTGGCTCATTTCCTAAGTTAGGGCCTTTATGTGACTTTGGCCCCAAGAAAACTTTTCAGTCTACACCCTTCCTCCCGGGATCTCCAAGTCCTGTACGTTTCTCTTACTGTAATCTTCCACTATTCCCCCCTCATCCTCTCATGTTTCTGTCTCTGTCTCACTCTCACTTGCTCTTCACACTTTTCACGCTCCCACTTTGGCTCTTGTCTTGCCCTTGGCCCTACTCTCCTTCTTACTTATACTTTCTCCCTATTTCTTTCTTTCAGTCTCACTATCTCACCCTCAGACTCCCTCTCTCCGTCTTATAATTTGTACAATGATCTCCCCACATTTGTAGTTTCAGCTATGATCTGCACAGAGGTATCTTGTCTATATTTGTAGTTATGGGGCTCTTGGAGTTGCTAATAACAGAAACCAGCTTTGACTGGCTACAAAAAAGGAGGGAAATTTTATTAGAAGGTTACAGAGACATCTCACAAAATCAACAGTTGAACAATCATGAAAATAAATGGCCCTTGGGTCCACTGCTAATTCTTGAACTTAATACTGGTAATTCCAAGTTTCTTTGATTTTCTATTCCTTGCTTTCAAATCCCTGAGAGAGAGAATTTGACTAACTCGATCTCACAGTGGATGCTTCGGCTCTGGATTGAGGTCAGTGTTGCCATATGCAGATGAGGATGAGTTTTGGTTTGCCACATCTGTTGTGCCATTTCCAGTGTTCATAAACTAGCTGCTGCTGCTAAGTCACGTCAGTTGTGTCTGACTCTGTGCGACCCCAGAGACAGCAGCCCACCAGGCTCCCCCATTCCTGGGATTCTCCAGGCAAGAATGCTGGAGTGGGTTGCCATTTCCTTCTCCAATGCATGAAAGTGAAAAGTGAAAGTGAAGTCGCTCAGTCGTGTCCGACCCTCAGCGACCCCATGGACTGCAACCTTCCAGGTGCCTCCATCCATGGGATTTTCCAGGCAAGAGTCCTGGAGTGGGGTGCCATTGCCTTCTCCTTGAACTAGGCAGCAACCCAAATGGCTGTACCCTTAAATATCAATCCAGCTCTGGTTTTTCTGACTTTTGGAAGATAGACCCACGTGATTGAACCATTAAAGTGACTGAAATCCTCATCTTCTCTCTATCTAATGTCCACTGGGATTCACTCTCACCAGGCCCTCTAGGCTGGCTGTTATCACCAATCCCTCTGTATCCGCGTCCACACTACATGTCCAGTAACAGTTATACAAACCCAAATCTGTGCATAAGAAGTAAAAGAGCCCAGTAAATAAGAAAACATAAAGCTTGGGGGATAAATACAAATAATTCACATTTTTCAACTGGAATTGGGCTTTTGGTCACAGTAAATAGAACACTTTAAAATATGAATTACCTAATGATTCATATATTTATCCATTTAAACTATTTTCTGAGCACTGACTCTCTGGTGGTAATTAGACAAGTCCCAGATCTTGAATCCTCTGGTCTAACAGGGATGATCAGGAGCTAGTTAAAGAGCCTCACAGAACTGTATATAATTTGCAACTGTTTTAAGTACTCCAAAGCAGAGGTACAATGGTATTTGATCACAGTTAATGGGAGGCCAGGGGAGTCTTTCCCTGAGGAACTGATGCTTGCTCTGAGATCAGGAGTGGGGGTGGGGTAGGAGTGGGGGTGTCCGGGAGGAGAAATTGAGAAGAGCCTTCCAGGCAGAGAGAGCAGGGGGTGGGTGGCTCTGGTGCATTTGAGGAACTGGGAATCTAGTGTGCAGTGGGAGAACAGAGGTGGATGAAGAGCAAGGGAGGAGGTAGATGAGACACAGAGCAGGCAGGGCCAGTGCTCGGGGGGCGAGCTCTCAGGTTACAGATTTTGATTGAGAAGCTGATGCGGGTTTTTTTAAGCAGTGTAACAGAATTAAATTCAAGTTTTAAAGTGATTGTCCTAGCTGCTGTGTGGAGAATGAATTCGAAGGGATTTGAGAGGATATGGGCAAAGTGAGGAACACAATGAGTGATATCTGGAAATAACTATTGTGAAATATCTGCACGTCCATAGAATTGGCAGAAAACCAAAATTCTCTGATAATTTTATGGCTGTTTTCATTTTGAACCTGTCAGTCATTATAGTTCAGAGGTTGTGTGAAGAAAGTCATAATAACGTCAAGACAGAAATGTTAAGTGACTAGGATTTGCCCCAGATGATGAAATAAAAATATCATGTATGAATCAAGGATAACTCCTAGGTTTATGACTTGAGAAATTAGGTAAGTGTTTGGTATACTGTCTTCTTAAGGAGTGTTGGTTATCCAATGGGAAGGGGCCACCCTGGTTAAGCATTTTCTTCAGTTGGTCAAGTTGCTAACTCAGCTTACATATTTAATCAATTTCTTTTGTCATATACCATATTGGAAATCATGTATCTTTTTAAAAATGCATGTATTTTCTCTAAAAGCCTGTAAATACTGTATTTTGGAGCTTGCAGGAAATACTGAATTTAGGTACTTAAGTTATTATGAAAGATATCCTTCAAAACTTTCTGGTAGCTTATGACTCACTCAAACTCAAGTTTATTAGGAACATATTGAGACATTTCAAAACTATCATTTTAAATGCTGACAATAGTTAATGATGATAGGAAACTTGGAGGTCATCTGAGTATCCATTGCTGGAGAATGGGAAGGTAGAATGTGGATGGAAAGGCTTAAAGAGACAGACTAAATGTCCATACCACAAGGGCTGTGTTCAGTACAGTTATCTCAATGGGGAAGATGTGGCTGAAGCTAGAGTATTTCAGACTCACAATAAAATGTAATTTCCCTACAAGATTGTAATAAATACTTTCTTCTTTCTTCTCCCTTTCCTTTTCTTCACTTATTCAGTTAATGTTTTTAGAGTCTCAACCACTGTGCAAGGCACCAAGTATACTGTAAAGAAGTGCTTAGATGTTGCTCCTGTCCCAGTGGAAGGGGGAGGAGACAAGAACAAATGGTCACATAAATAAAGATATGGATACAAACTGTGATGAGTTTCTTGAGGAAAAAAATGCATGTTGCTGAACTATAAAGAGGTAGACCATGGTAGGCTTTTTAACAAAGAGATATTTGAGTTGAGACCCAAAGAATGCTATTTCTTCAGAGACTGGGAGAAGAGCATTTCAGTCCACAGGAATAGCATGTGCAACAGACCCAAAGAGCAAAAGGGCCTAGTTTCTCTGAGAAAATGAAAGAACATTGGTATGGGTGCACATATGAGCAAAGAGACTGGGGTACAAAATGGGGCCAGAGAAACACGTGGAGGCCAGGGCATTATATGCTCTGTAGGTCTTGTTTCTAATCTTAGATTTTAGCCCACAGACAACCTATCATCTGTTGAGGGTTTTGTGCTGGGAAGTAAAATTATTTGACTGACATTGTAAAACAATGTCTTTGGCTACTATCAGGAGAAAGGGTTGGAATCAGAACAAGAATGGGTGCTAGAAAAACCATTAGGAGGATTTGTCTGAGTTCAGATGAGAAGTGGCTGGGACAAGGAAGTGGTAGTGAAGATGGGGAGAAGTGAGTGGATTTGAGAGCTATTTTAATGGTAGAATAAATAGAACTTGGTGTTACAGTAGATAAATGCTGAGTTCCATTATGCTAAATGCTACCATTACTGAGTAGCACAGGTTGGCAGGAAATCACATTTTCAAGAAAAGATCAGGAGTTCTATGTTGGACATGCAAGATCCCTGTGTAGTTGTGTACAAGTTGGTTATATGGGTCTGCAATTGAAAGAGCAATCAATCTGGGAGTATAAAGAACAGAAAATATATTTAAATTTATTAGAATTTATGAGATAACCAAGAAGGAGAGTATCTAGTGAGAATAGAAGAGGCCCCAGGGTGAAGCCCTGAGGACATCCAGTGTTAGGGAAGGGAGAAGCTTGGAAAGAGAAGGAGAGCCTAGGAGGAAAATCCTAGAAGTGTGGTGGCATTAAAATCAAGAGAGGAGAATGTTGGTGAAGGAAATGGCAACCCACTCCAGTATGCTTGCCTGGGAATTCCAATGGACAGAGGAGCCTGGCAGACTAGAGTCCATGGGATTGCAAAGGCTGGACATGGCTTAGCAACTGTACCACCACCGCCACATATATTTGTTATATTGGGTGAAATCCTGAGGTTTTTGAACTGGAAACTTCCTGAAATTTGTGTCTCCATGCAGTTCCCATAAACATAATGTAATAAAAGGATGCTCTTTGGTTAAAAAAACAGGAGAGAGAGAGGAGAATGTTTTGCAAAGAAAGTGGTTGCTAACTGTGTCAAATGATACTGAGATATTGAGTAAAATAAGACTGAAAAATCTCCATTGGATTTGGCAACATGGAGTTCATTAAGGACCTTGAGAAGAACAGTGTGGGAGGTAAAGGAGTGAACAAAGCCAGTTTACAGTAGAATTAATTGTGAGTAGGAAGTGAGAGCGCAGAAGGCAATGGCACCCACTCCAGTACTCTTGCCTGGAAAATCCCATGGACGGAGGAGCCTGGTAGGCTGTGGTCCATGAGGTCGCTAAGAGTCGGACACGACTGAGAGACTTCACTTTCATTTTTCACTTTCATGCATTGGAGAAAGAAATGGCAACCCACTTCAGTGTTCTTGCCTGGAGAATCCCAGGGATGGGGGAGCATAGTGGGATGCCGTCTATGGGGTCCCACAGAGTCGGACACAACTGAAGCAACAGCAGCAACAGGAAGTGAGAGAGTGGATACCGTATGGACAGAAATCTTCCAAGAAGTGTGACTATGAGGGGACATGAGGAGATTAAATAATACAGAAGGGAACTGTATTGGGCACCTCTTTTATGTCACTTCAAATCTTGGCTCCATTTTTCACCCCAGCCACTGCCTTGGTAAGCTCTAAGCAGAGTCAGTCTGCTTCCCATCGGTTTTACTTGACAGTGCCTTGCCTTGGGCCCCTCCTACTCTGGGGCTTCTTTACTTTGTGGCTGGGAACTCCTGAGGGAAACTTTTTGGTTTTCATGCCTATGTAACCCAGAATCCACTGAAGATAATATGCCAGGATTGACCAGCGGGTAATGGGAGCTGATGCCTTTATTCCCTTTTTTCCCCTGGGTGGATGACTTTGAGACATATTTCATAAGTCTATCGAGAAGGACCCATGAGGCTGAACGTCAGGTACCTTTAAAAGTGGTTTAAAGAAAGCAGGCATCTATGTATTACCTTTCCTTCTTCCCATGTTTTGCCCCTCTGTCCCCAATCCTGAGATCACTTCTAGATAAACCACCTACCTGTATGCAAGCTTTCAACTCATACTAGAGCCTGATGGGGAGAATCTGGTAGAAAAGGAAACAGTGAAGATACAGAAGAGGGAAGAGATAACTAATGGAGCAAGGCCTTTGAGGAAGCAAAAGGAGATGGGACCCAGAGTGCTGTGGAGAAACTGACTTTTTAAAGGAGAAAAGACATTTCCTCTTTTGTGAGACAGGAGAGCACATGAAGATAAATATGGGGCACGTCTGTTTGCAGTTTGGAGATTGTGTTGATGAGAGAGTTCTGTTTGTATGAGTTAGGGTTCAACTAGAGACATAGACCCAGTAGAAGGTGAGTATATACAGAGAGATACTAATGGATTGCAAGGAATTGACATGTATGATTGTAGGGTAGCTCCAAAATCTGTAGGGCAGACTGTGAGGAAGGGCACAATGGCTGAATTTCTTCCTAATCGGCAAAGCATCAGGTCTGTTCTTAGGACCTTCCCACTGATTAGAATCAGGCCGACCCAAAATATCTGGGATAACTTCCCTCACTAAAAGTCAACTGATTATGGATGTCGAATGTATTTACTAAATACCTTTACAGCAATACCTAGATTAGTGTTTGAACAGCTGAGGGCTGCAGCCTAGCCAAGTGGACGCATCAAAAGACCATCACATGAAGCTGGAGCCTATTATATGGAGTGAAGTAAATCAGAAAGAAAAACACCAATACAGTATATTAACACATATGTATGGAATTTAGAAAGATGGTAACAACAACCCTGTAAGCAAGACAGCAAAAGAGACACAGATGTAAAGAACAGACTTTTGGACTCTGTGGGAGAAGGGGAGGGTGGGATGATTTGAGAGAATAGCACTGAAACATGTATATTACCAAATGTGAACTACATGACCAGTCCGAGTTCGATGCATGAAACAGGGCACTCAAAGCTGGCGCACTGGGACAACCCAGAGGGATGGGATGGGGAGGGAGGTGGGAGGAGGGTTTGGGAGGGGGGACACAGGTTCATGTCAATATATGGCAAAAACCACCACAGTATTGTAATTAGCCTCCAATTAAAATAAATTAGTTAATTAAAATAAAAACAAAGCAAAAGAGACTCTCTTTTTCTACCTCTAAAGCTGTGCTAACAGAAGATTTTGCATTGATGGAAATGTGTTATTTCTGCATCATCCAATAAAACAGCCACTGGCCACATATGGCTATTGAACTACTGAACACAGTGCTTGGTGTAACTGAGGAACTACGTTTTGAATTGTATTTAATTTTAATTAAAATTTAAATACCCTATGTGTCTATTGGTGTCAAGTTCTAGAGTATAAGGCAGGGTCATCTGTTGAGAATATTATTACTAGTTAAAAGTAACAAATTGGTTGATCAAAACTGGCCCCCCAAACCATCAGATATTCTCATTTGCCCTTTAGTCTATTCAGTGGGAATTTTTCAGTCGTAGCTGTCATCTCTGATATTGACCTTGCAGTTTGCTGGTATCACAGTTTGCAAATATTAACAGTAAACATGAGATTGTGATTCTAGCTGAGCAGCTCACCATGCTAAGTAGGTGTGCATTCCAGCATGGAGCAAGCAACCGTTCATTTCCTGTATGCGCAGAGGTTCTTCCAGATGGCAAACTTGTTATAAACAGCAGCTGTCCTATACTACATCATGTTTTCTGATTAATGGATTGTGTTATCTTATCAGCACACCAAGGACACACGTGGTAGGAGAAATAGAAAGCACGCATGCCATATTCCCAAACACAGTGCAATAAAACTCAAATTCAGCACTAACAACACAACTATTTATGTTTGGAAATGTAAAAACATTATTCTAAATAATTCTTGAATCAAAAGGAACCGAAAACTGAAATTAAGACCTATTTAAATAAGCTGACTGAAGTGACTTAGCAGCAGCAGCAGCAGCAAATAAGCTGATAGACAAACTATACTAACATACTTCTCTTAGATAGCTTTAAAATAATTTTTCAGAAAACAGGATAAAATATAAACATAACTATACATTTAATTTCTGGAAGCTAGAAGGAGAACATCAACATTAACCCAAAGGAAACAGAATATAGTAATAAAGACAAAAATAAAATTAAAATGTTTACTTGATAATTGAAAGCTGTAGTTTATTATTTCAAATACACATAGTTCTAGAAATTTTAACATTAAAATAAGAGTACACAAATAGTTTTAGGAAGTGAAATTGTCCGTCACTCAGTCTTGTCCAACTCTTTGTGACCCCATGGACTATAGCCCACCAGGCTCCTCTGTCCATGGAATTCACCAGGCAAGAGTACTGGAGTGGGTTGCCATTCCCTTTTCCAGGGAATCTTCCCGACCCAGGAATCGAACCCGGGTTTCTTGCATTGCAGGTGGATTCTTTACTGCCTGAGCCATATGAAAATATTTGTATGTTTATAAATAATAATAACAAGTACTTGACAGCTTTCTATATTTCAAGCACTGTTGTTGAAGTATACTATGATTAAATAAACTGTTCATACAATAGATGGAATACTATGCAACTATTAAATTATAAAAGGTTATTCTACATATAGGACATTGAAGGTTGTCCGTGACATACCCACAGTGAAAGAGCTAAGTTGCAAAATCAGATGAACATATGATCTCATTTTAAAAAATATGTCTACTAGTATGTATATTAATGGGGCTTCCCAGGTGGCTCAGTGGTAAAGAATCCTCCTGCAATGCAGGAGACTCGGGTTCGATCCCTGGGTCGGGACCATCCCTTGGAGAAGGGACTCGCTACCCACTCCAGTATTTTTGCTTGGAGAATCCCATGGACAGAGGAGCCTGGCAGGCTACAGTTCATGGGGTCACAGAGAGTCAGACACAAATGAGCAACAAATGTGTATCAATATCAGTATTTTAAAATCCAAAATAAGACTGGGGATGGAATTGAACCAGAGAAGAGAACTTCTGCATTCTTTTTTTTTTTTTTTTTAGTTTTTTTTTTTTTTTTTGCAATGATCTTGTTTAATAAGTACAGGGATGATACTTTTAAAACCACTAAATGTGTTAAATATAGTATCAGTTTCTGAGAGACTGAGAGCTGAGCATTTTTCACTTAGCAGGTGTGGAAAGCAGGTCTTGCTAAAACAATTTCCCTTCTGCTCCATGCTAGTCATCACTCACACTTCAAGCTCTGCTTTGCCATGTGCCTGGAATATTTTTGTGGTGGTGTTCTGAACTAATGACTCTTCATAGTGGCACATGTTACACAAGAAAGGTAATATATGAATTTCAGGATACCAGAAGGTGTCAAGGTGAAATATGCAAGGACTACAGGTCAGAGACCACAGCTGATGAAGACCTTCTGGTGGCTGCACAGGAGGGACTGAGGCTTTGTCCACCAGGGCACAGGCATGAGGGGAGGTGGGTGTTAAAAGCCAGGGTTACTCCCCTGTGGGGTACCTTGACCAGTCCCTCGCACGTGGCACCCAGACATGTTTTATATTATAATTTAGTCAGCATGGTCTTATTTTTCTCTATGTTGATTTCATGTCTGTCTCTTGCTTCTGGGATGTTTACTGTATTCATTACATTTCTGTTGAGAATTTTCTAAGATGTCCTGATATAATGACTTGTAATTTTTCCAGACCAGCAGTGGCAACATTTGAAATTACTAGCAAGCTGTTCCTCCACAGTTGAGAACAAATATTATTATTTACTTTCTGTCTGACTGACAGACTTACAGAAGATTTTGAGCTTAAAAGGGATTGTAGAAATTAAACAAAATTTGTGAAGATCCTATTATGCTCTAGGTCTTACTTTCCATCCCTTAGAGCTTACCTTCTGTAGCAATGGCATTCCAACTTCTATGTGAATAAGGATTACCTGTAGAGTTTGTTAAACACAGACTCCTGGATCCTACAGAGTTTCTGACCCAGTAGGTCTGGGGAGGGACCCCAGGATTTGCATTTCTAACAAGTTCCCTGGTGCTGCTGCTGCTGTTTTAGAAAATCATTGCTCTAGAGTGGCACTGTGCAATAGAGATTTAATGCCAGCCACAAATGCAAACTACATACATATTTTTAAGTTTTCTGGAATCTGTATTAAGAAAGTAAAAGGAAACAGGTTGGATCAATTTTAATCACATTATTTGACCTAATCCACAATCTTATCATCTCAACACATAGCCAATATTATAAATTATTAAAGACATACTTTACTTTTGGGGCGATGGGATGCAGAATTAAGTCTTCACAGTCTGATGTGCATATTGTCCTCATAGAACATCTCATTTGGAACCAGCCACATTTCAAGTGCTCAGTAGCCCCACATTGGACAATATGTGCATGCTTACTGAGTCGCTTCAGTCCTGTCTGACTCTTTGCCACCCCATAGACTGTATCCCACCAGGCTCCTGTGTCTATGGGATTCTCCAGGCAAGAATACTGGAGTGGGTGGCCATGCCCTCCTCCAGGGGGTCTTCCTGACCCAGGGATCAAACCTCATCTCTTATGTCTCCATCTTTGGTAGGTGGGTTCTTTACCACTAGTGCCACCTGGGAAGCCCCTTGTTGGACAGTATGGTTCCTAGTAACTAGTGCATCTTAACCATTTGTTCTTCCCCAGTATATCTAAGGGATCGGCATCCCTGGGGGCTCAGTGGTAAAGAATTTGCCTGCCATGTAGGAGACCCAGGTTCAATCCATGGGTTAGGAAGATCCCCTGGAATAGGGCATGGCAACCCACTCCACTACTGTTTCCTAGAGAATCCCATGGACAGAGGAGCCTGACAGGCTGCAGTTCATGGGGCTGCACAGAATCAGACATGGCTGTAGTGACCAAGCAGCAGCAGCAGCATACCTGAGGGATATGATAAATTTCCAACAATAATAGTAACTCATTAAGGCTACATTTTCTGGAAAATATATGAACAGGCCACCCTTTGTCCATTTGTATTAGGGGCTCATTGAGCTGGAGCAGGTAGTTTCATACTTAACCAGATGAAAATTGTTATAGTCTTGGCAGAAAAGACAGTTCCAAGTATAGTACAATGTCCTGTCCATGTTAACCTAACGTCTGAATCCTATGGATTTATAGGCGACATTGGGATAGGAGAAGGGGAGCAGAAGGAACTGTTTTAACAGTGACTCAAAGGAAACTAGGAATCAACAGCATTTGGGGTGGGAAGGGGCTCTCTAATAGAGTGACTTCCAAGTCCTCAGTAAGAAGAAGTCACGTGTTTTTTCTGCATCTTGCAGAATGGTGCTCACCTTCGATATGGTAGGGGCTGCAGCCCCCCAGCTATGCAGGAACAGTGATGCCCAGCAGACGGGGGAAGATGCAGAGCAGTGGGGTGGCTTGGAAGAAGTGTCCTTGTTCAGTGAGTACATGTGAAGCATGATGGGAGCTTCTAGAAACACTGGCAAAATGGAACTTAAAATGGGAGGCTGAGGTCCATATAAGCATGTGGGACAGAGCCCCCAGCAGTACCTGGTTGATTATTGTTAGGGTGACCTCATTACATGCATAAATTGTGTAGGGGTTCAGATGATTAGCCAGGGATCTCAGGGTAAGCTACATAGACCAAAGCAAGCTTGCACCAAGCTAGGTCTGGTGACTTTGGTTTTGTAAAGATGGAGGAATTGGGTGATGAGCAATGGGAGAGGGTGATTTGTTTTCAGGAGAGGAAGCAACTTGAAAAAAGATCCAAGTGGGCAAGAAGCATTTTGGCAGAAGCTGTGTCTGCCTAAAGGAAGATGGGGGAGCTACAGCTGCAAAAGATGGACAGAATCTGACCATGTTGGACCTAAAATATAAGACTTAGAACTTTGGACTTTGCTTCATAGGATATGGGGAACCCTTGAAAGTTTTTTTTTTAGCATGGTGATGTTATGATTAGATTGTTTATTACAGAGAAAATAATTTAGCAGCTGAGTGTAGAACAAAATATTCTGAGAAAAGACTAGAAGCCAGACCAGCTTTGCTGCCCTCAGGAAGGGTGAGTTGCTACCTGGACCTGGAGTGAGGGTTGGGAGTAAAGGTAAAGCAAAGATTTGAGAGCTGGCAAGAGTGGAACTAATAGCACTTCTGAAGGATGGTTGCAGAGGTGGGAAAGAAGGAAAGGAAAAGTGTGAAAGACAGATGTTGACAAGGGGCTGGTACTCAGGGAAGCAATGAAGGAAAGGAGAGAGACTAGGGAGAAAGGCGAGAGAAATGGGAGACAGAAAGAGAGCCAGAGACAGACAGACAGACTCCTCTTCCCTCTCAGATAGAGGAGAGGGAAGAAAGACACAGATAATACCCAGTTTTGAAGCCAGTAGCTGGTGCAGTCAGTGGTGAGAACTTTAACAGAAATAGGGAAACACTCAGAAAAATCTGTTTACTTCAGTTTACTTTAATCCAGGTCTTGGAATCATCACCTCATTAGGACTGTGCATTGAAACTGAAGGCCAATGGCTAAATTTGTTCTGATTGTGACCCTTCTCTGGTACTTACTGGGAGAACTGTGGGCAGCAAAACAAGTGTCCTTGATGAGACCATCCTACTGTTAAATGATAAACTATCCCTGTTGCTAGGAGACATATTCCACCATCTTCTGCTGAAGAAGAGAGATGCCTAACTTCTAATCAGGTCAGCTATTGTTCAGAAAGGACTTCTAATTCAACCCAAGACAGATTTTGCTCAATTTTAGATTGTTTTTGGAGAGACAGCAATTCCCTGACTCCCTCCTCAGCCCCTGCCAGGGCAGCAACATCCACAGCCATCCCAGGTGGGTCTATGCCTGTGTCACAGATGCAGCTGTGGAAGCAGCTGGTCCACTTGTTCAATGCTCGCAGCCTCACATATCACCATACCACTTCCAAGAGATAGATTCAAAGCCTGAATTTAGAGAAATGGCTAGAAATCATCTGCAGGGGAAAATGCAGGCCTTTCTTTCACATTATTGAGAGAGAGAAGGGAAGGAGGAAAGAGAGGAGAGAGAAAGTACACTGTGGTAACATGAATAGGAAAAAAGAAATTTCCACTTATGCTTTATCTATGGCTCACATTTTGACCATTTCATAATCATTCTTTCGTATGCTTTGTGGAAGAGACGTATTAAGGGATTTGAAAAACTCATTTACTATCCTGGCATTCTCTTGATAAGAAATTTACCCTTTTGTTTTCCCCAGAAAAAAATCTAACAACTCTGGACTGTTGACAAACATTCCCTTTTGCGGTCGCAACTCGTCTTGAAGCCAAAATGAGGTAATCAAAATTTTATAAGTAAAAAAAAAAAAAAAAAATTTCTAAGTAAATATGTAATTGCCCTAATTTGCATATTATTTGCATGACTAGGGTTGCAGGGATTTTTCTCCTCCTTCTGTGGCAGAAACCCAACCACAGGACCTTCTTGGATTTCAACTTGTATCTAATTTCTTGCCTTAGACACACAGTGCTAAGAGAATTTTCCCGGACATTTAATCTGACCCTTACCCACCCCACCCCCCATGATCTCTCAGTCTTCCTATTATAAGCAAATTGAAATACTCAAACTTCATCCTGCACCATAGCAGGAAATCTATTCTCTTCCAGAATATTCCAGAAGACTCTGGAAAGTGATTTCTTACTGCGTAGCGATAGCTTCTGAAGGCTTCTGCTTCTCTCTCCTGGCTTTGCTCTAAGAATACAATTTCTCCTTCATTTCCTAAGGAACTGCTAATACAGTCTAAACTGCATGTTTAATCAGTTTACTAAAGATGAAGATAGTAAAGAGAATTAAAAAGCAGAAAACAAAAATGTAAAGCTCTCAAATATCATAGTCCTATCCAGTTATCCTGTTTCATAAGTCCTTCTTTACCTTTCTTCCTTGGGTTCTGGCTTGTTGCTAATTGTTTCACTCACATCTTTGCTCTTCTCTCCAAATCCCCAGCTACTAAATTGCAGTGGAAAATGAAAATCCATTAACTAAGGCAATTAACAAAAATCTAATGCTTCTCCAGATACTTATCCACAACTTTCAGCTTAAGGAAGAGTGCTTTTTACTTTGTTAAGATGATTTTCACCTCCTTTTGTTTTTTTAGAATAGTTTTCCACATTTCAAGTTAGTGGAATGCCTTATCATAGACAATCAAAAATTCCTTTAAAGTCTTTCTTTAAGAAGAGATGTGGGCATGCTCAGTCTCTTCAGTCATGTCTGGCTTTTTGCGACCCCATGGACTGTAACCTGCCAGGCTCCTCTGTCCATGGAATTCTCCAGGCAAGAATACTGGAGTGGGTTGCCATGCTCTCTTCCAGGGGATCTTCCCAACCCAGGTACCAAACCTGTGTCTCCTGCATCTCCTGCATTGGCAGGCAGATTCTTTACCCCTGAGGCTCTGGGGAAGCCCTAAAAAAGAGGTATTACCCTCTACATGTGTATCAACCACTCCCACCTAACAACAACCACAGTCTGTAGGCAGATTTTTGTTCTCCAAACAGAACCATTCTGAAATATATACTTCTCTGCTGTCCTCAATATCCTTATTTCTATTCAGTGGAACAGAGGGGGAAAAAGAATGCCTATCTCTGGAATTAGAGAACCCATGAAGGAAAAAACAGCCAATAAAGAAGTTAATTATAAATATTATTCAAACTCTTTAAACTATGTGAAGGAAGATGATGTAATGGGAAAACTACATGCTTGGGGTTCTGGCAGATGACAGACCTGCATTCAAATCCAAGTCTAAGAACCGTTTGCTCTGTATTCTTGGGCAAGTTACTAACTTTTGTAAAATAGCAGTAAACGTGCCTGCAACATGGGTTGTTGTGAAAATTGAGAAATGTATGAAGCACTTGGAATCTAATAAGGGGCTCGGGAAATAGTCCTTCTTGTCCCACTTCTCAGACCAGTAAACTGCTATTGTTAGTCAGTATATTAACTGGTGCCTTAAATGCCTTGGATTATTAACCAATGAAATAAACTGTTCCATTAGTCAGTTTAGAAGCCCAGCCCAGTCAGACTCTCACCTATTCTCCACTCTTCCTGTTCTTTTACTCTCTTTCCCATCCCGCCTCTGTTCTTTCTACTCTCCACCCCTTTCTCCTCACTCTCATTTGCTTCTTGCTGTGTAATGGCAAACTGTCTATTGTACGGTGCCAAAATAGAGTTAGGTGCTTATTCTAATTATTGAATAACATCTTATATTCCCTCCTTTTCTTAATTCAAGAAAAGTTGTCTTTAAAGTTGTCTAGGAAGCATAGAGTATAAACTGGCTTTAAGTGTGCTCAGTTGCTCAGTTGTCTGACTGCTTGTGACCCCATGGACTGTAGATTGCCAGGCTCCTCCAACCATGGGATTTCCCAAGCAAGAATACTGGAGTGGGTTGCCATTTCCTACTCCGGGGGATCGTCCCAACCCAGGGATTGAACCCAAGTCTCTTGTGTCTCCTGCATTTACCACTGAATCTCCTGGGAAGAACCACCTGATCTGAGCTGATTTGGGGAGGTGGGGATGGAAGATTCTGGTCCTCAATAACAAAGAGATTCCTAACCCTGGTTTCAACCACTTTGCTTCGTATTTTATTATTATATGCTCAGTAGTTACACATCTGCAGATATTGTAGAATGAACAAACAGGAAATCATAATTTTTCTGCCATCATCCATCCAGGTGTTGAAAACCTAGGAGTCATCCTTGACACCTCACTTTCTTTCCTACCCCACAGCCTTTTGGCTTTACCTTCAAGATAGATTCTGTGTCTACTCACTTTCCCTCATGTCCAGGGCCACTACGCTAGCTTCCTGGATTTCTCAAAAAGCCTCTTACTAATTGCTTTGTGCCTACCTGCCAGCCCCCCAGAAGTCTCCAGACTAGGGAGGATGTGCAAACCAGCCAGAGTAGGGTTGATAGATTTAGCAAATAAAAACACAGAACACGCAAATAAAAAGTAATTTAAGATTATCAAGTACTTTTCAGTTGTATAAAATGTTATTAAAATTATTTTTATACTGAAAAATTATTCATTGTTTACCTGAAACTCAAATTTAACTGGGTATCCTGTATTTCTTTTTGGCAATCCTAAATTATAATCATTTCTTTAAAAATATAGATGATGAGATGGAATGAAAATAATAGAGTGTGAAAATGATAATTACTTATAGAATTACAGGGATTAGAAATATCTGATGGCCAGCCTGTGGATTAAGAACTCTCTCTCCCAAATATTTTTTAGCCACATGTACTATGTACTGTACTCTATAAATGAGAGCTGTGGTCAATCTAGAGAGATGAATCTCTACAAGAATTTTTACCTACTAGATTTGCAACAGTAAAACAGCCCAAGAACCCTGCACATAGGCACATTCATATAGGTGCATTATGTACATTTTTTTAGAAATAAATTCTATTTTGGAATATTTTAGATGCAAAAAAGTTACAAAGATAGTACAGAGAGTTCTGGAATATCCTTCACCTACTTTTCCCCAGTGCTAACATTTTGCATAATCATGATACTTTTGTCGTAAGTTGCTTTCACTAGCATCCTGTTTCTGTCCCTAGATACAACGCAGGACCCTATGTTGTGTTTAGTTGTCGTGTCTTCTTAAACTCCTCTAGTCTGTGCTAGGTTCTTAATCTTTTCTTGTTGTTACGTGACATTGATAGTTGTGAAGAATATCAGGAGATGGTTTTAACAAAAATTTCCCTCTCCACTTCCGGATAAACACCTGGTTTAGAATCACAGAGATGGAAGGGGGAAAAGCATAGAGGTTTAATGTTAGGACATCTAAGTTCTGATTCTGCATTATTTAATTCCTTCAGCACTGGAGAAAAAAGTGCTGAAGGAATTATATAATTATAAATATATAAATTTATAATTATATAATTATTAAAAAGTCTCACTTTCTTTATCTGTTTTAAAGTGGGCATATTGTCACCTTTCTCCCTGGGTTTTATAAAGTTTAAATGAGATAATGTTCAGGAAAGAGATTTATGGTGAAGCATCAAATATATGATCATCAAAAGGAAATTTATATTTCTAATGTCTGAGTTTTCCTATCCTGCAGATTTGTATAAAGTGGAGGTGGAAACCAATAACATTCTATTCCAGGAATTTTCAAATAAAATTCTCAGAAGGCTCTCCAAAAGAAAAAAGTGAAAGCATAAATCAGATCATACCAATCCACCAATGATGTTCCACTGTTTTCTAAATAAAGGCCAAACTCTTTGCCAAGGTTTTTCTAGACTGACACCATCTATGCCTCTGGCCTCAGACCTGTCATTTGCTCACTCTGCTCATCGAGCTGGCCCTCTTCCTGTTCTTACATCCAGTCAAGCCCACTGAATCTGCCATATCCTTTGCCTGGAATTCTCTTCCTTAGACCGTTACCTGCTGGCTCCTCCTTTTAGTCAGACCTTGACTCATGTGTCTACTCTTTGGTGGGTCTTCACTGTCCTCTCAGTCTAAAGCATGCCCTCCATCAATCCCTGTCACATCACTTGGTATTTATTTATTTATCTGACTGCACCAGGTCTTAGTTACTGCATGTGGAATCTAGTTTCCTGACCAAGGATCAAACCCAGGGCCGTCCTGCATTGGGAGTGTGGAGTCTTAGCCACTGGACCACAGGGAAGTCCCATATCATTTGGTTTTATTTTTCATAACACACACCCCATTCTGAGATTCTCTTGCCTGTTATCTGTCTCCTTTACTGAGCTGCATGAAGTCCGGGAATTTGTCCAGCCTTTTTCCTGTTTCATTCCCAGCAGCTAGAATAAATTCCCAGCTGATAGGTAGGTCCTCAATAAATACTTGTTGAACAAATGACTCTATAACTCTAGCTGAACAAAGAGGTAGGTCCATCCTACCTTGGTAACAGGTAACAGCAGGTAACTTGGTAACAGCAGCTTGGTAACACTGCTCTGTCAATCCATGTCACCAGTTCAGTTGGCGCCTCTATGAAGACAGGCAGGCACAGTGGCCCAGGGAAGATGAGAGAGACTGCATTATCGCTTATTGCATATTCTGCAGTATTGCATATTCTGTACTTTGTTGACTCAACTGCCTGCACTTACAGGCTATGAACAAAATTTCCACGATCCATCTTTAGGTGAAAAAAGCATGTTGCAAAGTTGTATATATAGTCTGACCCTTGTAATACTCATACACAATAAAAATTTGTTGAATGAATCATGTTTTTTCAAAAATGTGTTTATATACAACTGTCTGGAAAATGACCAGAAAAAACAAACAACCAAATGTAAAAAACAGTAAGTATTCTTGGGAATGAGATTGAGTAATACTTTTTTCCTTTGTATCTTTAAAATTTTTATATCATGAGAACAAAATTATAATAATTTCTATAATAAAAAATAGCAATAAAATTATTTCCATTTTTACAAGAAGAAAAAGGATTTACCTATAAGAAAATTGATATTTGAAATGAAGTACATGAAAAAATATGAACAGATGGTGGACAGAAAAGGAACTACAAATGACTTTCAAATATATGAAGATATGCTCATTCTCAAAGAAACATGAATTAAAACTACTCCAAGAAGTTTTTTTCACCTATTTGACAAAAATCCCAGCTCAATTATACAATCTGAATCAAAGCTTGGTAATACATTGATTGTGGTTTATTAATCTTTTAGTCTTTTCTTACATCTCCAGGGCATTGCCCAAATGGTTATTTCATTGCTACTTTTTCTTTTAACTCTAGAGAAGTGGTTCCTAAATGCTGTGTTTTAGAATCCCTTGGTGGGCATTTAGAAATCCTGGTGCTCTCATGAAAAGATGTTCAGCATCACTAATTATTAGAGAAATGCAAATCAAAACTACAGTGAGGTACCACCTCATACCAGTCAGAATGGCCATCATTAAGTAACAAATGCTGGAGAAGGTGTGGAGAAAGGGGAACCCTCCTACACTGCTGGTGGGAATGTGAGTTAGTGCAGCCACTATGGAAATCAGTGTGGAGGTTCCTCAGAAAACTAAAAAGAGAATTACCATATGATCTAGGAACCCCACTCCTGGGCACACGCCTGGACAAAACTCTAATTCAAAATGATTCATGCACCCCTATGCTCATAGCAGCTCTAGTCACAATATTCAAGACACGGAAACAATCTAAATGTCCATTGACAGATGATAGTTGAAGGCGGACATTTATACAACAGAATACTGCTCAGCCATAAAAAAAAGATGAAATAATGCCATTTGCCACAAGATGGATGCAACTGGAGATTACCATACTAAGTGAGGTAAGTCAGAAAGAGAAAGACAAATACCATATGATATCACTTATATGTGGAGTCTAAAATATGGCGCAAATGAACGTATCTACAAAACAGAAATAGACTCGGACATAGAGAACAGACTTGTGGCTGCCAAGGGGAGAAGGGGTGGGGGAAGGGAAGAGTAGGCATGTGGGACTAGCAGATGTAACTATTATATACAGGATGGATAAGCAAGATCCCACTCCATAGCACAGGGAACTATATTCAGTATCCTGTGCTAAACCATAATGGAAAAGAATATTAAAGAAAGAATGTCTATATGTGTATAATTGTGCCACTTTGTTGCATAGCAGAGATTGACACAACATTATAGATCAACTACAATAAAAAATTAAAAAAGAAGTCCCCATGCCCACCTATACCAACTAAATCAATGTTTGGGGGAGTAGAAACCAGGCATAAATATTTTTTTGAAGATCTTCAGATTTCAATGTCCAGCAAAGTTTGGAACCCATGCTACAATGTTTCTAGTCCGTGCTCTCAGTATTGAGAGGAAGCCCTTAGTACTGAGCCCTCTTAATATTACTTTGCCAACAAAGGTCCGTCTAGTCAAGGCTATGGTTTTTCCTGTGGTCATGTATGGATGTGAGAGTTGGACTGTGAAGAAAGCTGAGTGCTGAAGAATTGATGCTTTTGAACTGTGGTGTTGGAGAAGACTCTTGAGAGTCCCTTGGACTGCAAGGAGATTCAACCAGTCCATTCTGAAGGAGATCAGCCCTGGGATTTCTTTGGAGGGAATGATGCTGAAGCTGAAGCTCCAGTACTTTGGCCACCTCATGCAAAGAGTTGACTCATTGGAAAAGACTCTGATGCTGGGAGGGATTGGGGGCAGGGGGAGAAGGGGACAACAGAAGATGAGATGGCTGGATGGCATCACTGACTCGATGGACATGAGTCTGAGTGAACTCCGGGAGTTGGTGATGGACAGGGAGGCCTGGCATGCTGTGATTCATGGGGTCGCAAAGAGTTAGACATGACTGAGCAACTGAACTGAACTGAACTGAAGGAAGCCCTCAGTATTGAGCAGCAAGACCACCTACATTGACAACTTACTGCCATCTCTGTTAACACGACAGCTGTTCTTTCCAGGAAATTCTTGTCAGGGAAGAAAGAATAATAACTTTGCTATTTGCTTTTGTCCTGGCAAAATAGTTTGTTCATCTAGTCAAAGAGCTCACTTCTCAGAACAATAGACTGTTTACCTGGGCAAACAGTTCACTTGTCAAACAGCTGTGTACTTACCCAAGGCTTGACCATCACCTTGCTGCATCCACCAGTACTAAACTACCATGTCATGAATCTTGCCCAGTCCCAATCAGATTCCCCCCTTAGAACTTCCTTAAACCACTTGAACTCAGACCCCCTAGACCCTGTAAATATGCTTTCCTTGGTGTTGCTTGACTAGCAGGTTTTTCTGTGGACATCCCTGGTGGCTCAGACAGTAAAGCGTCTGCCTATAATGTGGGGAGACCCAGGTTCGATCCCTGGGTCAGGAAGATCCCCTGGAGAAGGAAATGGCAACCCACTCCAGTAATCTTGCTTGGAAAATCCCATGGATGGAGGAGCTGGTAGGCTACAGTCCACAGGGTCGCCAAGAGTCAGACATGACTAAGCAACTTCACTTCACTTCTGTGGTCTTCAGAGAACTTAACTTCTGATAGTGTAACTTCACTGCCTTTTATCTTCACCTGCACTTCATTCCTGTGGGCTAGGAGGAAGAGCTTCCTGACCTCGATCATGTGAATCCCATCTTTTCCTATAAACCCCGACCCCCCAATCATTCTGATTTTTGGAACCTTCCCCTCTTTCTAGGAAAACCACTCCTGGGTTCCTTTACTCACACATTTGCAATACTTCTGACACCAAACGTGGGGGTTTTCTACACAGCAAACAGTTCTCTGCAACACCAGTTGTGCTGTGCTATGCTTAGTCGCTCGGCTGTATCTGACTCTTTGCAACCCCATAGGCTGTAGCCTGCCAGGCTCTTCTGTCCATGAGAATTCTCCAGGAAAGAATACTGGAGTGGGTTGCCATGCCCCCCTCCAGGGGATCTTCCCAACCCAGGGATCAAACCCAGGTCTCCTGCATTGCAGGCAGATTCTTTACCATCTGAGCCACCAGGGAAGCCCAAGAATACTGGAGTGGGTTAGCCTAGCCCTTCTCCAGGGGAACTTCCCAACCCAGGAATCGAACCGGGGTCTCCTGCATTGCAGTTCTTTACCAGCTGAGCTACCCGGGATGCCCCACTTGGGTGTCCTATAATTCAGTTCTGACGCCATCTACCTGTAAGCATTTCAGTTCTACAAGGGATCCCTCACTTCAGACACCAGTCATGAGTCCTAGATGGTCACCTATCTATCATCTGACCAGCAAGCTATAAACCAGGGTTCCCATAACCCCCTACTTGGATTCAGTAATTTGCTAGAAAAGATCACAAAATTCAGGGGAACACTTATGTTTACCAGTTTATTATAAAGGACATAATGAAGGATCCAGGTGAACAGCCAGATGAAGAGATACCTGGGGCAAGCTGCGTAGGAAGGGGCAAACCACTGCAGGCACTTCCTGACTGGGAAGTTCTCTGAAGCCCGTAATTCTGGGATTGTTCAGGAGGCTTCATCACATAGGCAGGATCAATTCTCCAGTCTCCTGTCCCTCTCCCCTTCCTAGAGGATAGAGGGTGGACGGAAAGTTCCAAGTTTCTCCTCACGGCTTGGTCTTTCTGATGACCAGCCCCCAACCTGAGGCTACCCAGGAGTCCACCAAGAATTGCCTCATTGGAACAAAAGACATTACTAGCACCCAGGAAATTCCAAGGGATTGAGGAACTCTGTGTCAAAAACTGGGGTCAAAGACCAATTAATAGAACAAAGGATGTTTCTAGTGTTCTTACCACTTAGGAAATTCCAAGGATTTTAGAAATTTTGTGCCAGGAACCAGGGGCAGAGACAAACATACATACATATATATATATTTGTGTGTGTGTAAAATTATTTTCACAACCTCCCTCCTGACTCTTCCTGTCATCTGGTTTGCTAATATTTGCCAAATTGAAAAGATAATCATTTGACCTTGGTATCTCTTCTCACAATTATTTTCTGTCCATGTCCTTGAATGCATGAACTGTCACCACAGCATCACCTTCTTGGGCAGCTATGTCTCCTAGTTTTCTTTGCCTGACTCATCACACAGCTGAAACTTTTTCTTGCACATCTTACTAATGACCTCTTTATTGCCACATCTAATGGTCTTTCATCAGAGTTCCTTTTGATGACCCCACTAGATATGATTCTTACCTCATCTCTCCCTCTCCCTGTCGTTGTTTTTTTTTTTTTTTGGCTTTCACGACATGTCACTTTCTCC
Organism: Bos indicus x Bos taurus; assembly: GCF_003369695.1. Taxonomy (NCBI): domain Eukaryota; kingdom Metazoa; phylum Chordata; class Mammalia; order Artiodactyla; family Bovidae; genus Bos; species Bos indicus x Bos taurus. Next base: position 88,384,862 of record NC_040079.1, read on the forward strand.
ATATCACCACCTCACTTTCCTTCACTCACTTTCTCTCTCTCCCCCTTTTAGTTCCTCTTCCTTGCCCCAATTACCATCTGTGAGTATCCTCCAACACTCCAGTCAACTCACACGCCATCTCTGAAGGAAGAAACTCTTGTGACTTCAACCCTCACCTTTGAGAACAACTTCTACATCAGTAATTCAAGCACAGGATAGAGCAGGTACTTCACAAACACCCTTGAATTAATTATCAAGTAGCTGATGAAGATGAGCACATCATTTCCATGGAGTGTCTCATACATAGTACCAGCTGGAATTGGCAGCAGACTTCGTATCTGGACTGAGCAAGGATGTGTGCTTATCACTGAATGTGTCACCTGAAGCAGACTGTTCCAGTAGCTCTGTTGTATCTTGGAGACCTCATGACTCCATTCTCATGATTGTCAATCCATCCCAGCTGCAATGCCTACAGGACACCAGCCTAAGGTCTTTGGCCAGCCCTCAACATAATTGAGATGGAATTTACAAAAGGAAAATTGAGAAACACTCTCTTGAGGATGAGATCTCAGAGTAGCAAGTCTTCACTCTCCCTCTCCGTTGGGCTACAGGGGGAAACGCGTGTGATCTTTCTGGTGTAATGGAGACATGGTAACTATCTTGCCCTCTTGTAACTCTATCATAGGCACTGAATTAGAGGTGGAAGAGGGTGTGTTCATAAGTTATCCCTGAAATAGCTCCGGAGACATTCAGAACTGCCATTGAGCAAGTTATTGTTTATGATTTTTCTACCCAGTTGTTGTCTAACAAATATGTTTAAAGCAGCATTTTAATAGACACTGTACTAAGTGCTATGGGCTTCCCTGGTGGCTCAGTGGTAAAGAATCTGCCTGCCAAAGCAGGAGACTCGGATTTGATCTCTGGGTGAGGAGGATCCCCCTGGAGAAGGGAATAGCAACCCACTCCAGTATTCTTGCCTGGGAAATCCCATAGACAGAGGACCCTGGCAGGCTACAGTCCATGGGGTCACAAAGAGCCAGCCATGACTTAGCAACTAAATAACGACAACATACTAAGTGCTAGTGATACTTGTCCACTGCATCCAAAGAGCTCACACACACTCAGGTCCCCACACAACCACATTTACGCTGTGTAACATACAGTTAGACTTGAGATCAGGACAAAGGGCTATCGTATTTGTCATAGTTTTGCAAGGTGTTTTCACATCCACTATCTCATTTAATATTCTTAACAGCCCAAGAAGATGGGCAGAGAAAATAGTGTCAATTCCATTTTATGGAAGAGGAGATCAAGACTTAAAAAGCATCACATGCAACGTACTGGTTTTAGCCTACGGTTGAGCCGGAACAGCAAGCCTGGTGGCCAAGTAGAATCCCCTGCTTTTGTCACTACCCCGTTCTGCCTTCCTACCTCTTTTTCCTCATCTGTATGAAGAAGGTGCTAGGCCGGTGTCTTTCTGCTATGGGCCTTCAACTATAAGACTCTCTGAGTCTATAACCAGAGCCCTCCTGCAAGGGAGCTCCCAGTCCAGGAGGGACAGTTGGACCAAAAAACTAACAACTTTGTTCCCCTGCTACCGCCTAGGGTTGTGTGAAGATTATAGTATATAATATACTAATCCAGTGCTTGTGTGTGTGTGTGTGTGTGTGTGTGAGATTGAGTAAAACTAGATGGAGTGGTACTTTGTAGGTACCACTTTGCAACAGGTATTTCTCTAGGTTCTCATTAGTTTTCCAGGTATCTGCCTCACCCAGGAGACTTTGGGGCAGGGATCATGTGATACCCACCATCACTAAGAATAGTGTCTTCTTTAAAAAAAAAATTATTATTTATTTTATTTTTGGTTGTGCTGGGTCTCACTGCTGCATGAGCTTTTCTCTATTTGCTGCGAGCAGGGCCCACTCTCTGGTTGTGGTGCGCAGGCTTCCCACCGCAGTGGTTTCTCTTGTTCCAGAGCATGGGCTCCAGGGCTTGGGGATTTCAGCAGTTGTGGCTCCCAGGCTCTGGAGCACAGGCTTAATGGTTGTGGTACACAGGCTTAGCTGCTCTGTGGCCTGTGGGATCCTCCTGGACCAGGGATCGAACCCATGTCTCCTGCATTGGCAGGCAGATTCTTTACCACTAAGCCACCAGGGAAGCTGTCTTCAACGGGGATTGTTGAAGAAACAATGGGTACATTAAGGCAGGTCCATCTTAGAAAGGGAGGTGGCTTGATCCATGTGCCAAATTCTCACCTCAACACACATTTTCGCGTTTCTCAAGATATCTAGTTTAGTATGCTTGGTGGGAACCCACCGTGGAAGTTTAACAACTGTAAAATGGGGTCAGGGGGCAGATTTTGAGTAGAGAGGAGGATGAAGAGGAAGGAGGAGGAAGAAAACAGGAGAGGATGGAGCTAGAGCATTCGAATGTGTAAAAATGCTTCTGTCTTCACAGACATTAAGTGCCAGGACTTCATCTGTCTTGCCATCCCCATATTTTGCCAGTTCTGCAACCGGAACTCCAGGTCTGCCATGGAGACAATCTCATGATGACATTACGTTCCAGGAAGTCTTGCTGAATGCACAGCAGCAGCAGCCCTGGCTCCCCCCACATCTCTCTGGAAGCCTGCAATTTGTGTTGTTTTAGGCTCTGTGGCCCAAGAAGCATTATTAGATGGAAGTGTGCCATCTCCCCACCCCGGCTCCCAGTGCTGTCTTTGTGGCCAGTGAAGTAAATGCATCTTGTGCCTCTTAAGAAATGTGGGACAGGAGGTCGGGTGGAGCCCTGCCAGCGTGACAGTGGAGGTGCGTCAGTGGCTCAGTGACAGGTGGCAGAGGCCAAGGGCTTGGGAATCACTTACAGTCACGGAGATTTCTTTCTCTTTCAGCCTTTGCCCTCTGATGGGAATGAAGCAGCAAGCCGCCAAGCCACACAACGGAAGCCTGAAATGAGATGACTTGGGCAATTTGCACAAGAGTTTCCTACTTTAAATAATTAGAGTCACTATCCCTGGGGGCATTTGCTTATTGGCTGCCTTAACAGTCTTCTTCTTCTTTTTTTTTTTTTAAAGCAAGTCTCTTAAAGATACTGCTCTTGATCTTACACGCACTTGCCAAGACTTGTCTTATTCTTATAGTACTGATGTTCTACTGTTCAAAAGTTAGGAAGGAGCTGATTCTGAGCTGGAAACAAGGGCAGCAGAAGATAGAGATAGTAGGCTCATTTTGTGCATGAGTCCCAGAGAGAGAGAGTGCCAGCCATTGCAGGAGGTGGGTTTGAGGGGTTGGATGTGCAAAATGAGGTCTAGCTGGCAGCCCCTGGGCAATCTGCTGACGGTGGGTTGGAAATGGCAACTGTTGAAAAACACCGCAAACTGAGGTTGTTTCTCATCTGAAACATGGCGTCTGCCCTGACTGTAAATGATCCCCACAGGGAACTAGGCAAGGGTGTGCTGGTAAACTGGCTCTTTGGAAAGAAAAAAAAGGAGGGTTGGTTTGTAACCTTAGTACATACTCTGACTCTGGCACATTTCCAGCTACCACGGTTAACCTGCCTGCCAAAATCCCGGATGTTTAACACTCCTCCCTCTGGAACTGGTACCAGAAGCTCCAGCCCGCCACTGGCTAAGAAACAAATTTCTACTTGCCACTCGCAGGCCAGCTGTGGGTCCACATGCAATACTCCCCGCTGCCCCAAATTAAAAAAAAAAAAAAAGATTGGTTTCAGTTTTGCCACTTATTACATGTGTGCTTCTTGGCAAGGCTTTACTTTTTCCAAACATAGCTCTCTCCTTTGAAAAACAAGAGTTCAGATTATGCCATGTAGCATCTCTGCCAAGTTCACACCACTCTTCCCTAAGATCCACATCTTCTGTCTCATGTGCCATGCTTGGGTTAAGAGATTCTGCACCTGTGGCCTGAGCTGATTAAACAAATTGAATGGCCAGGGGCCAATCAGATCTCTTCCTTGATGATTAGCCCAGAGCAATCCCAAGCTTGAGTTTGTTAGTGGAGAGGCAGAGAGAGGGGGACCCAAACAGAGGAAGTCCTCTGCCACCTACCACATCCCTCAATCTATCTGCTCTTTGCTCTGATTGTTCAGCTTTGTCTTGGAGTCGTGGAGATACCCCAGTTGCTTCCAATAAACTTTCTTCTAGCTCTCCGGCCAGTGAGAGTAGGACTTTGTAAATTGTAAGTAATAGAGTTTTAGTGAGTGAAGTGAAGTCGCTCAGTCATGTCCGACTCTTTGCAACCCCATGGACTATAGCCCACCAGGCTCCTTCCATCCATGGAATTTTCTAGGTAAGAGTACTGGAGTGGGTTGCTATTTCCTTCTCCAGGGGATCGGCAGAAATGATCTTCAAGGTGTTGTGTTTTTTTTTGTTTTTTTTTTTTTAGCTCTAATATTACACCAGTGGTTATCTAAGTATGGTCTTCCCACCAGCAGCATCAACATCACTTGGGAATTTATCAGAAATGCCCCACCCCAGACCTATTAAATCAGAAACTCTAAGGGGGGCGTCCAGCAATTTGTGATTTTACAAGCCTTCCAGGTAATTCTGACATGTGATCAAGTTTTGCAAACTGCTGTATTTACTATTTTAAAGGGTTATGTGTTATGTAAGAAAGGGATTTTCATAACAAGTGCCACTATCTTTCTTTTCTAATTAAGTTACTAGATTGAAGGTCAAAAGATGATTTTTATTAGTAAAAAAGTTAATTTAAAAAAATTATTAATTTTATTAAATCTTCACCCTAGCGTATTTTTTCTTTTTATAAAGCCATGTAAAAATTTTATTTTATTAAGGTTTTTTTTTTTTTTTGGCTGTGCCACACAGCATGCAGGGTCTTAGTTACCCAACCAAGTATTGAACTTGCGCCCCCTACATTGCACGTGTGGGGGTCTTAATCCCTGGACCACCAGAGAAGTCCCCAAAAGTTAATTTTTATAAATAGCATGTATTACTTTTACAACTTTAAAGAAATGTCAACAGATTTTGTTTTTCTTTTTTTTTAATTTTTCATTTCAGAGGACTAAGACTGACATTTCAAGGATTAGCGTAAAAGAATAGAAGGAAAGTGTGAAGAATGAAAATGCTGCCAATAAAGAACAAAAAAGTAAGCAACAGATCATTTCAAATGGTGAAAGTCTGGAAGGGAATACAAAACAGATAACCCAGATGCTGTGTGGTTTTGCACTGGACCAGATTTCGCAAAATGTACCATTAAACACTGAAATGACTAATAATTTCTGGCATTGGGAAACTGCAGTAATGATTGATTTACATAAGTACAGTAAAAAGTGAAACAGGAAACTTTGACTTAAGTTCATCCTGGTGGTTTTCACTGTTAGGTTTGGAAAGATAAGGTTAAATTGGAATTTTCACTGTCACAGGATCTTAAACAGGCAGTTGGAATAGATAGGGCTCTTTTATGGGTTGGTTGTTTGAAAGTAACATATTATTTTCCCATGGAAAATCATACGTTGGAGGGCCGACTGCAGGTAGCACAACAAAATCCTTACTGGAAGGAAATCACAGTGCTGATAATAGTACAGGTCCCTGGGAGGGGAGGTTCCATGAGATGCCCTGCACTTTAGAAGTTCCCTCAGCAGCCCTTAGAGGACAACCTGTGTGCTGGGGTTAGGGAAAGCAGAGTGATGGAAGAAGGGACTCTGGAGAGTGGGGAGTCCTCTGGGGGAAGGAACGGGGACTTCATTTGCAGAAGTGTCAACAGGAAGCACACTAAGGGTGGAGGGGGCTCTGCCACTGAGTGTCCAAATATGTGTGTTATTCACAAATTGAATAACCAAAAAAATTGGGAACTACCTGTATTTGCTATTGGATGCTGTATCTATTGTGGTGTCAACCTCTGAAACAAGTCTGAAGAGCCTAGTGGTTATACTTGCTGGCTTTGCAGTCAGGTGGATCTTGGTTTGAATACCAATTCCATGTGACCTTGGGCTAGTTACTAAAACACGCTGTGTCTCATGTCCTCATCTATAAAAGGGAGGTGGTAATGATGAGTGTTTACCTGACAGGGTTGCTGTAAGAATTCAATGAGATAATCTATATAAAGCACTTAACACACTGTACATTTAATATAGAGGGCTTCCCAGGTGGCACAGTGGTAAAGAATTGGCCTGCCAGTGCAGGAGACACAAGAGACTTGGGTTCGATCCCTGGGTCAGGAAGATACCCTGGAGAAGGAAATGGCAACCCACTCCAGTTTTCTTGCTTGGAGAATCCCATGGACAGAGAAGCCTGGCGGGCTACAGTCCATGGGATTGCAAAGAGTCAGACATGACTGAACACATGCACTCTGTGTGTTAGCCCTTAAGATGCTTTAGTTAAATGATTCTTATCCTTTTTGAAAAAGAAAATGATAGTTTGAAGTTTAGAGAGGTTGATTAACACAACATAAGAAGTGTAAAGAGGACTTTAATTGTTGTGGGAAATTGCACCTACTTTCTTATGTGAGCTGGTGAACCTCCCCCCGCCCATCGCTGAATCTTCATAGAAAATTCCACCAGTTGAAAATCTTGCTATGAATGTGTTCCATTGGAATTTAAGAATTCTAGAGAAAATAAATACAGGAAAAACTTCTATAATGATTCATGATGTAGAAAGGATGTTTATTATTATAATGATTATTTCCTTCAATATGATTGCTGTTTGAAGATAATAGTATTTAAAAACAAAAACAAAAACAAGCCCTGCCTAATAGTGCAGGGAAACTGGCCTGGGTATATTTAATCATGTGTCTTGCTCTTCTGACAGCCCCAACTGCTGACAATATTCATGAGTGCGGTTTTGCCTTCATGTTCCTGGGTAAATAGGGATAATACATTGTCCTTCTGGGCCCTAGGAATGTTTTGAAAGGCCTGAAGGTTTACAGCTGTTTGGCTCTGACACAGGATTTCCCAGGGCCTTTGTGGTGTGTGGACAAAGCATGCTGGTTATGTGGAACTTGGTGGGTATGCTGGCTACGGCCAATGTCATCTAGAGAAGATGCCAAGGAAGGGGCCCTGGAGCCCCATGTGTCTGTCCCAGGGATTTGGATCACATCCCCGAGTGGTGCTTCTGTCTTCGAGCAGGGAGACACAAGTAAGTTCTGTTGATGTGTCTTCTATTTACTGCAATTGATTCCATCTCAGTAACATACCCTCGAAGTCTAAGCATTTACAGAGTAAGAGGACAAACTTCAAAAGAACATGAATCTTTGTACCAGATGGAGTTTGAGAGTTCTCTTGTGATTTCTCTGGGTCTGTTCTGGTTAGCTGTAGAGCCTCAGGCACTGCACGGGTCCCCGAAGAGTGCCAGGATGATGAGTTCAGACTAGAGTGAGCTCAAGTTGGTGGCTGAGTCCTATAGACGAAAGCTCTGGACTCAGAAGGCCAGAGGTCCTGGGTCTGGCTGGGTAATGTAGTCACGTAACCACTGCCAGTCAAGGAGTACCTCCAGTTAGGGCCCAGTCGAAGTGGTTTTCTGGAGTTTGTACTTAGAACTCTCCCCCATGGGTGCCTTACATTAGAAGCAGTAACTTCTCAACTGACTTTCAGACAGATCCTGAGAAGATAATACCTGACAATTTCCTTGGGGTATAAGCCCTCCTAAGAATATTCACATTTTAATAAGAGGCAGTTGGAGATTTAAACAGATTGTTAGGCAAAGAAAGAAGCCTTTTTGTAGGTTGGGTACAAGGGCAGCTGATGTGGGAAACAACTTTTGAATACACGGTCCTGCCTGGTAATCCTAAATGACGTGCATTATGCTTGTCTAATTGGACTGACTTTTCTCTCTTGTAAAATGGGGATAGCAACCCTTGACTTATGACTCAGAAAGATACATCATGACAGAAAGAGATAATAGATGATACTTTTGAAAGTATTGACACCAGGGCATTTTGTTGTAATTTTTAATGGGCAGCAATGTGGCGTTAAGGAAAAAGCGTAAGTTTTGGAGTGAGGCAGATGTGGGTTCTGATTGCTCTATGTGAGCTGCATGAAAAATCACTGAACTTCTGTGAGCTTCAGTTTTTTCACTTATAAATAGGGATGATGGTGCCCACCTCTCAAGTTAGGTAAGAATGGGATGCTATTTTGTGCTCTTAATGGTATTAACACCAATAAATGTTGGCAGTTACCATTCCTTAGAGCACCATTCAAATGTGAGGTTTTATTTTCTACAAAGAGCAGTTATGGTATAAATCCAGTCTAATCTCAGGTTGATGGAAGGCTGCATGACCTTTGAGGATTCAGGGAACCTCTGGGGTGCAGTCTGAACTAAAGCAGGGCAGCTATGAGCCCCATTTCACACCTGAGGCTGTGCTTCTATGTGGGCTCTTGAGGCACTTAACCATTATTCCCCAGTGACCGTATCTTTCAGGCACCCCTTAAAATGCCAGCTTTGAATAAGTGAAGCCCAGTCTGTATATCACTAGCGCACTGTACAGGGCCTGGGACACAGTAGGGGATCTACCAACATTAATTAAATATACCAGGATCAGCCATCTATACTTGCATGGGCTCCTCCACAAAGTCCAGTCTGAACCTGAGCTCTAGGAAATCAGGACTGGGAGAAGGCTATGTGGTCATGCAATGAGAATTTAATATCCAGATGGTATTGAGGGCAAAAAAAAATAGTGTGGACTACATAGGAATGAAGTGTGTTCCTTTTCATCCCAGGTCAGCCTGGAAAAGTCATGTGTCTTGATCTTCAGAGCTGAAGGAAGTATGGAAAATGTTAACTTATGTGTCAGGAAGATGGATGCATGTCACTGCTTATTGCTACTTCTGGAATCAGGGGTCATTCATTCATTCAACAAATACTTACTGAGGCCCTACTATATGCCAAGCATTATTTTAGACACTCAATATATATCACTGAACAAAACAGACAAAATCCTTGTCCTCAAGGAGTTTCCATTTGAATGGGGAAAATAGACTGTTGGCAAAAAGATCATTTAACAAAGGGAGGTTGAATAAAACTAAAGCAGTGTCAGGGGGTGGAAACAGCCACGGGGTGTGATTTCCAGTAGGGTGGACAGGAGACAGCAAGAGGGCCTCTCTGGCTGAAGCATGTACGGAGGAGAGAGTGATAAGAAATGAGGCTTGAAGGAAGCAAGAGCCAGGTCCTGGAGTCCATTTTAGGCCAAGGCCAGGACTTTGGGTTTATTCTAAGGGTGACAAGAGAATTTTGAGCAGAGGAGTGATTTCTGTTCTTAAAGGACTCTGGCTGCCTGCCCAGCTGCTACTGCAGAAGCTCTGGTGAGAGGTAACTGCCACATGGAGAAGGATGGAAGGGGCGGGAGAAATAGTAAATGAAGGGTTGTGGCATATGACTTAGTGACTGAGTCGACAGGATTGGCCAATGCATCGGATGGAACATTTGAGAAAGACCAAGGATCACTCCAAGATGTTTTACCTAATTAGGAGGAAGTGTTTCCTGAGATGGGATGTAAAAAAGGAGGGGCAGGTTTTGTGAGGGGACATGAAGGATTTGGTTCCAGCTCCCCTTATAGTCACCTATTGCTATGTAACAAACCACTCCAAGACCTAGTGACTTAAAAGTACAATGGATTATTATCTTTCATGTTTCTTAAAGGTGGACTAGGCTCAACTAAGTGATTCTTGGTTGTTTTTCTTTGGCAGTTGCAGTGAGTCATGTGGGGCTCATTCCTGTGGCTGGGCAGGCAATTCTGGCCATTTGCTGGGAGCTCAGCTAGAGCTGTCGATGGCAGTGCAAACATATGTTGCTTGACCTTACAGTAGGGCATCTGGGTTCCAAGAGTGAGTATCCCAGGGAGTTGCCTTCCAAGAGAGCTAGGCAGAAGTTCCACCATGGCTTCTTATGGCCTAGCTCTGCAAGTGTCAAGCTGTTACTTCTGCTGTGTTTTACTGGTCAGGCAAGCCACTAAGGCCAGCCCATATTCAAAGGAGAAGGAGTAGGACTTTACCTCTTGATGCAAGGAGCAGCATCCATATATAGAGAAGGAAAGAGCTGCTGGCAGTCAACTTGGGGTGCCATCTACCAGTGATACTCTGAGTTTGGGATGTGTGCTTATATTCAAGTCTGGAACTCAGGGAGAGATTGAAAGTGAAAGTGTTAGTCGTTTGGTTGTGTCCGACTCTTTGTGACCCCATGGAATGTAGCCCACCAGGCTCCTCTGTCCATGGGATTCTCCAGGTAAGAATACTGGAGTGGGTTGCCATTTCCTTCTCCAGGGAATCTTCCCAACCCAGGGATTGAACCCAGGTCTCCTGCGTTAGAGGCAGATTTTTTACCAGCTGAGCTACCGGAAAGCCCCAGGGAGAAATTGGGTCTCTGGAAATTGGGCAGGATAGTTCTCTTCAGGATCTTTAGAATTCTTAGACCTGATATGTTAAATTAGAAACAAATTACTCGCCTGCCTTTTTTTTTCCCCAAGACTGATTGGAACTATATGTTTCAGTTGGATATGTCTCTGGTAGCTAAAAAGAATTGCATTTTAAAAATCATCATTAATATTTATTAATTACATAATACAATGCCTGATGCTCAGAGATCAGATCAGATCAGATCAGTCGCTCAGTCGTGTCTGACTCTTTGCAACCCCATGAATCGCAGCACGCCAGGCCTCCCTGTCCATCACCAACTCCCGGAGTTCACTCAGACTCACGTCCATCGAGGCAGTGATGCCATCCAGCCATCTCATCCTCTGTCGTCCCCTTCTCCTCCTGCCTCCAATCCCTCCCAGCATCAGAGTCTTTTCCAATGAGTCAACTCTTCGCATGAGGTGGCCAAAGTACTGGAGTTTCAGCTTCAGCATCATTCCTTCCAAAGAAATCCCAGGGCTGATCTCCTTCAGAATGGACTGGTTGGATCTCCTTGCAGTCCAAGGGACTCTCAAGAGTCTTCTCCAACACCACAGTTCAAAAGCATCAATTCTTTGGCGCTCAGCCTTCTTCACAGTCCAACTCTCACATCCATACATGACCACAGGAAAAAACCATAGCCTTGACTAGAAGAACCTTTGTTGGCAAAGTAATGTCTCTGCTTTTGAATATGCTATCTAGGTTGGTCATAACTTTTCTTCCAAGGAGTAAGCGTCTTTTAATTTCATGGCTGCAGTCACCATCTGCAGTGATTTTGGAGCCCAGAAAAATAAAGTCTGACACTGTTTCCACTGTTTCCCCATATATTTCCCATGAAGTGGTGGGACCGGATGCCATGATCTTAATTTTCTGAATGTTGAGCTTGAAGCCAACTTTTTCACTCTCCACTTTCACTTTCATCAAGAGGCTTTTGAGTTCCTCTTCACTTTCTGCCATAAGGGTGGTGTCATCTGCATATCTGAGGTTATTGATATTTCTCCCGGCAATCTTGATTCCAGCTTGTGTTTCTTCCAGTCCAGCGTTTCTCATGATGTACTCTGCATATAAGTTAAATAAATAGGGTGACAATATACAGCCTTGACGTACTCCTTTTCCTATTTGGAACCAGTCTGCTGTTCCATGTCCAGTTCTAACTGTTGCTTCCTGACCTGCGTATAGGTTTCTCAAGAGGCAGGTCAGGTGGTCTGGTATTCCCATCTCTTGAAGAATTTTCCACAGTTTATTGTGATCCACACAGTCAAAGGCTTTGGCATAGTCAATAAAGCAGAAATAGATGTTTTTCTGGAACTCTCTTGGTTTTTTGATGATCCAGCGGATGTTGGCAATTTGATCTCTGGTTCCTCTGCCTTTTCTAAAACCAGCTTGAACATCTGGAAGTTCACAGTTCACGTATTGCTGAAGCCTGGCTTGGAGAATTTTGAGCATTACTTCACTAGCATGTGAGATGAGTGCAATTGTGCTGTAGTCAGGCTATAGACATACAATCAGTATTAATCATTATTATTGGCTAGTACATTTTTTAACTTCCTTATTCACATTGTTTCTAAACTGCCTGACTATCCCATGCTGTCTCTGTAGCATGTTACTCTGGCTGTAATTACATTGGGTTGATTGTTCCTGATGCTGTAAAACAGTTCAGATGACCTTTTCTTTCATTTAACCCATTACTAATATGTGTACCATCTCTCAACCTGGAATCAAATGACGTATTTCCTGAGTCCATAAAATCTATGGGATTTAAACATTTATGGATTTTCATATCTATGGTCATCTTAAAGTAATAGCACATTCTGGAACTCTCAGACTACTCCTTTTATTGAAGTTATTGTTGTTGTTCAGTCACTTAATTGTGACCAACTCTTTGTGACCCCACGGACTGCTGCCTGCCAGGCTTCCCTGTTCTTCACTATCTCCCAGAGTTTGCTTAAACTTATGTCCATTGAATCGATAATGCCATCCAACCATCTCATCCTCTGTCATTCCCTTTTCCTCCTGCCTTCTTTCCCAGCATTTCCCAAAAGACCATAGGGTCTTTTCCAGTGAGTCAGCTCTTCTCATCAGGTGGCCAAAGTATTGGAGCTTCAGCTTCAACATCAGTCCTTCCAATGAATATTCAGTGTTGATTTCCTTTAGGATTGACTGGTTTGATCTTCTTACTGTCCAAGAGACTCTCAAGTGTATTTTCCAGCAGCACAGTTTGAAGGCATCAGTTCTTTGGTGCTCAGCCTTTTTTATGGTCCATCTCTCACATCCGTACATGACTACTGGAAAAACCGTAACTTTGACTATATGGAACTTTGTCAGTAGAGTGATGTCTTTTTTTAAGTGATTTCTCTTTTTAACATGATGTCTAGGTGTGTCATAGCTTTTCTTCTAAGGAGTAAGCATCTTTTAATTTCATGGCTGCAGTCACTGTCCACAGTGATTTTGGAGCCCAGGAAAATAAAGTCTGTCACTGTTTCCATTTTCCCCCCATCTATTTGTCACAAAGTGATGTGACAAGATGCCATGATCTTAGTTTCCGAAAGTTGAGTTTTAAGCCAGCTTTTCACTCTTATCTTTCACCTCCTCAAGAGGCTCTTTAGTTCATCTTCGCTTTCTGCCATAACATGTTATAATCTGCATATCTGAGCTTGTTGATATTTCTCCAGGCAATCTTGATTCCAGCTTGAGCTTTATCCAGCCCAGCATTTCGCATGATGTACTCTGCATATAAGTTAAATAAGCAGGGTGACGATATACAGGTGATGTACTCCTTTCCCAGTTTTGAACCAGTCTGTTGTTCCATGTCCAGTTCTAACTGTTGCTTCTTGACCTACATACAGGTTTCTCAGAAGGCAGGTAAGGTGGTCTGGTACTCCCATCTCTTTCAGAATTTTCCACAGTTTATTGTGATCCACATAGTCAAAGGCTTTGGCGTAGTCAATGAAGCAGAAATAGATATTTTTCTGGAATATTCCATGCAATTTCATAGGGGCATTTCCACTGTACATAAGGTCATATTAGTACCAAGTAAAGCCAAATTACATTATACACTCTAAGCTTTTGCAGTCATTCCATAGAGAAAGATGGTAGGACAACGGAATGGCCCAGTCACTGGTATGTGTAACTGTAAGGACCCCAGAGCTTGGCCATCAATACATATTAATGAAGTCAGTGGCTATATTGTGAAATCTCATCTTTTAATATACAAATTAGCAGTGGTTAGATAGTAGTAAATGACTGTAGTAGTGAAAAACAAAGATTTTTTTTTATTAACATTTTTAAATTTCAATATTGTGTTTTGAAGTGTGCACATGGCCTTTCAAGATAATGGGTCTGTTGTTAAAAGAAAACGTTTTTTAAAAAGATAAACAATGAGGATGATAACAATAAAAGTTCAAATGATGATCCGAGTTTGCAACAAGTGATACGAAACTCTAATAACCAAACATCAGCAGTTCAGTGGCAGCAATTAACATTGTCTGTTACTCTCAATTAATGTCAGTAATTCGCACTTTATTGGTTTTGTAACTTAGTTTGTATTTAATTTGTAAACTTCATTTAGTTTTGGATTTGGAGGCCTGGCGTGCTGTGATTCATGGGGTCGCAAAGAGTCGGACACGACTGAGCGACTGATCTGATCTGAAGAGCTGTGAGCCAAAGGCATATACACTTCATTCATCTTAAAGAAATATTATAGTTAAAATAATTTAAGTGAACACTGACAATTTAAAATATTTTTCCTTCAATGGATTTTTCTCATTACTCTTATTTAAGAAATACTGACTTAATGAATAAACTCCTCTAAATCCAAGAAACAGTATCATCATAGTCTAAGAAGGAAACAACCAAAACAACTCAGGGCCCATTTTTTCCTCCCAGAGATGTTTATAGGCTTGTAAAATTCTGGATCCAGTTGGTTTTTATTGGTGTTTTGTTTTTTAAAGACTTTTTGTTTGTTTTGCCTGTGTAGAACATAGCAGAAATTTGAACATGCATTTTTTAGGGGATGGGTTTTATGGTCTTTAGAGAAATTTGCTCCTTTTACTCCAACTATATCAATCTACTTTCAATACCAAGAATGTACCAAGCTCTTTGCCACCTCAGCACCCTGGCACTTACTGTGTCTCCCATCTGGTCTAGAGCACCTTCCCTTGGCTTTTTCAAGGCTCAGCCTTTTTATTAGGTCTCTGCCTAAATGTCCTTCTTCAGAGTGCTCCTCCTTGATCACTTCTGTCTGAAAGAGGGTCCTCTTATTCTCCCTCTTCATCTTCTTTATTTCCCTCACAGGACATACAGCATCTCTCGTGATTTAAGATGTTTGTTTCGCTTTTCCTCTGCCTGCCACCCTCTTTGGACTGTGAGTTATCAGCAGGAAGGTTTTGTGTCTGTCTTTTTTTTACCATTGTAGCATTTAGCACACTGTATGATGAACAATAGAGACCCAATCAGCATAGATTAAATTTGGAAATACAATAATCACTGCTTTTATGACAGTGTGTGGCACCTATGAAGCCATTGTGAAAGTAACAAGAACTTAATCAATGGTGGAAAACATTCAAGTAATTAATTAAAAAAATTATATGGTCTTGGTGTATGTGTTGAGCTGAGTGGTGCAAAGGAACCAAAAGTAGGCATCAACTTCCCAACAGAGTGTAGCTTTGCTTTCTGAGCTATAAATAGTTATTCTCCTGATTCCTATGGGTTGTCTTTCCCTATGGTTTGATGAGGACGTAAGAGGTAAATAATGATTCCTTCCAGCCCTCTTGTATCTGATCATGGCCAGGATGAGTGTCTTAGTCAGGATGAGAAATGTGAAAGTTGGTAATTAATGGAGTCAGAGGCAAAAATAATGATGAGGTTTTTTTTTCTCATACCAACCCATATATGTGGATTCCAGAGAAATAGTGTAGATGCTCTCCTTTGCAAAGCAGAAATAGAGACACAGATGCAGAGATCAAACATGTGGACACCAAGGGGGAAAGGGAGGAGGGTGTGATGAGTTGGGAAATCAAGATTGACGTGTATGCACTGTTGATACTGTATATAAAATAGATAACCAATGAGAACCTTCTGTATAGCTCAGGGAACTCTACTCAATGTTCTGTGGTACCTAAATGGGAAGGAAACCCCCCAAAAAGGGGACATGTGTACATGTGTAGTTGATTTACTTTGCTATACAGCAGAAACCAATGCAACATTGCAAAGCAACCATACTCCAATAAAAATTAATTTTAGAAAAACTGCAAACAAAACAAAACAAACAAAAAAAAACCAACAGAGGATCAGGGAAGGGAAAAGGAAAATGGTTGGAATAAAAACCATCAATTACTATTTTTGCCTTTCTTTTTTCTGTGCCTGTGCTATCCCCTTGAGAACACTTAAACCTTTCCTTTTTATCCATTCATGTCAGAATTCTGTTGAGTTATATATCAGATACTTACCATTTTTCATTGACTCTTACATGCACATTTTCCCCACCTTTTAATGTTACTGAAATTGAGATGCATCATAATTTATGTCATGTGATGGTTTGTTTCATGGCCTTTTTCTTTTTAAATAATAAATAAAATAATGTGCACCTTAAAATTGGTGGCATTTTACAGTCAATAAAATAAATTAACTCTTTTTTTGGAGGCAGTTGTCTAATGTTAATTCGCTAAGTGAAGGAATTTGAAGCAGTTTGCTAGCAGTCAGTCACTGCAGCAGCTTTTCAGCAAACAAATGGCCATCGACATTTCCTGGGCAGTCATGGTGTTCTTCCAGCCTGGGAGTGGAGTCCATTTTTCATTTGAACTTAGGTTGACCCTGTGATTTATTTTGATCAAAAGAATATGGGAGACGTGACACTGTGCAACTTTGGGGCTGTCAGAGACTTCCAATTCTTTTGGAGAGCCAGGAACCTCCATGTAACCAAACTAAGACCGCTGAATGATGAGAGACACATGGAGAGAGAGGCGTTTGGAGGAGAAGGGAAGTCTCCCCGCCAACACTTAGCCCCAAGTGCTCTGAGCATGTGAGTGAGGCCATCTTGCATCTTCCAGCCCCAGTCGATTCGCCTCAAATAACACCACTTGAAGCAGAGGTAAACAATCCCCATTGAGCCTGCTCTGAATTCCCAGGATCCTGAACAAGAGCTGGGTTTTTGTTTGAAGCCCCTGTATTTTAGGGTTGTTTGTTAGGTGGTGATAGATAACTGAGAGGGCAATTGAGTTAGGACTTAAGTCCTACAAACATTTTTTTCAATTTTTCCCAACTTGGAGCAAACCCTCTCCCCTCAGATAAAGAAATATCCTTCAGTGTTTCTCATTGTTTCCCAAACTGCCCACGTTTCTCCCTGTTCAGATTTCCCAGCACCAACAAAACAATCCTTAACGTACTATGAGGAGTCACAGTCCAAAAACAAATCCTGCTGGGATTCTCATTTCCTCAAATCACCTTCCCACTTAAAATTGTTTCTACTCAATGTGGTAGTGCTTCATGGGGGTATCCGCGACTCCTAAAATGTGTTTTTCTACCTAATCTAAAGTACAACTACGTAATCACTAGGGAACCCCCTCCAAAAATGTCCAGTGCTTCTAAACAAGAAATGGCATGGCAATTCTATGAGGATACACGTTGACAACTATTGTTCAAGATCATGATTACTCAGAGAAACTGAACTGCATCCAACAGACCCGAGAACAACTATGGCACAAGGTGTGTTTGCCAAAGCAACAATCACAGTGGAGGCATGTCTCCTGAGAATGGCCACTCAGAACAGCTAACCCTGCTGACCAAGCAGGATATCCTCAGTGTGTGCAGCAGTTTCTCAATAGGAAGCATGAGAATTAGGAACATTGCAAAAGGAAGGGCAAGAACATTGAGAGACTAATATCCGGTGAGGTGTGAGGGGGAAACTTAAGCTACTCACTTTGCAGGAACAACCTCACATGGAAAGCTATTTTGGTAGCCAAGTGTGGAAAGTTAACTGTAACCAAATAAAACCAGGGGGTCATAAAGCCAGGAATGTGTACGAATGCATGAGTCTGATTTTCCTAAGCTTATTTGCTCTTTCAGGAGAAAATTTCCTCTATTGCTCCATGAAATATGAGTGTATATGTGTTTTACCCTTTAATAAAACAAACCACATTATCTCTTAAGGTCCCATTATTCCTATTCCACAGCTTAATCCAAGTATGCAATCCAGTAATTATAACTGATTTAACATTTCTTTAAAATTGAAGCACACTACTTTTTCCTTTTTTCTGCCTAACCTTTTTAAAGGGACAATAAAATTGAGAATGAAATATCTTCTGCAGTCTTTGACTGGCACCCGAGACCTTCCCCAGGATCTAGCTGGGGTTATAAAACCTTTCATGAGTTCCAGTCAATTGGTCAACCCAGAAAGTCCATCCATATGAAACCTGTGGACATTGATCTACTGATGGGGGTAATAAAGATGCAGATTAATACCATCTTTATTATGATTTAGTGGAGAATCATACTTGACTTTGGATTGCTATATAACATCTGGGAGAGACTTTAACCCAGAAGGAAAACTGTAGAATGGGATCACCAAGAAAAAGCAAACCACAAAGGAAGGGGAAAGTGGTGTCAGAAAAGTTCAGTCTGACAGATACGGCCATGAATTTACTGACTTTATTTGCAATGAGACATTAAGAAAGGCATCCTTTCCCTACCAAATACCAAAGCACATTTTTGTTTTATCACTGTGGCAAAGACACAATGATCGACTTTAAGTTGGCAACATCATTTTGAGGCCTCCTTGCCTTTCCTCTAGACTGCATCAGCAGTTTGCCAGATATCATAGGCTGTGCATTAAAAAACCTCATTCCAAGCTAAAAAGAAGCACTGTTGGTTTTTCTTAAATCTAGAAAAAATATTTTGTTTTCACTTTCTCCTCTAGCAAAGGAAGTAAGGGAATTCACACCAGATCAGAGACCCAAAGGTGAGTTCCCTGGGGTTTGACCCTTCTCTCTTAACAGGAATAGCTTTAAGTAACTTTGGGGGTGACAGTGTGAGATGTCCTCATGACCTTTCCCCAGCCCTCAACATTTCCCTCACAGCACAGGAGTGTTTTCACTTCTCTTTGTGATGCTCTGCTGAAGGACTGCCAGTTAAACCTACTTCTAAAGATGCAAATGGCCCAGCAAGGAAGGTAGGATGATAGGCACTCTGATCTTCCCTTGGGGCTGAGCATATAGAATGGGACAAGGCAGGGCTCAGGAAATGTGCGCTGAAAGTTTGAAGGTTGACTGTATGTGGGTTACTGATCTTGTTAGGACTTCCAGGTGGGGCACCAGAGCTCTGAGGGGCACCTCAGATACTGAGGCCAAGGAGCGGGGCAGCTGATGGGGGGAGATGACACTGTGGAAATCAGGACCTTTGTGACACAGGACAAGGGCAGTGGGAAGCACTGGGCATTCAGGGAGAGGGACTTCCAAGATGACACAGGGCACACAGGTTGGTGGAAGGGGGCCTTTCAAAGTACATGGGGTCTCAGGTCAGCCCGATTTTCTGAAAGATGATGAAGGAATACTTCTCTTCCTTCTCTTCCTCCCACCTTCTGTGCCTAGGAACTAAGACTCCAGTGGGAACTGTTGGTACCAAGACTTAACTTTGGACTGGGCCTTCTTTAACCTCTTTGGCACCCGTGAACTGATTTCTTCTCAGTCACTCTTGTTAACTGTATTACATAGCACATGATATTCTGTGAACCACAGGCTTACAGAAACAATTTGTGGGCTGTTTTTAAGGTAAGACTATCTACATCTCATTAAGATGTTTGCCAGTCCGTCTCTTGTGACTACACCCAGAGTCTTGCTAAAATCAATTCCTCTTGGTCAGCATAGAGAGCCATAATGTGCTAATCAGGGTTGGACTTGAAACAGCTGGGCAATGAACCAGTTTCCTTTATCTTCCTTTGCATTGTCAGTGGTCATCATGATTCATATGACATAGTTCCTCGAAAGACAAACCGAAAAAGATGATGGAACAGAACTCACAAAATAGCTTCTATTGCCTATGGCTTATGCATGTGTGTGTGTGCTTAGCCACTCAGTCATGCCCAACTCTTTGCGACCCCATGGACTGTAGCCCACCAGGCTTCTCTGTCCATAGGAATTCAATAGGCAAGAATACTGGAGTGGGTTCCCATGCCATCCTCCAGGGGATCTTCCCAACTCAGGGATTGAACCCAGGTCTCCTGCTTTGCAGGCAGATTCTTTACCTTCTGAGCCACCAGGGAATCCCATGGCTTATGCATACATATTTTAATATTATCTATAAGTGCATAGTTAAGAGTGTTTTGGTTTTAGAGTTGGAAGCATAAAATGAAACTATGGTAATTAAATATAGTTATTGGGCAATTGTATTTGCTTCTAATCTATTTTTTAGCTGACATACTGCAAACAAAGTAAAAGACAGTGATATTAGCACAAAGCTGATTCCTCCAATGTGGGAATAGAAGGAAATAAGACTTCATAAGTACATATGTAACACAGACAAATTACAATTTTTTAGATTTTTTTAGATTAAATATTATAGATTAAAGGGGTTCCCAGGTGGCACAGTGATAAAGAATCTGCCTGCCAAGGAAGAGACACAAGAGACGCGAATTCAATCCCTGGTCAGGTAGATTCCCTGGAGAAGGAAATAGGAATCCACTCCAGTATTCTTGCCTGGAAAATTCCTTGGACAGAGAAGCCTGGAGGGCTATAGTCCGTGGAGTCACAAAAAGTTGGACACGACTGAATGACTGAGCACACACAGCTATGGATTGAAATCCTTAAGTCTGAATCTTCTTGTAACAGTATAGTTACAAGAGAAGGTCCAATCAGGATATAACAAGATTATAAGACCATTAGTTCAGTGGTTCTCAAAGTGAGGCCAGAGAACCCCTGGGGACACCTGGTTCTAAAGGAGATTCACAAAACCCTGGGTTTTTCCAACTACATATCTGTAAAGCTGGATTTTCTTCATATTCTTCTGTTAAAACAGCATAACTAACAGGTTCAAATGTGGAAGTAGATGTGAGATTCTAACTGTCCTCCCTGAGGCCAGACACTAAATAAATTTCCCAAAATATAACACATGACAGTCTTCTCAAAACATTTTGGAGAAGGAAATACAGTTTTCATGAAAAGTATGTTATTTATGTTAGCATGTAAAGGATTAGTTATTATATTGAATGAACAAAAAGATTACAAAAAATTCTTTGGTTTTAACTTCTAACGCGGTAAATATTAACAGAAACTACATAAGTTTTAAGAGTGGAAAAGAGTCCTGGTACTAAGATGTTTGAGAAGTGCTGCATGAACATGGCTCAAGCAAATTCTCTAAATTCTAACCATATAAAGCCTGTTTCTTCAGCATAAGCTGGTTTCCACCTTCACCTCCTGCCCAGTTTCCCTCCAACTGTATGCTCATGTCCAGGGGTAATAAAAAATTTTAGCAACTGGTAGTCCATAGTGTCGCAAAAGAGTCAGACGTGACTTAGTGACTAAAGAGCAACAGCAAAGGCGTGGAAGCCCATCAGTCAAACGTTTGTCCAACCAGGAAGCGCAGACTGTGGCTGAAAGCAGCGGGGTTAGCCCACTCTCTGAGCATCCAGGTCTGCCCTCTGAATTCCACCTGCCTGTGGGCAAGTCAGAGCTCTCTCTCCCACCCAGCCAGCTGCTCTGCTCACAGGTGAATCTAGTCGAGTGCCTGACATGTTGTCAGGGGCTGAGCCCTGTGTGCCCGAGCCCATGTTTACCTACACTGAGTACAAACCCTTTGCCTCAGTAGCCCTTCCTCTGGTTTGGAGAGACATGAGGTAGAGTTTCTCTGCAATGACAAGAATGGAAAAGGTCACCAACCATTTTATTACCATCCCAATTTGCCCCGAGTAGGTTGTGCATTGTCTTAAACACAGGTCAGATTTGTTGAGGCTTAAGGAATAGGTGAAATTCCTCCAGAGATCTTCAGTTAACCAAACCACTTCAACCACTTCAGTTAAAACCCAGTTAGCACTTTGCACAGAGTGCAGCAGAGTTAGCTTCTCACCAGAAATGCATGGAATGTACTTAGATGTCTTTTTGGTGGGGCGAGATTACGAGAACTGGGAAAACCAGACGCGGGGGATTTCCGAAGCTGAGGCCGAGCTGATGACTGCCAAGGCTGCACGCTTAGCCTGCGTTCTCCTGCAAAGTGAACTTCCCCACGCACTGACTCCTTCCCTCTGACTTGCTGCTCTGGGTTGATTGGTGTCCTCCAAAATTCATATATTGATATCCTAACCCCCAGGTGTTCAGAATGTGACCTTGTGTGGAGACAGGGTCTTTACAGTGGTAATCCAGTTACATAAGGTCATTAGCGTGGGTGTAAACCCATCGTGTCTGGTGTCCTTATGAAAAGGGGAAGTTTGGACACAAGGATGCGTGCAGAGGGAAAATGGATAAAGATGCAGGGAGAAGGCCAAGTGAGTATGAAGACAGGCATCTGTAAGCCAAGGAGGGAGGCCTGGAATAGATCCGTCCCTCACAGCCCTCAGGGATCCCTTCTCAGGGATCTCTGCTCCCCAGTCCTGCCAGAACCTGACCCCCCCGACTATGGGTTCGATGCATTTTGTAGGAGCTGTGCCATCTCTAATCTGTGTGAAGTTGGCTGACTGTGGCATGCCCCAACCCAACTCGCTCTCACCCTCTCACACCCTCTTCTGCTCAGCACTGCCCCACGGTCTTCATTCTTCTCTTCTCATACAGAGCAGACAGCCCGCGTTAGCCACTCTCTGCATGGCTTCTGCTACTTAGATGCCACGTCTTGTGGATTATTCCTTCCAGTTTCTTCTCACTCTGCCTCTCCTTCTGTGCCCACTGAGGGCGTCCTTGGTCAGGCCATTGGTGGCCCATGCATGAACACTGGGTGACACTATTTGAACACCAAGGCCATTTTGACTTGGGGGCACCTGGAAGTGTGGAGTAAAGGATATGGGAATTCAAAGGAGTGATGAAGTGAGGGGCAAGGATGGGCTTGCGAGGTAGGGACTGGGAAAGGCCAATTTTCAGGGAGTTGGTGGGGTGGAGGGGTAAGGGCATCTAGTGCCCAGACTTAATGGTGATAAAAAGAAGTTGAGAGTTCTGTGGCTTGTTTCTGAAATCAACAACCGCCCCCGGAATGGCAGTGCCGTGTGTCATGTGTCATTGCAGAAGTCTTCTCCTGCTTGCTTGAATTTCCTTCCTTGAATCTGGCACACACTAGCACTGCGTTTAAATACACAATTTTGGCTAAAAGTACCGTTTCATTTATCCATACAGCCAACACATATTTACTGAATATAATTCTCAGTATGGAGATTTTGTAGGAAACAAGGCTGACCAAATCCCTGTTACTCTACTACCATTCTCTTCAACAACTCCTACTCTAATAATATTTTAAAGTTGATTCTTAAAGGATGAATCATCAAATTAATACATGTGTATACGCACACTCATTGCTAGACATACATATGACAAATATATTACTAAAGCCCCAACTATAGACTTTTAATTCATTTGTTATAATCAAAATGAAGATACTAAGGAGTGAAGATATTCAGTGGTCACTGAGGTGATGGGCTCTGTGAAAACTGTAATTATTTTCTTTTGATGGCTTTTTCATGTATTGGATGAAATGGAAAAATATGGGGACATTTTCAAAACTGTAAGAATTATCCCCTCCATCATTCCATTGTTTGGTTTTCAGTGTTTTCGTCTTTCAACTTTTAAGATTGAGAACTCTTAAGTCTGCTTTTCAAAGTTCATGGGAGGAGGACAAATTTAGTTGCCTGTTGCTGAGTTGGTATTGTTCTAACTCCTTACAGTTGTCATATAAATAGCTTTCAGTTTTTAATTTTGAAAGGCAAAGAGATAAGCTGATGCCTCCATCCTTCTCCCGGTTCCCCTGTTCAGATACCCCAAAGCACCAGCGAGACAGGCAGTCCTCCTCTCCTCTCATCCAAGGGCAAGACAACTTTTTCTCAATTTTTTTCTCTCTAATAACCATAGGTTTTCAGAGAAGGCCAACAGTTCAAACTATTATATGGCATTAAAACAAAATAAAAGGAATCACACACAGACCTTGCAGACGGTCAGAGATAATAAGTTATAAACTGCTGGGTAATCTGGATTTAGACCACCTAAAGCAGAAGTTGGGTCCATATTGGGCAAGCATGGAAGACAAATGCCATCTGTGAGTAAGCATTAGATTCATCATGCTCCAGGTCTCCTTTCCGCTGTCCACTTGCTTGCTCAGACTTGGCAAGGGTCCAGTGGAGGAAATACGGGGAGAGGAAGCCAGTGGAGAATGACCAGTTTTTGTACTCAAGCTTCCTGAAGGGCTAATTTGTCTGGACTTGCTTGTAACGTTTTGGAGAAATACCTCACACGTGACAAAGGGAGAAGTTCTGGTTATAGAAGTGAGAATTATCTCGATTGTCCCTGGGGTCATGGGCAGGAGGGGGTGAAAAAGATGTGCCTTTGGTGATGGTGTCTATATATGCAAACAAGAAGAGAAATCATAGAAAGAAGGGTCCCTGGAGATTTAGCTCTTGTCCCTGAACCCTGGGCACCTTGCCTTACCTTTGGGCTCCTGGGCCTTGTGTGTGGGGCTGCATGTGTCAGTTATTCTTGCCATGTGATTTTAAAGTTGGTATATATTGAATGAGATTTTCCAGGTGTCAGGCCCTGAACTGTACGTGTTGCAGGCATTGTCTAGTGCAGTCTTCCTAGCACACACAGACTACTCAGCCCCAGTTGTTAGAGAATAACGCTGAGATACAAAAATCATAAAAAAAAAAACAATTTGCCCCAAATCACAGATTCGCTCTGTTTTATCTCCCAGCACTTCTGAAGTACCAAATCATTCAATGCCTTCATTAGTTTTGTTTTTTTTATCCTCTTTCAACATTCTCTGCCATACAGAGTATGTACAGGAACCTTCCTGTGTGCCATTCATTCAGAATTCAGCAAGTCTTTCCAGAGAATTATTAGCTGCTAAATGGAGTGAAAATGTATAGCCTCTGCACTGAAAAAGCTCATTCACATCCATTCGTTCAACTATCCAGCAGGGTTTTCCTAAGCACATCCCTTGTCCCAGGCAGTGTACTAGGTGCTAGAAATAAACAGCCAAATAAGGTACTGTGTTTAGCGTTAATAATGAGAGTAACAATGCCATCCTGGTGACTCAGATGGTAAAGCGTCTGTCTACAATGTGAGAGACCTGGGTTTGATCCCTGGGTTGGGAAGATTCCCTGGAGAAGGAAATGGCAACCCACTCCAGTACTCTTGCCTTGAAAATCCCATGGACGGAGGAACTTGGTGCAGGCTACTATCCAAGGGGTCTCAAAGAGTTGGGCACGACTGAGTGACTTCACTTACTAACAACGCTGGTAATAACAGCTAACATTTACTGAGCACTCGATGGTGTGCCCTGTGCTAAGTACTTTGTATCTATTCACTCATCATTCCTCAGCACAAGTGACTCAGGTACCATTACCACAGTCTTCATTTTACAGATGAGGAAACAGAGGGAGACACAGAGAGACTGAGAGACAGTCTTGCTGGAGTCAAGACTGAAACAGAACCAGTGTAGATACTGTACATCCTTGTTGGAAACCAGTGCAACAAAGTATATTTGTAATGAAGTGAAATTCTTGAAAACTGAGGTCAATCCATGGTCATTTGAGCCCAGGGAAATCAGTACTCAAACGTGTCTGTCCAAGGGTTCAAGATGGGTGCCTGGTCCTTAAGTGGGCATGTGGCTCTTGGCAAAGTTAGGATAGGAGAGCTGCTAGAGTGTGGAGATCTGGGTATTCAAGAGGCAGAAATGAAATTATTACACTTTCTTTCAGATATATAGAGATGTTTCTGTAACAGTGGAATTCAGGGTTACGTGGAAGAATGGCTTTGGTTGTGCTGGAGGGTCAGCACATCCTAGTAAGAATCCTGAGACGGTTATTTCCCTTATTAAGTTTCAAATGTAAGGTGTGTGTTCATTTACTCATTCAAGAGATATTTATTAAATGCCTACTGTATACCCAGAAACTGTTGTAGGCCTTTGGAATACACAGTGAACAAAACAGAAAAAATACACTTACTCTCATGGAAGTTACATTGTTGTAGGTAAGACCTGTGAAAAAGCATTGCCAATAGGGAACTGGGAGTGTGGGCCTAGGGACCTGCAGCTTGGATTTAAGTAAGACAGCCAGGCGAGCCTCACTGAGCAGATAACATCTGAATAAAGTCCTAAAGCAGGTGGGAATAGCCAGTGCCAGGATTCTAGGGTGGGAGGTGCCCTTTGTGCTTCAAGAGCAGCCAGGAGGCCAGTGTGGCTGAAGACAAGCAGGAGGAGGGGTCAGAGGAAAAAAGCATGATAGGGCCCTGTGGACAACTCTAAAACCTTGGCTTTCCCTTTGAATGAAACAGGGAGGGCAGTGTATTGGAGGCACTGAGGAAGAGTTTGATTCTGGTTACAGTTTGAAGTCAGCAGATGAGATGTTCTGTAGACAGTAAGCAGTCTGGGTATCAGAGAAGGAAAGGCATCAAGGACTGCACTGTGGCCTTTGGCTGGAGCACCTGGAAGGATGGAGAAGCTCTTAACAGTGAAGGGAAGACCTTTTGTGGAATCATGGGGAGAAGACCAGGCATTCTGTATCAGGAGAGGCTGTGAGGCATCAAGTGGAGAGGTGAAGCTGGAACTCTCGGGGATGTGGGCCAGGGTGCAGAAGAGAGGGCTGAGCTGGGGGTGACAGTTAGGGAGCCCTCAGCATACAAGTGCTGTGCAAGGCCAAAGACAGCTGAAGTCACCAGGGGAGTGAGATAAAGAGTAGAAGAGGACTGAGAACTGAGTGTTAAGAGGTTGGGGAGAGGCAGCCAAGTGGACAGAAGAAACAGCCAAGTGGTAGGAGGCAGCGAGAGTGTGGGGTCCCAGAGGCCAGTAGAGCACCTGCTGTTAGGAGGGTCCTGGTTTGTCTGCCTGTCCAGAGGGACAGGACTCCTTGAATGAAAGTCAAGTCTGTGCCTCACTCAGGGTCTAGGAGTCAGGAGTTAGTCAGATAGACAGTTTTAAGAGAGAGAAACAGCTTTACTTTCCCTGCCACAAGGAGAAACAAAGATTGTTAAAGCACTTTTCATAATTGGGTCCTGTTAGAAGGACCCATGTGAGTTCAGTCATGAATGAAGATGTTAGCAACATCAATTAGTCATTAAGCCACTTCTTCATTTGCTGTGTACATGTGGTTTCTAACCAGGCAGGGATTTGTTTAACAAAACAATCATGGTCTTCATTTCCCTCACATCCTTGAATCTAAAGATCAGTTTTGAAATGTTAAGTCATGCTATACTGTACCCCTAGAGTGTCTTACTTTCGTTTTTCTAATTTTATAAGGAAATATATAGATAGATAGATAGGACCTTAATGAACACATGTGAAATAAAAACCAAAGTTCTCCTTGTACTCACCAACATATCCACCTTTTTATGCCTTTGAAATGCATTTACCAGCCATCTGCAGACCCTCGAACCCCTGAGCTGTTCCCACAGTATTCATGACTTTAAAACGGTCCATTCTTTAAATGGCTTCAGTCCTCTTTCATGCATCCCATCCACACCCTCTGGTTTGGACTGGATCCCAAAGAAGCTGGGTTTGGCTGCATCACAACATGGGCTCGAGACAGAGGGAAACCAAAGTCTGATTTCTGGGGAAACATTGGCAGGAGACACGAGCCACCTGAATGAAGCCATAGTTCTTCAGTGTCCTGTGAGCTCAGGCAGCTGGCCAGGCGGTTTGGAGAGCAGAGCCTGGAGTCACCCCTGAGGTCATGAGCTCTACCCCTGGATTATGGAGGCCCTTGCGGGCAAGCCTGGGGGCAGAGAGGGAGCTGATACAAGCTTGGTCCACTCATCCACTCAACATTCATTTGCCAAATGACTCCCATGTCTCATGTACTTCATTTCTTCATGAATTAACAGTATGTTTATTTTATTACATCAAAGAAACCAGACATAGCCTATGAATGAGAGGTCTGGAGATAAAGGATGGTTTAAGGTTGGGGGAAATAGCACAACTGTTGAGTCAGGCTGGCATGGGTTCAGATCCTGGCCACAGCTGTGTGTTATTTTGAGGGGTTGCTATCCCTCTTCGGGTCTCAGCAGTCTCCTCCAAAGGGAACACTGTGATGAAATCCTTGAGCACAGATGATATGGCAGCAACACCTGAGAGAGCGACTGTCACAGAGCAGGGAGTCAGGGTGTTGTAACAGGTTACCACTATTTCCTTTGCTGTCGCAGGGTGTGGGTGAAGGAGGAGGTCTAAAGGAGACTTCCTGTGCAGAGGCTAAGAAGCTGAAGAATTTTTGCTCTCTTCAGGCTATTTTCCTTCACACTTTGTCCTTGGTAGACATTGACCATCAATCGCCACCCTCCTTCCACTCCAGCCAGGATGGCCTCAGGGTGTGGATCCAGGCCAATACCAGTTCTCTGGAGTTTGCTGATGAGGTGTAACCTCTTTATCATGGTCATCCCAAACAGGAAACCAAGAGAGGCATTTCTGAGACCTTGTATGCTGATACCTTTTTGAATAAGGTGAAGGGATTCGATTCAACGGAGAAGGCAATGGCACCCCACTCCAGTACTCTTGCCTGGAAAATCCCATGGACGGAGGAGCCTGGTAGGCTGCAGTCCATGGGGTCGCTAAGAGTCGGACACGACTGAGCGACTTCACTTTCACTTTTCACTTTCATGCATTGGAGAAGGAAGTGGCAACCCACTCCAGTACTCTTGCCTGGAGAATCCCAGGGTCGGCGGAGCCTGGTGGGCTGCCATCTATGGCGTTGCACAGAGTTGGACACAACTGAAGCAACTTAGCAGCAGCATTCAACTCAAAGTCCTGGGCAGTGAAAATCAGGAAGAGTCTGAAAGCCTTCCAGGCAGCCTGTTAGGCAGCCATGGAAGAAAGCCCTCAGGCAGGAACACATTTAGAAAGTAGTTCAGGGACTTCCCTGGTGGTCCAGTGGTTAAGAATCCATCCACCAGTGCAGGGGACGCAGGTTCGTTCCCTGGTCCAGGAATATTCCACATGCTGTGGGCTAACTAGGCCCGTGTGCCACAACTACTGAAGCCTGTGTGCCTAGAACCTGTGCTCTGTAATAAGAGAAGCCACCACAGTGAGAAGCCCATGCGCTGCAACGAAGAGTAATCCTTGCTCACCTCAACTAGAGAAAGCCTGCACTCGGCAACAAGGACCCAGCACAGCCATAAATAAATACATAATTTTTTTTTTAAGAAAGTAGTTCAAAAGTCCTTGATTCTCTTTTCTAAAAAAAATTGTATTTGAAGATAGTTGATTTGCAATGCAGTATTACTTTCAAGTGTACAACAAAGTGATTCAGGTATACATATACACATTCATTCTTTTTCAGATGCTTTTCTCGTATATGTTATCAAAGAATATCCAGTAGAGTTTCCCGTGCTGTACACTAGTTCCTTGCTGGTTATTATCTTCTATATAGTAATGTGTGCATCAATTCCATTAATTCATGTAAATCCCAAGCTCCTAATTTGTCCCTCCCCTCCACGTTTCTCCTTTGGTAACCATACATTTGTCTTCAAAATCTCTGAGTCTGATTCTGTTGTGTAAATAAATTCATTTATATCATTTTTATTTTTTAATAAAGGCCACAAATGACAAACCCACAGCAAACATTATTCTTGTTATTTATTTATTTATATTTATTAATTTTACTGTTTCTTTTTGGCTGTGCTGGGTCTTTGCTGTTGTGTTCCCGCTTTCTCCGGTTGCAGCTAGTGGGGGCTACTCTTCGTTGAGGATCCCAGGCTCCAGGTGCCTGGGTTTCAGGAGTTGTGGCTCTCGAGCCCTAGAGTGCGAGGGCTCAGTAGTTGCAGCACACGTGTTCAGTGCGTGGACTTAGTTGCTCTGCAGTATGTGGAGTCTTCCCAGACCAAGGACCAAACCCATGTCCCCTGCATTGACAGGCAGATTCCTACACACTCTACCACGCAGGATGTCCTATATCATTTTAAAATTAGATTCCGCATGTGTGGTATCATATGATATTTGTCTTTCCCTGTCTGACTTACTTCACTTAGTGTGATAATCTCTAGGTCTATTTATGTTGCTGCAAATGGTATTATTTTCTTGTTCATAACTGAGTAATAATCTATTGTGCATATGTACCACATCTTTATCCATTTCTCCATCAATGGACATTTAGGTTACTTCAACGTTTGGCTATTGTAAAGAGTGCTATAATGAACATTGGGGTGTATGTTTCTTTTCGAATTATGGTTTTCTCTTGGATATATGCCCTGGAGTGTGGTTGCAGGATCATATGGTAGCTCTTTATTTATTTTTTAAAAGGAACCTCCATACTGTTCTCCATGCTGGTTGTACCAATTTTCATCCCCACCAACAGTGTAGGAGGGTTTCCTTTTCTCTACACCCTCTCCAGCATTTATTGTTTGTAGACTTTTTTATGGCCATTCAGCCAATGTAAAGTGATACCTAATTGATTGGCGTTTCTCTGATAATTAGTGACATTGAGTATCTTTTCAAGTGCTTTTTGGCCGTCTGTATGTCTTCCTTG
Source organism: Bos indicus x Bos taurus (assembly GCF_003369695.1). Lineage (NCBI taxonomy): Eukaryota > Metazoa > Chordata > Mammalia > Artiodactyla > Bovidae > Bos > Bos indicus x Bos taurus. Next base: position 88,414,824 of record NC_040079.1, read on the forward strand.
GAGAATTGTTTATTTAGATCTTCTGCCCATTTTTTGATTGGATTGTTTGTTTTTTTGATACAGAGCTGCATGAACAGTGTATGTGAGAGTGACTCCCTTCTTAGTGATGGTAAATAGGTCTCCATCATCCGTGCCCCAGGAAAGGGTCCAAACAGCTTTGGGCAGCCCCGCGTGCATGTGCAGCCTTTCTCAGGGCCTTGAACTTCCAAACAGCAGGAATTCACCACTCCCCCACTCACCACACTGCCCCCGCCCCCACCACCCCTACTGCAGTTGCCACCTTCTTTCCCTCGCTCACCTGAAGTCCAGATCCCAGGAAGACATGAAGCGGGCTGAGTCCTCAGCTTCCTCCTTCAGTTACAATCCTGTGGCAGTCAGAGCCAGCAGTGAGGAAACGGGAAGTGCATTTTCTCCCCCTTTTGAAGGTGACGCCTAGGGTTTTACTGCTCACTTTCCAATCCCCATAGGTGAAAAAGATTTGGCACCATTGATACCGACCCCCACGCATAGGTTACTGAAAGTAGATCGTTGATGATGAACTAGCACTCACTACCTGAGGGAGGGAAGCAGCGGGAAGTGACAGCCAGGAGATTCTTGGTTTCAACTTCCTAATTTGGCCAGATGGGGCATTTTTTTCCTGCTGCCTGTTAGGCAAATCCGGGATGCTGCCCAAACTGGTGGTGTGTGTTGGGGAATGCCGCCATCGTGTGTGTTTGCTGATGACTCAGCTTATCTTGGGTCCTTTGAAAATGATATTTCCCGAGACGTGACTTCTTCCCTGCCAGGCGTCTTGTCAAAGATCCCAGGGTGGGGTGGGAGGCGGGGTGAGGCAAAAACCAAAAAAATCCAAAACAATGTATGAACAAAACCTGCTGTTTCTACAGCCTGCGTGGATCCTTCCAGATTCCAGTGTCACAGTCATTTCAAAAAACGTCCATTTTATTTCATGAGATAAACTTAGCAAAGCAGAAAACGCAGAAATTAGCATCCAGGTCCCAAGAATATAAATAACTATCAACCCAGCCTCTAAAGCCATATTGTCAGATGTAAAGAAAGTAGGAACCCTTGAAAACTGCATGGTGAGTTCATTGGGGGTGAAACCTGACTCAGTAAATCCAGAGATAAAACTTTAATGAGTCAATTAAACAAGAATGAGGTTAGATTGTAGATTCACTGTCTAATCATGGAAGTAATTTCCATGAAAAGAACAAGCAAGCACGCTTGGGCACAGATAAGATACTAATGATGGGTAGGGTGAGGCCATGGAAGCTCTTAGGGTTGCTTTTCCTAGCATTGTGGATGGATGTCTTACAGTAAAATAACCAGTGAGGATCCCCTGTTCTGTACCAGCAACTTCCCACACATTAGCTCATTTACTCCCAATAGTAATCATACATACGAGGTGTTATTTTCCTTATCTTTCAGAAGGCAGAACAGGCTCAGAAAAACGTAGTAACTACCCCACGTCACACAGTAGGAAATGGAGCTTGACTGTGAACCCACGTAGTCCTGACTCCAAGGTGTAGGCTGTTAACTGGCTCACTGCACAGCTTTCCAATCACAGCAGCAGAGAACAGTTTCCGTGGGCTTGTTTCAGTGCCCTGCGGGCTTCCCTCAGCCTCCTACGGCCTCCTCTTTCTCTCTCTTTCTTTTTCTTAACCACAATATATATATTGTGGTTAAGAGTTCCCTCATTGTATATTAAGAAGCAGTATATTTTATGCAGTGAGCTGTCCTAAGGTGCCTCCTCATCATCACCTGGATGGCTGGTCAGAGACCAGATATTTGCCAGGCCCACCTCCAGTGTCTTTGATTCTCTAGGTCTTAGGTGGAGCCTGAGGATTTCATTTCTTACGTATTCCCAGATGTTGCTGGTGCTGCTGGCCCAGATGACTATGGTGATGGACCACAGAGGTTTTTTTTTTTTTTTTTTTTAGCTACTGTACAGGTTAAAGAGGTCACTGTGGGTTGGCCTGCAACCAACAATCAATTGTAGTAACCACTAAGGTCAGTTTTCATTCCAATCCCAAAGAAAGTGAAAATGAAAGTGAAGTCGCTCAGTCGTGTCCAACTCTTTGCGACCCTGTGGACTGTAGCCCACCAGGCTCCTCCGCCCATGGGATTCTCCAGGCAAGAATACTGGAGTGGGTTGCCATTTCCTTCTCCAGGGGATCTTCCCAACTCAAGGATTGAACCCAGTTTTCCTGCATTGCAGGCAGACACTTTAACCTCTGAGCCACCAGGGAAGCCCAAGGCAATGCCAAAGAATGCTCAAACTACCGCACAATTGCACTCATCTCACACGCTAGTAAAGTAATGCTTAAAATTCTCCAAGCCAGGCTTCAGCAATATGTGAACCGTGAACTTCCAGATGTTCAAGCTGGTTTTAAAAAGGCAGAGGAACCAGAGATCAAATAGCCAACATCCCCTGGATCATCAAAAAAGCAAGAGAGTTCCAGAAAAACATCTATTTCTGCTTTATTGACTATGCCAAAGCCTTTGACTGTGTGGATCACAATAAAATGTGGAAAATTCTTCAGGAGATGGGAATACTGGACCACCTGACCTGACTCTTGAGAAATCTATATGCAGGTCAGGAAGCAACAGTTAGAACTGGCCATGGAACAACAGACTGGTTCCAAATAGGAAAAGGAGTACGTCAAGGCTCCTTATTGTCACCCTGCTTATTTAACTTCTATGCAGAGTACATCATGAGAAACGCTGGGCTGGAAGAAGCACAAGCTGGAATCAAGATTGCTGGGAGAAATATCAATAACCTCAGATATGCAGATGACACCACCCTTATGGCAGAAAGTGAAGAGGAACTAAAGAGCCTCTTTATGAAAGTGAAAGAGGAGAGTGAAAAAAGTTGGCTTAAAGCTCGACATTCAGAAAATTAAGATCGTGGCATCCAGTCCCATCACTTCATGGCAAATAGATGGGGAAACAATGGAAACAGTGGCTGGCTTTATTTTCTTGGGCTCCAAAATCACTGCAGATGGTGACTGCAGCCATGAAATTAAAAGACGCTTACTCCTTGGAAGAAAAATTATGACCAACCTAGACAGCATATTAAAAAGCAGAGACATTACTTTGCCAACAAAAGTCCATCTAGTAAAGGCTATGGTTTTTCCAGTGGTCATGTGTGGATGTGAGAGTTGGACTATAAAGAAAGCTGAGTGACGAAGAATTGATGCTTTTGAACTGTGGTGTTGGAGAAGACTCTTGAGAGTCCCTTGGACTGCAAGGAGATCCAACCAGTCCATCCTAAAGGAAATCAGTCCTGGGTGTTCATTGGAAGGACTGATGTTGAAGCTGAAACTCCAATCCTTTGGCCACCTGATGCGAAGAGCTGACTCATTGGAAAAGACTCTGATGCTGGGAGGGATTGGGGGCAGAAGGAGAAGGGGACGACAGAGGATGAGATGACTGGATGGCATCACTGACTCAATGGACATGGTTTTGGGTGAACTCCGGGAGTTGGTGACGGACAGGGAGGCCTGGCGTGCTGCGGTTCACGTGGTCACAAAGAGTTGGACACGACTGAGCGACTGAATTGAACTGAACTCTTTTTATCTATGTAAAACTGACCTCTGAGTTCTGATAAGTATGTTTCAGACTCAGCGTATTTGGGGAGTGGATGTTTCTTGCCTGTTTGCAGTTGGCTTGGGTTCAAGCTGCAAACTCACGCATGGATAAGCTTGTAGCACTGCAGTGGCTGCAGGCTGAGGACTTTTTTTTTTGTCCAGGCCCAACTGCCAGGGGATGAGGCATTGGTCCAGGAATGTTGTTAGAATGCTAGCGGGTCAACACTTCTTCCCCTGAGCCTGCTCTGCTGTGCCTCCCTGCTTTCTACCCCCCTCCCACGCCAACTCCATTCTTGTCAAGTTTATTTACGTCCTTTAACTAGTGCAAAAGCTGAAACTCCAGTAATTTGGCCACCTCATGCGAAGAGTTGACTCATTGGAAAAGACTCTGATGCTGGGAGGGATTGGGGGCAGGAGGAGAAGGGGACAACAGAGGATGAGATGGCTGGATGGCATCACTGACTCGATGGATGTGAGTCTCAGTGAACTCCGGGAGTTGGTGATGGACAGGGAGCCCTGGAGTGCTGCGATTCACGGGGTCGCAAAGAGTCGGACACGACTGAGCAACTGAACTAACTGAACTGAACTAGTGCAAAGAAGGAGAGGAAAACAATAGAATGGGAAAGACTAGAGCTCTCTTCAAGAAAATTGGAGATATCAAGGGAACATTTCATGCAAGAATGGACTTGATAAAGGACAGAAATGGGAAGGACCTAATAGAAGCAGAAGAGATTAATAAGAGGTGAAAAGAATACATAGAACTATACAAAAAAGTCTTAATGACTCAGATAACCACGATGGTGTGGTCACTCACCTAGAGCCTGACATCTTGGAGTCTGAAGCCAAGTGGGCCTTAGGAAGCATCACTACAAACAAAGCTAGTGAGGTGATGGAATTCCAGCTGAGTTATTTCAAATCCTAAAAGATGATGCTGTTAAAGTGCTGGACTCAATCTGTCAGCAAATTTGGAAAACTCAGCAATGGCCATAGGACTGGAAAAGGTCAGTTTTCATTCCAATCCCAAAGGACAATGCCAAAGAATATTCAAACTACCGCACAATTGTGCTCATTTTCCATGCTAGTAAGGTAATGCTCAAAATTCTTCAAGCGAGTCTTCATCAGTATGTGAACTGAGATCTTCCAGATGCACAGCTGGGTTTAGAAAAGACAGAGGAACCAGAGATCAAATTGTCTACATTTGTTGGATCATACAGAAAGCAAGGGAATCCCAGAAAAGCAACTACTTCTGCTTCATCGACTATGCGAAAGCATTTGACTGTGTGTATCACAACAAACTGGAAAATTCTTCAAGAGATGGGAGTACCAGACCACCTTACCTGTCTCCTGTGAAACCTGTATATGGGTCAAAACTCAATAGCTAGAACTGTACAACGGAACAATGGACTGGTTCAAAATTGGTAAAGGAGTACATCAAGGCTGTATATTATCTGTTTATTTTATATGCAGGGTACATCATGTGAAATGCTGAGCTGGATGACTCACAAGCTGGAATCAAGATTGCCGGGAAAAATATCAACAACCTCAGATATGCGGATGATATCACCGTAATGGCAAAAAGTGAAGAAACTATAGAGCCTCTTGATGACAGTGAAAGAGGAGAGTGAAAAAGCTGGCTTAAAACTCGGCATTCAAAAAACTAAGATCATGACATCTGATCCCATCACTTCATGGCAAATAGGTGGGGAAACAATGGAAACAGTGACAGACTTCTTTTTCTTGGGCTCCAAGATCACTGCAGATGGTGACTGTAGCCATGAAATTAAAAGATGCTTGTTCCTTGGAAGAAAAACTATGACAAGCCTAGACAGCATATTAAAAAGTAGAGGCATTACTTTACCAACAAAGGTCCTTATAGTTAAAGCTATGGTTTTTCCAGTAGTCATGTATGGATGTGAGGGTTGGACCATAAAGAAAGCTGAGCGCTAAAGAATTGATGCTTTTGAACTGTGGTGTTGGAGAAGACTCTTGAGAGTCCCTTTGACTTCAAGGAGATCAAACCAGTCAATCCTAAGGGAAATCATTCCTGAATATTCACTGGAAGGACTGATGCTGAAACTGAAGCTCCAGTACTTTGGCCACCTCATGCAAAGAACTGATTTATTAGAAAAGACCCTGATGATGGGAAAGATTGAAGGCAGGAGGAGGAGATGACAGAGCAAGAGATGGTTGGATGGCATCACTGACTAGATGGACATGAGTCTGAGTAAACCCTAGGAGATAGTGAAGCACAGGGAAGCCTGGTGTGCTGCAGTCCATGGGGTCATGAAGATTCGGACACGACTTAGTGACTAATAACAGCAACTAGTGCTGTCCAAAAGAAGTAGATGTGAGCCACATGTGTAATTTCATTTTTCTAGTAGTGACATTAAAAATATCTTACATTCTATTATTTTCCCTTCAAGTCTTTGAAATACGGTGTTATTTCACCCTGCAGCACATCTCAGTTCAGACCAGCTGTATTTTCCATGTCGAGTTGCCATGTGTGGCTGGTAACTGCTGTGCTGGACAGTGGCATTCTCCTGCATTTGGAATTACTGAGAAGTCTGAACCTAGAAAGAACCACTTTATGAAAGGTGGTAATATCAACATATTCATACTTTGCATTGGTTTATCTTTTTTAAACAAACAGATGTAGTCAAAACAGCTGTATCTCAGCATCGACTGAGACATCTGTTAAGGATACGATGCCCATGCTTAACCACAGAGCTACTGAGTTAGAATGGCGGTAGAGGGAGATGGCTCTGCATTTTTAAAGGGTCCCTGGGGTAATTTTGCAGCATCCAGCGCAGGACTTTTCACACAGGGACATTTACAAATCAGCAGACAGTGAAGTACAAAACCCCATCTAGGAGTGTCAGCCTTGGGGCCAGAAGCCAGAGTCTAGCTTCTTTTTTACTATTTGTCAGTCTATTTCCCTTGTTCCTGAAGCCTGATTTGCGTGGTACTGACAGATCAACATTTTAAATCATTTAGCAGAATTAGGTTAGCATCCAATTTGTAGAAAAATGCTGTTCACTAGGCTTTCTTATCTTGCTTTTGTGACGGAGTTTTTTAGTTTGACACCAGTATGTGGAAATTTGTAGGCACGGGCTGCCACCTACTGATGGAAGGTGGTGTTGACACATGTTAGAAGGAATGTGGGCTTGCCCTTGCTGGTAGAGATGAGTGCCGTTTATACACAAGGTTCTCCACAGTGGTCCCTAGAACAGCAGCAACAGCATCCCCTGGGAACTTGATAGAAATGCAGAATCCCTGGGCCTTCCTCCAGATCCACTGGATTGGAAACTCTGAGAGTGGGTCCAGCTCTCTATGGTTAATAACCTCTCCAGGTGAGTATAAAGCATGCTGAAGTGTGAGGACCAGGCTGCAGCCCAAAGTCATGGTTCTTGATCTCTTACCTGCGTGCGAAGTTGCTCTGGGGAAAAGGTACAAATGCACATACATCCAGACTTACAACTACTTGAGGAGAGTTCAGAGACCACATGAAATTAGAATTCGCTTCAAATCCTTTGGCGGTGGTGGGTGGGGACGAGGTAGAGGTGAAGGGTGGTCTAATTTTCTCGCATATGGTGTCCTATGTGCTCTGGTTTAAGGGTCTGTGTCCTGGTTAGACTCGATGGGTTTTAGAATACTGGCAGCCTATATCGTAGCTTTGTCTAGATTAGAAAAATGTACCTTTACTCAAAATCATGTTTTTAAAATTAGCATCTCTAAAATCTTTTAGTGGTAAAACTATCTCAACAATATTATAGTAAACACAAACTTTATGTTAATTCTGTATAAATTAAACAAATCATTTGTTAATGATCCAAAAATAGGAAGCCTGAAATTTTCTTCAGAATAATTAGGAATTAAATATCATTAAAGCCTTTGACTGTGTGGATCACAATAAACTGTGGAAAATTCTGAAAGAGATGGGAATATCAGACCACCTGACCTGCCTCTTGAGAAATTTGTATGCAGGTCAGGAAGCAACAGTTAGAACTGGCCATGGAACAACAGACTGGTTCCAAATAGGAAAAGGAGTACGTCAAGGCTCCTTATTGTCACCCTGCTTATTTAACTTATATGCAGAGTGCATCATGAGAAATGCCGGGCTGGAGGAAGCACAGGCTGGAATCAAGACTGCCAGGAGAAATATCAATAACCTCAGATATGCAGATGACACCACCCTTATGGCAGAAAGTGAAGAGGAACTAAAGAGCTTCTTGATGAAAATGAAAGAGGAGAGTGAAAAAAGTTGGCTTAAAGCTCAACATTCAGAAAACGAAGATCATGGCATCTGGTCCCATCACTTCATGAGAAATAGATGGGGAAACAGTGGAAACAGTGGCTGACTTTATTTTTCTGGGCTCCAAAATCACTGCAGATGGTGACTGCAGCCATGAAATTAAAAGACGCTTACTCCTTGGAAGGAAAGTTATGACCAACCTAGATAGCATATTGAAAAGCAGAGACATTACTTTGCCAACAAAGGTCTGTCTAGTCAAGGCTATGGTTTTTCCTGTGGTCATGTATGGATGTGAGAGTTGGACTGGGAAGAAAGCTGAGCACCGAAGAATTGATGCTTTTGAACTGTGGTGTTGGAGAAGACTCTTGAGAGTCCCTTGGACTGCAAGGAGATCCAACCAGTCCATTCTAAAGGAGATCAGTCCTGGGTGTTCATTGGAAGGACTGATGTTGAAGCTGAAACTCCAATCCTTTGGCCACCTGATGCGAAGAGCTGACTCATTGGAAAAGACTCTGATGCTGGGAAAGATTGGGGGCAGGAGGAGAAGGGGACAACAGAGGATGAGATGGTTAGATGGCATCACTGACTCGATGGACGTGAGTCTGAGTGAAGTCCGGGAGTTGGTGATGGACAGGGAGGCCTGGCGTGCTGCGATTCATGGGGTCGCAAAGAGTCAGATACGACTGAGTGACTGCACTGAACTGAACTGAAAGAAATGGTTTATAATTAAAGTGGCTTTGTTGGTTGTTGTTCAGTCACTAAGTCGTGTCTGACTCTTTTTGACCCCATGGACTGCAGCATGCCAGGTTTCCCTGTCCTTAGCTATCTCCCAGAGTTTGCTCAAATTCATGTCCATTGAGTCAGGGATGCTACTGGTTATTAACCATCTCAACCTCCGCTGCCACCTTCTTTTGCCTTCATTCTTTCCCAGGATCAGGGTCTTAATTTTTCCAATTACATGTTATCCAGAAAACTGGTATTCCCATAATAGCATTTCAGTATTGTAAACCGTTCTTTTAATGATTAAATTACTAAAATTATTGTAGGAAAAAGGGAATTGATTTTAAAATAAAATTAGCTATCATGGAAGGTCTGATCACGAGATTTTCAATTAAAGGTGCCCTTCCTCCTTTTTTGATTTTTAAAAAAATCGTGGAGAAGTTGGTGTCAAAATTACAAGATTCTGCAGTTTGTGTAGTATCACTGATAGATAAGCAAAACTTCAGAGCGTCTTAGTTCCTTTGACACTGTCAAGAGTGTTACACACATTGTGTTTGGTTCTCACATCACTTGGCTTTTATCATTGATTTTACTTAACATATCATCTAAAATTATACTGAGTAAATAAAATCTAAAGTTGATATTTTCAGAAGTGTACCTTTGACTCACATTCTAAAGTCTCTGCCAATATAATCATCAACAATTTTTAAGTGAGTGTTGCATGCTACTTTTTGAACTCAGTCTTTCCATTGTACCTTGGAAGATGGCATCAATTTAGGTTTGCTGAATATATTAATGCAATTCTACTTCATGTAGCTGTAGAGGTAATATTTTAAAAACTCAAAGTGCCAAAGAGATCTTTGCTTCATTATTCAGTAACAGGTGGATGCAGAGTAAGACATAAAGAATGTCTAGAAGTATTTTAGAGGGTTCTCTGTGGCAATTCATTATGTCCTACATATACTGTTTATACTATTATGATATTCTTGGAATTCAAGTTATGTTTTGTTTAGATGTATTTTTTATAAGCGGTCTGCTGAAAACATGCAGTATTCTCTCTTCCATTAGACAATATCTGAGAGGTCAAGTGTTTATAGAGGCGAACAGTTTTCCTTTGACAAATGAACAACCTACTGATAATTATTATCTGTTCTTCAAAGTTAGCAGCAGGACTTATATGCAGTACCTCTGGTTGTCTTAAGAAACCACTGCTTCACTTATTCACAATGATTTAATTAACCACATGTGATACATTTTTTAAATTCTTGAGTCCTATGTTTTTGTCTCCTAAATAAAGAGAAGTATTATTTGGAGTTGCTGTTTATATTCTGCATAAGTGTGGGGCCATAGTATCAGTGCTTGCTGTGGTTTCTGCCACATGAAGACAATACCCATTATCACAATCGTGCAGCATTGTGATCCCCGGTTGTTAGACGTTATTTCAAATTGAATTATGCCTATCATGTGTCCAACAGAAGCTCGTTGATAGGTTTTCTGATTTTTATGTATCACTGTTCTGCAGCGCTGTCAGTTAGCTATGCATTTTATTTTTTTTCAGTGTCTATAATCAACTTTATTTTAATATAATCTAAACACATATCATTTAGAAAATACCAAGAAAAATTTATGTACAAGAGTTGATGCTATCACATTTGGACAAAGCTGGCAAGTTCCTGCTACGAGCATATTCCAGGAGATACCACTGAAGAAACCTAATATATTGGAGTAGATGTTGTGGCATTTGGCCCACAGTTTGATAGCCCTCAGGGTTAACCTGAAGTTGTCAATGTTTGATACTAGATGTAAAACATCTCGTAAAACCATTTCATTGATTTGCAACAAAATCAAAACCCTGCAATTATTAAGACTTCCTATACATATCTAAATTTTTAAGCAGACTGTCATGTTTTAAGTCCAAGTTTCCTGGAATAGTCTGCAGTGCTAATCTTGCAAAGAAAATATCAATCTCTATTCCATCAAACAGTTTGATAACTTGGTACAAATGCCTCTTCAACAGCTCTTAAATCTTTTACTTCTCCCTGTAATTTCAGTTTATCATAGAATGAGGTGAAAAAGTCACTTCAATCAACATGTCTTGGTGCAACACACAATGCATCGATATTGGCAGGTTTTTGTATGTACACCTAATCTGTAAGATCCAGAGGTAAACATTTTCCATCGGCATGTTCAGTTAGAGATTGTGGAAGATTATTGCTTTCACTGATTTCTCGTATCCAGTCTTTTACCAGGTTAATTTTCCCAAAATTAAAATCCTGCACTGAAGTTCCTCTTTCTCTTCAAAAATCTCCACTAGTTTCTGTGTAAGTAGGCAGTTAGTCTCCTTGCGGGCTGCTAAGCAGAAGGGAGAAGCAATGCCATAGTGCTTCTGTGGCGGGTGTGTTTGCTGTGATCCCTGCTTTGTAACTGGAAACAGCTTTGTCTCAACGCCGGCACTGCCCAGTCATACTCCACCCCGCTTGCCTGCAACGGCAGCCAGGCATACTCTGGGCAGGATCCACTGATATGGGAAGGAGGGGCCTTGGCTGCCTCAGCCCTGGTCCAACCTCACTCCTGATCTGGCCTAGAGTATTTTATTTTAAAATAAAAGTTTTAGGTTTAAAATTTTCTAGTTGCCTTTTTACTAGAGGCACTATAATGTATCATTCAATCTGGAACACTTAAAAAGTTATATATAACTCACATGTACATAAATTATAGACATCTTAAGTGCATAAGTTGTGAATATTTACATATGGATGGGTACATCTAAGTAACTGACACCCAAATGATGGTAAGCTCACCTAATTACCCTGAGACAAGAGGCATAATCAGGACTGATTGCTTCCCTATGAATAGATTCTTTGGGGCAAGAATATTGTCAGTGATACATTGTATCATGTCAGGAAACACATTTCTGCTTGTACCACGCCTGGTGATGATGATAAGGTTGAATATCTGGTTAAGGTGTCCATGACCAAATTTCAACTATTGCCTATAAGATCCATTTTGTCCAATGTAGAGATTTACTTGAGGCATTTTCAAGCAAATTAATTCCATTCAGTGACTTAGTATTTTTAAAATGTCCCCATCTCCTTTATCCTCTGCTCCCTTAGGGCTGGGCATCTTTGGAGAGACAGTCACTTCTGCTTCTGTTTCCCATCAGTTCACAGACTTTCTTTTTCGTGCAGCCTTGTAAGCAGGCTGTGCACCCCAGAAGCAGGAAGCATGGAGAGAGTGGAGCGGCCCAGAGTTCAGCTGTCTGAAGTCACCGTGGAGTTGATTGTGGTCACTTCTCTATCATTAATTATAATCATAGCTGTACCCTTTTACTGGTATTATGATCTCACTGCAGGCTTTTTGTTAATACTTTATTCCTGTGTACACACTCAGGGCACAGCATATTGTCCTCCAGGTGTAGGGGTGGAAAGTCACCAGACGGTATCAGGAAGAATGCAGACACCCTCCTTCGTTTTCCAGGCACCCAGGCCTGCCCAGCATGAAACTGTAAGCGAACCCAGCCTTCTGTGTCAGCTGGGAGACTTCTCCCGTGGACCATGCACCATTGGACCTCACAAGTCTCTTGTGATCGTACTGACTCCGTCTTCACGGCCCTGGCTGTCATTCTGCTCCAGGCGGCAAACGCAGCTTCTGAGTCGGGGGCAGAAGTTGATACAACTGCCTCGAGAGGCGGAGGAGATCCCTCAAGGGCAGGTGGCCCCATGCAGAAGGAGCAGCCCCTTCAGAAGACGTTCTCTCAACAGAGCATTCCAGCGGTAGTTCCCCCTTTTCTATCTTTATCCTTTTCGATAGTGACAGGATCCTGGCCTCCTGTGCTGTGGCAGGAATGTTTCTTTGATGAGGGTAAGCATATTCACAGAGTCGTTTATATCCATCTAGTTTCGGGCCTTTGGTGCTCAGTTTTAGCTGCTGGCACCAAGCACGAATGACGTCCCGATGGACCAGGTTGACAGGCGGCAGGACAGCAGGTAGAGGGGGATGGGGATCCGCGTCGGTGTCTTCGGGGGTTTCACGCCGTCACAACGTTGTGGCATGTCTCCTGGCCACAAGCTGTGCTAGTTTTGTGTCTCTTTTTCTTCTGGTCCCCTGTGCTGAAATTTTTTGCTATCTCTGCTTCACCAGAAGTTCCCTGTCCCTTTTCAGCTTCTACTGATGTAAGTCTGCAACTCATAGGTTCTTCAGATTTCTCTGTGGAGTTGTTCTCCTTGTTTCTGCTCTCCATGCTCAGAAAGGTCAAGGTTGATAAAATGAAGACTCTCCTTACTTCTGAGTTATGCATTTTAAAGGAAGATCTCACTTTTAAGTATGTAGTCCTGCGTTGGTGTGTGTTTCCTTTTTGTTGTATTTACTGAAATCTGTGCTGCCTTCTGCCAGGCTTTCATGCATCCTCATGCTTCTATTTTTTTTCATCTACAAAGAGCTTATAATAGAGACAAAGCAGACTATTTTGAGGTAGAATAAAAGAACAAGAATCTAGTGACTTTTTTTCACCATTTGGAAAAATTTAAATGTAATAAGTTTCTCAAAAACTTCCTATCTATATCATCCTTAGAAAGTGAAAATTACTTTTCACAGGTGAATAATTTTCTTTTCTATTTTTTAAAATAATATTTTGTTAGTTTCTGATATATAGTAAAGTGTGATGGTTTCATAAGAGTTTCATCCCTTCCTTCCTTTCTTTCTTTTTGGAATGAAATAAAATACTTTTATATATGTTTTAAAATGCATAATTCACTGTCCTTTTTTTATTGTGCTTTTTAATTTAAATTTATTTATTTTTAATTTTGCCTTCCTTCCTTCCTTATTTTTTTTCATTATGACTGTCACAGGAGTAGAGGATGCCCATCCATGATTTAAAGCCACCACACTACATTAAATGAAGGACCTATGAATTTCCTTTCCTGTCTCTCTGGGCATTTCTTATATTTTCTACAAAATATATTCAAATATCCAAATAATTATCCTTTTTCTTCCTTGTTTTCATTTTCTGTTTTGTAATCTAATTTTAAAATGTATCTGACATCTAGGGGAAAATAATGTGCTTAGTGTTTTATCTTGGTATTTGTAGTATCTTAATATATCCATATATTAATAAATGTTAATATTTGTACTGAGAAAATTTTTATAACAAGAATTGCTGTGATATAACTAGCAGATTACTATATAATAATCCCTGGAAAATATCTTTGAAACACCTAGTAGATTGTTAATAGAAAATTATTAATTATTATCCAGTGATTTATCCCACAATGGAAGTACTCAGATTTAAGCTGCAAGCTCAATGATACCATTTAAGTAGAGTGACAAATATAAGTTGATACAAAGTCACATAAGTTATAAGATGGAGTAAATTTAGCAGGAATCTAATATCAAAGAGCTGAAAATTTTTGTTTTTAACGTTCTCAACAGTCATTGTTATCTGTTAACTTCTTGTTTGGAAAAACAAGTACAATAAAGCACAATAAAAATAATATGACATTAAAGCAACAGGGTCCTTCAGTGATAAATGTCATCATGTTTAAGCTGAAGCAGAACAACATGGAACAGGCCTGGTAGAAGAAGGCCCAGGTTGGACCCCAGCTTCAGGGCAAACCATTCTGAGCATCTCCTGGCTTCCTAGGAGGGCCTTGATTTTTTATGGCCAGGGTGCTTGAGGGGACCTTGCTGCACAATCGACAAAGCTCACCCAAATCATTCACGTGCCTTCCCAGGCCCTTAGGGTGGGTGACGGCTACAGCGTGGGTGCAGAGGAGAGGCAGGAGACAGAGGTGGAGGGGACAGTGTGACTTCTTGACCCAACTTTCACCAAAGGTTGGAACTTTGCTAGGCAACGTGCTGATGGATACAGATTCCCTACTCTGGGAATCTCAGGGCCGAGAAAGGGCACAGGAGGAAGCTCCTTGACTGACACCTGAACGAGGAGACCAAGTACAGAGGGGTCAGTGATATAACCAGAGGGAAATATGTTCAGAAGGTTTTTCTCAGAAATTATATGAGGTTCTGGCAATGAGCCAAATGTCGTTGGAAACATGGAAAAATCAAAAGAACAGGAATGTTCCTGAAAATGCCTTCTATTTTTCTTTTCCTGAGCAGAGAAAATCCTCAATCTACCAGTTTTTCTGATTTCGCAGCATCCAGTTCACCACATGGTGATGCTCAGGCTCCAGCTTCCTAAAGGTTGTGACACAGCACAAGCAGTAACACAGTTCAGGGGCTGCAAGACCCTTCCTCTCCTCCCCACCTGCCTTCAGGGGAGATTCGTGCTTCCGTGTAGTCTTTAATCCTTTGCCTTGACCATCACGGGACTTCCTAATATTCTGTTCATAGATAATAACAAGAGCACAGGTGGCTCAATGGTAAAGAATCCACCTGCCAATGCAGGAGACACACACAGGAGACACAGCTTCCATCCCCGGGGCAGGGAATGGCACTCCAGTCTTCTTGCCTGGAAAAGTCCATGGATAGAGGAGCCTGGTAGGCTGAGCCCATGGGGTTGCAAAGAGTCGGACACAACTGAGCACGCACACACACACATGCATGCACACACACACACACACACACACGGGCTTTCCTACTAAATTTGATTGAATTTGATTGAGGATGCCTACCTGGAGTCCTAAAATAAATGAATTAAAGCATATATTTCATTGCTGTGACCAAAAAACTCAGTCTCCCCCATTTGTTGCCTGCAGCCCTCTGTGTAAGAGAAGAGGAAAAGGAAGGGGATGAAATCAGAAATACATTCATGTATCCATGTGTCTGCTCATCTCCCACTGACCATAACTTAATCAGACGGCCCCAATCTAACTGCAAGGGAGGCTGAACACATAGAGGAGAAAATAATAGGAGCACCATTTATACAAAATTATGTGTTAGGCAGGATATAAATACTTTCTAAGGTTTATTGATTCTAAGTAAAACACTTCTGTATACATCTCTGCTAGGCCAAGCCCATGGTCAGTTGACAACCCTCCTCTGACTCCAAAAATCCCCAGTTCATTCGGAAGCTGTTGGCATATAGCTGGTGTTCACTCTCTGCTTCTCTGCATGAGGGCATCCCTCTAACCTGTGTACTAGAACTTTGTTTTGCAGTGGCTGCTGGTGCTCAGAAGCCTTGGGAGGCGTGGAACAGAGTGTGCAGCCCAGCAAACCTGGCCTTCTTGGGTTCACAGACTTCTCATCAGCCTTCATGTTGTCAACGCAATGTAGGAGCATTTTGAAATTGCTGTGTCTCCAGGTCCCCAGGAACTAATGGATTAAAAATCAAAACCGGTGGTCAGACATACCCAGGAGCATGGCAAATGTTGGAGAGTACGTGGGAAACCTGGAATCGTCATCCGTTCCTGGTGGGAATGTGACCTGCTAGAACCATCAGGAACCGTCTGGCAGTGCTCAAAATGTACCAGGCGTTTACCATTTCCCCCAGCGACTCTCCTCCTCAGGTACTTACCAAAGAGAAATAATGTTCATACAGATGCGCACAATGGTTCTCATAGCAGCTTTATTCACAAAACCCCCAAGCTGGAAACAACCCAAATGTCCACCAAGTGGTGAACGGATAAACGAATGATATGTTCAATCCCATGAACCACTGCCAGCAATAAAAAGGAGCAAGGTATGAAGACACACAACAATATGGTTGAATTTCAAAGACTGTCATTGAAGAAAGTCAGAAGCCTGATTTCATTTATATGACCTTCTGGAAAAGGGAAGACTAGTAACAGAAAGCAGCTGAGGGCTTGATTTCCCTGGCGGTCCAGCAGTTAAGAACCTGCCTGCTAACGCAGGGGACACGGGTTCGATCCCTGATCTGGGAAGACTCCACATGCCGTGGAGCAACTAAATCTGAGTGCCGCAACTACTGGGCCTGCGGGCTGCGACTACCGAAGCCCCCATGCTTAAAGCCTGTGCTCTGAACAAGGAAACCCACCACAGTGAAAAGCCCTGTTGCGCCAGGAGAGAGTGGTACCCGCTCTCCGCAACAAGAAAAAGCCCTGGCGCTGCAAGGAAGACCCAGCGCAACCAAAACTAAAATTAATTAATTTCTTAAAAAGCAAGCAAGCAACTGAGGATTGCCTGGTCAGGGAGAAGATGAAGAGCAATGGGGGACAAGGGAAATTGTAGGATGTTGGAACTATTCTATATCCTGATTGTGATGGTGGTTAAATGATTCTATATGATTACCAAAAGTTATCAAACTCTACACTTAAATTGGAGAAGGCAATGGCACCCTACTCCTGTACTCTTGCTTGGAGGATCCCATGGACGGAGGAGCCTGGTGGGCTGCAGTCCATGGGGTCGCGAAGAGTCGGACACAACTGAGAGACTTCACTTTCACTTTTCACTTTCATGCATTGGAGAAGGAAATGGCAACCCACTCCAGTGTTCTTGCCTGGAGAATCCCAGGGATGGGGGAGCCTGGTGGGTTGCCATCTATGGGGTTGCACAGAGTCAGACACGACTGAAGCGACTTAGCAGCAGCAGCAGCAGCACACTTAAAATTGGTGAATTTTACTCTCTGTAAGTAACACCACTGTTGTTCGGTCACTCAGTTGTGTCCAACTCTTTGTGACTCCACGGACTGCAGCACGCCAGGCTTTCCTGTCCATCACCAGTTCCCGGAACTTGCTTAAACTCATGTCCATTGAGTGGATGATGCCATCCAACCATCTCATCCTCTGTCACCCCCTTCTTATCCTGCCCTGAATCTTTCCCAGCATCAAGGTCTTTTGAAGGGTGGAGGATAAGGGGCAACTGGCAAAAATGCTGACCAATAAAACTAACAAATGTCGACTCCATCCAAGCCCAGGGCGTGAATTCCTACCAGCCAAGTGGCTGGAGCTTAGCTTCCTCCAGCCACTCCAGGCCGAGTCCCACAAAACCGTCTGAGCAGCTGCTTCCCCAAACTGTTACTCCATTCGAGGCAAAGCGCGGTGCTACTTGGCTGCCCACTGCTCTGACCCTAGCTGCCTAGCAGTCACTGCCATTTCCCAGGAGCCACAGCACGGAGTGCACCTACTCGGAAATAGGTGTGCACGTGAGGCCAGGGCAGGGGCCCACTTCTGCAAATCCACTTCGGATTTGCACTGTGACCGCGGTGTTTTGTGGGATGGAGGTCTCCCTCCTCCTGCCTGCCACTTGAGTGCCTCGCTGGGTGCCGCACCTCCCCTCCGGGCCCCCGCACCACCGCCTATTGCGCAGGCACCCTCGGGTGCACTCCCTCCTCGTCCCCGCAGGAAGGTCAGGACCCGAAAATAAACTGGGGGGTAACCAGAGCTTTTGCTCGGGCTTTGCCGCCCCCATCATGTCCTCCCTCCCCACACTGGCCACCCTCCAGGCCTCCGTCCCGCAGCCTGCTACGTTCCCCATGTCCTCTCTGTCGCAGCAGCATCGCCCTTACCTTCCCCGGAGACCGGGGAAGGTTTCTTTTCCGTTCCTGCCTGGGGAACCTGTGGCCACTATTCTGTCCCCTCTCCTGGGCACGCTTGCCCCACAGAACTAGGCAAGTCAGCACCATCGGCTGCTGCCCCTTTGGCTAGTTTCTGCCTGCCTCCCACGGCTCTCCAGGATGAGAAATGGGAAGACTCTAGGTAATGCTGCAGCGGTGCAGAGTTTCCTGTAGGTTCCATCCCCACGTCGCTTCGAGGCACCAGTTGACCATCCAGAGGACAGCCTGGGATGCCCTGCTTGGGGGCCAGTTGCCACAAGGGGGTGCAATGCGTTCGATAGATTCAGCCAGTGCCAGACTCAACAATATCTTATTAATTTTGGTTTTAAAAATTATTAATTTAATGTTTTAATCCTCCATATGCACGTGGTAAACCGAAGCAGTATAAAGATACACGATATAGGTGAGTCTCTCTCCCACTCATGCTCACTGTCCCCCGAGAAAGGGTCCCCAGGGTCATATCTCCTTCCAGCCATTTCCCAAGCTAGCCATTTCCCAAGGATGGTGGTAGTGATGGTTTAGAAGCTTAAGTCTTGTCCGACTCTTTGCAACTCTATGAACTGTAGCCTGCCAAGCTACTTTGTCTATGGGATTTCCCAGGATAGAATACTGAAGTGGGTTGCCATTTCCTTCTCCTTCCCAGGCATAGACAGGTCCATTTGTCCACATAAGCAAATAAGACATCTCAATCAGTCTTTTATTGTTCTTTTAATCTACTGTGTCTTGGAGACTCTTTCTACACAAGTGTATAGAGAGCTACTTCATGACTTTGAAGCAGTGGTTCTCTGAGTGTGGTCCCCAGCCAACTATACCAGCATCATTAGGGAACTTTAGGCCTCATTCCACAGCAAGTATATCAGAAACTCCATCTGGGCCTTCATGTTTAGTGTTTATCAAACCCTCTACACTCAGATTTGAGAACCACTACAGTTTTGCTCCACTCCTTGGTTCATTGCTTTGGTATCCCATAATTATTTATTTAACTAATTTTAAAAGATAACCTGTTTTGAATTGTGTTTTAAATAATGAATCTGATACTAACACCATTCAAACTTTGCTTTGCTTTCATAAACCAATGAAAGGACAAAGCCCAAATGAAGCTACATTCTTAACACCAAGAGAAACTTCCCAGTTTTCACATGGGTGTGTTTATTATTCTAAGACCCATGAGGTCATATTCAGTGGTTAAGTGTCTGGTTGATAAGCAGTCAAATCTGTTATGCAAACTTAACAATAATCCTCTAAACACAATCCTCTAAAATAAGCATTTATGTGCAGTTTCCAATCACAAATGTGTGGGTTTCAGATTACAGGTCAATGGTCTTGTTAAATAATTATGAAAACAAGCCGCTAAATATTTGGAAAGCTTTTTGCTCTTTTTAGTAAACTGGCTTGGATAGGAACTCAGCTTCATCTGTACAGGACTTATTTTAATGTTACGGTAATCAGTTGGAAGATATTCTCTAATTTTTGTCTTTTTTAGCAAAAGATCACAGCTAACCAGGTGTTTCACTTATCAAAAACATTACATCTTCCTTGGTACTGATGAGCCTGTGTGCAGGGCAGCAATGGGCATGTGCACGCAGAGAACAGACTCGTGGACGTGGGGGCAGGGGGAGGAAGAAAGGGGGTGAAGGGAGAGAGTAATGTGGAAATGGACACACTGCCATATGTAAAATCGATAGCTGGTAGAACTTTGCTGTATGACTCGGGGAGCTCAAACCAGGACTCTGTGACAACCTAGAGGGGTGGGATGGGGTGGGGGATAGGATGGAGGTTCAAGAGGAAGGGAACATATGTACTTATGGCTGATTCATGTTGATGTATGGCAGAAGCCAACACAATATTATAATCCAATTATCTTTCAATTAAAAATAAAACTAAAAAATATATTAACATTGTCATTCAAAGTTTTCATAATATCATGGAAATTTGTGGTTCACAGTTTCAAACTACATTTTTTTTCCCCAAACCACACAATATTCAGGCTTTCTTTCTTTATTTTTAAAAAATAATTTTATTTATTTTCCTTTTGGCTATGCTGGTCTGCATTGCTGCTCAGGCTTTTTCTCTAGTTGTAGCAAATAGGGATTAATCTCTAGTTGTGGTGTGTGGGCTTCTCATTCTGGTGGCCTTTCTTGTTGCAGAGCATGGACTCTGGGGCTCAGCAGTTGCAGCTCCCAGGCTCTACAGCACAGCTCAGTAGTTGTGGCGCATGGGTTTAGTTGCTCTGTGGCATGTGGGATCTTCCCAGATTAGGGACTGAAGCCGTGTCTCCTGCATTGGCAGGCAGGTTATCCCACTGAGCCACTAGGGAAGCTCTCAGGGTTTCAGTTTTCTATTTTACTCAGCCCTCTAAATAATGGTCATTTAGACAGCTCCCAGCTTTGGTCCCGGAGAAGGCAATGGCACCCCACTCCAGTACTTTTGCCTGGAAAATCCCATGGACGGAGGAACCTGGTAGGCTGCAGTCCATGGGGTTGCTAGAGTCGGACACGACTGAGCGACTTCACTTTCAGTTTTCACTTTCATGCATTGGAGAAGAAATGGCAACCCACTCCAGTGTTCTTGCCTGGAGAATCCCAGGGACGGGGAGCCTGGTGGGCTGCCGTCTATGGGGTCGGACACGACAGAGTCGGACACGACTGAAGCGACTTAGCAGCAGCAGCAGCAGCTTTGGTCCAGCCAGTCATTGCTTCAGTGGCATCTTGCCACACACCCATAATTATTGTGAAGAACAGATTCTTTGAAGAAGATCTGTGGTGTCAAAGATGATGTGCATTTTACATGTAATGGAGTCTTGCCAAATTATCATTTTAAAAGGTTTTTGCAATTTACATAATATATCAAAATATTTATTTTCCATATCCTTGCTAACATTTTGTATTTTAATTTTTTTAATTTTAAAATACTTTGCTAATGCACAGGCAAAGAAGAGTGTTTTTTCACTGTTGTAATTCCATCTACTTAATTATGAGCCATTGGAATTTCTTTTCTTATTTGTGCTTCTTTCCCAATTTTCTACTGGATTACAGATTTCCTTAGAAATCTGCAAGTGTTCTTTATATGTTAAGTAAAGGAGTCTTTTGTTACCTGTGTGGCAAATACGTTTTTAAAGCTGTTTTATCTTTTCACCTAATTCTTTCATACAGAGAATTTTAACCTTTTTATTGAAATTGATCCACCTTTGTCATAATGGATTCTGGGTGGTAGATCTCCTTTGAAAAACTTTTCTTTTCCCCAAAGAAACAAAGAATTCATATTAAAAATCCAAAAGTATCTAACTGGTGAAAATACAGTCACTCTCTGTGACTCATCGAGAATTTATACCAGCCAAGCAAGATGAGGGTGCAGTAGAAATCACCACCTTTGTATCTTTAAGTCATTGATCTCAGCACTGAACTTGACAGTTCCCAGGGATTCCAGGAGACTCTCTCCGGCCCTTCCAGCCATAATGGCCTCTACTCCCTAGGCCAGGGAGCCAGTGTGAGTGTTCAGCCAGTTGCCAGGCTTATATTTTTCCTTTTATATATCCTAGGATTGAAGAAATAACCTCAGTGAGTGTCCACGTTGGACCTACTGTGAGAGGGACTTCAGCCAGGACACACAGTCTGTCACCTGATCTCCATGAGCTCCCATTCTGAGTGGTGGGTGGTCCATGATGATGGTTCAGGTCTCTGGGGATTCATGTCAGTTCAGAGGCAATATCTAATAACTCCTGAGAAGTTTGTGTATTTCCCTGTCTCCTTTCCCAGATAAGGCTAAATGGCCACAGTTTGTTCTGGGAAAGCTTTGGAAGAAATTCTTAGTGTACTCTATGGCAGAATTATACTCTATGCTTGAACATTGGTCCGAGGGCTCCAGGTCTAGATATAGGATAGAGGTCATACATTTTCCTGGGATAATTTGAGGTAGGTTTGTGCCGCCACATTTTTTTTTCTTCCTGTGTATCTTAAGCAGCATCTAAGTAGACTACCTACTGATTTCATTTCTAACGGTGCCAAAATCAATTAGCCATAGCCACAAATGCCTGTGGCACCATTCTGCTCTTGTGGCTGGTTTATTGTGGTAATTCTGCCCACCTTGCCTGCTGCACCAGTGGTGCTGATAGCATTGTTCTCCTTGAGCTCAGCCCTCAGGTCATCCCCTGCCTGCAGAGGACAGCCACACGGACCTTGTCCAAGAGCTCTGTGCTTGCCCCTCCCCACACACTCTGCAGTGTTTCTGTGTGTGGAGATTGCTCCAAGATCTACCAGTGGGGTATGATTGTGTGCCTGTGTGTGTGGTTGAAGTAGGGGTGGAGGATTTGAGCAGGTCACGCATACATAGTCCAGGTAGACCCTGGAGATACTGCAGGATGGGTTCACTGCCACAAAGTGAGTCACATGGGTCTTTTGGTTTCCCAGAGCATATAAAGGTCACCTTTATACTACGCATTCATGTGCGTGTGCTAAGCTGCTTCAATCCTGTCCGACTCTTTGTGACCTATGAACTTGTAGCCCACCAAGCAACTCTGTCTACAGGATCCTCCAGGCAAGAACACTGGAGTGGGTTGCCATGCCCTCCTCCAGGGGATCTTCCCAACCCAGGGGCTGAACTCCTGTCTCTTATGCCTCCTGCACTTGCAGCTTCTTTACCACCAGTGCCACCTGAGAAGCCCACCTTTATGCTGTATGTCTATTAAGTGTGTAATAAAGTGAAGTCGCTCAGTCGTGTCCGACTCTTTGCGACACCATGGATGATAGCCTACCGGGCTCCGAGATCCATGGGATTTTCCAGGCAAGAGTACTGGAGTGGGCTGCCATTTCCTTCTCCAGAAGTGTGTAAGAGCATATGACTAAAATGTAATAAATGTACCTTCATTTAAAAATGCTTTACTGCTAAAAAATAATCTGAATTTTAGCAAGTCATAATCTTTTTGTGACAGTAATATCAAAGGTCACTAACCACAGATCACCATAGCAAGTACAATAATAATGAAAAAATTGTGAAATAGTGGGAAAATTACCAAAATGTGACACAGAGAGACAAAGTGAGCAAATGCTGTTGGAGAAATGATGCTGATAGACTTGCTTGATTCAGAGTTGCCACAAACCTTCAATTTGTTTAAATAAAAAAAAAAGCACTGTATTTGAAGTGCAATAAAATGAGGTCTGCCAGTGAATTCCTGATGTTCCCATCTCCCTAAGGCTTTGCAGGAAGGTTCTGCTGATTCACTCTGACTGCAGGCTACTATGGAAAGAAGCAGAGTAGCAGATGGGATTAATGGACTTATCAGCTGATAAGCTGATATCCTTAAGATAAGGAGAGGGGCCTGGGTCATGACGGTAGTCCCAGTGCAATCACGTGCCTGCGTACGTGCACGTGTGTGCTCGGCTGCTTCGGTCATATCCGACTCTTTGTGACCCCATGGACTGTAGTCCACCAGGCTCTTCTGTCCATGGGATTCTCCAGGCAAGAGGGCTGGAGTGGGTTGCCATGCCCTTCTCCAGGGGATCTTCCTGACCCAGGGATCAAGACCTGAGTGTTTTGCATTGCAGGCAGATTCTTTACCATCTGAGCCACTGGGGATTATATGGGTCATTAAACGGAGAAGAGAAAGCAGGAAAGTCAGTATGTGAAAGATAGCATTGCAACGAGGATTCGATCTGCCGATGCTGGCTTGGAAGATGGAGAAGGGAACTGAAGCCAAGAAATGCATCTCCCTAGAGCTTCCTGAGAGGAACACAGTCCTGCCAACACCTTGATTTAGCCTAGGGAGACCCATTTTGAGCTTTTGACCTTCCAAGCTTAATGAGTTCCAGATAATACTCTGTATTGTTGATATTAAACCACTAAGTGTGTGGCAATTTGCCACAGCAGTGAAAGCAAATGAGTACAGCTACTGCTGAATCCAAGTTTCAACTTAATGTCACTCCCAAGTTCCAGAGCAAACATATTACATCCTGAACCTCAGACCAGTACACCCACAAAAATAAATTTAGTCTTATCAAGTGAGGGGTATGCCGGTAACTGATTAAGAAGCAGCAATCTGGCGAGAAATATCCTGACTTACAGCATTTGCCACTTTCAGGTTGTAAATGTTCTCACCACTGCTCACTTCAGGTTGTAAATGTCTTGTTACTGAACACAGATTTGGGAAGAGATGCAGAGCAAGCAGCTGACCATTACGTAGTGTCTCCGTTAAAGTGTGAGTCTCCCAGTCGTATCTGACTCTTTGTGACCCCATGGTCTGTAGTCTGCCAGGCTCCTCTCTCTATGGAATTCTCTAGGCAAGAATACTGGAGAGGGTTGCCATTCCCTTCTCCAGGGGATCTTCCTAACCCAGGGATCGAACCCAGGTCTCTGGCATTGCAGGTGGATTCTTTACCACCTGAACCACCAGAGAAACCCCATTATAGAGTTGTGGTGGAGGCAAATAACCTTAAAAATATAGATAATAGTTGGGCTTTATGTTAGAGACTTTTAAGATTGAATCTTTTAGCAAGTTGAAAGTATTTAATACAATACCATGAACCACAGTCACCATGCTCTATATTAGATCCCTAGAACTTATTTTATTACTCAAAGTGTGTACCTTTTGACCCCCTTCACTCAATTTCCCCTCTGCTAACCACAAATCTGATCTCTGTTTCTATGAATTTGGTTTTTTAACATTCCACCTATAAATGATATCATCAGACCACCTCACTTGCCTCCTGAGAAATCTGTATGCAAGTCAAGAAGCAACAGTTAGAACTGGACATGGAACAACAGATTGGTTCCAAATCGGGAAGGAGTATGTCAAGGCTGTATATTGTCACCCTGCTAATTTAACCTATATGCAGAGTACATCGTGTGAAATGCCAGGCTGGATGAAGCACAAGCTGGAATCAAGATTGCCGAGAGAAATATCAATAATCTCAGATATGCAGATGACACTACCCTTATGGAAGAAAATGAAGAAGAACTAAAGAGCCTCTTGATGAAAGTGAAAGAGGAGAGTGAGAAAGTTGGCTTAAAACTCAACATTCAGAAAATTAAGATCACGGCATCTGGTCCTATCACTTCATGGCAAATAGATGGGGACAGGGGAACAATAGAAACAGTGAGAGACTTCAGTTTTTTTGGGCTCCAGAATCACTGCAGATGGTGATTGCAGCCATGAAATTAAAAGACCACTTGCTCCTTGGTAGAAAAGCTATGTCCAAGCTAGACAGCATATTAAAAAGCAGAGACATTACTTTGCCAACAAAGGTCTATCTAGTCAAAGCTATGGTTTTTCCAGTAGTCATGTATGGATGTGAGAGTTGGACTGTGAAGAAAGCTGAGCGCCGAAGAATTGATGCTTTTGAACTGTGATGTTTGGAGGGGACTCTTGAGAGTCCCTTGAACTGCAAGGAGGTCCAACCAGTCCATCCTAAAGGAAATCAGTCCTGGGTATTCATTGGAAGGACTGATGCTAAAGCTGAAACTCCAATCCTTTGGCCACCTCATGTGAAAAGTTGACTCATTGGAAAAGACTCTGATGCTGGGAAATATTGAAGGCGGGAGGAGAAGGGGATGACAGAGGATGAGATGGTTGGATGGCATCACCAACTCGATGGACATGAGTTTGAGCAAGCTCTGGAAGTTGGTGATGGACAGGGAAGCCTGGCGTGCTGCAGTCCATGGGGTAGCAAAGAGTCAGACACGACTGAGCGACTGAACTGAACTGATAAGTGATAACGTATGTAACCAACAAGGACCTAGTGTATAGCACATGGAACTCTGCTCAGTGTTATGTGGCAGCCTTGATGGGAGGGGAGTTTGGGGGAGAATGGACACATGTATACGAATGGCTCAGTTCCTCAGATGTTCACCTGAAACTATTGGCTATACCCCGATACAAAATACAACATAAAAAAATGACATCATGTAGTATTTGTCTTCAACTTACTTAAATCATATAGTATTCGTCTTTAACTTACTTTGCTTAGTATAATACCCTCCAAGTCCATCCATGTTGTTGTGGAAGGATTTCCTTCTTTTTTAAAAAAAAGTCTGAATGGTATTTCTGTGCCTTTTTGTTTTTTTTCTTAGCACAGTCACCATTCTCAGTACAGCAAAGACGGACCATCACTTGACTTCCCCGTGACTCACACTCCACCTGTACTTGATCCTGTGCAGCCATTGGCAGATAGTGGGGTGATCATGACGCTGCTGCACGTCATGAATTACTTGTGTTCTGTTTCCCCCAACAAAGGAGTTTATCCAGGAATCCCCAAACACATGAGCAAAACATTCTCGGAATTGCATTTTGAGGCTTTCTCAACTAATTTCTGAATCTGTTAAGAGTCTTGGCAGATCAAAGCTAGCACACTTAAACTGGATACTTTGAGGAGCTTTGACCAAAAGGATTATTGACCAAGCTGTATAGGCGGAATACAAAGAAATGGGTCATGTTTAGCGCAGTGTCCTGGAGTTAACCCTCGCAGGGATCTGTTGCCTCCTAAGTGTGAAGGGACCAGGGGAGGCCAGAATTTCTGAGAGGAACCCTGAGAGGGCAGCTGTATAAAAAGTTGCCGGACAGTCACTGAAGCTTCCCACAGATGACGCAGTCAGCTCCTGATGACCCAGGGGGAGGGCGCCAGGGGGCTAAAAGCCTCAGCATCTCTGTTCTCTCACCACCTGATCATCTGCTGGTGCCTTCTTTTGTGCAATCCCAACTGACAGCAATCAAGAATGGGGACATTGCTGTGTTCCTTACAGGTCAACCTCCAAAGCTACAGGACAGGGTAGTTGTGGGGGCACATAAGTGGCCTTATCCTGAGCAGAGCTGGACAGGGTTAGATGAAGGGAAAGTGACGATTCTTGTGATAACCGTGTATGACTGTCATCCTTTCCAATTAACAGGCCATGGTTATGTGCAAGAGTGCATCAAGGATTGCATGTCAACTCCAAGGAGGTGACTGGTGGTCCCTTTTTCTAGACAAGGCAACTGGGTAAGTAAGCTGCTTGGCATTTTGAGTGTTAAAGCCACACAACTGGTAAAGTGGGATTAGGACCCACTTGAGTTTTTTGGTGTTCTCACAAATGCTTCCAGTCAGCTGCGGCTACAGTGTAAGCAGACTCTTCAAATGATAATGACTGCCTATATCAGTTTTGCTGGAGAAGGCAATGGCACCCCACTCCAGTACTCTTGCCTGGAAAATCCCATGGATGGAGGAGCCTGGAAGGCTGCAGTCCATGGGGTCGCTGAGGGTCAGACACAACTGGGCGACTTCACTTTCAGTTTTCACTTTCATGCATTGGAGAAGGAAATGGCAACCCACTCCAGTGTTCTTGCCTGGAGAATCCCAGGAACAGGGGAGCCTGGTGGGCTGCCGTCTCTGGGGTCGCACAGAGTCGGACACGACTGAAGTGATTTAGCATATCAGTTTTGCAAGGCTCTTCACAAGGTCCCACAGACTGGATGGTTTAGAACAACAAAATTTTGTCTCAAGGCTCTGGAGGAGAGAAGTTGGAGACTGAGTTGGTGGCAAGGTTGGTCTCAAAAGAATCTGTTTCATGCCTCCCTCTGAGCTTCTAGTGGTTTGTTGGCAATCTCTGGCATGTCTTGACTTGTAGATGCATCACCCTGATCTTGACCTTCATCTTCAAGTGGCATCATTCCTGTGTGCATGGCTCTCTTTGTCCAAATTTCCCATTCTTACAAGGACACCAGCCCTTTTGGATTAGGGCCAGTCCTAATGACCTTTTTAACATGATTATCTGCAAAGACCCTATTTTTCATTTAAGGTCAGGTTCACAGCTACTGGGGTTAGGACTCATACATGAATTTGGAAGACACAATTCAAATCATAACAGTTCCCTTTTATCATTCCTGTCCAAAGTATTTATTGACCATCCTGCACCTTCATAGTGCTGCTGCTGCTGCTAAGTCGCTTTAGTTGTATCCGACTCTGTGCGACCCCAGAGACAGCAGCCCACCAGGCTCCCCCGTCCCTGGGATTCTCCAGGCAAGAACACTGGAGTGGGTTGCCATTTCCTTCTCCAATGCATGAAAGTGAAAAGTGAAAGTGAAGTCGCTCATAGTGCTAGGAAGAGTCAATTTATAGTGCAAGTCCAACTACTACCTATGACCTCATTAACTTCTTTACGGTGGGGTCCTGACAGTAACCCCTCACAGAGCTAATGGAGGGAGGTTTGAATGGCATGATGCATGTTAAATGTTAAGCAATGAGTCTGGCAGAGTAAACACCTAATAACTAGTAATGTCAAGGTACAGCTGGAAATTCAGGTTATCACTGTTTCCTGACATAAACCCAGGAGTGGGATAGCTGGATGATATGGTACCTCTATCCTTCTGGCCTTAAGGACCCTCCATGATTTCCTCCACAGTGGCTGCTTCCAGCTGCCATCACAGACGTGGGCTGGGAGAGTTCCCCTTGCCCCGTGATCTCCCCAGCATGTATTCCTGCAGACTGGTCGATGATGCCTGGCCTGACTAGTTGCAAGTGATTCCTCCTTGTTGCACTGATTTGCATCTCTCAGGGAAGGAGAGGCAGTCATGGAAGGAAGTCAATATTCTTCCCTGTATTCTATTCCCAATATTCTTTTTTCTTTTAAAAAGAATGTGAGAAAACTTCACATTATGAAATTGGATTCGTAAAACCTGGCGCCATCTGAAGTCTTTATTCAGTTACCTACCTAGGTCACTGCTTGAGGACAAATGTCATTACAATGCTTAGTCCTTGTGAGTATTATACCTAAATTCCCATCAGACCAAGTTTGAAAGATGTTATTGAGAGGAATGGCCACAAGGCGGCAGCACTTCTTCATTCCTGCTATCCTTAATGTGGATGGAACAGAGGCTTGGTCAAAGTCCTGTTTCTGGCATGTAAATCAGAATAGAAAGACCAGAAGAAACTCCTAAGAGGTTGTGTCTCATCCCTTCTTAGCCAGTACCATTCGGCACCACCAAGCAACCCCCATGCCTAGACCAATGCACACCCCCTCTTTTGAGTTCTAATGAAAATGCTGTCTTCAAGAGGTAAGGAGACTCTTAAGGCTGGAGACCGGAGGTGGAAACACCATCAATGGCAGACGTGCTACTGCATGACTTTTGGAAGCTCTTCCAGCCCAAAAGGTCCCCCATCCTCTGGGTGCACTAGGGTTGTTTTAGTTGTAGAGAGTGAAACTGGGTCTGGAGATTGTGCTTTTCTCGCGAAGGGTGTACAGGACAGGTCTACCGTGAGGAGGATCATGGGTGCACGTGGTCCTCAGCTCCCTCAGCCCCAGGAGCATCCAGCCAAGGGAGGCGAGCCTGCTCAGGCTCCAGCGATGTGACCCAAGTCTGATTCCCAGGGCCGGAGGGGACTACAGTAGTTATTTTTTTTTTCAGTGGTTAAATTAATGTCTGTTTCACGTTGGAGTAGTTGATGAACAATGTTGTGTTTCTTGCAGTTGTACACCTTGATTCAGGGACAGGCGGAGGTCTAGCCAGTCTTTTTAGATCCTTGCACAAATAGGGTATGACATGACTTTGTGGACCACAGTTCACGCATACAGTTCATGCACAGCACGCATACAGTGGGGAGAGCGCTGCATCAAATGCTGCCTCGGGGCATGTGGGTGTTAGGCCCCCACGCTATTCCCACTGTGGCTGACGTCAGTTGTGCACACGAAAGCGTGTAGGACCGTTCCCTCTGCTCTGTTCCCCCAACCTCAGCATGAAATGTGTGCAGTGTTTGAATATGGTCTTGGCAGCAGGTGAATCCGCCTTGGAGCACTCATTTGCATTCGTAAGGGAAATATGTGCTGCACTCTCTCCGTCTTTCCTTGTGGTTTTACATTTTTCCTTATACTGAGGGTGAGCAAAATTTCCCGCTGAAAGCGCTTCCTGAAAGCCTGTCCTCTTTCAGGTTTATGTTCAGTATGCAGCTCAAGTCCCATGCTTGACGACAGGTATTGTTTAGAACCTCTTAAGGCTTCTGAGGTGGGGAAACAGTGGAAACAGTGTCAGACTTTATTTTTTGGGCTCCAAAATCACTACAGATGGTGATTGCAGCCATGAAATTAAAAGACGCTTACTCCTTGGAAGAAAAGTTATGACCAACCTAGATAGCATATTCAAAAGCAGAGACATTACTTTGCCAACAAAGGTCCGTCTAGTCAAGGCTATGGTTTTTCCAGTGGTCATGTATGGATGTGAGAGTTGGACTGTGAAGAAAGCTGAGCACCGAAGAATTGATGCTTTTGAACTGTGGTGTTGGAGAAGACTCTTGAGAGTCCCTTGGACTGCAAGGAGATCCAACCAGTCCATTCTAAAGGAAATCAGCCCTGGGTGTTCTTTGGAAGGAATGATGCTAAAGC
This sequence comes from Bos indicus x Bos taurus, assembly GCF_003369695.1. NCBI lineage: Eukaryota > Metazoa > Chordata > Mammalia > Artiodactyla > Bovidae > Bos > Bos indicus x Bos taurus. The sequence goes on from NC_040079.1 coordinate 88,445,185, forward strand.
TGAAACTCCAGTACTTTGGCCACCTCATGCGAAGAGTTGACTCATTGGAAAAGACTGTGATGCTGCTGGGAGGGATGGGGGGCAGGAGGAGAAGGGAACGACAGAAGATGAGATGGCTGGTTGGCAACACTGACTCGATGGACGTGAGTTTGGGTGAACTCCGGGAGCTGGTGATAGACAGGGAGGCCTGGCGTGCTGCAGTTCATGAGGTCGCATAGAGTCGGACACGACTGAGCGACTGAACTGAACTGAACTGAAGGCTTCTGAGTATTCGGTTCCCAGAAACCCGGGGTTGAGAGGAGTTGTTGCGAGAAACGGCCACAAGGCGGCAGCACCTCCCGATTTTTCAACGCTGCTGTTGGGGAAGGAGAACCTTCCTGAAAGTTGGTTTGCTGGGTTGTAAATGTGAGCAGAAAGTCCCAGAACACATGGCCAAGGGGATGTGCCTTATCCTTAGTATCCTCATTGCCATTCAGCCCCACCAAGTCATCCCCACCCCGAGACCAATCCCACCCTTCTCTTCCGCTCCTCTCTAGGTGCTACCATCCAAAGGTAAGAGACTCTTAAGTACCGAGTCTGGAGGTGGGAACTCCGCCCCCCAACCCCCACCTCTAAAGGAGATGCGCAGACCAGGCAACTTTCAAACATCTTCCATTCCAATATGTCCTCCATTCTCTGGGTGCACTGGGGTTATGTGAATCCTGCAGGGACAAACTGGGTCTGGAGATTGTGCTTTGCTCCCGAAGCGAGTACGGGACAGGTCTACTGTGAGGAGGGTCACGGGTGCACATCGTCCTCAGCTCCCCCAGCAGTGTCCAGTCCGGGAGGCAAGGCTGCCCAGACTCCCATGATGTGACCCAAGTCTGATTCCTGGGGCCTGAGGGGACTAAAGTAGGCATCTTTTTTTTCAGCGGTTAAATTAATGTCTGTTCACGTTGGAGTCTAGCTGATGGACAATGTTGTGTTTGTTGCATTTGTACATCACCTTGATTCAGGTGTCAGTTCAGTTCAGTTCAGTTGCTCAGACTCTTTGCGACCTCATGAACTGCAGCACGCCAGGCCTCCCTGTCCATCACCAACTCCCGGAGTTCACTCAGACTCACGCCCATCGGGTCAGTGATGCCATCCAGCCATCTCATCCTCTGTCGTCCCCTTCTCCTCCTGCCCCAATCCCTCCCAGCATCAGAGTCTTTTCCAATGAGTCAACTCTTCGCATGAGGTGGCCAAAGTACTGGAGTTTCAGCTTTAGCATCATTCCTTCCAAAGAACACCCAGGACTGATCTCCTTTAGAATGGACTGGTTGGATCTCCTTGTAGTCCAAGGGACTCTCAAGAGTCTTCTCCAACACCACAGTTCAAAAGCATCAATTCTTCGGTGCTCAGCTTTCTTCACTGTCCAACTCTCACATCCATACATGACCACTGGAAAAACCATAGCCTTGACTAGACGGACCTTTGTTGGCAAAGTAATGTCTCTGCTTTTGAATGTGCTATCTAGGTTGGTCATAACTTTTCTTCCAAGGAGTAAGCGTCTTTTAATTTCATGGCTGCAATCATCATCTGCAGTGATTTCGGAGCCCCCAAAAATAAAGTCTGACACTATTTCCACTGTTTCCCCATCTATTTCCCATGAAGTGATGGGATCAGATGCCATGATCTTTGTTTTCTGAATGTTGAGCTTGAAGCCAACTTTTTCACTCTCCTCTTTCACTTTCATCAAGAGGCTTTTTAGTTCCTCTTCACTTTCTGCCATAAGGGTGGTATCATCTGCATATCTGAGGTTATTGATATTTCTCCCAGCAATCTTGATTCCAGCTTGTGCTTCATCCAGCCCAGCATTTCTCATGATGTACTCTGCATATAAGTTAAATAAGCAGGGTGACAATAAGGAGCCTTGACGTACTCCTTTTCCTATTTGGAACCAGTCTGTTGTTCCATGTCCGGTTCTAACTGTTGCTTTCTGACCTGCATACAGGTTTCTCAAGAGGCCAGTCAGGTGGTCTAGTATTCCCATCTCTTTCAGAATTCTCCACAGTTTATTGTGATCTGCACAGTCAAAGGCTTTGGCATAGTCAGTAAAGCAGAAAGAGATGTTTAGGTGGCGGTACATCTAGTCTTTTCTAGATGCCTTGCACGGATGGGGTATTACACAGTGTCGTGTACCACGGTTCCTTGTGCTGTACCGTGGGTTTTCTTGGTGATCTAGTTTACATATGTGAGTTTGTGTGCGGTGAGTGCGTCTGCCCGTCTCGTCCCTCCTCTTTTGTCCTCTCCATAACACTAAGTCTGTTTGCTAACTCTGTTCCCCCTTTTTAAACGAATCCGTCGGTTGCAGGTGGTCACTTTCGCCTATGAATGATACCGTGCGGTCTTTATCTTGCACTGTCTGATTTCCTCCACTTAGTAGGACCCATCCCCGTAGCTGCAGAAGGTATTATTTCATTCTGACCTGTTGCTGAGCGACACCTGCTTGTGACTGGGCATTGTATCTCCTGGATGCGATCGTCTGTCAGGGACATTATGGTTGACTCCCAGCTTGCCTCTTCTAAATAGAGCGTCAGGGATGGTTGGGGTGCACGTCTTTTGCACCACAGGTGTCTCGGAGCACACATTCAATGGGGAGAGTGCGGTGTCAAATGCTGCCTCAGGGCATCTGGGTTTTGGTCCCCCGTTACTCCGCACTGTGGCTGATTCCAGTCACCCACCCAGGAGCGTGCAGGACCCTTTCCTCTGCTCTACCCCCCCAACCCCAGCATGAAATGCGTGCTGAGTGTGCGATGATGGCCGTCTTGGCTGGCGGTAGGTGATCTCACCTTGGAACATTCATTTATATTTGTGGGGAAACAAGTGCTAGACTTCTTCCACCATGATTCCCAGTGATTTTACATTTTTCCTTTTATACTGAGAACAAAATTTCCCAGCTGAAAAGAACTTCCTGAAAGCCCTCCCTCCTGGAGATTGTGTTCGGTATCAGCTCGAGGCCCATGCTTGGGGACAGGTGTCATTTACAACCCCTTAAGCCTTGTGAGTGTTCATGTTTAGTTCCCACAAGTCCCAGGTTGAAGGGTGTTGTTGCTAGAAGCGGCCACAAGGCGGCAGCACTTCCCGATTGTCAACCCTCTATTTGGGAAAGGAGAACCTTCCTGAAAGTTGGTCTTCTGGGTTGTAAATGTGAGCGAAGAGTGCCAGAACACACTGCCAGTGGGTTGTGTCTTATTTGTAGTATCCTTATTACCGTTCAGCCCCTCCAATTCATCCCCACTCTGAGACCAGTCGCCACCCCCTCTATTCTGCTCCTCTGAAGGTGCCGCCATCCAGAGGTAAGGCGACACTAATGTCCGAGGCCAGAGGTGGGAACCCCCTCAACGGAAGATATGCAGACCAGGCAGCTTTTCAAAGCTCTTTGATCCCAGTATGTCCTCCATTATCTGGGTTCCCTAAGGCTGTTTGAATGGTGAAGGGACAAACTGGGTCTGGAGATTGTGCTTTGCTCCGGAAGGGGGTACAGACAGGTCTACGGTGAGAGGATCACGGGTGGCACAACCTCCTCGGCTCCCTCAGCCCTAGGAGCATCCAGCCGAGGGAGGCGAGGCTGCTCAGGCTCCAGCGATGTGACCCAAGTCTGATTCCCGAGGCCTGAGGGGACTAGTCTTTTTTTTTTTTTTTTTCAGCGGTTAAATAATGTCTGTTCATGTTGGGGTATATTTGATGGACAGTGTTGTGTTTGTTGCATTTGTACAACACCTTGATTCAGGTATAGGTGGAGGTATATCCGGTCTTCTCCAGATCCTTGCACGGATAGGGTATTACAGTGTCGTGGACCACAGTTCTCTGTGCTATGCGGTAGGTTATTTTGGTGACCCAGTCTACCTATGTGAGTGCGTGTAGGGTAAGGGCATCTGCCTGTTTTATCCTTCCTCTTTTGTCCCCTCAGTAACACTAGGTCTGTGTGCTAACTCTGTGTCTGTCCCTCCTTTTTAAATAAGTCCGTCTGGTTCAGGTGCTTGAGCTCACTTATGAATGATACCGTGCCGTCTTTGTCTCCCACTGTGGGCATTCCTTCATCTAGTTGGACCCATCCCTGTAGCTCAAATGCTGTTGTTTCAGTCTGATCTACGGCTGAGAAACGTGCGCTTGTAACTCGGCATCGCGTCCCGGACATGATGATTGCCTCCGCGTTTTTCCTCTTTTAAATAGTGCAGCAGAGACCGTCGGGATGCACGTCTTTTTGGAGGTGTCTCCACGCGATCACCGGGTGGGGAGAGTGTCACATCATATGCTACGTCTGGTCTTTTTGGCGTTATGTCCTCTCATTCAGTCCTCACTGTGGCTGATTCCAGTGACACCCGCGCCAGTGGGCTCGAATGTTCCGTCTGCTGTCCACCCTCCCAAGTATACCTGTGCGCAGACTCAGTGATGATGGCCGCCTTGCCTGGGGGCAGGTGGTTCCTCCTCTGACCTTTCATTTGCATTTGTCAGGAAAGAGATGCTGGGTGGGATGATTCCCTGCGGTTCTACACTTTTCCTCTTATAATGTGGGGAGGGATTGGGGGCAGGAGGAGAAGGGGACGACAGAGGATGAGATGGCTGGATGGCATCACTGACTCGATGCACGTGAGTCTGAGTGAACTCCGGGAGTTGGTGATGGACAGGGAGGCCTGGCGTGCTGCGACTCATGGGGTCGCAAAGAGTCGGACACGACTGAGCGACTGAACTGAACTGAACTGAAACTTTACTGGCTGAAATAGGCTTCCCGACAACCTATCCCTTTCGTCGTTTTCCTTGAGTATCCTTAAGGATTTTTGAAAGCAGGTGTCATTTACAGCCCCTAAGGCCTTGGAATATTCAGTTCCCAGAAGCCTGGATCTGAATTGTGGTGTTGGGAGAAACACCCACAAGGCGGCAGCACTTCTTGATTTTCAACTCTGCTGATTGGGGACCGAGAACCTTCGAGAAAGTTGCCTTCCCTGGTTGTAAATGAGACTGTAAAGGGCCAGAACAAACTGCGTAGGGGTTGTATCTCCTCCCTTCTTTTCCCAGTATCCTCCACCCCAGCAAGCAATGCCCACCTCTCTTCTCTGCTCATCTGAAGGTGCTGTCCAAAGGTAAGGCAACTCTAAAGACAGAGGCCGGAGGTGGGAACCCCCCCCGCGGGGAGAGGGGCAGAACAGGTGACTTTTCCAAGCTCTTCCAGCCCAATCCGTCCCCCATCCCTGGGTGCACTAGTGTTGTTTCATGGTTCAAGGCCTGCCTTGGTGTGGTTTTTCCTGTGGTCATGTATGGATGTGAGAGTTGGACTGTGAAGAAAGCTGAGCGCCAAAGAATTGATGCTTTTGAACTGCGGTGCTGGAGAAGACTCTTGAGAGTCCCTTGGACTGCAAGGAGATCCAACCAGTCCATTCTAAAGGAGATCAGTCCTGGGTGTTCTTTGGAGGGAATGATGCTAAAGCTGAAACTCCAGTACTTTGGCCACCTCATGCGAAGAGTTGACTCATTGGAAAAGACTCTGATGCTGGGAGGGATTGGGGGCAGGAGGAGAAGGGGACGACAGAGGATGAGATGGCTGGATGGCATCACTGACTCGATGGACATGAGTTTGAGTGAATTCTGGGAGTTGGTGATGGACAGGGAGGCCTGGCATGCTGCAATTCATGGGGTGGCAAAGAGTCGGACACGACTGAGCAACTGAACTGAACTGACTGAACTGAAAGAGATTTGAAATAATATAGATGGCGAGTGCAGGTGGCCTTATTGCTGACACGTTTTTTCTCACTTTTGCCTCCCAGATATTCATGGTATCATATGATGTTTGGTTTTCTGACTTGACTTTTTGCTTTAATTAATATTCACCCATTTTTCTCTGAATTAATTGATTCATCGATTAATTAATTGATATTTGTATATTCCATTGTATATATGTGCCACATCTTTATGCATCCATCTTTTGTTTAATTTACATTTTTTCTATTTCTTGTGTGTCGGAAATTCTGCCACTATTAGCATAGTGGGGCATGTATTTTTCTCAATTATATTTTCATCCTCCTTTTGCCCAGGAGTAAAATTGGTGGATCATATGGCAACTCAATGAATGAAAATTGTAGTTGATATTTCTGTAGTACTGTTGAATTTACTAATTACAACTTAAGGCATTATTTTGTTATTGATCCTGGAGATGCATGGAATTATTATCGTTACTAATAGGCATGGTTTGGATTTGGAATCAAGTGGACCCGGGTCACATTTCATCTGTATTGTAATCTGTGTGACCGTGGACAGTCGGTTTCTCAATCTTACTCCTTCTCAGTCGGCTCCCTTAGACTGCAGATGGCATTCATTCATGAAAGCTGGTTGTCACCAACGTGTTCAGTTGCATCATGTAAGAGCCTCTGGAAGGAGAGAGTGTACGGGGTAAGCAATTAGGGATCAGCAACAGAAATCTAGGCCAGTTCAGACTCCGCAAGATGGATCAAAAAGGAAATCAAATCCTATAATCTGAATCAAATACGAAAGTGTCTGAGTGTGGGAGACAAAACTACGGTAGCCCCCAGGTCACACCCCTCCCTCTCAGTGCAGGTGGCGCCTGTGTCCTGCTTGCAACCAATGGAAGATGTTAGAGGCTATGATGTCACTCCCTTGGCTGGGTTACAGTACGTGCGAAGGTGATGGATGTTAGCAGGTAGCTCAGGTAACTTAGCAGACTGGTGAAAGAGACGCTCCATGTGGCTTTGAAACAGTAAGCTGCCATGATGTGAGATGACCGCATGGCAGGGCAGGGTGTGACCTCTAGCAGCTGAGCGTGGCTCCCAGCAATAGCTCAGAGCCCTGAGTCCCACAGCCACCAGGGCTGGTGCTGCTAACAACTCCAGTAAACTCGGAAGCGGGTTTTCTCCAGTCACGTCCCCAGATGAGAACCCAGCCCAACTCACAGCCTGGTTGTAGCCTCTGCACCCTGAGCAGAAGATCCAGCCACACCGTGCCCAGACTCCTGAGCCACAGAAACTGAGAGGGGGTAAATGGGCATTACTGATGCCCCAGGTTTGTGGTACCTGGAGTGTAGCAATGAGATCTAATGCACTGAAGTTTAGGCAAGACTTCCCCTAGCTGCCTGAAGAGAAGCATCGAGATGTAGCTAGCTACTCAAGACCCCACGTGACGGCAACCCGGAAGCCCAGTCCAGCCCCCCACCCCCACCTCCACTCCCACCCCCTCCACCCACTTGCTGACCATGGAGATGGCCAGGTGCCCATTAGGGGGAGAAGCACAGGGGCCTGGCAGCAAGCCACTTCTTGGGGTCGTGGTGAAGTGAGTTGAGGTATGTACAGCCCTGCCATCAGGCCTGGAGGGCTCAGCTGTACATTCTCCTCCTGCCATGAGAGATGGGGATACTAAGAGGCTTCCTGGACAATCACAGGCAGGTGCCAGGGAGCTGATCTTACTTCCAGATATGATAGTTTGTTCGAAGCCTTTGTGACTAGTGGCTTACAGTCAGAAGAGGGTTCTCACTTGAATTCAGATCCACAGTTGCAAGCTGTCATCCCCTGGGGCAAAAGTTCCAACAGCTACTTGTTTGGGACTTAGCCTCTGCATTGAGCTGTTGGGCAGAGGCCTTCAGAGCTGACTAGCCAGGTTGAGGGGTGCCCAGATGCTGTAAGAAGCTGACTTAAGGAAGGCCTGGAGAAAGGGACAGTGATGTTAATTCTCTCATCCCCAAAGTCTCAGGAATCCCTGAGCCTCACAGCATAAGCATTTCCACAGTGTCTTGAGTCTATTCAAAGTATTCCCACCTAGACGGTGTCTGCCTGAGTACCTGGTTTTTGTGGTTCATGGGTTCTCGCCCTGACCACTCCCTCTTTTTTCGGTAAGAAGCCTGTCCTTCCCTTAACTATTTTTGAGAGTAGTTATCATTGCCAATGATTCTTACCAACAGTCTGCAAACCTTTTATATTAATCAAAGACTGGCATTTCCCTTTTGCACTAACTGAAAAGTCAGTTAGTCTGACTTTATGAAAAGTCTCCTCATTCCACAGCTAACACCTTCATGAGGTAAAATATCTGCCTTCAGATTTAAAAAAAAAATTTTTTTTAACTCTGCCTTGTGGGAAGATAGAAGATGTAGACAGCGTTATGAAATGTCACGGTTTGGCAGCGTGCTCACACGGCAGCAGATGGCTTTTTCTTCGTTATCCGCTATTAGTTTATTTATACATTCGGAGATGGGAGTGATTTTCCTCAGAAAGTGAGACAGCTGGGGGTCCTGAACCCCAAGCCCCACAAGCCTTGCTCTGGGTGAGATTCCTCTGCCTTGCTTTTCTCAACAAAAATTCTAGAAGGGTTTGCAGACATCCTAACAGCTGTAGTACCTCTGGGGGAACCCACTTTCCCCCGACCTGCAGTGGAGGCAGAGAAGGGGCACAGCCCCCAGCCTAGGGCCTTGCCTGTGGGTGGGGCGTGGGACCGCGTGGGAGACAGCGGGAACTCCTGATTTAGAAATCTGAAGAAGGAAGGAGAAGGGGAAGAAAGACTCCAGGATTCCTGACCCAATTTCAAGATGAAAAGAGGATTTGGGAAATGATTTAGTAGTCGAAAATGTGGTAGCCTGTTCTTGCAGCAAAACTGTCTCTTTGATAGTTTTTTTCTGTTGCTAAAGTATGGTATTATGTGGGAGAAAGGAGGGTTTTATGGTTTGGGGGTAATATTTTTATTTTTAGGTAATTTTAGACTGAGAAGAGTTGCAAAAATAGTCGTGTAAGCTTTACCCACTCCTTCCTATGTTAGCATCTAAAAACTATTGAATATTTATGTAAGCTAGAAAATCAACCTTAGTACAATATATTAAATTTACAGTTTATTTGGACTTCACCACTTTCTCCACTACTGTTCTTTTTTTCTATTCCAGCATCCCACATTTCATTTAGTCGTCTCCCCTCCTCTTTAATGGACTTGATGCTTTTGAAGAGCACTCGTCAGTTCTTTTATAGAAATCCTTCCTTTGGGGTCTGTGTGATGTTTCCTTGTGATGAGATTCAGGTTATGCGGTTTGGGGAAGGATACAACAGAAGGGTGGCCTGTTCCGTGCATCATATCAGGGGTCCATGATTTTGGTGTGTGTTACAGGTGATGTTAACGTTGATCACTTGGCAAAGGTGGTATTTGTCAGGATTCTCCACCATGAACCCACTCTTTTTCCTCTTGCAGTTATTAAACGTTTGAGGAGAGATGCTTGGAGACTATTTGTGCTTAAACTCTTGCCCTCTGACTTTTTCTTTTCCATTGTAGCTTATTACAAGATATTGAATATACCTCCTTGTTCCTAGGAGGACCTTGTTTATCTGTTTTTATACACAGAAGCTGGCATTTGCCAGTCCCAAACTCCTCATTTATCCCTCCCACACCACCCCACTTTCCCCTTTGGTAACCATAAGTTTGTTCTCTATATCTGAGCCTGTTTCTGTTTTGTAAATAAGTTCATTTGTATGATATTCGAGGCTCCACATATAAATGATATCATATGGTATTAATATTTGTCTTTCCCCGTCTGCCTTACTTCACCTAGCATGATAATCTCTTAGGTCCGTACCTGTTGCTGCAAATGGCATTATTTCGTCCTTTCCCATTTGCCTCGTGATTTTAGCATCTTCCAGTGGGTCTTGCTTTTGGCAGTAATTGCAGTGGTGGTTCAATAGTGACTCTCTGCTTCCCTCTTTCTTTCTACGTTTGTTGATTGGAATTCTGTTAAAGACGACTTGTCTACTCTCCCTCGCTTATTTTTTCAGTTACTATTTATAGCAGGATGGATTGTTGGACATTTATCTGATTCTTTCGGTTATAATCCATCTTATCGTTTACTTTATTGGTCACATAAAGTGATCCATCCATCTTTGGTCCTTGAAAGCTTTCAGGTTTGATGTGCCCCCATCTTTTAATATAATTTTTAGTACTTCTTTGCTTCCTTGGTGGTTGAGTGGTCAAGAATCCACCTGCCGATGCAGGAGATACGGGTTTGATCCCTGGGTTGGGAATATCCCCTAGAGAAGGAAATGGCAACCCACTCCAGTATTCTTACCTGGGAAATCCCATGGATAGAGGAGACTGGCGGGCTGCAGCCCGTGGGGTCGCAAAAGAGTCGGACACGACTGAGCGACTAAATAAGAATAGCGCTTACTTTCTGGCACCACAGAATATACTCCAAGCTTGTCTTTATTTATTAATTTATTGCTCCAACCCTAGCTTCAGCCAGTTCTCCAAGGGGCCTTGGGTCCTTTCGCTGGAGAATGTTATGAGAAAACAACGTCTGGGCTAATTAGCTTCTGGCCTGTCTCAGAAGAGAGAATTAGGTAATCTATACATGTGTGTCGGAGAAGGCAATGGCACCCCACTCCAGTACTCTTGCCTGGAAAATCCCATGGATGGAGGATCCTGGTGGGCTGCAGTCCATGGGGTCACGAAGAGTCGGATACGACTGAGAGACTTCACTTTCACTTTTCGCTTTCATGCATTGGAGAAGGAGATGGCAACCCACTCCAGTGTTCTTGCCTGGAGAATCCCAGGGATGGGGAGCCTGGTGGGCTGCCATCTCTGGGGTCACACAGAGTCGGACACGACTGAAGCGACTTAGCAGCAGCAGCAGCAGCATACATATGCGTATACTAACTAGTTCATGCATATACACATCTCTATTTTTGTTTCTGTATCTATTTGCCTGTGTATGTGTATCTTTTAAGACATAAGTCAATATCGATACTTCTGACTCTAATCTGTCACCTGAGGATTCGTTCTAACCTTCTTCCTTTCTTTACTTATAATTTTTTTTCCCAAAATTGAGAAATTAGCTGGAATTATTTGCAATATATATACTTAGTTTTTCCTCTAAGTATACAGTTTTGAAATTCCTAATGCTAGGCTTTGTGACAAACAGGTTTATCATCTAGAGTATAGTGTGTGTGTGCACGTGTGTGTGTGCGTGGACTTTAGCTTCACAGTGTCCAACCTAAACGTTTCCAAATCTTTTGGTAGATGATATTGTAGGCAGTGTCATATGGTGGGTGTATGTTAACTTTTAAGAAGCTGCCAAATGATTTTCCAAAATGACTACCATTTTGCTATCTCTACCCAGCAGCATATGAGACTTCCAATTGATTTGGATCTTTGCCAGGGCTTTGTATTGTCAGATTTTTAAAATAAACTACCTAGACTCAAAATTTGAATTTAGCAGGCAATATAGAACACCCAGTTAAGTCAGAATTTCATGTAAATAAGTATTTTTTAGTATAAATATGTCCCCAGTATTACCTGGAACATATTTATACTAAAAACTCTGTATCTGATGTTTTGGGGGCTCTGTTTAGAGGCTACCTATTCTCAGACCTCAGCATGGGTCCAAAAGGATCAGAGCTCTTTGCCAAAGAAATGTTCAAATATCCATGAAGAAAAGGGAGAAGAAATTCAGAGGTTCTCAGGTGATCTGGAGGGATGTTTCTGTTAGGTATTTGTTTTAAGTACAATTTGTGTTGCAGTCGAATACATATATTTTTAAGTGGCGCACAAAACACAAGAGCTTGGCTGGATCCACTTTCACCCAGTAAGCAGCCCGGAGACCGGCTTCAGACCACGGACCAGCACGTGACCAAGCCGTGGCGCGGAATGCAGTGCACAGGTTCAAGGCTGGCTGGCTTGTAAGCCGATTGAGATACTGCTCTTTTTCCTCCAGCAGATTACTTGGGAATTTCCTGAGAAGTTTCCTCTCAAAGTGACTTCCTCAGGGCCTTCTACTTAAAAGAATAATATTCATTATTCTTTTGAATAAAATCGGCAAAGGGAGACAAGTCCAAGCCAAGGAATCTTACAAATAAGGGTCCTCTGGAATGCTGGCAGGTGCTTAATAGATTGGAAGAACCTGTTATTATATTTCCTCTTATGTCTTTTTCAAAGACCAGGTAATAACAGCAAATACTTCATAGCCTTCTCCCAGTGCTAGGTGTTTGAAGCCCATTATATTTATTAACTTGTGAAATCCTTAGGGCACCCCTGCGAGGGAGGTGTTGATATCATCCCCATTTTTCAGATAAGGTAATCGAGGCTCAGAAAGGTACTGCTGGAGCTCTCCAGGCTCGCGAGTGGCAGGGCTGGGATCTGAACCCAGGCATCTGGGCTCCAGAGTGTGGGCCTTTAACAGCCATACCTACAGCCTCACAGGTTTGGTGGGATCCCCTTTCGAAGCTCTATTCTCCTAGTTGGAAATAGCAGTCTGACTCATTTGACTTTTCTGAAGTACATTTTGTATTATCTTGAGCACTTGGTGAAATAAGTGAATTTTGCAGTTCCTTGTGTTAATTGGCATCTAAGCAGATGATATTAAAGAGCGCCCAGTAGGATACAGGTGTCTGAGGTCCAAAGCAAGTCAGTGGATCAAACCCTCAGTGAACCCAAGAACAGATGTCCACACGGCATCAGGGCACAGGGAGGGGGAGAGAGGTGCCAGACAGCGATCTGAGCCAGAGGGCTCTGGGCTTACTGGAGAGGGGCCTGTAGCTAATGGAGCACTGAGTTTTCATTGCAGGTGATAAATCTTCCTAATGGCATTTCAAATGCATTGTTCTAAATTTAAATATTTTAATATTAATTTATTCTAATGCCGTCTCAAGTGGATAATGAACAATACCATCAACTGTATTAAAAAGAGGGGGAAAAAATCACAGGCAAGTCCTCAAACATTTTCCACTCTGGGAGTGAATCCAGGAGAGTAAAAGACTTTCCAGCAAAACTCATTTCTTTTTTACTTGGGTACTGACGATAGTCAAAATCAAAACGAGTATAAACGACTATTAAATTTTTAGCATTTTGAGGAAGACAAGGCACGGTTGGCCGTTTCTCGGGAGTTTGAGTTTTGGCTCTCTGAGCAGCATAATAGCGTGACTATTACCAAGCATTTACTGTGCTTTCTACAGATGATCTCATTTCATGCCTCTAACAACTGTATGGTCGGTGCTCTTTATCCCTGTTTTATAGATGGGACAACTGAGGTTTCCAGGCTTAATACATAACTCAGTATTGAGACTGGGGCATGTCTGATCCTGGGACCTGGACTCTTAACCATGGTCTCTCACAACAGGAGCCTGTTTGCCCCACCAAGAAAATTAAGCAACCACAGCAACATGGTTTTCTTCTTTCCTCAAAGAGAGATGGTGGAAAGTGGAGCGTGTGGTGTGACCCAGGAGTCTGGAACTGCAGGAAATGTGAGCATCCCAGACAGTGCTGTGAGTGGGTGGGGCTGCCCAGGGCGTGCGCCCAGTGGACGCGGAGCTGAGTCTCCTTAGAGCTGCGCCTTAGCCGAGGGCCCCAAGGCGACATGCAAAATGAGTGGCAAGCAGTTCCTCAGCCTCTAGGGCTGCCTGAAGAGCCTGGCACTGCTTGCTTCTTTGGGCCATGGAGCTAAAACAGCCAAGAGAATGACCACAGTTTTTAGTTCCCCCTGGAACATTGGGCCTGCGTCACCTCCTTTTATTGTCCCTTAGCCACAAACACACCCTTCAACATGCTGTCCAAAAAATAATGGGATTCCTTTAAGTATTTCTCCTTGAAAGTGAGCAATAAAATAGGTAAAAGTATATTTTTTATAATATACACACACATATAGAGAGAGAGTAAAATAACAATTTAAACAATAAGTGACCTTACAGCATAAGGTTTACTCAATAGAGGAGGCCAGAGGGGCTCTCAGGAGGAGGAGGGTCTCCTGTGGCTCCCGGGTGGGCCAGGGGCGGTGGGTGAGGTCTCCTGACAGAGCCTGTCCCAGTGTCAGGCCCAGAACCTGGTCCTTCTGCACCCTTGCAGCCTTGGCCTGGCGATCACTTTTCTGCGCTGTCTCTTATGAAAACCAGTGCCTCCCACCGACCCTGACAACCCTGGACACCCACTGCATGCCTCAGCCACAAGTTCTGCTGGTCTGTTCCCCCAGCCTGCACCCCAGAGAGAGGCATATTATGATTATTGCTGGGCAACTCAGACCAGCTCTGCAGCAAACTCCCTTGCTACGTGGCGGGCTGAACCCCACTTCTCCAGTAAGCGAACCCCTCCCAGTCTGTTCTTCGTGGGTACTCCCCCTCGGCCCTAGGGCACCATATGGAGTTTCCTTGTATCTTCCAGTCCTTCTTCATCGTTCTTTATATTAAACTACTATTTAACCCACTGTGCCTTTAAAAATATTTCTTTCTTTGTTCTTGGCTGCACTGGGGCTTTTCTCTAGTTGTGGCAAGCAGGGGCTACTCTCCAGTCGTGGTGTGCGAGCTTCTCATTGCCTTGGCTTCTCTTGGTGCAGAGTGTGGGCTCCACGGAACGCAGGCTCCGTAGTTGTGGTACACGGGCTTAGTTGCTCCGTGGCATGTGGAATCTTCCCGGACCAGGGATCAAACTCGTGTTCCCTGCATTCGCAGGTGGATTCTCAACCATGGACCTCCAGGGAAGTCACACTGTGTGGTTTTTATCATCTGATTAGACCTAAACTGCTATCCCTGCCATAGGACCACTTGCTTGAACCAAATTATGCTATCATGATACCAAATTATGATATCATGGGTGCTAAAGCAAAACTTCTGTATTTTTTTAAAACTTATTTTGCTTTTTAATTTTATTTTTGGCTTTGAAGGTGGTTTTAGGAGCAAATTTTCTTCAATCTAATCTCAATTCATGCTGTATAAGATGTTAATAATTATCAAGGAGAAGCTTCAGTGGTTATAAGTAGGGTGCTTCCAGAATACTAGCCTATTCAGTTCAGTTCAGTTCAGTTCAGTCGCTCAGTCGTGTCCAACTCTTTGCAACCCCATGAATCGCAGCACGCCAGGCCTCCCTGTCCATCACCAACTCCCAGAGTTCACTCAGACTCACGTCCATCAAGTCGGTGATGCCATCCAGCCATCTCATCTTCTCTCCTCCCCTTCTCCTCCTGCCCCCAATCCCTCCCAGCATCAGAGTCTTTTCCAATGAGTCAACTCTTCGCATGAGGTGGCCAAAGTACTGGAGTTTCAGCTTTAGCATCAGTCCTTCCAAAGAAATCCCAGGGCTGATCTCCTTCAGAATGGACTGGTTGGACCTCCTTGCAGTCCAAGGGACTCTCAAGAGTCTCCAACACCACACTTCAAAAGCATCAATTCTTCAGCACTCAGCCTTCTTCACAGTCCAACTCTCACATCCATACATGACCACAGGAAAACCATAGCCTTGACTAGACGGACCTTTGTTGGCAAAGTAATGTCTCTGCTTTTGAATATGCTATCTAGGTTGGTCATAACTTTCCTTCCATTAAGCGTCTTTTAATGTCATGGCTTCAGTCACCATCTGCAGGGATTTTGGAGCCCAAAAAAATAAAGTCTGACACTGTTTCCACTGTCTCCCCATCTATTTCCCATGAAGTGATGGGACCGGATGCCATGATCTTCGTTTTCTGAATGTTGAGCTTGAAGCCAACTTTTTCACTCTCCACTTTCACTTTCATCAAGAGGCTTTTGAGTTCCTCTTCACTTTCTGCCATAAGGGTGGTGTCATCTGCATATCTGAGGTTATTGATATTTCTCCCGGCAATCTTGATTCCAGCTTGTGCTTCTTCCAGTTCAGCATTTCTCATGATGGACTCTGCATATAAGTTAAATAAGCAGGGTGACAATATATAGCCTTGACGTACTCCTTTTCCTATTTGGAACCAGTCTGTTGTTCCATGTCCAGTTCTAACTGTTGCTTCCTGACCTGCATACAGGTTTCTCAAGAGGCAGGTCAGGTGGTCTGGTATTCCCATCTCTTGAAGAATTTTCCACAGTTTATTGTGATCCACACAGTCAAAGGCTTTGGCATAGTTAATAAAGCAGAAATAGATATTTTTCTGGAACTCTCTTGCTTTTTCCATGATCCAGCAGATGTTGGTAATTTGATCTCTGGTTCCTCTGCCTTTTCTAAAACCAGCTTGAACATCAGGAAGTTCACGGTTCACATATATGCTGAAGCCTGGCTTGGAGAATTTTGAGCATTACTTTACCAGCTTGTGAGATGAGTACAATTGTGCGGTAGTTTGAGCATTCTTTGGCATTGCCTTTCTTTGGGATTGGAATGAAAACTGACCTTTTCCAGTCCTGTGGCCACTGCTGAGTTTTCCAGATTGCTGGCATATTGAGTGCAGCACTTTCACAGCATCATCTTTCAGGATTTGAAATAGCTCAACTGGAATTCCATCACCTCCACTAGCTTTGTTTGTAGTGATGCTTTCTAAGGCCCACTTGACTTCACATTCTAGGATGTCTGGCTGTAGGTGAGTGATCATACCATCGAGATTATCTGGATCATGAAGATCTTTTTTGTACAGTTCTTCTGTGTATTCTTGCCACCTCTTCTTAATATCTTCTGATTCTGTTAGGTCCCACCATTTCTGTCCTTTATCGAGCCCATCTTTGCATGAAATGCTCCCTTGGTATCTCTAATCTTCTTGAAGAGATCTCTAGTCTTTCCCATTCTGTTGTTTTCCTCTATTTCTTTGCATTGATTGCTGAGGAAAGCTTTCTTATCTCTGCTTGCTATTCTTTGGAACTCTGCATTCACATGTTTATATCTTTCCTTTTCTCCTTTGCTTTTCACTTCTCTTCTTTTCACAGCTATTTGTAAGGCCTCCCCAGACAGCCATTTTGCTTTTTTGCATTTCTTTTCCATGGGGATGGTCTTGATCCCTGTCTCCTGTACAGTGTCACGAACCTCATTCCAAAGTTCTTCAGGCACTCTATATATCAGATCTAGGCCCTTAAATCTATTTCTCACTTAGACTATGCCAAAGCCTTTGACTGTGTGGATCACAATAAACTGTGGAAAATTCTTCAAGAGATGGGAATACCAGACCACCTGACCTGCCTCTTGAGAAACCTGTATGCAGGTCAGGAAGCAACAGTTAGAACTGGACATGGAACAACAGACTGGTTCCAAATAGGAAAAGGAGTACGTCAAGGCTGTATATTGTCACCCTGCTTATTTAACTTATATGCAGAGTCCATCATGAGAAATGCTGAACTGGAAGAAGCACAAGCTGGAATCAAGATTGCCGGGAGAAATATCAATAACCTCAGATATGCAGATGACACCACCCTTATGGCAGAAAGTGAAGAGGAACTCAAAAGCCTCTTGATGAAAGTGAAAGTGGAGAGTGAAAAAGTTGGCTTCAAGCTCAACATTCAGAAAACGAAGATCATGGCATCCGGTCCCATCACTTCATGGGAAATAGATGGGGAGACAGTGGAAACAGTGTCAGACTTTATTTTTTTGGGCTCCAAAATCCCTGCAGATGGTGACTGAAGCCATGACATTAAAAGACGCTTACTCCTTGGAAGGAAAGTTATGACCAACCTAGATAGCATATTCAAAAGCAGAGACATTACTTTGCCAACAAAGGTCCGTCTAGTCAAGGCTATGGTTTTTCTAGTAGTCATGCATGGATGTGAGAGTTGGACTGTGAAGAAGGCTGAGTGCTGAAGAATTGATGCTTCTGAACTGTGGTGTTGGAGAAGACTCTTGAGAGTCCCTTGGACTGCAAGGAGGTCCAACCAGTCCATTCTGAAGGAGATCAGCCCTGGGATTTCTTTGGAAGGACTGATGCTAAAGCTGAAACTCCAGTACTTTGGCCACCTCATGCGAAGAGTTGACTCATTGGAAAAGACTCTGATGCTGGGAGGGATTGGGGGCAGGAGGAGAAGGGGATGACAGAGGATAAGATGGCTGGATGGCATCACCGACTTGATGGACGTGAGTCTGAGTGAACTCTAGGAGTTGGTGATGGACAGGGAGGCCTGGTGTGCTGCGATTCATGGGGTCGCAAAGAGTCGGACACGACTGAGCGACTGAACTGAACTGAACTGATACCCTACCTTAAAACTTGTTTGCCTACCACCTCCTACTGGGTAAAGTAGAAAGTTTGCACAGCTTCTACTGCCTTCCATAACCTAGCCTTTGCCTCCCTTTTTTCTTATCGCCTGCTGTTACAGCTGTGCGCATTATAGCCTATAAAAATTAAAGTCATGTATTCCCCTCTGCTTTTTTTTTTCCTGGCTTCCAGGCCTTTGCCTGTATGGTGTGTACTTTTCCTGAAATGTGCTTCCCTCCATCCTGACTAGGTTCTACCCAGGGTTTGTTGGGAAAGATTTAACCACCGTCTCTCCAGGAGGAAAAAAGTGTGGTTTGTAGTGCTTGCTGATTTCTGAGGTGTGGATACTCAAACCATTGCTGATTTCAGGTTGCCAATCGGGTCATTAAGTGCAGAACTGGGAAGAAATATATGTAATTGGCTTTGCAAGCCAGTGTGAGTGGCCTCAGCCCACCCTTGGCTCCACCTTTCTGCTTGAATAGCAGCTCTTCCAGCAAGCCTTCTCTGAATGCAGCATGCTGGTCACACTCATGACACAGTGCATTTCTCTGTCACTTCCCTTTTGTACACTGACATACTTTTCCATTTCTATGTCTGTTTCTTCCTCAGACTCATCTCCATGAAGACAGGGGTCCCAGTTTTTCCCTCTGTTTTTGGGGCCCTGGACAGTGCCTGGCACACGGTTGTTACCTGATCCGTGTTTATGGAATGAGTAAGAGTAGCGTTTCTTTGCCAAAATAAGGGATTTTTTTTCTCCTTCAGCTGGATTATATTGTCTACTGTTCTTAGCAGTGAGCCTTATCCAAACAACCTATTGAAGTGGCTCATCTGGACTTGTTGGACATGAGCTGTGAAGGTTGGCCAGGAGAGAGTTTGGTCAGGATGGGAAATGGCTAGAGCGCTGGTTTCTCCCGCTGGCTGTTTATGCCACAAAACCCCCGAATTCCAGTGTAGGGCATCGCCGCTAATTACAATGCCTGCTAACCTCATGAACTTACTTTTTGTAATACTGTGTCATTATATAGACAGGCTGGACCTTGCAGTTGACTTTGCACTTTCTGAACATCAGATTTTTAAAATTTTCCCATCAGTTTGCTTGTTCTCTGTACTCAGCCTAAGCCCTGCCAACAATGCCAGTTGCACTCACATGGAAAATGTGAGTTACTAATGCAAGGTGGCATTAGCGAGATGTATATGAAGAAAACTCTTATTCAGAAATAACTAGTACTTCCTTTGGATCTTGCCAGTAATGTAATCCGTCGTGGGCTTTCAGAGTTGAGGCTGACTTGCTGGTGAAGCCACTCACCAGGAACCAGCTCCCTGGTCTGCAGAGTTGTGCCTGGTGCACCGCGCCCGCTGTAAAGCATCTGCTCTCCTCACCCTGACGTTCCAGGCCCTCCGCGCTCTGGCCTCAACCTTGTCATTGGCAAGAAGTCTTTACCACAGGTGTGGCACCCTCAGGGCACACAAGGGAACTCAGCCTTTTCCTGACAGACATCAGGGTCAAGGTTGGAGAGAGGCCCTCCAGTCTCACTTTGCTCTGGAGTGGGTGTTCTCAACCTTCATCACGTGACAGAATCACCTGGGATACTTCTTTAAAAAGCACACAGATGCCTTCTCCACCTGCATTCTAAATCCACTGCTCTTTGGTGGGGCCGGGGCACTGGTACGGTTTAAGTCTCCTCTGGCAGGTCTAACATGAAGCTGGGGCTGGCAACTGGCGTCTGCTGAGGGGTTCCCAACTGGCCCCAACACTTTGTCTCTTCCAGCCATCCCTCTGGCAACACATCATCAGGTCCTTTCCAGTCTTGTTTTGGTCTAAACCAGACTGTTTCCCGCTCTGACAGTTCCCATCTCCAGAGGACTGGTCTGGAACTTCCCATTTTCCGTTTTTCATGCTTTAGGGAATCAGACTTGTCTCCTAGGTTCCCATCTTTCTCCTTATTACCCACCATCAGCCCTGACGTCAGTTATAAGTGGACAAAAGTAAAAACCTAGCTTGTGTCTCATCCCACATCTGGAATAGATGATTGCTATGATTCAGTCAAGACATTCAAGAAATGTTTCTTGAGTGCAGAGGGCACACCAGTTCCTGGGCTAGCCCTCGGCTTATGTAGACGAGTAAGAATGCTTGATTCCTGCTTTCATGGAACTTACCCTTGAGAAGGGGACAGATACAAAGCACATGAGTATTAATATACGGCGCCGTGAGTGGAGGGGCAGGCGAGGGCTGGGTGCCCCTGAGTGCTTGGGAGCGGCCCTGTCCTGTTATTGAGTCTTGCTGTTACTGTTGTTTTGAAACTGTTGAATTTATACTGGCGTTAAAGCGATTAAGAATGTTGTGATAATTTCAGGTGCACAGCCAGGGGACCAAGTCATAGATATGTATGTATCCATTCTCCCCCAGACTCCCCGCCAGGGCTTCCTTGGTGGCTCAGTTGGTAAAGAAGGAACCTGCAACACAGGAGGCACAGGTTCAATCCCTGGGTCGGGAAGATCCCCTGGAGAAGGCAATGGCAACCCACTCCAGTATTCTTACCTGGAAAATCCCATGCACAGAGGAGCCTGGCAGGCTACAGTCCAAGGGGTTGCAAGAGTCAGACATGACTTAGCAACTAAACCACCACCATTCTCCCCCAAACTCCCCTCTCTTTTATATATATGAGGCTGATGGCTGTAACTATGGTCCCATACTTTGCAGTGTTCCGGGATAACGCCAAGGGATATGATGAGAAACCAAGTGATTTTCCTTGGGTACAGAGTCAGTTAGTGGGAGAAGTGGGAATACCTCAGCCTTCTATTCCCAGCCAGTGCCCTTCCTGCCCATGTGTGGCCTCTCAGAGGGTTTCTTTCTAAAGGCATTGGAGATGAATAATGGAGTATTTTACAGAATATGGCAGAGAGTTTCAAACAAGTAAAGCAACAGAGAATGATTTTGAAATAAAACCCTGTCACAGTTAGTTGGCACTGGCACGATTTTTTTTTTAACATCTCAACTGCAGTAATAAAGACGGTAGGGGAGTTGGTGAAAACGAGAACTGGGTGCCAGCTGGGGGCTGTATGAAATCATTTCACTTCAAAACAAAGAGCAGAAATAGGAGAAATTAAAATAGATGATCCCCAGCTCCCTGGCTTCCTCCTCTTCTTGGGCAGGAATCAAAGGAGAAAAAGCTCAGCAGTAAAAGCAGTCTCCAAGGACTGGTGTCGGGATGAGCAGCTGCCACAAAGACAGACACATCATTCGCCCCTGGAGGATCTTGCTTGTGCTTCCTGCACGTGTGAGAGAGCCAGCTTGCTTTGCACACACACACACACACACACACACACAGAGAAGCAAAGTCAAAAGTTTGTGAGCTTGGGGCAAGCATCTCAGCCCTGGGCGTCACTGCAAGGTAGCTATGCTTGTAGCTTCTGGTTGCTCTCAGCTGAAACCTGCAGATAGACTGAGACCAAAGGTGCCAGCTCAGAGTCCAGTAGAGTCCATCCGTCTATCAGTTTGAGGAGAGGGGAGATCGAAGGTCATCTCCCTTTTCTCTGAATTCATAGAGTCTATCCGTCTATCAGTTTGAGGAGAGGGGAGATTGAAGGTCATCTCCCTTTTCTCTGAATTCATGTCATTCCTTGACTGCAGTTTTCTCGTGACCCGTGTGCCAGTTGTTAGTCAACCGCCTTTCAGCTCCACACGCATCCCTTTTTGTCCTGTTTTGCCATCCTGCACCTGGACTCAGCTCCCTATGTTTCTCATTTGCCAGCCGGCTCAGTCTTACACTGAAGCAATAGAGGGCGCTGCAAAGTCGAAGGGAAAGAAAGGGCTGCTTTTGCTCCACAGGCTGTTTCTGGTGCAGTCGCGTGGAAGTTGGTGTGCAGAGGGTCCTGGCGAGTGTTCACCGCGGTGGCGACGGCTCTCAGGGTCCTGCCTTTAGCACCTATAGCATCCTGGTTCTTCATGACAGCGGCCGTGCTCAGTCTGCAACGGTGTGCGACTCATCTTGTGGCCCCTCCTCTCAGTTTCATATTTCCTCACTGATTTTCCCTCAGCCTGCGAAATGGCAGATGGTTGCTGCCTTCTGAATTTCTACCTCTGTTACACTTTACAGTTCTCTTCTCTTCTGCCTAGTTAACAGTTCTTTTACTTGATGCCCCACGTTCAGGTTATTAATGGGGTTTGTCTCTTTGGCCCCTAACAGATACACTTGAACACATCTGATGACTCGTGCAGCGCCGTTTGTATGTGCCCCTCAGAACTCCTTATGGAGCCTCTGCGCTCCTACAGGAGCGGCCTTCCAGCGGGAATATATTACATTGAGTATCTCAGGGAATTAATTTCCAGATCCTAGACTTCCCTGTATATACACTTTCCTAATAAGATCAGCCTGAGAACATGCCTGCAGGGAAGATCCCATGGGAAGGGTTCTTTTTCCCTGCTCATCTTGAACTTTAAAAAGGCATACTTCTTATTTCTCCCTGATTTTACAGTGCATTGTCTAGAGGTGTAATATGCTGTTTTGATTAATTTTGTTCTATTAATTTTAGCAATAACTCAATCCAGAAGAAAAAATTTTCAACATCTAAAGCCTTAAGATTACAGGAAATTAAGAAATCATTTTGATTTATATCTTACTCTTGTTACATAGAATAATGCTAGGATAATTAATAAGAGATTTTCAACCATGAAACACATTATGAAGGGTAAAATTGGAGAAATGGAATGGAAATGTGACTTTAAGGAGGGAAAAGAACATTAAGTATTCCTACTCTTAAAAGGTCATTCATGTGTTTAAAAATTTTGGATGATGGTAAATATTGCTATGGTATCTATAATTGTTTGGATACATATAAAAACATTCAACGATTTTTTGTTCTAGATTGTCAGTATTGACTACACGCTAGAATTACATTCTTTGTAACAATTTAGGCAAAAGAGAAACTTTATAAGTTAATAGAGAAAAATATATGAACATATATATATATATATATATGAGAGAGAGATGATAAACTTTAGATTTCATCTTTGAAAAGTTCAAGAGAGTATGTAGTTTTCCAGAATTGTTTGAGGAGATACAAATATACGTGCCTCACTTATAATAAAACATGAATGGAGGAAGACTGGGTGAATGAATAAAGGAATGAATAAGTGAATCAGCAGTTGGAAGACAGAAGTCCCTCCTGGGATAAATAGGAACGACGTTCTGTATTTCTCTGCTCAGGCTGTTTTTCAGCTTCTCCACTTGGGGAAATACGCATATGGAAAAGGCCAGCATGGCCCTGATGTGGGGGCCCAGATCAGGAGCCAGCCCAAGTCCCTCCTTTGCCTTTGTTTTAGAATGACCTGTGACTGACTGAATGACTTGTAATGCATTTCCTTAAAGCCCAGTGTCTTGTTTTTATTTTTTCATCCGTGCAGTGGATTTAGAAATTCCAAATGAGTGACAGTTGGAATATTCATTTTATCTTTTGGAGGGAAACACCTGTGGCTTAATAGAACAAAACATCTTAGAGAAAGAAGACGTGAGTTGATGTAATGGTTTGCTAGTAACTGGCTCCATGTTTGTCAAATGCCTTCAAGTCTTTGCACTTCAGTTTCCTTGTGTGTAAAAAGTGAATGGTGGTAACTGTGAGCCTTAGATGGAAGCATGCATGTAAATGAGCTTTGCACATGGTAAACCACCAGTACATGTTGAAGCTAATGCCGAAACATCAGTTGGCAGTGAACCCTGCTATATCCACCTCTTCCTGCCCTAAGGGTTGCCTGTTAGTTTGCCGTGAACTAGGCTAGTTGGTCATTTAGGGCTGCACACTGCCCCAGGTCCTGATCACATCAGGGACCTTCCATCCTAAGGCAAGGATGTGGGACATTTGATGGCCACACGTGGATGTACTCCCCCTTCACTTCTATAGCTGCGGTTCTTGTAAGCTTCCCGCTACGTTTGGCATGTGTTTTCGTCCTTGCCTCAGGGGGAGACACATTTGCAGCTAGTTCATCTGTAGAATCTATGGAAGTGGTCACTGTCAAGTATTTCCATGTGTTATATAAAATGTAAAACACAGACACCATTGCTTCATGCCAGAGTGTTTTCTGAATCTGCTGTCTTGGGGGAGTGTACAGTACTGGCTGGTGTTCCAACCAACTGAATTACAAACTGAGCAGTGTGCACACACACACACACACGCACACACACGCACACACGCACACACACAAGATGATTTCTTTATTCATCTCTGGCACCAAACTGGTGATAGTTCACCTGGCATTTTGTCAGCAGTGGAGATCAACTGAGAAATTTAAATGCTTGTGCCAAGTACCTAATAATAAAACCATAAGATTTCGTCTACTACTGAAACATTGGTGGGTAAAGGGACATGCCTGTGGCTGCAGAGTCGAATCAGGTTAAGTGGCATTAGAGCTGCTTCTACACTGGCGTCACCAGCTTTTAAAATCAGGACTGCTCACTGAGCTCTTCATACATTTACACTAATGGGAGTGATGAATTTTAAAATGAGTTTTTTGATGCTCTGTAGAGAGTAAACCCTCAAGCCGTATTTCTATAAAGATTAAGATCTTATTCCAGACCCCAGTTAAACTAAGGGAAGCCATGATCTCGGAGAAACAGAGAGGAGGATCCAGTTCTTGCAGTGTGCCAGACACACACTTTTCTCAGATCTCATCTCACTCTCACGGCATCACTGTAGGTTGGGTGTCGTCCCTTCCATTTCACAGGTGAAAACACCGAGGTTCGGGGAAGTTAAATTCAGCACCGCAACATGAGTCCGTGTCTGTCTGAAACAAAGCATTCTTTCCCCTTCACGCCATTAACTCTGACCCTGGCTCAAAAAGGTGGACGCTCAAAAAACAGGGGCTGTGGAGGTAATGTTAGTGTTTATCTTCCCATAGACCCAAAGCGGCAGTTCTCAATCTAGGCTGCATGTTAAAAATCACCGTTGTTCCAGGGTTCACACTCCTGACTTGTAAGAGAGCTCTTAGAGCAGTATTTCTCAACTTTCAGATCACCTGGTGCTTTGTTCAAACAGATTTCTGGGCCCTACCTCCAGAGTTTCTGATCCTTTAAGCCGGGAGTTGGCCTGAGCATCTGCATTTTTAGTAAATTTCCTGGTGCTGCTGCAGGTCGTGGCCCTCTCTTTGTGAACTACTGTCTCAGGGCATTGTTTCTCAACGTGTAGTTCCTGCCCAGAGTATTTCAGTTCAGAATTACTTAGAAACTCAAAAGCAGGCTCAAATGCAGGATCAGTCTTGGGGGCTGGGCACTAGGGAATCTGTCTTTTAACCAAGTGTTCCAGGCGATTCTTCAGCTCACTGAAGTGTGAGAACAGTCATCCACTGGATTTTTAACCCCTGCCTCTTCTCAACACAACCTGGCTGTTAAATTCCATATAATTTTGAGTGAAAACCCCACAACTGGCCATTAGCGGATGTTGTGACTTGGCTTCTGGTTTATTTAAAATGCTCATAAGAGGTCTCTTAGTCATGCTTTATAAATAAAAACAACAACAAAAAAAGAAAAACAGTGACTTTAAAAAAAAAAACACCTCTTAATTGTCCAGTTTCCACTTCTTCATCGGGGGAGAGAGGCCTGGCTGATGAGGCGTTGTTTCGTGCTTCCCCACATAAGTGGAATCGGGAGGAGAAAAGCACCCTTTGAAGAGTCTCCTCTCCTTTCTTCGCTCCTTCCTTATTTTACCTGCAGCTATTCAGTTTCACCAGCCCTGCTGAAAATGCAGCTCAGGCTCGGAGTTTAAAGGGGGTGGCCGCTGGGAGCTTGGATTTCAGCTGGGAAGCTGGGTCACCGCCGGCTTCCTCAGAGCTGGAAAACTCTGCGGAAAGTGCGCTCAGAGGTCGAGGGCCTGCAAGCCCGGCCCAACGGATGTGCCCGAGGAGATGCAGGTGCTTCCCTGCCCCTGCCCCTCAGCTGTGCTCCAGGGGGAAGCCGGGCGGCCAAGAAGAGTATTTATAGCCTCCCCTGCCGGCTGGTTCCTGCCCCAGGACCCCAGCCTGCTGCTGCCCAGACGGGAAGGTCATCGGGCTAGGTGGAGGGGGCCCAGCTGGCCTCCCTGAAGAGTTGCAGACGTTAGTCCCCCGACACCTGAAGTTACAGACACAATGGGATCTCCAACAGGGAGAAACGAAGGGCATGGGAAAAGATGTCCCATTGTTCTTCCCTGGCTCCAAAAGAAGCCGTTTGCCCAAGAGAAGCCCACCACGGGGAGGCCCCACCACCATCTGCAGAACTGGCTTACAATCATTCTTGCCAATAATTGGGGCAAGTAGGTCCATGAAGCCCCGTCAGCCCCCGCTTCTAATGCCCAAACCTGGAAACCAGCGTCCTCTTCCAGATCCTTAACTCAAACCTGTCAGCAGAAACAATCGCCCTTTTTCTCTCACATCCTTGGTTTAGTTAGGCCTTTGAGTTACAAAGGAAGGTGGAGGTAACACAGCGGTCTAGGTGATTACCTTGGGCCAGGTGGACAGCCCCGCTTACTCCGGTGACTTTAGGGTTTTGGAGGCGGGGCCGCTGTCCCCTCTTGTGCAGAAGAGAATTAGGGAGCCCGTGAAATACCTTGTCAGTGTTTATGGGGCTGTGTTCTGCACACAGCTTCTCAGCACACAGCTTCTAGGTGAAATTGTTAGCTCTCCAAGGGAAAGCCAACAAAA
The DNA here is from genome assembly GCF_003369695.1 of Bos indicus x Bos taurus. NCBI lineage: Eukaryota > Metazoa > Chordata > Mammalia > Artiodactyla > Bovidae > Bos > Bos indicus x Bos taurus. Next base: position 88,471,737 of record NC_040079.1, read on the forward strand.
CAGCAAGTGTTCCAGAAGGGGTTTCACTTCCTAACTGGCAGCGAGCCGGAGATCAAAACCTATTACTCGGAGCCACAGGTGGAATTCCTGCAGGAGACACGAGCTGTCCTATTGCCCTGCCTGGGGTCACTTGCGTGGACCGCGCAGGGGTCCCTCTGTAGCCAAGTCAGGGACTCGTGGGCCGTTTTCTCCCTGAGCTTGACGAGCATCCTATCTCTACAAACAGGAGACCTGGAAGCCTTATGATGGGTGTAATTTCAGGAACCCTTCCTGAATGCAGAAGGCAATATATATTTTGGTTTTCCTTTTTTAAGAGGAAGTGGGTCAGAGTGGAATGACAGAGGTCGAGGCAGTTGAAGTCCGTGTAAGGGCTGGAGCCGGGCACATGGGAATGATAATAACCAACTGTTAGTTTGCACTTTCCAGTTGTCAGCACAGCGCTGAGCGCTTTCTGGATGGGATCCATTTAATCCTCCCAGTCACCCAAGGAGGCAGATGCAGCTGCACTCCCTCCTTTAGGGCAGAGGAGACTGAGGTCTAGCGAAGCCAGAGGGCTTGCTTTTTGTCCTGGATGAGGATGGCAGAGTTGGCATTCCAGCTCCCTCCCCAGGAGCCTGGGCCCTCTGAGGCTCAGAGGCTGGTCTCCCCCAGGAACTCTTCTTGCTGCAGGTGTTCCCTAGCATCTCGCAGACAGGGAGGTGGGGCTCAGCGTCCCCCTGGGAGCCTGTTCTAGGCACAGCCTCTTGGGCCAGCCCAGGGCTCCTGGAGACCCCCCCTTATCCCATTCCTGCAGGTGCCCACACACCCTCCCACTTTCCACTGGGACGCTGACTCCTGGTCAGCTCCCTCTCTGAGGGAGCTGTGCAACTGGGGCGACTTTGGGGCACTCTGTGAATTAGATTCATGCTGGCTCATGTCATTGGAAGTGTTTTGCTGACTCTTGGCTGCAGCGGGGTGGGGCAGGGAGAGGGAGCTGAAAGCAGAGAAGGCAGCTGGCAAATGCCTCCCCATGCCCTCCCCGGACCACCGTGGAGGTCGGTGATGCTTTTCTGTTGTCCTCTGGGGTGTGCAGTTGCTCTTCTTCATTGGGTGCTGGTGGTGGGGACCGAACGTGCACAGTGTGGAAGGGGCATGGCTGCAGCTGGAGCTACACTGCATGGGACTGAAGATCTCTTCAGTCTGGGGGGATGACCACTTGGTATGCTTTTCATCAGGTGGCAGATAAGGCTGTAAGTTTCAGTAAGAGCTTTTCCTTTCTGGATTCCTCATGACTTTTCCATTTTCCGAGTCACCTAAATAAGATTGTCTTCCTTGTTGATTGTTATACCCCTGGGATTCAGCACAGCTCCTAGCATATGATGGGTGCTTAATCAATGCCCATCCACTTAATAGCCATCCATTAAGTGAATAGCTAGTTGAATCAGTGAATCCATGAACCGCTGATGTTGGCCCTAGATTCCCGAAGTTAACCAAAGAGCGTGACACTAGCGTCTTCTCTGGGATGCCATTTTCAGAGATTTGGCACATGTGTCAGTTGCAAGAGCAAGAAGCAGTCACTGGAATTTAAAGTGCAGTTTATGGGAGGGGACACCTGTGAAAAATAAAACAGGAGGCAGCAGGGTGGGGTGGGGAAGAGCACTCTGCTGATCTGACACGGCCAGAGGAAAGGGAGTGGTAGGCAGGAGTGTGAGGCCCAGTGGCTCCCCTGGCTGGAGGCAGGTCGGCCGACTGCAAGGCCTTCCCTGAAGCAGGATCTGGGTGCTGCACCTCCGTGCAGTCAGGAGAAGGGTGCAGAGGTGATCTGGGCGTGACGGTGCTGATTGCTTTTCCTTCTCCGGGCCATGTCCTCTCATCCTGTGTGTCTTCCATCAGGGCCACCCCTGCCTCCGTCGCCTCTGCACCTTCTTTCTCTCCATCACCTCTGTCTCCACCTTGGAAGGCCTGGTGGCCTAGGACACAGTGGGCCTCTCTCAGCATTGTCACAGTCTCTCTCTGGCTGGTTTCTAATGACGCAAACTCAACAAGCGCAAGCCTCTCTGGAGTGTATTCCTTTCCAGGACAATATTCTCTCCTACGTTTCCAACTCTGTCGTGGGCACTGTCAGGTCCTGCAGCTGAAAACCTAGCACTATCTTCCACTCCACTCTTGGCTCTCCTCCTGATGCCTCCGACACCCCATCCACCTCCTCCAGTCCCACCGCTTGAGAAAGAGCTCTTCAGAGCTCTACTCCTGACCTGTAGGCACCTGCGGCAGGCCGGGCCGGAGCCTGGTGGGGCTGGATCAGACATCCAGAGCCCATCAGCACAGGGTAGACAACATCCTTGTTTTAGGCAGAGTGTCTGGTTCTCAGGGTCTGAGTAAACAACCAAAATGAGGAGGTCTTTGTTATCAGCAGGGGGAAAAGCCCGTTTGTTCTGTTGAGTCCTTGCATCCTGGCCATTGGTGCACTGAGGAAACAATCCTGTTTATTTAAGGTAGATTGCTTTCCCTTGAAAAGCACTGGTTCTAACTCCAAACCTTTCAACTGTGTTGTGAGTACAAAGTGGGGTGTTAGGTACTTCCTCTCTTTGCAGTCTCTTTACCCATCATGCTTAGAGTGGCTGCCATAGTCTTTTTCCTTTCCTTTCTTCATTCATTCATTCATCTGCAGACAGTTGTTGGGAGAGAGTCACATGAGTTTGCAGTTATGGCCATGGGCTCTGCAGGCAGCCTGCCTGCACTCAAAGCCCAGCCCAGCCACTGCCTGGGAGCATAGTCGATTCAGTATCACCTCTCCCCACCCCAGTTTCCTCATCTGTAAAGGAGTGTAGTTAGAACATCCATCTCAGAGGTTCGTGAGGATTAAAAGAGTTAAACAGTCTGTACCCGGCACATGGAAAGGGAATTAAAAGGGTTCTGGATCCGCAACATCAAATCCCTGTTCTAAAGGCAGTGTGGGTGGAGGCGGAAGGAGCTGGGCGCAGACAAGAGAAGGCTGGTGTGAGCTCTGGCTGGGAAACGTAGAACTTATCCTTCTGCGATGCTTTTGTGTTAGGGGGCTACTAGAACAATGAAAACTGTATTGTTTTTTAAATTATTTATAGACTAGAAAATTAGTTTCAACATAGTGCTCAACAGTAAATAGTGCTGTTCGAAAGTGATTGTATGAATAGAATTCTTTTTAAAAGATAGACCGCTGCTCATGTGTGCAAACCAACATTTTTAAATAAATAATTTTACACAGATTAAGAAAATATAAGCAAAATACAATTCAGGCATACCTTGTTTCATGGCTTTGTTGTGCTTTATTGTGCTTCCCAGATACTGCCTTCTCTTTTTTTTTCCCCCTACACAAAATGAAGTTTTGTGGCAACCCTGTGGCAAGCAAGTCTGTTCAGCACCATTTTTCCAACAGCGTTTGCTCACTTTGTGTCTCTGTGTTACACTTTGGTAACTCTGGAAGTATTTTAAACCTTTTCATTTTTATTATATTTGTTGTGATGATCTGTGATCAGTGATCTTTGATGCTACTGTTGTAATTGTTTGGGGCGCCATGGACCTCGCCCATGTGAGACCATGAGCCCCACAAATACTGAGTGTTTTCTGACTGCTTCACTGACCAGCCATTTCCCTTCTCTGTCCCACTCTTTCACCCTCCCTAGTCCCTGAGACACAGCAATTTTGAAATTAAGCCAGTTAATAACCTGCCAATGACCTCTAGGTGTTCAAGTGAAAGGAAGAGTCACATATTTCTCACTTTAAATCGAAAGTTGGAAATGAGGGAATTCCCTGGCTTTCACTACCAAGAGCACTGGTTCGATCCCTGGTCGGGGAACTATTATCCCACAAGCGGCACAGTGTGTCCAAAAAGCCTAGAAACGATTATACCTAGTGAGGAGGGTGTGTTGAAAGCCAAGACAGGCTGAAAACCAGGCCTCTTGTACCAGTTAGCCAAGTAGTGAATACAAAGGAAAAGGTTTTGAAGGAAACTAAAAGTGCTACTCCAGTGAACACATAAATGACAAGAAAGGGAGACAGCATTATTGCTGATATGGAGGCAGTTTCAGTGGTCTAGACAGAAGATCATGGGGCTTCCCTGGTGGCTCAGTGGTGAAGAGCCCGCCTGCCAATGTAGGAGATGTAGATTCCATCCCTGGGTTGAGAAGATCCCCTGGAGGAGGAAATGGCAACCCACTCCAGTATTCTTGCATGGGAAACCCCATGAACAGAGGAACCTGGCGGGCGACAGTCCATAGGGTCACAAAGAGTCGGACATGACTTAGTGGCTAAACAACAACAATAGAAGATCCTACCGGCCACAACATTCCCTTAAACCAAAGACTAATCCAAACAAGGCTCATCCATTCTTTGAAGGCTGAGAGAGGTGAGGAAGCTGCAGAAGAAAAGTTGGAAGCTAGTGGACGGTTGGTTCATGAGGTTTGAGGAAAGAAACCATCTTCATAAAATCAGAGGGCAAGGTGAAGCAGCAAATGCGGATGTAAGAGCTTCAGCACATTATCCAGGAGATCTCATTAAGATTGTTAACGAGGGCGGCCACTCTAAACAACAGATTTTCAATGTAGACAAAGCAGCCTTATTTTGGAAGAAGATAACCCTCTAAGTCTTTCATAGCTTGAGAAAAGTCAATGCCTGGCTCCAAAGCTTCAAAGGACAGCAGGACTCGCCTGTTACGGGTTAATGCAGCTGGAGAGCTCAGGTTGGAAGCCAGCGCCCAGTCACCATTCTGAAGATCCCAGGGCCCTTGCAGATTATGGTTCCTCTATTCTGCCTGTGTTCTGTAAATGGAACAACAAAGTCGGGGTAACAGCACATCTGTTTACAACATGGTTTACTGAATATTTTAAGGACACTCTTGAGACCTACCATTCAGAAAACAACATTCTTTTCAAAATAGTACTGCTCAGTGACAACACACCTGGTCACCCAAGAGCCCTGATGGCGATGTACAGTGAGATGAATGTTTTCATGCCTGCTAAAACAAGATACTCGTTCTGCAGCCCATGGGCCAAGGAGTAATTTCAACTTTCACGTCTTATTATTTAAAAAACACATTTCACAATGCTGTAGCTGCCATAGATAGCAATGGCTCTGATGGATCTGGGCAAAAAATAGGGAAAACTTCCTAGAAAGGCTTTACCATCCTAGATGCCATTTATGAACATTTGTAATTCATGAAAAAGGTTGATATATCAATATTAACAGGAGTATGGAAGAAGTTAATTCCAACCCTCATGGATGACTTGAAGGGGGTTCAAGACCTCAGGAGGAAGTAACTTCAGATGTGAAGGAAAATAGCAAGAGAACTAGAGTTAGAAGCCTGAAGACATGCCTGCATTGCTGCAATCTCGTGATAAATAATGGATAAGGAGTTGCTGCTTATGGATGAGCCAAGAAAGTGATTTCTTGAGATGTAAACCACTTCTAATGAAGATGCTTTGTTGAAATGACAACAGAGGATTTAGAATATTAGGTAAACTTAGTTATTAAGGCAGTGGCAGTTTGAGAGGACTGACTCCAGTTTTAAAAGGAGTCCTACTGTGGGTACATCCTGTCAAACAGCGTCGCATGCTACAGAGAAAACATTCATGGAAGGAAGAGTCAATTGATGCTGCAAACTTCATTGTTCTCTTGTTTTACGAAATTGCCAAAAAAGCAACAACAAAACAAAATAAAAGAAGAAATTACCACAGCCACCCCAACCTTCACCAAACATCACTCTGATCAGTCAGCAGCCACCAACACTGAGGCAAGACCATCCACCAGCAACAAGATTATTACTTGCTGAAGGTTTAGGTGATAGCATTTTTCTTTTTTTTAGCAATAAAGCCTTTTTGAATTAAGGTATATGTGTTATTTTTTAGATACATTGCTCTTACCCACTTAATAGACACAGCAGAGTGTAAACATACTTTTACATGTACTGGGAAACCAAAAAATTAGTATGACTCGCTTTCCTGTGATAGACACTTGGTTGAGGTGGTCAGGAACCAAACCTGCAATATTTCTGAGTTATGCCTATAGTACTGGGTTTCCTAAATATTTTTATTTATTTATTTGGCTGCACCCAATCGTAGCTGTGACATGAGGAATCTTGTTCCCTGACCAGGAATTGAGCCCTGCCCCTGAACCACCAGGGAAGTCCCTATGCCTGTAATACTGAGCATTATTGTCTATAAATATACATTCACAACTTTAATCAATTTTCAGTCATATTTGTTTGCATTGAGGTAAGTTCCTGACACTGTTGAAGAATGTATTTGTTTCCATCTTTTTATTTTTCATTTTTAAACTAAAATTTACCATTGTATCATTTTCAGTTGCATTACATGATTAGTAAACTTGAAACTGACATTTCTCTGTGAACCCAAGTATTTTTAACTGAGAAAATACTCTCTCTGGAGTTGCTGAATTATTATTTTTTTTTTTTTTTGGAGTTGCTGAATTATTTAGTAAGCTCAGAGCTAATGCAGCTAAATAGAGGTTCTAATGTTTGATTGATTCTAATGTTTTCAAATTGGACTGTGTTAATATTTCAGCCAAAATAACTTCCCCCATTCAGAGCACCTTTATTCAATGAATACTTTTACCAGGCACAAATCGTCAAATAATTTCTCACTATTTATGATGCTTTTGAATATTTCACTAAAGTTAGATGTTGTAAAATTGCAGGCCTTTGCAATTACATTCCACTTCAATAAAGAATATAAATTGATCCAATTAAAAATAAGAGCTTCGTCAAAAGATCCTTCCTACAAGTCAAGGTATTATATACCTCTGAGCTCCACACTTTAATTTCTTCATTTCTTTCCTTGCTTTGGTAGAGACAGTTTGAATGTGTCCCTGGGTAAGCTTGTTTTAGATCATTATAATTCATAAAGAGCTTTACAACCTGAATTTTATTGTGCTCCATTTATTGAATAATTTATTAAAATATTCCAATTGATTTTCATTAAAATGCAACCTGCATTTAATGAACTATTCCAAAATAATTCTCTAGTTTTCTAGGGCACGTAGGTTGATTTACAAAATAGTCATTCAAAGGCTCAAACATTTCTGAAATCAGCTTCCTGATGGGCAACAGAGAAAGTGAGAAAATGTGCACTGCCAAGCTGACGTTTTTATTGTTATTGTTGATGCAAGGGCTTTGTTTTGAGAGGAGTGACTGGATGCTTAATATAAGCTCTATCAGAAGAATTTTGTACTTTGGTTACTTTGTTTACATATAAAACATTTGTAACTTTCGACAACCACAGTGTCTATTTCCTTTGGTGGAATATCACAGTTCTTTGGAGACAATCATGGATTGTGCTCAAGTACAGTTTTCCAAGTACATTCTGCTCTGCAGCTTTCTTAATTTGTTAAGAACATTATTTTTCCACGAACCTCACTTTCACTCTCCACTTTCATGCATTGGAGAAGGAAATGGCAACCCACTCCAGTGTTCTTGCCTGGAGAATCCCAGGGATGAGGGAGCCTGGTGAGCTGCCATCTATGGGGTCGCACAGAGTCGGACACGACTGAAGTGACTTAGCAGCAGCAAGCTTTCCTTAAATTTGTATTCTTATTATTACTATAAAACACATCTTATCTTCAGTCAAACTTTTGAACTGAATTTATAACAGTAAAACAACGTCAGCTGTTTTACCTGAAAATAAACTGCAGACAGTTTTACTTTGATTTCATGAACTGTATGGGGGAAAAAATCACACCAGAGTTGGAATTCACTGATTTTCCATTTGAAGTATCTGAAGACTCTAATATGAAAAGGGTTTTGTGCAACTGTTTGGCAATTCTTTTACTAATGTCACCAACACACACACAGCTGTTGGTTCACTTTTTGCTTATACAGACTTGGAATAAAAATGGGCAAAGTTAATTGAGAGGAGTAGTTTGATCTAAATGAAAAGTCATGCTTCACTGGTAAACACACCTTCTGCAGCTGCTCTTGTGAAATTTTTGTTTGGGAGCACAGCCTTCCTAAATAGTTCTAACTTTTAAAGTAGAGGCTGGAACTTCTTCAGTAGACTTGTATTTGGTTTTTGTGTGGCCCATGATGTTACTGGTATCTGGTTCAGTTCAGTTCAGTTCAGTCGCTCAGTCCTGTCCCACTCTTTGCGACCCCATGAATCTCAGCACACCAGGCTTCCCTGTCCATCACCAACTCCCGGAGTTCACTCAGACTCACGTCCATCAAGTCAGTGATGCCATCCAGCCATCTCATCCTCTGTCGTCCCCTTCTCCTCCTGCCCCCAATCCCTCCCAGCATCAGAGTCTTTTCCAATGAGTCAACTCTTCGCATGAAGTGGCCAAAGTATTGGAGTTTCAGTTTTAGCATCAGTCCTTCTAATGAACACCCAGGACTGATCTCCTTTAGGATGGACTGGTTGGATCTCCTTGCAGTCCAAGGGACTCTCAAGAGTCTTCTCCAACACCACAGTTCAAAAGCATCAATTCTTTGGCGCTCAGCTTTCTTCACAGTCCAACTCTTACATCCATACATGACCACTGGAAAAACCATAGCCTTGACTAGAGGGACCTTTTTTGGCAGAGTAATGTCTCTGCTTTTGAATATGCTATCTAGGTTGGTCATAACTTTTCTTCCAAGGAGTAAGCGTCTTTTAATTTCATGGCTGCAATCACCATCTGCAATGATTTTGGAGCCCCAAAAATAAAGTCTGCCACTGTTGCCCCATCTATTTCCCATGAAGTGATGGGACCAGATCCATGATCTTTGTTTTCTGAATGTTGAGCTTTAAGCCAACTTTTTAACTCTCCTCTTTCACTTTCATCAAGAGGCTTTTTGTTCCTCTTCATTTTCTGCCATAAGGGTGGTGTCATCTGCATATCTGAGGTTATTGATATTTCTCCCGGCAATCTTGATTCCAACTTGTGCTTCTTCCAGCCCAGCGTTTCTCATGATGTACTTTGCTGCTGCTGCTGCTGCTAAGTCACTTCAGTCGTGTCCAACTCTGTGCGACCCCATAGACAGCAGCCCACCAGGCTCCCCCATCCCTGGGATTCTCCAGGCAAGAACACTGGAGTGGGTTGCCATTTCCTTCTCCAATGCATGAAAGTGAAAAGTGAAAGTGAAGTCGCTCAGTCGTGTCCGACTCTTAGTGACCCCACGGACTGTAGCCCACCAGGCTCCTCCATCCATGGGATTTTCCAGGCAAGAGTACTGGAGTGGGGTGCCATTGCATATAAGTTAAATAAGCAGAGTGACAATATACAACCTTGATGTACTCCTTTTCCTATTTGGAACCAATCCGTTGTTCCATGTCCAGTTCTAACTGTTGCTTCCTGACCTGCATATAGGTTTCTCAAGAGGCAGGTCAAGTGGTCTGGTATTCCCATCTCTTTCAGAATTTTCCAAAGTTTATTATGGTGGTGGGTAGTAAATATTTTCAATGATATTGTACAAGTTGCATATTCATCAATTCTCTTGATACATGAAAATTCAGTACTTAAATTTAACATGCACATTTTTTGTTGACTTGCTGCTGAAAACATTTATTGCCAAATTTTGTAAAGTGTTACCAAATAGTAAAATAAATAGTTGTAATTTTATCCATATTTAAAGGAAAATCCCTCTACAGCAAGAATATTCAGATTACTTGTTGTACTCTTTACTGTAGCGCTGCTCAGTCTCTAATTCCTGTGTGTTTCTCACAAGAGCCTAACATGTTTCTTTTATTTTCCAAAGACTGCACTGACTGAAGGCCTGGTGGCTTTGTGCGTCTTTCAGGCCCCTGCACTGGCCAGCACACACCTGGTGGGTGCACCAGATGGCCGGCAGGAGCCGTGGTGCCCAATAGTTCACCCCCAGCTTTGCAAGACCAGGAAGAGTTATATACATGCTTCATTTTATCAGCAGTAAGCACCCCGTGTGTTGTCCTTGAAAAGGAGATGTTAGTTTTCACCTGTTCCCGTTTTCATCTAGGAAAGCTCAGGAAAAGAGACAGTTTATGGCTCATCATCTTTCAGGTCTCAGCATGTATTAGAGTAAGAACCCTATTTACTGCCTGTGGACCTTACGTCCTTGCAGGAAGTTGTAAAGACAACGTGGACACCCAGCAAACTCTCCCTCCCCAACACGTACCTGTGTGCTCAGTCACTCAGTCATGTCTGTGACTCTCTGCAACTCCATGGACTGTAGCTGCCAGGGTATGGAGTTGGGACTTGGAGAAGCTGGGATGCAACCCACTGGAGTGGGTTGCTGTTTTCTCTCCCAGGGGATCTTCCCAACCCAGAGATCAACCCCACTTGTCCCTTGCATTTCCTGAAATCGGCAGAAGGATCATTCACACGAGTGCCACTAGAGCCGCGTCCTCCCCAGCACGTTTTAATGCAGTCATCACCAACAGTAGTTTACAGAAAACTAGAGCATCTAGGACAAATGCCAAAAACTACATGGGACACCAAGCGTGAACTGGGGCTGTCTGGGTGAACTGGGGTATGTTACCTCACTGGCTACGAGTGCTATCATCATAGCATCCCTTTGTGAAAAACCCCCAACAGCAAGGGCAGTCAAGAAATACCTGAGCAGAATCTTAAGGTAGGTTGAAAATTGTCAAAGTATGAAAAGCAGGGTTTTTTTAAAGTTGTTTGTAAGGCTTTTATTTATCTCAGTTATCACAAAAACCCTATGGGTGGGCCATATTACTCTGATTTTGTGGCTGCTGTTGTTCAGTCACTCAGTTGTGTCCAACTCTTAGCTACCCTATGGACCGCCAGGCTCCTCTGTCCATGAGATTCTCCCAGCGGAAATACTGGAGTGGGTTGCCATTTCCTTCTCCAACTCTCATTTTACATGTGGGGAAATCAGGGCTTAGAGGGGGTTAAGGAATTTGGCTGAGGTCCCCCAGCTATGACTTGGAGAAGCTGGGATGCAAGCAGAGGTCTGTGACTCCAGCGCTGAGGGGCCCGGTAGGTTCTGCATATACAGTGGCTCGGTGTTAGAGATGGTGAGCAGATTGGGAAAGGACTTCATGTTGGCAAAAACTGGGGTGGGGTTGTCTGATGAGGATGCTGCTGAAGATGGGTGGAGGGCAGGTTGTAACGGGCCTGGGAGGCCAGGCTAACTTGAATTAAGTCCTGAGAGTTGCGGAAAGCCCACCGTGAAACTCCCATTGCCCATAAAGACTGGTGACTGCAGTCTTCACCCACCTCTCCCTTCCTCTCCACTTCCTTACCGGTGTTTACCGTGTGTGTGTGTTAGTCACTCAGTCGTGTCTGACTCTTTGCGACCCCATGGACTGTATGTAGCACTCCAGGCTCCTCTGTCTATGGCATTTTCCAGGCAAAAATACTAGAATGGGTAGCCATTCCTTTCTCCAAGGGGGTTTCCCAACCCGGGGATTGAACCCATGTCTCCTGCATTGCGGGCAGATTCTTTCCCTTCTGAGCCAGCAGGAAAGCCCACAGTTGTAACTGTGGCTAAGTTAAATACTTCCAGTGCTTTACTGGATACTGTCTTGTATAGTTTTCTCACTGTTGTATGTGTGAGTTTGGTCTTTTCATGCAAAAATCTCAACTTCTTTAAGGCAGAGATTGATGTTGCTGTAGATTTCTTAATAATTCCTGCTTGGTGCTGAGCACACAAGAAACGTTCAAAAAGACATTTCTTGATGGAAGGAGGGTTGTCAGTGAATGGGTTTTGGATTGCATTCTGTTGATTAATATCGCAATTTTTTAGAACTTTGACTTGAGTTTGAACCTGCTTTAGTTCTGCTTTTTCACACTCAGCTGCTTGGTGTTGTTCCGCAGCTCCCCCCATCCACCCCCGAAGACTTCCCTTTGGTTCTTTGTGCCTGGGGCTTCTGTTTTAGGTGCTTAACCTTGCTTCATGGTTACACTTCCTACCTCCTTTTCTGCTCCAACTGACTAACAGGTTCATTTTCTTCTAGACATTCAAGGTCGGATGAGTCCAGGTGGGCAGACAGTTGATTTATTAATACCTTGTTGACCAGGCCCGTTGGTGGGTTATTTGATTTTAGTCTCGACTGATTAATCTTCACTGCTTTTGGTAAATCTAGTCAGATCTAAATAGGACTAGAATTCTGGAACTGTGATATGCAGATTGGAAATTGCCAGCCACAGGTGACTATTTAAATTAATTAAAATTAGATAAAATTAGATAAAATTTAAATTTCTGTTCCTCAGTCATACTAGTCACATTTCAAGAGCTCAGTAGCCACAGGTGGCGAGCAGCTACCCTATTAGCAAGGATTTAGAATCTTTGCATCCTTCCAGAAACTACAAGGCAGTCGATTGTAGGCAGGAGTATTGGATTAGTTAACAAATCCTGGGCCACCTCTGAGCACTATAAAATGAAGCTTTGATAACTGATTCTTCCTCTGGCTGATTAATAATTTAATATAATATTAGTAAAATATATAATTATTAATATAATATTAATTTAATTAATATAAAATTAATATAATAGTAGGATTCCTATGGATAAAATGACTTCAGAGTACTTAAATAGCCCTTTGTTTAAGTGTCTATGAATTGGAGAAGGCAGTGGCACCCCACTCCAGTATTCTTGCCTGGAAAATCCCATGGACGGAGGAGCCTGGTAGGCTTCAGTTCATGGGGTCATGAAGAGTCAGACATGACTGAGCGACTTCAGTTTTACTTTTCACTTTCATGCACTGGAGAAGGAAACAGCAACCCACTCCACTGTTCTTGCCTGGAGAATCCCAGGGATGGCAGAGCCTGGTGGGTTGCCATCTATGGGGTCGCACAGAGTCGGACACGACTGAAGCGACTTAGCATAGCATAGCATGACTTCCAACAAATCTGTGAGCTGTGAGTTCTTCCAGAACAGGGGAGGTGTGTTAGCTTTCCATCTCCCAGGCTTGAATTTGTGTTTGGTGCAGAAAGGACTCAAAAAAAAAAATCGGGATAATGACTAAATAAATGCTTGGAAACATCATTTCCTTTCCTCTTATTGCTGATTATGACTATTAGGCTCACAAATTATGTTCTGAAATATACCTTTTTTTTTTAACCTATTCTTTTTTTTTTATGCTGTATAATCTGAGAACATGAAAGAAAGAAAAAGTTCAGAAATGAAATACAAATTCATTTGAATGAAAATATGAGAAATCTCTGTTGGGGGGACACAGAAGGAAAGGCTCCCGGGGGCCCACGTGGGGTCAGTGGAGGCCTTACTCTGGGGGTGGCGTGGCCCTAGTCGCCTTTCTTGTGGAGTTGGCAGGAGCTGACATGGGGCATCCTGACTTTGGAGGCTGCAGGTGGCCTGTCCCTGGGTCAAGGAAGGCAGCACAGACTGTGGAAAGTCAGCTTCCTAGCCCTTTCCTTCCCTGGAGGGGCCGCTGCCAGGGCCCTGTGATGCTTATCTGTTCTCTGCAGATCTGTGGAGTGAGGTCATCCAGGAAGTTGAATCCCTTTGATACAATTATCTCTGCGTCCTTGGCTCTTTGGAGAATGACCAGTGACCCCCATGCTTCTTACGTGGTCGGAACAGCTGTTGTGGGGTGGGATGCCAGGTGGAAGGCCCTGTGTGTATGTGTGTCCTTCCCCAGCTGTCAGGATGTGGGCCAGTGAACGGAGGTGGGCTCCCCCAGGAAAGCACGCTCATGCTGCAACAGAGGAGACAAGAGGGGAGAGGAGAACTTAATGGGTGGTGGAGAATCTGTCTCTCTGTCTGTCTCTTTCTCTCTCTGTCACACACACACACATACGTGCATATAGACCTACATTCACCATGACAAAGCCCAGAAGTGTTTCCTCTTCAATTTGTCTCAGTTGACAACCAGTTAGGCCAGTTCTAAGGGCTCACTCTTCCTGAAGGGGTAGGGGTGGGTGACTTTTGGGAATGAGATTTCTCCACAGCCCTGAGCCCATCTTTTGCTGTACTCCCTCTTGTATCTGGATACCTTCTCTACTCAGTAGGAATCCTGCGTAACAGACCCCAGATCCTCACAACTGGTGCCCCCCTCCCTCTCACTGGCTCAGCCTCACCTGTGCTTGACTTGTCCACACCAGAAATAACTCGTTTGGGTCTTTCTCTATTCTGAGGCTCCCTTCGCTCCCGCTGCTCCTGTTTTTCTGTCTTTCATCCCTGGTTGATCACTGACGTGTGCTCTGAGCCATCCGACGGCGTTTGTTGGCAGAAACAGCAGGTCTGACGGTTTAAGCACTTTTCTGTCTGAGCCCATGAAGCAACCTGAAGTCCTTAGCATTCAGGGAGTTAGAGAGCATTTCTCTAGAAAGAGACAAAACTCCCATTGTGTGTATGCAAGTATTGTTCATATCATATGTAATCCATAGCGAGTAACAAGCTAGAATAGTGAATTGTCGGCTGGAGACCATGAGGGACAGTTTCCTGCTTCCCATTAGTGGAGTGGGGGAGGGGGGCAAGAGCTGTGGGTGTTTGCGGTTCGGTCCTCCCTTCCTCTTGGGAGTGTTTTCCCAGTCTTCACTCAGATGCTGTGGTAACCAAGGCCGGGGAAGGAAACACATGACTGCACTCCAGGGTTTAGTGGAGGGGCTGCTTACAGTTGGGGTGGGCCGGGGGCAGGGGAGCACTAGGTGGCAGGTAACAGTGGGAGCTGTTACCACCGGGGAGGAGCGGGGGGGGGGAAGGAGCTGGGGGTGAGGGAGGGAGCAGCTAGAGCTGGAAGGGTGGGGGGCGCCCTCCAGGGGATGTCCCACCAGAGGAGCACAGCCTCTGTTAGAACCACAGCACAGCAGGGAGCGAGCTGGGGGACAGTCACTCCTGCCCTGTTCGCCTCCCACCTTCAGATCTTCCACTGGTGTTCTGGGGTCAAATCCAACTAGAAGCCAGGGAGCAGGACAGCTGGGGTGGTACATTGTGAAAGGGGTGCCCCGAGGGCACAGAGCAGAGCAGAGAGTGAAGCAGGGCCCAGGCATCGTGCCTCCTCCAGCAGCCCCTGTGCTCTGGGAGAGGAGCCTCCACCCCCAAACACATCTCCTCGGACTCTGTCAGCTAATCCCCAGCCAGAAGATCCACCCCTGGTCACAGTGCCTAGTTCAGGACACACCACCCAATTTAGGCCAATAAGCCAAAATTTTTTTCTCTAGAGACTTTTAGAAAAGAAGACGCTTCATTTTTAAGAGAGCTACTGGGAGAGAGTTTTCCCTTTCTACTAGACATAAACAAGGGAACACATAGCCCCTATAGCTGCTTCCAGCCAGTTTGCAAACATGCAGACAGTCAGCTTTAAGGATGAAGCAGGTACTGCTGGAGACAGGATGAGAAGAAACTGTGACTCTGGTGCCATGATTTGGCTCCCAAAACTCCCCCTATGACTACTTGTTAATCACTGAGCCAGTACCATCTTTTTAGTGCTTACGTCAGCTTGGGGTTTCTGTTACTTGCAACCAAAAGCGTCTTATCAAAGCCACTAGTGTTGGGCCTGGAACCAGAGAATATTCTTCTAGTCGGTGCATTGCAGAAGGGGAAGCACCGCAGGGCCAGACAAGCTGTAGTTTGCTAGCAAAAACTGTAGCATGCATGAGAGGGAGGGTAAGAATAGGATCAAGTCCAGAACGCCTGGGGCAAAAGCTGGAATCATGGAGTCGAGGGTTCATGTTCGGTACAGACAAGACTGAGTAAAGTACAGGTCAGGAGTGATGGGGAATGCCCAGGCACGGTGGTGAGTGTGTCTGTCTGACTGGCTTAAAAGGCCTGGGGCAGGCTGCACAGACGGTTTTGAATGAGGTCATCACCTTTAAGCAGGAGGACATGGCTGTCTCCAGGTTTCTTGAGAATATTTGGCTGGTTGCATTCTCAGCATGACCCATCATGACTCTTTAGGGAGTAAGCCTTTGGACCCATCCCATGGTTTCCGTCAGGCCAGCCAGGGGCAGAGAAAGGATGAGGAAGGCTTCCCTGGCTGGCCCTTGCTTGGCTGCTGCAGGCAGCAATACAAAATATTCTTCCACCACATCTTCCTTTGTTTGGGATTTTAATAGTTCCTCTCCATTTTAAGATGAAAGATGTGTTCTCCTGGCAGTTCTGTTGGTGAATAGGAGGCTGATGGTAATAGAGTTATATTTATTGAGCACTTAATGTGTCTTCATATATGTCTGGCTCTCATCCCAGCACTTTATTTATTTATTTATTTAGGTGTTAAAGAGATGATAGGATTTAATTGGACATAACTGATATTATTAGTGTATTAAAGTTGTATGGCACTGGTGCACACAGATCATCTCTTCAAACACATCCAGAAGGTTCATGCACACTTTATTCAGATTTATGAATTTTAGAGTCACCCTTTCTTTATAAATAATGGAGCATTTATATATTCATTACTAGTCCTAAATCTTTTTCTTTTTTTCCCTATGCTTTTAATCCAAGCACTTTATATGCATTAACTCATTTAATCTTTACCATATCCTTTGAGATAGTTGCTATTATTTTTCCCAAGAGGAAGATGAGGGAAATGAGACATCACATGAGTTGAATTTTAAGTGTGTTGGGAAGGGTTTTAGTCATTTGGTTCACCCTCTATATAAAAATTTGAAATGTTGTCTACACATAAGATAATTTAAATATGTGTATATGGTATAAAGAATAATACAACAAATTCACATATGAATGTGAGAAGTGGTTTGAGCCACAGCCAGTTTGAGAAGTGGTACTTGAAAGTGCTGTGTGTCACTTCCCTAATCCAGAAGCTCACACCCTCTCATTTGCGTGGTTTTATTGCCTATAGACCTGTTCAGCCTGTGTCAGGCCTTTTAACCCCATCAAACACACTTAAAATCTCAATACATCGTTTACAGTTGTAAGCATGATATTATTCTGTATGTAGTATTCTAAATTACGCAATGTGATGTGAGATTTATCCATGTTGATGCAGGTAACTGTTGACTCAGTTTTCACTGATCTGTGATATCTCTTCTTATGAATATACTGTACTTTAGTTTTGCTGCTGTGACTGGACATTGGGCAGGGGGTTCTTACTGTTTAACTTTGCTACTGGGTCCACTCCCATACTGTCTCTTGGTGCCCACAGGCCAGAGTTTCTCCAGGGTATAAATCTAGGAGTAGCTGGCTCATTTGTAGGGCATGCACAGCCTTGAGTGCCCTAGCTGATGACTAGGAAGTATTTGTGTCAGTTTGTACTCCCACAAGCAGTGTAGAAGGGTTTTCATTATACCACAATCTTGCTTACTCTTGGTATTGGCAGATTAAAGCATTTTTTTCCCTGAGTATGCTAGAAAGTATAATTGCATTTATTTGCTTCAAATCCATACTCAAGTAAGACTCATAGATTACAATTGTTTGATATAACTCTGGAGTCTTTCTTGGCACATAGATTTCCTCTCTGTCTTTCATCTTGTTCTTTACAGTGTCTTTGTTGAAGAAATCAGGTCATTTATTCTGTATAGTTTCCACAGTCTGGTTTTTGCTGATTGCATTCCAATGTGTCAATCAGCATGATTCACAGAAGCCTCTATTTCCTGTAAATTGGTGGTAAGATTTAGAGAGCTGTTCACATTTAGCTTTAATTTTTTTGACAAGAATGCATCAGGCAGTGTATTGTACTTCCATCCATCAGACAGCATATATTAATAATATCCAGTTACCTGTTTTTTTTTAAATGATGTTAACACCAGCCATTCATGATTATTACCTAGATTTATTATTTAATTATGGTGTTGAAGTATTAAAATCATATTGCTCCCACTTCATTTATTAGTTGCTGCTGCTGCTAAGTCACTTCAGTCATGTCCGACCCTCAGAGACCCCATGGACTGCAGCCCACCAGGCTCCTCCATCCATGGGATTTTCTGCAAGAGTACTGGTGTGGGGTGCCATTGCCTTCTCCTCATTTATTGGTTAGGATACTTCTATAAAGAAAGCCTTCTCCTCATCAACAATTGGCATTCCAAGATACAGTTTTGTAAGTAGATTCAGTTTGCTTGATTTGGTCCTTTTATTTACTAGTTTTCAAAGGGACACACTGATACCCTGTGTCCTCTAGATATGACCAATGAATTTTGAAATTTATTATTGCATTTAAAATATAGTTGATATTTTAATCCATTGCAGCTATTAAATCTATTGATGCCCAATTGTTCCACCTTTGGCTATTGGGAGCCTATTTAAGTTGGTTTGTATATCCTTTTGACCCATCTGTAATATTTTCCAAATGCTTCTTAATTTTCTGGTGTGACAAGAAGTGCTAGATTCTTTTTTATACATTTTATGTTACAGACTTGGAATCAGCCATTTCTCCAGAATTCTGGGAAATGATATTAATGTTTAAAGTAACAATCAGGGTGCTAGGGCTTGTTATTTGCTTATTGTTAACCAGGCCACAAGTCTAGAAGTCATGTTTGAGCCTTTCTCTCGCAACCCACTTCCAATCAATATGGAAATTCTTTCCTTTCCAGAGTCTGGCCATTTTTGCCATCTTCATTACACCAAGTATTCTATTCTGCTCAGGCTGCTACAACAAAATTCCACTGACTGAGTGGCTTATAAACAGCAGAGATTTGTTCTGACAGTTCTGGAGGCTGAAGACCAAAACCAAGGCGCCAGCCTGGTTGCTTTCTGGAGAACCAGCCCTCATCTGGCCCATAGCTGGCATCCTCTGCCTGTGTCCTCACTTGGTAGAAGGAGCTGGGGGAGCTCTGTGGGGTCTCTTTGATAAGAACACTAATTCCATTCGTGGAGACTCTGCCCTCATGACCTAAGAACCTCCCAAAGCTGTCATCTTATAATACCATCAGATTTGGGGATCAGGATTTCAACATGTGAATTCTGGAGGAGCACAAACATTCAAACCATGGCCCCAAGTTGTCTAGGTCATCATCGCCTCTTGCTTGACCTGTTGTGTTATTTGGCGCTCCAGCTTCTAGGCTTGCCTTTCTATGGTATGTTCTCCACACAGCATTCTGGTGAGCATTCTACATGTTAACTCACCCCTCAGTGTCTTTCCAGCTCTTTTGAATAATTTCCAAGTCACCAGTTCGCCCTCACGCATCTCTGTCACCTGGCCCCTGTGCCATCTCTCTCCACGCCCCCCACCCCCATCTTCTACACTCTTCATTTGCTTACTCTGCCGCAATCCCCACCTCTGTCTTCCTCAGGCCTGGCTTAGGGGCTTTTACATTTTCGGGTCCTTCTGCTTAGAAAGCACTTTGCCTTAATGTCTGCATGGATCACTCCCTCACTCCTTTCAGGTCTTACTTAGGTGTTACATTTCTCAGGGTACTTTCTTCACTCGACTAGACAAGATTTCTCCCCTATTTAGTTACTCATTAGCCTCCTTCCCCTTATTTATTTTTCTTCTAGCATTTGTCACTGTCTGATCTGCATGTTTGTTTATCATCTGTCTCCCACTATTGGAATATAATCTCTTTCAAGGCAGGGCTTACCTGTTTTGTTCACTGCTATATCTCCAATATCTAGCTCACAGCCTGGCACGTAGCGTTCAAGAAATATTTATTGAGTGAATGAGTGAGTACAGGTTGGCTTTAAGTGACAGGTTCTCAGGGGAAACCACTTCCACTTTGACCCATACCCATCGTTTTGCCTTCGTGCAGCAGTTTTATTCTTGTTTTTATTGTTGTCATTCACCCTTTTCCTAAAAGTGTTGGTAGCCTTTTGGAGATCTAACTTAATTCATGGAAGTGGGGTGGTGGAAGGAAGCATCTGCCTTTTGACTTGATATTTTTCAAGGGCCCAAGGCCACATTCATCTTTCTGATGAGTGAATATCAGAATACAACCCGAGGCAGCTTTGGCTTCACCACTGTTTAAAAATTCTGAGTTCCTTCTCTTACTTCATTTGGAGGAGGGGTCCTCAGAGGATTTCCCTTACTTTCTTATGAGCTTAGTTATACATTTCTACCAATTATTTCTTTATTTTCTTTTGCATTTCAGATGACCTGGCTGATAGTAGTACTGAATCTGGAACTCATCAAACCTGCTGTTTTTCATGCCCTGCTTAGCAACCCAGGGGAGTGACTTGCCCAAGGTCCTACTGTAAATGGAATCGCTGGGAGCAGACCCTGAATTCCTCAGCTCACCATGGTGAGTGCTTGACGTCCACCTTGGAGTGGGGCTGTGCCCTATTTTCTTAAGAGGGTCTAATAGAACAGATATTTCTAGCTTAATGTTTATAGTCAGAGAAGGTAGAAAGGAACAAAAACAATAATTGCAACACGAGGGTCTCCAGTTCTAAGGAAACTGTTGTCAGCGTTGAGGGCTATAATAGCCACTTGTAAATGTGTAATGGGAAATAGGTGTGGGGCTTGCGGCTGATGTCAGCAGGGTAGCTTTTGTCAGAAGCTGCTCTTTTTGCTTTTCCTTTAGAAGGCAGATCTGAAAGACCCATTTTCCTCAGAATTTCTGCTCCGAGGTGAGGCTGGAGGCCGTCTCCTTTCACTCCTACCCTTCATTTAGGCTGCACCCAGGGTGGTTTCCAATCAGGATGGAAACATTTGTACCTTGATAATTATAGTAGATTTAAAAAAATGTTTATTGGCTCTGGTGCGATAGTGTTGCTGAAAACAGGCTGTACTTTAAGCAAAATGGCTGCAAGTTTGGCGTGCTCAGAATACTTTGCAAATCAGTTGATAACTGAGATCTTCATTCAGTCAGTCAGTCAATTTTGCTTCACATGATGCCACTGACATTTAAAAGAAAAATCCTTATTTGTCTCATTGAACTGACTGACTTTGGGCCTGAATTGACTTAATTGCATGGTTGCTTTTGATATATGGTAGATAGAGATTGCTCTGCTGGGTCATCATCAAATGTAACAAATAGGTCATGAATAATAGTGGATAGCCCCACTGGGCAAATGACTTGCTAACTTGTTTCTTGCAAAATAACTTACTGCTGCCAACCTATTAGTAAGTTGGTTTAAAAGGCATGTGAGTAATAGACAGTGCAGTGTTCTGTCCATTGAATTCAATTTTAATGTATCACATCAAATCATTGGGTCAGTCAATCCAGTACCAATTTTTGATAGATAAGGTTTTGATGACTTTCAAAATATAGGCAGTGAGGTATCCTGGGATATCTACCTTTGAAGATTCCCTTTGTAAGAACAGCAGTAAGTTATGTTTTCTAACCACAAAAGTATTACCTACAATGCATATTTGGAAATTTCACTCACCTAGAGGTGGTGACAGTTAACACTTTAGTATATTTCTTTCCAATCTTCTTTTCACACATTTTTTACTAATTGAAATGATACTGTATCCTGGTGTGATTTTTTTTCACTTAATTTGTATACTCTTGGGGTTTTCTTCCACTGAACATGATGACTAGAATATTCCCATATTATTATCAGTTTTCCATAAATATTTTAACGGTACTTAGCATTGCATTGTATGAATACAGAATAGCTTTTTTTGGTTTTTGTTTTTGATTCATGTATCTTTGGCTGCACGGGGTCTTTGTGGCCACCAGGGGTCTGTTGCTGCCCGGGCTTTTCTGTAGTTGTGGCAGTGGGCGCTGCTCTCTAGTTATGGTGCATGGCCCTCCCGTAGCAGTGGCTTCTCCTGATGCAGACACAGGCTCCAGGGAGGCAGCGGGGGCTGCTCTCTAATTGTGGCGCACGGCCCTCCTGTAGCAGTGGCTTCTCCTGATGCAGACACAGGCTCCAGGGAGCACAGGTATCAGTCGTTGTGGCACAGGCGCTTAGATGCCCTGCAGCCTGTGCAAACCTCCGGGACCAGGGCTCGAACCCATGTCCTCTGCATTGGCAGGCAGATTATTAACCACTGGACCACCGAAAGTCCCAGAATAGTTTACTTAAACATTCTCCTACTGTTGAACAGTTGGGCTGTTTCTTTGTTATCTCTTATTATAAATACTATTTACCTGAACATATTTGTACGTAAAATTGTTTTTCTCTGTATCTTAAATTATTTTCTTAAACTAGTATCATATAATTATAGTAGAATTATTTAATCAAAGGCTATAGATATTTTTCAGCTTTCTGAGACAAGTGGCAGAATTGTTTTCCTAAAGGAGTGTCCTTATTTATATTCAGTCCAACAGGACACGAGAGGATTTGTCTCTCCCTACATAGACCAGTATTATGTAATTCCAGAAAAAATGGGGTATTTCTAAAGAATTTCTATTTGAATTGATGAAAATCATAGCTTTTAAAATTCACATTTCTGGTTAGTCTTAGGATTGAATACATTGTTTTGGTAAGTTTACTAGTCATTTTCAAAGGGGAGGATGAACTAGTCTGTTTCTTCCCTTCACCCATTTATATTTTGGGATCTCACCATTTTTTTTATCAAAGGTTTGTATGAAATCGTTTAAAAAATATTTATTTATATATTTATTTAGCTGCAATGGGTCTTCATTGCCACGTGCACAATCTTCAGTTGCACCTTGCAAACTCTTAGCTGGGGCATGTAGGAGCTGGTTCTCCCACCCGGGATTGAACCCAGACCCCCTGCAGTGGGAACACAGAGTCCTAACCACTGGGCCACCAGGGAAGTCCCTGAAATTTTTATATACTATAAATAAATTTTTGTCTTATGTATGATAAATGTTATTATCAGTTAATTATTTGCATTCTATTTTTATTTTGATGTATAAAATCTCTACATTTTTATGTAATCATATTTATCATCTGTTTGTTATTTTTTATATTGAATTTAAGCTTGGGACCCATATTACTCAGCCATTAAAAAGAATACATTTGAATCAGTTCTAATGAGGTGGATGAAACTGGAGCCTATTATACAGAGTGAAGTAAGCCAGAAGGAAAAACACCAATACAGTATACTAACGCATATACATGGAATTTAGAAAGATGGTAACAATAACCCTGTGTACGAGACAGCAAAAGAGACACTGATGTATAGAACAGTCTTATGGACTCTGTGGGAGAGGGAGAGGGTGGGAAGATTTGGGAGAATGACATTGAAACATGTAAAATATCATGTATGAAACGAGATGCCAGTCCAGGTTCGATGCACGATACTGGATGCTTGGGTCTAGTGCACTGGGACGACCCAGAGGGATGGTATGGGGAGGGAGGAGGGAGGAGGGTTCAGGATGGGGAACACATGTATACCTGTGGTGGATTCATTTTGATATTTGGCAAAACTAATACAATTATGTAAAGTTTAAAAATAAAATAAAATTAAAAACAAACAAACGAACAAACAAAGGTAAAGTCATTAATTATAGTATTTATTCTCAATAATGTTATTGAGGTACAATTTATATATCACAAATTTATTTCTTAGGTGTACAATTCAGTGACTTTTAGCAGTTTTACAGAGTTCTTCAAACCTTACTGGAATCTAAATTCAGAACATTTCTATCACCCAGTGGAAACTTCATGTCCATTTGCAGTCACTGCTCATTCCTGCCACCAGTCCTGGGCAAGCTCGGTCTATTTTTGCCTCTATGAATTGCCTTATAGTCAACATCTCATGTAAACGGAATTATACATTGTGTGGTGTTTCATGACTGGCTCCTTTTACTTGGTCTGTTTTCAGAGTTTAGCCATGTTGTAGCGCATATCAGTATTTTGTTCCCTATTGTGGTTGAATAATAAGTCCATTGACGGGCATACCACATTTTATTTATCCGTTCATCCTTTGATGGACATTTGGGTTGTTTCTACTTTTCGACTGTTACGAAACATCTGCTATGAACGTTCATATACAAGTCTTTGCACCTATGTTTTTATTTCCCTTGAATAGATACCTATGAGTGGAATGACTGGGTCAGCTGGTAAATTCATGCTTAACTTCTAAAGAAACAACCATGTTCCAAAGTGGTTGCGCTATTTTACATCTCATCAGCAATGTTTCCATTTCTCCAACGCTTGTTATTGTGATTATAGTCTATTTATATTTCATGCCTTCATTGTCTCTATTTTATTCGTCAAGGCAAGGATTTAAAATAATTTCCCCTTACTCCATTTGTCATGTCTTTTTGTATATTACTTTAGTATATTCAATTCATATTTAAATGAACATTATTTTATTTTATTTTCTATCTTTTGGTTGTGCTGCATGGCGTGAGGGATCTTAGTTCCCTAACCAGGGGATTGAACCCACACCCCCTGCAATGGAAGTGCATGTCTTAACCACTGGACTGCCAGGGAAGTCCCTTAAATGAATGATTTTTTAATGATCTTTTTTCTCTGAGTATTTCCTTTTGATACTCTTCAATGTAAAACTTCATCTTTTTCCTTCTCATTTGAGCAAAAGCAAGCATTTCCCAGAAATTAAGTCAATGAAATGCCAGGATAAACTACAATTTAAATTATCAACAAATGCTTCAAATCTTTTTGAAAGTAGTGGAATAAAAGTACTTAAGAAAAACCAAACATTTGAGTGTATTTATTCTCAAAGCATTCACCTGGAGTGAATGAATCAAGACTGATGAAGTGATTCCTCAAGTCATTTTGGAGGACTGTTTTTTTTTTTGAGTTGCCCTGTGGTGCTCCAAGCATATTATTTTGGCCCTCCTAAGTGATTATAATGTCTGTGGCAGGTGACATTTATTTTTAGAAAGAGCATAGAGTCATTTGGAACCAAACATACTCAATAGAGCAAGTGATTGAATTGAACCAGAAATATGGGCTGCATAGTAACACTCCCTACACACACACACACACACACACACACACACGGTTGCATTATGTGTGTATTTCCTAGATTAAACCAGAAAAAAAAACCCTCTAAAAATAGTTACCAATATACTTTTAAGTGATAACACTATTTGGTGAACAAGAGAATAATCTTCTGCAGTAATATCTTTAAAGAAAAAACATTCAAAGAGTTGTATAAGTTATAGCGTATTTGTTTAAAATTTTATCCCTCTATTTGATAGTAACACTTCATTTAAAAGGTAACTTTGATAATTCCAAGTTCAAAGTTTTATTCCTACTGTTTCCCACAGGAGGCTCTAATCACAAAGCCGGTAAGAAGAGGCCCTTGCTTTGGTTTGAAGCTCCCCACTGAGCACGTTCCGAGTTTCTGGTCTCATTGGCACCGTGTGTTGAACTCAGTGAGTATCATGCACATTTATGCTTACTGTAGGCTTCTTCAGCATGCTAATGATTCATGTTTCTTACAAAAATGCCTGGAAAAGTCTTTTTTCTTTTGGTTTTTGGGCCTCCTCTCACTATATCTATATTCAAGGAGTGTTAGATAGACAACACAAAAGATCTCCTGAAGGCTGAGATGTAAACATTCCGGATTGAGTTGGAGCAAAGATAGAGCTGCCTGGCTGTCGTCAGAAGGTGGTGGAGAGAAGCCCCAGCGTCTAACTCTCCTGCCTTTGTAGATAGAGTGTTGTCAGAGTTTCCTGGATGAGCTTTGACAGGCTGTATGGCTTTTGACAGGCTTCCCAGGTGGCTTGGTGATAAAGCATCTGCCTACCAATGCAGGAGATGCAGGAGACTCGGGTTTGATCCCTGGGTTGGGAAGATCCCCTGAAAAAAGAAATGGCAACCCACTCCAGTATTCCTGCCTGCAGAATCCCATTGACAACAGAGCCTGGTGGGCTACAGTCCATGGAGTCAAAAGAGTTGAACATGACTGAGCAACTGAACATGCACACATATGGCTTCTGACGTGTCCTTGGCTGTCAGTTTCCTCAACTGTAAAATGGGCAAAAGTGTAAAATATTTGTCTCACAAGATATAGCAAAATTGAAATGTAAAGGTTCTCAGCACAGTATGTGGCCATTAAGCATTTAAATGACAGTAAGTCCCATTGCTGTCACCATCATCAGTTGTCATGATCATCATCACCCCTTAGGATCTACCAGGGTGCCTGTTTAATGAAAGCAAAATAAATGTTACCTCATATTGGCCACGTCCTTGTGTTCCTTTCCTGACTTACCACAGAGCCTGGCGTACAGCCAGCATGCAATAAATGAATATTAAATGAGTGGAAAAAAAGTCTACTTTAACTGTGTGGTTGCCAGATGTAGTTCACATGGATATTCAAAAAAATGGTGTTTAATGTGATTTCTTAATTAAGAACTTCCTCTTCTTCTGTTATGTGCTCTGAGGGTCAGCAGAGTGTGGTTACTACAAACAGGGATGCTGGAGTTGGACTTTCCTGGGTGGAAATCCTGGCATTGCTTCTTGCTTGCTCTGTGACCTAAGACAAGTTACCTCCCCTCTCTGTGCCTCAGTTTCTTCATCTGTAAAATAATAGCACCTTCCTCACAGGGACTAGAGACTTTATACATATAGTGATTAGAACAGGCCCGGCAACCAGTAAAGGCCACGTAAGTATATGCCAGGGAAGGGGAAAGAACTGTACAAAGGATGAAGCAGAGCCCCTGTCCTCAAAGAACCTTTCCGGTCCTCAGGGTTCCACATATGCCCACGAGGCATGCAACAACAGGAGGGAAAGCCGAGCATGAGGGAAGAGTTGAGTGATGTCCTGGCATGTGCTAAGCTGTTGTTAAACAACCAGCAATCTGGGAGAAAAAAAGCCCTGACTTAAACAACTCTTCCAGTTTCTGTGGTGTAAATATTCCTGCCGTGGCCAGTTTGAAGCCACCGTTGTGCTGATTGTGGAACCGGGAAAAAGCACACACAATCGGTTCCTGCAGGTTGACGTGAGTGGGCTCCAGGACACTGCTGGGTAGAAGCTGTGGGATTCTAGAGGACACCTCGTATTGGTGATGTGGACAAAGGGTGGTAACATCCTCCAGTCTGGAGACTTCTGCTTGGTTCTGGGAACAAGAGTTCCCTCTATCAAACTAGAGGGAGGGACGCCTTTCCTTCCCACAGCCTACCACTTAAAAAAATAATTCCCCTGATCACCTGATACCTGAAAGACTTCAGAAAGTCAGTCTCTTTGACCTTTTACCAGTCTGCCCTTGACCTTGAGCTAGCCGGTGGGTAGCATTACAAAGATGGGGTTCAGGTTTGCTGAGCTTGGAGAGAGATAGTAGAGGAGTGGGGCCCTCGTCTCCCAATGTTGTCTTCTTTGGGCATCTCAGGGAGAAGCAACCACCAGAATCCTGGCCCCCACTCTGACCTAATTCCCTGGGGGGACTTTAAGAACGCACTTAAACTCACCAATAAAATGGGTAGAATAACGTGATGGTAGTCATTCCTTTCATCATCCCTAATGATTCAAGTGGTAAAGAATCTGCCTGCAATTCAGGAGACTCAGAAGGCTCGGGTTTGAGCCCTGGGTTGGAAAGATCCACTCGAGAAGAAAATGGCAACCCACTCCAATATTCTTGCTCAGAAAATCCCATGGACAAAGGAACCTGGTGGGCTATGGTCCATGGGGTCGCAAAGAGTTGGACACGAAGAGTTGGTTGTGGGAGGCGACTGAGCACACAGACACAGTCAGTACTTCTCGACACGGATGGTTCCCCATTGCCCGCTAGAACAGAACGCTCCTGGCGACTCTTTGCCCTTGGCCGCAGTGCTCGCCATATTCCGAATGACGGTTGTTTGGTCAGTGTGGACGCTGCAGAGAAGGCGGCATGGGAGAGCTAGCAGCAAATACATATTTGTTGTGTGAGTGCGCTGAGACTGGGGTTCATTATGGAGCACGAGCTGTCCTGTCTTGACTGACACAGGATGCAGTGGTGAGACTCCAAAGCCGATATGCACTGTGGATGGAAATGTTCTGTCAGCATTAAAGCACTCTACCTAACGAAGCGATTGGCATGTCTAAATTAGCAAGCGGGGGGAAAGCTCATTCTTGGAAAATTGCTTGCAATTATTTCTTTGAAATAGAAATTGAACTCTCAGGAACTACATCTGATCTCAGGTCTGTACAACAGGTCTGATTTGCTGTTAGCTTTCCTGGTCCAAGACTGGAGAGCAGTCAGCTTCTAGCCTTTGGTGTTTCTGGAAGTGTTAGTGAGGAAGTAAAAGATGCTTTATTGTTGTTTAGAGATAGGAACAGTGGCCGCATAACAGAAGCCCCTTCACAGCAACAGTAAGAATGGCTTTTCTTCAGTGCCTGTGTGCCAGAACTTGGTGTTAATATATAGAAATGTAACATCTCGCCCCCTTTCCAGAGTCAAAGCTCATCAAAGTTCATATAGGAGGAAGGGACCGGAGCTGGCATTCAGACCAGAGCTGTCAGAAACCCTGCCTTAGGTTTTCCCAAGAAGGCAATAAGGATTCAAGTACAAGTAGTACACTGGGCGTGCGTGCGTGCTCAGTCACTCAGTTGTGTCCAACTCTTTTGCGATCTCATGGACCATAGCCCACCAGGCTCCTCTGTCCATGGGATTTCCCAGGCAAGAATACTGGAGTGGGTTGCCATTTCCTCCTCCAGGGGAGCTTCCCGACCCAGGGTTGAACCCGAGTCTTCTCTGTCTCCTGCATTGGCAGGCAGATTCTTTACCCCTGCGTCACCAGGGAAGCCCTTATATACTGGGCAGTGGGAAGTGATTCAAGAGAAGGAAGGCAGCTAATAAAGGATGACTGTCATATAATTATCATTATGGCCGTGGTTTAATCCCCTGGAGATAAAACTCATGACCCAGAATAATCCCACTCAAGGGCTGAGGGCGTTGGGGTATTAATATACCAACAGCTGCTCCCAGGGGCAGAGTGGCCTACTCTGGTTTGGGGAATACGTGCCCTCAGGCACAGAGGCAGAGCCTGGTGATTAGAAGTCATCCTGGAAAGCACATATGCCCAAAGGTTGTGGATTGAGGCATGACAGCATTTGCTCCAGGCTCCAAAGCCTGAAGTCTCCACCACTTCTACCCTGTTCAGCTCCCTCAGTCTCTGAGCCACGGAAGCTCCTCGGCACATCCTCCCTCCCGTCCTGGAGCGCCTCTGGGGCCAAGGAAACCCCCATCACTACTAAGGATTGCATCTAGAGATTATCTGGTGCCCAGCAAGTAGTGGACAGAGCTCATGGATTAAACCACTTTAAATGGGGGTAGTGGAATCCATTTTCTAGGATGGTTGTGGGAATTGAATGAGTACGTGTAGATTTCTTGGAACAGTGTCTGAGGCATGGTAAATGAACAATAAATGTGAGCCGTGATGTGGTTAAAGACAATAGATTGGGCAGAAGGTGACGAAGGGAAGGAGCAGTAGGACAAGGAGGGAGAGAGAACAGAGGAGGGATTAAGGAACAGACAGAAAGCTGTTGCCACAATGTACTGTTCACATGGGCTGTCGGCATCAGCAAACTGCTCTTCTCTCTCCTCTTCTCAAGGTGTGGGGGGATGATACTCTTTATCAACCAGAACACGTATGAGATAGATTCCTGCAGCATCTCTAGTTCTCACTCCTGCTCAAGGTTACCCTCCTGGCAGTGTCACTACTGGACACACAGACAGATAAGCTGGGGCTGAAGTCCGTGCTTCTGAGCTGCATAAGGATGCGCTGGGGCTTTCCAAAGGGCTTCTTTGAGCCTAAGCCTCAGAATTTAATGTTTGCTTCTGTGATAATGCCAGTTTATAGAGTCCTGAGTGTGTGTGTGTGCACATGCGTGTGCTCACCTGCACTTGTGAGTGTATGTAGGCACATGTGTTTAGCTTGCAGGATGTATACAATTTCAGATATTCTGGAAATAATTGCTCTTGATTAGGACCAACGGCAGCCACCAGTTCCTATTTTCACTGCAAGTTGAAGGAGAAAAGCAGTGGCTTAAATCACAGAACAGGTGTTTCAGATTAGACATTAGGGGAAATTTCTTTTTCAGATGGATTTGATAAACTCTGGAATGGATTGTCAAGGGAAGTTTTGAAGCTTCTTTTTCTGGGAACTTTTAGAAATAGGATAGATACTTGTCTGCCTGAGGCAGTTGAAGCATATTTCCATCTGGAGATCCCCTGATGGACTGGCTTCAGGTGGGAATGGAAGGGAACAGTGATCACCTTTCTACTAAGGTCTCCTGACCAAGTGTTTCATTCCACTTTTCAGAGCATTTCAGCATTACTGATTTTACCTGATTTCAAAAATTATACGTGTTCATTACCTAAAATTCAGAAAATGCAGAAACATATGAAAAAGTAAAACTCAAAAATCCTGTAATTCAGAGGCAACCAAAAATAATTTATTTTGGCCTATTTATTTTCCAGACTTTTTTATACATTTCACACAGAATTTTCCAAAAAATTTGTATCATATGAATTGTATCATACAATGCACACTTTTGTAGTCTAGCTTTTGCACTTATTACATTGTGGACTCCTTTCTATATCCCCAAATATGGCTTTATATCAGTTTTGGTAGCTAAAGACAATTCCATGATATCCATATAGCACATTTTATTTAACCAGGTTTCTACTGTGGAGGTTTAGGTTGTTTTTCCTGGAAAGCCCTGTACATGTGTCCTTGTGGAGTTGTCCAGTTATTTCGTAATAATAAATTCCTTTAAGCGAAATTCCTATATAAGGGTGTGCCTGTTTAGAATTTCCCACCTATTGCCAGATTCCCCTCTAGAAAGGTCAGATCAATGTGTATCACCATCAGTAATGCTTGAGCGAGTCTGTTTTCCCTTTTCCTACACGACATTAACTACTGTCCGTGTTCACTGGCTGTTCTCAGTGTTTTGATACACATTTCTTGAGTTCTAGAAACATTGAGGTTCTCAAGGTTTTTAGGCATTTATATATCTTTTGTTAGTTGCCTTTTGTCTCCTTTATGCAGTTTTCTATTGGGGACCCAGATAGATGGATGGATGGGGTGTGTGGGTGGATGGATGGATGGATCAGTTGCTGTTGTCTGACTCTTTGTGACCCTGTGAACTGTAGCCCACCAGGCTCCTCTGTCCATGGAATTTCCCAGCAAGAATCCTGAAATCGGTTGCCATTTCCTTCACCAGGGGATCTTCCTGACCCGGGGATCAAGCGTGTGTTTCCTTCATCGGCAGGCAGGTTCTTTACCACTGAGCCATCAGGGAAGGATGGATCAATAGATAAAGATTATTTAGATCATTTTCAAAGCTGCCTTTTAAGTTTACTGAATGTGAACGTATCGTTCAGAGGTTTGCTACACAAATTATTCTTTGGGCAACAGTAGTTATAACCAGGATATAATGAGCTATTGGAATCCTGGTCACAACCGTCACCTGTCTCCAGGCCAGATGAAGTCTCCAGTCACCGTGGAGTGTGGGGCAGAGTGTGGGGAGGTGGGCAGATTGTGGAGACATGGCCAGTGCATATTTTTTGAATCGGATCCGAGTGTCCTGCCTTTGAGTGAAGTCAGAGCCACTGGGTTTGACAACAGAACAGGAACAAAGCCTTCAACCCAGGGAGCCTGTGGTAGAAGGAACAAGAGACGAGGGATGGAGGGAAGGTGGGGCAGATGGGCCAGTCATCGGATCCTTAGGGCCTTCCCTCTGTTCCCCTAAAGGTAGCAGCAGCTTTTCCTTTTCAGTTCCCCTCCCCACTCCTCCCCCACACAAAGCACCCATGTTAAGAGGCTCTACCAACCAGAACTGACATCCATGCTCTGCTGTCTCTTCCCTTAGACTGAGGAGGAGGGGGACATGAACACTTCCTACTTGGCGGCGTAGGGCAAGGCAGGCTGCCTGCACAGGGCAAGGTAGACAGAGGGGTGGGGGGAAAGCAGGACATTCTTCCTGGGGTAGGACTGCCTCTGGGGAGAAGGGCCTGGCTGCACGGTAGGGAACTAGAACTTGGCATCGTGCTTTGTCACAAAGAGGGAGCTCAAAGCAGGACCACATACTACTTACTTCTTCAACTTCAGCTCATCTTTGCTTTTTCCTTGTCACCTTAGTTGTTTCAGGTTACAAGTTTTGTGAATTTTCGAGAACAGTACCCTGTTCATTTCACAGAGAAAAAGCCAGACTCCTTACCTGGCCCTGAGTGGTGTCACCTCAGCCACCTCTCCCACTCCCTAACTTACCCCGCTCCCCAGACCGTTCTATCCCACCAATTCCTAAGCACTCCAGGTGCATGCTCCCCCTACGGCTGGCTGTTGCACCTGCTGCTGGCTTTGCTTGAAGACCCTTTCCCCACATATTCACATAGCTTACCCGCTCCATCCTCAGGTTTCTGCCCCAATGTCACCTCGTCTCAGTGGCATGTACAGGTCCTTGGCAGACAGCTGTCTCCACGAAGTGTATCTCAGAGAGCAGGGACCAGACACCAGGGAGGCCTCCTGAGGTGAACCCCAGGTCTGGGGCAGGGCTGACTGATAGGATGGAAATAGACCCAAGAGTCAGCAGGGTCCAGGGCTTGCAGCTCACCAGGGTGAGGGCTTGGGACAAGGGACCCAGTTGAGAATTCAGAACCTGGGCCACTCTTCCTTCTACTCCTCCAAGCCCACCTGTCTCCTGCTGAGCTGCCCTCCCCCACACCCCGCCAACACACACACACACACAAGCAGCATCTTCTCTCTGTTCCAGCCTCCACCACAGGCTCATGCTCAGGACCCCACTGCACCAGCATCAGGCCTGCTCCGCTGCCCCGCGTTCCTTCTGTCTCCCCTCCCTGCCCTCTTCCTGAGACTCAGGTTTCTCCTCATCCTGTTCTGGAAAATCTCCATTCTCTTCCAGGTGTATTGTTGCACCTGAACTCAGGCACATCCCCGGGGCAGCACACCCAGCTCTGGGAGCTGGTGAGGCAGGAATGCACTGTAGGAACTCAGCCTCAGAAAGAAAAAGCAGTTAGTTTCTGGACCACAAGACCAGAGTCAGGCAGCCAGCAAGTGTGAGTTGATGCTGAGTTTGAGAGCGCTAGGCCCAGAACTCAGAAATCCCTGCCCCTGGAGGGTGGGATTCCCCCAGAGCACAGGATGGTGCAGAGCAATCTGGAGGCAGTGCTGAGATGGCTCCAGGCCCAGGAGGAGGGATGAGGTGGTGGGGGGAAGACAGTCCTAATGTACTGCCCGGTCCAGCAGGGCGCCTGTCTGTCTGAATCAGTTCCCGCGGGCCAATCAGGAACTCTGCTGGTGCAACCCAGGCTTGGTCCTTTTTCAGATCTCCCTAAGTTATTTTAATGTGCAGCCCTAGTTGGGAATCACGGATCCAAGGGAAAGAAGAGGTGACCCAGGAAACTAATATTTGCTGAATACCTGCCATGTGCTAGATGGTTTACCTAGTCGTGGCTGCTGTCTACTGAGTGCTTACTATGTGCACGACACGGTTTCAAAGGTTTTGTATCTATTGTATGTGTAACAATCCTCTGAAGAATGAGCTCCACGTCTCAGTAAGGAAACCGTGGCACAGAGCAATCACAAAGCTCATGAATGATGGAGCACGGTTTCAGATCAAGACAATGTGGCTTCAGAACCCACACTCTTTACCGTTACATCTTCCTGTCTCACAACGACCTTGGCTGTTAGTGAGGATGGGCCATGTGGTTCTGAGAATGGAGGAGGTTACCTGGGGACCCCTAAACAGAAGTCCCTTAAGAACGCAAAAATCTCCATGCTACCAAGTTAGCAAAGATGATTTCTTACTCAAACTGGCTATTCACTGAACTTCAAAATTTGTATATACAACATTCATTTATGACTTGAAAAAAAGCTGCTGTTTGTTCACTGAAGGTCCATAAGGAGTTGGGAATGGGGGAGGGGGAGGGAATGCTCTCCTCCACAAAGCCACTCAGAGACTCAGGCTGAAAGAAGCTCCCTCAGCTTGTAAACTGCATCATTTGAAGAGGAAGGTGGCCTTCTCAGTCCCTTGGACCAGGCCATAGAGAGGTGGCATACTCACACATGGGTTTTTCACTGCCTCGGCTGGAAGGGGCAGAGGTCATTTCTGCCCCTCCTTCATTGGCTAGTCACGTGACCCTGCCTAGCTGCAGGGTGATTGGGTGATAGGGGAGCCGTGGAATACGTATAAGCATTCACTTCTTGGCCACACCCCCCTGAGGTGGCTGGGATTCCCGAAGGCCATCTCAGAGATCAAGAAATGTGCCTAGAGAGACCCAGAGCTTGGAGTTGGGCCTTACACTCAGCTAGTCTCACTGGAATTCTTGTGCTTTTTCTACCCCATCAGTGGCATTTATTTATGCTCCAGGGCATCCAGTAAATGCCTACACCACCTCCAAACCTAAGGTGACACTAGAAACTTCTGGGTTGTAAATATAGATAATTGTGCTATTTTTATGAGGTTGTGCTCATTAAATCATCTGTGCAAGTATCTCATGCCATCCTGGGAGCAGAAAGGATCACGCTTGGTGCCTAAAAATAAAGAACCGATTCACTGTGGATTGCTAATATATGTAGCTTCAAAAAAAGCAACCACCAACTAGCACGTCTCCTGTATGCGTAAAAGACCACAGTTACACTGTTAGTGGCAGCTTCTTGCAGTTTCTGGAGCTCTGCCATCCCAAATTGCTCCAGGTACAGAGTTGACAGGTTGGAGGAAAGCTTTTTTCTCCCTCAGTCTGTGATCAGCCTTGGCTATGGTTGTTTATTAATCCACAGCATGAGCAGGAGTAGAAATTTGCTAAACTCCACAATTTTAGCATGAAACTTGGCGAGTGATGAAATGTCTCACCTTGTCCAATCGCTTAGCGTCTATTGTTCTGATAATTACATCTTAAAATACTGCCCATTTTCCAAATGTGCAGCCATCCTGATGGGAAGGAACAGCGTGCCCTGAGGTAGGTAGTCCCTATTTGTATTTTCCTTAACATGGAGACGCTTTGCCCTTGGCCCCCAGGAAGCCCAGGGCTAGGACCTGGAGAGCCCACGTCTGCCCTGCTCCTCAGGGAAGTGCTCTTTTGCACAGTATGCTCCCCCCCGACCATGACCCAGTGCTGTGCTAGGGGTTGTAACTGCATGAATACTGACAAGTCCATCCCAAACCTTCCTCTCTGATGTGGCACGTCCTCTTGTGCCCCAAGGACCTGCACTTCCCTCTAGAAAGGGGCCCAAGGCAAGTGTGCCAAGGGTGACATGTGGGACCAGAGCAAGTCAATAATGAAAACAGTGGCCACCACTAATGAGCTCTACCACAGGCCAGGCACTCCTCTAAGCATTCTACATGTCAGTTGGGACAGTTCTCACAACAGTACTCCGAAGCAGGTGGTGCCATGATCTTTATTTCATGGGTAAGGGAGCTTGAGGCACAGGGAGGTTTAGAAACTTGCCCAAAGTCCTGCGATTAGACATAGGTAGAACCGAGGAGAGGAGGCAGGCAGGATACTTTTTGAGGTTGAGCTCTTCACCAATACAGAAAATAAAAAGAGGCTTGTGAGGGGGAAATATGATTGACAAGAGGAAACCCACTGATCACTTTTCCATGTTTCTCCTTGGCGTCTGTAAAGCCCATCAGGAGACTGAGGTTACCTTCCCAGACTGGCTCTGGTTCCAGAAAGATCTGAACACCAAACCAAGCTGATCATTGAAACCATCTGGGGAAACTTAGAAAGGGCAGCTGTTTGAGCAGTACCCCTGAGCTACTAAACCAGTCTGACTCCATATGAGTCAGGGCCCCCGGAAATAGTTTTATTGCACATTAAATTTCCTCGAGTGTTTCTAACGGCCGAGCAGGTTTTGGAGTCCTTGCTGTAGCAGAATCGAAACATTCCCAAACACAGGGGTGGGCTCAAAGTGGCCTGGGCATGCCCCGTGATGTGCACAGGAAGTACACTTAACACTGAGCAGCAAGACTGGGTTTGAAAGGGAGGAGAGGTGGTCATAGTTCAGCATGGAAAATGTGTAGCCAGGGAGGGCGTGATCATCAGCCTGCCCTAGTCATCCCTGTTGCCTTAGTTTTGGGAATGAGGGCCTTTGAAAACACTTTTTATTGTTTCTTTTTCTTTGTATACCACCATTGTAAAAGTATACATCGGTGAAAAGAAGAAAATGATCAAACACTGGCATTTCTAACACCAGAGTCATCCTGCTAACACTTGAGTGCTCACAGTCACTTCCTGCCAGATAGATACACATCCTCTCTCTGTTTTTTGGAAAAGCTGGTGGCACCACCATTTTGTCATCTGCCTATCTGGAACCTCACTGGGTGAGGTGCCAAGAGGTGCCTTGTCCCTGTGGTAATGTGGGTTTGCCAGAATTTGAGGCTCAGAATCCCCATATGCAGAGCCGAGCTGGGGTCAGCAGGTCCATAGGAGTCAGGGAAGCCTGTGCAGCCAATGGATGGCCTGGTGGGCCTGCACCGCTAGTGGCCACACCCCCTGCCACGCCAGCAGCACCGCCATCACGGCACCAGCTCAGAATCATGGTGCCCAGCCTGGGAGGAACCTCAGAGACCACCACCTGGTTGTCATTTTCTAAACAAGGAAGCCAAAGCTTAGAAGGGTGAATAGCAAGTCCAGCTGTCTGTCTGCCCTGGCTGTGAGCTCTAAGATGCCTGAAATATAACTACAGGTCTGGCAGAAGAATCAGGTGATTCCTAAAGGCCAAGACTAATGAATGGGCTACAGAACAAGAGATGGGCAGAGGTCACTGGAGCTTGACTTTGTGGAAATCCTTTATGGCCACCCCCGGCAATCAAGATTGTTGGGAGAAATACCAATAACATGAGACATGCAGATGACACCACACTCACGGCAGAAAGTGATGAACTAAAGAGACTCTTGATGAAAGTGGAAGAGGAGGATGAAAAAGTTGGCTTAAAACTCAACATTCAGAAAACAAAGATCATGGCATCTTGTCCTATCACTTCATGGCAAATAGATGGGGAAACAATGAAAACAGACTTTATTTTTTTGGGCTCCAAAATCACCGCATTTGGTGACTGCAGCCATGAAATTAAAAGACGCTTACTCCTTGGAAGAAAAGTTATGACCAACTTAGACAGCATATTCAAAGGCAGAGACATTACTTTGCCAACAAAGGTCCATCTAGTCAAGGCTATGGTTTTTCCAGTCGTCATGTATGGATGTGAGAGTTGGACTATAAAGAAAGCTGAGCATCAAAGAATTGATGCTTTTGAACTGTGGTGTTGGAGAAGACTCTTGAGAATCTCTTGGACAGCAAGGAGATCCAACCAGTCCATCCTAAAGGAAATCAGTCCTGAATATTCATGGGAAGGACTGATGCTGAAGCTGAAACTCCAATCCTTTGGCCACCTGATGTGAAGAACTGACTCATTGGAAAAGACCCTGATACTGGGAAAGATCGAAGGCAGGAGGAGAAGGGGACGACAGAGGATGAGATGGTTGGATGGCATCACCAACTCAATGGACATGAGTGTGAGTAAGTTCTGGGAGTTGGTGATGGACAGGGAAGCCTGGCATGCTGCAGTCCATGGGGTCGCAAAGAGTCAGACACGACTGAGTGACTGAACTGAACTGAACTTTGTGGCCACTGACTCACCTGTTTGTGTTGTATAACTTAGCTGCAGCTTAACTGGGGCAAATCCAGCCAACAGACCCAACAGGATTGTATTCCTACAGATTTTTGCTGACAGTAGCCTCACACACCCCTGCCTCTCTTTCTTACTATCTGTCCCTGCAATGTGATCGGTTAGGTTTTTTCAGACCAAAGCTTGTAATTTTGGCATATCTTAATATTGGCTATGTTAATAGAGTTGCTATTAATATAAAAATGTTTGTGGTATACTGCAGGGGTTGGAAGATCATGTAGTAAATATTTTAGGATTTGTCAGCCCTAGGATGTCTGTTGCAGCTACTCAGCTCTGCAGCTGTCACACAAAAGCAGTCATAGATAATATGTAAATGAATGAGCATGACTATGTACCAGTAAAACTTTATTTACAAAAATAGGTGGTCAGCCTGCCAAACAGCCTGTAAAGGGGTTTATTCTATGCATAATAGAGATTTATTCCGATAATTCTACTGAATAATTATAGTATATCTAGAAATTTTTAATAATTTGAGTAGATGTCAAAAGAAATGACTGAATCTTTAGAGTGAGAGCAAAGTCAGATCTAGTCATAGAAAAAATTCACGTGGTTCTGGAAACTCTACTTTTCCTGCTTTTTAATGACTGCCAGAACAATGTTCTTGCCAGACACGTGTGTCAGTAACTCCTTGTGAATGCATTCATAGTGTGGAATTATTTAAGCTCAGACTGCCACGGTGCACTAGTTTAAGATATTAAAGCAGATGGAATATTAACCACCAATGCTAAAGTTTCATTTTTAAGACAGAAAATGCTCTCTCAAAGTAGCTAATCTTTGTAAGAAGGTATTGTGGTTGTTTTCGATTGTCAGTTAATTACAGAAACAAGCTGCCCTAAAACTTAATGCCCTAAAACAATATTTGTTTAGCTTGTCCATCCGTGGATTGCCTGGGTGGTTCTTTTGATCTAAACCAGACAAGGCCAGTTTCAAATGGTACAGACTGGATCTGCTCACGCTCCCATCGGGGGCTGGGTGGTCTCGTGCGGCCCTACTCACATGTCTGCTGGTGGGATGGCTGTCTGCTCAGGCAGTGGGGGTGGGGAGCATGGTCCAGGATTGCATGGCTCTCACTCTCCAGTAAGCTAGCCTGGACTGTTCACAGTGCAGTCCCAGGGGGCCACAATGGTGAACGGAAGCCTGAAAGGCCTCCTGTGGCCTGAGCTCTGAACAGGCGCATGGGGCACTTCAGTTGCCTTCCATTGGCCTAAGCAAGTCACAAGATCAGCCCATATTCAAGAAGTGGGGAAATAGATCCCACCTATTATTGAGAGGAGCGCAAGGTAATACTGCAGAGCGGGGAGGCATGGACAATGGGGCCATTGCTGCAACCAATCTCGCACGGTTTGTAAGAAAAGAGGCAGGATAATCATCTCTTAAAGACAGGACAGGAAACCCTATTGACAGCAGCATTCACACAGTGGAACTGAGAACAAAATTAGCACGACGGACGCATTTTCACAGTGTTGCGGCTCCTTCTTATTGTTGAATGTAACCATGTTTGCTGCTTTTTGTTTGTTTTCTTTGCTGCATTATGTGGCGTGTGGACCTTAGTTCCCCGACTAGGAATCAAACCCACACACTCTGTAGTAGAAGCTCAGATTCTTAACCACTAGACCACCAGATAAATCCCTCAGTTGCTATTTCTGTCCACCTACCTCACAGGCCTGTCCAAATTTCAGCACTTTTCCTAGTGTGTGTAATTGTGCTCTACCAAAAGAAAGCCCTGGGTATGAACATTCAGACTTTCGAAAGAGAAATTAAGATGTTCATCTCTGATTGACAGGAATTCTTTTAAGTTTTAACAGAAGGTTTTATTATAGAGTTCCTTGAAATAGTGAGTTCTTTACTTACCATGTAATTTACTTCGTAGAAATTTGGTGTGGACGTTTTCTGGGCCCTCCTGTTACCAGGAACATGACACATCCTTCTTTCTCTCAGGACTCCTTAACGTTAAGATGATATGCTTAGTCTTGTTTTTTCACCATGTTTGTATATATGAGAAAGCCAAGCCTGCAACAATGGTACCTCCTTTTTTCTTCTTAAAGAAGTCAGACCACATTGGATTTGGCGGGGGGGCGGGGCAGGCAGGAAGCACTGGCCCAAGTTTCAGCAGATGTGAGCTACAGCCTGAGATGGCTCAGGTACTAGAAAGAACAGCAGGCTTGGAGCCAGGAAGTGTGTGTTTGGATCTCATCTGCAAATATCTTCTTTGTTATAAGACATCATTTAATTCTTCTTGCCTCCAGTTCAGTAGGGTAGATGCCTCCACTGTCTCTCACTACGTGATTCTCTTTGCTGACTGTGTGATTCCCTGGGTCTCAGTTTCCATACCTGTAAAGTGGCTAACGGCACTTATTTTGATGGTTTATCAATGAAAAAAGAATCAGAAATGAGTTTGTCAAGTTCCTGAAGGCCAAACTTGAGAGTACCTCACATACAGAGCTTTCTTCTAAATCAGTATTCTTTGATACCTAATTTTATATTCATAATACTGAATCTACCAGAATTTCTTCAGGAGGAGGGTCCTCAATGGTGGTGCCCGTCAGGATGACACAGCTTGAGTCTGCCTCCAGGAGAGAACACATAGGAAGTACTCTTATTAGGGCTCCGGAGCTGAGGGTTGGAGTTGTAGTTCTTTCATTTAAGGCTTTCCCCTGAAGTTAAATGCATATACTTCTGGAATGGGAAGCACACGGAGTCTTACTTGTGGTTTATACTCTAGAGTGTGCGAGTTAGAACTTTTCCTGAGAGCAGGCTTTGATAGGTGGGAAAGAAGAGAAAGCATAAAATGTGAGACCCTAAAATGAGGGCGGGAGAATCCATAAAGAGAAGGAGGACGATAGCCAAGGCAACTCAGGCAGTGACCAGACAGAAAGGACGTGGCCATGGTCCCGGGGCAGGACTCTGGACACATGCGGCTGCTGGGCCTGAGGTGAGGTCTGGAGGTACTGAGGGAGAGGTGGGAGTCAGAACAACCAAATGCTGACACAGCCTTTCTCTTTGGGTGGCGTGAATGTTTTATTTTCCTTTTCTGTCTGGGTATACTTTTATTTTCCCCCAATTATAAAATAGACCTGACTTAGCTCTATCAGCACTTTTTTTCACATTTGAAAAATATTTTACATTTCAAAGAAAAGAGGACAGAGAAGGCAGCTCACACTATTGGACCAAAGCTGGAGTGAATGGCTTACGGTTTAGAAAATGTTTCAGATGAAGGCCCTTTCTCCTGTGGGTTTTTTACTTCCAGACACACATCCCTCTCTGAAAGAAGCGTTTTCCTCCTTGAAGCTGATTCAGGCTAAATAAGGGTTTTAAAGCTATGTAAAATTGAATCTAGTTTTCTTATGGATGCTATTAAGAGTCCATTAAGATAGAAACCTTTACCGGGGCTCATTCAGTTTAGTTTGATTCAATTCTATACCTATCATCGAGTGCCAGCATGTGGGAGGTGTCACAATGAGGAAGGCCTGATCCCTGCCCTCCAGATGTTCAAAGCAAAGCAGATGAGACAGGTGCAGAGATAAGAGCCGTCTCATTGTCTTTGATGAGGGCTCGAACCCGGTTAAGTCTGGCCACCCCAATCTAATGGTCTTGACCCCAGAGACACAGGGAATTTTGGACAGCGCTTCGACACGTAAGGCAGTTTCTCTCCATATTATTCATGAACCATCTCCAGCAACATGCACGCAGTTCACATTGCAGCTCTCATTCCCCACCTTGGGTTTAAGAACCTAGGTCCTACTCTCTGGCTCTGCAGTGGAAACCTCTATGTGTGCAGGAACATCCCGGGACACTCTGTCTCCTTCAAACCCACCAGCCTTTCTTACTTTGCTTCTTTCAGCTTCCATTCACACAAGCATTTCACTCCCTCTGAACAAAAAAGGGGAGTTAAGTTTAAAATACCTGTATGTGGGATTTGCCCGTTTCTCCTGCACCCACTTTAGCCCAAACTTCTGTTAAGCCCCATGAAATAGAGACACAGAGTGTGGAGTGGGTGGAGGAAGAAATGAATTCCAACTGGGATGGGGTATCTGAGAAAGCTTTTCAGAGGAGATGCTGTTTCATGTGGGCCTGGAAAGGTGGGTGTGATTTCAGAAGGTGAACGCGATGCTTTCTGGCCCTGGGAGATCCGTAAAGACAGGGCCGTAAGTTTGGCAAATGGAAGGTGGGTTTGGGGGTGGCAGGCCTGGCGTCTGCTCTGGGCTGGGTGTGCCACTGTGGAGGAGTGTGGCTCAGGGGAGGGAAATAAAGGTGGAGAGATGATTTGCAGCAATTCTGCAAAGGGTCTTGGGTGCCAGTCTAAGGATTTTAAAGTAATCCTTCATGCAGAGGAGATAACCCTAAAATATGGCTGAGAGGGGAGCATGAGAGGAGCATCTCAGAGTCCCATGTGCAGAGAATGAGCACAGAATCTGCCCCTGAAAGCCTCTCCACATGTCTCTTACTCTTAGATCCTCTCTATAATCCAGCTTGGGCAGAATGAGGCCTAGGAGGCCAAGGTCCTATAGCACAACTTCCTAATCGGCCCCTGGAGGCCTGCAAAAGTATATGTTCTCAGAGCCGCGAGTTAACTTCTCTTCTGCTCTACAAAGCAGTGTTTACTAAGTCTAGGCCAGATCCACAGGAGCACACTGCTGAGCCTGAGGGCATTGAAACTTTGTGAAAAATCACTCCCTGTCCAATTTAAACATGTGAACCCAGCAGCCTGCCCTGAGTAAAGGGAACATGTTGTGAAAAGCAGATTTCCTATTAACTTTTTTTTTATGTGAAAAAGACCAGGTAGTCACTCTTGCCAACCTCCATCACAGGCTGGAGAAGGTCAGGTTCAGCTCCCGAGGAGGCAAACGGATCTCAGGGAAAAAACACATTAGAGGACTAATCCCCCCAGAGTCATTCGGAAAATTGCCTGTGCTGATCCACAATGGGAAAAACAAAGTACATTTGATGAGTTCAGCTGAGTAAGATCCTGGAAAATTATCTGAGTCAAAAAAATTTCAAAGCAGAGCTTAAAAGCCTTAGCAGACTTTTGTGCGTCGGGAAATAGCAGGCTCCTGCACACACAGGCGCACACATGCACACATGCAGGGCGATTCGCATCTTAACGGTCTCTTTGTCAGATGGTGCCTCTAACCCAGAGTAGTGTCATTTACTGCTCATTTCCTGCAGGGAGAGGGAAGTGGAGGGCTAGTGAGAGGCGTGAATGTGAAAACAGACTCCAGGAGTAAAGGAAATCTTAGGTCTTTTTCACTGGGTGGGACTCAAGTCCTTTGTGTTTTGTTATT
This sequence comes from Bos indicus x Bos taurus, assembly GCF_003369695.1. NCBI lineage: Eukaryota > Metazoa > Chordata > Mammalia > Artiodactyla > Bovidae > Bos > Bos indicus x Bos taurus. The sequence goes on from NC_040079.1 coordinate 88,514,284, forward strand.
GTTGAAACAGTTGAAGCACTGAGTCCTTGGGTGGGACTTAGTCTTGAAGTTTTACAGCTACGTCTTAAACATAGAACAAGGCATCTGAAACATTTGTCACGGGGGCACATGCCTGGGGAACAAGCAGAATTCTTGCTATTTACCTTTACTAGCCACGTTTTCTCGGAGAAGGCAACGGCACCCCACTCCAGTACTCTTGCCTGGGAAATCCCATGGACGGAGGAGCCTGGTAGGCTACAGTCCATGGGGTTGCGAAGAGTCAGACACGACTGAGCGACTTCACTTTCACTTTTCACTTTCATGCATTGGAGAAGGAAATGGCAATCCACTCCAGTGTTCTCGCCTGGAGAATCCCAGGGACGGGGGAGCCTGGTGGGCTGCCGTCTCTGGGGTCACACAGAGTCGGACACGACTGACGCGACTTAGCAGCAGCAGCAGCTGTGTTTTCTCTGTGCTTGAAACAGAAGCCCTGGGAGGGAGGAGCAGAGAATTCCCTCTGCAACACCTGTGACATGGGTCAGGTGCCCTGTGACCCAGATCTCAGGGAATCCTGGGGGTCTGTCTCTGGGGTGGACCTTGGGTGGCAAATCTCACCTGCCGAAGGTCTGGGACACAGGTGAGGCCAAGTGTACCTGAGGAGGCCTGTGAGATGGTCTGACACAGGGAGGAGGCAAAGATGGTCACACTGGGTTATTAGGAAGACCTGTACTCTGGCTGGATTACAGTACAACCTTGTTGTTCAGTTGCTTAGTCGTGTCTGACTCTTTGTGACCACATGGACTGTAGCACACCAGGCTTCCCAGTCCTTCACCATCTCCTGGAGCTTGTTCCTGTTCATTGAGTTGATGATGCCATCCAACCCTCTGTTGCCCACTTCTCTTGCCTTCAATCTTTCCCAGCATCAGTCTTTTCCAGCGAGTCAGCTCTTTGCATCAAGTGGCCAAAGTATTGGAGCATCAGCTTCAGCCTCAATCCTTCCAATGAATATTCAGGGTTGATTTCTTTAGGATTGACTGGTTTGATCTGGCTGTCCAAGGGACTCTCAAGAGTCTTCTTCAACACCGTAGTTCAAAAGCATCAGTTTTTTGGCACTCAGCCTTCTTTCTGGTCCAACTCTCACATTTGTACATGACTTCTGGAAAAACCACAGCTTTGACTTTACGGATCTTTGTTGGCAAAGTGATGTTTCGTCTTTTTATTATGCTGTCTAGGTTTGTCATAGCTTTTCTTCCAAGGAGCAAGTGCCTTTTAATTTCACGGCTGCAGTCACAGCCTGCAGTGATTTTGGAGCCCAAGAAAATGAAATCTGCCGTGTTTGGGTAGCCATTCCCCTCTCTAGGGTATCTTCCCAACCCAGGGATTGAACCCGGGTCTCCTGCATTGCAGGCAAGGTTCTTTACCATCTGAGATTACAACCTTAGGAGGACCAAAGCTGAATGTGTCTCTTGACCAGGTTTGGGGTACATCATCCCATATGAGCCATTATGCAGTAGTTGTCATCTAAAAGTGTGAAGGTGGGAAATTGTTTTGAAGGCCCTATTCAGTGTCCTCTCTTGTATGACAATGCAGCATCACTCTGTGTGTATCCAGAGTTTTTCAAGGGCTTCTTCAGCCCGGGAAAGGGGCCCTACCCAGAGCAGACCCAGGACCGCCTCTACGGAACGTTACTCATGGCTGGATTTTAACTGAACACTTCCTAAGTACCAGAGCTTGTAAGAAAGGGTGAGGAACGAGCACAGAGCCTGCCTTCTAGGCCCTTACTCTGCAGAGGGGAGGCCCTAAAGGTCTCCCAGCCTGATAGACCCCCATGGAGGAGGGCCCATGGTTCACTCAAGACCCCCGACATCTACTCCTTGAGTGGGCCTCGCTCCCCACGAGTCCTTGCTCAGATGCCTCCTTCTCAAAGAGACCTTCCCTGTTTTTAAACCATGGTACGTCTCATCCCCTTGTCCTGCTCTACCCTTTCTCTTTATTTCCATACTGAGTCCACTAACAGACCGTATAATTTACTTAGTCTGATATGAACAGTGTTGTCCCTCTCGAATGGAAATGCTCACGAAGCAGAGATCTTTGCTACTTATATGACTGGTACAATAACCGTAAGCACAGTCTGGGCTCCCTGGATCCCAGGTTACCTGATTGGGGTTGGCCTGCCCCCCTGCCCCTGGGTTGCCCAGGGCCAGGCTCTCTGTTCTATAGCTCAGGCCACTGCTTCTCTGTCCCATTTTGGGACAGAACATCGGTTCCTTGTTAGGAGCTGGAATCCGGGGTTACATCTCATAAAGCTGTTTCTAGGCTGGCAGCAGAGACTGTTTCTCTCTCCTTTCTGTTTTATCTTGGATGGTAGTGCCTGGGGTTTCGTAGGTAGGACTTGGTCAGTGTTTATGGGAATGAAGTGTACGTCGTTGACAGTGGCATTTCTACATAGCTGACATTTCACCCCTCTTTTCCCAGACACAGAAACAGCCCTGCTGTCTCTGCCACCCAGCACTCACCTCTGTGTCCCTCTGAACATGGCCTTGGGGAGTGGAAGGCCGGACCGGTGTGGAAGTAGGGGTGATTCTTGTCCCGTGCCACTGGTTTTCACCACTGCCCCTTCCTCTCCTGATTCTAGAGCTCCCCCCCCAACGAGTGGCCCAAGTCCCTGCAGACAGTGCCGCCCTGCTGTCATCTCTGTGCCGGCCTGGATTTAACCACACCCCTTCCTGCTGACTGGGTCCCAGATCTTCACAGAAGCAGACTCAGAAACAGTATTCACATCTCTCAGCTGCTTCCTAGGTTACCCAAGATGAGTAAGGGGAGGAGGTAAACCCAGGGCAGAAGGGCCAGGAGGTGCCTGTGTGAACTCGAATGGGTCATCAGGTCTTTCTGGGCCAGGAGTCACACCCTTGCTATGCACTCGGTGGTGGGCTCCCTCTCCAAGGCGAGCAGCCTGCAGCCGAGTATGGTGAGGAATTGCAGCAGGAACCCCGACTGCTGCTTCAGTCCTGGAGGCTGACTGCGGATGCTTCTAGCCACGTTCCCATCTTCCCAGGGCTTCTCGGAAGTGTGCAGACAGTGGTATGGCACCGAATCTCTCTGTGGCTGTCAGGGGAGGGTTACACATGGGGAGGAAGGCCCCCTCACCAAGGTAGAGCCAATCTCTATAGCTCAGACAGGGCTGTAGAGGGGTCTCAGGTGGTAGATAGTCCTTTGTCAACTGTTGTAGCTGAGAGAGAGAGGCCCTTCCATCATGTTGCTCCTTCTCTGGGAAGGTGTCTTGACAGTGAGAGCCAGATCAATGGGGCTGAGCCAGAGAGGAGGGCAGGGCCAGCAATCCGGGTCCTCTTGATGGAGAACAGTCCCCTGTACAAGGATTCAGTCCCCTGTACAAGGATTCCCCTGCCTGAGAACCGATTGCTGTGGCTGTTGGTGCTCACTGGCCGTTTGGAAAGCGGCTCACTTTGGGGACCCGGATCCCTGTATTAGCCCCTCACAAGTAATTGATGTCCTTTGGGAAAACGAGGAGAAGAAAGCTGAAGGAGGTAAGGAAACAGGATACTTGGTCCAGATGGTGTTTCACCTGCCCTTTTCTCAAGTTTGCTGCCTTGCCAAGACGATTCCCCATACCTCTGCCCTATGGCTCACCGCCACCCCACCCCTGCCCAGCCCCCACATACACTTCCTCTAACCCTAACAAAAGGGTATCAGCTCCAGTCAGGAGCTCAGCAGAAACATCAGAAGCTGTCATCACCTTCAGGTTCTGAGTCAGCTCCCACCACAGCACGTAATTCTGCTCCAGGGGCTCTTCTCACCACACCCGAGCCCAGGTGGCGGGGTAAGCCCCCTGGCAGCATGAGGCCGGGGTTCCTTGGAGAATCCCAGCGCCATCAGAAAGTGCCACTCAGTCCCAGTTCTCCTCGGTTAAGGCCAGGTTCAGGGGGATGGGGAAGGGAGAGAGGGGGGAAGGTGTGGCCAGTGTGATTGGAACCAGGGCCTCAACTCAGTTCAGCATGCCCTCTGCAAGAGCCAGTGTTGTCTTACTGAGAACAAGGCACTGGTTAAAAATGCGAAGGAAAGGAGATGCTGCTGCTGCTGCTGCTTCAGTCATGTCTGACTCTGTGCAACCCCATAGACGGCAGCCCACCAGGCTCCTCCGTCCCTGGGATTCTCCAGGCAAGATTACTGGAGTGGGGTGCCATTTCCTTCTCTAATGCATGAAAATGAAAAGTGAAAGTAAATCCTGTGTATTTCTTTTCATGTTTGGCTTTCCATTGTATCTAGAACTAGGATACTCAACTCTACATCCTGGTAGATGATGATCAGCCTGTAATTTGATGATTGATCAGCCTGTAATTTGGACTAACTTACATGGGTGAAAATTGATTTTTTAAATCTCTTGGATGATAGTGCTAACAGACCCCCGCCTACAGATATAACTGTAAGTTACAAGTGCCTGCTGGGTCCGGGAAGTTAATAATAGAAGGTTAGCCTTCTAATCCAGGCTTTGCTGTCTATTGATATTGTTGCCTATCTGTATATCATCACGATCGTTTCCAAACATTTGCTGTGGCTCCTATTAACTGTATAAGGAACCCACAAAAGGTAGAAGTCACAGTTATATGAAAACCTCTCTTCCTTGTGTTGCCCTGAACTGATTTCAATTCTTGGTCAAGAGGCATGTTCAGTATCAGCTCTGTTTCCTACTCGTTCTTCCTGAAAGAATTGGCTTCTCAATGAGGAGTGCTTGGCCATGTCTTTGGCCTTTTGGAAATGTCTTCTCACCTCCTTTAGGTAGAGAATATTCCTTCCTAGCAAAAAATGTGTATTGTATAAGTATATAGAGAGAGCTGATTGAAAATGTAGGAAGCAACTAGCCAATATCTATAATATCTTCTCTGAAATGGCTAGCTTTACAGCAGGGAGTTCCCTGCGTAGCTTGAGAAGCATTAGGCAGAGTAAATCATATTTCATTTGTTTCTTCTCCTCTGATGGGTGCCCCATGAGACTGTGGTCCCTTGGACTGACATCTGGTAGAAGAAACATTGAACGGTAAATGAAATGCTTCCAGTTAATCCCATTATGCTGTTTACTGACATCCTTTCTGGGCTCAATCTATCCCCAGGGGACTTTCTACAGGGGAGCATATTTGATGGGAAACATAGATTGTGTCCTAATAAGCCAACGAAGGTAATCACGAGTCCTGGGCTTGCCAATGGAGGCTGTCGCTCCGAGAGCCCACAGAACGGGACAGGTTCTATTTCTTCCTCCATGTGCCATGCTCAGTGAGCTTGGGAAGGTTTGCAAAGACTAGGTTAGTGTGATTTAATTGCAGCGTTATTTCCATCCTGAAAATTACACTATGTAGAAGACCTGAGTTCAGACCTGCTTCCACCAGATAGCACTTTGTAGCTTTCCTTAGCCTTCAGGCCTTGATGTTGTTAATCAGAGTCACTGCCAGAAAACACTTGGAAAACGTGGAGGCCACATTCACACATAAACTATGATTTATCATGATTACAGTATCCCCATTAGGCCCCTTTCTTTTCTACTAAATAGTGGAGCAGTCTCTTTAAGCAGAACCTATCATTTCCTGAGGTATCTTCTTACTTTCCCTTTGCATTGCCTGGTATAGATGTGTCAAGAGGTGGAAGACCAACCACTTAAGTCTCCTCTTTTGGAGATAAAAAGTCAATGTGGCAATTGATCTTGCTGTGACGAGTTGAAAAAATTTTTAATTGTAAGAATCTAGGCGTTTTATTTTTTTAACCTGCCTAATAACCCCCTCAAGGTGAAATCCAGCAGGGGTAATTAAGGTAAAATCAGCAATAACATCCTTCATTGAACTTTCAAAACAATATGGAACGTTGTGAACATTTTACCCAAAGCTTGCGTGCATTAATTAAATAATGTAAACTAAAGTAGCATGCTCCTCTATTTTTGCTTACTCTAGGAAACCAAGCATTTCATTCCAGCCTGAATGTTGACACACTTAGGAAATCAAAGCTTCCTCATTTCATCATGTTGGACTGGATGAGTAATAAGAAGTTTCTCTGGTCTCTGGCCTAAATGTATAGGTGCTGCAGTGGGACGGAGGTGCTGTGCGCCAGCGAGCTCAACTTGGACGGGTAGGGCAACCAGAAGAAAGCACAGGCTGGGCGCTGCAGGAAGACCACCACATCTTGGTTATCACAGACCTCTAGGTGGTTCAGGTTATATCAAGGCCTTGAAGTTCAAGTCATAATAAGCCTGGAACGGAGTTCTAGATTTAGGGCTGGAAGGCACTTTAGAGATCATCTAAATTCCTGTCACTCAAAAGTCTGGTCCGAGGACTGGCAGCATCAGTATCATCTTCAGGTCCCACCCTGGGCCCACTGAGCCAGAGTCTGTGTGTAGCAAAATCCCCAGGGGGCTGGAAGTCATATTAAAGTTGTAGTCTCATTGGTCTAACCCATTCCTCTTGTATAGATGAATGAAGTCATCAAAAGTCTGCATGACATCAAGCAATGCCAGTTCAGAGACAGTTCTCACTGGTTCAACTAAAATTTCTACACTACTTATAAAAGTGGGTTAATATCACATTGGTAGCTCAGCTGGTAAAGAATCTGCCTGCAATACAGGAGACCCTGGTTCAATTCTTGGGTCAGGAAGATCCCCTGGAGAAGGGATAGGCTACCCACTCCAGTATTCTTGGGTTTCCTTGGTGGCTCAGCTGGTAAAGAATCCACTTGCAATGTGGGAGACCTGGGTTTGATCCCTGGGTTGGGAAGATCCCATAGAGAAGGGAAATCTATGCACTCCAGTATTCTGGTCTGGAGAATTCCATGGACTGTGTAGTCCATGGGGTTGCAAAGAGTCAGACATGGCTGAGCGGCTTTCACTTTCAAAGTGCTGTGGTTCTGGTGGCAATTTACTGTGATTGTAGGTCAAGTGCTTGGGCACCTTGAGAAGGGGACTGTTAACACGGCTGCACAGAGGAAAGTGGCTTGGTACCCACTGCCTGCGGTGAAGCAGTGCAGTGTTGAGATGGGGTTCACCCCAGGGCCTTGCTCCTGCCGCTCCCCCTGCCTGTGATGCCCACCTCTGAGTCTTCACAGGGCAGGTGCCCCCTTATCTCGCAAGACTCACCCTTGGAGAAGCTTTTCTTGGTCACTCAATCTCGAACCACTTTCTCTCCCCATCCCAATCCCCTCAGTCATTCTCTATCCCCATGGTCTTGCCTTTAAAAAAAAAAATTCATAGCAATTATTAAATGAAACTATTTAGTTTAACAACTTATTGTCTGTCTTCCCTCCCAAAACATGTTCATTTGATGAGAGCAGGGACCTTGCTGTGCTTATGCACTGCCAAGTCCCTACTCGCCAGCAACGGAGCTTGACACAGTACCTACTTAATAATCACTTGCTGAATGATTGAGTGAGAACAAAGTGTGCCATGTTCATGGTAAGAATAATCCTCAATAAGAGCTATTGTTTGTTGACTTTAGCAATATGTAGGGAGGGCCCTGTGCCACAGGCTTTGTCTACATTGTCTCATTTAATTCTTTATTATCAAAAGCATTAACTAGTGTGGACTGCTTGAAGATTGTGACCTTATAAAACTGGGGGAGATGATTGAAATCTGACTTGAATTCAGGACATTTCCCTGAAGGAAAGCACTGAGTGGCCTCTGCACAAAGTGGTCCACACTTGGGGAGGATCTCAAGGATGCAGGCGACTCCCAGGACTGTCTTGGTTCCCTTGATGGTTTTTCCTTTGAGCACACAAATAGGGACAACCAGACTCAGAGGCCTGATGCACAATGAAATGTCCTGATATGCTTTTCAAAGTGATGATGGAAACATGAACTCTTACTTACCCCTTGCATGACCTGCAAAGCCATCTGTAACAGAAAGTAACTTGTGCTTGGAGGACATGATGCCAACCAGAGGACAATCCTTGATCTTCATTTTTCACCAAAGCAAATGGGTCAGTATTGGCTCCTGTCATCAGATACAGTTCATGGTGCCTACGGAGAGAGGAGGGCCTCCCAGGTGGCACTAGTGGTAAAGAACCCTCCTGCCAGTGCAGGAGACATAAGAGATGCGGGTTTGATCCCTGGATTGGGAAGAGCCCGTGGGAGGGCATGGCAACCTACTCCAGTACTCTTGCCTAAAGAATCCATGGAGGCTGGGCGCTTTAAGATTTCAAAATATCTTAGAGCGCCCAGTCCCCATTCCACTCTCCATCTCGCCCTCCATGGGCCCCGCACGTCCCTTGCAGACAGCCGCACCCAGCTGACTCAGTAGGACAAGGCCTACCAACAGATCAGGGAGTCAGCCGGAAGAGCACATCTATAAGGAGAAGCAGGAGGATGGAGCGGAAAACAACTTGAGTGGATGCATTTCATTCCAGAGAAGAGCTTTTTAAAAAACCGTTTAACATTTAAAGTTCTATTATTATTTTTGGCAGCATGTTGAGTCCATGTCTCTTTTTTGGCTACTTTTCTAGTACTTTATGTATCTGGAAGCAGAATTTGCAACCAATTTCAGTAACTTGGGAAAGTTTTTTCAGTGTAATTATAGGAGGTATTTAAATGCTATCTAAATGTTATTTGGTGTACTCATGAAACAGGAAGCAGGCGCAACTGGAAATGACCAAATAAAGTGACCTGTAATTTATGCTTATATGTCATAAACATAAAATGCCTGAAGCATTTGTAGAATTAATTATATAACTTAAAAAACAGACCCAATAATAATTACCCATAAATTCCAAGTTAATTACCCAAAGGAAAAAACAGATGGGCATACAAGACCGTGGGTGGGCCCTTCCTTTACACGGTCAGTCGTGCAGCCTGGTATCTTTATTTTAATAAGCGTTATTTAATTTTAGTTTTATTTATGTATTTATTTATTATTTATTTATTTTGTCTGTGCTGGGTCTCCATTGCTGCACTGGCTTTTCTCTAGTTGCAGATAGCGTGGGTTTTTCTCCAGTTGTGCACAGGCTTCTCACTGCGGTGGCTTCCTCTTTTACGAGCACAGGCTCTCGGGCACTGGAACTTCAGGAGCTGTGGCTCTCGGGCACAGGCTCAATAGTTGTGGCCCATGGGCTTAGTTGCTCTGCAGCATTTGGAAGCTTCCTGGACCAGGGACTGAACCCGTGTCTCCTGAATTGGAGGTAGATTCTTTACCACTGAGCCACCAGGGAAGCCCAATAAGCTTTCTGTTAGGCACAATTGAAAGTATATACAAAAGTAGAGAGGCCATGCACACATCACCCAGCTTCAACAATCTCCCTTTACTGGCCCTTTGCCCTGATGGTGAGAGGAGGAGCTAATAGGTACGGCCCTTATGACAGCTGGAAAGGCAAAAGAGTTGTGTCTGTGGCAGGGATGGGTTACGCTGATTAACTACGTGAAGCTGTAGGTAAAGTAGGTAGATCATAACCTTAATCTCGACTTCTGCTTCAAGACATCAGGCAAAAAAAAAAAAGTCAAGTTTATAAGCATTTATTGTCTACCATGAACCCATCATTGCACTAGATTTTGTGATGGATTTAGAATAGTAGTCATTAACATATTGGAATGGTAAAATAGTTTCCATTTGCCCTTCCATATATCCTCATTACCCTACCCTGCTCTGCCTCCTGGGAGACCTATCTGTACTACATCAAAAGTCCCCCCACCCTCTGACTTCTGCTGGGCTGAGCCAAGGGGTGGCAGGGAGAGAGACACCGGCAGGATGCTGGAGACAGGGACACTGAGTGGGCAGAGTACCCGCTCGCACAGGATGTGAGGCAGTGCTGCCCTGACTGTCCAGCCAATGAGTTTTAGTTGATTCAAGAGAAATAGTATGCTCAATATAACTCATCCTTCAGTTCAGTTCAGTTGCTCAGTCATGTCCGACTCTTTGTGACCCCATGAATTGCAGCACGCCAGGCCTCCTTGTCCATCATCCTTAGGAAAATGTAAATTAAGCCACAGTGAGATACCACATCACACTCGTTAGGAGATATCATGTCACATCCATTGGGATGGCTATTATTGGGAGAAAGAAAAACAGAGAATATCAACTGTTGATGAGGGTGTGGAGAAATTAGAAAGTTTGTGCATTGCTGGTAGAAATGTAAAATGGTACAGCCACTGTGGAAAACAGTATGGCAAATCCTTAAAAAGGCTGATAGAATACCCATGCTGCTGCTAAGTTGCTTCAGTCGTGTCCAACTCTGTGAGACCCCATAGACGGCAGCCCACCAGGCTCCCCCATCCCTGGGATTCTCCAGGCAAGAACACTGGAGTGGGTTGCCATTTCCTTCTCCAGTGGATGAAAGTGAAAAGTGAAAGTTGCTCAGTCATGTCTGACTCTCAGTGACGCCATGGACTGCAGCCCACCAGGCTCCTCTGTCCATGGGATTTTCCAGGCAAGAGTACTGGAGTGGGGTGTCATTGCTATGATCTAGCAATTCCATTACGGGGTATATACCCAGAAGAACTGAAAGCAGAGACTTGAACAGATATTTGTATATCAATGTTCATAGCAGCATTATTCACAATAGTCAAAAGGTAGAAAAGAACCAAACATTCATGGATGGATCAATAGATAAACAAGATGTGGTTTATACATAAAATGAAATATGGCTCAGCCTTAACAATAAATGAGATTTTGATGCTTGCTGTAGTAGGGATGAACCTTGAAGACGTAATGCTAAACGAAAAGAAGCCACACACAAAAAATAATGTAAATATTGTGTTATTTCACTTACATGAGAAATCTAGAGTAGTCCAGTTCATAGAGACAGAAAGTAGACTGTAGGTTACCAGGGACTGGGAACTCTGGGGAATGGGGAGTTATTGTTTGAGAGGTACAGTCTCCATTTGAGAAGATGAGGAATCTCTGCAGATGGATGGTGCTGATGGTTGCAAAACAATGTAAATTCACTTAATGCCACTGAACTATATACCTAAAAAATGGCCACAATTGTAAGTTTTATGTTATGTGTATTTTACAATAAAAAAGTCATAGGTATACTTTGCAGCTTTACCACAAAGTGAAGATATGGAAATTTGTTTGGAGGTGTTTAGCATCAGTGAACAGGATTAAAATATGTGGTCCACTCTCCCCTCCCCTGCCACTTATGCAAGGAATTTTTTCCCCAATAAATCCGAGATTGCAGAACCACAGACATCCCACTGTGACAAGTGTCTCAGATTTTCCCTCTGCAGGGTGTGGGTGCCCCTATCTCCCCACCCACTGCAGTGTTCAAAGGTCAACTGTATTTAACTCCTTACCAACACAATTCTTCTTCTCCTCCTCCTTCCTCTCTTTCTCTTCTTCAGTTAGTATCTTTGTGTATATAGATGTGTTCTAAGGTGAGACCCAGGAAGCTGGCAATATGGAGACTTTTTCTGCAGACAATTAGGGTAGCCCAAAAAGAGAGGTGGAGAAGAAAGTGTAGGTAATAGAAGTGCTGTGATGAGATGCTGCTTTTTCCAGATCTTTTCAGGGAGGTGGTCTGATCCTTTTCATCATGGAGACCTTTAATCAGGAATTACATTTTCATGTGTTATTTACCTGGTCAACAATATTGGCTTAAGCACTGGTTGCTATAAGCAAAATTTGCACTGAAAGGGAGGCTTAAAAATATAAGTGCACAAAGAATTCTGTGAATTGTCTCTTCAATTGTAACTTGTATCAAGGGTGAGGTCTTCTGAATGATACTTTACTAAGGCACATGCCACTTAACATGCCAAAATATCACAGATATTTTCTCCTTACACACAGAATGAGCACCAAGTTTACTTAAGAACAAATGTAACTCCGGAATAAAGGAAGTGGGGCTATATCTGAAATAAAACCTGAATTTGAATCTCAGATCTGAAAAAAACTAATATGAAAAGATACATTGTTGCTATTCCTATTACAAATTATTTGGACATTGTTCTCACTTTACAGCAGCTCTGTTCATTATTCCCATGTTGCTGCTGCTGCATCGCTTCAGTCGTGTCCGACTCTATGCGACCGCATAGATGGCAGCCCACTAGGCTCCCCCATCCCTGGGATTCTCCTGGCAAGAACACTGGAGTGGGTTGCCATGTTACCGGTGGAGAAATTGGAGCTTAGAGACATCAACTAATTTGAGGAGTAGTTATTACGCTACAGACCGATATTGAACCAGAGCTGCCTTCTCAAACACCACAGCTCTTTGGGTTCCATCAGAGCTGCAAAAGGCAGGCGATTATATACATGGATTTTCCAGAAGACATAATCAGAACTTTCCATTCCCTTAGTTGTTTTTAGGGCAGGAATGAGGGTAAAGTATTGTGTCAATATATAGATGCAACCACATCATGTATTTCTTACTTGTATTTCTTGTTTACCTTATGATTTTTTAAAAGACTTTCATATCATGACTATTTCAATTCAAATAGTTGGATGATAGATTTAAGCTTGTTTAACAGGTGATGAAATTGCGACGCAATTTGCCTTTTCAAAGACCAGTTTACTAGCGGCTATTGTTGTTTAGTCGCCAGGTCATGCTCAACTCTTTGTGACTCATGGACTGCAGCACACCAGGCTCCTCTGTCCTTCACTATCTCCTGGAGTTTGCTCATGTCCATTGAGTCGGCAATGCCATCCAACCATCTCATCCTCTGTTGTCCCCTTCTCCTCCTGCCCTCAATCTTTCCCAGAATCAAGGTCTTTTCCAATGAGTCAGCTCTTGGCATCAGGTGGCCAAAGTACTGGGACTTCAGCTTCAGCATCAGACCTTCCAATGAGTATTCAGGGTTGATTTCCTTTAGCTTTGACTGGTTTGATCTCCTTGCTGTCCAAGGGACTCTCAAGAGTCTTCTCCAGCACCACAATTCCAAAGCATTAATTCAGTGTCCAGCCTTCTTTATGGTATAACTCTCCCATCCATACATGACCACTGGAAAACCATAGCTTTAACTATATGGATCTTTGTCGGGAAAGTGATGTCTCTGCTTTTTAATACACTATCTAGGTTTGTCATAGCTTTCCTTGCTAGCGGCCGAGTTGAGAAATATCCTAGGACCCTCATCTCTGGGTTACTGGTTGTCATGACAGTGCAGAGGTGGCTCTACAGTGGTTCTTGTTTAGGTGGTGGGGCCTGGATGTCACACTGACCTAGGCTAAGCAACTGGAAAAACAAACAAACAAACAAAAAAAACCAAGCCTTCACATACTAGTTTCACATATTTAAGTTGTAGTTGCTAGTAATAGGTTTGAAACAAAAAGTCAAAGTTAGAAATACAGTATTCACTAACTTTATTTTCTGCAAATAAATTTTTTGCACAGGAAAAGACAATTTTTAGGTGAATTTTAGAATTAGGAAAGTTTAGACATTTAATGCAGATTAAAGTGTTCCTGGTTTTGCTCCTGTAATCACTTTTTTGCTTGCCAGAATTTCTGTGAGTCAGTTACAATTGTAAGGAAAATCTAACCCTTTTGAAAAGCAAACCTCAAAAGAGTGACCTCTATTAGGAACCAGTGGTGTCTGTTTCCACAGTTGATTCTGACTGCTTTATTATTCCCACTTCCCAAACTCCTAAATACACATAGCTGTACCGTATCTTCTGACTTCATTCATTTGATCCACAAATATTTATTAAGCACTTAACATGTGCAGGGCTTCCCTTGTGGCTCAGCTGGTAAAGAATCCGCCCACAATGCGGGAGACCTGGGTTCAATCCTTGGGTTGGGAAGATCCCCTGGAGAAGGGAAAGGCTACCTACTCCAGTATTCTGGCCTGGAGAATTCCATAGACTGTATAGTCCATGGGGTCACAAAGAGCTGGACACAACTGAGTGACTTTCACTTCCATTTTAACATGTGCAGGCACTGTTCTGGTCTCTTAGGATATGTTAGTGAACAACAGAAGAATCTCTGCCCTCCAGAAACTTACATTCTAGCAACTTTGAAGGTACTTTGCTATTCATATATTAATAGCATTACATATGTTGATTTCTAAGGGAAGGGAAATCCATTACATTATTCTCATGTAGAGCTGGTTTCCAGCCATAGCCTTTCCATGACCATATCTGCTGGCAAATAATCTGAATAAGGAATGTTAAGAGGAAATATTCTCATAAACTCATTATGGGTTTTTCTGACCTTTTGGCTCTACCTCAGGACAGCTAAGGGAAGGTCCCCTGGAGAAGGAAAGGGCAACCCATTCCAGTGTTCTTGCCTGGAGAATCCCAGGGACAGGAGAGCCTGGTGGGCTGCTGTCTCTGGGGTCGCACAGAGTTGGACACGACTGAAGCGACTTAGCAGCAACAGCAGCAGGACAGCTAGGAGCCTGACAGAAGTAACGGGCTAGTTGCCCTTAAGAGTTGGGGTTAAATCAAAGAAGTTTTTCTTCATGGTAGTCAGGAAAAGAAACCTTTCCTCCCCTATCCCATGCCAAGCACTATATTAATCATTCATTGCTCATGAAATTCGGACACATATCTTGGTTTTCTGCACCGAACTGCATAATGATAAAAAACCAAAGGGCTCTGGGTGGAAACCAGGCAGAATGGGGAAGAAAGAGGAAGATGATAGAATAGCCTCACAGGTTATATCATAAACAGTGTCAAGAGGCACAAAGAGAGAAGTCTTTTCATGTTGCCTCCCAATCTAGGCTGCTCCTTTTGAAACGTGACACGGTCTTGAAATTTTTAAGAGTCTCTACAACTCCAAATCTGAAAGCATAAGATAGTGGGGAAGTACTGCCACTTCTTATTAGCTTTGTTATAGTGCAGGTATAAATGGAATCAGCAAATAACCTTTCAAAAAGTAAATATGAAAAATATTGAGCTTATGCATTATGAAGATTCCGGTTCATAAATTAAGGCTTCATTTTTTAAAAATAAAAATTGTTATTTTGAGTCAGTTATGGAGTCTCTTTCAACTTAAAAAAAAAATTCAGCAGACTCTGTGTGTAGTTTTTCATATAGGAAATTGCTCTTTGGGACTTCCCTTGAGCCCATCCTCTTAGTTCTAAAAGCGCTGCTGTTCATTAGGCCCAGCTAACATGAGAAGTTATAATTTTCTTGGTTTTCTTAAAAAAATGACAGTTGATATTTTGTGACTTTTGAATGTGGGTGGGAAGATGACAAATAGCAGAACATATATCATTAAGACACTCTGGAAGAAGGTGATTAAACTCTGGATGTGTGCTGGGGGTGGAGGCAGGAAAGAGGAGGAGGTGTCTCAGTGGAACAAGTGCTGGGCAGGAAGGCTCCATAACTGACTGCTCTGTGCTTGCCAAGTACTTGGGTTCTGCAGTGGCATTGAAGCAGACTCTTCTTCAAAGTTGTTTTTTTTTTTTTTTTTTAAGATACCTAATTAGGATGAATAAAATAGTCATCTCTTATGTGAAAATCTTCACTGTTGTGACTGCTTATCCTAAAGAAGATTTTAAAGTGAGTTCTGTTATGCTTCCTGCTTTCCTCATTGATGCATTCTAGACTTTTCCTTTCATGGAACTCCTGGCCTTAATCCTGATGGGCACTTCAATTTAATGAGTGGAAAGTCTGCTTAGCTATAAACCAGAGGTATAGCTCTCCTCAGATTGAATTTCAGAAAGGGTCTCTTCAGTTCAGTTCAGTTCAGTCACTCAGTCATGTCCGACTCTTTGTGACCCCGTGAATCGCAGCACGCCAGGCCTCCCTGTCCATCACCAACTCCCGGAGTTCACCCAAACTCACGTCCATCGAGTTAGTGATGCCATCCAGCCATCTCATCCTCTGTCATCCCTTCTCCTCCTGCCCCCAATCCCTCCCAGCATCAGAGTCTTTTCCAATGAGTCAACTCTTCGCATGAGGTGGCCAAAGTATTGGAGTTTCACCTTCAGCATCAGTCCTTCCAATGAACACCCAGGGCTGATCTCCTTTAGGATGGACTGGTTGGATCTCCTTGCAGTCCAAGGGACTCTCAAGAGTCTTCTCCAACACCACAGTTCAAAAGCATCAATTCTTCAGCACTCAGCTTTCTTCACAGTCCAACTCTCACATCCATACATGAACACAGGAAAAACCATAGCCTTGACTAGATGGACCTTTGTTGGCCAAGTAATATCTCTGCTTTTGAATATGCTATCTAGGTTGGTCATAACTTTCCTTCCAAGGAGTAAACGTCTTTTAATTTCATGGCTGCAGTCACCATCTGCAGTGATTTTGGAGCCCAAAAAAATAAAGTCTGACACTGTTTCCACTGTTTCCCCATCTATTTCCCATGAAGTGATGGGACCAGATGCCATGATCTTCGTTTTCTGAATGTTGAGCTTTAAGCCAACTTTTTCACTCTCCTCTTTCACTGTCATCAAGAGGCTTTTGAGTTCCTCTTCACTTTCTGCCATAAGGGTGGCATCATCTGCATATCTGAGGTTATTGATATTTCTCCCAGCAATCTTGATTCCGTCTCTTAAACTTTGTTAATTGCAGATTGGAAAGCTTGCTCGTCTGTCTGCAATGCTGAAATGTGTGTGGGCAGAAGTCAGATTCATAAAGAGAGAGAAAGGCAGAGAGTTAGCCTGAGTTACTTTATTCTGACAAGCTTGATTTTGTGTATGTATGCTTTTTGGTGGGGGCACATGGTTCAGCCCACTGTGAGCTAAAAAAAGAAAGAAAGAAAAAACAAAACAAAACAGCCATGAGCTGAACTACAGGTCCTCTATTCCAATTATAAGTCTAAGAAATTGTGTGAAGATAGTATTGACTAGGTACAAAAGTAATGAGTTATGGACTGTCGAGAGCCCTCCTCTAATTAACAGAATTGCCACTGGCATTGGTCTGGACTCCATAGGGGTGATTTAGAAAACAGTTGTACCTGTGCTGAACCTCTGTGCTGCAGTCCCTTGTCACCATCCTGTATAGAGCCTCAAGTCCTGGGCCAGTAAAAAAGATCATTCCATCACCTCCTGCAGAAATCATCCCCTTTTCTATTCACCACTGTCTCTTCTCAGTATATACTGCTCTAAATGTAAATTAGCATTGCCTTAAAATTTTGGGGTAGGTTGGGAGGCCAATAGTAGTAATTTGAGTGGTACATTAGATACTCTACAAAAGCTTTCTGGATCTCTATTAGGAATCTGATAACAATATTATAATTCAAATATTACTATAAGTTCAGTTCAGTTCAGTTCAATCGGTCAGTCGTGTCCGACTCTTTGCGACCCCATGAATTGCAGCATGCCAGGCCTCCCTGTCCATCACCAACTCCCGGAGTTCACTCAGACTCATGTCCATCGAGTCAGTGATGCCATCCAGCCATCTCATCCTCTGTCGTCCCCTTCTCCTCCTGCCCCCAATCCCTCCCAGCATCAGAGTCTTTTCCAATGAGTCAACTCTTCGCATGAGGTGGCCAAAGTACTGGAGTTTCAGCTTTAGCATCATTCCTTCCAAAGAAATCCCAGGGCTGATCTCCTTCAGAATGGACTGGTTGGATCTCCTGGCAGTCCAAGGAACTCTCAAGAGTCTTCTCCAACACCACAGTTCAAAAGCATCAATTCTTTGGCACTCAGCTTTCTTCACAGTCCAACTCTCACATCCATACATGACCACAGGAAAAACCATAGCCTTGACTAGACGAACCTTTGTTGGCAAAGTAATATCTCTGCTTTTGAATATGCTATCTAGGTTGGTCATAACTTTCCTTCCAAGGAGTAAGCGTCTTTTAATTTCGTGGCTGCAGTCACCATCTGCAGTGATTTTGGAGCCCAAAAAAATAAAGTCTGACACTGTTTCCACTATTTCCCCATCTATTTCCCATGAAGTGATGGGACCAGATGCCATGATCTTCGTTTTCTGAATGTTGAGTTTTAAGCCTACTTTTTCACTCTCCACTTTCACTTTCATCAAGAGGCTTTTGAGTTCCTCTTCACTTTCTGCCATAAGGGTGGTGTCATCTGCATATCTGAGATTATTGATGTTACTATAAACGTACATGCAAATCCTTAGTCTATCTTATATTGCCTATTCTCATATTAGATGGGCTTCCCAAGTGGCTCAGTGGTAAAGAATCTACCTGCCAATGCAGCAGCTGCAGGAGATTCAAGTTCAGTCCCTGGGTAGGCAAGATGCCATGGAGGAGGAAATGACAACTCACTTCAGTATTCTTGCCTGGAAATTCCACAGACAGAGGAGCCTGGCGGGCTACAGTCCATGGGATCACAAACAGCTGAACATGGACTGAAGAGACTGAGCACATATGCATGCACTCATATTAAATACATATCATACATCAAAAGACACAGTTCTTTTTTTTCTAGCAATATAAAAAGCAACACAAAAAGTACAAATTGTCATGACAAGTGTAGTCAGAAGCTTTAGCTAGGAAACTATATACCATATTTTATGAAAATAATGATTGGTTAAAGTTGAATATTCTTCCCTTGAGTTTAACACAAAATCATGGATCAAACAGCGGAAACAGTGGCTGACTTTATTTTTCTGGGCTCCAAAATCACTGCAGATGGTGATTGCAGCCATGAAATTAAAAGATGCTTACTCCTTGGAAGGAAAGTTATGACCAACCTAGATAGCATATTAAAAAGCAAAGACATTACTTTGTCAACAAAGGTCCATCTAGTCAAGGCTATGGTTTTTCCAGTGGTCATGTATGGATGTGAGAGTTGGACTGTGAAGAAAGCTGAGTGCCGAAGAATTGATGCTTTTGAACTGTGGTGTTGGAGAAGACTCTTGAGGGTCCCTTGGACTGCAAGGAGATCCAACCAGTCCATCCTAAAGATCAGTCCTGGGTGTTCATTGGAAGGACTGGTGTTGAAGCTGAAACTCCAATACGTTGGCCACCTCATGCAAAGAGCTGACTCATTGGAAAAGACACTGATGCTGGGAAAGATTGAGGGCAGGAGAAGGGGACGACAGAGGATGAGATGGTTGGATGGTATCACCGACTCAATGGACATGGGTTTGGGTGGACTCCGGGAGTTGGTGATGGACAGGGAGGCCTGGTGTGCTGCAGTTCATGGGGTCGCAGTGTCAGACACAGCTGAGCGACTGAACTGAACTGAACTTAACATGGATCAAACACTATTTATCTGGCAAATTCTCTGCTCAGTTCACCCTTCAACTCTTGAGAGGTTGTGGAGCCCAAGCATCAAGGAGGCTTCTGAACCAAACCTACCCTCCCAACAGAGTGTATGACAAGGTAATGAGAGAGGGAATATGGTCCCGCTGGGTTTTTCTCATAGTTGGGGTTCAGTGGAGCTGATCCAGCAGCTACTGGGGACTAACACCATTCTGGCTTTTTCTTGCCCATTTATGGGTAGCCCTGCCTGAGTTTATTTTCTGAGAAACCCCTAACCTTGGGTTATCACTAAACCTGATATAGACGGTATATGGTTGGGAATGGCTAGCCACAGATAAGCTTGTAGGGGTAAATTGGGAGTGATTAGCACAGAATATGTGAAATGTTTATCAGTAATAGGGCCTCAAAACTAAATTTGACACCAGGGATGATAAAAAACTGAGCAACCTATTGATTAATGTAAACCCTATTATGTTTTATGTGTGGCAAGTTCTTTTTCAAAAATTCTGTCTTCTCTGGGGAGATACTATGTCACAAGTGTTATGAAGAACTCATACACCAGAGGTTTCCACTTTTTGAGAAAAAAATCTACTGTCTTTTCCCCCCAAATCTTTGAGGTATAATTAGAAACAGTGAACTATATATACACAAAAAGCATAGATATCAACAACATAGTGCTGAATGAAGATGATTTTTAGTGGAAAAAAATGAAATGAGATTTATAACAGTATCATTTATGTACATTAAAAACACAAACACATAATCAACAACATTACACCTTTTATAAGAGTTCATGCATATCTGGGCTTCCTCAGTGGCTTAGATGGTAAAGAATCTGCCTGCAATGCAGGAGACCTGGATTCAGTCCCTGGTTCAGGAAGATCCCCTGGAGAAAGGAATGCCAACCCACTCCAGTATCCTTGCCTGGATAATCCCATGGACAAAGGGGCCTGGTGGGCTGAAGTCAAGCGACTAACAGTTAAAGGTTTTTTTTTTTAATGCATATCAGACACTTCTGAGTGACATGCCTATAGGAAGGAAGCGTGAGGAGACACAGGGGGTGGGGCTGGAGATGAAGGGGTTAAATGAAATAAAGTAAAAGCAAGCAAGGACCTGGCGCCCACCTAGAATGCTGGGCTGTGGATTCAAGAGTATAATTCACTCTGTGACCCTGAGGGCCAAAGACTCCCATGGTAGGAGTGAGGGGAGTTGGAAAGTGGGGGTCCCTGGGCACAAGGAAGGGAAAAGAAACCTACTGAGTTCATACTTCCTCCTCCATGCTCCCCGCTGCGAGGTCAGTGACATCTGCAGAAGGGGCCATGCCACAGGGAATTTTTTCTATAGGGGACTGTCTAGAGAATATTCTAGCCCATGCAGGCCAGTCTCACAACTATTCAACTTGGTTGTTATAGCTTGAAAGCAGTCATTGACAATCTATAAGAAATGTGGAGGGCTGTTTTCTAGTAAAACTTTACTTAAAAAACCAGAGGCAGACTGCATGTGGCCCATGGGCTGTAGGCGGCTGACCCCTGGCGTGAGAGCTGGAGTCCCCCCTCCTCATGGACTGCCCAGAGCAGAGCCTCCACGATGATTCTGTCATTCAAAAATCGGACCTCAGAGGACAGACGGAAAGGCATCAGGGCTCATTTAAATTCAGAGAAAAAGAACCAGAGGTCCACAGGGGCTTCTGTGATAATAGAATTTCAGACATCCTGAGCATTTGCTGCTGGGATAAATAACCTGTGGGCAGGGTTCATATCGTTTTTCATTTCATCAAGTCAAGAGCATGTTTCATAAGCAAATGCAAATGCTCAAGAGCTTTTCTGAGTTTGTAGCAAGTGGCAGGAATTTACATCCTGTGTGTCCCAGTGGCATGGTGCCAGGGGCTCCCTCTCCACCCTTCTCAGACCTGTTGGCCTAAGTCTTTGGGGGCATTCCCTCCAAGAACCCCCAAACTGGACTGGAGGCTATCTAGGGAAGAGCTAAACCCATGCCTGCAGCTCATGTTAAGGGAACGGAGGACAAAAGCATAAAGTCTTCAAAATCGTCATTTCTACATGAATAGACCAATCAAGCACTGAAGATTCAAGCATGAGGATCACCAGTGCGAAGCTTTTCAGATGTCAACAGCAAAAGGGAAACAAAATCAAGAGGCTGGACTGCCTTTCACCTCCACCCTGGTTCACTAGCTTTTAGTTGCCAATTATCTCTCAACGCTCCTGTCCCATCCCCTGTCATGTTTGTCTGGCAAGCATCTAAGCCTCTCTCTCATTACTGAGTGCCTGGCTGTTTTCCAGCAGAGGGCCAGCTCGCTCTGGAAGGACAGCCTGTACCATGATGCGCTGACATCTTAATTTGGTCCTTTAACAGCACGCTTATCCATGGCCATCCGCTTGGTCCAAGTGAGATTTCCCCAGGCACCCCTTCCCCTGCATTTTAGACTGTCTTGCTGTGGCTCCAGTACTTTACTCTTCTAAGAAGAGGCTGTAGGCAGAAAAGGCCCCCTTTAAAGCCTGTATAAATTAGTGTCAGTCATAAAATTCACCCACTGTATTTCTCAGGAGTCCACATGTCAAGAAAGAGGTGAGAGGAATCATTAGCTAAGTGTGCTCTTCTGTTCCGCCTACCAGGATTTCAGTCCAGGATCTGCACATACTGCCTAAGACAGGGCGGGAGTTCTCCAAGCCGACTTAGGGGGAAAAATTAATAGTCAAAGGCTCCACAGACCTGTTATTCCCATGTCTGGTTATAAATCTAGAATATTGAAATATTGAAACTTGTTCATGAAGGTAATGCATTTTGTTAGTCTTAATTGAGAAATTGCCCTCAGCATGGTACCTGATTTGAAAGTTCTCTCTTAATGAGATTTGGAAACAGGAATCCAACTTCATGCTTCCCTGTAAGTAAAATGATGGAAAATGTGTTAATCTCAGCCACATGAGGCCTTGTGTGCCCAGTAACAACTGCGCTTACACTTTTGGCCTTGTGTCAGAGTAAAAGCAAAGACCAGTTTACACCTGCTGAGTGTCCTCTGTCTTTCTGCCCAGATCCAACTTTGCTCTTGTTTTCTCAGGTCTACAACTTTGTCTTCTTTCCTGCAGTGATTCTGTAGCTGAGCCCTCCAGGTCAAACACCTTTGTATCCTCTTCCCCTTCATGTCTGCATTTCCCTGGAGGAGGGAAACAAGCACGCCTTCTCCCTTCCAGACTCCAAGGTGACAGGGAACTCAAGAGAGACCCAGAGAGAAGATATTCTTTCTACTTCTGGTGAGCATTCTGAGCATGTTGTTTAAAGGGTCAAGAACTTGACTTCAGACATAGATAATAAATTAAAATATGTATATATGTTAGACCCAAACTCCTAATTAGCAGCCCCTGCCCAACCTTTCCCCTTTGGTAACCACAAGTTTGTTTCCTATGTCAAAGGTCAATCTCTTGACCCTTTAAACAAAATGACCAGGACTTCCCTGGTGGTCCAGTGGTAGAGAATCTGCCTGCCAGTGCAGGGGACACCGGTTGGATCTCTGATCTGGGAGGACTCCACATGGTGCCGGGCAACCAAGCTGGTACACCAGAACTCTAGATAACCAACAAGGACCTACTGTATAGGACAGGGAGCTCTACTCAGTATCTTGGAATAACCTATAAGGGAAAAGAATCTGAAAAAAGAATAGATAGATATAACAGAAGCACTTTGCTGTGTACCTGAAACTAACACCTGGATTTCCCTGGTGGCTCAGATAATAAAGCGTCTGCCTACAATGCAGGATACCCAGGTTCAATCCCTGGGTCGGGAAGATCTCCTGGAGAAGGAAATGGCAACCTGCTCCAGTACTCTTGCCTGGAAAATCCCATGAATGGAGGAGCCTGGTAGGCTATAGTCCATGGGGTCGCAAAGAGTTGGACACGACTGAGCGACTTCACTTTCTTTCACTTTGAAACTAACACAACATTGTAAATTGACGATGTGGTTTAGTCACTATGTCATGTCCGATTCTTTGCAACCCCATGGACTGCAGCACACCAGGCTCCTTTGTCCTTCTTTACCTCCGGGAGTTTGCTCGAATTCATGTCCAGTGAGTCGGTGATGCCATCTAACCATCTTATCCTCTGCCACCCTCTTCTCCTTTTGCCTTCAGTCTTTCCCAGCATCAGGGTCTTTTCCAGTGAGTTGGCTCTTCGAGTCAGGTGGCCAAACTATTGGAGCTTCAGCTTCTGCATCAGTCCTTCAAATGAATATTCAGGACTGATTTCCCTTAGGATTGACTGGTTTGATCTCCTTGCAGTCTAAGGGACTCTCAAAAGTCTTCTTTAGCACCACAGCTATACTTCAGTTTAAAAAAAAAGAGAGACCGACCTTTAATTAATAATAGTAATATAAATGTCTAGCTTTGAATGTTAACTGTATGTCAGGCTCTTTGCTAAGCACTTCTTACATATTTTATCCTCATAACAGCCCTGGGTAGGAGGAATTTCACACGGGGAAACTGAAACTGGATAAATTAAGTGACTTGCTCAGATGTGGAATTTAAAACTGGGGAGTCTGGCCCCTGTTTCCAGCCTCTGTGCTACAGCAGGAAAAGGAATAGAAGAGGTGTCACCCTGAGTCTCGCCACTTTGTGGTTATACAATTCTCAAGGGAGAACAGACTCCATCATCCTGTGTAGGATTTA
This sequence comes from Bos indicus x Bos taurus, assembly GCF_003369695.1. Lineage (NCBI taxonomy): Eukaryota > Metazoa > Chordata > Mammalia > Artiodactyla > Bovidae > Bos > Bos indicus x Bos taurus. Next base: position 88,537,971 of record NC_040079.1, read on the forward strand.
CACAGTACAAACTAAAAATGCCTCCTGGATTAATCTTGGCAGCCCACACCTTACACCCTCCTCCTCTTCTCCTGCAATCAGTCCCTGTCTGTTCAGTGAATGTTAACTCAGGTTATTATTAGCTGAAGAATAATTATAGCTATAAATATAAAATTCATGTATGTAAATGTATTAATACCTCTCTCCTGCCCTTAATCTTGTCTACCGTGTTATCATGAAGGGCGTGTTACTGTCTTCAACCTTATCTCTGATAGAATAGAGTTTGCTTGGATTTAATGTGCACAGGGCATAAGTCCTTAGGACAACAGAGATTGGAGGTGGTTTTTTTGTGTTTGTTTTTAGAAATGGTTGTGCCTGGTCTGCAAAAGAGATGCCACCAACCCCTTTATCAATGAATGCTTTTCTAGACTATTTCCTGGTACATTTTTGGAATAATGACAGGTGTGTGAGATGGCCTGGCTGAGCCAGGGTTGCAGAAATGTTTTTGAAACAGTACAAAACTAACTGCACCCCCCAACATCCCCATATGCCCCAAACAGAAAACCTTGGCTCCATTAGCACTGTTCTCTAAGGGAGGTAACTGAAAAAAAGAGAGTGTTAAGTTGCTCAGTCATGTCAAACTCTTTGTAACACCACAGACTATAGCCTGCCAGGTGGCTCTGTCCGTGGCATTTTTCCAGGCAAGAATATTGGTATGGGTTGAGATTACCTCCTCCAGGGCATCTTCTGGACTTACATTTGAGGCCCAAAGGCAAACTTACCCACTGACCAAACCCTAGAACAACAGTTAACAATAATAAGAGCTGACCTCTACTTAAAGCTTTCTATAGGTCCAAAAAGATCTTAATGACCTAGATAACCACGATGGTGTGATCACTTACCTAGAGCCAGACATCGTGGAATTCGAAGTCAAGTGGGCCTTAGGAAGCGTCACTACAAACAAAGCTAGTGGGGTGATGGAATTCCAGTTGTTTCAAATCCTAAAAGATGATGCTATGAAAGTGCTACACTCAATATGCCAGCAAATTTGGAAAGCTTAGCAGTGGCTACAGGACTGGAAAAGGTCAGTTTTCATTCCAATCCCAAAGAAAGGCAATGCCAAAGAATATTCAAAATATACACCATTGCACTCATCTCACATGCTAGCAAAGTAATGCTCAAAATTCTCCAAGCAAGGCTTCAACAGTATGTGAACTAAGAACTTCCTGATGTTCAAGCTGGATTTAGAAAAGGCAGAGGAACCAAAGATCAAATTGCCAACATCTGCTGGATCATAGAAAAATCAAGAGAGTTCCAGAAAAGTATCTACTTCTGCTTTATTGACTACACCAAAGCCTTTGTGGATTCCACAAACTGGAAAATTCTTCAAGAGATGGGAATACCCGACTACTTGACCTGCCTCCTATGAAATCTGTATGCAGGTCAAGAAGCAATAGTTAGAACTGGACATGGAACAATGGACTGATTCCAAGTTGGGAAAGGATAATATACATCAAGGCTATATATTATCACCCTGCTTATTCAACTCATATGCAGAATACATCATGTGAAATGCTGGGATGGATGAAGCACAAGCTGGAATCAAGATTGCTGGTAGAAATATCAATAACCTCAGATATGCAGATGACACCACCCTTATGACAGAAAGTGAAGAGGACTTTACTAAAGAGCGTCTTGATGAAAGTGAAAACAGAGAGTGAAAAAGCTAGCTTAAAACTCAATATTCAAAAAATGAAGATCATGGCATCTGGTCCCATAATTTCATGGCAAATAGATGGGGAAAAAATGGAAGCAGTGACAGACTTTATTTTCTTGGGCTTCAAAATCACTGCAGATGGTGACTGCAGCCATGATATTAAAAGGCACTTGCTCCTCAGAAGAAAGCTATGACCAACCTAGACAGCATATTAAAAAGCAGAGACATTACTTTGCCAACATAGGTCTTTCTAGTCAAAGCTATGGTTTTTCAAGTAGTCATGTATGGATGTGAGAATTGGATCATAAAGAAGGCTGAAGGCCAAATGCTTTCAAACTGTGGTGTTTGAGAAGACTCCTGAGAGTCCCTTGTACTGCAAGGAAATCCAACCAGTCAGTTCTAAAGGAAATCAGTCCTGAATATTCATTGGAAGGACTGATGCTGAAGCTGAAACTCCAATACTTTGGCCACCTGATGCGAAGAACTGACTCATTAGAAAAAACCCTAATGATGGGAAAGATTGAAGGAAGGAGAAGGGCATGACAGAGGATGAGATGGTTGGATGGCATCACTAACTTGATGGACATGAGTTTGAGTAAGCTCTGGGAGTTGGTGATGAACAGGGAGGCCTGCCGTTCTGCAGTCCAAGGGGTCACAAAGAGTCGGACATGACCGAGCAACTGAACTGAAATCATGGGTCCAGATGCTATGCTAAGCAAATTACACATACTGAGTGGTTGCTATAGATTTGAATATACTGTTATGCCCACTTAACAGATGAGGAAGCTAAGGTAACAGGTACTAAAATCGTAGCAATAAGATTTAAACACAGAACCTGTTGACCTTTTTAGTCCTTTGACTCACCATGAGACTCAGCCAAGTGACAGCATCCCTGCTGCTCCAGGGCCCTGGCAAGCAACTTGAAGAAGTGAGGTCAGCAGGTGCAAGCCACAGGGAGCGAGGGGGCTGGAACACGCGGAGAGAGCATGATCTAGCCCCGGAGGCAGTGCTACTCACAATAGGAGGGTGTGCAGGGCAGGTGCCAGGCCTTTTGATTTGTCTAGAGTGGCCAAAAAAGCTGAAGTTCAGTAAGAGATCCCCTGGGTTTTGAATGTTGGCTCCTTATTTAGAAAGGCACTCTCCACACCAACCGCCTACACCTGCCACTCATGCAAAGCCTACAGGCGGCCCTCGCCTTCCTCCACTGCACTGGCTCCACACAGTGTGCCCCTCGCCAGGGATTTGCTCTCAGATGTTGATCTTCTGTCTGAAAGTGCTCCCTCCTGGGCTCAAACTGTCTGCCAAGCTTCATGAACTTATGCTGTTGAAGAACGGTGGCAGAACTGGGGAGCCCGCCTGCTTCCATGTCTCCTCCTGCACTTTACACAGTTCAGTGCAGACTGCACCTCCGAGCTTTCCCACTTCTCTCTGTAGGGATCAGTGTCCTCTTGGCCAAAGTTCTCCTGAGGCTTTGTACCGCACCTGGCTGTATCCTTTCTCCCTTTTACCTGGTCCATTTCTCCTCTCTCCCAATTACACAGTCAACCTCTTGGGACAAGTTCAAAGTCTTAGTAATTACCTCACTCTTCCCATCTTCCCCCAAGCCTGATCTCAGTGCTTCATAGGTTTACCTCTCAAATTTTTACTGAATAAATATAAAACTTGCAGTACAGGTGAGGCTTGTCTTCGTATTCTTAATGACAAGGCAGGTTCAGTTGCTTTAATAAGGAACTAAAAGTAGAGTTGTTTTGCCTCTTTAAACCTGTTTTCTCATCTATTAAACATTATCAAACACAAGGAATCACTTAATAGGCGTAAATTGCGTAGCACAGCACCTGATGCATAGAAGGCACTCAGGAGAGGTCAGTTCCTCTTGTTGTCATAGCTTTCATGATTTAATACAGTTGTCGTTTAGACTCTTTTGATCCCATGAACTGTAGCACTCCAGGCTTCCCTGTCCTTCACCATCTACTGGAGCTTGCTCGAACTCATGTCCATTGAGTCGATGATGCCATCCAAACATCTCATTCTCTGTCGCCCCTTTCTCTGTCTTTCCCATCATCAGGGTCTTTTCCAATGAGTCAACTCTTGGCATCAGGTGGCCAGAGTATGGAACTTCAGCTTCAGCATCAGTCCTTCCTATGAATATTCAGGGTTGATTTCCTTTAGGATTGTGTGGTTAGATCTCCTTGCAGTCCAAGGGTCTCTCAAGAGTCTTCTCCAAAACTACAGTTCAAAAGCATCAATTCTTTGGCGCCCAGCCTTTTTTCTGGTCCACCTTCCACATCCATACATGACTATTTGAAAAACCATAGATTTAACTAGACGGACCTTTGTCAGTAAAGAAATGTCTCTACTTTTTATTATGCTGTCTAGGTTGGTCATAGCTTTTCTTCCAAGGAGGAAGTGTCTTAGTTTCATGGCTGCTGTCACCATCTGCAGTGATTTTAGAGCCCAAGAAAATAAAATCTGTCACTATTTCCATTGTTTCCCCATCTATTTGCCATGAAATTATGGGATTGGATGCCATGATCATCATTTTTTGAATGTTGAGTTTAAAGCTAGCTTTTTCACTCTCCTCTTTCACTTTCATCAAGAGGCTCTTTAGTTCCTCTTCACTTTCTACCATAAGAGTGGTGTCATCTGCATATCTGAGGTTATTGATATTTCTCCCAGCAATCTTGATTCTAGCTTGTGCTTCTTCCAGCCCAGCGTTTCTCATGATGTATTCTGCATATAAGTTAAGTAAGCAGGGTGACAATATACAGCCTTGATGTACTCCTTTCCCAACTTGGAATCAATCCATTGTTCCATGTCCGGTTCTAACTGTTGCTTCTTGACCTGCATACAGATTTCTCAGGAGGCAGGTCAGGTGGTCTGGTATTCCCATCTCTTGAAGAATTTTCCACAGTTTGTTGGAATCCACACAGTCAAAGGCTTTGGTGTAGTCAATAAAGCAGAAGTAGATGCTTTTCTGGAACTCTCTTGCTTTTTCTATGATCCAGCAGATGTTGGCAATTTGATCTCTGGTTCCTCTGCCTTTTCTAAATCCAGCTTGAACATCTAGAAGTTCTCAGTTCACATACTGCTGAAGCCTTGCTTGGAGAATTTTAAGCATTACTTTGCTAGCGTGTGAGATGAATGCAATTGTGCAGTAGTTTGAGCATTCTTTGGCATTGCCTTTCTTTGGGATTGGAATGAAAACCGACCTTTTCCAGTCCTGTGGCCACTGCTGAGTTTTCCAAATTTGCTGGCATATTGAGTGCAGCACTTTCACAGTATCATCTTTTAGGATTTGAAATAGCTCAACTGGGATTCCATCACCTCCACTATCTTTGTAGTGATGCTTCCTAAGGCCCACCTGACTTCACATTCCAGGATGTCTGGCTCTAGGTGAGTGATCACACCATCATGATTATTTAGGTCATTGAGACCTTTTTTATATAGCTCTTCTGTGTATTCTTGCCACTTCTTAATCTCTTCTGCTTCTGTTAGGTCCTTACCATTTCTGCATTTCAGGATTTAATACAATAGAGCTAAGGTTTACTAAAAGGCAAGGCTGATCTCATTACAGGTTATCCTCACATCCTGAACTGGGATCCCAAGGCACTCGTGAAAGGTCTTTTCCAAATTAAGATGGCAGTTAAAATTCTACCTATACATTTCTTGCCTGTAATTGTTTGTTTGAGCCTGGTAAAAACACTTGCTTTCCTTCTTAACAGAAATTTTACAAATTTAAGTGATGAATATGCTCATTACTCTCTGTCATAGGCTGAATTTTGAACCCCTCTTCAATAGCAGGAAGACCGAGAGGAGCTACTGCACATTCAAGGTCAGGAGGGGCAGCGGTGAGGAGATACCCCTCATCCAAGATAAGGAGCAGCAGGTGCGCTTTGCTGGCAGCTGTGAAAAGATACCCTATGACCAAGGTAAGAGAAACCCAAGTAAGACAGTAGGTGTTGCGAGAGGGCATCAGAGGGCAGACACACTGAAACCATAATCACAGAAAACTAGCCAATCTGATCACACGGACCACAGCCTTGTCTAACTCAATGAAACTAAGCCATGCTGTGTGGGGCCACCCAAGACAGGAGGGTCATGGTGGAGAGGTCTGACAGAATGTGGTCCACTGGAGAAGGGAATGGCAAACCACTTCAGTATTCTAGCCTTGAGAATCCCATGAACAGTATGAAAAGGCAAAATGATAGGATACTGAAAGAGGAACTCCCCAGGTCAGTAGGTGCCCAATATGCTACTGGAGATCAGTGGAGAAATAACTCCAGAAAGAATGAAGGGATGGAGCCAAAGCAAAAACAATACCCAGTTGTGGATGTGACTGGTGATAGAAGCAAGGTCCGATGCTGTGAAGAGCAGTATTGCATAGGAACCTGGAATGTCAGGTCCATGAATCAAGGCAAATTGGAAGTGGTCAAACAAGAGATGGCAAGAGTGAATGTCGACATTCTAGGAATCAGCGAACTAAAATGGACTGGAATGGGTGAATTTAACTCAGATGACCATTATATCTACTACTGTGGGCAGGAATCCCTTAGAAGAAATGGAGTAGCCATCATGGAAAATAAAAGAGTTTGAAATGCAGTTCAGTTCAGTTCAGTTCAGTTCAGTCACTCAGTCATGTCCGACTCTTTGTGACCCCATGAATCGCAGCACGCCAGGCTTCCCTGTCCGTCAGCAACTCCCGGAGTTCACTCAAACTCATGTGCATCGAGTCAGTAATGCAATCCAGCCATCTCATCCTCTGTCTCCCCCTTCTCCTCCTGCCCCCAATCCCTACCAGCATCAGGGTCTTTTCAGCTCTTCGCGTCAGGTGGCCAAAGTATTGGAGTTTCAGCTTTAGCATCAGTCCTTCCAATGAACACCCAGGGCTGATCTCCTTTAGGATGGACTGGTTGGATCTTCTTGCAGTCCAAGGGACTCTCAAGAGTCTTCTCCAACACCACAGTTCAAAAGCATCAATTCTTCAGTGCTCAGCTTTCTTCACAGTCCAACTATCACATCCATACATGACCACTGGAAAAATCATAGCCTTGACTAGACGAACCTTTGTTGGCAAAGTAATATCTCTGCTTTTGAATATGCCATCTAGGTTGGTCATAACTTTCCTTCCAAGGAGTAAGCATCTTTTAATTTCATGGCTGCAGTCACCATCTTCAGTGATTCTGGGGCCCAAAAAAATAAAGTCTGACATGGTTTCCACTGTTTCCTCATCTATTTCCATGAAGTGATGGGACCGAAATGCAGTGCTTGAATGCAATCTCAAAAATGACAGAATGATCTCTGTTCGTTTCCAAGGCAAACCATTCAATATCACGGTAATCCAAGCCTGTGCCCCAACCAGTAATGCTAAAGAAGCTGAACGGTTCTATGAAGACCTACAAAACCTTTTAGAACTAACACCCAAATAAGATGTGCTTTTCATTATAGGGGACTGGAATGCAAAAGTAGGAAGTCAGGAAACACCTGGAATAACAGGCAAATTTGGCCTTGGAGTACAGAATGAAGCAGGGCAAAGACTAATAGAGTTTTGCCAAGAAAATGCACTGGTCATAACAAACACCCTCTTCCAACAACACAAGAGAAGACTCTACACATGGACATCACCAGATGGTCAAACTGAAATCAGATTGATTATATTCTTTGCAGCCAAAGATGGAGAAGCTCTATAGAGTCAGCAAAAACAAGACCAGGAGCTGACTGTGGCTCAGATCATAAACTCCTTATTGCCAAATTCATACTTATATTGAATAAAGCAGGGAAAACCACTGGACCATTCAGGTATTACCTAAATCAAATCCCTTATGATTATACACTGGAAGTGAAAAATAGATTTAAGGAACTAGATCTGATAGACAGAGTGCCTGATGAACTATGGACGGAGGTTCGTGACATTGTACAGGAGACAGGGATCAAGACCATCCCCATGGAAAAGAAATGCAAAAAAGCAAAATGGCTGTCTGGGGAGGCCTTACAAATAGCTGTGAAAAGAAGAGAAGTGAAAAGCAAAGGAGAAAAAGAAAGATAAAAGCATCTGAATGCAGAGTTCCAAAGAATAGCAAGGAGAGATAAGAAAGCTTTCATCCATGATCAATGCAAAGAAATAGAGGAAAACAACAGAATGGGAAAGACTAGAGATCTCTTCAAGAAAATTAGAGATACCAAGGGAACATTTCATGCAAAGATGGGCTCAATAAAGGACAGAATTGGTATGGACTTAACAGAAGCAGAACATATTAAGAAGAGGTGGCAAGAATACACAGAACTGTACAAAAAAGATCTCCACAACTTAGATAATCATGATGGTGTGATCACTCACCTAGAGCCAGACATCCTGGAATGTGAAGTCAAGTGGGCCTTAGGAAGCATAACTACGAACAAAGCTAGTGGAGGTGATGGAATTCCAGTTGAGCTATTTCAAATCCTGAAAGATGATGCTGTGAAAGTGCTGCACTCAATATGCCAGCAAATTTGGAAAACTCAGCAGTGGCCACAGGACTGGAAAAGGTCAGTTTTCATTCCAATCCCAAAGAAAAGCAATGCCAAACAATGGTCAAACTGCCACACAATTGCACTCATCTCACACACTAGCAAAGTAATGCTCAAAATTCTCCAAGCCAGGCTTCAGCAATACGTGATCCGTGAACTTCCAGATGTTCAAGCTGGATTTAGAAAAGGCAGAGGAACCAGAGATCAAATTGCCAACATCTGCTGGATCATCGAAAAAGCAAGAGAGTTCCAGAAAAACATCTATTTCTGCTTTATTGACTATGCTAAAGACTTTGTGTGGATCACAATAAACTGTGGAAAATTCTTCAAGAGATGGGAATACCAGACCACCTGACCTGCCTCTTAAGAAATTTGTATGCAGGTCAGGAAGCAACAGTTAGATCTGGACATGGAACAACAGACTGGTTCCAAATAGGAAAAGGAGTACGTCAAGGCTGTATATTGTCACCCTGTTTATTTAACTTATATGCTGTGTACATCATGAGAAACGCTGGACTGTAAGAAGCACAAGCTGGAATCAAGATTGCCAGGAGAAATATCAATAACCTCAGATATGCAGATGACACCACCCTTATGGCAGAAAGTGAAGAGGAATTCAAAAGCCTCTTGATGAAAGTGAAAGAGGAGAGTGAAAAAGTTGGCTTCAAGCTCAACATTCAGAAAACGAAGATCATGGCATCTGGTCCCATCACTTCATGGGAAATAGAAGGAGAAACATTGGAAACAATGTCAGATTTTATTTTTTTGGGCTCCAGAATCACTGCAAATGGTGACTGCAGCCATGAAATAAAAAGATGCTTACTCCTTGGAAGAAAAGTTATGACCAACCTAGACAGCTTATTAAAACGCAGAGACATTACTTTGCCAACAAAGGTCCATCTAGTCAAGCTATGGTTTTTCCAGTGGTCATGTATGGATGTGAGAGTTGGACTATGAAGAAAGCTGAGCACCGAAGAATTGATGCTTTTGAACTGTGGTGTTGGTGAAGACTCTTGAGGGTCCCTTGGACTGCAAGGAGGTCCAACCAGTCCATCCTAAGGGAGATCATTCCTGAATGTTCCTTGGACGGAATGATGTTGAAACTGAAATGCCAATATTTTTGCCACCTGACGCGAAGAGCTGAAAAGACCCTGATGCTGGGAGGGATTAGGGGCAGGAGGAGAAGGGGACGACAGAGGATGAGATGGTTGGATGACATTACTGACTCAATGGACTTGAGTTTGGGTAGACTCTGGGAATTTGTGATGGACAGGGAGGCCTGGCGTGCTGCAGTCTGTGGGGTCGCAAAGAGTGGACATGACTGAGTGACTGAACTGAACTGAATCTTTCTCGAAATGCACCTTTTCTTGGCTCCCTTCTTATCTCTATGGAAGCTCTCCTACCTTCCTCTGCAAAGCGCATCTGCCAAGGAAATTACTTGCTCTAGAATTCTTATTTCAGGGTGTGATTCTAGGGGAACCAAAACTAGGGCTACCTGCCTTCTAGCTACCTGTGTGTGCATATGAAACATTCATATTTAAAGATGCTGCTGTGGTTTCTAATTTAACATGATGATATATTGCTTTGGGGCTTTCCTGGTGCCTCAATGGTAAAGAATCTGCCAATGCAGGAGATCCGGGTTCAGTCCCTAGGTTGGGTCGATCCCCTGGAGAAGGAAATAGCAACCCACTCTAGTATTCTTGCCTGGAGATTTCCATGGACAGAGCCTGGTGGGCTACCGTCCATGGGGTTGCAAAGAGTCAGACATGGCTTGGTGACTAAACAACAACACCGCATCCAATTCTTTCTGTGGTGCGGTGGTAAGTGGTACATCTCCTGGTGAACCCTGGAGCCTCTCCTTGCAGAAAGGCTGTTCCAAAGTCCTGCCTTGTGGAAATGTCTTTGTGTCAATCAACTATGCTGCATTTATTTCTTCTATAAACACCAAACCCCAATCTTTTCAGAACTTATTGGCTTAAAAAAAACTTTTTTTAATTGAAGGATAATTGCTTTACAGAATTTTGTGGTTTTCTGTCCTACATCAACAAGAATCAGCCATAGGTACGCCCCTGTCCCCTCCTTCCTGACCTCCCTCCCATCTCCCTCCTCATCCCACCCTTTAGTCTATTGCAGAGCCCCTGTTTGAGTTACCTGAGTCATACAGCAAATTCCCATTGGCTATCTATTTTACATATGGTATTGTAAATTTCTATGTTACTCTCTCTGTGCATCTCACCTTCTCCCTCCTGTCCTCCGTCTGTGTCCTTATTGGCTTTGCTTAGCCTGTGCTCTTGCATCACATCTCTATAATGGGTAGGTGTGTTTGCATCAGGGTGGAGTGGTTTTAATAAGTTGTCTTGTGCCTGAGCCACATGTTTCCTTATGGGGCTGCTCTAATGCCTGGTGTGAAGTTTTCATGGTCCCTGGGGGTGCAGTTGGGGGAGTTGCTTCTAAATAGGAGTCCAAGCGACTATGAGAGAAACAGACTTCTGAGGAACAGTGCCAGCTGCTCTGGGTGGCAGTAAAAGAAAGAAAGTGTGCTCAGTCGTGTCCGACTCTTTGTGACCCCATGGACTGTAGCCTACCAGACTCCTCTGTCCATGGGATTTTCCAGGGAATAGTACTGGAGTGGATTGCCATTTCCTTCTCCAGGAGATCTTCCCGACCCAGGGATCGAACCCAGGTCTCCTTGCATTGTAGATAGACGCTTTACCGCCTGAGCCACCAGGGAAGCAGCAGTGGCAGGAAAGCTTCTGCTAAACCCACTGACCCTCAGCCCTTCCTCATTACTCTCAGGCTGGTGTTGAGCATGTTAGAGGTTGAGGTCTTCTCAGTGACCACTCAGAACCATGCTAAGGACGTTCCACACTGAGGAACTTTCAACCTTCTAGGCTCTTACAGCCAGGTCCACAGTTCTGGAAGGAGGAGCCCTGAGACAAGGCTGAATGCATGGATGAATGCATTAGCCAGGCCTCACCTGACTGTGCCTGTAACCTCTGCAGCTGCTTTGGTGAAAGGATCACTTGTGATTGCCCCAAGAGGAAAGGTTTTGTCACAGAAGCTATTTCCCTGTTGCATCTTTTTGTGAATCTTTTTCTATTAGTGCATTAATCATAAGAAGTATTGCTGGCTTAAAGGATTTTTGTGAGTCAGCCAGGGGTCTACCACCACAGTGTTTAATCACCTTCATTGCCACATGATCTTCAGCTCGCAGTTGAAGGCCAGAACCACAGGTTTAAAGGGCCATGGGCGTCTCACTCCGCACATCCCTGCTGACTTATTTACCTTCTGTTCATTGACTGGTAAAAAGGAAATAGTAAAGGTGCATGTTACTCTATTATTTTTCATCTAATTATTTAGAAAAGCCTCCCCTGTGAATTGATTAAGGTATTATACCGAGGGAAGATTTCAGATCGACTCTGGGTAAATCTACAGACTCGTGTAAATCCACCCATTACATCTAAATGGACTTCCTTTGAACCAGGTCACTCTGTAAATGATGAGGGCCTTAATCCTGTCTTTCGTTTAAACACGTCTTTCAAGATAATTTCTCCTAGCAACCTGTTGGGGTATTAGTTCGGCTCTGATGCAGATGGAGTTAGCGTTGAACTGTAAAGCACAAAATCCCTTGTTTGGTTTCCCAGAATTTGTTTCCTAAAATTTAATAATATTTCCCTGTTTTTCTTTTGTTTGAATAACAGCGAGGGAGTTTACTTGATTGAAGCTTCGACATTATCTTACCCTAGACAGAGACACTGAGCGCCAAAACTGTGAGCGGCTGTGTGTTAAAGGGACCATCCCTGCCCGAATCCTCTCTCATCTTCTGTTCCCATCTGGCCAGGTTTTCCTTCCAGATGCTCGTCTCTTCTCTGCTTCTCCACTCCCACTTAGACTGTTTAACAGCCTCAGGTGTTATCACCTCAACTGGGAGTCCCCTTGGTTATCCCCCAGTCTGCCTCCTTGATCTTAATTCTAGATATTCCAGGCAACGCTGCCTCCTGTTTGTCTGCTAATTATCCCCAAGCATGCTTCCACCATGTCCGTCCCCACCTAAGAAACATACTGTGCTCCCTACGGATTACCACGCACCTTCCAGTGTTCTCTGCTGGACTTTCGAGGCCTTCCACAATCTAGCCTGTCCCACACAGCCCAGCATGCTCTCATGCTCCATTACTCGACGCACTTTGCTTTTTCCTCTTACCGTGAGCAAGTCAGGATGGTTTCCAGAGCCAGTGGATATGGGTGTCCAGCTTGTGTACTGCAGCCCTGGGCGTCATGCAAAGCCGATCATTTCTACTTCCATGATCTTCTTTCTTCCCACTGTCTGCCTGTCGAAATTCTTCTCATCCTTCAAAACATCCCTTAGCCACAGTGTCTTCCTGAGTTGTGCCAAGGCTCATTCATCTTTACCTCTTCCTTTGAAGTTCTACAAGTCTTAGAAGCTCTCCCTGCCAAAACAGTTCCTACTAAGAAAACACCCCTGCTGAGGAGGGCACGTCGTCGTTGTCGTTTAGTTTCTAAGTTGTGTCCAGCTCTTTTGCGACCTCATGGACTGTAGCCCGTCAGGCTCGTCTGTCCATGGAATTTCCCAGGCAAAAATACTGGAGTGGGTTGCCATTTCTTTCTCCAGGAGATCTTCCTGACCCAGGGACTGAACCCATGGCTGCTGCATCTCCTGCATTGCAGACTGATTCCCAGAGGGCATGTACCCCACTTATCTTCCCATTCCAACAACAGGACACAGTAGGGCTTAGTGACTGTTGAATAGTTTTCCCTCTTTTTCAAATGTGATTATTTTAACTCTCCCACTACTTCCTGAGTTCCTGGAGGGAATGAAGGCCACCATCCACATCTGTAGTGCAGTGCTGAGCACAGGATTGGTGCGCTATAAATATTGGCTCTTTGATTCCTAAGCATGATCTATAATTAAGACAGAAAGAAGGAAGAACATCAAATGTTGATATGCTTCTTAAGGCAAAATCGGCCTCATTCTTAGTCTGAGCCCAGAGATATGTAATGTGAGCGAAAGGTATGTGATTTTCAAGTAATAAGGCCTGTTCCAGGAAGTTGTCCACATTGTCCAGAGAGAAGAATGAATTATTTTTTCACCACCAACAATACAGTTGATTTCAAGCAAGGCAGCTTCAATTATTTAGAATACTGAATAGCTATTCAGGGTTATTAATATGCAAACTAAAAGGCAGAAACACTAGAAAAGCGACATCTCTGCCCTCTTGTTAGAGACTGAAATTTTATGAGAACTACCTGTTGTCATGGCAGAAAATTATTCTAAGTGCATACCCAACAGTAACTACGAAGAGTCATAAATTCTCTAGTAAATGCTCCGGAAAACAGGCACAAAATTCTGTCATCCCATCTGTCTTTTTCTTCTTACAGAGGATCTGTGCTGCCTTTGAAAGAAAAATGCAAAATTGAAACAGTAAAGCAGCCTCCTGCAAATGCCTTCTTTGCTGTCTCCTCCTCTAGCATTTTCCCTCTCATACCTGGTCCTGTGATAGTTGTCACTTCTTTGTGGTATTTTTAGGATGTAAGCATCAACAGAAATATCAGGTTTCCACTTGTTTTGCCCCTTCCCAGACTGCCTTCAATCCTTCCCAAAACCTCTTGGCCATCAGATACGGGGCTACGTGATGACCACCAGTGTGGATTGTCAACTTGTGTTCATTTTCAGGTTTGTATCTTGTGGTCGTGGGTAGTGGTGTTGGGTGCTGGAGGGAGATCCGTTTGTACTAGATATGGGCCCACTAATGGAGGAGCAACTCTACATTGTGGTGGACATCATAATTAATGCTGCAAGTGTAAATGGGGCAGCCTGCATTTGTCTTCATCTGTGGTCTGTATATACACACTCACGTTTAGAAAGTTAGGCTCAACCCAAGTGCCATGGGTCTTAGAAATTTTGTGATTAGGCTACCTGTTTTGAAGGGAGGGCACAGCAACTCACTCCAACATTCTTGCCTGGAGAATCCCGTGGACAGAGGAGTCTGGTTGGCTACAGTCCATAGGGTCGCACAGAATCAGACACGACTAAAACAACTCGGCAGGCACACTCGTACCTATTTCGAAAATCTGATGACATCCACATCTCTTTCATCAGAGAAGTACGCAGGCATTTTTCATATGATTTTAGAAAGTCCCCAGCCCTTTTTGAATCTCTATAGCTCAGATTGAATAGTAATAAAAATATGCTCTCACGAGCCTGTGCTCCTGACTGTGCCTTCATTGTTCTAGGTACTTTACACGTACTCTCTCACGTTTTCTCCACAGTGATCTAATGAGGAGAGTTGTTCCTCATTTTGCAAATGAAGGAACTGAGGCCAAAGATGTATCTCATTCAGCTTCCGACAGTGCTTCCAAGTCTTTCCTGTGATTTCATAGACTCTTGAGTTCATCTTCTTTTCTGATATCTACACCATAAACAGAGGTCTAAAAAGTATCTTGTCCATGCAGCTTGGGAAGAACTATTAAGACTTTACCTCTGATCCTCTAAGTCTCCCTTGAAAATAAATATGACACTCCATTGTTACCATTGTGAATGGTATCTGCAAACGTTTCAAATCGACATAGTTGAAAAGTGAAACAGTATCAGTTTTGATCTGAAATCATAAGACTACAGTTGCCTGTAATGCCCACCATGCAGAGAACAACTCTGTAAGTGAGAGGGAATTTACATGGTATTTAGAAGGAATGACATCAGCCAAAGAGGAGCCAAGGATAACAAATATGCATGTAACTCAGTGGGCCATAACCAAAACTGGCTCATCCTGAATCGAGTGGAGAACAGAGTCAGGTTCTTTCAGCCTTGACAATGCAGGTTTTGACATTTCATCAGGAATAAACAGGAACTTTATGAGTAACAGCTTTTCCTACTTCTAAATCAATAGACATAAAAGAGCACCTGCAGATAAAAAATTTCGTTAGTAGCTCTGCTAATAGCAGTTATAAATTCTCACTCCTACAAGCATCTCCTCCTCAAGCTTTATTTTCCCTCCTAAGAGACCAGGTCATAGGAAGAGAATCAGAGGAGTGTCACATTTTAATTTTCTAAAAAAGTTCTTTATTGTTGCTCTTATCAACATTACTACCACTTTTAAGTAAATGTTTTTAGAAATAAAGATTGATGTGTCATAGTGTTTCTCTTTATTAGGGCTTGACTTCAGACTTCAGAAAAACTAATTGGGGAGATTGCCCAGAAGACATTCATAAAATTTGTGGGCTTGTAAAAATGTGTGCAAATTTCATGTTACTATCCGGTCATACACACACTTGCATGTGTGTATGTGTGGAGATAATTTTTTGTCTTTCCTTCTTTTTTTTTTTTGACTGCATGGCTTGCAGTCAGCCTAAGTTTTAACAGTTTTAGTTCCCTGACCAGGGATCAAACCTGGGTACTTGGCAGTGATAGCACGGTGGCCTGGTTAGGACTTCAGGGAGTTACCTGGAGATAATTTTGATTAAGTAGTCATTGTGGAATTTTTTAAGTTAGATCAGCTTTAAACATAAAATAGATGAGATTTATTAATGACAACAACATATATATATGTATTTTGCTGTTTGCTCGGTGTTTTCATAGGCATTATTTACTTTAGCTTTCATAACCACCCCACAGATTTTTATTATTCCCTGTTTTATGGATGAGGAAACAGGCTCAAAGAGATGAAGTGCTTATTGAAGGTCACAGAGCTAATAAATCAATAAATGTGGGACATGGCCTGGGTGTTTGATTCCACGTTCAGTGTTTGTTCTCCTCCCCCACAGCTGTATTCAGAGTAGAGAGGATGAGGAAGTTACGTTTCAGCGGTTGGTGGTAAAGTAGGTGCTTCAGTAATAACCTGTCTAAAGATTTGGGGTTTGTCTAGAGAGGGGATTAAATGGGGAGAGTTGGTGAAAATCACGTGTAGACCACCGTTTGTTCACCAGGTCATGTGGCTTCCCTGGGCCTCACCTGGGATTAATCAACAGCCACGTGGGAACTGTAATTTAAGAGGTATCGCACCTGGGTTGCATCTCACCAGGACTTCCCTGGTGGCTCAGACGGTAAAAGCGTCTACTTACAATGCGGGAGACCCAGGTTCAATCCCTGGGTTGGGAACATTCCCCTGGAAAAGGAAATGGCAACCCACTCCAGTACTCTTGCCTGGAAGATCCCATGGACAGAGAAGCCTGGTAGGCTACAGTGCATGGGGTCGCAATGAGTCGGACACGATTGAGTAACTTTACTTTCACTGGGTTAGATTCTACACGAAGATCTTGTCTAATCTTCTCAACAACCTGGTAGTCTTAATAATGAACAGATCATGGAGCCTCAGAGAGGCCAAGTAATTTAAGGCCTCTAGAAGGTGGAAAAATCTGGGTTCAAATTCAGGCCCATCGGATTCCAAAGCATGGGTCTTCTGTTCCACCACCCAGATACCTCTACCAGCCGCCTTTGTGGAAAACCCTAGTTCTCTGTCAGGCTGAAAGTGGTGTTAACTGAGCAAAGGTGACTGCGGTAGTGGGAGGGCAGAACGGTTTCTTTAGCCTGTTCACATCTCCCTGCTTTCTTTCTTTGTTCCTTTCTTCTTCCTTCTTTCCTTTCTTTCTCTCTTATTTTTTAGTTTTTTCTTTTTTCCAGCTGTGCTGCATGGCTTCTGAGATCTTGGTTCTTTGATCAGGGATGGAACCTGTGCCCCCTTTGCTGGGAGCTCAGAGCCCTAATCACTGGATCACCAGCGGAGTCCCTCCCTCCTTTCTTATTATCAGAGACAATTTTTTTTCTGACCATTTTTTGGGACCCCTTTACACCTTTAAATTATTGAGGGTCTTGAAGAGCTTTTCTTTTCCTGTGGGTCATACGTGCGGATACTTACTATTTTAAAATTGAAAAGAGCAGAATTTAAAAAATTATTTATTAATCCATTTAATAAACTGATTATGTTAATAGAAATATGTTTTATGAAAAATAATAGTTTTCCAAAACAAAACAAAGTTTAGTGAAAAGAATGGCCTTGTTTATATTTTTGTTAGATTCCTTGATGTTTGGCTTAGTAGAAGCTGTTGGAATCTCTTCTCTGTTCCTGCATTCCACCTGCTGCAGTATCACGTGGCCATAGCCTCTGGAAAACATCAGTGTATCCTCTTCAAAAAATGACAACAAAAAAGACAAATAGCATTTTGGCATTATTAAGAGAACAGTTTTGACCTTATGAAAGCCCTGCAAGGGTCTTGAGGATTCCCAGAAGTCCCCAGGCCACATTTTGAGAACTGCTACTTGATATAATCACCTCAGTATTCACTAGGGCTGGCCAAAAACCCCAATGTTTGGGTCAAATGAAATGTTCCGGGTCACTGAATCCAACCATGCATCTGATAAAATGAAATTCCATGAAGTCCCCTCATTTTGCAAGGGTAAGAATACTAGAGAAGGAAATGGCACTCCTCTCCAGTATCCTTGCCTGGAGAATTCCCATGGACAAAGGAGCCTGGTGGGCTGCAGTCCCTGGGGTCACAAAGAGTCAGACATGACTGAGTGACTCACAAACACACAGACACAGACACACAGACTGTTAGTTCAACATGGATTTAAATGGATAGAAAAGTATTATGCTAAGAAGAAATTTTACTCTGTAGTTTCCATCTGCAGTCTTAACTGTTTAGAATGAACCTAATTTCTCCTCTGTATATTCCAGATACATGAAAACAACAGCCTTGTCCCTTGCTGTCATTTTCTTCAGAAGACCTCCTTCATGTTTAAGAACTTAGAAGACCTCCCTGCTCTGAGTGTTCTCTAGCCCCACATCTCTGTATTCTCATCCAGATCTTCAGATGCCAATTTGAACTCATACAATGTTGCCAGAATGCACTCAGGCAGATTTTCTCATGCTTACTCTGTGCTTGGCTTTGATTAGGGCTACAAATGCTTCACATTCACAGACAGGGAGAAACATATTGTCAAAGGTCACTGTCTTCTGGTTGGGCATGATCTTTGACATCCTATTTACTTTCCCACTCCTTCTGCCATTCTGGTACAGGCTCTGCTTTCTCTAAGGCACCATCTCCTCTGTCCCTTCTCTCTCACCCCTACAGAAAGGCAGTGCTCTAGATGCTGTGCTTTAAAGTTTGCAAACAGCTTTATAAACATCATCTCATTTAATTAGCATGGAAACTATGCCCAAAATGTTGTTGTTGTTCAGTTGCTAAGTTGTGTCCAACTCTTTGCAACCTCATGGCCTGCAGCACGCCAGGCTTCCCTGTCCTTCACCATCTCCCAGAGTTTGCTCAAACTCATGTCTATTGAGTCTGTGATGCTATCTAACCATCTTATCCCCTGCTGCCCGCTTCTCCTTTTACCTTCAGTCTTTCCCACCATCAGGGTCTTCTCTAATGAGTAGGCTCTTCACATCAGGTGGCCAAAGTATTGGAGTTTCAGCTTCAGCATCAGTCCTTCCAATGAATATTCAGGGTTATTTCCTTTAGGATTGACTGGTTTGATCTCCTTGTAGTTTAAGGGACTCTCAAGAGTCTTCTCCAATACCACAGTTCAAAAGCATCAGTTCTTTGGCACTGAGCCTTCTTTATGGTCCAGCTCTCACATTTGTATATGACTACTGGAAAAACTATAGCTTTGACTGGCTGGACCTTTGTCTGCAGAGTGATGTCTCTGCTTTTTAATACACTACGTACAGAATGCACAGATGTGAGTAGAATAAGGGAAACACAGAAGTTTCTGTTAACCTGATTCTATGGGTTACCACGCTAATACTTCATGCCTGGGATTCTGTAACCTGCTTTGCTGGCTGTGCAACTTTCAGGGTCTCCCTATTTTAAAGCACTCTACATACTGATGCTAAAATCATCTTTCTTCCCTGCTGATCTGAACATGCCACCATCTGGAGTCCATTTATAGCCTCCAACATTCTTGGGGTAATGTATTTTCCTGAGACCTTCGAGACTGCATCTGCTAAGACCTCTGACTGACTTTCCTCAACCTAGGATGACAGTGTTTGGCTAATCAGAGTTTTGTTCATTCATTTGTTCGTCCATCCAGCATTTATTCATGTATGCATTTTTTAACATAGCATCTATGATGTGCTAGGCACTGCAATGGACAGTAGAGGGGAATACAAAAGTAAGTTTTCTCTGCCCTCCAAGGTTTTATAACCTCATCCAGGTCTTATATGCACAAGTGGCTCTAGTGGTAAAGTACCTGCATGCCAATGCAGGAGACATAAGAGACGTGGGTTTGATCCCTGGGTTGGGATGATCCCCTAGAGAAGGGCATGATAACCCACTCCAGTATTCTTGCCTGGAGAATTACATGGATTGAAGAGCCTGGTGGGCTACAGTCCATTGGATCACAAAGAGTTAGATACGACTGAAGTGACTTAGCATGCACACATGCATGCAATTCAAATACTAGACTAACTGTGATAAGAGAGGTGGTGAAAGTAGATTTATAGTTGTAGGTAAACTCTGAGGTTTATCTGAGGAAGAATTAATCCCAATGGGCAGAACATACAAGACCTCCAGGAGGGGTACTGTTGAATCTGTGCAAGGACAAATAGATTTCCATAAGCGGGATGGGGAGATGGGACAAGCCTGGCTCGGCTTCCTCGCTGTCTGTTGGTCAAGTTAGGTCTCCTATTGCCTTCTCCTGTGTCTTCTTGGGCCTTTGACCACAAAGAAATTTTTTTTTTTAACCAGTGTCCTAAATACTCAAGGGCTGTGTAAACGTGCACACCTGACTTAAAAAAGGAAATTTCCAGCATGATAACAGTCAATGGCATATGAAAAGGCATAAACAGACAGATTTTGTTTCAAGATTATGAGTGTGTAGAAGACAAACTTGCAAGGAAGGACACTCACCCTTATCAGCTGGTCTCTGGTTGGAGCCACCAATGCAAATAGTGTAAGGAAAAAATGTGTCATCCTTGAAGGGAATATTTGCATGATGCATAGTGCATGATATACTACACAAATAATAGCACAGCATCACACAGGTTTGTCATGAACCATCTGATGGCAGATAGTCCTATTTGTGATTCTTGAAAACTAAAATAAAATGAGTAAGGCTTAACATTTTTGGGTTTGAAACATGTTTCATTATTTTGTGACTTTTATCTCAATTGCATATTCATTCCATAATAAAACATAAAAATAGTATTAGTATCAAGCACACACTTCTGTGTGGAATTCTCAGCAGAGGCAGGGTGGGCAGTACTGGGTTTCAAGTGCAAGCTCTGCCTCTGATCTCCCACTTCAGCCTTAGTTCTTGGGAAGGTCCCATTCAGTCCATCTTGATCATTATATATTAAAGCGTTAGCAGGCTTGAATAGAGAGGCAAAACTGTATTTAGATTTTCTCTTTCAATTAGCTGGTAAAGAAATGCAAAACATCTTAAATGGAGGAAAAATTAAAACAAGAGATGTTGGGAAGGGATGGGCACCAAGGAGGACTCATCAAAGTCCTGGTAGCTGTGGGGTTGGGAGACTGTATAGAGTTTGACACACATGTGTACATTTATGGGGAGATAAGTAGGTACACCTTTTCCAGTCCTGTGGCCACTGCTGAGTTTTCCAAATTTGCTGGCATATTGAGTGCAGCACTTTCACAGCATCGTCTTTCAGGATTGGAAACAGCTCAACTGGAATTCCATCACCTCCACTAGCTTTGTTCATAGTGATGCTTTCTAAGGCCCACGGACTTCACATTCCAGGATGTCTGGCTCTAGGTGAGTGATCACACCATTGTGATTATCTTGGTCGTGAAGCTCTTTTTTGTACAGTTCTTCTCTTCTTAATATCTTTGGCTTCTGTTAGGTCCATACCAATTCTGTCCTTTATTGAGCCCATCTTTGCATGAAATGTTCCCTTGGTATCTCTAATTTTCTTAAAGAGATCTCTAGTCTTTCCCATTCTGTTGTTTTCCTCTATTTCATTCCAATCCCAAAGAAAGGCAATGCCAAAGAATGCTCAAACTACCACATGATTGCACTCATCTCACACGCTAGTAAAGTAATGCTCAAAATTCTCCAAGCCAGGCTTCAGCAATACGTGAACCGTGAACTTCCTGATGTTCAAGCTGGCTTTAGAAAAGGCAGAGGAACCAGAGATCAAATAGCCAACATCTGCTGGATCATCGAAAAAGTGAGAGAGTTCCAGGAAAATGTATATTTCTGCTTTATTGACTATGCCAAAGCCTTTGACTGTGCGGATCACAATAAACTGTGGAAAATTCTTCAAGAGATGGGAATACCAGACCACCTGACCTGCCTCTTGAGAAAACTGTATGCAGGTCAGGAAGCAACAGTTAGAAGTGGACATGGAACAACAGACTGGTTCCAAATAGGAAAAGGAGTACGTCAAGGCTGTATATTGTCTCCCTGCTTATTTAACTTCTATGCAGAGTACATCATGAGAAATGCTGGGCTGGAAGAAGCACAAGCTGGAATCAAGATTGCCGGGAGAAATATCAATAACCTCAGATATGCAGATGATGCCACCCTTATGGCAGAAAGTGAAGAGGAACTCAAAAGCCTCTTGATGAAAGTGAAAGTGGAGAGTGAAAAAGTTGGCTTAAAGCTCAACATTCAGAAAACAAAGATCATGGCATCTGGTCCTATCACTTCATGGGAAATAGATGGGGAGACAGTGGAAACAGTGTCAGACTTTATTTTTTTGGGCTCCAAAATCACTGCAGATGGTGACTGCAGCCGTGAAATTAAAAGACGCTTACTCCTTGGAAGGAAAGTTATGACCAACCTAGATAGCATATTCAAAAGCAGAGATATTACTTGGCCAACAAAGGTCTGTCTAGTCAAGGCTATGGTTTTTCCAGTGGTCATGTATGGATGTGAGAGTTGGACTGTGAAGAAGTCTGAGCACCGAAGAATTGATGCTTTTGAACTGTGGTGTTGGAGAAGACTCTTGAGAGTCCCTTGGACTGCAAGGAGATCCAACCAGTCCATCCTAAAGGAGATCAGTCCTGAATATTCATTGGAAGGACTGATGCTGAAGTTGAAACTCCAGTACTTTGGCCATCTCATGTGAAGAGTTGACTCATTGGAAAAGACCCTGACGCTGGGAGGGATTGGGGGCAGGAGGAGAAGGGGACGACAGAGGATGAGATGGCTGGATAGCACCACCAACTTGATGGACATGAGTTTGAGTGAACTCCAGGAGTTGGTGATGGACAGCGAGGCCTGGCGTGCTGTGATTCACGGGGTCGCAAAGAGTCGGACATGACTGAGCGACTGAACTGAACTGAACTGAACTGACTGAAGTAGGTACACAGGGAGGGGGAAATTACAAGGGAAAGCCCAGCTGATATATGCTTTCCTTGGCATTCTGGATAATCATATGGACCACAAAAATTAAAGGAGGAAAACCAAGGTGAGTCATTGCTTCAAATTCCATATGAGGACTGGAAAGTCGCACTCTGTGTGTGATCCGAGGGCCCAGTGGACTGTCTCTGCTCCTCTCTGTCCTCTCAGCACTCCAGCCCAGATCCATCCTTTACTATAAGATATTTGGACCCCAGCATCACCATTGCTCCTGTCCTTTCTTTTGGGCCCCAGCTCATCCTTTGTTCTTGCCGGTCAGATTTTCACGGGGCGGGGTTGGGGGGGCTTCTCTCAAATCAACTCCCCCTACCTCCTAACTTTTCTAAATCCAGAGCCATTTTTTAAAACAATTTTTTGAATAGGTAGTATGTTTTCCTGTTTAAAAAAAAAAGTTATACTTAAAAAAAAATCTCCCTTCTTTCCTTTCCTCATGTAGCCAATTCCAACCACTTGCAAGAAACTTCACATTTCTTCACATACATGCAAATAGAAATATAAATTTCCTTTTTTTCAATTCATAAAGGAGTATATTTTTCATGGTTTTTTAAACCATGTGTTTTGGTCATTTACTAGTATGTAACGTGCAAAGAGTCAGACACGACTGAGCGACTGAACTGAACTGAACGTGCATGCGTGCTTATCACTTCTCCCATCCAACTCTTTGCAATCCTATCGACTGTAGCCTGTCAGGCTCCTCTGTCCATGGGATTCTCCAGGCAAGAATATTGGAATTGCCATGCCCTCCTCCAGGGGATCTTCCTGACTCTGGGATTGAACCTGCATCTGTATGTAACAAATATCTCTAAACTGAGGGCCTTAAAACAATTTGTTGCTAACTCTCATAGTTTGGTGGGTTGCTTGGGCTCAACTGTGTAGTTCTTGCTTTGGCTTCTCACTGTAGTTTCGGTCAGATGTGGGCTAGTACAGTGGTCACAGGAAGGCTTGACTGGGTTGGAGATTCCAGACAGCTTCCAAATGGCTGGCAATTATGTTGGTTGTTGGATGGGAGCTCAGTTGCCAGAGCACCTCTGTATAGACTGGGCTTTTCACAAGAAGCTGGTCTCTCTGAGTGGGAGCATCCCAAGAGAGCAGGAAGTGAAAGTTACCAGGTTAATTAAGGGCAACTTACAGAACTGGCAGTGTTAGGTCTGCTGGATTCTGTTGGCAAAATGGTCTCAGGGCTAGCCCAGGTTCAAGGAGATGGAGAAAGAAACCCTGTTCGCTTCATGGGAGAGTAGCAAGATTGTATTGCAGAAGATCTTGAGGTTAGGAGATACTGTGTTGGTCATTTTGGTAAAACACAATCTGTATCACCATCTGAAGTACCTTTCTACTCCTAACACATGCCCAAGGCCTGAGGAGCATTCTTTTATAATGTCTAATATCTGACCTCTCCCTGTTTCCACTGACTCCACTCATTCAAACCTGCATCCTTTTGTAGTTAGGTGAATGCCAGAATTACCTTCCTGGTATCCCACTTTCCTTCACTGCAAATAGCCAATGAAACTTTCTTAACGTTGGTGTTTACATAAACTTTAGCTTTAATGATGTCATTCTCCTAAGTAAAAATCAGATCTGATATCCCCAGTGGTTTTGTTTGACCTGTGCCAAGTTAGCATATATAGGATTTGCTTTTTTTTAACTTTCAACATTGCAAAATCAGGAGGTCCAGATTAAGCTCCTTTTGAAAAACTAGGTCCTCATATGTAGAAAAATCAGATTCTTTGACTAATATGTTCTAGATACTGAACAAAAGGGAAAAACTTTCAGGCTCTTGTGGGATTTAATGAACAATAGGGGAAATAGATAAATAACATAGGAAGACTGATGGACGGCAACACTACAGGGTTAGAAAGGAGATAGGGCAGGAGGCAGGTGGGAAGGGCTACAATTTCAAATCACATGGTCATGGAGGCCCTCACTGAATGGAGACATTTCAGTTAAAAAACTTAAAGAGTAGTGGGAGGGTAACAGGGAATTCTAGAACTTTGCTTTCCAGTAGAGTAGCCCACAACCATATGTGGCTATCTTAATTTGTATTAATTAAAGTTAAAAATTCAGTTTTTCTGGCACAGTAGCCACATTGCCAGTGCTCAAAAGTCACCTATGGCTAGTGGCTACAAAGCAGATATAGAACATCTCCACCATTACAGAGAGTTCTACTGGACAGCATTTCAGAGGTGGGGTATTCCATGCAGAGGGGAAGCAAGTGCCAAGGTCCTGGCAGGGGGGTGGAACACTGTGGCACTGCTCTTCTGCTCACACATGCCCGCTATGCCCTACTGTCTGTCTTATACCGCAGCTATATGGCAGCTGTCATTTAGCACCTTACCCCAAGCCAACCTTCCAAAGGCCTTTGTTGATATTAAGTTTTAGACCTTTGGTCAATGCCATAGAATCTATGGGGTCAAGTCCCAGACTCCCTGATCTTGCACTAAGAAACTCTGTGAAAGAGCATGAAGTCCAAGGATCTGGACCAGGAGTCAGAACATGTGTGTTCTGTTTTAGAGCAGAGTAGGTTCATGGTGTGATTCCAAGGGTGTTCTCAGGGGTGACATGGCACAAACCTTCACTCATCAGAGAGATTGCTAGCCACAAGTGTCCTGGAGTGCCTTTACTGGACCAGGACCAAAGGTCTAGTGGACTTTTAGTTGGTATTTCAGGAGGAAATCTGGAGTATGGAGTATGACAGTGGTTTTTGTTTTTGTTTTTTTAGTTGCTAAGTCGTATCTGACTCTTGCAACCTCATGGACTGTAGCCTGCCAGGCTCCTCTGTCCATGGGATTTCCCAGGCAAGAGTACTGGAGTGGGTTGCCATTTCCTTCTCCAGGGGATCTTCCTGACCCAGCAATTGAACCTGGGTCTCCTGCATTGCAGGCAAATTCTTTACTGACTGTCATGAGGGAAGCTCATGACATTGGGGCTCAAGGCAATGCCTAATTACCAGTGGGAGCAGAAATATTTGAACATTATATAAGCTGGTACACTCTTATATGGTCCATACAAGTGGAATTTCAGCCTTGAATAAATATATGTAATAGTTATTTGGAAACTGTAATGTCTGAGTACTGTAATGTCCAGTAAACACGCACAGCTTTCTATGATAGGATGTAAGGCGCCCAATATGTCACCAGCATCTATTCTGATATTTTCTCCTCCTCCATCACAGGATCCCTCTCTCCCACCAGTAGGACACATTCAGGGCCCAATAGGTTCTGTGTCCTACCCCTCTGGCGTTTTTCTCATGTTTTTCCTTCTTGCTTGAAGGACCCACATCCTCTTTTCTGCCTGACTGAATCTTCCGCACTCAGCTTGAGGGCACAGCTCAAACTCCCTTCATAGACTTTTCTTTGCCTGTCTCAGGCCAGAAGCATCTCCCTGCTCCTGTGAGCTGCAGTGCTCATTATTCACACTCAGTTGGCAATTACCAAGACTACAACACTATATCTTTGTTTTTTTTTATATGTGTAATCTAGTCCTGGCTCAAGTCTTAAGTTTGAACAAACTGGGAGATAGTGAAGGACAGGGAAGCCTGGTGTGCTGCAGTCCATGGGGTCACAGAGTCAGGCGCAACTTAGCAACTGAACAAGAAGTCTTAAGATCCTTGAGGGCAGAGTTCACAGGTCATTCTTTTTTCCTTGCATGGCCATATTTCCATATATATTTGCCAGTTGTCTGCCATATGAGGGCTGAGAGTATAGTGGTAGACCAACATAAACCAACAAAGGGCCCTGATTCCTTGTAATCCTTAGTTGTCAACTTTTTTTTTCTAAGGTGAGTAACTTTATTCAGTTCTTGCAAGTCTTAGGCAAAGATAGGAGCCCTGTGTCCTACTGATAAGGAGTAAAACTACTGGCTGCCCCTTGCTGAAGACAGATTGATCTGGGAGGTGAAGGTTCACAGCCATCTGGACTAAGGCCCTGTTGGAAGAGTCTTGCTGCCAGGGCTCCACAATTCCTGCCTCCTGGAATGGTGTAAACAATGATTCACACCACGGCAGGCCTTTACGCTTTACCAAGCACATTCATCACACGCATCAGCCTTTCAGGGAAGGTCAGGTTCCAACTTGTTAACAGAGAATCACCTCCAGGTCACCAGACTTGCATCTATTTTGCTCAACACCTATCATAATGAACAAAAGTTTTAGACTTTAATGATGAATGTGCCAAAGAGAGGACAGCGTGGGGGCTCTTTGACTCGTAGCAGAATACAGAGCCTATTTCGAAGTTCTTAGGCGAAAACCATTTCTGGGATTAGTAATTACGATTTGGGGCCAGGCTGTGAAGAGGAAAAAAAAAACAAAACCACCTTGTGCGCCCGGCGGGGTGGTGGTGTTCCCCACTTCCTAGCTCACGGGTCGAAGTTCAGGTCGAGCCCGGCATGCAGGAAAAGGGGGTGAAGTGGGACTTTTCAGCCTGAAGGGAGTAGGGGGATGGGCCGGGCAGTGGAGTGGGTTTGGTGGTGGATTCTGGGAATCCGCACCTGTGGAAGAGACGGTGCTCAAGGTTCGGGGAGTGGCTGCGGGGGCCGGGTCCGCAGGCGGAGGTGTGCCGCGGCGAGGGCGGGGCGGGGCGGGGCCAGGCGCACCTGGGCGGAGAGGGGGAGGCGCGCGGGGCTGAGCCTGGCGGGGGCCGCGGCGCGCGCCAATGGGCAGCGGCTGGCAGCGCGCCCCGCGCCCGAGCCGCAGTCGCGCCCTCTTGCTGCCTGGCGAAGGCGCGGACGGCGCGCGGAGGCGAGCGCGGGGAAGAGCCGCCGGCGCCACTGCCGCCGTCAGGGCATGAGGATGGCCGTGGGTTCCGTCAAGATGCAGCCGCCGTGCGAGAGCCCGGCTCTGGCCGCGGTGGCGGCCGTGGCGGCGGCGGACGGCGCCCTGCGCCGCAGCCCCAGCGCGCGCGAGCCGGAGCGTGAGCAGCTGCCGGTGCCTCCGCGGCCGCGGCTGCGGGACCTGCCGGCGCTGCTGCGGAGCGGGCTCACCCTGCGGAGGAAGCGCAGCGCCGCTGGGGGCCGGGTGAGTGGCCGGGTCTTGCGCGGCCCGAATGGGCGTGGGAGGAGCGCACGTGGAGCCCGCGCCCACCCTCCGGGGCGGCCGAGGAGGGCATCTGGAAGTTGGGGAGGTGCCGCGAGTGGGGCGCTTGTGCCGGACTAGGCAGAAGAGGGGCCCGGGAAAGCGGGGTCGTGGGGTGCCCCCCGCGGAGCGGCGGTTTCCCTCTCCCTTAGGTGCACCTGACTTAGCCCAAGCGCACCTGGATTCTGGCCGCGGGACCGTGAGCATCGCCGGAAGAAGGGCCGTTTGCCTTTCTCTAGAGGGGGAGCTGCAGGTGTCCGGTGCCTAACGGCCGGCCCTGTCCCAACAGCGAGCCCAAGGCCCCAAGCGCGGGACCTCAGTTTTCAGGAGGCATGAGACGTGTGCACTGCTGTCGGACGCCTCGTTGCAAGCTTTGGGCACCGACACTGGCTCTGGCCGCCGCCACGGCCGAGGGACAGACGCCGGAGTTGGAAGTTCCGGGGCGATCTGTAGCTCCTGGGCTCTCCAGTCGCCAGCACTTAGTTCTCGGCGACGCCCCCAGAATCTTAAATATTGACTTCCTGCTGGTGTGTTCGGTAGGATTTCCTGGTGGAGGAGTGTCCCTCGTTGGGTTCTAAGTGCATCTAATGGCCCGAGCAGGTCAGACATGTTTTGTGGTTAAGAGAAGCGGGACGGCCTGGGATCTCTCATAAGTCACTCAGCAGGCACTACTGACTTACGGGTGTCCCTGCTCACCAAGGCCTTGGGCACCTTTGGGAGGTTTTACTTAGCTTTTAAAATTTTTGCATCATTAAGGAGACATTACCAAGAAGGTACCACAAGGTAGACATTTTGGTCTGCAATTTTGAAAAGAAGTGGTTGTCTGCCTTAAAAGATCTTGCTGGGGGACTTCCAGCTCTTGAAAGATAGGTTTGTGAAACTTGAGCGTTAGGGAGAAACACTGGGTTTAGTATGGCTTCCTTTGGGCAGGAAAGGGTCTGAATTAATGTTGAGTCTTTGGCCTTTCTAGGCTGTGTACCTCCTTCCCTAAGAATTCTTCCCACATAGAGATGACTGTACATGATCTACCTTAGAAGGATGTTTTGAGGATTAGCTGAGCAGTAATAGGACATCTTTAGGTCAAATGACCAGGGGAGTTTAGGAATTACTGCAAATGACCTTACCATGTGGTGTACAGGGTACAAAGAAAGTGAGGAAATGTGTCCCAAAAATATGATAGCTAAATAAACACAAAAATCAGAGTTAGAGACTTTCCAGGAGTCTAGGGAAAAGTAGGTTAAATCGTATTCCTGTTACCCTTGATAGTTATTTTTTCACTGCACAGAATACTGAGGACATGAGGGCAGCCAGGCAGTCTGTGAGGAGGATCGCCCAGGGTTTCTGTGTAAATAGATCTGGAGTGTTCTTCTGCATAGAGACTTGAATTTCCCCCTGTCTGGGATGTTGTGGTGTACCTTGCCAAAATACATATTTACTCTTATTAATTATTTTGAATGTGGTTACTTCAAATAAGATATACTTTATTAGCCCTTCTTTGGTTCTAATATTGTATTAGTTCTCCTTGTGACATTCCAAATACATTTCATAAGTGCAGGGGCAGTTTTTTTTTTTTTTTTTTTTTAAATTGGGGGAAGATTGTCAAGTTTTCTGACATTGGAAACCCATAATTTTCAACTGTTTTCCCTCCTTTGGCTTTGGAACCACCTTTGTGATCATGGAACCTTCCCATCAAAGGAGTTGGAAAGGGTTTGAAAGAAAGAGAAAAATAGGTGAAATATGTATTAGTTTGTTCAGGCTACCATAAAAAAAATACCATAGACTTACACAACAGAAACGTATTTTCTCACAGTTTTGGAGGCTGAGAAGTGCAAGATCAAGGTGCCTGCATATTTAGTTTCTGGTGAGAATACTTCCTGGCCAGTAGACAGTCACCGTCCCTCTATGTCCTGATGTGACCATTCCTTGGTGCCTGTGGAGGAAAAGAGATGGCCTTCTCTCTCTTTTTTCTTTTTTTAAACTGAAATATAGTTGACATACAATATGATGTTAGTTTCAGGTGTACCACATACTGATTGGTATATGCGTACATTAGAAAATGACGTAATGATGTAATGCTAGTTACCATCTGTTCCCATACGAAGTTATTACAGTATTATTGACCATATTCCTTATGCTGTATATGACATCCTCATGGCTTATGTATTTTACAACTGGAGGCTTATACCTCTTATTCTTGTTCACCTGTTTTGTGCTACCCCCATCACTTGTTTATTCTCTGTATCTCTACTTTCATTTTGTTTTGGTTTTTAGATTCCATATGTAAGTGAGATCATCCAGTATGTTTTTCTCTAGCTTATTTCACTTAACATAATACCCTGTAGATCCATCCAATGGATTGGTTGTCACCAATGGTAAGAATTCATTTTTTTTAATGGCTGAGTCATCTTTCATTATATGTATATACCCCATCTTCTTGATCCATTCATCCATCAGCGGACACTTCACTTACTTCCATATCTTGGCTGTTGTAATAGTGTGGCAGAGAACATAGGGGTGCATATATCTTTTCCAATTAGGGTTTTTGTTTACTTTGGATTAATACCCACGTGTGAGATTCCTGGATCATATGGTAGTTCTATTTTAATTTTTTGAGGGATCTCCATCCTGTTTTCCATAGTGACAGTGCCGATTATAACCTTAACCAGTGGTACGGCAGGATTCCCTTTCCTGTGTATCCTCCCCAGCACTTGCTGTTTGCTGTCTTTTTGATGATAGTCGTTCTGACAGCTGTGAGGCGATATCTCATTGTGGTTTTGGATTCGTTTCCCTGATGATTAGTGATGTTGAGCATCTTTTCATATGCCTGTTGGCCATCTGCTTATGTTCTTTGGAAAAATGTCCCTTCAGGTCCTCTGCCCATTTTTTGTTTTTGGTGTTGAGTTGTATGAGTTGTTTGCGTATTTTAGATCAACTCCTTGTTGGGTATATCATTTGCAAAAAGTTTACGTACTCCCATTCGGTAAGCTGCCTGTTCGTTTTGTTGATGGATTCTTTCACTGTGAAAAAGCCTTTTAGTTTGATGTAGCCCCTTTTGTTTATTTTTTCTTTTGTTTCTCTTGCCTAAGGAGACAGATCCAAAAAAGTATTGCTAGACTGATAGCAAAGTGTACTGCCTATGTTTTCTTCTAGGAGTTTTATGGTTTCAGATCTTATGTTTGTAAGTCCTTAATCTGTTTTGAGTTTGTATATGGTGTTAGAAAGTGGTCCAGTTTGATTCTTTTGCCTGTAGCTTTCCCAACTCTATTTATTGAAGAGGCTGTCTTTCCTCTGTTGTATGTTCCTCATTTGTCATAGATTAACGTGGGCTGCCGTCTATGGGGTCGCACGGAGTCGGACACGACTGAAGTGACTTAGCGGCGGCAGCAGCAGCAGTGTGCTGTATAAGCATGGGTTATTTCTGAGTTCTCTATGTGCCAGTACCACGTTGTTTTGATATAGATACTGGCATCTGTGTATGTCTTTTTGTACCAGTACCATACTGTTTTAATGACTGTACCTTTGCAATATAAACTGTTTGAAATCAGGGTATGTGATACCTGGAGCTTTGTTCTCTCTCTTAAAACTTGCTTTGACTATTTGGAGTCTTTTGTATTTTCATACAAATTTTAGAATTTTTTGTTCTGATTCTTCGATCTCTCTCCTTTTCTTATAAGGCCACTAATTCCATCATGGAGACAGCACCCTCATGACCTATCTCACCCTTAGTACCTCCCACAGGCCTTCCAGATACCAGCATCTTGGGGCTTATGGCTTCATTAATTTTGGGGGAACACAAATAGTCCATAACAGAAGTGTTTGAAGGAAAGAGAAAAACACAAGCAGTGTGTATCAAACCAGTGGGTGACTTGTAAACACCTGGGGTCATGTGGTTAGCCCCTTGGTTAGGGCAGTGATATTAATGCAAGTAAATCATGGCTAAGCTCTTTGTGTGGACCTTCAGTTCTGTATGTCATGAGCTGTACTTCTGGATTATAGCTGAGTGATTATAGGGACAAGTTAGCACAGATTCATTACCACTGGTAAGAAAGTAGCTTTGTGTATTACACAAGATGGTAGGAAAGTTTGCAACTTCTGTATTGACCAAGATCTGATTTAGGAATCTGTGTGGCCCTTGCCCATGCTGCCTTGGGCTGTCCCAGATCTTAACAATCTGACATCAACTGTCATCAGATAAGCTCTTTGTGAGCTGTGTTGCCCAACCGAGGTGGCTCGTAGGCTGTCTCTTATTGGGAGAATATAAGCTGACATTTGATTGTTACTATAGAACTCCTGGTTCCTTGGTTCAGTCACTTATTGTCATACTGAATTCAGAATGCAAGCTGATTAAGACTCTTTGCACCTCTTTAGGCTAGGTGGAATGACTAGCTTTTTCTTAGCTGCCTCCTAAAAAATCACTGCTAAGATAAGGGGCAGATTGAATTTACACCAAAACCATTTAATTTTCTTTTTTAACTTTGTGTTGGGGACATTATGAAAGAACAATGTAATTACTTCCTACCTTTAGCTATTAACATTTTACCAATTTCATTTCACTTATTTCTCTTTTCCCCACTTTTCTTTTGTGAGGGACTGGTGTATTTTAAAACAAAATCCTAAATATTGTGTCATCTCACTCATTAGTGTTTCAGTTTACATCTCTGATAAGGACTTTGTTCCTTAAAAAAAAGTGTGCCTTTCTTGCCTAAAATTTTAATAATAATTCCTTAACATAATTCCCATATTTAATTTTTCTCAGAGATGTCTTTTCACTTATGATTGGTTGCAACCAGGAATTAAGGTCCATGCATTGTGTTTGGTTGTTAGGTTTTCAAATCTATTTTATTTTATAACCATCTCCTCCCCCCGTTTCTTTTTTCATGCCTTTGATGTGATGGAGACAGCAGGTCGTTTGTCAAGTAGAATGTCCACTTCTGGGGTCACTTCTTACTTGTGATGTTGTCTAGTTTGTTCATTTATTTTCCATGTTTCCTGTAATCTGGCAGTGAGATGTAGTGGCTTGATTAGATTCAGACTTAAGAGCGAACATTCTTGGTAGGTATTACTGTGTATAATCTGTTGCATCGCATCACGAGAGGCATGATGCCTGAATGTGTCCCTGCTTGAGATAACAAGAGTGATTAGTGGGTTCAGGTGGGGTCAACTTACCTTTCTACCTTTCGCCTAATGATTGTAACACCCCTGATAGTTGTAACGCAGATCCATTTCATCAGAGGTTGCAAAATGATGATCTAAACCTATCATTCCTCTTGCATTTATCAGTTGGAATTCTGTCTATAAA
The DNA here is from genome assembly GCF_003369695.1 of Bos indicus x Bos taurus. Classification (NCBI taxonomy): domain Eukaryota; kingdom Metazoa; phylum Chordata; class Mammalia; order Artiodactyla; family Bovidae; genus Bos; species Bos indicus x Bos taurus. The sequence continues at coordinate 88,570,876 of NC_040079.1, forward strand.
GAATTTACTCTCGAAAAATAAAAAATTTACCCTCATGAACTACTTGGGTCTTCTGAAAAAAAGATTGTATAGGAAGGACAAGGGAAAGGCTTGATTTTTTTTCCCTTTTATCAATTTTCTGAGTTATGATTTAATGCCCTAGCAACCAGTGAGTTTTTTTTCTTTTTCAAGTATCAGTAAGATCTTAGATTTGTTTGTAAGTTGTTTGTAAATTTGTTTCAACCCATTGAAGGCAATAGTCTTTTTTTGATGCTCAGTTTATATTTATCTCCTGCGTACTTCTTAAAAGGCCCTAGTAGTCTCTGATACCTTTCTTCCTTTTCAGCACAAGTTATTCTAAGCATATCTTTTCCCATTTCCTGGTCCAGACTCCAAATCAGCCATTTTCCCAAGGAGTACTGATTTTTTTTCTTCTGAAAACCATTCATGTCCCTCAACTTTTGCCTCTCATAGTGGTTGAGTTTTTTTTTTTAACCTTCTTTTTAAGTCTTTCATCTTAAGTTTTTGTTTCATTAAAAATTCTTCTCATCAGGCTGTTTCTAAGACTGTCATTTTTTCCCTCTAATGAAATAACTGGTAGCTACATTCCTTCTTTCTATATATACTGTTGGAGCGCTGGGGCTACCTTATTTTGGGCTTTGGCTGCTGGAATATTTTCTGCAGTGTTCCACCACTTTCTTCATCTTCTTGAAATCTGTTTCATTTACCTCAGTCAGAATGATTCACCGGTCGTGCCAGTTTGACTGTTCACCCAAGTCTTCCTGTGATTCTCAGCCTTTGGATCAATTTTCTCTGCCTTGACCTCTTCCCTTCAGCCACTCTTCACTCAGGCAGGGTCTCAGTGGCTCTTCAGACCTGAGAAACTGGACGTTCTCTCTTTTTCATTTACAGTCTGTACCCTGATGCACGTGTGTGTGATCAGTTCAGTCGCTCAGTTGTGTCCGATTCTTTGCAACCCCATGAATTGCAGCACGCCAGGCCTCCCTGTCCATCACCATCTCCTGTGATCAGTCATGTCCAACTCTTTGCAACCCCATGGACTGTAACCCACCAGGCTCCTCTGTCCATGGGATTTCCTGGGCAGGAATATCAGAGTGGATATTTGCCTTTTCCTTCTCCAGGGGATCGTCCCAACCCAGAGATTGAATCCCACCCTGGTGACTCCCTCTCAAAGAAGAACAAGGCTGCCCATTTCCTGTGTCTGAGCTGGAATGCTTCAGGCCTGGCTTACCACCCTCCTCCGCTGGAAATAAGACTTTGTCGATTGAGAAACACGTTCTGCTCCAAGTTATACCAGTATGGCCAACTTATAGTCATTTTATACACATATCTCATAGGCAAAGCATGTAGTTTCTTCCTTGTATTTAAATTAAAATCAGTGCTAACACTTCATAGCACTTAATTATGTGCCTTGCAGGTTCTGGTATAAACTTTAATGGTCACTACAAGCCTCTGTGATAGATGCTTTTATTTGTATTCTACAGATGAGGAAGCGGGTTCTCAGGTGGTGGTGCAGTGGTGATGAATCTGCATGCAATGCAGGAGATGTGGGTTCAATCCCTGGGTCAGAAAGATTCCCCTGGAGGAGGACAGGGCAACCCACTCCTGTATTCTTGCCTGGAAAATCCCATGGACCGAGCCTGGTGGGCAACAGCCCATGGGGTCAAAAAGAGTTGGACACAACTGAGTGCACTTGTGTGCACTCACACATACACACACCCCCACACTCACATACACACACACACACACAAATGAGAAAACTGAAACCTAGAGGTAACTTGCCCAAGATCACTGAGTGGGCGGGATAAGGGAGGTTTGAATGCAGCCAGTCTGGTTCCATAGTCCATGTCCTGAATTGACTCTCAAATGCACTGAGGACCCAGGGTCTATTTTTTTTTCCCCTAAATGTCCATTGTTGTTGTTGTTCAGTCACTCAGCAGTGTCAAATTCTTTGTGACCCTGTGGACTGCAGCACGCCAGGCTTCCCTGTCCTTCATCATCTCCCCAAGTTTGCTCAAACTCATGTCCATTGAGTTGGTGATGCCATCCAACCGTCTCGTCCTCCGTTGTCCCCTTCTCCTGACTTCAGTCTTTCCCAGCATCAGGACCTTTTCCAATGAATGCCCATAGGCTTTATAGTACCTGCTGGTATGACCTTACCCCTCTTGAGAATGGTCAGTACATGCTGTTGATAATGCCACACATTAACTTTTCTGTCATTGGAGCACACAAGGGCTTGTGGTCCTCCTGGGATTGAGGTGGAGAGGTCGGGGGAGGGGAAATGCTGTGGTTATAGGTGTGTATAGTAACTAATAGTTACTAAGATTAAAGTTCGAAGTCAGTGTGTCCTAAGCAAAAAACTCGCAGGCCTATCGTCATCAATCCAAACAGTTTGTGAATTCATCCTCCTTACTCTTTTCTTATCTGCTTATGGTAGCCTGTCAGAAGATAAAGGTCATTAAAGGAGGCATGCATCTTCCAGGAAAGGTGAGTCAGATCAGATAGGACAGCACGTGTTGGTCTTATTTAAGAAACAGTGACTTCTGGCCAGCTCAAACTTTGAGTTGCAGGGCCACTACTCTCTATCCTCGCATGTTATTCTCTGAGCTCTTGAAGCCTCATTTTCTTCCGCTGTTGTGAGATACACTGTGGGTCAGGTTTTTCTGAGAATAGAGGCAATGTCTGGGAAGCTTTGGGCACCTTGCAGCTTAAATGTTTTCTTCCCCAGCTGTATGCTTATTCTAAGCAAATGGACTTACATAGACATATTTATGGAAATCTCGGCATAAAAAATTTTGCTCTTGTATGCAGTGTCAGTTTCCAAGTTTTTAAAAATCGTGGTGTCCTAACATAGAGTGAATATTTTAGGTAGTGTCTAAATACTGATACCATAACAAAACAGTCTGAGGTTCACACTTGCACTGTCTAAAATGGACTTGGCAGTAATTGGTAACTTGTGAAGCTAAAAATAGAAGGAAAGGTGGGAGAAAAGTCACTGGGGATGACTCTGAGCACTTGTGACTTTCTTTTTGCCTCAATGTTGCATAACAACCCTGGTTAGGAATACTGATCATGCTAGTAACACTATGTTATCAAGGAGTACTTTGTGAGAGGTTATAAGATTTTATGGGAAGGCAAAGTAGTTAAAATCAATGGCTGCCCCCACCATGGTTAATTATTGTTATAATAAATCATTTATTTATAAGTCCATATGGAAAAGGGAGAGTTCAGGGACAATATCGTGGATTCTGGCATGTCTTTATCAGATTGAAGTGTCAGTAGTCCTCTAAAAGGAGAAGGTATTTTCAACTTTGAGAAAATTACTATCTAGAGAGGTTTAATAGTCTTCCATGATCACCCAGGTAAGAAGTAGTGCAGTCAGAGTGGGGCCCAGGACTATCTGATTACAGTCTCTGTGGCCCTTCTGCAAAACCATGTTGTCTAAGTGTGTGTGTGTGTGTGTGTGTGTGTGTGTATGTGTGTATATGTGTATATGTCTGTGTGCATGCTCGCTCAGTTGCCAGGTCATGTCCAACTCTTTGTGACCGCATGGACTGTAGCTTTGCCAGGCTCCTCTGTCCATTCTTTACCACTGAGCCACTGTACCCTGTCGTCTAAGACATGGATGTAATTATGACATGTTGAGCACTGAAACAGTGGGTACCCCAAGGAACTCCAGTGGTAGAATCCCTTAGTGTGTTGTATTTATATAAAACGAGGGGTGCCCTAGGCATTTCAAGTTTAGTGCAAAACACAGCTTACTTTCTTTCCAGTGTCTTAAGCAAATGGCTTCCAGGATTCGTCTTTATCCACTTGCAAGGTTTGGTGATGGCTTGAGCAGCAGCAGCTGTTTGTCATCCCTCTGCAATACCAGCCATTGTTCAAGAAACAGGAAGGTTTAGGATGACTCATTTGGGAAGCCATTGCTCTGGAGATTTGGAAACTGACTGGCTGCGTATTGCAAATAAACTTGGAGATTTATATAAAGCAAGTAGCTTCCTTTTCTAGAAGACTGGAAGAAGAGGTAGAATGAGTTTCTGATAACCCAGGATTTACATTTCTGATGGTGACTTGTTTGATATTTAAGAAACATCTGATTAGGAAGTGGGAACTATGCGTACCTATCAAAGTAAAAGAATCCATTTACAATTGAATCAAGTCATTGAGAATACACAAGTGTCTTTTACTAAAATTAAGCTTTGGCCCATTTATCTTTTAATGGATGTGATTACCTGAAACAAATAGCTCTCTACTCCCCCCCCCCACCCCAATCCCAGGCCTTTGCTGGAATCTGGGGTGGCACCCTAGAAAAAAGCATGTGCAGGCATAATTTTGCTCCTCATTTCAGAGGGCTTGTGGATGTTCTGAAGCCTGGGTCACCACACACCCCTAGTTAGAAGGCCTTTCTTCTAGAAGCAGTACCATGGTTCTGTAATTATTTTACTTTTCATCTTTCCTTCCTCTAAAAATCTGGCATAGTGTCAGGTGCTCAGTCGGTAAATATTTCCCCAAATTAAAGCATTTTATTGGCTGGTTGAATTGGAAATTTATTCACCTCAATGCAGCAAAAGCTTCAGTGAGTCCTGGGAGGTGGTGGCCGTGGTGATGATAATTGTTATTATTTAACAAATTCTCATGTAACATTCATCATCTCAGGTTGTTTGAGGTACTCTCTTGGGATTGTTTGAGGTACTTTAAGAACATTAATCACTGAATCCTCATAACAGCCGTGTATGACTGATGTTCTCTTTGTCTTCTTGTCTGAAGTGGAGAATGAGGTTCACAGACGCTGGCTAGATTGCCTTAGATCACCTATTAAGTGGAGGAGCCGGGCTTTGAACCCAGGAAATCTGGCTCTGTATTCCAAGGTTTACCTATTCTGCTGCATCCTTTCTCCAAATAAGAGAATGTATTTTCTTGATTACAATCTCTTTCTCTTTTTCATTTTATTACTTTTGAAACAGGGATGTTTGTTAAATTAATATGATCATTTAATGGAATAAAACTTTTTTCATTTCAAAACTATTATTAAATTGATAGTGTATGTTAAAATTTGCTTCCCAGGTGGAGATAGTGGTAAAGAACTAGCCTGCCAATGCAGGAGACATAAGAGACGCAGGTTCGATCCTTGGGTTAGGAAGATCCTCTGGAGAAGGGCATGGCAACCCACTCCAGTTCTTGCCTGGAGAATCCCATGGACAGGGAAGTCTGCAGGACTACAGTCCATAGGGTTGCAAAGAGTGGACACGACTGAAGAGACTTAGCATGCATACCATCTTGAAATCTTGATGTCTTAAAGCTGTAATAAGCCATGTTTTACTTTTTAAATGTAGCTGCATAGTTTATCTGTCGAAATAGCAAAGTAAATCACAGCTTAAAATTGTGCATCCAGGTCACTCACTTCTGGATCTTTCCCATGTAATGTATGCGTGTTACTAAACTTTTGTTTGATTTTCTCCTGTTAAAAAAATAAAATGATGCATACGAACAAAGTGTTAGTTACTCAGTTGTGTCCGACTCTTTGTGACCCCGTAGACTGTAGCCCTCCAGGCTCCTCTGTCTGTGAAATTTTCCAGGTGAGAATACGGTAACAGGTAGCCGTTCCCTTGAACCCGGATCTTCCACATTGCAGGCGGATTCTTTACCATCTGAGCCACCGGGGAATCCCAATACAAACAAAATCCATATCTATTCGTGAAGTGTGAAAATTTTAATGAGTATATTAACAACTTATCTGAGCACTGATAATTGCTTAGGTAATGCTTTAAATGACAGAGGAGAATACATATAAATTTTTTCCTACAAAAAGTATTATCTTTAAAATAATGTTGAAGGTGAAATTATAGAAAGTTTATTATTGGTTCCCTTCAGTTTTTTTTTTCATAAAATTTAACAGGTAAACTTCCCATATGAATTTCTTATTTTTTTGAAACTAACAGCCATGAATATACACAAATGCCGATAGAGTTTAGACTTTGTCTTTGAGTCACTGTACACTGTGTGGGAAGATGGCAGATCTTACCTTCTGGGACTCAGTTAATCTTTTTTATGTTTTACTTGCTTTTTTCATGAGGCTTTGGCCTCTCCCTTGTAAAGTGCTTTTCTTTGCTTTTTGTACCATTTGTGTTATCTGTAGAAAAAACATAATTCAGGATTTCTAATACAGGCAAAACAAACCTTTCTAAAGTTAGAGTCCAGAAACCCAGGGCTTCTGCAATCTAGCTGGTTGTCTTCCTGTATTTTTTTCTAACTGGTCTAGCAACTCACTGCAGCCCCGTTGGTGCTTTTGCTGTTCAGTCGAATTTGACCTTGTCAGATCATTTACCTGCAGCTGTTCTGAGGTGTACACGCAAATACTTGTGATTGCCTAACACTTTTGCCTCTGGTGCTGACTGTAAATTTGTTTTACTCTCTCCTGCTGCTATTGAGGGAGGTGAACAGCTTATCACTTCTGCTTGGTCTAACACTCTAAATGTTGACTGTAAAGAACAAGCGCTACAAATGGTACACTCCATCATACTGTGTTGTGAATTTATGTATAGGTATGAGATCTTTTGTAGGGAAAAAAAAAGAAACTGTGTGATGTTGCTTTTAGAGAGTAGGGGAAGTATGATGCCTGTTTCAATCCATTGAAATAGAATTTGGCTTTGTTATAATAGAAAAGACTTTTTTTTCTATGTTTTGTCATTTACCGGCTGTGTGAATAAGTCATATAACCTTTCAAGTTAAAATGGAATGCTGGTATTCTATCATGCAGTTGATGGTGGCAGAGGGGACCAGTTTTCATTTCTTGGCCCTTGTCTGTACAGCCAAGGTCTTTCTCCATTGAGATGCCAGCTCAACCCCCAGTACACTTTGGGGGCATGTTTTAGGCAGAGGGAAAGATGGGTCTTAATAGTCACCTCATCTCTGGAGTTAGAGAGTGGAAGATAATGATTTAATAGAAAGAACATTTGAAGGAGGAAGATTCTGATTAAATCGAGAATCCATCATATCAAAAGAGTAAAAATGATGTTACCTATGAATTTGTTTCCAGAAGATTAAATCATTTGTTTGGCCATAAACAGAATTCTGGGAGAGGAGTCAGAAGAGAACTTGTGTCAGCAGCCCTTTGTATCTGGGGAGAGTTTACCAGGTGGTTTTATCTTCTTTTAGGTGAGAGGTTTGTTGCTGTTTCTTGTCATCAGGGAAAGCTATTTTTTAGATTCAGATTAGCATCAATATTTGTTTTCCTCTACTGTTTCAAATTTATGAAAAATCTTCAAATAGCACCCGCTGAAACGCTGAAATTTCTGCTCTTCTTGGCACATGACTTTTTTTAAAATAAGAAGAAGCCTGCTAGTTGTATTCTAATCTACCTCAAATATCCCACGAAGTTAGAGCTTAATGAAACTCCACAGGGTCAGTTCATCAGTAGCTGGCTGTTCACACTGCTGTCATTTATATAAGGCTTTATATTTGCAGAATGCTTTCTCATACTGTGTTCATAGCTCTGAAGTAGGTATTCCTTTCTTATACAGACAAAACAAGTTACTGAGTTTTTCCATAGGCCACTTCTGTGAAGCAAAGATAGTGCCCACCTCACAGGGAAGGAGAGGAAGCAGGTTAAAATGCATAGCACTTTTCAGACGAAACTGGTTTTGTGGAGAAGGCTTATTGTGAGCTGCTGCTGTTGTCATCGCTGCCATCATCATTGTCTCCTGAAATGACAAATCTGAGGGATTTCAAGATCAAGCCCTTGGAAAAGCTGAAATAGATTTTATTGGCTATAGTGACCGCAACTAAGTAGGAAAATGGAGGCTCAGACATCGGTATCTTGCTAAAGGTTGTAGTGAGGAAGTTCAGGGTCAAGGGCTCCTTACACCTGAAGCGTCTCTGATAGGATATCCATGGTCGTCCCCCCTAAAATGTCAAAGATGGGGTCTAAAGGAGGACTCCTCAAACAGTAGCATATACATACATGAAAATCCCTGAGAGCTTTTTAAAGCACAGATTCCCGGGCCCCAGTCTTAGAGACTTTGATTCCATACGTCATGGATGGGGCCCAAGAATCTGCATTTCTGTGCAGTTCCAGGTGATGCTGATGCTTCTGGGACACGGACCACACTTACACCAGTCAAAAGGGCCTTAAAAGTTTGATTCCCTTCAGTGTCAGAAAATTTCTGAGGTCAGGAGTCTACCTGCTGTTCTGTTTGCCACCTTCATGATGGAAGGACAAGCCAAGATGGAAGACCATGACTATAAGAACTTAATTAGAATTAATAATACTGGAAACTACCCCTGATTGGTTTCCACAAAGTAACTGGCAGTTGAAAAAGTCATGAGCATTTGAAACACAAAGGGCCCTTGGCAGCTGGCCTACTGATTCTCTGTCCATCCCCTGTCCTCTCTGTTTCGTTCCAGTCTACACCTTGGAGCCTGCCCTCTGGATAGTCATCACTGGGGCTCCTGCCATGTGGCTTTGGTTTGGGTTCAGTCACTGGAAGGCCAGGGGAGGAGCGGAGTCAGGGGTGGGTGTCTGTGCCCTCTGCCGCTTCTCCTTTTCTGTGTAGTGCCGGCAGTGCCTGTGCCTGTCTGTTACCAGCTTCAACAGGGCAGCCTCTCCTCCATTACTTCAGCTCTCTCCTGTCTCCAGTAGACCTGTGTCTTCCCTGGTCCCTCCTGCCTGTGGCTGTTAAAGGCTTGTCGTTCCCAACCCCTATGTTCTGCAACCTCTCCTGCTGGCTCTTGGAACCTCGCCCACACACCTTTGATAGGCTGTCTTTTGAGAGGACCCTTGATTGATACTGGAGTGGAAGGAAGAGCTCCCAAAAGATGGGAAGAGTGATGGCAGAAGGTGTAGCCTTGGATGAAAAGAACATCATGAGTGGAATGGGCAATTGGTGGTGAAGTTTATGTCAAGGGGCTCCAAAATCACTGCCTATGGTGACTGCAGCCGTGAAATGAAAAGACACTTGCTCCTTGGAAGGAAAGCTATGACCAGCGTAGACAGCATATTAAAAAGCAGAGACATTACTTTGCCAACAAAGGTCCTTATAGTCAAAGCTATAGTTTTTCCAGTAGCCATGTACGGACATGAGAGTTGGACCATAAAGAAGGCTGAGCACTGAGGAATTGATGCTTTCGAATTGTGGTGCTGGAGCAGGCTCTGGAGAGTCCCTTGGACTGCAGGAAGGTCAAACCAGTCAATTGTAAAAGAAATCAACCCCTAATATTCATTAGAAAGATTGATGCTGAAGCTGAAGCTCTAGTACTTTGGCCACGTGATGTGAAGAGCTGACTCAATGGAAAAGCCCCTGATGCTGGGAAATATTGACGGTAAGAGAAGGGGATGTCAGAGGATGAGATCACTGGATGGCATCACTGACTCAATGAACATAAATTTGTGTAAACTTAGGGACATAGTGAAGGACAGGGCAACCTGGTGTGCTACAGTCCATGAGGTCCCAAAGAGGTGGACATGACTTGGTGACTAAATAAGACAATAAGAGGTGAGGAGTGCAGGAAAGGGGTCTTTAAATTGATTCTGGATCAATCACAGAAGGTCCCAAGAGGTCCCTGGGTGAGAAGCTACAACTGCTAGAATGTGACCCAAGTGTCACCCCTAAGCGTAAACTTGCACGGCGAGGGTTCAGAGGAGTTTTTTAATGAAGAATGTATGTTCCTCTTCGACAATTGCCTAACAGTTTGTTTTTTCCTTTCCTGCCCCTGCTGTTTCCCCAGACACCCCTAGTGTTGTTAGCCTCTACACAGGAGTCATAAGGTCTTTCTGTGGCACTTGGGTCTTGCTCCGTTTTGTCACAGTATTTTGAACGTATTCAGAAGTGCCTGCCAGAACTACATTCACAAAGTAACAACTAGTGGAATAGAATAACCATGCCTTCAGTTCCTTTGCCCATGGGTTCCCGTGATGGGCATATCAATAAGATGAAAAATGCTGTTCATGGTTTTGGTCCTCAGCTACATCACCCTCTGCAGTACCCTCACCATGAAGCAGGACCATAGCACAGACTTGTACCAATTCTGTGTGTTTATCAGTTCTTTTATATTGAAATCTTATGCCCAGGTTGAAACTGTTCAACAGCTTTTAGAGTTTTTTGGTAGGGGTGGGTAGTAAAGTTTGTCTTAATCAGATCAGATCAGATCAGATCAGTCGCTCAGTCGTGTCCGACTCTTTGCGACCCCATGAATCGCAGCACGCCAGGCCTCCCTGTCCCTCACCAAACTCCCGGAGTTCACTGAGACTCACGTCCATCGAGTCAGTGATGCCATCCAGCCATCTCATCCTCTGTTGTCCCCTTCTCCTCCCGCCCCCAATCCCACCCAGCATCAGAGTGTTTTCCAATGAGTCAACTCTTTGCATGAGGTGGCCAAAGTACTGGAGTTTGAGCTTTAGCATCATTCCTTCCAAAGAAGTCCCAGGGCTGATCTCCTTTAGAATGGACTGGTTGGATCTCCTTACAGTCCAAGGGACTCTCAAGAGTCTCCTCCAACACCACAGTTCAAAAGCATCAATTCTTCGGCACTCAGCCTTCTTCACAGTCCAACTCTCACATCCATACATGACCACTGGAAAAACCATAGCCTTGACTAGACGAACCTTTGTTGGCAAAGTAATGTCTCTGCTTTTGAATATGCTGTCTAGGTTGGTCATAACTTTACTTCCAATGAGTAAGTGTCTTTTAATTTCATGGCTGCAGTCACCATCCGCAGTGATTTTGGAGCCCAGAAAAATAAAGTTTGACACCGTTTCCACTGTTTCCCCATCTATTTCCCATGAAGTGGTGGGACTGGATGCCATGATCTTCGTTTTCTGAATGTTGAGCTTTAAACCAACTTTTTCACTCTCCACTTTCACTTTCATCAAGAGGCTTTTGAGTTCCTCTTCACTTTCTGCCCTAAGGGTGGTATCATCTGCATATCTGAGGTTATTGATATTTGTCCCGGCAATCTTGATTGCACTTTGTGTTTCATTTGTCTTAATACTTTGTCTTAAATGGTTTAAAGATAAAACAGGTCCTTGAGCTCAGATTTTCTGTTGTTACAATTCTTTAGGAAGAAGAAAAGCTCTCGAGGAAAAATGAATTCTGGAATTTTTTCCCTCTTCTTTCTGTGTTTTCATATATCTTTGTGTCAGAAAACATGACTTTGGGAGGGAGCTGGGAGTGTGACCTTACACAATTGAGGCAAATCGTGGTGAATCATCTCGTGTTACGTGGCACAGGTTTCAGGTACACGAGCCGTTTGTTTCTCCTGAATTTTCCCTCCTTTCCAGTTATTTATCCTGAGGTCTTGGTGGCTGGACACCCTGAGAAGATAAGACACAGAGGAGAGGATCCCAAGTCCACCAGGAAGGCCATGGTGAATTCCTGGATGGAGGCTGCCTTGACATGGTAATGTGTGAACGTCAACTGTTAGTGGAAATTGACCTGAGGGAATAAGGGGGTTCCTAGTGCAGATGATCCTCAGAGAGGCCATATCCTGTCCAGGGAACAAGGAGGAGGCCGGCATGGAGGAGGGGGGCCCCATCATAGGCTTCTTTTCCAGTCTCGCATCGTGGGATGAGGATGGTTCTTGCTGATCTGCTTTGTTTCCACCTCCTAGGGTCGGGGTCCTCCCTATGCTCCTCCCTGGGGAGAGAGCCTTTCTCTTGCTGTATCTCCATCTCTGGTTTGGCCCCAGGAGATCTCTGGGAGCCCTCTCTGGTATTTTAAGGACTCACCTCCTTACTCACTTCCTTGGGATGAGCTAGGCATCTTCATTATCAGTTTGGTTGCCTTTGGCTCCACAGGGCCTGCTTTTCCCTCCTCCTCCCCCAGCTTTGTTCCCTAAGGCTGTTCTGGTGGGCTGTGCTCCCAGCTCATCTTCCGTGAATCAGCTCTCCCTATTGTCTGCTCTCCATGCTTCCCTGCACAGCCCTCCTGCTGCTTCATCCTTTTACATTCACCTGGCCCCAGCTGAGGGCTGTTTCATATAAACGAGGATGCCACAAGCCCCTTTTAGAAATCTGGGTGATTCAAACCCACTTTTACATGTTAAAGGTTCCCTCTTTTTTAGGTGATTTAAGCTCTTACAGCAGTTTTATCTACCTCTCTTCCTTAACTTCCCAGGAGAAGAACTTTTGCATGGGCTTGGATAACCACTGTCTCACTGGTCTGCACTGGGGGATGCAGAGTTTACAAACATTGTTTTCTAATTAGTTTTCATTTTCCAAACTACCTCCTTTAAATAGAGACTTCTATCTTGGTCCAAAAGATGTGTACAAGAAGGTATTGCTCTGGTGAGAACTAAGGTTGTGAAATGCAAAATCAGTTTCATTCCTTAATGGCAGTAATAAATGTAGAACCTTCATTTAAGCAGTTAGCTTTGGGAGTACAAGGCTAGACAGATGACAAAATAAAGTGGATTAATGATTTTGTTAATCAGTTCTTTCACCACAGGCAGCTTCATAATAATCCCAGACTGCTGTCCAGTGAGTCATCCTCACTTTTGCATTTCCTGATATCTTTTCTTTCTTCTAAAAATCTACGTAAGGTACCTATCATCTGATTTGTCAGGATAGTCTAGGTTTTGCCGCAATAACAAAAATACCACAAAATCTTTGTGGCTTAACACCATAGACGTTTATTTCTCATTCACTGAAAGACCGTTTTGTGTCTGAGTGCTCATCACCGGGAGCTGTCCTCCATGTGGTGGCTCTGCTTCCATCGTAGGACATTTCTGCATCATCATCACCTTCCACTATGACTGAGAAATGTGAAGAAAGAATGGAGAACTCCACGAGGGTATTTAAATACACCTCTCTGAAGGGTGTTTTGCTGACATCCGATTGGCTGGAGCAAGTCGTATGACCTCATTCACTTCAAGGCACGGGGGAACGTGTCCTCTTCCCAGGAGCTTTGAAGGAGAAAGGAGGCACAGATATTAGGAGTGTCTACCTCAGGCTCCAGAAACTGAGAATTCAGAAATGAATAAAGGCATAATCCCAGTCTTTTGGTCCAGCTGGAGAGGTAAACAGGTTCATAGTATTACAATATAGTCCTATAAAACTGTACAAATTACAAATTAGCATGGTAATGACTGTGGTAGAACAGAAAGCACCTAAGAGCACAGAGAAGAGCAGGGCATCTACCTCCCTGGCCTGCAGACGAGGGAAAACCCTCCAGTGGGAGTGACATCAGGGCTGGGCTTGTTCTCCAGCTTGAGGTCTCCTTACCTTGGTGAGAGTGGTATCCGGCCTTATTTATGTGCTGCATCCCAGTGAAACTAATGTTTGGAATACAGCTCCAAGAAGTAGGCTTATCTTTTCTTTAAGACCTCAAGAAAAAAGTGAAAGCAGGCTGTCAGCAAGAGAAAAGATCTGCCCGTTCCCATGAAAGATGACACACAGTATCCTTCTAACAGAGGTTTGCAGGCACTGTTCTACTACTCCTAAGCTGTCATGCTCCTGACAGTTCTTTGATCTCAAAAATTAAACTTGCTGTTACAGTAGGAAAAGAGCAAAGCAGGTGTAAAATAACAATCAGGGTTAGTTATTAGGCAGCAAAGGTTGCATGTACTGTACTTTGATTTGCCCAGAGATTCTGACACATTTTACATTAGATATAAATGTGAGTGGTGTGTTAACAGTGCAAAGAATTTGCTTTATAGACGGAAGGAGACAGGCTTGTCCTCAGATCTGATAAAGCCACATCCTTACCCTCTTTCACTGCTCTAGCCCCACTGGCCTTGTTGCTGGTCATCCATCACAGTGGGCATTCTCCCTCCTCAGGGCCTTTGCACCTCTTGTTTTCCTTGTCTAAAGTCTTCTTTCTCCAGATACCTATTCACCTACTTCAAGTCTTTATACAAAGGCCATTCTCTTGATGAGATGTGCCAGGCACCCTGTTTTGGGTTGAGAACCACTCCATGCAGTACACATATGGGTTTGGGGATAGAATAATGTTGAGACTATATGTGGATAGGATCTAACAAAGTGAAGGTTGTAGTCCCGTCTGTTGACAAAAACATTTCATAAAGTTTAGGTGTATGGGGTGCAGAATGGAGAAAGGAGAGGTTGAAGGCAGCAGAATCTGTTGGGGGCTGTTGTCCAGGTAACAGGAGCTGAGGGCCTGGTGTGAGATGGAGGTGTGGGGAGTGAGAGGTCTAAGGGTGGGGGAAGGTCAGGATGCTAGGATTCAGCGATTTCCTCTCAGTTTTCATGGGGAGCTAAAAATTAGCAAGGACTCAGAATAAATTTCTTATGTTGAAAGGAATATAACTCTCAGAAGCATGACCAGACGTGGTGTCTATTCTATACAGAAGGTCTCTTAGAAATTATGAGAATGTGTGTATGTGTTTGAATGAAAAATTGAGTATAAGTCAGCTTTTATGATGAAAGAAGAGGGAAAGGGGGTTCTTTTAAAATGACTAAGTGGTAGTGTTTGTTTTTAGGACATAGTTTGAAATTTCCACTTCTTGGTTGGGGCAGAAGAGCTGAAGGGCAGCCTGCTCCCATTCTGCTGGGTCTCTCAGGGTTGCTCCTGCCTGTGACCTCGGGCACATGCCTCCCCGCCTGTCCCTCCCTTCCAGCCTTGACCTCAGGCTACATCTGCTCATCGCCAGGTCTCCACCTTCAGTACCGGCCAGCATTGTGCCAGCTGCCCTCCAGCCCCACCTCGGGTCAGGCAGAGGAAGGTAAAAGTAGGAGAGCATAGAAAGGAGAATTTAATCCTGCTTTTTTTCAATTCTTAAATTTCTCTATGAAGTCCAGGGAATTGTGGCCTCAAGATACCCATAGCTGCTTGTCTCAGTAGACTCAGGTAGAAAATTGTAAATGTTTTCAAGGCTTACCTCTCAAAATCCACCTGCCTTCTGCTTGATGTTGAGAAAAACAGACACCTCTCTTCTTTCATCAATTTCCTGACAGCTCCTGCTTCTCACCCGTAGGATGAGAATTTGACTCATTTATGTGAGCCCCATAAATATGTGTACCCGGCCTCCACACCTACCTCCCTGTCACCTCGGTCCTCAGGTAATTGAGTTGCTGCTGGGCCAGAGTTCAGAGTAGCCTTTTGTGTTCACTTATACTTGTCTCTCTAATTGGATTGGGGACTGAGTCAATCAGGGATTTGATTGCAAACAAGAGAAACCAACTCTGAAATTACTAGAAGGTGTTGTAGGTCATCCTACAGAATTATTGGAAGGCTGGAGAGGTAGGCTTCTGACAGGGCAGGAACCAAGGATGTTTCCAGAGAAGAAACCATAGAATGTAAACAATCAAGAGCCTGAATGGGGACTTCCCTGGTGGTCCAGTGGTTAAGACTTCACCTTCCAATGCAGAGGGTATGGGTTTGATCCCCAGTCTGGGAGCTAAGGTCTCACATGCCTCGTGTCCAAAAAACCAAAACATAAAACCGTCATTGTAACAAATTTAAGAAAGACTTTACAAATGGTCCAAATGAAAAAAGTCTTAAAAAGGCGTGAATGTTGAGAACAACCAGCTTGGGTCTCTCTGTCACTTGCCAGTTGAACAACTCTGGACACATCTCTTAACCATTCTATGCCTCCCAGCATAATTATCAGCGAGAAATGCATTCATATTTGGAAGAAGTACTTAAACAGTGACTGGCAAATAATAAACCGTATCTCAGTGTTCGGTGAGTATGCGTTTCTAGTTGAGGTTGTGCATGCCTATACATATATTTTGGCTTTTAGCTGGTAAGTGTAATTACTCTCTGGGCTGCAGGCTTTCCTTCTGTGCCCCCAGCTGCTGCTTTGCTGGAACTAGTTTCTCCCTTATCGCTAAAGGCCAAACGTTTGTTCAAGGACAGTGTTTCAGTTCTTTGTGGTTCCCTCAGAACCATTAATTCTGGGACATTATTAACAACAGAAGCACATAAAAATCACAGTCTGTGCATTTGGGGCTTTAGTTTTACGTGGCCACCCTGAGCGATAGTGTAGTCAACTTTTTTCTGCCACTTCTTGTCTTCTTTTTTTGATATTATGTTTTCATGGTCATTACTAATATCCCCTTTACTCTTTGCTCCTGATATTCTGTTCTGAGAGAAACAGCCAAAATAAATATTGTCATAGACAATAAACCATCTTACCTCTGAGAAGGGTTTAGGAGTCCTCTCCCATTTTTAAGTGTAGCATTAATATTTAAACATATTAATAATTAACATAAGTGCTTATTAGTGTTATTTAATTATTATTCATATTAAATACTTTTTTAAAGTACGTTTCTGAAATACTTATTTTTTTCCCTCTTTGATTTTGTTCAAAGACAATTATATCTATTCTTTTATTGAAAGAATCTTTCCTTTAAGATTATTAAGAGTGTTGGTTGTTTTGGCAAGCCACGGCATAGTCCATTTATAGAGAAGCTTTACTTAAAAGCAAAAAGTCAATGACTTGGTGTAGTCCATGTGTTGAATATGCTGTTTTAGGTCCCAAGTTTAGTTCACTTCAGTCGCTCAGTTGTGTCCGCCTCTTTGCAACCTCATGAACTGCAGCACACCAGGCCTCCCTGTCCAGCACCAACTCCCAGAGTTTACCCAAACTCATGTCCATTGAGTCGGTGATGCCATCCAGCCATCTCATCCTCTGTCGTCCCCTTCTCCTCCTGCTCTTAAGCTTTCCCAGCATCAGGGTCTTTTCAAATGAGTCAGCTCTTCACATCAGGTGGCCAAGTATTGGAGTTTCAGCTTCAATACCAGTCCTTCCAATGAACACCCAGGACTGATCTCCTTTAGGATGGACTGGTTGGATCTCCTTGCAGTCCAAGGGACTCTCAAGAGTCTTCTCCAACACCACAGTTCAAAAGCATCAATTCTTTGGTGCTCAGCTTTCTTTATAGTCCAACTCTCACATCCATACATGACTGCTGGAAAAACCATAGCCTTGACTAGATGGACCTTGGTTGGTAAAGTAATGTCTCTGCTTTTTAATACGCTGTCTAGGTTGGTCATAACTTTCCTTCCAAGGAGTAAGCATCTTTTAATTTCATGGCTGCAATCACTGTCTGCAGTGATTTTGGAGCCCAAGGAAATAAAGTCTGACACTGTTTCCATTGTTTCCCCATCTATTTGCTGTGAAGTGATGGGACTGGATGCCATGATCTTAATTTTCTGAATGTTGAGCTTTAAGCCAACTTTTTCACTCTCCACTTTCACTTTCATCAAGAGGCTCTTTAGTTCCTCTTCACTTTCTGCCATAAGGGTGGTGTCATCTGCATATCTGAGGTTATTGATATTTCTCCCGGCAATCTTGATTCCAGCTTGTGCTTCTTCCAGCCCAGTGTTTCTCATGATGTGCTCTGCATATAAGTTAAATAAGCAGGGTGACAATATTCAGCCTTGATATACTCCTTTCCTGTTTGGAACCAGTCTGTTGTTCCATGTCCAGTTCTAACTGTTGCTTCCTGACCTGCATACGGGTTTCTCAAGAGGCAGGTCAGGTGGTCTGGTATTCCCATCTCTTGAAGAATTTTCCACAGTTCGTTGTGATCCACATAGTCAAAGGCTTTGGCATAGTCAATAAAGCAGAAATAGATGTTTGGTTACTCTCTTTCTCCACACAAACAGACATATAATATCTAGGTATATGGGCGTGCATTTCAGCCTGATTTTGCTTATGTAAGTATGTAAGTAATATCTATCAAATATTTATTGAACATTTTAAAGATTTAAATAGCTAAAAAGTTCTTTCACTGACTCTTTAACATGAATATTGTAGAATCATCATAATGAAATGTAAGCATTTAATATGAATATATGTAAAATAACAATGGGTTCAGGTTGATCTCGTTTGGCAGGCTGTATAAGGAGATGATTGAACGTGTTTTGTTTCAGTTACATACAAATACACATATGTTTATGTGACCCGGGCCACCCCATAAAAGGTACTGCCTACTGTGGGTTGTAGTCAGAAAAGTTTAAAAGGCAGTGAGTAGACAAGCAGCTTATTCCAGTTTGTCTGTGCTCCCCTTGTAGTGGCTTGCTCCCTCCGGCACAGAAGGGTGAGAGAGAGTCAGAGAGAAGGTGGTTTGCATGGAATGCCTGACCCAGTGGGTCACAGTCCGTGATGGTGGTGAAGTGTTTGTTGTCCAGCTCGAGACACACAGGACCCAAGTGAGAGCTTTGTGAAAGGAATTGCCTGCCACGAGTCTGGAGTGAATTCATAATTGGAAAGCTTTCAAAAGGAAGTTTCCCTCTGTGTGTCCTATGTAGCTGGCAGTAAGAAATTGGGAACAACTTTGAACACCTTCTCTTGGCATGGACTCTTGACTGTGGAAATGTGGCTGAGTGGAGAGAGCCGAGTTCTGGTCTCTGCAGGTGGAACAGGCCTGGTTTTCACCTTCCTGTTTAAGGCTTTATTTACACTGAGGACCCTGACGACTCTCATGATGCACTGAAATGCATTTATAAGGGCACACAGTTGCAGTAATTAAGTTCTGAAGCTTCATTTGCTTGTGATTACATTTCTAATGTTGCCATTAAAAACCTAATTAAAATTAAGAAGGGTTTGACAGGCACAAGGCCTGGAGGCTCAGGCAATTCACAGGCGAAGTTAGAGCCCAAGAAGAGCCTTCAGCTCCTTTGTATGACTTTAGTTATATGTTTATTTACTTAGTTTTGGAGGCGATCATTTTTAAGTAAATTTAGAATTTCAAAACCTATCAAATATGGTTTAAAAATAAAAAATTTTTTTAAAATTTTGTTTGTTTTTGACTGTGCGGAGTCTTCGTTACTGGCTTTTCTCTGGTTGCAGTGGGCGGGTGCTGCTCTGCAGTGCACGCTTCTCTTGTTGCAGAGCACAGGCTCCAGAACACTGGCTCAGGAGCTGTGGCACGGAGGCTGAGTCGCTTCGCTGGCATGTGGCACCTTCCCATATGAGGGATCAAACCTGTGTCCTCTGCATTGGCAGGCAGGTTCTTTACCACTGAGCCACCAGGGAAGTCCTAAAAAATTTTTTTTACATTGTAGTAAAATACATGAAATATGAAATTTACCATCTTAACCATTTTTTAATTTTAATTTTTATAGTTTATTTTTGGCTGTGCTGGGTCTTCGTTGCTGCACAGGTTTTCTCTAGTTGTGGCAAGCGGGGGCTCCTCTGCAGTTGTGGCAGCAGGCTTCTCATTGCTGTGGCTTCTCTTGTGGAGCACAGGCTCTAGGTGAGCAGGCTTCAGTAGTTGTGGCTCCTGGGCTCTGGAGCACAGGCTCAGTAGTTGTGGCACATGGCTTCCCAGATGGCTCAGTGATAAAGAATCCCCGCGCCAATGCAGGAGCCACAAGAGATGCAGGTTCGATCCCCGGGTTGAGAATATCCCCTGGAGAAAGAAATGGTAACCCACTCCAGTATTCTTGCCTGGAAAATTTCACAGACAGAGGAGCCTGGCAGCCTACAGTCCATAGGGCCACAGAGAGTCAGACGTGACTGAGCAACTGAGCACACACGCGCGGGCTTAGTTGCTCTGCAGCCTGTGGGATCTTCCCGGATCAAAGATCCAACCCACGTCTCCTGCATTGGCAGGCAGATTCTTTACCACGGAGCCATCTGGGAAGCCCATCTTAACCATTTTAAAATATACATTTCTATAGTGTTAAGCACACTCAACATTGCTATGCATCAAAACTCCAGAATCATACATGGGTTTGAAGTCAGAATGGTATAAGAGTTTTAATGTAAGTATGCTTTTACTCTAGGATTTTAATACTGTTTTAGTATTCTAAGTTTTTCTGTTACTCAACCAGTGTTTTCTAATTCATACTCCTGAAATATATAATAGAAATAGAAGGAAATCCTTGGTTACTTGTTCACGGCTATCCCCTCTCTGAATGTACTCCTTTCTTGAAAGTTCTTGGTCAACTCAAGTTCTCTTGTAATTGTTTTTAAAGGAGTCTTGATCTTTTATTTTAAGCTTCCCAGGTGATGCTAGTGGTAAAGAACCTGCCTGCTAACAAAGGAGACTTAAGAGACATAGATTCGATCCCTGAGTTGAGAAGATCCCTTGGAGGAGGCAGGGCAGCGCAGTCCAGTATTCTTGCCTGGAGAATCCCATGGACAGAGGACCCTGGTGGTCCACAGTCCTGAGGGTCATAAAGAGTTGGACACAACTGAAGTAACTTAGCACAAAAGCACGCATGACCTTGTATTTCAAGAGACATGCAAAATTTCAGACTCAAAATGGTGTGGAAATAGTAATACTTTCTTCTGTAGGACTCATTCCCTGGAGAGGGGCATATCCCCTAGGAAAAATGAAAAGGTTTCAATCTTGTGTTCTTTTGCAAAGATTTTGGTCTAATTCAGTTTTATATGCCATCCGTATATGAGTTGTAAAATAGTTTTCATTCTGTCTTAGCAACTGCTTTACAAACTGCTCTCTTGGTGATTTAACCTTACCTTCAGTGAAAGCTCTACATGGAAGTTGTTAATGGAATATGTATGTAAAGGCTTTTAGAACTCCACTTCCTCTTGCTAGTTGAGGATTTCATCCCAGCCTGCATGTTGAGGACTGGGTACTGACATTGTTTTGGATTAAACAAGAGTTGAGTTGTTGTCCAGGACTCAGGAAGGAAGCCCATGAGGCCAGGACCAAAACTCACATTCTTGCTGATGTCTCTGATGAAGCCAATGTCCTGTACATGAGGATCACAATTCATTAAAAAATTGATGTGCAGTTTGCATACCTGAGAGTAGTGAACTCAGTGTCTGTTCTCTGGGACAGAGGAGGAGGTTAGATTTTACTAGAAATTGCATTGACCATGTAGCTTCATATCCTGTATTAAATATAGCTGTCACATGATAATCCATTGTGTATCTCACATTCTTCCCTTGGAAGCTGATTATCTAACCTGGCTGTGTATAGGCAAATTCAAACACTGGGAACCTCAAAATTATTGGCATTTGACTTTGGTGTATTTACTTCTTGCATTGTTTCCTGTAGATGTTGTTAGCTCCGAGTATTCAGAGGTTGATGGCATGAGAAAGTGATCCTAAACACTTCAGTAAACTGGCCACAAAACAGATACTGACCAAGTACTGGTGTTATTAGAATAGGAACTCTGGGCAGAGCCTGGTCTACATTCTTTACCACCAAGGGTCATTTAGAAATGGAAGGGCTGCCCCGTCTCTTCTCGCTGTGGGTTTTCAGTCTCCCCACTGCAGTCTCATCATCTTCTGCTGCTTTTTTCTCTCTATGGGTCTTGTTTAGCCTCCTGTCTCTTCAGGGAAGGCAGGGAGATTGTGAAGTGGACTCCATGGAGAAGAAAGAGGGGGAACAAATGAAAACATCTCTCCTTGTAGAATCTTTAATCTGTCATATCTTCTTGGCTCTTTACCTAGAGATTTATCTCCCTCTTGTGAACCCAAACACACTTATATTAGAGCTAACTTAAGCTTGGATTTCTTTCTGACTGTAGACATTTTCTTAATCCTGTATGTGTAAAGAATTACCGTTTGCATTTCTGTAACATGACCTTTCTGTTTTAGGGTTAGAGGTGGAGGATGGTGATATAAGTAGAGGTTTTATATTTTTTTATTATAAAAGGAATATATTTAATACAGAAAAACTGAAATTTTGAAAAGAGAAGAACAAATCTACCAGTAGCCAGTCCCACGAAGACCATTACTATTAGCATTTTGATATATTCTTTTCTGTTTTTTTTTAAGTACTGTTAACCTTATATGTCTCTTTAGTTTTACTTGCTTTTTTATAAAAACGTTTCACCAAAATACTTCACTGTATTACAAGTTCTTTGCAATACTTTTAATGACTTCAGAACGTTTTGCTGGGTTCCTGGATTGTTAAAAGGGGGAGTGGGGTGTGGGTCGAGGAGTCACAGAGCATGTCGAGTTTTTAGATAACCAAGGATTGTAAAACCCTCTCAAGCAGTAACAAGTACCCTAACAAAACGTCTCCTCCTTTGTCATTCATATATGTTATGTCAGTTAACTCTGCAGTCACCTACTTCTGGAATGTGGGGCACTTTTTTAACTTTCGTCTAGAAACAGATGATCAGTGTTAACATACTTTTAAAGGGGCCTCTTAAAAAGTTAGGGTTGTGATTGACTCTATCTCAGCTCTGTCAAGTTAGAGAAGATATCGTTTGTTACCTGATTTTATGCAGATATGAAGAGTCTAGTTGTAGGTGTTTAAAATGAAGTTTTAAAAAATGAATTTAATTAAAACTAAAAATTGAGAAAGTTCTAAAAATGGAACCCCTTATGAGGTACCTCTCACAGTAATTATGCTTCAAGAAGAGGGGTGAACACAAAAAATGGGAGTTGTTTTTGGATCTTACATAGCAGAACACATGTAAATCAGTTTTTGAATGTCTTCCTCTTCGTGAAAAAATAGTAAAGAGAGGAGTCAAGATATGTCCAGAAAGTTTGCAATGGTAACAGTCTGCTTTAATCAGATGGTTAGGTAGCTCTGGTATTTGGCCTTTTTCTTTTGTTCATCTTGGCCTTATAATGTCCCACCTTTGGGGCCAAGGCTGCTGTCTGCTTGACCTCCCCCGCCAAGAAAGTAGGCAGCAACATCACTTCTGACCTTGATTAATAGATGCACTTAAAAGTCAGCGGGCCAGCAGGAGAGGCTTGGAGAAGTCACTGCAGCACTTTAAGTGGAAGTGCTTAGGCTCTAGGACAGGTTTCTCAATTTACTATTTTCTGTTAACACCAATAAATGTGCTTTAAGATGGCAACACATATGTATAAAAACAGATAATTTTTTTTTTTTTTTTACAAAATGTAGAAAAGAGGGAAACAGTTTTATTATTGAATAAGCACAAGGCCATATTACAGTATGCATTGTAAGCAATCCACCAAGTTAAGAGAAAGAAAGAAATTCTAGAAATTCAGGCTAGAATTAAACAGGCTAGAATTAAACAGTAGTAATCCTTTACATCATGTTCTTAAAAACAGATAAATTTTAAAAATTCCTTGGTCAGATGTATTTGAAAAATGTTGTATTAAACAGAATTTATTTACTGCAGGAATTTTTCTTTTTTAATGTGTTTTTATTAGCTGTGCTGGGTCTTCATTGCTGTGCGGGCTTTTGTTTAGCTGTGGCAAGCAGGGGCCACTTGTCACTGTACTGGGGCTTCTCATCGTTGTGGCTTCTAATGTTGCGGAGCACAGGCTCCAGGGCATGTAGGCTTCAGTAGCTGTGGCTCCCAGACTCTTGAAACAGGAGCTCAGTAGTTGGAGCGCATGCATAGTTAGTTGCTATGTGATATGTGGAATCTTTTCAGATCAGGAGTTGAACCTGTGTCTCCTGAATTGGCTGGTGAGCGGCATTTACCGCTGAGCCACCAGGGAAGCTCTCCAGGAATTCTTGAACATTTTTAATTTGCTTAGGGGCACTTTTCAGCTTTAAGAAGGGAGAATAAAGTAAGTGATGTCTTCAAAACTCATTTTAACCATTTAGTCCTTTTTTTAGGAGGACCTCTGCTAGTGTCTGGGCTTTCCTGGTGGCTCAGCTGGTAAAGAATCCTCCTGCAATGTGGGAGACCTGGGTTTGATCCCTGGGTTGGGAAGATCCCCTGGAGAATGGAAAGGCTACCCACTCCAGCATTCTGGCTAGGAGAATTCCATGGACTGTATAATTCATGAGGCTCAAAGAGTTGGACATGACTGAGTGACTTTCACTTTCACTGTTGATGTCTTGGTCTGAAAACACTTGTAACAGAAGCAGGATTTTGTATCTAGGTGGTGTGCATGAATGCTTTTCAGACTTGACCTTGATGTGATTCACCTGGTGGTCTCGTTCAGCTTCATCTAACTGGGGGCATCTTGGGTGGCCCCTGAGACTCTGCATCTCCCAGGAGCACCCAGGTGATGCTGCCGCCGCTGCCGCACAGACCATGTGGAGGAAGGAGCTAGTTAACTGCGGATTAGTAGCTGCTGAGCTGGGGCCCGAGGAAGACAAATACTTGCCAGGTGGTTTTAGTAGCCTTCCAGAAGGTTCCCTCCTGAGCCGAGTGAACTGATTGGAAGTTGCTGATGCCTCTTGTGCTGAAAGGGGGATTTCTAGAAGAAAACTAGAGAACTAGCTCTCCTTGAATTCCAGGCCTGCCGAGTGAGCTGTGGGGTGTGTGCTCTGTGTCTCTTTCTGGCTGAAGGGATCACCGGTTCTGTTCACTGGGGCTCTCACTGGCCTTTGTGTTGGAGTTGAACGTTGTGGGAGAAGAGGGAAACCATTTGAGGAAAGACTCTGATGATTTGTTAGAGAGAGGAAAGGGTGTCCAGACAGGTTAGATGAAATAATTTGGCGGGAAGACTAGAAAGGGGGGGATTCAATGGAGGGAGCTGCTGCTGCTGCTGCTGCTGCTAAGTGGCTTCAGTCGTGTCCAACTCTGTGCGACCCCATAGACGGCAGCCCACCAGGCTCCTCTGTCCCTGGGATTCTCCAGGCAAGAACGCTAGAGTGGGTTGCCATTTCCTTCTCCAGTGCATGAAAGTGAAAAGTGAAAGTGAAGTTGCTCAGTCGTGTCTGACTCTTCACAACCCTATGGACTGCAGCCTACCAGGCTCCTCCATCCATGGGATTTTCCAGGCAAGAGTACTGGAGTGGGTCGCCATTGCCTTCTCTGCAGTGGAGGGAGAGGGAGACCTAAATCAGCGTCAGGGAATTGAAAGAGTAAGGGCAGGAAACTCGTCAGTGCTGATGCAGCGCAAGGCCCATTAGACTCCGCTCGTTATGCACAGGGAACCTGGAGAGCAAGTGACCGTGTTTTGAACCTGCACGTGGTGGAATCTGCTGTGTCAGCACACTCAGAATAGGGATGGTAAGGGCGTCGTCACTGGAACCAAGTTCCGATTCCGTAGTGTGGCTGTTAGAGCATTTTGGGAGAGGAGAGGAAGTGATGGACCCTGATGTGGCTGTAAAGTGGGCTTTCAGTAGCCCTCAGATGTAAAGAGGGCTTCCCAGATGGCACAGTGGTAAAGAACCCGCCTGCCCATGCAGGGGATGCAGGATACGTGGGTTTGATCCCTGGGTCGGGAAGATCCCCTGGAGTAGGCCATGGTGACCCACTCCAGTATTCTTGCCTGGGAAATTCATTCCCTGGACAGAGGAGCCTGGTGGACTATAGTCCATGGGGTCACAAAGAGTCAGACACAACTGAGCGACTAAGCACAAACAGATGTAAAGAAGACAAGTGAACCAGAGGAAGGAGGACGTGTGACTCAGATGAAGTAAGTTTCACAAGCCTGTGGGACTCCGGTGCCAGCTCTTTGAGGGCTTGCGAAGTAGGTGAAGGCCACAAAGCTCACAGTTCTGTGTGCAGTCGGAACCAGGCGCGGAGGAAGGCACAGGCCTGCTCCTTGTGGTGAATGGCAAGATGAGATGTCTCTGTTCTTATCTCCATCAGGAGAATGATATTTCAATCTGGAACTGCATGAGATAGGAGGCAGTGGAGTGCCCAGCTGCTTCAAGTCCCTTCTGGGAGCCAGAACAGTGACCTTGTGTGATTCTGAAAGTTTACACATACATACCGCAGTCAGTATGATTTGCCAGATTGTGGAGAATCTATGTCATTGCCCTGCTATTAATGCAGAGAGTTTCCCTCCCCACAAATTTTCTCTTCTGACCATGAGGGACCTGGGCGAGAGGCAGAGAATTCTCTCAGAGCTGCACGGGCCTTGCTTTGTCACAGGCACTATGTCATGTCCTAGGAATTGTGGATGAAAAGGATACAGTCCTGTCCCTGGGTAAGTTTAACACTGTGGAAAGGGAGACCCACATTCATATATATGATAATAATAATCAAGTTTGCAGAGCGCCCCCAGAATAATAATGAATGCTTACGGGGGCTTCCCTGGGGACCCAGGATTAAGACTTCTCACTTCCAGTGCTTCCACTGCAAGGGGTTCAGTTTCAATCCCGCATGCCACACAGTGCAGGGAAAACAAAACAAAACATTAATTTCCCTCTTTAAAAAAACAGTGAATGCTTGTTGAGCGCTTATTACTTGAAGATTATTTAAAGATTACTCTTTAATATTTTAAATCAGTGGTTCTCAGAGTTTAGTCAGTCCATCAGCATCATCCTCTGGGAATCTGTTAGAAACGCAGATTCAGAACCTCACCCCAGACCTAAGACAGACAAAACCTCTAGAATGGAGCCTAGCAGTCTGGTTTAATAAGGTGATTCTGATGCAAGCAATTTGAGAACCACTATTTTAAGCCATTTAATCCTTACAACAACCTTACAACAACCCATTTAAAGAGATGGAAACAGAGGCACAAAGAAGTTAAATGATTTGTCCATGAATGTGGAACTTTTAAGTGGTACAGATGGGCTTTGAATCTAAGCAATGCGAATTCAGAGCTCTGCTCCTAACCATCAGGCAAGGCAGCGTCCTAGGAAAATAAGGTGCAATCCACAGAAGAAGGAGCCGTAAACTCCAAAAGGGGGAAAGATTTAAAGCAGTAAGACCAGATTTTTTTTGTGTCTTTGTTTATAAACATTTAATGAGAATTAGTTGTATGCAATGAATTATTTTAAACACTGTGGACGTGTATAAATATGAGTGGAACATAGACTCTATTTTAAGACTCTTACAGTGAATTAGGGACAATCCAGATGTAAGTATCTGGAACCTAAAGTGCTTTGAAGTAACCAAGAAATTTTTATGGGGCAGGGATTGAGGATTTGAGCGTGTGAATACGTTTTAACATAAACTGTTGTTGTTGTTCAGTCCCTCAGTCCTGTCTGACTCTTTGTGACCCCATGGACTGCAGCACGCCATGCTTTCCCTGTCCTTCACCATCTCCTGGAGTTTGCTCAAACTCATGTCCATTGAGTCGGTGATGCCATCCAACCAACTTGTCCTCTGTCATCCGCTTCTCCTCTTGCCTTCAATCTTTCCCAGCATCAGGTTCTTTTCAGGCTCTTAGCTTGTGGCCAAAGTATTGGAGCTTCAGCATCAGTCCTTCCAGTGAATATTCAGGATTGATTTCCTTTAGGATTGACTAGTTTGATCTCCTTGCAGTCCAAGGGACTCTCAAGAGTTTTCTCCAACACCATAGTTCAAAATATCCATTTTTCATTGTTCAGCCTTATTTATGATCCTACTCTTTCCATACATGACTACTGGAAAACCCATAGCTTTGACTAAACAGACCTTTATCGATAATGTAATGTCTTTGTTTTTTAATATACAGTCTAGGGTTATCATAGCTTTTCTTCCAAGGAGCAAGTGTCTTTTAATTTCATGGCTACAGTCATCATCTGTGATGATTTTGAAGCCCAAGAAAATAAAGTCTGTCACTGTTTCCCTTGTTTCCCCATCTATTTGCCATGAAGTGATGGGACCAGATGCCATGATCTTTGTTTTTTGAATGTTGAGTTTTAAGCCAACTTTTTCTCTCTCCTCTTTCACCTTCAAGAAGCTCTTTAGTTCTTGGTGGTGTCTTCTACATATCTGAGGTTATTGATATTTTCCCCAGCAATCTTGATTCCAGCTTGTGATTCATCCAGACTGGCATTTTGCCTGATGTACCCTGCATATAAGTTAAATAAGCAGGGTGACAGTATGCAGCCTTGATGTACTCCTTTCCCAATTTGGAACCAGTCTGTTGTTCCATGTCTGGTTCTGTTACTTCTTAACATGCATACAGGTTTCTTGGAAGGCAGGTAAGGTGGTCTGGTATTCCCATCTCTTGAAGAATTTTTCACGTTTGTTGTGATCCACACAGTGAAAGACTTTAGCATAATCAATGAAGCAGATGTTTTTCTGGAACTCTCTTGCTTTTTCTGTGGTCCAGTGGATGTTGGCAATTTGATCTCTGGTTCCTCTGCCTTTTCTAAATCCAGCTTGAATCTGATAGTTCTCTGTTCATGTACTGTTGAAGCCTAGCCTGGAGAATTTTGAGCCTTACTTTGTTAGCGTGTGAAAAGAGTGCAATTGTGCAGTAGTTTGAACATTCCTTGGCACTGCCTTTCTTTGGTATTGGAATGAAAACTGACCTTTTCCAGTCCTGTGGCCACTGCTGAGCTTTCCAAATTTGCTGACATATTGAGTACCGCACTTTCACAGCATCCTCTTTTAGGATTTGAAATAGCTCAGCTGGAATTCCATAAGCTAGTGAAAGCTCCACTAGCTTTGTTCCTAGTGATGCTTCCTATGGCCCCCTTGACTTTGCGCTCAAAAATGTCTGGCTCTAGATGAGTGATCACACAGTTGTGGTTATCTGGGTCATTAAGATCTTTTTTGTATAGTTCTTCTGTGTATTCTTGCCACCTCTTCTTAGTATCTTCTGCCTCTGTTAGGTCCATACTGTTTCTGTCCTTTATTGTGCCTGTCTTTGCATGAAATGTTCCCTTGGTATCGCTAATTTTCTTGAAGAGATCTCTAATCTTTCCCATTCTATTGTTTTCCTCTATTTCTTGGCATTGTTCACTTAGGAAGGCTTTCTTGTCTCTCCTTGTTATTCTTTGGAACTCTGCATTCAGATGCTTATATCTTTCCTTTTCTCCTTTGCCTTTCACTTCTCTTCCTTTCTCAGCTCTTTATAAAGCCTCCTCAGACAACTATAAACTGTATGGAAACAGCATAAACTGTATGGAAACTTAGATGAGAAGAAAGGGATTCCAAGCATAGAGGATACTGTGTGCAAGATTCAAATGTTTGAAACAAGGCGTATTCTGTATTACCATATAGATTAGTAATTCCTAGTTAAAAGTAGTTAGTGAAACTAATTGCTTTTGTTTGTTTTCGTCTTGGGAGCCAATAATTGTTTTGACCTATTTCTTGTGTTCATGTAATATGTCAGTGAAGGTGGAAATGTGTCTTAAACAATTTTGAAGGAAATAATCTTAAATGGCAGCAAAAGATTATTTGGTTCAAAATGAAAAAAATTCTTACTGATAACTGGTTACTGGAATATATTGCTAGGGAGATTACAGAGCTCCTCCTACTCTGTAAAATTTGATAATTTAGACCAGGATTGGTAAACTTTTCCTGTAGAAGGCCAGGTAAAAAATATTTTTGTTGGGAAAATGGCCAGAGGCCGGATATAAACGTGGGACACAGCTGTGTTCCGGTAACGCCATGAACCGAGCCCGGCAGCTGGGTTTGGACTGTGGCCCCTGATCCCTCCTGCCTCACATCACTAAGATGAAGGCTGCGGAATGGTCTGGAGACCTCCCGGTGTCCTGTCTGCTACTGTATTTCGGAGGTGCTCTGTATGGCTTGGGTGAGTAATTGAAAAATAAAAACTCGATCTAGTGTCTAAGTCTTCCTTCTGCCAGAGGACTGTACATCGTCACCTGTGTTGCTTTTTGCAGCTTTCAAAAACTTTTGTACGAATTAACAAGGAACATTAAAGAGACTGACTTATTTCCAGAGCTAACAAAGAGAAGATGGCTACTCCAAGATGTGTTTCTTTTGCACATTTTTGACTTGGCAATAGTATAGGAAAGGAAAAGTGAAAAAAATTACCTTTTGAAGACTCCACACAAAGTAACTGATTGAAGTCTTTTCCACAGCAAAGAAATAATTGGCATTCAAGTGGATCTTTGTTTTATTTATTTATTTTTTTTTCAGAATCATTTGGATCTTTGTTTTAAAGCAAGCACATTTATTATTCGGTGTTTAAAAATATGCTCTATATATGTTTGTATGTTTCACGTATGTGTGTGTGTTTGTGTGTGTGTGTTTCATATGCGACCACTTACAACAGAGTTGAGCAACTTGAGAAAGCAAGCTGGGAAGGATGGCAGAGATGGTGGTGGGTTTCATAGGTTTTGAGGGAGTGATATCCTGCCTTATTCTTTGGCCTGGGAGTCTGGGTCACCAGGTTATATGGCAGTGGGAGGGAGTCACCACTGGCTGTCCGGCCTCTGCTGTGCTCTGTAGAAGGTCCTAGATTGACAGAAAGTGGAAGTCCCTCTGGGGGTCTACAAGGCTGGTTGAGGAGAGATGAGCTACATATGCAGATGGAGCCAGGAGACACATCAGTGACAAATACTGAGAGTGTTTAGTGAAAGAGATTGGTCACAGGAGGCTCAAGGCTTGGGTGAGCTTTACACAGCATTTGTGTGGATTGAAGGAAGGGCAGAATGTGGAAATAAAAAGATATACAGAGGTCAGAGGTCGTGGCAAGGGCTTGGTCATGGAGGTGAGATTGCACACTGTTGGCAGAGTGAAAATTGGACCAGCTGTCTGGCTAGAGTGGGGAGTTTGCAGAAGAGACATGCAGCCAGGATTATGTAGACATTGAGAGACTGCCCACTTGGGTAAAGTCTTAGAATATTGTCTGTGAGTGCATAAAGAGCATAAATGTTTTAAAATCAACTTTACTTTTAATAACAAAGTAGTATGTAAGGAGACGTTTTAGGGAAGCTAATCCGATCTGTGTGAAGATGCTAGAGGCCAGAATGGTCAGGGGGCAAGGAGAGTCATTCTTTTGGCAGTCATTCTGGGCAGCCCAGGATGATGATGTTATGGAGAGAGTAACTTTTAGTACAGAAATAGAGGCTGTATTTTAAATAATATTTGAATGGTTTTTGAGGCTTTGTTTGTGGGGAGGAAGGAGGCTATTAAACATTTTTTATTTCACTTTGGAATAATTTCAGACTTAAATGTATAAATACTACAGACGAAGCCTTATAACCATTACCCAGCTTCCCCAAATGTTAACATTTTATGTAACCACAGTGCACTTGTCAATACCAGCATTGACACTCAAGTAGCTCAAATATAGACCTCATTCACTTCGTGCCAGCTGACCTGCTGAGGTCCTTATCCGTGTCCAGGCTGGCACTCAGGATCCGATTGTCTTCCCTTGTCAGTTTCCTTTGTTCTCCTCCAATCCAGGATAGATGCTCTGTTTTTCCTGGTCTTTCCTTACCTTGACAGTTTTTGCGGAGTATGAGCTAGTTATATTGAAGAATATCCCTCAGCTTGGAGTTGCGTGATGGTTTCTCATTAAATTATGGGATGCATTTTGACAAAAAATACCCCGAAAGTGTCTTTCTCAGGGTATCATATTATTAATAGCAGGCAAGTGATGTCAAGTCTCATGATTGGTGATAACTTTTATCACTTAGTTAAGAAGGATCTGCTAAGCTCCGCTGAAAAGTTACTATTCTTTCCTCTATTCCTTAATAGCTTGTGGGGAAACACTTTGACACTATGCAGCTGTCCTATATCTCAGTCGTACTTTTGTTCTCTCATTTTGGCACCCATTGATGAATCTTGCCTGCAACATTTAGCACTGTGTTCTTTGCCTAATTGTGGTATTCTTTGCCTCTTCTCGTTGCATTTAGTAATTGAAAGAATTCTGGAAGGAAGAGCTGTTTCCCCACTGTGCCCTCTGCCCCACGTTTGTTTATTCAGGGATTTAGATCAGTTTGGACTCCTGGGTATTTATCCTGCTGGTATAACAATACTTCCATTGTTTTGTGCTCAAGTCCTAGATAGGGCAGGTGGGAGCTTCTTCACATTGGCTGCTGAGAAAGGCGTTCATTTTGGAGTCCAGGTGTGACTGGGGGGGTTGATGTTACTGCAGGTAGGGAATTCAGTGACAAGTGGGGATAAGTAAGCTGCCAATTTAACTGCTGACCCCAAATCTTTAGTGACCTGCTTCCTAAATTGTAAAGGCTTTTCAGTGACTGTGTTAACCAAGGAAGCCACCCTGTAGCAGTTATGCTGTTGTTTGTACACACAATGAACAGAAAGATACTTTCCCAAGGAATGAAAAGAATCAAGTTGATGACATTTTGGGGTTTGTTTCCATGATACCTATTGTATATATTTTCCCAGAAGCTGCTGGTTCCTGCTGATTTATCTCCCTAGGCAGGCAAGATTGTGAAATATTTATAAGTATTCCTAAGCCCCACTTTAATTTTCTCCTTTGGCTTTTAAGTGGGGCAAACATGTTTATACTAGAAGAGAATCCTTCCATAGTGGGAAATGTAAATGAAGTCTGATGCTACAGATGCCATTAAAAGGGGGCTGTCCTTCCAGCAGGTGTGTAGGTAGGACGCCGCTCCGCAGACGTGAGGCTCCTTGGCTTAGGGCTATGTCTGGGATGGGGCTGGTAGAAAACACACACCACGAGAACAGGTGCAGGGTGCGATTTACTGCAACACTGACTCTTTGTTCTACACGAACCAGAGTCAGAAGCTCAGACACAGACCCCAGGGCTGTTGTTTGGATGGCCTGCACCTCTGCTGTGTGTAGATCTCCGGTGGGCATGTGAGGCGGAAGATGGCTGAGGAGTGCACCTAGCTTAATAGTGCAGGTGGGTGATGAGAGCTGCATATCACCGAGTTCAACCACTGGTTTTTTTTTAGTTTTTCTCAAACCAGAGTGCATTCAAGCTACCCTGAGGAGCTTGGAAAAAAAACCCATTCAGGCTGCACTCCTATAGGCTCTAATTCTGTGGACCTGACCTCCTGATTATTTCTTCAGGTTCCCTGATGGTTCTAATTTACATCCAGGGTTAAGTGCCTCTGGATGTAGCAGAGACAACTGTCTGTGACATCTTCATGCAGTCACATGTGCTTGCTTGTCACATGATTCTTAAATTGGCATATTCTGCATTATAAATGTATGGGGAAATAACTACAGACAGGCTTGACTTGCATGAACTTGGGTCAACTTCTTAAGCTCTTCAAGTCTAGCTTTACCATCTACAAAATGAGATTAATAATACCTCATAGTTTTTCCAAAGTTAAGCAGAATGTTGCATGTAAAATAATCAGTACAATCTCTAGCACACGGTACAAACACATTGATTATTTAGTAACCTGCAGCATGTTACAGTAGAGTGGTGACTTTGGAATCAGTCAAAATTTTCTTCCAGCCCTGGCTGTATAACTTTCCAGCTCTGGGACCTTAAGTGAATTCCCTAATTTCTCTGACCCTCAGGGCTCTTGTCTATAGATGTATGAACAGGTGGGTGCAGTTCCTAGCGTGGGAAAGGGCTTAAGCAAAAAGGCTGTGCTCAGTAAGTGTTTCTGCCACCTTCCCTCTCAGTCTGTTTTCTTATTATATCACAAGGCAGTGGAAAAATCTAATTTTGAGAACATCATTGACTTTGGTTTGGCCAGGGTGTATGGAGAAGATACTTTACAAATGGCCTTTGTGGATGTGAGTGACTTTGGGAGCATGACCCTTGGAGCCCTGAGGGATGGTTGGGTCTGAATTGGGACCAGAATCTGCAGATAGAGTTGGGGTGCCCTGCCCTGCACTTCCATATCAGTACTTGGCTCGTGTTTCCAGTTTGCATTATGCTGAACTTGTGATGGCCTTGTCCTTCTTAAGCCAGCATCCTGGCTGGGTGGGGTTCTGTCCTTTTTACCTGAATCAAGCTTTGCTTGAGGTGCAAAGGTATGCTGGGACTTAAAAGGACCCCCACCCCAGGTCTTGGAACTCTACTGCACAGCCTCTGTTATTGTAGTCCCTAGTCTCCTAACTCATGCATCCTCTAGTTGCTTATGGAACTTTTGACTTCTAAGTATACTTACCCGTTTTAACATCTTCATTTCTACTTTGTCAGCCAGAATGGGTAGAGGACAGTGGCTGAAGATGACAGAAGTTGTGTTGTGAGCTGAAGTCTTAATTTATCAACACATTGGGTAGTTCTTGTTGGTTCCTGTTTGTAATAGATCAGGTCATACTTCTGTGGTGATTGAAGTGATTCAGTCTTTTTCTTTTCATTTCTCTCTCCCCTTGTAGCCTAAGTTTTTTAATTCAATCCAAGAAGAACATTAAGACATTAAGACATGTCCTTTAAGAGCTGATTAAAAAATGTGCGTTAAGTCCAGTGTTGCTAAAATGTTTAATTTAGACCCAGCCTCACAGACTATTCTAGTTTAACTTTAGTGGGCACTTAACTTAGAAAAAAATAGAAATAATACATGATTGCTTTCCAGTTATCCTTCTGAGCTATGCCATTTTTTTTTTTTTCCTGGAAGTTCATTTATGAATAGTAAAGGGTTGCAATTTTCTAACACATGTCTAAAATATGGGATTTGCATGGAATCATTTAGGGAATCATTCTTTATGGTTCATTAAATTGGAAAGGAGAAGAAATTTGAATTAAAGTCTAATTTCATTTGTATTGTTACTAGTCTTGTCTCTATGGTCTGTATAAAGTCCTGTGTAAAAGACTCATTGCATCTACCTTAAGTAATTCTAGGAAATTGGAGATAAAGGGGAGAAAAGAATCATCTCATCTGGGCATTCTATTTGAGATATCATGGTGAGAACCACTGAGAAGAGGACCCTTCATCAATTGGACCAGCCACCCAAGATTATAGAGAAAATTGACGGGAAATTGGGAAGAAGAAAGAGACCTCTTATGGGTTTAAAGTGTTCTTTAGATCCTGTGTCTTTCAGTAAATTGATCTCTAAATTAGAGGATGGTATCTTGTTCACATGTCTGTTTCTGGAGCTCCCGTGTTGCCAGAATAGGAGCTCAATAGGTGCTTCATAAGGAGTGTAAGGAA
The DNA here is from genome assembly GCF_003369695.1 of Bos indicus x Bos taurus. Lineage (NCBI taxonomy): Eukaryota > Metazoa > Chordata > Mammalia > Artiodactyla > Bovidae > Bos > Bos indicus x Bos taurus. The sequence goes on from NC_040079.1 coordinate 88,605,332, forward strand.
AGCCAGTCGCCACAGGAGTGGTGAGATGAGGCTCAGAAATGCTGAGAGGAGAAACAAAACTGAGGGAGTCCAGGGTGGAATGAGAACAGCTGAGTATTGGGTACCATGGAAAGAAGGTTGAGTGGAGAAGGCGCATCATCAGTGTTTCTTGTGCTGCTCTTTCAGGGAACGGCTGGGAGGGAAAGTTCGTGAGGGGCTTTAGAGCAGTGATTCTCGGAGTCCTGTAAGTTGGCCCATGGCATTCTCCCAGTAAAACTCCATGACAGTCCTTTCACAAGGTCTGTGAAAAAATGGGCTGATGGATGGTCAGTTCCTCCATGTTCTTTTTTAATATGTCTTTGGCACTTGCAATTTTTAGTCATAAAGTGGTCTCAAAAAAAAAAAAAAAAGTACAGGCTTATGGTAGTTATTTTCAGCTGAACAAATCAGTCCTTTCTTGTACTGTTTGAGAGCTGCTGTCTGGAACATTTAGGAAACACAGCTCCCTGGGGACGAGTCGAGAGCAGGCTCCTGAGGCGTTTCTGACAACAAATCTAGGCATTGTGTGCCGTCAAAGGCAGTTCCTGATCGATTCCCTGTGGGCTGGGAGCTCATCTAACACTGTTGTCTAGTCGGCATGGAAGGATCCCATGGCTTTATTGGCTCACCTTACCAATCTTTTGTAACAAGCCACCCACAGGGGAAGTTTCTGTGAAATGGAATTGTGCAAGTATAACACTAGTGTCAAGACAGCCAGATTGGGGCTGGCAGCAGAGAGAAAGGAAGCCGTTTGCTTTCTTTTGTGGAAGTGCCCCCACCTAAGTCTTCAGAGCTTGTTTCTACCTGGAAGCCTTCTTTTTAACTAGATCATGTGACGTAGTTGCTTTTCTGAGCTGATTTAGGCAATTAGATGAGTAATAAAGATTGTCAGTTATGGCCTGCCATATTGACTTTTAAAAGGCTGTTTAGGGGGAAAAAATCACTTATGATGATTCATCTTCAAATTATAAATCTGGTGTAGCTGCAAATTTCACACTGTTCAGTATTTCAGTGAGTGAGTACAAATGCCTAGGCTCAGATGTCAAAAGGCCTAGGAAGGGCCAGTTGGGAATGTGTATAGACTAGACCAGAAGGGGGGAGTGGATATTTTATTTTAATACATGATAATTAAAAATGGCCTGTCTGGGGCTTCCCTGAGTGGTTCAGTGGTAAAGAATCCACTTACTAATGCAGAAGACACAGGTTTGACCCCTGGTTGTGCGGGAAGGTCCCGTATACCCCGAAGCATCTACGCCTGTGCGCCACAGCTATTGAGCCTGTGCTCTAGAGCCCGGGAGCCGCAGCTACTGAACCGTGCACACCCTAGAGCTTCTGTTCTGCAGCAGGAAAAGCCACTGAAATGAGAAACCCGGGCACACAACTACACAGTAGCCCCCGCTCGCTGCAACTAGAGAAAAACCCTCGCAACAGTCAAGAACCAGCACAGCCAAAAATAAGTAAATAAATAAAATTATTCGTAAAAAAATTAAAAATGGCCTACCTTAAACAATTTCTGGATTGTTTGGCAGCACCCACTCGATGGACATGAGTTTGCGCAAGCTCCAGGAATTGGTGATAGACAGGGAAGCCTGGCGGGCTGCAGTCCATGGGGTCGCAGAGAGTCGGACATGACTGAGCCACTGAACTGAACTGCCTGAAACAATTTTTAGGGTGGGGTTGGGGAGCCATTGCAAGTCTTTGGCAGAGTACCAACTGACATTTCTGGATACAGAGTCCATATATTTATTTCGGTTTAATTAGAAGATAAGTAATATGGGAGCTGTGTGGAGTGGGCCAGAGGGAAATTCTGCCATCAAGTCTGGTAGAAGTTTCAGAGGCTGGAAGGCCCTGAGTGGCAGGGAATGTTCTGTAAGTGAGTCTAAGAAGTGGAGGAGGCAGACAAAAAACTATGGGATCTCAAAAGATAGCAAGCTTCAGAATAGAAGTGTAAAGAACTTTTAAACATAGGGTTGGGAGCTCAGTAAATGTTCATTTCTCTGTTCTTTTTCCTAAACCGCAACAGGAAAACATAATAGTTTTCTATTGTGCTTAAATACATGTGGGTGATGGGGCCGCTTAGTGGATTGTTAGGTAGGAAAAATTAGCTCCTACAATTCAAATCATTCAGCAAATACTCAGTTGATACAGAGATATAAATAATCTGCAATAATAGAAAAGTTCAACACTTTGGTGCACAGCTGTGTGCTAAAGCCTGTGAAAGCAAAGACGGATAAGCTGCCAGCTCTCCCTCAAGGAGCTTATGGATTAGTTGGGCAAATGCACGTGTGGAAGGCCAGCCAGTAAGGCAGAGCACCCTGGAGCTGCCCCAGAAATAGTCAGAAACAAGGAGCTCCAAAGAGGGACAGATCCCAGTGGAGGGGGACGGAGCCTCACCCAGCAGGTGACTGCACAGACCTGGGCTTCACTGGGGTTCAGGGCCATGTCAGGGAAGGTGAGGGCTTTCTGATGTGGAGAAGGGTATGAGCAGAGGCAGGTATGTGTTGTAGGTTCTTCTGATAAGTGGATTTTATGTTAAATCACAGAAGCCATGTGGGGAGGTAGAGGGAAAATACTAGAAATCTTCTGGAGGCCAACTCTGGTGGGCCCAGAAGGGCAGGCAGGGGTTTTTCACTGACTCCTGTAAGCAAGGAGAGACCCACCCTCAGTTGAGGGGGCTACACAGGGACTTTTGTTCACCTGAGGTTTGCAGGATGGCCTGAGAGGGTATGATGGGAGCCTGGGGAAATCCATTGAGAGGCTGAAACAGCAGTCCAGGGGTGCACGGATGAGAGCTGGAATTAGACCGATGAAAGGGAAAATGGAAGGGAAAGGCGAAGTGGTATCAAAATCATGTTGAGAATAAAGCAACACAGACACAAACACCCGTTGTTCTGTTGCAGTTTTTAAAGCCATGGAAGCCATTCCGATAGCATATCCTGTCCCATTGGAGTGAATGTTGACCAGATATTTACCTTGAATGAGAATAAAGATGTTAACCCTCTGTGGCCATTGACGTTTTTTGGCTTGGACAATTCCTGGACTTCCCACGGTTGCATGTATTGTGTCTTAATGGTACAGTCGTACCACAAAACTGGTTCTAATTTTTCCCTTTTCTTTCCTTCCAAATAGACTCTATCAAGAAGAATTTCCAATCCATACCTCGAACATACTCCATCCCAGGTATGATTCTTTTCTGCCTTACAGCATCTCGGAAACAATAGTTCACAAATCCCAGTGTAGTACTTGCTAGTTAGAAGTCTGCCCTTTGCTCCTGATCACGCCGTCTCCTTCACGTGGAATGACATGGCCAAAGGTGTTTGGACTGTTCTGATAACTGTCATGTAGAAAGATGTTCACTAAATAAGGGAAAAAAACTTCCCCCACTTTCCAAGTCCTTTACATGAATGTGTTATGAATATGGTAGAGTTCGTATATAATAGAAATATTTTCTATTTGCTGAATGATAGAAATGCTGTATTTAAAAAATAAGGGATGTTTTACTCTGAAAACTTTGTGAAAAGGGGGATTATTTATAGGTATCTAATAGTAGAAGGTCCCTGGATACTTACCGAGACAAGGTGGGGCTGCCTTCATTGTGTTGTTAAAAAATCGGCTGACAGGGTTGTGTATTTTAGAAAGATAGGAGACTGTGAGCTCTGTGAGGACAGAACCTTTGGTCTTGCCCACCACTGCGTCCCCAGCATCTAGAGTGGGGCTGACCGCTGCTCCGTGTTTTTGAATGACTCAGGGTCAGGATTAGTCAGGTAGTAGTTGGCTGGCTTAAGTATTTTTTTTTAATGGGTCTAGCATGTTAAAAATAAAATCACTTCCTGTCCTTCTCATCTTCTCATTAGGTTGTGTTTAGGAGGTGATAGTATTAAGGATAAAATTAAGGGAGTATAAGGATGGGATTGGAGTGTTCGGGATTAAGTTATAGTCAATATATTATCAATTGTTTGCCTTGGGAAAAGATAAAAATATTCTGTCAAAACTTTGTGGGTGCAAAAAGAGTTCAGCAAGAAACAAGTGAACAGATGTAAGCATGCACCCTCAATATATCTTCATTTTCATGAGCCTTTACTTAGGAAGAGAGTTCATTTCATTTCCTTTGTGAGGCAACATTGCCCTGTGGATGAAGCAGCCGGTTACAGAGAAAGGAGGTAGTTTATAAAGTGGGACATAGCCTTCTCCAGATCTAAGGGATACCCTCCTTCATCCTCCAAGATTCAGAGATGCATACAGGCAAATCAGAAGATTAAAAGAAGAAGTTATGTGAAATTTTTATCTGCTAGATGCAATCATGAAGTAGATGAACCCAGGATGCTTGGAATTAACTATGAACTTTGCAGTTGAGTGAAGCTTAAAAGCAAAGCAGACAGCAGCCTGGTATCAAATTATATCATGGTGCGAGATGCTCACTAGATAGGAAAAAATTTAATTTTCCCATCTTCCAACATGTTTATATGTTTGTATTATCAATATGGGAGAATTCATATAAAAATGTTCTTCAGTTTGCTGTATTGATAGACACATTGTATATAAAGAAAAAAAACAGGTATTTTGCCCTGGAAATTTTTTGTAAAAGGAAATTATTTACAGTTAAAGCAGTTTAGCATTTGGAAAGTAGTTGTTATAGCCTAATAGCTTAAATGGTCCAACAGCAAAAATAAATAGAATAGGTACTTACGTAGCTATTATCTTAGCTATGTATGTAAGATATAAGTGTTTTAAGCTTAGGGACTTGGCCGTAATTTTTCTGTATAGTGTGTCATTGGCAGCTCACAAATTGTCACATTGTTGTTCTGAATTCTCAGTGAATCTTTTGTCTTTTCTATGTAGATTTATGGGGAGAATTCTTCTTGTGCAGGAAGAGCATTGCGGAATATTATCATCGTTCAGGCAGCTGACCTGATAAAGGACAGAGCGAACCTCAAGGGGTTTTATAGGTAACACAGTTTCCTAACACCTTGTCAGAAATTCTCCTTGAGAAAAAAAAAAAAAAAACTGAAAACGTGTTAAAGTCATAACCTTGATCACAGAGAGATGGGCTATTATGAGGAGTAGGAGGGTTGCTGGGTTTGAAGTGTCTGCTTGGGAGATTGGTGGTGACTTCTCTCTTAATTAAACGAGCTGAGTGTTGGACAGCTGGACTCCTGGTCTGAAGATCAGGCGAGGAATGCTCAGCTGCAGGTGTGCATAGGCTCCTGAGAGTCTGCTCTGCTTCCTCAAAGATACGATGTTATATAATGTTTTTATTGGGCGTGTGCTGTGCTGGGCCTTCTGTAAATACAGGTCCCCTCCACCAGAGCTCTGTGAGGATCCTTTGGAGGTCCCTGGGGGAGAGCGCCACTACTCTGACTCTCCAGGTGGGAGTGAGCTGCCCCTTCAGGAGCTTCGGGGTTGGGGAGGGCCAGGTGGGCATAGGGATGGCGCTTCTTTGCCTTGGCAGGTGAATAAGGGTGGAGGTGTTAGAGTAAACGGATGGGCATATGGTCAGCTTAAAGTACATCTGGACCAAGAAGATGGTCACGGAGAAAGTTCAGGGCACATGTCTTCATTTCATGGAGCGATTTAAAGAAATAACAAAAGTGAATGACCAGCTTTTTATGAATATTTTTCCAAGTAAAGGTATTAAGCCACAGCAAACAATACTAAAACTACAAAAATAAACAGAGAAAGAACCACTATCATTTATTATCATTATTTGTTCTTGCAGAGATGAGATTACAATACCATGAAGAACAGGAAAGAACACTCAGAACAAATGATGCCAAAAAAAAGTAGGAAAGGTTCTCAGAATAAAGACGTTTCTTTGAGTTAACTAAGTTTAGCTTTATCACCATCTCCTTATGGTATTTTCCTTTTTTTCCACTTGCCACAGATGGGAAAAATTTCATCATGGCCTAGATTTGGGGGGAGAGTGCTTCCTAACCTGTTTGAGTAAGAAGACCCCCCATTTTCTATTGAGGCATAGTTTACATACAGTAAAATGCACAAATCTAAGGGTACTGATGGATGAATTTTTAATTATGACACATACCTATGTGTCTGCTATCTTCAGCAAGATCTAGGAGGTTTTCACACCCCAGATGATGTCTTCATGTCCCATCCCTATCAGTAACTGTCCTAGGCCGACAACTTGTTTCTAATAAAAAACTTGGCAGGATCTGTAATCTTAGGCACCACTGAGCAACTACATAGTGGAGATGAGAGAACTACAATGAATTAACACTTTAAAATCCCATGTTTAATTAATCTTACTAGTATTTATGTAGGTTTTGACACCTTCCACATAGGTTAGACATGATTTATTCTGTTGAGAAACAGTGTTTTTGTGTATATAGAATTGTGAATCTCTTTAAAAAGCTCCCGGATCACTCCACCCACTTCCTCCCATAACGAATTCAAGCCCCTAAGTCTGAAAATTACTAGCTTAGGGCCCAGGTCAAGTGGTTGCAACATGTGGCTGGGATAGGAGCTGTGAGTATAGTTGCATTGCTGCTGCTGCTGCTAAGTCATGTCAGTCGTGTCCAACTCTGTGCGACCCCATAGATGGCAGCCCACCAGGCTCCCCCGTCCCTGGGATTCTCCAGGCAAGAACATTGGAGTGGGTTGCCATTTCCTTCTCCACTGCATGAAAGTGAGAAGTGAAAGTGAAGTCGCTCAGTCATGTTCGACTCTTAGCGACCCCATGGACTTCAGCCCGCCAGGCTCCTCCGTCCATGGGAGTTTCCAGGCAAGAGTACTGGAGTGGGTCACCAGTGCCTTCTCTACTTCATGTAAAATCTCTCTCTCTCTTTTTTGTTTCTTTAATAGATGATAGTATCAACTGTAGACAAGTCTAATTTTTTTTTCTTAAAAACTAAAACTGCCTGCACAAGCATACCTCAGAGGTACTGTGGGTTTGGTTCCAGACTACCCCAGGGCAATGAGGAGCACAGTAAAATGGGTCACATGGACTACTGTGTTTCCCAGGGCATGTAACAGTTGTTATACTGTAGTCTATTAAGTGTACAATTGCATTATGTCTAAAAATAATATTTGTCCCTTAATTTAAAAGATACTTTATTGCTAAAACTTGCTAACCATCATCTGAGTCTTCAGCAAGTCATCATCTTTTTGTTAGTGGAGGGTTTGAAATGTTGTGAGAAGTACCAAAAACAGAGACACAAAGTGAGCAAATCCCGTTGCAAAAATGGCACTGATAGCCTTGCTATATTTAGCTTGCCACAAGCCTTCAGTTTGTAACATAATATCTGTAAAGGACAGCAAAGTAAAGTGCAATAAAACGAGGTCTGCTTATGTCAGTCTTGGGGCCTAGTTGTGAGCAGACTCATAGGATTCATTTTCGCTCCTGCATAAGGCTGTCTATAGGACTGGTCCTTGCTCTCAGTTTTGTTCCTGATTGGATATAGACTGAGAAAGAATTGGAAGATGTACATTAATCAGGTTCATGGAAAAGAACCACCCATCCAAGCAAGAGCACACTTTGTGTTTATTGAGAGTAGAATGTGGCGAAAGTCTAAGGACTGATTAATGCTCTGGGTTTAGAGACAAAGTGCTAATACGATAACATCAAATTGCCAACATCCGCTGGATCATTGAAAAAGCAAGAGAGTTCCAGAAAAACATCTATTTCTGCTTTATTGACTATGCCAAAGCCTTTGACTGTGTGGATCACAATAAACTGTGGAAAATTCTGAAAGAGATGGGAATACCAGACCACCTGACCTGCCTCTTGAGAAACCTGTATGCAGGTCAGGAAGCAACAGTTAAAACTGGACATGGAACAACAAGACTGGTTCCAAATAGGAAAAGGAGTAGGTCAAGGCTGTATATTGTCACCCTGCTTATTTAACTTCTATGCAGAGTACATCATGAGAAATGCTGGGCTGGAAGAAGCACAAGCTGGAATCAAGATTGCCGGGAGAAACATCAATAACCTTAGATATGCAGATGACACCACCCTTATGGCAGAAAGTGAAGAGGAACTCAAAAGCCTCTTGATGAAAGTGAAAGTGGAGAGTGAAAAAGTTGGCTTAAAGCTCAACATTCAGAAAACGAAGATGATGGCATCCGGTCCCATCACTTCATGGGAAATAGATGGGGAAACAGTGGAAACAGTGTCAGACTTTATTTTTCTGGGCTCCAAAATCACTACAGATGGTGACTGCAGCCATGAAATTAAAAGATGCTTACTCCTTGGAAGGAAAGTTATGACCAACCTAGATAGCATATTGAAAAGCAGAGACATTACTTTGCCAACAAAGGTCTGTCTAGTCAAGGCTATGGTTTTTCCTGTGGTCATGTATGAATGTGAGAGTTGGACTGTGAAGAAAGCTGAGCGCCGAAGAATTGATGCATTTGACCTGTGGTGTTGGAGAAGACTCTTGAGAGTCCCTTGGACTGCAAGGAGATCCAACCAGTCCATTCTGAAGGAGATCAGCCCTGGGATTTCTTTGGAAGGAATGATGCTGAAGCTGAAACTCCAGTACTTTGGCCACCTCATGCGAAGAGTTGACTCATTGGAAAAGACTCTGATGCTGGGAGGGATTGGGGGCAGGAGGAGAAGGGGACGACAGAGGATGAGATGGCTGGATGGCATCACTGACTCAATGGACATGAGTCTGAGTGAACTCTGGGAGTTGATGATGGACAGGGAGGCCTGGCGTGCTGCGATTCATGGGGTCGCAAAGAGTCGGACACAACTGAGCAACTGAACTGAACTGAGGCTGAGTCATTTTCATTTGTCTGGTGGTAAATTGAGGCAGAGTACCACATGAGAATTACTTGCACAGTTTTGATGTTTTCCATTCATTTGGTAGTATAGGAAAAATCATACTACTTTTTTTGAGCCTTCATGTAAGTCTCTAAATACCACTGTCCCATTGAATGAGATGAGAGTCTGCCTGTACTGCTATGAACTGATGACTAAAACTGTAACTGGAGACAGAAGGAGGCCAAGAAAAACCAAGTATTCGCCCTCAGAGATTAGTAAAGTTCTTATTTGCTGTGGCAATCACATTGACCTTGGAGCCATCACCTCCATATCATAATGTTCCTATCTAGCATTGCAGCATTGGTGAGGTCTCTGTGTACTCAGAACAACTTCTGGATTCAGTACAAGACTGAAGATAGGTGGGGAGTAAGAACTGCCGTGGGTGTTCACACTCCTCCCTTCCATGCATCTCTGATTTCTCCACCACCCTCCTCGAAGTCCTGTCGATTCAGGGATTTAAAGTGGATTGTTGCTGACCTGGTCCACAAGTCAAGGAGGTTGTTGGTTAACTGCAGTGGCCACTCACCTCATTTTGTATTGTTGTTCAGTTGCCAAGTCGGGTGCGACTCTTTGCGGCCCTGTGGACGGCAGCACATCAGCCTTCCCTGTCCTTCACTATCTCCAGAGCTGGTGAATTGGTGGTATTAGTGATAGTGTCTGTCTTTATCCCAGTGATATTTTCCCTGGTGCAAATGGATTTTCGAAAGCAATTCGAAACACAATATGATAAATTGCAGGTGGGGGTAGAAAGAGATTGTGCACAACTGCAACAGTAGCTTACTCTGAGAGCAGGAGCTTGATTATTAATACCTACACGTGACAGCAGTCATGGCTATACCGTGTTTGAGCAAATCGACTCAGTCCTGTCCACCACGCTCTCCTCCCCGCCTCCGACACAGAGCAAGTCTTTCCGGTTGAGAAGGTAGGGCTGGGTCCCGGGTCCCACCTGGCAGCCCATTAGACATGAGGGCTCTGAGGCTGTACCCAGCCACACTGCACCAGAATCCTCATGTTAACAAGGTCTCCCAGATGACTCCCACTCAACACAGTCATAGGAAGCCCTGCTCTGGGAAACGTCTTCCTGATCACCTGTGAGGAAACAAGCCAGTGAGTCTGTCTAGTCACCGTTTGCAGTTTGAAAGTTTAGTTTGTTTAGTAAATGTTTTGTTGTATCCTGCCACTTTCCAGGTGGTGTCAGACAGAACAGGCTGAGGAGCCATATGAGGAGCCATATTCTCATTGTTAGGAGAATGAGGATTAAGATGATAAAAGTGCTTTACAAGCCCAAAGATGCTGGCTAATTGATAGAGGTGTTGAGGAATTAACACTTTGAGGATTTACTAATGAAAGTGTCCTATGGAATTAGAAGTTAATATTGACAGTTTGATCTAATTGCCTGTTTTGTTGCAATCTGTTTTCTTGTATTGTTTTAAAAAAATCCATTTATTTGACTGTTACTCTTTCTTTTGTCTTACTGCTAACCTGCAACTGGATTTGTACAGTTGGTACAACTTAGAATTGCCTTAATGATCTCAGAGTAACTTTCAAATCTTTACCCAAGAAAGTGATATTTTAACTAAAGCTAGAATAGTTGTTCAGATATCTCAGCAGAAATGTTTATACTTTATTTTTCCACCATCCAAGAAAATAAAGTATCTCATGGCATTTCTTCATTCTGTTGGTTACTGAGTGATTTCTAGGTATTTGTGATTATGCCAGTCATAAAAGATAGGCAATATTTTTTTGTTCTAGAAATGCAAATAAATGTTGGCATTTTTTTGGTCCTTAAATAAAAAATATAGGAGAAAGATAGTCATTTTCGTGATGCAGGTATTTAAAAAAACATTTTGATGTGACTTTTTTCATATGGGAGAGTAGGTTTCAATGAAATTTCTGCATAATTAACCTTATTTCAGAAAGTTTTCTTTATTTGGTTTTTCATCTGAGGCTGATAAAGATGCAAAGGTAGGCATGAAAATACTGCTTGTAATACCCAGATTAGGGCATTCTTTGAATACAGCTGTGTATTTTAAGATGGATTATAGAAAGTATTTCTTCAGGTGGTTAGCAGAATCCATCATCCAGGTTTGTGGGTTTATGATCCAGGCTGCTTGGTGGATTGCTTAGACTATCAGTCAGTCAGTCAGTTCAGTCGCTCAGTCGTGTCCGACTCTCTGCGACCCCATGAACCGCAGCACGCCAGGCCTCCCTGTCCATCACCAACTCCTGGAGTTCACTCAGACTCTTGTCCGTTGAGTCAGTGATGCCATCCAGCCATCTCATCCTCTGTCGTCCCCTTCTCCTCCTGCCCCCAATCCCTCCCAGCATCAGGGTCTTTTCCAATGAGTCAACTCTTCACATGAAGTGACCAAAGTACTGGAATTTCAGCTTTAGCATCAGTCCTTCCAAAGAAATCCCAGGGCTGATCCCCTTTAGAATGGACTGGTTGGATCTCCTTGCAGTCCAAGGGACTCTCAAGAGTCTTCTCCAACACCACAGGTCAAAAGCATCAATTCTTCGGCGCTCAGCTTTCTTCACAGACTATATTAACAGTCAAATTTATTGTTCTTTGAGACAAATATTAGGTTTAATCTCTGTTTGAAGAGTAGAAAACAAAACATTATACCCCTCACTGTGGTGTAACTTGGTCTAATCTTGGAATTATCTTGTTCTCAAAGAGACGAGATAAAAATGTGTAAATGGTTGCACCAAAGTTGATCGCCACTTATCGAGGCAGAAACATTGTCTTTCAGTAAAGGACTGCTAAATGTATTCCTTCGTTTATTCCAATGTATGTATTCAGAGAATTTGCTGTGTTCCTGGACTGTCCTAATGTTGGGGTTTAGTCATGAGTTACATACACATAGTCCCTGTTCTCCTGAAAATTATTCTCAAGGGAAGAAAGTAGGTATTATTCATTTGGAAAGATGTATAATTGGTAAATGTTAGGGGATGCAAAGAAAAAGTATAAGAGGATATGATTCTAAGCTTCTGTAAGGAAGTGATATTTGAGGTAAAATCTGAAACATGAATAAGAAGTACATGTCATTTATTCTTGAGTTGCTTGTCTAAAAAGAACATGAAAGGGATGGTATTAAATTAATTTTTTTTTTTTTGGCAAATTGGTGGCAACCATGTCTTACTGTGGATGGTTTGCTTTTGTCTAGGAGAAGCTGCGTTGGGTCAGAACTGGTAGACTGGCTTCTGGAGCACTGCCCTTTCGTCCAGTGCAGATCTATGGCCATAGGGGTCTGGCAGCTCCTACTGGACATGGGAATCCTGTCGTCAGGTTAGTGTTACGTGTTCTGAAGGCACAGAATCCTGAAGCTGGTAAGCTGCTCGACCAAAATGTGTTTGATTTTCTAGATGATATAATCTAGATGGAAATTGTTTTTGCTGGTAAAGTGACAGGTCATCTTTTGTTATTTCTCACACCTTTTGGTAGTTGCTGATTTATTAATACAACCTGTAAGAGTCTTTCCCTTACTCCATCTCTTCTGTATTCAAAATGATGATCACAATTTTTAAAAAAGATCAGTGGACATCTTTAGTTGCTCTAAATGTGTGATTTGTCTTGCTGTACTTAGAATAATCATCAGAAACTGTATGAATAGAAGGTGTCTGCCATTTTAATTGTATAAGGAATCATGAACAGCTAGAAATACGATCTATGAAAATAAACTGTTTAAATAGAACAGAAAATTGATGTTAACTAGACACTAAAATTGGAGAAGGAAATGGCAGCCCACTCCAGTATTCTTGCCTGCAGAATCTCATGGACAGAGGAGCCTGGTGGTCTACAGTCCATGGGGTCACAAAGAGTCAGACGCGGCTGAAGCGACTTAGCACAGACACTAAAATAGATGGTGAATATCTCTTTTCTTTGTTGAGTCCCAGGGAACTGAAGAACTATATAAGTCAAGCAGCTTGGATTCTTTATTTAGCTCTACCACGCGGGTGCTGGGTCACTGGGAAGTTCTTTTCTTCTCTAGGTTATAAATATTGAGGGTCAGAGAACAAAATAAAGTTCAGAAAGTCATACCCAAGTCCTACTGTGGGAAAGTGGTACAGATGGGGATGTGGGTGTCATCTTAGTTGGTCACACTTAGCACCTGATGCTCTTATTTAGGAAAGCAGTTAACTGCCTTTAAGGATTATAATTATCAGCTTGCTTGTGAGGTTCAGGTTTCTGGTTTGCAAAAAATTTTACGTTAGTATTTTTAGGAAACGTCTCCACTTCTTGATTTCTTTTAAAGTCGGGTTTCCCAGCCTTGGTAGTATTGGTATTTTCTGCCAGATAATTCTTAGTTGTGGGGGGCTGTCTTGTAAACGATAGGATGTTCAGTAGCATCCCTAGCACCCCCTAGTTGTGGCAACTTAGAATGTCACCAGACGTTGTTAAATGTCCTCAGGGCGGGGAACGGTTGCCCCTGGCTGAGAACCACTGATCTAAAACTTGGCATAGTTTTGTATTTGTGTACCATTAAAGTAAGTAAATGTACTACTTTGGGACACTAAAAAAAAAAAAAAGAAAAGAAATTTCTTCTACTCCCTTGAAATTGCTATTGATTTCACCTGTCCCTTGAAGCAGAAGAGTTGTAAAATCCACGTGAATGTGCTGGCCAAAGTTTCAAATAATAAAAATAGGTTGGTCAGTAAGTCCTTTTTCATTCAATGTGATTGTGAGCATGAATGGGCTTAATTATGGTCCCATCCCTAGCTTCTCCCTAGTAATTAGTAGTTCTTTCAATTTATTACTTGGTTTGCTGCTGCTGCTGCTAAGTCGCTTCAGTTGTGTCCAACTCTGTGCAACCCCATAGACAGCAGCCCACCAGGCTCCCCCACCCCTGGGATTCTCCAGGCAAGAACACTGGAGTGGGTTGCCATTTCCTTCTCCAGTGGATGAAAGTGGAAAGTGAAAGTGAAGTCGCTCAGTCGTGTCCAACGCTCAGTGACCCCATGGACTGCAGCCTACCAGGCTCCTCCGTCCATGGGATTTTCCAGGCAAGAGTACTGGAGTGGGGTGCCAATGCCTTCTCCGTTACTTGGTTTATGACTCTCTAAATCATATACTTTACAAAACTGATCCACACCTTTTTTGTTTCCAACAGTGGACCAGCATTTATACTTTCAGGACACCTATGTTTTCTACCAGTTTTCATCTGAGGAGTGTAGCTACTTGTACTGTGAGTTTGAGAGAGAAGAGGAGTGGCAGAATGGCGTCAGACTCTTACTGCAGCTTGTGCCTCTCATTCCCAGCCGCGCTGGCATCTGTGAACTGTAAGTACATGCTCTTTTGTTCCGTGGTAAAATTATTCTCACTTCAAGAACCATCCCTGTGTCTGGGGACTGTGCTCTGCTTTTTAAGACCATCTCCTTTAAAAAGTAATTGTTTTATTCCCATTTCTCAGATGTAGGTTCAGAAAGGTAAAATGCTGAAAATTCAGTCCAGCTAATAAATGACTGAACTGGTGTTCAAACCCCATAAGTCCATGCCCCACCAGCTGCACCATACTGCTTCTAATTTAATCACTGCTATATGAGTAGATGATCCAAATTGGGAATAAACTTGATTTAGCTGAACTTGGAATAAAATAATAACCAGCATCTAATTCTCTAGCTAAGTCATGACTTTCCTAAGAAAAAGCTCAACAGACATTTCTGCAAATAATCTAGAAGCAACATTTGGCAAATTAAAACCCATGAGTCATTATCACATGAAGATGCTGAGTCACTATATGATTAAAATGAATTTGTTAGAGGAGGTTTGGGAACAGGACTTGAGTCATGATGTGAGGAATCTGACATGCCTTTGTTTATGCACAGCATTTGTGACAAGCTTATTTTAGTATAATCAATCGCAAATTAAAATTTTTAGTTAGTAACTTTTGTATATTCTGTTTCTAGAATACATTTAGATTAGAGGGCAAGTGGCATTATCCTTGCTTCATAGGTAAGAAAAATAGGTTCAGGGAGAAACACCTACAACCATAGCAAAGATGAATTACTCTTGTTTAAAAAAATACAATATTGAACAGTTAATACAGGCTTTTAGAAAAGACAAAAGTGTGAGAATACGACACTAATAGATTGATTGTAAAGAATGCACTTTGTGTCAGGAACTGTGCTACATGCTTTATATTTGTTATTTCATCTTCAGATGAATTGTGTAACACAGTTTCTATTATTTTAAAGTGAGGAAACTGAGGCATACAGATCAGGTAACCTATCTAAGGTCACACACGTGGTGTGTGGCACGTCCCATGTCTGGCTCTCACACCCGTGCTTTTAACACCTGCTAGAGTGTGTGCCTGGGAGTTATGGGGGTCATTCTGGCTTCCCCTCTGAGATAGGATAATCAGAAGCTATAAAAATGTTAGACTGACTCTGAAATGGTTATGAATTCGGTGCTACTGGCAGCACCACTGCTCATAGAGGACCTTGCCATCGTAAAGCAAATTCAAACAGAATGCATCATTCGACTAAGTGCAGAAAATGTTCCTTCATGTAATAGGCGTTTAATATAGGCCAGAAGTTTCCCAGGAAAAGTCAAGGAGCATTTCAGTAAATTTTAAAAAGCTTTCTAAGAAAGAGTCGAATTAAGCTAGAGGTGGCTGTAACTTTCTGTGACTCCATAGACTGGCATTCTCTGGCAGCTCTTCTTAACCATTTCCTGTCCTGCACTTGGAAGTGTGTGCAGTCCTGATGGGTGTGTCCAGAGTGATGGGGGCATGAGGGGTCCTGCAGTAAACTTGCAAGCAGCCCTCATGGTTAGCTCTACTCCTTTCTCCCCCACTGAGGAAGCAGATTGGAATGCCAGTGAGAGGACCTTGTTACAGGAAACCCTAAGTCTGCTGCAGGTTCTAAAAATGAACCTATTTGAAAAAATTTGGTTCCTAATATTAACTGCATATTACTTGCAGTCTTTTGTCCCTCCAGTCACCGTACCCAGTGCCATGCCTGTGGAGTTGACAGTCACGTAGCGTGCCTTGTCAGCACATTCTTTTTCTCTTGATGTGATCGCGTACATTTGGGAGTGGTAATTCCTCTGGGAAAATTGGCAGTGGAGAGCTATAGACCTGTTTAATCCCATATTATAAGTACAAACTATGAAAAGATAAAATTACTGAACCTACTGCAAGTCTCTTCTGGAGAGAATATATCTTTTTTTTTTTTCCTCTGTACTAGAGTTATAAGCAAACTTATAAGCTCTGGTAAAATGTTGTGGGCCAAATTTTTTTAACCTAATCAAAGATTAGGTTATCCAGACTTGGAATCATCTATGGTCAGAGAAAAGGAAGGTGTCCAAGGGACATCATCCTCTTCCAGTTAGGTGGTCATAGCCCTTCCTAAGGTTCAGCGCATATGATCCCATCATAACTTCTGCTCCAATCTGGTGATGTCCATTCACTGTAGCCTGGATCCCACAGCTGTTTACTCCCTCGTGCCCTTGTGAAGTTCTGCCCTTTCCTTGTCTGGTCAGGTTCTTCCCACCCCTCAAGGGGGAGCCCAAGTCCTGCCTTGACCGCAGAGCTTCCGTGATGTCTGCAGTCTGTGGCAGCCTTGTGGAGTGTAGTGTGTGTGTTAGTCGCCCAGTCCTGTCCGCCTCTCTGCGACTCCATGGACTGTAGCCCACCATGCCCGCTCTGTTCATGGAATTCTCCAGGCAGGAATACTGGAGTGGGTTGCCATGCCCTTCTCCAGGGGGTCTTCTTGACCCAGGGATTGAAGCTGAGTCTCCCACATTGTAGGCAGATTCATTCACTCATTGTTACCATCTGAGCCAATAGGGAAGCCCTCACTTTTCGTAATTTACTGCTCTTGCTGTTTGTATCAAAAATTTTTTTTTCTATTCTTTTATGTCATTCTTAGTCCTATGGTATCCATTCCACTATATTATCCATGCATTTTTACCCATTCTAGTGAAATGCCCTCTAAAGTCCTCTTGACTCATTAACTTACATTGTCTTTTCAGAAGCTGAAAACCCATTCCTATGGTTCTTTTAATAACCTTTTTGATATCTGAAGGCTGCAAAGTTCTGCCTGTGCAGTTCCACACTGGGGTTCCAGTATTTGCTGTCTTCTCTCTAATCCCTTTAACACTATATGAGGAAACTACCTCCTGTCCCTATGTAAATACAATTCTGTTCTTTAAGGACGCGTTTAAAAAAAACAAAAAAACAGATTTTTTTTCCCATTTAAAATAAAATGTTTATATCAGGAAGGAAAATGGAACTATTGCAGGTTTTTAGGCTAATGTGAAGAAACAAAATTCATCTTCGATAGAAAATAACTTTTACATCTAAGCTGAGTAGATAATTTGAAAGAAGAGAGTGCATTGGTTGTCATGGGTAATCTCCGAGGGAAGAAGGAACAATTGTGGTAACTTATTCAAACTGACGGAGAAGGCAATGGCACCCCACTCCAGTACTTTTGCCTGGAAAATCCCATGGACGGAGGAGCCTGGTAGGCTGCAGTCCATGGGGTCGCTAAGAGTCAGACACGACAGAGCAACTTCACTTTCTCTTTTCACTTTCACGCATTGGAGAAGGAAATGGCAACCCACTCCAGTGTTCTTGCCTGGAGAATCCCAGGGATGGGGGAGCCTGGTGGGCTGCCGTCTATGGGGTCGCACAGAGTCGGACACGACTGAAGCGACTTAGCAGCAGCAGCAGCATTCAAACTGAAAGCCAGATCAAGTCATCCAGAATGTACTTTTTTCTAACTCTTTTTCATTGATGTGGGAGGAGGAAAAGTGGGGGGTAGGGGGTTAGGAATACTGAAGTTGCAGTGTAGGGAAAGGAAGCCTAATAATTCCTTCAGGACGAGTGAGACATGTTTCTCTCTTAACACTGACTCGGAGAATTTAGGCTGTGTGGGAACTTGGCTGTTTTAATTCAACCACCTGTGTTACACCCCTTGCCCGGGGGTGGGAGTGGTGGTGCTCTGAATAACTGAGTCTGTGAACCTTGATACATAAAACTGTATTCTGCCAATTACAGGGCAGTTAACGTTTACGCTGCTGTTAAAAGAGTCATAGAGGATTGCTAAAATTTAACTCACGTTGCACTCAGGCAGGTAAAGAAAAATGTAAATGTAACTTTGTTTTTCTCTAAGCGGTCCGTTGTTGGCTGTCCACATGAGTCCCGTCCTGCTGGATCACCAGAAAGAAGGAAAAGAAAAGCCCCATAATTTTAGTCTCATCGAGTAAAATTATTCTAGTAAGGGAATTTTTTAAATGTCTTTGGTTAGCTCCTGAGCCTAGCTTGCTAAAATAGTTGTCCCTCTGTGCCCTCTCCTTGCTCCTCAGCAAGATCGCCTTTGGGGACATGGTGGGTGGTGTGGGCCCCTGACCCTGGGCTCTCCTGTCACGGTGGCCCTTTCCCATGCCCGCTGATCTTGCCTAGTGACCCTGGAGTGTAACTGGGGTGAGCTGTTACTGTGGACCCAGGGCCTGGCATCATTGGGTCCATCTCTCTGGGCTTGATCAGTGCCCCTTGGTCCTGGCCAATGTGCCCTCCTGGATGTGTGCTGGCATTCTGATGCTCCTGAGGCCCACAGACCTGCATTCACTCACCTGCCCTCTGCTCTCTCTCCCTGATCTTCCCTCTATCCTGTTTAAAAAATCATGCCTGTTCATTGTTGTTCCTGTTAATGAGCAGAGCACTTAACTGGATGGCACCTTTGATTCCTCACTAACCACCTGTAGGGAAAGATCAGCCTAGTGGGTTAAGAGGATTTTGTTGACATTCATGACTCCATGCTCTAAATAGAAAAGCAGACAGGTGGGAAGTCAAGAAGATGGGTGGCGTGTTGAGACGATACAAGGCAGCTTGGTATGTCTGGAGCAGCAGGTCACAACCAGAGGGATTCAGAACCTTAAGAGCACGGGTGGGGAGCAGGCTCAGATTGGTTACAGGGGTCTGAAAATCTACAGGGAAGCCAAGCGTTATCTTTGTATTGAATAAAGAGAATGACTTAACTGTGTATAGATGCTGCTGAAATAAGTACAATTTACTTGAATTCATGGTAACATTTTGGTCATATATTTGCTCAACAGAGTTTATGTGTCTTTGATCTATTTCTATGTTAAAGGGGACCCCCCACTCTAGTCAAATGGGCTTCCCAGGTGGTTCAGTGGTAAAGAATCTGCCTGCCAGTGCCTGCCTCCCACAGGAGATGTTGGTTCGACCCCTGGGTCAAAAAGATCCCCTGAAGAAGGGAATGGCAACCCATTCCAGTATTCTTGCCTGGAGAATGCCACGGACAGAGGAGCCTGGCAAGCTACAGTCCATGGGGTCGCAAAGAGTCAGATGCAACTGAGCAGAGCACACAACTACTTAAAAACGGAAAGCAGATGGCTTGGCCTAACCTACCCTAGCGGCGCAATAATAATAAAATAGCAGTAATAGTTAACGCGTAAATGTACTTACCACATTCTGAGCATTGTACACGTGATTCATTTAGTGCTGACAACAGTAGTTTGGAGCTGTTCTGATTTTACAGATGAGGAACCGTTAATACCGTGTAACTTGCTCAGAGGGCAGGCGTCTGTACTTGGTGGCAGCAACGTGAACTGAAGGCAGAAAGTGAACCACGGTTTGCAACCATGATACTTTAAAAATTAAGCAGATATAACCTGAGATCTACTGAATCGAGGTTGGGATAGAGACATAAGACATAGGTATCAATATTTTTTTTAACAAGAGGCTGAGGCGCCGTGAGGTTGAAATCTGCTGTTCTATGACGTTAGTCCTACAGAAAGAGCTCCATCAAGTGATAGGGAATGTGAAGGTTAATTAAATCACAGTCTCAAAATGCTACGTAAAGAAACCAGATTAATTTTATCGGGACATAAAGATTTTATTGAGCATGATACCTGTCACACTTGGCTGACACTTCTGAAATTCTGTAAATTTAGCTTCATAAACATTTATATCTGGAAAGGGATTTTCTGAATAACTGAATTTGCTTCTCTTAGTTTTCAGGTAAGGAAAAGGGACAGGAAATAGTCCAGGAAAAGACACCCCCTTGTCACAAACACTCTCCACTGAGTGACTTACTTAACAACATTTACTTCCCATCAGGTTTGTGTTAATAACTGTGCCAAAGCCTTATAAGATATGTGACTACATATAGGTAAGTAATGGAAGGCCTTTTATGAGACCAGTGTTATTATAACAAAGTTAGGAAAAGGAAACTGAGTGTAAACATTAAAACTGTAACATATTACTGAATGGGGTCTGGCAATATATAAAAATGATAATGCATCATAGAATGATATTTATCCCAGGAATATGAGGGTAATTCAACATCTAAAAATCAATCAATGTAATCCACCAGATCCAGTCCAAAAAAGAAAACTGAAAATATGTGACAAACTCTGCAGATGCATGAAAGCATTTGTAAAAATTCAACATTTATGATAAAAATTTTCAGAAAACTAAGAATGTAAGGGAATTTCTTCAATCTGGTATAACCTTACATAAAACATATAGCTTATGTCATACTTAACAGTAAAAGACTGAATCCTTTTCCACTAAGATTGGGAACAAGGCTAATATATTGCCTCTTATCACTGTTTCCAACATGAGCCAGTGCAATAAGGCCAGACAAAGAAGGAAAAGGTATACAGATTAGAAGGAAAAAAGTAAAGCCATCTTTCTTTGCAGATGACCTAATTATAAACATAAATTATATACATAGAAGATTCTAAGGAATCCACAAGAAACCCACTAGACCTAATAAATGGTTTAGCAAGATCACAGGCAATAAAATCAATGTACGGAATGACATTTCTCTGTACTGGCACAAAAAAAGGACCTGTGAAATGATTAGGTCCAAGTCTCAGAGTGTGCAAAAGCTGTATGTCACACACTTCATAAGCCTGATTGTAAAAAATCAGGAATTAAATAAGTAGAGGATCTATTCATGTTCATGGATTGGAAGATTCAATATTGTTTAGATATTACTTCTCCCCATATTGACTAATCACTTCTATGGCCTTCATCTGACCTGTTGCCCTCATTATACCTGCATAATATAAAACCCATGTTTGGAAACATTAACCTCTAAACAGGGAGTGTCTGGAGTGCAGTCTTCTTTTTTCTGCTGTCTCTCCAGATGCATCGTCACTTAGTCATATTTTTAATATCAGCTCTACAGTGATGACTTCCATAATTCAGATCCCTGTCTTCTCTGAGAACTTTATTATACAATAATAATACCACCACCAAACTCCTGCATCACCTCTGCCCCCTTTGTTCTCCTTATCCTGCCTGACTTGTCCTTTTTTATTTGACATGTTTAAGCACCATGAGAAATTCATTGGCATCCTTAATTTCTGAGATGGTGCTAGATTAACACCTTCTAACTGGAAAGATCAACTTCAAGTCTGCCATTCCTGCATCCCAAAACTTTACTTTGTATTCTTGACTTTTCCTGATTAGATTCTCATTTTATGATCCTTGGAGAGGATGAAATACTGGATGAGTAAACAAACCTTTTTTGAGTATCTCTCAAAAAATTTTTCATGATGAAACTTGACATAAGTTTTGTATTAGGGTCAAAGGTGAAGAAAAATTTCCATTTATCACTAAATTGTTTGTATAAAAAATGCTATGAAATCAGCTGGTCTCAGTCTTTGTTATTACTCATCACTCCCTTTCCTAAGGAAATACTAAGTCCTCCAAAATTTCCATTGTTTACAGATAAGACTTACCCCAGGTGGGTAAACAGACTACTTATCTCTATCTGAGTACATCAGTTTAGGAACAGTACAGGAATTTTAACAAAAATTGAACTTTTAGGCTTGCTTGGGCCAACATTTGAAATGTAGCTGTTTAATTGAATAGTAACCATTAGTTCTCAAATCTTCAATGTGAAATGTGAAAAAGAGATACCAGTAATATTTTATTCAGTGTTAGATGAATGTGTAACTAGATAACCTGGACCCTTAATGAAGCCTGTCACATACACAACTTTGTCCTGTTTGGTAAATTTCCTCTATAAGGATAACTAGTAGCCTGATACTATGAAAAGTCACCTTCTCTTGAGAAGTTTGCACAGGTATTTTTGTTCATGATATCAGTGATCTCAAAAAAATAAAATCCACTTCTCATATACCTCCCACCCACTCTTTCTTTTTGTCGTAGGAATTTGCTTTGTTAGGCAGAATAGGCCTATCTGGTTATCGGTGTTACAGGAAGGCCTAGGTGGGGTAGTACCTGAGTGTCACACATCCTCTTGGGGTCCGTGGGTGTCGGATGTGGTAGAGATCGACTCTGTGCCCCTTGAAGAACATTCTGTTGTGGTGTTGAGGACTTGGTGGCAATGGTTTTTAGGAAAAAAACTTTAAATTTGGCCCAATTTCTGGGAAACAAAGGTCCCTAATGCTTTTCCTGGCCTGACATTCAACAAGGATGGAATGGACTCTGGCTTGTCTCGGAGAAGGTGGCTTCTGGCATTGTCACCTGACCTGTCATTTCTTCCTGACGTGGTGGAGACAAGTCCCTTCTGCTCCAGACTCACTCTGCTGCCTGGGCTGCGGGTCTCAGTTCCTGCTTTCTCAGTCCCTCACCCTCTGTTGGTGTTCTCCTTACTTTTGCTTCCGTCCTGTTTGCTTTTCAGCCAAACACCTCAGCATAACACCCAAACTCATTAGCAGTAGTTAGACGTGCCCTGACTGTCTTGGCCTCGGCTTTGCCTCTTGCCATTTCCTGCTTCCCTGTGCTGGTCTTTCTGCCAAGTTCCAGCGCCACTCCTTTTCCATCAGAACCTCACCTCGGATATCACTTCTCCCAAGACACCTCTGAATCATAGATCATGCTAAGTGACTGTTGCTTGTGTTGGCAGGGTATTTCAAAGATGGATTTTTCTAAGCCAAGTAAATAGTTTGTAGGTTTTTTTTTTTTTTCCATATATGTGTGTGCTGTGCATCTTCTCTTTGTTGCGGGATCATGTTTGAAAGATTCCTGTATAGTTTGTCTTGGTTCTGGTTTGTTCCATGCCCTGGAATTTCACCAGCCTCTTGCTGGGGTTGCCTGAGATTCCTGCTAAAAACTGGCTTTTTGTCAGTTCCTTCCAAACAGGGTGGGGCAGCAGCAGCCTGGCTCGGGGTGGGAGGTGGGGACAGGCCTGCCCCCATTCCCCAGGAACACCCTCTTCCTGACAGAACTCTGATTTGGAGACAGATGTGTTCCCCACCTTCACTAAGTCCCAGTCTAGATTATCTGTTTCCCCATCTATTTGCCATGAAGTGATGGGACTGGATGCCATGATCTTCATTTTTTTGAATGTTGAGTTTTAAGCCAGCTTTTTCACTCACCTCTTTCACTTTTATCAAGAGGCTGTTGAGTTCCTCTTCACTTTCTGCCATAAGGGTGGTGTCATCTGCATATCTGAGGTTATTGATATTTCTCCCAGCAATCTTGATCCCAGCTTATGCCTCATCCAGCTCGGCATTTCACGTGATGTACTCTGCATATCAGCTAAAAAGCAGGGTGACAATACACAGCCTTGACATACTCCTTTCCCAGTTTGGAACCAGTCTGTTGCATGTTCGTTTGTAATTGTTGCTTCTTGACCTGCATACAGGTTTCTCAGAAGGTAGGTAAGGTGGTCTGGTATTCCCATCTCTTTAAGAATTTTCCACTCTTTGTCATGATCCACACAGTCAAAGGCTTTAGTGTAGTCAATGAAACAGAGTAGATGTTTTTCTGGGATTCTCTTGCTTTTTCTATGATCCAACAGATGTTGGCCATTTGATCTCTGGTTCCTCTGCCTTTTCTAAATCCAGCTTGACCATCTGGAAGTTCTTGGTTCACATATTGTTGAAGCCTAGCTTGAAAGATTTTGAGCATCACCTTGCTACCGTGTGAAATGAACACAAGAATGTGGTAGTTTAAACATTCTTTGGCATTGCGTTTCTTTGGGATTAGAATGAAAACTGACCTTTTCCAGTTCTGTGGCCTCTGCTGAGTTTTCCATATTTTCTGGCATATTGAGTGCAGCACTTTCACAGCATCATCTTTTAGGATTTGAAATAGCTCAGCTGGAATTCCATCACCTCCACTAGCTTTGTTTTTAGTGATGGTTCCTAAGGCCAACTTGACTTAGCACTCCAAAATGTCTGGCTCTAGGTGAGTGATCACATCATCATGGTTATCTGGGTCATTAAGATCTTTTTTGTATAGTTCTGCTGTGTATTCTTGCCACCTCTTCTTAATATCTTCTTCCCCTGTTAGGTCCATTACCTAATAGAAACCTAAAGGTCTGTCCTTTATTGTGCCCATCTTTGCATGAAATGTTCCCTTGGTATCTCTAATTTTCTTGAAGAGATCTCTAGTCTTTCCCATTGTCTTATTTTCCTCTCTTTCTTTGCATTGTCCACTTAGGAAGGCTTTCTTATCTTCCCTTGATATTCCTTGGAAATCTGCTGTAACCAGGAACAAAACAGGCAGAAATATCTATTCCCATGTCTAGGAGGGAAGTACAATTTCATAAGTAAACAGATTGATGTCAGTTAACGTGGAAAACTTTACACAGATAAAGTAGGAAATGAGCGATAGAGTGATGGGTCAGGAAAGGCCTCTCCAAGAGGTTGATGTGAGGGAAGAGGCAATGTGCAGTGTGGGTGGAAGTGTTCTAGGGTTGGGGACAGTCAGGGCAAGGCCCAGGACAAGAGCATTGAAGGCAGGGCCAGAGAGACCGAAATAGAGTAAAGAGAGCGAAAGATGGCAGCGCTGTAGAGACTTTGGCTTTATTCCGAGGATGATGGGGAGTCATTTGAGGATTTTGAGTGGAGGAGGACCATGATCTAACTTCCATGTTAGCAAGACCACTCTGCCTCTAGATGAGCGATCTTGTGGCTGGGGCAGCGGTGGTTGGAGCAGAGGTGGTAAGTGTTCCAAGGCGAGAGCTGCCTCGAAGACGGAGCTGATAGGATTCAGGGATGGATTCAGTGAAGAGACAATAAGGAGCGGGGATCAAAGGTGACTTCTAACTAGAAGGGTGGAGTTGCCTATAATTAATGTGGAGAAGCCTATAGAGAGGTAGGGGTTTGTTTTGTTTTTAGTGCAGATTGAGTGGAACGATAATGTGTCCTGTTTGATGGCTGGGGGAACAAGGGTAGAGGTGCACTGGCTTTTGCCATTCCTGTGTCCTTACAACAGCATCCTTAGATATTGCAGACCTCCTGAACTCACAGAGACATCTGCCCAGAGCATTGTAGTTGTAGTCACTAAGTCATGTTCGAGTCGTTGCGATGCCATGGACTGCAGCATACCAGGCTTCCCTGTTTTTCACTATCTCCTGAAGTTTGCTCAAACTCATGTCCTTTGAGTCAGTGTTGCCATCTAACTGTCTCATCCTCTGCTGCTGCCTTCTTTTGCCTTCAGTCTTTCCCAGCAGTAGCGTCTTTTTCGGTGAGTCGGCTTTTCACATCAGGTAGCCAAAGTATTGGAGCTTCAGCTTTAGCATCAGTGCTTCAGTGAATATTCAGGGTTGATTTCCATTGTATATATGTACTGCAACTACTTAATCTGTTCATCTGTCACTGGCCATCTAGGTTGCTTCCATGTCCTCTTGCTACCTCTTATTAATCTCTTCAGCTTCTGTTAGGTCCTTACCGTATCTGTTCTTTATCGTGCTTGTCCTTGCATGTAATGTTCCCTTGATATCTCCAATTTTCTTGAAGAGATCTCTAGTCTTTCCCATTGTGTTGTATTGCCCAGAACACTAGGATTCGGCACTTCCCTTGGAGGATCATGGGGTCAGGCTTGCACTGTTGCCAGGCAGAGACCTTGACAAGTGGCCTTAGGAAATCATAAAAGGGACTCCAGTTGGGCCAGAGCTTCCTGCTGGCACAGATCCTCAGGGATGGGTCTTCCTTCCTAGGGTCACTTCCTTTTCTCTTTCTTTCATCACTTTGCCACTGCCGTTACTGCTGAGTCCAACCAGGGTTTCTCTGTTGCCCTGTCTCTCCGGACTGTCTCTCTTCCTCTCTTGCTTACTGAGCAGCACAGCCCCCTTAAGATGCAAGTACAACCTTCCCTCGGCATTTGTGGGGGGCTGTTCCTAGGACCTCCATGGATACTAAAATCCATGGATGCCTGAGTTTCATGTGTAAAATGGTGTGCTACGTGTTATGGGTGGTTCTTTCTTTATTCTCCCATGCCCCTTCTGTTTGGTCATCTGTTTTGATCCGATATGTGAGAACTTTACCATCACTGGGTTGCACAAATGGGTATTTACATCGTAAAATAATCAGATTTTATCTTATTTTGCAAAAATATATTTACGAGGGAAAAGGAGTCTGGTATTTCTGGGCCTTTTGGCATTGAGCTGGGCAGGGATGCTAGTGGTGAGGAGGGAAGCTGAGTGGGGGAGCATCGTCCTTCTCTCTTCCATCCGCCCCTCTTATGCTCCCCACTGTTTGCCTGCCTCCCATGTCACAGCAGGGTGGACCTGGGGCTCCTCAGCAGACAGGAAGTCTTCTGAATTCTCAGGTAGGCAGTGGGAGAGTCCCTGAAGCTGTGGGTCTGGAGAAGAGCAGGACCAGATCGGGGTTGTAGGAGGAGAACCCTGGCATCAACAGAAGATCAGATACTGGAGGAGAAGCAGAGACAAGCTGGTTAGAAGCTGGTTAAAGTATGTTATGGAGGCGAGAGCCTCCCAGAAAGGCTTGTGGGGAAGAAAGCAGGAAAGCAGAGCAGAGGAGGATATGGTGATGGAAAGATGAGGAATGACCACAGGGTGACGTGAAGCCGAGTGGTGAGAGGCACTGGAGTACCACTGAGGGCAGGAGACAGGAGAAGGTCACCGGAAGTTATGTCGATCTGAGGGCCTCATAAGATCCCGTGTGAGTGAAAACAGTGTTCTGAGATTGCCACCTAGAGCCATGTTGAGGGCAGCTGGAAGCACAGGGTGAGCTCAGGGAAGATTCAGGGGCTAGAGAAAGACTTGAGAGTTCTGGGTATAGATTGTGGTGATTGAGGGGATAAAAACGGGGCATGAGCTGGAGGACGGCGCTCAGGAGAGCATCGCACTGTCTCTCTTAGATGTGCTTCCTTGAGAGACGTTTCTGCCAGGGGTATGTTTTGTGCTAGAAGCATGATGAAAGATAGTTTTGCTTGAACAGAGATGAAATTATTTGTCACTGAACTCGCAACAACTTGGCTGTTACTCGTTGCGTAGCCCCCATCAGTCACATACACTAGAGCTTCCCTTGGAGTTTTGAGTTCCTTTCGGCAGTTTGTTGAAAATGCATTCACAACAGAATCTGTGTTAATGGGAAACACGTCATGCACACAAACTCATCCTTCAGGTGTCTGCTGGGGGCTGAGCAAGAGATGGCACCACCAGCTGCTCTTCACCGCAGACACCGACGGGGCCTTGAAGTCCTTGGTGGTGCTCTTGTGTCTAACGTTCTCAGCTCCTAATTTCCTCTCAGATCTGTTCTGTCACCCCAGCATAATCTTATAAACCTGCTTTGGTGGCTTAGGTTATAAAGCGTTCCAGTCTCTTCTCAGTGTAACTTCATGTGTATGGAAACCTTGTAAGTAGATGTTTTAATAATAAAGCTTATTGTTTGAAATGTTAATTATCAAGGTCATGTTTCAGAGGCTTTGCTGCACCAAAAATTAAGTTATTGGACAACATGCCTGCGCTGCTCCATACCTGTGACATGCCATTCTTGTAAAGGTGGTAGTTTGTAAGTCATTCTTCTGACCTGAAGGGTGGAACATTTTTCCTTTGAAAGGGTTTAGTGACTTTTACAGAAACCGGAAGCCAGTGCCAGAACTGATCCGACTGCTTTTCCTTTGTCCAAGAGCCTCTCCTAGCTCTCTTAGGAGCCAGGAGAAGCCCTTCTGCCCTGTAAGGCTTGCGCTCACGCTGGCCCACTGCAGTTTCTGAGATTGAAATCCATCAGTGGACTGCAGTGCCATGGGGCTGCTCTGCAGAGCAATTACCACCAACGCCCTCCCAGTCCACAGAAGGTGCTGAAAGGAATTGCTTGTGGAAATAGATCTGGGAGACAGTTACATATATTCAGTTGGCATTAGTCAGTGTTTTTCCCTTTGACCAGGTCAGGAGAAAGAAATGTAATTTTTATAAGGTTTGTTTGAAGTAGATTTTATGTGTTAGCAATGTACATTTATGTGGTGAAAAATTTTTCATGAATTACATTAGAAAGGTGATTTTTCTAAACAAACTGATACCACACTGTGTAAACGTTGTTTGTCTCCTTAGTTATTTAACACATGCATAATTTTCTTCTCAACTGGGCTGTGGTCTCATAAAAAAGAACAAAGTGCTCCTGCTACTGGGATCCATATAATTCCTGTCACAGGACAAGGCTTATAATAGACTGTTTCCTAATAAATTTGTTTGTCGGCTGGAACTCAGATATAGTAGAAAATTCACGTTTCATATTTTCAGAATCTGGATTTAATTTAGACTGACCAGGACTTTCAATACTTAACCACATTATATTCACCCTCTGCTTATTCTCTGTGCATACCCATGTTAGTAAGTATAGTGAGTCAGGATTATTCTTCGATTCATTTGGAGAACAGTAGCAGTCCTTAGGATTTAATTGATGTGTGGGAAAGAGGCTCTTGCTGATTGATTTTGAAGGAATTGTTGGGCTGCCGCAAGTTGCGTTCCTATGGTATTATTGTCACCATGTTACTCACATAAGTTACTTTCACTAATGTATGAAGCAATAATGCTGTTCTTTACCCTGTATTCCCCATAACTCAGTGAATAAATGTGAGCAGGCAAAGCTAAAGTGTAATTTATTCTTTGTTTTTCAAAGATCTCATCAGAAAATTGAAGACTCAGAAGAGAGCAGTGATGAAATTCTTGCCCGTCTAACGTCTGCGGTAAGGCCATGCGATTTCCCTGCCCAGGAGTGCAGAAATAATGAGGGGTCTTGGAAGGGAGGCACTGTGGGTAGTGATGTAGAGAGACACTTGCCCTGTGGCTGCTTGTGGGAGGCCCAAGTCAGGGCGAAAGGAGACAGTGGCATTAACTTGCTCTGCTCTCAGGCAGCCTTTCCTGCAAGATTACAGATTCTGTTGATGGAAAGTTCCTGGAACCTTAGAGAAGGACTTTAAAAAAAAATACTGTATGATTTAACCTAGGGAAAGCTGTGACCTACTGCACAAAGGAGAAAGGACTATATGTTTCATTAGGAGGAAAAAAAGATCAACTCAACCAACAGAAGATCAGTTCTTCAGTTTTTAATGTACTGGATTACAACATTTTCATTATGTCTTTTAAAGCCATTAATTAGAGTCAGTAATTAACCTGTTGGTTGAGGGAAAGCTTATCCCTTTCTTCCCAGAAGAAGCTGGCCATGGTCACTAATCATTAAACTCTGGTTGTTGACAGGCTCTAGAAATCCTATCTCACAAAATCTAGCCTTCCCAAAGCTTCTTGAGTACTTCTTTAACTGTATTTAAAAAATGGTGATTGCTGAAAATCATGCTGGATTGGGTTATGTATGTGAAATGAAACTGATCTTGTATAGTTTCACACCCCAAGTTTTGGCATCTGGGCACAGCTTGAAAGTTAAAAGTTGTCTTTCTTACTCTTCTAGAATGTAGCTTAGAAAAGTAATTTTTGGCTAAATATAGTGATGAGTAGTATAAAACTTCACATGCAATGGAATCTTGACAGCGTGCTAATACAACATGAGCTTTGCAGTTTAAAGGGCTTCCCTAGTGGCTCAGACAAGTAAAGAATCTGCCTGTAATGAGGAGACCAGGGTTCGATCCCTGGGTCTGGAAGATCCCCAGGAGAAGGGAATGGCAACACACTCCAGTATTCTTGCCTGAGAAATCCCATGGACAGAGGAGCCTGGCGGGCTACATACAGTCCATGAGGTTGCAAAGAGTCAGACACAACTGAGTGGCTGACACTTGGGCTACATACAGTCCATGAGGTTGCAAAGAGTTGGACACAACTGAGTGGCTGACACTTCACTTCACTTGCAGTTTAAAATATTGACTAAAGAGGAATACCTGTGGGTTGCAAAGTCATTAATAGCGATCTGTTTAAAAAAAACCCACTCACTGTGTACCAAATACTGTGTTACACACTGTGTGTTTGTATGTGTATGCACACATACCCATGTACACATTACACTTCACTAAAGCCTTGTGAAATAGGTGGCATTATCTCTGTTTTATAGACATGAAAGCTTCTAGCGGTTAAGTAACCTGCCCAAGGTCACCCATCTAAAAAGGATCAGAGCCAGGATCTAAACTCCGGATTTTCTACTTCTTAGTCATATTCTCCTAATCACTGGGCCTCATTTTTAAAATAATGTAACATAGGTAAGTTTCAGAAGCAGTGACTATGTAAGATGTTCTTACAGCCGTACCAGGAAGACAGGCACATTAAAAAGCTAGCTTATAAAACAACTGACAGCTGAGCACCAACAATCAGTGTGTGATAGTGAATCCAAGAACAGCAACAGAGAGCTTGGTTGAAGAGACTGGACTTGAATCAGCATTGAAAGCGGTCAGGCTGTGAGCAGGTGGAGGATGTGTACTCTGGCTGTGGGATTTAATAAAGAAAAGTAAAATACTTTTTGAACAACAGATTAACATGATGTAGACATTTAAGAAACAAGATGAGTTGGATGAAAATCTAGTTTGAGAGGCTGATGAGAACCTAGTTTCTGGTGGTGTTTTGGGGAACCACAAGCAAAAGGAGCATAAAGAATTGTTTAAAACATCAGTAGGACTAGGTAAATGTAGAGGAGGATTCAAGTAACCACAGCTGGGAACTTAGTGGAAAAGTGATGATACTCTTAGGAAGTTGAGTAAAATATATGGAAGGAGAGATGACATAATTTTGGACACGCTGAGTTTGAGGACATAAGGGTGTAAAAATATTCGGGAAACACCTGGAGACGTGAATCTGGAACTCAGAAAGGTCGGGACTAGCGTTATGGGAACCAGTCCAGGTTGTTGATTGAAGAGCAGAGTGGAAGGTGCAGTCTTGGGCAGCACCCAAGATAAGGGGGAGGTAGGGAGAAGAGGCTTAAAACTCAACATTCCAAAAACTAAAATCATGACATCCAGTCCCATCACTTCATGGCAAATAGATGGGGAAAAAATGGAAACAGTGACAGACTTTATTTTCTTGTGCTCCAAAATCAGTGCGGACAGTGACTGCACCCATGAAATTAAAAGACACACTTGCTCCTTGGAAGAAAAGCTATGACAAACCTAGATAGTGTATGAAAAAGTAGAGACATCACTTTGCAACAAAGGCCCGTCTAGTCAAAGCTATTGTTTTTCCAGTGCTCATGTACAGATGTGAAAGTTGGACTATAAAGAACTCTGAGCAACGAAGAATTGATCCTTTCAAACTGTGGTGCTGGACAAGACTCCTGAGAGTCCCTTGGATAGCAGGGAGATCAAACCAGTCAATCCTAAAGAAAATCAATCCTGAATATTCATTGGAAGGACTGATGCTGAAGCTGAAGCTCCAGTACTTTGGCCAACTGATGCAAAGAGCCGACTCATTGGAAAAGACCCTCATGCTGGGAAAGATTGAGGAAAGGAGGAGAAGGGGATGGTTGAATGGCATCACCAACTCAATGAATATGAGTTTGAGCCAACTCTGGGAGATACTGAAGGACAGGGAACCCTGGTGTGCTGCAGTTCATGGGGTCACAGAGGGTCAGACACGACTTAACAACTTTACAATAACAACAAAGGGAGATGAGGAGACTGTGATAAGAAGTGGATATACTTATTGGAAGTGGAAGTTTATACCATGAAAGTAAAATTCAAGAGAACTTCTAGAAAGGAGGGGTGGACAGCAGAGTGATGGTTGTATATTTGGTTGAGGTAATCTTACTGGAAACAATCTCTAAGCTAAAAGACTGAATAAATTGAGGTGAGGCGCTAGAGTAGAAATGAGAATAAAGGACACAGTGAAAGGTTGCTGCTGGACCATGAGGAATATCTGGATTCTTGGCTTCCGGAGGAGAAGAATTCAATCCGGGGCCGGAGACGAGGCTTGATCACTGGGAGCTTTTGTGTAATAAAGTTTTATTAAAGTATAAAAGAGATAGAGAAAGCTTCTGACATAGACATCAGAAGGGGGCAAAAAGAGTGCCCCCTCGCTAGTGTTAGAAATGGAGTTCTATACTCTTACTTATTACAGTGAATCAAAAGAATGTCTGGAGGTTGTAAAGACCTTACTAGACCCATTTCCATAATTTGCATTTTAAGATAATAGGATTAGCCAGAAGGTTTTTCCAGAAACTGTCCTCAGGCAAGATACATTATTGTTATATAATCCTAAGGAATGCAGAGGGGAAAAAAAGTTTGTCCTTTCTTCCTCCTTGAGAATTCCAGACCCGTCTCTCCTTGGGGACCCCTGGACTTCTTATCAACCTGCCTAGGAATTGACTGTCAATAGGAGAAAAATTCATGTCTTGAATTGATAGCTGACCAGCCTGGAATAATGAAACTATCTTTGAACTGAGAATGTAGACCTTGATTCTTAATTCTTTCAAACAGTATAACTTTGGCCAAATTGAGTGGCGGACTTGACAGTATCTAAGTTCTAAAATTCCTTGGTTCCTTGTGTAAGCATTTATGAAGGGACTGTGTGCTTCCCCACTTCACAGTGTAGTTATTCCTGTTGGCAGTGGTCTGAAAGCTTTGTTACCCAGCTGTTAACACCGCAGAGGATGGGAGATTTTTGCATACATCACTCAAGTGGCAGTTGGCATCCAGCATGACCCTGAAATGCATTAAGGGAAGGTAGAAGTGACATCTGTAAAGCGGAGTTGTTAAAGTGCTCTTCAGAGCTTTTGTGTAATTGGAGGTCACTGGAAGGGGGAGAGCAGTTTCCCGCAACAGTTTACTGCCCTGTGTATTCATCTCCTTTTCCTCAAACTGGGGCGTTTTGTAAATAAGCATTCTTTTTTAAAAAAA
Organism: Bos indicus x Bos taurus; assembly: GCF_003369695.1. Classification (NCBI taxonomy): domain Eukaryota; kingdom Metazoa; phylum Chordata; class Mammalia; order Artiodactyla; family Bovidae; genus Bos; species Bos indicus x Bos taurus. Next base: position 88,638,098 of record NC_040079.1, read on the forward strand.
ATCCTCCTTGTTAAATAGTTTATCTCTTAGTCTCAGCTTAGGTTCATCAGGAAAAAGGTCCTTTCATCTAAAAAATAATATGTAAAATTCTACCCTGGAAGAAAACACAAGTGAGTTTTCATATTAAAGTAACAGGAGAAGGCAGTGTATATAGAAATAAAAATGCCTTGATAATTCGGTCAGATTTACAGATTTTATGCTAGATTTATACAAACATAAACAGTAAAAATGTTTCATCTACGTTTCTAGTGACCTTCCCAAGTGCCTGACATCCAAAAACCTTAAGAGGAAAACCTTGTAAGAAGTTTTCAGCTTAAGGAAAAAGGGCATGACTGTAATAGACTTCTCCCATTATGTGAACTCGACCGTCACACCCTGGGCATTATTATCTGAAAATACTTTGGCTTTCCCTGTGTACATAGGTTTTCTGCCTTAACATCTTAGCCACCTTTCTAATATCTTTTGACTGAACACATTTTGTTAACTTTAAACCTTCTCTTCTTCATTTCCTCTGAGTCTCTGTTAGTCACATAAAGCTAGCAGGCTAGAAGGAGCCCGTGGATGACACAGTCTGCCACTTCCTACCCTGGAAGTTTTGAGCATTATTTTATCTTTAAACATGAATTCTCCCAGGGTACGTGACAAAAAGAGTGTTTAGAATCGATAATACAACTTTTATATATTTGTTTTACAATCCAGGATAAACTAGACATAGAGACATACAGAAGAGTTTTTAGTCAGTAGAATACTGCTTTCAAAGTCACAGTTCTTAGGATGTAAATTTAGGAAATAAGCTAAACTTTGAGACATTTTCAAGAACTGAGAAGTAACTTGGGCATTATCCAAAGACAGGAAGTGGCAACATGGACATGATTAAAGAGGAGATAAAAACTGACTCTAGACTTCAGGTCATGCTAATCAACATCCTAAACAAACCATGTTGGCTTATTTCTGTTACTTCAGGCTAAATTTTCTTGATGTAAATTGTAGAAATAAGAAAACAAACATCCTAGTAAGGTCTGGTGATTTTCATTCACATGGTCCAGTTGTTGAACTGCTGAGCTGATGTGAGCAAGGCTAAGTTGTGAATCGAACATATTAGATGCATGTTTGATGACATGGTTGTATGTGTGGCATTTATGAAAGGGTTGTGGGGGGAGCTGTGATGTGGTCATCTGTGCTGCTTGTCCAGTGAAGTCAGCCATCACTCAGACGGTAAAAGAGAACTGTGCTGAGTGTCCGCACTGACCTGGTGATAGTAATGGAGAAGAGTTTGTGGCCATGTCTTGACAGATGAATTCAGATGAAAAAATATAGTGTACAGAATTTAGGAAGAGCAGTCAGAATTGGATGAGAACAGAATCTAATACCCGGGGACCATTTAAGTAGGCACTCGTACACTCTCATCAGTTCAGTCGCTCAGTTGTTTCCAACTCTTTGTGACCCCATGGACTGCAGCACGCCAGGCTTCCCTGTCCATCACCAACTCCTGGAGCTTGCTCAAACTCATGCCCATTGAGTCGGTGATGCCATCCAACCATCTCATCCTCTGTCGTCCCCTTCTCCTCCCTGATACATTCCCAGCATCAGGGTCTTTTCCAATGAGTCAGTTCTTTGCATCAGGTGGCCAAAATATTGGAGTTTCAGTTTCAGCATCAGTCCTTCCAATGAATATTCAGAACTGATTTCCTTTAGGATGGACTGGTTGGATCTTCTTTCAGTCCAAGGGAATCTCACGAGTGTTCTCCAACACCACAGATCAAAAGCGTTAATACTTCAGTGCTCAGATTTCTTTATAGTCCAAATCTTACATCCCTACATGACTACTGGAAAAAGCATAGCTATGACTAGATACTTTGTTGGCAAAGTAACATCTCTTCTTTTTAATATGCTAAGTTGGTTATAACTTTTCTTCCAAGGACCACGCATCTTTTAATTTCATGGCTGCAGTCACAATCTGCAGTGAATTTGGAGACCCCCACAAATAAAGTCTGTCACTTTTTCCATTGTTTCCATCTATTTGTCATGAAGAGATGGGACTGGATGCCATAATCTTCTTTTTTTTGAATGTTGAGTTTTAAGCCAGCTTTTTCACTCTCCTCTTTCACTTCCATCAAGAGGCTCTTTAGTTCCTCTTCACTTTGTGCTATAAGGGTGGTATCATCTGCGTATCTGAGGTTATTGATATTTCTCCCAGCAATCTTGATTCCAGCTTATGCTTCATCCAGCTCGGCATTTTACATGATGTACTCTGCATATAAGTTAAATAAGCAGGGTGACAATATACAGCCTTGATGTATTCCTTTCCCATTTTGGAACCAGTCTATTGTTTCATGTCCTATTCTAACTGTTGCTTCTTGTCCTGCATACAGATATCTCAGAGGCAGGTAAGGTGGTCTGGTATTCCCATCTCTTGAAGAATTTTCCACAGTTTGTTGTGATCTGCACAGTCAAAGGCTTTGGTGTAATCAATAAAACAGAAGTAAATGTTTTTGTGGAATTCTGTTGCTTTTTCTATGATGTTGGCAATTTGATCTCTGGTTCCTCTGCCTTTTCTAAATCCAGCTTGAACATATGGAAGTTCATGCTTCATGTACTGTTGAAGCCTGGCTTGGAGAATTTTGAGCATTACTTTACTAGCATGTGAGATGAGTGCAATTATGCCACAGTTTGAGCATTCTTTGGCATTGTGTTTCTTTGGGATTGGAATGAAAACTGACTTTTTCCAATCCTGTGGCCACTGCTGAGTTTTCCAAACTTGCTGGCATATTCAGTGCCTCACTTTCACAGCATCATCTTTTAGTATTTGAAAAAGGTCAACTGGAATTCCATCACCTTCACTATCTTTGTTCGTAGTGATGCTTTCTAAGGCCCACTTGACTTTGTATTCCAGGATGTCTGGTTCTAGGCAAGTGATCACACCATTGTGGTTATCTGGGTCATGAAGATGTTTTTTGTACAGTTCTGTGTATTCCTGCCACCTCTTCTTAATATCTTCTGCTTCTGTTAGGTCCATACCATTTCTGTTTTTTATTGTGCCCATCTTGGCATGAAATGTTCCCTCGGTATTGCTAATTTTCTTGAAGAGATTTCTAGTCTTCCCCATTCTGTTGTTTTCCTCTGTTTCTTTACATTGATCACTGAGGAAGGCTTTCTTTTCTCTCCTTGATGTTCTTTGAAACTCTGCATTCAAATGGGTATATCTTTCCTTTTCTCCTTTGCCTTTAGCTTCTCTCCTTTTCACAGCTGTTTGTAAGACCTCCTTAGACAACCATTTTGCCTTTTTGCATTTCATTTTCTTGGGGGTAGTCTTGATCCCTGCCTCCTGTACAATGTCACGAACCTCTGGCCATAGTTCTTCAGGTACTCTGTCTATCAGATCTAGTCCCTTGAATCTATTTATTACTTCTACTGTATAATCCTAAAGGATTTGGTTTAGGTCATACCTGAATGGTCTAGTGGTTTTCCCTACCTTTCTTCAATTTAAGTCTGAATTTGGCAATAAAGATTTCATGATCTGAGCCACAGTCAGCTCCACATCTTGTTTTTGCTGACTGTATAGAGCTTCTCCATCTTTGGGTGCCAAGAATATAATCAATCTGATTTCTGTATTGACGATCTGGTGATGTCCAAGTGTAGAGTCTTCTCTTGTGTTGTTGGAAGAGGGTGTTTGCTATTCTCTTGGCAAAAGGCTGTTAGCCTTTGCCTTTCTTCATTTTGTACTCCAAGGCCAAATTTGCCTGTTACTCCAGGTATCTCTGGACTTCCTCCTTTTGCATTCCACTCCCCTATGATGTACAGAACATCTTTTTTGAGTGTTAGTTCTAGGAGGTCTTTTAGGTCTTCATAGAACTGTTCAACTTCAGCTTCTTCAGCATTACTGGTTGGGGCATAGGCTTGGATTACTGTGATACTGAATGGTTTGCCTTGGAAATGAACAGAGATCATTCTTGTCATTTTTGAGATTGCACCGAAGTACTGCATTTCAGACTCTTTTGTTGACTATGATGGCTCCTTCATTTCTTCTAAGGGATTCTTGCCCACAGTAGTAAATATAGTGGTCATCTGAATTAAATTTGCTCATTCCAGTCCATTTTAGTTCACTGATTCCTAAAATGTCAATGTTTACTATTGGCATCTCCTGTTTGACCACTTCCAATTTACCTTGATTCATGGACCTAACCATTCCAGGTTCCTATGCAATATTGCCATTTACAGCATTGGGCTTTGCTTATATCACCAGTCACATCCACAACTTGGCATTGTTTTCATTTTGGCTCTGTCTCTTCATTCTTTCTGGAGTTATTTCTCCACTGATCTCCAGTAGCATATTGGGCACCTACCAACCTGGAGAGTTTATCTTTCAGCGTCCTATATTTTTGCTTTTTTATACTGTTCATGGGGTTCTCAAGGCAAGAATACTGAAGTGGTTTTCCATTCCTTTCTCCAGTGGACCATATTTTGTCAGAACTCTCCACTATGACCTGTCTGTCTTGGGTGGCCCTAAAGAGCATGGCTCATAGTTTCATTGAGTTAGACAAGGCTGTGGGTCATGTGATCAGTTTGATTAGTTTTCTGTGATTGTGGTTTTCATTCTGTCTGTCTTCTGATGGATAAGGATAAGAGCCCTATGGAAACTTCCTGATGGGAGAGACTGTGGGAGAAACTGGTTCTAGTTCTGATGGGTGGGGCCAGGCTCAGTAAATCTTTAATCCAGTTTTCTGTTGATGGGTGGGGCTGTGTTCCCTCCCTGTTGTTTGACCTGAGGCCAAACTATGGTGGAGGTAATGAAGATAATGGGGCCTCCTTCAGTAGGCCCCATGCACCTACTGCTGCCCTCAGTGCACCAACCCTGCAGCAGCCACCGCCAACCCACGCCTCCACTAGGGAGTCCTGGACACTCACAGCAAGTCTGGGTCAGTCTCTTGTGGGGTCACTGCTCCTTTCTCCTGGGTCCTGGTCACACAAGGTTTTGTTTGTGCCCTCCAAGAATCTGTTTCCCCAGTCCTATGTAAGTTCTGTAATCAAATTCCGCTGCCCTCCAAAGTCAAATTCTCTGGGGATTCTCAGTCCCTTTGCTAGATCCCCAGTTTGGGAAATCTCTTGTGGGTCCTAGAACTTTCTTAACAGTGTGAGAATTTCTTTGATATAATTGTTCTGCAGTTTGTAGGTTATCTCCTCGGCGGCTCTATGTTGGGGTTAATGGTGACCTCCTGCAAGAGGGCTTATATCACAGGTTTTGTGACTCAGGTAGCTGCACCCAGAGCCCCTGCCCCTGTGGCAGGCCACAGCTGACACATACCTCTGCAGGAGACTCAAACACAGGTCTGGCTCAGTCTCTGTGGGGTCTCTGGGTCCTGGTGTACTCAAGGTTTTGTTTGAGCTCTCCAGGCATCTCTGGCGGGTATGTTTGGTTCTAAATGTGATTTTACCCCTCTTACTGTCTTGTTGGGGCTTCTCCTTTGCCCTTGAATGTGGAGTATCTTTTTTTGTGTGTGGGATCCAACATTCTCCTGTCAGTAGTTGTTCAGCAAAGACTTGTAATTTTGGAGTTCTCACAGAGAAGATGAGTGCACGTCCTTCTGCTCCACCATCTTGCCAGTGGCATTCCTGGTGCCCTCATATTCTTCCTCAAAGCTGATGTAGTTGATGGTTTTCATCAGTGTAGATTTCTCTCTTGGTATGTCTCTGCTCTATGCTGTTGCTCATTTTCTTCAGCTCATCCAGTTTTAGTTTAGAACTGCTCTGCATTTGATGTCCTTAGTGGTATTTTCCAAATTCCTTCTCATAGGGTACATTATCACTCCTCTGAGAAATGCCTCTGACCTTAAAAAAAAAAAAATCTAACCCAAATGACAAATGAAGGTTACTGCTGTAAGTCCTAGAAGATCTTGAAGCAGATGAAACCCCAAGAAGTCAAAAGGACACATAACTTTTGGTGCAAGTGTTAGAGAAGAAATTTGAGACAGAATTTCTTTTTGCAACTCTCTAGGAAAAAAAGACAAAAGACAAAAGAAGAGGTGGTTATAACTGCAGCACATTGTCAACTTCACAGCAAAGTCTTTCCCTGCTTAATGTCTAGAAGTTGTGACATTAACTCCATCAGTTTTTCCATCGGCCATGAACTTGTTCTCTGATGCTTCCTTGCATTCTTTCTAGTAAAAGTCATCTCACATTTTCCCTCTCTGGAATCCTGCTTTACAGGTAAAAAGGACCTGATTTTCCTCTCATTAACTAGGGACTTAACCCGGGCCTGTGATTCTTCTCCCATGTCATCTTTTCCTTAGATAGAATCTCTTGGGAAATACTTTTCAGAGAGGCACCAGGAACTGAGTCTTAATGAACAACCAATTGTCCTGTGTCACCAAAAGCATAACACAGGAAACTCAAAGACCCCAGCTCCCCAAGGCTGTCTGTCAGCTGTCTCACTCCTCTCACTCATTTAAAACTCCTCTCCTTTGCCATGTCTAGTCTTTCTCCTGAACCTTCCCTTGTTTTCTTTAAGGTTTGTCTTTCGCAAGAATCTGCTACATCCTTTCTGAGTCCAGAAGCATATACAGTGGCTAGGATCCCTTTAGTTCATCCTTCTGGATGAACCTATGAGTTGGGTTTGATACAGTGGAGAAATTCCTTTTTGGGCAGTAGTGTCTGAAGAGAGGGCTTCCCTAGGGCTCAGATGGTAAAGAATCTGCCTTCAGTATGGGAGACCCAGGTTTGATCCCTTGGTCAGAAAGATCCCCTGGAGAAAGGAATGGCTGCCCAATCCAGTATTCCTGGGGCTTCCCTAAAGAGAATGGTGACAGCATTTTTGATTGAAATTGTTCACATTGGTACCAGTTCAGGAAGAAGAAATAGCATGGGATTTGAGCTTTGCCGAATGTTTAAAAAGTTAGAACTTTGGAGACTTATTTAAGAGATGATACATAGAGTTAGTAAGGTCTAGAAATAATCTTAGGTTAGGGGAAGAGGGGAGAATCTGTCACACTGAGTACGCAATGCACACCATCCAGTGATGAATTTTGCCACATTTAGAAATATGGCTTTTTTAATGCTGAAGTACTGATCTCCACTCACTCTTTTTCTGGGCTAGCTGCCTCTTCCTTTCCAGGGAAGAGAGAAATGGAGTGGAGTTAATCTCCGTTTTCTGAGTCTGTCACAGACCTGAGTGAGCATGTTTGTTCAGAGAATAAAAATAAGTGACTCCTCCAGGGAATGACTCACCTTGCATCTGGGTACTGCAAGATCTTGAACACCTTGCCACCTTATATTTCTCATCTGTGGGGAACGTATAATTCCCACGTGGAATTGTAGCCTGGTTCCAGCCCTTCCAAGGGCTTTAGAGCTGCTACATGATTTGGGGAAGGTCAGGTGGATTGAGATTTGAGAGGAAATGTCAAGTCAGGCCCAGGAAGACAGATCTCGTTTCGGGAAGCATCAAGAAAGCCCCGGAGCACTTGTAGCTCAGTCTCGGTGTAGTTTTCCTTGTTCTTGGTATTTCTAAGGAGTTGTGGGGTTTATTAGTACCTTTCCTCATTGTGCTTTAGAGCTACCCTGATCAGCTGTCACAGCGTTCAAGGCACCTTCAGCTGTGGATTTTTAAGTCTCTAGGACCATGTGGAGAGCTGGTTACAGCTCCTTCAGTTTCTCTCAGGTAGGATCTCATGGTAACACATCACAAAGCACACCATTATCAATATGTGAACAGGTAACTCAGTGGCATTTTTCTCTCCTTTGTAAATCAAACAAGCTTAATATATTCTACAACTACCATACATCAAGTTGATTTTCTTTGTCTTGGGAAGAGCTCCCTATATAGCAAAAGATATAGATGTACACACACATGACTTTTTAAAACTAAATACTAACTTACTGTCTCTACTTTCAAAGAAACCAGGACTTTCCTGGTGGCTCAGACACTAAAGCGTCTGCCTACAGTGCTGGAGATCTGGGTTCGATCCCTGGGTTGGGAAGATCGTCTGGAGAAGGAAATGGCAACCCACTCCAGTAGTCTTGCTGGGAAAATTCCATGGACAGAGGAGCGTGGTAGGCTACAGTCCATGGGGTCGCAAAGAGTCGGACATGACTGAGCGACTTCACTTTTCAAAAAAACCATCTGTTCATGCTCGGATCTTGTGGTAACCTAATTTAACTGTAGCCTTGTGAAGTATGTTTGGTTATTGGTGAATAGCATAGTTCATGGTGTTTTGCCTACTGAGATGAGCATAGTGTGGGGACATTAACTTAAAAGCATCATTTCAGAAAGATGTCTCTGTGCAGAACCCATTCAAGAATAAAATGTGACTTGAAGAGTCCCTTGTCAATAAGGGAAGAAGTGTGTGTGTTTATACAATATATTATGATCTTTGGGTATCAGTTCCCAAGACGAAGATAGTAATTTTTCTCTGCAATATACATGCAAAACAGACCTTTTTAATTGACAGGGTATACAGATAGACTATAGTTCAAAAGCCTCAATTCTTCGGTGCTCAGCTTTCTTTACAATCCCAACTTTCACATCCATACATGACTACGGGAAAAACCTAGACAGACCTTTGTGGACAAAGTAATGTCTCTGCTTTTGAATATGCTGTATACGTTGGTCATAACGTTTGTTCCAAGGAGTAAGCGTCTTTTTATTTCATGGCTGCAGTCACCACCTGCAGTGATTTTGGAGCCCAAGAAAATAAAGTCTGCCACTGTTCCCATTGTTTCCCCATCTATTTGCTATGCAGAGATGGGACCAGATCCCATGATCTTTGTTTTCTGAATGTTGAGCTTTAAGCCAACTTTTTCACTCTCCTCTTTCACTTTCATCAAAAGGCTCTTTAGTTCTTCTTCACTTTCTGCCATAAGGCTGGTGTCATCTGCATATCTGAGGTTATTGATGTTTCTCCTGGCAATCTTGATTCCAGCTTGTGCTTCATCTAGCCCACCGTTTCTCATGATGTACTCTGCATATAAGTTAAATAAGCAGGATGACAATATACAGCCTTGATGTACTCCTTTTCCTATTTGGAACCAGTCTGTTGTTCCATATCCAGTTTTAACTGTTGCTTCCTGACCTGCATACAGATTTCTCAAGAGGCAGGTCAGGTGGTCTGGTATTCCCATCTCTTGAAGAATTTTCCACAGTTTATTGTGATCCACACAGTCAAAGGCTTTGGCATAATCAATAAAGCAGAAATAGATGCTTTTCTAGAACTCTCCTGCTTTTTGATGATCCAGTGCATGCTGGCAATTTGATCTCTGGTGCCTCTGCCTTTTCTAAAACTAGCTTGAACATCTGGAATTTCATGGTTCATGTATTGTTGAAGCCTGGCTTGGAGAATTTTTAGCGCCAAAGAATTGATGCTTTTGAACTGTGGTGTTGCAGAAGACTCTTGAGAGTCCCTTGGACTGCAAAGAGATCCAACCAGTCCATCCTAAAGGAAACCAACTTTGAATATTCATTTGAGAGACTGATGCTGAAGCTGAAGCTCCAGTACTTTGGCCACCAGATGTGAAGAACTGACTCATTTGAAAAGACCCTGATGCTGGGAAAGATTGAAGGCGGGAGGAGAAGGGGACAACAGAGGATGAGATGGTTGAATGGACATGAGTTTGAGTAAACTCCGGGAGTTGGTGATGGAGAGGGAGGCCTGGTGTGCTGCAGTCCATGGAGTTGCAAAGAGTCGGACATGACTGAATGACTGAACTGAACAGATAGACCATTTAGCCATCAGTTTGTACATTAACAGTCACAGGTTTGTGGAGTGTTACTGTGAAATCCTATCTAAGGCAAGTGGAAGGAACTTTCAAAGGACGATCCATGAACATTTCATGTTGGGTTGCTTCTTTGGTGCATTGGTTTAAAATAGAACTTCTTATAGTTGCTTAGATGAAATTTAATTTTACATACTTAACTCAATGGTACAGCTTTAGTATTATGTCCATTTGTGAAGGAGGACCAGGAGGCATATAAAAAAGAGAAAACTACTTGAGTTTTTGGTGGTGATGGAATAAGGTAAATTTTAAATTAATTTGTTATTTTATGCTGTTGTATTAATATAAATCAATATAAGGAAATTTTATGTGCATACTAGATGGTTAGAATTAGGGTGAATTCTGTTTATGTCAAAATGATGATAATTCTGGTAGTGAGTCATTGTTACTATGGATTATGCTTTGCAAATTTTAAAAATTTATCTGACATTTGGGTTATTTAACTTGAATATAAAGACAATAATTTTTTTTTTTTATTCCAGAATAAAAAAGATGCCCGTAGTGAAACTGCTTAGAAATGAATCACTATTGACACTTCAGTGTTTATTACTTTCTAGGTTATATTTCTTGTGTGGTGTATATTTTGTAAAATATGTCAAAAAAAAATGACTCTTATTTTGAGGTCTGTGCTTTTCCCTTAATGTATTTGCAGCACCAACAGTACCTCCTGTGACATTGGTTGTTGCTCATAGCACCCTATACCATGGATTTATCATCCCCTGACCATTATGGTTGTTTTCCATCTTTTGTATTAGAAACAGCACAGATGAACTTCTATATGGGGAAATTATTGAAGAAACTTGTTTGCAGATATAAAGGTATTAGCCTCTTGTTGAGTTATGAAGACCAAATGAGATCTGGGTAAAAGGCTAAGACTGGGTGATTTTTGTTGAGTTCTTACCTTGTGCAAGCATCCTGCTTCTGTTTTTATGCAGCATCGCATTTCAGCCTTGCGCAGCACAATGGGTTGTCATTTGCATTGCAGAGGTGAAGCATTTGAGACAGGAAGTATTAATGAAGAGTAATTAAAAATAGCAATTTTTGCTATTGTACAGTAATTGCTGTAGTAATGAAAAATAGCAATTTAGGGTTCAAAAGGCAATTCTCTACATTATCTTCACTTAGGACACTTCATAGTTACTGAATAAGTCTCAACAGGTGGGGTTTGGGATTTGATTATAGAGTCTTCTTATTTGAAGAATTGTATAAAATGAAACCTATGAAATTTTATTAAACAGCATTTTAACTTTTAGCCTGTTAGGGATCATGAAATACTGTAAACATGACTGCATGGTTTAGCAATTCAGATATTTCTTCAGACTGGCTCTCAAGTCATGGGATTCCATTGTGTGAACTCAGAGGTATGCTCTGGTAAAGATGTTACAGCAGGTAAATCATGACCCAGGACTAGACTTATTAGCATGTTACTATAAAATCCTAAAATGGGGTTCAAGGCTAGTTTTAATTATTTTTTTTTCCTTTATTTTATTTATTTATTTATTTTTTAAACATTATTTTTTTAAAATTTTATTTTATTTTTAAACTTTACTCAAGGCTAGTTTTACAGGAGGGCTCTGAGGCTCTGAGTTGCTGTACCTTAGTAGGTAGAATGACCCCAAAGATGAATGCAGTATTTGGCACCTGTAAATACTCACTACGTGGTAAAAGGTACTCTGCTGATGTAATTAAGTGTACAGATCTGGATTGTCTGCAAGTACCCAGTCTAATCCTGTGAACCTTGCTCTGGTGAGCATCAAAGAGAAATGACAGAAGAGAAAATAAGGAAAGATTCGAGTGTGAGGATTCAGTGTGTTGTTGCTGGCTCTGAGAAGTAGGTCTCCCTGTGCAAGGACCAGAGAGAGGCCTCTAGGAGCTCAGGGCAGGTTCCAGGTGACACAAGCAAGCAAATGGGTCCCCTAGTCACGTAGATGCAGGACCCAGACTCTGCCAACCACCCGGATGCTCTTGGAAGCATCTTCTCTCCCAGTGCCTCCACAGGGAACACAGCTCCGCCTGTACCTTCGTTTTTGGCCTCATAAGTCTCTAAGCAGAGGATCCAGCTGAGCCATGCTTCCTCTGCACTCCTAACCTATGGCAGTGTGAGATGATCAGTGGGTGTTCTCTTAAGCTGTGGGTCGTGATTTGCTAGGGCAGAAATACAAAAGTAATACACACTGCTTGTCGAATACAGCCACAATCCCTTGGTTCATTCAACAGCAGTTATCTCTTGGATGCCAAAAGCTGCCAGGCCACAGCTCGTTGGTTGATCCCTCTGAAGTTTCAAAGTGAATTTCTAAATCTGAGGTCTGTCTTACATACCTTTGTAAAAGCTTCAGAATTTTGTAGAAATCTAAAAGTATATTTTTTAAAAAAATATAAACTCTAGAAATACCTGCACTGTTGGCCCTTTTCAGTGAAGCCTATCAGTCACTTTTATGCTCCTGGCAATGTGGGGGCCATGTAGGAGGCATATTACAAGCAGAAGCAGTACTGATTGTCAAGGAGTTTTAATAATTTAGATAGGAAGAAGGGTTTAAACAAATGAAATAGTAAAGCAACTAGGGACTGAAGTGTCCTTCTATTATAATTTGTTGTTAAGCTCAGCCGTATTGCTTATAGTAGTGTGATGATGATGATGATGATGGTAGCTAACATGCACGTAGCACTCGCTGTTGCAGGCACCATTCCTGGATGCTTTATAGGTGTTAACTCACTTCATGCCCATAGCAGTCCTGTGCTGTGGGGTGGAGGGCTGTGACTCTGCCCCAGCAAACAGATTCCCAGATTTCCCTCAAGGTTGGCATAAACTAGATGAAGATTTCCCGTTCCTGTTATAGGCTTTTGGATCTTGTGTTCTGCATCTTGTTCTTCCAGGATATCCTCCCACATTCGCAGTTTTTGTAGATAGACTTCCTGGTTGCAAGGGTCTTGGATGATCTGGATTCATGCCAGTGGGGGAGTTTCTGTGTAATGTCCCTTGTTGTTGTTCAGTCGCTCAGTCGTGTCCGACTGTTTGTGACCCCACGAACTGCGGCACGCCAGCCTTCCCTGTCCTTAACCATGTTCCTGAGTTTGCTCAAACTCGTGTCCATTGAGTCAGTGATGCCATTCAACCATCTCATCCTCTGTTGCCCCCTTCTCCTCTTGCCTTCACTCTTTCAGCTTCTATAGGACCTGTCCCTTCTGATTGGAGATCCTTACTGTAGAAGATCCCTGGAATGTCTAGAGCTATGGGTTATACTCCTGCTGCAGTTTAGAAACTTACTTCCAAAAAGCACACTGATTAAGAAAGACCATATAAGGAATGACATGTAATACTAAATAAAAGGCATGCTAAAGACATGTTTCCAAATTATGTCTTTAAAGATACTTTGTTAAATAAACCATATCATATAAATCTACTGAAGAATCATTAAATGTGACATAGATTGAAAATACTCTGGTCTTACCAGAAAATGGAAAAAAGTAACTTGAGACTTAAAAATTTTTAAAAATATATTGATATAAGCATAATCCATGTTTTATTTCATTGTCATAGCAAAACCCAGGGTGTCCAATGTATACGTGTTTCCTTATAACATTTCATATATATAAAATGTTCGTCAAGAAATTCATGTGGATGAGCAGTTAGAGCTTTGGGGAAATGACTAGATCAAGAATTGAGAGAGCAGCTTTGAAGACTGAAGGAGCAGATTCACCTGCTCTTTTGAAAAGATGTCAGTGTCATTTGCTTGCTCTTTTCGGATTACATTTGGCCAGTACATCTGCAGCGTCTCCTGTTCTTTGTGCCATGAAATTGAAGAGATTTCCACAGTAAGGAATGGCCTCCAACTGTTCTTTTTCATCTGTTGAGATTTGCCCTCCCCCTGTCTCTGTTACCCAGATGAAATGCCAATAATATCCCCAACTGTTCTACTGCAGGCTGACAGATAGACGACTCCCAGGAGGTTTATGCTTGTTCTCTTTTGATGATAGTGGATAATTTGGGTAGGAGGCATTCATAAAACAAATCTTTAGAACAAATCCTTGGTCTGGGTACTTCTGAAATTTACCTTCCCATATAAAGCATCTTCTACTGAACTTCACATAGTAGAACATTTCCACTGTGGGTAGTTCTGAGTATTTGAAAGTTTGTAGAGCTAAAACATGCGTTTTTGCCACAAGAGAAGCCACTGCAATGAAAAGCCCACACACCACAACAAAGAGTAGCCCCTGCTTGCCACAACTAGAGAAAACCCAAGCACACCAACGGAGAACTCCCTCAGCCCAAAAAAGGAGATGTGGAAATAGGTGATACTGAAGACCAGATGAAAAGAATATTATATATGAGATATTGGACATTGGACTCTGTCATGGTGTCATGCGAAGTCTTTGAAGAGTTTTTTAGCAAGAGATTAATATAAGATTTATATTTTCTATTGAGTATGATGTGGTTTGAAGAGAGGTAAATGAGAGGCAACAGTCTGAGTTGGGAGGAGATGGTGGGTTGCATTAAATCAAGGACACCTCACTTCTTGGCTTGAGACCCTGGTACATGGTGGTACCATTCACTGCCTGGGTATATGGGCCATGCTACAGATTAGAGAGTGGAGGGAAGTGTAAGAAAGTGACTTCACATTTGGAAGTGTTGAGTTTGAGTTACTCGTGGGGCATTTAGGTCCTGGAGGTGGATGGGGATGAGACTTTTGGACCCTGGAAATGCAGATAGATTGAAATCCTGTGAGTAAGTGAGGTTGCCTAGGGAGAATGAATAGAAAGAGAAGAAGGTTGAGAGGGCTAAGAACAAACCACTGAGGATCATCAAAACTTAAAGATAGGGGAAAGCGAAGCCTTGAGGGAAGAGAAGTGGCAGGCAGAGAGAAAGAGAAGAGCCTGGAGGGTATGTGTCATGGAATCCTGGTGGCTAAGGACAAGAGGACGGTAACATGCCAGACCCTGCTGAGGACAAGATAAATGAAGACTGCTATATCACGTCGACCGCGAGGAGGTGACCACCTTGGGGTTGTCCCGTGAATCCTGTCAACTCCTCATAAGCCGAACAGATGGTACTTCAAACTGAGTACAATCCAGGTGTTGCTGTCTCTGGAGTCCATCATTTCTTGCTGACCTGAATGTCATCCTCGTACTATTCCAAAACCATTGTTATGCAATTCTAAATAATCTCATTTCCATTGTTAACTTATACCATGCTAATGATCAACTAAAAATTATCACATCTTTCTAATGTGAACCTCATGCATAGGAGATACATGTACACGTAGCAGACCTAAATAACAGACTTAGAAAACTAACTTACATATAGGGGCTTCCCTGGTGGTGCAGTGGCTAGAGACTCCATGCTTCCAGTGCAGGGGGCCCGGGTTCAGTCGCTGGGCAGGGAACGAGATGCCACCTGCCGCATGTGAGCCTGAAGCTTCACATGTTGAAACTAAGACCTGGCACAGCCAAGTGAATAAATATTAAAAAAAAAAAAGAAAAGAACTTACGTGTAGGACTTTATTCCACTAGTTAGTTTCAGGTCACTTATGTATGTATTAGTCTTTGGTCAGTGATTATCTAAGTTACAATAAAATAGACATATCTGTATTTAGTCAGCAAAGTCTTTATGAGAATTTTTAAAAATATCCCTAATATCCTTGAAATAAGAATAAGCATATTTTATCATCGTAGCATGCTTAGCAAACACGTCTTTGATATGGTGAGAGTAGTTATTAGGAAAACTACTATTTGTTAAATAAACTATTAGGCAGAGAACAGTACTGTCTAGACAGATAAATAACCTTCTTAATTTTCCAATTATGGGTTGACATTAGCAGGTAATCACAGGATTATTCATGTGTCAGTCCTGTGGCAATATTAACTATTTAGAACAGAAGAGTGAATTTGGAAATGGGAAAATGGGCCACTGAGGAACAAAGGAAATTGTCACTGAGTATGTGGCTCTTTCTTCATGGGACAGAAGTCTAGCCACCATCACTACTCAGTTTATATCTTATCCAGAAATATGTTGATGGCTTTAATAAGCATATTTATTTATTTATCTAGAATTTTTAACCCTGTTTTGGGAGCAAGTATATTTGGGAATAAAAGAGGAAAGTGTATTGAATTATGTTTCTTCTTACATTTAATTTAGGAAATTGAGAAAATGTGTTCTGTGTTTTAAAAACATTTTGATTATATTATCAAAATTTAAAGATTTCTAAGATTAATAGATTTATTAAAAACCTTTAGGAAATTTGTGAATTCATGATTTTCTGAAACATTAGTTTATAAGGATGGCCCTTTGGTGGCGTCTGTCACTGTTGGTCTGTCTCCCACAGGGACCTTTGTTGGCTTTCTCCAGCTTCACGCTTGGTTTTCAGGGGCCTCTTCCTCCAGGAAGGCCACCACGTCTTCTCAGTTGACCTCTCCATGGCCATGATCTCTGGCACTCGGGGCTTGTATTTGACACTTTCTGTTGCCTCTTGAACCTTGTGCTGATGCAAGACTCATTGCATTTGTATTTTGAGTCTGAAAGCCTTATTAAGCCAGAGAAAAACAGACAATATGCTGGAACTGAGACTAACCCTGATTCTTGTTGAATTTCAGGGCTATTTTGTGAGTAGCCCTGCTGGTTTTTAAAGATAGAAAGCCAAAATACTTCAACACTTTAAAACATTTTAAAATTGCCGATGGGTACCCAGAGGAAAAGGAAATTTTGATGTGTTTTATCAGTCCCTTAATTATCCTCTATTTAGATATTCACAAGAGCAAATACAGCCTAAGCTGCAAATGTGTTTTGAGTTATAGGGTTCTTTTTATATTAAGTAAACTATGTTTTAAAGTTTAAGCTTCTTTAAAAGCTCCCTTGCAATTTTCCTTGTGCTTGGGTCTGTCAAACCACTGATGATGTAATGGAATCTTACCACTTGATTGGATTATATCAAAATTTAATACCTAAAACACAGTGAAAACCATGTTCCTTTACAAATGATTTAAATTAGAGGAGAATAAAATAAAAAGTAAAAATTGATTGTCAGTTGAAATGATTTCAAGATTAAAAGGTTGAGTCTTGGAGAAGTGAAGATGTCTTATTAAATAGAAGAGTGCTTCTCAACCCTGGATACAGTGTAGAATCGCTTAAGAAACTTGGGAACAATAGCAGCAGTAAATACTGATGGCTGGACTTGTCCCCCAGAGATTCTGATTTAGATGGGGCCCAAGTATCGGTTGCTTTTTTAAAGCTTCCCAAGTGATTCTCATGTGCATTCAGGTTCAAAATGGATGCAAAGCCAAGCAATTTAAAAGAAAGCATTTCTTAGACAGAATATAGTGACTACATAGCTATTTTACAAGAAGAAACATGAGAAAAAGATGGAGACAAACCTTCAGCTTAAAATTAGTAGAGGTTTACTTACGATCCATTATTCACAAATCTGAAATATAAAAGCCCTAAAACACAAAAGGTTTTCATGACTTGTGTGTTTGTGTGCTTAGTTGCTCGGTGACGTCCAGCTCTTTTGTGAGCCCATGGTCTGCAGTCTGCTAGGATCCTCGTCCAGTTTCCCAGACAAGAAAACTGAAAGGGCTTGCCATTTCCTACTCCAGGAGATCTTTTTGACCTAGGGATCGAACTCGCATCTCCGGCATCTCCTGCTGGTGGATTCTTTCCCACTCTGCCACCTGATGCCAAAGTCTAACCTAAACTGAATATATTTAGTAGAAAATCCTGAGACTCCTCCTAGTCTGTCTTTATCCCATTTGGTATGAATAATCATACATTTCATTACAGAAATATTAGTGTGTCTGATTTCTTATTATCAGACTTCACTGAGGGTGTGACATAGGTAGGGTACATTTCTGAGCTACATAAAATGTTCAGTCACCAATTCAATGGACATGAGTTTGAGCAAGCTCCGGGAGATGCTGAAGGACAGGGAAGCCTGGCGTGCTGCGGTCCATGGGGTCGCAAAGAGTCGGACACGACTGAGCGACAGAACAACAACGAAGGCTTGTGATAGACCACTGTGAGAATGGACTTCCCGTCAGATCAACAGCAGTGCATTTCTTCTAATTTTCTAGGCAGTGGTTTAGCACGCTCATAAAATAAAAACAGTGGTGAATATCAGAGCATGGCTCTTGGCCATTTTTAAATATACATTTATAGGTATGTAGTTTTTGATACTGATTTAAGAAGAGGGTTCCATATGTGTCGTGATGAGAGAGGCTTACATTAAGGAACAGCACAAGGAGATCAAGTAGAAAAATAATTGTCTATAAAAGACTTTTCAGTGTAACAGACTCTTCCCCCAAGTTAATGGTTTAAATCAGCACATATTTACTGTACCTTCTTCTTTTTTTTTAAGTGAAACAGGTTAAGTGTTTATTAGGAAAAAGGGTATGTGTGGATAGACACACAAAGGCGAACTCAGAGAGAGTCGCCACATATTTATTATCTTCATCAGTCCCTGAGTGTTAGGAATTCAGGAGCATCTTAGCTGGTTGGTTTTTGCTCAGGGTTCCCAGAAAGTTATCAAAATGTGGGCCAGGACTTTAGACATCTGGAAACTTGAGCGTTGCTGGGGTGTTATGTTTCTTTTTCAGTGCCGACGAGTCCCGTATTAGTGCTTACAAAGAAAAGTCTAGTCTCTGTTTCTGCAGTTGTTAAAAGTTTAAGTTTTCAGAATAAACCTAACAAGTATTTGCTAAAGGAGGCTTGGAGTCCTAATTTGTTCTGAAGATTTCTGCTACAAGTCCCTTCTTAGGGGGAGTGCCTTCTCTTTGGATTTTCCTTGTCCTCCCTCAGGCAACCTTTTTTTTTTCCCCTCCCCTGGGTTCTGTCTCTGTTCCCTTTAAGTTGCCTCTTCATCCACCTCCTGTGGGTCAGTGCAAGCGTGTTGATGGCCCTGAGTCATGGTGCTGAAAAGATAGCTGCCTCAGCGGAGCTTCTGCCCAGAAGACAGGCATTAGTCACAATTGAAAATAATGAAATAATGATTGCTGGTGTGTCTTTAAAAAAAAAAAAAGTGCTAAGAGGATACTGTGTTGTTGTTCTGTCACTAAGTCGTGTCCGACTCTTGCAACCCCATAGACTGCAGCACGCCAGGCTCCCTTGTCCTTCCCTGCCTCCCTGAGTTTCCTCAGACTCCTGTCCATTGCGTCAGTGATGCCTTCCAGCCATCTATAGGAGACTCTAACGGGATCTCACCCAGTTTGTGATTTGTTTGCTCAATGCTTCCCCCTTTGTATTTTGGAGGAAGAATAACCTACCCTTGGGGTTTTGCGCAAAAATGTTTTCCCTCGGGGGCAGAAATGTGGAAGCTGTTCTACATGCCACCGCACATAACACTTGTCCGTCCTCCCTGACTGCAGATGTTCAGGGGATGTGGTGTGGTACAGTAGAGTATTCTCATTTATTTTATGGAAAAAAGAAAAAGCTTAGGTTCATTTTTAACTGTGAAGTTCTTGTCTTTCTCACTATCCTTTTTTTTTTTTCCATCTTGGCTTCCCAAAAAGTGCTCTGTGGGTTTCTTGCTCATCCTTTTTCTCCCTTTCTTTCTCCACCAAATCTTTGCAGAGATGTTTTATATAGTGTTGGGAATATAACATTTTCCTTTTCTGAGCTACTTCTGTTTTGAGTCTTATTTCTAAATCAAGAAAGAAAAACTGAAGCTCTCATGAAGAGAGTCTCAGGTATAGAAAACTGAAGGAGGAGGGTGGAGAAGACAGCTTTAAGTGAGCCACCTTCTGCATCTTTTTCTGTCTCTGCTGCCTTTCTATGTCTGAGCCAAGAGGAGTCTTCCCTGGGCGCCACAACATTAGGAAGCCATTGACAGGGCCCCAGGGAGCCTTTCTCATCTGTGTCTTTGTCCACCTCCAGATATTCTCCCCTGTAACAGGGGATTGTGTGTAACGGTAAACCTTACACACAATTTCAAATGTCTAAAACAGGCACTAATTCGTGTTTTGTTTTGTTTTTTTGCTTTTTTATTACTACACATGCAAGTATTTTGTAAAGGCTTTCCTCTGATGAATCATCACTTCTATCTCTCCCAAGTCTCTTTTTCTGCATAAGTTCTTCAACTAAATTTTTATATCTGTGAGCTTTTTTTTTTTTTTTTTAACTTTTAATTTTGTATTGGAGTAGGAGCGGCTGAGCATGCGTGCATGTGCGGGCGCACGCACACATGTGCGCTCACACACAGCTGATTGACAGTGTTGTTTCTGGTGAATAGTGAAGGGACTCAGCCATACATATACATGTATCCCTTCGCCCCCAAACTCCCCTCCCATCCAGGATGCCACATAACATCGAGCAGAGTTCCACGTGCTCTACAATAGGTCTTTTGTTTGTTATCTGTTATCAGTACAGCAGTGTGTACATGTCAACCCCAAATTCCCTAACTGTCCCTTCTCCGTGTCCTTCTCTCAGCAACCATCAGATGTTCTCTGTTAGTCTCTTTCTGTTTTGCAAGTTCATTTGTATCATTTCTTTTTAGATTCCAAATATAAGGGGTGTTGTATGATATTTCTCCGCCTCTGTCTGACTCACTTCACTCAGTATGACAATCTCTGGGTCCATCTGTGTTGCTGCAAATGGCATTATTTCATTCTTTTTAATAACCCAGTGATATCCCATTGTATATATGTACCACATCTTCTTTATCCATTCCCCCATGAATGTTTTTGGATTTCAAACCCCCACCATTAGAGAGGGACTGATTATCTTCTCATTACAGTATAATTTTCCTGAGGAAGCCCTAAGGAAGCAAAGAATCAGTTAAATCAAGAGTATATATACCCTTTAGACTGGCATTCACACTGGCCAGCCAGGGAAGCGTGGCAGTAAAGCAGTGTGGGGGAGGGGGAATGCTTTCTTCAGGGATGACTATACCTTGATCATTGTGGTATGGATCCCAGGCAGAGTCCCAGTGTCTCGCTGAGCTGCTTTTGCCTTCACATACATCAGTGTAAATTAGATTAATTTCCGTAGCAAATCTTCTTTAACCTTGAACTTCACGCTCTGCCTTTAAAATTTCACTTGTATAACACATTAAGCTGCAGGACCCTTCCAAACTCACTACCACCACCCCTTGAAACCTCCAGAGGTTTCCCAGATATTATCCTCATGTTATCTTTTTTTTCCCCACATTATCTTTGCAAGTGACTGTGGTTATCTTTCTTGGTCTCTGTTTTATGTTCCTTTTTGAGAAAGGATTTAAGCATATATGTTCAGGGAGGAGAGAGAGAATGAGTGAATAAGCAAAAATCTGGACAGCACTTAAGATATTAGAGCTCATCCTGCCTGTCCCCATTTCACCTGGCCTGTGTGTTGGTAGCATTCGCGTTTATGCAGCACGTCATCTGAAAAGGTTGCTGGTAAACCTGTCAGGCCTCCAGTGATTGTTCATTGTATTCAGACAGAAGTCCAATTAAACTAAGGTCGTCTACCTCCGTTTTTCCAGAATTTCTGTATAAACTGGAATCTTTAGGAGAGAAAAAATATTTACGATCTTTGCCACAGTATTGTGCCTGTTGTAATAATTTATTTGCATTATTCCTGAATGTTACACCATTACGTTTTTGAGGTACTTTTCATCAAAGCGTCAGAAGTAACAGTGTTTTCCAGTGTGTACATTCTGGCAACTGTTTATAATTTCTTTTTAAAGGAAGTCAATTCGATTCTTTGAGGTTTTTGGCCTAAAATTCCTATGCAGAAGTTTTTCCATTCTATTAAAAACAAACAAAAGTATGGCAGCAAACTTAACTCTTATCTCAACAGCTCTTAACTTTGCAGATCTAAAGACAAACCTATGTTTTTCTTCTTCTAATTTGATGTTTTCCCCCTAATATTTTCTTAGGTGCAGAGAGAGCTAGCAGCTGTTATTGCTTTGAAAGCAAGGAAGTCTGGTGAGTAGTCTTTCATGGGGCTGGAGGAAGATTCTGATTCTTTGGGGATATTTCACATGTCATGTGGTTGTGAGCAGTTGAACGTATCCTGGGAAGATTTGGTCCAGAAAGCATATCTCCATTTGTTTTAAAAAGTATTTATTCTGCTGTCAAAATAGCACAGGCATATATATAGTTCTTTCAAATTTCACTGCCTGGCTTTATTTCATGCTTCAAGGAAAAATGAAATTCAAAATTCAAAATGTGTTTGCAGCCCACTGCAAGCATGGGTCTAGGTACCCAGCAAAAGAAAGCAAACCACTTTACATTACTTGTCATAATGACAGAGGAAAATAGATAATATAATGGTGGTCTCTGTTTTATATTTCTCATCTCAAAGTGGCTTCTTAAAAAAAAATTGAATTGTCTAATAACATTTCATAGCAAGCATGTTTCATAGGAACTGATGGTATGGATCCAATTCCTAATACCTTAGGAAGCAATCTGTGAATATAATAAGTGGAAAGGAAAAGGGAGCTCTCAGCTACATCTTGAGGAGAGAAGGCCATGTTTTGCTGAAATTCAGTATGAAACAGACGCTCAGTGAGGTAGAGAACCCTTGCATTGAAAAGAAGAGTAGCAGGAGGA
Source organism: Bos indicus x Bos taurus (assembly GCF_003369695.1). Taxonomy (NCBI): domain Eukaryota; kingdom Metazoa; phylum Chordata; class Mammalia; order Artiodactyla; family Bovidae; genus Bos; species Bos indicus x Bos taurus. Next base: position 88,660,376 of record NC_040079.1, read on the forward strand.
CCCTCGCTGTTCAGAGGAGGCCGGTGCTGAATGGAATGGCAGACAGAGGGGAGGGGCTTCATGGAGAATGGTAAGCCAGGCTAAGACTTTGCAGGTGAAAGCACTGTGACAAAGTCAGAGAGTTGCCACGGTTTGAAGAAATGCCTGCAACAGAGATGTCTTCAGAACAGAAGTCATACATTTTGCATCTTCCTTTTTCTAGCTAGAAGCGAAAACTTTGCTTTTCTCTCGGTGGCTTTTGGGATCAAACACACCTTGTTGTGTTTGTACTATGTTGATTTGGCTGTTGTAGAGGATGCAGAGCCTGGATACTACAGAGGTGGTGGAGAAGAAATACGAGGCACAGCGATGCAGATCCGCAGCGCCCAGGCAGTGGGAATGGCATTAGATCGTGGATGTTTGCATAGGTGGAGGCCAAGAGGGAGAAGGGACACCAGTATACAGGTTGTAGGAGGGGAATCTTAGAAAAAAAATTGTGCTAGAGCTGATGTAGTATCCCACAACCGTAAGGAGACAAAATTTACAGTCTGTGTGAGTTGGGATGATAGTGCCTTGGAAGATAGATTTATTTTTTAAGTTTTAGAAAAAGTTGGGGAAATAATAAAATACATATACTCTGTCATTGCTGGAGCAAAATAGAACAAGTAAATATAGATGGGGCTGGAGAAGGAGATGGTTGCTAATTTACACAGTGTGGGCTGGGCAGGCCCCTTGAGCAAAGACCTGAAGTCACTGAGGGGTGAGCCCCGTGGACGTCCAGGCAAGAGCATTGGACAGAGGTGTGCAAAATGTGTGTAGAGAACAGCAAGGAAGTGAAAGTGGCTGGAGCAAAGTGAACAAGGCAGAAAGAGGTAGATTCCGGACGTCAGGCTGAGAAGTTTGAACTCTCTGGAGGTGAAGAGAATTGAGGAAGCGTAAGCAAGCCCCAAACACAGTGGACTGTGCAGAGTCAAAGACTGGTATGCAGTTGACTGTTATGCCATGAGGTTAGCATCTCTATTTTCCTTACTTATTTCATCCGTGGAGCTTGGAATGTCAAGACAACATTGGCAACTTCTCAGGGACAGAGTGAAACACAAATATATCAGGAATGGGGACGTAAATTCATAGTTTTATTTTGTCAAGTTCCATGAAAACCCCTACTGGTAATTTTTAAACTGTATTGAATTTATAGGTCATTAGATAAATTGGCACTTTGGAGATAAGCATTTCCATTCATGAATCTAGGATTTCATTCCACTTTTTTCATATCTTCAGTACTGTCTTAAAAATGTCTCCTTAAAGCTTTGTACATTTTTTTGCTTAATGTATTCTTTGGCCTTTGGTTACTGTTATTTTTTTGGCTTCTGGTATTTTTAGCTTTTTTTTTTTTAAGTGAAGGTTTCTGTCTTTGTCTTTCATGACAGTTTTTCTTGAAATAAACTTTACCTTTTAGAGTAGTTTCAATTCACAGAAAAATTGAGCAGAAAGTTCCCAGTTCCCATATACCCTGTGTCCCCACATGCCCTGCTCCCTTACTGCCAGCATCTCAGAGGGGTATATTTGTTATAATCAATAGCCTGTATTGACACATCGTTGTCACCCACGGTCCATAGTTTAGGGTTCACTCTTGGTACTGTCCATTTTACGGGTTTGGACTAATGTCTAATAACATGTGTTTATATTATAGTATCACACAGAATCACTTCACTGCCCTTATGCTCTACCTATTTATGCCTCCCTCCCCCATATTCTGGAAATCACTTATGTTACTGTCCCCATAGTTTTGCCTTTTCCAGAACATCACGTGGTTGGAATCATAGAGTAGATAGTCTTTTCAGATTGGCTTTGTTCAGTCAGTAATAGGCATTTAAAGTTCATCCATGTCTTCTACTAACGACTTGATAACTCATTTCTTCCTAGCTTAGAATAATATTCCGTTGTCTGAAAAAAAAAAAAGAATAATATTCTGTTGTCTGAATGTACCGCAGTTTATGTATCTGTTCACCTGCCAGAGGACATCTTGATTGCTTCCAGGTTTTGGCAGTTATAGATGGTATAAATAAACCTTGTATAAACATCCGTGTGTATGTTTGTATACAGGTTTCATCTACACAGACACCTACATGCACACATAGGTTTCAGCTGCTTTGGTGAGTAGCAAAGAGTGTGATTTCTGGACCATGTGGTAAGAGTGTGTTGAGTTTTGTAAGAAGCTGCTTCTGGTGACTACCTTCCCGAGTGGCTGTGCTCTTTGCGTTCCCACCAGCAGTGAACGAGAGTTCCTGTTGCTCTGGATCTTCACCAGCATTTGTTGTCAGTGTTTCAGATTTAGTTGCTTTAGTTTGCATTTTCCTGATGGCATGTGATCTGGAATATCTCTTTGTGTGCTTACTTGTTATCTTTATATCTTCTTTGAAGAGGTGTCTGTTAAAGTCTTTGATCCATTTTTCAGTCAGCTTGCTTGTTTTCTTGTTGAGTCTTAAGAGTTCTGTATATATTTTTGATGATTGTCCTTTTTAGGATATATTTTGCAGGTGTTTTCTCCCAGTCTCTGGCTTGTATTCTCATTCTCTTCACATTGTCTTTGAAAGAGCAAAGATTTTTAATTTTAATAAAGTCAGGCTTATCTTTCTTCTCTTTTGGATCCTGCCTTTGGTGTTATAGCTAAAAAGTCATATCACACACAAGATCATCTAGGTTTTCTTCTATTACATGCTAGACCTTTAAGTCTGTGATCCGTTTTGAGCTCATTTTCATGAAGAGTGTTAGGTCCGCATTTAGGTTCTTTTACGTGTGGGTGTGTGTGTGTCTAGTTGTTCGAGCAGCACTTGTTGAAAACACTATCCTCCTTCCATTTTATTGCCCTCTCTCCTCTGCCAGAGGTCACTTGACTGTATTTGTGTGGGTTTATGTCTGGGCTCTGTTCTCTTCACTGCCCTGCTTGTCTGTGCTTTCGCCAGTGCCACCCTGTTTGGGTTACTGTAACTTTACAGTGCGTGTTGGTAGGGCACTGTCAGCCTCCCAGCTTTTTCTCCTTCAACATTGTTCTGGCTATTCTGGGTATTTTTCCTCTCCATATATACTTTGAATCAGTTTGTTGATCCACATCTGTTATCTTTTCTAATTGTTTATTTTTCCTGCATGAGAATTCTTATTTTTGTTCCTATCAAAAGTGTTGAACTTAAATGAATTCTAATAGCTAGTTTTAAAATTACCTGGGGTTTTCTTTATAGGCAAATACAGTGTCTATCAATTATGACTATTTTATCTGTCTTACCAACCCAAGTAACTCCCCTTTTTTCCGCTCATGCTATTTCATTAGCTAGGGTCCTGTGATACATAAATTGAATAATAAAAAAGATAGTTAGCATCCTTACTTTGTCCCTGACAAAATTAAATAAGTTTTCTGACTAGAAAAATAGAGTAAACAAAGAAGATCATTTTTAGAGAAAAACAGACTTTTCTGTGCCATATTCCCCAAACTACAACAAATTTGGGAAACCGTCTAGGGGCAAAAATAACCAAGATGATATTGCAATATTCAAAGAATCCAAATGTGGACTTCAGGAGACAGCCACCTGATTTGTCCCACACTTCTGCTGCTGCATTTGGCCTTGAGAGTAGATGGAAAATCATAGCGGCAAAGTGTGAGAACCTAACTCCTAAGTATGGCTTTGGTTCCTTTATCAGATTCTAACTGAGCACCTACTCTAGGGCACTGGCGGCACGGTGGTGAGCAAGGACAAATACGGCTCCCTGCTATTTTAAAATCACGTTGTTTATTTCAGAGATAAATAAACGTGAGTAAGTCAATGGCTGTCTGAAAAAGGATAATGTATTACTATGTAGTTAGGAGGTGATAAAATGAACTGTTAAACACAGCCTTAATTAAACAGAATTTTAGCTGCAGAATGGTGCTTTCTGTATGCTCATTAAAAAAAAAAAAACTATTTTGATTTTTTTAAGGTAGAATAAGAAGAAACTGGTATACTTCTAATAAAAAAAGTATTGAAATACTAGTTGGCACGTCTGGGGCTTGACAAAAGGAATTGATTGCCTTAATATCTGTCTTGCGGTGGAACTGCTAATTAGGGCTCAGGTGGTCATGCCAGATTTACGTCTCTCTGTGAAGGGTTGTGAAAACAAGAATTAGTATAAAGAAAGAGTTGTTTGGTTTCAGCTGTCCTCCAAACAGAAATAAAAGTAATTGCCAATTGATAGATTATATAGATGACTCAAGGATCTAGCTTTGTAAAAAATCTATTTTGTTGTAATTTTCTAAGAAGCCATTAGGATGAGTCTTTAAACAGTTTTCTCCTCGAAATGCTAACCTTAGTGAATATGAATAGCATTTTAAGGCTTCACACGGTTAACACAGATATCCTTGCACTTGTTTCTTTTTTGTTGAATTGCTGATTCTACTGCGAATTGTTAGAGTCTTAGGAACATTTTCTTCCCCCTTTCAAGGGAATCCACAGCCAAAGCATGTTTAGCTCTCAGTATCTTTAGATTAGATGAAATTTGTGCCATGGTGGGCTTTTATTTCTGGAAAGCCAGAAATCTCATATTGGTAAACCTCTTTGGCAGTTTTTATATTTCACTCTCTCTCCTAGTCCATACCTAGTTAAATGTTTTAAAACTAAGTATCGAGGATATTAATGTTTGGAAAACACAGAAGAGGTTCTAGACTCTGTTTGTACCATTAAATGTCTTTGTGACTTTGGTAAAGGGATTCCAATTTGTATTGTATCATAAGGGGGTGGGTATAGAATGTAGGAACCTTCGTGATTCCTTCCAGCTCCAATATTTAATTATAATAGTATTTTCATTAATTTCTTTCATTATCCTTAATGGAGTCACAACCTTGGGAATGTTTTATTCAGGACTCTTAGGGACAAGTGAGAGAAAAATAAACTGAAAACCACAAAGGCTCAGGGCATCTGTGGAGCTAATCAGTCTCAGCAGGAGAGAACCTCTTTCCTGGTAAGGCCCACGGAGGTCTCAGCGGGGACTTTGCTGGAAGGATGGAATGCCCATCTCTGGAGCAGTGGAAGCTTGGATGGAGGGCAGGATACAGAGGTTAAGTCCCACGAACTGAGGCTGGGGCAGGTGTGGCTCCCCAGAGAAAACCAGCAGGAGAGGGATGGCTGCTGGGGCAGAGTGCTCACCACAGGAGGAATTGCTTGTATTGTCTGAATCTCGTGATTCAGAGAGGATTTAGAGGGAAATGTCGTGCCTGAGAGTACACAGGTTAAGGCTGCAACCAGTGCAAACCCAGGCTTTCCAACATCCAGTCTCTAGTTTTCCTAGCTACGCTGCGTCCCCTCCCTTGTTATTATGGGGAGTAAAGATTTGGTTTATGGAAAGGCATTCACATTTTCTACTTTTGTTTCTGGGAATGGAAAAGAATCGAGTGAAAACTTACATTTTTCAAGCAGTAAATAGCAGCAATTTCCCCCCCTCATTTTCAAGTAAATTAGCCAGGGATTCAGGTTACCATGTTATTTTTGTACCAAGATATTTTATTATTTCTTTGGGATGTTAAATATATATATAAAACATAAAATTGTATAAAATAGTTTTACCTACTGTGTTTAGTTTTAGCTTTTAGAAACATTATTTTTAATAGGCCAGAAAGGATGAGAAGGAAGCCCGAGTTTTACATTCACGTTAAATTATTTCTCCTGGCCTCAGAAATCCTCTTTGTTTGTTCAATCATCTTTGATTCCATGAAATTAAAAGACGCTTACTCCTTGGAAGAAAAGTTATGACCAACCTAGATAGCATATTGAAAAGCAGAGACATTACTTTGCCAACAAAGGTCCGTCGAGTCAAGGCTATGGTTTTTCCAGTGGTCATGTATGGATGTGAGAGTTGATTCCTATACTCAAGCTTAAATAGGCATCTGAATGGGTATGTGATTTCTCCAGCTTGGTTATTAACATTTGCTGTATACTGAACGGTGTGTTTGTAAAACATTCAACAGGTGACCGCGGGATCTGGTAATCTGGGTGAACCCATCAGACAAGTTGAGGGCCTTTTATTATCTGGCTAAATTCCTAGCTTTGAAGATCTACTGCTGGTAACAGTCACTGGTCACCAATAACTCGTTACAAGAACTTAAGCAGTTCTAAGCCCCTTTGTGAGATTGGCAGGGAGTCAGTGCTGACAGGAAGCTCTGCAGAGAGGGTTGAGGTCTGACACAATTGAAGGGACATGTTCTCCTTCAGGGCAGAAGCTTCCCACACAGAAGACATCCCCATCGCTTTGTCATGAAAAATGAAATAGATGGACTGATTATTTTTAACAGTAGAGAAAGGTTTCTCCCTTCTGCACCTTTAGAAAAAGAAAAATAACCATTAAGCCAATGGAATTGCTTCTACTTTTATGGTCCTCTAACTTTTTACTTTTTATTTTAATGGAGCACAGTGTTTGACTTCATTCTCTCATGAACACATTGCTCATAAAGGAGAACGCACAGTAAAATGGGATTTTAGAGTGGATGGTAATAATAAAATTAAGGGCCATCAAAGGCAGACTTAACGGCTGGTACAATTATTGCTATCTCAAACCCCTTTCTGGTTTCTTGTGATTAACTTGCTATTGAAAAAATTTTAAATGCTTTGAAAGTATTAATAAAAGCTGTAGTAATCCTGTCTTGAATAGTTTTTTTCCATCTAATCTCTGAGTGTGCTAATAATGTTCAAACTAGAAAATGCTAGTTTATAACGACAGAGGTCTATTGGCTGTATTCTACGCAGTTGAGATATTATGCTTTATTTTTAGTGGTATTTTCAACCCCTTAAAAATTTAAAGTCTTCCCCACCCTGTCTTCACAGGGCGCCCCGTCTCCTCTCGGAGCTGACGTTTTCACATGCTTTGTGTTGTGTCCTCTTCTCCTTTGCCGCCTTCTGGATGTTGAGCCGGCAGGGCCATGGCTCTCGTTCGTGGTCAGCACAGACCCACACCGATTGTCTTGTTAGCCCCACTAACAAATGTGCTATTTAGCATTTGTCAACCAAGAGGAAAGAAGTAGCATGTGTTTTCCCCCAAAATCATCAACACGACATTCTGGTCTTCCTGATTGAGGATCTAGGATGTTTTCCTGAGAAGAGAGAGCTTTGCCTAACACCATGCTGATTGTTGAAGTTTGTAAAAATCTCCCCCTTCTCGGTGCTATAATAACTCCTTGTTCTAATATTTCCAGAGGCTCTTCTGCCAGCTGACGGATTTTGTACATTCACATCCCGTCTCCACCAGTGCATGTTCTTACTAAACAGAGATCAATTCAGTGGTTGACAAGTTGTATCTTTCTTTTTTATTTAATGGCATGAAACCATAATAAGAGTCTTGAAACAGTCATTGTCAATGCAATGCAAAGTTAAAACTTACTTGAAAATGTAAAAATCTTCCTATCAAGAAAATAATAGCATCAATAAAACCCAGAAACAATTGAAAATGCATGAGGCAGATGCTTTGTAAATTTTTTCTAACTCTCCCACTGGGATACGAAGAAAATTGCCTTTAAAAAAAGAATCCCATGACACTGTCTTTTGTAATTAGAGCTATTAAGTCAAAATGATAAATAACCATTCAGTGACATACCATAAAAGAAAATAGCTCTTTGCCCTGTTTTCTCCTGAATAGCAAGGTATCTGAGAGCAACCAGCATGGAAGTTGGGCTCTTTTTAACCCTGAGGGTTACTTAGAATTTAGGAAATTAGAAAGGCAAGATGATTTTCTTTTTCCTCCTTCTACATGGTTGTGTCCATTAAGAGAGTAAATGGAACTGATTTGCCAAGGAGGTGAAGAATGGTAATAACCACAGCAGAGTGTGCGTGCGAGTGCAAGGTTTAGAGGCCTTTGTTTTTAAAAATGCACTGCAGAAACTCTTCAGTGAAGGAAGGTAATGTTTATAAGGCTCAGTAGACAAAGGTATTTATCACTCCAATGGGAGCTTGTTCTTGTTTTAGGGAACCAGATACCGGAAGGGGGAACTGAGCACTGATGCTCTCTGGTCTCATGTGGTCCAGGACAATGATTTTACACCATTCAGATTCTTAGCTGTTATTGCCTGTGTCTTATAAACGTGGCCAAACCTTGGGAAACCGTTTCCTGCGGTTTGGAGCAGAGAGTTGGGTGGAAGGTGGGACAGACATAAAGTGGGGACTCCACAGTTTTCTGTTTGAGCATGGAAAGCTGGCTGCCAGCACTACAGCTCCTGGGAACGTGTTTTCTTTGAGCAAACTAGATGAGTGTAATGAGTGTACCCTGTGCATAAATTCAATATTCATTCTACACACAAGGTCAAATGAAAGTTAATGACCATTTGCACACCAGAGATCTGAAACCCACATTTTATTTCTTTCTCATAATGACTAAAAAGGATAGCAATTTATATTTAAATTGATTTAAATTTCAAAGCATAAACACAGAGGTCTCCATGGTACCCTTTTTTAGCAGTGAAACTTCCTGGTAGGGCTCAACTTTCATAAAAAATTCAGTCCCATCCCATGCAGGCTCCCCAGTGTGGACCATTTTTTTGTTTTCTGTGGAGCAGCCCTGTTCCCACCCTGCTGGGTTAGCAACACCAAATTAGAGCCCAGCAATGCAATCAGAACCACTTTCTTTAATGATTTAGGTTTTGCATTTGTTGAGTTAATTAGCTGATGGAGGCAACTAATGGGTGTCTTTAATACACTGTTGATGGGGTGGCTTCTCTAGAGCCTGCCGGCTCCTTTGTTCTTGGTCTTCTGGGGTTTCGGAACTGCTTCCCAGAAGAACATATGATATATGCCTCCCTGAGTCTGGAGGCCAGCCTGGGAGGCTAGTATGCTAATTACCAAGTGCCCCAGAAGGACGAGCATCCACTTAAAACCCTGTATCTGACTAATTCTGTGTGTTTGAATGAAGTTTTACATGGAGGGGGTCGAGGTGCATGGGTAAGGAGGGTGGGGAGAGTGACCTGTGATCCATTTTTACAGTTAAAAATGCTGTGATTGCTTCTCTGTATACACCCAAGGTACAAAAGAAAAGCAGTTGGTAGGTGTTTTAAAATATTAGAATAGTTAAGGAAATATTACAAGAACGAGATGATGGGATAATTAAATGGGAAGGTATATTAATGGCTAAAATGGTGTCTTATGAACTAAAATATTCCTTAAGTAGAGGAATCCTTGTTGTATGCTGTTCTTACAAAGTTATGAAATTCTGTGGTCTGGTGAACACAGTCAGCTACCAAAATCTGGCAGTCTTGGACATGCAGTCAGAAAATCTGGGCTGTGTTCACTCTGGCAAGTCACTGGCTCCCCTCAGCCTCAGGTTCTTCTTCTTCTTCTTCTTTTTTTTTTTTTAAATAAAAGGAAGAGGCTGGGCTTGGTTGATGCTGGAGGGCCATGCTGAGTCTGCAGGTCATGCCCTCAGGGCCAAGTATTAGGTGGTATTCTTTGCTGTCTGTTTAGGCAGAATGTAAGAATAATAACTGCTGATAACTTAGTATCTTTTCCAAACATTTTTTCATTTTTTCCTTAGTGAAGATCTGCAGATGGGCCCCTCCCCCACCTTTTTCAGGGAACATTTTCTGCTCTCATTTGTATTGACAAGTAAGCACACTCGAGGGAAATCTTTGTCTTGGCCACATGACCCAGCTATTGTCCATCATTCGTCACATTAAAAGTCTAATTGTATAAACAGCCATGAAAATGGAGCTGTTTTCAGTAAAACTGAAAATGACAGGCACAGTGTGTGTAAATATAAGTTAAATAATGTGCCATAGTATGTAATGCAAAGTACACAATTTGATTCAACTGAATTATATTAGAAAAAGTGAGCCAGTTATGATAAAAGTGAAATTTATGTCACATACTGTTCTTTCTGCTTAATGTGACACATAAGTGCTTAACATCTGACGATTTCTTAATCAGACATTGTCTTTGTAAGTGGACAAATTGTGGTTCTAGTCACTTGCAATTTTCAGATAGTTATAAAAATATTGCATTTTAATACTACAGTGATATCTGTTTTTGGAATGAGATTGATGATAAAAATTTTGGAGACAATGAAGACTTCTCTTTACAACTTCAGCGATACATTTTGACATTAGTCTTTTTGGTTGGAGATGAGGAAACAGATGGATAGATTATTTTTTTAAATAATTTTAGGTTTCCTTCTGAATGATTGCATCAGAATTCCTGCTTAACTAAATAAAATTTTGATTTTCTAAAGTTCCTTAAGTTGAGTTGGACAACTGCCCAACTTTACAATGTTTCTTGACCTGAGTGGAAATTTTGTCATGTGAATGGTAACAGAATTAAAAGCTTTCATGCATTGGCAGTAAAGCCTTTGTAAACGAAGAGAAGTACTACCAAGCTTTATTTAGTGGGCAGACTCAGGAATAAGCAAATACTCCTACTGAAGTTTCTATACTGAACTTACCAGAAAGACCTTTGGGTCAGGGAGGGAGGGCCCACTAGTTTAAAGAGGAAGTGAATTTAACCTTGGCTGTAAGTGAGTGCACATGATCCACAGCCACATCCTGATAAGTTGTGGGCAGGACCCCAAGTTGACAGGACTAAAGGGATTGTCTGCTTCTCCTTTTGCCAAAAGGGGGCTAACTTCTGTGTGTTGCAAATGCAGATACAGAATAGAAACAAAGCATTTGCTTTAAGACCTATTAAAATTAATGGAGAAAGTTTATATCTTATCGTATTATTGTCTTCTGGTAGAAAAATGACTGTGAGAAATTTGAGATTGAGGTTATCTTTATACCATTAGAAACAGTTGGAAGCTTTTAGAAATGGTGCCCATTTTTCTTCCACTCTAGCTGAAATAGAAGAGCATGACAGATATGATTGCCATCTTAGTTCTTATGTTTCTGTTTTCTTCATTTCGATTTTTAGTTTTGTTTTCATATGTTTAGAAGGCCCATTTCCATATCCTAGTTCTGAAGGTAGAGCGAGGTAAAGGTTCTTTTCTTCGGCCTGAGGGAGGCCTTATAGAGCAAACACAAATTTATCAAATAGTAGTAAGAAAACAAATTTCCACCTTCAGGTAGGGGGAAGTAACAGGGATTAGAGGTCATCCATAGGCCCTGGCTGGAACCCTCTCTTGCTACAGTGGAGGAGGGTATGGGTGTTGTCCCAGCACCCTGCTGCCCCAGGGAATGTCTTTCCACCTTGTCTGGTCAGGGGAGGAGCAGATTTCATGCTCTGCTCTCATGGTGTTAGAGCAGCACCTAGGCTGTATAGGCTTGGTCACTGGGCACCTTGGACCCTTCAGTCATCTCAGAGTCATCACTGAAACTAATTACTGGTGTGGAATTCAGGCTTATCGTTTGTACCCGAATCCAAGTTGTTGAAGCTGCTTCATTTTGCTACTAACATTAGGCCTACTTAAGTCAACTAATTTCAGGGTTAACCTTGTAATCAAGAGGACAGTTTCATCAAAATATTACCTTTATATGAGTGGTTCAGGTCCTTCCAAGGGAGTTTTCCTGGGGCCTGCTTTAGTGCAGTTATTCATTACCTTGATACTTCAAGAAGAAAGTCAGACCAATAAAACAGCCTGTAGTTTCTATCAATTGTATATGACAAAGCAAAATACATAGACTTTGATTTGAGAGGAGAGATGGCTGGCTGAGTGCCGTCAGCGTGGATGTGGAAAGGAGTCTGGCTATCAGCCAGCGCTAGTGCTGTATCAAGACGTTTTTCTTTCCACATATATCTTGGCTAAGTTTTCTTGTAATCTTATGAGATTAGTTTAGGAACCATTAGAGCACTTATACTAATACTCAAAAATGGCAACAGATTGTCAGAATTATTCACTGTGGTGAAATGTAGATGGGAAATGCTTTCTTCTTCGTTTTCATCAGCTGTGCTGTATGGTCTTACCTAGTGCCAGTGAGCTTCTAGATCTTACCTGTTTCTGATTCAAACTTTCTTTGTGGTGAGCGATCTGTTCAGGATGTTGGTCCTGCCTGAGTCTGGTTTAAATCTCCCTTCTTGGGCCACTTAGTTTCTGGCATGAGAGGGTCCTGTGGTGGCGTGGGCTCCTCTGATCTCTGAAGCAGTGCCCCTGCCACTGCTGCAGGCTTGGTGGATCTGCAGGGGGCCTCTGCTTGCTGTGGTATCTGCAGCGGCAGTTAGGGGCCCAGCGCGGCTGGCTCTGTGTCTGGACCTTCCTTGGGCCTCTGGCCCCATACTGCCTCTTGCTGGAGCTGTAACCCCCACTGCTTCCCTGCTACAGGCTCCAGGCAGCCCCTGGATGAGGGCACTTCCACTGCCAGCCCCTCTTCCTGGGCCACAGAGGTACTTCTGAGTCCTTTCAGACTTCCCAGCCAGGGAAGGAAGAGCAGCTCAGAAAAGTAAGCCCTACCCCTTGTCTGCTCCAAGCCTTACGGTGCTCACAGATGATCCCCTGTGAGTGTGCTGGCCCCGGGTGGGGCTGGGGTAGGGTTCAAGGCCGTCTCCCACCGTGTAGGTGTGCTAACCAGCACTCCCATCCTTAGCGTCCCCTCAATCATCCACCCACCCAAGCCTCAGAGCCAAGCCCACCGGGGAGCTCAGGCCCACTGTTCTGACCTGTTTCTGCTTCCTCTTTCTGCTGCCCCATCCCATGATCCACTTGTAGCAACACAGAGATGAGCTTGACCTTTTCTTACCCATTACTTCCTGACTGTCTCCTTGAGGGAGATAAACCTGTGGCTTAGCTATCCCAGGAGAGAGAGCTCTGCAATCTAAGACTTTTAGAGTGGGTTCTTGATGTGCAGAGGAGAATGACATTCTTTACCGTGTTTGCCCTTTCAAGCCTGTTGTCTTGTTGCAAAATTCTTTGGGTGTCAGGATGCAAATATGATTGGCTTCATCTTTATGCTCCTTATCTTCTGCTCTCCCCAGGCTGTATGAGGGTCTGATTAGGGAGAAGATTCCATCCAGAGATGAAAATGGAAAAGAAAAAAGCACATTACATGCTTTGTAGCTTAATTACCCTTGATTAAGCACTTGACTGCCATCCTTTTTTCCACACACCTACCCTGTGGGGTTGTGGCTCTGATCACCCCCTTCTGCAGGTAATGAAGTTTAAGATTGGTGAGTTGATGTGACTTGACAAAGGTCATATACTAGAAATAGTGTAGAAATGATGCCATATTTTCTCCCATATTTGTAATAAAAGGACATTAAAAAAAAATCCAGTGGGATAGAGTTCATTGAAGGTTAAGGAAAGTTTTCAGATATTTCCTAGCCATCTCTTGGCCTATCTGCTCCCTCCCACCCCCACAATGATTGAGTGATTGGACCATTTGGTGTCTTTGCTTGTATCAGTATTTACAAACATAAGGACTTTGAGGGGATTCTTGGCGGTTCCTCTGCATGTTTTAGAATTTCGCTGTAATGTCAAGGGAAGATTCAGCAGTATAATTGCTGACAATTCAGGAACAACAACAACAGAAAAATAGCATCATGTGAGAAGTGTTTTAATGTAAATAAACCTTGTTTTTGGAATGTAGACTCCTTGCCTACTATAAAACCTTAGTTAACAAGACTCTCTGTGTAGATCTGACCTGTTATGTTTTCTGGTTTACAGTCCTTGAGGCAAAATTTCGTAGCTGTGAAAAGCAATTTAAGAGACTCAAGTTCAGTTCTGGCTGAGTCCCTTACTGTGAAGTAGTGGCTCCCAGACATTTGTTTTCTTATGCTGTGAAATGGAGCAAAGGGCATATGCCTCTGAGGCTTCTGGAAGTAGGAGAGAGTTAGACAGCAGAAAGCATGAAGCTGGCATGTAGTTAGGCTTAGAAATAATTTCCTCTTATTTTTGGCTGCACCTTGCGGCACGTGGGAACATAGTTCCCCAACCAGGAATCAAACCTGTGCTGCCTGCAGTGAAAGTGCGGAGTCGACCTCTGGACCATCAGGGAAGTCCCAGATATCATTTTGTTTTACTCCCTGAGATAAATATTTTAAAAACTTTACAATTCTTGGGTGAAACTATACAGAGTAGTGGGATCTTTTTAAATAAATGAACATCTTAAGGTGTCTGAGCATCACTGCTGCTCAAATCTTTGGTCACAGGATTAGCCTGAACCTGTCCTGGCACCAGAACACAATTCTTGCAAGGTGTTTAAAAATGAAAGCCCTTCTGTCTCCCAAGAAAAATGGTGAAGAAAAATGTTTCTAAGCTTAACTCGACTGTTTGTCATTGAGGTTTTATTTTAGTTGAATTGTATATAATCCAACTTCACATTAAAAGGAAACTTGTTTATTTCTAATACATTTCTTCACAAGAAGGACAACCGAACAGGCTGCTGGGCTCAGGTACTGATGAATTCTTTATTACTCTCATCAATGGAGCAAATATTTATGCTCTAATTAAAGGGTACACTTTGCTCTGGTGACATTACCATTTTTCTCTATTGAATAACTTTTCCGTTGGCTGGACATTAATGTATTAAATGTGACTCCAAAGAAAACACCTAGTAGGTAAAAACCTGTTAAGAAGTGGAGGAAAGAAAGTTTGGAGGGTCAAGTCTACTGCAAGGCAAAGGCACAAGAGTTGAAATGGAATCCTCTCTGCTGGGGGCAGGGATAAATCACACCATCAGTCAGGAGACAGGGAAACAGCCCAGAGTCTGTCTCGCCATAGCTTGAGCTGTCTCCAGGCAATTGTGCGGAGTGTGGAGTACCTGATGAAGCAGATGACAGGTTTTCACCTACCTCTGGTTTTAGCCTCTGCACTGTAGATTTATCATGTTGTCCGAGTGCTGTGGATTCCCACTTATCAGCACACCAGTAGTCAAATGTTGGTAAAAGTAAAACATTAGTATTGAGCTCCGTGTGTACTGTTGTGTTCCGTAAGTGGCAAGAGGCAGGAGTCTTCAGGGATGGCAGCGTGACAGGACCAGGCTGGCGATCTGGAAGTGGAGCAGCTGAGTGGAGAATGGATGGAGACAGGGGCTGGCTCGGAGGCTGGGCAATAGTGGCAGAAAGGTGAGAGGTGGCATGGTCATAAGCTATGACAGTGGCAGGGAGCAAGAGGGACAGAAACGTTTCAGAGGTAAAAGTCACAGGATCTAGTGAGAGACGAATGTGAGGGCTGAGGGAAAGAAGAACACGAAGGCTCCTGGTGGTGATCTGAACTAAAGTACAGACCCCAGGAGGAAGGAGAGGCCTGTAAGACATGCTGTGTGTGATGCATGTGATTTCAGACCTCCATGTCCTCCCATTGCATTAAATTGATGCTCTTTCTTGAGGGCAGAGGTGATGCCGCTGCACATGCCATAGCAGCTTGTATGGAGCAGACATGTGATGGTCTCTGAAATGAGCATCCTCAGCACATAACTGGAGATGTGGGCCTGGCACTCAGGGAAGAGGGCAGAGATGGAGACACAGATTTGGGAATAACCCGCATAATGGGGAAAGTTGAAACCATAGGAACAGATAATATCACTGAGGAGAGAGGAAAGAGAGCCTGCAGGAAACTTGCATTTTTTTAGAGGGTTCAACCTGATAAGGACCCAGAAAAGAGAGTTTTAAACAGTCTCAAGTTCAGCTGACAGGCTGAATAGATTGAGATGGAGAGAGTGGTTATTTGTCAGCTTTCAAAGAAAAGGTTGAATGGCACTGGATGGACCAGATTATAATATTGTGGCATGGTGGGATTGTAAATTGGTGCAGTTACTATGGAAACAATATGGAGAGTCCTCAAAAAATTGAAAATAGAACTATTGTGTGATCCAGCAATTCCACCTCAGGGGATATATCCAAAAGAAATGAAAACACTAACTTGAAAAGGTATTTGCACCCGTTTCATAGCAGCATTATCTACAGCAGCCAAGACATGGAAACAGCCTGAGTGTCCACTGATGGACAAATGGATATAGAAAAACGAAACTCATCAGTTCAGTTCAGTTCAGTCGCTCAGTTGTGTCCGACTCTTTGCGACCCCATGAATCGCAGCACGCCAGGCCTCCCTGTCCATCACCAACTCCCAGAGTTCACTCAGACTCACGTCCATTGAGTCAGTGATGCCATCCAGCCATCTCATCCTCTGTCACCTCCTTCTCCTCCTGCCCCCAATCCCTCCCAGCATCAGAGTCTTTTCCAATGAGTCAACTCTTCACATGAGGTGGCCAAAGTACTGGAGTTTCAGCTTCAGCATCATTCCTTCCAAAGAAATCCCAGGGCTGATCTCCTTCAGAATGGACTGGTTGGATCTCCTTGCAGTCCAAGGGATTCTCAAGAGTCTTCTCCAACACCACAGTTCAAAAGCATCAATTCTTCGGCGCTCAGCCTTCTTCACGGTCCAACTCTCACATCCATACATGACCACAGGAAAAACCATAGCCTTGACTAGACGGACCTTTGTTGGCAAAGTAATGTCTCTGCTTTTGAATATGCTATCTAGGTTGGTCATAACTTTCCTTCCAAGGAGTAAGGAAAAACCAAACTCATAGGAAAAGAGATGAGATTTGTGGTTACCAGAGGCACAGAGCTGGGGAAGGGGGAGATGGAGGAAGGTGGTCAAAAGATACAAACTTGCAGTTATAAGAGGGCAATGAGTACTGGGGTGTAAAGCACAACACAGTAACTATAGCTAGCACTGCTCTATGGTGCATACAGAGTAAATCCTAAGAATATTCTTCACAATGAAAATTTTTTCCTTTTTTCTTTTTTTATTATTGTATCTGTAAGAGAAGATGGATGTTAGCTGAACCGACTGTAGTAATCACTTCTGTACATGTTAAACTTATACAGAGATGTATGTCAATTATTATTCAATAAAACTGGAAAAAAGAATACATAAAACTAAAGAGTCAAAAGAATATTAAAAATACTATATGACATGACTCAATGGTGAATGCTGACCACTATTTTTCAAATTTCACTACTAAAAACATATATAATGGTGAGTTAAGGCTTGTAACTGCTTTTCCCCTTACTTTTTTAAAGATTAAAAAAGATCTGAGCATTTGGGAGCACTTGTGGGATATATGTAGATAACATGGCCTTCACTGGTGGCTCAGATAGTAAACAATCCGCCTGCAATCCAGGAGACCTTGGTTCAATCCCTGGGTCGAGAAGATCCCCTGGAGAAGGGAATGGCAGCCCACTCCAGTATTCTTGTCTGGGATATCCCATGGACAGAGGAGCCTGGCAGGTGACAGCCCATGGGTTCGCAAAGAGTTGGACAGAACTGAGTGACTGAATGAATATGCTCTGCCAGCATGTCTTGCTGGTAGCTCATTTCCATGCCTTCTCACAGGGCTGCTCTCCTTGTTGGATGTGGATAGAGTCTTGTTGAGGGGGCTCCTAAAATAAATAGTACGACCTTTTTCCAGGAAATGGCACCAAAAACATAGCTGGTTATTCGGATAATGAGAAACAGGGTTCTGCCTCCCATGGCTGGGAATACCTTCTGTGTTTTCCTAACATATTTATGTCCACAACCCGCAGGACATTCAGAGGAGCCTGACCTGGCACACATCTAATTCCAGGTTTTTGAGAAATACTGAACTTTACCAGTTGCAGTACATTTTGACCTTTAAGTTTTTTCCTATTCTTTCCACTGTATTCTGTTCTATTTCATTAAAAAAGAAATGGAAAGAAGTCCTGGTCAGGAAACACATGAATGAATTTGCAGTTTGACTTGCTGTTACTGCTCTGTGCTTGACTGAGGGTGACTTGAACTGCCACAGACACAACATTTTATACAGGAGGATTGTATAAAATGAGAATGTTTTTACCTGCCCAACTCTGTAGGTTTTTTGAACATCAGATGAGACCCTTTGTGAAAGAGCTTTCCCTCTGTAAAACTACTGCACAGGTAAAGGGTGACATTTTTGGCAAAACTTTAATTCTTGGCAAAGTACTCAATGAATTACTTTTCTTAACTCTATTTGCTAATTTCTCACATTGAAACACTGAATTTCTGTCTGTAATACGATTTTGGTTGATCTGTAAATTAAAAAAACAGTCTGGTTGATTTTTAAAGAGCGCTCTCAACTATAGTCACTTCGTACATTAGAGTCATTGTATTTAATGACCTGTTGGTTTGGCTTTGACTTTTACAACACTGATCAGGAATTAAGTAAACGTCATTCTGAAAGAGCATCAATCCCCTTTGTGTTTCAATAACAGTTTTAACAGAGTTGTTAGGAGAGTTTTCTTAGCAACCATCCCAGTTAAGTCATGGGGAGAGAGAACCTCTTGTCCCCAAGGCAGCAAGACGGTGACAGTCAGGAGAACCCTGGCATCCTCAGAGGCTGTCACCAGTAACCCCTCTTGAATTGCTCTTGGCTAACCTCAGATATGCAGATGACACCACCCTTATGGCAGAAAGTGAAGAAGAACTAAAGAGCCTCTTGAAGAAAGGGAAAGAGGAGAGTGAAAAAATTGGCTTAAAGCTCAACATTCAGAAAATTAAGATCGTGGCATCTGGTCCCATCACTTCATGGCAAATAGATGGGGAAATAGTGGGAACGGGTTGACTTTATTTTTTGGGGCTCCAATATCACTGCAGATGGCGATTGCAGCCATGAAATTGAAAGACACTTACTCCTTGGAAGGAAAGTTATGACCAACCTAGACAGCATATTAAAAAGCAGAGACATTTCTTTGTCAACAAAGGTCCATATAGTCAAGGCTATGGTTTTTCCAGTAGTCATGTATGGATGTCAGAGTTGGAGTATAAAGAAAGCTGAGCACCGAAAAATT
This sequence comes from Bos indicus x Bos taurus, assembly GCF_003369695.1. Classification (NCBI taxonomy): domain Eukaryota; kingdom Metazoa; phylum Chordata; class Mammalia; order Artiodactyla; family Bovidae; genus Bos; species Bos indicus x Bos taurus. The sequence goes on from NC_040079.1 coordinate 88,679,065, forward strand.
GATGCTTTTGAACTGTGGTGTTGGAGAAGACTCTTGATACTCCCTTGGACTACAAGGAGATCCAACCAGTCCATCCTAAAGGAGATCAGTCCTCGGTGTTCCTTGGAAGGACTGATGTTGAAGCTGAAACTCCAATCCTTTGGCCACCTGATGTGATGAACTGACTCATTTGAAAAGACCCTGATGCTGGGAAAGACTGAAGGCAGGAGAAGGGGATGACAGAGGATGAGATGGTTGGATGGTATCACGGACTCAATGGACATCAGTTTGGGTGGACTCCGGGAGTTGGTGATAGACAGGGAGGCCTGGCGTGCTGCAGTTCATGGGGTCGCAAAGAGTTGGACACGACTGAGCGACTGAACTGAACTGAACTTACAAAGAGATACAGTTAAACTCACATAACTCTTATGTGAGTTAGTGCTAATTAATCCACGTATATTCTTAGTTCTCTTGCGGGCTCTCTCTTTACCATTTGCAGTGTATGCTTCAGGTCTTGTACTGTGACTTTTGTTGTGGTAAGTTATTTTCAAAGGCCTTTTCTGGCTCTTGGACTCTGTGTGTTGAGAGATAAGGGGATGGTTTGTGTTGGCAGAGAGCAAGGCTTCACGCCTCCCTTGGTCCCAGAAGCTGTCATTCCTGTATCTTTGTGCCATGGGAGGGAACCGTCCAGAATCAATATTTGCAGAGGAAAATTTCCTCCAGCAGATTCTTATTCTGATCAGATAAAAGAATTCAGCTCAAAATCCAAGTAACTGCTTCCTCCTTGTTCTACCAGATGAGCCACACTCTGAGGAGGCATGGAGAGAGAAAGTGCCCCCATGTAGTCGTAGACATTGATCTTCACATTAAAGCATCAATAAGGCATTCTCTTTTAGGTGTCGTCCATGAGACTTCATGGGGTGATTATAAATCCTCAGAAGGCCGTGATAAATAAGGTGGTTTTTTTTTCTCAAGTGGTATACGTGAGCCACTAGCTAAAAATGCATTCTTAGAATCATATTTTTTTCAGTATTTCCAATAAAATACTGTTGTGTGTAGTAAGGGACCACACTGTTTTCTTCATTATCGGGGTGCTGAGGTTGAGTCCAGTAGCACTTTGAGCGTCTCTTCTTTACCCATGTTGTGATCAGTTACTAAGTTACCTTTGTGACATGCTTTTAACATACTTGTGTTTCTAATTCTCTCTCTGTTAACCACATGTAACCCTGGGCAACACATTTTGAGATCTTCAATATGTGATGAGAAATGTCACATTGTTGTTGAGGAAAAGCTAGAAATACAGGACTGAATTCTTATCCCAAGTATGCGTTTTTTGGTTATCTTCTCTTTGTTTCGTTCTAGTTGTATGTACTAAGAATTATGTCTATATTTCAAAAATAGTGTGAACTCTCAATCATGAAATTGTAATTCACCATCCTGCATGTTGTCTGAATGTTGAGTTTTAAGCCAACTTTTTCACTCTCCTCTTTCACTTTCATCAAGAGGCTCTTTAGTTCCTCTTCACTTTCTGCCATAAGGGTTGTGTCATCTGCATATCTGAGGTTATTGATATTTCTCCCGGCAATCTTGATTCCAGCTTGTGCTTCGTCCAGCCCAGCATTTCTCATGATGTACTCTGCATATAAGTTAAATAAACAGGGTGACAATATACAGCCTTGATGTACTCCTTTCCTTGTTTGGAACCAGTCTGTTGTTTCATGTCCAGTTCTAACTGTTGCTTCCCGACCTGCATACAGATTTCTCAAGAAGCAGGTCAGGTGGTCTGGTATTCCCATCTCTTTCAGAATTTTCCACAGTTTATTGTGATCCACACAGCCAAAGGCTTTGGCATAGTCAATAAAGCAAAAGTAGATGTTTTTCTGGAACTCTGTTGCTTTTTTGATGATCCAACAGATGTTGGCACTTTGATCTCTGGTTCCTCTGCCTTTTCTAAATCCAGCTTGAACATTTGGAAGTTCACGGTTCATGTACTGTTGAAGCCTGGCTTGGAGAATTTTGAGCATCACTTTACTAGCATGTGAGATGAGTGCAATTATGCAGTAGTTTGAGCATTCTTTGGCATTGCCTTTCTTTGGGATTGGAATGAAAAATGACCTTTTCCAGTCCTGTGACCACTGCTGAGTTTTCCAAACTTGATGGCATATTGAGTGCAGTACTTTCACAGCATCATCTTTTAGGATTTGAAAAAGCTCAACTGGAATTCCATCACCTTCACTATCTTTGTTCGTAGTGATGCTTCCTAAGGCCCACTTGACTTCACATTCCAGGATGTCTGGCTCTAGGTGAGTGATCACACCATTGTGGTTATCTGGGTCATGAAGATCTTTTTTGTATAGTTTTGTGTATTTTTGCCACCTCTTCTTAATATCTTCTGCTTCTGTTAGGTCCATACCATTTCTGTTTTTTATTGTGCCCATCTTTGTGTGAAATGTTCCCTTACTATGTCTGATTTTCTTGAAGAGATCTCTAGACTTTCCTATTCTATTGTTTTTCTTTATGTCTTTATATTGATCACTGAGGAAGGCTTTCTTATCTCTCCTTGCTGTTCTGTGGAACTCTGCATTCAAATGGGTATATCTTTCCTTTTCTCCTTTGCCTTTAGCTTCTCTTCTTTTCTCAACTATTTGTAAGGCCTCCTTAGACAACCATTTTGCCTTTTTGAATTTCATTTTCTTGGGGATAGTCTTGATCACTGCCTCCTGTACAGTGTCACGAACCTCTGGCCATAGTTCTTCAGGTACTCTATCAGATCTAATTCCTTGAATCTATTTGTCACTTCTACTGTGTAATCCTAAGGGATTTGATTTAGGTCATACCTTAATGGTCTAGTAGTTTTCCCTACTTTCTTCAATTTAAGAAAGTGAAAGAGGAGAGTGAAAAAGTTGGGTTAAAACTCAACATTCAGAAAACTAAGATCATGGCATCTGGTGCCATCATTTTGTGGCAAATACATGGTGAAACAGTGGAAAAGGTGACAGACTTTATTTTTGGGGGCTCCAGAATCACTGCAGATGGTGACTGCAGCCATGAAATTAAAAGATGCTAGCTCCTTGAAAGAAAAGTTATGACCAGCCTGGACAGCATATTTAAAAGCAGAGACATTACTTTTCCAGCATACATCCATATAGTCAAAGGTATGGTTTTTCCAGTAGTCATGTATGGATGGATGTGAGAGTTGAACTATAAAGAAAGTTAAGTGCTGAAGAATTGATGCTTTTGAACTGTGGTGTTGGAGAAGACTCTTGAGAGTCCCTTGGATAGCAAGGAGATCCAACCAGTCCATCCTAAAGGAGATCAGTCCTGAACATTCATTGGAAGGACTGATGCTAAAGCTGAAACTCCAATCTTTTGGCCACCTGATACAAAGAACTGACTCACTGGAAAAGACCCTGATGCTGGGAAAGATTGAAGGCAGGACATGAAGGGCGTGACAGAGGATGAGATGGCTGGATGGCATCACCGACTCTATGGACGTGAATTTGAGTAAGCTCTGGGAGTTGGTGATGGACAGGGAGGCCTGGCATGCTTCAGTCCATGGGGTCACAAAGAGTTGCACACGACTGAGCGACTGAACTGACTGACTGATCCTGCATGTTGTATGATGCATTTATAATAAGATGAAAAAAAGAAATGCACAGAAATCAGAACATTGTTGTTTTAAAAACAAAAACACGCATGTAATGGGCCAAAATACTCCAAAATTTAATTTTCTTTATTTTCATCAAAACTAAAACTTTAAAGAGCAAAAATTCAAATAAAACATAAATTAAGTGCCAAGGTATAGTGAGTACTTAATGCAGGCATAGTTGTTCCCTGTCGGCATATTATTGACTTGCCCTCTAGGAACACTGTTCCTCATTATAGGATGAAGAAAGGCTTCTTACGGTATTTCAGATAGTTTACTTATTTCTACAACCCACTGCATTTTTAAGTGGACTTGTAGATATTATTTTGTATTTTATTTTTCCCTTTTCATTTATGTCTCTAGTTTTTCAGAGAAAATATTAGTGTTTTTCTTTATTCTTAAATTTCCTCCTAATTGGGCAACAGTAGCAACAGAGGGCCCATTTTGAACAAGCATGAATGGAACTTTTTGCTGAAAGCAGAAGAAAAGCTTCTGTCAACTTCTGTTGTTCCTGCCTTGCTTTTTAATGCTCAGCTGGTCGGAGTTATCCTGGTTTTCCATGGAGTTTAAGAGAAGACTTTCCCTCCCTTCTTTTTTCGTAAATGGCTATGTAAGACATAGCTTATGTATGTAGGTGTAGTCAATTTGTGCCTTTTTGGTCACTTGGGGAGAAATTGTTCATCTCAGTTAGTTTTTACAGCACTCACACTGTGTGTGCAGCATTTAGGTGAGCGCCATGGTGAGTGCCACACAGTGGGCATAAGAGACACAAAAAAGCAAAAGGTACATGAAATAATATTCAGTGGGCGACCTCACTGTCAGTAGGTTGCTGTGTTTGGGGCCTGCTGTTGACGGAGAAGGCAAAAAGAATAAGTGGTACAGTCAGCACAAGCAATGACTTATTCTACTTGGGTATCATTCTGGATTGCCTTTTCTCACTAATTTCCCTGCCACCCACCCCCGCCCCCACTCCCATGCAGTTCCTTGCCTCTCCTATTCAGTTCATTGGCAAATTATGTCTCAGAAACACAGCTCAGATTCTCCCTGTCGCTTCAGCTCATCTGCCCCGCCTCCCCCCACCCCGGTCTGTGCTATGGTCATTTCTAGCCCAGATGGTAAGCCATGGTCACTTAACTGGGCTCCCTCCTTCCTGTCTTGCTTCTCCTAAGTCTGGTCTCCTCAAAGCAGGTAAACAGAACTTTTGAAAATAGACATCACGTCATGCAGTTCCCAATTTAAAATTCCTTAGCCAGGCTTCAGCAATATGTGAACCATGAACTTCCAGATGTTCAAGCTGTTTTAGAAAAGGCAGAGGAAATAGAGATCAAATTGCCAATATCCGCTGGATCATCGAAAAAGCAACAGAGTTCCAGAAAAAAACATCTATTTCTGCTTTATTGACTATGCCAAAGCCTTTGACTGTGTGGATCACAATAAACTGTGGAAAATTCTTCAAGAGATGGGAATCCCAGACCACCTGACCTGCCTCTTGAGAAACCTGTATACAGGTGAGGAAGCAACAGTTAGAACTGGACATGGAACAACGGACTGGTTCCAAATAGGAAAAGGAGTACGTCAAGGCTGTATATTGTCACCCTGCTTATTTAACTTCTATGCAGAGTACATCATGAGAACCGCTGGGCTGGAGGAAGCACAAGCTGGAATCAAGATTGCCGGGAGAAATATCAATAACCTCAGATATGCAGATGACACCACCCTTATGGCAGAAAGTGAAGAGGAACTAAAAAGCCTCTTGATGAAAGTAAAAGAAGAGAGTGAAAAAATTGACTTAAAGCTCAACATTCAGAAAACTAAGATTATGGCATCCAGTCCCATCACTTCATGGCAAATAGATGGGGAAACAGTGGAAACAGTAGCTGACAAAATCACTGTGGATGGTGATTGCAGCCATGAAATTAAAGGATGCTTGCTCCTTGGAAGGAAAGTTATGAGCAACCTAGATAGCATATTAAGAAGCAGAGACATTACTTTGCCAACGAAGGTCCATCTAGTCAAGGCTATGGTTTTTCCAGTGGTCATGTATGGATATGAGAGTTGGACTATAAAGAAGCTGAGCACCGAAGAATTGATGCTTTTGAACTGTGGTGTTGGAGAAGACTCTTGAGAGTCCCTTGGACTGCAAGGAGATCCAACCAGTCCATTCTAAGGAGATCAGTCCTGGGTGTTCATTGGAGGGACTGGTGTTGAAGTTGAAACTCCAGTACTTTGGCTACCTGATGCAGAGAGCTGACTCATTGGAAAAGACCCTGACGCTGGGAAAGATTGAGGGCAGGAGGAGAAGGGGACGACAGAGGATGAAATGGTTGGATGGCATCACCAACTCAATGGACATGGGTTTGGGTGAACTCTGGGAGTTGGTGATGGACAGGGAGGCCTGGCGTGCTTCAGTTCATGGGGTCGCAAAGAGTCAGACGCGACTGAGCGATTGAACTGAACTGAACTGAGTGCCCCCCTGCCCTCCACCCCGTGTTCTCAGACTAGCATCCACATTGTGTTCCATGCTTTCTCCAGGCCTGTCTTGCATCACTGTCACCCGCCATGTGTCTCGACCCCTGGTCTCAGCACAAGTATCACTGCTTCTAAGAAGCTGCCTGCCTGGCCTGCTCTCCACAGTGACCTTCCTCAGTTGGTTTTCTGTCATTTCCCAATTTATTATGGTCTTTACTCATATCTCACTTTTAAGGATTATTGTTCTGATAATTGTGATTTTTACTAGTTGCAGCAGTAGCTGTTAGCTCTCCCCCAGGTAGTGTGTGTGTGCTTCACGAGGTCAGAGGCTTACCTGTCTTGTTCACAGGCATAATCCCAGTGCCAGGCACCTAGCAGGTACTAAGTACATATTTGTTAAAACGGCAAGCAAGCTGTATAAGGACAAACATGATGAAATCATGGAGTTTGGATCAGAGCTCGGTACACTACATTCTGACATTGAATGTCAGTGTGAAGTCAGAGATGAGGAAGCCAGAGAGTTCAAGGAAGACCTTCCGTGATGAACAGTGTTCAGAGTTAATGAGATAAGTGATACAGAGGCCAGAGCAGTGTACTTATTGTTATATTTTCTGAGACTAATTACTAACAGTTCTGCTCAAGCTAGATTTCAGTAAGGAGAGGCTAGAATCAGGGGTTTTGTGGTAGGAGGTTATTGCACCAGTGCAGAAAGGGTGACAAGGACTTTGATGGGGAGATACCGGGGAAATATGCGAGAAGAGGTCGATTCAGGACTCCATAGTTTAGAATTTTGTGGTAACAATGCTCCATGTAGTCCAAATATAAAATAATCATGCGTCTTCCAGCATTCCCACTCCTGGGCATATATCCAGAGAAAACTCTTAATTCAAAAACATCCATGCACCCCAATGCTCACTGCAGCACTATTTACAAAAGCCAAGACGTGGAAGCACCTAAATGTACATTGACAGAGGAATGGGTAGAGAAGATGTGGTACAGATATACAGCAGAATTTTACTCAGTCATTACAAGAATGAAATAATGCCATTTGTAGCAACATGGATGGACCTAGAAGTTATCATACTAATTGAAGTAAGGCAGAAGGAGAAAGACAACTGTCATATAATAGCACTTACGTGTGGAATCTCAAAAGATGATACAAATGAGCTTATTTATAAAACAGAAACAGATTCACAGGCGTAGAAAACAAATGTATTGTTACCAAAAGGGGAAGTTGGGGCATGGAAAAATTACAAGTTTGGGATTAGCAGATAAACAGTACTATATGTAAAATAGATAAATAACAAGGTCCTGCCGTATAGTACAGGCAGCTATATTCAATATCTTGTAATAAACTATAATGGAAAAGAATCTAAAAAAAATATACATATGTATAACTGAATCACTTTACTATATACTTGAAACTAAGACAACATTGTAAATTATACTCTAATTTTAAGAAAAGTCATGCTTCCTTCTTAATATGTGTTAGTTGCTCAGTCATGTCCAACTCTTTTGTGTCCCCATGGACTATAGCCCTCCAGGCTCCTCTGCCCATGGATTCTCCAGGCAAGAATACTGGAGTGGGTTGCCATTTCGTTCTCCAGGGGATCTTCCCAACTCAGGGATTGAACCCAGGTCTCTAGCATTGCAGGCAGGTTCTTTACCATCTGAGCCATCTGGGATAACACTAAACTATTAGCCAAAAAAATCACATAAAAAATATGACATTCTCACATGAACTGGGTACAAGTCTTTATCTCTACCCCAGCTCCTTTTTGGTAAAGCACAAAACTGGCACGATGATGTCTGGATGGGTTGAGGTGACAAGGAAAATTGAGATCAGATATCTCCAATGCTGTTGACTTAACAAATGAGATAATGGATGTGGAAAATGCCCAGTGCTATTAGTGAAACTATTCATCCAAATAATTTATTGTAAAACATAGTACTGATACTTACATTTTGGGTCTCTACCTAACATTCTTTTTTCCTGCCAAATTGCCATCTGAAAAGAAAATGACCTGAAACAGTTTTCTTATGATGCTACATTTGCTTAATATTGTTCTTTTTCTTTCTTTCTTTCTTTCTTTCACTTAAGCACTTGCACAAGATGAAGAAAACAGTGACAAACACGTGACTGTGACAGAGGCTGAAGCTGCTGCAGATCCTCAGGTGTGACAAGCTCTGTGAGGCCCCTCCCTATGCCCTTCTTCTGTGGTGAGAGTGGTGGGAGAGCGCAGGTGTAGGCAGGGGATCCAGGTCTCACCTTCTGTGTTCTGTGAAGTTATGGGAATGGAGCACTTATTTTTGATTAGGAGATATTCTACAAGAAAGGCCCGAAATTGCTCATTATGTTTATAATTTGATTCATGGGAGAAGGACAGGTATGGAGACAGCCCCCACTTCCCAGAGGAAGCAAGCCAAGTAAGTGAAGAACCAGGGGAGACCACCCTGGGGCCATCCGCCCCCTGGAGACGGCAGAGGAGAGTCAGTGGGGCCAGAGCCCAACAGATCAGTGCGGTGCCTCCCCTGGCAGACTTTCTGTACCCACCCCCATTATTTACCTCGTGGCATGAACATACTTTTAGTAGCAGCTGACCTCAAATAGTATGGCAGCATAAAAACTCTGGACACCCTACTGCTGTAAACTTTATGTAAATGCAGAGCATTGAAAGTTTCTTTGTGGGAACAGAAGGGAGAGAAACAGAACAGATGGCATAAGGACTTTATTTTGCAAAGTCCCCAGCAGTTCAGCTCCACTCCTCAGACTTGCACTGCCTTGATACCCAGCTATAGCGTTATGTGATGTGGCTAAATACCTAGCTGCATTAAAGCAGTTTCTTAACCCTTTTGAGGGTTAGATGACTCATCTCTAAACCTACCTGATAGGGAAGTTGTGAGGATTAAAAAGAGAAGTGTGTTGAATAAGAAAGCCATGGGATTTTATTATACACAAGAAAGAGAAAAGAGTGGGTTCAGGGGAGTCCATTACTTGGAAATCGTGTTGTGTACAGAGCGGTGGGGTTGACTTATCTACCCAGGGAGAAAAGTTGGATAGACTCTACGCTCAGGGTGAAAGGAGCAGAAAAACGAAACAGACAAGCCCATTTTAGCCCTTACTAAAGTGGAGGGTGTTGCTGGGTTCTCCTTGCTAGACCTGCCGAGGAGATGCCCTCTCAGGGTTGTGATGATGGTATCCTGGTATCAAGTGGGTCCAGACTCATCAAAATGGGTGCATTAAATGTATGCGACTTGTTGTACATCATGTATACCTCAATAGGTCTGGTGAAGAAAAGATGCTTAGTTTGGTTGACACCTCGCACTCCACCTTTAAAGTTGTAAATCTGTGGATTCCGGTTAGAATAATCACATTAACTTTGTTAGGCAGGATTGCATAGGCTTTCATGGCCTAATAAGTTCATGTAAGGACTTGTTTGGAATTGTTTTGCTATGGTCATACTCAGAATGCTGCAATCCACAGGCTTATACTGCAGTTACATTTCAGGCTTCCAAATAAACCTGGGCAGGGATTGCTTTCTCAAAGTTTTCTTAAAGGGTTAAGTTATTAGTGGGGCCTTGTATTTATTATAGTTTCTCAATTTAAACTTCTAGTTTTATTTTGGACTTATTCTGTGGGCAAAAGTCTGTGTTAATCAAGTTCTATTCCTTTGTGTATCTCAAGTGGATGTGCAGAGCTTGCTCTACAAGATTTTGTGATTTTTCTTCAGCAACGGTGACATCTCTGAGCATCTGTAGAATGTACAGAGGAATGATGGCCTGAAACCGGTGAAGCCATAATTAGATCAGGAACAGATTCTTTTTAGGTTGGAGAGTCATGAGTTAATTCAGTGGGGTGCCTGACTGTGAGTGTTAGAGGCCTGGACAGCTGTCACCTCCACTAACGTGTCTGAGGAGGTCTGATCTGCTCCCACAATGAGAGGGGCCGCTTTTAATGGCTTAATCCTGCAGGTCCATCTATTCAAATGCGCTGAGTGGACTCACCAGGGGTTCAGGTTGTGTAAGGCGAGCTTAAAGAAAACATCCACAGTTTCTCCATCACATACCTAGACAGATTTAGAAATAGATGTATGTGTGTGCTCATGGGTATAAATGTGTGCACTTTCCACAAAAAATTTATTCATTTGATATTTGTTGTGTGTGTATGTATGTAAAAATTAATCAAGCACCTATATGCCAGGCTCTTATGGTATTTCACATTATTGCAGTCCTCACTCCAGAGCATGCTTTAAACAAGTTAAATGCAAACTGGTTTCTCATTCCTTCCCTGTATGTGATGAAATATGTCACTACAAGAAAAACTTCCTGTGGCTGTTGAAAACTCTAGGTGTACAAAGGGTTAAGCTTGTTACTAACTCTGGAGAGACTGGGCCTTGTTGTAAAAGGGTTTCTCAGAAACCTTTCCCAGAAAACTGGTTCTCTCCTCATATGCTGGTTTTCTGCCTGAGAAACTTCCTGTTTCCATGCAGTGATGTGTATGCACAGTGAAGGGAGCATGTAGCCTGGTGTACATCCCAGCCCTTCTTCCTCATAGTTGGTGCCTATAGGCAAGTTCTGTAGTGTCTCTAAACTTGTGTGTTCCTGTAGGGTGGCATCCTTTGTCACCAGGGTGTCCAAAGTATCCCCACTATGCTAGGCAGTGACTAGCATGCTTGGTTTTCATCTTTAAAGTGGAGATGTTATGAAGCTGAAATGAAGCAACATAACAAATGCCTGCCATTTTGGCACGTAAAAGATTTGCCCTGTGAATGCCAGGCCACACCCATGAGGTTAAGAGCTCTGCCTCCCGGGCCAGGCTGCCAGAGCTCCGGGCTGGGCTCTGTTCCAGCACCCTGGGCAAGTTCCTCTGCTCTCTGGTGTCCTATGATGCTTTTCTTTAGAGCATCAAGAGTTAACACTTAGATAACACTTCAAACGCACTCTCCTAAGCTCTTTGTTTTTATTAACGTAGTTTAAAACCTCACAACAAACCCTGTGAGGCTGATAATATAATTACCACCACTTTACAGATGAACGGCTGATGCCAAAAGCTCAAGCTTCTCTGTACACCCGTGTACAGCTGAATCACATCTCAGAGACAGAATTTTGGATGAAGTAGAAAAGGATAACCTTTTTACTTTGCCAGACAAAGGGGGACACAGCGGGCTCCTGCCTTGAAACACTGTGTGTGTGCCCTTGCCCCTCCTCCACAAGGCTTTGATGAAGAGTTTTATAACAATACTTCCCAAGGGTGAGTTTGCTGACAAGATTAGGCAGGGGTGTGCTGTGCTTAGTCACTCAGTCATGTCTGACTTTGCAACCTCATGGACTGTAGCCTGCCAGGCTTTTCTGTCCATGGGGATTCTCCAGGCAAGAATACTGGAGTGAGTTGCCATGCCCTCCTCTGGGAGATCTTCCCAACTCAGGGATCAAACCCAGGTCTCCCACATTGCAGGTGGATTCTTTAGCATCTGAGCCACCAAGGAAGCCCAAGAATGTTGGAGTGGGTAGCCTATCTCTTATCCAGGGGAACTTCCTGATCCAGGAATTGAACCAGGTCTCCTGCATCGCAGGTGGGTTCTTTACCAGCTGAGCCACCAGGAAGGGTGTGCTAGGGTCTCCTAATCTTGATGAGCTTCTCTGGCTCCGGCTCTTGCCTCTGGTGGTTTCTTGGTTCTCCTTCCCTTGATTAGCAACTGAATCTGCCCTTTGGAACTCAGGGAAGCTCCTGGAAGCTGGAATATTGCCCCTAAGCAACAGGGGACAAAAAGGCCGGTCCCCCATGCCTGTGGAGCGCCAAAGGACCCTGCTAGGATTCACTGCTAAGTGGCGGGGATGCGAATCCAAGCAAGGTAGTCTGGTTCCAATATTCTTGCTTGTAACCACTGTGCTAAACAGCCTTTCTAACATTTCTGAAATGGAGATAATTGTTCTGAAGATTAAATGAGTATATGTGAAGCCGTTAGAACAGTGCCTGGCATACAGTAAGTTCTCAGCAAAAGTTAGCCTCCTGGTGTTCTCATGATCATCTGTTGCATTCTGTTTTGGTTTGAGAATCTATGGTATCTGTCAGGGCTGGGCTACAGTGGTACTCTGTCTACCATTGTGGTGTCTGTATATCAGCATGCTAGACCTTTACTCGTTATAACCATTTATATAGGACTAAAGGGTTAAATCATCTTTATCAAAATGTATAGAACTTTTTCAGCTTCTAGTTTAAGGATTGTAATGAGATATTCCATGAATAATTTACAGCATTTTGAACTTTAGAAATTCTCCCTGTTTATGCAGGTGGCCACTGGATTCAGTAATTATTTTGTCTCCTATTCCCCCATTGGACTCAATCATTTTATTATTAAGTGATGATAACTGTTAATTATACAAATTGATTACCAAATAGTTCATGATTGTTTTATTAGTAGCAAAATAGTTTTTTTTCCAAAATAGACTGAAGAAAGCTCTTATTTAAGGTTGTGATAGCTATCATAGAAAACAGATGATGCTTTTAAATCTTTTGTGTTAGAATATATTAAATTTACTATTCTCTTTCTCTCTCTCTCTTTTTTTTTTTGTAAACTTTATTATTTGCCCAGCTCTGGTGCTCTGCTTTGCAGATGGTCCATAATGTATAAGACCTAAGCTGTAATTTCTCTCAGGTCAAAACAAGGTAAAATATGGTGACTTCTCTATTCTAGTCTGAAAGTTCAAAGAATTAAATATATATAATGTATGAACCCCTTACTTCATCAATCACATTAAATCTGTGATGTATGTAGCTTCATCAGAAGAGATAGTTATGTAATATAATAGAGGAAGAAAAGCGTTTGAGGGAAGTAACAGTCAGAAATTCCATGTAGCTCTGGTTTCTGCCCCCTTCTGTGTTCTGGGCACAGTTTGGTGCAACGCAGTATCACATATTGTTGGTGGAGGATGGGTCTGACTAACCAGTGTGGAATATTAACACAGGTGATGCCACAGGGGAGGAAGGCCGGAGGAGCGAATCTCCCTGAACTTGCACTGTGAGCGCAAATCCCAGGCGCTGATGCCCCAGCATGGTGTAGAGGCCTGTTCTTGTGATGCCCTGGGCATTAGTAAACCTGCCTTTACCATCGCACTTTCTATCACATTTACTTTTCACTGTAACTGCTTCTTGATTCTTTCCCCAGTTATCAAAGTGTGCATTTTTCTAGTCCCATCTAGTAAAATATTTGTCATCATTTTCTTTCTCTGAAGAAATTTGAGAAAATGAATAATAAAAATGAAATTATTATTTATTAATATTTTCAATTTATTATGAATTAACTTTTGAATTTTCCTGAAAAGAATTCTGTTTTTTCTATTGGAAATAGGGACGTGCCTTTTAGTAATGTAATATAACATCCCAGCCGATCAGTGTTTTATTCTGTCATTTGGGCTTTCTGTTTAAAGTAGCAAAAAAAGGGTTTTTATGAATTTCTAGTCAAGATATAATTTTTGAAGAAATGAATCTATTATATAGTAGTCAATTCTAATTTACCCACATACCCTGAATTTATGTTGAAGAGCATTGTTATTACAGAGGTGCTTTCATGAAAGGTAGACTTTTTCATCCTGGTTTTCCTTCCCCTTTCCTTCCCCATGCCAAAATCAAGCAATTTTGGCATGATGCTTTTTCTAGGTGTTATAGAAAAGCTGAATTTTAAGGTTATGATAATGTAGAAAATGCTTCCATATATAGAACTGTGCTCTTTCACCTTATGTCATAAAGGTTGTTCATTTATCATCCTTGTAGCTTTTCCTAAGGGAATTTTGTCCAAGTTTCATTTTATCCCTGAAAGAATGGACCAAACATTTTTATGACTCCATTTATAAAGGAAACAGACTTTTCATTTACATTCATAATATTTCTCAAATACTGAAAATCATATGAATTCCTTTAATTATGCATTACAGAGTTGTTTTTTTTTTTTTTTTCTCCAAAGCAGACCTTGAAATAAGGCTCTTAAATAACTCTTCTGACTGTTACACATTAATCTTTTATTTTTTTCTGGTCTAGAGTGTTAGGTGAACAGTTTATAATTAATTTCACATAGATAAATTAAGTAGTCCTGTCATATGAAAGTCTAGATCAAGGGCGGTTAGTTATCTTGCCTCTCTTGCCATAACAAAGCTCTCAAAATATATTAATAAATTCATGGCTTTTTTGAATTAAATCACTAAATTACAGAACTGTGAAAGGAACCCCCTGGAGAACATCTGGTTGAGCATGGTATTTCCAAAAAGGACTGTCTTATAAAACTATCTAGGATATACGGGCATCTCTCCAGGCTTGAAGTTCTCTAGGGAGTGAAGAAGCTTTCATAACCCTCCTTGAAAGCCTTTTTTGATAGTTATATATGAGTGCTATCAAATTGATTATCTTGTGAAATGCACCTAGAAATTATGCAAGAGACCAGAAAATCTAGATCACAATATTCCTTGTAAAATTATAAGATGATTTAATTATAAACATGAAAAATTTAAGCCCATCTGAAAAACCATTTTTTAAAAATAATAGCATGTTGTGTTTAAAATACGTAATTTGTACACCCAAGTACATGGTACTGATAAAAATGTATTTCCTCAAAAAAGAAAAGTCTATAGTTAGGATCCTAAGCAAGAAGCTCATGTTCACATAGAAGCCAAAGAAATAGTTAAGGTCTCTTAAATTTCCTCTCCTCAGTCCTATCGTTTTGTTGCTGATGATATTATCAGTTATATTCTAAGGATACGTGTGGAACCCACAGACAGAAGTAAAGACTCTCTGTCCAAACTGGCATCTGTGGAAGCTTGGCCCAGGTGTGTTGGAGCCGGTGCTGGTGAGAAGAGGTAGCAGGCTCATTCTCACTCGCCAGGTCAGTTAGCTCGAGGTGCTCTCCTCCTGTGTACCATCCCAGCCTGGCCCATCCCACTCGTGCCCTCTGTTACCCAAGGCTGCCACCCCAGGGAGCAGGCAGAGATGGGGACCAATCCATCACACTGCTGAGCAAGCAACCGCGCAGCAGGTCCAGAGCTTACAGGGTCATTGACACCCTCTCTCCTCTAGCAAGACAGTGTATTAAACACTGGGAGAATGACACGGAGAGACAGAGAAGAAATCCTAGATGGTCAGCATAAATGAATTTTCTGGATAACAGAGATACAGTCCTTTAAGTATCAAAACATTTAAAGAATGTTGATCATTTTTGTCTAGAAATTTCCCAGAATAATTTCTTTGTCTTCTTAGTTTTAAAGGAAGATCCTTAATTCCACTGGTCCTCTTTTTACTCTGTGGCAGTGATTAAAAGAGCATCTTCAAGATTGGCCCATTTGTTTAGCATTAGCTCAGGTTATGAACTCCATTAAAATCCTGATAAACCAGTATGTCTAAGGAGGATGGCTAGAATGGTAAAAGGATCTAAAAATAAAATCAAGTGGGTCCTTGCTAATGCTTGGCAGTCTGATTCTATTTTTGTTGTCCAGTTTCCTATTCTCTCAGGTCAGAAGTTGAGAAACCACAGCCTCCTGCCTGTTTTGTAAATAAAGTGTTATTGGAACACAGCTGTGCTCATTCACTTACATACTGTCTCTTGCTCCATTTGTGTTAAAACTGCACGGTGGCTCAGACGGTAAAGAATCTGCCTGCAGTGCAGGAGACCCAAGTTCAATCCCTGGGTCAGGAAGATCCCCTAGAGAAGGGAATGGCAACCCATTCCAGTATTCATTCTTGCCTGGAGAATCCCATGGTCAGAGCAGCCTGGTGGGCTACAGTCTGTGGAGCTGCAAAGAGTCAGACACAACTGAGCGACTAACACTTTCACTCTTTCACTTTGGGTCCTTGCACCAGAACCTCACAGCCCACTGAGCCTAGAATATTTACACTCTGGCCCTTTACAGAAAAACGTTTGCTAACCCTTGGAACTGAAATGACTGTTACATGCTCTCTTTTGTTATGCTTCCAGCATCTTCTCAGGGTCCTTACTCTCAGCTAATTACCTGAATTGTTGTTTCTGAAATAGAGGTCTTCAAAAAAGAATTTCCATGTTCTCGTCACCAGATATGCCAGCCTACCTGCAGTTCACCCCCTGTATCCTCCCCTCCTGTTACAGTGAGGGAAGTATTCACATGCGTGTTTCTGAGAGTAGATCTTTATGCTCTTTTTCCTACTCAAGCACACGTCTCCTGAAAATGCCGTCTCTCTGGCCCACGCCATCAAATTTCTCTCTACATGGGATGATTTCTAATAAAGATAAATGTGCTGGAATATCCCTCACCTTAAATGAGCAACCAGAGCTTCCTGCTGCTGCTGCTGCTGCTAAGTCGCTTCAGTCGTGTCCGACTCTGTGCGACCCCATAGATGGCAGCCCACCAGGCTCCCCCGTCCCAGGATTCTCCAGGCAAGAACACTGCAGCGTCACTCTTTAACTAGTGTCCCATTCTTTAAATAAAACTCCTCAAAAGAGTTGTCTCTCATTCTCTGTGAAGGCCATGTGAATAAAAGCACTTTTTTTTCTCCCAAAAAAGTTATACTCAAAGTCAGCAATTACTCTTGTTAAATTCCATGTCAGTTGTTCGAGCTCCTTTTATTTGATGTTTCAGCTGTACTGGATGCAGCTTTTCACTCCCTCCTCTTTGAAAACACCAGACTCGCTACTCACCAGGTTCTCCTCCTAGAGCCCTCCTCATTCTCCGTTCCAGATTAGTCATCTTTGTTGTTTAGTTGCTAAGTCGTGTCCAACTCTTTGCAGCCCCATGAACTGTAGCCCGCCAGGCTTGTCTGTCCGTGGGATTCTCCAGGCAAGAATACTGTAGTGGGTTACCATTTCCTTCTCAGGGGATCTTCCCAGGGATCAAAACTGAGTCTCTGGATTCTTGACCACTGATCTACCAGGGAGGCCTCACTCTTCATCTTCCCAATATCTAAATATTAGACTCAGTTCATGGATTTCTTCTCTGCTTTGTTTGCATCACCCCATTGGTAACCTTAGTCTTTCCTCTGGTTTAAATATGATCTACCCTATGATGACTCCCATCCCCAGCTTAGTCTTCTCTGGATCTCCTGGCAGCCAACCTGGCAGCTCCACATGGATGTCTTAATAGGCATATCCCATACCAGATGACCCCCCTTCCCCAAGTCTCCCAATATCAAGAACTGACAGCCCCTACCCTTCTAGTCACTCAGGTCAAATATCTTAGAGACAACCATTTCTGCTGACCCTACCTTTGAAATAGATCCAGAATCTAACCACTTCCGACCAACTCTACTGCTGCCATTTCTTTTTCTAAACCAGTTCTTGTCTGAAGACCAGTCTTAATTGGCCTTCTAGCTTCAGCTGCTTTCCCCCACTTAACAGTGTTTTCTCAACCCAGAAGATGGAATGATCCTGTTAAAAGATAAGTTGGATTATTCCAGTCCTATGTTCAAAACATGTCAAAGTATTTTTCCATCTTGTTCAAAAAAAGAATGTAAACCTCTTGCACGTCCTGTACAGAAGCTACACGTCCTGGTCCAGCATCACCTCTCTGAACTGTCCCACAGGTCTGCCCTCACCAGCTCTGCTGCAGCCCTGCTGTGCCCTCCCCTCATCCTGGAACATGCTGAACACTCCCAGACCTCGGGGCCCTTGAACTTCTGTTCCTCTGCCTGGAACGTCCTTCACTCCCCTTAGGTCTCCTCTCAGATGTCAACCAACAAATCCTTCTCTGTCTCTTACCCTACTGTATTTTCCTTCTTATCATATACCACCATCTGATATTTCGTATCTGTATGTTAATATAATCCACATCTCCTATTTACTGTGGTGTTGGAGAAGACTCTTGAGAGTCCCTTGGACTGCAAGGAGATCCAACCAGTCCATTCTGAAGGAGATCAGCCCTGGGATTTCTTTGGAAGGAATGATACTAAAGCTGAAACTCCAGTACTTTGGCCACCTCATGGGAAGAGTTGACTCATTGGGAAAGACTCTGACACTGGGAGGGATTGGGGGCAGGAGGAGAAGGGGACGACAGAGGATGAGATGGCTGGATGGCATCACTGACTTGATGGACGTGAGTCTGAGTGAACTCCGGGAGTTGGTGATGGACAGAGAGGCCTGGCGTGCTGTAGTTCATGGGGTCGCAAAGAGTCTGAGCGACTGAACTGAACTGAACATGACGTGTGACTTGGTCTTTATTGTTATTCACCACTGTGTTCTTAGAACCTGTAATAGATCTTGGTGCATGGTTGTTCCAATAAAATCAGTTGAGTGAGTGACTGAGTGAGTGAATGAATGAATAAAATAGGGAATTAGGGCAATGGCAATGGCACCCCACTCCAGTACTCTTGCCTGGAAAATCCCATGGACGGAGGAGCCTGGTCTGCAGGCTGCAGTCCATGAGGTCACTAAGAGTTGGACATGACTGAGTGACTTCACTTTAGGGGAATATACATGAGGAATGCATAAAGGAGGACATCATAGATATTGGTATTTAAATATTTAGAAGGTCGTCATATTGGATAAAAAGTAGACCTACTTTCAGTTGCTTTAAAGGGCAGTGCTAGTACTCATGGATTGAAGTTTAGTGGTTTCAGAATTTTGTCTAGCATGATAAGGGGCTTTCCAGTACTTCTGGCTCTCCAGCACTGCACAGCCTATCTTAAGATAAACTGAGATCCTTGTCTGAGGAAACCCTGGAGACGAACTGGAAGACCACTTGTGAAGCACACGGTAAAAATAAATCCCTGACTTTGGTGTAGAAATTCCACTTGCCGTTCCAGGGGAATCTGATTTGGACCACTTCCGATTTTTTTTTGTTGTTTCCTTCCTTTTTTGTGGAGAAAATGCTAGATGAGGAGCTGTCCTTGCCCTTAGGAGTAACTCCTTAGTCACTGCTTTGCATGGACGGTTCCATTCTTCTGATGCCCACTCAACAAACTGTATGTCTTCAGTACAAACCCTTAAGACCCTAAAGTTGTGATCACTTGCTGCCCGTTTCTCTGTATTTGGTCACATTGCTGGGTCCATTCAAATCCTGTAGATTGTATAGGGTAAAACGAGGATTTGATAGATTTGGGTGTTCCTGCCAGGAATAACTTCAGATTTCTTTTTGGGTCATTTCCTCATATATCAGTGTGAACCATTTTTGAAAGAATTTGAGTAGAAACTGTTCAGAGTGTGTGTTAACAATGAACATTTTTTTTTCTTATCAAAATCCTAGATTCTTTTTCATATTATCATTATTACTTGGTACTTGGGTATAATGAAAATATGGTGCTTTGTGGACCATTTCTAAACTCTGAGTAAATTTGAAGCTTTATTTTTGCAGTTGTTTTTTAATAACTTTCCACCACATTTCATGCAACATTGGAGTTATTTTACTGATATTGCCCCACAGTAACTTTTCAGTTTTGAAGAAAAGAATTTCTTGTCCTTTCCTTGTGAACTGTGTGTTTGTACATGGAATGAGCTGGTGGAGCTAAGGAATTAGGAGGTTGTGTACTGTTATTTTTAGTTCTCTATCACTTCACCCTGATGGCCGGAGTAGTTCCTGGCTAACTTTCCCATGAGTTTTTAACCTCTTGCTGGGCTTATGTAACAGGAAACAGGCTGTCAGGAACAAATAGTGGCATAGCAGGAGCACCCTTTAGCAGCAAATGATTCAGTGCGCTCTGCCTTTCCCTCTCTTACAGTAGACTGATAAATGATCTCAACTTAAGTCTTTTGGTGCGGCATTCCTAGGTTAAGTTTCAGTTTTGGAGAGGCAACATATTTTTACCAAGACCATGATTCAATCCAGGCGACAAGAGAAGATGAGTGTATTATAAGGTGAACTATTCAGTGAGCGGTGTCATGTCCTGGGACTGTGGATTTAAGTATATCTTCGCTTTTTCTCCAACTCTTAAGGCCGGCATGATGTGCAAACTTCAGGAGAGAGATGATATCGGGCGAATTGAACTGGTCCAGAAGCTGGCAAGAGAAAGCTGTCAGTTTTTGCAGACGGACAAAAAAGAACAGGAGAAGTCTGAACACGTAAGCACTTTTCCTCTTGGGGATGCAGGTTTGAAGGGGTGGGAAGTGTTTCTGCCTGGTTGTATGTTTGAAGAGAAGAATATTTTATTTTAAATTCTTTGGGCTTGGTTTTTTTTTTTCCCCCCCTCCAAAAGCATGCTTCTTAGTAAAAGAGAATGACAACTGCTCTAATTTTCTAGGCCAGTGGTTTATGACGCTGGATTTAGAAGCAGTCTCTTCACAGAAGTAGATCATGGAGAAATATAAGAATGCAGAGGAGCACATATGAATGCATGTCTATTTGATAGCTTCCAGGCTTGACTTGGGGAGTTTCACCCCATCAGAAACTCTGTGGAGTATGAATTCTAAAAGAACATTCTGATGTACTTTTATGTTGAGCCCGGGGGTGGGTCTAGTTATCAGGCAAGTAAGTCCTAACTCAAGAAATAGGTGAGAACAGAGGAACAGATTCTAGATGCTTAGACCAAGCGGCAGAGTCAGAAGGGCGTTTTCCCAGTGTTTCATGAACGTTTGTGTTCCAACAAGAGTTATATTGTTCAGATGCAGTTAGACTGGAGGGAAGGGACGCTTTGCTCCGTTGTCCTGAAAGCGGTTATTCAGACTGAGCCTTAGAACCAAGAACGCTGCGGTCATGCTGGGGAGACAATGGGACCACTCACTTCTGCTCCACACTGTTGTCTGTTGACTTCGTGTTGTTGTTTGTAAGGCCTCACCCTCCATGCTGAGCCCTCCAGGATTGCTCATGAAGACGAAAATTCCCCAGTGTTTATGAACGTGTCTTTTCTCTGACTTTTAATCTTTGCTGAAATGTTATTTTCAACCCTTTGCAAGGGAGCAGAATTGGTTCATGCTCGTTCTGCTCCAAGACCATCAGTACAAACAGCAGAGATTGACAGAGCGGGAGAGGAGGTGAGAGGTCCCAGGATGGCAGGCTGTCCGTTTGATCACGTAACACATCTATAGCCGTGTGGCATTGAGTCATTAGCTATCAGTGTCTCAAGGGGGAGAACAATTAGGCAGTTTCAGAGCCTGCAGTGGCAGTTATCTTAGAGGTGACTGTTGGCTTTAAGTTTGAGTGGACGTCTCAGGAGCCTTCACCTCAGAGGGTACTACTTAAGGAACTTTCTTGCATTGTCAAAAACACTCCAAAGGTTAACTGTATGGAAGACTGACTCCTAACCTCTTCTGCATCCATAGAATATCCCGGTGAATGTCTTAAATTTCTCAAAACAATGTTCCTTTTGATTCATCTTAGTTAGAAGAGCAGTCGTTTTCATATGCTATATTTTATCGATTTCCGGGTGCACTCACCCCCTCCCTCCACACACATCTTAGCATTTCTGAAATCAGGATGAGTCTTAACAGTTGATGATATGAAAACATGCCCTAGTTTAATTGAGAGCATTTCTCTTCCCTGCTGCTGCTAAATCGCTTCAGTCGTGTCTGACTCTGTGCAACCCCATAGACGACAGCCCACCAGGCTCCCCCGTCCCTGGGATTCTCCAGGCAAGAACACTGGAGTGGGTTGCCATTTCCTTCTCCAATGTGTGAAAAGTGAAAGTGAAATCGCCCCATCATGTCTGACTCTTAGCGACCCCATGGACTGCAGCCTACCAGGCTCCTCCGTCCATGGGATTTTCTAGTCAAGAGTACTGGAGTGGGGTGCCATTGCCTTCTCTGTTCTCTTCCCTGCTGCTGCTGGGGCTGCTGCTAAGTTGCTTCAGTCGTGTCCGACTCTCTTTTCCCTGCTACTGCTAAGTTGTTTCAGTTGTGTCCAACTCTGTGCGATCTCATAGACGGCAGCCCACCAGGCTCCCCCGTTCCTGGGATTCTCCAGGCAAGAATACTGGAGTGGGTTGCCATTTCCTTCTCCAATGCATGAAAGTGAAAAGTGAAAGTGAAGTCGCTCAGTCGTGTCCGACTCTTAGCAACCCCATGGCCTGCAGCCTTCCAGGCTCCTCTGCCCATGGGATTTTCCAGGCAAGAGTACTGGATGACGTATTATACAATGGAGAAGGAAACGGCACCCCACTACAGTATTCTTACCTGGAAAATCCCATGGACAGAGGAGCCTGGGACAGTTCATAGGGTTGCAGAGTCAGACAAAACTGAGCCTGGGACAGTTCATAGGGTTGCAGAGTCAGACAAACTGAGCGACTGAGCACACATTATACAATGGATTGTATATTCGATTCAGTGGATCAGTGACAACCTGAGGGGAGGGAGGGATCTTTTAAAATCAGACCAATAGAGTAACCCTTACCCTTCCCCAAGGTCAGAAATCACCAGCCTTAGGCCATAGACAGCTTTATGCTTAATAAAAAGGTACCTGTGTTGCCTTTGCCTGATTAGTTTAATCCAGAATATTATAGTTACAGTTAATGAGAATATAATACCCTCCAAATACAATTGCTGCTGTTAAGGACTTTGACCATGAGATGGAAATTTAGTGGTGGAAGGTTTGCAACTCTGCTTGTGGTTGTGTACTCACTGTTCTCTTTAAACCTTCATTTTAAGATGATAAAAAAAAACACTATGGTTTTTTACTTCTTGCGTGAATGTTGTAATAAGGATGCATTAACAGCTCTGAAGAGTGTGTCCTTCTGAGGGGAAAGAGGATGTATAAATAAATAGTGGAATGATGGCCTTTTCTCTTTAGACTTTTCCTGCTGAAGCTGACAGTCAGGAAAGGTGAATATGAAGGATTCTGTGATCTCCCTCCTTCAAGCTGACATCAGCTGAATTGATGAGCTCTCAAGGCTAAGGCTTCCACGGTGTGCCACCAGATGGAACCTTTGACACTGGGTGCTTCCTGCACCTTTTACAGTTGTTCGTTAGGAATAAAAACCATCTGCTGGATTGTTTCACTCTTTTGTCTTAAGCACTCGAAATAGCAATCCCTTTGCTTGCCGATGGAGTTCAGTGTCCATGAGCTGGTTGCAGCGTTTTCATTTTTCCTGCCCTCACTTTCTTTTCAGCATCAGTCATCTGTTCTTGTCCATGAAAACACACAGAATATACAGAGGAAACTGCAGTTTACTTAATGTAAACCTAGTTCTGCAGTTTCCTACTCTTATAACAATAACAATTATGACCAAACCCTAGAGTTAACATACAAATTTCCTTTCTTTTGTGATTCTCAAATGCTTCAACTACCTCATCTACCATTCTTGAGCCAAAATTATTCAAGTGGACAGTGGTAAAATTTGAGTTTAGAATCTCAGATGCCTATCGGTCATTCTTTTTAGTGAACGACTTTGCTTCTCCAGTTCCAGTAAGCCATGTCCCTCTTTGTACATAAGCATTCAAAAGAGAAAGCTGCTTTAAGGTACTACTGCCCAGAGATAGACATGAATTTGATAGAATAAGGCTTTTGTTGCTGGTGCATCTTGTTACAAATTGAAGGGGCTTTGAGATTTCTGAGTAGGCATATCTAGTATCTTCTTAAACTGGTAAATGTCATGATTAAAAATGGATGCAATTAGAGAAATGCTTCACTCTGTGCTTTTGCCGGGGTGTTTCTGAAGTTTAAAAAAAGTTAAATGTATAATTACCACAAGTTTCTCAGGAAGCACTTTCTTTTCCTATTTTGTATTAACAGGCTGTAGGCAATATTAGCCAGCACTCATTCCTAAGTGTTGAAAATTATGTGAGAACTTTTAAGAAGGGGACAGAAAGGGCTGTTTCTTATAAACATTATGAGAGTGAGCTTAATATTTCGTCATTAATTCTTTAAAGAAATTGCCTCTTATGTAGGCATCATATTTTCTGGTCTTAGTTCTATGATTATATCCATAGAGGAAGGGGCATATGTTACCAAATGGGAACTTTTGAGCTTGACCTGGAAGGATGACTAAGGTCATAGAAGGGCATGGCAGGGAAGAGCATTCAAGACAGAGAGACGGTCAGGAAGGTGTGTGAGTTGAGCCTGGGCAGTTCTTGGGAAAGGAGCTGGGGTGGGGTGGGCTGTGAGGGAGGGTAGAATTCAGTTGTGAAAGACCTGGCAACCCGCTCTGAGCAGTTTAGATTTGCTTTTCTGGCCAAGGAAAGCCATCAAAGAAGGGAAGCGGCGTAATCAGATGTGGTCTTTGTAAGATCCCTCTGGCATTGGTTTAGAGGAAAAATTGAGTGAGGAAGAGGGAAACGCTGGAGAGAACCCTTAGAAAGATATTGTTGTGAGTCAGGTGAGAGATGTAAGTCTGAACCAGGGTGGCAACTCTGGGAAATGAGAAGGTCACAGATGATGAGTCATTTAGATGGTAAACTTGGCAGCATTTGATGACTGGTGATGGGAGGATGTTTGTGCTAATTTACACTAAGCAGTTTTGAAGTTTGTACTACAATTTCCTGGTATGGACATGAGAAAGTTGTCTTTATCACCAGAATGGCTGGTCATTTTCCCCAAAAAGCTCTGTAGCCGTTTCCCTTGCCTTGTCCTGCAGCCGTTTCAGGTATCTGAGATGCTACAGCACACCGTGTTTATCTCATCA
This sequence comes from Bos indicus x Bos taurus, assembly GCF_003369695.1. Classification (NCBI taxonomy): domain Eukaryota; kingdom Metazoa; phylum Chordata; class Mammalia; order Artiodactyla; family Bovidae; genus Bos; species Bos indicus x Bos taurus. The sequence continues at coordinate 88,703,655 of NC_040079.1, forward strand.
GCAAACCGTCAGATGGGTTTTTGGCTAACAGTAGGGAGACTGCTTCTTCTGAGACCCAGGTACTTGGACGATAGCTTAAGCATAGAGACTCTCTGGTAACCTCAAAATGAACTGAATTATTTGGCCAATGCTTTGGCATCGGCTGCAGTGATGTACTTCCTTCAGAACTAACCGTGATTTTAGAGGTGTTCTCCTGATCCATTTAGTCTGAGTTGGTGTTTCTATCGGAGAAGGCAATGGCACCCCACTCCAGTACTCTTGCCTGGAAAATCCCATGGATGGAGGAGCCTGGTAGGCTGCAGTCCATGGGGTCGCTAAGAGTCGGACACGACTGAGCAACTTCACTTTCACTTTCCACTTTCATGCCTTGGAGAAGGAAATGGCAACCCACTCCAGTGCTCTTGCCTGGAGAATCCCATGGATGGAGAAGCCTGGTTGGCTGTAGTCCATGGGGTCGCACAGAGTCGGACACAACTGAAGCGACTTAGTAGTAGCAGCAGCAGGTGTTTCTATACTGTTATTCTAGAATATCCTTGGTCATTTATTCATTCAGTGCACCTTTATTAAAGCTAATGTTGTAGTGGATCCAGAATAACTATACTGGTTCCTCCCTGAAGGAGTGTAGTCACGTGTGGAGAGGAGATACAAACACATATAACAGTGGTAAGAGGAGAGACAGTGGTAATAATCCCCAGAGAGATACATGGGTGTCACAGCAAGAATTTTCACCTCGGCAAACAGGATTCTTTCTTATGGCAGAGGTAGAGTTTGATGCGGACCTTGAAGTAGGTTTGAAGTTGGAATTAAACAATCCAAACTGAAGAAGAGCATTCCTGGCAGAGAGAAGAGCATTACAAAATACACAAGCTGTTTTTTTTCCTTGATATTGAAACCACTCTGTGTCACCAGAGCACCAAGAGTGGGGTTTGAGGGAGATGGTGGCAAAGATTTAGGAGAAGGAAAAGTTGGTGAGGAACGAGATCGGGGCCAGGCTGTGGAGGATTTTGAGGGCTGACATGTTTCACTTCATTCTACAAATAATGAAAAGCTATTGACTTGTTTTGTTAGTTTTCATAAAAAAGAAGGATGAGGGGGCCCTTCTGTGAGGGAAATGATGTTATTTCAGTGTGACGGGTCAGAAAGCTGAGGCTGGTGAGTGGCCAAGCAGAGCTGGGCCAGGTGGGAACTCCAGTCCGGCTGCCCCTGGCCACCTGCTCGCTCAGCCATCAACCCCACAGGGCGCCTGGTGTGAGGACCGGAAGCCGAGATGGCAGGACGGTCCTGAGTAAGGGCGGCTGCCTGGACCACAACCCTGGGGGAAAGAGGACGAGTCTGTATTGAAAGGATGGTGGTGGTGAAGTATGGGGAGGAAGGAAGAAAAGGGATGCTTAGGTACAAGCTTCTTTTGAGTTCTAACTTAATTTTCTAAAGTGTATAGACAGTTCACATGTAGTGTCTGTGAAGCTGTTGGATTGAAGAACGACTCTAGACGTGGCTGCTGTGTTCTGCCATACCACACTGTTTACCGGAAGACTGAAACTCAGCTTTTCCTGAAATGTCATTTATGCTTCCTAGTGCATTACCTTGTAGAAGAGGAGTAGCAACACGCAGCTCCTAAACTCGACCTCCTAATTTCCACTCTGCAGAAACAAAAGTCTATAAAACGTGCGTGAAAGCCGTGCCTAGCAATGCTTGCTCTCCACAGGGGCCCTGTCTGTGTCCCTCCCCCTCCCCACACCGCTTTCTTTAGTCCCTTTGTTGAGTCTGGGACCCACCCTACTTCCTTCCCCTTTTCCAGTTCACTCATGAAATATGGGTGGGAAGGAGGTTTTACACATTCTGAAAGCGAATCTTGGCAGGGTCTGCTGCCAGGCTGGGGTCCCTATCTCTCAACTTAAACCGGAATTTCCTCTCCCCTGTTTCCTGCAGCCTCATCCTGGAGCCCTGCTTGCGTCAAAGGGCTCACTAGGCGTCCAAGGGCTTGCTGCCTGTGTGTCCCTGGGGCAGAAGTGGGCTGGAGTATTCTGGCTCTTGCTGCTCTTTATTTCACACTCTAAAAGTTGATCTCTGCATTTTCCCAACTTGCATTTAGTCTCTTACTTAAAAAAAAAAAAAACACTGTGTATAAAATGAAAACCCTCCTTATGCTCTATGTGAAATCAAACTCGCTTTATGCATAGAGGTGAGTAAAATTAAAGAGCAATCATGGCATTATTTGAAGTTTGCTGGTGATTTAGTTTAACCAAGAACTACTTAAAGACAAGTGCAGTGTTATCACATCATTGCTTAGTTTCAAAAGCCAGAATTCAAATCTAATAGGCAAGTCATAACATAGTAAGTGGCCCACTACTGAGAAATTCTATGCAGAAACCATGTTGTTTTTCTTAATGAGAAAAATCCCAACTTTGTGTTGGTTTGGCACTTACATACATACCTTTTTAGAGGAAATAGGCTTCATTGAGTGAGTTGTTTTTGTTCATCTTTAATCAGGATTAATTTTAATCAGAGTAATCATGAAAGTGATAGACGAGATAGGTCTTGCCTCCAAGAAGTTTACAGTCTGGCTGGAGATAAAATTCACACGTGGAAAACCAATGCACCATTCAAAACAGTGTTAAACGAAGTGTTTAAATAATTTCACAGACGTTCAGGGAGAGGGAAGTACCTCTGGTAAACTTTTTCGCAGTTGCAGCAATCCATAGAGAAAGTCTTTTCCTTTTTCAAAAGCAAGGTTTGGAAGTTTGGTTCATTTTAAATCCTGCTTTTATTTTGTTATTTTGCGTCATAAAATCGGCAGCCAGGCAGCCAGGGGACTTCAGTGGTTGAGCTCCCACTGTCTGGCAGAGCCATCTGCCCACTAGCTGGGGTTTTTAGGTCTCACAAGAAGCCTGTTGCAAGTCTCAACATTTAAAAAATAATATCTTCAGTTTTTAACAGTTTAAGCAGAGATGAACTTGTCATTATTGTATTCGTTTATTTTTCTGAAGATACTTGTTTATTTTTTAAAAGGCCCAGTTAAGAAACTGGATCCTGGCTCAGTTAATTTGGTTTATCAAATTCATATTCTTAGCAGATGTTGGATTCTCTATGGTACAGATGCTACTCACCAGGTTATCAAGTTCTTCTACTTGTAATATTAAAATAGTCATATTATCTTCAGTATGTTTAAGAAATCATACTGCTGTGTTGTGTAGTCGCTCAGTCGTGTCTGACTCTTTGCGACGCCATGGACTGTAGCCCGCCAGGCTCCTCCGTCCATGGGGATTCTCCAGGCAAGAATACTGGAGTGGGTTGCCATGCCCTCCTCCAGGGGGAGAAGTCATACTAAATATGGTGAAGCATTGAAATACTGAAAAATAAAGTATTTTTCTCAACTTTTGGTCCTCTCAGTGGTATACCTCACTCCAGACCCCTGGCAACCTTATATTCTTTTTTTTCTCTACCCCTATCAAGGCGTGATCTGCATTAATATAACCGTATTGATACTTTGTAGGTTGTCATCTGATGAATTAACACTAGAAATCTTTGGTGGTTTGGTTTCATTTGAATTTATAATGAGTGGTTTAAGACAAAGGATAGAGCAAAGATGCGTGGACAGATGGACAGCCCTTCATAGAGAGATGGACTGTACTTCATGACAACTGTGTACCACTGAGGCCTGGAGAAATAAGACATGGAGACACAGGTACTCATGTACTTTGTGTCTTGATTCCCCCAAAGACTGTCCTGATACATCAGTGCTTTGGGGGGAGGCAGCATTGCAACAAATTTAGAGGCTGAGTTCACAGTTACTGTTGTCTAGTTGCCAAGTCCTGTCCAACTCTTTTGTGACCCCATGGACTGTAGCTCACCAGACTCTGTCCATGGGATTCTCCAGGCAAGAATACTGGCGTGGGCTGCCATGCCCTACTCCAGGGGATCTTCCTGACCCAGGGATCTCTTGTGTCTTCTGCATTGGCAGGCAGTGGATTCTTTACCACTGAGCCACCTGGGAAGACCTGAGTTCCCAGTTACCTGCATGCTAAGCTCCAAGATGCGATGGAAGCTTATCACAGGACACTCAGCTGGTCCAGGGAGACATGCCTGTGTCCCCGAGGAAGAGACAGGATCTGAAGAGTCAGAAGAGTTCTTAGAAGAAGTGAAGCAGGGCAGGCAGAGGAGAAACCCACGTGAGGACAGGAAGGGCTGGTGCAGAGGACGCTGCCACTCTGCAGGTGGAACCAAGCGGCTGGAGCCTGGGGAGGGTGAGGAGGCCGAGGAAGCAAGGCCTTACCACAGGCTGAGTCAAAGACGGGGTGCTCAGAGTGATACAGAGCCCTTGTGGACACTTTAAACAAGAGATGACGATGATTAGATTTGAATTTTTGAGATTCCTCTGCTGCAGTGTGGGAATGGGTTTGCCAGCCTAGAATGGGTCACACTCACTCCTTTCAAAGCTTTCTGACTCGCCTTCCCTCACAGACCTCTCTTAATTTTACGTAAAACAGTAACCAGCATAAACGTCAAAGGTTTGCTGTGAAGACAGAATGTCCAATTATAGCTCAGCTCTTAACTAAATAGCTTTACTCTAAAATGTACCACCTCATCATTTTTCTTTAAAAAATTGACTTTGATTCAGTCCTGTTTCATAGAATGAATTTTGAACTTGTGTGTAATATGAATACTTTCTGTTAATTAACACCCGGCAGGCACGTATGTTCACATTAAATATACTTACTTTGCTGCATAATATTTGCTGCATATTGATTCAGCCAGAGTTTGGTGATTTCTGAGTGATTCAGATACTTCAGTTGATAAAGATGAGGAAAAGAAATTTATAAAAGATTTTCATGTGGGATGCAAAGAACCTTTTTTTTTTTTCCCCTTTTGCAGTGGGAAGTGGGTGGAAAGGAAAAATTCCATCTGGCATACAGCAGCCCTAAATGTTGTTTTAAGAGAGCAAAAATAGAAGATGGCTGAAAATATCATAACAGAACATAGCAGACTGTGGCCAAATGTACAGTACATATTTTTCTAATAAATCATGTTAAATACCCATATTTTACTTAAAACATGACCATGTTCTTGTTTGTCAGTATATACAAATTTGTCTTTAATTTTTGAAAAATCACCCACTCCATTATTGAAGAACAAAAGACTTGTTTGAATGTCTTGAAGTTAATGCTGTGTCACATTAGGTCTACCGGGAATAGGTTTTTGCAGGGTTTTCTTTCCTTTTCCAATCTTTCCCTCCTGTATTCAGGGGAAAAAAAAATGGAGAAAGAAGATATGGCACTTGGTCTCTTCATTTATTGTACATTTGTCTGTAATTAGGTGAACAAGGCTCAACAATTTTAACAAAACTTTGTAAATGTCCTCTTTGTTCAGGTTCCAGGAATGACTGGGCTTGATGGAGGTGAGCTGAGTCAGAGTAAAGGATTAGGGGCTCCTTTAGATCCAAGAAATACAGACAGGGAGTGAACGATGGTGATAATAAGGTAATTAAGACGGCAGGAAGTGGCCCTGGGGTAGGGATTTCCAAGGAAGCTCAAGAAGACTCAGTGAGTCCCAGAAGGTATCTTACTGACCTCCCAGGTTGGGGTGGCGTAGAGGTGTCCAGTTAAATTTTGACCCTGTGCAATCAAAATCATACGGATGATTCGTTAAACCTTTCTTGATCTTGCCTTGGCTAGGATTTATAGAGGTAAAACAAGCTTCCTATTGGTACTCTTGTGAATAAAGAATTCTAATGATCCCCAGATGGTGCAGTACCTAATCAAATCCCAAACTGAATTTTATGGTTGATAGATGCTGTCACTTTCTCCCAGCTCAGTGACCTTACTGTTATTATAAGTTGGGGGGATTCTGATGATGTGGTGTTTTTTGCAATCAATCCGAGTATCCTGGAGTTTTCCTCTGAGAAGCATAGGCTTTGATAAGAACTTTTTTGATATGATGTATCTTGACTGGATAAGAAAAAGTTTCACTCAAAAACTGGCAACTGCTAAATAGGATTATAAACAGTATCCTCTAAAATGGGTAGTAAGTACTTCAGAGTCCATTAATTCTGTCTAAAGTTCATTAATCACAAAAAGATGTTGAAATATTCTGATATATTTCTCCTAGTAAGATGTATACCTTTTTAGCCTCTGTTATCAGAAGCAAAAGAGCATTAATTAAAATAGTCATTATCGGAGAGCCTTCAGGTTTGTTAGAGAAAGGTATAATTTAGTCTTTGTGCTTTTATCGCTCTGTGTTTCTGGAGTTATATTTTGTGGGGCTCTAACAGAGGCTAGCCTGATTGAAGTGACCCTTGCTCCAGTAAGCATTTCTATTGAACTACTTCTCCTCTGCTTGTTAGCAGTTGTTATCTGTGACCCCATGGGCTATAGCCTGCTAGGCTCCTCTGTCCATGGGATTTCCCAGGCAAAAATATTGGAGTGGGTTGCTGTTTCCTTCTCCAGGGAGTCTTCCTGACCCAGGGATCGAACCCTCATCTCCTGCATTGGTAGGCTGTTTCTTTACCACTGAGGCACCAGGGAAGCAGTTACCCCATCCAAAAACTAACACAGCAAGTCCTAAAAGCAGGCACAAACAGTTTTGCCAACAAAAAGTTACTGGGGCATTCAGTGCTTATTAAACATCCATAGGGAAGCACAGAACTGAAAATTACCTCTGTGTTAAAACAATACTTTGGTATAACTCTAAAATTGTTGGAACTGAGAGGTTAATTGAAACCATGGAGATAATACTGTCTCCTCTCCTAGTACGTATGACTGGAATATACAGTGGCAGAGACAGAAACATGCATGGCTTGAGTTAGTGCTGAGTTGTACCTACAGGTTTGAGGTTAAGGGATATACCAGTCAGGTGGAGAAGGGAAGCTTTTGAGCTTCAGTTCAGTTCAGTTCAGTCACTCAGTCATGTCCAACTCTTTGCGACCCCATGAATTGAAGCACGCCAGGCTTCCCTGTCCATCACCAACTCCCAGAGTTCACTCAAACTCACGTCCATCGAGTCGGTGATGCCATCCAGCCATCTCATCCTCTGTTGTCCCCTTCTCCTCCTGCCCCCAATCCCTCCCAGCATCAGAGTCTTTTCCAGTGAGTCAGCTCTTCACATCAGGTGGCCAAAGTATTGGAGTTTCAGCTTTAGCATCATTCCTTCCAAAGAACACCCAGGACTGATCTCCTTTAGAATGGACTGGTTGGATCTCCTTGAAGTCCAAGGGACTCTCAAGATGAGGCCAAATTCTAACTAACCCTTAAAATTCGAGAGAAGAAACTTTGGAACAAAGCAGAGAGCCAATTTTATTCTGATTGTCTTTTAAGGAATATACTTGAATGCCAGATGCTTCTGGGCAGATGCCTCTCAAGACTTGCTGAGCTGTTAAATGCCATTTCCATTGTAAGTTAGCAATTGTGTCTGACCTGTATCCTAATTTTAAGTAGATGCCACTTCTATTTGAAGTCAGTAAATCTCAAATTCCTGTCCTTTAGTATTACTCATGATCTTGGCATATAGAGGAGATCTGCAGAGACCTGAGACAAGTGTGCCACACCCTGGAAAAATCCTTCCTCATGAAGATCCAGGTGGCCCCAGGTAGAGTCAACATCTGTGGCTGCTGATCCCCCTGGGCCCCACCCTGTGTGCTTTGCCATTTTTGCATCTTGGCTCTGACTTCTGCTTTTAGGTACCACACCTGGCCATGCCAAAACCTTCGGAGAAGAGGGCAGTGAGAGTTTTGTTGGGCCCGTTTTGGCCCAAACCTAAGTTTTAAGATCGTTTCACTCCAGAAGAAAAGTTGGGAATGCTGTCTTTTCCTTCCAAGTGATAGAGGATGGCAGACTGCAGACTTCCCAGTCTGGGGGACCCTAGAAAGAAGAGTTGGGTAGCACAGGCCTACAGAAGACCCAGAGGAAATTCAATGTGTGTTCCTTAGCCAGATGCAATGACCCAGCAATTCTGGGGGATTCAGTCACTTACTTGACTGCCTTGAGGTCTTCAGACCGATGCTAGCATCTCGCATCAGTCAGATGCTTAGCTTCTCTGCCATTAGCAGCTTATTTCAGATTCCCCTGTTTGAACTCGTAGAGATGATTAGGAAAAATCCTACTAGGATGGAGACAGCCAGATAACTGTTTAGCTTGCTGCTACCAACAGTAGGCATTCAGCTGTGACACATAAAGTTCACTTTGTTGAGGGCCTAAATGATTTTTAATTTCAGTAGAACTTTATCCTTTTCAAATATAGAGCAAATTTTTTAAATGCTTGGCCAAGATTAATTTATTCTTGCCTATGTTCATTGAGAAAAGCATTTGTTAAGCACTAATGAACCAGACATCACACACGATAGAACAGAGACATAAGTGAGCAAGATTGGATTTGAGCCCCCAAGCTCGTCACCACTTAGGAGGGAAGAGGATTGAAAACAAAGATAAGGGAGTTAAAGAAGGGTAATATGCAGACCGAAGAAAAGAAGGGGTGTACTTTGAATAAGGTGTCTGTTTCTAGAAAATTGTTTCTTCACCTTGTGAGGCATTTGCTAAATTAAACATCATCTCTTTTACTTCCTGGCATTGTTACCAGGTAAGAACACAAATCATAAAAGGCAGACATCATAAGTCTTGTATCTAAGGAGTGTTAGATATTGTTGGAAAATGGCATTGACCATTTTTCTCTCTCCCCATTTTCTAACTACAAAATATTTTTAAAATTAGTATAGTGTACACAGTTATTGACCTGTTTAATAATTGAATTTGTTTTTGAAAACAAGCTTCATTCTTGAGATTTATGGCTGTTTAACAGTCAAGAACAAGGCATCAGGCAACTTGCTGGAATTTATAGCACATTTCTTTCTGTTAGACTTTTTTGTTTACATTTAGAAATAATAGAAAGCTACAAGGAAGAAAAGAAAACTTTATTGAGAACTAACCAGGATTTCTCCTTACCGTCTCCAACATATCAGCACATGCATTATGAGGCTTTCCTTACGTTTCTATAACAGACTTTACTTATCTACACTTCCCATTTGGGGGCAAATAGGGTTTCAAATTTTTCCAGTTATAATACTCTGAGATGCACATGTCTAGAAAAATCTTTATCTAAGTTTATATTTCTTAAGGGTAAATTCGTAGCTGAGTAATTACTACTCACAGGTATGAACTGCCTTAATCTTTTATGTTTTATGCTCGACTGTTCTTCATAAAGCTTGTTCCAGTTTTCATAAACATCAACACTCCATTAAAGTATTTGTTTTGTTACCCCTCACACATATTGGAGCATCCCTGGTGGCTCAGATGGCAAAGAGTCTGCCTGTAGTGCGGGAGACCTGGGTTCAATCCCTGGATCGGGAACATCCCCTGGTGAAGGAAATGGCAACCCACTCCAAAATTCTTGTCTGGAAAATCCCATGAACGGAGGAGCCTGGTCAGCTACAGTCCGTGGGGTTGCAAAGAGTCAGACACGACTGGGCGACTTCTCTTTCTTTCTTTCACCCATATTGATTATTATGATTCTTAGAAGGAGAAGCTAAGTTTTCTTGTTGGGTTGATGGGAAGGAAAAGTATTATCTTGTTCAGATTTACATTTCTTTTCTAGTGAGGTTGAATATCAGTCCATCCATATTTCTTCTGTAATTAATCTATTCACCTCCTTTGCCCATTTTTTCTATTGGGATTTTTCTTACTAATTTGAATAAGTACTTTATACATTAGGGACATAAATCTTAGTCGTATTTGTTACATGTAGTTTTTCCAGGCTTCTTCTTTTTTGTTTTTATGCACATATGAGCAAAAGTGTTGATTCATGTTTTTTAACTTTAAAAATGCCTTTAAAATTAGAAAGTTCTTCCCACTTCTGTGGCTAGACACTTAATTTTATTTTGTTCTATTCTAGAGTTACACTTCTTATTCATGTCTTTAATATAACTGGAATTTATTTTTATAATATAAAAGTAAGATTTCTCCATCAGTTATCACATGCAGATTTTTTCATGTTTTCATATTTTTACTGGTTGCCAACATTAAAAAAAAAATCCATTGTATTCTTGAGAAATTGAAACTGTTAACAGACTTCCTCCAAATTAAATATACCAAATATAAGCTTAGTGAGTAATATTACCTCTCTGAGCTTCAGTTTTCTCATCTATAAAAGTAGGAGATTAGAGGTGTAAGATTTCTTCTGGTTCTGAAATTCCTGTCTTAAATTGAAGATGACGTCCCCCACCCCACTTTCCCCAGTTTAGCAGCATTCATACTTTTGAGTGTTAAACACTTTGGGGGAAAATGTTGCAATTTTAAAACGGATGCGGATCGATTACTCGGGAGGCCCTGAGTAGCCATTTTTCACTCTGATTGACTATGCTTATCAATGCCAAAAATCGTTCTGTTCTTTTATGTTCTAAAAATACTCTGGTGGATAGAATTTCTAAAAAATCTCCTTTTTGTGAAATGCAGTTGGTATGGGACAGATGGTGATCTAGCATCCAGCTAGAAGTAGCTCTGCTATCAGGGTGCTGAAGCCATATTTCAAGCCACGTCATTAAATATTTGGAATTGTTTTTCTGAGTTTACAATGTCCTGAGGAAGATTGAGATATGAAACTCTGAGATAATGACAAACTAAAAAAAGCTTCTAGATCCTACTGTCTTGAACTTCTAGAAATAAGAAGAAATTAGTCTCTTTATTTGTAGTGGCTCAGCTCATTAACCACTATCCACAACCTTGCTCCAAACCACTGTTTGTTGGTTGTTGTTTTTAATGCAAATTTTTATCTCTCACCTGTCTCTCAGAAAGAATATTTCTTCTCTGAAGATAAGCTCTATGTTTTATTTGAACTTTTATCCCCAGCATCTAGCATGAGGCTTTCAATTGGTATTTGTGGACCTGATTTCTGTAGAGAAGGCAAATGTGAGTGATTTGAAATGTTTCTGAAGTTCAAGCACTCAAATCTGTGCAAATCCAAAGTTATGCCTGCTCCAGGGTTCCAGTTCATTGGAGATTTAAAATTTTAAATTAAAGGTTTTGTACCAGGGAGGATTAGCCTGGAAATGACAGGCAGAAAGGACAAGGAGGTTCCTCACCAATCATCACTTGGTAACTGCAGACAAATCTTTAGGAGAACACATACTTGGTAAAGGGTAGAAACAAACTTTCAAGCTTCAGTGAGTCACAGTTCATGGAGCAAGGATCTCACCTGGGCAGGTTTGTATTTGAAGGTTTCAATCCTCTTTGGTACACTAAGTGCACGTTAACATTCAGGAAAATAGATGATTTTTTTTTTTTTTTTTTTTGGTCTGTATTATCACTTAAGTACTTCCATTTCTTTTCAATCCATTTTTCTCTTTCTCCATACCCATCCTTCACTCCAGAAAAAGGGAGAAACACCTACTCCTGTGTAACCAAATTTATTTCTTTCTTATTTTAACCTTTTCTTCCTTTTTATCTCATAATTTTGTTTATCTTTCAAACAATTGTAGTAGTATTTCGTTGCAGTTTAAATTCTCTTAACCTGTTTTAATACCACCTTTTTCTATGAGTGCACAATAAACCAAGACTGACACAGTCCTACTTGTCTCATAGTCTTGTTTCATGCTGTGAAACAAGGTTTCTGCGATGGTTGTTGCTGAGACCTAGGTGTGTCTCTCTTAAAACACCAAGGAATGTGCAAAACATGAAAAAACAAGAGTGTTTACTTAAGATGCTTTGTATCTCCTTGCTCCCATGCCATGTGATCTTGCAGTTGCTACGGTAACTAGGAATTTTTCACTCCATAACTTGCATAAGGACAGAGTCTGACCTTTTTATTACTGCTCTGCCCTCTCTGAAGTTATACGTGCACTCAAGTGCATACACACACACACACGTGTGTTCACATGCATACACTTGTAAAGTCACATTTATATACACACGGCAGACATTTGGAAAGAGTTATAGAGTTCCTTGACTTGAAGCCTTAGGTTTTCATCTCATCTTTAGGTTGCTTGGGGAAAGTGTCAATATTGATATTTTCCCTTTAGAATAACTTTGCATGTGTGTGTCACACACACAAAATGACATGGAAATTCTTAGGAACAAGAACGTATTTCTACAATTTGTATTTGCCATTTCTGTAAAATTGCCTAGCAAACAAGATTTCCGATTTTTTAGTTGTTTTAAATCTCAGGCAACATATGCTTTGTATTTTGAGGGCCATCGAGATATACCAATAATGAGAAGTGGAAATTAGCACTGTTGCCAGCACTAAGTCATCTCAGTGTTTTGCAAAGTAAGAGTCTGTCGTGAACATATTGTGCAAACCTTCTCCAAGGATGCTGTGGATTGGTGGAACTCATATGCAAAGTATTGATAGACAGTTTTTCTCCAGTGAACTCAGTCATGTTAGCAGCTACTTAATGATCTAATTTAGAATTTGAAGGCATCCCCATTTCGTCTGAATTACCTTCTAATGGGCTTCTGTCAGATCGTGTATGCACAAGGCAGAACCCTCAGTTGCCCTTTGACCTAGGCTTCTTGAAGCCAAAGGATAAGTCTTAGTGATTTCCCAACCCAGCCAAGCCTCTGCACATTCCCATAGACTCAGTAACCAGGGTGAGTGTATGTAACTCGTAAGTCTTAGCAGAATGAAATAGCCACCATATCTGGGACTAAGGGGCTGCAGAAGCAATGGAGTGCAGCAGCCTCAGCCCGTGACCCTGGCCGACAGCATGCCTTGTTTGTTGCTGCAGGTGTTTTATCTTGTTTATACTTTAGACATGCTGATGCTAAAGGATGTTGACTTCTCCCTTGCAAGTAATCAGCAACGCCATATCAAACTAGGGTCTCATTAGGCATTAACTCACTCCTGAAATTTCTCCTTTCTACCCTAGCCTGCTCTCTGGACTATCTCTTTGTAGCTGAACCTCCTCCTCCCGGCCTTGGCCGACCTTTCAGTCCTTGACCTTGGGCCACTCTGCTGTCTAGTATCTGTCTGCTCATCTGTCGCTCACCAGGCCATTCATTCGTTTTACAGGCAGTGTTGTTCTGGATGGAGGGCCAGCACAGAGAACAAGACAGACCAAGTCCATGTTCTCCTGAAACAAATATCAGGGCAGAACTTGTCCTGTCGTTTCTCCTTGCCCTTCTCCTCTCCTTCCCCACCCACAATCTGTTCAGCAACCAAGAACTAGTGTATTGGAACTAGAGCACTTGCTGAGAAAGATTTAATAAAATTTAAGATTTTATGTTAAAAAAAAAAAACCTGTGTGATTTAATAACTCTCAAGGGTCACATGGGGAGTGTCTTGTATGAAGCAAAGAAGAGGATCTGAATTGTAGTGAACTGATATTAGACCAGAAAGAGTGTTAGGAAAATAAAATGTGCAGGAATTAGATTGAAGTTGGCCTGGATCAGATTCCCAGCCTTGCCCTAATTGTAGGGTTCTGAGAAATCTTACTTTACATGATAATAATTATTAGAGGCAGTAAAATTCAATATATACGGTTCTTCTCTAGCAGCCGGAACTTTCTGTCTTATCACGTTTACTGGTTTTCTCTGGGAGTTTGACCACATTCCATAACAACTTTGTGTTTGCTTTCGTACTATGGAAGTCAGACTTGACCTAGATTTTCTAAGTCTGGGGATGATGAGCCCTATTAGTCCTATTTAGGCTTTAGTTTGAATTATTAATCATATTATTCTTAGGATTTTTTAAAAGAACAAATGATCATTAACTCAAATACTCTTTCTGACAGGATGTGTTTGCTAGGCAAGAACCTTGGAATCTGGTAAATTTAAACCACTGCTCACCTTGACACACATCTGCTTACTTTATCTTTCCCTTAGCTGCTCTGTTAATCAGGTCTATCTTGCCAGCGATATCCTTTTTTATTTTTTTTCTAAAGCTCTGTTTGCTTTTTTTTTTTCCTGTAAGAAAATAGAATCATGAGATACATTGTCAGCAAATTCTGTGAAGGTTGTTCTTTGACAAAATTGTTTTTGGCCGGAGGAGATATTTTTTTTTCAGATAAGTATTCCAGTTCTGCGGTACCCACATTTACAGTACAAGAATAGATGTGGGCACTGATGGTTTGGTTTGCTCAGCTGTGTGTGAATTTCCATAGTGCAAGATGAGGAGAGAGTCCCTAAACACTAAATCACACGCAGCTTTCCTCTGTAGGGAACCAACACTTCGGGCTTCTGGGGAAAAAGTGAAGTCAAGACAACCGAATTTTGTAGGATCTGAGGATTTGGGAAAAATGTGAAGGTCATCATCTCCAGCCTTACTCACTGAAGAAGCACCTTCACTTGTCGATAATGTTACTGCCAGACTCTGCTCCAGTTTGAAAAAGAGGTCATTTTGCCTCTGTGTTTCCTAAAATTGACCTTGAGTCTGCTTCCTCCAACTCACGATCCATTAACGGAAGGTACTTTTCTACAACATCACCAATAATCCTGTTCCACAAGACAGTGTAGCTCAGAAAGTGAAAATCTCCTGCAATGGTTTCATTGTCCCTATCTTTTTTTTCTTAGACATTCCAACTATCTGAACACACCTCAAAGGGCATGTTTCCCAGACCTTCTTGTAGCTCCTTGGTGCAGAGTCCCATGTGCTTTGATCAGCAGACTCCTCACAGCCCTCTTTTGTTTGGTTGGAGATAAGATTCACATAGCATAAAAGTAACCATTTTAAAGTGTACAGTTCCATGTCTGCCCAGTGCTTGAGCCGATCAGGCCCAAGGCAGCATATGCGCTGGAAGCCCTGCCAACCTTAGTCTTCAGGTCTTTTGGTGCCCAAGTTCTGTGGGCATCAGATTGAACTGATCCCTGCCATGCTTAACTCAATTCTTGCTAGCACTTCATTTCCCCCCTGCTGGGTCTTGGACTTTGCTCTTGCTGAGCTGGTGTAGTTGTGGTCCTGAGACCACGTTCAGTCCTTGTCAACCCTCTTCTCCTCTTGGAACTCAGGATGATGTAGACACCTCTGTTGCTTACACGCTGAGCAGATTGGCTTGCTTTGGCTGCCAGCACCAGGGTAAACTAGTCCCTGCCATAGCTGTAGTCTCTAACATGTATTAGTGACCATCTTCCAGGGATGTCTGTGGTTCTGGTCACGAGCTCTGTTGTTGGGTCTTCCTGGGCTCAATCTCAGCTGTAGCACACACACCCTCACCCTGGGATCTGGCTTGGCCAAGTTACTTTGTCAAAATGAGAGATTTAATAGTATTTACGCTGTGTGGGCTGTGCTATGCTTAGTCGCTTAGTCATGTCTGACTCTTTGCGACCACATGGACTGTAGCCCACCAGTCTCCTCTGTCCATGGGGATTCTCCAGGCAAGAATACTGGAGTGGGTTGCCATGCCCTCCTTCAGGGGATCTTCCTAACCCAGGGATCAAACCCAGGTCTCCCGCATTGCAGGCGGATTCTTTACCATCTGAGCCACCAGGGAAGCCAGAATTGTTGTAATGGTTAGATAAGAAGGTGGCTTAGATGGTAAAGAATCTGCCTGCAATGTGGGAGATCTGGGTTTGATCTCTGGGTTGGGAATATCCCCTAGAAAAGAAAACTGCAACCCACTCCAGTATTCTTGCCTGGAGAATTCCATGGACAGAGGAACCTGGTGGGCTACAGTCCATGGGATCACAAAGAGTTGGACATGACTGAGCAACTAACACTTAGATAATATAACGGAAGCTCATCTCCTAGTTTTGCTGATATATGGTGAGCCCTCAATAAATATAACCAATTTATCTGCCTGGTCTTGACTCGATCCCTCCCTTGTTGCCTATTCCTAGTAGATCTGTTAGTTGCATATGGCAATGCTGTCTCCCTAGTTCTCCAACTGTAACTTCTACCACTGTGAGATAAAAATTATGTTAGCTTTCTTTAATGGTCTGGTAACTAATGATTACATGATGCTTTATACTTCACCATGTATATTTACCATGTATCCTCTTAAAGTGGAGAAGGAAATGGCAACCCACTCCAGTATTCTTGCCTGGAGAATCCCATGGGCAGAGGAGCCTGGCAGGCTACAGTCCGTGGGCTCACAAGAGTCAGACTTACCAACTAAACCAACCGACCAACCATCCTCTTAAGTACGGGCCAAATCTGGGGGCTGCCTTAGTGATTTTCACATTAACGACTCTCAGAGCCATATCCTGAATTAGAGCAAGTTGTTGTGATCTCGTGACTTCTTGTCTGTCTATATCACTATCCAGTGTGACACGCATGCACCTCTTCTGTTCAGTTCACCTGTATCTGTTTGAGTGTCCCAGACTTCCAGCTGGTGATGGAGATGCAGAAGAGGGCGGGCCAGTGTCATCCACTGCCCGAGTAGTTGGGTGACCCTTAGAAAGAGCACCTCTGAGCAGACTGTCCACTCTGTTAGCACCATCAGAGTCCACTACTTGAGATGCAGTCTGTGAGACTTACGCTGTCATCCTGTAAACCTCCACTCAAAATTGCACTTTTATCCTTTCCTCTTTGTGTTCATTCACTGATTCCTTTGACTAGTGTTCGAATATCTATGAAGTGCCAAGACCTGTTTGTTGGGAGTTCAGTGTTGAAGAAGATATAGTGCCTGCCACGCATGAACTTATACTTTAGAAGGGAGACAAAAAAGGTCATCAGTGTGTGCTTTTTGAAATACTGAGTCTGAAGGATTCATGTGGCACCATGGGGTCCCAGAGAAGGGCCCGCCACATCAGACTGGAGGTAGAGGGGGCAGAAAACCTGGAGGATGTGATTCTTGAAGTGCACAATGTAAGGTGAATGAAAGTCCGACCAAGAAGGGTGGGGAATGAAGGGAGTCGTAATAAACTATTGGCTCTAAATGCATCACAGTCCTTTCAGGCTGTAATAAAACACCACAAACTGGGTGGCTTATCAACAGGAGAAATTTATTTCTCACAGTTCTGGAGGCTGAGAAATCCAAGATCAGGGCACCAACAGATTCAATGTATGATGAGAGCCCACTTTCTGGTTCATAGACAGCTCTCATTTTGCTCTGTCCTCACAGGGTAGCAAAGGGTCAAAGGATCTCTCAGGGGCCTCTTTTATAAGGGTGCTTATCCCATTCAAGAGGTCTCCACCCTCAGGACCTAATCACCTAAAAGCTCTGCCTCCAGACACCGTCACGCTGGGGATTAGGTTTCAACATAGAATTTTTGGAGAGAGCACTCATTTAGTCCATAGCAAATGCCTTCCTATGAATAAATTAGCATCTTCAGTTACTATGTTCACAGACTTGAGGGAAAACTGCGTTGCATCTTGTACTACTAATATGACTTCTTGAGTGTCAAGCTAGATGGTTCTGTGCATCCTTCATATGACAGTCTCTATGCTGCCTGCTTTATACAGGTCTGATGATGGAGTCAGCCTGGGTCACGGGAGGAGTGTTGAGGATCCTGCTTGGGGCAGGAGGGGAGCTTAGAGGGTGCAAAATCCACATCTTCCCCAGTTGGGCCCACAGGGTGACCTGTTCCCACCCACACCGTATTTCCCTCGTGCCCTAGACTGGGGGACAGTACCATTTAGTGCAGGCCTTCCCAGGGTTGTGTTAGTTATGGGGTTTCATATGTCAGTTGCATGGGAGCTTAGTCTGATAGATTTGACAGATGGAACAAGTGTAACACTCAAGTTCAAAGCATAGTTATCTCATGTGATGAGTGTTATAATAGAAGGGTGACTGAGGAGAGAGGGTAAAGGCAGCCTTGGAGGAGAGTGACCGTTGAGATTGAATCTGTGTTTTAAAGGAAATCCACATGCTCACTGTCTCCCTTGCTCATGAACTTGTAAGCTCAGTAAACCATTATCAAGTTAATATCATTTGCCAGACCTTGAGCTGTGTGTTAGGAAGAGAAATAGAAGTCACAGTCCCTGCCCTCAAGATGTCATCATTTCGCAGAGACCACAGAAAGAGCTGATAATCAGAGGTCAGTGTGATGGATGTCATGACAGAGTTCTTTGAGCATCTCATTTGGACAGACAGTGTTATGGCAGGAGATTTGTCAAAGAAGCTTCCTTAGATGTGGTGATAATACGAGTTTCATTGTATGGAATGATTTGTACCTTTTGGGGTTCATAGACTCCAGTGAGACCTAGAATTCTGGACTCTGGAAAACTGCCTACATATAAAAAATCTTGTATACTTTTAGAGGGTTCTCTGAGTCCCTGAAACCCATCCATGAACCCCCAGCTAAGTTTATGCTCACAGAGTAGCAGGGACACGATGCCATGGAGAATATCAGTAGCTGCTTTCTGTGAGCACTTGGGAGAAGAACGTTTCCCATCAGAGATAATAGAAAATCAAGCAAGTATTTGTGACAATTTCAGCAGGCCTGAGAAATCCCTTAGTAATCACTTTTTCTTGCTAGTGCCAGTGATAAGTGAAAATATAAATGCAGTCAGAGATTTGGTTTGGGACTGCCTAGACCGGCTAAACCGTGAACATCAGTTCTTGACTTTATATTTTTATTACCCTATATGTATTTCATCTTAAAAATAAATGTCTTTCATGTGAATAAATGAAAGAAGAAGAGTTGGATTTGTAAGTATAAACGCTGATCTTGGTCTTGAATTTAATCTAAAGTAAGTCAAAGATACGGGTTCTGTCATTCATTGAGAATTCACAGGCAGAAGAGCAGTGTAGCCATAAAAAGAAAAGAAATCATAGGTAGTTGCCCAAAGAATGGAACAAAGATGAGGAGCAGGGAAGATCTGAAAATCCTCCATTGTTTTTGTATTCCTCATGGACTCTGTTGAGAAGGTCCTGTGAGTCTGTGATCACACAGCTTTCCCTCAGCACTCACCCCTCTCCCACTTTCAGCTGTGGATACCTGTTTATTTTTGCACTTCCTCTCCTCCCCCACCTCCCTGCTCATCCCAGACTGCATCCCAGACTACATCCCAAGGGCAAAGCGTGAAGAATCTATGTGGCCCAGTCCTTGGAGTTTCTTGTTCTTCCCAACATCCCTTCAAGAGAGTAGGGCAAAGAATGAGTTTCTGCGAGCCTGAGAGCTGAAATGTGTGTCAGGGAGAGGAGAGGATTCTCGCTGAGCATGTACCAACCAGGGCTGAGCATCACGGGCCAAAGCAGGGCACGGGGTGGGAATACGCCTCCTGGGAATACACCCTGCTCCCCACTGCACCCTCCTCTTCAGTGTTGCACCTGCAGAGCCCTTTCTCTTCTGAGGTCTCTGCCTCTTGTTCAGGCATTCTTCGTAGCTCACCCATCTTCTGAGCCCTGTTGCCTGTAATCACTTTTGGGAACATTCCTGAGTGTGACTCTCTCATCCCGCTGGCAAGGAAATAAATGCATTTTATTCTTAACTCCGATAATCATCACCTCCACTCTGCGCCATGCTAATGGCAGGGCAGCATCTTAATGACCCTCATCCATGGTCAGTGCCCTCTGGCCAGAGACCACTGGGAACACAGTTGTAGTTGAGCAAGTTGGGTTTGCTGCTTGGCGTGGGGATGGAGCGCTTGCCCTGGGGGGGAGCCGTGCAACAGCTCAGTGCAAGAAGGTTTTAGAAGGATTTACAGGACTTGGTGGTTTGTGTTTGGTGACTCTGGGGAGGATTTAAAGTAGCGCGGCTTTGTTTTTGATCAACCAGCTGGGTAACTGTGAGATATCTTAAATGTTATCTCTAGGAGCAGCAGCAAAGCTAAGGCTGGAAAGAAGTAAAGCTAAGGAAAGAAGCAGCCATCACTGGTTAGCTGGGCTTCCTGCTACTTTCTTCTGTGACCAATATTTATGCTGTATCTTGTTCAGAGTAGCCATGTTTTTGTCTTGTCCCACCACAGCACGGAGTGACCTTCTCTAGTGTTGACTTTTTGCAGAATCTTTGACATTTAACAGGAGAACGCGGGGCTGGGCCCGAGTGCCAGGCCAGCTCCGGGTATCTGGGCTGCTTCTCCTTCTTCCCGTTTTCACTGCTCTGAATTGCCCTGCTTCAGAGATCAGCCTCCTTGATCAGAGCTTCCACCTGCTCGCCTGCCTACCTGTCCCTTCATTCCTGTAAAGATTTGTCCTCGGCCCCTCCACACTGCCCTGGTTTATCAGCTGTTCTTCCACTCACTAGACAGACGCCATGTGGTGAGGAGCTGTGTGCGTGTGTGCTGATGCGGCCCTGAGCTCCTCTCCTGCCTCCTGTCTCCATTGCTGATCACTTCCCCGGGGTGGGGGGTGGGGGGGCATCGTCCACTGTTCCCCTCTCAGGTTTCTGAACACCGTGGCAGGAAGGCCTAAAACCATACATATGTGTTTTCTACCCTCAGCAGCACAAAGCTGTCTGGCAATTGCTTTTTCCATAACTTGTTTATTCCATGTTGGCACCCCACTCCAGTATTCTTGCCTAGAGGGATCACATGGATGGAGGAGCCTGGTGGGCTGCAGTCCATGGGGTCGCTGAGAGTCGGGCACGACTGAGTGACTTCACTTTCACTTTTCACTTTTCATGCATTGGAGAAGGAATGGCAACCCACTCCAGTGTTCTTGCCTGGAGAATCCCAGGGATGGGGGAGCCTGGTGGGCTGCTGTCTATGGGGTCGTGCAGAGTCGGACACGACTGAAGTGACTTAGCAGCAGCAGTAGCAGCACCCCCTAAAGCCATTTCTCCCAAACAGTTTTCTCTTTGGGCCACCAGTGAATCCCCTCCTCCCAGAAGAGGGTCTCAACTCACACTCTGCAAAGATGATGGAAACCACCTCATCTGTTCTACCTCAGCTTTCTTCTTTTCCCTGCTCTATTTTTTCTTTTTCTAAACCTCCATTGTCTTCCTTCCCCTGATACTCTCTGAAAGGAGGAACTCTTGGTCCTGTGGTAGCCTCACCCCTCCACACCTGTTCCTGACCTGTTTCGCCTTCTCTGCATCACCCCTCACCCGCCCCCCCCCCCCACCTCCCCAGCCAGGCAGCCTCTTCAGCCAGACTCCTTCCCTTCCTGGTGACATTCTGAGGTGGTCTTCCTCATCTGTGCAATTCGTCCACATTCACTCATGCCTCAACACTCCCCTTCCCACCGCTGGACTTAACCGTGGTCTTGTCATCACTTTCTCATAGACTCTTCATTTTCATAAACTTGACATCAGATAAGCTTTTCATCGCCCTCCACCTACTCCTGGCTCATCTTGGTTTCACTTCTTCATCATCTTTTTAGTAGGCTTCCTCGTGACTCTGATCCCCCTCTTTTCCTCTCTACTTCCTATGTTTTCTCTTCCTTTATCCATCTTCATAATCCCCTTTCTCTCCTGCTTCCCTTTAACAGTCTCACCCACTCCCTTAACTGGAATAATTCACAGATTTGTCTCTGTCCTTGGCCTTCATACAGAGGCCTCGTTCTTTATTTCTAACTGTTTGCTAAACATCTACAGCATGATGTATTGTCAGTCCTGAAACATCAGTTGTCTGAAACCAGATCCATCAGTCTCAGCAGAACCAGTTTTTTTTGCCCCATTTAATGGCACTTCCATTCTCTGTCACCCACAGATCTGGGATTCGATCTGTCATCTTTGACAATCAAATCCCATGAGTTCTACCTTTGCTTTTGTCTCTTGCATGTGGCCTCATCTTGGGGAGCTCACCACATTAGACTTGCGTTATGGAGCTACTACCTTGTCATCTAAGGGCAGGGCACCAGTCTTACTCACCTTTGCTTGCCCCTTAGTGGCTGGCACAACACCTTCCCCACAGGAAACCCACCCCCCTCCACTGTCTGTTGAATGATGGTCTATAAGTTAAGCATTTTAATGCTTTACTTGCATTTCACAAACTATTTGTCATTGAATGCATTTCTTGTCATTAGTTCACTGAATACCTTTATTTTTAGCTGAGCAAGCACCAGAATGAAGTTTCATGACCAGAGCCTCAACTCTGGTACTTCTGCTCTTTTTCAGGAAGAGCAGTTTGGCATGGGTTGGACGTGAGGCATTAATTTCACCTTCCTTCTTGAGAGCAGATATAATACATAGGGTTATTATGTTTTCACGGCAATTTTAGATAACTTCCATCTCCCTTTATACATTGATTTTTCTGCGTTTTTGCTTCTTTATTTTTTAACAGGTTTTCAAAATGGAAACTACCACTGTGACATAAGATGCTATTGATAGTACATCAATATGGTTCAGCTAGGCCCCTGCCCAGCAGAGTGTAGCTGCCCCGTGCACAGCCCTGTAATACATATTAGTTACACAGACATTAGGGAAGCCCTTCCCATCCATATGTATGCACAGGGCCTGCGGAAGTTAATAATGCCATATATCACATGCACGTAGGATGTAAAATGTACTTCAAAATGACAGCGGGCTCATATAAAACGAGTATTGGCTTACGACAAGAGGAACGCCAGAGGAAGCTTTTTGTCCTTTCAGACCTGCTCTTTACTGAATTATCTGCTTCTGTGTCTCAGTATTCCAGACTCCATTTTGCTACCCCCCCTACTTTTTATTTTTTGGTCAATATTATGCTCATCTTTCCAGCCACCTTATTTCACTTCAGCCACATGGATAACAAAAGAACCTCCTTGGAGAAATGAAAGATAGCAATTACACATTGGTATTCATGTTACAGGAGTCGCTGCCATCCTCGGGGACTTTAACAATGAATATCCAGCATTAATTGCCACAGTAACTGCGTGTCTGACCTTGCTGAAATGTAATACATCAGTTTTACATAGTAAAATTATTTGCTACTAAGAGATTAAAAAGGCATGATCATAAAATTATATTGCTGTTTGGAATGACTAGTAGTTTTTATTTTTAAGAAGATCTTGGAGGACTCGAATGAGTAGGTTGCTACATTTTCTTAGAAATGAGAACATCGGGAGTTGAAATCTTAGTATTCCCACTGACTTGGTTGGCAATTACAAGAGTAGTGCCTTCCTATTCTTATGGAAGGTGAATAAAATACATTGGCATCTCCAGTTAATCAGTGGAAAACTGATTAATAAGGCATGGAGACATAGTACTTTTTATGCACTTGGGGGAAAATGTTCTTTTTGTGTGTTTATACCTAATTTACGTAGGTTTTCTGCCAGGAGCAGGAACATAGAAACGTGCCCGGAACCCTAGGACCTGTTTCCCTTTGTAAGGAAGTAGCATCATTTTTAAGGTGCTGCTTGTTGGCTCTCAGCTTCTTGCATCAATCTTTTGCTCAGACCCTTGGAGATACAGAAGTTACATTTTCTCATGTGTGTCTCTCACACACCCCTTGCCCCCCTCCCCCACCACAATTTCCTCTGGCTGGATGTTGCCAATCAGAATTTCACACTCCACACTCTGAAAGTGTTCATCACTCGGGGCGGCTCCACACTGCTGGGTCAGCAGTGAGCCCGACTCCAACAGAGCCTCGTCAGCGGGCCACGCTGGGCTCTGCCTGTGGAAGCTGTGTGTGCAGAAATGAGTGATTGTTTGGCCTTCTGTCCGCGTTAAAAGTGATCGAGGTGAAGAAAGTCAGTGCAGTCACCCATGACACCCGAATTTCAGCCCAGATGAGATTCTAACTAGAGGATCCATTTTTTGTTCATATCCTGGCAAAACAAGTACATGATACATGTGAAGGCCATCTCAAATTTGCGTGGGCAGGAAGATGAACTGAATAATAGAATGAGTAGTGTTTTGCCCACCTTTTAAAGTAAGACTGTGATGTAAATGACAGTACGTAGCCATTGCATCTACTTAATATGGCTTGCTCATTGTTTTAGTGTTTTGTATGGTTTTTCACTTTTAACATAGTGGCTGTTTAGGAAGCAGTAACCAGGTAAAAGAGTAGTACACATGCAATTAGTGTGTTGTGTTTCTGAGACTTTGAACTTTGGATTTCTTTATTCAGATCATTCAAGTAGTTTTACAAATGAACTCCGACTCCCATCCTCACTGGGTTTTTTTCAGTTTCCTTTAAAGTATGTATGTTTTTCTAATGGTTTATGTGTCCACAGAACTTGATCCTGGACCCATTACCATTAGACGGAGATTCTTGACCAGATTCCTAATTTGTTCTGAATCTATAAAGAAATTAGGTGGGAAAGCAACTTGAGAGATTGCAGCTTTTGTTAGCTTTTTTTGCCTTTTAATCTTCTCTCCCTTTTTCCTTCTTCCATCCATCACTCCTGTCGGCAATTAAAGCAGGATGATGAAGTGACGACGGTTGAGGTGAAAGAGCAGGACCAGAATGTCCTGGTGCTGAAGAAAGTGCAGAGCTGCGGCCCAGCCCCGCAGGCGGGGAGCGCCGAGAGCGATTGGAGGTGAGAGTTTTCACCGGAGCCCCGCGCTTCTGTTTCCTTTCCCTGCCTGCCCCCCTTCTCCCGCTCCATCTCACTCGCTGTCTCTGCCTCCTCTTCCCTCCCTCCCTCCCTTTTTTTCTCCGCCTCTTGCCTCTCGAGCGAGCTAGCTAGCGTTCTAGCTGACTGCAGAGCTCCTAGCAGCCAGATGGACTCGGTTCCCAGCAAAAGGACAGAGGTGGCAAGATCTCTGAGCATCTAGGGGATGCCTTTGTTAGTGGTCGTGCACAATGGGCAGCTCCCGGCTGAGGGTCTTTGACCCTCACTTAGAAAGAAAGGATCCCGCCGCTGCCGCGCTGGCAGACCGAGAGCTGCCCCTGCCCACCTTCGATGTGCCTTATTTCAAATACATTGACGAGGAGGATGAGGACGAGGAGTGGAGCAGCCGCTCACAGTCCTCCACTGAGGAGGACTCGGTGGACTCTCTGCTCTCTGACAGATACGTGGTCGTGTCCGGGACCCCGGAGAAGATCTTGGAGCATCTTTTGAATGACTTGCACCTGGAAGAAGTCCAGGACAAAGAAACAGGTAAGGCAGGGGGGTGTCTCCCGCTTCTTCCAGACTCACGGCTGCAGCGCCCTTATCAGTTTCCTGAGGGGCAAGGCTCCCTCCCTAACCAAAGCAGCAAAGCGCGGGTGGGGGGCGGGGGGGTGGGGTGGAGCGGGGCGGCTGAGCCGGCAGACCTTTGTGCGCCTCCCCCTTAGCCTCCTGCCGTTTTGTTTAAATCCAGTAAATGGACGCATGGAGATCCCAGCAGCCGCCTGGTAAGTGGCTGTACAAAGAAATGATAGGAAGGCACGTATTCTTGTTTTGCTGGCAATTTTTACCAAATCTCACCTAAAGGCAGTTGACAACAAGAGGCCAGCATCCAGTAGCCAGTGTTCAGTGGGAAGGATTACAAGGGAGATGGGGGTTACCGGCAAGCATTTACCTAGCCCGCCCGTGGGAAGCACTGAGCTGGCCGGAGGAGCCTCCCTGCCAAAATGTCAACAATTAATGCAACTATTCAGCAACTAGAAGCTTAGTGGCAACTTCTGCGTTTTTCCAAGTGTTTCACAAACTGCTCAAAGCAAGCCCTACTGTGCAGAATATGAGACTCACAGCTTCTCAGACTAGAAATAATTCACTGAAGTCTTCTTGGTCAGGTTCCTTGTCCTTCTATTTAATCCTCAGGCAAAATACCCGCTTAGCTTTTTCACCCTTGCACTACTGGAAATGCTATCCCTGCATGATCTGGCTAAACTTCCTTCATCACACAGGGCAGTGCTGGATTCTTTTAACCAGGATTTGTAATTTGTTTCAGCCTGGAGCAGTTATCCCAATGAATAGGCCTCTGACTTTAGCCTGAATTCTGTGACTTGATCCCCTGACTAAAATGCACTTTTTGCTGCCGCCATAGCACCTGTCGTGACCACGGTTTGCAATACATGGACTGCATCAATAAAAGGCATTTGGGGGTTGTGCTGGTACAATACTTTGTATCGATAACTCCTTAAGTTTCTCCCATTCAAGAAGGATTTTGAGAGGATAGCTCAGGTGAGAACAAGCATTTCCTTGGGTCCTAGCAGTTTTGTCTGAACTTAACAGATCTGTGCTGCATTATGAAGGACATTAAGAGGAACAAAGATATGTGAAATATGCAGTTGAGTTTTTTAAAAGTCAAAATGACTCCATCACTCATCCTACTGATAGTGTTATTGTTTGATCTCACAATTCAAATAAAAACTTTACTTTGCCTTATGTGTATTTGGGGAAAAAAATAGCAGTAGTCATTTATACACAGGCTAAAAGAAAAACGTATTCTTGTGGCATTTGCTGGGTGGTTTTTGCTCGTCTGTCTATTAATATTTGCACATTTGAGTAATGTTTGCAAGTTCTGCTTCATCAGAGGTGGTCATTATGGAACTGGCCATAATTTTCTGTGTACCGATTACCAGACTGCTTTACACAGGTGGTTTGGACTTGATTACAGACAGGTTATCTGCCATGAAGACACCTTTGAATATGGGTACCAGGTTGGGAGATTCAGTGGCTTGTTCTTAATAGCACTACAGTTCTATTCTGTAGCACAGGACTTCATGTCTAAGTTGTATAAATAAGAGTAGAGATTACTGAAGTCAATCCTGGGCCAGTTGGTTTCTTTTTTTCTTTTGTTCTCACTGTCATTTGTTTTTTGTGAGGGATGGCCTTCTTGTTGTTGTTTAGTCGCCCAGTCGTGTCCAACTCTTGCAACCCCATGGCCTGTAGCCTGCTAGGCTCTGCTGTCCATGGGATTTCCCAGGCAAGAACACTGGAGTGGGTTGCATTTCCTCCTGCGGGGCATCTTGCTGACGCAGGGATTGAACCTGTGTCTGCTCGATTGGCAGACAGATCCTTTATCACTGAGCCTCCAGGGAAGTCCTGGTGCCTACTAACAAGCTCCCATACTTAATACTGGGAATGAAAAATCACCCTGATCCCTCTTAGTAATGCCAGCGGTCGCCTCCTGTTGGGAAAGGGTGTTGTAGCTGGTGTGTCGTGACTGTTAGTCCCAGGTTGCTTTAGATTATACCAACACCGGGGTCTCACGTGTCACTCTTGCCAGGTGCTGAGCAAAGCAGAGAGGACCAGGACTCAGTGGGGGTGGCTTCAGTCCTGCTGGGCCAGCCTCTCCTCACTCCTACTCATTTCCTTAGCATTTGCAGGGGACGCAAACACATGTGTTGGCAGAGACACCTGAGGGGGAAAATGGTAATAATACTTCCTCTGATCAAAGGAGAGTTTTATGATAATGAAAAAATCAACTTTGGAGAGAGATGGATGTGTAATATCATAGGGACACCTAAGTAGAAGTCACACACAGTTCTTCCAAACTTCATGAACAGCACTTGGAGAAAATACAACAGAAAGACCCGTATGTGGCTTTTGTTGATAAAACTAAAAGAAATCTCATAAATATAAGATCAGTTTCATGTAAAAATGGAAGAAAAGTGATTATGAGTTTGTTCTAGTTTGAACACCAAATGAATCACTTATTTTAAAGTAGCTGAGGCCCCTTGTCACTGATAGAGGTGAATTTCAGTTCTTTATCTTGTTCAGGCTGGCAACCCTCATTATAAAAGGCCTATGTATTCAGGGGTCTAATAGAGTCTCGTAAACATATGGAAGACAGATGGAGGAAAATGAGAAGGGGCTGTAATAAAAGTATACAGCAGTGTTTTTATGTTCTTGAGCGCCCCTTTTAGGGAGCTGGAGCCATATGGAGCCGGGTGGAGCCATATGGTGGTGGTCCACATGGCCCCAATGGCAGTGAGGGAGAAAGGTACATGGGAGGAAATAAATGATTCGGGTTGGGATGAGCCTGATCTTGATTCTTACATTCCTGTACCTGCCAGAGGCTGGGGAAGTTAACCAAACAAGAGATGCAAGTTATTCCCCATCTCTTTGCCACAAAAGTCACTTCATTGTTAAAGTGTAGGTTCACGGCCCAGTAGAAGAGACTTATACTCAGAAAGGAAAGTTCAAGCGATTGCTAGTTGATGTTAAGATGCAAGCAGGAAAAAAAGTTTACTTAATTGAGTGGAATAGAAATATGAGATAATGTATTTTTGTTATTACCTGAATTAAGAATAGAATAGAAAACAACAATTCATACAGTATTCTATCACCATATCAAACTGAGTTTTAAAAGCAAAAAAGATTGGAGATGCTTACAAGCAACCTACTAATGATTTTCCTAAATGATTTGACCCACATGACACTATGCTTATTTTCATATCATAATCTTCTGCGTGCCTACCTTTCCCCTCTGGTAGTACCTGGCACAAAAACCCATCCTTTGATTATCTCTGGAATGAATGAATGCATAATCCTTCCTTGTTTAAAATTGAAAAACTATTTGAGTCTGGTAACTGGATATCTGTTGGTGAACATGCAAAGACTGAAGCTGTTTGCAAAGATTTCCTTTTCTTTCAAGGTTCAGGTTCTGACTTGAAGGATTTGGAATGTTAGAGGAAAATCAAGCAGCTCTGTCTTCCATCTTCCCAGAAATAGGACAGATATCACTGGGCATTCCTAGCCCAGGAGACTTACACGGAAGGCAAGAAGCAAGAAAACCAGTTTGTTGTGTGTGGAGGAGCTGGGGGGATGGAGGTCTAAGTCTGTACCACTGCCCTGGTCCGCAGTGGTGGCTGCTCCTGTTTAAGCCCTTCCCCTCCCTGGAAAGGATGCAAGATGCTTCTGTTAGGAATAACGATTTCTGTTTCAAAGTGGGGCAGATGGGGGCGACACACTGTGTATCCTATGGATTACACAGAGAAAATCCTTCTTACTGATTTTTTTTCCTACATCTGCATTATGATGAGTCTACTTTAGGGGAAACATGAGCAAAGGACATTATTTGCTGCCCTGTTTCTTCTGTGTCTTGGGTTTTTTTTCATCTTTTCAAAGCAAATATGCTTGTGATAACAGGTTTTCAAGAAAAACAGAGACTAGGATAGTGGAAACAGGTAAAGCCTATCAGCCAATGCTTACTAGGCTTGACCTGCTTTCTTCCAGGTATGGCTGTTCTTACTTCATGAGGTTGCCTTCAGGATATCGTGGACTCGGTGTGTGTTGACCACAGTGTAGTCTGTGCGAGTGGGTGTACTTTCAGTGGCATCTACAAGGCTCCTTACATCATGGAGAAAGTGAGTCCCTTACCTGTGTAGCGAGGCCACCACCTCTGTGAAAGTTAATACCTGGGTTATGTCATAGAAGCGTCTCACTTAATTGATGGGGTGCCACAGCTGCTCTCCATCTCCAGCTTAGTAGTGTTTTTGGAGCACTGCATTGATGGGACCTTGAGTGGAACTAGAACAGCATGACAGTTTTTCACTGACTTTTTTACCTTCTTCCCCCTGCCAACAGCAAACCTGTCCTGAATACATGATACATACTTCTTTTGAAGGAAAATTAAGAATGCCTTTTTTCCTGATCATTGGAAATACAGAAGACAATTTAGGTGAACTTCTTCCTTAATTTCCTTATCTTTTAGGATTTCTGAAAAGCTGTTGGGTCCTCTTCCAGGCTTTCTTTTGCAAGTGACAAGATCTTTTTAAGCCTGTGCCCGCATGGCTGTGGAGGACTAGAACTTTTGGGGGCTGGCATAGAGCTTTTAGATGGTTGGGAGGCTCCCCATGGTTTTATGCAGTTAACATGCATGTAACATTATCTTGGATTTGTCTTTTTATTTTTGTGGTACCATGTGACACGTCATAGACCAGTCATAGATCTTATCTGTGTCTGCATCATTGGCTGCACACGGGGCATTTTTCAAAATACCAGTATCTGAGTCCCACCCCAGAGATGCTGATTCAGTTGACCTGAGTTGAGACCTAGGCCTTACGGTCTTTGAAAGCTCCGCAGGTGATGCTGTGCGTAGGCAGGTCTGAGAGCCACAGAGCTAGCATGATGACTGTGTCTCCCCACTTTCTTCAAAGACAAATTCCAAGCGTCAAATAGTTATGCATTTGCCCCTGGAAGCTAGGGGGGAGTCATTTCCACTTTGCCCCACCGCCCTCCCCACTCCCTCTCCTGGGCTCATATCTGGCCTCGTATCCACTGTTTCCTGCCCCAGTACCTCTGCAGCCTAAGTTCAGAATCACAAACCTGCATTGTTGGTCGAGCCTCTAAAACAGTTTTGAAAAGAGGAGATAATCCAGGGAAACAGTGGTGCTGGTCACACAGCTCTTTGCTCTCAATTCTTGGAATGAGGAGGCAATGGTATAGTGAGCAAAACCCATTTGGATTTTTGCCAGGGTTCTGTCATGCCCCACGGATCTCTGGGTGGTCCTTCAGTCTTACAGCTGAGAACGTTTACTTCTGTAAGAAATGATGTTTTGAGGAAGAATATGCAGACAGCAGAGTAGAAGGGGCATTCAGATGAGATTCAAAGTGTTGGTTCCTGGTTCTGGACTCGATTAGTAAACTAGCCTGAGACCTTGAGCAGTTATACATGAAGTGATTTCTGAAGTGTCTTTCATCACTGAAATGCTTTGGTCCAAAGAGATTTATATCAACCCTTTCCTTTCAAAATATGTCACAGAACCCTGAAATTCTAGATTTGGAGCCCCTAGTGTTCATGCAGCCACCTGCCAGAACCTCACGGTCATTTTATGCTTACCTCACCATCACTTAGGCATGCGCAAGGACTTAGGTCATTTGGCCTGACTCTTGTTGCTCTTGTCTTCCTGCTGTATTTCTTCAGCCTCACTCAGAGAGCAGTTAGAATGTTGATGGGGTAACAGACTTGGAATTCAAGGCTCAGTGGCCCTATCTGGTGATGACTTAAGCGTGTTTGTGTAGAACCTGGTCCAGTGGGAAACTTCTTAAGTTCCTTTCAGAAATTATGTTATAACGTTTACAAAGAACAGCTTTGATTTATCACCAACTAGTAAAATACATTTGCAGAGACTTTTATTACCAGGCCATTTTGGGTAATTCAGAAACAGTCTTTTGCCAGAGAAAAGCAGTGGGTTTTCCCCCCAGTGGTGAAATGTACTGCATCCCTGCTCTCAGACTAGCACTCCCTCTGTAATTCCTCTAGTTTTAACTTTACACACTGCTCCTGTGATAAAATACAACAGTGTATTTTTGAGTGTCCAGTTTATATATACATGTGAAAGTGAAAGTTGCTCAGTCGTGTCTGACTCTTTGCAACCCCATGGACTATATAGTCCATGGAATTCTCTAGGTCAGAATACTGGAGTGGGTAGCCTTTCCCTTCTCCAGGGGATCTTTCCAACCCAGGGATCGAACCCAGGTCTCCCGCATTGTAGGCAGATTCTTTACCAGCTGAGCCACAAGGGAAGCCCAAGAATTTTGGAGTGGATAGCCTATCCCTTCTCCAGCAGATCTTCCCAACCCAGGAATCAAACTGGGGTCTCCTGCATTGCAGGCAGAGCCTTTACCAACTGAGCTATTAGGGAAGCCAATATACATGTGATGAATGCCAAAGAAAATTTTAATTCCTTCCTTCCACAATTATCTCTGACCTCTACTATTATGTAGGCACTGTTGTAGCCATGGGACACAGCTATAAACAGAACACCGCAACTCCTCTGTGGGGCTTACATTTTAATGGGGGGAGTCAGCCAAAAAACAAAGAGGGAACCAGTGGATGTGAAAGATGTGATATGAATGGGTGCTAAATAACCAATCTCATTACAGGCACTAGTGTGGGAGAACTGTATCTATATGCCATTAAAGATGAAGAAGCTATATTTTAGCATATCTGAAGTAGTATAGAGAATTAACATGAAGCTTCTGGTCTTATTCAGCAAAGTTCAGAACTGAAGGAAATAGTTGAAAAAATAAATAGATACAAGACAAAAGGAATTTGAAGTAGGCATGGGTATCCCCAGATGGTACTTGCTTCAGCTAGAAGTTGTAGGCTTTATATCGCTGTAGTTGCTTGGTATCAGCCGTTTACCTTCCTGACCTGTGCAGATAACTTTCTCAGAGACTCATAACTGGACTAGGTTGCCACTTGAGGTCTTTTTCAGCTTTATGGAGCTGTCAATTTTAAATATTAGGTTAATTCTGTTTGCATACATGCTAATGAAAAAAATCAACGAAAGACTGAAGAAATTCATTAGCCTTGACTCCAGCTGCCTTGGGTGTGCCTCAGATGCAGATGAGAGACCCACTGTTCAGCAAAGGCTTGTTTTTCCAAATAAAGTGAAGGCTTGAAACAGCAATCCACAGTGACAGTGAAAATCCCGAAAGTGCCGTTGAGAGAGCACTAGGAATAAAAGTGCTCATATAAGCGTCTGGTTTCTGTTCTGCTCTGTAATCTTTGTGCATTTGGTTTGGTTTCTTGGCAGTTCCCTTAGCTTCTCTCCTAATTGCTAATATGGAGAATGTGTTGTTATTGCTGATTGCAATCGAAGTATTGGAAGACTTTATAAATTAATATTGACAAAGTGACAAGATAATTAGAATTGTGTAGAAATTTCTTTCTCGGTTGCCTCATTTATGAAAGAAAGCAAAGAACTTAGATCACATGACATCTGAGGCCCCCTCCAATTTTGAGAGCCAGGTTTTGACACCACTCCATTTATCTGAACGTCTGCTCCCTTAGAATGATGCTTGTATAGGATGATTATCTCCAGCTAATGGACAGAGACACCAAGGCAGAAGAAGTTAACTAAGGTGCTTCAGAGATAGAGGGATCATTTGAATCTGGAAATGAACCCAGCTGTGTTCGTAGCTTTATCTCAGACATCTTTTTTGTCTAGTTACTAGAATCATGGATAAAAGGCAGAATTGAAGGAAAAAATCTACCATTCACCTCTAGCTATAAACCTCAAATCAAGCATTTTAGTAGTCACTTTAGGGAGAACTACTCTCCAGCACAAAGACTTGCTTCTTGGTCTCCAGCTGTGAGTAAAGTGGCCACTGCATTGGCTGACTGCTTCCAGAAGGTTACACAAGACCGAGGGTGTGAGGGAAGAGGTCCTAATTATCAGCTGATGCTGTATCAGACCACTCACATGAGAAATGATTAAAAATCAGATTTTAACTGAATTTCATTTGAGGTGTTCATCTTCTGAACTCATCTATTCACACCACCTTTGAACAAGTGATATTATGAATAATAACAAGGGAATTGATGCTTTTACACTGCCAGTAGATTGTGGGTTAATTAATACTCCTGTTGGTAATGAAGCCAGGTGAAATGAAGTGAGATAGAGCTGAAGCATAAGGTCATTAATGTAGGCTGATTAATAATGGAAATGTGGAAGTTTTCATTACAACCTGAGCGATGGGAAAAGGAGATGTTTATTGGATAAGGACATAAGCAGAAGTACAGCCTACTTTTCAGGGAAGCTATTCCTGTTTAGAACATATTGGGTCAGTGGAATACGTTTTTCAAAATCACATCATTTTCATGTTTTATACCACATGATCTCTTCCAGGACAAGTATAAGTCTAGAGCACATAGAAACAAGCTAAAGTACTGTAGGGCTGTGGGAAATTAATTTCAGGAGGATCTGAAGACAGGAAATGGAAAATGAAGCACGCAAGGGGTAAGAATTACCTTAGAAATAGACCTTTAGTCTCCTGACTATAGGAATTTTGAAAAACTTGTGCATCTTCACAAGAGTTTTTGGACTTTCTTCTTTGAATACTTCTTCGATATTTTATGGAAAATATCAATAACTTTATGATGGGTTAGACTGAAGGCCAGGTCCTGGACACAGGAAGCGAGGTAGAGGATCTTTGAAAGTTTCTTTGGCACATTATGTCCTAAACGAAATACACATGTGACTGCTTGTTTCTGTGAAGTCTGTCCTGGTGGCGTGTCCTGAACCCCCCAAACCACCAGGGTCTCCCTTTGTAAACTGTAGCCAGAGCAAAAGACTTAGAAATGAATGGAGTTCCTCCTTTATTCACCTTTGCACATTTTATTTGCCTTATTCCCCTTATTTCCATTTTCTTTGCCTCAGATGCTCAATTTGGTCCTCATATCTTTCGATAGACAGCTGTGGGGAACCTTAGGTGTTTCTTTTTTGTAGTTCAGTAAATTCTAATCTCCTTGAATGGCTAGTGGATAAATTATTACAAATAATAAAATACTCTGGTACACTGAGAGTTGCCATACATATGTGCATAAATTACCAAATTTCAAAGAATCAAAATATATAAAATACCATCTATTTTTAAATATAAAGCATAAAGGCCCTCTCTAATAAGTCACAAACTATGTAGAATATCTTTGGTTTTATAATCATGTGAATAAGATATTGGCTTAAATCTGTATAGTCTCTTTGACATAGTGTGAAGGTTGCTTTTTAAACACAAACCCAGTATTACTTGTAGTTTTTCTTATAAAGATGTGTTTGAGAAAAGCTTTGTTTAGATTTCCCTTTATATTTTGTCTCCCTAATATATATCTTTTAAAAACAAAGGATGCTACTTCTTTCTATTTATAGTTCTATAATCTATAATCTCTGTAGCACAGTTTCTCAGTTAATTTGTGCTGATTTTTATTCTTAATAAACTTTTGGGAGGGGGGAGTTCTTTTTAAAAGGAAAATGAATTTTTATTTCCTTAAAAAGAAAATGCTTTTCTCGTCTTAAAGTTTTAAAAATGACTGCATTTTCTCAGTGAATTTGGGGTATATTGGCACACTTAATATTGTACTTTAGTAGAAACACTTGTGATTTTGTGAGGGTCCAGCTGTATTTCCAGAAACTTGTTTAAATGTGTGATATGAGTCAGGTATTTTTGGAGCAGCAGATTCTAAAATTTCTGGAGATATGATACTGTCTCAAAAGTGTGTTTAATTTTAGCAGAACCATAGTTTTAATGTAACATCAGCAAATGAAATTACTCGAGACTGTGTTTAAAGCAATTCAGTGGATTAAAAACAACTCTTCTCTCTCTCCCTCTGTTCCCTTCTCTCCCTCAGAGATCTTGTGTGTCATCTTTACTCTTGATGGAATTAATGTGAGATCATCAAATGTTCTCATCCGTATTTTTAAATACTGTGACATTGTCCTCAGTCAAAAATTTTAGGGTCCTGTCAGAAAATGGGGGAAAAAGTGATTCTTCAATACAAGAGTGTGTATTTCAGATAGTCTTATAAGTGTCAGGAAGGAATGCTAGTGGATGGCAGTCTGTTGATTATAATCACCGCATGTTAGAGTCTCTCACAGCGTGTTTCTATCAAATTACGGCTTTAGGTAAAGTGTACAAAGCCACAGAATTGTTGTAATTGACAAGCACATGTCTAAAAGGGATATTCTTCAAGTGAGAGAATTTTTGTCTTTAACACACCTATAATTGAGCTTTTCCTCATTTCTCTCTGCAGTCTTTCTCATTATAACCTTCCCCTCCCATTTCCCATTATCCTCATTTTCTGCCCTTGGGGCTTTCTTGCTCTACAATCGAAACCATTCTTTTCATTCTGTTTGCTGCTTTTTTGCCTTGTACTTAAGGCTGCTGTTGGGCTGTCAGTCCTTCCCCCAAATCCCAGAAATAAATATGAAATGAGACAGAATTGGGAGGTATGGGTGAACAGAAAGTGTGGAAAACTAAAATGTCTTATTGTAATACCCAGAATATCTTGTTGTAATCTAAATAGTGGCAGGAGATTACTTTCAGAGCAATGCTATATCCTTCTCTGCTTCACACTTACCCTTCTTGTCTGTTTTCAGCATACAGGATACTTGATGAACCTTCTAATTTTTAAATCTTTTAATCCTATAAATGAGCTTCACTTAGTGTGAAGATGAAAAGCAGAAGTTAAAATTTCCCATCTCATGCCTAGTAGGATATTTCTATTTAAATGCTTAGTCTAAAAATGAACAGGAGTTTAGGTGAGTGGTGTTTATATCAGCGCTGGTGATAGATAGTAGTTTTAATATTAAAGCATCTGGTATTTTCTTTCTACATCCCTTTCTGTGCCTTAAATAGTCTTGTTATGAAGAAAGATTTACATAGTATTTAGAGCAAGTTAATCCCCCCCACCACACACACAGAATTTTCTTCCTGTTTTGCTTGATAGCACGTATTTTGTTTTTGTGTAGCAGGCTTATAGATACTGTAAATCCAGTGTCGTGTATTTTGTTAAGGAAAAAAAAAAAAAGCATAGAGAGAACAGGATGGAGATATTTCCATCCTAATTTTAGCTCTTGTCCCCAGAGTTGAACATGTAAAATGTGACCTCCTGTGTCTTAGTTCAGTTTGGTCTGAATTTGAAGGCATTGCAAAGCCATTTTCATTCACTACTGATGACTTTTATAGAAAGATTTGATTAGGCTCAAATTCTGCCATTGCTGATTAGCATATTGTGAGTGTATCATATCTCAGAATTATTATGACCATTTACACTATTTGACCGTATTCTGGGGGAGG
Source organism: Bos indicus x Bos taurus (assembly GCF_003369695.1). Taxonomy (NCBI): domain Eukaryota; kingdom Metazoa; phylum Chordata; class Mammalia; order Artiodactyla; family Bovidae; genus Bos; species Bos indicus x Bos taurus. The sequence continues at coordinate 88,739,776 of NC_040079.1, forward strand.
TTGTTGGTTCTTTTAAAAAGAGATCAGAAACATGCAAGGCAAATGTTTCTTTATCAGCACATTCTAGAAATTCACAATAGTGAGATTAGGGTAAATTCACAACACTCATCTCTCTTTAAATGTACTTTTCCTGCTTATGATAGTTGAGAAACTTGAGAACGAGACCACATTATTGATACTGTATTTGAGTTCCTGATTTTCTGTGCGTATATATTTTTTGTGATTAGGCATGGCTGCATATAACAGAAAATCTCGAACAGTGATGTACACAAATATCCATATACTTCTGTCTCATGTGCAAATAGAAATAAAGAAATGCACTCCAGAGCTGGTAAGGCACATCTGAAATCAGCTAGAGGTATGATTCCTTCCAGCTCTTTGCTCCAGTGTCCCTATACATTTCTGTCCTTTCAAAGTAATATAAACATATTGTAATTTAAAGTGCCATGTAAACACTTTTTTAAAGCCTATAAAGATTAAGTCTTATATTTTTCTCTATAGGTGAGTATTTACACTAATCTCATGTATTCTTTTTTTTTTAATTGAAGTATAGTTGAGTTATAATGTTGTGCCAATTTCTGCTATACAGCAAAGTGATTCAGTTATATACATTAAGACATTATTTTTTTACGTTCTTTTCCATTGTACTTTATCACGTATATTGAATATAGTTCCCTCGGCTATGCATTAATTATAATCTTGTGTATTCTTACTTCTCAGGGCTTATTTAACTGTAAGTACCTTTCTCTTGTGTAATTTGAACCACTGACTTCATGATTGAGAATTCTTCATCTTTTACTCCCAAATTCTCCCTACTAGTTGTGAGAAATATTTTTCATAAATAAACAACATATACAAAGAAGTAGTTCATGTCATAAGGCTTTGAAGAAGTTTTTTAAACACTAGCACAAATTAAAATTATTCTTCTCAGGGTAGGCTATAGTATACCACTTTATATATTATTGTATTCCTGGTGATATTTCAGAACTCATATGTGCCCATTACATATCTGTGTGGATCAAATCACCGTGAATCATGCTAACAGAGAAACTTAAGAATGTTCTTAGGCTTGTGAGTAGTACATTTACTTTAAAACAAAACAAAACTGACTTATTATTAGAACCATTTGAGACAAGGAATATGTATGAGTGCCTTCAGCCAAAAGGCAAAAATACCTTGCCCAGTGGCAGGTGATACATGTTTAATGGCCTGTTTATCCAGAGGTTGGACTGATAGGTGATAACTGAGGTGAGGGACAGCCAAGACATTGACATGCAAGTCAGTTCTTTTGCTTTAGGAAAGAGTGAACACGATTTAACATGACTAATGATTTCCAGTATCTGTAATGTCTAATACAGAGAAGTTTATGTAGAAGAAAAGGAATTTTATGATTTGACCTTTAAAAAAAATTGTTTTCCTTTCTGTCTTTACATTTCAGTTGTTTAAAATATGAATATGTGTAGTGGCCATTAAAATAGCTTAAAAGCATTGTGAATTTGTGGACTGTCTTAATCCTTCTCTGTGATGATCATTTCTACCTTTGGAAAAGTCAATCGGTCGATCTCTCGTAGCTGTGTGCTATTGCCAGGTGCTTGCTAGGAAATAGAAACAAAGTGGTATTTGAGTAGGGATAAAGGGACTCTAGCATGCTGGCATGCAGATGAAAAACAACTTCACCGGGGCATCTCTGGCCATTCAAGGCCCATAAAATGACTAGGTTCCTTTATGGTGCTTTCCCCTATCTCAACCCAGGATTTTGTGACTTTCCTGCATTTCCTTTCCCCCTATCCCTGACACGGACAGTTTGACTCGACACCCTCAGGAGAGCATCACACAGTTAGAAACATTGCTGAGGCTCGGCCCAGCTTAGGGCCTGAGCCCCTTCTGACATTAACTTGGATTAACATGGTGGTGGTTTTCCTTACTTATCTCAGTCTTGGTGTCACCATCCTGCAAAGATATAAGCCCTACCTACCTCCTAGGGTGGCTGTGAGGAGCAGAGACCAGCTGGGTGAAGCTCGTGATACAGCTCACAGTATGTGGTCCATAAAGAGTGGCTGGATTTTTTTTTTTTTTTCACACAGACTAGCACTCTTTTCCCTTCCAGTGTTTCCCTATCACCCACCAAAACCACCACTAGCTTTCTGGGGCATGGTAAGGAACAGGCGTGGTTCAAAGCAAATTTGAGTCTCTCTGAGGCTAAAACAAAACAAAATAAAAACAAGACTGGTCAGCAAAAACAAGACCGGGAGCTGACTGTGGCTTAGATCATGAACTCCTTATTGCCAAATTCAGATGTAAATTGAAGAAAGTAGGGAAAACCACTAGACCATTCAGGTATGACCTAAATCAAATCCCTTAGGATTATACAGTGTAAGTGACAAATAGATTCAGGGAATTAGATCTGATAGACAAAGTGCCTGATGAACTATGGTTCGTGACATGGTACAGGAGGCAGGGATCAAGACCATCCCCAAGAAAAAGATGCAAAAAAGCAAAATGGATGTCTGAGGAGGCCTTACAAATAGCTGTGAAAAGAAGTGAAGCGAAAATCAAAGGAGAAAAGGAAAGATAAGAAAAGATAAGAAAGGAAAGAACTCTGTTCTTCAGAGTTCCGAAGAACAGCAAGTGAAGTGAAGCGAAAATCAAAGGAGAAAAGGAAAGATAAGAAAGATAAGAAAAGGAAAGAACTCTGTTCTTCAGAGTTCCGAAGAACAGCAAGTGAAGTGAAGCGAAAATCAAAGGAGAAAAGGAAAGATAAGAAAAGGAAAGAACTCTGTTCTTCAGAGTTCCGAAGAACAGCAAGGAGAGATAAGAAAGCCTTCCTCAGTGATCAATGCAAAGAAATAGAGGAAAACAACAGAATGGGAAAGACTAGAGATCTCTTCAAAAAAATTAGAGACACCAAGGGAAAATTTCATGCAAAGATGAGCTCAATAAAGGACAGAAATGGTATGGACCTAACAGAAGCAGAAGATATTAAGAAGAGGTGGCAAGAATACACAGAAGAACTATACAAAAAAGATCTTCACAACCCAGATATTCACGATGGTGTGATCACTCACCTAGAGCCCGACATTCTGGAATGAGAAGTCAAGTGGGCCTTAGGAAGCATCACTATGAACAAAGCTAGTGGAGGTGATGGAATTCCAGTTGAGCTATTTCAAATCCTAAAAGATGATGCTGTGAAAGTGCTTCACTCAATATGTCAGCGAATCTGGAAACCTCAGCAGTGGCCACAGGACTGGAAGAGGTCAGTTTTCATTCCAATCCCAAAGAAAGGCAATGCCAAAGAATGCTCAAACTACCACATAATTGCACTCATCTCACACGCTAGTAAAGTAATGCTCAAAATTCTCCAAGTCAGGCTTCAACATTACATGAACTGTGAACTTCCAGATGTTCAAGCTGGTTTTAGAAAAGGCAGAAGAACCAGAGATCAAACTGCCAACATCGGGTGGATCATAGAAAAAGCAAGAGAGTTCCATAAAAAACATATAATCTGCTTTATTAACTAGGACAAAGCCTTTGTGTGAATCACAACAACTTGTGGAAAATTCTTCAAAATTCTACTGGACCACCTGACCTGCCTCTTGAGAAATCCGTATGCAGGTCAGGAAGCAACAGTTAGAACTGGACATGGAACAACAGACTGGTTCCAAATAGGGAAAGGAGTATGTCAAGGCTGTATATTGTCACTCTGCTTATTTAATGTATATTCAGAGTACATCATGAGAAACGCTGGGCTGGATGAAGCACAAGCTGGAATCAAGATTGCCGGGAGAAATAACCTCAGATATGCAGATGACACCACCCTTATGGCAGAAAGTGAAGAAGAACTAAAGAGCCTCTTGATGAAAGTGAAAGAGGAGAGTGAAAAATTTGACTTACAGCTCAACATTCAGAAAACAAAGATCATGGCATCTGGTCCCATCACTTCATGGGAAATAGATGGGGAAACAGTGGAAACAGTGGCAGGCTTTATTTTTTTGGACTCCAAAATCACTGCGGATGGTGACTGCAGCCATGAAATTAAAAGACACTTACTCCTTAGAAGAAAAGTTATGACCAACCTAGACAACATATTAAAAAGCAGAGGTACTACTTTGCCAACAAAGGTCTGTCTAGTCAAGGCTATGGTTTTTCCATTTGTCATGTATGGATGTGAGAGTTAGACTATAAAGAAACCTGAGCTCCAAAGAATTGATGCTTTTGAACTGTGGTGTTCGAGAAGACTCTTGAGAATCCCTTGGACTACAGGGAAATCCGACCAGTCCATCCTAAAGGAAATCAGTCTTGAATATTTATTAGAAGGACTGACGTTGAAGCTGAAACTCCAATACTTTGGCCACCTGAAGTGAAGAACTGACCCATTTGAAAAGACCCTGATGCTGGGAAAGATTGAAGGTGGGAGGAGAAGGGGATGACAGAGGATTAGATGGTTGGATGGCATCATTGACTCAATGGACATGAGTTTGAGTAAACTCGGGGAGTTGGTGATGCACAGGGAGGCCTGGCGTGCTGCAGTCCATGGGTTCGCAAAGAGTTGGACACAACTGAATGACTGAACTGAACTGACCTGAGGCTAAAATACGTGTGCTGGGTAGTGATGGTAGGTGTGGAGATTTGCTTCGATATTCACATGGATGGAATAGTCATCAGTCTGGAGCTTGTAGACTACTGCCCTTTGTAGTTCTTTAATGACCTCACTAGTCAAATTCCATATCTTTGCAAAGGTGGACACTTTATCCTGCTACTTTGTCTTCAACCTGAAGTAATAGGAGTTTGGTTGTCAGTTGTGACCAAACCTTTCTTTGTGACCCTAAACCACAAGTCTTCCCTGTACCTGTGTGAGAAAGAAAGCAGCCATGTGATGTTGTGACTATTCTGGAAACCAGGCACAAAGGCATGTCTGCTGTCAGTCACTGGTTAAGATACTTATCCTAGAAATGTTTTCAAACAAAGGCAATATGTTAAAGTAAGTTTTCTTGTATTGGAAGCGTTCAGTTTGCATAAGATCTTGTGCCAAATTGCTTAGAAAGAGCCGTAGTTGTGTTTACTTTAAATGAGTACATTTGTAGAATATTTTTATTGTTAATATATCTAGCTATCATGCCAATTCTTAGCTTTAATATAGGCAGTTGACCATCCATTGCTAAATTTTGTTTAAAGTAGCTTTTCTAGTGTCCCTAAATTTTTTTTTTTAACCAGAAACTAAAGTAAGTTAGTAAATAAAGTTTTACTTGTCTGAAATTCAGCACCAGTGATTGACAGTGACCAAGGGGGAAAAATGAATACTCAGAATGGTGACATATTTCAAGTTTTGAAAGAAAGCTGATAATAGAGATTCTGCTTAGTGCTTAGGAGATAAAAATGTCATACCTTGTTTGAAGTTTATTCAAGGATTAGAGTTACTGCTTGAAATAGCCAGGCCTGCAATCCATGTGGTCGCAAAGAGTCAGATATGACCTAGTGACTGAACCACAACCAGACTTGAGACTTCTGATTTAAGATTTAATGTATAAATTAATTTTCTTTTGTCTCATGAAATTTTAGAAAATTTGCCAGGCACTTAGGAACACAGTTTGTATCTTAAGAAATCATTGTGTGGTGTTGATTGTACAAGATTCAGCAACTCAGTTATGTTAGACTGAGCAAATCTTTGGTATTAATTTTTGTTGGTAGATTCTGGCAGATTGGTATTTTAAGCATCATACTCATGATAATTGCCATATTCTCATATATACTGTATCAATACAAAACAGTATTTGCATTGATCATGAAGAAATCTGACCTGGCTCATTCGTGAGAGCACCTGCTGTTACTGATCAATGAACTACACAATTACAAGGAGAGTCTTTGGGGAGAAACAGTATGCTAGATGGTGTGAGAGCTGGTTGTCAGAATATCTATAGTTTCTTTCAGTCTAACTAGACATTTATCAAGGGGCGTATCTCTAAAGCAAGCAGACCGGAGACCATCACCCACCAAATCCAGTGACCTTTGAATGCTCTGTCTCATGGACCTCCCTCCAGCAACTTTTGAGACTTTTGATCTGCTGTCTTTTCCAGTCCTTTCTTGTTGGTTTCTATTATATTTCTGTCTCCCAATTCTCCAGGGTTTTTTTCTCCTCTTTTTTTTTTTAAATTCATCTTTCTCCTGCCATCACCCAAATGTGAACTTCCACCCCAGCTCAACCCTCAGCCCTCTGCTTACGTCTTCTTAGGACTGTTGCTGAAAATTCTTGTTGTTCCCAACCTCTCTCTTTATACAGTAGCTTCCATCTTCATCTAGCCTTCGTTAGCAAACTCTGGTCTTTGATATATTGCTCAGTAGTTTCACTCAAAGTAACCTAGGGAATCCAGGCTCAGTGTATTTAAAAATAAACTCATCCTCCCTCCCCTTATTCCTCCTTTATCCCCACTTACTTCTGGGATGCGGCAAGTGTAATCTGTATCTTTCGTCACTTCTGACCTCAAAAGTCTCTACTCACTTTCCTTTTCATATAGAATGAGCCCCAGACTCCTTAGTCTAGAGCTCAAAAACCCTCTGGGAGTTGGCTTCAATGCACTTTTTTAGGTTTTCTGTTACACCGTGTGACCCTTCCATTACTGTTTCATAACTATACCATAGACTAAGATTTGCAAACTCACGTGTCCACAGACAGTTCAGCTGAGCAAAAGAAGCCAACCAGAGTAGAACTGTGCTAAACTGGGGAGGACCCGCTGCATAAAAAGTGCAACTCAGCTCTAAACTCATGGTTGCCAACTGAACTGTGGACCTGATGTTGCCAGATTTCTGAGTTTTAAATATTGTCATCTAGCACAAAACATCTTTAGGAAAAATCAAGTCTCAAAGACCAGTGGTCTATGACTCAGCCACAGACACACACCCATACCCACTCCTTTGCTTACACAGTTAATTTCTTTCTCCTCAGTTCTTCTCGGAAGTTCAGGGGTCATCTCACACGCCACGTGTTTGGTGAAACCTTCCTTGGCATACGGGAGTCTCTCCTTCAGCCCCTATGACATCCGTGGTTGGCACTGCCTGGTGTAGTGTTACCTCACCTGGATCATGCCGTGGACAAGCCACTGTGCTCCCCTGTATCAACCCCTGGTGCCTCAGCAAGTGCCTTATGTGTAGTTCAGCCCTCAGTACACAGTTTTGGTTGGTTGACTGGTAGCACTTGGAGAAACGGGTAAGGACAGACATCAGTAATTTTATTTTAGGAAACTAAAGAACTGATGGGCTTCCCCCGTGGCTCAGCGGTAAAGAATCTACCTGTAATGTAGGAGATGCGGGTTCGATTCCTGGGTCAGGAAGATCCCCCTGAAGGAGGATATGGCAACTCACTCCAATATTCTTGCCTGGAGAGCACCACGGACAGAAGAGCCTGGCTGGCTACAGGTCATGGGGTCACAGAGAGTTGAACATGACTAAAGCGACTTAGCGTGCTTGCAAAGAGCAGAAAGGATTTATTGTGTGCTTGAATCTGTTGTGATTCTTTGGTTATTGTGATTCTTGAATCTATTGTGAATCTGTGTGTTCCAGATTCTTTGCCAGATACCTTAGCTATCCTGTTCTATCTGACTGAACTACAGCTCTGCTAGGTGTGGATTTAGGTGATTGTGCTAAGGCCCAGGGGGATGAGGTGCTCTGCTCAGGGCTCCCCAGGGGGGAATCAGGGTCTCTGACTCCCTCTGCACACTCTACACTGTCTTCTGAGCTTCCCAGCAGACATGGCAGATCCATGAATTGTGCCTGAACGCAGCAGCTGATGGGGGCTGGGACAGCAGGAGCTCACGGGGCCCGGCCCTTCTGTGACGACAGAGCGACCTGCAAACGTGACCCTTTCTCTGTGCGGAGAAGATAAAAGCGCCGCTGTTAATATTCCACACTCCTTCTTGTGACATTTTTAAAAGGCAGCGTGTGGAATTAAATGTAGCTAAGAACATAAAACCTGCTGCACTCAAGTCATTCTGTCCTAAAGAAATGCGGTGGGATTCTAAAACCAAATTTTCCAAGTTAACATGAAGACGGATTATATCATCGGAAGAGTGTCACGCCATCCCTATCTATAGTCATTAAAGGGATGACTTTTCAAGTTTGATGTAGAAACAACATTAAATGAATAAGTATTTCTTGTGTAATCGATATGTAAAAAGAAAGCTATATCTCAGGATTTGGCAGTTTTAGAATGGCTAAGCAGTACTGTGATGAAATTGTAAGATTCTGCAGGAATCAACTGAATTTAAAAGCTGTAGTAAACAGCTGCATTTGACATCACGAATACTGCTTTTTGAAATGTGAAATACACTGAGCAAGAGGCACAGCTCCTATCAGTGGGCCTAGTACTTGAGCCTATGATTCAAGCATGAACATGAAATTATTTTGTTTGTGCTTAATCAGATTACATGGTACATTTTGGCACTGCTTCTCAAAAAATAATGGTAAATTGTAACATTCCAGGGCCAGAAATAGGCCCTTTCAAGTACAAAGCTTTTCTTGGCTCCTTGGACTAAAGGTTAAGTCGCGCATATTTTAGAGCACCTTAAATTTCATTGCATCTGACGTAGAAATACAGGTGAAACAGAACTACCAACAGTACTTTAGGGAATATGAGTTAGTACAGAAATGTTGAATATTCACATTACCTTACATAGATCAAATGGCTCCAATAAGCGTAGTCTGTCAAAATTCTTTTCATTTGCTTTCTTGGTAATTTATTTTCACGGGTGAGTGGTTTCGTTATTGCAGTGCATTTTGTTGGCGAGTGTTGGAAAGTAAAACTGAGGTAGATTTTTCTAACTGCTCCTAAGTCACCCTATACTCATGATTTCTAGACTTCAGAGTTTTGTTTTGTTTTTTCTTTTTTTATAACTGAAAAAAGAAAAAGGCATTAAGCTTAGTATTTTTGGAAGCATTTAGACCATTTCCTTTCATTTGATTATATTTACATAGCAGAACTCTATAAAAAGGATCTATACCAAGCCAATTACCATTCCACCTTGACATAACTTGGGGATGTTCTAGAAACCTTTGTGCTTTGTAGAAATAAAATGGAAATTTTTAGTGTTTTATACACTTAAAGTGATAGAAATAATTTATGCATAAAAGAAAAATACATTCAAGTAAAATCAAATAAAAATAGACAATTCTTTTCTTATGCCTTTAAGTTTAAAAAGTAGCAGATGATCAGGAAAAGTTCTGTATTAATTAACATCATGGCTAATTATAGACATAAATTTTAGAGCTATTCTTTAGATTTTTACAGCATATTAATATATTTTATTTCAAGTTACATAGTTCTTAAACCTGTAATAGTATTTGTCTTCCAGTTTTGATTGTTATTAGCATGTTGCTTTTATACTGCAAAAAGTAATTCTTGTAATTAAAAATCCACTACAAAATTTTATATTATTTGTGGGAAGAGGGGGTATGCCCAAAAGGATAGTTGAGTATTTTTGTCAGTGATGAGCCAAGAACTTGGGATTAGATTTAGTGATTTGATTTAATGGATAGAATTTCAAAGACAAGTTTTTTTGTATATTAATACCTAGATATTCATTAAGCTATAAATAAATGCATTTTTTTATTCAGAATGTGAGTCTGTATGGCAGCTATGAATGTGTTTAAGTGAAAGATGTTTTTATACACAAAAGTGCTTTTCTACCTAGAGTCTTAAATTACCACTAATTAAGCAGTATATAATATAATATATAATTATAGTGTTTTAATATGGTTGCCAGTGGATTTGCTAGTCTTTCTAAATGGCCATTGTTGGCTAATAGTCTTCAGGGGATCATTTATATAGCCATTGTGGTTCTAAAAATATGTCTAAATACCAATGGGACAGCCTTTTTTTTTTTGAAGCATGGCTGTTAAAATGCACTTCTATTTGAAGTGTGTCTTTTTGATTAAATCACTCAATTACTTTCATATGCGGCAAAAAAAATACCAGTACTGAAAAGAATAAAGGAAAGCTCTTTTTATGTAGAAAATTTTCAGAACAAAATGGTAGTTATATAAAGATTTGAGTTAGGAGTGTTGGGAATCTGTTCTATTCATAAGGCGTTTTAGCTGTTCTTTTCATTATATTTTTTAACTGGAGATGTTTCTATATAGCCTCATTGTTTTTACTTTAATTATTATTTCTATGGCAGAGAGATAATTAGGTAAATGCTGTTGAATATTAAATATGGTAGTAGCTTCAGGGAAAATAAACATTTCTGGGTCAAAGCCCTCAACAAAGTATTATCTTGTATGAGCTGGTTAATGGAATTGAATGCCAAATAGTTTTGCCACCATCCAACCAAACTCTCAGAGTCACTCAGTTCATCATCTAAGACTGTTTTGGAGTGGAATGGCTGCTTATGTCAAAGTTAATGGTGTTCTTTTTATTTTACTAATACAATTCTTTATTGCATGAAATACTGTATATATTATTTATAGGTATTTCCAGTATGGTGTTCTTTTTAATGTGACTTTTTCATGGAGTAAAACTTGATTAGAGAATATTTCCAACCCCATTAAATTAGCTAAGAGTAAGAACATTCCAAGGGGCTTCCTAGGTGGCTTGGTGTTAAAGAACCCGTCTGCCAATGCAGAAGACGCAAGAGATATAGGTTTGATCCCTTGATCGGGGGAGGATACCCTGGAGGAGGAAGTGGCAGCTCATTCTAGTATTTTTGCCTGGAAAGTTCCATGGACAGAGGAGCCTGGTGGGCTCCAGTCCTTGGGATCACAAGGACATAGTCGAGCAACTGAGCACACACATAAGAACATTCCAGAGAGTCTGAACCTGAGTGTCACACTAAAAACTTTGTACGTTGACTTGTATGAGGTACTCAGTGACGTCACCCACTGGTTTCTGTGTATTATTTGCTCCAATCTGTAAGGGCCCATTGGAAAGCCTAAAGTAATTCTAGGCTTCTCTGAGGTCCTTACTTCCTGTATCTAATACTGAATGCAAAAAAGACTTAACTTCTAATCAGACCAGAGAAGCTGAGGATTCTCATCAACCATATTGAGAAATGTACAGAGAAATGTCCTAATTCGTGAACATTATTGTTCAGCAGCATCCCAGAGTGATAGTTTGCAAGTTAATTTCCCAGATAGCCTAGGGGTTCAGACGTCACACCATTGTTGGATCTAACTTCATCTATTTAAAATCCTGTAATGAAAGAGACACAAAAATTTCTAATGCCAGTGACTAACTTGTGCTGTGGGTTAACTCGCTTGGGGATAGACCTTAGAATAAAATTTCTTCTGCCTTTCTGTGCATAGATTGGACTTTTGTGAACAAGGACCTAAGTAGAGAACCCCTAGCTCTGCTGTGAATGTAGGCTGCATGAGTCGCATTTAGTTGTACAGCCAGCCAGTCCCCCAGCTTTCCCGTGCTGGCCTTAATACATGTCCAGCAAGGCCTCGGCACAGCTGTTTGAGAACTTGCTTTTTCCACAGACTAATAGAAATAGTGACTCTTCACATACTGCATTTGATGCAATATGTGTAAGTTAGGCTTATTTTACATTTTAGCTGCCATTTTTCAAATTTTATTTTTTTTTAGTGAGAAATACTGTTGCTTGGGCTTCCCTGGTGGCTCAGACAATAAAGAATCTGTCTGCAGCGCAGGAGACCGGGTTTGATTCCTGGGTTGGGAAGATCCCCCCTGGAGAAGTGAATGGCAACCTTCTCCAATTCTCCTGGAGAATTCCATGGACAGAGGAGCCTGGTGGGCAATAGTCCATGGGGTTGCCAAGAATCAGACACAACTGAGCGATTAATATTTTTACTTTTTCACTTTTTCACTGTTACTTATCTGAAGAAAATAAATACCTTTGAAAAAAAAAAGTCCCTAATGCTCTTCATGAACACCTCTGATTCATTTTAATAAAGAGCTTCTAGAAAGCAAGTTTTGGGAACCCATTAACATAACATGTACAACCACTTTATCACTCTATGTAGATCAAGAGTATCTTGCTATTTTGCAGCATAAACAAACCATGGAAATAAGTTAACCCCTGCAGCTGATATAGGGCTGTAGGTGTCGTTCACAGCCTCTTTTTATCAGAATTTTATATTCTTCAAAGCAGTCTGTTTTGCACTGATAACTTTTAAAGGAGCATTGCTGGTTATTTCTAAAAGTATGGAATTTTTCCAGTCTTCAAAATGGAGCTATAGAGTTCTGTTCTGGACAGTTCTTTCTACTTTCACATTTGTAGTATGAAAGAGCATCAATGCCATTAAGTACACAAGCTCACTATTCATAGAATTTATTACTATTTCAGATAGTTAAAATTTTGGTATCCAGAATGTAAACAACATGAAAACTAAATAATAGAATAAAATGAATTTTAAGATATGGAGAGTAAATAAAAACTACTATGGCAAAAGGTCTGCTTTGCATTCTGAACATAAGTCTTTCTATCATTTTTGAAGTTTATTGGAGTTTGCCTGTTTAGCAATTCCATATTATATGTAAGCTGGACTTTGTAAAGAGCACTCAGCCAGAGGCAATAAAAATGGGACCTGTTAGTGTTGAAGAGGTAGAAAAGGAATTAGGAAGGAGTATGTCATGATCCTTTTTATCTGCTCTCCATTTTTAACGGGACTCAGCCCTGTCTCTCTTCACAGCAAGAAGAAAATCACTCTTCACTTTCCCAACTTCTTACAGACGCTTTCAAGAGATAAAAGTGAATGGCCTTGGAAATTGCCGTGTATCCTCTGGCTTTTATTATCCATTGTTCTTATCCTAGACTTAGGTAAATGGCTTTTGTGCTGTGCTTACTCGCTCAGTTGTGTCCAACTCTCGACCCCATGAACTGTAGCCCACCAGGCTCCTCTCTCCATGAGGATCCTCCAGGCAAGAATACTGGAGTGGGATGCCATGCCCTCTCCAAAGGATCTTCCCAATCTAGGGTTCGAACCTAGGTCTCCTGCATTACAGGCAGATTCTTTACCATCTGAGCCTCCAGGGATTAGAATTTATAGGTGTCATTTCCTGTAGGTCTGGAGTGCATACTTTAGAAATCATATAAAATTTATTTTTAAAAGCACATTTTTGTAATACGTTGGTTTTCCATAACATCTGTACCCACAAATATAGATGAGGTTTTAGGGAAGGAAAAAACAGATGACAAAATTATATGTTTAGTGAGCCTTGTAATAGAAAAAAATCTCATTGCTTAAGGCATTCTATATAAAGAGTTTTTAAAAGTAACTTTAATAAATGTATTTTGTGCTAAAAGTCTCCTAACCTTACCCCTCCTGCTGCCACCACCCTTTATCATATTCCTGCTGTGCACACTCTTCCAGAGCCTGGCCAGCAGCTTGCCCTCTTATGTCCAGTTTGCTCACCTTGTGTTTGTTTGTCCTTTCTTTGCAGAGACTCTCCTTGATGACTTCCTTCTCACGTACACAGTCTTCATGACAACTGACGACTTGTGCCAGGCGCTGTTGAGGCAATATCCTTCATTAGCTTCAGGATGCTGTGTCGGCTTCCTCTCAGACAGATGCCTCACATTAGGAATTAACTGCCTTTCTTCATTTACTCAAGCCCTCAGTAGAGTGTGGCTGTGTTAAATATTAATGTCATGATAGCCGAGGTGAAAGATGAAGTGAGACAGAGTATGCAGGGAGGGCCAGAGATGGAGAGCTGCTGTTTTCACAGTCTGTGCTGTGGGTACACTGTGTTTTCTTCAAACCTGTGCACAAGGCTTTAGAACCTAGAGATGAATTTGGCCTACTGGGTAAACCCCAGAGTCAAGAGGTTGAGTGGATTGGCAGTAACTGAACTTCCAAGACAATCAATCAGTTAGTGCCAGACCACATGGGTGGGGAAGCATGCATGTGATAGTGTTTTTCTGGGCAAGCATCCTGGGGAAGACAAGGATTTCCCACTTGGGAGGTCTGACCCCCCACTCCCACCCCCAATCAGCTGTCATCATTTCAGAGCTTTGTCAGGGCAGGCTGTCTTAGGATGATGGATGTGATTAGAGGGTTAATGACCAGTTAAGGAGGCTTTAGGATTGCATACACTGACTAGAAGAGATGCAACAGATCAAAGGCCAGGAAGCCATGCCATGGAAACGCACGCAGTTTCCAAATGAGTGTCTTGCCTTACAGTGTTTAAGGAAGAGTTTTTTATCAGAAGTCAAGCCATGAAGGTCACAGGAAAAGACAAAAAGAGCGTTTGCATAATTAGAAATAGTGCAAGATAAATCCTTATGCCTTTCAAGAGAAAAACTACAAGAAATGCATATTTTAACAAATTCTTTGTGTTTGCCTGAGTCTGTTTCACAGGTAGACATCAAAGAAATCAGATGTCCTTGCTGTACTTTTTTTTTTTTTTCTGAGTTAGTTTTCTGTATTAGTTGCTTTAATTTCATGGTGAAAAAACAAGGATTTTAAGTATTTCCCTCCCCCCCAGATGTATCCATTCTAAAATATTAAGTGTTATCTATAACTTTTCTCCTCTATTTTAAAAATTTTTATTGAAGTATATTTGATTTATAATGTGTTAATTTTTGCTGTATGGTAAAGTGGTACCATATATATATATCAGATCAGATCAAATCAGTCGCTCAGTCGTATCCGACTCTTTGCGACCCCATGAATCGCAGCACACCAGGCCTCCCTGTCCATCACCAACTCCCGGAGTTCACTCAGACTCACGTCCATCGAGGCAGTGATGCCATCCAGCCATCTCATCCTCTGTCATCCCCTTCTCCTGCCCCCAATCCCTCCCAGCATCAGAGTCTTGTCCAATGAGTCAACTCTTCGCATGAGGTGGCCAAAGTACTGGAGTTTCAGCTTTAGCATCATTCCTTCCAAAGAAATCCCAGGGCTGATGTCCTTCAGAATGGACTGGTTGGATCTCCACTATTCTATATATTTATAATATAAATACTATTCTGTGTGTGTGTGTGTGTGTGTATATATATATATATATATACTATTCAGTTCAGTTGCTCAGTCATGTCTGACTCTTTGCAACCCCATGGACTGCAGCACGCCAGGCTTCCCTGTCCATCACCACCTCCCAGAGCCTACTCAAACTCATGTCCATCACGTCAGTGATGCTATCCAACCATTTCATCCTCTGTCGTCACCTTCTCCTCTCACCTTCAATCTTTCCCAGCATGAGTGTCTTTTCCAGTGAGTTGGTTCTTCGCATCAGATGGCCAAAGTATTGGAGTTTCAGCTTTAGCATCAGTCCTTCCAATGAATATATTCAGGACTGATTTCCTTTAGGATAGGCTGGTTGGATCTCCTTGCAGTCCAAGGGACTCTCAAGAGTCTTCTCCAACACCACAGTTCAAAAGCATCAATTCTTTGGTGCTCAGCTTTCTTTATAGTCTAACTCTTACTTCCATACATGACAAATGGAAAAACCATAGCTTTGACTAGACTGACCTTTGTTGGCAAAGTAATGTCTGCTTCTTAATAAGCTGTCTAGGTTGGTCATAACTTTTCTTCCAAGAAGCAAGCGTCTTTTAATTTCACGGCTGCAGTCACCATCTGCAGTGATTTTGAAGCTCAAAAAAATAAAGTCCATCACTGTTTCCATTGTTTCCCCATCTATTTGCCATGAAGTGATGGGGCTGGATGCCATGATCTTATGTATAGTATCCACTGTGTATAAATGCCACATCTTTTTATCCATTCAGTCCTTGATGTACTTTTGTAGGTTGGGGAGACAGTGGCTGAATTATGTTTTAAAATAGCTACAAAGGGGACCTCTCTGGTGATCCAGTGGCTAAGACTCTACTTTCCCAATGCAGGGGGCCAGGTTCGATCCCTGGTTGGGGAACTAGTTCCTACATGCTGCAGTTAGGACCCAAATAAATACTTCTTTTAAATGACCAGATTATAAAAAATGTTACAAAGTCTGATACAGAATTTATCCCTGTTTTGCTATTATATATCAGCATTAAAGAATATAGAATCCTGTCCAGTAACCCTAAAGCCTACCTGTCTTTGGTGTCATAGCATTTTCTATTTCTAGTTAATTTTTTAATGTGTCCTAGATACTCAGAAATGATAATTTGGGAGGCAGAAACACTAGGATGTTTTGGGAAGTGCCAAGCTTCTGTCTTATTCCTAAGGTTTTAAGCATGTTGCCTTTGAGGTTGTTATTTTTATTTAATTTTAACAGCGTAGTTAACACATTGTCGTTGTATACAAATTGGGGAATGCTTGTAAGTATAATAAAAATAATCCATGTTCTCTGAAATCTCATTACTTTAAGAAGCCACTGTTAATTATCAGTATATATCTTTCCAGGCAGTGACCATGTAAATAAACATAGTTAATAGAAATGGATGATCCTGACATACTCTTTTCTTACTTGCTTTCCTAATTAATAGTATATTGTGGATGCCCTATGTCAGCAAATAGAGTGCTGGACCATCAGCCTTATGGCTACAAAAGAGCCCTTTAAATGAATATGCAGTAATTTATTTAACTGTCTTCAGTGGTTGAAGCCTTTAAGTTATGCCTATTTAATATTTTTTATCTCAGAGAAAATTAAACTAGCAGCCCTTTTTACTTACATTTGTACACTTATCCATTTCTTTTTTTTTTTTTCCCATGTAAATTCCTGGGGGTGGACAGTTGAATCACACCACAAATTATGCTCCAGAAATCCATGCTCATTTGGCACTACTTTAGAATGTAAATTTCTGAGAATCAAAGTGTATGTGGCCTACTTCTGATGTCATCTTGATGGAAATGGTGTCCACCTATGTAGTGAGGCCAGATCTCTTGAAGCCACCCTTATGATTAATGGCCCATCTGGTATCTCTTCAAAGTGGCATCAACCCGCACTGCTTGTGGAACTGTGTGATACATTTGTCAGTTCGATCATCCAGTCCTTATCCTCATGGCCTGCCACCAAGTGTATGTGAAGCATTTTCCTGGGTTTCCTTTTGCTTTTTTCAGTGCACACCTGTTACTTTCCCTACACATGTTCTTTTCTTCCTACATATACAGATACTTGTAGATTTTTTTCAAAAATGTGCTTTAGCATATTTTATGAAAACAAGAGTAAATGGATCTCTTCCTATTTTTACTTGCAACAATGCAGTATTCTTTCTTAACTATTTGCACCTATTCTGCTAAGAAGTATCAAGGCAAAGAAGAAAATTCAGATGTTCCTTGTCGGAAACGGAAGGTCTTGCATCTTGTTTCCCAGTGGATTGCTCTATACAAAGACTGGTTACATGAAGATGAACATTCAAAAATGTTTTTAAAGGTAATGTAAAACTTCCAGTTATTCAGTTACTCTTTGATGCTGAATGACTGATTTTATTTTCAGTTGTGCATTTCAGTAATCTCATTCCTATGTTACAGTCCTCTAACTTGTTTGTAATATTGAAGTTATGATTCAAAGTATTTGTTTGTTTTGACTTCTGAAGCCAAATATTTGGAGAAGGCAATGGCACCCCACTCCAGTACTCCTCCCATGGACGGAGGAGCCTGGTAGGCTGCAGTCCAAGAGGTCACTAAGAGTCGGACATGACTGAGCGACTTCACTTTCACTTTTCACTTTCATGCATTGGAGAAGGAAATGGCAACCCACTCCAGTGTTCTTGCCTGGAGAATCCCAGGGATGGGGGAGCCTGGTGGGCTGCCGTCTATGGGGTTGCACAGAGTCGGACACGACTGAAGTGACTTGCAGCAGCAGCCAAATATTATTTACATAGTTAGAAATTTTTAACTTTAAATAATTCTATGTCAATAAATGTAGAAGGCAAGTTTTAAAGTCGCTCATTTAAAGTTATTTATTTTACTTGTCATGGGAATTTTTATTGCAAATGAAATAATTAAGGAAGATTAAATAAAACATACTTTAAAATTTGATAACTGCCTAATATGTTGAGATGTATTATAGGTTTAAACTAACCAGTCCCATATCTACAATAGTGGGATAAAACATTATTTTTATCATATAAGAACTATATTGACAATGTATACATTATGAAACTTTATCAGGACCTGGTGTATATTGAGACATTAAAACAATCATAACTAATAAAATTGATGCTAAACCTCGATTTACATTTTAAGTTATGTTCTTGCCTGGAGAGTCCCAGGGACGCCAGAGCCTGGTGGGCTGCCATCTATGGGGTCGCACAGAGTCGGACACGACTGAAGCGACTTAGCAGCAGCAGCAGCAAGCTGATATGTGTTTCTAATCATGAGTAGGCTGCAGTGTCTTTTCAACACAGATGATTCTCTGGAGACAGTTTGTAGACAGCTGGACTCTTTTGGCCACCAAAAGCATGTTAGCTGTGCAGGTCAATACAGAGAAGGGGTGCAGTGGAATCCGTGTGGGGGAAGAGTTCTATTTCAGAATAGGCAAGTGTCTAAACTGACTTTGTCTTCAAGAAAGAAATCACTTTGATTTCAAAATTCAAATATCTTTTAGACATCCAGTTAAAAACTGATTTAAACCAAGTCTCTGGCTAAACTACTGTTATTTTCAAAACAACTGGTTAGTTTAATTCAATAGATTTCTTTTCCTTCCCAAATGATTATGTGGCTATTATTTCTAAAAATATATTGTAGAACAGGCCTGGGAATTTTGAGTAGCTCCTACCCATAGCCCCTAAGAGCTGCCAGAGAGCCACACAGTTGAGCAAGGGGGTCTGAGGTGGAACCCCCACTCAGGAGCTCTGTGGTGCCTGGTTTAACCCCTTGCATTGTTCTGGATCCCACTTCTCTCTCTGATCAGGTTACCCACTGTTTGAGTCTTAATCCTTATAAAATAGACACCAGACCAATTCAGCTGCCATTTTCTGCCCCCCCCACCCCCCCCCCCCCCCCGCCCCCAGACCATATACAGGAATGTGCTGGATGATGTCTATGAATACCCAATACTTGAAAAAGAGCTGAAAGAATTTCAGAAGATACTTGGAATGCACCGTCGTCAGTAAGTATTTCGTTTTCCTCATCATAGATAATAAGAGAAAGCAGCACCACGTATGACAGAATTGGAGGTGTCTCAGAAAGATCATTTTGAACATTTCAGATCTGGGATTTATCTTGACTCATTAGGTTTTCTAGTAGTAAATATATATTTTGTTTTTATATCTCAAGATGAGTGAACACTAAATCAAGCTTACTGGCTATTTTTTTAAAAACCCTGTTCAATATGATAGGAACCAACTGAGCCATGACAGTCTGGGTGCATAAGAACAATTATTTAATAAATTATTATTTATTTTTATAAGTGTAAATATTTAACTTGTCATTTCAGGAGTTCATAGCTATCTCTAATGGGATAGGAAAAAAGTTTTATAAACAAGTCCCAGCAAACCATGGCACATGTTTAAACTTCATTTTATGGATTCCCTGAGGTTTCTTTATCAATTTAGAAAATTGAAGGGAAGCACTTGCTCTGTGACTTTTGTCATGTCCAGGTATCACTGAAGCATCTATCATTAGTCTTTCAAATTGCTAATACCTGGTTTTACTCTGATTTACCACTAACTCTTCTTCTTAATTTTGGTAAATGAAAACATCAAGTCATTATTCAGTTTTCAGATATACCTGCAAAGTTAATCTGAAGGGAAGTATTGTCCTCTGATTTGCAATATAGCTTCGACTTTTTAAACATAAAACACATCTGTTGTCAAGTTTTGACAAGCTTATATTAAGATTTCAGCAGTCACAAATGGCGCTTCTCATAGAAAATGTTAATTCAAGCTCTTCACGTTGTCAGAGACTTAAAGCCTGACTCACATTTAGTAAAGAAAGATCCTGTGCAGTGAAGGCTATATAAATAATTTTAGGGTGTACACAAATCGTGTGTAAACCTTTGTCCCAGTCATGAAAATCACATATTTAGAAGTTCAGAAATGAGCTACAGGTTGTTAATAATGAATGTGATGAATTTTGATGGTCTTCTTTTATTATCACATTCTACACTGTAAAAAATTTCTATCGCCTAAGACTAAATATGAAAATATGAACAAGCAAATGAAGCAAAAATGAAAAAGAAAGAAACATTTACATCAAAATAATACCCTACTTGGAAATGATCTATGCTGTAAGGGAGGTCTTAAAATTGGGAAAATTTAATTCTGGTTTAATACAAATTTAAATACATTAAATGCATTAATGTAATTTAATACATTCCACTTGAAAACTTACATAAAAATGGGAAATAAGAGATATAAGTAAGAACATGATCTAAGTCATGATTCCTGTGTCTTTGGTATGAGATAATGAAATATCTTTTAGATGCTGGAATACAATTTGAGCTGGGGACCTGCTGAAGGCCCTGCAAGTCCTACCACACATTGAAACATCCTGGAAAAGAGCAGCCTTAGCTAGCTTATTTAGCTATCTGAAGAACAGTAATTTCACCTAAGACTTAGTGAAATGTGAATAAACTTAGAATTTCTGTGGACTGAGTAAATCCAGTTATTTCCTCAATGCTCGCTTTCTGTGAGTAGAAGGCAAAGTATACCTATTGAATAAAAGCTTCTTTTCTTCCTGGTTCACTTGAAATCCTAATGTCAAGTGTGTTTTACATAGTAAATGAATGAATACTGTGCATTTTACCGTTTTGAAAAGCTAAAATCTCCACACGGTGCCTGAAAAGTAGTGTCTGTTGACAGTGGCTACATTTTCCTGGGTTTGAGACAAAGACTGACCTCTTGTTGTTTCCCTTTCAGCACTGTAGATGAATACTCACCGCAAAGGAAGGTGAGGCAGACCCTTCTCTCTGAAACTGGGTGATCTGAGTTAGGGACCTTGCCTTGCCCCTCTTGGCATTTCTTCATAATTAATATGAATGCTGCCCCCACCCAAGTGGGGTCAGGCAAGGAGCTGGGGGCTTCAGCTTGCCTCCCTGCTCCTGCCTCACTTAGTTTTCCCTATGCTGGCGTGGATCCAGTTGCAGCCAGGTGCCCTTGACTTTATGACATTTCTGCATTTTTTTGTGGTGCATTTTGGAATCCTGGAGTTTTCACAGTGTCCCCTGAATGACATAAACTTGATTGTTAATGTTGATGTAAAAATAGAAAGTCATCTATGCAAGACTTTTTTGCCTACAAGAGTAAGAAAGTCTTGTAAGAAAAAGGTTTGCACTCTTCAACCCAACCGAGAGAGAGATCGTAGCTGGGATGAATGTGTTTCCTGTTCAGCTTCAAGGGGGAAATGCAAAATAACATGTCAGGCACAAGTTTTGTAGGAGCTGATATGTCAGGTGACAGATAATCATAATGAATTATGTACCTATTTCCCCTAAGCAAGTCACTGCTCTACAGCAGAAGTATGAAACTATGTCGGAGTGGCCTTACCCGAAAGTAAGGTTGATGTTGGGGTGGGAAAACCATATCTTTCTCAGGAGAAGCAGCTGTGGACTTTTGTAGTGGCCAGAGGTTAAAAATCACACCTGTATTCTCCAGCATGTTGTGAAGAATCAATTTGGGACTTTGTCCCTGCCACTGACCTTGGCCAAGGTCTATCCTGTTGCTCAGACTCTCCAACCTCCACTTGTATTAATTGAGGCAACTCCCAGTTTATTCCTCTAAGATTAGACGGATGGATTTCATATTCAAAAAAAATTGGCACGCTCTTTTGGAACATGTTGCAAACAGCTGTGGTTTTCCAAAGGGCAGCAATACATTCGTTCATTGTTCTTGTTCTCCCTTCTTGCAGAATAAAGCCCTTTTCCACCAATTCAGTCTGAAGGAGAACTGGCTGCAGCACAGAGGAACTGTGACAGAAAGTGAGGAAAGTGAGTATGATTTGAACAAGGGTTGGGGCAGGTGGAGGAGTTTAACACAACAACGCAACTTTAATACCTCCGCCTGCCGGTAGCTGTTTGCAGCTGCCACACCCCCACCACGACAAGCACGTTAACATCCACCATGAAAGTTTTTCTTTTCTTGCCGTGCTATAGTTTTCTTCATCACTGAGTACTGTCCCCGGAGCCAGGTCATCTTTACTTTGGGAAGTAAGGGAAGGAGACCACGCAGAGTCCACTGCGTTCTTGGGGAGCAGTGCAGAGGACTGGAAAGGCACCCTTAGCTGCCTTCTCCCCTGTGTCGGTCCATTGCCCGTGACTCACGGGAAAGTCCACTGAAAGCACTGTTCAGGGCTTGGACTGAGTCAGTCCTGGAGATTTAGAGGAGAAAATCTTGGCGGGAATAATGAAAGGAAGGATGTGTGATAGAAACCCCTCCTAGGCAAGGCCATGCAGGCAGCGCCACACATGCAGGGCGTCCTCAGTCAGTGTTCGTGCCAAAAGGGCTCGTGACATCCCACCCCCCGCCCCCGCCATCCGCAGAGGGCCCCTAGGTCAGGGCAGGGGAAGCACCTTTGCAGCACACTGGCAGTGCTGACGTGCTTCTCTGCTTCACTGTTTTATAGCAGAACAGGAAGTGGCTTCCTCCCGTTAGGGTAAAAGGTGAGTCAAGTGCAGAGCTGGGAAACAGCCATTCAGATGTTCATGCTCTTATGACTGGAGACTTTAAAACTCGCCTGCCCCAACAGTGCCAAAATTCTAAGTATAGACACTGGATATTTGCTCAACTTCTTGAACGCTTGAGCACCCAGATGTCGCAGATTCCTCTTCCGTTCCATCCTTTGTGTATAATGAGCTGCTCATGAGGGCGCTTGGTGGGCCACATCATCTGCACCAAGTGGAGGAGCAGAAAACCTCACCTCCCCCTCTCTCAGCTGCTAACCTTCCTTTCCCATCTGTCTTACAATTAGCTGTTTAATTTTCCATGCCGAGTTTCAAAGGGTCATTTCAAGATGCCTCAGACTGTTTTTGTTCATCATTTTACTAAGCGCAATGTAAACTTTCCTCACATTTAGCATTTTGTAGACTGCATCTTTGCCTTGCTCCAAAACTCCATCTTTCTATGGAAGGAAAAAAGCCTTTTCCTCTCTCACAAGTCTGTTGACAACACATAAAACAGCTGTTTGTTGGATGCTAGAGTTTTAATGACACACCCTACCAAACCTAAAACAAAATACTGTCAGTGCCTCTGTCAAAGTGTCTTTACTTTGAGGTTTATACTGGTAAACCCATAGTTTGTCTTTTGCTTCATTTGCATTTCTGTGAAAACATTCCTGGGTTTATTTTTGTGGTGCCATTTAAATTGCATATTAAACTTTTCTAGGAGCTACATTCTACTTCTTTTCTTCAATCTAGAAAAGAAGAATACTTAAGCATATTATTGTCCTGTCTTTTCTAAAGAAGCTAGTGTTTTATACATTCACAATGGCTCATATAAAAGGCAAATAACATGTCAGTTATTTCCATCGCTATTAAGGCAGCTTCTGCTGTCAAATCATAAAGGAGTATTTTTCCTGGGCCTGTTCACCATGGTAGTGATAATGCCCTTGTAATAATGAGTAGTACCACAGACAAGAAAAAGGAAATTAAAAAGGCTGGAAATGTGACCTCCGTTTGAAAATTAAGCTCACTACCACCTTGACACAGGCAGGGGGCGGAGATTCTTTCTTGAAAGATCAAGAAGGCTTGAAGCCAAAACCATAGCAAGCGACAGATTTTTTAGGTAAAGCTTCAGTTCAGTTCAGTTGCTCAGTCGTGTCCCATCTGCAGCCCCATGGACTGCAGCACGCCAGCTTATGCGAATTCAAATAACAAAGCGTGGTGGTCTTTACTGAGCCACTGGGGCTGTTGGGAGGAGAAGTGTAAAGTGAAAATGTGTGAGTTAGACATTTTTGTAGGCTGCTTTGGGAGATCTCGGTAACCCTCACGGAAGGGTCTGTGAAGTCCAGTCCGTGTTGCACAGACTGCGCTGTGTTGTGGGTAGGCTGCCTCCTACCAGGAGCACCCAACGAGCTTTGGCACGACGTGGGTCTCTCATTAGGCTCTGGGACACCCAAGGACTACTGCAGCTTGCCCACCTGCTTTATAATGTCTCCATCTCATGTGTGTGTAAGCACGTGGCTCCGTTCTCATGCCCTCGGGCGCCCACGTGCACGTGTAAATCTAGCTGTGTCTGTCCTGTACTGAAGAGCATAGTGTGGGTGCCTTGATTTGGAAACGTCTGTACCTTGTGGCCACAGTTCTCTGTTTACTCACAATTCTTTCACCTCATGTAGTTTTCTGCCACGTGTACATAACGGAGCACTCATACGTCAGCGTGAAGGCCACTGTTTCCAGTACAGCCCAAGAGATCCTGAGGGTTGTGGCAGAAAAGATCCAACATGCGGAAGATGATCTGGCTCTGGTAGCCGTCACCTTCTCTGGCGGTAAGTTATATTCTGTCTTTGAATATTTAATCATTCACTGGCTTGCCTCCAAAGGGAGAGAGTTGACATTTTTATGGAATAAACGTGCAGTGCGTCCCTTCTGGGTCCGCAGCTGGGTGATCACCGTAACAATGAGAAGCCTTCTACCAGAGGTGTTTCCATGACAACAGTTGGGTACCATTGAATACTGAATTTCCTCCCCAAGAACCAGAGAGGCGTGCCAGTGTTTTGAAATGTATTATAAAGCTTTACATAGTTTGTACTCTAGATAAGCCTTCTGTTTTCATGTTTAAATTAACTTGGGAAATTGCTAAAGGATGAAATTACTTTTGGAAGCAAAAAGAAAGACAGCCTTGAACTAGTCATTTTACCGGCTGACAAGTTAATACTTAAAGACTCCCTATTGAAGGAGACAAACACTGTACAATAAGCCGAAAGCTCACGGGCAGTGTTCTTTCAGGTAGACATGGGGAGTGAGCTCTAGTTATAGTCTTCTGTTGGGCCTTACTTATCCTCTGAGAATGGTTTATTGTGTGTTTTGAATAAGATCACACAGATTACAAGCTGACCCTATTGATCTTGTGACCTGAACAGAACCCTGCGCTTCCACTGGAGCCTGTCAGATCTCTGGGTTGCTGGCCTCCCATTTTTGCCTTACGATCTTTATTTAATATCTCATTAACCCTGAGAAAAACACAAAGAAAGTAACTGAGCCTCAGTAGTTGAAAAATGGGAGGACAGCATAAACTAATCAACCATGTGTTGGGGGGAGGGGGAGCAGATGAAGGGCATTTCTGTTTGCCTTTTGTTATCACTCTAGAGTCAGGAGAAGATCAGAATGTACTTGATGTTAAAGCATTCTGTGAGGGAACATTGTCTCTTCCGCTTTATTACTCAGAGGCAGATAAAATGGCCCTGCAAGCTAATCGTTTACATAGTCAAACAAATACAGCCCATCTCCCCAGTCCCAGTGCTTCTTTCCTTCCTCTCCCTGGGCGTCATGCCTCCTAGCAAAACATTCTCTAAAGGAAAAGAGCAAATGTTTCAGAAACATATGGACTTACATGAATTTTAAGGGAGTTCAGAGAGTAGTTGAATATCTAATAAAATATATTAGGAAATACTCCAGATAATATGATATTTGTATATTAATTTTAAGTGACCAAAGATATTAAATGATTCCAGACAATAGTGAGCTTCATCAAAATGAGCCTTTACCTCTCAAGGCAGTACTGTTACAGAAAGTAGTGATTGGGTCCCCATGCAGACAAAAGGTGCTGGAGAAAGATGGACCCTGAGGGGGCCTGGTGGCACAGTGGGGGCCCACCCCCCTTGGCAGCTGACCCAGTGTCGGCCAGGGCCGCACATGAGTCTGGGAATTAATGAATGGCTCGTTTTACCCGCTATCTATTTGATGGCTGTGAAATACCATTTTTACACTTTATTAAATTAGATTCGTCTGGAGTTCTGATGTGCATATACTCATAGCTAATCATCACTAGTAACACGAGCTTATCTCTTGAATTACCTCACAGATTTGGAAATATGCCATCATTTTTCATCAGTTAGTAGTTTTGTCTGTTAAGAACCTTTCTGCCTGCAGTTTTATGTGCCCCAAACAATAATGTTCTTATGAAGGAAAAAAAAAAAAAGCCCACAGAACCTAGTGTATTCCTTGCTCTAGTTACATAATTTTTAATAAATAATGTTTTCAATGCTGTGTCAAAATGAAATGACAGTGAGATCTACTGTTATTTTCTCTTTCTCAAAAGAAAATGCACGTTGGCCATGTTGTTGGTTTCTCTGAAAGGACTAGTACTGTTGTTCTCACAGCTCTTTGTAGGCTTCTAGCTGTTTTGTGCCCAGGAGAAGTATGTGTATGTAGTAACAGAAACCTACCCAGTTCCTCAGAGCCTAAAATTCTATCACTTTTCCTTGTTTATGGCATAGTGACAAACGTGACAGTAAGAAAAATAATTCTTAGCAACTGGAAAAATGGCTGTCAGCAAACCATGCCATTTTATTTCATAGCAAATGCAGAATGGCTCTTATAAATTCATATCTAAGGTATTTATGAATATACAGAGGGTCGCAAGAAGCTGTAGCTTAAACAAGGAGGGAAGATATAGAAGAATGTCAGAGCCCAGCCATGTGGGACCATTTACAGCAGATGTCAAGAGCCTGACATGACAGTACTACTGATCTTTGCAGTGCTGGGTGGTAAAGAATGTATTTGAGTATCATTTTTGTCCTCTGTATCAAGCGGAAATGTTCAAAACAAAATCTGGCATTTGAGCTGATTATGTTATCTAGAAAAAGAGATGTGATGTATTGATTTTCCAACCCTGCTGGATAAATAAAGGGCTACCTTAGGGGACACTGATTGTGTTACAGTGGAATAAACTTGAATATCACTTTGGTCAGTTCCCCTCTGTGTTTTGCAGGTGAGAGGAGGACATTTTTCTTTGAGAAGCATATTGTGTTATGAGTCCAGCTATGGTAGAAAAATGGTCAAAGGATAGGAACAATAGGTAAATAAAATAGAAGAAGAATAGATGAAAAATATTCACTTTACTAGTTGCCAAGAAATATAAAATATATCAATAATCTATTTTTGATTTTAGCAAATCAATAAACTTATTCAAAGTAATGATGAGTATTGGTAGACATAAGAGTTGGAAAGCAGTTTGGCAGCTTGTTTCAAAACCTTTACAGATATTCATTCCCTCTGACCTAGTAATTCTACTGCTGAGAATCTGTCTTAAGAAAAATCATCTATAAGGAGCCAAAGATTTATGCAGAAGGATGTTGACTTCAGCAATATGTATTATGGCTGCTATAATAATAGATCCCATTTATCAAATCCCTGTTATATGTCAGGCCCCTTGCTGGTATTTAGCACGTATCTCTCTATCTAATTTATATGACAAAAAAAATTGAAAACCATTAAATGTTCAACAATAGAGGAAAGATTAAATGATGGTATAATAGACTGTTATATAACCAATTACACATGGCATATATAAATAATTTTGACAAGAGGATAAGTACAATAAAATCAGAACATAAAACCACATAAGGAATTATTACAAGTATATATGTATCTATGATTATTAATGTATACATACGAATAGCTGTGATTGTATATACATGTGTGCACATACATATTTGCATAAATATGAGGACAGAGATATACCCAACTGTTAGCAGTATTATTGTTGTATGGTTACTTTCTTTTCTGTTTTTCTTGGCCCTGCCTCCTGGCACGTGCGATCTTAGTTCCCCAACCAGGGGTCGAATCTCTGCCATGCACCCTGCAGTGGGAGCAGAGTCTTAACCACTAGGCTGTCAGGGAAGTCTTCATGTGGTTACTTTACAGATAGATATGAAGTGAAGAGTGAGTTTTCCCTTCTTCCCCAAGCTGTTCTGTGTAAAAAAAAATGACTAAATATTATAAGAATGAATCCTAAGAGGTTACCTCTTCGTGGATAATAAGCTTTGATTATCTGGTGTCATTGTATAGCGTATGCAGAACTGAATCACATCTACTTCACATCCCATTTACTTTTAAGTATTTTTCTTTGGCAGATTTCACTCTTTAGCAGTACTGTGAATGCATACTAGCTCGTCTTGTGTTTTTAATTATTCTTTTCTGTAAATAAAGAAAAGCATGAGCTTCAGCCAAACAACTTGGCCATCTCCAAATCCCTTGATGCCTCTGGTCGGATATATGTCTACCGGAAAGACCTGGCCGACACTTTGGTGAGTTACCCTTAGCCTTGTGCTTGAAGCACAGGGGCACAAATGTCAGGCTGAGAACATGTATTTGTGTGTTTTAAAATGAATGTTAGAAAAGTACATCAAGCTGTTTCCTTCTGTAGCCAACAGTACACTTGTCAAACAACAGTACATTTGCTAATCAGAGGCAGGCCTGTCTTTAGGAACTGAAAACCCTTCGCACTGTTTCTCTCTAAGCCTCTCTGGAACAAGGAATTTGAGAGATGGGACACTTTGTCCAACAGAATCTTAATTCCATTTCTTCTTTCCTGGTGGATATATGGAGATCAGGCTGAGGAATCCATCCTGTGTTCATTTAAAGGGAAAGAGGTTCTGTTCTTCTGTCCCCTGGGTGCCCTTTGAGCGTGCCATTCCCTTGAAGAGAAGGTACATGATCAGCATTCCCTGTGTAAGTGGGCAACATCAGATGCCACCGAAGAGTAAGCATATGAAGAAATGGAGAAACCCCCACTGTATGTTATTTTCAGTTTTAAGTTTAAGAACCTTTATACTTAACTAGATGATTTGTTGTTGTTCCTAAAAACCTCGGTCTTGTGGTTGCTTTCTGGATGGTAGAATCAGGCCTCAGAGCCATCACCCATAAAAAGTGGGCTCTACCAGATCATGATCGTATCATCCGGAGTCAGGGTCCTGGTCTGTGCCATGCAGTCATCACAGGAATGGCTCTTTCCAGCTAGGCTCCTTTTATGTGTATAATGGACGAGTCTGTATACCATGTAGGTTAACCAACACCGCTTATAATAAAAATATCTCATGTAAAATTATCTACAAGATCTCAAATTGCCATAATAACATTAGTCACCCCCCACCTCTCAAAGGAGGAGGAGCTAACGTGCAGGTTACTGTTACTGGGTCTCCCACTGTCCCGCCCTTCCACCCCCAGCCGCAAACAGACGTTTCCTGTGGCTCCCTCAATGTGAGTTCCCAGAGCTCTGCTGCTGCAGTCCAGGGCCTCGGAATAGCAGAGGGCAGGCCTGGGGCAGGTCTTGTGGGATAAATAAGTGCTGTGAGTTGAGCCAGATGCCACCCTGCATGTGAATGCTTCCCCCACCTAAAATTTCCCCATTGGAATCATAGTTCTGGTAATTTCAGCTCCAAAAGATCTCCGTTGAAACGGAGCATTGTAAGGGAAGGCTAGCAGGGGAAACCACTGATATCCCCTGTGCTTGGGCATGGGTCAGCCTTCTTGGAGAGCAGGAATCATAGCCCTGAATGATTGGAATAGAAAAATAGAAAGTGTTTCCTGGAGAGGGCGGTGGACTACCTTGAATAACCAGACGGCAGGGCCGGGGTAAGGACACATTTAGGGAGAAAGTAGGAGGGGTAAAAAGCCAAGTGACAATGTCCTTACAGCTCCAAATTCATAAGCAGACATCTGTGTTTCTTCCCACTTCGTGGCTCTGTGAATGTCTGCAGTGTAGCCTGACATCTGCGTGGTCCCCATCTAGCCAGACAGGGCCCTGGGACACCTGGGCTTTCCCCACCTCAGCGTCTGTACGTACATCATCCGTTCCGCCCTTACTGAGCTCCACCCTGTGCCCATGCCGGAGGTACAGGGCCAGTTTGTGCCTAGACCCACTCTGAAGGGAATTCTAGTCTGTGGAATAGCTCATGGAGGTCTTTTGTCATGTTTTCAATTAGGAAACCTTTTCATAAATATAAAAATTCAAAAATGCTAATAATTTATTTTGCAGTTCAAAAAATAAAGACTAATATTTGGATTCTGAAATATTCCTTTTACTCTTCTATGGCATTTATTTTTGAAAAGTCCTCTTCTTTTTTTTTTTTTCCCAAGACATTAACTGTTTTAATGTCATTAACTGTTCAAGTCAAATAAGAGAATTTATTACCTTAATTTAAAAATATCAGATGTTTTGAAAAGATGCCAAATTTTTAATAATTTAACAGTGATGGCAGATTTAAAATTGTGGTGGCATTTAATAATTTTATGTCAGATTTTAAAGAAATACTTTTATTACCAAACTCTTCATACCCATTTGTCTAGGGAAAGCAATTGATAATTTAAAATAATCATACACCATGGGGTATAAATGAATTAACTTTTATTTTTTATTTCCTGTTTAAATTTTTTTTTTTTTTTTTTTTGCTTTCCACGGGCATTTTAGTAAAATTTGTAAATGCATGTCTGGGATGAGACTTGTTAAACATATTTCCTGTAAAAGCCATGTCTGTCTTTATTGAAGTGCACTGTGACATTTCTTTTGTTTGTTTTTCTCCTAACCCTGCTGGCACATTAATTTTTACCAGAAACCAAAGTGACTTCAGGGCTTTTGCTTTCATTATGCTGTCTGCTGGGGCAGTGTTTTATAATCAGATTTGTGCACGTGTGTGTGTGTGTGTGTGCGTGTGTGTGTGTGTGTGCATGCTTGCCTGTGGGGAGGGAGGGACAGCTCAGTGAAGTATCATTGATCACATTCTGCAGCTTCTGAGGCTGTTTCCTGAATTGGCTGTAACTCACCGAAGGTGAACAGATCAGGGAAACTATTAAGTGCACTCAGACAAGATTATTTTTCTCACGCGGGCTTCTAGTGCCTTTCTGTGGCCAGCCAATTCAGTGCCAACCATCTGGGAATTTACTGAGGATTCTTTTGCTTCTGTCTGTCACTTTAGAATCCGTTTGCAGAAAATGAGGAATCACAGCAAAGGTCGATCAGGATTTTGGGAATGAACACTTGGGATCTTGCTCTGGAATTAATGAATTTTGATTGGAGCCTTTTCAGTTCAATTCACGAGGTAAGTAAGGGGGAAACGATCAAGTAAATGCTACTGCCACCTTAACTAGGAATTCTTCTTGAAGAATATTCATGTGTGATTAGGTTTTAAGACAATCCATTTTCTGGTTGATATAGTTATGCTTTGGGATACCATGGCCCACAAAGATACTTGGGGACTTTAAATATATTGAAAGACTGATCCAAACCTAGGATAATTAGAATACATGATCATGCTTTATTTGCACCTAATACAGTCGGATATTTGTGTAATGTATAAATATGCTATATTTTTAATGTTTGAAAACATGTATTCATATATATGTGTGTGTGTATATATATGTATATGAAGGTTGCATGGGGTTGAAGAGGTGTTTTATGTTTGATACCTTTGATACTGACATTTTAATTTTTCCGTGGCTTTACAGTACTTATATAAAAATCACATTTATATGTGTCCTACATGCACACACACACTTTCCTAAGAACATTCTATACATTTAGACTATGCTGCAGGACTTCAAGCACTCTCTCGGACATTTTGAGATATATTTCAAATTTTTATGTCCATCAACCTCTCCCTTGAGGACAGCTTAAGCGTTTATAAAACAGGAGATGAGGGGCAGAATGCTACTGACAATTGATGAATAAATGTAGCCAGTGGAAAGGCTCACAGGACTCAGTAGATGAAAAATGAGGTAGACTGTGTTGCTTTTGCTTTGCCGGGTAGTGAAATGTTTCATTACAAAAAGGCCTTTCCTGCTGAAGAAGGAACTCGTGACTGATTAAGGGACCCCCAAGGTTCTCTTTCATTTTGGAGCATCTTTTAAACGTCCCCATATTTTCTCGTGGAAAACATTCCAATATAACAATCTAAATTTGAGCAAGTAGTGAACTCATTCAAGCTAAATGACTTGTGACTTTGGAAGTGTTGGTAGAGTGGGATGTGTCCCTGCTTGTGTGCTTATGCAGTGGGAGGGTGTGAATTTCTTGTGTAAAACACACACACACACACACACAGAGCTTTCTGATTAGAAACAAATCTCTTCCATTGCTTACATATGATCAGTCTAGTCACTAGTTACTGTCAGTTTTGTACCTTATTCTAATCTTACTCTCTTTCTATGATTTGACAGTGTCTTATTTCAGTGGTTCTCAAAGAGTGGGTACCCAGACCAGCATCATCAGTATACCCAGGAATTTAGTAGAAATGCAGATTTTTGGCCAGATCACAGACCTGTTGACTCAGAACATTTAGGGGGGTGGGGCACAGCAGTCTGTGCTTTAACAGACCTCCAGGTGATTCAGATTGACACTGAAGTGTGAAAACCCTTGTCTAGAGAATCTACCTGTGAGGGTCTAATGTACATCTGAACAAATGATGTCATTTGTGCTTGAAGTTGCCTATAGAACAAGTTTGGGAAGTTCGGATTTGATTCAGCCTCTGATGTAAGAGTGTCTTAGGTTTTCATGAAAAGCATCATCTTTGCATTCTAAAAACGTAGATTTATGTAAGTCTTTTATGTGAACATCATTTCATGAGGCATTTCTGAAAGTCAACATGAATTGTCTTGAATTTAATATATTGTTATTTGTTATATCTAACATATTATGACAGTGGCTATCTGAAATAGTTCTTAAAAACCTACTTGCAGTGCAGGAATAGAGACACTCACAGACTTGCGGACACAGTGAGGGAAGGAGGGGTGGTGGGAGTTGAGAGAGTAGCACTGAAACATATACATACCATGTGTAAAATAGCCAATGGGCAGTTGCTGCATAACACAGGAAGCTCAGCTCAGTGCTCTGTGACCACCTAGAGGGGTGGGATGGGGTTGGGGGATGGGAGGGAGGTTCAAGAGGGTGGGGACATATGTATACTTACGGCTGATTCACACTGTTGTGTGGCAGAAACACAATACAACATCGTAAAGCAATTATCCTCCAATTAAAAATGAATTTTAAAAAATGGATTGTATTTTGTATCAACTTGACCCTGTGCTGTAACAGTAAATGCTGGCTTGAATACATTGTCTTTCAGCAAGAGCTGATCTACTTCACGTTCAGCAGACAGGGAAGCGGGGAGCACACGGCGAACCTGAGCCTGCTGCTCCAGAGATGCAATGAGGTCCAGCTCTGGGTGGCCACGGAGATTCTGCTCTGCAGCCCACTGGGCAAGCGAGTGCAGCTGGTGAAAAAATTCATCAAAATTGCCGCTCAGTGAGTGTCTAGTGGTAAAAAACGCAGTTCTGTTCCTCTCCTTTAGAGGAAATCTGTTTTTTCCCCGTAATGGGATGGGATGGGATGTGAAGAGATGGGATACAAAAGGGTAATAGTGAGTTAAGTGACCAAATGATTGGAAAGGTCTGTTCTGAATATTTCTGTCTTCACCTTTGAAATATTTATATCTTAAAGTAAATGTCACAATACCAGACCATAGCTCTCTGTGCCGAAGGAAAAAGCAGGCAGCGCACACGTGCCCCATTGTGCAGCTAAATTACACGGTGGCCAGGTGAGTTACAGTAGGTTAGGCACATGGGGGGAGATGATGAGAGGGGGCGAGAACTGTTGAAAGTCAGATGCGTTTCAAGGTTCTGCTCCTGGCTCCCTCATGCCCAGAGTATGAACTTTCATTGATTAAACTTACTTTTGTATATAGAATTCCTTCGCTGGGCTGTGTTAGCTTCCAGAGGACAGGGACCATTTCTACTCAAACATTGGACCTGGGGTACCTGGTACTGAAGTTGGTAAATAGCAGTGACTCAGTAGTTGGTTGGATGACATTTTAGTAACTTCCTGGGAGCTTCTGTTAAAATACCAGATTAATGTCCTGAGACCATGCTTGGGTGGTCTTTCCAACACAAACAGGCAACAGGAGTCCAGATCTTTCCCAGTTCCTCCTACCTTCCAGTCTTTCCATTTTTTTTTCCTCCTTTGTTTTTCAAAGTAGTTTTTATATCAAACAGTTTTTGGGTACATGTCAGTGTAATATATTTAGGAAATCTGTATTGATCACTCATTATGTTTGCACGTCTGTGTATGGTATTATGGGGGAATCAGAATGCAGCTACACCCAATACCTGCCTTTGAGAACTTTGCGATCTGCTGGGCAGGGGAATACTTTCTATAACTCCAATGGCTCATTGCAAAATAGAACCCAAGGGTTCCCTACCATGAGATGAAGTTCTTTCAGGGTCTTTAGAGGACGGGAAGCTTCTATGCCAAGGGAATGGGAAAGGAGGATTAGAAAAACATTGGGAAGGAAGTAGCATTTTGAATTCTAGATAAAAATTCAGGAGTACACTCTCCATGGAGTTCAAACTCACAAGAGAGAAGCAGAGAAGTTGATGGGAGGCAGAGAGCATGTGGTCTGGAAAAGGAACCTCATCCAGTTTGGCCTGAGTGGAAGGTATTTATGAGGAAGCTGTGGGAGACCAAGCTTAAAGGGAAGATGGGGCCAAAGTGTAAAAGATATTGGATTTCAGGTTGAAGAGTTTGGACTGAATTGAAAGGCACCAGGATTCTTTATATACCTGAATCTTAGACTACTTTTATGAATGAATGCTCTTTTTTTTTTTTTTTTAATTCAGTCAGTACATTTTCTATAATACCTATGAACTTCCTAAAGATGAGGCTCTTTGTGGTCCAGAACGTTCTTATAAAAGCCAACTACTTGGTGAAATGGGACACTAATATCCCAAGGAGTAAAATGACACCACATAGCTTAGTTCCCAGTCTAAGATCATAGCTGTCCTCAGGGAAATGAAGTATGTATGTTCACATCTTCTCCATATGGCCCTATGCTCTTGAATGATTTGCTGTGCTGGCCTCTATTCCTGGCCCATAGAACAGAATTCCAACAGAAACATAAAGTTAAATTCTTCATAATCACACTGGTACAGATAGCCCCAGGAAAACAGTTAATTTTCATGCTCATGCAGTGCGTTCCCTGCCTAAGGCATCCTATTCGCATATTCATGTTTCCTTCCTTCTTACCAATCCCATCCCCCACCTCTGTGGATTGAGTGGATTTTATTTCTTCAGACAAAGGAGTGTTTGCTAAACTGAATGTTTTAGTGTCAGTCTGTTCTTACCTTGGAATGAATGAACCTTGGCTAAAGAGGACTCCAGATGGGAATGGTGACCGATATTTGTGCCGTATCAATTTGTCTTATAGAGAAGTAAGTCATCCGTATATTCATTTTTTTTTCTTTTTACATTCAGATATTTATTGTTTGTGGATTTTTAAAATTTTAAGTATGACTGAAAAATCTGAACCAGGAAAATTGTTTATGGGGAGATAGAAGATAAAAAGATGAGAATTACATCTAAAGATTTTTTTGTAGCTAAATGATTTTTTAATATAAAAGCAGATAGTATACTGTTTATAGTGAATAATAATAAAATGATTTGCCCCCAGGGTCTTCTTTTCAACTCCAACAAATGCTATCTGAAAGTTTTGCTGTATACTGTGCATTTGAGTGTTGGACAGAGTATAAAAATGTCTAGTTGGAAATGACAGAGCCAGTGGGGCTCCCATCATGCACTACGGTGGGAGGAGGGGGAGAAAGGGAGAGTATCCAGCTGAGATGCTTCTGGCACAGGGATGGGGCTGTTCTCACCACAGGGCCCTCAGCAGAGGCGCCCAGCATCATCACATGAAGAGATGGAGCTGACTCGAGTCTGCCCTGGCTGGCCTGAGCTTGCCAGGGTGAGATGAGACAGGAGGGTGGAATGAGGGAACAAAGGGCAGAAGAAAGGCAGAATTGCAGTATTGATACCTTTAGGCTCCTTTATCTCTTAGAAACAGGTGGACTTTTCAACCATAGGCCAGGAAAGTGTCCTGTTTGTTTATTCATGGATAATACCAAGCAGGCTCCACCTGGGAGAACATTGGCAGAAACCAGATGAAGGGCCAGTTAGACTGAATATCAAGTCCTCGTGCCTATCAGGAAACCATAGGCAGAGTCCAAAGTTGGACAGAAAGACTGTGAAAGGGACAGACCGTGCCCCCTGCAGACCCAGCAGTGAGGGGCTGGCAGGGCTGTGTTCATCCGGTTGCTTTGGACAGCAGGTGTATAGGCAACGGTGCCTTCCCAGGTTCCCCTATCAAGGAGGCTGAAACTTCCGAAATGCTCCCCGTGGGCGACCCCCACTGCCTTGCCGCCCAGGCGCAGCTGTCCTGGGCAGTGTCCAGTGCACAGAACTGGCTCCAGGAGCAGACGGGTTTAGGCGGGACCAGTCAGGGCACAGCCAGCTCTGTATATTACCACTTCAGAGCCCAGAATCGTTTCCTGGTCCTGAACTCAGGAACCCTGCTCCCGTACACACACCTGTGCGACTGGAAATTGGTATAGTTTTGGGAAACAGAAGTTATTAATATGTTCAAGAATCTTAAAGTCATGATTGCTTTGATCAATCATGTAATGACTTGAAGTATAACTTAATTTAAAAAATCAGACAGTAAAAAGTTTTATATGCAAAAGATATTTATTGTAGCGTTCTGTATTGAATTGTGTTGAATTGAAAATAATTTAAACATCAACAATAAGAGAATACATTTTTAAATTTATTTAAATATGTTTTTGATGAAGTGTTCTATAGCCGTTAATGATAACAGTCAAGAACCCATAATATATAAGAGTGTATACCTGAAAAAGCAGGATACAGAGATGTATATACACTGTTCCCAAATTCCATCTGAGCCATTGGTGGAGATGTCATGGAAGAAATGACACCCGAGGACAGCTTAGTCAAATCACATTAGGTACTTTTTATTGCTGCTAAGCACTTTCATATTTCTTTCCTATGTAATTAGGATAATTTTTTAATTTTAAAAACTTGCCTCAGAGAAGCTGTTTTCTAATTCATCCCAGACTAAGGAGTGTTTGGGATGGCTGACCTGGAAGCCCATCCTCCCTCTGCTGGATCAAACCCCCTCAGCTGGCTTTGAAAATTAGTGGAGTTTCGACCAACTAAGTTGAAGGGCAAGATTGACATTCTACAGAGCAGATAACTTTCCAGAGTTATTGGAGCTTGACATGGTCTTGTTTTGCATTATATTCCTTTTTTCCTCAAATTAGAAATATGGGACAGTGTCCACATAATATATGCCATACTTTAAATATATAAGTATATGCATAATATAGTAGCTATTTTGTTGAGAGAAAAGGAAATAATGTCTAAATGTAATAGGAGGGGAGCTTAGACCTATGAGATAAGAGGACTTGTCAAAAAAAGAAAGGCAACATACAGATTAAAGAGACAAGACCCAGGAGCTATTATAATGAGTCTGGGATCTGTGAAGAAACAGGAACGTCAGAGCTTTCAGTTGAAATTGTAAATGCATCCAAAACAGATTTTTTAAAAGAAGGAATCTTGAAGTGTCCAGAGGGTACCAAGAGCACACATCTTTGGAGAAATGTCTGTTTAGGTCTTATGTCCACTTTTTGATTGGGTGGTTTGGTTTTCTGGTATTGAGCTGCTTGTATATTTTGGAAATTAATTCCTTGTCAGTTGCCTTGTTGCTGTTATTTTCTCCCATTCAGAAGGTTGTTTTTTCACCTTACAGTTTTCTTCATTGTACTAAAGCTTTGAAGTTTAATTAGGGCCCATTTGTTTATTTTTGTATTTATTTCCATTTCTCTAGGAGGTGAGTCATAGAGGATCTTCCTATGATTTATGTCAGAGAGTGTTTTGCCTATGTTTTCCTCTCGGAGTTTTTTAGTTTCTGCTCTGGTATTTTAAGTCTTTAATCCGCTTTCAGTTTATTTTTGCATATGGCATTAGTAGTGTTCTGATTTCATTCTTTTACACATAGTTGACCAGTTTTCCCAGCACCACTTGTTGAAGACACTGTCTTTTTGCCATTATATATATTTTTTCCCTTTTGTCAAAGATAAAGTTCCTATAGGTGTGTGGATTTATCTCTGGGCTTTACATCTTGTTCCATTGGTCTAGATTTGGTTTTGTGCTAGTACCATACTTCTTGATGACTGTAGCTGTATAGTATAGTCTGAAATCAGGAAGGTTGATTTCTCCAGTTCCATTCTTCTTTCTCAAGATTGCTTTGGCTAACCCTCTTACACTATTGGTGGGAATGCAAACTGATACAACCACTATGGATAACAGTATGGAGATTCCCTAAAAAACTAAGAATAAAACTGCCATGCATGCTTAGTCACTCATTCATGTCCGACTCTTGCCACCCCATAAACTGTAGCCCACCAGGCTCCTCTGTCCATGGGATTCTCCAGGCAAGAATACGGGAATGGGTTGTCATTTCCTTCTCCAGGGGATCTTCCCAACCCAGGAATCAAACCCGCATTTCCTGCACTGCAGGCAGACTCTTCACTGGCTGAGCTATGAGGGCAGCCCTAAATGATCCAGCAATCCCACTACTGGACATATACCCTGAGGAAACCAGAATTGAAAAAGATACATGTACCCTGATGTTTATTGCAGCACTAGTTACAGTATCTAGGACATGGAAGCAACCTAGGTGTCCATCAGCAGACGAATGGAAAAGGAAGTTGTGGTACATATATACAGTGGGATATTATGCAGCTATGCAAAGGACCACATTTGCGTCAGTTCTACTGAGATGGATGAACCTGGAGCCTATTATACAGAGTGAAGTAAGTCAGAAAGAGAAAGACATATTGTACATTAATGCAGGTATATGAAATCTAGAAAGATAGTACTGATGCTCCTACGTGCAGAGCATCAAAGGAGACACAGACATAAAGAACAGACTTTTGGACACAGTGGAAGAAGGAGAGGGTGAGATGATTTGAGAGATTAGCACTGAAACATATACTTTACCGTATAGAATAGACAGCCAGTAGGAGTTTGGTGTGTGGTGCAGGGCACCCAAAGCCAGTGCTCTGCGACAGCCTTGAGGGGTAGGGTGAGGAGGGACGTGGCGGGGTGCGGGGGATTCAGGAGGGAGGGGACACATGTGTGCCTGTGGCCCATTCATGTTGATGTATGGCAGAGGCCATTGCAATGTTGTAATTACCCTCCAATTAAATTAATTAAGTTTTTTAAAAAGCACAGGTCTTTTCCTAAAGGCAATGATGAGCGGAAGTATTTGAATTTGTTTTTGTGCAGCAGGTACCACTCCTCTCCCAGGGGCACATGGGTCATGGAGCAGAGTTCAGCCCCTCCCTAGAGGCTGAACCCTGTGGCCTAGGAGAGTCTTGGCAGCTTTATCTTTTGTGCTCATCTGGCAAAAGGATGTTGCCTAACAGTGCCTCCTGCTTTCTTTAATCCACAGCTGCAAAGCCCAGAGAAACCTGAACTCCTTCTTTGCTATCGTGATGGGTCTCAACACTGCTTCTGTGAGCCGGCTATCTCAGACCTGGGAGGTGAGCCTTGGGGGTCCATGGCAGGGATGGAGTGGGTGGGAGAGGACAAATAACACTGAATGGGAAATGTTCCACCGAAAAGTCCTTATTTAAAGTAAATTGATTTAAATGGTTTAAATGAGAGAAGTACCACTAGAAACAAATGTTATAAATTAGTGTCTCAAGTCCTTAGGAACTGTTTTTCTCCTTAAACTTTTTATATTGTATTGGGGTACAGCTGATTAACAATGCTGTGATAGTTTCAGGTGAGCAGTGAAGGGACTCAGTTATACATATCCATGTATCCATTCTCCCCCAAACTCCCCTCCCATCCAGGCTGCCCCAACTGAGCAGAGTTCTATGTGCTATACATTATTGGTTATCCATTTTAGCTTATGGTTGGTTGTGGGGGATAGTTTGGGAGTTTGAGATAGGCATGTACACACTGCTATATTTAAAAGGTGTTAGGAAATATTTTGATCAAGTGGTCTTCAAAATGGTTCTATAATATATATGAAAGAAACAAAAATTGAAAAATGCCTCCTAACTTGAATTAGTTTTCTGTTTTTCTCCGTGATGGCATGGTTACAGTTTCATGTTGGTCCTTTCAAAAGCTCCGTTTGTCCAGAGGCAGATTTGCTGAGATGCTTATGAATTTAAGCTACCAGGCCTCTCATTTGCAATATTCCTGGCAGTATGTTCACGTGGATGGCAGATATCTTTGCAAAATTTACAAAAGTAGTTTTATATTCTTTTTTTTTATTAAAAAAGAGGGCCCACAAAATGTTATATGTTCCAGGTCTCCCAAATCCTGGTTCTGCCTGTCACTGTTGTATGATCAAGGCCATTGGGTTCTCAGAGAGAGACGCCCACTTGAGCTGATGACTTCAGTGTTTCTAGGCCTGGAAAATGATCACACTGGCCTAAGTAGTCAATAGAGGAAAAGTTGGTTTCAGGAACTAGAAGAGAGGTCAGCAGTCATTTGGGGTAAAGGGCCAGATGGTGAATTTTTTTTTTGGCATGTTGTTTCCATTGGCATGACTCAAGTCTCCTATTGAAGTGCAAGCCCTGTTTAGTCTGTAAATGATGAGCATGGCCATGCTCCAATAAAACTTTATTTACAAAAGCATGGGGTCATATTTGGCCCATGGCTGACCCCTTGAGTAGATCAGTTTGGCCCTAGATGCGTTGAGTTTGACGCGCAACTGAGACATTTTTGTGGGATATCCAAAATACTCAGGTATGCAGCTCAGAAGAATAGTTGCAGGTGTCTGCATTTTATCGTTTCGCATTTATCATCCATTTATTAATACGTATGTGTTGGTGTGTGTAACAGTAGTTTCCAAACAGGTTGAATAACCTGTGTTGTTGAGTCCATATTCAGAATTATCAAATTGATATTTAAAAGTGTAGTTATTGTAAGGGTTTACCTCATTGTTTTGATTTGTTTTGGAAACAGAAAATCCCACACATTTTGTAGAACACTCGTAAGTGTTATGTGCTGAAATTTGCCGAGCACCAACTGTCGACTGTACGTTTCCTGTGAGTAGTCTCCATTTCAATCAGAGAACGTGGAGACTGGCTGCAGTCACACAGCTAGAAAGAGGGCAGAGTCAGAATTCAAACTCTGACTGACTACCGAGACGTCTGGCTTTCCTACTTCACCAGAGTAAGGGCAGGCTGGGAAATCCCAGGCCCTTCTTCCTTAGGCCCAAATTCTTATTTGGGAGGACAGTGTATGTTTCCATCCCCTGTCAGTCTTCAGGCCACTGTTTGCATGGGTGATCTTTCCAGTTTGGTGATTCTACCCACTAAAGTACAGGCCTCATCAATGAGGGTTTTCATGGCCTTTCACTATTTAAACCTCTGCTGTGAAACATCATTATATCATTTATACAAAAAATATCAGTCAACATTATTACTTCCCACTCAACAAGACCATTTAAGAAGGTGAGAGCGTTTGTCAAGGGTAGGATACAGAACTGAAATCCAAGCTTTCATGAAAAGATCACCAGTGTGTGGACTGTCTTAAGTTGGATTCCTAAATCCTGTGGCTGCTATTCATTTTAAACTGTCTTTAGCAACATTCCCAAGGAACATCACATTAAGGAATGATGAAAATTGAGTAATGAGAAGCAATCAAGGTAGAACCAGTTGATAGAGGGATTTATGTTCAGAAATGTGAAGTATATAGTGCAACTTAATGAACATTCCTCTCAAAATAACTGACTTCTTTTGACCTTTTCTTTTTCTGTTTGTTTGTTTTTAGAAAATCCCTGGGAAGTTTAAGAAACTTTTCTCTGAACTTGAAAGTTTAACAGTAAGTAGTTGAGCATAGTGGACTTACTCTTCAAACTGATAGTTAGCCTCAGATTTTCTTCCTAGATTTCAGTGGTCAATATCTCCATTCTGCCATGTCAGGTAGCTTAGACTAGTGCACCTGTATATGAACAGGTAGCTTTGCTTCTTAATGGAGTGAAGGAGGGTAATGGTTACTGCTTCTTCCTCTCCATGGAAAAAGGTAGCGAGAATGGTCTTTTTGGTGTGATATTCAGAAGGCACATTTTTCAGTACAGTCCATTTCAAAACCTATGAAATTAGCTAGTTTAAATTTACTATGCAATTCTTATGCATTATTCTTTTTTTCTTTTTACCATTTCTCCTTTTTATCATTCCTTGTATCTTTGAGATAACAAAATGTGCAGTTTCTTTTCAGAACACAACAAAAATGTTCTTTTGTTTTCTCTGCATTATCTGTGCATTATGAGGGCAGTTTTTCTTTGAGGTGTGCCTAACAAAAGACTTTGGGTTTACCTCATGATAGAAATTATGGAGAGGAAACTGTACTTAAGGAACCTATTGGAGGGAAAATAATAGGGCAATCAAAAGGTGTCTCTCTTTGGCAGTCATTTCCCATTATCGTCAACCAGTAACTTGACTTTCATTCATTGCCTAGATTTCCTGCCCTAATTTAGTGAGTTTATTCTCCTAGGAAACCTTTATCTACTTTGTTCTTAGGAAGAATCACTCTATGTCTAAATCATGTTCAAATTGTAACAGCGAAAATAGATTTAGAATTGTTTCTATAGCACATTGATTTTTCTTTCTCTTTGTAATCTGCTTGGTTCGGCAGGATCCATCCCTGAATCACAAAGCCTACCGAGACGCATTCAAGAAAATGAAGCCACCCAAAATCCCCTTCATGCCGTTATTGCTTAAAGGTAACAATTATCTTTTATGCTATGTAATTCCATCTTCCAGAAATTTATCACTCTGACTACGGAGGGCGAGGAAAGGAATCTCAGTTTCTTTATTTTTGTCATTCCAACCTAACTGTTGGCTTGTGACTGTTTTTCACATGTTTGCTTCTTTCTGAGACACCTGAAATGCTTAATTGTTCTTAAGCAGACATCAAAGTATTTTCACTTGACTCACAAAACTTGGCACTGGAACTGTTTGTGTTTTTGCTTTATTCTGCTGCTAAGCCTTGTCTTATTTGAGTCTACAGTCCACTTAACTCAGCCAAGAATAAGGCTGGCATGAAGAATCCAAGTGGTGATCAGTTATGTTCTTTGTTTGCAACCTAAATTTCAGAGATTCAGCCCATGGCCTGCTGCTGTGTGAGAAAAACCTTCAGTCAACACAAGCAGTGTCATGTGTGAAAAGTTTTGGTAGAGAATGTACTTTCTTCTTTCCAGGAGTGAATCCAGTTGGGATAGTATGTGATAGCTGCAAGTTAGTCAACTAACTTCTCTTCTGTAGAGCAGCAGATCAGTCATCATGAAACATGTTAGTTAAACTTATTAATGAGATCTTGATGGTCTCTTTCAAACCAAGGGGATTAGTGAAAGGGAAGTTTGTTTTCATCAGGCCCATGCTTCTGACATTCAGTGTATATCCCACCCGTGTGCTTTCCAGGACAAGGGGTTTGGTCATTTCTCTTGGTCTTATTTTGATTCTTTTCAAGGAATTTTTATAGGAGTACTCTTTTATATTGCTTGCACCCTTCAGAGGCTTATACCTTCTGCGGGGTCAGGCCCTAGCGCCTACACTCATAAGTGTGGTGGAATTGCCTGGAAAATGAAGTACCTGGGAACTGGTTGGCCGGGCCGTGTCCTCTGCTGCCTCTCAATCGCCAGACCCACTGGCAGTAAAGCCGAAAATAAACCTTTTCGGCTTCTCCTGAGAACAGCCAGAGCTTGGAGAGCTTTTGAGTTGCTGTACATTCTTGCAGCTGTTTATCTAGTCTTCATCTAGTGTAAAGCAAGAATTTCTGTGAAACGGTAATGTATTAGGACAGTTAGGACAATGAAGCACATGGACTGCTTCACTCGAGCTCAAAGCATTCTGAGAACTGTAAATGGATGAAACAAGGAAAGATTGTAAAGCCAGAAAAACAACTTTAAAAAGTTCATTTGATTCTTCATTTTTATTTCTAAGATAAGTTTATTCGGGCTTGTGATTTTTATTTAAAATAAAACACCAGCTGGAGAGTGGGAGTGGTGGCATGTGGAAAGTAAAACTTAGAATCATGTAGACACAAATAGGAAAAATAGGAAAGGAACACAGATCTGGGAAAGGAATTGATTTTAGAAAGACAAAATTTTGAAACAATAGATGTTTTTAAGGTGATTAGAAAATGGTCAGCATTGTCCCTTTAATTTAGATGTGAGCTGAGCCTCCTGCTATATAGTAGTGGGTTTTCCCCAAAAATATTTAATGCAGTCAGGTGCCTCACACTTATGTCTTAGCTTGGATGCAATTTTCTGCTCTATTGAGTTTATCTAGAGCTCTTTGTTGGCAGCAAAACAAACTTCTCTTTTTTCTACTGAAAATAC
Source organism: Bos indicus x Bos taurus (assembly GCF_003369695.1). Taxonomy (NCBI): domain Eukaryota; kingdom Metazoa; phylum Chordata; class Mammalia; order Artiodactyla; family Bovidae; genus Bos; species Bos indicus x Bos taurus. The sequence continues at coordinate 88,783,741 of NC_040079.1, forward strand.
ATTGTCTCATTCATTCTAGCAAATTAAACTTTTGCCCCCCCCCCTTTTTTTCTCACTGAAAGCTCTTGAATTTTAAAAACAAGCTCACTTGTTTTTCCTTTATCTTTATTTTTGTCATTATAAAAATAAATAATATTGGCACTCTATTGCATTTAAAGTTACTATTTTTGTCTGAAATAATTTCAAAAGGAAAAATAGGATGACACTTTTAAATATGTATGTATCACATCTGTGGTAAGACATTTTGGAAAACATATACAACATTAATTCTTAGCTTTAGTAACTGCAAAATTATTTTAAAATTTGCAGTAAACTACTTTAGAACAAGCAACTTTTTCATGAAAATTTCCCAGCCCTCTTCTCTTGTGCCTCTTGCTTTGGATTGCTTTTGTTTAGAGAAAGAGACCAGATTAAACTTCTTGGGTATTAGGAAGGATTTGGGCTCCCATATTTCATTTTTTGAGTTAGTCAGTTCCTAATGACATGCAGGTTATCAAAGTAAGCACATAACCTAAAAATGCTTCCAGCTATCAGCTTATCTATTTGCCTGTGAATTTCTCACTTCTGATTTACTTTCCCCCTACTGTGGAGTCCAGTTCAGAAAGTAGTGACCAGGAAACCCTGAGTAAGTGTTGAAGAAAGGTTCCAGCTGAGCTAAAGGTCAAAAGCAGTTGAGTAATCTATGTCATGGTGTTTGGGGAGATGGTAATCCTTCCAGTAGAGTGAATAGTCAACCGGTGTCTGACGTTAAACTGAGGTTGTATCTGTATCTTCAAGGGCAGATTGTTATTGCAGATTTGTGGAGTTGTGTAAATAAAAGGAAGATTGAGGTGCTTCCATGTTTTTCCTTCTTTTTCACCTGCCATCTCTTCAAATGGAGTTAGTTCATCCCCAGTCCTGTTATATAAAATGTTAGGAGCATGTCTGGGTGTTTCCAGATAAAGGGGTCTGGCAGGTACTCATTTCAGGCGCTGCACTTGGTGGGGACCCTCAGTGGCTTCACAGCCCACCCATGACTCAGGTTGTGAGACTCCAGTTTTTGAGTTCAACCACCTATTGAACTCAGACTTCCTAATCACACACTTGTCAGTCACCTGCATCAAAACCTGCAGCCATTTTGACCCCTTTCTCCTGGGCAGCAGCCCCTCTTCTCCCCCTACCTGGCCAGACATACCTTCCCTGCCTCATCCTCATGCCAGCATCAGCCTGCCAGCCCCCACCCTCAGGAGAGACTCCTTCCTCGTGTGCTGACCTCGACAAGTCCTTGCGAGCTGGGGATAAGCAAGACCGCCCAGGCAGAGGAGAGGGAAGAGACAGAATGAGCGACAAAGGAAACAGTAAAATTTGCAGAGGCCCCCACATCCAGTGAATTCAGCAAATTGACTGGAATAGATGATAAGAAATGTCTAAGTCCTTCTGAGTACCAGAGAGGCACCGTGGTGAGAGGAAGCGGGCCGCCCGGGCTCGCGTCCTGGCTCCGAGACGCAGAGCTGTGGTCGTGAGCCGGCTGTGCTCCATCCGCCTTTGGACTGTTGTTTCTTCACATTCTTTCCTGCTTAACTTTACCTTATACTCTTTTGTGAGTATTAAATGAGTTAGTGCCATGTCTGACACTGATGATAAATATAAGCTGTATTATGATCCTCATCTTGGGAACATAGGGTGGGGATGACAAGCCTTGGAACACCGGGGAAGTGGTCCAAGAACTTGGACAGGGCATTTGTAACCTGAATTCTCCGGGAGTGAGGAGATACTAGGCTCCTAGGTGGAGTTTAAGGTAAACAATGTGCACACAGTGCTTTGCTTGCTGTACAGAAAGAATACAAGTTAGCTGTGTTGGCTGCTCTTTCTCTAAATATTGTGTCAGAGACATGAAGCTTGCGATTCTATTCTGAAAGCAAAACAGTGAAAGATAATAAAATAACCAGAGAGCTCGTCAGATGACTGTGTAATGGTGAATTGTTTTCTTGCTCAAACATCAGTTTAAAAAAGGAAAGAAAAAACCTTAGGAAAACCTTGCAGTCCGGTGGGGTGGAAGCTGTGTTTAAAGGATGCCTTGAGAAAAGGGTTGTATCAGTGTATTGTGTGATTGGTCTTGCCCTCTGGTGGCCAGTTTAAAGCTCAGCAGCTAAGTGTGTTTCAGGCCAGTTTCCCAAGCACCTGCCTTGTAATTACCCCATAGTGAAGTGAAGTCGCTCAGTGAGTCTGCGATCCCATGGATTGTAGTCTACCAGGCTTCGTTTGTCTACCAGGCTTCTCTGTCCATGGGATATTCTAGGCAAGAGTACTGGAGTGTGTTGCCATTTCCTTCTCCAGGGGATCTTCCTGACCCAGGGATTGAACCCAGGTCTCCTGCATTGCAGGCAGATGCTTTACCCTCTGAGCCACCAGGGAAGCCCTCCATATGGACCAGCAGAATCAAAGTCTTGACTAAATGCAAATACTTTCCCTTTCTATTTAGAGGAATTCAATCTCTTCACTTCTGTCTTTTATATCATGTTATTTTAAGAAGATTTTTGAAAATGGTTTTCATTTGGTTTGCCCTGCATGTCTGTGATATAACATGATTATTTGCACATTCTTTAAATTGTAGTATATTTCTTACTTTGATTCTTGTCTGTGAGGATTCCCTATGGTTCAGTCACTCACCCTCTGGTTTGAATT